>NC_137156.1:54371304-59288804 GCF_951394435.1 Stenella coeruleoalba
CTTGAGTGGCAGTGAGGAGCCACTAAAGGTGTCTGAGGGGGGAGGAGCAGGTGACTGCACAGGAAGCAGGTTTACAGAAGATGCATCTGCTAGTGTCAGATGAAATTAAAAGGAGGAGAGACTGAAAGTGGGGAAGAATCCTGCTTGGGCATGAAGTAATGAAAGTTAGGACTAGGGTAGTGGTTGGGAATTGGGGATTATTTGGTGGAGAGAAAAATTTATTATTTTAGGAACTGTTGAAGATAGTGTCCTAATGGGCCCTCCTGGTATGCTGGGGAAAACCCGTATGTAGCTTAATTCCTTGTGTTAAAAATGAAAAGGAATTTGGGGAGCTGGAAGCAGCCTTGAAATGGATAGATGTGAAACAAATTTGGAAGAAGGGCACCACGGTGAGAGTCCAGTGGGCTTCAGTCCTGTGGCAAGTGGGTGGCTGTGTGGCCCGCAGCAGGCATTGCCCAGGTCCTGAGTAGGTATGGGGCTGGGTAGCAATGAGGGTTGTCTTCTAGTCTGTTCTTGGAAGCAGTGTAATACTCACCTGTCTTTAGTGTGGTGGGAATGGTACTCTGGAGAAGTCGGAGCATTCCACCCCTGGCCCAGCAGCGGACAGAGGGGAGCAGAAGTTGGGTGAGGGCCACGCGAGTTCGGTGGGGAGCTGTCCTCCAACGTGGATTCCAGTGACTACAAGAACAAAAAGCCATGGAGGAATTCAGTGTATTCTTGACCAGGGCCCGGATTTCCTAGAGCGTGTGAGATGGGTTCAAGCTAATTTTATTTGATTTTCAAAACCAAAGTGACCTCAGCTAATATCACGATATCAAAAGGAAAGACAAATCCTAGAACTGGAGCTACTCTGCAAATTGAGGATTATATGCCTAACCTTATGATGGAAGCCCACTGCCTTCCTCTCTCCAGCTTTGTCCTTGTATATATCTATTCATTATTTTTTCTACTTTCCTAGAATAGTTTGTCTCTATCCAAACGGGACAAACTGTGTTTTCAGAGATTTCTGAAAATCCTTTTCTTCCTGAGCCACTCTGTTCTGGATTACTCTGTGCTTCTAATGAGATAAAGCCTAGATAACTGTTCTGGATCACTCTGAACTTTTAATGAGATAAGGCCCAGAGACACTTGTCCCAGAGCCAATCTTGGCTCTTAATGAGGTGAGGCTAACAGAGGATGGACTAGAATCATTTCCCCAAGCTCCTCAGAGACCAAATATGGCTCTACCATTTTAGAAAACCTGCACAGAGAAGAAATGCAAACGTGGTTGAAATCTTCCAAATTGCCATCTTCTTTGCCCAACTCCTCTCCTTTTCTATTCTTCATATTACTTCTTTTTTATTGAGTGTGTGTGTGTGCTGGTAGGCATTATCAGTGGAGCAGGTGGAGGTTTGAATTTGGGAGAGTAGCTGTTTACATATTCTACACCTGGACAGCCTTTGTCACTAAATACCTATGTGACCCCTGGCAAGTCACCCAGTCTTTCTTCCTCTGCCTAGCTTTGGCCTTCTGCAATCCGCTGTTTACTTTTCATTAGATTACCCTGTTTAGTTGCTTCTGTTGACAAAATGCTCAGGCTAACTGGTCATTTCATCTGCCAAGACAAAAAGAAAAAAGTATCAAATGTACAACCCCAAGAAAACATATGCAAACAACTTAAGTACCCATCAATGAATGAATGGAAAAGAGAGATGTGGTATATGTATATAATGGAATACTACTCAGCCATAAAAAAGATAAAATCTTGTCATTTGAGACAACATGGATGGACCCTGAGAATATTATGCTAAGTGAATTGAATCAGATGGAGAAGGACAAATACTACATGGTTTCACTTATATGTGGAATATAAAAAACAAAATAAATGAGCAAACAGGAACACACACGTAGATAGAAAGAACAGAGTAGTGGTTACCAGAGGGGAAGGGGGGCAGGGTTGAGGGTGAAATGGATAAAGGGGATCAACTGTATGGTGATGGGTAGAAACTAAATTTTTGGTGGTGAGCATACTGTGGTGTATACAGAGGTAGAAATATAAGGTTGTACACACGAAACACATAATATCGTAAATCAATGCTACCTCAATTAAAAAAAAAGTAAAGTGTTGTCGTTTACAAATACTGATGCAAGATACTATATTATTGCTAACTTTAATCACTCTGGGGATGAGAATGCCTTCCCTGCTTGGCCTCTGGTACTCACCTGTGAAGTGGCTTGAGTATTGGAGTCGCCTGTCTTGTGGGAGAGAAATTTCTTTCCCTGTGGAAGTTACCGCACCCACCCAAGCATGCAAATCATGTCAAGGATCCTGGGCAGAATCCCATTATGACTCTAAGGTACATTTCATTCCTTGTGTTTCTTTCTGTTGCCATTCTAGGATGCAAAGGGCTTGAAGACAGGAGCTGTCTTTAATGGGAACTGAACAGTGCCTAACTCCTGTGGATGTCTGTTGAATGTTGAATAACAGCAGTGATCATGTAATAAGGATGCCCAGCTCACTCGGGAGAGAATACCAAACAGCTTGGAAATTTCCTGTTGCTGACAGCATGGCCCAGGGAGCATCTTGAGGTGAATTTAAAAACCTCAGCGGTTCAAATCACATTTCCCATAAGAAATCCATCTTCTAGCTTGGAGTAATTGTTCAGGTTATTGCTGGTTTACTGCGTGATTTGTTAGTCCTTGTTTGACTCTTCCAGGTCTGGAAGAAAGATATTGTGCTTTAATGATAAATAATCTCAAAAAGAGGGAAAAACATCCAAGCAGCTCCCTGGCCAGTACCTTTCTCTTTTTCCTCATCCAGTATTTTTTCCAACTGTTTCAGTTGTTCTGAAGTAAATTATTACTGTGTGAGCTCATTTAAAGAGCTGCCACAAGCTATTAAGAAAATAACCCTATTTCAGTTTTGAGTGAAAAGGAAAAGAAATTAGCTCCATTCAAGAATACATATATATTGTTTCACAGAACCAGAGTCTTTCTCTCTAGCATCAAAAAAAAAGGAACTACGTCCTTTTTATCCTCCCTGCTTTCCTCAATTCAGCCCCGTCCTTATTCCATAGGATCCTGGAGGAAAGCTGTCAGAAGTGTTGGTTAAAAGCTTTCTGATGGGGACATTAATGATTGGTTTGGAAAGAGCCAGGGTGAGTGGGCATGAACACGGCTCCCCACTGGATGTGCAGCGCTCTGCCTAGCACAGACATCTTCCCCTGGACAAGGGCCTCAGCATCACTGGGGCACTGCTGGGCTTGAGGTTCATGCACTTGCTCATTTTTGGTACCCTAAGTGCCACATGTTTTGCTGGGTGACCAAGATATAATAAATAAGACAAAATCCTGCCCTAAAATGACCTCACAGCAGATTAAGTAATTATGGGCTCCCCCTGGATGAGTATAATGACAGCAACAGACATGGCTCGGAGGTGGGTTGTGGGACCATGGCTCACGTCACCTGCTCGGTCTTAATGGGGTCATCAGAAGCTTTCTGGAGGAGGTGACACATGAGTTGCTTTCAAAGACAAATAGGAATTTTCCAGTTGTAGGAACAGCCAGGAAAAAGCCTTTCATTGCCACACCTTATTTGCTCTCTGCTCCTTGAACTTTAGGTAGAATTATTTTACCCCACACTTCCAAACCTTGTCAAAGTCCAAAGAGGGGCTCTTTTCATGGCCATTTCTGCTTCCCTGTGTCCACCACTAATTCTGTCGGCTGTCAGGTGCCTACAATGGAGCTGATGCTGGGTGCTTTGTAACGTGTTATTTGTCTTAACTTTACCCCTATATTTACAGCTGAGGAGGCTGAAGTCACACAGCCAATAATTCAGGTAGCCTAGTCTGTTTAGTAAAATCTAAGCCCTTCCCACTCGGGTGTGTTGCAAATTAAAAAGAAGAAAAATTCTACATGGAAAGAATATTTCAGCCTGACATCTCCACTTTCTAGCATGAAAAACCTACAGCATATTTATGGTATTTACCTGAATAGATAAGTATCATTATTATTATTATTTTATATAAACAGTGCTGTTTGTTGTGCTTGGTTTTTGTTTTTCAGTATTGTCAGGCTTTGGAATGTACAATTTTATAACACATTTACATTTCTTACGAACAGATACTTCAGTGTTTCTGTGTTACTTGTCTGTGGGCACCAAAAAACTTGAACTCCTGAGCCAGTTGCTAGTAAACTTTAAGAAACACTGAGCTGGGCTCAGTATCAAGGCAGAAAGATTGGAGTATTCATAGTCTCCTGCCCCTAGGTAGACATAATGATACATGAAACCAGATTCTGAAGTGTCTGCTTAGAACTTTCTTTCCTCTTATGGTTGCACCAAAATTCAAAGGAGAATGTTAGGAAATTTTGAGCTGATCATTGTCCCTGGAGGCAAAGACTACTGACTGTATGAAAATCCTAGGGCTAGACTACATTTCCCAGCCTCCCCTGCAGTTCAGCGTGGTCATTTGACTGGGTTCTGGCCAATGGGCTGTGGGAGTCAGTGATGTGCACCCCTGCCAGGTTTGGCACAAAAACTTCCCGTGCAAGTTCCTCCATGCTCTGCACCCTTTCCAACTGGAATAGAGGTGACTTTCAGGGTGACCTTGGAAGCCATGTGTTGAAGATACATGGTCAACTGTCTCCCTGAATGACAATGTGGAATAATCCATTCTCTGCCAAGAACTGTTATGTGAACATGGAGTAAACTTCTATTGTGCTTCTATTTTTTATTTTTAGACTTACTTGTTATAGTAGTTGGTGTTACTCTAAACGATATAGGCCATCATCCCTGGAGTCTTTATTGCCATAAACTTAATACCTGTGTCTTGAATCTTGCAGTTTCCACTGTAGAGAACTCAGAAGGGAGAGTTGGAGGACTTTGTGAGGCTTTAATTGGAAGGAAGGCATACAGGTTACGTTTATCAGGTCTGATCCCTGCATGTATCTGCTTTGTATGACTTGTCCCCTGAGGGCTCTACAGGCATGGGGAAGAATGTTCTGATTGTGATCTTTTCCCTTGGTTGCTTTATCAACATAGTTTTTTCTGCTGCAAGGTTTCTGACCACCAGGGCCTGCCATCTCTCTGTCTTTATTTCACCCTTCTTCTCTTGAAGAGTTGTCCATTGTAGTGCCTTCATTAGCTCTAACAGTTTTCAGAATTTTACTCAAGCAGGGTGAGGAGCTTTTAACTCTCAGAGTTCCTGAGTGAGAGCTCTGTCTGGAGCATAAGCAAAACCATTCCTTCCCTCACTCACATGTATCAGTGGAAGCTGCTGGCAGGAACCTGGTGTCAGTGAAATGCTTTTTTAAAAATACCAATTTAGGGCTTCCCTGGTGGCGCAGTGGGCTTCCCTGGTGGCGCAGTGGTTGAGAATCTGCCTGCCGATGCAGGGGATACGGGTTCGAGCCCTGGTCTGGGAAGATCCCACATGCTGTGGAGCAACTGGGCCCGTCAGCCACAACTACTGAGCCTGCGCGTCTGGAGCCTGTGCTTCGCAACAAGAGAGGCCGCGACAGTGAGAGGCCCACACACCGCGATGAAGAGTGGCTCCCGCTTGCCACAGCTAGAGAAAGCCCTCGCACAGAAACGAAGACCCAACACAGCCAAAAATAAATAAATAAATTAATTTAAAAAAATACCAATTTAGTGTTGAAAAATATTCATATATCCTGTCAGTGTTTCTAGAGATCTTCCCGAGTTGGAGGTTTGGAGACAATGTGTCTGGATAGATTTGGGGAACTGGGCTTTGTCTACCACTGCTGCTGTATCTGGAACCATATACAGAAGATAAGCTGGGAACATCTCTTGCTGGGTAAATCCAATTCTCACTTTATTAAAATGACACAGGGCATGACCCACAGGGTGTGTGCAGAGTGGTCCATGACCCTGTTACCACAGACTTCAGGGTCTGAGAACTAGGTTAAGTGCTTGCCTTCTCTGTGATTCTACGTTGTTATTTCCGTCTTATTCTTTCAGACGCGAGAGGGCTGAAGCAGGAAGGATGCCTGTGTATCACAGTAGCCCACAAATGGTACCTTCGAGATATGCCCCTCTTCATATTTCTGATGAAATGGATAGGGATAAGAGGACTCAGCAGTTGGGGATTTTGAAGGTGAGCATGTTTGATATTATGTATTTAGCGTTTATAACCATATTTCTAACTTAACCGAGACTGAATTGGATACAATTTTATATATTTCTGTAGGCAGAGGCACCTTCTTTTACTCTGCTGGACTTCCTGTTGTTGGCATATATTACAGAACATCCCATGATTTCTCAAATATTTACCATTAACCTATCGTTTATTATTATTTGGAAAGCCATCTGAGCATCTGTCTCCACTGAACTAGAATGCTTCTGCCACCATCTCAGAAGCACCAGTAATTGCCATGACACTTAGATGAGGTCATAGCTCTGTTGCCGTCTTTAAAAATACTATGTCTAAATAATTCCAACTTTCTAACCCCCACTGAAGTTCTCAATTTGATTATCCCCATTCAAAAACTCTCCCAGGGGAAATTGGGGTAGTTATCTCAATAAATTAGATCATCTTTCATTGTCTCAACTTCAAGTTGTATCAGTAACAACAAACCCCACTTAAAATTCAGACTGTACTTTTAACCTGACCGGGATGAAAATATCTGTTGTATTTGCCATATAAAGGTTCCACTTGCCCCCTGAACACCTGGTGTTTAGCATTTGTTCTTTCTAAGTCTCTGGAGAAATGGAGAGAGTGGAGATCTCTTACTTGAATGAGTAACTCAGGGGAAACCTTATGCCAGATAGAACTTGATAATAGACAATATTAAATGTCTTTAATTCTGTCTTGATAATTTCTAATTGAAAAATTGTGTTGGTTTTCTTCTTGAGATCAGGTTGGTTTCATCATATTTGTAAGAAATCACCATCAGGAGGTAGATCTTTCATTTTTTAAGGTGGCTAGATGGTGTTCCCCGCCCCCCCCCCCCCCCCCCCCCTCCGCTTGCCTGCCCTGTCCCAGGGCTAAGGACCTATAAGAGAGATTTTTACAAGGTCACTCAGGCCTGAGAAGCAGATGTTATTTTTAGCATAATCAAGTAGAGGAGGGGTGCTAACAGGGTGGTAATCCGCCCCCGCAGCATGAGCTTCTCTGGTTGGGCTCAGGTCTCATTCCCAAATAGTGGCCCCTTCCCTCTTCCTTCAGGGCACAAGGTGGAGCTTCTCCCTCTTTTAAGGCAGCAACATCAATGGGGACAGGTAGGGACTGTCCATCCATGTTGGAGACCAAAACCAAGAGAAGTGGGAAGAGAAAGGAGCACATAGTGCAGAGGGAAAGGGTGAGTCTACGAATGAGATCCTGTACCTGATAAGATGCTTTTGGCACCAAGGATAGCAACTCCCAAAAGATGAAGGAAGAAGGAAGCTTATTTCGTGGGGATGTGTTTGTGGTGTGTTTGTGACGTGTTCGTGATGGCGCCGGCTTCCTCAGTGTTTCTCGTGCCTTTCCCAATGCGCTGGCTTTGTCCTTAGACTGGTGGCCTGGTGGCTTCAGCAGCCCCAAGTCATCTAGACACCACAGCACCAGAGAAGGAGGACAGCCTTTTCTGTGCCTTTCTCTTTACACTGAGAAAACGTGTTTCTGAATCCCGAGGAGACTTACCTTATTCCTCTTTGGCTAGAGTTGAGTTAAATGCCGATTTCTTAGCTACTAGCCAATAAGGAGATGGAATTACCATGATCGGTTTAGACTAATTATTTGGAGTGAAGTGAATATTGGGGGATTAGTCACCATGACACTCAAGGTTCCATACCTGTGATGTCTCTTATTATCTCTTATATTTTATCTTATCAATTAGATAAATTGCACCTAGATATTTAAAACATTTAATAACTGGTATGTAATATAAAAATAAAAAATATAGTCCCTTTTATTTCTATAACTAAACACTATATACTATGTATAAGCTAAACCATATCAATATATACTGTATCTGTATATTTATATTACATATTATACATACCTATTATGTAGTATAGAATATATTGTATGTACCATATTGTTACTATTTTTAGGATGTATATATATATATACATATACACACACATATAATATAAACTAAACTTTATATAATCTAAAAGCTTCTTTCACCACATCAATATAATTTCCTAGTTTTTTGTTGGCTTTTTGAAATTGTTGGTCTGCTCTTTTGCTGATGTAACATTCAGTAGCTAGATGGTGTTCGGTCAGAGCCATGGTTTGACAAGTGCTTCAGACTTCTCCAACATCTTTCCCATTACATTGATAGCCACCGGGAGGCTGGGCTTCTTGTCAGAACCTGAGTGGGGCCCATACCTTTGCTCCATCTTAGCGCTGAGCTCTCTAATGGTCTCCAGGCTTGACTCCTCACCTTCCCGTCTCCTCTTCCCTGCAGTTAGTCATTTGGTACCTGGGTGCTGGCCCCATTGCAGGTGCTGCCTCTGGGGTAGGGGTCCAAGGGGACAGGCAGAGAGGAGGAGGCAGGAGTCCAGGATGGCAGGTGCGGAGCAAGTTGGCTCTTCCTGGTTGCAAGAGTTGGACCTGGATCTTTGGTTGGCCTTTTCATGGAGGGGAGGGAACTCCAAAGGACCGTGTGCCCTGCCCACACCAGTCACAGGAGGGTGGGCACTGTTGGGAAGGAGGCAGCTGGCCGTGGTGCTCTCCACAAAGTGGAACAAAGGCAGAGGGGGAGAGACAAGGAAGAGGGACATGGACAAAAATGAAAGAGGAGCTGTGACTGTTGATGGGCTGTTTGGGTGGGCTCCATCTGACCCGGGGAGAGTGTCTTGGTGGGAGGGGTGGGTGGGGCGAGGTTCCCCTGCCCAGAGGTCACTTGATGGGGCCCAGGGGACTCACCTGGCCACTTGCTGGGGTGTCTAGCAGAGTTCCCTCCAAGACTGGTTCACAATGTCAGAGATGGCTGCTCCCCACTGTGGATGGGTCGTCAACTAAAGCAGAGCTGCCCAAAGCTCACCTGGGGGCCCTGCTCTGACATCTGACCACTCCCATTGGCCCTGGCCCTTCTTCAGCCACAACCCGAGCCCAGTAGGGTTAGGTGTCTCTTCTAGGTGCATATAAATAGATCACCCCCAGCTTGGTTGAGTGGTCTCCATCTCCCACCCAAAGGCTTTTGAACCAGGAGTCACATTCTCAACTAATTAAAAAAGTAATAGGGCACTGCTGTGGATCTGTATCCAAAGTAGAAAAGCATTTTGATATTGCAGTCATGTGTGGTTTCTGAGATAAACCACATGTGTTAGAATTTACATTATTAATTAATCCTGCATATATGGCAATTGTACTGTTTATTGGCCAATATAGAGGTATTTAAATATCAGAAGAGCTTACAATGGTGTGTACCCACTGAATACGAGGTATTGATTACATTTCTCCCCATCCCTAAAAGGTGGCTTCTGGAGGCAGGTGTTGAATTATCTACCTTGAACCTGAATAAAATGTTATTGAGTATTTGGGGGCTATTTGGGTTTTTTTATGATGGAGGGAGGGGATAGGCCACCTCCTTACCCTTTATCAGAGTAGCCACTCGGCTTTCTCCGGTGTGGAAGGAAGAGTCCTTAACCTGACTGCTGACCAGAAAACTGACACCTCCTGAGGGTTCCACTCCCTTCTCCTCCCTGCTTGTCATTCTGTTACACTTTTTTTTTTGTTTTTAAGTAACATATCGCCTCTGCTCGGGAACTCAAAAGTAGAGTGAACTGTGAAAATACATCCTGTAATTTATGGTCAATGTGCTTTGAAGGTGAAAAACACCCTCTAGTCATACAACGTTACTGTAGCTTCTGTCTGTCCTTTTATCCACTGTTCCCCCTACTTGCTAGCTGACTTGAGCCACCTGCAAAAAGATCTGAAGAGGGAAGGAGAAATGAAGAAGCACACTGGAAAAATTCTTCATTTATTATTAACTTAAAACTCAAACTGACTTGCTTCCCCCAGGGCTGGAGACTACAATGGGAGCATGGAATTGGTCCAGTTAGCCTCAGACATTCGGAGAAAGAGATCAGTGTCATGGAAAAATCAGTGAACTGAGAGAGAAGAGCTGAATGCTCACTGTGGTCTTCTGAGTCCTTTAACTTCTCAGTGACTCAGTTCATATTTTGGACACCTTGTTCTCTCTCTTTGCTAGCTCCTACTTCTGGCCATTCTGTGGTTTTCGTTTCTACTTATCTCAAGGCTTCAGAATGTAACAGAAAATGCCTAGGACTGTGTATTGGTTAAAAACATCATCCCATAATTTTGTGTCTTAAAAGCCATGTTATTTAGTTGATAATTCTGTGAACTGTCCAGCTCCTCTGGCCTGGGCTGGCTCAGCTGGTCATGGCTGGCTCTCTCGTGCATCTGTTGTCACCTGGCAGGTCTGCTTGATAATCTACAGTGGGCTCCCTTGCGTGTCTAGTGATCGGCAGGCTGGCAGCCAGGGTCTGGATGCCTGTTGGCTGCGGTGCTCCCTGGGGTGCTTTGGTTCTCTTCCACATGACCTTTCATCCTCCAGCAGACTGTCTTGGACTGAATCACATGATGGTCTCTGGGTTCCAAGCTCAGCAGGTGGACAAGCCAGAATGCTCAAGCACTTTTCACACCTCTGATTATATCATCTTTGCTAATGTCCAGTTGGCCAAAGCAAATCACATGGCCAATTGAGATTCAAAGGGAGAAGAAATAGGTTTCATTTTTTGATGAGAGGGAAGGAATTTATGACCATTTTTGCAATCTATCACAGACTGTATTTTGAGACATCTGAAAAAAAATGATGACAGTGGCAGATAACAATTATGAGTGTTTACTATGGCCCAGACACTACACTAATCACTGAATTTACATGATCTCATGATACTTGACCTCATCAGTCCTGCATCTTTGGTGCTTCCCTGGTGGCGCAGTGGTTGAGAGTCCGCCTGCCGATGCAGGGGACACGGGTTTGTGCCCCAGTCCGGGAAGATCCCACATGCCACGGAGCGGCTAGGCCCGTGAGCCATGGCTGCCGAGCCTGCGCGTCCGGAGCCTGTGCTCCGCAACGGGAGAGGCCACAGCAGTGAGAGGCCCACGTACCGCAAAAAAAAAAAAGAAAGAAAGAAAGAAAGTAACTATATTAGAACGCTGCTTTGCTTTACATAGCAGATGTGGTACAGAAATATTTCTTGTAAATAGAAGTTTTTGTGGCTTGAATTATATTTTCAGCACAATAGGGGAGTTGGCTATTTCAAGGAACCCTGTCGTGAGTCTTTTTTGAAAGTAAAGAGTCCTTTTGTAACATCCCAGATCACCTCCTGGTTTAGCCGCTTGGCAGGTCAAAGTAAAGGGATTTGAAAATACAGATGATGTAGAAAGGGCTCCGACCTTGGACTTGAACTGCCCAAGATTCAAATCTTACTGGCTGTGTGATCTCAGGCAAATACTTTAATTTCCCTAAGCCCTACTTAAAAAAAATTTTTTTTATAAAATAAGGTTAATAGAGATCTACATCCGTTGGGCTATTGGGAGGATTACATGACAAGGGGAAAAAATATAAAGGGCCAGATAATTTACAGAAGTTCAATAAATGAGTACGATGTTTTCTTCCACATTATCAGATGTTAGATTTTGTGTAACTACATATCCTGTCATTTCCCACCATGGATAAGAACCTTTTGAAATATTTGTTTTCCAGTTTTGAAATTAGCTTGGCTTGGTTCCCTTTGTCTGTTCTTCCAAAGTCTTGACTTAAAGCTTTATAGCCATTTTCATTCCTTGATCAAATTCAAGAGGGTGGATGAGGAAATGAATTCATAGCTCTGTAGATAAAAAGAGCTTTACTAAACTAATTTAATAAATTCGCTGAGAATAAGTCAGGTGCTGCCTAACACAGTCTGCAACATTACCTTTTAACCTGATCCGCAGAGAACAGGAAAACAATTAGCAAACTGGGAAGCCATCTCAGAGTGTCTGTGGGCCACCAACCACAGGGTGGCCATTGGAGTGATTGCCACCAACTTCGGGGTCACTGGGTGGATGTGCAGTGTCAGCACAGAACCCTGACTTGGGATGGCCAATCTTCCAGGGCTGTGACAGCATGGCAAGGAATTTATAGCTGGTGAATTACAAAAGCAGCTCTAATTAGCCCCGAGAGGCAATAGTATAAGCACTACTGAGAACATTGCAGACTCATATTTGTTTCCTTCTCAGGATTTTATATGAGAACCTGGTAAAGAATGTTCTTTAACAATAGGAGCTGAGGGACCTTAGCCCTAATAGCCCTCCTGAGGATACAGCCTTCTTTATTTGCAATCCTGCAAAGATCAGTGGGATACTATTGTTAAGCCTTGAAATCGCCCCCCAATTTGCATTGTGGCTTAAATCAGAAGGGAGGAGCAGAGGGGAAGAATTTTTCCTTAACCCCTGCCCCCTCCCCACGCAGTAATAAACAGTAAATAATCTAGCACTCATAGGTTTCGTAATGTTTTTCGAAGGACTGGCACATTTTTAAAAGGAGTTTCAGGCACAAAGGGTTTTCTTGTTTGTTTGTTAGTTTGTTTTTAATAAAGAATAATAATGTCTCTCTGACACTCACAGGTTAAGGTACTGTTTCTGAAGTCAGGGTTGCTTTGGCCAGATGTTGTCACTGGTTCCCTTGGCCTGCTTTTTCTATGTCTCGGGGAAAAGGTACTCATAGATGAATCCTCTGGTTGACATTTGGGGGGTGGCTCAAAAAATTCCTCCCTCTTCCCTTGCTCCACTCAGGAAATATATAGGAGCCTTATATGGAACAGTCACTGTTCTAGGTGCTGAACACATAGCGGGGAACCCAGTAGGTTTGGATGTAAGATCACTCCTGGGTCTTCTCTGAAATCTGAGCCCTTCAGTGTTGTGGATTATGGCTAGAAATCCAGACAGGTAGTTGTAGGAATCTTTACAGGTAACAGTGGAGGTTCAGCCATATCCCCATGATTGTGCTTCCTGAATCAGGTGAAAGTTCAGGATGAGGCAGCTACAGGGAGGAATTAGGTGCTGTTTTCCTCATCTTGTAATACAGTCATAATGGATTTCAATTTGGGCAGTCCAAAAAGGATAGGAAAAAATAAATCATCATTTTCATGGCAGTTTGGTTCTGAACCAAACATGTTCGCCCATCCCTGATGGAGGCTGATGTGGAGAACCACCAGCCCACTTCATCCAGGAGATGGTCCAGCTTCACTGACCTTCTGTGGCCTACTTAGGAGCTTACTGAAGTACTGATTCCTGGGCCCCATCCAGGAACTTCTGAGTCATCGTATCCAGGGAAGGGGCTGAACTTCTGACTTTTTAATAAAAACTCCTCTGATGCAGTTTTTGGCTAAACATCTCAGGCAGGCGCATGTGGCTTATATGTTCCATATTGGATCCCTCCATCCTTCTGGCAAGAGCATCTCACTTCCTTTTGGAGAACCACTCTCCTCATTCTGTGGAGTAAAGAAGAGTATGATAGTTGGTCATATGCCCTTAGCTCATCCAGTCAGATGTGCTAAGAGTGAGGTAAGGATAGGAAAAATCTTTTGGAGCCCACTGATTCTGCAGTGGTACTCTGACCAGCTGGTGTTAACTTCTGTTGCCTAAATCCTCAGAGCTTCTCTGGTCCCAGCTTTTGTCCAAGTTCAGTCCTTCAGCCATGTCTTGTATTGTGAACCTTCACAAAGTCTTTAAATACATTTTTGAGGGCCTAAGTTAGCCAGAATTGTTCTGCTGGTATAACCAAAGAAGCAGGAAGGACATGAAATCTTGGCATGGAATTGGTGTTCTGGCTTTTGCTGGATGTCACATTTAGAAGGGAAATGAGGGTCTTTCCTCTGCATGGTCCACGAAGGGAAAGCCTACCCTGCCTTCCACCTCCACCCCAAGGGTAGTAATGTGCTGCTTCTCTCTCCTTCAGCTCAGGCAACTATGTTGAGAATATTTTTCTATGTATCTGTTTCTCCTTCTAAGCTCTGAGGACAAGAACTGTGTCTTACTTTTGTCTGTGGTTCCAGGGACTAGTGAAGCGCTTGGAATATAGAAAACTACATGTGTGGCTGTGAGATGGGATTATATTCTGAACCTCAGCAGTGATGCAGGAGCTGGGCCTTGTTTGGGACCCAGCCTTCATTGTGAGCCCCACCTAGGTGTTTGGGACCTGTTTATCTCTACCTTTACCCAGTCCTGTTCTTCCTAAGAAAAAATAATTAAGTTTAGCTGCCTCCAGTTGGGCCGTTATCCTTAGTTTTTAAAGTCCAGAGATCTTTTTTTTAAAAAATTTATTTATTTGGCTGTGCTGGGTCTTCATTGCAGCACACAGGGTTTTCATTGCCGCTGTGGGATCTTTAGTTGCGGCATGCAGGATCTTTAATTGTGGCATGTGAACTCCTAGTTGCGGCATGTGGGATCTAATTCCCTAACCAGAGATTGAACCTGGGCCCTCTGCATTGGGAGCTCAGAGTCTTAGCCACTGGACTACCAGGGAAGTCCCAAAAGTCCAGCGATCTTTCATTTGCTTAGGAATTTGTATGTTTCTTAGATTAATTTCTTATATCTGGGACCACATTTTATTTTCTGCTCCTCCTGAGTCTATTCTATGCAAATGGCATGATAGACAAAAGAAATGTATTTATCTCTAATCTCTCAAGGACCTCAAGAAATAAAAGTTTCCAGTTAGCATTCTTTCCTTGGCAGCCCCACTTTGTGATTAAAGAGCTTCATTGGCTTTGGAAAGTTTTAGAATTAAAACCGAGTGCTAACAGAGACCCAGGGGCAAGACCTCATGAATGGAGGCCAGAAAGGAAAGCAGGCAAAACAGATGGAGCCAATGAAAGCGGTGGGAGGAGGCCGCTGTTCTGGAGAGACAAGGGAGGACGAAAATAGCCCACTGAGACCATTTGCTCTCCCTCAAGTGGAGTCAGTGGCCAGTTCCACAGAGTTGGTGTCGTCTGAGAATCAGGAAATTCCAGGGGGCTTGTCTTTCTTCCTGCTTTGTGAAATGACACTGAATAAATCCAGGAATCTTGCTTTGTAACTCCTTTCTCTATAAACTCACTTCATGGCCTAGATGTGCACTGAAATATTGTATTGAAAGCAGCCATGTAGGTTATCAGAGGTCAGCTTAGTAGTATGGAGAGGTGGAATGTGACTGGCTAGATGTCAGGAGATGAACTTTGTCCCCTGTCTACCTATCTGGTTTATTTCATGCTGCACCACCACTCACCCCTCTGCTCCAGCTTATCGCTGCTCTGCGTTGTACTGGGCTCTCTCACATCCATGCCTTTGCACCATTACTCTCTCTGCCTAGAACATTCTTCTCCCCTGACTTAGGTTGGGTTTTCTAAAAGCAGAAGGGAAGACAGGCATTCGTATGATTTCTTAAGGGAGTGGCCTCCGGAGAAGGGAAGGGAAGAAAGAAGGGGAGGGGAGGGCAAGGAGATAAGCAAGAATGTGATCTCAGCTGATCCTACAGGGAGCTCTGAGTATGAGTTACATCACAGAGATTGTCCCAGTTTCAGGCAGGGTCCCTGGACCCCCATGACAGTCAGTCATTGCAGAGGGGATATCCCTGTATATGGGGTGTGTAACCTCCCAGGTGAGGTGCCTCCCCACGGCCAGGACCAACTGTCCTGAGAAGGGTGCAGGTGTGAACCATAGCAGTCGACACTCACAGCAGCTGGGAGCCCTGTCCTGGTAAAGGAGATCTTGGAGCGTCAACAGCATCCCCTCCACCCCCATTCTTC
Organism: Stenella coeruleoalba; assembly: GCF_951394435.1. Lineage (NCBI taxonomy): Eukaryota > Metazoa > Chordata > Mammalia > Artiodactyla > Delphinidae > Stenella > Stenella coeruleoalba. The sequence continues at coordinate 54,387,028 of NC_137156.1, forward strand.
ACCTTGTTAAGTTCTATTTACTGAATTTTCAAGACTTGGTTCTGGTCGTACATTCTTTGACCACTTCTTTCCTTTGTAGCAGGTTAGATGTCCCTTGTCTGTATTCAGTAGCCTCCTGGACTTACTAACTTCCATCTAATCTCACTGTATACTATTGGGCCTTCTCCATTCATCATCTCTTTGGTGATATGGGATTACCTTTCCCATCTCTATCTACCATGCTTACCACAGTATGTACAACATAATGGTGTTCCATAAAATTGTGTTGAGTGGATGAATGAAATCTTGGATCCTCCATTAGTTTACTGTATGATCAAGGTCATAACTTTTGTGAGTCTAAATCCCCACTGCTATAGGCAGGGAATAATACCTGTCCACTGGTGTCTTAGTGTTAAGAAGGTCAAGCCACCTAGCACAGTCTTAGCCATGAGGCATGGTTTGAAAACCAGATCTTGTTTTGTCTGGCTCACCCTAGTGCAAGAGTCCGCTTGACATAGGAAAATGGTGTCCCTCCCGCCCGTTCCCTTGGTCGGTAGATTGGACAGTTCCAACAACTCTGACTTATATCAGGCTGACCTCTATCAGTAACTCCTCCTCCTGAGCCTTTATGTTGCCTCCAGGAGCCACTCAGGACCTCTGCTCCGCGCTTCACACGACCGTCCTTAAAGATCGATTATTTCAGGGAGTGTTGCTGTCTCATCTGCTATTCTCACTTCTTGCTGACAGTTGCAGCCAAACCTTTGAAGTTCGAGTCTTGCTCGTCTCCTTCCTTCCTTGGTTGTCATTGGCTCTCGCTGTTAAACCCAGATGAGATGGAGAGTTGGATGCTCAAAGTTTGTTAAGTTCCCGGAAGAATGATCCTCAGGAAGGTCTTCTGAGGACGTTCATGGAATTTTGTCTCTGCTTTTTTAATCGTGCCGACTCAAAGGAGGACATTTCTGCTTAGAGGGCTCCCACACTCCCCTATTGTTCCTCAGTAAAATCTTGGTGATAAATGACATCATATCCATAATCAAGTTTTGGTTTTCCTGGATAACCTTATGATTATATTAGGGTGATGTAGAAACACCAGTGCACCAGGGATTGGAATACTTGCTCCCTATTTCAAGTGACCATTAATTAGCTGTGTGACCCTAGGCAACTTTATCTCTTTGTTCTGGAGGTGCTGCTGCAGCTCTCAACAGGTGAGAGGAGTGAAGACAGAGTGGACAGAATAAACACATACTGAAGGGCCCAGGTTAACAGGATATAGTTTTTATGAGGGGGATGAGGGAGAGAGAGTGATCAAGGACAACTCTCAGAGTCTGTAGGAACTCTAGCAAGTTGGATAGGGAACAGGAACCTGCAAAGAAAATAGAGGAGAAGCCAGGGAGATGGGAGGAAAATCAGGGGGTTGCGGAGGCCTGAGAGACCAGGTCATTCCAGGGGAGGGAAACGGTCTGCACCACTGCTGAGGTTTCTGGTAAGATGAGGATTAAAAATTGTCCTTGGGCTTTAGCAGCAAAGAGGTCACCTGATGATCACAGAGGCATTTTAAAGCCTGTGATGGGGGTGGAAGATGGAGTGGAGTGAATTGAGGAGTGAGTACGAGGGGGGCATATGGAGACTGCAAGGAGAGAGAACTTTCTGGAAAACTTTGGGTGTGAGGAGGTGGAGAGAGAGCTATAGCTGCAGGAAATGTGGAGTGGAAGGAAGATATTTTTAAGGCTGGGGAGACTTGAGCCTTTTTTAGTGATTGAGAGGAAAGGGTTGACTTCTTCAACATAGAAGAGAAATGGTTTAATTGATACCCTGAAAAGGCCAGGGAGGAAGTCCAGAATGCAGGAGGAGGGACTGACATTGGCAGAGAAGGACACTGCCTTGAATGTCACATCAGGGATATGCGTGTTGTTGTGGAAACCACACTCGAATTCACTGGGCCAGCTGCTATTTCTCCTTCCTTCACCCTCTACCACAATATCGGTCAGACACCTTTTCTCTAGACCTCAATTCTCAGCAGCCCCGACTCCACTTGTGTGTGTCCAAGGTGGGAAGGAGAATGTCCCAGGACCTCACAGGCACCTTCTTGGTCATTGGGACTAGCCTCCTTCCTGCCTCTGTTCACTCAGTGTCTGATCAGGCATGAGAGTCATGCCCAAGGTTCCCTATACACTCACCCCATCCAAGCATCCATTCTCACCTGACTTCCCAAGTTCACATCCTACCAACCCAAAGTCGACTCCCTCTCTCCTCCTCTCAGATGAACTGGACAAGCTGTAGCTGCAGGGTGTATGATGGTTACCTTTCCCCTGGTCTGCCTCATGCTCCTGTGTCTGGGTCCAGGATGAGTCAGCATTCTCTAGTGCTCTTGGCCAAATCCATTTTTCTTATAAATGAAGATACTGTCCCCATTTTCCTAGTTGACAGAGGGGCCTAATGAGTCCACTGGCCTCACCTGTGTGTGTTAAGTGGCTTGAGTGTCATTTAATCTAACTTCAAGATGTGTGACTAAATTCTAGATGTGCTAGTAAAATGCTGACCCTATTAAAAAAATCCAAGTATCACATTTAAACAAAATCCAGGAAGCAATGACTAGAAACACAAATTAACTGAGAGCTTTAATATGCTCCTATGTTTGTGCATAACTAGCTTTCTAAAGGCCTGAAGACAGAACCACAGACTTTTTTTTTTTTTACATCTTTATTGGAATATAATTGCTTTACAATGGTGTGTTAGTTTCTGCTCCATAACAAAGCGAATCAGCCATACATGTACACATGTTCCCATATCTCTTCCCTCTTGCGCCTCCCTCCCTCCCACCCTCCCTATCCCACCCCTCCAGGAGGTCACAAAGCACCGAGCTGATCTCCCTGTGCAGACTTTTTAAAAACAACAAGAAATTGCAAGTCAATAAACATCCTATTCCCATGCCCCCCTCTGCTCATCCAACCCGGTGATGACGAAACGCACACTGACATGAGCAATAAGAAAAATAACATTATCACAGGATCAATGTCTATTGCTGGCTTCATATATAAAGGACTTGGCTTCCTATTGATGTTTAATTTTTGTAAATGCCTCTGGAAATTTAAGTAGCAGTAGGAAAACATTATCCTGAGATAATGTTCGATTTCTCCCAACATAAGCTCTTAAACCCTGGATGTGTTCAGTTTTCAGTCTGGGACAAATTCTGGAGAACAAATTTCTTTGGAACAGACAGTGGTAGATTTATTTTAAATAGGCTGGCTTTGGTGCTCCGGGTCTAGGGGACAGGAGAGTAGAAGATGGTTGGAACAACAGCGGAACAGAAAGCCTGGCGGTCTGCTTGTTCCGTGGCTTGTTCTAAGGTACCCATCAGCAAAGTGGGAGACTCTTTCTCCTCCCTCCCTGTCCCACAGCTGATGCAGTGGCATGTGCCCAATTTGTGACTACTAGGGGACAAGTGAGGAGGCTCTGAAGGGTTCATCTGTCCATGTAGGATCCTGTGATGTCCTAGCATCCTGTTACCCCTTGCTGTACCTCAGCTGCTCTGGCATTGACTCAAATCCCTGGGGCTGTATACTGGGCACCTAGCTTGAATAACAAATCCACGCCTGCCAGCTCTACCCTAGGAAAAGCATTAGAATACTTTGAAGGGGAGGAATCATAGATATAAAAGCTGAAAGGGAGGTTCCTCAAGAGATCTAATCTAGGATTCCTCAGCCTTCAGGCAGGTAAGGTGTGAATGCCCCCATTCCTCGGAAGAAATTCTGAAGATCCAGCTAATTAGAATAGAGGGCAGGTAAGTGACTGTCATATACCCTTAGAGCAGTGTTTCTCAGACAGCTTGCACAGAATTGCCTGGTTCTTGTTAAAACACAGATCTCTGGACCCCACCCCCAGAGTCTCAGATTCTGTAAATCTGGGGTGGGGCCCAGGAATGTGCATTTCTAATAATTTTTTAGTTCCTGCTGATGCTCTTGGTCTTGGTCCGGAGGCCACTCTTTTTTTGTTTTTAAAATAAATTTATTTATTTATTTTTGGCTGCATTGGGTCTTTGTTGTTGGGTCTTTGTTGCTGCACACGTGGGCTTTCTCGTTGCAGTGAGCGGGGGCTATTCCTCGTTGCGGTGCACGGGCTTCTCATTGCAGTGGCTTCTCTTGCTGCAGAGCTTGGGCTCTAGGCATGCGGGCTTTAGTAGTTGTGGCTCGCGGGCTCTAGAGCTCAGGCTCCATAGCTGTGGCGCACGGGCTTAGTTGTTCCGCCGTATGTGGGATCTCCCCAGACCGGGGCTCAAACCCATGTCCCCTGCATTGGCAGGTGGATTCTCAACCCTTGCACCACCAGGGAAGTCCCCAGATGCCACGTTTTGAGAATCACTGGACTAAAGTCTCCTTTCTGTATTTCATGACCCAGAAGCTGGGCTGTCTTAAGCTAACACGTGAGTTGTTCTGTAACCTGTTGAGTCAAATAGGAGCATAAAATATCCATGTCCCCAAAGGAAGCTCATTCCTTCATCTGAGACTCTGCAGAGCCTTTGCCCGAGTAAGAGTAAGCTGTTTTCCTCACTGTGACTCTAAGGCCGGTTCCAACTACTCCAAAGCCACATGCTCTTGGAAAGACACAGGGATTCCTCAAGGTGTCCCAGCCTCTGACCTAGAATCTTTTAAGTTGAGAAGAACTGTCACCTTCCTGGGAATCTGAAATAGAAAGGCAAATTTGCGAAGGCCTTTCTGACTCTGAACAGCTGGATTCGCACTCGGCCATGGTGATCACTCAGTGCCATGCAGACATGACAGTGATAAATGATGCTGGATTCCACTAAAAAACCATCAAAGCTGCAGGGTGGAGACCCCAGTCACTGAGCCCAGTGCCCTCTGGCCCTTCCGGTCAAGGTTTGAAAAGCTGACAGGCGGCAAGGAGGTAGGGTGAGAGAGAGGCATCATGTGGGTGTGGCAGCTTCGCAGTTGTAGGGGTGGGGTGATCAGCAGGAGAGGAGGGAAGGGTAGACAGCAACCAGAGGGTTTTCTTCAGTCCCAAGAATTGTAGACCCTTACCTGACCTCCCTTCTTCCCTGACAGAAGAATTTCATGAGAAAGTCCACTTGCCTCGGAGTACAGTCCCAACCCCACCCCCACCTGAGTCAAAGCAGTGAGAACATTCGGCTCTTTGCAGGGTTATGTGTTCTGAATTTTCTACTTGCATTATGTTTCATATAAAGGTTAGAAAACAAAAATGCTGGAATTTTCAAGTCCTTGTCCTGCTTCTCTCTGTCAATTTCTAGTGTGCTGCCTTTATAAGCATTTCCCCCTTTTGTTTTAATTGCTTCCATCTTTTTCCTTTTGTATTCTTTCTTGCTGATTCTTCTTCTTTGTTCCTCTTTGAGGAATTCAGATTTCTGCTTCTCCAGTCACCTTTCTTTCCAGTCTTTGACTTTTAAGAGCAGACTGTGTAGGTGGTTATGAACACAAGGGCCAGTTCTGAGAGCCACTTCTCCCCCAGCAACTTGCATTTCAGGCAGAAGGAGCCCACGTCCACTTCTATTTTGCTTAATGTGTTACTGAAATGCAACATGTATACAGAAAAACGCACAAACCATATATTTCTCGCTGATGGATTTTTATAGACTGACCACACGGAGTGACCAGCACCCAGATCAAGAAACAGAACATGGCCGGCCCCAAAGCCCCTAGTGTCTCCCTTCAGTAATTTCCAGCCCTTCGGAATATCACTATCCTGATTTCTAACAGATTAACTTTGACTGTTTTTTAACTTTACATAAATGGAATCATTCAATGCATACTCTTTGATGCCTGGCTATTTTTCTCAATTTTGTGTTTGTGAAATCCACTGATGCTGTTACATGTAGTTTGTGCATTTTCCTTGTGCTCTCTCTCCTTTGCTCTCTCTGTGTAACGAACATATTACACTTGATTCATTTGACTATTGATGGACATTTGGGCTTTCCCAATTTGAAGCTGTTATGAATTTTGCAGCTATTCTCATTATTTACATGCTTTTCTGTGAACATACATCCTTTTTCTGTTGGATTTATGAGTGGAATTGCTATTTTATAAATTAGCATTTATTCAGCTTTAGAAGGTACTACTATATAGTTTTCTAAAGTTACTTTACCAATTTATACCTATACCCCCACCAGAAAAGTCCAAGAGTTGTAGTTGCCCCACATTCCTGTCAACATCTGGTATCTTTACTTTTATTCATTGTGATAGGTGTGTGATGATAAGGGATTGTGGATTTAATTTGCATTTCTTCGATAGCTGATAAAGTTGGGCGCCTTTTAATATGTTTACTGGTCGTATCAATACCCTTTTTGGTGAAGTACCTGTTAAGTATTTTGTCCATTGTAAAAATTTAGATTATTTGCCTTTTCTTATCGCTTTGCAGGAGTTCTTTATTATTGTGGATATGAATTCTTTGACAGATACTCTAGAGCAAATGTCTTCTCCCAGGCGTTGGCTTGCCTTCAACTCTTCTTCAAACCCATTGTTTTACGACTGCCAAACTCACACTTAAACTCCAGCTCAGATGTCACCTAATTGGTGACTTAGCCTCCATCCCCTTTCTCCTGGAGTTGTTGCCTATCCCTTGTCCTCCCACAGCTTCGGTCTAACGCTCTCTCATAGTAATTGTCGAATTAGTTACAGTGACCTCTCTTCAGAAAGACTGACCCAATGCCACTGAAACAAAAGACAGGGTTTTTAAGCACTGGGGTGAGCTAGTAGAAAAGTACTGCAGGACTTTATGGGGAAGGTAGGTCAATGTGATTAGCCCGTCTCTGTCTGCTAATTGGTGTTTATCAAAGTTAGGCTTCTACCCTCCCACAGAGACTGGGAGATGACTGTAATCATCTCTCTTGATGGTTATATTTCAAAGGGATGGCTCCACAGTCCTTGAGAAAACTCAAGATTCTTGGGTTGTAATTGGCTGGGAGAAGATTTACATCTCAAAAGGACAGAGAAAGAATTTGCAATCTTCTAAACTAAGGAATAAAAAAGTAAAGTAAGTCATGTTCTGAGAAAAGGGAGGTCAGGAGCCTATAGTTAGGAAGAAGCCCATCTGAAGTTTAGTCAAGCTGAGGGGAATGTTAAGGCCATCTTGGTCACCCTCACTCCAATTTAAATACCATAATTTAAATTTGGTTTTAACATTCTACCCCTCTGTTCTAAAGCCTTCCATGGCTCCATACCAAAGGAGCTGTAAACTCAGGTGTGCATGGAAGAGTCTCCATGCTCTTATCCCAACCTCCCCTGAGTCTTACTCCTGCCATACTGGAGATGGAGTCACCATGAGCATTCTGAAAATGGTCACAGGAAGTGAGGTTGAGGGAGATGAACTTCAAAGCATCACAGGATGTAAGTGGCTAACCCAGTGGTGATTTGAATCATGGGCCGGGTGAGGGTAGAGCAGGAGAAACAAGACCAGGTAATGTCCCAAGTCGTTGGACTACCAGCCAAGTGTGTTTCTGGGAAACGGGCATTTTGTCTCAGGCAGTGCTCTGAGAGAGTGACCTGCTCAGACTTCTCAGCTGGGCCCCAGCTGCCCTTCAAGGGCTTTCTGGTAGTCATATCATTTCAGGGTTAGTTTAACAAAATTCAGAGATTTTTCCTTACGTGGAAACCATCTGTGCTCCATCAAGGTCAAGGTCATGGGCCAATGGGCCAATCATGTTTTGTGCCCATCCTCTGAAGGTCAGCGAGATGGATGTGGTCCCCTTAATGTCTCCTGAATGACAAGGACAACCTAAGATTTTCTACCTTCCTGCTCCACTGAACACACAGAACTCAATTGAAAGCCCACAACACATTTAAGTGTCTGAAATTAAATCTGAAGTCGAAGCAGCAGCATCTTATTACTTTTAATCAGTGCAGTGCATGAAAGCCCCTTTGGAGAAATCGTTATTTTACCTCTACACACAGAAGGCAGAACTGCACCCTGCTTCCTCTGGTCCCTGGAAGATGACAAGGACTCTTCACTCTGCCTGTCCATCAGACTTCAGCTTCTGCTGTGTCCAGGGCTTGGGTCAGATTTGATCCTTAGAGCTGCTTCTTTTGAGTCCCACTTTGCATGGCTTTCAGCTGTACTTTTCTTAATATAGGGACAAGAGGCTGAGGGATTAGTAACTATAGTTACCATTTATTAAGCACTTTCTTTATCAGTGTTAGTAGCAAACAATCAAAACTGGTTTGATCAGGGGGTAATTTATTAAAGGATATTGGGTTGTGCACAGAATCTCCAGCAAAGCTAAAGAACAGGGTTGGAAGCTGTACAGCCAGGAACAATGCTCAACATCTCACTGCAGAATTGGAGGTAGTAGGGACACCACAACTGCCACCCCGGGCACAGCAGCACAGCTTGAACTGCTAATGCTGAACGCTGGAAGCCATGTCTAATTTTCCCTGCAACAGCCATGAACGGTAAGTAGTATTATCTTCATTTTACAGATGAGGTCACAGAAGTTCAGAGATGTTAGGTAGCTTATTCCCAAAGTTAGCTACAAATTCTCAACTGTGAGTTCAGTGAGGATGGGGATTATGTTGATTTTGCTCACTGTTTAGTGTAAGCTCCAGTGCCAGTTCAGTAGGTACTAAATAAACTTATGGAATGAATACACGGGGGAAATGATGGAGAGATGCATGGTTATCGTGTTTGTTTTAGTCCCACTTTAACACGACTTGTCCTCTTCTACCTTCCTTTGGGACCATATCCCATGTTTCTGGCCAGAGGGTTGGGTAAATGACTCAGGGTCAGGCAGTCATAATATCCTCCTGGCCCTGGTGTTTGGTCCCAAAGTTTGAAGGATGTGAGTCTGAGCAGATGGCCCAGCACATGGAGCAAGACTGATTGTGATATGAAAGAACTGAGCCAACATACAGAGAGGAGCGAAGACAGGATTTCTGATTCAGTTTTCCTGCATATTACTAATATTGGCTGTTTTATAAATAAGCACTATCACTCCAGTCCAGAAAGGCAGATTGAAAATGGTGACTTCTCTCAAAAAAGGGGTTTTATTTTGGATGCCAACTCCAGTGCCCCATTAGATGGATACGTTTCAAGAAGTATTCTGGGTTAAAATGGATGTCTTCTCAATCCTTCTTCCTTTCTCTTTGGCAAGCCCCCATGTGTCTTAACTTACCTATAGTTGAATGGAGTCTCTTTTACAGGCAGTTTTTCCATCTCCAAGCCCATGCTTAGTGAATATCTCTGAGATATGTTTGTTGGGACAACTGTTGGGCAAAGGATGTTACGGGGGCAAGAGAAAAGCAAACTTCAAGGTGGACAATGCAGGTTCTGGTGGCCATAGTATGTTTCAGGCTGAGCACCTTTGAGAACCCTTCTACTGGAGGAGTCTGTTGTGTAGCGCGCTCATGTGGTCAGGTACAGAGCACTCCTTCAGGCTAGCTCTAGTAATGGGACTGTTGTGAAGTTGTCAGTGCACTCGTTGCATTGACATTGCATCGTCCAGACCTCTTGCAGGAGCACAGCTGCAGCATGGGGCTCTGTGGATCCTGGGGTGTAATTTAAGAATTAGATGTTTGCTCTATCCTAGTAGCTTTAGCCTCAGGCCATCTTGGCCCATCCTGTAGTACCAGGGCTCCTTCATTATCAGGGCTCAGTTATCCTTTTGTTTCTATTCCAGCTCCAGTGCTGACGGCATGACCCTCTCCCTCATTACTTCCATGGACCACCGGCTGGTCCACAGATTAGACATCCCCATCGGGTGTCGTAGCCTTGCTTATCTCTATACTTGATGGATAGAGCTGCTGGCCCTTCAGTCCTTCCCTATCCACCACTGCACCCAGCTCCCTACCCAACCCTCTCATCTCCAAAGCTCTGATGAATCAGTTTTCATTTCCCAGGCCGAGTATATTCCCACATTTGGCTGAAGACTTTCTACCTTCCCGGAATGCCCAGTCTCTGTACCTTTGTTGTCCTCCCAGGGCTCCTGGCCTTTCTTTCTTTCTGCATCATAAGGAAAGCAGCCTGCTGCTGCTCTGCCCCATTGCTGCTTGCCTTACTAATTTTGCTTTTCAAAATGAGGCTTAATTGTAACTTTTATTGACAGACTTACCTTATGCCATAGGAACCCCTCTTGAATCAATTAAAATCAATTAATCACACAGTGATTAACTTTAATTGTGGGATGTTTCCTACACTCAGCAAATAACCATTCACATATGCTTCAATTAATATTTTTACCCCCCTTTGTTGACAAATGAGCTATTGTACTTAAAATTAATTAAATGTTAGCGTGGTCCCAATTAACATTGCATTAGCCGAAAAAATGCCTTGATTGTCAATCCTGAGCAAAATGTGTGACAATCTACCACTTAACATAATGCAGTATATGTTAGTTAGACACACGGAGGCCTAACCTTTTTCCAAATATAGTGAATGATCTGGTCAAAACATGAGGCCACATTTAAAGCCATTGAAAATCTTGGGATTTTTTTTTACTCTGACTTGAGATAAACAGGGAAAATAAAACTGTGTCCACCTAGAAATAGTTGCCTATCTTTTTCCGTCTGTGTTTTGCTAAACCAAGATTTAATGTCTCTAGATGATCAGTGCTTTATATATAGGGCCTTTTTATTTTACTCAATATTTTGTATTATTTTTGTCTCTTTTATTTCTAAAGTGTCTCATTCCTCTCTATCTTAAATGTTTCTTTACCGAAACACTCTTTATTGTGCCATAAATTCCAAACTGCATTTTTCACTCAACCTTCTGTTTTTGAGACTCTTCTAAGTAGGTTATGTGGGTCTATTTTATATGCAAACATTGTTTATCCATGCCCACATTGATAAGCATTCAAATTGTTTCCAACTCTTTGCTTTTATAAGCAGCGTTGGGATGAGTATCTTTGTGTTTCTGAATTTGGGTATGTTGGGGTCCAGGGCAGACCACCCCAAAATGTACCTTAATGACATATTGATTATTTTGAATTAAAGTTACTTAAGAAACAGCAGGGCTTCCCTGGTGGCGCAGTGGTTGAGAGTCCGCCTGCCAATGCAGGGGGCACGGGTTCGTGCCCCAGTCCAGAAGATCCCACATGCCGCGGAGCAGCTGGGCCTATGAGCCATGGCCGCTGAGCCTGCGCGTCCGGAGCCTGTGCTCCGTGACGGGAGAGGCCACAACAGTGAGAGGCCCGCGTACCACAAAAAAAAAGAAAAGAAAAAAAAAGAAACAGCAAATACAAGAAGAACACTCTGACCCTCCTTTCTGTCTCCCTGGAAGCAGGAAATAAATCTCTCATGTGAAAGGTTCATTCCCTGCATCTGGAGGTAGAAGGGCACCCTTATTGCCCAAGACAGAAATCAGGGCTGAGAAGCCTATAGAAACAAACCTTGTTACTTCTTTAATTTACTTCCCCAAGCCCAACTCTGTTTGGATTCTTCACTAATTGGCCACCCCAAACCTAAGCTTCTTTGTGCTGTGAATTCCTCACAAATTTATTGTTTCTTTGCTTAAAAAGTATAAAAGCTGCTTGCTTTGGCCACCTCTTAGGTCTCATTTCTATGGGACCTCCATGCACATGAATTAGAATTTGTTTCTTTTTCTCCTGTTAATCTGTCTTGTGTCATTTTATTGTTAAACCAGCCACATGGAACTCAAGAGGGGTAGAGAGGGAAAATACTCCCTCCCCAACAGGTACCTGTCTGAGATATATTCCTAGGGAAGCAACAATCATTGGGTCATAGGGCGAGTGCAAACTGCACTCTGGATTTGATCACATTTTGCGCAGGAGGAAATGGAGATCTGGAGAGGTTAAGCAAATTTTCAAGGTCAGGTCTGTGACTAGGCTTGATTTCAGATCTTCTGACTCTTAGTGGATCTTCTGCATCTTAGTGGATCTTCTGAATCTTAGTGAAATATTTATTTCACAATATGCTACCATCTCAATTGCCCTGAATTCCCTGGAATTTTCAAAGCAAAATTTCTCTAATATGATAGTTTCATTGTGTTATAGTTTGGAATATATTATTAGGGTCAACATTCTATATACAAATTATGGCTGACACAGAGACGTATGCAACTATTATCAGGCAATGGCATTGGGAATTTAGGTCTAAACTGTTCTCTTCAAAAACTGCTTTTAGGGAATTCCCTGGTGGTCCAGTGGTTAGGACTCTGCGCTTTCACTGCAGAGGGTGCGGGTTCAATCTCTGGTCAGGGAACTAAGGTCCCCACAAGCCATGCAGAGCTGCCAAAAAAAAAAAAAAAAGAAAAGAAAAAAATAACAAATTTAAAAAAACCCTGCTTTCGCTATTGGGCAAAGGCCTATAAAACCAGTCAAATATTTTAGAATAGGTGATAGAGATATAATAATTATCCATGTGAGATTTCAAAGTTCTTCTCACACTAGGGGGCAAAACACTGCTTCCACGATAAACACACACACACAAACGTAAATCCCACATTTATCTTTACAAGTAAGCTTGCCCTGAAGGGTGTACATATGTATGTCTCTGAGAGATATAAAGTGATATAAATCTAAGCTTTTAAGTTGCCTTTGGAGCTTTATAGTTCCTTTGTGTGTTTGGAGTAGGTTTGACTGCTCAAATGCCATCCCTAGATATATTATTTGCCTCCCTGTTTCCTCTGCCTCCGTTCACATTAATTTCTTAAGGGTTAATTGAGCAACTGCTGAATCCAAGAACAATATACATTCCTTGTCCTTATAACACAAGGCAGAGGGAAATAAGTAACAATTCTGAGTGCTGAGCCAAGGCTTGTGGGTGACCCGAGGAAGGAGCCATTGAATCAGTCAGTGAGTGGTGAGCAGGAAGGTGAGATCTGAGCTGGACTTGAACAGATGTGTAGGAGGTGGTCAGGTGGAGGAGGAAGGCAGGATCCTAAGTACAGGAGAGAGCAGAGTGCTTCACCTGCCTCCTGTACTCATGCCCCCGCCCCCTGCTCTTCCTGCCCCTACAGTAGCCATGTTCAGAAATAATCCAGCATCCCTGAGGGAAGAGGAACAAATGTTCTACATTGCACCATGCTAAGCATCCCCCTCCAGTCCTTGTGCCTGTGAAATGCATTTCACGCCTCATCTGTTCCTTAAATGAGATGTGAAAGCAGTTTACACCTCGTTTACATTTGTGCTGTTTTACCAAACAGCATAGATACAGCTCCATCCAAAGTAATGAAATGAGGTCAGGCACCCTTTCTCTCCTTGGATTGAATCCACCCAACTCTTCATATCCTCCCAGGCATCTACTAAGTGTTGGGAGAGAAAGTGCAAGGCTTGGTGGAGAGGTGTAGGGAGCAACAGCAACAGGTATTCAGATCCTTTTTGAGGGAAATGGCCTTCCTTTCAAGCCAATAGTACTTTACTGAGTATAATTTGCTTAAGTGAAATGCAGAAATCATAGGTGTATACTTTGAAGAATTTTACTTTTGCATATACCTGTGTAACCAACAGCCAGATGAAGATAGAGAATGTTTCTCTCACTCCTGAACATTTTCTCATGCCCCATTCCAGTCAAAAGCCTCCTCCTCAAAGATAACTGCTATTCTGACGTTAATTGCCACCATGGATATACTGTAATTATTCTACAGCTTAATATACTTGAAAGCATATAGCGTGTACTGACTTCTGCTCAGATAATGTCTGTGAGATTCATGTGTGTTGTTGTAGTGGTAACCCATTTCTTTAAGTTGTTGGATAGTGTTCCACTGTATGACTAAGATGCAGTTTAGCCACCATCTTGGGTTGTGGTGGTGTGCGCAGCACTTCTCCACACAGGCACCAAGGTGTGTCCCCGCAGCAGTTCTGCACCGGAAAAGCGAATCCGACCTGTCAGGTGCAAGGCCTCTGCACACAGCCCCCTACAGGCAAGTGAAACTAGACTAAGCACAAAAGAAGAAAAACAATGCACCGAAGCTCCCGGGGCGGCTAGGCCAACCACTGAGGCAGAGCTGTGGAGCTCCAATTCCAAGTTGGCCACCATCCAAGGGCCAGAAACTTGATTCCTTTCTGACTTGCCCATACTCCAGCTATGGGGCTGAGAGGGTATTGGTGCTCCAGCTGGGTGTCAGGCCTGAGCCTCTGAGACGGGAGCACCAGTACAAGACATTGGACCACCAGAGACTTCCGGGCCTCACGTAATATTAATCACCGAGCGCTCTCCCAGAGATCTCCATCTCGATGCTAAGACCAAGCTGCACTCAACGACCAGCAAGCTCCAGCGCTGGACACCCCATGCCAAGCAACTAGCAAGATAGGAACACAACCCCACCCATTAGCAGAGAGGCTGCCTAAAATCATAATAAGGTCACAGACACCCCAAAACACACCACCGGACGTAGTCCTGCCCACCAGAAAGACAAGATCCAGCCTCATCCACCAGAAAACAGGCACGAGTCTCCTCCACCAGGAAGCCTACACAACCCACTGAACCAACCTTACCCACTGGGGGCAGACATCAAAAAAAACCAGGAACTACGAACCTGCAGCCTGCGAAAAGCAGACCCCAGGCACAGTAAGTTACGCAAAATGAGAAGACAGAGAAATACTCAGCAGATGGAGGAGCAAGGTAAAAACCCACCAGACTAAACAAATGAAGAGGAAGTAGGCAGTCTACCTGAAAAAGAACTCAGAGTAATGATAGTAAAGATGATCCAAAATCTTGGAAATAGAATGGAGAAAATACAAGAAATGTTTAACAAGGACCTAGAAGACCTAAGAGCAAACGAACAATGATGAACAACACAATAAATGAGATTAAAAATTCTCTAGAAGGAATAAATAGCAAAATAACTGAGGCAGAAGAATGGATAAGTGACCTGGAAGATAAAATAGTGCACAGCAGAATAAAGAAAAAAGAATGAAAAGAATTGAGGACAATCTCACAGACCTCTGGGACATTATTCAATGCACCAACATTTGAATTACAGGGGTCCCAGAAGAAGAAGAGAAAAAGAAAGGGACTGAGAAAATATTTGAGGAGATTATAGTTGAAAACTTCCCTAATATGGGAAAGGAAGTAGTCAGTCAAGTCCAGGAAGCGCAGAGAGTCCCATACAGGATAAACCCAAGGAGAAACACGCCAAGACACATATTAATCAAACTATCAAAAATTAAATACAAAGAAAAAATATTAAAAGCAGCAAGAGAAAAATAACATACAAGGGAATCTGCATAGGTTAACACGTGATCTTTCAGCAGAAACACTACAAGCCAAAAGGGAGTGACAGAACATATTTAAAGTGATGAAAGGGAAAAACCTACAACCAGGATTACTCTACCCAGCAAGGATCTCATTCAGATTTGACGGAGAAATTAAAACCTTTAGAGACAAGCAAAAGCTAGAATTCAACACCACCAAGCCAGCTTTACAAGACATGCTAAAGGAACTTCACTAGGCAAGAAACACAAGAGAAGGAAAAGACCTACAATAAAAAACCCAAAACAATTAAGAAAATGGTAATAGGTACATACATATCGATAATTACCTTAAATGTAAATGAATTACATACTCCAACCAAAAGACATAGACTGGCTGAATGGATACAAAAACAAGACCCGTATGTATTCTGTCTACAAGAGACCCACTTCAGACCTAGGGACACATACAGACTGAAAGTGAGGGGATGGAAAAAGATATCCCATGCAAATGGAAATCAAAAGAAAGCCGGAGTAGCAATTCTCATGTCAGTCAAAATAGACTTTAAAATGAAGACTATTACAAGAGACAAAGAAGGACACTACATAATGATCAAGGGATCAATCCAAGAAGAAGATATAACAATTGTACATATTTATGCACCCAACATAGCAGCACCTCAATACATAAGGCAAATACTAACAGCCATAAAAGGGGAAATCGACAGTAACACAATCATAGTAGGGGACTTTAACACCCCACTTTCACCCATGGACAGATCATCAAAAATGAAAATAAATAAGGAAACACAAGCTTTAAATGACATATTAAACAAGATGGACTTAATTGATATTTATAGGCCATTCCATCCAAAAACAATAGAATACACTTTCTTCTGAAGTGCTCATGGAACATTCTCCAGGATAGATCATATCTTGGCTCACAAATCAAGCCTTAGTAAATTTAAGAAAATTGAAATCTTATCAAGTATCTTTTCTAACCACAATGCTATTAGACTAGATATTAGGAAATTACAGGAAAAAATTACAGGAAAAAGTCTGTAAAAAAATACAGACACATGGAGGCTAAACAATACACTACTGAATAACCAAGAGATCACTGAAGAAATCAAAGAGGAAATCAGAAAATACCTAGAAACAAATGACAGTGAAAACACGATGATTCAAAACCTGTGGGATGGGACTTCGCTGGTGGCGCAGTGGTTAAGAATCTGCCTGCCAATGCAGGGGACACGGGTTTGAGCCCTGGTCCAGGAAGATCCCACATGCCGCAGAGCAACTAAGCCCGTGTGCCACAACTGCTGAGCCTGCGCTCTAGAGCCCGCGAGCCACAACTACTGAAGCCCGCACGCCTAGACCCTGTGCTCCACAACAAGAGAGGCCACTGCAATGAGAAGCCCACGCACCGCAACAAAGAGTGGGTCCCGCTCTCTGCAACTAGAGAAAGCCCACGCACAGCAACTAAGACCCAATGCAGCCAATAAATAAATAAATTTATAAAAAAAGAAAAAGAAAAACCTGTGGGATGCAGCAAAAGCAGTTCTAAGAGGGAAGTTTATAGCAATACAAACCTACCTGAAGAAGCAAGAAACATCTCAGATAAATAACCTGTTCTTACACCTAAAGGAACTCGAGAAAGAAGAACAAAGAAAACCCAAAGTTAGCAGAAGGAAAGAAATCATAAAGATCAGATCAGAAATAAATGAAAAAGAAAAGAAGGAAACAATAGCAAAGATCAATAAAATCAAAAGCTGGTTCTTTGAGAAGAGAAACAAAATTGATAAACCATTAGGCAGACTCATCAAGAAAAAAAGGGAAAAGGCTCGAATCAACAGAATTAGAAATGAAAAAGGAGAAGTAAAAGTGACACTGCAGAAATACAAAGGATCATGAGAGATTAATACAGGCAACCATATGCCAATAAAATGGACAACCTGGAAGAAATGGAGAGATTCTCAGAAAAGCACAACCTTCTGAGACTGAACCAGGAAGAAATAGAAAATATAAGCAGACCAAACACAAGCACTGAAATTGAAACTGTGATTAAAAATCTTCCAACAAACAAAAGCCCAGGACCAGATGGCTTCACAGGCGAATTCTATCAAACATTTAGAGAAGAGCTAACACCTAATCTTCTCAAACTCTTCTAAAATATAGCAGAGGGAGGAACACTCCCAAACTCATTCTACGAGGCTACCATCACCCTGATACCAAAACCAGACAAAGATGTCACAAAGAAAGAAAACTACAGGCCAATATCACTGATGAACATAGATGCAAAAATCCTCAACAAAATACTAGCAAACAGAATCCAACAGCACATTAAAAGGATCATATATCATGATCAAGTGGGGTTTATCCCAGGAATGGAAGGATTGTTCAATATACCCAAATCAATCAATGTGATACACCATATTAACAATATCACTGATGAACATAGATGCAAAAATCCTCAACAAAATACTAGCAAACAGAATCCAACAGCACATTAAAAGGATCATATAAAAGGATCACATTAAAAGGATCATAACTGAAGGATAAAAACCATATGATAGTCTCAATACATGCAGGAAAAGCTTTCAACAAAGTTCAACACCCATTTATGGTAAAAATGCTCCAGAAAGTAGAGGGAACTTACCTTAACGTAATGAAGGCCATATATGACACACCCACAGCCAACATCATCCTCAATGGTGAAAAACTGAAACCATTTCCACTAAGATCAGGAACAAGACAAGGTTGCCCACTCTCACCACAATGATTCAACATAGTTTTGGAAGTTTTAGCCACAGCAATCAGAGAAGAAAAAGAAATAAAAGGGATGCAAATCGGAAAAGAAGTAGTAAAAAAGTCACTGTTTGCAGATGACATGATGCTATATATAGATAATCCTAAAAATGCCACCAGAAAACTGCTAGGACTAATCAATGAACTTGGTAAAGTAGCAGGATATACAATTAATGTACAGAAATCTGTTGCATTCCTATACACTAATGCAGAAAAATCTGAAAGAGAAATTAAGGAAACACTCCCATTTAACATTGCAACAAAAAGAATAAAATACCTAGGAATAAACTTACCTAAGGAGACAAAAGACACATATGCAGAAAACTATAAGACACTGATGAAAGAAATCTAAGATGACACAAACAGATGGAGAGATGTACCATGTTCTTGGATTCGAAGAATCAATATTGTGAAAATGACTATACTACCCAAAGCAATCTACAGATTCAGTGCAATCCCTATCAAATTACCAGTGACTATTTTTACAGAAATAGAACAAAAAATCTTAAAATTTTTATGGAGACACAAAAGACCCCGAATAGCCAAAGCAGTCTTGAGGGGAAAAAATGGAGCTGGAGGAATGAGACTCCCTGACTTCAGACTATACTACAAAGTTACAGTAATCAAGACAGTATGTTACTAGCACAAAAACAAAAATGTAAATCAATGGAACAGGGTAGAAAGACCAGATATAAACCCACACACATATGTTCACCTTGTCTTTGATAAAAGAGGCAAGAATATACAATGGAGAAAAGACAGCCTCTTCAGTAAGTGGTGGTAGGAAAGCTGGACAGATACATGTAAAAGAATGAAATTAGAACACTCCCTAACAGCATACACAAAAAGAAACTCAAAATGATTAAAGACCTAAATGTAAGGCCAGACTCTATAAAACTCTTAGAGGAAAACATAGGCAGAACACTCTATGACATAAATCACAGCAAGATCCTTTTTGACCCACCTCCTTGAGAAATGGAAATAAAAACAAATATCAACAAATGGGACCCAGTGAAACTTAAAAGCTTTTGCACAGCAAAGGAAACCATAAACAGGATGAAAAGACAGCCTTCAGAATGGGAGAAAATATTTGCAAATGAAGCAGCTGACAAAGGATTAATCTCCAGAATATGCAAGCAGCTCATGCAGCTCAATATCAAAAAACCAAACAACCCAATCTAAAAATTGGAAGAAGACCTAAATAGACATTTCTCCAAAGAAGATATGCAGATTGCCAACAAACACATGAAAGGATGCTCAACATCACTAATCATTAGAGAAATGCAAATCAAAACTACAATGAGATATCATCTCACACCGGTCAGAATGGCCATCATCAAAATATCTGCAAACAATAAATGCTCGAGAGGGTGTGGAGAAAAGGGAGCCCTCTTGCACTGTTGGTGGGAATGTAAATTGATACAGCCACTATGGAGAACAGTATCGAAGTTCCTTATAAAACTAAAAATAGATCTATCATATGGCCCAGCAATCCCGCTACTGGGCATATACCCTGAGATAACCATAATTCATAAAGAGTCATGTACCACAATGTTCACTGCAGCTCTTTTTACACTAGCCAGGACATGGAAGCAACCTAAGTGTCCATCGACAGATGAATGGATAAAGAAGATGTTGCACATATAAAATGGAATATTACTCAGCCATAAAAAGGAATGAAACAGTTATTTGTAGTGAGGTGGATGGACCTAGAGTCTGTCATACAGAGTGAAGTAAATCAGAAAGAGAAAAACAAATACCGTATGCTAACACATATATATATGGAATCTAAGAAAAAAAAAAAGGTCATGAAGAACCTAGGGGCAAGATGGGAATAAAGACACAGACCTACTAGAGAATGGACTTGAGGATATGGGGAGGGGGAAGGGTAAGCTGGGACAAAGTGAGAGAGTGGCGTGGACATATATACACTACCAAACATAATATAGATAGCTAGTGGGAAGCAGCCACATAGCACAAGGAGATCAACTCCGTGCTTTGTGACCACGTAGAAGGGTGGGATAGGGAGGGTGGGAGGGAAATGCAAGAGTGAAGGGATATGGGGATATAGGTATACGTATAGCTGATTCACTTTGTTATACAACAGAAACTAACACAACATTGTAAAGCAATTATGGCCCAATAACGATGTTTAAAAAAAAAGACCCAGTTTAATCATTTTCCTGTTGGTGGGCATTTGGAGGGTGTTTTTTTTTTGTTTTCTATAAATTAAACTGCTATGAATATTGTTACACAAGATTTTATGGATATATACACTCATTTTTCTCAGGACACAGCTGTGAGTGGAATTTCTGTGTTCTAGTGTAGATGTATTTTAACTTTATTAGAAAATGACAAACATTTCTTTGAGGTGATTGAACCATTTTACACTCCTACTGGTAGTATAATGGAAATTCTGGTTGCTTTGGTTGATTCAAGATAATGAAGTAGTGTTGGCAATCACTGTAAAGTAGCACAAATTCATTTAAGGAACATGAGGTAAAAGACAAGACTAAATATTTTGGAAGAGAGCCAGAATATGAAAGGAGTTCCTATGCATGAATCTTTATTGCCCCAAATAATATATCTTGAATGTCCTGATTTTGCCTAAACTCGCTGTATTTAAAAATGCACACCACGTTTTGTCTCCTTCAGACTACCTGCCTGAGGATGTAAGAACAATGCACTGGGTGTCATATGACAATAATGTAAAGGAGGCCATTTGCCTACCTTCACCAAATTAGACTGATAGTTTGTAAAGAAATATTTATCTCTTACTTCTGTCTTTAATTTTGTGCTTTGATAGTTAATGAAGCAAAGCATTTTGTTTGTTTATGAATATGTGTATTTTTTTCTTAGTGTATTGACTCTTCATGTTCTTTGCTCATATTCTCTGGTGTTTGTCTTTTTCTTGTTGACGTTTAGATGGCTTTATACTGACAACTGGTTGTCATATATGTTGCAAATATTTCTCTTTTTCTGTTGTTTACCTTTTTAAATAAAAACTACTTTTACTATTTTTAAAAGTCCTACTTGCTCTTTATTAAACATCTGAGCAATAGAGAAAAGATTACAGAAAGATCGAAATTCTTCCAAATCCCACTTTACAGAGATAAAACAAAAAATAAAACGAAGAAATAATCAATAAAATTCTGGTGAATATCACTTCAGGCATCTCTCTACCCATATATGGAGAAAACTAGGTATGAAGGTAGCTGTTTAGAAGAATCGCTTTAAAAATACAATATAAGTTCTATTTGTATAGCTATACTTAAAAATGTCTTTATTGCAAAATATATTAATCCTAAAAGAGTCTTATTGTTTAAAACTTCATGAGTTTGGAACAATATTTGAACCACATAATTTAACTTTGGACTGTATCTTTGGAAATCTTTGCTATCAATTGTGAAAAAAATTAGCAAACATATTTTTTTCAATTCCCCAGCACTTCTGGTTTTATTGGTTACCTCAGTATTTTGATGTTGTCAAGTTTTATAACATTATAACCTTTACTCTCACTGTAATTCCCACAGTTGTCAATTTTTCTTCTATTTTTAAACACATCATCAGCATTTCTTTTACCTTGGACTTGCATTCATATTTTCTTTATTTTGGTTTATTGCTTTTTATATTCATTTTATCAGTCTAATAATTTTCTTCACGAAGGGTTTGCAGGTGTTAGATTTCCTGAGTTCTTGTATATTTCAGAATATTTCTCATTTGCATTTGCACTGGAAGGTTTACTTGGCTAGGGATACAATTATTGAGTTTGCCTTCTTTCACTCAGAACTTTAGGGATATTGCACTAATGTCTACTGGTATTAAATGTTGGATAAAGCAGAGATCAAGAGGAACCTCATCAACTCCCTCCAACACACACATATACACACTCTGTAAGTCTGTGTATGACTTCCTGCCTAGGTGCCCATATAATTTTTTTCTTTTTAAATATATATCTTTCGGTGGTTACTCTAGAGATTACAATATACACCTTTGACTTATCAAAGTTTGATGTTACTTGGAACTTTTATCCTCTTCTTGGACAATGTTAAAAAATGTAACTCCGTTTAACCTCCTATCAACTTATATGCAATGGTTGTATATTTTAATTCTCTATACATTTTAAACCATGTAAAACACAATAGTAATAATAGTAATTATTATTATTGTTATTTTGTACAGAAAGTATTCATTTAGCTTGATATAGTTTTTTTTTTCCTCCTCATTCCTTTCTGCATCTCTAAGAAAACATAATATGGGATCATTTTCTCTCTGCCTGAAGAACATCCATTGTTATTTCCTTAAGTGTGGTCTGGATGTGCTGCTTATGAATCCTTTTGGTTTTTATTTGTCTTATGTCACCTTCATTCTCCAAGTGTATTTTCCTGAATATTGGATTCTAGATTGGTGCTTTTGTGCTTTCAGCACTTCGAAGGTCTGGGTTCATTGTCTTCTGTTTGATTCCATTGTTTCTAGTGAGAAGTCTGATAGTTACTCATTGTAATGAGGTGTCTGACCCCATTTTTGGATGTTTAGCTGCTGACAGCTTTTAAGCGTCCCCTTCCTCTTCCCTTTCTGCCCCACATCTGGACTAGCTGAATAAAAAAGCCCTGGTGTGCCCTCCTTTGCTACTGGTAGGAAAATCAAACCACATGAGTCTCTGCCTGCATGAGGGAACCCTCTACCTGGTCCTACTTCCTAATCACAAGGAAAACCCAGGCCAGTCTCCTTTGCTTGCTCTCTGTATCTTGCTCTCCCCAGAGATACAAGTATGTAAATAGTAAACCTTTCCACAGCCGCTTGGTGTGTGTGGCATCTTCAGTCTCGATGTTTGAACCAAACTTTGGGTGGGAGTCTTATTGCCTCTGCAGGGAACCATGACACTTTTAAAAAGTCTCTTTTGTTTAGCTTTCATTAACTTCATCATGAGGTATTTAATTGTTCTTATTTTATTTTATTTTTTTATTACTCTGCTTAGTCCTTCTTGAACCTGTAGCTTGATGGGTTTTTTGTGTTTTCCTTTTTTTTTTTTTAACTAGTTTTAAAAAATTCTCAGCCATGATACTTCTGTCCAATTCTCTGTAACCTTTCTTTCTGGGACTCCAAGTATGTCAGTCTCCCCATGTACATCAGTCTTTCTCATTTTTTTCCTGACCCTTTTTTCTGTCATTTTCATCCTTTTCTCTCCCATGTTTCACTTTAGATATTTTCTTCTGACCTTGCTTCCAGTTCAGTAATTCTTTTTCACCAGTGTCTAAACGTATACATTAAGTTCTTGATTTAGCTAATTGTATTTTCTAGTTTAAGAATTTTGATTTTCAGTAATAGTTCATGTATAAACTAAATATGTTCTTGTAAAACAAAAATGCCAACTTGTAGTTTGCACTGTTTCACTGTTTCAAATTTTAAACACAAATAAGTATCCTAAGTGGTAACACAGAATGACAGAGTTGAAGTAACTCACACAGACAAAAATAAGAATTTTTATTTAGTTTTATTTTATAATTCCTAGTTCTCTTCCAAATCCTCAATCTTGTGTTTTTCTCTCCGAATGTGTTAGGATGGTTATTTTAAAGTTTGTGTTTGGGAACTCCATTATTGTAAACTCCTGTAGGCTGTTTCAGTTTCTTATTATTTCTCTTAATTTCGTTTAGCTTTTCTTGCCTCTTCATTTCTGTTTGCTTTCAATGCTTGCACTTCCACTAGGAGAATTGGCCTGAATTACCTAGTCTGCTATTATCAGAAGTGGAAGACGGAATCTCTGATTTATTTTATCTTCATCCCTTATGTTCAGTAACTTCATCAGGATAGAAGTTGTTAATGAACAGTTCACCATCAAGTACATAAAAAGTATATATATATATATATTTGGTTCCTTTCTTTTTTCTCAGAATATCAATTACGTACATGTTGATTCTTCTTTGTTTTTTATTTTATCATCCCCTTAATAATTCTTTAAATACTGTTCTTTTTCTTACTGTTTGAGTGATTACCTGAGCTTTATCAAGCCAGGGACCTGGCTGTGGTTTTTATTTTATTTAATGGTATTTAAAAAGTTTATTTATTTTATTTATTTATTTTTGGCTGTGTTGGGTCTTTGTTGCTGTGCGTGGGCTTCCTCTAGTTGCGGTGAGTGGGGTCTACTCTTCCTTGCGGTGTGCAGGCTTCTCATTGCAGTGGATTTTCTTGTTGCACAGCACAGGATCTAGGTGCACGGGCTTCAGGACTTGTGGCTCATGGGCTCAGTAGTTGTGGCATGCAGGCTCTAGAGCACAGGCTCAGTAGTTGTGGCACACGGGCTTAGTTGCTCCACGGCATGTGGGATCTTCCTGGACACAGGGCTCAAACCTGTGTCCCCTGCATTGGCAGGCAGATTCTTAACCACTGCGCCACCAGGGAAGTGGCTGTGTTTTTAATTATACATATTCAATAGTTTTCTGCTTCAAATAAGACTTTAATCTCTGTAATGTTTTCATTTTCTTCTTGCATTTCTACCTTCACTTTATCAGCTCACTTTATTGCTCCTTTTTAAAATCTCTTGAAGATTTCAAAACTTTGGTTCTCTTTTTGATGTTCTTTTTGAAAAGGAAGTTTCATGGGATTCTTTGAGACTCTGAAGAATCATTTGCAGGAGCTCTTCTTCTCTTTCCTTATGTGTGCTTTTTATCTTGTGGGGTTTTTTGTCACTTTTTTTTTTTTTAATTGTGTGTCTGGTCTGCTTTCATTTATGGCTCATTTTTACATGGGGTCAAATAGTTACTATATTGGGAGAGACTTGGGTGAGGGTTGAACCAAAGGCGTCTGTGGCTTAGAACCAGGATTTGTGGCTTTAAACATGCTCTAATTTAGTCTGCCTTCTACCTTAACCTTTGCTTAATTCTCCCCTTGGTTGTTGAAGGTCAATGGTCAGTGTGGCCCAGAGCACATCCCTTTAATTAACTGACTTGCTGGGTCATCATCTGGCATTTGTTCTTCCTACTTGCCTTCTCTTTGCTTTACCCCTAAAGCCCCATTTGGTTAGGAGTCTCACATTTGTCAGACCTGAAAAGCGAATTGGTGTGCTGTTTAGCCAGAGTTTAGGCAGGAGCACCATCCAAATCTAAAGGCAGAGGTTTGTTTCCTGGGCTGGTGATGAGTTGCAAGTGATGGATGCTCCATTAGACAGGCCTCATCCAGTGTCTCAGGATAGGTTTATGTCAGAGATCTGCATGTCACAGCAGCTGCTGCTGTGGGGCAAGGACCCTTGAGAAACTTCTTCTCTTCGGGCCCAGTGCAGATCCTTAGCTGACCATCAAAGATGGCTCAAAGTTCCTAGCAGATGATTTGGCAATTACCTATCAGTCTTACCAAATGAAGTCTCACATGTGTACCAAGACCATTGTGGAGAAACATCTTTCCTCACAGAGTGATGTGGAGAAGTGTGTGTGTGGGGGTGATGAGAATACTGGCTGGGAATTAGGACACATGTGTCCTACTCCTACCCCTTACACTAAATGGTTAACTCCACTGGGAATAAGCAGTTAACCTCTTTAGGCGTTAATCTCCTCACTATTGATATGCAAGGCTTGCTGATCTTTTCAAGTGGGGATAGTCTGTAGAAAGGTCTACACATTTCTGCTTCCAACTGAAAATGGAGATTAGCTTTCCTTCTGATTGCTTGTGTGCTCAAAACAGAAGAAAGACACCTATGTAAAGCATTTCCACTGACTTCTGCAATTCCCTTAAGGGGATGCCAGAAACTTTAAGCTTCTCTTAAGTTCCTTTGAGGTCTCCCAGCCAAAGGACTATCACCACATGTCCTCCATCCTGTCCACACTTTCAGCAGGTGTGTGTAGGTGGAGCTCAAATTTAAAAATAACTCAAGTGAACTCACACATCTTTTTTTGAAACTTGCTGTTCAGTAGAAGCTCTTAAGTTCTCAGCATTTTTCTTAGTGGTTAAACAGAACTAGAAACAAAGACAGTAGCCACTAATGACCACATTGTGCCTCCAACTCTCATGGCTAAACCAACCTCCTCAACAGACATAGCAGCAATGTGGTAAGAATTTTTTTTAATTTTTATTGGAGTATAATTGGTTTACAATGGTGTGTTAGTTTCTGCTGTATAACAAAGTGAATCAGCTATACATTTACATATATTCCCACATCCCTTCCTTCTTGCATCTCCCTCCCACCCTCCCTTTCCCACCCCTCTAGGTGCTCAGAAAGCACCAGCAGATCAAACTGTGCTTTGCAGCTGCTTCCCACTAGCTGTCTATTTTACATTTGGTAGTGTATATGTGTAAGTGCTACACTTTCACTTTGTCCAACCCTCCCCTTCCCCTTCCCCATGTCCTCAAGTCCATTCTCTACATCTGCATCTTTATTCCTGTCCTGCCCCTAGGTTCTTCAGAACAATGTTTCTTTTTTTAGATTCCATATATATGTGTTAGCATACGGTATTCGTTTTTCTCTTTCTGACTTACTTCACTCTGTGTGACAGTCTCTAGTACCATCCACCTCACTACAAATAACTCAGTTTCGTTTCTTTTTATGGCTGAGTAATATTCCATTGTATATATGTGCCACATCTTCTTTAACCATTCATCTGTCAGTGGATACATAGGTTGCTTCCATATCCTGGCTATTATAAATAGAGCTGCAACGAACATTGTGGTACATGACTCTTTTTGGTTTTTTGGGTTTTTTAAAAAAAATCTTTATTGGAGTATAATTGCTTTACAATGGTATGTTAGTTTCTGCTTGATAACTAGCTGAATCAGCTACACATATACATATATCCCCATATGTCCTCCCTCATGCATCTCCCTGCCATCCTCCCTATCCCACCCATCTAGGTGGACACAAAGCACAGAGCTGATCTCCCTGTGCTATGCGGCTGCTTCCCACTAGTTATCTATTCTACATTTGGTAGTGTATATATGACCATGCCATTCTCTCATTTCATCCCAGCTTACCTTTCCCCTTCCCATGTCCTCAACTCCATTCTCTACGTCTGTGTCTTTATTCGTCTTGCCCTTACGTTCTTCAGAACCTTTTATTTTTTAAGATTGCATATATATGTGTTAGCATACAGTATTTGTTTTTTGCTTTCTGACTTACTTCACTCTGTATGACAGATTCTAGGTCCCTCCACCTCACTACAAATAACTCAATTTCGTTTCTTTTTATGGCTGAGTAATATTCCACTGTATATATGTGCCACATCTTCTTTATCCATTCATCTGTTGATGGACACTTCAGTTGCTTCCATGTCCTGACTATTGTAAATAGTGCTGCAATGAACACTGTGGTACATGACTCTTTTTGAATTATGTTTTTCTCAGGGTATATGCCCAGTAGTGGGATTGCTGGGTCAATGGTAGTTCTATTTTTAGTTTTTAAAGGAAGCTCCATACTGTTCTCCATAGTGGCTGTATCAATTTACATTCCCACCGACAGTGCAAGAGGGTTCCCTTTTCTCCACACCCTCTCCAGCATTTATTGTGTGTAGATTTTTTGATGATGGCCATTCTGACCAGTGTGAGATGATATCTCATTGTAGTTTTGATTTGCATTTCTCTAATGATTAGTGATGTTGAGCATTCTTTCATGTGTTTGTTGGAAGTCTGTATATCTTCTTTGGAGAAATGTCTGTTTAGGTCTTCTGCCCATCTTTGGATTGGGTTGTTTGTTTTTTTGATATTGATCTGCGTGAGCTGCTTGTAAATTTTGGAGATTAATCCTTTGTCAGTTGCTTCATTTGCAAATATCTTCTCCCTTTCTGAGCGTTGTCTTTTCGTCTTGTTTATGCTTTCCTTTGCTGTACAAAAGCTTTTAAGTTCCATTAGGTCCCATTTGTTTATTTTGTTTTTATTTCCATTTCTGTAGGAGGTGGGTCCAAAAGGATCTTGCTGTGATTTATATCATAGAGTGTTTTTCCTAAGTGTTTTCCTCTAAGAGTTTGATGGTGTCTGGCCTTACGATTAGGTCTTTAATCCATTTTGAGTTTATTTTTGTGTATGTGTTAGGGAGTGTTCTAATTTCATTCTTTTACATGTAGCTGTCCAGTTTTCCCACCACCATTTATACAGGCTGTCTTTCCTCCATTGTATATTTTTGCCTCCTTTATCAAAATAAGGGGACAATATGTGCGTGGGTTTATCTCTGGGCTTTCTATCCTGTTCCATTGATCTATATTTCTGTTTTTGTGCCAGTACCATACTGTCTTGATTCCTGTAGCTTTGTAGTATAGTCTGAACTCTGGGAGCCTGATCCCTCCGGCTCCGTTTTTCTTTCTCAAGATTGCTTTGGCTATTCTGGATGTTTTGTGTTGTGATGCATATTGTGAAATTTTTTGTTCTAGTTCTGTGAAAAATGCCAGTGGTAGTTTGATAGGGATTGCACTGACTCTCTAGATTGCTTTGGGTAGTATAGTCATTTTCACAATATTGATGCTTCCAATCCAAGAACATGGTATATCTCTCCATCTGTTTGTATAATCTTTAATTTCTTTCATCAGTGTCTTATAGTTTTCTTCGTACAGGTCCTTTGTCTCCGTAGGTAGGTTTATTCCTAGGTATTTTCTTCTTTTTCTTGCAATGGTAAATGAGATTGTTTCCTTAATTTCTCTTTCAGATTTTTTATCATTAGTGTATAGGAATGCAAGAGATTTCTGTGCATTAATTGTATGTCCTGCTACTTTACCACATTAATTGATTAGCTCTAGTAGTTTTCTGGTATCATCTTTAGGATTCTCTATGTATAGTATCATGTCATCTGCAAACAGTGACTTTTTTACTTCTTCTTTTCTGATATGGATTCCTTTTGTTTCTTTTTCTTCTTTGATTGCTGTGGCTAAAACTTCCAAAACTATGATGAATCATTGTGGTGAGGGTGGACAACTTTGTCTTGTTCCTGATCTTAGAGGAAATGGTTTCAGTTTTTCATGATGGGGAACGATGTTAGCTGTGGGTTTGTCATATATGACCTTTATTATGTTGAGGTAAGTTCCCTCTATGCCTACTTTCTGGAGGGTTTTTTTCATAAATGGGGGTGAATTTTGTCGAAAGACTTTTCTGCATCTATTGACATGATATGTTTTTTCTCCTTCAGTTTGTTAATATGGTTTATCACATTGATTGATTTGTGTATATTGAAGAATCCTTGCATTCCTGGGGTAAACCCCATTTGATCACAGTGTATGATCCTTTTAATGTGCTGTTGGATTCTGTTTGCTAGTATTTTGTTGAGGATTTTTGCATCTGTGTTCCTCAGGGATATTGGCATGTAGTTTTATTTTCCTTTGACAGCTTGGTCTGGTTTTGGTATCAGGGTGATGGTGGCCTTGTAGAATGAGTTTGGGAGTGTTCCTCCCTCTGCTATATTTTGGAATATTTTGAGAAGGATAGGTATTAGCTGTTCTCTAAATGTTTGATAGAATCCCCTGTGAAGCCATCGGGTCCTGGACTTTTGTTTGTTTGAAGATTTTTAATCCCAGTCTCAATTTCAGCTCTTGTGATTGGTCTGCTTATATTTTCTATTTCTTCCTGGTTCAGTCTCGGAAGATTGTGCTTTTCTAAGAATTTGTCCATTTCTTCCAGGTTGTCCATTTTATTGGCATATAGTTGCTTGTAGTAATCTCTCGTGATCCTTTGTATTTCTGCACTGTCAGTTTTTACTTCCCCTTTTTCAGTTTTAATTATATTGATTTGAGTCTTCTCCCTTTTTTTTCTTGATAAGTCTGGCTAATGGTTTATCAATTTTGTCTATCTTCTCAAAGAACCAGCTTGTAGTTTTATTGATCTTTGCTACTGTTTCCTTCATTTCTTTTTCATTTATTTCTTACCTGATCTTAATGATTTCTTTCCTTCTGCTATTTGGAGTTTTTGTTCTTCTTTCACTAATTGCTTTAGGTGTAAGGTTAGGTTGTTTATTTGAGATGTTTCTTGTTTATTAAGGTAGGATTGTATTGCTATAAACTTCCCTCTTAGAACTGCCTTTGCTGCATCCCTTAGGTTTTGGGTCGTCGTGTTTTCATTGTCATTTGTTTCTAGGTATTTTTTGATTTCCTCTTTTATTTCTTCAGTGATCTCTTGTTTATTAAGTAGTGTATTGTTTAGCCTCCATGTGTTTGTATTTTTAACAGATCTTTTCCTGTATTTGATATCTAGTCTCATAGCATAGTAGTCATAAAAGATACTTGATATGGGGCTTCCCTGGTGGCGCAGTGGTTGAGAATCCGCCTGCCGATGCAGGTGACATGGGTTCTTTCCCTGGTCCGGGAAGATCCCACATGCCACGGAACAGCTAGGCCTGTGAGCCATGGACACTGAGCCTGCACGTCCAGAGCCTGTGCTCCGCAACGGAAGAGGCCACAACAGTGAAAGGCCCATGTACCGCAAAAAAAAAAAAAAAAAGATACTTGATACGATTTCAGTTTTCTTAAATTTACCAAGGCTTGATTTGTGACCCAAGATATTATCCGTCCTGGAGAATGTCCATGAGTACTTGAGAAGAAAGTGTATTCTTTTGTTTTTGGATGGAATGTCCTATAAATATCAATTAAGTCTATCCTGTTTAATATATCATTTAAAGCTTGTTTTTCCATATTTATTTTCATTTTGGATGATCTGTCCATTCGTGAAAGTGGGGTGTTAAAGTTCCCTACTATGATTGTGTTACTGTTGATTTCCCATTTTATGGCTATTAGCATTTGCCTTATGTACTGTGGTGCTCGTATGTAGGGTGCATAAATATTTACAATTGTTTTATCTTCTTTTTGGATGATCCCTTGATCATTATGTAGTGTCCTTCTTTGTCTCTTGTAATCGTCTTCGTGTTAAAGTCTATTTTGTCTGATATGAGAATTGCTACTCCAGCTTCTTTTGATTTCCATCTGCATGGAATATCTTTTTCCATCCCCTCACTTTCAGTCTCTATGTGTCCCTAGGTCTGAAGTACGTCTCTTTTAGACAGCATATCTATGGGTCTTGTTTTTGTATCCATTCAGCCAGTGTATGTCTTTTGGTTGGAGCATTTAATCCATTTACGTTTAAGGTAATTACCAACATGTATGTTCCTGTTACCATTTTCTTAATTGTTTTGGGTTTGTTATTGTAGGTCTTTTCCTTCTCTTGTGTTTCCTGACTAGAGAAGTTCCTTTAGCATTTGTTGTAAATCTGGTTTGGTGGTGCTGAATTCTCTTAGCTTTTGCTTGTCTGTAAGGTTTTTAATTACTTTGTTGAATCTGTATGAGATCCTTGTTGGTTAGAGTAATCTTGGTTGTAGGTTTTTCCCTTTCATCACTTTAAATATGTCCTGCCTCTCCCTTCTGGCTTGCAGAGTTTCTG
Source organism: Stenella coeruleoalba (assembly GCF_951394435.1). Lineage (NCBI taxonomy): Eukaryota > Metazoa > Chordata > Mammalia > Artiodactyla > Delphinidae > Stenella > Stenella coeruleoalba. The sequence continues at coordinate 54,418,256 of NC_137156.1, forward strand.
CTGAAAGATAAGCTGGTAACCTTATGGGGATTCCCTTGTATGTTATTTGTTGTTTTTCGCTTGCTGCTTTTAATATTTTTTCTTTGTATTTAATTTTTGATTGATTAATATGTGTCTTAGTGTGTTTCTCCTTAGATTTATCCTGTATGGGACTCTCTGCGCTTCCTGGGCTTGATTGACTCTTTCCTTTCCCATATTAGTGAAGTGTTCAACTATAATCTGTTCAAATATTTTCTCAGTCCCTTTCTTTTTGTTTCTCTTCTGAGACCCCTATAATTCGAATGTTGGTGCATTTAATGTTGTACCAGAGGTCTCTGACACTGTCTTCAATTCTTTTCATTCTTTCTTCTTTATTCTGCTCTGTGGTTGTTATTTCTACTATTTTATCTTCCAGGTTTCTTATCTGTTCTTCTGCCTCAGTTATTCTGCTATTGATTCCTTCTAGAGAATTTTTAATTTCATTTGTTGTGTTGTTAATCATTGTTTGTTTGCTCTTAGGTCTTCTAGGTCTTGTTTCTTGCATGTTTCTTGCATTTTGTCTATTCTATTTCCAAGATTTTGGATCATCTTTACTATCATCACTCTGAATTCTTTTTCAGGTAGACTACCTATTTCCTCTTCATTCGTTTGGTGTGGTGTGTTTTTACTTTGCTCCTTCATCTGCTGCATATTTCTCTGTTTTCTCATTTTGGTTATCTTACTGTGTTTAGTTAAGTTTCCAGTTCGCAGGCTGCAGGTTTGTAGCTCCCATTGTTTTTGGCATTTTGCCCCCAGTGGGTAATGTTGGTTCAGTGGATTGTGTAGGCTTTCTTGTGTATGGGACTGATGCCTGTGTTCTGGTGGATGAACCTGGATCTTGTCTTTCTGGTAAGCAGGACCGCATCCGTTGGTGTGTTTTGGGGTGTCTGTGTACTCATTTTGATTTTAGGCAGACTGTCTTCTAATGGGTGGGGTTGTGTTCCTGCCTTGCTAGTTGTTTCGTATGGGCTTTCCCGCACTGTAGCTTGCTGGTCATTGAGTGGAACTGGGTCTTAGTGTTCAGATGGAGATCTCTGGGAGAGCTTTTGCTGTTTGGTATTACGTGGGGCTGGGAAGTCTCTATTGGTCCAGTATCCTGAACTCAGCTCTCCCACTTAAGAGCCTCAGGCCTGACACATGGCGGGAGCACCAAGACCCTGTCAGCCACATGGTATGTACCAGGAAGTAATCTAGGTCCGTGGATTTCAGTCGTAAAAAGCAGTAAAAAATGTCTGGCTTCATGGAGTTTATACTGGTTGTTACAGGAATTTCAGTGTCTCCTTTCTCTTTCCTCTCCTGACAAATAACAGTCATTTCCTCGGAAACCAGAAGGGAAGATCCTCGAGGGAAGGGAATATCCTTGTTTCTGTAGTGCCTATTACAATGCCTGGTCCATCACAGAAAATTAATGTGTAATCAGGAAAAACAAATCTGACTCCATACTGGATCAGTTTCTTTTACTTTAACTTTTGTATTCGATTGCTTTTGCTTAGTTGTACTAGCTCAAGGAGGCAGGAAACCAAGCAGGACCCTGTGGGGCCCTCCCAAGTATTGATAAGAATTTTTTATACATGTAAAGTAGCAAAAGTATAACGTTCATAATGTGATCCTTACTGACAGTGATTCCAAAGTTGAATCATATGCCAACAAAGGGGGTGTAACACCAATGAGCTGTTCAGAGCACAAATTCCAACAAATAGGGTACATAGCTTCAATACTGTAAATAAAAGAGCAGCTTGGCTCTCAAGCCAGGCCAAGTCTGTCTCCTTCGGAAGGTGAACTCAGTTATTTGGTGTTTCTTACCAGATGATTCCATAGTTATTTAGTTATGGGTGACCTTAGAGATAACAGGCAGAGCTCTAGGGGGAAGAAATGTCTGCTAAAGTTTTCAGATAAGAGACCATTTTGCCATCCGAGTGATTGAAGAGTTTTCTATCGAGTTGCTTTGGAACCCACTGAAATAGCTACACACTAGAATGGATTGGACCTGTGGTAATGGAACAGAAGAGTGGATTTCTCCCAACTGCTCTTCCTGATGGCCAACTAAGTCCACAGGACTGATTTTTCCAAGCTTTCACATCCCCATAAATATGATCCAGTAATAAAGAAATGCCAGTGTCATGGCTATGAATTAGCAAGTGGTGTCCTCCTAAAACTGCAAGGATTTTTGGCAAGAAACAGTAGAGGTTCGAAGGAAGAACTGATAAGTTCCTGTTCTCCCTTTAGAGAGGAGTAACCTACCTAAGAACTTAAAAAGACCTCTGGCGAACACAACAGAACAAATACACGAACAACTCAGTAAAATCCTTTTAACTGAACTGTCAGGGCCTGGAAATAAGAACTGTTTATCAGCAACTGATGTGTGTGTGGGCGAATGATGATCATTTTAGGGTTTCCAACCAAGGTACGCATGAGAGTGGGAATAATCCCAAGGGAGCACCCCAAGTGGCTTGGAATGTGGCTGATAAACCAAAGGTTGTGGAGACAGTAGACTGGCTTGGGCTGAAGGCTCCTGCCTTAGTGGACTTTGTTTTATTTGGTTAGATGGAATGTGTGGCAAGGAAGGAAAGAAGGGGTTCAGGGGCTGGAGAGAATGTTGAGCCCCAAAGAATATTTCTGCCCAAGCCAGCCTCCCTTTACCTGTATTCACCAAAATATCTCCACACTGTCCTTCAAAAGATTACTGTTTCTCAGTAAATTAAAGCCTTTGCTTTTTCTCTCAGTTTTTTCCTAAATGTTTGAACATTATTGCATTTGACCCATATAACCTATAACCAGTAGCACCCGGGTCAACTCCTAAAAGTAAACAAACAGACATCCTACTATGACATAGGAATAGTAAACATTTAAAAACCTTGCTAATATTTGTACATATAGCATCTGCAACTGTTTCTAAATATCTGTCTATCTATCTCTATCCATCTATCTATCTAATCAGTAATAAAAATTAAGGCCACCTACATGGACAAATAGTACCTTTTAAACAAAGTTACTGCTATTAATAGATAAATAATAATAATTCAATGAAATCCCAGAGGACATTAAGTCAATAAAAGGGAAGCAGAGAATCATGAAAGAATTCTTTTTCATGGAATCAGGAAAGGGTTCTTAGGGATAAAAAAAGAAATAATGATGGAGGCATTAAAAAAGTTCTTAGAAAGATATTACACTATGACCTCTGGACTAACCCAAATAATTTACTGACTGCATATTTCACTTCCCACAAGGCTTCTTAAAGGCTTCTTATCCAGATAGAACTCAGATGACATACATTTACCAAGAGAAAAAGACCCCCAGTTGTTCAGGGTTGTGAACACAGAAGGAAGATGTGCCCCAATCCCTGGCCAGACAAAAACCACAGAAGACAAATACTTTCCTAACAATGATAGATATGGTTTGACTATGGCTCTGCTCTGTGAGAACCCTGCCTTTTCTCATCTGCAGAGACCAGGGAAGTGTGGATGCATGAATCAAATACAGCGATCCCATTCTTTATCTACAGATTAAATACTTCCCTTCCCTCCTCTTGTTCATCAAAACAGGTCTAGATCTGTCCTCGTTCAAGAAATTGTTTTGAATGGCTTAGATCCTTCTAAGAATAATCAGAGGAGTGGGGTCTAATTATTCTTAACCTCTTTGTTTTTATAAAGAGACAAAAGTTGACTAATGATGAGGGCGACCACATAATTTATATCCTAAACAAGGACCTTTCTGGGAATGAAAATAGGAGCTATTAATAATTGTGCTAGGACAATGGCAAAATGGGATTGAAGGGTCCCCTACTCATAATCAAAATCAAAATATATATCTAGCCAGTTTCCAGTGATTTATTGCACATTTCAAACTAAAACACACTTAATATCTAATATAAACTTGGTCATGTGAATTTTGCTTTAATTCCCCCTTGAGGTAAAAAATACAATAATCTATTGAAAAATGCCCTATATAGTCTCATACTTGCTTTATTTCTGATCTTCCCAAGGTTAATCATAAATAGAACTTAAATAAATCTATTATATAAAACAATGAACAATGATGACCCTCACAGAAAATAGGTTTAGGAGCCTGGAAAATGTTGGAAAAATATTCCTGGAGCTCAGAGAAAAATGAAGATATTCAAGCTTTGTAAGAAAAGATATGTGGGGAGAAAATTGAGGATATCAACTATGCTTGCAGCAAGATTTAGAGAAAGACAGACAAAGCAGGTTGTAAAAACAAAACTTAGGGGAAAAAAGGATAGAAATGCATTTCCCTAAGATTGAAAACAAAATGAAATCCCACCGAAGTCCTAAGTCGAGAGATAAGAAAAGATTCACTAAGGGCCAGACTAGATGAATGAATCCATTCCCGGATATAGTCTAATGATATCTTGGAATTTTAGGAACAAAGAAGAAATAATTCAACAAGTATCCATGCAGGAAAAAGTAAAATAAAAAGTAAGCAATCATTTATTTATTCAGCAAGTATTTGTCGAGTACTGTGGTGGATTGTGTTATTGTTCTCAATTTGCTGCCCTGCCTATAAGAGGATTAATACATCCCTGCTTGTTCTACGTGACTTGCTTCCCCTACAGGAGGAATATACCTCCCCATTGTTGTAGGCTTAGCCATGTGACTTCCTTTGGCTAATGGAATATGAGCTGCATCTGAGTAGAAGATTGAATAGTGAAACTTATATGTGGTTCTGCCACTGTCCTTTCCTGTTTGCTAAGAGAAAAAATGTCCCAGATAGGATTTGCTCTATTAGCCTGGATTCTGGAATTAAAAAGATGTAAATAAAGCTACAGCTGTGGAGTACAGCCTCAGCCTACCTGCAGCCAACACAGTGTGATTGAGAAATAAACTTGTTGGTTAGAACAACGGAGATACTAGGGTTTTCTGTTACAGTAGTATAACCAAGCAAAAGCTGACTAATAAAAGTGCCTGTGATTTTCCAGTTACACTGCTTGGTCCTGGAAAGTTAGTCATCATGGATCCTTGCCTTCCTGGAACTTAATAGTCTAGTAAATCATCCAATGAACTTTAGATACCAAAAGATACAGGATTGCTATGTATTGGGTTTTAAGACAAAGGCAAAATAATTATATTCTCAAACATGTAATAACTTATAGAAAATGCCATTCATATATTTTTATGGAAATTACTTGGAGACATTAATAAGATAGCAAAAATATGAATCAAAGATGCTCTTAAGAATGAAGAAATTTTGTTTAAATAGAACTGGTAACGAGCCCATATTGAAAATATGAGGCCAACTCAGTTGGTTTACTCATTCATTCAACAAATACTTATTAAATGCACGTGATATTATTTTCCTAAAGAATTCAAGAAAATCAACTACAAAATTATTAGGACTAATAAAAGAGTTTCCTACAGTGGCTATTGACAGAAATCTACATATAAAACATCATTAACGTCTTTGTATACTTGTAGATATAATTAGGAAAAAGATCTCTGTCATCACAGCAACAAAATTATGTAAAACCCAGGAATGCAGTTAACAAGAAATGTGGCAGAAGGAAACTTTACTAAGGGATATGAAATTAATGAGAAGATGTAGTACTGAGTAGGTATTCATTTCCCCCAGATTAACTTCTACATTTAATGTGAGGAAGAAACTGAGGTTCAGAGATTCTGAATGACTTGCCTTTGGCTGCCGTGCCAGCCGAAGGCAAGTCAGAATCTGAAAACTGGTCTCTGTTCTTGTCATGATTTCATGTCGCACCAGGCTACTAAGAACATATATGGTTTAGATGAAAGATAACATGGAACACTCAAGTTTCATGAGGTTCAGGCTTTCTGAAAGTTTTCTTCACCATCAGCTGCATCTCACACTGATGACCCCAAATACTCCATCCACACCGTGTAGGGGCTGGTAGCCTCACTATGTGGGGAAGCACTATTTGGCATCCTGAAAGGTGTCTGTTTGCCAGGAGGATTAATTTAGGCTGATGATTTTTATGAAACAGAAGATTCGGGAAGTATTTCTTTTTACCTCCCCCTTAGCTGCCTAAAAATTTAGATAAAGGGACTGTTTCCAGAATAGAGCTATCACCAGAGATACCTGCAAAGAGTATGGACTGGGTGTGGTGAGGGAAACTGGCAGGGCTTAGAGATCATAGAACCCTCTTTCTCATTGTCTCTGCGTGTCCAGCAAACATTTATTTACCGAACATTTGCTTTTCTACAGTAATCAAAACCGTATGGTATTTGCACAAAAACAGAAATATAGATCAATAGAGCAGGATAGAAAGCCCAGAAATAAACCCACACACCTATGGTCAGTTAATCTAAGGCAAAGGAGGCAAGAACATACAATGGAGAAAAGACAGTCTCTTCAATAAGTGGTGCTGGGAAAACTGGACAGCTACTGTGAAAGCATGAAATTAGAAAATTCTCTAACACCACGCATAAAATAAACTCAAAATGGATTAAGAATCGGATACTGTAAAACTCCTAGAGGAAAACATAGGCAGAATACTCTTAGACATAAATCGCAGCAATATCTTTTTGGATCTGTCTCCTAGAGTAATGGAAATAAAAACAAAAATAAACAAATGGGATCTAATGAAACTTAAAAGCTTTTGCACAGCAAAGGAAACCATAAACTAAATGAAAAGGCAACCTATAGAATGAGAGAAAATATTTGCAAAAGATGCAACCGACAAGGGATTAATCTCCAAAATATACAAACAACTCATACAACTCAATATAAAAAACAAACAACCCAATCCAAAAATAGGCAGAAGACCTAAATAGACATTTCTCCAAAGAAGATATACAGATTGCCAACAAACACATGAAAGGATGCTCAACATCACTAATCATTAGAGAAATGCAAATCAAAACTACAATGAGGTATCACCTCACACCGGTCAAAATGGCTATCATCAAAAAATCCACAAACAATAAATGCTGGAGAGGGTGTGGAGAAAAGGGAACCCTCCTACACTGTTGGTGGGAATGTAAATTGATGCAGCCACTATGGAGAACAGTATGGAGGTTCCTTAAAGAACTAAAAATAGAGTTAACATGTGATCCTGCAATCCCACTCTTGAGCATATATCTGGAGAAAAACATGGTTTGAAAGGATAGATGCACACCAGTGTTCACTGCAGCACCATTTACAATAGCCATTGCAACTCCCTGGGTGACTTGAAAAACCCTCAGTGTTGAGGCTAATGATAGAGGTTGGGTCAGAATTCATCTTTGAACCAGGAGAGAAGCAGCAACTGTCACATTCTGACCAATTACTCTTGGACTTGGTAAAGGAGCTTTTTATTATGGCTTCATTGCCATGGAGTCTGGCTTTGTGATTAGGAAGTCATTGTATAATCCCATGCTATGCTGAATCTTATACAATGAATAATTATTATTATTCCCACTGAATAATAATAATTTAGTTCTAATTTTGAGAACTTTAGAACATATGGTTTATTAATGAAGCAACATAACCAAAGTTTAATTAATAATTAAAAACAGGCATCTGTATTTCAAATAAAAATTTAGCCATTTTAAAGTACACCTAAGTCAGTGATTCTTTACAGGGGGAAGCCCTAAATCTTGAGAAGCACTTGAAGTATACTAGTCTCTATAATATCCACCGAATCTTCTAGTTAAATGTAAAAGCCAGAGTCTTAGTCAGTCTTGGACACACCTTGCACCTAAAAATTTTGGGGGGGTTTTTGGGGTTTTTTTTGCGATACGCGGACCTCTCACTGTTGTGGCCTCTCCCGTTGCGGAGCACAGGTTCAGGACGCGCAGGCTCAGCGGCCATGGCTCACGGGCCCAGCCGCTCCACGGCATGGCATGTGGGATCTTCCCGGACCGGGGCACGAACCCTTGTCCCCTGCATTGGCAGGCGGACTCTCAACCACTGCGCCACCAGGGAAGCCCAAAATTGTGTATTTTTGGGTGAAAAGATCTGTAGCTTTCATCAGATTTTAGAGATCATTGACTTAAAACAGATGAGCAACCTCTGTGATGTTTTCCAGCGACACAGACACTAACAAAACCTTCCCTGCCTGCCCTCGCTAGTGCTCATTGCCCGAGAAAGGTCTCACCTAGAATTAGAGAATTAAAGTTCAGAGTCAGGTGATCTGACTTTAATCACTTCTGAAGTTTGCCATTTGCATCAATAAGCCCTACTGAGGGAGAATTGAACTGACTGCTCCAATAAAAAAGGCCAGGTTCAAACATTCCATCTTTAAGGAGTTCAGGCCCTCTTCGCTGCTCCCCGGGCTTACCTTGACACCTTCTAACTGCTCCTCTGCCTCTGGTTTCCCTTACTGTCCTGACTCCTCAGTCTTGCCAGAGTGAACTTTTCAAAAGGCAAACCCAAGAATGCTCCTGGGGCTTATAATTGGATCCTACCTGTGTTTTAAGGTGCTTCTGGCCTCCTGCACCCTGTGGTTTTGAGTGTTTTGCCTTTCAACTCCCTGAGCAGGGAGCTGAATGCCCTTCCTGCCCTTGCCTGCCTTGAGAAACTCACTCATCCTTCAGCGTTCAACCCAGTCTTTATGTTCTTTGAGATGCCTTTCAGAATATCCACAGGCAGACTTAGGCTGCATCAGCTCGGATCCCACGGTGCCTTGTGCAGATATTACTAAAGATCTAATCTGGGACTTCCCTGGTGGGGCAGTGGTTAAGAATCTGCCTGCCAATACAGAGGACACGGGTTGCATCCCTGGTCTGGGAAGATCCCACATGCCACGGAGCAGCTAAAGCCTGTGCTCCACAACTGCTAAGCCTGTGCTATAGAGCCCGTGAGCCACAACTACTGAGCCCATGTGCCACAGCAACTGAAGCCCATGCACCTAGAGCCTGTACTCTTCAACAAGAGAAGCCACTGCAGTGAGAAGCCCGCACACCACAACAAAGAGTAGCCTCCACTCTCTGCAACTAGAGAAAGCCCATGCACAGCAACAAAGACCCAACGCTGCCAAAAATAATAAATAAATAATGAAATTTAAAAAAAGATCTAATCAGTTTCTCTAGTGGTTCTTGGCTGTCTCCCTGAGGACTCTGTGACTGTCTTCTGTTCCTCATTGTCTCTTCAGCACATGGAGAAATGGAAAGAATACTGGATAGTGATCTACAACTTAGTTCTTTTGATTCCATTAAATCAGAATGTGTGATAATTTATGTGAATTGACTGGTTGGGGCTCCCAAGGGATGGGGCACATTTAAGCCTTTTCTTTTTTTCCCAGGGGCAATCACCATGCTTGAAACACCATCGATACCCCAAAACACCATGGGTCTTTACCAGAATTGATAGAAGAAACAAAATTGCAATGACATTCTTTATTAAAGAGAAAAGAGTTCTTAAGCACTTGTGTATTTCCAAGACCTTAATTTTCTTAGTTAAATCAGAAGTTTGATAATATATAATACTAGATCATTAAAATAAGTCTACAAAGATTTATTCACATTCTTTTGATCATTTTTCATAATTGGAAGTAATGCAATATGTCTTAAAAAATGGTCTATATTTCAGTTTTTAAACTTACTCTGCTTTCTTTTTCTTTTGAGCTTTTTTTTAAACAACTTTATTGGAGTATAATTGCTTTACAATGATGTGTTAGTTTTTGCTTTATAACAAAGTGAATCAGTTATACATATACATATGTCCCCATATCTCTTCCTCTCTTGCATCTCCCTCCTCCCCACCCTGCCTATCCCACCCCTCTAGGTGGTCACAAAGCACCAAGCTGATCTCCCTATGCTATGCAGCTGCGTCCCACTAGCTATCTATTTTACGTTTGGTAGTGAATATATGTCCATTCCACTGTTGCATTTTGTACCAGCTTACCCTTCCCCCGCTCCGTATCCTCAAGTCCATTCTCTAGTAGGTCGGCATCTTTATTCCCATCTTGCCCCTAGGTTCTTCATGACCATTTATTTTTCTTTAGATTCCATGTATGTGTGTTAGCATACGGTATTTTTCTCTCTCTGACTTACTACACTCTGTATGACAGTCTCTAGGTCCATCCACCTCACTACAAATAACTCAGTTTCGTTTCTTTTTATGGCTAATATTCCATTGTATATATGTGCCACATATTCTTTATCCATTCATCTGTTGATGGACACTTCAGTTGCTTCCATGTCCTGACTGTTGTAAATAGAGCTGCAGTGAACATTTTAGTACATGACTCATTTTGAATTATGGTTTTCTCAGGGTATATGCCCAGTAGTGGGATTGCTTGGTCGTATGGTAGTTCTATTTTTAGTTTTTTAAAGAGCCTCCATACTGTTCTAGATAGTGGTTTTATCAAGGTACGTTCCCAAGAACAGTGCAGGAGGGTTCCCTTTTCTCCACACCCTCTCCAGCATTTATTGTTTGTAGATTTTTTGATGATGGCCATTCTGGCCGGTGTGAGATGATATCTCATTGTAGTTTTGATTTGCACTTCTCTAATGATTAATGATGTTGAGCATTCTTTCATGTGTCTGTTGGCAATCTGTATATCTCCTTTGGAGAAATGTCTATTTAGGTCTTCTGCCCATTTTTGGATTGCGTTGTTTGTTTTTTTAATATTGAGCTTCATGAGCTGCTTGTAAATTTTGGAGATTAATCCTTTGTCAGTTGCTTCATTTGCAAATATTTTCTCCCATTCTGAGGGTTGTCCTTTGGTCTTGTTTATGGTTTCCTTTGCTGTGCAAAAACTTTGAAGTTTCATTAGGTCCTATTTGTTTACTTTTGTTTTTATTTCCATTTCTGTAGGAGGTGGGTCAAAAAGGATCTTGCTGTGATTTATGTCATAGAGCGTTCTCCCTATGTTTTCCTCTAAGAGTTTGATGGTGTCTGGCCTTACATTTAGGTCTTTAATCCACTTTGAGTTTATTTTTGTGTATGGTGTTAGGGAGTGTTCTAATTTCATTCATGTAGCTGTCCAGTTTTCCCACCACCATTTATACAGGCTGTCTTTCCTCCATTGTATATTCTTGCCTCCTTTATCAGAATAAGGTGACCATATGTACGTGGGTTTATCTCTGGGCTTTCTATCCTGTTCCTTTTATCTGTATTTCTGTTTTTGTGCCAGTACCATACTGTCTTGATTACTGTAGCTTTGTAGTATAGTCTGAAGTCCAGGAGCCTGATTCCTCCAGCTCTGTTTTTCTTTCTCAAGATTGCTTTGGCTCTTCGGGGTCTTTTGTGTTTCCATACAAATTGTGAAATTTTTTGTTCTAGTTCTGTGAAAAATGCCAGTGGTAGTTTGATAGGGATTGCATTGAATCGGTAGATTGCTTTGGGTAGTAGATTCATTTTCACAATGTACATTCTTCCAATCAAAGAACATGGTATATCTCTCCATCTATTTGTATCATCTTTAATTTCTTTCATCAGTGTCTTATAATTTTCCACATACACATCTTTTGTCTCCTTAGGTAGGTTTATTCCTAGATATTTTATTCTTTTTGTTGCAATGGTACATGGGAGTGTTTTATTAATTTCACTTTCAGATTTTTCATCATTAGTGTATAGGAATGCAGAAGGTTTCTGTTTATTAATTTTGTTTCCTGCTACTTTACCAAATTCATTGATTAGCTCTAGTAGTTTTCTGGTAGCATCTTTAGGATTCTCTATGTATAGTATCATGTCATCTGCAAACAGTGACAGCTTTACTTCTTTTCTCATTTGGATTCCTTTTATTTCTTTTTCTTCTCTGATTACTGTGGCTAAAACTTCCAAAACTAAGTTGAATATTAGTGGTGAGAGTGGGTAGCCTTGTCTTATGCCTGACCTTAATGGAAATGGTTTCAGTTTTTCACCGTTGAGGACAATGTTGTCTCTGGTTTTGTCATATATGGCCTTTATTATGTTGAGGAAAGTTCCCTCTATGTCTACTTTCTGGAGGGTTTTTATCATAATTCAGTGTTGAATTTTGTTGAAAGCTTTCTCTGCATCTATTGAGATGATAATATGGGTTTTTTCCTTCAATTTGTTAATATGGTGTATCACTTTGATTGATTTGCGTATATTGAAGAATCCTTGCAATCCTGGGATAAACCCCACTTGATCATAGTGTATGATCCTTTTAATGTGCCGTTGGATTCTGTATGTTAGTATTTTGTTGAGGATTTTTGCATCTATGTTCATCAGTGATATTGGTCTGTAGTTTTCTTTCTTTGTGACATCTTTGTCTGGTTTTGGTATCAGAGTGATGGTGGCCTCGTAGAATGAGTTTGCGAGTGTTCCTCCTTCTGCTATATTTTAGAAGAGTTTTAGAAGGATAGGTGTTAGCTCTTCTGTAAATGTTTGATAGAATTCGCCTGTGAAGCCATCTGGTCCTGGGCTTTTGTTTGTTGGAATATTTTTAATCACAGTTACAATTTCATTGCTTCTGATTGGTCTGTTCATATTTTCTATTTCTTCCTGGTTCAGTCTTGGAAGGTTGTGCATTTCCAAGAATTTGTGCATTTCTTCCAGGTTGTCTTTTTATTGGCATATAGTTGCTTGCAGTAATCTCTCATGATCCTTTGCATTTCTGCAATGTCAGTTGTTACTTTTCCTTTTTCATTTCTAATTCGATTGATTTGAGTCTTCTCCCATTTTTTCTTGATAATTCTGGATAATGGTTTATCAATTTTGTTTATCTTCTCAAAGAACCAGCTTTTAGTTTTATTGATCTTTGCTATCATTTACTTCATTTCTTTTTCATTTATTTCTGATCTGATTTTTATGATTTCTTTCCTTCTGCTAACTTTGGTGGTTTTTTGTTCTTCTTTCTCTAATTGCTTTAGGTGTAAGGTTAGGTTATTTGAGATGTTTCTTATTTCTTAAGGTAGCATTGTATTGCTATAAACTTCCCTCTTAGAACTGCTTTTGCTGCATCCCATAGGTTTTGGGTTGTCGTGTCTCCATTGTCATTTGTTTCTAGGTATTTTTTTAATTCCCTGTGATTTCTTCAGTGATTTCTTAGTTATTAAGTAGTGTGTTGTTTAGCCTCCATGTCTTTGTATTTCTTACAGATTTTTTCCTGTAATTGATATCTAGTCTCATAGCATTGTGGTCAGAAAGATACTTGATACAGTTTCAATTTTCTTAAATTTACCAAGGCTTGATTTGTGAACCAAGATATGATCTATCCTGGAGAATGTTCTATGAGCACTTAAGAAGAATGTGTGTTCTGTTGGTTTTGGATGGAATGTCCTATAAATATCAATTAAATTCCTCTTGTTTAATGTATCATTTAAAGCTTGTGTTTCCATATTTATTTTCATTTTGGATGATCTATGCATTGGTGAAAGTGGGTTTTTAAAATCCCCTACTATGATTGTGTTACTGTCGATTTCTCCTTTTATGGCTGTTAGTATTGGCCTTATATATTGAGGTGCTCCTATGTTGGGTGCATAAATACTTACAATTGTTATATCTTCTTGGATTGATCCCTTGATCATTATGTAGTGTCCTTCTTTGTCTCTCGTGATAGTCTTTGTTTTAAAGTCTGTTTTGTCTGGTATGAGAATTGCTACTCCAGCTTTCTTTTGTTTTCCATTTGCATGGAACATCTTTTTCCATCCCCTCACTTTCAGTCTGTATGTGTCCCTAGTTCTGAAGTGGGTCTCCTGTAGACAGCATATATAGGTGTCTTGTTTTTGTATCCATTCAGCCAATCTGTGTCTTTTGCTTGGAGCATTGAATCCATTTACATTTAAGGTAATTATCGATATGTATGTTCCTATTACCGTATTCTTAATTCTTTGGGTTTATCATTGTCAGTCTTTTCCTTCTCCTGTGTTTCCTGCCTAGAGAAGTTCCTTTAGCATTTGTTGTAAAGGTGGTTTGGTGATGCTGAATTCTCTTAGCTTTTGCTTGTCTGTAAAGGTTTTAATTTCTCTGTCGAATCTGAATGAGATTCTTGCTGGGTAGAGCAGTCTTGGTTGTAGGTTTTTCTCCTTCATCACTTTAAATATGTCCTGCCACTCCTGTTCTGGCTTGCAGCGTTTCTGCTGAAAGATTAGCTGTTAACTTTATGGGGATTCCCTTATGTGTTATTTGTTGTTTTTCCCTTGCTGCTTTTAATATTTTTTCTTTGTATTTAATTTTTGATAGTTTGATTAATATGTGTCTTAGCATGTTTCCCTTTTGGTTTATCCTGTATGGGACTCTCTGTTCTTCCTGGACTTGATTTACTATTTCCTTTCCTGTATTAGGGAAGTTTTCAACCATAATCTCTTGAAATATTTTCTCAGATCCTTTCTTTTTCTTCTGGGACCCCTATAATTCGAATGTTGGTTTGTTTCATGTTGTCCCAGATGTCTCTGAGACTGTCCTCAATTCTTTTCATTCTTTTTTCTTTATTCTGCTCTGCAGCAGTTATTTCCACTATTTTATCTTCCAAGTCACTTATCTGTTCTTCTGCCTCAGTTATTCTGCTATTGATCCCTTGTAGAGAATTTTTAATTTCTTTTATTGTGGTGTTCATCACTCTTTAGTTCTTCTAGGTCCTTGTTAAACATTTCTTGTATTTCCTCCATTCTATCCATGATTTTGGATCATATTTACTATCATTATTCTGAATTCTTTTAGAATAGGGAATGTCTGTTTCCTCTTCATTTGTTAGGTCTGGTGGGTTTTTGCCTTGCTCCTTCATCTGCTGTGTGTTTCTCTGTCTTCTCATTTTGCTTAACTTACTGTGTTTGGAGTCTCCTTTTCGCAGGCTGCAGGTTCGTAGTTCCCATTGTTTTTGGTGTCTACCCAGTGGCTAAGGTTGGTTCAGTGGGTTGTGTAGGCTTCCTGGTGGATGGGACAAGTGCTTGTGTTCTAGTGGATGAGGCTGGATCTTGTCTTTCTGGGGGGCAGGTCCACTTCTGGTGGTGTGTTTTGGGGTGTCTGTGGCCTTATTATGATTTTAAGCAGCCTCTGTGCTAATGGATGGGGTTGTGTTCCTGTCTTGCTAGTTGTTTGGCATAGGGTGTCCAGCACTGTAACTTGCGGGTCGTTGAGTGAAGCTGGGTGCTGGCGTTGAGATGGAGACCTCTGGGAGATTTTCACCGTTTGATATTATGTGGAGCTGGGAGGTCTCTTGTGGACCAGTGTCCTGAACTTGGCTCTCCCAGCTCAGTGGCCCAACTCTGACATCTGGCTGGAGAACCAAGAGCCTGTCTTCCACACAGCTCAGAATAAATGGGAGGAAAAAAAGAAAGAAAGAAAGAAGGTAAAATAAAATAAAGTTATTAAAATAAAAAATAATTATTAAGAAAAAAATGTAAGTAAAAAAAAAAAGAAAAAACGGACAGACAGAACCCTAAGACAAGTGGTAAAAGCAAAGCTATACAGACAAAATCACACACAGAAGCATACAGATACACACTCACAAAAAGAGAAAAAGGAAAAAAATACATATATCATTGCTCCCAAAGTCCACCTCCTCAATTTAGGATGATTCGTTGTCTGTTCAGGTATTCCACAGATGCAGGGTACATCAAGTTGATTGTGGAGATTTAATCCGCTGCTTCTGAGGCTGCTGGGAGAAATTTCCCTTTCTCTTCTTTGTTAGCACAGCTCCCGGGGTTCAGCTTTGGATTTGGCCCCACCTGGGCATGTAGGTCGCCTGAAGGCGTCTGTTCTTCAGTCAGACAGGAAGGGGTTAAAGTAGCAGCTGATTAGGGGGCTCTGGCTCACTCAGGCTGGTGGGAGGGAGGGTCACGGAGTGCGGGGCGAGCCTACGGTGGCAGAGGCCAGCATGACGTTGCAACAGACAGAGGTGCGCCATGCGTTCTCCCAGGGAAGTTGTGCCTGGATCACGGGACTCTGGCAGTGGCGGGCTGCAGAAGCTCCCGGGAGGGGAGTTGGGGATAGTGACCTATGCTTGCACACAGGCTTCTTGGTGGCGGCAGCAGCAGCCTTAGCGTCTCATGCTCGTCTCTGGGGTCCGCGCTGGTAGCCGCGGCTCGCGCCCGTCTCTGGAGCTGCTTTAAGCAGCGCTCTAAATCCCCTCTCCTCGCGCACTAGAAAACAAAGAGGGAAGAAAAAGTGTCTTGCCTCTTTGGCAGATCCAGACTTTTCCCCGGACTCCCTCTCAGCTAGCCGTGGTGCACTAACCCCCTGCAGGCTTTGTTCATGCCGCCAACCCCAGTCCTCTCCCTGCACTCAGACCGAAGCCCGAGCCTCAGCTCCCAGCCCTGCCCGCCCCGGCGGGTGAGCAGACAAGCATCTTGGGCTGGTGAGTGCCGGTCGGCAGCGATCCTCTGTGCATGAATCTCTCCGCTTTGCCCTCCGCACCCCTCTTGCTGTGCTCTCCTCCGTGGCTCCGAAGCTTCCCCCGCCCCACCACCCGCAGTCTCCGCCCGCGAAGGGGCTTCTAGTGTGTGGAAACCTTTCCTCCTTCACAGCTCCCTCCCACTGGTGCAGGTCCCATCCGCATTTTTTTGTCTCTGTTTATTCTTTTTTCTTTTGCCCTACCCAGGTACGTGGGGACTTTCTTGCCTTTTGGGAGGTCTGAGGTCTTCTGCCAGCGTTCAGTAGGTGTTCTGTAGGAGTTTCACATGTAGATGTATTTCTCATGTATTTGTGGGGAGGAAGGTGATCTCCGCATCTTACTCTTCTGCCATCTTGAAGCTCTCTTCCTACTCTGCTTTCTTTATTTCCTTATTCACTCAGAAATGATAAAGGCCTGTGCTCTCTTAAGAGGAAATTTACATCTGTCCTAAACTTTCATAAACTAGTTTTGACTAAATAAAACTTCTCTTATTACAATATATATAATCATACATACTAGTGTTGCATGATTATTTTAAAAGCATATTTGTTCCAATCAGAGCAACTTTTAGGGACATGTACATACACACATATTAGGACTTTCAGTTTAACATTATGGCACATGAAGGAGCCACGATGGTAATTCACATTTTTCCTTACTGTTTTCTCCCACCTCCTTCACGTTATCATTATGAATAACATGCTTAGACCGGGAAGCAGTGTCCACCAGTGTGCTGCAAAATGAGAAAATGCTGTCTTTTATTCCAAAAGTGCTTCACTTAATTCAAGAGCTGCTGACAAATTTTAACCAAGGGAATGAGAAAAACCAGAGTTACACTTCAGGGAAAGATTATTTGGCCATGATGTTCAGATTGAATTGCGTCAAGGCTGGAGTCTGTTTTACGTCCTCAGTCTGGTGTATGTCTTGGTCTGGCCAGTGGCATTTCTCTCCTTGGACACGTCAGAATTGATGAACAATTAGACATTTCCCCAAAGGTCCCACACTCTCTCTGCCCTTTTCTGTACCTGGCAAGTTTTTCCACCTGTCACACCTAGGGGGAGCCTTCCCAACTTTCTCAGCCTACACAAAGCCCCACTCCTAGCTCTGGTGTCTTCCCAGCATCTGTATCAGAGGCAAATCTTGCCCGTCTCCTTGTGGAACTTTAACCCAACTGGTGGCAGGAAACTCATTCATGTGGTAGGTCATTCATGTGGCTCAGTGTCTGCTCATAGTAGGTTCCATGGGTGAGGTAGAGAATGAATGAATGGGTGAGAGTAGAGATAAAAAGACTAGATATGTAGCTGGTCTGAATGCTAGATAATCCCAACTTGATTCTGGAAATGATGGGAATGTGTGCATTGGAGGCTATTTGGTGTTTTGGGGGTGGCATTATGATAGTAACCCCTGACTGAAAGTCCGGAGCAGTGGAGAAAAGAGCATCACAAATGATAGAATGTTTTGGCCTGCTTCAGAAGACTGCATGTTCCAGGAGTGGAAGAATGGGGGGCTGGGCGGGGAGAATAATTTTAGGGTAAAAACAAGTGGTTTTATAGAAGTTGAATTTAATAAAGTACATAGCACTGTATTATTAAGATAGGTTTGACGTTTTTCTGTTTGAAGTTTTTTCTCTTCTATTGAACCTAAATTTTCAATATGTAATTTAAACCCAGTTTGATACAAAATTTTCTTCCTTTCTTAGTTTAGACTCCTGAATGAGTATGTTTCCTTTAAAGGGAGAAATAAATACTTGAGAAAAGTAAACAGTTGAAACATTAAAATATAATTTACATGCTGTCAGTTATTTTGTTGATTGCTAAATTATGTGTTCGTTGAATGATGACTGTGTTTAAATATCTCTTTCAGTGTTACTAAGGGAAACATTCTTACCTGACTTTTGTTTGTAGACTGTTTTTATTGTTCCCAGTTTTTTATTTATTTATTTATTTTTTGCGGTACGCGGGCCTCTCACTGCTGTGGCCTCTCCCGTTGCGGAGCACAGGCTCCGGACTCGCAGGCTCAGCTGCCGTGGCTCACGGGCCCAGCCCCTACGCGGAATGTGGGATCTTCCCGGACAGGGGCACGAACCCGTGTCCCCTTCATCGGCACGCAGACTCTCAACCACTGCGCCACCAGGGAAGCCCTATTTTTTATTTTTTGAAAGAATAATAACTATTTTTCATAAGCATATATGTTCATTTTAAAATAAAAATGCAGTAAAATGGGGCATGCTAAGAAGAACAAATTACCTAAAACCCTACTACCCAGAAACTACTGTTTTTAATGTTTGGGAAACTCAATTTCAGATATCCTTTTATTAAAATACATATAGGTAGAAGGTTAGATAGATAAGAGATAGAGACAGAGAACAAAGATTGGGTTCATAAAGCATATGCTATTTTTTCTGAAAGTATTAAACATAATCCTTCTTTAATTTGCAGAGATAAATTGGCAGTGAAATTAAAGGAACCAGTGATCTCATAATTTTCACAGTTGCCTAGACTAAGTTTTATATTTAAATGAATTTAATACAAACTACCAGTCCTTGTTTTATGGTTTCTCCTTTTCTATTATGCATATTTTGATAGATTTCCTTGCTAGCAGAGTCTCATCCTCTAGTAGTTTTCATAAGAAAGGCCCACAAGTGGTTGATTTTCTAAGTTATTGCCTACTCGAGAATGTCTGTTTGTTGCTTCTGTACTTTCTGTTTGAAGGAATACTTGTGGAGTACTTTTCCCTCAGAACATTTGAACTATTTGTCTACTGTTTTCGGGCTTTGATAGTATTACTTTGTATAAATCTGAGTTCAACTTTTTTTTTCTACTGGGTTGCTGGTTTGATATTTCCTTTTTAACCATTGTGTTTTGAACTGCAACTCACAAATAGAGAAATCCACAACACACAGAACAAGTACTTATGTATCCCTCACCAAGGGCAAGAAATAGAACATTGCCAGACTCTCCATTACCTTCTCAGAATTTGCAAAATCCTCACAACCCAAGTGGTTCCTCATGGAGGGCTTACCTCCTTGTATCTTTGACTTTTCCCAGATCTTCTGACAGGAATTCCTTTTCTACCTTATTCACTTTTCATTGCCTCCCAGCATACTTTTATTTTTTTACTTTAACACCTTTATTGGAGTATAATAGCTTTACAACGTTGTATTAGTTTCTGCTGTATAACAAAGTGAATCAGCTATATGTATGCATATATCCCCATATCCCCTCCCTCTTGTGTTTCCCTCCCACCTTCCCTATCCACCCCTCTAGGTGGTCACAAAGCACCGAGCTGATCTCCCTGTGTATCACCTCACACCAGTCAGAATGGCCATCATCAAAAAATCTACAAACAATAAATGCTGGAGAGGGAGTGGAGAAAAGGGAACCCTCTTGCACTGTTGGTGGGAATGTAAATTGACACAGCCACTATGGAGAACAGTATGGAGGTTCCTTAAAAAACTAAAAATAGAACTACCATATGACCCTGCAATCCCACTACTGGGCATATACCCTGAGAAAACCATAATTCAAAAAGAGACATGTACTACAATGTTCATTGCAGCACTATTTACAATAGCCAGGACATGGAAGCAGTCCCAGCATACTTTTAAAAAGTATTTTTCCCAGCTTTTCCATTAGTTGTCATCAGTGGAATGGTTGTTCTGAATTACATGCTTCCCCACTTCCAGAAGCTGAAGTCCCCAACGTGACTCTTTAACCTTGAATTTCAATGATTTTGGTAGGATTTGATAATGGTGTTCATTGTTATCTATTTATTTATTTATTTGAGGGGAGAGATGGTCACTGCCCTTTCCATCAGCAAATTCAATTCTTTATGTCTGGAAATTTTTCTTTTCAGTTATTGAATTCTCGTTGTCCATCTGTATCTTCTGTATCTATCACTATCTCTACAACCAATTTTTAATATCAACATCTTCTTGAAATGTTACATATATGCAGAAAAGTTTTCAAATTTTAGGTGTATTGCTGGTGAATTTGCACAAACTGAGCACACTCATGTAATAAATACTCAGTTGAAGAAATTCAGTCTCTCCAAAATCCTCTCTTGTGATTCTTTGTCCACTCTCCCCCCTCTCCAAAACCATCCCCTGTTTAACTTCTAACACCATAGATTAGTTATATCTGATTGTGAACTTTCTATAAATGGAGTTACACTGTGTATAATCTTTTATTTCAAACTTCTTTTACTCAGCAATACATAAGCACGTTTCATCCATGTTGCTGTGTATAGTTGTTTGTTTATTATTACTGCATAGTATTGCATTGTATAACTATATTACAATTTATTAACCTCTGTTTAATAGAATTCAGAGTGTTTCCAGTTTGGGGCTCTTCAGTGAAAGATGTTGTTGTGAATATTTTAGTACATGTCTTTTAGTGAACATGTTTATACATTTCTTTTGCATACTTTCCTAAGAGTGGACTTGCTGGGTCATAGAATAGGCAGGTGTACAGCTTTTGAAGATATCATGA
This sequence comes from Stenella coeruleoalba, assembly GCF_951394435.1. NCBI lineage: Eukaryota > Metazoa > Chordata > Mammalia > Artiodactyla > Delphinidae > Stenella > Stenella coeruleoalba. Next base: position 54,438,971 of record NC_137156.1, read on the forward strand.
AAAAGTTTTCCAAAGTGTTTACACCAATTTACACTCCCACCAGCGGCATATGCTATGAGAGTTCCAGTTTTTCCGCGTTGTTACCCTCACTTGGTAATGGTTCTGTTTTTCATTTTAGCCGTGCTGGTGAAGGGGTGTTTAATCAGCTTTATTTATTTATTTCTGGTTTGTGTTTGGATTTTCAAGGGCTTAATTCTGTATGCCTCACTATAAGACCTCTCTTTTCTGGGTCTCATTTCTTTCATCTATAAATTAAATATACTATCCTGAGTGTTGAAACAGTGGCAAACAGGTTTCTAAACTTCATATTTCTTCTTTTCACATTTAAAATTCTCTTTATGGATTTCTCAAATAGTTGGGGTTTGTGTGTGTGTGTGTGTGATTAAATATCTTGATGCAAATTTCCTTCCAAGTAAACTCAACCTATATTTTCTGACTTCTTTCTTGAGACAGCCTGGGGGAGATGAGAGGTAACACTGTAGCTTGACAGAGTGCTGGCATTTTGTTGGATCATTCTGGAAACACAGATGACCCAGTATTATTAAATGAACTTTTAAGTGCACCACTTCCTTTGATTCAAATCTGACCTGAAAAAATGGCTGGTAAGAGCAGAGTGTCAGTGTTGGAGTTTGAATCCAGCCTGTTGTGAATACCTCTCATTTTCTTTCTGTGCCTCTTATAACATTCAGCTCTTTGGTTTCCTGAATACTGAGGTGCATAGCGCTGTGCACAGTGTCATTTTATACCTCTTGTTAACCTTCACTGAGAAGCTGTGTAAATAAAACACAGCTACGCTATATAAAGAGATCCTGTTTGAAGCTCCAAAAGGCTATGTGATGATTATCCTACAGCTCCTTCTCAAACAGGAAGAATGCCTCTCAAAGGCAAGCAATCAATCTGCTCCTTGGCACATCCTGGAGCCCCGGGGTTGCACCAGTGTTGGGAGATCGCTGCCCGATTATTCCTTTGCTGGAAGTGCCTCTGCCTGTTTCTACTGTCCTGCATTCATGTTTCTTTCAGAACTCACTCATTGCTGATACTGCTGTCGATCATAGTAACAATGAAGAAGAATCTACCATGTTTTTGAAGTAGCAAAATATATATATAGTGCTCTCATTCATGCCTGAAACAAGGAATATTAGTGACAGTAGTGACATAAGACTTCATTCACAGGGATTTCATTTTAGAAATTACTCAGGTAATTCTGAGTGATGGGCTTTAAGGATGGAGAGCGTTCAGATTCCTCACTATCTTGTTCTCTGCATGAAAAAATGTCTCACCATCCAAGACCAGGGAGAATGTAAAACTTTCCATTAACCATTCTAGTTACTTGAATTCTATACCCTTTAACTTGACCTACCTATGTTTGCCCTGTCTTGTCCCCTTAGCCAAGGTGGAGAAATGGGCTCTGTGAAGGGATGGATGGGTTTATTACTGACATTTACGTCAGTAGCATCTCTGCTGGAGGAACATGGAGGATGAAATATTTGAGTCCTCTGTCTGGTATGGAAGCTTTCGTCCCAAAGCATCTGTGCTAAATACCCTTGTGAGAATTTCTTACAAACCTTCGAGACTTGAACCAGTAGTCTGCCTTGAAATCCTTCAGAGGTGGGAATATGGGAGCCCTGGGCCTCATTAGCCTGCCACTCTCACCAGCCTCAGCTGGCAGAATGGTTGGGAGAAACAGCCCTGCACATCTCACGTGCAGGCCCAGCTTTAACGGTGCAATGTCTGTGCATCATGGGAAGATCTTGGAAACTGATCCTGGCGTTTCAAAGCTGGGATAAAGCTGAATATCAGGAGTGTCCAGGAGCTGAGGTTCAGGGAAGCAAGGAGGGCTTTGTCTAGCTCTGAACGGGCTGTGTGTGGCTTCAGAAGAGGGATGAGAACAAAAACACAGGGAGCAAATCAGGCTTTGTGTGAAACATTTGGCGGTGTCACCGTCCGTGCTTTTGATGTGTTGGGATGCTGCTCCTGACCTCACCAGGGAAAGTATAAAAGAGAGCATCTCTCCGGCCGCTTCCTTGGAAAAACACAATCCCCCTTTCCTGTTCACCAGGCAGCATTAGGGAACACACATCTGACTTCTCAATTCTTCCTACTTTGTGAATGTGGGTGTAGGGGGGCCATCAAAACCTGCTGAAGGAGAAAGTAATGCATCTAAACTCTTTAATAGGTGGGTTTTATTGTGCTTTGATGAGATGTGCATGGAACACCTGTGCCTCATTCAGTCTTTATCATACTTCTTGGTTTTCATATTGACTACACTGAATATGCCATAAAACAAGAAAGAGAGACTGGTGTGTAAAGCAGTTCTTGATAGAGTACTTAGGGGCTTTTGGAACTGGGCCATAGCGGGATGATAACACCCTATGGCTGCCAATAGTGTGATGCAGGTGAGACGGACCAGTGCCAATGCGGGTGCTCTCCTGGATTGTCAGGCTACCCGCCAACAAGGTCACAGTAGATTACCTGGGAGCAGCTGCCCTCCAGAGGCCACAGGTGTGTGAGGATGGCTCTTTACTCATGATGTTCCCTCCCAAGATGCCCACTGACATCCAAAATGTATTTAAGCATTGTTTTCCTGTTACCTATGACTAGAGGCTGATTGATCAGGTGAGTGCAACTTTCAGACCATAAAAAGTGGAAGAGAGGATGCCTAAGAAATGGAAATGCTTCCTAAAGAGGGCAGTGGATTAAACTCACGTTCAAAAATCCTGTGTGAATATCCCAGGGCTGTCTTAAAATATTTCTTCCTTTAAAAGAGACATATTTCTATTCCTTGCTGGAGAAAAAAAAAATCATATAGTTCTTTTGGATCTATTTTTGAGTAAATGAGTGGGGAGCAGGTGTGTTCTGGCTCTTAGTCTGTCTACTCTCATGGATAACTGGTCTTCCTCTGCAGGAAGGAGAGAGAATTCCTCCATGGAATACTGAATTCCAAAACAGCCTGTTTCCGTAGCATGCTTCAGAAAGCCCAGATTTCACCTCTTCTCTTCGGCAGGACCTGATCCTTGCCACTCTTTCTAAAATCAGATCCAGCTCAGTCACTAGGATCTGGCAGTTGGCTGGGACCTTCTGTTGAGGGGGGGCCCTGTTGGGTCCCCACCTATGATGAATGAGGTAGCTCAGCTGGAACAGCTGAGGGCAGTACTTGGAGGGGAGGCTTAGGTGGGGTTCAGGCATTGAAGAGAGGTAGCCAGCATGAGCCTCTAAATGTGACAAAATTACTCTGGGATCCTGAAAGGACTTGGTAGAAAAATCACAATACTATTACAAATTGGATTATTCAAAGACTCAGACAAGCCACAATTGTTTACTCATGTCTTACCACTAGAGACCTATAGGTACGAGGATGTAAAGCAAAATTCTGCTGTTCCTAGAAGTGTCACCCTGTCATTAAGTCTCAAGTTCATCCTTGTATTTAAATTAGCTTTCACCTGTCTTTCTGAATCTCTTGAGTTTGTCTCCCTGTGCTGCACATATGCCTCTGCCTTCAGGGGAAATATGATAGCTCACCATATTTTATGGCTTTTGACCATAGCTGCTATGCTGGACTGCAACCCTTTGTAGAATTGGGAAGCTAATGAACATGCCTCAGGAGATACAGTTTTTTTTTTTCCTGGTCTTTGTTGGTTTCTTGTCACTTTTTAGTCTCTTTGGCTTTAGACTGCACACATGCCACATGCATACACACATGTACACACGTGTGCACAGATGCACAACTGTATATATACATACATGCATGTACGTATACAAAAACTTGAATGTGCACTCCCACTCTGATTTTAATTGGCATTTCTCACATTTTAAAACTGTCTTGTAGGATACTAGAAGAGAAAGATATTTAGGGGCATTAAACCTATGTGTCAAATGTGAATGTGAAAAACTAGAATAACTTGAAATTAACTATATGAGTTTACAAGTAGACACTCCTAATTAAAGAATGAAGCTTAAAAAATGAGGGGATGGACATATACTTACATGCAATTTTAAACAAAAGGAAACAGGGTTGATATCAGAAGTAAAATTATATGAAAAAATTAAATGTGCAAAAGGGAACAGCCTAAGTTACTAATGATACAAATCCAAATGAAAATAATAATCCCAAACTTTAGGTAATGAATCACAAATAGTTGAACAAAATAAAAAAAGGAGAAAATTGAAAACTCAAGGAAATAGTAGGAGGCAATTTTTAAAATACTAAGTAGGTAACAGAATAAAGAGAAATCAATAATGGGATTGACGGGCTTTTTTTAATGGTTGTATTTTTTTTAACATTTTTATTGGAGTATAATTGCTTTACAATGGTGTGTTAGTTTCTGCTGTATAACGAAGTGAATCAGCTATACATATACATATATCCCCATATCTCCTCCCTCTTGCGTCTCCCTCCCACCCTCCCTGTCGCACCCCTCTAGGTGGTCACAAAGCACAGAGCTGATCTCCCTGTGCCATGCAGCTGCTTCCCACTAGCTATCTGTTTTACATTTGGTAGTGTATATATGTCCATGCTGCTCTCTCACTTCATCCCAGCTTACCCTTCCCCCCACCGTGTCCTCAGGTGATGGTTGTATTTTGAATTGTGTCCTATCCAAGGAAGAAGATGATGAAAATATGAGTAGAAATTAATATGTATGAAAATAATAAAAATGACAGCTAAATAAATTAACACTAGAGTTTTTCTTGTTTTCACTTCTCATCTTACTTTCTTTTTCTTTAAAGAATCAAGACCAGTAAAACAGAGAAGACTCTCATAAAGGTGATCAGGGAAATAAAAAAGAAGTAGCCATGCACTTCATTAGGAATAGTCAAGGAGATGGAGTTAAATAGCTATTTGTGTATTTTTATATACACATAGAAGAAAAAGTAGAATTCTATGTCAGTACATACCAATACAGATAAACATATGGATGAAAGAATAATCTTAGAGGACACTATAAAAAACAACTGATTATAGAACAAATAGGAAAAAACTAAATAGAACCTGAATTAAATTATGAAAAATGTCTAAAAGTAACCCCATATCAACTTAGGAATGAGTTCTTGCAAGCAATTTTAGAACACAGAATTCTTATGCCGCTCGAAATATTTGAGCATAAAAAGACAAGTTTCTCCTTTTTTTCTTATAACTATAGAGAACCACAGACCAGTCTCTCTTAGAAATGGAAACACAAAATCCTAAACACATGATGGCTGTGTGAAATCAAGTATATTAAAGAAATTATGTGCTATGAATAAGTAGGCGTTATTCAAGGAATTTAATGATGGCTCAGTAATAAAAAGATATGATAATCATTGTAAGTAAGGGAAAAATGTATGACTATTCCTGATTTAAGGTAAATTAGAGAGAAATAGGATGAGAAGAATAAAATGTAATAAAAATATCTCTGACCAAGACATGCACATCATACTTAAAATGCAAACACTAGAGCCATCCTCCTTACAAGTCAAGATTGTTTGCCTCTCTTTTATACCACAATTGACACAATGTATAGAGAAACCACTTCAGTAGGAGAGAACATAAATATTTGTTAATATTTTCAGGAAAACTACTTGTGGAAAATTAAAACACTCAAGGAAACAAAATGAATGAGGCTCCAAAGCCTTTCATAAGCACATCTCTTAAGTGGACAAACGGTATGAAGGTGAAAAAATTAAACTATTAGCATTCATGGAAAATATAAGCACATATTTATGTTAGTTTGGAGTAAACAAGAACTATACACCCATGATGGAAATTATAAAAGAAAATTTGAAAGGAAATAAGATAAAGCAATTTAAATTTAGAGAAAACTGGGTAAGTATTTTTGAACAAATATGACAGGTAGAAGGTTAATATCTTTAATATGTAAAAAAGCTCTTAACACAGACTCACAAACATAGAGAACAAACCAGTGGTTACCAGTCGGGGGTGGGGGTTCCAAACTACTGGCTGTAAGATAAGCTCAAGGATGTATTGTACAGCATGGGAAATAGAGCCAATATTTTGTCATAACTGTAAATGGAAAGTAACCTTTAAAAATTGTATAAAAAAATTAAAACCTCTTGTAAAACAAAAAATAAATATCCTTCAAGAAAACAGTCTATAGAAAAGGAAACACAAGTTGTCTAGAAACAGATAAGAAACAACAATGACTTATCACTAATCTTATTAGTTAAGCAACAACTGGTTTTTGGAAAAGTTGACTGAGTAAATGAAAGATAATTAACTCAAGGCAGTAGAGAGAGTGGCAATTCAGATGTAGGCTGTGGAATAGAATGATTTGAGTTAAAACACTTTCCTACCACTTTCTAACTGCTACTCTCAATCCTCAGTGCCAACATTTATAAGTAACGGGGGTGGCCTTCACAGGATCACTGGTCGAAGTAAATGATAAAACCATGTCCACATGAAACTTGTGGAAGCATATCTAAGCATGGTATCTGTCTGTCCCTCTATCTCTTATCTATGTTTGGCATCCGCCATTTATCTCTTTCTTTCTAATTACATTTTTTAAACATCTTTATTCGAGTATAATTGCTTTACAATTGTGTGTTAGTTTCTGCTGTATAACAAAGTGAATCAGGTATATGCATACATATATCCCCATATCCCCTCCCTCTTGTATCTCCCTCCCACCCTCCCTATCCCACCCCTCTAGGTGGTCACAAAGCACTGAGCTGATCTCCCTCTGCTATGCAGCTGCTTCCCACTAGCTATCTATTTTGCATTTGGTAGTGTATATATGTCCATGCCACTCTCTCACTTCGTCCCAGCTTACCCTTCCCCCTCCCCCTCCCCGTGTCCTCAAGTCCAGAACCATTTTTTTTTAGATTCCATATATATGTGTTAGCATACGGTATCTGTTTTTCTTTCTGACTTACTTCACTCTGTATGACAGACTCTAGGTCCATCCACCTCACTACAAATAACTCAATTTCAGTTCTTTTTTATGGCTAATATTCCATTGTATATATGTGCCACATCTTCTTTATCCATTCATCTGTCAATGGACACTTAGGTTGCTTCCATGTCCTGGCTATTGTAAATAGTGCTACAGTGAACACTGTGGTACATGACTTTTTGAATTACAGTTTTCTCAGAGTATATACCCAGTAGTGGGATTGCTGGGTCATATGGTAGTTCTATTTGTAGTTTTTTAAGGAACCTCCATACTGTTCTCCACAGTGGCTGTATCAATTTACATTCCCACCAACAGTGCAAGAGGTTCCCTTTTCTCCACACCCTCTCCAGCATTTATTGTTTGTAGATTTTTTGATGATGGCCATTCTGACTGGTGTGAGGTGATACCTCATTGTAGTTTTGATTTGCATTTCTCTAATGATTAATGATGTTGAGCATTCTTTCATGTGTTTGTTGGCAATCTGTATATCTTCCTTGGAGGAATGTCTGTTTAGGTCTTCTGCCTATTTTTGGATTGGGTTGTTTGTTTTTTTGACATTGAGCTGCATGAGCTGCATGTATATTTTGGAGATTAATCCTTTGTCAGTTGCTTCATTTGCAAATATTTTCTCCCATTCTGAAGGTTGTCTTTTTGTCTTGTTTAGGGTTTCCTTTGCTGTGCAAAAGCTTTTAAGTTCCATTAGGTCCCATTTGTTTATTTTTGTTTTTATTTCCATTTCTGTAGGAAGTGGGTCAAAAAGGATCTTGCTGTGATTTATGACATAGAGTGTTCTGTCTATGTTTTTCTCTAAGAGTTTGATAGTGTCTGGCCTTACAATTAGGTCTTTAATCCATTTTGAGTTTCTTTTTGTGTATGGTGTTAGGAAGAGTTCTAATTTCATTCTTTTACATGTAGCTGTCCAGTTTTCCCAGCACCACTTATTGAAGAGGCTGTCTTTTCTCCATTGTATATTCTTGCCTCCTTTGTCAAAGATAAGGTGACCATATGTGTGTGGGTTTATCTCTGGGCTTTCTATCCTGTTCCATTGATCTATATTTCTGTTTTTGTGTCAGTACCATACAGTTTTGATTACTGTAGCTTTGTAGTATAGTCTGAAGTCAGGGAGCCTGATTCCTCCAGCTCCGTTTTTCTTTCTCAAGTGATTGCTTTGGCTATTTGGGGTCTTTTGTGTTTCAATACAAGTTGAGAAATTTTTTGTTCTAGCTCTGTGAAAAATGCCATTTGTAGTTTGATAGGTATTACATTTTTATCTATTTTAAGAAGGCATGGGTTGGTGGAGTGAGAGAGAGAGAGAATTTCCATATATATGTGTGTGTGTGTGTGTGTGTGTGTGTGTGTGTATGTATACACACACATATATAACATCCATAATAAAATTAATAAAACTTGGCTTAAAAGTGACATAGTGCAGTGAAGGAAGTTTGTTGGCCAGTCATCCAGGTAATTGATGCTACTCTCACACTAGGTAGACCCTGAAACCTTGGTGGCTTAGCAAGGTTAAAATCTGTTTTTCACTCATGTCACAGCTAGGTGTAGCCATGTCATCTGGAACATATGGCCTCCAAGGTTGCCATGGCAAAGGAAGAAAGCAAGTTGGAGGGTTTGGACTTAATGTCATTTTTTTCCCCCACATTCCATCACATAGAACTTAGTCATATAGCCCTGGCTTACCTGCAAAGGAAACCAGGAAATGTAGAGAAGTCCATGAAGATCAGATGAGCATTATTGGTCTCTGCCTTTGATAGAGTATAATTATGTCCAAGCTCTCCAGGATGACACAGTTGCACTGTGAAATTTCTAGAACCATCTTCAGAATTTGTTCCATTGTAATAATCACTTTGCAGTAACACCATCATCTGGGAGTTTGTTGGAGACTATTGATCTCACTCCTCCATTTTCATAAAAGATTGTCAGTCAGTAAAAATAACAACAACAACAGTAATAATAGGAGATCTGCATTCAGATTAGAGAATTATTTTTAAATGTCTGCTTTCCAATTCTTACTTAAATGTTAGTTGAAATAAGGAATATTTGGAAGTGAGTGTGTGGGAGTTCTCCTTAAAAATATTGTAATTCTTGGATCAAGCAGGACAAATCTACATGCCCTGTAGACCCTCTATGTTATTCCCTCCCTTTCCCCTTCATTGCCTCTCTCTCCCTACCCCTCCAGACTGCTTTCAGAGGATTGCACTTTGCTTCATGCTTGAAGATCCTAATGAAACCCATCAGCGCGTTTGCAATTTGGTTTCCATGCACAGTATCTCTCAGTGGTCCATATGTGAACCTCCAAGTGAGATATTTCTTTCAATACTGAGTTTTAAGAAAAGTTTGGCTTATTTTGAAGGATACTGTGTTTTATTCATTTTTCTTCATGCTTTCTCTTTTGCTTTGGCCACCAGGAAGCTCCGTCAAATTGTTGGATCAACTAACACAACTAGGACATGAAGGGCCACAAATATGTATTGTACCATCCTCTCTCCCATGTTAATCTTTCATTTAGATTGATATTTTTGATATTTATATTTTTGTTTCTATTTCAGTATTGTAATATATGTTTTAAAGTCACCTTAAATCCCATGTCCTAGATTTGCCCCTGGGGAATCAGTCAGCTCAGAAGCTTCCAGAGATGATTATTGGAAGGACTCTTTTGATATAGAAAGTTGGGACGCTTTTGGTTATGAGGCCAAACTTTACAGAAAAATATCAATTTCTTAGGTGTTCGTGTGTGCATATTTTATTAAAGAGCAAGGCTTGGAAGAGACGATGTTTATGGGAAGTGAAGAGATATGTGACAGCCAATTTAATAAGGAACAGAAATAAATTATAGAGAGTCCTTTCAGGACTCACAAAGGTTTTCTGCATTCTTCTATGTTAGAGGGAATATTTTCTATCTCTTTATGAATTGCTTCACTAATGGGTGGGGAAATGAAGTACCTTGACTAGACTGTTGATATGTCTATAAAGATCATACTCATGAGTGAAAAACATAGGATTTGCCCATTTCTCAGAATATAGAGTGTTATAAATAGAGCAGTATTAGATTATAGATGATGACCTAGTTTCCATGGCAACAACATTCATTATCTTATCTCATTCTCCCCTAACTTACCCAATTTAACTGCCCTATCCCTTTCATCACACCTCCCCCTCATTAAACACTTACCAGATCCTTTTCTGTTGCTATGTAGGCAGTATAATAGCTTTCACAGCTGCTTGCTGAATGAATTGGGAAACACACACACACACTTTGAGAGTGTAAGGAGAAGAATTTCAGCAGTATTTCAGGATCAAGGGATCAGGTACGTGTTCTATATATATACACACATACAGTGCATCCCCCTGGCACATTTTGCACAGAAATGTGCCCTGGTTTTGGTGCACAGAGATGCCATGTGTGTCGATTTGATGGAGTCTGGGTTCTCCTGACAGTGTGACAGGGTATTAATCACATGTGACCAAAATAGCACACAAAGGAGGGCACTCCTGTTTGTTTTTATTTTTTTCCTTCCCTGGGTGGGAATGGCTGATTTGCTGAAATTCCTTGTCTTTGCATCCTTTCTGGTTTCTTTTTTTATTCTCTGTCTTTGTGTCATCCTTCATCCTTACTAGAGGACTTCTCATTTAGAACTGCAAGGTAGGTGTGTTGTCTTGGGCATGTGAGGTCATGGGGACCAAGTCAGTGGAGTAAGGATAGCATAAAAAAATAGATGTTGTTTCACATTGACTTGTTTCCTCCTAAGACCCATTGTGAGAATCATATAGCTTCGTAATTATTATCTTAATGGCTTTGTCTTACTTAGGAGGATAAAGTAGGTAATAGTTAAGATTTAAAACATTTTTAATGGCCAAGTCATGCTGATAGTTAATACTTATCTTTGTATGATTTACAAACAGAGAATACTGGAGTATTTATTATATTTTTACATGTGCTATTTCAAAGTGAAGTAATCACATGCTATTCTATTGGAAATTTCTAATATGGGATAGTGAAACCTTAGGGTCAGAGTCTGTTGTCAAATGCCTTGCCTTGGTCAGGAATGGCTTGGTACTTGATATGTCCTGTCCTCTGCCCGTGATAGGAGATGGCCAATAGAGGGTGGACTTGACTTTGTGGTCCCAAGGACATAAGATTATGTTGACTTCATCAGTCACTGTGCCTGAGGTTGGAGTACAGATATCTGGAAATGGGTCTGTGGTCAGGAGGTTATGGGGGGAGGGGGGGCAAGAGCAAAGCCAGGAGAGCAGAGTTCAACCAAATTCTTAAGCAGTGGTCAGCAAATATTTTCTGTAAAGGGCCAGATAGGCTTTGCAGGTCCTATGGTTTCTGTTGCAACTCTTCAACTCCGCTCTTGGCATGAAGGAGGTCATAGATAATATATAGATGAATGGACATGGTTGTGTTCCAATAAAACTTTATTTATAAAAATAGGCAGTTGGCTCTATTTGACCCACAGGCCATAGTTTGCTGACCCTTGTTTTTCAAATGGTACCAAGTAGATAGTAGTTACTGGGATGTGGGGTCAAATAAGAAGAATGGGTTGATCAACAAATCTACCAAGAAGAAAAATGAGAAGTAATGGTAAAAATTGACAATTAAGTGGTATTTACTGTATGCTAGTCACTCTTCTCGGTGTTTTACACTCATTAACTCACTGCATCTTTATAACAACAGCACCATGGTATAAGTACTGTCTTATTGGCTGGGAAACATGCAGGTTACATAATGTTCCCAAGATCACGTGGATAGTGAGTGGCAGGGCTGGGATTCAGTCCCAGGTCTGAAATTCAAATCAGGTTTCAAAATTCAAATCAACCTCCAAAATCCAAGTTGTAAGCCACTGTGGATTATTACCTTGTATAGTGGAGCTGACAAGTGAGAGGTGGTCAGGAGGAATTCTGGAGATGAGTTCATATGTGTGCAGTAAACTTTATATTGTCTCAGAATGTGCCTAATGCTGCATTTGAAAGGCCAGAATGGGATAGACAGGCTTTACAGTGACTACCCCTGATGGGACTTGCAGAAAGGCAGAGACTGACGGAAAGTCTCCACCCTGACATTAACTTTCTTGATGTGTGAAATATATCATACACATAAAAGAGTGTATATAACATATACTATGAATGTAAGGAATAATAATAATAAAACACCCCTGAACTCACTATTTCACTTAGAAACAGGTCATTATCAGGACCAAAGAAACCTCTCTGAGCCCCCTGGTCCCATTCCATTCTTGTCTCCTTCCAAAATACCCCATTATTCTCCATTTAAATGAATATTTGCCTTGCTTTTCTCTATAATGTATGACATATGTATGTACTCTAAACAGTATGCTCTTTAGTTTTGTCGTTCATATGAATGGAATAATACTGCTTCGGTGACTTGATTTTTTCTTTCTGCATCAAATCTTTGAAGTTCGTACACCTTGCTAAATCTAATGGTAATTCATTTCCATTGCTGTATAATATTCCATTTGTCTGAATATAATCCAGTTTATTTATTCATCCTGTTAATGGGCATTAGGTTTGCTTTAGGTTTTAGTCTGCTGAGGGCGATGCTGCTATGAACATTTCTATATGTATTTCATATTATGGAGCACACATGCAAGAATTTCTTTAGGAAATATTTTTATGAGTGGAATCCTTGCCCATAGATTGTGAACACACTGAACCTTAAGAGGTAATGCCAAAGTACATTTCAAAGTGGTTGTACCAATTTACTTGTTCACCAGCAGTGTCTGAGGGTTGGTAAGGCTCTATATCCTTGCTAACCCTTGATGTCTCTGGGTGAGTGGATTTGATAGGCTCTCTCTTTGTGGTTTTAATTTACATTCCCCTAATAACACTTGAAAGTTTTTTCGGGTTTTAATATTATTGCCTCAGACTCATCCTAGTTACTATGGGTGAATGTCAAATAGACTCTTCCATGGGAAAACCTCACTGTACGTGCCTTATTTATCTCCATCATACTGGTAGGGTTGGTGGATGAGCCACCCAAACACAGAAATGTCCTCCTGGGATCCAGGTGGACACATTTATGTCTCCACATCAATCAAAATTCCATTCATTCTTCTGGATTTTGGAGGCAGAGGGACTCAGGCTTATTCATACCTCATTCCCACCACAAACCAGCAGACGGAACTTAGGCAAAATTATTTCACTTCTTGAAACTCAGTTGGCTAAATAATAAGATGAGCACAGTAGCATCTCTCTGTGCTGGATGTTGTCTGTTGATTCTAAGTTCTTCCTTGTTTTGCGGGGGCTGGAAGGCTGAAAACTACATTTTCCAGGCTCCTTTGGTCAATAGGGTTCTGGTTTGGATCCTGCCAATGCAAGACATCCATGCAGACTTGGAAGGCAGAGAAGGGGAGAGGCATTCATTGCTCTCTGCTTGTTCAGGGTGGCCACATAGATGTACAGTGAACATGATGTTTGCAGTGACTTGAAGGTGAGTTTCTGGAAACCCCCACTTCATGTGGCACTCAGGTGAGATCATTGGCACGGGCTTCCTGTGATTCAAGTATTTTCTGATTTCAAAGTCAGCAGTAGTTCTCACTGACCATCAGTCCCCTGCCCTGTATTTAAGAATCTCTGTAATTAATACAAACTCCCTTTCTGCTAGAATACCTAGAGTGGATCTATTCATCTGACTGAAATCTGACTGATACACACTCCCTTATACTACCTAACTACTTCAGGCTGTTGTGAAGATGAAATGGAATAATTCATGTAGAGCACCTATTATGAGCCTGGCATGTAGTGGGTGCTCTATAAGCATCCATCTTTTTTCAGAAAAAGGATCATCTCCCACTTTGATGTACAGAAATGGAAATGAATAGAGAATGGTGAAGGATCTTGCTTCAGACAGTAGATAGGAGACCTTGAGAAAACCTTCATTTAAAACTTTGTTTCCATGACACCCAGGCCAAGGCTCTAACACAGCTGCTTTAGCACTGCCAAATCTGTGGTGAGACTCCCAAATGTCTGGAAGCCAGCGTTGCGTGCCGCTGGCCAGGTTCGGTCTCCACCAGGTGTGTTGGAGCGCTAGCATCCTTCCCTAGCTGTGATGGTGCCGTTCTTTATGATGTTCACTCTGAACCTCATTAAAACATCTCTACCCAGAGTTATCCCTTCATCAAAACCCTGCTAATACCTGCCAGGAAATTTTCTGAACAGTTTTCTAAGTTGAGTCAATGAATAGAAACCACCTCCTTCCATACTGTTGAAGCATCACCTGGAAGCAGTTGGTGCAGCTCTGGTTCATTTCTCCGCTGGCCTCACGCAGCTTTGAAATAGAACACGCTGTGACTGGTTAACAATCAGAAATGCCAGCAGGTCTGAACTCACTTCCACAGGCTCCTTTGCTACTGTGTTTTGGCATTTTTAGAGTCCTTCAAGAACAACCGTAGAAAAGCTGGGCTGCAAATCAAATTCTATCTGACTTCAGAGTTCTTACTTTTTTACTGTTGGAAGAAAATGCTCCACTGAGAGAAGATGTCACCCTCTCCCTTTCTCAGCACTAGCCAACTGGATTCTAATCCTCACCCTCTCCAGGCAAAGCCTGCCTTTGTTGTCCGCAAGTGCCTCCTTTCTGAGTCCCCTCTTCTCTGTTAGGAGCCCCCTACACTTCAGAGATTCAGGGTTCTCGAGTGGACTTATATCACAGTGCCCCCACCTCCAAGAAACACCTGCATTTTAAGGCCTGTGCCCCCTGCTGTGGAAGCTCTGCTTACACATTCAGCAGCCATATAAGTGCCTCGTGTGTAATGGGCACTGTGATCGGCAGCAGGGACAGGACTGAGCAAGCCTTCCTGTTCTCCAGGAGGTTAGTAGGAAAGACACTGCCGGGCAGTGCCAGCTTGGCTGTGAGAGCTCAGGCTTGGGGGGTCACGGCTATCAGGGAATGCGTGGGCTTGAAGGGAGATTTGGGCGAAGCAGGGAGGCAGTCCACACCGAAGGTGAGGAGCCGTGAGTTTTTGCCACACCTTGGCTGCTGAAACACCTCATGAGATACTCATGTGACCTTTCCAGCTCAGGGGGCACGTGGGCAGCAAATGTGGGGTGGCTTTGTCTGACAGTCCAGCTGCAGGACAGCCTCATGCTGAGGGAAGCTGAAGGGTGTGCTCTTTACATGCAGGGAGGGGCACCACGGGGAGAGGGACTCACACAGGGAGGCTGTGGGAGGGGGAGCTGGGAAGAGATGGATGGGGAGTGATATGTGGCCAATCTCTGTTTCGGAACAAGAGAGGCTGCTCATGTCAGCAGAGGGCATCAGTGGCCAGGGGCCTGTCGGTTTGTCCATCTGTGTGTCTGCAGTTATAGGAAACCCTATTCCAGAAATGGAATCCAATCCCTTGCCCCGTTTATGTCAGCTTAATACAAGTCAAAACCAACGATGTTGGCTATATCTTCTGTGTTTTATCACTGAAGTTGGTATTTATTGCTTAGTGTTTTGAGAATACCTACTTTATGGGGTATTTACAGGGGGAACTAGTTATACAGTTATCATGAGTGGGTGTTAAATGTTTTGAAAGCTTCTTCTGCATCTATTTAGATGATCATATGGTTTTTCTCCATCAATTTGTTAATACGGTTTATCACATTGATTGATTTGCATATATTGAAGAATCCTTGCATTCCTGGGATAAACCCCACTTGATCATGATATATGATCCTTTTAATGTGCTGTTGGATTCTGTTTGCTAGTATTTTGTTGAGGATTTTTGCGTCTATGTTCATCAGTGATACTGGCCTGTAGTTTTCTTTCTTGTTACGTCTTTGTCGGGTTTTAGTATCATGGTGACGGTGGCCTCGTAGAATGAGTTTGTGAGTGTTCCTCCCCTGGTATATTTTGGAAGAGTTTGAGAATGATAGGTGTTAGCTCTTCTCTAAATGTTTGATAGAATTCGCCTGTGAAGCCATCTGGTCCTGGGCTTTTGTTTGTTGAAAGATTTTTAGTCATAGTTTCAATTTCCTTTCTTGTGATTGGTCTGTTTATAGTTTCTGTTTCTTCCTGGTTCAGTCTCAGAGGTTGTGCTTTTCTAGGAATTTGTCCATTTCTTCCAGGCTGTCCATTTTATTGGCATAGAGTTGCTTGTAGTAATCTCTCATGATCCTTTGTATATCTGCAGTGTCAGTTGTTTCTTCTCCTTTTTATTTCTAATTCTATTGATTTGAGTCTTCTCCCTTTTTTCTTGATGAGTCTTTCTAATGGTTTATCAATTTTGTTTACCTTCTCAAAGAACCAGCTTTTAGTTTTATTGATCTTTGCTGTTGTTTCCTTCATTTCTTTTTCATTTATTTCTGATCTGCTGATCTTTATGATTTCTTTCCTTCTGCTAACTTTGGGGTTTTTTTTGTTCTTCTTTCTCTAATTGCTTTAGGTATAAGATTATGTTGTTTATTTGAGATGTTTCTTGTTTCTTGAGGTAGGATTGTATTGCTATAAACTTTCGTGTTAGAACTGCTTTTGCTACATCCCATAGGTTTTGTGTCATCGTGATTTCATTGTCATTTGTTTCTAGGTATTTTTGATTTCCTCTTTGATTTATTCAGTGAACTCTTGGTTATTTAGTAGTGTATTGTTTAGCCTCCATGTGTTTGTAATTTTTACAGATTCTTTCCTTTAATTGATGTCTCATCTCATAGTGTCGTGCTTGGAAAACATACTTGATACAATTTCAATTTTCTTAAATTTACCAAGGCTTGATTTGTGACCCAAGATATGATCTATCCTGGAGAATATTACATGAGAGCTTGAGAAGAAAATGTGTTGTTTTTGAATGGAATGTCCTATAAATATCATAAGTCTGTTTTGTTTAATGTGTCATTTAAAGCTTGTGTGTCCGTATTTATTATCAATTTGGATCATCTGTCCATTGGTGAATGTGGGGTTTTAAAGTCTGTTACTATGATTGTGTTACTGTCGATTTCCCTTTTATGGCTGTTAGCCTTTGCCTTATATATTAAGGTGCTCCTATGTTGGGTGCATAAATATGTACAATTGTTATGTCTTCTTCTTGTATTGATCCTTTGATCATTATGTAGTGTCCTTCTCTCTCATAATAGTCTTTATTTAAAGTCTATTTTGTCTGATATGAGAATTACTATTCCAGCTGTATTTTGATTTCCATTTGCATGCAATATCCTTTTCTGTCCCTTCACTTTCAGTCTGTATGTGTCCCTAGGTTTGAAGTAGGTCTCTTGCAGACAGCATTTATACGGGTCTTGTTCTTGTATCCATTCAGCCAGTCTATGTCTTTTGGTTGGCGCATTTAATCCATTTACATTTAAGGCAGTTATCGATATGTATGTTCCTATTACCATTTTTTAAATTGTTTTGGGTTTGTTATTTTAGGTCCTTCTCTTGTGTTTCCTTTGTAGAGAAGTTCCTTTAGCATTTGCTGTAAAGAGGTTTCGTGGTGATGAATTTTCTTAGCTTTTGTCTCTCTGTAAAGATTTTAATTTCTGTGTCGAATCTGAATGGGATCCTTGCTGGGTAGAGTAATCTTGGTTGTAGGTTTTTCCCTTTCATCACTTTAAATATGTCCTGTCACTCCCTTCTGGCTTTTAGATTTTCTGCTGAAAGGTCAGCTGTTAACCATATGGGGATTCTGTTGTATGTTATTTGTTGTTTTCTCCTTGCTGCTTTTAATATTTTTTTTGTATTTAATTTTTGATAGTTTGATTAATATGTGTCTTGGCGTGTTTCTTCTTGGATTTGTCCTGTATGGGACTCTCTGAACTTCCTGGACTTTTTTTCCTTTCCCATATTAGGGAAGTTTTCAACTATAATCTCTTCAAATATTTTCTTAGTCCCTTTTTTTTTCTCTTCTTCTTCTGGGACCCCTATAATTCGAATGTTGGTGCATTTTATGTTGTTCCAGAGTTCTCTGAGACTGTCCTCAATTCTTTTCCTTCATTTTTCTTTATTCTTCTCTGCAGAATAGTAGTTATTTCCACTCTTTTATCTTCCAGGTCACTTATCTATTCTTCTGCCTCAGTTAGTCTACTATTGATTCCTTCTAGAGAATTTTTAATTTCATTTATTGTGTTGTTTATCATTGTTTGTTTGCTCTTTGGCTCTTCTAGGTCCTTGTTAAATGTTTCTTTTATTTTCTCCATTATATTTCCAAGATTTTGGATCATCTTGCTATCATTACTCTGAATTCTTTTTCAGGTAGACTATTTCCTGTTCATCTGTTAGGTCTGCTGGGTTTTTACCTTGCTCCTTCATCTGCTGTGTGTTTCTCTGTCTTCTCATTTTGCTTAGCTTACTGTGTTTGGGGTCTCCTTTTCACAGCCTGTAGGTTCATAGTTCCTGTTGTGTTTGGTGTCTGCCCCCAGTGGCTAAGTTTGTTTCAGTGGGTTATGTAGGCCTCCTGGTGGAGGGGACTGGTGCCTGTGTTGTGGTGGATGAGGCTGGATCTTGTCTTTCTGTTGGGCAGGACTGCATCTGGTGGTGTGTTTTGGGGTGTCTGTGACCTTATTATGCTTTTAGGCAGCCTCTGTGCTAATGGGTGGGGTTGTGTTCCTGTCTTGCTAGTTGTTTGGCATAGGGTGTCCAGCACTGCAGCTTGCTGGTCGTTGAGTGGAGCTGGGTCTTAGCCTTGAGATGGAGATCTCCGTGAGAGGTTTCGCTGTTCGATATTACGTGGAGCTGTGAGGTCTCTGGTGTACCATTGTCCTGAACTTGGCTCTCCCACCCCAGAGGCACAGGCCTGACACCCATCCGGGGCACCAAGACCTTGTCAGCCACGTGGCTCAGAAGAAAAGGGAGGAAAAAAAGAAAGAAAAAAATAAAATAAAGATATTAAAATAAAAAATAGTAAAAATTAAAAAGTAATAAATAGGAAAAAAAAGAAAGAAGAGAGCAACGGAAGTAAAAAACAAATCCACTAATGTTAGTACGTGCTATAAATTATACTTTGGTAAAAACAACAAAAAAGGACAGACAGAACTGTAGCACAAATGATAAAAGTAAAGCTATACAGACAAAATCAGACAAAGAAGCATACACATACACACTCACAAAAAGCGAAAATGGAAATATGTATCCTTGCTCCCAAAGTCCACCACCTCAATTTTGGGATGATTCATTGTTTATTCAGGTGTTCCACAGATGCAAGGTACATCAAGGTACATCAACTTGATTGTGGAGATTTAATCTGCGGCTCCTGAGGCTGCCGGGAGAGATTTCCCTTTCTCTTCTTTGTTCGCGCAGCTCCTGGGGTTCAGCTTTGGATTTGGCCCCGCCTCTGTGTGTAGGTCACCTGAGGGCGGCTGTTCTTCACTCAGACAGGACGAGGTTAAAGTAGCAGCTGATAGGGGTCTCTAGTTCACTCAGGCCGGGTGGAGGACGGAGTACAGAATGTGGGGCGAGCCTGCAGCAGCAGTGGCCAACATGATGTTGCAACAGCGTGAGGCGTGCTGTGCTGGGAATTTGTCTCTGGATCACGGGACCTTGGCAGTGGCAGGCTGCACAGGCTCCCGGGAGGGGAGGTGTGGATAGTGACCTGTGCTTCCACACAGGCTTCTTCATGGCTGCAGCAGTAGCCTTAGCATTTCATGCCCGTCTCTGGTGTCCACGCTGATAGCTGAAGCTCACGCCCATCTCTGGAGCTCGTTTAGGTGGTGCTTTTAATCCCCTCTCCTTGTGCACCCCGAAACAGTGGTCTCTTGCCTCTTAAGCAGGTCCAGACTTTTTCCTGCACTAGCCCTCTTCAGGCTGTGTGCATGCAGCCAACCCCAGTCCTCTCCCTGGGATCTGACCTCTGAAGCCCAAGCCTCAGCTCCCAGCCCCCACCCACCCCAGTGGGCGAGCAGACAAGCCTCTCAGGCTGGTGAGTGCTGATCGGCACCAATCCTCTGTGCAGGAATCTCTCCACTTTGCCCTATGCACCCCTGTTGCTGTGCTCTCCTCTGTGGCTCTGAAGCTTCCCCCCCGCCACCCCCCGTCTCCGCCAGTGAAGGGGCTTCCTAGTGTGTGGAAACTTTCCCTCCTTCACAGCTCCCTCCCAGAGGTGCACGTCCCGTCCCTATTCTTTTGTCTCTGTTTTTTCTTTTTTCTTTTGCCCTACCCAGGTACATAGGGGTGTTTCTTGCTTTTTGGGAAGTCTGAAGTCTTCTGCCAGCATTCAGTAGGTGTTCTGTAGGAGTTGTTTCACATGTAGATGTATTTCTGATGTATTTGTGGTGAGGAAGGTGATCTCCACGACTTACTCTTCCACCATCTTGAAGGCCTTCCTACTGTCTTTTAAGGCAAGAATGAAGGGTGTTAATTTTTTTTTTATACCAGGGAGAATATTAGAATTGTGTTAAGGGAAATGGAATACATTTGGCCTTGCCTTTCAAGTCCCTGTGTGGTTTTCCTCTTTTTAAAATGGGAATGGTGCCATCTGTGTCAGAGGGCGATTGTCCATACATAGTGAGATAATGGATCTGAGAAGACTTCTGTACTCCAGTGTCAGGCTGGCTCCAAGGAGAGGAGGTCCCTTGATTCTAGGAACATGGAAGATCTTTGTCCAGTGGGTGTGTCAGAGCAGGGGTTAAGTTAATAAACAGCTTTACTCTAACCCACATGGAGCCCAAGGGTACTCCTGTGCAAAGCAAGAGCCCTGTGAGCAATCTAAATCCATCCATCATGTGACCAAAAACTTTGTACTAGAAAGAGGGAGAAAGAAGTGGGCCTGGCTGAAGGTGGGAAGTGCTAACAATATGTTTGGTTGGAAGGCCTGCTCTGCCAGATGCCGTTCTTGTTAGCTCTGCAAGCTGCACCTCACTTTGTCTGCTATATGTCTGTGGTGGGCATTGCTATTCTCATTCTAGAAAAGCTGTGGCTTAGAGAGTAACTTGCCCAATGGTGGAATATGCATTTGAGGCCAGATAGGTCTGACGCTCAAGCCTACCCTCTTTCTTCTGCATGGTACTGCATCTGCTGCTGCCCCAGGAGAAAGAAGACTGTATATAGCCACTTAAAGGAGCCTACAGTTGTTATTGTTCCCATGCTGCTCTTTTGTCATGGAAGCAGGAAACACAGGAGGCCTTGCTAATGGCTGAGGGTCACAGGCACTTGACTCACGTGTCTGGCAACATGGTGATGTTGATCATCTTTCTGTGTCTGTTGGCCCTCTGTATGTCTTCTTTGGAAAAATGTCTATTCAGGTCTTCTGCCCATTTTTTAATCAGGTTGTTTGGGTTTTTTTTGATGTTGAGTTGTATGAGTTCTTTTTATATTTTGGATATTAACCCCTTATCAGATGTATCACTTGCAAATATCTTCTGTCATTCAGTGGGCTACCTTTTTGTTTTGTCAATAGTTTTCTTTGCTGCACAAAAACTTTTTCATTTGACGTAGTCCCTATTGTTTATTTTTGTTTCCCTTGCCTGAGGAGACATATCCAAAAAAATATTGCTAAGACCAATGTCTTTGAGGAGTTTTATAGTTTCAGATCTTATGTTTAAATCTTTAATCCATTTTGAGTTTATCTTTGTATATCCCATGAGAAAGTAGTCCAGTTTGATTATTTTGTATGTAGTTTTACCAGCACCACTTGTTGAAGAGGCTGTCTTTTCCTATTGTATATTCTTACATCCTTTGTCATAGACTAATTGACCATGTAAGTGTGCATTTATTTTTGGGTCCCCTGTTCTGTTCCATTGATCTAAGTGTCTGTTTTTGTGCCAGTACCATACTGTTTTGATTACTGTAGCTTTGCAGTATAATTTGAAATCAGGGAGTGAAATTCCTCTGGGCTTGTTCTTATTTCTCAAGATGGTTTTGGCTATTTGGGGTCTTTTGTGTTTCCATACAAATTTTAGAATTATTTATTCTAGTTCTGTGAAGGAGGCTATTGGTATTTTGATAGGGATTGCATTGAATCTGTAGATGGCCTTGGGGCAATATGGTCATTTTAACAGTGTTTATTCTTCCAATCCATGAACACAGTATGTCTTTCCATCTATTTGTGTCATCTTCGATTTCTTTCATCAGTGTCTTACAGTTTTCTGAGTACAGGTCTTTTACCTCCTTAGTTAGATTTATTCCTATGTATTTTATTCTTTTGGATGCGATTGTACAGATTAAATTAAAGAGGATTCTAATCATGCAAACAGAATAAACAGTAACAAAATGGCAAGGCGATACTCCTGCTTTTTCACCAATATTATGATATAAAAAATCTATTCATATTCTAAAACTGTTCTAAAGTAATTAGAACTTCATATACTGGGTGTGGAGCTTAATTATTATAGGGGCTTTTGACCTTAAACAAATAGACTACCAGTTTTTCACAAGTTCCCTGCAAAAATGAAGAAGGGAGCTCTTTTATAGAGGGAAAAGGAAGTTGGAAGGGAAGTTGGGAGCCTGTGCTGGCTTTTTTATGCATGCCACCCACCTCGGGCCCATGGAAAACACAGACACAACCTTTGTGCTGATAAAATCTGGGAATACACACCTATACCAATGCATTCAACTTTAAAAGCCACTAAATCAATTTGCATATCATGCTTCCTGCCCTGTCCTTGGGCACAAGGGTCATATTTCTGTCCACTGAGTTTTACAACCTCCAAGAGACACATATTAGACTGAGTGGTCCAGGCCCCTCAACTTGAGTCTGCACACTTGAGTGAATGAGAGAAGCCACCCCATCAGTCTGTTTCCTCTGGTCCCCTCAGGGACTTCCCCAGCAGGTCTCTGGCTCATCTCAGGCTCAGGGATTATAAAGAGTCAGTATGGCAAGCTCCATCAGGGTATAGACATGAGGGGAGAATGGTTAGCATCTTAACTTTTCCTCAGCCTAAGTGTCTTTAGAAAAGTCAGAAGTCCTTTAGAAAACAAACTTATGGCTGCCAAAGGGAAAGGTGAGGGTGGGAGGAGGCATAAATTAGGAGGTTTAAATTAGCATACATACATTTACATAGAGAAAAGGCATAATCAATAAGGACCTACTGTGTAGTACAGGAAACTTGACACAACACGCTGTAATAACCTCAAAGGAAATAGAATCCGAAAAAGAATATATAGACATCTCTGTATAAGTGATTCAAGTTGCTGTACACCAAAAAGAAACACAATATTGTAAATCAACTATACTCCTCTATACAATTAATATTAAATGACAAAAAACAACCAAAACAAAACAAAAACAAATATTCAATAAGTCTCTCAATAAAAAAATATTTTGCAAAAAAAAAAAAAAGAAGTCTTGCCATAGACAACCTGGTCTTATTTCTGTCTTCTCTATACTTCCTTCCTGAGATCAACAGCCCCCAAATGACCAGGGTGAACCAGGCTTGGAAGCTGGCTGGCAGTGAGGGAAGACTTTGGTTAAATTGACACTGATTCCCTGGCTGGTCCCTGATTAACTACTGTTCAGGGATATTGTCTTCATTAAATAAGTTGCTGTATGCAGAATAGAGAAAAAAATGTGTGTTGTTGTTCTCCTCTGTGCTCCCCAGCCCCACTGCTCGCTACAGATATTTTGGTAGGATTTGAGAAGTTAAAAACCACTTGAAACACTAATAAGAATAATTTTTGAAAGAATTAATCCTGGGGAAGTTAAACAGGTGATTGCCCCTTTTGAGAGGGCATTAAAAGGGCACAAGAAGTAGCTACTTCACTGAGGTCTCAATGGCACGTAGCCTATGAAATAAACAACCAGATTCTGAGAAATGTCTGCAAAGTTCTAAAAGTTCTTTTGGAACTTAGTTAACATATATTATTGACTCCCAAAAAGAATGCCCAAGAGGTACTCTCAAAGGGCTCTACTTAATTCTTGCACGGTCCTCCTCTGAGCTCATAGGCTTTTTACGTAGCAGATGAATATCAAGCATTTAGATGATGCTCCAGCAGCATGACATGGCTTCAAGGCAGCTAGCCATCTGCAAAATGTCTAGAAAAGCAAGTGTGTACCATCTCCTTTCTTTCTGGCCTCTAATTTATTGGCAGAGAAATGTTAAGTGGATTTTTTTAAGAGTCACCATATTGTAGAAACAGATTGAAGGAAGATGGATTTGGGAGAGTAAAGTTTGCAGGAGGGAATCCAGGTCTCAAAAGGGAAGGCATGTGGCTGATGTCACAGCTCTTACAGCCTCCCTAAGTAGAGTGAAAGCCTCCTAACTGTAAAGAGCCACAGCACCAGCAGTATTTATTGAGCAACTACTTTGTACTTGCTTTTTAATGAATTGTTTCATTCAATTTTTAACAAACATATGAGTTGATTACTGACATTATTCCACTTTTCTAAGTGAGAAAATATAAGTAATCTTCCTAAGGTTACACAGCTGTGAAGTGGTAGAGTCAGAGTTTGAAACTATGGCCAGTCAGACTCCAAGTTGTGGAAAAACTTAAAATGAAAACAGACATTGTTCAAAAAATTCATTAACCCTATGTTATGGATTTAGTTGTGTCCCCCCCACCCCAAATTCATATTTGGAAGCCCTAATCCCCAATGTGATGTATTTGTAGGTGGCCTTTAAAGAGGATAATTAATGTCAAATGAGGTCATAAGGGTGGGGTCTGAATTCAACAGGACTGATATCCTTGTAAGGAAGAGGAAGAGACACCAGTAGCATGCATGTACAGAGGAATGACAGGGTAAGGACGCAGTGGGAAGGTGGACATCTGTCAGCCAAGGAGAGAAGCCTCAGGAGACACTGAACCAGCCACCACCTGGATGTTAAACTTTCAGCCTCCAGAACTGTGAGGAAATAAATTTATGTTATTTAAGCCACCCAGTCTGTGATATTTTGTTATGGCAGCCCTTAGCAAACCAGTACACCCCACCATCGTTAATGGGTGGAGCATACTTTGCCATTCCTTGACTTAGCGTTTAGTCACATGATTTACTTTGGTCAATGGAATGCTAGCTGACCTGATGTGAATAGAGGCTTAAAAAACATCTGGGTGGTTTGATGTTTGCTCTCTTGTGCCTGTGCTAGTGCCATGAGAAGGACATGTTCCTTTCAGCTGGTCCAAGGAGAACGAGTCACACATGGAGTAGGGCCTTGCAGCTTGAAGTAGAGCCACCTGGCTGAATCTGGTCTAAGTCAGGCAATGCCAAGATGCTGTACTTTGAAGCCAAGTCACCCCAACTGAGCCCCATACCCATGACAGTAGATGCTCATCGCCTTCAGCTCCTGAGTTGTTGTTAGGCAGCATTATTGCAGCAATAGCTAACTGATACAGTAGTCAAAGATCAGAATAAAGAACTTTACATAATTTCTGCACAATAATTTCTCAGCCATTCATTAGGGGTTGGGATGGAAGGATATTTGGAGAGAAGGTAGACAAATGGCAGCTCTAATAATTCTCTCAGCTGTCAAATTAGGAGAAGCTATATTTCTCTAAAAATATGTATAAGGTGGAATAGAACCATTTTTTTCCACTTCTTCCAGGACAATATTTAAATGACAAAAAACACACCCACACACTCACATAGATAAACAGAGAGAGAATGGGCTTGGTCTTGTTGCACTCAGTTATACTGAGTTTAGTGTCTTGAGTTTGTGACTTACTAGCTATGGGTGACCTGGCACGAGTTACATAACCTCACTGAGTTCAGTTTTTCTATCTATAAAGTGGGAATGCCAATGATATCCTTCACACCCATATACAATTTTGTCTCCCACACATGTGTTCTTCTCCCTCAGTTGTAAAATTCTGACTCAGAGCAGTACTCTTTATATTGCCTCATTATAATCCAGAAATCTTGAAGGGCTGGGGTAGGGTAGAGAAGATTTGAGAAACACAAACTTTTGGGGAGGTACTTTGCTATCTGGGTGTTTGGAGATGTTTAGCCCAGAGGGGCCAGCAGGACAGGTTGAGTTGCCTTCCTCACTGCCTTGGGTTGATTATGAAGTCTTGAATCCGAAATATGTGGCCTAATGAGGGACGGTGTGGAATCCCAGACCATCAGAGCCGAAAGAGCCCACAGAGGTGATGAGTAATAGATAAGTTCTAGTTTGACAAGTTGGAGCCCTGATTAATAGTTCAGATTCCAAGTTCCAGAATTTCCTTGTTCTGTGCCCTGGACAAGTTACTTAGCCTTTTTGAGTCTTTGTTTCTTTATCTGTAAAGAGAGAGTAATAGTAGTGTGTATCTTTTAGAGTAAAGCTCTCCATTATTATGAAAGTCACATTAAACCAAGATTATCTAAAGCTCTTGGTGCGGCATCAAGCTGCAGATAAGCGCTCACAAATACAATCTTGGGGTATTTAATGTATCCACTCCAGTCCCCTCCTTTTGCTAATAAGTAAACTGAGGCTCCCTGAGGTGAGCTGACCTTCTCCAAGTCGCAGGCCTATGAAGTGTCAAAGCAGGACTAGACAGGAGAAAATTTTTCCGAGTGACATATACCTAAAGAAGAGGCATCCTAACCTGTTCAGAACTTAAGATAAATTATGTAGACTGAAGGCCCAGGAGAGAGGGTTAGATCTATAAATTCTCATTATTGAAAATGATCCAGCATCTAGCTTGTCATTGTTGCAAGAATACTCTCTAGTTTCTACTGGTAGCTTGGTTTCTTCACCTGTTATACCACCAGTGACAGGAAGCTTGTCACCTACTGTGACCATGCATCCCATCTGGAAGAGCTTATTACCAAGCTTTTCCTTATGTTGAGCCTTAATATAACGTTTACTTCTGGAACCACATTAGAATGAATCTAGTGCTTTTTCCATAGCCTAGTCTTTGACTATTTGAAGACAGCTCTGTGTCTCGTGCTCTCACTTACTCTGCCATCCACACATTCATTCAACAAGTGTTTCTTGAACAGCATATCGGGATTCTTTTAGTGGTAATAAACAGGAAACTCAACTTAGACTTAACATTTCATTCATTCATTCATTCATTCATCTTTTTGACAGATTTTTAGTGGATACATATTATGTTCCAGGCACAGTTCTAGATGCTGAGGATAGAGCAGTGAATATAGCAGTTTCAGCCTGTATGGAGCTTGCATTCCAGTGTGAGAAGATAGACAATGAACAAATAAATATATTCATCTCAATGAATAAACAGATAATAATTCAAGTGAAAAGTGCTTTGGAAAAAGAAACAAAAAGAAGTAGGAGTAGAATGAAGGGTACAGAGAATCCCAAGGGGTGGGGGTATGGGAGTATGGTACCATTTAGCTGAAAACTTCAGAAGTAGGGCACAACTCAGCTCTCCATCTTTTATCTGTGTTCCTCTCAGATCTGCTTTGTGCTAGACTAGCTCTTCTCATGTTAGAAATATGTCTCCTGGTGGACCAGGGCTATGTAGTTTCTCATTTACATTCAGGAGGAGATGGGCATTAGTTTCTACAGCAAGGCAACGGAATTTCTAAGCTTCAGTCTGAAAGAATCACCCCTGAACCCTGTGTCCAGAGGGAATATCATGCACTGATTAGCTTTGGCCTTAGTATATTCCCGTGTGAACTTTTAGAGGGACGTGCCCACTTCTAAAGTTAGAAGTATGCTCATTATCACCCAAAGCATATGACTGCCATGAAACAGGCGAGAAGGAACCCTATGATAGGGAGGCTACTATAGCATCCACTGCAAATACTATATGCAGGCGCTTAGGGCTTATGCAGATAAATAGAACGTAACCCTCATCTTGCAGAGGTCACAGCTTAATGGATGGATATGAATGAATAGATAATTCTGTAACAGGGATTACCATTCAAGCTGGTCCAAGACAGTTGTCAACCTTAGGGCAGGGGTATGAAAATAAAGGTCCTAGAAGGGTCATTCTAAAATAGTCAATAGCCTGCTTGTTTCAGGAGAGAGAAGAGAAACAAGTGAGGCAGAATCACCCCAGCTGAGCCATCTCAGTGGAACCCAGATTCAGTCAGCTAACACCACTCAACCTTCACACCCATGAGCTAAATAAATGCTTATTGAGGGTACCCCTGAGGTTTTCTGGTTGTTTGTTATGCAGCATTATTGTGGCTGACAGATACAGGCTGGAAGAACATCTTTGTAGAATTTGAAAACATTCTAAATTATTTTAGTTCCTATTTAATATAACAAGAGGTAGGTATGGTCATCAAATTTTATGTACTGGAAGTCTTTGCAAATGAAGAAGAGACAGGGAGAACAGCCCACTCTTTCTAGTCCTGGCAGATGTGGGAAGAAGACAGGAAATGGAGATGTGGTCAGAAGTGGCAAATGGCTGGAGGAGTGAATGGGCTGGAGTTGGCATCCCTGCACTTTGGTCCTGTGGTCCTGTGGAAGGAGGCAAGGAAACCCTATAGCAGGGATGGATCCAGACATGGCAGAGATTCTGAAGGGTCTATGAGAGGAGTCAGTGAGAGGAAAGGCCAGTCAGCCGGAGAGCACCAGCAGGTCTTGAGAAGCTGAGAGAGGCCAGTTGACATGTCACAGCAACCAGAGGTGTCCCAGCAGGTGTTGGTGGGCTTCCTGGGGTGGAACTGGCCTCACCTTGGGGGACATCATTCAGGAGGCAGCCCAGCCCTGCCTCTCTGTAGCCTAAACCATGGAGGATTCAGAGGGTACCACGTCCGTTCAAGGACACTCCACTCTCCCCATCCACCGGCCCAAGAATACACCAGGAGGGGACGGGATGGAGCCTGGAGAGGGGCTTCACAAATCTGAGAGTCTGAGCATTTTCACCTCAAGAGATGAAACATTTAATTCAACAGATTCTTCAAATCTAGGATCAGACCCAAGAGCAACAGCTTAAACTAAATTTAGTTTTCTTTCTCTGCTTTACCAGTTGGGAGCAGGGCTTGTGAGGAAGAACAGGGCAGTTACTGACCGAATGAAGAAACCACATTTTCTTTGTACACAGAAGAGTAATGGGGATGGATTTTCAATCCTGCCACGATTACCATCCAGGGTGGTGAGGTCTGAAGTGGTGGAGAGCTCTGGGGTGCTGTGGGAGCTGCAGAGACCATCTCTGACTCAGAATGAAGAGGGGCAGGGCCGGGGGCTCCTGAGAATTAAGCACTCCTAACAAGCTGAATCTTACGGGATCCATAGCGGTGCCCAGATGAAGAACCAAGGCAAAGGAGGACCTGAGGTGGGGAGTGGCCCATGCAAAGGCCTGGGTAGGGGGAGGACACCTATAATTTCTCTGGCTGACTTGCATGGGATGACTTTTGAGTGTCCTTGTCGCCAGGGCACTGCAAGGATCTGAGAGCAGGGAAGGTAGGTGAACACATGCTGCCTGAGGCAGGGACTGCCTTTGCCTTTTCTTTTCCTCCTCTCAGCCAGCTTGTGTAAATTTCCGAGGGATTTCACTTTACTTGTAGGAAACAGTAGGCGTGTGGGGCAGAGGTGGGCTGAGACTAGGGCAGTAGGTGAGACACTGCACGCACATATCTCATTTTATCCCCACAGCAGCTTTCTCATGCTGGTGTCAGTCTCTAATCCATCGGCATATTCTCTCAACTCTTATTTATATTCAGAATACAACCAGAATCAAACCACTTCTTGTAGCTCCATCACTTCCCGACTTGCCCGTTGGTCCGAGCCACAGCTGTCTCTCACTTGGACTATTTTAATAGTCTCCTAACTGGCCTTCCTGCTTCCACCCTGCCTCCCCATCCTCCACACACGGTCAGGGAGATCCATAAAACACGCTGAAGTCTGGTTATGTCATTCCTCTGCACAAAGCCATCCAAAGGCTCCCCGCATGACTCACAATAAACCCAAAGTCCTCGTGGAGGTCTGCAAGGCCCTCCATGATCTGGCCACCCTCCTGCTTCCCAGTCTCATCCCCTTCTTCCCCCTGTTCTATTGACCCCAGTCACTCTGACTTCCTTGGGGTTCCTCTCACTGTTCTTAAACATGACAGGCACCGTGGAGTCTCAAGTCTTCTGCACTCTTTTCCTCTTCATGGAATGCTTTTTCTTCAGACATCCTGAGAATGTCTTTACCCTCTGCCATCACCCTGCTGTGCTGCTCCCATGCCCTTGTAACTACTTCCTGCCAATCAGGAGGTAAGGTCTCCAATCAGGAGTCTGAGCACCAGGGGGCTGAGCTGGTTGGGACTTCTGGTCAACTCTTCATTTGAGCACTTGATCATTATGCACTTGGATGCAGGCCAGTGCAGCAGCCCGGTGAGGAGCAGGGGCAGAGCCAGGCCCTGCTCCCCTTGTCCCCTCCCCATCCCCATCCTCATCCTCTTGGGCTCACCACTGTCAAGGAAAGCTCTAGTGGGCAGGAACTGTCAGTGCCTTCCTTATGCCCATGGGATCTGGCCATTTGGCAGGCACTGGAGATATACAAAACCATTGATGACTTCAGAGATCCTTGAGCAAGAAGCAAAATGCTAGCATAGTGTGTTTATGCAGTAGTAGATGTCTGTATTAGTTGCAGCAGTATCAGGAAAGAGCAAGTGATGCTCTCTTAGGAGGAATCACAGAGAACATGTCGTCTGAGTGAAGTCTGCAAACGGAACGGCTTGTGAAGTGAACCAGTTGGGACCAGAGTGGGCATGAAGAAAAGAAAGCCAGTACTAAACTTCATGTGCAAAAGCTACAGAAGGATACAAACATTTGGTGACTGACTTGAGTTAGAGGCACCTGTGAGAGCCCTGGGTCTTACCGACAACTAGACACCCAGAGCCAGACCAGTGGGGACCCAATGATCAAGGCTGGAGGCCATATATAGGGACCGTTGGCAAATGCACAGCAGGAGACTTGATGGGAGGATTCGGAGATCTCACAGCAAAGAGCGCTGGAACAGAACCCTGGGGAACACCAAACTTTGAGTATATTCAGACAGAGACATCTACCAACAAGGCCCAGCAAGGAGACTATGGGGAGAAACTGGATAGAATCACGTTGCTAAAGACACAACTGAAAATGTCAGCGAGGAGTGGCCAAGAGCTAAAACTCCTGCAGGGAGGCCATGCTCAGACTGTGCATAGAATTTAGCGATTAGGAGGTCAGTGGTGACAGAGGGAACCACGCGGCAGTCGATTAAGGCATGTGGAACGGCTTTGAAAACTGTGGAGAGCCACTGGAAAGCAATGTCAGTACCTGAAGAAGGCAGGCCTCGGCCACCTTAGGCTGATCAGTTCAGACTGTGCAGTGAGATGGACGTCAAATTCATCACTCCAGATTTACAGCTTCTCAACTGCATCCTGTGCATCAGTATTTTAAATAGACACCCCTGTTCTCATAATGAATGCTTTTTAACACTTTTACATCCTTATCTAAAAATTAGCTTCTTGTTGGCTCCAGAAAATTGCCTGGAATTTGTCGCCTAGGAGCAAAAATAAAATGGGGGGCATAAGAAAGAATGAGAGAGAGAAACTGCAAGTTATGAGGTCGTTGCTATGCAGGAATAAATAATCCTGGCGACTGGGTAGCAGTGCCGAGTTGTAGAATATAGCCTCTGAAGAAACAAGCTTCAATCTTAAAGTCTGTTTTGGATAATGCCCATAGGGAAAGGGCTTCCAGCAGGACAAAATAGATTTTCTAACTAATACTTTTATCCTGTAAAAAAGAAAAGGAAACTAATAAAATATCATAAGAAGTAATGGCTGTTGAGAGAACCATATCTAGAGGCTATGTGAATGATTTCAGTGAAGCAGTGCAGACATCCTAGTGGGCTGCAGGTGACTGTGGCTGAGTGCAGCAAGGGGACGGCTTGGGAGAGGGTCATGGCACCCTGAGTCTGTTTGATTTGTAGTATCTCCTTATGATTGTAACTGAGCTCCATGCATATATCTAGAGGGAAGTCATATGCGGATGTACATCGCAGCCATGACAAGTGTTGTTCCTGACTCAGGGCTGGGACATACCGGGCACATTCCTGCCTTGACACTGACTCTTCTGCTTGCTGTTTGCTCCTGTTTGCTCATCCCCAAGTGTCCACATGGCTGTTGGCCTCGCCATTCTTAGGCCTGTGCTTTAAGCATTGCCGTCTCTGTGAAACCCTCTCTGACAACCCTATTTAAAATAACACCTGCATCCATCCACCTGCTCGCCTTCTCCTCTTCCCTGCTTTATTTTTCTTTGTAGCACTTATTACCTTATGATATATATTTTACCAGAATGTTAGCTGCTCAAAGCAATGGTTTCTGCCTGTTTTGATCACTGCTGTATCCCCAATGTCTAGTAGAGTGCGTGGCACCTAATAGGCACTCAGTAAATATTTTCGGAATGAATGAAGGAATGGACTTTGGCAGCCTGCCACGTTTTCGGTTCCAGATTGGAATTGTCAAGCTTCTAGAAAAGTGCTTCCCTCAGAAAGGTCACCATCAAGTCACCACTCAGCCTCCTTTCACCACCAGCTCTGTTAATCCTTCCTCTTCCTTCGAAGCGTGAGCAGCACGGCTCAGGTTTGCCAGGAGCTTCCAGGATGTTCATTCTGGGGCTTCTCTCTACCATCATATAAACCTGTCCTCCTTTCAGAGGCCTGGCATTCCCAGGCTGGAGCCATTCCAGAGACCTATGGGTATTTAGAACTTCAGAGCCTGAAGGAGCCTGGAAAGCCCGTCTGTCCAATCTGCAGTTCTCTAGATGAAGAAACTAGAACTCAGAAAACTGCCCTAATATCCCTCATGCCACCCAATTCATTGGGCGAATGGGGCTTGCCAAGGAGAGGAGAGGATGTCACATGTTATCATGTGTGAGCCTTGCAGATGGTGTCGGTCACAAGTTCCAATGGATGGGCTGGAAAATAGAGGATCTAAAATGTTAAGTTACTTTCCCAAGGCTGCTCAGTTGCTGAGTGTTAAAGTGGGAATTGGGACCCAGGTTTCCTTTAATTCTAAACTCATGCTCCATGGACTAGATTCTGTTTGTGCTGGAATTTGGGGGGAAAGTCACATCCTGGGCCGCTGCACTTGACAGTGGGTCAGTGAGTATGCAGCCATGTCCTTCTCTGCTGTCAGTTCCGTTTGTATTTCTGAAAGAGGGTTTTCACCTTTCTTCTTGTTCTACCAGAAGAGGGGTTCCTCTTTTCTGTCTAGGGGTCAGTCCTCTGCTAGGTCATTTTTCTTTCTCTCTTTCCTCCATCTGCATCTGCTCTTCCTCTCCCTGGCCTCTCCTACCAACTCTTAAACATGCTTGGTTTTATGTATGTCTCATAGTACAAAGGAACACAGCTGCCTGGTTATCCTACAGTCTCCTGTGGTGACAGTCTTTGTTCCTTCTTCTTTAATTCCAGGATTCCTGGATGCATCCTCTGCATTTCCCGTTCCCTTTTCAACCCTCTGAAGCTCTGTCCTTATGAGTTTCAAAGCTCCCTCTGTCCTCCCCCATCCCCTGGTGGCCACCATTCTATCTTCTACTTCTGAACCTTTGACTATTTTAGATGCCTCATATGAGAGGAATCATGCAGTGCTTGCCTTCCTGTGACTGACTTATTTCACCGAGTATAGTGCCTTCCAGGCCCATCCATGCTGTCAAAAATGGTAGGATTTCCTCCTTTTTTAAGGCTGAATTATATTCCATTGTATGGTCTCTTACTAAGTGTTCTGACTGTAGCAGAAAGAAAGAAAGAAAAAGAAAGGCAGGGAGGCAGGAAGAAAGAAAGAAAGAAGGAAGGAAGGGAGAGAGAGAGGAAGAAAGGAAAGAAGGAGGGAGGGAGGGGAGGAAGGAAGGAGGGATGGGGGAGGGAAGGAGGGAGGGAAGGAAGGAAGGGGTGAAAAAAGGACAAGGAAACTTCGGTGATGATGGATATATTTATTACAGGGATTGTGGCGATGGCAACATAAGTGTGTACGCACGTCCAAACTTACCAAATTGTGCACATCAATTATGTGCAGTTTTTCTGTATACCAATTATACCTCAATAAAGCTGGGAAAAAAATAAGATACCTATCACGAGACACATTACCTATTTAAATAAAAGGTAGTTGCACACATGGAAAAAAGAGCCTTTCCTGCTAAGAACACTAGCAACCTTTGTTGGTAAGTCCTGTGACCTCTCTTCAGACTTATCTTACTTGACCCTTCTATAGTATTTGACATGGGAAACTATTCCGTTGTTCTCCAAACTCAGTTCCCTTGGATTATATATCACCATACTCTCAGGCTTTCTGCATACACCTCTACAGCATAGCTGTTGTTTGCTGGATCTCTGGTAGATTGCAAAGATGGCTTCAATCATCTCTTCCATTCCAGGGTGTGTGCCCCCGTGCATTGCGGCTTTGCTGATCCTCAGTCAAGACATTGTGTTTATTTCTGTATGCATTGAATCTGGGCATGGTCACATGAGTTGCTTTAAGGAAATTAGCAAATAGGATTTAGAGAAATTAGCAAGCAGGGTCTTAAAATTGCTTGCACATTGGTGCTTGTCCTTGTATGACTGTGACTGGAACTCTGAGCCCACAGTGTGAAGGAACTGCAGCTAGCCTGCTGGAGAGATCATATAAAAGGGAACCAAGATACCTTGGTCTGCTAATTTCCAGGCAACCAGAATGTTTTAGATCAGTGAGTTCATTTGAGTCATCAGTTCACTGTAGCCATACGACCACAGGTAAAACCAGCACAGGAAAAAACAGAACAAAACAAAACACCCAAACGAACCAGACCGAATTGGCAAACTGGAAACTATGCAAATAAAAGCCACTAAGTTGTGGAGTATTTGTTATGTAGAAATAGATAACTGATACAGCCTTCTATTCCATCTATTCCTTCCATTTCTGTGATTTTTAAAAAATTTGCAAATGTCACATCCTCTTCTCCAAATATTACCATTAATATCCACATTCTAACAGTTCCTTGAAACAGTATAGCCAAACCAAATATTCTTCTGATTCCTTGATTGTAAAACCAACTGCCTGCTGAAACTTGGCTGTACCTCATGGAGCTCAAAATTATCACATTCTATGTGAAATTCACCCCTGCCACCCCAAATCTGCTTCTCCTACTATCCCTAACTCAGAGAACAGAACAAAAATCTGCACATTTTTCAATCTGTAGAGTCGATCTCTTCCTTGCCTGCTTCCAACTCTCACACTCAATGTTTAATCAGTTATCAAGTTCTATGAATATTCTTCCTTGATCTATCTTAAAATAATTCACCTCTCCCTGTCCCCATTTTCACTACCTTAATTCTGGCCACCATAATTGTCTGCCAGAATTACTTTCAGCATCTTCTTAAGTAGACTTACTCTTACCATCTGATTGTCAAACAAGTAAGACTTACTCCGAATATCCAGCTACCAACCAAGCCATTCTTGAAAACAATGTATATTCTTCAGTTTTGGGCTATAGCATTTCACCTAAGTCCATTAGATCTCCTGTATCTAACTGCCTTTCCCCCTCTACTTATCAGTTATGGGGATAAATGTGTTAAAATCTCATGTTATGGAATTGTCTAATTCTTTGGGTAGTTCTGTCAGCTTTTGAGTTTTATATTCTGAGCCTATGTTTTTTTAGGTGTGTAAAGTTTCAAGGTGTTATATTTGAATTGTCTTTTATTATTATGAAGTAACCTCCTTTATTGCTAATAATACTTTCTACTTTAAATTTTATTTTGTGTAATACTATTTTATGTGCTGGTATTTGCTCCATTTATTGTTTTTATAAATTTATCTTACAGTTTTTCTTTGCCTTCACATTTTAGATATATTTTTATCCAGTCTGACCATCTTTATCTTTAAACTGGTGGGGTTAATACCTTTCCATTCATAGTGATTACTGGTATATTTTGATTTATTCCCAATCTTTTATTTTACACTTTCCATTTGTTTAGGTTAGAATTTATTTTTCTTTTGGATTGAGTGAGACTCCCTCTCTACTCCATTATTTCATTCATTTTCTGCAATTATTTTGGGAGTTTTTCATTCTATTTATATTATTTAATTGGTTGCTCTAGAAATTTTTACTCCATATTTAATTTTAATAAGTCTAAAATCAATAAGTTGGCTTTCTTCCCTCAAAATGTAAGAGATTTAAAATACTTTATTCCGAAATATTCTCCCAGAATGTATATAATACTGTTACTTAACAACTTTTTGTACGTTGCTTATATTTTATCATACAAATGGGGCATTGTTTTATAAGTTAAATATTCTTGGGTTTACCCAGGTGTTTACCATTTTCTCTGCTCACTGTGTTTTATTAAATCTTCAATCTGTTTGAAATCATTTTCCTTCTTTCTAAAGTATATACTTTAGAAGTTCCTTTAGTAAAGATGTGTTGGAAATTAACCCAGTTTTTTCCTGTCTGTAACTGCCTTTATCTTGCCCTCATCCTTTAAACATTGCCTTAATGGTTCTAAAATTCCTGGTTGACAGCTATTTTACTTCAGCAATTTAAGTGGTTTCCATTGTTACTGCTGGGAGTCATCCATCAGTTTAAGTGCCATGACACTGGAGGTAAGCTCTTTTTCTCTGGGTACCTTTAAAGGCTTTCTCTGTTACTTGGTGTTTGGCAGATTCATCGCACTGTATCTCAGTCTGGGCTTCTTTTTAATTATCCTATTCAGACTAGGGATGAGAGAGCTCATGCCTTGCATCAGTTCTGGAAAATTGTGAGCCATTGTCTCTTCAAATATTATCTATCTACCAGTCCATTATTTCCTTTTAAAATCCCTATTATGTGTGTCTTAGATCTCATTGCTTTATTTTCCATGTCTCTTAACCTCTAATTTATACTTTTTGGTTTTGTATAGTATTTTAAATTATTATTTTTTGCATCTGTCTTCCTGTTGAGTAACTCTCTTAATTCTGGACTACTTCCAGTTCAATAATTCTTGCTTCAACTGTGTCTAATCTGTAATTTAGCCTACACTTTGAGTTTTTATTTTTATTTACTATATTTTCCATTTCTATAAATTCTCTGGGAATCCTTATTTCAAATATACCTGGTCATTTTTGAGAAAGTCTCAATCACTTATTTCTATAAATGTATTACCTATATATTTTTTAGATTCTAATTCTAACCATTCTAAAATCTGAAGACATTGTGCCTTACTTTCCTCATCTGGAAAATGGGAGTAAAAATAATTGCCATTCAATGGACTGTTTTGAGGATTGAAATGATTAAGTATATGTAAAGTTCTTAGAGGAGCTCCTAGCACAGAGTAACCTATACAAGTGTTAGCTATTGTTGCTATTACTGTTGTTGCTGTCATTTGTAGAACTGATTTTGTTCTTTGCTGACTTCCTCCAAATGGCTTGTTTTTCTCATGTGCTGAGTAATTTTTGATTATGAGCTCATGTTCCTCAAAACATTATCAGGGGAAATTTCTTAAGGCTTGTATATATGTAAGGTGCATTTCTGCAGGGAGGATGGCTTTTTCCAAGCCATGGAGATACTACCAATTCCAACTAGTTTAAATCAAATTCTTGCCTTGGGTGTTTTCATGCTACATGGACAGTGTGAATTACAGCCCTAAATTTGCCTGAGGGTTCGATTGTGGTTATGAATTCTCAGGGAAGACTTGTTTCCCCTTCACCCAGAGATGGACCAAGATAGGCAAACTTCCTTAATGCCATTCTTTGCAGGGTAGATTCTTTGCTGGTTTGCCTGGTGAGATTTTCACTCTTTATGGTCCCAGCATTGGTATGAGTATCAGTGATTGTGAGTCCCACTGTGTGATGATCCAATATCTTCAGGGAGAAGAGAAATGGCCCTGGATCATACACGAGCTTAAGTATTTACTTATTTTTGAGAGTTCATTCTTCCCGGTCATTTTTGACTACTTTTCTTGCTGTCTCAGCCTTCCTTTAGAAATGTATTTTGAATGTTCTATCCAGGATTGTTGACGTTTTGAACTTGGAGATTTTCTTCTATAAAGGGCTAGATAGTCAGTATTTTAGGCTTTGTGGGTCATGTGGTCTCCATCGTTACTAGCTGTGCTGTTGTAGCATAAAAGCAACCATAGACAATTCATAACAAGTGGGGATGATGGGTTTCCATTAAACTTTAGTTTCAAAAGTAGGTGACAGACTGGATTTGACCCATGGACCTTAGATTTTCAACCCTTGTTCTACAGCATAGCTGGTAATAGAAGACAACAGAATAATGTTGCCTCCAAGACTCCTGGCAGCCACAGCCAAAGGGAAACCAGTGTTGCTGCCTGAGTGAAACTTTCGTTTTTATTTGGAGCTTAAAGTCTTAGAGGAGAAAAACCTATAGTGGCTTCCAAGGAGACAGCCCATGGGACGGGAGTTTGGGCAGAAGCTAGAGTTAGGATGTGGGGGAAACTTGAAGTGTTTGTTTGCCATCCAGGTTCTTTCTGATACAATCTCCTGTCTGGTGCCTGTAGTGAATCTTGCTGGATCACAGATGCTTAATTTCTAAGTTTCTTCCATCCTTCCCATAGTTCATTAATGTCTGTACAACCTCCAAACATGCATGTCCCTCCTCTGCTGACAGAGTATCTTCCATGTCTGCAGTGATGGTTCAGGCCAGGATAAGTGCTTTTTCTTTTTTCATAAGCCAACTTAGGTCCTCATCATGAATTAATGCTATACTTTTGATTGACTCCTTGGGCCTAAACAATAATGTTATTTGTCATGTGAACTTAAAAGGGGGTAGAAGTGGGAGGTGACTGTATTTTATAATTTCCTGAAATCTGACTACAGAAGCGTCACTTCTACAACAAAGGCAGCTTTGGTATACTTTTTGGAAACATAAAGGTTTTGTTGAGCTTGTTGTGAAGTCTTATTAGCTGGAGAGAATTCAAGCCTATTTTTGTGGTTACAGGTGCTGATCTTGTAGGTAGGAAGGTGGGAATAGAACCTGAGGCTGCAGGGGCAAAGAAAGATATTTACTGAGACCCCAGCTCTAAATGTAGTTGCTCTAAATGTAGAAGCTGGGCTTTCCCATTCCCTTATTTGAAGCACTCTGAAGAGCTGGTATTTCCACAGGCATCTTTGTTAGTGGTGAGCTAGGAGGGCCTGTCAGCCGAGAGGTTAATCTTACTAATTAACAGAAAGTACACATGCCTCAGAAAGCACCTCAGCAAGCTGGCAGAGTTTCCCTCTGTTTCATCAGGGTGACTCTGAAAAGGTTGCAGGCAAATGGCACCTTTCACTTAAAAAACCTAAACCATGGCTTTGTAACCATTTTTTAAATTAGAGTTTGAGAAGTCCATGGTGGTGAGAGTATGGACAATTGTGGCATTTTTTCAGAAACTTGTCCAGTGGAAGGGCTGCATTTGTAAGTGCATCATTCTTGTTCTCCAGTCCCCCTTGCCTAGCTTTTTTCCTTCTTTACACTTATTTTAAAAGGCCTTCTCCCCCCTCCTTCCAGTGAAAACCCACGTCTTATCTCTGAGTCTGTTGTGGAAGAACAGACTGGAAGACATCTGCCTCTTGCCTTATTTTTTTAAATTCCTCTAAACGATCGCGCCAAGTCTCCACCACAGAGCTCCGGCTCCCTGAACAAACCAAATGGCGGCTGTTGGCATCGTAGTGACAGCTTGTTAATGGAGGAATCCTTGACAGTGTGACAACCTGTGTGGGCTGCCTCGGGAAGCCAAATCCGCCCCCATACAAACCCCAGTCATTAACAGGTGGGGAGGAATAGCAATGAACTGCTGCTGAGGAGGGAAAAATACTCCACCAAATGCATTATGTATATTAAAAAATAACTCCAATTTGGTAATCTCTTTCCTAGTTCTTGTTAGCATTCTCTCCTGGAAACTGCTTTGCTTTTGGGGTCAGAGGAGCCTGGATTTGAATCTGAGTTTGGCCACCTCCCAGCTGTGTGACTTCCTGAAAATTCCCTCACTGAATCTCAATTTGTGAATAGGAGTACGATCAGAGACTATTTGAAAAAGCACAGTCGTGGATGTCACCTATCTGTGTTCAATGGTTAAAATCTCTTTTTAGGATGATTGATTGGTCTAACTGTTCTTGTAGTTCTGTCAAAGTTTGATTTTTAGATTTTGAGGCAATGTTGTTTCAATGCATTGAGTTTGAAATAGCTTTGTCTTCTTGGTGAATTGGGCCTTTCATCATTAGAAAGTGACCTCCTTTATCTCTAGTCTTTTTGTCTTAAAATTATTTTGTGGATGTTATTTGATATGCTGGTAGCTCAGTATATATATATATATATATATATATATATATATATACACACACACACACACACACAGACGGCTAATTCCATTTATTTTACAGTATTTCTCTGCCCTTCTGTTGTGGCTGTAGAGAAAGGGCAGGCTCGGGTTGGCTGTTTCTTGGTCAAGGCAGTCACACTGGTTGGACTGACTCCCTTGCTATCCAGCTCCTTGAAGCCCCAAATATATATTTTTATATATACACACATTCTCTGAAAGAAGGCCTCTTGGAGCCTGCATGTGGTGGTACCACTCACGCCAGCCTCTGAGCACTTCTCTCCCCGCTCTGACCTATACCAGAAAGGATGTAGAATGAATTTCTTGAAACTTATATCTGTAGCTCTTGGTATATGTCTAAGGACTAAACTTAACTTAGGAGACATTCAACACTGTTTAAAATAATGGTTTCTAAGCTTCCTTAGGTCTCAGGTCCCTTTGTGAACGTGATAAAAGCTATAGATTCTCTCCTCAGAAAAAAAATGCACAAATACAAAATTTTCAAACAATTTCAGCCTGTCTACCTCCTAATGTTCCAGAAGCTCCAGGTAAAGGAGCTTTTCTTTAAATACTCATGTTATAAAAATAAAGGGATAAAAGACAGGATAAAACATTTTAAAAAATACAAACTTCTGTGTCAGAATGGCAACCTGTGTAGCCCTGGCAGAAATTCATTGCCTCCTGTGGTCTAAGGTGGATCAGACTTCGCAGGAAGATCAAGCCCTGGGCTAGCTCTGCACGTGTGCACTGGAGACCTCAGCTGAGAATTAATCAAAGAGTCTAGAACCGGTGAACCCTATGACTCCAGCTGAGGCTCCCAGGAAACATCCTACGAGGGAGGCCTTCATCAACCGGGGCATGCCCCAAGCTCCCCCTGAAGAAAATCCCAATTGAAGCTGAGCTGAGGAGAAAATGTTAAACACTGAAGAAACACCACCACGAGAGATGGTCAGCAGGTGCAACAAATGGAAGCATAGATTCCTGAGAAAGCAGAAGTAATAAAGTCAGCTGAAAAAGTACATGCACACCTCGTTTTACTGTGCTTCAAAGATATTGCTGTTTTTACAAAACGAAGGTTTGTGACAACCCTGTGTGGAGCAAGCCTATCGACACCATTTACGGCATTTGCTCACTTTGTGTCTCTGTGTCATGTTTTAGTGATTCTAACAATATTTTGAACTTGTTCATTATGATTATATTTGTTATGGTGATCTGTGATCAGTAATCTTTGATGTTACTGTTGCAAAAAAGATTAGGCTTGTTGAAGGCTCAGATGATAGTAACATTTTTAGCAAGAAAGTATTTTTTTAACATCTTTATTGGAGTATAATTGCTTTACAATGGTATGTTAGTCTCTGCTTTATAACAAAGTGAATCAGCTATACATGTACATATATCCCCATATTTCCTCCCTCTTGCATCTCCCTCCAACCCTTCCTATCCCATCCCTCTAGGTGGTCACAAAGCACGGAGCTGATCTCCCCGTGCTATGTGGCTGCTTCCCACTAGCTATCTATTTGACATTTGGTAGTATATATAAGTCCATGCCACTCTCTCACTTCAACCCAGCTTTCCCTTACCCCCTCCCCGTGTCCTCAAGTCCATTCTCTACATTTGCGTCTTTATTCCTGTCCTGCCCTTAGGTTCTTCAGAACCATTTTTTTTTTAAGATTCCATATATATGTGTTAGCATATGGTATTTGATTTTCTCTTTCTGACTTACTACACTCTGTATGACAGACTCTAGGTCCATCTACCTCACTACAAATAACTTAATTTCATTTCTTTTTATGGCAGAGTAATATTGCATTGTATATATGCACCACATCTTCTTTATCCATTCATCTGTCGATGGACACTTAGGTTGCTTCCATGTCCTGGCTATTGTAAACAGAGCTGCAATGAACATTGTAGTACATGACTCTTTTTGAATTATGGTTTTCTCACGGAGCAATAAAGTAGTTTTAATTGAGGTATGTACATTGTTTTATAAGGCATAATGCTATTGCACACTTAATAGACTACAGTATAGTGTAAAGATAACTTATATATGCACTGGGAAACCAAAAAATTAATATAACTCGCTTTTTTGCAATATTCACTCTGTGTGATGTCTGGATCCAAACCTGCTATATCTCTGAAGTGCGCCTGTACTTTCATTATACGTGCGTTTAAAATATTCAAAGTTAAAGAAGAATAGAAACTATAAAAATGGAGGTAATGGAAGAGGACAGATAAATTCAAAAAAGTAGGTATTTTTAGAAATGAAAAATACTGTCGTGGGTGAGAGGGAACTTAAAGGTTAAAGGATAGTTTAAAGAATAGACTAGACATGACTAAAGAGTGAGTAAATAACTTGGAAGAATTGCCAGAGGAAATCACCCAGAATGCAGAAGAGAGGACTAAAGAGTTGGGAATTATGAAAGAGAAGGTGGAGAAAAGAGGAGTCAGTGTGAAATTTTACCCTAGATGCACAGTGATGAAACGACAATAGTCATGCATAAGGCGAAAGTTCTGAAAGTTACTAGGCAGAAAAGACAAATTACTTAAAGAAGTCAATGTCAGGCAAAAGGCAGACTGTCATCCTCAGTAACACATGCCAGGAAATAAAAAAGAAAGAAAGATAAATATCTCCAAGGCACTGAGGCAAAATTGTGTGTGTACATATTTTACTAATGTAAATGATGCAACCCCCCCCAGGTGCCCCGCCTCCCACCACAAACCACAAAGTACAGTCTCTTCAATAAATGGTACTGGGAAAACTGGACAGCCACATACAAAAGAATGGAAGTAGGCCACTGTCCTACATCATGCGCAAAAACTAGCTCAAAATGGATTAAAGACTTAAATGTAAGACCTGAAACCATAAAACTCCTAGAAGGAAATAGAAAGGAGTGGTAAGCTCCTTGACATCAATCCTGACATTGAATTTTTGTATTTGACTTCAAAAGCAAGGGCTACAAAAGCAAAAATAAGCAAATGGGACTACATCAAACTAAAAAGTGTCCACACAGCATAGGAAACCATCAACAAAATGAAAAGACAGCCTAGTAAATGGGAGAAAATATTTGCAAATCATATCCAAAAAGGAGTTAATATCCAAAATATGTGAAGAACTCAGACAATTCAATAGCAAAAAACCCCCAAACAATCTGATTAAAAAATGGGCAGAGGATCTAAATAGACTTTTTTTTTTCAAAGAAGACATAGAGATGGTCAACAGACACAGGGAAAGATGCTCAACATCACTAATTATCAGGGAAATGCAAATCAAACCA
This sequence comes from Stenella coeruleoalba, assembly GCF_951394435.1. Lineage (NCBI taxonomy): Eukaryota > Metazoa > Chordata > Mammalia > Artiodactyla > Delphinidae > Stenella > Stenella coeruleoalba. Next base: position 54,482,136 of record NC_137156.1, read on the forward strand.
CAATGAGCTACCACCTCACACCTGTTAGAATGAGTATAATAAAAAAGACAAGAAATAACAAGTGTTGGCAAGGATGTGGAGAAAAGGGAACCCTCATACACTGTTAGTGGGAATGTATATAAATTGATGCAGCCACTGTGGAAAACAGTGTGGAGTTTCCTCAAAAAATTAAAAATAGAACTACAGTTTGATCCATCAATTCCACTTCTGGGTGATTTTCCAAAGAAAACAAAACCACTGATTTGAAAGATATATGCACTTGATGTTCATTGCAGCTTTGTTTCAATAGCCAAGGTATGGAAGCAACCTAAGTGTCTATTGATGGATAAATGGATAAAGAAGATGTAGTATATATCTACAGGGGAATACTGCTTAGCTATAAAAAAGAACAAAATCTTGCCATTTGTGACATGGATGGACCTTGAAGGCATTATGCTAAGTGAAATAAGTCAGACAGAGAAAGGCAAATACTGTATCATATATGGAGCCAATTATATGTGGACTCCATTGATAAAAAGTAAAACACATGAACAAACAAAACAAAATGAAACTCATACATACAGAGAGCAGATTGGTGGTTACCAGAGGGGAAGGGGGTTGGGAGTGGGTGAAATGGGTGAAGGGGGTCAGTTGTACGGTGACAGATGAGAACTGGACTTTTTGTAGTGATCACTTTGTAGTGTATACAAATACGGACTTATTATGTTGTAAACCTGAGACTAAGAAAATGTTATATACCAGTTTTACACCCCCCAAATAAAAATATCAAACCATGAAACACAAAACCAACATCCACAGGAAATATATTCAAGTGTTGAATTTATTCTTGTTGGTAAATTAAAAGTGTTAGTGTTTTTTGTTTGTTTGTTTTTAAGATGTTGGGGGTAGGACTTTATTAATTTATTTATTTTTGCTGTGTTGGGTCTTCGTTTCTGTGCGAGGGCTTTCTCTAGTTGTGGAAAGTGGGGGCCACTCTTTATCGTGATGTGCGGGCCTCTCACTGTCGCGGCCTCTCTTGTTGCGGAGCACAGGCTCCAGACGCGCAGGCTCAGTAGTTGTGGCTCACGGGCCTAGTTGCTCCGCGGCATGTGGGATCTTCCCAGACCAGGGCTCGAACCCGTGTCCCCTGCATTAGCAGGCAGATTCTCAACCACTGCACCACCAGGGAAGCCCCAAAAGTGTTAGTTTTATCTTAATACTTCAGCATTATTCACATTTCCTACAATAAACATGATTAACTTATATAATACAAATAAATCGTAAAAAATAATAATCTGTGTTGAAAGGATAGGAAACTTCTGTCTGTGTCTGTTCAAATTAAGCCCATTCTTTAGGTATTAGCTCCAATGACACTTTATCCACAAGGCCTTCCTGCTGTTCCTTCACCTCTGCAGGACGGATTCATCCAGTAGGCATAGGGAGCACAGTGCCCAGGGCCCCTGATAATATTTTAATTTTAATGCTTTTACAATCAGAAGGAAAAGTTGAATATAATAATAATGAGCATATGATAAGGAATGCAGCCTGGATTGTGTTTTATTTTCATTTTTATACCAATGCAGTGGTTAAATGTAATTTAAAATATATATTATATGTTAAATTATGTATTAATTATCTTATTTTTAATGCAGAAGGAACCCATGAAGGCAAAAGTGCCCAGAGCCTGTGGAACTCATAAAGCAGCCCTGTACCTCTGACTTCCTGTCTTAATTTTGGTTTCCCCAGAGGCAGAGTCTGAGAAAAGCCACTGCAGGCAGATTATTTGGGAAATGACCTTAGCAAGCAGACGTGAGGGAGCAGACAGAGAGAGAGAAAGACAGGGAGGGATGAAAAGCCCATAAAAGCTTGTGTTCTTAAGGTCACAGTTGTAGGCAACAGGGTTTAGTTTCTCCAGGATGTCCACTCCTAAAGATGTATAGAGTGCTTCCCAGTATTTCCCACCCGAAGGATAGGCTGCCAGGCTGTTTATCCACTGACTGGTGTCCTCCATTTTTTGAGCAATGGCCCCAAAGTCTCTTAACGCCCTTCCATGGGGCTTGTGTAAACTGATTGGCTTCTGGCACTGGGGCAGGAAACCAAGTGTTAGCTCAAGGCAAGATGCTGTGAGCATGAGAGCAAGATTGCATGGCTAAACACAGCTGAAACTAAAACCAGAGCAGGGCCAAGGTGATATGACTCAGATGACCAAAAGTGTCTGCTGCTGTTACCCTGGAATCAATCTCACATAATCCCCACGCTCCCAAATGGTTTTGTTCATACGTCTATAAGGGCTCATTTTACATTAAGCCATGTTTCATGCATCCCGTAGTTCCTTTTTTTCTTGAAATATAAATTCCTTGAGGTCACAAGCCATAGTCATGGCACAGAACCTTGCACATAGCAGATACTCAATACATATTGTTGCTTCCACTTAACTTAAGAGGGTCCTGGACTAGGATTTAAGAGAACTGAGTCCCAGTCCCCACTCTGCAACTAACACACTGCGTGATTTCGTGCAACCCACTCAATCTCCTTGGATCTCATAACTATATCTATAAAATGAGGGGCATGTACAAAATCTTCTCCAAGGTGCCCTCTGGATCTGTTGTATTATTCCCATCCATGCAATTCCGTTCAGCATTAAGAAAGCTCCAACTGCATTCTAGGCCCAGTGTTAGTTGCTGGGATTATAGAGGTAAACGCAGCACAATCTCACTGTGTGGAAACGAAGTGTTTCTTTGAGGAGAGAGACAAATGAAGAATTATAGCACGATGTGGCAGAAGTAAGCCAGAGAGCTGAGGACACACAGTGGGATTTGTAAACAGATCTGGGGTGTGTCAGGAGGAATTCTTGCAGAGATGACTGCTGAGATGATTCTTAAGAATGGGTGATAAGTGATGGGGAGAATATGGGAAGAACAGGGGAGGACACGCCAAACAGGGCTGGTCCGGGGAAGGGAGACAGGGAAGGGAGACATCTTCCTCAAGGCTGAGGACAGCTTGCCTAGGGCAAAAAAAGGAATGCTCCTAAGGCTCTCTGACTTTTCGACCCACACTATTCCCGTATCTCATTTTGCCTTTCCGAGGGCAATTGTTTGATACTGTCACATACAACTTCTAATGTGTGTGTTGGCTCCAAGGTTGGGAGAGGAGAACTAGTTTTATAGACAAACTACAGCATCCATGGTGGGAGACAAGACATATTTTTCTCTGTTTGCTAGGAAAGGAGAATCACCTTCACTTTATTTCATATTTACTATTAAGCAGCACTGTGGAAATGGATTTTTTTTTACAGTGAAGCCATAGACTAATGGAGAGAAGAGGATATATTAGCCACTAGATGGGTCTTCATTCAATTTACGTATGTTCAATCAGTCCAGTGTTCCTCTCTTTGATAGTAATGAGTACATTTCTTTCCAGAAGTCAAAGTCCCTGTTATTTTCTCCCTATTTATGATGATCGGGTGTTTGTGTTACTCCAGGTAAAATACACTGGAGGTGGCTATTAGAAGCAGCTCTTCATGCTAAGTTCACCATGGGAAGCACACACTATAGAGACCCCAATCCTCTGGATGTCACTGCTGACATTTCCCCTTCCTGTTCTGCCTGAGTATGAGATCACCCCATAATTTTACCTCCTGGAATCGTTAGCTGCTTTGGGAAGAAATACTCTTTGCTGATAAACATCCCACTACACATAAATGTCATGCTGAAAAGGTTTCTGTTTTTGGAGAAATGGCCCCAATTTCAGCAACATGCTTCATTACAGAAGAGAAACAGATGACGAAACTTGCCAGAGTAGTGGCTGGAACACAGCCTTCCCAACATCTCCCTGAATGAGGAAGCAGGAGAATGCTGGAGAGAGACTTTTTTTTTGTAGAGAAACTCATTTTTTAGAAAAGTTTGGTTCAGAATATGAAATCTGATGTTGAGTACAGGTATGAACCCTGATTCACTGGTGCTGACGCCAGTCCTGGACATACAGTCACTACTCAAAACTAAATCTGGCTGTCGCCATTTTTCAACTGTACCATGGATATCTAGTCTGAGTAAAAGCCGTCTGTGACCTTACAGTGGAGGGGAACAGCATGAAAAGAATGTATTCGTTGAGACTCTAGAAGTGCACTGGTTATTTCATCTTTTCTTTTACTAGTGACTGGACGAAGCATTTTACTTATGCTGTCAATTCAATCAACACACATTAATGAAAACATGGAGTGAGTCATTTACTGTGAGGGTTAAAATATCATCTCATTCAATCTTCACCTCAGTATCAAGAAGTTAGGCATTTTATTATCCAAAGTTTGGAAATCCATTTCCACAGTGTTTCTTAATAATAAATATAAAATATCCAAAGTTTGTAGATGGGCAAATGAGGCTCAGAGAGTTTAAATCGATTGCCTAAGGTGACAAAACTTGTAAATGACAAAGCTGGGATCTAAACCTGGGTTTGTCTGACTCCAAAGCTCATACTTAGGACCTCACAGATCACACTGTATTCACCCAGTAAGTGCTTGTAAAACTGGACTTTTATAGAAGCAATTATGGTGACCTGATTGAGGATGGGCACAGGGCATGAGGGAGTAATAATCCTCAGAATCCCCATTCTTTCTTCATTCCTTGATTCGTTTATCAAATACTTCTTGAGTCGATATGCCTGTCAATACACTGCATTATGAGATTCAGAGATGAACAACGTGTGCTTCTTATCCTGGACTGCCTAGTCAGGAAAACAGAGAACCACTCCGAGTACAGTAGCCTATATACCAATTCAGGCACGTTCTACTGGTCAATGGCTGAGTAATCATCAGTCCAAAACTTAGTGTCTTAAAACAGTAGTTGTATTATTATCTCTCATGGTTCTATGGCTGTTGGACCCCTCTTGGGACCCCTCATGGTTTTGCCCACTGATGGTGGTTGAGACTGTGGTCATCTGAAGGCTTTTGTATTCACAAGTCTGGTTCCTGTGATGGCTGGATTAGCTGGGGGCTGTTCTCACAAATACCACATGGGTTCTCCACATGGCTAGCTTGGGATTCCTCACAGCATAAAATCCACAGCAGATGGATTTCTTCCTGGTGACTGGCTTCCCTTGGAGCAAACATCCCAAGAGCAAAAGTTGGAAGCTATGAAGCTTTTTCTGACTAAGCCTCAGAAATCAAACAGTGTCACTTCTACTGCATTTTGCTGGTTATAAGCGAGTCTCCAGTTCAGCTCAGATTCAAGGGGTGGTGCTATACAGGAGCATGAATACTGAGAAACATAATTCACTGGGAGGCAAATTTGGAGACTAGATACCACATACTAGGTATCTATCAAGTTTGAGAGCCTTACCGAGGGACAGACCAAATTTACTCTTGGGCAGAGGTAGCTCAGCCTGACTCTTGACAAAAGTAGAATAGTTCTTGTAAGCCAAGAGGTTGGAGTCTGGGGAAGCCCAAGCCGTTGGGTTGAACAACAGTGTGTGTGTGTGTGTGTGTGTGTGTGTGTGTGTGTGTGTGTGTGTGTGTGTGTGTGTGTGTGTGTGGTGGGTGGGGGTGTGAGTGGGATGAGGTATATGGCGAGTGGCACAGAGAGTCCACAGATTAACAACGGCCAATTGCCTTGTGGCCATGCGGGAAACATAGGCTTTAACAAATAGAAGGAGAGGAATCACTGAAGGTCTAAAACACCAAGGAGTATCAGGATGAGATTTGCACATTAGAAGATCCCTCAGGTTGCCGTGGGGAAGGTAGATCTGAGAAGGCAATGGTGGAGTCAGGGAAACTGTGGAGTTGGGAAGAGGAGAACTCTCTGGTTGCCAGAAGCCACCCTTCTTAGAAGAAAGTAACACATTGTGAGTTAGAAGTTATGAACCAGTTAGCTAAAGAGGATGAGTTGGGGAAAGGACCGGGGGCTTCTGCACTGGGCAAGTCTGTGGGAGGTGGTGCTATTCAATGTGGTGAAGGATACGGAAGCAGGAAGTGCTGATGCATCCAGTCTTGAACTCGTTGATTCCGAAGTACCTGCGGGAGAATCAGATGGAGATGCTCTCTGTGCGTTGTGGTGCACACCATTGGTGCCCTGCCCAGATTCCCTTTACGGGGCCAGTCCATACCTGCCGTAACTGCGGTGGTGGCTGGCTGTTCGCACCTGCATCCTTATTCTGGACATTCTCCTTAACCAGAATAGCTTGGGGGGTTGTGCTCCGCCCTGGAGGCAGCCCACAGCCAACAACTGACTGCTAATAGGGCTGCACATTGTCATCCCCTTGCCACCAGGTGGGACAACTCTGTGATTCCACTTACACCCCGAGCTCCCCAGGGGCTCAGCCGAGGCTAGAGTTCAGCTGAGTTCCCTTCTTTGTGCAGCCTCTTCCCCTGCCCTAACTTGCTGCCCTCACACCTCCTCCCCTCTCAGTAAATCACATGCACAAGAGCCTCAGACTCAGGGCTACTTTGAAGAAGACTGACCTGAGACAGGCCTTTAGAAGGTGTACCCGTGGATAGGCTGTTTGGAGGCACAACGGGCTCTTTGCAGTGAAGTCTGTTCTAAAAAACAGTAGGGCTTCTTGTAAAGTTGAGTTGAATTGTGACGTGGGGCACGTTTAAGAGGTGTTCTGAAAGTGTAGCTTGTACCAAGTTGCGTGAATTCTGGAATAAGACTACCTGGTTTTAATCCCAAGTCCACTGCTTACTAACTGTAGCATCTTGGCAAGTTTTCCCATCTATAAAATGGGAGAATAACAGCTCTCTACAAAAGAACTATTGTAAAGAGTAAATTATTTAGTGAATTATTATCACCAAAATGTAAAAACACCATAAGAATAATTTTATCTACTATGTTCAATGCTGTATTCTCAGCACCTAGGATAAGGCCTGTCACATAGTAGATTCACAATAAATACATGTAAAGCAATTAGAAGAACACTGGGCACAATTTCACTCCTGGGAGTTTATCCAAAAAAATATTGGGTTGGCCAAAAATTTCACTTGGGTTTTCCCGTAAAATGTTATGGAAAAACCCGAACAAATTTTTTGGCCAACTCAATATATTCACAATAATATAAACCAACAGAAAGATGATTAATTACAGAAATAACAAGAGCTTGTTGAAAGCAATAGCTTGTTTGAAATAGTAAAAGATTGGGAAAATAAATAATCTACTATATAAATAATGTTTCTTCCTTCATTCAGTGGAATACTATGCAGTCACTAAAAAAATGAGGCAATGAAATGTACAGATATGGAATAATCACCAACACGTACTGTGAAAAAGTAATGTGTAGAAATAAGTACGGTGATGCGTGTATAGCATATCATCATTCATGGAAGAATATAAGTACGTATTTGTAAATATTTATGTATATGTGCATATATATGCAATATGTGCACACACGCACACACACACGCACACGCGCACACACACAATCTCTGGTAGCACTCCCAGGAATTTGGCAGCAGTGTTTTACTCAGGAGGGGGAAGGAGACTTAAGGTAAATCCTTTTTATTTTTGTTCCACAAGCAAGGCAAGTCCATCTTATTTGGAAACTAATCAAACAATTCACAATCTTTAAAAGAAAGAATTGATATTAACAAAGAGTTGGCTGCCTAGGGGCGGATGAGAGAGTGGGTCTATTTTCAATCATCTAACAGAGCCGCAGGCATCTTGCTGAAAGTACGGGTGTGGCCATAGGGCTGGTAAAAGTGTGGAGTTTTTCTGCACAAGGGGGCGCCAAGTCCTTTACTTGGTAAATCCCCTGTGAATTGACCTCTAAAGATTGATTACAGCTCAGCCTTCCACTCCTCTGGCTTGGAAAATTAGATTGAATACCATTATTAATTTTGATTATCAGACCTGAATTCTCCATAAGCTCACTTAGCAGGCAGACAGCCTCTAGCCTTTTATAAATAATGCCCTCGAGATCTGCCTTCTTAGGGGATGGAGGGCGCCGAGGGTAGGACAGAAGTGCCCACTACGTGTTAGGACCCCTGATGAGTAGCTGACTTGTGCATCAAGTCAGTTAATCCTCTCACCACGTCTCTGAGTTGGCATCGTTATATATGTCCATTTAAATAGGAAACAGGCTTTGGTGGTTAAATGACTGACTTGCTTATGGACATAGAAAAGTAAAGAGAGAGGAGGCACATAACCACACCTGGGCTCGTGAATAATCACTATTTTGTTTGAAGGGGAAATGCACAAGAGACCTATAAAAAACACCAAGAAAAGGGAAGACATTGGTCGCCAAAAATGTTCCTGACGACCAGGAAAAAGGTGCTTTCCTTGGGTAGGACACCTTCCCTTGATTCCTCACATGCTAGAGGGACCACAATGTCTGAGAAATAAGATCTGTCACCTGAGTGAATCCAAATGGTGCTGAAGGGCTGCACCTTCCATGCTGACTGAGAAATCATGGCACTTTTCTGAGAAGAAGCAACCTTGGACATCCTCTCAACTTGGGCAGGTCACACTTGTTTAAAGGTGGGGCCTGTGACCCATGGAGGGGAAAAGAGAGAGTCAGGTCACACAGGCTGTGTTGTAAGTTAGGGCCACATGCTAGGTCTTTGGATTTTGTTTTTCCAGTTCTTCCTAAAGCTGGATCTTAACCAAAACTTTACAAAGACCGCATTACTCTTGGATCTAATCTTGCAGACCCTGGAACTCAACCCCCTTATTTATTCTGAGTTCCCTTCCCTTTGAGTCACTGTGTTCTTCGTTGGTGACTCGGCCTATGAGTATGGAAGTGACCTATCAATTTGGAAAAAATTTTTACCAGTAGTAATTTCCAGCTTTCTCCAAAGTACATTGGAAGTGTCTGCTGACAAAGGACTAAGTCTTTTATTTGCTTTGGCCTTTCTAGACTTCTGGTTTTTTTGCCAGGCATGACAGTAGGTACTTATTCTGTTATCTAATTGAGTAGTGATCTGGTCTCCATTTAAAAGACCTGCACAGTGACTTCCCTGATGGTCCAGTGGTTAAGACTCTGAGCTCCCAATGCAGGGGACACAGGTTCGATCCCTGGTCAGGGAATTAAGATCCCCCATGCCGCGGCATGGCCAAATTAAAAAAAAAGAAGACCTGCACAGAATCCAGGCATGCCGTCACACTGCTGTATGGATTAGCCGTATAATATCAAACATGAACCTGAGAACTACAAGTTGGAAAGTGGTATTGATTCTGTGGTAGGGAGAGTTCTCAGATGATCCCCAAGATTACACCTGTTTGTGTATGTTCTGTGTAGAATCGCTTCCCATTCACTGTGGGCAGGACCTGGGAATGTTATGGATGCCACTCCCATGGTCACATTTTACAGCAAAGGTGAAGGGATTTTACAGATATAAGTAAGGTCCCTAATTAGGTTGACTTTGAATTAATCAAAGAGAGATTACCTGGGTAGACCTGACCTAACTGGGAGAGCCCTTTTAAAGATGGCTTAGACCTTCCCTGATGTCAGAGAAATTCCCCTGTTGGCCTGGAGTTGTTCAGCCTCAAGGAAATAAATTCTGCCAACAATCATGTGAGTTTGGAAGAAGATCCTGAGCTTCAAACGAGACCCCAGACTGGCCAGTACCTTGATTACAGCCCAGTGAGAGCCTGGGCAGAGGACTCAGCTGCGCTGAGCCCAGACATCTGCCCTGTAGAAACCGTGTGATAATCATTGTGTTCTAAGCTGCTAAGTTTGTGATTCGTTACACAGCCTAGAAAACTAATAAGGCGTCCGTGTTTGTAGGAGGAATTTAGGACCTACATTGTGTGGCTGACAAATTGTTCCACACATAATTTCTTTCATTTTTTGTTTCTCTTCTTAAATTTGAATATATTTTTTCATGTGACAATATTAGAGAACAAGCACCTTTACGACTTCAGGTGACTTCGTAAGATATTTTTCAAATTACTTAATTTCCTCATGGCTCCCTTTGTTCACCTGTGAAACAAGAGTGGCTCTGTGGCTGGCATGTCAGCAGGCCTGCTAGGCAGCACTCGCCAGGAAGTAGGGGCAGTGAGGGGCTTCTACAAACAAAACAGTAATCTAGGGGGCTTATCAGATGGATAAGAAGCTATGGTGGATTGGAAGGAGAACTGGATTTGCAGTCCAGAGAGCAACATTTACCTTCTTATTCTATTTAAAAGCCACGTGACTTTAGGCAAACCATTTAATTTTTCTGATCCCTGGCTTTTCCATCCCTAGAGTAATGGATCATAACAAGCTGGTGGTGAGGACTAAATGAGCTACTGTTTATGATTCATTTTGTCACCCCCAGGTTGATTTAATGTGGTCCTGGTCAGTTCCTCCCTTACAGACTTTGGAGTGTTCTCACCCTCCTGATCTCTTGGATTCTTCTAGTAACACTGGGAAGAAGCTTTGCAAATGGGATTTTATTGGGAATGGGAAATTAGGTGACAAAGACAAGGAAAAATTTCCATTTCCTTTCAGAGCAAAATGTCACCCTATTCTGTTTCAGTGAAGAATAAAGGAATTTGAATAAAATGTCAGTTTCTTTCTGAACTAATTTGGGAATTATAATGACATGCACAGTCTCCATTGAGCACATGAATATTCATAATTAAAAATGAAATTGTCCTTTTTTTCAGATTGTAAAAGTGAACAGAACTCCCCAGGGGTGCCCAGGGCCAGAATAGCTGTTCATTTTAAGAAAAATTCTATGATACCAAAGCAATATATTCAAAACTGCAACAGATGCCAGGCGAGGGTTGGTGAAACACTGTTAGACTGATGATGTCCCTCCCATCCTCTCTCCGTGGCTCAGAGGACACAGGAGTTGTTCCCCTGGGGAGGGAAGGAGCTTTGAAGACATGTCCTGGCTGCTTGCTCCCCCATCCCACCCCACCACCCTGCCTCTAGGCAATGCCTCGGCTCACACACACATGTCTGGTTTTCCAGACATACTGAAGCTCTACCTCTTCAAAGTTCAGCATAGTGGGACAGGCATACATTAAATAAGTAAAACCTAGAGGAAGGGTAGGATGCTCTCGGGCATTCAGCCTTCAGTTAGTAGTTACTATGTCCACGTTATAGAGAGACTAAGACTGAGATTGTTGTGTGTGCTGTTCTTGGTGACATATGAGAAGATTTATTCTCCTAATTTTAAGTTTATTTTTTAATGAAAGAGTCTTTTCAGGATATTTCCTTATAGTTAGCACTAATAGAAACCCACGTTGTTGTGGGGGAAGAAACGGACAGGCTGTAAGTCTGAGGTCTAGACTATGTGGCCTTGGGTGAGCTTCCAGTTTCTGGATCCTCATTCTTGCTTGGACGATTTTGTAGTTGAATTAGATGACCATTACAGAGATGCTTCTAGCTCTACATTCTGTGGCTGTGATTCCTCTCCCCTACATGTTCTAGTTTTCCAAACATTATAAAGATGTTCATTTCTCTGGGCCCAAGAGAGGGAATCATTTTGGGGAGAAAAGCCAAGGCTTGTGTCAATTAGAACCTTTCACCCTAAATAATCTGCTTTGCTTTCTGCTCAAATCCAGGGAAGTGATTGCCTCTGCTTTGCCTTAGTAAAATGGGGAGAACTGTTAAGGTGACCTGTTCTAGGTTACTGAGCTTAATCGAGATACACCTTCCTTGATTGAAAAGGTACAGAGGTTTAATTAGCCTAGCAACTCTGCAGTATCTTCCAGAAGCCTTGGGAGCATGGGTTTCTTTTCTTTCTTTTTCATCCACTTGCTTCTTCAGAGTTAATGGTTTCTTCCTGTAACTGCCATGATCGACTTTCCTGGACACCACCCACATCCATTATCCCAGTGACAGTGCCTTAATTGAAATGACATCTTAGAATTATTTCTTTAAAATTCATTGTTTGATTCAGTAAATTTAGTATTAATTAACGCCAACTGCCCGGGTGTTTTGGTCTCCCATTTGTCACTCTCTCAGCTAAGTACTGGAAATAATAGGTCTATTTCATTTTATAGGACTTATTTCACTTTATAGTTCAGATTTGCTAGTGTAGCAGGAATGGAAATTCAAAATGGCTTGGTATTTTGTAATGATCATGAACTTGGAAAAGAGAAGGAGAAGGAAGAGAGGAGGAAGAGAAGGAGAAAGCTTGGTTGCCAGATGCCACTCATCCGTGGAGGAACCTTGAGTCAAGACTCGGGTACACGATTGTCAATCAGGGGCTCAGGATAACCTGAGAGAGCTGTACACTTCAAAAGGCTTCTTCTATCCATATAACATTCAAAATGAGATTGTGTGTGTGCATGTGTGTATATATGCAAATACAGTTAAGTCTATTTTCCAGCCCTGTGGGAAAATGATATGTGTAGTTAATCAAATAATGTTGTAACAAAGAATTATCACGCATCCTGTTAATACAGTCACATTTTGTAAGAATTCGGCTATGCTGGGAATATAGATATTGAGTCTTAGTGGTTAAATACGGTCTTGGGTTGCGATTCCCCAGAACACATTGGGTTCAGGATTTAAGAGCAAGTAGCTTATCTGAGAGGTGATCAAAAGAAGCACCCAAAGGGGAGGCATGAAAGGGAAGATAGCCAAAAATGGTACGTTTTAGACAGTTACCGCATGGGCACCTGAGCTCGGCTCTACTGGGGAACTCTGGGAGATGGGACAGAACACGTCCTGAGTTATGCCTCCCTAGGGGCGAGGAAACTGATGTTTATCTTCCAGATCCCATCTGTCATCACAGAGCACTAACCCCCTGGCCCTCCTGTCTTGCCCAGTGTATGTGGGCTGGGAGAAAGCTCCTGGGGGTGGAGGGGCAGGTGCTTGCTTTAGGTTAACAGGTATGAAATGGAAAGGGGAGTACCAAAGGGACATAGGGCGAGCACCAACAGTGTCTGTCATGTTTACTATTTCATGTGCTGACAGGCTCAAGTATCATCTAAGGTTGGAATCGGAGGCTTTCAGATCCTAGGGCAGGTGGCTTTGGCGTCATGGTTACCACGAGGGGTACAAGTACTCGTCATACTTTAATACTTCTCAGCCAGGTACAGTTTATCTGGGTGGTCAGTGTTCTGCCCAGAGCCCCACTACACCCATCCCTGGCTTCCATGAGTGTCGGCTGCTCAAGGCTTGCAGTTGCCCCTGTGTCTAGATGATGGCCCTTGGCTGACAGAGCCACCTGACCAAGGAGCTTACAGCTCTGAGGGCACAGCCCACAGCCAGTAACTCAGAGCCCTGACTTAGCATCACGTATCATCTGAGAGGATTGCCGTTCTATCTGTAACAGCAGTCATCTGTTTATATCCCAAGTAGTGCTGATGCCCTGGCTGTGCATTTTGGCCTCACTTTTTGCCACCCATGAAAATGTCTCTTTGCTACGTTGTAATCATTTCATAGTACTTAAGAAGACCACCAGGAACCAGCAGAGCGGTGGGTGGATGGAATTCATGTGTCTGTATTTGGGCCCAGAGTGTGTACTATTTGGGCCCAGAGTGTGTACTAGTGTGTACTATTAATTGATCCCTGGCATCCTAAGCCAGGGACAGAAGGTGGTGCCCATATTTTTACATGAGAAAGATCTATTATCCCCATTTTAGAGGTAAGGGCACTGAAACCCAGTTATTTGATTAACTTGCACAAACTCATACAGCTTGTCAGTTGGTAGATCTGGGATTTGAAGCAGGTCTTTCTAGACACAAGGCCCATGTCTTCTCTAACATACCACAGTGTCGCTCAAAGATAGCTTCGTGTTTGACTGGAAACTTGAAACAAAGAGACTTGGTAATGCTCTCTGACTGGCTGACCTGACTGACATACACCAATGGAGGGTCCCTGGGACTCCTCGCTCACAGAGACTGATCACCCTGATTCTCATTTTTTAGTTCAATCCAATCTCTTATTTATAACTTAGAAAGGCCTCTTAGTGTCTTGGGGCCAGTGTAATGTGTGCCCTTAATTAACAGTGTAATATGGAGAAAGATTCCTTTACCAGAAGGCCTGTTGAACTCACACCGTCAGACGAGAAACAGGGTCTCCACGTGAGGCCTCCATGTTTTGGAACCAGGACGGCTCAAACAACATGGGGTCTACAGATGGTTTCGGGAAGTGATTGTGTCTGCTCTAGGCTTTTTTACCCGACTTTCATTTAAATTCTTACAAACATTTGCTGAACACCTACCAAGTGCCAGACACCACTCTAGGCCCTGGGGGGACTACAAATATAAAGAAGATGTCTTGCTTTCATCCTTGTAGAGGATCTTAGCAAATAAACAAACAAGTATTACACACGGCAGAAAGAATCAAGGGCTAATTAGTCATTTCTGCACCCAGCTGTGGGAGCCCAGAAGGACAAGTGGTTAATTCTGACTGCAGGGGGTTTGGAAGTGACATTGAAGGATGAACACAGTGTTGATAGACAAGGAAAGGGGTCTAGATCTATTTACCATCTCAGCAACAACAGAAAAGAGGAAGCAGCCGTTCTTAAACAGTTTTCCTACAGGAGAACTACATATGTAAGTTAGCGTGCGAAGATCTATTTTTGTGGAGGAAAGATTCACTGAGACGCAAGGGAAAGAAGTACCTCACGGCTGGCAGGACTCCAGCCACAGAGGAATTATTCTGTTTATCACCAGTTTCCTCATGACTTAGTCTTAAAGGGCCAGCTTCCCACGTGCACAGCACAGGCAAAGCCGTGACAGAATGATTTTACTAATATTTCTGATCATCTGTATAAACTTATTATGTGGCAATTATCTGGACCGAGTATGTCCCGATGCAATTTGGTTGTTAGGCAGCTGACATAGACTGCTGGCATTTGACGGTTTTAGTTTAACAGACCCAGGCTGTGTTTATGTTGAGCAGAGAAATAATAAATGATTTACAAAACTGTCACTCTGCACTTCTGCAGATTCATTTGAAAGAGATTTGGTAGGATTCTGTCTGTTAGCAGGAAAGGAAGAGAACAATATTGCCCCAGTTTTCACCACAGAGAATAATGGGAAATGACAGCCTAGAGGCAGGCTGGAAAGGTGACAGCAGAGATAGTTCCCTGGTAAATGAGAAGGAGAATGATATTTATTGAACACCTGCTATGTTCCAGGCACCATTCTAAGCATGTTTTATGTATTGTTTCATTAATTCTGGAAAGGTAAAGTGGAATTATACATTATGTAAAATGGAATTATACATAAAGGTAAAATGAAAAGTGCTTTATAACATGCTCTACAAATGTTAGGCATAATTAATATCTTCCTTTATTGTAAAGCCTCCTAAGATTCATTTGAGACCATTCCCTGCTTTCTGTTATCAGATGTTAATTTATGTTGAAGCAATAGCAGGTCAGCTTTCTCTTACTCAGAACGTTTAAGTAGGAAAAGGTGATGGGAGAAGCAGGTGGATTGGCTCATGGGACCGTGGAAACATGTTCTGGAAGGGGTCTTTGTTAGATTCTTGTTTTCAATTCCTCCATTGACTTTGACCTTATGTGCTGCTGGTACACCACCAACCGTGCTCTCAGAGGTGAGCAGCCCTTTCCCTCTGCCATGTGGTCTCATCCAGGGCTGGAGAGGGAGTAGTGGTGGAGATTAGTCTGGTCCCTCTAACGTAGGTAAATGACCTCCTGGGTTCCCTGTTCACCTTATTTCACCCTGCTCCAGATTCTTTTTGGTGAGTTTGAAGACTACATCCTCTTAATTTTGGAGAAGTTGTACTCAAACGTCATTTCTAATTTCATTCCACATGCCAGCCCTATTGGACCTCAGCAGCATCCAGATAGGAGAGGTCTGCCAGTTGAGAGATGGCCAATGGAAATGGACCGCCCACTCCACAGCTTAATTCAGCTTTCTGCCCTGCAACCAGAAACAACCAAATTACTTTCCTACTAGGGAGCAAATGGCTGATATTGTACTATTTTAAACTCCTAGGAGTGGAAGGTACCTCAGAGCCAGTCTTTCTCTTACCAAGTTCTTCCCCAAAATAAAAGTGGAAGAAGGCTAGAGTAGGATTGTTCTTTTAGAATAAAGACACAAACAGAGAAACTGGAAGAACAAGAGGCACATCTCACTTTCCTTGACTTCCATTTTGCATCAGCATCTCTCACTATGTATCTTAAAAAGTCTTCAGTGGTTTTCACCGTTTAGAGTCAAGTCTAAATTCCTAAGTACAGTATATATAGCCTTAAGATGCTTCATCAGATGCCCCAACTGAGACCCCAGCCTATCTCTCTCTCAGTAATCCCATTGGGGTACCCTTCATTATAACCAAATTGTGTTTATGTCTCTTCTCTTCCATATTTTTGTCTTAACATTCTCAGTCCCTGTGATACCTTCTCCTTCTTCTTGGTACATTCAAGTCCTGTTCCTCTTTCTAATTCCGTCTCAGCTGTGACCCTCCCATGAAGTCTTTTCAGCTCCCTAGTCTCTTTTCCCCAGGTGTCCCCTTCCTTTCTGAAATACAGCAGCCTCAGAACACTTCACCCAAAGCACTTCACCTTCATTATGGCAGGCTTTACACTGTGTAATATTTGATTCTTATTTGTATATGTATCATCACCTTTTATAGATAACATTTTTACTACTCACTCATCTTTCAAGACCAGTCTTAGCAAGGCTCTTTGCAATCTTGCCTTTCTTGATATGAGTTAAATCTCAGAATCGTTCAGGACCCTGTGTGATAATGCATTGTAATCTCATAGCTGAGTCATAGTGCAGAAGAGACCAGGTGCTTTGAGTCAGGCCTGGGTATAAGTCCCATTTGTGCTATTTTCCATTTCAGTGATGGTGGACCAGTTATCTAAACTTTTGGAAACTCAGTTTCTGCTCTTCACATGAGACAGTCACACTTAGCATCGTTGGTTATTGCGGTGGCTTGAATTGTGGCCCCGCAAAAAAATGTGTCCACATCCTGAGCCTGGAAACCTGTAAATGTTGCCTTATTTGGAAACAGGGTTTTGCAGATGTGATTGAGTTAAGGATCCTGAGGTAAGGAGATCATCCTGGATGTTTTGGGTATGCCCTAAATCCAATGACAAGTATTCTTATAAGAAACACACAGAAGAGTGTCAGATACAGAGGAGAAGGTAATGTGAAGATGGAGGCAGAGATTGGAGTGATGTAGGTACAAGTGCAGGAAGCCAGCAATCATTAGAAGCTAGAAAAAGCCTGGAACAGATTCTCCCCTAGGGCCTCTGTAGGGACTGTGGCCCTGGTGACATCTTGATTTTTAGACTTCTGGCCTCCAGAACTGTGAGAGATTATTATCTGTTGTTTAAACCACCTACTTCATGGTAATTTGTTATGGCAGCCTTAGAAAATGAGTACAGTTTTTATTATGCTATGTTGCTATCTGTCTATCCCATGAAACTGTGAGCTCTTCAAGGGCAGGGACTGTTCCTCGTCCCTCCCCAGACCACCTACCCCTGGGGCTAGCTCACTGTTTGCAGCAATAACACATGGTTGACAAGTTATATGGACCATATTTTATGACTAGCCCTCCAACAGACCCTGTGGAATTAAGATTGTAACTAAAAAGGAAGAAAACCCTTAAAAAAAAAAAGAATTAGAGAAAGATTTAGAGGAAGAAAATCCCTGCACTTTAAGAATTTATGCTCCAAAGTGTTTTTCTTTTATCCATTTATTACCAGTCTCAAAGAGCCGGCAGTCTTAATGTATAATTTAGATCAGAGGCAATGGGATTTCTCTCATTTTCCTTCAGTCATCAATTAGCATTTATCAGGTGCCTACTCCGTGCAGAGGCTTGTGCAGCATTAGGCACTCATAGTATCCACTTTTCAGTTTCTTCACTGACTATCAACCTCTAACTCCTATGACTCACACAGATAATGTCCACCCTGTTCTGGGGAGACCGCATCTCTCCTCTATTGGAATAGGGCTTTGTCCATGGTGCTGAACGGCTATGCATATTAGAACTATCACAACCACTGTAGTAACTCTATACAAAATATACACCTGTAGCAGCAGGTGGGTAGGTCATTACAGTACGATGTTTGTTTAATATAAAGAAGGATTTCTAGAACTCTTCAAACATCTCATTCATTCATCTTTCCTCCAAATACTTACTGATCCAGTCCTCTGTACCAGGCACTCTACTAGGTGCCTGAGAAAACGGATCCTGTGATGAAAGTGGCCTCTGTCTAGTGGGGGAGACAAGCACCTACTTATAATAGAGAAAGGCTCATGTTAAAATAGATGGATTTTGGTTACCAAGGCTAATGTGGTCATAGCCAAGAAGACATGAAAGAACTTGAATGTCTTGTTTCCATTTGTTTGTTCATGTCTTTACTCATTCATTCCTTCATTCAATGTCGATTACCTGGTGCAGTAGTCAGCTTTTAGCCCTCATGGGGGATTGAGCCCTGGCAGCCAGGGGTCCTTTTCTCATGGAACTCTTTCTGCAGTAGTTAGATATTTGACACTGATAGTATCTCATTCCCTTAGAGTTCTAAGGTTATAGATTTCCATTGTCTAAAGTGAAAGGAACAGAGAATAGGACAAAAGAAGGAAAGGGAATTAATTTCTATTAAGAAATGCTAGACTCTATTTATGCTATTCCATCTAATTTTCCCCAAAGTCTATGGAATCTGGTAGGATTTTCCGATTTTACCAGTAAGGTAGAAGATACTAATAAAAATTAAATAGATTTCTCAAGGTCACGTAACCAGCAAATGGAGGAGTTGAGATTCTAACAATGTCTATCTGAACTCAAAACCTGAAGGTACTCTGAACTATCCCCCATACAGTCAGACTGGGGATGCATTACATGTACTGTTACAGATGAGGCTGGGGTACAGTGAGGCTCTTCTCACACCTCAGTTACTAAATCCCCTTGGTTTGTGTACAGGATGTCTTTGTGAGTTGTGATGTACTGAGGCCACTGTAGATGCTGTCCAATAGCTTGAGTGCCCATAAACGCTGGCAGTCAGGGACTTGGGGATGAAGGTTGACTGTTAGCTTTTTCTCTGGGAGAGGACCTGGTATCAATCTCTAGGTAGCACTGGCCTCAGTGACAGCTGTCCTAAGTGGTAACTCTTTTTGTTTTTTACTGAAATAACTCATCATGATGTTCTATTTGTCACTTGTCAAGGAAATCAATATAGTCTAGACTTGTTACCTTTCCAAGATCTGTATTGGACAATTTATGGTCAAAGGAAAGTCTAACAACAGAGCAGCAGGGGCAGAGCTGATAAAAGGATCTCAGTCTCCCTGTAAAACATTGAGAATTTAGAGCCTTCCTCCAATGGTGGGGGAAGGAAGGGAGTGAAGCCCAGGTGCCCTTGGTGAAATTAAGGAAGGGAGGACATTCACAAAAGGAAGGAGGCTGAGAAGAGGAAAAGGAAGATCTTTAAAATAGGGATGATCATATATGCTTGGCAGTGCTGTTGTATTCAATGAGATACTTAATATGTCATGTATAGTGTCTAGCATAGTGCCTGGAACAAAGCAGATCATGAATGAGGTGTAAGCATTCTAGTAGCTGTAGAGGAAGAGGGAGGAAAAGACCATGAGTAAAAATAACATCCACAGCAACAGCACAGAAATCTCTAGTGCCAGGAGTGAAAAGAAGCAAATAGTCAACATGAAGGGTAGAAAGCACCATGTTTCATATCCGTTGGTCATTAAATTGTTTCATTCATTCAAACATTTATCAAGCAGCAAGCACTGTGCTAGGTGCTGGGGAAAAAGAAACAAATAAGCAATGGTGTTGCCCTGCAGGACTGCAGAGTCTAGTTGAGAAGATAGATGTAAACACACAATTGAGTTGGAGGCTGACGGATGCTGTTATAGAGCTGGGAAAGGCTTAGGGCGGGGATGCTGTTCCTTCCACAAGCACAGGGTCCACATTGTTTGCTTCTCACTCATCAAAGTAACATGCATGCGGAAAAGCCTCAGTAATATCAGTTGAATGAGTCAATATTGAATAAAAGAGTGATCTGGGTGCTGAAGGAAGGCTTCGTTGAGACCAAAATGTTTGAGCTAAGATACTTAACATTTGAAGATTAAGAGTCTTCAGGGCAGATGAAGATGTGTGTGTATGTGTGTGTGTGTGTGTGTGTGTGTTGGGAAATGCGGAGAAAGATGCCAAACCAGTGGAGAAAGTGTATGAAAGACACAGCAGGGGCCACTTGGGAATAGGAAGCATTTGGGTGTGGCTGGAACACAGGGAGTAATGGAAGATGAGGCTGAATTGGCAGACGGTGGTGGATTAAACTATGAGCCAATTCTACTGATTCAGTCATTCAATCACTTAAAAGGTATTTACTGAGTGCTTACCTGTGCCAAAGACTGTTATAGACCTTGGGGATATGATACTGATCAAACCAGGCAAAAATCCCTCCCCTCATGGAGTGTACATGCTTACAGGTGGGGACAGATAGTAAAGAGCATTGAGAACAGTATACACTATATTCAACTGTAATTAGTAATATGGAGAAAAGTGAACCCTGGGAGGGAGGCATGGATGGCTGGGGAGAAGGTATATGGAAACACAGCTCATGGTACCTGGTGGTTGCATACTCTGCAGTTATGTTTTAGATTTAAATTGGCAAAGCCACGTGACATTTCTCCCCAGGCACTATGACTTTACTTGAACTTGTGGCTTCCATGTGAAATCTGATGCCTGGAGTTTATAATTACATTGTTAACTTTGCAAGGTCCTCTGGACCCCTTCAGCCCTCTTTAGCCATCCTACATATAATTATAATATCATAGGCAGTTAGTTTTTCCTGTTTAAAAAAATAATTGATTTATTACTAATTGGGACTTATAAACACTGTCATCCATATTATAGAACTAGATTTCAATATACACAAACCCTTCTACTAAGTCTCTCACATCAGCATAATTGAACACTGATGTTCCTTATCTCTAAAAAAGAAAAGAAAAAAAAAGAGTAGTGTTTCTTCTGTTTCCTGCTTCAGGCATAGGAAAGCCTTGGTTGTGGTCTCCATATCGTCTTCTGGTGATGGGATTGGGGGTGCAATAGTTCCACACCCCTTGCCTGCTGTAATTGCTCTAGCATGAAATCCTTATCTGAGGAAAGAAGGGAAGTAGCTGGATTATTTTTTTGAATTAATCACCTTAAATCCTTTTGGGTCGACATAGGTATAAATAAATGAAAGAGCCTCCTAATTAGGATTGGGATCTGCTCTGTTCTCTGATGTACAGTGAGAAGTTTCAGGTTATCGAATGAAAACAGAAGTTGCATTTTTTTGAAAAAAGGCAGAGTGTGAATCTGGCAGTTTGCTCATTTTCATAATTTCAGACAGTAATGTCAAGTGACATAAAATCAACTCTACACGTCCTTCAGAGAGCCTTCTTTGGTTCCCCAAATACAGCCGGGCTGGGCTCCCCTGTCCCCACATTCCTCCACAATATTCCAATAAGAATAGGACTGCCAATGCTGAGACTTCGGGGTTCTTTGCTCACCCCTAACCTCCTGCCTGTCTATCATCCCTGCCTTCTGTTTTTCAACACTTCCCTCACAAGTTCTTTCCCCTCAGTTTGCAAATATGCTCAAGCTTGTCCCATATTAACGAAAGACAATAAAAGAAAGAAACTGTTCAACCACCATATCCTACCACTGTCCAAGCTTTCTCCTTCCTTTCACAATATAACCTCTTGAAAGAGTTGTCTATATGCCCTACTCTCCCTCGCTTTCCTTTCCTCCTTGTTCCCTATCACATCAGAAGCTGTGTTTGGCAACATCCTTCCATGACACACTCTACAGAGATCGTTCCTGGTTGAGATGCCCATGACCTTTCATTTTCTTTTCTTTCTTTCTTTCTTTCTTTTTTTTTTTTTTTGGAGTATAATTGCTTTACAATGTTGTGTTAGTTTCTGCTGCACAAAGAAGTGAATCAGCTGTATGTATACATATATGTCCTCCCTCTTGGACCTCCCTCCCCCAACCCCCATCCCACCCATCTAGGTCATCACAGAGCACTGAGCTGAGCTCATTGTGCTATACGGCAAGTTCCCACTAGCTATCTATTTTACACGTGGTAGTGTATTTATGTCAAACGTAATCTCCCGATTCATCCCACCCTCCTCTTCTCTCCCTATGTCCACATGTCCGTTCTCTATGTCTGCGTCTCTATTTCTGCCCTGCAAATAGGTTCATCTGTACCATTTTTCTAGATTCCACATATAAGCGTTAATATACGATATTTGTTTTTCTCTTTCTGACTTACTTCACTCTGTACGACAGTCTCTAGGTCCATCCCCATCTCTACAGATGACCCAATTTCATGCCTTTCTATGGCTGAGTAATATTCCATTGTATATATTTACCACATCTTCTTTATCCATTCCTCTGTCGCTGGACATTTAGATTGTTTCCATGTCCTGGCTGTTGTAAATAGTGCTGAAATGAACATTGGGCAGTGACTTTTTGAATTATGGTTTTCTCAGTGTATATGCCCAGTAGTGGGATTGCTGGGTCATATGGTAGTTCTATGTTTAGTTTTTTAAGGAACCTACATACTATTCTCCACAGTGGCTACATCAATTTACATTCTCACCAACGGTGCAGGAGGGTTCCCTTTTCTCCACACTCTCTCCAGCATTTATTGTTTGTAGATTTTTTGATGATGGCCATTCTGACTGGTGTGAGGTGATAACTCATTGTAGTTTTGATTTGCATTTGTCTAATAATTAGTGATGTTCAGCATCTTTTCTTGTGCCTCTTGGCCATCTGTATGTCTTCTTTAGAGAAATGTCTATCTCGGTCTTCTGCCCTTTTTTTTTTTTAACATCTTTATTGGAGTGTAATTGATTTACAATGGTGTGTTAGTTTCTGCTTTATAACAAAGTGAATCAGCTATACATATACATATATCCCCATATCTCCTCCCTCTTGCTTCTCCCTCCCACCCTCCCTATCCCACCCCTCTAGGTGGTCACAAAGCACTGAGCTGATCTCCCTGTGCTATGCGGCTGCTTCCCACTAGCTATCTATTTTAGCTAGTTGGTAGTATATATATGTCTATACCACTCTCTCACTTCATCCCAGTTTACCCATCCCCCTCCCTGTGTCCTCAAGTCCATTCTCTACATCTGCGTCTCTGCCCATTTTTTGATTGGGTTGTTTGTTTTTTTGATATTGAGCTGTATGAGCTGCATGAGCTGCTTGCATATTTTGGAGATTAATCCTTTGTCCTTTGCTTCGTTTGCAAATATTTTCTACCATTCTGAGGGTTGTCTTTTCATCTTGTTTATGGTTTCCTTTGCTGTATAAAAGCTTTTAAGTTTAATTAGGTCCCATTTGCTTATTTTTGTTTTTATTTTCATTACTCTAGGAGGTGGGTCAAAAAGGATCTTGCTGTGATTTATGTCAAAGAGTGTTTTTCCTATGTTTTCCTCTAAGAGTTTTATAGTGTCCAGTCTTACATTTAGGTCTTTAATCCATTTTGAGTTTATTTTGTGTATGGTGTTAAGTAGTGTTCTAATTTCATTCATTTACATGTAGCTGTCCAGTTTTGCCAGCACCACTTATTGCAGAGGCTGTCTTTTCTCCATTGTATATTCTTGCCTCTTTTGTCATAGGTTAGGTGTCCATAGGTGTGTTGGTTTATCTCTGAGCTTTCTATCCTGTTCCACTGATCTATATTTCTGTTTTTGTGCCAGTACCACACCATCTTGATTACTGTAGCTTTGTAGTATAGTCTGAAGTTGGGGAGCCTGATTCCTCCAGCTCTGTTTTTCTTTCTCAAGATTGCTTTGGCTATTTGGGGTCTGTTGTATTTACACACAAATTGTAAAACTTTTTGTTCTAATTCTGTGAAAAATGCCATTGGTAATTTGATAGGGATTGAATCTGTAGATTGCTTTGGGTAGTATAGTCATTTTCACAGTATTGATTCTTCCAATCCAAGAACATGGTATTCAGTTTCTTAAAGTGATTTGTCATTTTATTTGTTGGTAGCACTTGGCACTGCTGACAGTTTTCTTCTCCTTTGCCATTTGTTATACCCTCACTCTCCTCTTCTCCTGCCACCTCCCCAGTGACTGTGGTTTCCTCTCCTTCTTCATTGGTCTTACTTTCCCTGTACCTGCTCTTAAACACCTCTTGATTTCAATTACTATATTTAATCATTATGCCAATAATAATTAGATCCATATCTAGAGCCCACATGTCTCCTAATGCAGGGTTCACTTAATTGTGTGCTGGTCATCTCCACAGTGGCCTTGGCTTCATTCAGTAATCATATGGCTATGTTTGTATTGGAAAGTTTGCCCTTATATCAACAGTCTCAGCTTCCAACTTATCCAAAGCAGCACACAGTCTGGGCTGTACAAATCTCCAACCCGTCACCCTCTCTCCTCCAGATGTCTTCTTTCACAAGGTGTTCCTTGGGATAACGGCTCATATGCTTGCAAAAGGGGCCAGGAGTCCCTGGAACTCTACTCTCCATGCCGACCCTCTGGCTCCCCATGGCAGAGACTGCGTAGCTTTTCACCAAATCCAGTTTTTTCTTTTTGGGGACATAGTTGGAACACATTTACCAACCTGCTTTGCAGTGACTGAATGGAATGTGATGTAAATATTTCCAGACCTGCCCATGAGCACCTCCTTTGAGATTTTCCATTTCTTCTCTTTGTCTCCCTGTGGCTGAATGGGGAGGGCTCAGAGGCCCTAGGGGAGGATAGAGATAAAAATAACTGCATTGTGCAGAGCCTGACTTTCTGTTCTGACTCTAATTGAACTTTTCAAGGCAAGAAATAAGCATATTGTAGTAAGCTACCAAAATTTGAAGTTAGCCTATCTTAAATAACATACCTCTATTTCCTAACAGTTAACGATTATGTAGCACTTAACATTCTTGATCAATTCATCTTTATTAATTTTAATATTCTCAAAAACTAGATAAAGTATGTATGAATTATTAATGCTCTTTTAAAAATGAGGAGGGACTTCCCTGGCAATCTAGGGGTTGGGACTTTGCCTTCCAATGTAGGGGTGCAGGTTCTGTCCCTGGTCGGGGAGCTAGGATCCCACATGCCTCATGGCCAAAAAAACCAAAACATAAAACAGAAGCAATATTGTAACAGATTCAATAAAGATTTTTAAAATGGTCCACATCAAAAAAACAATCTTTAAAATACAATAAAAACGAGGAAACTGAGGCCAGAGAAGTTGAGTAACTTGATTATGCTCATATAGCTGGTAATTGGAAGAGCTGGGATTTGGACCTACACGGTCTGCTTCCAGAGTACATGCCCGTAACCACTAAACAGAGATTCAAAAGAGATGTGTAGAAGACAGAATAGTGGCTCCCCAAAGATGCCTATGTCCTAATCCCCAAAACCTGTGAACATGTTACTTTATATGACAAAAGGGGCTCTGAAGATGTGACTGAATTAAGGCTCTGGAGATGTGGAGATTACACTGGATTATCTGGATGGACTCTTCAAAAAAGTCCTTAAAGGTGGAAGAAGGAGCTGGAAGAGAAGATCAGAGTGATGCTATATGGGAAGGACTCACTCCACCGTTGCTGGCTTTGAAGATGGGAGGGGACCATAAGGCAAAGAACACGGCAGCCTTTAGAGCTGGAATGGACAAAGAGATACCCCCTAGACCCTCCAGGAAACATGCAGCCCTGCTGACATGTTGATTTTAGCCCATTGAAACCAGTGTCAGTCTTCTGACCTACAGAAATGTAAAATAATAAATTGTGTTTTTTTAAGTTTGTAGTAATTTGTTACAGCAGCAACAGGAAACCAATATAAGATGTAACAGAGGAAAATGTTCTCTCACCATGGGTGGCATTCAAATTTCTCGCAAGTTTCTGAAAAGCAAGCTTGTTGTTACGGTAATGCTACTCAGTTAGTAGACTATCAATACCTACTGTGCCCCATTTCTTTTATTTTGTTTTCAGTTTAAGGCAGGAGGAATATTTTTTCCATTTAATTATTTATAAAATTTACATGTTAGGAATGAATAATCATGAACATTCTATTTTGGTTAAAAACTTTCACATAGTGATTTTTTTTTTTTTTTTTTTTTGCTGTACGCGGGCCTCTCACTGTTGTGGCCTCTCCCGTTGCGGAGCACAGGCTCTGGACGCGCAGGCTCAGCGGCCATGGCTCACGGGCCCAGCCGCTCTGCGGCATGTGGGATCTTCCCAGACCGGGGTACGAACCCGTGTACCCTGCATCGGCAGGCGGATTCTCAACCACTGCGCCACCAGGGAAGCCCTCACATAGTGATTTTATCCTAAATAAATACACCCACTCCATAATCTTTATTTTTAATATTCTCGGTTGAACTACTAATGTCTCCTCAACCAATTGTTACCTTCCATTAATAGTCTTATGGTATTTCATGAATAACCAGATACAAGACGGCACATAGAGAATGCCATGTTTTTCATGCTTCTTAGAAGCTCGAGCAGCTAAAACTTGAATCCACATGGAAAATATCACCCAAACCTAAATACAAAGGTCAGAATGACCTTCCTCACCCCATTACTACCAAATGCCCCCCCCCTTTATCTCTCTACGCACCACCAAAGATCCTACACCATTGGTTTTATGTACATTTCTATTAATCCTTTCTGATATTCTCAGCAATGTTTAATGACATTGTTGTCTTTGTGACTATGTCAAAATACAGCTTTGAGAAATTAGAGGAAAATACTGATCATGATGAGGAAGATGAAGGAAGCTGCCAAGATCATATGGTTAGTTAGGGCTGGAGCTGAGATTCAAACCCAGACAGCTGGGCTCCAAACCCTGTGCCTGACCACTGCGTGGCACTGCCTTGTGACTGTGCACTCTGGCAGGTAAGATAGGTACCTGTTCCAGATGTCTTCCTGAGATCAGAGATCACTGTTTTTAGTCAATGTACTTTTCAGCCAAGGATGCTGAGGCCCTTATGGGCAAAATCACTTACCCAATGCAGCATGACTACAGCCTAAGGGCATAGAATCTAATTCTTCCTATTGTACTAAACTCAGCTGACTTGAATTTTTTAGGGAAAGCATCAAGTCAGATAGCATTTATCCCACAGTTGCATTCATCTTTTGGTGCAAAACCAAGATGAGACCAGGACCCCAGAGGTACTTACTCAATCCTGTACCTAATAGGACATATTTTTATGGTTCTCCCCTTTAGCTGCAATCCTGGAAATGTAAGCGCGAATGGTGCTTGTGAACCTTATAAGTGCTTTAGAGTCTTAGGGAAATGAATGGTTGATTGTTCATTTATTCATTCTCCAATGAAAGAATTTAAGCGCCTAGGCACTGAGGCCAGTGAATAAGACACAGCCATCCCCCAAAGCAGCCTGTAAATAAAATATTGTCTCAGCCTATCATAGTGGCAGAGGCACGAGTGTGGAGACAGACTTTCCTAGGCTCTGTGGCTTGTTAGCTGTGTGAACTTGGGCATGTTATTAAAAAATCTCTCAGAACTCTCAGAGCCTCTGACTCCTTTCAAAATGAGAATAAAGATGTCTAATTGAATTGTTGTGAGACTTAAATGAAATGTGACATCCAAAGAACGTAGCCTCAAATTGGATTTCAATAAGCGGTAAATAGATGTGTAGAAGCCTGGATATATGTTCTGTAACAGGAGACGTACAAAGTGCTGGAGAGACCGAGGGTCAGGGAGGATTGTGCCTGGCCCAAGAGTTATAGAAAAAAAGAATCTTCAGAATCAATGAGCGTTAGCATTTTTCTGTGACTATTTTGAGATCAAATGATCCTAAGCTCATTTTGCCAAGTCTCAGAAACGTGGGCTTTGTGATCTAGTTACATTTGGTGGTGGGAAGGAAGGGTAGCTTGGGAGACGGTCCAGCCTCAGCGTTTCTGTCCCTCCCGTGCTCTGCAGTAGTGGGGAAGCATCTCTGTTCCAAGCACCAGCCTCTTGTTTACCCAATGGACTCCAATAATGAACTCCATTATTCCCATGATTTTTAGCATATCTAATTTAATCCTCACAACAACCCTGAAGAGTAGAGGTTATACTGACTTTTATAAATGATGAAGGGTAAGTGACTCACTTGTTTGAACTCAGGGCTATGGACTGTTCATGAAATGGCAAAAGGAAATGCAGCTCCATTTCTTCAGCTGATTTTTGCTGTCACTGGGGCAGCTTTGGGTTTGTACCTGAAATTGGGCTTCAAGTTCTTTGACAAGACTGCCTCTTCTTTGCAAGAGCAGCAGGGACAGCCAAGATGGCAACTGGCTCCATGCAGTGTCTGACAGTGATCTTCCATCTTCTCCTACTCCACGGTCTGCTTGGCACAGCCCAGCCCCGAGCCCTGAGTTCCTGGAGCTTATGCGAGCAGTGGTGTATTCTTGAGCTTGTAGTGTGCCGGTCTCTGGGGTCTGTGCAGAAGCTGTCACCAATCAGGCAGCCCTCACACTCTTCAGCTAAGCATGAAATAACGTACAGACAAAATACACTTTCATATTCATACATCATCTCACAACTAACATATGCAATCTTTTTTCCCTCTGGCAGTAGGACTTACCAAAAACAAAAAGGGCTGTGATGAGGTGGTATTGTCGGTAATTTGGAGCCCAATGAAGGGGATACGTGGTGCACATTTTACATTATTTATATTACATTATTTACATTTTACAGTCGTTCATTGAGTGCTTGCTGTGTAGCAGGCTCTCAGAGTGTGTAAATGTGAAGGAGATACAATTGTTGCCTAGAAATCTCAGTCTATTTGTCAGTAGGCAGAAAACAAATTACAATGCACCACATAGAATGACTGATACTTGTCTTGATTTCCAAAAACAGACAGACATTTCATGTGATTCAGTGTGCTCCATGGAAGAGGGAAGGTAGGGAAGTAATTTCAGCTCTGTGGCTCACAGATCAACATGTACTAAGTCCTTACCATCCTCCAGGAGCTTTATGTGAATCATGGCATGTAATCTGTACAATCACCAGCGGCGGTAGAAGTTAGCGTTATTCCCATTCCGAAGTGAGCCAACTGAGATTTAGAAAGAGCAAGTGTGCTAGTGACGTCAGGGCCAGAGTTCTACGCAGGTCTGACTTCAAAGCATTTGATCTCTCTGTTTTATTTGAGTCTCAGTTGAAATGAGAGGAAAGACATGCTTTCTCCTTCCATCATTTTGCAGTTACATTTAATTTTCCTATGAAATAACCCTAGTTTATTTTTTTATTTTTAAATTTAATTTAATTTTATTGAAGTATAGTTGATTTATAATGTCATGTTAGTTTGAGGTGTACTCTCTGTGTGTGTGTGTGTGTGTGTGTGTGTGTGTGTGTGTGTGTATATATATATATATATATATTTTCTGTTTTCAGTTTCTTTTCCCTTACAGGTTATTACAAAATATTGAGTATATTTCCCTGTGCTATACAGTAGGTCCTTGTTGGTTATCTATTTTTCATATAGTAATGTGTATATGTTAATCCCAACCCCCTAATTTATCCCTCCCCCTCCCTTCCCCTTTGGTAACCCTAAGTTTGTTTTCTATGTCTATGAGTCTATTTCTGTTTTTGTAATGTGACGCTAGTTTAAATAGCACATATAAATCCTCAAAAATCTCTACGTTATTAAAGCATAAGAAAAGTACACTTTTGGGGGAAAATTAGTATTTCACTTGTGGAAAGAACCCTACATATATATCCACAGATGCTAATTTTATTTTTTGTTGGCTAGAGGAGGAATGATTCACAGTACCAACCAGGGGTAAAAAAATTCAGGGGCCTCATGATGTAGAGCAAGATTGCTAACAATAGCAAGTGGACGGATCGATAGAGAATCCATTTCAGAGAGCTTGCTCGTGGAAAATATTGATATCTAACTTGGTCATTCCTCCTGTGAAATAAACAGGCACCTGGTCTCTCTGCAAGAAAAACCACACACAGGAGCCGGAGTAATGTTTCTAAACAATTAATTGGATGATTATCGAGCTTTAATGGATTGGTTCAACATATTCACACGAAGTTATCAAGAGACGTGGGCTAGCAGTTTCCTTGTAGCTGTCATCAGAATATATGACAGGATGCAGAAGTTCTAAATTATTATTACTTTTCACAGCATTCTGTGTGCATCGTTTACATTATAAATAGGGCCTATTTGAAAGCCACTGACTGGGTCTTTGGCTTTGTTTCAGACAGCAGATATGGTAGACATTGGGGCATACTCAGTTTCCTAAGGGAAATGATAGAGCAATTTAAATGATAAATGAAAACGTTAAAACTGCTCGATTAGTATATGCATGCAAAATGGTTATCATGCAAGGGTTTATGCCAGAGGTATGAGAAAGACCGTATAATACACGTGTCAACCTAGCCACTGGGAAAATACAGATATTTTCTTCATGGGGAAGGAAGGAAGGAAGAGGAATATCATAATGTTTGACTTGCCCTCAGGAATGATCTGTCCTATATATGGACCAAAAAAAACATTTGCCAAGTGAAATTTTTCTTTTTATGGGAAGATACAAACTGATGTAGAGGGAAGACTACAATTCAGTGGAAATTTATTGATTACTCAGTATGTACAGGTATTTCACACACATTGCCTCATTAATCCCCTTGAAGTGGGATATCCCATATGTAGGTTGAGGCAATAGTGTTTAAAGTTCATAGGGGCATACTTAAGGTCATATGACAGTTCACTGGGCAGTGGCATAATCAGAACTTGAGCCTTTTGATTTCAGTCTCTTTTCTTTCATAATCATTGTGTCTATTACTGTGAATCCAACTCATTGTTTGAAAGGGTGATGCAAACTAATGGAAGGAAGCTGTGAAAATAAGAAAATCGGAAACTCATTTTCTTTCAAGGTTAGAGTTTGGGATGTGGGCACTTTCCTTTGTAGTCCCCAAATCCAGGGCTCAAATATCTAAATGCGCAGGTTAGCAGGAAGTTCTACTTATCCCCTTTCAAAGCCCCTGTCATCCTTTACATAGCTCCCTGCTCTTACTAGTGCCTTGGGCTGGTGCAGCACCGGCTCACCCTGCTGGTCTGGCATTTAGACACGGACTGCTTGGCCAGTGCTAGTACTATGGACTGGTTGAGGGAAGTACAAAGCAGCAGGATTCTTGGTTGCAAACCAACACCTGCTCTCAGCATTGGGCTAGGTCCAGAGAGAACCACACCCAGGACTTGTATAAAATCCCAAGGGCACAGCCCTTTTAATCACCTTTCCTGGGTTTTCAGAGATGTGTTCTGAGTGGGATAGCTTGTCCTCAAGCACATCTCCATGGAGGGGTCCTTTGATGGAGATTGGTCACACTTCTTTTATGTTACACATTGATTTGAAGGTTGCAGCTCATTTAAATCATAGTCACAGGCACATTCCCAAGAAATGTAAGTCTGAACAGGTTCCAATGTCTGCTACATCATAGGGCCAGAATCACTATATCCTTTCTCAGCCTGATTGACTTAGTGAAGGGACCAGACCATTGATCTTTCAGCTCTCATGGTAGTAAGTAATTATGTTGATCTTTTAAGGAATCAAGATATATATTTTGGCATAAGAGAAAAGATATACAAGTAAACTGTAAATTAAATAAATATTCCCTGATATAAACCTTGAAGCAGAACTATCAGATGTTCTCCTGATTGTTTTGTCTTAATAATACCAATTTTTTTAGTCTGTCCACTACTCTATCTAGACTTACAAAGTTCTAGGATCAATGACAGCAAAATAGTAGTGAACACCCCTAGGATGCAGACTGTGGCAGCTAAGCATTACATACCACTAAATGGAACCAGAACTCCCCAGACGTGGTTGATTTCAGGTCTAGACAGAAAATATACAAAGTAAAGCTTAGCATTTTGTTGTAATAGAAAGCTAGAAACTCAGCTAATCTTAGTTCTTACATTTGTCTGTAATTCTGAGTTAATTTTCACATGTGTCATGAAGTAGGGGAATGACTTTAATTTTTTTGCATAAGGATATCTAGTTGTTGTAGCACCATTTGTTAAAAAGACTATTCTTGCTTCATTGAATTATCTTTGCACCCTTGTTGAAAATCAATTATTATTAATGTAAGGGTCTATTTCTGGACGCTTAGTTCTTTTTTTTTAAATTTAATTTTTTTTTGTGTGTGTGTTAGTTTCTGCTTTATAACAAAGTGAATTAGCTATGCATACATCCCCATATCTCCCCCCTCTTGCGTCTCCCTGGACTCTTAGTTCTATTCAGTTGATCTTTATGTCTATTCTTATGTCAGTACCACACTGTCTTGATTACTGCTGCTTTGTGATAAGTTTTGAAATCAGAAAGTGTGAGTCCTACAACTTATTCTTCTTTATCAAGATTGTTTTGTTATTCTGCTTTTCCATATGAAATTTCCATATGCACTGTTTGAACCAGTTTATTACATTACTGAAAATATTATAAGTTACATTACACACACACTTACTGACCATGAATTCATCTAAATGTACTTTTAGATTAAAAAAAGAGGAAGAAGAGAGATTCCCACCAATCCGTTTAGTACCACTGTGTGCTGAGATGAGAGACATGGATTTGAGAACCTAGCAGTTGTTCTGAGTTCCCATGTACTTCTCAAAGTTTGAGCATTTTACCAAGATAGGTGCCTCTGATGTTTAAGGTTGTATGGTATATTTTCAGGATTAATTCTGAAGGTATAAAATTCGCAGCATGTGTTCTTACTTTAGAACCTAACTCCTGCTGTCTAGTAACTCTTCCATAAACTTCTTGAGGGCAAAGATTGTATCATCAGTGCCATGTATAGCTTCTCATGTTACATTAGAGAGTTGTGGGTGCCCAGTTAGTCTTCTGCTTCTACTCTACTGCTATTTATACAGTCTTAGCGCTCCAAGATTGGTCCAGGTTGGTGGCACCCATTGCTCCATAGAGATATCTTAACTGGCCAAGAAGAATCTCATTTGAAGTTCATGAAGTCAGTCAAAGAAATAATGAGAAAAAAATAGACTGATCAGTTATGCTGGTGGGACCCCTCAGGACAACACTGGGAACAAAGGAAGGGGTAGGCATTGGTTCTCTGATAGCCTGGGAGTTCGTTTCATATATAGCTGTTTTTTGGCATATTCCAGGACACATAATTTTGCTCCAAGCCATGAAGGCACTTGGAATTATGTTATTTCTTAGTAAAAACACAAAGTAGATTCAAACATAGATTTTTTGAAAGTTTTTAATACTATAACTGATTTTTATCAGAAGATGGAAAGGAGTAGCCACCAAATACTTGCTGCCATATTGAATATTTTCCAAGGAATGTACCAACAATATTGACATATTGCCAAAGGCAGGTGAAAATAGCAGCTCACTGTTGAACAGGGTTGCAACCTGAAATTTAGGTCTCTATAAAAAGCTCAAGGGTGAGTTTTTAAAAACTCTTTATTTTAACTGCTACATAATTCTCTATGTAAACTTATTATACAAAGAGAAACTTCATTTGCCTTGATCATTATAGGCGAAAAAGTCAATAGTTGAACATAGCCCAATCACAGTCATTAGATCATCTGTTCAGATTTGCCGTCATTCTCTGGTGTATCTGCCCCCTCTCAACAGTAGCCTTAGGCTTGTTGCCCAAGCTTGGAATTGTAGACTGGCAACCTGAGAAAGATCTAGCACAAACCTCCTCAACATTAGAAATCTCTTGCAAGATGGCGTCAAGCCTATGCATGACTACTTTTGTTAATGAGGAATTTATTATTTACCCAAACCATTCATTTCACTTTTGTAGGGCTCTAAACAATGAACAAAAATATACCTCAGTTCAACTTTAAATCATTGGATTATTTTTACACCCTAGACACATTCTTCTAGATATTCAAGATAGCCATCATCTTCCTCCAGGGTCTCGTTTCTATCCTAACTAAATGTCACTATTTTATTCAAGCGTTTGTTAAATTTTTAATTTTTTGAAGCAAAATTTAGCCCCTTTTAACTGAAACCCAAATCACATCTATTCTCATTAAAAATGTAAAATCACCCTAGTCACACAATTATGTTGCTAAAATTTTTATCTAGGAAGGAAGAGTCAGATCTTCAGATAAATCCAGGCAAGTCATTCTCATCCCTTGTTCATAGGTTGCAGTGCCTTGTTGATTTCATTTTCTGTTGTGATGAAGTATAATCTGCTCATTTTAACTGCACGGAGTGGGGAGAATTAACTGTGCTCCCAGATCTGCAGAACCATGAAGAGGGAATCCTGGCTTCTGGAACTTCATTCCTTACAGGGAGCAGAAAGCTATACTTTCACTTTAACCATATTCCCAAATGTGGGGTTATTCCTCTAATCCCATTCCAACCTTGGACAGAAAAGTGATGGATCTCAGAGATATGCAATCCTGCATTTATCATCTAGGCAGGTTAGAAGAAAGGCTGGGCCCATAAACTCTATTCTTCATTAGCCACTTCTTTTGTTATGTTTCAGCCCATCTAACCATCTAGCATGTATGCACGTTGTAGTCAAATGATTACAAGAACTAAGGCAACATAACAATTATAGAGCTATACCACGGCAAAGCAACTCAAGAGCTCAGCAACTCCATTAAAATTTTAAAGGAGTTAATCCTCTGGGAAGTGTTCCTATTAATTAAACAGAGGTGAAAGAAAGTAGGTTTTATGTTTATTCTTTGCAAGAGGAAGGTAGGCCATGGCCTGAATGCAAAGGAGCTGTGTGATCACAGGTCAATTCATCACCTCCTCAAGCATGTGAAGAGTGATGATTTCAGGTCATTTATCCGTAAAGCAATGGGGACCAATTTTTGTTCAGTCTTCCCAAGGAGTAAAGAGGTCTTTTGGTCAGAGAAGGTTTCCAGAAGTCCATAGGGGTTTAATCCCTACAGATCCACACTGTAGTTTAGGAAACAAAAGGCAAGCCTCATTTGGTATTGAGCTCAGTATCAATGGAATGGA
Source organism: Stenella coeruleoalba (assembly GCF_951394435.1). Lineage (NCBI taxonomy): Eukaryota > Metazoa > Chordata > Mammalia > Artiodactyla > Delphinidae > Stenella > Stenella coeruleoalba. The sequence goes on from NC_137156.1 coordinate 54,516,892, forward strand.
TTGGAGAGTGAAGGTTGTCTGGTGGAGCAGATCAACAGTCACAGCAAAATGAGAGACTTTGGGTCTCCTGCTCCCTGCCCCCACTACATCTATCCCATCTAAGAGTACGATGCTATGCGTTCAACTTGTTCATTTATGGAGTAATTGAGGGTGTATACAGTGGAGGAATCTGGTTACCTGGTTTCCCATACATACCTGAAAACAGAACGCATTTGCCAAGATGTACCATACACAGATCAGGCCCTTTGTGGACCCCAGAGAGGCACAAAGCAGAGCCACCAGGTAAGAGTGTATCAGAGACTTGAGACCCTGGAGTCTGGGGATTATCTATGCTGGGAGGAGCAAAGATGACTGAGTCCTACAGCAGGCAGATTGTCCTTCCTCTAGTGCTCTCATGAGCAGGGAGCCTTGTGGGTGACCAGTATAAGGTTGATGAGTACAGATTTGAAAAGCAATTTTTGAACTTACATTAGTTATATCAACTATATTGATAGTTAAATTTTCTGTATCTGGATTTGCTGGTCAAGTAGAGATTAACTAGCTTTGTAAAACTGTTACATTTTAGAGGTGTCTAGAAATTGTAGAAATGTTTCAAGAGAGCTTCAAAAGAGGAATGATCTATTTTTCTGTTTACCACTGGTGTCTGGAGAGAGAAAATGTGTGTTTTACTAGTTTTAATATCAACGATAGAGGACCAAATGAACGGGAAAAGATAATGAGAGAGAAAAATTGATGGAAAGTGTTTCAGTTTAGGTTCCCTAAAAATAACCTGACGTGGGGATTCTTATAAAATTGATTTATTGAGGTAGTAATTTCAGATGAAACCTGTAAGGAAATGAGGGAAGCAGGATATGGCCATGAAGAAGCTAGGCAAAGATGCAGGTATGACTGAAATGTAGCCCAACCTGACCTATGATGAATACCATCAAAGAGGCAAGGATGCCGGCTTTTTGTTCCTCTGCATCAGCCAGCCATTGACTGGTAAGACAAAAACTCTGGGAGAAAGTTCAATACTTGCATGGTCACAAGGAGAGAAGGCAGAATGGCAGTTTGGAAAATAAATGTGTGTGCAGTCCTGGAGGGAAGAGGATTCCAGACTGAACTAACATTTACAAAGAGACAGTTATCTGCCAGGTGCTGCTTTCTGCTGCCATCATCGCATTTTAGGGAAGGGAAAATTGAGGCTTGGAGAAGTTGCACAGTGTACTTAGGAAAGTGGTGGAGTACTGGACACTGTTACTCCTGGGAAGCATTATGCGGTAGGAGAGTGGTCTATAAAGTGGGAAGATTCAAGCGCAAAAGGCCAACTGCAAAAAATAAGTTATAGAAGTTCTATCTAAAATCCCTTGCTATCTAGAGTACATAAGAAATAACAAAAGTCTTTCTAATATGTATTTAATGTACAGATTGAGAAAGATGCCTTCATTCAGGCTGTATGTCAGATACCCAGGGCTCTGAGGGGAGCACAAGCCCCTGTGCATTCATTTGCTCTCAGTGTCCTGCAATGCTAAGTGGATTCTTAGCTGCTATTTAGTTTAAACCAAACCAACACTCACAAAATAGACAACTGACTTTACAAGATTTCTGCAAAGAAAACTGTAGATTAAAGAGGATTCTCTTTTCAAAAAATTTTTTCTTTCATACCCCTGACCCATTTATTTTGGAACTGGAAATTTGTACTTCTTAATCTCCTTCACTGATTCATTTCCTCCCCAATCCTCCTCCCGTCTAGCAACCACCTGTTTGTTCTCTGGATCTATAACTCTGTTTCTGTTTTGTTATGTTTGTTCATTTGTTTTGTTTTTTAGATTCCACATATAAGTGTAATTATACAGTGTTTGTTTTTCTCTGTCTGACTTATTTCACTTAGCATAGTACCGTCTAGATCCAACTATGTTGTCATAAATGGAAATATTTCATTCCTTTTTTTATGACTGAGTAATATTGTATTGTATGCATATATCATTTCTTCTTTATCCATTCATCTGTTTATGGGCATTTAGTTTGCTTCCGTATCTTGGCTATTGTAAATAATGCTGCAATGAACATAGCAGTGTATATATATTTTCTAATTAGTGTTTTCATTTTCTTTGGGTAAATACCCAGGAGTGGGATTGCTAGATCATATGGTAGTTCTATTTTTAATTTTTTGACGACTCTCCATACTATTTTCCATAGTGGATTCACCAATTTACATTCCCACCAACAGTGCGTGAGGGTTCCCTTTTTACCATATCCTTGCCAACATTTGTTATTTGTTGTCTGTCTGGTCATAGCTGTTCTGATAAGTGTGAGGTGATACCTCATTGTGGTTTTGATTTAGGTCTCTCTGATGATTAGAGATGTTGACCATCTTTTTCATGTGTCTGATGATCATCTGTATGTCTTCCTTGGAAAAATGTCCATTCAGAACCTCTTCCCATTTTTTAAATCCATTGTTTGTTTTTTTGATATTGAGTTGTATAACTTCTTTTTGCATTTTGGGTATTAACCCCTTATCAGGTATATCATATGCAAATATTTTCTTTCATTCTGTAGGTGGCCTTTTCATTTTGTTGATGCTTTCCCTTGCTATGCAAAAGCTTTTCAGTTTCAGTTAGTCCAATTTGTTTATTTTTGCTTTTGTTTCCCTTGCCTGAGGAGATATATAAAAAAAATATTGCTAAGACCAATGTCAGTGTACTGCCTGTGTTTTCTTCTAGAAGCTTTATGGTTTCAGGTCTTACATTTAAGTCTTTAATCCATTTTGAATTTATTTTTGTGCATGGTGTGAGAGAGTAGTTAAGTTTGATTCTTTTGCATGTAGCTGTTCAATTTTCTCAACACCATTTATTGAAGAGGCTGTTTTTTCCCCATTTTGTATTCTTGCCTCCTTTGTCTGAGATTAATTGCCCTTGTATGTGTGGGTTTTATTCTGGACTCTCTATTTTGTTCCATTGATCTGTCTGGTTTTGTGCCAGTACCATGCTGCTTTGATTACTGTAGCTTTGTAGTATAATTTGAAATCAGGGAGTGTGATACCTCCAGCTTCACTCTTCTTTCTCAAGAGTGTTTTTGCTATTTTGGGGTCTTTTGTGTTTCCATACACATTTTAGAATTATTTATTCTACTTCTGTGAAAAATGCTATTGATAGGGATTTTATTGAATCTGTAGCTTGCATTGGATAGTATGGTCATTTTAATAATATTAATTCTTCCAATCCATGAACATGGTATACATTTCAGTCTACTTTTGTTGTCTTTAATTTCTTTCATCAATATCTTATAATTTTCTGAGTACAGGTCTTTTACATCCTTAGATTTATTCTAAAGTATTTTATTTTTTTGGATGTGATTGTAAAGATTAGATTAAAGAGGATTCTAATCATGCAAAAAGAGTAAGTAAAGTGGCAAGATGATATGGCTTCTACTCCTACTCTGTCACCAATATTATGATATAAAAAATCTATTCATATTCTTAAAATGGCCTAAAATAATTGGAACTTCATATGTTGAGTGTGGAGATTAATTATTATGGGAGTTTTTGACCTAAAACAAATAGACTGCCAATTTTTCTCCAGCAAAAAAAAGGTTTACATGAGATAAGCCAAGAATTGCAGTTCAGGGTCTGCAACTAAGGCAAGCCACTTGGCAACTCCTCTGCAAAAATGAAAAGGAGAACTCTTTTACGGAGGGGAAAAGGAAGTTGGGCAGGCTATAGTAAACAGAATCTATGGTTTTTCACTGATTGATTTGTGAGAGTGTCTCATTGGCTGAGTGCTTGCTAGGAAAGAAGAGGACGTCTTTCTTCTTCCTGTTGGGCTCTTCATTGGTTTTAGGGCATGAGAGATCCCTCTTCTCGTCTCCCAACTCTTTTTAATTGAGGCTTCTGTTTATTAACTTTTTACAGGGTGAACACTCTGAAAAGTTTGGAAATTACTGGCAGATCAGAGAGATCATAGCATATGGAGTTAGATGTGTGTTTACACCAGGCTCTGTATCTTTATTAGATGGATGAGCTAGAACAAGTTAAAGACCTTTGGTGCAACTCAGTTTTCTCATCTGTAAAATAGGGGCAGTAACCTCAGGGGTAAAGGAGAGAGTTTTTAAGGCATCTAGCTTCATTTCTGGCATAATTGGTGTGCAAAAATATACAAGCTCCCTTAATTTTCCTCTTTTCTCAGTCCTATTTTGAACTTTATGAAATTTTGTTTCTCTAATACAGTATCAGGTAGGCAATGACAAATAAATCACAGAAGGATATTTATAATTTTCTTAGTTTAATTTTTTCTTATATCACTTGAAACTAGAATGGAGGCTAACAGTCATTATGAAATGTATCTTTTGTATTGGACTTGGGCATAGAGAAAAGGGTTTATAAGCTTTTGTCCTTGAAGCTATTTGTAATTGCTAGTAAAGAGTTACAATCCTTGCTGCATTTTTTTCTTAACATCTTTATTGGGGTATAATTGATTTACAGTGGTGTGTTAGTTTCTGCTTTACAACAAGGTGAATCAGCTATACATATACATGTATCCCCATATCTCCTCCCTCTTGCGTCTCCCTCCCACCCTCCCTATCCCACCCGTCTAGGTGGTCACAAAGCACCGAGCTATCTCCCTGTGCTATACGGCTGCTTATGGGTGTTGAATTCTGTTGAAAGCTCTTTCTGCATCTATTGAGATGATCATGTGGTTTTTATCCTTTAGTTTGTTAATATGGTGTCTCACATTGATAGATTTGCATATATTGAAGAATCCTTGCATTCCTGGAATAAACCCCATTTATCATGGTGTATGATCATTTTAATGTGCTGTTGCATTCTGTTTGCTAGTATTTTGTTGAGGATTTTTGCATGTATGTTCATCAGTGATATTGGCCTGTAGTTTTCTTTCTTTGTGACATCTTTGTCTGGTTTGGGTATCAGGGTGATGGTTGCTTCATAGAATGAGTTTGGGAGTGTTCCTCCCTTGGCTATATTTTGGAAGAGTTTGAGAAGGATGGGTGTTAGCTCTTCTCTAAATATTTGATAGAATTCGCGTGTGAAGCTATCTGTTCCTGGGCTGTTTGTTGGAAGATTTTTATTCTCAGTCTCAATTTCAGTGCTTGTGATAGGTCTGTTTATATTTTCTATTTCTTCCTGGTTCAGTCTCGGAAGGTTGTTCTTTTCTAAGAATTTGTCCATTTCTTCCAGGTTGTCCATTTTATTGGCATAGAGTTGCTTGTAGTAATCTCTCATGATCCTTTGTATTTCTGCAGTATCAGTTGTTACTTCTCCTTTTTCATTTCTACTTCTATTGAATTGAGTCCTCTCCCTTTTTTTCTTGATGAGTCTGCCTAATGGTTTATCAATTTTGCTTAACTTCTCAAAGAACCAGCTTTTAGTTTTATCGATCTTTGTTTTTTCCTTCATTTCTTTTTCATTTATTTCTGATCTGATCTTTATGATTTCTTTCCTTCTGCTAATTTTGAGGGTTTTTTGTTCTTCTTTCTCTAATTGCTATAGGTGTAAGGTTACGTGTTTTATTTGAGATGATTCCTGTTTCTTGAGGTAGGATTGTATTGCTATAAAGTTTCCTCTTAGAACTGCTTTTTCTGCATCCCATAGGTTTTGGGTTGTTGTGTTTTCATTGTCATTTGTTTCTAGGTTTTTTTTGATTTCTTCAGTAATCTCAGTAAGTGTAGTAATCACTACAGTTATTTAGTAGTGTATTGTTTAGCCTCCACGTGTTTGTATTTTTTACAGATTTTTTTCCTGTAATTGATGTCTACACTCATAGCTTTATGATTGGAAAAGATACTTGGTACGATTTCAGTTTTCTTAAATTTACCAAGGCTTGATCTGTGACCCAAGGTATGATGTATTCTGGAGAATATTCCATGAGCACTTGAGAAGAAAGTGTATTCTGTTGTTTTTGGATGGAATGTCCTATAAATATCAATTAAGTCCCTCTTGTTTAATATATCATTTAAAGCTTGTGTTTCCTTATTTATTTCCATTTTGGATGATCTGTCCTTTGGTGAAAATGGGGTGTTAAAAACTGCTACTATGATTGTGTTACTGTTGATTTCCCCTTTTATGGTGTTAGCATTTGCCTTATGTATTGAGGTGCTCCTATATTGGGTGCATAAATATGTACAATTGTTATATCTTGTTCTTGGATTGATCCCTTGATCATTACGTAGTGTCCTTCTTTGTCTCTTGTAATAGTCTTTATTTTAATGTGTATTTTATCTGATATGAGAATTGCTACCCCAGGTTTCTTTTGATTTCCGTTTGCATGGAATATCTTTTTCCATCTCCTCACTTTTCGTCTATATGTGTCGCTAGGTCTGAAGTGGGTCTCTTCTAGACAGCGTATATACAGGTCTTGTTTTTGTATCCATTCAGCCAGTCTTATGTCTTTTGATTGGAGCATTTTTTACATTTAAGGTAATTATCGATATGTATGTTCCTATTACCATTTTATTAATTGTTTTGGGTTTATTATTGTAGGTCTTTTCCTTCTCTTGTTTTTCCTGCCTAAATAAGTTCCTTTAGCATTTGTTGTAAAGCTAGTTTGGTGGTGCTGAATTCTTTTTGCTTTTGCTTGTTTGTAAAGGTTTTAATTTCTCCGTCAAATCTGCATGACATCCTTGCTGGGCAGAGTAATCTTTCTTGTAGGTTTTTCCCTTTCATCACTTTAAATATGTCCTGCCACTCCCTTCTGGCTTGCAGAGTTTCTGCTGAAAGACCAGCTGTTAACCTTATGGGGATCCCCTTGTATGTTATTTGTTGTATTTCTCTTGCTGCTTTTAATATTTTTTCTTTGTATTTAATTTTTGATAGTTTGATTAATATATGTCTTGGTGTGTTTCTTCTTAGATTTATCCTGGATGGGACTCTCTGCACTTCCTGGACTTGAATGACTATTTCCTTTCCCATGTTAGGGAAATTTTCAACTATAATCTCTTCAAATATTTTCTCAGTCCTTTTCTTTCTCTCTTCTTCTTCTGGGACCCCTATAATTTGACTATTCATGTGTTTAATGTTGTCCCAGAGATCTCTAAGACTGTCCTCAATTCTTTTCATTCTTTTTTTCTGCTTTGCAGTTGTTATTTCCACTATTTTATCTTTCAAGTCACTTCGTCTAGGTCCTTGTTAAAATGTTTATTTTATTTTCTGCATTCTATTTCCAAGATTTTGGATTGACATTACCCTGAGTTCTTTTTCAGGAAGACTGCCTATTTCCTCTTCATTTGTTTGGTCTGGTGGGTTTTTACCTTGCTCCTTCATCTGCTGTGTGTTTCTCTGTCTTCTCATTTTGCTTCATTTACTGTGTTTGGGGTCTCCTTTTCACAGGATGCAGGTTTGTAGTTCCCACTGTATGTGGTATCTGCCCCCAGTGGCTAAGGTTGTTTCAGTGGGTTGTGTAGGCGTCCTGGTGGAGGGGATTGGTGCCTGTGTTCTGGTGGATGAGGCTGGATCTTGTATTTCTGGTGGGCAAGACCATGTCCAATAGTGTGTTTTCAGGTGTCTCTGACATTATTATGATTTTCGGCAGCCTCTCTGCTAATGGGTGTGTTTGTGTTCCTGTCTTGCTAGTTGTTTCTTGCCACATTTTTATTGGTACTAATACATGCATAACGTTTGACCTGTTGAAAGAGATTGTTAAAAGTCTGGGTCTGTGATATTGTGATTTATATATTTCTGTTATGTATTTGGTCTTCTTACTAAGTTCCTGGCTCACAGCTCCCTAGACCCTCGGAATTTCCTGTGATAAGATCAATAAAGGTTTCTTTTGTTATGTTAACTAGGTGACTTGGGGAAATCCTTTAGGTAACCAAAGGATGTAGCACTGGTTGTGAAAAGAATGAAGCAAGTGATGAGAGGGATGGAACTTTCAGTCCCCCCCCACTTCACCTCCGGGGAGGGGAGTGGTGCTGGAAGTTGAGTTCAGTTGCCAGTGGCCGGTGAGTTAATCAATTGTGCCTGTGTAAGGAAGCCTCCATTAAAAACCAAAAGAACAATGTTCAGAGAGCTTTTGGTCTGGTGAACATGTTGAGGTACTGAGAGAGTGGTACACCTGGAAAGGGCAGGGAAGTTCTGCACCCCTGCCCCATACCCTCCCTACTGCCCTATACATCTTTTCCAAAACTGACTTTTCCTGAGTTATATCCCTTTATAGTAAACAAGCAATGTGGTAAGTAAAATGTTTCTCTGAGTTCTGTGAGCTGCTCTAGCAAATTAATCAAACCTTAGGAGCTGGCCTTGGGAACTTCTGATTTATAGCCAGCGTATCAGAAGCACAGGTAACAACCTACTCTCCTGACTGGTTGGTGTCTGAAGTTGGGGGTGGGGGTAGTCTAGTGGGACTGAACCCTCAACCTGTGCAATCTAATGCCCTCTCCAGATAGGTAGTGTCAGAATTGAGTTGAATTATAGGACATCCAGCTTGTGTCCCGAGAATTGCTTGTTGGAACCCCCCTCCAGTGTTGGAATTGATATCAGAACCTATTTAGGGTCTCAGGTTGGGCTCTCTAGAAGCAGAGCCTGACACAAGGATTTAGGAGTCTCTGGTTTACTGAGAGTATCTTCACAAATAAACAAAGCAAAAGAAAACAAAACCCAAAGCACCCCCCACCCCAAACCAACCAAACAACTGGGAAAGCTCCCAAAGTAATAAGGAAGAAGGGAGCTGGGTAAGGCAAGGTAAGGGGCCAGGAACGTAGAGTATAACTTGGCTCACTCCAAGGGGGGGCTCTGGGTCATAAACAGCACCACAAACTTGTCTTCCCTCCTGGCAAACAGATCGGGCTTTTTACCACTAAATCCAGCACAGGTCATTGGCTGCTCCTATGTGGGTAGGGAGGTGGGGGAGAGTTGTAGCTTCACTGGCCAGGTGGCTCCTATCAGCCAGGGAGAATTTTCCAGAGAAGGGGACTGCTGTGACCCTACCTACCATGAGGTGGACAAATTCACTCTTACTGGAGAACGCTTTTACTGTCTTATGGCATGTGCCAGCAACAGAATGTCAGGTGTTTGTCTGCCAATAACAAGCATTCTCTTGATAGCCCAGAGCAGCACTGTCAAATAGAAATATGAAATGGACCATGTATGTGATGTAAAATTTTCTAATATCTCCATTAAAAAAGTAAAGCAAAACAGGTAAAATTAGGGTTAATATTATATTTCACTTTACCTCTATGTATCCAAACATTACCATGTTGACAGGCAAGTAATATAAAATTATTTATGATATTTTACATTCTTATTTTTGTAGTAGGTCTTCGAAATATGGGATGATTTTCCATGCGGATAATGGCAACATATTGGACAGCACTAGACCTCAGAGTCTAGATGGGTGGTTGACTTCAAAGGGGCCACCTTGTTGTCAGATCCCAATCAAACCATAAATTGTGTTTATATTTTCCTGTACAGCATACACTTGTGGAAGTAGCATGAAGATATGAGCATATCTTTTAGGAGAAGTGGGGAAATAATGGACTTTGTAGTGAGTAGGCTTGGATTTAAATTCTCATTCTGCCATTTACTGCTTTTGGCTAATGTATTTAACTCCAATTTATTTGAATCTGTTTCCTCAAGTGGGAAATGGGATAATGTTTACATGGTGGGGTTGAGGATTGGAGACATGCCTGGCCTTGAAGAGGTGTCAGTATGCCAGTAGTTAGTGTAACCTCATTGTAGTAGTGGAGTGTGTGCCCCACGTGGAGAAGATACACAGATATCCATTTTCTCTATCTTCTCTCTGTCTTCTCCATCTCCCATTTTCTCTTCTCTCCTGGTTATTGCATATTCAACTTTTCCACTTTCTTTCCTACGGTGTATCTTTTCATTCACAAATTTGAGTGAAACATTCTTGAAAGTATTGTTTTGAGGCTAGTTTCCTTAAAAACAAAGATTTTCAAAGATTAAAGCTACCTTAGAGGTCCAGTTCAAGTGTCATGTGTGAAGACACTCGTTTGCATGTTTCTTTCCTTCCTTCCCTCCTTCCTTCCTTCATCTACTAGCTCCTCCCAGTAAGCTCACAGTCCTCACTCTGAAATTCTTAGGGTTTGGTGTTTGTTATTTTTGTATGTCAGAATGCTTAAATCCATAGGTTAGCCACAAAAAAGTTCAGCTCTGCTTATACTTTTTACCAAAACAAGCCTTATAAGCATCAGGAAAAAAATAAATAAAAAAGATCAGTCCTATGACTAATACAGTAGAAAGATTTTCTTTTTGCTATTTTTTTTTTCCTGCAGTGTGTCCCACATTGTCACTACTTAACAGATGGCATTGTGATTGTGTAATTGCTGTAATGAATATAATTAATAATGCAACTGACTATGATCTCAGCCTTATTTCCTTTACTAACATTGAAAGGGTCCTGAAATGTTTCCAGTTGAGTTCACAGACTTCTTTTTAAATTAGCTCATCCACCACATGGCTAAACACCCTGGGGAAGAACAGCAGCCAAATCTCTGAGCGGTGTACAACCGGTAACCATTCTATATAAACAGAAGCCTTTATGTACTTCGCAAATGTGCCCACAGTTCACAGGTGATCTAAAATAATTATTCTCTCAATAGCCCAGAGAAGTACTCTCTCACAGAAATAGAACCTGAACCGCATATGTAATTAAACATTTTCTAGTAGCCACATTAAAAACTAAAAAGAAACAGGCAAAATTAATTTTAATAGTATATTTTACTTAGCCCAATAGAAAACAGCTTTTTTCAATACATCTCTTGCCATCTATAACCATCCTAAGCTTCCTCAAGAACAAAATGAAAATTGCATGCTAAATGGATTGCAGAAGCAAAGCCCCATGACAGTGAACAACACGTGATAGACAACTTCTCGGACTCTGAACATGAGATGGTCAAAGCCAGATTTGGCCTATGGTAATTAAGGTGATGAGGTTCAGATAAGTCTCACGTCTGGAGTTTGTGTAGGAGGGCAGGAAATCATGCTTGGACAAGGAAAGAGCTAGTTAATGATCATATTTAAAGGTCATTCATTTACTTTTCCAATAGCCTAGTGACACTTATCCTAAGTTACAGTAGACATGTTATAAAATGTCACAGATTTATGGACCATTGCCATATGGAGGGCTTAGATCCTAAGACTGGTTTGTACAGAACTGTGACTCCATATTGTTATTGATAACATAATTAGAGGAAACTGTTTTGGCTAGAACAGGAGGTTGGTATCAACAGTTTGACAGCTCAGCTTTATTCAGTGCTCTCATCTTCTGGAGAACCTATAGATTCCCACGCTGATTCATTAGTAGAATAGGAAAATATTGTTGTGGTCCATTAAAATATGGTGTAAGATAGGGGAGCACGGAGTGGTCCTCTAAGATCTTACAGTAGAGAATGACACAGGTACAAGGCAAAGGATGAATTTTTAGGGGGACAAATTATTGGTGTATTTGCCTTCTTAGTATTTGCCATGACTATAAAATAAAAAGGTGACTTTTCCAGTGTAGTAAATTAGTTATATTTACTTAATAGATAAACTTCCTTAATTACTAGTGATTCTGAAAAATGTTAAGGAAATTAAAGAAGGAGGTCAAACTTGAGAAAGAAAAAATTAATGACCACATGGCCAGTTGGAAAATACGGCTAGTAAGATGGAACCAACAAAATATGAGAGATGAACAAAATGGCAGCCCAGTAAATGTGGTGGGCGTTTTTTTGGTGGCCCTTCATTATCCAATTTATCTTCTTTGGCAGTATCACTCTGATTTCCATAGGGGAAATATTTCTTTCTTCACTGCATGTGATCTGATGGGACTATCAGTCCAGGGTTGTTGCACTGCACTCCTCCAGAAAAAAGGAAGACCTATGGCCCAAGCCATGTTGATTGGTCTCTTCACCCTAGCTCTCTGAGTCTTGTGTAAAAAGATTCAGTGGTAGAAAAATAAGTTGGAACAGATTAATTCTGGGGGCATGCCCTGAACAGACCCTCCATCACTTTCTTCTTCCTAAAGCTTCAGTTCTTGGACTTCTCAAATCCCAGTTTTCTAAGTTTCCCATTGATTAAGAGTTGTGCAGTATCTTTCCAATTAATTCCATTTTGTGGAAGTTAGCTAGAGTTATCTTATTAACTTATCACAGGAGTAGGCTACTTTGGCCCATGGGCAAAATATTACCTACGATTTACTTTTTGTAAATGAAGTTTTATTAGAACACGTCAATGTTCATTCATTTAAGTATTGCCGACAATTGCTTTAATGAGGCAACAGCGGAGTTGAGTAGTTGTGACAGAAACCATATGACCCTTAAGCCTAAAATATTCCTTATCTGGCCTTTTAAGAAAAAGTTTGCTGACTTTAGGCTTATCGAATGTCTTAGATTGAGTCCTTTTGGGAGCAGTCTCTAAAATAAGGATTTTATTGCAAGTACCTTATTTGTGAGGTGATTCTGAAAAAAGGAGTGGGGAAGTGAAATAGGAGAGGGAAGAAAGCAATAAAGGCTCCTGCTGTGGGTGATGATCTCAACTCCAGTGGCATATACGGGGAGACAGTGTAGAACATGCTGCAGAGTTTCCCCATCTGTAGGTTGACGAAACCAGAGTTGAAACCTGCTTGCAGGATCGGTTACTCTCCTGTACTTCTGGTCTACCTGGTACCTAGCAGGATGGGCTCCAACTGAAAGGGGAAAATCTCTGTGGGTTGCCATTTAATTTTGTTGATGGTTTCTTTTTCTATTTAGGAGTTTTTTGGTTTGATGTACTCCTACTTATTAATTTTTGCTTCTGTTGCTTGAGCTTTGGGTGTCATACCCAAGAAATCGTTGCCATGACCAATGTTAAGGTTTCCCTATTTTTTCTTCTAGGAGTTTTATAGTTTCAGGTCTTATGTTTAAGTCTTTAATCCACTGTGAGTTAATTTTTGTGCGTGGGAGAAGATACGGTTCCAGTTTCATTCTTCTGCATGTGGCTGTCATGTTTTCCCATCACCATTTATTGGAGAGACTATTCTTTCCCCATTGACTATTTTTGGCTCTCTTGTCAAATATTAATTGAATTGTAGAGTTGAGGATTTATTTCTGGGCTTTCCATTCTGTTTTATTGGTCTATGTGTCTATTTTCATGCCAGTATCATACTGTTAGATCACTATAGCTTCATAGTATAGTTTGAAGTCAAGAAGTGTGATGCCTCCAGCTTTGTTCTGTCTCACAATTGCTTTGGTTATTTGAAACTTCACTTTGTGCTATGTGAAAACTATACTGAAGATGGAGATAAGACTGTAAGCAGAAGACAAGTTGAGAAGTTTCTGAAATGTTCCAAGTAGGGCATGGACTACCCAACGGGTTTTTTGAAATGGGTGGAGGGGAAGAGACAGATTCAACAGATGTCCAGTAGAAAGAATCCACCAGACTTGTGCATGTAGTGGCAGAGCTGGAGGACAGACAGCCATCTCAGGGCTCCTGGCTCAGAGATCATTTACCAAGCAGGGAGTATAAGAATGGGCTTTGCTTTGGTAATGCTCAGTGTGGCATGGGATCCTATGTATTCCGCAAATCTCTTTCTCTACTTGCACACAGCAAGACCATCTCTCTCATTCTCTCCTGCATTGGGAAGGACTATGGTACTGAATTTAGGTCAGTAGAATTCTGTTAGAAGTGAAATGTGCCATTTCCAGACCCGATCCCCCAGGTACAATCTTCCATGCACTTTCTCCTCATCAGCTTACTAGATGCAATGGATGGAGCGGAAGACTGAGCCCAGGGAATAGTAAAGCTACCACATGGAAGGAATCTGTATCCTTGAATGAGTATAGAACAGAGACCTCTCTCCCCCAGCAGCCCTGCATTGGACTGTGACATGAGCGAGGGGATAAAAAAACCTCATAATCTTAAGCTATTGAGATTTGGAGGTTATTTGCTTTAGCAGTTAGCAGACCATGACTGATAAGCTTGGTTTGAGAGGTTCATGGGAGAACCAAGCAGCTAGAAAGTGTGGTTCTGGAGCTAAGACTCAAAGGTCATGAGATAAGAATGGGGATCAACAGCTGTCTTTCTTCTCCACCCCCTACCTGTGGGTTGCATCTGCATCTCTGCTTGAATTACTTTTCTTGGTGAATTATGTAACGTTCTTCTTCATCACTCAGGTCAGAGGCCTGACTGTAGTTCTGTACTTCTCCATTGTCATCCACATTCATGGTGATGAACTGTGCCAGGTTTGCCTCCTTCACATCTCATGTATTTACTTGCCTGTCGTTTCATCCCCATGCTGCTTCACTCATCAATTCTTTGCTTGTCCTGTGTGTTCTAGGATGTTTAGCAGTATCATTTGCCTTGCTAGATGCCTGTAGTACAGCCTCACAAGTTGTAACAACCAGAAATGTCTCCAGATAGTGCCAAACATCTTCTGGGGGGCAAAACTGCTCCCTCAGTTAAGACTTCAAGGACTCAGAACACCTGAGGACTTAAGACTTGGAGGATGAGAATGGGAGATTTTCATTTCTGATGGTATTCAATAGAATTCTCAGGCTCTAGATGGAAACACATGTCAACAACGAAATAAAAGACAAAGTTAGCACAGTTAACAATGCAAACATCATTGGATTAAGTGTAATTTTTTAGTAAACTCTCATGGCAGTTATTTCCTTGGAGTAACACTCATTAGGATCCCTGGGTTCAGATATATCTGTCAAAAATATGTCTCCTTTATACACGTGCTCTCCACATACCTACCTGGGTTTGCTGGCAATCTCAGCTATGGGAAGCACAGAGTGACTCCAATACTGGAATAATTACCCAGTTCAACCTAGGACAGTGGTGGCTGAGGCCTGAAATTGTAATTGTGGTCTCACAAGGTTTGCCCACACGCCTAGTGCTAGATGCCCTATGTCTTTTACGCCTCTGAAAAATCTTGTTTTCTTGTGTTTCTGTTGACTAGTGGGGAGGAGATTACATTTGGATGAAGAAAGAAGCTGAAACTCTGTTGGAGTTAATTAACTGACTCTGAATTCGAAGCTCAGTCTAGAGAAATAATCCTACCCACCTTACATCACCCGGGCTGCCCTCTGATTGCCTTGCCTGTGCTTATAATTTCCTCATTTAATTGAAGCTTGAGTCAATTCTTTGAGGTGTTTCAGTAAGGAAATATTGCCAGGTGGAGCTGAAAGGGATCATCAGTTGAACCAGACGAAATAATTTCTGGAATAAAATCCCAGCAAGTTGGGGGCACTAACTTTCTCATATTTTTAAAATGAGAAATGTAGCTGTTGGTTGTCAAACTCAAGAGTTGAGCACATGGGAAGTGCCTTAAGTAATGCCCTCACTGGGTGCTGAAGGAGGGAACCTCAGCCTAGCCCCTCAGCAGCATCTCCTGGCATCACCCTGCAACTTAGCCATGCCAGATTCCTTACATACCTTGGAATACCCTGAACCTTTTTATCCTGTGCCTTTTCTCCTGCTGTGTTGTCATCCTCCTCCCTTGTCTGTCTGGTGAATTTCACACATCATTAAGAAACTTCCTGTGCTTCCTCCTCACTGAAGTACCACTGATGACCCTATGTGGTTACTTCCTTCTATAGTTCCCATGTCACACAATTTGGAAACTCGCTGTCTTGGAATTACTAATTATCTGTTTTTTCCAACACTGATCAAAACTCTGAAGATGGGTACTGTGCTTTGTTTCCCTTTATACTTCTGTCTAGCATTGTATCCTCAGGTGGTGTATTCATCAACGACAAACTGTATTTCTCCAGAGAAGGCAGGTTTAAGTGACCCAGTAGCAAAGAGCTGGCAAGAGGCTGTATGCCCAGCTTGAATTATCTTATAGAGAAGAATGCTGTTGCTGTTATGCGTCTATCAACCCAACCACCATGTAATGCAATTTTCGGCTGATTTAACTGGCAATTTCCACATATTGAGTATCAAAACCAAACCAGTTATACTGTTGACCTAATCCAGCAGGTTGAGTCTGCCGTTGAGGCTCTGTCAGTAACTTCAACTGTGCATACTTGCTGGGGAACATGGAAGCATGCAGGAAAAATGAGACATGGGCATATACCTACTTGAGAGGAATGTTGAAGGAGAGATTTTATCTTTTCACTCTTTCCTTTGCTATGAGAATTTTTACGAGGCTGGCTGGTGAAAAAGGCACGTCAGACTTATGGCCGTGCTTGCACGTGCATGAGCGTGACTTTGTACATACCCACCCAACGTCCCCTTGAATCATTCTGGCGGCTGTTTTCCTCCCCCGGGTTCAGGAGGACTTCTGCCAGCTGTGAAGGAAAACTGCTACTAATAAATGCTACCCTGGGCCAGTGACCTTTACCAGGAATTATCTGTTACTAGGACATGAACCAGCACGTGTGGAAAAGCCTGCACAGAAATCTGTTGGGGAGGATGGAACAGAGCAGGAAGAGGAGAGCTGACCAGTCAGGAACGCAGCTGTGGTGGAATGCTCCATGGATCTGGAGTGTTTTCAGTCATGGATTCCCTGGAGCAGGTGGAGGGGGAGGAAAGGATCAGAAGGACCACATACCCACTCCCCACTGCCTGCTCCATCACTGGCCAGCCCCAGTGTTCCCAGCATGCTCCGTGCTTTTTGCTGTAAACAGGCTCTGAATCCTCTGCTGCTGAAGGCAGGAGGAGCAAAAAAAAAAAACCTCAAATTAAAAACAATTCAGTTTGAACTGTTGCTAAAAAGCTCACCCCTGAGAACTCCCTGGTGGTCCAGTGGTTAGGACACCACGCTTCCACTACAGGGGGCATGGGTTCCACCCCTGGTTGTGGAACTAAGATCCCACAAACCACATGATGCGGCCAAGAAAAACAAAAAACTCGCCCTTCTGAGCCCAGAGGTGGGTTTAGGTTTTGTAGGGCTGAACGCTTATATAAGTAGTGTGTATGCGTGCACATGTTTGTAGGTCTCTCAAAACAAATAACCTTTAAAATACAAAATTAGGTATAAAAATCATACAAACGATAACGTTAAAGTGCTGAAATACACCACATCACATAAAGCCCAGAAAATATAGATTTTATTGACTACCTGCCAACTTTTATCAGTTAATAATTTTAACTGCTATTATATATTTATTTATACATATCTTTAAGATATATATATTTAAATATGTGTGTAGATAATTCTATAAAATCTACAAAAATATTCTGAAATTAAGGTGTAAATAGTTACAAATAAATACATTAAAATTGTTGCCACATTGTACCGAGATCCATAATTATATAATCAAATAACTCATTATATATCTTGACTTAACAGATAATGTGTAGGTGGTTTGTCGTTGGAACACTTGTTTCTTCAGGTGGATTTGTGGAATCAGAGACCTTCTTGTGTACCTCTTGGCCTGGGATCACCAGACTTTGTCTGATGTATCAGATATGCTAAGATCTGATTTGATTCGTTGGGACACATGTGACGTGCAGCTTGACACAGTGCTGTATCCACTATCTGCTGTACTGCTTCAGGTTTGTACTTGCAAACCCAGGGATTTGGTTTGCTATATTCAATTTTGCATAAAGAATTCAATGAAGAAGGCATTTGTAACTATTTAAGATGCATCATCAAGTATATTCATGGCAGGAGAACAATTTGACTTGGGATTGATTAGAACAAAGTCTTCCGGTTACAAATTTACATGTATGTTAATTAGAACAAGTTTCCACAGACTAGCTTCTGACTCCACACATTTTAAAACATTTTTTTTCTTCATTGCCTGCATACGTCTGATGCCCAGAGCTTTGGGATGTGTTTGTATCACATTTCCACCTCGAGTCCCATGTCATGACGTTCAGCACAGCAAGAGTATTCCTGAAAGTTCTTCCCATCTTCTTACAGCAATAATTTTACATGGAAGGGGCTGAGAGCCACATAACTATGTCCTACTGTACCCAAACAAAATATATGCCTTTCCTTACTGGATTTAAAAGTAAAGATGGTCACCCTAATGTTACCCTGCCTGAGAGAGCAGAGACTGTTTTAAGCAATTGTGGTTTTTTAAAAAAATATTTATTTATTTATATTTTTATTTAAAAATTTTTTATTGGAGTATAGTTGATTTATAATGCTGTGTTAGTTTCAGGTGTATGGCAAAGTGAATCAGTTATACATATACATATATCCACTCTTTTTTAGGTTATTTTCCCATATAGGTCACTACAGAGTGTTGAGTAGAGTTCCCTGTGCTATACAGTAGGTTCTTATTAGTTATCTATTTTATATATAGTAGTGTGTATATGTCAATCTCAATCTCCCAATTTATCCTTCCCCCCTACTATTCCCCCGTGGTAACCATAAATTTGTTTTCTACATCTGTGACTCTATTTCTGTTTTGTAAATAAATTCATTTGTATCAATACCATGTTTTTAGATTCCACATATAAGCAATAGCATATGATATTTGTCTCTCTCCGTCTGACTTACCTCACTTAGTATGACAATCTCTAGGTCTATCCATGTTGCTGCAGATGGCATTATTTCATTCTTCTTTATGGCTGAGTAATATTCCATTGTATATATGTACCACATCTTCTTTATCTAGCAATTGTGGTTTAAACGTCTTACTTTTGCAAATTTTGCAAAAGTTTAATATCTTGGGAACACATTACTATAGCTCCTCCCAGGGCCTTGGAAGAGCCCTGTGCTAGTGAAGATTTCTGAAGTTTAAGTTTCATTACTGTCATTATAGACCTTCCCTGGTTTTAGCTAGAAGTCTATGGATTATCTGACTTGCTGGTTATAGCTGGTTATAGCTTTGGGAGAGTTTTCATTCATTCATTCATGCATTAATTTTTTCCTTCATATTTCATTTGTTTGATTCTCTAGCATTTATATATTGTTATAGTATATTGCCCACTGTGTGATGGGACAGACAGACAGATAGACAAAAGCCTAACCCAAAGTCCAGAGTCTCAGTCTCCTTCTCCAGGTCCTATCCCCGTGGTTACTTTTGTAAGAAACAGAAACAGTATTTGTTGTTTTCTCTCTGGATTGACAGCTGATTTCAAAGGGGTCACAAGGTACAGGATCCCTTCCAACTCTCCTTGCTGTGTGGTCCAGAGAGCTTTCACTTCATCTTTTTCCCACTGTTAACTCCTGTTGGACCAACCCATCTCTCTCCTCCAACCACCAAGAGAATCAGAAATTCTGATGTGTTGGGCAGACACAGATACTTTGCTAGAAAGAGAAGTAGAACCTTGTGCTTTGAGGATCTCCAGGTAAGAATTCTTAATCCCAAATGGCGCTTCTGTCCTACCACTTCATGTCATGGGTGTCTGAGTCTTCCCATGAGGGACTCATTCTATTCTTGAAGACCTGTCATCTCACGAACAGAAGTTTTTTCCTTTCTCTTATGATCTTGGGCCAGTTATTTATCTCAGTGAACCTCAGGCTCTGCATCTATAAACCCAGGTATAATGAGGGGAAAATGATAGAGCATTTGAGGGATGGTTGGTGAGCAGGAAGTTATGAACAAGGGTAATTTCCTTTCCATTAGGAACTGAGTGTTCAGGGCAGGTGCATTTTGAAAGAAGATGCAGAACAAGCTTTACAGTGCTGTGTTCTTGTGTGAGGACATAGAAGCTGCATGTAGAAACCCCCATCTGGCTGGATACTCAGCATGTGACAAACCTCTTAGTGAATGTGTTTATTTAAAACACATTGCTGGATTGCCCAAGGGTGTAT
Source organism: Stenella coeruleoalba (assembly GCF_951394435.1). NCBI lineage: Eukaryota > Metazoa > Chordata > Mammalia > Artiodactyla > Delphinidae > Stenella > Stenella coeruleoalba. Next base: position 54,536,523 of record NC_137156.1, read on the forward strand.
TTTACAAAAATATATATATATTGCTGGAAATTAAAAATTATTTGAAGAAAGTGAAAATTTGGGCAAATTTGTAAAATTTCTTTAGTCCATTTCCTTGCACCCAGCACCAATCCAGGCACATGGGATTGTCCAATCTCAGAAATATAGAAAGGGCATGCAGCTATGTCCCAATTTATATTTTTTATTGTGTACCACGTTACCTATCATGTTGCTATTAGAGCAGATAATATTTGGTCCATAATGTACCAAAGGGAGGGATATTAATTTTCATTTGGGTCGGATCTGAAAACTGCTCTGCACACCCTGAGTGACATCTCATTTTTCCTGATAATGATGTTGATATGTCTCTGGAATACCCATATGCTCAGCATTTGCTGCTTCAAACTTGTTCATCATTAATTATGGCTATACAGAAGCTGCCAAAAATCAAGCTCTATGGAAGATTTAAGTTTGAGCTCAGAAGTGGGTGAAATTTGTATGTAGAGGGAGAAACAGACTCAAAGAGGTGAAGTTTGCACAACCAGGGAGTAGCAGAGCTAGGAAGTTAATCCTGTTGGTCTGATCCTAAAGTTTGTTTGGAATTCCCATGACACCCACATGGCTTCCAATCCCAGACGAATTCATGAGTAGGGACAGGTTTCCTGGGCTCTACATGGAGACAAACATAGATACGAATTTTGCAAGTTGCTGCTTCACAAGCAAAAGTGTGATTTCAGCTGCTCCACAGTTTCGTATGGGAGTGTAGAAGGGATTTGCTTTTTTAAAAAATGTGTAAATACCCCATATTTGCATTTCTGTCTGAAATTATGAGCTTTTACTTAGCTTGCCTAACATGTTGGAAAGTGGAAACAGGAAAGGTTTACATGTCCTACACTTTTAGGTATCATTCTTATACACATTATTTTGGTGGCTGATAAACATTTTTCATAAAGGGTCACAAAGTGAGTATTTTATATCAGAATTCTTTTGACAGTGCTCTGATGTAGATGAAAATCTCTTGAAATATATTAAGCACTCGAAATGTATAAGTTTGCCTCCTCCTTCATCTCTTCCTCTTCTTTCTTCTTTTTTTCTTTACTTATAGTGGTTAAGAGCAATGGCTTTAGAGTTAAAAGGCTGAGTTCAATTGGGTGACATTGGGTCCATTACTTAATCTAAGTCTCAGTGTTTTATCTGAAAAATGGAAATTGTAAACATAACTCACTCAGAGGGTTGTTATGAGGGTTAAATAAGTTAATGCAGGAAAACCATTTATAGTCATGATTGGTCTTTAGCAGATGCTCAACAAATAGGTCCAGCTCCCTACTCCTCCTCTTTTTCCCCCCTCCCCACCCTCCTTCTCCTTTTTTTCTTCATTACATGAACAGTTCTTCAGGTACAGTTCTAGTTTTTTTTTTTTTTCCCCTAAACCAGAGGCCTTTGCATCCTCAGGGGATTTCTGTAGTGCTTTCCCAAAGGGCAAATTTTCTCAATATCAACTCTGACATAAGTGCTTATGGCCCATAGCATAATGTCATAAGGCTAAGTGCTTATTCAAGGGTAGACGCTCCTTAAGGCTACATCTCTTAGGGCCTTGACACAGTGATCTGGGCAGAGGCTCTCTTGGATGTTATCACTCAGACATCTTTTGATTTATGAGTCAGGCCTTCTGGTGATCCTCTGCTGGACCTATAGCATGCCTACTGTCACCCTGATTCAGTAAGGCTACACGAACAAACACACATAAGATTACTCTATCCCTTTAAGATTGAGAACAGAATTCCTTAGGAGTCCTGCTTTTCCCTTAGACAACACTGGTGGTCGTGGTGTGTTAGTGGTACAGTGAACATGCAATGACAGTCCCAGAAAACCTTGAGTGAGGGATGTCAATTCCTGATCATCAGGACCATTTGTGAAAGCTTCCCCAAGAACTTCCCAGGGGAAGACTTCAAGCTACTGGCCAACCATGCTACTCTCAAGACCAGCCGTGTCTCATCTCTGTCACTGACACATGAAGACAGAAGGGCAAGCAGACGGGAATGTTCACACAAAAATAAGGGCACTGGGGAAGTTGGCAAGCTCATCCTTCCTCTCCTGAAGCTCCTGTTTCTGTCTTTAACACATCGATTGGATCAAGCTCGAGTCTTTCTTTGATTCTCCTGACACCCTGCTTACTATTGTTTATTTAGCTCATGATTCTTCTGCCCCCAAGACAAATCTTCATACTGCATGGATCAATAGGCTACAAGGGCCTTAATTAAAGCTGCAGGATAAAATTGATACTGGAAACTAAATTCCTTCAGTATCTGGAAGGAAAGGAAACGCTATTTCTCATAGAGGCTTTTTCATTGTCTAACTCTGTCACTTCTGAAATTTGTTGAAACTTGGATAACCTGTGGTAGATTTCTGAGACACAGATTAGATAGATGGATAGACATGTGAGGAAAGGTGAAGTCCTTTGACAAGGCTTTTGGATAGGTAAGTGTCTCTCTAGAGAATCAATATCTGGTGTATTGGTGGGTGATAATAAAAAGTCAATGCTTATTTGTACTGGAAAAGAAACCACAAATCTGGATTTTAGGTCCTGTGTCAGGGACATAAAGACAGAGTTGCAGATGCATTTGGAAACATAGAATAAAAGTGTTTTGATTTCACTAATTTAACTCTCTCTGGTAGTTTTAATATAAGCCCCTTGAAGGATCCCCTTTATCCTTTGTCTGAGTAATGGGAGCTGTCCCCAGTCATGATACTGAAATAGACACCATGAAAAGCATTGAGCCATCAAGATCCTGAGAATCCTAGCTGATGATCAAAGATGTGAGGGCAGCTAGGGAAGCTATAAGAGCTACTGGCAGAAATTGCAGTTAGCAGTTGTCATTATTGAGTATAGTGGACTTAAATTCTGATTCTGCCTTTCAATAGCTCTGCAATGAACAAACTATTCAGTTTTTATGAACCATTATTTGCCCATTATTAAATTTGGTTAATATGGGTGTCAAATGAGATTTGTATGTGAGAATTCCTAGCATAGTATTTGTAATGTTTTCCCTTTTTATCAGTTGCTAGCTTCCTCCCCAGACCTTTGGCTATCCAAGCCTAATACTCCCAGGAGCTGTTGCTCTTGCTGATGTCCATGAGGAATCAACCTGATAAGGGTACCTTTTAGACTGCAGAAGAATATCCAGCTCTTTCTGCCATTTTCACATGCCTGTGGTATTCACCATCATTTAGGGGAAAGATACTGTTGATGGATGATCTTTAGACATAATACACAGAGTAGGGAGAGAATAACAGTATTATTCCATGGACCTGATGAAATTAGTATTCTAGAATCCAGAGATGGGGCGATAGAGGTATTAGAAGGGAAATGATAAAAACGGGGGGGGACACATAAGCAGGAGAGTAAAAGTTTATGTATCAAAAGTTGAGGTTTTATGCACTTTGAAGTCTTTTTTTCTTTAGGTTTAGTTAAATATTTAAGTTTGCAATCAGGTTATTGGAGAAAAGAGAATATAAAAATGTATTATGGAGCACATTTTAAATCCAGATATACACGTGAGTTCTTGGGGATGTCAAGTAGGATCACAGTGAAACACGTTGACCTCTGTTCTCTGCTGTATAAGATGGTTGATATGCCGTTCTTAAAAGACAAAAATAAAAATATTTGGGAAAGAATGCATAGTCTCCTGGCATGAGTTTCAAATTTGGAAAAAGAGAAATGTCAAGTCCTAGCGGAATTAGTTAGGGTGTAAACATTTATTGCAGAATTTAAAGGCACTTAAGCACACATACAGATGTAAACATTTCTTTCCTTCTGCTAACTTTGGGGTTTTTTTGTTCTTCTTTCTCTAATTGCTTTAGTTGTAAGGTTAGGTTGTTTATTTGAGATGTTTCTTGTTTCTTAAGGTAGGATTGTATTGCTATAAACATTCCTCTTAGAACTGCTTTTGCTGCATCCCATAGGTTTTGGGTCATTGTGTTTTCTTTGTCATTTGTTTCTAGGTGTTTTTTGATTTCCTCTTTGATTTCTTCAGTGATCTCTTGGTTAATACGTAGGGTACTGTTTAGCCTCCATGTGTTTGTATTTTTTACAGACTTTTTCTGTAATTGATATCTAGTCTCATGGCATTGTGGTCGGAAAGGACACTTGATACGACTTTAATTTTCTTAAATTTACCAAGGGTTGATTTGTGACCCAAGATATGATCTCTCCTGGAGAATGTTGCATGAGAACTTGAGAAAAATGTGTATTCTGTTGTTTTTGGATGGAATGTCCTGTAAATATCAATTAAGGTTGATATTTAAAGGTTGTGTTTTCTTATTTATTTTAATTTTGGATGATCTATCCATTGGTGAAAGTGTGGTGTTAAAGTCCCCTACTATGATTGTGTTACTATCGATTTCCCCTTTTATGGCTGTTAGCATTTGGCATATGTATTGAGGTGCTCCTATGTTGGATGCATAAATATGTACAATTGTTATATCTTCTTCTTGGATCGAACCCTTGATCATTATGTAGTTTCCTTCTTTGTCTCTTGTAACAGTCTTTGTCTTAAAGTATATTTTGTCTGATATGAGAATTGCTACTCCAGCTTTGTTTTGATTTCCGTTTGCATGGAATATCTTTTTCCATCCCCTCACTTTCAGTCTGTATGTGTCTCTAGGTCTGATATGGGTCTCCTGTACACAGCAAATATACAGGTCTGGTTTTTGTATCCATTCAGCCAGTCTATGTCTTTTAGTTGGAGCATTTAATCCATTTACATTTAAGGTAATTATCAATATGTATGTTCCTATTACAATTTCTTAATTGTTTTGGTTTGTTATTGTAGGTCTTTTCCTTCTCTTGTGTTTCCTGCCTAGAGAAGTTCCTTTAGCATTTGGTGTAGAGCTGGTTTGGTGGTGTTGAATTCTCTTAGCTTTTCCTTGTCTTTAAAGGTTTCAGATTCTCCATTGAATCTGAATGAGATCACTGCTGGGTAGAGTAATCTTGGTTGTAGGTTTTTCCCTTTCATAACTTAACATATGTTTTGCCACTCCCTTCTAGCTTGTAGAGTTTCTGCTGAATGATCAGCTGTTAACCTTATGGTGATACCCTTGTATGGTATTTCTTGTTTTTCCCTTGCTGCTTTTAATATTTCTTCTTAGTATTTAATTTTTGATAGTTTGATTAACATATGTCTTGCTGTGTTTCTCCTTGGATTTATCCTGTATGGGTCTCTCTGTGCTTCCTGGACTTGATTGACTGTTTCCTTTCCCATACTGGGGAAGTTTTCAACTATAATCTCTTCAAATATTTTCTCAGTTCCTTTCTTTTTCTCTTCTTCTTTTGGGACCCCTATAATTCGAATGTTGGTGCATTTAATGTTGTCCCAGACGTCTCTGAGACTGTCCTCAATTCTTTTCATTCTTTTTTCTTTATTCTGCTCTCCAGCAGTTATTTCTACTATTTTATCTTCCAGGTCACTTACCTGCTCTTCTTCCTTAGTTATTCTGCTATTGATCCCTTGTAGAGAATTTTTAATTTCATTTATTTTGTTGTTCACCATTGTTTGTTTGCTCTTTAGTTCTTCTAGGTCCTTGTTAAATGTTTCTTGTATTTTTTCCATTCTATTTCCAAGTTTTCGGGTCACCTTTACTATCATTATTCTGAATCCTTTTCAGGTAGACTGCCTATTTCCTCTTCATTTGTTAGGTCTGGTGGGGTTTTGCCTTGCTGCTTAATGTGCTGTGTGTTTCTCTGTCTTCTCATTTGCTTAACTTACTGTGTTTGATGTCTCCTTTTCACAGACTTCAGGTTCACAGTTCCTGTTGTTTTTGGTGTCTGTCCCCAGTGGCTAAAGTTGGTTCAGTGGGTTGTGTAGGCTTCCTGGTGGAGGAGACTAGTGCCTGTGTTCTGGTGGATGAGGCTGGATCTTGTCTTTCTGGTGGGCAGGTCCATGTCTGGTGGTGTGTTTTGGAGTGTCTCTGGCCATATTATGATTTTAGGCAGCCTCTCTGCTAATGGGTGGGGTTGTGTTCCTGTCTTGCTAGCTGTTTGGCATAGTGTGTCCAACACTGTAGCTTGCTGGTCGTTTAGTGGAACTAGGTCTTAGTGTTGAGATAGAGATCTCTGGGAGATTTTCGCCATTTGATACTATGTGGAGCTGAGAGGAGTCTTGTGCACCAGTGTCTTGAACTTGGCTCTCCCACCTCAGAGGCACAGCCCTGATGCCTGACTGGAGCACCAAGAGCCTGTCATCCACACGGCTCAGAATAAAAGAAAGAAGTAAAGAAAGAAGAAGATAAAATAAAATAATATAATATACAATAAAGTAAAAGAAAATAAAATAAAGTTATTAAAATAAAAAATAATTATTTACAAAAATTTCTTTTTTTAATAGTTTCATTCTGCAACTTGTTTTATTTAAAAATTTTCTTTAAAAGTAATAAAAAAGAAAGAAAGGAAGAAAGAAGAGGGCAACCAAACGAAAAATCAAATCCACCAATGATAACACGTGCTAAAAACGATACAAAAACAACACTAACAACAATAAAAATGGACAGACGCAACCCTAGGACAAATGGTAAAAGCAAAGCTACACAGACAAAATCACACACAGAATCATACACATACACACTCACAAAAAGAGAAAAAGGGGAAAAAATACATATATCGTTGCTCCAAAAGTCCACCTCCTCAATTTGGGATGATTCGTTGTCTCTTCAGGTATTCCACAGATGCAGGATACATCAAGTTCATTGTTGAGATTTAATCCGCTGCTCCTGAGGCTTCTGGGAGAGATTTCCCTTTCTCTTCTTTGTTTGCACAGCTGCTGGGGTTCAGCTTTGGATTTGGACACGCCTCTGCATGTAGGTCGCCTGAGGGCGTCTGTTCTTCACTTAGACAGGAGGGGCTTAAAGGATCAGCTGATTAGGTGGCTCTGGCTCACTCAGACGGGGGGAGGGAGGGGTACGGAGTGAGGGGCGAGTCTGCGGGGGCAGAGGCCAGCGTGACTTTGCACCAGCCTGAGGTGTGCCGTGTGTTCTCCTGGGGAAGTTGTCCCTGGATCTCGGGACCCTGGCAGTCGCAGGCTGCACAGGCTCCCAGAAGGGGAGGTGTGGATAGTGACCAATGCTTGCACACAGGCTTCTTGGTGGCTGCAGCAGCAGCCTTAGCATCTCATGACTGTCTCTGGGGTCTGTGCAGATAGCCACGGCTCGTGCCTGTCTCTGGAGCTCCTTTAAGTGGCACTCTTAAACCCCTCTCCTGGCGCACCAGGAAACAAAGAGGCAAGAAAACGTCTTTTGCCTCTTCGGCAGCTCCATACTTTTTCCTGCACTGCCTCTCAGCTAGCTGTGGAGCACTAGCTCCTTTCAGGCTGTGTTCATGCCGCCAACCCCAGTCCTCTCCCTGTGATCTGATTTCTGAAGCCCGAGCCTCTGCTCCCAGCTCCCACTCGCTCTGGTGGGTGTGCAGACAAGCCTCTCGGGCTGGGGAGTGCTGGTCGGCAGTGATCCTCTGTGTGGGAATCTCTCCGCCTTGCCTGCCACACCTCTGTTGCTGTGCTCTCCTTCGTGGCTCCGACGATTCCCCCTCTGCCACCCGCAGTCTCCGCCTGCAAAGGGGCTTCTTAGCGTGTGGAAACCTTTCCTCCTTCACAACTCCCTCCCACTGGTGCAGGTCCCCTCCCTATTCTTTGTCTCTATTTTTTTTTTTTCTTTTGCCCTACCCACGTACATGTGGAGTTTCTTGCCTTCTGGGAGGTCTGAGGTCTTCTGCCAGCATTCAGTAGGTGTTATGTAGGAGTTGTTCCACATGTAGCTGTATTTCTGATGTACTTGTGGGGAGGAAGGTGATCTCCACGTCTTACTCTTCCAGCATCTTCCATGTTATTTTAGTATAGGTTTTAGTGCTTCTTACCTTTGTTGGATTTATTTGTTTTTCAGTTTGGTTGCTCTCTTCTTTCTTTCTTTTTTTTCCCTTTTTTAAAATTATTATTACTTTTTAATTTTTTAATTTTTAATAATTTTTTATTTTAATGACTTTAATTAATTAATTTATTTATTTCTCCCTTTTATTCTGAGCCGTGTGGCTGACAGGGTCTTCGTGCTCTGGCTGGGTGTCAGGCCTGTGCCTCTGAGGTGGGAGAGCCGAGTTCAGGAAATTGGTCCACCAGAGACCTCCTACCTCCACATAATATCAAACAGCGAAAGATCTCCCAGAGATCTCCATCTCAATGCTAAGCCCCAGCTTCACTCAATGACCAGCAAGCTATAGTGCTGGACTGCCTATATGAAACAACTAGCAAGACAGGAACACAACCCCACCTGTTAGCAGAGTGGCTGCCTAAAATCATAATAGGTCACAGATACCAGAAAATACACCACCAGACATGGTCCTGTCCACCAGAAAGAAAAGATCCAGTCTCATCCACCAGAACACAGGCACCAGTCCCCTGCACCAGAAAGCCTACACAACCCACTGAACCAACCTTAGGCACTGGGAGAAGACACCAAAAACAACGGGAACTACAAATCTGCAGCCTGCAAAAAGGATATCCCAAACACAGTAAGTTAAGCAAAATGAGAAGACAGAGAAATACACAGCAGATGAAGGAGCAAGGTAAAAACCAACCAGACCAAACAAATGAAGAGCAAATAGGCAGTTTACCTGAAAAAGAATTCAGATTAATGCTAGTAAAGATGATCCACAATCTTGGAAATAGAATGGAGTAAATACAAGAAACATGAAACAAGGACCTAGAAGAACCAATGAGCAAGCAAACAATGATGAACAACACAGTAAATGAAATTAAAAATTCTCTGAAAGGAATCAATAGCAGAATAACTGAGACAGAAGAACGGATAAGTGACCTGGAAGATAAAGTAGTGGAAATATCTACCGCAGAGCAAAATAAAGAAAAAAGAGTGAAAAGAATTGAGGACAGTCTCTGAGACCTCTGGGGCAACAGTAAATGCAGCAACATTCGAATTATAGGGGTCCCAGAAGAAGAAGAGGAAAAGAAAGGGACTGAGAAAGTATTTGAATAGATTTTAGTTGAAAATTTCCCTAATATGGGAAAGGAAATAGTCAAGTCCAGGAAGTGCAGAGAGTCCCATACAGGATAAATCCAAGGGGAAGCACGCCAAGACACATATTAATCAAACTATGAAAACTAAGTACAAAGAAAAATATTCAAAGCAGCAAGGGAAAACAACAAATACCGTACAAGGGAATCCCCATAAGGTTAACAGCTGATCGTTCAACAGGAACTATACAAGCCAGAAGGGAGTGGCAGGATATATTTAAAGTGATGAAAGGGAAAAACCTACCACCAAGATTACTCTACCCAGCAGTGATCTCATTCAGATTCGATGGGGAAATTGAAACGTTTACAGACAAGCAAAAGCTAAGAGAATTCAGCACCACCAGACCAGATTTACAACAAATGCTAAAGGAACTTCTCTAGGCAGGAAATACAAGATAAGAAAAAGACCTACAATAAAAAACTCAAAAAAATTAAGAAAATGGTAATAGGAACATACATATCAATAATTCCCTTAAATGTAAATGGATTAAATGCTCCAACCAAAGGACATAGACTAGCTTAATGGATACAAAAACCAGACCTGTATATTTGCTGTGTACAAGAGACCCACATCAGGCCTAGAGGCACATACAGACTGAAAATGAGGGGATGGAAAAAGACATTCCATGAAAATGGAAATAAAAGAAAGCTGGAGTAGCAATTCTCATATCAGACAAAATATACTTTAAAATAAAGACTGTTACAAGAGACACAGAAGGACACTACATAATGATCAAGGGATCAATCCAAGAAGAAGATATAACAATTATACATATTTATGCACCCAACATAGCAGCACCTCAATACATAAGGCAAATGCTAACAACCATAAAAGGGGAAATGGACAGTAACACAATCATAGTAGGGGACTTTAACACCCCATTTTCACCAATGGACAGATCATCCAAAATGAAAATAAATAAGGAAACACAAACTTTAAATGATACATTAAACAAGATGGACTTAATTGATATTTATAGGACATTCTATCCAAAAACAACAGAATACACTTTCTTCACAAGTTCTCATGGAACATTCTCCAGGAGAGATAATATCTTGGGTCACAAATCAAGCCTTGGTAAATTTAGGAAAATTGAAATCGTATCAAGTATCTTTTCCGAACACAATGCTATGAGACTAGATATTAATTACAGGAAAAAATCTGTAAAAAATAGAAACACATGGAGGCTAAACAATACACTACTAAATAACCAAGAGATCACTGGAGAAATCAAAGAGGATATCAAAACATACCTAGAAACAAAGGACAATGAAAACACGATGGCCCAAAACCTATAGGATGCAGAAAAAGCAGTTCTAAGAGGGAAATTTATAGCAATACAATCCTACCTTAAGAAACAAGAAACATCTCAATAAACAACCTAACCTTGCACCTAACGCAATTAGAGAAAGAAGAACAAAAAACCCACAAAGTTAGCAGAAGGAAAGAAATGGTAAAGATCAGATCAGAAATAAATGAAAAAGAAATGAAGGAAACAATAGCAAAGGTCAATAAAACTAAAAGCTGGTTCTTTGAGAAGATAAACAAAATTGATAAACCATTATCCAGACTCATCAAGAAAAAAAGGGAGAAGGCACAAATCAATAGAATTAAAAATGAAAAAGGAGAAGTAACAACTGAGACTGCAGAAATACAAAGGATCATGAGAGATTACTACAAGCAACTATGTGCCAATAAAATGGACAACCTGGAAGAAATGGACAAATTCTTAGAAATGCACAACCTTCCGAGACTGAACCAGGAAGAAATAGAAAATATAAACAGACCAATCCCAAGCACTGAAATTTAGACTGTGTTTAAAAATCTTCAAACAAACAAAAGCCCAGAACCAGATGGCTTCACAGTTGAATTCTACCAAAAATTTGGAGAAGAGCTGACTCCGATCCTTCTCAAACTCTTCCAAAAACTTGCAGAGGGAGCTACATTCCCAAATTCAATCTAAAAAGCCATCATCACCTTGATACCAAAACCAGACAAACATGTCACAAGGAAAGAAAAGTACAGGCCACTATCACTGATGTACACAGATGCAAAAATCCTCATCAAAATACTAGCAAACAGAATCCAACAGCACGTTAAAAGGATCATACACCACGATCAACTGGGGTTTATCCCAGGAATGCAAGGATTCTTCAATATACACAAATCCATCAATGTGATATACCATATTAACAAATTGAAGGAGAAAAACCATATGATCATCTCAACAGATGCAGATAAACCTTTTGACAAAATTCAACACACATTTATGGTAAAACCCCTTCAGAAAGTAGGCATAGAGGGAACTTACCTCAACATAATAAAGGCCACGTATGACAAACCCACAGCCAACATAGTTCTCAATGGTGAAAAATTGAAAGCATTTCCTCTAAGATCAGGAAGAAGACAAGGTTGTCCACTCTCACCACTATTATTCAACACAGTTTTGGAAGTTTTAACCGACAGCGATTAGAGTAGAAAAAGAAATAAAAGGAATCCAAATTGGAAAAGAAGTAAAGCTGTCACTGTTTGCAGATAACATGATACTATACACAGAGAATCCAAAGATTCTACCAGAAAACTAGTAGAGCTAATCAATGAATTTGTTAAAGTAGCAGAATACAAAATTAATGCACAGAAATCTCTTGCATTCCTATACACTAATGATAAAAAATCTGAAAGAGAAATTAAGGAAACACTCTCCTTTACCATTGCAGCAAAAAGTAAAATACCTAGGAATCAACCTACCTAAGGAGACAAAAGACCTGTATGCAGAAAACTATGAGACACTGATAAAAGAAATTAAAGATGATACAAACAGATGGAGAGATATACCATGTTCTTAGATTGGAAGAATCAACATTGTGAAAATGATTATACTACCCAAAGCAATCTACAGATTCAATGCAATCCCCTATCAAACTACCAATGGCATTTTTCACAGAAGTAGAACAAAGTATTTCACAATTTGTATGGAAACACAAAAGAACCCGGGTAGCCAAAGGAATCTTGAGAAAGAAAAACAGAGCTGGAGGAATCAGGCTCCCTCACTTCCAACTCTATTACAAAGCTACAGTAATCAAGACAGTATGGTACTTGCACAAAACCAGAAATACAGATCAATGGAACAGGATAGAAAGCCCAGAGATAAACCCATGCACATATGGTCACCTTATTTTTGATAATGGAGGCAAGAATATGAAGTGGAGAAAAGACAGCCTCTTCAATAAGTGGTGTGGGAAAACTGGACAGATACATGTAAAAGAATGAAATTAGAACACTCCCTAACACCATACACAAAAGTAAGCTCAAAATAGATTAAAGACCTAAATGTACGGCCAGACACTATAAAACTCTTAGAGGAAGCATAGTCAGAACACTCTATGACATAAATCACAGAAGATCCTTTTTGACCCACCTCCTAGAGAAATGGAAATAAAAACAAAAATAAATGTGACCTAATGGAATTTAAAAGCTTTTGTACAGCAAAGGAAAGCATAAAGAAGATGAAACGACAGCCCTCAGAATGAGAGAATTTATTTGCAAATGAAGCAACTGACAAAGGATTAATCTCCCAAATTTCCAAGCAGCTCATGCAGGTCAATATGAAAAAAACAAACCAATCCAAAGATGGGCAGAGAACCTAAACAGACATTTCTCCAAAGAAGATATGTAGATTGCCAACAAACCCATGAAAGTATGCTCAACATCACTAATCATTAGAGAAATGCAAACCAAAACTACAATGAGGTGTCACCTCACACCAGGCAGAATGGCCATCATCAAAACACAAACAATAAATGCTGGAGAGGGTGTGGAGAAAAGGGAACTCTCTTGCACTGTTGGCGGGAATGTAAATTGATACAGCCACTGTGGAGAACAGTACGGAGGTTCCTTAAAACATGAAAAGTAGAACTACCATATAACCCAGCAGTCCCAATTCTGGGCATATACCCGGAGAAAACCATAATTTAAAAAGAGTCATGTACCGCAATGTTCATTGCAGTTCTGTTTACAATAGCCAGAACATGGAAGCAATGTAAGTGTCCATCGACAGATGAATAGATAAAGAAGATGTGGCACATATATACAATGGGATATTACTGAGGCATAAAAAGAAACGAAACAGTTTTTTGTAGTGAGGTAGTTGGACCTAGAGTCTGTCATACAAAGTGAAGTAAGTCAGAAAGAGAAAAAGAAATACCATATGCTAACACCTATGTATGGAATCTAAAAAAAAAAAAAAAGGTTCTGAAGAACCTAGGGGCAAGACAGGAATAAAGATGCAGACATAGAGAATGGAGTTTTGGACCCTGGGAGGCGGAAGGGTAAGCTGGGACGAAGTTAGAGAGTGGCATGGATATATATACGCTACCAAATATAATGTAGATAGCTAGTGTGAAGCAGCCGCATAGCACAGGGAGGTCAGCTCAGTGCTTTTTGACCGTCTAGAAGGGTGGGATAAGGAGGATGCAACAGGGAGGAGATATGGGGATATATATATATGTATAGCTGATTCACTTTGTTATAAAGCAGAAACTAAGACAATATTGTAAAGCAATTATATTCCAATAAAAGCGTTAAAAAAATGAAATACTCAAAGGTAAAATATTAAAAAATAAATAAATAAAAAATATAAATAAACTGGGGGCAAATAAATGAATCACACATAAGAAAAAAACATTGAGGTATGACCTTATTTGCTGACTTCCTAATTAAAATGAGAAAATGGTGCTTCTTTTTGTTAAGGAAAAAATATGATTACCAGTTAATTAGAATACAGGAGAATATAATAAATGTATAATGAATAGAAGATCTTGTCCCTAACCCTGCCCATTTGGAGGCATAAATCTTCATTTATGCATTCTTAAACCTCAGTTTCCTCACCTATAAACAGGGATATAAATTCCTGCCACAAAGTATATGCTCAACAGTTTTTTTGTTATTTAGATAGTAGGCTTCATGTCTGGATGACTAATCAGAAATATCTTTTGCCCTCTGTTTCATGTCCCTAAAAAGCAAGTGTTAAACATGGAAATTTCTAAGGTTTCTTCAAGCTTTAGCTTTAGCTTTATAGAATTGTGCCAGGTCTCACAGCTTACCAGGTCCAGCATCCTCCCTTGACAGATGAGGGGCAATTTGTGAGTGCATCCCCTGACTACTTTTCCATCTTTGTCACTTTAATATGCTTCCTGCAGTAGGGAGGAGAGTGTGGTCAATGAGAAGCAGAAGAGTTTGCTGGGATCCAAGGAATATGGCCTCACTCTTTGGGGAAACAACGATTAGCAGCTACTCTTGGATCATGTGAATTGTTTGAATATTCAGCGTGTGCATTTTGTGCAGTGCTGCAGGAGGGGGCTCACAGGATTCCGGCCCCACTGGCTGAGAGGAAGCAGAACCAGAGTGGGAATTGATTCGAAAGTAATGAACTTTTCGTCTCATCAGTCACTTTCGAAAGAGTCTGCAAAGTCAATAGGTGATGGGGACTTTAATTAAAAATAAAAGAGAAATTGAAGCTTGACTATAGCATCTGAAAGGAAAGATGACTGTAGAGATCAGGAGAAATATTGTCAGAATCCCAGGACAGAAAGAGCTGTTTCTATGGAAGTCAAGCAATTTAAACATATAACGTACAACAATACCTGGGAGAAAAGCTGATATATATGCTCACATACCCCCATCCAACCATTCTCTTCCTTCCACCTAGAAGACACGGCCTGGTATGTAAAGACACACTGAGTGGGGATAAAGGTGAGGTTCCACAGGCTTTTATCACTGGTAGTTTGATCACAGTGTGCTGTGTGCATGCCCAGGCTCGGGATTGCTGCTTCTTGAGATGACTTAATTCAAGTCTGGTGTGAGCCCTCCTTGTGAACCAGGGTGAACTTGGGATGAGATGCCTGGGTCTGTTCTGAAGAATAAGAACATGACCGCTTCTCTGTTTACATTCTTTCATTCATTGATTCATTTCACATTTAGTTGGTGCCAGTGATGGAAAGTTTCCTGCTCTGGAAATGCTGGGCTGACGTAGAAATGAACAAAGCAGGGTCTCTTTCCTCTAGGAGGTTATCCTATAGTGGAGGAGAAAGACAGCAAATGACTAATTATGATGTAGGATGGAAGGAAATAAGCAGAGGCATACACAGTACGCTGTGGAAATAGAGAGAAAGGTTATGGAGAAATAAATGATACCCTTTGAGCATTTGCTCTGTGCCTTGAACCCTCTCAGACACCTTCTTTATAGCTTTCACAGTCGTGAACGATTCTGAAAGGGAGATATAATAGTTCTTATTTTACTGTTGAGTTCATCAAGGCTCAGGAGTTTAAGGAAGTTGCTCAAGGTCACACAGTGAAATTTAAAGCTGGAGTTGTGAGCTTTAAAGCTTATATAGCCACGTGTTCTCCACAGCAGCCGTTCTCCAGGGACCACGGTGAAGCAAGGGTTGATCTGAGAGTTGATTTCAGTGAAGAGTGTTATGAAAAGGGTTTATTGATTTCAGTTACAGTAGCTTAGTAGCCTTGAGTGCCTTGATTTGAATTCCAAACTCCTTGAGATCCTAACTGTATACACCACCCAATCTTTTGCTATCTTCCACACGATCCTGGAGGTACTCTGAAGTAGAAAGGAGGTGTGGCTGGTAAAAGAGGATTGGTTTTCTGGCTTTAGATTCCTGGTCCTCCTAAAGTAGCCTGTCATTTGCACTTGTCAGATTGTATGAAAGTCTGGGAGGACAGGAACCAAGTTCACACTTATTTTTTAAGATGATCTGGACTCACTGATCTAGATAGCAGCCCTCTTCTCAGTCAGTTTTCAGCATCTACATTGACATTCTTCCCTTATTCTCTGTTTGGTGCAAACACTGAATATGCATCAAGGAGAATCTTTAGCTTCTGTTTTCACAGCAATTTAGAAATACATCTCTTTGGCTGCTTTTTTTTTTAACATCTTTATTGGAGTATAATTGCTTTACAATGATGTGTTAGTTTCTGCTTTATAACAAAGTGAATCAGCCATACATATACATGTATCCCCATATCTTTTCCCCCTTGCTGCTTTTTTATTCGTATTACGTCCTCCCTGACACCTCTCTCTGGTTAAACACACGTATTTGTTTTCAACCTTGAGTTTCCATTTTCTGATGCTCTTGACAATAATAATTGTCTTAAAGATCATTTCAAAATTGAAATTATCAGTTTAAAGTCTTCAAGGAAACGTTTATTTCCCAGAATGTGTTTTTAAACTAGTGAGAAAGGGTGGAGAGTGAGGACTTGGAAAGGGGGTGGTGATGACCTCTTTATTCATTTTTCTACAGTAGGATCTGGAGTTTTGTCCTGCCTAAAGCTGCCTGATATAAACATTCAAGTCCTATTTTACATTTTCCCCGTACTCAGAAGAGTTATTCATTCAAAATCTGTTACTGTTTATTAGGTGTATCTAGTCCTAACCTCTCCCACTCACACTCTGAACTCTAGACTTGTACATCTAAATATTTCCTCACTCAGGTAAAAAATCTAGGGGTCAAACTAGACCCCCTTTTTCCCCCTCACACCCCACATTTGATCTATCAGAAAATTATGTCAACTTTACCTTCAAAATATATCCCTGGTTCTACCCTTCTCACCGTGTCCAGCACGTTCCGTCTTAATTCAAAACACCATCATCTCTCACCAGTATTAATTACTATAGCCTCTGCTGAAACTGTGCCCCCTTCATCTCTGCCACACTTAAATTCATTATCCGACTGCTAAAGAGATCTCTTATATTTCTCATCATTATTAGGAAAGGACTAAACGTCTTTAACATAACAAAACCCTACTCGATCTGGATTCTGGTTTCTTGAACATCATGTCCTTTGACCTTTTCCTTTTTATGCAACCTTTTAGCCACACTGGCTCTTCTTCTGAATTTCTAACACGTTGAGCTCATTCTTGACCAGAGGTCTTTGTGTTCCCTGTTCCTTTTGCATGGAAAGCTCCTCCTCCATTTTACAATGGCTGACATTCAGTCTTTTTCTAAAGTGCTTCATCTGGAAGTTCTTCCTCGACCATCCAAACTAGAGTGTCACCTTCCTGCCCTCATCACATCCCTGTTTCCCTGCAGCCTGAAATTATCTTGTTTATGTATTTATTTGCATGCTTATGTTCTATTTCTTCTGTTAGAATGTAGATTTCTTGAGGGAAGACACAGTGTCATACTAGGTTATCACTGAATTCCCATACCTAGATCCAGTTCATATGTAATTGGTGGTCAACAAATAGTCTTCTGGTAAGCTGTATGACTTTTATGCATTATATCATTTAAATATAACAGAAATTACTTTGATTAACCATTTTGAATATGTGAAGCACTGTGCTAAGATCTTCATGTCATCATCCTATTTAATTCTCAAAAAATATACAAGACAGTTTTTATTATTTACACTCTAGGGTTATGGTGCTAAGAGAGTGTTTGCATAACTAGTTCAAGGTGTAATCTAAATACTGAAAAGGTCTAGGGTATGACCAGAGCGGGTACGTGCAGAGGTAGGATGAAGAATAAGTTCACTGGGGGCTTCCCTGGTGGCACAGTGGTTAAGAATCCGCCTGCCAGTGCAGGGGACATGGGTTCGAGCCCTGGTCCGGGAGGATCCCACATGCCACGGAGCAACTAAGCCCGTGTGCCACAGCTACTGAGCCTGTGTTCTAGAGCACGTGTGCCACAACTACTGAAGCCCACATGCCTAGAGCCCATGCTTCACAACAAGAGAAGTCACCGCAATGAGAAGCCCGTGCACCGCAACCAAGAGTAGCCCCTGCTCGCCACAACTAGAGAAAGCCCGCGCACAGCAACGAAGACCCAACGCAGCCAAAAATAGATAAATAAATAGATAAATTTATTAAGAAAAAGAATAAGTTCATTGGGAGACAGAAGGTCAAGGAACAATTTATCTCTGAGAAATAAATGGCTCACCAAGAATTATGACATGAGCTGTGATGGAGCTAAGAGCTAAAATTATCAAGGAATGAGGTATTTGGCATGAGAATCTGTAGGTGACTGTAACGAAGAAGAGTAGTTGGTTATAGTATGATGGCATGAACAGCTCTTTTCATAACTGAATGTTGACTTAACTTCTGTCTCTGGACTTGGTTGTCTCATAGACAACACTGTTTGGAATGCTTTAGGTCTGGCAACTTACAACAAAACTTTACTTTGCTTTGTCCACCTAATATGTCTCCCTAAAGAAAACATAGTAGTTGCAACAAAATCTCCCATTTTGAAAAAAAAGAGGATGGAGAACAAAATCAGTGGGTAGTGGTAAGCAGCAAACACGTCACACTGGCTGGAATAACCAGGACTCATTGCCTTGGTTATGGAATGAGATCCCTGGTCTTCCTTTCCTTGTTCCCACTTCTGTTCTCTTGGAGATCTTCCTCATCTTTTGTTTTCTATGGCCACATCTGGGAGGGGAATTAGAAGGATTCCCCTTCTGCAGGTAGTATGTCTTTGAAGTTTAGGTGTCTAGGGATTCCTTCCCATTTTGAGCAATACAAACTGTAAAAAAAATCTTTGGAAATGAAAAACTCTGAAAATAATGGTTGAATTCCCATTTAATTCTACTAGCTTAGCTTCAAGAGCTGGTAACCAGAGGTAGAGATCCCATTGAACTACCATCTTTAAGTCTAGAATGGGGCTGTGCTCTGCCCACTCCTCTTGCCTTCAGCTCAGTGCTGCATCTTGGCCACTATTTTGGCAAAATTCAAAACAAAAAGATGGGTTGGGAAGGCACTTGAATGTTCTCCTGCTCCCAGGCTGTAGTGATTACCTGTTTTCTACAGTGGGGTTATAGTTTCCTTTTCTCAGACTATACCTGCGTACAGGATATACATGGGAGGGCTCTGGATGTTTGGCTTCTCTGAGGCTCAATGCTATTCTTGTGTTTACCTCCTGTAAGCAACCCTAGGCTTAGGTAGAGAATTCATCTTTTCCAAATTTACTGGACTCCAAAGTACTAAACTCACAGCTATGTTGACTTGCATTCACCTAGCCTAAAGATTCTCTCATAGTAAAGCAGTATCCACCCTCCCCCGGGCACTCCACTGGCCCTTATTCTTTCAGATAGGTCAGTTTCAACTCAGAACCTCTTGATGTGGAGCCAACTTTTCAGGCTAGATTGTGTTGTCTCACTGCCCTCATTTCCTCTGAGACTTCAGCTCAGGTCTCATCCACTCTCCCTCTCACGTTAGTGAGTCTGAACCCCAACTTAAAAGTTCAGGACCTACAATCCCATAATAGCCTTCTCAGCAATTGAAAGCCCATCAGGATCTCACCAGTTTTGAGGGTCTTTTTTGCTCCTCTCTGCTTCTCTGTCTGGACACCTCCATTGAGCAGAGATAAACTCTTGTCCTCCACAGGCACAAGTCTCGACATCACCTCCAGACACTGCTCCTTCCTGCTGCAGTTCACAGTCTGTCTCCACAAGAGATTTCCTTTCCCTTAAGTCATACTTGGACACTTGCCCTGACTTGGCTGCTTTAGAGCATGACAGAAGTCCTCAAGTACCGTTCCCTCCAGCGTTCCCCTTAGGTCCATTCTGGACCTGCCCTCCACAGCCAAGTTCATTTTTTTAAAGCAAAGATTATTTTATGATCCTCGCTGTTCAAGCATTGACACTTGTTTCCCAGCATCTAATTTGATCTGGCTCCATCTATCTCTATATATTAGGTATGAATATGTTTGGTCCAATCTCATTCCCCACAATTCTGTTTTTCATGGGATGGATTCTTCTTTTCCTCTGTAACCATGAAAGTTTCCATGTGTTTGTGGTTTCTTATGCTGCTCCATCTAATGCCCCCGTTCTCTGCCTGCCAAAATTATACTTACCCAGACCTTTCCCAAAGTTTCTTATCTTAACAGGGGCTATTATAAGCACTTCTCCTTTAGGGATATTCCCATATATGCAAGTTCCTTTCTCCTTTAACTGGATTCCTTCCCCTTTTCACATCTGGTCTCAATGATAAAGAATATCATTTCAAGTAGAATTGGATTAAAAAGTCTATATTTAAAAAAATTCTTCATGGATCCAAGAGTTACAATTCTGTTGGTGCCTCTGTCTCCTTGCCAGATAAAAAAGAGCTTAATCTTTATATCATTCCTGTAAATAGTATTCAGAACCAGTGAAATCTGATCCTCAGTTTTTATGCATGTTATCAAATATGCATTAATCTCATGCCCTGGTGTCTAAGTGTTTTGTTTCCCTTGGTAGCTCCCCAATAAAACATCCTAACCAAATATTTAGCTGGAAAAATGAAATTATGGAATAAACTTGGACTCGGCAATTTGGCTCCATCATTACTTAAAATATCTCATAAGACCTAGCTTACTCACAGATAGAAAGAGGGCCCTTTCTTTGCCACAAATGCAGAGAATACACACTGACAGTGCTTCAGTTACTTCCCCCTTATTTCTGTTTTATATATCTCAGCAGAATTCCAAAAGTCACACATAGGAAGCAGCCCCCAGTGTGGAGTTTTATTTTAGCAAACCCTCATGAAGACCTTACTGGTTCCAAATCAATACAGTAGTAAAATACCAGCAGGAAGTATATTAGTGGTATATTTAGAAGCATTACCTGAAGCTGGATAATGAGTTCCTGAACTTACACCTGCCCCCGTAGTTTCACTAGGAAAGCAACACCTCAGCCTTGCTTGTAATTAGGTGTAATTGTTTCCTTGTAAAAAACAGAGTAATTTAACCAGTGATCTGTTTTTGTTTTTCATAATTCAGTCGGCTGCCATGCTCACGTAGTGAGCCTGGCCAGGGTAGGGCTGAACAGTTGATGCTATTAGTTTCTTGAAGCTCCTAACTTCGAGTTTCTAGGGATCTCATGCTTTTTTGCTCTTTTAGTTATATAACAATGCCTGCACTGCAATTACTGACAGTGTAAGCACAAAGAAATTGCAAGGAAGTTTTTCTTCTTCAGGAAAAAAAACTATCTGGCTGTGTCTTAGTGGTTCAGCATAGATGAGTGAGTCTAGCAGAGTCTAAACAATCAATTCCTTGACTGGGTGAACTCAACCTAGCATGGCAGTAAAAGATGCTGATGCTGAAGAAGTGGCAGAACATTCTCAGAATGGGCTGCATGCAAAACTAAGCTAATTACCATGTTTGAAATTGCCGTGTATTTAGGTAACAACTAATGCATGAATACTGTAGGTCATGGGAGCAGATTCCAGGATTAGGAGCAAAGAGACCTTGGTTTCTGACTGAGCTCTGACCCTTCTGAGTTGTGTGATCCTCAAGGAAGTTCTTAACCTCTCTGAGCCTTAGATTTCTCACTACTAATAAAGGGATGTGTAATTCTTAATGGAATTAAATAATTTGCTGGCTATGCAGTTAGATCTGCAAATGCAAGTAAGCATTATTAATCAATGAACTCCTTCACCCAGTGGACTTATGCCAGGGCAGACAGTGTAAAGGAGAGCTTTCTCTTAGGGTAACCCAGTTCATCTAGGTGAATTTAGGAATATTTGTCAAATTCTGCTCCCAGAAACATAGCTCCAAAAGGACGTTCCAACGTTTTATAAAATAGATCCCATAACTGTCATTAATCAACTGAGATGTGCTGAAGGGGAATTCAAGTACGGAAGGGAAAAATAAGCTCATATTTACTGATAAGAGTTCTAGGCACCGAGACAGGTGTTTTATATATTTTATATAATACTTATAGCTACTCAGCGAGTTATGTTAAAAATCTCCTTTTAATCTCCTTGTGGATCAGAGCGATAAATCACTTTGCCCAGAGCCACACAGCTAAAACAGAACATAGGCATACATTTACCCAGTTCTGTTTGACTTAAAACATTTTCTTTTCTTTTCACTAAACTACACGGCCATTACCTTCAAGAAATTTAGTATCTTACAAATCGTCAAGTACATATCATAAATAGTTAGTCAATAATAATGGACAAGAATAATTATATCTTAAGTGATAAATTGTCTATAATATATACTGTCAGTATCAGAAATAAGAGAATCAAAGCTTATATCAACAAGGTGAAGGGGAAATTTAAGTATGGGCTAACTGTAGCTCACTGATTGTTCTGGAAACATGTAGGTATAGAAACCATTTTTTAAACAGGTTGTTGCCAGACATAGCCGAGTTACCAGACAATGCCAAGAAAGCAAAAAGTATTCAGTCTACATTTTGAGTGTTTCCAATATGAAAATCTGATTTAGCATAATAAGTGACTCAGCAATTACACAGACCAAATTGAGTGCTTTGAAACAAAATCTCAATCTAAGAACAAGTTATATGTTGATTCTTGCAAATGAGGATCATCCTCCTCTATCCATGACCAGGGATGTTTCTCTACTGCTAACATGTCCTAGTGTTGCTTTCTTTTAATCAAAGTATACAATGGGAGAAGTGATTGGGCTGTGAATTGACATAGTGATGTAACCTGTTGTTTGTTTTTCCATCACGATAGGACAAAATCATGAGAAAGAGAAACAGCATTCACAGCATCATACGGCAGCTGGATGATAAATTAGGGGGAGAGTGAGTATGTATAAATGATCTTCTGTCTCCTTTATGGCAAAACTAATTCAAATCAGTCAAGCACAGAGTTAAGTCTAAAAATAATGGTTTCAAACAGAGTATTCAGTCTGTACGCCAATGTCAAAAATAATGATACTTGGAAGAGATAATGCATAATGTAAACATAATTACATAATAATAATCTATATTCCCAAATTAAATAATAAAACTCCGGAAGCTAGGAGAAGCAGTTAGGAAAGAAACTGTGCGTTAAATTCTTCTTTTTGCATGGGTGAATTCAATAAATACAAGTTGACTTTTTTATATAGTTATTAGAGAATTATATTCAATTACATTTTATAAACCTTAAAGGTAGTGAGGTGCTGAAACTTGCACTGGCTTTTCAGAGCCAATTGTGTGTATCTCTTCACACTTTGAGTTCAGTGACATTATACTGGTAGCTTAAAATTGGCCACAGTGTTAATATTTATACTATTAAATTGACAAATGCTACTAATCAGGGAGCCTGTTTTAATTCCCAAGAGCCTATTGTTAATGCACTGTTGCTTAAAGGTTACCATTTGGAGAAGCATACCTTCCTAATCGCTAAACAAAATAATTAAAACAGCAAAAGCCTCTGGCAAAAGGCACAAACCAAAGAAAAAGTGAGGACACGTGAGAACAGAGAATAACAGGATAATAGTAGCAAAGCAAATCATATTAATATAATGTGAGTAGAAAAGCAGAAGGAGGGACAAGTGTTCCAGGCAAAGGAGGTGGCATCCAGAAAGATCTGGAGGCAGAGACTTAGGTGGATTTAAGATACTGAAAGCAGCCTGGCGTTGGGAGGGACAAGAGTTCAGAGAGAGACAGACTGAGTAAGCAACCAGGTTAAGGATGGTCTTTTCTGTCACACTGAGGAATTCAGGTTACTTCTTAAGAGCAAGTGGAGGTCCCTGAATGCTTTCGGTAGGAGAGAGAAATGATCAGTTTTGCATCAATTGAAGGTTTTCTTGCCCAGTGGATGGAAAACAGAATGAGGGCCGATGTGGAAGAGTGGAGGGAAGGAGACCCCACATAGGAGGCTGATGTGTACTCCCCGAAGAGGTATGGTGAGACAGGCTGGGACCTGGGACCCTCTACCAGAGTGCTTGCACCTGGATGAAGGTCTTCTCAAGCAAGAGAGTATAAGAAACTCTAAGGGAATAAAAATAGCTACACACAGGTACAGTTGGGGCAATAATGAACAATAAGATACAAAGAGGCCACAGACCGACTGCCACTTTTGGGGTGCTGGGAGCAGAAGCAGGGTCCTGCACATGATTCCTGCCCACAACAGGAATGGGCAGACCACTTAAGCTATACCTCCTGCCCCATCCAGAGACTGGCCCCAGTTGTTACCCCCTTTTAAAAAACAAATTTTTATTTATTTATTTTTAGTGGGTTTTTTTGGCGGCATTGGGTCTTTTTTTTTTTTTAAACATCTTTCTTGGAGTATAATTGCTTTACAATGGTGTGTCAGTTTCTGCTTTATAACAAAGTGAATCAGTTATACCTATACCTGTGTCCCCATATCTCTTCCCTCTTGCATCTCCCTCCCTCTCACCCTCCCTATCCCACCCCTCTGGGTGGTCACAAAGCACCGAGCTGATCTCTCTGTGCTATGTGGTTGCTTCCCACTAGCTATCTATTTTACACTTGATAGTGTGTATATGGCCATGCCACTCTCTCCCTTTGTCCCAGCTTACCCTTCCCCCTCCCCGTATCCTCAAGTCCATTCTCTAGTAGGTCTGCATCTTTATTCCCGTCTTGCCCCAGCGTGCTGCAGCTAAGACCCAATGCATATGGGAATATGCATTGGGTCTTAGTTGCGGCATGTGAGATCTTTCCTTGTGGCGCTGGCTTCTCTTTAGTTGTGGCGCGCGGGTTTCTTCTCTTCTCTAGTTGTGGCGTGTAGGCTCCAGAATGCATGGGCTCTGTAGTTTGTGGCACGTGGGTTCTCTAGTTGAGGCCTACGAGCTCAGCTGTGGCACTTGGGCTTAGCTGCCCCGCGGCATGTGGGAACCTAGCTCCCCGACCCGGTATCGAACCCGTGCCCCCTGCATTGGAAGGTGGATTCTTTACCACTGGCCCACCAGGGAAGTCCCCTGTTACCCCTTTTAAAGACCCAAGAAGCTCCTCTTGGGGAGCGATCAAGGGCACCTATTTCTTATTTCGCTTCCTTGGGCTGCAGCACAAGCCCCAGTAAAGCCTTGCCTGACATTCTTGTCTGGCCTCTTATCACTTTCTATTGATTAGAGAGAGACCAAGAGCCTGGGTCAGTAACCATGGTGGTTGACTGAAGAGGAGGGTACATTTTGCAACTGACTTGGTGACTGTATGTGGGCAATCCATGGCACAGGGGTAGTTTGGGATGATGCCAAAGTTTATGGTTTGGCAACTGTGTGATGATGATGGTGTTTAAAATAAAGAGGAGTGGATTGCAGCAGGCTTTGGATATGATGAATATGACCTGTCTGCGAGAGCCCAGTGGATATGTCCAGAGAAGAGTAGAATATATGTGTATGGGTCTCAAACTCATTGGGAGAATTTGGATGGAATATAGAAGTTTGAGAATCATTAGCAGAGAGAGTATACAGATTTGGACTGGAGACAAAGATTTGGAAGTCATCAGTATAGAGTTTATAGATAGTTTTAGAACTGTCTATAAATTTGGATGAAATTTCTTAAAAAACTGTGGAGCAAGGATAGAAACAGGTGTAGGACAGAATCCTGAAAAACACTAACATTTAACTGTTAGGTAGAGGAAAGGACTTCTACAAAAAGATCTCAGTACACTTAACACCTAACAAAGTGCTCTGCTCAAGGTAGGCATGCCATTAAGTATCCGGTAAATGAATGGCTAAAAAAGGAAGAATGGGTGAAAGAAATTTGAAGACAGAAAAATGAGATTCGGAATATATACACAAGCATAAGCTGAAGTTTCAGGGCCCATCACTTCACAGGCCTCTTCCAAGGCTCTGTAGCTAAACTTGTATTCAAAATTGAGTACATTAAAGAATGTATATATATGTATAACTGAATCTCTTTGCTGTACAGCAGAAATGAACACAACATTGTAAATCAACTATACTTCAATGAAAAAATAAACAAAATCTTTACTTAAGTTAAAAGAACAAAAATTGAGTATTTTTAAATTTTTCCTAAAAAGGGTTCAATAAATAGCAAAAGCCTCAGGTCCTTCTAAACCTGATTCCAACTCTGTGTAGAATTCAGGAAAAAAAATATCAAATGAGGTAATGATAGGCATTTTCAGAATATAAGCTCATAAATCTTCACACACTGAGTTACTAAACTTGGAAAACCTGAAATACAATCTCTAGGAAATAGAGAGGAAATTGACAAAAACACCATGGTGGGAGGAGAGTTCAGCTCTTAGACCAGGACTAATGAAATACAGAGAAACAAAAGTAGAAAAGCTATAGATGATCTGAATAACATAATTAGTAAGGTTGATTTAATAGAAATATAGTTAACATATATCCAGTAAACACCATAATTGGGAATAGTTCAAACTCTTCTCTTTGGCCACAAGGCAATACAACTTGAAATTCGTTTAGAAACAAAAATATAAGTGAAACTATTACTTCAGAAATTTTTAAATTCCTTCAAAAAATTTTCACCTCAAAGGTAATGAAAGTGGGTATTTTAGTACATGTAACCATAATAATAAAAATATAACAATAGGTGTAATAGTCATGATACTATGCATTAAAAGCCATGTAAAACGGGCTTACATTAGGAAACAAGAATAAACGAAAATGAATGCACAGCGTCTATATCAAGAAGTTAGCAAAAAGAAGATCAAGTAACTTTGAGAAAAGCATGAGTAAGGAAATAATCAAATTAACACAGAAATGGTTTTCTTAGAAAATAGGACAACAACAGAATTAGTAAGTAAACCCTAGAGCTTATTTGGAAAACCGAGTGAAACAAAATAGGTAACCCCAAGCTTGCCTAATCAAGTAAATAAAGAAAGAAGTGTACATACACAGACTTAGAAATGAGAAATGACCATCAGTACAGAGATCATGAAAACTCCATAGGAATATTTTAGAAAACTCTCTTCAAATAAATTTGAATAGTTAGATGAAATGGATAATTTTCTAGGAAAATACAACTTACTAAAATTAAACCTGGAAGATACAGAAGACTCTGCATGGGCCAACATACAAGATGTTCAGAAAGTTTTAAAGACTTCTTTCTCCCTCAGAACAGTGCCAGGCACAGATGGTTTTCTGGGTGAATTCTTTCAACCTTCAAGGAACAGAAACTTCAATACTATTTAAATTGTTCCCAAGCAGAGAGAGAAAAGGAAAGCTTCCAAATTATCTTTCAAAAGCCAACAGAACATTGATTCCAAGACCTTAGAATGGGAGCACAGAAAAAAAAAACTTGAGACAAATTTCTGTTATGAACAGAAGAATTGAAGTTCCACAGACATGGAAGGGTCCTGAGTCATTTCAGTTCAATTTCTTCCAAAAGTTGGAGGAATTGTGCATATACAGTCATTATTCACATGAAAGATTATATGTATAGTGTTCCTATATCCAAGTATAGATATATTCATTTTAATTATTTGTTTTATTATGAAATATAATTAAAATTTTAAAGCCTTTCCATTATAGCAACAGCAACAATAATAAAGTTCATTTAGTATTCATTTGTTGCTGGACCCTATGTTAAGCTCTTTTCCAAAAGTCATTTCATTTAAATAATGCCATTTGCAGCAACATGGATGGACCTAGAGATGACCATACTAAGTGAAGTAAGTCAGACAGAGAAAGACAAATACCATATGATATCACTTGTATGTGGAACCTAAAAAATGATATAAATGAGCTTATTTACAAAACAGAAATAGAATCACAGACATAGAAAACAAACCTGTGGTTACCAAAGGGGAAAGGTGGGGGAGGGATAAACATATACACACTAATATATATAAAATAGATAATCAAGGACCTCCTGTATAGCACAGGGAACTCTACTCAATATTTTGTCATAACCTATAAGGGAAAAGAATTCGAAAAAATAATAGATACATGTATATATGTATAACTGAATCACTGTGCTGTACACCTGAAACTAACACAACATTGTAAATAAACAATACTTAAGTTTTTCTTAAAAAAAAGTGATTTAATCACAAAAACACCAGGTGAGAGCTATTACTTATATATATATATATTTAAATACATTTATATATACAGTATATCTAGATTCCCCCTTAAATATGAGGGATCTGAGCCACGGCAAGCGTATTTCACAGCTAGAGATGGTACAGCAAGATTTTAGACAGAGGCAGGCTGTCTCTAGAGACTCTTCTTATGTTTGAAATGAATTTCAGTTTGTAAAATCAGCATCATTTGGTACCCTGAAGGAAGCCTTACGCCGCGCAGATCCCAAGTGCTGGAGAAAGCCCTTTTCCATAGGATCTAGGGGTGACATTTACGCTCCTGTTGTCGAAACTCAACCTCTGTTCACCGGTGCTGAATAGAAACATGGAGACAGAGTTTTGGGTGAAGTAGAAAAGAGTAGCTTTTATGGCTTTGTTAGGCAAAGGGGGCCACAGCAGGCTAATGCCCTCAGGACTGTGTGACCCACCGTGGAGGGGGTGATTAGCTCATGGACAGTTCTTGGATGGGTTGGCATCAACGCAAGGTTTCAAGGTTCATCAGACTCTGGTTTCAACCAGTCTAGGGTCTATTCTATGTTCTTGTGGTCCAGTTTTCATCTGGAGGGGATCTGCTTCCTGTAAAAACAACTCAAGAGTATGTGTCAGACCTTTATATCTTTCAGGGGACTGAGGGTTTGGTGATTCTGCTAGGTGGCAGAATTATGGTCTAATTGTTACCAGTTCCCCAGCCCAACAGCTATTCTCTGTTTCTACATCTTCACATTTCCCAATCATTAACTCTTGAGTCAGCATTTTATTTCAAAAGACAAGGACACAGGGGCTTGTACATGGTTTCACTCCCACGTAACATGTGAATTTGTTGTAATTGAGTAGTGGAAAATCCAGGCTGGTTAGGGGCAGAGCTGGGAACCAAAACCAAGAGAGTAGAAACCTAGAGAGGGTGAGTTGAGTTTGGTGGGCATTGAGGGAAGGAGGCGATGACATCCATGCCATTCGTAGAATGACAACTGTGTGTTGATCTTGGGTCAGAGGATGCTTTCTTGTGCCAGTGATTCATGGGAAAACTGAAGTAGTAGAGAGAATGTTGGCTGTGTGTACATATAGCAGCGTCTTCTGTGCCTTTCAAAAGAGTCTCAAAAAGGGTCACACGTACACAAGGGGTTGCGATCCCCACTGCAGATGGGAGGGAGGTGCTGGAAGAGTACAGTGGGTCCAGGAAACAAAGGAAGCAGCTTGGACAGATGTCTGTTCCCAGGATGTGATCACCTAGGAAAAGGATGCCTCATGCTCTGTGCTCTCCTCTTCCCTCCCGAGCAGGGCCCCTACTTTGGGTCTTTGCCTTACTGCTCTCTCCTGTCCATTCTATGGATGTGGCAGGGAAAGTACCCTTTCCTATGAGTATTTCAACCTTTATGCCTGTGCTGGTGTGTGTGTGTGTGTGTGTGTGTGTGTGTGTGTGTGTGTGTGATGTTTGCCAAGGACCTGGATTACAGAAGTGTTCTGGTGGCTCTCATTCTGGTCCTGAGTCCCCATCAGTTAGATTAAGAACAAGTAACAGAAGCAGGAGACAGATGCAGGGGTAGAATCGGGATAAAAGATTAGTATGCATTTCCTCTTTCTACAGATTTAAAATCACTGAGCTTTTCATATTGATCTGTGTTTTGCCAGGACTAATCATTCACTTACTGCTTCCATGCTCTGACTCGGTGCTTTCATATGGGACTAAAAAAATAAATTGAAAAACTCATATTTCCAATCCTAGTTCCAGAAAACAAAAACAAAAACGAAGGGTATGGCTGGATGCTCACAAGTCTGCCATGTAAGGTGGGTTATCAGGTAGAAACTTATCTCTTACTGAGGAAATTTTCTTTGCAAACATCCTCAGTTTGAACCCTAATAGGCACAGCCAGAAAAGGAGTGCCATGTTGCTAATATAGCTTGAATGAACTCTCGGAGGTGGGGAGTGTAGTGTCTTTATTTTAACCAATACCATATTCTACTTGGAAATAACGGAGCTGAGAGCAGGAGAGCAGGTGGTGCCAAAGCAACAGGAGGAAAGAATCCAGGAGAAAATACTAAATTGCCTACAGCAAGAGAATAAATAAAAACTGCAGGAATTACTGATTGCTGGAGTCTCAAAGACCTCATAAAAAGTAACTCTTTGATTTACCTTCCGTTTCCTGTTGTGGCTGCCAGACAAAATTAAAAATCGGCCCTTGATACTAGGGAGACTCAGAGAGACATAAAGTATGCTTCAGAGGCTCAGCTCTTAAGTGCCTTTCCCCTTAATTGTCTTTGGTTGCCAGCTCCGCAGGGGTGGAGAGAGAGAAGAGGCAGTGCTGGCTTGAAACATCTGCAGAAGATCTCAAGACAGCATCGTGCCCCGTACATGCCGATGGCTGCCGTCCTGCATGTTTGCTGTGCCCCAGCGCTGCATCCTCCTAGTCGGGCGTAGGCCAACTCTCAGATATCATGGATTGCTAGAGCAGGGGACATTTGGGGGAAGGCTATTAGTGTAACTCTTTCCAGAAATATCACTCAGTATTTCCCTGCTTTTCTGTTGAGGCTTTGGTTGGATATAGTTTTGGGGGTGGCAAGGGGAAATAAAAATCTCTCCTCTCTGCCTCCGTCCAGCTCTTCCATGATGGTGCAGCTCTCTGCCCCTTTGATGACATAACATACTGCTCCATATGCAATGAATGTTTCTTGCACTCTTACTGTAACAGCTCTTAATACAGTGATGTGTGAAATAAGCACAAATCACAGTAGTATACCAGAATAAGTGATTGTTGTGTCTAGAATCAGCTGGAGGACAGTTAAGTGATTGCTGATCTTGGCTGGTCTCACTTATGAGTCTGAAAATTAGTTGGCTGACTGTTGGCTAATCTATAATGACCCCAGTTGGGACAGCTGGGATGACTTGGCTCTCCTCCATGTGTCCTTCATCCTCCATTGGACTAGCCTGGGTATGTTTGTTCTTCATGATGGTAGAGCTCAAGAGGGCAGGCAGAAACACATAGAGCCTCTTGAGATGTAGGTCTAGAACTGGGATGCTGGTAACTTCTGCCACATTTTCTTGGCCAATGCGAGACACAGACTAGTCCAAATTCAAAGGCTAGGATAGGAAAGTAGACTTTTTCTCTTTAGTGAGAAGAGCTGCAAAGTCACGTGGAACCTAACAAGGACACAGGAAAGGAGTAAAAAATTAGGATCATCATTGCAATCTATCACACATACCATAAGCCAAGTCTGCACTACATGTTTGTAGAAATCAAAGTTCCTTTGACCTCAAGCCTCTTTCCCTTTCTACCATGTGATATACATGAAGCTCACCTTTGCTAGGAAGGAAGGGCAATCGATCCTGGCCATGTCACTGTGTATGCCATTCTCAAGTGTTTCTTGGCCCCATAGCTCTTTGCAGAAAGCAGCAGTGGTGTAAATGTATATAGGAAATACAAGTTCTTTCATTAAACCTTGTAACGTGGCTACAAGAAGAACGGCACCGAAACACACAGTGAGGATGCTGTTGGTGTCCCACTCAGATCCCAAACCCCACCTACTGTGAGCATGGGCTGCTAATGGTTCATAGCAGTCCTCTTCTCCAGAAGGGCTTAGCCACGCCAAGGCTGCCTTGCTTCAGGAGTTATGTGCATACCCACACCTCCTACCACAGCAGACTTTGGCCAAGGATTGGATGAAATGAGAATGTAAAAGACTGCCCCCTTTCCTGGAGGGGAAGCCAACTCTGTGGTGTAACTTGAGCTCCAGAACTCCCCAAGGCCTGAAGTTAGACTTTAGCTGAAACTACATCCTTGGTTCACATCTTCTCCTGCTTACCTCACTCCCATCCTCCTGAGAGTACACCATCAATAAATCGTGTGCAACTAAACTCCTGTCTCAGGCTCTGCTTCTAGGAGCCCAAACTAAGGTAGCCATATAACATAAACATAGAGTGGGGAAGGTATTCTCCTCTTCTTCATCGAAGACCCTGGCTCTAGGGTAGCTTCAGTGTAATAGAGGGATTTTCTAGCTAAGGGGCAGCAGTGCCCAGCAGGCCATGGAAGGATGGCTGGCTGGGCAGTGGTGATGCCGGAAATGTTTAGAATCATCAGCCTTCCCTGTGAGGCGCCCCAAAGGCTCTCAGACATAACTGGCTGAGGCTTGGAGAAAGGAGAGGGGAATGAGGTCTTGTGTAAGTAATAGAGGAAAGAAACCAGTAACATTGGGATTATCACTGTTGCTGTGAGTCCATCTATACTAATGATCCAATCCGGTGAGACCCAGTAAGGCTTGGGTTATGTTTGCATCCTAAGTAAGTCCAGGAATTTTTTTCTTTTTTTTTTTGTACCACTGCTGGACCAAATAGGTTTCTCTGTGTGAGATCTAAGGATGAAGACACGTTGTAGTACCTATTATTTCAAAAGAACTACTGCCTATCTCCACATCTCCACTGGAGCCCCAGCACCCTGTGAAATTGAGTATTAGGCCTGCTGTTAATGAGCACTTAAGCTTTCATGTTCCCCATCAGCCTCCTAACTAGCATCCCGCCTCAGTGTTTATCCTCTAATTCATTCTCCAAATGATGGTCAGATTGATTCTGTAAAAGTTGATTCTTATCTTTTTATAACTCTGATTAAACTCTTCCCTCCCCTTTGATGACAAGTTAAAATTCAAACTACCTAGTATGATGTAAAAGGCGTCTTTTGGCGTGGTCCCCAGTGCCTTTCCATCCTTGCTCTTTCTTTACTCTTTGCTGGGTCTTGACTGTGCTCTAGGCTGTTTGCTGAGCAGGCCAGGGGTCTTTCCCCAGTGGTCCTGCGTGCATGATTTTCCTCGACTTGGTGTGTCCTATTTTATATTCTATGACTGGTAAACTTCTCATCATCTTTCTTGATTCACCTTCATCCTCACCTCTTTGTGGAGCGTATCTTGATCATATTAATATCATTTCTACCTCAGGATATATTATATACTCATTATATTCATTCTGAGCACCCAGGATACTTTGAACCTACATGTATCATAGAACTTATTTGATGTATGAATAAATTAGAATGCATAACTCTTTCTAGAAAACCTGCCTAAACTCTGAAAGCAAGTACAGCAAACAAAAAAATACACAAAATGGTTCAAATGTAGTGAGCAAAACAGAATTTCTATGAGCTTTAGGTCGCATTCACTTTTTTATTCAAGCCTACCTAGTATGACTCCTTGATGTTACTTATAAAGTCTGAATTACAGAATTTGGGAACGTTTTCTTGTCTTGTGCTAGTAAGAACGCCATATGGGTAGACAATGTGTCATATCAAATCCAGCACAAAGGAATAAACCAGGCCCTTTTTCTTTGTTAATTTATATATATTTTTCTGTTCTCTTCCAAATTTAGGTCAAACATGTCTCTATAACAACTCATATTCATTAAAGAGAAAAGTTAAAAATTTTTTTAGCAAGAGATAAGATGTGGGAAGATTTAGTGGTTTTTCTTTAGGTTCTAGAATGGTTTGTGGTGGAGGAAGGGGATGGGAGAGGGGAAAGCTCTTGTGAGATACAGCCCACATCCATCAATGCTGGACTGTAGTCCTCAAATGGATCTGGAGCTTGGGCATCTTAAAGCAAAGGTTACTGCCCATATATGCCCTCCTTTTTTTAAAAAAAAATTATTTATTTATTATTGTTTTTTTATTTTTATTTTTAGGCTGCATTGGGTCTTCATTGCTGCGTGCGGGCTTTCTCTAGTTGCAGCAAGCGGGGGCTACTCTTTGTTGCCGTGCATGGGCTTCTCATTTTGGTGGCTTCTCTTGTTGCAGAGCACGGGCTCTAGGTGCGTGGGCTTCAGTAGTTGTGGCATATGGGCTCAGTAGTTGTGGCTCGAGGGATGTAGAGCACAGGCTCAGTAGTTGTGGCGCACGGGCTTAGTTGCTCCGCGGTATGTGTGATCTTCCCGGACCAGGGATCGAACCTGTGTCCCCTGCATTGACAGATGGATTCTTAACCACTGTGCCACCAGGGAAGTCCCCTACCCTCCTTGATATCCAGCATCAAATCACCAAAGTTGGATCATCACCAGAGAAACACAATACCTCACTAATATGTAGAGGAAGGTGAAGGATCACATAAGAATCATGCGGGGAACTTGATACAAATGCCTAAGCTTAACCACTCAGAAAACTCTGATTAAGTGAGATTGAGTGTGGTCAAGGAATCTGCTTTTTTACATAAATGCACCAGATGATTCTCCTACAGGAGTAATGTTTACCACATGCTGAGCGCTCACGGCTCTAACTATTCACTAATTTCAAAAGCTATAAAAACCCTGAGGAAAAAAATAATATAAAATATCATTCTTCCTTAAGAGCAGGTCAATTGCATGGTCGATAATTTTGGTCTGTCTCTTGCATAGATCTTCACCTCATTTGCCTGTCTCTGACTTTGTTATACTCAACTCACTTAGGAAAACCACAGCCTTGGTCAAACTGAACTCTCTGGTCACTTCACAACTGCATTCATGCGACAGAAAGTGACTGAGAAAGACTCAAACTCACAGCCATGCTGATTGACCTCCCTTCTGGCTCTGACAATGACTGGGGATTTTATCGAGCTAAGATTCCCATTGACAACAATTCAGGAAGATGGACAACATGAATGAAAGGTATAATTTGAAGGCATTTGATTGTAATGAACCCAGGCAGGACTTGAGGGACTACAATCACTGAGAGAAAGGAAGCAAATGAGATGAGGCTCTCACTCACTCCAGCTTTTTTACTGGACAGTTTTCAATTTGTTGTGTGGAGAAACAGAGCCCAGGAAGAAAGAGGCAGCCATGTTGGGCTGATGAAGCGTATGCTGGAGCTCAGAGCTTTTAAGACTGTGGGAACTTGAAGGGTGAAATCCCAGGAGAATTTTGTTACCTTTTCTTCTCAGAAAATCCCTTTTACTTAATTGAAGTGGCAGCCATGAAGGTGCACTTCTTGGAACTTCCTTCAATAAAGAACTTGCTGAGGAGTTCGTTTAGTTTACAACCTTTGGGTGCATCACCTTTGGGATCTTCCTCAGCTTTTGAGCCAAAGCTCTGCTCTTCCCATGCACACCCCAGGCAGTGACGCAGCATGGTGGGCTACTAAGGCCTGGCTATTTCTGCACAGTGCAGGATTCCTGGATAGGCAGTCATTTCACCAGAGCTCCGTGATGGGCTGGCTTTGACTTTCTAAGAGCTGCACCGTCGTCTGAGACTCTTACTACCCATACCTCCTTTCTTCCCCGATCTCCTTTCATAGATCACAGACTTGCACATGGGCTGAAAGTTCTCTTCTGCTATATTCTTCCTTTATATTTCATAGTTTCACTTTTAATTCTATCTTGTATTTGTTTTTCCTGGGGGCCCAATTGGCATGTTCCATCAGCTACCAACTCAGTTCTTTGCTCCTTTTTAGCAAAACTTCCCCCAAATAGTTGTTAATTCACTGCCTGTAATTCCTCTCTTCCCATTGGCTTTTAACTCACTTCAATCACATCTTAACACGCCCCCCCACTCCTCCCCACACACATGTATTCACATACTCCTTGGAAAGTGCTCTTATTAGTATCACTAATGACCATTTCCACATCCCTAAACACCAGGCTTAATTCTCAGCCATCACTGATTTACTAAAGTGAATCACTCCCTCTCCATGTTTTTTTTAATTTTTAAATTTTATTTATTTTTTTATACAGCAGGTTCTTATTAGTCATCAGTTTTATACACATCAGTGTATACATGTCAATCCCAATCGCCCAATTCATCACACCACCACCACCACCCCCTGCCGCTTTCCCTGTTTGGTACCAGTCCATATGTTTGGTCTCTACATTTGTGTCTCAATTTCTGCCCTGCAAACCGGTTGATCTGTACCATTTTTCTAGGTTCCACATATATGCGTTAATATACAATATTTGTTTTTCTCTTTCTTACTTACTTCACTTTGTATGACAGTCTCTAGATCCATCCACGTCTCAACAAATGACCCAATTTCGT
This sequence comes from Stenella coeruleoalba, assembly GCF_951394435.1. Classification (NCBI taxonomy): domain Eukaryota; kingdom Metazoa; phylum Chordata; class Mammalia; order Artiodactyla; family Delphinidae; genus Stenella; species Stenella coeruleoalba. Next base: position 54,572,302 of record NC_137156.1, read on the forward strand.
TCCATTTTATGGCTGAGTAACATTCCATTGTATATATGTACCACATCTTCTTTATCCATTCGTCTGTCGATGGGCATTTAGGTTGATCCCATGACCTGGCTATTGTAAATAATGCTGCAATGAACACTGAGGTGCATGTGTCTTTTTTTTTTTTTTTTTTTGTTCCCATATCTCTTCCCGCTTGGTCTCCCTCCCTCCCACCCTCCCTATCCCACCTCTCCAGGCGGTCACAAAGCACCGAGCTGATCTCCCTGTGCTATGCGGCTGCTTCCCACTAGCTATCTACCTTACGTTTAGTAGTGTATATATGTCCATGCCTCTTTATCGCTTTGTCACCGTTTACCCTTCCCCCTCCCCATAGCCTCAAGTCCATTCTCTAGTAAGTCTGTGTCTTTATTCCTGTTTCACCCCTAGGTTTTTCATGACATTTTTTTTTTTTTCTTAAATTCCATATATATGTGTTAGCATACGGTATTTGTCTCTCTCTTTCTGACTTACTTCACTCTGTATGACAGACTCTAGGTCTATCCACCTCATTACAAATAGCTCAATTTCATCTCTTTTTATGGCTGAGTAATATTCCATTGTATATATGTGCCACATCTTCTTTATCCATTCATCCGATGATGGACACTTAGGTTGTTTCCATCTCTGGGCTATTGTAAATAGAGCTGCAATGAACATTTTGGTACATGACTCTTTTTGAATTATGGTTTTCTCAGGGTATATGCCCAGTAGTGGGATTGCTGGGTCATATGGTAGTTCTATTTGTAGCTTTTTAAGGAACCTCCATACTGTTCTCCACAGTGGCTATATCAATTTACATTCCCACCAACAGTGTAAGAGGGTTCCCTTTTCTCCACACCCTCTCCAGCATTTGTTGTTTCTAGATTTTTTGATGATGGCCATTCTGACTGGTGTGAGATGATATCTCATTGTCGTTTTGATTTGCATTTCTCTAATGATTAGTGATGTTGAGCATTCTTTCATGTGTTTGTTGGCACTCTGTATATCTTCTTTGGAGAAATGTCTATTTAGGTCTTCTGCCCATTTTTGGATTGGGTTGTTTGTTTTTTTGTTATTAAGCTGCATGAGCTGCTTGTAAATTTTGGAGATTAATCCTTTGTCAGTTGCTTCATTTGCAAATATTTTCTCCCATTCTGAGGGTTGTCTTTTGGTCTTCTTTATGGTTTCCTTTGCTGTGCAAAAGCTTTTAAGTTTCATTAGGTCCCATTTGTTTACTTTTGTTTTTATTTCCATTTCTCTAGGAGGTGGGTCAAAAAGGACCTTGCTGTGATTTATGTCATAGAGTGTTCTGCCTATGTTTTCCTCTAAGAGTTTGATAGTTTCTGGCCTTACATTTAGGTCTTTAATCCATTTTGAGCTTATTTTTGTGTATGGTGTTAGGGAGTGATCTAATCTCATACTTTTACATGTAGCTGTCCAGTTTTCCCAGCACCACTTATTGAATAGGCTGTCCTTTCTCCACTGTACATTTCTGCCTCCTTTGTCAAAGATAAGGTGACCATATGTGCGTGGGTTTATCTCTGGGCTTTCTATCCTGTTCCATTGATCTATATTTCTGTTTTTGTGCCAGTACCATACTGTCTTGATTACTGTAGCTTTGTAGTATAGTCTGAAGTCAGGAAGCCTGATTCCTCCAGCTCCATTTTTCGTTCTCAAGATTGCTTTGGCTATTCGGGGTCTTTTGTGTTTCCATACAAATTGTGAAATTTTTTGTTCTAGTTCTGTGAAAAATGCCAGTGGTAGTTTCATAGGGATTGCATTGAATCTGTAGATTGCTTTGGGTAGTAGAGTCATTTTCACAATGTTGATTCTTCCAATCCAAGAACATGGTATATCTCTCCATCTATTTGTATCATCTTTAATTTGTTTCATCAGTGTCTTATAATTTTCTGCATACAGGTCTTTTGTCTCCTTAGGTAGGTTTATTCCTAGGTATTTTATTCTTTTTGTTGCAATAGTAAATGGGAGTGTTTTCTTGATTTCACTTTCAGATTTTTCATCATTAGTATATAGGAATGCCAGAGATTTCTGTGCATTAATTTTGTATCCTGCAACTTTACCAAATTCATTGATTAGCTCTAGTAGTTTTCTGGTGGCATCTTTAGGGTTCTCTATGTATAGGATCATGTCATCTGCAAACAGTGACAGCTTTACTTCTTCTTTTCCGATTTGGATTCCTTTTATTTCCTTTTCTTCTCTGATTGCTGTGGCTAAAACTTCCAAAACTATGTTGAATAGGAGTGGTGAGAGTGGGCAACCTTGTCTTGTTCCTGATCTTAGTGGAAATGCTTTCAGTTTTTCACCATTGAGGATGATGTTTGCTGTGGGCTTGTCATATATGGCCTTTATTATGTTGAGGAAAGTTCCCTCTATGCCTACTTTCTGCAGGGTTTTTATAATAAATGGGTGTTGAACTTTGTCAAAAGCTTTCTCTGCATCTATTGAGATGATCATATGGTTTTTCTCCTTCAATTTGTTAATATGGTGTATCACGTTGATTGATTTGCGTATATTGAAGAATCCTTGCATTCCTGGAATAAACCCCACTTGATCATGGTGTATGATCCGTTTAATGTGCTGTTGGATTCTGTTTGCTAGTATTTTGTTGAGGATCTTTGCATCTATGTTCATCAGTGATATTGGCCTGTAGTTTTCTTTCTTTGTGACATCCTTGTCTGGTTTTGGTATCAGGGTGATGGTGGCCTCGTAGAATGAGTTGGGGAGTGTTCCTCCCTCTGCTATATTTTGGAAGAGTCTGAGAAGGATAGGTGATAGCTCTTCTCTAAATGTTTGATAGAATTCGCCTGTGAAGCCATCTGGTCCTGGGCTTTTGCTTGTTGGAAGATTTTTAATCACAGTTTCAATTTCAGTGCTTGTGATTGGTCTGTTCATATTTTCTATTTCTTCCTGATTCAGTCTTGGCAGGTTGTGCCTTTCTAAGAATTTGTCCATTTCTTCCAGATTGTCCATTTTATTGGCATAGAGTTGCTTGTAGTAATCTCTCATGATCTTTTGTATTTCTGCAGTGTCAGTTGTTACTTCTCCTTTTTCATTTCTAATTCTATTGATTTGAGTCTTCTCCCTTTTTTTCTTGATGAGTCTAGCTAATGGTTTATCAATTTTGTTTATCCTTTCAAAGAACCAGCTTTTAGTTTTATTGATCTTTGCTATCGTTTCCTTCATTTCTTTTTCATTTATCTCTGATCTGATTTTTATGATTTCTTTCCTCCTGCTAACTTTGGGGTTTTTTTGTTCTTCTTTCTCTAATTGCTTGAGGTGCAAGGTTAGGTTGTTTATTCGAGATGTTTCCTGCTTCTTAAGGTGGGCTTGTATTGCTATAAACTTCCCCCTTAGAACTGCTTTTGCTGCATCCCACAGGTTTTGGGTCGTTGTGTCACCATTGTCATTTGTTTCTAGGTATTTTTTGATTTCCTCTTTGATTTCTTCAGTGATCACTTCATTATTAAGTAGTGTATTGTTCAGCCTCCATGTGTTTGTATTTTTTACAGATCTTTTCCTGTAATTGATATCTAGTCTCATGGCGTTGTGGTCAGAAAAGATACTTGATACAATTTCAATTTTCTTAAATTTACCAAGGCTTGATTTGTGACCTAAGATATGATCTATCCTGGAGAATGTTCCATGGGCACTTGAGAAGAATGTGTATTCTGTTGTTTTTGGATGGAGTGTCCTATAAATATCAATTAAGTCCATCTTGTTTAATGTATCATTTAAAGCTTGTGTTTCCTTATTTATTTTCATTTTGGATGATCTGTCCATGGGTGAGAGTGGGGTGTTTAAGTCCCCTACTATGAATGTGTTACTGTCGATTTCCCCTTTTATGGCTGTTAGTATTTGCCTTATGTATTGAGGTGCTCCTATGTTGGGTGCATAAATATTTACAATTGTTATATCTTCTTCTTGGATCGATCCCTTGATCATTATGTAGTGTCCTTCTTTGTCTCTTTTAATAGTCCTTATTTTAAAGTCTATTTTGTCTGATATGAGAGTTGCTACTCCAGCTTTCTTTTGGTTTCCATTTGCATGGAATATCTTTTTCCATCCCCTTACTTTCAGTCTGTATGTGTCTCTAGGTCTGAAGTGGGTCTCTTGTAGACAGCATATATAAGGGTCTTGTTTTTGTATCCATTCAGCTAATCTGTGTCTTTTGGTGGGAGCATTTAGTCCATTTACATTTAAGGTAATTATCGATATGTATGTTCCTATTCCCATTTTCTAAATTGTTTTGGGTTCGTTATTATAGGTCTTTTCCTTCTCTTGTGTTTCTTGCCTAGAGAAGATCCTTTAGCATTTGTTGTAAAGCTGGTTTGGTGGTGCTGAACTCTCTCAGCTTTTGCTTGTCTGTAAAGGTTTTAATTTCTCCATCAAATCTGAATGAGATCCTTGCTGGGTAGAGTAGTCTTGGCTGCAGGTTTTTCTCCTTCATCACTTTCAGTATGTCCTGCCACTCCCTTCTGGCTTGTAGGGTTTCTGCTGAGAGATCAGCTGTTAACCTTATGGGGATTCCCTTATGTGTTATTTGTTGTTTTTCCCTTGCTGCTTTTAATATGTTTTCTTTGTATTTAATTTTTGACAGTTTGATTAATATGTGTCTTGGCGTATTTCTCCTTGGATTTATCCTGTATGGGACTCTCTGTGCTTCCTGGACTTGATTAACTATTTCCTTTCCCATATTAGGGAAGTTTTCAACTATAATCTCTTCAAATATTTTCTCAGTCCCTTTCTTTTTCTCTTCTTCTTCTGGAACCCCTATAATTCGAATGTTGGTGCGTTTAATGTTGTCCCAGAGGTCTCTGAGACTGTCCTCAGTTCTTTTCATTCTTTTTTCTTTATTCTGCTCTGCATTGGTTATTTCCACTATTTTATCTTCCAGGTCACTTATCCGTTCTTCTGCCTCAGTTATTCTGCTGTTGATCCCATCTAGAGTACTTTTAATTTCATTTATTGTGTTGTTCATAATTGCTTGTTTCATCTTTAGTTCTTCTAGGTCCTTGTTAACTGATTCTTGCATTTTGTCCATTCTATTGTCCATTCTATCTCCAAGATTTCGGATCAACCTTACTATCATTATTCTGAATTCTTTTTCAGGTAGACTGCCTATTTCCTCTTCATTTGTTAGGTCTGGTGGGTTTTTATCTTGCTCCTTCATCTGCAGTGTGTTTTTCTGTCTTTTCATTTTGCTTATCTTACTGTGTTTGGGGTCTTCTTTTTTGCAGGCTGAAGGTTCGTAGTTCCTGTTGTTTTTTGTGTCTGTCCCCAGTGGCTAAGGTTGGTTCAGTGGGTTGTGTAGGCTTCCTGGTGGAGGGGACTAGGGCCTGTGTTCTGGTGGATGAGGCTGGATCTTGTCTTTCTGGTGGGCAGGTCCACGTCTGGTGATGTGTTTTGGGGTGTCTGTAGACTTATTATGATTTTGGGCAGCCTCTCTGCTAATGGGTGGCGTTGTGTTCCTGTCTTGCTAGTTGTTTGGCATAGGATGTCCAGCACTGTGGCTTGCTGGTCGTTGAGTGAAGCTGGGTGCTGGCGTTGAGATGGAGATCTCTTGGAGATTTTTGCTGTTTGATATTATGTGCAGCTGGGAGGCCTCTTGTGGACCAGTGTCCTGAAGTGGTTCTCCCACCTCAGAGGCACAGCACTGACTCCTGGCTGCAGCCCCAAGAGCCTTTCATCCACGGGGCTTCTTAATTTGGGATGATTCGTTGTCTATTCAGGTATTCCACAGATGCAGGGTATATCAAGTTGATTGTGGAGCTTTAATCCGCTGCTCCTGAGGCTGCTGGGAGAGATTTCCCTTTCTTTTCTTTGTTCTCACAGTTCCCAGGGGCTCAGCTTTGGATTTGGCCCCGCCTGTGCGTGTAGGTCGCCGGAGGGCGTCTGTTCTTTGCTCAGACAGGACGGGGTTAAAGGAGCCGCTGATTCGGAGGCTCTGGCTCACTCAGGCCGGGGGGTAGGGAGGGTCACGGAGTGTGGGGCGGGCCTGCGGCGGCAGAGGCCGGCGTGACGTTGCAGCCTGAGGCGCGCCGTGCGTTCTCCCGGGGGAGTTGTCCCTGGATCCCGGGACCCCGGCAGTGGCGGGCTGCACAGGCTCCCCGGAAGGGCGTGTGGCTAGTGACCTGTGTTTGCACACAGGCCTCCTGGTGGCGGCAGCAGCGGCCCTAGCGTCTCATGTCTGTCTCTGGGCTCCGCACTTCTAGCCGCGGCTAGCGCCCGTCCCTGGAGCTCTCTCAACCAGCGTTCTTAATCCCCTCTCCTCGTGCACCAGGAAACAAAGAGGGACGTAAAAGTCTCTTGCCTCTTCGGCAGGTCCAGACTTTTCCCCGGACTCTCTCGCGGTGCACTAACGCCCTGCAGGCTGTGTTCACGCCGCCAACCCCAGTCCTCTCCCGGCGCTCCGACAAAAGCCGGAGCCTCAGCTCCCAGTCCCGCCCGCCCCGGCGGGCGAGCAGACAAGCCTCTCGGCTGGCGAGTTCCGGTCGGCCCGATCCTCTGCGCTGGAGTCTGTCCGCTTTGCCCTCCGCACCCCTGCTGCTGTGCTCTCCTCCGCGGCTCCCAAGCTCCCCCACTCCGCCTCCCGAAGTCTCCACCCGCGAAGGGGCTTCCTAGTGTGTGGACACTTTTCCTCCTTCACAGCTCTCTCCCGCTGGTGCAGGACCCGTCCCTATCCTTTTGTCTCTGTTTAGTTTTTTCTTTTGCCCTAACCAGGTACGTGGGGGGTTCCTTGCCTTTTGGGAGGTCTGAGGTCTTCTGCCAGCGTTCAGTAGGTGCTCCGTAGGAGTTGTTCCACGCGTAGATGTATTTCTGGTGTATCTGTGGGGAGGAAGGTGATCTCCGCGTCTTACTCTTCCGCCATCTTCCCGGAAGTGCATGTGTCTTTTTGAATTATGGTTTTCTCTGGGTATATGCCCAGTAGTCGGATTGCTGGGTCATATGGTAATTGTATTTTTAGGTTTTTAAGGAATCTTCATACTGTTCTCCATAGTGGCTGTATCAATTTACATTCCCACCAACAGTGCAAGACGCTTCCCTTTTCTCCACACCCTCTCCAGCATTTGTTGTTTGTAGATTTTCTGATGATGCCCATTCTAACTGGTGTGAGGTGATACCTCATTGTAGTTTTGATTTGCATTTCCCTAATAATTAGTGATGTTCAGCATCTTTTCATGTGCTTCTTGGCCATCTGTATGTCTTCTTTGGAGAAATGTCTATTTAGGTCTTCTGCCCATTTTTGGATTGGGTTGTTTGTTTTTACCATATTGAGCTGCATGAGCTGTTTATATATTTTGGAGATTAATCCTTTGTCCGTTGATTCGTTTGCAAATATTTTCTCCCATTCTGAGGGTTGTCTTTTTGTCTTGTTTATGGTTTCCTTTGCTGTGCAAAAGCTTTGAAGTTTCATTAGGTCCCATTTGTTTATTTTTATTTCCATTACTCTAGGAGGTGGATCAAAAAAGATCTAGCTGTGATTTATGTCAAAGAGTGTTCTTCCTATGTTTTCCTCTAAGAGGTTTATAGTGTCCTGTCTTACATTTAGGTGTCTAATCCAGTTTGAGTTTATTTTTGTGTATGGTGTTAGAGAGGGTTCTAATTTCATTCTTTTACGTGTAGCTGTCCAGTTTTCCCAGCACCACTAATTGAGAGACTGTCTTTTCTCCATTGTATATTCTTGCCTCCTTTGTCACAGATTAGTTGACCATAGGTGCATGGGTTTATCTCTGGGCTTTCTATCTTGTTCCATTGATCTATGTTTCTGTTTTTATGCCAGTGCCATATTGTCTTGATTACTGTAGCTTTGGTCTGTTCACATTTTCTATTTCTTCCTGATTCAGTCTTGGAAGGTTATATCTTTCTAAGGATTTGTCCATTTCTTCCAGGTTGTCCATTTTATTGGCATAGAGTTGCTTGTAGTAGTCTCTTAGGATGCTTTGTATTTCTGCGGTGTCTGTTGTAACTTCTCCCTTTTCATTTCTAATTTTATTGATTTGAGTCCTCTCCCTCTTTTTCTTGATGAGTCTGGCTAATGGTTTATCAATTTTGTTTATCTTCTCAAAGAACCAGCTTTTAGTTTTATTGATCCTTGCTATTGCTTTCTTTGTTTCTATTTCATTTATTTCTGCTCTGATCTTTATGATTTCTTTCCTTCTGCTAACTTTGGGCTCTGTTTGTTCTTCTTTCTCTAGTTCTTTTAGGTGTAAGGTTAGATTGTTTATTTGAGATATTTCTTGTTTCTTGAGGTAGGCTTGTATAGCTATAAACTTCCCTCTTAGAATTGCTTTTGCTGCATCCCGTAGGTTTTGGGTTGTCGTGTTTCCATTGTCATTTGTTTCCAGGTATTTTTTGATTTCCTCATTGATTTCTTCAGTGATCTCTTGGTTATTTAGTAATGTATTGTTTAGCCTCCATGTGTTTGTGCTTTTCATGTTTTTTTTACCTGTAATTGATTTCTAATCTCATAGTATTGTGGTCAGAGAAGATTCTTGATATGATTTCAATTTTCTTAAATTTACTGAGGCTTGATTTGTGATCCACGATTTGATCTATCCTGGAGAATGTTCCGTGCACACTTGAGAAGAAAGTTTAATCTGCTGTTTTTGGATGGAATGTCCTATAAATATCAATTAAATCTATCTGGTCTGTTGTGTCATTTAAAGCTTCTGTTTCCTTATTTATTTTCATTTTGGATGATCTGTCCATTGGTGTAAGTGAGGTGTTAAAGTCTCCCACTATTATTGTGTTACTGTCGATTTCCTCTTTTATAGCTGTTAGCAGTTGCCTTATTTATTGAGGTGTTCCTATGTTGGGTGCATATATATGTATAATTGTTGTATCTTTTTCTTGGATTGACCCCTTGATCATTATGTAGTGTCCTTCCTTGTCTTTTGTAACATTCTTTATTTTAAAGTCTATTTTATCTAATATGAATATTGCTACTCCAGCTTTCTATTGATTTCCATTTGCATGGAATATTTTTTTCCATCCCCTCACTTTCAGTCTGTATGTATCCCTAGGTCTGAAATGGGTCTGTTTTTGACAGCATATATATGGGTCTTGTTTTAGTATCCATTCAGCAAGCCTGTGTCTTTTGGTTGGAGCATTTAATTCATTCACGTTTAAGTTAATTATCGATATGTATGTTCCTATGACTATTTTCTTAATTGTTTTGGGTTTGTTTTTGTAGGTCCTTTTCTTCTCTTGTGTTTCCCACTTATAGGACTTCCTTTAGCACTTGTTGTAGAGCTGGTTTGGTGGTGCTGAATACTCTTAGATTTTGATTGTTTGTAAAGCTTTTGATTTCTCCATTGAATCTGAATGAGATCCTTGCCAGGTAGAGTAATCTTGGTTGTAGGTTCTTCCCTTTCATCACTTTAAGTATATCATGCCATTCCCTTCTGGCTTGTAGAGTTTCTGCTGAGAAATCAGCTTTTAACCTTATGGGAGTTCCCTTGTATGTTATTTGTCGTTTTTCCCTTGCTGCTTTCAATAATTTTTCTTTGTCTTTAATTTTTGCCAATTTGGTTACTGTGTGTCTCAGCGTGTTTCTCCTTGAGTTTATCCTGTATGGGACTCTCTGTGCTTCCTGGACTTCGGTGGCTATTTCCTTTCCCATGTTAGGGAAGTTTTCGACTATAATCTCTTCAAATATTTTCTTGGGTCTTTCTCTCTCTCTTCTCCTTCTGGAACCCCTATAATGCAAATGTTGCGTTTAATGTTGTCGCAGATGTCTCTTAGGCTGTCTTCATTTCTTTTCATTCTTTTTTCTTTATTCTGTTCCGTGGCAGTGAATTCCACCATTCTGTCTTCCAGGTCACTTATCCGTTCTGCCTCAGTTATTCTGCTATTGATTCCTTCTAGTGTAGTTTTCATTTCAGTTATTGTATTGTTCATCTCTGTTTGTTCTTTAATTTTTCTAGGTCTTTGTTAAACATTTCTTGCATCTTCTCGATCTTTGCCTCCATTCTTTTTCCAAGGTCCTGGATCATCTTCACTATCATTATTCTGAATTCTTTTTCTGGAAGGTTGCCTATCCCCACTTCATTTAGTTGTTTTTCTAGGGTTTTATCTTGTTCCTTCATCTGGTACATAGCCCTCTGCCTTTTCATCTTGTCTCTCTGTCAACGTAGTTTTTTTTCCACAGGCTGCAGGATTGTAGTTCTTCTTGCTTCTCACTCAGTCCTTCTTAATAAGGCCTGCCCTCAGGGGAAACTAGTTAACCAGAGCCTAACTGACCTGGATGATGGGAAATAGCTAACTCCAGCCAGTTCTAGCCATCCTGTCTCACCTTTCAGGCAAATGATTTACAAGGAACCAGGGCAGTGTGGAGGTGAGGGGCTCGTGCAGGGGAAACACCTCATGATCTTCTCCAAACTGTAAATCACCACCCCACTCCCAAGGTTCTGATATACAGCAGCAATTCTAGAGTCTGGGAAGTCCAAGATCAAGGTGCCAGCAATATAGGTTTCATTCTGAGGTCTCTTCTCTTGGATATAGGCAGCTGCCTATCTGTGTGCTTACACAACCTCTTTCTTGTGTTAGGGCAGAGACGAGCTCCCTCTCCTTGATGGTGTGTGTTTTTCACTTGATTTTCAAGACACCATTCCCCACCCCACCCCCCCTCCTGCTTTTTTTATTCACACATCTTAGTGGCAACCCTTTCTAAGTCTTCACTGTGATTCTTCCTCTTATGTTCAGGTTGCCCCAGAGCTAAACCTTGGACATCTTTTGTTCTCTACCTATTGACATTTCCTAGGTGATCTCACCAAGTCCAATACATTTAAACACTGTTAAAATGCTTACAACCCCCAAACAATATATAAGCCAACCAGCCTTCTCTCTCCTCACCTTCTGCCCTCGACATGATATGTCTGATCTTCATTCTATTCCCCAGCTCTCCTCCCCACAGTTTTTTATGATTCCAATCCTTCCATCTGCTCAGGTCCCACATCCTTGAAGCCACTTTCTGTCATGCTCTGCATCCAATCCTGTTGGCACTAATTTCAGAATCTCCAGAATATATCTAGAATTGGACCAGACTTTCCCTTTCCCACTAACACTTTGCTGTCTGTTTCCTCCCTGAATGATCACAGTAACGGAGCTCCTAAGTCCTCCTCTTGCCCCCGTCTGTAGTCTAGTCTCAGTGCAGTAAACAGTGAGAACTTTTTAAAGTATAAATTAAATTATGTTCCTTCTCTACTCAGATTTTCCAGTGGTTCCCAGTTTCACTCAGAGTTAAAGCCGGAGACCCTGCAAAGGCCTCCTTCTTTCTCTCACCTCCTGACCCTTCCCTGACCTTCTCTCCTGTTAGTCTCTCTGACTCACACTGACTTCCTTAGCATTTTCCTGGTGCACCAGGCACACTCGATTGCTTTCCGCTGAGAGCAGTCCTCAACACCCTCCTCAATCTTGCTACCAGAGCATGGCTCCCTAATTCTCCCCCTCCCCATCCTCCTCAGCAACTTTGTCTTGTAACAGTTATAGCTGTTTAACCTGCTGTAAAATTATCTTACTCATTGTGTTTACTATCTATTATCTATGTTGTTTATTGGTGCATTATGAATCAGATTGAATGACTTTTCTAGATATTCTGTCTAAATTCTGAAAGCAAGTCCCTTACATGAAATAATGCACGAAGTGGTTCAGGTGCAGGGAGGAGTAAGTTGTATAATGGCAAGGGCATCTGCCCCTTTTGTTCCCTTGTGTGTTCAGTGTCTGTTATATAGCAGGTGTTCCATGAATACTAAGGTGGCCAAAGCGCAGATCAACATCCGAGGGAGTCTGACCAAAGATTCTGCCGTGATGTGAAGGTCCTGATCTTGTTTATTCTATTTAGCTTCCAAGCACCCTGTTGAATCTCCTCCACAGGCTGCATCTGTTTTTTTCCAAAACCTTTTCAAATATGGTTTCTGGGCATATTCCCATCTGGCACTAAACCTACCTGAAGCTTCTCAATTAAGTAATATGAGATTTTTAGCTGTGAGTATGCAAGAAATAATAACTTTTCCGCATTACTGCCAGATAAATGAAGTTTGCCAAGAGTAAAAAATGTCATAAAGGACAGAGTAGTAGATGCCTTTGTTCCATGTTGAAATTGCACGTCTTTTGAAATTCAGGGGGCTGTAACACAGTTTTGAAGCAATGATGATGACGGTGATACTTTTCTTTTTAAATTTATTTTATTGAAGTATAGTTGATATACAATGTTGTGTTAATTTCTGCCGTACAGCAAAGTGATTCAGTTATACCTATATATGCATTCTTTTCCATAATGGTTTATCACAGGATATTGAATATAGTTCCCTAAGCTATAAAGTAGGACCCTGTTTTTTTATCCATTCTATATATGATTTTGCATCTGCTAATCCCAAACTCCCAATCCATCCCTGCCCACCCGCCTTGGCAAGCACAAGTCTGTTCTCTATGTCTGTAAGTCTGTTTCTGTTTTGTAGATAAGTTCGTTTGTCTTATATTTTAGATTCCACATATAGGTGATATCATATGGTATTTGTCTTTCTCTGTCTGGCTTACTTCACTTAGTATAATCATCTCTAGGTCCATCCATGTTGCTGCAAATGGCATTATTTCATTCTTATGTCTGAGTAATATTCCATTGTATATATGTACCGCATCTTCTTTATCCATTCATCTGTTGATGGACATTTAGGTTGTTTCTGTCTTGGCTATTGTGAACAGTACTGCTATGAACATAAAGGTGCATGTATCTTTCTGAATTATCTACTGTGTGTTTTAATTGTGACCCTCCTCTGTGTCTGGCTCTGTGCTAACCTTTGGGATAAAAGATGCAAAGACATGGTTCATGTCTTGTAGGACTTTCTAGTCTAGGGGAGAAAAAATGACCTGCTAACAGATATATGAACCATTAAAAACATAACAGAATTTTAAAATGCAATAAGATTGCAGAGGATTTAAAAACGAAAAACCAAATCCCAATTCTATCTAGGGCAGTCATGGAGTATTCACAGAGAAAGCTTGATCTGAACCACAACTTGAAGGATGAATAGTAATTTGGCACAGTGTTTAAGGATGAGAGTGTAAGAGAGGAGAGAGAAAAATGAGGGCAAAAGTATGTTGGGATAAACAACCTGGTACTTAGGAAAACTGCAAGTAGGTCAACGTGGCAATAATTTAGGGAACACGCAGGGTATCAGGGACCAGTCACAAAGGCTCTGGAATGCCAGCTAGCATTTTGGCTTTTACCTCTTGGGCACTCATTCTTGATTACATCTATATGAAGGTCTATTTTATCTTTCAAAACATGTTTTAAAAATATAAGTATCTCCTTGTGGTATATAGTAAGGACAATGGCCAAAGGTTCATAAAGACAGGGAGGGAAAAGCAGAGGAATAATAAACCTGTTGAAAGTAACATGAGCATAGGCTGTACTCTGGGTTTCCCAGAGGCACAGAGAAAGGGGACAATTCACAACTGGATGAGTTACTTCTTTCTAACAAAGAACAATTGTCTCGACTTCATGGAAGATGCATGCTTTCTCAGGTTTGGACTTAGAAATATCACTCTCTTATGGGTCTCTGCATAAAGAGTCATTGAGTCATGGTGAGAGGTGTTGTCTTTGAACATGTAATGCAGAGGTTTGTACTTAGAACTGCTTGTTTCATGTTCAGCCTCTCGATGAAAGATGAAAACCATTAGCCTGACACTTAATGAAGAAGCTCGGAGCTGTAAGACATGTTGAGAAGACAGGATTATGTGCCTTCTACCTGTGGTGTTTCTCATGGAGCCCAGCACAGAATTAGGGACATGATAGATGCTTCAGGACAGACGTTCTCATATGATTTTACTGTGACTAAACTAACTTTGAATTTGGCTTTGGTTTTCAGAGTGATTTTCATGGTAAAACCCTTCTTTGGTCAGCTCTCAGAGCATGCTCTGAGATGAGAATTATAGACTAAAGGAGAAAATAATGACAATCAAATAATTGCCCAGGCTCCCGTGGAGGCTTCTTAATAGAGGTGGATTTGGCAACTTGGTGAGTTGTTTGTCACTGGCAAATTCAGGATTCACATGCCAAACATAGAATATGGCAGACAGTCACGAAGTCAGAGTAGGACCACGGACAGAAAGTTTATGGGGGGCAGTAACTTTTTAAATGATTAAACAATTAATTCTTTGATTTCTGTGGATTTATATTGCAAAGATGAAGTATGGTGGGAGAAAAACAGGAGCCCTCTTCTTTAACTAGCATTGGCAAAGCATAGTTCACAAAGGGTAAATAAGTTCCTTTAACATGTATGACCCCCTAATGCAGAGGCGTTATTATTTCTCCTTCACACGTGAGGGAGCTGAGGTGCAGAGAGGTGAAGTGAGAGTACCCCATTTCATAGACCCCAAGACTTCTGAATCCCAGTGCTTTGTACATTTTATTAGGCCATAGATGTTTCTTTTAAGATGCTTCCCTGCATGAAGATCTCTGATAGGTATCTTAGAAATCGGGATCGTGGCTTTTTGGAATGAGATTGTGTGCAGGTCAGAAGGCAGGAGATTGACTATATGATTTCTTTTTTCTTTTTTTTTTTTTTAAATTATTTAAGGCTGTGTTGGGTCTTCGTTGCTGTGCGCAGGCTTCTCATTGCAGTGGCTTCTCTTGTTGCGGAGCACGGGCTCTAGGCACGTGGGCTTCAGTAGTTATGGCACGTGGGCTCAGTAGTTGTGACTCACGGGCTCCAGAGCGCAGGCTCAGTAGTTGTGGTGCACCGGCTTAGTTGCCCCGCAGCATGTGGGATCTTCCCAGACCAGGGCTTGAACCCGTGTCCCCTGCATTGGCAGGCGGATTCTTAACTACTGCGCCACCAGGGAAGCCCTGACTCTGTGATTTCTTAATGTGTTTTTCTTCCCTGAAGTCATGTGGCTCTTCAGTCTGACTTATGGGTGGAATTAGGTTAACTTTGGCCGTTTCGGAGGTGGTGGATGGGTGGGGGGTGCATGCAACTTTGTTGCACATGGTGGCTGTCTCCAGTAGCTGCCAGACTGCCTACCTTTTTCTTGTGTTTCCCAGGAGGAGGTAAATATTTCATTTTTGAGAAACTGGACTCTAACCCAAAGTGACCCTGAAGTCTGAGCTGCATATTAATCTCTATCAATGAGAGAAAAGCACTTTATTCTTAAAAATTCACTTGCTCCTTCTTCTTGCCCTTGAAGACTTCATATTTGAAGCAGCAGGGAACAGAGGAAAGCCTACAGTTTGTTCTTTGGATTTCTACCAGTCCAATTTTCTAACTGTTACTTGCCTAAAATAAGTGTTACCATAAAGGACCACAAAAGACCTCTGATTTTGTCACTCTATCAAAAGCCTTAAAATGCAGGAAGAGTACATGTCTGTAAGGGCTGAACCACTTAAGGTGTACTGACCACAAGTCTCTCTGTTTGCTATCATTTGAATGTCACTGCAATCAGCAGCCACAAATCTTTAGTAAATGACACTGATTAGGAATTTTTCTCAACAGTTTGGGGCTATGAATCCTTTTTTTTCCTTTCTGGTTTCCCTCTTGGGGCCTGTCTCTTCCTTTGTGTTTGATCTCTCCCTTTTTCTAATGCATAGCACATATCTTTTTTCCATCTCTGTACCTTAATCTTCTGTTAGTCTTCCACAAGTGTATTTGCTTGACTGAAAGGACAAACAGGTGTTGACTTCCTTATTGTGAAACACACACACAAAAAGGACAATTAATTTATACCTATGACAATCTGCTCCAACAGTGACAGCCCTTGAAAATGTATATTCCATTGGAGACCCAAGCCATATTTTGTTTTCATGCAGCTGCTCAATAGAATTTAACTTCAAGTTAGGTTTGTATTCCCCAAGTGAGAGTCTTTAATTGTTCTCAGGAATAAAACCAGTGAATATTTCCATTTTAAATATTTGAAAGGTCTTTTTTTCAAATGTGCTTATATTTTTTGCTTGCATTTAAAAAATTAACTCTTATCTATCATCATTTTGCTTCATCAGAGGCAAAATACAGTTACAGATAGTTTCTGATTATAGTTATTAAAAATATTCTTAATCTAGGAGTTAGGCAGATATATATACAGGAGACAAACATGTTTTAGGGTGTTCCTGCTGGATAAAGTCGCCATTTAGTGAGAAACAGGTTTCTTGACTTATTTGCTCTTGGAACTGTCTGAGGATGGACAGATAAATACAACACACACACACACACACACACACACCCCTCACATGTCTGCTTCCCCTTCACAACTTTCTAGCTCAACCTGTCCATGTCTTGAGCTTATCCTGACATAGCAGAGGGGCTTAGCCATCTTCTAGTAGTCAGGCCTGAATTACTTGTGCAGGTCTGGTACCTGGTAGATGTAAGGTTAGCATCTGGAAATAGTCACCTGGTAGGTCCAAAGGAACAGTTATGCTGGTTGAGCAACAGATAATCAGAAAGCTGATTAGGTGCTGCTCCGGCTTCCTTAGTAGAACTTCTCTGTTTATGCCCTTGGCCCTTTCTATTTCTTCTAGTTCCTGTCACTTGTAACTCTGTCTCTGTTCACATATTTTAAACATAGCTTTCAATGCTTTTCCTTCACCTAAGACTTAAACCTCTTTCCCTGGTTTGTGTTTCCATTATTCTTTGCCCAAGCATGAGATTGCCCAAGAAACATACCTCCTATCAATGTCCCCTATTCCAGGAATTTGACTTGTTGGGCCTAAAAAAAAGTTTGGAGATAATACTGAGAGCTCTTTCTAACACTGTGGATCTGGGGATACCTGTTGGGTCAAAAACATCTTATACATATTCATTCACAAGTGGGCACTTTGCACACCTCTGCTAACCATGTAGCAATGTGCTTGTTAGGGTTTACTATTAATAATAAAGTGACGAATGAATAAAGAAGATGTGGCATGTATATGCAATGGAATATTACTCACCCATAAAAAGGAATGAAATTGGGTCATGTGGATAGACCTAGAGACTGTCATACAGAGTGAAGTTAAGTCAGAAAGAGAAAAACAAATATCGTATATTAACACATATATGTGGAATCTAGAAAAATGTAACAGATGAACTGGTTTGCAAGGCAGAAATAGAGACACAGATGTAGAGAACAAACGTATGGACACCAAGGGGTAAAAGCGGGGGCGGGTGAGGGTGGTGGTGGGATGAATTGGGGGATTGGGATTGACATATATACACTAATATGTATAAAATAGATAAGTAATAAGAACCTGCTGTGTAAAAATAAATAAAATTTAAAAAACAAAAACCAAACAAACAAAAAATAATAATAAAGTGTCTGAGAGCTACATAGAAGATCGAAAAAAAGTAATAATAAATTTTCATATAATAGAATCTGCTCAAGATAGAGCATTGAGATTAGCTGGCAGACACAGAGACAAAGAGATCTGCCAAGAAAGTCATTTAGTAGATAATACATCTAACCCAAAAGAGGCCCCTGGGTCCCACCTCAATGCATCAGATACCCCAATTTCAGAAATGCAAATGTTATAGGATTAAAGCAAAATGAAATATTGAGAGAAGATTAAGCATAACCTGATACACTATTAATCTCAGCCTTCCTCTGAGAGTCGTGTTTCAGAAAGAGGTGGGAAAGAACTCCCCAGAGGAAGCATTTATATCTGGGAGCCTATTCAACAGGAGCAAACAAGCCCTGCTTAATGTGTAGACATTACGGGAAGGGAGACTTCTGTATCCCCTCTGTCTGGCTTTCTAGAAGAAGCACTGACCTGTGCCGTCGTCAGAATATATCAACGTTGTTTGTAATCACGGCTCTTACCACGCTCCTGACACTGCACCACCAATAAATTGAACTTAGAAACACAAGACAAATTATACAATTTGTAAGTGCCCAGAAAACAGCTACTGTGGACGTTACCATTAATAACAACCTCATTGAAAGTTTAGCTTATTCTAAGCTACACAGAATCTTGAATTCCTTACCAGTGTATTCTATCTTCTATTCTGAAGATTATTTTAAATTATTAGAAAAATAGGCTTTTTCAGTAGCAGAAGCATCAAATCAAAAAGCAAAAAGAATGGTACTTTATAGGATCCCATGATTTGTACAAATGCTTCATGTCAATAAAGAATCATCAATACTTGTCAAATCTGCACTGAAATTTCCGATGACTGAAAATACAAATTCCAGCTGTCCAGTTTCAAGTCAATACCACTTGTATAAATTCAACCCTTTGACATAAAAACAACTTGAAATTTATTGAACGTCTTTAAGCTGGCGGTTTAGACTTGTCAGATACCCGGGGAACACAATTGGGCTGAGACAATCCAACTTCCGTCACGTACAAGGATTACACTCAACCAGATTTTCCTTTTTAGGCCTTCCAATCAGCCTCCTATTCAATGCACTGTTTGATCCCGACATTACTAAGGTCCACAGGGCTCCATTTTCTTGCCACAGGGGGATCTTTTTTTTTTTTCTAGCACAACCTAGAATAGACTTTTCTTGCCACAGGGGGATCTTTTTTTTTTTTCTAGCACAACCTAGAATAGACTTTATTTGTAGAGCTTAATAAGGCCCCCTTAGAGTCAGAAAATAAGATCGTCTCAATCATTATTTGCCTCTTTGAGTATGAAAATATTCTATGCAGGTTAAATGAGTTATTAAAAGAAATATGAATTTTCATTTGTTGATCTGAAGTTCAAGACTTGCTGTGTGTCACAGTTCTGTCCTTACTCTCTAATTGTTTTGACCTTATTGGTTCCTGGATCCCTCCTGACTTCTGTGTCATCATCCTCTGGAATAGGAATCTTTGGAAACAGCGGCTTTATATTTTGATCAGTTCGACAAACATATTCTAACCACCTACTCTGGATCAGACCTTGAGTTAGGCCTTGACATTACAGAAATGGAGCAATCCCTGCTGTCCTGAACCTCAAAGTTTGGCAAACAGCTGGAATAATAGAGTCTAGGACCGTGGAGTTCCTAGGAGAGAGAAGAGAAGCTGCTAGAGAGGGGAGCTGCGCCTCTAGGCATGACATTGCCTGAACCCCTTTACTTATTTTGGGCATGAAAACACCAGTCTTTCCTGGGGGATTTGAGGTGGGTGGGAGGGAGAAGGGCTCCATCTACTACAGATGAGTAAATATTCCCAAATATCCTGCTTGATAAAGTCCTCCTTTCTTCCATCTGCTTTGTTCAAGCCCCTGACATGTACAAATATGGCATGCAGTGCCTGTTAGATCTCGTCAGTGATCTTCAATGGCCATAATTATTCACTGAATGTGAACCATGAGCTGTACTTTGTGTATCATGGGCCGAGTACAGCCATGGTGCTTGTTCCCTAAAGCCAGCCCTGTGGTGATGAAGACAGAAAATGAACGAGTATAGGAAGGACAAAATAAATAATTAAACCTTTTTAGTGGTGCCATGAAGAAAAGGGTCAAGGCACAGCAATAGAAAATAAGTGTATGAGTCCTGTTCCTTAGGGTGGTAATGTATGGCCTCTCTGAGACGGTGACGTTTAATGAGAGACTTGACAGACAAGGAACAAGCCACATGAAACTATGGAGGGGAGCGAGAGTGTTTCTGTCAGTGCGAAGGAAGCCAGAGTAGGTCGAGGGGGGAAATGTGGAAGAGAGTGGTGAGAAATGAGGTTTAGTATTAACTTAGGATATGGGCAGGTTTTAGAGGACATCATCACAAGGAGTTAGGATCTTATTCAAGTCCAGTGTGAAGGCATGAAATGTTTTTAAGCTTATCATATGTCCTACTGTATGATTTGCATCTTACAGCTGCTCTGTGGAGAATATATGCGTGCCAGTGGAATGGCAGAAGCCATTGCACCATCCCTGGCTGTGGCGGCAATCCAGGCAAAGGATGTTTGTAACTTGGTGTACAACAGGGGTCATCAAAATGCCAACCCTAGGAAGTGAGGATTTGGAAGCTTGCTACCTACAGTCTGTTTGTTTTTCACACGTCATACTATATCCCAACTTTTCCAACAAAACTCATCTCCACGAACCCATTTGCTCATTTAGACAAATGGGAATGTATGCTTGGCACTTTACTAGATATGGTGGCATAGAAACCAAAAAGTCTCAGTCCTTGTCCTATGAAAACTCACACTCAAATGGGGGAACATAGAGACCTGCAAGTGATAGTTCACTAACAAGTGCAGCCATGGAAGCTCATGTAAAGTTAACAACTTGCATGAAGAAGGGGGTGGTCTGCCTCCAAGAAATCATACATCTACATCGTGTGTGTCATCTCAGTGTTTACCATATACCTAGTACAAGGCTGTGTCCACTGGAAGCTATTTATTAATGGAAATCCAAGGATCACTTAAGGTGGGCTTTTCTATTTTTTAATTTTTTTTTTGCGGTACGCGGGCCCCTCACCGCTGCGGCCTCTCCCACCGCGGAGCACAGGCTCCGGACACGCAGGCTCAGCGGCCACGGCTCACGGGCCCAGCGGCTCCGCGGCACGCGGGATCCTCCCGGACCGGGGCACGAACCCACGCCCCCTGATCGGCAGGCAGACCCCCAACCACTGCGCCACCAGGGAAGCCCTGGGCTTTTCTATTGATGAGACAACCTCAGAAGTCTCAAAATGTTTACATTCCAAGCATATTGGGAGCTGTTGGTATGTGAATGACCTCAACCATCATCTCCTTCACTTCCTGTGTTTAAAAGTTGACATACGTGCTGATAAGAAGTAAGATTGTGCCTTATTATAGTTATAGAAAATAGGCAATGTATAAAAGGTATTGATGGTGGAGGTTCAATGAGAATGTTTAGAATTTAGGAGATTCTTGGCCAAATTATCTCATTAAAAAGTTTACCTTAAGAACAAATGGAAGGCCTTTAATCCATTTTGAATTTATTTTTGTGTATGGTGTTAGGGAGTGTTCTAATTTCATTCTTTTACCTGTAGCTGTCCAGTTTTCCCAGCACCACTTATTGAAGAGGCTGTCTTTGCTCCATTGTATATTCTGGCCTCCTTTGTCATAGATTAGGTGACCATAGGTGTGTGGATTTATCTCTGGTCTTTCCATCCTGTTCCATTGATCTATATTTCTCTTTTTGCTCCAGTACCATACTGTCTTTTTTGGTTTTTTTTAACATCTTTATTGGAGTATAATTGCTTTACAATGGTGTGTTAGTTTATGCTTTATAACAAAGTGAATCAACTATACATATACATGTATCCCCATATCTCTCCCCTCTTGCATCTCCCTCCCACCCTCCCTATCCCACCCCTCTAGGTGGTCACAAAGCACCGAACTGATCTCCCTGTGCTATGCGGCTGCTTCCCCCTAGCTATCCATTTTACGTTTGGTAGTGTATATATGTCCATGCCACTCTCTTACTTCGTTCCAGCTTACCCTTCCCCCTCCCCGTGTCCCCAAGTCCATTCTCTACGTCTGCGTCTTTATTCCTGTCCTGCCCCTAGGTTCTTCGTAACCTTTTTTTTTTTTTTTTTAGATTCCATATATAGGTGTTAGCATAAGGTATTTGTATTTCTCTTTCTGACTTACTTCACTCTGTATGACAGTCTCTAGGTCCATCCACCTCACTACAAATAACTCAGTTTCGTTTCTTTTTATGGCTGGGTAATATTCCATTGTATATATGTGCCACATCTTCTTTATCCATTCATCCGATGATGGACACTTAGGTTGCTTCCCTCTCCTGGCTATTGTAAATAGAGCTGCAATGAACATTATGGTACATGACTCTTTTTGAGTTATGGTTTTCTCAGGGTATATGCCCAGCAATGGGATTGCTGGGTCATATGGTAGTTCTATTTGTAGTTTTCTAAGGAACCTCCATACTGTTCTCCATATTGGCTGCACCAATTCACATTCTCACCAGCAGTGCAAGAGTGTTCCCTTTTCTCCACACCCTCTCCAACGTTTATTGTTTCTAGATTTTTTGATCATGGCCATCCTGACAGATGTGAGATAATATCCCATTGTAGTTTTGATTTGCATTTCTCTAATGATTAATGATGTTGAGCATTCCTTCATGTGTTTCTTGACAATCTGTATATCTTCTTTGGAGAAATGTCTATTTAGATCTTCTGCCCATTTTTGGATTGGGTTTTTTGTTTTTTTGATGATGAGCTTCATGAGCTGCTTGTAAATTTTGGAGATCAATCCTTTGTCAGTTGCTTCATTTGCAAATATTTTCTCCCATTCTGAGGGTTGCCTTTTCATCTTGTTTATGTTTCCCTTTGCTGTGCAAAAGCTTGTAAGATTCATTAGGTCCCATTTGTTTATTTTTGTTTTTATTTCCATGTCTCTAGGAGGTGGGTCAAAAAGGATCTTGCTGTGATTTATGTCATATCGAGTGTTCTGCCTATGTTGTGCTGTAAGAGATTTTTAGTGTCTGGCCGTACGTTTAGGTCTTTAATCCATTTTGAGTTTATTTTTGTGTATGGTGTTAGGGAGTGTTCTAATTTCATTCTTTTACATGTAGCTGTCCAGTTTTCCCAGCACCACTTATTGAAGAGGCTGTCTTTTCTCCATTGTATATTCTTGCCTCCTTTATCAAAAATAAGGTGACCATATGTGTGTAGGTTTATCTTTGGTCTTTCTATCCTGTTCCATTGATCTATATTTGTGTTTTTGTGCCAGTACCATATTGTCTTGATTACTGTAGCTTTGTAGTATAGTCTTAAGTCCAGGAGCCTGATTCCTCCAGCTCCGTTTTTCTTTCTCAAGATTGCTTTTGCTCTTCGAGGTCTTTTGTGTTTCCATACAAATCGTAAAATTTTTTGTTCTAGTACTGTGGAAACTGCCATCGTTAATTTGATAAGGATTGCATTGAATCTGTAGATTGCTTTGGGTAAAATAGTCATTTTCACAATATTGATTCTTCCAGTCCAAGAGCATGGTATATCTCTCCATCTATTTGTGTCATCTAGACCTAAATGTAAGGCCAGACACTGTAAAACTCCTAGAGGAAAACATAGGCAGAACACTCTTTGACATAAATCACAACAAGATCTTTTATGACACACCTGCTAGTGTAGTGAGAATAAAAACAAAACTAAACAAATGGAACCTAATTAAACTTAAAAACTTTTGCACAGCAAAGGAAACCATAAACAAGTCAAAAAGACAACCCTCTGAATGGGAGAAAATATTTGCAACTGAAGCAACTGACAAAGGATTAATCTCTAAAATATACATACAGTTCATGCAGCTCATGCAGCTCAATATCAAAAAACAAAGAACCCAATCGAAAAATGGACAGAAGACCTAAATAGACATTTCTCCAAAGAAGAGGCACATGAAAAGATGCTCAGCATCACTAATTATTAGAAAAATGCAAATCAAAACTACAATGAGGTACCATCTCACATCAGTCAGAATGGCCATCATCAAAAAATCTACAACCAATAAATGCTGGAGACGGTGTGGAGAAAAGGGAACCCTCTTACGTTATTGGTGGGAATGTAAATTGATACAGCCACTACGGAAAACAGTATGGAGATTCCTTAAAAAAACTAAAGAACTACCATATGACCTAGCAATCTTTTTAATACCATCTAGGTTCAACAATTAACCAGTATTTTGCCATATTTGCTCTAATTCTCTATATTTATACCTTTTTAAAATCTAAGCATTTAAAAATTGCAGACACCATGAGACCTCTCCCTAAATATTTCATTTGGCATGCACTTTGTAAAAACAAGGACTCTTTCCTTCATAACCCTAAGGACATTATCACTTCTGAGGATATTAACATTAATGCCACATCCTCACTTAATATCCCGTCCATAATGAACATTTCTCAATTGTTCTAAAATGTCTTTTATAACTATGTTTCTTTAGTCTTTGAAGCAGCATCCAATCAAGGTATAAATATTACATTCAGTTATGTCTTTTTAAATTTCTTTACTATAAAACAGTTGTCCCAATTTTCCCATGACATTGATTTTTTTAAAGAGTGCAAACCACTTTTTTCTGTAGAATAATTCAACTCCCGGATCTGTCTGATTAAAACCCATTCTTCGGATCTAGCCCCACATCTTTTACTCACTGGCCCTGTGGTCTTTGAAGTGGCCACCTTGCTGATAGATAGCTGCTAAGACGCTGAATCCTTCTTCCAGCCTGCAGGAAAATCTGACTGAGTCTTTAATGTTGATATTTTGATATCACTTTGGAAGAATGTCCAGAGGAGGAAAGTCAACATTGGAACTGACACTGAGGAGCTCTGTGTTCCTTCCACCAAGAGTACTGAAACCCAGGAGAGAGTCCCACCTGCCAAGCATAATGGAAGTGTCATCCAGGAAAAGGGGAGATGGTCACAGTGACCTCTGGAGATTCCCTTGCAGGTTAAAGAGTCAGTGAAGGATGTCCTTTGCCAATGGCTCCCGAGTCATTTATCTGGCAGCCCAGAGCCCTCCTTTGTGGTGTCTTGACTAAGGGTTGCAGAGTTTTTCACAAGTCAGGAGAATCTCATTTGCCAAGAATTCTAATTGAATCCTTTGTAGGCTTCTCATAGTTCCCAGACCACACGAGAATGAAGATTCTTGCAGAAGAAGTCAAGAAAATTTTTCTGGCTAGATATATTTAATAGAGTTTCTTTTTGTCTCTTTCCTATAGGTCAGCAGAGACCAATAAAATTTTATGCAATGACAAAAATGTTACTTTTCTTTTGCTGTGCTGTCCAACATAGTAGCCACTAGCTGCACGTAGCCACTGGATATTTGAAATGGGCTAGTATAACTGAGGAATGAATTTTCAAATTTAATTTAACATTAAGAAATTTAAATGCAAATGTACATAGCCACATTGGCTAGTGGCTACTGTGTTGAAAAGCAGAACTACAGACAGTGTTATCACTTGAATCTAATTTCCAGATTTGGAGACCAGGGTCTACTCTTACTAATTCCATTCTCCTCTCCTCCCCTTCTCTTCAGTACGGTAGAGGAACATACGTTATTTTCAACTCTCCAGGCCCTCATTTCCCCTTTCTTAGACCAGTCACAGGATGTGTAGAAGCCAGCAAAGGAGTCAGCCACACAGCAGCTGATGCTAAGAAAGGAAGCCTGCCACCCTGAGTGGTACCCACTCTTGCTTTTCCATCTAAGCCTTTCATCTTCCCATCTGACAACTTGCTCTGAATCTTCACCCTCTTTGTTGGTAAGCTGACTCCTGGGAAGTCAGCTCATAGGAACTCTGCTTCAGAGTTGACAGAGACTTGATTTTCAGGATCTACTTGATTTTCAGGATCTAAGTTCTTTGAGAGGAGCTGACCAACACTTTGGCTTTGTCTAAGAGGCTGTACTTCGTGATTCGGTTGCCAGATAGACAAGAAGGAAATGGCAATGACAGTTGCCACAAAATGGCAATGACAGCAGTGATTACATTTCATTGTATATGAAGACCTTGGCGCTTGTATTAACATGTATTTCATCTTTATAATAACTCATATAATACATATTATGAGTTCTTATTTTACAGATGAGGAAACATGATGTTCAGAAGGGTGTAAGACTTGCCCAAGAGCATACAACTAGGCAGGGAGGGGCTAGGAATTAAAATGTAATCTGCCTAATTCCACCGCTCTTTCTAGGGCTTCTGATTATGACAGTAGTTTTCTGCCTTGAATCTATCCTGTTTATGTCTCTGTTTTTCACTCTCTTTCTTTGTACACACACACACACACACACACACACACACACACACACACACGGACACACACACATTTGTGAATTTTCCAGGCATCTGAATTGTACACCTTTAATTTACAAACTCTTAAATGAAAAATAATTTAACTTGACAAAATTGCTGATATATTGTACTTGTCCTGCCCTACTAAACAATTAAGCCTTTCTGGATACACATACATTATAAAACTGCACTGTGATATAGTCGAGTTCTAGTGAGGCAAGTAGAATAGTTTGCCTGCATGAACCAGCTTCAAGTCACCAAGCTTTGTTGTTGTCCTTGTGATAAACTACACATAACACAAAATTTTCATTTTAACCGCTTTTAAGTTTACAGTTTTGTGGTATTAAGTATATTCACATTGTTCTGTGTGGTTGGTTGGTTTGTTTTTTACTTAGGATAAGTCTTTTTTTTAAATTTTATTGAGGTATAATCGACAAATAAAATTTTAAGACATTTATAGTCATTCACACTCTTGTACAACCATCACTACTACCCATCTCCAGAAATTTTTCATCATCCCAAACTGAAATTCTGTACCCATTAAATAATAATTCCCCAACCTTCCCTTCCCCTCAGCCCCTGGTAAGCACTACTCTACTTTCTGTGTGTATGGACGTGACTGTTCCAGGCACTAGAGCTTGGAGCTTCCTGGTTGCTATTTTGCTGACATCACTTTTCAAGTCACTGAGCTTTTCAGGCCAATGCCCTTCTTGTGCACAAGGGGTGGGGGTGGGAGATTGGTGTGGGGAGGGAACAGGCATGGGAAGTACAGGGTTAAGGACAGGGTGACACTGAAGAGCCTTCATGCATTTAGTTCCCATTTTTCCAAGAACAAAGTGGGGAATAGTTGCCAGCTATATATTCAACACCTTTCCTTTCCTTTAAAAGATACATTTATTCCTAAATCTGGTAGCCTCATAGAAAAAATACATTTATTCTTAAATTCTGGTAGCCTCAAGGAGTAAAAGCTCAGATAATTCAAGAGCCAGATGATTTTTATTAATGGAGGAAATAAATATTTGACCACAACATTCATCAAATTCTTTTCTACTTTAGTGCCAGTGGGGAACTAGATTTGGGAGACATCTGAGCACACTCAAAACCAACTAGTAGAACCAACTGGGTTCTGTTTCAGCCAGAGACTCGCCAATTCATTTCAATATCGTCTGCATTCTGTGTCTTCCTCTTCTCCCAAGAGATGTAGAAGGTTAAAAACAGGGTCTCCTCCCTGAAGTAAGAAGCTGAATTCATATATTTTTGATTTGGTACATTACTGAATATTTTAGGATCTGGTGTACTTTCAGTGAAAACAAGCCTTTCTTAAAGTAATTGAGAGATATATGAAATTCTCATTATCAGAAGAGAAATGTTGATCCCTTTGAATTATGCAGGGAAGAATAAATATCTAATTATTTTAGCCTAATCATCATTATTCCTTTTCATCTCCCAACACCCTAGTCATTTCTCATTGTTTTTTTTCTCCCTACCCCATCAGCTCTTTTAAAAGGCCATCCTTTTGAGTTCAGCTGAGATAAAAGAGGCTTAAAGATAAGAAACAACAGAAATCCCTGCACTTCATGTGGATTACAAGCAGAGTTAACATGGCTATATAGAATGAAGCCGCAGCTTGGGGCCTGGAAATGACAAGGTTATTTATTCTCTGAAATCCTAGGCACTGGTTAGGCTGTTATTAATCACAGGGACTACAGGGCTGGGGTGGGCAAACTTCATTTGCAGATGGAAAGCTACTGGGCTGTGAGTCTCTATAGCGGTACTCTTAAAAACAATGTCTGCATTTGGAAAATTTAATTTTTTGAAAACTGTCGAAAATTAAGTATAATTGAATTAATCTCTCACTGCTCCTTCCCCACCCCCACACTCTAATGGTACATATCTTTTAACCATTTTCCTTTTTAGTTCATTTGGTGGTTCCCATTAGAAGTTTAAATGCTTTTTCTACTTCTGTTTCTTGACATATCAACTTTAGACAGCACCAGTCTACTCTCTACAACAAACTCTAGAGTTTTGGAACATTTGTACCTCATCTTCTTGAGCCATACCTAAATTTTGTCATTTACATTATTACTTTAGTTCTTCTGGTAATTCCCTTTATAACTGTAAATGATAAATATTCACATTCACACTTCTTGATTTATCAGCTTTAGAGAATACTTTTGAAGGGAGAATAAGTTAGTACACTTACAATTGCTTCCATTTCTTCTCTTCCCTTCACCTACTAACTTTTGCTGTTGTTGGTGGTTATTTAACTTCTATACTGTTAAGGTTCGTAGCACTTACATTTTTCTCCAATACCTGTTATATTACTTTCTGCTTTTGTCTATAGGTTAATTTTCACAATTAAGATTTCCCCCAAATAGGGGATTAAATGGATTAAAGACTTAAATGTAAGACCTGAAACCATAAAACTTCTAGGAGAAAACATTGACAGTACACTCTTTGACATTAATTAGTCTTAGCAATATTTTTTTGGATATATCTCCTCAGGCAAGGGAAAAGAAAAGCAAAAGTAAACATACAGGACTACATCAAATTGAAATGCTTTTGCAGAGTGAAGAAAAATATCAACAAAATGAAAAGGCCACCTACTGAATGGCAGAAGATATTTGCAAATGACATATCTGATAAGCAGTTAATATCCAGTATATACAAAGAACTCATACAACTCAACATCAAAAAAAAAACAAGCCAAACAACCTGATTAAAAAATGGGCAGAGCTCCTGAATAGACATTTTTATAAAGAAGACGTACAGATAACTAATAGGCACATGAAAAGATGCTCAACATCACTACTCATCAGGGAAATGCAAATCAAGGCCACAGAGCGATCGTCTCATGCCTGTTAGAATGGCCATCATCAAAAAGACAACAAATAGCAAGTGTTGGCGAGGATGTGGAATAAAGGGAACCCTTGTTGGTGGGAATGTAAATTGGTGCAGACACTATGGAAAACAGTATGGAAATTCCTCAAAAAATTAAAAATGTAACAGTCATATAATCTAGCAATTTCACTCCGGGTATTTATTCAAAGAAAATGAAACGCTAATTAAAAATGATATATGCACCACTATGTTCACTGCAGCATTATTTACAATGGCCAAGATATGGAAGCAGCTGATGTGCCTATCAATAGATGAATGGATAAAGAAGATTTGGTATATATACACAGTGGAGTATTAGCCATCAGAAAGAATGAAATCCTTGTAGTGAGGTGGATGGACCTAGAGACTGTCATACAGAGTGAAGTAAGTCAGAAAGAGAAAAACAAATACCGTATGCTAACACATATATATGGAATCTAAAAAAAAAAAGTGGTTCTGACAAACCTAGGGGAAGGACAGAAATAAAGACGCAGACATAGAGAATGGACTTGAAGACACGAGAGAGACACTTGAGGACACGAGTGAGAGAGTAGCATTGACATATATACACTACCAAATGTAAAATAGATAGCTAGTGGGAAGCAGCTGCATTGCACAGGGAGATCAGCTCTGCGCTGTGTGACCACCTAGAGGGGTGCAGTAGGGAGGGTGGGAGGGAGACGCAAGAGGGAGGGGATATGGGGATATATGTATACGTATAGCTGATTCACTTTGTTATAAAGCAGAAACTAACACACCACTGTAAAGCAATTATACTCCAAAAAAATGTGAAAAAAAGAAAAAGGATGAAATCTTGCCATTTGTGAAAACACGGATGGACCTAGAGGGTATCATGCTAAGTGAAATGAGTCAGACAAGAGAAAGGCAAATACTGTACACCTTCACTTATATGTGGAATCTAAACAAAAAAAATGAACAAACATAACTAAACATAAACAGAGTCATATATACAGAGAATAAACATGTGGTTGCCAGAGGGGAGGGTGTAGGAGGAAAGAAATAAGTGAGGGAGATTAGGAGGTACAAACTTTTAGTTACAAAATAAATGAGTCAAGGATATGAAATGTACAGTGTGGAGAATACAGTCAATAATTATGTAATCTCTTAGTATGGTAACAGATAGTAACTAGACTTATCATTACTACTTATCATGGTATGATTCCACTTAAAAGATAGATAAGTACTAGGGATATAATGTACAACGTAAGTGTAGTTTACACTGCAGTATGTTATACGTGAAAGTTGTTGAGGGTAAATCCTAAGATTTCTCATTGAATGGAATGATTTTTTTTTCTATTTCTTTAATTTTGTGTCTATATGAGTTGATGGATGTTCACTAAACTTACTGTGATGATAATTTAATGATGTGTGTAAGTTAAATCAATGTTCTGTACACCACAAAAATTCCTAAAGTGTCAAGACCTATTAGATTCTGGTTTTTTTTCTTTTTGTTTTTTTTGAGTTTTCTTTGTTTTCTAGGTACCACACAGTGCTGCTACTTCTGTATCTCATGTTATCCTCTTCCTTTTACATTTTTTTTCCTGGAGTACCTCTTTGAGGAATTTTCTTTTTAAAGATGAGTTATCTGATTCTTACGTTTTATGAGATCTGGAACGTTTGAAAAGCATTTTGTTCAATACTTGTTTAATGGTTTGGTTGGGTATATATGTCAGGGTTTAAAAATTAGAAATTTGAAAAAACAAAGTTGTGTTGTCTTTTGGCATCCAGTATTGCTGATGAGAAATTTGATGTTAGTTTGATTTTTTTTTTCTCCAACTCTGGAAGCTTTTATAATTCCTCTTTGTTCTTGGACGTCTGAAATTCCCTGAGTTGTTTCAGTGTGCAGATTTTTCCCTCCACTGATTTTGGTAGCCATTTGAATCCATTTGAAACTGCATTTTTTTTTTTTTTTTTCAGTTCAAGGAAACTTTCTTCTAGCTTCATCTTGGTATTTAGACCTATCTATTCTATTACTCAGGACAATTACTGACCTTTTTTTTTTTTTCCAGTAACGTGTTTACTTTTCTGAAATTATTTTTTTTCTTTGCTTCCTTTTCCCAGATTAGATGCCTATTTTTGTTTTTGGAAGAAACAGCTTTTGTTCTGTCTGAAGATACTTATTAGAATAATTTCAAAGTTCTCTTCCTTGGTCAGCTCTAATTTCTCTGTGGTCAAATATTCTTTTTTCCATTTTGGGCTTGCTTTTTTGCGCCGTAAAATTTCCCTAAATATCTCAGGATCCTGAGCTGCTGGTTCAGTTTCATAAATGAACAGATATTGTTTTGTGCCCCATACCATGTCCTTTGGCCCCCTTTGGGTTTTAGCTGCTGTCCTGGGGGACAGGTCCCTTCCACTGCCAATGGCCTGCCACTTCTCTCCAGAGTTCTGCCTTGGGGGTTTTGAAACCTGCTGGACAGCATGGAAATGTGGTTGGGAACTGTCTCCAGGGACATTCCTCACCCACTATCTCAATGCGGGAATCAGTTGATAAATGCTTCAGCCTCTTGTTCTTCAGGGGGACAATTCTGTGACACATTCTACATGGTTCCTAGGAGGGTCCTGGCAGGATGGATTCCTAGTTTCCTACAATAGCAACCCTCAGATTGTACATTCTTTATTGAATTTCCTCATCCCTGTCTCACTCCAGCTTCCTGGAAGCACCTCCCATATACCTACCTGTATCCATGTTCTTGTGTCAAGTTCGATTTTGTGGGCATGTAAACAAAGACCGTGATTAGTATACCCAGGAGACTGGGCTTTTCTCTGGAGCTGTGTAAACCTCCCTCTCCAATAGCCCTCTTCCCTGGATGAGAGGACTGACTTTGAGTTCTGTTATGCCAGGGGGTGTTTTTGACAAGCAGTTTCCTTGGAGGGTTCCTAGATAGAGAACAGACCATTTGCTGGGGGTACTGCAGTAACCTAATAATGAGGATTTTGCCCAGGAGTGGGGGGCACATTGGTGCATTTGACTCTGGGAGGAGCTATTTATTTATTTATTCATTTATTTATTTATTTTTCTCTTCATTGTTTGAACTGTAAGCCCAGGGTTGTCTCTGTCTTGCCCTGCTTTTCTCACAGGCTCCAGGAGCCAGGCAGATTGTCTCCTTTCTTTAGAAAGTAGACACCCCAGCATTGTAAACCACTGCTTGCTACAGGTGCTCTTTAAACATGGAGAGGAGGGGGTACAGGAAGAGTGTTGTTTTTCTGACCAAGCAGGTAATTAATTACCATGATGATTAGCCCAGGGCGTGAGCCCTTCTTGGCATAAGTTGATAGTGTTTGAAGCTTCTCTGAAGCTCCATTTTGAAAGATATCTCTTACTCGTAATGCTGTGATGATGCTTTAAGTTGTGATTTTCTGTTGCATTTGTCCTGTCAATATCTTTTGTTTTCTATCTTCTATAACTTCCTCAAATTTTCTGGTCCATTGATGGCCCCCTTCTTGTTACCAGCATGATTGTACGTACATTTTTCCCACTTAAATAGATCATGTAATGGGTGCACATGTATATGCTGGGTCCATCATCTTGAATAATATTCTCTCGTTTTAGATGATGCCACAGACATAGAGCCTCAGAATCTAGACTTGAGCTCACTTCTTGTTCTGTACCTTGTGCCCTTCTGTTTCATCATTATACTCAGAGCTCTGAGTGCGGTTAAGGCAGACTTCACATGGAAAGGTGGCCATATTTTGAAAGAAAGCACAGGGAATCAAAGGGAACTCAAAGAGGGGAAATTCTAGGGATAACAAAACAGGATCTCTCGTATCATTGGCCTGATGGTAATGGAGAGCTTGCTTCCTATTCTTGCCACTTCTTTTAAATGAAGCCTTTATTTACAGGAGAAACGCTCAATATATCTGGCCTCATTGGCACTTGAAATTCAACGACCTTGGGTTGTGATAAAGTAACATTGTGGTACTGGAAGAGAATTATGAAATCAGAAATACTTCACCTTCTTCTAGTCTAATTGACTATGGAGATTCAGGCAAATCATTCTGTCTCTGAGCTGGCTTTAATTTCCTTATGCATAAAATGAGGATAGAACCAATGACTTTTAAAATTCTCTGGTTCAAAATCTAAGCAAACACAGGGAGGCAAGTGCAACTTAGTTAATTGACAAGGTTACTGACAAAGAGCTATACAGGTATGATCCTTATAGGGTATGGCATTAAGATGTGCGTCTTGGTCCAGTAATTGTTACGGGTTATCCTGAGTGCCAGGCTAGATTCCAATTAAGGTTTAGTCTTCAACAGTGTTAACCTGTGAAAGGCACATGCACACACAGACAATTACTCCAGTGCAGACTCTCCCAGTTGAAGGCCACCAGACATTTTTCCTGAGTAGAGATCCGTCCATTCTAGCAGTAGCTGATTCGTTTCTCTTATGCTTATTTTCTATACTTCTACATAGTTGTGGCTTCTGAGAGAAGCTACTGCTATAATATAGCTAACTAGAACAGCTCAAGCCCCAAGGGTTCATCCTTTATTATTTGCTGAAGACCCTGATCTAAGATTCTCAGGGCAGAGCCTAGTGTTTGGGGGTGGGGGATGCAGGGGAACTTCAAGTTATTAAATCCCATCCTGATGGCTGGCTTAGATCTGGCTTCTGTCTCGATTTTCCTGCACAGAGATCCTGCTTCCTATTCATCTGGTGACTTCCCAGAAATTCTATTCTGAAGGGCCTAGTGTTAGTTGTATGTTTGAAAGGGGGAGCTGTGGGTCTTACTTTGAAGTATATATATTCATATTATACAGCATATGTATACCGAGTACGCTGTTTCAGTTTGTTAAAGCAGTTCAGCTACTTTGTCTTGTCCTTGTGGGCTTCGTCCTCAGGAGACTGGATATGCACCATCTCTACTTTGGGTTCTCCTGAGATGGAGAGGCTTCCAGGACCATCAAGGCACAGCATCATGTGTGCACTGACATGGGGCCTACCTCCAAGCCCGTTTGTGCCGATGTTTATCTCAGTCACGGGCCACAGCTGGCATGCCCAGCCCTTTGTTCCACTAATTTATGGCTTCTGTTCAGTCTGCCTGACTCTCCTGCGGAGCTTTGTACCTACCCGTGTTCACCAGAGGGATCCTCACTTTTGCAGACTATTTCAGGGTGTACCACTTTGCACCCAGATAATGGATATCTCCTGACTGCTCGAAAGTGTCAGGGCCGTGGCTCTCTCAAAGCCATGCTCAAAAGAGCCTCATCAGTATCTATCTGCAGTCCCATTTGGTTCTCATGCAGGGACTTCCAACAGAGAAAGAAGTTGTCACTGCCTTTCACAAATCATTAAGAGAAGGAAAACAGGAGAGCTGAAAGATTGGCATCACAATGACAGTAGGCTATTACAAACAGGTTAAGAGCCTTCTTTTCTTAAGTTTCTTACCCCCAACTGCTGTTCAAATAATCAAAAAGTGATCCTCCCTGAAACTGATTTAATTCTCAGGAGCAATGAAAAGACATTTAAAGGGCAAGCCAACTTCATAAAATGACATTAAAAGCTTTTAAAATAGTGTTTTGTTCTAAAGGGTGTTTGCAAATGTCAGAGGTAACATATTGATTATAGCCCTAGCAGGTCTTGCTCAGGGATGCCTACCTGCCTTTGGCTTAACTAATGCTATTGAATCCTCTTGGTATGAATGATCTCCACTACCTCGCTTTGTTTGCCTAAACTTTCCCGACCCACTGGACTTTATCCACAGATGAACAAAAGGTGTATTAAATCTTTGATGTTTATCATTCTTGTGGCACTTAACTTCTCATGTAAATTGCATAGAGATAAATTCTCGAAACTGGTAATGGAAGTTAGTTGCCCTATAAACTCCTGAGATGGCCCATAGGCTCCCGGAAAATGTTGAAATTTGGTTGCTTCATCTGAGGATGTGATTGTGAGTACCTAAACAAATGAAAAAGCCACCTTGAAAGGGGACACATAATCCCCTTTAAATCAAGATGGGGGTCCAACCTCTTCCATATTTCCCGGGCTCTGGCCTCCATGATGAAAATATCTCTGATACTCTTGTTTGCAGATACTTACCAGCTATTAGTGGGAGCCAAGAATATTGTGGAGAAAGTTGATATCATCATAACAAACACAATCTTGGATGAGTCCTTTAATCTCTCTGAACGGTTGTTCCCAATTTCCAAACCATGGAGACCATAATAACTGCTTTGACTACAGGGTCACACCAAGGCTCCAAGGAGATGAGAATGGTGCACTTGTGTGCTCTGGTTTGCAGGTTATAAGGGCCTTGCAATAACTGGGGAGGCTGAAGCGGATAACTTCCCTATTGATTTTTAGGAACATCCAGAATCTAGACATGAGATGTGTTCATGCCATTTAACCTAGCCAGGCGTTAGGTATGAGCACTAAATCGTGTGTGATCACTTATATCAGCGCATGCCAACTGTAGCTATAGCAGTGGGCTGAACTCACAGTTTGCCCAAAGACCAAAGACTGCCTAATTCATCAACAGAGTAAAACTCCTAGTAAGTAATAGATATGGTTTTGGTTTACTATTTTAAAGATTTTATACAGTGTAATAAGACCTTATTCTTTTTAGGGGAGAGGGGATAGCTTATTTTTGTTATAAAGTGATAACATGCTCATGGTAAACAAATTAAAATAGTGATGAAGTGAGTAATGTGAAAATTAAAAATCTTTTCCCTGACTCCTATCTCATTCTTCAGGGGAAATCGCTGTTAATGTGTTCTTGTATATCTCGCTAGGTATTTATTGTAACAGGAATGAACATCTATTCACACTCTTCGGCACCTTTCCTTTTCCCCCCTTAAATATATATAAACATATATATATTTCATATATGTGTGATTGATCTACTTCATATATATATATATATATATATATATATATATATTTTTTTTTTTTTTTTTTTTTTTTTTTTTTTTTGCGGTATGCGGGCCTCTCACTGTTGTGGCCTCTCCCGTTGCGGAGCACAGACTCCGGACGCGTAGGCTCAGCGGCCATGGCTCACGGGCCCAGCCGCTCCGTGGCATGTGGGATCTTCCCGGACCGGGGCACGAACCCGTGTCCCCTGCGTCGGCAGGCGGACTCTCAACCACTGCGCCACCAGGGAAGCCCCATCTACTTCATATTTTAATGGTTACATATCACATGGATATGACATAATGTATTCAACTACTTCCCTGTTGATGTACAATAGGTTTCTTTAAATTTTATTTGTTACTAAAAACTGTGCTGTAAATACCCTAGAACACGTAATTTACATTATTTTGCAAGTTGAGTAAAAGCCATACTTCCTTTTGCTGCCAATTTTTTATTTAGAAATTTTCAAAACTACAGTAAAGTTGAAAGAAAAGCATGAAGAACCCCCAGATTTCCTTTATGTAGAGTCACTAATGGTAAACACTTTACCACTTTTGCTTTCTCTCTAAATATATATTGATATTTATACATCTTGCAGAACTGTTTGAATGTAAGTTGAACACATTATGACATGTCGCCCCTAAATACTTCACCATGTATCTCCTAAGAACTAGGCCATTCTCCTATAAAGCCATAATGCCATAGACATACCCATGAAATTCAAAATAAAATTACCAATATTATATATTACCTAGTATATAGCCCATATTCAAATTTCTACAAATTTCCTCATTTTTTTCTAAGATGTTCTTTATAGAGATTATTATTTCTGTTTATATCAGATCCAGGCAATGCATTTGGTTGGCATGTTTCTTAGTCTCATTTAATCTAGGACCGTTCTCTGGATATTTCATGTTGTTACTGTTGTGAAAATGAGTTGCTTAAGATATTTAGGCCAGTTATTTTATAGAATGTCGCACAGTCAGGACTTGTCTCTTTGTTCCCACAGGATTAGATTCAGGTTAAACGTTTGTTGTAGGAATGTTGCATAGAGGACGTGGTGTATGTCTCATTGTATCCCATTAGGAGGCAGTGGGATTTCAGGTTCTTGGATTACTGGTGATGATCCCTTAAGACTGTTTTCTCCAGCTCACTCCATAATAGTTTGTGTCCTCTGTAACTGAGGAATCTGGGTGATCAGTTTGAGACTGTATGACTGTCTTACTCCTCCACAGCCTTTACCCACTTGTTTTGTTTTCTGTTGATGATCGCTGCCTGAATTAATTATCATGTTCTAGCTGAAAATGATGATTTTGTAATTCTATTGTATCTTCTTTGGTGCTGCTCATAGATTCTTGATTTTTTTCTCCCCAGTGTGTTATAATTCATCCACATGCTTAAATTGTACTCAATTTGCCAGTGGAGCCCTGTCTCTTGGCTCATTAGCCCTGGCTATTTTTCCTTGCTTTCTAGCACAAGCTGTCCCAAGATTACTTTGCACTTCCCTGGTTCTAAACCTGGAGCCACTTGCTCCTCCACAGGGCCCTGGATCTCTTTACCTGGGAGTCATTTTTTGGAACCAAGATCTGGGTGCTAGGTGTGCTCATTGTTACAGTAGTATTATTGTTTCTAGGCCCAGGATTCAGCATTCTGCATATGGCCTACTTTTGTACAGTCTGTGAGCTAAGAATTATTCTAACATTTTTAAACGGTTGCAAAAGCAGAGCAAAACAAAACAAAAACAAGCAAACATACAGACAAATTTTTTTTTAAAAAAAGAGTATGAAACAGAGATCATATATTGTCCTTGAAGCCTAAAGAATTCATTATGTGTCCTTTACAGGAAAAAAAAATGTTTCCCAATCACTCTTCTAGGCTTTTTCAGCATATAGAGCTAGGAAAATATATTTTGAAAATAATACTGTGTTTATACTATTACCTCCAATTCAATTCCAGCACCACAAGTTTTTCATGACTTTCTCCCATTATGGATTTGTAACTCCCTTTTTTGCAAAGAAAACCAGGTTTCCAACAAAAATTGTATATTTACTTATTTGCTGTTTCCTATGATACATCCCAAGCAGTTTCAGAAATACTACATCAATACCACAGGCAGGGTACTGTGTTCAAAAGTTGTTCAATTAATTCTTCCCCCTGTAGTTATTTGATCAGTGTGATATATACTAGGTTCCTTTGTTTTTGTTTGTATTTAATATCTCAGTAAAGCAAGTCACACAGATTTTTTGGTTTCCCAGTACATGTAAGTTTTTCACACTGTACTTTAGTCTGTTAAGTGTGAAATAACATTATGTCTAAAAAAACAATGATCTTATCTTCATTTAAAAAATACCTTATCGCTAAAAAATGCTAACCATCCTATGAGCCTTCAGTGAGTCGTAATCTTTTTGCTGGTGGAGGGTCCTGCCTGGTTGTTGATGCTGCTGACTGATCAGGGCAGTGGTTGCCAAAGTTTGGGGTGGCTGTCTTATTCTTAAAATAGGACAACAGTGAAGTTTGCTGCATTGATTGACTCTTCCTTCCATGAATAATTTCTCTAGAGCATGCAATGCTGTTTGGTAACATTTTACTCACAGTAGAACTTCTTTCAAATTGGAGTCAGCTTTCTCAAACCCTGGCACTGCTTTATCAACTAAGTTTACGTAATATTCTAAATCCTTTGTTGTCATTTCAACAAGCTTCACAGCATCTTCACCATGAGAAATTCCATCTCAAGAAATGACTTTCTTAGCTCATCCATAAGAAGCAACTCCTCATCTGTTCAAGTTTTATCATGAGATTGCAACAATTCAGTCCCATCTTCAGGCTCCACGTCTAATTCTAGTTCTCTTGCTATTTCCACCACATCCGCAGCTACTTCCCCCACTCACATCTTAAAACCCCTCAAAGTCATCTCCGAGGGTTGGAATCAACTTCTTCTAAACTTGTGTTAATGTTGGTATTTTGACCTCTGCCCATGAATCACAAATGTTCTTAATGGCATCTAGAATGATGAATCCTTTCCAGAAGGTTTTCAGTTGACTTTGCCCAGATCCGTCAGAGTAATCACTATCTATGACAGCTATAGCTTCACGAAATATATTCTTAAATAATAACTCTTGAAAGTCAAAATGACTCCTTGATCCATGGGCTGCAGAAGGGATGTTGTATTAGCAGGCATGAAAACAACATTAATCTCTTTGTACATCTCCATCAGAACTCTTGAGTGACCAGATACATTGTCAATAAGCAGTCATATTTTGAAAGGCTAGAGGAGAAGGAGAGAGATGGGAGGAATGGCTGGTCAGTAGAGCAGTCGGAACACATACAGTTTATGGATTAAGTTCACTATTTTACATGAGCATGGTTCAGGTAGCCCCCAAACAGGTATAATAGTATCATCAAAAAGCACTGATCACAGATCACTGTAACAAATATAATAATAATGAACAAGCTTGAAATACTGCAAGAATTACCAAAATGTGACACAGAGACAACAAGTAGGAAAATGCTGTTGGAAAATAGCACAGATAGACTTACTGGACACAGAGTTGCTACAAATCTTCATTTGTAAAAAATGCAATACCTGCAAGGTACAATAAAGCAAAGTGTGATAAAACGAGGTATGCCTGTATTATTTCTTATTGTGGAGGTGAAACTTTAAGGTAAATTTCCAGAAGTGGAATAACTGTGTCAAAGAGTAAATAATGAATATGCAATTTTGGCAAACATTGTCAGTTTCCCCTCCATGAGGTTTTTTTCCATTTCTTACTGCATCAGTAATGTATGAATATGCCTTTCCCAAGATTCTCATCAACAGAGTGTGCTTGTCAGTCTTTTGAATTTTTGCCAATTTTGTAGGTGAAAAATTTTATCCCAGTTTAGTTTTGATTTGCATTCCTTTTAATTATAAGTTGCACAAATTTTCGTATGTTAAAGGACTATTTATCTCTTTCTTATGTAATAACTATTTCTGTGTTGTACTCATTTCTTTGTTTTTTGTACTCATTTTTTAAAATCAGATTTTAGGTAGTTCTTAATTAGACCTAAATTCTTAATTAATGGCAATAAGAGGAATTCCACATCTTTAACTTTGTCACATGAGCTTATTAAGTAATAACAACATTTTGGCTAATGGTTTCCTTACTAACATGTGGATAAAACAATCTCTTTTCAAGATTAATGTGAGTTTTAAAATAATATTATATCTTAACATTCCTGGCCATGACCCCATCTATACCTTAGAAATAATGGTGTGGTTTGGGATGGTGAGAAGGGACGAGGATTATTATTTGTCTTTTAAAGGCAAGCTGCCAATTCCTGGTTGTCTTTTTTTGTGTGTGCCTTTTCACCACCCCAATTAGTATTTATAATCCAAATGAAGGTGCATTCTCATGGCCCGAGGGGGAAGTCCCAACTAGATCACTGCCTTCCTCCAGTTTTCCACTCTTTGATTAAACTTTATGTGGAGGAGGACATCATCTCACATTTGGTGAACATTAAGGAGGTTAGCCATCACACTTATTTATGATACTTTATTCACTCTAGTTCAAATTCTGCTAATAGCTTGTGTGTACAAACTTACCAGTAACCCAGTTATAATCCAATCATTTGTTCATTTAATTTCAACCCATATGCCTACAAAACCAGGCACTGTGTTGGGCACTTAGATTTCTACCACCAACTCCAGAACTTCATCAGCAGTTTTAAGGTAAAAACGGACAAACAAATTTTAAAAACCCAAAACAGTAATAAGCCAAAGATTAGTGATCAATTTGAGAATGATTAAGGTGGCCTTCAAATTCCCCTCAGCTCCAATAAGCTTTACTGAGATTTCTTCTTCACTATAAGCCCTTTATCTCTGTTTTAGGTCCTTTGAGATGTAAACTTTCTCCCAGTCTCTTCCAGTTTTACAGCCAGG
The DNA here is from genome assembly GCF_951394435.1 of Stenella coeruleoalba. Classification (NCBI taxonomy): domain Eukaryota; kingdom Metazoa; phylum Chordata; class Mammalia; order Artiodactyla; family Delphinidae; genus Stenella; species Stenella coeruleoalba. The sequence goes on from NC_137156.1 coordinate 54,612,649, forward strand.
ACTGTCTTTCCCAAAGACCTGGGAGGCATCTCTTTAAAATGTAATCAGGAAGACAGGGTCCCTGTTTCCTGGTATCCATGGGAAGGTAGGAGCCTAACTAGATAAGCATCAATTAACAAACACTTATATCTGGAGAAAACCATAATTCGAAGAGATACATGCACCCCAGTGTTTACTGCAGCACTATTTGCAATAGCCAGGACATGGAAGCAACCTAAATGTCCATCAACGGAGGAATGGATAAAGAAGATGTGGTACCTATATGCCATAGAATATTACTCAGCCATAAAAAAGAATAAAATAATGCCATTTGCAGCAACATGGATGGACCTAGAGATTATCATACTGAGTGAAGTAAGTCAGACAAAGACAAATATCATATGATATCGCTTATATGTGGAATCTAAAAAAATGGTACAAATGGACCTATTTATAAAACAGAAGTAGAGTCACAGCTGTAGAAAACAAACTTACGGTTACCAAGGGGGAAAGGGGTGGAGAGGGACAAATTGGGAGATTGGGAATGACATAAAGTAGATAACTAAGAAGGACCTACTATATAGCACAGGGAACTCTTCTCAATACTCTGTAATGACCTATATGGGAAAAGAATCTAAAAAAAAGAGTGAATATATGTATATTTACAACTGATTCACTTTGCTGTACAGCAGAAACTAATATGACATTGTACATCAACTATACTCCAATAAAAATTAATAATAAAAAAACCAGACAAAAGCATATGGCCTAATCACATTGACCAACCTCCCTTCTCAAGTCCTCCAGCACTTTTCCATTGCTCGCTCCACTGCTTAGAAACTCTGCTGCCTTTTGTTTCAGCAGAGTTGAGTCCAGTCTCTCTCCCCTTATTACGATTGTCTTGACCTCTATTACAATAGTCTTGCATAAAACCTTCCTTGCCTGTTTCACTCCCGTTGGTGCAATTTTTCTTCGACATGGCTAAAGAGGGTGAGCACTTTTACATGAACACTTAGATACTCTTTTATTTGTGAAGTGTCTGCTTAAGACTTTCCCCCATTTTTTTAATTGTAGTTTTTGCCTTTTTTTGGTTATGATCCTTAGGTGTTATTATTACCTGCATTTGCAACCTTTTTTGATACGTGTATTTCTCTCACTGCATTGCAGAATCACTTTCGCATAAATCAAGCAACCATATGTATATGGCCCAAGTCTGCACTCTTATTTTGTTCTTTTCAGCTTGTTGCTTAACCATATATATGCCAAAGCCATTTAATCTTCTTTTATTTTAATTGAAGTATAGTTGATTTACGATGTTGTGTTAGTATTCAATCTTAATTGTTGGAACTGTTGGGGAGGAAGAAATTTTCCTCTACCCTTCTAGATTCTTCTGGCTGGTCTAAGAATTAAACTGACATGACACAGATTAACAGGAAAAAAATCAACGTTTAATCACATGTATGTATAAGAGAGACCCAGGAAAATTGTGTAACCAAAATTGACAGAAGCCCTCACCTTACATATCCTCAGCTAAATACAAAAGAGGATGTTGAGGGTGGGGAGAGTCAGTTCTGGGAGGTGATGGGGAAAGCACAGTAAACAAGGATAAGGTGGTTATGCAGATTTAAGTCAATGCCTTCCCCATGTATGAGAGTTTCTAGGGATTTGGTCCTCCTCTTCTTACTGGTACTTGGGGGGAGACCCCCTTACAAATGGAGATTTCCCTTATAAATGTTAATGTTTCTTACAAAAGAATAATTCCTACTTGCTTTTCAGAGTTTTCCCCATGTCTACTCTTTCTTAGAAAATAACCAGCTTGAAATATATTAATATGCCAAAAAGACATATTTTGAGTTGGTAAATTTTGCTTCCCGAACAGAACTTTATAGTAAGACATGATGCTTGGTAGTGTGAGTGTTCTGCATTTGTTCCTCCACTCCAAGATTGTCTTGGCTGCTCTTGGTCCTTTGCATTTCCATATAAATTTTAGAATCAGCTTGTAAATTTATGCAAACACATACATATGCTAGAATATTGATTGGGATTACATTGAATCTATAGGTTAATTTGGTGAGTTTTTACATCTTTAAATATTTTACCTTCTTATTCAAGAACATGGCATAACTATTTTTTTTTAAAGATTTGATTTATCATATAAGTGTTTTAATATTCTGTGTAGAGATATTGCATGCATTTTTGCAGATTGAGTCCTAGGTATTGGATGTTTTCAGTGTCATTGAAAATAGTATTTTAAGATTTTCCTTTTTTAATTTACTGCTTTCAATTGACGTATAGTTGATTGACAATGTAGTGTTAGTTTCAGGTGCACAACACAGTGATTCAGTTATACATACATGCTCACGCACACACCCACACATATATATCCCTTCTGATTTATCTCTTTCCCCATCCCTTTCCCCTTTGGTAACCGTAAGTTTTCTATGTCTGTGAGTCTATTTTTTAAATAAGTTCACTTGTATATATTTAATTAATTAATTAATTAATCCTTGGCCGCGTTGGGTCTTCATTGCTGTGTGCGGACTTCCTCTAGTTGTGGCGAGCGGGGACCACTCTTTGCTCTGGCACACGGGCTTCTCATTGCGGTGGCCTCCTCTTTTGCGGAGCATGGGCTCTAGGCACGCGGGCTTCAGTAATTGTGGCTCACAAGCTCTAGAGCTCAGGCTCAGTAGTTGTGGCGCTTGGGCTTAGTTCCACAGCGTGTGGGATTCTCCTGGATCAGGGCTCAAACCTGTGTCCCCTGCATTGGCAGGCAGACTCTTAACCACTGCACCACCAGGGAAGCCCTTTTTTTTTTAGATTCCACATATAAGTGATATCATATGATATTTGTCTTTCTCTGGCTTACTTCACTTAAGATTTTCATTTCCTAATTGTCTATTACTGGTAGATAAAAATATACATTTTATGTTGACTTTGAAAACAATGACCTTGCTAAATTCACTTCCATATTTCCAAATTTATCTGTATATATTTAAACATGTGTTATGTATATAACCATGTTGTGTGAATGTGACAGTTTTATTTCTTCCTTTTCAATTCATTCACAAACATACGTATATATGTATGTAATTATAATATATATATATACATATATATGTATATATTTTTTGTCTTTAGTACTGTCTAGAACCTTCAGTATAATACTGAATAGGAGTAGAGAGGGCATTTTTATCTCATTCTGGATCAGAAGGAAGACTCTAGATATTTTGCCATTAAGTGTGTTTGCTATATGTTGCAGTTTTTTTGTTGTTGTTTTTTGTTTTTTGGTAGATACCTTTTACCTTTTAACATATTAATGCAGTCCCTTCCCTTGCACTGCTGAAACCGTGCATCTCGGATTGGGACTTGAACCCATGTGCCAGGACTCGAACCCAGCCAAAACCCTGACTGGGACTCAAACCCACGTGGCTGGGACTCAAACCCGGCCAAAACTCAGACTGGGACTTGAACCCACTTGGCCGGTACTTGAACCCGGCCACAACCCACGGTCCTCAAACTGAGGTCACACACCTGGTTTCAGGACTTAGTGAAGCTCAGGTTCTTGCTGTCTCATTGCAGAAAGAATTCAGTGAGAGGCAAAGTGATAGGTAAGAGGTGGATTTATTTAGAGAGAAACACACTCCACAGACAGAGTGTGGGCCATTTCAGAAAGCGAGAACAGCCCTGGGAGAAACACACTCCACAGACAGAGCACGGGCCATCTCAGAAGGTGAGAAAAGCACAAAGGTATGGGATTGTCAGTTTTTATAGGGGTGGGTAATTTCATAGACTAATGAGTGGGAGGAGTATTTCAGCTATTTCAGGAAGGGGTGGGGATTTCCAGGAATTGGGCCACCGCCCACTTTTTGATCCTTATGGGTGCCTTAGAACTGTCATGGCGCCTGTGGGTGTGTCATTTAGCTTGCTGATGTGTTACAGTGAGCATATACTGAGGCTCAAGGTCTGGTGGAAGTCAACTTGCCCGCCATCTTGGACCATTTGGTTCTAATCAGTTTATGTCATGTCCTCAGGCTGTGTCATTCTTTCAAAGGTTGTGCCCTGCCCCCTTCCCTCTTTTTTCATTACTAGTCTGCTGAGAGGTTTTAATAAGAACTAATCTAAGGTTTCATTCTTGGTAAGTGCTGGTCTCTTTTCAGCTTGCTTTACTCTGGTGGCATAGAACAATACTCTGACTAAAATTCTGGGTATACAGAAAGACTGTTCCTCTTTACCAGGCCTTGAACTCTACTATTTTTAAATAATGTTCTCAGTGTTTTGAGACCACTGAAAAATGTACACACTGTCTCATTTAGCTGCAACTCTCTTCTGGACGTTTTAGAATCATATTCTGTCATAAGGTAGAAATCACTGAAGGGAATTTCCAGGGGAAATGCTGAAAAGAATTTTAGATTCTTATCAACCTGGCATCTTGACTCCCTTAAATCTTAGATGCCTTGGTTATTCTCAGATCACTTCCAGAGTCTTTAAAATCCAACTCCCCTGTTATCTGGATGTTGAGAAGTAAATTCCACTGTTTTATTTAATTGATAATTATGTATGCTTCTACTATAAATATACCATTGTGTTATATACTGTGAATATTCAAAGAACAATGAATTATCCCATTCTATAGAAAGAGAGAATCCATCTGATGGGGTGTCAGAGACATAATAACCTACATTACATGCAAATAGTATTGCAAGCAGAGATTAGAGGAGTCAGTCACTGCACTGGGAACCCTTGTTGGGAAACATTATCGAAACATTTATACTTGTTTGCCTGCTGCACAGTAGTGGCTGCCTAGCCAGATGGATGTCACGGGTTAGCAACACAAATACCCAGAGTTCTAATCTGAATTCTCACAAAAATATATTTTGCCTTCATGAACAAACTGGCCTAGTAGAATCACCTGTTCAGAGTTGGAAGGGACCTAACAGATCACACTGTTCAGTCTCCTCCCTGAAGTCCAGAAAGGCTGACTATGGCTCCCAAGTTCACATAGCTAGCAGGATGGAACAGGTCTAGGATCCAAGGTTCAGCCTTCCTAGGTCATATTGTCTAAATATTTTAGGTGTGGAGGACAATGCTTTTGGAAGCATCAAAGGGGAAAAGCGTGTGGGCTGAAGTTTCATTGCTTAGGGAATATTGATGTAGAATAGAACTGCGAATTCCAGCACTTTAAAGCTGGTGCTGGACTGCAAAAGAAATCAAAGTAAAATGTTTCCTCTTATTTAATTTAACAAAGAAAACCCAAGATACAACCACGTTTTCAGATTCCAGTATGGTAAACGCTGTCTCTCTCCAATCCATTCTCCTTTCCAGTCACTGTGATTGATCTACATTAATAGATACATTTTACACTTTAATGAACCACTAACTAGTACACACACGTACTTTTAATTTATATGCTGAAACGAAATTTCACAGAATGATACTTAAGCTTATAGTATATGACCCAGTCTCATATAATCTATTCCATTCATTTTATTTTATTAAAAAAAATATGTCAATCAGGATCTGCTACATTGATCCAGGTTCAGATTTACCACTTAGAAAACATTGCTCTACATACTGGCCAGTTATCCTTCTAAATCATCTTATACACTCTACAGTCAGAATCTTCTAGTACACAAAGCTTTCTATGATCTGGCCCCATCTCCCAGCAGTCCTTAGGTGCACATTCCTCCAGCCTGTGTGAACTCTTTCATACAGTTTCCCATACAGCCCTTTCTTCTCATCAATTTCCACATAGTTTTCAGCATTTGATTTATGCCACCTTCTCTGGGACACCTTCCAAACCATCCAATCTGATTTTAATTTCCCTCCATGGTGAGCTTATTATACTGTAGTGGAATATTTAATGATGAGCATTCATTGAGCACATGGTATATACCAGGAACTGTGTTACTGCATAACTCTATGGTATAAATATTAATATAACCCCTCTGGATTAGATGAGGAAACTGTGGTTTGGAAAAGGGATGTAACTTACTCAGGTAATGCTACTGGTGAGCTATAAATCAGTGGCTTGAACCCAAGCAATCTGATCCTAGAGTTCTTGCTTTTGTAAACATTAACCTGCTGGAGGAGGCAAAGGTAAAAAAAACAACATGTCATTCACTCAGTAATCTCACTCTAATCCCACAAGTTAAATTGATCTCAGTGGGTATCTTAGACTCTGGTTAGCTGTCTCAGGATTTTTTCTTCTTCCCTTTTTTTTTTTTTTTTTGTTGTATTTTATGAGTTCCACACCTTTTCTGTGTATTTCTTTAGTATGTTCTTTGCACGGATGTGGGATGCATGGCCAAATGACATTAAATCCACATGATGTTGCCTTTTCCTCCTGACTTTTGCCTTGAAGAGCCTAGTATAAGCTGCTCACTGGATTTGTGGCTTTTAAAGCAGGGCTGGTCCCATCCCTGGATGTTCTCTTGATATTTGTTGCTGAAGCCTTTGTCTGCTGTAACTCAGCTCAGTCAGGGATTGGTAGTTTCTTCAATAAACTCATCAGCACAGTAGTGTCAGGTGTTGCAAAGTCCTGTGATCTTCACCATATCTTGGCCGATCTTGCTCCGGGCTCACCTCTGTCATCTGGTAAATCTCACCCTTGCAATAGAGGGAACCGCTGACTTGCTGCCACGCTACTGTCTGCTCTGTCGAGGGTCACACAGGAACTTCTTGGGCTCCCAAACCACGTGGAAGCCAAGGGAGGCTCGGAGACCTAACAAGGGCCCTTTCTGCATGACTACTTTATCAACTTCTCATTTTTTTCTGTTTTAGTTAGTGCTGTATGAATTCTATCTTAGATATCTTTGCCTGTTCCAGGACTGAGAAAATAGTCTCCTGTTTCTCTGTAGAAAATGTATGATTTATATCTAAGTCTATGATCCAGTCCCTTCCTCCTGCACCCCACTCCATCCGCCAAATAATTTTTCAAGCCAGAAAGGCCAGGTTTCCTCCACCACACACCCTCCTCCTCCCTACCCCAGGCACAGAGTCAAACTCTATGATCTTATCCACCGAGATAGATATGTTTACAAGAGGGAGAGAAACTTAGAAATTCCTTCCTTCTTGAAGTAAAACCTAGCTCTGATCTACTCTTTTGCAATCAACTCTTATGTCCATTTTAGATAACAAAAATTATTATTATTATTATTTTTTTTTTCTTTTGCCGTACGCAGGCCTCTCACTGTTGTGGCCTTCCCTGTTGCGGAGCACAGGCTCCGGACGCGCAGGCTCAGTGGCCATGGCTCACGGGTCCAGCCGCTCCGTGGCATGTGGGATCTTCCTGGACCGGGGCACGAACCCGCGTCCCCTGCATTGGCAGGCAGACTCTCAACCACTGCGCCACCAGGGAAGCCCACAAAAATTATTTTTTAACTTTATCTTTTTTTCTCTACCTCTTACAGTCTGCCTCTTGCTTAGGGAAAAGACAATGTACACAAACATTTAAAATAAAAATAAACTCATTCATATATTTGAAAAAGCACTATGTCCATTACACAGTAGTTTCCAGCAATTGTATAATGAATGAATTCTTCAGAAATGAAGGTATCTGAAGGAATGTATGAAAACCTGGTTGCACAGGCCAGAGGACTTGGTGGAAAATAAAAATGGCACGGTGGACAGAAACATATGTTGGACATGGAGGCTACAGCTGGGAGAACTACAGCTGCATTGCAAGAAAGGAGCAAAGGAAATCAGTGCCAGGGGGATTGGAGTAGAAACAGCAAAATAATCGTTTAATACTGGAATGGAGAGATTAGCATGATTATAAGATAGAAAAAAACCCAGGGACAGGTTAGAAGAGGCCAGAAAACTTATCTCTTCTCTGAAATCAATCTAAATGAAGTTTTCATATTCATGTTGATGATATTAAAGTTATGTTTGTGTATACCTCTAGAACAGGGGTCCCCAACCCCCAGGCGGTGGACTGGTACGGGACCGCGGCCTGTTAGGAACCGGGCCACACAGCAGGAGGTGAGCGGCGGGCAGCAAGTGAAGCTTCATCTGCCGCCCCCCGTTGCCCCCCATCGCTTGCCTTACCACCTGAACCATAGCTCGCATTACCGCCTGAACCGTTCCACCATTCCCCTTCCCGCCCCCATCTGTGGAAAATCTGTCATCCACGAAACCGGTCCCTGGTGCCAAAAAGGTTGGGGACCGCCGCTCTAGAAGACATTATAGTGCTCTAGAAGACATTATATACTATAGTGCTATTTACATAGAAACAGGCTAGAATGAGTAAGGTCATGGACAATATATTTTATTATTTTTACCAAGTGAAAATTCAGCTTCCTTAATTAATTGATTCCAGAAATAATGTCCATTTATATGTGCTATGCTTGTGAGATACAAAGATCAATAAGAAACTTTTAACTTACTTCAAGAAGCTTACAGTTTAGTGAGTAGCCCTGGACAACAGTAAAATACTATGGCTGGAAGCCTCCACAGGCTGTTATAGCAGATTTCTAGAGGAGGGTGTGGCTGAGTTCAGTATTAAATAACAAATGTGAGTTCATGGAGATTCTCCATGCATTTGGGATACGTAGCCCTCCTCTTCTTATTATCATTCAGCACTTTGAATTCAGAAGTAGCTGTTTGTGTGGGGTTCATCGTTGGTCAAAGGTAGGCTCCTTATAGCAGGGAAGAGGGTGATGAGAGGGGAACTTGTTTTGTTGGGGAAGCAAAGAGATCCTGCATTTGGAAGTGGGTATTAGGTAACTAAATTTTTTCACCAAAATGGGTCAAGGCAGATGCTGGGAAGTATATGATAATTCTTTGGGCCAGGAAATGTTATGTGGTCAGTTGGTCTATCTATCTATCTATCTATCTCTCCATACATAACAGGTGTCCCAGGTCTTTGGAAGATTTTGAGTCAGTGAGAGGGTGATGTCTATAATACAAGATGTTTTCCTCTATGTGTCGATTAAAACCAGATTGAGAATGAAATTTATTTCTGCTTCTCTAGAATCATGACAACAGTATTTCCCTGTGGTTCAGAAATATTTAAAAAGAACAATGAGAAAGAATGTAATTCCCAAGCGCTTGCCTAGCAGGCGCCATGCCAGTTAAGCACTGTTCTTGTGTCACCGTGCAGCTCCCCAGTTGGCCAGATGAGAAACTTCTTAATTAGATTTCAATAGTCCTTGTTTGCCAAGGTGCATTTTTCGGGGGTATCTGGTGACTGATTGGCTAAGCATTTGTTCCAGTTTTTGCCTCTTCTCTGTAGTATTCTGCTGAGATGTGACTATCTCGTAACTTTGCAGTTTCCTCTGACAACAGGTTAAGTTGCCCCTGTCATATGCAGAACCTGATGGATGTCAAGGGAGCAGACCAAATTAATTCAACAGGTGGTAGAGACCCCTGGGGGAGGAGCAGCCTGCTCCACGTGGATATGCTAATATAGATTTCAGTGCATGATTATCACTCTGCAGCTCAGGACTAATTGAATTTACATATCCCCAGTGTCTAAGAATTGATTTCCTAAATGAGGAAATCTGGGGCATAATGACCACATGTCTGTGCATCACTGTGCATTATTTCAGGATTCAGAGGAATCTGCAGAGAGTAAATTACTTAGTCCCCTTGGATAGGTGGAATTTTCATGTTATCTTAGGAAGGCTATGCGTATTTTTTTCCCCTAATTGAATGCGATCATTCTGTGTTCTAAACATAGGATCAGAAGTGCTTTGGAGGCTGCTGGGAGGGTAAATAATTAGCTACCCTACTGCCTGGAGAAATAGCTGAGAGGTTTTTAGAGACTCACAAATGGACTGGGATATTATGCAAAATTAGTTTTGGTTAGACTCTAATTTATCTAATTTAATATAATTATTGAGAAAAGCAAAATGTGGACAGTTAGGAGCATGGAATCAAAAGCCTGGGCAAAGGAGACTGCACACAAAAGTTCTTCTAAAGAGATAATGACAATTAGGCAGGACTGGATTTATTGCTTCCTCTTAACACTGCACTTACAGAGTTTGCCCCATAATCTGCCCCACTGGAACTTCAGTTGTGTCTTTATTATTCATAAAACTTTACCTTAATCAGAATCAAAGCCCTGTGAATAAAGGTAAATAATTGTGTAAAGTCATCATACTTATCTAGCTTTTCCAAATATGGCTAAATCTGATTCTGAATCTATTTTTTTGTACCTCTGGCCACAGGGAGAAAATAACAAAAGCAGAACTCTGAAGCAAGACGATTTTATGCTGCAGGTAACATACTAGAAGAGTATAGAAGTTTTAGAGGGAAATTCCTCACCAGCCCACTTCTCCCTCAAGTCTAGGTCAGCTGACTCAAACAGCAATGTAAAGAAACATGATCAGGCATATAACAGGCTGCTGCAGGACCTTAGGTCTGTCCGAAGGTCTGTCCAAAGTCTCTCGTGACTTTCAGACTTGTTAGGGAAGTTGAGTCATAGGTCTATGTTGTAGGAACCATGAGAAGTAGGTTTTGAATGGGATTCGAGAGGATAAGGGCTGGAGTAGGAACGTTTGATTAAGTCATAAGTTAACAGAAAATGGCCCTTGAGACTAACTCACAGGAAAGCAGCTCGGGCTGGGTGGAAACCTAATGGAGTTCAGTAATTAATACTTCCATGGGGCTGCAGTCACATCAGCAATTGCCTTCTCTCTTATGAACCATAAAAAAAAAATGTGTCAGAAGGGCCACATGAGCTATGTCATCTGGCTGAGAAGTTGATATTCAGTAGATCTTTGTGGCATATTTTTTATCAAGGAGTTCAAACTGCCAGTTGAAAGCCACTCAAGTAGTCAGGCATAGGACCTACTGCAGAAGCTAGGATACTAGTATCAGGAAAGATGGGAAGAGGTAGAAATCCTGAATAAACACCCAGGGTCCCAGAACTCATTTTTCAAATGAGGAAATTAAAGATCTTGGAGTTTTTAGCATCTTGCAGAAGTCACATAAAAAGCTAGGTAAGATTTAGAGTTTGAATCCAGCTCCATGAGACTTTAAAGCCTGGCCTCTCCCATTTTCCTTTACTGCCTTTACTAAAATGGTGAGGGTCCATCCAGACTAAAGCTCTACCATCGTCACTGAGGGCTTTCAGAACTTGTGAGCCTCTTAAATTGCTGGCAAACTAGTTCTCCCGGAGTAGGCTACCTTCCTGTGAACCATCTTCCTCAGACCTGGATGTATCTAAAGGAGTATATTTTCATCACTCAACATCTGTAACTACCATGTGTTAATTACTTCTCAATATATATCTGCAAGTAGCAAAGTTGAAACTTCCCTATTTAAAGTGAGGAAACGGAAAGTCTAAGTGACCTGCCTAAAGTCAGCATAATGTCCTTGGTTTATAAGAGAGAGATATCAAGTATTACACCAGATCTTAGCATTCTTTGTCCTGAAATTCTAGCAGAGTGCCTCACTGACAATTCTAACAGTAAAAATTATAATACTTATCACTTCTAGATGAGGAAAATAAGTCCCAGAGAGTATAAGTACTTGTCTAATGGTAAGAAGGCAATCAGCAATAGACACAGCATTCCAACCTAGACAGTCTAGCTCCAAAGTCAGTGCTCTAAACTCCCATACTTCCCTGCTTATGCTAATATTCAACCTGATGTTTACCAGATATCAAGTACTCGCTCATAAGTTAACTCACTTTACCTTCCTAGTAATCATGGGAGTTAAACAGTATCATTAATCCCATTTAACTATGAGGATATAGAAGCTCTGGGAGGTTAAATAACTTGTCCAAGGTCAATCATCTGGTCTCACTGGAGTCTTCTTACTTTAAACTCTAGATCCTACCCATTAATTCACTAAGATGAGACCCTTTCTGTTGCTGGTCATCAATGGACCATGGTGCTCTGCAAATCATTCAGCTTCCTCTCTGAATTCTGGGGCAGTAGATTGCAAAAATATGCAGTTTATCTCATGACTTTGCAGCTCCTCCCATCAAAGCCTGAAATGTATTTTTCCTCCTCTTCAGCCCGAACTGACTTTGTGACTTGTTTGACCAACAGAACGCAGAAAAATGATGTTGTGACCTAGGTCTCAAGAGGCTTTGCATGCTTGGCGATAGCTCTCTTGTTTCATTAGCCATGTGAACAAGTCTGAGGTAGTCTTCGGAAGGACTCCCAAGGCGTCCTGCTGAAGGCATCCTAGGGCAGCTAGTAAGCAGTCATTGTGGCGGGGGATTGCAGATGCATGACTGAGCCCAGCAAAGACTAGAGGAACCGTGCAGACACACCCAACCCATATCGCTGACCTGCAGAAGTGTGAGCTAAAACAAAGGTTATGTTTTTAAGCTACTCGGTTTGGGGATGGCTTACTGTGCATCAACGGTTAAGTGACTCACCAGGGTGCTGAATATTGTCTCTCGACTTTTTTGGCACCCATGTGTTTGATTCCTCTTTCATCCTTCACTGTGTTTACCAAAGAATTTCTATTCTTTCGGATGTATCCAGTAAAATTGGATCCTACTTCAAATGTGTTCAGAGTGTCTTATTGAAACTAATTTTGGAGCAGGGGAATATCCAAGTTTTGAGCCTCTTTTTTTAAAATTTGGAATTCTGCTCAGCCAAAGGTGAGGTAGAGTCCACTTCCCCTGTTTTGATTTGGCCATGATGTCAAGTTGCAGTGACATAGGGATTCTTTGAAGGCAGAGAGGCCATGATGGAAGGAAAGAGTGCCTTAAGTGTCACAGAAGAATGTGTTTGGAATTGATATTATGAGATTATTGCCTGCTCACCCCCGTGCTGGTTGCTACCTAAAACGGACAGATAGACAGAAAGGTGATAGATAGATAGATAGGGAAACAGTATAACTCCAGGTGTGGTACATTATACTCTAATTGCACTAGGTCAGGTAGTTGTACAATCATTGGCATTCTGATTGTACTAAAATAATTTAGATTTTTATGCAACCGAATCACAGTGGAAAGGTCACGTGATGAAAACCTTCACGGTGCATTTCTGTTTTTCATTTGTTTCTCTAAAAGTGGACAGTAAAAATCAATGAACACAAGTGACTTATCCTTGACTTAATAATGCCTCTGGCTTGGGTAAGAACATCCACAAATGAAGGCAAATCTCTTATGAGGTCATTTGAAAAAAATGGTAATATCTGATTTGGCTTTATCATTTACTGACTCAGCTGTTGTTTTTTTAATTCATGCATTTATTAAATAAATATTTACTAAGTGCCTCCACTTTCCACTAAGTACTATGAAAACAAAGAGAAGTAAGATATCGTGCCTACAGAAAATCACTTATAGAACGGTATAGGATACATTATTAAATATGGTGAGTACAATAAGAAAGAACCAAATATAATATTATTTGAACAAGAGATTACTTTGGCTTGTGGAAAATAGAAATACAAAGATAAAATAATACTAGATGTAACATTTTGAATTGACATTTCTTTTTGAAATCTCTGATTCATGGACCTGTTTATTCTGGCTTTGTGAAAAAAAACACCACCGTATGTTTATCTTTAGTTCAGAATATATACCATTCCGTCTAGAGCACTGCCCTGAAATTGCAAGGGATCATTTCCCAGCTGGTGTTGCAACTGACTTTTCAGGAGGCCATATTCTCTGAGGCATGCTTTTTCTGGAAAAGGGGGTGCATGCAATTAAATTCAATCCAATGGGCATCAGGTGTTTTTCTGTTTATTTTGTTATGTTTTGGATTGGAAGCATCATTGTGTATAATACTGTGTTCGTGTTATAAGGCTTTTGAATGATGTTGGCAGAAGCATATTTAGCAGGTAAAGAAACTGGAGTCCAATATAAGTGTTACTGAGAATGAGGACAAATTACCGGCTCTTCTGTGATTGAAGGGATCCAGTGTAATACTTGCCACCAGGAGACTGGCTGATGTCAGAGTATGGTACCATGTTTGGAACTCCTAGTGGTCACTGCTGTGGATGAATTAAGAGTGACAGAGTGGCATGGACATATATACACCACCAAATGTAAAACCGCTAGCTAGTGGGAAGCAGCCGCATAGCACAGGTAGATCAGCTCATGCTTTGTGACCACCTAGAGGGGTGGGATAGGGAGGGTGGGAGGGAGACACAAGAGGGAAGAGATATGGGGATATATGTATATGTATAACTGATTCACTTTGTTATACAGCAGAAACTAACTCACCATTGTAAAGCAGTTATACTCCAATAAAGATGTTAAAAAAAAAAAGTGAATCAGATACTCAACGAAAAGTGGTACACAGATAAGCACTGGGAAAAGATGACTTTTTCCTTTTTAAGCTGCCACTATGGCCACATTTTTAGAATCTCACTGGGAACCTGGGGCCAGTTGACAGCATTTGGTCAACTGAAAGACTCAGAGCAGATGTTCTTGTTAATTAAGGGCCTCTTCAGCAATGAGGTCTTGAGGCCCATTTACAAGTGGTACATTAACCTATATTTCTCCAAATCGCCTTACCAGCAGTCTTCCAAGCTTGCTTTCCAAGGAATGGACCCTGTGTTCAAAGATCTGTGTGGGTCATTACTTCAGCATACCTCCTTACATTGTAACCCTTACGTTTCTGCCTCCTAGGAATATTTCTCTTTCCTAAACTCTTTCACACCCAGTCCACCTCTGAGTGTGGTTATAATGCTATAGCTGTCCACTTTCACCTGGTACTAGCCTGTCATGTGGAACTTCCCATAAATTAACTTATCCCTCTTAAGTCAAGTAGTTATAGATGAGTTTCTCAATCTCAGCATTATTGGTATTACTGGTATTCTAGGTGGGATAATTCTTTCCTGTGGGTGAGACGTTTCTGTGCATTTTAGGATGTCTAGCAGCATCCCTGAGTTTTACTCACTAGATGCTCACAGCACACCTTCCCTCAAGTTGTGACAACCAAAAATATCACCAGACATTGCTAGATGTTCTTGGGGGACAAGATTGAAAACCACTAAGGTAGGGTGATAATGCAAAATTATTTGACTAGAACAGTCCCGTTTTAGGCTTGTTGTCCTGGCCTACTTTTTAGCTCAAATGTGTCCCTGTTTTATGATAAATTATAGTTGCTCTAGTCATAAGAGTCTCCCCATGAGATCAAAAGTGTGGGTTGATGGAGGAGTGGCTGTGTGTCAAGGGAAGGCACGCTGTGTGTGTGAGCCATCTGCGCACGCAACTTTCTCATGCTTCGGGAACTGCTTGGGTCCAGTCCCGCACACACCTTTTCCATTTGACAAAGGTGTGCTGGTGTGTGCATCTGACTTCATGGCTCAAAGTTTGTAGGTAACATACAGTCCAGGATGTCTACCTCAGTTTGCATGGGCACATGGATAGGCATCAACCAAAGTATAACGTGAGGCAAGAGTATTTTTCAAAATAATAATTACTGTGTAAAGAACGTAGAGGATTTTTATGCATAAATCCTAAGAAATGTGCTTTTCCCATCAGGGTTGTCACAGACTCCAGACTGCACCCCCATCTACCACAGATTTCAAGCGGCCTGGATTCAGCTGAGTTGGGAGCCAAGTGGCAGGGCTGTTTGCACTGCAACTTGGACCAGCTGGAAGCTTCCTCTTGCTCTTGAACTCACTCAAAGCGGAAAATGTTTTTAATAACCTGGTAAATAGATTGGAAAAGCACAACCAAATATGGTATATATTGCCTGTAAAATCCCCAAGGACTACTTTGCCTCCTTCTTAGTGATAACAGGGAATGCAAGATTCAGGACTGTTTCTTCTAAGAACGTATATGCTGGCATGCTCCAGATCACTGGATCCCCAGGAATTAAAAGCATTCTGTGTCTGTAAGGAGTTTATCTTCTTGGAACTATTGTGCAAGTGTTTCCAAGGCATTTGCTGTAGTTGCTACTTTTATCTGCCTAGTCTCACTAACATGATGAACCAGAATGATATATTCTGGGATGGTACAAAGATCATGGTCCCTGAAAGTGAACTTGTAAAACATATACAGAATATTGAAATGATTTTAAGTCTGAAGGGTAAAGTTGCATAGCTCTTCCTGCTAGATAAATGCAGTGGATCCTGTTGTCTCTTCTTTTGGGGATAAGAATGAATAATTGATTAGATTAATAGCAGCATACTGGCTGCTGTAGAATATTTCTTCCAGTAAGCAGACCATATCTAGCAAACAAGCTGTAAAAGGAGTTTAACCTAATTAAACATATGACTATTATGTGTCACCCTTAAGGAACCATCCATCTTCTGTACTAGCCAAATTGGTGAGTCAAATGGCATGATGAGAAGAATCAACATTCTGAACCTCTCAAATCGTGATCAGTGGCACATGCTTCTGAGATTTCCCGAGGGATGTCATTATATTTTGCATTCAGTGTTTTGGTACAGAAAGGGAGTTCTAGAACCTTTCATTCACCCTCCTACCAAAATAAACCTTCCTCCGTGGATCAGATTAAACTGTGATTATGCCAGTGGCTGAAGTTATCTTGTCTAAAATATACTTGGGAACCAAGGAAATACACATGATATAGAGGAAGACCCAGCTGGAGCTACTATGAGGTAGACTCAAGTCACGATCTATTTAATACCTGACCTCTGTAAAGTCCTCCTTATTTCCTGTGAATCACAATGACATTGTAGGTCCCTAAGGATAAGCTTTGATTTAAATTGAACTTCCCACAGCATCCATGTCTGGTTAAAGCTCTTTATTCAATACCCACGAAGCCTAGCTAATGGCTATAAGGCCCTTTGGGGAAGGCGAGGAGGAAGATTCATGGTAGGAACCCATTGTGTTATCGAAGAGTCCTCCCTCAAGGATATCCAGCTTTCTCTTAGTCCAAAGAGGTCTGAATCTGGCAAGTGACTCAAGTGTAAAGGGCTCCTATCATGATGGCTCAGGTATTGCTTCTGTTAGACATAGAATTCTGGAGGTTGTAAATCTGAAGCAGAACGTCAGCTGGCTGCCCATCCTTTCCTGCTGTACAGGACACCATTATCAATTAGCAATAGCCATATATTTCTGTGATTCAGACCACTGTCATCATCACTTTACTTCTCTTTATTTTAGCTGTGCACACTTTTTTCCTCAGGCAGGTACGCCTTGCTAAATGGTCATCCCGTCCCAGCATCCTCCAGTCCTACTGAAAGTCAAGCAGTCAGTTTCAAACTCAGTGTCTTTTACCAACAACTCCAAGAATATTCCATAGCAGTGCTTGTTTTCTCTCCTCCAGTTTCTTGAGTACTTGATGAAGGGAGTTTCTTCCAGTCCCTTCTTTAGGATTCTGTAGGATGCATTTAGGAGTGAGTGGAAGGTTTGTATAAAATAAACTTACTCCTGCATTTCTGTCTCCCACAGCCTTTTTGATGACAGAACGTTATTTTTGTTAAAGCTCTATGTATAAACATCTTAATACCCAAATAGTACAAAATGCTTATGACAAAAATTAGCTGTTCTTTTTTCTCACCTTCCCTACCCTTTATTCCTTCTCTTTACAGGATCAAATAATCTTTTCAGGCTGCTTAGCAAGCCACGCCAGGCCATTTGCCCCTGGAGCCACGTCACCACGGCTGAAAACACCACGGGAGTGATGGCCCCGGACTATGCGCACTGCTGAGATCTGCTGGAAAGGGTAATTACTGCTTTGCTATTTGACTTTCAACTGCATATTGGCAGTCTAGGTGACTCATCTCTAACTGACCCTGGGCTTTTACATCCTACCCTAGAGATTCAGGTTCACAGGTGAGAGCTTCAGACAGACCAGGTTTAGGATATGTGTCTGCACTTCCTGTGCTAGGGGGTGGTGAAGGGAGTGTCTGTGTTTTCTGGAACTTGTAGATGGAAGGACCCTGCCTTCGACTTATCTTGAGATACTGGCTGGGAAGTAATAATGATGTATATTCACAGTAAAAGGATAACTACATTCCTTTTTTTCCCAGTTTTCCCTCTGGCTAGGTGGAAATGTGAACAATAATTAATGAGATTTGAGGGTTCTAATCCCTCTTCCTTGTGCTGATGAATTAGTATGAGCCCTGAGAAGGTATGGAGTCTATACCCCTCCAGCCCAGGTCATGCTGCAGTCTTAGGCTGAGAAGGGTGCGTTTCAGCTGGTGTTTGGCAACAATTAATATTTCTTGCCTGGAAGAATTTGATAGTGACTCCAAACTTACACCTCAAGAGGAAATGGTTTCCTTTCAGTTATACACACCCTGCAAAGAAAGGTGACTGGCCAGGGTAGGTCTGGATCCATGTCCATGAACCTCCTACACAGGGTTTGAACACATTATTGGCCGTCAGTCACCAAATAAACCCAGGAAGGCAAGTGGCATCTGAATTGGCTTCATCTCCTGGCTTCTATTACACTCACCACTGAGGCACATAGAGAAACAGAAACAGCCTTAGAGAGTCTAAGGGCTGTTTGGCTTTAAACATTTTTTATTTCCTAATTGAATTAGAGTAAAAACAGTAGTTAAAATAAACCCTTGGCTGTTGTCATGAAAATCACAATAACAAATTAGCCTAAAGTAGCCAATTTTCTGTGGTTTCCAAGGATACAACCACAATTGGAATTGTCGTCTGCCAATCAATTTTTTTTTTTTAATTTTCAGGGGACATTAAAACAAAACCATGAAAGGGGAAGGGCTAGAGGGAAAGTTTTTCTTGCTAAATACATGTTAGAGGAAAAGGGGGAAGGTTTCTAAGCAGCAAAAGAAAAGATTCTTTTCAGACCAGTTTAAGAAAAATGGCTAAACCGACTCTGGTCCCACACAGAAGTGGCTTAATTGAAAACAAAAGCTCACAGGTCATGTTGCTATTTTAAAGAATCAAGGTGGCTAAGTCCTCTAACTCACAGGACCACAAAATCCTGGTCCTCTCCTGTCTGATTTTAGCTTTCATTTATTGGATGCTTTGCCAAAAATCTCTTATTACCTCCTCATAACCACCTTATGAGGATATATGCTAGACACTTGTTATCTGGCCCACCAAACATCCATTCCACCTTTTCTGGGCAATAGTTCCTGACTTCCTTTTAGCAAATTACCTTTTCCTCACTTTCTACTATCCAGTTAGACAGTACATTAAGATGCCCTAGCCATGGCAGGAGTGTGAACCAAATCAGGCCGTTCATAGTTAACCCTGGGTAGATCAATCTTCAGCTGCGCTTTTAAATTACTGAAAATTGTTAGAATTTACTTGCTTTGTGGAAGTTCTCGATGAGACTGTAGTGTTCCTGCTAACTTGTCTACACTATCTTGTTTCCTGTGCTCCTTTGTTCATTTTGTAAATTATTAATATCCTTCTAACAACTGTCCATTTCTGCTTACATTAGCCAGAACCAAAAAGTAACGCCCAGTGTTGTTATTCTCATTTTAATTTGAGAAAACTGAGGTTCAATTAAATTAAATCCTTTGTCCAAGACTAGTCAGGTAATAATGGAGTCTGAATTCAAACTCACATCTGCTTCCCCTCCTCCCCCCACCATCTATTTCCTTTTATGTGAATTAATAAATTACATCCTTGGCTATACCCCAAGTCAAGGACTTTCCTTTCAACAGCGGAATCAAGGGTGCCTCCTTGGGAGAAAACTTTCATTGTTCACACTTTTCCTTTTTTGATATGTTGAGTCTTTACACATAATTGATGATTTTTCTCTGCCTGTTCTTTTCATCTGTGTGAGGGGGAGTGACAATGATTGTCTCATGCACCGGGATCCGATACGGTTTCTTTCAGACTGTGAAAGTATCTCTGTTTCTCTTCCTTTCCCTCCCCTTCTCTTTTCGCCCCTTCTCTTTTCTTTCTTTCTCATAGAGTCCTTGGCTGTGAGTATCAGAATAGAAGAAGAAATAGGAATGTTTAAAATGAAGAATATTGGAAAGAGCGTGGGCTTAAGAACCAGGCAGAGCTAGGTTTAAATTCTAGCTCCGTGAATTTCTAGCTTGTTATTGGGGGAAATCATATAGTTAGGAGAAGTTTAAATTCATTATAATTTTTTGTTGCCAATTTAGAGATCCAGGATCATAGCTGCGTTTGGAGGGAGGCAGCTCAACTGTCTAACTGTTACATCTGGTCTGCCTTCACATCACCAAGCTTCCTAGAGCTGTCACTGCCTTTCTGAATGCCCTCTGTTGCTCGGAAGAAGCCAAATGCAAAGCATAGCCTCTTCCCGGCACATGTACAATAGATCTGCCTGAGGCAGGCTGCAAGCATAAACTGTGAATACTCTTGATTTTTTGTGCCAGGTGAATCTTGGTACCCAGGCTAGAGACTCCAAGAACTCTGAGATTTGCCCCTCAGCCACTTGCCCTGTGGTACCTGGTATGCTGAGCCTGGAGTGTTAGCAAGGCCTCCTTGGCGTCCCTTCCTGCCCTCTCTATGTACTGTTCTCCTCCACAGTGGGTAAATGGCAGCTGGTAGGGATATTACCTTCTGCTTTTCTTGCTGAAGTTCATTTAAGTTTCAGGTGAGTGGCTAACACCCTTCACTGGTTCTACAGTAATATACCATAGATTGAATTTACTTCAGTGGGGTTTTGGGAGCTGTGAGTTAAAGATTTGGGTTTAGGTCACTTGCGTTGATGTTATGCCTCTTAATCCAGAGTTCTTTGTTATTGTTGAGGCTGCTTCTGGAATTAGAGAAATGAATACAGTTACATGTGTGTGAAAAAACCTAAGACATTCCTTGCTGCTCAGTGAGTCCTAATTTTCCTTCCTGCCCAATCCCATTCGCCTTATCCAGGATGTGAGCATCAGGATAGAAGGAAAAATACAAATACTTAAAATACTCAATACTGAAGAGAGCATGAGTTTTGGTACCAGGCAGAGAAACGTTTAAAATCTAGCTCTACTTATTTCTAGCTTGTTTTGGGGGAAGATTACTTTCCCTTTATGAACAGCAGTATTCTACTTTATTCTACTCTAGATGATGATAATGCATATCTTCTGGTACTGTTTTCAGTGATAAATGGTATTTATTATTGTACGTTGCACAGAGTAAGCAACTATGTAAGTCAACAGTAGATATGTAAGTCAAGCCAAAATTTGCCAGAAACCTACCCCTCCTTTACAGCTGACATATTTAAAAAAATGTAAATATATTTTTGAATAAATGATACGTTCGTGATTGCTAATTGCCCTTCTTGTAGGCTCTTTACTATATATTGCTATCATTTTTGTTTCCTTTTGCTGCTGTAACATAGTAACATAGACTTAGTGACTTAAAAACCACAAATTTATTTCTTACAAATCTGGAGGTCAGCAGTCTGAAATAAACCTAATGGTGCTAAAATCAAAGTGCCAGTAGAGTTAGTTTCCTCTGGAAGCTCTGGGGAACATCCATGTCCTTGCCTTTCCCACCTTCTAGAAGCCACCTACGTTCTTTGGCTCATGGACCCTTTCTCCATGTTCAAAGCATCTCCCCTCTGACCTCTTGCTCCATCCTTACATCTTTTCTCTCTGAATATGTACCAACTGCCTCAATTCTATAAGGCCCCTTGTGATTACATTGGGCACACCCAGAGAATCCAGGATAATCTTCCCATCTCAAGATCCTTATCTGCAGAGTCTTTGAAATATTAAGGTAACATATTCACAGGTTCCTAGGATTAGGACATGGGCATCTTTGGGGGAGGGGTGGGGGGTATTATTCAACTTCCACAGTATGTTACCTTGTAGCAAAGTAGCAATGTGTAATGTGTAGCATGTGTAAATTTAATGTGTTTTTGCCCCAAATTTACCTTGTTTAATATTAAAGTCATGCCCCCTGCTTTCTTTTTTGGTTTGCAATTGCCCTTATACCTTGTCTACATTTTCATTTTTATCCTATCTGAATCATTTCGTTTAGGTGTCTCTTGTATATAGCACATAGAATTGTGGCTTATTCTGTAACTCCATCTAAAAATTTATTTTCTTTCATAGTCCATTAAGTCATTCTCAATATCATCTATTTTCTTTCTTGTTTTCTATAATTTAGAAATGTCCATTTGCATTTTATTTTGTAATCCTTTGGTTTATTCTTAAATCTCTATATGGCTAAATGCATTCAATGTTCACCATCAGTCATCCTGTTGAAGATTTTCTAATCATCTAGCATATTCCTCAAAATAGCACATAGGTACAATATTTCCTGAGACTTTGCAAAGCCAAATTGCCTGTAGCAATTACTACTTGGCAGAATATAAAATTCTTGGCTCACTCTTTCCTTTAGCTGGAGGTGTTGCTCTAGTGTCTCTTTTATGTTTGATGGTTAACTCAGTTTTATTTCTCTAAGAATGATGTGATCTTTGTACCTCTGTGACCAAAGGATTCTTTCTTTATCTTTCATGTTTAGTACATTGAATTATTTTTGTTTTGACTTTTGGGGCATCGGTTTTCTTTAGCATATAGTATATTCTTGCAATATGTAGATTAGAATTTTCCTTTATTTTAGGAAAGTATCTTAATTTAAATTTTAAATATTTGCTCTGTACTCTTGATTTGTTTCCTTTAGGAATCTTAGGTCTGTGTGTTGCCTACTTTATATATCACTCTTCTGTGTCTTAACCATTATCCTCTTTCTTTGGTTCCTTCTCTGTTCCTGTTTCTATTCTTTTTTTTTTTTTTTTTTTTTTTTTGCGGTACGCGGGCCTCTCACTGCTGTGGCCTCTCCCGTTGCAGAGCAACAGGCTCCGCAGCCATGGCTCACGGGCGCAGCCGCTCTGCGGCACGTGGGATCTTCCCGGACCGGGGCATAAACCCACGTCCCCTGCATCGGCAGGCGGACTGTCAACCATTGCGCCACCAGGGAAGCCCTTGTCTTTTAATATGCTTCTTTGGGGGGTAACTTTATTTTGTCCCTTGTTTTCTTTTTAATGTAGTTGTCATTCTTAAATCCTATTTCTTTTGTTTCCATTTCTTTCCTAAGTTATTATCAGCTTCCATTTCACCTCATACTTTTGACTGGCCATCACCTCTTTTTATCTGGTCATTACTTTCCAAAGTTTTTATACTGCTGCTTTGTGATCTCCTACTTAGAGCTGAAATTGCTCATAAAGTTAATTGTTGTTATTGTTTTTCATGTTGAAATGTTGGGTTACAATTTTTCTATACTTTATAATGAGAGGGTTTTTTTTTTTTGTCTTTTTTTGTGTGTGTGGTACGCGGGCCTCTCACGGTTGTGGCCTCTCCCGTTGCGGAGCACAGGCTCCGGACGTGCAGGCTCAGCAGCCATGGCTCACGGGCCCAGCCGCTCCGCGGTATGTGGGATCTTCGCGGACCGGGGCACGAACCCCTGTCCCCTGCATCGGCAGGCGGACTCCCAACCACTGCGCCACCAGGGAAGCCCTATAATGAGAGTTTTCTACAGAGAAGTTTTCCTGCTATTTTTCAGGTGGTTTCTCTTACGGTATCTTTAGATGCATGTTATACCTTAAAAAAATATATAGAATTATTAAATGTGTTGAATTTTCCTTGCCTAGCTATTATATTAGAGCATCTTACCTACGTGGTTTCTTAATCAAAATTGCCTCTTTTTTTCTTTTCTCTTATGTATGGCACCTTCTGCTTTAGATCCTAGCCAAGTTTGAGGGAGGTTCCACCACCTGTCCTGATTTTGTAGATTCCTTTTACCAGCTGCTACTGCCAAGGAGTACTCCCACTGCCTTCCAGAGTTTTCTCTCTTTTAGAAGGTGGTCATTGCTGAGAATCACCTCTGGGCCTCCTGGAAACTTTCTGTGTCTTCTTTCTCCCCATATGCTCGTGCCCTGTTCATTCACAGCCCAGTTCACAGCAGTTCTGAGGCAGAGTTTGGTCCTCTCTTTCAGGAGATAAATGTGTGGGACCTTCCATGACTAGGGCCCACTGCCCTACCTGTTATTCCTTTCCACTCGTAATCTAACTTTATGGCTTCTTGTGCTGGTTCATTTGCATCCAGGAGCTTTTAAACTGCCCGACACCTAACTTGGAGGTTGCAGAATTTCTCTGACTCTTAACTTCCCCATCAATGTATTTTGGAGAAAACCTAGGAAACTGAAAATTCAGCTGCCACCACACTAAATTTGTAAATATCTGTTCTCCAAATAGCACCTTGAACTTTCATTCGAGTCAATCCATTGCTCAATATTAAAGTTGTTTTATGAAAGTTTAGAACATTTAAGGGAAACATTACTTGCTCTCAGAGACAGACCTTAAGGTCTTGATGGCTGAATATAGTAGAAGTTGATTTCTTGCCCATGTAAAGTTCATTGGCATGAGGGAGTGCCAAGGCAGGGGAGCTTAGCATCAGTCATTCAGGGGCTGGACTGATAGAGCCTTTGCCATATTTATTTAACACCTGGATTCCAAGATCACGTGGAGTAGAGCGAAAAGCTGGAGGTTCTTGTAGGAGATTTTCATGGGTGAGATCTGATAGTACATATGTGGCTTCGACCCTTTCCCAGTGACCACGTTCAGGCATACAGCCACGTCTAACTGAAAATGAGATTGAGAAATGGAATCTTGTTCTGTGCCCAGGGAGAAAAGGAAATAAATTTGGTGAAGAGCTAACTTATCTTTGCCATAAAATCTCTCTCTCTTCTCCCAGTTTACCAGCTTTGTCAGGGCAGGGCTAGAACTTTACTTGTGATTATTAAAACACAGTGGAAGGAGTTGAATTCATGTGCTTGCTGTCTTGGGAAGTTGCCTAGATGTTCCGTGAACCATCTTGAGCTAGCCTCCTGGAGGATGAGGGACCACATAGACCAGAAGCAAGCCATCTCAGCTGGGGCTGTCTTGAGTTTGGTCAGCTGGTCAGCCCTGGAGATGACCTTGCAGCTGAACACATATGCATGATTAATGCAGATGAGACTGGAGAAACCATCCAGCTGAACCCAACCCAAATGGCTAATCCACTGGATGTCAACTAAATAAATGGTTGTTGTTTTAAGTCACTATGAATTAAGATGGTTTGTACTCGGGAAAAAATTAACCGATATAAATAGATATACAAATGTTGGTCTGTTCCTACCCTAGATGATCCTGAAGGTTTTTCTTGACTCTTGGGCTGATGAAGTATCTTCCCTGATCCTGGGCTTTCTGAATTACTCCCTCTTTCTTTTCTTTCCCAGAGAACATTCAGTATCTTAAATCCCTCTGCTTCTTCAGTCTCCAACCCCAATTTAGCTTTCAGCTTGTGTTATCTACTGTGTTTCAAATTGTGGGTTGTTTTTTTTTCTCCCTGTACATTGTCATTGACGGTTTCCAATTTATTAGAATATAGAAAAGGGATAAATGAAAACTGACTATACTGGGCCAAATAAATGCAAGACTACCTTTACTATTGCCAAGTACTTTATGCTAAAAAACAGAACAGAAAACCGAAGTAAAACGACAACGGTAACAAACTTCCCACTTCTTGGCTTTCGGTTGCATTGCAACTGTCATTCTGGCTGGATCTGTATATTTTGCCCCAGGAAGAGGTGATAGAATATGTCATATTCCAGGAAGGCAATGAGGTAACAGATAAGAAAAAAAAATGTCTACTTGCCACATTGTACCCTTAGTATAAAATTTGGAGTCATTAGAAGAGAATGGTCTTCTTTTAATATGATTCCCCCTTCCTTGCCACCTCCAACCCCAACCAGTAGGCAGGAAGAGGTTGTGGTCAATCACTGAACTTTACACTCAAGGCTGTGCTTTTTCAGTGTGGAAGTAACTTGGTATGTTTCAGGCCCTATGAATCCATTGAAAAGGAAAAATACATTGTGTCCATCCACAGATATTTTAAATTTTGATAGTGACAAATTGTCCTCCAAGAAGTATCAAGAAGTACCTTCCTGTGTATTAGTATTAATTTCCTCATCTTATAATAGCACTGTTTTTTTCCTCAAATTTTTATTATACTAAAATATATATAACATAAAATTTGCCATTTTTAACATTTTAAATGTACAGTTTAGTGACATTAGTTACATTTACAGTGTTATACAACTATTGCCATTATCTGTTTCCAAAACTTTTTCAACACCCCAAACAGAAACTCTATAACTATTAAACAATACTCCCCATTCTAATGTTACCCCAGCGTCCTGACAAACTGTAGCCTACTTTCTCTCTGTATGAATTTACCCATTCTAGATATTTAATATAAGTGAATCTTGCAGTATTTGACCTGTGTCTGGCTTATTTAACTTAGCATAAATTTTCAGGATTCTGTGGTATCGTAGCATGTATCACAACTTCATTCCTGAATAATATTCTATTATATGCATGTACTGTCCATTCTGTTTATCTATTCATCTGTTGATGAACACCTGGGTTGTTTCACTTTTTGCCTATAGTGATTAGTGCTGCAATGAGTATTACTATACTTTTTGAATCCCTGATTTCAATTCTTTTGTGTGTACTTAAGAGTGTAATTGCTGGTGATTCTATGTTTAGCTTTTCAAGGAACTGCCAAACTGTTTTCCACAGTAGCTACATTTTACATTCCTACCAGCAAAGGATGGGCTTCCAATGTGTCCATATCCTCACTAATATTTAATTTAATTTTTAAAATTGTAGTCATCCTGGTAGGCTTGAAGTGGTATCTCATTGTGTTTTCTTTGCATTTGTCAAATTATTGATTTTTTTTCAAAGAATTGGATTTTAGTTTTGTTAATTATCTCTTGTTTTTCTACTTTCTATTAATTTATTTCTAATTTTTAGTATTTCCTTCCTTCTGCTAATTTTGAGTTTAGTTTGCTCTTCTTTTTCTATAACATATGATCTATCCTGTACTATGTGCACTTGAGAATGTATATTCTGCTGTTGTTGAGGGGAATATTCTACATACGATCTGTTAGGTCTAGTGATTTATAGTATAGTGTCAGGTTTTCTATTTCTTTTTTGATTTTCAGTCTAGAACATGAACCCATTATTGAAAGTATGGTTGTTGAAGTCTCCAAATACTATTTTAGAAATGTTTATTTCTAAATTCTATTTTATTTCTGTCAATGTATGCTTCATATATTTTGGAGCTCAGTTGTTTGGTGCATATATATGTTTATAATTGTCATATCTTCTTGAAGAATAGATTGTTGAAGGCTGCAGTGATCCATTTATTAACTGACTTTACCAAACTATTTTTTGCAAAAATTGTATTCCTTGTCATTTGAGGTCACTGACGTCTCTTTACTTTCTCGTGTTTAGATAGTGTTTTGACAGAAATTTCCTTGAATATCAGGAGCTAAACAAAGAAAGAAACAAATTTCTAGTAGTCCTTATTGCCAATCTAGGGGGTGAAAAATATTATCTCATTGTTTGCATTTTATTTCCCTGGTAATTTGTGAGGTTGTATCTTCTTAAGTTTCTTAAGGCACTTTGCTAGGGATTTAGATTTCTTACTTTTACTCATTTATAGAATTTCTTCAGATGGCCTTCATATGAATTTTTTGTGACATATGTTGCAATTATTTTCTCAGACCTGCCAATTTTATCTTAATATTGTTTATGATGTCTGTATTGGAAAGAATTTTATGACTTTCATAAAATTAAACTTAAGAATATTTTCTCCTAAGACATTGCTTAATAAGGCCTTTCCTATAAATATTTTCTATAATAAATCTAATTTCTTATGCATTAGCTTATTAAATAAATATTACTTAAAAAATAAAATTTTATTAAATTATTTAATAAAATAAATATTATTTATTTACATTTTTATTCCTTTATGTCATACTCTTGATTTTATTCAAAATATGACACTTTTTAATATTTTTTCATCATTTTTTTCTGGAATTCCACTTCTATTTATACTACAGCCTGCTTATAGTGATCATGGGGATGTTATGGGTTAAGCTTATCTGTGAGATTCACCAGTGGCTTGTATTTGGAAAGAGCATGTTCTGTGTTCTTTTAGGATGTCACCACCCATCTTGGCACTTTTTTGGCCTCTCTCACACAAGTATCTATGTCACTGCCCAAAAGTTTCTGTCATGAAAGTAGGAAAGATCAACTGGTATAAATTTCATTCCACAAAAAATCACCTTGATAGTTGTTCTCAGCCTACCTTCCTGCTTCTTACATCTTTTAAATCTGACTTAGAGAACCCCTAGAAATGCTCCTTTTTACAGCTGTCCTTTCCTTTGTGTTCTTTGATCTGTGGTCTTCTTTGTCAAGCTGATTCTTCCTGCATTTTACTTTCAAGGATTCTTCAACAAGTTTGATTCACTGAAGAGACTGTTTTTTACTGCTAGTGTTATAATTTTGTTTTCTCTAATACAATTTTTTTATGTCTCCTCTAGGGAAGTAAGTGATATAGGCATGCGTTCTCAGACTAATATCCTAATCTAATTTCCTATGTATATTTTTATTCTTACCATATATTTTTGTAATAAAATTTGAGGTTATTTGAAAGATTGCATTTAGTAGAAGATGGTAAAAAAATACTTAAAGGAATGGAAATAGGGACATGAGTAAGAAAAAGAAAAATCAAGAAATCAGTTTGGTATCTATAGGAATTCAGACCTTTGGCAGGCTTGGGGAACTGAATTTTTACTTACCCAGAAGTAAGTTTTCCAGGTTTGGTTTTTCATAGTCATTAGAACCTAGTGGGTAGAAAAATACTTAACCAGATTTTCCAGAAGATTCTAAATCTCCCTTGAGAATGGGAAAGTGATGGTTCTCACTGTGGTCAGAACTTCATTCTACAAGGATGGAATCACTGGCAACCGGGCATGTCGGAGAGGACTTTAGGAATCACTTCTACCTGGGTATGTACAACAAAGTCTCCTCATTACAACCTTAACTGTGTCTGTGGGCATCTTTTGGTGTTTCCATAACTGTCCCATGGTAAGACTACCTAAACCACTTGATGTAAAACACTCTCTTCTTTACAACAGAGGATATGAAAATATGAATCTTATGTCCCTATTATTCAGAAAATTCAATTTCATGATAGAAATATAAGCTAGAAATAAACTGATAATTCAGAGTTTGACTCTTACTGGAAAAAAAAAAAAAACACTTGATGTTTTAGA
The DNA here is from genome assembly GCF_951394435.1 of Stenella coeruleoalba. Lineage (NCBI taxonomy): Eukaryota > Metazoa > Chordata > Mammalia > Artiodactyla > Delphinidae > Stenella > Stenella coeruleoalba. The sequence continues at coordinate 54,641,520 of NC_137156.1, forward strand.
GACAAATCCCAACCTTACAGATATTCTTTGTAACTACTATGGTAGACACCTTGACATCTTCTCCTGTTTTAGCTCTGAATCACACTCTGACATTTATAACATGTTTATACTCTTATTAGTCTGTGTTGATAGTTCTCTCACTATATTCTCTGGGTACCATTTGTCTCCACACTGGATTAGAAGTTCTGTAAGAGAAGGCCATGTGCCAAACTTTCTTTCAAGTATTCTGGACAAGATTGTACATATGTCAGGACTGGTGAAGTGATCAATAAGTAACCCATGAATTTTCTTGCCAGTAAATGAGCAATTGATTATGTCACCTTTTGTAAATACCAAGGTAAGGTTCTCCAGCTGCTTATCTGTATTCTAGGGCTTTTGACTTGACCTATTGTGAAGGTAACTAAACTCTGATGAGCAGCAGCTGCAGAGACTGGATGATATAGAAAGAACAAGGAAAACGGCCATGATGAACCTCAGACTTCCAGTACCCTCTTAATAAGGCATGATAAAATACAACCCTCAACCAATGAGTTAAAGACCCTTTGATCAGGAATTTTCCATTCTAATTAAAGGCCTTTAGTTATCCCCTGAATAACTCCTGGAAATCCAATTATCCTTTTATTAATTCATCTATAAAAGGGAGTGAAAGGACACGCTAATGTTTCCTTTAATAGGGTTAAAAAGAGTTAAGAGAAAAATTAGAGGCTAAATAAAACTTCTGAAATGGGAAGTAACCCAGATATAGTTCTTCACATACTCATGTTCATTTAACAATAGCTCACCAGTGCAAATCTCTGTCTGCTTTCAGGTATGGCTCATTGCTTTCAGGACTCAGTGGCTTTATGATTTATTATTTTTCCTACATTCTAATCCACATCATATCCCTGAGTCACTTCTGAGCAAATGTCTTTTCTGTTCTGTGATTCAGTAAATCCTACCACAGAATTGGGTTTACAACAGAAACTGCTTGAAAGAAGAAATGAGTCCAAAACTTGAATTAAGTTTCCTCGGGTAAAACAAGTTTTTTTTCCTCCCTAAAGAACCTTGTTGAGCATGGGCCCACTCTTAAGGCGAGTAAGCTTGGACTTGAAAATAATTGACCAAGCTAGAAAATGAGGAACTGCCAAGAACCCAGAGGGAAATCAATCAAGGGCTATTGTGAGGTTGTGATGTGCTTACTTCTCCTGGGGGCATGGAGGGTATTTTCTGAATCATAGAGGGAGATCAGTTTTTTTTGTTCATCCCTTTCCATGCCGATCTTTAGCAGAGGCATTACTTCTTCACTCTCCCTAAGCAGAATTGATCTCTTCTTGGTCCACATTTAACCAGAACTTTGAACATCCCTTGTTTCAGCCTTCTTGAGTTGCAAGGACATGTAGCAGGAAGACTGTGGGCCTTGGAGAGAGAGACACGTGTCTTCAAGTTCTGCTTCTGCTACTAATTAACCATATAACAAAGACAAGTTATTTTCTAGACTTCATTAGTAGATTGGGGATAATAACAATGATTTCTTAGGCTTGTTGTGATTGTTAAATGTGCCAGCGAAGTGTCTGACACCTGATAAGCATACAGTCAATAACAGGATGGCATTTCTGCCAGAGGATGAATGAGAAAGACCTTGGGTCACAGTCTCCATCCATGTAGCCTAAAATATCTAACAGAAATGGATACCCCACTGCTGCTTGGGCCACAGTCAAACACAGGGAATGACACAGCTTCACACAACAGTCTTTGAAAAGTGTAAGCCAGAGAAAGAAGAGTGCAAAAATGCCCAAGGCTTGGAGATATTCCTAGTAATGTTTCCACCCCATAAGCACTGCAAAGGGAAAAGTAGGTGAGTGGAACAAATTCTGAAAAACCTTGCCCATATGCTCAAAGTAAAAAGTAAAGTCAGGTGGTTGTCAGGAGGTCAATATAATGACTATCATAGCTCTGAAAGTGTTAGCTAGTGCAGTTATATGGCAGGAAAAGAACTATAAAAGTGAGAACGGTGGACATTAAGTTATTGTTATTTGCAGATGATATGATTGTATACTATTAAAACTCATGAGAATTGTCTGGAAAACTGTTAGAAATAAAAAAAGAGAGTTCAGAAAATTGGTTGCAAAATTTATATGAAAATTATTAGTTTTCTTATATACTAACTGTAAACAGATAATTTACTGAAGGAAATATCCCCTTTACAATACCAAGAAAAGCAGATTTTAAAAACCTAGGAACAAGAAATATTCAGGGTTTATGCGAAGGAAACTTTAAAAGTCTTTTGAGGGGCTTCCCTGGTGGCGCAGTGGTTGAGAGTCCACCTGCTGATGCAGGGGACACGGGTTCATGCCCCAGTCTGGGAGGATCCCACATGCCGCAGAGTGGCTGGGCCCATGAGCCATGGCTGCTGAGCCTGCGCGTCCAGAGCCTGTGCTCCGCAATGGGAGAGGCCACCACAGTGAGAGGCCCATGTACCGCAAAAAAAAAAAAAAAAGTCTTTTGAGGATTATAAAAAAACACTTAGAAAAATAGTCATAACTTATTCTTAGATAAATAGTCTCAATATTGTAAAGATATTACCTTTGAAAAGTAATCTGTGGAGCCTATGCCAACCAAATTAGAATACCAATGAAATGTTTTGTGGAAAACTTTGCAAAATGAAGTTTTTTGAGCAATACATGTAAAAATTGCTATGCTGATTCTGAAAAAAAAAAAAAAGAAAAAAATAGTTTCAGTGGAACAAAATCAGGAATCTAGAAAATATTCATCCGTATATACATGAATATGATGTATATACTAAAGATGATGCTTTATTCAGTGGGAAAAGATGGCTTAGCTAAAAAATGGTTTTGTAAAAATGGAATTGACATTTGTGGAAAAAATAAACCTGGGTGGCTGCTTCAGTGCTAATATGAATACAAGGTGTTTTAATTGTATAAATGTAAAAATTAAAACCTTACAAATATTATGGTGGTAAAAATATAATATTAAAAAATTTTAAGAGCAGACATGGGTGGTAAAAAAAAGTCACTGAAATTATAAAGGGAATATTGATTAAAATGGTTACTTAAAATTAAAAGCTAGGAGAGGGTTGGTTCGAGATGGCAGAGAAGAAGGACGTGTACTCACTCTCTTGCAAGAATCACTAGAATCACAGCTAACTGCTGAACAATCATTGACAGGAAGACGCTGGAACTCACAAAAAAAGATACCCCACATCCAAAGACAAAGGAGAAGCCGCAATGAGATGGTAGGAGAGGTGCAATCACAATAAAATCAAATCCCATAGCTGCTGGGTGGGTGACTCACAAACTGAAGAACAATTATACCACATAAGTCTACCCACTGGAGTGAAGGTTCTGAGCCCCACGTCAGGCTTCCCAACCTGGGGTCTGGCAACGGGAGGAGGAATTCCCAGAGAATCAGACTTTGAAGGCTAGCGGGATTTGACTGCAGGACGTTGACAGGACTGGGGAATAGAGAGACTCCATCCTTGGAGGGCACACACAAAGTAGTGTGTGCATCAGAACCCGGGGGAAGGAGCAGTGACCCCCATAGGAGACTGAACCAGACCTACCTGCTAGTGTTGGAGGGTCTCCTGCAGAGACAGGGGGTGGCTGTGGCTCACCATGGGGACAAGGACACTGGCAGTAGAAGTTCAGGGAAGTACTCCTTGGCATGAGCCCTCCCAGAGTCCACCATTAGCCCCATCAAAGACAATGTAGGCTCCAGTGCTGGGTCACCTCAGGCCAAACAACCAACAGGGAGGGAACTCAGCCCCAACCATCAGCAGACAGGTGGATTAAAGTTTTACTGAGCTCTGTCCACCAGAGCACACCCAGCTCTACCCGCCACCAGTCCCTTCCCATTAGGAAGCTTGCACAAGCCTCTTAGATAAACCTCATCCACCAGTGGGCAGACAGCAGAAGCAAGAAGAACTACAGTCCTGCAGGCTGTGGAATGAAAACCACATTCACAGGAAGATAGACAAAATGAAAAGGCAGAGGACTATGTGCCAGATGAAGGAACAAGATAAAACCCCAGAAAATCAACTAAATGAAGTGGAGATAGGCAACCTTCCAGAAAAAGAATTCAGAATAATGATAGTGAACATGATCCAGGACCTCAGAAAAAGAATGGAGGCAAAGATTGACAAGATGCAAGAAATGTTTAATAAAGACCTAGAAGAATTAAAGAGCAAACACCTAGAAGAATTAAAGAACAAACAAACAGAGATGAACAATACAATAACTGAAATGAAAAATACACCAGAAGGAATCAATAGCAGAATAACTGAGGCAGAAGAATGGATAAGTGGCCTGGAAGACAGAATGGTGGAATTCACTGCCAGAAAACAAAATAAAGTAAAAAAGAATGAAGAGAAATGAAGACAGCCTAAGAGACCTCTGGGACAACAACATCTGCACCAACGTTCGCATTATAGGGGTCCCAAGAGGAGAAGAGAGAGAGAAAGAACCCAAGAAAATATTTGAAGAGATTATAGTTGAAAACTTCCCTAACATGGGGAAGGAAATAGCCACCCAAGTCCAGGAAGCACAGAGAGTCCCAGGCAGGATAAACCCAAGGAGAAACACGCCAAGACACATAGTAATCAAATGGACAAGAATTAAACACAAAGAAAAATTATTAAAAGCAACAAGGGAGAAATGACAAATAACATACAAGGGCACTCGCATAATGATTTCTCAGCAGAAACTCTACAAGTCAGAAGGGAGTGGCACGATATATTTAAAGTGATTAAAGGGAAGAACCTACAACCAAGGTTACTCTACCTGGCAAGGACCTCATTCAGATTTGACGGAGAAAACAAAAGCTTTACAGACAAGCAAAAGCTAAGAGAATTCAGCACTACCAAACCAGCTCTACAATAAATGCTAAAGGAACTTCTCTAAGTGGGAAACACTTAGAAGAAAAGGACCTACAAAAACAAACCCAAAACAATTAAGGAAATGGTAATAGGAATATACATATCTATAATTACCTTAATTAATGGTATTAGATTAAATGGTATTAGATTAATGGATTAAATGCTCCAACCAAAAGACAAGGGCTTGCTGAATGGATAAAAAAAAAAAAGACCCATTTATATGCTGTCTAAAAGAGACCTACTTAAGACCTAGGGACACATACAGACTGAAAGTGAGGGAATGGAAAAAGATATTCCATGCAAATGGAAATCAAAAGAAAGCTGGAGTAGCAATACTCATATCACATAAAATAGACTTTAAAATAAAGACTGTTACAAGAGACAAGGAAGGACATGATATAATGATCAAGGGATCAATCTAAGAAGAAGATATAAGAATTATACATATTTATGTACCCAACAGAGGAGCACCTCAATACATAAGACAAATACTAACAACTATAAAAGGGGAAATTGACAGTAACACAATAATAGTGGGGAACTTTAACACCTCACTTACAGCAATGGACATATCATCCAGACAGAAAATTAATAAGGAAACACAAGCTTTAAGTGACACAATAGACCAGATAGATTTAATTGTTATTTATAGGACATTCCATCTGAAAACAGCAGATTACACTTTCTTCTCAAGTGCACACGGGACATTCTCCAGGTTAGAACACATCTTGGGTCACAAATCAAGCCTCAGTAAATTTAGGAAAATTGAAATCATATCAAGCATCTTTTCCAACCACAACCCTATGAGATTAGAAATCAATTACAAGGAAAAAGTAAAAAACACAAAACATGGAGGCTAAACAATACATTACTAAATAGCCAAGAGATCCTTGAAGACATCAAAGAGGAAATTTAAAAATACCTAGAGACAAATGAAAATGAAAACATGAAGATCCAAAGCCTGTGGATGCAGCAAAAGCAGTTATAAGGGGAAAGTTTATAGCAATACAGTCCTACCTCAGGAAATAAGAAAAGTCTCAAATAAACAATCTAACCTTACACCTAAAGGAACTAGAGAAAGAAGAACAAACAAAACCCACAGTTAATAGAAGGAAAGATATCATGAATATCAGAGCAGAAATAAATGAAATAGAAAAAAGGAAAACAGTAGCAAAGATCAATAAAACTAAAAGCTGGTAATCTGAGAAGATAAACAAAATTGATAAACCTTCAGCCAGACTCATCAAGTAAAAGAGGGAGAGGACTCAAATCAATAAAATTAGAAATGAAAAAGGAGACATTACAATGGATACCACAGAAATACAAAGCATCACAAGAGACTACTACAAGCAATGCTATGCCAATAAAACAGACGACCTGGATGAAATGAACAAATTCTTAGAAAGGTATTACCTTCCAAGACTGAACCAGGAAGAAATAGATAATATGAACAGACCAATCACAAGTAATGAAACTGAAACTGTGATTTAAAATCTTCCAACAGACAAAAGTCCAGAACCAGATGGCTTCACAGGTAAATTCTATCAAACATTTAGAGAAAAGTTAACAGCCATCCTTCTCAAACTCTTCCAAAAAATTGCAGAGGAAGGAACACTACTAAGCTCATTCTATGAGGCCACCATCACCCTGATACCAAAACCACACAAAGATACTAAAAGAAAAAGAGACCAGTATCACTAATGAATATAGATGCAACAATCCTCAACAAAATAGTAGCAAACAGAATCCAACAACACATTAAAAGGATCATACACCATGATCAAGTGGGATTTATCCCAGTGAGGCAAGGATTCTTCAATATATGCAAATCAATCAATGTGATACACCATATTAACAAACTGAAGAATAACAACCATATGAGCATCTCAATAGATGCAGAAAAAGCTTTTGACACAATTCAATAACAATTTATGATAAAAATTTTCCAGCAAGTGGGCATAGAGGGAACCTACCTCAACATAATAAAGGCCATATACGACAAACCCACAGCAAACATCATTCTCAATGGTGAAAAACTGAAAGAACTTCCTCTAAGATCAGGAACAAGACAAGGATGTCCAGGCTCACCACTATTATTCAACATAGTTTTGGAAGTCCTAGCCACGTCAATCAGAGAAGAAAAAGAAATAAAAGGAATACAAATGGGAAAAGAAGAAGTAAAACTGTCACTGTTTGCAGATGACATGAAACTATATAGAGAGAGTCCTAAAGATGTTACCAGAAAACAACTAGAGCTAATCAATGAATTTGGTAAAGTAGCAGGATACAAATTTAATGCACAGAAATCTCTTGCATTCCTATACACTAATGATGAAAAATCAGAAAGAGAAATTAAGGAAACAATCCCATTCACCATTGCAACAAAAAGAATAAAATACCTAAGAATAAACCTACCTAAGGAGACAAAAGACCTGTACTCAAAAAACTATAAGACACTGATGAAAGAAATCAAAGATGTCACAAACAGATGGAGAGATATACGATGTTTTTGGATTGGAAGAATCAATATTGTCAAAATGACTATACTACCCAAAGCAATCTACAGATTCAATGCAATCCCTATCAAATTACCTGAGGCATTTTTTACAGAACTAGAACAAAATATCTTAAAATTTGCATGGAGACACAAAGACCCCAAATAGCGAAAGCAGTCTTGAGGGAAAAAAAACAGAGCTGTAGGAATCAGGCTCCCTGACTTCAGACTATACTACAAAGCTACAGTAAACAAGAAAATATGGTAGTGGCACAAAAACAGAAATATAGATCAATGGAACAGGATAGAAAGCCCAGAGATAAACCCATGCACCTATGGTCAAATAATCTATGACAAAGGAGGCAAGGATATACAATGGAGAAAAAGACACTCTCTTCAATAAATGGTGCTGGGAAAACTGGACATCTACATATAAAAGAATGAAATTAGAACACTCCATAACACCATACACAAAAATAAACTCAAAATGGACCAAAGACCTAAATATAAGACCAGACATTATAAAACTCTTAGAGGAAAACATAGGAAGAACACTCCTTGACATAAATCACAGCAAGATCTTTTTTTGACCCGCCTCCTAGAGTAATGGAAATAAAAACAAAAATAAATAGTTGGGACCTAATGAAACTTAAAAGCTTTTGCACAGCAAAGGAAACCATAAACAAGACAAAGAGACAACGCTCAGAATGGGAGAAAATATTTGCAAACAAATCAACGGACAAAGGATTATCTCCAAAATATATAAACAGCTCATGCAGCTCAATATAAAAAAACAGACAACCCAATCCAAAAATGGGCAGAAGACCTAAATAGACATTTCTCCAAAGAAGACATACAGGTGGCAAGAGGCACATGAAAAGCTGCTCAACATCACTACTAGAGAAATGCAAATCAAAACTACAATGAGGGGCTTCCCTGGTGGCGCGGTAGTTGAGAGTCTGCCTGTCGATGCAGGGGACACGGGTTCATGCCCCGGTCCGGGAAGATCCCACATGCCGCGGAGTGGCTGGGCCCGCGAGCCATGGCCGCTGAGCCTGCGCGTCCGGAGCCTGTGCTGCGCAACGGGAGAGGCCACAACAGTGAGAGGCCCACGTACCACAAAAAAAAAAAAAAAAAAAAAAAAACCAGCATAAATATAATCTATGGGTTATTCATTAAATAAAATATAATACATCCAAACAACAAAATTCTATACAGATTTCAAAAGTGTGCTACATTTGTATCTAGTATTATTAATACATTTTCAAAATATATTAATAAATGATTAAAGCAGGGTGCAGATCAGTTGCCTTGACTGATCTCATTTGTGTAGATAAACTTTGTGTGGGTGTGTGTATTTTGTGCTTGCATATTTAATTGGAAGCAGATTCAAGAAAATTTTGTAAATCCTTTTTTAATGTTTCAAATGTTAGTGGGGATTGGAGGAACAAGAAATGACTTTCAAAAAATATTTAGACTTTATTTTTTACAGCAGTTTTAGGTTAACAGCAAAACTGAATGAAAAGTATAGAGATGTCCCATTTACCCTCTTACCCCAAGTACACACAATCTCCCCCACCATCATGATTTCACATCAGAGTGATACATTTGTTACAACTCATGAACCAACACTGACACATTATTATCAACCAAAGTCCATAGTTTACATTAGGGTTCACGCTCAGTGTTGGATGTTATATGGATTTTATACAAGTATATAATGACATGTATCCATAATTACAGTGTCATAGAGCATAGTTTCACTGCCATAAAGCCCCCCGTACTCCACCTATTCATCCCTCCCTGTCCCCAAACCCCTGGCAATCACAGATCGTTTTACTGTCTCCAAAGTTTTACCTTTTCCAGCATGTCTTAATGGTTAGAATCCTACAATATGTACTCTCCTGAGGTGGTTTTCTTTCTGTTTAAATCGTTTGTTCATTGTAAAATCATGTACTTCATTTTCTTATTTTTGAGTTTTAAGAGTTCTTTGAATATTTTGGATCACAGTCCTTTATCAGTATGTCTTTTGCAAATATTTTCTCTCAGTCTGTGGCTGGTCTTCTTATTCTTTTGACAGTATCTTTCACAGAGCTTAAGTTTTAAGTTTTAATGAAGTTCAGCTTATCAATTCTTTTTTCATAGCTCAAGCCTTTGGTGCTATATCTAAAAAGTCATCACCAAACCCAAGGTCATCTAGATTCTCTCTTACATAATCTAGGAGTTTCGTAGTTTTGCACTTCACACTTAAGTTCATTTTGAGTTAATTTTTGTGAAGTCTAAGGTCTGTGACAAATTCCTTCCTTTTCTTTTTTTTATTGCATATGGATATCAAGTTGTTCCAGTACCATTTGTTGGAGAGACTATCTTTTCTCCAGTTAATTGCCTTTGCTCTTTTGTCAAAGATCAGTTTACTATATCCGTGTTTATTGATTTTGGGGCTCTCTGTTTTGTTCCATTGATATATTTGTCCATTCTTTCACCAATACCACACTGTCTTTATTGCTATTACTTTAGAGTATGTCTTGAAGTCAGGTAGTCAGTCCTCTGATTTTTTTATTCTCTTAATTTTTAAATTTTTTTTAGTACTTTTTAAAAATGTTATTTATTTATTTTGTTGTTGAGGTATAATTGTTTTACAATGTTGTGTTAGTTTCTACTGTACAGTGGAGTTCCCTGTGCTGTACAGCAGGTTATTACCTATTTATTTTATACATATTAGTGTATATATGTCAATCCCAATCTCCCAAATCATCCCACCACCACCACCAGCCCACCGCTTTCCCCACCTTGGTGTCTATACGTTTGTTCTCTATATCTGTGTCTCCATTTCTGCCTTGCAAACCGGTTCATCTGTACCATTTTTCTAGATTCCACATATATGCGTTAATATACAATATTTGTTTTTCTCTTTCTGACTTACTTCATTCTGTATGACGGTCTCTAAGTCCATCCACGTCTCTACAAATGACCCAAGTTTGTTCCTTTTTATGGCTAATAGTCCATTCTATATATGTACCACATCTTTATCCATTTGTCTATCGATGGGCATTTAGGTTGCTTCCATGACCTGCCTATTGTAAATAGTGCCACAGTGCAGTCCTCTGACTTCGTTTTACTTCTTCAATATTGTGTTGGCTATTTTGTTACTTTACTAGGGCTGCCATAGCAAAATACCACAGACTGGGTGGCTGAGAATACAGATATTTATTATCTCATAGTTCTGGACCCTGGAAATCCAAGATCAAGGCGCCAGCAGGGTTGCTTTCCTTTGAGACCTCTTGCCTTGGCTTGCAAATGGCTGCCATTTTGTTGCATCTTCTTGTGGTCTTTCATCTGTAAATGCACAGCCCTAGTGTCTCTCCAGATGCCATAATCTCCTCTTGTGAGGACACCAGTCACATTGGTTTAGGGCCAACTCTAAAGACTTCATTTTCACTTAATTACCTCTTTAATGGTGCTTAGAAGAAATTTAGACCCACTGAGAGACTCCAAGGATGTGTGTGCACAGAGGAGAGACCATGTGAGGATGCAGCAAACATGTGGCCCCATGTAAGTTAAAGAGTGCAGTCTCAGAATAAACCAATCCTGCCAGCACCTCGATCTTGGACTTTCAGCCTCCTGAACTGTAGAAAATAAATATCTGTTGTTTAAGCCACCCAGTCTGTAGTATTTTGTCATGGCAGCCAGAGCAAACTAATATACCTTATATCCTGCAAACTTGCTATAATTGCTTATTAGTTCTGGAGGATTTTTTTTCTTTTGGTCAATTCTTTTGAATTTTCTACTTTTGTTTTGAATGTTTTATGATTTACACAAATTAAAAAATATATATGTATTTTTTTAAAGTAAATAATAATAGACATCATTTTTCTTCCCTGAATGGGATGTGGATCTCCTCCATAGTACGTGCATGTTAAGGGTAGCATATAGTTAGATCCTAGTACAGTTCATGGAATGACACATAACATGCTCCCAATATGTGTTTAATGAAAACATTAGAGTTCAGATAGACTGTTTGCTCCCAGTGTTCTGAGAAGTTTTTTGGAAAATGACCCTTAAGGAGATAAGAAAGAATTGCTGAAATATGCAGAAAACAAATGGTGAGAGAATGGAAGCTACTGCATAAAGGGCTGTCTTTTGCCAGCTGATCCTGGAGAGGAAACCCTCCCATGAGCTCTGTTCCACAGATGAAGACTCCATTTTACAGAGCATAAAAAATGGAGATTGCACTTTATGACCTTTTCAAGTGTACTGTTCTAACCCTCTGCTTCTCCAGTCTTCCATTGTGTTCTTGACAAGGAGACATAAGCTGAGGAGAGCCTGTGCTTAAGAGGTTTCCCCTGCTGTTAAAGATAAAAGGAAACACATCTGGCACATAGAGAGGGAAGGTAATGGTAGAGGTTTGACTCACTGTATGCATTTGCTTTTTCCTATTTCGGTAAATTGTTTCTTCTAGAGCTAGATTGTTTGTATCCTTGTGCTCTCAAAGGTTAATGGTTAATTGGGAAGTAGTCCAGAGTTTGACACACAGTTGGTGCTTAAAATTATGAATCGGTGTGTGAATGAATCACCTAATACAGGAACAATGCCTATTACGTTTGGGCTATTTTTTTTTTAAGCTTTATTCTTTTAAAGACATCTATCTAGATTTGTCTCCTCTAGGGCTGATGAAGCAGAGATCTCATAGTTTGTCACAGATGACTAAAATAAATGTCTGCCTTAATAAAATGAGAAATTATTTATATGACTAAAAATAATCTGGAAGCCACAAAATCATTTCCTGGTGAAGAAAGATCTTATGAATTATTGTCAATGTGAAGCATCTTTACTGTATAATCCCTTCCCTGCTGTTTGAGAGAGTAAGAGAGTGAAAAGAATATGGCAGATTTAATGGCCTTTTTAATCTACTAGACTGAAAAATGGTGTTTTCTGAAATATAATTCCGTGGATTTTGAAGTTAAAGCACATTAAAAAGGAACTGTGGTTGAAAGTTTTCTCGGGAAAGCAAATTGTACCCACAGAAAGGCAATACACACTGCAGTGCTCTGAAAATAAAACCATTCACTCACCCAGCCTCAGGCATCTAAGTATGTCTTCTGTGTAAAAACCCAGCTCCAACCAAATACTTGAAGACTTTAAAACCTTTTCTTTACAATCCATCCTCTTTTCCATCAATGCAAAGTAAGTCTATATGTGAAATCTCTTCTCAGCAGAACTGAGTACCAATGAGGCACAAGCATCTGTGCTAGATATTTTTTGTGGAGATGCAGAGAAAAATCAAGATACGATGAGGCCTCATCACTCCAAGAAACTTACAATGTAGTTGGAGAGTCAATGCTTCTAACTTCTTTCTAATAAAAGGTACCAGGGGAAGAACCTCCTCCCCAGGGGTCTGTGAGATTCTCTGGTAGAATGCAGTGAGAAAATATTACATTTCTGTTGGTATTTGTTTTTATCTAATTTTTAACATTTCTATTTTTGTGTTTATTTAAAAATTCATGTGTTATATTAACATACTAGCAAATGTTGGTAATTTGTAATAGGCATGAATTGGGGTATGGACTTATTTTGTGGGGCTTTTGTCTTACTGATAGAGACACATGTTAAGGTCATTCTGGAGACCACTGGACATAACTGGCACTGTGCCTTATGAACTATTCTTCTACAAAATCATCAGTCCATAGCAAAGGGCCTGGGACAGTGTAGCATTCTAGAAGGTGTATAGATAGAGGGCCCATATTTAGGGAAAGAGGTTGTCCACGTTTGTTTCCAGGTGTCAGATAAACCATGACAAAATGTGGTGCTAATAGAGTACTTGCAATCAAAATTCCATCTGGTAACAGCAGAATTACATGCAAAGCAAAACAGAGACATTATCTTTCTTGTTATATAACCTGGCACCTAGAAGTTTCTTTTCCCCTCTTATTTATTGAGTTTTTTTTTTTCAAAATTATAGAAAGCTACTGGTGGATAAATGGTATTTTGCTTTGGACTTTTGTAACCTTTATGCCAATTATATGATTCTGAACGCAAAAGTTAATGAGATATATGCTTGCAAAAAAGAGTGGGAATTTTAGATACCAACATAAGTGCTCCACTGCTCATCCATGAAATACTGTCAAAGAAGTAGCTTTAGCAGCAGCTTTTTGGTGGGAATACCATACAACGTTTACAGATCTGTTATCAGCAATGCAAGGGAATAAAAAAGCAAAAATCACCTTGATCTAATTTAAAATAATTTATGAAAGTGTATTTTTCTACTTCTCCATGTGGCTTAATTCCTGCACCTCTTATTTATTCTCTCTGGGTATTAGTGTCCTCTTCTGTAAAACAAAATTCGGTTGAGCCGAACTCTAAGTTCCTTTGCTCTGAAGTGCTATGGTTTACGACAACATGTTTAAATATTTGTTTCAGATATGTAGGGAATATTCTTGGCAGTATTTCAACTTATATCTACTAAATATTTCGTTAAACATATCTCTTTACCAAGTTTTTAATATCTCCAAATATTTGTAGGGTTACACCATCATCCTCCAGCTCCTGGCACCATTTGGCTAACATTTTTACTTCCTTTCATATTTTTCATAAGTCAGTTATGCCTCAATAAATCTTTTTATTCATTCAACCAAAGCTTAATCAATTTATATCTCAATAAATATATGTTGACAACCAACACTGAGGCTGATCCATGCCTTCTGCAACATACATACACACAGAGAAGGCTCAATCATTCCCTTCTTCAGGCTCTCTTACTATTTTCTTCATATAACTTATATAGCAAATGCTTATCACTTAATTTTATTGTTAAATGTATAGGTGTTTCTCTCCTTAAAAGGGAAGGTCTGCTTCATTTATCTTGTGGCAGTGGCTAGCATAGTGTCATAGCAGGTACTAGATGGATACTTGTTAAATTGAATCTTCGTCTTCCATAACTACACAACAATGATGACATAACTCTGATTGACTCATAACATTGCTGTTAATTATCAGAGCTCAATGCAATTATCTTCAGAATACAAACCTGACAAATGCAGGGAAATGAGATAACTTTACAGTTACTTTCAGTGGTAAATATTAGACATACTCTCTAATCCCCCCCAAGTTATTGCTATTTTTCAAGGGTTAAATTTAAATTAATAAAGACAACCACAAATAATCCACCTCTGATGATTATAGTTCACTAAGTTTTATTATTTGGAAAGGTTACCACTTGGAAATTGATCATTTGACATTTCTCAGGGACTAAGTCAGCTGCTGACTATGTCTTAGAAGGAGTCCCTTAAATAGAGTAACAAAAACTGAAGTGGGGAAAAACCACATTATGTTAATGAATCAACACTGTCAATTCTTACTGAGGATCTCCAACTTTAACCTTAAATGAGGTAAAGAAAGTTGAGAAGAAAAAGAAAGATAGGGGACTTCCTTGGTGGTCCAATGGGTAGGACTCTGCGCTCCCAATGCAGGGGGCCCAGGTTCGATCTCTGGTTGGGGAACTAGATCCCACATGCATGCCACAACGGATACCCGGCACAGCCAAACAAACAAATAAATAAATAAATATTTTTTTAAAAGAAGAAAAAGAAGAAAAGTGACGATAGGGAAGGAAAAGTGGTGGTAGGAAGAAGCCAGGACTGTGAAAGGTCATAAAGTTATAAAAAAGAGAACTTGGGGAACATCTGGTCTACCCCCACAATTTATACATATTAAAGATGGCCAGTCCTGTTTCAGTTCCCCTTCTCCCAATCCCAAGCTCGGGGTCCATCAATGTGTACTGTCCATATGCAGAGTTCAGGGCTCAAGTCTCCATCCAGAACAGCCAAGAGAACTGGCAAAAGGCCGTTCTGAAATTTGGAATGAATGAGGCTCCCTGTCAGAGGGTGGCCCAGGTGACCAGCCAAAGGGGTGGTGGAACACAGATAAGAGATTGGCCAAGGCAGGCTGCACCTGGATGATGCTGGCTGCATCTTCTATTCCAGGAGCTGGAATAAAACTCAGCACCCATTCTGGCAGCAGATATTTTTTTCCCTCAGGCTGGTTCCATCTAACCTAGAGACAGGGTGGTGGTGGGTTTTAGCATTATTCCTTTCTAGAAGCAAAATCAAGCCTGGCTTCCTTTCTTCCAAGTTTCCCCTTTGAGGTCCTGTCACCTCTGCTTTTAAGTCCTTTGACCTGGTAATGGTCAAAAACATTTTCTTTCTCAGAAAAGAAAGAAAAATGCAAACAAAATTACCTTTTAAAGGACTCAATATTCATGACACACAAAGTCTGAAGGAGGAAGATTGTTTGGAAGCGCACTTTGCATCTTCTTATTTTCTCAGCTTAACATAAAAGGCAAATTATTCCCCATTCTCTCTCCCATGGAACTCAGCTGCTTTAAAGGAGTTTTGGATTAATGAAATACCAAAGATATTTTTAAAAGATTTAAGATAGAGCATATATAGAGAAAAATGCATAACATGTAAACAAACAGATTAATGATTTATTATGTCTCAAATACCCATGTATCATGACAGGTCAAGACATGGGACATATTTGTAGCCCAGAAGCCCTCTCAATGCCCTTTATAATCATCCATTTATTCTCTAAATTGCCTCTTTCAAATTGGCAAATGCCCCCAGAAGAAAGGCAGACTCCACAACTGAAACTGTAATTCCCCACTAGCATATGAAAGTATTTTTAAGTTGTTGTTTTTGGTCCAGGTCTTAAGTTGTCTGCAATGGGAAAGTCATTCCAAGTGATCTATCTAACGTTCCACTATTGAAATGGAGCCTGTACGAGTCTCTCCTTTTGGTATTTATTCTTTTTGTGTCTCACAGTGATTCTTCCTCTCAAAGATAATCAAGGTATCTCTCTGACAGCTTTTCTGCTCAATCAGTATCAATAACGCACATTTTTATTTACGATAGGGCTTTCTGTTACCTGGAGAAAAGAAAATTAATGTCCAAAGAGATGTGGTAAAATGTCTATTTTTAGAGGAACTCGTATTTCGTGATTACTGTGGACCTCCTGACACTGTAAGATTCAATCAGAATTTGAAAAATTAGATTAAAGTTACTGAGATAATTTAACGGTTATTTTCCTTCTAGCCCCAACTCCAGCTCTGTGGAAACGTCTGAAAGTATAGTTAGTTAGGCATATCCAGATTTTTTTGTATTCCAATTCCTATTTGAGATAGAAATTCACAGAGGGGTTAGGGCAGGATGAAAGATAAAAGGATTTAGGTTATGTGGGGTTCTCCTGAATAAGGCTCTAATGAGTGACTCTGTTTATTTCATGAAAGAGATAAAAATGAATGCTTCTTATTGGAATTGCCTCCATTACTAAACACAGGCAGTTTGCAAAACTGGAAATTTTTTCTGAGAAGGCTGCTGAAGCTCTGTGGAGCTTCTATAGGAAAAGCTTCCCTAAAAATTTAATAATGAGCCTCAGATAATTGTTGATACCCCTCTAGCTTCTTCCTGAAATCTTCCTGAAAGGAGAAGAGAAAATGAGTTCCAGTCCTACTAAGGAATTTTCCTTTGCAATTTTGAGGAGAAGAGACATGGACAAGAGAAGGTATTAAAAAGAGCCTTTACAATTTCAGTACACACAGTATTTGTCCATTTTGGCATCGGGCATCTTTTTTTGTGTGTGAGGTGGGGCATTTCCACCTGACCTAGAGGCAGGGTGGTGATGGACTCCAGCATCACCCCTTTGGAGATGCACAATCAAGCCTCACTTTCTTTCTTCCAAATTTTTCCCTTAGCGTCCCACCACCTCTGCTTTTAGGTCTTTGACCCTAAAAGAGAATGTCACCTTCTTTCTCACAATAAAAATGTGAGTAAAATTACCTTTTAAGGGTAATATATACAATATAAGAAGTCTGGAGAAAGAGGGGTGGTAGAGGGGACTACAACATGGCGATTCAGTGACTGGTTCACTCCCAACAGCCCAAGACACTGTGGTGACGGGGGACAACCAGAGACTGGGTTGAGGAAGGGCATGGAAGAGGGTCTGGGGATGGACATGGCCACCAGTCCAGAAAAGCATGTGCCCACAAACCAGCTGAATCACATGCACAACTTAAAGCTAAAAGACCCTGGGACCTCCCTGGTGGTCCGGTGGTTAAGACTCTGAGCTTTCACTGCAGGGGGCCCGGGTCAGTCCCTGGTCAGGGAACTAAGATCCCACATGCCGTGAAGCAACAGTCCATGAGAGTCCATTACTATTTTCTTCACCAACAGTGTCTACTTTTAAACATTTACCTTTTACCAACCTAACCTTGATGAAAGTCATAAAGATTTGAAAAGCATTTTTAGGATTGGACGGGATATAATCAGGGACATGTAAATAAATCACTACCTGATTACAGGGAAGAACTGTTTAATGGCCACTCTCTTCATGCTTATGATATTTTGTTCACTACAACCTAAAAATTGAATTAGAGGAGAGGGCTATTGGACTGATCCAAGATGAGGTCCCTTTGAGTATATGTAAGAAAAGAAAAAGAGAGGGGGAGGTTGAGAGAGAAAGAAATAGTGAGGGAGAACAGGGATGTCAGTAATAATACCGTAGATTAAAAGATTTATTCTGAAGTACATGCTGCAGAGAAAACAAAACTGTTCCGACCCCAGTTTAACTTACTCTCTCCCCGGGGAAAGCTGATGTGACTACAATATAAAATGGGATGTGATAATTGTTGCAAGAGGTACATACGTGGTATTTTGGGAACACGATAGAGGGAGAATTAATGTTGTGCTTATGAGGTAACAAGAGAGGGGCAGGCAATAGTGGATAGAATTTAAAGTGATCTTTGGGTTTTTTGTTTTGTTTTGTTTTGTTTTTTGCGGTACGCGGGCCTCTCACCGTTGTGGCCTCTCCCGCTGCGGAGCACAGGCTCTGGACGCGCAGGCTCAGAGGCCATGGCTCACGGGCCCAGCTGCTCCGCGGCATGTGGGATCTTCCCGGACTGGGGCATGAATCTGTGTCCCCTGCACGGCAGGCGGACTCTCAACCACTGCGCCACCAGGGAAGCCCACCTTTGGGGTTTTGATGGTAGTCCCAGGACCACTCTCAAGTTGAAGTCAGCCACAAATGTGTTCACTTAATCATTCCTTCTCCAAATACTTACTGAGCATCTACTGAGCCAGATGCTATTCTAGATCTCTGGGCAGATTATAATAGACAAAAAAGCCCATTTCCATGGAGCTTACATGATAGTAGGGAAAAACAGACAATAAACAAGGCAAAAAAATTAAAATATATTGGTGGTGTGAAGTGCTAAGGAGAAAAAAGGATAAAGCCAGGAAAGAGGATTGGGTGTTGGTGGTGGGTGATGTGGGTATGTCACTGAATAGATCATTGTGGGTCCTCATGTGTCAGGTGAACAGAGCCTGCACCTCAGAAACATTGGTTCTCAGACCAGAGCAGTTGCCTGGTCTTGATCACAGCACCAACCTGAAGGAGAGTCGTTTAATCATAGAGAATGCCACCAGGTGCTCTATGAGTTAACAGACACTGTTTTGAAAGGTTGTCAAATATTCTCTGAATCTCTAACCAATTGAAATGGGGGACCCCTAAGCGCAGCCGTGAGATTCTTATAACAGAGCTATAGACTATTAAAGATGAAAGAAGTGCTACCCATGACCTGACGCAACCTTCTCATTTCAGAGTAGTGTGTGAGGTTAAGCAGCTTGTTCAAGGGCACACAGAGACTTGGTGGCAGGCCTGATGCTGGAGTCTAGATTGGCTGCTCCTGGTCCCCTTCTGCTTCCAGTTAACCAACTTTTCACTTTGCTTCAGGCAGACCACAGGCCTCAGAGAGAGGGAGCGTGACCTTGAAGAAATAGGACTGGATGGAAAGTCAGACGAAGAACATTTAGTAAAGGGCCACTTTGTATTGGGTGCAATTCCAGGATTTCCACTTTTATTGTCTTACTTACAACCACTTAAGCAAGGTTTTATGACTCTATGCCTTCTGATTTTTTTTTTAAGAATGAAAATATGACATATATTAATTGCAGACTCCTGGGTACTCATCCTTAATTCCATATCCCTCTTATTTTTCTGGAAAAATCCACCATCTTGTACCTGATATTTTTTTAGCCCTTGCATGACTTCATATTATTACACTTCATAAGTATACTTTAAAGCAATAATGTTATTTCTGAATTTTCAAAATTTTATCATAATTTTACTAAATGTAGGGTTCTGCAATATATTTTGTACTCGCAAAACATTTTGGACATTTATCCAAATAAATACATGAATTCTATTTCATTCATTTTTCCCTTTTAAATAGACCTTTATTTTTTAAAGCCCTCTCAGGTTCACAGAAAAATTGAGCAGAAAGTACAGAGGGTTCCTCTACACCCGCTGCCCCCACACGTGCACAGCCTCCCAGAATATCAATTCCAGTACCAGGGTGGTACATTTCTTACAACTGATGAACCAATATAAGTATATTATTGTTATATGAAGTCCATAGTTTACTTTAGATTCTCCCTTTGTGTTGTTGGTTCTGTGGGTTTTGACAAATGCATAATGTCATGTATCTACCATGACAATATCATACAGATAGTTTCACTGCCATAAAAATCCTATTCATCCCTCCTTCTCTCCCCACCAAACTCCTGGCAACCACTGATCTTTTCACTGTCTCCATAGTTTTGCCTTTTCCAGAATGTCATCTAGTTGGAATCAGACAGTATGTAGCTTTTTCAGATTGGCTTCTTTCACTTAGTAATATGAATTTAAGGTGTCTCTGTGTCTTTTCATGGCTTGACAGCTCATTTCTTTTTAGCACTGAATAATATTCCATTGTCTGGATGTACTACAGTTTATTTATCCATTCACTTACTGAAGGACATCTTGGTTGTTTCCAAGTTTTGGCAATTATGAATAAAGCTGAGATAAACATCCATGTGCAGATTTTTGTGTAGACATACGTTTTCCACATCTTTGGGTAAATACCAAGGAGCATGATTGCTGGATTGTATTGTAAGAGTATGTTTAGTTTCATAAGAAACTGCCAAATTGTCTTCCAAAGTGGCTGCACTATATTTCATTTATTTTAATCATGGTTTGAAATTCTGTTATTTGAATATTTCAAAATCTATTTAACTGTTCTCCCAGTGATAGACAATTAGGTGGTCTCTAGGCTAATTTTGTATTCTTGTATATATTTTCTTTAGCACATTGTGAAATTTTCTACGTTATGAACCTAGATGTGGAATTTCTGGGTTACAAATAATATACATCTCCAACTACTTAACTGTGTATTTTCAAAGACATTTTGTCAATTTACGTGTCCTCTATCAATATATATCTCTATCATAATATACTGGGCCAGCACTTGGTATTGTCAGACCTAAGAAGTTTTTCATTCAACCTGAGAGCTATGAACTAGAAATTCAGTGTTCTTTCAACTTGTATTTGTCTGATTATGGAGGCTTGAGGATATTCTTATGTATATTGGCCATTTGGTTTTTGTCTTCTGTGAATTGCATATTCATATGCTTTGACCATGTTAAGGCTGAGATTGTTTATATTTTTCTTACTCATCTGTAGGAGTTCTTTATATATTCTGGATAATAACAATAATGACTAACCTCTATTGAGCTTTGTTTCTGGTGTTTCTGAGTATTTTGGATATATTAATACAGTAATTGTCTCAATAACCTTATGAGGTAGGTAGTATCTCCGTTTTGCAGATGAGGAAATTCAGGTATTGAAGAATTAAGTTACTTGCTTAAGATCACACAGCTCTCAGTTATAAATCTGTAATTTTTAACCAGTTCGGCTGGCTCCAGAAAAGCTTATACTAGAATACACCTTTGTCTTTTATGTGGCTAGCCAGAGTGGATGACTTTCCATTTCACTTGCTTACTGGTGTTTTATATAATTAAAATATTTTTATTGAGATTAATTGCAATACCCTATAAAATTTACGATTATTTTCTATGTTTTGTGAAATGAATCTTACAGGATGTCAAGATCATAAAGATATTGTCCTATATTGCCTTCTAAAATAAGTTTTAAATTTCAAATTATGGAATTTGGTGTCCCTGGAATTTGCTGCTATGTAACATGTGAAGTAGCTATTTTATTTTACTTTTCTTTCCATGTGGATATGGAAATATGTTAGCAAAATATACCAAGGAGTTTATTCTTTCTCCACATTTTTTAAAGTCAGCTCTCGTTTATCTAGTCACCTCGGGTCTGCTTCTGGACTTCCTTTTTTATATATAAATTTATTTATTTTATTTATTTTTATTTTTGGCTGTGTTGGATCTTCATTGCTGTGCATGGGCTTTCTCTAGTTGCAGTGAGCGGGGGCTACTCTTCATTGCAGTGCGTGGGCTCCTCACTGCGGGGCTCTAGGCGCGCGGGCTTCAATAGGTGTGGCACGCGGGCTCAGTAGTTGTGGCTTGCGGGCTGTAGAGTACAGGCTCAGTAGTTCTGGTGCATGGGCTTAGTTGCTCCGCGGCATCTTCCCGGACCAGGGCTCGAAGCTGTGTCCCCTGCATTGGCAGGTGGATTCTTAACCACTGTGCCACCAGGGAAGCCCTTCTTCTGAACTTTCTATCCTATTTACTGATCAGTTCATTTATTCTTGTGCTTTTCTCTTTCTTGCTGAGATAATAAATTGTCTCCCCTCCCCCGTTATCCTTCTTCTAAAATATCTTTGTTATTCTTGGTCCTTTTTTCTGTATGAACTCTAGGTTGAGCTTATTAAATTTCATGAAAACCCCTGTGTGATTCTGAATGGAGTTATACTGGGATTATATCAATATATTAAGGTTTGAAATTTTTATGTTTTCAGCCTCTTATGTCTTTCCATCCATGAGAATAGTACATTTACTCTTTTATTCAGGTTTGCTCTTACGATATGTAATTATCTCTGAATTTCTATGTGTTCACACAAAGAAATATATTCAACCTTTGATTTTATCTTCTCTAATTTTTAAAAAATTTTTCAGAAAGATCTGCTCTTTATTAATATTCTCTTCTATTCTATAGAAGCACCTCATTTCTTTTTAAAGCTTTTGAATTAAAATATTAACTCATTTGTTTTCACTGTCTTTTGTTTTTGAGTAAATGCATTAAAAGCTAAATACCTACCCCAGTATAAGCAACCCTATTATACATCCTACAGATTTTGTTATGTAATAACTTCAGTGCTATATAGTTCTAAATATTTTGTAGTTTTTATTATTATTTCCTGTTTAACCCAGGGCTTACTTAGATGGGTTATTTTAAAATTTCCAACATATTATTTCCTAATTTTTGTCAGCTATTTTTGGTTATTTTTTCTCTTTTAGCTTTATTGTAGTTAGAAAATGTGGCCAGCATGCTGTCAGTTTTTCACAAATTTTTGACACTCCTTTTGTGGCTTAGTACATGGTTAATATTTATAAATGTTGCTTATATACTTGAAAACTATGTGTGTGTTACTTCCTGGTGGGAGAAGGAAGGCTGATATTGAACAATGTTACTTTTGTTTGAATTCCCTATATTTTTCCTAATATTTTGTTTGTTTAAGCTATCAGTTTCTCAGAGATGTATGTTAAAATATCCTAATATGATTGTTGAATAGTGCATTGATCATTATAAACCTCTCAGTTTATGCTTTCTATGCTTTTTGAAGCCTGAAGCGGTTAGGAATCCATGACTCATTTTCTCCATGGGTTGTTTCTGTATTACGTAGTGTCTTTCTTCTTGTACGCTAGCCTTTGTGCTTAATACTGATATTTCAGAAGGTTTACTTAGTATGATGTATCTTCTCTATTATTGTACTTGAACTCTTGTCTGTGGATTTCTTATAAATGTTTCTCCAGAACCTAGTGTATCCCTTGCTTTAGTACTCCCCCGTCTATTGGTTTATTGTTTCTAAAGTTTATTTGGTTTTATTTGTTTAGCAATTTGAGAATCTCTGACTTATTAGATGATTGTGATTCATCTATATTGATTATAATCACAGATATATTGGGGCTTATATTATTATACCAGATGTTTGCTTCTTTAATTCTCTAGCTCCAGATTCTTTTGTATTAATTTTTTTTGTTTGTTTAAATTTTTCTCCATCAATGTGGAATATATATATGTGTGTGTGTATGTGTGTGCATTTTTAGTTGTTAACTTTAACTTACAAATTTTAAATACATAACTTCTTTTTTTCTAAAAAGTATTAGTTCTTTTTTTGAACCTCGGAGGACTTTAACATGCTTTAATTATCTATTATAACACCACCCTCATGTTTTTAAAGCTATAGAATTTTTTAAATTGTAGTATAGTTGATTTACAGTGTTGTGTTAATTTCTTCTATCCAGCAAAGTTATACATATATATTCTTTTTCATATTCTTTTCCATATGGTTTATCACAGGATATTGAATATAGTTCCCTGTTAAAGCTGTAGGATTTTTAATTTACATTCTCTTAAGCACAAAACCTTATTAATTTTAAGCAGTCAATATTTAGTGACTATACCTATTTTATCAGTTGTGGGGATATTTTTAATAACATTTATTGAGATATAATTCACAAAACATATATTTACTCAAAGTGCACACACAACTCGATGGTTTTCATACATTCACAGAGTTGTGCAATCATCATCACAATCAATTTTAGAATACTTTCATCAATTATCCCAAATAAATTTTACACCAGTTAGCAGTCACTCCTCATTTCTCTTGTCCTTCGGCCATCAGTAATCTATGTGTGTTGTAGTTCTATAGATTTGCCTTTTCTGACATTTCCTATAAATGGAATCATACAATATTTGGTCCTTTGTGACTGACTTCTTTCACTTAGCATAAGGTTTTCAGGGATCATTCATGCTGTCATGGTATTGGTACTTTATTCCTTTTTATTACCAGATAATATTCCATTGTATGGGTATACCATAGTTAATGTATAGGTTTATCAGCTGATGGACATTTGGGTTGTTTCCACTTTTAGGCCATTATAAACAATGCTGCTGTGAATGTTCATCTAGAAGTTTTTGTGTGAACATGTTTTATTTCTCTTAGGTATATACTTAGGAGTGGAATTGACGGATCATATGGTGGCTGTGTTTAACATTTTGAGGAATTGCCACTGTTTTGGAAAGCACCTGCAACATGCTACATTCACACAAGCAATGTATCAGTGTTCCAATTTCTCCACATCCTTGCCAGCATTCATTATTATCTGTATGCTTGTCAGGTGAAGTGGTATTTTATAGCAGTCATGATTTGCATTTCCTGATGGTTATTGATGTTGATCATCTTTTCATGTGCCTATTGGCCATTTTTGTCTCTTCCTTGTAGAAATGTCTGTTTAGCTCCTTTCTCATTTTTTAATTTGTCTTTTTATTTTGCGGTTGTAATTTTTCTTTATATATTCTAGTTGTAAATCTTGTATCACATGTAATTTGAAAATATTTTCCGCCATTCTATAGTCTTTTCACTTTTTTGATGGTATCCTTTGAAACAAAAATATTAACTTTGATGAAATCCAGTTTATCCATTTTTTCCTTTTTTGCTTGAGTTTTTGGTTTCATATATCATATGCCTTTGCATTGCTGCCTTCCAACAATGACCCCAGTTGTTTACTTCGTATATCCATGACATTTGCAATGACTTGCTGTTCCTACCTTCAAGAGGTAAAGCTTCTTTCATCATGTCACGAATCTGGTCTTGCACTGTAACTTGCATTGAACACAAGAATGGAGTAGAAGCAATGATGTGCCATTCCCAGCCTAGGCTTGACTCTCTTGGGGCCCTTGCAATCACCATATGAGTAATCCTAGGCTATCTTGCTGGAAGAGGACAGACTGGTGACCCTTCACCTGACCAACAGCCAGCCACTCACTAGGCATGTGAGCGAGGCCACTCTAGACCAACTGCCCCCTGATAAACACAGACACATGAGTGAGCCCAGCCGAGATCAACTCAATTTGGCCCAGACCAAAAGAACCACCCAGCTTACCCAGAGATTCGTGAGCTAAAAATGTCCCTATTGTTTTAAATCACTAAGCTTGGAGTGGTTTATTACGCAGAAACAGCTAAATGCCACAGAATTTAAACTACTGTGTTATGAGCAAGGATAGTTAAAACACTTGCTCTGAGTAGTAGCCCATGTAGGTCACATTTTCAAAGAAAAATACAGCATTGTTGTTATACAATTCGAGGTAAATGTGCTGGCCTGAATTTTCATTCCCTTTTGCTCAAAAGGAACTGCAGTCTGCGTTTCAAGGTCATCGTAGTCAAATTATCAAAGCCAAGAATGCCTTAATAATATTTGCAAGTACTAATATAGTTTTATTTAATTATATGAATTCATATCAGGAACAGTGAAACACTTGCAAATGTCACCATTCTTAAGCTAATTATTTGCACTTTAAAATAAGTAACTTCCTGGTTTTAAAAATATTACTTGTATTAAAAAAGAAGATGCAAAAAAAAAAAAAGTGTAAAGAAGAAACTTTAACAAAAGAGCCTATAATCCCATCAATCCAGAAAGAATTGTATGACATTTAAGCTAACTTAGAGTTTCCCTAAATAGTTTTCCAAATTCAGACAGGGTCCAACTGGCCTCCTGCAGATAGAAATATACTCTATATGTAAATGAGAAAACCTCTGAATATGGTCTGAAAATATAGATATGTGTTACACACACACACACAACAATTACCTTATCACAGGGGTTTCTTGCACACTATTTTTTTCTTTTTGAGGGAGAGGGGTGTTTGTATAGAAAATCAGAATGGAAAGCATCGGCAGTAAAAATAAGAGTTATATTGTCTTCTGATTGTGATTTGAATGCCAAATATAATTTTCTAAATTATTCTTAGAGTAATCAAAATGTTTGGAATTTTTGTCAAAAGCAGATCCACACATGCTAGAATCAAATAATACCAAAAACAATGTTATTTTTTAGTGCTTAGTATATGTTAGTTCTCTACATTTGTTATTTCCTGTTTCCTTCTAAATAACACTCTTGAGATGGCTATTATTATTACCTTTATCTTAAAGGAAATAGAGCTTTGGGAGGTTGAAACACCTGTCAAAGTCCTATCATTGGTTAATATTGGAGTTGGGATTTGATCCATCACTAGCCTTTTTCTGGCAGGTGCTCTGCTACAGAGAGCATGCAAGGTTCTAAGATTCTGCAGGGGTGTCACTGTTGAACTTTGTGTGACACCTTTATAACAAAGAATATGGGGCTGGTGCATAATATTCCTTATCAATCTTAGTATGGAAGGACTTCTGCTTCTGTGCCTAATACATCTATTAAATACATTTAATCATAACCATAGACCTAAAATTTGGTATTCCTGTAAAATATGTTTTGATGCCTCCTTTTAATAATAGTAGGAGAATCATATTTCTATAGCCTAAGACACAGGCTGTGGTAGTGAAAATAATACTGAATATGCAGTTTCCCAAACCTAGTTTTAACTAATTCCTAGCAGTGCCGTGAGATATGGGCACACATGTTTATCAGCTTTCATGGCGGTTAGATCAAACGTATAGATGTACCTCTTAGAAGCCCAAAAGTCGATTTTCAGGCATGGTGTCATCTAAACCAGAAGTCAAACCAGTTGACCAAAACTTACAAAATTGCTTGGTTTAGCATTTAACGTGGAACCATTTGATGTTAAACCAAAAAAAAAGGAAGGGAGGATGAAAGAAAGAAATAAAAGAACAGAAATTAATTGAGTTACTTGAACACACTTGAAATTCCAGGCGATTTTATTTAAATATCTGTATGTCCAGGTTCTCTTGAAAAGCAGAATATCAAGCAACACAGAAGCCCACAATCCACTTGGCAGAAATAGGCTTGGAAAGAGGCCGGTCCCCTAGACTGGGCATATGATCTCTATTTGGCCACGTCTTCTCTATCATTTCCTTTTATCTCCCAGGCCCTAAGACTAAGTGTGGAATGTCATGTATTGCCATATGTGTGTGTCTGTGTGTTTGCATGCATGTGTAACACCTCTCTTTTCATTGCACACCTCATGATTTGAGGCCTAAATCCTCAAGTATTCATAATGAAGAAGGAAGGAGCTATTTCACTGTCTCAGAGTTCGTACTTTCTCCTTTCCTTGGAATTATTAATTCCCATTATTATTCAGAGAGGTGATTAGTCTTTTTTTCTGCCCACCACCAACCCAGACCTGCTAGAATAAGAATTACAAATGTTGCTTTCAGGACTAGTTCTAGGCTTCATAAGAGAAGCACTGTGCTTTCTAATAAGAATCCTCATTCAAAAAAAAAAAAAAATCCTCATTCAATTAAAAAAAAATACAATTTTTTTCCCTAATTGATCTGATCTGTGTTACAAGCCCACATCCCACTGGAGCATAGGGAGTACTCTATTTTTACTCTAATCCAGTGAGTTTAATCTGATGCAATGGTTTAAATATGTGAATGTTCGTACTTTCAGAATTAAAATCCTTTCCACCTCTCTGCTCTAAGGGGTGGCCTTTGGGCAGGTAGGTGAGGGATATGGACGAAAAAAATCTGCACTTTTTATTCTAGCTCTTCTGATCTCATCAGCAGTGTTCCTTGTCTTCCTGCTCCTCTAGGTTTTGGTCCCACTAAGTACCTTCCCAGTTTAGGTTTCCAGATGGTGTTGTGCTTGAACCAGTTTGTACCAGCTATGAGAGCCGATTGTGTACATCTCTTCCCAACTCCATGTTTTGTCATTTTGGTTTATCACTTTGGTAGCTTTCATGGGCCATAGTAGGAGTATTTATACCCTAGAAATTGGAAAATGTTACAAGTCAGAGCTGTTTCTCTCAGAGAGCTGGTTGTTAAATACTTACCAACATACGGCTATCTCCAGATGAGTCCCCCTTCCATCTTGTATGGTCCCTTCCCACCTTGACTGGGTAGTGTAACTTTGTTACACTGACTGGTTGTATAACTTGGTTCATGCAATTTGACATTAGCAAGTGTGATGCTAGCAAATTCTTAATAAGCCCTGCACCATGGGGCTAGTCCTCTTGATATACTTCTTTTTAGAATCTTGTGAGCACCATGAAGTGAAAAAGTCCAAATTGTATGGAGAAGCCACTTGGAAGAGAACTGAGGAACAAGCTGGGCTAGAATGAGCCTCAGACACATATGACCCCATTCAGTAATCCCAGCCAGCCCCCATCTATTTAGGCCACTTCTGCAGAGGTCCTAGACACCATACCTTAGAGATGAGATGTCTCCAGGGCACCCTTCCTGAATTCCTAACCCACAGAATTGTGAGCAAATAAGCCATTAAGTTTTGGTGTGGTTTCTTATATAGCAATACAGCCCTTGAAATAGTTATTTTCTTCTAGTTTCTCAGCTTGTTGTCTTGTATCTCTTCCTAGCTGATTCAGTCTCGACACCTGTTTTATTCATACTACCATACATAACGTCTCTGAGAGTCTTCCATGATTTTCATTCGGTAGCCTTTGTAGGCAGTTTACCCCATTTCTCCTTATCTGGCTTACTGGCACTCAATTTTGGGGTCAACCCATGTTTAACAAAACGAAGAGCATCTCAGAGAAGCTAACCTCTGAGATTTTGAGATCTGATCACTCTTACCTCCAGGTTTCCTTGGTTGCCTACATCCAGGCTGATGTGGGACAGACTATCAGGTAACCTCCTTCTAAGATCCCCAAAGTGATTTGGATCAAAGTTTCCTGTCTGTACTTCCCTTAACTTTCCCAGGGCACTATTTAATTTCTGGGCTGAGGTTTGAAGAATACCGTTTAATGACAAAATGTGTGGGAAAAGATTAGGAAAGCTATTCTTTTCCAAATTAAAATGTTATCACAGTACCTTCCCCCCTTTTTATGAATCTAACTGAGGCTGATCATCTAAATTGTCAGGCTAGTTATACTAAGGGGTGTGTTCTACAGTATCTTGCCTTTGACATGTAGCTGACCTTCTGCTGACTTGATGAATAACTTAGTAACCAGACATTTGGATCCATTAACTCACTTTGATGTTAAGAAGAAGATTTTAACTAATTCCATGGATAAAAATCAGTTTAGACATGGATTTTATGGCGCTGTATTAAATGTAACATTATGAATTTAAAATGTTGGACATAATTCCTTTGTTGTGAATATTCAAATATAACCAATCTTTTCCCATTCTTTGGGTTCATAATTTATAAGTATACTAAGAAGAGAAAAGTTTGAAAAGAAATACAAGGAAGTCAATTTTTAACAAAACTTTAGAGTCTTAGAAACCTTTGAAACAAATTTTTAAAAAAAATTTTAGCCTTTTAGGTGGAGTTTTAGTGATATCTCACTGTGGTTTTCATAATAAAGTATTTTCATATGTTTACTGGCAATTTAGATATCCTTCTTTGTGAAGTTTCTATTTACATCTTTGGCTCATTTTTTTCTACTTAACTGCCTTTTTGAACTGATTTATAAAATTCTTTATACATTTTAGATGAGTCTTTTGTGAGACAGATGCACTCAAATATTTTCTCTCCATCTGCAGCCTACCTTTTTCCTCTCTTAATGGCACCTGGTGATGAAATTGAACTACATTAATCTTAATAAAATCTGATGTATCAATTTTTATAATTTGCAGATCTTTGCTTTCTTTAAAAAATCTTTGCCTATTCCAAAGGCACAAAGATATTCTCCTATGGTTTCTCCTAAAATTATTTTATCTCTTGACCTTTCAAATTTAAATCTGCAATCCATCTGGAGTAACCTTTGTTTGTGGAATGAAGTAAGGATGAAAACACATTTTTTTTTTCAACAAGAATATCCAGGTTATGCAATACCATTTATTGGAAAAGACCATACTTATCCCACTTCATCTCAGTGTCACCTTTGTCATAAATCAGTTGATGGTAGAAGTATGGTTTTCTGGATTCTGTTCTTTTCCAGAGCCCATTTATATACCCTTAAGCTGATACCACCTTGTCATAATTACTATAACTATATAATGGGTCTGGATAGTGTGCTTCATTATTTTTGAAATTTATGTATTTTTTAACTAACAGAGCTGAACAGTATTTCAGATATGGGCAATTGACTGTTTCCTTAATGAACTGCTTATTTATTTCTTTTAAAAATTTTCTATTATGGCATTTATATTTCTTACTAGTTTGTAAAAGCTTTTGATTTAATAACCATATTATTCTTTTGGTTACCAAATATGTTACAAATTATGCACAGTTTGTGGTTTTTCTTTTACTGTGGCTTATTGTGTTTTTGACATATGATGGTCTCCAATTTTTATGTTGTAAGATCAATATATATTTTCCTTTTGTCTTATGTGTAGAAACATATTTTATATTTGGAAAAGCCTTTTCTCCTATGAAATAAGGTAACACATCTTGTCTAGTTTTTATGGTTTTTTTGTTCACATTTAACTTTTAATCTATCTGGAAATTGTTTTATATACCATGTAAGGTGGAGAGAGAAATTCAGTATCTTTTTTCCAAATAAGGAAATATTTAATCTCATATCTATTAATAAATAATAATTTCCCTCACTTATCATTTAACCAAAGTTAGATGCCAAATTCAGAAATATACATCTGTATGTTTTAAGTTTTCAATAAGAATTTTAATATACTTTTTAAGAGAAGTAGGAAAATGTCTCATTAAAGAGTTAAGGTGGAGAAGACCTTCAAGATGGCAGAGGAGTAAGACATGGAGATCACCTTCCTCCCCACAAATACATCAGAAATATATCTACATGTGGAAGAACACCTACTGAACTCTGACAGAAGACCTCAGACTTCCCAAAAGGCAAGAAACTCCCCACGTACATGGGTAGGGCAAAAGAAAAAACAGAGACAAAAGAATAGGGACGGGACCTGCACCACTGGGAGGGAGCTGTGAAGGAGGAAATGTTTCCACACACTAGGAAGCCCCTTCACTGGCAGAGACAGGGGTAGCGGGGGGAAGCTTCGGAGCCACGGAGGAGAGCGCAGCAACAGGGATGCAGAGGGCAAAGCGGAGAGATTCCCACACAGAGGATTGGTGCCGACCAGCACTCACCAGCCCCAGAGCCTTGTCGGCTCACCCGCCGGGACGGATGGGGCTGGGAGCTAAGGCTTGGGCTTCAGAGGTCCAGTCCCAGGGAAAGGACTGGGGTTGGCTGCATGAACACAGCCTGAAGAGGGCTAGTGCACCACAGCTAGCTGGGAGGGAGTCTGGGAAAAAGTCTGGAACTGCCTAAGAGGCAAGAGACCACTGTTTCAAGGAGAGGGGATTCAGAGCACAATGTAAAGGAGCTCCAGAGACAGGCGCGAGCCGCTGCTATCAGCGCAGACACCAGAGACGGGCATGAAACTCTAAGTGTGCTGCTCCAGCCACCAAGAAGCTGTGTGCAAGCACAGGTCACTATCCACATCTCCCCTCCCAGGAGGTTGTGCAGCCCGCCACTGCCAGGGTACCGTGATCCAGGGACAGCTTCCCCAGGAGAACGCACGGCGCGCCTCAGGCTGGTGCAACGTCATGGTGGCCTCTGCCGCCGCAGGCCCGCCCTGCACTACGTGCCCCTCCCTCCTCCCGGCCTGAGTGAGCCAGAGCCCCCTAATCAGCTGCTCCTTTAACCCCGTCCTGTCTGGGCGGGAACAGATGCCCTCAGGCGACCTCCCTGCAGAGGTGGGGCCAAAGCCAAAGCTGAACTACAGGAGATGTGTGAACAAAGAAGAGAAACGGAAATCTCTCCCAGCAGCCTAAGGAGCAGTGTATTAAATCTCCACAATCAACTTCATGTACCCTGCATCTCTGGAATACCTGAATAGACAACGAATCATCCAAAATTAAGGTGGTGGACTTTGCGAGCAACTGTAGACTTGGGGTTTGCTTTCTTTATCTAATTTGTTTCTGGTTTTATGTTTATCTTAGTTCAGTATTTAGAGTTTATTATCATTAGTGGATTTGTTTATTGATTTGGTTGCTCTTTTCCTTCTTTTATTTTATATATAGATATATATATTTTTTTTCCTTTTTCTCTTTTGTGAGTGTGTATGTGTATGCTTCCTTGTGTGATTCTGTCTGTATAGCTTTGCTTTTACGGTTTGTCCTAGGGTTCTGTCTGTCCGTTTTTTGGTTGTTTTTTTTTTTTAGTATAGTTTTTAGCGCTTGTTATTATTGATAGATCTGTTTATTGGTTTGGTTGCTCTCATCTTTCTTTCTTTTTTTAATGACTTTTAATTTTTTTATTTTTAATTAATTTTTTTATTTTAATAACTTTTATTATTTTTTTCTTTATTTATTTTATTTTTCCTAACTTTTCTTCTGAGCCGTGTGGTGGACAGGGTCTTGGTGCTCCTGCCGGGTGTCAGGCTTGTGCCTCTGAGGTTGGAGAGTCAAGTTCAGGAAATTGGTCCACCAGATATCTCCGAGCTCCATGTAATATCAAATGGTAAGAGCTCTTGCAGAGATCTCCATCTCAATGCTAAGACACAGCTCCACTCAATGACCAGCAAGCTACTGTGTTGGACACCCTATGCCAGACAACTAGCAAGACAGGAACACAACCCCACCCACTAGCAGAGAGGCTGCCTAAAATCATAAGTTCACAGACATCCCGAAACCCACCATCGGATGTGGTCCTGCCCACCAGAAGGACAAGATCCAGCTTCATCCACCTTAACACAGGCACCAGTCGCCACAACCAGGAAGCCTACACTACCCACTGAACCAACCATACCTGCTGAGAGCAGACACCAAAACCAATGGGAACTACGAAACTTCAGCCTGAGAAAAGGAGACCCCAAGCACAGTAAGTGAACCAAAATGAAAAGGCAGAGAAACACACAGAAGATGAAGGAGCAAGGTAAAAACCCACCAGACCAAACAACTGAAGAGGAAATAGGCAGTCTACCTGAAAAAGAATTAAGAGTAATGATAATAAAGATGATGCAAAATCTTGGAAATAAAATGGAGAAAATACAAGAAACGTTTAACAAGGACCAAGATGAACTAAAGAGCAAACAAACAATGATGAACAACAAAATAAATGAAATTAAAAATTCTCTAGAAGGAATCCATAGCAGAATAACTGAGGTAGAAGAACAGTAAGTGACTTGGAAGATAAATTAGTGGAAATAACTACCACAGAGCAGAATATAGATAAAAGAATGAAAAGAATTGAGGACAGTCTCAGAGACCTCTGGGACAACATTAAATGCACCAACATTCAAATTATAGGAGTTGCAAAAGAAGAAGAGAAAAAGAAAGGAACTACAAATATTTGAAGAGATGATAGTTGAAAACTTCCCTAATATGGGAAAGGAAATAGTTAATCAAGTCCAGGAAGCACAGAGAGTCCCATACAGGAAATATCCAACGAGAAACACACCAAGACACATATTAATCAAACTATCAAAAATTAAATACAAAGAAAAAATATTAAAAGCAGCAAGGGAAAAACAACAAATAACATACAAGGGGATCCCCATAAGGTTAACAGCTGATCTTTCAGCAGAAACTCTGCAAGCCAGATGGAAGTGGCAGGACATATTTAAAGTGATGAAAGGGAAAAACCTACAACCAAGATTACCCAGCAGTGATCTCATTCAGATTGGATGGGGAAATTGAAACCTTTACAGACAAGCAAAAGCTAAGAGAATTCAGCAACACCAAACCAGCTCTACAACAAATGCTAAGGGAACTTCTCTAGGCAGGAAACACAAGAGAAGGAAAAGACCTACAATAACAAACCCAAAACAATTCAGAAAATGGTAATAGGAACATACATATCGATAATTACCTTAAATGTAATGGATTAAATGCTCCAACCAAAAGAAATAGACTGGCTGAATGGATACAAAAACAAGACCCATATATATGCTGTCTACAAGAGACTCGCTTCAGACCTAGGGACACATACAGACTGAAAGTGAGGGGATGGAAAAAGATATTCCATGCAAATGGAAATCAAAAGAAAGCTGCAGTAGCAATTCTCATATCAGAAAAAATAGACTTTAAAATAAAGACTATTACAAGAGACAAAGAAGGACACTACATAATGATCAAGGGATCAATCCAAAAAGAAGATATAACAACTGTAAATCTTTATGCACCCACAAAGGAGCACCTCAATACATAAGGCAAATGCTAACAGCCATAAAGGCGAAATCGACAGTAACACAATCATAGTAGGGTATTTTAACACCCCACATTCACCAATGGACAGATCATCCAAAATGAAAATAAATAAGGAAAAACAAGTTTTAAATGATACATTAAAAAAGATGGACTTAATTGATATTTATAGGACATTCCATACAAAAACAACAGAATACACTTTCTTCTCAACTGCTCATGGAACATTCTGCAGGATAGATAATATCTTGGGTCACAATTCAAGCACTGGTAAATTTAAGAAAATTGAAATCATATCAAGTATCTTTTCCGACCACAATGCTATGAGTCTAGATATCAATTACAGGAAAAAAATCTGTAAAAAATACAAACACGTGGAGGTTAAACAATACACTACTAAATAACCAAGAGATCACTGAAGAAATCAAAGAGGAAACAAATTAATAGCTAGACACAAATGACAATGAAAACATGACGACCCAAAACCCATGGGATGCAGGAAAAGCAGTTCTAAGAGGGAACTTTATAGCAATACAATCCTACCTCAAGAAAGAAGAAACATCTCAAATAACCTAACCTTCCACCGAAAGCAATTTGAGAAAGAAGAACAAATAAACCGCAAAGTTACCAGGAGGAAAGATATCATAAAGATCAGATCAGAAATAAGTGAAAAGGAAATGAAGGAAACAGTAGATCAATTAAAGTAAAAGCTGGTTCATTGAGAAGATGAAATTCATAAACACTTAGCCAGAGTCATCAAGAAAAATGGGAGAAGACTCAAATCAACAGAATTAGAAATGAAAAAGGAGAAGTAACAACTGACACTGCAGAAATACAAAGGTCCATGAGAAATTACTACAAGCAACTGTATACCAATAAAATGGACAATCTGGAAGAAATGGACAAATTCTTAGAAAGGCACAAACTTCTGAGACTGAACCAGGAAGAAATAGAAAATAAAAGCAGACCAATCACAAGCACTGAAATGGAGTAAAACTCTTTCAACAAACAAAAGCCCAGGACCAGATGGCTTCACAGACGAATTCTATCAAACATTTAGAGAGGGGCTAACACCTATCCTTCTCAAACTCTTCCAAAATATAGCAGAGGGAAGAACACTCCCAAACTCATTCTACGAGGCCACAATCAGCCTGATACCAAAACCAGACAAAGATGTCACAAAAAAGAAAACTACTGGCCAATATCACTGGTGAACATAGATACAAAAATCCTCAACAAAATACTAGCAAACACAATCCAACAGCACATTTAAAGCATGATACACCATAATCAAGTGGTGTTTTTCCCAGAATGCAAGGATTGTTCAGTGTATGCAAATCAGTCAATGTGATAAACCATATTAACAAATTGATGGAGAAAAAACATATGATCATCTCAATAGATGCAGAAGAAGCTTTCAACAAAATTCAGCACCCATTTATGGTAATAACCCTCCAGAAAGTAGGCATAGAGGGAACTTAACCTCAAAATAATAAAGGTTGTATATGACAAACCCACAGCAAACATCATTCTCAGTGGTGAAAAACTGAAACGATTTCCTGTACGATCAGGCGCAAGACAAGGTTGTCCACTCTCACCACTGTTATTCAACACAGATTTGGAAGTTTTAACCACAGCAATCAGAGATAAAAAAGAAATAAAAGAATACAAATCAGAAAAGGAAAAGTAAAGCTGTCACTGTTTGTAGATGACATGATACGATACATAGAGAATCCTAAAGATGCTACCAGAAAACTACTAGAGCTAATCAATGAATTTGGTAAAGTAGCTGGATACAAAATTAATGCACAGAAATCTGTTACATTCCTATACACTAATGATGAAAAATCTGAAAGAGAAATTAAGGAAACACTCCCATTTACCTTTGCAACAAAATACCTAGGAATAAACGTACCTAAGGAGACAAAAGACCTGTACGCAGAAAACTATAAGACACTGATGAAACAGATGGAGAGATCTACCATGTTCTTTGATTGGAAGAATCAACATTGTGAAAATGACTATACTACCCTAAACAATCTACAGATTTAATGCAATCCCTATCAAATGTCATTTTTCACATAACTGGGACAAAAAAATTCACACTTTTTATGGGAACAAAAAGACCCTGAATAGCCAAAGCAATCTTGAGAAAGAAAAACGGATCTGGAGGAATCAGGCTCCTGGACTTCAGACTATACTACAAAGCTACAGTAGTCAAGACAGTATGGTACTGGCACAAAAACAGAAATATAGATTAATGGAACAGGATAGAAAGCCCAGAGATAAACCCACACACATATGGTCACCTTATTTAGAAAAAGGAGGCAAGAATATACAATGGAGAAAAGACAGTCTCTTCATCAAGTGGTGCTGGGAAAACTGGACAGCTACATGTAAAAGAATGAAATTAGGACCCTCCCTAACACCATACACAAAAATAAACTCAAAATGGATTAAAGACCTAAAAGTAACGCCAGACACTATAAAACTCTTAGAGGAAAACATAGGGAGAACACTCTATGACATAAATCACAGCAAGATCCTTTTTGACCCACCTCCTAGAGAAATGGAAATAAAAACAAAAAGAAATGGGACCTAATGAATCTTACAAGCTTTTGCACAGTAAAGGAAAACGTAAACAAGACAAATGGACAACCCTCAGAATGGGAGAAAATATTTGCAAATGAAGCAACTGACAAAGGATTAATCTCCAAAATATACAAGCAGCTCATGCAGCTCAGTATTCAAAAAACAAACAACCCAATCCAAAAATGGGCAGAAGACCTAAATAGACATTTCTCCAAAGGAGATATACAGATTTCCAAGAAACACGTGAAAGGATGCTCATCACTAATCAGTAGAGAAATGCAAATTCAAACTACAGTGAGGTATCACTTTACACCAGTCAGAATGGCCATCATCAAAAATTCTGTAAACAATAAATGTTGGAGGGGGTGTGGAGAAAAGGGAACTCTCTTGCACTGTTGGTGGGTATGTAAATTGATACAGTCGCTGTGGAGAGCAATATGGAGGTTCCTTAAAAAACTAAAAATAGGACTACCATATGACCCAGCAATCCCTCTACTGGGCATATACCCTGAGAAGACCATAATTCAAAAAGAGTTGTGGGGGCTTCCCTGGTGGCGCAGTGGTTGAGAGTCTGCCTGCCAATACAGGGGACACGGGTTTGTGCCCCGGTCTGGGAGGATCCCACATGCCGCGGAGTGGCTAGGCCCGTGAGCCATGGCCGCTGAGCCTGTGCGTTCGGAGCCTGTGCCCTGCAGCGGGAGAGGCCATAACAGTGAGAGGCCCGCGTACTGCAAAAAAAAGAAAAAGAGTTGTGTACCACAATGTTCATTGCAGCACTATTTACAATAGGTAGGACATGGAAGCAACCTAAATGTCCATTGACAGATGAATGGATACAGAAGATGTGGGGCATATATACAATGGAATATTACTCAACCATAAAAGGAAACGAAATTGAGTTATTTTTAGCAAGGTGGATGGACCTACTGTCTGTCATACAGAGTGAAGTAAGTCAGAAAGAAAAACAAGTACCATATGCTAACACATATATATGGAATGTGAAGAAAGAAAAATTGTTCTGAAGAAACTAGGGGCAGGACAGGAATAAAGACGCGGAAGTTGAGAATGGACTTGAGGACACAGGGAGGGGGAAGGGTAAGATGGGACAAAGTGAGAGAGTGACATGGACATATACACACCACCAAATGTAAAATAGGTAGCTAGTGGGAAGCAGCCACATAGCACAGGGAGATCAGCTTGATGCTTTGTGATCACCTAGAGGGGTGGGATAGGGAGGATGGGAGGGAGATTCAAGAGGGAGGAAATATGGGGATATATGTATATGTATAGCTGATTCACTTTTTCTTTTTTTTTTTACGGTATGTGGGCCTCTCACTGTTGTGGCGTCTCCCATTGCAGGGCACAGGCTCCGGCCGCACAGGCTCAGCGGCCATGGCTCACAGGCTTAGCTGTTCTGCGGCATGTGAGATCTTCCCAGACTGGGGCCCGAACCCGTGTCCCCTGCATCAGCAGGCAGACTCTCAACCACTGCGCCACCAGGGAATCCCTGATTCACTTTTTTGTAAAGCAAAAACTAACACATCATTGTAAAGCAATTGTACTTCAATAAAGATGTTAAAAAGAATAAGAGTATAGGTGAAAAAAAAGTAGTTTTGCGAGAGTAGACAAAAGACTGTGTGTCCAAGGTCATGAATACTGTAATAGCAGAGAGCAGAAGCAGCTTCTTAAAAGCCTGGATAGGAACCAAACAACTAGAGAAGTGCTTCTTAAACCTTCAGGTGCATATGCATCTTTGGGGGACTTGGTTCAATGTAGATTCTGATTCAGTAGTTGTTTAGAGGGGCCGTCGTTTCTGCATCTCGAACATGTCCCAGGTGAGAAGGAATCTGTAGACTGACTTTTTGTTTTTTTTAACATTTTTATTGGAGTATAATTGCTTTACAATTGTATGTTAGTTTCTGCTGTATAACAAAGTGAATCAGCTATACATATACATATATCCCCATATCCCCTCCCTCATGTGTCTCTCTCCCACCCTCCCTATCCCACCCTTCTAGTTGGACACAGAGCACCCTGCTGATCTCCCTGTGCTATGCAGCTGTTTCCCACTAGCTATTTATTTTACATTTGTTAGTGTATATATGTCAATGTCACTCTCTCACTTCATCCCAGCTTACCCTTCCCTCTCCCCGTGTCCTCAAGTCCATTCTCTACATCTGCATCTCTATTCCTGTGTAGACTGACTTTTGAGTTGTATGAGAGACTACATATCTGGGTCTTCCTGCTTTCTCCCACTTCCTTCTGTTCTGCGGTGAGATCTGTTTCTGGAACCTGGCTTATGCTCATGAATTCAATTCATTACATCCTCCTGGTAGACTTTCCCTGTTTACTTGTAATTACTCTGCATTTGCCCTCATCTTATTTGCTTTGCCCATAAATGATAGACACTTGGGTCTTTCCTGACCCAGGTGAAACTGTTTTGTCCTCCTGAGCAGGTTTTGTACCATACCCTGGCCCTTTCACCTGCTCCATTCCATGTTGCCAGTACTTTTCAGTGAAACCAGACATCACTTACTTACTGTTTCCAATAACATTGCGTTGCACTTAGTGGAAAGCCTGACATCTAATTCTGCATTTTTAAAAAGTTATGGGTTTTTTCCCTTTCAGTGAAAACCTGTATATTATGTTGAATTAGAGAATGCCAAGTTTCTTGGAAATTTTTTAAAAAGTTAGATACTCTCGTAGAAGTAAACAACATCACTGCTTCTTTGGAAACTAGCTTCCTAGCCTTCATAATATAGTTAAGGTTGTTACTGTACAAGCTTTTCCTAACAGTTTAGTAATCTGTCAGTAAAACTTGCTTTAAAAAAATCCATTGTGTTAATATGCTGTTTAGCAAAGAAATATGGATTTCATTGCATTTGAATAAGAATGTCTTTTGAAATTAATAGAGGTATTGATATGCATCATCAACTCTTTTGACATTTGTGTTTTGTTCTTTATTGAAAAACAAAATGAAAATAATAACTGTCTGATATTTTAACTCACTAGTAATTATTGTTTTTATTTTTTGCATGAAACAGAGAACTAGTTTTGGCACCAAATTGCTTTCTCAGAGAGAATATTTGACTGTTAAACAATTCAGGCTAGATACCCAGCCATTTAGCCAAAAATAAAATATCTGGTTCAATCTGGTAACCTCCGTTTCCACTGGGCAAGGATGGATTTTGTTTAGGAGACCCAGTGAGGGAGTGGCTGAATAGAATAAACCAGATATTTTTTTCCTAATTCCAGTCACTACCTCTGATTGGAATTGGAGTTGAGACCTGAAGAATGAAATGCCACCAGCCTACTGATATGAGTTGGAAGATGCAGGGTAATCACTGTTAGGACCAGTTAAAAAGTAACTAACGAAAGGACATGGCAATTGTCCCAGTTAGTCTCTTCTGAATCATTTCATGAACATGATGAATTACATAGATATTGAATACATAAGCAAGGTTGAATGAATGGGCATTTTTTTTCTGACTATGAAGTCCTGCCTGAGCTAGAGTCAGAAGTCCAGCTGAATGCACCCTTTGGGTAGTGTTGGAGTTGCTGATAAATGGTTTCATATTAAATGCAAGTCTACCACTGCTATCGTCCAGCCCACTTCCTCAGCAGAAGTTCTGCTGGGTAGTCAGTTCCTCCTTTATCAGTAAGCCAGCTACATAACTTTGTGGGGGCCAGTGCAAAATGAAATCACAGGGCTCCTCCTTTAAAAATCATTAAGAATAACAAGACAGGGATAGCAGAGCATTAAACCATTAAACCACTAATTATTAGAGAAATGCAAATCAAAACTATAATGAGGTTCCACCTCACACTGGT
Source organism: Stenella coeruleoalba (assembly GCF_951394435.1). NCBI lineage: Eukaryota > Metazoa > Chordata > Mammalia > Artiodactyla > Delphinidae > Stenella > Stenella coeruleoalba. The sequence goes on from NC_137156.1 coordinate 54,682,354, forward strand.
TGGAATGGCCATGATTAAAATGTCTACAAATAACAAATGCTGGAGAGGGTGTGGAGAAAAGGGAACCCTCCTACACAGTTGGTGGGAATATAAGTTGATACAAGAGTTATGGAGAACAGTATGGAGGTTCCTCAGAAAGCTAAAAATAGAATTACCGTATGATTCAGCAATCCCACTTCTGGGAATATCCCCGGACAAAACTATATTTCAAAAAGATACGGGTACCCCTATGTTCATAGCCGCACTGTTCACAATAGCCAAAACATGGAAACAACCTAAATGTCCATCAACAGATGAATAGATAAAGAAGATGTGGTACATATATATATAATGGAATACTACTCAGCCATAAAAAAGACTGAAATAATGCTATTTGCAGCAACATGGAGGCAACTAGAAATTATCATAGTAAGTGAAGAGTCACAAAGAGAAAGACAGATACCATATTATATCACTTATATGTGGAATCTAAAATATGGCACAAATGAACAGATTTACAAAACAGAAACTGACTCAACCACATAGACTTGTAGTTGCCTAGGGGGAGGGGGGAGGGAGAGGGTGGGACTGGGAGTTTGGGGTTGGTAGATGCAAACTATTACATTTAGAATGGATAAACAACAAGGTTCTAATGTATAGCACAGGGAACTATATTCAGTGTCTTATGATAAACCATAGTGGAAAAGAATATAAAAAATATATATACATGTGTATAACTGAGTCACTTTGCGGTACAGCAGAGGTGGGCACAACATTGTAAATCAACTATACTTCAGTTAAAAAATTATTGCCTAAAAGAACCAAAACAAAATAAAACAAGACAGTGATAACAGAGCATTAAACCATGTGTGGGGCTCTTCTGACCAGGGCACAGGTTGCAAGTCCATGAAGCCATCAGTCCTATTATGGATCCTGTTTTTAGTATAAACTATATGAAACTGATTTCAATTTTCTAATAATCAGCAAAGGAGCCTCAAGATGGATGGCTTAATTTATACAGCTTTTTTTTTTTTTTTTTTGGGTTGAGATTTGATAATTCCTGGTTTCTCTAATGGGACTGGAGATGACTTTTCTCAGGACTGTACTTGAATCTCTAATTAGGTACTTCTTTTGAAGCAAACACTTTCCAAAAAATTGCAAAACTTCAAGCCTTTTTGCTTCTATCTGTGAGGATATTTTGGCCTTTTCATAACACTTTTTACATAATTTTTTGCATTTTTCTGGGTCCTGAGATACCTTGGGGGCTCTGAGATAGCTTGACCTTGGGAATCTCATAAATACACACTGATTAGAAAAGATTTCCAGTAATTCTTCTCTTCCTACTTTCAAGGAGAATTCCTCCTCTTTGACATAGAGACTAAAGTTTCTCCAGTCTTTTTCTGAAATACACACATTGAGCTCAGTGCGATATTTGCTTCTAACTGGTACCATTCAGTGTTACATGGCAGTACCCCTCCAATTATTACTGTACATTAATTTTGATTAGACAGGAGGTTGCTCTGTGAGTCTTGACTTTCTGCCAGTGCAATCAAATGTGAGCTGTGGGAATGGTAAACAAATGTTACTTTCAAAACCCTAGTGAGGAATGTATTACTTATAACTTATTTTAAAAGTGAGTTGTTTCAGTTAAGTGATTACAAATGTCTTTAGTGGAAATAGGTTCTGAAATGGGCATCTAGTTAAGATTCTGCTCCTTCCTGGTCCATGAACAATGCAATTTCAAAATCTCATCTTTCGACAGCTCCATTGTTATGAACTGAATTATGTTCCCCTCAAAATTCCTGTGTTGAAGCCTAACCCTCAATGTGACTGTATTTGGAGACAGGGCCTTTAAGGAGGTAATTAAGGTAAGTGAGGTCATGAGGCTGAGACCCTAATTCAGTAGCCCACAGGACCAGTGTCCTTATAAGAAGAGGAAGATAGACCAGAGATCGCTGTCTCTCCTCAGGCACACCCAGAGGAAAGGGCAAGTGAGTACACAGTGAGAAGGCAACTGTCCTCAAGCCAGGAAGAGAGCCCTCACCAGAAACCAACCCTGAGGGCACCTTGTTCTTGGACTTCTCCCCTGTAGAACTGTGAAAAAATTAATTTATGTTGTTTAAGTCACCTAGTCTGTGGAATTTCATTGTGGCAGTCCTAGCAGATGAGTACTCATTTTCCACATTTTATTAATTTTACAATGATTCCTCTTTTTAGAATCAACTGTTATAAAAACTTAGGTGCAAGAGCAAATGCAAATGGAAAAAAAAAAGACTGAGTGTATTGGTTTGTTCTTAAGATTCGGCTTGCACTAATGTACAGCATGCTGGATTGAGGATTGCCACCCCACCATGTGTACTGAGTTAGCTGTGATTTATACTCAGGATGTATATAGTATAGTCAGGCTGAATTCCCCTAATATTTACTAATACCATTCTTTAACTGATTTTCAAACTGGAATGATAGTTTTTTGACTTATTTGTTCATGTAACCAGCCGTCCTCTCAAGAGGAAACATACCTGAATACACTTAAAGCCCTTTTAAAACCAGAAGTATATATTCTGTTTGTTTTAGTATTTGCAATACTTTTTCTAACACCTGGCATACAGGAGCTTTCTAATATATATTTGAATAATGAAGTGAGTAAATGAATAAATGATTCTCCAATTAAATCTTCTGGAGACATTTCAATGTTACCTCTTTGAAACAGATTGCAACAGTGCAATGAGGTATGTTGAGTTTCAATAATTTGGTGAAACCACTGTGACATACGTTATAGCTCTTGCTATGGGTCCTACTATACTCAATGCCTATGCTGAAACAGCCATGACTATAAAAGCCCTGAAAATTAGCTTTCCAAAAACTGGGTAATTTATATATTTCATTCATGTTCAAATAATACATTTTTTATTATTTGATTAATACCGACCTCATGTCAAACAATTCACTCTACCAAGCAAAGTCCCTCTCAGTCAAGTTTCCCTGTTCCCCCCAAAAGATTTATAGGATTCTTGCGGTTCCTGACATAAATGTCAGTTCTAAGGTCTTCTCTCTCTGTCTTTCTCTCTGTCTCTGTCTTTCTGTCTCTCCCTTCATTTTACACAGAAAACTCTCAAGATGTTGTCAAAGGGAACAGTTAAGTTTCATGTAGCCAGAGCAGTATTGCTATTTAACTGCAAATTATTTTAGTACTACTGCTAAATCAGTAGTACTAAAATAATACTCCCTTTATTATTAAAGAGAATCAGACTCCCTTCTCTTTTTATTATGTTATTGTAATGTACAGTTAAACTTTTCATTTCTTCTTTGCTCCAGTGGAATAAATGCTTAGGCTTCTGTAGGGCTTCCCTCCATACTATTAAGATGTACTCTTTTTAGTTTTATTTCAAAATGAGAGATATGGTCTTCAGTCCTTGACAAGGGAGAAGTTGACTGTAGGATTGGAGGGTGTTAAATGTTTTCGTCTATCTGGAATCTCTTTCTCTGAATACTGAACATTGCAGATGTAGAATACTTCCATCATCATTGAAAGTTTCATTGGGCAGCACTGTTTTAGAGCTTTGATTTCCTAGAGAAGATACCCTTTAATGAATGTTATTGTAGATAATATTAATTTGCATGGTATTCCTTGCCCCTCCGTTGTATGTCTCTTGATGGAGTACCTTGCATATAGTGATACTCCTTACAAGAGGATTATATATACCTTTGCTCCATAGCCAGCAAGTTTGGCCATATGACTTGCTTTGCCCAATGAACTATGAACATAAGCAATGTGTGTAACGTCTAACAGGAAACTTTAATAGCCAGTGTTTACTTCACCATGAGGTCTTTTCCTTCAGTCATTAGCCAAGCAGTGTTTGAAAATGGGGCTGCTTCTGGGTCCTTGAGTGAAGGTTACATGGAGCAGAGCTGAACACATTCATAATAGATATTTAATGTGGAGGAGAAATAACCTTTTAATGTCTCAACTCACTATTTTTAGTATCATTTATTATTATACCCACTTGACTTAAGCTGACTGATAGAAATATGGACTCTTCTTTCAACACTTTAAAGATGAAACCAGGGACTCCAAGTGATTTTCATCAGCGATATTCTGTGTAGTACAGGGCTGGAAGCCAATGTAACAGGGACAGACCGTACAGACGATGTTGTTGACAACAGGTTCACATATTATACAAAGAACAAAAGTTTTGCCCCTGGGTGAATTGGTTAAGCCATGTGACAGGACAAGAGCTGACATTTTTGGAGTTTATTCTATTATCAAGTGCCCAAAACCTAAGTGATTTTTATCCCTAGGGTGTGAATAGCCCTCAGATGAAGAGCCCTCTGTGTCAAAAGACGTGCTTTCTGCAGTCAAGTGACTCTTTTCATTTACTGTAATAGCCTCTCTGGTGTCTGCATGAGGGAGGTTTTCCTTTTATTCTAGAGTATTTTTTTTCCATTTCAATACTATCTTTACACTTGGCAGTTAGATCAGTGGAGTAATAATAAATATGAGTCACAGTTAGGAGTTGAGGAGTTGGAGATAAAATAGGCAATAAGTTAACAACTTGCCCAGCCTAAGGAAGAGATGTAGGAGGAAAAGGAAGCTCAGGTTCTCAACTTGATAATTTATTTTACTATTTTACTTTTATCCTTGGATTCTTTTTTTAACCTTCTGTAAATTTTATTTTTTTTTTAATTTTTAAATTAATTTTTATTGGAATTAGTTGATTTAAAATGTGGTGTTACTTTTCAGGTGTACAGCAAAGTGAATCAGTTATACATATACATATATCCACTCTCTTTTACATTCTATTCCCATATAGGTCATTACAGAGTATTGAGTAGAGTTCCCTGTGCTATACAGTAGGTTCTTATTACTTATCGATTTTATGTATAGTAGTGTGAATATGTCAGTTCCAATCTTACAATTTATTCCTCCCCCCTTTCCCCCTTGGTAACCATAAGTTTGTTTTCTACATCTGTGACTCTATTTCTCTTTTGTAAATAGGTTTATTTGTACCATTTTTTTAGATTCCACATGTAAGTGATATATGATATTTGTCTTTCTCTGTCTGACTTACTTCACTCAGTATGACAATCTCTAGGTCCACCCATGTCACTGCAAACAGCATTATTTTGTTCTTTTTTATGGCTGAGAAATATTTCATTGTATATATGTAACACGTCTTCTTTATCCATTCATCTGTCGATGGACATTTAGGTTGCTTCCATGTCCTGGCTATTGTAAGTAGTGTTGCAATGAACATTGGGGTGCATGTATCTTTTCAAATTATGGTTTTCTCCAGATATATGCCCAGGAGTGGGATTGCTGGGTCATATGGTAGCTCTATTTTTCATTTTCTAAGGAACCTCAATACTGTTCTCCATATATGCACCTAAAAACAGAGCCCCAAGTACATGAAACAAACCCTGACAGAACTGAAGAAAGAAAAAGTGAATTCAACAATAGTAGTTGGAGATTTCAGCACTCCACTTTCAATAACAGAACATCTAGGCAGAAGACCAACAGGGAAATAGAAGACTTGAACAACACTATAAACAAACTAGACCTAACAGACCTCTGTACAACACTCCACACAGCAACAGTAGAATACACATGCTTCTGTGTAAGAGAACATGAAGTCAGTGGCTCATTCATTCTAATGAATATGAAACTTTATGCAGGCTAGTCCATATCCTAGGCCATAAAAGAGAAAGAAGCCTAAAGAAACTTAAAACATTGTTAAGTAAAAGAATTATATAAAGTATTGTCTCTGACCACAATGAAATTAAATTAGAAATCAATAATAGGCACATTTGAGATTTGAACCCAGATGACCTAGTGAGAAAAACACTGCATATGTTATTTTTATGGTCAACAGGCCTAATTCATGTCTAGTATTGTGCTCTGGGGCCGAACAATACTGATGGAAGAGAAATACCCACTGACATTTGAATACCTCTTCAAGTGTATATATACATATATTACAGTTTTTGATTGGCTTGACTGATCAGCTCAGATCATCATAAGGTGTGCATTTAAGACATGGAGAAGAATTTCCTCAGTTCTGGGTTTTCACTAGTTTTAAACTGATTCTGACTACTTCTACTTAATGTAGATCATTAGCTGTAAGAACTGGATGCCAGATACTCTTCTAATAGAGGCAGAAGGTACAAAACTCATTCAAGACAGCTGGTTAGAGTTAGCAAAGTTGTAAGCTAAGGGAAAGAGAGAGAGAGGAGAGAGAAAGAGAAATAAAGCTCTTATCATGATTAAAACAGTATTAGAGTAATCATGACTGAAGTAAATTATTTTGGATTAGGGTCATAAATATAATGGGGTTAAACACCTTTGGAGGTGGGGATTTCCTTTTTTCCCAAAGGAAAGTAATGAGACTCAGTGACTGTCATATTGTGCAGCAGATTTGTTTTATCTACATGAGTGATAACTGAACTGGATTCATCAGTTTACAGCACTTTTCAGTACACTTTTCTCATTATCATTAATGAGAGAGCACACAGAGTTTGAGGGAAGATTTGTTCGTCAGCTTGTACTTGTGGTCTTATCCTCTTGATCCTCTTAATATTACCTGGTACAGTTAAAAGAATTCAAATTAGAAGTAAAGGAAATTGAATTTCTTAAGTGACCTTTTAAATAATGAAGTGTCCCTAAGTTTTGTGGCTCAATCTTTTTAGTCTAAGAAAAATCCCATATCCTCTCTTAGAGTTCTTTCATCTGTGATGTTTCCCCAGAATATCGTTAGAGAAGATTTTCACTGGTTTCTCCAAACTAAAGAATCCAGTTCCACCTTGTCATATGTCTTGGCACACTGAAGCCAAGGAATTAAGTAATGTCCTTCAAGTTTGTGAAGTAAACATTTCTCCTTCCTCTCCTACACTCTTGATGCTATTAAAAATTATATAAAGTAAAATTTCACTTTAAGATAGAAATGGGAAATATAGCTACTAAAGAATAATAGATCTTGAGGCAGTTTATTCATATATGTTTATTGTTTTATTTATAGCACATGGAATCTGATCCGGCTAACTTTGTCTCTTCATCATTCCCTGGATTTTCCCCATGTTTTTCATTCCCACTCCGTAAATAATTATGATAGTTAATACTAACTGAATGGCAGTCATGTGTCTGTCATATTTTTACATATATTTCGAATCATTTCTAGATCCTGCCATTTGTGGAAGATTTGGTTATAGAGGAATCAGAAAGAACTTTGAATCAAAAGTACTAAGCTAACACTAAAAAGATTATTTTATCTATTTTATCACTCAGTGATTTAATTTAATTGTTAAAAAGTTCACTGGGGCTTCCCTGGTGGCGCAGTGGTGAGAGTCCGCCTGCCAATGCAGGGGACACGGGTTCGTGCCCCGGTCCAGGAGGATCCCACATGCCGCGGAGCAGCTGGGCCCGTGAGCCACGGCCGCTGAGCCTGCGCGTCCGGAGCCTGTGCTCCACGATGGGAGAGGCCGCAACAGTGAGAGGCCTGCATACCAAAAAAAAAAAAAAAAAGTTCACTGGTTCTTTGTGTTCTCTTCTTATAGATAATCTAGATCCTGCATTTGATAATTTGTCTGTTTTCTGGTTATTGGATTTTAGTGGGGGCAGAGAAGAGTTGAATCACAATCTATTGAGATTAGAATGGTCAAAGGTTCAACTGTTCTTCTTTCTTAATGATTAATTCATTCATCCAACTCTTACGTAGTGTTTCTTTTACACTCTGTATTCTAGATCAGGAACAAATAAACAATTATGAACAACTATAAATGTATGAGATAGCATAATTTATAGAGAAGCATGAATTTGTGTAGAAAGAGTGGCATCTGGGGAAGTCTAACCCAGGAGTTAATGGGGAGAAATCAGGGATGCCTTCCTTCAGAAGGTGACTTTGGACACAGAATGGATGAATGGTGACTAAACATTTCAAGAGATGGGGAAAGATTAAGATGTTCAAAGTCACAGAGTTAAGGTCTTACAGGAATTTTGAACTGGCTTGAGTACTTTTGTGTAACACGTTATGAGATATATGATGAGATACATAAAGATAGTTTTACCCCAAGCTGAGGAGTTGGAGTTTTATTGTGAGACTCAGGATTCCAACCAGGATAATGATAGGGTCAATTCAAACTTTGAAAAATAAGCATTGTACCAGTGAAGAGCAAAGCGTGGGCAACTGCAGAATCATGGTAAGAATTTTGAGGGTCTTAACTAAAGAATTGGCAATGTAGGGCCTCCCTGGTGTCACAGTGGTTGGGAGTCCGCCTGCCGATGCAGGGGACGCGGGTTCGTGCCCCGGTCCGGGAAGATCCCACATGCCGTGGAGTGGCTGGGCCCGTGAGCCGTGGCCGCTGGGCCTGCGCGTCCGGAGCCTGTGCTCCGCGACGGGAGAGGCCATGACAGTGAGAGGCCAGCGTACCGCAAAAAAAAAAAAAAAAAAAAGATTTGGCAATGTAGAATAGAAAATAGCAGTATCTCTAAGGTGTTACAGAGGAATAATGCACAGGACCACATAAATGATTAGATATGAGGTGAAGAAGGAGGGGGAGAGCAAGACAGTGTGGTAGACACTGGCTAGATGCTCGCCAAGCCTGTTCCTCTTCCTTTCCACAGAGTTAATTGATGTTTTTAATTATCTTGCAGCAGGATGGAGCCTCATGAAAAATTCTTGCCAGTGGACTATAAACCAAAGTGATGTGTGGGTAAGGGAGTTAAACAGGGCATGCTTTATCCATGCTGTCTTTGATTTCCCAGTTAGTGGGCTGGATGATGTCAGGATGACCTTGGAGCCACATTTAGAAACAGTAGACCCAATAGATCAAAGTAGCCTGCATTCCCAAATGAATGAATGGAGCAGAGACCCCACTGCTCTATATTGACTCTAATATCAATGAGAAATGGCCTAGGAGGGTGCATGTGTGTGTTTGTGTGTGTTGAACCTCAGAATTTTGACTTGTATTATTTTTATAGCAGCATAATGTAATTACCCTAATACAGCTGTCATTCAGATTTATGGGTTGAGAATATAAGTGATTCAATAATATCTTTCACCAAACTCTGGAACACAGTGGGATGAGTTTTTTGGGGTGGGAGATGACTTAAGATTTTTTGAAATTTTATTGACGTATAGTTGATTTGCAGTGTTATGTTAATTTCTGCTGTACAGCAAAGTGATTCAGTTATACATATATATTATATTCTTTTCCATTATGGTTTATCACAGGATATTGAATATAGTTCCCTGTGCTATACAGTAGGACCTTGTTGTTTGTCCATCCTATATATACTAGTATGCATCTGCTAATCCCAAACTCACCATCCTTCCCTCACCACACCCCTTCCCCTTGACAACCACAAGTCTGTTCTCTATGGAGATGACTTTAGATTTAATCAACTAATTTTGATATGACTGTGGTTCATTAAAAAGTAGATGCCAGTTGGGAATTTGGGTATGATTCTGGAACTCAGAGAAAAAGATAAACCTGGAAACAGTTATAGGAGTTACTGGCATACATTAAAATTAAAGCTATGAGAGTGAATGATAATACCCAAGAGTTCGTGTGCTAAGAGCTCGAGAAATTGTCCAGCACCAATACCTTAGGAACGTGAACACTGAAGAAATGGAAAGAAGAAAAATAACCTGTAACAACACTGGGGGGAGGCAACAAAATAGTTGGGGGAAAATCCAGGAAAATGGATTGTCTCATACGGTAAAGGAGGATAGAGCTGCTTACAGTCAATAAAATCAGTATTTGCAGAAAGGTCAAAGACTAATCAGTCTGTCAGATTTTACTGCTAGGAGGTCATGTGTGTGTGTTATGACCTTATGCCCTATTTGTTCAGGGCAGTCCAAGTTGATGATTAATTTTTAATAATTTCCTTATTTATTCTCATCCTGGGTTGAATGATAAGATATAGCCACATTAGTCATAAACACAGTTGATAAGAATAGTTTCAGTGGTGATCAAATCTTTGCTGTAGGTTGAGAAGTTCATGGGTCAGAGAGTGAAGAGGAAAGGTTTCTTTTCATAAGTTTAACTGTGAAGGGAAAGACAGAACTGAGGTAGTTGGGTGAGGAATCAGTAGAGGGATTTTTGTTGTTTTGTTTTCAAGTTAAGAGAAGCCTGAGCATCTTTTGTGCTGAGGGGAAAGAAAACGGTAAATAGGGAGACATTTTAGCTTTCTTGGTAATAAAGGAGAGTTCCTAGAATAGGTTCCAAATGAGGCAAGATGGACTAAAATGTCAGTTCTTCATCTGCTTTATTAGCCATCGGTTCTTTCTTTTGTGACTCAGCATCACCACTTGCCTATTTTAGGCCTGCATCGTGAGTGACATCTCCTGAAAAATGGGGCCAGTATTTTAGCAAAGGCAGCTGCATTTGTGGTCCTGCAAGTAAGTCACATCTTCTTTAGCTTCAACATGTGTTCAAATGCTTTGTCAGTATTTTTACCTGATAATCCCTATAATCAAATCATGGATTATAAAGCTAACACATTTAATTTAGTATCTGAGGTATAAACGGGAGCCTGCTTATTAACCAATACATCTTTTCTCTTCTCCCTTGGGAATCGTCATCACTATTCAGTCTTTCACTATATATTAATGCCCATTAATATAGAAGTAAATATAGAAGTAAATACAATATAGAAGTAAATATTCATTTATCTGTGTTATGCTACTAAATAATCAGTATTAACTATACACATATGAGGAAGATGTAAGATTTAAAACTGGTAAGATAAAGTCAGACTACCCATAATTAGGATTCTTATCCACTTAGGGGAATGAGGAAATGCAGCCTTCAGTATCATTGAATCATGCATTTCCAATAGGATATGTTGTTTAGCAGAGAACTTCATTGCAACAAGAACCATCTTTTTAAAAACAGAAATCCTTCTGTTATGGAAAAAAAATGAAACGACTTTAAAACAAATTAGATTTATTTTTAAGTTTAAAAAAGTAATGCTGCTTGCATTGGTGACAGACTTAAAGGCCAGCAGGCACTAACTCAATGGTTCATGTATAATAGCAAGCCAGGAGACTTGGCTGGAATGTGGAAGTTGGGATCTCATTATAAGAAGGAACTTACTGCTGTTGAAGATCTGTTCCCTAGAGTTAATATTTGGCCCAAGAGAAGCCATTTTTCGGAAGGATGTCAGTCGTAATTGTGATTTTTCCCAAATATTAACATTGTATATAAATGACCATGTCTCACTCCCACTGTAAAACTACTGTATTAAAAATATTTTCGTTTAAGAACAGTGTGACTCATCTACTTCAACAGTCAAACAATACTTGCATTAGACTTTGCTGAAATTTTTTCCCCCAGGTCTCTGGAAATTTAGACCTATTGGAGAGTATTTATGTATTTCCTCATGAAGATGACTGAAACCTGGAGAAAGGAGAGATAACCTTAGCAAAACTAACATTACATAGTGTCAGTGAAAAAATCAGTCAATCTAAGAAAGAATTGGAAAGTTTTATTCAAGCCAAATTTGAGGATTATAACCTGGAAAGAGCATCTCAGAAAGCTCTGAGAACTCTTCTGCGGGTTAGAAATCAAGGCACAGTTATAAAAGTTTTTTGACACACAGGGCTGTACATCAAATGATGTATTATTGACAGTTTACATAATCCAGATCTAAGCATCCTCCTGGTGGGTCATGTGACCCCTTACAAGCTCTAGAAGGAATGTTGTCTCTTAAGGAGTTGTCTTGTTGATGCTGGGAGAATGTTGTTCTTTATGGTTGAGCAGGTATTCCTGTTGGTGGGGGAGGTTTGGTCCATGCATAATGCAGGTACACAGTGCACGGTTGGGGGAGAGGGGAGGCCAAAGGGGAGAGAAGAATTTTTATGTTTAAATTTGTCTTGTCTTGCCATAAAACATGAATTTTATTTCATAGTAGTATTGAATGGGGAGGAAAAGATTGACTTAAGTGGACAGAAATATGCAAGTTAATATATGGGGGGTGGGCAGTCCTGACTGCGCCGAAATGAGGGAAGTCTAGAGAAAGAAGACGAGAAGCATGCAGGTCAGCCTACACAGGAGGATGTGGGTGTGGAGTGCCACATGCAAGGAGAGGAGAGTGGGTCACTGTGTTTAGTATCAGGCTTTATTGTCGGTGGATTGGTGGGTAACAACCTTATGAATCCTTTGTTTCTATAATCTGCACTTAAGCTAGATTTGACATGTTTCTGCTCCTAAGAGCCAGATTACTATTCGCATTAAATTTGTCTTCTTCCAGTCTTGTCCATCTCATTGAATGAATCTACTGAATTCCAAGAGACCTGGAAATCATTCCTAATTTCTCTCTTCCATTTTCTTTTATAGCCAGTCAACACCCAAGTCAGGTAAATCCCATTTCCTAGAGGTATTTAAATCCATAAACTTCTTTTTTTTTTTTAAGATATTTTCTTTTTTTACAAAAATTTATTTATTTATTATTTGTTTGTTTTGGGCTGTGTTGGGTCCTCATTGCTGCGTGTGGGTTTTCTCTAGTTGTGGCTCATGGGCTCTAGAGCACGGGCTCTAGAGCGCAGTCTCAGTAGTTGTGGCGCACGGGCTTCGTTGTTCCGTGGCATGTGAAATCTCCCTGGACCAGGGCTCAAACCTGTGTCTCCTGCGTTGGCAGACCGATTCTTAATCACTACACCACCAGGGAAGTCCCAATCCATAAACTTCTTGCCTTCTCCATTGCTACTGCTCTAATCTCTACCCTGTTATCTCTAAACTGGACTTCTGTAACTACCTCTTCACGTTTATTTTTTCTTCTACAAAACACTCTGTAGATAGCATTTACTCTCCGCACAACAGCCAGAGAATATTTGAACAATGCATATCTAATCATGTCAGCTCCCTTCTTATAGGCCTTTAATTGTTTCCCATTTTCTTTACAATGTTTTCTAACACTCTTAACTACGTGACCTTTTCCTTTCTGTCTGGTGTCTCTCTTTGGAACATTTCCCCCTTCTCTATGCAATCCTTTCAGCCAGCCAATTTATAATCCCCCTTTTGGCCTCAACTTAAATGCCTCTCTCATAAGGGAAGTTTTCCCTGATGTCACTCAAACTAGGTAAGAACCTGATCTTTTATATTCTTATAACACCCTTAACCACTGTGCCACCAGGGAAGCCCCTAAATAGCGTATTCATTCTTGGTAAAACTGAGGGTTTATGTGTTAGTATTTGTGTGTGAATGTTAAGAATGGTTTTGCTGACAGAAATACAGATCAATGGAACAGGAGAGAAAGCCCAGAGATAAACCCATGCCCCTATGGTCAACTAATCTATGACAAAGGAGGCAAGGATACACAATGGAGAAAAGACAGTCTCTTCAATAAGTGGTGCTGGGAAAACTGGACAGCTACATGTAAAAGAATGAAATTAGAACACTCCCTAACACCATACACAAAAATAAACTCAAAATGGATTAAAGACCTAAATGTAAGACTGAATGCTATAAAACTCTTAGAGGAAAACATAAGCAGAACACTCTATGACATAAGTCACAGCAGGATCTTTTTTGATCCACCTCCTAGAGAAATGGAAATAAAAACAAAAATAAACAGGACCTAATGAAACTTAAAAGCTTTTGCATAGGAAAGGAAACCATAAACAAGACAAAAAGACAACCCTCAGAATGGAAGAAAATATTTGCAAATGAATCAATGGACAAAGGATTAATCCCCAACATATACAAACAGCTCATGCAGCTCAATATCAAAAAAACAAACAACCCAATCAAAAAATGGGTGAAGACCTAAATAGACATTTCTCCAAAGGAGACATACAGATGGCCAAGGGGCACATGAAAAGATGCTCAACATTACTAATTATTAGAGAAATACAAATCAAAACTACAATGAGGTATCATGTCACACTGGTCAGAATGGCCATCATCAAAAAATCTACAAACAATATATGTTGGAGAGGGTGTGGAGAAAAAGAAACCCTCTTGCACTGTTGGTGGGAATGGGAATTGGTTCAGTCACTATGGAGAACAGTATGGAGGTTCCTTAAAAAGCTAAAAATAGAATTACCATATGACCCAGCAATCCCACTACTGGGCATATACCCTGAGAAAACCATAATTCAAAAAGGTGCTTACACCCCAATGTTCATAGCAGCACCATTTACAATAGCCAGGACATGAAAGCACCCTAAGTGTCTATTGACAGATGAATGGATAAAGAAGATGTGGTACATATACACAGTGGAATATTACTCAGCCATAAAAAGGAACAAAATTGGGTCATTTGAAGAGATGTGGGTCGACCTAGAGACCGTCATACAGAGTAAGTCAGAAAGAGAAAAACAAATATCATATACTAACATATATATATGGAATCTAGAAAAATGGTACAGATGAACCAGTATGTGCGGCAGAAATAGAGTCACAGATGTAGAGAACAAATGTATGGACACCAAGGGAGGAAAGGGGGAGTGGGATGAATTGGGAGATTGGGATTGACATATATACACTAATATGTATAAAATAGATAACTAATGAGAACCTGCTGTATAGCACAGGGAACTCCACTTTGCTGTGCAGTAGATACTAACACAGCATTGTAAAACAACCATACCTCAATTAAAAAGAATAAAAGAAACATTTCTTATAATTATCAATTCCATTAATAAATCCAGAAATAAAACATGAAAAAGAAAAAAAAGAATGGTTTCACTGGATTTTCCCAGGGTTTTGTCTCTGGATATAAAGATATTTTACAAGAGAAAGGCTGGGAGAGCACCTCTTTAAAGGCAGCAACTTTCTAGATGTTAGAAGACTTTCTCAATGCCGTAAAAACAGTTGGTTATAGGCAGGGCTTCCTACTCCTAGCCCAGTGATTTTTTTCTATGGCAGCATCCTGACTCTGTTGGTTCTGTCATATAAAATACGGCCTCACACAGATGCTGTAGATAAATGGGATACCAATTCTCTAAGCCAAACGGGTGACAGTTGTAAGAACCATGGTACAGTGTAAAGTATTTTAGCAAATTGGCCTGTTAAAACGGAAAAGATCATGGGCTTGAAGTCTACGACAAATTGGGCTCACATCTTGCATTGGCCGTGCTCCTTCCTGTTATATTTCTCTGTTTTGGGAACTGGGGTACAAGGGGTGTTTCTCATTCTTCTTAGTTCATAGCACATAATTATTATTTGCCTAGTCAAGTTTACTCTCTTATTTTATTTTATTTACTTTTTTCCCCTTCATTCCTGATCCCCAGTCTGACTATGAGCATCAACTCTTATGTGTCTGACACGTGTCTGTTAATATGCATTCATGTCTTGAGTAAGAAGAGTATTATTCTGTGTTTGTTTCAACAGTATGTATTGGTTTTTCTCTTTCTGACTTACTTCACTCTGTATGGCAGACTCTAGGTCCATCCACCTCACTACAAATAACTCAATTTCGTTTCTTTTTATGGCTGAGTAATATTCCATTGTATATATGTGCCACATCTTCTTTATCCATTCATCTGTTGATGGACACTTAGGTTGCTTCCATGTCCTGGCTATTGTAAACAGAGCTGCAGCACAGGGAGATCAGCTTGGTGCTGTGTGAACACCTAGAGGGGTGGGATAGGGAGGGTCGGAGGGAGATGCAAGAGGGAAGAGATATGGGGATATATGTATACGTATAGTTGATTCACTTTGTTATAAAGCAGAAACTAACATACCATTGTAAAGCAATTATACTCCAATAAAGATGTTAAAAAAATTATGTATCGGTATTGTGCTATAAATCACCTCTGTTTCTTTGTAAAAACTTCAACTATATTTAAGATCTATTCATCTTACTGTTTGTCTAGTCTTTATTTCCAACTACTGGTTTTCTGTAACATAAAATTACCACATTTTATTTTTCCATTCCTTAACTGATGGCAACTAGGGGGCTTCCAGTGTTCTGCTATGAAAAATTAAGACTATTATATTAAACATCCATCTAAATGCATTCTTACAAACTGAGTTATTTGTAGTGAGGTGGATGGACCTAGAGACTATCATACAGAGTGAAGTAAGTAAGAAAGAGAAAGATAAATACCATATGCTAACACATATATATGGAATCTAAAAAACAATTGGTTCTGAAGAACCAGGGGCAGGACAGGAATAAAGACGCAGATGCAGAGAATGGACTTGAGGACACGGGGAGGGGTAAGGGTAAGCTGGGACGAAGTGAGAGAGTGACATGGACATATATACACTACCAAATGTAAAATAGATAGCTAGTGGGAAGCAGCCACATAGCACAGGGAGATCAGCTCGGTGCTTTGTGACCACCTAGAGGGGTGGGATAGGGAGGGTCAGAGGGAGAAGCAAGAAGGAGGAGATATGGGGATATATGTATACGTATAGCTGATTTACTTTGTTATACAGCAATAACTAACACAACATTGTAAAGCAATTATACTCCAGTAAAGATGTTAAAAAAAATGCATTCTTATAGATCTCTGAGAGTATTTATTTAGAATATATGTCCAGGTGAGAAATATCTGGGTTAGTACATATGCACACTTAAAGTCATTTGATTCTTCCAGAATTATTTTCAGAATAGCTATGCTTCTTCACATTACTGCCAATAAGTAGTACACAAGAGTTCCGTTTATACCTTTGCTATGTCTGAATATTAGCTACCTTTTTCATCTTTCATAAACTCACAGGTCTAATATCATATCTGGGGGTTTTTTTCTCATTTTTTATCGAGGTATAACTTGCCGACAATATGAAGTGCAGATTTCAAACGTACATTCAAAGAGTTTGACAAATGAATTAATCTGTGTAACCCCCAACCCAGTCAAGACATCCAGCATTTCCATCCTTGCAGAAGTTTTCTTGATTCTCTCTTACTTGTGTTTTTATGTGAATTTTCATTGTTTTTAATGAATTTCTGTATCTTTTCACACATTATTATATTTCTTGATGGTTACAGTTTCTATGTTAACTAATATTGTATTTTCTATCTTGTTTTCTAGTTGAGTTTTGTTGGAGTGGAGAATATTTATTCTATGTTGATTACATCTGGCAGTAGTAATGAATTCTTCTATTAGTTTAGATACTGTGTTTATTCTGTTGAGATTTTTATGTAGGAGATCAAATCATCAGCTAATAATGAGAGTTTTATCCCTTCCTTTCCAAATTTGACACTTCTGCCATGTTTTCAGATTTGTAGCACTGACTCAGACATCTAATATTATGGTAAACAACAGCAGTGTGTAAGGTCGCTTTTGTTTTGTTATGTTAAATGGGAACGCATCCAGAATTTCTCTACTAAGTATTTTGCTTGATGTAGGGTGGGGTTTTTAATCACTATTAAGTTAAAGATGTTCATTTATATTACTAGCTCTCTGATAGTTTGTTTATACGTGTTTAGATTGTTAGGTCCTGTAATTATCTCATTTGTTCTGGGTCTCGATTTTGGATACGAATGGGTGAACAAGGAATCGGTGTTATGAAAACTCACTGAATCATTGGAAGCATGTGGAATATGGGAAGGATGGGAATAGGGTAGCCCATTTTGGGTAAGGTTAAAGGAGTGGCATCAGTTTCAGACAAAGAAGCCTCCAGTGGTACGTTCTGAACAAGAGGCATGTGATTCTGGTCAGGAGCACAAGTGGGTTCAGGATTGGCTTGGATAAGGTGGGTAGAGTTAGGTGGTCTGTACATAGAGTACATTATTTTCTCTATCAGAACAACAGATTGAATTGATAGCAGAGGTGCCTTACTGTGTTACATAAGATGATAGGATGTTATATATAGTTGTTGGGTGTGCAAATAATAACATAAAGAACATGACTGATGACATAAATCACATTTGAAACAGAAAATGGAATAAGAGGTGATTTTTTATTTTTACCTAGTATAGAGTATGATCATGTACCACATTTAGAAGACATGAACTGATTGATTTCTCAATCAATCAGTTTGGGAGTCAACATCAGAGTGATATTCATGAAGTTAGGAGGACTTACATCACGTATGTCATTGGTCCCAGGTAATTACACAGGAGCAGGGGGAGGATGTAAGAATCAATTTAATAAAATATACTCACTTTTTACGATAATCTGCTAATATGTTCCCCTCCCCATAACAGCCTCAGTTTTGGCTGATCACGGGGAGAAGAACACATAACAACGGAGTGTTAGGGACTTGCTCCAAATTCCACGATGAGCACAAAATTCCTCCATCCCCTTAGCCTACACACAGTAGAGGAGACTTGTTGGTAAAGGTCAAGGCCACAGGTGAAGTCGATCCATGCTTCATGGGTGTGGTGAACACTTGGTTTAATGCTCTGCTGTCACCACCTTGACGTTCTTAATTATTTTTGAACAAGGGGCTTTGCATTTTCACTTTGCACTGGGTGCTGAAAATTGTGTAGCTGGTCCTGGCCATAGCATAACAGATGCACATCCCTTTGTGTCTAGGGGTGTTAGAAGCTCTGGGGACTTATTTGATCATTCTTTTTTGCATACTCTTCATTGAAGATCAGGCTTTTGGGTTCTTCCTATTCTCATGATTTGGGGTGATGATATTAGAGGCCAGGGACCCTCCCCCATGACAGAGAAATTTGATAGGAAGGGAAGAGAAGCTCAGGAAGAGGGATAGGGCAACCTAGGCTTACAATTTATCAGGAATTGAGAACCTATTGGAAATAATAAGGTGAGACCATATGGCAGCCAAGATAGTCTCTGAGCATTCATAAGAAAACAAGGAAATTCGTCCAAATGTTTACTATTACTCAGTCTTTAGACCCAAACTCCAGTATAGCTCTCCAGTGATCTGGCAGAGCACAAGTGGAAGCTCTTTTCAACCACTCCCCTCGCTAAATTCAGACACTTTGCAGAACCTACACATTTCTCAGCAACAAGAGAAAATTTGCAATATAGTTTTATTTATAACTCATTCAAGAAGGTAGCCCAATCAGTGTTTTGCAGTCTGAACAAAGAGAGGAACACTCCAGGAGGTAACTTAATTAGGCATCTTGAGGGAAGAAAGAAAGCATGTTCTTGAATCTTTCCTCCAGAGGAAGAAATATCCTATTCAAGTATACATAAATTTTAAAAGCTTCGGTTGTCATCAATAATACAAGTTTGATAGGTGACTGCATTTCTTGCCTCTCCCCAGTCTAATAGCTATAGTCCAAAAGTTGGAGCAAGTTTCCCCAAGGGCTGAAACTGTTAGGATCGCCAAACAAGAATGTCCACTGTGAAACCAGTGAACTCAGGCAGTTCACAGCTTTCATTCTCCCTTTCCATAAACGGCACTTCATTGCTCCTCCATAGGCTGGGGGGAAATGGGTTTATTGCATTCATTTCAAGAAATATTCCTGCACCTCTTTCGTGGGCCTCCCTACGACTTCAGTTATATTTCATCTTCTAAGAAGTTTGCTAAATGCAGCTTCAAGCAGCTCACTCAGGTAGGTGTGCTTGAACCATTATCATCCATTTTTCAATAAAGCTGTGGGTGAAAGTGTCATTGATTCTTTTTCATCAGGAGAGAATATTAGCTTTTTATCCTCATCATATTATCTCTCTGCCTGACTGATAAAACTGCCATGCTGAAGGAAAGGTCAGGAATTATCGAGTGGGTGTTCACTTCATTCATCTCTCACCCCCCTCTTTCAACAAATGTATTGGGAATGTAACAGAAAATTTGTGTTTATGAAATGAGACTAGAGGAGAGAGATAAATGGGTGAAGTTCTCATGGATTAATGACTTCATTTTGTTGCCTAGAAATATGTGAGCTTTAAAGGGTCTTCATTTATAACTTATACTCACCCCTTATTTCATTTTCTTATTTTGATAGAAAGAATTCTCAAATGACATTTTGCTGAGCAGTAAGGCTTCTTTGATGGGTTAACCATTCCTGGACATGGGGGTGGGGGGACAGGAGAGGACAGATGGTTCTCGTGGCAGGAAGAAGATGACAGCACTCTCATTATTCAATGTAGCCAAAGAAGTTATAATTAGCGTGAGTTACTTCTAATTATATTTCATTTTCCATGTCGCTGTGATGAGAGTCAAAGGATGAAGAGAATCAAAACAGAAAAGATTTGTGAGGCCACTGGTGGGTAATTCCAAGGAAACCAAACTGTAAACATAGGTAGTAAGATGAATGGGCCAGCTCAGGGGGCCTCTTCCCTTCCCATTCCACTTTTGGTGATTTTTATCTGCCCTATATTCTTCAGATGCTCTGATGAGGTTGGTAGTTTAGGTTTTTTTTCCTTCACTCTGTTGCTACTGGCTAACTCTAGAACAGCAATCTCACTGAACCCCTGGGGGAAAGCGTGATTTTAGTCAGTGAGATCTAGTTTGGGTTTTTTGTTTGTTTGTTTGTTTTTGCGGTACGCGGGCCTCTCACTGATGTGGCCTCTCCCGTTGCGGAGCACAGGCTCCGGACGCGCAGGCCTAGCGGCCATGGCTCATGGGCCTAACCGCTCCGCGGCATGTGGGATCTTCCCGGACCGGGGCACGAACCCGTGTCCCCTGTATCGGCAGGCAGACTCTCAACCACTGCGCCACCAGGGAAGCCCTAGTTTGGGTTTTTTTGTTTTGTTTTTTTGGGTTTTTTGCCCGCATTGCGTGGCATGCAGAGCTTCCCCAGCCAGGAACTGAACCCTCACCCCCTGCAGTGGAAGCATGGAGTCTTAACCACTGGACCATGCCAGGGAAGTCCAGTGAGATCTAGTTTGAATCCCAAATTGGCCATTTAATAATAGCATGACATCAGGCAAACAATTCTCTTCATCTTGTTGTTCTTGAAAAAAAAAAAAAGGAGTGGGGGTGAGAGGTGATTATACTATGAAGTTTCACTTTGTCTCTGTTTTCTATCCCTCCCACCCAATTGGTCAGTAAGACTTTTCCAGTTATATCCAGTCAATATCTTCTGAGTCTACGATCTGCTCATTTTTTCATGCCATTACTTTACACCAGACCCTCACTGTATATTACGTGGACTATTGAAATGGCCTTTGAGTTGGTTTCCCCTCCTCTAATCTCACACTCCTTTCCCACTTATTTTTCACCTGTTCAAGACTATATTCTTCCCAGTTGCATATTTGATTCAATTCCTAGCCCCTCAATATGCTATCAGTGTTATAGTAAAGTCTACATGGCTTTTCATGATATGTAAACTTTTTCACAATCTGGCTGTTGCCTACAACTCTAACTTTTCCGCCCTGTCTCTCCATTTAATGAACCTTGTTGAGCTAACTATTTAATTTCTTTGTCCATGCATATCCCTAGGCCTAAAAAGTCTCTCCACATGCCATTTCCTTACTCCTCGTGGGGACTTGCTATTTATCTTTGCAACTCAGCTTAAATATATTCTTCCTCTCCCTCATTCTTTTGAATAATCTTTATACTTTAAACATATTTCTATTGTTATTTATGCCTATTATACTAACTCACATTGGTTTTATATGTGCTAGGTTGTTAGGACATGAATTAATGTGTTAATGAAGTCACAAGCATTTATAATTACCTAAACTTTCAGGATCACAGTTCACGTTAGATGCCCAATAAATGTTAGCCTCTCTTGTACTTTCCCCTTTTCTTCTTTCTTAATGTCAGTGTTTTACTTACACACACACACACACACACACACACACACACGATGTTGTGGAAAAGCCTAAAAGACATCCTTGAGAAATGCTTGCTTTAGGGAAACCGAGTGAATAATAATATCCGTAGGAAATAGCAGCACACCAGGTGCAAGAAAGCCCCCAAAGGTGCAGTGAATGATGTGGAGCAATTCGTTTAGATTACCTTCTCATTGGTATGAATCTTGGTAGGAAAAAAAATCTGTCTCCTGTTTTCCAGCCCTGCGTTTTACTCAGCTCCTGGAGGTTCACTGAAAGTACCTTTCTGTAAGCTACTGTCTCTCTCTGGGATAGTTTCTCCCTTTCTTCAGCCAACTGTCTCCAATTTGAGCCATAAATTAAGGCTCCCTTCCTCTGGGAAGCAGCCCTAACTTGCTGAGGCTGGTTTCATTACCTCTTCTCTGTGTTGTCCTATCCCCTGAGCTTTCTACCTTCCACTCTGTCTTGTAATCATCTGTTTATACGTTATTCTTCCCCATCTGGTTGTGAGCTTCCTGAAGACGGGGTTAGTGGTTCATTCGTCCCTAAGTCCCCATGACCTGTACAATGCAGACATTCAGTAAATATTTGAATGAATTAGTGAGTCACAGAAGGAGGTCTTTGCCTGTCATTGTTTTTTCTATGTTCCCCTTTCCAGAGTGTATCCCTCTAGGTGGCAGTGACTGTTCTTTGTATTCTGTGTATGCAGCAGCGCTTTGCATGTTATGCAGACTGAGTGGAGGCAAAAGCCCTAAAAGCCAGGAGTACCTACCCTACCTCTTCCCATCCAAGAGAAGTGGGGGATGTAAAAAAATCAATTTGGAAAGACTCAGAGATACAAGCCTACACTTTTTTTTTTAATTTTTATTTATTTATTTATGGCTGCATTGGGCCTTCGTTGCTGTGCACAGGCTTTCTCTGGTTGCGGCGAGCGGGGGCTACTCGTGGGCTTCTCATTGCGGTGGCTTCTCTTGTTGCAGAGCACAGGCTCTAGGAGCGCAGGCTCAGTAGCTGTGGCACACGGGCTTAGGTGCGCCGCGGCATGTAGGATCTTCTCGGACCAGGGCTCGAACCCGTGTCCCCTGCATCGGCAGGCGGATTCTTAGCCACTGTGCCAGCAGGGAAGCCCCAAGCCTACTTGGGGCTTCTTGATCTTGACGTCCACTTGCAAACATTTGCGATGTCTTTCTCTTTTTGGCCTCTCATTAAACCTGCAGAAATTATGGGAAAGTTAAACAGCTCTTGGCTGGCACTTAACTTTTTCCTCTTTGAAATCTGCAAGTTCTCGTTATTTCTTGCCCTCACGTGGGTCAGAGTTCCCTTCTCTGCTGGAAACAGCCTGTCCACTGATGCCCCAGCACACCCCCACTCCTGCCTTTCTGCTTGCAGTTTTAGAATGCTGTAACACTTAGGGAAACTTCTTCTGATTAAAAAGGTTTAAAATGAGTCAAGATGGCAGGTTAAAAATAACGGAAATGCTCCTGCTGTCCCAGTTTATTAAGCAATGTCCTGGCAGTTAAAACCTCCAGGCAGTGCCTCCGGCGAACTGAGTCCAGCACCTCATCATTATCCTCCAGAAATCCGTGGGTCGATTGAATCTGCAACCATTAGCTAGAATGGAAAGGTTTTGACCTGTCATTTAAACAAGAAGAGTCAACCAAGCCAAGTTCTTAATTACAGGGAAGATTTTTAGTGTTATAAGACTAAATGGCCTCTCTAATTTGTAAAGGAATAATAGGGGAGTATCTTACAGCTTCCTTGACTATCCACCTTTCATTTGCATCACTGACAGTCTGGATTAGGTGTCCTTCCCATGCATTCTGAAAACACTTCCATGATCTCTGTATCACAGCTCTCACTGACGTGACATGTACCTCAGAGTGGTAGCTAGGAAGGCAGCACCTGGAGTTGAATTGCTCAAGAGTGGATGTCAGCCCTGCCCCTTATTAGCTGTGCCATCTTGGGCAAGTTACTTTACCACTCTGTGCTTCAGTTTAGTTGGAACAGGGGGATGTTTAGCTATTTTTGTGGTTGTAGAGTAACCTTGACTCTGCCTTGTTTTAGACATGGTCCCAGCATGGCCTTGTCTTATTACTCTTTATATGGCATGACCACAGTTTATGCCTGGCTGCGGAATTATGGCCCAGGGTTCTTTTGAACTGCTAATTCCATAGGAAGTTAAAAGTCCCCTCTCTCTACTTCTCCAGTGACTTCATTCACATGGTCACCTCAGGGAGCCTCCAGTACTCTCATTCCTATCCACCCCAACCAACCAATAGCAACTCATGTGCCCCACCTTCTCATTCTGACCACTATTACGTCAGTTTAGAAATTTGACACTTCTTTTCTCTTTAATGAAAATATATTTTAAACAGTGTTTCTATATCTTCCTGTTTGTCGCTACAACATCCTTAATTTATCTGAACATTGATAACATAATAAAACTTCTAAATATAAATCTGATTATGACACCATCTTGTTTAACAATGTTCCCTCCAGCACTGAGGAAATTCAGCTATTCTTGGATTGGCTTATGAGACCTTCCTGATATAGTCCTTGCCAGTCTGCATTGGAAATACAAGGCAACCCATGCCCTCAGGCAGCTCCCTTTTGTAGGATACAGAGATCAGTCCTCTTCCCATGTTTGAGCTTCTTCTAATTATATCCATTAGACCAGGAACATCTCATTGGCTGAAAGTGAAACTGAGCAGGACCCTGCAGGGCCTTCCCAGGGACAGAAGTCCCCCTGGTCCAAGCCCCCCACACCTTGTTTGTAAAAGAGCTTTAGCCTCCTAGGCCTTCCTCGAGTTCCAAAGAGCAAATTTAATCAGACAAATGAAAAAAAAAATGCAGAAACAAAGGAAAACAGTCAAGCAAGACAAAATAGTTCAGCCATGAAACAAAGTCAAAGACCTTTAGTTACTTATCAAGTGGTACAGATAGTATCCTGAGCCATTGAGTTGTTTGCAGATACTAAAACCCCTACCAGGTGGAAGAAGTTAACTACATGCTGACCACCAGCACGTAGACCCCAGACAGGTTGGAACCAGAAGGTTGATGATTGAGATTCCCCAAATATCACCCTGTTACATCACCACCAATCAATCAGAGAATTGTGCACGAGCTGATCACACACCCTGTGACCCTCTCCCTCACATTATCTTTAAAAACTCTTCCCTGAAAGCCATCAGGGAATTGGGTCTTTTGAGCATGAGCTTCCCGGTTTCCTTGCTTAGTGTCTTGCCATAAACTCTGTACTTTCCTTCACAACAACCAGGTGTCAGTAGATTGGCTTTGCTGCACATTGGGAGAGCAGACCCAAGTTTGGTTCTGTTACAAAAGAAAGCTTTGGGCTTCCCTGGTGGCGCAGTGGTTGAGAGTCTGCCTGCCGATGCAGGGGACACAGGTTCGTGCCCCGGTCCGGGAAGATCCCACATGCTGCGGAGCAGCTGGGCCCGTGAGACATGGCCACTGGGCCTGCGCGTCTAGAGCCTGTGCTCCGCAACGGGAGAGGCCACAACAGTGAGAGGCCCTCGTACCGCAAAAAAAAAAAAAAAAAAAGAAAAGAAAGCTTTGATGAAAACATAGATGGATGGAAAGGTTAATGATGAAATTTACACTTGGGGACAGAGTATGAGGGGGGAAGGAAATAGGAAATGGGAAAATTCGGTGGAGAATTGGAAGATGGAGAAGAAAAACAAAAAAAGTGGATTTGCGAAAGGAAGAAAGATAAAAAGACCAGGGAAAGTAAGAAAAAATAAAATCAAATCCCTGTATTGTGTCCCAGGTGTGAGTTCTTTGACTCTGACCGTCCTGTTGTTGCAGGTGGGCATTTTTATATTCCCACCAGGTGATGCGAAGACTTGGCAGCAGGCAGACTTTGGGAATGATGGCTGTGTCTGCTACAGGGTTTGGGACATGCTTCCTTGACAACCAAACTTTTTACTATAATTAGATTGATCTTTCCTATCACTTGCCATGTAAATTACTTGTAGTAATTTACACTGAAAAATTAAAAAGAAGGAAGTTTTGTACTATGCTATGAAATTCAACCAGAGGGTATTTTCTGTTGGGTGGCTGGCTTACAAAAATTATCCCCAAATGATTCAAATGCAGTGTTGCACTGCAGGTCCAAAAGAGGCTTTGACAGAGCAATATTTTTCCTTACCATCTCAAAAATCTTTTGGTACACTAAAAAAAAAGTGAAAGCAGAAACATAGATTGGGTCATAACTGCTAAACATGTGTTAATCCCTTGACCATTTTGACACTCTATCAGATTCTATGAAACGTGTTCAAAACACACTTCTGGGAAAGAGGAACATAATACCATCCAGATTTCCAAACCTGTGATGTGTTACCAGATAGAGAAATAATTGAACTCTCTAAAAAATGTGTTTCTGATACTTAGTTTTGCATTCACACTGGAAATAACAAGTGTGATGTAACTAAACGTGTAGGATTTGATGCATGTTTCAGTTATAATTACCATCAGTAATCCAATTAACATTGCGAACTAGAAAAATTCATTAAAATTCGTGCAGTACAATCTTCTCTCACTGAAAATTATACTTCTTGGGAAGATGCTTTTATCCTGATTATCAAATTTTGGTGAAATAAATAAAATTGGTGAATAGATGTTGCCATACCTGCAAGAGTCTGCTGTGGAAAAGTTCCATTCCATTAATTTCATCACTTACTGTCTGAACACTTGTTTATGCAAGATGTAGTCAGGTTTTGAGGGGGGGTACAGATCTCTTATGAGGAGTTTATTAACTGTCAGAGAGATAAGAAAACTTATAAATAGCCGTGGTTGGGTAAACAACAGGACACAAGAGACACACAGATGACACTGTGGAGCTTCAGAAGATGTAGATTAAGACAGTCTCTTCAATAAGTAGTGCTGGGAAAACTGGACAGGTACGTGTAAAAGAAATGAAATTAGAACACTCTCTAACACCATACACAAAAATAAACTCAAAATGGATTAAAGACCTAAATGTAAGACTGGGCACTATAAAACTCTTAGAGGAAAACATAGGAAGAACACTCTTTGACATAAATCACAGCAAGATCTTTTTTGACCCACCTCCTAGAGTAATGAAAATAAAAACAAAAATAAACAAATGGGACCTAATGAAATTTAAAAGCTTTTGCACAACAAAGGAAACTATAAACGAGATGAAAAGACAACCCTCAAAATGGGAGAAAATGTTTGCAAATGAAGCAACGAACAAGGGATTAATCTCCAGAATATACAAATGGCTCATGTGGCTCTATATTAAAAAAACAAACAATCCAATCAAAAAAATGGGTGAAGACCTAAATAGACATTTCTCCAAAGAAGACATACAGATGGCCGAGAGACACATGAAAAGATGCTCAACATCACTAATCATTAGAGAAATACAAATCAAAACTACAATGAGGTATCACCTAGCACCAGTCAGAATGGCCATCATCAAAAATCTACAAACAATATATGCTGGAGAGGGTGTGGAGAAAAGGGAACCCTCCTACACTGTCGGTGGGAATGTAAATTGATACAGCCACTATGGAGAACAGTATAGAGGTTCCGTAAAAATCTAAAAATAGAATTACCATATGACCTAGCAATCCCACTACTGGGCATATACCCAAAGAAAACCATAATTCAAAAAGACACATGCACCCCAATGTTCATAGCAGCACTATTTACAATAGCCAGGTCATGGAAGCCACCTAGATGCCCATCGACAGACGAATGCATAAAGATATGGTACAGGGACTTCCCTGGTAGTCCAGTGGTTGGGAATCTGCCTGCCAATGCAGGGGACATGAGTTTGAGCCCTGGTCTGGGAGGATCCCACATGCCGCAGAGCAACTAAGCCCATGCACCACAACTGCTGAGCCTGTGCTCTGGAGCCTGGGAGCCACAACTGCTGAGCCCACATGCCACAACTGCTGAAGCCCGCGTGCCTAGAGCCCATACTCGACAACGAGAGAAGCCACTGCTATGAGAAGCCTGCGCACTGCAACAAAGAGTAGCCCCCACTCGCTGCAACTAGAGAAAGCCCATGCACAGTAATGAAGACCCAATGCAGCCAAAAAAAAAAGATAAATAAATTAATTAATTAAAGAAAAAAAGAAGATGTGGTACGTATATACAATGGAATACTACTCAGCCATAAAAAAATGAAATTGGGTCATTTGTAGAGATGTGGATGGGCCTAGAGACTGTCATACAGAGTGAAGTTAGTCAGAAAGAGAAAAACAAATATTGTATTAACATATATATATAGAATCTATAAAATTGGTACAGATGAACCAGTTTGCAAGGCAGAAATAGAGACACAGACATAGAGAACAAACGTATGGACACCAAGGGGGGGAAGGGGGAGTGGGATGAATTGGGATATTGGGATTGACATATATACACTAATATGTATAAAACAGATAACTAATGAGAACCTGCTGTATAGCACAGGGAACTCTACTCAGTGCTCTGTGGTGACCTAAATGGGAAGGAAATCCAAAACAGAGGGGATATATGTATACATAGAGCTGATTCCCTTCTCTGTACAGCAGAAACTAGCACAATATTGTAAAGCAACTATACCCCAATTAAAAAATAGAAAGAAGAAGATGTAGATCCTGTTCCTTTGGTGTCAGAGATAGGAAGAGGCTGTGCAGAGGCAGTGGCACTGAGCTGAGACCTGAAAGAGAGTAGAGTATAGGATGTTTGAGGGGAAGGGTAGAGGGTGGACAAAACCACCACTTTGGAATCATTTCCAGGTATCTGCTCTTTGATGACTTTGCTCATCTTGACTGCTGGCAGGGAATCACTCTGACATTTAAAACTGCACTCCTTGGAAAAAAGCTCACAAATTAAGACAAAACTAACACTACACAACTCACAGCATGGCTGGTAAATTGAAAGTTTAGATACAACAGCATCGTAGAAGAAGGATTGGTAGAACATAGGGATAGTGTGAGTTGGAAATGGCTGGTTGGAGATAAAAGATGCCAGATTGGTCCAAGATAGTTCTAAGGATATGAGTAATAATACTTCACACCTTCAGCAAGTGTGAGAGAGTGCCCACCATGTATCATGGCAATTCTAAAAGCCTGGGAAATGAAAATGATGCGATATAGTTCTTATTATTGAGAAGGAAAGAAGCTTTGCCTTTTCTGAGCCACACTTGTCTGTTTACATACTAGATACTTCCTGTGAATTGATTTCCATTTACCAGCCATGCTGTGAGTTGAGTATAATGTTAGTTTTGTCCAACAGCGAGTACGCAGGTGCGGCCCACTGTTATAGTAACGTAGTAACTGTGGTAGGTTGGTTCATTCAAGATGCCATGTTACACATTCCCTTCGGGAAAGAGACAGACGTGACTAATAATTCCGATGTTAGCTAACAAGACCCACAATTATGACCACGGGGGTCTTTATCCAAATCTCAGCTTAAATGGTGATTTTCTCAAGTCATCAGGAGTGGAGGCAGGGCTCTGATTCCAGGGCCCCTGCTAAGGTAATGTGATCCTGGAGCCAGCTGCTGGCTCAGAGGTTTCCTGTTTCTCCTGCTTCCTGGTATGGCTAAGGCAGCAGCTGCTTTGGAAGATCAGCCCTGCACAATTGCTCTGGGAGGATCAAGAGGGTCAGCTCAGACCTGGTCTCCAGGTTTTGAATACTATCTGCTTAAAATCATGACATTGGTTTCTATTATCTGCAACTGTACTGTGATTGGTGAATACAGTAATAAATATAATTCACCATATGAATGTGTCATGAAAGAAAAGAACATTAGTATTACCTACATAAATGCTAAAAAAGCATTTTCTCAAAAAATGTCTATGTGTGAGCAATAATCAGGTAGTGAAAATAAAATAAATACAAATTATGCACTTAGTCAAGTATATAAACAGTGCTTTTGTATACACTTAACAAAAATGATTTATATGAAGAAATTTTAAAATTCTGCTAAACACACACACACATACACACTTGTACCTATAATAGTTAAATAGAGAACCATTGTATTTGCAGAAGACTTGTCATTATTTATTAATTTTAGTACTTAAAAGTTCTCCTGAATTTTCTAATTGTTTGTACTAGTATATTTTAAAGTTGGATTTCTACCTTGCTTCTTATACCAAAATAACTTTCAGTTTGACACATTTTAACCTCAAAACAAACCACAAAAATGCTAACATTAAGCATGACTGAATTGACATTATCTTGAAGTAGACGAAGTATTCTATGTAAGATTCAGATTTCATAAGATTTAAATTAAAATAATAATAAAAGTAACTCCATAAAATCTCTGAACTTTGCATGTTAAAAATCACAAAATCAAAACATAAATGAGAAACTAGAGAATAAATATTTGCAACATTTATTTCACTGACTCTGTAACAGTACTATAAAAATGTAGTACAATTAATAAATGAGAAAGTATCTTAAATGATTTTCAACTAAATAAATTTAAAAAATAAATAAATGAAAATATGCTAAAACATACTCCTAACTAAAGACATTGAAATGAAATTAAAATTGGGATAAACTTTCTAATTTATTCAACTGGGAAAATTTTTGAATTTGATAATATTGATACTGAAAAGATGAGGAATTATTACTTCTCTTCAGAGGAAATTAAAAAGCTTAGTGCTTAGATTCAGCAATTCCAATCTCTTTATTTATACCTGGAAAAGTTGGCCAAGTTACTGGAACTAGAATGTTCACCACAGCTTTGTTTATGATATAACAAATAACAGAAGAGAAGGAATGGTCAAATAAAATATAGTTTAAACCTAAATAAATATTATAATAGACTATTTTATAACCATTAAAAAGTATAGGGGGGCTTCCCTGGTGGCGCAGTGGTTGCGAGTCCGCCTGCCGATGCAGGGGACGCGGGTTCGTGCCCCGGTCTGGGAGGATCCCACGTGCCACGGAGCGGCTGGGCCCGTGAGCCATGGCCGCTGAGCCTGCGCGTCCGGAGCCTGTGCTCCGCAACGGGAGAGGCCACAACAGTGAGAGGCCCGCGTACTGAAAAAATAAAATAAAAAAAAAAATAAAAAAAAAAAAAGTATAGGAAGTCTAGGAAGAGGATATAGATAATATATGCTTTGTGGAAAGATCTCTAACATATATTATTAAGTGCAATAAAGATGTACATTATTTTTTGCATAAATATGAACAATTATCTATATATTCACAAACAAGTATACATTGGTGCATGCACAAAAAAAATTGTCTTGAAGGAATTACATGAGCTTGTTATCATGGTGACTTTGGACTAGGGGACTTGTAATGTGCAGAAGGACACTTTGCTTCACTACTTGTATTTTTCTACATTATTTGAATTTTCCAAACTTGACCATGACATGTTTTAATTAGAAAATTTACCTACACAGATTATTAAAACGTGAGATTGTAGGCATTTTTGCCTTTTTTATTTTATACACAGCTTAGAGTCTAGTTAGTGGGTATAGTGGATCAGATGTATCTAACCGTTCTTGAGGACTTATAGGTGACTATGAATTCTCTTCCTATTCTATACCACAGTGACGTGAATCATGGGAGACTGATGCCACCCCTCCATATGTGAAGCTTCAGAGACTCAGAAATGTCACCAGGACTTGGCTGATGTCACACACAAGGTAGGAAGTGGAGAAAGGATTTCAACACACACGTTGTCTCCTCATGTTGTGCACATTCCACACAGATTTCACTTCCTACTGACCATAACAAAAATATATTTCCTTCACACAATACATTTCTAATGTTAAAAGTTATTATTTCAAGTATGAATGAATGCTTAATTTTTGCCCATGAATAAAAATGGAAGATAATATGCTGAGATGACACTGCATCAGTAAAAAATGATAATCTATTATCATAGCATGTGTAGGTGTGATATCTTCTCACTAATGACTTGCTATGCATAAGCACCAGGAGATGAACTTGACATTTGATACTGATACAACCTTAAAGAGAAGACCTTGTATTGTTCTTAAGGAACACTATTATACCTTCCTTAAAGTTTGAAGAGCTTTATTTTCCAAAAATGGAAGTATAGAATTGGTCCTAGTCAGAATGGAGCAGTCGACAGCCCTCTGACTTTATATTCTGTTCTTCCCTCTGCAAGACCCTTTCCTACCTCTTTATTTCTTAGGCCATGTGTTTCTTTTTCCATCAGTTCTCTCCACTTCTATAGCCTCAGAGTCTCTTAAAGGGGCAGTGGCCCGACACAGGGCTGTAGTGATTCGCAACTCCTGTCTGTGGGATTAAAGTGATGCTTTAATTTGAACCTATATCTGAATTCTGTCATAGGCGTCATTGGTATTTTAAAACATTCTTTCATCTCCCATAAAAGAACTTCAGGAAAAGGGTGAGGGGTTCTTGTTTGGAACTGGAACCAAGGCATCTGAGCAGGCTGAGGGCTTGAGACACCAGAGGCTGCTTTGGTCTAGTGAGCAGTTGTTTCCATTTCGGTGTTCTTGTAGCCCCAGCAGGGATGCTGGAGGATTAAGCTGGGCTTGATTGAAAGGCTACAGAAGAGAATGGAGACTAGGTATTTCTTGCCCTACTTGTCTCTGTTCTCCTCAGTCTCATATTTATCTTCTTGCCACAGTATCATCTCAAATGTCACCTCTTCCAAGAGGCCCTTGCCTCACCTGGCAGAAGCAGAAGAGGAACGAGGAACCAGTCTCTGTAAATGCCATTTCAGTGACCTTCCTAACATAAGGCTTTTCCTATACTCTGTTGCTCAAAAGCCTCTTGCAGCACCTCCTATATCTGGGCTTGAATCCTCAGCCTGACAATTCAAACACTCTCCAGTTAGGCCTCCCCTGTCCTTTTAGTGCCTGTTCCTCTGGTACCCGCTCCCATCCTTGGCCCTCAAACACCGTGCTGGATCCCCTAACACCTGAGTGCGTGGAAAAGCCTCCTTCACTCATGTAACTCACACATCCCTCAGGGCACCTTCCTTTTCCGTTCCTTAAATTAATTACATTAAAATGATTTTATAGGTTTATATTGTGGTCATCAGCCACCATTTAATGGTAATATATAATCTCTCCCCATGGGGTGCTCTAGTCCAACTTCTCTATGGTGGTTTACAGCGCATTCATCACTAGACCATGTCCTGTGGTTACCTGCATAAACATCATTTCTCCTCTAACTTACTGCAAGTTTCTGTTTATGTCTGAATCCCCGCTCCTGAGGACCTCGCACATGGCTAAAGAAAACCTTTGTTCATCGGAAATGACTGAGGAGATATAGGAGCTCTTTGTGTTTACTGAGGACCGTACTGAGGACTTCTGCATACAGAAGGCATTCATATAGGACCCAGATTTTCTGAGATTTTTCTCAATTTCAAAAATGATGTCTCATTGTCACATCATATGTCTTGACTTCTGGGTGCAAAATATAGTGACATCAGTGTATTAACATTTCTCTTTATGTAAAACATAATGCTCGACGTGGGCGTATCACTTCTACTTTGAACTCATAACAACATTTACTCTATTTTTTCCTAAATTGTTCTTGATTTTGTAGTTGCTCCAACTCACATGCAAGTAAACACACAAATACACAAAAACACAATTTTGATGTCAGTGTTGTAGTATCTGTGCAAGAGGCTGAAATTAGTCCAGCCTTTCCCATGACTATCTCAAAGGGCCTTTTCTGCCATCACTCCTCAAGAGCAGATCTGCAGTTCTTTCTTTAATACATGCCTCATGTACCTGGGACATACCTTTCCAACCACTGGCATACAACTCTCAGAACCAGGACAAGAAAGAAGGCCAAGGTGACTAGAGTTAATAATCACAGCTTCATTTAAAGGTTTTCTAAAGTCAAACATCTGAGCATCCTCCAGAACCCAAGATGTGATGGAGAGAATTTTTTTTCCCTCCCAAATCTCAAAACTGTGAACTTGATCGAGGTTAACACATCCCACAAATCAATGCCTTAAAACCAGATATCTTCTGCTAAGTATGAAAGTGGGTGCATTTCAGTGTTCATCTTTCCCTCTTCCAAATCCCCTTCCCTTCATCCTTCCTGTCATACAGTCCCTGCTGTTCCCCTGATCCCCCACTGCAAGCTCGCTCTTTACAGGACTGCAGCACTGAAGCAGCACAGTTTTAAAGCAGAATTTAGGACCTGGCACAGAGGAAGGGATCCAGCAAACTCTGCAGAGAGAATCTAATTAGGTAGATGGGATTTGAGGAGCTGGAGTTTTTCTAGGACACCTGGCTCACCCTTCTGTGTAATGGAAGTTGTCAGTGGCCCTTTGCTGGCAGCTGAGGCATCAGGACGTGGGTGTCACTTCTCATCTGAATTAAATGCTGCCTCCAGCATGACATTTCAGGCAAACAGGAACTGCTCAGTGCTCAGGCACTGGGACCTTTACCTGAGGTTCTTTTTAACTAAGAGCCACTGTGATTTTTGCAGAGGGAGAGAGCTGTCAGCTCAGGATAAGGGAGAACTTCCTGAAACTCAGAACTGCCTCAGACAGACAGACCGTTTGGTTGAGTAGTGGGATATCCACTACTGGCCAAATTCAGCAGAGAGGTGGCTTGCTGGATAGATGAAAGGAGGGTCCACCTCGGAGCCATAGGACTTACTAAGTTACAGCTTTCAGCCTCAGTCTCACACCCATAAAATGGTGGATATTATATTCATTCATTCACATATTCAAAAAATATTTATTTATTGGAAATCCACTGTATGCCAGGCATTCTTCTAGGGATGGGAATAGAATGATTAACAAAAGAGGCGAAGCGCTTCTCCTCATGGAGTGTGCGTATTAATGAAGAAAGGCAGAAAGCCAGCCCAACTGGCCGTGGTGTGGTACTATTGGTATAAGGGGAGAGAGAATGATGGTGGGAATGCTGCCAAACCCGCAGAATTAAATAAAATTGAATGATTTTTTAAATTTTCATTTTATATTGGAGTATGGTTGATTAACAGTGTTGTGTTAGTTTCAGGTGTACAGCAGAGTGATTCCGTCATGCATATACACGTATCTATTCTTTTTCAAATTCTTTTCCCATTTAGGTTATTACAGAATATTGAACAGTGTTCCCTATGGTATACAGTAGGTCCTTGTTGGTTAAAAACTGAATGATATTAATGAAAATAAATGAGATAATAATGACTAATATTTATTAAGCATGTCTGGGTTCCTGGCACTATGCAAAGCACCATACCTTAAATAAACCACCTATCGATAAGAACTAATAGTCTCACTTTACAGGCACTGCAGCTGAGACTTTGAATAGCTGTGTAACTTGTCAAGTAAACCTAGATAGTTAGCGGTGAAGCTGGTAATGGAATTCAGGTATGAGCACCGGGCTTATAGGAGGTACCTACTTAATCACGTTTCTGTTGATGAAATTTGTTAATATTCATATGCTATTGAGCTACTATGAAGGTTATATGAAGTTAAAATTTTATATGTTTAACAAATATTGCCTATGGTGTAAAGCTAGAGGCTATGGTGCTTGCAAGGAAACATAGGACACTGTCTTTGCCTTGCTCTAGCTTTCTGTCTAGTTTGGGGAGTTCTGCCTCAGGAAAAAATAGCTTAAAGCAGCACGTGACTCCGGCATATAACAGTTCTAGACAGCAGAAGTCTATTGGCAGTAGGAGATAAAAGGAGGAAGCTAGCGATGGGGTTTCTTGTGGTCAGGAAAGATATCTGGGTTTGGGTGAGGTCTTGAGAATGATACATATGCAAAGGAGTGGTGGGAAGGAGAGATTAAAACAGATGGGATGGCTCCTTTGAAAAAATTAATGAAGCTTTAGAAGAAAAAAAAAAACAAGCTGGAAACAACCCAAATGTCCATCAACAGGACAATGGCTAAACAAATGGTAGTATATTTGCCCAGTGGGATATTATTCAGTGATAAAAATGAATAAACTACTGACACGCAACAACATTGATGAATCTCCAATGCATTCTGATGAGTAAAAGAAGCCAGACACAAAGGGTATGAACTGTATGAGTCCATCTGCATGAAATTCAAAATGAGGCAAGCTAATCTATGGGGACACAAGTTAGCAAAGTGATTCACTCTTGAGCTGTGGAGGGGATTAATTGGAAATGGGAATTAAAGAACGTTTTGGGATAATGGAAGTGCTCTACATCTTGAGCTGGGTGATAGCGACATAGGTGTACGCATGTATAAATGTCATTGAGTTTCACATCTCAGATGGTGCATTTTACTGTACATAAATTAAATCTTAATAAATCAAACACAATAGAGGAAAAACAAAAGATGAGAGTGGGAATACTCTAGAGAGCAGAGATTGGCTCACTTCACCAAGACAGAGATCTACAAAAAGCATTTTGGAAAAAGAAAATGTTTGGAGTCAGTTTCCAGAAGGCTATGAGTAAAAAAAGTACAGGAATTATGATTTATTCTATGAACAGTAAATATCCTCTGGAGGTTTTGAGTAGGAAGCTAATAAATGATTTTGTTAAAACGTAAATTTCTAGGTCGCACCTAGAAACACCCAACAAAGGTGTTGGTTGGGGCCTGGAAATTTTCATCTCTTAGCAGTTCCTAGGTGATGCTGATACTTCAGATCTGGAGACCACATGTTAAGGACTCTAACTTTAGTCTGCTTCTCAGTCACCTATGGGGTGCAGGTTGAAAGAAAGCCTAAGAGAGAGCGAGTTGTTGAGGATTTGTAAATGGTGGAGTTAGAGGCTCCGGAGACAATGAGCCTGGAGCCAAGTTGTGTTTTGAAAGAAGCCATATGGAGGCTACAAGAGAGGAGGGCTGGGCCAGAGGGAAGCCATCCAAGGAGTAGACTTCCGTTGTAATTTAGGAGAGGGATGAGCAGAGTCTAAACCAGAGTGATATCCAAGGGGAAGGATAGGAAGAGATTAATTCACAGTGATTCAGGAGTTAGAATTAGACGATCTGGGATTGCATATTAGGAATAAAGGTGAGAGGGGAGTCTTAGATGTCTCAGAATTTCTAATTTGGTAATAAGGTGAGTGATAGTGTCATTTGGATCGTGAAACAGGGTAAGGGAATTATAAGAAGCTTAGTCAGGATGTGTGTGAGTACCACAAAGGGGTGGTGTCATGGGCAGCTCCAAGTTCCTGCACAAGGACCAGAGATCCACCGGAACTGATAGCAATGATACCTGGAGGCTTATGACCTCAAGCTGAGAATGATTCCGCCAGAACTGAGACCAAATAGGAAGGTCAGGGAGGAAGGTTTTAAAAGTGGGGTTGATTTTATTTTCAAAGTACATAGTTTTCTGTAAGGATTTTTAGAAAATTTTGGAAGTTAAGTAAATAAATAATAGCAAGGTCTGGGGCAGCTAGAAAAAAGTGATAAATAGGCAACTGTGTCAGCGGCAGCTAAAAATTCACAAGGATAAAATAACAGAGTCATGAATAAGTCAGAAGCACACACACGTACGTACATATGAGATAAAAACAGAGAAGAAAGAAAGCCTGGGTTCTTTAAATAGTCTTAGCTTATATCTCAGATAAATAGTAGCAGGTTTAAATATAAATATGAATACATGTATGTGTAAATAGATTAAAAACCTGAAAAGAAATATGTTAATACATGAACAGTGAATCCGGGTGTTAGGTTTATGGGCTATAGTTATTTTCTTATATAAACCTGGATTTTCTCAATTTTCTATGATCAACATGCTATACTTTTAAAATGTGAGAAAAAGTTATTTAATTTTTTTTTTAATTTGTATTTGAATAATGGAAGAGGAAAAGCATGATAGAATTCTCTAGAGAAAGGATTAGAGTTTGGCTTTCTGGTTCTCTTCTCTCTGCATCCCAAGACAGATCTTGGCAGTCCCACAAAGAAACGTCTGGATCTCTCATTGCTCAGTGATTGGCAGGCCGTAACCCCCTGAATGCTGCAACCTCACAGGCAATTTGATCCATTCTCCCTGGGAAGCCTCGGGCTAGGAGGCAATATTTAGAGTAACACAACATTGAAATCAATCTGAAATACCAAGAAAAATGGTTAGTGATGCATAACCGCCTCAGCCACTGCTCAACCCACCTGCAGCCGCTGGGAGACCAGGACAGAGAGTGGGTCTCTGGCAGATTCCCTCGGGAGCTGTGGGCCTGCCTCACCAGCCTCCCTGACCCTCACCCCGGGACTCCTGGCAACAAATGGCCCAGGGCAACACTCATGGAAGCCGTTAATAAACATAGAAAATTTAAACAAGAAGCAAAACATATACCATTGCTCCTTACTAAGAAGTAAAACAGGTCTGACTTTAAGATCCACTCCTTATATGAGACAGAACATTCATGGGAAAAGGAAAGAAAATACAGATTTTGCTCCATTTCCCACTGATCTTGTGTTTTTCTTTTCATCCATCCCTTTGCTTGTCAGTTTGTTCTCATTCTGTGGCTCTGTGATCTCAGAAATGCAAACATTGGGGTTCAAAGTTATAGGGAATGCCTTCCCTTAGTGATTCATGTTTTCTGCCTTCCTTCTCTTTGGAAAGACTCAAGTTAGCCTGACTCTTGGGAACCACAGGTCAATTGCTACCTACAAATATGCACATACTAATCCTCTCCTTTCCTCTCTGTCTTCCATAATCTCTCAAAAATGACCCACAGAACATTTCTAAACCTTTACTCATCTGCATTGAATAATTCTCACTAAGGTCAACACAGAAATCACCTTCAGCCTCTATTTAAACTCTTGTTTCTTTTCTTTTTTTTTTTGCGGTAGGCGGGCCTCTCACTGTTGTGGCCTCTCCCGTTGCAGAGCACAGGCTCCGGACGCGCAGGCCCAGTGGCCATGGCCTACCGGCCCAGCCGCTCTGCGGCATGTGGGATCCTCCCGGACCGGGGCACGAACCCGTGTCCTCTGCATCGGCAGGCAGACTCTCAACCACTGCGCCACCAGGGAAGCCCTAAACTCTTGTTTCTTTATATTGCACATTTCATAGAGAGCATGCAGTGGCCCACTTCTATCTTTCCTTCAACACTATCATCATAGCTGTGAAGTGGCTGTGATCACACAACAATGGGAAATTGATGAGGGAAGTTTCTTGTCTGTTGCTCTACAAATATAACATCTTTCTAAATCTCTTTGGGGCTCAAGATTGGTTTTTTTATCATAACAGGTTCTCTGTCATTGGGTAACCTTGAAGGGGAGGGTGTTATTACCAGAAGGAAAAGAGAGCTATTATATGTAGCCTTTGGTAGTGGAGGAACACTGCTCTTCCAAATCACAGAGCAACAGGAAGGGAGCCCAGGGAATAAACGTTACTTAACCTCTCCTGCGTCCTCCATCTAATCTCTAAGTAGTACTGCCCACTGGCCTAAACCAGGATCTGGATGGATTGCACTGCATGTTTGTACTCACACACATGAAAGTGTAGATCTATCTATATAATTTTATTTTTGTAAATATGATTATATTATATATTTTTCTGCAACTTGCTTTCTCCTCTTAATAGTATATATAAGCAAAATATCCAAGATCTCCACTGAAACGAAATGGGACTGGAGCAGTAAATACTGATAATCAGTTTGTGAGCAAAGGTTTATTTCTATAATATTACAAGAGTCAACCATTAGATCATTCCCTCTGTTAGGGCTATGCTTTGTCCAGTGTTATAAAATCAGATACATAAATGAAGGTTTTAAAGTATCTTAAATCACAAGAAAGTTGCAAAATATAGTTATTCTGCAACAAACACCATTTTCCCAGGTGAAATAAAGAAAGGGGAACTTTTCTGTCTAAAAAGGTCATTAGTTAATTCCATAAGCACTTTACTGAAAACAAGGAAAAATATGTATTTCTGAGCTGACTTACATAACTAAGCAATTTCTGAAGAGGCTGTTGGAGGAGATCATGGAGAGGAGAAGACCACTGGTTGACCCAAGAGGGGACTTGGGTCATCAGAGGGTCCTCACCCCTCCCTCCATCCTTGGAAGGTATATTCGGCCCACCCCAGTTCTTGTGGTTTTTTGAGGACACAGCCTTGAGAGAGTTACTTGTTGTTGACTGAACCCCATACTCCTCTTGGGGCTGCCCAAGCCCAGCCTCCTAAGTGAGTTCCTATGCTTGTTAAAAATGCCGCCTACTTAGCTGGAGTGGCCTCTTTCTTAGGTCCCTCCCTACCCTCTGTGTATGGGGCTGGTTTCAGATTCCACCCTGGGAATTCCTGAGTTTTCGAACAAGTAGCCTCAAGTGAGGCTACTTGAGGTGGTCAAGGAAGTTACCTTTATTTAACCAAGAGTAATTTGAAAACGGGTCATGATTTTAAATGTTTTGCGGGGAGAGTGAGGAATCACATTCTAAATATTTTATATCTTTTCTTATGTTCCACCTCAATATCTTATCTTAATATCACAGTGGTTTTTTTTTTTGTTTCTGTTTTTTGTTTTTCTGGGGTTTTTTTGGCGATGCCATCTTAGTTCCCCTACCAAGGATTGAACCTGGGCCCTTGGCAATGAAACAGCTGAGTCCTAACCACTGGACTGCCAGGGAATTTCCAGTATCACCATAGTTTAAATGACTGGAGATTATTCCATATCAGCTCTACACCATAAATTGATTCATCACTAACATACAGAAGGGGATTTACACTAGTTCCAGTTTCTAAACTGTATCAAACATCCTTTTAAAAATTACACTGTATCAATATAGAAATATACAGAGAAAAATGCATAGAAATGTATCTGAAGTTCAGTATATTATTATTAACTAAATAGTCCAAGGAATAGAATATGGAGAATCGGAAAGCTGTCCTCACATTCCCTCCCAAACATTCCTCTCTCTCTTCTCCAAAGTTTACAAGTACCATGGTTTCTAATACTGCATATTAGTTTTTCTATTTTTAAATTCCCATAAGTAGAATGATCCTGTAAGTAATCTTTTAAGTTTGTGTTATGTGGCTCATAACGTTGGATTCATGTATCTTTTAACATGTACTTGTGGTTTTAACATTTTTATTGTTGTATAGTGTTCCATTGATTTATCGTTTAGAATGAGTGTATATTTGGTTACTAGTTTGTGGCTATTATAATTAATAACACTATAAGTATTCTTACATGCACTAGTGTATTTCCGCTAGACATTGCCAGATTATATGTCATGTTCAAATTTAGTTGATAATGCCACTATGTTTTCCAAAATGTTTGAAGCAAATTCTCAGTATTGAAAAGGATGCCGTTGGTCCACGTTCTCATCAAACTTAAATTATCAAAACTTTTATTTTTAGACATTTTGGTGAAAGTGAAGTGATATCTCATTATTGATTTATTTTCCACTTTACTGATACTAATATAAGTTCATATAGTTACTGCCCATTTGGTGAAGTACCTTTTTAAATTTCTTGTAAATTTTTATTAGATTGTCTTATTGATTGTAATTGATTTTAAGTTAAGCTTTTTTACTGACTTGAAAGTATTCCTTATATATCTTGAAAGGAGCCCTTTTTTGTGTATGTATACTGCAAATATATTTTTTCACTTTGTGGCTTACTTTTTTTTTTTTTTTGGCCATGCCACGCAGCTTGTGGGATCTTAGTTCTCTAACCAGGGCTTGAACCCAGGCCACAGCAGTTAAAGCACTAAGCCCTAACCGCTGGACCCCCAGGGAATTCCTGTGGCTTATTTTTTAATTGTTTTACTGGAATAACATGATGAACAAAAGTTGACAGATAAAGGTAGTCCAATTTTTCTCCGTGGTTGGACTTTTTTAGGTTCATTTAAAACTCTGTTCACATACAAGGTTATGAATATATTGTTCTGTATTATATTCCCCCAAATTTAGTTTTTACTTTTTACATTTAGAGCTAAAATCCACTGGAAATTTATTATTTGTGAGTTATGAAATAGGGACCAAGACTTTTTCTAGCCACATGGATTTTCCAAGCACCATTATTGAAAACTGTCCTTTCCTCCATTGTTCTTGAATACTGCCACTGTCAAAAATCAAGTGGTCACATACTGGGCATATACCCTGAGAAAACCATAATTCAAAAAGATGCATGTACTCCAATGTTCATTGCAGCACTATTTACAATGGCCAGGACATGGAAGCAACCTAAATGTCCATTGACAGATGAATGGATAAAGAAGATGTGGTACATAAATACAGTGGAATATTACTCAGCCATAAAAAAGGAATGAAATCGAGTCATTTGTAGTGATGTGGATGGACCTAGAGTCTGTAATGCAGGGTGAAGTAAGTCAGAAAGAGAAAAACAAATACCGTATATTAACACATATACATGGAATCTAGAAAAATGGTACTGATGAACCTAGTGGCAGGGCAGGAATAGAGACCAGATGTAGAGAATGGAACTGTGGACACAGGGGTGGGAAGGGGAGGCTGGGATGAATTGAGAGAGTCGTATTGACATATATACACTACCATGTGTAAAATAGATAGCTAGTGGGAAGCTGCTGTATAGCACAGGGAGCTCAGCTCGGTGCTTTATGATGACCTAGAGGGGTGGGATGGGGAGGGTGGGAGGGAGGCTCAAGAGAGAGGGGATATGTACATACATATAGCTGATTCACTTTGTTGTACAGCAGAAACTAACACAACATTGTAAAGCAATTATAATCCAATAAAGATGTAAAAAAAAAAATCAAATGGTCATATACATGTAAGTCTATTTCTGTACTGTCATTCTGTTCACAGGGTCTATTTTCCTACCTGCTGCTAATAATACAATGTCTTTAATTACTGTAAGTGTATAAGACATCTTGCATATACTTTCACTTTCTTTTTTGTTCACTTGTCCAATAGACCAAAAATGAATAAAAATGGTGTGGGTGGGTATGGAAACCTTTTTTTTCTCTGATATTAAAAGAAATATTTTATACAATGTCCATTACATCTAAAGTTTCTCTTCATAATTGTCATTTTTTAAATATACTTTATCAGTTTCCTTCTATTTCTAGCTTCCTAAGAGCTTTCTATCATAAATGGATGTTGACTTTTGTAACACTTTTTCTGCATCTCTTGAGTAGTCATGTAATATTTTTCATTTATTTTGCTAATATAGAAACTTACCTTGACATATTTTTGGATGCTAAACCAAACTTTCATCCCTGAAATATTTTTAAAGTGGTCATGATGTATCCCCAGATAAGATATAAATATGGATAAGGATATAGATATAAGTTAATATACAATTTTTTTGGCTACCAGTAGCTAATGTTTTTAGTATTCTTTGAATCTGTGTTTACAAAAGAAAATTTTCCTTTTCGTTAATGCCTTTGAAAGCTTTGGTAATCAAGTTCATGAAGACCTCATACAAATATCTGAAAAATATTTCTTACTTGTCTCTCTACTGGAAGTGCATCCATTAGATTGGTTTTTGCTTCTTCCTTATATATTTAGTAAAATTAACTAGTGAAATCACCAGTACCAGGCATATTTTGTGGGAAGCTTTTTTTTTTAATCACAGATTAATTTTCTTTACTAATCAGAAGACTATTATATTTTTCATCAGCTTTTATATTCACTTTAATAAATTGCACTTTTCCATGAATTAGTTCATTTCATCTAATCTTTACTCATTATTTTGTGCTCTTCTTATCTTCTTGAACATATCATGCTGATCTGTAATAGTTGTTTTATTAGTACTTATATTCTGCTTCTATACTCTCAGTCATTTCTGGGTCTGTTTCTACTGACTGAAGTTTTGCCCTAGATATGGGCATATATTGCTGCTTTTTTGTGCCCAGTAGTTTGTTACTGAGTTCTGGCCATTCTAAATTTCATATTTTTGGGGGTGTTGGAATTCACTGTATTCCTTTAAATACTGTTGAACTTTGTTCTGGGGCAGTATATTCATTTCCAGACTTCTTTCAAGCTTTGTTATGGTGAGTCCAGCCTTTATCCTAGGGCTAATTTAAGCCCACTATTAATCAGTTATCTTCTGAAGACACTACCCAATGCCATGTATCGTGATATTTTTCCACTCATAGTATATTTGTCACAACTAAGGAATCAAAGTTGGTATATTACTGTTAAGTAAACTCCACACTTCATTTGAGTTTCGCAAGTTTTCGACTCAGTATCCATCTGCTGTTCCAGGATCCCATTCAGGAGACCACACTGTACTTAGTCATTATATTTCCTTGGGCTCCTCTAGACTAGTGACAGCTTTTGATCACTATGACAGTTTTGAAGACTACTAGTTATTTTATATTTATATTTTTAGAATATTCCTTATTTTGGGTTTGTCTGATGGTTTTCTCAAGGTGGAATAGGGGTTCTGGGCTTTGGGGAGGGGGATAACTGAGTTAGAGAGCCATTCTCATCACATCACATCAAGAGTACATCCTACTGACCTGACTTACCAATGATGATGTTAACTTTGATCAAATGACCAAGGAGATGCTTGCCATGTTTCTCCACTGTAAAGTTACTTTTCCACCCCTTTCCACCCTGTGCTTTTTTGAAGCAAGTCACAAAGCCCAGCCCACAGTTAAGGACAAAAGGAGTACATTAAGATGGAGGGGGTAGTACATACATAAAGTATTTGGAAGTTTGATTTTAGGATTGTTTCTCTTCCTTTCACCATATATAGTGATTTTTAAAAATTTTATTTTATTGAAGTATAGTTGATTTACAATGTTGTGTTAACTTCTGCTGTACAGTAAAGTGATTCAGTTATAGGTATATCTATATTCTTTTTCATATTATTTTCCATTATGGTTTGTTATAGGATATTGAATATAGTTCCCTGTGCTATACAGTAGGACTGTGTTGTTTATCCATCCTTTATATACTATTTTGCATCTGCTAATTCCATACTCCCAATCCATCCCTCCCCCACTCCCCCTCCCGCTTGCCAACCACAAGTCTGTTCTCTATGTCTGTGAGTCTATTTCTGTTTTGTAGATATGTCCATTGGGGTCATATTTTAGATTCCACATATAAGCGATATCATATGGTATTTGTCTTTCTCTGTCTAACTTACTGCACTTAGTATGATCATCTCCAGCTCCATCCATGTTGCTGCAAATGGCATTATTTCATT
Organism: Stenella coeruleoalba; assembly: GCF_951394435.1. Classification (NCBI taxonomy): domain Eukaryota; kingdom Metazoa; phylum Chordata; class Mammalia; order Artiodactyla; family Delphinidae; genus Stenella; species Stenella coeruleoalba. Next base: position 54,726,932 of record NC_137156.1, read on the forward strand.
CTTTTTTATGGCTGCGTAGTATTCCATTGTATATATATATAGATAGATAGATATGTAGTGATTTTAGACATGCCTCTGATTATTTGCCATATAAATTTTCTTGGGTTTTATTCTGCTTTGATTATGATGTTTTGCTTCTTTGTGTGTTTCGTAATTTTGTATTACAAGTGCATTGTCAAAGGGATTTCATCTGTGGTGATTATGCATAGCCTGGCATATAAGACACTACTTAGGCTCCACTTCAGAGTCTCTCAGCCTAAACCGCCTGTTATTCTCACTGTTACTATGGTCATCATCTCTCCCTGGGCTCCTACTGACCTCGTGTAGACACAACCCACATCACTTTGCCTCATGATCACACCCGTTGCCTTTTGCCTCTTGCCCAGGGCTTCCCTTTTGATGGCAGGGTTTGGAACCTTAAAAACCTGGCTCAGCAAGCGCTGGGACGTTGGGATCGTTAATGCCTCATGGGGCACATGTTTGACAGATGAAATATCGAAACCAGGAAATGGAGCCATCCCCTTGCTTCTTCTGGAAAGATTGGCGAGATGTAGTTATCTCGTTACTTACAGGACAGTCCCCGAGACATCAAGAAAGCAATCACACTTCTCAGGGGCTGACCCCACAGCCCATCCTCAGATTGGCAGCTTTGCTTTCCTCCCAGCCTGACTCCCTTTTCTCTCACTGACCCTAAAACAATAGTAGCCTATAGGTCCTTTGCCACACGCTCTGCTTTCTAAGGAATCCAGGCTAAGGTAACTGCCTTTGCCTGACCCTCCTGAAGTATTACCAACCTAGAACCACCTTTTGTCTAAATGTGTTACCTTGGGTTTCTTGGACTATGCAGACATTGCAAATTTCAAACTTAAACCCTTATGAGCAGAGAATTATGTTTATAAATTCTTAGAGTATTTTTTCTTTTCCCTTTTTCAGAATTCACAGCAAAATGGATTTTTTCCTTTCCTTTATGTCTGAGGTGCCATTAACAAAATCCTAGTCTATCATATACCACAGGGCGATGAGGCATTTTTAGCATCCCAGGCTTATATGGGGATATTAGTATTTGCCTGTCCTTTTCTCCTAACCATATCTGGATGTTAAAACTCTAATTCTCAGTTATTAGGATTCCAGTTACCCCCAAAATAGCGGAAACCTCAGTGCCTACTCTTGTCTGATTGCAGATTCTTCTTCACTTTAGGTCCCTCGATATTTCCCTTATAGAGTCCTGCTATGCATTCTTTAGAGTTCATCCAATATTTTTCTAGGTGTTTTTATTGGTAGTACTTATATGATATATTGTCTTCCCTATTCCCAAGAACAGAAACCCTGAATATTTGCAATTCTGCCAAGCTTGGAGATCTGTTTTATAAATGCATATCAGCTTGGAAGCAGAAATTCAAGAGGAGGGTTTGCTACAAGCAAACACATGCCTGAGAAATAACATGGAAATAGAGAAGACAGGAAACATAGATACAGACCAAAATAGTATGCATTGCAGTCCAACAACAGTTAGTGTAGGACAGTCATCTCTACATATTTCAGTAAGCCTGAAGGTCATACCAGACCTAAATTGTAACTCATGTTAATAATGTTGACATCAAGGAAATGCAGCGTTTAAAAAAAATATTCACTGTACTGAGGATGGTAACACTATGTAAGGTATATTTAAAAGAATTTCTTCCTGAAATAATTTTAAATGTTACGTTACTTAAAAGAGTGGATAATAATAAGATTAAATTATAATCATTTCCAATTATTGAGCTTCTAATAGGTGTCTGGTACTGGGCGCTGTTTTTTTACCTAATTCTTAACGCATTATCTTAATTCTCACAATAAACCTGCAAGCTAACTATTATAAAGGCTTGCTTTGTAATAAGTACGTTAAAGTTACACAATTAGTGAATGGCCAAGACAGAATTACAATTTCTCTGCTATTTCTGTTTTACTGTATTCTTATTCTTTCCCATTCAGGAAAACCTCTTATTCTATAGACATGTTCTAAGAATGTCCCAGATGGCTGAGTCATTATCTATCACGCTTCCTTGCCCAGGAGACCCCCTGACAATTCAGGAAGAGGCAGCCTATACTCAGTGTATCTCTTGACCTCTGTTTATGACTGGTCTCAAGCAGCTTCCCAGGATGGTCAGAGCCTCTACCTGGAGAGGCAGTGATGGAAGTATTTTGCACACATGCCAAATTTGTGGCATTGAAACCAGTGGGGAGACGAATAAGGGGGCCTGGGTAGTGAGTCAAAAATGACAAAAATAGCAACAAACAGGAGGGACAAGTTTTCAAAGATGATAATTCTGTCTGGACAGTTGACAAAGAACAAATGCTCCCTTGCTCCCTGTGGAAATTATCATTTTTAAAAAACAGACTGGGGAGCTTTAGATAATTATTTAGTTCTTTTAAATATTTATGAGTTCCAGTGTGCTACATACACTTTAAAAGACAGTTGACAACTGCAGCATATATCATCCTGTTCCCTCTGCGAGCTAAAAATAGTTTTACTTTTTCACGTAAAAACAATACTTTCAGTTTTGGTGTCCACAAAATAAAAGACCATAAAAATACTAATTTACAGGCATGACAGCAAAGAATTTTCTAAGAAATTCTACTTGTAAACTTTCAGATGAGTCATCTGGTCTTTCTCTTCTGCCTGGGAGAAAGAATGCAGAGGGAACCCATGATTAGTAGCCAGGACAGGGGATGAGGTTTTGAGGGCCTGAGGTTGAGGCAGCCAGTCTCTACCCATGGGGCCCTGGAAGCTTGAGGAAACAGCCCGGCCATTGCCTGCAGGAGTAAACTTAGATTTGCTTCAGAAATGAGAATCAAGCTTGGGATCAAAAAGGCAAAACATTGGCAGGAACAGGAGAAAAAGAATAGAAAGAAAATAGACTGCCAAGATGCAAGTTTTTTTTTTTTTTTTTTTTTTTTTTTTTTTGCTGTATACGGGCCTCTCACTGTTGTGGCCTCTCCCGTGGCGGAGCACAGGCTCCGGACGCGCAGGCTTAGCGGCCATGGCTCACGGGCCTAGCCGCTCCGCGGCACGCGGGATCCTCCCGGACCAGGGCACGAACCCGTGTCCCCTGCATCAGCAGGTGGACTCCCAACCACTGCACCACCAGGGAAGCCCAAGATGCAAGTTTTGACCATTGTTTCCAATTGGGCTAATGTTTCCACTCCTTTCCTAGGGGGCAGATGTAGGTGTGTAGATGAGTGAGTCTGGCTGATTTAATGGGGCAACTGGACACCTCCCACTCTTTTCTGTGTCTTCCTGGGGTAGAAAGTGTTCATGAATGCTGTCAGTGCCCCATCCACATCCGCTTCGCCAGCAGGAACCCCCTTTCTATAGCTACTGAGACCACCAACTCTTAGCATCCCACGAGCGCTCCTTTCTCTAAAGTATTACCTTTGCTCTAAAAGGTGCAAGATACTTCCTCCTTGAGTCAGAACTTGATCAGTGATTGACTGACGTAGGGTGCAAAATGCCAGCCCCTTTGCCTCCATGTGAGCCTGACTGTGCAGTACAGTTTGTACTCCAGAGCGCCCAATGGGATCAGGCTGAAGCGCATCTTCCATGGAGACCACATCCTACCCCTGCCCCATCGTGCTACCTTTACTTCTTCACATATTTTACCTAAGTGCACCCTCTCCATAAATCTTTTGATGAGAGTCACCATCTCAGGCCCTTCTAGGTCATCCCACTAAGCCAGAAGGATAAGGAGGGCAGTTGTTCTGCCAGCCAAATGGGGAAACCGAATCTGTAACAAGGGAAGTGACACTTCTCACACCATACTGTACAAAGTGCAATCTATTATTTGACTTTTTGCACAGGAATTATTGGGTGACCCGGAATACAGCAGGAGCTTAGTAAACTGTACCACCCTCCATGTGTAAAATGCCCTTCTCCTCCTGAACACTCTACTCAGGCTTTAGGACTCAGTTCTCATGTCACTGTCTTGGCAGGTGCTTCCTGCTGGTCCTGACTCTGTCCCGAGCCTGCACTGATCCAGTTTCTTCTCCACTTGAGCTTCCATGGTGGTTTGCATTGCTCTCTGTCATTGACATATCATCATGTACCATGAGGTAAGCTCTAATGTTTGTTGAATGCCCCGTAAATGCCCTAGCTTGCTTCAGACAAAGGGGATGAGGCAAGGCAATGTTCTATACCTGAGGTCGTGTTTCTGAGGGTGGCTGTTTCTTTGCACTTTCTCCTCCCTAGTGAGGGCACCAAACTCCCCATCCACCCTTATTTCACACTGTCTGAGGATGGCAGGAATGCCCAGGGTCAACAGCCATTGCATTAGGTCTGTCTGGAAGTGATGTCTCCAAAGGTCTGTCTCATAGGTGGGTGCAGTGATAGAAGGACACTGGCATTATCCTGGGAATCAGTGTCTCCTTGAACAAGACTAAAGAGGAAGGTAGTTCATCTTCATGAACATCAGGCATCTTTGCTGAATTATGTGCTGAGTCACACCAGCACACAAGCAAGGATGTTATCCCATCGTGGAGCTGGCTGTAAAATTGCTAGGGTGCCATGTTGTCTTGGTAACACACCACAGAGAAGCTTCCAGGCCTAAGAAGGCCTGAGTCAGGGGTAGGTCTGCTACAGCTGGGCTAGACGAGCACACTGCAGAGGTAGAGCCAGCTCCTGCAGATTCCAGGGCAGGGAGCTCTGGAGCCGAATGCACAATAACCAGCACACTCCCTTGAGTCCCACTGTGCCCAGGGAGAGTCTACACATATTGCAAGACACATGCGAAAGCACATGCAGTGGTGTGTACACATGCAAGAGCAGGAAGCCCTGCCTGCAAGTCCGAGTTGAGATCTCGGGACTACTCAGTACAGCCCCTAGGGGAAGGGACACCATAAAGCTGGCTTTAGGGAGCTTCCTTGACCCATAGGCTGGAGGCCCTGAACCTGTAGCTGCTTCTCCTCCTCACACCAAGGCCTGGAGTCTCAGGCTAAGAAGCCCTCATCCCAAGGTAGCTTGAGTTTTAGGTACACGCCCAAAGTCTAGTGGATGGACCAAAAGTGATGAGGAGGCCCATGGTCGCCCCAAAAACACCTCCTCAGACAAAGAATAGGGCTTGTTTGTGGGATGGTGCAGACAAACCTGTGAGAAGCCCAAACACACAGAGAGAGGTCAGCCCAAGCATGAGGAAGTGTTCATCCTCAGCCTCAGTCAGCCGGTGGCTGTCACAGTCCTCCTGCGACTGGCCAAAACCCAGGGACAAGAAGAAGAGTTTGATGAGTGTATGAAAAGCATCTATTATCTGCTAAATTCTTCGTTAAGCGAAGTAGTGGTGATACAAAGATGAATGAGACAAAATCTCTTCCTTCCGATGGCCGCACCACAGCTGCAGGTGATCAGATCACAGGCAGATTAGGATGTATTGCATGATATTTAAGTCCCTGCAAGAGGAATCTCAAATATGTCTGGAGCACAGAGGCCTGACTCTATTTCTCAGGTTTATAGAGTTAGAACTAAAGTCAGTCCGAAGCTGGTCCTCGCCCTCCTGTGGAGATGTGTGTGTGGCTTCCTTAGTGCTGAGGCTGCAACAGGATTCAGACTTTCTGACTCCCAGCACAGAGGTGTTTTCTCTACATCACACTTTTTTGTTTTTCCATCAACAGTAAAGGCAGTAATTTTGGTTTCAGAGTCTAAATGAAAGCACTGGGGTTGACCTTTTGGGAAGCTACTATAGACCAAATACTTTTTCCCCAAAGCATCATTTTTCACAACCCTAATTAGAGTTATTTTATAGCAGCCTAATGCCAAAGCACAGATTCCTAATACACTTTTCCTTTATGATCTAGTAATAAACATCTGATGCTTAGTTAAGTTGACAATCTAGTTCCTTCTCTCAAGAGAGAAAACAATAACATTGCATCTGAAGAGCCGGCTCTCTGGTTTGAGAAAAGCTGATTTTTCATATTAGGCGGATGAAAAGCTGAATAACGGAATAAAACCCCAGCTCCTTTTTTTGGAAGCTGGGGGGCTGCCCAATGGAAATGTGCTGTGGTGTTATCTTCTGCCCCAAATCGCTCTTGGAGAAAGAAAGGTTACAGATTTAAAGCAAATCATAGGGACTTCCCTGGAGGTCCAGTGGTTAAGACTTCACCTTCCACTGCAGTGGCTGCGGGTTTGATCCCTGGCCGGGAACTAAGATCCCACATGCCTCGCGACCAAAAAAAAAAAAAAAAAAACCAAAACATAGAACAGAAGTAATATCGTAACAAATTCAAAATTCAAATGGTCCACATCAAAAAAAAAACACCTTTAAAATAAAAAAAGCAAATCATAGTTATGGCTGACTTCACTTGGAGAGTTGCCCAGGTCAGTGTTTTTTACCCAAAACAAGAAATTATCTGCTGTATCCTTGATGCACTGACCTATTCCTGAGAGAGAGCTCAGGACTAGAAAAGGAGTCACATATGACTAAAGCAAGAATAGGAACAATATTTAAAACTGATAAGAACAATTCAGCCAAATGGAAGCTGCCTAACACTTTGACACTCACTATCATCATTCAAAGGGTATCCTTTACTTATGTTAATTTAGAAAAATAAACACCACTTCACGTTGCCCCATATTGTCAAAGCAAATACACAGTAGGAAGCATAATCCATTTACCTCCCTGCATGTTCTTACTACTGAACCAAGCCATTTGGAGAAATTGTTTAGCTCAGCTCAGGGTGACTTTATCAATTGCTGATTCTAACCCTAATACCAACATTTATTAAGCTTCTACACTGGGCCAAGAACTGTGAATGCGAGGAAAGGGGTAACACTCCATTTCTCGGGGTCTTGCAATGTAACCAGAAATTTTTATGATATTTTATATTTATAGAGAGTATTTTATGTTTATCCATCCACTCAACAAATATTTATTAAGCACCTAATTTCTAAAAAGCTGGGGGTCAATACTGAACCTGAAAGAGACAGTTACTGCCCTATTTCTAATGCAGGAAGTCTGATAAACAAAATAGTTAAATATGTGGTGTGCTAGAAGCTACTAAGTAATAGGAAGAAGAATAAAGGAGTCAAAGAAGGATCCAGAGTACTAAGGATGTGGCTGGGAGCATTATTCCATATTGAGTGGTCTTAGGAAGACCTCTTTGTTAAAAGACATACGAGAAATCAGAAGAAAAAGAGAAAGTCATGTGACTGTGAGGGAAAAGGTATTGTAGGCAGAGAAAACAAGTGAACAGAAAATGAGGGGAGAGTGTTGTTGATCCAGGAGTCTTGGACCAGCAAGGAAGTGGGTGTGGCTAGAGGGGGATGATGGGAAAAAGGGTGGGCAAGAGTTTATAGAGGCAAAGCTGCCAGATCAAGCCGGGCCTTGCAGCATCATTAAGATCTAGAAAAAGGGTACAGATGAACCAGTTTGCAAGGCAGAAATGGAGACACAGATGTAGAGAACAAACGTATGGACACCAAGGGGTAAAATGGAGGGGGGGAGTTGGGATGAATTGGGAGATTGGGATTGACATATATACACTAATGTGTATAAAATAAATAACTAATAAGAACCTGCTGTATAAATAATAAATAAAATTAAATTTAGAAAAAAGATCTTGGCCATGACTCTGAAGGCTCTGGGAATTATAGGAGGGGGTTCAGCAGAAGAGTGACATGATCTGGCTTAAATCTGAGAAAGAATGCTCTGGATACTTTTGAAGAATAAATGGTAGGGTGACAGATAAGTAGAGAAACCAGATTAAAAACAAACAAACAAAGAAACAAAAAACAAACTATTGCAGTAATCCAGGCAAGAGACGCTGGTGGCTAGGACCAGTGTGATAACAGGGGGAGAGGCTAGATTTTGGATGTATTTTTAAGATGGAGACAAGAGGATTTATCGATGGATTTGCTATAGGGATTGGCTTCTAGGTGTGGGTATGAATACCATAACTCCCTCGCGTCCTGGCCACAATAATTATACAATGTTTTTGAAGTGATTAAGCTTCCCTTGCTCACTGTAGTAGCTGATGGCGCCCTTTATGGGTTTCCTTTCCCTTCATTTCCTCATCTCCCTACCAGTGTTACCTTCACGTCCTAAGTAGAATTTTGCACAATAGTGGTCTCAGTAATTGTTTCTAGAAGAACCTAAAACTAAGACAGCAAATACAATTTAAATGGAGATTAGACCATCTCTGTTGCCCTTTTATATTAATAGAAGTTCTGTTTTTCGCTGGTGTTTGCAGCGTTGACCTGTGTGGTGGTGGAGAATGTGCCAGCTCTAATTTTTAATTTGCATTTCCTGTCACCCAGAAGATGAACGCAGGTCTTGCCTTTCCTGCACACCTTCAGGAAAAGTCACGGATTTGTGTCCCTTTTGTCATCTCATTTCAACAGCAAGGGCTCAGGTCACTGGGCCTGATGGGGGCACAGCTACTGCTAGCAAGGGGCAGTGATAGGCAGTGATACAACTTCACTTTCCTCTTTATTCAGTAGGGAGTACACTAGAGTAAGCAAGGCAACTCTTACCAATTTTTTTTTTTTTTTTTTTTTTTTTTTTAGCTGTATGCGGGCCTCTCACCGCTGTCCAATTTTAATTTAAATTAAAGAGCATTTGTGTTTCTGGCCAAGCTCTTGTAGCCATTCTCTCCGAGTTAATAATGGTGGGTTGGGCAAAAGGGGCTCTGATGTTCTGTGCTCCCCTCTTCTCTGGGTAAAGACCTTCCGTGGTCATTACTGATAATCTCATCTCTCGTAGATGGATCCTAATATCACTATGAAATGCCTCCATAAGAGAAACACCCTCACAGAGAATGCAGTGAGAGGGTTTCCAAGACCTTAACTACTTAAAGAGGTTTTAAGTAGTTCCATCTTCGGTGGTTAAATAGGCACATGACTGAGAAATAAAGTTTTGAGGAAGGGAATTCACGTTTCTTAAGCACCTACCATAAATCATGTGAAGATTCAGATTCTTTCTTATATTTTGTATTACACAATTGCCCTTAAAATTTACAGATGAACAAATAGATCTCAAAGAGATTAAGTGACTTGCCCAGCACAACAAGTGGTGGGGCCAATATCTGAATAGAACCTGCTCTGATTTCAAAGCCATGATTTCGTAACAACATCATCCTGCTCAAAAGTAGATGGTAAAGAGAAGCAATATCTCAACATGAATTTGTTTCTACTTTCCCAAAAGTGAAGAGATGCTGAGACAAGGTCACAGGGGACTTTGAGCCACATGAGAAGGGATGGAGAGTTTTTGTTTTTCTCAGACTCAGAATGCATTCAGGGAAAGGAACGAGTGTCCTAAAAATTAACTCCAATTAAAGGAGACAACAGAGACCGTCCCTCTGGCAGGGAGCTAAGAGTGACACAGGCAGAAGACATGTGTGACCAGAATCCAAGGAGGATGATGCTATCAGACCTGTTGTCCCCAGACAGCAAGAGGTTTCACAGTTTTCTGGACACAGGAGCCATTCCCTGTAGTCCTGGGCATGCAGCCCAGAGGGAGGCTGGTTGGAAAAGACTGTGGCAAACCAAGGAATCTGCTTAACCTCTATACTAGATACTTTACGTAGCATAAAAAACTATTGCAAAATTTTGGAGCCTCAAACAACCAGCGTTTATTTAGCTCAGTATTCTGTGGATCAGCTGGGTGGTTTTCCAGGACTAGGTTGGCTTGACTGATCTTTACTGGGATCCCTCAGGCATTTGTCATCACCCGGCAGGTGAGCTAGTGGTTGCATAGGATAGCTTCACTCATATATCTGGCAGTTGGTCAGCTTCTGTCCAGGTTGACAGAGGTGACTGCAGCCTATGTCATTCTTTATTCAGCAGGTTAGTCCAGGATACTTCCCCTGATGAGAGAACTAAGGTACCAGGAGCAGCAAGAGAGGGCAAGTCTCAATGGACAAGTTCCCCCCCCCCCCGCAAAGATAACATCTTGAAAAACTATAATACAATATCACAACCAGGATAACAACTTTGACACAATCAAGACAGGACTTCATTACCACAAGGATCACTCTTATTGCCCTTTTGGAGCCACATCTTACTGCTCTCCTGCCCCCACTTCTTCCTTAACTCGTGACAATCATTGGTTTGTTTTCCATTTCTATCATTTTGTCATTTCAAGAATGTTATATAAATGGAATCACAGAGTTTAAAACTGTGCTTGAGATTCATCCAGGTTGTTGCATGTAGCAATAGATAGTTCCTTTTTACTGTTGGGTAGTATTCGTGATATTGCATTTTAACTATTTACCTGCTGGAAGACCTCTAGGTTGCTTCCAGATTTGGCGTATTTTGAATAATGCTGCTGTAAACTTTTGTGCACAGGTTTTATGTGGACATAGTTTTCCTCTCTCTGGGATATTTGCTAACATAGTTCTCATTTCTCTGGGATATTTGCTAAGGAGTGTAATTGCCAAGTCATATGATATTTGCATGTTTCATTTTTAAAGAATATTTCAAAATGTCTTCCAGCATCAGTGTACCATTTTACATTCCACCCAACAATGGATAAGTGATCCAGTTTCCCCACATCCTCAACAGCATTTAGTGTTGTCTGAGAGGTCTGTAGTGATATGTTATTTTGGTATTAATTTGCATTTTCCTAATGGTTAATGGTGCTGAACGTCCTTTCATGGGCTTATTTTCCATTTGCATATCTTCTTTGGTGAAATGTCTCTTTATGTCTTTTTATATATATATATATATATATATATATATATATATATATATATTTATTTATTTATTTATTTATTTATTTATTTATTTTTGGCTGCGTAGGGTCTTCATTGCTGAGCACGGGCTTTCTCTAGTTGCCACGAGTGGGGGCTACTCTTCGTTGCAGTTCGTGGGCTTTTCGTTGCGGTGGCTTCTCTTGTTGCGGAGCATGGGCTCTAGGCACGTGGGCTTCAGTAGTTGTGGCACGTGGGCTCAGTAGTTGTGGCGCGGCATGTGGGATCTTCCCGGACCAGGGCTTGAACCCGTGTCCCCTGCATTGGCAGGCAGATTCTTAACCACTGAGCCACCACGGAAGTCCCTCTCTTCATGTCTTTTGTCAATATTCTATTTGGATTTTTTTAAACCTGTTGAGTTTTGAGAGTTCTTTATGTAGTCTATATACTAGTCATTGTCAGTTACATGGTTTGCAAATGTATTCTCCCAGTATGAAGCTTATCTTTTCATCTTCTTCACAGGGTCTTTTATAGAGCAAAAGTTTTTAATTTTGATGATGTCAAGTTTATCAACTTAAAAGAATACCTAGATGGGTGGGATTGGGGGGGTAGGGTGGGAGGGAGGTCCAAGAGGGAGGGCATATACGTATACATATAGTTGTTTCACTTCACTGTACAGCAGAAACTAACACAACGTTGTAAAACAATTACTCTCCAATAAAAAGTTTTTTAAAATATCATTCTTTTAGTATAATGTATAAGAACTCTTTACCAAGGGCTAAGTTTTGAAGATTCTATTTTATGTTTCTTTCTGGATTGTTTCCTACTAAAAGTGTGGTTTTATGTTTACATGTATGATATATTTTGAGTTAATTTTTGTATCAGTTGTGGGATTTGGGTCAAGGTTTTATTTTTGGTCTGTGGATATCCAGTTGCATCATTTGTTGAAGAGATTATCCTTCCTACACTGAATTAATTTTGCACCTCTTTTTTAGAAAAGCTGTTGGCTGTACTTGTGTTGGGCTATTTCTGAGTTCCCTATTTTATTGCATTGATATATGTGTCTATCTCTCTGCCAATACCACAGTCTTTATTACTGTAGCTATGTTATATAATAAGTCTGGAAGCCAGGTAGATTTATTCCTCTATTTTTATTATTCTTTTCAGAATTGTTTTAATTATTCTGTTTCTTTTGCCTTTCCATATATATTTAAAAACAATATTTATTTTTCTATAAAAAAACTTGCTGCAATTTTTATTGTAATTTTGTTGACTATAAGAATTTGTAGAAAATTAACATCTTTGTTGAGTCTTTGAATCTATAAACACTGTATGATTCTTCATTTGTTTAGAACTTCTTTGATCAGCATTTTATAGTTTTAAGCATACAAGTACATGTTTTGTTAGATTTACACTGAAGTAATTCATTTTCTGAGCAATTTAAATTGTATTGTGTTTTTAATTTGAGTCTAATTGTTCATTGCTAATATATAGAAATATAATTTATTTCTGAATATTTATCTTCTACCCTGTGACCTTGCTGAACTCACTGAACTCACTTATTAGTTCTAGAAGACTTTTTTGTGGGTAGATTTTTGGGAGTTTTCTACGTAGATAATCATGTTATATGCAGATAAGTACAGTTTTATTCCTTTCTTTCTCCTTTGCCTTTCGTTTCCTTTTCTTGCGTTATTGCACTGGCTAAAACGTCTAAAACTAGGTTGTATAAATGTGGTGAGAGCAGACATTCTTGTCTTGTTCCCAGTTTTAAAGGGAAAACAATCAGTCTTTCACCATTAAACATATTATATTATTCATACATGTTCCTTATCAAGTTGAGAACATTCTCCTCTATTCCTCATTTTCTGAGAGTTTTTATTATGAATTAGTGTTAATCTTTCATCAGGTAGATGCTTTTTCTATATCAACTTACAGGATCTTGTGATTTTTCTTCTTTAGTGTATTAATACGGTGATTACATTGAATGAATTTTGAAACAGTCTTATCGCCAAAATTCACCTCACACAGTAATGGTGTGCAATCCTTTTTATGTATTTCTGAATTCTGCTTGCTAATATTTGGTTAAAGATTTCTGTCTACATTTCTGAGGGGAACTGGTCTATAGATTCTTTTTTATAAACTTTTGTTTGATTTTGGAGGCAGAGTAATACTAGTTTTCCTGTAAACAGTAGTCACAGAAGCACTTTTAAAATCTCTGCTTATATCAGGTTTCTACTGTCTCAGGAGTCACAGTCACAAGACCAGTCCTAAATGGTGGAGAACTGACTCCACTACGTGATGGCAGAAGTATGTAGATGCAGGAAGGGGAGGAATTAGAGGAATTAGCAGCCACTTTTATAACCTCTCTTATCTATCCAAACCTCTCTGATAGATAAGAGAGGAGGAGATGAGAAGAGAGTTGTGCAGCAGAAGAGAAAGAGAGAGAGGTAGAGAGAGGGAAAGAGTGGGAGAGAGGAGGAGGGAGAGAGAAAAGAGGTATCAACAAAGTTGTTAGGAAGAACAAAAGAAAAACCATCATCGATAACACAATTGTCAAGAAAAAATAATTCCAGTCAGTTAAAGATGCATATTGCACAAGTGGGTAACAAGAAAGTGCGTAACCAGCCATTAAAGATGTGGAATACAGAATTTTGTGTAGCGGGTAAGAAGAACATGGGCATAGGGATACGGCATGGCCAAGGTACCCCTTATGGTCTTTCCCAGTTTCTTATCCCCTAGTATGATGAAAATGTTTCACTGTTTCTAATGTTGCAGAATGAATGGAACAGTGGCTAATTTTGTGTACTTTTAGAATGGATTATGATGTTTTTTAAGTTTCTGAGATCTAATTTTTTTTTCCACTTACAGAACGTCCAAGTTCTCCCACGTTATGTCTGTCAGTGACTGGGAGCAATTAGAGATAAAGTTTGAGATTCCTTGTAACTTTCTTCCTAAAAGCAAACCTCAGACTGTTCTGTTTCCTGTTGATTCATCCATTTTCCAAAGCAGTATTTTCTCAGTTCAGTGGGCAGCATGAACATTTCCACAGAAGCTGGGAAGGTTCACTTCAAATGAGAAGTGACCAACCTCACCACCATGATATAGCCCAGACTGTCATGTCCAGGGGCATCTTGACACCAGAAACCTCCAGCAAGTGATTATAAAGTGCTTCATTCTGCTTCTGGGTTTCAAAATACCATGTGTTAAGTGATATCTTTGTGTTAAATAGTATGCTACGTACTCTAGATAAAATGTCTCACCTACTTTGATGTAAGTATTCTAATCACCATTTCACAGGGAAGGGAACATATTTAGAGGAGTTAATGGCTATCAGAAGGCACATTAACACTGACATAATTAGGAATAAACCTGAGTTCTCTCTGGTTCAAAGGTCAAGCCACTTCAGCACAATGTCATATTGTCTCCCCCTATGAATCTCAAATGGCAACAACAGGAAGTCCAGGATTCTAGGGCTGAGGGACTTGATTACACAGTTTTGAAACTTTAAGCCTTAAAGTAAAATTTATGATAGTGAAGTTGAACATCAAAAATATAAAGAGGGGCTTCCCTGGTGTCACAGTGGTTAAGAGTCCGCCTGCCGATGCAGGGGACAGGGGTTCGTGCCCTGGCCCGGGAAGATCCCACATGCCGTGGAGCAGCTAGGCCCATGAGCCATGGCTTCTGAGCCTGTGCTCCGGAGCCTATGCTCCTCAACGGGAGAGGCCACAACAGTGAGAGGCCCGCGTACCACACACACACACACACACACAAAAAAAAAAAAAAATATATATATATATATATATATATATATATGAAGAGGTTGGAAAGGCTGCATACGTCCAAGGATGCTCAAACATAGCATTTTAGTGATAGAAGTTTGAGAACTTTATCAAAGTTTTCAGCAGTCTTAGACACCTCTAAATGCTGCAATGCATTCTTATTCTGAGCTTAAATTAATTAATACTGACATACTGCTCCAAGATACAAGAGTCAGAGTAACTTTACAAATAAAAATCCTCATCTTGTTTCTCTTGACGACTTACTTGTCCTGTTCAGGCCGGTATTAGAGCAAATACATCTTTCTGTAGCATCTCGAGTAATGGCAAATCTTTCATCCAACTAATAAACGCTAACATATTTGAAATTAATAACTACAGAATGTCTGAAGCTTAGCTCTTTCTGAAAATAGATATTACAACTCTTACAATTCTCCTGCAGTTATGAGGACATCAAAATTGTGAGAAAGGAATCATTAAATCAACAAATCATAAATTACTGCAGACCAATTGCGATTATCTGCATATATGTGGGATTTGAGAACTGTCCCTTCTTTCAAAGACCCATTGACAGTGGGGATCCTATGGCAGGGGTGCTTTGGAAAGAGACAGAAAAGAAAATGAACTCCCAAGATTGGGAGATGAAAAGGACCCTAGAGATTATGTTTATCCATTGATTGCTTCATTTATTGGCATGCTCAGTCATGGTAGGCATCATAGCACAGTGGATTCGTGCAGACAGTTTTCATATCTAACTCTTCCACTTCCTGTTTATATTGCTCATCCTTTCTGAGCTTGAGTTTTCTCATCTGCAAAATGAATTTTCTTATAGAATGATTCTCTCATCATTATGAGATAACCTTCTTTATCCCTGGTTGTATTCCTTGTCTTGAAGTCTACTTTGTTTGATATCAATATAGCTACATCTGCTTCCTTTTATGCTTAAAGTTTTCATGTATATCAGTTTCCATGCTTTTATTTTCAGTCAGTCTATGCCTTTATATTTGAAGTGTGTCTTGTAAACAGCATATAGTTGAGTCTTTCTATTCATTCTGAAAATGTTTGTATTGAATTGAATGTTCAGACTATTTATATTTAATGTAATTATTGTATGGTTGGAGTTAAATCTACCATCATGTCCTTTGCGTTCTATTAGCCGTTCTTTTTTTTTCTTTTCTTTTTTCTGCTCCATTGTTGTCTTCCTTTGGGTTAACTAAGTATTTATTTGCTTACTTACTTTTTTAGAAATTATTCTATCTCCTTTACTTTTTTTTAGGCCA
The DNA here is from genome assembly GCF_951394435.1 of Stenella coeruleoalba. Classification (NCBI taxonomy): domain Eukaryota; kingdom Metazoa; phylum Chordata; class Mammalia; order Artiodactyla; family Delphinidae; genus Stenella; species Stenella coeruleoalba. The sequence goes on from NC_137156.1 coordinate 54,742,641, forward strand.
AATACGGTTTTTAAAAATTTTTGTTTTTATTTTTTTGAGATGTTTATCTCAGTGGTTAGGATGTAACTTATGATAGCTATTTCTTAATCATAAAATTTTCACACAACATAATGAATAATCTACTATTGCTGACATCATGTTCAATCCAAATGGATGGAACATTGTTTTTGCCCTAAAAGGCACTGAGAATTTAATGGGGGAGTATAATATATAGCCTACCTAAAATGACATATGTCAAAATGGAAGTATATACGAGTATGTTCAAGAAAGCATTGAAACACAGGGTATGTAGGGTTTGGAGAGGAAAGATGAGAAAGAGATTTTTCCGGTGACATATTGAGAAGGATGGTTTATTTGCAAGTGTTCACATACAGAGAGGGAGAAGTCACCTTAGCAAATTCTGATTATTATAACTGGATTAAAATGTGACATATATGTGCATGTGTGAAGAAGATGGGGCATGAAAATGGCACATTACAGATCACGTGGTATTCTGAGATCAATCTAGGGAATCTGTACTTCATTTTAGTGGTGATGAGGGAGGAGTTCCTGGAGGATTTTAAATCGTTTGGGTGAGATGACCTGATGTATATTTACAAAAATCACACTGGTGATTGTGTAATGGATGTTGACTGGAGGGAGGGAAGCAGAAAAGCCACACTCTCTTTTGTACATAAAGAAAATGAGACTCAGAACACTGATATAATTTACTTAAGTCACACATTACTAAAAGGTGAGCATGGCATAGACAATCCTGATAAGCAAAACATTTTTAACATGGTTGTATTCACCTGGTAATTTTTAAAATTACATATTGCATATTCACATAATAAATGCTTTTGATGTTAAAAGTGTTAATATAATATGGTTGCTTCACAATACAGATACGTTGATATTTGCAGTCAAAACTACACTGACCTGAGTGGGAGAGATGTCTTAGTGTATGTTTACATAAGTCCTAAAGGGCAGAAGGAAAAATGGTGGAGTCATCGAAGTCATCCAGTGGCTGGTTTAAGAGGACAAACTTTCTGTTCCAAACCTAATCAAGTTAACGAATACATTTTTAACCTGTTCCCTGAATAGATTTCGTATACGTTGTGTCAGCCAAGTCATTTTAACTGCTTTTTGCCCTTCTTCCATCTTAAGCTAGATATATGATTGACTGGAGACTACATTTGATTGACAGATATAACAATTTAAATGTAAACACTTTATTAACCTGCAAAAGCATCTTAATTAAAAAACCTGATGGGGATAGACATAAAAGGTAGATGAGTTGATTTGGAAGCCAATAGCATTGTAGCTTAATGTGGCAGAAGCAATGAATCAATTGGAATGCTGTGAAAATAGCTCCAAAGATATTTTCTCCTCACTCTTTAAATCAGCAGCTCCCTGCAAGTAAGCAGTGCTAAAGGATTATGCAAAAGCTTAATGTTTTCTTGCCCTTTATCGGATTTTAACCTGAGTCATTATATCTAGATGAGTTGATGGGCAAAAAGAAGCAGTTTTGGTAATAAGGCCAAATGCACCTGGTGTCAGCAGAGACCATGTGTAAGACAGGAACTCCCACCCCAGCCCTGGATAGTGTTTGAGATTCTTCTAACGCCAGGAGAGCTCTTCCTGGTCTCTTGCCCTGTTTCTCACTGACAAACTAGCTAGCCTACAGTTCAGCCTACATCACCAGTGAATCTATACATCTTCTCCCAGTTGTCTTTCAACATAAATTCCACTGTTTTAAAGACCATTTTTAGGCTTGACCTTCTCCATGCTCTGTTGCAAATGAACTCAGTTTCTTCGGGGAGGTATACAGAATTCTGGTCTATGGCCTGCTTCTTCCTTCAGGAAATATCTCTGACCCAGAGCTCTCCTGCTGGGGTGGGGAAAACAGTACATTAATGTCTAGGTGACAGCCCTGCTGTAGGAGCTAAGACTCCATGGATGGGGGATCAGCAGCCCTGGTCTCCTCAGCTTGTCTCTTTTGGGGTGGCTCTTCCAACCTATGAGATGGAGAAGGGGCAGTCAGGGCCCTGGGTATTCCCAGCTATGCCAGACCTAAGACGGAGCTCCATCTCCTGAGGGGGCATTGGGGAGAAGAAGGATGCCCCTAACTCTGGGCTGTACTCACCTAGAACTTAACCTCAACCACAGGTAGCTGGGGCAGGCTGAGAACTGCTGGCATTCTACCCTTCCCAAGGAGGTAGCCCTCTGACTGGGGGCTGGGGGGAAGGGTCCCTGCACTTTTGGCCATACCAGTCTGTGTGATCAGGTCACCCAAGATGGCTCTTCTCTTGCTCTCTGTACATCCCCTGCTGGACCAGTCCCTACTCACCTGACTGATCCTCCCTCTTAGTCTTAAAGCCTAGTCAGTAAATGCCTAGGTACTTGCCCCGTCCCAGCTGGTGATTGTTCTCATCTTAAAATCAAAACTGTCTCCACCATGGTAGTTTATCAAAGGGACAGTCAGAGGCGTGCCCCTCTGCTGGTTTCCCTGGTAGTGGATGAGCCAACCTGATGTCAGTTCCCTCCTGTAAGTGGTAATCTCCCTCTTGCCCTGGGAGCCAAGACTACTGCCATGTCCTGCCCACTGTCTGCCACACCGTGTGGGGTGTTGCTCCAGGACCTTGCTTCAGATGTGTAAGATCCCCCATCCATTAAACAATTGATGTCTCTGTTGCTGCCTCAGGGCTCTTTCTTTACTTTTGAGGGTGGGCAAGTACAGGGCTTGCAGGCCTGTGGCGTGCAGCCCTGCACAGCCCTAAGTGGAGTTTCTGTCCTACTGAGTTGGGAGGAGGAAAGGAGGGAGCAGGTTTTGTTTCCAATACCACAGACTCACACAGTTCTTACAGAGTTTGAGCAGATTTTCTTGATTGTTTATTTGCTGTATACCCATAGGACCATTTCAGAAGACTTAATTTCTTTTTTTTTAATATTTGTCATCAGTTTCACTGGGGAGAGGGCATGAGGAGCTCTTCACGCTGTCCTGCAAACTCCTCTCTGTATTATTTCTTACAACTGCAGTCTACTGTTGACTGGAAAAAAAACGTACGAGCTGAAAGTTGAGAATTTTGTTTTATTTGGGACATTACTAAGGACTGTAGCCTGGGATGGCAGCCTCTCAGATAGCTCTGAGTGTTCCCATAGAGGTAAGGGAGAAGCCAGGATATATAGGAGTTTGTAAAAAAAACAAAAACAAACAAACAAAACAACACATAGTCAAATATCAAAAGATTACGGCAAATCACAAAAAAACCCCACGTATCTCAAGTTCATGATTTCAGTGCTTTTCTCTGTATGGGAAGATGCATGAGTCTGGGCTTATTGAAATCATCCCTTTGATCTTCATCTTAATTATCTAGGGCCAGTATCCTATGTTTCTCCATTCTGAATTCCCCTCAGGGTACAAGGTCTTGGGACGGTGGTGCTGGCCACAACATCCTTTGTTTACTGAAATGGCAGGCAACATTCTTTGTCTACGCTACAGTTATTCAAAAACTGTTTTAAAAGTTTAATAAAAAGAAAAAAAAAACCCAGCATGGAAATGGTGTCTTAGATTAGTTCCAGGGCAGATTTTTTTTTTTTTTTTTTTTGCGGTACGTGGACCTCCCACTGCTGTGGCCTCTCCCATAGTGGAGCACAGGCTCCGGACGCGCAGGCTCAGCGGCCATGGCTCACGGGCCCAGCCGCTCCACGGCATGTGAGATCTTCCAGGACCAGGCACGAACCCGTGTCCCCTGCATCGGCAGGTGGACTCGCAACCACTGTGCCACCAGGGAAGCCCCAGGGCAGATACTTTTGTGCAAGTGATTCTTTGGGTGGGTCTTTCAGGATTAGGGGAGTAAAGAAAGGAGAAGGGGCAGGGGGAGACCCCAGCAAGGATGTGGTCTCAGCTGGAAACCAGCTTCCAGTTGATCCCATTGGAGTTCCAGAAGGTGATTTACACTGTAGATTTGTCCCCATTTTGAGACAGGTCAGTCATTCATTAAATTCAGGTTATCCCTGAGAGATGACTGCCTCTTTGGCAGGGTGGCTCATAGATGCCAAGCACATGCACCTGGAGAAAAGGCCAGCTGTGGGCGATTCGTAGGTATTGAAGGTGGGGGGCAGGTACACTCACCAAATAAAGGGGATGTGAGTGGCACATCAAGAGCATCTATTTCTTCTAGACATTCATTTATTCTGTTATTCATTTATCAAGTTGAACACTTTCAGGGGCTGGAGATACCGAGATCAATGAGAATCAATCTGTGCCTTCTGTATGTCAAGAAAGTGATGGAAATAGCAAGTTGTTATGAGAATGGGGCAAACCAGGTGAATAGAACAGTCCCTTTTGCCCTATGGCATATAAAACATATTGTTGACTGAAAAAACATGTACAACCTAAAAGTTGAGAATTATGTTTTATTTGGTTGACAAAACTGAAGACTTAAGCCCAGAAGACAGCCTCTCAGATAGCTCTGAGGGACTCCTCCGAAGAAGTAAGAGAGGAGCCAGGATATATGGGGAATTTTTGCAACAAAAACCAAGTAGTTGGAACATCAAAAGTTTACTATTCATTAAAGAAAACCAGACATCTCAAGTTAAGGAATTTAGCGCTTTTCTATGTATGGGAAGATGCAAGAGTCTGGGCTCTTTGAAATCCTTTGATATGCACCTTAGGTATCTGGGGCCAATATCCTGTGCTTTCCCAGCCTGGGTCCCCTCAGGATGCACCACTGGGGGCAGCGGTAGTGGCTGATGGCTTGATGGCCACAACATCCTTTGTTTGCTGATATGGCAGGCAACATTTTTTCATCCACAATATATAAACATATATAAAGCAATACAGCTGAATTGGCAGCTCTAAGGTGCTCCTTTCCCATTGAGGAAACAAGTCATGGCGTTGTTCAATAATCTCACGTTTCGTTTTCTCACTCACTCGTTTAACAGAGAGCTAATGAGCACCTTGCTAGGCACCATTGCCACGAAAAAATAAACCAAGCTCTGAGCTTAAGGCGCTAATTGCAGTGGGAATACTGAGGAAGAAGTGGGTGAATGCAGAACAATCCAGGAAGCGCCGTGAGGAAGGTCAGTTTCAGGAACAATAGATGCTCAGGGGAGGCACTGCTTCCTGGCTGAGAACTTGCCCAAATCCTTTGATTTCTAATTCAGCGCAATTTTCCTAAACTACAAACAGAAACACTGGAGGGGAGAGGGTTCTTGAGGAATTCCCCAGGGTTTACATTGAATCATAATCGTGCTAAGTACCTCAGCCATCACATTATGCACTGCTAGAGTAAACTCACTATTAAAATTTACCGTGGTAATAAATAAAAAATCGTGTTGTTTCTACTTCCATAAATTTAACCCTGCCTTCTGAAATAAATATAATTACATTTATTGGCACACTTAGAATGGGTAACCTTGTGAAAATTATGCCTAAGTGTTAAGAGAGACAGCAGGGGAAAGAAGCTGAGGGGAAGAACACACAGGATATTATAACAATTAGAAAATGATTTTTATATTTACTAGCAAAACATTATGAAAGCATGTTCTAAAAAGCGTTCTTCACAGCATTTTGATCAAATTACCTGTGTAGCTGAACCCCTCCTAAGTGTTATTTTCCTACCAATTTAAATCAGAGAAATATTATAAAAATGAAAACACATTCAATACAAAACAAGGAAAATGTTTATGCTATTTTATAAATTTTTTTTCTATTTTATAAAATTTTATAAAATATTCTATAAAATTTCTTATTTCTACTATATATCAGTTAGTCTTACTTGGCTTTTCTCTTTTGAAGTATATATATATATATATTTAATAATATATTTATTAATTCTATGACATTTGAATTAATGCTTATAGCCATTTTAATTTTATTGTGAATTAGGAGTAAAAAATATTATATCCTTAATGAGTACTCTTTTAAAGAAGATGAGAATGTATTTTTTGTCACATTTTCTTTTCCATTTATAAGAAATCGCCTACGGAGAAGAAAGTAGAGGCACACTGACTTTCAACTATATGTAAGGATATGTTCTAAAATCAATTGAAATAAAACTGTAGTTTATTTTCCTGCTAACTGGTATAAGTAGATGGAATGTGGGCATTTCCTAGGGCTGCCGTTGAAAAGTACCACAAACTATGTGCCTTGAAACGGCAGAAATGGACTGTCTCAAAATTCTGGAAGCTAGAACTTCTAAATTATACTTTAATGGCAGTTAATATTTGAAGTTCTCTAATCACTTATGTATTCTCTAAGGATGGGGTATTAAAAATGCTTCACCTATAGCTATAGCATCCTCAATAGAATATTTTCTAGTTACTATAAATAATTAGAAATATATTTTCATTGGGGAAATATATGGCAGCCTATATATGTGGATTAGTTAGGAAGATTCTACAGGCATCTCTGCCCTTATAAGAATCGCATGAGGTGATTTTAGCAGCCTGTGATCTCAGACTGTCCTTCTTGGTTTAAGGCTCAGATTTGGCCCTGTGTCTCTGTAACTAGGAGATGATTTTGTTGTTTAATCAGACCATTAAATTAGCCTAGCTAACCATGAAATATTGCATCTTCCTCAAGAGAATCGTCTCTGCAAGATACTTTTCAGATCCCTTAGTTTCACAACTGAAACTTTATCAAGGTTACAATAAATGTTTTATAACAACAACAAAAATCAAAGTGTCAGTAGGGTTGCTTTTTTTTCTGAGAGATCTCAGGAAGATACTACTCCACGCCTTTCTCCTGTCTTTTGTTGATGTCTCCCAATCCTTGGTCTTCCTTCTCTTATAGGTGCGTCATTCCAATCTCTGCCTCCTTCAAATGGCATTCAGAAAACAAGATGTCCGCTTCCAAGACATAATGGTGGACTTGTGTAGGACAGACAATCCCATTCCAAAAGGGAGAAATTCAAAGGAAAAAAGGCATCACAGGTCTAAAGCAAGTTTGCAGCTCAGCAGGGCAAATTCCATTAGGTTCCAAGACCTGAGAATACTTCTCTGTGACTTGATGCTCCGTCCTCTGGCTTTGCTGGAGGGGCCCCATCCCCATTGGTTCTGGGTTGCCCTGCCCTCTGGAGACTAGGAGGTCCCCTTGGTCCAGATTTCTGAATCTGTGGCTCTGTCCTAAAAGTCATTCTTCCTTCATTTCATCTCATCTTCGTCCTTCTCAGTCTAGGCATGCAGTATTTCTGCTAGTATAAAATTCTCAAAACCTTCTTGGTCTTCTTTGGATATTGAGGGGATTACAAAATAAGAAAAGGGGTCCCTACAGATCCTTCTCGGAGAACCACATCTTTATTCCTAGTTACTGCTGAGATGGTTGATTGGAGATTGATTGGATCAATGAGTCACATACCTAATATCTCTAGGAAATGGTTGTCCAGCCACAATTTTGACCCTGTTCCCAGAGCATGCTATCTGGGTATTCCAAATCATTAAGCACTTGTTCCTTTCTGCTTAGCAGTTCTTCTTTGATTTATCTCTTTTCTTTCACTTATTATAAGCAGCAAGGAGAAACCAGCCCACTTCTTCCACTCTTTGCTTGGAAATCTCTTCGGCTAAGTTTCTAAGTTCATCACTCGTTTTTCATAAAACAGCAGAGCAAAATTCAGTCACGTTCTCTGTCACCAGAAAGACAAGAAGGATTCTCTGTCCTCCAGCATCCAATAACATTTTCCTAATTTCCATCTGAGACCTCACCAAGACCATATTTAATGCCCATATATCTATCAACAATCTCTTCAAGGCACTGTAGGCTTTTCCTATCATGCCCCTCAAAATTCCTCCAGCCTCTACCTATTACTGTATTTCAAAGTCACTTCCACATTTTTAGGTATTTGTTACAGCACCACCCTACTTCTTGGCACCAAAATCTGTATTCGTTTCTTAAGCCTGTCATAACAAGTTACTACAAATTGGATGGCTTATAATAACAGAAATGTATCACCTCACAGTTCTGGATGCTAGAAGTATGAAATTAAGATATTGGGCAAGGTTGGTTCCTTCTGAGAGCTCTGAGGTGAAACTGGATCCATGCCTCTTTCCTTGCTTCTGATGATGCCTGGCAATCCTTGGTATCCCTTGACTTGTAGCTGCACCATTCCAATCCCTGACTGCATCTTCACAGCATTCTTCTGTATCTCTGTCTTCACATGGCCATCTTCTTATAAAGTCACAGTCCTATTACATTAGGGACTTACCTTATTCCAACACAACCTCATTTCATCTAGTTACATATGTAACAACACTATTTCCTAATAAGGTCACATCCTGAATTACTAGGGGTTTGGACTTCAACATACCTTTTGGGGGTACAAAATCAACAGTTTTAGAGAAGAGAATATATTTTTCATCACCGCCTTTTCTTTTTTCACTAATAAAAACTCTATGGCAAAGGAGGTACAGGCAAATCAACCTTGTACTATATCAAGAATGTGTTGTAAAATCTGTTAATAAAACAGAACAAAGCAACAACTGTAATTCTTTTTCTTGCTAAATGGTAGAAGTGGATTGAAACGAGTATTTATTTTGATACCTTTCTGAAATCTTACAGAATGATAGGAAAGGGATAAAATAAAATAGAAATAATTTATGATAAAGAATAAGGGAGAGGAAATGAGAGCCATAAAATTCAGGAATCTGGAGAGGAGATAGAGGAGCAATCATGGACTTAACAGACCTGGGGAAGCTGAACCCTAACTTGACAGTGTAGAAGCCTAGAGGCCAGTCTATCCATAGTACAGAGCCTCCCCTACTGCGTACAGACACAGATCCTTGTGATTGGAGTTTTCAAGAACATCCAAAAGTTGGGGAGCAGGTGGACTAACAGCAGGACGACTGAATGAAAGTCTTTATAAAACCAGTTAGGCACCCAGATCCCTTCCCTGACTGTGCTCACCTGGGCATCCACTTCCCTATCTCAGCAGAAGGCTGGAGGCTTATTGGCTGGAAAGTTGGAGGCAGAGGGACTTTGGTCTTGGGGAATCCAACAGTCACTTGAGTGTAAAAGCATAGAATGAAATCAGGGAGTTGAAATGATAGTCAAAAAATGCTGGAAACCAACTTATACTCCCTGTCAAGAGAGGATTTCCCTCTGGAGAAACTAATAAGTCCAAGAAAACAGAGTTATAGAAAGTTGTGGAGTCCCCCCCAAATCGGGGGAGCCAAACTACCACCCAGTAAATCTACACATGGAAAGCCATATCCTCACACACGGGTGGCCAAGCAAGTTCTTGCAATGTAAACACTAAAGCAAGGACCACCACACAGTTGAGGAAAGCCCAGAATCACAGTCAGAGGCCAAAACAAACAATGAAAAGAAGAAAGAAGAATTAGAGATAATGCAGAAGGCAGAAGGAAACTTTAAAAATACTTTTGTGTACTGTTGGTGGGAATGTAAATTGGTGTAGTCATTATTCAAAACAGTATGAAGGATCCTCAAAAAATAAAAACTAGAACTACCATATGATCCAGCAATTCCACTTCTGAGCATATATCCAAAAGGAAATGAAAACGCTAACTCAGAAAGATATCTGTGCCCCCTCATATTCGTAGCAGCATTATTTATGAGGGCCAAGACATGGAAACAACCTAAATGTTCATCGGTGGATAAGAAGTTGTAATATATACATATGCAAAATAGAATATTATTCAGCCATGAAAAATAAGACAATCATGATATTTGAGACAACCTGGATGGACCTTTAAGGCATTATGCTAATTGAAATAAGTCAGACATAGAAAAACAAATATTGTATGATTTCATATGTGGAATCTAAAACAAAAACAAAACAAACTCATAGAAAAAGAAATCAGACTTTTGGTTACCAGAGATTGAGGGTAGGGGGACGAAGAATTGGAGGAAGGTGGTCCAAAGGTACGATCTTCTAGTTATAAGATAAATAAGTACTAGGAATGTACAGACACACCTTGGAGATATTGTGGGTTCAGTTCTAGACCACCACAATAAAGCAAATACCTCAGTAAATCGAGTCACACAATTTTTTGATTTCCCAGTACATATATAAATGTTTACACTATGCTATATTCTAAGTATGCCATAGCATTATGTCTAAAAGAAATGTGCATACCTTACTTAAAAATACTTTATTGCTAAAAAACGCTAACCATCACCTGAGCCTTTAGCACACGACAGTAGTAAAATAAAGATCACTGATCACAGATCACCGTAACAAATATAATAATAATATTGGAAAATTTGAAATACTGTAAGAATTACCAAAATGTGACACAGAGACATGAAGTGAGCAAATGCTATTGGAAAAATAGCATTGATAGACTTGATCAATGCAGGGTTGCCTCAAACATTCAGTTTGTAAAAAACACAATTATCTGCGATGTGCAATAAAGTGAAGCACAATAAACAAAGTATGTCTGTAACATACAACATGACTATAGTTAATACTGATGTATGATATTTACGAAAGTTGTTGAGAGTAAATCCTAAGAGTTTTCATCACAAGGAGAACATTGTTTTTCTTTTTGTTGTATCTGTATGAGATGATAGATATTAGCCGAACTTATTGTGGTAATATTTTCACAATATTTGTAAATCAAAGCATCATGTTACACACCTTAAACTTATACAATGATGTATGTCAATTATTTCTCAATAAAATTGGAAATAAATAAAAATAGTAAGTATCCTCTGAAAATGCAGAGGTCACTATATCCTGAAACAAAAATAAAATCCAAAGAAAAATGAACATTTAAAGAAAACAAATTGCCTAACAAGTGGAAGTCACATATTCTAAGTAACATCATCCTGATAGATATTTGCTCTCCAGAACACCAGAGACAAATTAAAAATCTTGAAATCCCGAAGAAAGAATGAAATAGTAATACATGTAGAAGTGGGACTCTAATGACCTGAAAATTCTCACCAGCAGCACTGGTAGCAATGGCCTCCAAATTTTTAGTGATAAATAAAGTGTTCAACAGACTTGTAAAACCATCCAAACTATGAATGAAGTAAAAAAAAAAAAAAAAAGGATATTTTCACACAAGCAAATTCTCAAAACATGTATCTCCCCTGTATCTTTTTCAGGACATTACTGGACTCTGTGTTCCATCAAGGAAATAAATTAAGTTAAAGGAAGATATGGGGTATGAGAAAAAGGGACACAACGTAGGACAAAAGAGAAAGATATTGTTGGGATGATGGAAAAGTGAGGTCCAAGGTCAATAGTTATAGAGGAGGTTGAGAGAGATCAAGAAATGTGGAGCTCCACTGGAGGGAGTGGGGCTGTTCCATGGTCATTCTGGGGAACAATCCACTGGTACTTACCCATATCCATGGAAGCATAAATGTACAACCTGATCCAGCTCTTTTTGCTCCTATGAAAATGGACCTAGGTGTCCGTTTCTGTGATGTTTGTTAAAGAAAATGGGAGGAATCCACAGCAGTTAGAGTAAGATATTAGCTGCACACACAGCAACGTAGTTTGATTTTAAAAGAGGATGATGAGAGAACAAAACAAAAAAGATGAGAAATATATATAGGCCAATGCCATTGATTGAACTAAGAACATACACAAAAATATATTACCCAAAGCAATCTACAGATTCAATACAATCCCTATCAAATTACCAATGGCATTTTTGACAAAATTAGAACAAGAAATTTTACACGCAAAAGACCCCGAATAGCCAAAGCAATCTTGAGAAAGAAAAATGGAGCTGGAGGAATTAGGCTCCCTGACTTCAGACTATACTACAAAGCTACAGTAATCAAGACAGTATGGTACTGGCACAAAAACAGAAATACAGATCAATTGAACAGGATAGAAAGCCCAGAGATAAACCCACACACGTATGGTCACCTTATTTTTGATAAAGGAGGCAAGAATATACAATGGAGAAAAGACAGCCTCTTCAATAAGTAGGGCTGGGAAAACTGGACAGCAACATGTAAAAGAATGAAATTAGAACACTCTCTAACACCATACAAAACAATAAACTGAAAATGGATTAAAGACTTAAATGTAAGGCCAAACACTATAAAGCTCTTAGAGGAAACATAGGCAGAACACCCTATGACATACATCACAGCAAGATCCTTTTTGACACACCTCCTAGAGTAATGGAAATAAAAACAAAAACAAATGGGACCTAATGAAACTTAAAAGCTTTTGCACAGCAAAGGAAACCATAAACAAGACAAAAAGACAACCCTCAGAATGGGAGAAAATATTTGCAAATGAAGCGACTGACAAAAGATTAATCTCCAAAATATATAAGCAGCTCATACATCTCAATACCAAAAAAACCAAACAATCCATTCAAAAAATGGGCGGAAGATCTAAATAGACATTTCTCCAAAGAAGACATAGAGATGGCCAAGAGGCACATGAAAAGATGCTCAACATCACTAATCATTAGAGAAATGCAAATCAAAACCTCACATCAGTTAGAATGGCCATCATCAAAAAATCTACAAAGAGGGCTTCCCTGGTGGCGCAGTGGTTGAGAGTCCGCCTGCCGATGCAGGGGACACGGGTTCGTGCCCCGGTCCGGGAAGATCCCACATGCCGCGGAGCGGCTGGGCCCGTGAGCCATGGCCGCTGAGCCTGCGCATCCGGAGCCTGTGCTCCGCAACGGGAGAGGCCACAACAGTGAGAGGCCCGCGTACCACAAAAAAAAAAAAAAAAAAAAAAAAAAAAAAAATCTACAAACAGTAAGTGCTGGAGAGGGTATGGAGAAAAGGGAACCCTCCTGCACTATTGGTGGGAATGTAAATTGATACAGCCACTATGGAGAACAGTATGGAGGTGCCTTAAAAAACTAAAAATCGAACTACCATATGACCCAGCAATCCCACTACTGGGCATACACCCTGAGAAGACCATAATTCAAAAAGATTTATGTACCAAAATGTTCATTGCAGCTCTGTTTACAATAGCCAGGAGATGGAAACAACCTAAGTGTCCATCATCAGATGAATGGATAAAGAAGATGTGACACATATATACAACGGAATATTACTCAGCCATAAGAAGAAACGAAATTGAGCTATTTGTAATGAGGTGGATGGACCTAGAGTCTGTCATACAGAGTGAATTTGAAGTAAGTCAGAAAGAGAAAGACAACTACCGTATGCTAACACATATATATGGAATTTAAGAAAAAAAAATGTCATGAAGAACCTAGGGGTAAGACAGGAATAAAGACACAGACCTACTAGAGAATGGACTTGAGGATATGGGGAGGGGGAAGGGTAAGCTGTGACAAAGTGAGAGAGTGGCATGGACATATATACACTACCAAATGTAAAATAGATAGCTAGGGGGAAGCAGCCGCGTAGCACAGGGAGATCAGCTCGGTGCTTTGTGACCACCTAGAGGGGTGGGATAGGGAGGGTGGGAGGGAGGGAGACGCAAGAGGGAAGAGATATGGGAACATATGTATATGTATAACTGATTCACTTTGTTATAAAGCAGAAACTAACACACCATTGTAAAGCAATTATACTTCAATAAACATGTAAAAAAAATAATAAATAAAAATAGAACTACCATATGACCCAGCAATCCCACTACTGGGCATATACCCTGAGAAAACCATAATTAAAAAAAGAATCATGTACCACAATGTTCACTGCAGCTCTATTTACAATAGCCAGGACATGGAAGCAACCTAAGTGTCCATCGATGGATGAATGGATAAAGAAGATGTGGCCCATATATACAATGGACTATTACTCAGCCGTAAGAAGGAACGAAATTGAGTTATTTGTAGTGAGGTGGATGGATCTAGAGTCTGTCATACAGAATGAAGTAAGTCAGAAAGAGAAAAACAAATACCATATGCTAACGCATATATATGGAATCTAAAAAAATAGTACTGATGAACCTAGTGGCAGGGCAGGAATAAAGACGCAGACCTGGAGAACGGACTTGAGGACACGGGGGTGATGAGGAAGCTGGGATGAAGTGAGAGAGTAGCACTGACATATATACACTACCAAATGTAAAATGGATGGCTAGTGGGAAACTGCTGCATAGCACAGGGAGATCAGATCGATGCTTTGTGATGACCTAGAGGGATGTGATAGGGAGGGCGGGAGGGAGGCTCAAGAGGGAGGGGATATATGTATACATATAGCTGATTCACTTTGTTGTACAGCAGAAACTAACACAACATTGTAAAACAATTATACTCCAATAAAGATGAAAAAAAAAAGAACATACACAAATAAAAGGATACATGTTGAACACATTAGAACACACCAGGGTGGGGTGGAGAAAAGAATTGTGGCTATAAAGGGAATATATAAATGAGTAAATAAAACCAGAGGAGGACCTTCCCAGGATCAATGCACCTGGTCTAACTGCCACCTCCTAAGCTCCAGGTAAAACCTCTGTAGCATCTGCCCAGTGTCTGGGCTTGAACTTCCTCCTGGGTCTTCCATCATCTCCGAAAAGGGAAGAGAGCAGAAACGGCTTCTTCCCATTCTATAGACTCTCCACGACGCTATTTCAGTGATAGCTAACGGAATTTCAATGAACTTAATCACTGGCAGAATTGAGTCCAATTTTCATCTTTGTAATACAATTACATAATCCAAGAGCTTAAAAAATGTAAATGGAAAATGACACCTCTAGGCACATATGTAAAAATTTTTGTTGCCTAACATATGAAAGGACAATAGTAATTTCTGCTTTTAGGGTTATTTGAAATTCAAATGACATATATGTAAAATGCTTACCATAATACCTGGTGCAGGGTAAAGCACTCAATATGTAGTAGCTGCATTAAGTGAAATTGCGGGAGAGAAGTTGTTTTGAAGATGGTTAGTTGGAATTGTAAACATATTTTTGCCTAAGAAACAATATTAAAATTGGAGATGGCTGTAAATCCAGTTAGATCCAAAAGACAATTTAGAATGTTAAATGATTTGAAATATTACAGTCCTAACTAAACCACTGCTAATCAAATAACATTTATTAAGAGCCTACTATGTACTATATAGTAGGTGACTAATTTCCAATACGAGACAAAGTGTTTGGACCTCCACAGGTTTCCCTGACTATCCCACATGTAAGTTACTCTCAAAGTGTGGTCTGAGGACAGGGGCCTCTGCAATCCATTTGTTAGTGGTCTGTGATTAGAAAAGAACAGTCATTGAGAATAAACATTCAGAAAATGTTATGGCAATTTGATGGAGTAATTTTATGTCTATTGAATCTAATAATTACAAAAATTGGATTTAATTTTTGGTAAGTTACTTATATTGTATTTTACAAAAGTTTTGGCCCATAATGGGTTAGGCAGTGGGTGTAAGAATAACATACCTCAACACAGACCACAGACAATTGGAGAAGCACAGATGCAAAGTACCTCCATACTCCAGTCACTCCATCAGATCACCCTTATTTATTTTCTTTGTAGAAATTACCAGCATCTGAAATTAACATGTTTTTTGAATTTTTTTGTTTGTTGAATTTTGATCTTGTCTCCTTCCTTCTACTAGAGGGTAATTTTGGGGAGGGGCAGTCTTCTCTGTCTTAGTACTAACAGTCTGAACACTGTCCGATGTACACTAGACACGAAGCAAATATTAGTTGACCCAACAAGTGGGTTCAGTTTTAACTGCTGCTGTTAATACAACAAGAGTTGTCATTCAAGAGGCAGAGACCCTCAAAGCCCCATCCAGGTGTGGCTTCCAGCTGTCCTGAGGCTGTGAGAGGGGCCAGCGGCTCCCTCCTCCAAAACACAGGATTCAAATTTGTGACTCCCGAAAACCTCTAGAATTTAATGAGTAGTTAACTGCGTTGAATGACAAAGCTCTGCTCTCTGACCAATTAGCCTGCTAATTATAAACCTTTTTTAAGCTAAAGATATAGATTAGACTATAGTGTTAACGTATTTGAGCTAAACACCCTATGTGCCTGTGGTAATGAACTCTATTTTTTAAAAGAGTTTCCATGTATTTGCAGACCATTTTCTAATCCAGACTGACCTCCCTTGCCCTATTAGTGTGAATTACAGATCCTTCACTGTCATGGTTAAAGAGAGTAAGTTAATTTAGACCCCTGGATGACTAAAGCTGGGAGGATATTCTTAGTGGTTCTAATGACTGAATCTTGTGGTTTGCTGCGAGGACAGCATTAGGAGCTTCTATCAAAGTTAGAAAGGGGTGATGAAGAGATGTGCGTTCCAAGGGTTTAGGGGGATGTGGGGGGAGAGACAGGAAATAGGAAAAAAAGAAAAACTGTTTTCCAATTACTTAACAGCAAATGCCGTGGCTATCCTTATGAAAGGTCAGAAACACAGCAACTGAAGCTGTCACATACTAGACAATTTGATGATAGTAACTAAGAAAACACAAAAGGCAGCTAAACCTCCCCCCTACTGCTAAAGCTGGCTGAGGTAGATCAATTTTGTCATGGTTGTTGTGAAGAAATTGCACTTGTTTGATGTTTCACCAGCTGATCATGTAGTTTCCTAGGAAACATCCTTTTTCACTTAAATCTAATTCTCCCACGTTGTGGGATCTGATGAGTCACTCAGCCTGGCTTTCTTCTCACTTCCCTCTACCCATTAAAGGGGACCAACTGGCTGGAAATCTACCAAATGAAATGAATTTATTAGTTCTTTTCACCTTTGTTCTTCACTAAACTCTTTCGCTTCTTCCTCATAAGTCTAACTGCTTCCCTGATGTGAGGGGCCAGGGATAATGAAGAAGCCAGCCGGGCGTGTGATGTGAGCCAGTGCTGGACAGCGAATTCCATCAATTTCTCAGTTATTAAACTGTATCTCAGCTTCTACCTTTAAATGGAAAGCATTACGTGCATAGAAACGTTTTTGCCTTGTAACCTGTAGTGGAATTTGATGTCAGCTTAATTTTAGATTCCCAGTCACACTTTAATGGATGGTTATGAGAGAGAGAGAGACAGAAAGGGAGGGAACATACAAGTAAGAGAGCTTATGCAGATGTTTTTTATTCTTATTTGAAACAATTCATAGATTCATTGCCACAAAAAATCTAGAACTTCAAGATAATCAAAATATAATTTTAACTTGTGAAGTGCAGATATATGATATATAATATTTAATATAAATGTCATTTAATATAAATATAAAAATTAAATACACAATATATAAACATATTTAATATATTATCTATATCTAATAAAGATAAATATATAATTATATATAATATATAAATATATTTAATTTATATACGTGTAAATTAAAGTAGCTTGCTCACCCCTCCTAATACGCTGAGCCACAGTTAATTGAGGTCACACATTCTAAGCAGAGTTGTCTCTTTGGGGAAGTGGCATAGACATGAGTGACAGAGAGAGGTCTGTTGAGATTCAGCATGAATAAAGAATTCTCAGAGCAAAACCTCACTGACTTTTTGCTCTAATGGCAGCTCATGGAAGAGCCTAGGCTGCAGACTGTGGGAACACCCTCACTGGCCTACGCTGAGTTAGCTCTATTGTTTTCTTCCCTTTTTGCTACACTCACTGGGCCTTTACTCTGTGTTCATTACTTTCCTCATGTTATCTCATGTGAGATAAGGTACGGTATTTTTACCTCCATTTTACTGATGAGAATAATCAAGGTCTAGAATTGGTAAATGCTTTGCCCAAAGTCACACAGCTTGGGGCAGTTTTAGGGCTCATTCTCAGCTCTGATGTCCATGATCTTTATAATTCTACTGAATACATTCTTTCTCTCATGGGCAAATGTATTGGTTTTCTTTAAGATGAGAGATTGTAGAAGCTAAGAAAATGCCTTCATCTGAGCCACCAAGCTACTAAATTCACAAAAGCAATTGTAAATATATCCCAAGCCTAGATGGGTCTCACCAATATGGCTCAAAAAAAGCAGGATCAACATGGTAGGAAATTGAACTTTTGCAGTAAAGTTACCTGGGGCAGAGTGCCTGTCAG
This sequence comes from Stenella coeruleoalba, assembly GCF_951394435.1. Lineage (NCBI taxonomy): Eukaryota > Metazoa > Chordata > Mammalia > Artiodactyla > Delphinidae > Stenella > Stenella coeruleoalba. The sequence continues at coordinate 54,760,550 of NC_137156.1, forward strand.
AGACTTGCTAACATAGCATCAGATAATCCTGAGAATGAGCTTTCACTCCTAGGATATGAGCAAAAAATGATACATTCTCAGTCACCTCCTGTGCTGAGGGTTCCTCATGCCGTTCGTTGTATCCACATGGATGGAAGGACCTAGGTTAGAGCACATTTCATGGGTGGCTAGGAATAAAGCCACCTTTGTGAAAATCATAACAATCTGCTCACTTGTATCTGCTTCCTACTTCAGGCTTCTTTTTTTTTTTTAAATATATATTTATTTGGCTGCGCTGGGTCTTAGTCGTGGCATGCAGGATCTTCATTGCCATGTGTGGGATCTTTGTTGTGGCACACGGGGATCTTTAGTGGCAGCATGAGGGATCTAATTCCCTGACCAGGGCTCGAACTTGGGCCCCCTGCATTGGGAGTGCAGGGTCTTAGCCACTGGACAGCCGGCGAAGTCCCACACTTTAGGCTTCTTAGTAAACATTGACCTGATTAATGGGCTTCATTGATAAACTCTTGAAAACCAGTAGTCTAACTCCAAAACAATGCATAAGTTAGCTCTTTGTCCATTGTGAACCGCCATAAACTTCAATGACATGCAACGATAAATCTGACTGTGGAGTAAAACTGCTCTAGGCTTGTATGATCTTGGATAGACTCACATGTCTGCGGCCGTCTAGACATCTAGGCTGGACTTGGTTAGGGAGCCTCTGTCTGCTCACATGTCTCTCATCCTTCTTCTGGGTCCAGTGGGCAGCCCAGGCCTGTTCTTTTCTTCATGGTGACAGAGGCTTCAGAGCACAAGTATAAAGACATAAGGCCTGGTTGAGGTCAGAGTCAGAACTGACAGATCATCACTTTAAGAGTTCTATTGGCCACACAGAGCTGTATAGTAGAACCCAAAAGACGCGTGCCCTGCTCTCCACAGAGCACTGCAGCGGTCAATGGCAAAAGATGTGGCTCCAGAGAGGATGCAGATTGAGGTTGATCATGTAATCTACCGGAGACAATGGACCACATTTTAAACTCTACGTCTACCACTAATGGTGTGAAATTGGGCAATTTATTTATAATCTGAGTCTTAATTTCTTTCTTTCTTTTTTTTCTTGTTAAACTGCATTATTCCTAGCACATGCAGTCCTTGTGAGAATTGAATGAGGAAAAGCACATGAAATTCCTCAACATGAAAATGGAACAGTAGCTGCACTAGGGCTCCACAAAGCGCCATCCTCCTTCTTACCCTGACCAATGCGCTCACTCACTCACTCATTTCCTTTCAATGTTCCCATTTCAGAAATGTTCCCATATGATGTTCGAGGAGACTCCCTCCTGAGGTCAGGAGACTGCATTCCAAGAGTCTATATTCTCTGCTTTGTCTCATTTTAGGCCCTTATATGCTACCATATGACAACTAAGACTATACAAGCAGTTATTTTCCAGGAGGCACAGATGTTGTCTGTTTCATTTGAGAAGCCAAGTCCTTATTGGTCCTACTTTCAAGGTCCATTTCGCAGGAAACATTTTATCCACAGAACAATAAACAGCAGCAAATGACATTATTAGTATCTAAAGAGTCATTAAATTCTACTCAGTATTAAAATGTCCCAAACTCTCTAGAGAGTTCTGAATATAGATGTTCATTTAACCTTCCTTTAAATTGCAGTATTTGAATGGGAGACGGAATCAGATTTTGGTCAGCAAATGTTACATAACAGCTGCTTGCAGAGGGCTCTTGTCTGTTCCCATTTCTTTTGGATGTTTGCATTTGCAACTGTAAGAAGAAATCTTTTCTTGGATGTAAGTTTGCCTTTACCTTCAGGCTCAAACAGCTTCTCTCACTGCTTTTTGGGGACAGTCATTGGATAGACCTCTGTGTCTTAAATTCCAGTAAAAATATCACAAACCCGTCTGGAATCCATCAATGACAGCTTCTGTCATGGCAGATGTAAAAAAAGATTAAATCAGAAAGAATAAGAAGCTTCGTGCATCTTTTGGGAGACCAGTCAGGACACCTTGTGACCTGGTTGAATCTGGAGGAGTTGTTTTTCTAAAGTTTACGTGTGTGAGTAGGCACAGATGTACTTTGCAGTGTGAGGATGACCCTGGATGTTTTGGAAGAAGGCCAGTAGCAGACAGCCCAGCAACCAGCCAGGACCCTAGGGAAGTGGCAGTAGGAGGTATCCTTGGCCTCAAATATTGGGTGGATTGAGCATTGTAATGGGAAATAGCAGCAGGGTATCTGCAGGTTCACAGAGGTATGCAGAGAAAGGGTGGCCTTATCCTGTGGAGCAAGATCGGGACCCGGCTCAAAAACCAGGTCAAAAAAATTTACTAGACCTGGATTCAAGGTTAAAACTAGATTCACCACGTCATTACACTGATGCTCTCTGTTTTGATGCTGAATTGAACTGCTCTGACCCCCAACCCTATTACACACTCAAGGTAGAAACACCTCTGCATACATGTGACTTCTCTTCCATCCATCTCCACCTCTGGTAGAGAATATTTTTCACCATTCACTCTGAGCCCTGAGAACAAACAAAAGTGGGCTGCGGACCTCTTTACATCCTGAGCCCTTCAAAAATCCCACAGGGCCCTGGCATAAAACAGAAAGTTGGAATTTCAAAGAGAACATAATTAAGTGACTACAGAGATGAGGTTGGGTTGTACAAGTGATGCTGACGCTCCCAGGGATTAGTGAAAGTAGAAAACCATTTACCACTCAGAGGCCTGAAAGGGCAAGGAGAGGAAACAGAGGCTGGTGAGAGCTGAAGCTGAAAACTTGAGAGCCCCTGACGTAAGGCCATCCTAGAGGTACTGGGTTCCTAATACAACTGAGACACTGAGGTGAGGAGACAGCTAGGGGATAAGTACCTTGACCTCTCTCTGTCCCAGACTCCTGCTAGGACAGCCCATTGGGGAACCCAATCAGAACCCAGAGGGTAAGGGAACCTTGGTGATGTAAGGGCTCAGACCTCGAAGGACCAGGGCCTGGCAGAGAAGGTAGAGTTTGGATATGAGGAAGGACAAGTGGAAAATGATGTAAAATGTATAACATGGTTAAGGCCCTTGAACATCATTTAGTCTATCAGTCTGACTTCTCTTTTTCAAATAAATTACCCTCACTGCCTTTAACCATCTTCTACTTATCAAGGCTGAGGCCTTGGAGATGAAATATTTCATAAATACATTCATATCATTTTAATAATTTCTTAGTATAGGATCTCAGAGATTTGTGTGCATTACTAAAAAAAAAAAGCAAAACCAAAAAGCAAATCTGTGGTGCTGACATGTAATATGATCTTCATTTCACTGAGAAGGAAGCTCGAAGACCCTGCAGGAGCTGAGACCTGTACGTATCCTTAGAGTGACATCACAGTGAGGTCTGATGCTAAGGTTACAGAACTCCCCAGTTGCCAGAACGCTTCCGTGCTGCCATGAAACTCTGTGAATGCCATAGGACCAATGCAATGGTACCAACTCCATTCCTCATTTACCGACCACTTAATATGTCCCAGGCACTGTGCTAGGTGCATAGGAGGGATAGAGTGGCAGTAAGACATCACAGAAGCAGAAACTTTAATCCTTTCAAAGACCCACTTAAGAGTGTCTGCCATCTGCATACTGCTGGTGTGCCAATGATATTCTGCCTATTTTTACAATAGTGGAAAAGCTAGCATTTACTCATTTGCTTCAATAATCTTCTCCCTTCTCTATTTTAGGTCCTTCTATGATATCATTTTAACTCCTTCTCTTTCTCCATCTCTTCCTTCCTACCCACAGCCCCAGCCCCATCTGCCTTCCCACAGTACTGAAAGCCAGTAGTTCCCAGGGGAAGCACTGCACCAGGATGAGGTTGCCTCTCGACACAAGGGATTCGAGATATCCTTTTTGCTCTGAGACATTGGTCCTCTGGTTATAACACTACATAGCTAATTACCAAGCATCTCCAGGTACTTGGCACGGAAACAGGCAAATTACACACATGATCTCCTTTAATTTGTTCCTATGAGTAAAATTTATTTGCACACATCAGTTCTTTGCTTACAGTGCTGCTGCCACCAAAATGATTAGTGTCATGAAACTGACAAGAAGCAAATCATCCTCATTTCTAACTTTGATGGCACTAAGTCTCAGTCTTCTCAGTTCTACGTGGTTCTCATTTGTTTTAACGGACACAAGTCTGAATATAAAATCAAGTAAAAATGGCTAAGTGGGGAGGAAAGGCTTGAAAAGGGAAAATGAGCCATCACATGGCATATGCTAGACTAACCTTGAACGAGTTTCATGAACACACATAACAGTGATAGAAAGGCAGCATGTAATCTAAGCCTGAATACTTGGTAAATCCCCCACTCTGTTATTCTGAAGCAGATCTCTGATGGGATCATATTCCTTTCCTTCTGTCTTCAGCCTTCTTTCCCTCTGTCTTGAGCCCTCTCTCCCTGAAACACCTCTTTATTTTCCCTGCCACTTTTTTCTGCACTTTTTAAAAACCAATCTTGGCTTTGGGGAGGGTTTCCCCAACAACTCTGGAAAAAGTTGCATTCAGTTACAGAACCGTGGAAATTTAGAGTCTGGAAGCAGTTTGGAAATCATCTAGTTGATCTTCCTCACCTCACCTATTGAGAACCCATAGTCTAGCAATGCAGAAATAGAGATTTCCATGATGATGGAAAATTTCCATATATGCACTGTCTGAAGTGGTAGCCACTAGCCACATTGTACATTGTACAATACATCACAGCTATTGTACACCTGAAATATGGTTAGTGTGACTGAATTCTTAATTTTATTTGCCTTTAATTTTAGTTTAAACTCAGAGGGCCACGTAGGGATAGAGGCTACCATATGGCATAGTGGAGGTCTAGAAATTCTTGGACTGTACCCAGTATCACATAGCTTTAAAGTAGAAGAATTCACCTGATTGTACAGGCCTATGACGCAGTGCAGGGGTCTTTAATGGTTTTCAAATACTGGAGTAAATCAACCAACTAAGCCCAGCATGCATAATTAAGGTACAGGTGAGAAGTGTCAGCTGCCTTGGCAATGACAAAGTAACACGGGAGCTGTCAGAATCTGGTAGGGCAAGAGGAAGAGGGGTCCACCAATAGCATCATCTTATAATATGTTGTACCAGATATGATGCTCACACTGATGAAAAGAAAAATAAGTTTGGATGTATTTTAAAATTTTTATAAAGACAGCTGAAATGGAAGCTAAAATATTTATAGAACCATAAAAATTAGGAGATGGGGGAACAAGAAAGACAAGATTGAATGGTTATAAGAATGTTGAATTTACTATTGAGCAGGAAGTTAATATATAGTGTCCTAAAATGGACAAATTAAAGAATAAATAAGCATGAACGGTTACAACATCTCTGAGCAGAAGAGGTGAAAGCTGTCTCTGCGGATGGGGCAATGAGTAGGGAGGGATGCAGAGACACACAGTGAGTTAATACTTCTCTGCATTTTATTATTTTGGGCTATGTTCATGCTTTTTATTTCTTAAATAAATAAAAGCTATTTTTATGAGCTTCATGGGTTTGAAATTAGGGCAGAAAATATATTTATCAGAATTTTCTTTTTTTAATGGAGGGATGCTGGGAAACAACACTGCACTCAGTGCAGGGGTCTTTAATGCATAACACTGCACTGAAGGCACAATTAAGTAGGTCACTGCTTTTCCTCATGCATTTAGCCAGACGTACAAAAATATTTACCCACAGAATCATTTGTATTTGTCTAATATATAAAGCCAGTGATTTCTGTCTGGCAGTCTCAGTCTCAGGCTGCAGTAAGTTAGATCTTCTAAACAATTATTCAGTGCAGTCAGAATAAGATGAATCAGGCTGAATATCACACAAATTCAAACACAGCTCTTAACACACTCCAGTCAAAGAACAGCAAACATAAAGGCAGATGTGATCTTACCTATTAGAATATCCCAGGAAAAAGTACTCCCAGCCTGTCTATTTGACACACATGCTGATACTGAATGGGGGTAGAACAAGAAGGCACTCACTTATGAGAGTTACGGGAAAGGAGGCAGAGATGCCGAGGTTGTGGCAATTAGAGCCCTTTTTTTTTTTTTGGACGGCGTGGGGGGAGGGGTTTGGGGCTATCAGGCAGCAGGTTTTTTTGGGTGAGAACTCAGCTCAGGAGCTGGGTGTTGCAGAGCCTGCTGGGTCCTGGGCTGCCGAAGCGGCGACTGCGGCAGCTCGTGCCTATGTTTCTTCTCCTTGAGGCGCTTGCGATGCTACAGGTCCCAGTCCTGCGGCAGCTTCCGGAGGCGGGCATTGCTCGGGTCCACGTGGTACTTCTCCTTCCGCTCTTGCTGCCGCCGCTGCCGGTTCTCACCGCTCTGGGCCACTTTGGCCATGCGCTCTTCCATGAACTGCTTCCCGGTTGACGCTTCTGCTCCTCGCCCAGCTGCCGCACCCGCAGTGCCTCCCGCTTGGCCCCCAGGCTCAGGTACCATTCGCACCCCTCAGCCTGCGGCTTCCGCGGCTGTTCCCGCGGTGGCCGTAAAGACGCCACCCTGGAGGCGGGCGCCAGGAGCCGCGTAGCGCGGCCCCAGCTGCCAGCGAAGGGTCAGCGGGTCATCCAGGTCTGGCCGCCAGGCTCCTGGAGTCCAGGCCCAGGGTGGTCACCAGGCCCGGCAGGCTGTGCGCCTCCGCACGGGCACCGCCATCTTGCCCATTACAATCCACTTTTGAGCTGGGTGTTGAAAATTGTGGACACCTGGCTGTAGCTAAGAGCTGAGGATGAGCAGCTGACCTTCTGCAGAGCTGTTGTACACAGACTGAGGGGCCAGAGTGTGGCGAGTCCACGGATCCTAACAAGGCATGGACATCTGGGTAAATGATACAGTTCATGGGCTGGGGAGCAGACTTCAGAGACCAAATGGAAGACTAGACCCCAGCCAGCCAGCGGGCGTGTGGAAGAAACGCCTTTCCCAGCACCGTCAGACTGGTCAATCCATCCCTCCTCTGCAGGAGCTTACTCTCCAAGTTTACACCTGAGAAGAGGTAAGTGGGGTACAAATGGGGTGTACCATAGTGTGACCCCCTGGGCAATAACCCCTGACCTTCTGACCATGGTCTGGTAAGACTCTAAGTGTCATGATGAATTTATTCTTATATGATCCTCGTACTTCACTTTAGCATTTCTGTTTTCAAGTCTCATTTCCTGAAATTTCATTTTGAGTCATTTCACATTCTTGAATATGATCCATACAGTAAACCGCCTGAAAAGTCATTGTACCTCTGTGGTCTAAGATGGTGCAGGATTCTCTCCATCTAGGCCTTATCAGGGCAAAGGAAACAAAATAAAAGCAATGTTAGTTGCTCTCATTCTGTAGCATAAATGAATTCTGGACACAGAGTAGTCCATGGTTTTTCTATGCCTGACAGGCCTAGAAAGAGAAACATTCACCTCAAGGATTTCATCCTCCTTCCTACGTTGACTGCACACTGCCTGTCTCACTAACCCAATGGACATACTTCTTAGGCTCCAACATCAGATTTTTGCCAAAAATTCCCAAGGAAACTGTAAGCTAGCCCTATACAGGATCTAGACCTCCTTGACCTCATCCAGTTTCTTTTTTTTTTTTTTTACATCTTTATTGGAGTATAATTGCTTTAAAATGATGTGTTAGTTTCTGCTTTATAGCAAAGTGATACATATACATATATTCCCATACCTCCTCCCTCTCGCGTCTCCCTCCCACCCTCCCTATCCCACCCCTCTAGGTGGTCATAAAGCAATGAGCTAATCTCCCTGTGCTATGTGGCTGCTTCCCTCTAGCTATCTCTTTTACATTTGGTAGTGTATATATGTCCATGGCACTCTCTCACTTCGTCCCAGCTTACCCTTCCCCCTCTCCATGTCCTCAAGTCCATTCTCTCTGTCTGTGTCTTTATTCCTGTCCTGCCCCTAGGTTCTTCAGAAACTTTTTTTTTTTTTAGATTCCATATATATGTGTTAGGATAAGGTATTTGTTTTTCTCTTTCTGACTTATTTCACTCTTTATGACAGGTTCTAGGTCCATCCATCTCAATACAAATAACTCAATTTCATTTCTTTTTATGGCTGAGTAATATTCCATTGTATATATGTGGTGCATCTTCTTTTTTTTTTTTTTTTTTTGTGGTATGCGGGCCTCTCACTGTTGTGGCCTCTCCCGTTGCAGAGCACAGGCTCCGGGCGCGCAGGCTCAGTGGCCATGGCTCACGGGCCCAGCCGCTCTGCGGCATGTGGGATCTTCCCGGACCGGGGCACAAACCCGTGTCCCCTGCATCGGCAGGCGGACTCTCAACCATTGTGCCACCAGGGAAGCCCCTGGCACATCTTCTTTATCCATTCATTTGTCAATGGACACAGGTTGCCTCCATGTCCTGGCTATTGTAAATAGTGCTGCAGTGAACATTGTGGTACATGTCTCTTTGAATTATGGTTTTCTCAGGGTATATGCTGAGTAGTGGGATTGCTGAGCCGTATGGTAGTTCTATTTTTAGATTTTTAAGGAACCTCCATACTGTTCTCCATAGTGCCTGTATCAATTTATATTCCCACCGACAGTGCAAGAGGGTTCTTTTTTCTCCACACCCTCTCCAGCATTTATTGTTTGTAGATTTTTTGATGATGGCCATTTTGACCAGTGTGAGATGATACCTCATTGTAGTTTTTATTTGCATTTCTCTAATGATTAGTGATGTTGAGCATTCTTTCATGTGTTTGTTGGCAATCTGTATATCTTCTTTGGAGAAACGTCTATTTAGGTCTTCTGCCCATTTTTGGACTGGGTTGTTTGTTTTTTTGATACTGAGCTGCATGAGCTGCTTGTAAATTTTGGAGATTAATCCTTTGTCAGTTGCTTCATTTGCAAATATTTTCTCCCATTCTGAGGGTTGTCTTTTAGTCTTGTTTAAGTTTTCCTTTGCTGTGCAAAAGCTTTTAAGTTCCATTTGTTTATTTTTGTTTTTATTTCCATTTCTCTAGGAGGTTGTCAAAAAGGATCTTGCTGTGATATATGTTTTACAGTGTTCTGCCTGTGTTTTCCTCTAAGAGTTTCATAGTGTCTGGCCTTATGTTTTGGTCTTTAATCCATTTGGAGTTTATTTTTGTGTATGGTGTTTGGGAGTGTTCTAATTTCATTCTTTTACATGTAGCTGTCTAGTTTTCAAAGCACCACTTATTGAAGATGCTGTCTTTTCTCCGTTGTATATTCTTGCCTCCTTTATCAAAAATAAGGTGACCTTATGTGTATGGGTTTATCTCTGGGCTATTTATCCTGTGCTATTGATCTATATTTCTGTTTTTGTGCCAGTACCGTACTGTAGCTTTGTAGTATAGTCTGAAGTCAGGGAGCCTGATTCCTCCAGCTCTGCTTTTCTTTCGTAAGATTGCTTTGGCTATTCTAGTTCTGTGAAAAATGCCATTGGTAGTTTGATAGGGATTGCATTGAATCTGTAGATTGCTTTGAGTAGTATAGTCATTTTCACAGTGTTGATACTTCCAATCTAAGAACATGGTATATCTCTCCTTCTGTTTTTATCATCTTTAATTTCTTTCATCAGTGTCTTGTAGTTTTTTGCATACAGGTTTTTGTCTCCTTAGGTAGGTTTATTCCTAGGTAGTTTATTCCTTTTGTTGCAGTGGTGAATGAGAGTGTTTCCTTAATTTCTCTTTCAGATTTTTCATCATTAGTGTATAGGAATGCAAGAGATTTCTGTGCATTAATTTTGTATCCTGCTACTTTACCAAATTCATTGGTTAGCTCTAGTAGTTTTCTGGTAGCATCTTTAGGATTCTGTATGTATAATATCATGTCATCTGCAAACAGTGACAGCTTTACTTTTTCTTTTCTGATTTGGATTCCTTTTATTTCTTTTTCTTCTCTGATTGCTGTGGCTAAAACTTCAAAAACTATGTTGAATAATAGTGGTGAAAGTGGACAGCCATGTCTTGTTCCTGATTTTAGAGGAAATGGTTTCAGGTTTTCACCATTGAGAATGATGTTGGCTGTGGGTTTGTCATATATGGCCTTTATTATGTTGAGGTAAGTTCCCTGTGTGCCTATGTTCTGCACGGTTTTTATCCTAAATGGGTGTTAAATTTTGTAGAAAGATTTTCTGCATCTACTGAGATGATCATATGGATTTTCTCCTTCAATTTGTTAATATGGTGTATCACGTTGATTGATTTGTGTATATTGAAGAATCCTTGCATTCCTGGGATAAACCCCACTTGATCATGGTGTATGATCCTTTTAATGTGCTGTTGGATTCTATTTGCTAGTACTTTGTTGAGGAGTTTTGCATCTATGTTTATCAGTGATACTGGTCTGTAGTTTTCTTTTTTTGTGACATCTTTGTCTGGTTTTAGTATCAGAGTGATGGTGTCCTCGTAGAATGAGTTTGGGAGTGTTCCTCTGCTATATTTTGGAAGAGTTTTAGAAGGATAGGTGTTAGCTCTTCTCTAAATGTTTGATAGAATTCGCCTGTGAAGCCATCTGGTTCTGGGCTTTTGTTTGTTGGAAGATTTTTAATCACAGTTTCAATTTCAGTGCTTGTGATTGTTCTGTTTATATTTTCTGTTTTCTCTTGGTTCAGTCTTAGAAGGTTGTGCATTTCTAAGAATTTGTCCATTTCTTCCAGGTTGTCCATTTTATTGGCATAGAGTTGCTTGTAGTAATCTCTCATGATCCTTTGTATTTCTGCAGTGTTAGTTGTTACTTCTTTTTCTTTTCTAATTCTATTGATTTGAGGCTTCTCCCTTTTTTTCTTGATGAGTCTGCCTAATTAATGGTTTATCAATTTTGTTTATCTTCTCAAAGAACCAGCTTTTAGTTGTATTGATCTTTACTATTGTTTCCTTCATTTCTTTTTCATTTATTTCTGATCTGATCTTTATAATTTCTTTCCTTCTGCTAATTTGGGGTTTTTTTGTTCTTCTCTAATTGCTTTATGTGTAAGGTTAGTTGTTTATTTGAGATGTTTCTTGTTTCTTGAGGTAGGATTGTATTGCTATAAACATCCCTCTTAGAACTGCTTTTGCTGCATCCCATAGGTTTTGGGTCATTGTGTTTTCATTGTCATTTGTGTCTAGGTATTTTTTGATTTCCTCAGTGATCTCTTGGTTACTTAGTAGTGTATTGTTTAGCCTCCATGTGTTTGTATATTTTACAGATTTTTTTCCTGTAATTGATATCTACTCTCATAGCATAGTGGTTGGAAAAGATACTTGACACGATTTCAATTTTCTTAAATTTATCAAGGCTTAATTCGTGACCCAAGATATGATCTATCCTGGAGAATGTTCCAGAAGCACTTGAGAAGAAAGTGTATTCTGTTGTTTTTGGATGGAATGTCCTGTAAATATCAATTAAGTCCCTCTTGTTTAATGTATATTTAAAGCTTGTTTTCTGTATTTATTTTCATTTTGGATGATCTGTCCATTGGTGAAAGTGGGATGGTAAAGTCCCCTACTATGATTGTGTTACTGTCGATTTCCCCTTTTATGGCTGTTAGCATTTGCCTTATGTGCTTAGGTGCTCCTATGTTAGATGCATAAATATTTACACTTGTTATATCTTCTTGTTGGATTGATGCCTTGATCATTATGTAGTGTCCATCTTTGTCTCTTGTAATAGTCTTTATTTTAAAGTCTATTTTGTCTGATATGAGTATTGCTACTCCAGCTTTCTTTTGATTTCCATTTGCATGGAATGTCTTTTTCCATCTCCTCACTTTCATTCTGTGTGTGTCCCTAGGTCTGAAGTGGGTCTCTTATAGACAGCATATATGTGGGTCTTGTTTTTGTATCCATTCAGCTTTTCAATGTCTTTTGGTTGGAGCATTTAATCCATTTATATTTAAGGTAGCTATTGATATGTGTGTTCCTTTTACCATTTTCTTAATTGTTTTGGGTTTGTTTTTGTAGGTCTCTTCCTTCTCTTGTGTTTCCTGCCTAGAAAATTGCCTTAAGGATTTGTTGTAAAGCTGGTTTGGTGGTGCTGAATTCTCTTAGCTTTTGCTTGCCTATAAAGGTTTTAATTTCTCCATCAAATCTTAATGAGATACTTGCTTGATAGAGTACTGTTGGTTGTAGGTTTTTCCCTTTCATCACTTTAAATATGTCCTGCTACTCCCTTCTGGCTTGCAGAGTTTCTGCTGAAAGATCAGCTGTTAACCTTATGGGGATTCCCTTGTGTGTTATTTGTTGTTTTTCCCTTGCTGCTTTTAATATTTTTTCTTTGCTTTTAATTTTTAATAGTTTGATTAATATGTGTCTTGGCATATTTCTCCTTGGATTTATCCTGTATGGGACTCTTTGCACTTCTTGGACTTGATTGACTATTTCCTTTCCTATATTAGGGAAGTTTTCAGCTATAATCTCTTCAAATATTTTCTCATTCCCTTTCTTTTTCTCTTCTTCTTCTGAAGCCCCTATAATTCGAATGTTGGTGCATTTAATGTTGTCCCAGGGGTCTCTGAGACTGTCCTCAATTCTTTTCATTCTTTTTTCTTTATTCTGCTCTGTGGTAGTTATTTCCAGTATTTTATCTTCCAGGTCACTTATCCGTTCTTCTGCCTCAGTTATTCTGCTATTGATTCCTTGTTAGAGAATTTTTAATATTTATTGTGTTGTTCATCGTTGTTTGTTTGCTCTTTAGTTCTTCTAGGTCCTTGTTAAACATTTCTTGTATTTTCTCCATTCTATTTCCAAGATTTTGGATCACCTCTGAATTCTTATTCAGGTAGACTGCCTATTTCCTCTTCATTTTTTTCTTCTGCTGGGTTTTTACCTTACTCTTTCATCTGCTGTGTGTTTCTCTGTCTTCTCATTTTGCTTAACTTACTCTGTTTGGGGTTTCCTTTTCACAGGCTGTGGGTTTGTAGTTACCGTTGTTTTTGGTGTCTGCCCCAAGTGGCTAAGGTTCGTTTAGTGGGTTGTGTAGGCATCCTGGAGGAGGGAACTAGTGCCTATGTTCTAGTGGATGAGGTTGGATCTTGTCTTTCTAGTGGGCAGGACCATGTCCGGTGGTTTATTTTGGGGTGTCTGTGACCTTATTATGATTTTAGGCAGCCTCTCTGCTTTAGAGAGGGGTTGTGTTCCTGTCTTGCTAGTTGTTTGGCATAGGGTGTCCAGCACTGTAGCTTGCTCGTCTTTGAGTGGAGCTTGGTCTTAGCATTGAGATGGAGATCTCTGGGAGAGCTTTTACTGTTTGATATTACATGGAGCTGGGAGGTCTCTGGTGGACCAATGTCCTGAACTTGGCTCTCCCACCTCAGAGGCACAGGCCTGAAACCTGGCTGGAGCACCAAGACCCTGCCAGCCACACAGCTCTGAAGAAAAGAGAGAAGGAAGGAAAGAAAAAAGAGAGAGAGAGAGAGAGAGAAAGAAAGAAAGAAAGAAAGAGGGAAAAAAATATTAAAAAATAAAATAATTATTAAAAATAAAAAAATTATAAAGTAATTTATAAAAAAGAAAGAATGAAAGAAGAGAACAACCAAACCAAAAAAAAAAATCCACCAGTGATAACAAGCACTAAAAACTATACTAAAAAAAAAAAAAAGGGCAGACAGAACCCTAGGACAAATGGTCAAAGCAAAGCTATACAGACAAAATCACACAAACTCCACCGCCTCAATTTTGGGATGATTCGTTGTCTATTCAGGTATTCCACAGATGCAGGGTACATCAAGTTGATTGTGGACATATAATCCGCTGCTCCTCAGGCTACTGGGATAAATTTCCCTTTCTCTTCTTTGTTCGCACAGCTCCTGGGGTTCAGCTTTGGATTTGGCCCCGTCTTGCGTGTAGGTCGCCTGAAGGCGTCTGTTCTTTGCTCAGACAGGATGGGGTTAAAGGAGCAGCTGATTAGGGGGCTCTGGCTCACTTTGGCTGGGGGGAGGGAGGGGTGCGGAATGCGGGAGAGCCTGCGGCAGCAGAGGCCGGCGTGACGTTGCACTAGCTTGAGGCGCACCGTGCGCTCTCCCGGGGAAGTTGTCCCTGGATCACGGGACCCTGGCAGTGGCGGGTTGCATGGGCTCCCCGGAAGGGCGGTGTGGAGAGTGACCTGTACTTGCACACAGGCTTCTTGGTGGCTGCAATAGCAGCCTTAGCATTTCATGCCTGTCTCTGGGGTCCTCTGGCTATCAAGCCGAGGCTCGCGCCTGTCTCTGCAGCTTGTTTAGGCGGTGCTCTGAATCCCCTCTCCTCATGCACCTGGAAACAACTATCTCTTGCCTCTTAGGCAGTTCCAGACTTTTCCCCGGACTCCCTCCCAGCTAGCTGTGATGCACTATCCCCCTTCAGGCTGTGTTCACGCCGCCAACCCCAGTTCTCTCCCTGCGATCCAACCGAAGCCCGAGCCTCAGCTCTCAGCCCCCGCCCGCCCTAGCAGGTGAGCAGACAAGCCTCTCGGGCTGGTGAGTGCTGGTCGGCACCAATCCTCTGTGAGGGAATCTCTCCACTTTGCTCTCTGCACCTCTGTTGCTGCGCTCTCCTCCGTGTCTCTAAAGCTTCCCCTCAGCCACCCCCGCCCCCTGTCTGTCAGTGAAGGGGCTTCCTAGTGTGTGGAAACTTTCCCTCCTTCACAGCTCCCTCCCACTGGTGCAGGTCCCGTTCCTATTCTTTTGTCTCTGTTTATTCTTTTTTCTTTTGCCCTACCCGTGTACGTGGGGAGTTTCTCACCTTTTGGGAAGTCTGAGGTCTTCTCCCAGTGCTCAGTAGGTGTTCTGTAGGAGTTATTCCACATGTAGGTGTATTTCTGATGTATTTGTGGTGAGGAAGGTGATCTCCATGTTTTACTCCTCTGCCATCTTGAAGGTCTCCCCTCCCTCATCCAGTTTCTATAGATCATTTCTATCAAGTGTAGATCTTTCTTCCAGAAACCCCCTTGCTTCCATTTTGGCCTCATTGCTCTTGCAGGATGCCAAGAATTACCATGGGTGTCCTACTTTCTTCAAAGCTGAGTTCACAAAAAGTCATGCCTACTGTCTTAGTCTTCTCAGGCTGTCATGCCAAAATACCACAGACTGGGTGCCTTAAACAACAGATTTTAATTCTTTTACAGTTCTGGAGGCTGGAAAGTCCAAGATCAAGATGTCAACTAATGGATTTCGGGTTTAGCTCTCTTCCTGGCTTGCATATGGTTGCCTTCTTGCTATGTCCTCACATGGACTTTCCTCTCTGCAGGCACATGGAGGGAGAGAGAAATAGCTCTCTCTCTCTCCTCCCCTTCTTATAAGGCCATTAATGACATCATAAGTCCCACCCTCATGACTAATCAAACCCTAATTTCCACCCAAAGGCTGCATATCCAAATACCATCACACTGGAGATTAGTCTTCAATATATGAATCTGTGGGGGAGAACAAACATTCAGTCCAAAACATTCCACCCCTAGCCCCCTTCTCCAAATTTATGGCTTTCTCTCATGCAAAATACATTAATTCCACCTCAGCAGTCCCCAAAGTTTTCACTCTTTCCAGCATCAACTCTAAAGTCTGAAGTCCAAAATCTCATCTAAATATAATCTAAATTAGACATAAGTGAGACTAAAGGTATAATTCATCCTGAGGCAGAATTCCCCTCCAGCTGTGAATCTGTCAAAGAAGACAAGTCATGCGCTTCCAAAATACAATAATGGTACAGGAATAGGTTAGACGTTCCCATCCCATGGGAGAAATAGGAAAGAAGTAAAGGGTGACAGGTCCCAAGACGATCCAAAACCTAGCAAGGCAGATTCCACCTCATCGTAAGGCTCCAGAATAATCCTCATTGGTTCAATGCTCTGACCCACCGGGGTGGCAGTCCCATCTTCTAGACCCATGGTCCCATCTTCAGATCCCCTGGGGTTGATAGTCCATTCCTCAAGGCTCTGCCAGGTGGCAGTAAGCTCCCAAGGATGGAGCACCCCTGTCCCCAGGGCTCTGGACAGCACACAGTACAGTGGAGGCAGTCCTGGTCATCTCTGAATCCCCTTCAGGATCATTCTTTTCTTTTCTCAAAGCATGGCACACAGTCACAGCTGAGTAGCTGTATGGTTCAGTCCTGTAGGATCAATTAATTTTGACAATTTCTTTTTTTTTTCTGTCCCCTTTATTACCAGGTGCTAGTGTTTCACTTGTATAATCCCATCTCTATTCCTGGCTTCTGCTGAGATGGTGGCTTAAGTTCATGAATGGTACCCATGATCTCTTTTTCAAACGGTTGTTCAGTCATCCTCTTAGTGTTCTCTTCAGAACAGACTTTCTCATTTTTTTGCAGTATGGATAAACTAATAATTTTGCAATATCTGCACATTCTGGTTCATTTTCCCTTAACTATTCTATCTTCATCCCTCTCCTTTTGCATTTTACTATAAGCAGTAAGGGAGACCCAGGCCACACCTTCAGTACTTTGCCTAGAAAGCTTCTCTGCTAAATACCTGATTTCATCACTCACAAATTCTATCTTCCACAAAACACTAGAACACATTTTAGCCACGTCCTTTACTACTTTATAACAAGGATCTCCTTTCTTCCAGTTTCCAATAACATGTTCCCCATTTCCATCTAAGCTTTCACCAGAATTGCCTTTAGCTTCCATATTTCTAGCACAGACCTCAAAACACTGCCAGCCTCTACCCATTACCAGTTCCTAAGTCACTTCCACACTTTTAGCTATTTGTTACAACAGTATCCACTTCTTGATACCAAAATCTGTATTAGTCTGCTCAGGCTGCCGTAGCAAAATATCACATATGGGGTGACTTAAACAATGGAAATTTATTTTCTTGCAGTTCTGGAGGCTTGGAAGTCCAAGGTCAAGGTGCTAGATGATTCCATTTCTGGTAAGGACTCTCTTCCTGGCTTGCAGGTGGCTGCCTTCTTGCTACATCCTCAACCCAGTTACCTCCCAAAGGCTCCATTTCCAAATAGCATCACATTGGGATTTAGGGTTTCAGTATGTGAATTTTGTGGGAGACACAGACATTCAGCCCAAACAACTACTTAGCATGAATGTATGTTCGTTGCTCACAGACCTAGCTGCTAAGGGTGGATGGAGATCATATTTCCTTGCTTTATGATCCAGCCCTCTGATTATCCCTCTTGATTTGTTTTCCTCCAGCCCCTCTTAGTATGACTGTTTGAACTTGGATCACACCATCCACAGGAGAAGTTTGCGTGCATTTTGGTCCACATAACATAATTTATGAATTTATGTAATCACTGTTGTCCCTTCCCCAGAGTATCTTCCACCTCAAAACCCAGCACTTATATTTTTTCCTCCACTTCAATTACATCTTCTGGCCAGTGTAGATGTTTCCTTCGTTCACTAAGAAATAGTACAGGACCAGAACTCAAACATACTTGACAGGTTTGTGGTGCTGCTGAGAATTACCCTGATGACTGAGTGATGTGAAGACAGCCGGCCACAAATTTCACATTAACTCTCAATCTCAGGCTTTGTGTTAGCTCTCAATCTGTTTATTATAGTTTCCAGTGCTCTGTGTTGTTTGCTTAACTTTTGGCATTCTGTCTTTAGTGATTTGACCATTTGGAGGTCAGCTTGACCCAGGCAGACAGCAATCTGACAGTCTAATTTCTTTCATGCCATCTGAGGGGTCCTCTGAGTTGCAGCTGGGAGAGATTCAATGCTAATTGTTGATGTGTTGAAAGCTTGTGGTGTCCATCTTCAAAATCAGGCGAGAGATGTTTCCAGCTGGCTAGGACTTCAACAGAGTAATTCAACGCTTAAGTCGTGGACCCATGACAAATAGATCCTATAGGTTTCTGCTAGTTAAAGGGAAATATCAGAAAGAGATCGGGTGGCTTCTTAAAAAATTTAGATACAAAGAGGGAAGGAGGAAAAGATGGGAAAAGAAAGAAAAGGATAACAAATGGTTTTTATACATGAACATTTTCTCATCTTAATATAAGAAATAGGGAGACTTCTTTTTCTTTTACTGTTGAATCTGCTTCTGATCTTAATCATGATTTAAAATTCGCTGTTGGCTACGGAGTATGGGTATTTCATCTTTGTCTTTAACATCGGTGAAGTTGTGGTAAGGTGTCCATGGACTTGAAAGAACACAAATAGTTCAGAGGTTTTATGGGAAGGTTTTCAAGCATGGGACAATTTGCAGTCAAGAAATCTTCATTAAATTCTAAACTCTTCAATTAAAGATGGTATATCAATTATTTAAGCTCCCGGGACCTTAATATCCACATTTGCCAGTTGAAAGGGTTGATGAAATGACACCTAAGACTTTCAGAATTTCTAATAGAAGTATTCTGTGCTCTGCTATGCTCTGCTATGCTATGCTATTCTGTTCTTCGGTGTTCTTGAAATCATTCATAGATGGGAAAATCATTTAATTTATCATCCAAACCAGGACAGTTTTGATACCCTTCAAAGTCAAAATGAAATATTGCTTTGTAAAAGAATTAACCTTTTAAAAAGTTTGAAAGATCACAGAGGGAGATGGGGGGTAATTTAATTAAATTTTTTTATGGATTTTGGAAATAAAAATTCCACTGCTAATAAAGAACACTTTCTTTACATGTGTGTTGGCACTTCTGCACCCCCAGCTTTAACGGTGTTGGGAGCCATGCCTGGAGTTGCCATTCAAAGGGTTCCTTCGCTAAGAACCCTACCTTAGTGTGCTGCTCCCTCCCACCCACCTATGGGTCAGGAGTCCCTCCTTGGGGTTCCCACAGCACCAGTGCAAATCCCTAGCACAGGAGCCAGTACACTGTTTTATAATAGTTAGTTTCCTTGCTTGTCTTCTTGAGAAGATGGAGGGCAAAATCTGGCTCTTTCATCTCTGTCACCCTAGGACATGGGCATCAGGGCTGAGACTAAAGGAAGACAAGTCATCCCCTCTCAGGGTCGTGTCATGTCGTGTCGTGTCATGCAGGGTGAGCACTTGTGTGGACCTGAGTGTGATGCCTCCTGACGTTTGGTCCCCTAGGTGCCTTGCTTGCCTCACTCTGGTCCAGGCCCTGATGGGTAGAGTGCTTTAGCACATAATAATCCTGTAGAAAAACCAGTGACATGAGCAAATACTGAACTTTAGAGTCAGGGTTCGTTTTTATTATTATTATTATTATTTTTTTTTTTTGCAGTAAGCGGGCCTCTCACTGTTATGGCCTCTCCCATTGCGGAGCACAGGCTCCAGACGCGCAGGCTCAGCGGCCATGGCTCACGGGCCCAGCCGCTCCGCAGCATGTGGGATCTTCCCGGACCGGGGCACGAACCCGTGTCCCCTGCATTGGCAGGTGGACTCTCAACCACTGCGCCACCAGGGAAGCCCCAGGGTTCGTTTTTAAATGTAGGTTTTATTATTATTTCAGAATGGTGAGGCCAACAGATCAGAAGATGATTGCCATTGAAAAGACGGTTTGTTACTCACAGTTCCCAAGAGGAGGGGGCATGCCACGCTATGCAGGGGTCACATGGGGAAGCATCAGGGCTGGTAAGCCACTTGTAGGCCAGTCCTTTACTAGCTCTGGAAATTGTCTGGTCCTCAGAAGGCAGTCTCTCCAGCTCAGCAAGGCTCCAAGATATCAGAGCATCAGAATGAAAAGACGTGTGTAATCCAGGCCTGACAGTTTGAATATGTGCTGCCATATATAAGCCTCGTGGCCTTAAGCATACCAGCCTGTCTCAGAAAACAGGAGGGTTAATAATGCAGCAACCTTACTGGGTTGTCATGAGGATTAGAGCAAGAAGCCTGGCACACAGTAGATGCTCAAGAAATGACAAACATTAGTCAGTATGCACAGTAGACTATCTATAACATGGCATATGCATTTGTGCATATATACCACAGCTTGTGTGGGGAGAGAGCTTTGTTGTTGTTTTGAAAATGACCTCCACTTTTGGCCACTTCTTTGAATCATATTCTGAATAATTCTGCAAAATAGACTAACTGCTCCTGGAAACTTGAGTCTCTCTCCAGGGTCCTAAAACTTTTTGCTTTGAACAAGGCTAAAAATAACCCAAGTACCCTCCTTCCCTGTGGGATGATGGTGCTACAGACTTCACAGAGGAAGTCAGGAGATTCAGGGGACTGTGGACTTGTATTCCAAAGAAAGTTTCTGGAACTTTCCAAAGCTTCAAAAAGAAGTTAGTTCTGAATGCTTTATAAGTTTCAGAAGAAGCTCTCTCTAGGCTGGTACGGTGACAGCAGCAGTTTCTTCCGACATCAAGCAGGAATTTTTATTAGCACAAGGGCTTGTTAAAGAGAGGCCCTAAACGTGGCACATGGAAGCAGCAGTGGACAAAGGATCAGTTTTGTCATCAAGTATTAGCTTTCGCTTGACAGCATTTAGGGATCGGGGGTTATATAGAACCATTAACTTCAGACCTTTGCCTCCCATATCAGGGTTAACATCAGTGGGTTGGAAGAGAAGAGAAATCACAAATGACGTGTTGTGTGAGCTGCAAAGAAGAGGTACTGTGTTTGTGGTAGAGATAAACATAGCACCGTTCTCCGGGGACCTGTGCTAGTCTCATGCTGTCATTCTGTGTAAAATAGGATCCTGATCAGGAATCCTATGACAGTGAGAAGCCTTCCCCTGGGCCTCCTTCAGGGGTTGGAATGGGTCTTTGCCAGGCAGCGTTAGGAGGCTGACACTGCTTAAACTGAGCCTAAATATACACAAGGAGACTAGAGTGTGGGCAGCATAAACATGTTCTTAACTTCTCTCATTATAACAGTCTAAAGCATTTCCTTGGAATCTTCCATTTCATTCCTTCCTGCACTAAGAAGCACCCATGTACTTTGGAACGAGGACAGTGAGTCCATATACTCTTGTGGCCTCCATACAAAAACAGCGTTATTAAGTGTTAAGTGGTCTCTTTAGTCTTTTTAGTCATTTTTGTGTATTTCTTTTAAGAAATAGATACTGTAGCATTTAATGTAACTTTTGTATTGCAGAATTTGTTGACAGAATATATGTTGCAGCACTGACCTTTGGAAAATTACTTTCCTTATGAGATAATTTATAACCTGTAGAAGATATTTGGTGTCTTAATGTTTTCTTTCAGTCTCTCACTCTGTCACTGTTTCTTTTTATTGCGTTAAGTAGACCCAGTACACAGGGAAGCTTCCAGGATGAAAACAGTTATTTTCCAAACAGCTTCTGAGGGGTAGACTGAGGTAAGGTCCAGGGCTACGCACCTGTAAGCCTGATTAACCTTGTGTTGTTCAATTAAAGCTCTTAGTTCAGGTAAAAAAGAAGGAAGAGGAGGAAGGGGCGGGGGGTAAAATGTTGTTAAGTTTTTTTTGTTTGAGCATTTACAGAGTGCCAGGCCTCTTGCTATGCTTTTTACATATTTTCATAGACAACCTCCATCACAACTCTTTGAGGCAGGTGTTATTGTCATCTCCATTTCATAGATAAGAGCATTGAACCACAGTGAAGTTAATTGTCCAAGATCCCAATTACCGGGTCAGTCACAAATCAAACCTAATCCTGATGAAACAGTTCAATTATTTTTCTTTATCAGATTATATAAGTAGTTATTAATTAAGATCAAATGCCACTTAACTTGCAAACTCTTTCTCCACTCTTCAATCCTTCTCCACAGTGGAATACATTGTAAACTCTTCTTGATTTCTTTCCTGATCCATATCTCCATATTTCTAAAAACTGTGATTATATTGGGCTTTTTTATTTAACAAGCTCATCACCTTCCTGTGATGGTTCATATGAATTTATTTTGCCTACACGTATCCTTGCTCTGATTCCTCCCCTCTCATTCTTCCCGTCACAGTGTTCATTATTTCTATATAAATGATGTCTTCTGCCAATTGAGTGATTCTTTTTTCTTTTTATAATTTAACATTTTTTCTTAGACTTAATATTTACCTAATTACTTCATTCACTGAATTAGCTACATTTTTCTTACAGATTTCTTCTCAAATGTTCGGTAGATCTATCAACATTGACTCTTCAGATGAGCTCTGAGTCTTATCACACGTCCCCAGAGATCATCTTTTTCCTTTCCTTCCAGGAGAGACTGGTTTCCTTTCACCACAATCCTGTTGGATACCTTGCATCCATGTCTTTCTAAGCTTGCACACTCATTTCTGGTAGCCCATAGCCTCCAGTAATTTATTTTTAAAAGGATTGTTGTTGTTTGTTTGTTTGTTTTGAGTTTCCTTTCTCTTACATTGTTGAGCAGTTTGGCTGAGTAAGAATTCTAAGTTGAAAATCGTAATTTAGACAATGATGCTTCATTCCTTTTTAGTTTTCTATGGTGCTGTTGAAAAGTCCTGTGCCATTCCGGATCCTGTTCTGTTACATGTCATCTCTCTTTTCAGCTTTAAAAGCTTGTAGGAGGTTCTCTTTATGCTCATTGCTCTGACACATCCCTATGATATGCACTGGTGTGTGTGTGTGTGTGTGTGTGTGTGTGTGTATTTTGTGCTTTTTTTTTTTTTTTTTGTCTTGGAATCTCAGTTCTTTCTTTTTCTGATGATTCCTGTCCTTCAATACTGGAAATTTTTCTTGCATTATTTCTTTAATAATGTAATAATACTTATTTCTTTTATAATTTCCTCCCTTCTGATTATTCTATTTCTATTCTCTTTATTTATCTTTTAATTTTCTTATCATATCTCTTCTTTTCAATCTCTCTCATTTTTTATTTTTGCTATTTGGAAGTGACCTTAAACTGTTGAGATTCAAAGCTTTCTATCTTTTAAAAAGGTTCCTGATGTAAGATTTTCAACATCTATGAGTTTTAAAAAAATTACTTATTTTAAAGCATTCTGCTCTCATGATATCTTCTCTTATTTCTCCTGGGATATAATAGTCTTTCTTTTAAATCTGTTTTATTTTTATTTATCTAATTGTTGCTCTCTACATTTTCCCTGTGTCTTTTAGGTTTCTACTTTTTTGTTTGTTTTGGTTTCTGTTCTGTTTTTTATGTTGAAAATTTTATTTAGTTGTTGGTGTTCTTTGGCTACCCATTTTATTTTTAAAAAGGAGGCATGAAAATGCTCAATCAAAGCTCTGTGTCCAGGCACATGACATAAACTTTGTAGTTTCATTGTACGGTGATTTGTAGCAGAGAAAGCTTTTTACTGGAGAATTATCACTTATCATTGTCTGGAGATATTTTCTATAGAGCTATTTTATTCTTGTAGTGAGGAAGCTTCTCTTCACATGGGATGTGGGGTGGGTGAAAACCTCAGTGTTTACTTGGCAGATTTCAACTGTGTTCAGATGCATGCCTCACTCAGACCCTCCCTGTGACCTTGGTCCTCCATGTCCTACACCTTTCTCAGGACTATAGGTCGTGCTGCCCTTTCCCAGTGGGTTCCCTTCTGCAGGCACTTTACGTACAGCTTCCTTTACTTTGTTAACTCTACTACCAATCGTCCATTTGCTTTCCAACTTCCTCAAACTTTGTCAAATCTTTTCTTTACCATTGCTGTTTCTCCTTTTTCCTTTGCCTTTGTTGGAAGGCCCTGTTAAATTCCTCTGCTATTATTTCATTAGAGTTTATTGCAGAAAAAGTAGATAAACACGCATAGCTCATCTGCTCTGCTTAATAGCAATCCTTACTGTTCCTCATTGTTTTTTAATATATACTCTGCTTGCAACATGTCTTTACAGTTTGTGTGCTTTTCTCCTATGCATCATGTTTTACATCCTTGTGATGCTTTACAGTTTAAGAAGCACATGTTGGGACTTCACTGGTGGTCCAGTGGTAAAGAATCTGCCTTCCAATGCAGGGGACATGGGCTCAATCCCTGGTCAGGAAAGTAAGATGCCACATGCTGAGGGGCAAATAAGCCCATGTGCCTCCAACTACTGAGTTCACGCGCCTCAACTAGAAAGCCCATTTGCTGCAAACTACAGAGCCCACGCACCACAACTAGAGAGACCACATGCCACAACGAAAGATCCCACATGCCACAACGAAGACCTGACACAGCCAAAAATAAAAAAAATACATAAATAAATAAATAAATTTAAAATAAATACATGCGCTTAGAAAAATAAAATAAAATACCAAATTTCAAATTTCTAAAAAAAAAGCAGCAGCACATGTTTAGAAGCACTATCTTATTTTTTTCCTAGAAAAATCCTTGGTCTAAGACACAGTATATTATTCTGTTTTTCATACTTGACAGATGGAGGGACTTCCACCCAGGGAGTTTAACTGACATGCCCAAGATCACTCAGTCAAGTTTTTCAAGCTTCCCCAATTACAGGATTTTGCCTCCCCTCCACTCTACCTCTCAGGCCTAATTTGTGGCAACTTTATAAAATAAATAAAGGGAAGAAGCAGATGAATTTCAAACACTTAGTTTGAAAAATCTTATTTCTAAACTAAACTGAATTTTCAAAACTAGGTTGGATTTTGGTGTATTTTGTGACGCACAGTCATTATTGCAGTGAACAATTGAGATTTGACTGAAATAATAGATCTATACTGTTCTGATGTCTGTAGAAACATTTAGAGAAGCAAACAATTTGTTGGGTTGGGGGGGAGTTAAAAAATGAGGGGCACAGTTTACCTATTAAAGTGCTTTTAGCATCAACATTAGGTAGGTTCATTGTGTAGCATGAACAAAATTGACAGCCACATCTGTAGGGCTTTTTTTTTTTTTTTTTTTTTTTTTTGCAGTACGCAGGCCTCTCACTGTTGTGGCCTCTCCCGTTGCGGAGCACAGGCTCCGGACGTGCAGGCTCAGCGGCCGTGGCTCATGGGCCCAGCCGCTCCGCGGCATGTGGGATCTTCCCGGACCTGGGCACGAACCCGTGTCCCCTGCATCGGCAGGCGGACTCTCAACCACTGCGCCACCAGGGAAGCCCTGTAGGGCTTTTTCCATCTCTGGCCATCATTTAATGGAGCTAATGCATGTTTATTACAGCATGGTTCCCATTAAACAACAGCCTAGCTATTAGACAGAAAATTCCTGCAAGCAACATGATGCACTTTCTGCAAAGGAACTTCTTGACCACAGGGGCCCTGCTGTGATAATGCTGACAACTTCACGTTCTGTGGGCTGGAGGGATGCGAGGCAGGGGCCCTTGGCCTTCATAGCCCAGTCTGCTTGGAAGCCCTCTGGTGGAATTGAGGCAGGTCTGTGTTGCTTCCCTAGAGGCAGGGACTGAGGATTGGCCAGGCTGACATCTTCCTCCCAGGCCCTCTCTAGTCAGATGCCTGGATCCTGAGGTCTGAGCTCTACCTGAGGATGCCAGCTTCCCCTTTTTCTGTGGAGAGAGCTTGCTGGGTTGGAGCACTGTCTGTGGAAAAGGCAGCCCTGAACAATCCCTGTGCAGTATTCCCCATCTCACTGGCTCTGAGACATTTGAATAATTCCTCAAGTCCTGAATCAAAGAACAGTCCTCATCTTGCTGAATCTCTAGCTAGCCACTCAGTCAAGTGTCTGCCTTCTTCCACACCCTGCTTGAATACCATCATGTCTATAAAATCTTCTCTAAGTCCAGAAATAATGAATCTCTCCAATTCTTACTGTCTTCATGTGCTATTTATGCTCTGTCTGGTACTTATTTCGCTGTGCCCTGCATCGTGAGGACAACAGTGGGCTGATGCCAATGATGGTGCTGTTAGGACAACATATGCTCCAGAGGCAGCCTTCTGTTTGAGTCCTCTTTCTGCTTCCCACGTGGTCCAGTCTCCCTGTGTCTCAGTTTCCTCATCTGTAAAATGGAGACAGTAATACTCTCCTTTCCAAGTTGTAATAGAAATGTAGGATAAAAATGTACATACATCGTCTGACACTAACATCATCTTTCTTTCTTTTCGCTTTTGTGTTTGTTACAAATGATTTATGAGTTTAGATTATACTTTTTCATTAAATGTAATGTTATATTTTACATTTGAGAATCTGCCTTTTGAAAAACCTGTTTGCACCTACAGACCCTACCTAAGTCTACCTGTGTCTCTCTTCATGAATTTACCCATCAGTAAGAAAATGCTGCTACTTTACCATTAGGTTGGCTGCTTTCTGTCATGGGCCCAAGTTTGGGCTGACTCCTCTCCATTTCCCTCTGAGCTCCCTTTTTCCTCACTTGTGCACATCAGTGTGATGACCCCTTTGGGCTGTTGGATGTTCTGGATGGTGATCACAGAATCAAGATGGACCTCCTGAGCTCACGGTCTGCATCCTCACCCGGCAGGGGAAGCTTCCTAAGAATTAGAGCTTCATTCCCTGATGCCTGGATCTCAGTGCTTTGCCCTGGGAGAAGAGGACCAGGTTGCCATTGGCCACCACCAATATCAAAGAATAGTTCTGTGTATAGCCATCACGACTCCTTATCTCGTGCTTTACAGCTGTTTTAGTGTTTTGATAGGTACTCTCTATTGCAATTCATACTACTGACTTGGAGGGGGTCACATACCGCCTCTATGGGTGGGGACATTGAGACTCAGGGGCGTAGGAGATGACCCCCAAGTCAGCCAGCAGATGCAAGCCTGCATCTCACATCCTCTGATTCCGAGTTGGTGCCTGGTCTCCATCTTCTCCATGCTGCTATAGAGGCTTCTGCTGCTGGTACCCACTCTCATCTTGTCATACTAATCCCACGGAGACAGACCCCCAGAAACTCACAACACACTTGCAGGATGTGATTCATTCTCCCTAGAACAGGGAGACCAGAAAGACATTTTGTTTCAGACCATCTGCTTGAAAGAACTCCTGCCTAACCTCACCCTGGGCCTATTGTAGAACTGTGAAGGAGGGTTACAGCTTGAAAAGGCATCTTCTGTGATTGCTACACATCACTCTAGGGGGAGATCTCCCTCCACTCAATGCTTTTGGCCTTTTGGGAGAATGTTTCCCCATTTACTGAAGGCCAAGTCCTTTGAGAAAAATGTACTGCTGCACATACTGATTTATACTGATCCTTCCAGCGAGCTGTGTAGAAGATTCATTTATCAGTTGGATGGTTGGGAGTTTATGGGGATTCTTACATTAGACCCAACTGTGTCTTTTAACCACTGAGTTCTATTATTCTGTAATTTTTACTTCATCTCTTTAGGAAGGGAATTTCTTGTCAACTAGGACTATATGCCACTTTTTACAACATAAATATAGTCTCTTAATGACAAAAGGAAGTGCAGGGTCTAGAAAATATAGCTCAGTCTGAAATCATGCACAAGAAAATGCAAGTCTCACTGGGAGTAGGGGAGTTAGAAAGAATGACAAACCCAGACTTGCAGCAGAGGCGTGGAGCCAGCACGGCAAGCTTGAGTCCCCTCAGGTAGTCGGGACCTGTGTGTATTGCTGTGTGTCTGTGTGTGAGGAGACATTCTGAGTCAGAGTCTAAAGGGACAGCTGGGGGACTTCCCTGGTGGCGCAGTGGTTGAGAGTCTGCCTGCCAATGCGGGGAACATGGGTTGGATCCCTGGTCCAGGAAGATCCCACATGCTGCGAAGCAGCTGAGCCCATGCGCCACAACTACTGAGCCTGCGCTCTAGAGCCCGCGAGCCACAACTGCTGAGCCCACACGCCACAACTACTGAAGCCTGCGTTCCTAGAGCTGGTGCTTCGCAACAAGAGAAGCCACCGCAATGAGAAGCCCGCGCACCGCGGTGAAGAGTAGCCCCCTCTCACCGCAACTAGAGAAAGCCCGCGCGCAGCAACAGAGACCCAATGCAGCCAAAAATAAATAAATTAAAAAAAAAAAGTGACAGCTGGTGTTTGAAGCCTGCATCCATGGACACAGCAAGGGTGTGGGGCGTGGGTGAGCTGGCCAGGAATGTTTAACAGCCTGGACCAGAGTCCCAGTTAACTCTGTCCTTATAAAGGAAGACTTTAGGTGTTCTGGATCTAGCTGATTTTCTGGGTGCTCCCAGGGCTAAATACAGGCTAAATAAACCCCAGCCTCCAAGCCCCATAGGCATTTGGCCAGTAGGTCTTTCAGAGAGGTTTTTATCCCTTTTGCTCATGGAGAGTCTTGGTGAGATTATGTGGTGAGGAATCACAGGTCTGCATTCTAAACATGGTGACTTTTACATGACCAATAAATATGCCTGCTTGTCTGAGGCCAAAATTGGCCTCAGTGGATATAATTGAAATTGCTTTGTGTTTCTGATTTCTCATCACTTTTTTTTTTTTCCCAGCACGACCAGCATGTATAGGAAATTTTGTTCTATACAGTTTAGTTGCATATAACTTTGGGCCCTTTAAGGGAGAAAAATGAGAAATAGTTCAATTTACCTTCTGATGCATAAATGAGAGCTGGAGATTTGGGAATGTGTTAGGCAATAATAACAGGAATCACTTGTTTCCTAAAAAGGCATTGCCTGAAACAACAACAAAACTTTTTAATATATGCCTGGGATGACTTTAAAACCACGCATAGGGGTTTTAAAAGGGTTTTGCTACCTGTAGTTTGAACAAACAGTAAAAATCAAAAACTTGCATTTACTAATTCCCCGAAATGTGTCTGTTCTGAACTGAGCTATTCACAGAGATGCATCTGTAGCTGAACTCGTGTCTTTGTGCTCAGCCCTTTAGTGCTAGGTTTATATGCATCTAGCTTCCAAGAAGCACGCTTCCATAACACTCTGCTAACATTTCCCAGAGAACCTCGTCTGGGCATAAAAAGAAGAGCTGAAATGTGCTTTTATTCATAAATCCTAAAATGCCTTGCTTTTGCGACCCATCCCTCAGGAATAACCCCTTCTGCTTTCACTGCCTCATTCGCTACCAATAATAGGACTGCTTAGAGATGCTAACGCATTGTCTTAGAACTGCACCCAACACATGAAGGCTTTGACTGTCCTTTAGCAAAGGCCCCCTAAATACAGAGAAGTAGAGCTGTATCCTACGAGTTTTGCTCAAGATAAAGAAGAAAGAAGTTGCCTGCAGATTCTCATCTTGTCCCTTTTAGGTCATCACTTCTTAGTCAACATGCTCTGGGGTCTGGTAGTACTGCTTTCTTTTTTCCTTCCTCCAAAAATCTAGGGGCTGAGATAGCTTCTTTCACTTATTTTGATTAATTCATTCATTTTCGCTATGCGATCTGTCCTTCCTGTAGGCAGCTGCATAACTGATTCCTTTTTTCATTGACCTTTCCAGAACTCTGCCTTATTCTTTCCTATCCAAGACCATCTCTTCCCAGGGACTTCTATGTTATGAATTTTTCTGTTCAAAAACACTTAGTACTCAATAGAATGGTTACATTTTCATGTAATCTTGAGCAAATAGGTGGGAAGGAGGAGAGGCAGGTTGCATAGGTCAACATGTGGGAATTCAGGTGTTTTCAATTCCTAGGGATTCCTTAAACAGTTTGTGATTGTACCATTGTACAAGCTGGAGTGCCACCCTTCCCTCTTCAGTATTGCCACCTCCTCTGTGTCAGCATGGTCCCAGAGCTCAGACTAGAAGGGTTCAGCAGTCTTTGCCAGGCAGGAAGATAAGAAATGCTTTCCTTACATGGACTTCAGCACTTTCAAAGGCAGTGCATACAAATTACCTGGAGATTTTGTTAAAGTGCAGATTCTGATTCAGATCCTAGGTGATTCTGATGCTGCTGGTCCAGGGACTATACTTGAAATAGTAACATCTAAAGCTGCCCTGTCCAATATAGTAGCTGCGAGCCACATGGCCCTAGTACACTTGAAATGTGACTAGTCTGATTTCAGATGTTCTGAAAGTGTAAAATGCACACAGGATTTCAAAGGTTTATTACCAAAAAACCCCATGAATTTGAAGTTCCTCATTAACAACTTTATACTGATTACATGTTAATAATAGTTTGGCTACTTTGGGCTAAATAAACTGTATTATTATAATTAATTACACTTTGTGTCTTTTTTTTTTTTTTTTTTTTTTTTTTTTTTTTTTTTAATTGTACGCGGGCCTCTCACTGCTGTGGCCTCTCCCGTTGCGGAGCACAGGCTCCGGACGCGCAGGCTCAGCGGCCATGGCTCACGGGCCCAGCCGCTCTGCGGCATGTGGGATCTTCCCGGACCGGGGCACGAACCCGTGTCCCCTGCGTGGGCAGGCGGACTCTCAACCACTGCGCCACCAGGGAAGCCCACTTTGTGTCTTTTTAACATTTTAATGTGGTAATAGGAAATTTAAAGATACAAATGACCTTTTTTACAAAACAGAAATAGACCCACAGACATAGAAAACAAACTTATGGTTACCTAAGGGGAAAGGAGGAGGGATAAATTAGGTGTTTGAGATTAACATGTACGTACTACTATATATAGGATAGATAACCAAGAATATACTGTATAGCATGGGGAATCATACTCAATATCTTGTAATAACCTGTAAGGGAAAAGAATCTGAAAAATAATATATATATATACACATATATATGCACAACTGAATCACTGTGCTGTACACCTGAAACTAACACAACATTGTAGACCAACTCTACTCCAATAAATAAATAAATAAAGTTACACATATGGCTCGTATTATATTTCTGTTGGTTAGAATTACTCTAATACTCTTTCACTTCCATTTCCTCGGTTATCAATAACACTTAGCATATTTTATCCCAGTGGTTCTCAAACTTTACTGTGCATCACAGTCACCTAGATGACTCATTAAAACAGATTCCTGGCCTACCCTCAGACTGTGATTGAGTAGTTCTGGGGTGGGGTCCAAGAATTGCTATTCCTTACAAGTTCCCCAGTGATTGATACTGCTGATACATGGACTACATTTGGAGTAGCAAGACCCTGAAGTTCTTTCCCATCTTGCCTATCCAGTAGCGCTTACCACATGCTGCTCCTCTATTTTGCAGTATAGTCTGTGAGCATATCTTCTACCTGTCCTCCTATTCCTGTCACCATCTCTTCACCTAGTGGTGTTGTAAAGCCCTTGAAATACATTGCGCCTGTTCTTCGTGGTATCTCCAAAGCTCCAAGTTAAATAATTGGTTTTTAAGTTGAAATGAATTGAATTTAATGGAATTAATTCTTGCTCTTTGTTTTAATTCCCTTACTGGAAGCTCTGACAAGCACAAAATACTAAATCAGGAATGAAATAAAACAGGGATAAGGATTGATCTGTTGGGCAATCTATTTTTTTTTTTTACTGAAGTATAGTTGATTTACAATGTTATGTTAATTTCTGTGCAGCAGTGATTCAGTTATACATATATATGCATTCTTTTTTTAATATTCTTTTCCATTATGGTTTATCATAGGATACTGAATATAGTTCTCTGTGATATACAGTAGGACCTTGTTATTTACCCATTCTATATATAAAAGATATATTTTTTTTTGCTAACCCCAACCTGCCACCAACCCTAACCCCAACCCTAGCTAACCCCATTTGCTAACCCCAACCTGCCACTCCATCCCTCCCCCAACCCTCTCCCCTTTGGCAACCACCAGTCTGTTCTCTATGTCTGTGATATACATTTTATATATAATTTATATTTATATTATATTAATTCTTTTATAGTCTTTTAATTATTTTATTTAATTACTTTAATATTCCATTGTATATAGGTACCACATCTTCTTTATCCATTCATCTGTCAGTGGACATTTAGGTTGTTTCCATGCCTTGGCTATTGTGAATAGTGCCGCAGTGAACATAGAGGTGCATGTATGGTTTTTTTTTTGTTTTTTTTTAAGATGTTGGGGTTAGGAGTTTATTTATTTATTTTTGCTGTGTTGGGTCTTCGTTTCTGTGTGAGGGCTTTCTCTAGTTGTGGCAAGCGGGGGCCACTCTTCATCGCGGTGCATGGGCCTCTCACTATCGCGGCCTCTCTTGTTGTGGAGCACAGGCTCCAGACGCGCAGGCTCAGTAGCTATGGCTCATGGGCCTAGTTGCTCCGCGGCATGTGGGATCCTCCCAGACCAGGGCTCGAACCCGTGTCCCCTGCATTAGCAGGCAGAGTCTCAACCACTGCGCCACCAGGGAAGCCCCGCATGTATGTTTTTGAATTAGAGTTTTGTCTGGGTATATGCCCAGGGGTGGGATTGCTGGATCATATGGTAATTCTATTTTTAATTTTTTAAGGAACCTCCATACTGTTCTCCATAGTGGCTTTACCAACTTATATTCCCACCAACAGCGTAGAGAGGATTCCCTTTTCTCTACATCCTCTCCAGGCCTTGTTGTTTGTAGAGTTTTTAATGATGGCCATTCTTTGTTGGTCAGTTTATTGATTTACTAATTGTTAAGTACATAGCATTGCATTTTGTTTCTGTGCCTCTTTGTCAATTTAGCTCAATGTATATTTTTTAGCACTTAAGGTACAGATGCTTAGGGCAATGAGTTAGCCTAGTTTCAAGTGATATGTATAGCTAGTTGGAATTCCAGGAAAACACTACCAAGTCCGCTGATGTAATTACAGCTAGGGTGTCTTGGGAGCCCAGAGATAGGAGACAAACTAGCCTAATGTGCTGATTAAAGCGTTGCTACTCAAAAGTGTCCTCATCCTTAGACCAGCAGTATCAGCGTCACCCGGAAGCTTGTTCCAAATGCAGAATCTCAGGCCAGCATCTGAACTTATGAATTAGAATCTGCATTTTCACAAGAATCCCAGGTTATTTGTAGACACATTAAAGTTTGATAATCACTGGATTGAAGGACAACTGTAGACTCAGGGGCCATATAAGTCTGAGGTTAACTCTGGGCTTCTTTCCTGCTTTCCCTAAGGGAAGTCTGGGTGTTTGGTCTAAGACAAGACAGATGGCAGATGCCTCACACAGATGGAGATCCATTTCCCTGGGATAAGCATACCACAGCAGAGCTCCGCCAACTGCAACAGCCTTGTTCACAACAAGAGCAAATCCCTGAAAGATCTGTGGCTAGGGGAATTAAAAGGAGAGAGTTTCAATGTGACGGGGAGGCTGTGGCCTTCAACCAGCAGGATGCCGCTGCTCCTTGACAGCATGAAAGGAAGCCCGGCTCCACCAGCCTACCTGTCTGGGAGCCACCTGTCACATAGGAGTGGGAAGCAGATTTACTGCCAGGTAGTAGGCAAAATGGCATCACCTCTCTCCAAAATCGTGGGCATGAGATAAGTGAAATGTAGGACTGAGGTTGCAGGGATGATACCACCATGGGAACATTTCCCTCAATTCATCTTCTTTATAAGAAGAATGGGGCACGTAAGGCCACCAGGAAGGTCAGAACCAATTACAGACCAACTTTAGCAACTTACAAGGCTCTGAGACCGTGTCGAACATCTGTGTTGAATGTTATTTTCTCTCGTATATCTAGTGGAGGTTTTCATTTTTATTCACGTCTTAATACCACATTATGATTATTACATATTTAGTGGAATAAAGCAATTAAAATAAAAATATAAAAGTGGATATATCATTGTGACTGAATTTCTTTTACATTATGAAATCTTCATCAAAGCTATTTAAATATAATGAACATCTATAATTTATAAGGTTAGAAACATGGAAAAATAGGTAAAGTAGGTAGCAGTGATAGGAAAGTAATTTAAAACAATAATAGGAAATATACTTTAACAATATACATAAAAGTTACTGAGGGACTTCCCTGGTGGTGCAGTGGTTGAGAGTCCGCCTGCCGATGCAGGAGACACGGGTTCGTGCCCCTGTCCGGGAGGATCCCGCATGCTGCGGAGCGGCTGGGCCCGTGAGCCATGGCTGCTGAGCCTGCGCGTCCGGAGCCTGTGCTCCGCGGTGGGAGAGGCCACAGCAGTGAGAGGCCCGCGTACCGCAAAAAAAAAAAAAAAAGTTACTGAGGATTTCTAGGGAGCACTAGGGAGCATAAAAGTTATCCCTAATATAACTGATAAAAGTATTCGTTTTTATCTAGGTGCTTTTGGAACGTTTATTTATTAACACTTATTCCTCTAATCATGTGTTCATTTATTCAACAACTATTCACTGAGCCCCGTCAATGTGCCAGTTCAGTCAGAAAGTGTTTTGGATGCATCAGAGAATAAGGCAAATAAAGCAACCATCCTACATTGGCAAGGAAACAACCAATACATAAGTAAACAACAAACAAAACAATACTAACAGCCTGTGACAGATGATGGTAGAGGGAAATGAACGTGTACGTATTAGCCATTGTTGCTTACTGAGTCACCCCAAAGTGAGTTAAAACAACTAGCAATTATTGAGCTCACAATTCTGGAGTTTGCAGTTTGTGCCAGGATCAGCTAGGGCTGTTCTTATCTGAGTTAGGCCCACCCGATCTCAGCTGGGTGTCGCCTGTGCTTCCACAGATGGCCGCTAGATCAGTTTAAGGCTGGTGGGTCATCTCTGCTCCATCATTCTTATCCTCCAGGCTACGCTGAGCTTGTTCATTTGGTGATGGTGCAGGGATCTCAAAAAAGAGGATGGAAATACACAGTGCTTCTTGAGGCCTGGGCTTAAAACCCAGTAGATTCCAGCTCTTGACGGAACTACGAAGAATTGAGGCCACTTTTGTAATCTAACACGTCAGAACAGAACGCCCAGGACTAAGTGCCAAAGCACTACAGTGTTTGGAGCCTGGTTAAGTAAAGAGCAAGTAAGGAAACCAGCAGAGTGTGATGTTCTAGGAATCTCCAAAGGAGAGCGAGAGATAAAAGACTTGAAACTAATGAAACAGATACAAGGAGCACAGATAAGGAACCCCAAATAAATGATGACTTTTATGACCTATAAAAACATAAAATTATATAAATTATGAAATGGTAGAAAACTGTCCTAGAGTTTGGTAAAATTACCAAGAAGTAAAAACTCAGTGGTCTTTCTGGTCTTTTCGTTTTTCACCAAATCACCTGTATGGAATCTGTGAGTTAGTTACGTTGTTGTATTTTGTGCTACTTATCAAAAAGGAATCCCTGTGGGGACCCAAGGGAGGGGAGAGTGTTCAAGAGTGTCCAAGAGGGAAAAAAAAAGCACATTTAGTTTAATTGCTTATCTATGGATCTAACTCTAACATTTAAGAATAAAATATATTAGATTGCATCCAAAAGTTTCGATCTGTCATTTCCTTTAATATATGTAATATATGTTTGTATATGTATATGTACATATATAATACCTATTTTATATCTGTATATATATATAATATGTATATTTATATATTCACACATATATCTTTTTCATTGTATATAATCCCTTTTGGAAAAATGCACAGTTACTTAAAGGCTTTTGCTGGCCCCTTATTTTCCCACTCTTCATTGTGATCTGTCAGTGGCAATGTGACGTATCGCGGGCTGCTCTCAGAAGTTTGATCATCAGGATTACTCAGGCGTTACTAATGAACCAAGAATGACGTGTCCTGTGGTATTGGACATCCGGTATTATGAGAAATAGCTCTACGCTCTAAAGAAGAAAGAAACACTGCTATCCAGCATAAATGGAAGGACCCTAACCTTGCTTGATTCCACAGATAAACAGAGGTTGCTTTCTAGCTCTGATGAGAAGGCGCATTTTGAAATGGAATTAAGAAGCTGACATGCACACCTGAGTCAGATTCACCCACGCCTCAGGGATTTAACCGTGATGATGGAGCTTATACTGCCTCTTCGTGTGCAAGCTGGAGTTCTTCTGTTATAAACAGTTTGTGTCAGAAAGGATGAAACACATATTTAGGACTGAACTCAGTGGCTCTAAAAAGCTTCTCCTTGCTTCTAAATATAAAGATGGAGATTAGCTGTTTATATATAGTTCATCTCCTGACACAACTGAAACAGAAGAGGAGTTCCATTTCTCTAACGATTTATTTCTGTGATATTATGTCCAGAGTCCAAATTTCCCAGTTAAGCATAATATTATCCATGTTCATGAAGATTCTGATAACATGATTATTTGAATAAATAAATAATTGTATAATTTAGCACTTCCCAAAGTTTATGGATAATAAGTAAAAGTTTATATTGTAGAAAACACCTAAGAAATCCAGTGTAGTATACATTAGCATAGTAAAACTTTTGGGAATTGTCTTATTAAAGAAATTGGTTAAATATTATATAATCCAGAATTTTTACATATACTTTATAAAACATGCAGCTGTGTTATTTTCATAAAATGTCAATTTGAAGTTCATATTACTTGGTGATCTGCAAAATACAATTTGGGAAACTCTGAGCTCTTTTTTTTTTCACTTCTAGAGCAAAACACCAACCCCTTTGGGAGAGGGCCAAGTCGTAAAAGAATTACCAGGAGTGGGTGCATGTGTCCATTTACTCAAGCAGGTGTAGCTCTCAGATCCAGTCTTAAATCATTCTAGAAGAAAACTCCAGAAAACCAGGATGACAGGGATACAAGATCTCATGCAAAGAGAGCTAGTAGGGAGCATGGTGACAGAGAGAGGCAAAATAATCCTGAAAAACAATACCATAGAGCGGCAGGGTGGCTCAGTGGCTCAGAGCAGTTAGAGACACATCTTTGACACTTTCTGGCTGTCTGACCTCTGCCAAAGTATTTAACTCCTTTGAGCCTCATTTCCTATCTTAAAAAAAAAAAAAGGGGAGAGCCGTAATACTCAGTTCAAAGGATTGTTGTGAGAATTAAATCATGAGAATGATATCTGGCACATAACAGGCACTCAGTAAACATTATATTATTAGAGAAAAACAGGAAATGGCATGGTCAGAGTCAATGTTTCATCCTGTGTAGATACTTATATCTATAGCCATTGTCTCAGACTTATTGACAATGACACCTGGAAGGGAATTTAGGTTCATTGAGCCCATCCCCATGATCTTACCTCTACACAAACTGGAGCCTAGCAATGACGGGGCTGGAAGCACTTAGGTCTTGTATATTTAGTCTCTCACTCATGGGACTGTAGGAATTTAAAGACACAGAAGACGTTCTTGTGCATAAAATTAGCATGGTATTTTGGAGCACATATTGACTTTCTCCTTAATTCCCCAAACATTTTGAATAATCCGAAATATACTTTTGAAGTCAAACATTTCAGTGTTATTCCTGAGTTACTTGTAAGGCTTTCAGCATGCTGCCTTTTAACTTGAACTGGATGTCAATTTCAATAGCGTATTCCTCATTTTTGGAAGGGGAACTCTGTTTGCATTATCAAAGGGTTTTCATTGGAAATGGATGCTAAGGAATTTAACCTATCTGGACTGATCATTTGGATCTGTCATCTGTCCTCCGTAACTGTTACCTCTTCTCTAATTCTCATTCTTCAGCTTTCTCCGTCAAATTTTAGGATTCTGCCTTGTTTGTCTTCAGTTCCAGCGATGAAGTTTTCTGCAGTATCAAGTCTACTGCCTCACTTTAAAGTCAGCTCTCAGATTTTTCTTTTCCTTGTACATATTTCTGACAACAGGTTATTTTCAACTATCTGCCTTGGCTTTGTAAATACATGAATCTTTTTAACTAACATTCTGAGAATAAAATTAAAAGTCTTCAAAGTTGTCTCTCTTTTTTTCCTGTAACTTTTTGGTTAAAATTTTGCTGTTCATTCCTAGTCTTAACTGCTTTGTTACAGAGAAAATGGCCTTCACATTTTCTAGTTCTTGGAATGTATTGAGATGTTCCTGTGGTCTCTTATGCAATTAGTTTATGTCCACATTCTAAGCAAATTACAAGATAATTTTTTACTCTGCATGTAGAAAGCCTATTTAACCATTGAGTGATTACTATTACTCACCTAATTATAAAAAGCTCTATATTTACTTCATTTTAAAATTTTTGCAAGATTGAGATTTTTGTTAAAAGCTACCATAATTATAAATTTGTCCATTTCTCCCATTTTTCAATTTTTTCCTTATAAACTGTTTTCAAACTGTTACATAATCACCGTGCATTCTACCTTTTATAAAAGTAAATAACTACTCTTGTTTCACATAATAAATTTATTCAAAGTTTACTCTGTCTGATACTAATATTGAAACTACATTTTATCTTTACATTTTCTAATTCTTTCTCATCTTTACATTTTCTAATTCTTTCAATTCATACTTCAAGTGTCAGGTGTGTCCTTTTTAAGCAATACATAGTGGAACTTTCGATGAAGTGAGGTCACATAGAGCTGAGGAAATTTTTGTCATAAACTCTGGGACACTTTCGCCTTTAGTCTCACAAGCTCTCATAGACACCCTCTCATCACTTTATCTGATTTTCTTTTGCAAACTAGACCTGCTGTATATCATTTCTTAGTAAATTACACAGTAGTCTAATTAATTAGTGAGGAGAATTTTCCTTTCTGTTGTCTTAAGATAATAGACTTCTGAGGTTGATCTATTGAAAAAGTAGCTCATAAGAAGGTATTGGTATAAATGTAATGAATTAATGTGTCAAATTTCTTATTAAGTGTACTAGGGACTGTTGGATACACAGGGAAAAGTACAAAGCACGTCTTCGAAAATTTCTCCCGTGTTGACCTTGGGCAAATGCTGTGAACCATCTGAGACTGTTACCTCATGTAGAAGATGAAGCCATTGGTCTGTCTTGACAGTAAAGTGCTCCTTCCCACTCGGAGGTTTTATAACTCTGCAGCTCTAAAAATAAGACAGATCCAAGTACTCAGCTAGGATACAAGCATTTGGGAGAAGATGCACAAACTCTTGGAAACATAGTTTAGACTTTAGTGTGGTTTATGGACAAAAGAGATGGTAGATGATTTGAATAAATGATGGCATGCTCTTGAACTGCTTTTTTTCCTGGCAATTGGTTGTTTTTTTAAACAGATACAAAAATCCAGTGTGATGAGTCCTATAACTAAAGGCATTTCTCTCACAGAAAATATGTATTTCTAAGCTCTAGTCAGTGCCGAATGCATTTATTCGTGTAATCATTGAATATTAAGTGATCACTGATTCTAAGTAAAACTGCATGCTGGACACTGTGCAGTGATACAAAAATGAATGGGCTGTGAAACCCTGGAGGCCTCTTGATAATTGTCACTGTAGTTTGATGACTCTAAGAGCAAAGAAAGGGACTTTGATTTTGGCCCTAAAATGATATGTAGTGATAATGAACAGATGTTTCATTAAACACTAGTTCTATAGGGAATTATAGATGTTATGTAAAAATTTATTATGTGTCTGTGTATTACACATTTTAATATGATAATGTTCCTATTAATCTCCAAGAGAAAGAGCATTCAACATATTTGCCCAATAAATTCTTTTATTTTTGTGTTTGTTCATTTGGCAGAACATCCTAATGGACACATGTTACATGGAAAATCTTTGGGATGGAGATTTTAGTTAGAGCACCAGTATAAATGCAGATGGATTGAACACCCTACATACCATTCAGGCCAAATGCTGAAGAGACTTATTTAAACAGACAAATAAACAAGATCAAGAAACAACTGTTTAAGGTAGGTAGAAATGACTTTTGAATGATTTATTCTTTCAGTGATTGGTACTGTAGCTCCCTGAGGCTCTGAACTAAGTGTTTAATATGAACATAGAATTAGACTCATAGGACCCCTACACATAGTTTCTTCTCTGAGTGTGTCACCAATAATTTTGTAGGAAAGCAAGGTCATATCACATTATCTTGCTCTATCTGCAAAGCAGTCTAGAAGTAAACTCAGAAAATATCTACTGTATCTCTTTTCACACCAGTCCTCAAAATAACTCTGATTCAAGTCATGGAAAGAACCTGAACCTAGAAGACAGAAGTTATTTAAAAAAACCTTTAGATCCTGAGGAAAAGCTCTGCTGGCTTTGGACCTTTTATATTTTCATCCATGTTGGCAATTCCTAGATGTGCCATTGGCCCACATGATACATACAGCTCAACATTGTAGCTGCAAAGTAAATTAGGGGCCAGGAGGGGAAGCAGATATTAAGATCTTGCAGCCAGAACCACCCTAAAATCAATGGTAAAGTGATTAATGCTGATGACATACGGAAAAGTCAAGAAGGCCAGACAGAGAACTCTGCCAGTGGGGACGCAAAGGTGAAGCGTGAGGACCTCCAGAGTGAAATATACAATAATAGAGAACAATTCACATGTGCTGTTTATTTAAATGGGGAAACTGTAGGAAGAGATACAGTTTCTCAGATATAAATGGAAGTGGTGGGTACAAATGTTCTAGCCAGACAATGATGCCTCAGTGGGTCACTATGATGAGAAAAGAATGAGGCTGGGCAAGTTTGTGTGTCAGTTATCCATGGGATTCACAAAAATAGGCTATAGTTTTCAATTAAATAGCTATCCTATGGCAAAATACTCACTGATGCTTTTGTTCCTGTGCTTTTCTTTTTTTCTTTTCTCCTCCCTCAGGAAGCACAGGACAGATCTAGGTAGCATCACTGTTGAACGTCAGATATTTTAAGCTTTCTCCATATTTTTTTAGTCCTACAAAGAGTAAGGCATGAAGGACAGACACAGGATGGTGCCTGCTTCATTTTGCACAAAAGCCTTTTAAATTCTCCAAATCCTGGTCTCGAAATACTCTGCTGTGGAAAATGCCAAGAGAAAAAGTGAAAACCCCAGGGACAAATAAAGGATGAGATGAATGATGAAAATTTTAAGATTTTAATATTTTCCCCCCTTTAAATAAGATTACCTACTCTCATGCTCACTGTCCATTACACATATGTTTTGGCCTTTAAATAAGTGAGTCAGAATGCCATCTGGGTATGCCACTTCCTCACAATTAAGCTGTAAATATGTTGATTTAGGAATAAAGGTACACATTTTATATCGTGTTATGTAAATGTGGTTATAGTCATAGTATTATGCAGACCTTTCTTCAGAAAGGACTATTTAGAATTCCCCTGCAGAAGTTATCAAATAATTGTGAAACTATTTAGTTCCTGTACAAACCCATCTAAATATTGAAATCTTTACCCTTCTTGGTACATGCATGTGGCTCAATGCAATTGAGGTTTTTTTTTTACTGTTCTCCCTCTTCCCATCCCAGGGAACAGAAAGGAAAAACATACAAAAAGATTCCACTGAGACATGAATTACATTCTCACTCTAACATCAACTTTTGCATGATCTTTTGGAATTGTGGTTTTGTTACTGAGTTCAAGCTTATACTGCTCTTCAGCATGACAGGCCAATAAATGGAAAAATGAGGTGTTGGGGCAAAGAATGGTGACCTTCTTTGGAAAGCCAGCAGACCAAGAAGATGGTAGACTAGTGTCCCAAAGAACCATCTTACCCCAGTTAGAATTCAGGCTTCTTTTATACTGAGAGGGGAGGGGATGTGGCAGGTTGTTGCAAACTTCTGGGTGTTGGAATTCTTTGTTCTTGCAGCTGTCCATGTAGGTCTGGTCACAATATTCCTGTCGATTAGACAATTGTTATTTTCTGTTTTGCAACTTTTTATCTCTCTATGAATGGGAAGGTGTTTTAACTTTAAACGTCAAGCCTGGGTCAGAGCCTTGAAATGGGTTATCATGTATATTTCAGGCTACAGGCAGGGTTCTTTTACAGAGGTGCAGAGCTATCATGACTAAGCACAGGCAACAAAGCACAAGGGTTAGAGCTAACAGAAGAGATCCAATGTGGAATCAGGTTTGTTCTTCTGTGTACCAATTTTGCTTCCAGATGTTAAGGTATCTTGAGTTAGTGAATGATGTTAGAGGAAACAAACAAGGATAAGGCTTCAGTGGTCTCAACCACTGTCCTCCACCCTTCCCCCCCACACACACACACTGACCACCATCAGTGTTGCTCTATAGGTAATACAGCTGCACTGAGATAACCCATTGGTCTTGACTGCCAAGTAGTATAGTGTTAGGTTTCAAAAACTTGAAAAATATGGTGGATTAAAAAGAAGCATGTATCTTTGCCAAATCTCTCTCTTACTAGGTTTGTGTAACAGACTGAGAGTCTGTTTCCTCATCTACAAATAAGGGATAACCTTTTATTCTCTAAATAATTTTTTTGAAAATTAAGGGGTCAAAGCATTTAAACATACTTACTCTAGCACCTGAGACAGAGTAAGTGGTTGGTAGCTGTTGTTTGACTTGATGTCTAGAAAAAAATTTAGTATCCCTGCCCAACCTGGTTATTCTTTAAAGCATCTTTGTTTCATTTTGTAAGTGGCAAAATGTCACAGGAAAATTGGTAGATAGAAAATAATACAAAAATAGCTCCCTGTTTTGCATTCCATAACACATAAAAATTTTTAGGATAATTTTTTCTAGTCTTTCTTCATTTTCGCATGATGTTTCATTTTATCTTGGTAATCATTCTGTACACGCACTTGACATACTCCTTTTTCATACTATTTTCCATATTTTTTCATAACCATGAAATTTTAATACCCACAGAAAACTTCATATCAGAAAAATTACACTTAATATTTAAATCTTTTTCTTATTTTTGAAATTTCAAAAATTTATTTAAAACAAATGCACTTGTAACAATTACCCTCATGTATCTATTAAAATGAGTTCATTGATTTACACTATGCATGGATTATTATATCACATCCTTGTTACAGAACTTTTATTTCTTTTTTTTTCATTTTATCTTTTCAGCATAAAGCAATCATTAAGTTACCTAGAGTTAAAAATGTATTATGTTTGAAATATCTTTCAAGCTATTATAAAGGCAGTATGCCAAAAAGATAGCACTAAGCCCTGGATACGCTAACCAGTGCATTGTATGTGGAAAAGATGGATTTTACCTGGAAGTAAATGACTCATCTGCGTGGTTATCTGAAAACATTAACCAAGCAAAAATAGTTGCTGAGAATACAGTACATTTTCCAGCAGGTTTTATGTCCTTGATAAAAAATTTTGAGAAGTCTGTTGATCAAAGAAAATTTTATTTCTCCTTCCATTCTTGTTAAAAACTATCCGTGGAGGGAATTCTTCATCTAAGATCCATGAGCCATGTGTTGGGGTATGGCGGGGGTGTGTTTACAGGTGGACACTACTTAAAATTGTGTGCCAAATGTAGGATTTTTATACCCATGTGAATTGGTCTTGGGAGAGGGAATGGACTTTCTTCATAGGATCCAGTGCTGAATTTGTTGCTGTCTCAGTTTCCTTCCAACTGTAAAGGGATGTGGCCTCTGATGGTCTGCTGGCTCACTCTTGTGTGTGGA
The DNA here is from genome assembly GCF_951394435.1 of Stenella coeruleoalba. NCBI lineage: Eukaryota > Metazoa > Chordata > Mammalia > Artiodactyla > Delphinidae > Stenella > Stenella coeruleoalba. The sequence continues at coordinate 54,803,497 of NC_137156.1, forward strand.
AAGGTGTGCACCCATGCTGAGACTAGTCAGACTAGTCCTACTCTTCATTCCCCTCTAAATCCTACAGGAAAAGAATTGACCAGGCTGCAGGAAGAGAATCTGAGTATGGAAATCACAGCTGGTGGGATCTCCCTGGTATCATGGAGAAATGAACTAGAGAGGTTTGGGGTGGGCTGCTTGAAAAGAAACCAACCCCAAAACAGCTTCTCGCCCAATGGCAGACTGTCCAGACCACACACTGTTGTTTAATTTCCTCTTCCACAGGTAAAATATGTGTGTGTGTGTGTGTGTGTGTGTGTGTGTGTGTGTGTGTGTGTGTTTCTCTTTGGAGGGGCTTACGGCTTCTGAAAATGGAGCGAATGTGCCTAGTTATCCAACTTTGAATTCTCTTCTTTAAACTTACAAAAAGCCTTAAAAAACATTCTATCACTCAGAGAATTGAGCCCAAACCAACACGTTGTAAACACTCCACATTTCTTTTCTTCTACTTTTTAACAGTATAATATCTGTGCATGTGTCTAAAATAATATGAATTCTTTCATGTCTTCTCCATTTCAAAATACTAAAAATGTTTAAATTGCTGAGCACAGAAGGATATTTTCTAAAAGAGAATTTGTTCTGTATTTCTAGAATATACAGTCAGATCCAGGGGACATCAGTTTTTATTTTGGTGCCTAAAATTTCCAAAACTGTGTCAAAGAAAACTAACATGGGAATTTAGTGATGTGTCAGGCACTAAGCTAAAAGGGTTACTTACATTATTTCATTTACTCCTCACAGCAAATTGAAGAGGCTGCTATTTTCAACCTTATTTTATTTATGGGGAAGCAGTCCCCAAAATATTAGGTAACTTGCCATAAATCTCAAAGCTAGTACATGGTCAAACAGGGTTACACCAGGTTTTTCTTTCTCTCTTTTTTTTTTTTTTAATTTATTTATTATTTTTGGCTGCATTCGGTCTTCGTTGCTGTGCGTGGGCTTTCTCTAGTTGTGGCGAGCGGGGGCTACTCTTTGTTGCGGTGTGTGGGCTTCTCATTGCAGTGGCTTCTCTTGTTGTGGAGCATGGGCTTTAGACGCACAGGCTTCAGTAGTTGTGGCACATGGGCTTCAGTAGTTGTGGCACGTGGGCTTCAGTAGTTGTGGCATGCGGGCTTCAGTAGTTGTGGCTTTCAAGCTCTAGAGCGCAGACTAAGTAGTTGTGACACACGGGCTTAGTTGCTCCATGGTGTGTGGGAACTTCCCAGACCAGGGCTCGAACCCGTGTCCCCTGCATTGGCAGGCGGATTCTTAACTACTTTGCTACCAGGGAAGCCCACACTAGGTTTTTCTGATTCTATTGCCTTTACTCTTTCCAAACCTTACCTTTTCTTTAGAGAAACTAATGATTCTTTTAAGATCACATTTCAGAAAATGCATGTGCTGGTGTGCTCCATGGAAATAAAACTGGCAAAGACTGGTGTGGTTAAGTTGGTCTCAATCAAGGCTGAGCAGAAGCCACCTTGATCCATCCAATGTGGGGATGTGGAGAAAAGCAATTGCCTTGAACGTCTACAAAGTAACGCTTTCACTACTTGATTGAGGACCTGTGAGTTATGCAAATGATGCTCTAAGAGAATCACATCATTGATGTGTGTCATGTTTATTCTCTTAGCAAGATGGTTCTGCTTAGATACAAGGTTTGTTATCACTTCAAATTTGGACCTAGCCGTGCTTTCATTTATCTAAAAAATCCCTCCAAAGTGAGAACTCATTCACTCTTAATGATTCTCCTATAAATTTGCTTATGGGTGATTTCAGCTGTGGGATGTCAATGGGGGACATGGAGATTTAATGAACACAGCTATGCCAAATCTTCCATTACAGTGGGCAAATGAGGCATTTTGTCTAAGACAGTTATACTAAGTGTGCTTTGTATAATGAGCTCTGCATTGTAACAAAGTGAGCACGTGTCTCCTGTTTGGCTTAGAAAAGAGCTGTATCAAGAGTTGATGGCTGACCACAGCAGCTTTTACAGTGGTGCTCGTGGGTCTGTAATATGACAAGCTGTCAGAACAGCATGGCACCAGACTCACTTTTGTCAATGCTAAATTAAGGGCTCTTACCCTTATTCTTATGGGGTGTTGGGGAAATTAAAGAGATACACATCTTTAAAAAAATTTTTTTTATTGAATTATAGTTGATTTACAATGTTATGTTAGTTTTTGGTGTACAGCAAAGTGATTCAATTATATATATATGTATATATGTATATATACACACATATATATGTATATTCTTTTCAAATTCTTTTCTATTATGGTTTATTATAGGATATTGAATATAGTTCCCCGTGCTCTACGGTAGGACCTTGTTGGTTACCCATCCTATATATACTAGTTTGCATCTGCTAATTCCAAACTCCTAATTTATCCCTTCCCCACCCCCTTTCCCCTTTGGTAACCACAAGTTTGTTTGCTGTGAGTTTGTTTCTGTTTTATAAATTAGTTCATTTGTATCAACCTGTAGATTCCACATTATATGATATTTGTCTTTCTCTTTCTGACTTACTTCACTTAGTATGATAATCTCTAGGTCCATCCATGTTGCTGCAAATGGCATTATTTCATCCTTTTATATGGCTGAGTAATATTCCATTGTATATATGTACCACATCTTATTCTCTTCTTCTTCCTCCCTCCCTTCACAACCACTCTCTATCATTCTCTCTCTCTCTTTTTTAAACAAATATGTGTTTATGTTAGGGGTAAGTGTGGGAAGGAAATTATCTAGTCCAGGGGATAACGTTCTTTTTCTGTAAAAGGTCAGACAGCAAATATTTTAGGCATTGTGGGCCATATAGTCTCTGTCACAAATACTCGATTCTGTTGTTGTAGCATAAAAGCAGCCTCAGACAATACTTGAACGAATGAGCAGGGCTGTGTTTCAATAAAGCTTCATTTATGGATGCATAAATTTGAATTTAATGTAACTTTCACACATCAAAAAATATGCTACTTTGATTTTTTTTTAACGATTTAAAAACATAAAGGTTTCTTAGTCCACATGTCTTACAAAAACAGACACTAGTGTATGTTTCTGTCAAAGGTCCATTCAGCTCTGGTGTCTGCCTGATTCCATATGCTGATAAATTTGGTATCTGATGTTTCCCTCAAAGATATTGCCTCTGCCCAAAAGATCTCTTTCCCAATTTCTATTTCATGCTTAAAATTCTCAGAATTATCTTTGTCTGCTGACTATCCAGACCCTTTCAATCTTTAAGACTACTCAGATGACTTTGATCATGAACTATCTCCTTACCCTCTGTATTAGTGTGCTAGGGTTGCCATGACAAAGCGCTCACGGACTGTAAGGCTTAAAGAACAGGAACTTGTTTCTCACAGTTCTGAAGGCTACAAGTCCAAGATCAAGATGTCAAAAGAGTCGAAGAGTTGGTTTCTCCTGAGGCCAATTTTCTTGGCTTACACATGGCCCCCTTCTCACTGTGACATGACATGGTCTTTTTCCTGGTGTCTCATCCTCTTCTTATAAGGACACTAATCCTATTGATTGAGGGCCCTACCCTTTGACCTCATTTAACCTTATTTACCTCCTTAAAAGCCCTATCTCCAAATACAGTCACATTGGGGGTGAGAGCTTCAACATGTAAATTTTGAGTGGACACAATTCTTTCCATAACATCTTTGATCAAATGTGCAAAACCTAAGGGGAAAAGAAACTCAGTAATCAAGATAAAAGCTATTTGAATGCAATATTTTTAAAAATCAAAATCAATGCAAAAGGTTAATGATTTTAAAAAATCAAGATTTTAAACAAAGACTGGTTCTGTATTATTGATTTTTCCTTTTGCCTCAGACTTCAGTATGGCTCAGCATGACTTATTCCTCTTTGCTCCTTCAGCCTGTCCTTCTTTTTGGTCCCTTTTGCATTTATAATATATGACTTCCTTTTCCTTTATTGAGTGAATATTTTTAAAGCAGATATTCTATTTCATGACTGTATCCATCTCCATAGTTTCTAGTATACCACCTAGCACAGAGAAGGTGCCCAGTAACTGTTTGTTGGTTCAGATGCAGCCACTACATGCTTTTAAAATGTGTGCCCTCTGGTGGGGCATTGTGGGGTTCATGAGGCATTTAAATATTTGGAGCATTTTTCTTTAATCAGAAACATGTAAACGAAGAGGCTGCAATGACCTTTCTTATGATCTTTATGATGAGGACTTTTTGAGAAGCTTGAAGGAAATGGAAGGTGGGATGGGCCTGCAGTGAGATGGAGGGAAGAGCTTTATCTTGCTGTGCAGCAAGTGGTACATGAGGCTCATATAGGTGAGAAAACAAAGGAGCAGAGAAGTTGAATAACTTATAACCCACAGCCAATCAGTGAATTAGAGAGGATTTGAATCGCTCTGAATCCCATAAGAGCTACTTCCATAAAATTATATTTGTGTACACATTAAGGAATAGACATTCTTCTTCTCTTAAGGGATTTACATTTATGTAAAAGAGCAGTGCAAATCATTAATGGCTTTAGGGTTCTGGAATAAAATGGTCTCTGAAATCAGCCATTCTGCCCTTTCAAATTTCTCCTATCAGATAGCAGCTTGAGAATAAGTCATGTTCTCCTCAACCGGGTATTTGCCATGATGTTGTGGATTATGATGAATGAATGTTGGACGAGTCCATTGCAGTCACGCATTGGCTGGAAGAAGCAGAGGGTCTGTCATTTTCCCAGATTAACCCAGTGTGTCCACCCTTTGGATGTACTCAGTCATGGGGCCTCAAGAAGGATTTCCCAACTGTGCTTATGGCTCCTTAAGGAATGTATGGCTTCTTCCTCCAAAACAATGGCAATGTTATTGTGAGTCCATCCTTGGCATCCATTCACTAGAGATCCTGTTCTTGTTCCTTTGTGACCCTGGACTTATCTTTTAGAAACATTCTCTTACTTCCAGCCTCCCCAGCATCTTACCACCACTGCTATTCAGGAATCAAAATTTCTCTGATCTTTCTTTCCTCTTGTACAGCGGGAGATTTCCCTGTGTTGACAGGGAAGTGGTAATGTGTTAGCATGTGTTAACATGCCCAATGCATGCTTCTAAGACTATATTTAGAACTTCTGATTACCCTTGCCCACATGAGTGGGATGATGAGACAGAGGGTGATCTAGGAGCTCTGAGGACACCTCCTGTTATGACTCTGAGGACTGTATGATTGCCTAACAATCATCACCCCTCACTGGGGTTGTGTATTTCAACACTTGACATGGTCCCCGGTGATTCATAACCCAGTGAGTGTGACAGGCTTCCCCACATGACCTGTAGTAGCAGCAGCAGAACCTTAAAAACTGGGGAAAAACCCATGATATGTGTAGATGTTGAGAAAGAGGCAGCTGAAAGAAGGAGGTGACCTTGAGGACCCGCATTTCCCTTCTGCCTATAAGAATAGAGGAAGGTGGAATGTGGAGACAAAGGACACTGGTCTCAGAGCCAGGAGACTGGGGAAATATCCCAGCCAGGACACTCAGTGTCTATGCAACTCAGCATCTAGCAAGTTACTTTGTATTTCTTCATCGGTATGTGGGCGATAATAGCATCCTCATTTTAGGATTGTTGAGGATATTAAAGGAGGTGCTGATGGAGCTTAAGCTGCAGGGCTTCTCACTTGCATAGGTCCTGTAACTCATTACATACTTAAAATGTGTTTGTATATATATGTATGTGTATATATATGTATATATACACATACATATATATATTTTTTTAAGTGTATAAATTTGAGGCCCAATAAAATCTGGATCCACGCTTGTTTTAAACCTTCTCATCATGGAACACCCTTAATATCAGATATTAGGAGAATGTAAGATCTTAGAGCAATACATGAGATACTTATGTTTTTTTTTAACCAACCCTAAAAGAACAAAAGCACACGAGGTATAAAGGAAGGAAGATGTTTATTTAGCAATCTAACATTGTAACAGAAATCATATCGCTTTATTCCAGTCAAATCCCAATCTGTATGTATGTATATATAAGGGATCTTGTGTATGGATGTTGCCATAGCTTCGTTACATTTTGGCTTTCCTTGTGATCTCCCTGATGGCGTAGCTGAAACAGAGCTGAACACACAAGAAGTTAGCTCAGTGTAAGAGTAGAAGCACTTCTTTTATTTTAATCATGAGTTAGTCATATGTCTAACATTTACTAAGCACTTACCATGTGATAAGGATTGCTCCAAGTACGTGAACAACGTTAACTCACTTAATACCCTCAAGTACTTTGGGAGATGGAGTCTGTCACCGTTTTGAACATAATGAGGACAAAATAGAGGTGCAGAACAGTTAAGCCACTCCTTTCTACCCACACAGCTATTGAAGAGAGGAGCTGGGGCTTAAAGCCAAGAAGGCCTACAGTAAAGGCCGTGTCCTCAACCACCATGATGAGGAAGACTCATAGATTTGTGGGTGGGAAGAGATAACACTTCTATGTTATGAATTTCACTTATTAAATAAATAACTTGGCTTTTAATTAATGGTGCCAAGTCAATAGTTGAGGGTACACTGGGGCAAAGAGAAGATATCAGTAGTCATGTTGGAGCAGGGAAAAGTGAATTTACTAGAGAAACATAGTAGGATTTTGGAGTAGTGCTAGTTTAGTTCTTTTATTGTCAGCTTAGTCTCATGGCAAGGGTTCCTTATGCCAGCCACATTGGTTTCTCATCCTGTTGTGTATATTATTGCTGTTTTTAAAATCTTAGCCTGTATTTGTTAATTTTTTATATTTTAAATTTTTTGAGATTCCTAATGTCTTTGTTATTTTATTTATTTATCTACCTACTTATTCCATTCAAAGTACATTTCAGTTTCCTTTATAAAATTTATTCTCATACTACAGGAGATAATATTAAGAGTTATTATTCTAGTGTTCAGGACAGAATTCCCTATTACGTGTTCCAGTCTTTTCTCTGCATAACTCATATTATATATATATATATGCACATACATATATATTTTTTTCCTATTTAAAATGAGAGTGAATCTTTCTAGACATAATGATTTCCTACATGCAGGTAGGTGTATTGGCCATGGCTCTTCTACTTTTGATTTCGACTCTGGTTGGTTGTTCCATCATCTGATCTGTAGCTTGGGAGTATTACTGTGCCTCATTTTTAGTCCAGCTACCAGTGTTTAGCAGGCTTTTTCTACTAAGGCCCTGGGCACTTGAAGAATTCTCTCCTATCTTTAAACTGTCTAAACTCTAGACCAGGGGGTGCATTTTTTTACAAAAATCAGCAGTCATTATGTTTTGTCTCTAGTGATCTTCCAGACTCCAGGTACTCATGAAATACTTTGTTCCCGGGGCTTGTGCCTCCAAAGATTTAGCACACTGCTCCTGCGTCTCTGAAAGTATCCCATCATTTGTTGTTTTCAGGAAGTCGTGATCTCTGAATACATGTAGATAGAAGGGAAAAGGGGGGAGGAACATCTACTGAGCCTCAAAAATAATATTTCCTCCTAATTTTTCCATTTGGTACAGCCTGAGCCAGGGAGCATGAAGTGAAAAGTGGGAAAAGAAAGTGTTTTGTTAGTGAGTGCTCTGGTGCAAATACCAGATACCCCTTCAGGACAGAGGCACGTACTCTCCCAGCTGTTTCAGGCACTGACAGCTGAATTATCCATCACTGAAGGTCGCTGGACCATCAGAGGTTAAGTGCACCTCCTGGGGACAACCATGGTACAGTGACTGATCAGTGTAGGGGTGTAAAGGCCCTGCCCCCAGGTGAGGACCCTCCGCAGAGCCGTTCATGCTCCAGAGCTGATAACGAGATCACAGTTAAACTTCTCCCCAAGTCTAAACCCATTTCCCTCACTCCCTTGCAGGTGTTACTTCTTTAAAAAAAAAAAAAATTATTTTCTTTCTTTTTTTGGCTGTGTCGGGTCTTAGTTGCGGCATGTGGTATCTTTCGTTGCAGTGCTCGGGCTTCTCTCTAGTTGCGGTGCACGGGTTTTCTCTTCTCTAGTTGTGGTGAGCCGGCTCCAGGGCACGTGGGCTCTGTAGTTTGCAGCACACCAGGCTCTCTCAGCACACGGGCTCTCTCGTTGAGGTGCGCAAGCTCAATAGTTGTGGTGTGCGGGCTTAGCTGCCCCGTGGCATGTGGGATCTTATGCCCCAACCAGGGGTCGAACACACATCCCCTGCATTGGAAGGCCAATTCTTTACCACTGGACCACTGTTGAAGCCCCGCAGGTGTTACTTGTAAAAACTCTTCCTAATAGAGCTAAGGCATGCACATTTCCACTCAGGAAGACCGGATTCAGGAAAGTCTTCTCACCTTATTTCAGCTGGTTAAGGTTATTTCTCGAGCCAAATGTATGTTTACATTTCCATTTTTCTTCCCCTCAGTCTTGTTCAGTTGTCACCAGTAGGGAAACCTTCTCCTACTATTTGGCGATAGGCGGTCTTCTGATTGTGGTTTTTACTCTTGTGAATTTTACTCTGCTTATGTACCTTCATGATCATCTGTCAGTGAGATGTTAGGTGAGGCTGCTTCAGGCACTACTAGCCTTTCGCCACTTTTTTTTTTTCTTTGCTGTACGTGGGCCTCTCACTGTTGTGGCCTCTCCCATTGTGAAGCCCAGGCTCCGGACGCGCAGGCTCAGCAGCCCATGGCTCACGGGCCCAGCCGCTCCACGGCATGTGGGATCTTCCCAGACCGGGGCACGAACCCGTGTCCCCTGCATCGGCAGGCGGACTCTCAACCATTGCGCCACCAGGGAAGCCCTACCCTTTTGCCATTTTAAACTCAACCATTTTCTCATTAATCTTCAAGTGATACAAACTATGTGGACACTCCTGGCAGTTAAACACAAATGGAAGTGTCAGAAAAATTCTAGCTAGGTGATAATTTTAGTCCTTACCCTCTGTTCTCCTAAATTATCCATGAACTTTCAGTATGCATACTTGAACCAAACTCCTATTTGTTTATTTTCTGGAGATTTTTTCTATATTTTAATGAGATCAAGAGACTGACTAGCTCAAACTTAAGACTTCCATGTGAGCATATTCTGTGTGTACCAAGGTGTAGGCGTTCCTGAGGGGAGTTCAGGGCCCTGGAACAGTCAAGAAGTCCTTCCAAAACACTTTTATATGTGTGCAGAAAGAATCAGCCATAAAAGCAGAGATGAAGAAAGAATGCATAACAGGCAAGCTGGTGCCCTGGAGCTTAAGGGGAAAGGCATAAATAAAGACTGGGGTTCAGTTACAGCTCAATTTACCAACTCAATTTACCAGCTATAAAATTTGGGGCAATTTTCCTAAACTTTATAATCCATTTTTTTAATCCACAATATAAGGATCATCATACTTATATTACTGGGTTATTATGAGGATTAGATGATATAATGTAAGTAAAGCCCCCAGAACAGTGATGTTATCTTACTGAAAAGCTTGAGGTCAAAAAGTTGTATATTGTAGACGAATCCTTTCACTCTCCTTGGCCTCATTATCCTCACCTTTATACAGAGAGGGATTGAGATTGAGTGATTTTATGATCTCTTAGGTAGTACCTTTCTAGCTGTAAGTTTCTATAAATATACAATAATTTAAATATGATTATACCCATTTTTCAGAGGATACTGATAAAATTAAAAAGCCAGGTGATTTCCGCATAAATAGTCACACAAATAGAAAGTGACCAAGCTAAAGTTGGAAATTAAATCTTCGGGCTTCAAGTCTTCAGTTCTCTACAATTTACCTTGCTTAGTGTATATGATATAGTGTGCTCTTATTGAACAAATGTATACTCTTATGGGTCTGCATTTATTTTTGATTATTCATTTGAGTACACAGACTTGCACTCATGCATATATGTCTGGAAGATTTAGAGGCAGTGAATACAGAATTTGTTGAGAATAGGAGACCTTTGTTTCTTCTTTCTCCAAAGCAGACCATTAATAAATGAAGCTGCAGCCCCATGATTTTATTTATCTCCCAATGTGTCAGTTACATGATTTTCTGGGTCAGACAGAACTTGCCTGATTATTTTTTTGTCCTGGGATGACAGCACAAGTATCATGGGAGTGTGAAAAAATGAGGCAACATACTTGGACTTCTTTTCTCTTTTACCATTACCCTCAGTAGTTCTGGTTCAGTTCATAATTGTACAATGCAGATGTGTGTGATTTGGGGGAATGGTATTGAGCTGATCTGAATTTTGACTTCACATTCTGAAAATAGAGATATTAATTAATTAACATCTAAGCAATTTACCCTGACTTCGTAAAACATTTTAGTTTTATATTGAGGCAACAAGTAGAATTCTGACTTCATTCATTTCACTAATGTTCCATTTTTTCCCCCAGAATATAGACCAAAATCCTAAGAAAAGCTTGAAAGATAAGGCTTAATCTGGTCTGGCCCAACTTCCATAGGCTGGACATGGCCATCCCTCCCCATCAATCACTATGGTTCAGGCACAGTAACCTTCTCTTTGGTCCTTGAACACCCCAGATTATCCCCTGGGCCTCTTCATGGATGTTTCATCTGCCTGGACTTTCCTGGTTCCTTTCCTTGCCAAAGGCTATTTGTTCTTCTTGCCTTATCTATCTACCAGGGTATCTTCTCTAAGCCCTAAGACCAAATTAGGTACCCATTTATAAGCTCCCAAAGCATTCTGCAACTCCTCTCATATCCATAGCACTTCAATTATATTTTCTGTGGCTACCTTCTTAGCTAACTGTACACGATAAGATTATAAACACTAAGTGTGGCTTGTTCATTGTTGTCTTCTGGGTGCCTTTCATGATGCTTGACATATAGTGGTTAAAAATGTTTGATGAGTGAAGGGATAAATGAATAAGAGCACAATAGAGAAAAAAAAAACAGTAGAAGAAACAGAGAATGCTAAATGCCTCAACCACCAGGATATTCAAGGAGAAAGTTGATTAACATTCATTGAATGACAGCTCTGTAGATTAACATTTCATTCAATTTTCATAATAACCATGTGAGATGGTATAACTAGCTTCATTTTACAGATGAAGGAAAAAACCCTCCAAGATTATGTAAATCACCGAAAGTCACACAACTTCCAAGTAGCACAGATGAGATTTCAGCATAATTTGGCCAAGGTCCACATGTTTTCTGCACAGGTCAAATGGGTGAGTTGAATGAGGATGTACTGGGAATCACCACTCCAGCATCTTCCAGTCCTTGATGATGGTACTAATCTGTGCAGTCCCTCCAAGAATATGGTACTGCTTTTGCACTATATGGTACTAATTTGCCTGTAGAGACAGTTCTAGTGGTTTCCACTTGGCCTCTCGCACTGTCATAATAGCCTTCACTCCACAAGTCAGAGAACCAATGTGGGCATTCTGTTAGTTGCTGAGTGTGTCTATTTGAACTATGCATTCTGGAAGTGGGGAAATAAACACAGAATAGGTTTGGGATGTGAGCTGAAACTTCATTGATGGCCTGACTTCCATATGTTCTTACTCCGATTGGTGGACCACAGTGATGTTTTGGGTCTCCCGGAAGTAGTGTCAGTTCAGGGACAGTGTCTAGAAATCACCAAAAGTTCTGATTTATTGCCTTTCTCCATAGCACAGTCACCCTGGTAGATGGCCTTAGGTCCCTTTGGGGGAAAGCTAAGAGAAAAATTAGTAGTATACATTTTGGATGTTGTTCCAGGGTCATCCCTCAAGTGGACTTCACTCCTTCTTAATTCAAGGGGATTTGGAGCTGCAAACGGGCTCAAGTCAGGGAGTTGATTGAGGGGCCATGATTCTGTTCTGGTTATTCAAGTTAGACATCTGTTTACTAGACTTAGAACTCTACTGTATTTACAGATCAAGTGAGAATTAGTAGATTTCCCATGTATTTCTTTTCTAGGGACACCTTGGTCAACTAGTTAATGTCAGAGATCTCTGTGAGTATTCTGATTGCTGCTTTGGCTTTGGTATTCCTGTCTTTTTTTCAAATATAAAAATAAATATACATAAATCACCACCATAAAAACTGTTTTCTACTCTGTTTTCATAGAGTAGATTAAAATTAGAGATCAAAATAAAATAGCAAAAACAAAAACTCTTATGTATTTAAAATTATTCTTGCTAAATAATTTGTAGGTTGAAGATGGAATTGTATTAAAAGTTACAAAATTTTAGAGAAAAATCACAATGAAAAAAGATATATCAAATATGTAAACAGTTTTATGGAAATTTGTAACCCTAAATGCATGTACTAGGGAAAAATCTGGAAGATAATAAATTAATGAGCCAAGTCACTAATCAACAAGTTTGAAAGTGAATAATAGAATAAAGCCAGACTAGGTAGATGGAAGGATAATAAAGACAAGAGACCCAAGTTAATAAAATAGAAAATTGAAAAATTGAGAGGATGAGGAAAATCAGAAACTGTGTTGGTCAGTTTTTTTTCTTTTATTATTATATTGAAATATAGTTGATTCACAGGTTGTGTTAGTTTCTGGTGTACAGCAAAGTGATTCAGATAGATATATATATATATTCATTTTCATATTATTTTCCATTATGGTTTATTATAAGATGTGGAATATAGTTCTCTGTGCTATACAGTAGGGCCTTGTTTTTTTATCTATTTTATATATAGTAGTTTGTATCTGCAGTTTTTTTTTTCTTAAAAACATACGATTGAAAAAGAAATCAGGCAGAATGTTACTCTATGTTGAATATGTGAGTGTCTGTTTTATTACTTTTTTCATATTTTAATGGTTGATACGTTTCATAAAATTTTTTTAAATGAAGAAAAGGGAAATAGCTTGAACATTTTTCCTTGTTCTTTTTTTCATTTTTAACATACTAAAGAACTAAGAAAAAAATGGAAACATGAAATATACGATCCTCAGTGAACAGAGTATTTCTGTATGACATTAGAAAGAGACAGGAGAGAGAAGATCTGACAGAATACTACATTTTAAAGCAGTTTTCTTTTTGTAATGGGGAAAAAGGAAAACCTTTTAATAACTTTGTCAATTCTGTTCCTCTTTGTTTCTATTGAGGAGGAAGAAAGAATATTTTTATTTGGAAGATTTTATTATGTTTATCATGAACTACTTGTCTAACTGCTTTGGTGGCTAATTGTCCATTCTATTCAGAGGTACCAGACCTTACAGTCAATCTACCCCCAGTCTCCTGACCCCAACTGGAGCAGCTAAAATAAGGGATACTCAGCTGTGGGCCCAGTTCACTTCTCTTGACTTCAGTTCTGAATTTTCTCTCTTATATAATTAAGGCAAGCTTGGGAAAATTCATGTCATGCACAAGGAGTTCTTGCTAGTCAAATTATTATCATCTGAAATTTTAAATTATTTATTTATTTATTTTTGGCTGCATTGGGTCTTTGTTGCTGCATGCGGGCTTTCTCTAGTTGCGGCGAGCAGGGGCTACTCTTCATTACGGTGTGCAGGGTTCTCATAGCGGTGGCTTGTCTTTGTTGTGGAGCACAGGCTCTAGGCACGTGGGCTTCAATAGTTGTGGCATGCGGGGGCTTGGTAGTGTGGCTCACAAGCTCTAGAGTGCAGGCTCAGTAGTTGTGGCGCACGGGTTTAGTTGCTCCACGGCATGTGGAATCTTCCCGGACCAGGGCTCGAAGCCACGTCCCCTGCATCGGCAGGAGGATTCTTAACCACTGTGCCACCAGGGAAGTCCCTATCATCTGAAATTGATTACACCCATTCATTGAAAAAAAATTGTACTGAATGTTCAGTACATGTTAGACACTGCTAAAGAATCTGCCAGTGTTTCTTGTATTAATATTTGATACAAGGGGACTAAACTAGGCCCTTTTTTGTTCTGTCCAGAACAAAAAACAGCATCTTTTTTGAAAGAATATCAGCGTGCCTTCCTTCCTTCCTTCCATTCTTTGTTTCTTCTCTGTAGGCTTTTCAAAAGATAACCTAAAACTGTCATGTGTTAAAGAGGAGAACTGAATGTGAAGAAGGGCCATATCAAGTACTACCAAGAAGATAAATTCAATTACTAAAGTATTAATCTTAAAAGGTCGGTGTTCCAATGCAGTCTCACTCCTTTTAAAAAACATTTATGGATTGTTTTATGGTTTGTAAAATGTTTTTGCATATATTTTATCATTTACATTCACAGAGCTTTGTGAGGCAGATACCGTATCTCTTTTACAAATGAGAAAATTAATGTTCCATGTGTACATTTATATTGCTATCATTGGTGGAAGCAAGACGCAAGCGCCAGGTTTCACTCTGGGTCTTGTGGTTTATCTGTCACCCATGCTGTTTCACACAGGTGACCTCATGGCACGGGGTGGGGGCTTGGGGACTGTAGGGTTGGGGGGGCAGTTTTTCTTGTAGGCTTCTATCATGTTCTTGGTGATTTCCCCAGGTGGACCTTCAAGTTAAATAATATTTTTAAGGGCTTTAAACTTCTTTCAGTTTTTAAAAATTTATTTATTTATTTATTTTTTTTTTGCTGTATGCGGGCCTCTCACTGTTGTGGCCTCTCCTGTTGCGGAGCACAGGCTCCAGACGCGCAGGCCCAGCGGCCATGGCTCATGGGCCTAGCCGCTCCGCGGCATGTGGGATCTTCCTGGACCAGGGCACGAACCCGTGTCCCCTGCATTGGCAGGCGGACTCTCAACCACTGCGCCACAAGAGAAGCCCTCAGTTATTATTTTTAACATTACAAAATCTTAGTGTGGTATAAAATTTTAAAAATCTCTAAATCCACTACCAAGAGAACTACTTATTTATTCAACATTAAAAATTATTATTTTCTGAATTACTTCACTCTGTATGACAGTCTCCAGGTCCATCCACGTCTCTACAAATGACCCAATTTCGTTCCTTCTTATGGCTGAGTAATATTCCATTGTATATATGTACCACATCTTCTTTACCAGTATCGTATATTAACACATATATGTGGAACCTAGAAAAATGGTATAGATGATCTTATTTGCAAATCAGAAATAGTGGCACAGATGTAGAGAACAAATGCATGGATACCAAGGGGGAAAGTGGGGGGTGGGATGAATTGGGAGATTGGGATTGACATATATACACTGTTGATACTATATATAAAATAGAACTAAGGAGAACCTACTGAATAGCACAGGGAACTCTACTTAGTGCTCTGTGGTGACCTAAATGGGAAGAAAATCCAAAAAAGAGGGGATACATGTATATGTATAGCTGATTCACTTTGCTGTACAGTGGAAACTAACAAACATTGTAAAGCAACTATACTCCAATAAAAATTAACAAAAAAATAAAAATTTTTAAGTACATGTACATGCTAAGACCATTTATTTATTTATTTATAGCTGCATTGGGTCTTCGTTGCTGCATGTGGGCTTGCTCTAGTTGTGGTGAGTGGAAGCTACTCTTTGTTGCAGTGGCTTCTCTTGTTGCGGCGCATGGGCTCTAGGCATGCGAGCTTCAGTAGTTGTGGCATGTAGGTTCAGAAGTTGTGGCTCACAGGCTCTAGAGTGCAGGCTCAGTAGTTGTGGCTCACGGGCTTAGTTGCTCTGCAGCATGTGGGGTCTTCCTGGACCAGGGATCGAACCCATATCCCCTGCATTGTCAGGCAGATTCTTAACCACTGCACCACCAGGGAAGTCCTGTTGTTGAGTTTTAAGTGTTCTTTAAATATTCTAGATACTGGACGCATTAGATACATGTTTTGCAAATATACCTGGAGAAAACCATAATTCAAAAGGACACATGTACCCCAGTGTTCATTGCAGCACTATTTACAATAGCCAGGACATGGAAACACCCTAAATATCCAATGATAGATGAATGGATAAAGAAGATGTGGTGTACATATACAGTGGAATATTACTCAGCCATAAAAAGGAACGAAATTGGGTCATTTGTTGAGATGTGGATGGAGCTAGCATCTGTCATACAAAGTGAAGTAAGCCTGAAAGAGAAAAACAAATATTGTATATTAACGCATATATGTGGATTCTAGAAAAATGGTACAGATGAACCTATTTGCAGGGCAGGAATAGAGACGTAGACGTAGAGAACAGACAAGTGGGCACAGTGGGGGAAGGGGAGGGTGGGATGAATTGGGAGATTAGGTTTGACACAAATAAACTACCATGTGTAAAACAGATAGCTAGTGGGAAGCTGCTGTATAGAACAGGGAGCTCAGCTCAGTGCTCTGTGATGACCTAGATGGGTGGGATGGGGGTGGGTGGGAGGGAGGTCCAAGAGGGAGGGGATATAGGTATACATATAGCTGATTCACTTCACTGTACAGCAGAAACTAACACAACATTGTAAAGCAATTTTACTCCAATAAAAAAAAAATGCTGGGCTTCCCTGGTGGCGCAGTGGTTGAGAGTCCGCCTGCCGATGTAGGGGACATGGGTTCACGCCCCGGTCCGGGAAGATCCCATATGCCGTGGAGCGGCCGGGGCCGTGAGCCATGGCCACTGATGCTGCGCGTCCGGAGCCTGTGCTCCGCAACGGGAGAGGCCCCAACAGTGAGAGAGAGGCCCGCGTACTGCAAAAAAAAATAATAATAATAATAAATGCTAAGACCATTTAAACAGAACATGTGCATATGAAATGGAAAGTAAAAGCCTTGGTCTTCACATCAGTCATTCCTTTTCCTCCTAATTTAATCATGATCAACAGTTTCTGGTATATCCTACTAGAAGTTTTATCTATCTATCTATCTTATCTTTCTATCACGGGGGGGGAATATATATGTTCGGTTAGTGTGAGTATACTTACTATATGCTATTTACATAAGAGAGATCATATGCTACATACTGTTTGTCACCTTATTTTTTCACTTAATATATCCTGAACATCTTTCCATGGGCAATGGTCTGTGAGGTCGGTAGCAAATCACTGTTGTAGCCTGACTTGCTCTGGCCTTAGTCCTCCTCGCTCTTGTCTGCAGCATCATCTGGTGTTGTCATGTCTGAGCTCCTTCTAAGTTTCCTCACTCTAGGGAATAAGAGCGAGATTTTCCCAGCATGGCCTCTGCTGCATCCTTGGCACATGTGTTTGTGGGGTCATCCCTGTGCACTTTATATCCAAGAGGAGCACCTCTCAGCCCCTCAATGGCAAGTTCCCTATTTTTAGTCCTGATTGTTCAGTATAAGTAGGAGTCTTGGGTGCACTTTTCTGGATATGCTATGGACTGAACTGGATCCCCATATAATTCATATGTTGAAGCCCTAACCACTGGTGTGACTGTACCTGGAGATAGGGTCTTTAGGAGGTATTTAAGGTTAAATTTAAGGTTATTTAGGTTATAAGGCTGGAGTCCTAACCCACTGGGATTGTGGCCTTGTAAGAATAGAAAGAACACCCTCTCTCTTGCTCCCTCTCGCTCTCTCTTTCTTTCTCTCTCTCTCTCTCTCTCTCTCTCTACCATGTGAGGACACAGCAAGATGGTGACCATCTGCAAGCCTTCTTGCAGGATGAGAACTTTCCCTAAGAGCCGAATCAGCTGGCGCCTTGATCTTGGAATTTCCAGCCTCCATAACTATGAAAAATTACATTTCTGTTGTTTAAACCACCCAGCCTATGGTGTTTTGTTATGGCAGCCCCAGAAGATTAAGGCACCAGAGATGAAAAAAATGCCTGAAGAAAATCCACAGGGCATGAAGTAGACGAAGGAGAGAGATGAGGTCCAGGATTGTATTGGTAGCGTGTACAGTGGGGTCGGAATCCTGGGGCAGGGAGTCCAAGTAAGCACTGTGTTAAAAATAAAACCGCTTCAGGAATTAAAGTTTACAAACCCTAGTTTGGAGAGGACTGTGCCTTTTATGTGTAGTCACGATCATCTCACCAGGGCTGAAGTAAACCTTTCTGGAGCAAGAATACTCAGATCTTTCAGCACATACCCCTCCCTGCAGAGCAAAAATGAAGACACATCCTGAAGGTTCTAGGGGAAACGGAGAAGCACAAGTAACTTATGCAGGATGGAAGTTTTAATCCTACTATGTTTATCTTAATGTATGTGCAATTTGCATTCTACTTCTTAATATATCTGTATTTATTTTTACATAAAATAACATCTGCATTTCCTTACTGAGGGATACAGTTGGCGCTTCAGAGATAGGACAATAAGCTATGTTTATCCTTTATTTCTGGCCTCCATTGCCCCTGCCCCACTTGCATACCCCCTGGAGATGTTCATCCTGCCCCAGGAAGTCCTATAAAGGAACTACAATACCCGGAGAGCAAAAGGAAGAACTTCCCTCTGCATGGAGGGGCATTTTGCTGGCGTCTTACAGAACAAAAACAGAAAATAGGTCACACGACCTTTCTAGATTCTTGCCAGAGACAGTTCTTCAAAATTTTCCATTCTGACTTTCCTTTTAGTGGAGCAGCAATTGCAAAGATAGAGCTCAAATTTTAACCACAGCCCCTGAGGCAAAACCCTGCTCCAGAGGGTTGGAATGAAGAGAACTAAACATGGAAAAATGATCTGAAGCCCTGTTGCTACTCATCTCCATCAGTTTCCAAGCACTGATTTGGGCAGAAAGCTCTGTTCTGTCATTTGAACATGAGGTAGAAAGTAAACGCCTTCCACTGGACTCAGGCCGTTCATCTGGTTTCGTACCTTTCACTTTACAGTGGCTTTTCAGGATTGATGTGCTGGTGTGTATGCACAGGATTTCATGTGATCAGAGGGATTCTAATCATTCACTCAGCAATGTGATCCACACTCTTTGTCGTTGTATAACCGTCACATAGTCTCTTTATCCTGGAAATGCAATGCTACATCTATACCTTGTAAATAAACATTCACAGTAAATGGTACACTGTATCCTCATCTATTCCAATTCCATGTAGCTTATGGAAACCGTGTCTTGCACTTTGCAGAACTCAAAACAATGAGAGTTTAGCACAGTCCATTTTTCATTAGGTATGTCAGAAAATAGGCACAGTCTCAGAGCATCTGAGGGCAAAGTGTGTTGTACTGTTGTGATGGTCATGGGTTGTGGAGGGACCTGTAACTCACTCCCCAAATTTAAGTATGAGTCAGGATTTGAGGTCAGAATTAGATCATCTGTAGAGAATACTCAGCCATGCTTAGGTCTAAATTTGAAGGAGCAGTTTCTGATTTGCAGAGAAGTTAGAAGGTCTAGACACAGCATCCATCCATCCATCCATCCATCCATCCATGCAGGCTTCCATTAACTTATTCTTTCATATGACTTTATGCAAGTAAGAAAAAATCATTCATTTTCTCTCACATAATCTAAACAAATTTGCAGGCCAATCATTGCCTTTAAAAACCACAAGAGATGAAGACCTTTTAGGTGTCTGAATTCAGATTGAAGAGTTTCTTGTTTGTTTAAACATCTTTATTGGAGTATAATTGCTTTACAATGGTGTGTTAGTTTCTGCTTTATAACAAAGTGAATCAGCTATACATATACATATATCCCCATATCTCCTCCCTCTTGCGTCTCTCTCCTACCCTCCCTATCCCACCCCTCTAGGTGGTCACAAAGCACCCAGCAGATCTCCCTGTGCTATGCGGCAGCTTCCCACTAGCAATCTATTTTACATTGGGTAGTGTATATATGTCCATGCCACTCTCTCAGTTCGTCCCAGCTTACCCTTCCCCCTCCCCATGTCCTCAAGTCCATTCTCTACCTTTGTGTCTCTATTCCTGTTCTGCCCCTAGGTTCTTCAGAACCATTCATTTTATTTTATTTTTGTTTAGATTCCATACATATGTGTTAGCATATGCTATTTGTTTTTCTCTTTCTGACATACTTCACTCTGTATGACAGACTCTAGTTCCATCCACCTCACTACAAATAACTCAATTTTGTTTCTTTTTATGGCTGAGTAATATTGCATTGTATATATGTGCCACATCTTTTTTTTTAACACCTTTATTGGAGTATAATTGCTTTACAACGGTGTGTTAGTTTCTGCTTTACAACAAAGTGAATCAGCTATACTTATGCATATATCCCCATATCTCCTCCCTCTTGTGTCTCCCTCCCACACTCCCTATCCCACCCCTCTAGGTGTTCACAAAGCACTAAGATGATCTCCCTGTGCTATGTGGCTACTTCCCTCTAGCTATCCATTTTACATTTGGTAGTGTATATATGTCCTTGCCACTCCCTCATTTTGTGCCAGCTTACCCTTCCCCTTCCCCATGTTATAAAGTCCATTCTCTACATCTGCATCTTTATTCATGTCCTGCCTTTGGTTCTTCAGAACTATTTTCTTTCTTTCAGATTTCATATATATGTGTTAACATACAGTATTTGTTTTTCTCTTTCTGACTTACTTCATTCTGTATAACAGTCTCTAGGTCCATCCACCTTGCTACAAATAACTCAATTTCGTTCCTTTTTTATGGCTGAGTAATATTCCATTGAATATATGTGCTACATCTTCTTTATCCATTCATTTGTTGATGGACATTTAGGTTACTTCTGTGTCCTGGCTATTGTAAATAGAGCTGCAATGAGCTGTGACAGGGCGAGAGAGAGTCATGGACATATATACACTAACAAACGTAAGGTAGATAGCTAGTGGGAAGCAGCTGCATGGCACAGGGATATCAGCTCGGTGCTTTGTGACCGCCTGGAGGGGTGGGATAGGGAGGGTGGGAAGGAGGGAGACAAAAGAGGGAAGAGATATGGGAACATATGTATATGTGTAATTGATTCACTTTGTTATAAAGCAGAAACTAACACACCATTGTAAAGCAATTATACCCCAATAAAGATGTTAAAAAAAAATAGAGCTGCAATGAATATTGTGGTACACGACTCTTTATGAATTATGGTTTTCTCAGGTTATATGTCCAGTAGTGGGTTTGCTGGGTGGTATGGCAGTTCTATTTTTAGTTTTCTAAGAAACCTCTATACTGTTCTCCATAGTGGCTGCATCAGTTAACATTCCCACCAACAGTGCAAGGGAATTCCCTTTCCTCCACACCCTCTCCAGCATTTATTGTTTGTAGATTTTTTGATGATGGCCATTCTGACCAGTGTGAGGTGATACCTCATTGTAGTTTTTATTTGCATTTCTCTAATGATTAATGATGTTTAGCATCATTTCATTTGTTTGTTGGCAACATGTATATCTTCTTTGGAGAAATATCTATTTAGGTCTTCTGCCCATTTTTGGATTGGGTTGTTTGTTTTTTTGATTTTTAGTTGTATGAGCTGCTTGTAAATTTTGGAGATTAATCCTTTTCAGTTGCTTCATTTGCAAATATTTTCTCCCATTCTGATGGGTGTCTTTTCATCTTGTTTATGATTTCCTTTGCTGTGCAAAATTTTAAGTTTCATTAGGTCCCATTTGTTTATTTTTGTTTTTATTTCCATTTCTCTAGGAGGTGGGTCAAAAAGGATTTTGCTGTGATACTTGTCATACAGTGTTCTGCCTATGTTTATCTCTAAGAGTTTGATGGTGTCTGGCCTTACATTTAGGTTTTCAATCCATTTTAAGTTTACTTTTGTGTATGGTGTTAGGGAGTGTTCTAATTTCATTCTTTTACATGTAGCTGTCCAGTCTTGCCAGCATCACTTATTGAAGAGGCTGTCTTTTCTCCACTGTATATTCTTGCCTCATTTATCAAAGATAAGATGACCATATGTGCGTGGGTTTATCTCTGGGCTTTCTATCCTGTTCCATTGCTCTATATTTCTGTTTTTGTGCCAGTACCATACTGTCTTGATTACTGTAGCTTTGTAATATAGTCTGAAGTCAGGGAGCCTGATTCCTCGAGGTCCGTTTTTCGTTCTCAAGATTGCTTTGGCTTTTAGGGTCTTTCGTCTTTCCATACAAATTGTGAAATTTTTTGTTCTAGTTCTGTGAAAAATACCAGTGGTAGTTTGATAGGGATTGCATTGAATCTGTAGATTGCTTTGGGTAGTAGAGTCATTTTCACAATGTTGATTCTTCCAATCCGAGAACATGGTATATCTCTCCATCTATTTGTATCATCTTTAATTTCTTTCATCAGTGTCTTATAATTTTCTGCTTACAGGTCTTTTGTCTCCTTAAGTAAGTTTATTCCTAGATATTTTATTCTTTTTGTTGCAAAGGTAAATGGGAGTGTTTTCTTCATTTCACTCTCACAGTTTTCATCATCATTGTATAGGAATGCAAGAGATTTCTGTGCATTAATTTTGTATCCTGTTACTTTGCCAGATTCATTGATTAGCTCTAGTAGTTTTCTGGTAGCATTTTTAGGATTCTCTATGTATAGTATGATGTCATCTGCAAACAGTGACAGCTTTACTTCTTCTTTTCCTATTTGGATTCCTTTTATTTTTTTCTTCTCTGTTTGCTGTGGCCAAAACTTCCCAAACTATGTTGAATCATAGTGGTGAGAGTGGACAACCTTGTCTTGTTCCTGATCTTAGTGGAGGTGGTTTCAGTTTTTCACCATTGAGGACGATGTTGGCTGCGGTTTTGTCATATATGGCCTTCATCATGTTGAGGTAATTTCCTTCTCCTTTCTGGAGCATTTTTGTTATAAATGGGTGTTGAATTTTGTCAAAAGATTTTTGTGCATCTATTGAGATCATCATATGGTTTTTCTCTTTCAATTTGTTAATATGGTGTATTATGTTGATTGATTTGCATATATTGAAGAATCCTTGCATTCCTGGGATAAACCCCACTTGATCATAATGTATGATCCTTTTAATGTGCTGTTGGATTCTGTTTGCTGGTATTTTGTTGAGGATTTTTGCCTCTGTGTTCATCAGTGATATTGGCCTGTAGTTTTCTTTCTTTGTGACATCTTTGTCTGGTTTTGGTATCAGGGTGATGGTGGCCTCGTAGAATGAGTTTGGGAGGTTTCCTCCCTCTGCTATATTTTGGAAGAGTTTGAGAAGGATAGGTGTTAGCTCTTCTCTAAATGTTTGATAGAATCGCCTGTGAAGCCATCTAGTCCTGGGCTTTTGTTTGTTGGAAGATTTTTATCACAGTTTCAATTTCAGTGCTTTTGATTGGTCTGTTCATATTTTGTATTTCTTCCTGGTTCAGTCTCGGAAGCTTGTGCATTTCTAAGAATTTGTCCATTTCTTCCAGGTTGTCCATTTTATTGGCATAGAGTTGCTTGTAGTAATCTCTCATGGCCCTTTGTATTTCTACAGTGTCAGTTCTTCTGCTTTTTCATTTCTAATTCTGTTGATTTGAGTGTTCTTTCTTTTTTTCTTGGTGAGTCTGGCTAATGGGCTATCAATTTTGTTTAACTTCTCAAATAACCAGCTTTTAGTTTTATTGATCTTTGCTATTGTTTTCTTCATTTCTTTTTCATTTATTTATTTATTTATTTTTGCGGTATGCAGGCCTCTCACTGTTGTGGCCTCTCCTGTTGTGGAGCACAGCCTCCAGACGCGCAGGCTCAGTGGCCATGGCTCACGGGCCTAGCAGCTCTGCGGCATGTGGGATCTTCCCGGACTGGGGCATGAACCCGTGTCCCGTGCATTGGCAGGTGGACTCTCAACCACTGCGCCACCAGGGAAGCCCCCATTTATTTTTGATCTGATCTTTATGATATCTTTCCTTCTGCTAACTTGAGGTTGTTTTTTTTTCTTTCTCTAATTGCTTTAGGTGAAATGTTAGGTTGTTTAGATGAGACGTTTCTTGTTTCTTGAGGTAGGAATGTATTGCTATAAACTTCCCTCTTAGAACTGATTTTGTTTCATTCCATAGGTTTTGCATCGTTTTGTATTCATTGTCAGTTTTGTCTAGGTATTTTGTGATTTCCTCTTTGATTTCTTCAGTGATCTCTTGGTTATTTAGTAGTGTGTTGTTTAGCCTCCATGTGTTTGTATTTTTTACAGATTTTTTTCCTGTAATTGATATCTAGTCTCATAGCATTGTGGTCAGAAAAGATACTTGATACGATTTAAATTTTCTTAAATTTCCAAAGGCTTGATTTGTGACCCAAGATATGATCTATCCTGGAGAATGTTCCATGTGCACTTGAGAAGAAATTGTAATCTGCTGTATTCGGATGGAATGTCCTATAAATATCAGTGAAGTCCATCTTGTTTAATGTATCATTTAAAGCTGTGTTTCCTTATTTATTTTCATTTTGGATGATGTGTCCATTGGTGAAAGTGGGTGTTACAGTCCCCCACTATTATTGTGTTACTGTCGATTTCCCCTTTTATGGCTGTTAGCATTTGCCTTATGTATTGAGGTGCTCCTGTGTTAGGTGCATAAAGATTTACAGTTGTTATATCTTCTTTTTGGATTGATTCCCTGAGCATTATGTAGTGTCTTTGTCTCTTGTAATAGTGTTTATTTTAAAGTCTGTTTTGTCTGATACGAGAATTGCTACTGCAGCTTTCTTTCGATTTCCATTTGCATGGAGTATCTTTTTCCATCCCCTCACTTTCATTCTGTGTGTGTCCCTAGATCTGACGTGGGTCTCTTATAGACAGCATATACATGAGACTTCTTTTTGTATCCATTCAGCCATTGTATGTCTTTTGGTGGGAGCATTTAATCCATTTACATTTAAGGTAATTATCGATATGTATGTTCCTATTCCCATTTTCTTAGTAGTTTTGGGTTTGTTCTTGTAGGTCTTTTCCTTGTCTTGTGTTTTCTGCCTATAGAAGTTCCTTTAGCATTTGTTGTAAATCTGGTTTGATGGTGCTGAATTCTCTTAGCTTTTGCTTATCTGTAAAGGTTTCAATTTCTCCGTTGAATCTTAATGAGATCATTGCTAGGTAGAGTAATCTTGGTTGTAGGTTTTTCCCTTTCATCACTTGAAATATGTCCTGCCACTCCCTGCTGGCTTGTAGAGTTTCTGCTGAAAGATCAGCTGTTAACCTTATGGGGATTCCCTTGTATGTTGTTTTTTGTTTTTCCCTTGCTACTTTTAATATTTTTTCTTTGTATTTAATTTTTGATAGTTTGACTAATATGTGTCTTGGTGTGTTTCTCCTTGGAACACTGAGAAACAGCTTCCTGGACTTTATTAACTGGACTTTATTAACTATTTCCTTTATTAACTGGACTTTATTAACTATTTCCTTTCCCATATTAGGGAAGTTTTCAACTATAATGTCTTCAAATATTTTCTCATTTCCTTTCTTTTTCTCTTCTTCTTCTGGGACCCCTATAATTCACATGTTGGTGCATTTAATGATGTCCCAGAGGTCTCTGAGACTGTCCTCATTTGTTTTCATTCTTTTTTCTTTATTCTGCTCTGCGGTAGTTATTTCCACTATTTTATCTTCCAGGTCACTTATCCATTCTTCTGCCTCAGTTATTCTGCTGTGGGTTCCTTCTAGAGAATATTTAATTTCATTTATTGTGTTTTTCATCATTGTTTGTTTGCTCTTAATTTTTCTTGGTCCTTGTTCAATGTTTCCTGTATTTTCTTCATTCTGTTTCCAAGATTTTGGATCATCTTTACTATCATTACTCTTAATTCTTTTTCAGGTAAACTGCCTATTTCCTCTTCGTTTCTTTGGTCTGGTGCCTTTTTACCTTGCTTCTTCATCTGCTGTGTGTTTCTCTGTCTTCTCATTTTGCCTAACTTAATGTGTTTTGGGGTCTCCTTTTCGCAGGCTGCAGAGTCATAGTTCCCGTTGTTTTTGTTGTGTGCTCCCAGTGGGTAAGGTTGTTTCAGTGGGTTGTGTAGGCTTCCTGGTGGATGGGACTGATGCCTGTTTTCTGGTGTATGAGGCTGGGTATTGTCTTTTTGGTGGGCAGGACCACGTCTGGTGGTGTGTTTTGGGGTATCTGTGACCTTATTGCGATTTTAGGAAACGTCTCAGATGGTGGGTTTGTGTTCCTGTCTTGCTAGTTGTTTGGCATAGGGTGCCCATTACTGTAGCTTGCTGGTATTTGAGTGTAGCTGGGTCTTAGCTTGAGCTGGAGATCTCTGGGAGAGCTTTTGCCATTTGATGTTACGTGGAGCTGGGAGGTCTCTGGTGGACCCTTGTCCTGAACTCAGCTCTCCCACCTCAGAGGCACAGGCCTGACACCTGGTCGGAGCACCAAGACCCTGTCAGTTCATGGTTTTGAAGAAAAGGCAGAAGAAATGAAAGAAAGGAAGAAAAAATAAAATAAAATAAAGTTATTAAAATTAAAAATTTTAAAATTATTAAAAATAAAAAAATTAACAAGCAAGAAAAGAAAGAAAAGGAAAGAAGAGAGAAACCAAACCAAAAAACAAATCCACCAATGATAATAAGCTCTAAAAAGTATACTGAAAAAAAAAAAAAACCAGACAGGACCCTAGGACAAATGGTAAAAGCAAAGCTATACCAACAAAATCACACAAAGAAGCATACACATACACACTCATGAAAAGAGAAAAAGGAAAAGAAAATATATGTCGTTGGGAATTCTGAGGTCTTCTGCCAGCATTCAGTAGGTGTTCTGTAGGAGTTGTTCCACATGTAGATGTGTTTCTGATGTATTTGTGGGGAGGAAAGTGATCTCCACGTCTTACTCCTCTGCCATCTTGAAGGTCTCTCTCTTGTTTGTTTTTTAAAGCAAAAATGAAATCAGTGAAATCACTAAAAATATAACTAAAAATTTTAAATGAAACCAAAATGGTATCTTACATGTTTTCGCCATGAAAGCACAAACAAAAACACAAAACAATACAATACAAAAGGCTGTAAAAAAAACTGAGAGTGTTTTAAAGAGGGTTATTTTTGGAATTGTTTATGTATGCACGCATGGTACATTTAGTACTTTAATAGTGGTTGTCTAATTATGTTTTCTTGAAACACTAGTATTCACCTGGTTGGACTGAGGTTATCTATTCTTAAATCATAACTCATATTTTTCTAACCATGTGTGCTGTTTGTCACCAGTACACAAGGAGATAGATACAGAGATTGAGAGTAAACAGGTGGAAACTTTGGTTGGCAAAGTAATTTAATTTCTGTTTAATCTAGTAATACAACTAAATGGGTTTACTTTTTTTTTTTTTTTTCCCTCACCGCTGTGGCCTCTCCTTTTGCGGAGCACAGGCTCCGGATGCACAGGCTCAGCGGCCATGGCTCACGGACCCAGCCGCTCCGCGGCATGTGGGATCCTCCCGGACCGGGGCACGAACTCGCGTCCCCTGCATCGGCAGGCGGACTCCCAACCACTGCGCCACCAGGAAAGCCCAGGGTTTACATTTTTTATCTTTGTTTTTTCTTTCATTTTTAAAATAATTCTTTTATATCCCATTTTACTAAAATATTGGTCCATGGTAAAGTGGGAATAAAACAAAACAAAGCAACAATAACATCAATAAAGAAAAAATCCATCTCGTTAGTTAGAAGAGCTTTGTTCTAGAATTCTCTTGATTAATCTGGAGTTTGAAAAAGAAGTGTATTTTCCAAAGCTCCTCGTCTCCATGACACATTCGGCACATTAATTCATTTCAGTGCAAGGCTAAAGGTAAAAATACCTCCTCTAATACGAACATTTAACAAAGCCTATTTAATTTTCCTGTTTTCTAGATTTTAAATTGAGAGAATACTTATTTAGAAAACACTTTCTTCTGACAAAGTATACCTGACCTTTGAATTGACATTGTATGGCAGGCAGCCTGTGAGCCATAATGGCGATAATAAGTTTTAATATAAAATATCTTCTGCTTTTCCTGGCAGAGTAATGACATCTTTGCTGACACTCGTGACACACTGTCTTGGTGGTGATGCCAGAGAGGGGGCAGCCTGTTTGAAACTGCAGAAGAGTCTTCCCTTAGCTGCCTGCTTCTCTGATGGTCCAGTGCTTCCAGAGGCTGGCTCATCACCTGAAAGCAGAGTGTCTGAGGGCCTGTCAAAGCTTTTGCCACATTTGGGGTGCAGACAGCCCAAATCCCCTGGGTTTCTCTGAGATTTTGAACCAGAGTTTACTGCTGGCCTATTACAAGCAGCATCTCTGCAAGGTCCTCATTAAAATCGCAGAGAGGTGCCTCACAAATAAGGCTCTTGAGCATGGCCGTGAATAATGACTCCACTTCAGGCTGACTTTGGGATGTTTCAGCCAGAGAAGTCAGGATTTTTCTAATAAGGACTGGGGAGAGTACCGCCCAAAGGTACTCAGCTGTGAGCGTGATGCAGCTTTTGTTTGAAGTCCTCTATAAATCCAGCCTGTCCCCGTGTTCCTCACATCCTATAGAGATCTTCTAAGGGGAAGACCCCTTTGAAATTCATGGGAGTTCTTCTGTTTGATCAGCTTCACGGGGTATGGGGCAACATGAAGACAGGATGCCGGCAAGTAAGGAATGGAACCAACACAGTGCATACTCTTCTCCACACTTGGGTGAGGAAATTACTGCTTTCTCTACTGTTATGGACTGAGTGCCCCTCAAAATTCACGTGTTGGAACTTTAACCCCCAGGACCTCAGGATGTTACTCTATTTGGAGACAGGCCCTTTAAAGAGGAAATTGAATTAAAATGAGGTGATTAATGTGAGTCTTAATCCAACCTGGGTGGTGTCCTTATAAGAAGAGGAAGACCACGCCAGGACTCAGCAAGAAAGCAAGGGGAGAGACATGAGAAGAAACTAAACCTGCTGCCTGGGTGGCTTACGGCTCCGGAATTGAGGAATAAAAGTCTGTTGCTTAAGCCACCAGCCTGTGACGTTTGGTTATGGCAGGCCTGGCAAACGACAATGCTTGCTGGGCTGATCACAGGTGAACCTACGCTCTACTTTTGTGTCTCATGTTGTTTGAACTAAGGATGAACAAAATATAAAGGGATATGATTAAGGATGTGAATATATGGGCATACGTGTGATGTGAAGGTTAATTACCATGACTGGGTCTTCAAGCCATGCAAGTTCATTTCTGCACAGCTCTGCTATATATCTGGACAGGACAGTCCACCTTTGCAGAATGAGTTTGATGATTGAAATTAATACCCTAAGGGCTGCCCTTGGATCTCACACCTGCCATAGCATGTGAAGGGCCACATACAGGTAAGAGAACTGATCTGTAGGGATTTTTCTTGCTGGGTATTACTGAAGAACGTAGGCTTTGAAACTCTGGTCCTGGAATACAGCTTATGTCAAAAGCTGCGACCTGAACAGATTAAAGATGATTCAATATGTCCTCAAAATAAAGAGCCTCCCTCTCGTTGGTGAAATCATCTTCCCAATTCCATATTTAGGTTGGAGGTTTGCTCCCTACTTTCGACTTTTGGACAATCAAAATATGTGTCATAGTTATTATTACTGTAGAAGAAAATGCCAATTTATATAAATTTCAGAGGCCCTAATGTATTAATTAATTTATTCATTCAACAACTATGTATTTAGTACCTACTAGCATTATGGTAAATTCCTGGGACCATTGTTCTTTTCTTTAGGAAGTTAAAATTCTGAAGTGTCTGAGAGAGGTGTGAGAATTGGGGAATGGAAAACTGCAGGCAATCCATCGAATAAATACAATTATAATAGATTCTCTAAGAAGAGAATACTAGAGGATGAGGACTTTTTATAGGAGATCTAAATGGTGAGAATAAAAAGTCCAGTGAAGAGTTGAGGGAGGACAGCTCCAGAAGGGGGGGAACATAAAAAGAACAAGACTCAGGTGCATGTGTTCAGCGATCAGGAGGGAGAATGTGTCTGAGATAAAGGAGATGGAGGTGGTGGGAGGTAAGGTCGGCCTCATCAGCCCAAGCTACATAGTTTGGAGTTACTCTAAGAGCGTTTGAAAGCCCCTGGAAGGCTTTACGGAGGCAGCTTCATATTTTTAAATATTTTTTTTATTTCTCAAATACTCATGACATTATCTCAGTGGTGAAGCTTGCGTGGGGTTGCCTGGATTAAACTGCAGAGGAATAATTACAGGGGATAACTGAGATTAATGTAATTCATATGATATTCTCACCTTCCCAAAAGAGCTCTATAGGAATGGCATGACCATGCTAAGGAATTTAAACTACTGATAGTGGTTTCAAGGGAGACATTAAAAGTTTCCATGGTCAGAACTGTTTTCTGGGAAAACAAATAGGGCAGAGGAGAATGCGGTGGACTAGAATGGGCTGTATTGGACTTGGAGAGTCAGGTCAGGAGGGCCTTTCAGTAGCTCAAGAGAAGAAGTGATATGGGTTTCTGCCAAAGCAGTGTCATTGGGGAGTAATGTGAGAGTATAGGTATTGGAGTAATTGCAAAGGAAGAATCTATGTGATTAGTAACAGGATGGTAGGGCAAAAGAGAGAATGAGTGAGTCCAGGCTTGTGAACCTCTAGATGTCTTAGCTGATATCTAGAGCTGATATCTTAGCTGATATCTGATGATGGTAGTAGACAAGAAGGGACAAAAATGGAGGAGTCGTTAGGGTTCAGAAACTCTAATATGGAGCTATCTCTACTTGCATGTCAAACACACACAAATATTGCCTGAAGCACATAAGTATTTGCTTTATATGAGAGTAGGATGGGCTTCCTAATGAAACAAGCATAGTATCAATGTTCAGTCCCTCCATCAACACATCATTAGTAAGTATTTAGGGACTACCAAATTATTTACCATTTTTATAATTTTCTGTTTGTACTGTGTAGGTAATTGTGGCTGGTTGTTTGTGGAAATGGCCACCATTATATACCTCCTTGTATCCATGATCCTTTGAAGTGTGCTGACTTCTCTCATAAAGAGGTAGAATCTATTTCTCTACCTCTTGAAGCCAGGCTGGTTGTGATTTGCTTTAACCAACAGAATGAAGGGGAAGTAATTTTGTACCAGTTTTGAGACTAGGTCTCCCTCTCAAAACTCTCCCCCTGCCATGTGAACAAGCCTGAGCTAGCCTGTTGAATGATGAGTTGTTGGCCAGACACATCTGGTACCCATTCAGACATCACTCACATGTGTGAAGCTGTCTGAGATCACGCAGCCTCAATCACGTCAGCTGCCAGTGGAAAGCTAGAGCCCAGTCGAGAACAGCCAACTCTGGGCTTCCCTGGTGGCACAGTGGTTAGGAGTCCACCTGCCAATGCAGGAGACACGGGTTCAAGCCCTGGTCCAGGAAGATCCCACATGCTGTGGAGCAACAAAGCCCGTGCGCTACGGCTGCTGAGCCTGTGCTCTGGAGCCCATGAGCCACAACTACTGAAGCCTGCGTGCCTAGAGCCCATGCTCTGCAACAAGAGAAGCCACCGCAATGAGAAGCCTGCACACCACAATGAGTGGCCCCTGCTCGCCGCAACTAGAGAAAAGCCCGCATGTAGCAGCCAAGACCCAACGCAGCCAAAAATAAATAAATTAATTTAAACAAATCT
Organism: Stenella coeruleoalba; assembly: GCF_951394435.1. Taxonomy (NCBI): domain Eukaryota; kingdom Metazoa; phylum Chordata; class Mammalia; order Artiodactyla; family Delphinidae; genus Stenella; species Stenella coeruleoalba. The sequence continues at coordinate 54,834,724 of NC_137156.1, forward strand.
GAATCATTAAAAAAAAAGAACAGCCTACTCTGCCTAGATCAACAGAACTGCCCAGCTGACCTGTAGATTTGGGAACATCCGTAATATATAATTAATGTTTTAGGTCACTAAGTTTTGTAATGCTTGTTATACAGTAATAGATAACTATAGTGTTAGACATGTGAACCCAGTGAAAAATTTGAAATATAAATTAAAAGAAAAGAAGGTAATTAAAATCATCCATACTTCCACTCATTTATCAGCTCTGTTACCGTACTGTGGTACAATTAAATCCTTTCACAGTTATGCACCCACAGTGCCATATTGGACTGAATGTTTGTGTTCCCAAGAATTCATATTTTGAAGCCTTACTCCCCAAATGTGATGGCAATTAAAGGTGGGGAGTTGGGGGTGGTAATTAGCTTTGGATGAGGTCATTAGGGTGGAGCCCCCCTGATGGTACTGGTGCCCTTATAAGGGAATGAAAGAACTTGTGCTCACTCTCTCAGCCATGTGAGGGAAGCAGGAAGAGAGCTCTCACCAGAACCCCACTATGCTGGCACCCTGATCACAGACTTAGCAACCTCCAGAACTGTAGAAATAAATATTTGTTGGTTAAGCCACCCAGTCAATGATATTCTTGTTTAGCAGCCTGAGTTGACTAAGACACAAAATGAAAATGGGATGACTCAATAATTTGACTGAAACCAACTTTTTTCATTTAATATACAGTATGCATCTCTCCACGAGAATAAATCCACTTCTGCATCAGTTTACCATTTATACTCTATCCATAGCCTGTAAATGGACATCTGGAATTCTCTGTCTTATTCTACCCTGAGTGTAATTATTCCACCAAGTGTCTACTTTGACCAAGGCAACCTATATAAAATATCCAGTAACTTAGCAGAAACTAGTACACAGTTTAGTCTCGAGTGGCCCTGGAAGTAGGAAAAATGCTTTTAATAGAAGAAAAGTGTGACCTAACTTATATTAAAGGTATCATGTTTGGTGAAGTGTGAGCTAGACAAAGGTAAGCAAGGGCTGAGTTCTCAGTATTTTTCATTTGTCAAATTAAAGGAAAAATGTTTTCTTTTTTAATAGGAAAGGAATGAGTGGGAATATTATCAACAACATAGTTTCTTTCTTTGGGATAGTAGTGCAGGCAAAGAGATTAAAAATCGACATATGATGTTAGAGATCCAATTTATTTGAGCTTCTATAAAGGATAGGTTTGACATAAACAGTGAAGGGAAAATTGTTTTCAGTAAATGTTTATTAGATACCTTCTTGTTTATGATGTGGTATAAGGTGCTAAAAGGGATACAGATGCATGGATTGCATGATGACTGCATTGGTCTCTTACTGTATATCTGCAACTATAACTATGTTTTACATATTGTCTCACTGAATTCTTCCCAGACCCCTGTGCTCCAGGTATAATTTCCATGACTTTCATAGGAGACACAGATAGTCTAGCCACTTTTTTTACATTGTTGTTTTAATGGGAATCTAGTGGATTATGACCAGGGAGAAAAGTCAGCCAATTAATGAACCTTTATTGGGCATAAATTTTTAGTGAAACATTTCGTGAAGCATAAAGAGCATATGGACCTTGAAAGGTTTCCTCTTTTTGAAGGTTGGCGAAATAGTTGCCCGTGCCCTTGGCCAAACTCAACATTTGATGTGAAAAACTAACATGAAAATTATGAAGAAACCCTGGGTGCAGCAGAAGGTTTGAAGTTCAAGTGTGTACGAGATTGCTTCTCAGAAGGGGAAGGGCACCTCCATTAACAACCAGGGTAACAGAGGGGGAGTGTTTCAGTTTTAGGTGAGCACTTCCCCTAACCCACCCCTGTCCATTTCCCTAAGGGAGTCCTGGTTAACCCTCTCAGCACAAGGAAACAACAAAACAGCCCTGGATAGCTGAGGCAACCAGAATTCCAGATAGCAGTATGGCAGTGACTAGAGATGAAGCAGATGGAGGTGAGGGTATGCTAAAAGAGCAAGTGGCCCATTGGCAACCCTGAGTGGTTGACAGGTATCTGAGATGATAAGATCTAATGCCCTCCAGGAGAGGTGGCAGGGCCCGTGTAGCCAGTGTTCCTGACAGGTCCAGGAACCTGGATCTCCAGCTGAATCTGAGAGTAGACCCATACATTTACCCCAGGGTGCCAGTAATATTTCCTAGTGGATTATGACAACAGAAAGAATTGCTCTAAGCATCTAATTCTATTTAGAAGGAAGATATAATAATCATCTTAATAAATTTATATGGTAAAATAAAATGTACTACTGCTCTTAAATACTTTATACAGAATCACAAGAAGAATGAATTCATTCTTGACAATGGAAGGACAAGCAGGAGAATAAAAAAACACCCATGAAAACTTCTTGTGAGTGAAAACAAAACAAGATAGAGTGTCTAAAATACATTCAGATTTATCAATTATAATAAATGTAAGTGGGATTAACCCACTGATCAAAAGATGAAGAGTTTCAGATTGGATGTTAAATGATCCAGTAAAAGCTGGTCCACAAGATGTATATTTAAAGTAAAAGTACAGAAAAGTTTGAGAATAAAAGAAAGAAAAAGTTATACCAGAAAAATATGTCTGCAAAATTTGGGTTAGTAGTTTAAATATGAAACAAGATAGATTTTAAGGAGAATGTTTTTGAAGAACAAAGAGGCATACTCTTAAAGCTCAATCCCACATGTTGTTTTTTAAAAAATATGAACAATATGTGCATACCTCTGGAGAGACTGAGCAAACAGAAAAGAACAGAGAATAAAAACACTAGTAAAAATATCACTATGAATAAATATGTGCTAATACATTTTAAAATCTAGATGACATGTTTTTGGAAAAATGTAAAATGCCCACACTGGAAGAAAAAAAAAGTTTTTCTTAATAGACTTGGAAAAAGCATTTAATGTTGATCATCATTTGCTAAGATAAAAATTATCAGAAAACTAGAAGTGGAAGGCAACTTCCTAAACTTAGTTATAGATCAAAACCTTCAGCAGGTCTCTCACTCCACTTAAACCTTTGGGTGTTACCTGCCTTAACAATGAAAAGCTAACAGTTTTGTTTTCACTATTATTACTGCTCCAGTTTTGCAGGTACCAACCAATGCAGTAGGACAGGAGAAGAACCAAACAAATTAAAAGAATAAGATAAGACAGGAGGAGATTTAAAAAACTCTCATTTGTAGCAGAAAATATGATTACCTACATAGAAGTTTCAACAGATGCCACATACAAATTATATAATCAGAGAGTGCAAGTAAATCAAATCACAAAATCAATAGCATTTCTATATACCATCAAAAATAAATAAATAATTTAGGTGAAAATATAATTTGCTGTATAAAACTATGAATTAAAGAATTTGCCTATCGGAATTCTCAAGATGCTAAGGAAACAAATTTTAACATACCTTGAATTCACATGGAGAAAATCTTAAATAAGGAGAAATAATACTTCATTCACTTATAGGAGATTTAAGATGATAAAATATTAATTCTCACTAAATGAATCTACAAACTCAATTTAAATTCCAGGTTTCAGAAGGAGTTTTACTAGAAATTTGGCTATGTTTTCTTAAATGTGTATGAAAGAATACATTTTTATACAAAGCTAAGGCAACTTTAAAAACTAATGAAATGGATTATTTAAAAGTTAAAGACGTTCTGTTAAGTCAAAGTATTTAAAATGGGTGACACTGATGTGACGGCAGAAAAACAGAACAATGGAAAAGATTAGAGAACTCATAAACAATGCATATGGAAAGTGATATCTGATAGAGCTAGAAATACAGACAAGTAAACAAAGGAGTAAACAAGATATAATTTAGATGGATGGAAGAAAAATGTAGTTTTAGTCCTACCTCACACAACATAAATGGGGAACTAAAATTACAAAGCTAATAGAATAAAAATGTTAAGGAGTATGTTTAGGACCTTGGGGTGGAACATGAGGTTTTAAATAAAACACGAAAACATACAGAACACTTGATTATTCAGAGTTTTGAAAGTCACCATGAAAACTGAAACACACACGCCCACATCCTCACACATTCCCCCTGCAACCTCCCCTGCACACAAAACTGTACCCGACAATTTAGATGGGCGGAAACCTAAATGGAAAGAACACATGTAAAGACATGCTCTCCCACACTGTTAATCAGAGAAACAATAGTTGAACAATAAAAGATACATCAGATTGGCCAATAATAAAACATCAGTTAACACGAATGTGGATAGTGTGGTAGGACAGAGGAACTTTTAATAGACTTCTCACATTAGTCCCTTACTGACATTATGAGCACTTAGTAACCTGAAGTTCTCGTATGTCCTAATATCTGAAATCCACACCAAAGAAGATCAAATATGTGCCCTTCTGGGGACATGTATAAGGATTTTCTTCACTGTGTCATTTGTGGTATTAGGAGAGTTGAAGACTGCCTAGGGTAGTGGAAATATGAAATATGGTACATGCATCTATGGAATACTCTGCAGCCGTCAAAAACAAATTACAGGCACACACCATAAGAATGGATTTTTAAAAGCATATTTTTGAGTAAAAAAAGCTTATGAATAAAGAAAGATTTATAGTGCAATAACATATACATGAAATTAAAACATGCACACACATGTTCAAAACAACACTGTATATTTTTCAAAAACACATGCATAGCCAAGCATTTGTAACAAACACTTATGCCATAAATTAAAAAGAAAGAGAGGAGCCTCAGAATGGGGAGAAAAATACAATGAAACAGGAAAGTAAGTGTGGTGAAAACAAGGAATATGTAATAAGGGGAAAAAGTGCCTGAGACATATTATGGGAAAGGTCACTGATATCATGTGTGTTTTGCTTCCTGTTCATCCCAGATCAAATTAAACCCGGCTTAGCCCTCACCTGCTAAAACTGGCAGGAAATCTAATTTCAGGTTTTTTTTAAGGTGTCATTTCTGTTCTAGTTGATTTTACAGAACCCCATGAACCCCATACACTTCTGTGACCCAATAAAGTTTCTAGAGGTCCCCATGACTTTAGCTTGCCATAGTTACTAAGCTCTTTGGCTTACCACCCTTCTGTCAAGAGCTAGATTTAAAAAATTTTTTTTATTTAAGGCTGTCCCAAATTCTTTTATTGTTTATGGTTTCAGGCCCCTTAAATACTGTACGACAGATTGAAGTCTGCCATTACTAGTTGGGTAATGGCAGACTTCAATCTGTCATACAGTATTTAAGGGGCCTGAAACCATTTTTGCTTGGTACTGTTGCTCCTATGGGTAGGTTGCAGGAATGCCTGCTTTCTGTATTCTGCCTTACGATTGTCAGTGGACCTTAATGTAGCCTTTACCAGCGCCTCCCTTCCTGTGAGTTTAGGCTCTTCCACAGAGTTAAGCACTTGTCCATCCTCTATCCTCCCAATGAGCCTTTGTTAATCCCCCTTCCAGGCTAGCCCAGGACAAATAAAGGTGAAACTGACCCTTGGAGCTATCAAGAACCTGAACCATAGAACAGAAAAGCTCAAGTCTTTGAGTGAGGCAAGGGTGGATTGAAAGAAAGGGAGAATATCATCATTTTATATAGCTATCCCTTACAGCTACCAGAACCTGGTGCAAATTAATGTCTTCATAGATCAGCTGAACACAGATGTGAACCTGGCATCTTTACTTCAGGGTTTCCCATACCATTTATTTTGCTAAAGAATTGCAAGGAGATCTATGCACACGATTTCACCAATTTATTTATCCTTGGATATTTTTTTTTTCCCTTGGAGCATGTTGTAAAACACTATTTGGGGAACTCCGGTTGAGAAAATTTTAAACTAAGGAATTGCTTTACCTCATTAGAGGTCATCATTGTGTGGCTAACTTCAACTCAGAAACTGAGCTACACATGAATTATTTGATGACCCAGGATTCATACAAGCCCAAAACAGAGTTGTTCTTTCTAGTATCATTTTCTATATTATATATCTTCAATGATGAAACAATTATATCGTCCAGTTTTTCCAGATATGGCAGAAGAAATTGATTCTGCCACATGGATAACCAGGAATCAATAATATTTGACCTTGTGCATTCCAGTGGTGATTTACTCAATTAGTTCTTACAGAAGCATGTTATTCGCTTTGTTGGATATAGAGTCATTTTGTGTTAAGTGCAGTTCAGTGATAAAAGCTGAGTTTTCCTTATAAGTGAAAGTGTTTTTTCATGTTATTACTGTTATTTACAGTAATATTAAGTATTAGGATCCCAATAATTGTCAATAATAAGGTAGCATTAAGGAACTTTTAGTTCAAACTTATAATTTTCTTGATAGGGGAACAAGCTTTTAATTGTTAGGTTCTCTATGTCTACATCAAAGATGACCCACCCCAGAGACACATTTGAAGAGAAGCAGGGTCAAAGTGAATATAAATCCTTTTTAATTTGGCTTGTGTAGTGATAATAATTTATATTTAAATAGCCTGTAAGTTTATACAAAACACTATTTTTTTTAGAATTCTAGGCTGCCGTAAAACGTGAGCTTAATTGCAAGGAGAAACATCAAAAGGCCTCCTGGATACTTTTCATGGAGGGACGAGAAGGTAAGAGATGGCTACAGATCTATTTTTGCTGTGTTTTTGCTAAGTGGCTAGAAGTTAATAACATCTACTGCATCGCTTTATGTGTGTGTGGTGAGGTGAGGTAACAGTTTAAAACAGTATATATTTTTTGATGATCCTCCTTAAACATAAACAATTGTGATGAAATGACAAGACCGTAGACTTTCATATACTCCAAGAGTTATGTACAAAATTTAACAGAGCAGCATGATTTTAGTAGCTAAAAACTGGAAACTACCAAATACACATCAACAGTGTAATGGATAAATCAATGTGGTATATCTATGTATTGGAATATTATCCAACAATGAAACTGAATAAACTACAGATACATGTAACAGTATGCGCAAATTCACAGTTATAATATTAGATGAAATAAGTCAGACACAAACAAATACATTTCATACCTGAGAGTGTGTGTGTGTGTGTTTGTGTGTATATTCCCCTTAGTACAATTTACATAGGCATACATAAATAAATTATGATGTTGGAAGTCAAGATAACCTATAACTTTGGGGGAAAAGAAAGGGCAATGATTTAGAGAGGAAACGAATAGAGGGTATCTTCCAGATTATTGGCAATATTCTCTTTTTTGACCTGGAATGTGGTTACAAAGGGATGTTCATGTTGTCAATTATCTACTCTGCTGTACATTTCTTTTTTGCACTTTCCTTATGAATGTCATATTTTATTAAAGAGTTTAACGATCCCACTTTTAAAAAAATGGAGAGAGGGTTTGGGTAGGCAGACCGTTCACGTTTCAAATCCTGAATCTGCCACTCATTAGCTTCTGTGGCCTTGGGAAAATGTTATTTAATAATTTGCATCTTGGTTTCCTTATTTGTAAAATGGAATTTATTATAAATTCCTGGGAGTTTGTCATAGATTTAGTAGATTTCGCATAACAAGTGCTTTCCACTCAGTGGACTTCAATAAAATTAATGAAAGTTAACTTCTCCCCTGCCTCAACTTTTAATATGCTATTTCATGACAGTATACTGATAGCCAGGAGAGGACTATGTGGTCATGTTATTCTGCCATCTGAAAAAGCATTGAGATTCTAAGTCCTCTGGGCTGAGTAAACAAAGTTCAATACAGACTTATAGACACCTGCGATTGCTTGACTACTGCCAGTCTGCCCAGCATTAGCGCATCAGAAGGGACCAAGAGGGGCCTGGGTATGAGACTGAGCTGATTAAAAAGCCTTGACTGAAAAACTCAATTTGATTCATAGACCAACATTGATCTATCAGTTTCATTCAGGGGTTAATAATTGATCTATCAATGAGCTAAGACTCCATAGTTTTATTTGGATCAAGATATTCACTCCCAAGAAAATCCACCAAGTTTGCATTTCTTGCATGTTTATATCATGCATTTGAATTTACAAATGCATAATGCACTCAGAGACAATTTTCTGAGTAATGTGGGGCGAACATGGTAAAAGTTATTACTTTATTGACTGATTGATTCAACCAATAAATATTTATTAAGCACTGATTTTGTGCTGAATCACAGTTCAGTTTTGGTTTGAAGACATGAGCTATTGTTAAGGCATATCTAAAGAAGGTTATATTCAATAAACCACCTTCAATCACATAGACTTACTTGTAGTCTTCTATTTGAACAAAACTTACAAAGTTGATGTAAACTTGGGGCTTTACATACGTTTTCAAAAGTTGTTCGATACCTTTTTATAGAAGGTAGCCCAAATGTTATCATCATAACTTCATACATTAACTAATTTACAAATGTATAAAATCTTAACATATAATAAAGCTGGACTAGAACTGAAATGTCGTTTTAAACCTACAACCAGCCCAATTAATATTTATTCAGAAAAACATAGTCTAAAAAGAATGAAACAATTTTAAGAATATAGAAGATTTTATTTATATCTACATTTTTGTTTAATTTTATTTTTAAATGAATCAAGGCATTGTGTTAGTGCATACTGCAAAATCAGGATAGCTCCTTAGCGTCAATGAGTAGAATTATATTTTTAAAATGTCTTCTTTGTGGTCGACAGCAGTATGAATGAGTAAGAAAGATTGGCTCAAGCATTCTATCTGACTCAACTTTATGAATGAGATTCTTTGGGGAATTACAGAATTTTGATACTGATACAGTGTGGGCATAGGCCAGCATTAAAATTACTGAAAACGAGAAGACTTCTCTATCTTCTTTCTTGGCCTTTGAATCTGGTGAGCTTCCTCTTCAGTAGCAAGAAGACAAACTAACACAACAGATGAGAATCCTCCTGGAAAGCTTGAGCAGAGTGTGTAGCACATCCTGAGCAGCTGGGGATATTAGAGAGTAGTAGTCTCAAGCTGGCCGTTGTCTTTGCCTATTTTTGTGTCTGTCTCTTCCATTAAATGGTTAATTCCTTAACAAAAGGGATTGCTTCTTAATTGTCTTTGTATCCAAAATACCAAGCCAGGGACTTGTACATAGTGGACACTTGATAAATATTAGTTAACTTCATTAAAAAAAATGATTGTCATGCTCAATTATGGTTGTCTCCCTACCTCTGCTGAAACCTCCATAAAGGCAAAGATCTGTCAGTCTTATTCTTTATTCTAGCTGAGTGACTAATATTACATCTGGCAAATTATAGATGCTTAATAATATTGATTATTGGAAACACACTCTCCTCTGCTTACACATCTCTCATATGGCTGAAAATGGTTCCTCCAGTGTTTGAACCTGGATGGTATTCTAGATCCAGCCTCAATTAAAAAAATACAACTCTCATTTGGGTTTGCTTGCTGTTAACATGGCTGGCTATTCCCTGAACAATGTATTATATCTATAGACAGAATTACTTGTTAGAGAACAGATATGTATAGAGCCTCAGAATAGCTCACGCAAGAAGGAGGAGCTTTGGACGAGAATAAGTCAGTCAGAATTCCCAGAAAAAAGTCAAGTTACAAGTTTCAAGTATGCAGCTATATATACTCATTAAATGTAATGTTGGCAGTAGTCGGTTCTACTTCATTGAACTTTTCCAACAATCCAATTTGAAAAGCTCATAATTGATGCCCAACTCATTGGAGACAGATATTAGAAAAGTCGAAGAACTTAGCATTTATTTTAGATGAGTTTATAACATAGTGGCAAGAACAAGGAATATACCCTTGAAATGGTATTATGGGCAAAGTTCCATAGAGTGAAGATAAACAAAATTTGGACTGTATCTAAAATGCCCACCTGTCTCCAATTCTGAGAGCAGGGCAAAATTGGTGCAAACATTTTTTTTCCGAATAGAAACAGAAAATACAGACAAATATGAAAGTATAGGACATATGAAATTATTTGTAGGACTGATGACATTTGAGGCAACTTCTTTCCTTCGATATTGCAATAGATATCTTACTTTTGGGGGAGTAAAGTCTAAAGGATTAATAAATATCAGAAGGAATGACTTCCAAATTAAGAGTATTCGGGATAGATTAAAAGCATTTTTCTTTTATCAAGCAATTATTCTATGGCAAGTATTCTCCTCTGTTCTTTGTCATTCGTCTTCCACTTATTTCTCATAAAGCCCTGTAAGTTGAAACACTTATCATCATTAGTTTAGAGATGAGGAAACTGAGTCACAGAGAAGTTCATCAAGCAAGGAAGTAAGGGAGCCAGGATTTTCCCTTGGTGATCTGAATCAGAGTCCATACTCCTAACCACAAGCGGAGCTGGTTGCCTGAGCCCACTCCCAGGCCTTGATGGATGGTGGGAGAAAAAAGAAAGCAATTTCATGAGAATGGCTTCCAGAATAAGGGGGGAAGGTGAGAAGGTGCAGAATTAATATAAAGCTTATGAAAAATAGAGGACATAAACCCCCAAATACCATCTTTGAGCAAAGACCAGTTGTAGCAATTCAGAGGTAAAAGGTAGGAGGATTCCTGTAAAGCCCTATAATCTAACAGATGCAGACATTTAGGCTTTGAGTGGGAACGGTATTTTGGAAGGTCCCTGTGCTCTGAGATATGGAAACAGTCCTGGAACCCGGATAAATCTTTGTTGAACTCCTCGGTTCAGGTATGTCGTGTGGACTAAACATTGGCAGATTATCAAAGACTGAGAATAACAGTAAGATCAGGCATAAAATTTAGGTATTAGGGCTGTGCAACTGGAAACCACAGTTATGTTATTCACATATATTGTTTCCAATTTAATGTTCATTTGAAAATATCACTTACTCTGCCCACCTAAAGACTTTAGAAATAAGCAGTGGTTAATTAAAGAGCCTGGGAATATGATTTCAAAAGATACACACTCTGGAATCACATAGCTGAAAGTAAAATGCAATTTCGTAAGTATCTAATGCAGTGGTATATCTAAATTGCTAAGCTAGATCACTAGCAAGGAAAAAAAGCCATTTTGAGACTTGAAAAATAGAATTGGGTGTCTATCCTGTTTTTGTTTTTGGAAGATGTCAGATATCTTTTCACTATGAAGGTGTATGCTTTTATCCACCACTTTAAACCTTCCTTAAAATTTGCAGGAAAAGTTAGCTTGAATCCTGTATTTGCTGTATGTCATGGAAGCTCATTACCACATACCTGGCATTCTGACAGAAGCTGGAGAAAATTAGTACCTACAGTTTAGCATGCTTACATTTAAGAGGTTACTCCAAAGAGTTCTTCCTACTAGCCTTATTGTCCTTACGTTCCAAAGGGGGAAGAGTGCAATCTAATTTTTACTGCATAAACTACATGAAATATTGTCATAAATGAATTCCTTGCTCCTTACGGAGAAAGCCTGAGATTAGTGTATTCTCTGGAGTAAGGGGGCATAATTATTTCACCATGTGTTTGTTTACTAAAACATTTTTTATGAAGGGATAATTTCCCTACGGAACCAGCTCCCGAAGAAAGTTCTGGATTTATCCCCATTGATAAACCTGTCTTACTATGTCTTCTGCACGAGGCTATGTAGTTTTGCAGCAGGCTCCATGTTTGGGCAGGTGTTTCATTCAAATGCTGCTGGGCTTTGTAGCTTTTTTCCCCTCTGATCACCTTTTCCCCCCGTTTTAAACCTGTCAAATTGAAAACTATCAAGAAGGTGTAAATAATTACTGATTGTTATATTTGTTTAAGCGAATCTTTCATTAAGAGTGAGACCACATGCCTAGAATTTCACACATTTTCCACTTCCACAGATGAACCTTTCAGAGAATCTTAATTTGGAACTAAATAATAAACTGCAGGGGAGATGAGAAATCTCTGAAAATACTTTGGAGAATAGCCATTCAATGAAAAGGGTTAAAGATGAAGAGCCCAACAACTTCAGTCCTAGGAATGAACTTGGCTTTTCTTAGATGGAGACTTACAGGAAGGGCTTGAAGTTCTCTTAGCCTCAATTTGCTTTACTGGAAAGATGAAAAAAGGAGGCATGATTTTTTTTTTAATCAAATGAAGTTATGTCTTAAATTTCAGAGTATTAGAAAATGTATTATTTTAAAAAAAATTTTATTGGAATATAGTTGCTTTACAATATTGTGTTAGTTTGTACTATACGGCAAAGTGAATCAGCTATACATATATCCCCTCTTTTTTGGATTTCCTTCTCATTTAGGTCAACACTGAGTAGAGTTCCCTGTACTATACAGAAGTTTCTCATTACTTATCTATTTTATATGTAGTATCAATAGTGTATATATGGCAATCCCAATCTCCCAATTCATCCCACAACCCCCTTCCCCCTTGATATCCATACATTTGTTCTCTATGTGTGTGTCTCTATTTCTGCTTTGTAAATAAGATTGTCTCTACCAATTTTTTCAGATTCCACATATATGCGTTAATATATGATATTTGTTTTTCTCTTTCTGGCTTACTTCACTCTGTATGACAGTCTCCTTTTGCACAGCAAAGGAAACTATAAACAAGATGAAAAGACAACCCTCAGAATGGGAGAAAATATTTGCAAAGGAAGCAACTGACAAAGGATTAATCTCCAAAATATACAAACAGCTCATGCAGCTCAGTATCAAAAAAACAAACAAAATCAAAAAATGGGCAGAAGACCTAAATAGAAATTTCTCCAAAGAAGAGATACAGATGGCCAAGAGGCACATGAAAAGATGCTCAACATCACTAGTTATTAGAGAAGTGCAAATCAAAACTACAATGAGATATCACCTCACACTGATCAGAATGGCCATCATCAAAAAATCTACAAACAATAAATGCTGGAGAGGGTGTGGCGAAAAGGGAACCCTCATGCATTGTTGGTGGGAATGTAAATTGATACAGCCACTATGGAGAACAGTATGGAGGTTCCTTAAAAAACTTAAAATAGAACTACCGTATGACCCAGCAATCCCATTATGAGGCATATACCCAGAGAAAACCATAATTCAAAAAGGCACATGAACCCCAGTGTTAATTGCAGCTCTATTTACAATAGCCAGGACATGGAAAAATGTTGTATTACTATTATAATTATTTTCTTATCTTGTCCAATTATTATGCGTTGAAATTTATTCAGGTCCAAATGCCACAATGATTCACTTCTTCTGTAGTTACATGGCACAAAACCTGAACCTACCGTTGTTCTAGGTTCTGAAGACAGGGCAGTAACCTCTCCTGCATCTCTGATAAGGGAAACAGATAAAAAGCATAATATTTCGGTGCTATCGAGTACTAAAAAGAACTGAAAAAAGCAAGAAAGGAAAGAGCAAAGGGTGCTGTGTTGGATTGGGTAGACAAGAGAGTCTTCTGTGATAAGGTAGCATTTGAGAAGTGATCACAGTAAGCAAGGGAGTGAGCCAGCTAATGCAAGAGTGTGTGGCAGAGGGAACAGCAAGTGCACTGAGGCAGGGGCAGGCTTTGTGTGTTTCAGGGAGAACCAGGAGGTCACTGCAGATTGAGCATGGTGAGCAGGGGGCAACTTGGCAGAGACAAAGTCAGGAAGTTAGCACGGGGCAGGATGATGTAGGGCCTTGGAGGCCAAGTTACGGAGCTGAGATTTAATTCTGGGGGAGATGTGATGCATTGGAGGGTGCTGAGCCGAGGAGTGACGTGATCTGACATGGATTTTTCTATCAATTTTGTGGAGAAGAGACTACAAGGGGGCCAAGAGTGGAAGCAATTATAAACAAGAGACCAGATGACAAGTGATGGAAGTAAGGGAGGAGATGGTGACAAGTGATCAGATTCTGAAAATATCCTGGAGGCAGAGCTGACAGTATCTCCTGAAAGACTGCATTGTGGGGTATGAAAGCAAGAATAGTCAACTCATACTGCTGCCCTTAAAAATTATAGGTAATTAATTTGAAATGACACTCCCAGCCCATACCAAGTGTTTGTCCTAAGATGCATACTGAGTTAATTTCCTTCTCTTTCACTTGACTTTTATTTTACTTTTACTTTATTTTCACGTTCCTTTTATTTTATGTTAATATTTGAGGATCTCAGGTACATAGAATTGAATTATTCATGTGCCTTTGTTTCTGGAACATCATTATCACTAAGGCAGGCAAGCCCTGTTTTACTGATTTAATTTTATTTTAATGTTTTAACCCTTTCATCTATGATTCTTGTTTGTCTTTTTACCTTTTCACTCTAGTACACAATAAAATATCTCTGATATTTGTCCTTATATATTCATCTTTGAAAAATATTTGGGGTTGTTTATAAATCTATGCCTAAAATTTTATATAAATAATATCAAGCTATAGATTGTGCTTTCTTATCTTTTCTGAAATAACACTATATTTTTAAGAATGTATTCACATTGCTTTATATGCTTGTAGTTCATCATTTCTGAGTGCTGCAGAGTTTTCCATGCCATGTATCAAGCCTGCTGAACTCACCCATTCTTCTAATTATCTCATACTCCTTACAGCTAATGGTGCTATGAGAAATATCCCTTTACATGTCTCTTTATAGTCTTGGGTGGCAATTTCTGGGGAATATGACCAGCAATTAGTTTTTGTTTAAATGATATTTATCAACATATCCACGATGAATTTTAACACAGTCAATGATCATTTCACATTGACAACAGAGAATAAGGGTGTTTGGTCAATTTTAAAAAGATAAATAAGTACATATGTTTATTTTTATTGATCTTGGGGCAGTGGAGAAGATTATAGAATGCTTCAGGGCTCAGCTTTGGTGAATAAGAATTCTACCTGGAAGAGAAAATGAAAACAAACCTTTCATTTATGAGAATGAAACAAAGCAGAATGGAAGATAGTGACAGTCATTCTAAGTTCCAGACTAAATTACATCAGAATCAGGTCCATTCCTTCGTTCAGTGTTTCCATTCCCCTGGAAAGGTTCTTAACCCCAGATCAGAAACTGTCTCCTCACAACCAGTGCCCTTCCAACACTGCAGAGTAGACTGCTAGGATATCTACATAAACCTCATGATAGACGTTTCTCACTTATATAAGTACCCACAGAAAATTCTATTAGATCCAGCTACTCTGAAAGGCTATATGGTAGTATCAACAAAACAAAATTATTTTATACTCTGCAATTTTATTACTAAGAAGCTAGCCAAGAGAAATTTTTCACATGTACACGAGGCATTTGTGCAAGGATATCAATGCAGTGCTGTATATAATTGCCAAAAAATTTTAGAAACAATCTAAATGTCTTATTAATAGGATAAAAGCTAAATAAATGATGATATCCTCACGTTATATGGTATGCTATGTCTTGGTTCCAAAAATTGAGATACATCAACCTTTACATACATAAAAACAAGCTTCATATTTCTTTTTCAGTAAAAAAAGCAATTCTCCTAACAGCATGCACATTATGGTACCATGTCCACTCTTCAGACTCACCATGTTTCTGTGTAGCTCAGAATCTGTTCTTTTGCTCCCAAAGTAAACAAGAGATGGAGCCTTCTTTTGAGGTTTGCTTGTGTGTGTGTTTGTTCACAGAGTGTGCAGTCAGCTCCCATCTACTCCCTTGCACCTCAAATCCTTGATAATCCCCTGAGTCTACTTCAGTACTGGCCACAAAAATGCAAAGCTTGAGATTCTCCAGGATAGTGAGCCCGCTGACCAAGACTAATTCTGCTGGGTGCACCACTGCCCTTCTCCCCACACTACACAAGTTCTTTAAGAGGAAATGAGTTGATGGATGTTGATGACGAAGTGCCTACTTCTGTGTCAGGCACTGTGCTAGACCCTGGAGATTTGATTGGTGAGCAAGAACACAGTGTTCAATGATGTCTAATGTTGAAGCCAGTTTTTAGCATTGGCAGTGGAAAATGTTCTTAATATTCCCAGGTCTAACACCTTTACTAGTCAATTACAGAAGCTTAGGAAGGAAAATCTTTCCTTAGTCCCAGGCTACAAGCTTCATCCCAGCGAGCTTTGTGTTACTGTCATGATTAGCCTAGATCCTAGAACTGCCATACACAGATATCATCAGGATGTTCTCCAGCTTAATGAAAAAACTAAGAAAAACCTGATCTTCTACTTAGAAAAACGGTAGTTAAGTGTGGGATCGTGATTATAGATTCGGGCTTGGTCTTGCAGGCTTTGGACTGGATTCTGCCCTGCTGATGGGCCCTGCCACTTACCTGACACCACATAGCAGCTCCATCCAGTCTGCTCTGTGCATGGTCCATTCAGCAAATAGACTCCCAGGTGCTAATAAACACCTCCCTCAAGTCTGTGAGTATTGCTCACTTACAAGGGAGGTTTTTCTCTTGGGTTGATATAGCAGTATTTCATTCTCTTTCTAATTTAACACTCCTTCCCTCACCTTCCCCCCCCCCCAATCCTTTCCAGCAGGAGCTATAGAGATCCTGATTAAGCTAAGCGACAGTTAAACATCCTAACACTGTCATTATCTTGCCTTAAGTAGCCACTTCACCCACGAGAAGAACATTAACTAAACAAGAATTTAATTTTCCAAGGGTATAGGTAGGCTTTCAATTTTCCTGGTTATGGGTTTGTCAGAAGGAACAGAGAGGCTTTTGTTTATCCTAAGAGACTCTTTAGATTGAATTTAGAATGCACGGGGATGGAGTTTCTCTTTGGATCATGATATTGGTGAAATATATTTCCATCCAACAGTAAAGCAGTATCTGCGGGGGGAGAAACCACATCTTGTGCAGTCTGTCAAAGCTCCGTCAGATCAGCACTGGTGGGGCAGGCAGGTGGCCCACTGATCTTCTCAGGACACCTTCTGCTTGTTCCTTAACCGATGTGAATTCTGGACTCAGAAATCCAAGAGCTTCTGCAGGCTGCTCTAGAGAAAGATCTGCTCAGTTTTCTCCATTCTTCACTGGGATGAGTCCCCATTCTAGTTATTCCTTCACACTGCTCCCAAATTTTTTTTTTTTTTTTTCTCAAAATGTGTAATGGTCACACTTCAAACAGTGAAGTTGAATGCCAGGACTCAGGTTTCATAGGCTGTGGAAATTGAGGAGCCTGAGATACACTGTAAGGGAAGTGGAGGGCAGCTGGGTTTGGAGGATCTGATGTGATCTGATTCTGTGGCGTGGCCCACCTCTTTATTCCAAGCCATCTTGTGCCTCTGATCTCCTTGCCAGCACGTTCCAGTTGCATGAGCCTTTTTTGTCCCGGAAACTCGCCAAGATGGTCCCCATTTTAGAGCCTTTGTAGACTCACTCGGTTTCACTACTTGTAAATATTTTTTCTCCTGACCTTCCCACACGTGCGGCTTGTTCCTTTAATTCAGATATCAGCTTAATGTCTTCTTTGGGACACTTTTCCTGATGTCCCAATGAAAGTCACCACCTAGTAACTTCGTTCACTTATGTTTTTGTATTTTTGTGTAACTTTTCATTTTACTTTTATATTTTGATTTTCATGTTAAAAAATTCAAATGAATTTTATTCTGGATTCAGTGTCTGCCTTTGTTTTCTTCTGTAATAATTTTAGGATAACCCTAGGACAAAGGATTTTCTGAGTTGTTGGGTAAATCTCTAACAGGCCTTGAAGAAGTCAATTATTATCCCAAGTGCTTTTGGTAATTGAATATGGTAGAATCGCCCTCAACCACCAACACTGATAAAAAAGCCTGGATCCTCAAAGACCGGCCTTCCAGGTTCACAAAAGCTAGATTGCTTATAGCCAACATTATTATTATTATTTTTTTTTTTTTTGCGGTATGCAGGCCTCTCACTGCCGTGGCCTCTCCCGTTGCGGAGCACAGGCTCCGGACGCGCAGGCTCAGCGGCCATGGTTCACCGGCCCAGCCGCTTCGCGGCATGTGGGATCTTCCCGGACCGGGGCACGAACCTGTGTCCCCTGCATCGGCAGGCGGACTCTCAACCACTGCGCCAGGTCCTGTGGGATAATACAAACAGGAAGAGGGCATGGCCCCTACCTTCAAGGAGCTCATAGTCTAGTGCAGGAGATGGGAATGGAGATTTATAATTGGGGGCACAAGGCACATTGTAGAACAAGAGTTCTAACCAAACAGCCAAGGAAGAACAGACAAAGAGATGAATCCCAGATGGTGCATCTGGCAGGCACCAGACTGTTTATCACATAGTGTATTTAGGGAAAGTGGCTTAAAATAAATGTCCCTCATACACCAGTGTTGAAGGGGTTGTCAGTCTCTACCTCAGCATTTCAAATACTCATAGCTTCTGATGAGCTTAGCATTCTTAACATTAGGCTAAGAATAGCACAGGGCAGGCAATGAGGTCTGAGATCAGTGCTGTTGCCAGGGAGCTGGGGAGGAGTT
Organism: Stenella coeruleoalba; assembly: GCF_951394435.1. Classification (NCBI taxonomy): domain Eukaryota; kingdom Metazoa; phylum Chordata; class Mammalia; order Artiodactyla; family Delphinidae; genus Stenella; species Stenella coeruleoalba. The sequence continues at coordinate 54,853,014 of NC_137156.1, forward strand.
AGGCTCCACAGGCATCATCAGAAACCGATAATCCAATGCTCCTCCATTCAGAAAGCTGTTGGCAACTGCAGTCTGTAAAACAGCACCTCTGTACCTTGCAGCTAATTTGGAAAAACTGTCCTTTATCCAAATTTAATTTACTCCCTCTCCACATCCATATCATTCCTAGATTCCAGAGTCCCAAGTATTGATTAAGCGTTCTGTTACTAAACTCATTTTACAGTTAAGGTATATACTCTTTACTCAAGCAAGCATCAAAGGTTATGGTGTTTCACTCCATATTGTCTGGTGCTTACCCCTATGAAGGGTAAATCATTGGTAAATGGTATAATTATAGCATTTTTTGGATACATGTCCTTTACCCAAGAGGGTTTTGTGCCTACATTTCCTCAGTTGACTATATGTTATGAGCTTGGGAGTCAAGCAGACATGTGGCTTCAGGGGGAGGGCTGTTTCCTTTTAAATTAACCACTTTCCTCTACATGTGTGTCTCCTAGTAAGCTATGACAGTACAGAGGTCCAAGACAGCCAGTGGTGGTATCCAGAAGTATTAATTTTGTCCAAGGATGGAAGCAACTGGTTCACCATGCGTATCTGGAGAAAATAAGTTAGAAGTAATTATGCCAGAGTTGAGTCCGGGAAAATAATTCAAAATTGTGTATTTTACAGGAGAAAATTTGGCAAGTACAACTATTATTTATATCAACAAGTTAAGTTGACTTTCTTATGATTCTTTTTCACATGTTAGGAATTTGTTTAAAATACATCTAGTAGAATATTTAAAGAAAAGTTATTTTGACGAGGAGGCCCTAATTTCTATTGAATTTTATGACTTGTTACAAAATATTTTTCATTACCATCGCTATGGGATGGTTTGTCACTATCATGTAGGAGAACAGTTCCCAGGCTTGTTTCTTGTGTCACCAGAGGTATTTAGGGTTCCATGGTATCCAGTAAGCTACAGAATGCAGAAAGACAGAGATTGTGTATTTAGTTGATCTAAGAGAACAATGAGGCACTTTGAGCATAGTCTCTTCTTTCATTTGGGTGCCCAGTGTAGCTTCACCAACTGGGGTTAAAACCACAGTCAAAGCAAGGGAACATAAAGCTGTTGGTGATCTCTTCCTAAATGCACTTTCCAGCTCTGATCTACCAATGGACCCAAGATGGCACATTTTCCTTAATCTTGCCTTAATGAAAACTTGTCATTACAACTTTAAACCACTTTCTTGCAGTCTTCCACAATTCCATGTTTTTCCTCTACTTTGAGTGTATTTCACCCTTTCTTTCATTTTTTATTCAAGGTCTAGGGTCTTTGACATCTCTGTCAAGGTTTAGTCTAATAATCCCAGGCATTTCTGCTCTGTGCCAACAGCACTTGACTCAAATTACTGACATAACACTTACCTGGAAAAATTAGTATTAGTTTCATATTGTCTGCTTTTGTCCCCTTTTTAGCAGCTTCCAAGTCTCATATATTTTGTATTTTTATGCCTCACAAAGTAAATAACATCCAGTAGAGCTAAAAATAATTCAGTATTAACTGATATATTATTGTTAAAGAAAAATATGAAATATGGCCTATTATAGAAGAATTATCTCTATCAAAGTAAATAACAATGCATTTGTTATACTTGTATATATATACATATACAATCAAAGTAACAGTAGTCTGGGCTTCCCTGGTGATGCAGTGGTTGAGAGTCCGCCTGCCGATGCAGGGGACACGGGTTCCTGCCCTGGTCCGGGAAGATCCCACATGCCGCGGAGCGGCTGGGCCCGTGGGCCATGGCCGCTGAGCCTGTGCGTCCGGAGCCTGTGCTCTGCAACGGGAGAGGCCATAACAGTGAGAGGCCCGCATACCGCAAAAAAAGTAAAAATAAAAATAACAGTAGTCTAGATAAATGATTTTCATAGTAAGAAAGTAGACAATTCAAAGAAGAATGATATTTTGCAGCCATTAATAAAATGACTCAGTCCTAGAGTTGGAGGAGGATCTTAGGGATTGTGTAGACTGAGCTCCATGTCTTTTGAGAAAGAGACTCAGAGAGGTAAAATGATATATGATCTCAAGCACATTCATGATTTTGATTAGCAAATGAATGCCAACAATTAAGAAACAGCTATGGGGACTTTCCTGGCAGTCCAGTGGTTAAGAATCCACCTTCCAGTGCAGGGGATGTGCGTTCGATCCCTGGTCAGGGAACTAAGATCCCACGTGCCTCGGGGCAACTAAGCCCGCGTGACCCGACTAGAGAGCCCACACGCCACAACTAAAGAGCCCGCATGCTGCAACTAGAGAGCCTGCAGGCCACAACGAAGAGCCCTCGCACTTCAACGAAGACCCAGTGCAGCCAAAATAAAAAACAAAAAACAGCTGTGGCTTCAGCAGTGGCTTCTCCATGTTGCAGAAACTTCTATCCAAGTCCTTTGTGAGTATCTCCTTCAGATGTCCCAGTGGCACTCAAATATCTAAACTGACCTTAATATCTACTCCTATCTTCTTTATTTTGCCTCTTCTATTTGACTGTAGCAGTTGTTATCCCAATACATCCACACTTTCAATCCCAAAACCCAAGTTTTGCCTCTGAATCATCTTATTTTCATCAACCTCTGACAATATTCTCTGAAAGTACTTCTCAGATTTATCTTCTCAATCTCCACTCACTCAAGCTTAATTTACTCCCACTTACCCCTCTATGATATGGGTTAATTTAATAACTTTGTGACTGTCTCCCTTCATCCAAACTATTCCATCCAGGCCATCCCAGGCATTGTGGTGAGAATGATCTTTTTGTGACTTTACTCCTCAAAATTAAAGTCTAAACTTCTTAGCATGATTTTTCATGATATTGCTCCACCTATCATATCCAGACCCTTTTCTTATCCCATGCATCTATCAACCTCATGACATCCTGACCTATTAGAAGTTTTTCAGACATATCATGCCCACTCCTGCATCCCTTGTTGAGGATAATTTTTGGCTATTCACTGTTCTGTCCCAAGCCCCTTAGCCTAATCTACGGCACATGATAGGTTCTCAATCAGTATTTGTAGAATTTAAACTAGATAAGGAGTGGAGATGATATGTCTTGAAGTTCATGGCTCCTTCTATTACATTGTGTAACCAACCTGCTGGACAGAAATGTTTGCAATCGCTTATGAAGAACATCCAACTCAACTCTTAAGTGCCCAGAGGTGTGGCATTCACATTTTCAAATTGTCTAGATCATTTTTTCCCTCTTGCCTTGCTTTGCCACACTTGCCTTGGGATATTTTAAAGTCAGTGAGAGAAGGCATGATGTAGTATAACGTACATGGTATTTTTGTCACTTTGGTCATTGGTTGAAGCCTTAGTGCTCGTAGCTATAAGCTGTGTGATCTTAGACATGTAGATAAACATATCTGAGTGTTAGTTTTCTTCTTAGCAAAATGCTATAATAATAATTGCCTCATAAGGTTAAAGAATAACAGCATATGTATAGCAGGTAGAACTCCAAGTACACTCAATCAATGTTTGCTTTCCTTTTTTATTATTTTGTGACCATAGTCTAGTTTGGTGTGAGATATATTTGAAACTCTGAACCAAGTTTTGTTTGAGAAGATGTTTGAACAACTGCCAAAAGCAGAATATCAGAATACATGGCTTTCAATTATTCATTCTCTTTCATCCCTTACATTGCTTTAGGTATTCAGATATTGTCTGCATCGCCAAATACGCATTAGGTTGATAAATTGAGAGTGAAGGGACATTATCCTAGAGCAGTATGAACTAGTCTATGATGCTGTCTGATGTGGCCTGAGAGAAATGTATGGTTTAGTGTAGCATACTTGTAAAGAACACTGGCTGTAATTATGGAAACTGGAGGTTTTATCCCAGGACTATTATTACCTGAATTTGGACAAGTTACCCATATTTGCAGGGTCTATATTATTCATCCATAGAATAAAATAATAGAGTATTGACAGTTGGTGGGAGGGGTCTTACATAACTCAAGGTTTTAAAAAGTCTATGATTCTTTCAGTGCTTGTCAAATAGAGTCAATCATAAAGGCCACAAACAATTATTTTTAAAATGATTAATAAATAATAAGATAACACTATAACAAAATGGATGATTTGGGCTTATGAGGAATGCTTTATTAGTTATCCTTTTTGTGTGTGTGTGTGTATATATATAGACACACACACACAACTGATCATTGATCTAAACTGAATTAAAAAGTGATGCTGGGGGGAAAAAGTTTCCCAGGGAAAAAGATGCTGCCTGAATCATTTTTTAATGTGATTGGGAAGAAATTTCTTAATGTAATTAAAAAGACAGTACTTTATGTAGAACATTGTGCCACAGCTTTATTTGGTCCATTTTCTAATTTTAAAAAGGAAAACACATTAAAAATGAAATGAATGGACCATAATACATGCCCTATGCCAGTTGGAATGATGGATGGGCTCCAAAAAGAAATACCCAAGGCCCACAATAGCCATGTGATAAGAGTAAGTCCTTGGTTCTTTGTAGCCAACAGAAGTGAAAGTGTTTAATGATCCCTTCTAACAAATGAGTAATTTTCATTATCTGTCAGTATTCTTTTGTTTTCTCTTCTTTACATTATTCTATTCAGCTGTGTTTCCTAGTTTTATAACTAAAAGTCCTTGAATATGAGTAAGAGGGGAAAGAGAAAAACCCTATAAGGAAATACTTTTTATAAAGGCAAGTATTGCCTTTCAGAAAACTTAGGAAATGATCCCTCTTTGCAGTAGGGAAGGAAAGAATTTTGATTGAATGATGACGGATCTGTCTGAATGTAATGAAATATATTTGTTTCTTTGTTAAACAATGCAGCTTTTCAGAATGTTTAATATAGGTTTTTATGCCCTCTGTCCAGCAAAGTGCTGTTTGGATGTGCCATGTCGTATGCAGTAAGTTTATTCCCAGGCAGGACAGCAGAGCTCTGATGAGGCAGCTTTAGTAGGGGAGGGAGACCTAGTTGAAGTCTTGCCCTGAAGTTGTGCAGGCACTAGGCCAAAAGCTGTACCCAAAGAAGCATAGTGATACTGGACTTTGGGAGCTGTACAAAGGAGAGCCATCCTGGGTGAAAGAGGGCCAGGGCATTTTCAGTTAGAATCAGTATTTGAAGTTATTAGGTCATAATGCATGGTTTGGGATATTCTAATTAATTATGGTAGAGTCCTATCCTGCACCAAAGTGGAAGAGGAGAATGCATCCCATGGAGAAGTGCTGGTTATAAAGCTATTTTTTCTCAGCTTCGAACCCACCCTTCTGTACTCTGCTTTGTGATGCAAAGGCTAAGAATTTGCAAACCACATTTCTCCTTTGGAAACTGAGTTTCTGTCAGATTCCAGCAATAGGAGTGCAAGAGGAAGACCAAGAGTCTGGCTGAATTAAAAGGATAAATGCAGGGTTACCAATAAACACGCAGGATGTTTTAGCATGACTCGAAGGGGACTTAGAAGGGACTTCTTTTTTTATTTGGGAGTTAAAAACTATGCTGCCTGCGCTCTGTGCAAATGGAGGAGAGGTATATTGTTCTACGTATTCACTTTTGATTAAATAATCTTCCAGCCTATTTCTCACTCCCACTCTCTGTCCTACATCCCATGCTGGGTCCAGAGACTCTCTTGGACTTCTTTTAGAAGAAGACTTCTTTTTTCAGCTTCCTCATACTTACATTATTCCATCAGTCAACATTCTCCCATTCCATTCCCTGTCTATAGTCCAGCATTTTCTTGAACTGTCTCACCTATTCCTGAATTCAGTTCCCTTTCCCACTGTGGGTTTATTCCTTTTGAAAGCTCCAAACTTTGATTTCATTTGAATCTGGATATGAACTAGAGGTGAATATATATGTGCTCTATCCTCCATCTTAAACCTAAAGTTTTAAATCTTCTTTAAAGAAATTGTTACAAATTATAACTGACATTGATTTTTGTTTCCATGTCTTATACATTCAGTAAAAAGGATTTTCATGATGTCTTCTTTGATTTTTCAATATTGTCACATTGTTTCAGATAAATAAATTGTTACTGTTTATTCAGAAATTGCAGATAGGATTTATACTCTGCAAGAAAAATTTGTTAAGACAGTGTGTGGAATAAGCTGTAACCTCAGATGTATCTTCTTATTTGAGATTCACTTATCACTTATTATTTGACCTTAGCAAGTCACTTAACCTCTCTGAGCCACCAATTTTCACATCTGTAAAATGGAAATAATGATACTTATCTCATAGACTTATCTTAAAAATTCAATATATATACTAAAGCAAATATTATACACACACACACACACACACACACACACACACACTAAAGCAAATAAATTACCAGGAAACCAGGAAATTCTGGAAGAGAATAAATTAAAATCATAGAGGAAGACCATTTTTATGGTATAACTGTAGATAGAAAGTGATAAATGTGGTCCTAACCAAACATATCCATTTTTTTGAACTTAAGAAAATAAAGGCTTAGAAAAACTTAAATGCACTATTTTCTCTATACAAGAAGCATTTACTGGAAATGGAAGAAGAAATACTTGCCTGAGAAATCTGAAAAGGCTTCAAATTTGTCATGATTTGGGAAAAGAAGTTCTGTAGTTCAAGAAAGGAGGAAGAGCCAGCCACATAGATCTAACTGCATGAGTGTTGATGGCAGAATAAACCCCACCCTCAGTGCAAAGATGTTCATGCCCTAGTCCCTAGAACCTGTGAATACATTATGTTACATTGCAAAGGTATCCTTACAGATGTAACTAAGGTTATGTGTTTTAAAATATGGCCATTATCCTGCATTAACATGAATTACCTAATCGTATGAGAACTTAAAAGCAGAGAGCTTTTTCCTGGCTGGTGTCACAGAGATGTAGCGGAAGAAGTAGGCATAGAGAAGATGGAGATGGCCAAGGGTCTCAGTCTTACAACAACAAGAAATTGAATTTTGCCAACCACCTGAATAAGCTTGGAAGTGGATTCTTGCTCAGAGTCACCTGAAGGGAGTGCAGCCCTGCCAATACCTGGATTTGCCCTTGAGACTCTAAACAGAGTTGCTGGCCTGGCTGAGCCGCCTGGACTTCTGACCTACAGGACTGTCAACTAATCAGTGAATGATGCTTTAGGCCAATCCATTCCTGGTTATTCGTGATGCAGAAATAGAAAACTAATACAACAAGAAAGAGGGCAGAATGTATATGGCACGTTCTGGGCTTAGAGAAGAACCCATTCTAGGTTAGGTAGAACAGTGGGGAAAAGGAGTAATTTCAAATGACCAGACATATATGTAAGGGGGAGATTTTTTTCATGCTCTTGTTAACAATGGAAACTCTAAAGAATTTGAAAGAAAAGAGAAATGAGATCAGAACTTACTGAAAGGAAACTCTGTTGTCAATGAGTCAGGTGCTATGCAATTTTCCAGGAAATAATTTGGGTATTACATGAGCATGGAGAGGTGAAATTTGGGGATGTGGGGAGTGTAGGAGAAAGATAAGAAAGCTGGAAGGTTTCTAACTTGGTCTCAGTCGCTAACGAGGTGATCGAGCAGATTAGAAAATACAAAGAAAAACACTTACATTCCTAAGAGCACAGTCTTTATGGTAAACTACAGCTAGTGTATTTCCTCCCTCTGGGAGTCAGTTGTCTTATCTGAAAGTGGGTGTGATAATAATGCCGAATTCTCAGGGTGGTGGTGAGGATTAAATGAGATGATACATATTTACCTTTTAAGGCTATTGAATAATTAGATGAGGTGACAAGTGCAAATCTGGGATTAATGTGCTGACCCCCAGAGAGCACTAAATTGAGATGGGAAATAATTATTTCAACAGTTTCTACAGCTAATTAGAGGCAAAGCATGGCTACAGTTGGCTCTCTTGACCTGCTCTCACAGCCTTTCCCCACGTATGATTTCCAGTCTCCAGAGGAGGACAGATTAGCTGTTCTTTCCCTTTCTTAAAATAGACAACTTTCCTTAAAATAGATTCTCCAGTTAACCCAAGTTGTCTCATGAAATGGAAGCTACTTTTCTTACTGAAAACTGGCTAAGAAAAGTGATGGCAAGTTCTCTTTCAGATAGGAATAACTCAGTCATACTAAGACGTTAACTCACTCTTCTAAAGATCCACTTTCCTCCCATCCATTGGCAAATTTGTATCAAGTCTCAAAGCATTAATTAAAATCTTTGTCAAATATCTTTTGTTAATAAGCTGTTTTTCAAGTTCAAATGGTGGAGTTGTTACCACCAGAGAACGTGGACAGCTGGAGTGTCTGAGAGAAAGCAGATTTACAAAGACGCAAAGCTCTGAGTACTGGGAGCATCAAACAAGCTGTTTTCTGAAAGGAAAAATAGCTGTAGTATGGACCTTGAAGTATATATTCAAAATATTTCCAAGTCATTTTTGAACTATTTTAAATGAATTATTTTCAGGATGTTAGTCATGCATTTCATTTCTTAAAATATATATGTGGAAAAGGGAATAACACTGCTTATTTTAGGATGAGGAGATAATTTGGGATGAGTGGTGCATTCATCCCTTAGATATTGGTGCTTTAAAAAACAATGCCAGGAGGATGCACAGTTTTACAAATGTAAACCTTCTTAACGTGCTTTTAAAAAGTTTGTAGGGATGTAAAAATTTCCAACATAATACATTCAATTTTGGTCTCATTTTCTTGTCTCTTTTTATTATATTTATTTATTTATAACTTGCTAGAAAATAATTTAAACTGTCTTATAAAAATTCATATCTTAAAGCAGAATGAAAAACAGAAAGAAGTGAAAAAGTTTGAAATAAAGGGAAAAATGTAGAAACTAAGGCAGAACTAGTTGATAGATAAACAACCACTTCAAAGATTATATGCGTTGCACAAGGTGCCACACATTTGAATCTAAGCTTAGCTCAAGAAAGAACAGCTCTTTCCTTGTTTTGAGACTGTAGGTTAGTTTCTTCCATTGTACACAGTGAACAGAACACTGAACAAAATCATGAGCAAAATCCTCAACAATGTCCATATGTTAAACACACCGAACACCAGTTGCATAGCACTGGTTCTTTTGATCTTCATGAATACAGGTACCTGACATGATATCAGTACATTCAACAAACACAGTTTCTTTTGTTTTTTACATCTTTATTGGAGTATTATTGCTTTACAATGGTGTGTTAGTTTCTGCTTTATAACAAAGTGAATCAGTTATACATATACATATGTTCCCATATCTCCTCCCTCTTGCGTCTCCCTCCCTCCCACCCTCCCCATCCCAACCCTCTAGGTGGTCAAAAATCACCGAGCTGATTTCCCTGTGTTATGCGGCTGCTTCCCACTAGCTATTTTACCTTTGGTAGTATATATATGTCCTTGCCACTCTCTCACTTTGTCACAGCTTACCCTTCCCCCTCCCCATATCCTCAAGTCCATTCTCTAGTAGGTCTGTTTTTTATTCCCGACTTACCCCTAGGTTCTTCATGACATTTTTTTTTTCTTAGATTCCATATATATGTGTTAGCATACGATATTTGTCTTTCTCTTTCTGATTTACTTCACTCTGTATGACAGACTCTAGGTCCATTCACCTCACTACAAATAACTCAATTTCGTTTTCTTTTATGGCTGAGTAATATTCCATAGTATATATGTGCCACATCTTCTTTATCCATTCATCCGATGATGTGCACTTAGGTTGCTTCCATCTCTGGGCTATTGTAAATAGAGCTGCAATGAATATTTTGCTACATGACTCTTTTTGAATTATGGTTTTCTTAGGATATATGCCCAGTAGTGGGATTGCTGGGTCATATGGTACTTCTATTTGTAGTTTTTTAAGGAACCTCCATACTGTTCTCCATATTGGCTGTATCAGTTACATTCCCACCAACAGTGCAAGAGCGTTCCCTTTTCTCCACACCCTCTCCAGCATTTATTGTTTCTAGATTTTTTGATGATGGCCATTCTGACCGGCGTGAGATGATATGTCATTGTACTTTTGATTTGCATTTCACTAATGGTTAATGATGTTGAGCATTTTTCATCTGTTTGTTGGCAACCTGTATATCTTCTTTGGAGAAATGTCTATTCAGGTCTTCTGCCCATTTTTGGATTGGATTGTTTGTTTTGCTGTTATTGAGCTGCATGAGCTGCTTATAAATTTTGGAGATTAATCCTTTGTCAGTTGCTTCATTTGCAAATATTTTCTCCCATTCTGAGGGTTGTCTTTTGGTCTTGTTTATGGTTTGCTTTGCTGTGCAAAAGCTTTGAAGTTTCATTAGGTCCCATTTGTTTATTTTTGGTTTTAATTCCGTTTCCCTAAGAGATGGGTCAAAAAAGATCTTGCTGTAATTTATATCATAGAGTGTTCGGCCTATGTTTTCCTCTAAGAGTTTGATAGTTTCTGGCCTTACATTTAGGTCTTTAATCCATTTTGAGCTTATTCTTGTGTATGGTGTTAGGAAGTGTTCTAATCTCATACTTTTACATGTACCTGTCCAGTTTTCCCAGCACTACTTATTGAAGAGGCTGTCCTTTCTCCACTGTACATTCCTGCCTCCTTTATCAAAAATAAGGTGACCATATGTGTGTGGGTTTATCTCTGGGCTTTCTATCCTGTTCCATTGATCTATATTTCAGTTTTTGTGCCAGTACCATGCAGTCTTGATTACTGTAGCTTTGTAGTATAGTCTGAATTCAGGAAGCCTGATTCCTCCAGCTCCGTTTTTCATTCTCAAGATTGCTTTGGCTATTTGGGGTCTTTTGTGTTTCCATACAAATTGTGAAATTTTTTGTTCTAGTTCTGTGAAAAATGCCAGTAGAAGTTTGATAGGGATTGCATTGAATCTGTAGATTGCATTGGGTAGTAGAGTCACTTTCACAATGTTGATTCTTAAAATCCTAGAACATGGTATATCTCTCCATCTATTTGTATCATCTTTAATTTCTTTCATCAGTGTCTTATAATTTTCTGCATACAGGTCTTTTGTCGCCTTAGGTAGGCTTATTCCTAGATATTTTATTCTTTTTGCAATGGTGAATGGGAGTGTTTTCTTGATTTCACTTTCAGATTTTCATCATTAGTGTATAGGAATGCCAAAGATTTCTGTGCATTAATTTTGTATCCTGCTACTTTACCAAATTCACTGATTAGCTCTAGTAGTTTCCTGGTAGCCTCTTTAGGATTCTCTATGTACAGTATCATGTCATCTGCAAACAGTGACAGCTTTATTTCTTCTTTTCCGATTTGGATTCCTTTTATTTCCTTTCCTTCTCTGATTGCTGTGGCTAAAACTTCCAAAACTATGTTGAATAAGAGTGGTGACAGTGGACAACATTGTCTTGTTCCTGATCTTAGTGGAAATGGTTTCAGTTTTTCACCATTAAGGATGATATTGGCTGTGGGTTTGTCATTTATGGCCTTTATTATGTTGGGGAAACTTCCCTCTGTGCCTACTTTCTGCTGGGTTTTTATCATAAATAGGTGTTGAATTTTGTCAAAAGCTTTCTCTGCATCTATTGAGGTGACCATATGGTTTTTCTCCTTCGATTTGTTAATATGGTGTATCACATTGATTGATTTGCGTATATTGAAGAATCCTTGCATTCCTGGAATAAACCCCACTTGATCATGGTGTATGATCCTTTTAATGTGATGTTGGATTCTGTTTGCTAGTATTTTGTTGAGGATTTTTGGATCTTTGTTCATCAGTGATATTGGCCTGTAGTTTTCTTTCTTTGTGACATCCTTGTCTGGTTTTGGTATCAGGGTGATGGTGGCCTCGTAGAATGAATTTGGGAGGGTTCTTCCCTCTGCTATATTTTGGAAGAGTTTGAGAAGGATAGGTGTTGGCTCTTCTCTAAATGTTTGATAGAATTCGCCTGTGAAGCCCTCTTGTCCTGGGCTTTTGTTTGTTGGAAGATTTTTAATTACACTTTCAATTTCAGTGCTTGTGATTGGTCTGTTCATATTTTCTATTTCTTCCTGACTCAGTCTTGGCAGGTTGTGCATTTCTAAGAATTTGTCCATTTCTTCCAGATTGTCCATTTTATTGGCATAGAGTGGCTTGCAGTAATCTCTCAGGATCTTTTGTATTTCTGCAGTGTCAGTTGTTACTTCTGCTTTTTCATTTCTAATTCTATTGATTTGAGTCTTCTCACTTTTTTTCTTGATGAGTCTGTTTAATGGTTTATCAGTTTTGTTTATCTTCTCAAAGAACCAGCTTTTAGGTTTATTGATCTTTGCTATCGTTTCCTTCATTTCTTTTTCATTTATTTCTGATCTGAGTTTTATGATTTCTTTCCTTCTGCTAACTTTGGGGGTTTTTTTGTTCTTTTTTCTCTAAGTGGTTTAGGTGCAAGTTTAGGTTGTTTATTTGATATGTTTCCTGTTTCTTAAGGTGTGCTTGTATTGCTATAAACTTCCCTCTTAAAACTGCTTTTGCTGCATCCCATAGGTTTTGGGTCGTCGTGTCTCCATTGTCATTTGTTTCTAGGTATTATTTAATTTCTTCTTTTATTTCTTTAGTGATCACTTCGTTATTAAGTAGTGTATTGTTTAGCATCCATGTGTCTGTGTTTTTTAGAGGTCTTTTCCTGTAATATGTAGTCTCATAGCGTTGTGGTCCGAAAAGATACTTGATACAATTTGAATTTTCTTAAATTTGTGAAGTCTTGATTTGTGACCCAAGATATGATCTGTCCTGGAGAATGTTCCATGAGCACTTGAGAAAAATGTTTATTCTGTTGTTTTTGAATGGCATGTCCTATAAATATCAATTAAGTCTATCTTGTTTAATGTATCATTTAAAGCTTGTGTTTCCTTATTTATTTTCATTTTGGATGATCTGTTCATTGGTGAAAGTGGGGTGTTAAAATCCCCTACTATGAATGTGTTACTGCCGATTTCCTCTTTTATGGCTGTCAGTATTTGCCTTATGTACTGAGGTGCTCCTATGTTGGGTGCATAAATATTCACAATTGTTATATCTTCTTTTTGGTTCGATCCCTTGATCATTATGTAGTGTCCTTCTTTGTCTCTTCTAATAGTCTTTATTTTAAAGTCTATTTTGTCTGATATGAGAATTGCTACTCCAGCTTTTGGTTTCCATTTGCATGGAATATCTTTTTCCATCCCCTTACTTTCAGTCTGTATGTGTCTCTAGGTCTGAAGTGGGTCCCTTTGTAGACAGCATATATATGGGTCTTGCTTTTGTATCCATTCAGCCAATCTGTATCTTTTGCTGGGAGCACTAATCCATTCACATTTAAGGTAATTTCTGATATGTATGCTCCTATTACCATTTTCTTAATTGTTTTGGGTTCGTTATTGTAGGTCTTTTCCTTCTCTTGTGTTTCTTGCCTAGAAAATTTCCTTTAGCATTTGTTGTAAAGCTGGTAGGTGGTCTTGAACTGTCTCAGCTTTTGCTTGTCTGTAAAGGTTTTATTTTCTCCATCAAATCTGAATGAGATCCTTGCTGGGTAGAGTAATCATGGTTGCATGTTTTACTCCTTCATCACTTTAAATATGTCCTGCCAGTCCCTTCTGGCTTGTAGAGTTTCTGCTGAAAGATCAGCTGTAAACGTTATGGGGATTCCGTTGTTTGTTATTTGTTGTTTTTCCCTTGCTGCTTTTAATATGTTTTCTTTGTATTTAATTTTTGACAGTTTGATTAATATGTGTCTTGGCATATTTCTCCTTGGATTTATCCTGTATGTGACTCTCTGTGCTTCCTGGACTTTATTAACTCTTTCCTTTCCCATGTTAGGGAAGTTTTCAACTATAATCTCTTCAAATATTTTCTCAGTCCCTTTCTTTTTCTCTTCTTCTTCTGGAACCCCTATAATTCGAATGTTGGTGCGTTTAATGTTGTCCCAGAGGTCTCTGAGACTGTCCTCAGTTCTTTTCATTCTTTTTTCTTTATTCTGCTCTGCAGTAGTTATTTCCACTATTTTATCTTCCAGGTCACTTATCTGTTCTTCTTCCTCAGTTATTTTGCTGTTGATCCCATGTAGAGTATTTTTCATTTCATTTATTGTGTTGTTCATCATTGTTTGTTTCATCTTTCATTCTTCTAGGTCCTTGTTAAATGTTTCTTGCATTTTGTCTGTTCTCTTTTCATGATTTTGGATCATCTTTACTATCATTATTCTGAATACTTTTTCATGTAGACTGCGTATTTCCTCTTTATTTGTTAGGTCTGGTGGATTTTTATCTTGCTCCTTCATTTGCTCTGTGTTTTTCTGTCTTCTCATTTTTCTTATCTTACTGTGTTTGGGGTCTCCTTTTTGCAGGCTGCAGGTTCGTAGTTCCCGTTATTTTTGGTGTCTGTCTCCAGTGGCTAAATTTGGTTCAGTGGGGTGTGTAGGCTTCCTGATAGAGGGGACTAGTGCCTGTGTTCTAGTGGATGAGGCCGGATATTGTCTTTCTGGTGGGCAGGTCCACGTCTGGTGGTGTGTTTTGGGGTGTCTGTGGCCTTATGATTTTAGGCAGCTAATGGGTGGAGTTGTGTTCCTGTCTTGCTAGTTGTTTGGCATAGGGTGTCTAGCACTGTATCTTGCTGGTCGTTGAGTGAAGCTGAGTGCTGGTGTTGAGATGGAGATCTCTGGGAGATTTTCGCCGTTTGATATTATGTGGAGCTGGGAGGTCTCTTGTGGACCAGTGTCCTGTAGTTGGCTCTCCGTCCTCAGAGGCACAGCACTGACTCCTGGCTGCAGCACCAAGAGCCTTTCATTCACACGGCTCAGAATAAAAGGGAGAAGAAGTAGAAAGAAAGAATTAGTAGAAGTAGAAAGAAAGAACGAAAGAAAGAAAGAATGAAAGAAACAAAGAACAAAAGAAACAAAGAACGAAAGAAAGAGAAAGAAGGAAAGAAAGAAAGAAAGGAGCGAGGTAGGTAGGGAGGGAGGAAGGAAGGAAGGAGGGAAGGAAGGAAAAAAGAAGAAGATAAAGTAAAATAAAATAAGATAAAATATAATAAAGTTATTAATATAGAAAATAATTATTAAGAAAAATTTTAGGGTACATCAAGTTGATTGTGGAGATTTAATCAGCTGCTCCTGAGGCTGCTGGAAGAAATTTCCCTTTCTCTTCTTTGTTCTCACAGTTCCCAGGGGCTCAGCTTTGGATTTGGCCACGCCTCTGAGTGTAGGTTGCCTGAGGGCATCTGTTCTTCACTCAGACAGGACGGGATTAAAGGAGCAGCTGAATCAGAGGCTCTGGCTCACTCAGGCGGGGGGGGGGGGGGGGGGGGGGGGGGGGGGGGGGGGGGCGGGTAGGGAGGGGCACAGAGTGCGTGTGTGAGCCTGCGGCGGCAGAGGCCGGCATGATGTTGCACCAGCGTGAGCGCGCCATGCATTCTCCCTGGGAAGTTGTACCTGGATCCTGGGACCCTGGCAGTGGCGGGCTGCACAGGCTCCCCAGGAGGGGAGGTGCGGATAGTGACCTGTGCTCGCACACAGGCTTCTTGGTGGCTGCAGCAGCAGCCTTAGCGTCTCATGCCCGTCTCTCGGGTCCGAGGTGTTAGCCACGGCTCGCGCCCATCTCTGGAGCTGCTTTAAGCAGCGCTCTCAATGCCCTCTCCTCTTGCACCAGGAAACAAAGAGGGAAGAAAAAGTCTCTTGCCTCTGCGGCAGGTCCAGACTTTTCCCCAGGCTCCCTCCCGGCTAACCATGGTGCACTCACCCCTTCAGCCTGTGTTCGTGCCGCCAACCCCAGTCCTCTCCCTGTGCTCCAACCAACGCCTGAGCCTCAGCTCCCAGCCCCGCCCACCCCGGCAGGTGAGCAGACAAGCCTCTTGGGCTGGTGAGTACTGGTCGGCCCTGATCCTCTGTGCGGGAATCTCTCTGCTTTGTCCTCCGTATCCCTGTTGCTGTGCTCTCCTCCTCGGCTCCGAAGCTTCCCCCACTGCGCCACCCGCAGTCTCCACCCACCAAGGGGCTTCCTAGTGTGTGGAAACCTTTCCTTCTTCACAGCTCCCTCCCATCTGTGCGGGTCCCGTCCCTATTCTTTTGCCTCTGTTTATTCATTTTTCTTTTGCCCTACGCAGGTACTTGGGGAGTTTCTTACCTTTTGGGAGGACTGAGGTCTTCTGCCAGCGTTAAGTGGGTGTTCTGTAGGAGTTGTTCCACGTGTAGATGTATTTCTGATGTATTATCTGTGGGGAGGAAGGTGATTTCCACATCTTACTCTTCCGCCATCTTCCCCCATCCATTCAAACAGTTTCTAACATGGTCTGATATGATGCTGCCCATGTTATTCTGGGGTATATTTTAGAATTAGAAGAATGGATGGGTATGCATCTATCAGCCTCATTTTCCATTAAAGCTCTTCTCTTGGATGATGTTTTAAAGGACTTGAGCAGTGGGGAGTTCAGTATTATGCTCCAGGAGAGGTTCCCCTGTGCGTGCTTAAATTATCTGAGCAAGGGAGAAGACTGACACGCTCCTAGGGAGCACAGGGAATCTGTGTTGTAATTGTGCTATTAAATTAACAGTTCTCTCCCTACTTATTTAATAGAGAATTGCTTTATAAATCAATTCATTTATTAAAAACTAATATTTATTGAGGCTCCATTAGTTCCTCCCAGGCAGTTTTTCTGTAGGTCACAATGATTATACAATAAATCTAATTCAAGACTTCAAAAATTTAAAGGCTTGAGAGGGACTATACACAGAATGAATTAAATAAAGAGAAACTGATGAGTGCCAAAAAGCAAGGAGGGATACGTTGTTTTGTATATTTAAGGGAGAGTCAAGAAGAACATGGCTTATGTATATTTAGGGGCCAGAAGGAGGAGAGGCTCTAAAAGAAGACAAAGGGTGGAAAAAGAAGAAGAATGAGAATGAAGAGATTATGATGTTTTGGATTTTAGGGCAATGGCAACCTTTGAGATATAGGCAGAGTCATTGCTGTCAAAAAGCTGGAAAGAGGTAAAGAAGGGTGAACTGTGAGGGACCACCGCTGCCTATGAGAATAAGGTACTCACCAGATATCAACATTTAGTAATGGAATAGCTAACAAGAGAAGAGTGTTTGCCATTTTTAAATGATGTTATTCTAATTCTTTCCAAGTAAAATTAATTATTTTCATCATACAATAGGTAACTTTCTCAACTGGCTTCTTTTACTTGACAATATGCACTTACGTCTTCTCCATGTCTTTTCATGGTTTGATAGCTCTTTTCTTATTTTAATTGCTGAATAATATTCCATTGTCTGGATGCACTAGTGTTTATCTACTCACCTACTGTAGGGGATCTAGGCTGCTTTCAAGTTTTGGCAACTATGAATACAGCTGTTATAAATCTTAATGTGAGGGTTTTGTGTGAACCTAAGTTTCCAAATCATTTGAGTACATATCAAGGCATGTTTAAGGATTCTTTCTGTATTTTGGATACAAGTCCTTTATTGGATACGTGTTTTTCAAATATTTCCTCGTAGAGGGAATTGTCTTTTATTCTCTTAACAGTGTTGTTTGCAGAGCAGAGATTTTTAAAAAATTAAGTCTAACTCTTCAGTGATTTCTTTCAAAGGTCATGCATTTAGTGTCATATCTAAAAAGTCATCACCAAACCCATTTTCTAGGTTCTCGCTTATGTTACCTTTTAGAAGTTTTATGATGTTGCATTTTACATTTAGGTATAGTCCATTGTGATTTAATTTTTGTGAAGGATATAAAGTCTTTGTCTAGATTCCCCCCCACCCCACCTTTTTTTTTTTTTTTGGCACATGGATAATAGTTGTCCCAGCACTGTTTGTTGAAGTGATTATCCTTTCTCCATTGAAGTGCCTTTGCTCCTTTGTCAAGTCATCAATCAACGGACTAAATTTGTGTGGCCCTATTTCTGGGCACTCTGTTCTGTTCCATGGATCTATTTGTTTATTATTTTCCAATGCCACACTATCTTGAGTACTGTAGCTTTATAGTAAGCATTGAAGTTCAGTATTGTCAGTCCTCCAACTTTGTTCTTCTGAGTATTGTTTTGTCTATTTTGAGTTTTTTGCCTTTCCATGTAAATTTTAGAATCAGTTTCTTGATATTCAAATCATAACTTGCTGAGATTTTTATTGGAATTGTATTGAATCCAGAAGTCACATTGGGAAGAACTGACTTCTACAATATTGAGTCTTCATAATTTAGAATTTAGACTTAATCGTTTGAAGATAATAGCATCTAAAACATGGAGGTTATTTTCAGGAACTAAAGAACAGATCATTCTGGGCTTACGTAGATTATAGTAAAAGTAAAATATAGAGTCTGTTTTGCTTCTTAAAAGTACATTTACAAAACCCAAGAGTGTTGCCTGCATGTTTTAATATATCAGTTCAAGTTCAAGAGGGATGTCTCCATTAGTATGAGTTCTGTAAGATACAAAGAGCTTGGCCACCCTTGTAATGCAAAGTGCACACATCTCATTCCTTTTGGAAGACACAGATTGTGGAAGCTCACAGAACTTGCTTTGTATTTGCCAAAAACTCTAGTCCCTTACACATAATAACGATAAAAATGCCATCAAAAGCACATTTAACTTCCAGAAAGTAATGATGGTACTGCTTCCTGGCATTTGTTAAAAACTTTAGCAGATTTTCAACTTATTTAACTTTGATGCTTCTGACCAAGAAAATCGACCTCCAGGGTGACGAATGTTAAATACTGTATTTGAAACTAGCTGTTGCTGCTTTATCCATGTTTCAATTCACAACACAGAACCCATGGATTAAAGCCATTATGTCTTTCGCATGAAAATAGCATTGATGTTAAACTCACTCCCACTCCCTTCCTCCAAGACACTATTCTTTGAATAACTGAAAGACCCCCCCTTTGTATATCCTAAAAAGGGGTGGCAGAATAAATGTCGGTAGAAGGAAGAATATCAGATGTATTGAATTTGATCTTACATAAGACTTGCCCTCTCTAAGGCAGTGTTCTCCTTAAGTTTTACTGGTCGACCAAAGCATTTTGAAAGAATATTTAGCCTCTCTCATAGTTTAGAGTTAATATATAATTTTTTATCATAAGTGTAAAAAGTTTCAAGTTTGTAATTTCTGTTAATTTATGAATATTAGTTTTTTTAAAAAATAAGAGCATTACATCACTTTTTAAAATGTATTTAAATAAAAGGAATCCAAATCAGAAAAGAAGAAGTAAAGCTGTCACTGTTTGCACATGACATGATACTCTACATAGAGAATCCTAAAGATGCTACCAGAAAACTACTAGAGCTAATCAATGAATTTGGTTAAGTAGCAGGATGGAAAATTAATGCACAGAAATCTCTGGCATTCCTATACATGAATGATGAAAAATCTGAAAGTGAAATTAAGAAAACACTCCCATTTACCATTGCAACAAAAAGAATAAAATATCTAGGAATAAACCTACCTAAGGAGACAAAAGACCTGTATCCAGAAAA
The DNA here is from genome assembly GCF_951394435.1 of Stenella coeruleoalba. NCBI lineage: Eukaryota > Metazoa > Chordata > Mammalia > Artiodactyla > Delphinidae > Stenella > Stenella coeruleoalba. The sequence continues at coordinate 54,872,422 of NC_137156.1, forward strand.
TTAAAAGACACTGATGAAAGAAATTAAAGATGATACAAATAGATGGAGAGATGTACCATGTTCTTGGATTGGAAGAATCAACATTGTGAAAATGAGTCTACTACCCAAAGCAATGTACAGATTCAATGCAATCCCTACCAAACTACCATTGGCATATTTCACAGAACTAGAAAAGAAACTTTCACAGTTTGTATGGAAACACAAAAGACCCCAAACAGCCAAAGCAATCTTGAGAACGAAAAACGGAGCTGGAGGAATCAGGCTTCCTGACTTCAGACTATACTACAAAGCTACACTAATCAAGACAGTATGGTACTGGCACGAAAATAGAAATATAGATCAATGGAACAGGATAGAAAGCCCAGAGATAAACCCACGCACATATGGTCACCTTATTTATTTATTTTTTTTGGCGGTATGCGGGCCTCTCACTGTTGTGGCCTCTCCTGTTGCAGAGCACAGGCTCCGGACGTGCAGGCTCAGCGGCCATGGCTCACGGGCGCAGCCGCTCCGCAGCATGTGGGATCTTCCTGGACTGGGGCACAAACCCATGTCTCCTGCATCGGCAGGCGGACTCTCAACCACTGTGCCACCAGGGAAGCCCTGGTCACCTTATTTTTGATAAAGGAGGCAAGAATATGCAGTGGAGAAAAGACAGCCTCTTCAATAAGTGGTGCTGGAAAAACTGGATGGTACCTGTAAAGGAATGAGATTAGAACACTCTCTAACACCATACACAAAAATAAGCTCAAAATGGATTAAAGACCTAAAGGTAAGGCCAGACACTGTCAAACTCTTAGAGGAAAACATAGGCAGAACACTCTATGACATAAATCACAGCAAGATCCTTTTTTGACCCACCTCCTAGGGAAATGGAAATAAAAACAAAAATAAACAAATGGGACCTAATGAAACTTAAAAGCTTTTGCACAGCAAAGGAAACCATAAACAAGACCAAAAGACAACCCTCAGAATGGGAGAAAATTTTGCAGATGAAGCAACTGACAAAGGATTAGTCTCCAAAATTTACAAGCAGCTCATGCAGCTGAATAACAAAAAAACAAACAACCCAATCCAAAAATGGGCAGAAGACCTGAATAGACATTTCTCCAAAGAAGATATACAGATTGCCAACAAGCACATGAAAGAATGCTCAACATCATTAATCATTAGAGAAATGCAAATCAAAAGTACAATGAGATATCACCTCACACCAGTCAGAATGGCCATCATCAAAAAATCTAGAAACAGTAAATGCTGGAGAGGGTGTGGAGAAAAGGGAACAGTCTTGCACTGCTGGTGGGAATGTGAATTGGTACAGCCACTATGGAGAACAGTATGGAGGTTCTTTAAAAAACTACAAATAGAACTACCATATGACCCAGCAATCCCACTACTGGGCATATACCCTGAGAAAACCATAATTCAAAAAGAGTCTTGTACCAAATGTTCATTGCAGCTCTATTTACAGTAGCCCAGAGATGGAAACAACCTAAGTGTCCATCATCGGATGAATAGGTAAAGAAGATGTGGCACATATATACAATGGAGTATTACTCAGCCATATAAAGAAACGAAATTGAGTTATCTGTAGTGAGGTGGATGGACCTAGAGTCTGTCATACAGAGTGTAGTAAGTCAGAAAGAGAAAAACAAATACCGTATGCTAACACATATATATGGAATCTAAGAAAAAAAAAAGGTCATGAAGAATCTAGGGGCAAGATGGGAATAAAGACACAGACCTACTAGAGAATGGACTTTAGGACATGGGGAGGGGGAAGGGTAAGCTGTGACAAAGTGAGAGAGTGGCATGGACATATATACACTACCAAACTTAAAATAGATAGCTAGTGGGAAGCAGCCACATAGCACAGGGAGATAAGCTCGGTGGTTTGTGACCACCTAGAGGGGTGGGATAGGGAGGGTGGGAGGTAGAGAGATGCAAGAGGGAAGAGATATGGGAACATATGTATGTGTATAACTGATTCGCTTTGTTATAAAGCAGAAACTAACAGACCATTGTAAAGCAATTATACTCTAATAAAGATGTTAAAAAAATGTATTCATTGAATTATAAAAACAAATTTTATGCAATAAGAAAATATTCAATAAATTTTTTTTAGAAAAACTTGTGGACAGTAAAGTCTATGAGGTGTGGAATGCATGAAATTGTCTTAATTTTGCCTTCATACTTGATTCATAGTTTGTCTTTATTATTTTCTTTACTTCTACTTTCAAGCAAATTTGTACTCAGAACTTGAAATTGCACGATATATTTTTCTTGAAACTCATTGCGTTCTGATCCTGTCTCAGATGTTTCTAAGTAGTCATTTATTTTTCTTAATGCACAGATACTTCTAAGATTTTCTCATGATCTTCTGAACACTAGAAAAACTCCATTTTATTGTGTTTTTCTCTCCATTCTTTCTGGTTTATCCTTTTGGAACTCATAGTACAGAGGTGTTGGAGCTTTAGAATTTACCTTCTATGTTTGTACATTTTTTCTGTAATATTTTTCATTTATTTATTTCTTTTATATTTCATTTAGGGCTGATCACTGGGCTCAGAGTTCCAGCTCATTAATTCATTCACCAGCTTTTGTTTCCCATGAAATCATCTGTTTAATTTTTTGTTTCAGTGGTTCAATTTTTATTTTATAAGATCCTTAGAGTTTCTTTTTTCAGAGATGCAGTATTCTTGCACTATCGCTACAAATATGCAGTAAGCTCACCTTGAATTACTCTGTTTACTCTATCAACTGTTTCTCTTGGTGTTCCTTTATTTACTTAGATGCCCCCTTTTCATCGTGTTGGCATTCTGAGTTTTATACTTACCAGCTGTTTGCTCATATTTGCGTGTTAGTATTCCTAATTCATTTTTTAGATGTTTGTTCTGATTACAGTGACTTGTTGGAGATTTTAGTTGTGGTATGGGAGTTGGTGGATGTAGGAGGCTCCATAGGACTCTGCCCTGCTTCTCTAATTTGAAGACAAACACTCCCTGCATTAATCTCCCAGCACACTGGTCCCTATAGCCTGCAGATGAACACAGTGGGATGGTGGGAGTGTCCAGAAAGTTCATCTTCTCTGAATGCTGCCCTATGGGAAACCACCCAGAAGGCCCCCTGGGTTCCCTCTTTTGCTCCTTGAATTCACTCATATCCTGAGCTTGGAGATTCCCTGACGCCAACCATGGTTCTCTGCATAGGTTTCCTGCACACGGTTTCAGCTCAGACCTTTTTAAATCCTATTTATTCAGAAGTATGACACATTAGTCTTTCAGTCTTTTAGAAATTCCCCAGAATGGCATTCTTGCATTCCTTTTCTGTTGACCAGCTTTATAACAGATTTACATTTTTCTGAAGTACACTTCCTGCCATTTCTCATGATTTTGTGTGGGAAGCAGGTAGATGTGTTCTCATTCTCCTCTCTTGATCCAATTTCCGCTTTATTCTCTAAAGAAACTCTCAAGTCAAATTAAAATGCAATTATTTTCTTATCTTGATAATACCCTGTAATTTCTCTAATGCAGTTTCAGAGGAATGATAAAAGCAAATGGGTATTGCATCTCCTAAAAGAGCTATAAACCAAGGGGAACAGAGTTGCATATGTCAGGGATTTAACATTGATACATTTTATGCCATCTTGAACTCCACCAGGAAGCATCATCGTCCTCAAAGAGTTTCTTGGGACCAGCCATTTCAATTAAGTTGTTTATATTACCAAGCCCATTTGTACAAGCACATGCTTAGCTGCCCTGCATGATAGCATAATGGATGGGTTAAATGATGGAGATAAAGTTTTCTATCTAGCTGAAGTCCTTGTGTGTGTGTATTCACACATAGACCTAGACATACGTAAACTTCCCTTCAAGACTGGATGGGCACATTACCCACACATTCCTTCAAGACTCAACTTTAGTGTCACATACTATAGGAGACTGTTTTTCTCCCTGTAGAATTGGATATGTGCCTTCCCACTGTGCTGTGAGCAGTCTATTATCCCAGATTCTATGGCTCCCATCACCCTGTACTGTATTTTTTTCCTCTGTTTGACCTTTCCCATCCCCCATCCTTGCACTGAATCTGATCTGTTTGAGGACAAGATTGGTGGATGTTCTATTCATTCTCTTGCAATGATCTGTCACATAGTGAGTTTTATAGGCTCAATAAATATATTTTTAATATTGACGTACATATATACACATATACACACAGAGATAGTTATTCATACGTAATGTCAACTATGTAGAAAATGAATACCGTTGTTATAATGAACAATTCTGTCCTGCTTAAGGTACTTGACCCTATGTATACTCAAAAGCTATTTGTTTCTAGATACTATCAGTACATATTTACACAAGTATATCTTCTGGATTCTCATATAAAGCACACACACACTTTAGCTACAGAGAGTGGTTTATCTTTATAATTTTATATATGTATAATACAAATTTTTAGTCTCTTTGTATAAAATTTGTGTTAAAATATATAAGAAGGCACACATATACCAGTTTGCCCCTATATTTGTATACGTGCACATATCGTATTTGCAAATATAGAGAGTGATAAGGAGAGGTAAAAGGAGAAGAAATGCTTCTTATTACTTTATTACTATGAGAAATTGGGTATTGATGAAAAGTTTGTGTTTTTTGGTTATTTTGATGTTTTATTTTAATGTGTATATGTGTGTGTGTGTATGTTTCTTTTCAAGAATCAGGGATTGACAGAGTAAGAAAGAAATGTTGTGGACTTTGAGATCATGGGATTTTATGTGTATTATAAAACGTGTATTATATGTATTTACACAGGCATGTGGTTTGGTCCACTGTTTATTGAGTTTTGTTTTATTTTGGACATTGGACCCCGGGGCTAAGTGAGTCCTAAAAGGGATCTTTGTATGGTATTTGCTGCCTAGTCTAAAAAAAAAATCCCATATCTACATAAAAAGTTGGGAAGCAAATGAGAAGCACCAAAAGAAATGGGGCGGGAGTATTATTCTCTTGAGAATCGAAGAGGAAAAGTTACCCATACATATTTGGTGTGTGAAAATACACACTGCAAACAAATACATCTAGATCTGTTTATGTTGAGTTTAAAGAACTTTACCTATGATAATCTATGATTATCTATGATAATCATATCTATCATTATCTATGATAATCATATTTATCTATGATAATCTATAATTATCTATGATAATTAGACTCAGCTCATGCCTCAGAAAGGAGGCTCAGTAACCCTGAAAATGGATGACTTCAGCCTATACCTCATTGCCTTTAAGGGATGGACCTCTAGTGTTAGGTTCAACTGTCTTGATATGAATTATAAGTGGGTCTTCCCATTTATAGATAGAAACATCCAGTAATTTCCCCAAAGCTTTCCTAAGGTCTCGACAGTCATTGTGATTGTCCTATCTAATACAGAAGTTACTTTCATCCTTTAACAATCTGATGCCTGGGACCTACTTGAGATTGGAAGGCAGTACCTGTCACATCCATATCCTTATGCCTGTGGAAGAACTATAGAAACCACACGAGCTTGTAATACAAAACAAACAGAACCTTGAAAATAAAGCAATCCTCGTAACAATGCCTCAATTTAATGTATCTCATCCGTATCTTAGAGCACATGGTGTGTGGCAGGAGGGATTTTGAAACCAAGTACTTTACTATGTCTTGGGCACTGTATGTTTCTTTGTTCTTAGTTTTAGATCTTAGTTCTTAGGACACTGCAGTCACTTAGCCAGTGCTAATGATCCCTTCAGGTCAAAACATTCTGACTTACCTGTCTTTGCTACTTATTTCAGTATTCAACCTATGATACCTCTGACAATTAAAAGCTACATGTGGCCTCTGCCACACCTGGATCCTGTCATCGCATTGAGATGAGATGGCTGAGTTCAGTGGCAGTATCTACTGACATCATCCCCTGAGAGAGAGTTTTGTTAGGTGGGCATACTGCTGATTACTTCCTCCAACTTGATTGTCAGTTGAGAGAGGATTCATGACACACTATTCTGTGTGCACCAATTTTACACCTTACAAAACACATATGTTTTGGATTTTCCTGTCCCCAAACCTAGACCAGAATAATGCACTCCCCACTTTAAGCTTTGACCTTATAGTTGAGGAACTAGAGTGTCCATGTGATTCACTGGTATCCTTATTTAATGCCTAGGCATCCTTTTTGTTTTCTTTTTGTATTTTCCTCAGTGTTTGGTAAGTTGCAATGAAGACTGGACCCTTCCTTAATCTGGTTTCTTCTGCTATAATTTGCAAAAAGTCACTGAAGTATTAGATGATGAATAATAATGATGGTGATACAATTAAAATAATAACTAACAGTGAATCATTACTCTTTGAGACTATGTTCTTAACATGCATTGCCACGTTAATTCTTATAACAACAATTTGACATAGTAATATGATGATCCCTGTTTTACAAATGAGAAATCTGAGGCTTAGAGAAATTAAGTATATTTTTCTTGTTCTAGGCTTCACATCGAATAAGTTGTGCTACTTCACATAATGGCATATACTTTTTCCCAGAATGAATGCCCACACAAACATACACACGTACTTCAGTTGGGATTTGGCAAAGAAAATAGTAACATGCAAGGCTTTTATGACTATATTAAATCAGAAGTCTACAAACTCACTAACAAAAGTATGTACTAGGTAAATATTTTATAGTAGGTGTAAATATAATAGGTAAGATAGCCTTCTAAAGAATAAATGCACATATGATTATAAATTTTCCTCATTAAAATTACTATCAGCTAATACTGATTAGAGCTAAACCTGATTAAAGGAATCCTGGTTTATATAAACTTTGTCTCTATGGACATTACAATAATTAACTTGGAATTCATAAACAATATTTCAAAAATATCCCTCATCCACTCAATTATTGCACATATATTTATTTGGATGACTTTTCACATTTAAAGTGATATATAAATAAATATGTACATTAATAATAGTAACTTCCTATTGTAAATACCAACCATTGCTACAGTCTTTTGCTATCTTGGATATTTATGATTGTACCTAACAGTTTTCTCACTGTAAACATAAGGTAACTATCTTTCAATATAAATTAAACCACCCTAAGTTTCATTTTTCTTCTGGGGGGAAACTTGTATATATCATATGTCTTCTGGGGGAGAATTCTTTCTAGATGACTAAATAACCTTTAATATTTTGGCATTTCCATCTAGCTAGTTATTATACCTTATGATCTAATTAGCATTTGGTATTTGATATCTCCAATGACTAACAAGGCCATCTAAATTAAAGCATTTCAAATTCTAATGTCTTGTTAGAGAATTCTATTAAAATGGAAGAGAAACAGTGGCTTCCTCCATTCCTCACAGTTTACTTTCAGATTTATTGGTTAATGTTTAATTCTACAGTGAAAACTTAATGATCTCAGAATGTCACGTATTACGAAGTCCCAGGTTGCTCCTTGCTGTGTCTCATTTCTGAGCTGAATTCTCTGAGGACTTTAAGAATCTGAAAATTTCAGCTTTAATTGTTAGGAAAATTTTTTAAAACTTCAAGACAATATCCCACAACCAATCTTTTTTTAAAAAATATATTTTTAAAAAATATATTTTAAAACCACCATTATATAGAAAGCAATACAAAATTCCCTAATTATTGTGGCCTTTTAAAACTATAATTCTTTTTTTTTAAGATTTATTTATTAGTTATTTTATTTATTTTTGGCTTTATCGGGTCTTAGTTGCGGCACGCGGGATCTTCGTTATGGCACACAGGCTTCTTTCTAGTTGTGGCACAGAGGCTCCAGGGCATGTGGGCTCTGTAGTTGTGGCGTGCAGGTTTCAGAGTGTGTGGGCTCTGTAGTTTGCAGCCCGCAGGCTCTCTAGTTGAGGCGCGTCAGCTCAGTAGTTGTGGCATGTGGGCTTAGTTGCCCCGAGGCATGTAGGATCTTAGTTCCGTGACCAGGGATGAAACCCACGTCCCCTGCATTGTAAGGTAGATTCTTTACCGCTGGACCACCAGGACAGTCCCTAAAACTATAATTCTTTGAAATGAATTGTAAGTAGAATTTTTTCGGAGATTCATGATACATTCATCTGCACACACATTGTAAAATGTTGAATGAAGTTCAATTTGCTACATTTTACTCCTAGGTTAAAAACGATAGATTTTTAAAGAATTGGTACAAAACCCGGTATCTCCATATTTAGTTACATTATATGCTATAACACACACGCACACACGGCCCCAAAAGAGAGTAAGCAGTTATCAGAAGCAGATTTTAAAAATTATTAGGTCTTTTAAAATTCAATTTAGATCATAAACTTAATCCAGAATCATCTATTTAGATCTTGCCACAACTTCTTCTTTTGTAATATCCTCAACTTTCTTCAATCCATACTCAGGAAGTCCACAACTCTTTTTTTTTTTTTAACATCTTTATTGGGGTATAATTGCTTTACAATGGTGTGTTAGTTTCTGCTTTATTATCCACAACTCTTAAAACCCACAACTATTAAGTACATATGGTAAATAGAACAATAGGTGTTAGTGGTGAAAACTAAAGGGAAACTGGAAGTATACAAATTCAAAAGAAGTCCCTGCCCTCAGGAGTTTAACATCTATTGGGAAAGGATGCAGAGGTAAATTGCCACCCATGTAAATGGGCCTTAAAGAAATCAGTGGGGAAACTTTCCTTCCAAAAGGATTACAATTTAATAGTCTAGCTCCAACTACTTCAGCTATGGGAGAACTGCCACTGTGGCATGGAAAGTATGCAGTAGAAAGTTCTCCACTAAAGGAGCACTGGGTTTGACAGTTATTTTTTCAAGGAACAATGTATTTGAAAGTTGTTTTCTTCCCTGCAAAAGGGTGGTCATTCCACGAAGTCAAGTATGATATGCTTTGAGAATTTGCAAGTGAACAAATCAGGATGTTTACATAATTAAGTAAATGTAATCACCATCTTTTGTAGGAATATATGTAGTGACAAATGTGATCAGAAATATTACATGCCATAAAGATTCTTTGTGGAGATTCTTATCTTTCTTTCAGTAATTCTACCCTAAGATTTTTTTCTGCAATTAGCATAAAAGCTATGACTGAAGGAACTTTAAATTTATTTTTAATCAGCATTGCTCAGCACGAAACACAGACCAATAGTACACACAGAGGAATCAGATAATATTTTAAGTTTATTTATTTATTCATTTTTGGCTGCATTGGGTCTTTGTTGCTGCTTCTGGGCTCTCTCTAGTTGCAGTGAGCGGGGGGCTACTCTTTGTTGCGGTGCGCAGGCTTCTCATTGTGGTGGCTTCTCTTTGTTGTGGAGCATGGACTCTAGGCATGCGGGCTTCAGTAGTTGTGGCACGTGGGCTCAGTAGTTGTGGCGCACGGGCTTAGTTGCTCCACGGTGTGTGGGATTTTCCTGGACCAGGGATTGAACCTGTGTCCCCTGCATTGGCAGGCGGATTCTTAACCACTGTGCCACCAGGGAAGTCCAGAATCAGAGAATGTTACTGAATCATGGAAAAAGCAAAATATGACAAGATTAGGCTGAAACTCATCCTTTAGGAACTCCTGGCTAACTTCACAATATCCCAGGCAGAAGGGATTGACAATTAATTCTAGAACCATTTTATAGTTACAGCTCTTGTATTTACAATTATATATTTGCTTATGTTTAAATTAACAGTGAAGTTATATTAATATATAATTTTTTAAATGAGTGACATTTATTTAGTCATTTCCTACTTTTATTCAATTTTCAACTAATCTTTGTGTTAGTAAAGCAAAAAGCTTAAATCACACCCAAAAACAGGGGCTCTGGAGTATAAAATAACTGGATTCAAACTGCATCTCTACCACTCACCAGCTGTGTGATTTGGGGTAATAAGACTGCCTCTTTCTGACTCAGTTTCCTCAACTGTATAATAGAGACAGTAATACTATCAGCAGGATGTTTTTGCAGTGAGTAAATGTGGTAATCCATGTGTTATACTTGCCAATAGCCTAGTAGGTATAAGCACTTACTAAGTGTTAGCTACTATGATTACCAACATGATTTGTCTTATTTCCAAATTTAATACAAATTGGAAAGGCACCTAAGGCATATGATCCTGTTAACGTTATTAGACAAGGGACTCAGCTATCCTTGTTGCGAAAGGAGCAGGTAACCTTCCTTTCAGAATTCTGCTTGAATTCCTCTACCATCTGTCAAAAAGTCATAAAAACTAAAAATATTCCCAAAAGACATATACAAGGACTAAGTGAAAAAAGCAAATAAAGTTTTGGGAAATACAGGGAAATAGAAAAGCAAATAAGGTGTTGGTAAAAAATGGAAGAATGTATTGAAGATACAGCATTTGAACAAGGTTTTTAATAAGGAAAATTTAGATCCAGGGAAATAGAGAAGACCAACCAGAAAAGAATCAATAAAGGTCTCACAATTGGAGATGTCAGAGATGCATCCTTCATCTGGATCTTTCAGTCTCCCTGAGTGAGTAAAGGAAACTTGCAGTACATGTTCTTGGAATGACAGGGCTGGAGCACTTCTCAGGGAATCTTGAACATAGGCTTGTGGTTCATCCTATTGTTCAACCACATCTATTCTCTTCTTGTATAGTAATAGAATTTTGCATTTCACATGGAGTTGTGTAGTGAAAGACTCTATTTCTTCATTTCCCTCTGGGTCAGTAGTGGTCATGATCTAAGTTCCAACCAACATCATGGAAGTTGATGTAATATGGATAACTTCTTTGTTGTACCCATCAAGGAAAAAAATGTAACCTTCACCCCTCTCCTTTTCCTTCCTGCTGACCTGAATAAAGGCATTATCATGCTGGACTCTAAAATAGAAGCAATATGTTTAAGAAAATAGAACAACTTGGAGTTCCTAAAGATAACAGACTCACTATGCCAGCCCTGGGTGACCCATCTGGATTTTCACATGTTAGAGAAATAAACTTCTATTTTGATTAGACTATTATTATTTTGTAAGTCTCTGTTACAACAACAGAAAAAAAAAAAAAAACCCTTCATTTTGATGAACACCTTTTGTATTAGGGAACTTGAAAGAAGTTGTCATTTTCATGATAGTTTAACCAGATAGTATGTGACAAATTTTAACAGTGCCTCAAATGTAGATAGCATTCAGAATGTTAGCTTAAAATATTACAGTTTATCCACAAAATATATTTTCTGAAAGTACTAAAGTGTGTGGGAAAAACATTTCACATGTTCACCACTACCTGGACCGTCTCTTTTCCTGAGCACATGGCAGCACCTTACTCTCCTCTTCCCTCCCTGTGAGGTGTGGCCAATCTACACTGGCTAATGAGATACGAGTAACAGGTGTTACTGTCGGGATGCGGCATATAAAAGCTGGTGTGTGATTCTCCATGCTCTGTTTCATGGCCTTCATGATTGCCTCCATTTCAAATAGTGGCGTCTCTGTCAGCCCTGTCCTACCCCATGCAAGGAATAAAGAGCACATAAGGGAATGAAGGGAGAAATGTCTTCACTGTTTAAGCCACCAAGAACCGGAGTGGCCAATAACCTCACCATAACCCAGAGCATCCTGACTTACCCAGTGGGGGAATTCCAATCACACTGCCTGTGAATTAGGACATTGCTTTTGCTGACAATCTTTGACTCTCCCCCTGTGCACTTGTTCCTTGTTCTTATCTTTTAGATCAAAGAAATGAGGGCAAGATTTCCAATTATTTTACTGTAATCAGAGGGCAGATAGTAAAGCCAGACTTGTTTTCTGAATCAAAACCCAGGGCGCGTCTAACAAATTGTATTCAGTTTTCAACGTAGCTAAATAGTTTTACCCCCACTACATCAGACTTGTATGAATGTTGAGCAGAAATGGGTGCAGAACTAAGGTCATTTTTCATAAGGCAAGATGTTCTAAAATGTATTTAAGAAAATTTTTTTATATATTATTTTATTCTATTTGGGAATTTAATCCTTCCATTAATAAGGGTTTTCTTCTGCTTATAAACCAATGATGTGAGGTTATTTAAGGTTAACTCAAGCCAAGTTATCAAAAGAGTTTTCTTTCCATATTCTTCAAGGCACTACTGTTTCAAATTCAGAATGACTGAATCCAAGATGAATGTAATAGGAAATCAAGATTGAAACAATACGTTGGTTTTTTTTTTTTTGGTGTCCTTTTATTTTGTTGGGCCAAAAATATTATAACTACCAAAGAAAATGATGGTGCACAGGTGTTGTTATTGCATTTACAGCCCAGTGTGGCTTGTAAGGTGGTTGCTATAGTGACATGATCATTTGTAGACTATAATCCCATTAGGAGAAACTAGCGATAAAGTAAGCTCATTGTAACAGATCATATATTGCTTCACTTCCGGTTGAGTCTGTTTTATGGCAAACTGCATTAGTAGAGCTATTAAATTTAAAAAAAGCACATAAGAATATCACACTTACTCATAAAATATTTTTTGGACAGAGGAAATGGGGATTTTGAAAATTACTACAGATGATTTTTTTAATGTTAGCAAAACTTTGCAAACAAATGCAAATCGTTCAGTGCAAATCATTCAGTTCTAAAAGACTAACTACTAAAGTAGTGAAATACAGAATACACATACACAATAAATATATATATATACGTGTATAACAAATAAATAATATTATGTATTTCGTTACTTTGACATTTCAGTGCTTCTTCCTACAGCATCCTCATAGGATCACATCTCTGGATAAATAGGCCAAGACGTTATTTTTAAACAAGCGTACTGGGATCCAGACAAGATCCATGACCAGCCCAAGAAGTCAGTGAATGGACTAGCCAGAATTTTAAAAAGGATGTACTTTACTCCCAAATTTCTTCTCTCTGTTCATCCTATTGGAGAATTGTTTCATTACTCAGAATTACTCTAAATTGCTTTGTGTATTTTATTTCAAGAATACTGTTTCCCGAAATAGTTATTTGTAGTGAGGTGGATGGACCTAGAGTCTGTCATACAGAGTGGAGTAAGTCAGAAAGAGAAAAACAAATACCGTATGCTAACACATATATATGGAATCTAAAAAAAAAAAAAAATGGTTCTGAAGAACCTAGGGGCAGGACAGGAATAAAGATGCAGATGTAGAGAATGGACTTCAGGACATGGGGAGAGGGAAGGGTAAGCTGGGATGAAGGGAGAGAGTGGCATGGACATACATACACTACCACATGTAAAATAGATAGCTAGTGGGAAGCAGCCGCATAGCACAGGGAGATGAGCTCGGTGCTTTGTGACCACCTAGAGGGGTGGGATAGGGAGGGTGGGAGGGAGACGCAAGAGGGAGGAGGTATGGGGATATATGTATATGTATAACTGATTCACTTTGTTATAAAGCAGAAACTAACACACTGTTGTAAAGCAATTATAGTCCAATAAAGATGTTAAAAAAAAAAACAAAAAAAGAATAGTGTTTCCACTATGTAAAATCAGATTCCTGCCCGCGTCTTGGACCGAACATACATACCTGTTTCTTCATAAGAAGGTATAAGAAATTAGTCACCTGGTTAGGAGGGTGTGTGCTGATGGAGTTGAGTTAATTAAAGATGTGGACTGAATTCACCTTTCAGAAAAATGGAGCAGAATCACTTTCCCTGTTCCTCCCAGTGATGTCAGCCTAGGTGACTTCTTCAACACTGAACTCCTTGAGGACTGGGGGTACTCATTAAGACTGAAACAGAAAATGAATACATTTTGCTTGCTGAGCATACATGGCTGCTAATTTGCAAGGATGTTTTTTTTAATATAAAAGATACATGGGGCTTCCCTGGTGGTGCAGTGGTTAAGAATCCTGCCAATGCAGGGAACACAGGTTCGAGCCCTGGTCTGGGAAGATCCCACATGCCGCGGAGCCACTAAGCCCACGCGCAACAATTAGTGAGCCTATGCTCTAGAGCCTGAGAGCCACAACTACTGAGCCCACGTGCCACAACTACTGAGCCTGTGCTCTAGAACCCGAGAGCCACAACTGAACCCATGTGCCACAACTACTGAGCCTGCGCTCTAGAGCCCGAGAGCCACAACTACTGAGCCTGCGCTCTAGAGCCCGAGAGCCACAACTACTGAAGCCCGCGCGCCACAACTACTGAAGCCATCGCGCCTAGAGCCTGTGCTCCGCAACAAGAGAAGCCACCACAAAGAGAAGCCCGTGCACCGCAACGAAGAGTAGCCCGCACTCACCGCAACTAGAGAAAGTCCGCGCACAGCAACGAAGACCCAACACAGCCAAAACTAAATAAAATAAATAAATTTATTTAAATAAATAAATCAAAGATATACATATATTTACCTCCTTCTGCTAAGTATCTGAAAAAAGGACCCCTAATTAATATCACAAAAATATTGAAAGGGACTTCCCTGGTGGCGCAGTGGTTGAGAGTATGTCTGCCAATGCAGGAGACATGGGTTTGTGCCCCGGTCTGGGAGGATCCCGCATGCCGCGGATTGGCTGGGCCTGTGAGCCATGGCCGCTGAGCCTGCGCGTCCGGAGCCTGTGCTCCGCAACGGGAGAGGCCACAACAGTGAGAGGCCCGCGTACTGCAAAAAAAAAAAAAAAAAAAAAAAATATATATATATATATATATATATATATATATATATATATAAAGTAAATACCTAACTAAGCTATTCACTTTCCAAATGAAGATTATCTGTTAGCAGATGCTCATCTCCCACTGTGATCTGGCACTAGAGTAGATTATTTGATTAATTACTAGCCTCCCTGAAAAACAAATGCTTTGCCCTCTATCCAAGCCTCTCAAGTCCACATTAACTGCTAATTTCCATTTTTAAGTTCAAACCTATTTACTGAAGTCAGACAATTGTGTATCCTGATGAACATTCCCTGGACTCTACACACTGGAAAGTCAATGCTTGGTGATTATATCAATTGAAAATAAAATTATTGTCTACAAATACGCATAAACGATTTTATATAACCTAGATATGGCCAATATTTAAAGTAAGAGATGTTGTAATGGAGTTAAGTTTTCTATGCTGGCTATTAAAGGCCAGTTTACTATTGGAAGGATGCTGTTGGAAGCTCCAGTGCCCTGGAGGATGTTTGTTCTTGTAGTTTTATAGGTGAGGAGAGAGAGTGTTCTGTTTCGTAATCTTGAGTATCTCATGAGACATTTTATCCTTGCATCACAGAAAACCTCTTATTTTGGTGTGGGATATGATGCAATGTGTGTTCCACACTAGCCTAGTGAGATGCTCTAAGGAAGAAGTATCCCATGGTGACATAATTTGGGGAGAACTTTATTCACACTCTCACACACACTCACAGTTGGAGATTCATAATACATAATAGCATATATTTGTAACTTCAGGAGGTTTGGTAGTGTCGACTTAAAAAAATATTCACAACCTAAAAGTTGAGAGTTATGTTTTATTCGGCGGGAATTTTTAGGACTTTAACCCCGGAGGCAGCATCTCAAGTAACCCTGAGAGAACTACTCCAGGGAGGCGAGGTGGCAGAGCCAGGTTATATAGAAGTTTTGCAACAGAGGACAGGTAGGCGGGAACATCAAAAGATTATTGTTAATTAAAGAAAACCAAATATCTCAAGTTAAGGAATTTAGCACTTGTCTATGTATGGGAAGATGCAAGAGTCTGGGTTCACTGAAATCATTCCTTTGATAATGCACCTCACCTATCTGGGGCCAGTATCCTGTGTTTTCACATCGTGAGTTTCCTCAGGGCTCACCACAGGGAGTGGCTGCAGTCTGATGGCTGCTAGATGACAGGTATTCTTTCCTGAATTTTTTCAGGGCTCAACAGCTCACACTGGAGGGCCACAGTTGCTGATGACTGTGACATCCTTTGTTTACTGATATGACAGGAAATATTCCATTTATCAGCAGTAACAAACTTGCTTAACTTACTTTGACCTCATGTTCCTTAAGTTCATTCAAACACAGACCCTGTTTGGAGTAATACACTCTTATATGAAAGAAATATTCCTTGGAAGACAGTTTTGAGAAAGTTTTATTAAAGGTTTCACCATCAGAAGTATGCAAACATCATATGAATTCTTAGTTCACAGCACAGATCCTGACATCACTGTATATAACAGCTTCTCCCAAATTCTCACATTAAAAAATTGCTTAGTAACAATTTTTTTTCACCATTTGCTTGACAATCCACCCTTTTAAGGGGACATTACTGAAGTGTTTTCCTCCCTCTCACACCTTCAACTTCCAAGGCATAGCACCAAGGAAAGATCCTGTGATAAGGTAGAAAGTATGTCAGATGTAGATTCAGATGTTAGGTTCAAGTCCTGGTTATGCCTTGAGATATTGAGAAAATCTGCTTCCTTTGGTTTCCTCATCTGCATTTATAGGGCAGTTGCCTTATAAGATTCACTGAGGGTAGGGGGAAAGATGTTAAGAAGTTACTTATTATGTGTAATTAATACAAAACTGAGTTCTATTATAATTGCATTCTTGGAAGCAAGGAAGCTCCATTGGGCCTGAAAGCTTCAGTAACTGAAGGAAGAGAAAGTCCAGATTTCTGGTCCACTACTAGCAGCATTTAATTAGATTCAGGTTTAAGATTAAGATATATGACAGTGACCACTTGAAGGAAAAGCAGAATGGGAGTCAGAGTACTATAGAACCAAATATCTTTGAGTATATAGCTATGTCTTATGACTGGCAACATTTCAATCCACACCAACAACTATTGTCTTACCACTAAGTGGAAGATGAGTGACAGTGCTCGATCCTGTACTGAGGTGAGAAATATCTTCATGGCTACACAGAAGATCTTTAAAAAGGAAAGAAATGAGGAGAATAGTGGTTCCCAGAAACAGTGGCCTCTGGATCATGAGAACAGTAAAAAATACATCTCAGGTTCTGTGCTCATTGCTCCTTTAACAAATAATATGATTAAGAGAATGAGATGCTCTTAGTGAAACGGTGAAGAACAGACATAATCCATCTCCACAAGAACAAATGCAGTTAGAAACTCAAGGGGAAAAGTGCCATGCAGGAGAGTCATGTCTCAAATATAAGGAAAACCAAGAAGTGGCATGATTTGGGGCAAAGGATGGAGAGAAGAAAGGAGGATACATTTGACCTTAACACTTTGAAAAATTTCTCTAGAGAACAATGTTGCTGTGAAAGGATTACTTCCCCTTTCCTATGAACCCAAGAGATTGAATGACATTTATGTAATAGTAACAACATGAAGCTACTTACTGATTTTTTAACTTTTAAAGACAAATTGGAGACAAACACTGAAATGTAAAGTAAAATTAGAGTTTGGAAAATAAATATTGTAAAATTTTAAGTGATGGATATAATGGTATAGCTAAAAGAGTTTAGGCATCAGAAGAAAATAAATGGGAGTGCAGGCATGCTAAATTACTTATAGTTTGTAAAGGGGGAATCAATTACACTGCCTAAAAGGTTAATGGATTTTAAAATAAATAAATATGACCAACAGATGTATGAAAGTAAAATTAAAATGAAACCTGGGAGGTGGTTAAGAGGAGAAAAATAAGACCAGGGGACATGATCAAAATCCCTTGTCTCATAGCAGGGAGCATACAAGTAAATCTTAAATTTCAGAACATTAAGAAGTAGAGTGAATACGTATATGTAGCAAATCACCAAAAGAGTGGAAACAGAAATTCTAAAAATTAATTACCTCCAAGGGTAGGCAAAAGATAGAGGATTTTTAATTTCATACTCATCTGTACTTGCTGAACATTTTATACAGGCTTAACTTTAATCTATAAAATTGTTTATCCATTTGCAGATTTGGATCATTTGAGGTAAATGTATTCTTATCTCCTTTTTCTCTTCCCTTGCTGAAATATTTTCCTAATTACCCAGCAGTCTCAACAGAATGTGTTTGTTTTGTTTTGTTTTGTTTCCTTTCGTTTTAACCATCCAGTATAGGTTTATCAGCCTTTACCTGGGATTGAGCTGTGTCAACTGATGCTCTTTGCCCCTGCTGAGTGAGCTGCTGTTTTCCAATTTTGCACAGACAAAATTCCAGGGCATGTGGCATTGCAAGGTATTAGCAAACCTAGCAGAATCCCTCTTGAGTTCTGCTGAGATTCAGGAAGATACTCCAGGGCAAAAGGACACTTTCGTTACTTGATCAGAAATAAGAGAACAAAGGCTAGCAATCACTGGATAATAGAAAACATAAATCACCACCAAAGTGAATCAGACTATAACAGCAACAATTTTCAAAACAATAAGAACAACATTTACAATTCTAGCTATCATTTACTGAGCCCCTGCACTTAGGAAGGTAATGGATGTTTTTCATACAATGCAACACATACCCCATATTTAAGTTATACAAACTCTGTAACTAATCTTTTGAAATTTGAATTTTATGAAAAAATCTGTTTGAAACTCAGAGAGATCATGTGACTTCCTCAACAACACAAAACTAATAAATGCCAGGTCTGTCTGTCTCTGTTAGAAGCATTTAAAGGGAGCTAGACCTGGGACATCTGTCCTGAAAAGGAGAAGTATCATCGCCCACTCAACTGCTTGACAAAAACCTGAAATGTAAAGGTTCACTGACTTAACTCTTTTCTTCATGCTGTACATCCAATCACTAAGTCCTTTGAATTCCACCTCAACATATAGCTAAGATATTAGTGCATCTCACATCGCCACTGCCAGGGCCTATGAAAGCTGCCATCGCTTCCCTCCCTGACAAAAACAACCACTACCTCACTATTCCCCTGCTTCTCTGCCTACCTCCTCTCTCACCCACACTTACAGAGCATCCAGAATAAACTTTTTTTTTTTTGAAAGGGTTTTTTTTTTTTTTTTACATCTTTATTGGAGTATAATTGCTTTACAATGTTGTGTTAGTTTCTGCTGTATAACAAAGCGAATCAGCTATACGTATACATATATCCCCGTATCTCTTCCCTCTTGTGTCTCCCTCCCACCCTGCCTATCCCACCCCTCTAGGTGGTCACAGAGCACCGAGTTGATCTCCCTGTGCTATGCGGCTGCTTCCCACTAGCTATCTGTTTTACATTTGGTAGTGTATATATGTCCATGCCACTCTCTCACTTTGTCCCAGCTCACCCTTGCCCCTCCCCATATCCTCAAGTCCATTCTCTACATCTGCATCTTTATTCCTGTCCTGCCCCTGGGTTCCTCAGAACCATTTTTATTTTTTAGATTCCATATATATGTGTTAGCATACGGTATTTGTTTTTCTCTTTCTCTTACTTCACTCTGTATGACAGACTCTAGGTCCATCCACCTCACTACAAATAACTCAATTTCGTTTCTTTTTATGGCTGAGTAATATTCCGTTGTATATATGTGCCACATCTTCTTTATCCATTCATCTATCAGTGGACACTTAGGTTGCTTCCATGTCCTGGCTTAGAAAGGGCTTTTTTTTTTTTTTTTTTTTTTGTGGTATGCAGGCCTCTCACTGTTGTGGCCTCTCCTGTCGCAGAGCAACAGGCTCCAGACGCGCAGGCTCAGCGGCCATGGCTCACAGGCCCAGCCCCTCCGGGGCATGTGGGATCTTCCCAGACCGGGGCACGAACCTGTGTCCCCTGCATCGGCAGGCGGACTCTCAACCACTGCGCCACCAGGGAAGCCCAGAAAGGGCTTTTTATTTATTTTTAATTTTTTTTATTTTTTGGCTGCACTGCATGGCATGTGGGATCTTAGTTCCTTGACCAGGGATCAGTCCCTCACCCCCTGCAGTGGAAGCGCTGAGTCTTAACCCCTGGACTACCAGGGAAGTCCCCAGAATAAACTTTTAATTATGCAAATCAGATCAGATCACTCCTTTGCTTAAAATGGCTCAAGACTTTCTTTCTGCACTTGGAATAAAATCTTGCATTTCACCACGATTTGCAGTCTCCTCGTGATTAGGTGCATTTGTGACATCCCCTCCCTTGCTCACTAAAGACAAATCCACACTAGCTTTCACATACTACCTTGGAAAGGCCCACTCTAATGACCTCGTTTTAACTTAAGGACACTGTCTCCAAATATAGTCATCACAGTCTGAGGTACTGTGGCTTAGGACTTCAACGTATGAAATTTGGGGGGACACAATTCACCTTATAATCACGCCTGACAATGCACCAGTGTGCAAGACACAGTCACCACTAGGAAATAATTTATATTCCATGGAGGAAACAGTTATTTTAAAAAGTCATATATACCAAAATAACAAGGCGTTGATTAGTGCTAACAAGGACAATAAAGGTGGGTAAGGGAAAGAGATGATGGAGGTTTACAGTTAGAGAGGATAGTTAGAAATGTTCTCCAAGGAGGTGAATTTTTAGGAGAGATTTGAATTAGTAGAAAGAGTGAGCCCTGCAAAAATAAGAAGATTCCAGCAGATAAATAAATAGTAAACCTAGCATCCCTCAGCGAATATACTTGAGATATTTGACTGACGGAATATAAAAAAGCTGTGGAACTGAATGTGAACACATGACATCAGAGAGATAATTAAGGGCCAGATAAAACAGGGCATTTAGACCATGGTAGAAATTTTCGACTTGGTTTCACGTGTAATGAGAAGCCGTCAGTTTGGATCAAGTCAGGGAAATGGTGTAATTCATGTTTGAAACATATTTCTGGGTTCTGTGGAGGAGAGACAGTAGAGAGAAAGACAAAGAATTGGGAGCAGTCACTTTAGGACGTCATTGCTCCGATTCTTATGAACCATAAGTTGGCTTGGATTGTGTTCAGAGTCGTGGGGTGGTGATGGGAGGTCAGATTCAGGATGTATTTTGAAGGTATAGTCAATACATAGATTTATGGTGAAGCATGAAAGAAAGAGGGATTAAACTATGATTCTGAACATTTTTGCCAGAGCAATGGAGTGAATATAATGCCCTTCACTAGGATGGGGACATTTTGGAAAGAGTGAGTTTGAGAAAGTCAAGAGCTCCCCATTGGGCATGTTATATTTAAAATATAAATTAGACATCCAACTAGAGAAGTCGGATAGACACTCTGGATCTGGAGCTATAGGAGAGATCAGGAGTGGAGATGTAGATAAGGGAATTGTCATTATGTAGATCAGTGCCATTCATTGTGCATTTCTTGGCTAGTATCAGTGTGTGAACTGCTGCTAGAAAGCAACCTGGAAAGTGTCACAATTGAGACACTGCATAGAAATTGTGTGAGTGCCATCAAGATCACATGGGAGTCATGCACAGTGTTTGTGTTACAAAAGTATCAGTTTGTCATAGATTGGGGGAAAAAAACAAACAAGACAAAACATTTTATCACTGTTAAAGTGATATAAAGAAGGTAATCCTGATACAGATGCTGTTTAACTCCAAGGGGCCTTGCGTGATCTTCTGGGGATTAAGTATAGATAGAAAAAAGAAGAGAATAAAAACTGAGCCTCCAGGGCTTCCCTGGTGGCACAGTGGTTGAGAGTCCGCCTGCCGATGCAGGGGACACGGGTTCGTGCCTCGGTCCGGGAAGATCCCACATGCCGCAGAGCGGCTGGACCCGTGAGCCATGGCCCGCAAAGCCTGCGCGTCTGGAGCCTGTGCTCCGCAACGGGAGAGGCCACAACGGTGAGAGGCCCGCGTACAGCAAAAAAAAAAAAAAAAAAAAAAAAACTGAGCCTCAGGATGCTCTGTGTTGTCGAGATCAGGTTGAGGAGGATGGACTGGCTAGAAATTGGAAAGGAATGGCTTGTGGAATAGGATAATAAAGGGAAGCCAAACAAAGACAATGTTTCAAAGAGGCAGGGTGTGGTCATCCATGTCATATGCAGTTGAGGGACTAAGATGAAGACTAAAATATAGCCTCCTCAGCTTCAAATATCAGTATATATGTATATTTATATCCATATCAGCTTCTGTATTTATACTTACATCTGTACCTAATTGTATGTATATTTATCTATATCTATGTATATATATCTATATCTTAAAGACACCTGAACTTATTATGGGTATTATTATTCTGTTCCATTGATATATTTTACCAGTCAAATTTTGGGACGGTGCAGTTCTGATTTCTTGAGCTTAGTATCTCACATAACAATTTAATATTTATCAATATTTTTTATTAAAAAATATGAATCATATAAGTTTCTTCATATTTCTTGTTTGGGTATTGTTGATATCAGATTTTATATCTGTTATGAAGGGGAGTAAGATGAATTTTCTTATTTCTTCCTCATTTGTAGGGAAGTTGTTGATGTATTTTTTTTTATTTATAACTAGGTATCATTTCTAAAATCCTATATTTTAAAATATTTTCATTTCACTAGTTTACTTAACTTAGTTTTTAAAAATTTAGTCTAATTTTTATTAAAAAATAAATTTTATTGTATTACTTATTTAATTGAAAAATATAAAGCTTTAATGTAAGTGTATCATATATATTTATATATTTTTCTTCTGTTTTTCAGTTGAGTATCCAGGGCATTGAAGCTAATGTTTCGTGGGTCTTATTTTCCTTTTTAAATAAATAACTACACTTCTAATTTATAGTTCTGAATTGAAAGTGAGAAATTTTGTGGGTTTTTTTTCTAAATTTAGTACTGAATTTTCTACATTTTAGGGATTATATATGATATTAGTAAATACTTTGAAATATATAGAAAGGGAATATTTGATTTTTATTATAATAATACACACATATGTATATGTGTTTATATTTAGTTGTACAAAACATCGTTTTTTACATCTGTTGGACTTTCTCGTTATTTATTTGAAAAGTTATATTAATAGATTTCTTAATGTTTGTTCACTCAAGCATTCTTGAAATCCTTCTATATGATCATGCTGTATTTTACCTCTCTATATTTTTATTCCATTTACTACTCTCTTTTTCATTTTTAAATGTATATCTAGAATGCATTCTTCTTTATCTGGGCAAACATGCAAGTCATCCTCTTAAACTTTCTCAAAGAATTCCTCCAAAACAATGTTATCCACAATTTTATGATTCCAATTTAATCAATAGCACAGGGCACTCAAGCACTTATTAGAGAATTAATCCATGAATGGGCTGCAATTTCGCTCTTTCTAAAGGCTCAGTTAAGGTAATTGAAAGGAAAACAAATCTAAGGCAGATGTATTATCTATCGCTGTAGGATCCTTAAGCTCAGTCCTTGTGTTGTAGGTTATTAGAAACTAGAAGACATTAAGTACGTTCCCTTGGCTTCCTGTAGGTTTAATGGTACTCTGTCCCCATTTTGATATAAGAGAGATCCAGCTGACATGAATTATATTTTATATGAAATGATTTAAAATAAGAAACCCGCCTTTGGAGACTCTATACACATTTTGTTAAAGTGTAGAACTGAAAATATTTTATATTTTATTGAAAAATATGTAAGTACCCACGTATCATATCTTTACAGCACTTAGCAGGATGGAATATTTTGATTTTCAAGATAGGCTTGAAATTTTTTAAATTTATTTGAAGGGTTATTTTAAAATTTAAAGCAAAATTGATATTCTCTATTTGTAAGGTACTCAGAATCTGTATTCAATGTCAAGTTCAATAATTAAATTTTTCCAAGTGGTTGCTGATGTTTTTTTACAATTTTACTCTTTCATTTGGAATTATTATATAATCTGTTTCAACTGACTTTTGAAAGTAAATGAAAATATCCCCAGCTGTATGGATTAGTGACATACGCAATTAGATTACTGCTGATTAACTGAATACCCAATACTCAAAAAACAATCAGCATGTTCCTATAATATGAAGAGCTACTGTGTACTTCATAATGTTTGATATTTTATGGAAGAGTTGGTAACTCAACTGAGATTTATGTCTTGTCCTCAAGGAACTTCAGATTGTAATATGACAAATGTAATTAGATGTCAAGTTGCATGGTATGATCTCTGAGTACTGAAGTATTTTGAAGAAAGAAGAGATGAGTGAGGTCTGGGTTTGTCAGGGAAACTTCTACGGAGCAAGGAAGAATTTAGGTTGGCCATGAAGAAAATAAAATAGAATTGAGATAGGCAGAAGATATTCTTAATAGCTGAAGTCACATAAGGAAAAAAAATCTATGTACTGTTTGTTGGACACTGTGAACATGAAGGTGAACAGTTATATCTGAGTAAATTTCTAGTGAGCTGAGGAACTGAGTCTTCCTCCTAATGCTGCCTGTGACAGACCACACACTATGCAATTCTAGTTCAATCAATGGGTTTTTTTAAAAAAACAATTACCGTATGTCAAAGATCTTCGCACACCACCTTTCTGTCCTGCAGAATTCAAAATGAAAACTAACTTTGGTTTTAGTGAAAAGCACCTTTTTTTTTTTTTTTAAACATTGGGGTTAATTTTAAAAAGGCCAGATTCTTCAGATATGTTTTTTTCTACTGCCGAATGTTTTGCATTCAGTGGGAAATGAGTTCCATATGCTATTTCTGTGAATGTCCGTATTAAGTATGAGGTCATAGGAAGCTCTAGAAATTTAATCTAGAAAAGGGCAGGGCACAAAGAAGGGAACTAATATCAGTGGGACTGGATATGGCTCCCGGTGGAGATTCTGAGTGTATTCAGTTTTGCTTCTGAATGCATTTTTATGCTTTCGCTATAATGTTTGCCCTTCCCCTATTGTCCCATTCTCCATGACAGATACCAGATAGCATAGGATCATTTAGAAGGAAGAAAAAGTCTTTTGTTTCATAACCAAGCATTAATCTGCAAATTACAGCATTTGTTTCCCATGTTGGTTCCATAAGGAATATCCTAATGGACTCATAATAGAACATCATTACCACATCAGCGAAAAGTAAGGTGCCTTTTGTAGGCTAGACTATTACATTACAATTAAGTAAATCCTGTGGACTCATTGGTAGTTCCACAAAATTATACCCAAATGCTTGATTATGAAAATCATTGAAGGGGGGACTATAATTAAAATATCTCTCTGTCTCTAGCAAGGAGAAATGCCTCCAAAAAAGCAATATGGGTTTCCTATATAAACTTTTATTTTTATGATCCCAAAAGTATACTTAGTGGGGTACACACAATCTTGAGTGCTCACTATGCATCAGGCATTTGTAAACTGAAAATACAAATAAAATTACAAACAGTACTTTTCCTAAAGAAGAGGCAGTTTCAGTGATGGCAGATAAATGAATATTCACCATTCATTCTGTGTACCCGGTTAGAAGTAGGCATAGGATCTGGCCAGATCCCACAGAATCTAGAGGTTAGAAAGTAGAGGTTAGGGCAGTCTTTCTAGAGAGAGCAATGGCTAGACTTAGTATTTGGTGTGTAAAGATTCAATCAGATAAAAAACATTAGTGGAAAAACTGGTGAAATTCGAATGAAGTATGGAGTTAATAGTGAATGTACCCATGTTGTTCACATAGATTTTTCAAATATACCAAAGTTAAAACATTAGGCGAAACTGGGTGACGGACATACAGGAACTCACTGTGCTGTCTTTGCCTCTTTTCAGTAAATCAGAAATTTCCAAGAAAAAAAAAAAAACTAAACATGTGTGGTGATAATGTTTGCTGGTCAAGAGGGTGGGACCCTAATATCTTTCAGGCAGAGGAAGTCAGCATGTCAAAATTACATGAAAAAAACATGGCAAAATAGGCTAGGGTAGAATGTCAGTGACATTTGGGCAAAGAGGCCATGAAATAACCAAACAGGGCAAACAGGCCAGCTTGTGAAGACACGTGGGTTTCAGTCTAAGGAGAGGCTCTATTCTGTAGGAAATGGAGGCCACTGGAGGATTTTAAGCAGGAAAATGGCAAAATCAGACTTCTACTTTGAAAGGAGATTCGCAGACCCTTTTAGAGCAGAATCTCTCCTCACTAATCTTTCAAAATTGATGATTGAGTCCCTAATTACAATGGTTCTCCTTGCAAGCATGTTATCTTCTTTCCTAGTGGTTCCAACAACCTTATGGATATTCTCAACTAAATTTTCTTAAACATTACCATGATTGCAGCCACTTTGCTGTGCTTTTATACCTTCAAGCACCTGACTCTTGCTGTTTTCAACCAGATATATGAAAATTGTGGAATTTACAATAGAAGAGTATTTCCGAACTTGAAGGAAAATACTCACTGGACTTTTCACCAGAGTGCTTTCACATAATTGCCAAATTGCCTAGAATTTAAGATTACAAGGAAAAATCAATCCACTTCTTTTGAAGTCTGTAAAGAGGCACGTTTAATCAGATTTCTCTAGTATCTGTGCTTTTGAAAATGTGATATTTCAGGCTCCTACTTTACCGATTTGACAATTTACAAATTACCCTTCAATAAGAAAGAAAGAGACTGCATTACTCTGCCCTTGCTCACTCTGTGTATACTCCACATAAAATAGCTGGCATTGCTTATATAATGAGACAGCTTAGAGATTTCTGTGATGCCGTATGATTTTACAGCAAGAGTCAAAATAAACATCCAAAAGGATTATTCTCATCCATCCCATTTTGCCCGTTACATCAGTTACGTTTTTAAAATACAAAATGTGAATATGGGTTTCTTGGTCAGAGTTAGTCATTTTTTCCCCACTAAAAGTTAGCCACTAAAATTGTTAAGTGTTTATTAGGTGTCCTCTGCTCTAAATCCTGTACGTGGATTAGCGTGTGCAGACCTCACAATGGCCCTGTGAATTCACTATTACAATTATCTGCAATGTAGAGGAGAAAATTGGAGTGCAGAAATTTAAGTAACTTGCTCAAGTTCACCCAGAGATGAGTGGAGAAACTCAGAGCTGACACTATAGTCTGTACCCTTAACCACTGTTCTAATACTGGAAAATGAACCTGTTGTCACCTTTGTACTCTCAGATGTGGCATCCATCTGTATAAACAGTATATAAATTCCGATTTATATGGTTATGAATTCACATGTCCATGATTATGATGATTTGATCCTCATTTTACTGGTAAGGAATCTGAGATTGTTCCGATTGTGTGGGTCGGAGACCCCATGTTTAGAGTTAACACGGGCACAATGCTGTCTCTTAGAGTTCCACATCTGTGAAACAAATATTGCTACCTGACCTTTGAGTTAGAAGCAAACAACTATAAAATATCACTATACAGGCCAATATGCTTTCCAGCAAAATGCCTGGTAAATCCATACCTACTCCAAGCTCTGCTTTGACTAAGATTTAAAAGGTAAATATTGGAAATGCATGAGGTTTCCACTTCTCTATACTTTTTTCCCACAGTAATTTATATGCAAGCTCTTTACTCAAGTCTCCCCATAGAATTTTGGCTCTACATACAAAGAGAACTTTTCCTTCAGTGTTCCCAGATCTAGGAAATGAGACTATTTATTTTCCCCTTTCATTGTCTGAAACAAATTCATTCTTCCAACGCTGAATTTCTTGAAGACGTCCTTTGTGCCTGGTGCTTTCCTAGCTGCTAGGGAGTACAACAATGAAAAAAAAAATTAGGCAAAAATCCTTTCCTCACTGAAGCTTGTATTCTGAAAGGGGAGAAGGTGACAGACAATAAACAAATGAGACACATGATAGACCATGTAGTGGTAAGTGCTAAAGAGAAAAGAAGAACGAGAATGAGGCTCGAGAATGATGGAGGGTACAATTATATCACTGAGAAGGTGGCTTTAAGCAAAGACCTGGAGGAGTCAAGAAGGGAGATACAGGGGTATCTGGAGGAAAAGCATTGCAGGCAGAGGGGACGGGACGTTTGGGAGCGACAGAATGATCAAGGGCAAGAGTAAGAGCGAATAAAACAGAACGTTACTGAAGGGTCAGGACACAGGAGTGATATGACAAATTGTGAAAGGGTCCTTCTGACTGAATTGAGAGCATTCTGTGATGGGACAAGAAGGAAGCAAGATAAACTTCTAGATGGAGCTGTTGCAAATCCGGGTGAGAGATGATGGTGGCTTGGGCCAGGTGGTGGCAGTGCAGGTGGTGACAGTGGATTAATTCTGGATCTACTTGGTGCAGAGAATAAACAATATTTGTTGATGGATAGTGTATTTTACATTACAGAACCAGAGGAGTAAGGATCATGTCATGTTTTTGGCTTTTGCAAGTGAAAGAAAGGGGAAAAGAATAGAATGTCTTGATTATAAAGGAATATTAGAAATTAACAACAAATAAATGGGCTCCTTGATGAATTAATGAACCAGCTGGATTCAGATTAGAACACAAAGAACAGCCTAGAATGACAAATATTGATAGTTTTCTAGAAGGTGGCTGATGAAGACAGGTACTATCTGGTTTAATATTCATGATAGAGATTTTTAAGGTTAATTAGAAAGTTAATGTAGGTGTTTTGGGGCCCTATTTGCCAGTATACATTCTTCTACCCACCGACATTCAGAATTTTTCCTTTTTTTTTAAACTCAGCCTGTGGTACCAAATAGAGAAATTGTGGTGTCATTTTTCAA
Source organism: Stenella coeruleoalba (assembly GCF_951394435.1). Taxonomy (NCBI): domain Eukaryota; kingdom Metazoa; phylum Chordata; class Mammalia; order Artiodactyla; family Delphinidae; genus Stenella; species Stenella coeruleoalba. The sequence continues at coordinate 54,900,816 of NC_137156.1, forward strand.
AAAGACAAAAACTGTATCTGTAATTTTAAACAGATTGGAGCTAAGGTGAGAAGTTAACTTGGTCTGCAGGTTTTTCTCTCCCACAGTGATAGTTCAGTGCATACATAAATCCCCGTATCTAATGCTTGAAGATTTCACAAGGCATGAGTGGAATTAAATCAATTTGGAAATGAGAATTAATTTGGAAATAGGACTAACGTTTACTCTTACATACAGCATATGCATGAAATCACCCTTCATACTTGGCGCACACACACACACACACACACAACATACAACTGTTTGCAATAAAATTTCCTATGTACTTTCTGAGGTCGCCTTGTCAATAACATCCTTGAGTGGACAATTCAGTTATTCTCATCAGCCTTTTATATAGTTGAAAAATCGAAGTTCAAATAAAGAGACTTTTCCACAGTCACCCAATAAAGAGTTGCTGAGGCCAGACTTGAACTCCAAGGTTTTAGGTCTCCCACCACCATCAGACACCTCACTAATTCCTAAAGTATGTAACCACTAAGTCTTTGTGTTATAGTCTCATGAATTTATTCCTCTTTTCTTAGCTCAAATATTTAAAGCCGATCTGGAGAGCTCATGGGTGTTGGTTTTTTTAGGCTCCAGCAACCATGCCGGATCAGTGGAATTTCATACAGGATTTGAAGGTTAAGGCATTTGAAGCACTTAATTTTTTATTGTCCCAAAGATACATTTTCCCTTACCTGCTGTCAAAGCCTCATATACTAACCCTTCAAATTCAGATTAAAATCTGCAGGATTTAGTCTGTTTTGACCATCTCATTGTCAGTAATCAATACCCCATAGGTTATACAAATGGTAATAAAGAAGGTGCCATCCTGTTTATTGCATCTTAGAATCGTTAAATGTCATCCAATTCTTATGTTTACAGACAACTTTTTTCCCTGATTGGTTCCTCAGTTAGGTTTTGTTTACCTTCTCGATTCAATGCCCTATGGTCTTCTATTACTTTCCTTTTTCTTCGGTTATTCCTGTGGAAAGACCAACATGCTATGGAAATATGCCATTGAGACTGAAATCCACTTAGCTTGCTTCTGCCCTCAGACAAACCCTAATGGGAGCAGACACTCAGCACACTGATTATAGAGATTTCATCCATATGTAGTAACTCACCAAGGTGTAAAAACAATTCCATGCATTTGTTCATACAATAAGCATTTCATCTTATTAATAAACTTTTGTATCTTTTGTAACCAGGACTGTTCAAGATTTTTCTTGAAAGGTAAGTGGAAGTGCTTGTCAGGGGAAAGTCATTCTGTCCTGGAAATAAAGATGCACTGCCTTGGTGGGGGCGGGGTCACAGCATTGTGTACTAGAATATGTTGGGGGTTGATCGCTCAGCATCACTGAGAAGGAATAATATGGACACTGTGGACCAGTCAGGCAAGGCTCTACCCTTGGGTGATGAACACAGAACTCTCTTCTTTTTCTTTCTTTCCTGAAATTTGTCACTGAGGTATTTTTTGCTCAACAAGAGTGAGTGACTCTGCTCTCTGAGTGAGTGGCTCCCACTCCATCCTGTAGAAAATGCTATTTATTATTGATATCGCTATGCATATTCTATGGAATATAAAACACTAAATTTTCTACTGGTGCCTTTGGCACAATGGAGAAGGAAACTTTTTAAAAGGAAAACATTGCCTCATCTATAATAAATTAATAACAACTCAGTATGTGGTTTTTAAAAGTAACTAAATGCATTCTAGCTGTTTTTGAAGGGATTTTAGGCTATATGCAAATAGGCAGCTTTAAAAATTTCAATTTAGGGATTAGCATTTTTATACTTTCTCTCCCTCAGGTTATGCTTGCCCTACCTAAAGTGTTTATATCATGTGTGAAATTCTGTATATGGACAGGAAATACTTAACTCTCATTTTACAACTTACAATTTTGTGTTTTGTTGTTTATATCCGTTTTCCCTTGTTAACTGTGGAGAAATGTCATAGGATGGGTTATTATTAGTCCAGGTTCCAGAAGAGAAAACTGAGTCTTGCAAAAGTTGTGGTCAGGTCATGTCATGCACTGGTTTGCTCAGAATTGAAGACTTCATTTATGTTCCAGCCCCTCCGAGACTTCTTTTTTCAGGCTCTAACTTTTATCTGCCTGTTGCCTCCCTGCACAATCTTTTTTTTAAAAAAAAAATAATAGCTTTATTGAGATATAATTCACATACCATACAATTTACCCACTTAAAGTGTATAATTCAGTGGATTTTGCATATCCACAGAGTTGGGCAACCATTACCACAGTCAATATTAGAACATTTTCATTACCCCAAAAAGAAACCCTGTATTTGTTAGTCATAAATCCCCATGTCCTACATACACTACCAAATGTAAAATAGATAGCTAGGGGGAAGCAGCCACGTAGCACAGGGAGATCAGCTCAGTGCTTTGTGACCACCTAGAGGGGTGGGATATGGAGGGTGGGAGGGAGGGAGATGCAAGAGGGAGGAGATATGGGGATATATGTATATGTATAGCTGATTCACTTTGTTATAAAGCAGAAACTAACACACCATTGTAAAGCAATTATACCCTTAATAAAGGTGTTAAAAAAATTAAATCAATCAATCAATCCCCATGTCCTCCCAACTTGTAGACAACGACCAATCTACTTTCTAACTGTATAGATTTGCCAGTTCTGAACGTTTTATGTAAGTGAAATTATACAACATATAGTCCTTTGTGACTGGCTTCTTTCACTTAGCACGTTTTCAAGGTTCATCCATGCTATAGCATGTATCAGTACTTCATAAGAAAATCTTTGGTTGTTTAATTCTTCAAGAATAATTGAAAACACGGTGGTGTGATGGAAAAGTGAAGTCACAAAGATACCGTAATCCACTAATATTGTTTCAAAATACATTAATTGATTATAATAATTTGACAATGTAGCTTGAACAATTTCTTTTTTAAAAATTAATTATTTATTTTTGGCTGCGTTGGGTTTTTGTTTTCTGTGCATGGGCTTTCTCTAGTTGCGGCGAGCGAGGGCTTCACTTGTTGCAGAGCACGGGCTCTAGGTGCGTGGGCTTCAGTAGTTGTGGGCACAGAGGCTCAGTAGTTGCGGCTCTCAGGCTCTAGAGCGCAGGCTCAGTAGTTATGGCGCACGGGACTAGTTGCTCTGTGGCATGTGGGATCTTCATGGACCAGGGCTAGAGCCCATGTCCCCTGCATTGGCAGGAAGAGTCTTAACCACTGCACCACCAGGGAAGTCCCTGAACAATTTCTTTAGATAGATACGCCATTCTGCTCATCTGTTTCTTCAACTTGCCTTCTGAATCTTTGCTGTTGGTATATTTCTGTGTTGCCTGTTTGTACTTAGCTTCTGGAACTCCATCCCTACTCTTGGTCCTCAAAGTGAGTAAGACAGAAAATCTGACATGAAGCAAATAAAGAAAAAGTAGTTCTCTGTTTCCATATTGTCTGTCTATCCTCAGAGTTTTATCAAGAGGAGATGGAACTGTCGTTCTCCTATGCTTGTATCTGAAGGGCAAAGGGGTCCCAAAGCCTTGAGTTTCTGTCACTTTTTCAGCATCTGCTAGATGGGTTAACATTTGCAAGTCATATTAGCCACTCTGATTTGCATTCTCTTGATAAAAAATGTCGATAATAATTCCTCATTTTCTGACAAAGCTATTATGAGGAGCAAATGGTCTGTGAAAGTGAGTATTTTTTGCTTTGTAAAGCTCTATGTAAGGACACATCAGCTACTATAATTATCATTACCATAGACCTCCTCAGAGCAATCAGGGGCAACTGCTTATCACTAATGAAAAAAATAAATTGAAACCACAATGAACATTATGCTATATCCCTGTGAAAGGTATGAAACTTCAACAACAAGCTCAGATAAATGGGACATTTAGTGTCTTCTTTTCTTCCTTAAAATAATTTTAGTTTGAATCTGTGTCTCATTCCTCCAGATGCGCAGGATATACAAAAGTACAGAGTTTTAAGACATGCTTCCACATTGGAGCTGTCTCATGATTGATCTGTTTCATGTTTTCACCACTGAAGTACCTATTCTCCTGCCATGAGGTAGGTCCAGGGGCTATGCTATTTCCCTGTGAGGTTTGAGACACAGGATTCTTTAAGCACAGGGAACACTGGTCAATATTATGTAACAACCTAACAGGGGAAAGAATTTGAAAAAGAACAGCTACATGTATATGTATAACTGAATCACTTTGCTGTACACCTGAAACTAACACAACATTGTTAATCAGCTATACTCCAATATAAAATAAAAAGTAAAAAAAAAACCAACCCTAAAAACCAAAGCACCTTGGAATCTAGCTGTCCTAGATCTACCAGGCAGTCATCTCCAAGAGGTTGTACCATCTTTCAGGGTGGTACCCAAGTCCTAGGCCAGCTGCTAGCCCACTAATCTCCAAAACTTCCAAGCTTTCCCGGGAGTTAAGAGTTCTCTACCTCTACAGACTTCTCAAAGATGCCACCTTCAGTTCCCTCCCCATCCAGAGCCCCTCTCATCATCTCTTTATTCTGTGGAACTTCCCTGGTGGTCCAGTGGTTAAGATTCTACGCTTCCAATGCAGGGGATGTGGATTTGATCCCTGGTCAGGGAACTAAGATACCGCATGCTGCATGGCATGGCCAAAACAAACAAACAAAAGAAATATTCTATCACTTTGAATCAACGTTCTGTTTTTGATTTGTAAAGGACACTGAGGAAAGAAAATAAAAAGAACCTGACTACCTTCTTGTAATGCTGGAAGTCAGCTTGTTGATTTGAATGTGAAGAATTCCTAATAATACCTCACCTCTGATCTCATCTTGCCTGGGGCATTTAGAAAACCACTTAAGTTTCTCCTGGGTTTCTGCCACATACCTCGGTAGGTGAAATAGCTGCTCTTAGCACATGGGACTCAACCTAAATAGATCTCAGAAGACTCTAAAAGTAAAGGGAAAGACCAAATGTTTAATCCAAATTTTACTTTAAGAATCAGAATCTGAAGCATATTTTTCATGGGATTTTTTCCCCTGAATATTATATGCTGTCTTCAACCAGAGAAGACATTGTGTCTGCATGTTGAGGAAGAGTCTCAAAAAACTATTGAACTTGTTTTCAAAATAATAATATTATTATAATTTTTACTATTACAGTCTCTTTGAGGCTTTCACTGATTTTTTTTTTTTCCCCCTTTGGCCGCAGTGGTTTGCGGGATCTTAGTTCCCGGAACAGGGATTGAACCCATGCCCTCAGTAGTGAAAGTGCAGAGTCTTAACCACTGGACCACCAGGGAATTCCCTCAAAATAATATTACTTTAGATCTGTTTTGACTGTCCCCAAGCATTGTGGCCATGAGTAAGTCATTTAACGGCAAAGATTTCCTCATATGAAAAGTGGCTAGAGTTACATCTTGTTGTGAAGATTCAGTATGGTAACACAACATGAAAGCATTTTGAAATCTGAAAAGTACCAGAAGATAAAAGGGGGCAAACATGCAAAAAATAAACTTTGGAGGGTGGGATAGGGAGGGTGGGAGGGAGGGAGGGAGATGCAAGAGGGAAGAGATATGGGAACATATGTATGTATAACTGATTCACTTTGTTATAAAGCAGAAACTAACACCATTGTAAAGCAATTATACTCCAATACAGATGTTAAAAAAAAAAACACCAACTTTGGAGGAAGTCAGGAGTCCAGCTCCTGGCTGAAACACCTGTGTGTGGTCTTTCAGGCCTGATCATAGTCAATTACAAAGGCTGTTTACCCAGCAGGATTCAGGGAAGAAAGCTGCCCTCCTCACCCCCAACCTGGGACGCAGCCAGTGCACTGCAGTTTCCGAAGGCAGTTGCAGTTAAGGACGCACGCCCCCTGGTGGCCATATCCATACAATCTGCTTTTTTTCTGTACCGTTAGCCCAGAAACCACCATTTGGATGTTTCCCTGTTGGGACACTTCTCAGCACTCTGTTGAAGACACTGCCCTCTGACTCAGACTCAGTACTCAGTACTTTTCCACCCCTAGTCCTCCCCGCTGTCCCTCTTCCGGGACTCAGGATAGGACCACTGATTCTTCTTTAGCCAGTGACTTTGCACATGAGCTAGCCTGGTGAGTCAGATTAGATCCAACAGAGGGGTTTCAGACCTCTTGGAGAGTGTGACTTAATTTAGAATGCTGGTTTAAATTCAGAGTCATATCTTCTTGGACTCTCTGTAAGATAGGAGAATCTGACAATCTTTTTCTTTTCTATTTTCTGTATAATCATTGATCCAATACTCAGTCGCCTATTCCAAAGTTTCACCAATTTTAAGATCTTTATCCAGGACTTTTTATTTCATTCTTTGGATGTTTGAGATGTTTAGGTTTTCTTTCTGGCATTTTATTTGATGTTTTCTTTCTCTATGGCTTTATTTTAGTCTTCTCTTTATAGCTTTGTTACTTTGTAGATTTTTCAATTAATCTTTTGCTTTCTGGGCTTCTTTTCTCATTAAAAAAAGAATCTTTTAATAGAAAATGTTCAGCTAATTTCCATCCATGTATTAACACATTTTATATGTGTTTTCTTCTCTAGTGTACATCACATGCTTCTTTTTTCCTTTTATTAAGATAAAATTCATATGCCTTTAAAGTATACAATTTAGTGGCATTTAACATATTTACAGTATTGTGCCACTGCCACTCTATCTAGTTCTAAAATATTTTATTACCCCCAAGGAAGACACTGTACCCATTAGGCAGTCACTTCTCATACATTATGTGACCTTTTGTGTCTGGCTTCTTTTACTTAACATAATATTCTTTTTTTTTTTTTTTTTTTTTGCGGTACGCGGGCCTCTCACTGTTGTGGCCTCTCCCGTTGCGGAGCACAGGCTCCGGACGCGCAGGCTCAGCGGCCATGGCTCATGGGTCCAGCCGCTCCGCGGCATGTGGGATCTTCCTGGACCGGGGCACGAACCCGTGTCCCCTGCATGGGCAGGCGGACTCTCAACCACTGCGCCACCAGGGAAGCCCTTAACATAATATTCTTGAGGTTTATTTATATTGTAGCATATATCATTACTTCTTTCCTATTTATAGCTGATTAATATTCCATTGTATGAACATACCTCAACTGTTTATTAATTCTTCCACTGAAGGACATTTGGCTTTTGTGAATAATACTCTTTTAACGTGTGGATACATGTATTCATTTGCGTACCTGTTTTCAATTCTTTTGGGTATATACCTAGGAGTGGAATTGCTGGGTCATATGGTAACTATGCTTAACTTTTTAAGAAACTATCAAACCTTTATCCAGAGCAGCTGCACCATTTTGCATTCTCATCAGCAATATGTGAGGTTACCAATTTTTCCACAACTTCACAAACACTTGTTTCTGTTTTTCTTATTATCACCATTCTGGTTGGTATGAAGTGGTATGTCATTGTGGTTTTGACTTGCATTTCCCTAATGACTAATGACTTTGAGCATCTTTTCATGTGCTTGTTGTCCATTTGTATATCTTCTTTGGAGAAATGTCTATTCAAGTCTTTTGTCCATTTTTAAATTGGGTTGTATGACTTTGTGTTGTTGAGGGTTTTTTTTGTTTTTTTGGCTGCATTGGGTCTTTATTGCTGTTCGTGGGCTTTCTCTAGTTGCGGTGAGCTGGGGCTACTCTTCATTGTGGTGCGGTGGCATCTCTTGTTGCGGAGCATGGGCTCTAGCCGTGGGGGCTTCAGTAGTTGTGGCTCACAGGCTCTAGAGCACAGGCTCAGTAGTTGTGGCACATGGGCTTAGTTGCTCCATGGTATGTGGGATCTTCCCAGACCAGGGATCAAACCTGTGTCATCTGCATTGGCAGGTGGATTCTTAACCACTGCACCACTAGGGAAGTCCTTTTGTTGGGTTTTAAATGTTCTTTAACTATTCTAGGGCTTCCCTGGTGGCGCAGTAGTTGAGAGTCCGCCTGCCGATGCAGGGGACATGGGTTCGTGCCCCGGTCCGGGAAGATCCCACATGGCGTGGAGCGGCTGGGCCCGTGAGCCATGGCCGCTGAGCCTGCGCGTCCGGAGCCTGTGCTCCGCAACGGGAGAGGCCGCAACAGTGAGAGGCCCACATACCGCAAAAAAAAATTCTAGATACTGGACGCATTAGATACATGATTTGCAAATATATCTTACATTCTATAGGTTGTCACTTTCACCCTCCTGGTAATATCCTTTGATGCACAAGGTTTTTAATTTTGATGTAGTCTAATATATCTATTTTTTTCTTTGTTGCTCTATCATACACTTTTTTGCACCGTAATTTACTTGGTCTCCTGGTACCACATTGCCATACTTCAAAACAACATTCTGAGAGGTCTTTTGTGTTTTCATCTTTAAAAAAAAGTTTTTTCTTTTTCTTCTCTGTAAACAATGACCGCACTTGTTTTAGTTTGTTTTCCTACTTGTCTTTCCCACCTGTGCTCTACCTTTTTATCTTTTTGTTTTAATTATCCTCTTGTTATGTTTATCTAACCAAGGTTCTTGTAAATGTTTTCATCTTTAGCTCATCAAAAGAATTACCATGCTCATAGTATATAAAGGTCTGTGCTATAGAATAATTTGTGGTGGGAAGCTAGATCAACACAAATGTAAAGAAGGCCCTGAACTTACTTCCTCTTGCCCATGACTGTTCTTTTTTCCCTCCCTTCATGACTTGAGATGACTTTCCTGAGACCAGATGAAGGAAGCAGGGACAGTGAGGACAAAGGGAAGAAGAAAGGGAGCTAAACAGCCCATCTCTCGTCACGTGCTATCCCAAGGACTCTAACCAATAGATCCCAAAGCACAGACTTTATGGCAGTGTCCGTTGAATCTGAAATTAAATTTTAAAATGCATTAGGGCACAAGGTACAAACCATTGGGTGTAGGATAGGCTTAAGATGGATTGTATAACATGGGGAATGCAGCCAATATTTTGTAATAACTGTAAATGAAAAGCAACCTCTAAAAATTGTATAAGAAATAAAAATATATAAAAATCAAAAACAAAACAGCAAAAAAATATAGAGGGCAGCTAATTCGTTTGGAAGGTCAGAAGGCAGTGTGGCACTATAATAGAATGGATGGGATTTTAAGCTACAACTACGTTTGAAACCTGGCCCTGCTCCTTCAGAACCACATGCCCTGCTACACACACTCTTTCTTAATCTTTCCAGCCCTCAGGTCTCTCAGCTTTGTGTTTCCTTTTTTCCCTCCTTTTATAAGGACACCATAAAATAATAATTGTAAAGCTCTGCATGTGGTAAATATTCACCCAATGTTAATTCCATTTTATTATTTTATGATTCTTATCGCAAAGGGAAGGATCAGTGTATAATGAGATCATCATAACTTTGTTGAGGTGAGAAATGTTTAGGTTAGGTTTCTCTAAGATTCAACCATAGAACTTCCAAATGCAAAATGTAAAACTACAGAGAAGCACAGGGTAACCTACAAAAACAGCACTTTTACATGACATAACCTTGTAAATTTCCCTCATCGTCCCAAAGCTGTTTTCTCCCCACTTTAACCCCAGTTTCTAACAAAAAGCCTAGAATCTTTACTCTAAAACAGAATTAGGAAAGAAAACACCCTTAGAACTTACAAAGATATATGAGACAAGCAAAATAAGCACAGAGAGGCAGGTGCTGTCAGAGAGGGAAATTAAAGGTGGCTGGTGTCATAAAATATTAAAACATGGTTTAATCAGAAGTAAGATATGGGACTTCCCTGGTGGTACAGTGGTTAAGAATCTGCCTGCCAATGCAGGGGACATGGGTTCGATCCCTGGTCTGGGAAGATCCCACATACTGCAGAGCAGCTAAGCCTGTGTGCCACAACTACTGAGCCTGAACTCTAGAACCCGAAAGCCACAACTACTGAGCCTACATGCCACAACTAGTGAAGCTCACGCGCCTAGAGCCTGTGCTCCGCAACAAGAGAAGCCCACGCACCACAGGGGAGAGTAGCCCCCATGGCTGCAACTAGAGAAAGCCCACATGCAGCAATGAAGACCCAACACAGCCATAAATAAATAAATAAACAAATAGATAAGTAAATAAATAAAATTTTTAAAAAAGTAAAATATGTAAGTGAACTTAATTAGAAATACATATTGTTATTTGACTTTAAAATACAAAATGAAGAATAAAAGCAATCTTACAGGGTACGTAATCAGTGAGGAATAATATGTTAGAAAATGAGTCTGATGTTGTAATTGGTGTGTGCAATTGAAATTAATTTTAGCATACATGCAAATATGAAATCAACAAATTTAAATATTAAACTCCTAATTATAGTGTCACTGGTATGTTGCTATGAAGAAGTGAGAGATTGCTCCTTAATATGTAGTCACCCTCAGCTATCATGTGCTGTTTCTGATCAAATCAGGGAGGTACTCTGTCTACAGGTTGTTTTGGGCAATTGTGATTATATGAAGTACACCCACTCTTAAATTTTGTTTAATTAAAATTCAAGTGATGTTTTGCCTGTGTCATACTTTCTTCCCTATCACATCTTAATTGAAAAAGGGACTTAATTTTAATTAACACATCATTGCAGGTACTCTAATATTAATGTTCACTCAACCCTTTATAGGATTCATTAACAACCATTTTGTGATGAAAGGACCCAGGAGACACATAAAAAGTTGGGAGCTATTTTTAGTGATTTCACTATTGATTTTACAAAATACTGAGGACAGAAGTACAATGCCTTAGGGGACTTCCCTGGTGGTACAGTGGTAAAGAATCCACACCCCAGTGCAGGGGACACGGGTTTGAAGATCCCTTGTTGGGGAACTAAGATCCCACATGCCGTGAGGCAGCTAAGCCCACATGCCACAACTATTGAACTCTCGTGCCTCAACTAGAGAGGCTGTGTGCCACAAACTACAGAGCCCATGCACTCTGGAGCCCGCACCACAACTACAGAGCCCAAATGCCCTGGAGCCTGCGTGCCACAACTAGAGAGAGAAAACCCACACATCACAACTAGAGAGAAACCCGCACGCCAGAACGAGAGAGAAACCCTCATGCCACAACGAGAGAGAAGCCCACACGCCACAACTAGAGAGAAGCCCACGCACCACAACGAAAAATCCTGCATGCCTCAACGAAGATCCTGCGTGCCACAACTAAGACCCAACGCAGCTAATAAATAAATAAATAATAAATTTTAAAAATTAAAATAAAAAGAAGTACAGTGCCTTAGGATTCCATAGTTAGGTAGGAGTGAAGTCAGTGTCGACTTAAAAAAATGCACAACGTGAGAGTTGCAAGTTAAGTTTTATTTGGGTCAAAAGGAGGACTGCAGCCTGGGAGCCAGCATTTCAGATAGCTCTGAGAAACTGCTCCAAAGAGGTGGTGGGGTAGATCAGTATATATGTGACTTTGGTGAAGGCAGAGTACATGCAATCAAGCACATATTTTTTTGCAGAAGGTTTCTGCTAGTCACGAGGAGCAGTCGTCACCACCAAGGATTTTAGTGTTTTTCTAGATATGAGGAGATACAAGAAATGGGCTCATAAAATTGGCTCCTGAAAATATCTAACTATCTGAAGACCTGTTCTGCCAGTTTTTCCCAGAGCATAGAGTGCCTCATTTCAGCTCTCCACCCTGAACTCCTTTCAGTTTCAGATTTTCCTTTGAAAATCAGCAGCTGCAGCAGCACATGATTTAATCCTTGTAGAGGTAGATGGCAAGTGCCAATGATGAGTGCCAGTTGTAGCTGACGTCAGTCTAATAAGTAAGTAGAGTGAGAGGGAGAGAAAGGAAGAGAGTAGCTATCTGTCTGTCTATCTATCTATCTATTCCTCTCTCATATGTATGTCTCTATATATAAGAAGAGAGAGAGAGAAAAGAATGCTAAAGCATTGTCTGACCCAAAGTTAATATTGATAAACACAAACGATGTTGTCATATAGGCCAAGCATTCGGAGTGGGAACAAAATCATAATTGGAAAAAGATTTTGACCTACCATTTAAAATTGAATCCACATCTGTATATTACAAAAAAGAAGATGAATTAATATATCCTTGGACTTTGAAGCAGGTGCTGCTGCCATGCATTATTCGTCTGTCCCTAGCCAACACCAGTCCATAAAGGCAATCTGAAATTACTAGGTTATTTATCTGTATGTTTCTTCCGTGCTACCGTACCATCCACTGCATCTTTGCTTCTGACATATTCTACTTGCTACTAGACTCTATCTGCTTGGCTCTGTTCGGGCTATTTTTGCCTCTAGTCAAGTGGTAGAACTTGGTACATGCAGCTGATGCCCCAGGACCACCCTCGTGTATTATGAAGGATCAGGCAGAACCTTCTCTCCGAAGATGGACTCATGACATATCCCATCAACTTCAGCAATATCTGTCCTTACCACATCCTATCCGAAAGATACCAGAAAATGGAGATGGACAAAATGGAAGAGGAGAAAACAAGCAAGGGGAAGGAATTCAAGGAGAGATGGTGGCATTAGTGAGGTCTTCTCAGATACTTTTTTGGTCTTCAAGAATAGACTGATGGATACTAAAATGCATCAGCTGAATTGTACAGCTGCGTGATAATCAGCCTCCATGGCAACATTCAGGCTCTAGCTCTGGGTCATTGACTTTCTTTGGACTTACAAACTACTCCCAACACCAAATAAAGAAAAAGAGGGGAGAAAAATTGGCTTTCTACTATGCCCTAACCAATACTGTTTCCTTGGACACCACAATTCTCCTGCTCAAATGGTGAGCAGTTTGTGTTTTTTAAATTTATTTACTGATTTATTTATTTATCATGAAGTAGTAGTTATGTTGGACTTTCTCTTCATGCATATTTTTAGCAGTTACTCTCTGGCTCAGACTCCATCCATTTGGATCCCTCTGCATCTTGGACATGGCCCTTCCTCATGAATTTGTAAGGCTGTTGCAGCCACTCTTCCTTTGCTTCAAGTAAAGGATTTCTGCTCAGAATCCGTGAGTTTCTGTAACTCACTTCCCACTTATCTTGTGAGGGAAAGGATTTGGACCGCATGGTTTTAAGAAAAGCAGTAACAACAATAGCAACAAAAAGCCAATAGGATGGTTTTCTGGACACATTACTCAATGTCAAGGCATAGGGGTATAACTAGTGTTTCTAGGGATACACGGTTGTCTGAAATGAAGACTGTCTGAAATAGACACAGAGAGACTGTCTTCTTGGACCTTTCTCTGTGACATTGTACTATCAGGGTTCTCCAGAGAAATGGAACCAAGAGAATGTGTATATATACATGTGTGGTGTATGTAGATAGATAGATGATATAGATATATAGATATAAATGTAGATACAGAATCACATGTAGATGCTGTCAAAATCTCAGCAAGATCTTATTTGACAAGATTTTATTTTATAGGCGAGATTATTCTAAAACTTAAATGGAAATGGTAAAGGAACTAGAATTGCAAAAGTTCAGAAATTGAAGAGTAAAGTGGGAGGAATTATGCTGCCTGATTTCAAGACTTATTATACGGGTGTGTGCTTGGAGGGATCAACAACTTGCTCGACGGAAAAGAATAGAGAACCCAAAATAGTTTCACACAAGTAGGTAGAACTGTTTTACCTTTTAAAAGCTTCATTGAGATATAGTATACAACTCAGCAGTTAATGTATTTCAAGGTACAGTACAATGATTTTTAGTACATTCATAGATATGTACAACCATTACCACAGTCTATTGTAGGACATTTTAATCACCTCAAAAAGAGCCCTTATATCCTTTAGCTGTCACCTCCTGCATATATTCTTGCATCTTGTTCTTCTGCTCAGTATTGTGTTTGTGTCATCCATGTAGTTGCTTAAGCTCTTGCATTTTTAAATTTCATTTGATTGCTGTATTGTATTCTATCATGCAGATATAACCTATTTCCTCTTGTACTGGTGAACAAGTTTAGGGTCTGTTTGCTATGTAAATTTTATATGCATATGTATGAGTTATCTATTGCTGCATAATAAATTATCCACTTTGCCATATTCTATTGGTTGGAGGCAAGTAACTAGACCATCCTGCACTCAGAGGGGCGGATGACACAGGCATGCACATAACAAGAGACGGGTCTTTTTAGAGGCTGCCCAGCACAACATACTATACCCATTTTTAAAAAAATAAATGGAATCTCACTTTACAAATGTCTCTGCAAGATTTAAAGCCTGAATAATAGGAGTTTTGCAATAGAAACTTTGCTTAGCACTGAAAGCAAGTAATCTCTAATCCTCTTAACTACCCCACAAGTATTATTATCCTCCTTGTACAATTTAAGGAAGTATGGCTCAGCAGGGTTAAGTAATTTGCCTTTGGGAATTCTGGTATGCAAGAGAGAACATATTGCATGCTTCAGATCCGATGTTGTCAGCATGCTGTTTAAATATAATAATAATAAGCATTGATTATTATAGAAAGTAAATATTGATGTTCCTCATCTTAATTTTGATGGTCACCCCCTATTGCCACCAAACACAAGATACCATTGGATGACTTTCCTCTAGACTTCATTCTAGATGTATTCACAAGGGTAAAATGTACTTCATGTTTCCATATGTAATTCTACAACCTTTTGATTCTTTGAAATATCAAAATATCGAATTGGAACCTATAATTCAGTAATCTGTAGGTACTCCTAGCCAAGGATAGTACAATTACATGATTTACTGCAAAGAGTATACTAGTTCTGTGTAGCATTGGGCCAGTCTAGGTGCAAACTATACTGGCAATGCATCCTATTAGACACCTAGACAAAAAAGTACATTTTATCTCATTGTGTTTTAAAAGTTAGAATAGAGAGAAATCTCCTTTTTTTTCGATTTGTCATTGTTTTTGTTTTGTTTTAAGTGGTAGATTCTCTTCTTATATAGTTAATTCTTTAAAAGATGACAAAGTATCTGGAATAGACAGCCATATCTGGCATTACCCATCTTATTTCATTGCTGATTGAAGGCCACAAAAGATTGTAGGTGGATTCAAAATACATAAATATATATTTTGGAGAACAGTTTTTCAGCTCTCAGCATCTCTTCCTTGAACAATTTTAATAACCCCCTAGCTGTACTTTTTCATTTTCACTCTTATTCCTCCAGTTTTAAATTTACTCATTAGTGAATATTTATTAACCTTCTAGGTGCTTGCTTCCAGAAATCTGTTTAAAATGCAATCTGATCATGTCATTTCTCTGCTTGGTTCCTTATCATCTTCAGGACACAGACGCAAGACTAGAATAGAGGGCTTCAGGCCTAGCTGCTCTCCCTATCTGCTACTGTAAACACATCATCGGGGCATAGCAAACAACTTTTCCATCCACTACTCCATCCCATTTTACTCTGCCATGTTTTCCTTTGTCTTCTGCTTTTCTTACCTTGACATACACCAATTTTTTATTGCATTTTAAAGCTCAGACAAATTTTTGCTTTCTATTTTTCCCCATAGTATTTTGTATATAACTCTATTAACACTTTTTAAGCTGTTCAGTTTTTGCCTATTTTTATAACACAAATAATCATGAACATCTTCCCACCACAAAAGATTAAAATAGCATATATGAACCAGGGTAATCACCCAGGTCAGGTGATTTACTGGGGCACCCATTAATGAAGTTCTGTGGGTCTCCACATAAATCACCTGGGTTCTAACACAGTCTTTCTTGCATCTATTGTGTAGCAATAGTGTAATTTCCCTTTGGCCAATGGAACCTTTCACCTCAACCTTCTCCTGAGCTTATCGGTTCATTAGCACAAGAAGACCAAACTGGCAAGTGGATATTCTCAGATTGTAATTTGGGGGGACCATGAATATGTTTTGTGATGAAAATATGCCTCTCTTAGGATCTAGGAACTCTAAATTAGCCAAGATCATGATTTTAGGGACAAGAAGCAAAAATTATGTAAGTGACTTATTAGGTGAGTGGAATTCTCCTATATCCACCCTAAATTCCTGGATTCATATGTATTATAGGGAAATGCCATCATATATTGGTCACTGGTTTAGAGTATCTCACATCTGTTAAACAGTATCCCAACTTTATATGGTGTTGTCTCCCAGCTGGTAGCACGACTCTTCCTTTAATAGCCATTTCCCCACTGTAGCAACTCAGTTGCCTTTGAGCGATGGAACACAGGATAGACCAGCGAACACCCTAGGTATTAAGCCCATTGCCTACTTTCACGTAAAATGAGGTTCGCCACCATTGAAAACTGGTGTGTGAATAAGTCATTCTGTCAGTCTAAGATGGGGCTGATGGAAAAACTGAGGACAAGAAGACAAATGTGAGTTCGGAATATGTATCTATTTCTATAAGGACAGATTGCTTTTCTCCCCAAGATGGAAAAGGCCCAGCGTAGTCAACCTGTCACTAGGTGGCTGGCTGATCCCCTCTGCCCATCAGTTCTGGGAATTATGCCATTATTAGTGCTTGGATTTGACCTCTGCTATAGGCAATTTGTATCCTCAGTAGGTATAGCAGTCAGATCAGCTATGGTGAGGGGGATTTCATGTTGTTGAGCCTACATGGAACCTCTGTGACTGCCAAAGTGGCCACTTTGTTCATGAGTCCAGTAAGCAAAACCTGGGATAGCTGAGAAAAGAGGCTCACTGACAGCCCCAGAGTAAGTCCTATTGACCACCTAGATGTTGACAGCCTGAGTCGCACTGAATGCAACCTGTAAACATTTTCATGTTATACGAGTATATTCTCATTCTATTCCTATTTTGAGAGGAACCTCCAGGTACTTCTTCCCTAGACTTCCCAGACATTTGTTTTCCAATTTTATTCAGTGACTATGGAAACTCAAATCAGATTTATCCCCATTGATCTAGAATTGATCTGATTATATAAATCAAGCAATATCTTAGTAAGTTTCCCATCTATTTCATCCCTATGGGCTCTGTGAAAAATTAGTCACGGTCATACATCCCTGAAAGTCAAAACACTTTGATGGTAACCCTGCCCCTATGGAGTTGTTGCAGTAACTGCACCCACCTAGTTAGGAATGATAAGTGCAGCCATGTGGCATCTGCCGCTCCAGGATCATATTTTTCTCACTAAAATAGAAAGCCCAAATTCGTAATGATGAAATGGGATCCCAAATTCCCCTGTATCTTCAGACTAAATTAGAGACTAAAGTAGACAATCAAACATAATAGAGGGTAATAAGGATGCAGATATTCCCTTCAATAAAGCATTTAAAAAATGATTTAGTGAGAAGAGTTTCCTCTGAGCTCCCCTGAGGTGTAGAGTCTATTCCAAAATTCCCATATCCCTCAACCTTCAAGGTCCTTTCTCTGCTGTATGCCAGAGAAGTTATGGAATCTCAATCCTGTTGAATTTAGTACACCGCTGAACTCAAGCTTCAATATACCAAGTAAGAAAATTTTAGATCGACTCCTAAGTTGTGAATCCCTGTATTTTGACCTCCTTTGTCTAAAACCCTTAGAACCTCTTTTCCACCAACATCCTCCAGATTCCTCCTAGAGCAGAATATAATCATCCCTCTGGTTCATGCAGGGATTTCAGTCACCTTATATGCCAAGGGACAATGGAGGGTGGTACATTTGGACTCAGGTGAATCAGTATCTCCTTGAAGAACTTGGCCCAGGAAATGGTCATTAAAATGTCTTCATGCAATGGAGGCTAGCTTCCTCCTGTGATAGAAAGGAGCTGCTTTTGCTAGGAAAGGAAGATTTGCAGTTCAAGATTCTCAGTTTCATCTGTGTCTGTTGAAATGTTCCCATCCTAAATATCAGAGTCCCCAGTTATTCCTAAATTCGTAACCTTAACTTTAGCATAGATACTTGGCAAAGGTAGTGGAGATAGAGAGATAGAGAGATAGGTAGGTAGGTAGGTAGGTAGGTAGATAGATATGTAGATAGATAGATAGATCGATAGATTAATCTACGGAAATCTCTCTTTCTCTCTGCCTCTCTCTCTCTCTCCATATATTGAAAGAGAGAGAGAGAGAAGTTCTGAAGTTCAGTTAATAATAATGTATAATATATTATTGTCAACATAATCATTTCATAGGGAAAGAAGTAGAATGGTGTTTTGGATTAGAATAAATAATAAAAATAAAACTAGGAGGGAAAGCCTTTGTGAAAAATGACAGATGGGGGTCAGAAATGGTTTGTGTTAATAGGGTAGTGGTCTTTTCGTAAGTTAATGATTTTTTAAAATTATTTAGGCTTTTAAGATATCCTATT
The DNA here is from genome assembly GCF_951394435.1 of Stenella coeruleoalba. Lineage (NCBI taxonomy): Eukaryota > Metazoa > Chordata > Mammalia > Artiodactyla > Delphinidae > Stenella > Stenella coeruleoalba. The sequence continues at coordinate 54,919,037 of NC_137156.1, forward strand.
TCCCTTTAGTCCTTTTTTCAGCTTGCGGGATCTTAGTTCCCCAAGCAGGGATTGAACCCGTGCCCCTGCAGTGGAAGCTCGGAGTCCTAACCACTGGACCGCCGGGGAATTCCCTCATAAGTTAATGATTAATTGTATATATTCTGTGTCCCTTTTCTATTTTTTATTCCCAAGAGAGGTCTTTTAGGTGGTTATGAATATGGATTTGTATTTTGTATCCACATTACAAACAAGTCTCCACATCTGTCATGTGTCAAACTCTTATGGTAATTTCTACAATTCATATATGTTTGAAATCAATTCTGTCACCATTTTACTTTTTGACTTTGAGATTTTGCATCTTGAAATACTTTTCTATCATCAAGTTACACGTACGTGTATATTATCCTATAAAATATTTTAATACTACTGTACATATTCTTATGCTGTTACTTTTCTTGGTACCAGACCCTTAATCTCTCTCTTTCCCTCTTTTTCTCTTTCTCCTCCTTTCTCTATCCCTATCACTCTATCTTTTTTACTTGTGAAGGAGTACTCTAACTTTGTGTCAACAATACTTATTGACTTCCCCATATTTTCAACAAAAACTTGAAATTCCACTTACATAGTAAGTTAAATTCCTACAGATAAATTGGTCTAATTCTGAACTCTGTTCTATTGATCTGTTCTTTCACGGATGCTAGAGTGGTTTAATTACTGTACCATTGTAGTAAGTTTAAAATCTGAAAGGACTACCCTGTCTCTCATAATTTTATCATAATAAAGGTTGTTTTTCACATTATCCCCTAGAGAAAATTGTCCAGGTTGTTAGAGTGTCTAACATTTGACTTGCCTTTTATTCAGCTCATTGCTTGTGTCCTTCACTGAAGCGATCTAGTTTTTATAACAGATCCTTCATATTTATATAGTTAAGTCGTTTCTGATTTGGTCAAGTTTTTAGTTTTACTGTGAATGACTCATTCTTCCAGTTGCATTTTCCAGTATAGCTGTTGTCCTGGAAAGCTTTTGATTTGTTTAGGTTGGTGTTTTTGTTTTTCACCTACCTACCTCCTTGAATTTTTGTTTTCTCTATGTAGAAAATGATATTAATTGAAATGTGATAGTGTGTTTTTTCTGCTCCAGTATTCATATACTATTTATTTAATCTTGTCATCCATTTATTATACACTCCATTGCCATGTTTAAAAAATTATATTTGATAATTCTTTCCTATCTCCCTCCTCATCTGATTTTGGTCAGAATATATAAAATATTTAAAATTTTTATTTCATTAGATTTCTGGTGGAAAATCTTTATGGTATTAAGATATACAATTTGCTTCTATTTTCAGCTAATATAATAAATTTTGGCTACAAATATTGAATGTATTACTGCTTCTGGCATCTGATTGAGGTCATCACATCGCATCCTTTAATCTTTTTGAATCTCTTAAAATATTAGAATAGCTTAATACTTGCTGAAATTAAGCTACCTCTACCTGAAATAAAGCCTGCTTAGTGTAGTAATCTTTGAATACACTTACAGATTTGTTGATTAGAGGTCTATTTAGATTTTTAATTCTGTTTATATCAGAGTCTTGTTTATACATTTGAGTTTTTGTACTACCAGTATAATAATTTAGCATCAGGTTATGATAGACATAAAGAACAAATTAGAAGAGGTTTTCATCATATTCTATGACTTGTGACACTTTAAAGTTGAAGAATTATATGTTCAGGCATGCATTTGCAAAACAGTGCATAATGTGTTATACTCTATGGCAGGCATCAGGTTGAGCTTTGACGTGGACTAATTTACTTATTTTAAAAGAAAATACTTGATGTTATTATTATCTCCAGTATTAGAGATAAGGATAATGGGGACTAGAGAGGCTATGTTATTTTATTTTTTTGTGGTACGCGGGCCTCTCACTGTTGTGGCCTCTCCCGTTGCGGAGCACAGGCTCCGGTCGCGCAGGCTCAGCGGCCATGGCTCACGGGCCCAGCCGCTCCGCGGCATGTGGAATCTTCCGGGACCCGGGCACGAACCCATGTTCCCTGCATCGGCAGGCGGACTGTCAACCACTGCGCCACCAGGGAAGCCCGAGGCTATGTTATTTTTACATAATGTCCTTGGTGGCGCATGGATTAGAAATTTACATTACCACCTCAAGCAATTTTGATTCCCATTTATAACTATCCCAAAATGTAATCTTTAAAATACCTGAAATGTTTATTTGTAATGTCTAATATAAGAGCCACAGTTTAAAAAAGAATTAATCATCGCCTATATCTCCACCACCTTGTATAAGAGGTGGAATAGTAATACCAACTCTTTAAAGTCTCTGTGTGTTCTTCTTTGATGTCCTTCCATCTCGTCTCCAGAGATAATTACTCTTCTGAATTTTGAGTTAATCAACCGTATACTTTCCTTCACGGTTTACCTCTATTTATTTGTTCTTAAATATTTATCTACTTGTTTTGTGTATTTTGGCTTTTATTATCAGTAGCATCAGGAAATGTATTTCTTGGAGTATTTCCCCTTCCGTTTTCAATGTTGCTCAGTAATTGGATTATTGACTGTACCATGTTTATATATTCATTTTTCTACTGCTAATAATTTGTTTTGTTAAGAATTTTCGCCCATCACAAACAATACTCTTTTCAATATTCTTGTACATGTTCTCACAGGACAAAGATGCAAACCTTGTCTACAAGGTATACACTTGTCAAAACCCACAGAACCTACCACACAGGAGTGAACCCTAATGTAAACTATGGGTGTATCGATATTTACTAACTGTAACAAATATATCACATCAATACCAGACGTTAATAGTAGGTGAAACTAAGGGGAAAATAAGGAGCATATGAGAACTCTCTGTAGTTTCTCCACAATTTTTCTGTGAACCCAAAAGTGCTCTGAAAATAAAGTATAAATTTAAATTTTAAAATATGTATACTAATAAATATGTGAAGATAGCTAGGTAGGAAGGTATATAGATAGACACCATAGACAAATTCAACAGACAGACGTTAGATTGGTAAAAGTACTTGAAACAAGATGAAATTGATATCTATAACATAGAAAATATTTTAACAAATTGGCGTTAAAATGATATAAATAATAAAATGAAGAGAGGACAAGAATATCCAATTTTGAAAAAATCCCAGTGGCCAGCATTTACAGAAGTGTTCAATCTCAGTAGTAGAAAAGGAAATGAAAATTAAAACTATAATGAGATATCACTTAAACCCATCTGTTTAACAAAAAATTAAGAGTGATAGCATTTACTATTGAAAGTGACTGAGAACGTGTGTTGTCTTATACACTATTGGGGAAAGCCAATTGGTAGAGACATGTGGGTAAGCTATCTGGCGATATCTATTAAAATTAGGAATGTGCCTGCCTTTAAACCTAGGAATCTCATCCATGAAAATCTCTCTCTCAAAAATGAAAGTGTACATTATAATGATATATATGGTATATGTTTATTACATGTAGAGGGATAAAAAACTACATCTAGTGTGGTTTTCTGTTTCTGGGGAAAAGGCAGAATAAATTGTGGTATGCTTCTAAACTAGCTGTTGAGCTAGAGAAGTATTAATAACATGATCCTAACTAAACCATGTGGAAGTCTCTACACGTTATTGGCATATGATGATGTAGGTATGGAAAAACTTATGTATGAGCATATGCCATGTTGTTACCATTAGGTGTAGGAAGAAGGGCCCTTATGGGTGGAGGGGGAAGGTTTGCCACTCCTACCAAAAAAATTAAAAAGATCTTATATTCGTAAGTAAGTGTATCCACTATTACAGTATCATACAGAATAGTTTCACTCACCTAAAAACTCCCTGTGTCCTACCTATTCGTTTTTCCCCCCATCCCCACCTCAAGTCCTGGTAACCACTAACTGCTTCATTGTCTCATAGTTTTACCTTTTCCAGAATGTCATATAGTTGGAATCGTACGGTGTGTAGAATTTTCAGACTGGCTTTTTTACCCTTTGGTTCATTTACTCACTCAAACCTATTCACTCACCTAGCAACATTACGTTTCTTCCATGTCTTTTCATGGCTTGGTTCCTCATTTCTTATTATTGCCAAATAACACTCCATTGTATTGATGTATCACAGTTTATTGATTCACCTAGAGAAGACATCTTGATTGCTTCCAATGTTTGGAATAAACTAAATAAATGAATAAAGCTTCTCTAGAAATTCATATGCAGGTTTTTGAACCAAGGGGTAAAATACTCCTGGAGAGAGAAGTTTGGGAACATCTACATCGTAACTGGTCTCCTTGCCTCCACTTTATCCTGCCTCAGTGTAGCTAGTATGAACCTTCAAAATTGTGAATAAGGTCATGTCGTTCCCGTGATCAAAACCATTTCACCATACTTATAATATAATGTAATATGACTGCTATAACCTTCAAGTCTCTACCTGATCCAAATCCCAACCCATTCTTCTCCCCCACTGCCTACCACTGAGGCAAAGACAGCATCTGCAGCATATACGACCAAGTACAATACAATTCTAAACATTTAAAGGATTCCTACAAATCAATAACAAAAAGACCAGCAATCCAATAGAAAATATCACTAGGAGATTTTAATCAACTCCTTAAAAAAACCAAAAAGATTATTCAGATGTTCAAAAAACATAGAAAAAAATGCTGAATTTTTTTTAAAGGAGGAATTTAAATAAAAATGAGAAGATATTACACATCTGACAGGCTAAAATTACAAACATTGACAACACCAAGAATTTGTGAGGAAATGGAACATCAGAACCCTTATGTACTACTAGCAGGATTAAATAATATGTACAACTGCTTTATTAAATGTTTTGACAATATCTGTTAAATTTGGACACAACCATACCTTATGAGTCAGTGTTTCCACATCATCATATATCCCTAAGAAATTTTATGTGTGTGTGTGCATCAAAATATCTGTGAAAGAATACTGATAGCAGCAAAGTAGCATAGGATGGATAAATACACTGTAGTGTACTCATTCTACGGAGTACTATACAACGAGAAGGAATGGGCTGGTCAGATACAATAACACGGACGAACACCTTCAATATAATGTCAAGCAAATGAATCTACAAACAAAAGAACATACATGGTCTATTTCCATTGTTTGGAGTTCAAGAACAGGCAGAACTCATTTATGACATAGTAGTGGGAGATAGGCAGGAGGAACTAGGTAGGAATTGGAAGAGACATGAAGAAGGCTTCTGGGATACCAATCATGTTCTGTTTCTTCATTTAGGTAATGGTTTACTGGTGTGTTTATTTTTTGATAATTTATCAAGCTTTATGATTTTATGCACTTTTCTATAGATAGATAGATAGATAGATAGGTAGAAAAACGTTTGTATGGTCTCAAGGTAGCTTTTCTCTTGCTCTCTGTAAACCCCCTGCCTGACCAGCATCCGCTTCACCTACACCCTCCTCACCTGACTAACCTTCTTACACACTTGCCCCTGCCCCAGCTGGTGATTGTTCTTATCAAAGGGGAGGTGAGGGGCATGCTCCTCTGCTGATTTCCCTGGTAACCAGTGAGACAACCTGATGTAATCTCCCCTATAACTGGTAACCTCCCCCTGCCCCTGAGAGGTTGTCGCCCTGTCCTGCCGTCTGCCACATACGGTGAGGTGTCGCTCCAGGACCTTGCTTCAGACATGTAAGATTCCCCTGTCCATTAAACCACTGATAATCTCTGTTGCTGACTCCAGGCTCTTTCTTCAGCCTTGAAGCTGGACAGGTACAGGGCTTATAGGCCTGCAGGGTACAGCCCAACAACGTCAAAAAAACAAAAGAGGACTTCCCTGGTGGCACAGTGGTTGAGAGTCCACCTGCCGATGCAGGGAACACGGGTTCGTGCTCCGGTCTGGGAAGATCCCACATGCCGCGGAGCGGCTGGGTCCGTGAGCCATGGCCGCTGAGCCTGCGCGTCCGGAGCCTGTGCTCCGCAACGGGAGAGGCCACAGGAGTGAAAGGCCCACATACCACAAAAAAATATATATATATATAATAATAATATTAATAAATTAGAAGAAAATCAATGTAATCCAACAATATGCCATACAGTATTCTAGAGAGAATAATTTCAAATATATGACCCCTAAATAACTTGAATATATACGTCTCTTTCCTTTTCAATACTTGATAATTTCTATGTGGTAATTTTGTATTCTTTTTATAATTTTTGAATACACTACTAACCTCAGACATATTTTTTGCATGATTGCTTCTTTTGAAGACGAGAAGGGGAATCACTAAATTCACTTTAGAAGGTGAATACTCACCTTCTGAAGCTTTAGTGAAATCTGTTGGAGGGATATCATCCTAAAATTATTTATTGGAACCAGATATTTGTATTTCTAAGCCTATGGTCTTAGCTACTTATTTAATTTCTGTAGTTTCTTGTCTTTATTATTTCTGAATATAATTTTTTTTTTACCGAATTGTTGAAAGGATTAAGAAAGGAAGCATTCTGAAGTACCTGACATGTAGAATGTAAATACCTTTCCATGCTCACCCATCATCTCTTTCCTTGACAGGAAAGAAAGTTGCTAGCTCTTAAAAACCACACGGCCAGGGCTTTGGGCTACATATATATTTTTTTGCTGTATGCGGGCCTCTCACTGTTGTGGCCTCTCCCGTTACGGAGCACAGGCTCTGGACGCGCAGGCTCAGCGGCCATGGCTCACGGTCCCAGCCGCTCCACGGCATGTGGGATCTTCCCGGACCGGGGCACGAACCCGCGTTCCCTGCATTGAAGGGCAGACTCTCAACCACTGCGCCACCAGGGAAGCCCTGGGCTATATTTTAATTTTAATCAAAATTCAGTAATCTATAGCTTGATTGGTTTCACACAACCATATACATTGGCACAAGAGGCCTGAGATCAGACTGGAAAGAAAGTGGGCTTAGAGAGCATTTATTATCACAAGGAACTCAAGATACAAGTAGACTGAAAATAACCATTCTCTGCAATCATCAAAAACCAACACACCAAATCAATATGCCACTTCAGGTCTCCTGTAAAAAGAAAATTGTTAAATGGAGTTCGGGAATTTCAAATTTATGACAACATCAATGATAACAATTGGTTACTAAATCTTAAACAATAAATGGTTAGCTGGTTATTTATTTCAAAGAGACACATTTTGGATTCCACAATGTATTTGAAGCCACTGGGAAATCTCTCTTGTATCGAGTTTGTTTGGCAGAAGGCCTTTATTTCTACTTTCTCTTAGGCTTTGGGGATCAGGTCTTATTTCAAAATCCAAGTTGGCAACTCAGTAAAAGGCAAGATGTCAGCACTTTCCAATAGACTCAAAGAAAACTGAAGCAAGGTGCGCAGGGTGGGGGGGCGGAGCGGGGCGGAGGCCGGGGAGGAACTCTCTCAAGGTTTCACTTTTCAGTTTGCCTTAGATAATCCTTGAAAAGTTCAGATGCTTACTGGAGACTTATTTGAGGGACCTTCAGGGACTCCAAGATTCCTCTGGAAGCTATTTTCTGCAAGATGGTTAATATTTTTTCTTTCTCAACACAAATAATGCCAAAACATTTTTTTTTCTTCTCAAGCAAGTTCTGTTGCACTTTTCTTTACAGATAGATTCTGGAGGGGTCAGAAAACATTCTGACAGAGTGAAACTGGAGACAGTGTGTGCATTTTTAAATAATTTAATTAATATGTTTTCTAAAACAAGCTATGGGTTATAAAGAATATGTTTATAATTGCATTCTAATTACTGCATTCTTATTTGTAACTTTGGAGCCTTTTGCTAGAGATATATCACCAGGCAGGCATGAAAAATGGAAGCAAACAACATTCTATATTATTTTATATGAATGTTTTATTCTCAGACTTTTTAATATACTCTCTGTTATTTGTTTTCATATATGAGCGCATTTTGAGGAGGGCATTATGACCCAAGTAAGAGACAGACACAAAAGATCACAGATTTTGATTCTCAATATATGGTTCATGTTAATTTCTCCTGGAATGAAAAATCATCAAAATGTTTTGATTTATCTTATTCCTATCACCTGCGCAGGCTAGAAGAAACTTATTCAGATCTAGAAATATAGGATATCATCATTACATCAATATCCTTATGTCCATTATATCATGTGAATATCCCTGCACAATCTAAGATTAACATAGAATTACCATCTAGTCTATACCTAGTAGCTTTTGTTATATAACAAAACGCCACAAACCTGGTGGTTTAAAACAACTGTTTTATTTAGCTCACAAGTCTGTGGGTTCGGTGGTTTAGCCTTCTGGTCCAAGCCACTTGGCTGATCTCTGCTGGCCTGTCACGTGTGTTTGTGGTCAGCTGGGGAGTGGGCTCATGACAGGGTGATCTGGGTTGGCCTTACTCATATGTTGGTGGTTGAGAAGCCTCTAACCAGGGTGACTTGGTTCTCCTCCCAATGGTCTTCTGTCTTGTAACAGATTAGCAGAAGCTCGTTTTACATGGTGCTCTCAGAGAGCATCAAGAGAAAAGGTCCAACATGAACAAGTACTTTTCAAGTATCTGAAAGCCACATGGTCAAGTCCAGGGTCCATGTGTGAGATTACAGAAGGGGTGATGACAGGGAGGTGTGAATGAATTAGGGGGCATTACTGCAGTATCAACCACTTAGTTCCCTTGCTTCATTTCATAGATACTAAATTAAGATGCCAAATTCTACACTACTTGGAAGACATAGTTACATGATACTTTTGCCTGACTATCTCTTTTCACCTCTGTCCTGGTTTGCTGCTCAGTCCTGTACAGTTTTAAAAATTTTGTACTTCTTTTATAGCAATGCTTATGTTTGTCTTCCTTACAAGGTTCTTAGTTCTTTGAGGGAAAGGATCTTAATTTAGCACATAATAAGCATAGCATCAAGTAAATGAATAAATAGATGAGCTAATAAGGAATTAGTTGGTAATCACTTTTCTCAAAGGGATTTCTGTGTGGTTAAAGGACAAACAGGTTGCCACTTAATTTGTAGAGTTCCTGTGTAGTAAAGAATTAACCTTACCCCCCCCCCCCACCTCAAATTTCTGGCCTTTGCCCTCAGCTCCTGTGAAGTAATCTTTAGACCTGTGGAATGTCCTGCCTGATAAAAATGTTATTTACCTGGGGGCCTTGGACCACACTGGGCAGTCAACAGTTTATGGTGGGGGGTCTGCTATCTGCTCTACTTCTGGAATAGTGAGAGACTCAGCCACGTGGAGAGTTAACCATGTTTACATGATCAAGCGCCAATAAAGATTCTGAATATCAAGACTCGAGGGAGCTTCCCTGGTCAGCAGTACCCCAAGTATGCTGCTCTACATCTTTGCTGGGAGGAATCAGTGCTGTCCATAACCTCATGGAGAAGGGATAACTGGAGGATCCATATTTGGAATGTCCCTGGACTCTGCCCTAGGCACTTTTCCTCTTGGCTGATTTTTTTTTCCCCCCTGCACCACATGTCTTATGGGATCTTAGTTTTCTGACCAGGGATGAACCCGTGCCCCCTGCAGTGGGAGCACAGAGTCCCAACCACTGGACCACCAGGGAAATCCCCTCTTGGCTGATTTTAATCTATATCTTTTCAATGAAACAAAACATAACTGTGTATAACAGCTTTTGATTAGTTCTTCAAGTCTTTAGCAAGTCATTCAATCTGAGGGTGGTCTTGGGGACCTCTGAATTCTGCAGTTGGTGATGGTGATTTTTTTGGACTGTACTGTAAATCTTAAGCTGAAGCACTGTTTTCCCAACAAATATAGTGAACATTTCCCAAACTGTTTTCAAAACAATTAGTCTCCTGTAATCTGCTAATAGATGTACTTTGAAAAAAAGGGTCTATGTCCAAATTTGGCCTTAAAGCCATAGCAGCAAGACAAAGTCCCTGCTGTCATGGGAATTACACTGTAGTGAGCTCCTGTGAAGTAATCTTTACACCTGTGGAATGTCCTACCTGGTAAAAATGTCTTTATTTACCTGGGGACCTTGGACCACACTGGGCAGTCAGCAATTTATGGTGGAATCTGCTCCATGATGTATCTGTTCTACTTCTGGAATAGTGAGAGACTCAGCCACATGGAAAGTTAACCATGTTAAGAATATCAGAGAGGGTTATAATGGCTATAAATTTAATAAAACAGGATAATCTGAAAAGATCAACTGTTACAGGTGCTGATAGGAAAGAATATTTAGAAAGAGTAGCTGGGAAATGTGTGTCTGAGGATGAGATATTTTTCCTGCAATTGGAAGACAGGGACCAGCCATGCCAATATGTATGGCAAGAGATTTCAGGAAGAAATGTTGCTGAAAGGTCAGTGTGGCTGGATTCTAATGACGGGGGCAGAGTTCAGTGGACCAGGTCAGAGATGTGAGGAGGAACCTAGTCATTTGGGAAATTGGTTCTCCTAGTGTGGGTCAGTCATCAGCATCACAGGGGAGCTTATCAGAAATGCAAATTCCCAGTCTGATCTAGACCTACCAAGTGAGAAATTCTGGTGGTGCATCCCAGCAGTCTGTGTTTTAACAAGTTCTCCAAGTAATTCTGATGCATGTTTCAAATTTGATTACCACTGATGTAGGTTCTTGAAGCCCTAGTAAAGATATAATTTTATCTGAAATACAATAAAAAGTGACAGAACCATTGAATGGCTTTAAGCACAGAGACAGTAAAATTTGATTTGTATTTTAAAATCGCACATCAATGGCTGTGTTATAGCAGGGGGCCTGAAGAGAATTGGGGAAATCAATGCTGGTGGTGCTGCCATCATCCAGGTGAGAAGATACAGGGTAAAGTGCTGCTAGAAAATAGTGAAGGGATATGGGATACAGTTTGCAATTAAATATAAAATTGATTAGCCTTTAAATGAAAGACTTATCAGAGCTTCTTTGACCCTCAGTGCAGTGTGAATCTCTAAAAGAATAGTGTAACATGGGATTGATCCCCATTTGCATTTCACCATGGGACCCTTTATCTTCTATGCCGTTACACATTTATAGAAAATCTCCTAGGATGCTTATTTCCATGGAAAAGAAACATGGTTTGGAAAACAGTGCATTAGTGCTAAGAGAGAAAGAAGTCAAATACTTTATAATGAAATAAGTCGTAACTATATAACTTGCTTTAAAAATAAATGTAGTTTTTAAGAATATTCAGCTGCTACCAGGCTAACCAAGTGTTTTTTTAATAAAAGTCCCACTTTGGTGAATAGATAAGAGTTTTGCCTTTTAAAGAACGTCTCCAAGAGAGCTACCCTCTCTGTAAGTCGTAACTACAGTTATTCTCTGCCCAAATGGTCATTTTAAAATATGCAAAAGCACTATAATCAAATTAGAAGGAATTATATTTACTTTACATATATATTTTTATAATTTATTTAGCAAATCCCTCAAAAAAAATAGAAGGAGGTGTTTGGCCCAGGTGCAAATTATAATTTTTAATTTAGTAAAGTCTGGTTTTGAAACCCTTTATTATGTGAATGGTCAATCTATTCTGAGATTTTAAAGGATCATCAAGTCACCTTCTGATGAATGGCATTAGCAAAGCAATACTCCATATGCTCCAAAATTAGCTGGAATTCATCCTTTTTTTTTTAATGACAGGGAATATAATTTAGAAGTGTCAGACCCAGAAAGTTCACGTTCTCATGAAAGTTCCCTGTGAAGAAAAAGATGCGTCCACTCTGGACTCTTTTGGCAGAAGGCGTGAGGCATCACCATTTTTCTGAACTTGTATAAAAGTAGTTTTTAAAAATCTGTGAACAACTTCAATATTGAGGTCTTTTCTGATGCTTACACTTTTATACTGTCAATAGTTTCATCTTTCCTCCATTCAGCAGGGTTTTTTTTTTTTTTCTCTTTGTGAATTTTCTTTTGAAAATGCTGAGCTATTATCAAGGTGCAGTAAACAGAACTCTCCTATGAAGAATGCCTGTTTCAAGCAGACCCCTAGGCCTTCAGAAAGGACAGTGGAACAAAACCCACTCATTATCATTTCTCAGACTGAACCGGGTGAACTGTGACAAAGCACACTTGTGGAGAAGCTATCTGCACCAAGCACTTCTTTTCACGGGTAGGGCATTTGGCCCCAGGGAACGACACAAACAACGAACGTATTTTTTCCTCCTTTGCTTATATTTAGAGAGTAATTTAAAAATAGATTACACAAAGATTGAATATTCTAGAGTGGCTGGCTTTCCTAGCTGAGCTCTTAAAAGCACTCCAGAGTGTTAACAATCATAATTATACCTTCATTCCTGGATACCGGAAATAATAGCACTGTTAATACAATGATATCCTTTTAGTTCAGACTGACACTTGCACAAAAATGTAGGAGGTTAAACTGGGACTTTAAAACGGACACTGATGATTGTTGTGTTGAAACTGACATAGACAATATCGAACATGTATAATAAGATGTTGTTTTAATGCAGAATAATTTGAGAATCAACTGCAAAGAGAGCTGACCACTCATGAATACTTGTTTGACGATGTAGTTAATATCAAAATGAGCTAAAATTTTGGGGAAACCTTCGAAGAGTTCAAACATTAATGGTGCTTTTTGTCACTTGACCATCTGAGACAGGTGTTTCAATTCCTCTTCACAAAATTTCTGTGTATTCAAGACTTACATGTTAAAAGAAAAAAAATCATCAATGTTTAGGTTTCCTTAATTCAAAATTTATACTTGTCTTGGTGTGTAAATAATTTGAAACTTAAAAAAATAAGTTTTCAATGAGCCTGCTGCTTTGACCATATGTTAGACTTAGAAGTGGTTGTGGTGGGTGTCTACTGTTTACCTTCAATCCCTCCCATCCTCTATCCCCCTCCCCACACTCATTCTCACAGATTCTCACACACACACACACACACACACACACACACACACACACACACACACACACACACACACACACACACACGCTTTCTTTGGATTTACTCCTGTCTCTACCACAATAAGTGCACCCAGCTAATTCACTACTGTTGACTGGTCACAGAGGTGGGTACAAGATCAAGGGGGGTCAGAAATCTTCCCTGGGATTTTTTATTTCCCAGATTTGAACTGGAGCTAAAGATGCTATTCTTCTATAGTGATAAAGCCTGGAGTGTGAGATTAATAACTCGATTGTTTTTTCATTTTCATTACCATTTGTAAGAAAGAATTCCAATATATTTAAATGAGTGTGCAGAGAAAAGCAGAGATGAGAGAGAGAAAAGGAATGAGACCTCCCCACACCTCACTTCCTGCCAGCTGCCTGTGGTTATAAAAGATATCACAGTATCTTTTCAATAATTCCCTATATTTGCTTATCCCAGCTAAAGTTGGGCTTCTGTATATTCCAACCCAAAGAGTCCTGGCTAATCCAGTAAGAAAAAAATGCTTATTTCTGAATGGAGGGAAAACAGATTTTGGTTTCTGAAGGATCTTAATTTGAATACGAGGTCAGTAATTTGATTGGCTATGTCTTTTGGGGTAAACTTCTTTTCCCTGTATACCTCAGATTTATCTTTGATTAAAGAAAAACTAGGTATAATAGTACCCAGTTTACTGTAAAGACAAATATATCACAATGCATGAAAATTTGAAATATGGTTCCCTTTCCCTTTCTTATCTAGGTATTTCTAAAACAAGCTATTGCAAAAAATGAAACAAGACATTTATGGTAGAGGAAGAATGGAAGTGATCATTTTTCATCTATTTCTTATTGATTTTAATGATAGGGCAGTTTTCTTATAAGTTGATAAGCACCTATTAGAATGCTCCCAATGATAATGATATTGTTTACTCAAAAATAAATGTCACTGAGTGCAAGTTCCAATAAAAGTTGGAAAATACCATATTCAGATACACAGAAGTCTATGGAATGACTTGCTAAATGAGCCACCAACAAGCAATGGAAGAAAATAACCCAGGAACAAATAAATATCTATAGTATTTGGAAAAGGAAAATTCCAAGTTTAAAGTGAATGAATGGCCATGCGTGGAAACTTTGTTTCACATTCAGCTCCAACTTTCAGACTTGTGTAGTAACCTCCCAGGTTAATATTTTCTGCTAATTGTGATTTGCAGGTTGACCTTGTATATTTCACGGACGCTGACGCTCTCCCTTACCTCCCTTGGCTTTCTCCACAGAACAGAGGTAGAAAGCTGGACACCACCCCTGGAAGATGAATGAGCAGTGGGGCATATTCTTTGTCAGACAAGGCTGTGTGAAGGATGGGGAAGAGAGCTCCATTCACTAGGCACTTAGCTGGAAAGCACGGGAGACCAAAGAATTGATTCTGATGGGGAGTGGAGTGTTAGACCCTTTGTCTGATGACAGAAAAACCTTTCTTTAGCGAGAACATGACACTCATGGGTGGATATCATGGAGAGCAGGGCCCTTGATAAACTGATTCCTACTGTAAATTGTGATATAATGTCAATTACAGGTGTATCAACTTACCTCAGCACTTCACTTTATAGTAAAATCCTTTCTCATACCTGAGTTTAGTTCACCTCTAGCAGCCTGGAGTAATAAGTAGGTCAGGAATTAAAGCCTCAGTTATCTCAGAGGGCTTATATTTTTTGCCCAAAGTCACAGCCAGTGAGTGCTGGGGCAGGGTTGAAAGCCAAGCCTACCAGATACAGCCAGATTTTGTTATCATCTCCCCATGCTGTCCATGCATGTGAGCACTTGTGAGTCAGGCCACCCCAAGAAACCCTGGGATGGAGCATGGTTAATACTCTGTCTTCTTCCATACTGTTTTCTTTCACAATTTTATTTCTTCTTTTTTCCCCCTGTATTCCTGTTTAAGTTATATTCCTTCTCTCCCTTACTCCCCTTACACTTTTGCATTTTTCTCTACTCTAAACGTATATATTCAAAGTATTTTAACAGCTATACTACCACTGCTTTTCACAACAATCCTGTAATGGAAGAAAAAATTTCAGCCGCATTTACCTGTGAGAGAAGCTGATATGCAGAGATGTTCTACAACGACGCAGGGCACAAAGGCAGTATCAGGACCAGGTTCCCAGATGCATGAGGACAAGCAGAACCTTAGTGCCTTTCACTGTTTTAAAGCCTTGATAAGAAAACCAGTTTCACAGCCAGAAAGCAGGTTGTCAATGTATTTAAATTCATCCACCCACCCATCTATCACCATACATATCTATCCAGCAGAGGATGTTACTCTTGACGCTGAAATGACAGAGGTAAAAAGATCCAATGGTCCCTGCCGTTAAAGAACTCACAACATGTTATGTGAGACACACTTTGGCAGATCCTATGGGGGAAATAATGAAGAATGAGGCACTATTCTAAAGAAGTGTGCCCCTAGGGTGGAGATGCGCAGGTGCACTTATTAATGGAGAGGTCATTCGAGTAGAATGACCAAGACTTGATACCAAAGGTCTTGAACTGTGTGTGACTTTGGCAAGTTATTCTCCTTGAGATTTTAGGCAGAGGAAATAAAATATTGGGGAGGAAGAGTTAGGGTTAGGGTCAACAACTACATTTAAGTACTATGAGAGTTCTAGCTCTTCCATTCTTTTCTAATTGATGTTACATAAATTCTCTCTCCTAGCTCCTATCCCTACCCCCTGCGCGCCCAGAATATGGAAACAGACACATTTTATATTAAGTTTACATGCATGAATAATATCTGCAATTAAAGCTATTAAGTCCACTGAATTCAGTATTCCCAGACCATTTTTATATTGCCCTTTCTGCTAATTGGTGCCCAAGGAAATGGATGTGACACAGGATCTGGAAAATACAGCAGAAAACCAAACCAAACTAACTGCAGCAAAAAACATGGATGGTTTAAAAAAGAAATTAGTTACCTTACAGAGTCTTCTTTAGACATACTGTATTTATTGACATGCTAAATGAGGCCAAGATGAGCAAGGGAAATACTGATTAAGAGAATAGAACTGAATTTTAAATTCCAGTTTAAAAATAAAAAGAGCTAATAAGAATTAATGGTGCTGAAGGAATCGATGAGAACGAGTAATCTATTTTTAAATAGTGCAAAACAATATGACTATGTATTAGATTGCTGTAAGTGAGCAAATAAATAGGAAATAAGATTTACATTTTCTAGGAAATTGTAAATCTTGACAGTGAGTTTCAAAGAATCCTTTTTTTGCCAAAATGTCTACATTTTATACTGATATGTCACATTGTTGGCCCTGCCCCACCCCAAACACACAACTCTATCCATTGTCATTTTGATTTGGGTCATGATTAACACCCAGAATATTTCATCTTCGAAATCCGTTAAGAATGTAAACGTTTTAACCAGAGCTTCCTACAAGTATAAGTAGTTCTGCCTAGGCTTTAGGAATAAGTCGACTGGAGCTAGGGATATTTAGCCTGGAGAAGAGAAGAACTAGGGGAATATAGTAAGTATGTTTTAAAAAGTGAAAGATTAGCCTGTGGAAGAAAGATGAGTTTTGTAATTTGGGACATCAGAAAATAGAATCAGCACCAGTAGATAAAGGTTGAAGAGAACAGTGTGGTTCATAAAAAGGAAGAACTGTCTAATAATTAAGCGTGCTTGAAGCTGAATGGCTTGGAGGTGGCCAGTTCCCTGTCCTTGGAGGCGTCTTTGCAAATGCTCAGTATCCACTGAGTTGGAGTGTATGAGAAGAGATTGTGACAGATGGAAGAGTAAAGTAGAGCAGCATTTTGAAAACTGGGGGCTATACCACATTAAAGGATGTGGAATCAAATGAATGGACCTTGCACGGCATTTTAAAAGGACTATGTTAATTGTTTTTACAAAAGTAGTCATTCACGTTTATTGCAGATAATATACAAATATAGGTAAATTTAAAAAATAATCCAGAAACAGTATTATAGAGAAAATCATTTTAATCACTGTACTTTCTTTTAACACTTTTCTGTCTTGTAGATATATGTCTAAGCATATCTATTACCTATCTATATATGTAGGTGTGCATATTAAATGTATATTTAAATATATGTATACATTTCTAAATACACTTAAAAAAATTTTTTTTGTTATTGACTGCACCGTGTGCCTTGCCGGATCTTAGTTCCCCAACCAGGGATTGAACTCGGGGCTGTCAGTGAAAACCTGCAGTCCTTACCACTGGACTGCCAGGGAATTCCCAACATTTGAAATATATCTTTTTCTTCACGTTTGGAGGGCTAAAAAGCCCTATAAGATATTTTAAATTAATGCCGCCCTGGTAAAAATGTGGGAAGTCCTGTGCTTTGCACTCTACATATATTGTTTTGCCTAGTTTTTATATCCACAGTGAGGTAAATATTATGCCCAGTTTACAGATGAGGATGCTAAGGATTAGAAAGATTGGTTTTGTAATCTGGGTAATTTATCAAAGTCAAACCAGTAGTATCTGGCCTGGAATTTGAACTAAATGTGTTCTAAACCACTGGATGTAGTGCCTGGGGTTTGCCAGGAAGGGAAGCGGAGTCTGCAGGCTGGAGCCTGCAGGGTGTGTTTTGTGGCTTCGCGTATATGCGCGGGCGGGGGCGGGGGCGGGGGGGGGGCGCTGCTGATGGTAAATACAGGTCCACATGGAAGGGCAGTAAGAGGATAGGCTGGGATGCGCTGAGGGTCGCGGTGGCCCAGAGAATGGCAGAATCAGGCCCAAAAAGCTCCTCCCATCACCCCTCGTCCAAAAGGAAGCCGAGTCTCGGAGATCTCGCGAGTTCTTAGGAGGCTGGCGGGATTGGCCTGGGAGGAGGAACACCTGGGTGCCTCACGTGCGGAAGTCTGTTTCTCCCAGACGCTTTAGAAGGGAGTCCGGCTCACACCGCCTACCAAGCAAACACCACCTACCAAGCGAACACCTCCTGTGGCTACCTCCCATGCTGCCGTCCGCAGGGCGTCCCGGCGGCAGCGGCGTCTTGCCCAGCCCTCCCCAGCTGTCGAGGATCTGTCTCTGGCCGGTGGGTGTGCAGGGGCAGTACCACCCAAGGCCCGAGTGGGAGAGTGAACTGCCTGAGCTTGGGCTGCAAGTCTGTCGACTTCTGGGAGGCAAAAGGGCCAGGGCAGCCACCGAGGCTGCTGGTGTGGGCCACTGGAGGCCCCATCTGATGTCTGCCAGGTCCAAGGCTGCAGCAACCTGAGCAGGCCATGCCACTGCATGTCCTCCGAGCTGTTGTTCCTCCGCGCTGCGCCCGGAAGCAGTGACGGGCCTAGGAGTTGGCTCCGGAGACCACAGCTTCCTGTTCCTGGAACCTTTACCCTGAAGAAGAGCCTCAGGCAATTGCTCTCTGTTTCTGGAAATGTAAGTTCGTTCGGTTCCTATGGAAAACAGTGTGGAGTTTTCTCCAAAAATTAAAAATAGAGCTGCCATGTGATCCAGCAGTTCCACTTCTGGGTATATGTCCAAAGGAAAATGGTTGGAATTATCAGTTTATTTTTGTTTTTCCTTTTTTTCCTTTTTTTTTTTCCTTTTATTTTAGCCATTCTAATAGATGTGTGGAGGTAGCTTATTCTGGTTTTAATTTGCATTTCTCTAATGACTAATGATGCGGAACACTTTTTCATTTCCCTATTTGTCATTCATATAACTGCTTTGGTATAGTTTTTGTTCATATATTTTACTCATTTTTAAAAATGTGCTTTATTTTCTTATTGAGTTTTCAGAGTTCTTTATATACTAGATGCAGGTCCTTTAATAGTTATATAATTTGCAAGCATTTTCCCAGTATGTGGCCTATTTTTAAGTCTCTTAACAGTGTCTTTTGAAGAGTAGCTGTTCTTAATTTTACTTAAGTTCAGTGTATAAGTTTTTCTTTTGCACACCTCACTTTTGTGTTATATCTAAGAAGTCTTTGTTCAACTCAAGGTTAAAAAGATTTTCTCCTGTGGTTTCTTCTGAAAGTTATATAGTTTCAGGTTTTACGTTTAGGTTTACGATCCATTTGAAAACAATTTTTGTATAAGGTGTGATATATAGATTGCAATTCATTCATTTGGCTTATGAATATTCATTTATGCCAGCACCATTTGTTGAAAAGACTATCATTTTTCCATTGAATTACCTTTGCACTTTTGCAGAAAATGAATTGATCATACATGTGGCTCTATTTGTGGACTATTTATTTATTCCATTGATCTATATATCTAGCATTTTAATGGAATAAATATACTAGAAAAATAAAGAAAAGAGAAATGAAGGAAAGGAAATAAAACATGAGAGGAAAGAAGGGAAGGGAAGGGAAAAGAAAGGAAAATATAAGTATGTATCTCTCCTGGTAAGGGCAAATGTTATTTCATGAAACTTCTTGTTCAGTTAAATGTGTGTGTGTGTGTGTGTGTCTACTGAATCATCCTGTATAGTACTTTTGAGGTTTCAGTCACAACTAGGGAAATACTGAATTAGATGTCTTTTTCTCCTCTCATCTAAGACCTCTAAGATTGATGCCTTAGTGGTTTGATCTCATTTTGGCTCTTCCCCCTCACCTGTAAATACATTGCATGAAAGATAAACAGCTGAAATGATAGAATATTTAAGATTTGAATATATTTGAGATAATGGAAATGGGTAATGTGCTCAATAAGGACTATATTCTCATTTAGAAAATCCTACCCATGCTTTACATGTATGCCCTTAGGAAAATTAACCCCATCCCTTTTATTTGTTTTCTGTGATCAATCAATCCATCGATAGATAATCTCCCAGTTCTACTTTTGTTCTCTTCAATGGTTCATGAAGTTTGCAATTCCTTCTGCCTTTCCCTCAACATGTGTGTTCCCCTTCTTCTACAATAACTGACTTCATGATTAGACAAATGTCATTTAGGAAAAAAAATGCATTCGCGTGTATCAATGTGATTATGTTGTTACTGATGGTATATAGGGTGAAGTGTCATGTGACAGATTCAGAGCTTTTTAATTTATTTTTTCCTTGAATGAAGTACTGTCATGAATACTACGCTCTATTTCATTCTTTCCTTTTTAATCTTTTCTAGTGACTAGATTGAGCATGCGAGCTTGCAAATTTGAAGATGAAGCTCACACCCACCAGTGCTGAAAGGAGCCTGAGTTGCTGAGAATTTCATAGAGTGAAACTGTCATTCCAACTACTGGCAGCATAACACTGTTCATTTAGGTAAGAAACACTCAACTTAGATCCTGGTTTTTTTAAATTTATTTTATTGAAGTATAGCTGATTTTTTTTTTTTTTTTTTGGCGGTATGCGGGCCTCTCACTGTTGTGGGCTCTCCCGTTGTGGAGCACAGGCTCCGGACGCGCAGGCTCAGCGGCCATGGCTCACGGGCCCAGCCGCTCCGCGGCATGTGGGATCTTCCCGGAACGGGGCACGAACCCGTGTCCCCTGCATTGGCAGGTGGACTCTCAATCACTGTGCCACCAGGGAAGCCCTATAGCTGATTTTTGATGTTGTGTTAGTTTCTGGTGTACAGCAAAGTGATTCAGTTACTCATATATGTATGTTATATATATAATATGTATTCTTTTTCATATTCTTTTCCATTATGATTTATTACAGGATATTGAGTATAGTTCCCTGTGCTATACAGTAGGACCTTGTTGTTTATCCATTTTATATATAATTGTTTGCACTGCTAATCCCAAACTCCCAGTCCATCCCTCCCCTGCCAACCCACCTCCCCAACCACTAGTCTGTTCTCTATGTCTGTGAGTCTGTTTCTGTTCGTAGATAAGTTCATTTGTGTCATATTTTAGAGTCCACATATAAATGATGTCATATGGTATTTGTCTCTCTCTTTCTGACTTCATTTAGTATGATAACCTTTAGATCCATCCATGTAGCTGCAGATGGCATTATTTCTTTTTTTTTATGACTGAGTAATATTCCATTGTGTGTTTCCTCTTTATCCATTCATCTGTTGAAGGATATTTAGTTTGTTTCCATGCATTTTAAATAGTGCTGCCATGTATCTTTTTTGAATTACAGTTTTGTCCAGATGTATGCCCAGGAGTGGAATTACTGGATCATATGGCAACTCTATTTATAGTTTTTTGAGGAACCTCCATAACTGTTTTCCACAGTGGCTGCACCAATTTACATTCCCACCAACAGTGTACGAGGGTTCCCTTTTCTCCACACCCTCTCCAGCATTTGTTATTTGTAGGCTTTTTAATGATGGGCATTCTGACCAGTGTGAGGTGGTACCTCATTTTGAACTGCATTTCTCTAATAATTAGTGATGTTGACCATCTTTTCATGTGCCTGTTGGCCATCATATGTCTTCTTTGGGGAAATATCTATTCAGATCTTCTTCCCATTTTTTGATTGGGTTGTTTGTTTTCTGTTATTCAGTTTCATGAGCTGTTTGTACATTTTGGAAATTAAGCCCTTGTTGGTCGCATCATTTGCAGATATTTTCTCCCAGTCTGTAGGGAGTCTTTTCATCTTGTTTATTGTTTCCTTTGCTGTTCAAAAGCTTATAAGTTTGATTAGGTCCCATTTGTTTATTTTTACTTGTATTTCTGTTGCACTGGTAGACTGACCTAAGAAAACATTGGTATGATTTATGTCAGAGAAAGTTTTGCCTATATTCTCTTCTAGGAGTTAAATCTTATTTTATTTTATTTTTTTAGTGAATTTAGGTTTTTCTGTTACTTACAATGACACAGTCATCATCCCTTGACAGTATCCTGATGTCCCCTCACCACTGTACATGATCCCTGTGTTTTCCCCACCTATATACATCGTCACACCACACTGATGCCGGTTTAGACCAACGGAACTTGGAGTCGACTGTGATTCTTCTCTCTCCTCATTCAATCCATCAGCAGAATCTCTGTATTCAGCCTTCACAGCATGTGTGGAAACCGCCTTTTTCT
This sequence comes from Stenella coeruleoalba, assembly GCF_951394435.1. Taxonomy (NCBI): domain Eukaryota; kingdom Metazoa; phylum Chordata; class Mammalia; order Artiodactyla; family Delphinidae; genus Stenella; species Stenella coeruleoalba. Next base: position 54,940,864 of record NC_137156.1, read on the forward strand.
TATCCTTTGAACGTGGCCTGAGCCGTCATCATCTCTCCTGTAGACTGTTACAGTTACCCTACAGGGGGTCTCTCCTCTTCTACAATTGCTCCTTTAATTCAGTTCTCATCAGGACAAGCAGAGGGGGGCTTCTTGAAATCATAGGACATCACTGCACCCTCTGTTCCAACCCTGCCAAGGGCTCCAGTCTCATTCAGTTAATCCAGAGCTCTTAGAATCGCTTAAAGATGCCAGTTTTTCTGACCCCCTTATTTCTCTACCGTCTTCTCCTCTGTTTTCTCTTTTTCTCTGATTTCTGTCCACCCTGGCCTGCCTGCTGTTTTCTCTGCCAGATACCCTCTTACCCCAGATACACTCATAGTTCACTCTTTTCCTCCTTTCAGGTCTCTGCTTAGATGTAAACTCATCTGAGAGGTTTTTTTCACTTACATAAAATGTTATCCCTTACAACACTTTACATCTCATACCTTTTCCATATTTTTTACAACACTTAACCTCACAGACATTATCTTTTTAAATTCATATATTGACTCTCACAGACAGCAGGGTTTTGTGGTGTTCACTGATGTATCTGCAGTACTTAGAACAGTGTTTGGCATGTATGGTATCCACTCAAAAAAACATTTGTTGAGTGAATGAATAAATGGATAAGAAGATGATGGGTTGTATACTTTTGAAGCACAACTGCTATAATCATGAATTGTTTCTACCTACAAAGTCTTGAGGAATTAATTTACCTGTGACCCTCAAGTTCCTCCTCTCTCAAGTGGGCATAATAATACTTACCCGAGCATCCTGATGTGAGAATTAAATAAAATTATCCTAGTAAAAAATGTTCATGCACAAGGCCCTTTACAAAGAGATTCAATAAAAGTTGGACAAATCAGTGAATGTTGAAAAGAATGTAACCAAAGGCATCTAATGATTTTGAGGGAAAGTATCTTGCAAGATTTTCCAGGCTAATGACATGAGTAAATTCAGATAATCTCCAAGCATTAAAGAATTTACAGTGCCTTAATTCAGTTCTCCAAAGCATTAAACATCCATGATTAAGAAATGTCTGTGTGTCTTATGACTTAACAAATGAACGGTATTTCTGGTAAATCTGCAGCGTTTGGCTGGAGGCTTGGGAGCCTTTGTGGCTCTTGGCTAACCTCCTGAGAGCAATCTTGGTAAGGGATTGACACTTCCCAAGGAGTACCTTGTTCCCAGGGAAAGCTGCTGTAGTTTTTAACATGCAGAGATGGCCCTTTTATTGCTCTATTCACATGGAACGTTCCTCCCTTGGGAGTGCAGTCAGCTCAGATCTGAGCCCTTTTCCACCACAGTAATCCTGAGATAAATTAATTTGGAAACCTTCCTGTCATCCCCGACATCCTTGTCAGTCTTCATCTCCTCTGCTGGACTCCTTTCTCCCTCACCTCCTGGCCCATGCTCTTCTAGTCTTTCTGTTTTGTCTCTAGTTCTGTCCACTTCTTCCATCTTGAGACTTCCCATTGAACCCAAAGAAACTCGCTTTTCCTCCTTAACAGCTTGAAATTTCTCTTCTCCTTCTGGTATTAACATATACATTTTTCTCTAATGATGACATTTGCCCCCTGAAGTTATCTCAAGCTTGTGCTGCTTATGCTTTTGTACTTCATATACCCCAGGCTTTGGAGGTAGGTTGGAATTTCTCATCAGGTTTTTGCCATAGGACCTTCTGCTCTGATGGAAGTGTTTACTATATTTCCATGCTGTCCAACATGGTAGCCACAAGGTAAACATGACTGTGGAGCACTTGGAAGGTGTTTAGTGTCACTTAGGAAGTGATTTTTTAATTTTACTTGATTAATTTAAATTGAATGGTCAAAAATGGCTACTGTCTACAATATTGGGCATCACAGTCCTAGACCCTTTCTCCTCCACCTTCAAGTAAAAGGATACATTTGATTCTAGAGATAACACCCTCTACCCTTTAGCCTCTTAACTGATTCAGTTAATCAGCTAACTGATCAGTTCTTTGTTTCCTGGTTTGCTGTCATGTATTCAATTTCAAGTCCTACCGTTACTCTGGGTAACTTCAACTTACACACATGTAACGCCTGTTCAATGCCTGATGCCCCAATTCTTTTTTTTTTTTTTTTTTTTTTTTTTTGCGGTACGCAGGCCTCTCACTGTTGTGGGCTCTCCCGTTGCGGAGCACAGGCTCCGGACGCGCAGGCTCAGCGGCCATGGCTCACGGGCCCAGCCGCTCTGCGGCATGTGCGATCTTCCCGGACCGGGGCATGAACCCGTGTCCCCTGCATTGGCAGGCGGACTCTCAACCAGTGCGCCACCAGGGAAGTCCTGATGCCCCAATTCTTAATGTTCTTACATTTAATTTACTCTGCCCCATAAGTTACTCCCACCTGAAATGTTAAAGTCAAACCATGTCATCTTCTGACAACCTGCAACATAGCTGAGAGGAGAAAGGTTAGATAATGACGTTGTTTGCCTCTTAGATGGCCCATCTACTAGAAAGTGTTCCCTGGTGCTTCAGTTTATATTTAGAAATCTTCCCTAGTATAAACCACCACCAACCTGGTCCATGACATTGCAGCACTTAATACTATTCCAACATAATACACTGTAGCATTTAACAGCACTGACTGTAGCTACCTCTTGACTTCTCTATCTTCCCATTAGAACATGGGAATAAAACTTTCTTACTTACGTACTACTGCAGAACAATCACGTATAAGGTTCTCAATAAATGACTGAAGTTATGAGTTAGTGAATGAATGGACTCATTTGCTGAAGAGAGGAGGGACAGTGACTTATAAACAGATCCCTGAAAACTACCTGAGACTCAGAGGAATTATGGACAGTGATCTGAATAAAGAAATAGGGCTGTATTCCATCTCCTGGTAATCACAGAGATCCAGGCTGGATCACAGATATATTAGGGTAGTCTCTTCTTGATGAAGATGTGTATTTATAACTAGAACTTTATCTACCAGATCAATTTTATAGGTGATGATTAGTAATTTCATCAGACTTAGAGCTATTACAGAGTTCTTAACTCAAGTTTCACAGGTTTTATTAGAACTTACACTTTTGGATTTTCTTGGTTGATTTTTTTTGTCTGTTAATTTTTTAAAACCACTTTATTGAGATATTATTGACATAAAAAAGCTGTACATATTTAATATATACGATAGTATAAGTTTGGAGATAAGTATAATATATGCTGTGAAACCATCACCACAGTCAAGATCATAAACATCCGTTACCATCAGAAGTTTCTCCTGTCTTTATTTTTGCGTGTATATGATAAGAACACAACATAAAATCTATATGCTCTTAGCAATTTTTAATTATACATCACAGGTTTGTTTACTGTAGGCACTATGCTGTGCAGAAGACCTCTAGGACTCGTTTATCTTGCATAACTGAGATTTTGTTCTCTTCAACCAATACCCCCTCATTTCCCCATTCCCCCCCACCCCTAGTAACCATCATTCTACTCTCTGCTTCTACGAGTTTGACTTTTTAGATTACCCGTGTAAGTGGGAGCATATAGTATTTGATCTTCTGTGACTGGCTTATTTTACTTAGCATAATGTCTTCTAGGTTCATGTATATTGTCACAAATGGTAGGATTTCTTTCTTTTTTAATATTCCATTGCATGTAAATACCATGTTTTCTTTATCCATTCATTCATTAGTGGACATTTAGATTGCTTTCATGTCTTGGCTATTGTGAATAATGCTGCAGTGAACCTGGGGGGTGCAGATAGCTCTTTGAGGTAGTGTTTTCATTTCTTTTGGATATATGCCCTCAAGTGAGATTGCTAGATCATGTGGTAGCTCTATTTTTAATATTTTGAGGAACCGCTATACTGTTTTCCATAGTGGCTATACCAGTTTATATTCTTAATAGTGTACAAATTTTCCCTTTTCTCCACATCCTCATCAGTACTTGATACCCATTGTGTTTTGCTTTTTTTAAAAAATAGCCATCCTAACAGGTGAAAAGGTGTGAGGTAATATCTCACTGTGGTTTTGCTTTGCATTTTCCTGATGATTAGTGATATTGAACACTGTTTCATATACCTGTTGATCATTTGTATGTCTTCTTTCGAGAAATGTCTGTTTAGATCCTTTGCCCATTTTTTAATTGGGTTTTTTGGTTTTTGTTTGTTTTGTTTTTTTCTTTTTCCTTTTTAAAGATTTTTTTGATGTGGACCATTTTTAAAGTCTTTATTGAATTTGTTAACAGTATTGCTTCTGTTTTGTGCTTTGGCTTTTTGGCCGCGAGGCATGCGGGATCCTAGCTCCCTAACCAGGGATCGAACCCACACCCCTTGCATTGGAAGGTGAAGTCTTAACCATTGGAAGCCAGGGAAGTCCCACTTTTTTTCTTTTGCTCTTTTTTTTTTTTTTTGCGGTACGTGGGCCTCTCACTGTTGTGGCCTCTCCCGTTGCGGAGCACAGGCTCCGGACACGCAGGCTCGGCGGCCATGGCTCACGGGCCCAGCCGCTCCACGGCATGTGGGATCTTCCCGGACCAGGGCACGAACCCCTGTCCCCTGCATCGGCAGGCGGACCCTCAACCACTGCGCCACCAGGGAAGCCCTCTTTTGCTCTTTTGTTTAATTTTTTTTTTTATTGTGGTAAAAGTCACATAATATAAAACATACTATTTTAACCATATTTAACTGTACAGTTCAGTGGCACTAAATACATTCACATTGTTGCGCAACTCTCACCATCATCCATCTTCCAAATTTTTCACCTTCCTAAACTGAAACTCTATCCCGATTAAACACTAACTCCCCATTCCCCTCCCCAGCCTCTGACCCCTGGCATCTACCAGTGTACTTTCTGACTCTGTCAGTTTGACTATTCCAGGTACCTCGTGTAAGTGGAATCAAACAGTATTTGTCTGTGCCTAATGTATACTGGAATGCATTTTTAAGGTTATCTTAATATATGTCCTGCAAACAGATTGTACCTCTTTTTTTCCCCTGTGTTATACAGTAGGCCCTCACCAGCCATCTGCATCATAACTAGTAGTGTACATACGTCAATCCCAATCTCCCAGTTCATCCCACCCCCTCTCCCCCCTTGGTGTCTATATTTTTATTCTCTATGTCTGTGTCTCTGTTTCTGCTTTGCAAATAAATTCCACAGATATGCGTTAATCTGTGATAATTATTTTTCTCTTTCTGACTTATTTCACTCTGTATGACAGTCTCTACGTCCATCCACATCTCTGAAATAACTCAATTTCATTCCTTTTTATGGCTGAGTAATATTCCATTGCATATATGTACCACATCTTCTTTATCCATTCATCTGTTGATGGCCATTTAGGTTGCTTCCATGTCTTGGCTATTGTAAATAGCACTGCAATGAACATTGGGGTGCATGTATCCTTTTGAACCATGTTTTTCTCCAGATATATGCCCAGGAGTGGTATTGCAGGATCATATGGTACCTCTATTCTTAGTTTCTTAAGCAACCTCCATACTGTTCTCCATAGTGGCTGTATCAATTTACATATCCACCAACAGTGTAAGACGGTTCCCTTTTCTCTACACAGTCTCAAGCATTTATTGTTTGTAGATTTTTTGATGATGGCCATTCGGACCTGTGTGAGGTGGTACCTCATTGTAGTTTTGATTTGCATTTCTCTCATAATTAGTGATGTTCAGCATCTTTTCATGTGCCTCTTGGCCATCTGTATGTCTTCTTTGGAGAAATGTCTATTTAGGTCTTCTGCCCATTTTTTTTTTCAGTATGTGGGCCTCTCACTGTTGTGGCCTCTCCCGTTGCGGAGCACAGGCTCCGGACGTGCAGGCTCAGCGGCCATGGCTCACGGGCCCAGCCACTCCGCGGCATGTGGGATCTTCCCGTACCGGGGCACGAACCCGTGTCCCCTGCATCGGCAGGTGGACTCTCAACCACTGCGCCACCAGGGAAGCCCTTCTGCCCATTTTTTGATTGTGTTGCTTGTTTTGTTGATATAGAGCTGCATGAGCTGTTTGCATATTTTGGAGATTAATCCCTTGTTAGTTGCTTTGTTTGAAAATATTTACTCTCATTCTGAGGGTTGTCTTTTCCTTTTGTTTATGGTTTCCTTTGCTGTGCAAAACTTTTAAGGTTACTTAGGTCCCATTTGTTTATTTTTGTTTTCATTTTCATTACTCTAGTAGGTGGGTCACAAAAGATCTTGCTGTGATTTATGTCACAGAATCTTCTGCCAATGTTTTCCTCTGAAAGTTTAATAGTGTCCAGCCTTAGATTTAGAACTTTAATCCATTTTGAGTTTATTTTTGTGTATGGTGTTAGAGAGTGTACTAATTTCGTTCTTTTACACGTAACTGCAATTTTCCCAGCACCACTTGTTGAAGAGAATGTCCTTTCTCCATTGTATATCCTTGCCTGCTTTGTCATAGATGAGGTGACCATAGGTGCGTGGGTTTATCTCTGGGCTTTCTATCCTGTTCCATTGATCTATATTTCTGTTTTTGTGCCAATACCACACTGTCTTGATTACTGTAACTTTGTAGTATAGTCTGAAGTCAGGGAGCCTGATTCCTCCAGCTCTGTTTTTCTTTCTCGACATTGCTTTGGCTATTTGGGGTCTTATGTGTGTCCATAAAAATTGTAAAATTTTTTGTTATAATTGTGTGAAAAATGCTGTTGCTGTTGGTAATTTGATAGGGATTGCACTGAATCTGTAGATTGCTTTGGGTATATAGTCATTCCAATATTGATTCATCCAATCCAAGAACATAGCATATCTCTCCATCTGTTTGTGTCATCTCTGATTTCTTTCATCAGTGTCTTTCAGTTTTCTGACAACAGGTCTTTGCCCTCCTTAAGTAGGTTTATTCCTAGGTATTTTAATCTTTTTGTTGCAGTGGTAAATGAGATTGTTTCCTTAATTAATCTTTTTGATCTTTCATTGTTAGTGTATAGGAATGCAAGAGATTTCTGTGCATTAATTTTGTATCCTGCAACTTTACCAAATTCAGTGATTGGCACCGGTAATTTTCTGGTGGCATCTTTAGGATTTTCTGTGTATAGTATCATGTCATCTGCAAACAGTGACAGTTTTACTTCTTCTTTTCCAATTTGGATTCCTTTTATTTTTTTTTCGTCTCTGATTGCTGTGGCTGAAACTTCCAAAACAATGTTGAATAATAGTGGTGAGAGTAGGCACCCTTGTCTTGTTCCTGATCTTAGGGGAAATTGTTTCAGTTTTTCACTATTGAGAATGATGTTGGCTGTGAGTTTCTCTTATATGGCCTTTATTATGTTGAGGTAAGTTCCCTCTATGCCTACTTTCTGGAGGGTTTTTATCATAAATGGGTGTTGAATTTTGTTGAAAGCGTTTTCTGCATCTGTTGAGATGATCATATGGTTTTTATTCTTCAGTTTGTTAATGTGGTGTATCCCATTGATTGATTTGCATATTTTGGAGAATCCTTGACTCCCTGGGGTAAATCCCACTTGATCATAATGTATGATCCTTTTTTTTTTAAATTTGAAATTGACATGATCAATTTTTATTTTTTAATTTTATATATATATTTTATTTTTTTAACATCTCTATTGGAGTATAATTGCTTTACAATGGTGTGTTAGTTTCTGCTTCATAATAAAGTGAATCAGTTATACATATACATATGTTCCCATATCTCTTCCCTCTTGCGTCTCCTTCCCTCCCACCTTCCCTATCCCACCCCTCTAGGTGGTCACAAAGCACTGAGCTGATCTACCTCTGCTCTTCAGCTGCTTCCCACTAGCTATCTATTTTACGTTTGGTACTCTATTTATGTCCATGCCACTCTCTCGCTCTGTCACAGCTTACCCTTCCCCCTCCCCATATCTTCAAGTCCGTTCTCTAGTAGGTCCCTGTCTTTATTCCCGTCTTACCCCTAGGTTTTTCATGACTTTTTTTTTCCCTTAGATTCCATATATATGTGTTAACTTACGGTATTTGTTTTTTTCTTTCTGACTTACTTCACTCTGTATCACAGACTCTGGGTCCATCCACCTCACTACAAATAACTCAATTTCGTTTCTTTTCATAGCTGAGTAATATTCCATTGTATATATGTGCCATATCTTCTTTATCCATTCATCTGTTGCTGGATGCTTAGGTTGCTTCCATGTCCTGGCTATTGTAAATAGAGCTGCAGTGAACATTTTGGTACATGAGTTTTTTTTGTTTTTTACATCTTTATTGGAGTATAATTGCTTTACAATAGTGTGTTAGTTTCTGCTTTATAACAAAGTGAATCAGCTATACATATACATATGTTCCCATATCTCTTCCCATAAAGTTCCAAAACTATGTTGAATAATAGTGGTGAGAGTGGGCAACCTTGTCTTGTTCCTGATCTTAGTGGAAATGGTTTCAGTTTTTCACCATTGAGGACGATGATGGCTGTGGGTTTGTCATATATGGCCTTTATTATGTTAAGGAAAGTTCCCTCTGTGCCTACGTTCTGCAGGTTTTTGTCATAAATGGGTGTTGAATTTGTCGAAAGCTTTCTCTGCATCTATTGAGATGATCATATGGTTTTTCTCCTTCAATTTTTAAATATGGTGTATCACGTTGATGGATTTGCGTATATTGAAGAATCCTTGCATTCCTGGAATAAACCCCACTTGATCATGATGTATGATCCTTTTAATGTGCTGTTGGATTCTGTTCACTAGTATTTTGTTGAGGATTTTTGCATCCATGTTCATCAGTGACATTGGCCTGTAGTTTTCTTTCTTTGTGACATCTTTGTCTGGTTTTGGTATCAGGGTGATGGTGGCTTCGTAGAATGAGTTTGGGAGTGTTCCTCCCTCTGCTATATTTTGGAGAAGTTTTAGAAGGATAGGTGTTATCTCTTCTCTAATTGTTTGATAGAATTCGCCTGTGAAGCCATCTGGTCCTGGGCTTTTGTTTGTTGGAAGCTTTTTAATCACAGTTTCAATTTCAGTGTTTGTGTTTGGTCTGTTCATATTTTCTATTTCTTCCTGATTCAGTCTTGGCAGGTTGTGCATTTCTAAGAATTTGTCCATTTCTTTCAGGTTGTCCATTTTATTGGCATAGAGTTGCTTGTAGTAATCTCTCATGATCTTTTGTATTTCTGCAGTGTCAGTTGTTACTTCTCCTTTTTCATTTCTAATTCTATTGATTTGTGTTCTTCCTTTTTTTTTGATCAGTCTGGCTAATGGTTTATGAATTTTGTTTATCTTATCAAAGAACCAGCTTTTTGTTTTACTGATCTTTGCTGTCGTTTCCTTCATTTCTTTTACATTTATTTCTGATCTGATCTTTATGATTTCTTTCCTTCTGCTAACTTTGGGGTTCTTTTGTTCTTCTTTCTCTAATTGCTTTAGGTGCAAGGTTAGGTTGTTTATTCGAGATGTTTCCTGTTTCTTAAGGTAAGATTGTATTGCTATAAACTTCCCTCTTAGAACTGCTTTTGTTGCATCCCATAGGTTTTGGGTCGTTGTGTCTCCATTATCATTTGTTTCTAGGTATTTTTTTATTCCCTGTGATTTCTTCAGTGATCACTTCGTTATTAAGTAGTGTATTGTTTAGCCTCCATGTGTTTGTATTTTTTACAGATCTTTTCCTGTAATTGATATCTAGTCTCATAGTGTTGTGGTCGGAAAAGATACTTGATACAATTTCAGTTTTATTAAATTTACCAAGGCTTGATTTGTGACCCAAGATATGATCTATTCTGGAGAATGTTCCATGAGCAGTTGAGAAGAAAGTGTATTCTGTTGTTTTTGGATGGAATGTCCTATAAATATCAATAAAGTCCATCTTGTTTAATGTATCATTTAAAGCTTGTGTTTCCTTATTTATTTTCATTTTGGATGATCTGTCCATTGGTGAAAATGAGGTGTTAAAGTCCCCTACTATGAATGTGTTACTGTTATTTTCCCTTTTTATGGCTGTTAGATTTGCCTTATGTATTGAGGTGCTCCTATGTTGGGTGCATAAATATTTACAATTGTGATATCTTCTTCTTGGATCGATCCCGTGATCATTATGTCGTGTCCTTTTTTGTCTCTTGTAATAGTCTTCATTTTAAAGTCTATTTTGTCTGATATGAGAATTGCTACTCTAGCTTTCTTTTGATTTCAATTTGCATGGAATATCTTTGTCTATCCCCTCACTTTCAGTCTGTATGTGTCCCTAGGTCTGAGGTGGGTCTCTTGTAGATAGCATATATATGGGTCTCATTTTTGTATCCATTCAGCCAGTCTGTCTTTTGGTGGGAGAATTTAATACATTTACATTTAAGGTGATTATTGATATGTATGTTCCTATTCCCATTTTCTTAATTGTTTTGGGTTTGTTATTGTAGGTCTATTCCTTCTCTTGTGTTTCTTGCCTAGAGATGTTCCTTTAGCATTTGTTGTAAAGCTGGTTTGGTGGTGCTGAACTCTCTCAGCTTTTGCTTGTCTGTAAAGGTTATAATTTCTCCATCAAGTTTGATTGAGATCCTTGCTGGGTAGAGTAATCTTGGTTGTAGGTTTTTCTCCTTCATCACTGTAAATATGTCCTACCAGTCCCTTCTGGCTTGCAGAGTTTCTGCTGAAAGATCAGCTGTTAACCTTATGGGGATTTCCTTGTGTGTTATTTGTTATTTTTCCGTTTCTGTTTTCTTTGTATTTAATATTTGATAGTTTGATTAATATGTGTCTTGGCGTGTTTCTCCTTGGATTTATCCTTTATGGGACTCTCTCTGTGCTTCCTGGACTTTATTAACTATTTCCTTTCCCATATTAGGGAAGTTTTCAACTATAATCTCTTCAAATATTTTCTCAGTCCCTTTTATTTTTCTCTTCTTCTTCTGGGACCCCTGTAATTCGAATGTTGGTGCGTTTAATGTTGTCCCAGCGGTCTCTGAGACTGTCCTCAATTCTTTTCATTCTTTTTTATTTATTCTGCTCTGCAGTAGTTATTTCTACTAGTTTTATCTTCTAGGTCACTTATCCGTTCTTCTGCCTCAGTTACTCTGCTATTGCTCCCTTCTAGAGTATTTTTAACTTCATTTATTGTGTTGTTCACCATTGCTTGTTTCCTCTTTAGTTCTTCTAGGTCCTTGTTAAATGATTACTGCATTTTCTCTGTTCTATTTCCAAGATTTTAGATCATCTTTACTATCATTATTCTGAATTCTTTTTCAGGTAGACTGCCTATTTCCTCTTCATTTGTTAGGTCTGGTGAGTTTTTACCTTTCTCCTTCATCTGCTATGTGTTTTTCTGTCTTCTCATTTTGCTTATCTTACTGTGTTTTGGGGTCTTCTTTTTGCAGGCTGCAGGTTTGTAGTTCCCGTTGTTTTTGGTGTCTGTCTCCAGCGGCTATATTTGGTTCAGTGGGTTGTGTAGGCTTCCTTGTGGAGGGGACTAGTGCGTGTGTTCTGGTGGATGAGGCTGGATCTTGTCTTTGTGGTGGGCAGGTCCACGTGTGGTGGTGTGTTTTGGGGTGTCTGTGGCCTTATTATGATTTTAGGCAGCCTCTCTGCTAATGGTTGGGGTTGTGTTCCTGTTTTGGTAGTTTTGTTTGGCATAGGGTGTCTAGCACTGTAGCTTGCTGGTTGTTGAGTGAAGCTGGGTGTTGGTGTTGAGATGGAGATCTCTGGTAGATTTTCGCCATTTTATATTATGTGGAGTTGGGAAGTCTCCTGTGTCCTGAATTTGGCTCTCCCACCTCAGAGGCACAGAACTGACTCCTGGCTGGAGCACCAAGAGCCTTTCATCTACACAGCTCAGAATAAAAGGGAGAAAAAGTAGAAGGAAATAAAGAAAGAGAGAGAGAGAGGGAGTGAGGGAGGGAGGGAGGGAGGAAGGAAGGGGATAAAATAAAATAAAGTAAGATAGAATAAAATAAAGTTATTAAAATAAAATATAAAAAATAATTATGAAGAAAATTTTCTTTTTTTTTTTTTTTTTTTTGTGGTACGTGGGCCTCTCACTGCTGTGGCCTCTCCCGTTGTGGAGCACAGGCTCCGGACATGCAGGCTCAGCAGCCATGGCTCATGGGCCCAGCCACTCTGCGGCATGCGGGATCTTCCCGGACCGGGGCACAAACCTTTGTCCCCCACATCGGCAGGTGGACTCTCAACCACTGCGCCACCAGGGAAGCCCAAAAAAATTTTTTTAAAAGTAAAAAAAAAAAATAAAGTAACGGATGGACAGAACCCTAGGACAAATGGTGAAAGCAAAGCTATACAAACAAAATCTCACACAGAAGCATACACATACACACTCACAAAAAGAGGAAAAGGGGAAAAAATAATATACCTTGCTATGTAAGTCCACCTCCTCTGTTTGGGATGATTCTTTGTCTCTCTAGGTATTCCACAGATGCAGGGTACATCAAGTTGATTGTGGAGCTTTAATCCACTGCTCCTGAGGCTGCTGGGAGAGATTTCCCTTTCTCGTCTTTGTTCGCACAGCTCCCGGGATTCAGCTTTGGATTTGGCCCCGCCTCTGCATGTAGGTCGCCTGAGGGTGTCTGTTCTTCACTCAGACAGGACGGGGTTAAAGGAGCAGCTGACTCGGAGGCTCTGGCTCACTCAGGCCGGGGGGGGAGCGAGGGGCACAGAGTGCAGGGTGAGCCTGCGCTGGCAGAGGCCAGCGTGTCGTTGCACCAGGATGAGGCCCGCCGTGCATTCTTCTGCGGAAGTTGTCCCTGGATCTGGGGACCCTGGCAGTGGCGGGCTGCACGGGCTCCTGGGAGGGGAGGTGTGAATGGTGACCCGTGTTCGCACACAGGCTTCTTGGTGGCGGCAGTAGCAGCCTTAGCGTCTCATGCCTGTCTCTGGGGTCTGCCCTCTTAGCCGCTGCTCGTGCCCATCTCTAGAGCTCCTTTAAGCAGCGCTCTTAATCACCTCTCCTCCCGCAGTAAGAAACAAAGAGGGAAGAAAATGTCTCTTTCCTCTTTGGCAGGTCCAGACTTTTCCCCGGACTCCCTCCCGGCCAGCCGTGGTGCACTAACCCCCTGCAGGCTGTGTTCAGATCGCCAGTCCTCTCCCTGTGCTCCGACCAAAGCCCGAGCCTCAGCTCCCAGCCCTGCCCGTCTGGGCGGGTGAGCAGACAAGCCTCTCGGGCTGGTGAGTGCTGGTCGGCACGGATCCTCTGTGCTGGAATCTCTCCGCTTTGCCCTCTGCACCCCTGTTGCTGTGCTCTCCTCCGCAGTTTTGAAGCTTCCCCTCCTCCGCCACCCGCAGTCTCTGCCCACGAAGGGGCTTCTAGTGTGTGGAAACCTTTCCTCCTTCACAGCTCCCTCTCACTGGTGCAGGTCCCGTCCCTATTCTTTTGTCTCTGTTTATTCTTTTTTCTTTTGACCTACCCAGGTACGTGGGGAGTTTCTTGCCTTTTGGGAAGTCTGAGGTCTTCTGCCAACGTTCAGTAGGTGTTCTATAGGAGCAGTTCCACGTGTAGATGTATTTCTGATGTATCTGTGGGGAGGAAGGTGATCTCCGCATCTTACTCTTCTGCCGTCTTTCCAGCCTGCTCGATGTATGATCCTTTGAATGTGTTGTTGGATTCTGTTTAGTAGTATTTTGTTGAGGATTTTTGTGTCTATGTTCATCAGTGATATTGGTCTCTAATTTTCTTTTTTTTTGTGATATCTTTGACTGGTTTTGGTATCAGGGTGATAGTGGCCTCATAGAATGAGCTTGGGCGTGTTCCTTCCCCTGCAATTTTTTGGAAGAGTTTGAAAAGAATCAGTGTTCGCTCTTCTGTCAATGCTTGATAGAATTCACCTGTGAAGCCATCTGGTCCTGGACTTTTGTCTGTTGGAAGATTTTTATCACAGTTTTAATTTCATTACTTGTGATTGGTCTGTTCATATTTTCTATTTCTTCCTGTTTCAGTCTTGGAAGGTTGTACCTTTCTATGAATTTGTTCGTTTCTTCGATGTTATCCATTTTATTGGCATATAGTTGCTTGTAGTAGTCTCTTACGATTGTTTGTAGTTTTAGTTGTTACTTCTCCTTTTCCATTTCTAATTCTGTTGATTTGAATCTTCTCCCTTTTTTTTGGATGAGTCTGGATAATGGTTTATCAATTTTGTTTATCTTCTCAAAGAACCAGCTTTTAACTTTATTGATCTTTGCTATCATTTCCTTCATTTATTTTTCATTTATTTTTCATGTGGTCTTTATGATTTCTTTCCATCTACTAACTTTGGGTTTTGTTTGTTCTTCTTTCTCTAGTTGCTTTAGGTGTAAGTTTAGGTTGTTTATTTGAGATTTTTCTTGTTTCTTGATGTAGGATTGTATTGCTCTAAACTTCCCTCTTAGAAGAACTGCTTTTCCTGCATCCCATAGGTTTTGGGTTGTCATGTTTTCATTGTCATTCATTTCTATGTATTTTTTGATTCCCTCTTTGATTTCATCAGTGATCTCTTGGATATTTGTAGCATATTATTTGACCTCCATGTGTTTGTATTTTTTACAATTTTTTTCCTGTAATTGATTTCTCATCTCATATCGTTGGCGGTCAGAAAAGATGCTTGATATGATTTCAGTTTTCTTAAATTTGCCAAGGCTTGATTTGTGACCCAAGATGTGATCGATCCTGGAGAATGTTCTGGGTGCACTTGAGAAGAAAGCATATTCTGCTTCTTTCAGATAGAATGTTCTATAAATATCAGTTAAGTCTGTCTGGTCTGTTGTGTCATTTAAAGCTGTGTTTCCTTATTTATTTTCTTTCTGGATGATCTGTTCATTGGTTTAAGTGAGGTGTTAAAGTCACCCACTATTATGTGTTACTGTCGATTTACCCTTTTATGGCTGTTAGCATTTGCCTTATGTATTGAGCTGCTCCTGTGTTGGGTGTGTAAAGTTTTATAATTGTTATATCTTCTTCTTGGATTGATCCCTTGATCATTATGTAGTGTCCTTCCTTGTCTGTTGTAACAGTCTTTATTTTAAAGTCTATTTTGTCTGATACAAGTATTGCTACTCTAACTTTCTTTTGATTTTCAGTAGCATGGAATATCCTTTTCCATCCCTGCACTTTCAGTGTATGTGTCCCTAGGTCTGAAGTGGGTCTCTTGTAGACAGCATATGTATGGGTCTTGTTTTTGTATCCATTCAGCCAGTCTGTGTATTTTGGTTGGAGCATTTAATCCATTCACATTTAAGGTAATTATTGATATATATGTTCCTTTTACCATCATCTTAATTGTTTTGGGTTTGTTTTTATAGGTCTTTTACTTCTCTTGTTTCCCACCTAGAGAAGTTCTTTTAGCGTTTTTTGTAAAGCTGGTTTAGTGGCACTGAAGTCGTTTAACTTTTCCTTATCTGTAAAGCTTTTGATTGTCTGTAAAGCTTTTGATTTCTCAGTCGAATCTGAATGATATCCTTGCTGGGTAGAGTAATCTCAGTTTTAAGGTTTTCCCTTTCATCATTTTAAATATATCTGCCACTCCCTTCTGGCTTGCAGAGTTTCTGCTGAAAAATCAGCTGATAACCTTATGGGGATTCCCTTGTATGTTATTTGTTGCTTTTCCCTTGCTTCTTTTAATATTTGTTCTTTGAATTTATTTTTTGCTAGTGTGATTAATATGTGTCTTGGCCTGTTTCTCCTTGGATTTATCCTGTATGAGACTCTCTGTGCTTCCTGGACTTGGGTGGCTATTTTCTTTCCCATGTTAGGGGAGTTTTCCACTATAATCTCTCCACATATTTTCTCAGACCCTTTCTCTTTCTCTTCTTCTTCTGAGACCCCTGTAATTCGAATATTGGTGTGTTTAAAATTGTCCCAGAGGTCTCTGAGACTGTCGTCATTTCTTTTCATTCTTTTCTCTTTATTCTGCTCCTCGGCAGTTATTTACACCATTCTGTCTTCTAGGTCACTTATCTGTTCTTCTGCCTCAGTTATTCTGCCATTGATTCCTTCCAATGTATTTTTAATTTCAGTTATTGTGTTGTTTGTTCATCACTGTTTGTTCTTTAGTTCTTCTAGGTCCTTGTTAAACAGTTCTGCTATTTTCTTGATCCATGCCTCCATTGTATTTCCCAGATTTTGGATCATCTTTAGTATCATTACTCTGAATTGTTTTTCAGGTAGATTGCCTATTTCCTCTTCATTTATTTGGGCTTGTAGGTTTTTACCTTGCTCCTTTGTCTGTAACATATTTCTCTGTCTTCTCATTTTTTTCAATGGGTGAGGCTGTGTCCCTGTCTCGCTGTTTGTTTGCCCTGAGGCATCCAGCACTGGAGTTTGCAGGCAGTTGGGTGGAGCTGTGTCTTGGTGCTGAGATGAGGAACTCCAGGAGAGCTCACACTGATTTATGTTCCTGGGGGCCTCAAGTTCTCTATTAGTCTAGCATCTTGGACTTGGCACTCCCACCACAGGGGCTCAGGTCTAACCCCGTTCTGGGAACCAAGATCCTGCAGGCCACGTGACACGGCAGAGAAAACAAAATAAAACAAAGGAAACAAAACCAAAAAACAGACAACAAAAAAGAGCAGAACAATAACAGAGAATAAAAAATAAGATAAAATTAGAAAAATAAAAAATATATTAGAAAAAAATAAAAATGAAACAATAACCACAAAACACAACAGCAAAAAAAAAAATTAAAAAATGTTTAATTAAAAAAAAGAAATAATAAAAAAATAAAGAAATAAAATTTCCTGAAGCCTCCACTATCAGTGTCTTTGCACCCATGGTTAGCTACATCCAACCTCCACTTCCCCAGGAGGTCCTCCAAGACTTCTAGGTAGGTCTCTGGAGCCCCTGTGTCAGCCCCACCTCTGCGTATGTTACTTTCACCAGCATCTGCTCCTGAAGCTGGTGTGGAGCACACATGCCGGCCAGCTGGGGTGCAGGATTCCTTGGGAGTGTTTGCAGGAGCCAGCACAGCCAGAGGAGGCCTCGTTGGGCAGCAGTGCTCAGCCCACCTGGACTCACGTGGCCAGAGGAGGCTTCGTCAGGGGTGGTACACAGGCCACCAGGACCCATGCAGCCCATGGAGGCTTTGGGGATGTGATGCTCGGGTCCACTGGCACCTGCACAGCCAGAGGAGGCTTTGGCAGCAGCAGGGCCTAGGCCCAGGACCTGGGTGGCTGGAACAGGCCCTGTTGGGGTTGCACGCAGGTTGCTGGGACCTGCGTGGCCCGTGGGGGCCCCCGGTGGGGGGGTCAGTGCTCAGACCACTGGTACCCACCTGGCCAGAGGAGGAGCTGTCTTGGGTGGCAGGCGTAATGCTGGGAACCGCGTGGCCTATGGAAGCTTTGGGATGTGGCAGTACTCAGGTCTACCGGTACCTGCCTGGGCAGAGGAGCCTTAGCTGGGGCGGGGCTCAGGCCCAGGAGCCGCGCTACTGGAGGAGGTTGCTCAGGGGTGGCGGGTGGGCCCCTGAGACCCACGTGGCCCTTGGAGGCTTTGGCGTTGGTGGGCCTAGGCCCAGGACCTGCTTGGCCAGAGAGGCCCTGTCAGCTGTGGGCCTCAGTCCCAGGACTAGCAGGCTCGCCGGGGCTTTTGAGGGGTGGGCGAGTCTGCTCAGGTGTGTGCCCCTGCCACTGCCCAAGGAGACCGGGCCTGCAGATGAGGAAGGACACCACAGTGGCGGCCCTGCCCTCTGTGTGCCACTCAACAATGGCACTCAACTTCCCTGGTTTCCTGGGCCTCCCCCGCCAACCTTCCTGGCCATGGAGCCCCTTCCACGTGCCACCCCAGACTGTCTCCTCACTGCCAACAGCCATCCCTTCCCTGGATCCACCCTCCAAACCCCGCTCTCCTGCACCCAGCCCTCCTCCCCACCAGGAGGCACACAACCCAGGCTGGGGTGTGCAGGACCATGGCAGGTACCATGTGCACAGGCCTCACTCCGTCCCACTCCCCACAGACCAGTCGCCATGCTCTCCTCTGACCGCCTGAAGATCCCCCTCTGTCCCTGCTGATTCCCCCGCTGCAAATGGGCCCCCCTGAGTGTGGGAACCTCTCCTGTTCCCCAGCCCCCGCCCCCCCCTTATTTAAGTCTCTATTTCTGTGAGACCAAGGCAGGCTTTGCTGGTCCTTCCAATGTCAGCTCTCACTTCATGTAGTTTACAATCTATCTTGAAGTTCTAAGGAAAAAGACTATGACTTAAAATATTTTAACACAGCAGTCTATCACAGATCCCAAGGAGAAGCCTGAAAGTTTTGCATGCTCTAAGAATTTCTTAAGAAATTTTGAAAATTGCTTTTGTTCTTTTTCTTTTTATAAATTTATTTATTTATTTTTGGCTGCATTGGGTCTTTGTTGCTGCGTGTGGGCTTTTCTCTAGTTGTGGAGAGTGGGGGCTACTCTTTGTTGTGGTGTGTGGGCTTCTCATTGCGGTGCTTCTCTTGTAGCAGAGCACAGGCTCTAGTCACGCGGACTTCAGTAGTTGTGGCACGTGGGCTCAGTAGTTGTGACTCATGGGCTCTAGAGCACAGGCTCAGTAGTTGTGGCGCATGGTCTTAGCTGCTCTGTGGCATGTGGAATCTTCCCGGACCAGGGCTTGTACCTTTGTCCCCTGCATTGGCAGGCGGATTCTTAACCACTGCACCACCAGGAAAGTCTTACTTGTGTTCTTTATAGTTTATTATTATTGTAGGTTTAAACGAAGTACAATGATCTGACTCCAGTCCTAACCTGACTGTTTTGACATACTCATCTTTATCAAATAATAAGAATAGCAGTTCATAATAACCTAGGATTTGGAGCATTTCTCTTGAAAAATAACTTTTTTTTAATATTTATTTATTTGGCTGCACTGGGTCTTAGTTGTAGCATGCGGCATCTTCAGTTGCAGCTTGTGGCACCTTTTAGTTGCGGAATGTGGGATCTTCAGTTGCAGCATGTGAGATCTTTTAGTTGCACATGTGGGATCTTTGTCGCGGCATGTGGGATCTTTAGTTGTGGCATGAGAACTCTTAGTTGCAGCATGTGAACTCTTCGTTGTGGCATGTGGGATCTGCATCCCCGACCAGGGATCGAACCCGGGCCCCCTGCATTGGGAGTGCAGAATCTTAGCCACTGGACCACCAGAGAAGTCCCTTAAAAATATCTTTGGTAAATGCTCTATGTAACTTATATAATTGAATTGTCACATTAACACATAAGTTGAATATCAGTATAAGCATTTTGCAAATGAGGAAGCTGAAGCTTAAGCATCAGAGAGCTTAAGCATCTCTACTAACAATAGAAAAATTACACATTTGGGGTGTGAATCCACTCAATTTGGCTCCAGTGCCCGTGCCCTTAACCACTGAGCAGTATTCTCCTGTATGAATTACACAAGTCTCTGATACCATTTTTTCTCCAGTGTAAAGATTACATTGTTTTAATTGCTGTAGATTTATAGATTTTGAAGCTATAGAACATCTGCTAGGGCAATTTTTCTCTCGTTTTTTATTATTTTTTAAAAAATATCTATAATATGTATTAGTAATTGTATATTATGCATATACTCATTTAGAATCAGAGTATGAAGCTCCATAATATAACCTGTAAGGATTCTGATTAGTATGAAAGTGAATTCATACATTGTTTTAGGTAAAATGCTTTTGTGGATAACTTTGAAGCTTCATATTTAACAATATGGTATGTCTCTTCATTAAGACACATGCTTTCATAAAGTTTTATATCTTCTATTTTTTTCACACACACACACTGTATTTTGTTTTTACAAGAGAAAAATAAACTGACACCAAGCATTGTAAATGGATGACCACAACAAAAGCAACAATGATTGCAATTACCAAACACGAAACACACTCATACTGTGTCATGATACTGACATTCAGTCCAGTAATCCTCCACTGTAACAGCTCCTTTACTTTGCAGTGAAAATTGGTTTGTATATTTTTTGCCTCTTGAGTCCTTGTAGAATTTTTTTTTATTCAAACAGAAAGTCACAAAAATTATAATCATCACCATCAGTTTACTCAGTCCCATGTAGTTAATTTATTTTCAATTGATCTTTTGTTAGCACTTTTATGAATTCATCAGTTTTCCATTAGAGTTCTGAAAATGCTTATTCATTCAGTTCAGCAGTATAGTCAGTTACCAGAAACCTGTACTTGTCAGAGTCTTTTCCATGAATTCCTTGAAGATGAAACACTTTTATAGGAACATTTTTGCAAAAGCATCAGAGTACACCCAGAACTGTCTGTAAATGACAAAAGACTTAAAAATGACCATGGTTAAACATTTGATCAAAGTTCATAATAATGCAATTGACAAGGAATTTAGTTATTTCTGAGATATACATTTTAAAGTAATAACTAGAATTATGACTTATAACATTATACCAGAACATATAAGATTTTTAGAAATTTCATGTAATGTCTGAAGCATTTATATTAACATATTTCCCTACAAATAACCCAAAGAAAGTTTAGTATTAGTTATTTTTTTGTTTGTTTTTTGATACTGCAGATTCTTATTAGTCATCAATTTTATACACATCAGTGTATACATGTCAGTCCCAATCGCCCAATTCAGCACACCACCATCCCCACCCACCGTGGTTTTCCCCCCTTGGTGTCCATATGTTTGTTCTCTACATCTGTGTCTCAACTTCTGCCCTGCAAACCGGTTCATCTGTACCATTTATCTAGGTTCCACATACACGTGTTAATATACGATATTTGTTTTTCTCTTTCTGACTTACTTCACTCTGTATGACAGTCTCTAGATCCATCCACATCTCAACAAATGACCCAATTTCATTCCTTTTTATGGCTGAGAAATATTCCATTGTATATGTGTACCACATCTTCTTTATCCATTCGTCTGTCAATGGGCATTTAGGTTGCTTCCATGACCTGGCTATTGTAAATAATGCTGCAATGAACATTGGGGTGTATGTGTCTTTTTGAATTATGGTTTTATCTGGGTATATGCCAAGTAGTGGGATTGCTGGATCATATGGTAATTCTATTTTTAGTTTTTTAAGGAACCTTCATACTGTTCTCTATAGTGGCTGCTGTATCAATTTACATTCCCACCAACAGTGCAAAATGGTTCCCTTTTCTCCACACCCTCTCCAGCATTTGTTGTTTGTAGATTTTATGATGATGGCCATTGTAACTGGTGTGAGGTAATACCTCATTATAGTTTTGATTTGCATTTCTCTAATAATTAGTGACGTTGAGCAGCCTTTCATGTGCTTCTTGTCCATCTGTATGTCTTCTTTGGGGAAATGTCTGTTTAGGTCTTCTGCACATTTTTGGATTGGGTTGTTTGTTTCTTTGATATTGAGCTGCATGAGCTGTTTATATATTTTGGAAATTAATCCCTTGTCCATTGATTCATTTGCAAATATTTTTTCCCATTCTGAGGGTTGTCTTTTGGTCTTGTTTATGGTTTCCTTTGCTGTGCAAAAGCCTTGAAATTTCATTAGGTCCCATTTGTTTATTTTTGTTTTTATTTCCATTACTGTAGGAGGTGGATCAAAGAAGGTCTTGCTGTGATTTATGTCAAAGAGTGTTCTTCCAATGTTTTCCTCTAAGAGTTTTATAGTGTCCAGTCTTACATTTAGGTCTTTAATTCATTTTGAGTTTATTTTTGTGTATGGTGTTAGGGAGTGTTCTAATTTCATTCTTTTACATGGAGCTGTCCAGTTTTCCCAGCACCACTTATTGAAGAGTCTGTCTTTTCTCCATTGTATATCCTTGCCTCCTTTGTCATAGATTAGTTAACAATAGGTGCGTGAGTTTATCTCTGGGCTTTCCATCTTGTCCCATTGATCTATGTTTCTGTTTTTCTGCCAGTACCATATTTCTTGATTACTGTAGCTTTGTAGTATAGTCTGAAGTCAGGGAGTCTGATTCCTCCAGCTCCGTTTTTTTCCCTCAAGACTGCTTTGGCTATTCGGGGTCTTTTGTGTCTCCATACAAATTTTAAGATGATTTCTTCTAGTTCTGTAAAAAATGCCAATGACAATTTGATAGGGATTGCACTGAATCTGTAGATTGCTTTGGGTAGTAGAGTCATTTTAACAATATTGATTCTTCCAATCAAGGAACATGGTATATCTCTCCATCTGTTGGTATCATCTTTAATTTCTTTCATCAGTGTCTTATAGTTTTCTGCATACAGGTTTTTTGTCTCCCTAGGTAGATTTATTCCTAGGTATTTTATTCTTTTTGTTGCAATGGTAAATGAGTGTTCCCTTAATTTCTCTTTGAGATTTTTCATCATTAGTGTATAGGAATGCAAGAGATTTCTGTGCATTAATTTTGTATCCTGCAATTTTACCAAATTCATTGATTAGCTCTCGTAGTTTTCTGGTGGCATTTTTAGGATTCTCTATGTATAGTGTCATGTCATCTGCAAATAGTGACAGTTTTAATTCTTCTTTTCCAATTTGTATTCCTTTTATTTATTTTTCTTCTCTGATTGCCATGGCTAGCACTTCCAAAACTATGTTGAATAATACTGGTGAGAGTGGACATCCTTGTCTTGTTCCTGATCTTAGAGGAAATGCTGTCAGTTTTTCACCATTGAGAATGATGTTTGCTATGGGTTTGTCGTATATGGCCTTTATTATGTTGAGGTAGGTTCCCACTATCCCCACTTTCTGGAGATTTAATCATAAATGGGTGTTGAATTTTGTCAAAAGCTTTTTCTGCATCTGTTGAGATTATCCTATGGTTTTTATTCTTCAGTTTGTTAATATGGTGTATCACATTGATTGATTTTCATATATTGAAGAATCCTTGCATCCCTGGGATAAATCCCACTTGATTGTGGTGTATTACCCTTTTAATTTGTTGTTGGATTCTGTTTACTAGTATTTTGTTGAGGATTTTTGCATCTATATTCATCAGTGATATTGGTCTGTAATTTTCTTTTTTTGTAGTATCTTTTTCTGGTTTTCATATCAGTGTGATGGTGGCCTCATAGAATGAGTTTGGGAGTGTTCCTTCCTCTGCAATTTTTTGGAAGAGTTTGAGAAGGATAGGTGTTAGCTCTTCTCTAAATGTTTGATAGAATTCATCTGTGAAGCCATCTGGTCCTGGACTTTTGTTTGTTGGAAGATTTTCAATCACAGTTTGAATTTCGTAACTTGTGATTGGTCTTTTCATATTTTCTGTTTCTTCCTGGTTCAGTCTTGGAAGGTTATACCTTTCTAAGAATTTGTCCATTTCTTCCTCGTTGTCCATTTTATTGGCATAGAGTTACTTGTAGTAGTCTTTTAGGATGCTTTGTATTTCTGTGGTGTCTGCTGTAACTTCTCCTTTTTCATTTCTAATTTTATTGATTTGAGTCCTCTCCCTCTTTTTCTTGATGAGTCTGGCTAATGGTTTATCAATTTTGTTTATCTTCTCAAAGAACCAGCTTTTAGTTTTATTGATCTTTGCTATTGTTTTCTTTGTTTCTATTTCATTTATTTCTGCTCTGATCTTTATGATTTCTTTCCTTCTGCTGACTTTGGGTTTTGTTTGTTCTTTTTCTCTTTCCTTTAGGTGTAACGTTAGATTGTTTATTTGAGATTTTTCTTGTTTCTTGAGGTAGGCTTGTATAGCTCTAAACTTCCCTCATAGAACTGCTTTTGCTGCATCCCATATGTTTTGGATCATCGTGTTTTTGTTGTCATTTGTCTCTAGGTATTTTTTGATTTCCTCCTTGATTTCTTTAGTGATCTCTTGGTTATCTAGTAATGTATTGTTTAGCCTCCGTGTGTTTGTGTTTTTTACGTTTTTTTCCCTGTAATTCATTTCTAATCTCATAGCGTTGTGTTCAGAAAAGATGCTTGATATGATTTCAATTTTCTTAAATTTTCTGAGGCTTGATTTGTGACCCAAGATGTGATTTATCCTGGAGATTATTCCATGCGCACTTCAGAAGAAAGTGTAATCTGCTGTTTTTGGATGGAATGTCCTATAAGTATCAGTTAAGTCCATCTTATTTAATGTATCATTTAAAGCTTGTGTTTCCTTATTTATTTTCATTTTGGATGATCTGTCCATTGGTGTAAGTGAGGTATTAAAGTCCCCTACTATGAATATGTTACTGTCGATTTCCTCTTTTATAGCTGTTAGCAGTTGCCTTATGTATTGAGGTGCTCCTATGTTAGGTGCATATATATTTATAATTGTTATATCTTCTTGGATTGATTTGTTGATCATGATGTAGTGTCCTTCGTTGTCTCTTGTAACATTCTTTATTTTAAAGTCTATTTTATCTGATATGAGTATTGTTACTCCAGCTTTCTTTTGATTTCCATTTGCATGGAATATCTTTTTCCATCCCCTCACTTTCAGTCTGTATGTGTCCCTAGGTCTGAAGTGGGTCTCTTGTAGACAGCATATATATGGGTCTTGTTTTTGTATTCATTCAGCAAGGCTGTGTCTTTTGGTTGGAGCATTTAATCTATTCATATTTAAGGTAATTATCAATATGTATGTTCCTAATACCATTTTCTTAATTATTTTGGGTTTGTTTTTGTAGGTCCTTTTCTTCTCTTGTGTTTCCAACTTAGAGAAGTTCCTTTAGCCTTTGTTGTAGAGCTGGTTTGGTGGTGCTGAATTCTGTTAGCTTTTGCTTATCTGTAAAGCTTTTGATTTCTCTGTCAAATCTGAATGAGATCCTTGCCAGGTAGAGTAATCTTGGCTGTAGGTTCTTCCCTTTCATCACTTTAAGCATATCATGCCACTGCCTTCTGGCTTGTAGAGTTTCTGCTCAGAAATCAGCTGTTAACCTTATGGGAGTTCCCTTGTATGTTATTTGTCATTTTTCCCTTGCTGCTTTTAATAATTTTTCTTTGCCTTTAATTTTTGCCAATTTGTTTACTATATATCTCGGCATGTTTCTCCTTGGGTTTATCCTGCCTGGGACTCTGCGCTTCCTGGACTTCGGTGGCTATTTCCTTTCCCATGTTAGGGAAATTTTCGACTATAATCTCTTTAATCTCATCTTCTCGATCTTTGCCTCCATTCGTTTTCCGATGTCCTGGATCATCTTCACTATCATTATTCTGAGTTCTTTTTCTGGAAGGTTGCCTATCTCCACTTCATTTAGTTGTTTTTCTGAGGTTTTATCTTGTTCCTTCATCTGGTACATAACCCTCTGTCTTTTCATCTTGTCTCTCTTTCTGTGACTGTGGTTTTTGTTCCACAGGCTGCAGGATTGCAGTGCTTCTTGCTTCTGCTCTCTGCCCTCTGGTCTCTTCTATTTTTAGACATGCAATATTCCCTGATAACTACATTTCCAAAAATTTGGTAGTATTTTTACTATTTTGAATGGCATTATTTTTCCATTAATTAAAAAATTAATATTTAAAAATATATCAATGTATTGATAGAATTTATAAAGAATATTGATTTTTCAACTTTTAATTATTTAAACAATTTTAGATTTAAAGAAATTGGACCAATATAGAGTAGGGATATCTCATATACCCTTCACCCACATTCCATTCATGTGAACATCTTGCATATACATGGTACAATGACAGAAACTAGGAAATCAACATCTGTGCAAATATTATCAACTAAAGTGAAGACTGTATTTGGAGTTCACCCATTGTTAAGATCCTTTTTCTGTTCCAGGATCCTGAATTGCATTTTGTTTTTTCCTGCAGTCTGTGACTCTTATTTTCCATTGTCTTTCATTGCTTTGACATTTTTGAAGAGAACTGGACAGTGATTTTGTAGAATATCCCTCAGTTAAGGTGAACCTGATGATTTCTTATGATTAGATGGAAATTATGTCTTTTTAAAACAATAGCACAGAAGCAACATGTCCTTTTAAATACATTATATCAGGTTACATGTTGTCAGTATGTCTTATTACTGGTTATACTACTACTATCACTTGGTAAAAGTGGTGCTTATTGGGTTTCTCCACTGTAAATTTTTTATTTTCCCCTTTGTAATTAATAAATATATTGTGGATATACTTTGAGAGTGGCAAATAGCATGTTTCTCCTCAAACTCTGGCCCACTAATTTTATTGTCCATCATTAAATCTTGCCTATAGCCATCATTAGCATGGAGCTCTACTTATAATTTTTTATTCTGTTATTCCTTCTACACTTGGAATTCTTATTTAAGGAAGAGCTGTCTCTCTCCCCTATGTATGTATTTATTTATTCAAATATTTATCTGTATCCATTTGGACTCATGATATTAATTTTATCTATGGTTTTCAATCCATTACTATTAGTATTTAGTTTCTTGATCAAACTGTTCCAGCTTTGTCTCTTGGGAACACTTTTTGGTTGGCTCCGGCACCGTTTTTGCCAGATTCCATCCCTTTTTGGAGCACTTCCTGACTTTCTTGTACCACAAAATGTTCCAGGATCCCTGCCTTTTCTCTTAGGAGCTCTGGTTCTGTGTGGATATTAGTTTTAGTTTAAAGTGTTTATCTTTGAAAATGTTTGGCAAGATATTTCTATTCTGAAGTGTCTTGTGAATTGTTTCCTAAATATTTTTCATCTTAACCTCAATTATCACCATATTTCTCTGTCTCCATTTTACAGGTAATCTAAGAACATTCATGTGATTTTTGAAAGGCCAAGATTACATAGCTAGGGAATGGCAAAAGACTTCAACTTGGTACAGCTCTTCTGATTAAACATCCATGTTCTCTGTCCATACCAGTGGACCTGTCATCGTAGGAGGCATGTAGCATCTGCTTACCACAGAGTGTTAAGCATTTAAATCTCTGTTATTCTTAATTCATGATGTTTATAGCTTTTGTACTTGCCTGCAAGCTCCCACTATGCAGCCCTGACACCATTCACCGTATCTAAATTCATATACCTGGTATCTGATAACCATGAGATTCACACTTGCATTTAACACTACGCTACCCTGCCATCCCTGAAACATGAGCAGTCTGTTGAAATGTTAAATTTCAAAACGCTTATGGTGAAAAATATTAGTTAATGGGTATCAAAAAGCTTAGATTTTTGTCTATAGTTTTATCAGCCAATAACTTCTTGAAGGAATCACTTGAGGAAATATGAATAATATAATCCTTGCTTAAGTTATGGAATAGAGATGGATCCCTTTTGTCTGTGGCAGCAAAGGATCTTGTTAGTTTCAAAATAATAGCAATAAAAAGATGGTTCAGTGCTAAAGAGCTATGAGCAAGAGAATACACACACACACACAAATTTATTGTGGCTATTATTTTCTGGATCTATAATAGTTCACTTCCTGAGAAGTGAGACTTTTTTCCAGAGACAGTATTTGAATGTGGTGCTGTCAAGCTGGCTGTAGGTCTATGTAGAAATTTAACAAAAATGGCTCCGTATAGGAGAAACTAATCAGTTCTTGTCAAATCTGGGAGAAATACATAATTCCAATGTACTTCAGCAGCAGCATGAGCTTCGGAGCTTGACATTTGCCACAGATTTCACAAGGGACTGAATATTTTTGATTTTGGTTTCCTTATTATTGAAATAGTTTTAATAATATCTACCCCCAAAGGTAAGGATTAAGTCAGATACTATAGGTAAAGCCATCAGCACAGTGCCTGGCATGGATGAGCTGCTGTGTTAATGGTGGGGATAACTGCTGGCCTTATCATCACTGACATGAACATCATTGTCATTACTCACATTAATATTAATTACAGCCTCCAATACATGTGCTGTGTCTGGTTTCAAATTTGGATCTCTTTTTCCTTCTTTGTAAAATAGATTTAGCTGAGCAGGTGCAGCTACCCTAGATATCCCCGCAAATGCTTTGCTAAGACCTCAGTTTGGTAATGCTGGTGCAGGCTATGATTGAAGAAAGGACAAGAACCCACTTCACTCAGCAACACTTTATAACACAGTCTCAGAGAGGACAATTTCCTACCCATGACAGTTTTATTATTGCAGCTTTCATCTCAACAGGCAGAATAAATACAACCTTCATAAGAAGTACTCTAGATAGGCCAGAAAGTATTACACTAACTTCTGACACAGGAAACACTGCTGTTATGAATGTAATATTGTCATGTTTGTTTTGTGCTTTGGAAAACCAGCTAAAGTATTGAATATAAAGCTGTTTTGAGAAGTGTTAATCATCTGGTAAACTATATTAATATGAAGAAGTCTCTCTTTCCATTCTCCAGATCTTGTTCTCTTTGCCATACAAACATTCCAAATATGGATTAATTGTTCTTTATGCTAATGTACAGTAACATGAGTTTAGAAAACATGCTGTAACATAATAACATAATGGTTAGTTGGTTAATCTTGGAGCTCTGAGTTGGGTTTCCTGGGTTCATATTCTGCCTTCTTACCAACCACATGGTGTAGATGAATTACTGAACTTCTCTGTGCTCCATTCATCCAACGGATATTCATTGAGCTTCAGCTATAGGCTGGGCACCATTCTAAGTTCTGGGTACTCTGAGTATAATATGGAGATATCTCACAACTGCACGCCTTGCTTAAAGACCCATATGTTTATTTCGACCCAGAGAATATCTTGATACTGAAAGAAGGAAATTGCATAGCACTGGAGGTCCTAGGTGTCTCCCTCTTTTCCTCTGTTTTGAGACCATTTGTATCCTTGGAATTAGTAGTAAAGTTTGATACTGGGTAAGACTCTGATTCATGTTAGACTTATGTGGCAGTCTGCTTTTTTGTATTATCCCAAATCCAAAGAATAATATGGAAGAGTAAAGAGGGATAATAACCCACAGTTTTTATTTTAGAATAATTGCAAATATTGACTGGCTGTAACAGATATCAAAGGTAATTTTAAATCCATTGTATGAAATTGGATAATATTGGATGAAACAAATATAGTAGAGCCAAAAACGGTATTTTAGACTATATATAACTCAATAACTCCTGGTCGTAATAGGTACCACTCAGAGAGCAAAAGGTAAACCTCAGAATGGGAGAACATATTTTCAAGACAACATATTTTATTTTATGCATTTGTGCTCACTGAGAAAATTAATCACTTTGGAGTTTTGATTAACAAGTTCATTTTTAGTCAATATCATACTTGATGGTATACTTTTTTATGGTATACATTTATAAAGCATCTTTTAAAAAACAGATTGGAGAGTCATAGTCAATGCATTAATAAGTACATTTGAAAAACATCAGATGAATTTCTTAAATAATGTATGATCTTTCATTTAAAATATTTATGATAAATCGTTCACAATTACTAAAATAACTCATGGCTATGAAGTTGGAAACTTAAAAGAAGATTTTCATTTCCCACGAGCAGTGTGAGTGTCTGTGTCTTCTTTAAGGTATAGTTGGTTTAATGCTTCCACGATGTGCCACATTTAGATGATTTCCATGGAGACATTTTCTGCTTAATCTTAGGTGAGAATATTAGTTAATCTTATTAAAATTTTTTTTTATTTTTTAGAAAAAAATTTTATTTTATATTAGAGTATATTTGAATAACAATGTTCTATTAGTTTCAGGTGTGCAGCAAAGTGGTTCACTTATACATATACATGTATCTATTCTTTCTCAAATTCTTTTCCCATTTAGGTTATTAAAAAGTATTGAGCATAGTTCCATGCATACCTGCTGTACAGTATAGGTCCTTGTTGGTTATCTATTATAAATATAGCAGTGTGTGTATGTCAGTCCCAAACACCTAATCTGTACCCACCCCACGTTACACCCCCTAATAATCATAAGCTCTTTCTCTAAGTCAGACTCTGTTTCTATTTTGTAAATAAATTCAGTTGTATCATATTTTTTAGATTCTGCATATAAGCAATATCATATGATATTTATCTCTCTCTGTCTGACTTAACTTCACTTAGCATGGTAATCTCCAGGAGCATCCATGTTGCTGAAAATGGCATTATTTCATTCTTTTTAATGGGTGAGTAACAGTCCATTGTGTCTGTATGTGTGTGTGTATATATATATATACACCACATGTTCTTTATCCATTCATCTGTTGATGGACATTTAGGTTGTTTCCATGTCTTGGCTATTGTAAGTGGCACTGCAGTGAACATTGGGGTGCATGTATCCTTTCGAACCATGTTTTTCTCCAGATCTATGCCCAGGAGTGGTACTGCTGGATCATATGGTACCTCTATTTTTAGTTTCTTAAGGAACCACCATACTGTTCTCCATAGTGGCTGCACCAATTTACATTTCCACCAACACTGTAGGAGGGTTCCCTTTTCTCTACACCCTCTCCAGCATTTGTTATTTGTAGATTTTTTGATGATGGTGATTCTGACCAGTTTGAGGTAGTTTTTTCTTTTCTATTTTATTTATTTATTTATTTATTGTTTAACATCTTTTTTGGAGTATAATTGCTTTACAATAGTATGTTAGTTTCTGTTTTATAACAAAGTAAACCAGCTATACATATACATATATCCCCATATTTCCGCCCTCTTGCATCTCCCTCCTGCCCTCCCTATCCCACCCCTCTAGGTGGTCACAAAGCACTGAGCTGATCTCCCTGTGCCATGCAGCTGCTTCCCACTAGCTATCTATTTTACATTTGGTAGTGTATATGTGACCATGCCACTCCCTCACTTCGTCCTAGCTTACCCTTCCCCCTCCCCATGTCCTCAAGTCCATTCTTTATGTCTGCATCTTTATTCCTGTCCTGCACCTAGGGTCTTCAGGACCTTTTTTTTTTTTAGATTCCATATATTTGTGTTAACATATGGTATTTGTTTTTCTCTTTCTGACTTCACTCTGTATGAGAGACGCTAGGTCCATCCACCTCACTACAAATAACTCAGTTTTGTTTCTTTTTATGGCTGAGTAATATTCCATTGTACATATGTGCTACATCTTCTTTATCCATTCATCTGTCAGTGGACACTTAGGTTGCTAATAGAGCTGCAGTGAACATTGTGGTACATGACTCTTTGAATTATGGTTTTGTGGTACATGACTCTTTTTGAATTATGGTTTTCTCAGGGTATATTCCCGGTAATAGGATTCCTGGGTCATACCGTAGTTCTATTTTTGGTTTTTTAAGGAACCTCCATACTGTTCTCCATAGTGGCTATATCAATTTACATTCCCACCAACAAGGCAAGGGGGTTTCCTTTTCTCCACACCCTCTCCAGCATTTATTGTTTGTAGATTTTTGATTTTTATTTTATTATTTTTTAAAAAAAATTTTTCACATCTTTATTGGAGTATAATTGCTTTACAATGGTGTGTTAGTTTCTGCTTTACAACAAAATGAATCAGTCATATATACACATATGTTCCC
Source organism: Stenella coeruleoalba (assembly GCF_951394435.1). NCBI lineage: Eukaryota > Metazoa > Chordata > Mammalia > Artiodactyla > Delphinidae > Stenella > Stenella coeruleoalba. The sequence continues at coordinate 54,972,032 of NC_137156.1, forward strand.
ATATCCTCTCTCTCCTGCGTCTCCCTCCCTCCCACCCTCCCCATCCCACCTCTCCAGGCGATCACAAATCACCAAGCTGATCTCCCTGTGCTATGCGGCTGCTTCCCACTAGCTGTCTACCTTACGTTTGGTAGTGTATATATGTCCATGCCTCTCTCTCACTTTGTCACAGCTTACCCTTCCTTCTCCCCATATCCTCAGGTCCATTCTGACCGGTGTGAAGTTGTAGTTTTGATATGCATTTCTCTAATAATTACTGATGTTGAGCATCTTTTCATGAGCCTCTTGGCCATCTGTATGTCTTCTTTGGAGAAATGTCTGTTTAGGTCTTCGGCCCATTTTTGGATTGGGTTGTTTGTTTTTTTCATATTGAGCTGCATGAGCTGTTTGTAAATTGTGGAGATTAATCCTTTGTCACTTGCTTTACTTGGAAATATTTTCTCCCATTCTGAGAGTTGTCTTTTTGTCTTGTTTATGTTTTCCTTTGCTGTGCAAAAGGTTTTAAGTTTCATTAGGTCCCATTTGTTTATTTTTGTTTTTATTTCCATTTCTGTAGGAAGTAGGTCAAAAAGGATCTTGCTGTGATTTATGTCACAGAGTGTTCTGCCTGTGTTTTCCTCTAAGAGTTTTATAGTGTCTGGCCTTACATTTAGGTCTTGAATCCATTTTGAGTTTATTTTTATGTGCGGTGTTAGGGAGTGTTCTAGTTTCTTTCTTTTACATGTAGCTGTCCAGTTTTCCCAGCACCACTAATTGAAGAGTCTGTCTTTCCTCCATTGTATATTCTTGCCTCCATTATCAAAAATAAGGTGACCATGTGTGCATGGGTTTATCTCTGGGCTTTCTATCCTGTTCCATTGATCTATATTTCTATTTTTGTGCCAGTACGGTACTGTCTTGATTACTGTAGCTTTGTAGTATAGTCTTAAGTCTGGGAGCCTGATTCCTGCAGCTTTGTTTTTCTTTCTGAAGACTGCTTTCTCTATTCACGGTCTTCTATGGTTCCATACAAATTGTGAAATGTTTTGTTCTAGTTCTGTGAAAAATGCCCGTTGGTAGTTTGATAGGGATTGCATTGAATCTGTAGATTGCTTTGGGTAGTGGAGTGATTGTCAGAATATTGATTCTTCCAATCCAAGAACATGTATATCTCTCCATCTTTGTATCATCTTTAATTTCTTTTCATCAGTGTCTTATATTTTCTGGATACAGGTCTTTTGTCTCCTTAGGTAAGGTTATTCCTAGATATTTTATTATTTTTGTTGCAATGGTAAATGTGAGTGTTTCCTTCATTTCTCTTTCATATTTTTCATCATTAGTGAATAGGAATGCAAGAGATTTCTGTGCATTAATTTTGTATCCTGCTACTTTACAAAATTCATTGATTAGATCTAGTAGTTTTCTGGGAGCATCTTTAGAATTCTCTATGTATAGTATGTCATCTGCAAAAAGTGACAGCTTTACTTATTCTGTTCTGATTTGAATTCCTTTTATTTCTTTCTCTTCTCTGATTGCTGTGGCTAAAACTTCCAAAACTATGTTGAATAAAAGTTGTGAAAGTGGACAACCTTGTCTTCTTCCTGATCTTAGAGGAAATGAAATGGTTTCAGTTTTTCACCATTGAGAACAATGTTGGCTATAGGTTTGTCATATATGGCTTTTATTATGTTGAGGTAAGTTCCCTCTATGCCTACTTTCTGGAGGGTTTTTATCATAAATGGGTGTTGAATTTTGTCAAAAGCTTTTTCTGCATCTATTGAGATGATCATATGGTTTTTATTCTTCAGTTTGTTAATATGGTGTATCACATTGATTGACTTGTGTATATTGAAGAATCCTGAATTCCTGGGATCAACTCCTCTTGATCATGGTGTATGACCCTTTTAATGTGCTGTTGGATACTGTTTCCTAGTATTTTCTTGAGGATTTTTGCATCTTTTTTCATCAGTGATATTGCTTTGTAGTTTTCTTTCTTTGTGACATCTTTGTCTGGTTTTGATATCAGGTTGATGGTGGCCTCATAGAAAGAGTTTGGGAGTGTTCCTCCCTCTGCTATATTTTGGAAGAGTTTGAGAAGGATAAGTGTTAGCTCTTCTCTAAGTGTTTGATAGAATTCACCTGTGAAGCCATCTGTCTGCTCCTAGGCTTTTGTTTGTTGGAAGGTTTTTAATTATACTCTCAATTTCAGTGCTTGTGATTGGTCTGTTTATATTTTCTGTTTCTTCCTGGTTCAGTCTCAGAAGGTTGTGCTGTTTAGGAATTTGTCCATTTCTTCTAGATTGTCCATTTTATTGGCATGTAGTTGCTTGTAGTAATCTCTCATGGTCCTTTGTATATCTGCAGTGTCCATTGTTACTTCTCCTTTTTCACTTCTAATTCTGTTGATTTGAGTCTTCTCCCTTGTTTTCTTGATGAGTGTGGCTAATGGTTTATGAATTTTGTAATCTTCTCAAAGAACCAGCTTCTGCTTTTATTGATCTTTGCTATTGTTTCTTTCATTTCTTTTTCATTTATTTCTGATCTGATCTTTATGATTTCTTTCCTTCTGGTAACTTTGTGGTTTTTTGTTCTTCATTCTCTAATTGCTTTAGGTATAAGTTTAAGTTGTTTATTTCAGATGTTTCTTGAGGTAGCATTGTATTGCTATAAACTTCCCTCTTAGAACTGCTTTTGCTGCATCCCATAGGTTTTGGGTCATCGTGTTTTCTTTGTCATTTGTTTCTAGGTATTTTTTGATTTCCTCTTCGATTTCTTCAGTGATCTCTTGGTTATTTAGGAGTGTATTGTGTAGCCTCCATGTGTTTGTTTGTTTTTACGGATTTTTTTCCTATAATTGATATCTGTTCTCATAGCGTTGTGTTTGGAAAAGATACTTGATATGATTTCAGTTTTCTTAAATTTACCAAGGCTTGATTTGTGACTCAAGATATGATCTATCCTGGAAAATGTTCCATGAGCACTTGAGAAGAAAGTGTATTTTGTTGTTTTTGATGGAATGTCCTATAAATATCAGTTAAGTCCATCTTGTTTAACGTATCATTTAAAGTTTGTGTTTACTTGTATATTTTCATTTTGGATGATTTGTCCATTGGTGAAAGTGGGGTGTTAAAGTCGCCTACTATGATTGTGTTACTGTCGATTTCCCCTTTTATGGCTGTTAGCATTTGCCTTATGTATTAAGGTGCTCCTATGTTGGATGCATAAATATTTACAGTTGTTATATCTTCTTGGATTGATCCCTCGATCATTATGTAGTGTCCTTCTTTGTCTTTTGTAATAGTCTTTATTTTAGAGTCTATTTTGTCTGATATGAGAATTGCTATTCCAGCTTTGTTTTGATTTCCATTTGCATGGAATATCTTTTTCCATCCCCTCACTTTCAGTCTGTATGTGTCCCTAGGTTTTACTGTGTCTCTTGTAGACAGCATATATATGGGTCTTGTTTTTGTATTCATTCATCCAGTCTGTACTGTGTCTTTTAGTTGGAGCATTTAATTCATTTTCATTTAAGTTAGTTATCGATTGTGTGTTCCTATTATCATTCTCTTAATTGTTTTGCATTTGTTATTGTAGGTCTTTTCCTTCTCTTATGTTTCTTGCCCATAGAAGTTCCTTTAGCATTTGTTAAAAAGCTGGTTTTGTGGTGCTGAATTCTCTTACCTCTTGCTTGTCTGTAAAGGTTTTAATTTCTACATCTAATGTGAGTGAGATCCTTGCTGTGTAGAGTAATCTTGTTTGTAGGTTTTTCCCTTTCTTCACTTTAAATATGTCCTGCAACTGCCTTCTGGCTTGTAGAGTTTCTGCTGAAAGATCAGCTGTTAACCTTATGGGGCTTCCCTTGTTTGCTGGTTTTCCCTTGCTGCTTTTTATATTTTATCTTTGTATTTAATCTTTGATAGTTTGATTAATATGTGTCTTGGTGTTTTTCTCATTGAATTTGTCCTGTATGGGACTCTGTGCTTCCTGGACTTGATTGACTATTTCCTTTCCCACATTAGGGAAGTTTTCAACTAATATCTATTCAGATATTTTCTCAGTCCCTTTCTTTTTCTCTTCTTCTTCTGGGACCCCTATAATTTGAATGTTGGTGCATTTAATGTTGTCCCAGAGGTCTCTGAGACTGTCCTCAATTTTTTTTCATTCTTTTTTCTTTATTCTGCTCTGCGGTAGTTATTTCCACTATTTTATCTTCCCGGTCACTTATCCGTTCTTCTGCTTTAGTTATTCTGCTATGGATTCCTTCTAGAGAATCTTTAATTTCATTTATTGTGTTGTTCATCATTGATTGTTTGCTCTTTAGTTCATGTAGGTCCTTGTGAAACATTTCTTATATTTTCTCCATTGTATTTTCTAGATTTTGGATCATATTTACTATCATTACTCTGAACATTTTTCAGGTAGACTGCCTATTTCCTCTTCATTTGTTTGTTCTGGGGGATTTTACCTTGCTCCTTCACCTGATGTGTGTTTCTCTGTCTTCTCATTGTGTTTAACTTACTGTGTTTGTGGTCTCCTCTTCACAGGCTGCAGGATCATAGTTCCCAATGAATTTTTGGTGTCTGCCTCCAGTGGCTAAGGTTGGTTCAGTGTGTGTAGGCTTCCTTCTGGAAGTGACTGGTTCCTGTTGTCTGGTGGACGAGGCTGGATCTTGTCTTTCTGGTGGGCAGGACCATGTTTGGTTGTTTGTTTTGGGGTGTCTGTGACCTTATTATTATTTTAGGCAGACTGTCTGCTAATGGGTGGGGTTGTATTCCTGTCTTGCTAGTTGTTTGTCATAGGGTGTCCAGCACTGTAGCTTGCTGGTCATTGAGTAGTGCTGGGTCTTAGTGTTGAGATGGAGGTCTCTGTGAGAGATTTTGTCGTTTGATATTATGTGGAGCCAGGATGTCTCTGGTGGACCCTTGTCCTGAACTCAGCTCTCCCACCTCAGAGGCACATCCCTGACACCCGGCTGGAGCACCAAGACTCTGTTAGCCACATGGCTCAGAAGAAAAGAGAGAAGAGAAAGAGAGAAAGAGAGAGAGGGAGAGAGGGGGAGAGGGAGAGGGGGGAGAGGGAGAGGGAGAGAGGGGGAGAGGGGGAGGGGGGAGAGGGAGAGGGAGAGGGAGAGGGTTATTAAAATACAAAATAATAAAATTGTTAAAAATAAACAGAATTAACAAGTAAGAGAAAAAAGAAAAATAAAGAAAAAAAATGAAAGAAAGAAAGAAGAGAGCAGCCAAACCAAAAAACAAATCCACCAAGGTTAACAAGTGCTAAAAACTATTCTAAAAAGAAAAAATAAGGACAGACAGAATTGTAGGATGAATGGTAAAAGCAAAGCTGTACAGACAAAATCACACAAAGAAATATACACACTCACAAAAAGAGAAAAAGGAAAAAATATATATTTATATATAAAAAAAGAGGAACAGAGCAACCCAATCAATAAACAAATCTACCAATGATAATAAACTCTAAATACTAAACTAAGAGAAACATAAAACCAGAAACAAATTAGTTGCAAAAAACAAACTCCAAGTCTACAGTTGCTCCCAATGTCCACCACCTCAATTTTGGGATGATTCGTTGTCTACTCATTTATTCCAGAGATGCAGGGTACATTAAGTTGACTGTGGAGATTTAATCTGCTGCTCCTGAGGCTGCTAGGAGAGATTTCCCGTTCTCTTCTTTGTTTGCACAGCTCCTGGGGTTCAGGTTTGCATCTGGACCCGCCCCTGCATGTAGGTTGCCTGAGGGCGTCTGTTCTTTGCTGAGACAGGACGGAGTTAAAGTAGCGGCTGATTAGGGGGCTCTGGCTCACTTGAGCTGGGGGGAGGGAGGGGTACAGAATGCAGGGGGAGCCTGTGGTAGCAGTGGCCAGCATAACGTTGCAACAGCCTTAGGTGTGCTGTGTGTTCTCCCGGAGAAGTTGTCCCTGGATCGCCAGACCCTGGCAGTGGCGGGCTGCACAGGCTCCCGGGAGGAGATGTGTGGATAGTGACCTGTGCCTGCACACAGGTTTCTTGGTGGCTGCAGCAACAGCGGACTTAGTGTTTCATGCCCGTCTCTGGGGTCCGCGCTGATAGCCGTGGCTCACTCCTGTCTCTGGAGCTCGTTTAGGCGGTGCTCTGAATCCCCTCTCCTCGCGCAGCCCGTAACAGTGGTCTCTTGCTTCTTAGGCAAGTGCAGACTTTTTCCCAGACTCCCTCCCGGCTAGCTGTGGTGCACTAGCCCCCTTCAGGCTGTGTTCATGCAGCCAACCCCAGTCCTCTCCCTGGGGTCTGACGTCCAAAGCCTGAGCCTCAGCTCCCAGCCCCCACCCAGCCCGGCGGGTGAGCAGACAAGCCTCTCAGGCTGGTGAGTGCTGGTCAGGACTGATCCTCTGTGCGGGAATCTCTCCGCTTTGCCCTCTGCACCCCTGTTGCTGCGCTCTCCTCCGTGGCTCCAAAGCTTCCCTCCCACCGCCCCCCGTCTCTGCCCGCAAAGGGGCTTCCTAGTGTGTGGAAACTTTTCCTCCTTCACAGCTCCCTCCCAGAGGTGCATGTCCTGTCCCTATTCTTTTGTCTCTATTTTTTCTTTTTTCTTTTGCCCTACCCAGGTACGTGGGGAGTTTATTGCCTTTTGAGAAGTTGGACGTCTTCCACCAGCCTTCAGTAGGTGTTCTGTGGGAGTTGTTCCACATGTAGATGTATTCCTGATGTATTTGTGGGGAGGAAGGTGATCTCCACATCTTACTCCTCCGCCATCTTGAAGGTCTGTCTTCTCACTGTAGTTTTGATTTACATTTCTCTAATAATTAGCGATGTTGAGCATCTTTTCATGTGCCTCTTGGCCATCTGTATGTCTTCTTTGGAGAAATGTGTGTAGGTCTTTTGCCCAGTTTTTGATTGGGTTTTTTGTTTGTTTGTTTTCAATATTCAGCCTCATGAGCTGTTTGTAAATTTTGGAGATTAATCCCTGGTCTCTCTCTTCATTTGCTAATATTTTCTCCCATTCTGTGAGGTTTTTTTTCATTTTATTGTTTCCTTTGGTGTCTAAAAGCTTCTGAGTTTAATTAGGTTTCATTTGTTAATTTTTGTTTTTATTTCCATTACTCTAGCAGGCGGATTGAAAAATATCTTGCTGCAATTTGTGTCACAGAGTGTTCCTCTAAGAGTTTTTTAGCATCCAGTCTTACATTTAGGTCTTTAATCCAGTTTTTTAAAAAATTATTTATTTATTTTATTATGCAGCAGGTTCTTATTCGTTTTCTATTTTATACATATTAGTGGATATATGTCAACCCCAATTTCGCAGTTCATCACACCACCACCCCCTGCTCCCCTCACTTTCCCCCCTTTGTGTCCTTACATTTGTCCTCTACATCTGTGTCTCTATTTCTGCCCTGCAAACTGGTTTATCTGTACCATTTTTCTAGATTCCACATATATGCATTAATATACAATATTTGTTTTTCTCTTTCTGACTTACTTGACTCTGCATGACAGTCTTTAGGTCCATCCACATCTCTACAAATGACCCAATTTCGTTCCTTTTTGCGGCTAATATTCCACTGTATATATGTACCACATCATTTTCCATTCGTCTGTTGATGGGCATTTAGGTTGCTTCCATGACCTGGCTATTGTAATTTGTGCTGCAGTGAACATTGGGGTGTGTGTGTCTTTTTGAAGTGTGGTTTTCTCAGGGTATATGCCCAGTAGTGGGATTACTGGGTCATATGGTTGTTTATTTTTAGTTTTTTAAGGAACCTCCATACTGTTCTCCATAGTGGCTGTATTAATTTACATTCCCACCAACAGTGCAAGAGGGTTCCCTTTTCTCCACACTCTCTCCAGCATTTGATATTGGTAGGTTTTCTGGTGAGGTCATTTCTGACTGTTGCGTGGTGATACCTCATTGTAGTTTTAATTTGCATTTCTCTAATAATTAGTGATGTTGAGCAGCTTTTCATGAGCCTCTTGGCCATCTGTATGTCTTCTTTGGAGAAATGTCTATTTAGGTCTTTTGCCCTTTTTCTTTGATTTTGTCGTTTTTTTAATATTGAGCTGCATGAGCTGTTTATATATTTTGGAGATTAATCCTTTGTTGATTCATTTGCAAATATTTTGTCCAATTCTGAGTGTTGTCTATCTTGTTTACAGTTTCATTTACTGTTCAAAAGCTTTTAAGTTTCATTAGGTCCCATTTGTTTATTTTTGTTTTTATTTCCATTACTCTAGTAGGTGGGTCGAAAAAGATCTTGCTGTGATTTATGTCAAAGTGTTCTTCCTATGTTTTCCTCTAAGAGATTTACAGTGTCTGGTCTTAAATTTAGGTCTTTAATCCATTTTGAGTTAATTTCTTTATATGGTGTTAGGGAGTTTTAATTTCATTGTTTTTACATGTAGGTGTGCAGTTTTCCCAGCACCACTTATTGAAGAGTGTGTCTTTTCTCCATTGTATATCCTTGCCTCCTTTGTCATAGATTAGTTGACCATAGGTGCATGGGTTTATCTCTGGGCTTTCTATCCTTTTCCTTTGATCTATATTTCTGTTTTTGTGCCAGTACCATATTTTCTTGATTATTGTATCCTTCAGTATAGTTTGAAGTCAGGGAGCCTGATTCCTCCAGCTCTGTTTTTCTTTCTCACGGTTGCTTTGGCTATTTAGGGTCTTTTGTATCTCCATACAGACTTTAAGGTTTTTTTGGTCTGGTTCTGTGAAAAATGCCATTCATTGTTAATCTGATAGAGATTGCAATGGATCTGTAGATTTCCTTGGATAGTATAGTCATTTTGACAGTATTGATTCTTCCAATCCAAGAACATGGTATATCTCTCCATCTGTTTGTGTCCTCTTTAATTTCTTTCATCAGTGTTTTATAGTTTACTCTGAAAACTATAAAGGTTTTTTTTGCCTCCTTTTGTAGGTTTATTCCTAGGTATTTTATTCTTTTTGATGCGATGGTAAATGAGATTATTTCTTTAATTTCTTTTTCTGATCTTTCACTGTGTATAGAAATGCAACAGATTTCTGTGTATTTATTTTGTATCCTGCAACTCTACCAAATTTATTGTTGAGTTCTAGTAATTTTTTGTAGTAGTTCCCACTGTGCCTACTTCCTATGTATAGTATCATGTCGTCTGCAAACAGTGACCGTTTTACTTCTTCTTCTCTGATTGATGTGGCTACACATTCCAAAACTACATTGAATGAAAGTGGCGAGTGTGGACACCCTTGTTTTCTTCCTGATTGTAGAGGAAACGCTTTCAGGTTTTCACCACTGAGTATGATTTTAGCTGTAGGTTTGTCATATGTGACCTTTATTATGTTGAAGTAGGTTCCCTCTGTGCCCACTTTCTGGAGCGTTTTTATCATAAATCGGTGTTGAATTTTGTCAAAAACTTTTTCTGCATCTATTTAGATGATCATATAGTTTTTATTCTTTAATTTTTTGATGTGGTGTATCACACTGATTGATTTGTGGGTATTGAAAAATCCTTGCATCCTTGATGCAAGGATCCTTGCACAGAGGATCATACACCACACCACTTGATCATGATTTGTGATCCTCTGTGCTTCCTGGACTTGGGTTACTGTTTGCTTTCCCATTGTTAAGGAAGTTTTTCTCTATTACCCCTTCAGACATTTTCTCAGGTCCTTTCTGGTTCTCTTCTCCTTCTGGGACCCCTATAGTGCAAATGTTGGTGCATTTAATGTTGTCTCAGAGGTCTCTTAGACTGTCCTCATTTCTTTTCATTTTTTTCCTGTACCATGTTTCACATCGGTGATTTCCACCATTCTGTATTCCAGCTCACCTTTCAATTCTTTGCCTCAGTTATTCTGATATTGATTCCTTCTAGTGTATTTTTCATTTTAGTTATTGTATTGTTCATCTCTGTTTGTTCTTTAGTTCTTCTAGGTCTTTGTTAAACATTTCTTTTATTGTCTCAATCTGTGCCTCCTTTCTTTTTCTAAGATCTTAGATTATCTTTACTATCATTACTCTGAATTCTTTTTGATGTAGATTGCGTATCTCCACTTCACTTAGTTGTTCTTCTGGGGTTTTATCTTGTTCCCTCATCTGGGACGTATTCCTCTGCCATCTCATTTTGTCTACGTTTCTGTGATTGTGGTTTCCATTCTACAGGCCGCAGGTTTGTAGTTCTTCTTGCTTCTGCTGTCTGCCCCCTGGTGGATGAGGCTGTTTAAGAGGCTTGTGCAGGCTTCCTGGTGGGAGGGAATTGTACCTGCCCACTGATGGTTGAGGCTGGGTATTGTCCCTCTGGTGTGCAGGGCAGTGTCAGGGGTTGTGTTTATTGGGCCGCTGTTTATTCAGGAAGACTTTAAGCAGCCTGTCTGCTGATGGGTGGGGCTGTGTTCCCACTCCATTGGTTATTTGACCTGAGGTGTCCCAGCATTGGAGCAGCCTACAGGCTCTTGGGTAAGGCCGGGTCTTGGTGAGAAAATGGTAACCTCCAAGAGCGCTCATGACAAAGAACACTCGCCAGAACCACTGCCACCAGTGTCCGCATTCCTGCAGAGAGCCACAGCTGCTTCCCACCTCCAAAGGAGACCCTCCAACACTAGCAGATAAGTCTAAACAAGTCTCTTATGAAGTCACTGCTTTTTTCCCTGGGTTCTGGTGTGCACAAGACACTGTGTACACACTGCAAGTGTGGAGTTTCTCTTTCTGCCAGTGCCATGGAATTCCTGCAATCAAACCCTGCTGGCCTTCAAAGCCAGATTCTCTAGGGGCTCCACCTTCCAGTTCCAGACCCCCTAATTGGGGAGCCTGGTGTAGTGCTCAGAACTTTCACTCCTGTGGGAGAACTTCTGTGGTATAATTATATTCCAGTTTGTGGGTACTCAGCTGGCGTATATGGGATTTGATTTTATCGCAGTTGTGTCCCTCCTACCACCTTATTGTGGCTTCTTCTTTGTCTTTGGATGTAAGATATCTTTTTTGGTAGGTTCCAGCTTTTTTTTGTCAATGGCTATTAAGCAGTTATTTGTGATTTTGGTGTTTCCAGAAGAAGAGGTGAGCTCACATCCTTCTACCATCTTGTCTCCCTTGTTAGTTAATTTTAAATGAGTTGAGGGAGTAGATAGTTCATGAAATAAATGGAAACCATATCTGTCTAGCTAATCAGTTTTATACGCTTGTTGAAATCTTTTTTTTTTTACCATTTTCTTTTTGTCGTATGCCTAGTTTCTCCCCCATATCCTCCCTTCTCTCTTTGTTTTTTCTGTCTTCTGCTTCCCATTTCCTTACCTGTTATCCTTTTAGCTTCACCTTCTGCTTCCTCCTTTTACTTCGTAATGAAAATCATTTAAAAAAATTCGTATAAATATAGAAAATTGCTAGAAAATTACTTTTTCTAAATTTAATATGGTCTTGTCTTAACTATTTGGTTGTCTGTTGCATTTTACAATGACTACAAATACAGATGGTCGTTGGGATTGCCTTTTCCAGCGTGGGGTTTGTTTCCTTCTTACCTTAGCCTAGAAAGAGAGGCTTCAGAGATCTACCTGGGGACCTTGATATGTGTGTGTTAGAGTTTGAGGGACCTAGAAGAGTTAGACTCACACCCCAGTAATAGGAGGGTACACGGCTGGCAGCAATAGTCTGTGCCAGCGGAGGTGAGGTTTGCCACTTGAGAAACAGTTCACTTGCACCAGTGGCATGAGAAAAGTGCAAGCTTCCTATGGAGGAAGGATGGAGAAAAAAGCCTGGTTAAAAGACAGAGAAAGAAATAAGACTGTGGGCAGTGGAACCCCAAGTAAGAGAGCCTGTTAGGAGGTGACACTGTAGATTGAAAGGTGAGTCCTGGGGGGACAACCACAGAATCCCCACATTAGAGAATTCCAGGGAAAGGGGGACTCTCCCAAGAATCTATACAATCACCCCACAGGGAACAGACTCAACTCTATCCATGAGGGTAAGAGAGACACATTTCAAAGGGGACCGATTAACACATTTTGTGTCCTTCATCCTCCTCCCTTCCCAGCTCAACAGTGGAGGGATCAGGAATTGAAGCCGAGTTGGGAAGTTGGAGGAAGCAGGAATAGTAGTGAAAAGGTCAACCTTTTCCTTTGTTCTCAACAGGTTTTCCACCATCAGTAGACCTGAGCTGGTTGAAAACAGAAGCTTTCACTTTAAATTATTTCAGAGGACTGGGCATCTAAATTATCTATTCTAATAGATAGAAGGGACCAGTGGTCTTCTTTAATTACCTAAGAGTTAATTGAGAAGTGATATTTCTTGGCTGAGCAGTCACTCAGGGACAAAGAAAAACACTAATCTTAGAGCAAAGTTCAGAAAGAACAGTGGGGTCTGAGAGGGGTGGTGAACTAGAGTCACTTAATGATGATACCCTACACAATTTTTTTTTTTTTGTAAATTCACCAGGGCCACTAAAGAAACATTCCACTTTAAGCTATCTATCTTTTAGCCATCTCTAGAAAAGTATTTATCTGTTGTTGTACAACCCAAAGATTTATTTATTCACCCCCTAAATTTGGGGTCCAAGTGACTGTCTAGCACTTTTTTTTAGCATCTCTTAAAATTTATTTATGGTAAAAGTTGTTTTTACTTTGCAGATGATGAAGTATCAAGTGCTACTAAAATAATATCCTCATCTACTATTTCCATGAATATGGGCTTCTGAATAGTATTTTAAGTGTTAATTTACTAACAGAGCAGACATATCATATAATCAAGACATATAATCAATATAGCAGCGTATTACTGTTGTACTGACAAAACGACATGCAATATTTGCAAAAATTCTGAAATCACTAGTCTATATAAGAAAGGCCACGTTTCCAGACTAATACTTCTAAATTAGTGCTTGTACTATAAAAGGAATTTGCTGTTCGTAAACAAACAACAAATCATTCAGAAAGTGTCTAATAAATGTGGATACACATCACTTTTCTAGACTGTGTCTAGTGAATAAATCAAGGTTTAGCTTGACAGGAAATCAAGCAATTTGGTGAATAACAGTTCGTGTATCATCTCGATGTTTACTAAACCATGTTGGTATGACAAATTTTCATTTATTTTAGATGGAGAAAAAAAAATGAAACGAAAACTTCTAGTGCACTAGATGTGCAAATAGTGTAGGTCTTCTTCTGTATTTTCTTATTTGATCTTTCCAAAACATGTCTCTAAGGGAGTTATTATTTGCCTTTGACAAGTAAAGAATAATTGATCACAACAAATACTTCAAGTCTCGTTTTGCTTGAAAACTCTACAGATCTCAAGAAATACATCACCAGCTTCTTAAAATCCCTTCCTTCCTTGGCTTTGGAAATAACTGCTCTCTCCTGGTGATTCTACCTCTCAGGGTTTTCTTATTCCTTATCTCAGGTTCCTGACTGAGATAAGGTGCATAGTTGAAAGCTTTCCTGGAGAGACAGGGAACAAGAGCAGAACATCTATTATCACCACTTCAACTATTATTATACTACTGGCCTCAGCTAGTGCAATATGGCAAGAAAAAAATAAGAAATCCATAATAATAAATAATATATATTTGTTCTTATTGTCTGATGGTATTTTTGTGAACATAGAAAAATACAAAAGCATCGACAAACTTTAGAATTAATAAGTAAATGTAGCAAGTTTACTATATGCAACTTACTGTAAAATTAATTATAATTCTGTCAGCAACAAAAAATAGGAAATAAATTGCCTAAAAAATACCGTTACAATAACATCAAACAGCTCAAATAAAAGGATAAATCTAACAGAAGTTGTACAAGCCTCTGCCCTTCAAACTACAATCATATTAAGGAAAATAAAAGAACATCTAAATAAATAGACAGTTATACCATGTTCAGATGTTGGACAACTCAATATTGTTATGATGCAGCTCTCCTCAAATTGATCTGTGGATTTAATGAAATCTCAATCAGTATTCTAGCCACATTATTAGAAATTGACAAATTAATTCTAAAATGCAAAATGGAATGCAAAAGCTCAAGAATGTCAAAGCAAACTTGAAAAAGCAGAACAAATTTAGGGTGATTACACTACAGTATATTACATATCGATTTAAAGCAACGATTTTTTACACCCTTTTTAGTTCAATTAATTTTCACTCAGCTTCTAAATCTGGCCTTAAATTCTAGCTTCCTCAAAACCCCCAAACAATTTGGTACCATTATTTGCTATTTTCCATTGGGCCATTAATCATCCTTTTTATATGTTCATTAATTATTTGTAATACTTAAAAAGTTGTAGATATTTCAATTGTAATGTGCATGCCAGAGCTCACTAATAAGACTTAACACATATTAATATAACTTAGTTTTAATATTATTAACACTGCATTCTAATAATGATTTACATGCAATCATTTACATGTATATATGTGTATCTGTACATATCTAATCACATCTAGTGAGTGGAGTCTAAAGATGATGCTAAACATCTACAATGCACATGACTGTCCACCACACAAAGAATTATCTGACCCAAAATATCAGTAGTGCCCTTGAGAAATCAGTCACACACACACATATACCCTCCAATCTTTCTCCTCCTTTCCTCACTGGACAGAAATAGCCATCTTCCTGAAGTTAATATGTGCATTATCAGTTTAAAATACTTATATTCTTTGCTGGATCATGAGTCCCTTGAGGGCTGGGATTATACCTACCCAGATTGTACTTATCCATGTCTTTGGTGTACCCCAGTGTCTAACATAGTGAGTTCCAGGCCCATATACTTAATATGTTTTTTTATCTAATTGACTAGATATTTAAAATATTTTTCAGTGTTCTGTTTTAATTTATCTACTGGTATCTTGGCTTCATCGCTGTAATATCGTTATGTATCGTTATCATGCCTCCTCTAGGGAATTGCACTATACATATCCTTTCACAATCTACTTAGAACTAACTAACACTGTACCACTTCACAATGTAGAAACTTTTTGTAGAACCAGCTATGTTCCTTTTGCTATCCCTCGTGTAATTTATGTTACAGTTTTTCATAAACATTGTATCTGCATACATTATGTCTGCATTCTTTGATGAAATCATTCCTGAGATGTCATATTCTTTGCTTGGGATGCAGTGAGGCGTAACTATTGGGAAGCAGAAATTGGGATTGACAACCTAGTCTTGGGTTTTAGTTATGCTGCTTATTAGATGGATGAATTTGCATAAAGCACTTAATATAGACAATTGGGATAGTAAATGTTCACACGATGGCTGAAAAATCAAATGAATTAATATGTGTAAACCACTTGGCAGGACTCAATAAATATTAGCTTTTATTATTGGTCAGGCAGTTTTTATTAGTTTTCACTTAGGTTGTTCCATTTTCCTCCAAAATGAAGTTCTGGCCTCCAGAGTTACCTACATCAATTATACTACAGCATTTTGTTTATAAAATTCCCATGAAATTGATCACATCCTTTCATGTATTATAGTTGTATGCATTTTCATTGTCACTATCCAATGAGAGGGTAAGCTTTTGATGAAAGACACTGTGTTTCAAATAGCTATACCAAGAACTATTGCACCAAGAAGAATGTCAATAAATATTTGATGAACGAACTAATGTATACCAGTAGAAACTATATTATCCTTTTAATCAAACAGACATGAATTTAATCAGTTGCATCCCTCACTAAGTAGTTTCCCTTCTCATATATAAAACTGGAATAATAATACAGAAATGATATGAGAATTAAATAAAATAGTGTATGTGAACACACAAATCATAGTACCTTGTGGGTGTAGATGGTCAGTACATGTTAATGTGCTCACATGTTGCCTAAATATTGGATGAATATGTGTAACTGGTAAGAACCTTTTCTCCCATGAAGTGTACAGGCATCTATTGATTTTCATTACCAGTTTCTCTAAATTGCCCAGTATAAGAACATGGGGAATCTACTTTGAGATTGATACTCTCTTTTCTCTCTAGTGTGTATTTTTAACAGTTCATATTTGTATTACACAATTTGCATACTTGGAATTGTTTTTTCAAAGAATTCAGGATGGCTGACAAATGCCCAAATGACTGTAATGAAGACAGAATTAGAATATGTCACCACGTAGCATTATTGACCTTTAGTGAGAAAGTAGGAGATGCTCAGTGTGTTCTCAAATCTTACTAACAAGATGATATTATTTAGATTTATTTTCAGTTGCTTAGTTACCAGTATCTGTAAATCTTTTCATGTTGCTTGTAAGAGTTTTCTTAAAAAAGGAAGTGTCTACATTTTTCCACTTTTCTTAAAAATAACACACACACATACAGACAGAAAGAAGAAATCTCTCTTCGTAGGGGAGGCATGATTGGAGAAAAGGAATTGTAGGTGTTTGGAGGGAGGATCATCATCTAGGTAAAATTCTGGGGAAGGAGAAGCCGTTTACATATCTTCCATGGAAAAGTGTCTATTCAAGTTCTTTGCTCATTTTTGAATCTTTTTTTGTTGTTGTAATTGTTGAGTTTTACAAGTTTCCTATGTATTAAGATTATCAATCCCTTATTAGTAGATACATGATTTGAAAACATTTTCTCTCACTTTGTAGGTTGCCTTTTTACTCTGTTGATAGTATCTTTTGAGGCACGATTTTAAAAAAGCATGAAGTTCAATTTGTCAGTTTTTTTTTTCCTTTTACTGACTATGCCTTTGGTGTCATAGCCAAGAAATTGCTGCCAAATCCAATGTCCTGAAGCTTTTCTAAGAGGTTATTACTTTTGTGCCCTACATTTAGGTCTTTGATTCATTTTGAATTAATTTTTGTGTATGGTATTAGGTGAGGGTTCATCTTCATCCTTTTGCATGTGGATATCCAGTTTTACTAGCATTATTTGTTGAAAGACTGTCATTTCCCCCATTGAATGGTCTTGGCCTTCTTATTGAAAATTATTTGACCGTATATGGGAGGTTTTAGTTATGGGCTCTTTATTCCACATGTCTGTCTTTATGCCAGTACCCAACTGTTTTGATTACTGAAACTTTGTAGTAAGTTCTGAAATCAGGACACAGTGTGAATCCTCTAGTATTGGTTTCTCTTTGTCAAGATTGTTTGGGTTATTTAGGGTCCCTTGAGATTCCATATGAATTTTAGGATGGATTTTCCTATTGCTGCAAGACATCATGGGGATTTTGAGAGGGATTGCATTGAATCTGTAGATTGTTGGGGGTAATACTGCCGTCTTAACAACATTGTCTTCCAGCCCATGAACAGGGAATGTCTTTCCAGTTATTTATGTGTTCTTTAATTTCTTTCAGTAATGTTTGGTAGATTTTCATTATACAAGTTTTTCATCTCCTTGATTAAGTTAATTCCTAAGTGTTCTTTTTAATGCTATTATAAATGAAACTGTTTTTTGAACTTTCTCTTCAGATTGTTAGTGTATAGAAAGGCAACTTATTTTTGTGTATTGCCTTTGTTTCCTATTTTAATGAATTCATTTATTCTAACAATTTTTTTGTGGAATCTTTTATGTTTTTCTGTATATAAGATCATGTAATTTGTGAACAGTAACAATTTTACTTCTTTCTATATAATTTTGGTATTTTTTGTTTTTATTGCCTAATTATTCTGGTTATTGTTTCCAATACTGTGTCGAATATAAGTGGTGAAAGCCAGCATCCTGGCCTTGGTCTTGATATTAAAGAAAGACATTTAGTATTTGAATATGATGTTCTCTGTGGGTTTTTCATGTATGCCGTTTATTATACTGAGGTAGTTTTCTGTTCCTACTTTATTGAGTGTTTCTGTCAAGAAGGGGTGTTGAATTTTGTCAAATTTATTTTCTACATCAATTGAAGTTGATCGTTTTTTTTCTTTACTCTATTAATGTAGTGTATTTCATTGATTTATTTTTATATGTTGAACCATCTTGGCATTCCAAAACTAAATCCCACTTGGTCGTGGTGTATAATCCTACCAGTATGCTTCAGAATTCAGTTTGCTGCTATTTTGATAGGGATTTTTACACAAATGTTTATAAAGGGCATATTAGTCTGTAGTTTTCTTTTCTTGTAGTGTCTTTGCTCTCAGGGTAATGCTGACCTCATAACTGAGTGGGAGGAGGGGCATACGCTGATCAAATGCTATTGATAAGTGGAGGAACATTGGGAGTGAATATTTACCGTTTAACCTAACAACATTCACTGGTGGCCTTGGTAGGAGAAATTGCAATGGAATTGGAGATGCAAAACCTGACTGAAGTGGGTTCTAAAGAGAACGGGAAAGAGAAATGAGAGTCAGTTATGATTTCTTTCCAGGAATTAGATATAAAGGTAAGGAGACAAGTAATACCAAATTGGAGGGTGAAGTAAATCAAGAGGTCTGTGTTGGTATGTTTGAGGGTTTGTTCAAATGGAGAAATAAGAACCTATTTTAATGCTGATAGGAATCATCCAATAGTGAGGAAAATCATATTGCGAGACATAGTGCACAGACAGATGAGCTGACCTTCAGTAGGGGCATAGATAGCTCATCCTGGTAATGGGAGAAAAGGTAGAGCATGTGGGCCCAGATGTAGGTGGCTGGGTTTATATGGTGGAACTTGTACATATGTTCCTTTGACTGCTTCTGTTCCTTCAGTGGAATATAAACAGGGGCATCTGCTGATAGTGAAGATGGAGAGGAAGTAATGGTGTTTTAATTTTCTTGGTATTTTGTTTGTTTTAGATTTTTTTTTAGTATATGTGTCTTGGAAAAGAAACTTATTAATAAAAGTCAGATGTGTGAGATACGACTGATACTTCTCTTTTTTTTTAATTTTTAAAAAAAATTTATTTATTTAATTTATTTATTTTTGGCTGCATTGGGTTTTCGTTGCTGTGCGCGGGCCCTCTCCAGTTGCGGTGAGTGAGTGGGGGTCACTCTTCCTTGCGGTGCGCGGGCCTCTCATTGTTGTGGCTTCTCTTGTTGCGGAGCACGGGCTCTAGGCATGTGGGCTTCAGCAGTTGTGGCTCGCGGGCTCCAGAGCGCAGGCTCAGCAGTTGCGGCACATGGGCTCAGTTGCTCCATCGTATGTGGGGTCCTCCCGGACCAGGGATCGAACCCATGTCCCATGCGTTGGCAGGCAGATTCTTAACCACTGCGCCACCAGGGAAACCCCGTCAAGAGAGCATCTATAGTTTTCTAGAAGTCTTCTTCAGGTTCCACTGTTCTTAGACTGGGAGAATGAGGGCATGCCAGCTTGAGAAAGTTTTCTCCTAGTAGTAATGAAGAAGACTGGGCATACTGGACATTAAGGAACATTGAAGCCAATAACGTATTTACCAACATAACACACATCCCCTCACATTTACAGAGACAAAAGAGAGAGAATAGCCAGTCACAGTATTTAAGAGCAGTGAACAAGTATGAGACTTTCCAGAACATACAATTTCCCAACTAATAATGGCTTCATTCAGTTTGTCAGGGATGACTGCTCATCTGTCTCAGATAATAAAAGATCACAGGAAGATTTCCAGGCAGAGAAAGGTTTCCATTTAAACAATAAACTCTAGACACTCTTTCTAGGTAAATGACCTAAAATCTATTCTATAATTATGACAAATAGGAGACAGCAGCACCGCACACTGAGCTCATCAGCACCCTGCATCTCCACTGGAGACAAAATTCAAATGATCATTTATCATTTCAATTGTATTAGACACCATTTGTCTGCATTATTTTAACATTAACCTTTCTCACCTAATATCTTTCAACAGAATTTACTTTAAATAGCTCAGAGAGGAGGTGGCTAACTTCTTTCAATTTACACATTTGGTGAGGGGTTAGAGGTACATCTGAAGTGACACAAATTATGCAAATTATCACTGAAGCTAAAAGATAACCAAAAAACAAATACCCAAGGATAGCTTGTATCTGATTTGTTTTAGGAGGGGATAAAGGAGACAACATCACATATTGTATGTGACACTTGTATATGTATGTATCTATGACATACAAATTCCAATGCATAATATAAAGGGGGCAAAATCAACACAAGTGTGGATGCAAGGGCAGAAATTGAGCTATCAATTATTTTTTTCCCAATTGAAGATAAAATTGTCTTCTTTTACCAAAATAAGAACTTTTTAAATCTTTTCAATCTCCTCCTTCTTTGGTTAGGGAAGAAGTGACAGTGGTTGATGGAAGTGTTTTCTGTCTCTTAAAATACCTTTAGGGAGATAAGGGTTACTAGACGGCACAATTGATGGCTTACTCTGGGATGGAAAACAGGCAAGAGAAACAGAAACTCTAATTACAAGTTTTTAGAGGCCTTAGGGTTCAATCTCAGGGGTTGGCAAACTTCTTTTCTAAAAGGACAAATAGTAAATATTCTATTTTATTTCTAATTCGGTTCTGTGGACCATGCTATCTGTCGCAACTACTCAACTCTGCCACTGTAACTCCAAAGAAGTCATAGATGATATGTAAATGAATGGATTGACTGTGTTCCAATAAGACTTTATTTACAGAAGTGGGCTGGGCAGGATTTGGCCTATGGGTCATAGTTTGCTAACCCCTGTTCTATCCTTTGGCATATCCCCTCTTCTCTATTAAAAAATAGTTTACGTTTTTCACCCCAGGAGACAGGAAACAAAGAATGAAATAAATCTGGTTGAAAATACAGAGAAGCTTTACTGACACAGGTATAGAGATTGTTTTAGTAAAAAATATACCCAGTTCATTGACCTCAATTAATAAAATGAGTGTTTGTATGAAAATATGGTTCCTTTACCAGCACCATGTACAGTGTGTGTCAAGGTGGTGGAGGGGTTATTGGAGAATCAAACATTGAGCATAACCCTCATCCCCTACCAGATTTACACTTAACCAGATACTTGTGATGGGCCTTAGGACAGGATATATACAGGACGTTAATTGTCCAGTGGACTCAGTGTGTCTTGAAGAGAACAGGGTCCAAAGGAGTAGGTACAGTGTCTTCAGGCTTGTGCTGTCATTTGTGTCTTTGTTCTGGGAATGGAGAGGTTCAGATGTATGTGTTTCTTCTATAATGCTATATATGCATATGTGAATGTGTGTGTATGTGTACCTATATCTGTGTGTTTGTGTATATCTGTGTCTGTATTTGTGTTGTGTATATCTGTGTGTGTTTGTGTGCATGTTTGTGTATATCTGTTTCTACAGCTGACGCTTGAACAGCACAAGGGTTAAGGGAGCTGACCTCCCCACACAGTGTAAGATCTGAGTGTAACTTAACAGCCACCACTCAGTGTACAAGGTTCCTCAGTACCCACTGTTCTGCACCTGCAGGTTCAACTAACCATGGTTCCTGTAGTACTGCAGTGTTTACTACTGAAAAAGCATGTACCTGTGCAGTTCAAACCATGTTGTTCAAGGGTAAACTGTGTGTGTGTGCGTGTACACACTCCCAACACTAAAATTTACAGGGCTTATGGAAAAAATCGAGTAGATGAAAATCATTAAAAAGTATGAAACTTTGTAATCATAACACTGGAAAAATATGAAAAATCAAATCAACAACAACAAAAAAGCCTATCACAGTTAAATCTCCACTGTCATCAACATCATTGTCACAGACATCTCAACCACCTGATACGTTGCAGCCTTAAACTGGGCTTTTTCCTTCAAAATGAGGAACTTGAGGTCATTTGCTTGTGAGAAGGTTTCTTTAAAATTAAAAATCTCATCTAGCGTGTTGATGTCTTCACATTCAATTATTCTAATCCTGGATTAGATTGGATTAAAAAATAGGTTGCAGTGAAACAGTTGTATTTATCCCATTCCATACTCCAAATAGACTCTGAGTCCTAATGTAATAAATGAGGGTGGGTGAAAAAAACTGGGTTGGATGGGATGGGGTAGGATCTGTCTCAGGGTTAACTGGTTTGACTTGTTTCAATTTCCCTATATTGTGAGGACCACCAGGATGGGTGGAGTTTTGGGGGCCAAGAAGGTATGTTGCAAGATGTAGGGTCATGTAATAGATAAATTGCAAGAAAATTTTAAACATAATTTTTCATTTTTCAAATGACTATTTTTAACGCATGGCTGTGGAAATTGAAGAAACATAAATACCTTTTATATTAATTCCTGTGTTTCTGGTTAATAATGTTAATAAATAATTTAAGGAAATATCAGTTCTTTTAGCTTTCCTTCCTCAGTTCTCCATTGTGTATAATTTTATATAGAGCTGATGTTTATTTTTTATTCAATCTATAAATATGTTTTCTAAATGGCATGTTTAATTCTTAATACTGATGATAATTCTTGATATATTTAAATTCAATTATACCACATTATTTTTTCCTGCCATTTACCAGCCTTCCTATTTATTTGGTTTGCTCATTTTCTTTCTGGTCTCTGTTTTTCTCTTTTGAAAAGTTTACAACTGTGTTAATTATTATTCCTTTTAAAGTAGCCTCTCTTTCTGTTCGCTATTGAGATAGTTTTTCTCTATATGTGTATACAGGTCATATAGTTGTAGATTTATCAGTTATCCTGCTTGAGACTCATTGTATCTGTCTTTTTTAAATTTTATTTATTTATTTATTTTTGGTTGCGTTGGGTCTTTGTTGCTGCGTGGGGGCTTTCTCTAGTTGCGGCGAGAGGGGGCTACTCTTCATTGTGGTGTGTGGGCTTCTCATTGTGGTGGCTTCTCTTGTTGCGGAGACGGGATCCAGGTGCGCAGGCTTCAGTAGCTGTGGCTCCCAGGCTCTAGCGCGCAGGCTCAGTAGTTGTGGCACACGGGCTTATTTGCTCCGCGGCATGTGGGATCTTCCTGGACTAAGGATCGAACCCGTGTCCCCTGCATTGGCAGGCGGATTCTTAACCACTGTGCCACCAGGGAAGTCCCAAGACTCACTGTATCTCTCAAACATGAGAATTCCTGCCATTAACTTTCAAAAACCCTTCCCATTGTCTCTTTGATTATTGTCACAGCATTGTAACTTCTCTTCCTATACTCCATGTATCTTAATCTGTCGTCCTTACTTTTGCCCTCTCCTCTCTGCACTCTCTATTTCAGTTTTAATTTTTTTCTAAAGAAATTGTATGTAATTTTCTTTGTAAAAAAATTGGCCCCTTCCCTTTTGTCATGATGTCTTTTCATGTCTTTAGTTTCAGTAATTCTTTTTATTTCTGCAATCATTTAAAACAGAAATTTATTATTTTCTCGTACAGATCCCTCACTCAGGGTTGGATACCTCAGGAGAAAATTTTTAATCAGTTCCAGAAGAGAGATAGAGAAGAGAAGCCTCCGTGGTCCACCTGTGCCAGTAAGTGGACATTTTTTTTTTATAATCCCTGTGGTCCTTTGTAGGTTCCAGCTTTGTGCAGGGGTCTCTTCCAACAGTGCACCCCAAGTAAGCCCCTGTTTCCTGTCCATACAAGGGCACTGAAACCCAAACCCAAATTTGACAGAGGCAAGCACCTACCTGCCTTTCTTTCCCTCCTGTTCAGCCCCCGAGGCATTAATAATAAATAGATGCTTAGAGCTCTGGTTTTTATTCCTCTTCATTTTGGCACCTGGTGGCTTACTCTTCATTTGTAAGTGTTCTTTTGTGCCTTTAAAATATGCTTTTATTATGTTTTACCCAAGCTTCCTAGGAATTTGTAGCAAGAGTACTTTCAGATCATCATAGTGGAAATATTCTTTGTTATTTTTCTATTTAAAACATCCTAAATTAAAATTATTTTTCAGATTGCTTTATTACCTGTGTCCCTGGGAGGCAGCCCTCCCATTTGTTTGTCTACCAGCTTTAACATTAATGTACTTCTTCAGGTGCTTCGTATGTTTCTGCAATCTCCCCTTTAGCCGGTATTGTTTTTAGGGGTCTTATGCTGAGTTGTGGGAATGTTCATAGGGCTTCGATATGAGCTTTCGTCTCCAGAAGCCCTATTTTACTGGACTGAGCTTCAGTTAATTTTTTGGCTTGGGGTATTCACAAGTTTAGTAATTGATGTCAGCACTCCACACCTAGGGCTAGCGCAGGCCTGTATTCCTAGCTTAGGCCTAATGACAGTGTCTCTAGACAGCTTACTGTCTAAAGGTTTCATTGTAGTTGCTGCTACTGCTGTTGTTTTCTTTACTGGTGTTTATGGGAGAAAAAGATTATTATTTATTCTCCACTGTGTATGGGTTTCCTGTGGATGTTCCGTCCCAGACCCAAAGTATGTATCTGTTTCCAATCAACTGTGTTCCTTTTGGCTTCATCTCCCACTTACATCAGTGTCTTGGAAGTTCATTGTCACTCCTGGTACTTTGAATTTCCTACTTGCTTCTAAGACTCTCTGTATATCTTATAAATATTTCCTGTTATATTTTACCTGACATTTATATGTGTAAGAAGTATGAGGGAGGCAGAAGCTTCCTGTTTAACTCAGATTGCAGACTAGCGAACAATCAAAAAGTAGTGAATAGGGGCTTCCCTGGTGGCGCAGTGGTTGAGAGTCCACCTGCCGATGCAGGGGACACGGGTTTGTGCCCCGGTCCGGGAGGATCCCACATGCCCCGGAGGGGCTGGGACCGTGAGCCATGGCCGCTGAGCCTGCGCGTCCGGAGCCTGTGCTCCGCAATGGGAGAGGCCACAACAGTGAGAGGCCCGTGTACCGCAAAAAAAAAAAAAAAAAAAGTAGTGAATAAGGAAAAACAAATATAAGAAACCACAAAGGGGACTCCTGCTTCCAAGGAGCTTGTTTTAAGTATTGGCAGCTCATCCATCCTACAGCAACATCTAGAAAAAGCCCACGAGCTGAAAAACCACATACATCATATTATTAAAGACATCATAAAGATGTGGAAGCAAAGCCAGGAAGATCCATCCTGGGTGAGCTTAGGTAATTAACCATTTGCACGATCTGGAGATGAGTGGAGATTCTGGCTTGTCATAGTTAGTGTGTCTTTACTAGGAAAACAATAAATCAGCAGAGTTTTGATAGCTTTGTGGGCCGGCATGGCAGATTGAAATCTGGAAGGTGGTAAAGCCAGACTAATGCAGATATGAGAATTTGACAAGGATATTACAACAAAAGAAAATTGCAGGCTGATGTATCTCAGGAAAATATACAAAACTCCAAAATATTATCAAATTATAATGAAGTTAAACCAAAATGTTTTGAAAGTTATAAATAAAAATATATCATGACTCAAATAACATTTATTTGAGGAATTCAAGATTAACATTTGAAAAGCGACCAATGGGATTCACCACTTTGACAGAATAAAGGAAAATAAATATAACCATCTCAATAGATGCAGAAAAATAATTCAGTATAATTCAAAACCAATTAATGACAGAACTCCCAGGAAAGTAGTAAAATTTAAATTGAAAACTGAAAACCTTATTCATGTAACACTCAGACCCTTGAAATATCTCTTTATTCTGGTGAAGTTGAAACTCAGACATTGTGACCTTTGATCTTTGCTCAGTACTTTGATGGCCTCAGACCTCATTGGCCTCAGTTATCTCACAGGATCCTCACAGCAACCAGGATCCTCACAGTAACCAAGCAAGTTTGTCCAATTCAGTTCAATTCAATTTTAGGGGCATTTACTTATGACCAAGTTGCCAGCACTGAACTATTAAGGTAATTGTCATCAGTATAGGGAAGGAGGCAAGAAGAAAGCCAAAGAGATTAATACTTTTAAGTCAAAATTTAAAATGTTATACTTTAAGGGACACTATAAAGAAAGCAAAAAGATAACACACAGGGACTTCCCTGGCCGTCCAGTGGTTAAGACTCTGCACTTCCACTGCAGGGGGTACGGGTTCGATCCCTGGTCGGGGAACTAAGATCCTGCATGCTATGTGACACTGACAAAAAAAAGGAGAAGAAAAGACAACACACAGTATGGGAGAAAATATGTGCAAATTATATATCTGATTAAGGACTTGTATCTGAAATATACATATAAACACAATTCAGTAATAGAAAGACAAATAACCAATTAAAAAAGGTGAAGAACTAAAGGGTGAAGAACTAACTAAAGGGTATTCGCCAAAGGGTTCTTCTGGAGGTGATGAAATGTTCTAAAATTGACTATGGTTTTAATTGCACATATTTGTGAATGATTAAAAACCATTGAACCACCTTAAATAGTGAATTGTATATTACATAAATTATACTTCAGTTAAACAGTTAGAAAAGGAACGCCGGGCTTCCCTGGTGGCTCAGTGGTTGAGAGTCTGCCTGCCGATGCAGGGGACACGGGTTCGTGCCCTGGTCCGGGAGGATCCCACATGCCGTGGAGCGGCTGGGCCCGTGAGCCATGGCCGTTGAGCCTGCGCGTCCGGAGCCTGTGCTCCACACAGGAGAGGCCACAACAGTGAGAGGCCCGCGTACCGCCAAAAAAAAAAAAAGAAAAGGAACGCCATATAAGTGGAATCTTCAGGAAAAAAAACAAGGACAATATATAATATAAAGTAAAATAATAAAATGAGTGCTACTTAGTTTAAAGAATACAAACCCTGGCATCTGAAATGGGCCTTTTTGTGAACTCCCTCATCGCCAGCTCTATGACTTTAAACACCAGAGGCTCTTTTTCTCACTTTTCTCTTTTATCACTTGGATAATGGAGAGATCATCACCTCCTTTAAAAGTTGTTTTTAGAATTAACTGAGAAAGTGTGAATATCATTTGCACAGTGCCTGGCACACAGCAAGTTCTCCAGAAATGTGTTAATTTCCAATTCCACCTCCCTGTTCTATTAGAGTCTCATTAAAAGCGCCATGGTATCCTATGCAAAGGAGTAACAACTTCTGTCAAAAAGGGATTAGTAATGTTTCCAAGGGGAGTGAACTCAGAGATGGCTTGAAAAATGCTAAGAAATTTACCAGCAGAGATTGGTGGGGGATGGGGAGGGAGATGGAGGGCAAAGCAAAAGAAGCATACTTCCCCTGGAGCAATGGGGTGAGAATGTGTGATAGATATTCCACGTTGTACATTTCAATTTCAGAGACAAGAAAAGTGAGGCTTAGGGAGGCAAGGGACAGTTCAAAGTGCCACAGTTGGTATGTGGTGAAGGTGAGGCATGACCACAGATTTTCTGACTTCAATCTAAAGCATCTTTATAGTGAAAAATGTAGTTTCCTTTTACAATTTCTGTAGGTAGAAACAGTTGTTATTCATGACCCAGAGCCTCACGATATTCTAACTTTGAAGTTATCCCATTTGGGTCAGGATGAGTGGTCCTCATTCGACATTCTCACCCTAACCTGCCACCATATTCTCAGTGAGATTGTGAGCCTCAAAGCAGGAACTGTATCTAATTCAATATCCAGCAAGACAAAAATATTCATGATCAGAATAAAATGTGTTAAGTAAAATGTATTCAACTGTAGAAGGTGCAGTATTAAATCCTGAGTGTTCTTAAAATGTAAACATCCTGAAAATGTCGTAAAGAACAAATCATTTTAAAAACATGACTAGCTGAGACTCTTCAGAATATCGGGGTTATTTCCAAATGTTCTGGACAAAAAAATAGTATAGTTTCTGATGTATTTAGAGAGGCAGGGAATGAAAAATAAGTGGTATCAAATATTCATTGGGATATGTAATGCGAAGATTTCTTCTGCAGCAGCATAATATTGTAATTCCCTCCTGTGACTACTCAAAATATAAAATTTCGGCAGCAATTTCAAGAGAAGCTCCTATAATAAATAGATGATGCCTGTGCTTGCCTTTGTAAGAGCACTTAATGGTAGTACTTCAGTTTTTATCCCTCTCTGCTGTCGTAAAAGCATATTTCAAACATTTTGGGGGCTGAAATGTTCAAAGACACCTGATATTTTAATGCCAACATATTTAAAAATTATTCCCAATAATAATGAAATCTCAAGCACAAGGTCAAAAAAAATTTGTAAAAGTTTTCTGCAAGTTTATTTCACAGCTTCCACGTATACCCACAGATGAACAGAAGGTATGATTGCACCCAGTGGAATATTCAAAGTACCTTATCCTTTACATATTTCAAACCTATCACTCCAGAGATGCTCTCTGTACATATTCTTAGGAAGGTTCTGTGTACACGGAGTAGAATGTACCAAAGTATAATTTAGGGCACCGTGTATAATAGAAAAACAATGAAGATCACCTAAATATCCTTCAATAGAAAACTGGACAAATAAATTGCATTTATATGCATATTGCAGAATATTCTGCAAGCTTTCATAGGAAGTAGATCTATGAACTGTCATAAAACAGGACTTATGGCATATTTTAAATTAAAAAATAAAATTGTGTTTATGTCATATGTGTGTGTGTGTGTTATAATATATATATATATATATATATATAAAATACATAAAATACATACCCAGTGGGTGTTACTAGAAGCTTGTAAATGATATGCTAAAAGAAGATAACAAAATTAAAAGAAGAATACTGTTTCTACCCTATATATTTTTTGATTGTTTGGATATTTAAAACTTACGCATATATAGTATCTTATAAACTTGAAAACAATAAATAAGGAGGAAAATCTGTGTTAAGGCATTTTAATTTGAAGTAATATTTTTTTGAGTCTCTGAAGCATCCTTATGTATACTCTTCAGGTGCATCAACCACCCTTGGTCCAAATTTTATTTTTCTCTCTCCTTTTCATGTTTTCCAAGTCTTGTATTACTCATTACAAAATTATTTCCTCTGAGTATATAGTTGGTGATATAGGAGAAAAGTTGGACGATATGTATACCTTTATGAACAGATTTGGGAAATGAAACTTAGAACTGCCGTTCCCCAGTTCATTTTTATTTCAAGTTAATGAGATTTTACACCCGATAATTACTTTCATTCAGGTCTCTTTTCACCATTACTCAAAGCTAATTTAAATATATGAATTACTTTTCCTCTCTGTCTGAGGCAATAAGAAAGGTGGACCCTGTCCTTTAGAAAGCACTTGAAATCTTCCTTCTAAAAGCACTTCAATTTATCGACACATGTGTTGGTGAAATCTTAATTGTTCCCATCTCCTTTGTGAAAATGGATAGATCACCTATTCATTTTGTGGAATATATTTCTTAAGAGTTATTATGTGATTAGTCTCCTACTAAGCCCTCCTTTTGGATGGTGGGGTAGAGTGATGGGGCCGCGGGGTCCCCATCACTGTAGTGCATTTTCATGAAAGAATCTTAAATATATGGGAATAAAATTAACCAACAAAAACTATTAAAAAACTTCATTGGCATTTTGTAATTTGGTTTATTACATAAAGTGTGGCTCTTTTTCTTTGTTGTTATCTGTTTTATTACTATTTTTTTAAACATCTTTATTGGCGTATAATTGCTTTACAATGGTTTGTTAGTTTCTGCTGTATAACAAAGTGAATCAGCTATACATATATACATCCCCATATCTCCTTCCTCTTGCGTCTCCCTCCCACCCTCCCTATCCCACCCCTCTGATAAAGTGTAGCTCTTACCAGAGGAACATGTGTAGCTATGTCGTGAAAGTTGGCCAGTAATGTTAAGTTTAGTCATCAGACTCAATGTTTTGAAAGTTTAAAATTTCCAAATTGTTGACTGGGTGAAACGTTTTCACAGATGTCTTCACTGACTTCTGCTTCAGCCAGACTGTTTTGACTAATAATTTTCTTATGGTTGAGGAATATATATATTGCAGCCATCCCCTCAACAATTTATGTATGTATATATGTGTGTATGCATGTACGTATATATATATTTTTAGGACTCAGTATATGTCCAAGATTAATTTATTGTGCACTGTGAGATAGAAGAAATGTCAAGCATGGTCACTCTCTTTTAGGGCAGGACAATTAACAAGCAATAAAAGTAGACATTGATCAAATGTTAAACTGTGATTATTTTAAAAAAATACTCTATATAAAGCAACTGATTTGAATTATTTATGCTATCATTCCC
This sequence comes from Stenella coeruleoalba, assembly GCF_951394435.1. Taxonomy (NCBI): domain Eukaryota; kingdom Metazoa; phylum Chordata; class Mammalia; order Artiodactyla; family Delphinidae; genus Stenella; species Stenella coeruleoalba. The sequence goes on from NC_137156.1 coordinate 55,001,842, forward strand.
CAAAGTAATTTATTAGGTTTTATGAAAAGTTAATTATGAAAAGGAGCTTCAAAAGTCAAATTACTTTGACAAGCTCTTGGATTAATGAAATTAGACAGGGCATAAAGGGTCCTTGAATGCAGGAGTACACAGTATCTATATTGCAATACCTTTGGTATAATTAAAGAAGGAGTTGTGCAGCATTTGCCAAACTCTGTAAATGTAGAATTCTTCCCACAGAGTACTACTTGGAAGCAGAATTTAGGAATCATAGATAGATAAATAGATAGATAAAAAGAGATAAATTGGACTTGGGAATAAGTTTAAATAATACTACTCTATCAAACCTTTTTTTAAAGGCTTGATATAAAACAATCAGACAAAAGTAAATAAGTAAAATAAAGCTGCAAAAGTATCTTTGTTTTTAAGCATTTCACAAAATTTTATTAATCAATAGTTAGTTACAAAATTCCAAATTATCACCTTACTTTCAAATTTTGTACCAAGGAGAGGATAGCTCCCTGATTTGTTACTTTATGTCCTCTTTCAAAAGAAAATTAGGTTTCTCTCTTTACAATGTCTTTCAGAAAAGTGAGAACTGATCTCATATTCAATCACATGAACTAGATTTGCTTAGGAAGTGAGTGCATTTGACTTGTACAATTTGAATTAGACTTGGTGTGTGTGTGTGTAACATACGCATTACATACAGTTACATTGTAAGACACTTCAAATCTATTTTCCCCCTCAGTGAGTATTAAAATATAAATCAATAATTCAAGAACAAGGAATCTGAAATTCTGTGTCATAGTCATGGCACCGTTATTTTAGTCATATGTTATTTAAGAGTTGCCACACCTTTTGGCAGCAGAGACAGTTTCTTCACAGAGCAATTATGGGGGAACACACGTTGGGCTTCCCAGATTTGGGGATATTCAGCTCTCTTTTGAGGAATGTAACCTACAGGCAGCTGAAGGAGGAAACTGGACTACTAACATCTGCTGTCTCGCCAGCCGTTTCGTAGAGAACGAGAAGAATGAAATAACTACATTTGCTCCCTGCTCGCTACAGGATTTAAGAAGTGAAATAAAAAGCCATCATAAAGGTCCAGTGTTGCAGTAAGGAGAAAGGAGGCTTGGCTTAAGAGTGTTGTGATAGGGGATGAGGAAAAACAAAAAGACAGAGAAGGCAACCAAAGTCGCAGCTCCATCTGGCAAATGGAGCTTTAGCAGAGTTGGCAAATGGCAGAGTTTGCCATCAGACACAAATAGCAGAGTTTGCCACCAGACACAGCAACAAGTGCTTGAGTCACGTCAGCACCTACAACTGTTGCCTCTGCCCAAAGGGGCAGTCAGTCACCTGGAAAGGACTCATTCGTGCACCCCTTTATTCCTCTTTCTACTTTCAGCTGGCAGATGTATGGACTTGCTGCATCTGGGATTACACCGTCACCTTCGCCTGAGAACTCTCTCTCTCTTCCAACGTACAAAATGGGGCATTGGCTCATACCTTTGGGATTCACTGGCTTTCCATAGACCCAGTCACCCCGTGGCAACTACTCAGATTGATTGGTGGAATGGAATATTGAAATGGCTGACAGCATCTTGTAGACTGGGGATCTGTGCAGTCCAATGACATATATTCTTGGAGCTTCTCTTTAGTTTATGATTCTCCCCTATCCAGAATATAAAGATCTTGAAACTAAAAGGAAATAAATAAAGCCCTGAGTCTTGGGTGGTCAAAGTCTCATTTTATACTTGGTATCGATCAGTTATCAGCTGTTAATTATTTTAGAACCCCTTTCACTCACAAAATTGGTACATTGGGGTAATAAACATGGCCTCTTTCCCAAAGACCTTTCTCTTTTACAACAGTATTTGCTTATGTTTCATTTGAAGATAATATTTACCAGACTGAATAGGATGTTCAGTTTGCTTACCATGTTAATTGGTTTCTTTTCCCTGTTAAAGTAATTTATTTTTAAAATTATATTGGGACTCCAGTTCTAATTGAAGACATATGTTGACTTTTTATTCTTTGTAAAATATTATTTGAAATGCCCATAACATAGAACGAAGGAAGACAGAGAGGAGGCTATTGGAGAAGGAAGGACTCTTTCCTTTTTTTTTTTTTTTTGTTAAGTCTAAATGTGGATGGAAGAAAGATGAACCAGAGCAGAAATAATGGTACTCGAAGTCCATGCAGTAGAAGATGGAAACAGATTTACAAATTGGTGCATGTAATGGAACACCAAGACCACTGTCCCTTGATAAGAACAGTAGACTAGTTAAAAGAAAGACGAGTTAAAAGAACATAAAGACCCCACTTACATGAGGTATCCAGAATAGTCAAACTCATAGAAGCACAGAGGACAATAGTGGTTGCCTGGGGCTCAGGGGTTGGGGGAAACGGAGACTTGTTCTGTGAGTATAAAGTTTTAGTTGTGCTAGGTGACTAAATCGAGATCTGCTGTACAACATGGTGCCTAGAGTTAATGCAGTATTGTACACTTCAAAATTTATTAAGAAGGTAAATCTCACGTTATGGGCTCTTACCACAAAAACCAAAACAAGGGACACAAGGAAACTTCGGGAATTATTGGATATGTCTATTCCTTTGATTGTAGCAATGGTATCATAGGTGTTCACATGTGTCCAAACTCATCAAACTGTACACATTAGATATGTGCACTTCTTTGCTTATCAAGTTTATCTCAAGAAAGCTGTTTTAAAAATACAAAGAACTTTGCATTTTGATGGTGTGGGTTGACATCGCCCTATCTGCTCCTTTGCCCCCAACACCCTGTTGTTCAGCATCATTGTTTGCACACAGGTTGAAATTAGAATTTCCATGTTAGGAATTAAAGGTGCAGAGTAAGGACCTTTATCATTTTGGCATTCAGAGAGGAGGAGCTAATTAAATGAAACAGATCCACTAATTTTTAACATAAATAAAAGAAATGTTAGAGACAATAAGAATATTTTTAAATTTCTCATTTGCATTCTCAAAAAGAGAAGATATTTAGTCATTAAACAAAATATAGTTTGCTATGAAAAGAAAACTATTGTAAAATTACAACGAGTTCATGGGGTAGAGGTTGCCTTTAAAGTATGGTGGTATAATCACCCCCTAGAGACCAACCCTGCTGGTGACAACATCTATACCTCAGACAGAATAAAAAAGATAAATACTTGGTAATTCTGAAGAGTCAACAAAAGTAGACAGATTTGGGAGGAGACTGAATAATTGGAGAAGAAACCAGAATGAGAATGAATTTCCATTCACTTGTAATGTTGCTTCAAGGGTGGTTTGCAGTTGTAGAGTGGCAAGGTGGTCAGAGAGATCAAAAAAAGTAGTCTAGTCTATGCCAGCTGTCCACTGGGGGTTGAGAAAACTAATCCAGAAGGGAGTGCCATGTAAACAGTGTAAGTCTCACGCTTCTCAGTGAATCACACACGTTGAGAATCAGACTAAAAGCGGTGTAGAAAAGGCTTATATAGTTAAACTGAGATTTGAACCAAGGAAGTTAATACCGAGCTCACAGTGTAGGTTTAAGCATGTTAATTGGTTTGGAAAAAAAAGTCCTTCAGAGGAATTTAATAGAATCCATATCATAAACAACATACCATACAAAATAACCAGGATCTAATCCAAAATTATTAATCATACACAAACAAGGACAATGTGACCCATTCTCAAGAGAAAAGGCAACAAAGGTGACTAACCATGAAATGAGGTGTATGTTGGAATTAGCAGACAAAACATTTTAAAAGCTATTGCATCTATACTCAATGATATAGAGAAAACATGCTCAAAATAATTAAACAGATAGTACATATCAGCATATAAATAGAAATTTTAAAATTTAGAAATGAAAATTATAATATCTGAATGAAAAATTCTCCCAACAGTTTAACAGAAAAAAATGGAGATTGCAGAGGAAAACATCAAGAATTAGATTAATCAATATCATTTATCAAATCAGAACAAAGAAAGATGAGATTATATGAACAGAATCACATGGACCTATGGGTCAATATCAAGAGATCTAACATATGCATTTATACTTCTAAAAGGAAGAGAATAAAAGTAGGGAAGAGAAAAGATTTCCTCAATTCGGTGAAAAACAAATTTATGAACTCAAGGGAACTCAATGAACAGAACACAGGATAACTTAAAAATGCATTAGCACATAATACTCAAACTGCTGAATATGAAACGTAGAGAGAAGTCTTAAAACAGCCAAAGCGAAACAAAATGTTATATATGTAAAATAATTATTTGAATGAATGCTGACCTCTTAGAAGAAAAGAATCATGGGAATCAAAAGATAGGAAAATCAACAGGTTTACAATGCTGAAAGAAAGAAAATAACATTGCCAATTCAGAATTCAGTATCCAGTGAAAATATTCTTCAAGAATGAAAATGAAATAAAAACATTTTCAAATAAAATAAGAGAATTAATTACTTGCAGACCTAAAGTACAAAAATGCTAAAGGATTTTCTTCAGCCTGAAGAAACATGCTACCAGATGAAACTTGGCTCTTCTGGAAGCAGTGAAAAATATCATATGTGATTTAAAAAACTGAGTAAATATAAAAAAAACTACTTGTTTCTCTAAGACACTTTCAGATTCATTGGACTGTTTAAAGCAGAACTTTATCTTGTGTGATTTATATTATATGCCGATATAGTACATATTACAACTCTATTCTAAAAGCTTCTGTTTCTTGGTAAGTTGACAAGGCTTGGAAAGACGTGTGCTTCTCTTGCAACAACTAGCAAAAGCTGGATAAATTATAAAAAAAAAAAAAATTTTCACATCTTGGATTTTGGCTAAGGATTAGTTTTATCCTTCACACAGGACCTCTTCTGGGTAAAAGAAGAAAAGCATTTAGCCATCATGCAGAGCTGGTGTAAAAATCTGGAAACTTGAAGGGTCCGAAAGCATGATTGGTTTTCCCCCAGTGAACATCTGTTAAGTTACTGGCCATTAAGGGAGCCTGGGGAACTTGGCTGGAAGCTTCTAGGAGACAGAATAGAATCTCATTTAGTCTCACGGTATATAGGAGACAGAGGCTTGTTAGGGCTAAGGGCTTGCCTCAAGCACATATCAGCTTTTCCATTTAAGATTGTATTACATCAGTTTTCTCAGAAACAGGCTGAAACAGGGATCCTTATGAAAGTGATTCATTTGGGGGATGGGTTGTTTTTAGAAGGGAGTGAGAAATGCAGGAAGGGGCAGGGGACTCAGCTACAGGCAGGTTCTTGGCTATGATCAGCTCTCACAGGAGAACTGGACTGTGAAACCAAAGTTGTCCTTCCCTGAGGAGTTGTCCCTCCTTGGGGTGTCTGTTTTTGGCCCCCTCATGTCAGTCATTCATTGATTGCTGTCTACTCCTGCTGGAGTGAAGGGGAACACTCTCCCTGTCTTCCATTCCTCGGGAAGATCTCTGAGAACGGAGGGCAGCTCTGAGCCCTTAGGAGTCAGCAGTCACCCATAGCGGGGGGATGGGTGCACTGGTCTTGTGAAGGGCATCTGCAAGGGGCATGGTAACATCCACTAGAAATAATCGTTAGCTTTCCTACATGCTGCCCTTCTTTGGTCTTGTAAAGATAATTCTCTGCATAAATGCTCTCTTTCCTTTCTTCTAAACCGTGGGTGACCTTAGAGAAGCATTCACATTTTCAGTGCACTTTCTAAATATCAAACACTGTCAAGGAGATTCAAAGGATGATTATGAAATTAATAGCCCCCAAAGTGAACGAAGGGTTTATATTACAGGTTAATTATATGTGAAAGCGCTCTCCTTTTTTGAGTATGTGGGGGTGTGTGGATATATCCAAAATCACATGTGGACTACATTTTGTAGTAAATTAATCAGAAACACCCCCAGTTTTCAACACATTATACCGTATTAACATTCTGATTATATGAGACAGTTGACTAGGCATATGTATTTCTGTGAGCAGCTGTAAAGAAAATGTCTTTTTGGTTTGTTCCACTGCTCTTGGATTTCAATAGTATTGAGATTTTGCTGACAGAAATTGATTGCTGAATTGATTGAAGTGTTATGGTTTACACATTTTCTTGTACATGTAAAACTGTTTTATACCCTTTTCCATCCAATAATTCCATTATGAATCAATTACTTTTTATGTTCCTGCTGTATAATATTACATTTTTCTAAGCATTCTTCAACATCCACCCCCCACCACCTTCTGGTGGTGCAGCTTCAGAAAAGAATTGTATTTAAACAGCAATTTATGAATATAAAGAATTGATAAGCATATCTGAATTCACAATGTAGAAATGTATAGGTGTTCATTTTAGTATGAGAAGGTTGGTAATCTTCAAGATGATCCTGAGGAGGAAAAGGTGACCAAGGTCAGCTCTTAGAGCAAATGCCTTTTTTCTTTCTTCTTTTCTCCAAACATTGGCCTCGACACAACAGCAGGATTTTATGTGATTCTCGCATTTATATATCCTGTTTTAGCTATCCAGAGTTCAACAAATATAATTCTGCTTGCATTCTAATTACTGTTTAATATCTCAGAGCCTCTCAATTATGCTTTTCGCTTAATAACTGTTTAACTCAATTTGTTTTACATAATGATTCAAAACATTTGTCACTGGAGTTTACCATATATGGAGTTGGTACACTCCATTTTGGAATTGTTTCACTTAGTAAGGCACGGTGGCATTTGTATCTAAGAAAACTGCTAAGTTAATCTTTTGTACCAAGGGTTATGTTTCAATTTTATGTTTATTAACAATAGAATTAAAGCTTCCATTCTCATCAAAATTACCTGGAATTGCTAGGACCCTCAAACTCTGATTGGTGTGATAGTTTCCACCTGAAATTTGCAGTCCCAACTATGAGACTTTAGGAAAGTCCCTTACGTGGTCTGACCATCATTATTCTCTGTAGAAAAGACTGTTGGACTAGATGAAAACTCTGTCTAGTTTTAGTATTTATTTGTCAGTGTTCTTCACATGATAGAAATTGGGATGTGTTCAAATGCAATGAACTTTGTCTTAATGAATAAAATAGACGTATCAGTATATAAAACTGGAAGTTCAGTCCCTTATAGAGTGACTCTGTGTCACCTATATCGTCAGTGATCTCTTCTTTTGTCTCTCTTCTCTGCCCAAACTTCTGGGTTAATGTATTTCTAATCTCTATCTATGCCTTAGATTTCTTGAGTGCTAGGGCTTTGTCTTATTTATATTTCCCCAATATTCAACCTAATTCTTGGCAGAAATAGTTGTGAATAAACAGAAAGTCATTTAGACTTCAAAATGATGATGACTATGATTAGTTTAACCTAAAAAAATCACAGTAAATTTGCTTTGTATTGAAGTTGTCCACTCTGAACTTGAGAGCACTATCATATTAAAAAAATATTTGCTTCACTAGCATTAGAAAAAGAAAATAGGCAACAAGACGGAATCTAACCACTGAGAAAAATCTGAAAAACTGAAGAAAGCAAAGTAAATTGCTGTTGGTATGAATAATTTCACTCTTTGATACATGTATCTCGGAGTAAAGAATTCCACTTGAGAGGGAGATTAGGCAGTTGATTAGCCTCTAATATGATGGCAATATTTCTTATGTATTCAAAAATGTCCTGGGCTTCCCTGGTGGCCCAGTGGTTGGGAGTCTGCCTGCCGATGCAGGGGACACGGGTTCGTGCCCCGGTCCGGGAAGCTCCCACATGCCGCAGAGCGGCTGGGTCCGTGAGCCATGGCCGCTGAGCCTGCGCGTCTGGAGCCTGTGCTCCGCAGCGGGAGAGGCCACAGCAGTGAGAGGCCTGCATGTTGCAAAAAAAAAAAAAAAAAAAAAAAATGTCCTATATTTTACTGAATGCTTACACTTCCAAATTGCCAACACTATTCTTTGTTTGAAGTACTTGAGTTTTTGAATTACGTAGATAAGAATCCTCAAAAAAATGTCATAAGGAGAGAAAAAAAGTAGCTCTGATGCTCTAATATTTTTGTTCATAAATTAAAATGGTTCATATAAAGCATACCCTCTTATAATGGATATTGCTTCTCCTAATTTCAGCATTTTCAGGTATAGTTATATAGTCTTGTTGGTTAAAGCTATGAAATGGTATTCTAACAATTACAGCCAGAGGGCTTCTGTGACTTAAATATATTTCATGCTTTCTCTTCCATGTCTTGTTATTTTGGACAAAGGTGAAATCCAAAATATGACCCCTAGAATTAATCATGTTTGTATGTCCATAAATAGCTTATGTTGGAACATGGTGATTGCTCACTAAACTATGTTACATAAAAATGTTACATAGCATTAACAAAAATATATTGCCTGGGCAAAATATATGACTGGTACGAATAAATAGCTCAATGTAATGAATGAATAAAAAAATACACATATATATTTTTTCCTGACAGTGATAGGAATGACTTAGTATTATTCACTCTACATATGCAATATATTTATATATATATATATAAAGTTCAAATTTAAATATATACATATATGTAATTTCTCTTGCTTGCTTTCTTTTTTGCTTACTTGCTGTTTTTGTTTTTTTCCCTTCTGTGAAAGTACTGAGCGACCAAATTCAGTTTTGAACTTACAACCCTGGATTCCTTTCTAATCTGTTCTAGCTGAGCTAATAGTAGTATTTGCAATAACTCATAAGAAATGTTCCAAGTTCTTTCAGTTCATTTCTAGAGAGAGTCATGAGGGCAGTGAATAGTTTCCTAACACCAGGTCTGAAAACGTCAGGGTATATTTAAGAATATCCTGTGGCTAAATATTCCTAAAGTCATCTCTAAATGATGAACTCCCCCAAAGCCCTACATGGATCTTGTGCCCATCACCCAAAAGACTGCCTGATATTACATTCGATGCTTAAAGGATCTATTTTCAAATCATTCAAAACATTACGGAATCGATGGAAATGTTCATTACACATTTGTGTTGCGCACCTGTTCACCTATGGCAAAATAATAGCAAAGGAATCCAGCTGGGCAGTTTGGGGGTGCCCTTGTTTGACTCTTTGCACAGTCAACATTGAGTCCATTCAGCAAATATTGACCAAGATCCTAAGAGTTATTCATGGTCAGTGCAGCCCGTTCCACACCACAGATCTAAAAGCTGGGTGCAGGTAGGTGTCTCCACATACCTATAAGGTATGTCTGATTTCATTTTCAATCTGTATGAGCCCATTTATACAATGTTTAAAATCAAGCAAAAATAATCTAGGATGATAACATTCAGAATAGTAATTACCCTTGAGGTACACTTACAGTGAGGGGGTGTGAGGAAGCCTTTTTGGATACTGGAAACGATCTACATCTTGATTTTGGTGGCAGCCACATGGACTGGCATTGGCATTCTATGAAAAATACATCAGCCTGTATAGACTTAAGATGTGTGTGTTTTGCCCTGTGTAAGTTTTATCTCATGCATCAACCTGTTTTGGAACCCACGGCTCCCTTCTGTTTGCTAGGAATAGAAGAAAGAGAGCTCTAGACTACAAAACCAGGTTGATGTGGTTACAGGTTGAGCATGGTCAGGCTTGTGACCTGAAGGTATAATGGAGTCTAATGGAACCGGGTTAGGGTGGCTCAGGAACCAGAAAACAAGAAGCAGAGTAGGGAGAAAAGCCAGCTGGGTAGCGGGAGAACAGGAACCAGATTCCAAGCTAAGGGACAGCAATAGAGAACAGACAAAAGGGAGAAGGTTCAGGAGGTTTACCCTGGACACCGGAAGAGGTTGATATTTACATAGTACCTGAAGGCAGGAGGGAGAGTGTCAAGAATGCTAGGTCAAGTTAAACACAAGATCTCCTTCTTGAGTAGAAAGGGGTTATAATATGCCGTTTCACTTCTACTCTGTGGACTTTCTGAAGGTTGAAGGAAAGCACTCTCACATACTCCTTCAGGGTGTATCACTGGACAGATACATTATGAGCATTTTTCATGTGTCAGGTTCAGTAATCATCATCATATCAGCAAGAGTTTAGCACCTCCCTCAAAACTTTCTCAGGTTCACAGCCCAAGTTACCCCAGACTGTCACTCAGGATAGAAGATGGATGGTAAGGTATTAAGGAGGCATGTGCAAGCAGCCTGAGCTGTTGCTGGAAATATAACTGTGAAGTGTGTCTCAAACAACACAAGGTTTACTTAGCTATCAGGTATTATATCTTAGTCAGTATTGAGTCTGTTCATTAAATACTGACTGTGATGAAAAGAACTAATTCCCATTCCTTATCTCTGGGTGGCTATATATGTGAAATAGCATGGACGAGTCCAGCTTTACAACTACTACCCAGTATCATTATTAGTGACATCATTTGTTCTTGAAAGTGTCCTGCTTTGCATGATAAAATGTATGGTCATCCTCCCTACCACATGCATCACCCTACCTACGATCTTCACATATACATGTACATCACTTTAATGATTATCATATGATATGGAAGTGTTCTTCTTTTCTGTCTCCCCATCAGTGACAATTTCATCTTTGTAACCTACCATGTGTTCAGTGAGTATTGACTAAGTGAATATGTGAATCATTGATTAAAAAATGGATATTTCCTATAGTTTGTTGAAGTGTAAAGTGAGTATGGACGACTGATAAAGGAGAAGGATTGCCTTGACATGTTATGAAGCTGGCTGGGGATAGCAGTAGTCCAGAGAGGCAAAAAAACAGATGACTGCCGTTAACATCCAGAAGAAGCATTCATTAGCTAAATACATTCTAATTCAGGAAATTAAATATCTCTTGGATACTTCAAGTTATGCTCAGTAAAATTAGTGATCAATCTGTAGCCATTCATCTGTCTCTTTTCAAAAATAGAAAATTATATCATCATGTTCAGGTAAAATAGCTTGTTAAGTAGAGTTTATTTGGAATGGAAGTGTAGAAGAAGGGGGAAATCATCCATCACTTAAAGCTATATTAAGAAAGTTAAGCCCTCACTGCAGGCATGTGCTTCATCAGCATGACTGCATACTTTAACATTTTTAGCTTCAAAGACTCTTCTTTTAATTGAAACCCAATATGTGTTTATTGCTGACACATGTTAAAAATCTTGCCTATGCAGTACATAGATCTCTCTCCAAAGCCAATAGTCCTACACTGTTTGTTTCCTAATTAGCGCAGACACTATATGAAAAATGCAAGAGACATCTGCTAGGTGGAGATGCCTATCAGTTCTAATTGATTTTTTTATTGTCCTGGATAATCCAGAGGTACTGATGATTTTGACTTGTCTTGGAGATTCCTTTCATAAGCACATTTTCCCGGAGCATTTAACATAACAGTGATTTAGAGGTATTTTTAGTAAGTTCTAGATTCACCTCACATAGTGCACAGTGGCAGGATTGAATAGCAGCGATCATATATATTCTTGTCTGTAATGATGCAGAGTTTGAAATTAAGTCAAGCAATGTCATGTATCCTGACATCAAAAGTGCATAAACTGCTTGGTACAGAGAACTAGTTGCAAAATGTGCAATTGACTATGAAGCCTTTTAAAAAACTATTAACTACTCTGCAGTAGAGCTTGAGGAGTAGACTTCAGATCACCTACAGAATTTTGATAAAAGTAAGATACAGTTGTTCCTGTGTTTTAGCCACAGCAGTTAGTGGCCTGTGCACTGTATTTGTAGCTTCGTGCAGTACCCTCCCTATCTCTCCCCTGCCACACACACACTTTGTATACACCAGCTTTACACCTGTAATGAACCTTGTGCCCCCGTGCGAGCATCACATGCTAACTATTTGTTTAATTTCTGTTTGACCTACTAAGACGTCTATAATCAGAAATCAGGGCATTCCCATATTCACCTTTGTATTTCTAATGCCTGGTGTATTATCTGGCATAACAAAGGAGCTCAGTAAATAATTTATGAATGAATAAAATCTTGAGCAAGCTATCATAAGCTTGTGTCCTCATCTGTAAAATGGAGATAATAGTATCTAACCCGTATTGCTTTTGTGAAACAAATACATCACACAAAATACTTAGCTCCATATCTAAAATATATTAAGTACATCAGAGAATTAAGAGTTGTTTTTTTTTAAACTGGATTTCTGTGATTTTCTTTTTGGCACTTATTGTATGTGAGTATCCCTGGATTTAGCCAAAAATACCTACGGCCTCAGAAAGGATTAAGATTGTTAGAGCAGGAATGCAAAGAGGAAGGACTTCATTCCCTACATGTGACCAATGACAATTAGAGGGCGATGCTGATATACATTGAGAGTGAATTCTATTCCAATTACAGCACTATTCGATTTACAGATATCCTATCAACTAGTCATCACAACAGACTCTGAGTTTGGAATTATCTTCTACATTTAACAAAGGAGGATACTAGGTGAGAGATGAACTCAAATGTAGAGATGAACTCAAGTGTTGATGAGAGATTGATACTTGAAAGCCAGTTCTCTCAGAATCATACTCCTTAGGGATCCAGCAGACTGAGAAGAATTGGCAGTGTTCCAGGCAAGGGAAAGACCTGAGAGAGGCTACTGTGAATCTCAGGAAATGGCTTTTCTATTTTATGTTCTCTATAATCTTTAAATCAAAGCTAAAGAGGATTAGGCGGGACTTTGTTAAATTTAATCTAATTCCCTGACCTCATTCATGTCAATGATGAACTATTCAGTGGAAATTTTTCTCTGTCTTTTCTTCCAATTTGTCCTCTTTCCTCACCAAGAAAACTCTCAGATTTCTTAATCCAAAGCCCAGTAATAATCAAAATTATAGCTGTCATTTGCTTAGTACTTTTATCTGTTAGCAGCCATTTTTCTGAATGCCAGTCCTGTTAAGGTATTGATAATCATTGTTTTTATTTTACATACCAGTAAACTGAAGCCCAGAGACAGGAAGTGGTTTACCCAAGGTCTGTGTTTAGTAGGGGGCAGCCTCTTCTCTCTGACTCTGAAATCTCTTTCCATTACATCATGCTTCGCCTATGTTGAAATCTTTCAACGTAGTAGAGTCAAAAAAATCAAGCCGAACCAGTCAAGGAGCAAACAAAAGTGAGGCTGGAACGTCTTGTGCCAAAACATAAGGATGTACTCACCAGTAGATGGAGGAGTCTCAGAAAGGACATGGGAGTTTGAGAAGCTCCTGCTCACCCCTCATTTCACATTATACTACTGCTGCTCTTCATCATTACTGCAATGTATAATGCATTGCTTCTAATCTCTAGAACATACATGTTGTTTCATATTTATTTGTTTTTACATTCATTCTCTCTCCTATTTATTTGTTTTTAACACGTTTTCAACCTCTGTGTTGGAATACATTATCTGATTCTGACACCCATCTGCCTCATGGGTGCCTATTCAAACTATAAGCCATCACTTAAAACCTCCCTCCTCCTAAGTATCCTCCTCAACTACTCCATGAGGACTGAAGGGCTTCTCTCCAGTATTCACATTGCACATTCCAAGCACTTCCATCCCAGATAAAATTGACCTTTGTCTTATCATCCTCATCTTGGACTCGGAGTTACTCAAGAGCTATGATGGTTAGTTTTATGTGTCAACTTGGCTAGGCCGTGGCACTCAGATATTTGGTCAAACATTATTCTAGATGTTTCTGTCAAAAAATTTTTAGATGAGATTAACACTAAATCACCAGACTTTGAGTAAAGCAGATTATCATCCGTAATGTGGGTGGGCCTCATATAATCAGTTGAAGACCTTAATAGAAAAAGATGGATCTTACCTGATGCAGAAGAAATTCTACCAGCAGTCAGCCTTCGGACTGGAGCTGCAGCTTCAAATCTTCCCTAGGTCTCCAGCATGCTGGTCTATCCTGCACATTTTGGACTTGATAGTCACCACACTGCATGAGCCAGTTTCTTAAAATAAATCTCTCTAGATAGATAAATAACTAGAGAGCGAGAGATCTCCTTTTTGTTCTGTTTTTCTGAAGGAACCCTGACTGTTAAAGAAAAACTCTTATCATCTTTGTATTCCTAGGTACTAGATAAAGCCTGGCACATAGCAGGTTCTCAACAAATAATCAAAAATGAAAGAATAAGAGGTTTTCATAAGAAAGTTAAAAAAAAAGGTGATGGGTACTGGGTGGTGTGGAAAAATCACATATATATAATAACAAGGGCAAGTGATTAGACTTTTCAGGGTATATGGAAATAGTTTTAGTATGAAACATTTAAAAAATTCTTTTCCACAGTGTGTTGACATATACCCTATGCAGGCAAAAAAAAAAAGGCATTTTTCTGTCCATATGTGGAAAAGAGATGAAGTCTCTAAATGACCACTCAAGGTACCTTGATAAAGAAGAAGGAATCACAGAAATCCCTACGGGCTTAGACCTGTGGAATAATTCAGTGGTAACCTGTATGGAAAGTCAGGTTCCAACAGATAGTTTGGAATCTTGGCCTGGCCAAACACCTGGAAAGAATTGTGACGTTTTCTAGTGATCCTGCCTGCATACATTGTGCTATATTTGCATAAAGTATATGAATCATTATTCCTGAAGAGAGAGAGTGAGAGAATTTACTTCTATTTACAGGATTCTAACTATTATACGGACAGGTACTGCTCTGGGGCAAAATTAAGATTTTTAAAATAAGACTTTAATTTCACTTAATATAAATAGAATTTATTAATATCTGATATTTATTATGACTCGCGACTGAACTCAATCTTGTCAGCAGTGTATTGCCCAAGTAACCAGGTAACTGAAGACTTTGAGCTCTTTATTTCCACCTCTGTGGTGGAAATCATTGTCTGTTTCAGATTTTTCACATACCTTACAGAGAAATTCTTCTGTTGATTCCTGAAGTCTTGCTGGTCCACAAACAACCACACTTGCTCAGCAGAGCAATCCATAATATTCGCTTGGCTACTTTGGAAAACAAAAGACTGTCTCCTTTGTTTTTGATCATGCTCCTTGTTAATGAACCAGATACAATTTTAGGAGAAAAGGAATTGTGCTGTTACATCAGCATCCTTTTAAAGCCACATCTATACAGAACTAGGCTTCTCCCTGAAAGAAATGTGCCATGTAAAGAAACTTAGGTTTTCTAGTTGCCCTTCTTTCAAAAGCTATCCTTTATCCTTTGAAAGAAAGCAAAAAAAGAAAGAAAGTCTCTCTCCCTCTAGCTCTCTCTTTCTTACACACACACACACACACACACACACACACACACACACGCACGCACGCACACACACACCCCTTACCTCATTACACAAGGCTCTTTTGTTTTTCATAAGTTTTCCTGATTTTATTTACATGAGAATATACATTGAGTCCAATTCCAATAAGGTTGAAACAAGATGTGCGTAGAACATAAGATGGCAAATTTTGCAGTAATCTTTTCATTAATGGAATCCAATCCCCACACGTGTTGTCTTAGAAATAAAGCTGGTGTGACAGCGAAAGAAAAAATAACTCATTTCTTTTCAGCCTAATCGACTTATGGAAAGCAATAATCCTTTGCTAATTTCTTCCATCAGAGCAAGCATATGTTGTAAAGAATCACGTTTAGAACAGAAGTAAGCTACATTAAGTGCCAAGAAATAATGCAGAGAATGGTTTGCTTTCTGAGTATGTCAGATTTTCAAGGTTCAAAGAGAAGGTCTTTTTATAAGAGATATGTGAACTCTTTCTAAACAAAGGCCATGAATTCTTGAGGGATTCCAACCTTGCTCTTTTCAGTTATTTCAGTGTGATACTGACATCTTCCCTCATGGACTGTGATGTTTCAAAGTTACAATCTAAGTCTAGGCAATTTGGGTTGCAAAAAAAAAAAAAATTGTGTAAAAAATTTATTTGTTTAGGGCTTCCCGGGTGGCGCAGTGGTTGAGAGTCCGCCTGCCGATGCAGGGGACACGGGTTCGTGCCCCGGTCCGGGAAGGTCCCACATGCTGCGGAGCGGCTGGGCCCGTGAGCCATGGCCGCTGAGCCTGCGCGTCCAGAGCCTGTGCTCCGCAACAGGAGAGGCCACAATAGTGAGAGGCCCGCATACCGCAAAAAAAAAAAAAAAAAGTTTATTTGTTTAAATTGATAGAAGTATCTCACATTGCATCCCCTGGCTTCTCCTGCAAAGTAAACCATCCAAGAACATAGTGCCTTTGTCTTAGTCTGTTCAGGCTGCTCTCTCAAAACGTGCCTGAGATTGCATGGCTTAAACAAGAAACATTTCCTTTTCATAGGTCTGGAAGCTGGGAAGTCCAAGATCAAAGTGCCAGCAGATTTAGTGTTTGGTGAGAGCCTACTTCCTGGTTCGTAGATGCCATCTTCTTGCTTCATCCTCACATAGTAGAAGGAGCAAGGAACTCTCTAGGGTCTCTTTTATAAGGGCACTGATCCCATTCATGAGGGCTCCACCCTCATGACCTAATCATTTTCCAGGGCCCCCATCCCCAGATTTTCTCACATTAGAGATTAGGTTTCAACATATGAATTTCAGGGGAACACAGACACTCAGTCTAGAGTGATCTTAAAACAAGAAACATTTACAGAGATCAGAGGCCAGCCAGTTTTGGCTCATGGGCCACATCTGACCAGTAGCCAGTTTTAGTACAAGTGAAGAGATAGGAATGGCTTTCCCATTTTTAAAGGATTATAAACAAACAAAGAAGAATACGAGACAGAGAAGACATATGGCTCACAAAGCCTAAATTATTCATTATCTGGCCCTTTCCAGAAAAACTGTGCCCACCTCTGACTTGGAGCATGCTTTTTTTGGTCAGAAACTTGCACTGGTGTCAGCAGTGTGGTAATGTTGCTCTTTGCTAGGCTCTGTCACACATCTGTGGTCAGCTGTCTGGTAGTTATGTTGCTCTGATTCTGGGGGTTAGTGGCTGTGGACTGGGATGTTGGGAGTAACTTGGCCACATGTCTCTTATCATCCAAAAGGTAACCTAGACTTGTTCACATGGTGGCTGGCAGAGTTCCAAGGAGTATAGAAGTACACTAGGCCTCTTGAGGCCTGCACTTGGAGCTGCCGTAGTGTCACTTTCTTCACATTCTACAGGTCAAAGTGTTACAGGACCAAACTTGGGTCCCCTTGCCCTGGGGTGGGCGGGGCAGTAAAGCCAATCTGCTGACACTGGGTGGTGGTGAAGGAAAGTGCAGCATTTACTGCAGGGCGCCAAGCAAGGAGTCCAGGCAGCTAGTGCTTTAAGAGGCCCGAACTCATGGAAGGCTTTCAGGGAAAGTTTTTTAAAGACAGGGTAAGGGATGGGGGTTTAGAACGTGTGATCAGCTAGTGCACATGCTTCTGATTGGTTGGTGGGGAGGTCATCAGGAGTCTGTGTCATCGACCTTCTGGTTCCAACCCATCTGGGGTCTCTGTGCTTGTGGGCAGAATACAGTTCACTTCTTCCACCTGGTGGGGGTTTCAGTATCTGCAAACCAGTTCAAAGGACATGGCTCAGAATATTATCTATAGCCCTTGAGGAGGAACTAGAGGTGCTTGACTTTGTTTAATGGCTAAACTATTATTATTTTGTCTTGCTTGACTGTTTTCCTCACTTTCTGCATTTTCTCACTTCTCTGATTAAATTTACTCTTTGGAACTGGGGGAAGGCCTAGGAGGCTAAAGTTTTTCTACAGACAAGAGGCAGGCAGAGGATATGGGGGTTCTGTTCTGGGAAGGCCCCATAGGGTGCTGTTTGGTTACAAAAGTAAGTCACCAGCCCAAAGAGAAGGGGGATGTGTAGCTGTTTTTGCAGACAACTACACACAGAAAGCAAGGGCTTCAGGAGCAGAGGACCTTTACCTGAATTGTAGTGAGAAAGAAGAGAGCTCTCAGCTACCTACACTGTAGCCTCCACCCCAAGGCTCTCTTGCGTTCAGATTCCCTCTTTATGCTCTCTCTGTCTCTGCACCTCTTGGTCCTTTATGTCTGCTGTGATCTTCATGCCTGCTTCATTGCCTTCTGCAGTCCACTTTCTCTGCTTCTCTTTACATAGTTAGTAAACATGCCTATCCTAGCCTGGACACTGTGAGCTCATATAGTGCCTCTGCGGGTATTAGGAAGAGGTGTCCTTTTTTTCTGTTAAACACACTTGGCAAGTGAAATACAGGCTGGATTTCAGATAAGGTCGATGTACAGGGTAAAATCTGCAAACATTTTCAGGAGCCCAAGTCCTAGCCTGTTTCCATATCTCTTGTGTTTGCTCACTTTGAGAATCACCTGGGACTGACTCGGGCGAGAATCTGATTGTGTCTTGTTTCAAGTAGCTATTCCTAGTCCAGTTATTTGGAGCCCGTGGGGTGGCACGTAGCATCCTGTGTCCCATGCCTGGAAGAGGGTATCAGCACAAGCTCTGAGAAACAGGACCAGTCACATTTTTAAAAGAGAGGAAAAGATTTAAAAAGAATGGCTTGGACTCCTGAGAATGTTTTGTGCTGGAAGTTGGAAGAAGGCTGAGTTTTATATTTACTGAGAGATTTTGAATGGCACAATAACACATTCTTGTCTCTGCTGTATACTCTATATGTTATTATATCAAAATAACATATGCTATACTTAGTCTAGAATAAGCCTGATTAAAGAAAAAGGTATTGCTTCCATAACTTTCTCATCAGTGCACCAGAATATTGATGTAAATTTTAAAATAGAGTCCTCTCAATCCATGTATCATTACATCAATATCTGGAGGAATTTAACACCTGGGAAATTTAATAAAATAACACAAAGATGAGGTAAATGGTACTAGATACATGACTTTGCGGTGAAAACTGTGTAAATTTACTAGACAGTTTACTCAAGCATAATGGCACATAATTAAAATGTTCTATAAGATTTTCTATCTAATGAAAACATTTAATTAGTCCTGAGTAAGAAAACAGACTAGTTAACTAATACTGTAAAGTTTCTTTATTTGTCCAAATTCTGCTAATACTCTTCTGAATGATCCATGCTCTATTTATCCTCTTCCTACTGGTGCTGAGAAATTAGTATGTGCTCTTATGCTGTCCTGTTCCTATGGTCACATACTACTATCTTCAGCTTCTAAATGCATTATTAAACCACAATATGTAACTTTAAACTACAAGTGTTTATTTAGGGAATCTTGTTTCTGCAAGACACCATGAATGACTTCTCATTCTATTTGCTCAGCACTTTCTGACTTGCTGGGTGAGGGGAAAGGGAGAATCTGCATTTGATCACCTCTTTAGCCAAAAAGATCAATAACTACTCCACACCAATTTCTATAGCTTTGCACCCCTATATCTTTGGTACCAAAAACTCAGAGATTTTACTCTCATAGCATTCCATGTCCTGTGTTGCAAAGGCTGGGCCCATTTTCATTTTTCTGTGTCCTTTATAAGTTTTTCGAATTACTTAAAGGGTACACTGAAGGGTGAGGTTTTTGGCAAACTTTGGATCCCAGTTCCATGACTTGTATAGCTGGGTAAAGACACTCATGTGCTCTAAATCTCCATTAGCACATCTCATAAGGCTGTTGGGAAGATTAGAAAAGAATTTATATTAATCAGCCTGTGTCTGGAACAATTTTAAATTACTGGAAAGTATTTCATTTCGTATTTTTAAGTCCCTATGAGGGAAACTCTTCTGCTTTCGCCCCTTAACATTTTCACAGAGGTTAACCAGAGACCCTGCTGCTAACAGATTTAATGTGTGAGCATTTTGATTCGTTACAGGGGATTAACCTCTCCTTAAACGCTGCATCTTTATGAATCAGCCACATATAAAAGAAACCCAACACATATGACTCAACCATTTATTTTTTTCCCAGATTACAAAGCATCCAAAGGTAGGAGATCCAGGATTAGTGCCTTGGCTTCCACAATACTCCCTTTGCCCTTCTGTTCTGCCATCCTTGGCCCTTGGTCACAGAATGGCTGTGGAGCTTCTGGACACTGTGTATGCGTTCTAGCCTGGAACAAGGGATGTCAGCTGGACCTGTCACTGTATGTCTGCACAAAATAGCCTTCTTGCCTGTCCAGACCAGTCACCTTCTGCTCAAGTCACGTGGCAATGCCTATAAAATTTTTATTTGTTTTTTTTTTTTTTTAAGGTGAGCATATACCCTTACCAAATAGCGTTGGAATTCTGTTGGCAAGAGGGAAATGTAAAGTAGTTATTAGTAGATAACTAGCAGTTTTTGACATATATGCCTACAGACACTTCAGAGTCAGGTTCTCCAGAAATGAATATCCCCCCGATCTTCTGATGAAGTTGAAATTGTGATATTCTCCAAGTAGAATAATTCAGACTTCGGTAAATCTAGTGATGAGTCAAGTTCTGCCCATAGTTTGAGTCATGAGGGAAAGATGGTGGTCATATTGTCTATGTAAGGGATAGAGATAAAAACAATAGGAAGATTCCCACACTGTAAGTATAAAACTAGGGAGTATGGCAGGGCTACAAGACTAAGAACTAAAGCATACCTACAAAGAAAACCATTTGAGATGGTCTTACATTTTGGATCATGTTTCCCCTCTTGAACTGTGAGGATCAGAGTAGTTTTACTATTTAAAGTATCATTAAAATATTAAGTACTTTTGAAGTCTGGTATGATGATGGGGGGAATAAAGTCATGAGACAATAAAAAGAACTCTGGTCCATGACAAGATTTCTCCCCTGCCTGACTCTTGGGACGAATTAGCTGTTGTCTCTCAAAGGAACTGCTCATAGTAACTCTAAGAAGTGCCTGATAGTGAAGCATGAGGTGATTCACATTCTCAGAGGAAGAAGTGATTATGAGGAACTTGCAGGGGGTGGGCTGCAGCTAGGTTGGCAGTTCGAGAGTTGAGACAAGCTCCATCTTTCTCAAGATATGCTAGAAGGAAAAGATGTTTCTTGATAAGATGGAAGCTGATGTTGGGATACAAGAGTATAAGGAGCAAGGTCTTAGGAAGAGTCAAGAGCTGGATATCAGATCCTGTACTGCCGTCCATAGGGATGTGACCTCATTTCTCCTGGTCACACTTTCCACTTCTGCTAAATCAAGGCATTCACCCAGATCAACCCCAGATTCCTTACCTGAATTTTTTTTTTCTGGGATTCTAAAGTTTAATGTCGATTGGATCACCTTGGAGAGGATCCAGAATACTTGCAAGGTATGCAGTGAGCTGCAGACCACTTGTTCCAGTTTGCTCCCAGCATGGTTTTATTTTGGTTTAGCTGGCAGAAGGAGATTGCATTGCATTTTTGTGCACATGCACTATGAGTGATGGTACAAAAATGTCGTTATCAAGTACTTGCCCTTCTATTTCCTGATGGAGACACCATTTCATTCATTCTACAAGTATTTGTCAGGAGATATTCTAGTCAGAACTGTGTAGACACAGTCTACCAGAGAAAGCTGGCTGAGAACTCATTAGCTATAGTATAAGTTATAGAAAAATTGCTACTGAAGTTTTATTAAAGTGCAGATGAAGGGCAATTACGTTTATCTGGGGAATTAAGACTTCATTAGGAAGGTGGCCTTTGAACTGAGTTTCAAAATATGTGTAGAGGTTTAATGGGTGCAGAAGGTGGATGCTGCATTCCAGGCTGAGAGAAGAACGTTAGAAAAACATGGAGTTATGAATTAAAAGATTAAAACAAGACAGTGCAGTGCCAGATCCATAGTATTAACTTGGAAAAGACTTTGAGGTAACTGGTTTTGGTTTTTCTCTTCCCCCCCTTCCTCCCTTCTTCCCTTCTTCGCTTCCTTTGTTTTTCTTTTTAAGTGATAGGTAAGCTGACTCAAGGAAGGAGAAGGGATTTATCAAAGGTCACATTACCCATTACCAGTGGCTAGAAATTGTGCTGATTCTTCTGACTTCCAGCTGCCACTAAAAATGAGATCGAGTCAGAGCATGAAGCACCTTGAATTCTACAGCAAACAATTAGACTTGCTACTGTAAGCTATCAGAAGCCAAAGGAATAGCACAGCCTGGCTTGGGGTTTAAGAAGATAATTCTGGAACTAGTGTGAAGAATATGATTAGAGTTGAAAAGATTAGTAAGAAAATGATGGTAATTTTCTAGGAAGGATCTAAGGAATATCATTGAGAAGGGAACGGGGGAGACGCTGTACACCAATACAATGAAGACAGTTGCCTAAGTGCTAACATGTCCCATGTATGGAATCTGAAAAACTTTACTACAGTAATCCATTCTCTATAGGTCTAGTTATCTATGCAACTCTACTGTGGTGTAGTGGTGACTGTTTATAAGATCCTAAGAGTGTAGAAAGTTGTACATGTTTCCTCTACGGTTTCCGTTTATGGGAGAGAATGTTAGCATACTGAGAGGGTGGTCTGGTCAAATACCATTTCTTCTTGTTCTGTTGGTAGAACACTGGCTATGTAAGAGGAGCCTGGGACTGTTGTTTCTATTGAAACACATGATCAAATATCCATCCCCAGCCTGTGTGCTAGATTGTTTAATATTCTCTACCTTCTCTCCCTACTGTCAAATATGTCAACCTTCCTGATTCTGTTATCATCCCTATCAACCCAAACGTTTTTTAGTTTCTCCTAAGCTTCATCTCAGAAACTAATATATGTACTAAGACAAAAAGAGGAACAATTGAATCCTGTATCTAAAGAGTACTAGTGACTGTGCTGATCGCTCAGCTAAGTCCTACATCATTTTATCTCCCGTCTAGCATGTTACCACAAGTCATTTTCTCGAACATGTTTTCTATCCTTCAGTAACGAGCCCAGTACTTCTAAGCTTCTGTTTTCTAATTTGGATGAGCGAACTTGGCTGAGGGGATTCATTGTCAAAGCTGATTTATGTTGTTGTCCATCCAAACTGCTTAGCTCTGCAGCTGAAATTATCCGTACATGCCCATTGTTCAGAGTTCAGAAAAACACCGTCTGTTCTATTGTTCAGACATAGTCAGGATACAGATTTCCTGTGCTGTTGTGGTTCTTTTCCCTATGCATCAAGCTCTCCTACAATAACGGATGACTGTGCCGCAGAGGTTTTTGGAAGCCTCACAGAAAAGGATAGGGCAGTTTTTACAAATGTGCAGTGATGAGCTGGAGGAAGAATAAATACCTGCCAGCCATTTTTATTTTCATAGAATACATTCAGGCCCTAATAAGAGAAACCAGTTTATTTTTTCATTCTAGCATAAGCCATTAAAACTGTAGGTCTCCTTTCTCAGAGAAGACAAAAAGAGCAACAAGTCAGAAATGTACATAATGTGTGTTCAGTGATTATCTGTGTGAAGCCCTGAGTGATTTACCCGAAGGTAAAGAATAGGCTTTTCCTATATATACCTTTCCTGTATCAATCAGAACCCAGACAGGAAACAAAAACTGTACTCAAATTAGAATAATTTGAGAAAGATTTACTTGTAAATGAATTGCCAAGGGTGGGAAAGAAAAAAAAAAGAGTGCACTGATCTTGGGGAAAATTTGCTGCTCTTACCACCCCAAGTCCTGAGTGAATGGAGTGGTTATTGGAATCTAGACTAGAGAGCTATGCAGAGGAGTCTGCCTTGAGAGACAGAGTGACTTTTGTCATAGGACACAGTTAGCCCTAGCTGTGTCTCATGGAAGGAACCAGAGGAATATATAACTCCCTACTCACCTCTCTTCCTCACTTATGGGGGCCTCGCCGTTGGCTAACACAACCAGGAACCAGAGAACAGAGAATCCCAATGCTGCAGCTATAATGGTTACAAATCTACCTCTAAAACAGAAGCTGGATGGAGCATAGAGAGGGTCAATATGAAGAGGCAAATGAAAGATGTGTAGTGAATTATCTGTTAATGTTTCCATTCCTTATTTTCTCCTTACAGTCACCTTCTCTAGCATTTCTGCTCTGGGTTCCACATTCTTGATCCTGGGTCTCTGAGCACTCCTTGGTCTGGGGAAGCTGCTGTGAGATGCTGTCTGTAATGTATGCTACTGTTTAGAAGACATCATAGCTTCTTTTTAAAATGGTATAGATCTTGCTGAGATATAGCAAGTTTTCCCCTTACCGTCAGCTCTAATCTTGAAAAGTGAGTTGTTTAAAAGAGGCGGCAAGCACAGCAAAGGAAACCATAAACAAAACAAAAAGACAGCCCTCAGAATGGAAGAAAATATTTGCAAACGAAGCAACTGACAAGGGATTTATCTCCAAAATATACAAACAGCTCATGTAGCTCAATATCAGAAAAACAAAATGGGCAGAAGACCTAACTAGACATTTCTCCAAAGAAGACATAGAGATGGCCAGCAAGCACGTGAAAACGAGCTCAACACCACTAATTATTAGAGAAATGCAAATCAAAATTACAGTGAGGTATCACCTCATACCAGTCAGAATGGCCATCATCAAAAACACCTACAAACAGTAAATGCTGGAGAGGGTGTATAGAAAAAGGAACCCTCCTACACTGTTGGTGGGAATGTAAATTGTTGCAGCCACTATGGAAAACAGTGTGGAGGTTCCTCAAAAAACTAAAAATAGAACTACCATATGACCCAGCAATCCCACTCCTGGGCATATACCTGGAGAAAACCATAATTCAAAAAGATAGTGCACCTAGTGTTCATTGCAGCACTATTTACAATAGCCAGGACATGGAAGCAACCTAAATGTCCATCAACAGAGGAATGGATAAAGAAGATGTGGTACATGTATACAATGGAATATTACTCACCCATAAAAAGGAACAAAATAGTGCTATTTGCAGAGACGTGGATAGACCTAGAGACTCACAGAGTGAAGTAAGTCAGAAAGAAAAACAATTATATAATATCACTTACATGTGGAATCTAGAAAAATGATGCAGGTGAACTTATTTGCAAAGTAGAAATAGAGACACAGATGTAGAGAGCAAACTTAATGGATACCAAGGGTGGAAGAGTGGGTGGGATGAACTGGGAGATTGGGATTGACATATATATAGATAGAAAATAGATAACTAATGAGGACCTACTGTATAGCACAGGAAACTCTACTCAGTACTCTGTGGCGACCTAAATGGGAAGGAAATCTAAAAAAGAGGGGATATATGTATATGTATAACTGATTCACTTTGCTGTACCACAGAAACTGACACAACATTGTAAAGCAACTATACTCCAATAAAAAATTTTAAAAAAAAAGGCAGCAAGGGTCGGAACAGTGGCAACTAGGTTGTTTAGAGTTACAATAACAGCTGCTGGACTGGAATGATTTATCTTTAGTCTCAGCATTATTCAGAGACTTCATATTACACTGGAGTTAAACTCTCCATTGAATGGTTTTGGATGAATTTAGCAACAATTCTGCAACTCATACCTTTAGGTATAAGGGCAGCCTTAGGAGTGCTCTGTCCTAACCTCTGCTGAAAGAGAGGAAGGACTCTTCTTTTGCAAGTGAATTCAGCTTCTCCTAAGATCATCTTTTTACTACTATACTAGCCTCATAATGGGGGCTTAAAATCCCATCTTTTTCTACAAATGATTGCTAGCACTGCATATACAGCTTGTCATACATTTGAAAGACTTTCCCTTGATTAATGACTTGATAGCCTCCCTAGACCTAAAGATGGGGATCTCATTTTCCTTGCTGGTTTTGGTTAACAGCTTAAGTCACCTTTGATTTTAGCAATGCCTGTATTTCTGAAGCATGATCTTGTGTTTCCCCATTGTGTACGGAAAGGTGAGGCTAAAATTCAAGGTGAACATTTTGTTAGCCTTAATTTAAGCACTTCAAAAAACATCAAATATGAACATCCACCAGGAGATGCAGAATCTACTGTAAGAATAATCTTTCTCTTTCTATTTTATGATATAAATCAAACTGAAGAAATTCATGGACTTTTCCCTTTTGCAGGTGGCTTGCAAAAGTTTCTTCGTAAAATGCATTTCAGAAAAAAATTCACTGAAATCATTTTTTGAACTTTTTTCTTCCCACATTCGTTCAGACGAACAAGAAACAATCACAGCAATGAATTAATTACTCTAATAACATCTCTCATAATCACATTCTTTCAAGAACAAGGGTCTTTTTCCTTCTTATATTGAAGAACAGCCAATCAGATTACAGAGATAATTGTTCTAAAAGCTCCTTGCTCTCCCTTTGAATATAATTATTTTAAGTATCTAGGGAGAAAAACTAAGACACAATCAGAGGAGGAATTAATTACTCTATTAACTTGGCTTTTACTCAGTTTCATTTATTCACAGTTCTGGAAGGGGCCTTCTGAGGTCATCATTCCATGTATCCCACCTGTCAAGGATGCTTCTAAACCATACAGACAGATGGGTAGCCTCCTAATGGCTTTGCTCCACCATTTAAGTTCCATTTTTTTTCTTTCTCTCTCTTTCATTATTCCTTGTTCTGTGCATTGTGGGCTATTACTACCCAGAAGAATAAAAACGCATATAGTTTTTCAATTTTCATTCTCCAGTTTCTTCCAATTTCTTAAAGATAATACATTATGTCAAAAGCATACTTCATTAAATCTAGAACATGTTTTTGGGATAGTAGCGTATCTTTAAAAACCTGTTTCCATTTTGAAGATGTGAGCTGAAATACTGCAGGCTGTATAATGATAGCACTCAGGAAACACTCCAGGGAGTAGAAAAAGGATAAAGAGACATGTTGGGAATACCGTATCATTCCCACTGCTGGCCGTAAATTACATTTTGAACCGTGACATTTATTTTTGAGATTTTCTTTAGTTCTCTGCATGTTTATCACCTTTTAAACATTCCCTTTAAACATTTTAAGGAGAATAAAAACAAACTCTTGTTCAAAGTAAAAGTGATGTGTTTCTTTTTTAACCTATTGCAGTAATAGTCTTTGAAGAAAATTGTGGAATAAGCAAGAGAGTCTTCTTTTGGAGATATTTTGGGAAAAACTCCTCTAAACCTTGTCCTGTAAAATGAATGACCATTGCAACTTCCCTGATATCCATTTTCTCATACTTTCTCCTATTCAATATTCAGGAGTCCAGAGTTTGAATTAAAAACTGAATAGATGTAAGTTGCAACCTTGGGTCAACATCTATGGCCATAATAATTCTGATTTTTGAGGAGTTTTGAGGCAGAGACCAAGTAATGATTCTCTGTCCAGGGACACCGTGTAGTCAGGAGCTTCTGTGGAACTAAATTTAAAGGTTTACATATTTCACATGTCAATCTACATTCATGTTCAAAGACGTGTAATAATCTCAGGTCTTGCCCTTTACCTACCTTTTGCCTTTGCTTGTGACTCTTCTGAAGGGTTAATTAGCAATACTACAGTATCTTCAGCACTGGCTTTTATTATGTTCGTTTCTCCATCTGAGAAATTGCAAAGGGAAACAGACTGGAGTTGTGTCTGTCTGTTGGTTTAAGTTGATTTGTTAGCAAACCTGCTCCCGAGATAATGAAAAGAGCTACATCAGCTTTTGCTATGAACACACACCTCAAAGCATAGTGGCTTAAAACAACTATTTTCTTTAGCTCAGTTATGTGGGGTGTCCTTTTAAGGGGAGAGGACAAACAGATATACACATAGAGAAGAAGGCCATGTCAAGATGGATGGAGAGATTGTAGTGATGCAGCTACAGGCCAATGTTAAGCTGAAGATTTCTGGGAGACACCAGAAGTTAGGGGGAAAGCATAGAATCGATTTTTCTTTGTAACTCTCAGAATGAACCCATCCTGCTGACACTGTGATTTCAGACTTCTAGTCTCCAGGAGTGTGAAAGAATAAATATGTCTTGTTTCAAGCAACCAAATTGTGGCACTTTGTTATGGCAGCCCCAGGAAACTAATGCACAGTAGTTTCAGGGTTCCAAAGAAGACAAAAAGACAGTAAGCCCCATGTTCAGGCGATTTTCAAGACTTTGTCTGAATCACATTTGCTAATGTCCCGTAGGCAAAAGAAAGTCATGTGGTTAACCAGAGTCAGAGAATAAAAAATAATCTCTAGCTATTGATGGAAGGAGCTATAAGTTGCATTGCAAAGAGGCATGGACACATATGAGGAAAACGTCTGGCTGGTTTTATCATTCCACCTCTATACCCTTGAGATGTGGCCGCTATCTTATGATCTGTGGGTAGCGCAATCTAGCATATGGCTCAAGTATGCCCCCAAGGTGCATGTTCTTTTAAAAATGCTATGAAGGATATTATTAGATTAACTGATAAAAAGGTCACTTGGGGCTTCCCTGGTGGCGCAGTGGTTGGGAGTCCGCCTGCCGATGCAGGGGACGCGGGTTCGTGCCCCGATCCGGGAAGATCCCACATGCCGCGGAGCAGCTGGGCCCGTGAGCCATGGCCGCTGAGCCTGCGCGTCCGGAGCCTGTGCTCCGCAACGGGAGAGGCCACAGCAGTGAGAGGCTCGCGTACCACAAAAAAAAAAAAAAAAAAAAAAGGTCACTTGGATGGACTGTTTTTTTCTTTTTTTATTGAAGTATGGTTGATTTACAATGTTGTATTACTTTCAGGTGTACAACATAATGCTTTGATATTTTTATAGACTATACTCAAAGTTTTTAAAAAGTATTGGCTGTATTCTCTGTGCTGTACATTATATCCTTGTATCTTATTTATGTTATACCTCATAGTTTGTACCTCTTAATCCCCTTCCCCAATCTGTCCACTTCCCACAACCCTCTCCCCATTTGTAACCACCAGTTTTTTCTGTGTATCTTTGAGCCTGTTTCTGTTCTGTTATATTCGTTCCTTTGCTTTATTTTTTAGATTCCACATATAAGTGAAAACATACAGTATTTGTCTTTCTCTGTCTGTCTTCACTAAGCATAATACCCTCCAGGTCCATCCATGGTGGTGTCACACATGGTGAAATTTCACTCTATTTGTTGACTGAGTAATATTCCATTTCATATATAAAATACATATATATTTATCCATTCCTCTGTTGATGGACACTTAGGCTGCTTCCATATCTTGGCTATTGTAAATAGGGCTGCTGTGACCATTGGGGTGCGTGTATCTTTTCGAATTAGTGTTTCCATTTTCTTTGGCTATATACCCAGGAGTGGAATTGCTAAATCATATGGTAGTTCTATTTTTACATTTCTGAGGAACCTCCGTACTGTTCTCCATAGTGGCTACACCAACTTACATGCTCAGCAACAGTGCACAAGGGTTCCCTTTCTCCACACCCTCAACAACATTTATCATTTGTTGTGTTTTTGGTGATGGCCATTCTGACAAGTGTGAGGTGGTAGCTCATTGTGGTTTTGATTTGCGTTTCCCTGATGATTAATGACGTTGCTCATCTAGGCAATTGTATTCACAGACCAGAAATACAGTCTTTTGGTAATGAACTGCAATTTAGGTTCCAAATGGACATTTTGACTGAACAATTACAACTGAATTCTCATAGTTACCCTATGAACATCTATAGATTAGACCAGGGAGTTTCCTAAGGTCATATTTCTGTTTCTTTGATTTTTTTATCTTCTTCTTACATAACTGTATCAGTTTCATGGAAAGACATAAGTAACAGAGCATCTTTGTTACTGCCAATTTCTTTTGGCACATTGGGACATTATGAAAATATTCCCTACAATTTCTTAAATATGCTTGTTCAGATGATGGATTCCTCACTAAGTTTAAATTTCCAAGGACTTTGTTCTTTTGAAAATGCTATAAAGGATATTATTAAACCAACTGATAAAATTGTTCTATGGGTGATAGTTTAGAAAAAAGTACTACGTCAGTACACATTGATGAATTTATCAACTCCGTTGGTGGTGTGCAAGAAAATATTTACATTCTTGGGAAATACTCATTGAAGTATTAGAGATAAAGGTGTCATGCTGTATACAGCTTGTTTTCAGATGGCTCAGAAAAAAAAAAAGATAGGTAAACATACACATATAGGGTATGTGGTAAAGTATTAACAATAGGTAAATAGAAGTAAAACACAGGCAGATGTTCTCTTTACTATTTTTACTGTTTATTTTTGCAACATTTTAAATTTTAAAATTATTTCAAAATGTCAAATTTAACATTAAAAAGATTTTGTTTTTTCACAAAATCAAATGGCAGCCAAGTCTCATCAGCTCTAATTTCATCTTGTTTCCTCTCTAACATTGCACAGTTGTTGGTTTTTTTGTTTTTGTTTTTTCCTGGGAAGGAGGTGACATTGATCAGGTCAGCTCCACTTTGGAAAGGCCAAGTTCTTATGATTTTTACTCATGCAGAGGGTCTAGGTAGGCAGGCAATCTGTCTGTCAGGCTGCACCAGATATCCGAGCCATTATGCTGGTCTACTACGTGATGCCCATGCTCTCTCAAAGGCAGGCTGATGGGGGAGAAAATCAGTTAAGTGAAATGTCAAGGAGAGCGGCAGTAAAGGCTGCAAACTGTATCCTAGTCCGCTTTGTAAACGGGAAGATGGATAGAAAGAAGAAGCATTATGTTCAATGGCCCTCACTGAACATGAAAATTACTTCTTTCTGTATTAGTAAATGGCATTAGGTATATTCATACCTCCCTTTTATTACAGCCAACACAGTCATGTGGTCACAAACCCAATGATAAAAAAGAAAAATAGTTCGTGTCTTAAATATCTTTTATTCAGTAACCAGTTTGTCAAGAAGGCTCAACCTGGTGGGGTTTAAAGGTGAAAGAACTTTATTTTTTCCATCACTGCTTTGTTGAACTTCACACTGCGATCCATTAATGATACCATGTGAATTCCACAGCTTTCCATTCACTGGCAGTTATTAAAATGCGGACCGTGTTAAAGCTTTAAAAGCCAAACCCATTCACTGGCAGTTATTAAAATTTGGTCCATTTTAAAGCTTCAAAGTCAAACTCAATTTAAAATTCATTTCCTCACCTTGCTCTACATAATCCCCCATCCCCCTGCCCTAGTCGCTGCTGCCAGTGCAAGACTGAGCGGAGATGCTGACCACGGAGCGAGAGAGGAAGACGATTTCTGACTCTGAGACCCATACACCTCTTCTAGTCCAGCTCATCCGGAGAGCTGCAACTGGAAAGGGGCAGGCATAAGTGAAATTTCTCCTTAATTAACAAAACAAGATTTTAATGTTCTCGTATGGACCGCTCCTGTTGCTTTTGCCAGTGCTGGCTGACCTTTGTTGTTCTGCAAATGGCAGACCTGTAAATCCTGCCTGTCTCATGGGATGCATGTTTAAGTTCTTATACTGTGAGGTTTGTCCATTTTACCTTTCCCTGATCCTTAGTTAGGATATCTAAATGGACCAGGAGACTCCAGCTGAGCTACCATTTGACTTATGGGAAGCTCACATACTCCTCCCACACTGCCCACTGCCTATGTGCCAGCTCGCTCTAATTCTCTTCCTGTATCTCCAGATAGACCCAAGCAAGTATCTAACCAAACACTGGAAAGCCAGTCCCCTCCCCGTCTTGCAGCTACCCCTAATCACTTGGAGTCACCTTTCATTTTATTTCAGAAGGAAGAGCTGCCTTATTTTTCTCTACCCAGAAAACCTTGAAAGACTTCAAATCTAAATCAAATATGACATGGTTTTATATTTACTACAGATTTCAGATACAATAATATTTTTCTTCCATATTGTAGTCCAAAAGCGCCCTGAAAGTTCCTCATGGGGAGCCTAGAATGCCACCATCATTAGGCTATAATAAGGCACCGCATCCCCACCTCCATTCCCGCCAGGGTGATGTTGGATTCAGGGTAAGTGGGAAGCCTGAACTTCCATCCTTGCTGGGCAGTGATGATCCCTGCTAACCATCCCACCGCTTCCACTTCTCCATTCCCCACTTCCACGTCAGTGGAGACTTCTGTCACCAGTGGGTGGTAATGGGTGTTGAGTTGCTTCCTCCCTTCCCCCATGGCTTGACGTCAGAGGAGTTCTAGTGGAGAGTTAGGGTCTAACAACCTCAGTGCAGTAATTGGAACACTCACCCCATGATGTCACCTCCTGCTACCACGTGGGAACCCAGAACTCGTAACCTTACTGGGCAGAAGTAAGAAGCCTGTTTCCCTGGATATCAACAGAGACTGCATGGGGAAACTGGACTTCCACCAGCAGCTGGCAGTAATGAGGTGGCAGTGCTTTTTTTCCCAATGGAGCAGTGTCAGAGGAGTCCTGCTTAAACGAAAGATTTACGTAAGATTCAGGCAATACCTCAGATTTCCGGGTTTAAATTCAAAACAGTTACCTGTTATACCAAGAACTATGAAAACAATTTGAGAAAAGAAGATTAGCAGACACCAACAGAAAGGTGATATGCATATTAGGATTCTCTGACAAGGATTTTTTTTAGAGGACTTTATGTTTTAGAGCACCCTTTGATTTACAGAAAAATTGAATCTGTAGGGAATACTAATACACACCACACCCGGTTTCCCCTATTATTACCATCTTACATTAGTATGGTGCATTTGCCACGATAAATGAACCATTACTGTTACATTATTATTAACTAAAGTCCATATTTTAATCTGATGTTCTTATTCTTTACCTAACGTCTTTGTCTTTTCTAGTATCCTTTCTAGAATACCACATTACATTTGGCTTTTGTGTCTCTTTGGGCACCTCTTCACTGAGAGTTTTTCAGATTTACTTTGATGACTTTGACAGTTTTAAGGAATTCTGGACAAGTATTTTGTAGGATGCCCCCCTATTGGACTCTGTCTCATGTTTTTCTCAGAGATACACCGATGCTATGTTTTTGAGAGGAAGAACGCAGAGGTCGTGTCCTTTTCATCATGTCGTCACAGGAATACCTACTACTGACATGATTTATGGCTGTTGGCTTTGACCTTGATCATTTGGCTGAGATGTGTTTAGTATCTCTATTGTAAGGTTACCCTTTATTACGCCATTGCCATACTCTCGTCTTTGGGAAAAATTCTGTGTGCAAACCTCAGACGTAAAGAGTGGAGACTTACGGTTGCCTGCTTGAGGACAGGGTATCCACATAAGTTATTTTGAATTCATCTGCAAGTAAGATTTGTCTAGTCAATTTATCTATTCAATCATTTATTTATATCCAAATGAATATTGATTTTACTTTGGATTATAATCCAGTACTACTTTATTTTATTGCTTGAATCATTTGAGCTTTGGCCATTGGAATCTCTTGCAGTGGCTTGTGTGCCCATTCCTTTTAGGCTCTCCCAGGTGGCAAAGCAAAGAAATATATGTGTTTAGACTAACCTGTGTATATACAAATATTAATAAATATTTCTGTACTTAGCAATTTATAACTATATTAAACTAAACATAAGCTCTTACTGATGTCTTTAAACCATTAACATATGAATCATTCTAGCTTCTTCTCTTTTCTCACATGAGAATTACCATTCCAATGATAAGAAACCTGGCTACCACTCTCCACCATCCATTTAGTTAATTGTTCATTTTTGTATACATGTATAGTGGTTTTTGGAACTAGAGAATAGTATGCTTAGCGAAATAAGTCACACAAATACTGTATGACATCACTTACATGTGGAATCTAAAAAATAATACAAATGAATATATATAACAAAACAGAAACAGACTCACAGATATAAGAAATGAAGCTGGTGGTTACCAGTGGGGAGAGTGCAGCGGAGAGGGGCACATGAAGAGTATGAGATTAAGAGATACAAAGTAATATGTATAAAATAGATAAGCAACAAGGATGTATTGTATAGCACAGGGAATTATAGTCATTATCTTGTAATAACTTTTAATAGAGTATAAATTGTAAAGTGCTGAGTCACTCTGCTGTATACCTAAAACTAATATAACATTGTAAGTCAACTATACTTCAATTTTTAAAAAGACAAGAAAAGGAAATAAAATGTATAATGATCAGAAAGGAAGAAATAAAAGTTTCTGTGTTTGCAGGTAACATGATAATTGTCATAGAATTCCCAGAAATCTCCAAAAATACTTTTAGAACTAATAATTTAGTTCAGCAAAGAAACAGAATACAAGACCAACATATAAAACTCAACTGTATTTCTGTGTATTAGCAGTGAACATGTAGAAACAGAAATTAAAAGTACAATATCATTTATTATAGCTCAAATAATGAAATCCTTAGGTGTAAATCTAACAAAAAAACATACAGGACTTAGATTTTGAAAATTAGCCCTATATTACTAGACATACAATTTTATTTAGTTGTTTAGTTGTTTATGCATCTGTCTTTCCTATACTTCCCAGTACTTTAGCAGAACTCGTGTTTAAACATCTTTGTATGTCAGTATTCAACATTCTTATTTTTTAAATGTTGCAAATGATTTACAGTGAGATCAATAAGTAGATGAAATAGTGACAAGCACGCACTTGGAGGTTTGGAATGAACTTAGTTTGGTAGTTGAACACGTTTTAATTATTAAAGAAGCTAGTTCAGACCGCAGAAGCTAACACTGTCTCATGAGTGCTGTGTCATTGTGAAGGTTAGACGTCATCGTGATTAGAATCTTCTAATTGCCTCATAGCTTTCTCCATGATACTTCCACATTTGCTACTAAACATGCTTGAACTTTAGCTATGCACAAAAAAAAAAAAAACAAAAAAAAAACGGAGAGACCTATGTAAGAAGATAAGAAAAAAATAGTTTGGATGTGTAGGAAGCCTGGGGGAGGGAAGGGAGTTGCTCCAATACAGAGATGTGTCTACTGAATCATTACTTGCCTTTTGCCGAAAGAACTACCTGCTCATCCTAAGAACAAAGAGCAGTTAACTAATTAGTGTCTTTGAAGTCCCTCAAAGAAAGTATCCTGATAACTGTGACCTTTGTTTTACTTCAAGTTCTTGATCTCTCCCTCTGCTGCGACTTCAATTTTTGCTTTGTTCTAGGACAATTTATATAATTGCACCCTCTAAATTATATGATCCTTAAAGGCAACAGTGTGGCATTATATATCTTTATGTCCTTCACGGGCTCAGCACAGCCACGAGGCTTTGCTCCTAGTAAGTCCCCAAAAATATTCGAGGAAAGAGAGAACAATTTGTCTATGTGCAAAGCACTGTGTTACATCCTGGGAACACACCAGTGAACAAAACAGTCATTTAAATGTAGAAGTCACACATCAAAATAAATAATCATATGTGCAAATATAAACTTATAAACTATTATAACTAATATTAAAGGGGTGATTGATTAATATAATATGACTGAGGTGGGAGTTAGAGAAAGGGATCTCTGAATAAGTGATATTTAAGTTGAAATCTGGGCTGAGGAGTTCTCCAGGTAGAAAGCGAAGCAAAACACATTCTAGCAAGAAGGAAAAATTTTATAGAAGGTAGGCAGGGGCTTGAAGAACTGAAATAGGTTAAAATTTAGAGTTTCTCTCCCTCCCTCTCTCTCTTTCTTTCTCCCTCCACCCCGACCCCCACCCCACCCCAATAATCCATTCCTTTTCCTCATTGTAAAAAGTTAGCAGATGGAGGGGCTTCCCTGGTGGTGCAGTGGTTAAGAATCCGCCTGCCAATGCAGGGGACACGTGTTCAATCCCTGGTCTGGGAAGATACCACATGCTGTGGAGCAATTAAGCCCATGCACCACAGCTACTGAGCCTGTGTTCTAGAGTCCGTGAGCCACAACTACTGAAGCCCATGTGCCACAACTACTGAAACCCGTGCACCTAGAGCCCGTGCTCCGCAACAAGAGAAGCCACTGCAATGAGAAGCCCATGCACCGCAATGAAGAGCAACCCCCATTCGTCACAACTAGAGAAAGCCCACATGCAGCAGCAAAGACCCAACGCAGCCAAAAATTAAAAAAAAAAAAAAGTTAGCAGATGCCCATCCCCCCCAAAGAAATAAACTAGGTCAATAGGAAGCCATTCCTTCTTGGTTACATCTGAGATCTACAGCAGCTGGGAACTTCTGTCTACAGTGAGAATCACAGACATGTACCCCCCTGATTGTCTGAAGAAATATTTCTGTTGAAAAAAAAAAGGCTTATTAGTCCAAAAAGATAGGGAGACTTAAATAGCCAGGTGACTTTGATGTAAAAACTATTGAAGTGTCCTCTTTATTCTAATGGCATTTTTATCTTCAGTAGGTGATTGCTAACTTTTACTGCCCTAAGCTACAGCCTAAATACCATTTCATGTCATTTTGAGAGTTTCATTTTTCTCATTTGACAGTTTTAAGTCAAGTGTATTAAAACACTTTTTAGATGTGTTCAAAGCAGAGATAGAGTAAACGAATACGCCACATCAAATTTCAGGAGAGTAAAATGAGTATGTAAAAAGATTTACTATGACTGAATTTTATGTGATTTAAAATTAGTTATTGATGAATATATAATATATTGCAATGTTTCCACATTCATGATATTATTGAAACCGTTTCACTTTCAAGTGACAGTTTAAAGGCTTTATCATTAAGAAAAATAAAAGTCTGTTGAAACCCTAATCAGCCTTGATATATACTATAATGACCATACCTGCTATTATTATTAGCCACCAATGTTCCAAATAATTTGAAAGCATAAAGAAGACAGTTTTTGTCACAGTAGAGGTTGGGCCAAGTAGAATAAACCCAAGGCTAAAAAATTAACGTGTTCTAGAGAATTGTGATTAGTGTTAATTTGTCCATTTTCCTTTTTGATTTCTTTTTCAACTTGGGAAATTATCTAGACCAGTCTTTTGTGTTTGTTTTTCTAGTAATTGTCAAACAAGGCCCATTGCTTGGTATCCTCATAGAAATAGCAGCCTCTATTAACTGTCTGTTGTTCCTCTCATTATGGTTTACTGGGATGAGTATGAAAGAATAGAGATAAAAATTGGAGTGGGATACACTAGCGGAAGTGTTTGTGTATATTAGCCTGAGAAAACATGTCCATTCGAAATCATTCTGTTCACATTCCAAAACCCTTCGGGAAGTTATATAAGATGAAACACTGATCTGCATTTGACACTGAATTTTAGTAAATAATGGATTTCAGTATATTTAGGTTTGGAATAATGTAAAGATCCCTCACTCACACAGAAAGAATATGGTAAATAGATGAGAGTGCTTTGGAAATAATAAGTATAACTGTTTGGACCTCAATATTGAACTAATTTCTACTTTTACCTTACTTATACATCTGTACCTCTAATACACTGGGGAATTCCTCTCTCCTTTTACAGCTAAAAGAAAAGGAAGTAGAGATAAGTCAGATAAATAGTTTCATCCAGAAAATTCCTGGTGCCACCATGAGCATTCAATATTTGAATAAAGGACATGGAAAGGACAACTGGGCCCATACTTGAAAATACACCATTTCTCATGGAAGAATAGGAAAACAGCTACCATTATAATCAGTACTATTCAACAGTCAGGGTGTGAACAAATCAGTCATATATTTTGAATTTTTGTTTCACTTTTTCTTCTTCAAAATTTTAGGCTATGAGTTATATTAAAAAGATAATTGGATGTAAACAATATAATTCTGAACCATGCCTGAAGAATTTCATGACTCTGAGACACTGGGTAAATTATTTATGCTTTTTAGGTCTAGGTTTTCTCAAAAATTAAAACCTTGAATATTAAACAGTTAAAACAATTAAAAGTTGAATATTGTGACTTCAAAATAATATACTTAAGTTGCAGGACATGAAATTAGTATACAGAAATGTGTTGCATTTCTATAAATACACTAGAAAAGAACTGTCAGAAAGAGAAATTAATAAAATACTCCTATTTACAATTGCGTTAAAAAGAATGAAATACCTAGGAATAAATCTAAGGAAGTAAAAGACCTGTACTTGGAAAACTATAAGACACTGATGAAAGAAATTGAAGAGAACACAAACAGATGGAAAGATACACTGTGTTCATGGATTAGAAGAATACTGTTAAATATTACTCAAGGCTATACGGCCCAAGGCAATCTACAGATTCAACACAACCCCTATCAAAATAGCAGTGATATTTTTCACAGGAACTAGAACAAGTAATTCTAAAATTTTCAAAAGATTATCAATAGCCAAAAGAGTCTTGAGAAAAAACAAGGCTGGAGCTATCAGGCACCCTGATTTCAAGCTATACTACAAAGCTACAGTCATCAAAACAGAATGGTACTGGCACAAAAACAGACACATAAAGCAATGGAACAGAACAGACAGCCCAGAAGTGAACACACACTTATATGGTCAACTAATCTATGACAAAGGAGGCAAGAATATACAGTGGGGAAAAGACAACCTCTTTGTGTTGTCTTTTTATGGCTGAATATTACTCAGCCATAAAAAAAGAATTAAATCTTGCCATTTTCGACAACATGGATGGACCTAAAGGCTATTATGCTAAGTGAAATAAGTCAGACAGAGAAGGAAAAATACCATATGATTTCACTTATGTATGGAGTCTAAAAAAAATGAAACAAATGAACAAACATAACAAAACAGAAACAGTCATAGATAGAGACAATAAATAGGTTATTGCCAGAGGGGAGGGCAGTGGAGGGATGAGTGAAATTGA
Organism: Stenella coeruleoalba; assembly: GCF_951394435.1. Lineage (NCBI taxonomy): Eukaryota > Metazoa > Chordata > Mammalia > Artiodactyla > Delphinidae > Stenella > Stenella coeruleoalba. Next base: position 55,040,145 of record NC_137156.1, read on the forward strand.
GAGGTGACAGTCGTTTCATGATGCATGTAAGTCATTCATTATGCTGTACACACCTTAAACTTAGTGCTGTATGTCAGTTATATCTCAGTAAAACTGGAAGAAAGAAATAAGTTGTATTCTTCCCTCCTCTAATGTCTTTCAAAAATTTATCTTTGTCATTGGTAGCTGCAGTTTCATTATGATGGGTTTAGTTATGATTTTCCTTTTATTACATCTTATTTGGGATTCGTTGGCCTTGTGAAATCTTTCTTTTGGTGTTTTTATCTGTTTTGGAAAATTCTTTGCCTTTTCTCTTAAAATACTGCTTTAATCACAATTTATTTCTTTTTTCTTACTAGGAATATATTTGGAGTTATTCTCAGCTGTCTATCATGATTGTCCTTTACTCATTTTTTCTTGCTCTCCCTGCATATTATCCTATTAACGTTCTTTTCTTTATCATGTAACAACTTTGTTGAAATATAATTTATATGCCTTACAGTTTGCTAATTTAAAGTCTGTAATTCAGTGGCTTTTAGTATATTTACAGAGTTTTGCAAACTTTACCACAATCAATTTTAGAAACTTTTCATCAAACTCCTCCCCATAAAAGAAACTCTGTAGCCATTAATAATCACTCCTCATTTTCCTTCAGCCTTCCCTCTTGTGGGCTTATTGATGCTTGTAAAGTATTCTATTCTTTTGTTTTAATTTTATTTTACTCTTTTTGTAATGGAATGTTGGTGCGAGTAACTTAACCTGCTATATTATCAGAAAAAATAGTTATATCCTTTAATCTTTCCTCCTCTTTAGTCTTTTAAAAGCAGATTCCTTAAAAATTTATATTAAAATAAATATCGTGACTACTGAACTGGTATTCCATGTCTTCTAACCCTTTTATAATTACATATCTCATATTTTCATTTATTTCTGTTTTTCTTTTTAGGAAAATATCTAAGTTCAGTTTTTTAATTTACTAATTTGTTCTTTAGCTAAGCATATCTTATATATTTTAAATAGCTTCTCTATATTTAATGCTATATATATTAAAATATCTAATATTTAACTTTCATATCCTACTGTAAAAAAATTTGGATAGTGCAATATTATCAACAATCCCCATACATATTCAAAAGTCCTTTTCTCCTTGTCACCTCAATGCTGTGGTCTTAGCTATAAATACTTTATTTCATTAAGTTTGTTATCTCTTCCTTTCCTGGAATAGCTCTCCTTGAATGGCTGTTGATTCAGTATGTGCTTTGGATTGTCAGTCAGTGCCAGCAGTTGCTGCTCATACAATCAGCCTTTGGGGAGCAGTAGGTTTTGCTACTGATCTGTTTCCCATGGTTCTGGAAAAGGGCAATCCTTGACGGATCTTATTTGCATACATGCACGTCCAGTTTATCAAACATTGGGACACTAACACAAATGCTCCCATTTATTGATCTTTCTGATCAATAAATTGAAGTCTTTCATTGAAGACATCTTCACTCTACTGTCAGTACCCACGAGGCAAGAGGGAGAATATGCAGGGAATATTTCACCTCTAGGGGAACCCAAGCAAATGACCTCTGTGTCCCCTTCTACTCCCTACATCTTTAAGTAGGAGGCAAACATTTTTATGTATTAATCAATGAACTCCTATCTTCTTTCCATCTTTTAGGAATTTTGCACAATTTCTGAAACACAGAGAAGTCTGCGTTTTGCTTTCCAGCAAAAATGGTAATGAATTAATTTATTTTAATAGCTTTTGGAAAATAAGAATAAAATATAGCATGAGTCTGGCCCAGTATCTTTAAATCAATATGTAGCACATTGAAATTAGTATAGGATTAATTAATGTATATAAAGCATGGCTTTGCAAATCAGTGAGTTAAGGGTAAATTATTCAATAAATCATGTTGGTACAATCATTTAACTGTTTGAAAAATTGGAAAAAATTGTCAGATCATCATGTTTAAGAGATTCCTTTCATCATAAAACAGGAAAAAAATGATAGATCTGACAATGTAAAACTTGAATATTTGATACATCAAAAATACCATAAATAACTGCAGAACAGTTAGAACTTATGTTTTCATGTTGGAAATGCTTAATAAACAAATGAGTACAATAAGAGATGCAAATATCATAATATTTGAGAATAATTATTAATTTCAGAAAACGCAGTTGAATATGGTGATATTATATAGTGGTGTCAGCTTGATAAAATAGTTGAAATAATTATGATAATTCAGTGACAAGTCTAATGATATTAAAGTTTAAAAAATTAATTTCCTGTATATGAGTCATTTTAAGCATATCATCAAATGAAAGAGTCCCTTTGACCTAACATCAAAAATATAAGTCATCCAGTAAAAATATTAAAAAGAAATATGCAGGGGCTTCCCTGGTGGTGCAGTGGTTGAGAGTCCGCCTGCCAATGCAGGGGACACGGGTTCGTACCCCGGTCCGGGAAGACCCCACATGCCGCGGAGCAGCTGGGCCCGTGAGCCATGGCCACTGAGCCTGCGTGTCCAGAGCCTGTGCTCTGCAACGGGAGAGGCCACAACAGTGAGAGGCCCGCTTACCGCAAAAAAAAAAACCAAAAACAACAAAAAAAAGAAGTATGCAGGACCCATATAAAAAATAACTAATATATTTGAGCGAAAGAAAAGGAACAATGGGAAAATTAAAACGTTTTATTTTAGACAAAGAAGACTGTTATAAACATGTCTGGTTTTTTTCTAAAATAAAAACATCTATAATATTATTGCATCTACAATATAATAAGAATTATGATAACCACAAGATGAGAGGAGATATTGAGGGAAGAGACTGAAAAACACTACTAAAGATTATCCAAAAGGATATAAAATCCTATAAAATATGAGTAATGGAAGAAATCTAGTTGTATGACATTTAAAAGTTGGTATTAAACACAATTAAAGCAGATTAATGAATTGAACTAGAGAGTCTAATAATAAATACTTGGGAACTTGAATATGTACTTCACAATCACTATGGTGAAGAAATCTGTCCAATTAATAATTTTGGGACAAGAAGCTAGCACTTTAGAGGAAGATTATGAGGTGGGATACTTTGACTAAAATCAGGTACAGATGGCTCCAAAATTTTAATTAAATAAATACGAAATTAGCAGTAGTCATTGAATAATTACTTAATCTTCAATATTATACAAGCTTCACCCCCTTTGAGCATGGTAGGAAACCTAGAAGATATGAGTATATAGCTCCATCGAAATATACATGATAAAATCATCTTCCCAGCAAAAGTAACATCATAAGCAAAATCAAATGCAAATTGAAAAAAAAATTCAAACATATATAATAGACATTGAGCAATGTCTTAATATCAAATAATCCTTACAAATCATAAAATTAGTCTGAATTTACCGGTATAACATTTGAGGAAATTGTATTTTAGACAATTCACAGGGCCAATATCAATAGCATTTATAAGAAAAATTAGTCAACTTTATTAAAACTCCAAAAATTGAACATTATGTTCCACACGACCTCCACTCACTGTGAGGAACACATTACAAACATCACCTTTTCCAACACGTGCACTATTATTATGAAGTAGGAAACTCTTGGTATCCTGATTTCCGCATGCAAACACTTAGAAGAGAAAAATATTTCTTAAATGTTGCACAGCTACTTGAATTAAGTAGCAGCTGTTTTAAATTTATATACACACATATATACACACTTACATGTTATGTTGTTATATATATATATATAAATATATGTATCTGTATATATAAGTTGTTTATAGATGTAACCATCTGAAATTCTATAGTCCCTTAAAAACCAGAAGCAATGGGAAGCTTCTAAGTTTTTTGAGTAGATGAGTGACAGGGTTAAAGTGTGTGTGTGTGTATGTGTGTGTGTGTGTGATGGTTACAATGGTGGGAGAACACAATAAGGATTTGATGTATTACAAACTGTAGGTGAGGAGAAATGCTCGGAGCTAGGCATATACCCTGTAGTACTATAATAAAATTTGGGAAAGGAAGAGAGAGAAAGTCTGAAAGGGGTTTTACAGCATGAGAACAGACTTGGTAATTTATTATTCTCATATTAAAGGAATCAGAAGAGTGAGGGAGAAATCAACACTATTCATACCTGGAGCAAAGTTTTCTGAAAAGCTTTCTGGACTATTCCTGAGTTTCTCCTTTGATACGTGGTGATACTGAAGCCAGAGAACCACTTCCTTCCGAAGACGTACATTTAGGCAAGAACAAGAAACAGGTAGGAACTCTTGCCATGATTCTTTTCGTCTTTACATGATTCTCATATTTTTCTTCAAGAATTACAATGATTAGAGCAATGTAAAACAAAATGAGAGCTTCATCGAATTAGCAGTTTAAACTTCTGCTACATTAGCATCATGTTGAATTATTACTCATCCTTGCTATTATAGCATTTAACAGGGAATTACACTGTCATGTCAGACTAGTGTAAAAAAAAAACCCAAAACCTAATGGGGCATGATGTAAAAGCTGTTATAAAATATATTCACTATTAGGAGTACGTACAATCTTTCCAATATTACCAGTTTGGATTTTCCTATAGTTATGTTCACCAAGATACCTGTGGGGGGTATGAGAAATTGAGAATGGAGAACAGAATTTGAGTGGCTAAGTACTGTCTTGAATAGGCTTTCAGTGGAAAAACTAAATTATTTTTTGTCATCCTTCCTTGGGAAATTTCAAGATATGTTTTGAAATTTGGGGCTTCTATACTGAATTTTTTTTCATTTTCTCATTTTAATGCAATATATTGGGATTCTAGTGGCCGGTTTGCTAATGGATTGTTCTTAAAGACCTTGGATGTCCCTAAATGTTTTGTATATTCTTAATCTAAATAAAGAGTTTATAATGAGCCAACTGGGCTCAGTGAGCTGGTGATGTGGAACTTAGTTTGGATCTGCAGCAAATGGTCCCTGTGTTGTTTTCATCTGTGTACAGCAGGAATCAATTAATGTAATGGCATTGGATGTCTGCTGATGCTGGAAAAAAAATGCTGTGGGCTCTTTCCAGGTGTCTAAAGATAAAGATGGCCAACGTTTGGTTTCTCTGGTGATCATTTAGTTTAGTGATCTGTATGAATGAGAAAACTTAAATATTTGATTGATTTTAAAGTCTCACTATTCAAAGATTCAACTTTATCATTATGTCCTTAGTATTATCTCCTTTGTTTTCTTTCACATAGCACTGAAAAACCACCATTCCCATTTTTGTGAATTCCTTTCTTGTGTTCCTCATCTGAGCTCCCCATTCTTATAGTCCTTAGAAATCTGGTGACACTTCAATCCATTTGTTCTCACTGTGGTTGATGTGAGTCTCTCCCTGAGATAGATTCAGTTTTGTGTTTTTTTTAATTTTTAAGTTTTTCATTGAAGTATAGTTGATTTAAAATGTGTTGGTTTCAGGTGTACAGCAAAGTGATTCAGTTATACATATATATGTATATCTATTCTTCTTCAGATTCTTTTCCCTTACAGCTTATTACAGAGTATTGAGTATAGTTCCCCGTGCTATACAGTACGTCCTTGTTGCTTATCTATCTTATATATATTAGTGTGTATATGTTAATCCCAAATTCCTAATTTATCCCTCCCCTCCCTTTCTCCTTTGGTAACCATAAGTTTGTTTTCTATATCTGTGGGTCTATTTCTGTTTTGTAAATAAGTTCATTTGTATCTTTTTTTTAGATTCCATATATAAGTGATATCATATGGTATTTGCCTTTGTCTGGCTTACTTCACTTAGTATGATAGTCTCTGGGTCCATCCATGTTGCTGCAAATGGCATGATTTTATTCTTTTTCATGGCTGAGTAATATTCCATTGAATATATATGTACCGCATCTCCTTTATCCATTCATCTGTTGATGGACATGTAGGTTGCTTCCATGTCTTGGCTATTGTGAATAGTGCTGCAGTGAACATTGGGGTGCATATAAGATTCAGCTTTAATGCTGCCAGTTGATGTGATTTGGAGGTGGGCTCCTTAGGAGAAAGAATACAAAATTGTGAATAAAATATTAAATATGAAATTAAGCCTTTATTTAAATGAGAAAATGTATCATGGCAAATATATACTTTAAACGTTGGCAACACAAACATTATAAATGCAAAATAGTATTGTTATTAATTAGCTGTCTCTTACACCTCTATAATGCTTTTCCATGCATTTTTGGCTGTATATGGATTCCTTAAAATGCCTCTTCACATAGGAATTTTTTGTGCTGTCTTCTATAAAGAGACTAGAAAGATAATTCAGTACTTTCTCTAGTACGGTTGCTTAAAATCTATTGTTATTAGTAGTAACAATATAGTAGATGTAGAAGTTCAGGGAATTTTCCTTCTGCTTTACAGCTCATTGCAGATAATACCATGTTTTATAAGTGATCTCAAAAAACTTTATCAAACTTCTTTTATACATATGTTGCAAGATTACTGAGCATTTCAAGTTTTCTCATGCAATGACTTAAATATGTTTTGAAATAACTACATACATAACCAATTTGTTGCCAATGTCCTCTATTCAGTGGCACATGAAAATTTTATGTTATTTACATTGATGTCAATATTTGCATCAGATCAGCAAGAAATTTAATTGTTTTCAATGTCTTCTCATGTTTCATGCCTCTTCATTAAGGAGAATTCTCAAACAATTTAAGAGTCTATTCATTACTTCCATTTTAAAGGGAGATTTTCCTCTTAATGAACTGCTACTTTTATGTGATCTAATCATTGGGGGGTCACGTTTGCTTCTCTATATAAAAATATTTATAATTTCATTGCTTTGGTGCCTTCACTTTGTAATCCATTTTATCTGAATCTTCTCTTTTGTTTATTAATTAAACATGAGAAAATAAGCTACCATTCATAAGTCCAGATCAGAGTCTATAATTTCTCAGGTTTTTTTTATTGGAATGTTCATTATCTTTCCGTATTGCAGTTAAAATAGTGTAATTCCAAATAAGCTTCTTCTGAAATGGATCCCTACGATGTCCAGTGCTACTCCAACAATATCCTACACGTGGCAAAGTGTGAAAATAGTGATCTAAACCAATTCAAGTAAAATACCTTAATATAGAAATGTTTACAAAAGCCTGTGAACACACATGTGACCATATTTCTAGGGCTCCTACCAGAGCCGTAAAAGGGATTTATGCAAGCAGGGGGTCTGCAAGCATGAGTTCTTTTTTTACTTTTTCCTTTTTAAGAAAATGTTGTTTTTTATTTTTTAATAACATTATATAAGTTTTCTGTGTACAGTATTATATTTCAACTTCTGTATACACTGCAGTGTGCCCACCACCAAAGTTTAGTTTCCAACAACCACCACTGAGTTGACCCCCTTTACCATTTTGCCCTCCGCTCCCCCCATTCCCTTTGGTAACCACTACTCTGTTTTCTGTATCTGTGTTTTTGTTTTTTAGATTCCATATATGAGTGAAATCACACAGTATTTTTCTTTCTCCATCTGACTTATTTCACTTAGCATAACACCCTCAAGGTCCATCCACGTTGTTTCAGATGGCAAGATTTTATCATTTTTTAATGGCTTTTTGCATCTTCTTTATCCATTTATCTGTCAGTGGGCACTTAGGTTGTTTCCATAGTTTGGCTATTGCAGATAATGCTGTGATGAACGTAGGGGGTGCATATATCTTTTCAGATGAGTGCTTTTATATTCTTCAAATATGTACCCAGAAGTGAAATAGCTGGATCATATGATAGTTCTCCTTTCAGTTTTTTTGAGAAAATCCATATTGTTTTCCACAGTGGAGGCATGAGTTCTTCACTGTCATCACAAATCATCTGCCTCTGGTTCCTCCCCTTTCATGTGATATGACCTTTTAGTCTGAAATAGAAAAGTTAGAGGTTAGTTGGGCTTGGAGGAATTTAAGAAAACTCATTTATCTTGTCAGAAATGCATCAAAAAGTGTATGTGCAACCGACAGGTATATAAGTGAATGTGTCATTAGGTAAGAGCATGAATTTCTGAGAGTAAGCTAGCAAAGAATTGAATAAACAAAAGTGTTAAAAATATGAGAATGTAAAAGAGAATAAGAGTTTGTGTGCATGCACTCAGAATACTTTGTGAAGGTCTTAGGACATGATTGGGAAAATTTGAGAATAAGTCTGGGTGTGCCTGAGAGTGGGAATGCGTAAGAATTTGAATGAGTAAGGGTATGAATGTGCAAACAATGCTGACTGTGGCAGAATGTTGCTTTGGAATGCGTTGTGATCAAGTAAAACATTGATAAGGTAAATAAAGCAACAAATAAACCCAAGTCTCCCATTACTGAATTGATTTCAGATCCTCTGCCTATCACCGTGACAACCTACAATACATTAAAAAACCAGCCAGGATATTATCAGGAAAGATGGGAAGTACAAGCCACCAATGCAGACATTTCCTCCCATTTTAATATATATTTCATCAGATTTTACACCACCTTTTTTTCCAAGATCTTTGCTTTTCATTTTACATATTATCCGTGAAAATTTGATTTTTTTAGATCTTAATATAGTGACTCTTGATACTTTGTCGCTAAGGATATTTAACATGAAGAGCAAATGAATTCCAAAATTATGTAACTCTTACATATCAACCAGAAAAAAGTTACAGGTAAGATATTCTAAGATAAAATGGAATATTTGTTATCACTGGATACGTTATGATAGAAGGCTGAGGGAAGCCCTGGAAGACAAAAGTTGCAAATACTAAGTAAATCACCATGATTTTGGTCTCTCTATTTCTGAAACATTCTTATTGAAGTTCTCAGAATCAGTTTCTGCTGCATAAAACAGAAATTAAAGTAGATGGACATTTATTTCACTGTAACATAAAATAAGTTCAGGTGTAAGCAGTACTGGGGTGGTTTAGAAACTTTATGTCAGGGACCCAGGCTCCTCCAGTTCCTCTTTGCCATCCTTAGGTCATTTATGGCAGATTGAAGATGGCACTAATTCTTCGCCCTTCCCCCATTGGGAGGTGGGGTCTGTGACCCCACTCCTTGAATCTGAACAGAATATGTGACTACTTTGAATAATAGAATATGGCAGAAGTGACACTGTGACAATTTCTAGGCCATGCCTCAAGGTACTGTCAGTTTCTACTTCCTCCTTCTTGAAACATTTGCTCTTAGAGCCCTGAGCTGTCATGTAACAAATCCAACTACCCTATTGCAGAGATCATCCAGACAGGCTCTGAGACTACATGGAGAAGGAGAGGGGTCCAGCTGGGTTCAGCCTTTCAGCCACAATAATCAAAATGCCAGAAGTGAGACTATGTTGCCATGGTTCTTGTTCTTGCAGACCAGGCCTGCTGCTCAGCTGAATTTCAGTGAGAGACCTCAGTTGATCCTCTGTGGAACAGAAGAATCATCCACGGAATTAGAATATATAATCTAAATGTTTGTCTTTTAAGCTGCTAAGTTTTAGGGTATTTTATTTTATAACATACCAGTAGACTACAGTTTTATCTTATGATGCAGGATGAGCTGAAGGCATCATATCGTGTTGCAGGAAACCATGCAGGCAGGAGAAAGGAGAAACGGACAAAAAAGTACACGGCCCCTACCTTTAGGAAGACTTTCCAGAATAACATTCCTTTTTAAAAATAGCTGGCCAAAACTTGGCCACATTTGGCTGCAAGAAGGACTTGGTAGAATAGTCTTATGGATGAGCGTATTGCCAGGCTAAACAGATTTGTTTTCTTTACCAAGGGAGAAGAGGCGTGGATGTCAGGTTAGGCAACGAGAGTATCTACTATGTTCCCTCAACTCTCTGTTGAACATATTTTTTCCTATTAAAAGTTTTTTTAAAGATTTTATTTTTTAGGGCAGATTTAGTTCACAGAAAATTGAGACTTTCCATATAGCCGTGCCCCCACACGTGCATAGCCTCTGCCATTATGAACATCCCCTACCAGGGTGGTACCTTTGTTACAATAGATGAACCTACAAGGACACATCATAATCACCCAAAGTCCATAGTTTATGTTATGGTTCACTTTTTTTTTTTAAGTGTCATTTATCTTTTTGCATGTTGCATTTTTAAAGATTTTTTTAAATTAATTAATTTATTTATTTTTGGCTGTGTTGGGTGTTCGTTGCTGCATGCGGGCTTTCTCTAGTTGCGGAGAGCTGGGGCTACTCTTCGTTACGGGGCGTGGGCTTCTCATTGCGGTGGCTTCTCATGTTACGGAGCACGGGCTCCAGGCACGCAGGCTTCAGTAGCTGTGGCATGCAGGCTCTAGAGCGCAGGCTCAGTAGTTGTGGCACATGGGCTTAGTTGCTCCATGGCATGTGGGACCTTCCTGGACCAGGGCTTGAACCTGTGTCCCCTGCATTGGCAGGCAGATTCTTAACCACTGTGCCACCAGAGAAGTCCCTATGGTTCACTTGATGGGTTTGGACAAATGTATAATGACCTGTATGTGTCAGTATGGTATCATACGGACAATTTACACTGCTCTGAAATCCTCTGTGCTCTACCCTGACACCAATCCCTGGCAACCACTTTTGGAAAACTTTGGAGATCTTTTTACTGTCTCCATATTTTTTCCTTTTCCATAATGTCACATAATTGAAATCATATAGTAAGTAGCCTTTTCACCTTAGCTTCTTTCACCTAATAATATGCATTTCAGATTTCTCTGTGTCTTTTGGTGGCTTAATAGTCATTTCTTTTCAGTGCTAAATAATATTTCATTGTATAAATGTACCACAGTTTGTTTATTAATTCACCTACTGAAAGGTTACTTCCAAGTTTTGGTAATTATGTATAAAATTGTTATAAACATCCATATGCAGGTTTTTGTGGGTACATAAGTTTTCAACTACTTTGGGTAAAATATCAAGGAGTACAATTGCTGGATTATATGATAAGAGTAGGTTTAAGAGTAGTTTTGTAAGAAAACACCAAACTGTCTTTCAGAGTGACTGTCCATTCTGCATTCCTCCCAGCAATGTATTCCTATTGCTTCACATCCCATCAGCATTTAGTGTTGTCATTGTTTTGGATTTTGGCCATTCTAATTGGTATGTAGTGGTAGCTAATTGTTTTAACTTGCCTTTCCATGATGACCTATGATGTGGAGCATCCTTTTATTTATTTTTTTTTAAATTTATTTATTTATTTTTTTACGGTACGCAGGCCTCTCACTGTTGTGGCCTCTCCCGTTGCGGAGCACAGGTTCCGGATGCGCAGGCTAAGCGGCCATGGCTCACGGGCCCAGCCGCTCTGCAGCATGTGGGATCTTCCCGGACCGGGGCACGAACCCGTGTCCCCTGCATCGGCAGGCGGACTCTCAACCACTGCGCCACCAGGGAAGCCTTGGAGCATCTTTTGATGTGTTTATTTGACATCTGTATATCTTAGTTTTTAAGGGTTTTTTGTTTTCTTAATGGTGAGTTGTAAAAATTCTTTAAATATATATGTGGATATATTAAGATGTGTCTTGGCAAATATTTTCTTCCTGTCTATGGTGGTATTCTCATTCTATTGATACTGTCTTTCACAGAAGAGAAATTTTTTTTATTTTAATGAAGTCCAGCTTATCAATTATTTCTGTAATGAATCATGCCTTTAATGTTTGTTGTATCTAAAGAGGCATCATCCTACACAGGGTCATCTAGTTTTTCCTCTATGTTATCATTTAGTTTTATAGTTTTCATTTTACGTTTAGGTCTAAGATCCATTTTGAGTTAGTTCTTATGAAGGGTGTAAGATATATGTCTAGATTCTTTTTTTCTGCATGTGGCTGTCCAGTTGTTCCAGCACCATTTGTTGAAAAGTTTATCTTTGCTCCACTGTAATGCCTTGTTCCTTTGTCAAAGATCTGCTGACTATATTTATGGAGGTCTGTTTGGGGGCTTTAAATTCTATTCCATTGAGCTGTTTGTCTGTTTACCAATACCACACTGTCTTGATCACTGTACTTTATAGTAAATCTTGAAATCTGGTAGTGTCAGTCATCCAACTTTGTTCTTTTCCTTTAATATTTTGTTGGCTATTCTGGGTCTTTTGCCTTACCTATAAACTTGAGAATCAGTTTGCCAATTACCACAAAATAACTTGCTGGGATTTTTATTGGGATAGCATTGAATCTATAGATCATTTTGGGAAAACTGACATCTTGACAAAATTAAATCTTCTTATTCATGAGCCTGAACTATTTATTTATTTAGTTATTCTTTGATTTCATTCATCACAGTTTTGTAGTTTTTCTCATATAGATATTGTACACATTTTGTTAGATTTATACATAAGTATTTCATTTTGGGGATGCTAATGTAAATGGTATTGTGCTTTTAATTTCGACTTCCACTTGTTCATTTCTGGTATAAAGTGAAGTGATTGATTTTTGTATATTAACCTTGTATCCTGCAACCTTGTAATAATCACTCATTAGTTCTAGGGGGGTTTTTTGGCCAATTCTTTTGGATTCTATAAAAGGTGATCATGTCATGTCATCTGTGAATAAAGACAGTTTTATTTATTCCTTTTTAATCTATATACCTTTTATTCCCTTTCCTTGTCTTACTGCATTAGCTAGAACTTCTAGTACAGTGCTCAAAAGGAATAATGAGAGGGGACATTCTTACCCTGTATCTGATTTTAGTGGAAAAGTACAGAGTTTCTTACTATTAAGTATTATGCTATCTGTAGGTTTTTGTATATTGTCTTTATTAAGTTGAGGAAATTCACTTTGATTCCTAGTTTACTGAGAGTTTTTATCATTAATAGGTGTTGGTTTTTTTCAGATGCTGTTTCTACATCTATTGATGTAATTATGTGATTTATCTTTTTGGCTTGTCGATGTGATGGATTACAATAATTGGTTTTTGACTGTTGAATCGGCCTTTCATACCTGGGATAAATCACACTTGGTGTGATGTATAATTATTTTTGTACATTCTTGGATACAATTTAATAATTTGTTAAGGATTTTTTTATGTATCTTTATGAGAGATATTGGTCTATAGTTTTCTTGTTATATCTTTGCCTGATTTTGGTATTAGGGTAATGCTGGCATCACAGAGTAAGTTAGAATGTATTCCCTCTGCCTCTGTCCTCTGAAAGAGTATATTTTTTTCCTTAAATGTTTAGCAGAATTCACCAGTAAACTCAAATGGGCCTGGTGCTTCCTCTTTTGGGTGGTTATTAATTATTGATTCAATTTCTGTAATAGGTAAAGGCTTATTCAGATTTTATAGTTTTTCTTGTGTGAGTTTTGGCAGCTTGTGTCTTTCAAGGAGTTGTTCCCTTTCATCCAGGTTATCAAACATGTGGACATAGAGTTGTTCATATTCCTTTATTATCCTTCTAATGTCCATGGGGTCTGTAGTGATGTTCCCCCTTTCATTTCTGATATTAGTAATATGTTGTTCTCTCTATTTTTTCTTGGTTAGCCTAATCAACAGCTTTTGAACATTTAGTATATTCTCAAATTCTCATTTGATAAAAATTTTAGGATAATAAGCAATAAATCTATATAACTGTTTAACGCTTGATAACAAATTACCAAAACCTAGTGGAATAAAAACAATACCCATTTATTAGGTCACAGTCCTGTAGACCAGAATCCAGGTGGGCTTGACTGGACCCTCTGCATAGGGTTTCACAGGGCTGAAATTAAGGTTTCATCTGGGCTGGTCTCTTATCAGAATGATTTGGTGAATAATTTACTTCCATGTTCTCACTCAGATTGTTGGCTGAGTTCAGTTCTTTGTGGTTATAGGACAGAGGTTCTTGTTTCTCAGCTGGGGGATTCTCTCAGTAATATAGGCCATCTGTATTCCATCTCACACAGCTTCTCCATCTTTAAACTAGAAACAGTGAGTTGAGTCCTTCTTACACCTTGAATCTCTGACATCTTCTGCCCTCAGCCAGAAAAAGCTTTGTGCCTAAAGGATTTATATATGTTTATGAGAAATTCAGAGCTTAGTAGGGAAACAGACAAGGAAATAATTGAAACTAATGTTATTAGGGTTGATTTGGTAATGGGCAGCCCAGGGACTATCTTGAAAAACAGAAGCAGTATCTCTGACCTTACCAAAAGGTGAGGGAAACATTTCCATGAAAGGTGATAGCATGAGAAGTCTTGAAAGAGCAGTGTAAGTCATCAGGTAAAGGGTTGGAAGGGAAGAGCATTTCGAGCAGAGTTTCTCTTACCTGCAGTAGGATACAAAACTTTGTTGTTTAGCGTTTAAAGGGAGGGAACAAATACAGCCAGCTGTTACCCTCCTTGCAGTTACTGGAGTTGAATTTGCACGCAAATGATAAGATTATCACACTGAGTACATTGGAAGCATTTGTGGATAACAGTAAGAGAGCTCTGTACTTGCTTTTTGACTCTTAAAAGTGGCTGCTATATTACATTTTAAATTTTTTTCGATTAAATGGTTGATCATGTGCTCCAATTACAAAAGGAAATTGAAGGAGAATGTTATTAAATAGAAATGGCACATTAGTTACCTATAATGAAAAAACTCAGCAGACTGAATAATGGGACTTCAACAGGCTTAGACAACAATAGGTAGATGTGGCCAGAGTCTTGAATTGCTGCGCATAAAAAACTTTTCTGTGGGTCGGTTTAGAAAATATTTTTTTTCCCCTGGCTGCACCTGAAGAGTTCTAAGTTTGTCCTCCCTTTGACTTTGAATCTCTGTGTGTAGTGGTTTTCAGAAATTAGCTTTTATGTGATCAAACCACTCGTTTTTGATTCTAGGTTCAAAGCTTTTGTAATTATGTTCAGAGCACTGTAAAAAAAAAAAAGTATAAATGCATCTTTAATGTATGGAGATTGGGAGAGCAGCAGCCACGTGAAACTCTGCAGCACAGGAGAGAGTATAGGAGGTCAGTGGAGCTGCTGAAAAGAACAGAAATTAGATCCTGTCAAAAAGGGGTGAAAGATTCAGACTCATCCTAAGAACTGCCAGAGAGGAATGTTATAATATATCCCTTTATTTATGGAGGCAGAATATTAGCCACTTACAGGAATGTAGACAATTTGAAACTGGTAATACCTACTGCCTGTGTTCCCGCCTACCAACTCATGAGAAATCCAATTATTGGGTATTTTAAAGATCCTATTGCATACACAGCATTTGCTGGGTATTATTAGAAAGTCATAGCAGTTCATATTATATTTATGAATATCCCTGACTGAAAAGGAAAAGGCAGGTACAAGGTAATATAGGTTAGATTATGAGAGTTTTTTAAACCTCCAAAAAAAAAAAAAAAGCTGCAGAGTTTAAAGCTCTTCTAATTAATATGGTGTGAAAATCAACGTGGGTCTTGGAGCAGAGATTTTGAAACAACTGTGTTTCACATTTGATGTATTTTTTAGATTTCTAAAAAATGTACCTTTTTGCAATCAGCTCCTTGGCGTATGCTCATTACCAAGGAAAATAAAACAGTTATATGACTAATTAGACTTCACCTTCTCAGTTCGGGGGAAAGCCTGACAACCCCGCCCCTTGTTATCATAAACTAATGATGCCTCCCCGCATTACTGAAACGGTCAGTGGTGAGGTTCATTACAGCTGCATCATCTTGTTCCATAAATGTCAAGAGATTAAAGGTGAAAGCTTTAGTTTCACATTTTTTGTAGATGGATTTTTAAAAGTTCAGTGTGGTCAGATTATTTTAAGATGACAGTGACAGTTTCTTCCTGATACCAAAATGTCTAGTAGAAAAGTCTAGAAACCTATTCAAAAAATTCTATTTGCTCTTATTTATATTCATGTCAAATACCCTGTTTCATTGATTTTTTTTTTTTTTTTTACTGTGATCATCTACTGACAGGCTAAGCAAATGTTCTGAGTTGTGCAGACAAAAAGACAATTTTTGTGTTTCTCAAACAGTTTATGGTGAATTAACTTTGTGTACAACACAGTACTGTAATACCCCAAGCACACCCATCCCCTCTCTCTCCCACTCTCTCTCCCTCTCTCTCTGTCTCTCTCTCTCTGTTTCTGCTTCTGTTTCTGTTTCTCTCTCTGTTTCTCTCTCTCTCTCTCTCTCTCTCTCTCTCTCTCTCACACACACACACACACACACATACACACAAGCAGCACAATTCTTTTAAGATGTTTAGAGTTTTCAGGAAGTAGCAGACTTGTTTGGTTTAGCTCAGTTCAGCATCTCTGAAGTTTCAAGGCAATCTCTCTGTGTGTAACTTCTTGTAGAAATATTGTTCCCTGAAACAAACTATGGAGAAAGCTGTTTTAGATTATACTTACAGAATATTTGTGATTCATCCAACTATCCGTGGAAATTGTTAATGTGTCATTGGAATAGATTTTTATAATAATGATTTGAAAAGTCTGCAGTAACTTTCTCACCAATTTAAGGCATTTTCTGGTATTGAAACCTCTCTCCTATTCTAGTTCCCTAATGGTTCTTTCTGAGAGTCAGTAGGAAGTTAGAGATGATGGTGAGGCTGGATGAGTTTGGGGTTCTAGAAATTTTTCCTCTTCTAAAAATATGAGGGAGTTGAACTGAACTATTTCTAAGATCTTTTGGAGCTTGAAACTTGATGTCGTAGTGACCTAACTCTGTGACTGACAGATTAATGACGAAGAAGAGTCACACTTTCTATGTGCTTTACTTCCTTCATTATTATTTCAGTATCCAACTAGCTCAAAAAAAAAATACCATAGATTAAAGAAGACGGAACACATAAAACCACTGACAAAACAACCACAACAGGAGAACATTTGTTGATTATTTTACTTAAGCTTTACAGTGCCCCTTATTGTGGCTAGTTACCAATAATTCCCATATTACAGATGAGACTGAATCTCAAGAACTTTATGTAAGCTGCTCTATAGCTTACACCTAGAAATGGAACAATTGGGATATACATCCAGGTCAGGGGAATTTCAGTTTCATTTCTTTTTCATGTTATTATGCTGATATTAGCATAGAAACAACAGATTTTAAGTTGAATGAGAGGAAGGAAATGGAAGACAGTGACATTTTGAAAGAATGAAAAATGCTAAAGAGAACTTGCATGTAGGCACTCACACTACTGACCCCTCAGGTAAGACCATGGTAAATAGAAAACCATTTAACTTAGGATATATTTTCAGAAAGTCGAAATTATGGTTAAAATATTGAGCTGAGCATCTAATTTATATTCCAGCATTCAAATTATAAGAGCATATTTTTAATTTTCATTATTAATATTCATACTTTCATGTATTATAAAAACTACCTTAATATTTGGGAAACCACACATGTCATAGGAGAAGAAAAAAAATGGTGCCATGGCTTTTATTGAATTCTGGAGAAGTATGGACTGTTACTACGACACTAAGACCACTTTGAAGGTGAGAGAGTTGTTGAGCTGCAGAAATTTAATGTATTATGAAGTGAAAACAATTTTACCAAAAAAAAAAAAAAAAAAGCTTGTTCTTAGGCCTTTTTTCAACATTTTAATTCAAAGATATAAATGCTGCCTTACTGTAGAAGACACAGCATTTTTTAGCATTTCTTTAAAGAAATTACCTATAAATTTCCTCTGAATAAGAAGCCTTTTAAAATTTGATCAGTAATGGTGCAACTTTTCAGAGCAAACAAAAAAAAAGAGCACTTATTTCAGGAATGATGAGGAACTAGAGAACAAAAAGCATTTTTCACTGAGATGTTATTTGTGTTGCTAAGGAAGACATAAAGGTCATGGTGGAGTGTGATTAAAGGGTTAAAATAAATGAGAAGAATTTTTTTTTAAACCCAGAGGAAGAAGAAAGCCACAAGAAAATAGGTCCACTAATTAATGAGGAAGGGCATGAAATTAATGATGACTCTAAAACGGCTGAGTTATTGAACTCATTTTTTAAAATCTGCCTTTAACAAGAAAAATGAAGCAAAGAAATATAGACAATTAGGGAGTAATGAAGACATTGCAAAAATTGCTCTAACCAACATGAAGATAAGGGAATTCCTTACTTGGCAGTTGTTGGAAGATCCGTATCACCCTGAGTTATTTAGGGGATTGGCCAGCATATTTACTGAGCCATGCATATTTATTCTTAGAAAATGAAAGAATGTTAGCATATTGGAGAATATGGAGAAAACAGACTCTTGAGGGTACTAGAAACTTCTGCCCAGGAAGGTAACCATCAGTAAAATGTAGTATTGAATACCCTCGAAAAATATTAAGAATGGGAAACTGGCAGAGTGCCTTCAATATGAATAAAGCAGGCCGTATGAATTCATAGTTTTGCCATCACACACCCACAAAAGAAATTGGATGGCAAATAGCAAAAGTCAAACATTTGGACATTAGGTTCATTTCTAATTTGATGAGTCACCCATTTGTGCATGAAAAATTAATCACTCAAAGAAAGTTATTAAATCATGGTTTTGGAAATAGGTTAAAGTTCATCATGAGTGATGAAACTATGTGGGAGATTATATAAATGACTAATGGGGCTCAGTATGGGTTAATATTGGTTCTGTTTTGTTTAAAGGATTTATTATTTATGATTAGCAAAATTATTAATGAGTTGTTTAAAAGATTTTAAAATGATGTTATTCTCTTAAAGTCAGAGAAAATGTATAAAAACCACAAAGAGGCAAAAGTATCAAAACAGGACTATGAATATCGAAGGGGAGACCTAGGCTCAAAAGGGCAGTGGGTGGGGTGAGATAAGAGTTCTTAACCTAAGTAGACATTTCCCCAAAGAAGACATACAGATGACCAAGAAGCACATGGAAAGCTGCTCAACATCACTAATTATTAGAGAAATGAAAATCAAAACTACAGTGAAGTATCACCTCACACCAGTTAGGATGGGCATCATCAGAAAATCTACAAACAACAAATGGTGGAGAGGGTGTGGAGAAAAGGGAACCCTCTTGCACTGTTGGTGAGAATGTAAATTGATACAGCCACTATGGAGAACAGTATGAAGGTTCCTTAAAAAACTAAAAATAGAATTCCCATATGACCCAGAAATCCCACTACTGGGCATATACCCAGAGAAAACCATAATTCAAAAAGATACATGCACCCCAATGTTCATTGCAGCACTATTTACAATAGCCAGATCATGGAAGCAACCTAAATGCCCATTGACAGACGAATGGATAAAGAAGATGTGGTACACATATACAATGGAATATTACTCAGCCATAAAAAGGAACAAAATTGGGTCATTTGTAGAGACATGGAAGAATCTAGAGACTCTCATACAGAGTGAAGTAAGTTAGAAAGAGAAAAACAAATATCATATATTAACGCATACATGTGGAACCTAGAAAAATGGTACAGATGAACCAGTTTGCAGGGCAGAAATAGAGACACATGTAGAAAGCAAATGTATGGACGCCAAGGGGGGAGAGTGGTGGGGGAGGGGTGGGGTGGCAGTCGTGGGATGAATTGGGAGATGGGGATTGACATATATACACTAATATGTATAAAATAGATAACTAATAAGAACCTGCTGTATAAAAAATAAAATTCAAAAAAAATATTCAAAAAAAGAGAAAGAACTCATGGGCCTTAGCTCGAGAACTTATACATATCTTGCAGTTCAAATGAGAGAGAAGTCTGACAGTGTGATAGCAGTCCTGAAAGAGGACTGAAAGAAAGAGATCACTGCTCTTAGCTATCCTGAAATTTTCTCAATGCTGGAAAGACTAGTTGGTATCTTTTCTCATCTAATCAGTAAGCAGCATGGAAAACATTGCATTCTGAAAACCGTAGATTTACAGCCATGCTGTGGGAAAGAAAAAGCAGAAATGAACACAAAAGCGCCTGAAGATGAGTGAGAAGGCCCTCAAAAATCAAACGACCCTGAGAACCTAAGTTAGCTCTGGGCTCTAGGCATTTTTGAGGAAATTTAAGGGAAATGCCCACGTTAGGAAGTGGTAAGGTTAGGAAAAGGCGATGAAAAATCTTTTGATTGAGTTGGTACAAATAAATACGGATTAACAGAAAAATGTAAAATCAGAAAATTTGAAAAAATTTGAAAAAGCGTAGAACAAGCACTGATGATTTAATATGGCAGAGGAGTAAGTCATCAGGCATATCGTGAACACTTGATGCTGCATGGGAATACTAGGATGGGGCTGCAACGACTTAACCCAACAGAGTGACTTGGTGAGCCTCTTCTAGTTCACTCATGAGATAAAAGGGTATTCTGGCTGCCCAGTTCAAGTCTCTGCTATTGATGAAAACCCACTGCTTCTCAAAGAGGACGCACTATATATTTTCCCTCTTTTATATATAATCGAAGCACTTCTTCAGTGTTAATGAGAGCTCTGTGCTGTCAAACACTTGCAGTGTCTGACACACTGACCATTATCACTGCCACTTACATCACCCCTCCAGGGCAGGCATTGTTATCTAGGCATCACCAATAAGGAGAGTGACAGCCCCTTTAAGTAGCATTCCCCGTGTTGCTCTGCATGGAGATGGTGCGGCTGGACAACAAACCCAGGTAATAGGCTCCCCAAGCCTTTCTCCTGCTCCACCCACTGCTCCACACCAAGACTGACAAAGTGCAGAATATTCTGTTCCTCTCACTCTCTATAAAATCTGTGGTTTCATCATTCTGACATTGTCCTCAATTGAAAGGAACTGAAATGGGTTCTTGTCAGAGTCAGTGATCTCAATTGGAAGAGCCCAGAGGGATTGCTCATAATGAAGACATTTCATTCTCCTGAAAGGTCTATGTCATACTGGTCCAGCGGTCATAATTCTCACCCTGGCCTTTGATGACCTGCCCTTGGTTCAAGGCATTTTCAGTAGTTCTGTACACACAGCCACTGTCTGCATCTCCCACTGCATGATGGTTGAAGTTTCTGTGCTAAACAGCTATGTTTTCCCTGAATGAAACTCAGCAAGAGAGATAGGGGAGTTTTTGTTTGTATCCTTTGCACCGCAGGTCTATATACACATTATGATACACAGGCACCTCATCTTCACAGCCTATGATTTCAGATTCTTAATTCGAGGTTTTGGGGGTTTGAACCAGGTATCTAATTATTCAGAACATTCAGGACTTCGATGATGTCGTCAGGTTCCCTAGAAGTTGTGTCCTCTTGAGCATAGCTTCAAATGAGAATATAATGTTAACAAACCAAGTAGTTAATTCACTCATTTTTCCCTAAAATCATTCTGCATACATGTGCTGAGCTCTGACAGTATATCAGGAGCTATATCTAGCCTGGGACACAGCACAAAGGCAGCTGTCACTGGGCATCCTCATCCTCTAACTGGTGAGTTATAAGGCATTTCACAACACCTTCCCATTATCTGTCAAAACATTAAAGTTCACTGGTGACTTACCTATTATATAAAGTAAATTCAAGGTTTTCCTTTTAATAATGTAATTTTCACTCCCATGATTCTAATACACTGTCTTAAATGTGGAAGTAATTGCATTATCGAGATAGAATGAGAAATAGCTTGCAGTGTTGAATACTCCCTGGGGAGTATGTTGCATAAGTGAACTTTGTGGTTAAAACAGAAAAATAGTAAAGTTGAAAAAGACTGGTTATTGGAAACAAACATGTATATGGATGACAATGCAACCACAGCGATCTGTTATACTAAGCACTATTGGAGCACAGAGTACATTGCACAAAGTTTACCACAGAAGGTAGAATTGGAAACAGTTCGTGAAAAGGGAATCAGAACAGCAAACCCTACCAGTTCAGTACCCTCGGGCAGGGAAATGGATTGGTGTTACGGGTATAAGCAGTGGTTTTGTCTGAATGGAACACAACGTTTGTGAGTAAAGCCCTGGAATACACCAAGCTGGGACGGGTGTCTGAGGACACTTAAAATCATGTTAAGCATATTTGGACTGCATGGTATAGTCATTGTCAAGGCCACATAAAAACCATAGGAAAGCTCAAGATATCATCATTTTCACAAGACTTGCTTTTAATCTGCAATTATAAGCTAGGTCATCTGGGCAGAGCGGCTTCTGGGTTCTCTGGGAGTCAGCTCTCAAGTCTGGGCATTGTAAGTCCCAGACCTTAGATTGGCTCTACATCTGGCACTGTTGAGTCTAATTTGCCACCATGTCCATCATTCACTGCCTGAAGTATAAACTCCCCCACCTTCTATCGTCCTCAGCACCATCAGCTGAAACCACTCTAGATGCTCTGCCCCACCCAAAGCCTTTGATGTCCTCTCCAACTCTCATATACTCTTCTGTGGCCCTGAGGCTTCAGCTCCTTCGTTAGAAAGTTCTCATAGGTTCTTAACTCCTTCTCTGAGTGTATTTGCATTAACTGAAATAGGGCTTTTACTCAGTTACTTTCCCAAGCTGCACATCTAACCTATCTTAGAGGAAGCCTGGGCATTTTGTCATGGCCCAGGTTTCTAAAGTACACAGGAGCAGGTTCTGGATTTTTAAGCAGGTTACATTTAGCCCAGGTGAGAAAATCAGGGAAGCCAGTGGGGAACAATCTGTTTAGGAAGGCCTACGCAGACAGAGAGGCTCTAGAAATGAAGAAATCAGATATTCTATAAGAGCAATCATAGTAAACACACATGAATCCTAATCGCTCTAATCGCTAGTCATTACTGCTCTTCTTTTCCACGATCCCAAGACTTCTGTATGAAGTCAGTACTTAGGAAGGTTTATCTTGACAGACAAAGGGAAAAAACTATTAATACACTATAAAATCTGCTAAGTGAACTATAAATAAAATGTTATGCGAACACAGGGGGAAGAAAATGGTTTGCAAAACCGCTGGTTTGCTTCCAAAGAGGTCCCGTTTGAACACTGAACCCTCATAGTATTGGGTTTTGTGCTATAGTTATAGGGAATTCCCACCAATTCCCCAATGTGCTGAAATGTGTGTTATTCCTTCTATTTTATCTGAAATGTCCTTGGCCATCCAAGATTCTTACTCACTTGTCTAACCCCTACTCACTTGTAGACTTACTAAGATGTTACCTATTTCTGACAGCCTGACCTGATTCACCAACTGGAGATTATTTGCCCCTACTATGAGGTCACATACAATTCGTACTTTCCCTCGTTTTAGTTCATGTCATGCTATACTGTCCTCATTTGTTCCATGATCCTTGATTACCAACACCTGGAACAGTGCTTGGCATCGTCAGTTCTCATAAATATTTGTTGAATGCCTCAGTTAGTTGAACAAACAAATGATTGAATGGATGAATGGATAAATAAGTGAATTGATGGATATATAGATATTTGTTTCTGGCTTTTGAGTGTGAGTCATACCACAGAGAAAGTTATTGTGTGTGAAAAGAATGAAGTCAAGAGAACTCAGTCTCTGATCGAGAGAAACATACTAAAGTCATACTCTCTCTATTCTTGCATTCATTCAAATATTTACTAAATGCCTAGCTGTGTCAAAAGTGACCCATAATTTTAAAACATATATTCAAACACTTATTGGATACCTACAACCTATATAGCAGAGTATCCTTGTTTCTTTGTTCCAATAATTTAATTGCGGTTTGTCATATATTTTAGAAGCTAATAATGAGCTAAACCCTTAAACAAAACTGCTGGTTGTAGATATAGGACATGTGTTCAAAAGCTTGAAAACTATTTTTTTTCTTTTCTTTCAAAGGAATTTTAAAACAAGGGAATAATTGTTCAACCAGGCCCAACATGTACTTTTTCTGAAAAATTAACCTGCATATGCATATACAAAATAAGTGATTACACTTGAATCGGGAAATTTGCTGCTGTTCTGTGTGTAGATCTCACTGGTAGTGTGGTGATCAGCATTCAGATCAGCTACAGACTTGGGCTTAAGGTAAAACTCTGCCTACACAGGATGTTATATAAGCTCCATCATACACTGAGAGCTATAAGAGTTGAAATATTCTGTTTTAGTCAAGAGATTTTTAAAAAGTCAAGGGGAAACTGGACACATGGAAAGAGCAACACATTTTACATTTTAAACTCAGAGCTGAGTTCCTGGATATCTAATCAAACAAAATAAATAGTCTTGAAGGTGGAAAAGAGTTTCTAGATGGAAAAATGATCCCTGAATATACTGGACTCCATTTCTCATAAATCCCATGCCTTATTGGTACCAGGGCCATCACTCTCCCTGAATTTGGAGTTGATTCACTACCAGTCCACAGGTGACTCACTGATAACACTTGCTATACTTACCAAGGTATGGAAACAAGCAGTTTTTATCCACGGAAACATGTAAATATCTAGGGGAATTTATAGAATGCCTTTATCCATACAGGGACAAAAAGAAAGAGGAACAAAAATAGAGAGAAAGAATACTTGTAAAATTATGAATATAGGTGTTGAGATCTATAGCCTGAGGTAGATTTGGATTATCACTACTTATAAATTAGACGGTATTCTCCACTCCAGCTAGAATAAATTTCCAGCTTTTGTTTCCATGTATATCTTCCAGTAAGACGCCTCTTACTATGGGCTGGGTTGCGCGTATTAAACCTTTAATTGTCTTTGGCTAATTTCATGAAAAACATTTTGTTGCCTCCTCTGGGGACCGTGCTTAATTTCAGTAGCTCTTCTGAGTTTCTAAAGTGACATGTAGCAAACTAAATCCCGTATGGATCAAGAAAATTTTAAAGATGCCATGATTTCTGGTAGTATAATGCAATCAGGATCTAGAATGTTTATAGCCTTTCTCAAGAGTAGAATTAAGACAAAACTAAAATGTGCCCATACAATATTACAATCCTGTCCTAGTTCATCTCCCCCTCATCACCATAACAACACATATCCCAGGCACCTAGGACATCATCAGCATGTACGAGAAAACGAGCCTTCCTTTGTGATCTTTACTTTCAATGTGTACATATTTGTCTTTGGAGGTCTCATATTCTTTTTCTTGAGAGGTTTTGGCAGATTAGATCATCATGTACCTACTCAGGATCAGGGAAAATTATCCAGATGGAGCTAGGTATTCCCAACATTTTGACATCATGCATGTTACTTCCTTCCCTTCTATACAGACTAAATAGACCAGAACAGAACCCCAAAATTAAAGAAAAAATATTGTATATTCATCTGTATAGCTGAAAGGCAGTGGAAAGTGAGCTATGTTAATATCTAGGGAAAAGGCAATCCAGACCAAAGAAATCAAGAACGCATGACTCTTAAGATGAGCGAGTACCAGGAATGTTTGACAAATAGTGACGAAACTTATGGTGGAGAGAAGAGAGAGCAGAGGATGAGAGGAAGCAGAGGCTACAGCCTCTAGGAACATGAGGTCTTTGTGAGGATTTTGATAATTGCTCTGAGTGACATGAGAACCCATTGAAGCATTTTTTTTAATTGAGGTGAAACTCTCATACTTAAAATTATCCATTTTAAAGTGAACAATTCAGTGGCATTTAGTGTATTACAATTTTGTGCAACCACCACATCTAATTCCAAACATTTTCATCAATTCAAACTAAAACCCTCTACACAGGGAAGAAATGGTGGCTTAAAAAAAAGAAAATCTACCACACCATTGAAGTGGAGATGTTGAGAACATGTTAACTTATATGCACCTAAAGTTTAGGAGAGAAGCCTGGGCTGGAGAATGAATGTAGATTGATGGAATAGAGAATCCTTCCGAAGATTGAGCCCTGATGTTGTCCACAAATTAAAAATCAAAGCAACAAGGAAAAATAGCATTAGATGGATCTATCAGTGAGATAAGAGGAGACCAAGAGAAAGTGGTGTCCAAGAACTGGTGCGTGAAATACACCAAAAATGACTGTGCGTTTGTTGATTGTGTCATAATGACTTTTCTGACAGTTAAGTATCTTTGAAGTTATCTGTCTAGTTTGTAATGGTGACTATTTTCTCTCTAGCCTTAGGCTAAGAGAGGGGCAATAGTTTATGTGAATACCAAAATTCTTCCTGTATTAAGCTCATTAAAAGATCTGAACTTCCATTAATATCCAGGAAAACTAGGCCAGCAGTTGTCTGCAATGCTAATGGGAGCTATGAATTTGAATATTCATTGAAGTAATAAGGTAAACACAGGTAGAACTCAGTGGTGAGGGCAATTGAAAGACATTCATTTTATAACCATGATGAAACACATAACATTTATTAAACATCTTTTTATACATAAAATTGTTCTAGGTCCTCACAGTTATGCAAAATTGAGTGAAGCACTTGATCATGTTTTTCAAATGGATTGCCATTTAAATAAGACAACATAGATGAGATAATACATTTTATAAAATGCTAATGGTAAGGGAAGAGTGATCATGTAAAGCATGGAAAGATATACTTAGCAATAGAGTACAGGAAAGAAGGCATAGAAAAGAGCAAGACCCTTACCAATTAGTAATATCTATAAACAAATCTCTTAGTCTAGGAAAAACTTCAGCTACCACTTATGGCTCTTACAATGTGCAGGGCACCTTTCTAAGTACATACGTATCAAGTTACTTAATCCTCATAGCAACCAATAAGGTAGGAAGCATTTTTGTGCCTGCCCCACATCCACCCAGCCCACTTGTTTTCACTGCATTCTGCCAGCACCTCCCCACGAATGCATGCTCTGGTGGCTTTCTGCTTTTCTGTCTTTCAGCCTAAAGCCTTATTAGCCACTCAACCAGGATACAGGTGCCACTTGGGAGTAACCCCTCAGCTTTCCTCCCTCTAGAGGGATCTTTTTGAAGAAGCATTCCACATGGTTCCTTGGACAATTCCGAGGGTCATGGAGCTTTAGTTTAGGGTCACAGATGCCCCTTTCCTTGTCTTCGTCCTTACTGTTTCATTATCCTATCTTCCTCATTCTTCTTTCTGCAGTTACCTCCCCAATAGAATATCTGCACCCAAATCTATGCCTCAGGCATTGTTTGTGGAGAATCTAAACTAGGACAGGAACAAATTGCCCCTCGCTTTAACAGATAGAAAAATGAGGTTATAAAAATTTAAGAATTTGAACAAAATCATCTACAGAAATGATTAGAATCCAGATTGGCCTCTGATCTTCCAGCATTAAGCGGAACCGAATCTATCAAAATCAAGGTTTTCATTATTTCACTGTTATAGATAAATAAAATATTTATAGGCTCAACTTGAAATTCTGTGATTCTAAGTTATAATTCTTATGCATGAAAGAAGGAAAGAAATATTTCCTTGATAAGAATTTAAGGCCTAGAACACTGAATATTCTGAAAAATATTCAGAATATTAAAAAAAGTATTCTGAGAGCAGAAAGCTCTCTTATTTCTCTACTATTCTCAAAATAAATGACTAAGGAAATATCCTCATATTTTAATCTCTGAATGTTTATTTCAATATATAATGCATTGAAAGATGCTATTTTTAGGATTTTTTAAAAGTATTCTTTGTGTACTCTGACTCTTGATTAAGGTACTTCCTCCCAGATTTCTGGGGACTTCGATGACAATTATAGCCTACATTTGCATGGCATTTTACTGTTTGAGTGCTTGCACATATGTTATCTCGTTTAACTGTTGGAGCAACTTTATGAGGTACATGGACTCATTTACAGATGAGGAAACTTAATTGCAGTGATTACATCTTGCCCACACTAATGTACTTCACATTTGGCAGAACCAGGTAATGAATGAATCCACATCTTTTTGTATTTCGAGGCAAGGTTTTGTCTACTGCAGCATAGCTATTTATGAAGTTTTTGACTACAGCCAGTGTTGAGGAAAGCAGTAAAGAGTTAACTGTCTAATATCACATGATATCGCTTATATGTAGAATCTAAAAAAAAAAAAAGATACAAATGAACTTATTTACAAAATAGAAATAGGCTCACAGACTTAGAAAATGAATTTATAGTTACCGGGGGAGAAGGGATAGATTGGGAGTTTGGGATTGACATGTACACACTGCTATATTAAAAATAGATAACCAACAAGGACTTACTCTAATAAATAAATTAATTAATTAAATTAAATGTTCAAAGGAAAAAAAAATTAAAAGAATGAACTGCCTGGGTGAGTCATATGGAAAGGAGTTCAGGTGAGTTTATAAATAGCTGCTTCCCATGAATTGGTATGTTTTATTTTCTGCATTTCCAAAGCACACATAGATGCGTGAAGAAGATTGGTTCTAATAGAAGTTATAGAAAAGAAACATAATGTTGTAGTACCATGTACTCAAGATTTAGAACGTGAGAGAAATAAGCAGTTATTCATCTCTTCCACTGGTAATTCCTACCATGTATATTTCTTCAATTCCTTGACCCTCTGTTTATTTTTAAAGTAGTGCTGATAATGCTTTATCAGATAAACACATGACTGAAATTACCTTTAACCACAAAACAGAGTCAAATCATTAATTGCTGTGTGGTTACCTTTCGCTAATTTCAAGATGCTGGCTCACAACATACTTGAAAGGAGAAGACAAGAATCTATGTATGAGTAGTTAGCATTTGCCCTTTCTAAAAAGCCAGGGAAAGCAGTTTTTTATTAGTCTTTTCAATCTGAGCAGTTGCAGAGGGCAAGATTTTCTATGCTCTTCATCTCTTCACCCCACCTGAGAAGTAATAAATCCCTTAAATCTGTATAATATTTTCATGTGGTCTTAACAAGTCAACAATGCCTAGCTCTTATACCTGATCTACACTATCACAGGCTCTGTTCTGATCTGTTGACACCATGTCTCCTTCCTCTCAACACATTGTTGATACTTTTTCTTTACTGTGGTAAAAAAATGCATAGCCTAAAATTTATCATCTTAACCACTTCTAAGTTTACAGTTCAATAGTGTGTTCAGTACATTTACATTGTTGTGCAACTGTCACCACCATCCATCCCCATAACTCTTTTTATTCTGTAAAACGGACACTACCTATTAAACAATAACATCCCATTCTCCCCTCCCACCGCCCCCTGGCTACCATTATTCTGCTTTCCGTCTCTTTGAATTGGACTACTCTAAGAACCTCGTATAAAGTGGAATTATACAGTACTTGTCTTTTTGTGTCTGGCTTGTTTCACTTAGCATCATGTCCTCAAGATTCATCCATATTATAGCATGCATCAGAATTCTTTTCAGTTTTTAAGACAGACAAATATTCCATTGTATGTATATACAGCATTTTGTTTATCCATTTATCCATTGATTGACACTTGGGTAGCTTCAGCTTCTTTGCTACTGCAAATAGTGATGCTCTGGACATGAGTGTGCAAATATCTCTTTGAGATTTTGCTTTCAATTCTTTTGGATATAGAAGTGAAATTGCTGAATCATATGATAGTTCTCTTTTTAAATTTTTGACGAAACTCCATACTGTTTTCCATAGTGGTTGCGCAATTTTTTATTCCCATCAACAGTATATAAGAGTTCCAGTTTTTCTACATCCTCACCAACACTGGTTATTTCCTGTTTTTTGTTGTTTTTTTAATGTAGCTATTCTAATAGGTGTGAAGTAATATCTCATTTTTGTTTTAATTTGTATTTCCCTAATGATGAGTGATGTTGAGCATCTTTTCATGATTTTTGGTCATTTGTACATCATCTGTGGAGAAATGTCTATTCAAGCCCTTTGCCCATTTAAAAAAATATGGACTACTTCATGAATGTTCATGTCATTCTCACACATCATCTATGCTACTCTTCTTTTTTGTTTTTCCAATTTTAATACATCTGCTGCCAAAGCAAGCACCTAAGTTGTTGATTCTTAATGAGAATTTTCAGTGTTTCATTAACATATTTTCCTCTTCTCAACAAACTACCATCCCCTCCATTATTCACCTACTCCCAACATTTTCTCCATGAAAATGTAGAAGAAAATTTGTGTATATTCTTTTTTTTTTTTTTTTTTTTTTTTTTGCGATACGCGGGCCTCTCACTGTTGTGGCCTCTCCCGTTGCGGAGCACAGGCTCCGGACGCGCAGGCTCAGGGGCCACGGCTCACGGGCCCAGCCGCTCCACTGCATGTGGGATCTTCCCGGACCGGGGCACGAACCCATGTCCCCTGCATCGGCAGGCGGACTCTCAACCACTGCGCCACGAGGGAAGCCCAATTTGTGTATATTCTTAAAACTTATTTCTTGCTCATGTTCAAGTCATCAGAACTCTTCATTTCTTTATTCCACTGGTAGTCTTTAAGTTGTTTTTTTGTTTTGTTTTGTACTTGTTCGTGTCACTAGGTTTGGGGAGAGGAAAATTTTAAGGTCTAGCTTAACTCCATCACCTTAAACGGCCTGATCAAGGTGAAGATGAATAGGGAGCAGTATTTCAACCTGGTATCTAAAGGGGGGACATAAATCTTGTTCTTTGTGTTTTTTTTCATTTTAATCAGAAGTTCTTAATTTTTTCAACATTGATGTAAAAATCATTTATGCTTACACTGCAACCAACATAAATCATTAACACAAAAGAATACTAAGCAACCTTAGTCAATATCACTTCCTTCTATGAAGCTCAGTGGGAATGAAAGAATACAATTTATCAACAATCAGACGTGTCACAGACATTTAGCCAGGACCTCTTCCCAGCGTTTACTTTCCTCCACAATGGCCTTTATGGTTTTAGGACAAATCAAGTCCTTCCCATCCCAAGAACTTAGCCCACCTTGTTCCTTGTCATCATTTCATCCTTTTCACTGAGGTCTTAGCTTAATGCCAACTCTTCGGAGGGACCTTCTTGATACCTAACTCGATGGTGCTGCCTTCTGACACTCCCTTTCTACCACTGCATCCACTTTATTTTCTTCACAGCACAAATCACTTTCTGGACTTTTAATTACTTACATGTTTGCTTATTTATTGTTACCCGCCACCACCACCACCCATTCAAATATATGTCCTATAATTGCCATGGCCTGTTTCTCAGTGCCTGAAACAGTGCCTGATTAATAGCATATGTTGAATAAATATATGTTGAATGAGTACACGGTGACAGTGTCAGTCAACAAACTTTTCTTTGTTTCTGTAAAAGGCCAGATAGTAAATACTTCAGGCTTTGCAGGCCATATGGGGTCTGTTGTAACTGCTCAACTCTGCCACAGTAGTACAAAAGCAGTCATAGGCAATACACCAATTAATAAGCATGATTATGTTGCAATGCTATTTTATTTGTGGAAACAGAGGATGAGCTGGATTTGGCCTCTGTATCAAAGTGTGCTGACTGCTGGAGTAGGTCATTTGTTGACAACTCTGGTGTCAGAGCATACTTAGATGTTGATTCAGATGCTAGTGTTTGCCAAAAGAATTATTAGTAATCATGAAGAGCCAAAGATAAAATTGGATTTACTTTAAAAATATAGACAATAATTTAAATAAACATTAAGAGGAATACTAGCATTAAAGATAACATGTTGGTGGAAGGAAATGTTTGAAATCATCTTTAGTGTCCGGCGGTGGTCCTCACACTTGAGTGTACATCATTAGAATCAGCAGTGATTGCTGCACTGCACTCACAGAGTTACTGATATAGTCAGTCTGGGGTGGTGGCTAAGAATTTGTGTTTCTGTTTAGTGCTAGGTAATGCTGATGCTGGTGGGATAGGGGCTGGAAAGTGGAGAGGAGATATGTGTTAATAAGTGGTTGAGATGATTTAGGTGAGACATTAAGGCCTGCATCATGGTAGGGGCTGTGGGAATCATAAGGGCACAAATGAAAGGGAATTGTGCAGAAGAGTAGAATAAATAGGGATTAAAGATCAATTGTGTATACAGATAAGGGAAAAATAGGAACCATATGAATATAACATTGTTAGCTGGGGAAACTAGGTAAATGATTAATGAAATAAGGAATTTGAATAGTAGGTTTGAAGGAAAGATCATAAGTTCCTATTTTGATATGCTGTGTTTGTGGTACCTATATCATCCATGTGGAGATGCCTAGGAGGCTTTTGGAAATATGGGTGAAGCTCAGGAATGAAATCTAGGACCACAAAATATACTTTTGGTAGCAATCAGCAAATGAATGGTCACTGAACCCACAGAATAAGATGAAATAGTCCTTAGGGAATGTGTAGAACAAGAAGAGAGAAAGTCTCAGGAATTCTAAACTATGCCAGGCTAACTGCATTTTCTTTAACAGAAGTACTAGACTGTAATCTTACAGCTGCACTTGATTAGGCACGGCATTTGACAGTATATTTCCTGATACTATATTGGATAAAATGAACCACTCACTTTGACAATGTATGGCATTAATACATGGTTTCAAGAAGGAAGATAAAAGATGCTGACAAAAGAGCAGAGCAAGTGGAGGATGACTAATGGTGTACGAGCAGTCTCTCCCCTCATCTGCATCCCATTGATATTGATATGCCAGGATGGATAAATTGATGCTTTTTAAAACAAACTGGAGGAAATATGCTGAATGAGAGAATATTCATGATGAGGTGAAGTGAAAGGTTAAACCTTATGTTACCAGGAGAATTTTCAAAAAACAAATAAGTCTAGGTCTTCATTAAAAAAAAAAAAGATAACAAAAAAGAAGATAAGAAAGGAGGAAGAGTAAAACAAAGAACAGTTGGCGGTAACATATATCAAGACTAAGATGGGAAGCATAAATTCAGATTTATGTAATCTTATTAAGTGTAAATGGACCAAACCTTCCAATTAAAAGGCAGAGAACTTCAGACGGGATTAAAGAAATAGAGACTGAACCCTATGCTGTCAATGTGGTAAGTTGAAAACAAAAGGATAGAAAAAGATAGGACACGCACATTATAACAGTAAGAAACATATTAGACAAAGAAGACTTTAGAACAAGAGTTGTTATCCAGAAATAAGGTGAGACATTCTATGGTGATAAAAAGAGCAGTTTACCAGAAAGATATACTAATATTAAATGTGAGCATACCTAGTAAGAGAGCCTCAATATACATATGGCAAAAACATTTCAGCCTCACAGGGAGAAATAGAAAAATCCACAAACCCGATATCTCTGGCTTGTGCTGGTATCTCTGAGACGATGGATTTCAGAGGGATGAAAGAAGCTAAAACCTGGATCCACCTGCTACTTAAACCAACTGCTGCTGCCAGGTTGCAGAGCTGTTGCTGATGTGTTGCTTACAGGAACCATAAGGCAACCAAGGAGCTAATCTCTACTTCTTCTGCCTAGCGCCCTTACTGGCACACAACAGCAGGAAGCCACCTTAGAAGGAAAAATATAATTGTTGATTCCCAGCCCCATATCAGAGAGGACTCTAGAGGATGGGTGGGTTTTGAACTGAACAACAGTAGTTTAATAAGTGGCACAATGCTTTCTGGTCTATTACTTTTATGGATATCCTTGTATTTTGCCCCAGTTCTGGTAACTGGGAACTAATAATAGTGACTAACATTATTACACAGGGCATTTGCAATTAAAAAAATCAATGACTTCTCAAATGAAATTCCATGAGTCCAGATCTCTAATTGGTAACATGATTAGGGCTGTGGTTACACTAGAAAGAGGCTCTTGCATTGCTTTTGCCAGAGATGACAGTTGGCTTGGAAAAGCTAAAATGTGTGATTACTCATCATCTCATTCAAGGTAACATCTTCTGCTGTTTGACTTGAATTCTGCTCACCTCAGGAGCTAGTTTTGTCCAAATGTCCAATTTCTACTTCACTCCTGAACAGTGTAGTTGCTGGGGAAAGTTCCATATCCAAGATAATTATATTTTCCAAGTATTGACAAAGTAGATAGATAGGTTCTGCTTAACAGGTGTTCCATTTATTTATTGCTGTTAAACTACTTTCAAATAATAACAATTTTATTAAGTCACACGATTTTGTGGGCTGGGAATTTGGGCATGGCTCAGAGGAGCAATTCTTCTGCTCCTTGTGGTATTGAGGTATCAGTTAAACTCAGTGTTGTTTAACTGACAGTTGGGTTTGTCTGGAAGGTCCAAGATGGCTTCAGTCATATGGCTGTTGTCTTCAAGGCTGATCTCAGATGAAATTTCTCCCTATGGTGGAGTCATAGGGATTCTTCATGTTATTTCTCCCGCAGGATAATGGGACATTTTACTGGTGCTCAGGTCCCAAGAGACCAAGAGAGAAGCTACCAGTGGTCTTAAAGTTTAGACTCAGAAATGGCATAGAGTCACTTCTGCCAAAATCATTACAAAGGAAAGATTATTTCCTGTGTCTTGCATGGCGGGTGCTTTTGTAAATGAGGCACCTTGCCACATACCTAAGCATGCAGGTAGAATTAATCAGATTAGCGTATGTTGATAAAAAGATTAATGAGGCATTCTTGAGCAAGTCAGCATTTTCAGAAACAGAAACCAAATAGAAACTAAAGCTTGGAAGCATGAAGTTCTGCTTCTCTGATAATTTCATTTCAAACAATAGGAAAAATAAGTTACATTGCCCTTGTGCCCAGACAGTTTCTCAAACAGTGTTCTAAAATTATAGCTTAATTTGGAGATTGCAAAGTTGAGCACAGCCATACGTGAAACTCCACATGGATGCAATCAGGGGAAAGACTATTCAGTCATATGTTTAGATTTTGTGCCTTTCCCTCAACAATGCAGAGAATCTGTGATCTTTTTAAGCAACAGTATACTCATAATCTAATTGGGGCTGCAAAATCTTAAGTCTTTTACCTTCTATCTAGAGTGTATCCACCACCCTCCCTTTGACTTGCAACACCCTTAACTTGTTCCTTGTATCAGCTCACTAAACCCTCCTGATGTATCCCCATCTTTCTTTTAAGAGGCATATTATTATCATTATTATTACTTTGCTTTGGTAGGAGGTGGGGAAGTAGTCTTCATTATGTAAAACATGATATACAAATCTATGTGGAGTGCTTCTAAAAGTAACACGTCTGCCAAGTTCTCTAGCAACTTTACCAGTGTATAATTAAGTATTCACTTAAACTATAGTTTATGTTTGTGTGAAGGGAGAGTGTGGAACTCAGAAATAGAAGTTGTTGTGGGGTTTTTTTTCTGTATTTTTAAATTATATGTTAGGTTCTAGTTTTGACAGCTGTGACTTTTAAAGTAACAAAACTGGATTTTCAGTTCTAGTAACAGGGTGGCTGAGATGACTGGAGAAACGGTATTGATACAGGACACCTAAAAAGTCCTAGATGAAATGTATGATCTAGAGTAAAATAAGACAACCTTCAGAGGCTAGAGACTGAAAGAAAAAGCAAATTTAGAAGAGTACTGAGAATTGATTATGGCATATTTCCTGGAGCATTTGATTATCTCTGATGGCTTAGAGGTGAATATTTAAGTCTATGCTTTTGTGGTAGAGTGGACAAAAAGCCTTCATTCTGTTTTCATAAGGGAACATCTCAACAGAATTTCAGTCATTTGAAATTTGTTGAAACTTGCTTTGTGGCTCAGCATATTCTTAATTTTTGTAAATGTTTTATGTGTGCTTGAAATAAATGTATTCTGCAGTTTTGAGGTGTGCTGAGCCCATCAATTACATTTATTCATGTTGCTCAACTCCAGTACATGACTTTTTTTGCATTTGTTGAGTTACTAACAGATGTACATTAAAATTATTTACTATGGTCGGTTGGAGAAATGCAAAGAAGTACAATGAAACTTGCAGGAATGATATGTTCATCGTTGTGATTGTAGTGATGGTCTCAGTTGTGTATACATAGGTTAAAACTTATCAAATGGTATATTTTTAATATGCCAAATTTCTTATATGTACACTATATCTCAGTTAAGGTCTTAGAATGAGCCATTATATTTCACCACTTAACAAAGTAAGTGAGAAAAAGCATAGTATCATCTCAATAGATACAGAAAATCATTTGATGAAATTCATTCTTGAAAGAAGGTTAGTGTATTAGCAGAGTGAAGTAAGTCAGAAAGAGAAGAAAAACAAATACCATATGCTAACACACATATATGAAATCTAAAAAAAAATATATATATATAGTTCTGAAGAATCTAGGGGCAGGACAGAAATAAAGATGCAGACGTAGAGAATGGACTTGAGGACACAGGGAGGGGGAAGGGTAAGCTGTGACAAAGTGAGAGAGTGGCATGGACATACATACACTACCAAATGTAAAATAGCTAGTGGGAAGCAGCCGCATAGCACAGGGAGATGAGCTCAGTGCTTTGTGTCCACCTAGAGGGGTGGGATGGGGGGGTGGCAGGGATTCGCAAGATGGGGGAGATATGGGGATATTTGTATACGTATAGCTGATTTACTTTGTTATACAGCAGAAAATAATACAACACTGTAACGCAATTATACTCCAATAAAGATGTTTAAAAAAAAAGGTATTAGTGTATTAGAACTTGATAGAACATTTCTTAATATATTGTAGAAAATAGTGTACATACACACACACACAAACTATGGAAATTATGATATTCCATGGTGAAATATTCAAAAACTTCCTCAGTGGAATGAGAATGAGTTAAGGTCACCTTCTATTTCTACATATATTAAACACAGTACTTTTAAACCTAGATTCAGTTGAATCTGTACACAAACTAGTGGTTCAGTATGTATTGACAGATAAATATAAAAGTACCTAAGTAAAGGGTCAGACAAATGTATTTCTAAGAATACTTCCAATGTCTAGCAAACTTTCTGAACTATGACTCTTGAGAGGACTATGCTTTAATGTCCTAAATCATCCATTATGTTAATGAATGAACTTCTATGCATCTAGACAGGCACTAGTTTTGCACCATTCTTAGGAGAACTTAAAAATCTGTCACTCAAATCATTTTTTGTTCTAAGGTTCAGATAAAGAATTCTGGATGAGCGAGACCAATAGAGGCCATAGTTCAAGATTCTGTTAAATTTGTGCACATGTCTTAGTACTATTTGTCTGGGTATAGAGCAGTTGTTATGTTTAGTGATCTTCATAGGTTGACCTTTTGAAGAATTTTCTTAATGGCAGACAGAACATAGTGTGCTGACACCTAAAATGAATAAAATAGCTATTGACCACTTCATTAAATTATATTAACTATAAATTTAATAACCGTCCTTAAGAATATCTATAACTGTTTCCTTTAACAAGTGTTTCTCTAGTTCTCCTTCACCTGCTCAAAAAGTCTTGGACATTTTTCACTGCCTTTAGTGAGTTTTGTCAGCATGAAAGAAACTTCATAAGATTCTGCTCAAATGCAACAATCATTACTTGTTATTTTTCAATTTAATTTCAGTATAAATTAACTTATCTCTGTGCAAGTAGCTTTAAAGCTAATAACCCTAGAAAGGATTAAGATTAGAAAGTAATGCTGTCAGTGACAGAGCCCATTAACAGCCTTTATCACTACAAGCTGATGAACTACATCTAGGATAATTGGCCTAATTATAATACATTTGTTTCTTTAGCCAGGTATTCTTTGCTTCGCTCTCTACTAATTACTTATGGGCTCAGTTTGGCCAATTAAATTTCTCTTCCCACTCTATCCCTTTCTAAGATTGATAGCATATAGCTCAGATGTCAGTATACTTATGCTCATGATAGTTAAGAACTGAATTAAGGAGACAAGAAATAGAAAGGCAAAAAGAGATAGTTTTATCCTAGGGTGCAGGCCATAAAAACAGATACAGAGTGAATAATAATTCTTTTTGAGTTTCCACCTATTTCTTTTAAGTGGGGTTACTAAAAATCTATTTAAAACCTAACTATACCAGAGATTTCTGGTATATTCTAGTTGATTCATTTCCATAAAGCACTTTAGTTATTTTATTTTCACGACAAGTAACAGAAACACCCAACTAAAAGTGACTTAATGATTTTTTTAAAAGTTAAATTATTTTATATAAAAGGTAGGCAGGATCTTATTCTGCATTGCCAGTGCTGGTGCTGGCAGGTGCGATTTTTGGACTCTCCCTCTCCCCTGCTAGAGTGGGGAGGCATGCCCCACTGAGAGCCCTGCCCACACCCATGAGCCACAGCAGTGAGCTGGACAAGAGCCCCACCCACCTGCACACACCACGGCACCTGGGCCCATGTACTCCACACAGGGGATGTCCCTTCAGTGCCCCATCTGGTGACCAGAGGGGATTGCATTTCTGGGCCCCATGGGACACCTCCTACACAAGCCCACTCCTTTAAGACTGGGAGGGGTAGCTAATTTGCCTAACACATAGAAACAAACACAGAGAGTCAAGAAAATGAGGAGACAGAGGAATTTGTTCCAAACAAAAGAACAACACCTCAGAAAAAGATCTTAATGAAACAGAGATAAGGAATCTACCCGATAAAGGGTTTAAAGTAATGGTCAGTGGGGCTCACCAAACACTGGAGAAGAATGGATAAACACAGTGAGAACATCAGCAAAGAAATAGAAAGCATAAGGAAGTACCAAGCAGAAGTCACAGAGCTAAAGAATACAATAAATGAACTGAAAAATACACTAGAAAGTTTCAACAGCAGACTGGATGAGGCAGAACAACAAGCTGGAAGACAAAACAATGGAACTCGTCAAGGCAGTGCAACAAATAGTAAAAAGAAGTTTTAAAAAGTGAAGATACCTTAAAGGACCTTGGGACAAAGTCAAGTGAAACAACTTTTGTGTTATAGGGGCCCCAGAGAGAGACGAAATAATGGCTGAAAACGTCACTAATCTGAAGAAGGAAATAGACATTCAGGTTCAGTAGTTGCAATTAAGATGAACCCAAAGGGAGCCACACCAAGACACAATATAATTAAAATGGTAAAAGTTAAAGAGAGAAATTTTGTAAGGCTACCATGGAAGGTGTTTTGAAGGAGGTGTCATTAATGCAAAGGTGAAGATGTGAAGAATTAGAATTAGCCAGATATTTAGAAAGTCATGAAGGAGTAATGATACTAGACTTGCATTTGCACTCAAAACTGCAAATAATTGTAAAACTGGAAAAACGATTCGAGACAATTGTTTGCAGACTTTAGACAGTAGGTAACTCAGATCTGTCGTAATTGAGATAAAAGAAATACACAAGTTAATCCCCTAACTCTAACAGGCCTATTGGAATGGGTCTTCTGTGGGCTGAGAACTGAACAGAGATATCAAATATTGCATAATGTTGCTTCTAGGAATAAGTTTTTTTCCCATAAAAATAATAAAACAAATTTTACAAAAATAAAAGAATCTGCCAATAATTTATCTGTTCACCAGAAGAAAAACTATCACCCTGTAAAGAAAAATAGATACTCCAAACTCTTTACAATGTAGCATTCATAATTTTCAACATACAATTAAGTATTATATATGAAAAGAATAGGAAAAATGGCCAATACTTAATTTTTTAAAAGTCATTAGAATTGACTCCAATATAACACAAATGTTGGAAATAACTTCAGTAGCTTTAAAGCAGCTGATAAACATATGTTTAGCATTTTAAAGGAAAAGAAGATTGTAATTGGTGATCAGAGGGGAAACTTACAAGAGAAATTTTAAGGTGAAATAAAAACTCTGGAAATGAAAGTACAAGAATTAAAATGTAAAATTCACTTAATTTGCTTAACAGGAGTTTGTAAAGGTCAGAAAAAAGAGTCAGTAAGTTAGAAGACCACCTAAAGAACACAGAGAGAAAATATTGAAAACAAAATAAATGGAACGCTGGTGATCAGTGTACAATATGAAGTGATCTAATGTAAATGTAACCAGAGTCCCAGAAAGAGAAGAGAGTTAATGAGGCAGGGAGGAAAAAAAAAAGAACTAATGGAGAATTTCCAAATTTTCTGAAGAATATAAACTTAGGCAATTAAAACCATATCCAGGCACAAAAATGCCAAACTCAAATAAGAAGTCTTGAAAACAAACCAAGAAAAAGACACACTACATAGAAAGGAACAAAAATATGATTAATGGTTGACTTTTCATCAGAAACAATAGAGCAAGAACACAGTAGACTAACTGTTTAAAACTCCAACTCCAAAATTTAGAAAAGATAATCAACCCAGAATTCTATATGCAGTGAAAATATCCTTCAAAAAGTAAGATTAAGTAAAGGCATATTTTTCAGATAAATAAATGGTGAGAGAATTTGTTGGCAGTCGACCTACACCAGAATAAATGCCAAAGAAATTTTTTCTGTCAGGGGAAATTCACCATATAGAAATTTGAATCTATGGAAAGCCGTGAGAAACAAAGAATGTGACAAATATGTAAATAAGTATAAGATATTTGTTCTTTGTTTTGATTTCTTTGTATGACAACTGAAAATTTCAATCAAAAATTAATAACTTTGTAAGTTGTTATGTATAACATATGTAAATGAAAAGTTCATAGCAACAGTACCACAAAGAACATGGGTGGGGGATAGAATTACAACATTGGACCATTTCTTACACTTTACACAGAATGATACAATAGTAATTCTAGGCAGACTGAGATAAGTTAGGATGCATATTGTAGTCCCAGTTATGACACAAAATACACACACACACACACACACACAATGCAATAACCAAAAAATAATAATAAAAGCCAATAGAGTCATTAAAACAAAATATTGAAAATACTTTTTATGCCAGAAGAAGGTATGCAATAAGCAAGGAACAAGAAATATACTGGGCAGGTAAAAAAAAAATCCAAGATGAATATATTAAATCAGAAGAACACCAATATTTACATTAAATATAAATTGACTAGATACTCCAATGAGATGTAGAGATTGTTAGACTGGATAAAATGCAAAACCCAGTACGGTTTGTATAGAACATACACTTAATGACTTACACAGTTGGAAAGTAAAAAGATGGAAAAGTATATACCATTTATTAAATTTAATTATTTAATTAATTAGTTATCTATCTATTTATTTATTTATGGCTGCGTTGGGTCTTCGTTGCTGCATGTGGGCTTTCTCTAGTTGCAGCGAGCGGCGGCTACTCTTCATTGCGGTGCGTGGGCTTCTTATTGTGGTGGCTTCTCTTGTGGTGCACGGGCTCTAGACGCGCGGGCTTCAGTAGTTGTAGCTCACGGGCTGTGGAGTGCAGGCTCAGTAGTTGTGGCACATGGGCTTTGTTGCTTGGTGGCATGTGGGATCTTCCTTGACCAGGGCTGGAACCCATGTCCCCTGCATTGGCAGACGAATTCTTAACCATTGCACCACCAGGGAAGCCTCTATACCATTTATTTTAAAACTAGTTTGGCATTCATACAATTAGTCAAGGCAAAATCCTAGATAACTAGTATTACCAGAGGTAAAAAAAAGGAAAATTTATGACATTAAAAGAGTCAGTTTGTCAAGAAGACATATCTACCCAAATGTGTACACTCTTGACAACATTCAGAATACATGACGTGAGAGTTTAATTAAAGGCCAAATGCATTGTATGAGACAAATGTGGTGTGCCTTATAACATATGCAGTCTACAGAAATATATAACAGTTATGAAGCTTTTCATACACCAAGAAACTTGGCATCAAAAATATAGATACAAAACTGGATGAAATTAAAGGAGAGCTAACAGCATAATAATTCTTTCAGCCAATACTAACTATAAAAAATTACAACAGGAAAGGCTATTGAGGCTTTGATTCGTAATTCTTTGAATAAAACACCTTCTTTTTTAAAACATACTTAAAATAATTTAAAATGGCTATATATTAAGCCACCAAAAGTCACAACAAATTTCAAAAACTGTAAGCAATATAGTACAATCTTTTTGAAAAATAGTGAGAAAAAGTCATAACAAATTAAGTAAAACAATTTAATGCAACTTAAAAATATCTTTTTTGAAGAATTCTTGAGTTCAAAAAGAACTGGAATTTCATAATATATGTATTAATTTTTAAAAGACAATCTTTAGAGCAATTTCAGGTTTATAATAAAATTGAGAGAAATGTGCAGCTACCCCTACACATGTATAAGCTCCCCCTTTATCAACTTCACTCACCAGAATGGTACTTTTTTTTTTTTTTTACCAAGGATGAACCTATGTTAACTCATCAGAATCACCAAAGTCCATAGTTTACTTTAGGGTTCACTCTTGGTGTTGCATGTTCAACAACTGTATAGTAACATCTATCCATCATTACAATGTCATACAGAGTATTTTCACTACCTTAAAGTTCCTCTGTGCTCAGCATATTCATCTCTCCCCTCCCCCCACAATTTTTAATGTTAAGTATCCAAACTCATAGAGTAAACCTAAAGTCAGTCTAAAGGGGAAAACTTTTACCTCAAACATTTACATAACTGATAAAAATTTGTAAAATAGTAAATTCAGCTTGTTTAAAATGCAAAGAAAGAGTGAAGGAGAAAGAAAGAAAAAGAAAAAAGGAAGGAAGGAAGGAAAGAGGAGAGGAGAAGGAGGGAGGAAGGGAGGGGGGTGGCAGGAGAAGAATCTAGGAGGAAGGAATTAGTAAACATAAAAACAAATATTGATTTATTTATAAACAAGTTAATTACAGCAAAATGAGTTTAAAAACAGTTAATTCTTAGGAAGACAAAGCAAAACAAGATAAATTAAAATTTTTATTTTTATAAATAATTTATTTTTAAATAAAAAGAAGGATAAAACAGCTTATAGAATGAGAACTGAGAATGCAGAAATAATCAAAGATAGGAAACTAGCAATGACCAAATAAAGAAGTAGTGGGAAGCATTCTTCCC
This sequence comes from Stenella coeruleoalba, assembly GCF_951394435.1. NCBI lineage: Eukaryota > Metazoa > Chordata > Mammalia > Artiodactyla > Delphinidae > Stenella > Stenella coeruleoalba. The sequence goes on from NC_137156.1 coordinate 55,082,592, forward strand.
AGTCATACAAATAAATTTGAAAATCTGTATGAAATAAATGGTTTCTCAGAAAACATCAATGACAAAGAAAATTACTCAAGAAGAAAAAGAAAATATAACCAGATCAATAATTGCATAATATATTAAATAAGTTAAGAAACAGTGCCCGGCAAAGGTGTTTTTTCCAGGTGAATTACTTAAAATCTGCAAGGAACAAGTATTTTAAGGGTTATCTAAATAGGGCATAGAGAAAGAAAGCTTTAAAAGATATTCCTAGAAAGGCAACAAGAACAAATAAGGAAACATGCAGAATAATAAGTGGGAAACTGTAGACCTGTACTGTCCCATATGGTTGCCACTAGCCCCATGGGACTATTTAAATTTAATTTAAATTCAGTTTCTCAGTTGCAGTAGTCACAGGTCACATTTCAATTGCTCAGTAGTCCCATTTGGCTAAAGGTTATCATGCTGGACAAGGCAGAAATAGAACGTTTCAGACTTCACAAGCAGTTCTGGAAGAAATGCCCCAGTTAGTTTCCCCAGCCTGAACCAATCACAGAGAAGCAAACAAACTGGACAGCCTAATTGGCTAAAAACTTGGTCCATCTACCTACCTCTGAGACCAGGGAACAGGGATTTAGGGAGACACCGTGATTTATGGTTCCTATAGAATCTCCAGAGAAGATAAACAATCCGTGTCACCACACATTTTCAAATGCATTAGACTTCTCTGGCACAGTATCGTTCTGAGACTGTTAAGATATTGCCCCAGTCTGGCAGTGGAAACCGAGACTCACAGAGACTAGGAACTTGCTCAGATTCACTCTGCTGATAAATGCCAATGCTAGGTCTTAAATCCAGCCCTTCTGAATACAGGCCCATTGCAGTCTTCATGATATATCACCCAGTCCCAACTCAAAGCAGGTATTTTGGCATCCTCTGGGCGCTTAGACCTATTTAGGTAGCACTGTGTCCACGTAACTGAAAGATAATTTGTAATCAACAAAAGCTTGCGAGCTCTAGGTTCCGTCAAGAATCCAGCATGCAGATTTTCAGTAATTAATACTGGCGCTTGTTATTTGCTGGGCTTGATGAACATTAAAACATTAAGTGGACAGTATACAAACAGAGAGAGACAGAAGTAGAAAGATAAACGATTTGGTTAAAATAATAATATAAAGTAGATTAGAGAACATAATTTTGATGCAATTCTATATAGAGACTTACAGATTGTTTGGAAAAGTAAAACACTATACCATATGAAAGTTTCTAGCACAGTCACTTACACACAGTAGATACTCAAAAGATGTTTGTGATTGTGTGAGAGCTGAAGTGGTGTTCCCCACATTCTATAAATAAATTTTCCTTTCTTGGAAAGCAGATATCAAAGGTAGGGTCTAAGAAGAAGTAAAGGCTATAAACATCATATTTATCAATCTCGTGGCCTCATTTTTGGTTTTCTTACGCAGGGGTCAGTGTCAGTGGAGTATTTGGGCTGACCTCAAAATGACCACAAACTAAACCATAAAGTCAAGTAGCGCCATTACAATTTGCTGCTATTCATCTCAACAAGCAGTGCCCGTGTCCAAAGCACATGAAATGGCACATCTGATGCCAGTGGAGTATGACCCACTGATTGCCAAGCTCATTGAAGGCAGCTGTTCCCATTCTCGGTGGTGATGTTGACCTAGCTGCAGAGTGTGCTGACAGGAAGCCCATTTCTATCGAAGGCTCCAGGAGGGGGTTTTGCTTAGGCATCAGCGGAGGGCCCAGGAACATATTTAACTATGAAACTAACTGGAAAAAAAGGAGGGAGTACATTAAAATACTATTGCCCCAAGAGTGATGAAGTTCGTCACTCCAAGAAATTTGAACTTGCTCTTTCTTAGAGCAAGTTTCAGGAAAATATTAAGCTGATAGTGTTTCGCCACTTAGGTCAGAGACAGGAATATCACAGAGAAGGAAACCAGTGAGAAGACTAACAGCGTTTCAAAATGCATGCTACGTTGAGAGTAGGGAGACAAAAGGACCAGGGTAAGAGACATTAGTAGTTTGATGAATTGATTTATTCATCCAGCCAAAGTGAAATACCTCCTATATCAAGACTGTTTGCAGTGAGATGTCAAAGAGATGGGAAAAAAACAAAAACAAAAAACTGTTATCTGTATTTCAAGAAGCCACAGACTAGAGTGGAAAAAGATATGTCAACAAATAATAAAATACACTAATAACTTCCACTTGGTGAAACAGATGATGGGTAAGAAGAAACAAAACATGATAGTGAGATTTCTCAGACACATAATGAGAACTGATCAGGCAAAGCAGCAGATTTCCTGTAGCAGGAGATAAGGGATTGGCTTTTATGGGCAAGCTGAAGGTACCAGAACAGTCATGGGTGCTAAGGGTATGATAAGACAGACGTAAGTTTATTTTTAGCTAATTTTAACACAGAATATTGCATTTGAAGAACCAGGAAAAAGCATGCATTCCTATTGGTACCTAGCGGTGAGGAGGAAATATTTATGACATAAACATATGCAGTTCTAATGTTATGAATTGCGACCTGTGAGAAATTGCTTATTACCTTTAAAAATTCATGATAAATATAATGGACACTGATGTGTATTACGTATGAAAGTTGTTAAATCCTAAAAGTTCTCATCACAGGGAAAAAATGGTTTTTTCCTATGTCTTTAATTTTGTATCTATATGAGGTGATGGATGTTTACTAAACCTATTGCGATAATCAGAAAATAAAATGATTGATTCATTTGAAAATCATGCCCTAAAGGAAGTCAACTATGACATTTGTGGTGAATAAGGAAAGCGAAATATTACTTAGAAAAAGTAGACACAAGTGGTAAATCCAGGCTGCAGCCCTTGCAGGTTGTGATTGTGGATGGTCCATTTCTCCTCAATGGTATCTTTTTCTACAAGTGTGAAAAAAGAAGTGGAAATCAGTGCACTTACCATAATCCTGTGTGACATCAAGAGCTTTAAAATATATATATATAATTAAGAAAGCAGTTTTAATTACTTAGCATTTTTTAAAAATTGAAAATAGACACCTCCTATGTGCCAGGCATTATACTTAGGCAATTCAAAGATATTCAAAGATAAGTAAGACACAGTATAACTCCTCAAAATTCCAATTAAGAATAAAAACACACACATTGACAATTAAGTATGGGAAAACTAAAGGCTTTGTTAAAGACATTTGTCTGTTTACAAAACACTTTTTCCTACTTTGTTCCACTTGACCCTTATACTAATGGTATGAGATAGCAGTTCAGTAATATTAGATTTATCAGCCCTATCTTGTGATACAAATGAGGAAACGGAGTCCTAGAGAGGTTTATTTACTGGACCATGGTTAGGATTTTGCAGGACAAGAAGTCAGGTGAATGACTTTAGCATTTAAGTAATAATGAATCTGTCCCTTATTATTGCAGTGGTAAAGATACAAAACAAGACAAAATGTCTATAGAAAACCAAAAAAATTAATCACATCCCTTGATTCAGTAAATTATCTGGAAATGTTGTCCCCATGATGTCATTTATCTACATTGTTCACCTTGTTTACTGATTCATCCAGGCATTTTGGCATGGCCTCAACATAGCCTTATGGCCTAATACATTGGAAACTATTTCACCCAGTGGCTGAAAATGTCACTGACATGATCTGCCCAGATTGCCTCGCTGCCGCTCACACATTTTCCTAGAATAAAAACTATCAGACAAAGGCAACAAGAATGGCATATTTCATACAGATGGTTAGTAAATGATAACAATTAGGTTTTGTCCAGTCTTATTTGCATTATAATGGTGGCAGGGAAGAGAGAAGGTAGGGGAGGGTGAAAGAGACAAGGAGGGGATCTCTGCATCCCTTTCCAGGTTTGTAGCTCCCTGGTTATCTGAGAGAAAAGCTCAGATACATGTTATATTGGTCGTTCCTCATGTAACTCTGGGTAACTTAACTCTGAAGGTTAATGTGAGGGAGTGCTACCACAGGTTGTCCTCAAAATTGATAATCTCAATGTAAAGAGATAAAGGAATGGGTATTTATTATGTTCCGATTGCCTGTTCAGCCCTTTTACCTATTTAAAATATTGCAATATAAGTGTACATTTTCAGGTATGGAATCTGAATCTCAGAGCAGTTACATACCTGTTCACGACCAAACTGTAATTAATGGTAGAGGAAGTGCTCCCTTAGATCTGGACAATTCCCGGGATGCTAATCTGCCACGTGCTTCTGAAAGACTTGAGAACGATGCACGTGGAAAAGTGAGTACGACGAAAGCTGACCCTAAAGAGGCAGGAATTACTGAGACGATGAGGAAGGAACTACGCAGGAGGAGGAAGCAATGAGTGAGTTTGGGAGTTGGCATTAGATGGTGATTTGTGTTTGTAGTCACACACTCAGGGATTTGAAAGATCATACAAGCAATGTAGTTCAATTACACATTTAAAACTTGAATTCCCTCCATAAGGTCCACTAAGCTGTCATCTCGCTGAATAAATGCCTCTACTTCAGGCTTCTGTGTTATTTGACACCATAACTGTTACCTCTTATACCACATCTCACCTCCTCTCAACCCCAACCCCCTGTCTTTATTCCATCCATTGCTACAACAGACAACTTGATGCAGGGGTAAATTGACAACATTTTGTCTCAGCTGCCCATTGTATGTATTCCTTCCATAGGCATTCTCAAAGACCATAGCCGTAGATCTCCAGGACACTCCTGACACTCATTCATATACAAACATGGAAATGTGAGGGATTTAGCACCTCTTGTGGCAACTGACCAATGGGGCATGGGAGCTAGCAGATACAAGCTCTATTCCTTGAGCAGAAAATTCATGACTGTTGAGAGGAGTCCAGGAGGATTGAGTGCCAGTTGCCAGAGCAGTGACAAGCTCAACAGTGCACCCTTGCATTTGCTTTCTGTTTGCCTCTTTCATACTTGCCTTTTCACCATCCCTATTCCCTTGGATTGCTTCCTAAAATAAACTACCAGCACACACCTTTTTGTCTGTGTTTTCTGAGAAGCCCAGACTAAAAGAGGGCACATATGGGCAAGCATATGAAAAGACCCTTTCCAATCCTGACCTAGCTTTCAGGGCAGCCTCAAGGCTTTCTGTCCTCATTTACTGTGGCTGATTAATTTCTACATATTTAGCACTTGACTTTAGTCCCATAAAAGGGATTCATAGTATCTAATCAACAGATGGATGTGTGAATAAACCAGTGGAGCTAATGTGGCCAGGATTAATGTGCTTTAAATTAAAGTAATCTCTAAGGTTGAAGGAGGGCTTCCCTGGTGGTGCAGTGGTTGAGAGTCCGCCCGCCGATGCAGGGGACACGGGTTCATGCCCTGGTCTGGGAGGATCCCACATGCCGCGGAGCGGCTGGGCCCGTGAGCCATGGCTGCTGAGCCTGCGCGTCCGCAACAGGAGAGGCCACAGCAGTGAGAGGCCCGCGTACCGCAAAAAAAATAAATAAATAATAAATAAATAAATAAGATTGAAGGAAAGAGCCCAAGGAATGTCTTCCAAAACCTGTTACAGGCAAAGTGAGAACACGAAGAGGCATAGGCTTTATCTAGTCCCCATGATAACTCTTTAGGACTCCAGTAACCTAACAGTAGTACAAAATCAGTTAACCTATATTGTTGAGCATAAGAATACTGGTCTTTAAAATCTTTGATGTTCACATTTTTGAGGCATATTTTAAATAAATATCCACAGACTCAAGAGGCTGTGGTAATAAAATCCATGTGTTCTCTTTGAATATACAAACTGACAAAGGAAAAAAGAGTGAAAATAGAAATATTAGGAAACTATATGAGGTAAGGTAGAATTCTTGGGATATCAACGTATATATGTCTATTCATTTCTACCAGAGAAAGACAATTTCTAGTCTTGGGTCTACATGGGCCCATGTATGAGCCAGTCCTATTGAGACTTATGAAAAGATCTCTGATCTTGGCACTTGGAAGTATCCACTAAGCAATAACTACTTACTCTTCGGTTGAACGTCTACCAACTGCACATCGGTGCGGAAAAAAAATGGGTATATTCAAGATCCCAGACTCAAAGGGACAGAATTCTCTGGACTTTGAGTCAAAATCCTTGGCTTGAGTAGCTTACTAGCTGTGTGTCTTGGACAAGTCACAGACTCCTGAAGGCCTTGCTCTGGTATTAAAAAATAGGGTATTAATTCTTGGCCTGCCTGTGTTGCAGGGTTGATTATTGTATCAAATGAAAAAAATATGTAATAAGGGAATTTTAATCATCCAATATCATATATATTTGAAGTAGTATTGCCTATGTGAGCCCTTCCAGATCCAGCACAATGCTTGATGTTTGTATTTTCCAGGCCACCTGGAGCACATTTCTGTAGAAAGGTAGCTTTTTCAATTGACTCCTCAGAAGATTAAAAAAAAATAATTCAAAGGCTGAAGGGACTGATCTACAGGGCAAGATTAAAGCAGGACACGTAGTTCATCATTCTGTTAGGCAGTGCTTAATGGAGGGTCAGGGCTGCAGAGATATATTTCAAAGGGGTAAACAGCAAAGATGGAGAAGAATTATTTCAGTTGAAACAAAAGGAAATAAGACCATTGAAAATGAAATGAAAAGTATCTGGATACCAGAAAATGATCAAAGTTCTCTTATTTGGAATCTTACAGACTAACATGAAAAAGCCTAGATTTTTCCATCTTTACTCCATTTTATTATTTAAGTGGTCTCCAAAGACTAACATATATTTTCTGATGTCACTCTTCCCCCCACTCCCCATATTAGATAGACAGTCATATCTTACCTGAGTTCAAACATTCATGGGAGAAAATCATCACAAAAATATTATTGGTTGTTTTTTTTTTTTTAAGGTGCCAAATTCTTTTCCGCTTGCCTTTTCTTTTTTCCCTCACCTACCGTGAACTTTTCATTTCATAGTTTCCTGGGGGAATGCTTCTGTGAGTGTACAAGTGGATCTAATTGAAAAGATCAAATTTAGTAGAATTTAAACTTACAGAAGGAGGAGATACAAAAGTTGCATCAGGGGAGACACGACAAGACCAAGTAAGATCCTGGAAACTAAACTACTAGAACTGCTCTGTAAATGCTGTCAAGCCAGATGTCTGTTTTTATTTAACCTGAAATAAGAGAGAAGTAATTCAATATAATTTGTGATTGTTTTTTAACCCAGAGAAGCTCACGTCGGTATTTTTTTCTTCTGGCAAAGAAATTTGATCCAAAGGTGGGAAGAAAAAGAATAAGTTCTCTTTCTGAAAAAAAGCAAGACTATGTTTTCTTCAGAATCAATAAATAATTGGCATTTCCCTAGAAAAAGGCAGTGGTTTATTTGATCTTTTTTAAAGGATAAACCAAAAGCAGAATTGTGAAATGAGCTAGTCTGTCTTCAGCATCACTTTGAACAGGTCCTCAGTTGCTCTTGCAACCTGTGCTTCTCTTTTCACGTTTCTGGGAGTTGCTTAAATTTCTACTCAGGCTAGATCTCACTGGGCAGGGTCTGCCATAAATGGTGATGAGATCTTACTATACAGCTTAGAGCAGTCCCATGGCTATTTTATCTTTCAAGTAATACTAGGAATTTTTATTCCTAATCCAGTGGGTTCCTCCCCCAGCTCCCATTATACTAAAGTCCTCATGTTTTGGTTCTTTTGATCCTAGGATCTTCATTGCCATCCAAATGAGCCATTCTGTGACTCATTTCATCTGGGAACTATCACCTGCTAATCCTAGAGGATGTAGGGGTTTAGTCTTTAATCACAATGTTGCCAATAACTAGTTGTGATTTCTTGCATTCATCAAGTACCCTCTTTGACTCTGTTTACTCTTGTGTCTACTAAGACAAGATGATCTCAAGCCTCTGTCACATGACTTTAAACCAGGGTTTCTCAACTGCCGCACTGTTGACGTTTTGGGCTGGATCACTCTTTCTTGTTCGGGGATGACCTATGCATAATAGGACATTTAGCAACAGCCTTGACCTCTACACAGTACAGGCTAGTAGCACACAGCACCCCTCCACAGACATCAAAAATTGTCTCCAGATATTGCCAGATATTTTCTGGGGAACAAAATCACCCACAATTGAGAGCCACCAGTCTCAGTATCAAGGAAAGCATTTCATCATACAAAATGCTAACGTACGTTTCATACAATCATCTTGAGAAAACTCCTTAAGCCTAAGATGACCTAAAATATCACTGGCATATTTAGTACAATTCCATTGTCCACCTCACCATTCCCGCAATGTGGCAGATGCTGTCTCTTCCCTTTCTGCCCTGTTTAAATGCTGCTTCTGCATCACCAGAGGTGATCTGATCAAGGCTCCCCTGACAGTGAGCACCCCTAGCCAGCCAGTGTTCCACAGCTGGTGCTGCCACAGTCCATGACAGTCTCTTTCTGTGGTTGCGAGCAGATGTTTCAGTGTCAGTCTTTGTGACACCTGGGTTGTGCTCGTCTCCTGCCTAAATTTGATCTGTAAACCAACCTCACCCGACCCTGCCCCACACCTCAAAGAGGTTCACAGTTTCCTTTTTGTGGTTTACCCTCCGTGAGAACTGGTGACTGTTAAGGGGAGCCACATCAGTGAAGAACTGTTTCGCCACCTGGACAGTGTTAGTCTATTGAACAACTTTGAAGAAAGCAGAAGCTAAATAGAAGATGTCATTAGTACTTCTAGCTTCTTCATTGTTTTCAGCAACATTATTTTCAGTTTACTGTTCAAACTGCTTACCAAAAACTTAAGGCTTGTGTTATAGTCACCCATGATAATGTCAGGCTACTTTCCCACCAGATAATCCAACATTCTTGTACTTTTCTTTTGTTCAGCAAACATTATTTAAGTATACCAATGGCTGAATACTGCATTAGGCACTGAGGGAAAACAAGAGATAGAAATTTACAAGGTCTCAATCACCCTTACTCTGAAGGAACCCACAGACTAGCAGAAGGAATGGATGCACAAAGAACCTCTCAAAAATGAAGGGAAAATGCTACCATTGATATTTTATAAAAGTACTAACAGAACAGAGATAATAAAGTAACACAGTAATTAATTCCAATTGTTGGAGGAAGAAGAGAAGTGACTTTTTGAACAGGACTTTAGATTTACAAGACAGACAACAGGGAAAGAATATTTATGCTAAAGAGACAAGCTTGATCAAAGTGTCTGCTTACCTTGGAGAGATGGGATGGAGATTACTGATGCTGATGAAGCAACACACCTCTCCTCTTGGGCTCTTCAATTTGGCATCTTGATGGTATTTTTTTCCCAACATATTTGATAAGAAATAATTCAAATACCAGTTAAATTCACTCATATAATGTGTACAATTTAATGCTTTTTTAGTATATTTAAAAGGTTGTACAACGATCACCTAAGTTGTACAACTATTCAACCTGTGTTGAATTTTCCCCCCAAAGCAACACCATATCTATTAACAATAACTACTCATTCCTCCCATCCCTCCCTTCAACCCCATAGTCCTAGGCAACTACAGATTTACTTTTTGTCTCTATGAATTTCCCTATTCTGGTTATTTTATATGAACGAAATCATGCAGTTATGTGATCTTTTGTGACTGGTTTCTTTCACTAAGCATAGTGTTTTCAAGGTTCACCATGCTGCAGCATGTATCAGCACTTCTTACTGCTGAATAATAATCCATTCACATTTAATATTATGATTGATTTGGTTGTATTTGGCTCTGCCATTTTGCTTCTTGTTTTCTTTCTCTATATTTTATTTATTCCTCTGTTTCTCCTGTACTGCTTTCTTTTGTATTTGTGGCTATCTTATATTGTAACAATTTAATATCTTTAATGATTTGGTGTACATATTTTAACTTTCTTAGTTGTAACACAAAAGCTTAATATATATCTTATCAACAACAAGACATGGGACTCCTTCCAGAGAGACTGTAGATATTATCACCAGTTTGTGAAAACTAATCCTTTTGGAAAATGTGTGACCATCTAAACCCACAATTTAGTAAGGAATTAATTCAAAAATTTGTACCACAAGTCAGCATCTCTCCTCTCCCTGTTATCCTTGGTCCCTGCCTTCCTCCCCTGGATAACATGTACCCTCTTCACATCTCACATTGAACTCCCACCCCGATAAGTCAGCTGTTCTGCTCCGTGCTTTTACCTCACCGAGTTCGTGGTGCTGATGACATGGCATTAGATTTGCCGTTTATTGTTTCCCTACCTCTGCTGGATGTGAGCTCTGCTAGAACAATCCCTGGAAATTAGTCTGTCAGGTTGTAGGCATTCAGTACAAATTTGTTCAATAAAACTATGAACTAAAAATATCTTGTCACATGATTAACTGCTGAAGACAGTTGCAGATCTCTTAATGTTTTTTATGTCTCTGTAGAAACACTGTAACCTGTTCTGCTTTCTCCCTATTTTTCTTTCTAATTTTCTTACTACTTTTTCATGCTTTTATATCTTGGTAATTGATATTATTTGGCTTTCCATTGTTAAGGGTCCCTTTTTGCTTAAACATAATGAAGAATGGGAATTTTACAAAGTTTCTTGGACTGTCCAGCTCAGGGGACTGGATCATCTAGAATATGAATTTAGATTTTTAATGATGAATATGGAGTCTTTCCTCTCCTATGCTTACCATATATCCCTTTAAAATGTTTGGAATTTGATTCCAAATAAAAACCTTCTCTCCTTTTATCTTATTAATAAACACTCATCTTTTTTCAGTCCAATATACATTTATTAATGACAGTAATGTGAAAAGTCCTTTGGTCAATGATGCTGGTGATTAAAAGGCAAATAGGATATGTTCTTCAGGATCTTACTATCACAAGGGAACCAGACAAAACATAAATCACACACACACACAAACACACACACACACACAAACACACACACACACACACACACACACACACACACACGGCAAGCTGTTACAAGTATTCTAAAAGATGTTCCTTGGTAAAACAAGATGCCTGTGTTCCAGTATTAAAATCTCTGACTCCTGATCCCATGCACAGTACATGATAGGAAAGGATGTATAATTCTTAGCCCCAGGCAGATATGTCCTGAAGATATCATGACCTCAAGGAAGGAAAGTGAAAGTCACATGGCATGAGATGCTTACTAAAAAGAAAAGTGACAGAATAGATAGCATGTTTTAGAGAGTGGAGAGAGAAAGGCACTTTCTTTTTTTGCCATAATCTTTCATATGTCTTCCTTTGTACAGGCAACTGCATTTCCTTGACCAGATACTGTAAAGAATATTCCCAAAAGAATAGTAATATCTGTATGCTCGTGGCAAAAAACTATGTAAATCTATACTTCACTTCCTGCTTTAGAATTCTTTATTTCATGCTGAACTTCTGTGCTCTTTGTTGCTTCAGTTCACCTGGATTTTCTTTGAGCTCAACCTAAATGTTATTCGAACTTGGGTAATTCAAAACTGAAGCCAGGCTTCAGTTCAGCTCATTTCCCGAATAGCTCACTCCTCCATCTGTTTGGGGATCATCCACCAGAACACCTGTAAAGAAGAGTTTCACAGCTTTACTTTCATGTTTCAGAGTCCGTTGTCAGCTCCGTGCTTTGGAAATATTAAAATCTAATATTGGTCTAAGCCATTTCCTCAATATATACAGTAATATCTGAGGACTGTTCTCAACTGAAATTTCTAGTAAACATAAACTGAGTCTTACCACATGAAAAACAAGACAAAACAAAATGACATTTGAATGTTAAAGGCAGAAACCATCTTTTCATTGCTGTTGGTTTTCTCTCTTATCAGTTTAGTATTTTTAAAATTACATACAGTCTGCTTCTCAGAAATCAAGGCCCTGTTTTCTTCTTGTTGTTATGTTTTTTGACACACAAAACAGATCTCATTTGATTTTTTTTCTTGTCTTTAAATCATAGTCCTTTAGTTCAGCTTCATTGTCTAGCTGAATCCTAAAGGTGTCAAGAGAGTATCTTTTCCAAGAAACAGGAATTCTCAATTCCTGTCACTTAAGTATTACATCTTCAGTCTTGAGATTCTTTTTTTTTTTTTTAATTTTATTGAAGTATAGTTGATTTACAATGTCGTGTTAGTTTCAGGTGTACAGCACAGTAGTTCAGTTATATATATCTATATATACATATGTATGCATACATATGTATAGGTAGATAGGTATATTCTTTTTCAGATTTTTTTCCCTTATAGGTTATTACAAAATATTGAGTATAGTTTCCTGTGCTGTACAGTAGGTCTTTGTTGGTTATCTATTTTATGTATAGTAGTGTATATATGTTAATTCTAACTTCCTAATTTATCCCTCCTCCACTTTCCCCTTTGGTAACCATAAGTTCGTTTTCTATGTCTGTTTTGTAAATAAGTTTATTTATATCTTTTTTTTTAAGATTCCACATATAAGTGATATCATATGATATTTGCCTTTCTCTGTCTGGCTTACTTCACTTAGTATGGTAATCTCTAGGTCCAACCATGTTGCTGCAAATGGCACTATTTAATTCTTTTATATGGCTGAGTAATATTTCACTCTGTGTGTGTGTGTGTGTGTGTGTGTGTATACATACCATACATATATATGTGTGTATACACACACACATACCATATTCATGGGGACGGTATGTGTGTGTGTGTGTTTATACATATATATATACCACATCTTCTTTATCTATTTATCTGTCAGTAGACATTTAGGTTGCTTCCATGTCTTGGCTATTGTAAATAGTGCTGCTAGGAACACTGGGGTGCATGTATCTTTTCAAACTAGAGTTTCCTCTGAAAATATGCCCAGGAGTGGGATTGCTGGATCATATGGTAGCCCTTGTTTTAGTTTTTTAGGAACCTCCACACTGTTCTCCATAGTGTCTATTACCAATTTACATTCCCACCACCAGTGTAGGAGGCTTCCCTTTGCTCCACGTCCTCTCCTGCATTTATTACTTGTATACTGTTTTAAAAAATAAACTTATTTATTTTTAGCTGTGTTGGGTCTTTGTTGCTCTGCGTGGGCTTTCTCTAGTTGCGGCAAGCGGGGGCTACTCTTCGTTGTGGTGCGCAGACTTCTCATTGCGGTGGCTTCTCTTGTGGAGCACAGGCTCTAGGCGCACGGGCTTCAGTAGTTGTGGCTCACAGGCTCTAGAGCGCAGGCTCAGTAGTTGTGGCACACGGGCTTAGCCGCTCTGAGGCATGTGGGATCTTCCCAGACCAGGGTTCGAACCCGTGTCCCCTGCATTGGCAGGTGGATTCTTAACCACTATGCCACAAGGGAAGCCCTATTATTTGTTGATTTTTTGATGATGGTCATTCTGACCTGAGTGAGGTGATACCTTATTGTAGTTTTGATTTGCATTTCTCTAATAATTAGTGATGTTGAGCATTTTTCATGTGCCTTTTGTCCATCTATATGTCTTCTTTGGAGAAGTTTTTATTTAAATCTTCTGCCCATTTTTTGAGATTCTTATTCCTTTCCCACAAGCAAATTCAGTTTTACTTCCATTAGAGTAATAACTCAATAAGTTGGTTTTTTTGTTGTTAAACCCAAAATTGAAAGGATATAGGAAATCTCAGAATTAAATGTTTCTATTAGTGAACATTTAGCTATATCTTGAAACTTTTAGGCATAGACAATCCTCAGATAGTATTTCACTTTGAGAAACTACTTTTTAATTCATAGGTTGTGTTGTAGTTAACTTTTTCAATTTGGAATAAGTTGAAACTACTTTTCAGTGTTTCTATTGGTTGTATCATAGCTATTGGCTTCAGACATACTGTGACCTCTGATATAAACAGAAGAATATTTAACAGAAGGTTATAGTTCACATTCAGCTTGAATAGAATCTAGGAATCTAAGTCTTTCAAACTACACAACAATAGCAGAGAAAAAAACTTGTCTATTTCAAGAAAACTACTAACGGGTAGAATAGATGCTTAAAATTTACTGTTATTCCACTTCTCCCACTCTGTCTTATCTGTATGTTTCACACTGTTGCTCATGCTTTAACATAGAAATAATGAACCCATCATACTATGTGCAGTTCCCAAATCTGTGGATTTCTTTAGTCTGACATAGCACCACTATATTTAACCTGAGCCCCAGGTGGCAAGAGGGTTGAAGAGAGAGAGAAGATGCACCCTCCAGTTGAATGGGTGGGGAGCCTTCAGTCTTAAATCTTTGCTATTATCTATAACAAATGCAACTTACACTGTTAATCCCTAATTCTTCTTTTTTAAATGATGCATAATACCAAAGAGATATTTTTAAAGAAATATTGCAGACTGGTTAGCAACATGTTAAAGGAATCCATCATTTTAAGCATTGGAGAGTGCTGAGTGATACCCTTTCTTGCCTTGTGAAGCATGGATAATATACAGAATGCTGACGAGAAATCCTGCCAATCTGGTCCCTCCAGATGGTTGGGAGATTGGAATTTATCAATTGGATTGCTATCTTTACCAAATATATCATACATTCTCTGGTCATTTTTCTCCTTATAATATGCCTTATTAAGTGAAAAATTTTAAAGATGCTTGGATAAAATTGTGCATAAGCTGGTATCCAGGTGTCCTGAATAACTCAACTCAGCTTCCCCATGAATCTGACTTAACACTTGGGGATTTTCTCAGACTCTTGAACACTCTAGGCTCTAAATCTTTGAGGCATTAACTAACACATATGTTTCCCCTTAGGAAAAGTTGGGGAATATTAGACTGATTTGGGGATATTAAATTCATCTTCTCACGCAGTGTCATTGTGTTAAACCATTGGATATTTGTATGCCCCAAGTCAGATACAGCTATAAATGCATGTGGTGAGTTTTTGCATATATGGAATTTAAGAGGTTTTGTTAACAGTTAAGTTGAAGTAAGTTTTAAATTTCAAATAAATTAAGGGTAGTGCAGCCACAGCATATAATCACATTACTATCATTATCCTACTACCAAATAATTAAGTGACATAAATTCAAGTGACAGTGACATAAATTAAAGTTTCTATTTGAAGCTTAACATACCATGTGTCCTCATTCAGTAGGAGATGGACAAAAGTGAAATTGAACTTTGAAAGAAATATTATGGCTATTAAGTTTCATCATGGAATGTGGAAGAACTGACCATCACATATCACGCTGAACTACATGATGAACCTTCTTCTAAATCTAGTTCCACAGACTTTGAATTCCATTTTCCAAAAACTTGATTCAAATAACTAATGAGCATTTTGGACCCATGATACCATCAATTATTTTCCTGGCACATTCAAGATGAGTCATTAAGGTCAGCTAATGGTGGAGCATCTTGGGATGAACAACAGAGGAGAGCAGTTGTCAAGCCTAAGTCTGATGGGACCAGTAGGGAGAGGGATTTGCTACAACACAGAAAGTTGCAAGGCAAGGCTCCTGGTACAACATGTGACCAATAGGAAGGAAATACACCCACGGCCAATCCATGACCCGGAAGGAAGAGATCCAGGGGAGTGGATGCCCAAAACATTTCCTCTTCCTTGTTCTGATCGTCTGCTTGTGCCTCCCACTGACTGGACACAACCTGAAATCAGACAACAAGGAAGTAAGTATTGGGTCAGACTCCCAGGTCACAGAAAAGACTGGGGACATAGGAACGATAGAGCAGGTAATTGAAAATTACTAAGAGAGTAAATTCTAAAAGTTCTCATCACAAGAAAAAAAAAGTGTAACTATATGAGGTGATGGGTGCGAAATAAACTTATTGCAATCATTTTGCAAGACATACTTATGTCAAGACGTTATGCCATGCACCTTAAATGTATCGTGTGTATTATGTGTCATTTACATCTCAACAAAACTGGAAAGAAAGAAAAAAGGAAAGAAGAAGAAGTAGATTTTGTGTGGCAAGCAGGGAATAATACCCAGGCTCAAGGACTATGCTGACTCATAATCTCAGATGTGGCTGGTATGCATCTTTCACATTACAGTCATAAATGTAAATTTTGTCTGATTTGCTTATTACTGTTTATAGAAATTACATTCATAGGAATATAAAGGTGACCTCTTTTCTCCAGGCTACATATTCCACAGGCAAAAAGAGGGTTACATTAAAGCTGCAAAACAGATTTTTTTACACCGCACCTAAATATCCATTCTGCAGTATCTCCTTCTCCATTGAAGTATCTCCTAGTTTTTGATTTACGATAGCTTATCAGGGCCAGGCCTAGGCTGAGGCAAATGAGGCTTTCATATCAGGTGTAAAATTTTAAAGGGTAGCAAAATCTCAATAATTAAGATAACTAATATCTTCATGCAATACTGTAGTGCATTTTAAATTATCAAAAACAATGCAAAAATCCGTAATAAACAAAGTATCACAATTGTAAGATTGTCAAGATATGCTCCAACCCTGCCCTCCACAATGCTGCCTCACCTGCTTTACCCTAATCCTTGTCCAGCAGCACAAACCTCTGTCTTCTTGTTTTCCCCAAACTGCATTGTAATGGCCAAAGTTTATTTCAAGTGTAAAACTAAAACAAATATAAGACAGGAGGGAGCGCAGATAACTGGAAGGTAGAGAGTGGATGAGATCAATTTTAAAGAAAAATGACATTAGATTATAGCCTATGAGACTAGAAGATTTATGAGTAGAGTCCCGGAAATACTCAAAGCTGAGTCAACAAATGTAAAGTCAAAGATATTTCAACTAATGTGAAAAAACAGTCAGAAGTCAACAAATGTAAAGAGCAAGAGAAATCTGACATAGAGGAGTTTATGCCTAACATTTGGGGATTGTTTTTCCTAAATTATTTTAAACTAATGTAAATTAATTTTTATTTCACTCTGTTTTATAGAAGTAGGGCATTTTCATAGTTAAAAATTCAAATAATAGAAAAGGCATATGATGAAAACTTCAAAAGAAAAGACAAGTGATGAGAGAGAAGTACCAGGGTAAATAAATAGAACAAGCAATTCTACAAAAACAAGAGAATAATCCAAGGAGAAAAATCTTAATTTGATAGATTCTAGGAGTTACTGCATAAATAAAAATAAGAACAGAGTACAATGGAAAGTAGCAAACAGAAAACAAGAAAAATATCTTAAAAATTAACATTATAATTGCCCAAATCATTTAAGATATTTAACACATGGGTGGAATAAATGCATTTTTAGAGCTAACATTTAAATTATTTATCTGGAAGGTAAATTCGGTCATATTCCCAGAACCCAAATGAAAAAAAGCAAGGAGTCCTTGTCACAGTAGTTCACATGAGCTGCTATATAAAAGAACTTTGCCTAAAACTCAGCTCCTTAATAAAAGTAAGTCAACACTTCCAGGAAACGCTTCTCTAACTAGGGCCTCAGGAAGCCAAATTTGTCCCATCTTTGGCTCACCGTCGGTTTTGGCTTCTAAGTTGCATTGACATCAGTCAGCCTTCAAATGAAGGAAAGAGAGAACATGAGATAGACCACTGGACACTCACATCCAGGTGTACCCAAAGGAACATGCATAACTTCATCAACTTCCTGTTGGCCAGAACTAGTTGTGTAAACCCTAACTGCATCAAAGGGAAGCTGGGAAATGATGTTTTACTGTGTGGCGATGGGAAATGAAATGGTTTAGTGACTATATGGCCTTGTATCCGCCACTAGGAGGTAGATAACTTGAGAGAAGAATTTAGAGATTTGGCAAAAATATCTAAATAATCCATCAACCATGTAGTACAAATTGTAAACAGGGAATACCAGAAACAAATGAAAAGAAGAAATAGTAAAATGAATTAGAAGAAAAGTGTTCCGAAATGAAGAAGCAATTATTTTACTGAGGTGACATCTTGAATGGAAAGCAGGATTGATGAAGTATTGTCCACATGTAAACTCACTGAAATTCCATAACCTCAGAAACAAAGGGAAAATTCCAAGAGCTCCTGAAGCTCAATAGAACGTTATTTACAAAGAAAAGAATATTACAGACTACCATCCATTTTTCTCAACAACAGTGGATACAGAAAAAAATGAAAAAAATGTCTCCAAATTCTGTGGGGAAATCACATATAAACCTAGAATTCTGTCCCCAGTCAAATGTGAGGACAAAATAAAGATGCTTTACCAAAAAAAATGACATTAGAGCTTTCATTATCAAAGTGTATTTTATCAACATATTGATCAAGATGTCACTTCAGCAAAATTAAAAGAAATTTAACATAGGGAATGACATGAACTAAAATAAACAATGACAGTTGAGCAGGATACAGAATAGGAAAGCTAGAAAAAAATAAAATGTAGTCTAACACACTAAATTGCAAGTATGATTCATGTGGATTAACTTCAAAAATGTATAAGGGGGCTTCCCTGCTGGCGCAGTGGTTAAGAATCTGCCTGCCAATGCAAGGGACATGAGCTCGAGCCCTGGCGCAGGAAGATCCACATGCCATGGAGCAACTAAGCCTGTGTGCCACAACTACTGAGCCTGCACTCTAGAGCCCGTGAGCCACAACTACTGAGCCCACGTGCCACAACTACTGAAGCCTGTGCACCTAGAGCCCATGCTCCGCAACAAGAGGAGCCACAACAGTGAGAAGCCCGTGCACCACAATGAAGACCCAACATAGGCAAAAAAATTAAAAACAAAAATGTATAGGGTATAAGCCTTCATTTTTTTCTACATGATTTCACCTACACAATTTCATCATTCTACAAATGGAATATACATGGACATAATCATTATATTATGAATTATATAATTGTTTTTATTTTGCAAATCAAAATATAGACAAAGCACAAATAACTCATTTAACAGAGAAGAATGTATAGGCTATAAACCTTATCAATGTAAAATACCATATTTCTAATAATTAGAAGGAGGAGAAGAGGTGGAGGAAATAATAAGGTCTTTCTTTCCTTTTCTTTTATAGCAGGCTATTTAGTAGGTACTTTCAAAGAATCAACTAAGGCTTTGCTTTAAGGAGAAAAAAAATGGAAAATAGGTCATACATAATATATGTGAATAAAAAGTGATATTTACATTGTTATTTGGGGTGAGAATTAGTGCAATTCTGGATAAGATTGTATTGTAAAAATTGGACCTAGAATATGCAGAGCTTTCTGTTGTACAGTATTTGAATTCCTTCTTAAGAATTGCTAGCATGATTAACAAAACTCAGCTATTTCAGTCAATTTAAGATACAAAGGATTTAAACAACATATGGCTAGTTAAATTAGACATACCATTAGAAATTTTGTAAACAGAGATTGTATTTTCTTTTCAGGAGACCACTAACCATTCAATTTTGAGAAATCTATTAAGATACTACATTATCTTAAGGGTTAAGGAGGAAAAAAATGCAGTTATCTCCATAGATGTAGAAAAGGTGTTTGGTTACATTCAACGTCCATTACTGATGAAAACTCTTAATTTAAAAATAATAGTTACTATTTTAACATGAAAACCACGTATGCCAAGGTGAGGAGAGTCAGCATCACACTTAATGATCACAGAATGGAAGCATGGAACCATTCTTGGTTCCAGAACATGACAAGTAAGCATTTTATCACCATTGATACTGAAAAGGGTCTAGGAGTAGTCTCCAATGCAATTGTATAAGAGAAAAATGCAAGCCCTTGCTAGAATTTAAGCTCCATGAAGGTCACAGTTTGTCTCCAATTCAGTATATACTTACTGAATTAATTACCACAGTACATAAGTTGAAAAGAAAACCACAAATTATCTATGTTTTCAAATTATTATGATCATTAATGCAAATACCCCCGAGAAGCAACTAAAAGGCAGTTAGATCTAAGAGGGGAATTCAGTATGTTGGCCGGTCACAAAGATATAAATAATTAACAAAAAGCATTTAGGATTTATGTAAAGTCTAGTTTAAGATTCTCTTAAGACAGATAAAGAATGTTTGAATAAACGGTATAAAAGGCCTGATTTTTGGAGCTAGACAATAGCTAGACAATTTAGTGTCTAATAAAATAATCAATAAATTTGGTTTTAACGATTAAAACTAATCGTAAGTTAATACGAAAACATAGTAAGAATGTCAAGAAGCAAGGTATATCCTACCAGGTAATAAAATGTATTATCAAGTTGCAGTTAAAAGAATGTGTTAATATTTCAGGAATACACTCATTAAAGCAAAAAAGAAAGCACAGAAATAGACTCAAGTAAATATGAACATAAAATGAGATTTGCAATTCAAATCAAATGAAAGGAAATGGATTAATTAACAAACTGAGGTATAAAAACCAAATAACAATTAAAGCCAGTTTACCTTACTTCTTGTTCCAACATAAAATTTTATAAACAATGTTTTATGAAAGCATGAAAATAATAAAAGAAAATGTGCGAAGGCATAACAGAGTGAGAAAGCAAAAGATGACCACATTGTTTTTTAAATATAAGGCAATAAACATAAAGTCAATAGACAAATGGGAAAATGGGAAAGGAGTTTTCAACACATATGCCTTACAGAAGGTTAATTATAGCTTTGTATTTATGTTCATACATATTCCTTGACATTAATAAGGAAAAAAAACTCATCCAGGAAAACAAAATGGGGAAAAGATATGAAAAGATACTTCACAGAAAGTAAAGTAAATAAAGGATAAATTAAAAAAAATAATTTTAATACAGTCATAATTAAAGTAATGTATTTTAAAGTAACAGGACTTACTTGGTGGCGCAGTTGTTAAGAATCCGCCTGCCAATGCAGGGGACACGGGTTCAAGCCCTGGTCCGGGAAGATCCCACATGCCACAGAGCAACTAAGCCCATGCGCCACAACTACTGAGTCTGTGCTCTAGAGCCTGAAAGCCACAACTTCTGAGCCCACATGTCACAACTACTAGAAGCCCATGTGCCTAGAGCCCGTGCTCTACAACGAGAGAAGCCACCACAATGAGAAGCCTGCGCACCACAACGAAGAGTAGCCCCTGTTCGCCACAACTAGAGAAAGTCCGCAAGCAGCAATGAAGACCTAATGCAGCCAGAAATAAATAAATACATTTATAAAAAATTAATTAATTAACAATGAGATATCACATTTTACTAAACAGATTGGCAAAAAGTAAAATGTTGATTATGAAAGTGCTCCTGGGGGGTGTGGACAAACTATTCCTTTCATCTGGTTTTGGTGAGACTATAACTTTTGCTTGGAAATTGAGCATAGTCTATCAAAATTTAAAATGTGCACCCCGTTTGACCCAAATTTTGATTCTAGGAATCTCTCTTAGAGTACATGTAATATGTGAAAGGCTGGATATTATTTAGGAGAAGTGGACCCTTAATTTAAACCACTCTAATGTAATTTAATCTTTTTTTTCTATTTTTAATTTAGAAGTTGCTTAAATTAAAAAAAGGTTTTTTGAAGCTTAGGTGATTTATAATGATTCAGTTGTACTCAAACTAATTCAGTTTTATACACACACACACACACACACACACACACACACACACACACACACACAGACTTTTTCAGATTCCTTTTCATTATAGGTTGTTACAAGATATTGAGTATAGTTCCCTTGCTATACAGTAGGTCCTCATGGTTTTTCTATTTTATATATAGTAGTGTGTAACTGTTAATCCCAAATTTTATCTTTCATCACAATAATATTTACTCAGGTCTTGTTCCTTAAGCAAACCAAGGCTGCTCTATAAAGCACATATTTCTTGAACAGTGTTAAGTTGGGACCGGGGTGAGGTGAGGAGGTATTTGGCATTTCGTACTGCCAGTGACTTCAGAAGATTCACTCTTAGCAGTATAATACATTCTCTATCAAACATCTAGGAGACAAGGATTGTCTTAGACATTATATGTACATTGCTTCTAATTCTTCCATTCATTCATCAAGGTAGAGAATCTTATTTGCGTAATGAAGATAAGGGAATTTTATTTTCAGGAATGGGAGAGAAAGTTTGGAACCCAAAGGGGACGAAAGATGACAAGATAACAAGGTGGCATATTTTGTATAAAAAGGGAGTGGAGAGAATTTGTATTTCTGCAATAAGGGATGTCTGTTTCTTAGCCTGGAGAGAACTCACTGTCACCTTATGCTAATCTTTAGGTCAGTGCAATTAGTTTCACCCTGAGAAAAATTGCTGTCTTTAAATTTATATAACTTAACACCAGAAGCTAGAAGTCAGCAGAAGTTACATTTAAATTTATAGAAGTATTCTCTTAATCGTCTTGCAGCATAAGAAGGATAAGCTTAGAGGTTCTTTACATTGAAGCTAGACAGAAGAAAATTTTCCTGACAAAGTTTGCTCAGTACCCTGGAATATTTATGTGAATGAGATTGGTTAATTCCTATTTATGAAAGTCTAGATACCAATTAGGATTCTGGCAGCTACAAATATATGAAAATCCAGCAGACCTGGCTTAAAGGAATAGAAATTTTATAGCCTCATGTAACAAAAATGGAGAAGCAGAATAAGTCCAGGACCAGTTAAGAGATTGGTTCAATGATGTCAAGGCTTCTGATCAACATTCAGTGACCTTCTCCTCAGGGTTGTAAGATGACTGCCAACTAGTAAGCATCATATCCTAAAAAAAGGAAGGGGAGTCTTACATTTGTGTTTCTCCTTAAGAGTGAAAATAAGGCTTCCCTGGTGGCGCAGTGGTTAAGAATCCACCTGCCACTGCAGGGGACACGGGTTTGAGCCCTGGTCCAAGAAGATCCCACGTGCCGCGGAGTAACTAAGGCCATGCGCCACAACTACTGAAGCCCACGCGCCTAGAGCCCATGTTCTGCAACAAGAGAAGCCACAGCAATGAGAAGCCCGCACACCGCAGCGAAGAGTAGCCCCCACTCGTCGCAACTAGAGAAAGCCCGCGTGCAGCAACGAAGACCCAACGCAACCAAAAATAAATAAATTAAAAATAAATTTAAAAAAGAAAACAAAAAAAATGTTTTAAAAAAGAGTGAAAATAACTTTCTAGCAGCCCTCATAACATTTTGTTTTATGTCTCATTGACCAGGGTAGTATTTCACACTTATATCAAAATAATCACTGGCCAAGTTTCAGGAATCTTCATGGGTAGCTCAGTTTAATCAACATACAGTGTCTAAGTTTGAAGAGAAACCCACAAAACAAATAAGACCAAGCCTGAACAACCAGTGTCTGCAAAGTTATCATTGAATCACATCTCTTCATTAATGCAGAAGAGCAAAATATGACTCCTCGAAAATTTTAAAATTTAAGTTTTATGTTATCAGTTCATTGCTAATACAAGTTCTTTTCCAAAACTACCAAAAGTGATTCATTTCCTTCTTATTTTGGCAACTTCTAAATATATATCTTATAAATATTTTTTGTAATTATTTAATTGATCTTCTAATTCTTATTTCTATACCAGTGGGGCTAAGATTGCTAGCACAATCCCAAACTTAGCCATGCAAACTAATTGCATACAAAAGTTACTCTCATCATTGAGGTGACACCACATCTTGTAAACCTCTCACTTAAGTAAATAATGAAATAATATTCATCAGCCTTTTTGTTCATTCCTTTTTCAAACGAAGTTCTAAACTCAGGTGCTTCCACAGTCTCAGTTAATTTCAAAACCTCAGGACTGAAGCAGCCTAGTCATTTAGGGGGGAAAAATGTGGATTTATTTTATTTCTGCTGATTGAAATATATTGATTTTTAGAGGAAATGTCTTTTGGTTCCAAATTATGTACATTGTGCAGCCTCTGTATGTATTTTCCAAGTGATTTAAATGAATTTGAATCAGCTCGTTAGGTTCCAGACTGGTACTGAACATAATGACTCATTCTTAAATTAATATTGTCTATCCTGAACTACTCCTGTCTAAATCACTTTAATCACTGGAAAGATTCATACTCTTCCAAAGGACAGCCACATTCAAATGAATTCTGCAACAGTTCATTAGGTAATAATGTCATTTATGTTCCTTGGGTCAGCAAATGTGTTCTCACTTGGCTTTAAGGATGGACCGGCTGTGAGCAGATAAACAGGTACTTTGAATGCAGTTGACATTCATACATGCACAGAAGGGAGGCATTATGCTGGCATGAAATGTTTCATTTTGGGACATTGCTGTGTCTCAGATTCAGTCTCATTTTTGTTTTCTTTTCTTAGCTTAGCAGCTTTATTGGACACATGTTCCTGTCTTTCAGAAGCAGTTAATGTGTCAGATGCTTTGTCACATCTCAATGGCACCAGAACATTAAAAAGAAGGTTCTAACTGGAATCTAGCTTGAGCACAATACAAAAACATGCTGTTAGAAAGGACATCATATTTGATATTCAAATGAAGGCTACTTCAGGAAGACCCTGGAAGCAGTAGACATGATCACAGTCCTGTGGAATAGCAGCAAATAATCTCAGCCTTCCCCCTCCCACTGGCTCTTGAAATTAACAGCAACAACAAAAATGACAAACTGGGAGGTGAGTGTGCTTAGCAGCTTATCACACTGATGAGTGATCTTTGAAGTCAACTTGTTGAGTGGTTCCTGAATGTGTATCCAAGAATAAAGGGCAGGCTGATTCCACATGAATCACCAAGGGAAGAGTCACCCATCTTATGCTGGGAGGTTCTCCTTCCGGTGAGAACTAAGGGACTAGTGACTTCCCTTAGTTCACAGTGCTAGCAATAAAGATAAGAACTTGAACTATGCTCTTAATAGTGGATTCACTAATTTACTAATCTAGTGAATCATTCAAAAGCGTGGCGTATGTAAAATAGCTACACGTATCTAATTTAATCTTTACAACAATTTTGTGAAGTATCTTTGATCCTATTTTACAGATAAGGGAATTTAGAGATGTCAGACAACAAGACTTAACACCTTAGAATGAGTAAGGAACAGAAATGGGATTCAAACCAGGTCTGTCTGATATTAAACAATTCTCATTTCTCTATTTTCCTCTAGTTCCCTTATTGCCAAGACAGGGATAGGTAGAATGGAAGATGCAAAAGGTACAGAAACCATTATTTGTACTCAAGGGGGTTCACCCAATATTACAATTGTCTATTGCTATGTAACAAATTATTCTGAAACATAGAGGCATAAAACATTCGTATCATTAAACTTAGATATTATGTGGGACAGCAATTTGGACAGGACACAGTTGGGACAGGTGATACCTGCTCCATGATTTCTGGGATCTCCAAGCTGGAAGACTCAAAGCCTGAGGTGGGTAAATGGCTAGGGATAAGAATCCTTTTGGAATCCATTACATGTTTGATGATTGATGCTGGGAGCTCAGCTGGAAATCTCAACTGTGATACGTACATACTGCCTTTCCATGTGACCTGGGGTTCCTTGAAGCATCGTGGCTGAGTTCCATGAGTGAGCATTGCAAGAGAACCAGGAGGAAGCTGAATCACCTTTTTATGACCAAACCTAGGAAGCCAATCAGTTTCACTTCTGCTTGGGTCACAAGCCTGCCTAAATTCAAGAGGAGGGAACATATAGACACATCTGTCAGTGGATGGAGGGTCAGAGTTGCACTGAAGAGCATGAGGGATGGGAACTATTGTTATGGTCATCTTAAGAAATGGAAATCTGCCATACCCTCTACCTGAGTAAAATCATGTAAAGAAGCTACTGTACCAGAGAGCATAGGCAAGTGACCAAATGCTACAGATATCTCCATAGACCTAGTGATGCAAGACTCTAGGTAAAACTCTGGAGTGGAATCTTAAATAGCACTCTAAACTGCTATGCAGGTTATCTGGTAGCTCTTTTTCACGTGATCCTTTTCTTTCAGGGACTTTTGCTTTATTCTTTATACTCTTATGCACAGAGCAAAGTATCTCAGGTAATCCTGTCTTCCTAGCCAGAGAAGTTATCCATATTTCTTTATAGTAAATAGAAAAAATGATTTGAGGAAAGACACACAAGATAAGGTTGCAAAGGAAAAGCTCACGTGAATGTCCATGCCAGTGCCACCTGAGAGAACACACAGTATTAAAAACCAGAAGAAATGGATTCTGCTGAGAACTTGTTTCATGGTAACTTTCTATTAATTTTTTACACAGCTCACAATTAGATGAAGATGTGAAACAGAGAGATATTTCTGTAGTGTGACTCTAGTTGCAGCTAATGCATTTTCTTTTTTTTTTAATAAATTTATTTGTTTTGGGCTGTGTTGGGTCTTCGTTGCTGCGCGTGGGCTTTCTCTAGTTGCAGCGAGTGGGGGCTACTCTTCATTGCGGTGCATGGGCTTCTCATTGCAGTGGTTTCTCTTGTTGTGGAGCACAGGCTCTAGGCACACAGGCTTCAGTAGTTGTGGCACATGGGCTTAGTTGCTCTGCGGTATGTGGGATCTTCCCGGACCAGGGCTCGAACCCATGTCGCCTATATTGGCAGGTGGATTCTTAACCACTGTGTCACCAGGTAAGTCTCGAATGCATTTTCTCCTCTTTTGGGGGTGATTAAAATAGAGAAATCTCTTTTCAACCTGGCACACTTCCAAAGTCATCCAGGCTGAGTTTTTTTTCACTCTGCCAACGGAACAAGAGTGACAAAATATAAAACATCTACAGGGACCCAAGAGGTGATGGTAGTAAGTTCAGTGGCTAGTGAGAAGCAGGAACATTCTTTAGACAAGGAAAAGAAGGAATAAATGTGACTATGATA
This sequence comes from Stenella coeruleoalba, assembly GCF_951394435.1. Taxonomy (NCBI): domain Eukaryota; kingdom Metazoa; phylum Chordata; class Mammalia; order Artiodactyla; family Delphinidae; genus Stenella; species Stenella coeruleoalba. Next base: position 55,109,188 of record NC_137156.1, read on the forward strand.
CATGTATGTGTTTGTGTGAGAGAGAGAGGGGATAATCACCTAGGAGTAGTGAGAGTTCTGCCAAAATGGAGTGAACATTCTCATTCTAAAGAGTACATTCAGCTGCCTTGTGGGAAAATGACCCTAGTGTTTCCTGGTGTATTAAAAATTTTAAAGAAACTGGACATATAGATTTTAAGTAAAAATTATACTAATTTTAAAATATTGATGACAAATTCATTTTCTATAAAATACTCTAGCAGGGGAAAGTGTTCTTTCCTATTCTGTTGTCTCAGAGTATAGTACTTTGAACAAGGCTCTATTTCCTTTACTTTCTCCTGTTTTAGAAAAAATCACCCCACTGTGTTTGGAAGCCATGATGTATGATTCAGTGTCTTAATCATGAAATGTCTTAAGGGTGGGACTGAGTGTACATTGTTCAATCTTGTATCACTGCCAACCAACATAAAGTCTGGCACCAACATGTTCCTAATAAAGAATGAAAAAAATATTAGAATGTGTTTCAAAGTTAGATGACTTGTACAACTTAATATAATTCCTAAAGACCAAAGAATTGACCAGAAATAGCCAGGGATAGCAAATTATATGAGTAAATCTTTATTTCTTCATAGTTCCTGATGGAAACATAACATATAGCCAGTTGGTCCAGCTGGGTTGAAGAAAATTTGCTTTTCTAATTTTTAATTTCTGAAAAATAATGTATAAACACATACTCATTGCAAAAAGATTCAAACAAAGAGACATACATGCTGATACATCAAAGTCTCTCTTCTACCTCCCTGCTCCAAACCCCTCTTTCAAGGACAACCATTGCATATATTTATATGTGTCCCTTTCCACCTCTTTTTCTCTGTACTTACATGCATGCATGTCTGTATCACATTTTTAAATTATCCAAATGAATCATTCTAATATTGTTCTGAAATCAGCTTTTATCTTTTCAAAGAACTAGCATTTAGTTTCTTTGATCTTTTCTATTATTCTTTAGTCTCTATTTCATTTATTTCTGCTCTCATCTTTATGATTTCTTTCCTTCTACTAACTTTGGGGGTTTTTTTGTTCTTCTTTCTCTGGTTGCTTTAGGTGTAAATGTTAGATTGTTTATTTGAGATTTTTGTTTCCCGAGGTAAGCTTGTATTGCTATAAACTTCCCTCTTAGAACTGCTTTTGCTACATCCCATAGGTTTTGGATCATTGTCTTTTCATTTTCATTTGTCTCTGGGTATTTTTTGATTTTCTCTTTGATTTCTTCAATGACCCATTGGTTGTTTAGCCTCCACATGTTTGTGTTTTTTGCATTTTTTTTCTTGTAGTTAATTTCTAATCTCATAGCACTGTGGTTGGAAAAGATGCTTGATACAATTTCAATTTCTTAAATTTACCGAGTCTTGCTTTGTGACCCAGCATTTGATATATCCTGGAAAATGTTCCATGTGAAAGTCAGCTTTTAAAAATTTTTAAAGTTTCCACTTTTTAAAAAATTTATTTTATTGACATACAGTTGATTTACAATACTGTGTTAATTTCTACTGTATAGAAAAGTGATTCATTTATACACATATATACATTCTTTTTCATATTCTTTTCCATTATGGTTCATCACAGGATACCGAATATAGTTCTCTGTCCTATACAGTAGGAGCTTATTGTTTATCCATTTTATAATAGTTTGCTTCTGCTAATCCCACTTTTAAGTGGAAAATTGTTGAACTTATAGGTATTAAATTGCTTTCCTTTTCTGTATGTATTCATTCTTTTTTGAGATTGTGTGGTATCTCATATTGACATATATTTAAAAAATCATTTCCATATTGATAAGCTATTCCGATGATTACTCTTATAAATAAGAGTAATACTTCTATTATGAGTATTACTCTTATAAACCTGCAGTAACAAACACATGATATTTAGGCACACATCAACAGGTTTATGTGATACATTTCTAGACATGTATTGTTGGTTTAAAGGAATAAATCCTGTAAAATATTGAATACACTAAATGTTAAATTTCACTTGCCAGTGCTAACAAACATCCCTTTTAAAAGCTTAACAAAATTAGTATTTCACTGTAAGTAGATGAGAATATCTGTTTCCTCACATTCTTGTCAATGCAGACATTATCAGTGCTTATGATATTTTCCAATTTAATGACTGAGAAATGATCATTTATTACCAATTTATGTTTCTCTGAATGCCAGTGATTTTAGATATAGATTCATATATGGTTGATCTTTTCTTGTCTCTGTGAGTTGCCTGTTCATATTTGCTTAATAGTCTACATGCTCTTTTATTGATTTTTGTTAGCTTTGTGTATACTGTACATATTAATCCATAATCTTAAATACATTTAAAATGGTTGTTTCTGCCTCTACATTTGATTTTAAGTCAGTTTCCTTCTTTGTAGGTTAAGAATGAGAGAATTAATGTCTATCTATCTCTAACATTTACTTACCCAAGCTACTTAACCTCTCTGTGTCTTAATTTTCTCAATTAAAAACGGTAATAATCAAAATACTTGGGCCTTTTGAATGTTGAGCAGATACACTGTGTTAATGCACATAAACCAGGGTGGCACTATACCCGGCAAAAATTAAGCAGTCAATAAATATTAACCATTATAATTTCTGTGAAGAACCATACTTAGTATTCCTTAATAACCCTTTGGTTCACATATTTTATTTATTGCTTTTGGATTGGTGTTCATCAGTGATCCTGACTTATATTTTGTTCTATACTGAGTTTTATGAATTCTGTTAATCTCATAGAAGCAGCTGATCAATGCAACATATTTTATCTATATTTTTGTTCTGTTCAAGAAAGGAGGAGGCAGGGATTGATTTTTGAAGGTGACTCAGTTGGTCCCAGAGGTTCCTGATTCCATTGTCTATTTAAGAAACAATCCACAACTGGATAAGGATATCCATAGCTCCAACCCAACTTTTCCAGTCAGTGTGGTGACAAATGTTCATGAGTCTGAGAGATAATGCCAGGACATTAAAGCTATCATAATTGCCTTTCATTCTTCAGTATAAAATTTTTTTCTCCTGAGTGAGTAGAACATAACTTGTCATATAAAGGCTTTTTATGAGGTCAGAATTCATTGCCAGAGTTCCACAAATTTGATTCTTATCATTTGTCATTTACTCACAGCCATACAAACTGCATGGGTTGGAAAATATAGATGTGCTGCAATATTTGGCCACACAATAAAAAAATCTCAGAGATCTGGCCATTAACATAAGTTTCCCGATGCATCTTATTTTGATGAAAACACTCTGAAAATGAGGTTGATATATTTCTATGTCAGCTGAATAGAAGGGGGACTCAGAAGAAACACTGACAAGATATTTAAGCCAGGCAAAAGTAAAATCATTGAATAGAGCCCCCTTTTAAAAAGGGGGAAATGCTGGTGAACTAATAACTCTTGATTACTGATATTCATGACATTTGTGGAAGAAGGAAGTAGGAGTAAGGGAAGGTGGCTTAAAAGACAATGGAGGATACAATATTTGGAAAATACTGATGAAGGGAAGAAAAATGGAAATGAAAAGGATAAAGAAAGATCAGAAAATGAGGACAAATGAGATAACTCAAAATCTTTTCCTTTAATTTTTTTCATCCAGTCATTCATACAAACAGATAGCAAGTGTTCATTTTGTTTTATATTTCTCTTTTATTTGATTACACCACTCCTTGAGGTCTTCATTCTTTCTGACTAATGCCATTGTTCAAAACATGTTTGGAAGGGAAAGATCTTAAACTGAACTTAGTGGGATAATAATGCTTGCAAATTTATCTTCCAAGTTTATGCCTGACTTTTCACGTCTCAAAAGAAAAACTCCATATAGAATCAGCATACCATAATATTATGCTGCTTAAAAAGAAAAATCACATTCTTCCCTTCTCTTTGCCAGAAGCTTTAGGGTCCCTGACTATTAGGTGCTAGGACATACAATCACACTTTCTATCATTTCTCTATATACGCAAGTCCCAGAGTTCACATTGTTTTTATTTGAATGTGGACAGTAACATTTACCAGCATGGTTGTCCGTTTTCCACTCTTGAAAAGAAAACAAGAAGTAAAATTTGAATTAAAACATTTAAGTGGGTTAAACTAACATGTTGAGAAGCCACTTCTCCTTAAGAATGTTTAGCTGTGATACCTTTCAGACAACTTTGTAGTTTATGTATTTTAAAAAAGGCATAATTACATATACTGGGTAGGTACTCAAAAAAATATGATGGGATTATCTCCCACTGAAATAGTAACTTTCAATTATCACCCAATAAAATTTAATTAGTTTTATTTTAAATTCTTATTAATTTATTGAGAGGAAATAAAAATATATTATTTTTTAACCTTTCAAAATTCAAATCATGTTGAACTAAAAAAAAAAAAGTTTGATCAATATGGGAGCATGTCACTTCAGGTAAGTTATAGTAGATTTTGGAAGGTTCATTCATCTGATGAAAGGACCTGCAAAACCTGGATACAATACTCAAATTGAAAGGCATCAAGAATTCTAAGAAAAATAAGGACTAGTGGAATAAAATGCCACAGAGGAGAGAACCATTCAGAGATGAACTGAAAATCCCAGCAGTTTTTGCCCTGGTAGCATTTACTAATTTTGAGTGCAGGTTAGAGATTGAGAACTGTGGCTCATTCTAGGCAGCAGAATCTTCCTAGGGAAAGAGAAAATAACACATCTTTCACCAGTTATATAGAGCTAGAGCGAGAAAGGGTGAGAATGGGGAGGCCTCCTGTACTGTTGTACACTCATAAAATTTCTTTTTTTTTTTTTTAATTTGCCATTCATCTTTTTTTTTTTTTTTGACATCTTTATTGGGGTATAATTGCTTTACAATGGTGTGTTAGTTTCTGCTTTATAACAAAGTGAATCAGTTATACATATACATATGTTCCCATATCTCTTCACTCTTGCGATAAAATTTCTGATTCCTGAAGCTGGATAGAAGACTAAAGAAGTAGGCGTAAAAATTCTGAAAATTCTGAAAGGCAAAGGTGTATTCTCATGTTAATATGAAAAAAGAAAAGTTCTTCCATGGGGAGTGGGCCAGCTAGCAGGTGAAATCCAGGCTTGACTCTGGCAGAGAACCTCAGGCCTGAGAAAAAGGCAACCAGAGATACATTTACCAAAATGGTAGCCTAACTTGGATTGAGGTCATCAGCCCCATATTCTCTCTGCCCAACAGAGAGCAGGGTTAAACTTGTCTGTTAGAGTATTACATAATCTGGAGTTTCTGAGGTTCTTTTTATACAATGAACTTGAAAACTATCAAGACTATATGACTGATAATCAAAAATTTAAGAAACAGAATATAGAACAAGATTCATGGATATCAGAATTAGCAGAAGAGATTTTAAACTAATTGTAATAAATATGTTCATGAAATAGACAAAAATATGGGAGGAGGAGATGAAAGGATCAAAAATTTCAACCAAAAATTGGAACCTATATAAAACACATTAAATGGACATTTTTTAACTAAAAAAAATACATATCTGAAATTAAGAACTTCAGTGGACAGGTTTAACAGTAGGTTGGATACAGCACGATTAGTGAATATAAAAACAGATAAATGAAATACACAAAATTGATGCACAGAGAGAAAAGTTTACTGTTGGCATAAATGGAGTCTCAGAGGGAGAGAAAACAGTGAATAAGGCTGTAAAAACAGTTGAAGAGATATTGGCCGAAAATTTTCCACAGTTGATGAATGACATCAGTCCAGCCTGAAAAAATTCATTGAACCCCAAGTAGGACCTATCCAAGTCACACTGCAGGACACCTTAATCTGCAGGAAATATTAATAGCAGCAAAATAAGAAAGATATATTATTTTCGAAGAAGCAGCAAGACTGAAGCTTACTTTTAAAATAATGGAAGCCAGAAAATGATGGAATGGCATTTTTAACATGCTAAAAGAATATGACTAGAATTCTATATGCAGTTGAAAAGATCTTTTATAAATGAAAGTGAAGTAAAAATGTTTTTCAGGGAAGAAAAACTGTTAATTTATATTATATAATGAATCTATTAGAAAGGAGACTGAACAGTGTTGATGTACCCATCTCAAGAAATTAAAGAAAGACAGTAATTCAAATCTCAAACATATGTAGACAATGTATGAAAATATTAATTAAATCTATAAATACTTACAACACTGATCAATAAAAGAATGAAAAATCAAGTTGCATATATTAGAAACACAAAGAGAAGCCATCACTATGAGCATTCAGACATCAAAAAGTATTGACATTATGAACAACTTAATGCCATTAATTTATAAAATTATATGAAATGGGGATTTCTTTGGAAAAAATAATCTAAGTTAACAGAAGAAGTTGAGATTCTTAATAATTTCGTATCTATTAAAGAACTTGAATCTGTTATTAGAAACATTCCGAGACAGAAAACCCCAGCCCCATATGGCCTCAACATGAGTTCTTTGGAATATTCAAGAAAGAAAGAATACGAATATTAAACTGACTTATCCAGAGAGTAGAAAAAAAGAGGGAACACTTCCCAAATCTTTCATAAGACCCAGGGAAACCCAACACCAAAACTTCACAAGGACGTTAAAGGAATGGAAAATTACAGACTAAGTTCTTTTAGTCACACAAACGCAGTGATCCTAAATCCGATCCTAGAAAATCAGATCCAGCAACATATAAATAGGATAATATATCACGAAATGTGGGTTTATTCCAGGCATGTAAGATTGGTTTAACATTTGGAAAAATACATACATATGTTCACTAGAAGACTTGTCCATGAATATTCATAGCAGCAGCATTCATCAAGCCAACCTGGAAACTACCCAAAGGTCTATCAGCAGTTGAATGAATAAATAAATACTGGGCTATTCACATAATGCAATACTACAGCAATGAGAATGAACAAAATATAGCTACTCAAATACAAATATAGTATTGAGAAAAACAAGCCAGAAGGAGAAAACTACCTATTTAAGCTGCAATTTGCATAGAGTACAAAAATAGGCAAAGTAATCCATGATGTTAAAAGTCTGGCTAATGGCTCCCCCAGGGTGGAAGAAAGATCACAGTTAGGAGCAGGCATGAGGGGACTTCTGTGTGTTGGTGCATCGTGTGTTACATCTGTAAAAATGTATGAAGCTTTTACACTTACTGCTATGCTCACTTTAATGTCTGTATAGTTAGTTCAGCACTCGCTGACGGAATAAATGGGTTCTAATTGGGAAAGATTCTCACTTCAGCACTGTATGTCTAAACACAAGGAATACTTAGTCCCTTCTACCACCCCACCCCTCCACCCACCATGTTTGTTACTCTAGTGACAATACTCAAGAAGAATGAGGTGTAGGATGAGATTGTGGTATTTGAAGTATTGGGACTCTGTTTATGATTCATTTATTTGATCAAGGACTGTCCTTGCATTTCACAAATGATTATAGGTTTACATGTTCAGCAGGTAGCATTACTCACTACAGGATGAGATAGAAGATATTCATTGATCAAAAGTAAGAAAATAAAAGATATGGCTGGGGAAAAAATAATCCCCTCTAACAAGTCTATTAGAGAAGTAGTTTAACTTTGAACAGCATCATTTACAGAATCAATCTTACAATTTTCTCTTTTGGTAGATTTTCAAAGTTTTCAAAATATAGCTAGTTCTGTAATTTAAGTCCCACAGCTGTGGTGCTGAGTTAATTTTCTAATTTCTTAGGAAGAGAGTCAATCTGCATAATCAGTTTCTGAAACAATGGTGGATATTTCCCCTGTGAAATATCTGCTTAAAGGCAAGTATTCTTTGATCTGTGACTTATAAGGGAGAAAGATAATGAAGCTAAATATAGTCCATTCAAATCAATGCATACTTAAGAGCATATATAGTGTGCTGAATCCAAGCACTAGAAATGTGGTAGTATTTTATTAACATATTAACATTGGCTACTAATTGTAAATAATTAAAGCACAGAATAATAATTGAAACCAATTGTATAAGTACAGAATATGTAGACAGAGAAGCAAGAATTTAAGCTCATAAGTATAGCAGCCAATCAGGAAATGCATTCGTATACATTCCTCAGAAAGGAAAAATTAAATTAGCCAACCTAAAAGAAATAGCATTTTGCAAAGTATTGTGTTTTCATGGAAATGTGAAAAGGATGGTATTGACCAATAAAGCTGACAGTTAGTAGTACATTGGCGGAACACCTTGACTTTAATGTGTCAACTGTAAGCAACAGTTCCTCAAGCAAGGACAGAGCCACGATTAGATCTACCCTTCGGTACGATGATTCAAGCGATAGATCTGAGTTGATGAGGAGGTGATCAGGAGCTGTGGCAGTGGATAAATAGAGAAGAGCCAAAATACAATGCCCAGTAGGGTAACACACTGAGTGAAATCTGGATTCCAGGTTCTCAGTCATACTGTTTTTTGTGTGTTTGTTTGTTGTTTCCATTTGCATTACTGGTTGACAAATTATGGAGTCCTGGTTCCAGATTTGGGAGTAAAAATATCTGGAAATCCTTCCAGTATAGCTGTAATATTCTTTATTAAAGAACATTTCCAATCATCAGCGTTTCTGGTGTGCTGTGTAAACATTCACATGAGACTCCTGTACACAGTTGTAGACAATATGGGTGTGCATTGCTAAGTATCCGAAGATATTGACCCCTTGCTTTTTATCCCATAATCATGGAGACCATGCACATGCCTCGAAAGGAGTGAAACATTACTCTTGTGGCTCATCACTCTTCCCCACTGGACAGATAAAGTAATCTTTCAAAATAATGTGTTAAGTCAGTGCTTTGGCCCACCTTACTACCAATTCTAATGCAGTGTTATAACACCATTTAATGCAAATCATAGAAACTTGCTGCATTCTAAGAAGTTTGGGATTAGCAGATGTAAACTATTACATATAGGATGGATAAACAACAAGTTCCTACTCCATAGCACAGGGAACTATATTCAATATCTTGTGATAAACCATAATGGAAAAGAATATTTTAAAAAGTCTGTATGTGTAAAATAAATAAATACATACATACATACAAGTTGGACTTCTATCTTAGACTGTGAGCTTAGTCTCCCAAGAATCTAGTGTGAGGCTGGTCTCATAGCAGAGGGCCATACTTACTGAACTGAACTGATTAGCAGAACCTGTATCTTTTACCATATCAGAAATTTTTTGGTGTACTAACTAGAAGGACTCTATGCCTTCTACAAATTGGCCAAGAGCTAGTACTATTCTAACGTTTATGTCATCATGCTCTCCTTGAACTTGTTATTAAGGCCTGGTCATTGATTTACTAAACTTCATAGGGAGTGGTTTTACTACGATGAAGTACAGTATCATACAGGGATGTGAAAATCAGAATTTCATACTTGAGTCTGTTCAAGTCTTGGGTTAAGTCACTGGCTTTTTGGACCCTTAGGTTTGCCATTTAGAAATGTCATTCTCCCCTTTGAGCTATTTTTTACATAGGGATTTCTGTGAAGGATAATGTGGTTGCTGGTAAGATCCTTTACAGAAAAGATCTGACATGTGAAGCCCTATTGTTTTCTGAAATCAAAGAGTCAAGTGGAAGGTTCTAGTTCAAGAAATTATCAGCAAAGTAATACTCAGAAAGATTCAAAGAGCAAATGTCTAAGAATGATGTGTATGAGGCAAACTTTTCCCACTTTACACTTTTTCGCACTTACACTCCTGTAGGCAGCAGTAAAACACCAGCTCTACAAAGAAAAAACCTCCCTTAAAAACTGTCACATTTGCAAAATGAGAGTTTCACCTAGATCATTAAGAAAGCCATCAGAGAGTTGGGTTTTGGTAATGATAAACATTAAACACTGAAGACTAATTTCTTTGGTCTATTTTGCATTTTTTTCTCAAAATCACAGAAAAAATGCTTTATTTTTCTAATTCTGTTGAAGTCTTCTCTACAAAAATATTCTCCTTTCAAATCACTCTTGAGATGCTAGTTTAATTGCATCAAATAATTGAATGATTTTGCATACACAAATAGCATTTTATTACTTGGCTGTGATGCGACTTCTATCCTTTGTTGAAAAAAATATCCATTATAATCTAACTGAAACAGAAATTAGATAAATGAGTGTTAGTTCCAAACTTTAAAATCAAGGCGCTATTGTTACTTTCTAGATCAAATATTGGTAGGCCTACTAAACATTCATTACTTTTCAGGCATCTAATCTATCTAGAAATTCATTGCACTGTTTCCCTTTCCTCCTTGTTCCACCCCACTGTTATATTTGCTCTTGCTGACAATGGAGTTTTGGTCAGCTGCCTGCTCCTTATGCTGCTCTGCAGGAGTGGCTGTTGAGTTTCCCTTTTAAAATGCAAGGAAATTGAAACTGCAAGAAAAGAGAAAGGAGTAGAATTCACCCTAGCCAATAACACACTATGTAGTGTATTCTAGAATTGCTACCTGACCTCATATTCCCTTGAGCTGAAACTTGCCAGAGGAGATAAGCCACTGGCTATATTATTGATTTTGTTCACCATGTGAATTTTTGCCTTCTTATCCCAAATGTCCAATATAATGTATCATCTATGGTGCCTAATACGGATAAACGCACCGTGGGCAAAAGCTGAAAAAACATCATCAGTGGTGACACAGTGGTGATGATGGTGATGATGATGATGATGGTGATGAAGAAGAGTTTATGTCACAGGGAGAGTCCCTAGCAAAAAAATTACTACATTTACCAAGTGCTTCTAGAAAATGCACATGCGCCAAAAGATTTCACACATTAAAGAAGAATGAGTCTGGGGTAGAGACAGTGGTATAAATCGCAGTGCAATTTATGTCATGTGATAAATGTGTAAATATGAATTTTATAGTATATAATTTGGCTTTCGGCTGCTGTTATTGAAGATTTAAGTGTCCTCTGGGTACCTGCAAATTGCAAGCCTTCAGAAATGGAATGTGGTGGGTCCTTTCTGTTTAGATATCCTTTCGGGATAACTTTCACCTGCCATCAACAAAATGGGCCTACAGATGAAAAGATGGTAGCATCTGGAAGTCAGTTGATAGTGTGTTTTTGGACATTGGATGAGTTTCTTATTTTGAGGAGCTACTGCCAATCTCTCTTCCCACCACCAAGCTGTCAGGAGCATTTTGTAATTGTGTTAAACTGGTACATTTATGGATATGTCTGCCTGGGTGTTTGGCTGATGAGATCACAGGCCTGTGTGTAACTTGAGTAAGATGACTGGAAAACAGTCTGACCTTGCTAAGTGTTAAATAACAGAAGTGGTTAGGGAATTTTTGAAAAAATAAAATAAAAAGGGAAAAGAGGAAGGAAGGGAGGAAGGAAGGAAGACATTGCATGACTTTATATCAGACTTCCTTGGCTAAAATAAATCCAGATTAGCATTTTAAATTAGCATTACTGGATAAAAATAAATGCAAAGCTTTTATGCAATTAAAACTTTTCTGGTAGTTCCATTAAAAAGTAAAACAAATTGGGTAGGATTTTTAATATATTTTAGTTAATTCAAAATGTTATTATTTCAACATTAATCAGTAAAAAGCTATTTGCGAGGCATTTTACATTTTTTGGTACTATGCCTATGATCTGGTATGTATTTTACATTTGCAGCACATCTCAACTCAGGTTAATCACATTTCAGGTGTTTTATTGCCACATGTGGCCAGCATCTGCTATACTGGACACTGCAGCTCCAGAACTGCAAAATTCCAGACCACCTTATAAGATCTGGCTAAAGGTAGTCTCTAGCTGAGACCACATCACTGCTTAGCTTCTACCTGTCTTATCCTGCTTTTCTTAGCCATTTCTCCCCCAAACACATCACCTGTACAAAAATCTCAGGCTTTGCTTCTAGGGAAATTGACGTAAACCAGTGCTTAATAAAAGTTAGTACTTCTTACTTAACAAAGAATCAAGTAGGCTTCTACTTGTTACCACCTCATCCTTACCATACCTCCTGTCTCCTTTTTCTTCAGTTTCTACTCACTTCTTTCCATACTCCACTTGGACTGGAGAATATATATTCAGTAAGAATTTCCACAGTCAGCGGCAGTTACCTCTTAGTATCCATTAAAAAGGAGATTCTTAATCACTTGGTAAAGTAACAAACTATCAAAACTCCTGACTTGGACTTTGACTTCGAATTTGGAACGAACCCATGTGCAAGGTGTTTGCCACAGTTCTGTCTCTGGAGTGGGCTTTGCCTGTTCTCAGTTTCCTAAAATCAGATCCCAGGGTCAGTCATATTGTTCAGTATGAGTGATAAATGCCCCTAGGGAAAATGTCAAAACAAAAACCCTTTTCAAAAGACAAGTGTCAAAAAAGAGAAAGATTTTGACAATGCCTTGTGAGATATATTTGAATATATCCTTTAGTTGATTCCTTTTTATTATTGTTCACTCAAACTCCATTAAGAGGAACAACAAGCATTTGGTTCCTCTCATCATTTGGGAGCAAGATAAAAGATCTTTACAACCATTCTCCTTTTTATGCCGTCCAAGCATAGTGATGGATGGATGGCTAACTGTTCCCAAGATGGCAGAAAATTGGCTAACAAGGAGAAATGTTATGCACTCTTAGACAGCGACTGACTCTGGGATAACATTGAAGCTGTCTGTCTTGTTAAGTAGCTGTGCAATTTTATTTTGTTGTACTTTTTTTTTTTTTGCTTGTTTTTTTTGTTTGTTTGTTTTTTAGGCCTGAGCAGAGATAAACTGGCAGGTTGCAAACTTGCTAACTGGGAAGTTGGTGAGGACATTTACAGCATTTTAAAATCAGTTCAGTTCAAAAGAAGCTGAAACTAGAAAGAAAGGAAACTCTCTCAATAGTCTGTGAATTAAACTCCAAATAGTCCTGTAGTTTGCTCTAATCCATTCTAATTCATAGTAATCTCAAGTGCACTTTTTCTAAGGAATTGTTCAGACTTGTTCGCAGTGGGAGAAAGGAAGGTCGATGAATGCACATTTTCGTAGTCTGTCTTCTCTTGCACTTTTTTAGTGGATCGTGAGCACATCAGGTGGTGCTGGTTATATTTTTTGCATGATTTGCCTAAATAAATAAAGGTATTTTATACATCAAATTATCATTATGTCTAATGTCTCCTGTTTAATGTGTCCAGGAAGATAGTTTTTTATTTGAGCAATTTGCATTATAACAAAGTAATATCTTTTAATCGAAAGTAATCAATGAAAATAGAGGGTAAAGAAGATAATACAAAATGGGAAAAAAATGAAAGAAAAACTAAATTAAAGCAAACAAAACTGTTAAATGGGAGGTAGAACATCAGTATGAATGAGTATCTTAATTTGTTCAGGCTGCTATAACAGAATGCCACCCAGGCTTATAAACAACAGAAATGTATTTCTCACAGTTCTAGAGGCTGGAAGTCCAAGCTCAAGGCACCAGTGTCTGGTGAGGGTCCACTTCCTGGTTCATAGAAGACCAGTGATCTTTTTCCTGTGTCCTCACATTGTGGAAGGGGCAAGAGAGCTCTCTGGAGTTTCTTGTATAAGGGCACTAATCCCATTCCTGAGGTTCCACTCTTATGATCTAATCACTTCCTAAAGGCCCCACATCCTAATATCATCACACAGGGGATTAGGTTTTAACATACGAAGTTGGGGGTGGGGACCAAACGTTCAGTGTATAGCAGTAAGTCTCAAACTTGGAGCAAGAAGATTGGAGTTATTGTCATAACGTGTTGCCTTGAGTGAAACACTGGGTCTCTTGGAGCCACAGTTTTCATCCTTAAATGGGGTGTTTGGACTAAATGCTCATTAAGGTCCCCTCCTCATCGGTACTACGGTACCATGGTGCCAAGTCAGCTTGTATAAAGATGCTTGGTATTGTACTGCTTGCTTTATCCTAATTGGAGGCATATTCTTGGGTCAGTAGGTACGGTGGAAAGAGTTTTGAGGACAGATAAGTCAAAGTTTAAATCCCACACCTACCACTTAACTGTATGACCTTGAGCAAATTACTGGCTCATCTGAAAAACAGAGATAATAATACCTGCTTCCCAGAGTTTTGCTGATGCCCTTGAAAAATGTCTAGAACAAAATAGACTTGAGAAGAATCTTTTTTTTTTTTTCTTTTCCGTTACTGAGAGGCCATTTTTCTGACACATCTCCCCAGTTTACAAGAAAAATAGTTCTCCACAGGAAACTGGCTTTTTCCTTAGCCTGTGCAAAGCAGTATGGGTAGAAGAGGGAAAACTGGGCCTTAGTCCACGCCTGGGAAACAACTTCTGATGCCCCAGTGGAAGCCATGCTTTATAAAAGAGCTCCCCAGAAGGCCAAGGGGCCCCAAGGGGCAATGGCTATTTAGGTAAATAAGCAGAGAGATACAAAGAAATGTTTCTTAAGAGTCAACGTATAGCAAAAGACATCCAGAGAAATAATACACTGCAGGGGAGGAGTAGGAAAGAGAAGGGGAAAAAACTGATGCGTGGATCTGTCTGACTCTTCAGCAGAAATGTTGGCAGCTTTTTCTTGTGGGATCAGGGCACAAGTGACTTGCAGCAAGGTTGGCGTTTTGATCCATTGGCAGGAGAAAAGATTTGGGACTTTTCCACGGCAGAATTGCGAAAAGAATATTGCTTTTTATTTCTCATCATGTAAAATAAAGCCACTGGCATCAAAGTCCATCTTGTCTTGTACATTTTTAGTGAACTGTGAGCACATCAGGTTGTGCTGGTTATATTTTTTGCATGATTTGTCTGAATAAATGAAGATATTTTATATGTCAAATTATTGTTATGTCTAATATCTACTGTTTAATGTGTCCAGGAAGATAGTTTTTTATCTGAGCAATTTGCATATGCATACTGTCTCATGATTTTAATACAATACTGTTTGGGAAGGCTGATTCCTAAACACATGATGGGAATACAGTTACCCTGATGAGGTCTAGTTTAAATGATCAGAAAACTTTCTAAATGTGTTTACATTCTGGTTTGTATAAATTAATCATTAAAACAAGAGTTAAGGATTTAGCAGAAACGTTGTATGGCTTCTTAACTAGGTTTTCTTGTTTTCCTTTTACACATGTAATAGCAGAATATTCTCTGTTAACTGTGTGTTATGTCTAGACGACTAATGCACTGTCAGAGAAGGGAAAGTAAAGCAAGAGAAACCTGATATTTAGGTTTACTTCAAGGCAGAAAGAGGCTGAACATTTTATTTGTTTTAAAGAAAAACAGATTCTTACTAAACATATCAGTATTGATTATAATTTCATTATTTTAGTAAAATTTATTTAGCATGAAGCCCTCCATTTTAAATGAGTCTTAGCGTAGATGCTTCATATGTATTACAGACCCCTTGAGGGGTAATAATCAGTGAGAACTAAAGGAACACAGATTGTTCATCATCCTATAGTACCATTCTTTCATGTAAGTATTCATTCATTCAAGAGAACATTTACTGACCACATGCTATGGACCAGGCATAGAGCCAGAAGCCAGGAGTGTAGCAATAGTGATGACACAGCCTGTGCCCTCCAGCACCCCCCAGTGTAACCGGGCAGGTAGATACATGAGCAGTTACCATTGACTTTTGTGTGGCTCAAAGCTGAAGAGCATGCCCCCTGCAAAAAACCACCGTGCTCTCCTGATCGTAATTAAGACACCTTGCTCCTCTTACCAAATGCATACAGATATTTGGGGTTTAAAACCTTCTTATCTTCATAAAGACATGAGTGTGACGCACTGTCATAGAGATTTATCTTATACAACCTGTGTCCTAGTCAGTGCTGCTCCTGTTCTGTAAAAATACTAAATAAACTCAAAGGAAGTGAGGAAGGAGAGAGACGGGGAGAGGAGGAGGGAGGATCCTTCTCCTGTTGTATAGTTGGAAAGTACAGAGTTTGGACTCAGAAACATTTAGGATTTAATTCCCTGTCATCAGCTTCTGGTTGTGTGACTTGGAAGAAAACGCATTTAAGCTTTCAGAGGCTTTTTTCCTTATTCCTACCATGAGGAGGGAGATACCTGTGCCACAGTGTTGCCGTAAGGATTGGAAAAGGTACCATGTGCATAAATACTGGAGGGCATGGAATACTGAGATACAATAGAGGCAGGAGTTCTGCGTAAAAAAAGGCACTGTCCAGCATATGCATCAGCCTTTGACTGCGTGGGTCATAAAACTGAGTCAGAATCCCAGCCTCCCTCCCCTTGAAAAGCCTTCTTGGACCTCTCCATCCATCCAAATCCTATTGAAATTTCAAAACTGAGCTTTGGCTTCATTCTGTCATGGAAGATGTCCTTTCACACCCTAGCCCTCCTTGAGCTCCTCTTCTCTGAGCAACACCAAATCAGCAGTGTGTCATGTGTGAGAAGAACAAATCCATGCCCAGGGAGTTAAGATGACAAACTTAACAGAAGAAACAAGAATTTAGAAAGACAAATACTGTATGATATCACTTATATCTATGCCTTTGCACACACTTATTTTTCTAACAGGAATGTCTTCTCTTCCTTTGGGTTATGTGTTATGTGTAGTAAAAGGTATATGTGTTTGGGGCGGGGTGGGGGGAATCTCTACTACATTTCTTCTTATCTTACCTTTGTCATCGTGTTCCCCTTGCGGGCAGTGCCCTTCCCTTTTTATCTACTTGATAAACTTACTCCATTTCAAAAATCTAATTGTTACCTACCAATGAACCTATTTGTCCTCAATCACTCCCTTCTTTAAAGTTCTATGGTAGGGCACATTACTATTATACTGTTTAAAATAATTTTAGGTGAAACAATTACGCCACTCTCCATTGTTACTCATATCAATGTGTTTGCGAATAAAGAAATGTCAGTTTTCGATTGTGGGGTTTAGGATCATGCTATCTGGGAATCTATGAAGACAGTGGAAACAGCTCTGCTGAATTAATTGATAGTAACAAATTTATCCAAGCTAAGTTAACGAAGAACAAAGGCAAATTGACTGTTGGTATTGTAACTAAAAGGCGATAACATTTCTAGAGAAATATGAAACACATATGCCATTAATGAGAAATACTGTATAAAAATATTCAATGAGAAATACCCCAAACAATGCTGTCTCTGTTCAATTGATACGGAAAGATCATAGGACCCCCAGCATCAGTTTTGACATTGGTTGATGAGGTAGTTGGTTTACTGGAAACCAGAAAATTGTGTGATTCTCACCTCACCCCTTAGATTTACAGGACCCGTGACCTTGGGAAAGTAACTTAACTATTGTAAAGTTTTCCCAATGGTAAAATTACCTGGCTGACACACAGTCACATGAGATAATGCATGTGAAATGTATTTTGTAAACAATATAGTAGAGCTATTTGCCATTGTGTTGATGATTGTGATTGTTACTATTATATCCTGGTCGATCTAGTCAAGTAAATGCTTTCTGAAAACCTGTCCTTTATCTGTCCTATGTTATGTACAAAGACTATGATCTCTTCCAATTTGTACAACTTAGTAGACATGGGAACAGAAGTTTACATTTTAGGAATGCGTTCAGATACTCATGTTAAAAAAATAAGTGTTTAGTGTCTAGCAACTTGAAGGACAAATTAATGTGACATAGAAGGTTAGTACAGAAGAGGACACTTCAAGATGGCAGAGGAGTAAGAAGTGCAGATCACCCTCCTCCCCACAAATACATCAGAAATACATCTACATGTGGAACAACTCCTACAGAACACCTAAGAACACCTACTGAATGCTGGCAGAAGACCTCAGACTTCCCAAAAGGCAAGAAACTCTCCATGTACCTTGGTAGGGCAAAAGAAAAAACGGAGACAAAAGAATAGGGACAGGACCTGCACCACTGGGAGGGAACTGTGAAGGAGGAAAAGTTTCTACACACTAGGGAGCCCCTTCACTGGCAGAGACGAGGGGGTAACAGGAGGGATGCTTCAGAGCCACAGAGGAGAGCACAGCAATATGGGTGGAGAGGGCAAAGCGGAGAGATTCCCGCACAGAGAATCAGTGCCGACCAGCACTCACCAGCCCAAGAGGCTTGTCTGCTCACCCACCAGCTGGGATGGGTGGGGACTAGGAGCTCAGGCTCCAGCTTCAGAGTGAAACCCCAGGGAGAGGACTGGGATTGGCTGCATGAAAACAGCCTGAAAGGGGCTAGTGCACCACAGCTAGCCGGGAGGGAGTCCAGAAAAAACTCTGGAACTGCCTAAGAGGCAAGAGGCCGTTGTTAACGGGGTGCAAAAGGAGAGGGGATTCAGCACCGCCTAAACGAGCTCCAGAGACGGGCACGAGCTGCGGCTATCAGCGCGGACACCAGAGACGGGCATGAAACGCTAAGGCTGCTGCTGCAGCCACCAAGAAGCATGTGTGCAAGCACAGGTCACTATCCACACCTCCCCTCCCGGGAGCCTGTGCAGCCCGCCACTGTCAGGGTCCCATGATCCAGGGACAGCTTCTCCAGGAGAACACATGGCGCCTCAGGCTATTACAACGTCAAGCTGGCCTCTGCCGCCACGGGCTTGCCCCACATTCCATACCCCTCCCTCCCCCCGGTCTGAGTGAGCCAGAGCCCCCTAATCATCTGCTCCTTTAACCCCCTCCTGTCTGGACGAAGGACAGACACCAGAGGGTGACCTATACACAGAGGCGGGGCCAAATCCAAAGCTGAACCCCAGGAGCTGTGCGAACAAAGAAGAGAAAGGGAAATTTCCCCCAGCAAATTCAAGAGCAGTGGATTAAATCTCCACAACCAATTTGATAATACCTTGCATCTGGAACACCTGAATAGACAACAGATCATCCCAAAATTGAGGCAGTGGTCTTTGGGAACAACTGTAGACTTAGAGTTTGCTGTATGTGACTGACTAGTTTCTGATTTTTATGTTTATCTTAGTATAGTTTTTAGTGCTTGTTATCATTGGTGGATTTTTTTATTGGTTTGGTTGCTCTCTTCTTTCTTTATTATTTTTCATTTTTTTATTTTATATTTTAATAACTTTTTTTTTCTTTTGTTTTTTTTCTCCCTTTTCTTCTGAACCGTGTGGCTGACAGGGTCTTGGTGCTCTGGCAGGGTGTCAGGCCTGAGCCTCTAAGGTGGGAGAGCCGAGTTTAGGACACTGTACCACCAGAGACCTCGGGCCCCATGTAATATCAATCAGCAAGAGCTCTCCCAGAGATCTCCATCTCAACGCTAAGACCCATTTCCACTCAATAACCAGCAAGCTCCAGTGCTGGACACCCCACGCCAAACAGTTAGCAAGACAGGAACACAACCCCACCCATTAGCAGAGAGGCTACCTAAAATCATAATAAGCTCACAGACACCTGAAAAAACACCACTGGACGCAGTCCTGCCCACCAGAAAGACAAGATCCAGCCTCATCCACCAGAACACAGGCACCAGTCCCCTCCACCAGGCAGCTTACACAACCCGCTGAACCAACCTTAGCCACTGGGGGCAGACACCAAAAATAACAGGAAGTACAAAACTGCAGCCTGCGAAAAGGAGACCCCAAACACAGTAAGTTAAGCAAAATGAGAAGATAGAGAAATACGCAGCAGATGAAGGAGCAAAGTAAAAAGCCACCAGACCAAACAACTGAAGAGGAAATAGGCCGTCTACCTGAAAAAGAATTCAGGGTAACGATAGTAAAGATGATCCAAAATCTTGGAAGTAGAATGGAGAAGATACAAGAAACATTTAACAGGACCTAGAAGAACTAAAGAGCAAACGAACAATGGTGAACAACACAATAAATGAAATTAAAAATTCTCTAGAAGGAATCCATAGCAGAATAACGGAGGCAGAAGAACAGATAAGTGACCTGGAAGATAAAATAGTGGAAATAACTACCGCACAGCAGAATAAAGGAAAAATAATGAAAAGAATTGAGGACAGTCTCAGAGACATCTGGGACATCATTAAGTGCACCAACATTCAAATTAAAGGGGTCCCAGAAGAAGAAGAGAAAAGAAAGGAACTCAGAAAATATTTGGAGAGATTATAGTTGAAAACTTCCCTAACATGGAAAAGGAAGTAGTCAGTGAAGTCCAGGAAGCACAGAGACTCCCATACATGATAAATCCAAGGAGAAACACACCAAGACACATATTAATCAAACTATCAAAAATTAAATACAAAGAAAAAATATTAAAAGCAGCAAGGGAAAAGCAACTAATAACATACAAGGGAATCCCCATAAGGTTAATAGCTGATCTTTCAGCAGAAACTCTGCAAGCCAGAAGGGAGTGGCAGGAAATACTTAACATGATGAAAGGGAAAAACCTACAACCAAGATTACTCTACCCAGCAGGGGTCTCATTCAGATTCATCAGAGATACTGAAACCTTTACAGGCAAGCAGAAGCTAAGAGAATTCAGCACCACCAAACCAGCTTTGCAACAAATGCTAAAGAAACTTCTCTAGGCAGGAAACACAGAGAAGGAAAACACCTATAATAGCAAACCCAAAACAATTAAGAAAATGGTAATAGGAACATACATATCAATAATCACCTTAAATGTAAATGGATTAAATGCTCCCACCAAAAGACATAGATTGGCTGAATGGATATAAAAATAAGACCCGGATATATGCTGTCTACAAGAGACCCCCTTCAGACCTAGGGACACATACAGACTGAAAGTGAGGGGATGGAAAAAGATATTCCATGCAAATGGAAATCAAAAGAAAGCTGGAGTAGCAATTCTCATATCAGACAAAATAGAGTTTCAAATAAAGACTATTAAAAGAGACAAGGACAATACATAATGATCAAGGGATCAATCCCAGAAGATATAACAATTGTAAATATTTATGCATCCAACATAGGAGCACCTCAATACATAAGGCAAGTGCTAACAGCCATAAAAGGGGAAATTGACAGTAACACAATCATAGTAGGGCACTTAAAAACCCAGTTTAACCCATGGACAGATCATCCAAAATGAAAATAAATAAGGAAACACAAGCTTTAAATGATACATTAAACAAGATGGATTTAATTGATATTTATAGGACATTCCATCCAAAAACAAAAGAATACACTTTCTTCTCAAGTACTCATGGAACATTCTCCAGGATAGATTATATCTTGGGTCACAAATCAAGCCTTGGTAAATTTAAGAAAATGGAAATCATATCAAGTATTCTTTCCCACCACAATGCTATGAGACTAGATATCAATTACAGGAAAAAACTGTAAAAAATACAAACACATGGGGCTAAACAGTACACTACTAAATAACTAAGAGATCACTGAAGAAATCAAAGAGGAAATCAAAAAATTCCTACAAAGAAATGACAATGAAAACACGATGACCCAAAACCTGTTGGATGCAGCAAAAACAGTTCTAAGAAGTTTATAGCACTACAATCCTACCTCAAGATGCAAGAAACATCTCAAATAAACAACCTATCCTTTCTCTTAAGGCAATTAGAGAAAGAACAAAACAATCCCAAAGTTAGCAGAAGGAAAGAAATCATAAAGATCAGATCAGAAATAAATGAAAAAGACATGAAGGAAACAATAGCAAAGATCAACAAAACTAAAAGCTGGTTCTTTGAGAAGATAAACAAAGTTGATACACCATTAGCCAGACTCATCAAGAAAAAATGGGAGAAGACTCAAATCAACAGAATTAGAAATGAAAATGGAAAAGTAACAACTGACACTGCAGAAATACAAAGGATCATGAGAGATTACTACAAGGAACTCTATGCCAATAAAATGGACAACCTGGAAGAAATGGACAAATTCTTAAAAAAGCACAACCATCCAAGATTGAACCAGGAAAGAATAGAAAATATAAACAGACCAATCACAAGCACTGAAATTGAGACTGTGATTAAAAATCTTCCAACAAACAAAAGCCCAGGACCAGATGGCTTCACAGGCGAATTCAGTGAAACATTTAGAGAAGAGCTAACACCTAATCCTTCTCAAACTCTTCCAAACTATAGCAGAGGGAGGAACACTACCCAACTGATTCTACGAGGGCACCATCACCCTGATACCAAAACCAGACAAAGATGTCACAGAGAGAAAACTATAGGCCAATATCACTGATGAACACAGATGCAAAAATCCTCAAGAAAATACTAGCAAACAGAATCCAACAGCACATTAAAAGGATCATACACCATGATCAAGTGGGGTTTATCCCAGGAATACAAGGATTCTTCAATATACGCAAATCAATCAATGTGATATACCATATTAACAAACAGAAGGGTTAAATTAAATAAATTTTTAATAAAATTAAAAAATAAAGTATAAAAGAAAATGTAGTACAGTCCCTTATATTACTGCTCATAAACATGCTGAAAATTTTTTCTCTTTCTATTCATATAAAATCTTCAAATCATCCTTAACCATATTATGTTCTTTATTTTCAAAATATATTAACTTCATTCCTTCCCCTCAGACATCCAAATTACAATTTTCTTGATGGATTTTCTTTCTCCCTTGATTTCTCCTTCTGATCCACCTTCCCTGATGTTTTTCTGGATGGAATGTACTTTCTAAAATTCAAATATGTCTTCATTTTTCTCCTTAAAGGCTTCCATCGTTCCTCAAGGACTATGGGTAAATCCCTTTCTTAACTGGCTTACATGATCCCGCATCTCACTTTTAAGTCCATTCCTCCAACTCTCACATTGTGATATTTAGCCCATCCACTTTGTCCAAAAGTTGCAGTTTCCCTATGAAAAGGTTTTGTTTGGATATTCTACTTCCTCTATATAAGCATCCATTATGACCTCTTTTGACTGAGAAGCTTTCATCATCAAGGGTTATATGAACCTAACCTCGTGTGTTATTAAGCCTTCTCAAAACAGGACTAATCTGTTACTCTCACAAGATTCTCTTTAATGTGATCTTAGTTTTTTTTTAAAAAAATTTTTATTGGAGTATAGTTGATTTAAAATGTTGTGTTAGTTTCTGCTGAACAGCAAAGTGAATCAGTTACCCATATACATGAGTCCATTGTTTTTAAAATTTTTTTCCCATATAAGTCATTACAGAGTATTGAGATGAGTTCCCTGTGCTGTACAGTAGGTCCTTACTAGTTATCTATTTTATATATAGTAGTGTGTATATGTCAATCGCAATCTCCCAGTTTATCCCTCACCACCACCACCCTTTCTCCCCTGGTAACTGTAAGTTTGTTTTCTACATCTGTGACTCTATTTCTGTTTTGTAAATAAGTTCATTTTTTTAGATTCCACATATAAGCAATATCATATGATACTTGTTTTTCTCTGTCTGGCTTACTTCACTCAGTATTATAATCTTTGGGTCCATCCATGTTGCTGCAAATGATATTATTTTGTTCTTTTCATGGCTGAGTAATATTTCATTATATATATATATATATACACACACACACACACACCCCACATCTTTATCCGTTCCTCTGTCGATATACATTTAGGTTGCTTCCATGTCCTGGCTGTTGTAAATAGTGCTGCTATGAATATTGGGGTGCATGTATCTTTTTGAATTATGGTTTTCCCTGGATACATGCCCAGGAGTGGGATTGCTGGATCATGTGGTAGCTTTATTTTCAGTTTTTTAAGGAACCTCCATACTGCTGTCCATGGTGGCTGTTACCATCTACATTCCCACTAACAGTGTAGAAGGGTTCCCTTTTCTCCACACCCTCTTCAGCATTTATTGTTTGTAGACTTACTGGTGATCGCTATTCTGAGTGGTGTGAGGTGATACCTCATTGTAGTTTTGATTTGCATTTCTCTAATAATTAGTGATGTTCAGCATCTTTTTCTGTGCTTTTGGCCATCTGTATGTTTTCTTTGAAGAAATGTCTATTTAGATCTTCTGCCCATTTTTTGATTGGGTTGTTTGTTTGTTTGTTTTGCGGTATGCGGGCCTCTCACTGTTGTGGCCTCTCCTGTTGCGGAGCACAGGCTCCGGACACGCAGGCTCAGCAGCCATGGCTCACGGGCCCAGCCGCTCCGTGGCATGTGGGATCTTCCCGGACCGGGACACAAACCCGTGTCCCCTGCATCGGCAGGCGGACTCTCAACCACTGCGCCACCAGGGAAGCCCCTGTTTGTTTTTTTTTATGTTGAGCTGCATGTGCTATTTTTATATTTTACAGATTTGTCCCTTGTTGGTCACTTTGTTTGCAAATATTTTCTCCCATTCTGTGGGTTGTCTTTTTGTTTTGTTTATGGTTTCCTTTGCTGTGATCTTAGTTCTTAACATTGAGTACTTCCCAGGGTCCTGCACATCCACAAATGACTGCAAAAACCTCTCTGAAGTTTTCAACATGCAAAGAACGTAAGCTATAGTAGCAAGAGATAGCACACTTGGTATTTGGGAGCAGAAGGTCCTAATATGCATCCTCAAATTACCCCTTTCCTAGCTGTTCTGGCTAATCATAATTTAAGCCACTGGCAGTCCCCTATGAGATGCCAAGTGATATCTTTACAAATGTTGCACAGGGGACAACTAGGGGATTGTTTCAGAATAACGATTCTGCCATTTTTTATACCTGCAAGTATGGGATAAAGCAGTGAATAGCATCATCCTAGGGTTGTGATCATCAGGAGTTTCAGTTAAAAAAAGTTAATGCATGAAATTTCACCAAAATTTTGACCCGCTGCTTCTCAAATAGGATCAATTAAGGGCAGATTTGGAGTTTTATATCAAACTGTATTTGACTTAAGACTATAGCAAGTAAAAAATAGAACTGAATATTTTTTTACAGAGCTGGAAAACCTACACTGCTTTTCAAAGGCTTGTAACTTAACACCTGCTTCTATATTTCAGTCAAAGTTTTCTAAAAAGAATTTTTCTTCCGGCCAGAGATTTTACAAGAAAATGTTCAAATGGGGGAAAAAAAAAAAAAAACGAAAAAGAAAAAGCTTTTAACAGAAAGTTAATAGGGTGGCCTAAATGGAACCCGAAATGGAAGCATTCACCCCCTTAATGTGTCTCTCTGTGGAACTTCAAAGGAAAAGACAGCAGGACAGGCCTTCGCTAAATGCAGGAATAAGGGTGGGCTCCCGTTGTCATTAGCTGGGGATGGTTACTTCATTTCTGAATGTATTTTCTCTGCAACTAAAGCAGTTGCCCACAGTATTTAGGTTATTTAAGCACCAGAATAGTCATTGGCTGGAAAATTAGTATGCTTCTCTTTGGACTTTGTTCTCTGCTTTGTGGAGAGAACAGTCATGTTGAGTTGTCATTTTTCATCTTAAAGAAAATGTGCTCGTAAGAACACAAGATACTAGTGACACGTTCTTGTACTTTTAGAAAAATACCTGATACTGTGACATTTTCCGTTCTGTTTCCAATCTTTGTCATGACAGTGAGAGCCCCAAATATGAACATTGGTTATCTAAACGCCAATGATGGTCTTTTACATTTATCAAAATGAATGTTGGTGGAATATCCACTTGTTGTGTGTACAGTGTAGCTCTTTGCTTGGTATGAGGTGACACTCTGAATATTCTTTCAACCTGAATTAGAATTCATCCTCAGTCTTGCCTGAAACCTGACACATAAAATACTATTGAGTATCTACATTATTGAATCTACCTGTTCTGCGTTTTTTTAAATTTGGCTTCAGTTCCATTCATAATTGAATCATTTCATATTGGAGCACAAAATACAAAATTTAATAACCATATAGTTTCCAGTCAGAATAATATTTATCAGCATTTGAGACACATGCAAATGTTTAATAGGCAATATATCTAAGCTATTGCTGCTGTCTTCTTGTTGTCATCCAAATTCCTCCTAATCAAAAAACCCAGAAGGGACAAAGGCCAAGATGTGCTCTCAGGGCCTGGGAAAGGGCTTTCTACTGACCAAGACAACCAGAGATGGAGGCTTAGTGAGACAGATCATGGGATAAAGAAAAGTCAGATCCCTCCTTCTGTCCAAAGAACAAGCACAGGGTTCAGTCAGGGGGGCTCAAAGCCAAATGGAACCGGGAAAGCAGACATATATAAAGAGCAGGACATGATCAGGGTAAAGTATAAGCCTACCAATCTTATTGATGTTGATAGAATCATATAGGGTATGCTAAACAGTACCCTCTGAAAACGCACAGAGATAGAGCAGACATGGCTTCTTTATTCAAACAATTGTTTGGAAAAGAAACAGCCCTACCTGGGGGTATGGAGGAGCAAAGGGATTGAAATATGTACAAGACATCCTTTATTACTAATTCTAGCTCTCAAGCCGTAGAAAGCAGCTTCCCCAGGGAAGTCCTTCTGAAATTGAGCTTGCTATACTGATTACAGAGCCTGAACTTCATGTGAGCTATTTACTAGTTGTATGACCTTGGGCAAGGATTTTTGTTTGTTTGCTTGTTTGAACATCTCTGCCTCAGTTTTCTCATTTCCAAAATGGGAACAATAATAGTGAATCTCTCACAATGTTGTCATTAATAATAAATGAGTCAATATATGTAAGTGGTGATAGCGTTACCCAAAGCGGAGTCTGGCTGCTCGCCGCTGTAAAGCCCATAAAGAGGCAAGGCTGGTGGAAAGGAAAGCTTGCTTTATTTTGCAGGCCGGCCAACAGTGGGTAGGGCAGACTCATGTCCAAAGGCCCACTCCCCCCACTGACAACCAATGGGCAAGAGCTTTTACAGGCAGGAGGGAGGGGGCTACATGCGGAAACAGCACAGTCAGCTCTGACAGTCATCTTGAAACTGGTCATGTGATGGTCTGATCAGCATGGTCTTGATTGTGTTAAGTACAGTTCCAGGGTCAATTTGTTCCCATTTCTTTGAGGCTGTTCTTGGAATTGCGGCAGCTTATGTCATGGCTACAGTCTGGTCATCATGTAGTTAACTTCTTCCACCTGGTGGGGGTTTTAGTATATATAAGACAGCTCGCAGGATATTATCTATAGCCCTTGAGGAGGAACTAAATGTCCTTGACTTTGCTTCATGACTAAACTATTATTATTTAGTCTTGATGGACTATTTTCCTTTGTTTCTGCATTTTTTCACTTCTCTGATTAAACGTATTCTTTGGCTAAAGTTTTTGCACAGACAAAAGCCAGGCGGAGGACATGGGGAGGAAGGACCTGCTCGGTTTCAATGGCACTGTGATTGTGGATCAGATTTCTCAGAAGTAATGGCTGTGTGGGATGTCAAGAGGGATTGGGATCTGGAATCTCCCCCCAATAGAGCTCTAGTTCTCCATGCTTGCATATTCTGTCCTACTACCTGCCATTGCCAGGGGGCGGGGGGTGGCACATGCTATAAGCAGAAGGAAATCTTTCATAGTCATGTGGTATTTGTATCCCAGAAACCTTCAAGAGGAAGAGCCCTAAATTTAAAAACAAGTCAGATTCAACGAAGATTTTAAAAACCAAATGCAAATTGAAACTAATTAAAGCTACACACAGCTTAGACCCAGCTAAATACCTGAACAGATGAAAGGGAACATTTTCTGTCCTTCGTTTTCTCACAATAGAACTCTCTTGCCTGCTTTGGTAAAAAATAGTATTAACTCTAGTCTCTGTTATTTTTGTTTAAATCCAATGTCCAGAACACAGTAAAAAGTATGAACCATGTAAAAAGGTCTAAAAAATATGGTACATAGGCAAAGGTAAAAGTATATAATAGAGGTAGATCCACAGAGACTCTGGTATTAAAATTTAAAAACAGTGTATTGGGGACATCCCAGGTGGTCCAGTGGTTAAGATTCCAAGCTCCCAATGGGTTCAATCCCTGGTCAGGGAACTAGATCCCACATGCCGCAACTAAGAGTTCGCATGCCACAACTAAGACCCAGCACAGCCAAATAAATAAATAAATAAAAACAAGTAAAAACAGTGTGTTGGAAATAAGTATTATAAATTTGCTAAGGAAATTATAGAATAAATGGGCAAAACTGGATCAAATGATGGAGAATTACAGCAGAGAAAAATGAAACAAAAAATACAGAAATATGTGTTATATATGTATACATATGATACTATAGGAATGATACTACGTATCGTACACATAAATATATGAGAAAAACTATAAAACCCTAATGAGAGAAATCAAAGAACAAAACCCATGGGGAGATCTTCCATGTGCTTGTTTAGGAATGCTCAATATCGTGAAGATATCTGTTCTTACCAACTTGATCTATAGACTCAACACAATCCTAATTGAAATTCCAGAAAGTTATTTTGTGGATATCAAAAACTGATTCCAATGTTTATATGGAAGAGAACACCAAGATATACACAGTCTTTTCTTTTTCCCTTGTGCTCCATATATATGAAAAGGAAAGGCTGAAGACAGCTCATTCACCAGTCTTTGTATGGCTCATCCATTAAAAAGAGACATTGATGTAATATACACAAACTTCCCTTTGTGTCTTATTCTTAGCTGTCTGCTGTGGCTTCATTTCTCATACCCCCATTCACAAGTTTTGTATATGTCTCTTTGTCTCTTGCATTTGTCATCTTTGGAGTAGTTTTAGCCAGATTTATTAACCAAAAAAAAACACTGGAAAAACAACTAGCAACCCTAGGCCTTCCTTTCTGACCAAGTCATGC
Organism: Stenella coeruleoalba; assembly: GCF_951394435.1. Classification (NCBI taxonomy): domain Eukaryota; kingdom Metazoa; phylum Chordata; class Mammalia; order Artiodactyla; family Delphinidae; genus Stenella; species Stenella coeruleoalba. The sequence continues at coordinate 55,137,704 of NC_137156.1, forward strand.
TCAAATCTTTTTTGCTGTAGCTTTAAGCCCATTTCTCTGGGCTGTTGCCTCTGGAGAGGTAAAGATATCCAAACATATTCCTTTTTGTTTTGTTTTGTTTTGTTTTGCATCCTTATTTTCTTATTTCCTTTGAGTGAGAACCAAACAGTTTTATTCATTTTTTCCTCTTAAGTGCAGATTCTGATTGGAAAGGAGAGGTAAAAACAGTTTTGAGAGTCTAATCCAAGAAGGTATTTGGGTTCACTCTATGTCATTTATACAGATTCTCATATTAGAATCATTCTCACCACTCAGACTCCTGAACTTGACTTCAGTTGGTGCACCCTTATTTTAAACTTAAAAAATATTAATTAATTTTTGCCCTACTCACACGTTGATTAAAGCAGAAAAAATATATTCCTTTTTATATGTGCCACTGTCCTTAGTTTTATATTTGACCTGCAAAGCGTACCAGGATAAACCCCATCTTTCTCTCCTTCCTTCATGTTCAATGGCATTTCCAAAGGGTATTTTTAAAGTGCGGATGAAAAAGTAACACAGTCCTCTGTGAAAGAAGAGGAAAGAAATGGCAAGTGATTAAGAACTGTTTTACCTTTTTTCTGTGATCTGTATCTGAAACGAAAGCATCGGCTGTGTTTCATTTATAAATAGAACTAGGCAAACTCAGCAACACCTATAATTTTCAAGCCCTAAATTTCTGTCCATACAAACCAGAAGTACAGTACAGACCTTACAGACAAAACAGGAGCCTAACACATCTGAGAGAGTGTGGTGAGGGATGGCAACAAGAAATTTACAGGCAGGTAAAAATAGGTTTGGTTTCCACATCAAGCATTTGAGAATTGTGTCACCTTGGGACTTTTTTCTTTTTTTGAGCTTCTCTCAATCCGTTTCTTCATTCCAGAAATGGCAATTGTATTAGATACACCAGAAGACAGATTTTAAATTTAAATACAAATGGATTGGGAATGGACAGAACAGTGTTAATCACCCTCCCTGGGAAATGCTGGCCTCTTAGACCTCCCGCTGATTTAGGGCTTGTTTCCATGGTGAGAGCTGATAGAAGGAGTGATGGGGAAAATGAAGGAAGCAAGCAGAGTTGAAAACAAACCAGAACACCAACCAGTGGGGGAAGGGAGTTCAGGCTGGTCACCCAGTGAGGATGAGGCCAGAAGCAGGTTTGGGAGCTGGAGGAGCAGAGACAGAGAAATTCTAATAGCCAAATGTCTCGTCTGTATAGAGGTCAAAGTCCCCGGATGGGGCAGGCCCGGAATTATTGGCCAAATAGCAAGCTTTGCCCACACTCCCAGTTCCTGGTACTTTAGAAATCTCTGCCAGTCCTTCGCAGCTTTATATGAACATTGTTTACTTACCCAGAGAAATACTATACATAGGGGAAATTGAGATATCCAAAGGGAGAGTACCATGGCTGTGACCTTGGATGACATTCTTCACGGGATGATTCTCTGAGATATCAGAATCTTGTGGGGAAGTTCATTAAAATTGATTGCAAGGCCAACCCTCAGAGTTTTTGATTCAGTAGGTCTGGGGTAGGGCCTGAGAATGAACTTTTCTAATGGCTGCCAGGTGATGTTGCTACTAGTGCAGGGACCACACTTTTGAGAACCACTGCTTGAAGAGATCAGTTTAACCGAAATTGGAAGCAGTTGTTAGAGCTTCAAGATTAACATACTGGTGAATATTGATAATCTGCAATATTATCAATATTGTAAGTGTCCTATCTGCAAGTGTGCTATTTTCAGTGTCCAGTTTCAAGCGCCATCAGACTGTCATCAGAATTTACTGGACACTGCTGGTCCCCAAAAATGCAGTCCTAAAGTTGGTATTAATCTTCCAAATTTGAAATTTTCCTTTTTATGTCTTAGGCGTTTGATTTTTTCCCCCCACTTCAAAGGCCTATTTTGTTTTGCTTTCAGCAAAATTTGCTTAGAGAAAAAGGGGTAAAATCTTTACATGGGAGTATGACATTTTAAAAACCATTACAGAACAGAGTGGAGCCTCTGACAGGTGCATTAAGAGGACAGCTGTGGAGGAGGTATTTTGAGGAAATCTCCAAGCCTGCAATTTGAAGGCCCTTTTAACCACCTCCTGTGTCCCAAAGACCTCAAGCTTTCATTATTACAGATAAAATAATGTTTCCAGGTTTTTCCTTTGGTTGCCTAGAAATTTGACATGCCAACACATAAACCCTTGCTTACTTTTTTATTATTTTTTATCTCTAACCCCTGGAGCTGTACTTAGAGTTAGCTCCAGGCAGTCTGTGTGTAAGGATGGTCAGCGGACCCTGACCATCTTCCAAAAAATAAAATTGCATTCGTGTGACATTAAGAATAAATTGGGAGATTGGGATTGACATATATACACTAATATGTATAAAATGGATAACTAATAAGAACCTGCTGTATAAATAAATAAATAAATAAAATTCAAAAATAAAAAAAAACCCTCTTTTTAAAGAATAAAGTCAAAGGGTGAAGACTAAAACAAGAAAGTGATATCCTAAGAAAGGTATTTAATCCTATCAGATATTTGCATCTCATCTCAGTGGGTAAAGATGGCAGGTTTATGTGGGAATAGCTTGCTTAAAGTTTGGGGCAATATAGACCTTAGGCTTTGTCATAATAGATACCTACAAGGGAAAAAAAACATGAGTCCATTTTTGTGGTTCTAGTGGATGAAAACCAAGGCTTAGTAATACATCAGTGAGAGATTTATTTTGGTCTAGTGTGCCTGCACTACGTCTTGTTTCCTATCAAGTGGACAGGCACATTCTCCTCTGATTCCTTAATAGATTCCTGTAGCAAATAGGCAGAGAAACAAGATGTCGGCAACTCTACCAATTTAAAAGGGCAAGAACTTCCGAAGTGTTATTTCCTTACCAGCTTTTCCAGATTATTCTTTGTGTACCTTGCAAGCATCACAGCTAAATATGATATTTACATTATTTAACAGCAAACATGGCATGGGCAGGAACCAATCAAAATAGATGCTGGTTATATACAGCTAGTGTGGATATCCTGGTGCATATTAGCTGAATATCCATTCTGATTAGAGTAATGGTAAACCAAAATAAAGCATCCTCTTCATCATTATCTTTATCACAATCACTAATGTATCTTATGCTTATACATTTTGCAATACTGGCTTAGGATCAATATAGAGGGCTAAGCACATCTCCTGCCTCCTCATCTTCTAACCCTTAAAACATGTCAAAGTTGGAGTTCATTGACCTAAAACAAATAGATTTTCAGATAGTTCTGCAGCAAAAATGGATTTATTCAGGATCAGCAGAGAATTGCAACTCAGGTCTATATTCATGGCAAGTCATGTGCAAGTTCCCACACAGGAAGGAAAGGAGAACCCTTTTATAGAGAGGAAAAGGAAGTTGGGAGGGCTGTAGTAAACAAAGAGCTCATGGATTTTCATTGGCTGAGCCCTTGTCAGGAGAGAAGGGGACTCTTTCTTCTTACTCTTGGGCTCCACCCTCAGCACAGGGCATGAAAGTTCCCTCTTCTGGTCTCTCAACTCTAATTGAGGTTTCAGTTTATTAATGTTTCACAAGTATAGACTCTAAGAGATGAAACTTTGATAGGACCCAACTAATTAAGGAGAAAGCATGCTAAAACAAACACAGGAGAGTACTTCTGTGAAAAATGACAGTAAAAGGAGATAGTGACTCCATTGGTATTTTCAGTCTAGATATTACAGAGAACCAGGTGTAGGATGTGTTTAACTTTTAAATAACTCAGCCAGTGGCCCCCAACTCCATGTCTCAAGCTGGTTCTAATCAACCAGAGCAGTGAGTGTAAGCACTGAGACCAGTGAGGCAAGCAAATGCTCCCTGTAGAAAAAAAAAAAGAGGAAAAGAGAACACATACACCCACACATAAGCTACTTGTGTATACCCATGAGAAGCATGTCCTTTCCTTCTTCCAAGATTGCTGAAGGTAGATCAAACTGCATGCACAGGAGAATCTCAAATAGAAAGATGAGTGCATAACTAATGCAATCGAAAAAATAAAACAATCTCAACATGCAGAATATATGCCAGAGGAATCAGAGTTGAAAGCTTTTCCTCTAAGATGGGGAAAAAGACAAGTTTGCCCATTCTCACCAGTACTGGGAGCCTTAACCACAGCAATCAGGCAAGAAAATGAAATAAAAGGCGTCAAAATTGGGAAGGAAAATGTATAATTGTCTGGTGACATGATTTTATATGTAGAAAACCTTAAAGACTCCACAAAAGAAATTTTTTAATATGTGAGAACAAATCAATGAATTCAGTAAAGTAGCAGGGTATAAAATCAACATATGACAATCCGTAGCAATTCTATACACTAAAAATTAGCTATCTGAAAAAGAAGTAACCCCATTTGTGATAGCATCAAAAACAATAAAATACTTAGGAACAAATTTAACCAAGTAATTGAGAGATCTGTACACTGAAAACTATGACACTGATGAAAAATATTCAAGAAGATGCAAATAAATGGAAATATATTCTGTGCTCATGGATCGGAAGAATTAATATTGTTAAAATGTCTATACTATCCAAAGCTATCTGTAGATTCAAAATTCTATCAAAATTCCAATGGCATTTTTTACAGAAGGAGAAAAAACAATCTTAAAATTTGTGTGGAACCACAGAAGAGCACCACCCCCCCGCCAATAGCCAAAGCAATCTTGAGAAAGAACAAAGCTGGAGGTATCACAATGCCTGATTTCAAAGTATATTGCAAACCTATAGTAATCAATACAGTATAGTACTGGCATAAAAAGACAGAAAAACAAATGGAACAGAATCCAGAGCCCAGAAATAAATCCACACACATACAAGCAACTAATATTCGACAAGGGAGTAAAGAATACTTAGTAGGGAAAATATAGTCTCTTCAACAAATGGCGATAGGAAAACTGAATGTTCACAGGTAAAAGAATGAAACTGGGACTTCCTGGTGGCACAGTGGATAAGAATCCACCTGCCAATGTAGGGGACATGGGTTCGAGCCCTGGTCCAGGAAGATCCCACATGCCACGGAACAACTAAGCCCATGCGCCACAACTGCTGAGCTTGTGCCCTGGAGCCCGTGAGCCATAACTACTGAGCCCGTGTGCTGCAACTACTGAAGCCCGTGCACCTAGAGCCCGTACTCCGCAACAAGAGAAGCCACCGCAGTGAGAAGCCCTCACACCGCAGCAAAGAGTAGCCCCTGCTCGCCGCAACTAGAGAAACCCCGCACGCAGCAACGAAGACCCAACGCAGCCAAAAATAAATAAAATTAAATCTTAAAAAAAAAAAGAATGAAACTGGACCCTTTTTTGCACCAGTTACAAAATTAACTCAAAATGGATTAAAAACTTAAAGAAAGTTAAATACTGTGTTTTCACTTATATGTGAAATCTAAAAAATAAAATGAATGAGTAAATATAACAAAACAGAAGTAAAGGCATAGATACACTACAAACTGGTGGTTACCAGAGGAGAGGGGTTGGGGGAGGGGCAAGATAGGTGAAGGGGATTAAGAGATACAAACTACTAGTTATAAATTAAATAAATTACAAAATGTAAAGTACAACACAAGGAATATAGTTAACATGTTATAATAATATTGACTATAATCTATAGAAATATCAAATCACTATGTTGTACACCTGAAACTAATTATAATATTATTAGTCAACTGTACTTCAATTAAAAAAAAAAAGACTTAAATGTAAGGCTGGAAACTGTAAAATTCCTAGAATAAAAAGGAGAAAAATCTCCTTGACATTGGTCTTGCTGACGATTTTTTTGGATATGGCACCAAAAGCACAAGCAACAAAAGAAAGAAATAGACATGAGGTTAAAAGCATGGTTACTGTTTTCCAGCTACATGCTTTGGAGAATTGGAAAAGAAAAGGAGTGATATAGACCTTTGTGACCATTTTTAAGTATAGGGAGAAGTTGAGAATAACTCTGAAGTACCTCAATTTCTTTCTCTCTTTTTAAAAAATGATTTTTAGAGCTAAAGAGGCCAGACTTTAACAACCAAAATAAAATTTTTATCCAGCAATTTCTAGGAATTTTATATATCCAAGAAGATGCCATTTTTATAATGCTTTAAAGAGAGATTATGGAAGATAATTATCTCTGGAGAGGATGAGTATTGAGGTAGGACTGGGATATGTATTTGCTCTTTGCCATTTTATTGACAACCATACCAGCAGAATTAACTTGAATTAGAAATACATCTGATCTCCAGAGTGAAACATCTATTAATGCAAATCCTTAGGACCTATGTCCTTGCTCTCTTCCTTGGGTTCCTTTTCTGGCTCTCATTGGCTTTCATGGATGTCTGAACTTCTTAAAGTCCTGATCTCAGAGACATTATTTTCTCAGATCAGATGCCTGGAAGTACAGTCATTGGAAACCATGAGGATGGGTTTCCTGGGACCAACCTCCAATTTGGTTGAGTCCTATTGAAATGCCAATCAAAGTTCCAGGCAGCAGAGGAAGAAGGCTTCCCTGGGGCATTTATATTCTGAAATGTAAATTATGGTTTGCCTTGACTTCCACTGCAATTTTTAAGATGTCCTCCTCCTTTTGTTCAGAAAACAAAATACTAGCTGGGAATACTAGTTCCAATTAACAGACAAATCTTCATGTAAGGAAAGTAAGACTATTAAATTCATGGAGTTAAGCTTAGAGGTTTTTTCTCGTAGACCATGTCAGCTTTGCAGTATCTTGAAAGAGTCAGGGTTTGGGTGGAACATGATAGATTCAGAATGAAATAAAATTTACTAGGAATTATGCTTATCAGAGTTCAGGAATCACAAACAAGCAACTCTTGCCAGCTTATTCAAGTTTGTCTGCCATCATAATTAAACAGTGTTTTATAAGTACAAATAGAAAAGAATCTATTTTGTAATCCAAATTGTCAATTTTAAATATTTTCTCTAAGAAATGTTAGCAATAATGAGGAATAGTCGCTTTTGAGGAAAATCAAAGTTATCTATACTCACTCATACAGGGAAACACTGACTTCCCTGTCCACATGGCTTTTGTGCCTTTTCCTAACTGTGGTGGATTGAACTTCCACAATTTATCCCTCTTCCTGGATGTACCTTTGAGTCCTTTTGCAGTCTTTTGACTAAAGGTAGAACGTGTTTCATTACTGCTTGATTTCGGCTGATGGGATATTTGCAGACCTGATTCAAGCAAAGGCTTGAAATGAATGCTCTCCTTAAAAATGTTCAACAACCAACTGTCAATTTATTAAACGCCGTGGGTGGAGAATCAGTTGTTAACAACATGAGGAGAAACGTTCTGATTTGTTGCATTTGCTAATTTCCATGGTATCAATACTCCCACTATTGCCACTTTCAAGCTACCTGGGAGACACTGGTGAGTGCAATGCTGGGAAGAGACATACAGACATAACCATTTGTAGTATTTCTACCATACAGACAGAATAGACCTAAATAACCTTAAGATTCTAGATACCAAGAGAATGTAGAAACATAATGAGAAAGTGATACATTTTAAATATTTATCTTTGTTTCTCTTTGTTACAATGTAATGTATTTAATTGTGACTTATTATCATTTAAATTTTAATAATGGCTGTTTTTAACAACCAACTCACAAAAGGCTAAAAATACAACAGTCAACCTCTGTAAATAAGTACAACCAGCTGTAGCTCACCCCTGCTTGAACTTTTCAGGTTGGTCAGCTCTCCTGCACTCTTGCCATCACTGAGAAGAAGGTGCCTTGACTAGCCCCCTGTTCAAGGAGGATAAACACACAGGGAACAGTATTTCCTAGCTCACTCGCTGACCTGCAACTTGAAGCAGAGCCGCCTTGCTAAGCCCTGCCAAGGGGAGCAGATCCTCAGGTGCTGCAGATCCACTGAAATGAAGGATTGCTACTTCAAGCTCCTGAGTTTTGGAGGTAATTTGTTACATAGTATGATTGGAGTGATATATGACTAATATAGCAACTGCTTTCTGAGAAGAAAGAATCATATCATAACAAAATATCGTGTTGCTTTTATAAGAGCCAGTAAGATATTTATCATTATCTGAACTTAGCACTATAATTTATTTTTATATTTTCTGTGGAATTTAGTCTAAAAAGATATAAAGGGATATCCTGGATCATCCATCTGGCCAGTTTATTACCAGGGGTGACCTCATAACTCTAGTAACTACATTTGATTGGTATTTGTGATTATCTTGATGCCAAGTGAATATCCACAGTAACAATACTTATCTATTGATATGCAGGCAGACAAACCTGACTGACACTAGTAGGGCATGTTTTAATGTCAACTTGATCAAATTCACCCCAGATCTGCAACTGTATTAAATTATCAGCAACATATTCTTATTTATGCAGTGATAGTTCACCATAGAAGGATAGTTCCACAAGATCAGACTTTCCTGTTTAACTTCTTTAGTAAAGTGAGACATGGTTTTGACATCATAAAAATGGCAGTGTAACCAGCCACTAGAATTAATTTTATTGCAGTTGTCTAATGAAAAAAAAGAATAGAAAGGAATCTACTGTGCAATGATCTATATGCAACAGATGGAGGTCATTGCATGCAGTGTAGCCATAGCATGTGGAACAAATGATGGTTTCCCAATGGTTTAAAGAAAGAAAAAAAGAGTACTTAATCCATCAGATAGGACCTTACAAGCATGCTAGCCTCAAAATCACATATGCATTAATGAGCAATTTCCTATTCCCATCACAACCAAAACATTTTGTGCCAGAAGAATATCACTTCTTCCAGCTTGCACAGCTCCCACCCTGGTCTAAGTCATCAGCAACTCCCACTTGCCCCCTCCCTGGGCACTGCTATGTCTGCCCTTGTTTCCTGTACTGATCTTGCTAAAATAGAACTCAAATCAGGCCACTCCTCTGCTCAGAGCCTGATGGAGCCTCACTAAAAGTAAAGGCACCATTCCCTGAAAGGGCTTCCAAGCCTCTCCAGGATTCGTCTCCACGCACCCCCACCCCCCACCCCCCCCACCCACCCCCCACCCCCGCCGTCTCCTGCAAGCCCATTTCTTACTACTCTCCCTGCCCTGAGGTCACACCCCAGACAATCAGGCTTCATGCTGTTGGGGTATAAGCTTTTGTTCTTGTCATTCCCTCTGCTGTGAGTTCACTTCCGATATCATTATTACCATTGACTTCTTTATATCCTCCAGGCTTTAATAAAATCAGTGGCACAATGAGACCTTCTCTGATCGTCCTACTTAAAATTAAACACCACCCCCATGAACTTTCAACCCCCTTTCCCTCATTATTTGTGTCAATACAAATATAATAAAACTGTATGTTATATTATACTAATTTATTTTATTTATGGTCTCTCCTCCCACAAGAATATAAGCTCCGTATGGGCAGGAATTATTTTCAGCACCTAGGACAGTGTCTGCACATAATAGAAACCGATTGCTAAAAAGCAGTTGTGGATTAAATAAATCCTTGATTATAAAGTTGTGAGGGTTAGATGAGATCATCTATATACAAGTTTTGTGCTTTTCTTGTCATATAGAAACCTCCCAACACATATTAGTGACAATCATAGTTTTCTTATTCTTATTGAAAGTCAAATGTAGGTGATAATGTGTAGAAGAGGGAAGAGTGGCTTGAAACTTAAGAGACAGGCGCATTTTAAAGTGTTCTAAATAAATCTCTAACCGACCTGATGATTTTTCAAAACTATTTAGAAGCTTTAGACTTAACATTATAAAATAGCAAATTTCAAATTCACTCAGATCTCTCTCCATTTAAATTCTCAAGGGAAAGTAAATACAGTGACAGATGAAACAAAATGTGATGAAAGGCTTACATTCTTGGGTATTTCGCCTTATGTTCGAACTCAATAAAGAGCTGACTTCTCTCTGGAGCCCTTGCCAACAAATAAACACACTTTTTCTTTGCCGGCTTTCCTTTCAGCCAGGCTCACTAACTCCGCAGCGTTTCAAGGCCCTTTGGTTTTCTTCTTCTGTCCCTCAATGAACTCACTACTCACATGTTTTCAGCTATTGCCTGTGCTCAGATTATATCCAATTTTCTTTCAACAGTTGTATGTTCCTTGCTGTCTCTAAAATATCTTTATATCTAAATGTCATAACTCTACTAGGAATATGAAACTGTCTCACCAAGATGTCAGTTGCCTAAGTGGTTCTACTGTCTTCATTCTTCTTTACTTTTGTTGACCTGAAATGCTTCATTAAAGATCTTAACTCCTTTGTTCCCTTATAATAATTCATGGATCTTTTCTTTCCCTTTCTACCCACAGCTGTATTTGCAATAGAATATATTAAAATACATTTCCATTGTATTCTGACTATTTATTACTATTATAAAATATGTCTGCCATATAAAGCATATTGAGACTAAATACCTAATATGCACACCGTTGAGGGTGAGAAACAAAACAGTAGAAAAAAGTTGAAGACCCTTGTGTACAGTTCTGCAAGCGTATTCTTTCTTTTTCTATAAATAACAACTGATCTCCTGAATTTATTCTTTTCCTTTCTCATACATGACTTTTCAACATTAAAGTATAAACATTTGTTCATATTTGTTTCCTTAAAAATAACTGATTTTTTTACATTTTATGTAAATGTTGTCGTGCTGTTTTTGCTCTCAGAATTATTCTTTGGCAATTCTTCCATTGTGATGTATATATAGTTCCAGTTCGTTTTTTTTTTCACTGCTCTATAATATTCTGTCATATAAGTATACCACAATTTATTTTTACAGTCTGCAATAGATTCTTGTCTGTTCTCCTTGTTCCTATAATCTTTAATGTCTAATCTACCTGACAGCTGCTTAATGATCTTTCTTAATTGCCTTCTTAGTCAGTCTCCTGCCTGGTGCAAGAACTTAAGTGGCACCATATTGCCTGTAATAACACTAATTCTCCTATGGCTACTATTGAAGATACTTCACCACTTGGTTATTTCAATACAACTATTCTTCCAAATATTTTCTCTATACCTTGGTAAAATCTATTTTATTTCCATTTTTCCAAATAACATCTTCCAAATACCTCACAGAAAACTAGCCACTGGAGTAATTTTTTTCTCTTTCTCTCTTTTATCTGTTTCTTTTATTTTAAAACTTGCCTCAAAAATATGGCTTTTCATGACTTTTACCTGATTTGAACCAGTTCCTCTACTTTAATCCCTAACTCCTTTTCTTTCCCACCCCTGCCGACATACTTTTTACACTAGTGGTCAATCATATTTACCATGTAAATATTCCTTTTCATGAATATGCAGGAAAGTACCCATTCTATTCAGTAGGCATCCAGTGGGCATTTGCTGGGAATGGGTGGAATACAAATGTAGATACAGATAAAACATAGTCCCTGTCCTTGGAGACTCAGACTAATTATATGTCCATAAAGAGGTGATGACAATTCAGCGTGTGAATATCGTTCAGATTTTATGTAAAGTGTTATGGGAGTTTAGACAAAGACTCTTTTCCCACCTTTGGGAGAAAGGGAAAAACAGGTTTTAGGGGAGCTAATAACATACCTGAAATGAGTTGTAAATGATGAGTAGCCAGTTAAGAAGATGAAATGGGAAGCAAATGGAAGTCATACTAAGCAGAGGAAGAAATACGAATAAAATCTCATGAACTATAAACCACATTACATATATACAATATGTAGTGGGAATGGCAAGTTTTGAAATTTGAAAGTAAGTTAGTGATCAAATAATACTTCCCTCCTAGGAGTGTTATGAGAATCAATGAGTTAATATATCTAGTGCTTAGAACAGTGCCTGACACCCAATAAATACTCTATAATTGTTAGTCAAATAGTAGAAGGCTTTGAATGCCACATGACAGAACTTGGATCGTGGAGGGTGTTCAAAGGGTTTTAAATAAGAAAATGGCATGGCTCAATGTTATGTGGCAGCCTGGATGGGAGGGGAGTTTGGGGGAAAATGGATACATATATATGTATGGCTGAGTCCCTTTGCTATGTACCTGAAACTGTCACAACATTGTTAATCGGCTATACTCCAATTTAAAAAGTTTTTTAAAAAAAGAAAATGGGGGCTTCCCTGGTGGCGCAGTGGTTGAGAGTCCGCCTGCCGATGCAGGGGACACAGGTTCGTGCCCCGGTCCGGGAAAATCCCACATGCCACGGAGCGGCTGGGCCCATGAGCCATGGCCGCTGAGCCTGCGCGTCCGGAGCCTGTGCTCCACAACAGGAGAGGCCACAACAGTGAGAGGCCCGCCTACCGCCAAAAAAAAAAAAAAGAAAAAAGAAAATGGCATGATAAGTTTTGCTTTTTAGATAGAATACTCTGAAGGCATTGTGAAGGGCTAAGACAGGAGGCAAGAAAATTAATGAAGAGGATGTTGCAGTTTCTGTTAAGAGATGGCAAGGCAAGAGCAGAAGTAGTAGCAATGCAGATGAGGAGGAGATGGATTCAACAGTCTTTTAAGCTATTGAATATGGTAATTGAGGAAGAAAAAGGAAAACCCATGATGATAGATTATATGGCGGGAGAGAAGGTGTCATCAACTGAAATGAAGAGATTTTCTTTAAGAAAGTGAAAGCATTTCCTGTGCATTCCTCACTAAACTATGTAATACATGGTTCCCAATACTTTGTATTCTCAGCAAACATGGCTGATTATGAGACTCTGAAACAGTGTTCTCTAACGAGGCATATTATGACATATGACATTAATGGATCATGTGCATTCAAAGCAGTTACAGTGGTGTTTCCCAGTAGAATGACCGTGGTTTTTGGTACTTAAAGAGAAGCAGGCATTAATTTTCAAAAACAAAAACATGCTTCTGACAGTGATTCCTGGGTTGAGACTGAAAGCCATTTGTTTTCTGATTGAAAAAATTTTGTCCCCAGAGTACTATACTAATTGTGGCTGTCAGATTCGAGTTCTTTAATTGTTCTGTGAGATGAATACATGCTTTATAATGGCAATTTCATAATTAGACGTAAATACAATAGGGAATGTTTCATGGCAGCTTCCTAACATGAACACCAAGGCCTAATTAAGCATTTTAATTCGATAGCCATTAATTCAGCTTTCTTTACCTTCTTGTATGTTTACTATGTGCAAGGAAGTGTTTTAGGAAGTGGAGAAACATGCATAAAAAGCAAAACTTCTGTCTTGTATTAGGTCACAGTTAAACCAGAACAAATAGATGATTAAAATAGTGAAAACCCTAATTGTGGCAGAAGTATGCCTAAGACGTGAGCATAGTCTGCTAAAGGTGTGAGATCCAGGAAAGGACGGAGAAGCCCTGTATTTTAAATGGAAGTGAAAAAAGATCTGAGATATTTCTAAGAGAATCTTTTTGGCTGCATTGTGGTGAATGGATTGAACAAAGCCAACATGAGTGGCAGAGAGATACGACATGTTGCTGTTTGATTGCCCAGGTGAGAAAGACTCAGTACCTTAACTAAGGCAGTGATATGGAATATGGGGAAAAAGAGATGGTGGCCAAAGGCGTTTTGGAGAAGGGCAGAGAATATGGAAGTGGTGACCTATTTGAACAAGTGGTGATCTAGCAATGTGATTGCCATCCAGTGCCAATTGGATAGACAATTACATGTCAGCAGAGATGATAAGGCATGCTGGGTAAGAGCAAACTCTGCCTGAATGTGAATCCTGGAGTTGCCACTCATTTAGCTGGGGCGTCCATGATCTGGTTAGCTTATACATACAAGCCCATCATTTTTCATGACACACTAGTCATCAGAGACTTTATCTCTAGAGCAAATAAAACCAGCCAAGTTGCATCAGTTACCATGCCTGGAATGTTACCTCTCTAGAACCTACCTCACTGAGTTATTGTGAGGAGTTAGTGGGTTAAAATAGGAAAGTGCTTAAAATAGTGTCTGACACGGAGGAAGCACAGTGCGAGTGTTGGTGATCATTATCTTATTCCAGCATTCAGGTACATGGTTCTGGTAGCATCCTACCATGCTAACTGCATCCTAGATGCAGTTCTAGGAACTTTCAGATGATGTTCATCTTGTAGATCCTACATGTGGATGATGCTTTCCTGCCAGAAGGATCGAGTGGCCGCCAGGGAGAAGCTGGCACTTTGCATGGTTCTAAACACCCCAGCCTTGCTCCCACCCATCAGAACTTCTTCCTCCCTTTTAATTAAGGCCTTGCTCAGCATCGTTCAGAAAAGTCCCTCATGCTTAATCAGTGACTCATAGTCCAACCATTTGAACAGTACAAATGTTTCCTCTGCAGGAAGGAGCAGATGCTCTGGTGGAAAACAAGTAGGGGGGATATAAAGCAGGGAGCCTCAAAAATACAGTGGAAGTCGGGACTAAAGAAATCACAAATTTTCATAGACATGTTAGCTTATACAAGCACCTTATTTTTTCAGGACACAACCATCATCAGAGACCTTTGTCTCCAAAGAAAATAAAACCAGCCAGAGTTGCATCAGTTACCATCCCTGGGGTATCGTAGAAAGCTATACAGGGCAGAAGGCCTCTCTCCAGGTAGCAATAAAAGAGTTATCATTTCACTCTGGTATTCCTCTGGGACCCAGAAAGAAAAAAATAATCTAAGTCTGGCACCTAGGTACTTTCCTGAGTGGGTTGTCATGGCAACAGGATATAGCAACTATTTTCAGGATTCTAGGACCTTGGCAATTCTCATGCATTTCTCTGCCTCAGCTTCTATGTATGCAGAGACATATGGATACCAGAATCAGTGCCAGAATTGAGAAGAGGATTTGAAATTCATGCCAGGATTCCTCTGGGTTACACGGGACCTCAGCCGACCTCACAGAGTTTAGCTTGCTTGGCACCACCGCTGATAGCATGACCCATCTGGTTCCACTGCCTGCTGGGGCTCCATTGCTCCAGCTGTAAAGTAAAGGGATTGGATTCAGCAAGCTCAAAAGTTAATGTCAGCTCCAGAATGTTTTGAATCTCAGTAATTTATAGAATTTGCTTTTGGAGTTCTCCATGGTTGAGCTTGAATATGCTATTGTAAGAAAAAAAAGTCCCCTTCATTAGTATTATTGATGTAATTATCTACTCTTGATCAAGAACTTCATTGTTGTTCAGGGAATGCAGTTAGCTCATTGTGTATAATGTACATATTTAAGAAGGCAAGATATATATGTGTTGTGTGTGTATGTTTGTGTGCTCACAGAAGCTTGTGTGCAAGGGTATGAGTGTTGCTAGCTCTCTTATAAAAAGAATTTAAGATTTAAAAAGGCAGAGAGTAGAGAGACATTCCAATATTCATCTATTTTTATTTTTTCATTAATGATTTCATTTATTTGATTTATGACTATATGACATGCAATACTGTATTAACTGTATGTGAGTGTGTGTGTGTGTGTGTGTGTGTGTGTGTGTGTGTGTGTGTGTGTAAGACTGTGTATATGCCATGCAAGGCTGCAGCTCTCACTCAAACTCTATTTCCCTCAAATTCAGAAACGGCTATAATATCTATGAGCTCAGTAATGCACACCATTTTATCCTTTGCACTTCCGGCAGTGTTTGACAAATGGTAGATAATTAATAAATATTTGGGGGGATGAACAAATGAATATATGAATGAAATAGAGTAGGCCTACTTGAGTTTCTTTACATCTGCTAAAAAGTGGCTCTTGAGAAGGAATACTCCAGGTGTTCCAGTTATCTGTTGCTGTCTAACAATCCTAAAACACAGTGACAAAAAAAAAACATTTAAATTTTTATGCTCATGGATTCTGTAGGTCAGAAATTCACGAAGATACAATGAAGGTGGCTCTTTTCTTCCCCACAATGTCTGGAGCCTCAACTGGGATGACTGTGACAACTGGGGGTGACCCTGATGGTGGGGGATGACTCTACAGCTGGGGATGACCCTAACAGCTGGAGATGACTCTAAAGGCTAGGGGCTGAAAGATCTGGGGCTGAGGGATCCACTTCCTGATGGGTTCTTCACTCATCAGTTTGGTGCGATGAGGGGATTACTGGAAGGCTTGGCTTACCTGAGACTCCTGGCCAGAGCTCCTACATGGGGCTTGAGTTTCTCTCAGCGTGGGGACTGGCTTTGGAGAGGGAAGATCTGGAGCATCATCAAAACAGAAGCTTCTGGACTTCTTTTGACTTAGTCTTGGAAGAAACAGTGTCACTTCTGCCACATTTTATTGGTTGTGAGTCACTAAGACCAGCTCGGATTCAAGAGTAAGTGACAGTGCACAGTAGTGACCAGAGGTGGCAGAGAAGGTGGCAGAGTATGAAGGGCTCTGTTAAAAAATATGATGCCAGTCTCATTTTTGTTTCTTGGTACTTGGTCTCCATTCTCTCTGAAAGCTTTTAGAATATTCCTTGTGTTTTCTTTGTTCTGGGTTCCACTTCATTATGTGCATTTCTCCTTGTTAGTCCTGGTTAGCATTCCAGAGTCACTTCAATCTTACTTTTTTTTTTTTAAACCTTTCTTAAGTTGTGATAAATTTATTTTGATCAGATATTTCCTACCTTCCAGTTTTTGGGCTCCTGGAACATTATTTAGTTTTTAACACTTCTACTTTGATTCTCCCTGGCTTTCCTTTTATCATGAACTGCTATCTTCTAAAAAAATTCTTTCATCTTGTCTTTCACCTTAGTAACCCAAGTTTCATCTGTGTCCTTCTGGTATTTATACCATCTATTGACTATTCTATTTTATCTGCTGAGTATTTGATACCAAAATATTTCTACTTGTTTCTAATTTAAGACTTTTCTTCCCAACTTCATGTTGCCAATATTTTCCCCTTTGGGAGTATATTTATTGTACTTATTTTAAATAGTCATCTATTTGATTTTCTTTTTTTGCACAGTGTCTGTAACTTTCAGGTGTCTAGTCATTTGGGCCTGGGATACTAGCTCCATGATAATGTATAATGCGATAGGTCTAAGTTCTGGCCTTGGTGTGCATCCCAGCTGAGGACAAGGGTTGAACCCGAGACACAACGGAATGACTTGGATATTCCTCCATACTGTCAACACTCACAGGCAACTATGCCAGTCAGGAAATCACGTTGAAGTTTTTAGGGAAAAAATGTATTATGAAGAGATATTTATCCACAGCTGTAATCCTTCAGCCACGGGAATTGGAGGGAAAGGGCTAAAGTAATGAATCCTCAAGAGTTGTTTCTATCAGCCCTCCACCCCAACAGTTATTTTGTGCTGCTTTCTTATCAACCACTCAGCGCCAGCAGCCTGGCCAATGCAGTTTATGTGGGAAAAGGCCAGGAAACAACTCCTTAAATGCCTGGCTTCTCCACCGCCTCAAGTCCACAGCCCACTCCACCACACACGTGCGCGCGCGCGCACACACACACACACACACACACACACACACACACACACACAGAGAGTGAGGATGGCTCCACATTTCTCCCAAAGACTCTCATCCTTTTATTTCCCTAATTTTTCTAGGGTTGATGTAAGGGGAGGAGGCCAGCAGCACATGTTAATTTTCCATCTTATCAAAACTGGAAAGCTCCTCCAGTATTTTTTCTAATTAAATATATTTCTGCAGAAGAAAGGGATAACTAAATATCATTTCTCCTAAATGCTCCAATCATGAGCATCTCTAATGATGGACATTTCATTTCAGATATGATAATGATTATAATTATCATCATCCTCATCATTGTTTTTGTAGTTATTATTATAAACATTCTAATTTATTCATTATTTCCTATGTCCCATATTCTGTAATAATCACTGTACATATATAATCATTTGAAATCTAGGACCTCTGGATAGTTTCTTCAATAAGGTCATGTGTAAAACTTCAGAACTCAACAGTCTAAAATAAAACAAAATGAAATGAGAAACCCAATTTTTCTTTTTTTTTTCTTTTTGGCCACACCACATGGCATGCAGGATCTTAGTTCCCCAACCAGGGATTGAACCCATGCCCCCTGCAGTGGAAGCACAGAACCTTAACCATTGGACTGCCAGGGAAGTCCCAGAACCCATTTCTTTATTCCAGTCTCTCAAAGGGCACAAATGGAAACTTCTGGTACCTCCATTTCTCACTTCCTCAGCTCTTGACCTTCCCACATTCTCCAGACTCTCCTTCTACAATCTCTTTCCACCTCTACTTTTTTTACTTATTGACTTAACTTCTTTCCTAAGTTCTTCCCATCTTACTCCTGAGTCTTAGGTCCAGTTCTTTTTGGCTTCTGCTGCATCGCAAAAGGTTTCTTTGGCAGAGATGAACTCTATAGAAGGGGGTCTAAAACCAGGAAGTTGGATTAGCAACTGAAACATTCTCTTTGGCAAATTTAAGGAGGAGAACATCTCTGAGTAAGTTCTCATTAATATGTTTTCATCATATATGTGTGATCTCATTTAGCTCTCTCAACACTGTGGGTTTGATATCATAACTATATTTTTCATTTAAGAACAGCAAAGCTCAGAGAGGTCAAATTGCTTGCCCAAGTTTTAGCAGACTGTCTTGGAAGTGAAGAAATGCAGATTTAGAGACACATTATCTGATGTCGATGCCTATGCTTTGACTTCTCTACAGTATTGCTGTACCTCCTCGCACGGTACATTCCCAAAAAGCACATCAAGGTCCAGACTCTCATATAAACTCTGCTCTTCATTTGAACACTCCTATCAGGGGAGATATTGTATTTAAAAGAACCTATCTGAGCACTGTGATTTTGCTTCTGCTTGCTCAAGTATATCTCCATTCCCAGAGAGCTGCTCACCTGAGGTCACCAAAGCAATTTCAGTCTACATAATTTAATAGACCTGTTACCAGTATAACAGCTATTAACATCCCATTAGTAATTATTCGGGCAAGGGTAGACAATCTCTTGTACTAAGGCTTTTATCGTGGAATTTTAAGTTATTAGATTAATAAATAATAAACTACCTACCAGCAATATTCACTATAAAAGACCGCACTTCAAATGTGCTGGCATATGTTATTAAATATAATTAAGTTATCCAACTGAAGAACTGAAGCAGCATTTCTTGGAATCCTGCCATGCCCTTGAACTTAAAACAAGCTCAGGGAACACAGTGCTCTTCTTCTGACGCCAGGATTCAATGTCCAGTTGCCATGAGGTCGAGAATGAAGTCTGTCTACTCATTCTAGAAATAGCCGTGCAGAATGTCAAGTCTCCCTACCTGTAGACATCTTATATTTGGTAAACTGAGGAACCAAAAGAAAAAAAATAGGGCTTCTAAGATAAGATGCTTTGTTTGTACCTGTGGGTCATATCTCTGATAGCAGAGGAGAAGCAAAAATTTGGACAATTATCTAAAGAATAATTTACCTGCCTTCCTAAGCAATTCCAGACAGTGTATACCAGAAATAAACCAGCCACATTTTCATTTCTGACATGAAGTACAAGAATTGAGAACACTCAAGTGTTCAAAATCTGCAAATCTATGAAAACTTGAAGTCCAAAGGGCAGGCTCTTTTTATTGCTCTCTGCAATATTCCAGATCAAAATAGTTGACTTCCTGGTACCCAATAAATAGGTAATGAATGAATTAAAGACTAAATGAACCTTATATTTTGGTAGTGTTTTTGTAGTTAAAGTAAATGTAGTTCACTTACATTATGCCCTAATAAAAGTGGCAGGAATTAGTGCTATTATCGCCTTACAAATAACCAGGGCACACACAAAGTAGCGTGGAGGAAAAAACGGGTTTTGGAGCAAAGCAGATCTGTCGTAAATTTTACCTTTATCCCTATATTAGCTTTTAGTTTGGACTTTACTCTCCAAGCTCAGTTCCCCCAGCAATCAAATAGTAATAAAGTATCAAATTATGGAATCAAAAAACAATAACAGGTATCCAATAAATCTTTCTTCCTCTCTGCCCCAAACCCTCTCTTTGCTTATAGAAATCTTTAATGTTGATCTTGCTTTAAGACAATTAGAAAGATATTCAGTTACTATTTTTACTGTTAGATACAGATTGAGTTTTGCTAATCTTGAGAAATATAAGATAGTCTTATGGAAATTGTCCATTAATTTTCCTTGCTGACCTAATCTTTCCCTATCACTCACATATTCCTGCTCACATATTAGAGTCCAAGGCAAAAGGAAAATTCAGTAATGCTGATCTTGTCTTAAAATTTTGTTATTTGGTTCATCATAAATTTTTTACATGAATTGTTATTTTTTTAAATATTACATTAAAATTATTGATTATTATTTTTGATACACTCTTAAATTTTATACCCAGGTGCCTCACTTGCCTGACCCAGTCCAGGCCCTGCCATCCCACCTTCTCCTGTTATATGTCCAGTCTCACTTTTCACCTAGTATAAGGCCAGTCTAAATCTGGCTTAAGCTAGCAGATACCAGAATTATTCAAAGAATAGGCGAGGCCTCTCCTATTGGCTCTTACAAGCCAGGTAGTAAAAGAACCTCCTACTTTTCTATGACATTGAAAATCTCAAGGCAGCACACAAGGGCTGCTAAGCCCAGAGTCTAAATTGGGAAGCTTTTGTTTGGGTTGATTGTTTGCAGGGTGTTTTGGGTTTTTTTTTTTTTTTTTGGCGGGGTGGGGGCTCTTTGTTTGCTTTTTGTTTTTATTTATTTTTGCAACAAGTTCTGAGTGATCTCAGTTAGCGGTTGAGGATTCCCTTCCCTCAAAGCTGACATATATTGTTGTGCCAATCACTTCCCCAAAGATGGGGCTTATAAGACAACAGACCCAACAAGGCCCGTCTCTCCTTCTCCTTTATCTCAGGGCAGCAAGGTTTGAGCTTCTCAGGGTTGTCCAGAGCCCTAGACATCCCCTCCTCCATTTTCCCAAGAGTATTAATTCAAAATGCAAGACAAGTAGAGAGGAACCCAGGTGACACTGCATGAGCTGAGCTCTTGTGCTTCTTGCCCAGTAACATCCCAGCTAGAGTCAGAGCATGATACGTTTGTAGCTAGGTTCACAGAGGATCACTACATTGGCTGCCTTGCTGATAAAAAAATATAAATGCTGGGCTTAATACTGATAATAGACCTCATTTTGGTAGAAGCTTGAGAATGAGAAACCAAAATTGACTCAGTACAGGAGAAAAACTGAACATTGTGACCAGCAAGAATAATTTGGTGTAACATTCCCTAAAATTTAGTCTACCCAGGAAATTAACGACAATTAACATTCATTACCTACTAGTGAGGAGCCTGGCATTGCTCTTAGTTCTTTTGTTATATTTAACTCTTGCAATAACCTTAGAAGAGAGTCACTATTTTTAGATTTGCTGAAGTTCACTCTGTTATAAGGTCATAAGCTTTGGTAGACTCCAGAATCTGCACTCTAGTCACAGCAATATATACTCCTCAAGACATTAAGGAAAATGTGCTTTAGGAAAATTCCAACAAGTATTGTTAACACAGAATCTTGGTTAATGGGTGCTGTTATGGGCTGAATGTTTGTGTCCCCCCACACAACTCATATGTTGCAGCCCTTAATGCCAATGTGGTGGTTTTGGAGGTGGGGACTTTGGGAAGAAATTAAGTTTAGATAAGGTCATGGAGGTGGGGCACCTATGATGGGATTAGTGCCCTTATAAGAAGAGGCACTGGAGCCACTTTCTCTCCACCATATGAGGACACACCTAGAAGGCAGTTCTCTGCAAGCCAGGAAGAGGACACTCCCCAGGAACTGAATCTGCCACCACCTTGACCCTGGATTTCCCAGCCTCTAGAACTATGAGAAATCAATAACTGTTGTTCAAGCCCCCTAGTCTGTGGTATTTCCTTATAGCAGCCTGAGCTGACCAAGACAGGTACTATGTGTGGGATGTGTGTTTCAGTATGTGTTTGGGGAGCTGTCTGAGTACAGTGGAGAGTTCCAAGGTCAAAGATTTTGGAGGACAATATCAAGCAAGGTTAAACAGATTTTTTAATTGCAAACCTTACCAGAGCCTTTAATAGGCTTAGGTGAACCATTATTGTCTAACAGAGGAATTTTGAGGGCAGGGTTTTCCAAAGGTATTTGACTTGCAATATCCTTCTGTGATGGAACACACCTTCTAGGTTACGTTTCATTTTGCTCTGCCATCTTAGGTTTAACTGTCACTGACTGGATGGCAGCCAGAAGTTCACTGCCAACGACAGTGGTGCACAAGTGCCATGTAGAATTCAGCCTGATCCCAAGCTGTCACACCAGCATCGGTTTGAGTGAGCGATGTTTGACCAAGTGCGGCACACATACCAGCCTCAGCCCTGAGAGAGAGGCACAAGGCCGAGCTGGGGAGGCGGCCAGCTGAAGGAGCAAGTGATGGCTCAGAGAAGCTCACAGACTCCTTGGGGTTTCTTAATGGGCACTCACTTCCCCCAGGAAAGGAAAAGGGGAGATTTAACAGAGCTCACTGTGTCGGTGGCTGTGTTAAGTCCCATGTCCGGTGAAGTAACTGGCACGGTAATATCATATGTCAGGGTTGCAGACATTTGGCAGAGGTGGTATCGTTGTATTTACCAGCGTACAGGCTCTGAGTGAAAATCCAAATGTGGGAGTGTGGGAGTGTGTGTGCAGATCACTACGGATGCATGCATATGCTGTTTTTTAGATCCACTTCCCACAAAGCAGGAGCAGAGCTTAAAAGGTGAGATTTGACATGATATTCGGTGCACACTGATATAGTTTAATTTTTACAGCCACACTTGTTAAGCAAAGCCCCCCCCCCCCCACATACACACTCTCTCACACATATGTGGAAGAAATCAAACTGCCCGTGGCACCCATGGGAAAGCAGTGCTATAACTCTGCTTCCAAAGCAATTGTCACATCTCTGGTAATATCTCAAACCAGAGCCTTGCCTTTTATGTGACAAGGACTCTTAAAAGCCTGATAGCTTGTTCTAGGGGAAAATAAAAAATAGAAAATGGGAAGATGGAGTTTATTTGAAGTTAAAGTTGAGAGAAAAGGAAAGGTAGAAGATTCATATGAATATGTGACATTTTATCCTTATGCATTTTTATCTTCCATTTGTCAGGCAGAATGGTGCCCTGAGTAGGGCTGGTCTCAAAGCAGGGGCTCAGAGTACTTGAATTGTGTTGAATTAAATTGAGTTGAATCTAATGGAATCAAATAGAGTCAAATAGATTCTGAGTGTTCACCTCTGTCCAAGGAAAGTTTATTTAGGATTGATCTTGGATATAAAAGGGATGCACCCGAAGCAAGGGGGAAATGAGATTTATGTCCCAGGCAAGAGTTGGGTTAGATCAGAAGCAAAGTTTCACATAGGACACAGATCTGAATTAGAAAATAACTTGGAATTTTGAGTGTGGAGAAAATTCTAGAGTCCCTGAGCTCAGGGCAAACCTTGTAGGTGATGGGGATGGGTCATTAGAGTAGAATATTTATAATAGTCTAGTCACTTGGTTAGGAATGGTGATGGGGGTGGGTCATTAGAGTAGAATATTTATAATAGTCTAGTCACTTGGTTAGGAATGCTAATCAGGGGCCCTGATATTCAGAGTACACAGCACTAGTTGTAGCCCATCGTAGTGACCAATATTTTCCAAACTTGAGTGGAGAAGGCCAAGAGAACTATTGGGCAGATGAAATCAGAACAAGGGGTGGTTTGAGGGCTCTTGAAAATCCTCACCTCTTTCACTGTACATAAGCCAGAACATTTTTAAATGATTAGCTCGCTTCCTTCCTGTGCATATATGAGGCTGAAGCACACGAGCCAAAAAAAAAAAAACCCATCTATTCATATTAACTCGGTTGATTTTCACAAAAATAATTGCTACATTATTTTTGCTACTTAGTTGCACATTCAGAAGGGGGAATGCATTTGAATGTCAAAAATGGTGCAGCCCTGCACTCTTGCACTAAGTCAGTCACAGAACTCCAAATCTGGCATGCTCTTAAAAAGGTAGTGAATCCATCCTCCCACCTCAAGGCTGTATTCCATGGGCCCCAGAACAATTATAAATGTGTTAGAGTCATTTGAAAATATCCAGCATTGCACGACCCTAGGTTAACTGCTACTTAACCTTTTAGACCACCCATTTTCTCACTTGTAAAATTTTGCCGAGAGTAATTGCTGGCACTTACCTGATGGTCACTCTGTGACAAGTAGTGTTCTAGGTACTTTGCATGAATTCACCCACTTTAATCCCCACAATCACCCAGTAACTCAGAGTACAACCATCTCCATTTTAAGGATGGGAAATGGAAATGTGGAAAGCTAAAGAAATCATCCCATCTGGGTCACATTGCAACTAAGGGAGGACACCAGCATTTGAACCCAGGCCATCTGGTTTCTATTTATTTACCCAGCAAATTATGCTTCCTCCCAGGTAAAATATCTCTTATGTGATATGAACATAATAAAGGTGAAATGCAAAATAAGCACACAGTAAGACCCAGTAAATGTTGTTTTCCCCTTGTCTTTTCCAGGACTTACCTCCCAACCTTAGGCCACATTATGGGCAGGGAAAGGAAAACTACAGATCTTTGTGCATTTTAACTCCCCAGGTGATTCTGTCAGAACTCCAAAATTAAGAACCTTTTTGTTCTGTGAACCCATTTCACAGTTTTAGAACACTCATTCTCAGGAGGTGCCTTCCTGACTTCTGCCTTCATTCAAACATGAGGGACTACAAGGTGTTTTGCTCTTGTTCTATTAAGAATGCTGTTTGTAACACTCCTAGGAGTTTATGATTATGTCAAACATACCAAGTTTGGTTGAAAATTGTTTGGATCTCGGAAGGCTCTATTTTCTTCCAGTGTTTACTTGTGCAACCATTGCATGGCTAGATCAGCAGATATCTCCTGACAGCAAGTACATTCTGCTTCTTGAGTTGACAACCACTACTTCCAAAAAATGAGGTCTGAGTGTGATGAGCTGCTGCATTCTGATCCCTTACCTGCTAGACTCATACACTCGATCTCTGTGTTTTCCTCCTTCTTACCAGCCTGGGCTTCTTTATAGAAATCTTAGGCATTAATTGCAATCCTAGCAGATACCCTAAGAAAATGAAAAATGTCAGATCAATCTAGAAACATTCAATGCCCCCACAGATTATTGTGGGTTTAGAGGGTTGGATGGCTTTCCTTTCATCATCGAAGTTGAGAAATACACTTAGACGTGCCATCACTTTTTTTATAGCTGTGTGACTCTAACCTCTGTGAATGCTTATGAACCATTTCAAAGCAATTTAGTACAGTGAAAAGTGAGAGAAATAAGTTAGAATGATATATCTATGAGGAACTTAAAGATTCATGTTTTATTTGAATAAAATTAGAAAGTAGACATTCTGTAGCATTTTAAAAGCATGAAGAAAATACTAACCCCCTATCCCCATGGATTATGACATTTTCAGCTGGACTTTGGAAAATTCCATTAGCCCCTGAATTGATATTCAAAATGTTATAGTTGCATTTTGTGGAGAGGGGATTCATACCTTTTTTCCCCCAGATTCATCAAATGGCTTGTGACACAGTGAATTAAAGATACAGAGCTAGAAAAAAATAGCTGTGAGGTCAGTGTTTGTACTTATACTGAATGGAAATTTGGCCTACATGTATCTTGTTATTTTTTAAAAATAGTACTTTCAAAGCCCTTTACTGAGTGTCTAAAATGTGCCAAGCATAGTGCCTCATGCTAAGAATGGTATGAAAGTTCAGATCCTTTTCCTTAGGACCTAAATCCTAACAGGGAGCTCTTTGCTGGCTCTGCATTGATTCCTCCACTTTCTTGCCTCCCAGCCTGGCTGTCTGTCTACTCCAGTCTCGCTACTTTCTTGTCACTCAAAGTGGCTTCTCCAGCTCTCACCTGCCCCTCACTTTTCCTGGACCTCTCTGAGGCTAAAGAAATGATGGGGTGGTTTTGATACATTTTTCTAGTCTGGGAAGAATCTAGACTCTCTTCTAGTTTCTTAAGATTCAAGAATGACAGATAGAGAAAATTAATCTTCACAGTGCAGCATATCTGATCGTATGTCTGATGCTCCTGTATGATTTCACCCCTCCATGAAGGCCTCAGTCCTTACATTCCTCCAATCTCAAATTTAAACCCCCTACCTCCATCCAGGATTAAAATCACACATGGCAGGTATGATCCCTATCTTATCTTGAAGACCTTGGACCAAAAGAGTTGGACTCGGGAGTTGTAAAGGAAGGAGGATGATGCAGGGGGTCCTGAGAAGAAGTGTGGAGCCACTTGCTGGCTTGCAGCCATGGAATGTACCTTAATAATCTAGAATGAAGGTCCTATGCTATGGAGAGAGAAAAGGCACCTGTATGTTGAGTAGGCAGAAGCCATTTCAAAATTTCCAGCATCCATTGGACTATGTGTAGCTTATAATTTAACATTTGAATGTTAGATAAAGAACAGGTTAAACATTCTCTAGGAATCTGTGTGTGCCCCACCACCTAACAGGAAAGTTTTACTTTTTTAAATATTATTTTTGGCTGTGTCGGGTCTTAGTTGTGGCACGGAGGATCTTTCATTGCGGTGCGCAGGCTCTGTAGTTGTGGCACATGGACTCCAGAGCACATGGGCTCTATACTTGCAGCACGTGGACTCTCTAGTTGTGGTGCGCAGGCTCAGTAGTTGTGGTGCATGGGCTTAGTTGCGCCACAGAATGTGGGATCTTAGTTCCCCAACCAGGGATCAAACCGGCGTCCCCTGCATTGGAAGGTGGGTTCTTAACCACTGGACCACCAGGGAAGTCCCAAGACAGTTTTATAGAAATGGTACCACCTTGTTCTTTTGTGATGTAACCAACCAATTCATTAACCAATGCTTCAGGTTAAAATGTGGGAGTCAGTCAACATTAGTAATCTGTGGAGAATTGATTAAATAGTACCTTTGCCAAAGTTAAAGAAGCAGGTGCCTTGTCAAGGGAAGGAATTGGCATAAATGGTACCAGAAAACCTAAGCTAAACATAGTTATGGCAACAATCAGTTTAGCTCTGAACTTTGAGAGAGGGAGAATGAAGGAAATCAACCATGAGGATATTTAACAGGTAATGGAGCCCAATTCATGGCATGGAGGTAGAGAACTTTAAGGATAAAATTCTATTCCATCCATTTATTCCGATGAATCTGTAAAGTTAGCTCTCAGATTGAAGTTAATTGCAATGGAAATTTCACATTACAAATCAGATTTTCCCTAAATATTTCTCTGTGTCATTGACTCAGAAATATTTAAATCTGGTGTTCATTTCTGCTTAAGGATCCACAGCTCTTGGGAGATTTAGCTGCTGCTGCTGCTCTCAGGTCTGATCTTGCCCTAATTTTCCTATTTCCTTACTCTACACAAATCCTCAGTTTGAGCATTGGCAGGGGTAGAATCTCTAAGTATGCTAACATTTGTCTCTAAAGTGAGAGATGATGCTTTTCAGTCAATGCACTACTTTTTTCACTTAAGATTTTCCGAAACGGATTAAGGAAAGTTTGCTCTTAATTTCAGATTGACTCAAGACTCCATAATCAATCATTATGACCAATAATATAGTGGGAAATATTTTTATTTACTATTTAATATTCTTGTAACATCCATTTTGAAGACAGGGGTGTGGTCTGGAAAAAACGTTGTTTCATGTCTGTAGAATCTCTGAGATGCTTACCATTATTTAGGCCACTGTTAGGGAGAACCAGGTAGATTGGCAATTTTGTTTCTAATCCTCAAGTCATGGAGCTATCAGACAATCTTACCAGTGAATCAGTTTATGTCATATGGATCCTGAGCACCTCTTACCCTGCAAATCTGCTTGACATGGAGGCTCCAGAGTCTAAGGAATTGCAAACTCACCTAAGAAGGGAATTGACAGGACTGAGACAAACTGTAAACTATTTCCCTAGGCCACCCTGTAATCCCACTGTCTTGGAGGACCCTTCCATACTGTATCTTACAGACCAAGTAAAATTCCCAAGACCTCAGATCTCCCTAAACCCAGTGAACATCCTTGATTCAATCTAGCTGAAGACCATGCAAAACTGGGCCATATCTCATTCACCTTTATTCTGTGTTGGCCTCCGGGATGATATGTACAGTGAGAGATTACCTGTATTTCATATTAAGGATTATATTTTGATAGAGTTTATAAATGGCATTTTTAGAGAGTGACTCTAAAATGTCTGTATCTTCCAGAGCAATACATAACAGTGGGATTCAGAATTCCACATTTTCACATGCTGTACAGGCGCCTCTCCAATGCACATCATTGAGTAAAGAATAAGTTAGGGAGAGACCTTCAAGATGGTGGAGGAGTAAGACGTGGAGATCACCTTCCTCCCCACAGATACATCAGAAATACATCTACATGTGGAACAACTCCTACAGGACAGCTACTGAACGCTGGCAGGAGACTTCAGACTTCCCAAAAGGCAAAGAATTCCACACGTACCTGGGTAGGGCATAAGAAAAAAGTCAAAACAGAGACAAAAGAATAGAAACGGGACCTGCACCAGTGGGAGGGAGCTGTGAAGGAGGAAAGGTTTCCACAAACTAGGAAGCCCCTTCGCGGGCAGAGACTGCGGGTGGCGGAGGGGGAAGCTTCGGAGCCTCGGAGGAGAGCACAGCAACAGGGGTGCGGGGGGCAAAGTGGGGAGATTCCCGCACAGAGGATCAGGGCCGACCAGCACTCCCCAGCCTGAGAGGTTTGTCTGCTCACTCTCCGGGATGGGTGGGGGCTGGGAGCTGAGGCTTGGGCTTCAGAGGTCAGATTCCAGGGAGAGGACAGGGGTTGGCTGCGTGAACACAGCCTGAAGGGGGCTAGTGTGCCACAGCTAGCCGGGAGGGAGTCTGGAAAAAAGTCTCGAGCTGCCGAGGACACAAGAGACTTTTTCTTCCCTCTTTGTTTCCTGGTGCGCGAGGAGAGGGGATTAAGAGCACTGCTTAAAGGAGCTCCAGAGACGGGCGCGAGCCGCGGCTAACAGCGCGGACCCCAGAGACGGGCATGAGACGCTAAGGCTGCTGCTACAGCCACCAGGAAGCCTGTGTGCGAGCACAGGTCACAATCCACACCTCCCTTCCCGGGAGCCTGTGCAGCCCGCCACTGCGAGGTTCCCGTGATCCAGGGACAGCTTCCCCGGGAGAACTCATGGCGCACCTCAGGCTGTTGCAAAGTTATGCTGGCCTCTGCCACCGCAGGCTAGCCCCACATTCCGTACCTCTCCCACCCCCGGCATGAGTGAGCCAGAGCACCCTAATCAGCTGCTACTTTTACCCCTTCCTGTCTGAGCAAAGAACAGACGCCCTCAGGTGACCTACACGCTGAGGCGGGACCAAGTCCAAAGCTGAACCCCGGTGAGCTGTGGGAACAAAGAAGAGTAAGGGAAATCTCTCCCAGCAGCCTCAGGAGCAGCAGATTAAATATCGACAAACAATTTGACGTACCCTGCATCTGTGGAATGCCTGAATAGACAACAGATCATCCCAAAATTGAGGCAGTGGACTTTGGGAGCAACTGTAGACTTGGGGTTTGCTGTATATGACTGACTGGTTTCTGGTTTTATTTTTTTCTTACTTTAGTATTTAGAGTTTATTACCATTGACAGATTTGTTTATTGATTTGGTTGCTATCTTCCTTTTTTTAAAAAAAATATATATATATTTTTTCCTTTTTCTCTTTTTGTGAGTGTGTATGTGTATGCTTCTTTCTGTGATTTTTGTCTGTATAGCTTTGCTTTTACCATTTGTCCTAGACTTTTGTCTGTCTGTTTTTGTTTCTGTTTTTAGTATAGTTTTTAGAGCTTCTTATCATTGGTGGATTTGTTTTTCAGTTTGGTTCCTCTCTTCTTTCTTTTATTACTTTTTAATTGTTTACATTTTTAATAATTTTTTAATCTTTTACTTTAATAACTTTTTTCTTTGTATTTTATAATTTTTTTCTGTCCTTCTTTCATTTTTTCTCCCTTTTCTTCGGAGCTCTGTGGCTGACAGGGTCTTGGTGCTCCAGCCGGATGTCAGGCCTGTGCCTCTGAGGTGAGAGAGCCAAGTTCAGGACGTTGGTCCCCAGACCCATTTCCACTCAACAACCAGCAAGCTACAGTGCTGGACACACTATGCCAAACAACTAGCAAGACAGGAACACAACCCCACCCATTAGCAGAGAGGCTGCCTAAAATCATAATAAGGTCACAGACACCCCAAAACACACCACCAGACATGGTACAGCCCACCAGAAAGACAAGATCCAGCCTCATCCACCACAACACAGGCACGAGTCCCCTCCACCAGGAAGCCTACACAACCCACTGAACCAACCTTAGCCATTGGGGGCAAACAACAATAACAACGGGAACTACGAACCTGCAACCTGTGAAAAGGAGACTGCAAACACAGTAAGTTAAGCAAAATGAGAAGACAGAGAAACACACAGCACATGAAGGAGCAAGGTAAAAACCCACCAGACCAAACAACTGAAGAGGAAATAGGCAGTCTACCTGAAAAAGAATTCAGAGCAATGATAGTAAAGATGACCCAAAATCTTGGAAATAGAATGGAGAAAATACAAGAAATGTTTAACAAGGACCTAGAAGAACTAAACAGCAAACAAACAATGCTGAGCAACACAACAAATGAAATTTAAAATACTGTAGAAGGAATCAATAGCAGAATAACTGAGGCAGAAGATGGATAAGTGACCTGGAAGATAAAATAGTGGAAATAACTACTGCAGAGCACAATAAACAAAGAAGAATGAAAAGAATTGAGGACAGTCTTGGAGAACTCTAGGACAACATTAAATGCACCAACATTAAAATCATAGGGGTCGGGCTTCCCTGGTGGCGCAGTGGTTGAGAGTCCGCCTGCCGATGCAGGGGACACGGGTTCGTGCCCCGGTCTGGGAAGATCCCACATGCTGCGGAGCGGCTGAGCCCGTGAGCCATGGCCGCTGAGCCTACGCATCCGGAGCCTGTGCTCCGCAATGGGAGAGGCCACAACAGTGAGAGGCCCGCATAACGCAAAAAAAAAAAAAAAAAAAAAAATCATAGGGGTCCCAGAAGACGAAGATTAAAAGAAAGGGACTGATAAAATATTTGAAGAGATTATAATTGAAACCTCCCCTATATGACAAAGGAAATAGTCAATCAAGTCCAGGAAGCGCAGAGAGTCCCATACAGGATAAATCCAAGGAGAAACACACCAAGACACCTATTAATCAAACTATCAAAAATTAAAAACAAAGAAAAAATATTAAAACCACCAAGGGAAAAACAACAAATAACACACAAGGGAATCCCCATAAAGTTAATGGCTGATCTTTCAGCAGAAACTCTGCAAACCAGAATGGAGTGACAGGACATATTTAAAGTGATGAAAGGGAAAAGCCTACAACCAAGATTACTCTAACCTGCAAGGATCTCATTCATATTCGATGGAGAAATTAAAACCTTTACAGACAAGCAGAAACTAAGAGAATTCAGCATCAAATAACCAGCTTTACAACAAATGCTAAAGAAACTTCTCTAGGCAGGAAACACAAGAGAAGGAAAAGACCTACAATAACAAACCCCAAACAATTAAGAAACAGGTAATAGGAACATACATATAATTACCTTAAACGAAAATGGATTAAATGCTCCCAGCAAATGACATAGACTGGCTGAATGGATACAAAAACAGGACCCATATATATGCTGTCTACAAGAGACCCACTGCAGACCTAAGGATACATACAGATTGAAAGTGAGGGGATGGAAAAAGATATTCCATGCAAATGGAAATCACAAGAAAGCTGGAATAGTAATTCTCATATCAGACAAAATAGACTTTAAAATAAAGATTATTAGAGCTCCAGTGGCGCAATCGGTTAGCGCGCAGTACTTAAATAAAATAAAGATTATTACTGGAGACAAGGACACTACATAATGATCAAGGGTACAATCCAAGAAGAAGATATAACAATTGTAAATATTTATGCACCCAACATCGGAGCACCTCAATACATAAAGCAAATCCTAACAGCCATAAAAGGGGAAATCGACAGTAACACATTCATAGTAGGGTCTTTAACACCCCACTTTCACCAATGGACAGATCATCCAAAATGAAAATAAATAAGGAAACACAAGCTTTGAATCATACCTTAAACAAGGTGGACTTAATTGATATTTATAGGACATTCCATCCAAAAACAACAGAGTACACTTTATTAAGTTCTTGTGGAACATTCTCCAGGATACATTATATCTTGGGTAACAAATCAAGCCTTGGTAAATTTAAGAAAATTGAAATCATATCAAGTATCTTTTCTGACCACAATGCTATGAGACTAGATATCAATTACAGAAAAAAAAATCTGTAAAAAATACAAATACTTGGAGACTAAACAATACACTACTGAATAAAAAGGAGATCACTGAAGAAATCAAATAGGAAATCAAAAAATACCTAGAAACAAATGACAATGAAAACATGATGACCCAAATCCTATGGGATGCAGAAAAGCAGTTCTAAGAGGGAACTTTATAGCAATACAGTCCTACCTCAAAACAAGAAACACGTCAAATAACCTAAACTTACAACAAAAAAAAAACCAATTTTAGCAGAAGGAAGGAAATCATAAAGATCAGATCAGAAATAAGTGAAAAAGACATGAAGGAAACGATAGCAAACATCACCAAAACTAATAGCTGGTTCTTTAAGAAGGTAAACAAAATTTATAAACCATTAGCCAGACTCATCAAGAAAAATGGGAGAAGACTCAAATCAATAGAATTAGAAATGAAAAAGGAGAAGTAACAACTGACACTGCAGAAATACAAAAGATCATGAGAGATTACTACAAGCAACTCTATGCCAATAAAATGGACAATCTGGAAGAAATGGACAAATTCTTAGAAATCCACAACCTGACAAGACTGAACCAGGAAGAAATAGAAAATATGAACAGACCAATCACAAGCACTGAAATTGAGACTGTGAATAAAAATCTTCCAACAAACAAAAGCCCAGGACCAGATGGCTTCACAGGCAAATTCTATCAAACATTTAGAGAAGAGCTAACACCCAGCCTTCTCAAACTCTTCCAAACTATAGCAGAGGGAGGAACACTACCCAACTCATTCTACGAGGCCACCATCACCCTGATACCAAAACCAGACAAAGATGTCACAAAGAAAGAGAACTACAAGCCAATATCACTGATGAACATAGATGCAGAAATCCTCAACAAAATACTAGCAAACAGAATCCAACAGCATATTACGAGGATCATACACCATGATCAAGTGGGGTTTATTCCCATATTGCAAGGATTCTTCAATATACGCAAATCAATCAATGTGATACATTGTATTAACAAACTGAAGGAGAAAAACCATATGATCATCTCAATAGATGCAGAGAAAGCTTTTGACAAAATTCAACACCCATTTATGGTAAAAACCCTGCAGAAAGTAGGTATAGAGGGAACTTTCCTCAACATAATAAAGGCCATATATGACAAACCCACAGCCAACATCGTCCTCAATGGTGAAAACTGAAACCATTTCCACTAAGATCAGGAACAAGACAAGGTTGCCCACTCTCACCACTCTTATTCAACATAGTTTTAGAAGTTTTAGCCACAGCAATCAGAGAAGAAAAAGAAATTAAAGAAATCCACATTGGAAAAGAAGAAGTAAAGCTGTCACTCTTTGTAGATGACATGATACTATACATAGAGAATCCTAAAGATGCTACCAGAAAACTACTAGAGCTAATCAATGAATTTGGTAAAGTAGCAGGATAGAAAATTAATGCACAGAAATCTCTGGCATTCCTAAGCACTAATGATGAAAAATCTGAAAATGAAATTAAGAAAACACTCCCATTTACCACTGCAAGAAAAAGAATAAAATATCTAGGACTAAACCTACCTAAGGAGACACAAGACCTGTATGCAGAAAATTATAAGACACTAATGAAAGAAATTAAAGATGATACAAATAGATGGAGAGATATACCATGTTCTTGGTTTGGAAGAATCAACATTGTGGAAATGACACTACTGTCCAGAGCAATCTACAGATTCAGTGCAATCCCTATCAAACTACCACGGATATTTTTCACAGAACTAGAACAAAAAAGTTCACAATTTGTATGGAAACACAAAAGACCCAAATAGCCAAAGCAATCTTGAGAACGAAAAAAGGAGCTGGAGGAGTCAGGCTCCCTGACTTCAGACTATACTACAAAGCTACAGTAATCAAGACAGTATGGTACTGGCACAAAAACAGAAAGACAGATCAATGGAACAGGATAGAAAGCCGAGAGATAAACCCACGCACATATGGTCACCTTACCTTTGACAAAGGAGGCAAGAATATACAGTGGAGAAAGGACAGCCTCTTCAATAAGTGGTGCTGGGAAAACTGGACAGGTACATGTAAAAGTATGAAATTAGATCACTCCCTAACACCATACACAAAAATAAGCTCAAAATGGATTAAAGACCTAAATGTAAGGCCAGAAACTATAAAGTTCTTATAGGAAAACATAGGCAGAACACTCTATGACATAAATCACAGCAAGATCCTTTCTGACCCACCTCCTAGAGAAATGGAAATAAAAAAAATAAACAAATGGGACCTAATGAAACTTCAAAGGTTTTGCACAGCAAAGGAAACCATAAACAAGACCAAAAGACAACCCTCAGAATGGGAGAAAAGATATGCAAATGAAGCAACTGACAAAGGATTAATCTCCAAAATGTACAAGCTCAATCACAAAACAACAAACAACCCAATCCAAAAACGAGCAGAAGACCTAAATAGACATGTTTTTAAAGAAGATATACAGGTTGCCAACAAACACATGAAAGAATGCTCAACATCATTACTCATTAGAGAAATGCAAATCAAAACTACTATGAGATACCATCTCACACCAGTCAGAATGCCCATCATCAAAAAATCTAGAAACAATAAATGCTGGAGAGGGTGTGGAGAAAAGGGAACAGTTTGCACTGCTGCTGGGAATGTGAATTGGTACAGCCACCATGGAGAACAGTATGGAGGTTCCTGAAAAACTACAAATAGGGGCTTCCCTGGTGGCTCAGTGGTTGAGAGTCTGCCTGCTGATGCAGGGGACGCGGGTTCATGCCCCGGTCCGGGAGGATCCCACATGTCGCATAGCGGCTGGGCCCGTGAGCCATGGCCGCTGAGCCTGTGCATCCAGAGCCTGTGCTCCACAACGGGAGAGGCCACAACAGTGAGAGGCCTGCATACCGCAAAAAAAAAAAGGAAACAACCAAAAAAAAACTGCAAGTAGAACTACTGTATGACCCAGCAATCCCACTACTGGGCATGTAGCCTAAGAAAAACAATTCAAAAAGAGTCGTGTACCAAAATGTTTATTGCAGCTCTGTTTACAATAGCCAGGAGATTGAAGCAACCTAAGTGTCCATCATTGGATGAACTGATAAAGAAGATGTTGCACATATATACAATGGAATATTACTCAGCCATAAAAAGAAACAAAATTGAGTTATTTGTAGTGAGGTGGATGGACCTGGTATCTGTCATAGAGAGTGAAGTAAGTCATAAAGAAACAGACAAATACCGTATGCTAACACATATATATGGAATTTAAGAAAAAAAACATGTCATGAAGAACCTAGGCGTAAGACAGTTATAAAGGCACAGATCTACTAGAGAATGGACTTGAGGATATGGGGAGGGGGTAGGGTAAGCTGTGACAAAGTGAGAGAGTGGCATGTACATATATACACTACCAAACATAAAATAGATAGCTAGTGGGAAGCAGCCTCATGGCACAGGGAGATCCGCTCAGTTCTTTGTGACAACCTAGAGGGGTGGGATAGGGAGAGTGGGAGTGAGGGAGACAGAAGAGGGAAGAGATATGGGAACATATGTATATGTATAACTGATTCACTTTGTTATAAAGCGGCAACAAACAGACCATTGTAAAGCAATTATACTCCAGGAAAGATTTAAAAAAAAAAAAAAAGAAAAAAGGGAGAAGACTTAAATCAATAGAATTAGAAAAGAAAAAGGAAAAGTAACAACTGGTACTGCAGAAATACAAAGGATTACGAGAGATTACTACAAGCAACTATATGCCAATAAAATGGACAACCTGGAAGGAATGGACAATTTCTTAGAAAAGCACAACCTTCCGGGACTGAACCAGGAAGAAATAGAAAATTTAAACACACCAATGACAAGCACTGAAATTGAGACTGTGATTTAAAGTCTTCCAACAAACAGAAGCCCAGGACCAGATGGCTTCACAGGCGAATTCTGTCAAACATTTGGAGAAGAACTAACACCTATCTCATACTCTTCCAAAATATAGCAGAGGGAGGAACACTCCCAAACACATTCTATGAGGCCACCATCACCCTGATACCAAAACCAGACAAAAGTGTCACAGAGAAAGACAGACCAATACCACTGATGAACATAGATGCAAAAATTCTCAACAAAATACTAGCAAACAGAATACAGTAGCACAGTGATTGGATCATACACCATGATCAAATGGGGTTTACCCCAGGAATGCAAGGATTCTTCAATATACGCAAATCAATCAATGTGATAAACAATATTAACAAATTGAAGGAGAAAAACCATATGGTCATCTCACTAGATGCAGAAAAATCGTTCGACAAAATTCAACACCCATTTATGATAAAAACCCTGCAGAAAGTAGGCATAGAGGGAACTTACCTCGACGTAATAAAGGCCATACATGGCAAACCCACAGCCAACATCATTCTTGGTGAAAACCTGAAACCATTTCCTCTAAGATCAGGAACAAGACAAGCTTTCCACTCTCAGCACTATTATTCAACATACAATTAGAAGTTTTAGCCACAGCAATGAAAAAAGAAATCCAAATTGGAAAAAAAGAAGTAAAGCTGTCACTGTTTGCAAACGACTTGATACTATACATAGAGAATCCTAAAGATGCTACCAGAAAACTACTAGAGCTAATCAGTTTGGTAAAGCAGCAGGATAAAAAATTAATGCACAGAAATCTGTTGCATTCCTATACACATATGATGAAAAATCTGAAAGAGAAATTAAGGAAACAGTCCCATTTACCATTGCAACAAAAAGAATAAAATACCCAGGAATAAACCTACCTAAGGAGATAAAAGACCTGTATTCAGAAAACTATAAGACACTGATGAAAGAAATTAAAAATGATACAGACAGATGGAGAGATATACCATGTTCTTGGACTGTAAGAATCAGCATTGTTAAAATGAGTATACTACCCAAAGCAATCTACAGATTCAGTGCAATCCCTATCAAACTACCAATGGCATTTTTCACAGAACTAGAACAAAAAATTTCACAATTTGTATGGAAAGACCCCAAATAGCCAAAGCAATCTTGAGAAAGAAAAACAGAGCTAGAGGAATCAGGCTCCCAGACTTCAGACTATACTACAAAGCTACAGTATCAAGACAGTATGGTACTGGCACAAAAACAGAAACATAGGTCAATGGAACATGATAGAAAGCCCAGAGGTAAACCCATGCACATATGGTCACCTTATCTTTGATAAAGGAGGCAAGAATATACAATGCAGAAAAGAGAGCCTCTTCGATAAGTGGTCCTGGGAAAACTGGACAGCTATATGTAAAAGAATGAAATTAGAACACTCTCTAACACTATACACAAAAATAAGCTCAAAATGGATTAAAGACCTAAATGTAAGGCCAGAAACTATCAAACTCTTAGAGGAAAATATAGGCAGAACACCCTATGGCATAAATCACAGCAAGATCCTTTTTGACCTACCTCCTAGAGAAATGGAAATAAAAACAAAAATAAACAAATGGGATCTAATGAAACTTAAAAGCTTTGCACAGCAAAGGAAACCATAAACAAGATAAAAAGAAAACCCTCAGAATGGGGGAGAATACTTGCAAATGAAGCAACTGACAAAGGATTAACCTCCAAAGTTTACAAGCAGCTCATGCAACTCAATATCAAAAAAAAAAAAAAATCCAATCCAAAAATGAGCAGAAGACCTAAATAGACATTTCTCCAAAGAAGATATACAGATTGCTAACCAACACATGAAAGCATGTTCAACATCACTAATCATTAGAGAAATGCAAATCACAACTACATGAGGTATCACCTCCCACCAGTCAGAATGGCCATCATCAAAAAATCTACAAACTATAAATGCTGGAGAGAGTGTGAAGAAAAGGGAACCTTCTTGGACTGTTCGTGGGAATGTATATTGATACAGCCACTATGGAGAACAGTATGGAGGTTCCTTAAAAAACTAAACATAGAACTACCATATGACCCAGCAATCCCACTACTGGGCATATACCCTGAGAAAACCATAATTTAAAAAGAGTCATGTACCACAATGTTCACTGCAGCTCTATTTACAATAGCCAGGACATGGAAGAAACCTAAGTGTCCATCGAGTGATGAATGGTTAAAGAAGATGTGGCAGATATATACAATGGAATATTACTGAGCCATAAAAAGAAACGAAATTGTGTTATTTGTAGTGAGGTTGATGGACCTAGAGACTTTCATGCAGAGTGAAGTAAGCCAGAAAGAGAAAAATAAATGCCACATGCTAACACATATATATGGAATCTAAGAAAAAAAGTGTTTCTGAAGACCGTAGGGGCAGAACAGGAATAAAGTCGCAGGCGTAGAGAATGGGCTTGAGTACACGTGGAGGGGGAAGGGTAAGCTGGGACGAAGTGAGAGAATGGCATGAACTCATATACACTACCAAATGTAAAATAGATAGCTAGTGGCAAGCAGCCGCATATCACAGGGAGATCAGCTTGGTGCTTTGTGACCGCCTAGAGGGGTGGGGTAGGGAGCGTGGGAGCGAGATGCAAGAGGGAGGCGATATGAGGATATATGTATATGTATAGTTGATTTACTTTGTTGTAAAGCAGAGACTAACACACCGTTGTAAAGCAATTATTCTCCAATAAAGATGTTACAAAAATAAAAGAATAAGAGCAAGTGGCTCAGACTTAGAAGCCTAGGCAGGTCTTCCATACTTCTTTATTCTCTTCACTTTCCACATTACCCCCACCAGAAAGGAAGGAAAAATAAGCCAGTAAAGAAACAAACGGATTACACACAACAACAACAAAAAAGCACTGAATCTAAATGTGAAGCCAGTAACCTCAGCCATGTCTTCCAAGATAGTTGGCTTGGATCAAAGTAGGACCTGAGCGAGTATGTCTACAAAAACCTCATGGAGTGAAAAAGAGACACAGGAGGATGGTTATCTTTCCCAATGAAGATGTATATTGTGCCCAAATCTGAAGCATGTCTCCTTTCTTTAAGGCACAGTAACTCCGCCCATAGGAGCACAGGACTAACCAAGGTTATGACAATAATATTGGCAACTCTTTCTATTTTGGTTGGAGAGGAAAGGCAGGCCTGATATATGAAGAGAAAGCAAATTAACTTTGGAAAATCTCCTTCTGTTTTCTTCTTTTAATCCATTTAGCTTAACACTCAAGCCTATATTCAGTCACTGAGCGGAGAGTCAGAAGATTCTCAAGATGTCCTGCTCCTATCATCATGAGGCTTTTCCCCAATTTATATCAGTGCATGTTTGTGTTGTCCCCATTGTCATACATAGTTCAATACAGAGCAACCATGACAATGTAGCCCAAATGAAAGACAAAACAGGGGAGAGGATTAGATTCCCCTTTCACATGTATATTAAAAACAAATGTAGGCCCCTGAGTCTTTTAGTTGGACTAATATAGGCATCCCAGAGACAGACAGTGAGAAATAAGCAAGTCCATGTTCAGTATGTCATTAAGTGTCTATGAATTCCAGATTGAGGTTGTTGGCCCAGACGAGACTGGTGGACTCTTTAGGATTATCTGTTCCCTAGCTGAAGGAGAGCCTTCTCTGTACACACCCAGGATTGTTCTTTATAGGCCAAGATGTCATTTCTGCAAGTGCTGCCACCCCCAAGTAAAATTCCACTCTGGAATTATATATAGGACATGGAACTGCAGGTAGCCTCTGCCTGTATTTTCAAATCTGACTCTTGGTCTTTCATAAGCAAACACACCTAACGTCAGCACATTTACTCTTTTTCATTTCTGCTTTTTTCTTTATCATTCCAAGGCAGTATTTTTTTATCTTTGATACTATAATAGTGGATGCATATCATTATACATTTGTCAAAATCCATAGAATGCACAACATTAAGAGGGAACCTAGACATTGTTTAGTAATGATGTATCAAGGATGTAGTTTCATGGACTGTAACAATGTACCCCTCTGTATAAGATGTTGATATAGGGTGAAGCTATATGGGTGTGCGGATGGGGGTCTATGCAAACTCTATACTATATGCTTTTCAACTTTGCAGTGAACCTAAAACTGTTCTAACAAATAGAATCTATTTTTTTTAAAAAGATAAAAAGTAGGGGTAAAGAGTAATAGCTAGACAGTTTTTCTTTTTGTTTGCTTTTTAACAAAATTATTATTATAGGAGAGTCTTGAGTTGGTTGAAATGCATGGAAACAATACAACTAAAAGAAGAGAATGAATAGAATAAATACATGAAGATTTGTTCATTAATCCTGGAAAATTACACTATTTTTTACTAAAAGATAGTGCAATACTACATGGGTGAAGAATTAGATACTAAATTAAGCTAAGAAATATGTAGAGCAGTAGGCAGTGTTGCATACCCTCTTGGGATTGGTGATCAGAAACTGATAATGGAATTAGTCTATGCTGTTAGATGGTTTTCTCTAGAAGTGATAAGATTCTTGTCTATAGACATGTCAAAATGGTGATTTGGGTTAATGCAGGGTTGGGATTTTGCTGAATAAGTGAGAGGAAAAGGCAAGGGAGTTTATGGCATTGCCACAGGTGAATCATGGACTCTAAGGTAAGTTGATATGATCCAAAGACCGTTAAGGTTTAGTTCCTTGATTTTTTTTTTTTTTTAGATGTTGGTAGGAGTTTATTAATTAATTTATTTATTTTTGCTGTGTTGCTGTGTTTCATTTTTTTCTCTTTTTTTTAACATCTTTATTGGAGTATAATTGCTTTACAATGGTCTGTTAGTTTCTGCTTTATATCAAAGTGAATCAGCTATACACATCCTCGTATCACCTCCCTCTTGCGTCTCCCTCCCACCCTTCCTACCCCTCCCCTCTAGGTGGTCACAAAGCACCCAGCTGATCTCTCTGTGCTATGCGGCTGCTTCCCACTAGCTATCTACCTAACATTTGGTAGTATATATATGTCCATGCCTCTCTCTCGCTTTGTCACAGCTTACCCTTCCCCCTCTCCATATCCTCAAGTCCATTCTCTAGTAGGTCTGTGTCTTTATTCCTGTCTTACCCCTAGGTTCTTCATGACATTTTTTTCCCTTAGATTCCATATATATATTTGTTAGCATACGGTATTTGTCTCTCTCTTTCTGACTTGCTTCACTCTGTATGACACACTCTGGGTCTATCCACATCATTACAAATAGCTCAATTTCGTTTCTTTTTATGGCTGAGTAATATTCCATTGTATATATGTGCCACATCTTCTTTATCCATTCATCCGATGATGGGCACTTCGGTTGTTTCCATCTCCGGGCTATTGTAAATAGAGCTGCAATGAACATTTTGGTACATGACTCTTTTTGAATTATGGTTTTCTCAGGGTATATGCCCAGTAGTGGGATGGCTGGGTCATATGGTAGTTCTGTATGTAATTTTTTAAGGAACCTCCATACTGTTCTCCACAGTGGCTGTATCAATTTACATTCCCACCAACAGTGCAAGAGGGTTCCCTTTTCTCCACACCCTCTCCAGCATTTATTGTTTCTAGATTTTTTTGATGATGGCCATTCTGACTGGTGTGAGATGATATCTCATTGTAGTTTTGATTTGCATTTCCCTAATGATTAGTGACATTGAGCATTCTTTCATGTGTTTCTTGGCAGTCTGTATATCTTCTTTGGAGAAATGTCTATTTAGGTCTTCTGCCCATTATTGGATTGGGTTGTTTGTTCTTTTGTTATTAAGCTGCATGAGCTGCTTATAAATTTTGGAGATTAATCCTTTGTCAGTTGCTTCATTTGCAAATATTTTCACCCATTCTGAGGGTTGTCTTTTGGTCTTTTTTATGGTTTCCTTTGCTGTGCAAAAGCTTTGAAGTTTCATTAGGTCCCACTTGTTTATTTTTGTTTTTCCATTTCTCTAGGAGGTGGGTCAAAAAGGATCT
This sequence comes from Stenella coeruleoalba, assembly GCF_951394435.1. Lineage (NCBI taxonomy): Eukaryota > Metazoa > Chordata > Mammalia > Artiodactyla > Delphinidae > Stenella > Stenella coeruleoalba. The sequence continues at coordinate 55,179,874 of NC_137156.1, forward strand.
TGCTGTGATTTATGTCATAGAGTGTCCTGCCTATGTTTTCCTCTAAGAGTTTGATAGTTTCTGGCCTTACATTTAGGTCTTTAATCCATTTTGAGCTTATTTTTGTGTATGGTGTTAGGGAGTGATCTAATCTCATACTTTTACATGTACCTGTCCAGTTTTCCCAGCACCACTTATTGAAGAGGCTGTCCTTTCTCCACTGTACATTCCTGCCACCTTTATCAAAGATGAGGTGTCCATATGTGCATGGATTTATCTCTGGGCTTTCTATCCTGTTCCATTGATCTGTCTTTCTGGTTTTGTGCCAGTACCATACTGTCTTGATTACTGTAGCTTTGTAGTATAGTCTGAAGTCAGGGAGCCTGACTCCTCCAGCTCCTTTTTTCGTTCTCAAGATTGCTTTGGCTATTCGGGGTCTTTTGTGTTTCCATACAAATTGCGAAATTTTTTGTTCTAGTCCTGTGAATAATGCCAGTGGTAGTTTGATAGGGATTGCATTGAATCTATAGATTGCTTTGGGTAGTAGAGTCATTTTCACAATGTTGATTCTTCCAATCCAAGAACATGGTATATCTCTCCATCTATTTGTATCATCTTTAATTTCTTTCATTAGTGTCTTATAATTTTCTGCATACAGGTCTTGTGTCTCCTTAGGTAGGTTTATTCCTAGATATTTTATTCTTTTTCTTGCAGTGGTAAATGTGAGTGTTTTCTTGATTTCACTTTCAGATTTTTCATCATTAGTATATAGGAATGCCAGAGATTTCTGTGCATTAATTTTGTATCCTGCCATTTAACCAAACTCATTGATTAGCTCTAGTAGTTTTCTGGTAGCATCTTTAGGATTCTCTATGTATAGGATCATGTCATCTGCAAAGAGTGACAGCTTTACTACTGCTTTTCCGATTTGGATTCCTTTTATTTCCTTTTCTTCTCTGATTGCTGTGGCTAAAACTTCCAAAACTATGTTGAATAAGAGTGGTGAGAGTGGGCAACCTTGTCTTGTTCCTGATCTTAGTGGAAATGGTTTCAGTTTTTCACCATTGAGGATGATGTTTGCTATGGGCTTGTCATATATGGCCTTTATTATGTTGAGGAAAGTTCCCTCTATGCCTACTTTCTTCAGGGTTTTTATCATAAATGGGTGTTGAATTTTGTCAAAAGCTTTCTCTGCATCTATTGAGATGATCATATGGTTTTTCTCCTTCAATTTGTTAATATGGTTTATCACATTGATAGATTTGCGTATATTGAAGAATCCTTGCATTCCTGGAATAAACCCCACTTGATCATGGTGTATTATCCTTTTAATGTGCTGTTGGATTCTGTTTGCTAGTATTTTGTTGAGGATGTTTGCATGTATGTACATCAGTGATATTGGCCTGTAGTTTTCTTTCTTTGTGACATCCTTGTCTGGTTTTGGTATCAAGGTGATGGTGGCCTCGTAGAAGGAATTTGGGAGTGTTCCTCCCTCTGCTATATTTTGGAAGAGTTTGAGAAGGATAGGTGTTAGCTCTTCTCTAAATGTTTGATAGAATTCGCCTGTGAAGCCATCTGGTCCTGGGCTTTTGTTTGTTGGAAGATTTTTAATCACAGTTTCAATTTCAGTGCTTGTGATTGGTCTGTTCATATTTTCTATTTCTTCCTGATTCAGTCTTGGCAGGTTGTGCATTTCTAAGAATTTGTCCATTTCATCCAGATTGTCCATTTTATTGGCATAGAGTTGCTTGTAGTAATGTCTCATGATCTTTTTTATTTCTGCAGTGTCAGTTGTTACCTCTCCTTTTTCATTTCTAATTCTATTGATTTGAGTCTTCTCCCTTTTTTTCTTGATGAGTCTGCTAGTGGTTTATCTATTTTGTTTATCTTCTCAAAGAACCAGCTTTTAGTTTTATTGATCTTTGCTATTGTTTCCTTCATTTCTTTTTCATTTATTTCCGATCTGATTTTTATGATTTCTTTCCTTCGGCTAGCTTTGGGGTTTTTTTGTTCTTCTTTCTCTAATTGCTTGAGGTGCAAGGTTAGGTTGTTTATTCGAGATGTTTCCTGCTTCTTAGGTGGGCTTGTATTGCTATAAACTTCCCCCTTAGAACTGCTTTTGTTGCATCCCATAGGTTTTGGGTCGTTGTGTCTCCATTGTCATTTGTTTCTAGGTATTTTTTTATTTCCTCTTTGATTTCTTCAGTGATCACTTCATTATTAAGTAGTGTATTGTTTAGCCTCCATGTGTTTGTATTTTTTACAGATATTTTCCTGTAATTGATAGCTAGTCTCATGGCGTTGTGGTCAGAAAAGATACTTGATACAATTTCAGTTTTCTTAAATTTACCAAGGCTTGATTTGTGACCCAAGATATGATCTCTCCTGGAGAATATTCCATGAGCACTTGAGGAAAATGTGTATTCTGTTTTTTTGGATGGAATGTCCTATGAATATCAATTAAGTCCATCTTGTTTAATGTATCATTTAAAGCTTGTGTTTCCTTATTTATTTTCATTTTGGATGATCTGTCCATGGGTGAAAGTGGGGTGTTTAAGTCCCCTACTATGAATGTGTTACTGTCGATTTCCCCTTTTATGGCTGTTAGTATTTGCCTTATGTATTGAGGTGCTCCTATGTTGGGTGCATAAATATTTACAATTCTTATATCTTCTTCTTGGATCGATCCCTTGATCATTATGTGGTGTCCTTCTTTGTCTCTTTTAATACTCCTTATTTTAAGGTCTATTTTGTCTGCCATGAGAATTGCTACTCCAGCTTTCTTTTGGTTTCCATTTGCATGGAATATCTTTTTCCATCCCCTTACTTTCAGTCTGTATGTGTCTCTAGGTCTGAAGTGGGTCTCTTGTAGACAGCATATATAAGGGTCTTGTTTTTGTATCCATTCAGCCAATCTGTGTCTTTTGGTGGGAGCATGTGGTCCATTTACATTTAAGGTAATTATCGATATGTATGTTCCTATTTCCATTTTCTAAATTGTTTTGGGTTCGTTATTGTAGGTCTTTTCCTTCTCTTGTGTTTCTTGTCTAGAGAAGTTCCTTTAGCAGTTGTTGTAGAGCTGGTTTGGTGGTGCTGAACTCTCTCAGCTTTCGCTTGTCTGTAAAGGTTTTAATTTCTCCATCAAATCTGAATGAGATCCTTGCTGGGTAGAGTAGTCTTGGCTGCAGGTTTTTCTCCTTCATCACTCTCAGTATGTCCTGCCACTCCCTTCTGGCTTGTAGGGTTTCTGCTGAGAGATCAGCTGTTAACCTTATGGGGATTCCCTTATGTGTTATTTGTTGTTTTTCCCTTGCTGCTTTTAATATGCTTTCTTTGTATTTAATTTTTGACAGTTTGATTAATATGTGTCTTGGCGTATTTCTCCTTGTATTTGTCCTGTATGGGACTCTCTGTGCTTCCTGGACCTTATTAACTATTTCCTTTCCCATATTAGGGAAGTTTTCAACTATAATCTCTTCAAATATTTTCTCAGTCCCTTTCTTTTTCTCTTCTTCTTCTGGAACCCCTAGAATTCGAATGTTGGTGTGTTTAATGTTGTCCCAGAGGTCTCTGAGACTGTCCTCAGTTCTTTTCATTCTTTTTTCTTTATTCTGCTCTGCAGTAGTTATTTCCACTATTTTATCTTCCAGGTCACTTATCCGTTCTTCTGCCTCAGTTATTCTGCTATTGATCCCATCTAGAGTACTTTTAATTTCATTTATTGTGGTGTTCATCATTGCTTGTTTCCTCTTTAGTTCTTCTAGGTCCTTGTTAACTGTTTCTTGCATTTTGTCCATTCTATTTCCAAGATTTCGGATCATCCTTACTATCATTATTCTGAATTCTTTTTCAAGTAGACTGCCTATTTCCTGTTCATTTGTTAGGCCTGGTGCATTTTTATCTGGCTCCTTTATCTGCTGTGTGTTTTTCTGTCTTCTCATTTTTCGTATCTTACTGTGTTTGGGGTCTCCTTTTTGCAGACTGCAGGTTCGTAGTTCCCGCTGTTTTTGATGTCTGTCTCCAGTGGCTAAGGTTGGTTCAGTGGGTTGTGTAGGCTTCCTGGTGGAGGGGACTAGTGCCTGTGTTGTGGTGGATGAGGCTGGATCTTGTCTCTCTAGTCGGCAGGTTCACGTCTGGTGGTGTGTTTTGGGGTGTCTGTGGCCTTATTATGATTTTAGGCAGCCTCTCTGCTAATGGGTGGGGTTGTGTTCCTGTCTTGCTAGTTGTTTGGCATAGGTTGTCCAGCACTGTGGCTTGCTGGTCGTTGAGTGAAGCTGGGTGCTGGTGTTAAGATGGAGGTCTCTGGGAGATTTTCGCCGTTTGATATTATGTGGAGCTGGGAGGTCTCTTGTTGACCAGTGTCCTGAAGTTGGCTCTCCTACCTCAGAGGCAGAGCCCTGACTCCTGGCTGGAGCACCAAGAGCGTTTCATCCACACGGCTCAGAATAAAAGGGAGAAAAAGTAGAAAGAATTAGTAGAAATATGAGGAAAGAAAGAAGGAAAGGAGGGAAGGAAGAAAGAAAGAAAGAAGCAAAGAAGGAAAGAAGGCAAGAAGGAAAGAAAGGATGGAGGGAGGGCGGAAGGAAGGAAGGAGGGAAAGAAGGAAAAAAGAAAGAAGATACAGTAAAAATAAAGTATAATAAAGTTATTGAATTAAAAAATTCTTATTTAGAAAAAAAAAGGGACGGATAGAACCTTAGGCCAAATGTTGGAAGCAAAGCTATACAGACAAAATCTTACACAGAAGCATACACATACCTCCTCACTAAAAGAGGTAAAGGGGGAAAAATCATAAATCTTGCTCTCAGAGACCACCTCCTCAATTTGGGATGATTCGTTGTCTAAAGGAGGGAAGGAAGGAAGGAAGGAAAGAAAGAAAGAGAAAGAAAGAAAGAAGATAAAGTATAATAACGTTATTAAAATTAAAATTAATTATTAAGAAAAAAATTTTTAAAAAAACCATGGACGGATAGAACCCTAGGACAAATGGTGGAAGCAAGACTATACAGACAAGATCTCACACAGAAGCATACACATACACATTCACAAAAAGAGGAAAAGGGGAAAAAATCATAGGTCTTGCTCCTAAAGTTCACTTCCTTAATTTGGGATGATTGGTTGTCTATTCAGGTATTCCACAGCTGCAGGATATATCAAGTTGATTGTGGAGCTCTAATCCGCTGCTTCTGAGGCTGCTGGGAGAGATTTCCCTTTCTCTTCTTTGTTCTCACAGCTCACCGGGGCTTAGCTTTGGATTTGGCCCTGCCTCTGCGTGTAGGTCGCTGGAGGGAGTCTATTTTTCGCTCAGACAGGACGGGGTTAAAGGAGCCGCTGATTCGGGGGCTCTGGCGCACTCAGGCCGGCGGGGAGGGAGGGGCACGGAGTGTGGGGCGGGCCTGCGGCGGCAAAGGCCTGCGAGACTTTGCACCAGCCTGAGGCCCGCCGTGCTTTCTCCCGGGTAAGTTGTCCATGGATCCCGGGAACCTGGCAGTGGCGGGCTACACAGGCTCCGCGGAAGAGGGGTGTGGAGGGTGACCTGTGCTCGCACACAGGCCCCTTGGTGGCGGCAGCAGCAGCCTTAGCGTCTCCCGCCCGTCTCTGGGGTCCGCGCTTTTAGCCGCGGCTCGCGCCCGTCTCTGGAGTTCCTTTAAGCAGCGTTCTTAAACCCCTCTCCTCACGCACCAGGAAACAAAGAGGGAAGAAAAAGTCTCTTGCCTCTTCGGCAGGTGCAGACTTTTCCCCGGACTCCCTCCCGGCTAGCTGTGGTGCATTAACCCCTACAGGCTATGTTCAAGCCGCCAACCCCAGTCCTCTCCCTGCGCTCGGTCCGAAACCGAAACCCGAGCCTCAGAGCCTCAGCCCGCAGCCCCGCCCGCCCCGGCGGGTGAGCAGACAAGCCTCTCGGGCTGGTGAGTGCCGGTCGGCACCAATTCTCTGTGCGGGAATCTCCCCACTTTGCCCTCCGCACCCGTTGCTGTGCTCTCCTCCGCGGCTTCGAAGCTTCCCCCCTCCGCCTCCCACAGTCTCCGCCCACGAAGGGGCTTCCTAGTGTGTGGAAACTTTTCCTCCTTCACAGCTCCCTCCCACTGGTGCAGCTGCCGTCCCTATTGTTTTGTCTCTGCTTTTTCATTTTTTTCTTTTGCCCTACCCAGGTACGTGGGGAGTTTCTTGACTTTTGGGAGGTCTGTCTTACTCTTACTACTCTTACTCTTACTACTCTTACTACGTCTTACTCTTCCGCCATCTTCCTCTCATTCCTAATAGTCTTTATTTTAAAGTCTATTTTGTCTGATATGTGAATTGCTACTCCAGCTTTCTTTTGGTTTCCATTTGCATGAAATATCTTTTTCCATCCCCTTACTTTCAGTCTATGTGTCTCTAGGTCTGAAGTGGGTCTCTTGTAGACAGCAAATATATGGGTCTTGTTTTTGTATCCATTCAGCCTATCTGTGTCTTTTGGTGGGAGCATTTAGTCCATTTACATTTAAGGTAATTATCGATATGTACGTTCCTAATCCCATTTTCTTAATTTTTTGGGGTTCGTTATTGTAGTTCTTTTCCTTCCCTTGTGTTTCTTGCCTAGAGAAGTTCCTTTAGCAGTTGTTGTAGAGCTGGTTTGGTAGTGCTGAACTCTCTCAGCTTTTGCTTGTCTGTAAAGGTTTTAATTTCTCCATCAAATCTGAATGAGATCCTTGCTGGGTAGAGTAATATTGGTTGCAGGTTTTTCTCCTTTATCACTTTAAATATGTCCTGCCAGTCCCTTCTGGCTTGCAGAGTTTCTGCTGAAAGATCAGCCGTTAACCTTATGGGGATTTCCTTGTGTGTTATTTGTTGTTTTTCCCTTGCTGATTTTAATATGTTTTCTTTGTATTTAATTTTTGACAGTTTGATTAATATGTGTCTTGGCATATTTCTCCTTGGATTTATCCTGTATGGGACTCTCTGTGCTTCCTGGACTTGATTAACTATTTCCTTTCCCATATTAGGGAAGCTTTCAACTATAATCTCTTCAAATATTTTCTCAGTCCCTTTCTTTTTCTCTTCTTCTTCTGGAACCCCTAGAATTCGAATGTTGATGCGTTTAATGTTGTCTCAGAGTTCTCTGAGACTGTCCTCAGTTCTTTTCATTCTTTTTTCTTTATTCTGCTCTGCAGTAGTTATTTCCACTATTTTATCTTCCAGGTCACTTATCTGTTCTTCTGCCTCAGTTATTCTGCTGTTGATCCCTTCTAGAGTATTTTTCATTTCATTTATTGTGTTGTTAATCATTGTTTGTTTCATCTTTAGTTCTAGGTCCTTGTTAAATGTTTCTTGCAATTTGTTTATTCTGTTTCCAAGATTTTGGATCATCTTTACTATCATTATTCTGAATTATTTTTCAGGTAGACTGCCTATTTCCTGTTCATTTGTTAGGTCTGGTGGGTTTTTATCTTGCTCCTTCATCTGCTGTGTGTTTTTCTGTCTTCTTATTTTGTTTATCTTACTGTGTTTGGGGTCTCCTTTTTGCAGGCTGCAGTTTCATAGTTCCCATTGTTTTTGATGTCTGTCCCCAGTGGCTAAGGTTGGTTCAGTGTGTTATGTAGGCTTCCTGGTGGAGGGGACTGTGTTCTGGTGGTTGAGGCTGGATCTTGTCTTTCTGGTGGGCAGGCCCACGTCTGGTGGTGTGTCTGTGGGCTTATTATGATTATAGGCAGACTCTCTGTTAATGGGTGAGGTTGTGTTCCTGTCTTGCTAGTTGTTTGGCATAGGATGTTCAGCACTGTAGCTTGCTGGTCGTTGAGTGAAGCTGGGTGCTGGTGTTGAGATGGAGATCTCTGGGAGATTTTCGCCATTTGATATTATGTGGAGCTGGGAGGTCTTTTGTGGACCAATGTCCTGAAGTTGGCTCTCCCACCTCAGAGGCACAGCACTGACTCCTGGCTGTAGCAGCAAGAGCCTTTCATCCACACGGAAAAAAAGGAAAAGGGAAAAAAATAATAAATCTTGCTCTCAAAGTCCACCTCCTCTATTTGGGATGATTTGTTGTCTATTCATGTATTCCACAGATGCTGGGTACATCAAGTTGATTGTGGAGCTTTAATCCGCTGCTCCTGAGGCTGCTGGGAGAGATTTCCCTTTCTCTTCTTTGTTCTCACATCTCCAAGGGGCTCAGGTTTGGATTTGGCCCCGCCTCTGCGTGTAGGTCACCGGAGGGCGTTCTTCACTCAGACAGGATGGGGTTAAAGGAGCAGCTGATTCGGGGGCTCTGGCTCACTCAGGCCGGTGGGGAGGGAGGGGCACAGAGTGCGGGGCGGGCCTGCGGCGGCAGAGGCCAGCGTGACGCCGCACCAGCCTGAGGCGAGCCGTGCGTTCTTCCGGGGGAGCTGCCCCTGGTTCCCGGGACCCTGGCAGTGGCGGGCTGCACAGGCTCTCTGGAAAGGGGGTGTGGATAGTGACCTGTGCTTGCACACAGGCAGCAGCAGCAGTCTTAGCGTCTCATGCACGTCTCTGGGGTCCGCGCTGTTAGCAGCAGCTCACGCCCGTCTCTGGAGCTCCTTTTAGCAGCGCTCTTAATCCCCTCTCCTTGCGCACCAGGAAACAAAGAGGGAAGAAAAAGTCTCTTGCCTCTTTGGCAGGTCCAGACTTTTCCCCAGACTCCCTCCCGGCCAGCCGTGGCGCACTAACCCCCTGCAGGCTGTGTTCACGCCGCCAACCCCAGCCCTCTCTCTGCGCTCCAACCGAAGCCCGAGCCTCAGCTCCCAGCCCCGCCCGCCCCGGCGGGTGAGCAGACAAGCCTCTCGGGCTGGTGAGTGCCAGCCGGCATCGATCCTCTGTGCGGGAATCTCCCCGCTTTGCCCCCCGCACCCCTGTTGCTGTGCTCTCCTCCGCGGCTCCGAAGCTTCCCACCTCCGCCACCCGCAGTCTCCGCCCGCGAAGGGGCTTCCTAGTGTGTGGAAGCCTTTCCTCCTTCACAGCTCCCTACCGCTGGTGCAGGTCCCATCCCTATCCTTTTGTCTCTGTTTATTCTTTTTTCTTTTGCCCTACCCAGGTACGTGGGGACTTTCTTGCCTTTTGGGAGGTCTGAGGTCTTCTGCCAGCGTTCAGTAGGTGTTCTGTAGGAGTTGTTTCACGTGTAGATGTATTTCTGGTGTATCTGTGGGGAGGAAAGTGATCTCCGCGTCTTACTCTTCCGCCATCTTCCTGGAAGCCCCCTCGTGCTTTTTTCGGGTCTTTGTTTCTATGCGAGTGCTTTCTGTAGTTGTGGCAAGTGGGGGCCACTCTTCATCGTGGTGCATGGGCCTCTCACTATCGCGGCCTCTCTTGTTGTGAAGCACAAGCTCCAGACACAAAGGCTCAGTAGTTGTGGCGCACGGGCCTAGTTTCTCCGCGGCATGTGGGATCCTCCCAGACCAGGACTCGAACCCGTGTCCCCTGCATTAGCAGGCAGATTCTCAACCACTGTGCCACCAGGGAAGCCCTAGTTCCTTGATTTTTACATTCATTTATAAATTCATTCAGTTTTTCTTATCTACTTACTGCATGCTGAGCACTGGTCTAGGCATGGGGATAGAAGAGAAAAAAAGAGACAAATTCTTCTTTTGTGGAATTTACTTTTTAGGGGAATGGACAAATACTATACAAAACATTAGGTTTTATGAGTTTTGTGAAAAAATAAAACAGTGTACAGAGAATAGAGAGTGTCTTTGTTAGACCTCAGGGTTGACATGCATTGCATTCCATGTGTTGATGCCCTCTGGACGTGTGTAATAAATACTAAGTCCCCACTGGTATCAGGAGTGGTTGTTTCAGAGAACAAGGTAATGGAACACTTAGGGAAGAAGGAGATGGGAGGAGATCTGGGAGAAGAGCATTCCAGGCAGAGGGAAGAGGGAATACAAAGTCTCTGTGGTGGAAATGCGCTTCGTATTTTCAACAAACTGCAAGGAGTGTAGAGAGAAGTAGGCAAGAGGAAGTAGCATATCTTGTAGAGCCTTTAAGATCCCTGAGGGACTGCGGCTTTTACTCCAGGTGAGATCATGTTTTGAGTTACATATTATCCAAACTTCTCTGGCTGTTATTTTGAGAATACAACAGGAGGAGACATTGGTTGAGCAACCGACAGCTCTGATGGACCAATTAGGAAACAGTGAGACAGATGAAAGGTGATAATTGGCTTGTTTCAAGATTGTAACAGGCAAGATGACAAGAACACATCAACCTCTTGAAACATTTTAAATGGAGAGCCGACAGGACTTGCTGGTGCACTGCATCTGTTGGTATGAAATGTGTATACTATTATACCAGTGAACATTGCCTCCCCACACCCTACCCCAACACAGAACATCTATTCTTTTTAATAATTTTGTGCACAAGAAGTTAACAGAAATATTTTTATATAGATGAAATTTGGAGTTCAAAATCTTGGGTTTGCATCCTGGCTAAATCAGCTGTGCAAACCTGGGCAAATTATCCTATCCTTTGGTTTCATAGTTTCGTCATGAAGATTAAAGGAGTCTTTACAAGGAATTATCAACTTTAAAATTCAGAGAAAAATACACTAAAGGGAAAACAAAAATAAGAGTTGTGGGTTTATAGTTAGAACATTGTTGAGTGCTTGGGATTAGCTCAGGAGATATATTTCATTGTATGAAAGAGTATAACCGAAACTGGCAGGTTAAAATGTTCAGAGAGATGGCCCTCTAAAACGTCAGTCTTCTCCACAGACCATTATTAGGAGCTTCCAGGGTGATAAGGATGTTTATAAAAAGAGAGGCACAAAGCCTCAAACCAAAGAAATTATGATTCAAAGTCCTTTCCTCATGCCTTGTCCTCATGTTTAGACTTTAGTTTGTATTTAGAAAGAACAGAAGAGAACAGGAGTGAAAGAGATGTTGTCTAGGGTCACACTTTAAGTGCTAAGGTAATTTCCAAAGCAGTTCCTTATTTGGGTCACTGCAGTACTGGATCTGGAACTCAGCTTTACTGGTTAGGAAATCTGATGTTGTCCTAGTGCTAGAGCTGACTCAGAGGAAGTGACTATCTTAACTGAATTCCCGAAAGGATTATAAACAAACCAGGAAGCTAATTTAATTTTCATGGCTTTGAATTGACCCAATTTTTCATGTCCATCAAATTATACACCTCTCCAGCTTCCCTGGTGGCGCAGTGGTTGAGAGTCCGCCTGCCGATGCAGGGGACATGGGTTCGTGCCCCGGTCCAGGAAGATCCCACATGCCGCGGCACGGCTAGGCCCGTGAGCCATGGCCGCTGAGCCTGTGCGTCCGGAGCCTGTGCTCCGCAATGGGAGAGGCCACAACAGTGAGAGGCCCGCGTACCGCAAAAAAAAAAAAAAATTATACACCTCTCTAGTGTAAGCAGAAGCCATATTAGAGCAGAAGGCATCTGGTAAGCATGATATCAGGGCACAGGCAGTAGGAAGGAAGGTTTGGGGCATAACTCACCCATTCAAAGCCAGCTGAAATGTTTTTACCCCACGTCAGAGTATTTTTCCAGGATGCAGATGTTCATTGCCTTGTCCAGTGGATCTCCCTTGGACAGTCTTCCAGTCACTGACTACTTTTTCTTTGCTCAACTTTCTTTGAGCACAATTCAAATTGCCTTCTTTATTTGTAGTCAAAAGCACATGAACATATAAAATGCACTGTATGATAAGTTTGGGAGTCAGATAGGTCAGCATTTACTTATGAGTTGCGTGACTTTGAACAAGTTAAACAAATTGATTACTTTCTTAGCCTGCTTCATTATATGTGAAAAGCAATACCTAGTCTTCAGGTATATTGTGAGGATAAAAGAAATAATGCACTTAGTTCTATGCTTCTCACATAGTGGACTCCCAATTAGACATAAAAGCTGTTTTCTCTGTTTAGGCCATTCTTTCTTTCTCTATCTCTCTCTCTCTCCCTCCTTCCCACCCTCCCTCTCTCCTGTTCTGCTATTTTTCCCTAGACTCAGCTGTGCATTGTTTTCTTATGATCATTCAACCCAATTAACAGGCTAGCTTCCTGTGATCACATGCTGATACTGACAGGTGACAGGTCAGAAGCGACTCTAAGAATTGCATGCATTTGAATGTTATTAATTTGTTCAGTATATCAACTGTTTTGAAATTAATGGAGATTAAAATTTGAAATATCATATGAATTGTTGGGTGAACATTTCTTTAAGTGTTTTTAAATTTTATGAGTTACAAAAGTGTGTAAGAAGTCTGAGAAACTCCAGAAGAATTTCCAACAAAGTTAAGAGAACTAATGTAGACCATGACTCTCAAAGGAAACTAACCACAGTGAAGGTCAGACAATCCTAGAAGAGGAAAAAGAACAGTCAGAAATACAGAGAATAATGAAATAACACCAGGCTCATCAAGGAGAGGTGCTAGACGTGAATAGTCAACAAACTACAATCAACAAGGAAAAACAAAATGTGAGAAAAATGTATCACAACTGTGCTCCATGTAAGGCTAGATATTGGGGATTCAGGTTAATAACAGCAAATATATACAACATGCTACAGGTTGCTGAGAAGGAAGATTTTCACTCAAATCACTCACTGTCCAATATTTGGTCTATTCTGAGACACAGAGTTTACTTGTGAAACACATCTATGCACAGTGCCATTTAGTAAAAGTGACTGAGATTAGTTTAGTTCCAGAATCTAATCACAGATACCTATGCGCTAAGTGTCTCAGAAATTTAATCATGCACTCTGTAATTTCCGTATCTCTGTTTGGTGATGGTAGACCTATGTATTTTAAGCTGGATAGAGTTATTGTTGTTCCTATTGTTAATGCTTTTTGATATATTAATATTATTACTGTCACTCATAAGGGACTCCTCAGGCCCAATTATTAGAATTGATCATGATGGTGGCCATTTTTATTCATTTATTTTAACTGCCTAAATAATAGCCTTCTTAGTTACACCTTCAGATATGTTGATACATTTCACCTTCCTGAGATTTTGTCCTGGGCACTTTAACCGACACAGACTTTGTCACACCTTCTCAGTCATTGTTTTATGATTCTTCCTGAAGTAGATCATTGTCACCAGCTTACTACTTTAATTCAGGTTTTACTTGGGTTTGATTTGCTTAACATTCTGTGATTGAAGTGATTTTTTACATTTTCTTAAAATACTCTGTATACCATGAAATGCATAAAAAAGGTCAGAATGGAATCAAATTGAAACATAAATGATATAACTAAATATATAACATATGCTGGACGATATGGATAATATGAATGATATAAAAACTTAGGACACTTTCAGGTAGATGAGTAAAACTTTCTGCGAATTATTAAAACTGGACTCTTCATTTTGCTTTGAGCAAGAAGAGAAATGTGATTAGTTTAGTTATTACATTGTCCTTGATAGGCAAAAAATAAAAGTACAGTAGATATTCCTTTTGAGGAGCAGCTCTTCTTTGGGGGGAGAACTACTTAAGACTCATCTTATTTCTGTATTTTGTGATGTGGGAGTGGGAGGCAAGCTTCATCTTGTGAAATCATCTTGGAGGACATCATAATGTCACACGTTGCATTCAGAGCACTCCATGATGTTTCCACTAGGCTTTCCAAATTTAACTCCTGAAACTCTTCCTTGTAAAAGTTTTTTTTTTAATTGAAATGTATTTGATTTACAATGTTGTGTGAATTTCTGCTGTACATCAAAGTGATTCAGAGATATATATTTCTTTTCATATTCTTTTCCATTATGGTTTATCACAGGACATTGAATATAGTTCCCTGTGCTATACAATAGGACCTTGCTGTTTATCCATGCTATATATAATAGTTTGTGCCCGCTAATCCCACACCCCCAATCCTTCCCTTACACATCCCCCCTCTCCTTTGGTGACCACAAGTTTGTTCTCTGTATCTGTGAGTCTGTTTCTGTTTCATAGATATGTTCACTTGCATCATATTTTAGATTCCATATATAAGTAGTATCATATGGTATTTGTCTTTCCCTTTCTGACTTACTTTGCTTAGTATGATAATCTCTGGGTCCAACCATGTTGCTGCAAATGGCATTATTCCATTTTTTTTATGGCTGAGTAATATTCCGGTGTGTGTGTGTGTGTGTGTGTGTGTGTGTGTGTGTGTGTATCACATCTTCCTTATCCATTCATCTGTTGATGGACATTTAGGTTATTTCCATGTCTTGGCTATTATAAATAATGCTGCTGTGAACATAGGGGTGCATGCATCTTTTCGAGTTATAGTTTTGTCTGGATTGACTTTGAAAGTTCAGGTGTTTTTAAGTTTTATCGGTGTGCAAAACACGTCTTGAATTTCTTTAACGTCGCTTGCAAGCTTGTTCTATATTTATTTTACCCTTGCATAAGTCAAAAGTAGCGGAACAGATTTTGCTCAGATTGGGCAAAAGCAATTACCAGACCCTTAGACTAGGGCTTGTCATGGTCGCAGAATATAATTTTGGGGGAAGCCATGATGGCACGTAAATACAGGGTTATTAAAGGTTTCCACTGAGCTCTCTGCAGCTTAATGCTTTCTAGCACAGATCTTCTCAGAAGGATCTGCAGTGTCATTTCAGAAATTGGGTGGCATGTTTTACACTCTGCATTAACTTTGGTTTTAGCATATGCTCCTGGCTCTATGTTCATCCCAAATTATAACCACAGTGAAAATAGTAATAAATATTGGCTTAGCACTTGAACATGGACAAAGTGCTTTCATCATTACGTTTTCCAGTAGATCCTTACAGCCCTATGTGTCATGAATGATGTTTCTTTCTTTTTACAGATAAGAACACTGAGATTCATCAAGTTAATGAAATGACCCAAGTCCACTTCAGCTCTTAAGAGGTAGGACTCTAATCCAATTCTTCATTCATTCAACAGTTAGGTCGTGAAAACCTACTATGTGCCAGGCACTGAGCCAGGCAAGGGAGACACAGTGATGAACAAGGCAAGCAGAGTTTCTTTCTTCGTAAAATGTCCACTAAACGAGATGCACAAAACATGAGCATAAAATCACGACTCATTATACTGTTACAAGTTGTGATGTTCCAAAGGAAAAGGTCAGCACACTCTGAGAGGGGAAAACACAGGCACCTGTTTGCCATAAGGTAGACTCTGTGAAGAATATGCACATGCATTTAAATTGAGACAAGAAGCAGTTAATGGGCTCTGACTCCACAGCTTACTTTCAACATTATACTCAGACTAGCTTGGAACGATGATCTGACAACAACACAGAGAAATCTCGACATTAAGGAATAAAGTCCTCATCTTTGTCTTTATTTAAAAAATAAAACTACTGGATACTAGTCAAAATTCACTTTACCTTGACCAATATCCAGGATAATAGGCCAGAATATTATTGCAGTGGCAGCCTTCTTTCGAAAGCACTTCTGGCTTCTGAAACCAGAACGGACAGATGTCCTCCTGAAGCCCATGTAACACTTAGTCTAGCCTCCTCTTCAGACGCTTAGAACTGCCTTGGGTGTAATTAGTTCTGCCGAGTTACACTGTCCATAAGGGCAGAGATCATGACATTTCCACGTCTGCATTCTCAAAGGTGTGCTGGTTCAACATTTGGTGTTCAACTGAATTGGTGGATGGAGATACGTAATCTGTGCCTGGGCAGAATGTATAATAAGTGGCCTGGTGTAGCATAAAGAAGGGGTCTGTGGTGTCTGGTTGATCGGGATTCAAGTTCTCATCCCAGCCTGCCCGACCTTGCTTACTTAAACTTCTCTGAGCTTTGGATTCCCTGTCTGTAAAAATAGATACTAACATCTCCCTTATGAGACTGTTAGGCTGTTGTAGAAGAGAAAACACAATCTACATGAAATAGGATGGACTGATTCGATCGCTCACAAATTTGTAGCTACTATCAAAGTCGTACAAGTCTCTTTTGATTATGGTTTATCCATCTCCTAGAGCTATCTGGAGTTTGGTTAAGGAAAATGGGGCGAAAATTCTGCGTGTTATGGTATTTAACATACTATATAGATGTTCGTGACATATCAAGATGTAATAAATGATAAAGGTGCTAAGACATGATGATCTATTTAGCAAAGGACCACATAAGGATTATATTTCACGGTGAACAATTAAATAGTATAGCATTCTTGTCCAATCAAAATGTATTATATGAATAATGCTGTTTCCTAGATTTTTAAGATTATTGTTGCATATATCTAAAAATAATTACAACGTGGTAGGACTGCATGAAACTGAAATCCATTCAAATCTTTCTACATACGTTGTTACCTTTCCTTGGTTCCTGTAAAGGCATCTTTAATACCCACCATCCCTGGTGCATTTTCCTGCTGGCTTTGCAACTGATGAGAGTAAACAAACATGCCATATCAATCCCAGAGCCCTTCTCTGATCCACAGGGCTGGTGGGGGCAAGAGGGCGGGGCAGTCCACAACATGAGCATAAAGAGAAATGTGAGTTCATGCTGTTAGGCCAAAGCAGGGATGTTAATCCCCAAAGTGCGTGGAGAGAGAGCCATAAAGTCAAAATAATAGTAATAAATAGCCATCTTCTTCCAGGTTTCAAACTCACCAAAGATAACATGAGCAAGAGAGACTATAAACAAAGAAAGAACATCTTTTTAGTAGCCCATCCTGTCCCTTTAATACTAGCTGTATTTGCCCGTGGAGAGAAAAACAATACTACAGACTTATTTAAATTTAAATTACTTCTAGCTGTTGATACACTATCTCCACTGAAATACTGCCTGTCTGGAATGTAGCAGACAACGGTCTGATTATCATCATCATTATTATTACTTTACATCTCCCCCCTTTCCTCTTGAGGTAACTACCACCTGGGATCATATTCAAGTAAACGGGAGGTCAGGTGTCCCCAGCCATCCCTGGCATTTCTTGGTGGTCTTAATCGTCACACACTGGTGGACCATTAGGCAGAGCTCTCTTAGTGGAGTGCTTTGATTTATACATTTCATACATTTGGGTGCTCCAAGCAGCTTTTGCTGTTAGATCCCATCTGGTGCCTCGTTGGTAATCTCAGGAGAAACCCGGAGATGTCTTTCCCATGTTCAGCTTTATAACCTGTGGTTCTTATCCACCTGGCTGATGTAAAATTTGTCCATAGACCTTTTGAAGGACAATATTTTTTCTTTTGTCAGCACCAACAATTGAGAAGGGTGGTGAAGTCCTAAGTACTGATTGTTTGTCAGTAACAGATGACAGCAAAGAGCCTCAAGAGTGGAACAGTATGTTTCAAGTTCCTCTGATGCCAGTTTGGCCAAGATGCTTGTATGGAGGGTACCTGACCCATGTCTTCCTTCTCTGCAATGACCGTTGAATTCTCAGTGTTGTTTATGCTGTGTGTGTGCAGGGGGCTGAATGTATGCTAGTAATACTCAGGAAAAGAGAACTTTTCAAAATTTTAAAAGCAAAATTTTTACACAGGCTCTACACTGGATGCAGTGAAACTAGTAACATGCCACTAAAATAGCTTGCGATTGTTCTCTGGCATTGTTGCTAAAGTGGATCAGGTTGAGAGTCGTCTGAGTTACAAACATCTGTTGTAACTCTTCAGGTAGACTGGACAAAGAGCACTGTGTGAATCCTCAAAGATTCAGTGCTGTGTGTGTGTGTGTGTGTGTGTGTGTGTGAGAGAGACAGACAGACAGACAGACAGAACATGCACGCCCTCACCCCTGTGCAGGCATTGCCTTCCTCCCCAAATGCCCTTCCTTCCACTCTGCCCTCACTGCAATATCTGCCCGTCTAGGGTCTACCTATTTTTAAAGCTTAATGAAACATCACTTACTCTATACTGTTAACCTGGCCCTCTTCAACCAGAAGCAATCTTTTCGTCCTCTGAATTCATTTCATCTGATCTGATTCTCTCCAAGGGCTTTTTTGTCTTGGTTTTAACTTAAGAGTGAACATAGTTCACTCATCTCCCAGTAGAACAGACTCATAACACCCATATTTGATGCGTTGTTGGCCCCCCAAAATGAATGTTAAATGAACGTCAAACACTCATGAATATCGTCATGCACGTCCAAACCCTGATGTATGTGGTACAGATAATAGAGAGCAATACATTAATACTAGTATCAAATTCAAATGCTGACAACTTTCTAATTTCCTGAAAAATCTGCCTGGTTTCTTCAAGTGCTGAGAGGGCTTCAGTGGAAGAATATGTGTTTGCTGCAACCTAATCTGGCAGACAGATCAGCCCAACTGGCTGTGTGCCTTCCCTGTAACTGTGCCCCTGTCAGACAAGACCCAGAGAAGCAGTGGCTTCACTGCAGTAAAGATTCCAGGAACAAATCAACCAAAGATTAAACACAAAGGCCAACTTGAGAAAAAGACTTCTTAATTCTTGGCAAAATAGCCATGGCTTGTTTAATGTTGACTTTAGATATTTTGGTAATATGTATTCTCATTTGTTCAACAAACCCTTATTGATAACTTCACTGGGTTCTGTGGGAGGGAATTGAACAAAAATAAAGAGGCATCATTGCCAGCAAGTGGAACAATTGGACATATACATATATATAATAATAAGTGCATTATTATTTTTTAGGACACTGCTATTTTTCAAAGCAACCCAACTCCAACCTCAAAGTCAATGTTATTTCTACCTTACTTACAACCTGTATTTAGTTGCCATATCCAATTTCATATTTTGCCCACTTTGTTTATTTATGACTGCTTTATTCATTTAAATATGTTAGCGGTAGATTGTGGGGACTTACATAATGTGTGATCACACTTTAAACATGTTGCAATGTCCTTTCTACGTTATAATGCTTCTGCCACATTTCCCTACAAAATGGACATTTTTGGTTCCTGGAGTCTGAGCATTGGAACCTATTTGAATGTCACTTGGTCCAGATTTCTCCCAGATGGATAAGTGCCCTTTTCAAGAAGCAGACACACTCTGATCGATATGTACGTGGCAGTCTCCAGTGCCGTGAGCTCACTAAATCCTCATGTAACAAATAGCAAATTCCTCTTCTGGACAGCTTTCATTTTACAGGGTAGTGCGCTTATCTGGTTGGCTGTGTTTAGTTGATTTTCATTATTTATCTGTTTTCTAATTTTTTTTAATTACGACTATTTTTTAGAGCAGTTCTAGGTTCACAGAAAATTGAGGGGCAGGTACTTCCCATATACCTACTGCCCCACAAATGCAGAGTCTTCACTACTATCAAAAACACCCACCAGATGGTATATTTGTTACAATGGGGAATTTACATTGACACATCATAATCATCCAACGTCCACAGGATCATACAGGGTAGTTTAACTGCCCCAAAGATCCTCTGTGCTCTATCTATTCATCCTTCCCTTTCTCCCCCAACCAGTGGCAATCACTGGCATTTTTACTATTTCCATACTTTTGCCTTTTTTAGAATATCGTATAGTTGAAATCATACAGTAGGTAGTCTTTTCACATTAGCATCTTTCACTTAGTAAAATGCATTTAGGTCTCCACGTCTTTTCGTGGTTTGATAGCTTATTTCTTTTCAGCTCTGAATAGTATTCTATTGTCTGGATGTACCACAGTTTATTTATCTATTCATCTGCTGAAAGACATCTTGGTTGCTTCCAAGTTTGGGCAATTATAAATAAAGCTGTATCCATGTACAGGTTTTTGGGTAGATGTAAGTTGTCAGCTACTTTGGGTAAATACCAAGGAGCACAATTGCTAGATTGTACGGTGAAAGTAAGTTTGGTTCCTGAGAAACTGCCAAGCTGTCTTCCAAAGTGGCTGTGCCAGTTTGCATTTCCACCAGCAAGGAATGAGGGGTCCTGTTGCTCCGCATTCTTGCCAGAATTTGATGTTATCCGTTTTTTGGATTTTGACCATTTTAATAAGTGTGTGGTGATATCTCATTATTGATTTAATTTGCATTTCCCAAGTGATATATGATGTGGCACATCACTTCATATGCTTATTTGCATCTGTATATCTTCTTTGGTGAGGTGTCTCTTAAGATCTTTGACTCATTTTAAAATCAGGTTGCTTGCTTTCTTACTATGGAATTTTAAGTGTTCTTTGTATATTTTAGATAGCAGTCCTTTATCAGATGTGTCTTTTGCAAATATTTTCTCCAAGTCTGTGGCTTCCCTTTTCATTATATTGACATTACTTTCCACAGAGCGGACATTTTTAATTTTAATGAAGTCTAGCTTATCAGTTATTTCAGTTATTTCTCTCATAAATCATGCTTTGATATTGTATCTAAAAAGTTATCACCATACCCAAGAGCATCTAGGTTTTCTCCTGTTATCCTCTGGGAAGTTTTATAGTTTTGTGTTTTACTTTTAGGTTTGACCTATTTGTGAAAGATGTAAAGTATGTATCTAGATACTTTTTTTTTTTTTTTTTGCCTGTGGATGTCCAGTTGTTTCAGCACCATTTGTTGAAAAGTCTGTCTTGGCTTCATGCTATTACCTTTGCTTTTCTGTCAAAAGTTCATTGACTCTATTTATGTGAGTCTGTTTCTGAGCTTTCTATTCTGTTCCACTGATCTGTTTGTCTGTTTTTTCACATACTACACTGTCTAGATTGCTAAGCGACTATATGACTCAGAAGAAAAGAAAGACTCAAGACTTACAGTTCATCTGAATACACATTGTTATGAGGAATATTTTGATGTCAAATGTCATTTGCCCTATTGTCTATGGAAAGTTCAAGAAACGCTGTCTCGGATGTCTTTATGTAGGCTGTTTATCTCTCTAGCTATTCTGATACTCCAGCCCTGTTTCATTTGGCTGTATGCCTTGTATTCCATTTCCATGGATTCTAGAATCATTTCTAGGCTGCAGCTGAAAAAAACATCTTTTGGGGGGCTTATTTATAGATACATAACAATTGCATTTAAGAGGTACCCTCCTCATGTTCGCACACTCCCAGATTCGACACTAATGTGAGGGTAATCTCTCACAACTAGGAACCCATCTAGTCGATACCTGAGAGGCCTCTCCTGTTTGCTCAATTGGCTGTCACATGGAGCACACCACGAAAGGTCCATTTATTTTTTTATTTTTTTTGCTAGATAACACCCTTTTCTGCACTTAGCCTACTCTTTTCCATTTGAAATTCAGCAAGCTTGAAATAACAACAGATCCTGTCCCTGATGGGGCATCAATGGAAATATATCTGTCATGTAATTGAGGAGGCTGTGGCATTGGGAAACCTAAGTCTTTGGCCTGTAACCTTCCGTCACCTGTGCAGTGAACACAGAAGAAATCTCATTGTTCATTGCAGTGGCTAAATGAGGAGCAGCATGTATAGTATTTGCTGGTGTAGGATTTTTCATTTAATTAAATCTGAGTTTCTATCTGCCCAAGGTACCTCATTGATAAAGGGAGGATGCTGAAAAAGCTTTGTCGGTGTTTAAGTCCCACAATAACTTTTTCCTGATATAATTAAAGTCCATCCATTGAATTTCAGTTCTCAGGGAATGTTAGTGTTTGTGAGCCAACACTGTCATCGCGACTTTGTATTTATACAACAGCTTTATTAGTCCTGTGATCTTGGGCAAGTCACTTAACCCCTGTGACTTTTGCTATTAAGCAGTTATTAATGCCTGCTAAGCAGAGTTGTTGTCAGGATTACATATATAGTGAATGTGAAAGAGCCTCATTACTTAGAAAGGGAACCACCTGCATTATCTCAGTTCATTCTTACAATACCAGTGGGAGGGTAGACCAGTTTTTTGTGTGTGTGTGTGTTTGTGTGTGTAAGTGTGTGTGTTTAACTCTCAATTCCAGATGAGAGTTTAGGTTCAGTAAACATTAAGTAAACTGTCTAACATTGCAGAGCTGGAAGGTTGCAAAACAGAGATTTCCCTTCTGGCTGTTTTGACACTCATTGACACTCGTAACACATCAGACCCTACATACATTTCCTGACACTAAAGCCTGACCTCGTTCAGGAATCTCACATTGACTCCCAATATATTGCAAGAAATCACATTTAAAAACGCAAACAGAAGATAATAGGAATCTTTCAAAACTGACCTGGAACTGAAAGTGCTCACTTTGGAGAAGAATCCGGGGTGTGTAGGGATGATTCACGTTGCCTTGTGAGAGTTGACTGTTAAATTGTTAGAAATTTCAACAGCTGGTGTTAAACACATTGTTAAATATTAAGCTATATAAATATAGCCATTGTTAAATATTAAATTATATAAATTAGCTAATTAAATTATAGTACAAAGGTGATGAATACTCAAAATTTATCACTTCCTAAATATTTTTACTACATTTTACTATTTTCTATACTTTAAAGCATATTGTAACTGTATGGTGGACATACTATATATATAAAATGGTCACTTACTACATATATGGCAGAAGTGATGGCATGTCCCTTTGTTTTGTAATAGGGAAGAACAAACATGACTCCATGTTGGATCTGTTTCTTTTTTTTTTAATATTTATTTATTTATTTATTTGGTTGCACCGGGTCTTGGTTGCGGCAGGCAGGCTCCTTATTTGCAGCTCACCAGCTCCTTAGTTGCAGCATGTAGTCTCCTTAGTTGTGGCAGGTGGGCTTCTTAGTTGTGGCTCACTGGCTCCTTAGTTGCAGCATGTGGGCTCCTTAGTTGTGGCAGGTGGGCTTCTTAGTTGTGGCTCACCGGCTCCTTAGTTGCAGCACTTGGGCTCCTTAGTTGTGGCAGGCAGCCTTCTTAGTTGTGGCTTGCTGGCTCCTTAGTTACGGCACATGGGCTCCTTAGTTGTGGCATGCAAACTCAGTTGCAGCATGAATGTGGGATCTAGTTCCCTGGCCAGAGATTGAACCCGGGCCCCCTGCATTGGGAGCACAGAGTCTTTATCCACTGCGCCACCAGGAAAGTCCTCAGATCTGTTTCTTTTACTTTAACCTTGGTATTCTATTGCTTTGGCTACAAGTTAAGAATGTTGCCTATAGCCTGAAATATACAGGATAGCCCATTCTCAAGGCTCTGACCTTTAAAGGTATAACACTTTCCCAATCATATAGAGATAGAAAGTTGCAGAACAGAGAATAACATTTGTCTTCTTGGAGGGTTACAGGAGCATCATGACCTGTTCTACATGGACAGATGCAGGAACAAAGGCTTCTGACATGAAGAAGTTTGCAACAACCAACCCCCCTCCCCTTTTGGTATAAAACAAGCCTGAGTTCTAACTTCAGTAAGGTGGTTCTTTGGAACACTAGTCCACCATCTTCTTAGTCTGCTGGCTTTCCAAATAAAGCCGCTATTCCTTGCCTCAACAACTCATCTCTCGATTTATTGACCTGTTTTGCAGCAAGCAGTAGGAACTTGGACTTGGTAACACCTTCTGATACTAGATTATCAAAGACTGCAGGTTCCATCTTGGGTTTCTTTCTCTCCGTCTCTTGGATATCTCACTCTAGGGAAACCAGCTGCCATGTCTTCAGGACATCCAGGCAGCCTATGGAGAGGACCATGTGGCAAGGAAATGAGGTCTCCAGCCTATAGCCGGAGAGCAACTGGAACCTGCCAAAACCACATGAACCTGGAAGTCTTCATATGACTACATTCCCAGCTGACAGCTTCGCTGTAGCTCAGGAAAGACTTTGAGCCAGAACCAAACAGTCAGACTGCTCCCGGTAGTCAGTAACTACTCCAGTAGCAAAGCATCTAAATATTCTTCAACTTGATGTCTTATTTTAGAGGGATTCCTGTAGAGGTCAAGAAACCTCTTTTTCCCTAAATGTTACACAATTGTGAACAAACTGAAAATTATAGCCACGATTAGCAGAAATGTTTGCCCTTTAAAATTTTCTAGTTAGTAGGCTCAGGCAAAAAAAACCAGTTAACTGCTTTCTGAAACTGTTTAATTGGGGGAAAGGCTTATTATTTCAAATGTGAATTTAGATATGAAATAACATAGTCTACTTGACATCTTTATTTTTTCTCTTTAAATGTGAACTATCAACCTGCAAAATTAAACCAGGGTTATCCAGGAAAGTCTCTCAAGGTCTATGCAGGGTGTGAATAGTTTATTCTTAATGGAAGTAAAAATTACATGGTTGTCCTTATTGAGTAAGGGAAGAAGGGTGGCCAGGGAGAGTGTTACAGCAACATACAGTGATGCTTTTGTGCGGAAGTTAAGGCAACTAGCCAGGAGGCTTTGGGTGTTTTTGCCACTGGAAGGAAGTTTAGTGGAAACCCTGGAACTAAACTAGAACTTTCACATGTTTGAGTCTTAATGTGGCACATGCTCTCTGATATACTATGGGGAATCTTTGCTACTTATGGGAGTGGCAGAAGTTATATCCTCTTAACCTAAGCAACCAAAAGATCCTACACCCAAGCATCACTAGAAAAGATACTTACGGGGACTTGGGTTTCCCCTCAGTCGTATCCTGCATATCTATAGAGGTACCCAGGCTCCAGATATATATCCATTATCTATATCTATATTTACATCTTTAGATATATACATATATATATATATCTACACATAGATATATATAAATTATAAATGCTGACATAAACTTTATTCTACAATAATAGGCCAGGAACTTCACTGAACCTCATGTTATTTGTGTTACTAAAAAATAAATCATCCACAACTTCACTAGGTGACCTCTTGCTTCCAGGGATGCACACCAAAATGTGCAGAATTTTGGAAAATATGGTAAAGATGTACAGAATTTTTAAATGCTCCAAAAATTGCCAAATGAAATTATTTGCTGAATTGAAGGACTGTGCCAAAAGCATTTTAAAGAGAAAATCCTGAATAAGAAAATTCTTGAGTCATTGGTTGTTCTGTGGTCTTATGGCAGAGGAAAAGCTAAGGCAGCCCAGATACAGTTACTAAAATAAGTCTATAGTTACTAAAATAAGTCCCAGCTTTTCTCTCTTGTTCTGTCTTTTTTATTGTTGTTTTGTCTTTTTTTTTTTTTAATGGTAGTAATTTTGAGGGGATGGATCTTTTTACCTCTCTTATTTTTAGGAGTAATACTTTCTTAAAACTTTTTTTTTTTTTTTTTTTTTTTTTGCAGAGAGGAATATAGGAAATTGCAGTGAGGCAATATTCAAACCTGGGAGACATTTTATTTTTTACACATATTTATGCATGTGAGTTCTTTCAGTCTTTCATTTTTCCCAGTCAAGGGAGATGGTGGCGGCAAGGTAGTTTTCTAGGCAAAGCCTCTTTCTTTCTCCTGACTTAGAGAGACTGCTTCCTTCAAATTTAGCTCATGTGTGGAAAACTTATTCACCCTCCCTCCTCTGATTTAAAGAATTAAAATAGGTCTAGGAAGGGTCTTCCCTGGACACTAGGCATCTCATTTCCACTGTTAAAGAAGAGAGATCTCTCTTGGGCACTCAGGTATGCTCCTCACCTGTAGAAATGTAATTTACTGGCTCTTTTTGAACTCTGCCACCCTAGATGTACATTCCAAAGTTCCTCCTCCAGTTTCAACTACCTGGGGTAGTCATTCCTCTTATCTTGCGGTTCATATTTTTAGCTTTCTCCATGTTTTGCTGAGTCCACATTTACATTTTTATTTCTGATCGCCCTTGATATTTTGAGAGGATTTCTCAAAAAGGCGAATGCTGATTTTACGCCACTATTTTAAAACTAGATGCCCAGTTCTTTTGTTTGAAATGTATTGTGTAGAATATACATACTGGGATCATTAATCCAGTCTCTAGACTAGGGACTGAATTAATGATCTAAGTATATAGATCATTAGATTAGATCTCATCTTCCTAGATTGTAATTCTTCTTCCTTTTAGAGTTTAAAATGTTGATATATCTAAAGTATTTGCAACAGTGAAGGAAATAGTGCTGCTAATATAGAATTCTGAAATTCCCTTCATTTCAGTTTTCTGCTGTAAGCAAACCTCAGTAGGTACAACCAGGTTTAATAGTATTGGTAGTAGAAAAAGGAAACAGAGGCACCCATCAGCTGTTGCTCCTGTGTTACCTGTGTTGTCTCAAAATTATTTTCAGCATAATTTTTAATATTCACAGGGCAGTTCTCAACTGAGCCTACTTTTCACTCCAAATGTACAAATTATATATTTCTTGAATTTGAATCCATTTTTCTGAAGGAAAAATGCTGGAATTCATTTACAGCATAAAGTTCTATGATTCATTAAAAAAAAAAAAGATCATGTGAGGTTAAAAAAAAGTGAGAAATTTAATTTCATATAAAAATAGCTGTGCTTTTAAAATATAACAAGTAGGGAAGGTTAAAAATCAACAAATCTAGATATTTGGGGGGGCGGTTTATTTGGCTTGAATTACTCTCCTGTAGTATTTAACCAACATTAAATAGTAGTTCTAAACAATCTTCTCTGTCTCTTTCTGTAGTAAAGGGATCCTCGGTAAAAATATTTCTGGGCAGGATTCTAATATTGATAATGTTGTAAACCATCTCTCATGATGACGTGAGACTCTTGTTTAGTTAGAAGTTTTGTTTGTCTGCATGTGTGTTCACTTTCTGTCAATTTGAAGTGAATCTGGTTCCAAGACTAACGTGTGGATTTTAACAAACAGGTAAAAGTGTGAGAGGAAAAAGGGGCACTTGCAGTGACAGATGGATCCGGGTTTCTCCTGGGGGAAAAGTCTTACAAATGACACTCCTGGGCTTCCCTGGTGGCACAGTGGTTGAGAGTCCGCCTGCCAATGCAGGGGACACGGGTTCGTGCCCTGGTCCGGGAAGATCCCACTTGCCGCGGAGCGGCTGGGCCCGTGAGCCATGGCCGCTGAGCCGGCACGTCCAGAGCCTGTGCTCTGCAACAGGAGAGGCCACAACAGTGAGAGGCCTGCGTACCGCAAAAAAAAAAAGAAATGACACTCCTGCTAAATCCCAGGATGTTCCAAGAGGGAACATCTCTTCCAAGGGCCAAATTGAGGAAGCAGACATGCATGGAAAACTTTACCATGTATAGAAGGAAACAGGAAACAGTAGAATCCCTGAAAGATAAAGTGGTTTGTGCACGTCAATGAGTCCATGAGTCCACACAGATGAATGGTCAATGTCAAGAACAATCTATGTAGCTCAAGGGGTTTCTGAGATCAGGGACAGCTGATAGAGGTGGAACTTAAAAGGCTAGAAATATAATCAGTGGCAGCACTGATGCTTTTGCCAATGCAGCTAGATGTTGTTAAGATAAAATGGAGAATAGGCTTGAAAATCCCCCAAACAGACAAAATCATATAAGCCACGCGAGCAAAACTAAATCTTGCTTATTTCATGAACATAAGCAAAACTCAGCTTAGGTTATTTCTTGTAAATGCCTCTCATAATCACAGAAGAAACTTGTCATTTTCTAAACTGGTGTTAAGATAATCTCTTAACCAATCCCCTGCTGTCTGGAAACCCCCACTGTAATAAACAGTCATTGTAAAGGTTTAACAACTTCCTCATCCTCATTTATGAGCCATTCTGTGATGTTATGCTTCTGGGCTTCATATTAGTTTGGGATTTGAAGACTCATAGTTTGCAAACTCTTCTTTTGTGTACAATACACTCTTACTAAATGCTATTTTACTGATCTGGTTTTAATTTTTACTATTTCTGGATTTTTGACAGTCTGGATACTTTTTTCTTTCTTTTTTAAGTTATTTATTTAGTTTATTTTTTCCCTTGATCTTGTTTTTTTTTTAATTTTTATTTTATATTGGAGTATAGTTAATTAACAATGTCATGTTAGTTTCAGGTGTACTGCAAAGTGATTCAGTTATACATTTACATGTATCTATTCTTTTTCAAATTCTTTTCCCATTTAGGTTATTACAGAATATTGAGCAGAGTTCCCTGTGCTATCCAGTAGGGCCTTGTTGGTTATCTGTTTTAAATATAGCAGTGTGTAAATGTCAGCCAACAGTCTGGATACTTTAAAGCCCAGAGAGACCTGAGACTTGCCCCTAGAAGCAAGTAGCCAACAAGAAAGTGCAGTCTTGAGATTGGGAACCCACATCTCAAGAGCAAAAGGAAAATATACAAAAGAGGTACAGTTCAAAAATATCCAGTAGCCTAAAATTTTGAGGCAAAAATATTGTTGAATAGAAAATGGGTCCCTGTCCTAGAACAATGGGTCTCTGGTCTAAGAGTTCCTAATTTTATCCAGTAGTAACCATATAAAAGCGGTGTAAATAAACACAGAAACTAATACTCAGCAGTGATTCTTGTTTCTGCCAAGGAAGTAGAGCCATTTAAGTAAATTACTTGTGAATGACGTGTGCAAAAATTGTGCACATGTAAGTAATGATTAACTGAGGCACTTATGTGCAAGGATGTCAATATGTATGTCTATTTATACACATTAACCTCTCTCCCCCTGGTTATCATGGCGTTTCCAGGGTATTATAATCAAGGTAAGACCATTCCGCCTAGCAGATTAAGTAGGGAGGATTATTTAGCTGGCAGTGTAGGTTTGGCTTAAGTTTCTCAAGACTAGCTCAGAGAGAGCTATTTCATATAGATGTAAACATTGCATTAGGCTTTTCTCACTCCCTTAAAATTCACGCCCACCCCCTTTCTTTATTATCACAATGAGTGCTCTTATCCAGAGGTGTGAAAAAAACAGCATTTAATGTTTATCTTTGGAGGTCTTTCTGGCATACTTTGGCATCTTCTGGTGAAATTCAGCACCTTTCAAATAATACTGAACATGTTTTTGGATGAGTTGATGACTCCTAACATCTCAATTTAGGAAAAACCTGTCCTAAAAGCATCCTCTGAAGAATTCCAGCACAAACTAATAATACCCCAATCAGAGAAGAAAACATAAAACCTTAAGTCAAAATGAAATGCACAAATAATGCAAAATGACAATTTAATGAAATGGGAATAAAATTCAAAGTTTTCAGGTAGCACATAACTTCAGAAAGCTCACTGGGGTACACAGAGCATCCCTCCCTGCTGAGCCAGAGAGAAGCTGAGTCTGCCACAAGCCTCATGCTGTTGTTCCCAGAGCTGCCCCAGTGACTACCTGTGAAAACGCAATTTAGAAGATGCCATTTGACTGTCCTCAGAAAGACATCATTAGTTAATTAAACTGTAGCTATTTAAGCACCTGTAACAAGTAATGGGAATTTCAGTTCTACTGATAAAAGGATATTATTTATAATGAGCTTCACCACCAAAGGAGTTCAGAATGTGGAAAGCTAACCATTAAATTGTGACTCAGAACGTTTTCATAACATCTGAGCTGCACATGCTGATGACAGGACAAGAACCAGGATATGGAGAAAGCGTGAGAGCTAATGAGCCTGCCTGTAGGAATAGTTGGCTCTTTGCGGGGGGGAATCTTCTCTATTTGTTGGGGTAGAAATGGGAGGTGGGAAGGTAACTAAGGAAGGGGGCATTGCTTTTTTTTCTCCACATTAATATGAGATTCAACAGAGAAGCCTATGGTTTTTTAATAGTGCTAGAATGTTCCACATTCTTCCTCTAAGAAATGTCAGCAGCAACTATAACTTCTTAGAAAAATCATGCAATGATGTAAAATGGCTAAGATCAGAGCTTCTTGGCCCGCATAACTTTGTTTGAGCATTCTCTTTCCCCTGCCACTAAAAGCCGGCTTTAAGTTTAAGATCTTCATATATCATCCATTACCTTAAGCTGTTGAGTAAACTAGCAAGACTCGGGACCTTCACTCCCTTTCTTGAAGATTTTAGCTCCAGCACCTCAGTCACTCTCCTTTATACTCTGCCTGCCACGACCCTTGGTGATGCCAGCATTCACGTCATTTTCCAGTACAATCATCTTTCACTTCCTTGACCTCTCCTCAGATGAACTTGTCCTCCACACTAACTGAGCCATGGTCATACCCGAAACTTTTCATTGCCAGTGATAAAAACCAATCTACAATCTCAAACTTAACCTACTGTCTCTCCAGTTCACTTAATTCAGTACGCACCAGCATCATCCTTCAACCCCACCAGGACGCATGAAACATTCATTACTGATCATACCACCTATTTTTATGACCCGTACATTCTCACGCTTTCAAATGCTTCCTTATATAACAAAGATTTCACAGTCAGTGTTACATCTTCAATTAACTTTTTTCTTTATTTTTCTTACTTTATTATGGTTATTTGGAAAGCCAATAACCCCAGTAAAATGCAGTTTCCACTTATTCTATGCATCCACTCGCATAGCTATGTATGGTAGGAAAAAATACAGGTGTATGCTGACTGGTCTTAGGCAGTAATCTGAAGTGGACCAGTAATGCTGCCCTGTAGGCACAATTTCTCCCTCTAATCTTGACTTTCTCCCATCTTCTTCCCAGCCTCAGCCTCACTTTCAGATGATGACCTTGTTCCTTCACTGACAAAATGCAACCAAGTAGAAGAGACTTTTTGCAAGGCATATACCCATACCTTCATACCAACCCACACACCGAAAATCTGCCTCCCCTCCTATTACTGTGGATGCCTTGGTTGTGTTCCTTGTTTAGGCCACCCTTTTACTTGTGCACAGGATGCATTTCCTTCCAGCATTTCCTCCGGAACATCACTCTAGCAGTCTTTCACTCTCCCTTTGCATCATCAATCTTCCCCTTCCGATTGCTTCATTCCAGTAAGCATACAGACATGCTGGGAATTTTCTGTATTTAAAAACAAAAAATATATATATATGTATGTATGTATGTATGTATGTATGTATGTATGTATGTATAAAACTCTTGATCCTACTTATAACTACTGCCTCATTTCCCTGCCCATCTTTTAAGACAAAATGCCTCAAGTCCTTTATACCCACTATATCTCTCCTATCTTTTCTCTTATATTCTCTCAAATCAGACTTTGCCCCCACCGCTCCTGTGAATCATCTTTTCTCAAGTTCATCACCGACCTCCACATTGGTAAATCCCATGATCAATTCTCAGTCTTCATAATACAACACAGTAAGTGTCCACATGTCCTGGTTTGCCTGGGACAATCACTGTTTATACCTATTGTCCTTCTGTGGGTATTAATAGTGTCATTATTCATGCTTAAAAGTGTCCCAGTCTCCAAAAAAGACAAGAAAAGCAAGGGGTTCACCAAGATTTTGGAAGAGGTGAATTCATGAGGGCCTTCGGTTCTGGTTAACAATACATCCCAAACTTGCTTTAAAACAATTCTGTAGAATGTAATATCTTGCAGAATAGGTGTATTAATAGGCATTATTGCAGAAAGTGCCAGGTCCCAGAGGCCACTGAGAAGCCATGTATCTTAGGCAGTCACTTAATATCTCTCGACCATCATTGTTTTATTAAAATAATTCAACGTATATGTATAATCAGCGAACTCTATGGGCTTGGCACTGCTCTAGACATAGCAGGCATTGCAGTGAATAAAAAAGTTCTCACATTTGTGGAGCTTGGAGCCTAGTGGGGGAGAAAGAAAATAAATCAGCACACAGATATTTGGTCAGATAGTGTTAAAAACTATAATGGAGATAAATCATAGACCAGGCTATAGTGATGGAGTAGGGAAAAAAAAAGAAATAAAGAGACCCAATACAGTGGGACAAGCAGTTGGGGTAGATAAGCAAGTGCATTTAAGCAGAGTGGACAGCAAGTGCAAAAGTCCCGAGGTAGAAGCACGCTTTGTAGCGTCGTAGGGACAGCAAAGAGGCCAGTATTGAAGCCTGTGAACAGCTGGGAGAGTGGAAGAAGGTGGGGGTCAGAAGAGAAAGTCAAGCACTAATGGAGGCTTCAGGGCAAGAGAAGGCTCTGGGATTGAAATCTTCAGATGGTGTCTAGCAGGGGATCATCCAGGCTGCTGGGCAAAGAATAAACTGTACAGATAAAGAGTATTATGCAGGAGATTCTTGTTTGAATCCAAGCTAGAGTTAATGGTGTCCTGGAGGAGAATGATAATGGTAGAATTGCCATATGTGGTACTACTCCAGATGTATTTACTGATAAATGTGGTGTATGATCTGAGAGAACCTGAGAAGACAAGTTTTTAGTCTGCATAACTGTTCAGTTTACTAAAATGGAGAACACTGAAGAAAGAGCAGATTGTAGACTAGGGGTTTAAAAGACAAGAGTTCTACTTTAAAATTTAATATATGAGTGTTTTATTTTTCCTGTATCCAAGTGGAAGTTTAAGTAGGTAATCTACTATGTGTTTCTGCAGCTCTGGGGAGAAATCAGCACTGATAATATTAATTGGAACCCATCAGCACTTTACCCTCTCATGCTGGAAAGAGGCATTACAAGGGCCCCTGATCCAGCTGATGCATTTTGCATCCATTGTTTCATAATTTCCCTCCCAAGTTTTCTTATGGAAAACTCCATAAAATAGAGAACTTTGTAACTCTCAAAAGATTTCATTCTGTGCTGTTCTAGAACTGGATTAGTAGTTTTATACATAAAGATATAGATATCGATGTACATATATTTAAATTTGAGTCAGAATTTTATCCCCTGAAATATTTATTCATTCAGTCTTATGAAATCACACAGAAAGTTCACATGACACTTCAGAACATACAAAGATAGTAATTACTTCTAATGTAAAACTTCTTTGTTCTGTGTTAGACATTCTCACTTTTAAATGACCCACTGTACACTTTGTAATTGGCCTTTGGGGCCCTCTACTACTTTATTATTTCCCTTATAGATATGCTAATAATAGCTAGCAATACCCCCTTACAAAGCACATAGCTCATAACGAGACAATCATGGCTCTTCTCATTATTTATTCTGAACCAGAGGTAGAATGCGCAGCCAGGTATTTTGCACGGCTCCGTGATCCCATGTCTTTCCATGGAGGACAGGCCTACAGTATTTGAAAGAAAATCTCAAAAATTAAAAGCAGTGTTTTCTACAAACATGATAAATTTTCACTTAACTCATGATGCTTGCTTTGGGTTGTAATTGGGGATGAAATTCCTTAGGCTACTGATAACTCACGGTAAAGGCTGTTAAAAAATGGTTCTAATCAGTACAGTTGATAAATGGAGTTTTTTGTTTGTTTCTTTGTTTCTAAATCTGCCAGACTGACTTAAAACCTCCACCCTGTTTTTTCGTGAGGGTTAATGTAATGAAAGTTCCATTGTGAAAACAAAATTAGACAGGAAAAGTTGTGGACAGTTAGTAAAGGATAAAAAATAATATCTTGTGTGCCGAAGCAATAATGGGAAGACTTAGATTGACTGTATTTAATTGTCTAAATCAAACACAAATTACTGTCGTTCCCTTAAAAGCATTTCTTACCATGTAAAGAACAGGGAACATAGTAGAAGCTCTGCACTTTGACATCAGTAAAATGCCTGTTACAGTGTGTCATGAAATATGACCCAGAAAATTGGTTTAAATTGACTTGTAAGAGGACACAGGAGCATGGGTTAGAAAGTAGCTAACTCATGAGAAAGATCAATGATCATTACAACTGCTGGCCCCTCTCTGTCTCAGGTCCTGATGTAGAGTTAACCTTCTTATTAGGGGTATTTTCATGCTGCAATCTGCAAATGTAGTCATTTAGAAAGTGCCAGATTCAAACTGGTGCTCAGATGAGCTGCCTGTTGAATTAAAGATGACCACAAATTATGCGGCAGCCTTTCCATCAAGACTTGGGATTTCCTTCCCCTCCCCATGAAGATAGAAGGCTCTGTGGCTGCTTTCACTTGTAGAATACAGATGCAACTTTGTGATAATTCCCTGGTCCAGGATTAAAATCTTCCACTCCTATCTTCTTTTGGTTTGCTGCCTCTGGGATCTCAGCCATTTTACTGTGAGAAACCTAGGATACCTATATGGACGCTCCAGGAGACAGGCTAGTTGAGCTCCAGCTCCCACCCAGCCTTTGGACCATCCAGCCCCACAGAACTTTTGCATGATGCCAGCCCCAGGGACCATTGGAAGACGACTGTATAAGAGCTCCCAAGCAGTCAACCCCCAGATGACCCCTGCAATGCACAGAACCGTGAGAGATTATAATGCATTTGCGGAGCAGGAGAGGTTGTTACACAGCAATATGTAACTACAACCACCTTTAAATAGTGGAAAATGTGTAGTTTAAAATAATGTTATAATCCTTCCTCAGAAGAGGATGCTCTCATTGATCTATATTAGAAAGCATATGAAGATGCACACACTGGCCATTGAGATAAAATCTGCAAACACATGTAATCCCTACCCCTCAAAACATCTTCCATAAACTTATTTTAAAATTTTTCTCTTTGAAGTCAGTGGAAGGGGAAGAGAGCTTTGCTGTATCTACTCTATAGTCTGATTTGAGATGAGTATCTGGTTATATTTTAGTAATATCTAAAAGGGTTAATAGAATTTGTTTATTTTTATTATTTTACTCGTTTTAGATGACTTTATTTTACAGATCTTGGATTATATTTTTATTAGCCATACTGGGGTTAAGCTGTAAGATAACTTTCCAAAACAAACCAAAATTTCTTCTGTGAAAACACAGTATACACTATTTCAAAGAGTAAGTGTGAGACTTGTGAAACAGTAACCTACATAGGAATGAATAGTCTTTTTAGTCCATAGTAGGCATGAAGCAACTACCCGTTAATCAACTGATTGATGGCCTGGCCCACATATAGAGGTTCCATGTCATGAAGACAGACAGCTTCGTACATCTCTGGTTACATCCTGCGTGCAAGGAAATGCCTCAGGACATGAGGCATACACGTTTATAGAAATCAACACCTGGAGGACTCTTTTAAGACTTTCTATCATCAATCATTATCTAACTCTGACAGTTCATGTCATAGTATTAAATGTCCCAGTACAATCTGGGTCTGGATTTTAGGCATGGTAATTGATTTAAGACCGTCTCCAATTATTTCAAGAGAGAAAAGAAAGGGAGAGAATTTGCTTGTTATTTTTCTTTTCAGTACCCACAGCAAACATACATAGGAATTAAAATGCTGACATTTTAGTACCTCATAATACTTGAAGAACTAATTTAGATTTTCTTTTTGCAAAATCTTTTGAATTAAAAAAAAATGGGAAGAGCAACCAGACACTTCAAATAGTGCGAACTTTGAAATTGCCACCTGCAATTAAAAAACAAAAAAAAACTTCTTCTCTCTCCACTCTGGAATTGTGATCAGCTAACACAATCCATCACTGACTCCGACTGGGACTCATGCCAGTATTGCAAATTGCCACTGTATCAAGACCTCTTACCCTCTTTCTATGTGTGCTTCTTTGCTGTAAAAAAAAAAAAAAATGAGTTTGAAAGAAAAGAGAGTGGGTTTGTATAGAAGGTTAGGCTGGTGAGAAGAATGAGGAAGGGAGTAATATGTGAACATCCGAAATAGATGCTTTCTTGGCATTCCCTGCCTTTTGGTATGTGTGGGGGACTTTTTTTCTTAGTATCTCCACCAGAGTAAAGAGGACTCATATAAAATTGGAATAAAAGAAAGAGGGAATTTCTCCTGCTGACATTTCCTTTACCCCAAAATAACCTTGAATCAGAGAGGAAATAAAACAGATGCTTTTCCTGCTTTCTGTACATACCTTTTTCTCTCTCTTTTTAAGCCCCTGCTTGTACTGAACCTTATGATACACTCTGTGTGTGGGGGGGGGCGGTGGGTGGGGGGGTTATGTATACGAGTGTAAGTATTCTTTAAGGCGCGTCATTCCGGAAGTTTCAAAGTACATGGCAAGAGTACCTAACTGGGAGACAGTGGCATCAGACTTTGTTTACACTTTATCTATTGGGTGATAAACATGACTTTTGGAATGTTTCCTTGACTCGCTGTATCACAGTGATTATCCACCTACGTGAGGCAAAAATGAATCTGTGAAAATGAAACATGACACAGAGGTCTACTGAATTTCAAGGTTAAAGAAATGTTTCCTGAGCCATCCAGACGTAAAAAGTAAAATACCAGTTTTGGGCCCCAGAACTTCACTGGTGGATTTTATCAAACAGTTAAGTCAACAGTCTCCACAGACTCTTCTAGGAAAGAAAAGAAAAGGAAATACTGACCAGTTTGTTTCATGGGGCCGATATAACCTTGATACAAAAATGTAGTAAATATATTACAAGAAAGGAAAACTGCATGCCAATCTAAATTTAATCTAGACATACATAAGGTGGATACCACAATTCCGTTTAGAAATAGCACTATTAAGAGAAAACAATAGATGGAAAGATATATTGGGTTCATAGAGTCTATCTCAATAGTTTTAAGATGAATAGTCTCCCCAATATCATTTATACGGTCATTGCAACTATAATTGAAGTACCAGATGTTTTGCTGTCTTTCTGCATGAACCTGGAGTTGATCCCATGTGTAGTGTTCAATCAGCATTTCCATGTGTCACAAACTCATGGATCCAAGAGTTATTTATCGTACCATGAACTGGCTCTGTGGGTATAGTGGGAGCCAGTCTGGTTTGTTTCGCATATGCAAGGATAAGTACCTATCTTCCTTTAAAATCCTCCCTGTTCTTAAGAATTTCTTTCTGAAGGTTTTTTTGTTTGTTTTTTTTCCCACCAATCTACTTGGATCAAAAGACCAAAAGAACAGACCAAATTATATCAACCAGACATGACAAAGCATAGTCTTTTTGGTTTATTTCCCATTGATTTTTGGATTATGGCTCCATTAGAGATTAGAGTGAATTGCAAACTCTAAAAATATAGAACATTTTCAACAATGACCTTCAAAAAGTAGATAAAGGAAAGAAACAGCAGTTTTTTGTATTCCTTTTGGTATGTAACAGGCTACTGCAATGCCTGGGAGTTGGCAGTCTTGTCCTTAGATTTCTTGGGTCCATCAGGGAACTAAGATCCAAAGCTAATTGTTACCCCCAAAGCTGGGAAGACAGGTGCATCCAGAGAGATACAGCACCGAGATCTGCTTAGTTGGAGGAGAAGCTGTTGGAGAAAGCTGTTGAAGCCACTAACTGATAAAAACTTAAATGGTCATTCTGATGAATTGCTGGAGGCTGAGTGTGCAAGAGAGTGAAAGTGGGTAAATTCTGGAGGAAGCAGTGTTAGGAGAGCGTCTATACATGTGTGGGTTCCTCCATCAGGAATTCCACCAGGTCCTCCAGGCGAAGAAAGAGAAATCCCCTTATGGCCATGGCAGAGGTGGAGAAGAATAACCATCGCGAACCAGACCCAGACCCTTCTCCTACTCTCCAAGAAAGGGCTTCACCAGAGTGCAAGTTTAAAACCTTTACCCAGCTGTTTGAATAGAATTCCGCCCCATTCTACCGCCCTCCAGACTTCATGATAGAAAAAGTATAGAATCCATATTGCTTTTTCCTCTTGCTTCAGGTAGATAGATGATAGGTAGGTAGGTAGGTAGATGGACACAGACAGATAGATACGGATGTAATGTTTATTTTTCCAAATTTTACTTTTTAATTTAAAATACATAGCTCAAAGTAAAGTCTGGAATTAAGGGTCATTGTATCTTCTTTTCTGCTTCAATGCCAGAAGATTTATTGATCCCTTAATAATTATAATAATAATAACTCTTGAACTGCCCCCTGCTAGCCTTCTTTCCTCCACTAGTTTTTGTTTAGTGATATTATTATTATTTTTTTTTTTTTTTGCATTACGCTGGCCTCCCACTGTTGTGGCCTCTCGCGTTGCGGAGCACAGGCTCCAGACGTGCAGGCTCTGGATGCGCAGGCTCAGCGGCCATGGCTCACGGGCCCAGCCGCTCCATGGCATGTGGGATCTTCCCGGACCGGGGCACGAACCCGTGTCCCCTGCATCGGCAGGCGGACTCTCAACCACTGCACCATCAGGGAAGCCCGATATTATTATTTTAACAGCATTGTGATTTATAGAATTTACATTTGGTTTTCTACCCACATTCACAGAGTATGTTAGTTTCAGTTTAATATTTAAATGGGTTACTACACACTAGTTCTTTTACCATGACTTGGACATTTTTGAGTTCCTTATTTTTAATCATCTTTTGATTCTGTTGACTTCATTTTATAGTGTATTTTAAAATTATTATGATTCAAGAAAGGCTCATCGATAGCATACTCCCTAAACCCTTCATGTTTGACCTTGTCAGATCATAGTTTCTACAATTGAAGCATTACTCCATTAGATACAAAATTCTTATGTCACACTTTGGTTTTGTTGCCAGTTACTATTAGGAAACCATGTTCCTCTTTGATGTGTGGACGTAAATCTCTCTCACATAAGTGTTGTCTTATAATTTTGAAGTTTCTGTTCTCGTTTCTATTTATTTAATTTTCATTCCCAGGAATAATGTCATGTATCCTTATTTTTCTTTTCCTTTGTCTTTCTTCCTTATCTTTCTTATCTATTCATTCTTTCTCTCTCTCCCTTTCCAGCGTGTACCTGACTATGGTGAAAGACTTCTTTCCCCATTTACTTTTTTTCTGATGTCACTTTCATCTTTGTAGTGGATTTATTTTTCTTTTCCATTTCTTTCCAGATCTTGTGGCGCTCATTTTGATCACTTTTGGTTGTCTCATCATCTTATTTTAATTTATCAACATCTCTTATTTTATCTCCCTTTTCAGGAAAAATGTGTTTTCATTACTTTTTCCTGGCACTGTGGAAAACTCATTTGTCTCCTGGAGTAATTATTATTCACCTGATGTATGCTTACCCTTTTATTTTGTTCATTATCTTTTTCTCCTTCTGATTTTTTTTTCTCCATTATCTTAGTAGTTACTCTTTTACTATTCTTTTATTAAAAAATTTTATTGGAGTATAGTTGATTTACAATATTGTATTAGTTTCTGCTGTATAGCAAAGTAAATCGGTTATATATATACATATATTAACTCTTTTTTTTTAGGTTCTTTCCCCACATAGATCATTACAAAGTATTGAGTAGAGTTCAGGTCCTTATTCATTATCTGTTTTATATGTAGAAGTGTGTATATGTCAATCCCAATCTTGCAATTTATCCCTCCCCCCCCTTACCCCCTGGTAACCATAAATTTGTTTTCTACATCTGTAACTCTATTTCTGTTTTTTAGGTAAGTTCATTTGTATCCTTGTTTTAGATTCCACAAAAAAGTGATAATCATATGATATTTGTCTTTCTCTGACTTATTTCACCCACTATGACAATCTCTAAGTCCATCCATGTTGCTACAAATGGCATTATTTCATTCTTTTTTATGGATGAGTCATATTCCATTGTATCTAGGTGCCACACCTTTATCCATTCTTCTGTCGTTGGACATTTAGGTTGTTTCCATGTCCTGGCTACTGTAAACAGTGCTGCAGTAAACACTGGGGTACATGTATCTTTTCGAGTTATGGTTTTCTCCACATATATGCCCAGGAGTGGTATTGTTGGATCATATGGTAGCTCTATTTTTATCTTTTTAGGGAACCTCCACACTGTTCTCCATAGTGGCTGTACCAGTTTACATTCCCACCAACAATGTAGGAGGGGTCCCTTTTCTCCACACTCTCTCCAGCATTTATTGTTTGTAGATTTTTTGATGATGGTCATTCTGATCAATGTGAGGTGATACCTCATTGTAGTTTTGATTTGCATCTCTCTAATAATTAGTGATGTTGAACATCTTTTCATGTGCTTTTTGGCCATCTGTATGTCTTTGTTCTCCTTCTGGTTTTTATAAATGTCAACGTTTGTGCATAGGTCTTATGCTGATACCATTTTGTTCATTATAAATATGCAATTGGGGTATTTAGCTACATGCTGGGAAAGACTGTGGGGAATGCAGGAGTGTAGGCTGGAATGGTCTGAAACCTACAGGGTGGTTAGTTGCCCAAAGCTTTCATATCAAATCTTATATTCCCTCTGTTCTGAAGACACATTTCCTCTGGGATTTTGCTGCCTGGATGGTTTGTGAGTCTCATGAAGAATCCCAGCCAGTTGTAGAAGCTTGTGTTGTGATCTGGTGACTTTCTAGGGATCTGGTCCCCTTTGTCCTTCACTGGGAAGCATTTCAGCTACATCCCGTAACCAGGAGGCTGAATTATAAATAACAAGGTGATGTGCCTTCAGTTTCTTTTTTTCTTTCTCTTCCAATTACCTGCCATTCTCCACTCTTGCATTCATTCTGTCCTGGGTGGCCAGTAGGATTAAATCACAGACTCAAAGAATAGAGAAAAGCTATACCAGAGGGACTTTTCAGTGGGAAACTATAGAGACAGAAATGTCAGAAAACTTCAAATTTGGAGCTATGATTGATGTTTCTGCTTCCTGAGAATGATGTTCTGCTTGATTTGTATTGATTTCACAATATATTATAAAGGTAGGATGGGACTCAGCATTCCCACTGAAGAGCATAGCTATAAGCTGGTGAAGGGAAATTCTTAAAAATCCTCACACCAGATACTAGCATGAAATGTATGGACACTGTTTTCAGAATCAGTGAAAGCGTATCTTCCCGTGTGAATGTGGATACTGGCTATCATAATGACTTTATCCTTGGAGTTATTTTAGTTCTCAGGCTTGCTTCTGTGGCAGTCAGGTATACCACAGAATTCTTGGGTTACTAATTATTGGCTACCCTGGATGTTTTAAACATGGATGAATCAATTGTGCCTCTCTTCTGTCTTCCATCTCAGCAAGTTCAATCAGGTCTTAGGAAGTCACTGTGACATGGTGACCAGTGTACGGGGCTTTCACTGAATAGTATAAGCATGAGATAGGATAACTCAGTTCATAACATATAGGGTTTCTTCAGATGATGGTTCTCAATCTTTGCTAAACCTTGTTTCTATGCATTGTATTTTATAATTAAGTTTGGAGGAAAAAATATTTTAAAATATATAAGCAAAAGCAACAGGAAAAAAGATATGTCCAGCCAATCCCACTACCATGCATAAGCACATTAATTTGTTATGTACATTCTTTTATACTTTATATGAATATACATTACAGATTATTTTTAATTTTCCTTTTTTCATAAAAATATATAGCAAATAACGAATTTCTTTCTATACCAGCCTACTTCCTTTTACAACAGTATATCTTCTTTTTTTGTAAGCATCATTTTATTTTATTTTACTTATTTATTTTTTTTGACATCTTTACTTTTAAGGCTCATAGTACAGCAGTTCATCATATTTTTAATGTATTTTTCTTATCCAATGTTTACTTTTACTTTAGGGATTTCCCCCTTGTTTGTTATTTTATACAGTCTTTCAAAGAATATTTTGCTTCATCATTTAAAGAAGTAAACTTAGAAGTAGAACTTTAGGTTAAAGGGAATATGTTAATACTTCTATTACATTTCAGCAAATTGCCTTCTACAAAATTTGCACTGGTTTGTAATTCAGTTTATGTGAGGCTGTGTACGACCTTGCTTCATTTCTGGCACTAGTGGTTAATGAATAATTATATCTGGGCTTCCCTGGTGGTGCAGTCGTTGAGAATCCGCCTGCCGATGCAGGGGACATGGGTTCATGCCCCGGATCGGGAAGATCCCACATGCCGCGGAGCGGCTGGGCCCGTGAGCCATGGCCGCTGAGCCTGCGCGTCCGGAGCCGGTGCTCCGCAACGGAAGAGGCCACAACAGTGAGAGGCCCGCGTACCGCAAAAAAAATAAAAAATAATAATTATATCTTAGCCAAAAGTCAGAAACTGAACATGGGGCGGCTTTGTTCTTTGAAACTTTACTTCTTGAATTATTATAAGTAAGAAAATATCATTATAAACTTAACAGTGATTTACAGTTATTTTTAGTTAATTACTCCTGCAAATCCTTTCACCATTTTTTCTACTAGAGTCCTGTTTTTTAAAAAATAAATGTGTGAGATTGTATATGTGTGTATGTACATCTATATATACACATACATACATATATACACAAATATATCATGTAATCTCTCTCTGACATTGACCCTTCTTTGTTAAATATATCTTTC
Source organism: Stenella coeruleoalba (assembly GCF_951394435.1). Lineage (NCBI taxonomy): Eukaryota > Metazoa > Chordata > Mammalia > Artiodactyla > Delphinidae > Stenella > Stenella coeruleoalba. Next base: position 55,221,627 of record NC_137156.1, read on the forward strand.
ATTTTGTCACTTGCTTTTAAATTTTGCTCACAGCATTTTGTATTAAGAGAAATGTTAGTTTTTATGTGATAAAATCTATCAGTATTTTATATTATGGTTTCACAGTCTACTCTTACAATATGAAATACCTTCAGCAATCCAAAATTACATCTCTGCTTTCTTTATTTATAAATATATTTTATTGCAATTGGATATTAATACATCTATACTTAATTTGATGTTAGATAGAATTCTAACATACCTCCTCAGCTTGTCCAAACACAGTTTACTGAATTATTTTCCCCATTGCTTGAAATTCCAATTGTATTATGTAATAAGTTGTTATAATAAGTTCTTGGATCTATTTCTCAACTGCATAGTCATTTTCACTGCTCTGTTTCTGCCCTCATTCTTCTTTCTTACTCCCAAAGTTTCAATTTCAGTCTTTTATTTTTTTCTTGAAGATGAGCTATAGAATAATTTTGTCCAGTTCCTCATGTAATCTCAATGAATTTTTAAGTAAACTTCTGTTAAGAGCGTAAGGATGGTCGAGATTCTTTTTTTTTTTGCATGTTGATTTCTAGTTGTTCCAGTACTATTTTTTGAAAAGACACAACTCCATTACATTGTAATGCTCCATTGTGTTGCCTTTGCTCCTTGTTCAATGATCAGTTGACTATATATATATTTTTTTTGTATGTACTTATTTTATTTATTTTTTATACAGCACGTTCTTATCAGTTATATTTTTTAATTCATTTTTATTGCAGTGTAGTTGATTTACAATGTTGTTTTAGTTTCTGCTGTACAGCAAAGTGAATCAGTTATACATACACATATATCCACTCTTATAGATTCTGTTCCCATATAGGCCATTACAGAGTATTGAGTAGAGTTCCCTATGCTATACAGTAGGTTCTTATTAGTTATCTGTTTTACATATAGTAGTGTGTATATGTCAGTCCCAGTCTCCCAACAGTTGACTTTATTTACGTGAATCTATTTCAGGGCTCTCTATTCTGTTCCATTCATCAGTTTGTCTATTCCTTTATTAATACCATACTGTCATCATTACTGTAGCATTATAGTAAGTCTTCTTTTTTTCTTTAACGTCTTTTTTGGAGTATAATTGCTTTACAATGGTCTGTTAGTTTCTGCTTTATATCAAAGTGAATCAGCTGTACACATCCTCATATCACCTCCCACTTGCGTCTCCCTTCCACCCTCCCTACCTCTCCCCTCTAGGTGGTCACAAAGCACCCAGCTGATCTCCCTGTGCTATGCGGCTGCTTCCCACTAGCTATCTACCTTACGTTTGGTAGTGTATATATGTCCATGCCTCTGTCTCACTTTGTCACAGCTTACTCTTCCCCCGCCCCATATCCTCAAGTCCATTCTCTAGTAGGTCAGTGTCTTTATTCCTGTCTTACCCCTAGGTTCTTCATGACATTTTTTTTTCTTAAATTCCATATATATGTGTTAGCATACGTTATTTGTCTTTCTCTTTCTGACTTACTTCACTCTGTATGACAGACTCTAGGTCTATCCACCTCATTACAAGTAGCTCAATTTCGTTTCTTTTCATGGCTGAGTAATATTCCATTGTATATATGTGCCACATCTTCTTTATCCATTCATCCGACGATGGACACTTCGGTTGTTTTCGTCTCCGGGCTATTGTAAATAGAGCTGCAATGAACATTTTGGTACATGACTCTTTTTGAATTATGGTTTTCTCAGGGTACATGCCCAGTAGTGGGAATGCTGGGTCATATGGTACTTCTATTGGTAGGTTTTTAAGGAACCTCCATACTGTTCTCCACAGTGGCTGTATCAATTTACATTCCCACCAACAGTGCAAGAGTGTTCTCTTTTCTCCACAGCCTCTCCAACATTTATTGTTTGTAGATTTTTTGTTGATGGCCATTCTGACTGGTGTGAGATGATATCTCATTGTAGTTTTGATTTGCATTTCTCTAATGATTAATGATGTTGAGCATTCTTTCATGTGTTTGTTGGCAGTCTATATATCTTCTTTGGAGAAATGTCTATTTAGGTCTTCTGCCCATTTTTGGATTGGGTTGTTTTCTTGATATTGAGCTGCATGAACTGCTTGTAAATTTTGGAGATTAATCCTTTGTCAGTTGCTTCATTTGCAAATATTTTCTCCCATTCTGAGGGTTGTCTTTTGGTCTTGTTTATGGTTTCCTTTGTTGTGCAAAAGCTTTGAGTCCTCAGTTCTTTACATTCTTCTTTCTTTATTCTGCTCTACGGTGGTTATTTCCACTCTTTTATCTTCCAGGTCACTTATAGGTTCTTCTGCCTCAGTTATTCCTCTATTGATTCCTTCTAGAGATTTTTAAATTGCATTTATTGTGTTTTTCATCATTGTTTGTTTGTTCTTTAGTTTTCCTAGGTCCTTGTTAAACATTTCTTGTATTTTCTCCATTCTATTTCCAAGATTTTGGATTATCTTTACGATCATTACTCTTAATTCTTTTTCAGATAGATTGCCTATTTCCTCTTCATTTGTTTGGTCTGGTGGGTTTTGCCTTGCTCCTTCATTTGCTGTGTGTTTCTCTGTCTTCTCATTTTGCTTAACTTACTGTGTTTGGGGTCTCCTTTTCGCAGGCTGAAGTATCGTAGTTCCCGTTGTTTTTAGTGTCTGCCCCCAGTGGGTAAGGTTAGTTCAGTGGGTTGTGTAGGCTTCCTGGTGGAGGGGACTGGTGCCAGTGTTGTGGTGAATGAGGCTGAATCTTGTCTTTCTGGTGGGCAGGACCGTGTCTGGTGGTGTATTTTGAGGTGTCTGTGAACTTATTATGATTTTAGGCAGCCTTTCTGCTAATGGGTGGAGTACAACTCCAAGTAGAACTTCCTGTCTTGCTAGTTTTTTAGCATAGGGTGTCCAGCACTGTAGCTTGCTGTTTGTTGAGTGGAGCTGAGTCTTAGCATTGAGATGGATATCTCTGGGAGAGCTTTTGCTGTTTGATACTATGTGGAGCTGGGAAGTCCCTGGTGGACCAATGTCCTGAACTCGGCTCTCCCACCTCAGAGGCACGGGCCTGACACCCAGCTAGAGCACCAAGACCCTGTCATCCACACGGCTCAGAAGAAAAGGGAGAAAAACAGAGAGAAAGAAGAAAAAAATAAAATAAAGTTATTAAAATAAAAAATAAAAATAATTATTAAAAATAATTTAAAGGTAATAACAAAAAAAAGAAAGAAGAGAGCAACCAAACCAAAAAACAAATCCACCTAAAAACTATACAAAAAAAAATCCAGACAGACAGAACCCTAGGACAAATGGTAAGAGTAAAGTTATACAGACAAATCACACAAAGAAGCATACACATACACACTCACAAAAGGAGAAAATGGGGAAAAAATGTATCTATATATATAAAAAAAAAAAGGAAGAGAGCAATGAAATCAATAAAGAAATCTACCAATGATAATAAACTCTAAATTCTAAACTAAGATAAACATAAAACCAGAAAGAAATTAGATGCAGAAAGAAAACCCCAAATCTACAGTTGTTCCCAAAGTCCACTGCCTCAATTTTGGGATGATTCGTTGTCTATTCAGGTGTTCCACAGATGCAGGGTACATCAAGTTGATTGTGGAGCTTTAATCCGCTGCTCCTGAGGCTGCTGGGAGAGATTTCCCTTTCTCTTCTTTGTTTGCACAGCTCCTGAGGTTCAGCTTTGGATTTGGCCCTGCCTCTGCATGTAGGTCGCCTGAGGGCATCTATTCTTCACTCAGACAGGATGGGGTTAAAGTAACAGCTGATGAGGGGGCTCTGGCTCACTCAGGCTGGGGGGAGGGAGGGGTACGGAATGTGGGGTGAACCTGTGATGGCAGAGACGAGTGTGACGTTGCAACAGCCTCAGGCACGCTGTGCGTTCTCCCAGGGAAGTTGTCCCTGGATCACGGGACCCTGGCAGTGGTGGGCTGCACAGGCTGCTGGGAGGGGAGTTGTGGATAGTGACCTGTGTTTGCACACAGGCTTCTTGGTGGTGGCAACAGTAGCCTTAGCATTTCATTCCCCATCTGTGGGGTCCTCGAAGGTAGCTGTGGCTCGTGCCCGTCTCTGGAGCTCGTTTAGGTGGTGCTCTGAATCCCCTCTCCTTGCACACCCCAAAACAATGGTCTCTTGCCTCCTAGGCAGGTCCAGACGTTTTCCCAGACTCCCTCCTGTTTAGCTGTGGCGCACTAGCCCCCTTCAGGCTGTGTCCATGCAGCCAACCCCAGTCCTCTCCCTGGGATCTGACCAAAGCCCGAGCCTCAGCTGCCAGCCCCCACCCGTCCCAGCGGGTGAGCAGACAAGCCTCTCAGGCTGGTGAGTGCTGGTCGGCAGCGATCCTCTGTGTGGGAATCTCTCTGCTTTGCCCTCTACACCCCTGTTGCTGCGCTCTCCTCCGTGGCTCCGAAGCTACCCCCCTCTGCCACCCCCCGTCTCCACTAGTGAAGGGGCTTCCTAGTGTGTAGAAACTTTTCCTGCTTCACAGCTCCCTCCCATAGGGGCAGGTCCCTTCCCTATTCTTTTGTCTCTCTTTTTTCTTTTTTCTTTTGTCCTGCCCAGGTACATGGGGAGTTTCTTGCCTTTTGGGAAGTCAGAGGTCTCCTGCCAGCATTCAGTAGGTGTTCTGTAGGAGTTGTTCCACATGTAGATGTATTTCTGATGTATTTGTGGGGAGGAAAGTGATCTCCACATCTTTCTCCTCCACCATCTTGAAGGTCTCCCCTATTGTAAGTCTTAACATCAGGTAATGCCGCTCTTCCAACTGTGTTCTCATTTAGTATTGTGTAAGAGTTGCAGTACTGATAAGACTCTTTCTACATTGATTTAACTCTGTTGTTAATCCACCAGGGATTCCAAATGAGAACTGGGTGGATATATTGGGTCCCTTCTTGCCGGGATCTGTACTCTATTTTTTTCAATCCCCAGCACTGTGAGACTGCTGAAATTGTGCTCTGTTTTTCAACCATTGTCTGAATAGCTTCTAGGGCCTCTTGCCCTGGGAAACTTAAGTATCAGCAACTGTTTAGAGAAAAAGAGTCCAAAAATATTGCACTCACTTCTCACTTCCCTTCTTTCTGGGATGTTGGGCTCTTGCATCTTGGATGCCTTGACCAGAAATGCAATTTTTGCTTCCCAATCATATGGGGTTGCTGTAAAGTCTTCCGATTCTGTGACTCTTAGCAGCAACCCTCTCCTCAAATTCTCAGCCTCTTTCCATAGATTAACTGGGCAAGTTCCCTGAAGGGAAAAGTGGTACTTAGAAACTTGGGCACAGAGAATTTTACACCTCTCTCAAACTGATCAGACTACAACTCTCCTATCTTCTTTATGAAAAAAGGAATATATTCAGTTAGCATGTATATGTATATATATATGTATACACATATATGTGTGTATATATATATATACTTTTCATATATATATGTATACATATATATGTGAAAAGTAAAGCTCACATATATATATATATGAAAAGTAAAGCTCAGACAGGTAATTTTTGTTGAACAGTGTCACATAGTATATTGGGGGAAGGGGGAGAAATACAAATACTGTAACTCTCTAAACTTGTGGATGTCTTTTCTAATATTTCTCATTTTTCTAATGCCTACCATTTTATTTTTATTTATTTTTGTGGTACGCGGGCCTCTCACTGTTGTGGCCTCTCCCGTTGCGGAGCACAGGCTTCAGACGTGAGCCATGGCTCACGGGCCCAACCGCTCCACGGCATGTGGGATCCTCCCAGACTGGGGCACGAACCCGTGTCCCCTGCATCGGCAGGCGGACTCTCAACCACTGTGCCGCCAGGGAAGCCCATGCCTACCATTTTAAAATACTTTTTCTAAAACAAGCTGCAGGTGGAAAACTCTTGATTTTAACAGTTCAGAGGGATACATCTGAGGAGGGGCATATTGGAGACTGTCACACTTCAGTGGATGGGACTCAGACACCACCTACCAGGGAAAGAATCATTTGTAAGTACCTCTGTGTGCAGCTGTTCAAGGGGCTCCTGAAGTAAGGCTGTTCTTTTTTTATTAAGGAGTCTTTGCGGCAGCAAAGCAGTCATCAGCTTATGCAGATTCCTCTGGGTACAGAAAAGGGACATTTTAAGTTGCCTATTAGTTTATTATTGCTGAAAGAAAGAAAGAAGAAGCATAAAGGGAGGGGGGGTGGTAGGGAGAATTAAGGATCTAATAACAGTGAGAGCTCACTGCCCAGGTTGTGTCTCTTGCTGCGTTTGAATGATTGTTCTTTGTCGACAGCCTTGCACTTGGCTATTTTTAGCATCTCTTTAATAATTGAGCTGTAGCAATTGTGCTCAGCAGCTGGAACAGGCAGGGAAAATAGCAGCTCAAAGAAGTAGTGCAGCAGGGTCATAATTTAAGTCAAGCTGCATTATGAAGCATACCTTTCTCAACGGTAGAATGCTGAGCTGAGGTGAGAAAAAAAAAGTTGAGAAGAGTAGACAGAGAGAAAGACAAAATGAAGTGATAGATGGGCAGGTTTTTGTTTTTCTGATTTTTTATACAAACCTGAGAAGGTGCCCCATTGGACAGATTCTTTTGATGGTAAAGAAGGTGGGGCTGGAGGGCCTTGCACCTTATGTCCAGATGGGACAGGGAGACTGAGGTTGCCAGCAGCATTGATGATGTCCTCTTTCCCAGGGCTGCACAGGGAAAAGCGTCCCTGCAGGATACCAGGAACCTAGATGTGGGAGTGGCATGAATCTAAAAAGTTGAGAGAGGAAACTTTGGCCAGTGACATAGCAACCTCCTGTTGAGGAAGGGGCCACCTCACGGTCCCTGTTGTTTTTCTGTCCTGAAAGCCTGTGGGCAAGGAGCACACACTTTTGGAAGATACAGTTGGGTTTTCCAAAGCCCAGTTCTCAGATTCATCATGAAATACCTGATTTAGGTCCTTACGGCAGTGGGCATGGCGCACACCTCACTTTGTCGAACTCTTTGACTTTGCATTGCTGGCTCCTTCTAGTCAGGGTTTGTAGAGCCCAGAGTGAAATGGACACTTAATAAGTGGAGACTTAATAAGTGCCCGTATGCCTGGTCCATGGAGACATTCAACCTGAGTAATTCAAGTAACCTTAACAAAAAAAACAAATGAACAATCTAAATAGTCAGGGGTGTCTCCAATTAATTAATTGATCAAACGAGACAGCTGCCAAATTGTAACGGAGCAGAACCCTATGAGGCCTTCCCAAGACTAACCCCTCCCTCAGATTGTCTGCTGTAGCTCTTCTCTGAAGCACCTAGATTCCAATGTGTGATGCACGTTTCCTGAGTTGTTTTACACATGCTAAAACCCCCACCAAATGGAAGAAGTTAACTATTGTACTTGATGACCAGGAGCACATAGCCCCCAAACCTGCGGGGAGGCTAAGGATTGATACTGTTAACCCCTGTGATGCTGCCCTGTTACGTCACCATCAACCAATCAGAGAATTGTGCACAGGCTGATCACATACTCTACGACCCCAATCCCTCACCTTACCCTTAAAACTGTCTCCCTGAGGCTGGGATTAATATATACACACTACTATGTATAAAATAGATAACCAACAAGGACCTACTGTATAACACAGGGAACTAAAAACTAAAGTCAATATTTTGTAACAACCTATATGGGAAAAGAATCTGAAAAAGAATATATATATATATATATATATATAAAGCTGAATCACTGTGCTGTACACCTGATACACGAAATCAACTATACTTCAATAAAAAATTTTTTTAAATAATAATACATTCAAACAGGACAAAAACCAAAAAAGAAAAGAAGGTCTCCCTGAAACCCATTGGGGAGTTTGGGCTTTTTGAGCACTAGCTGTCTTGGACTCCTTGTTTAGCACCCTGCAGTAAACGCCGCACTTTCCTTCACCACAATCCAGTAGATTGGCTTTATTGCACGCAGGCAAGCGGACCCAAGTTTGGTTTGGTAGCAAAATTGCTTCTGTCCCCTTTTGAGGAGGCAGAGATTGCTAAAGACTGACCAGGTAGTGAGCTTTCTTCCTCAGCACTTCAAACTTTTTGCCTCTTGTGTTTCCCCTCTTTTTTCCTTTGCTTTGCTGTATTCTGGTCTTCACTGTTTCCACTTATCTTCCTTGTCTTCCTTCCTTCTTCACTGCATTTCCCTCTGCCTTTTTTTGTCCCCTCCGCTTTCTAGCAGGGTTTTAGACTGGAGCCTTAGGTGATAGGAGAAAGTTTCTAAAGTGAGCTGAGTTGGTGAGACATTCCATCCAGTAGAGGTCAATGTGACAAAGGGAATTTCACAGCCACCTAGGCATATAGGCACAGCCCATCAGCACAATATAGGGAAGGGGAATGACCTGTGATTGCTTCCCCACCAGCACCTTTAATTATCAAAATAGCCATTTGCTTTAGCACTAGTCTTCAGGAACTTTGAAATAGAAAGACAGTGTAAAGAAGAAGTCCTTTTCATGTATTTCTTAAACCTCAGGGTCAGTGTGAACTCATGCTTTTCTTCTAAACTGAAAAAACAAAAAGAAAGGTCTGACATATAGATTTAAATACCCGACATATATTTTAGGTCTTCAGGAGGTCAAAAACAGTGTCATAAATTTGAACAACAGTCAAAAGAATCAAGTTGGATCAGAGTGAAATCTGGTACATATCAGAACTCACTTTTTCATATGAATTCATTGTGCAATAATTGGTATGGAAGGGAGGAACAATTGGGTAGGATTGCTTGCCTGGAAAACACTTAGTAGATACAAAGAAGACCAGGGGATATGTGTAGGATAGTCTTTGGATTTTGTGTGTTTGTGTGTGTGTGTGTGTTTTCTGTCTGAGTTGTTCAACACACAGAGCATGCAGGTGCTGTGTTCTCACAGGCAGGGAGAGATATCCATACATCACTACACTTTCAGGCATTTAGGAGGATGTCAATGTGCAAGTTCACAGGCTTTCCTGAAGGTCCATTGCAGCAGCCAATTGGATCCATGAAATTGAAAATGAGATCTGATGGGTTTGGACAGATTAGAACTTCAGAGGCAGAACTTGTCCTCTCTAAATTACCTGACACCAGCCACAGAATTTAATTGTACCCTATATTACTTTCCTAGAGCTTCTGGAATAAATATCCACAAACCATGGCTTAAAACAACAAAAATTTATCCTATCACAGTTTTGGAGGCCATAAGTTCAAAATCAGTCTCACTTGGCCTAAATCAAGCTGTTAGCAGGGCCAGGTTCCCTCCAGAATCTCTAACGAGGCGGGGGGCGGATTTCTTCCTTGCATCTCTCAACTTCTGTTAGTGAAACCAAGCAGGACTCTGTGGGGCTCCAGGGTACAAATCCTTTCTGCCCCCGACCCCCACACACACTTCATGTTTATAGGAAATAGGCTTCATTCAGCCTCCTAGACCTTCCCTGAGTTCCAAAGAGCAGATTCAAACACTTGCTAATCAGGGAAGGGAGGGGATGCAGGAACAAGGGAGGAACAGTCAAGAAACAATAATGCAGCCACCCTGGGGCAGGGTCCTGGTTCTTCCTCAAGGGATATACATAATAACACCTTTGAGTTCTTCTGCTGGAACTCAGGCCCCCACCCAGGTGAGAGGGTGGTAACTTCAGGCTGAGCACAAGATTCCTGGACACCACCCTGTTACCTCACCACCAACCAATCAGAAGAAAGCCACACACCCTGCAGCCCTCACCCCAAATTTTGCCTATAAAAGCTTCTCCCCCAAAACCATCAAGGAGGTCCGCATTGTTGAGCACGAGCCACCTGTTCTCCTCGCTTGGCCCTGCAGTACACCTTCCTCTGCTCCAAACTCCAACATTTTGGTTTGCTTGGCCTCACTGTGCATTGGGCATATGAACTTGTGTTTGGTAACACCATAAACCTGTGCTGGATTTTTTCAGGCAAACACCAGCATACACAGTCCCTTCATTTGCAGAGAGAAGATAAAATAAATGAAAAGGGGAGAAGGTGAAAGAAGACAGAAAATGTAGGCGTATAGTTACGCATGTGTATTTCACATATAAATACACACAAGTTAAGCTTTGGATAAATGATGTTATTTTAATAGTAAAAAAAGTTAAAAGAAGAGTAGGCAGGGGAGAGATTTGTGCTCAGCTGTACAGTAAACTATGTTCCAATAATCTTATAATAAAAACAGTAAATTACAACCCCGCAGTTGGAAACATAATCCTTTTCTCTCTGATTTTTTAGTGTCCTGTGTTATGTTTTTATTTTTACTGACCTTATTATTACTTTTTTAAAAAATTTTACTGAAGTATAGTTGATTTACAATGTTATTGTTCAGCAGAGTGGCTCAGTTATACATATACATATATATTCTTGTTTATATTCTTTTCCACTGTGGTTTATTACAGGATATTGAATATAGTTCCCTCTGTTATGCAGTAGGACTTTGTTGTTTATAGTTTGCATGTGCTTATTCCAAACTCCCAACCCTTCCCTCCCTCCCCCTCCCCTCCCCCTTGACAACCACAAGTCTGTTCTCTATGTATATCTGTGAGTCTGTTTCTGTTTCATAGATAAATTCATTTGTATTTTAGATTCCACGTGTAAGTGATATTATATTGTACTTATCTTTCTCTTTCTGACTTACCTCAACTTAGTATGATAATCTCTAGTTCCATCCATGTTGCTGCAAATGGAAGTATTTCATTCTTTTAATGGCTGAGTAATATTCCTGTGTGTGTGTGTGTCTGTGTGTATGTACACCACATCTTCTTTATCCATTCATCTGTCAGTGGACATTTAGGTTGTTTCCATGTCTTGGCTATTGTAAATAGTGCTGCTGTGAACATAGGGGTGCATGTATCTTTTCGAATTATAGTTTTGTCTGGGTATATGCCCAGGAGTGGGATTGCTGGGTCATATGGCAACTCTGTTTTTAGTTTTTTTGTTTAGTTTACTGGTTTCCATAGTGGCTGCACCAGTTTACTTCCCACCAGCAGTGTAGGAGGGTTCCCTTTTCTCCACACTCTCTCCAGCATTTATTATTTGTAGACTTTTTAATGATGGCCATTCTAACTGGTGTGTAGTGTCCTGGGTTTTACACAGTACCAGGAACTGGAGATTAGGGATGACTGGTCCCCTGAAAACAAATCTCTGTAAAAGGAACAGCTACAAATATGTAGAGTGGACTGCTGAAAAGGCATGGGGATGCCCCCAAATGTCATCTATTTTTAACGTCAGCTTTTGGGAAAATTGTATCTCTGCCTTCCATTAAGATGCAGTGATTTCCTTCTTAAATACCATCTGCTCAGATAGGATACCTGCTGAAAGAAACTGTGACTTCTGTTCTTTGACATACGCTTTGTTTTTGTTCTTGTGGGAACTGATTACTCTTTATTCTTCCTTGCAAGCAGCAGAATTTTAACCATGATACTTGACTTTTAAGCTACTTGCATTTTTTTAAAAGTAATAGCATTTTTTCTACTGATTAAGAAGCAATGTGTATTCACTATAGAGAATTTAGAAATATGGACAATTAAAAAGAAAAGATGAAATCATCCAATAATCCTAATACCCAGAGATGACCACGATGTATATTTGCTAAATTCCTTTCAAGCCTTCTTTGCATATACATATAAATATTATAAAATGCAGTAATGTTATATGGAGAGTGTTGGATTTTATCCTTTTGTTTGATAAATTTATTTATTTAATTTATTTCTTTTTGGCTGCATTGGGTATTCGTTGCTACGTGTGGGCTTTTCTAGTTACGGCGAGCAGGGCTACTCTTTGTTATGGTGCATGGGCTTCTCATTGCGGTGGCTTCTCTTGTTGCAGAGCACAGGCTCCAAGCGTGCAGGCTTCAGTAGTTGTGGCACATGGGCTCAGTAGTTGTGGCTTGCGGGCTCTAGAGCACAGGCTCAGTAGTTGTGGCTCATGGGCTTAGTTGCTCCATAGCATGTGGGATCTTCCCGGACCAGGGATCGAACCTGTGTCCCCTGCACTGGCAGGTGGATTCTTAACCACTGCACCACCAGGAAAGTCCTGATTTTTATCCTTTATACTTGACATCAAATAATGTTTTCTGAGCTTAAATATTCTTTACAATGTGATTTTAAGAATAAGATTGTTGTCCATGGATGTGTATGAAGGGTTCTCCAGAGAAATAGAACCAATTTTATATATATATATATATATTACATATTATATATTAAGAACCACGTGTGTGTGTGTGTGTGTGTGTGTGTGTGTGTGTGTGTGTGTATAGAGAGATTTATTATAAGAAATTGGCTCACATGAATATGAAGATTGGTAAAATCTGCTGCCACTGGTGCAGGAGACCCAGGGAGAGCTGATGTTCAAGTTCAAAGGCCGTCAATCAGGAATAGTCAGTACTGCAGATGGAATCCAAAGGCAATCAGCTGGAGAGTTCTCTCCGACTCAAGGGAGAGTGGGTCTTTTTGTTCTAATCCGACCTTCAGTTGATTAGATGAGGCCCCCCTGTATTATGAAGAGCAATCTGCTTCACTCAAAGTCCACTGATTTCAATGTCAATCTCGGGCAAAAAGATGCTCCCAGAAACCCCGGAATAATATATGACCAACTCTCTGGGTACATCATGGTCTAGTCAAGTTGACACATACAGTTTACCCATCATAATGTATATGCCTTGATTTACTTAACCAAATTTTATGAGTGAATATTTAGGTGATTTTTGAATACATGGAACTTCACTAGCAATCCTCCTTCACCCATGACAGACCCTTGTATTTTGTCAGGGCCTTCCTTCTAAGAATGGAGAGACAGAGCTTTTTTAAACAGAGCCACCGAGGACCCCTACTGTCAGCCAGAGTTGATGTGTCACCAGAAATGTTTCCTCTTTCTCATCCTGTGTGTTTCTGATCAACTGCTGTGAAATTATTGTCTTTCCCCACGTCCTACTCCTCTGTTACTCTGAGATGATACAGTATATGGACCGTCACTGTCTTCGTCATGCCCTACTACCATGCTCCTTTTGTCAGCACCTCCTGCTTTAAGTGTAGGAGCTACAGCCTATCAAGATGCAGTGCCTAGCAGTCTGACCATTCCTACCCTACTTCTTAAGCCTATTTGTCCCCCTGATTCTTGCTTTGAATTAATATTTTTTAAAGTGAAGATGAGGGGATAGATGTAGGAGGCACGCGAGGCATAACCATGCTCAGACATCTCAAAAAGCAACACACTTTAGGAAAAAGAGTGGGAGAGGTGTAGCAGGCATGTTATTTTTCATTATTTACTTTTTTGACTATTTCCTCAAAGCAAGACCATGAGAGATATACCAATTGTCTTTCTAGCTCTTGCACTGCTACCCATCCACCTCCCAAATCCTGTCATATGAAGAAAAGCCTACTTACGTCACGAAGTGCATTTCAGATACCTCTGTGGCTGTGTTTTAATTTCTAATCCAGCCCAATTGACTTGATTGTTAGAATAAGTTCTTCCCAAATTCTGGACTTAGGTTTTATATCTGTGTTGGAGAGATTTTCATCTTTATTCATATTTTCATAAGTAGAGAAATCAAGAAAGACCATTTCTGAACCTGCAAATCAGACACAATTTTAACCACTGACGTATGTTTTAAATAGGAATTCACAACACTTATCTTGAGCTGTATGCCCACTGCAATCCAGGAAGGCCAGTGACCTAACAAATTGAAGTGACTTGATAAAGTTATTTCTTAAGGCTCTATTGTAGATTTTACATTTGCAAATGTAGCTAATTGCATTGAACGTGAAATCTAATTAAAACCTCATTGTACCATCTGTGTTCTTTGGTTAAAGGACATGTACTATTAAACAAGTATTGAAAAGGAGGTATTGAAAGACTTACTTAAAATTCAGTTCCTTCCATTCTCAAAGACTGGATGGTGGCAGAATGTAGTACTCCATTGCTATAGCCAGTCTTTAAAAGCTCCCCAGAGCCATAGCTAATTTTCCTATTAGTTACAGACGAGAGACTGCACCACCAAATTCAATCTCACAATTTTGGCAATGGAGAAGAGAGAGAGAAAAAATATACACCCATGCACACCTACAGACACACACACACATACACATACATACATATATCGAGGAAAAAAGAAAACCTCAGTAATGCATACACCTAACAGTTTTCCAAGGGTTTCATCTTTTCTTCCCTCACCTTGTTTAATTCAAATGAGAAGTGTTTTGTTTAACTGGAGTGTTTTAGGATTTCCTCTGCCAACAAATGGACCAACCTCTTAATAATCGTAATTTCTCTTGTGTTACATGGTGCTAAAGTCAGAGAGTAGAAAAGGAAAGAAATCAAGAAAGGATACTATCGGAGTGAAATCCACACATCTGTGAAAAATTAAGTGGCTACTATAGTTTAACTCACACTAGCATGATCTACACTTAGTTTATTCTGCCTACAATGGTCACGTGATATCTACAAAGAAATTACTGGTGTCGAATCTTAGTTGAAATGCTAAAAATCAGTTTCAATGGAAGTTTTCAGTCTCCTCTGTTAAGATTCTAAGACATATTAAGACATTTCTCCTTTGTAGGTCTTAGATTTTTGAAAAGCCCCTGGGGTGGCTTCCAGTTTATTTATATACCAGCAGCTGCAGTCATGACATCAAGATGCAATAAAACCCTCTCTCTGTAATACAGGCACCTGTTGTTAAAGAAAGAAATCTAGTACAAACAGGCAAGGGATGCTGGGTCCTAAGTGATGCTGGAAACCCTGAGAAACTAGATGTATTTTTAGGGCAGCCGGGCCAGAGTTTCAGGTATCAGTGGCCGAACGTCCCCTACTTTGGCCCTTTGTTAAACTGACCTCCTTATCCACACACAGGCAGACATCAGTTTCTATGTGCAATTCCCCCCAAAAAGTATGATGGGACAAAGTTTGTTTTCTCCTTGTTTTTGAAGCTGTGTACCCTGTTGCAGGAGACCCAGAAGCACACAACACGTCCTTGACAAATATCAGTGACTGATGGGGCAACAGGAACTTTTAACCCTGAGATGATCCAGGACATTGCAATCCAATTTTTTTAAACACTGGCTGTCCCAAATAAGCATGAGACAGGTTCATTGATGGCTTGGGTCTTCAGAATAGCCATGTCTGACAGGCAAAGCAGAGATTGTGTTGTGACAGTTGAGGATCCTGAGGTTCACACAGGTTGAGTGATTTGCTCAAGGTCACATACCACATAGCTGGTCCAGGATGAACATCCGGCTGTCAGAGCAACTCTGAGTTCCCTGGGCACACACACAGCTGAGTTTGAATTCTGATTTATCACTTGTTGTCTCTCTGAAACTCAGTCTCCTGGTCTATACATGGTTTGATGTGGGATCAAATATGATAACCTACACCTGATACAACCAACACCAACATGAACGGCACACCCTGTACGTACTCAGGTCCTTTTCTTGTGCTCTCTTTATGTGGAACTCAAACTAAAACAACATTCTGTGGTTTATAAAAATTGGAAAAATACGTATTATTAAATAAATGCAGTTTTCAAGTGAACATGTTTCTTTCAAAGATGATATGCGTGAAGGTAAAAGCAATGTAAGGGTGTATAAATGTTAGAACCATTTCTTTAAGGATACATGATTTGTTACGGAAAAGCAAAGACTTCACCAAAGGGAACAAAAGACAAAATCAGTTGATTCTGAAATCTGACTCTTTTCTGAGATCTTCCTTGAAAAGGAATTTGAGCACATAATTGGTCAAATAAAGGTTCAAGTCTTCTAAGTTATTTGATAGCAAAAACCAAGCACAGTAAAAGAGAGCTTTCTGCCGCTTCCCCTTCATACCTCTATTGCCTCTGCTAAGTATATAATAAAGACCTGCGATGCTTCATCTAGATGCACAGAGATTCTTGTGAAAACAGCAAGAAAAAGGGAAGCAGCCCATATTCCTGTAATTGGTGCAAACCTTGGATTGGATCGCAGTGTTCTCGGATGATTATAAATTGTGAGGCAGTGGTTTTGTTTGTTAGGTTTTTTTTTCTTTAACCTTCTGTAGTTTACTGGAACTTAAGTCAATATAATCAACATCCTGGAAATGACTGAATTTGAAGGGAAACCAGTAGGATGCTGGATTTTAAGAACAAATTCGTATGCGGATAAACAATTAACAAACCGACATAGATATATGAATAGTAGGTCTTGCTTTCAAAAATAAAACGTCATCAGTGAATATTCACTTTCTCTTGAAGGCTGTCTGTTTAGTCTACTGATAGATGAAAAATATAAGTCAGTCATAGACAAAATGTGAGACTGGTATGCCCTTAGACATCATCCGGTTCAGGCATCCCAAGTGGAGCTATTTTCACTTTCCAACCATAATTGATTGGTAATGGCTGCGTGATTAGCCATGTTCAGAAGGATTATAGGGCTTTGCGCAGAAACAGGAGAAAAGTGAGTGAGATGGATTAATAACGTTTGTGGTGGCCTGAATAGGAAGAGTGTCAGTTTACGAAGAATCCTGATTCTAACCTCCACTTCTAGAAGTCATTAATTCTTATAATGTTGGGATTTATATTATAACAAAACAATTAACTTTTTTTTCAGTTTCAGTATTTTTAATTGAAGTATAGCTGATTTACAATGTTGTGTTAATTTCTGCTGTATAGCAAAGTGACTCAGTTTTATACATACACACACATCCTTTTTTATGTTCGTTTACATTATGGTTTATCATAGGATGTTGAATAGTTCTGTGTGCTATAGAGTAGGACCTTGTTGTTTATCCATTCTGTATATAGACGTTTACTTCTGTTAACCCCAAACTCCCACTCAACCCTCCCCCACCCCTCCCCCCCCCACCAGCCTGTTCTCTATGTCCATGATTCTGTTTCTGTTTCATAGATAGGTTCATTTGTGTCATATTTTAGATTCCACATCTAAGTGATATCACATGGTATCTGTCTTTCTCTTTATGACTTACGTCACTTTGTATGATAATCTCTAGGTTCATCCATGTTGCTGCAAATGGCATTATTTCATTGTTTTTTAATATATAAATTTATTTATTTTATTTATTTATTTTTAGCTGCCTTGGTTCTTCGTTGCTGTGCGCAGCTTTCTCTAGTTGTGGTGAGCAGAGGCTACTCTTTGGTGCGGTGCACGGGCTTCTCATTGCGGTGGCTTCTCTTGTTGCAGAGCACGGGCTCTAGGCGCGCGGGCTTCAGTAATTGTGGCACATAGGCCCAGTAGTTGTGGCTTGCAGGCTCTAGAGCGCAGGCTCAGTAGTTGTGGCACACAGGCTTAGTCGCTCCGCGGCATGTGGGATCTTCCCGGACCAGGGCTCGAACCCATGTCCCCTGCATTGGCAGGTGAATTCTTAACCACTGCACCACCAGGGAAGTACCTGTACTACATCTTCTTTAACCATTCATCTTTCGATGGACATTTAGGTTTTTTCCGTCTTGGCTATTGTGAAAAGTGCTTCCATGAACATAGGGGGCATGTATCTTTTTGAATTAGAGTTTTGTCTGGATATGTGCCCAGGAGTGGGATTGCTGGATCATATGGTAATTCTATTTTTAGTTTTCTGAGGAACCTCCATACTGTTCTCCATAGTGGCTGCACCAACTTACGTTCCCACCAACAGTGTAGGCAGGTTCCCTTTTCTCCACACCCTCTTCACCATTTGTTATTTGTAGACATTTTGATGATGGCCATTTTGACCAGTGTGAGGTGATACCTCATTGTAGTTTTGATTTGCATTTCTCTAATAATGAGTGAAGTTGAACATCTTTTCATGTGCCTATTGGTCATCTGTATTTCTTCTTTGGAGAAATGTTTATGTATGTCTTCTGCCCATTTTTTGATTGGGTTGTTTGGTTTCTGTTGTTGTTGAGTTGTATGAGCTGTTCATATATTTTAGAAATTAAGACCTTGTCAGTCGCATCATTTGCAATATTTTTTCCCACTCTGTAGGTTGTCTTTTTGTTTTGTTTGTGGTTTCCTTTGCTGTACAAAAGTTTATAAGTTTGATTAGGTCCCATTTGTTTATTTTTGAATTTATGTTTGTTGCCTTGGGAGACTGACCTAAGAAAACATTGGTTTGATTTATGTCAGAGAGTGTTTTGCCTATGATCTCTTCTAGGAGTTTTATGGTGTCATGTCTTATGTTTAAGTCTCTAAGCCATTTTGAGTTTATTTTTGTGTATGGTGAGAGGGTGTGTTCTAACTTCATTGATTTATATGTGGCTGTCCAACTTTCCCAACACCACTTGCTGAAGAGACTGTCTTTTTCCCATTGTATATTCTTGCCTCCTTTGTCAAAGATTAATTGACTGTAGGTGTGTGGATTTATTTCTGAGCTCTCTATTCTGTCTCGTTGATCGTATGCCTGTTTTGTGCCAATACCACACTGTTTTTTTGTTTGTTTGTTTGTTTTTGTTTTTGCTGTTAGAAGACTGTTTTTATTAATTTGAATGTCTTTTTTTTTTTAATGGAATCCAATCAGTACTTCTGAAGTGCAGGTATAGTGTTCTAACTAAAACATATTAGCTAGTAATACCACTGATTTATAAACAAAAGTGTTTACCTCTGCTTTCTGAATTTAGAATAATACCATACTGTGTTTTTTTTAATTAATTAACTTATTTATTTTTGGCTGCGTTGGGTCTTCATTGCTGCGTGCAGGCTTTCTCTAGTTGCAGTGAGCAGGGGCTACTCTTCATTGCAGTGCACGGGCTTCTCATTGTGGTGGCTTCTCTTGTTGCAGAGCACAGGCTCTAGGCACACGGGCTTCAGTAGTTGTGGCTCACGGGATCCAGAGTGCAGGCTCAGTAGTTATGGCACACGGGCTTAGTTGCTCCACGGCATTGGGATCTTCCCAGATCAGAGCTCGAACCTGTGTCCCCTGCATTGGCAGGTGGACTGTTAACCACTGCACCACCAGGGAACCCCTCCCTCCCATACTGTTTTGATTACTGTAGCTTTGTAGTGTTGTCTGAAGTCTGGGAGGCTTATGCCTCCTGCTTTGTTCTTTTTCTTCAGAATTGCTTTGGCAATTCTGGGTCTTTTATGGTTCCATTTGAATTTTAGGATTGTTTCTTCTAGTTCTGTGAACAGTGAACTTTTTTAAGCTAAAATAAAGTGAAAATAGCTAGGTTAAGATTAATCTAATGACTCTAAAATTTCTGAGGATGGCTTATCAAAGACCTTGGACATCTCCTTTAAATTGAGCTGTAATGTGTGTAGCATAAAGAATAATAATCTGAAGTATACAGCTTGATGAATTTTTACATAGGTAAAGATCTGTGTAAACACCACCTTGATCACTTTGACTGAAGCATCCCAGAAGTTTCCTTTGAACCCCTTCCCAGTCATTAACCCCAGAGGTAACCACCATTCTGACTTCTGTAACCATTGATTGGTTTTGTATGTTCTTAAACTGCGTAGAAATGGAATCATAGTATGTACTTGGACATCTTTTTATCAGTGTAGGTTTATTGTGTGTCTCTGCTGGTAACTGATTATTCACAGTAAGTTGATTGAGAGTCTAGCATCTTATGAATGGAAAAATATTGTACTTTATAAAAGAGATTGTTATGAAAAAAGGGTTGTGTTAGATCCTATGCAAATCTCTAATAATTCTTACCTCCTTAAGACTAAACTAGCACCTGCACCTTGAAAAGGTTTTCTGGAAAACTGTATACTTTCAAAAGCACTCTATATAAATAACTGTAAATGTTAGATGAAATACAACAAACAGCCTTTTACATTCACAAATGACCTCAATTAATCTCCAAAGAAAAATGCCAAGGACAGGGAAGGAATAAAGAAAACTGAAAGCCAAAAAAGTAATTTCATAATCTACTTCTGCAGCTTCCCTGCAGTCAGGGGATAAGAGGATACCACAGTCCACAATCAGGTAGAGGAGATGGTTTACTATGCCCTTTCTAGGTGTGGTCCTGGTATTGAGACCTTCTCTTGAAGCAGGATACAGCAGAATGGTCCATGTGCAGCAAACTGAAGCCTAGAAAAATCTTTCACCTGGCCCAAAAAGATGACAAAGAAGATTGTTAGAATCTGAGTGGGCTCTTTGCAGACAAAAACAAAAACAGAATCTTTGAATTAACAGATGTAGTGGCCACCTTGCCTGGATTTGGGATTCCACTGTAAATAGCCTGTGTGATCTGGAAACTCTTAAAGAGGCACTAACATAAACATGGCCTTCCCCATGGAACACTTGGCAGACGCAGCCACACGCCTTTAATCCACATCTCCAAGATTGTCTGAACACAGCCTTCTAAACATGGGTTCAAGTTCCAAATTACAATTAATTACGAGATAAATGAGCAAGAAGCCAGATAAACCTATACTATAATATTACTTATGCAGTTTTGTTTATTAAGCAATTTGTTAAAATATGATATGATTTAGTTAAAACTAAAAAACTAAAAATAAAGACTGTAAGAAATAAATACCATCAGGAAGTGGGAGAAAAGAACAACATAAAATTCTATAATTAAGTATATATGTCTGTACACATACATATAAAACAATTACATTTGACTTATGCAACTTACAAGTATAAAATCATTGGTGAAATGGAATATAGATGTAAGGCAAGTATCCATAATGAAACAGAAATTTTTTAAGAATGACAAACATTACACAGGGAACTATACTCAATATCTTGTGATAAACTATAATGGAAAAGAATCTGAAAAAGAATATATATATATAATATATATATATACACATACATATATATATTTAATAAACTTCTTTATGAAAGTTTTGCCTTCATGAAAAAATAAAAACTCTTCAGTGCCTTTGCACATATTCTTCCCTTTACCTGAATGACTAAAAACACTCTCCCTTAATTCCCAACCAATCTCTCTCCCTCTCTCTCTCTCTCACTCTCTCTCTCTCTCTCTCTCTCCCTCCCCATCTCTCTTTAGTTAACTCTATTCCTTTAGACCTCACCTCAATGTCTGCTTGCTTAAAATAGCTTTACCCGACTTTCTGGATGAGATTTAATATCAACTTTATCGCATTTCAAAGCAACATACACCTCTTTTCACTAGCAATTAATATAATTGTAATTTTCTCTAGTTTATGTGACTGTATGTTTAACGATCATATTTCAGTGGGTTGTAAGCTGCATCAGGCCCATGTCTCTTTTGCTCATCATTTCCTAAGTTACATCCAATAGTAGGGATTCAATGAATCTTTATTATTGAATTAATGTATCATGTTTACCATAATGTTGTCTCCAACTGCTCTTACTCTCTTATGATAGAGGAGACAAATAATTTGAAAGGAGAGTGCTGTACTATCTGCACTGCAACAGAGGTCTTCCTGTGATATACAGGTGTTTTTTAGATGGGCTCAGGGACCACAGGGTCTTTAATTTCCATGATGAAAATTATAGCTTGCCTGATTAGTCTTTGTCATCACTTAATGACCAAGAAAAAGATGACGAAAGAAGGAGAATTCAGTTTGGGAGAAAATAATGACACAAAAGCAGATTTATACCACCTTCCTCCAAAAACTAACAAAATATATCAATATAAGTTTAAAATGTACCAATATTATAAAACCCCGTATGATTCAAATTTAACTAATGAATCAGGGCAGAAGATCACATCTTTAAAAACAAAATGAAACAAAAGCACCTCAATGATAGCCCCATAAGGAAGGATGTGAATGGAGGAAATCCACTGTGGGTCAGATGTAAAGAAGCTGAAAACCCCTTTAGAAAAAAACAAACAAAAAGCATACCTGTCACTGTGGATAATTACGATGCAAAGAAGAAGGAAAAAAATCTTTAGTTTGCCATTATTTTGCCATGGCCAGGAGAAATACAGGAATGAGCACAAAGAAAATTCTCCCTGATCATTAATAAAAACACATGAAAAATGCCTTTTGAAAATCTCTTTTCCGGTGATGAGTAAGCATTCCATATTTAAAACCCTAAAACATTGCCTATCTTGCCCTTTCTTTTAAGTCTGCTCTGCTGCTCTTGACAACAAAAAAGGAAATAGAAAAGTAGCATTGAAATACGGCTCGAAGATAATGGCACACATAGGGCCTAGACAAGGTGTGAAATCAGTCAAGGAAGACCACCCAAAATATATTTGAACAAACAGCTGGTCTGGGTAAAGATACACATGTGTTTTGTTATTTTCTAAGTAAAGATATTATAGACCACAATATAATGACATTGGTAAATAATATCGTAATTAGAGAATTTCAAAAATTCATCTACTCGCAAATATTTTAAAACTCTGTCTTGAACAACTTCTGAATTGCAGAGAAAACCAAAATCCCCAGTGGTCAAAATACTGAAAGCCAAGGGGCATAGGAGCCCTGTTGCTTAGCCCAGGTAGGTCAGCCTCCCATGGCAAAGAACAGGATGGAAACGTGGAAAGTCATTATGGAAAGGCAAACAAGAGATAGCTGGTCCAAGGAACAGAATAGATGAACAGAAGTTAGAGAGTTCATTCCAAAAAGTAATGAAACTTTTGCCTGGATACAGATAATCTTACCTGGATACAGGGAATCAGGTAGATTGTGGCAAACAGCCAGCATAGGCTACAACTACAGGTTCTTGAACAGGAAAATAAAATGTAAAAGCTAATGTCTCAGGAGTATCAGTTTGGCCATTGTGAACAGGATAAATGGGAAACCAGGAAATATCAGTCTAGGCATGAAAAAGAAATGTAAGGATCCAGCCTAGTATGGTGGCTTTAGAAGTATAAGTAAGTGGTTTAACTACCGAATGTAAAATAGTTGGCTGCTGGGAAGCAGCAGCATAGCACAGGGAGATCAGCTCTGTGCTTTGTGATGACCTAGAGGGGTGGGATAGGAAGGATGGGAGGGAGGCTCAAGAGGGAGGGGATATGGGGACATGTGTATGCATTAGGCTGATTCGCTTTGTCGTACAACAGAAACTAACACAGCATTGTGAAGCAATTATACTCCAGTAAAGATGTATTTAAAAAAAAAAAAAGAAGTAAGTGGTTTACACTGCTATGATCACCTTTATCCAAGTATCTTTCAGCAACCTCACATTCCAATCTTGGGACATTATTTTTCCCTAGAAGACTTTTAAAGGGTAAGAGTCACTTTAAGGATGTAGATACAGATTGCCAAATTACCCTTCAGGATGCTTGAATTGATTTATACTCCTCACGATTAGGTATGAAATTGTCAGTTTCCCAATTATCATCACTCGTTTTCTTTTGCAATCTCATAGGCCACTGAGAAGTTCCTTTCAATTACCTTAGAATGCCCTATGAACACCTCTGTCACCACAGTTACCATATTTTTAATCTCTTTCTGTGTCTGTCCTAGGACTTCAAGTGCCTTTCGCTTCAGTGTTTCTGTTGTCTTTCTAATTTTCTCACATTTTTTTCCAACGTGGGATCTCTGAGAATAAAATTGAAGAGAATGTCTCAGAGGAGGGTGATTAAATAGATATTCTTAGGACCAAGTGAAAGAAGAGCAAGAAGCAAAGAATACAATGGAGAGTTAAACATTGACAAAATAATGAAGATCTAATTAAAGAACACAGTCATATGAACAGAGGCAAATGTCTTCCATTCTTGTAGAGAAATAAACAGAAATACGGCAATTTAAAAGTTAAGATCATTTGACATCATAACCAGAAAATAATCTTAGTAGTCATATTATTAGATGGTTACTTTACTTATAATTAATAAATGTGCTACATTTTAAATAAAATTGTAACATCTGAATTATTAGGCTGTTCGATTAACATGTAATATAGAATTTAATTAAACTTCTTTATTAAAGTTTTGCCTTCATGAAAAAATAAAAATAGGGAAGGAATTTATTTATTTATTTATTTATTATTATTATTTTTAACATCTTTCTTGGAGTATAATTGCTTTACAGTGGTGTGTTAGTTTCTGTTTTATAACAAAATGAATCAGTTATACATATACATATGTTCCCTTATCTCTTCCCTCTTGCATCTCCCTCCCTCCCACCCTTCCTATCCCAGCCCTCTAGGTGGTCACAAAGCACCGAGCTGAACTCCCTGTGCTATGCGGCTGCTTCCAACTAGCTATCTGTTTTACCTTTGGTAGTGTATATATGTCCATGCCACTCTCTCACGTTGTCACAACTTACCCTTCCTCCTCCCCTTATCCTCAAGTCCATTCTCTAGTAGGTCTGTGTCTTTATTTCCGTCTTACCCCTAGGTTCTTCATGACTTTTTTTTTCTTAGATTCCATATATATGTGTTAGCATACGGTATTTGTCTTTCTCTTTCTGACTTACTTCACTCAGTATGACAGACTCTTAGGTCCATCCACCTAACTACAAATAACTCAATTTCGTTTCTTTTTATGGCTGAGTAATATTCCATTGTATATATGTGCCACATCTTCTTTATCCATTCATCCGATGATAGACACTTAGGTTGCTTCCATCTCCAGGCTATTCTAAATACAGCTGTAGTGAACATTTTGGTATATGACTCTTTTTGAATTATGGTTTTCTCAGGGTATATGCCCAGTAGTGGGATTGCTGGGTCATATGGTACTTCTATTTGTATTTTTTAAGGAACCTCCATACTCTTCTCCATAGTGGGTGTACCAATTCACATTCCCACCAGCAGTGCAAGAGTGTTCCCTTTTCTCCACACCCTCTCCAGCATTTATTGTTTCTAGATTTTTTGATGATGGCCATTCTGACTGGTATGAGATGATATCTGATTGTAGTTTTAATTTGCAATTCTCTAATAATTAATGATGTTGAGCATTCTTTCATGTGTTTGTTGGCAATCTGTATATCTTCTTTGGAGAAATGTCTGTTTAGTTCTTCTGCCCATTTTTGGATTCGGTTGTTTGTTTTTTTGTTATTGAGCTGCATGAGCTGCTTGTAAATTTTGGAGATTAATCCTTTGTCAGTTGCTTCATTTGCAAATATTTTCTCCCATTCTGAGGGTTGTCTTTTGGTCTTGTTTATGGTTTCCTTTGCTGTGCAAAAGCTTTTATGTTTCATTAGGTCCATTTGTTTATTTTTGTTTTTATTTCCATTTCTCTAGGAGGTGGGTCAAAAAGGATCTTGCTGTGATTTATATCATAGAGTGTTCTGTCTATGTTTTCCTCTAAGAGTTTGATAGTTTCTGGCCTTACATTTAGGTCTTTAATCCATTTTGAGTTTATATTTGTGTATGGTGTTAGGGAATGTTCTAATCTCATACTTTTACATATACCTGTCCAGTTTTCCCAGCACCACTTATTGAAAAGGCTGTCCTTTCTCCACTGTACATTCCTGCCTCCTTTATCAAAGATATGGTGACCATATGTGCGTGGGTTTATCTCTGGGCTTTCTATCCTGTTCCATTATTCTTTCTGTTTTTGTGCCAGTACCATACTATCTTGATTACTGTAGCTTTGTAGTATAGTCTAAAGTCAGGGAGCCTGATTCCTCCAGCTCCATTTTTCGTTCTCAAGATTGCTTTGGCTATTCGGGGTCTTTTGTGTTTCCATACAAATTGTGAAATTTTTTTTCTGGTTCTGTGAAAAATGCCAGCGGTAGTTTGATAGGGATTGCATTGTATCTCTAGACTGCTATGGGTAGTAGAGTGATTTTCACAATGTTGATTCTCCCAATCCAAGAACATGGTATATCTCTCCATCTATTTGTATCATCTTTAATTTCTTTCATCAGTGTCTTATAATTTTCTACATACAGGTCTTTTGTCTCCTTAGGTAGGTTTAGTCCTAGATATTTTATTCTTTTTGTTGCAGTGGTAAATGGGAGTGTTTTCTTAATTTGACTTTCAAATTTTTCATCATTAGTGTATAGGAATGCCAGAGATTTCTGTGCATTAAGTTTGTATCCTGCTACTTTACCAAATTCATTGATTAGCTCTAGTAGTTTTCTGGTACCATCTTTAGGATTCTCTATGTATACTATCATGTCATCTGCAAACAGTGACAGCTTTACTTCTTCTTTTCCGATTTGGATTCCTTTTATTTCATTATCTTCTCTGATTGCTGTGGGTAAAACTTCCAAAACTATGTTGAATAAGAGTGGTGAGAGTGGGCAACCTTGTCTTGTTACTGAACTTAGTGGAAATGGTTTCAGTTTTTCACCATTGAGGACGATATTGGCTGTGGGTTTGTCATACATGGCCTTTATTATGTTGAGGAAAGTTCCCTCTATGCCTACTTTCTTCAGCATTTTTATCATAAATCGGTGTTGAATTTTGTCGAAAGCTTTCTCTGCATCTATTGAAATGATCATATGGTTTCTCTCCTTCAATTTGTTAATATGTGTATCACGTTGATTGATTTCCATATATTGAAGAATCCTTGCATTCCCGGAATAAACCCCACTTGATCATGGTGTATGATCCTTTTAATGTGCTGTTGGATTCTGTTTGCTAGTATTTTGTTGAGGATTTTTGCATATATGTTCATCAGTGTTATTGGCCTGTAGTTTTCTTTCTTTGTGACATCCTTGTCTGGTTTTGGTATCAGCGAGATGGTGGCCTCGTAGAATGAGTTTTGGAGTGTTCCTCCCTCTGCTATATTTTGGAAGAGTTTGAGAAGGATAGGTGTTAGCTCTTCTCTAAATGTTTCATTGAATTTGCCTTTGAAGCCATCTGGTCCTGGGCTTTTGTTTGTTGGAAGATTTTTAATCACAGTTTCAATTTCAGTGCTTGTGATTGGTCTGGTCATATTTTCTATTTCTTCCTGATTCAGTCTTGGCAGGTTGTGCATTTCTAAGAATTTGTCCATTTCTTCCAGGTTGTCCATTTTATTGGCATAGAGTTGCTTGTAGTAATCTCTCATGATCTTTTGTATTTCTGCAGTGTCAGTTGTTACTTTTCCTTTTTCATTTCTAATTCTGTTGATTTGAGTCTTCTCCCTTTTTTTCTTGATGAGTCTCGCTAATGGTTTATCAATTTTATCTTCTCAAAGAACCAGCTTTTAGTTTTATTGAGCTTTGCTATCATTTTCTTCCTGTCTTTTTCATTTATTTCTGATCTGATCTTCATGATTTCTTTCCTTCTGCTAACTTTGCGGTTTTTTTGTTCTTCTTTCTCTAATTGCTTTAGATGCAAGGTTAGCTTGTTTATTCGAGATGTTTCCTGTTTCTTAAGGTAGGATTGTATTGCTATAAACTTCCCTCTTAGAACTGCTTTTGCTGCATCCCATAGGTTTTGGGTCGTTGTGTCCCCATTGTCATTTGTTTCTAGGTATTTTTTGATTTCCTCTTTGATTTCTTCAGTGATCACTTCATTATTAAGTAGTGTATTGTTTAGCCTCCATGTGTTTGTATTTTTTACAGATCTTTTCCTGTAATTGATATCTAGTCTCATAGCGTTGTGGTCAGAAAAGATACTTGATATGATTTCAATTTTCTTAAATTTACCAAGGCTTGATTTGTGACCCAAGATATGATCTATCCTGGAGAATGTTCCATGAGCACTAGAGAAAAATGTGTATTCTGTTGTTTTTGGATGGAATGTCCTATAAATATCAATTAAGTCCATCTTGTTTAATGTATCATTTAAAGCTTGTGTTTCCTTATTTATTTTCATTTTGGATGATCTGTCCATTGGTGATAGTGGGGTGTTAAAGTCCCCTACTATGAATGTGTTACTGTCGATTTCCCCTTTTATGGCTGTCAGTATTTGCCTTATGTATTGAGGTGCTCCTATGTTGGGTGCATAAATATTTACAATTCTTATATCTTCTTCTTGGATCGATCCCTTGATCATTATGTAGTGTCCTTCTTTGTCTCTTTTAATAGTCCTTATTTTAAAGTCTATTTTGTCTGATATGAGAATTGCTACTCCAGCTTTCTTTTGGTTTCCATTTGTATGGAATATCTTTTTCCATCCCCTCACTTTCAGTCTGTATGTGTCCCTAGGTCTGGAGTGTGTCTCTTGTAGACAGCATTTATATGGGTATCATTTTGGTATCCATTCAGCCAGTCTGTGTCTTTTGGTGGGAGCATTTAATCCATTTACACTTAAGGTAATTATCGATACGTATGTTCCTATTCCCATTTTCGTAACTGTTTTGTGTTTGATATTGTAGGCCTTTTCCTCCTCTTGTGTTTCTTGCCTAGAGAAGTTCCTTTAGCATTTGTTATAAAGCTGGTTTGGTGGTGCTGAACTCTCTCCGCTTTTGTTTGTCTGTAAAGGTTTTAATTTCTCCATCAAATCTGAATGAGATCCTTGCCAGGTAGAGTAATCTTGGTTGTAGGTTTTTCTCCTTCATCACTTTAAATATGTCCTGCCTCTCCCTTCTGGCTTGCAGAGATTCTGCTGAAAGATCAACTGTTAACCTTATGGGGATTCCCTTGTGTGTTATTGTTGTTATTCCCTTGCTGCTTTTAATATATTTTCTTTTCATTTAATATTTGATAGTTTGATTACTATGTGTCTTGGCATGTTTCTCCTTGGATTTATCCTGTATGGGACTCTCTCTGTGCTTCCTGGACTTTATTAACTATTTCCTTTCCCATATTAGGGAAGTTTTCAACTGTAATATTTTCATATATTTTCTCAGTCCCTTTCTTTTTCTCTTCTTCTTCTGGGACACCTATAATTCGAATGTTGGTGCATTTAGTGTTGTCCCAGAGGTCTCTGAGACTTTCCTCAGTTCTTTTCAATCTTTTTTCTTTATTCTGTTCTGCAGTCGTTATTTCCACTATTTTATCTTCCAGGTCACTTATCCATCTTCTGCCTCAGTTTTTCTTCTATTGATCCCTTCTAGAGTATTTTTAATTTCATTTATTGTGTTGTTCATCGTTGCTTGTTTCCTCTTTAGTTTTTCTAGGTCCTTCTTAAACGTTTCCTGCATTTTCTCTATACTGTTTCCAAGATTTTGGATTTTCTTTACTATCATTATTCTGAATTCTTTTTCAGGTAGACTGCCTATTTCCTCTTCATTTGTTAGGTCTGGTGGATTTTTATCTTGCTCCTTCATCTGCTGTGTGTTTTTCTGTGTTCTCATTTTGCTTATCTTACTGTGTTTGGGGTCTCCTTTTTGCAGGTTGCAGGTTCTTAGTTCCCGTTGTTTTTGGTTTCTGCCCCCAGTGGCTAAGGTTGGTTCAGTGGGTTGTGTAGGCTTTCTTGTGGAGGGGACTAGTGCCTGTGTTGTGGTGGATGAGGCTGGATCTTGTCTTTCTGGTGGGCAGGTCCATGTCTGGTGGTGTGTTTTAGGGTGTCTGTGGACTTTCTATGATTTTAGGCAGCCTTTCTGCTAATGGGTGGGGTTGTTTTCCTATCTTGCTAGTTGTTTGGCATAGGGTGTTCAGCCCTGTAGCTTGCTGGTCATTGAGTGAAGCTGGGTGTTGGTGTTGAGATGGAGATCTCTGGGAGATTTTCACTGTTTGATAATGCGTGAATCTGGGAGGTCTCTTGTGGACCAGTGTCCTGAAGTTGGCTCTCCCACCTCAGAGGCACAGCACTGACTCCTGGCTGCAGCACCAAGAGGCTTTCATCCACACGGCTCAGAATAAAAGGGAGAAAAAGTAGAAAGAAAGAGAGAGAGAGGGAGAGGGAGGGAGAGAGGGAGGAAGGAAGGAAGGAAGGAAGAAAGAGAGAGAGAAAGGGAGAAAGAAAGAAAGGGAGAGAGAGAGAGAGGGAGGGAGGGAGGAAGAAGGAGGATAAAATAAAATAAAATAAAGTAAGATAAAATAAAATAAAGTTATTAAAATAAAAAATAGGGCTTCCCTGGTGGCGCAGTGGTTGAGAGTCCACCTGCCCATGCAGGGGACACGGGTTTGTACCCCGGTCCGAGAAGATCCCACATGCCGCGGAGCAGCTGGGCCCGTGGTCTGTGGCCCCTGGGTCTGCGTGTCCGGAGCCTGTGCTCCGCAACGGGAGAGGCCACAACAGTGAGAGGCCCGCATTCCTCAAATAAATAAATAATAATTATTAAGAAAAAAATTTTTTTTATGTAAAACAAAAACGGATGGACAGAACCCTAGGACAAATGGTGAAAGCAAAGTTATACAGACAAAATCTCACACAGAAGCATACACATACACACTCACAAAAAGAGGAAAAGGGGAAAAAATAATATATCTTGCTCTCAAAGTCCACCTCCTCAATTTGGGATGATTCGTTGTCTATTCAGGTATTCCACAGATGCAGGGTACATCAAGTTGATTGTAGAGATTTAATCCACTGCTCCTGAGGCTGCCGGGAGAGATTTCCCTTTCTCTTCTTTGATTGCACTGCTTCCGGGGTTCAGCTTTGGATTTGGCCCCACCTCTGCGTTTAGGTCGCCGGAGGGCATCTGTTCTTCGCTCAGACCGGACGGGGTTAAAGGAGCAGCTGATTCGGTGGCTCTGGCTCACTCAGGCTGGGGCGAGGGAGGAGCACGGATGCGGGGTGAGCCTGCGGCGGCAGCGGCCGGCGTTGCACCAGTCAGAGGCGCTCCGCGCATTCTCCCGGGGAAGTTGTCCCTGGATCACGGGACCCTGGCAGTGGCAGGCTGCACAGGCTCCCAGGAGGGGAGGTGTGGAGAGTGACTTGTGCTTGCACACAGGCTTCTTGGTGGCGGCAACAGCAGCCTTAGCGTCTCATGCCCGTCTCTGGGATCTGCACTGGTAGCCGCGGCTCACGCCCGTCTCTGGAGCCCCTTTAAGCAGTGCTCTTAATCCCCTCTCTTCGCGCACCAGGAAACAAAGAGGGAAGAAAAAGTCTCTTGCCTCTTTGGCAGGTCCAGACTTTTTCCCGGACTCCCTCCCGGCTAGCCGTGGTGCACTAACCCCCTGCAGGCTGTGTTCACGCCGCCAACCCCAGTCCTCTCCCTGTGCTCCGACCGAAGCCCGAGCCTCAGCTCCCAGCCCCGCCCACCCCGGCGGGTGAGCAGACAAGCCTCTCGTGCTGGTGAGTGCCAGTCGGCCCTGATCCTCTGTGCGGGAATCTCCCCGCTTTGCCCTCCACACCCCTGTTGCTGTGCTGTCCTCCGCGGCACCGAAGTTTCCCCCCTCCGCCACCCGCAGTCTCCGCCCGCGAAGGGGCTTCCTAGTGTGTGGAAACCTTTCCTCCTTCACAGCTCCCTCCCACCGGTGCGGTCCCGTCCCTATTCTTTTGTCTCTGTTCATTCTTTTTTCTTTTGCCCTACCCAGGTACGTGGGGAGTTTCTTCCCTTTTGGGAGGTCTGAGGTCTTCTGCCAGCGTTCAGTGGGTGTTCTGTAGGAGTTGTTTCACGTGTAGATGTATTTCTGGTGTATCTGTGGGGAGGAAGGTGATCTCCGCGTCTTACTCTTCCACCAACTTCCCCCTGTCCCGGGAAGGAATTTATTAATGAAGACAAATGAGATGGGATTTGCTTATACAGATCCAATGTTTCCCTAAGATCAGAAACCTTCAGTTCATTCCACTTGTACATCACCTTCATTCACACTCAGGACAGGTAGTAAAGCCCTCTATAGGAAAAAACTTATTGCGGTAGTTATATACTGAATCATAGACATTAGTCTGCAGGCTACAAAATTAGAATCTTATTGACTTGGATTTTCTTCCTTGGAAAAAAACAAGCAATTAAAATGGAATTGTACGTGTGTGTGTTCATCAGCCAAAGACCTTGCAACAGGTAGGGAGTGAATACACCTG
Source organism: Stenella coeruleoalba (assembly GCF_951394435.1). Taxonomy (NCBI): domain Eukaryota; kingdom Metazoa; phylum Chordata; class Mammalia; order Artiodactyla; family Delphinidae; genus Stenella; species Stenella coeruleoalba. The sequence continues at coordinate 55,253,194 of NC_137156.1, forward strand.
GGAGGAGTGCCAACTGTGGTTTCTGTGCCCAGGTACTCAAATATGCATAAGAAACTAACTTAGACCGGAAGTATCACAACCAGACGTTCAGTGGTGAAGCGACATCGTTTATCTCTGTGAATTGTTGTTGAGAGTGTCTAGGATTCTGGATCTAGCTGCTCTTACTTTTGCCACCTTTTGCAAGGGTCTCATGTAACCCTTGCCCTTCATAACCAGCTGCCTGATTCCTCAACTGCTCTTTTAAGCAGGAATGATAATATTCACCTCCTCTCCCCGACAAGAGGAAAGGACCTTCATTTTGATACCTGCTAATCTCAACATCAATTTCCTGTTGGTTTCTCAGTGCACTGACCTGAGTTTATCTGCTCTTTATCCAGTACCACTTATTCTGTTGAGCATTCTTATTCCTGATTGAAAGACTGTAGCTGTGGTAACCAAGGAGAGTCAAGTTTGAACTTCTAACACAAACACCCACTGGTACAAGCCTGCTCCACACACCCCTTCTGCAGCCTCCCCTGCCCCACTCCCTTTTCCAACTTTCCTATTTCCATCAAAGGATCTTCCGTTCCTTTGTTTGCATACATTGCAAACAGTAGAATTGGAGGATTAAACACTCTAGAACAGGAAGAGACATTGGAAAACACCTGCATTCTACATTGGAAACTGATTTTGTTTTGACTGCAAAATTCCTTCGGTTGGTACTGGTTGTTGAGAACCTAGTTGATAAGGATAATGAGGCCTCATTTGTACCCAGTTGGAAAGCTCCATGATTGATTAACGATGTCCGGTTCAGTCATGGGACTACAGTGTGAGGTCGACTGTACTAGGAATGACACACTCTGGTTATAGTCCATTGGCCTTCTTTTTATCAGGTCAAGGTTCTAAAGTTCTAAGAGTTTAAATAACTAGCTTTCTAACACACAGCTAGTGGATCTCACTGCTGGAGAGAGAAACCAGATATTCTGAGTCCTAGGAACACAGTGTTCAGGTATCCAAGGAAATCTAATTCTAAGAGTCACATTATCTTTACTTCATCCATACTGTAGCAAATCGCATTCACAATTCCTTCAAACTTTCCCTTCTTTAGTTTTATCCTTTCCAGCCCTTGAGTATAGTCTTTTCTTCTCACACAAACATTATGTCAAGCTCCTGGTAATTGTTTTTTTTTGTCTTTCACTGACTGCTGCTCCAGTCAATCCTGTTCTTAGCACTAGATAAATCTCTCTAATATACTGTTATCATAATCTTAATCTCTAGCTTTAAAAACAATCAACAACATAAATATTTCAAAGATAAAATTAATCCCTCCAACTACATTTTAAACTTTTTTATGTCAGACTATCACTTGGGAAAATGTATCTCCTACTGTGATCCAATAGGTAACATATTCACCGGCTAGTTTGGTTTTGTCGTATGTCTGAAGATGGCATCATAATTTCTACCCAAGTAAATCCTTCACCTGTTTTCTCTACCCAGTTGTTGTCAACTGCTCCTGTACCTCTTTCCAGTAGCTCTTTCCTACCTCACAATACAAACATCCACACACATAGATTCCCAATTTACTTTTACCCAACAGAAATCTCACCAGTGCTACAGGGGTCAGCTGAAATAACTCAAAGCCCAAAGCATTACATGAGGACCTTGGCGTATGAGGGGCCATAAAGAATGTTGTCTCAGATCTATACTGTACACAGTATGAAACCCAATAAATATTTTTCTGATAATGATGTCAATATAAAAAATTGTAGTTACTCAGTTTGGCCATAATTTTATTAGCTTGAAGTGTATCTACATACTGATTTTTCTCCCAAAATAGACCCTTTAGAATCCCTAGACAGTTCTTTTCATTACTTTTCTGAAATTGATCAATTTCATCCCTGGCTTATTTGACAGTCGACAATGAAATTGAATTGCTTTTCAACAAGTAAATGGGTTCCCACTCCTTTTCCTAGTTGAAAGAAAATACTTATTTGCAGCACAAATAAACAACACACCTGTCCACTTCTACAATACAAAAATTATTTGAAGAATTCACTCAACTGGAAAATATATTGGGGTAAGAAACTACACACAAGTCAAGAAAGATGTTAGGGTAAAAAAGAAATCTAACAGTGTCTGTATCTATTTATTCTTGTATGGGGGACAGCTGTGGCGCCAAAAATTCCAGTTATTTTGGGCATCTCTTCACCATAATCCTGGGTGGGGTGAGGTTGGGGGGAATGGAGAAGGGGAGGAAAAAGTCTAAACAGATATACTATGATTTTTTTTTTCTTTTAATGTTATTTGGTATCTTTAAAAATTTTGATTAATTTTTTTAAAATTAGAGAATACTGTTAATAATGGTTAAGTTCTAGATACATGTAATCCCACAGAATCCTATAGTTTATCTGTATCCCCTAAAGTTCATGCACGATGTCACTTTCAGCCTTTAGGAAGCATATTTTTGCATATGCTTCCATGGGTCCTATCATGGAATCTGCATCATTGCCTTCTACTCTGTGCTCAGCTCATAGCACTCTCTTCTGAGGAGACCATTCTACTGAGGTGGCTTTCTGGGATATAGCCCTCTGCCCGTGGTCACCTTGTTCTCTGTGCCTAGCAAGATCAACTCTAGGTTTTTATTTTTCTGAGAGTTCTGTGTTTTACTCTAGAATCCAGCTCTCTGTGATCTACTTGCTATTACCCCAAGAGTTATCCTCCTGAGGTGATTTTTGAGTTCTGTTCTTCTATGGCAGACATAGGTTTGGAAATGAGTTATCAATTTAGGAATTCCAACTTTAGGACTCTATTTATGTTTTCAAAATGGACACTGCTTTACGTGATCATCATCAAAATAATGCACGGTCTTTAAACAAACAAATGCAATAAGTAGGACATGGAGTATGAAGTGAAAATGTATCTTTCCAACTCATCATCTTCTGTAAACAGTTATTTAGAATTAACCACTGTTAACAAGTTGACTGATATACCTTAAGATATTAAAAATACATGTATGTGTATGCATATACATATATATGAACATATATGTATAATATATATTCATATTAATATATTTAAAGTCTAACCATGTAGCAACATATATAAGTATAGTCTTTTGGAAATGTCTTCCTTTGTTTAACTCTAAATATCTTTAATTTAAATTTTAATATTTATATGCCAGTATATACAGATCTACATTTCTTTCTCTTTTTTTTAACTGCAACAGGTTATATGAATGTACCGTGTTTTATTTTATTTTTCTTCTTAGTAAAAAATACCTACCCTTCTCCTTAGAACACACAGAAGCAACAAGAGAGTGGAGTGAAATATTGAAAGTGTTGAAAGAAAAGAATCCACCAAGTATAAAAATAGTCTACAATTACAAAAATTTTGAAATACTATTGAGGATATAGTCATAGACATATGAAAGATGAAATGTAAGAACACACTATATACACCATGCCATGCTAATACATTTGAAAATCAAGATGAAATGCCTTGTTTTTAGGAGATTATATATCTGAGATGTCAGATTCATGCTGTGCATGTCTCTATAATGTTATTTCATTAAAATACACATACTTTATTTGCAAAGATAAATTTCATATGGACATCTGTTTCCTGGATAATTTTTTATAAATGAGTGGGAAAAAAAACCACATTGCTTTAAAATGTCCCTTCTGAAATAGGTAATGCATTACAGGAAACACATTTGAATTTTTAGAAAATAAAGATTATTGCTGAAATTATGAATCTTAAGAAGTTTAAAAATCATCTTTCTTTGCTGGTCCTTAGTGATAAGAGTTCCAATTGATACTATTTATTTACTCAAGAAGTACACACAGCTGGGATACACAAATAGAATCTACTGGAAACAACAGGAGATGTTGGATTCATGCTGTGCGTGTCTCTAAAATGTTATTTCATTAAAATACACACACTTTATTTGCAAAGGTAAATTTGCAGTGATGATTAGTTGCAAATAAAGTCCTCAGCCCAGATAGTTTTATGGATGAAGTCTGTAACACCTTCAGAGAATGATAATTCCAAAGGCAACATTAAGTTCTAGAACATAGAAAAATGCCTGCTTTCCCATTAATATTATACTGCTAGCATAACCCTAAAATTAAATTAGATTAGAAAAATAGCCTAACAGGAAACGTGAAGATCAATCTCAACTAGAATATTCGTATAAATAAGGTTTAACTACGTACTGTTAATAAGTAGTATTTTGAAAGAAGTCAAAAGTTGTTTGATATGGGCTTCCCTGGTGGCGCAGTGGTTGAGAGTCCGCCTGCCGATGCAGGGGACACAGGTTCATGCCCCGGTCCGGGAAGATCCCACATACCGTGGAGCGGCTGGGCCCTTGAGCCGTGGCCGCTGGGCCTGCGCGTCCAGAGCCTGTGCTCCGCAACGGGAGAGGCCACAACAGTGAGAGGCCCACGTACCGCAAAAAAAAAAAAGTTGTTTGACATGAGAAAACCTAATATAACTCATTGTATTAATTTTTTTAAAGGAATCTTCTCATTAGTTTTTTTAAGAGGACATTTGATAACATTTGACACACATTTTTGACAGAAAATCACTACAGCTGTTAAAAATATTCCTTCTGGTAATATCCCATCAAAATTTTTATCACATGTTGGCTCCTCTTTCATGTATTTTCCATCTTAAGTTACTTTATTGTAATGATCTAGTTACATCTTTGTCCTTAATACTAGATTATATCTTATTTCTGTGTGTGTGTGTGTGTGTGTGTGTGTGTATAATTTTGTGTAGTATCCAATACATATCAAAAATGTAAATATGTGTTGAATGAGTGAATGAAAGAATTAATTGTGTAGCTTCACCAGGCCATTTGCTTTTTGCACATCAACATGGTGCCATGTCAGGAAAGAATTTATGAGCCATCAGTTCATAATCACTTACGATGCCCATACTGTATGTCAGGCACGAAACTCTTTGAGGACACATATGAATAAATCATAGGCCTTGCCCTTGAGGAGCCCACAGTCTAAGAAAAGATAACAGGTCTATAATGACATCCATAGTGGATTTGCTTCAAGAGGAAAATTATTTTCTATTACAACAGTCACTTGCACTAGCAGTGAAGTCCTGTCTTAATTTAAATCCTCAGCAGAACACCCATCACATAAATGACAACTTGAGGAAGTACTTCACTCTGGAGTGTATGCCCTAAGCCCAGTTCAGTGGATGATAGTGGATTGATTCTCACATCAAAAAGAACACAGAGCTATACATACTTAACCTTTGGAACCAGCTACTTCTGGAAAAATAATAAGCAAGTCTTAGGAGAGGAAAAAAGTTGCTTGAAATTCTGCAGTTTTTTTTAATCTTGTGAATCATGGGATATGAATCAATAAATAACAGTAACATCAAGAGGTGCAATTACATTTTCTGTCCACTTAAAAACACTGAGAAGAAGTCCTTGGTTCCAACAGTTTTCTTCCTTTAAAGTAATAACAGACTAAATCTTTACTTCGGAACTAGGGCATGAGTCTGGGTCTGGGTTAGTGTCCTTTCACTGAGTTAGAAATAGTCTAACAAAAATAAATTGAAAAATAAGTCTATGTCAAGGGATTCTTTCCTCAAACTTTCTCAAATTAGAAACATGTGCACCTTTAAAGCTATGTCTTAAATAGCTCCAAAAAGTGGATATTTGTGCAAAAATTTTAGACAGAGTTGTACTCCTGGAGGTCTACTGACTCATTTCTAGTGAGGAAAAAGTCGCTTACCTAAAGCAATGTGGCTAATTTTTGGGTATTATTGTATTATGATTCTGACCTAAGTACCAAAAACTCTGCTAAGAATTTAACTGAATATGGTAACAATATCAATAACTTTTTTTTCTTTCGTAGTTAAGCAATTTCCTCCAAGCCAGAGGTATTTTATTTCCTCAGTTTAGAATAATTGGGTCCTTTCTCCTGATTGGTTTGATTAAAAGGGTAATGAGATTTACCCTCATGGAACAGGTCCCATCATACTGTTCAGTTTTAGGTGTAAAATAATATGCCTAAATATTCAAATGGAAAGTGTTTAAATGGAGGTGTGCTCAGAGTTCAACAATATATGTTTCCTTCTTTTTTAAAGAAATTGTTCTTTCGCTTCATACCTGGATTGTTAAACTGAGAGTTTTGATGGAGGGTTTGAAAGTAGTATAAATCCCGAGACCCATGGATCATAGGAACTAAGGAGAAAGGGAGGATTCATCAGCAGATTAAGTGGAATAGGTTGGAATAATAAACAAACATAGGTAAAATTACATCAGTGACTGATGAAAACTTTGTCTAGATTATTGGAGATGAGATCAGGGCAGATACAACGGGAAATATGCTGCAGTGGCTGCAGGCTTTTTATAGAGACACGATATTAAGGTGCACGATTCTCTCTGACTCAAACCTCCTTTATCTCATTTACTGCTCTTTTTCAGCCATAATGAGCAACCAGACCTAGAATTTTTAGGTTCATTCATCAAGCAGAGAGAATCCTAAATGGATGCTCGCTGGGTAAATGACCCCTTTAAAGAGATATAAACAGATGATGGCAGCAACCTCACTCCAGTGGAGAGAGAAAGTGAGCACCAGTGTACCCTAGGCTTCCTCCTCCTCCCTGCCCCATGGATCAGAGGTTTTGGCTGGAGCAAACCATGTGACTCAGAAACTAGCTCGCTGTCCATGTCTCTCCTGCCTTTGATTGTAAAATAAAATTCAGATACAGAAAACCAGACAAAACAAACAACTAACTGGCTGAGTTATTATAAAGCCAACAATCTTCTACCAAACAGCACTGAGATCAAACAACAGAACCTTTGCAGGCTAATACGAAGGTCCTTTCCTCCCTCCAGATGTAACCTTTCTCTTGATGTTCACTGCAGCCTTGCTTGTAACAGCATAATAAACAAACAAACATGCTTAAAAGGGAAATAATTCATAAAGTAAGGTAAAGACATTCAGTGGAATACTATGCAGTAGTTATAAAGATTGGGGCTGAATCATTCATTAAATTGTTTACTTGTGAATGCACAGACACAGTCCTAGCTTCTGGGGATATGAGAGTGAACAAAATAAATAATACTCATGTCCTTTTAGAGGTGACATTTGAATGAGGGAGACAGACAATAACAGACAAGCAAAATAGTAAACAGCACATCTGTAGTTAATGGGAATACTTTGAGAACAAGAGATGGAGAAAGATGTCGTCCACAGAAGGGCTTTTGGAGGCATGAACCTTGGAGCAGAGAGCAAAGTAAGTATGGGGAAGAAGATCCCAGTCAGAACAAAGAGCATGGTAAATGGAATTTTTGAACAAAAGCAAGGCTAGAGTGAAAGGATATCAGGAGATAAATTCAGGGGAAGAAAATTACAGATCCTGGAGGGGCTCAGAAGCCGTGGAAAGAAGTTTGGATTTTATTTTAATTGCATTGGGAAACCATTGGAGGATTTTGATCAAGGAAGTGACCATCAAATTTATGTGCCTAAAGATCATGTTGGCAGTGAGGAGGAGTAATATTTAGGGGGCCTCTTGCCTCAAGTTTGGAGAAAGATGGTGGCAGAAAGAAAGTTCTGTTTAAAATTACATCGAAAGGTCTCCGAGACATATTGTTGGTTAAAAAAAAAAGCAAAACATTCCTAATGTGCGACCTTAGTTATGTAAAAATAGCAAAATCAGTACTTTTAAACCACACAATATAAGTTGTGTATGTGTGACTGTGTGTAAATGCTTATTTAGAAAGCTCTCAAGAGAATCATAGAGGGCAGCACAGCAAACAGAGAAGAGAAATAATTCTGGAAACAGAGTGGGTTTGGCTGTGGGTGGGGATGAACTACTTTTGAATGATTTATTTTTATTTTTGCAACAATAATGTATTCATTTGTTGATTGCCTATCATATACGAATTATAAGAATGATACAGCCGAATCAAGCAGTTGGGATATTGCTAAAATAAAAATCATGAAGATTTTTAACTGCTACCTTCAAAAAGAGATATTTTAGAGAATCAGTGATTCTAGAAACGTGAACTAAATCTCATAATTTTACGTTTACAAATTTACTGTCAAATTATTTTACCACAATATTAATTTTGGAGAAATTAGATATACATTTACATGAAAGATGAGTAGGATGTTGAGAAGGTGTGAGAACGGGTACAGATTTCTGACAGTTCATGCAGAAATTTTGATCTAGAACTGCTGATGGAGAATAAGCAGAGAGGAAAGCTAGTTTTCAAAGCACAGGATTTGGAACATTTTGTTGCAAAAATAAAAATAAATCATTCAGTCCTGACATGGAACCCACGCTCCTCTGTTTTCTGAGGGATTGATGCAGGACAGGTCACTTAATCTCTCTAAACTTCAATCTCCTCTCTGCTAAAATGTGGCTAATCATTTCTACCTTGTAAGTTTATAAGAATAGCAGAAGGAAGAGAGAGGAGGAGAGGGAGAGAGAGAGAGATAGAGAGAGAGAGAGAGAGAATGTTATTTAAAATTACAACTGATATCAGCAGCTTCTACCACATAAGGGCGTATCATTTCTCTCTGGAGCAGGTAACCTTTTGTTTAGCAAAATAAAATGATGGGACATTTGGCTGTGGCAGTATCTTCCTCAAGGCATGGTAAGAAAGAAAGTTTGTGAAATAAAGAGGATTAAATTGCCCTGCAAAATAAGTAAGAATTTCCAAGTTTCCAGGACTGGAGAGAAGCCCACTAGGAGGAGTAGAGTGGGGCCCCTGAGGGCTCTCAGCCAGGGAGAGTAACTCAGGGCCTTCTTTAAAAAGTGGCCTAATAATAACCAGTTTGTAATCTATTTGCTGCTTCTATTGCCATGTGACACCCTAATTCCCATTATCCATGAATCTCAGTAAAGGACTGCTCCAGAGAAAAGCTTCTACTCTTGGGACTCTGGTGAATGAATGCTGGAAAGATGTCTCTTCTGGGGGATTAAATAGTAACCAACATGTAAGATTCCAGAAGAAACTTCAGAAAACTTATGAGTTTCCTATCACAGGTGCAATGAATTTGTCACCAGTGACAGTGTGTCTCCTGATGACATCCGGGTTGCATGGATGGGTTGAAATAATGCAGGGGAAAACTGGTTCACACACTTTGTTAAATAAAGACCCTTTATTTAAGTCTTTAAGCCATTTTGAGTTTATTTTTATGTATGGTGTGAGGTAGTATTAATTTCTAAAATATACAAACAGCTCATGCAGCTCAATAACAAAAAGAAAAAAAAAAAAAACAAGCAACCCACTCATAATCCTAATTTAGCCAACAGCGTGAACACCAGATGTTGCCACTGGGCAGGATACAGAACTCTCTAAGGCCTCCGTTTCCTTATCTCTAAAATCTGGAGAGTAATGTTAACTTAGATATCTCTGTTTTTGCAAGAATTAATAAGCTAACATACATAAAGTGCCTAGAACCATGCCTTGAATGTTGAAGAAAGCAATCACTATTATTTTTATTAAATATTTATTTCCTAACCCACGCACATATGGTCACCTTATCTTTGATAAAGGAGGCAAGAATATACAATGGAGAAAAGACAGCCTCTTCAATAAGTGGTGCTGGGAAAACTGGACAGGTACATGTAAAAGAATGAAATTAGAACACTCCCTAACACCATACACAAAAATAAACTCAAAATGGATTAAAGACCTAAATGTAAAGCCAGACACTATAAAACCCTTAGAGGAAAACATAGTCAGAACACTCTATGACATAAATCACAGCAAGATCCTTTTTGACCCACGTCCTAGAGAAATGGAAATAAAAACAAAAATAAACAAATGGGATCTAATGAAACTTCAAAGCTTTTGCACAGCAAAGGAAACCATAAACAAGACCAAAAGACAACCCTTAGATGGGAGAAAGTATTTGCAAATGAAGCAACCGACAAAGGATTAATCTGCAAAATATACAAGCAGCTCATGCAGCTCAATGTCAAAAAAAAAAAAAAAAAAAAAACCCAATCCAAAAATGGGCAGAAGACCTAAATAGACATTTCTCCAAAGAAAATATACAGATTGCCAACAAACACATGAAAGGATGCTCAACATCACTAATCATTAGAGAAATGCAAATCAAAACTACAATGAGGTATCACCTCATACCGGTCCGAATGGCTATCATCAAAAAATCTAAACAGTAAATGCTGGAGAGGGTGTGGAGAAAAGGGAACCCTCTTGCACTGTTGGTGGGAATGTAAATTGATACAGCCAGTATGGAGAGCAGTATGGAGGTGCCTTAAAAAATTGAAAATAGAACTGCCATACGACCCAGCAATCCCACTACTGGGCATATACCCTGAGAAAACCATAAATCAAAAAGAGTCATGTACCACAATGTTCATTGCAGCTCTATTTACAATAGCCAGGGCATGGAAGCAACCTAAGTGTCCATCGAGAGATGAATGGATAAAGAAGATGTGGCACATATATACAATGGAATATTAGCCATAAAAAGAAACAAAATTGAGTTATTTGTAGTGAGGTGGGTGGACCTAGAGACTGTCATACAGAGTGAAGTCAGAAAGAGAAAAACAAATACCGTATGCTAACACGTATATATGCAATCTAAAAAAAAATGGCTCTGAAGAACCTAGGGGCAGGACAAGAATAAAGACGCAGATGGAAAGAATGGACTTGAGGATGTGGGGGGGGGGAAGGGTAAGCTGGGACGAAGTGAGAGAGTGGCATGGACATATATACACTACCAAATGTAAGACAGATAGCTAGTGGGAAGCAGCTGCACAGCACAGGGAGATCAGCTCGGTGCTTTGTGTCCATCTAGAGGGGTGGGATAGGGAGGGTGGGAGGGAGACACAAGAGGGAGGAGATATGGGGATATATGTATATGTATAGCTGATTCACTTTGTTATAAAGCAGAAACTAACACAACATTGTAAAGCAATTATATTCCAATAAAGATGTTAAAAAAGATTGAAAAAAATTTATTTCCTTTACCTGTTGTCCTGCAAAGTGATCTCGTAACATTAATGCAATGGAGACAGCAAGACATTTTGGAAGGAACAGTACCCCAGGAATCCATTCCTGCTGTACCATTTATTCACTGTGGGACTGAGTCCTGTAGTCCCTAAGGTTAAATTGTTTCATTTATAAATCACGACCTTTGAACCAGATGATCCCAAAGATGGATTTCCATTCTACGTAGCAAATTTTGAATCTCTAATCCTCTATAAATACATCCGTGACACAGTTCCCATGCATTATCTTACATACAAAGATGGTTAAGCTTATTTTCCATCCCCTTTATTCCCTTGGCAGAATTCTCCAAAGGCTGATAAAAGTAAAAAGTAGCTTTTTCTCCAAGCCATATATTTTTATGGTAATGCTTTTGTCTTTGTGAGTCTTGGGCTGCCTATATATAAAAATGAAGGGTTGTTTGTGTTTTTGGTTTTTTTTTTGAAGAATGAGGTAGTCCTTCTCAACTTAGGATTTGACTCAACATTGCGAGCGTTCTAGTATGGATGGAGGAAGGAGGTGAGAGGAAGTCAGGGTAGGGAGCACGGCCCAGCTTTGGGGGTCACCACAGTGAGAAATTATCGTCATTGGGGAGCAATGAGGAAGCCAGAGGCTTCCAGGAATCTGAGTGGGTTCAAGGTTCTAATGGGAAGAAAGTAGTAAAGGCAAGGGAGGGACCAGAATTTGAGTAGGGCTGGAGACAACTTCCAATTTTTGCCTAAAACTAGCTAGTAGGAAAGTGACTTGCAAGTAAGAAGAAAAAATAGTACTCTTCACACTTAATGACGAAGCAAGAGATGAGTATGTCTTGGACTAAGATAATGGAAGTAGAAGTGAAGAGAAACTGATATGTTTGAGATAGTTTTGCAAGTAAAATTGATAGGATTTACTGATGCAGTAGATTGGGGGTTTGGAAAAAGGAAGAATCAAGAATGATGCTGTTTCTGACTTAAGCAACTGAGTTGATTGATGCCATTTAATTGGGTGGGAAAGACTAGAAAATAAGCATGGAGAAGGAAGGAGGAAAATTCAGACTTCCATTTTGTACCAGGTTATTTGAGATACAGCTCTGACTTCAAATGGAGAAGTCACCTATCTTTTTGACAAATAACTCTGGCATGCAGAGGACAGGTTTGAGGCAGAAATAGCCTTTTTGTTGTGGTCCACACATGAGTGACCTTTTTAAAGCACCAGAAATGGATGAAATCACTAAAGCTACAAGGACCTAGCATTAAACCCAGGGGGCCAGAATACAGAGTGCAAAAGAAGAGGGAACCAATTAAGGTGAGAGAAAAAGAGGGGCTGAAGTGATAGGTTGACCACTTTGAAAAAGTGGAGGATTCATCTCTGTGAATTGCAGCTAGGAAGAGAATGGAGAAGAATCTATTGGATTTTGAACATGGAAGTTATTGATGATCTTACAAAAGCAGCTTTGTTGGTGTCTTGGGAGCAAAAAACGCAATTGAAATTTTTCAAAAATGAATTAGAGGTCTGACTGAAAGGAAGCTACACGTAGTAAATTGTTTTGCAAAAAATTGTTTTTAAGAAAAGCAGAAATACAGAGGGGAGTTTGATCAAGTTGAATTTATTAAAAATGTCTCCAGTGTTTTCAGGTGTTTCCTGCTCATTGCTTGTTTATCGCATCCTAATACTAACACAATCTGACTAAAATTAGTAGTGGTGGGCTCTGGACCCACCATTCCTAACTTTCACGTAATGTCAATTTAGTTGGAAGCGGTGGAGACGTTAGTCCCTCATGGGTTTACAGACCTCTGTCTGGAGCTCCGAGTCCCCTCCGTTTGAAGCAGAGACTAAGGAGGATATGAGGGCATCCTAGTAGAAGTACCTCATTCAGGTTAGGAATGTGGTAGGGGTGGGTTATTGGAGAAGGGACATCTCTTGTTCTACACAGGGCAGTGTAGCTGAAGGGGAAGAACCGAAAGCAGTACCTTGTGCTAACCCTGAAGGGAGATTGACTGTGAAAGTAGCTAAATGTGTGGTCATCGGCTCGAACTATTTACCAGTCTTTCCAGTGCCTCACCTAGGCATTCAACTTTTTTCTAAACTCTGGATCCTGAATATTCTGGCTTTGACAAGCCTCACAGACCCCAGGGACAGTATACCTTTTTACTTGATGCAGACACAAGTGCTCTTGCCCAAGGAGGGACCCACATGGCAGGTATCTAGTGAGATGGGATCTAAAAGTTGGAGAAAAGCACGGGGCCCTTAGAGAATGAAGATTTCCCTGGTCCAGTGGACTGCCTCAACCAGAACCTGCACAGAGCTTTCTCACACAATTCAGAACCTAGAGGGTTCCAAGAAAAGATGACATTCAAGTTAATTGACTTGAGATAGCATTAATATTTAGTACATTATTTTAGCGTTCAGGCTACGCAATGTTATGTCTTTTGCCTGCATTGTATGATATAGATGGTCGAGCATGATGAGAAGAGTTTGTACCTCTGAGATTATGCCACGTCTGAAGAATAGGAAGAGCAGTGAACTGGGCAGGTGATGGTGGACAGCGGGCCTGGGCGTGGGTAAACAATGAAGGAAGACTGGTGAATGGCAGTGAAGCAAAGCCATGAGGATGCGCTGCATAGTTCTTCTCTTTAACTCAGCCACCATCAATTTCTCTTTCCAAACAACACCCTGACTTCAATTTGAAGAAACACATCTTACGCATTAGAATCAGTCTGGAAGTCAGGAGTGTTAGGGGCCTTGTCCTAGCAAAAGGGTGATCATTTGACCCAAGTTAGGCCAATTGGGGGTTTCTTCTCTGGGATTTGAAACTTAGAGGAACAAAAAGACTGAAATGTCCAGTATCCACTTTGTCCGCATGTATGTGTGCTGAACAACTGGGACCACATTTCTGCAAATGCCTTGCTTCTCTAGCCTTTCATCGATTCAGTGAACCTCTGATATCCTTCTGGGTGGGTTTATTTTGCTTAAATGCATTAGCGTTGAATCTGTTGGTGGCAATCAGGGAGCCCTGACTGGTTCAGTGGACAAATTCCACCAAAAGCTAGATGAGACTAGTTAGAAGGGGAATGTAAACACACCTGACACTGCAAGGATTTTAAAGGTGAACAAGGAGGAGTGACAGGAAGAGGTTTTATTTATCCAAACCCCAAGTGTAAGAAGTGTCTCTCTTTTATCTCTTCAAATCATACTTAACCTGTTCAGAGCCCCCTTTCCATCTGAAGGACAGATTATTTAATCTTAGTTATCATGGAACCTTCCCCCTCCATCCGTGAAACATACAAGAAACTGGAACTTCTGTGTTGGCAGGAAGAGCTGTGCTCCTGGTCTCGTGTGGTCTCCACCATCTGTCCCTTGGGCACCTCTCATTGGTCCACAACGCTGACACAGATGCCACATCACAGCTATCCTTCTGTCATCCTGTCATCTAAGGCATTAGATGCCAGAAGCACACCTGTCTGCACTTCCTTCCTCAGTGTCCAATGCTTGTAAGAAGCTCAAATTTCATGTCTGGCCATTTCTACTTTTCCTACTCAAAAATATTGCTCCATTTCATCCCTCTACCGTGGTCAATCCAAATTCAGCATAATCTCTTGCAATTGGCCTTTAGAACCCTCAACATTGATTTCTTTCTTGTAGGTAGAAGTGGGGATAGGAAATGCTAACACCAGGGTTTTCTTCTCTTTTCTTTTCTTTTTTCTTAATAGCATGCTCTGTTTAATAACCAATGGAGCACATACCTCATTGTGTCATAATTATTTTGTTTGTTGCTGTTTGAAACAATTTGATGAAAAAAATTGATCTATGTATGTCCATTCCCAGTTCCTGAACCTACCGAATACTCAATAAATGCTTGTTAAATAGAACACCACAGAAATCCACTGTGTAGACTCATCTTAACATCTTTACTCAGTTCCTGAGAATAGCTTTCGTGGGAAGTCATAAAAATGCATTAATGAGTAGATAGCGTCCCCAAAACCAAGATTTTCAAGTGCTTTTCAATAATTAAATTCTGAGGAACAATTTAAAGCTTGCATAGTTTTCTCTCAAGTACTCTCTAGAGACAGCTGGTGCTCGCTGGGGTTCATGGGCTTCATTACGAGTTCATTTTTCTCTCACGTACTGGCTGAAATGAGGAGGAGAGAACGGGAAACAGAAATTAAACAGGTGGGGTCTGGAAGGTGGCAGAGCCCTCGCACAGATTATTAAACAGTAGGCTTTGCGCTCGGTCTTGGCCAAGGCAGGCTTCAGTGTTCTGAATGAAATCAAGCAAGTAGTTGCATAAGCATACGATGGTATTTAGTGTCTGAGGGTCTAAGATCAGTTCAATTAATGAGGGGCCTTCAACAAATCTACTGTATATTTTGTGCCTCATTTCTCTCTTTGGATAATAGAATTTATAAGCTGCTATCTCAATGAGAAAGAGTGAAAAACATCTTCAGACTTTCCACGTGCCTAAGAGTACATAGACCATGCTAGAAATTTAATCCAGAGGAGCATGTGACTTGCCCAAGTTAGAGTTTAATAAAAGTAAGCCTGGAGCCTTTTCTGCTTTTATCCACTCAGATCCCTGAGGTCTTGTCATCCTGTTAGAGCTGCTCAGAACTGACTCTCCACCCCTATCTGCAACCCATCGCAGGGAATCCTTTCAATCCTGGACTTTCTGGGCACATCTTCTTTTCCCTCCTTCAAGAAATCTTTCCTTGCTTAAATTATGTTTTTCCCCAGTTCCTCATTAGGCACTAGCTGGCCATAAGTATCACTGTTGTAATAGCAGTGATGATGCTGACTATAGAAGAGAATTGTGTTTCTCCAGTGATAGCTTCCACACCCTAAGAGTGATCCCTGATGTAAATTTCAGACTGTGCATCATGGGCAATGGAGAAAGCACATGGTGATCAGAATGGACATTTGGGAAGTAGTAGTGAGAAGGGTTATTGTCTAACTCTAGAAAACATTTCCATGTCCTGCGCCCTGAGTAGGAAACGTTTAAAATCATACTTTGATTTGAGTAAAAGGCACTACATACTTATGGAAATGTGAAGGATTAAATGCCTCACAGATTACTTTTCAAAAGACATTCTATCAATTTTCTAAATGGATCCTCACTAATAAAGCACCTTATAAATTAGACAGGACTAATCATTAAATGGGCTTTTGCACAGTAAGGAAACTGTACATCATAGAAAAAACAGGTATTATTTTCAGCTCTGTCATTGCCATATTGTGGACTGGCATTGTGGGGTTTAAGACCTACCTAATGCATGTGAAGGCTGCAAGCTGAAAGATTATAATCACTGTACCTACCACCACCATGGAAATCTGTGCTACACCTAAATTTGAACATTTTGAGATTTCAGGTGTATCTCTTCTAAACGGTTTGTAAATGGTCAGCGTCATGTTACAACGTAGGGTTCTTTGTTGAAGTCTTTAACCCATATTAACTCAGGTCATAAGTCAAAAATAGAAACTGATAAATAAACCAGAACCTTGGTTGGCATTACCATCTCTGGTCTTGAGTAATAAACCAATTAGTCATTCATTGAACAAATAATTACTGGGCTCGTTCTATTTCCAGGTACAGTTGTAGGTGCTGGCAATTCAACAGTAAACAAAATAGGCAGAATTTCTACCCTCTTAAAGCTTGTGTGGTAGGGGGTACCATTAAGTAATTGAAGATGCTAGGCATTAGTTTGATCCAGTAATGGTTTCAAGAAGAGAAGGAGCACACAGTATCACTGGTCCAGGCATGAAATTGCTTTTCTGTAGTGGTATTTAATTCAAATATATGAGAGCCAGTTTTGTCTAGTTAGGGACAAACTGTCCTTTGACTGGGATGCGTGACAGTGTCATTAGCACACTCAAAGGTATGTGTGTGCAAAGTGGGAAAGATACGGTTGATTTAGATGCATGCTTTCAGAAAGGAGGTGAGTTTTTAGCTTCATCTTAATGTTTCAAGTTGGACTCTCAAGTCACTGAATCATATCATCTTAAAGCTGGAATGGTCTTCAAGAGACTTCTAGTTTAAACTCTTCATTATAAAGACATCAACAATTAGACCTAGAATTGCCCAAGGAAATTATTTACAAAGAACCTTGAAAACTGCATAGCACACATCACAACGTTAATAAAAAAACATATTTCTATATGTTTTTTTCTGTTTCTTTGTTCGTTTCTTACCAGAATCTAAAATTTTCTTTCTCTTTATTTGATGGTGGAACTTATTTTTTTTTTTTTGAATTTTATTTATTTTTTAAACAGCAGGTTCTTATTAGTTATCCATTTAATACATGTTACTGTATGTATGTCAATCCCAAGTTCCCAGTTCATCCCACCAACACCTCTCCCCACCGCCACTTTCCCCCATTGGTATCCATACATTTGTTCTCTACATCTGTGTCTCTGTTTCTGCCCTGCAAACAGGTTCATCTGTGCCATTTTTCTAGATTCCACATATATGCGTTAATATACAATATTTGTTTTTCTCTTTCTGACTTACTTCACTCTACATGACAGTCTCTACATCCACACACGTCTCTACAAATGACCCACTTTTATTCCTTTTTACGGCTGAGTAATATTCCATTGTATATATGTGCCACATCTTCTTTATCCACTCGTCTGTCGATGGCATTTTGGTTGCTTCCATGACCTGGATATTGTATACAGTGCTGCAGTGAACATTGCGGTACATGTATCTTTTTGAATTATGGTTTTCTCTCAGTATATGCCCATTAGTAGGATTGCTGGATCATATGGTAGTTCTGTTTTTCATTTTTTTGTTTTGTTTTGTTTGTTTTTTTGCGGTACACGGGCCTCTCACTGTTGTGGCCTCTCCCGTTGCGGAGCACAGGCTCCGGAAACGCAGGCTCAGCGGCCATGGCTCACGGGCCCAGCCGCTCCGCGGCATGTGGGATCTTCCTGGACCGGGGCACGAACCCGTGTCCCCCTGCATCAGCAGGCGGACTCTCAACCACTGCGCCACCAGGAAAGCCCTATTTTTCATTTTTTAAGGAAACTCCATGCTGTTCTCCATAGTGGCTGTATCAATTTACATTACCACCAACAGTGCAAAAGGGTTCCCTTTTCTCCACACCCTCTCCAGCATTTGTTGTTGGTAGATGCCCATTCTAACTGGTGTGAGGTGATACCTCACTGTAGTTTTGATTTGCATTTCTCTAATAATTAGTGCTGTTGAGCAGCTTCTAATGTGCTTCTTAGCCATCTGTATGTCTTCATTGGAGAAATGTCTATTTAGGTCTTCTGCCCATTTTTGGATTGGGTTCTTTGTTTTTTTTACTATTGAGCTGCATGAGCTCTTTATATATTTTGGAGATTAATCGTTTGTCCATTGATTTGTTTGCAAATATTTTCTCCCATTCTGAGGGTTGTCTTTTCGTCTTGTTTATGGTTTCCTTTGCTGTGCAAAAGCTTTTAAGTATCATTAGGTCCCAATTGTTTATTTTTGTTAGAGTAATTTCCATTGCTCTAAGAGGTGGATCAAAAAATATCTTGCTGTAATTTATGTCAAAGAGTGTTCTTCCTATGTTTTCCTCTAAGAGTTTTATAGTGTCCAGTCTTACATTTAGGTCTTTAATCCATTTTGAGTTTATTTTTGTGTATGGTGTTAGGGAGTGTTCTAATTTCATTCTTTTACACGTAGCTGTCCAGTTTTCCCAGCACAACTTATGGAAGAGACTGTCCTTTCTCCATTGTATATCCTTGCCTCCTTTGTCATAAATTAGTTGACCATAGGTGCGTGGGTTTATCTCTGGGCTTTCTATCCTGTTCCATTGATCTATATTTCTGTTTTTGTACCAGTACCATATTGTCTTGATTACTGTAGCTTTGTAGTATACGCTGAAGTCAGGGAGTCTGATTCCTCCAGCTCTGTTTTTTTTCCCTCAAAACTGCTGTGGCTATTTGGGGTGTTTTGTGTCTCCATACAAATTTTAAGATTTTTTGCTCTAGTTCTGTAAAAAAAGACCATTGGTAATTTGATACGGATTGCATTGAATCTGTAGATTGCTTTGGGTAGTATAGTCATTTTCACAATATTGATTCTTCTAATCCAAGAACATGGTATATCTCTCCATCTGTTTGCATCATCTTTAATTTTTTTCAGCAGTGTCTTATAGTTTTCTGCATACAGGTCTTTTGTCTCCCTAAGTAGGTTTATTCCTAGGTATTTTATTCTTTTTGTTGCAGTGTCAAATGGGAGTGGTTCCTTAATTTCTCCTTCAGAATTTTCATCATGTGTGTATAGGAATGCAAGAGATATCTGTGCATTCATTTTGTATCCTGCAACTTTACCAAATTCATTGATTAGCTCTAGTAGTTTCCTGGTGGCATCTTTAGAATTCTCTATGTATAGTATCATGTCATCTGCAAACAGTGACAGTTTTACTTCTTTTCCAATTTGTATTCCTTTTATTTCTTTTTCATTTCTGATTGCCGTGGCTAGGACTTCCAAAACTATGTTGAATAATAGTGGCGAGAGTGGACATCCTTATGTTGTTCCTGATCTTAGAGAAAATGCTTTCAGGTTTTCACCATTGAGAATGATGTTTCCTGTGGGTTTGTCGTATATGGCCTTTATTATATTGAGGTAGGTTCCCTCTATGCCCACTTTCTGGAGAGTTTTTATCATAAATGGGTGTTGAATTTTGTCAAAAACTTTTTCTGCATCTATTGAGATGATCATATGGTTTTTATTCTTCAATTTGTTAATATGGTGTATCACATTGATTGATTTGCGTATATTGAAGAATCCTTGCATCCCTGGGATAAATCCCACTTGATCATGGTGTATGATCCTTTTAATGTGCTGTTGGATTCTGTTTGCTAGTATTTTGTTGAGGATTTTTGCATCTATATTCATCAGTGATATTGGTCTGTAATTTTCTTTTTTTTGTAGTATCTTTGTCTGATTTTGGTATCAGGGTAACAGCAGCCTCATAGAATGAGTTTAGGAGTGTTCCTTCTTCTGCAATTTTTTGGAAGAGTTTAAGAAAGATGGGTGTTTGCTCTTCTCTAAATGTTTGGTAGAATTCACCTATGAAGCCATCTGGTCCTGGACTTTTGTTTGTTGGAAGATTTTTAATCACAGTTTCAATTTCATTACTTGTGATTTGTCTGTTCATATTTTCTATTTCTTACTGGTTCAGTCTTGGAAGGTTGTACCTTTCTAAGAATTTATCCATTTCTTCCAGGTTGTCCATTTTATTGACATAGAATTGCTTGTAGTAGTCTCTTAGGATGGTTTGTATTTCTGTGGTGTCTGTTGTAGCTTCTCCTTTTTCATTTCTAATTTAAATGATTTGAGTCTTCACCCTCTTTTTCTTGATGAGTCTGGCTAATGGTTTATCAATTTTGTTTACCTTCTCAAAGAACCAGCTTTTAGTTTTATTGATCTTTGCTATTGTTTTCTTTGTTTCTGTTTCATTTATTTCTGCTCTTATCTTTATGATTTCTTTCCTTCTGCTAACTTTGGGTTTTGTTTGTTCTTCTTTCTCTAGTTCCTTTAGGTGTAAGGTTAGATTGTTTGAGATTTTTCTTGTTTCTCGAAGCAGGCTTGTATTGCTATAAACTTCTCTCTTAGCACTGCTTTTGCTGCATCCCACAGGTTTAGGATCGTTGTGTTTTCCTTGTCATTTGTCTCTAGGTATTTTTTTATTTCCTCTTTGATTTCTTCAGTGACCTCTTGGTTATTTAGTAATGTATTGTTTAGCCTACATGTGTCTGTGTTTTTTATATTTCTTTCCTGTAATTGATTTTTAATCTCATAGTGTTGTCGTCAGAAAAGATGCTTGATATGAATTCAATTTTCTTAAATTTACTGAGGCTGGATTTGTGACCCAAGATATGATCTATCCTGGAGAATATTCCATGCACACTTGACAAGAAAGTGTAATCTGCTGTTTTTGGATGGAATGTCCTATAAATATAATTAAATCTATCTGGTCTGTTGTGTCATTTAAAGTTTGTGTTTCCTTATTAATTTTCTATTTGGATGATCTGTCCATTGGTGTAAGTGAGGTGTTAAAATCCCCCACTATTATTGTATTACTGTCGATTTCCTCTTTTATAGCTGTCAGCAGTTGCCTTACCTGTTGAGGTGCTCCTGTGTTGGGTGCATATATATTTATAATTGTTATATCTTCTTGGATTGATCCCTTGATCATTATGTAGTGTCCTTCCTTGTCTCTTGTAACATTCGTTATTTTAAAGTCTATTTTATCTGATAATGAGTATTGCTACTGCAGCTTTCTTTTGATTTCTTTTTGCATGGAGTATCTTTTTCCATCCCCTCACTTCCAGTCTGTATGTGTCCCTAGGTCTGAAGTGGGTCTCTTGCAGACAGCATATATATGGGTCTTGTTTTTGTATCCATTCAGCGAGCCTGTGTCTTTTGGTTGGAGCATTTAATCCATTCATGTTTAAGGTAATTATCGATATGTATGTTCCTGTTACCATTTTCTTAATTGTTATGGGTTTGTTTTTGTAGGTCCTTTTCGTCTCTTGTGTTTCCCACTTAGGGAAGTTCCTTTAGCATTTGTAGTAGAGCTGGTTTGGTGGTGCTGAATTCTCTTAGCTTTTGCTTGTCTGTAAAGCTTTTGATTTCTCCATTGAATCTGAATGAGATCCTTGCCAGGTAGAGTAGGCTCTTCCCTTTCATCACTTTAAATATGTCATGCCACTCGCTTCTGGCTTGTAGAGTTTCTGCTGAGAAATCAGCTGTTAACCTTATGGGAGTTGCCTTCTATGTTGTTTGTAATTTTTCCCTTTTTGCTTTCAGTAATTTTTCTTTGTCTTTAATTTTGTCAATTTGATTACTATGTGTCTTGGCGTGTTTCTCCTTGGGCTTATCCTGCCTGGGACTCTCTGCGCTTCCTGGGCTTGGGTGGCTATTTCCTTTCCCATATTAGGGAATTTTTCAACTGTAATCTCTTTAAATATTTTCTTGTATCCTTTCTCTCTCTCTTCTCCTTCTGGGACCCCTGTAATGCCAATGTTGTAACATTTAATGTTGTCCCAGTGGTCTCTTAAGCTGTCTTCATTTCTTCTCATTCTTTTTTCTTTATTCTGTTCCACAGCAGTGAATTCCACCATTCTGTCTTCCAGGTCACTTATCCGTTCTTCTGCTTCAGTTATTCCACTATTGATTCTTTCTAGTGTATTTTTCATTTCAGTTATTGTATTGTTCATCTCTGTTTGTTTGTTCTTTAATTCTTCTACGTTTTTGTTAAACATTTCTTACATCTTCTCGATCTTTACCTCCATTCTTTTTCCGAGGTCCTGGATCATCTTCATTATCATTATTCTGAATTTTTTTTCTGGAAGGTTGCCTATCTCCACTTCATTTGGTTGTTTTTCTGGGGTTTTATCTTGTTCCTTCATCTGGTACATAGCCCTCTGCCCTTTTCATATTGTCTGTCTTTCTGTGAATGTGGTTTTTGTTACACAGGCTGCAGGATTGTAGTTCTTCTTGCTTCTGCTATCTGCCCTCTGGTGGATGAGGTTGTCTAAGAGGCTTGTGCAAGTTTCCTGATGGGAGGGACTGGTGGTGGGTAGAGCTGGGTGTTGCTGTGGTGGGCAGAGCTCAGTAAAACTTTAATCTTGTCTGCTGATGGGTGGGGTTGGGTCCCTCCCTGTTGGTCGTTTGGCCTGAGGCGACCCAACACTGGAGCCTACCCAGGCTCTTTGGTGGGGCTAATGGCAGACTCTGGGAGGGCTCATGCCAAGGAGTACTTCCCAGAACTTCTGCTGCCAGTGTCCTTGTCCTCACAGTGAGACACAGCCAACCCCTGCCTCTGTAGGAGACCCTCCAACACTAGCAGGTAGGTCTGGTTCAGTCTCCTATGGAGTCACTGCTCCTTCCTCTGGGTCCTAATGTGCACACTACTTTGTGTGTGCCCTCCAAGAGTGGAGTCTCTGTTTCCCCCAGTCCTGTCAGAGTCCTGTAATCACATCCCACTAGCCTTCGAAGTCTGATTCTCTAGGAATTCCTTCTCCTGTTGCCGGACCCCCAAGTTGGGAAGCCTGCCGTGGGGCTCAGAACCTTCACTCCAGTGGGTGGGCTTCTGTGGTATAAGTGTTCTCCAGTTTGTGAGTCACCCACCCAGCAGTTATGGGATTTGATTTTATTGTGATTGCACCCCTCCTACCATCCATTTTGTCTTCTCCTTTGTCTTTGTATGTGGGGTATCTTTTTTGGTGAGTTCCAGTGTCTTCCTGTCGATGATTGTTCAGCAGTTAGTTGTGATTCCGGTGCTCTCACAAGAGGGATTGAGAGCATGTCCTTCTATTCCACCATCTTGAGCTAATCTCCTCTATATGTATTTTTGAGGAGTGGTAGAATCTTGCAAGATTATGTTAGTTAAGGGACTGCATGTTATACTCAGTGTGTGTTAACAGTTATACTGTCCATTTATTAATTTGTTATGAGAACTACTTTCTCATGTTATCACTGCTCTCTGGGGAAGGGGCCTTGCCTAGGAGATGAGAGATCTGGATTCCAGTCTTGCTCTAGAACCTGAGCAAGTCATTAAATTCTTGAATACATTGTTCTTATAATTTAAAAGATTATATCTTTCCTACCTCCTTTATGTAGATGCAGTGAGGTTGGCTGAAGTCACAGATAAAAGTTTTTCTTTTTTTAAATAAAACATTATAAAACACTGGACTAATAGTAAACAATGCTGGTACTCTGCAGACAGAAAGAAATGATGATTTATGGTTGGGTCAGTCTTCATCACCATCAAACTTTCCCAATACTCTTTCAGTTACATCCTTCCTTTCAGTGAAAGTGATCCATGGGATTGACCTGAGGGGCCATGAGGACAGGCTCGTGGCTATGTCCCCTATGATGACATCTCCTCAACCCTAATAATGGTGCCTGGGATTGAAATCCAGACCCAGTCATGCTTGTGCTATTGAACCTGTAGAAGCAGCTTTTATATTTGAGTTTCAGATGAATGACTTATTGAAAATCCAGAGTTCAAAAAAGTACAGAATCTGCTATAAAGTACAAGATGATATGGGGTCAGAGTGATCCTGTTCTTTATCCACTACAGTCACTGCAGGATTCCATATATTTAGTGCCATAGTGAGCACAGATAAACACAACAGCAACCCCTGATTTTGTATTAACCTGGGGAAGCAACTTGAGATTTATGTTTGCACACTGTTAATGGTGGATTTTTAAACAGGAAAGCAGAATACTAATACATTTCCTCTGCTTCCTCTGATCTCTGTAGCCCATGAATATTTGAATCCCCTCCCCTTCACTATCCCCTTTGCCTTAGCATGTTGCTGTTTTGAGAGGACGAAGGACATAAGATTAAAATGTGTGTGGGGAATCCAAGGCAGCTGATGGAGTTGGCAGCAATTTTGAATGGCTTCGCTTTTCTGACATTTTTTAGCAATGCCTTGTGAAAGCTGCAACATAAATGGGGTAGTGATACAGAGGTCATTCATCAGTATCTCCCTGAAACCTGTATATATGGCTTCACATTAGTTATTTGATGTGTTGGGTGGAGATGCTGCCTGCTGGGGAATATCAGTTAGATGTTGTTCTGTACGATTTTCATTTGCTCACACAAAAGCGTAATGACATAGCTCAGTGAGGACTGAAGTCAATGTATCATTGTGTAACCAGGACCTTCTTCTGCCTTATTATTTATTAGGGGGCATATGAGCCTATAAAGTGTCCCTGAACATGGCAGAAATAAGTCCTGAGCTCTGAAGTCTTGTACCACAACTGCTAAGGTGACAGAATAGTGAGGTACAAAAAACCAGAACAAGTAAGACGAAAACTTCTTTTCATTCAGTGGGTCAAGAGGAGTACATTTACTATTTGACATTCCTGTTGGGCATGTGAGAGAAGTTTCTAGGTAAAAGATCTGATACGTTGCCAGATAGGTTTTTGTTTGTTTTCATTAGTTCAGCAAAATCAAGTCACAGATAGGCAATAAACTGAAAACTATATAAACTTTTTTTTTTAATGCACCACATTTGTAAAAGCAATTGTCTTAGAGGATACTAACCAGCAGGTTTTTAAAATTTTATTTTGCATGATTCCCTAGAGAAAACAAAACAAAATAAAACTCTTCTTAGCAGTCATCTTTATTTTTTTTTAATGTGTATTCTTATTTATTTTCTTCTACTTTCATTTGGTGTTTTCTGCTCTTCCTGTTCCTTTTTCTTTGTATTTATTTATTTATTTGATCATGCCAGGTCTTAGTTGCGGCACTTGGGCTCCTTAGTTGTGGCACATGAGCTCCTTAGTTGTGGCATGCGAACTCTTAATTGCGGCATGTGTGTGGGATCTAGTTCCCAGACCAGGAATTGAACCCAGACCCCCTGCATTGGGAGCGTGGAGTCTTATCCACTGTGCCACCAGGGAAGTCACAGCAGTCACCTTTAAAACAAAGATGATCAGAGAAGTTTAGGGACAATTTTTTTCTTCCACTCAGTATTATTGTGAATTAAGGACCTTCCCTGTGTTCTTTCTTCTGTTACCACATTGCAATACCCTTCTGAATGGGAGTCAGTCTCCCCACTTTATGTCTGCATGATGAGGGCAAGGCCCTATCTTTGAGTTGCCTGAGCCTTGCAGAGGGAGAGCTTTGCCCTGAAGGGTAACTGAAAACAAAGTATGTTTGGTTCAATTGCAATATTTATTTCACTCAGTTGATGAAAGTGATGATTCCTTTATTGAACACATGTTCCAATAGTTGGTATGAAGGACCGGAAGACATTAAGACTTTAAGACGCAAGGGAATATCTGAGGCCAAAGGCTCTGGAATTAAAAGACGGCAGATTAGATGCCAAGAATGAGCCCTGGTTGGAAGGAAGGAAACTGGATATTTGAAATTCTCTGTTCATACTTGCAATTTGCACTCAGGTTCCTGTTTTGCTGGATCCTAAGGTTGCTTATTTTTTGACTTGACAAAGACCCGTGAAACTCACTGACCTTGGGGAGAGCTCAACAGATAGCCTTAAAATCAGGTTATCACATTCATATCAAACTTCCCAGTGTACAGGGACTGTATATACATCGAAACATGTTAGCCATGTAACTCTTACTAAGAAACACATCATAAATATCGGAAATATTTAAGGTAATATTAATCATGCTGCATGTTGGAGGCCCTAGTGATAGGGTCTGGATTACTTTAAACAAGAGTTTGCAGTTATGTAGGTTAAATAAGTCTAGAGATCTAATGTACAGCACGATGGCTATACTTTAATAATACTGCAGTGAATACTGGAAATCTGCTGAAAGAGTAGATTTCACTTGCTCTCACTACACACAGACACACACAGTGGTAACTATATGAGGAGATGAAATGTTAATTAGGTGACTATAGTAATCATTTCCCTGAGTATATGTATACCAAATAATCATGTTGTAAACCTTAAATACATATAATTCATATTTTAAATAGATTAAAATAAAAATTTTTTAAAAACCAATAATTTGCTATTAATGTTGATGGAATGACATTATAGAAGAACCACTTCTCATAATCAACCAGTTGTAGACGTTTTCATGGAAAAAGGAATGTATATTTATGAAAAAAAGTGAAAATATGAATAATTCACAACATAAATATCTTAGCCCCTAGTGTCTATTATAGTCCAGTTTACTATTTTGCAGGAAAAAAAAGACATATATTGTTGATAGTAGTAGACAGTATTTTTTATTTTTTTCTCAAAAATTCCTATATTTTCAGAGTTACTAACAACATGTATTAACTTCTGATATAATTAGGGGAAAAGCCATTGAAATCTTCTTTGGCTAGATTTCTTGAAAGCTGTCTCTTCTTACAGAGATCTTTGTGATTCTTCCATAAATCATTCCAGATGACTAAGTGTCTTTATGTTCATGCAATAACAAAGAGATTTTTATTTTTAACATTCAGCTGTACATTCCTGACTTGTACAGTTAATATTTTGATGGGACTGGCTCTCTAGAATCTTCTTTCCAAAGCCTTAGGTAGATTCCTTGGTTGACTCAGGACGTAAAAATAGGTTGCCATGAATCTGAAAATCCCTCTTCATAGTATGATTGATTCTATCGCTTTGATTAAGTCAAAAACAATTCATATTCCCAGACATGGCTTTTTGAAAACTTTTCTAGTTCATTTTCAATGTTGTTCTTGTTTTATTAACTCTGTTAGCCCCGTCATAAGTGACATCTCTGAATACTACATACATTAGAAAACTTTATGTCTTGAAAGCACAGCTGTAAAAACAAGTCCAGGTAGGATCAGAGAAAGTAGTTGGGCTGCCATCTGCTTGCTTCCACCATCTTCATGTGTTCATATTATTGGCCTGCCCAAGGCAACGTTGTAAACTATTCAAGCTATTCAAACTATTCAAACTATTCAAGATTATTAGTGGTCCTCTGCTTTTTCAGTCAATAATGCCATTGTGTCTCCAGAAGCTCAGTACTCCCCTGATCAAGCCACCACCTTTCACCTTTATTCCCTGGACAGCATTTCAAAAGCTGTGTCTTACTTCGTCCAACTCCCATTAAAAAGCACCTGTTCTACAGTCTCTGGGGAACCCTGTTCCCTGCATTCCCTGCTGCCTGCCACGTGTGTGTTTAGTTACATAGCGCAGGCACCTGTATCATCGTCATTGCAGCTGGACACTTGGAGGAGGGAAAGACTGACGTGGCTTCCAGCACATTCTTGCTGCTTCTGGTTTGTTCTTGCTCTCACCCACTCTGAGTGGAGTGCTGATACCCACTTTTACCAATGGTTTAACAAAATTCTTGAGTGTTTAACAATCAGCATTGCCTGTCTAGCACTTTAGACCCAGCACCTAACACAGGTCTCCTATTTTAGCAATTAGATAGATGATATAGACATAGATATATATCCTACTAGTTCTTCTTTTCTGGTCAAGCCCTAATTGTTACACTACTTAAGAAAGATATTAAATTAAGGACCCTGGTCCTTAACAGTTGAGGTGAAGTTTCTAAAGGAAATTCAGCAAATTAAGATATCTCAAAATTTGATAAAATTTATGAGATAAAATTCACTTGAGTCCATTTCAGAGATGGTCATTACAAGAAGTTTGTTAACAAAGGCTGACAATTATACACATAACTTCTGGAGAATGTTGCAATTTTAACTAATTCATCAGAAATATTATAATGAATGGTGTTAGCAATTCAGGATGGTGAATGTCTAGATTCTATAAAACCCACGTCAGTCACAGACCCACAGAAGAGAAATCATCCACCTGATTGCTGAGAGATGTTTGTACCTCTACACTCTCTTAGCTGATCATGCCAAATCTGCCCTTGTGATTCACCCCAGGCAATAAGTGCAAAACCTACCTGGAAGACACACAGTGCCTTTTATTTCTCTAGACTCTAGAGAGTTTGTTTTAAATAAAACAAAACAAGTAAACACACAAAAGAACCCTGCACTATTGGCCCCCAGACATGGTTCACTGGAGGCTTATGCCACATCCTGGGTGACCCACTGTCCCATGGCTCTGTCATCGGGCCACCTGTGTCTGTCCACTCCAGGAACCACACACAGAGCTCAACCAGATAGAATTGGATGACCTAGCCATGCTCAACTAGAATCAGTTTTTGCTTTGTGGATCAGATTTAGATGTTCTGGTTTGGGTAGAGTCACGCAAATCCAATTTGGGCCTCTTGACCTTGGAATGAATTCTATTCAAATCATGCTTTTCTATGTAAATTTTATTATTCTCCATTCCTCTTCCTGTGTGGCACTTAGCATGCCTAGCAGAGGGCTTTGGCATAACTTGGTGGTGTTTATTCTGACAAAATATTACTGAGTATATAAATATTTCAGAATGCATTTGCATACCATGTTAGTGATACCCTAAATTTTAGACCCAGCTAATATAATGGGCTACTCTAACTGCATAGTTTTGTTTATTTGTTTCAACTAATTTAGCATGGGCCTAGACAGATGCTGTCTTAATTACTGCAAAACAGTTTTCTGCTGTTTGAATATTTAGTGGAAATTTCTCTGAGTACTTAAGATGCTTTCTCTGGTGAAATAAACATTTATAATGGAAGAGTTGGTGTTTTTTGATGACCCCCAAGCCAATGTCTCTTGGCTTATGTAGATGTGTGTACAGTGTGCCATGTGATTTGTGGCTTCAGGCACTGGCCCATCACCGCTTTGTGTTTTGGCATAAACATAATATAAAAGAATGCTGGACAGGAGCTGCATGAGGTGCTCTGATGGAGCTAACCAACACATACTCGGTAACTGCTGAGGAAGATGGATTGTCAAATAATCTACCCGGTGCTCTGACAAGCTACCTTGGTGTGATAATCTTGTTTAAGATCTTGCTACATTATTCATTGTTCTTCTCCACTACTAATCTTTGCAGCGTGCTTCTGTTACGTTTCTGCTTGCATTCTCAGAGCTATGGAGACTGTTGTTTTATGATAAAGATAAAGCTTTTCATTAATTTGCCCATGCTTTGCAGGGAGAGCAAGGGAAAACAATGATCTCTGGTAGTTTGCTGTTCACAGACTGCTTCCTGCAGCTGGTAATTTCCACTGGCTAGAGGAGAATTAATTGTACATGAATAGAGATGATGGCGGCTTAGGCGAGGTCTCTGTCAAATGTCCATGGAAAGGGGGATAAGTTAAAAGACTGGAACACTTGCCTCCTTATTACAGCACCAACATGGTTCTATCACGTTAATATATTTTTTATGAACATTTGGATATGTGGATATAGACACATAAATATTGCTGCCTTACAAGCATCCATATTCCGTTGCCTTTTAACATCAGCAACATTGCAAGGATAAGGTGAGTTAGTGCAGAGATGCAGTTAAGGAATCACAGAACAAAACCTGAAAAGTTTCTCAAGAATTTACTAGAATACTGAAGTCAGCTGTGGAAACCGAACGGCTGGTGGCTGGCAAGCTCAAAAAAGACAAATACATCGAGAATGAGAAGCTCATCTCAGGAAAGCGACAGGAGCTGGTCACCAAGATGGACCACATCCTGGATGCGTTGTAGCCCCTGCACTTCCAGAGGGCAGGTTGGGAGAGGGGAGTGGTGAACACTGAGGCTGGCAAATGTTGGCATCTGTATTTTGCAAAAGACCTTTAAGGAAGAGAGAAGCTAGGTCCTGCCTCAGGTAACACAAGAAGCTTAGTTTTTGTCCCTAAAGTGTTCCTTTGAAACACAAACAAAAAAACAAAAACCCAAATCCCATTAAAAACAAAATACCTTTGTATTTTGAACAAAGAAAAAAAATTTACTAGAATAAATCCTAGAAAATAACTAAGAAAATAACTCAAAATAATAGTGAGAAAATAATTAAAGGAATTAACATGCTATACTAGAATTAAATCACTTCATGCGAAAGAAAGCAGTAAAGGAAGAATAGAGAAACTAAAAAGGTAGGAGATGCAAAGAAAACAAATAGTAAACTGGTAGAGATAAATCCAATTGTATCAATAATAATATTAAATGTGACCAGATTAAGCAATCCAACCAAAAGGCAAAGATTATCAGACTTGATTAAAATGGAAAGTCCAACTATTTGATGTTTATAGGACACATACTTTTTTTTAGGGTTTTTTAAAATTAATTTTTATTGGAGTATAGTTGCTTTACAGTGTTGTGTTAGTTTCTACTGTACAGCAGAATGAATCACCTATACATGTACATATATCCCCTCTTTTTTGGATTTCCTTCCCATTTAGGTCACCACAGTGTACTAAGTAGAGTTCCCTGTGCTATACAGTACGTTCTCATTAGTTATCTATTTTATACATAGTATCAATAGTGTATATTTATCAATCCAAATCTCCCAGTTCCTCCCACCACCACCCCCCTTTCCCCCTTGGTATCCATAGATTTGTTCCCTAAGTCTGAGGACACACACTTTAGATTCAAAGATGCAAACAGGTTGAGAGAGTAAATGGACAGAAGAAGATGCATAATGCAAATAGAAGCCATAAGAAAGCTGGGGTGATTACAGTAATATCAGACAAAATAGACTTTACAATAAAATTAAAATGTTGCTAGGGATAAAAAGGAGCATTTTATAATGATAAAAAGGTCAAATTCGTCAGGAAGATTTAACAAGTATAAATATGTATGCATCTAATAACAGAACTCCCAAAATACATGAAGCCAAAACTGACAGAATTGTAGTGGAAATAGGCAATTTAACAGTTATAGTTGGATACTTCAGTAACTCCACTTTTAATAAAAGCTAGAACAACTTTACAGAAGATCAACCAGAAAATAGAAAACTTGAACAACACTAGAAATCAACCTGACCTAAAAGACACCTTTAGAATCCTCCAGTCATCAGCAGTAACTTCTTCAACCACAATGGGATTGAGAAATGGGAAATGAGAAATTTCATAACAGAAACCAAGTTAGAAATTAAAAGTGAAATAATATTTTCTAAATAACCAATGACTCAAAGAAGAATCGCAAGGGAAGTAGAAAATACTTCGAGATGAATGACAATAAAAAAGCCACTATAACAAAATTTATGGGATACAGCAATGCTTAGAGGAAGGCTTATAACTCTAAACACCTATATGAAAAATAAAAAAAGAAATATCACAATTCAGTAACCTAGCATTCCACCTTAATATGCTGGATAAAGAGATTAAGGTACATCTAATGGAAGAAGAAAAAAGGAAATGATAAACATTTGAGTGGAAATTAATA
This sequence comes from Stenella coeruleoalba, assembly GCF_951394435.1. Lineage (NCBI taxonomy): Eukaryota > Metazoa > Chordata > Mammalia > Artiodactyla > Delphinidae > Stenella > Stenella coeruleoalba. The sequence goes on from NC_137156.1 coordinate 55,284,873, forward strand.
AAACAGAGAATAAAGAAAAGAACAACCAAAATTCAATTCTTTGAAAAAGTCAACAAAATTGACAAACCTTTAGCTAGACTGGCCAAGAAAAAAAGAGGGGACTCAAATTACTGAAATTAAGAATTAAAGAGGGGACATTAATACTGACCATACAGAAATTTAAAGCATCATAAGGAAAGACTGAATACTTGTACGCCAACAAATTAGATAGCATGAGTAAAATGTACAGTTCTAGAAAGACATAAGCTACAAAGTGAATCAGTAAGAAATAGAAATCTGAATAGACTTATAACAAGTAAAGAGATTATAAGGCTTATTACTATATGTTTTTAATAGGGTATTAAACTTTTAAGGTGTTTGTGACAAAGAGCCGAAAGACTTGAAGAGCTCCATCTCTCTTTTACACCAAGAGCAATCTTTAGCTTAAAACCTCATAATTGTTAAGACTTCGGAATTCTCTACTGCATTTTAACGTGGGAGCTGTCATTGGATTGTGTATCTCTCTGAGACACTGATAGAAAAATCAGAATTGGTTCATGCTAGTGTGCTATCTGAATAGCTGGAATGAAAGCTAGGAAATTAGGAATCACGTAATTATACTTTAACCAAAGGATTAAATTTATTACAGGTGGGACTTAAAAACATCAGTCATTGCTTTGGGTAAGGTAATTTTTTTTTTAAGTGGTGTCAGAAGACTACCTGGGAAAATGGGAGTGGTTGGTCCATGACATGACCTCTGTCTTTCTTTAGTTAGCAAGGATGAGTTTATTAAAGTAACAAATTTATCACACTGAAAATTCTCATGGACCAGACCTCATATGTTAGAGAGAGTTAGCTTTGCTCAAATATTTGAGCCCAATGAATATAGGAGGAAGAAAGCAAAGTGGAAAGGCCCTGGGAATTTATGAGAACTTCGGCTGCCTTAACTGCAAAACGAATAGTACCTGTTAAAGATTGCTGTAAAGGTTAAATGAGTCAGTGCCTGGTACATGGTAATTGTTTAGTAAATGGTTCTTGTTATGACTCTCTCCAACTTTCAACCTACCCAACCTTGGACACCCAACTCTACTGTTTTTTCCCCCAATCAAAATTCTTTTCATTTATTTTATTGAAGTATAATTGATTTACAATGTTGTGTTAATTTCTGCTGTACAGCAAAGTGATGCAGATGTATATATATATATTCCTTTTCATATTCTTTTCCATTATGGTTTATTACAGGATATTGAATATAGTTCCCTGTGCATAAACAGGGAACTATATCCAATATAGTACTGTTGGATAAACAACAGTAGGACCTTGTTGTTTATCCTCCCCCATCAAACCTTAAATTATCTGAATAGAAGATTTCTTTGCTTCTCCTGTGTCTGTAAGTCCCATATCTTTCCTTTTTATGACATGTATTTCAATAGGTAAAATACTTATATAATTTCTATATAATAAAAATAGTTATACAATTTCTTTTTTCTATCTTAAGTTATGATGTTGTAAAGGTAAAAGCCATATCTTATTCACCATTTATACCTGCTGATGTTCAGTATAGCATCTTGCTGATAGAAATCACTCAAAACCATTTATTGAATAAACTCAACACTCTTTCAAGCCTTTGATGGAAGTATACCTTACAAACAATAAGTTGCATGAATTATAATTGTACAGGATTATGAGAAGATGAAAAACATATCCACATAAGCCACCACTAAGGTTTAATAACAGATGCTACTAGCACATCACTAGCACCCTGGAAGCAACCTCCCACACTGACAACCACTCTCCTGACAGCTAACACCGTACAGCCTTTCAGTTTTGTCTGTGGTTTTTCGTTTGTTTGTTTGTTTTGTTTTTTTGTGGTGCGCGGGCCTCTCACTGCCGTGGCCTCTCCCGTTGTGGAGCACAGGCTCCGGACGTGCAGGCTCAGCGGCCATGGCTCACGGGCCCAGCCGCTCCGCGGCACGTGGGATCCTCCCGGACCGGGGCACGAACCCGCGTCCCCTGCATCGGCAGGCGGACTCCCAACAACTGCGCCACCAGGGAAGCCCTTGTCTGTGTTTTAAACATGTATATCTAGTTATGGATAATCCATATGCATAGATAAGAGTGTTTATTATTTTTTGTTTTCTGATCAACAGTACTAGCAGCACAGGGACTAAAGCACTACTTCCAAGTTAAAATCACTTTTAACTTGAAAACACAAGCCCCTCAGGGATGGGCACCACTCCAGTTAAAGGGTTTCTCTGTATTTTCCCAGTCTCCTTCTCACCACTCACAGTTTATAATCTTCAAGAAGCAACTTTTGTTTTCCAGTGAAGATGATTGAGGCCCACTCTGCAAGGTGCTCTATGGAACAGTGGTGCAAAGTCCACGTCCTCAGAGAGTTGAAAGCCTTCGAAAGCTTAAACTCCTTGGGAACCAAAACAGCTGAAAAATTTAGAAGTGTGAAAGTTGTGCTTTGAATTATAGAGGAGATGAGATCTTACAGCGGATCCAAGAAGCAAGAAAGTTACGCTCTGAAACATTTCATCTATACTAGTGCCAGTTGGAGGTTAGGGAAGCTAACATGTCTGTCTTAGGGGAGGTAAATATCTGATGAGTTAGTGCACAGGTCTGGCATACTTCAGTGCCTTTTGTTTGGATTATATCTTGAGTTTGCCCCTCCTACCCATCTTGCTGTGGTTCCTTCCTTTTGCCTTTAGTTGTAGAAGATCTTTTCTGGTAGGTTTCAGTCTTCCTCATAGATGATTGTTCTCCAGGTAGTTGTGGTTTTGGTGTGCTTGTGAGAGGAGGTGAGCGCAGGGTCTTTCTACTCCACCATCTTGGTTATCCTCCAATGCCTTTTTTTTTTTAAAATTAGGGCACAACCTACCTGAGTAACTGAGTAGGAACTAGCAGCCTTGATTTGGAGCCAAGAGAGTTTATGAGGATTGGAAGAATGAGAACATAGAAGGTATAAAGAAAGCATTTATTCATTTATTTATTTATTTATTCATCAACCAAAAAGATTGCTAAACTCCAAACAGCATTTAGTCTGATGGTGGAGAAAGACAGATTAAAGTGAAAATGATTATGCACCAGATTATTATTTGGGTAAAACATAGCTAATTCCTGAGATCAGAAAGAAAGCCTAACCCAGAGAGGAAATTATTTTCATTATCGTAGTTTTTATTTACTATTCACATTAGATGCTGAGAAAACTCAGGTTTGTGAATCATTAATCCTTTCCTGAGTGACGATGTGGTTTTCTTGATGAGGTGGCATTTGAACAAGATCTTAAAGAATGAGTTGGGGTGTAGCAAAGAGTCTAGGCTACCTTCTCTGAATACTGAAGATGTGCTGTGAGGTGTTATGATGGTAGAAACCATTGCTAGTGCTCTGCCATGTATAATAAACATGAAAAGTAAAGGGTCACAATTATTCAGTTCTAATCCTGATTGCCAGTCTTGTTTCCTTAGCTTAGGGAGTTAGTTCTAATAGCTGCAGAAATCAATGAGAGACCTTGCTTTGCTGTAAGTCTTTCAGACAGAGCCACTACTAATTGCTCCGTAACTGTGGGTCTGACTGTGTTATCAGCCTTACTTCTCAAGTGATCCTATTCTGGTGTAATTCTCCTTTTAATGGCTATTTGTACAGAACAGCAGAGTCACAATGGCCCTTGGAGACATCTTGTCCAGAATTTTATCATTGGAGCCCTTTCTCCAGACACAATTCTATTTAACATTGTAAACAAATCAAAGAGGAGTGCTCGACTTAAGGAGTCCTTGTATGTGACCTGGTCTGTTCAACCACTGCCCAGACTCACAGCTGCAGTGACCCTGGAGGAAGCTCCAAGGACACTGTGTCACCTGATCAAAGAGAGTGATCATTGTCTTATCTAACACCTTGTTCTTACAGGTGAGGAAATTGATACCCAGAAAATTTAAGTGATGACTCGAGGTCACACAGCAGGGAGTTGTCATAGCTACCCCAAATTCATGTTACCTTTCACTTGAACGTGCTTAATCTCCCAAGTCTCTTTAGTAACAAATATCAGGAGTTGGGTTCAAAGTGTAGGGTAACATTTTGGCCACTTAGAATAAAGCTCATTTAATCCCTTCATCTCCTCACATGAAACAGTTTGCAGTACAGTGAATCTCAAAACCTCAAGGGCTTATGAACAACACAGAATCCTGGACCCCATTCCAGAATTAGTAAATCAAAATGTCCAGAGCTTCCCTGGTGGCGCAGTGGTTAAGAATCCGCCTGCCAGTGCAGGGTACACGGGTTCGAGCCGTAGTCCAGGAAGATCCCACATGCCGTGGAGCAACTAAGCCTGTGCGCCACAACTACTGAGCCTATGCTCTAGAGCCCGCGAGCCACAACGACTGAAGCCCGCACACCTAGAGCCTGTGCTCCTCAACAAGAAAAGCCACTGCAATGAGAAGCCCGCGCACCGCGACAAAGAGTAGCTCCCGCTCACCGCAACTAGAGAAAGCCAATAGCAATGAAGACCCAATGCAGCCAAATATTTAAAAATAAATAAATAAAATAAGTAAATTTTTAAAAATAAATAAATAATAAAATGTCCTAGGTCAGGGGCTTCCCTGGTGGCGCGGTGGTTGAGAGTCCGCCTGCCAATGGAGGGAATGCGGGTTCGTGCCCTGGTCCGGGAAGATCCCACGTGCCGTGGAGCGGCTGGGCCCATGAGCTGTGGCCACGAGAGGCCACAACAGTGAGAGGCCTGCGTACTGCAAAAAAAAAAAAAATGTCCTAGGTCAGAATGAGACATCAGATATTTTATAAGACCATTCAGGTGAATCTGAGGTAGCCTGTCAGTCAATGGGGTTAAGATTCGTCACTGGGCTTACTGTTCTCGGGGAGTTGTGACTCATTAAACTTTGGAACTTAAAACTTCATGTGCAGAAGGATATGTGAATGGTATTTCACTTTCTACAAGAGCAAGATGACTTCATCTAGGGAAGAATTACATAGAGAGTTCATTAAGAACTGTTGTTCGGGTGATCAGTAGGTCTTCCCATCTGTCTTGTGAGATTTGTGCATAAAACTGAGTGGTCTGACACTATTGCATGACCACAGAGTCCAGTGGGAAAGACTGTGGAAGGCACATCAGTTGTCTCCTTCAATTGTCCCTCTAGATATAATCATACGATGGTAAGATTTTGGCCTCCAAATTTAAGACTATTAAGATCCCTTGGAAAAGCTCAATGTACACATGTATTCTACTTTTATGTTTAAATTAGAAATTTCAGGTTCATCCCAAGTAGGTAGAGATACCTTTCTTTATAAAATAATGAGTTTTACAGAATTCAGAAGGATCTCAGAAATCAGGCAATTTATCTCTATTTTTTATAGATTAGGATTGATGGGGCCCACACGTAGGTAATGGTGGGGGTAGGCCTTGAGTCAAAGGCCAGGAAAGTGAGTAAATTTTTTTAAGTGAGTAAATATTTTGAATAATTTATTAAATGGTATACAAAATAAAGTTTCCTCCAGAACTTTATATACATGAAATTTGAAATAGGTAAGAATAAATAAAAACAAAATGGGATAAGGAGGACATTTAATTCAAATTAGATTACAGGTTACTTGAGAACTTTCTAAATCATCACTATTATTTTCCAACTTGTGTTTATTGTAAATCAAGGTGGGCACACAGTGGTTTAAGAAAAGGGATTCACCCTCATTAGTTTCTCAGCAAAGGGGGGAAAAAAGCAATGAGATTGAACTTGATTTTTAAGACACTGTGATTTTATATATTTATTTATTTATTTATTTTTAACATCTTTATTGGAGTATAATTGCTTTACAATGGTGTGTTAGTTTCTGCTTTATAACGAAGTGAATCAGTTATACACATACATATATCCCCATATCTCTTCCCTCTTGCGTCTCCCTCCCTCCCACCTTCCCTATGCCACCCCTCTAGGTGGTCACAAACCGCTGAGCTGATCTCCCTGTGCTATGCGGCTGCTTCCCACTGGCTATCCATTTTACATTTGGTAGTGTATATATGTCCATGCCACTCTCTCACTTTGTCCCATCTTACCCTTCCCCCTCCCTGTATCCTCAAGTCCATTCTCTAGTAGATCTGCGTCTTTATTCCCATATTGCCCCTAGGTTCTTCATGACCATTTTTTTGTTTGTTTTTTAGATTCCATATGTATGTGTTAGCATACGGTATTTGTTTTTCTCCTTCTGACTTACTTCACTCTGTATGACAGACTCTAGGTCTATCCACCTCACTACAAATAATTTCGTTTCTTTTTATGGCTGAGTAATATTCCATTGTATATATGTGCCACATCTTCTTTATCCATTCATCAGTTGATGGACACGTAGGTTGCTTCCATGTCCTGGCTATTGTAAATAGACAAAGCAGTCTTGAGAAAGAAAAACGGAGCTGGAGGAATCAGGCTCCTTGACTACAGACTATACTACAAAGCTAAGTAATCAAGACAGTATGGTACTGGCACAAAAAGAGAAATATAGATCAATGGAGCAGGATAGAAAGCTCAGAGATAAACCCACACACATGTGGTCACCTTATCTTTGATGAAGCAGGCAAGAATATACAGTGGAGAAAAGACAGCCTCTTCAGTATGTGGTGCTGGGAAAACTGGACAGCTGCATGTAAAAGAATGACACTCCCTAACACCATACACAAAAATAAACTCAAAATGGATTAAAGACCTAAATGTAAGGCCATATACCATCGAGCTCTTAGAGGAAAACATAGGCAGAACACTCTATGACATAAATCACAGCAGGATCCTTTTTAACCCACCTTCGAGAGAAATGGATATTCAAACAAAAATAAACAAATGGGACCTAATGAAACTTAAAAGCTTTTGCACAGCAAAGGAAACCATAAACAAGACCAAAAGACAACCCTCCGAATGGGAGAAAATATTTGCAAATGAAGCAACTGACAAAGGATTAATCTCCAAAATTTACAAGCAGCTCATGCAGCTCAATATCAAAAAAACAAACAACCCAATCCAACACTGGGCGGAATACCTAAATAGACATTTCTCCAAAGAAGATATACAGATTGCCAACAAACACATGAAAGGATGCTCAACATCACTAATCATTAGAGAAATGCAAATCAAAACTACAATGAGGTATCACCTCACACCGGTCAGAATGGCTGTCATCAAAAAATCTAAACAATAAATGCTGGAGAGAGTGTGGAGAAAAGGGAAGCGTCTTGCACTGTTGGTGGGAATGTAATTTGATACAGCCACTATGGAGAGCAGTATGGAGGTGCCTTAAAAAACTAAAAATAGAACTACCATACGACCCAGCAATCTCACTACTGGGCATATACCCTGAGAAAACCATAATTCAAAAAGAGTCATGTACCACAATGTTCATTGCAGCTCTATTGACACTGTGATTTTAGATGGAAATGTTTCTACAAAGAAAGAGCAAAGGGCCAGCATACTAATGGCAGTGAATATCTAGGAGCTGGTCTAAAAAATGCTTGGTCCTCTAAGCAGACATGCAGACTTTTCAACCAAAACTCATACTTCTCAGCAAATTCATTTTATACACTGAAATGCAGCTTTTGACGAAACTCATGGCTCTGCCTGAATGTGCCTTTGACTGTGACTTAAGCTGCTGCCTCTGACTCTTCTTAAGTCTGTCAGCTTGTGAAAGAGATGTGAAGGGGCCAGCCCTGCCTCCCAGTGGGAACAGAATCAAGAAGTTTTGCTATCCTCCCTGCCCTCCCTGTCCCGGCTACCTCTTTTTGCCAGTCCCCACTGGAGCAGAGAGAAAGGCAGAGTGGATGTGGGAAATGCTGCTTCTGGTGCTGAGGTGGTCTCAATCTGTGTGCCAGCAAGTGTGGCGCTTGGCCATGTATCAACTTTGGAACCCGATAGTGCTACGTTTGAACCTTGCTTTCTCCTCTGAGATCTTGTGTAAATTATTTCATCAGTCTGATCTTGTTCTATCTCTGGGCCTCAGTTTTCTCATTTAGAAAGTGAGAAAGATAAGAATACTAGCTCCCTCTCGGATTTTCTAAGTTCATTTTTTTTTGTACCCAGAGCAAAATAAGTTCTCCTTAATGATTGTTTACTCCACAACCTTTATCATAGATTCCATTCTGGACATCTTTGTTTTGACAGGTATACCAGTTAGCTTCTGCTGGGTAATGAACTACCCTAAAACATTTTAAACAAAACCATTTCCTGAGCTCAGCGTTCTTCCGATTGGCAGTTTGAGCTGGATTTAGCTGGACGTTGTGTTGTGGATTTGGCTGATGTTGGCTGGGCTTGCTCTTAACTGCGTTAAGCTGGTAAGGCACCCAAGGCTGCCTGTGACAGGGGAGCCTTTCTGGAGAGGCTGGATTTGTTCCCACGGAAATAGCGGAGGTACCAAGAGAGCAGAGTGGAAGCTGTAAGACCTCTTGAGACCCAGGTGTGGAATAAACACAACGTTTCTTCTGCCACATTCTTTCGGTTCATCAACTCATAAGCCCAGCCCAGATTTAAGGGGCATAAAATACATTCCGTTTCTTGATGGAGGAGCTGAAAGAATTGGTGCAATATTTGCCGTCTACCAGGTAAGCTCCTTCTAGATACAGTTTTAATTAACAGAAGGAACACTGTACTGCATGACAGGATGCTTGGTTCTTAGTCACTTCACTGAGTCTATCATCATCTACAAAGGAGGGCATTTGTAGCAAAGCTTTGTTATTTTAATTTAAAATTGCGTCTCCGTCTCCTTGTGATTCATCCCAGAGCTAAGACAAGCATTGATGCCATGCATTTATTTATTGGGGGGTTGGGGACACCTCCTCTTTTTTTTTTCTTTGTAACAGGTGTCCTGGGAAATCCTTCTGGAGTAGCAATCTGGCCCTTCATCTCATTTTGTCAATCCGATCACCCTAGGGTAGGGCAATTTAACAGGAGTAATTAATCATTGTATTTTCCGAAATTCGAAGCCAAGGCACGTTAGCCTCATACCAGAGAGCATGTATGCAAGTGAGGGGGTTATGAAGGAGTGTGTGTAATGAGAGAGGTAAGAGTCTTATAATTAAGGAGGAGCATAAATAATAATGAAAGTCATTAGTGCCACTCGGTTGAAAGAATGTCATCAATGTAATTGGGGCATTAAAGTGAAATCCATTATGACAAACATTAACAAATACAGAGGAGGGGAAAATGTGGTTATCTTGAGTTTGACAGATAGTGTCAGCTTCCAGTGGGGCCCAGATGGCATTCAGGAAAATGTTATGAGCAGTTTTATTTTAATATTTTTGGTTATGTGATATTTGGGAATCAAATGACACAAACACATGAGGAATTTTCACATGCCTGGCCTTGAAGCGGCTGGCAGAGAGGGGAGGTCACCGGAGGCAGCAGCCGACTGGAGGACTTCCATCTCAGTGCACGATGTTTTTCCTTAGGTGTTGTGAAAACTCAAGGCATATGATGCAGCCTGGCATTTTTTCCTCTGTGAAATTCCCCGTTGAACCAGACATGCAGTTTGGATGCTTTCTTTAAAAAATAGCAAAGTGTGGGGGGAGCAACAGGGATGAGAATGAGGACATTTAAACAATTATGCAGGAAATTATATGATGCTAAAATTGAACACGGACAGACTGTGCAATGGCAGGATTCCCACTCGTGCTGAGCTTTGCAAAGTAGAGGATTTTTTTCTCTCTCTGGGACTGTCGTTTTTGAGCGTGAAATAATTTAGAATATAAAACAAAAGAAAAAATTTAAATATGTCTAGAGATGGAGGCAAAGAAAAACAAAAAAGAAGGCAGTTGTAAAAAATAAGAGAATTAAGATGAAGTGTGAGAGAGGGAGAGAGAGTGTGTGTGTGTGTGTGTGTGTGTGTGTTCAAAAGTAGAAAATGATAAATGATGGCAGTGGTTTGGAAAGAGGTATGTTCTTCTCTGGGGTTTCTTTTTTTTTTTAATAAATTTATTTTATTTATTGATTTATTTTTGGCTGCATTGGGTCTTTGTTACTGCGCACAGGCTTTCTCTAGTTGCAGCAAGCGGGGGTTGCTCTTCATAGCAGTGCATGGGCTTCTCATCGTGGTGGCTTCTCTTGTGGAGCATGGGTTCTAGGTGCGCGGGCTTCAGTAGTTGTGGCACGTGGGCTCAGTAGTTGTGGCTCACGGGCTGTAGAGCGCAGGCTAAGTAGTTGTGGTGCACAGGCTTAGTTGCTCTGCAGCATGTGGGATCTTCCTGGACCAGGGATCAAACCTGTGTCCCCTGCATCGGCAGGCAGATTCTTAACCACTGCGCCACCAGGGAAGCCCTCTGGGGTTTCTTTCCAGGGTAGGACAGACTCGAGGGGATTGAGTCTCTGCCAGCAGGGGTATCATGAGGATTCAATGAGTCTATATATGTAAAAGCCTTAGCACACTGACTAATGGTAAACCCTCAATAAATGGGAGCTATAATAACTATCATTATAAGTGTTATTGTATGTCAAGACTGGTAGAGCAATCCATATATGGGGGGGTCTAGATTATTCATGCATGATGGGGAAGAGGGCAGAGTACATTGACATCTGTGTCAAACCCACTGTATGCAAAGAGATTTAGATAATATGTTAGCTCATTTAATCCACATGGCAAACCTGCTCAGCAGGTATTATTGCCTATAATCTAGGAGACAAAGGCTCAGTTTAACGCATGTAAAGCAGTTAAAATAGTGATTGGTACATAATAAAGTCTCAATAAATACTAGCTCTTATGATTGCCACACTCAAAGTCACACAGCCAACCATTGGAAGAGTCAGGTTTTAAATCCTTCTCTCGTTAATTCCAGCTGCACCAAGCTGCCTCTCGCCTGACTCACCTGGAACAATCTGCACCCCACAGATGAACACTCTAGGGTGAAAAGGCTGTGGAGACAGCTGGGATGTGATGGAAAGGCTTTGAAGCTTGGAGCCAGATACTTAAGTCGAAATCCCTGATACTTAGATGCATGGTTTGTGTAGTGCACATGGAATCAGGAAGGAAGGACTGGCTACCCCAGTTACTGGGAAAACTGTTAGTGCTCATATAAGGTCATGGCCCTTCCTGAGATAGTCCATACTTGATCTTGATGACTAATGGCTATGGAAGTGTGAAGGCATAGACATCCCAGCTTAGTAGGAACGACTCAGAGGGGCCATCATAGCTCTAGGGCTCCTCACGTGCAGGGGTGTGTGCGTGTGTGTATGTGTGTGTCTGAATGTTGCCTGAGGCTGTCAAAGGTCCTGCGTGACAACTGGATTCCTCCTTCCCATCCCCTGTCTTTTCCATCCCTTCCACAAGAGTGGATCCCAGACACTCTTTTTAATAAACATTCTGCTGATTAAACTCTAGTTCAGAATCTGCTTCCTGGGGAATTCAAGTGCAGACAGTTTTGAATCTGCAAAGGGAGGTGGTATGGTAGTTGCCTAAGAGGTTTCTGTGAGGCTCTGAGGGGAACTAGTCAGCCTGTTCAGGCAGGAACACAGCTCTGAGCACATAAAGGAGTTTCAGAAAATATTACTGAATCTAAAGCTGAGTTGATTAAAGAAAAGATGATGAGCACACATCGTAACATCAGCACTGAGCAGGATCATTCAGGGGGTCTGAAGAATTTCAATCAGCATCTCCATCCCACCCTGAGGAGATGCCATCCTGCATTCAGGTTCATCCCCAGGAGACAAAAGAGATTGTTTGAGTAACAGTGTCTTGCTGAACTTCCCCCATGTATGTGCTCTGATGTAGGAAAAAACCTATTTACAATGAATATCAAAGACATCAGAGAAGAACAAAAAAGAGTCATAAAATGACAACATTTAAACCTAAGAGGAAATGTAGAGAACAGGCTTGTGTCTTGATTTAGGAAGCCTGACTTAAGAGTCTAAATAATAAGTAATGATAATAATAATAAGAGTGGAACTAAGGAGGAACAATCAGAAGCAAGAGACGGACTGACTTAATTTTGTCTGTTTGCTTACTTGTGTTTTTTTGTTTGATTGATTGATTGATTGATTGATTGATGGCTGCTTTTGGGTCTCGTTGCTCACACGGGCTTTTTCTAGTTGCGGCGAGTGGGACTACCCTTTGTTGTGGTGCACGGGCTTCTCATTGTGGTGGCTTCTCTTGTTGCGGAGCATGGGCTCTAGGCGCGTGGGCTTCAGTAGTTGTGGTGCATGGGCTCAGTAGTTGTGGCTCATGGGCTCTAGAGTACAGGCTCAGTAATTGTGGCACATGGGCTTAGTTGGTCCACGGCATGTGGGATCTTCCTGGCCCAAGGATCAAACCCATGTCCCCTGCATTGCCAGGCAGATTCTTAACCACTGCAACACCAGGGAAGTCCCTGCTTACTTGTTTTTAAATTACATTTTTATTTATTTTAAATTAGATGAATAGTATATAAATATGATCTCATAATACAAAAAAGTAAGTTAGTCCTTTAAGGATCTAACGCTAAAGGACTAGATCCTGCTCACCCTAGAGGTCTTTGGCAATAGAAAACATTGTTGGGCTAGAGATTCTTTTCTATTAGTGAATACAGTATTTGCTTTTATATTTTTATTTGTTTTTTTAGAATTTTCAATTACTTTTTGAGTTTTTTTTAACTTACATTTTTCTTTAAGATATCTTATTTCTTCAAACTCTTACAAATTATTTGTAGAAGGTTGTTCGTAACTTATTTTGGAATTAAACAAAAGGAACCTCACATTTGTAGCAAAATTACCCTTATACTTCCTAAGAGTGTTTATTTGTATATTGTTCCTTATTTTCTTAGAGAATTTTCTGATTTTCAAAGAATGAGCTGTGTGCGGGAAAAATAATCTTTGTTATAATTAAAATTACAGTAATTTAATCATTATACTTTTATATTATTTTAAGTTTTGGTTTAACTACAATTGTCTTTCTATTTTTTACAGTTGGATATTTAGATAATCACATCAACTGTTTTTGTAATTATCTATCTATCTACCTATCAATCTCTATCCATTATTTGTAGGGCTGTGAAATCCCCTCTGAGCACAGCTTTAGCTACTTCCTAGTGCCTTGAAAAACAGGTCATTTATTTTAAATAGTTTCTATATTGTTACTGCATTTTAACTAGTTTATTATTTAAAAGTATAAAATTTAATTTCTCAACATGTTTTGGAGGGCATTAGCCATTAATATATTATTGATTTATAATTCAGTTTCATCAGGGTTAGAAAATAGATTGTCAGCATGTTTTTTTTTGTTTTGTTTTGTTTTTTTTGTTTTTTTTGCAGTACGCGGGCCTCTCACTGCTGCGGCCTCTCCCGCTGCGGAGCACAGGCTCCGGACGCGCAGGCCCAGCGACCATGGCCCACGGGCCCAGCCGCTCCGCGGCATGTGGGACCTTCGCGGACCAGGGCACGAACCCGCGTCCCCTGCATCGGCAGGCGGACTCTCAACCACTGTGCCACCAGGGAAGCCCAGCATGTATTTTTTAATTAGAGATAATTCCCTGTTGCCTAGCATATAATCTGTATTTATAATGTTTCCTAGGTTTGTAAAGAATGCATATTTTTTCTTTGGAAATTATGAGCTGCTCTAGAGAGTTATTTGATTGTAGTTATTGTTTGTATCACTTAACTCTTATATCTTTACTATTTTTCCCTTCTTTTAGGGAAAAGGTTTCAAAGTCTCTCCTATGAATTCTCCCACTTCAGCTTTATATATTTGTGAAGATATTGCAAAATCTCTTTGCATTTTCAAAATTCCATCATTAGAAATGGATTACTTTCCATCCAAATGGATTTTTATTTTCAAAAATTTTCTAAAGAAATACCATCAGCCTTAGAAAAGGTGATACTTCCAGCTGGCCTGGCAATCGCAAGGTATTGATGCCTCTCTCTTCCCTCCTGGGCCTTTGCCAGTCTTGGCTAATTGATCAAGGTCTTCCTTCCTGCAGAGTCCAGATGCTACCTTGGAATATACTGCTCAAGTCAGTTGCTACCAACTGATCACAGTTTGCCCTTCAGTTAAAACCTATTTGCCCTCCCTGTTTTAAACATTATTAGTCAATGTAAGAAAGTAAAGTTGACCAATGCCTACGAGGTTTGGAGAGATGCCTCAGATTAATACTTTATCTGTCAAGCTAAAGCTGTTGGCCAACACTGTTTAACATGGGAAATCTCAAGATAAAAAGTATCCTTGAGACCTTCTCAAAATAATTATTTGACAAAATCCAGACAGCCAAGTGATGAATCAAAATAAACAATTCTGCATTAAAGAAACTATGGCCATGGAATCCATCAAAATAAGATTAAACAATTATAGTTACAGGACAGAATATACACAGTTTATACTCTGACCATGGAAGAAATACAGAGTGTTACTGGCTGGAAATAAGTTAAAATAGCTGATCTGTGATTATTGGGAGGATATTTTTGGGGAAGGATAAAAGCTGTTGACCTCACCTAATCTTCTTTTAAACATCTTGGTAACTAAACCTCTTGGTAAATAATGATATTTGGTAGGAGGGAGGGTTCTTATCTACGGAATTGTCTTCACAGAATACCCGTGGGTTAGGATTGCCTATGATGAACAAGACTAGTACAAATGGATTTATGAAACATAATTCCCAAGAAATATTATATAAGCTATATGACAATCTAGAATATCAAATGAAAATGTCTCATGACTAAAATGTTTTCCACTGGGTAAGACTCTAGCAAATTTCAATTAGAGGCCTGCTATATTACTCTAGTCCAAAGATCTCTTCTCAGAAGGAAGAATCTGAGGAACTATTAATGGTCTCTGGGACCTCTCTTCACTTTGCTTGGGCCTCTCAATTCTTGCCTATTGAAATTATCAGTAAAGCTTGGTGTTGAGTAAGGCCATTCATTTTCTTGACTCATATTTGACAATCAGTTCTTCATGTTTGCTGAGTAAGAAAATTGTGAAGATGCATAGACAGAAGTACAAAACTGAGTATTTCATCTTTCTTAGCATGGAATCCAGCAGAATTGAAACACGGGACTAACAAAATGTTTTACTCTCAACCTGTTAATGTTTTTCAAAGTATTCTTTACATACTTAGGGAATTTTTAGGCAATTCCATCACCTAAAGTGTAAAATGTTTACCTATTACTTAACAGATCATTTTGTTTTGCTTCTATTTCTCCTCATTCTATATCCAAGTAATTTATTATTAAAAGTAGCATGTACTATAAAATTCCTGAAAAATGTTTTGTTTCTATCTACCTACCTGTACTTTTTTTCAAGGAGAGCACACGTTATAAAGATTATTTAACATTAAATTCTTTATAATATGTGTGAATAATTTTCAAATGATAAATTATTTATTTAAAAACTGTGTGCCAGATCCTTAGTAAGGATTGATTTAACAAATGTCAGGGCCTATGGAAATGCTAAAGGATGGGGAAGAAAATGATTAAAATGTGGAACCCAGCATTCTCAATCCTAACATTTTGTCTCCAGTCTGGTAATTTATACAGATTTTTAGAGTGTTCATTCTCCCTTATTTTTTCTACATGCACAGCTACTTATAATGTCCTAAGCAGTATTTTAAGTGATAATAAAAAGAAAAAGGATAGAAAGTCTTCCCTCAAGGAGTTTAGAGTTCAAAATAAAAGTAGAAGTGTGGTGTATTGTTAAAGGTAACAAGCTCTGTATAAAGTGCCAAGGAGACTTGGAAGAGGAAACAGTAACTGCTTGGAGCAGCTAAGGAAGGCTTCCATGAAGAGATCAGTGTACAAACTAGGGACATCTAATTCATGGTATATAGGAAAGTTTTAAGACTTTGATATTCCATTATTCAAAATAACACCTTGAATGGGGTGCAAAATACAACATCACACCTGATTGAAATAGTCATTGAAATAGTCATGAATAGTCATGTCAGCACTGTAAACCTTGACAATTAACATCGTTATGGATTGACATAAACTCTTTGGGTTTCATTTTCTTTATCAGATAAAAAGTGGGGTTGAATTGCATTACCCAATACTTTTTGAACACAGGAATCATTGTTACCAAGACTAATAATAAATTTATACCAGAAGACAGACTATAACCAAAACCTACCCTAGGAGGCATTAGCTTAGCAATCAGGCAGCAGGTGTGAGAATCCTGATATAAGAAGCTGGAAAGAGCAAAATGTCTGACGAAATTGTTACCTACAGTAACCTAAGAAGCAAATCACATTCCTTACATGCATGAGGGCATAGGGGGAAAGTATGAAGACAGAACATGTTAGCAATGTGTGTAGAATATTGTTGGATGCTTTGGCAAAGTGTTAAAAGAAAGAGATTAACTCCAGATAGAATTGGCTGGTTTCCAAATAAAAATGAAGGAAAGCAAAGGGTTCTAATGTTGGAAAAGCATACTGCATCTAAACCCTAGTTAAGATGGCAAATATAGAGGTTTTGAATGGAAATATGCCCAGTAAATCTGATCAACTGATTAAAATGATGTAAGCAAAAATCAAAGTAAGAGTATAGCCTATGTACTTATTGTTAAAATTTTTTCAGTGGGTTATTGTGCCTCAGGGAAAAGATTGAGCAAAGGGTTTGGCCTTTACACCTGTTATTGTAGATAACCTCTTAGAAGCAGCATAGCAAGAGAGAGACAGGGAAAGAGAGCCAGAGGTGTGGGGAGCAAGGAGGAGGAACAGGAAAAGTTTAATAAACCGCCATGAGTGTAGTTAGCACATAGAATTTACTGGTATCAAACTATAAGAAGCCAAGTAAGTTGTGAAAGATACATCTACCAAAGAAGCCAAGAGCTTGAGACTTAAAATGACCCTTTGGCTCTCAAATTGCTGCAGGCAAGAGGCAGAATAAGAAAGTCACACAACCCTCTAGGTGGGCCAAGGAGGATAATGGAAAAAGAACCACCCCCTCAGAAGGCATTGCCTAGAGACTCGAAGAGCAAAGAAAGACAAGGTTGCTTCTTTCCAAGAACAGAATCAAGACTTAAAGACTTCTCTGTATACAGAGAATGGAAGACCTTAAGAATGTCTACCCAGAGGATTTCAAATTTGCCACAAACCTGTGGCTGATATGTATTTCCCATTTCTCCACTTTCCAACTGGGAGTGTTTACTGTGGTTGTCCTCTCCTTGTCCAAACTCTGCATTTGAGGGTAGGTTGATAGGGTGTCAGGAAATGCCTTTTAATTCACAAATTTCTGTAATATTCTATGAAAGTTCTTCTGAACCTGATATATAGTAATTACTACACATCACTAAGAGATCCTAGACTTTGAAATAAATGTGTTGATTAGTTGATATTTGGGATTGTCTCCCATGACAAGCGAGTAAATGGGTTTTGTTATTGTTTTTGGTTTTGTTTCCTAAATGTGTGGGAAGAAAGGGAACAAAGAGATATATGGTGATCGCTAGGATAGAAAATTACGGTATTTATATATTTATATGTCTGAAATTCAAAAAATATCAAGGATAGCTGAATTTAACTAGTGTTCATGTCTAGGTGTTTGATGGCTCAGCAATGTTCGGATGAGTGATAATATAAAGACATACGTACTATATAAATCAATGTACACTTATTTGCTTTTCTTGCCTTCACTTCAGGTAAAATCAATAATTATGTTTTTATATAAAGTTTGTCCCCTAATTTGTGTTCAGGTGACAATAGTAATAGAAAAGGTTAAAATATAAAGTAGAGGGACTTCCCTGATGGTCCAGTGGTAAAGAACCCGCCTTCCAATGCAGGGGACATGGGTTTGATCCCGGATGGGGAACTAAGATCCCACATGCCACAGGGCAACTAAGCCCACGCCACAACTACTGAGCTCGCGCATCTCAACGAGAAAGTCCGTGTACTGCAAACTACAGAGCTCACGTATTCTGGAGCCCACGCGCCACAACTAGAGAGAGAAAACCCACACGCCACAACTAGGGAGAAGCCTGCATGCCCCAACGGAAGATCCCACATGCAGCAACAAAGATCCCGTGTGCTGCAACTAAGACCCAACGCAGCCAAAATAAATAAATAAATAATATAAATATATATATATATACACAGTAGAGATATAGTCAAAGTGCAGACAGTTTGAATATGAAACAAGCATAAACAATAAAAAATATAGAGTATAGCTTTTCAGGAATGTTATTTTTCTTCTAGATTGTTTATTATTTTTTGTTAAAATAAAATGAAAAAAATCAAATCACTAATTTGAACAAAATATAGTAAATTAATTTGGATTTATATTTTTTAATTATTTAAATCAAATTCATTACTCTTTAGATATAAAACTATTCACAATTCTAGCCTTTAATGTCGATCTAGATGCCAGTGTAAACAATCAGTATTGTCCTTCAGACATATTGCCCAATTTTATCAAATAAAAATGCAAGACACCCCATTAAATTTGAACCTCAGATAAACAGCAATAGTTTTTCGTATAAGTATGTTCCAGATATTGCATTAAGGCATACTTATTCTAAAACAGTTACCCATTTTTTAATCATTTTTGTCCTGTATTTTATCTGGAAACCCTAATATACTATAAATTTAACAGTAATTGAATTTGCTGAATATTGCAACATGTTCCAGAGTCACTAGATACAACTGTTACAAATAGTATGGTGATACATAAGTAAATATCTGAGGAGGAATTAATTGAAAACCACAAGTAGCAACAAAACAGACACTTGGCAATACAGGGAACATATTTCAATATATTAAAAAAAAACATTAAATTCACCCCCAGAGGATAGATTTGACGTGTTAATTAATTTGTCTTTTCTCTTACCTAAGTGCTTCCACTGCTCAGATTCCTCCTGCATTCCAAAGCAGCATCCGTCTTCATACTTAGCAATGCCAGGCATTTTCAAGGTAGTCAAACACAGGTGTCTTCTGTCTCTAGGCCATAGGGCAGAAGTCCTGGAGAAGGGTTTTCCCCCAACACCTGAGCCCTGCAATGGGATTAGTCATGGGAGTAGAGTTAAGAGTTATGACTTACGCTCTACCACGCAAAGTCCTTCATCCCAGTGTCATTGGGGCACATGTATTCCTTAATAAGTGTGTCTGTGTGTGTGTGTGTTCTTATAAAATCCTGGGCTCTTGAACACCCAGGACCCAGAGTAGACATCCCTCATACCCAGGTGTAAAATGAATAAATTAGACCTTAGATATATTTCTTTCCGACTGTCTCTGCTCTGACAATTCCCCAGTCCCCTTTGTAGGCCCCCTTTAGTCCATGTGACTAGTCCTGGGCAATGGACTGTGAGGAGAACTGGGTACTGTGTGTCTTGTCTGTGCCATTTCAGAGCTGGTATGACATCCTTCATCTGTCTCCGATAGTATCTACTGTGGAGATGGCAGCATAAGACTGTAGGGCCTCCATTTTTGACCAAGTGGAAAAGAGCCTGGCACAAACCCACATTAGATATGTAGCAAAAGCAAAAGAATAAACGTCTGTTAGGACAAAACCAGAAGGATTTTGGAGGTTTATTCCTTCCATCAAAGCATCGCCTGGCATAATATGAATAATGTCAGTTCCGTACTTTAAAAGAGCTTTCCACATTCTAAGATTATGTATCCACCTGTTTTTTTTAAATCGTAGTTTGTGTTTTTTAAATTTATATTTAAATATTTAATCAAACTGGAATTTTATTTTAGTGTAACATATAGCATACATATTTAAGGTTTTATTCCAAAAAACCTGTCCAGACAAAATTTATTACCTAATCAGTGATTTCCCCAGTAATTTCCAATAAAATTTTTATCATCCACCAAATCAGGGGTCACAAACTATGTTCTGCAAGCCAAATCTGCCTGTTTCTTAAAAAATAAATAAAGTTTTATTAGAACCCAGTTATGCCCATTTGTTTACATGTTGCTGTGGCTGCTTTCATACTATGGCCGAATTGAGTAGCTATGACCAAGACCGTATTCAACTGAAAGACAAAAAGT
Organism: Stenella coeruleoalba; assembly: GCF_951394435.1. Classification (NCBI taxonomy): domain Eukaryota; kingdom Metazoa; phylum Chordata; class Mammalia; order Artiodactyla; family Delphinidae; genus Stenella; species Stenella coeruleoalba. Next base: position 55,304,764 of record NC_137156.1, read on the forward strand.
AAAGTTCAAAAATATAGACAGGATAATCATTAAAAGGAAGAATTCTCAACAAAAAATAGAGATAAATATGTGAGGTATTGGGTATGTTACCTAGATGATGAGAATCCTTTCACCATGTGTGCGTATATCAAATCACCACCATGTACACTTTGAATGTCTTACAATTTTGTTTGTCAATTATACCTCAATAAAAGCTGGGGGGGGGGCGAAGAAAAAGAAGAATGGGATCTTGCCTAGGACACATCAAGCCTTAGTATAACCCATCAGTAATTAGAACAGTGTGATACTGGTTAGATGAAAACTTAGTGCTATCGCCTCATTTTGGAAATTTAAAAATAAAAATGATGCTTTAAGGTGGAAATGACTTATTGAAATCGCATAGTTGATTTCATGGCTGATTCAGGAGCAAACTCCTGGCCTCCTGCAAGCCACTCTTGGTCTCTGTTTACTTCAGAACATGTTACTTTCTCACAGACCGACTAGCTTTATAAAGCAGGGAATCTAGGTTGTACTGTGGTAACAAAAAATCTGCAGAAGTCAGTGGCCTAAAACATAATTTTTTTTTCTTGCTTAGTTTGTCTGACATGGGTCACTGTTGCAGTCTGCTCTACACAGTCACTCGGGGACCCAGTTTGATGCAGGCTATCACCATGGAGCTGGACTATCTGGGCATCTGACCTCCTCTGTGGTTGTGTGGGGGCCAAGGAGAACCCAGAGGATTTTGCAGAGGCTTCTTACTGCCTCGGCCGGGAAGTGATATGTACAACTCTGTTCACTTATTGTTAGTGAGAATTTGTCACATGGCCAAGCCTGACTGCCAAAAGGCTGGGGCGTGTGCTGTCCTCTAAAGGAAAGAAGTGGGTGTGGTGAGCCCTGGGTTACAATTGCATGTGATGAAGTGGAAGTAACTGAATTGTTAGACTGGTGATTTCTTTCTTTTTTTAATATTATTGGAGTATAGTTGATTTACAATGTTGTGTTAGTTTCAGGCGTACAGCAAAGTGATTCAGTTATACATACACATATATTCATTCTTTTTCATTCTTTTCTCATACAGCTTGTCACAGAATGTTGAGAAGAGTTCCCTGTGCTATATGGTAGGTCCTTGTTTGTTATCTATCTTATATATAGTAGTGTGTGTATGTTCATCCCAAGCTCCTGATTTATCCCACCCCCCCCACCCCCGCCATCATTTCCCCTTTGGTAACTATAAGTTTGTTTTTGGTATTTGTAAGTCTATTTCTGTTTCGTAAATAAGTTCATTTGTGTCCTTTATAAAATTAGACTCTGCATGTGAGTAATATCATGTTATATTTGTCTTTCTCTGTCTGACTTACTTCACTCAGTATGATCGTCTCTAGGTCCATCCATGTTGCTGCAAATGGCATTATTTTGTTCTTTTTTATGAATGAGTGATATTCCATTACATACATGTACCACATCTTCTTTATCCATTCATCTGTCAATGGACATTTAGATATGCTTCCATATCTTGGCTATTGTAAATAGTGCTGCAGTGAATATTGGGGTGCATGTATATTTTCTAATTATGGTTTTCTCCAGATATATGCCCAGGAGTAGGATTGCTGGATCATATGGTAGTTCAATTTTTAGGTTTTCAAGGAGCTTCCATACTGTTCTCCATAGTGGTTGTACCAATTTACATTCCCACCAACAGTGTAGGAGGATTCCCTTTTCTCCACACCCTCTCCAGCGTTTATTGTTTGTAGACATTTTGAAGATGGCCATTCTGACCAGTGTGATGTAATACCTCATGGTAGTTTTGATTTGCATTTTTCTGATAATTAGTGATGTTGAGTGTCTTTTCATGTGGTTTTTGGTCATCTGTATCAGACGAGTGATTTCTTATCTGATTGAAAGATAAGAAATTATTTCTCTCCCATAGAAGCTTCCGGTTTTTTAACTATTCCTGACTCTGTGTCTGTACCCTCATCCTGAGAGTTGAAGGGTAAATATATGTCAAATCAGTGATTTTGGCCCTGTGTGCTTAAAATGGTTAAATTGATAAGCAAAAAAAAGGGGATGAAAACAATGGTTTGGAGGCTTGCTCATGGCTCCCAGGGATCTGCTGTATTTCTGGAGTGAAGGAAGGCAGAGTCCACCAAATCATCCGCAAATTCTTGGCCTGAAAGAGTTCACTCAGCTTCCTCAAATATTTACCATTTTTTAATAGAAAGAAAAGTGTTTAGTGTTTGTGTTAAGGGAAAAGCTTGAAGCAAGAAGATAATTAGTAAATTCACAGAATTTTTATTTACTTCTCTTTCCAAAATGAAAATTTTGCCTTATGACAATTCAATTAAAAATACACACATAACAACATTTCGTAGGTTTGTAATGGTATATTTATTTTTTTATTCTATATAATTTATGCCAGGAGGCAAAGGTCAACCAGCTCTTTAATAAAGATTAGTAATCAAAACAAAAGATATTCTGAAGCTGATGTAGCATCTTTAAATCTAGTATTATGCCAAAATGTAAAATAAAGGCACGTTTGACAGGCAATTCAGATTTAAAGATTTACACTAATGGGATAATCCTCCAGTTTGGAAACCACACCCTCCAGTAGCCTTCACTTTTGCATAATACCCATGTTTTGTATTTAATACACCACTCTGCTGTCATTAATATATTGATGTAGTCAATGTCATGGAGATAATGCCCATGACTTATTCTAAAGAAGAGAATACGGAGCATATTATAAAGTGACATGCATTTTGCAATCCATTTATGCAAAATATACCTGTATATTTATGGATATAAATGCACAGAAATTGGCTAAGCATGAAAGTGATGGCTGTTGAGGTGGTGGTATTTTGGGAGATTTTATTTTGTTCCTTTTTCATTTTGGTTTCCACCCTCATTTTGTTTTTTACGATAAATCTCTATAGATTTTGCAAACGTGCATTTATTTTTCAAAATTAAAAAAATTCTTTGGAGAGTAGCTTTGGAGAACAAATTGTACATTCATGTAGAATTATAAATCTGCACATTGTTCTTTAGATGCTGGATATTGGCCTACAACTGGGTTTCCAGTAAGATCATAGTACTGTTTTGAAATAGTAACACTGTGAATATATTTTACCTTTTAAACACACACACACACACCATTTTAAGTTATGAAGAACAGTTAAAATGCAAATGTGCTATATTTCATTAGAGATGGATTGTAGCTGTTTTATTCTAGTGGCTAATTCATAGACCTTTTAATGTTATCTCATTGTGGAGAAGCCAAATATATTATTCCAGTTCTGAATAACTTGGTAACCTTTTTTGTCTCCCTTTGCGTGAAAAAGGGAGCGGTGTCCATTACGGAAGAAAATGCTGTATCTCAGGGCCAGGAATGTAAAACTAGAGACAGGATTACACATTTGCTTTGGCAAATGCTAGATTATGCTCTGTATCATTCCTTGCATTGCAGGGAGAAACATTTTCCTCTATCCTTCCCAAATATGCCCCTGATGCTTCTGCTACATTTCTGCTTTCAATTCTGGGCTCTGTTTTTAAAAATCAAAAACATCTTTCATGGGTTCCGTGGGAAGTTGAGAACACTTCATGCTGAAGGAGGTCCTAGAGGGCAGAGCTAACCCTAGGCAGGTAGAGAGGCCCCTAGACGTCTTGCCTGAACACACGCCTGCTCTGCAGTCAGATTCCCTGCATCTGAGTGCCTTGCTGCCTGGAACACAGGCCTCGGCTATGCAGATGTCACGGGTCCCTCAGGGCAGTGGATGCAGAGAAGGAAGATGCACAGTGCTCAGGGGGACCAGGGGCCCAAACCCCCAAATACTAAGATTGTGTCTAAATGCTGGTATTTCTTTCCCAAGAGATGCTAAAAAGAAATACGCAGTTTAGTCAACAGCCTTTCTTGTCTTTTGATGCTCAGATGACAGGTTTCTTAAACCTCTCTTCAGCTTTTTCTTCTTGTTGTCCCTCCGCTGTTTTAGATGCATCTCCTTGAAAATACTACACACATTCCTTTTTGAGGAAATTTCTGGGTTTGCCCTCTCAGCAAAGCATCACCGTGTGCGTGTGCTGGCCAGTGTTCATTTCTGGTCTGCCTGTGAGAACATCAGGGTTCATGGAGATCATTTTCTTGTACTGCACACAGCAGACTCCAGAGGGATCTGTGCCATCAGAACATTTGGTTTCTAGTCTCCCAAGTCCTCTTTGTTTTTGATCGTGACATTTCTTCATGCTCAGATGCATACGTGATGTAACATTCTTTGTTGATGTTCTGAAATGTGTTTTAGAGTTATTTTGGCTTAGCACGAATTAAGAATGGGGAACTAAACTTTTCTGATTAAAATGTTACTCTTCCCCCCCGCCCTTATTCCCCTGCCTTTCTGTACCAGGCATATCTGTATGGCTTTAAACCCAAGACTCGTATTTAATAGACCCTAGACTGTTATGTTGGAAATAGGGCAAATGAGAAGTCTCTCTGGGGGGTTTGTGAGCCTTTGTTGTGATGGGGGAGAATACCCTAAAGGGGAGCTCCTAGCAGCCTAATTGTTGAGAAATGATGGAAGTTCAACAGCATGGAAATTTACTTCTCGCTTCAGCTGAAAAGGTGCTTATAAAGGTAGCTGGGCTATTTTAGCAATTTGCCTTATTTTGAAAATCCAATTTGAAAGCTTCATTAAAGGGCACTAATTTAGTGTCTTAAGGGAATATGTGTAAAGGAGCTTATCAACAATCTTAGATGTTTGCCAGTGTGTAGGTGAGCTCAACTCCCCAAGCTGGCATTACCTGGTTACCTGTATGCCCTTTCATTTCAAACACAATGCCAAGTAAATTCAAAAGCATCCAGACCAAGAGGCTAACAGCACAGCTTCTGCTTGCCGCACGACAGGCCAGTAAATCGGGAGATGAGTTCTTGGGGCAAGGAATAGTGAGTGACTTTATTCGGAAAGCCAGCAGACCGAGAAGAGGGTGGACTAATGTCCTAGAGAACCATCTTACCCCAGTCAGAATGCAGGCTTCTTTTATAGTAAAAAGGGGAGGAGGTGTGGTTGGTTGTTACAAACTTCTTGGGGCAGGAATCCTCTGTTCTTGCAGCTGTCCACCTAGGTCAGGCCAGGATGCTCCTGTAAACCTCCAACAAGACAAATTGTTGTTCTCTGTTCTGCAACTTTTTACCTCTGTATGAATGGAAGAGTGTTATACTCTTAAAGGTCAGAGCCTTGAAAATAGGCTATCATGTGTCTTCCAGGCTATAGGCAACATTCGTAACTCAAAGCAAAAGAAATAGAATACAAAGGTTAAAGTAAAAGAAACAGATCTAATATGGAGTCAGATTTTGTTCTTCCCTGTTGCACTTCCTTTTTCCCCCATTACCACCACTTCCCACCCCTAAAGGCAGGATGCTTTCAGTGCAGAAACACCTCTGCATGGGCATCAGCATCATAGATGTCATGCAGAAGTCCAATAAGGTAGACAACAGATTTAGTGAGTTTAGTGGTAGTTAATATACAGCAGACCAAGGGCCTTAAGGAATGGTAACTGTTTCAGATTGTTTAAGGAAATACAAACACCTTCCAAATGCCTAGAAGAGTCACGTACTGTTCACTGCCTGCCTCATATTCCCAGAAGTATATTTCAGGCCCACATTGGGATGCAAAAGTTAAAATTGGAAAGCTGAATTCTAATTACCTGCATGGCCTCAAATAAACTTGAACCTTCTCTAGTCCCTAATTTGTTGACTACATATGAGAAAAGGTAGAAAAATTTAGCTGAATTAAATGAATATTATTCTTCTTTGTCACACTTTCCTTTCTAAATAAAGGTTAAACTCTATGAGAAACTGCATTAAGTTTCACCATCAAGCTTGTCTATACACTGATAAGATATTGAAACATTCTCTCTTTTTCTTATACATAATCACGGAAGTATGTACTAAGAGTGCTGTTTGAATTCCCCTTCCCCGATCAATGGTTATAATTTCTAATCCAGTTTATAGAATCGAGTTCCTGTGTGTGTGTGTGTGTGTGTGTGTGTGTGTGTGTGTGTGTGTATTTCCAGAGTGAAGTCCGATCTAGAAGACTTGGTGTTAAGAATAAGCTCTTCAGGTTTCCTCTTAGTAGATTACCCATTCACCCATTCAGGAGCTGCTTAGGTGCAGTTCTGTCCAAAAAGAAAATCAAGTACACTGATCCTCCTTCCACGCAGTCCCAATCATGTGAGTTTAAGACAGCACAACTTGTCACAACAATTTCCCCCAAGGAAAGTAGATTTTTTAGAACATGACTTGAGTTGAAGGGAAGAGAATTAGAAATACTTTTGATGAATTTTCCCTTGAATTCCATATGGCTGGAAGGAGGGGAGAAATGCCTGTCAAAATGTTTTTGAAGAGGACTAAGTCGAAGTCTCAAAAAATAGATCAACAGAAGGGTCTTGAATTCTTTAGGCTTCATTTGCTGAAACCTCATACAACAGATTTACTCTTATTCCAGCACGGCTGATCCCCAAGGGAGGCAATTTCCAATATTTGGGAAATATGTATTCATCAAAGACCAGTACAACCTTATCCTAATTCTTTTCATAGCATTTGCTAGAACCACACATACCATCTGTTTGATATTTTAATCAATCTCTTAGCATATATGAACATGGCTACCGCTGTTGAAATTACATTTCTATAAAAAGTGGAAGGCGCCTCCCTTAATAAATCTGTTTATGATGTCTGTCATCGGGAATGGGTGTCAATAAATGGAACTAAAAGGACATTTATTGACGTGTACTACTAGTTATTTGTTGTCTCTTCATGGGGTTACTAATTGCAGCTGTTAAAAGTTGATTTTCTCTCCTCCAATTTATCGTGGGATGGGGCATTCATTGCGCCAGATCCATAGTTATTCAGTGCCTACATTTGAGAAGCTGAATTGCTGGATACTGTCAGAATGAGCTTTGGCAATTCCGTGCAGGCATGTACAAGTATAATTTTGCTTCCCGTTAATAACAGCCTAGCAAGGAAGCTCAGAATCAAATGCCTTGCTCTCAGCTGGGGGCAGAACGCCAGAATGATCTATCTTGGCTGGTGACCTATAATGTTGGAAAAGTAGGCTCCACATTCACTCAGGAGGGGTGGGCGGTATTCCGGAAATGTATTCCCATTCCTCCACTATTCCTTTTTTTTTTTTTTTTTTTTTCCTTTTGGTAGTGTGCGCCTTGAAACAATGGGAAAAAATGAATTACAGATAATAAAAATAGCACATCTCCAGAACAAACGGGAAATGCAGCGCTTTTATTTCTTGGGTTGTCAACTCGGCGCCCTGCCCCACGCCCTAGCCTGCCGGGGTTTCTGGGGCACCTCTGCGATTCTCAGTCAGCGCCCGAGTGGGCAACGGGCTGGGCAGGCGCCCACGGGGAGTCCACTTGGCGTCGCACGCCGGGACTTGGGGTCCTGCTCAAAGCCGCGAATCTCTGAGAGCTCTGAGGCTACGGCTCGATTGGGGTGGAGTGAAGTGTTATTGTTGTGGGATATTCTCTGCAGAGTTGGCCTGGAGAGTGAGCCCCGGAGGAAGGGAGTGGGCAAGGCTTGGCCAAGTGTCCGCCAAGTCGGAGTCGGGAGGCGCCCGGGAGAGGTACGCGGGGGGTCTCGGCCCGGGGCGGGGAGGGATGCGCGCCGGCCGGCCGGCCGGCGGGGAGCGGGAAGGCAGGGTGGAGGGGAAGGGGGCAGCGTGCCAGTTTTCTCTCTGATGAATGATGCTCACGCCCTGTGCGTGGCTCACGCGCTTTGTCTCTAGCCCGGGGCCAGGCGGAGGAGAGCGGCTGGGGGGACGGATGGCACCACGCGCTCTGAGCGCACCGGGCAGGTGCCCGAGCTCCAGCTCGGCCAACTCCGGCCGCGCCCCGTGGCCGAGGCCCGGCCCCCGCCGGCGCCCGGCCGCGGCCATCTCCCGGGTGTGGCGGGTCGGGGACTGGAGTCTGCCAGCCGAGCAGCTGCCACGCCACATGCCACCCGCGCGCTGCCGCCAGCCCAGGCGGGGACCGGACGCTGCCGGGGCTGCGGGGAGGAGCCGGGCGTGTGGGAGGGCAGGGGCGCGCGGGACCCAGGGACTACCCGAGCCGGCTGGCTCGGGGGATGGGGGGCGGGGGGGAGACTGAGAGTGACAGAGCGACGGACAGGTGGGAGCAGTTAGACAGCTGGAGACTCGGAGACCGGCACGCAGAGAGAGGGAGGGAGAGTCAGGGGAAGGAGAGAGAGAGGAGGGAGAGGGAGAAGCAGCCTCGTCCTCCCTTACTCCAGACGCCCTCTCCTCTGTCCGAGGGAAGCGGCTGGGGCATCGAGTGACAGAGCGACAGAGATGCGGGCACAGAAGACGGGGAGAGGGACCCTGCCTCGCTAGTGGGACCGAGATTCGCGGAGGGACAGACCGACACGAGGGGCAGCTCGGAGAGCTGAGCGCGGGACGGCGAGAAGCCCGCGGTGGGCCGCCAGGCTGAGCGACAGACGGCCAGACAGACAGACGTGCCCGGGGACGGACCGGCAGACAGGAGGCGGGGGCACGCTCGCTCTCCGCAGGCAGCAGGGCGGAGAAGGCGGCGGCGGCGCCCCCTGAGCGCATCCGGAGCAGCGACGAGCAGCAGGGGCCGCGGGGTCGCCGGCTGAAGCCACCGCCGTCGCCGCAGTCCTGGCCGCCGCAGCCCTGCCAGGAGCCCCGCCGACGCCGCAGAAGGCTCCTTTTACTAGCAGTTAAATAAACCCACCAATAATAACAATAATACTAATAACCCAAGCCAAACCAAACAAATACAGCCAAATCGATCCGTGAGAAACAGTAATATTAATAAAAGCCAAAAACTAAATCAGATCAATCAAGGCACCGAGACGCTGGGGGGATATCCACTGTTCGGTCAAGGTAATATAATTAAGGTCTTCAGACGTGAACGTTGCACGCCTTTTGTGATTTCTTTTTTCTCTTTCTTTCTGCCTTATATCTGTGCTTTCCTTTCTAGTCTGTATTTCTCCTTCCTGCTTGTAGAAAGCTGTTGTTTTATATGTATTGTGTATTTATGTTTTGTCAGAGGAGGGGTAGATTCCCCCTCCCCAGAATGAGGCAAAAATGGAAAGCTGGGAGAGAATTGAAAAGGGCAGGTCTCTTCATCAGAGAAGTCTACAGTGATTTATGCAGGTTTCTCAGTAGAAAGTTTGGAGTGTTTTTATTTCATTTGGAAGAGAGCTGTGCAAGGGGCAGAAAGTTGTCATCTGTTTGTTGTCCTCAGGGGACTTGAGGTCCCAAGGGGTTTAGGGGGAAGAGATGTTCAGTTTTATTTTTACATGGTTGAATTCTGTGTTTCATTGCAGACTCCAAATTTAACGTCTTCCGTCTGAGGTTGTAGATATGGTGGTAGAACTGAGTTGACTGAGACAGGTGTTTAGAAAGTTTCCCAGGAAGAGAAATTGACTCACTGGATTTTTATGCATAGAAATCAAGCTGGAGTAGATGTGGTTGCTGTCAGCTGCTTGGGTTCAGTATTCCGAAGATACAGGATAAGGACAGAGTCCAAGCCTGAAAGGAAAGACAAAGAAGGAATTGAAAGTTAGAGGGATGGGAAGCTAGGAAGTACGATGCAAGGCTGGTAGGAATCACTTTCATGGTAATGTGTTTAGAGTGCAGATATCCATTTTAATTTCTGATTTTTTTGAAGTTTGTTGGTATGACACTTCAGCCTCCCCAGACACGAATGACGATCCCCAGAGTTGGAGTGAATCTGGACAAGATTTCACTCAAATGCTGAGTAAATCCAGATGATCCCCACCTCTTTCTCATCCACTTTGGTGATCAAAATGGCTATGATTGTTTTTAGAAAACAGAGAAATTGAAATGAGAGGAAATCATTTTTCATTTGGTAAAAGTTAGGAAACCTTTGACACTTTAAAATAAATGCACCTACTGCTTTAATCCGTGTCACCACAGGGTTTGCATGTCTTCAGAAGATTTTAATGTCATTTTCGCAGAGGGCAGTCATTTGGAAGCCTAGAGCTCTAGCTATGTAGCCGAGTGGTCTACTGTAATTGCTTCTGCTGCCTCCTAATGTGGATCGCACAGGAGAGATTAAGTATGTACTCTTCCCAGGTTTATATGGATTTTTAAGGTATGTATTTGTGTTCGATCCTATATTTCCTTTCTTATCACATTCTTATACTTCCTTTTATCACTTCAACTAACAGAACGTTTTTCAATTTTCCAGAGAGGGAGTTTAGAATACTCTTTAAGGAATACACTTCCTCCTCACAAAAGATACAAAAGGCTAACCTATTTCTATCCTTGCTTATTAATACTATTACTTGGTTTAAAGTAACTTGGTTTAAATGCAATTTTAAGACATTTAGACTGCTATGCAGAGATGTCTTAATTTCCCCTCACTGGACGTGATTGATGTTGTCCAATAAATCATATAACTAAGTTGCTGTGGATGAATGAATGTTCAACGGAGTACTTGTTTGGGTGAGGCATATTTAAAGAAACTTATGCAGCTCCAGAAATGGTCCTTTAGCTTCTCAGTGACTTAATTTCACTCTACCCTGATTTCTCTTTTACAATATTCAGCTCAGACTGAGACAGGTTTGTGTGCTCTATTAGATTTGCAAATTGCTGATCTCCCAGTGACTTTCCCTCTTAGATACCAGCTGAGTGTGGTTACCTTGAGAACTGTGGCATTAGCCCATTAGAGCATGCTCCACTGGGGAGTTCTGTGCAGTCTATTTTTAATGCTATTTAATGAAGGAGCGAGCACCGCACTCAGCGATACAAGGAGCAGGATGGAAGACAGAGCTGGGCATGGTTATGGATACTGGAGAGGGATCTTTGGAAAGGTACAGACTGGCTACTGGGTATGGTAATTTTCATTAGTCCTAATATATCACACTAACAGAAATCAATTGATTTTAGTGGGAGAATTACACATGAATAGTTTGATATGTGTTTTCATCAACCTTTTCAGTAATTCTTAGAAAGAAGACTCAATAATTTGAGTGCCTTAAAACTTCAGTGAGATAGTAACCAGGGAGTTGCTGCATATATACTATTTTTAATTCAAGCTGTCAGGTGCTTGGGTGGTAAGAAGTGCAGAAATAATTTCAGATTCCTGAAATATTGTACTAGGGAAGGGTTTGGAGCTTGTAAAATGTTCCAGGTGTAAAATAACTAACATCCTTCTAAGATGCTGATGACTTGAAGCTCTGCCTTGTGATTTTGTTTTTCATTTTCTTTTATAAACTTGGAGTCTAGGTCAAGTATTGTGAAAATGAAGTGAAATAGGAAGTTTTGGTTGAACTTGTTAGAATATTTGAGTTGTTTTCTCTCCTTACTCTGAGATAAGCACAATAGATTATGTTACCGAAGGTTAAATATTTTAAAAATGTAGATAGCAGAGGCAGCACTGGTAATTTTTGGAATCTTATAATGAGGGGGGAACATATCTTTATATTATAGTGTGTAGAACATGCAAAGCCATCTGTCTGCAACGTTTGCATATATGCAGAAGACCTGTCTTGAGGTAGAAAGTGAGAATGTTCAATCAGAAAGGTCTCTGCTGTTCATTTTCGTATTAACAACCTACTACAGTCAGGTTACTTCTTTCTACAGAGTAAAGCTAACTAGAAAAATGCCTAAGCAGTTTCAAAAGTAATAAACGTAAGAGAAAGTGAGAAGTTTGTATTAAGTGGGGAAATGAGTCATATAATTATTGTTAAATGAAGCTGTTAGAACAATGTACAGAGTTGTCCTGGATCTTGTCAATTTTTACAAGAAATAATCAAAAAAAAATACCGAAGGGAAATACATTGCAAAGAGTTACTGTAATTTGCTGTTGTTGCTTCTGTTTTCCACCTTGTACTTTTAGAGGGAGAAAGTAATCTATATTGACTGTAATATTTCCCTTAGTGGTCAGGCTATTTGGACCACCGTGCTGCTACCTTTCTCAAGATTCTCAAGGCAGTGGGCATTCTCATCTGAATTCAATGTGTGTTTTGTCTGTGGACAAGATAATGATAAGCTGCATGAGTAGAGTGTAGAATGAGTCAGCCACTGAAGACACAGTATACCATGTAGCCAGAAGTGGAAAGGATTGAAAATTCTCATTAGTATGGGGAGACAGTTTTAAGTCCATAAGTTTGGAAATTGCAAATGAACCATTTGTATACACGTTAGTTTAATTCAGATCTGCTTTGTGACAAGGTTAGGAAAGAATCTGGGGCTTAAAGGTGAGGTCGACACCGCGAGCCATCTCTTCAAATGGTAAGTACTGGTATCGTCCTAACTGGTACCACACAGTGGTAGCCTGTTGAGAAATTTGTGAATCTCTAACCAGAATAGGAATTGGTTTCCTTAAAAATGCCTTATGTCACCTGCAAAGTTCTGAACATATTTTAAGTCAGTGATGATTAACTTATAAAATACATGCTTCCTCTCTTTGGACAAAGGATCTTTATTTTTTAGGAAATTGATGGTTCTAGAGGCTTTACATTTCTGCTGACTTTGCTTTCTTTTATTTTTCATTCTAACATTTAAAGTTAAACATGATAAATGATTTCAAGCAGTGATAGAAGTCAATGCTAAAGGGCTCTTGAAGGTATAAGCAGAACATTAGCAAGATGTGTCTGTGACTGGATTTGTTTTTCTCAGGTGGTCTTTGCTTCTGAGGGTCAGTTTCCTTTAAGGTGTATTTATGCCAAGTGCTAATAAAGTGATTTTTTTCAGTGCCTCAGAGTCTTATAATTTAAATTAATTTTACTCGTCTTGGATTAAACTTGGCCCTGGATGTTCAAAGTATTTATTCTATTTACATCACCACGGTTTCATTTCTCTGAGGATGAGATGGGAGCTGATACAAAGTATTTAAATTGCGTACATTAATATCATATGCTTGATAAAAAAATAAAGTGCTTGGGACAGAGTATCAAGTTTATACAGCAGTTTTTAATGTTTGACAGCAGTGTTATCTTGTGGTTTCAGAATTCTCTGTAGTCTGGTGATATTTTCCTAAGTTATAAAATGCCCATCTAACGTTTTGAAGGTACCTTTCTCTAAAATTACTGGGACATATCTGTGCCCTGGGAAATAGCTATGCAGGTAAGCCAAAAAGCGAATTGAAATAATTACATTGAGACAGTTGAGGGGATATCAAAAAAATAAAAGGACTGACTTCTGTTTACCAAACTGACTCTACTTTCAAACTGAGTCCTTAGCATCATGTTATGTTCTTTTCTTGCTGCCAGCATAGACTTTGGTATCGCCAGGTGGAAAGACTGGCCATCACGGTCTATGGCCACAGTAGATCAACATTTTAAATTTCTCTACATACTTTTCTGAAGAAAATTTCTTCTGGTAGTTTTTTATAACCCCCGCTTAATATACATGTCAATGCCAAAGGTTATATAAGATTTTTTAAGTTCTGTAACCAAGTGATATCTATGAGGGTAAACTTGCATCTGTGACTTATTTAAATGCCAAGGAATTAATCCAAAATTATCTCACTCAAGGCACAAGTTCATAATTATCCCTCAGTCATAAGTTCATACAACGTTTTTAAAGTAGTATAATTTATAATTGCTTCTTTTATCTAGCAACAGAAAATATTTCATTTTCTCCAGGTAAAGGGGAGAGGGTTCCACTAATCATTACCCTTTAAAAAACAGGCCTCTTACCACTTTGTCACATTTATCAGTACCTTAAAATTATACAACAGTTCTTACATTAAAAATGTGTTGTGGATAACACACAAAATATTAAGATTTTATTGACAAAACCACTTCTGTAAATAAAAACTGGTTTTAATATAAGCAAAAATAAAACATGGTTTCAACTGAAAGGAGGACTTAAGCTTTTTAATAGGAAAACAGTTACGTCACGTTTTATTTCAAATATTTCAGCACATTTTGTAGAGATTTCTTTGGTATCCTGTGGTTACGCAGTATGTGATTCCACGCAGAATCACATAATGTAATATACAGTCTTTCTTCTGCAGGTTTTTTCACTGCGACATATTCACAAAGCTAATCTACCTAGATAAACCCAGATAAACTTCCTGATACCCACACAAGATAGGAAATCAGTGTTTTTGATAGGGACTTCCAAAAGAACTCTGTGACTTCTCAACCTAAGATGTAGTGCTGGAATTTTTAACAGTGGATATGCATTCTTTTACATTTGCATTATCATTGCTTGCTTCTTTATTATACACTAAATGCTTGAGATAAGAATGAAGACCATCTCTAGGGAAATGGAAACCAGAGGAATGATCCTCCTATATTTTGCAGATTTTCTTCCAGTTGCCAAGATCCAGTACTCACTGTTAGAACAGTCTAATCCATAGAATCATACCTTAAAGGAAAAAAAATGCATGTTGACATATTGTGATCTGGTTGAAATTGAAAATCAGCGCCCATAATTGAGGTAAACTATTTCTACATCTTCAGAGAATTAAAATGGAACGTCAATTTCTAAAAGTTTCACGATCCTTCAAGTACAAATATCATATGCCTTGACATGTAAATCAGAAGGCCTAGCTGTCATCCGATTGTTCCGTCATTTGAGTTGCTTTCAGGTGATTTCATCACTCTCGCATAGATCTAGAAGAATCCAGCCATGGGTCAGAAGAGAATGAAGGAGGGGCATGGCAGCTCACTGAATTTCAGGGACTACGTATAATTGTTTAACTTTTCTTTGCTCATAAACTCAGTAGGAAGATAAAAAGCTATCAAATTGTTTTTGCAGTTTTTTTATACATTTCTAAAGCCACCAGCTAAAATCCCCCCATGAAGTTCAAATATTTATTAATAAGAAAATATCTATACTCTGGATTGACAGATTTTTCTTAGCATTTTGCTTGTTAATATGTATACCACTTCGATGGAAATCCCAGTGTTGCTGTCATCTGACTTAATTTAATCATCAAAGAGCTGTTAGAAAATAAGTAGATTCTGTCACATGAGTATTTCAGCATTGTTTACAAGCTTCAAATACCCGTTTCTTTAAAACATGACTTTTTAAAAAAAAAATGTTAGTGTCAGAAAACCTCTTGGTTGGAAATATGGCAATTTATTTTCTGTTTTTAGAGAAAGGAGATTGAGGTTTATAGTCAGATGATCACTCTTTAAGCCAAGGAAGCACACAGTTGTGTTGAAATTGCTATTGAACTCTGCCAGATTCATTAATTGTCAGGACTTTGCAGTCATGTCTGTCATCCTGTTTCTTTTATCTGGCTTATGGGAATGATCAAGCTGACACTTTTAAATTACATAGTTTTATATTTGTTTATTTTAAATTTACTGAGATACGCTGGCATTGTAAGAACTTTAGGAAATTATCAAACAAACGGCATAGCACTAAAGATGGATTCCAAAATCCCAACTAGCTGGTATTAATGATTCGTCATTTTTTTTTTCACTCTGGTGCTTATTTAACTTTGGTCACAGCACATACTTCCTTTGTGAAGATTAAAGTAGTTCTCTAATCCTGAAATTTCCACATAATCACTACCAGAGTTTTGGAAAGATGAAATGATATAGCACGCCATCATAATGCGTGTCCATGCTGTTCCTATCTGCTTAAGCACCATAAAGCACCCTTAACAACTAGACTCCTTTATCTTTAATTATTATTATAATTATTGTCTTCATCCGGAACTACACATGACTTTGTTTTTAGTGGGGTTTTCTTTCAGCATCAAGAGATGGGAGAGTATATATAGTTAAATGTGAGAGTTTACATATGAAAAAAAAGTATACGTATTTTAAGACAAGAATGTAAACATCCCTCGAAAAGGGATATCATTTTACTACACAGATGATTGCAATGTCTGCGTTATTTGTCAAGTGTGATGTGGGAAGCTCTAGTAGAGAGATATTTTGAACTCAGTGGTGCTTCCGATCCAATGTCAGGTTAAAAGTGAGCGAGGGATGTATGCTAGAGAATACTGGAGCTCATCAGAGAGGGAGCAGGTGACTGCTGTGTGCCGTGATGAAGGGCTTTACTTCTGAGGTATGCGGGCCTCCGTGGAATTCTGCAGATCAGAGAAACATACAAAATCTGGATTAAAATAAAAGGTCTGGAAAACAAAGTCAAAATGTGGTGGTGCACCCAGATCTCACTTCTCCAAAACTTACATCCGTAAATATGCAATTTACCACCTGAACAACCCATCCTGGAGTTTGGTCTCTGGATCTGAGTAAATAACTAGAAGTGTGTCTATGGCCAAGACTCTCAACCCCTCTCTGCTTCATAGTTTCTGCAAGTAAAAGAGCATAGTAACACCAGTCCAGTAGCAACAAATGACTAGTTATGTGACTTCAGTGATTTTGTTAATTCCTCATTGCTTCTATTTTCTCATGTAGAAGGTAGGACAGATAAGGCCGACTTTGCAGGACTGAAACAGAAACAAAGTACCTGCCACATAGGTATTTTTCACCAAAAGGAAATCATCATCTTTTCATATAAAAAAGTTTAGAGGGAGATTTAACCTGATTACATGAATGAGAAAAACGTCCTTTTAAGAATTTTTAAAAATAATATAGAGTACAGTTCTCTTCAGTTCCCACCCCGTAAACATTTTTACTGGTTAGAGTTGGAGACTAGCTTTACTCTCTCTGGGCCTATGAAATGTTGAAGGCCAAGCAAAGGTAGTAACTAATCTAGGAGGTGTGCCTTGCACGTGGATAAAGATGCTTAGTAGGGTCATTATCTTCTGTAGTCTGTAGGAGAGGGGATGGCTCCATTCAGAGTTGTCTGGAAAATGAACAGATAGGAATTATTTCTCTAAAACATTTTAATTGTGTAATTTCTACCATCCCAAAGGGGTGGTAATCATTGAATAGGAAGGGGTTGAAATGAATCCATGAAAGAATGGCCTTACAGGGCTTCCCTGGTGGCGCAGTGGTTGAGAGTCCTCCTGCGGGTTCGTGCCCCGTTTCGGGAGGATCCCACATGCCGCGGAGTGGCTAGGCCCATGAGCCATGGCTGCTGAGCCTGCGCGTCCGAACCCTGTGCTCCGCAACGGGAGAGGCCACAACAGTGAGAGGCCCACGTACCAAAAAAAAAAAAAAAAGAATAGCCTTACATCCTATGCTAATGGGTGAGAGCAGGAGCGGCAGCTCTGGGTTGGCATCAGAGGTGGAAACATTTTTCAAGGACCTCCCAGACGTGAAGGGAAGCAGAGCTGTGGGCTTGCTTCTGGGCTCTCCGGCGACCCCTACAGACAGCTTTGGTTTCCTGTCTCCAAGCATGACTGAGCTGTTTGGGCAACTGATACGGCCTCTGATTTTCAAGTATCTTCACTTAATGTTGCGGAAATGAATCATTTCGGCACGTGTGTGAAAATAGTCAAAGGAGGGAGGGGAAGACTTCTCTCATAATTGGGGTTTAATCAGTTAGTCCCCCGTCAGAAAATGTAGAACCATGAGTTGTGTTCAGTGCAGAGGGTGAGCCATGCAAAGCAGTAAATTCATCAAATAACCACATTTTATTTTTTATTATAATTAAATATCAGCCATTCTTCTGAGGGGTAGTACCTTCAGAAAGTCATCCAGTGAAATTTCTCAGAACGTACCTGAGAATAAATTATAATCCTTTGGTATTGTAATATGAGCTGGAAAACAAAAAAACAAGGAAAGGGCAGACAGATTACATATACTGTATACGCTATATAGATATATACATATGTATATCTATATAGCGTGTGTGTGTATCTAGAGTCAGCATACAGTATATGCTTAAATAATAGCTATTTAACTAACATTAAGCAAAAAACTAATTTATCTCAAAAGGATACAGGCAAACCTCAGAGATGTTGCGGGTTCAGTTCCAGACCACCTCAATAAAGTTACTATTGCAGTAAAGCACATCACATGAATTTTTTGTTTTCCCAGTGCATATAAAAGTTATGTTTACACTATTAAGTGTGCAATAGCATTATGTCTTTAAGAAACCAATGTACATACCTTAATTTAAAAATATTTTATTGCTAAAAAATGCTAGCCATCATCTGAGCCTTCAGCGAGCTGTCATCTTTTTGCGATAGTAACATCAAAGATCACTGATCTCAGATCTCACTATAACAAATATAATGACAAAGAAAAGCCTTGAAATACTAGGAGAATGACCAAAATATGACACAGAGACATGAAGTGAACAAATGCTCTTGGGAAAAATGGCACCAATAGACTTGCTTGATGCAGTGGTGTCACAAACCTTCAATTTGTAAAAAAAAAAAAAAGCAATATCTGCAGAGCACAATACAGTGAAGCGCCAGCAAACAAGGCCTGTGTGTATTTCCCTGTGCATTTTTTTCGCTGTCTTTAGCTGTTCCTGCTTGCACTGCCAGATATTTAATCAGCTTGTTGAATTAAAAATTGACCTTTATATTGTTGATGGCATCTAATATTCAAGATTTAAAATCAGCTCTAAAGTTTTAATTGTGATTTTTTTCCCAAAAGTTTCAGCCAAAGTGGATCTGACATTCATCTTTCTGACAAAGAGAACAAAGAGATGCCCTTATATGTAGAGTTATAACTTCACTAGAGATGATTTTGGCTGTTACAAAGAAGCTTTTCCTTCACATCTCAGGCAGTGGCTCGGGCTTCTATGGGGATAGCAAAGTCCCTA
Organism: Stenella coeruleoalba; assembly: GCF_951394435.1. Classification (NCBI taxonomy): domain Eukaryota; kingdom Metazoa; phylum Chordata; class Mammalia; order Artiodactyla; family Delphinidae; genus Stenella; species Stenella coeruleoalba. The sequence continues at coordinate 55,323,384 of NC_137156.1, forward strand.
AAACTTCAGGCGTTTAAACCGAGTACCTAGATCACTTTTACATCTACATGGAAGGAAAATTACAGTTAACAGTCAGTTATGGTCTCGGGAGAGAAGATGAGGCAAGTTCACAAACAATTTCCAAATCACTGGCACGCAGAGCTAGAGACAACTGCTGTTTACTGGAGATGTGCCTTCGGAGAGATTAACATTGGTGAAGGTGATCCAGGATGTGGGGAAGAAATTCATTCCTCTCAAGAACTGGGCAAGTAGGTGGTGATGGATTAAAAGGCAGGGGTGAGGGAGTGAGGAGAAGAGAATACTGGCAAGTTGGGGTTTCCTAACTCCTCTTCCTACCTTACGGAGAGTCGCCCTACTTTCCCTGCTATGTGGGAACAATGATAGGATTAACCAGAGTTAAATGGCAAACCGTTTAATCCACTTGGGACCACCGGAACTGAATTAATGTCTTACTCCTATCTTTCAAAACAATCTAGTCCTAAAGGATGGGATCCAGTCGATTAAGAGTAGAGTGAGTTTGCTTTCTTAATTTAGCTTCTACATTTTAAGATATGCTGAGTGTGGTTCTGATTGTATGAACATCTACTCACCCTTCTGACTTCCCAAAGCAAAACAAAACCTGGTACCTTAATTTAGAGAGATGAGGAGAATATTCTCTTTCTTCTTTGAGGCTACGGCAGGCTTTAGGAAGATGTGGATAGCAGGAGATTCTGACATAGCTGGTATTTTCATCAGGAAGCCAGAAAAATATCTTCTGAACCACACTGTATCAAAGTAGGGGAACTTCCATGGGAGCTGAACTGAGATTGGGTTCTTGTGTGGGAGTCAGCAAGACTTGTCTGTTGCATCAGATGTCCCACTCATTCATTTATTTTTTCATTCTTGTTTTTCAGATATTTATTGAGGGTTTCCTATGTGTCAGGTCTCATGCTAAGTATTTGGGAAATTTGCTATATAGGATTTTGTAGGCATTTGGGAGAGAGAAATGCACTAGAACATTTTGAACAATGAATTGAATGGTTGAGAGTGTAAGAAAACTCCAAAATGATAGATGGGCGATATCTTGGATGATAAAGCAGTATGAATTAATTTGGACAAATGAGAAAAATCTTTTTTTTACCAGTAAATCTCGTTAAGAAAGTTGACAAGGAGTGTACCTCGAGAGCGGAGACCATTACTGTTTCCAGAAAACAAACAGGGAAGAAGTAGCCCCGCTACTGGGGAAAAGTTCTGTTGATGGTAATAGAGCACAAACTAAAACCATCAGTTGGGAAGTTCTCTAACAAGAGAAAGAAGATCAGCTGATTATGACAAATGTGTATGGAATTGGAATAAGCCATTTTGTTTTCTTTGTTGATTTATAAAATCATATATTTACAATATTACTAGAGCTGCAAGCAACTGGTACAGATTTAATTGTAATTATGAACTGCAAAGTTCAAGTTCATATCAGGTCAAACCAATGTATCTGTTTAGAATTAAAAAGTTAAGTTTTTCTAAAAGCAAATTATTCTTTGAATTTGTTGTTAGATTCCACATTGTGCGTTTGAAAAAGGAAACTGAAATAGTTTCAGAATTTTATAAATGTCCTTAATAGATTAAAAATAATGCCTGTGATTAGAGGTAGGTGGAATTACATACGGTTCTGTAGGGAAACTTTAGGAGTAAAAGATTTGATCTATAAGTTACCCGAAGGATTTTTTTTTTTAAGGATGCAGTTCTTTCCATTGGCAGAGATAAAGTTAAAGATTTAGGTATTTGGAAGCAGAGAGATATCTTGATACATTGTCCCAAAGCCTGGCATCATGTTAAAATTTCTTGCCCTGAAACACTGAGAAAGAACTTACTTTTAGAAGTTACCCATAAAGCGACAGGATTACACCAGATGATTTCTAAAATCTCTTCCAGTTTTCAATGTCTATTAATGATTTTGGGGGGTATAATATTTGTGAATCAATTTTATATTGCATTGTCCATAAATTTTGGTCATGCTCTTTTTTTTTCTTAGCCTTTAAACTAAGCACTAATGCTACAGTATGAGTGAAATGATTAGAAGGTTATCGTTCTTCTATCACATAACTAACTTATCAGGAATAGAATAGTTAGTTAAGAAAAAAGGATAATGGATTCCCAGACCTGGGTTCAGATCCCCCTCTGCAACTTGCTAGTAAGTTTCTCAAGCTTTCCAAACCTCAGCTTCCTCATCTCTAAAATGGGTTTGTTGTAAGAATTAAAGATGCAGTACTTATCCCAATGCTCAGTATTCATTTATTTATTTCCTGATGCTCACATTTTCAGATATGCACCTCCAAGCCAATGGTTCAGTGAGGAAAGGCCATCTGTGAACCCCTAAAATCCAGATGTTTTCCAAAAGATAGCTCCTTTGCACAGACAGCAGGGTTTGACATTTTAGAAGCTTAGATGGACAATAGGGACCCTGGAAAAGAGATGTGGGCATGGATGATTTAGAATTTCATTATCTATTAAGGGTAACTCACATGGGATAAGATTGTGGCTCAATGCTTCTTTACAAAGAAAGTTAACTAGGCTTTTTTCTAGATTTGTCTAGAAATGGTGTAGAGAGTTTAGTCTTAGCATCATTCTGGGGAAAATTTGGGACTTTAAGAACTAGGAATGATTGCAAATAAAATTGTGGTAGACTTATGATTTGTACACTTTGCAGGTAAAACCAATAGCTATACCCAACAGAAGGCCATTTGTATAATCAGAGATTTACCCAATGAATCTAGCAAGAGAAGAGAGCTCTAAAATCAGTTTTTCTAAAATCACTAGAAAACATTATCTCATTGTTCTGACCTGGCTGTAAAAATAGATTGGTTTGGATGTTTTAAGAAAGGATGAGGGGATGTCACTTGTTTCATTGTTTATAGATTAGATCCTCAGGCTTAAGCAGGAATCAGAGGGTTTGCACTGTTAGTGAAGGAATGTACAGCAGTGAGACAGACCCAGACCCGCGAACTTGAAAGGACTGATAGACGTTACTCCAGGTCTTCGTGACCTGACCTAATGTATTGAATTGAAAGAAAGTCAACTTTGGGGGTATTCCTAATGAAGTACACCCAGAAACGTAAGGAAATTTTAAATGAAAGAGACGTGGTGTTTTGTTTTTTTTTTTTTCTGAATTTTTTAAGAGACGTTACTGAGTATCCATTTGTGGAGGAAATCTGTACTTATTTCTGTATTGATTAGGTCATTAGTGCCATTTGTTCTGCCCTGTGGGTGTTACTTTACTTGGCTAGCTCCTTCTGCGCTCTGCATTACCCTGTTTCTTCAGGCAAAAGTTCTTATTAATAAGAGATCCGAGATTTCTGTAGCCCTGCATGTATCATTTTCTGGAAACACGGGGACAGTGCTAAGGAAAAATCAGTATCCTTCTACTGATCCTGAATTTACCTTTGGATCATTTTTGGTCAAAAATTGTCTGTGGCCTTATTATTTTGGAGAAATAATTTGTTTCATTGTTTTGCAGTGTACAAGTTCTCAGATATTTATGAACACCCTCTCTTATGAAAGAGAGGGACTTGCGTGCCCATGTGATGTCCACGCCGATCTGCTCTTGGTTGTGGTCACAGCCGTGGCAAAATTTCTGTTGTAGCATACTTGCAGATTCTTGTTTCAGGGAAAAGAAAGGTGTATATTTCATTCTTTTTCTATTTTTTCCTCTGTAATATGACTTACACTGTAATATGTAATAGCCGTATGAAACACAGAGAATTGGATCTAATCTAGGCATAAGGAATTGAGAAACAGGATACAGTGAGATAGTGGAAGGATATGTATGGAGCCATGACAAAGGAGGGCATGGAAATTAACTTCTGAAATTGGTACAGCCACTTGGGACAAGAATTGATTCTCAGCTCCTGATTTTAGGGACATTTTCTCCTGGTATGATGGAAAGGCAATAGGCTTGAAGTCCAGGTGACTTAAGTTTGAATTCCATCCCCGCCTCTCACTGACCTAGTCAAGTTAATTAACTACTGTGAGCTTCCAGATGTCAGCAACAAAACTCTCTTCATGAATTATCATACGTAAAATACTTGCCACAAACAGAAATGTTGTCTCTAGCCTGTTTCCTCCTACAGGGCCTGACTATTAATCCGTTAAAACATTGAAACCTGTAAGAGCACATGTAATGAAATGATATATCAATACTTGTTTTAAAAATGCTACGAAGCTTGAGTCACAAGTATTTTATCTGTCCACAGATTACTGGAAAAAAAGATAAAATTATTTTGGTGGGTGGTGGGGATTTTTTTTTTTTTTTTTTTTTTTTGGCTATGCCATGCAGCATGTGGGATCTCAGTTCCCCAACCAGGGATCAAGCCTGTGCCCCCTGCATTGGGAGCGCAGTCTTACCACTGTACTGCCAGGGAAGTCCCGTGGTGGGATTCTTCTGCTTTGGCTTTTATACAATGTTGACAATACATATAGCATAGTTAAGGAAAAGAATAATGAAAAAAAAAAAAAAAAACGACACCACATCTAACCTGTATCTTTACTCACCACCCAACTTAGTCTGAAACAATGTTATTGATTTAAGGGACCCAGTGGTTCATACTTAAGTACAAATAGATGCCCAAGGATAACTGATTAAGGAACAAAATGTTCATTAAGAACTTTTAGTAAATAGATAATGGTTTTGAAGATATTTATTAAAAGATGAGTGGAGTTTCAAGAAAAATTGCCTTTCCATTTTTTTTTTCTCATGGATTCACGAGGTTTGGGCTTTTAAATGCATGCTTGATGGTACACTTGTGATTCTTATAGTTCAGGTATATTGCCTCGCTCTTCAAATATGTGTTCTGAGCTATCACTCAGTCGGGTTGGGGAAAAGTTTATTTACACTCTGCCTTCTGTCTCATGTTCCCCATTAGTTCTTCCTGAACTGATACCAGGTAGATAAACCTGTTTTAGGTCCACTGGCCAACCCATATTTCTGCAGTTTCCTAATATTGAAGATGAAGTTATCAGTTTTTACTAATATGTTTTCCCTGAAATTATCTTCTGGAAAACCTAAGTTAGAATGAGCCAGTGTGAGCTTTCTTCGTAGATGGTTTGTCCTCAATTCGTTTTCTACTTAGCGAACCCCAGACACCTGGAACACAGACCCACTCGTTCTTTGCCTGTGCTTTCCGTGTGTTTGCGTAGAGGGTGATGGTTGCCTTTGGCAGATGTACAGGATCAAAGGGGCCTTTTTATCCTGCTACCCTCAGGGAGTCAGTTTCTCAGATAAAAGAAGTAGTGAGGTTAACAGTAGTTTCAGCCCTCCCCTGAAATAAAAGATAAGTGTAGTAGGTATAATAAATATATTTATTAATTATTTGTCAAAGGTAGTGGCTTGGTTAAAATATTTGGACAGAGAAATTTAAGGATTATGCTTACTTTTTATTAATTAAATGCTTTAATTTAATTTTAGTAATCGCTGTAAATGAGATATACATTTACATATACACATATATTACGTTTTATAACATGTATAATAAATTATATATTATATGTATATATATGTGTGTGTATGTATATATATATGTACATATATAAATTTGGGATCTTGTTATATTACAAAAAGAGCAATCCCTCTTTTTGTGAGATCTGTGGTGAGGTGACCTAAGCTAGCTGCTTTTCTACTTCATTTTCCTTCTGAATTCATTTATCTCACTGCTGATGAACAATATCCCACTAAGCACAGGGTTACAGAACAGAGCCAGTGAAGAGAGGAAACTTGCATTTGCCCCTGTTCTCTACCCATCAGTACTGATAAAATGGCAAGATGCAAATAGAAGGTAGGGTGATGAATTCATTGTTTCAACTGAGGAGTTAGGGATTTCTGTACATTTCAAGTTTTGATTCCACAGCTCTGCCCCCGGTGACCAAAGTGAACTACACTGTCTGTGTTATAAATGTCAGTGGGTGATCTAGGGCTCATATGTTAACACAAATGAGCCATCTTAGTTTTAAGTGACTCCTGCTACAGAAGGAAGTACGTGTAAATCAGTCTGTCATCTCGAGGGGAAGTCTTGGACTATGGCATTCTTTTCTGTACTGCACAGAGTCGTTCATCCCTAAAGCAGTGGTTCTCAAACCTACACGAGCATCTGAAATCACCCGGAGAGTTTCTTCAGACAGAGATCACTGGACCCCCACTGCCAGAGTTTCTGATTCAATAGATCTGGCGTGAGGCCCAAGTATTTGCATTTCTAACAAGTTTCCAGGCGATGCTGACGCTGCTGGCCCATGGACCACAATTTTAGAACCACTGATGTAAAACATAAAACTTTTTGTCAGAATGTAGAAATTGCATGATTGATGTTTCATAATCTGAAGTATTAAAGAATGCTGTAAAATTTCAAAACAAGCGTCAGGATAAATTTTAATTTACTCTGAGTTAAAAATTATTTTTTAAACATAGCCTCTTAAAAGAAGAGATGAGGATTCCAAATTCCACTAAACAGAAAAGAGTTAGGAGCCTCTGTTTTGGATGACTATAGGAAGGTGCAGATTTTCCCATGAGGGTACGTTCTAAGAATCTCCAGCGTAGGATCTAAAATCCATGGACATAGAATAATCCCAGATTCACAAGATTGGGTATTCTAAGGATCAAGAAAAACTCTAGAATAAAATTTGGTGAGCACCAGATGTTAAAACTTTGAACACAGAAACCTGTAGATAAAGGTCTGTAATAGCTTTATTCATAATTGCCCCAAACTGGGCGATTTGTGTTTCAAAAGGTGACTAGATAAAACATGGTTCATCCATACAATGGAATATTACTCAACAATAAAAAGGAGCAAACTGCTAATTCTTGCAGAAATTTGGCCGGATCTCAGGGGCATTATGCTGAGTGGAAGGATCCAATCTCAAAAAATCACAGGCTTCATAACCCCATTTATGTAACATCTCAAAATGATAAAATTATAGTGGCAGAGAGGAGGACAGACTAGTGAATGCCAGGGGCTATGTCAAAGGGGAGGTGTGATTGGAAAGAGATGGCGTGAGGCATGTTTGGGATGATGAAACTGTTCTCTAGCCTGATTGTGGTGGTGGTTACACAAACAAACAGGCGTTAAGATTCATAAACCATACAGCCCCCTGTCCCCAAGAAGTCAAATTTACTATATGATCACTTTAAAGTGAAAAAAATTAAAATCAGAATAGTGCTATCTTTTATTCGTATCAAGTAACTGGATTTGCACAATTATATCAGGTAAAAGTACCAATGGATTTAAAGAAATAAAAATGCTTTACCTCAAGCAAAAGGAAAACAAAAACACAAACGTGATTTTCATGAACAGGGATCTTCATAAATGGTTAAGATCGTTTGCTGCTAGCAGAGATCCTAGGAAAATTTGGAAGTTGGAAAAACCTGCCTGACACAGTCCTGACCTGTGTCCCCTCTAGGAGTTCTCTCTCATTTCCTCATTTTTCCTTTTTCTTAGAAACCTTCTCTGTAAGCTTTGTTGCTTTCAAAATGAATTTCAAGGGCATTTGAATTTCATTTATATTAGCTGAAAAAGACCGACAACCCCAGAACTGTCATCCACGTACCTCCCACATATGTGCATGAACCCCCAGAAATCACCATCCACCCACAGCTTGAATGACCCCGTGATGGCTCCTGGGAGCCTTGGAAGGATGCCAGAACCATTTGGAAGTAGCTGTATTTTTTAGAGACACTGATGTCTCTAGAAGGTCTGGCTCTGCAGAAATGTTGGTGGTTTAATATTAGCCAGGCTCTAATCAGGTAATATCTGTTGATGCATGTGTTTGTCTCAATGGGACATAGAATGCTAATTACGAGTGACAGTGTTCTTCTGAGTGCTTCAGAGGTGTTAACTGGTTTAAGCCTCACAACCGTCTGGGGGGGCAGGGGGTCTCATTATTTGGGTTCCCAGATAAGGAAACTGACGGCACAGAGACACGTAAGGAAATTGCTCAGTCAGTGGTAGAGTCAGGCTTCATCCCTGGACATCTAGCTTCAGAGTCCGAGCAGTTTCACAACTGTAAAGCTCTGTGATGTCTTGTTTTTGCCTCTATTTTCTCCTTTTCAGGACAGGCTGATATTTGTGTTAATGGTGCCTTTCAGTTTCCATGTGACCACCAACCCCGAGGTCCCTCATTAACTCTTGTACACAAATGACCTTGTTGTACCAACTGGGCAGGACATACGGATTCTAGTGTTTAAACCCAATCACACAGGATGCCACTGGTTACCTGAACCTCGTGTGTGAGTCGAGTTACAGCTGTGGGCAGAGGGAGAGGGCAGCCAAAATGCCTGCTGATACCCGAAGCAGTACGCTGCTCTTGTGGACGCATACACATTGGCAAGCTCCACAATACGGTGTCTCTGGTCTTTGGATGCCTAGACTGTACAGTACTTGGAAGCTGCTCTCACGTCGGTCAGGCCCGAGTGCTGCTTGGTTAAATCAGAAGTTTGTCCAAGAAGCCTGCTCCTGGCCTGCTTTTCCAACCACCTGGGGTGAGCAGAGGAGAACTTGACTTTGGAATGGAGAGAAGACTCCTTCTCCTCATTCTTCCTCTGATGCAGCTTGTGGAGCAGACAGAGGAGAACAAGAATCCAATCCAGACCTTAGAAATACAGAGGTTTTCCTTAGGTTCACTGCTAACCAGCTCCTTCTCAGGCTGGACTCTGGTGATGTTCCCCCAGAAATCCTCCTTATCAGAGATAGTCGACTCAGTCCCCAAAGACAGCTGTGGATTGAGGTTGTACTGCCTTGAGGTCGGCTCCATGCATCAAAGAAATCCCTGTGCCTGAATTTTAGCATGGTGGTCATGGTGAGACCTCATGAACCTTAGAGACAGTCCTTCCCCTGGGTGGGGTAACACTGGCATGGACCACAGGTCATGCATCCATTGTACACTAACAGCTCTTCTGTAGCTCATCTGCTTCTCACTTTTAAGATTTTATAGAATCAAGTATTCAGTATGCTTTTTTGTATTGTAGTGGGACACCCAAGGCAACTCTACTGATGAAACGTAATTGCAGGTTTCTGGCTAGGGATAGCAGAAATGATCCTCTCTTGCGATAAAAGGTGTAGTTATTGTGCGGTTTGCCATCTTTCTGGAATAAGCACCCGTGATTGTATGTGTGGTGTTGCAGTCACTCCTTGGTGCATGCAGACCGCCGAATGCACAGATTGAACAATGTTGTGGGTGGCAGTGGACAGAGCTATGTCAAAGGGGAGGTGAGTTTTTGAGACCAACATTTGAAGAATATCAGTGACATTTGACCTTGGGCAGGGGACCTATCCCTTTTGAACTTCAGGTTTCTCTCCTCCTTCCCTCCCTCCCTCCTTCCCTTCCCCTTCCTTCCTTCCTTCCTCCCTCCCTCCCTCCCTTCCTCCTTCCTTCCTTCTTTCCTTCCTTCCTTCCTCTCTCCCTTCCCCCTTCCTTCCTTCCTTCTATTAATATGTGAATGAGATTAGCAGTAGTGAAGATTAAAAACACTAAGTGTAAAGTATTTTTGGCAGCATTTGGCAAATAATATAATAAAACATGGTAGCTATTATTTTTTAAAGTATGAGTTCATGCGTCCGTGTTTAAGTTGAATTAAATATGAACAACTCTGGAAATTTGTGACTGTCATTATCCAGATAACAATTTTGTGATTTACTTTAAAAAAAGAAGTGATATGGAGGATCAATTTCCATTGGTTACAAAGGATGCTCCCAAGGCTCTTCTGGTGACTTATCAGTAAGTCTTGTGAGGAAATAAAGTCATTCAAATGTAAGTTTCACTCCAGCACAACCGTAGAGGCAAATATGTCTATGAAATAAAGCACTTGATGTCTTAAGAAGCTGCCTTTTAGACAGGTTCTTTCTGAACTAACCCCTCTTTGGCCCCCAGGCTCTGGTGTGTGTCGCTGGACTTGTGTGGGGCTGAATCTCAAGAGTGAGTGTACAACTGTCACGCACAGTCTGCGTGTGAGCGACAGAGCACCGGCCAATCTTCTGCAGCTGGGAACAGCAATCAGCCGCTTGGTGAATTAGGGTCTTGTTTACACTGTTGTCCAAGATAATCATTTGCTTGTTTTAACTGAGATGCTCTGTCTTCCTCAGAGGCATCAATCCTCATATTTAAATGATAAGTTCTTTAAATCTCACAAATCATGTGTGGGTTTCACAGGAGGAACCCTGTCACAGCCTGTATTTTCTCTCCCTAATTGGGGAATCAAGGCATGAGTTACAGGTATATTTCAAAGTATTCTTCAAACAGTTATAAAAACATTATGTGGCCTAGTCCAGCAACTTTTTGGACACAGACCTATTTTTAAGAATGCCTTTTATGTGAACTCCCAGAACACATCTATACATACACATGCCCAGACACGCCCCCTCCCCCCCACCCCAGCACACAAACACCTGCACACACAGATGCGAAATTCGAGTTTACAAAATAAGGCATAGCCTTCCCTAGGGTATCCTACTCTAATTCTTACCTATTCTATTCTAGTGCATCTCATTTCACTCCATTCTATGTTCTGTTTACTTCCTTTACAAAATTCAAGTTATAACCAATGATTTGACTTTCTGATTTACTAACATGTCACAACCTGAAGTTTGAAAAGCATTAATCTACATATAAATTGACTTTGGATTCTATCTGCTCTCCAAGTATTTGCAGAAAGGAGTACATCTGGCATTACTGTGTCTTTTTGATCTTCAGCCACGTGTGATCACAATACAATGATTCAAATATGTCCAGATTTACTCAACCGAATAAATGCCAATTAGTACCCCTGTAAGACAATAATGACCTCTAGTCACTCAGTACGTACTTATTGATGAGTCAGATAAGTTATTTTGGAGATCATGAGTATGAGTCACTACCTACTATATCCGGTTTTTCCAGAAGAGGGACTTCCTGAACAAAGTGTCTGTGTATTCCTAGGAAATGTTTGCTGGTCTGAGTTGTGTTTTTCATGCAGCCACGGCGCACAAAGTCAGGTTTTTTAAAGACATAAGTCTTAAAGACACATTTTAAAATTTTATACCATGAATATACTATAAACAGTTAATATTTTAAACAGTTGAAAAATTAATACAGCATTCCTGGTTAAGATGATTAGAAGACATTCGCAGAAGGCACTTATCTTTTTTAGAAACCATGGTTAATTTCCTGTTATGTTCCAGATACCTTCGTGGTTTCTGGAGACCTAGAGATAAGTAAGACATAGTCCCTGTTCTAGAGGCACTAACGCCTGACTCTCAGATAACTTCAGGACTCTCTGATAAGTGCTGGCATGGAGATTTGTCCTCTGATGGAGGTCAGTGTGAGCACAGAGGAGGAATAGACCGTGGGGAGTGGGGACAGAGCCAGAGATTTGATGGGGAAGAGGTGACTTTTGAATCTCATCTTGCTGGTTAATATATAGGTTTAAAGCAGTGATCCTTCGCATGTTGTAAAATGAGTTTCTCCTCTGGAGAGTGGAGGTGGCTGGGGTCACCTTCCCCTGCCGCCAACTGAGGGAGGGGCTTCCTGCTATATCCCCAAAGCCCTATACCCTTCCAGAGTAGCCCAGCCAAGCAACACATGGGTACACAATGACCATGAGGCCCGGATGTGTGAAATTCATGTTAGTTCTTGTAACAAAAACATCGGAGAGCTGTTCTGTGACAAGTGTCACAGGTGTGCATTGCACCATCTGCTGGCACTGGAAGAATATGAGAAGCATTGCTGAGGGCCGGATTGAAGTTCTGGCCCTGACAGGCCTTACTGGCATCCTTCGCAGTGTTCTCAGGTTATATGGACCTCGACTTCTTTCCCTTTTTGACTGGGTTCAAGGCCAGAGGTGGTTTAATAAATAATATAAGGTATCTCGTCTAAATTAGTGAAGATTCTTTTAAATGTGTACATTTAAATGGTTCTTTTCAGTTTCTCCAGGGGGACATGGGGTGGGGCTAGTATATCTACACTAAGCAACAAGCAAGATGATCTGTAGACCTGAAAAGGCGGGGGGCGGGGGCAGCCATCAAAGGACCACTTACCGTGTGTTTGCTTGTGACTTCGGCAGCTTATCCTGGTCTAATCCGTCCAGCGTGAGCAGTGGAACTCTGCCTCTGCCCCGCCTCCTGCATCCACACCGGAGGTGCGCATCCCTACTTTGACCTTGCTCCTCTGCCCCTTCGAATCATCCTGGCCGCCGGCTGTTACCTTTGCCCTCCTTTCTGATCTCTGCTGCCCCATCCTTGGAGAAAGGCCTGGGCTCTCAAGGAGGGCAAGAGGGAGGCTGCTCCCAACCCTTCAGGGTGTGGGACCACAGGTTCAGATAATGACCGGCTTCATTCTTAAAGTTCACGACTTGGCGAATAATTGTCAGACTCAAAAGGAGAATTATTAACTCTTGACTGAGGACTTTGAGTAAATATTTCCTTTCTTACTGGGAGGATACTACTTTCTTCATTTCACTGGGTGAGAGGATGTTTTCTTCAAAATCATAGATTAGTCTAATCTGTTATCCTTGAAGCTTAGTGAACTACCCAGTAAGGATTCATTTGGAATTCATTGTTTAGCATACTCGCTGAAAAACAGAGAAGGTAAGTCCTTGAAACGCTAAGTTGAATAACTCCTCGTTTTTAGCAGACTGTAAATTTCCTGAAGGCAGGGGCTGGACCATATCGGCTCCCAATTCCTAGCAGACTGGATTGTACCTAGTAGGAGCTGAGTAAATAATTGTTTATCCATTTCACTAGCATTAACAGCCCTGATTACACAGATGATCACACACACGGGTTGTCTGGGCAATTAAAGTGGGGTCCTCCAAGAGACTAAATGTTTTACCTAGACTGATTTAAGTACACATCTTCTCAGCCTTGTAAAACATCAAATGCTGAATACAACTTACTATTCTCATATTGATTCATTGTCGTAGTATGAAAATCAGTTATTGAGCTGTGTTTGTGGGAATAACGATTCATGCTGTTCCAGCTTCACCTCCCCCCAGGCCTATCCACAAAGAGAAGTGGTGAAGGATGCCACATAAAGAGGGAAAGAGATGAAGTGACTCTGTGGGTTGTCACTGGTAAAGTTTATAGAATGCTGCTCAGCCTATAGGACCACAATGAAAGCATTAGCTGCTATTATAATTGTTTAGACTGCTCCTTTATTAGTGTCTTTGAAGTGCTAACATACTTGCTCTGCATAGGGTAGCACGGGGAAATCAGAACACTTATAAATTTCCTATGGCCAGCTATAAAAATTTTTAAATCAACAATATTCGGTTCTAATTTACCTTATTATGTCCTGCCTGTTCCTCCAAAGAGTACTTTAGATAGACAACAGTAATACATGTTTCCTGTGGTGAAAGGCATGGTCAACACTTTCTAACTTGTATAATCTCGGGCAATTTTCTTGGCCTACTGAGTCTCAGTTATCCCATCTGTATAATGGAAACTGTGACAGCTAAGTATTAGCGATTCTGACAGAGTAAATGATATCATGTGTATAAGCCGTTTATCATGGTATCCTTAGTGCCTACTGTGTATCAGGCATGGTGTTAGCTGCTGGTGGTCTCGAAATGACATCTAGGAATGTCACTTTCAGAGGTGCCTGCAAGTAGATGTGTGCTACATTTGAGGTTAGAGGACTGTGTAACCTGATAGTGGCCTCTGAGAATTGGGAGTTAAAAATAGGATCAGATTTTATGTTTAGATGAAAATTCATAACTTTGGAGAGAGTTATAGATTTTTAATTGACCAGAATTAAATATGGGGTCCAATAAGAAGCGGTTACTCGGAAGTACAGAATGATATACAAATACACACAGTATGTACAAGTTTCAGTCCCTTTACACGTATTGCAAGATTTGGATCGGTAGTGAGGTGTCCAGGGTTAGAGAAGGTGCGTTTTGTTACCACCACGATGCGACTTCAGCCTTCCAGAGGGAAGTCCTGAGGTGTGGCAGGCAGGGCCCCCAGAGCAGCCTCTGAGATGGAGTTCAGTGTGCAGGAGGTTTACACAGGATGGTTCTTGGGACCAACACCATGAGGGACACAGGCAAGGGAGCAGGAGTGGCCAGAGGGAGCAGTGAACCACAGTTCAGGCCTGAGGATGAGATCAGCCTTGGCCAGCTCCGGGGCCCTGCCGCTAGGATGGCCCTGAGTGTCAGCCTAGGCTGGAGATGGCCATGCTTACCTTCCCACATCAATCACTTATTGGATATGGACTGTCCTAGGAAGAGTGTGGCATTGGAGCCTCAGACTCTGCAGTTGAAATAACCCCTCAAGAGGCAACAAGTCCTTCCTTGAAGAGGATTCTGTCTCTACCACCAAGGTTGACCAGAAAGATAAAAAAAAAATGACCACCACAGTGCCCTAGGACAAGTGTATTTTAATGTGTACCCCAGTGTTGCATAAAACTTGTCTTGTATCACTCCTTGAGAAAAAAGGCCTTAACTAGATATGGGTCAGTTTTTTTCAAAGAAGCTGTGGGTCTAAGATTTTCAGACCTCTCCCATTCTCACCTATGAATCAGAGTCTCTCCCATCTGGACTGAAGCCCCGTTTGGGTGCACAGTACTTCTACCTGATATTATTATATTATTTAATCCCAGAGGAATTTATTATGAAAATCTTTAAAACATGCACAAAAAATAACGATAATTGAGTACCAACCCCCCCCATGTATGCATCAGGGAGTGTCCACATTTCCCCTTCTCCTTCCGGAGGGATTTCTAATGCATAAAGCATAGCCTCCTGTGTTCATCTGAGACAGATCCTGACGGATGTGTCCTCAGAGCAGGGTGAGATTTCACAATGTTTGAAGTCACTAATGTTTCTTAATAGCACTGACGTGAACGCAGTTGGAGTTGTCAGATCCATGGTTCCGGGAAGCGACCTGCTCACCACCCCCAGATCTTCAAAGCAGTGCCCCGCCAGCCACTCACATTTCCACTGTCTTGCCTCTGCAGCTCAGCAGTGGGAATTAGATTTGGGCCTGGAATGAGGGCTGATGCCTGAGGCTGTCTCAACAACGTTCTTGGCAACCCAAGAAGCCCACACCGGGAGTCACAGGCCGAGAGAGGTGCATGGAACTCTTGTGCTTCAGTTTCGTGATGCTGTTGTGTGGAGGGGCCTCCTGAAAATTGATGGACACGGAAGTGACCTGCCAGCCTGCTGTGCGCTTGGCAATATTTCAGCGCAATGTAACATCAAAACCAAAATTTCAGTTTAGGAAAGGAGCATCGTAGGGAAGTCGTACAGAGACTATCTAGAGCCAAATCGGAGATCTGATCAGAATCCGTGACCTGAAGTTCCAAGACCATTTCTGATTCCCTAGCAAGTTCGAGTCCCCAGGTGGGTCTTCCAGGGTGTCCAGGATGAGGCCCCAAGCCTTAGGCTGCGCTGGGCCCGGCTCTGTCCTGAGCGGAGCAGCCCTGGCATGCCAGGGAGTGAGTCAGCAGTCCCCTCTGCCCCCGCGGATGCAGTGGGGACTTGGTGGCTGTTTGGCCCCAGCGCAGGTGGCAGCGGGGGTGGCGGCGGTTGCATTTCCTCTTTGAGGTGGGGACTCAGCTGTTTCCTTGGTCACGTGCCCCTCCTAAGCGCTTGGAAGAGGCAGGAGGCCAAGAATACAGCTGAGACTTGAGCTGCAGCCAACTCCCAGCAGCTGCTACTCTGTTCTCTGAGCTGGAATCAACTCCAGGCTGCAGTGTGGCCTGATCTGGCATTTGGGGAGGGGCCCGGGAGCGGTGTCACTTGCACATTCTGAGTGACTTAACCCACCTGCTGTTTGTGTGTGTGTGTATGTGTGTGTGGCTTAATTTAAGTGACACTTTTCTAATATCCCAGTTACATGAAAAAAAATGTAGCTCAGTGAAAAAAGGAGAAGGCGTTCACTTTTGGGGGGGGTCGGTGGATTTGTAGATCTTAAAGAAATTACTTTAAAACATAAAGCTGAGGGTACCATCCTAACTCAGAATGTGTTTAATACAAGCATGTTTTGGTCTACATTTTCGTCTCTATATATGCACAGAAGCAGCTTGGCAAGGAATTGCACCAGGAGCAAGAAGTACTGAGTCCTAGTGATTGTGTGGCCTTTACAAAGATAGGTATGTGATTCTGGACACCATCTTTGTTCTCAGCCTAGGCTGTTTGTTTGTTTGTTTAACATCCTAACTGAAGACAATAAATCTCTCAGTTCAAATTATGAGTGTTTTTTGGAGAAGCAAAACAATTAAAGGAAGTGGAAAGTTTTGGGCAAAATGCCAAAAAATCAAATTTTAACAGTCTACAGAATCAAAATGTGTACTTAGTTAACACACAGTATCTATTTCTTTTTTTCCCCTTTATTTATTTATTTATTTATATTGAAGTATAGTTGATTTACAATGTTGTGTTAGTTTCAGGTATACAGCAAGGTGATTCAGTTATACACACATATTTTTTTTTTCAGATTCTTTTCCCTTACAGGTTATTACAAAATATTGAGTCTAGTTCCTTGTGCTATACAGTAGATCCTTGTTGGTTATCTATTTTATATATAGTAGTGTGTATTTTTGTATCTGTTTCTACACAGCAATAGTTGATAGGTCTTTAAAATGGCTTAGCATAGAGCTGTTTTATGTAATGTAAACATATCCATTTGGAGGTAAGAGATCCTACCAAACATCTAGGATTTTGTTACTTCCTATATTTGAGAAACCAGAAAAAGAATTATCTGCGTAAATATCGCATGCGTTCCTGAATCTGTCCTCCTATTTGAAAGCATTGCTGTTGACGAAGAGCCACCTTTAATGAACTCTACCTGCTTTTTTATGCAGTTAATACAAAATCCTCCTCAAGTCTGGGTCCTCCAGAGGGTGCGGTGTATTCTAGTCATTTTTGGACCCGCTGTTCCTATCAAGGTGCTTGTTAAAAGTATGTAGAAGAAATGAAAAGGCATTCAGTTTATCCTGTTCATTATGCTTTTGAAAGGAAATGTGATGATGATAATGATGTGTGTTGTCGTGGTTTTAAAAATACCCAGATCGGGCTTCCCTGGTGGCGCAGTGGTTGAGAGTCCGCCTGCCGATGCAGGGGACACGGGTTCGTGCCCCGGTCCGGGAAGATCCCACACGCCACGGAGCGGCTAGGCCCGTGAGCCATGGCCGCTGGGCCTGCGCATCCGGAGCCTGTGCTCCGCAACGGGAGAGGCCACAACAGTGAGAGGCCCGCGTACGGCAAAAAAAAAAAAAAAAATACCCAGATCATCGCTCACTGTGTAACAGCTCCGCTGGTCTTTACCCTTCTTCCCAGACCCTTGGCTCCAACCTGCCCCTCAAAGAAGAATGGCTGCAGACAGGAGATGTTTAAAAGTGACAAACTTATAGGTGGCTGCTGAGTAAAAGGGACTACAGATGGTATAGATGGAGAATGCTATAAATGATGACGGATGTCACCCAGGCACCATTCCCTGAATCCAAACCTACAAAGCAGAAGGGAAACACATTTCTTTTAATGAGGTTACAGGGTTTCCCCACAAACAGTCCATTTTCATTGAAAACTTTTGGTTGATTCCTTGTAGAAGCAAGTAAGCTCAGAACCCAATGTTCACGTCAATGGCTCCATATAAACATATCCTTGAATTCTTAAGACATGTAAGTCCAGTCTGACTTGTAATTGGTTTTGACTTTGTTTTTAATGCATTCGAGTTGTTTTGATTTTAATATTTATTCCAAGAACAAAACATATTTTTTGATCATTTAAATGTTTATCTAACTCATCTTGAGATTCTTCTGGTGTTATTAAAATAGTTCTAAAAAATTTTATTAAACAAGTTGGTTCATGTGTGGGGTATTTTTCTTTAGTTTTATCTTTGATGTTTATTTTATTTATTTATTTATTTAGGCTGCACCGGGTCTTGGTTGCGGCACGTGGGATCTTCATTGAGGCACGTGGGATATTTCATTGTGGTGCGCGGGCTTCTCTCTAGTTGTGGCGTGTGAGTTTTCTCTCTCTAGTTGTGGCATGCAGGCTCCAGAGCGCCGGGGCTCTGTAGTTTTCGCGACACGCAGGCTCTCTAGTCGAGGCGCACAAGCTCAGCAGTTGTGGCACGTGGGCTTAGTTGCCCCGCGGCACGTGGGATCTTAGTTCCCCCACCAGGGATTGAACCCACGTCCCCTGCATTGGAAGGTGTGATTCTTTATCACTGGACCACCAGGGAAGTCCCTGACGTTTATTTAAAACATGCCTTTCATAGACTAACTCCTTTCACTGTGCATTTGATTAGATGGACTTATTCTCTACTTTTGGTTTTGTTAACAATTGCATTGTCTTTACTTTCATGTTTTCTAATTGAATGGGTAATTTCATGGCAACCAAAAAGGGGTTCACTGTGCAATTAACACTGCAAGTAGCCTATTTGAACTCATTCAATATTTTTTGGTGTCTTCTCAATCTTTAAGTTTACTTTTTCTGATTGTAAAGCTAAAATAGGTTCATTTGAGAAAATTTAGAAAGACTGGGGTAAGCATGTACCCTCATATATCCTGTAGTTTCATCCCATGGATTCCAAAGCATCACTTTGGCCGCCTTGGTTACTTATCAGGCATGTGGTGACTGTTATTCTCACTCATTTGAAAGTGTTGTGGTTGAAGTTGAAGTCCTGTGGCCAGTCTGTCAGAATCTGAACTCTAACCCCACCTTGTCCTGGAGCAAAATCTTAGCTATGATACTTAATGTCTCTGTAGCTGTTTCCTCCGTTCAAAAATAGGACATTTGAGGGTGAATCCTTTTATCCTATATTTTTTAATCGAAATAATGTCAGGTACACAGTGAGCAATAGATGTATTGAAATTGTTGTCAATCGGCTCTGTTTACATTAGCATTAAACTTTCTTTTTATGTAAAATCTCTAATTGTATCATAGTAAAAGTCATTTTCTTTGCAGTGTGATTTATGGCAGTGATAATGATAATGAGGAAATAATTGCTAGTTTGAAAGTGGGACCTCAGCGGTTTTGCATTATGACTAGGTACCATAATCTCATGACTTGTTAAATTTATGTATTCATTCACTAATTCATTAAATAAGTACATCATCAAACCATTACTGAACACCAGATGTTTCCATACAATAAAAGTAAGGATAGTCCCAGTTTTTAAAGAACTTATGTGAGAGTGAGAGAGATAAGTAAGAATCTGTTACTTCTCTCTCTCTCTCTCACAGAGGAATCTACAGATTCTTCCTGAATCTTGACAGTCTTTTTTTCAATGTCCATTGGAAGCTGGGCTCCATTTGGCTTACTTTTTTTTTTTTTTTTTTTGGCGGTATGCGGGCCTCTCACTGTTGTGGCCTCTCCCGTTGCGGAGCACAGGCTCCGGACGCGCAGGCTCAGCAGCCATGGCTCACAGGCCCAGCCGCTCCACGGCACGTGGGATCTTCCTGGACCGGGGCACGAACCCGTGTCGCCTGCATCAGCAGGCAGACTCTCAATCACTGCGCCACCAGGGAAGCCCCATTTGGCTTACTTCTTAATAGGTTTTGGAGAGGTGCTGGATTAAAAGAAGAAAAAGAAACAATGTAAGATTTTTTAAAAGTTAATTAAAGGAAAATATCTAATCTGAAATGGGAACTTATAATGCACAAAAATGTAATTTATAATGAAATTTCTCCTAAATAATGCACTCTGAAAACTAGCATGGAACAGGCATCTTGACAGCGTATACATTCTTGAGTAGACACTGATTTTAAAAAGGAGGACCTTTACATACTGGTAGTATAGTGGCTGAGTACCAGTAGTGGTGACTGGAGCATCCCTGTACCATCTCTGAATTTGTTTTTATCCATTTGGGGTGAGGAGTAGTCTTAATTAAATATAGAAGTGTTCATTTTTGCCTGAGCATATCTATACTAAAAAAAGGGGGGAAAAAAGAGAACCTAAAAGCCTTTTTTAGGGGTGAAACTGTAAATATTACTTCTAATAAATATTGTTTATTGCATTCTTCATATATAGCCCAGATGTGAGTGAGTGTGTGTGTGTGTTTCTGTGTATATGAACATGTATCTTTAGAGAGGTTAAGATGTGTAGAGACTACACTTCACATAGACCATGGTGAATACAGTATCAATAGCTTATTATTGCTGGTCAGAAAACAAACTTTCCCTCCAGTGTTTATTTAAAGGCTGCAATTGTCTTTCAAAATCCACTAAGAAACCTGCCCCCCAAATTCAGTTATAATGTTTTAAAGAGAAAAGAAATACAGTGAACAGAAAAAATTTACTCCTAATTTGCATACAGAACTTTTGACAAAATAAAATATGTGAAAATGCTGCATCACAATACGTGTTAAGAGAAAGATTCCTAAATTTTCTACCAGTTTTTAAGAATGTTGCCAGGACACAAAATCTGCAGTAAAGCCCAGGCCACTCAACTAGGTTCTGTCTAGAGAAAGCCAGGAAATAAGGGTAGGTTTGGCTTATAACCAGAGCATTGTTTTTTTTTTTAATTTTTTATATATATATTTTTTGCGGTATGCGGGCCTCTCACTGTTGTGGCCTCTCCCATTGCGGAGCACAGGCTCCAGACACACAGGCCCAGCGGCCATGGCCCACGGGCCCAGCCACTCTGCGGCATGTGGGATCTTCCCGGACCGGGGCACGAACCCGTGTCCCCTGCATCGGCAGGCGGACTCTCAACCACTGCGCCACCAGGGAAGCCCAAGAGCATTTTTTTTTTAAACAAAAGTTTTCCAGAATTGACCAACTGAATTCATGTATACACGATACAGCAGGCCGGGAGGATTTAGACAGGCAGCTCTTCTTTTCAGTTTTTCACAGTCTCCTGAAGTTCAGCTTGGTGAGCCAGTGGATGGCCTGTGGAGGGAATAGCCAGTGGTTTCTGTCCCTGTGTCACTCTCCCCTTTCTCCTTCTGGAGTCTCTGAAGTTGAGAAAAATTATGGCCTCACCTGGAATTGGCATCTGCAGGTGTGACCAGGCCCCCCATAGGAATGATCAGGCCACAGAGTTTCCAGCAGAAACACTCCCAGGCAAGTTATAAGGATAGTTTCAGACCAGAAGAGGTTTCAAAGACCTGGGATTGTACAAATCACACATGTGTGTTCTCTCTCTGTGTATATATGTATACATATATACACATATATACACATACATATACACACATATATATATTAAATCTTAATATTTAAATTAGGATACTAACAATACCTTTTGAGGGTAAAAGTAGTCATATATGTTAACATGCTTAGAATCCATTGGTACTAACAGATTCAGATTACCTTTCTTATCATTATGTACGTGATTTGTGAGGCAACAGGATCCAATCATGTCCTTTACACATCTTTTCCTTTTCAGTGAAATTACGTAATTGTTCGAAGTGTAGAACCCTTTTTTGTATATACCTTACTTTAACAGATACAGAAAAATGCTCTCCTAACATACTATTTATCTATAATAATGAACCATCCTGTCTTTGCTTAGATGCTAGTAATAATGAGTGAATGACTCTTTTTGTCTTCCTAGTTTTCAGTCTATTTGTGAAAATTAAAATTTGTTTCAGGCTCCATCATGAATTCCTCCAAATATTCCATGTTCTACTTTCACATATTACTTTTGGATGATTTTTTCTGACAGTTGGGCTGGCCTGCCCCTTCCTCCTTACCTTTTTTTCTTTCCTCCCTTCCTCCCTTCTGCCCTTCCTCCTTCCTTCCCTCCCTTCCTCCCTTCCTTCGTTATGAGTAAAAAAAATTATGTTTTTTTCCCCTCTGTATAGTTTTCCCCGTGTTTACGACTTGGACTTTTTATTAAGGAGATTGTATCTAACAAAAATGTTTCCACTTCTGAGCATGCCTTGCTATATATTATGATGCAACTGTTGACTTCTCTTATCTATGTTTAAAATCTTGAAAGTATCACAAATAAGCCAGTGGCTCAAAAGCTGAATATTACACATTACATAAAACTGACAGATGTTTCATTTCTACAATAGATCAAATCATAAATTTGATTCTTTCGCAGATAATCTCATCCTGGCCATTTCCACATCTGAGGCTTGGATGTACAGTCTTGCAAACTTTTAAACAGCCGTTGTTTAAAAGTTGTTTTCGTTCGTTTTGCTTGTTTTCGTTCTTTGATCCAATACCAGATTTCCATCCCCCATTTCAGGAATCCTGTTGTCCTACTGTGTTGCAGGGATACTACATCCCATCTGACTTTTAATTTCAAGGTTGCACCTTAGAGATATCAAAGTGCGCGCATTAGCCTCTTGTCTTTCTTCCTAAAATGTCCGTTTGCACTCGGTCCACCTGCAGTCCCCCTTTTTTGAAGTCTCTGAAAATCAAGTGTGTTTCAAGGCTATTTTCTTCTAATCATACGACACATGTACAAAGCTAATAGCCCCTTCCCGACCCTTAGCTTAAGCATTATACACCCCATGAATAGAATGACCCCAAGTCTTCAACTTCACCATCAGGAATCCTCAAAGAATTTTTACATACAGCTTAACCCTGTTCTTCCAGTAGTCATGGGACCCTTCAGCCCTGGGATCTCAGGCCCACATCTCTCATCACCTGGGTTGAAACTGACCATGTATCTCCTGAATTTCATCAGTGATTTCTGCCAGTTCCCTTATATAGATGGTTTGATAACCTGTTTTTTCCCACGACAGGTAACTCTAGCAGGCTCTAATAACTCACAGAGCTTACAGCAGCGCATAGTTTTGTAAGATTATCCAAATGTATTAGATATTTTAAAATATAGAGAATTTTAAAAAGCACACACCTGTTTTCCCTGGGCTTCTCTGGATTGAAGGGGCTTGTTGGAAAGTTTGAACAGGGAGCATCCCAATAGGAGAGTCTATTGAAGTAGAAGGCATTCACCTGCAAAATACTGCAGTCTTGAATGCAACTGACTCTCTAACAGTCCCTTAAAGCAAGAATGTTTTCTTTAAAAAAAAAAAAAAGTTTTGAGGTCAGTCTTGAGGCAGGGAGCAGGGGAGAGGTCATGGGTGTCTGGCCAAGCTTTTGAGGTACACAGTGGTCATGTGATTGCAGTTGTGACATTGAATGGTGGCACACAGGCCAACTTTAAACGGCAGCCCCTATCTTTCAAGGGACCGGCCACAGCTGCCTGTAGGTGACTTTGCAAGCAGGGCTCCTCGGGTTTAATCAGCATTGCCATAGATGGCCCCAGACCTGGGGGAGCACGCACATGCACATGTGTCTTAAGTAGGAAATTACCTGCCGGGTGAATCCTGGGACACCTGGCAGAGAAACAGATTCTGTTCCACCAATGTGTCGTAAGTTTTCTGAAAATGTTTCCCTCCCAGGAATATATCCATTTCTCCTCCCGGCACATTGGTACAGATTGTGTTCTTGCTGTGTGTGAGGCATTATCCGTGCTCCCAGAGACACTGGTCCAAGAGCCCTCTGTCCAGGGAATTTAGTCATTCTCCCACCCATGCTTACCACCTGGAATGCTTTCGATAGTTTATATTTAAAGCAGGATCCTAAAACAAGCCAAACCCTTGATGGCTTAGAAGTAAAGGCTTTGAGACACCATATTGCATACTTGCGTTCTTTTCCTAGACATTTGTTCTCCCTGAGTCTCTGTAAATCCTGTCTCTGAAGCCACAGAGGTTTCACTCCCTGCCTGCTTCCCTTCTCTTCGAGGAAAGGACGCATCGCAGGAAATGTTTTCCCATCACTTTCTGCAGCACTTGAGGTCCCAAATGCAGACTCTTTTCCTGAAGTCCATTCCCGAACATCCTTTGGTGGTTTTGTTGTTAACTTACTCTCCCACATCTACAATTTAAATAGTCTTTCTAGAGATTTCATCGTGGTGAGGAAAAATTCCAACAACGCGTTGCTAGCCATTAAAACCAAAAACATGCGGATGTCAGATGGATTCATGTATCCTACACTTCAAGTGCATTTTCTCCCAGGAAGTCTGAGGATAGTAGGAATTATTTATTGAACACTTACGTTCTTCTCTAGCAAATCTGTTGATCTCAGCCCAGTGGCTTTCTGGTTTTCATGACTGTGTTTGCAGGGGTGTCAGTATGGAATTTTGTGTCTCTACGCTGCTGTACTAGGCAGCGTAGAGAAAGAGGAAAAACAAGAGGAATAAAGTTCCTCGCATTCGAGAAGGGGCAGAGATGGCCGGTAGGATGTAGATATATTATCCTCCTCTATGTGGGCTGAGCACCATTGCACTGCAGTGGGGGCATGTCATCCTGAGGTGCCAGGTGACACAGGTGAGGGGCCTGATGAAGTGAGCACTTGGACAAGACTCCATGGAAGAAACTCGATGTAATAACTGAAAAAATGGAGTTTAGAAGGAATGAGAGGCACTACTTCTGTATTTGTTTTTAGTCTGGAAATGTGAGCAAGGCCTAACTGTCTGGCCAGTTTAATTGTAATAACTCATACATTGGTTGGATGCCATCATTTTCATGAAAACTCAGACACTATCAATGCCCTAAAGAAACTCACCTGCATGTGAGTCTTCAGTTCAGGGTTTCCATGCTTTCCTTTTATCTAATGAAAACATCTGCCCATTGTCTGTTTTCTGTCACTTATATCTATTAGTTCCCTTAAGATGGCATTCAAATTAGCCTTTGTGAATAGAAGACTTTGAGGAAACGTTAGGTCTAAGGTTGGCAGTGGTGTGCGTTTTTGTATTGTATGCTTTAGTCCTCTGGATGGGATTGCTTTGCTCTCAAATCCCTTTGTCCGCTGAATTCTCTAGTTGGGTTGTTAGCTGTCCCCGGGGGCAAGCGCCATCTCTTTCCTTTCTCTAGTGTCCTATCCAAAAGGCCACACAAGTGTAGGTGCTCTCTAGGTAAGCTTGGACTCTTTCTCTGAATGGACTGTCCATTATCACAGAGCTCAGTGAGACCAAAGCCCTCTTGAGACCCTCCCATCCAGAAGCATGTCATGGTTTTGCCCTATTAGTGGCTGTTGGGCGTTTTCCCTTAACCTTGCCACATTGGTTAATAGGTCTCTGGATGGTTAGATGCCTTGGCTTTTGGGGGTTGGAGGAAGCAGAAAAAATAGTACAGTGACAACAAGTCCTGCTGTGTGTCAGGCACTGTTCCCAACACTGAGTTAATACAGAGGTAAACTAACCAGGCACAAATCTGCATCGTTGTGTAGCTTATGTAATAGTGGGGGGAGAATGATTTTTACTACTTGGTTCAAATATTGAGCCTTGTTAAAGAGTGACTTGTCTGAGTGTCTAAGATCTGGGGATTTCAGTGATCGAAGTAGCCAATAGCCAGCTGCCCTAACACTAAAGAGACAAGATAAGTAGGCGTGTTGTCTTGCCCACTATAGGTTAGCAACAAATAGTGCAGTTGATATGACGATAAAATGTAATAATCTATGGAAAACACTCATTCCAAAATCACCCATGTGGAAGTAAATACTAAAAGCATTTATGGGTGTGGCTGTTGGATCTTGTAGAAAGAGCTTGCTCTCAATATATTAACACACAGTTGTAGCCCAGAGTCACCCGACAGAACTAAGACTCCCTTTGTTCCTGAATCTCCTGAAATTCCCCCTGCTGTACTTGGGATGGCAGCAGACATCCGTTTCTGGTAAATCTCTCTCCTGCCTCTCTCCCTCCCTTTTAGGTGTAGAACTCGCCTCCTGCGGTCATAGACCCTTAAGACCCACACTTGAGCTTTTTATTTTGAGGGAACACCCTTCAATTCCTTTGCTCCCCTTTGAAAATCTTTTCATTCTTCTGCTGTTGTAGGGGGGTGGAAGGAGGCAGAGCTGAGGTCCTGGGTGGGTAATTTAAACTTCTATGTTGATTCACTTTGATTAGATTTAGTGATGATGTTAGCTAGTAATAATTCTGAAAAGGCAACCTTAAGGCGTGAAATATCACAGGCTGTGGCACCAAGTAATACCCCTTGACGTAAGGGAAAACAAAGATATCGTGGCCGTGAAAACCTCTTATTTTTCCCAGTTTATATATGGATAGAACACGAACCTTATTGCCATTTCAGAAACTGACAGAATAACAATTTATCGATTTATCTTTGCTTTTACTCATTTTATCTAAATGTCTCTTCCTTCTTTTCTGCAAGAAGTGTTTTAATGACACACACATTTAGCTCACCCTGTGGCACCTATAACTGCATCACATTTGTCAAGTTTCATTGCTTTCGAAATGACAGATTCTTCCTTCACTTCTTGTAGGAATAAAGGACAAAAGAGTTCACATCAGATACGCTGAATAAAATTAGTATTTCTCCCCACCCTTTTTTTTGAAGTGCCTTTTCTCTTCATGATGAATTTTTAGAGTTTTGAATTCTTTAAGCCAGAGTTGAAAATACGCATTTGTGATAAATCCTTGTTCCGTTACAAGGTGCCTCCAGTATACATAACTGAACATAAGTAATGGATTATATTCTTGGCATCCAGATCCTCCGAAAGAGGACATCTTAAAATATTGCATTGAACTGAATTGAACTGAGTTGAGAATACAGAAGTTCTGACATCTGTGAGATTAATAATGCTCAACCAAAAGTATCATTTCAGTTGATCATCCCCTCTCCCTTCCCTGAAATAGCGTTGTTTGTCCCAGGAGATCATGGTACAGTGATACTGAGGGAAATAATTTAGGATAAGTGTGTAACTTGGTGAGATTCCTGGAAGATCTAACTAGTTAGAAACATTTTTGTTTGAACAAAGTTATGTGCTATCATCAGCAACAAGATCCCAGCAGTGTTATTTACTTTCCCGGAAAATTTGTTTTAGTTACACTTGGAATAAAAAAGCAACTTCCCAAGTCGGAGATTCTGGCTCTTTGCTTAAACATTAAGGATACACTCATTTCTAAACGTTACATGTGTTCTGGCACCAGTAAATTCAAATTCATTGTTCCATATTAAAAAAAAAAAAGTATAATGCTTTCTGAAAACCCTGGGCACACTATCTGGGAATCTTGCAGGCATGTGATTTTCTGTATGGCTTCTGGAAAGACAGGTACCATGAGTTCTAGAAGTGAAGGAGGAAACTGGGCAGATAACTAGCAGATATCTAGAGGTCATTCCGATGACCATGGCTTATGGGCTTTCAGGAGTTTCAAAGAAAAAGATGAAGCACAATGTCTAGAAACACACATGTGTCCATAAAATATTAGGGATAAAATCGGGAAAGAAACACACATACCATTATCAGACAAACTGTTCATGAAGTTTCTGGGCAGTATTTGTTGGCTCATGCGACAGGAAGGGCAGTAGTGGTCTAAGGAAAAACAATGTGTGTGTATCTCTTGCAATATCCCAGGAACTAATTGCACAGATTAGATAAGCCTCGTCTGTATTTCTAATAGAGCCCCAAGTCACTAGAGGAACACGGAGTTTTAAAAACAGCTCTGATCCCCAGTTAAAATGACAATGTTTCTTACCCAGCTCTGCCACTGTCTATTTGTAGATCTTCTCCAAGTCACTGGATTTAATATCAGCTAGACTAGCTGATTTCAAGGTTCTTTGCAGGGCTGTGGTTCTCTGGGTACTTTTTTTTTTTTTTAAGTTTGCTCATGGCTGGAGGTTGGTGATGCTACCCTGTGTATGGATAAATCATACCTAGACTCTTAACAGATTGAGGTAGGAAACGTAAGGTGGTGATTAGCCTGCATGGCCTATGAAAGTTGAGGCTATTTTAAAATCCTGGGACTGGTCCCAGCGGTCACCCAGTCAAATCTAAACAAGCCTCAGTGCTTTCTCAGTCTCGGATTGTTTTCCAACATGACAGCGGGGCCACTGGCCCT
This sequence comes from Stenella coeruleoalba, assembly GCF_951394435.1. Lineage (NCBI taxonomy): Eukaryota > Metazoa > Chordata > Mammalia > Artiodactyla > Delphinidae > Stenella > Stenella coeruleoalba. The sequence continues at coordinate 55,351,138 of NC_137156.1, forward strand.
GTTCTCTGTGGCATTAATTGTGGTCAGAAAATTCTCCTTATCTGCAATAAAAAAAATATGCAGGGCTTCCGGGTTCCGGCTTCCGGGACCGGGTTTGTGCCCCGGTCCAGGAAGATCCCACATGCCGCGGAGCGGCTGGGCTCGTGAGCCATGGTTGCTGAGCCTGCGCGTCCGGAGCCTGTGCTCCGCAACGGGAGACGCCACAACAGTGAGAGGCCAGCGTACCGCAAAAAAAAATATATATATATATGCAAAATACTGAGTCAGTGATGTGACAAAGCAGCTGATCAGCTGCCCCATTGCCTGCAGCTCTCTCATTCAGATGATTGACGGCTGATGTTTGTATTGCACTAAGATGCGCCCAGAGTTGTCTTGTGCAGTTAGAAGTGGTTTCTGTTACCTTTTGTGGTTGAGGACACATTGGCCAAACTTGCACTGATTCTAGTAGAGGTGCAACAGAAAATTCTCAGCACATCACTGCATCCTAACCTTTTATTCTTGCAGTGTCCACATTGGATGGTTAAATAGCAGAGCTTATCTAGACTGCTAAGATGATGCTGAGGAGGAGGATGGCCCCATTTATTGGGTACCTATTTGAATCAGTACAAACCAAGGCAGGTTACGTCCACCACATTTGTCTTTCTACGTATGTGTTTTCAATACACCAGAAGCAGTTTTGTAAAGTAGGCCAGTTCCTCTCTTGTACTATCATTTTCTGCCTTTGATCTGTTTATATGTATATTGATTTGTCTATTTTTCATTTATATCATATTCAAGAAGAAAAAAGTTTTTTAGGTTCTTTTATTGTGACAAAATATACATCATATAATATTTATCATTTTAGCCATTCCGAAGTGTACAATTGAGTGGCATTAAACTGTGTAACCATCACATCTGTACCCACAACTTTTTTTTTTTCCCCACAACTTTTTAATCATCCCCAACAAAAACCAATTAAACAACAACTCCTTTCTTCCTTACCTCCAGCTCCTGGTCGCCTCTCTTCTACTTTCTGTCTCTATAAATTTGCCTGTTCTAGGTACTTCATATAAGCAGAATCATACCATCTTTGTTCTTCTGTGTCTGACTTATTTTACTAAGGATAATATTTTTAAAGTCCATACATGTTTTAACATGTATCAGAATTCCATTCCTTTTTAAGGCTGAATAATATTCCATTGTATGTTCTAGTCCCTGCTTTCCATTCTCTTGGATGTATATTTTGGAGTTGAATTACTGGGTCATATGGTAGTTCTATGTTTAGGAAGGTAAGTTCTTATTTTTTTTTCCTAGTGCTAACTTTTGAAGCAACACCAAGTAAGGCCAATTCCTTGTTCTCTGAATATGTTTTAAAATAGCGTTAGAAAATAGCTATTTTGTCCTCCCTAAGTCTTCTCTTGTCTAAACTAAAAATTGCAAATTATGCAACTATTTTTTAGAACCCAAATGTAAGATCTTTTGTCCTACTACATTTCACTTTATTACTTTCATCAATTAGTTCTGGGGATATCCAAATATTTATTATGGGACCCAGTACATTATTTACTTCTCCCAAGTTTATGTCTTCCTTTGAAATACACTGAGAAAACATTTAAGAATTATAAAAGCAGAAGTCATCTTTGTTTTCCAGTTCATGAATAATCAAGAAAAGGATGATGAAATTGTTTAACCCGTCTTTAAAATTTTTCATGTGGATCCATTAGAAGTATTTAACTTTTATCTTATTTTATTGTTTTGAAAAAAAAAAGAGGAATTTTTGAGATTGTGTTACAGCATCCTTGCAGGTGGTAGAGATTCCGTAAACAGTTGTTATAAAAGTGAGGAATTGAAACATTGGCCTTTTTCCTTCAGATGTTTTTACTGAGATCAGACCTCTCTTATTTTTAAAGACACTTGTGATTATTGTGGGGCTGTTCTTATGTTCAAAGCTTTGACATCAGTTTTTTCCGTTACTGAAGTCTGGTAAATGTTGATGTAGGTTATGTTTGTGTCCAATTTGCTATAATAATAAGGAAGAAAAAGTGATATTCTACATATGAGGTACTGTATGTTTATAAACTGCCTAGCTATCAAAGTTGAAATAAGAATATTCATGTAAAATACTTCTACCTTTAAACCCCTAGTATGAAAATTCCTTTTCTTAAATATTCTCCTAGGTTCTTCCTCCAAAACAGTTGTCTGATCACTTTGGCATTTGCATGGTGGTTCAAGAATTTTACAGAATGCCTGTGCATTGAGTTGACCAAAAAATGTTTAATGAAAGGGTAGAACTCCTGGTTGAGTATTTCTTATACATGTATTGAAGGAGACATTTTTCTTTGGAAAGTAAACTTAAGTGAAATTCTCTTATTGATGTTTTTCTGTTACCTGGGGAAATTTTCAAGCTTGCTGAAGGTATTAGTCCGTATATTCTATTCATGCCATGATGCCATGGTTGCTTTCATTTCTGAAAGGATTACATTCCAAGTACTTTTCTTTTCTTTCTTTCTTTCTTTCTTTCTTTCTTTCTTTCTTCCTTCCTTCCTTCCTTCCTTCCTTCCTTCCTTCCTTCTTTCCTTCCTTCCTTCCTTCCTTCCTTCCTTCCTTCCTTTCTTTCTTTCTTTCTTTCTTCCTTCCTTTCTTTCTGGCTACATTTTGGGTCTTTGTTGCCGTGCACAGGCTTTCTCTAGTTGTGGCGAGCGGGGACCACTCTTCGTTGCAGTGTGCAGGCTTCTCATTCCGGTGGCCTCTCTTGTTTGCCTCTCTTCCAATTATTTTCTTCTCTCTTTTTTTTTGTTTTTTAAGTCTTTAAACTTAATCTTACACATTCAAACTAACTCTTTTAACTTTAACAGAATAACTGTTTTGAGACTAGGGTGTGTCTTTGGTTGATAAGGGGTTGCAGCATTTAAATACCTTATGCAGAAAATTGACAGATCACTAATATCACAATTTGCTAGTGGCTTACATTTGCAGAACTGTGACTAGCTAAAAGAAGAAGGAACAGTGCATAAGGGAAAAACATTTCAGTTGTTCAAATAAGTAAATCTTGATTGTGTTGTCTCATCATAAAGTACCTATACTGATCGAGGATAAGATTAGTCATCCTCTGCTAATTTTGAGTAGAAAGGTTATGACAAAAGTGACTAATAAAGTGGCCCTCCCAACTTGCTAATAGAATTTAATGTCTCATTTTAGATATCCTCTGAGAACTAAATCACTGCTGGAATTTGAATTAAACCCCAAGCTTTCTTTCTCCACATGACAGCCCAGTGATTAATATATGCAACACACACACACACGTGTGTGCACACAATTAGGACATGCCTATTTTGTTGGTGATGATGAAAGACAGACTATTTGGTCTTCTGCGCGGTGCTTCTCTCCTCTCGCCCTCTCTTTCTCATTCCCACAAACCCAGTTGCTACTATATGCAACTCTAAAAGTCAGCCCAAAAAATAAGAAACAACATAATCTAAAATGGTCATTATTTTACTCATTTTCCTCATTGTAAATAGCTGACAACACCATTGATCAGTTTCCTACAGCTTACTTATTGCCTGCCTTTCCTCAATATCACCCCCTAAACCGTGGTTAAAATATTATTTCCACTGAAAAAACTGCAGTGACTTTTATTTTGTGCATGTGTATAGAGTCTCCTTTTTCTCCCTCCCCACCTCCAGCCATAACAATTGACACTTGGCCAGGATATCTATTAACCAAATGCTGGGTAAAACATATTTGTTAGACATGGTTTTGCTTCTTTGTGAAAAATGGGAGAAGTTGGGACAAATGAAGACTAAACAGCAGTGGAAGAGTCGGGTTAGTTTGGGGAACAGAAAGCTGGACTAGGGTTGATTCCCTGGCACTGCTTTCTTAGCAAAGAGAACAGTTTTAATCAGTTACAAAAATATTTGTGATCCATATGTTCCTCCCTGCTCGTTCCCATATGCCCATATTCTCTTTTATCTTGGTGGATGATGACTTTATGATTCAGGGAGGCAAGAATAATACCTCGCTGGCTTTAGAGCACAGTGCTATTTCCAAACGTGTCCTGGTAATTACGCATGCACACATATCCAGGCTGTTCACGCTTTGAGATGGTTACGTGAATACCAGTTTGTTCTTTCTTCGTGGAAAGAATTATATCTTGCATCCACCTACTGGGGCTGGAATAAGGCATCTAAGGCTTAGATTTGAAAACTGCATGGCCATTTCACCGGGCTGGATTAACCACCACTGTACAAATAGGAGCATCAGAAAAAGGAGACAGGAAGGCTGCGGTGATCGTTGATAACTTCATTTTCTTTGGGAAAAGGAAAACAGAATCCAAAAAGCGTTTGGTAAATCCGTCCATCACAGGTGCCTATTCTAAGACATGTTAGATATTGAGCTGGTTGCTTAAATAGATCCTAATTTTAAGGCATGTTGACTTCTATTTAGTATCAAGTTTTCATTATGTGAAACTGATAAAAATTGAGAAATTAAAATTACTGTTGATGAGCAACGCATTTGATCCCTAAATTCATGTTTCCTTCGCCATAGTTATGTAATTTTTAACGACAAAAGAAACACTTTTTACAGCCAAAGTATCCATTTTAATAAGACATAAATAACGCTAGAAATGATTGACTGTATAAGCGATTGAATTTTCAACAGTTGTTTTCCTCTTACACAACAAATGGTGTCGTAACCCAATAGGCTGTTGATAAAGCTGCAGTAAAATCCGACGAGGAGCCAGCTGTGCTCATGTCAACTTGGGAGGGGGCAGCGAGGGGGAGGCAGAGAGAGTTTCTAAACTTCAGAGTAAATAACTGAGATGCATTTAGTGTTTTCAAAGTCGGGTATACGGTGGAACACGTGCGCAGGCTGTTGGATTTAGCAGATGTGCGCCAGGGTAGAGTTGCAGCAAAGGGAGAGAGATACAGCTCGGTTTTGGCAAACGTTATTAGGAATCTGTCTCTCTCTTTGCATTCGAGCTGTATTTGCCGCTGCTCCTGTAGGAGTTGTGAGAAAAAGAAAGTGCACGTTATAGCAGGGATTGTTTTCAACAGGCTCAAAGTTTGCAAATCTGTTGAATCCCTCTGACAGTGTTGCTTTGCTGTCAAACAGAATGCCCAGCTGACGGTGGCAGTCCTGATTGGGAGGGGCCAGTAGGTGGCGGGTAAATGATGCTCACACAGCAAAGAGAATATTCGGAAATTTTCTTCTCAAACTGTCAGTGGAGAGGAAAGAGCTCTCTCAACAATACCACTGTGAAAGTTTTCTTTTTCCTTTCTTTGTTTTTTTCACTTTTATAGCTAATGCCTCATTAAGTCAAAAATCTTTCAGCCTTCTTAGGATAACCTTCAGAAGAAAAGAGTCACAGGAACAGCACTCAGGTAGATTATATTGATCTATAATTAAGACAAAAGCTTTGGTTAAAAACGGAGGCAAGACTTTTGCTCATAGGTGATCTGGATTGTCATTGAGGCAAACACACAAGCTTGTTTTTTTTTTTTTAATATAAAGTGCGAGATTTCACTAAAAAAGGTTAAAATTGAAGTGAGTAATCTTCGGTGCATAATGCAATTGTTAATTTTAGCTCGTTGCGTGGGTGCCGCTCTGACTTGAACAGCCGGCTGTAGCCTTCATTAGAGAAGAAGCAGGCAGCTCGGGACAGGTGGAGTGGATCAAGCTGTGAACTTGATTTGCTGGAGGCCGGTCATTAGTGTTAGAAACCCAGTCTTGTTTATTTCGTCCCTCACCCTTACCATGGTTGTTGCAATTATTGTGACTATTGACTTTTCGTCTTTTTTCAGGTGGATGATGTGTCAGGCTGTGTAAGGGAATCGCACGGAGATGGGCGTTTTGAACTGTTGATGGGGACATGGGACTCCCGCTGTCTCTGATCCCTCGTGTGGATTTTCCCAGCGTAGAAGGACAGAAGCCGCTCGTAAGTCGCCAAGACCGACAGCAGAAATTCTGCGCAAAAGGTAAAGGGCTGTCATCAGATGGCTGTCATCTCATCTGTATATTTTTCTCATTCTATAAATATGCCTGTTTGCATAAAACAGTTCATGAAAGGCAACCAAAACAGACAGGATCTGTATCAGGGATTCAACTGCCTTAGTGTTTGTAAAATTAGAGCTCAATTTGTTCTTTTTTTTTTTTTTTTAAAGCTGGCCACGATCTGTTTTTTATTGAAACCCTCTGGAAAAAAAGTTAGGGCAACAGAAGTCCCATCTCCTCCCCCCACTCAGTACATTGAGAAACAAACTATTTGCTACTGGGAAACAGAACTTTTTGTTTGGTTAACTACACACATCCCCGGTGTCACTGAAATACAAGAGATCTGTCAGATACACTGAATGGATATCCTCAAACCTCCCCAAACCTAAGAGCCTTGCTCACCAGGCCCTCACAGACTCCCAAGTACCATCCTTGAGGAAAACTTCCTTTTCCATTCCCACAATCCTTTGCCAAGTGAGCTTGTCCTGTCATGGTAGGTCTTAGCAAATTTGCAACAGAAATTACTGCGATTTAGATTTTTCTCGTGCTTCCTATGTCCAGTTGGAAATAAAGTTACTGAACTAGTAAATGATAAACACTCCCAGAGAAACATGTCAAGACACTGATTTGTCCAGTAATAGTTACCATTGTAATGACTAGGAACAGGGCAGTCATTACTTGGGAATTTTTGTGAAAAAACTGACTTTCTAGGCTACAAGGTCTTTCTCTATTTTTCTCTCTCCTTCCTTCCTCTCTTTTCTTCTTTCTTTTCCTCCTTCCTTCTTTTCTCTCCTTTCTTGTTTTTCTTTAAAAAAAAAATTGAGGAGGAAGTAAATGCTAAATTACTCAGGAGCCCCCTTTGACAGCACATCAGAAGGGGAAGTGTCAGGGCTTTATGGAAGAAGGGAGAAAAAAGTACTAATAACAGGATGACACTTTGAAAAGCCATTTCCAGTGTCTGTGTAGTCGTCTCTTGTGAGCCTGGAGCATCGGAGTTCAGTTGTGATAGCTTCCTTCTGCAGAATCTCCAGCATCAGCCACCGACAGGGCTTGTGAGGGCTTCTGCTTTTAATAACGTCACTGTTACTGTGAAGCCTGAAACTGTTGTCCCTGAAAGGTTTACTGCCAAATTTAGATCCTATGTGTATACTGAATGATTACCTCTTACGTTGACTTCTGCCCCTTGTAGAGTATACTGAATCCCTTGTACCCAGGAAGGTATGTCTGTGGTTGAAATTTGCAAATGACTTATGAGTCATCTTAGAGATGCTGCAGAACCTAGTACCACCTCCCGACTCAGAAGTGGAGGAAGAGTTGGGGAGATACTCTCTTCTTCTTTTGCTTCTACTTTGTAGAGGAGCATAGGGACCGGGAGACGTGTGGGACTTTCATGTCTCATTTTAAGATGTATTGACCCACCTTGACGGCAAGGTGTATTCACAAGAGCATGTGTATGTGTTTGGAGGGGTGTGGACAGGGCAACTGAATCTGCCTCTTGTGTTTGTCTTGGGTACTTGATTTGATCTTGTTTTATTCTCCTTTTGTATAAAATTGTCAGGGAGGCTGGAGTTGCTTATTCGAATTTGAGTACAAAGGGAAAAATCAAATATCTCAAGGATAATGGTCAAGACTTCACCCTGTGCTGACATTACTTTCTGATGTCTTAACCTTGTAGGGTGTCAAATCTTGTTATTTTAATTTGCATCTGGGAGAATGTCTGAGCCAGGAGACCTGAGTCAGACCATAGTGGAGGAAGGCGGGCCTGAGCAGGAGACGGCCACTCCAGAGAATGGCGTGGTTAAATCCGAAAGTCTGGACGAGGAGGAGAAACTGGAATTACAGGTGAGCCTGGAGAAATCCCATTTCTCATACCACTGTGTGCATCCCTTTCTTTCATTTTGAAGATACTCTGAAGGTTTGGGGTTTTCTTTGCTTGTAAAGAGTTTGACTAGTAAAATAAATAGGAAATCCATAAATCGAATCTTCTCCTTTTCCAATTATTAGTCTTGTTTTCTTTTTTTTTTTTTTTTCTGACCAAACAGTGCATTCTGGTCAAAATGCCCTTTGAAATGAAAAAAAAAAAAAAATCCAAAGAACATATTTAATGACTGAATTTGCCCACAGCTTCTCCATATTAATTTCCAGATCACCTCAAGTAGCTTGTGGAGGACTTCTGAGGCAGCTTTACACTAGCTGAGTTATAAAAATGGGTTTGTAGTCCATGGAATACAGCTCATGACAGACTAAGAAAAATCAAAGACATTGAGCTCTGTTGACCTTCCTGGGCAGGCTAAGCTTCGATTCTTATTAGCAGAAAAGCCTAGAATTCCCAGCCAGAGAGAGAGAGGGAGAAAGAATGCTCTAGAAGGGGTAGGGGGAAGTTTGGGAGTGATTGACGGTACTGAAAAAGTGATATGATTAAATACTCATGATTTATGAGAGAAGGAGATTTGGTAGAAGGAAAACAAACTGTACTTGCAAATAACCTGTATCGATTTTCTTTAAACGAAACTACAAAAGTGTTAACTCTTTTTATATAAAAAGGGAGCAGAGGCTGATAACAGCATAATGGCCAAAAAAGCCTTCAAGGCCGGCTTTTCCCCTCCCCAGGAGCTGCTGTAAGGAGGGAATGAGAAAAGCTAAATGGTCAAAAGTTTGGGGAAGCAAGAGCTGGGGGAGTCCTCCCTGGTGGTTATAATACCTTGTTGCTGTTGTTATTGATTTTTCAACTCTGGTGACATCTTTTTCTCTCCTTCTCTCCCCTCCCCTCTCCTGGTTGTTGGTGGACTGTTTGTTTGTTTGTTTGTTTGATTTTGTTTCTAACATACAGAGGCAACTGGCGGCTCAGAACCAAGAGAGAAGAAAATCCAAGGTAGGGTTCTGGAATTCTACATTGACCTGATATCATGGTTGCATGTGGATTAACATCAGGGTTAGAGAATTTGCCAAGGATTCACGTGGCTGTATGTGGATCTTGGCTGCACCGGTGCTGCCTGCATTTAATGGGGTCGTGTTGATGCCTATCTGCTCTATGTGCTTTTTTTTTACATATGGACCATTTTTAAAGTCTATTGAATTCTGTTTTATGTTTTGGTTTTTGGGCCACAAGGTATGTGGGATCTTAGCTCCCTGACCAGGGAACGAACCTGCACCCCCTACATTGGAAGGTGAAGTCTTAACCACTGGACTGCCAGGGAAGTCCCTCTATAGGCTTTTTAATTAGAGCATTTAGGGTTCACATAGCTGCAGTGTATATATTTGATCCTGGCAGACTTGACAGTGCTTTACAAACAAATAGCTGCTTGTTTTCTTTTCATTTTAAATCAAGTTTGGGGGAAATGTTTTAGTCTGTCTAATTAGTTTCTGCCTTGAAGTAAACAGGTTCTGGTGTTTAGGACACAATCTTCAACTTTTAAAACATCTTCTCAGTCAAGTCACTTCCAAACCCAGTTTTAGTAGAAATTAATTTGTGTTATCTTTTTCTCCTTGTACTTTCATGAAAAGGCAGCAATTCATTCTTTGTACGTTTCCAGTGTGATGGGCACAGTTTGCTAGGCATGTTCCTTAAATTCATCCTTCCACATTCTCCTCCACCTGCATCTCGATCAACACAGGGGTCCGATGCTTTAAGCCAGTGTAGACACTGCATCCCCATCAGCACGGGGGGGTGATGCTTGGAGCCATTGTAGACAGCACCGAGCAGTGGATCTGAAGCTTGCTTTTAAAACTCTGATTTGGGAATGTCCAGAGAAGGTGGAGATGATTCGACAGCCTGAGGATATATCCTGGGTTTTTTTTCTTTATTTTCCTTTCCTTCTCGTTTCTTTTCCCTCCCCAGTCAGGAGCAGGGAAAGGTAAACTGACTCGCAGCCTTGCTGTCTGTGAAGAATCCTCGGCCAGACCAGGAGGGGAAAGTCTTCAGGACCAGGTATACCCCCTGTCATTATGGGTCATTGCATGAACGGGATCTACCTTTGTGTGCATGAGTATTCATTTGGCATTAAATAGTGCTTTGGGGGAGCAAAAAACAGTTCAAGAAGGAAAAAGTCTTCTGGCTTCATCCTCTGTTTCTGAGACATTCAATATTAGTTGAACAGTTTGTCACAAAGTATTACATTTGTTTTTTTCCAGACCCTCTGAAAACTGCCAATGGAAAGGAATTCAAAAGAATTTAGATTAAAACTTAAAATGTAAGCACAGTCGTGCTGATATTCCTCAAAGGCTCTCTCTTGATAAAACTGAACCAAATATAGTCCCAAGTATCCCATCTCCTTCCTTATTGGAGATTCTTACCTCCCCAAAATGCACTTGCCTATAAAAACACAAATCTTGGCTTTTATGAAACTTCAGAAATAGTGAATAAGGTGCATTGAGTTTTGGAGACATACTTTTATGGCCTTTGGTAGAGATTTCTCACTACTGGAAAAATTGTCCAGAAATAAATCTGAGATGATGGTGAATTTGAGTTAATATTATTAATACATTGCTGCATATCCTTAATACCTATTTTTGCTCCTTATAGCAAGACTATTAAGCTCTAAAAATTCAAATTCCAACAAAACCCTTCTGTGACAAAATGGGAAACTTCACATCGTATTTATTTTTGTTTGCCTTTCAGGCATCATATTCATTTTTATAAAAATGGTCTTGCTGCTAAAAAATTTTCCTTATTTTATCAGAGGCTGAGAGCAGTGAAGACAAGTAAAATGATTTATCTGAGCCCAGAGGAGGAAAAATTGATTAAGATAGCATTATTTTTGTTGGGCCTTGTTTTGCTTCGCTCTTTTTACTTTAATTAAAATAGTCTAAATTCTCCTCATGGGTACAGAGAGCATTGAGAGCACTTTCTTTAAAAGGACCAAAAATAAATTCCTTATAGATTTTGTCCTAAGAGTATTTTTTTTTCCCTAGCCTCATTTCCTTAATAAGCCACCCATGTCGTAAGCCATGGGCAGGCTAGCTTTCAGTAGCCATCCCTATGTTTCATACACAGGCTTTATTTTACTTGGGCTCTGAGAAATATGTGGCTTTTGTTCAGCATTTTATTTGTGCTTCTTCTTTTAAGGGAGATTGAAAAGGGGGAATAATGTGAATATCACAGCTTATATTATTCAACATTGATTGATGGCTTGTGATGTAATGCACACAATATATGTTAACACTGCAGAATGACAGACCCTGGGAGAAGTAATGCCCCAGTGGTCCCCCACTTCTAATGCCAGGCAGAGGAGGACAGCCTTTATAGATTTCATCTGCTTTTTATCCTATTTGACAAGTACCAGGAGGAAATTTTTTAAGAGATCATCTGTATCGTTATGCCCATCCTGGACCTAAGTCTAGGTTCTCCATACAATTGGTGCAGAGAAATAAGAGGCAAACGGTGCTTTGTTCCTGCTGGTTCCAAGCTGAGTAACTAAGACTAGCTTTGTAGAAATTAGAGCTTGCAAGCCTCTCTTTGGACTGGCTGAGGTGTGGTGGAAGCAGGGGGCTGATAGACACACAAATAAGCGAGTGGCCGTGCTACTTTTTTTAGAAAATAAAGAAGCAGACCTTTGAGCTTGAATGCAATGCCTTCATTAGGTACTACCGGCACTTAAACAAAATGTGGGAACTGAATCCCTGAGAACACTGGCCGAAGTATACAGTATACGGATTGTATTGCTTCCCCAATGTTTGTATATTCACAGTATTTGGAAAACTGCCTTCATTTTCCTGCGTGGGAAAAACTCTTGCTACCTGTATTACTTGATCTCAGACCCATAGCTGATGGTTCAGCCTGTCCTTAAGTTAAAGGAGTTTTGCTTTTCTAATGTTATACTATTTACCTATCAGTGTATTACTGCAACTTGAATCATTCTTTTCCTGTTGTTGGATATAAACTTATCCTGTACCGATGTATTTATTAATACTTGTATTTTATTATTGAGCATATCAATAAAAATATTAAAAAAGAACAGATTGTTTTTTACCAACTCTATAGCACTTTTGTGTGTTCTTTCAACACCAGAATGTGTAGAAAAGACAGGTATGTTTCTGAGTGTGGTATTTGTCAACACACGGCATGAGTTTGTACATATTTTTGGTAAATGATGTCCTTCAGCCTGTGCTCTTACATTTATATTTCCAAGCCTCTTTGATTTTAGATTCAAACTTACCGAGGCTGGATGGTTCAATCGGTTTTGAAGAAGCAATGAGACCACTGCCATGGCCTGGTACCATCACTTTCCTCCCCTGATCCACTGTCGAATCGATTCTTCCCCACTCAGAGCCAGAAATGTTCCAGCTGTTTCCTTAACAAGTGGAAGCAAACCGTAACCCCGAAGTCTGCCTGAATCTCTGCAGACTGAGACATTTCTGTCCCAAGTCCGGTGATAAAAGACCTTACAATCAAATTACACTCCATTTTACATAATTTGTATATGTCCATCCCGAGGATAAACATGTGGATATCAGGAAACCCGGCAAAGATAAATATTTACCATGAGAAGGTGTTTTATTTCATCCTCTGTATCATGCATCTTTCCAAACATGGTGACTTTTTATTCCAGCCTGGAATACACAATGGAGCCTCTCCCAAAAAAGAAATCTGGCTTTGGAGGATTTTTGTTTTCTGCTTGTTAGATTAGCCAGACTTACCAAGAACCATTAAGAATCCCAGATTGACCATAATTTGAGGATGTAGAGGCATAGTTTAGTCACATGTAGAGGAGCATTAGTTTAGTTATCAGTGAGAAACACTATTAGTCATTGGGAATATTTTTTTCCTGCATCATAAATGTTAATGTCGCTAGTAGAAGAAAGCTTTCCCATCAAATCGTCTCTTACATAAGAGCCAGTGGGCTTAATGTTGGCTCATTTGTCATAGTTTTAATCATAGTGTAGTTTTTTCATAAAACTGAAAAACATAATTTGGCTCATTCTTCTTCAAAACAGTGAACATACTATCAACCAAATGGCTGATATGTGAGTTAATACAAAATGATCTGTTTTCAGTGAAAAATCAATAAATATAAAAGTGGATCCAGTCCCAATACTGTAAATGGTCAACCAAGCATCAGTTCAAGAGAATCTTACATCTTGGAAAGGATTAACTGATGCTAGAATTAAAATAATATTAAATATTTATATATAACTGATGGAAAATATAGTCCTATTTTCTACCTTTTCTAAAAGGCAGTGCTTATTGTAACCATATATTATGATGATTTATTAATAGCCTTTGTAAACAATGTATGATAATAGCCCATACCTAGGATTCCTGCAATTCTATATCTTGAGTTTTCATAGTGATAGAAATCATTATTGATATGGTTCTAAAACAGATTTTTAATCGTAAATTGGCTGTCATGGCCTTTATTTATGTCTGTTTTTTCTGTAATTATGATTCATAGTATCTGTCTGTCTGTGTTTGTGCCAATTTTTCCTTACAAGGAATTATAGAAAAGAACTGCAGAAGCCTCTTTTTTTCTTTTTTTGAGACATGACAGGAGCTGTGATGCAAGCTTATTGATAAAGAAAATTTTTCCTAGGTGTTTAAAAATAAACCTGTAGAGAAAATCAGTGTTGTTATCTACGGAAATTTAACTTGCTTATGGTTAATATTCATGAGGCAAAGTTTTAGTACTATATACTTCTCATGACCTTCCATTGACTTCTGAAGTTTAATTCACCTTAAAGGGCAATTATTTTTCTGACAGGTTTAATTTTTTACCATTTAAGAAAAAAAAAATCTGCACCTGGCTTTCATTTTCCTGTTCTTAATAATCTCTATGCAAAATGGAAACCAGACAGAGATTCTTAAATCTGGCCCTAAATTATTATATTTTTTCCCCAACAGGAATCAATTCATTTACAGCTTTCCAGTTTTCCCAGCCTGCAAGAGGATGATAAATCTAGGAAAGATGACTCTGAAAGAGAAAAAGAAAAGGATAAAAACAAAGATAAAACCTGTGAAAAACCCAAGATCAGAATGTTATCAAAAGGTGAATGTGAAAATGTTTCCTTAACTTAATTTGGACGCATAAATAGTCACAGAATACATTATAGATTTTACACACATGTCACCTCCCACCAAATTCTGCATATAATTTTATATGTGTACGTATGTGTGTGTGTAAAAGGTGATGTGACCTTGATTTTTTTTTTCTGTTCATGGTGTCATTTTTGTGTATCTAGAAAGGTTACTTTTAGGATCACATATTTCTTTGGATATTCGTTTGGATATCCTATTTTCAATGAGAAGTTTATACAAGGGAGTGACTATAAATATGTTCTTAATTCAGGTTTATTAGTCCAGTTAACTCAAATTGATGAACAGTAGTAGTACCCAATTTTATATCTTAACTTTCATGTTTATCTTAAGAAACAGATAGTGGATTAGCAATTCTCAGTCGATAAGTGGTAAGTGTTGTTATCCCCAAAGCACAGATGTATATACCAATGTCAATGGAACACATATTAACATTTTATCTGGCACAGATGAATTTGGTCTCTGCAACCCGTATACTGCTCCATGATGTCTCATTTAAAATATACACACTTCTACTTCAATAAAAATTCTTCCCCAAAAGTTATTCCTTCTAAAACCCCCAAATCTACAATCCGGGCTTTTCAAATTGTTGCCTTACGTATAATTATACAAAATTAAAACCAAAAAAAGAGAGAGAGGGAAAAACAAAACTAAGTTGAAATGAAGAATACCATGAATAAATAGCTTGGCAGTAGACTATTTTTTTAAAAAATAACTGAAGGAGCATAGGGCATCTGATGAGCTGAGAAATGACAACTACTTCTCATATTATGCTCTATAACCACATATCTGCCTATAATGATTATCTCTGCTGCTGAATATCTAAAACCAAGGTGTATCCAAGAGTAAAAAAGTACAGCTTCCTAAGATGGCTTTAGAAATTAAGCTTTAGCCAGCATCAAAAGACTTGAAAGACTTGGAAATATTTAGTGCCCTCCTATACTTTGTATTGATTATTATTTAGACAGTCTTATAACAGAACTTTCAGTTTTTGCCTTCTCTGTTTTAAGAGAAAGAGAGTTCCATGGTATCTCAAACTCTTGAGAGCTCTCTCTGTGGGTTGGGAGTACCCCTCACTGTCACAGGGAGGTCGTGCCCTTGCTGATTGACAGCACAGAATGAACACATGACGTTTGACTCCACCCACCCACCCAGACTGTGCCCACTTCCTCTCCTATGACAGTTGGGTCTTTTCACACTGGGAATTTACTGGGTGTTCTCAATCCCCGAATCTAATTTTCATCCTGATGTAATATTACCAGGTTGCTAGTTTTGTAACATGTATCTTTCACACCAATAGCTTCACCTAAAGTTTACCTGAGCAAAAGGGATCGGGAAAGGTTGGGAAAACCTTTTCCACCCCACCTCCCCATCGGCCTTTCTGACAACTCCATCCTGCTATTTGTTTCAGATTGCAGCCAAGAATATACGGATTCTACAGGCATAGACTTACACGAGTTTCTGATTAACACATTAAAGAATAATTCCAGGTAAATTATTAAGTAAACCTCTCATTTCTAGAAGAGTCAAGTAGAATATTACAATCAAACTCATTAATCCAAACACTTCTAAGAAGAGAGTTGTAAAAGGCAGGCTTCTTCTCTGATGTCTTAAACTGTCTCTTGTATTTTCTTTTTTCTGCAAATAGTTTGCATGTGTACTGTGTATAAATAGTCTTAATTCCTGGGTACTTAGCCAATGAATAAATTACAGTTTACAAGTTCTGCTTTTCTGGTCACAAAGAGATACTGATTAAGGGGAAAAAATAGAGGATGAGAATCAATGTCAAATAAACCAAATATGCATCAGTACAGCTATAGAACCAACTACTTAGGCTTAGCTTTGTTCCAGTTTCCTATCAATTTAAAATATAAAATTTACTTGATGTGTTTTATGGGCCTAATACCTTGCATGCCTTAATTAATATTAAAAACTACAGGAGTTTCAATATTACAAAATACTTAACAAATGAGATGAGAAATAATCTTAAACAGAATGGAATTACAGGTATTTGGACAGCATATTCCAGAGAAGAGTTAGATACTGATTTGTAGCCACATAGATTTAAACAATCTTTTCCATACATATAAATGAAATTGTTAAGTCTTTGGGAATGGAAAGTACATAAAGCCTTTTCATTTTAACATTTATTTTGCAGAGACAGGATGATACTCTTGAAAATGGAGCAGGAAATTATTGATTTCATTGGTGACAACAAGTATGTTAAATTGCAATGCCGGTTAATTAATCTGATATGTCTTAGTTTGGTATTTGGGTTTAATTATTCATTCTGGAAAGATTTTTAGGGATAGATAAAACATTATTTAACGTGTTTGCTGACTCATTAAATAGAGATGCTATTGGAGTTAGGAGCTATGTGCTGATGGGAATTGTTGCTTGGACCGTGTGTGCTCCCGCTTGTTAAATTCCTGACAAAACGGCTATAAACAGGGGGCCACTGATTAGCATAGAGTAGCAGTAACAAGAAGCGACCCTTTTCATTTTTATTATAGTTTTTTAATGGGCGCCAGCTGGCTGTAGTCAGTTATGCCTGGAAATAATTGTACTGCTTTCAGTGTCAACCATGTAATGACATATCTCCAGATAGGCATCTGCAGTCCCGTATTATGTCATGTCATTTGTCCTGTGCCTGGCTCTGTTGATAAGGTATCCTGGACCAAAACAGAACACTTTCCAGTGGACATTAAGTTCTCTGTGGTCTGAGAAATGTGCAACTATAAAACAAAAACACTTATTGTAACTTAATCAGTACATCTGTCAGTGGAAAATGTGTCTGGAAATGAGGACCTCACGTGATGCCAGAAATGAAATAAGCTTAATGGTTTGGATGAAAAAGAACTGGTTTTGTTGGTGTGCCTCTAAAAGGTACTACAGGCCAGAAACGAATTTGCTGATGCTGCTGTTTCTTGTATTCCTTTCCAGTAATCATTATAAAAAGTTTCCTCAGATGTCGTCCTATCAGAGGATGCTTGTCCATCGAGTGGCAGCTTACTTTGGGTTGGATCACAACGTGGATCAAACAGGGAAATCTGTCATCATCAACAAAACCAGCAACACAAGAATGTAAGCCCCACCACTGTATTTATTTAGCATTTGCTTTCTCTCTTGTGGATTCATTTATAAGAGCACAGTATAAAATTCAAAGTACATGGCATTTAAAATGTGCGGTGTTATTTATCTCTTGCTCTTATCAGCAGTAGTGGCATTTATCTGTAGAAGATTGTCTGAGGACCAGGAAAGTCGATAAAATTTAGGCCGTACTGTGTATTTATTGCCTGATCTTTTACATAACTCCTGAAACGCAATTTTCTTCCTTCCATCAGTAATCCCTGTGATTACATACAAAACATGGAACGTGTTATGTCAAATATACCTCCAATGAAAAATAACAGACATTTTAAAACAATAATGACATACGTAGGATAATTGTCCTTTTCTTTGTTTTTCTGTTTTATAGACATCGATCTTAGTGTGGTTTTTAGAATAACAAAAAATTCCAAACCTGGAGACAAAAGTCCTGCCTCTAAGACTCAATTCTTTTACTTACTAGCTGTGTGACTTGAAACAAGTCATTTAAAATCTGCCATCTCAGTTTTTTCACCTGTAAAATGAGAGTTTTTGAGCTGACTAATATCTAAGTTCTAGATCTAAAAGGAGGTTGCTTGTTTGGTTTTGCTCCTTTCAGTAATTGTTTGCTTCTATCTTAATGACTTTTCATGGTGCCACTGAGTCACCAAAAAGCATAAGATGAGTAGTCATTTGCTTTGGTAATTTGGAACCGTCTCTCTTGAACTCATGTCTCCTTTAAGTACAGCACAAACCACCTTCATAGCAAAAATACACATTAAACTCAAAAACCGTCCCTATATAAAGCGTTCTCTTAAGACATCTGTGTATTATAATTTCTTTTTTCACAGTGTTTGGTAAACTGTGTAAACTGCATGGTTTTTAGGAATGCCGTGTTGGTGAAGGGAACTTTTGTATCAAGCACAGCAGCATGGTTAAAACATTATTTTCTACTCACCGGAGGTTGGGACTTGTTGGGATGGAGATGAGGCTCTTTCTCTGCTCAAGACTCAGTCTGTGTTCAGCAGAATGAGCATGAAAGTCATAGTGGAGAGAACTCAGACTAGGAGATCTGGGACTGAGGTTGGCTATTATCTCAGGAACACTGAACACTTCACTTCTCTGGGCTTCAAATTGCTTATTTATCTGCAGGAGAGTTTGAAATGGATAATGTTTAAAGGCCCTTGGAGCTTCAGAATTCTTGGGTCCTGTGGTTGCATTCTACTGTGCTGGCAAAATACATCTTAAAATGTATTAGCTTTCCACTTTATCTGATTGTTGGCACATGGACCTCCTATTCTGAACAGTAGTAGGAATGAAAGATTACTGTCCTTTAATCCTTTACATCTTCCCTCTCCATCAGATACTCCTGGTTGTTGCTGTTGTTTTTCACTCTCCATTCTGGTTTTTCTTATGACGTTCTGATACTAATGCAGGGACACACTGATTGCAAAATAGGCAAGCAAGTGACTCTTTCCTTCTAATTTCACCTCTTTCTCTGTAAGGCCATAACAGACATGGAAAAAGCCCATAGGTCAAGTAGATTGGTACAGTTTCAACTAGTAGAGATAGTGCATTTATGTTTAATTCACTGTGATTTTGCAATCGCATAGTCATAAATATTAATACACATGTTTGAGACCTGTTTCCTTGTATAACAGTTTTTGAGAAAATAAACTGGTGTATAAAGGCTCTCAGTAAACTCGGAGTGATGACTCTGAACTTGCTCAGTTCGATGCAGTAGTCACTACTTATGTATGACTATTTACATTTTAAATTAAGTTAATTAAATTTAAATAAAATTTGAGCATTAAGATTCAGTTCCTCAGTCAGGCTAGCCACATTTCAAGTGCACCTGTTCCAGCATATATAGAACATTCCCATTTCTTCAGAAAGTTCTATTGGTCAGCTCTTCTCGAAATCCTTATGATTCTTGCAAGTTTCCGTATACCACTAAAGGACATAATTTGTCCCTTAAACCTTTTATTTTCTGCCAGTGAGCATCCTGTTATCATAATATCAGACTTCTTCACTTCCAAAAGAGCACTAGATTTTCTTTTTCTTTTTTTTTTTTAATGGCCAGTTTCCAATAGACCCCATGTGTTCATGCCTCCAGGAAGAGCAGAAGGAGAGTTTATGCAGGGTACACCTTTAGGTATTGCTGCTACAACAAAATGCCCAGGCTGCTAGACATTTTGCCTGGTTCCTGCTCTTGATCCTCACTCTGTGAGTCCTAAACAAAAAGAAATGACCGTATGTCATGGACAATCAAGGTATTTTCTGAAGAGCTGAGCTTAATACTCTTTCATCCACAGTTGTCAAGGCCTACTGTCCTATTCCAGATGCCTTTCTGACCGTCCTCGATTTGAGTGGCTCTTGCCGGGGTTGAGATGGGGATGGGAGAGGTTAATATCTTTTAGGACAAGAGAAAAGGATGAATTAAATATCCTTTTACAAATGTCCTTAACAAATCACATTTCCAGGACCTGAATCACTTTGGGCAGTTTCAGAAAGGAGAAATAAATATTGTTCTGTGGGAAATGATACATTTGATGTTTGAAGTCTGTTGCCATGTTCTCATGGAGTTGAAGTTTGAAAGGGAACATCTCTTCAAGTTCTAGGTGTCTTGGCGTTTCTTTGACTCTGAAAATGTCAGGAGTTGTGCCATCAGCGCAACTGGCATGTGATGGTCGTGGGGACCGTATTGATTTAGATATATTATTAGAGGAAAATGTTGCCGTTTCTATAAAGGAGGGAGGCTGAGATGGAAATTCCTCAGATGGTTCCTTGTGGGTTTTGTGTTTTAGGAATACCTTTTCAGTGTGTACAGTTTTATGCTATTCTGAAGCAAATACGTTACAAATGCATATTTTAAATGGTACTGCAGCTTGGGAGAAATGCAGCAAAACGTGGATGGAAGATATAAAAATGAACTAGAGGGCTGAGGGAGAGAAAACACTTTCTTATTTAACTTTTAATTTTTCTTTTTCAATGACACTGAACTGGCGTATAAGGTGTTCCTCTGGCGTGGATGCATATCAGCTAGATACTGGCTGGGATTTATTTCCAGAATCCCTGTTTTTCTAGATTGTCAGCAGTTCAAGTAATTATAGAATGTGACTTGAAAATATTAAGTTTTGCATGGAGAGAAAATAGTTTCACCTGAAGTTCAAAATATTTAAGTCACGACAGCAGACTATGAGGATTATACGTACACGTGTGTGTACCACACTCACTTCTAGTATTTTCTCTAATGTCTTCAGATATAATACATCCATCCTTTCATGATGGAAAAAACTTATCTCAGACTTCTCGGTTAGTTAAGTGGTATAATCTCTTATACGAACATTACCTAATGTTTGTTCAACTGCACTGGGTACTTTACCTCTCATTTAATGTATGTTATTTCATTTAATATTAAAAACATATAACATAAGTCATTAGAGGTTCATTTTACAGAAGAAGAACATTAAGCACAAACTCAAGTTCAATGTTGGACTTACAGAGAAGCAATGCTCAGTGTGGCTGGGATCTAAACCAGTGTGTCTAATGCTGAGAACAATTTTCTTAAATAATCTAACTCTCTTTAAAGCAAAAACGTCCAAAACATCTTGGGCAAGATCTCCTGGATTGGTTGGAATTTTCAACTCTTAAGTCTTTTGTTGTCTGATAAGAAACAATGATTGAGGGAGAAGATCTCTTTGAAGATTAACTCAGTGGTATCAATAAATAACAGAGACTTCCTACAAATTGATAGTTCTTGCCAGATTTTCTGTATTTATCACTGCTACAAGATGTGATATTTGGGGAGAAAAAGATGCCGTATTTGGTAGGGGGTGATAGCCATCCAGTGGAAACTTCCTGTACTCCATTTCGATCTGTGTTTTCAAGAATGAAAAGGCTACGCTTATGGATAATGTCGGTACAGGAGATAAACGTATCCATTGTGTTAATACAAAATGACTGCTCCAAGCAATTCAATTGTCCAAATGCATGTTTTCATGTCAAAGCCACAGGAGCATGGGGTTAAGGATGTAGTAGTCCTGAGAGAGTAGAAAATAAGAATCATGTTCATTTGGGATACGTTCCAAAAAGGTGCCTTCTTCTGAGTGAACTGATGCACTTTAGAGACTTTAGCAAAGGAAAGTCACCTTAGCCTGGCACCACTGCATCCTTGTTGATTCTCAGGGCTAGCCAGGGTGAGAACAGCTGAGTGTATGTCACCTACAGCCATCCAGCACATCTGTTGTTCCACGAATTGGATCTGAATGGTTGGGGATGCCTCTCATTAGAATTGACTGCTTTTTGTTGAAATAACAGAGTTTTTGAGCTGAGGCTCACTACGTGTTTTTGTTTTGTTTTGTTTTTTTCAGCTTTTGTTGGGCTCTCTTTCCCCCGTTTATTGCTAGAAATATGTTTCACTCTCTAGCACTTTTAAATTTTTTCTGTTGACATTCTTTGTTAACTGTCAGATTAGGTGGTGACACCAAATGAGCCCCTTGGAAATCTGGGGCAGAGGTACTAGGGTCTGTGCAATTTGGTAGTGCAAATGATATTTAGAATGTATTTACTCTCTATCATGTTACTTTTTTGATAAGTATTGAGGATTGAGGCTAAAAGATGAACAGTGCTTTTTAAAAAATATTTAAATGTTACAAATATATGGGTCTATTTTCTTTATGAGAAGCTTTATTCTTCTCTTTGTTTCTCTCTCTGATTTTCACTTTTTCTCTTTTGCTTATTTTTCTACGTGTTTAGCCCAAAGCAGCTCATTGTTCTCTTATTAGATAATTTTTACCCGCCCCCCCTCCCATTTTCTCCTTCTTAGAGAAAAGATGTATGCTCAAGGTGTATCATATGGAGACGAGAAACCATCTACTTTGACTAGTATTTTCCAAAGGGCCAAGATCAGTCATAGGCAGAGAAAATCCCACGTGTATCTGAATGTCTTTGCATATGTCAGAGTAACCATTTAACTAGCTCCAGATAATTTTCATGTTAAAATGTTGTCATCTCTTGAATATTTTTTTCTTTTGTCTTTCACATCCACCCACTGTCATTGCCTCCAACCCCCTACTCTTAAGAGTGCAAAGCAAGGAAAGGAAATGGCAGATCTACTGCGGAAAGAGGATACAGGCCCCTGCAACCATGAAACAAGAATAGTGGCTCAAAGGCAGAGGTTGGAGGTGACACCTTAAGAGTCCAGTGCTCAAGAGCACAAGGTCCCGATTCCTGAGAGGTGTGGACGTGGGTATTGGCCTGGAGTGATGAGCGGCGTTATAGTGACTGTGGTAGTTTGCTTGTTTGTTGCAGAAAGGGTGATGCACTGAGCTGGCTATTAGGTAAATCACAAGAACCATGAAACTTGTTCTGGTGCTAAGCAAAGCCTCTCTCTAAGTGAAGCAGTTGAGCCCAGTTGACTTTGCTAAGAATCCCTGAGGTGATGGATGATGACTGCCCTATGAAAAGGACTGGGGGACTGCCCCCTTCTCAGGGGGCAGACCAGAGAGGAGTGGCCAGCAGCACAGCAGGGTCAGCGGACGTCTGTTCTGCTTAGTTTCCTGAAGGGACTCAGGTTGAAGATGGGAGTCATCAGTTCTTGACCCTTAAGCACTCACTCCCTGCAGGTGATGGAGTGCATTTATACCAGAACAAACCAAAAAAACCCATACTTTTCCTCCCACATCTGTTGTATTTCTTTTCCTTTGTCTTGGAATGTGAGTGGCACCAGGAATAAACTGAGCAGCGTCCTGGTATGGTGCTTGCTTACTAGTCCTCTGAAGAGGACTAAGCATCCCTTCAAGTGCCTCTTGGAAATCTGTGAGCGGTTGTTTGGCATCCTGTCATTTCTAAACAGGACAAATTTACTCTGCGCTTTTTATAGGAATAGCATTGAAAAATCATCTGACCTTAAGCCAAAGGTCAGAAACCTAACTAAGAATCACATTACTCTCAGGAAAACCGTGGGATTTTATTTACTGAACAGACAACCTAGTTCTTTAAACAGTAGTCCAGCTCAAAGTTAAGACATTTATTTATTAACATTGGTCAAACTCTGCATCATGTCTCTCAAAATATATTTTCTCATATTATTATTCTCAAATACCTCAGAGAACATGTGTCTGTAGATAGACAGACATACATTGTGAGGAGAGAAAATAAGTGTGCTGTGTTCCTTTCACAACTTGAAATTATTTATGGGTCTTGGAGTGTTGAACATATAAGTTACCGTTTAATTTTGGAAATGAAACATGCACGTACCTTCTATAATGTTAATATCCTTAACATAACTTTTTTTAAAAAGAGCTTTCCCATGCAGTAATAATACTTTCCAAATATCTGTATATCTATCTATCTATCTGTCTAGCTCACAACATTCTAGGTAGATAAAGCTAGACTGTTTTACAGAAGAGAAAACCGAGGTTCGTGTCTTGATCTTACCTGGTCATTTCACAGAAGATCAAGACTGAAATCCACGGCTACTGCCACTCAGCTAAGACTGAGGTTTACATGGTTGTGTGAGTGCAAGCCTGTGTGTATAGATGTGTAAAGACATTATCTGTATTATACAGTTCGGGAGAGTTTAGAGGGAGGTTCACTATACATATAAATACTACATATAGTCTTTTCCTGTATGTAGAGTAGTTTGGAGGGAGCCAGATTACAGTGATTTGGTTCCTTCCATTAGCACCTTGGCCTCCTGTAAGGAGCAGAATTAGGCCCAGTTTCTGCAGACTCCCTTTGTTGCTTCCAGATCCACCTTTAGTAGGAGCAGTCACATTAGCACTCTCCCTGGGGGAAGTTGTAGGGCATACTTGAAGGCCAGAGCCCGGTTGTGTACAATGAATCTTCTTGGTGTATTTCCTGTGTCTTATTAATCTTAAGATTTCTAGAGAACAAATGTATGGACACCAAGGGGGGAAAGTGGTGGGGGAAGGTGGTGGTGGTGGGATGAATTGGGAGATTGGGATTGACATATACACACTAATATGTATGAAATAGATAACTAATAAGAACCTGCTGTATAAAAAATAAATAAAATTCAAAAAATAAAAATGGTCAATAGAATGAACTGAAATTTCAACAGAGAACATATACAAATGACCAAAAAAAAAAGATTTCTGCTAGTGGAGAGGCCGTGAGTGTGTCACCATGACTTCAGGAAAGGTGGAATTGGGGCATAGAGTAGAAAGAGAAGTTGTAGTCTGTTGGTTGAAGATGTTTGGTTTCCAAACTTAAATGCTAGAATGCTGAATTTTTAAGGCGTAGTCTCATTTAAAAGAGAATAAAATGGTATAAAATGACAAGGTGGAAGTGGAAATCATGAAATATGTAAAGAACATAGGACTTTCTTTTTTAAATAAGAGATATCAGTTGTCAGTATCGTAATTGAATATTTCCACGTGTTAAGGGAACAGGGCCACTCAGACTTCTGTAATATGTTTGACTATTAAAATATTTTTGATGAATGTCTTTGACGTCAAAATATTTCACCCTGCTGTGCACAGCAACCTTTCATGCATATTGATGACCATCTTTCCATTATTCAGTATGAAATTCAAAGATGTCCCTTTGTGCTCCTCCGCATTTAGCAGAATTGAATTCTTCATTTGTGCGTATGTGAGGGGAGGGATTAAACTGAACTATTTGGATGAGAAGTAATACATTTGGTTTCAAGAAATGGAAACCAAATGGCAGTGAGAGTAAACCACTGAAAATACTTGTAGATCAAAAAGATTTTTAAAAAATAATAAAGCATCCTCAGCTTTTTTTAAGGTTCAGGTGAAAGAAATCTAACTAAAATTGGAATCAATTGACGAGAAGATAGAGTTTGATGGTCTTACACAGTATTTCATTCAGCCATACTGCCTGTCAATTCATGAGCTCTGTCTAATAAGGAACAATGAAGAGTTAGTTCTAACTTTGGAAAAGTTTGACTGGGGATGCCAAGACAGAATGGAAATGCCAGTACTGCTCACCACACATGATCAATGAGTGTCACAGTAGACCCTGCTATGAATTGTGGGAAAACACTTTTTTAAAAAACTTAAGAAGAGGAAACTATTTTTTTTTTAATCAAGAAGAAACATTAGGAACTTCCCTGGTGGCGCAGTGGTTAATAACCCGCCTGCCAATGCAGGGAACACAGGTTCGATCCCTGGTCCGGGAAGATACCACACTCCACGGAGCAACTAAGCCCGTGCACCACAACTACTGAGCCTGCACTCTAGAGCCTGTGAGCCACAACTACTGAGCCCGTGCACCACAACTACTGAGCCTGTGCTCTAGAGCCCATGAGCCACAACCACTGAGCCCACGTGCCACAACTACTGAAGCCCGCACGCCTAGAGCCTGTGCTCTGCAACAAGAGAAGCCACCACAATGAGGAACCCATGCACCACAAGGAAGAGTAGCCTCCGCTTGCCACAACTAGAGAAAGCCCGCACACAGCAATGAGGACCCAACACAGCCAAAAATAAATAAATAAAATAAAATAAATAAATTTTGAAAAAAAAGAAGAAACCTTAAATTTGTTTTCTCTGCTTTTTGATAATGATAAAGAGACAGCTAAAAATAATAACTCATGGACTGAAATGTTCCAGGAAAAAAAAATGTAGGCATGTATAATGCATGGCCATGAGATACATAGTAAACTCTAGTTATCATTAATTTAATAAATACCTTGACCTTTTGAAGCCTTGAGGAGTTTTTCTTAGAGTTACATCTTGATACATTAAAAATAATTCATTACCATTTTAAATAAAGGTCCATGATATATTACTTTAGTTCCATTCATTTTATGGCTAAGAAATAATATTGCTATAATGTTAAATTAGTGGTAAAAAAGGATTTTTAAAAGCGCTAATATAATGGTGCATTACCAGTAATTTTTAGTGTAATCACATATAATACTTCAGTAATAAACTATAGCCTGCATGAGTTTAAACCTAAAATTACTCCTTACCTCTAGGTAATTCTCTATAAAATCAACCTGGAAAAATCTTATTAGGTTTATTTTATTCCTTTTATGCAAACTTCAAATGGTTACTTTCTAACCTTTCAAAATATTTTTGGAAAATCAAGAAGGAATTAGTAATTTGGACTTTTAGTTTCTAATGTTTGAAAACAAATTTAAACAAAATACTTGAAAAGCAGTCGTGCAAGATGCAGTTTGCATAATTTATATCAGAGTAACAAATATTGTTGTTCTAAATAATATTTCCATTATTGATTCAAACAAGTTCCTTTCACTACTCTTGCTTATGTGATGGATGTATTTTTCCTGCTATGAAAAAAAGAAAATCAGCACTATGAAGAAACGCAGATGACATTTCAAAAATAATGGTTGAATAGCTCTCTCGTAACTATAATGACATTTTAACTGAGAAGTTCCCAAACTAGAAAAGCTAAAATTCCCATGTCCACCTCTTTTCCCAAGATATCCTCAAATGTGAAAAGCTTTTCTTTAATAACACAATTGACTTGAAGCCAAACATAAATCTGATTTTTAAAGATGTTCCTAGTGGTCTAAATTTTTTTTTTAAGATTTATAATTTATTTATTTTTGGCTGCATCGGGTCTTAGTTGTGGCACGCGGGATCTGCATTGAGGCATGCGGGATCTTTCATTGCGGCATGAGGGCCTCTCCCTAGTTGTGGCAGGCGGGTTTTCTCTCTCTAGTTGTGGCGGGCAGGCTCCAGGGTACGTGGACTCTGTAGTTGTGGCACGCGGGTTCCAGAGCATGCGGGCTCTGTAGTTTGCAGCACGTGGGCTCTAGTTGAGCCGCGGGAGCTCAGTAGTTGTGGTGCGTGGGTTTAGTTGCCCCACGGCATGTTGGATCTTAGTTCCCAGACCAGGGATCAAACCCGCGTCCCCTGCATCGTAAGGCGGATTCTTTACCACTGGACCACCAGGGAAGTCCCTCTAAATTTGAATTTATGCTCCTACTAACCAAACTCTCTCCTGTTCTGTCTTATAAACATTAGTGACTGTATATCTTACTCAGTGATTCTTTGATCTGTCCCTGAATTACTGTGATTTGTATATAGCTGTGCTAAATTTTCATTCATTCATACATTGAGTCATTTATTCATCCAACCAAATGCCTCCCGTATGCCAGGCACGGGTCTAGGCACTAAGGATTCAGTTTTTAAAAAGCAAGGTCCCTACCCACATGGAACTTGCATTCTATCTCTGGTTACTACGCTGAAATCTCACTCTAAATGATTTTCTGCCTCAAGAAGAATTTAGTCTGAAGCAAATTCACCTTATGCTCATGAATCCAAAAGTTCACATTCTTAGACCATTTCATTTCTAAATGAACGTTTATAGATGATTAGCAACAAATAAAAGAAATATATCTGTATATTTAGCAGTCAGCAAATCATTTCATTGACTAGAGTTTATCCGGTTTACAGAGCTTGGGGCTATTAGAAGAGGCTTAATTAGTATTGATACTATCAGCGTTTGTACTTAAGTTAATATCCTAATTTTACATGCTACATAAGAAACAATACAACAACATCTAAGTGTTTGAAAATGTTGGGAAGCTTTAAAAAAGCTTTTTTAAAAAAAAAATTGGATATCACTGTATTGTACACCTGTAACTCATATAATATTGTACATTTACTATACGTCAATTAAGAAGAAAGGAAAGAAAACAATATAACAACACCTAAGTGGTTGAAAATGTTGGGAAGCTTTAAAAAAGCTCCTAAAAAAAGAAAGAAAGAAAAAAGAAAAGCTCCTGGAGAATTTTTCTCGTTTACAGCGACCTGTAGCTATTCACACTAGTATTGTCGGACTTCATAGCGTAATAAGTAATTGAAGTGACCTGTGACTGTGCTCCACCAAAATATATTTAATTTCTCTACTGTGAATGACCTCTTCATTATAAAGTGCAAATTTACTCTGTTCTGATGTTAAAATGTCACATTCGCACTTCCAAATTGCTATATTTTATTACATCTTAATTTTGGTGGAAAACGTTTACATTGATATTGAAGATGATATGATGCAGATTTTTTGTTCTTTATCCTGAGGTGTGAGGCCCTCCCGCCCACTGAGTACAACAGAAGCAGAGAGAGACTGAATCACTTCTCTGCAAGGATGTGAATAGGCTGTTTGATGCCTGTGGCTTAGTGGGTGAATCTATAAACTGGAGTCAAAAGATTTAGCGAGGGATGGTTTCTTTATCTGTAAAAGAGGCAAAAAATATTTGCTTTTCCTACATCAAAGTTTTTTTGCAAGGATTGAGTAAGATAATGATATCACTTTGCAGAAATTATATACAATTCTAGAAGCTATAACTGGTATTATTTCAGTTTTCTGGTTTTGTCTGCTCCCCAGTTATTATTATACTTTATGTATGTGCGTTTAAGGAAACAATGCTTCTCATCAAGATTTGAATTATACAGTTAAACTGCTCCTTTGTTTTCAAGGTGCTGTTTGCTTATTTTGGAGCTAATGATGAGATTCCCTTAATTACTGGTCACCTTAATTGCTGGTCATATTAAACAATAGATGCTGTGACATGGCTTCCCAATGACTGGATACATTACTGAACCCAGGGGACTTACAGAGTAATACATCAGACATGAGAGACACTTTAATGACAGCCGTAAATTACAACTGCTCCTAAACTGGGGAATGAACATTTTAGCACTTCCTCTGGGATGAACTCAAGCCCAAGTCATTCATTGAGTTCTTTGGTGTGCAGTGATGCCTGTGGGAAATTAACAGGGAAGTGGAGCCCTTTCCTGTAATAATACAAAATGATTAAGGGGACCTTAAAAAAAATCAATTGACTAATCAATAGTGTATAACTGCTTGGAGCATTTTCCCCATGCTAATCAGACATTAAGTTGTTTAAACTAAATATCTCCAGTTTCCCCTATTACTGAACTGATTTATAAGACATGGTCAAGGATGTCAGAGTCTACTGGAGCCAGATTCCAGAGCATTTGTCATTAAAGAAAGATGGAAATAATTCGTAGATGGTTCTCTCTCACTACAGATTCAGAAGGCTCTTGAAAGGGAAGATATAATAGGAAGATATAAAAGAAAGTGTTCTTCTAGTTCCCAGACATTTGTGAATTAATGTGGTAATCCCAAATTCTAAGCATGTATAGTTGCTTGAGAATATGGGCAGGGACTTGATTGAATTCAGGAGTGATGGAGGTCAAAATAACTATAGAAAACATCTATACACTATATATTTTCAGGCCTTTAAAATTTTTTTTTAACTTCAGCCATGGTGAACAGCATGCAGCAAACAAGACTCCGAATTCCAAACAACCAAAGGTATTCAAACAACACCTGTGAAGTGACGTATTATTACCTACCTGTATATTGCCAGCAATTCTAGTATCAAAACCACGTGTACACTTTTTTTAAAAGTTGAATGCCACTGTGCGGGGTGGGAGGGAACACTAAGAAATAACTTTAAACAGGGGGAAAAACTTTTTTTATTGATATGTTTTACTTTGCTGGCAGACCAGAGCAAAGGTTTTGTGAACATTTAAAAGATGAAAAAGGTGAAGAATCCCAGAAGCGGTTTATCTTGAAGCGAGATAACTCTAGTATTGATAAAGAAGACACTCAGGTTGGTTCTCAAGTTTGAGAGTGGCTGACGTTGTTGTTTTTGAAGGTGGGCTGCCTGATGTTCTTGTCATTCTGTTGTCCCCGCTCCCCCTCCCAAATCTCCCCTGCCTCTGAGACGACTGTCCCCCCCCCCAGCCTCCTGCCCCCCTCCCCCCCGCCTCCCTCTTTGGCATTCAGTGGGTAGCAAAACACCACATCCTGGTTGCTTCAGCGATGGCTCTGTGTTGGGCTGCATGGGTGGTGCTTGACGCCGGCTCTGCTGCATGTCTTGGGGGGTTGGGATGCCGCAGGCTCCGAGCTGATGGGAAGAGCTTTGTCAGTTGCATTTCCAGGTGTCTGTGTAACTCTGGCAGTCGTTCCCCTCCCTACAGCTTTATCCTTCCGTTGTGCACACATTGAGCTGGATTGTCAATACGGACCGCTGATCAACTGATGTAGCTGTTAACAACAAACCTTGTTATGGTGAGGCCAGGTGGATTTTGCAAACTCTCCTAAAATAAGTCTTCACAACAAAGAATTGAGTTCAGGTTTTAGTCCCCCACCCCTTCCCCTTCCCGTGTTTTATCGTCCATGTCAGTTGTCTGCTTGTTTTGCACGAACTGGAGCAGAACTTCCTCCTTACGTGTTTTTTGCTTGTGACAAAACATTACATTGTTCTAGAGTAGCCTTACTCATGGGACCTCAACAAGGCTAGAGAGACTTGTCTATGGATGGAGGGGGTGGGTTCCAGGGTGATTAAGAAGAAAACTAAGTAAATGGCAAAAGAAAACAAAATTTTAATGATAAGAGGAACAGTAGAAGGTCATGTAAATGTCATTACAGTTACCCTTTATGTCTCTGACAATCAAATAGATTTTTTTTTTGGCAATGACTTTGCTTTAGAATGCTGAAAGGTAAGACAATCTGCGTCTCACTCAAGTTATTATTTTAATTACCCACAGTGAGTCACCGTGAGCCTGTGTGTGCATCTCTGACGCACTTTTTTTAAAAAAAAAAAACCCGTTCGTCATTTGTATCTCGTTTCCTGCCACCACCGTCAAACCACACCATGGCTCGAGTTGACTCTGGAACATGTGCCCGTGTCCTGTACTTAGTGGGTGTTTGTTGGATGGATGGATGGACGTGGTTAGTGCAGGGCGTTTGGGGAGGAACGGCAGGAATAAGATGGGAGGGCGGTAGAGACACAGGAAGTGGCTCAGCGGGAAGAACAGCAGTCCTCATGCTGGGTTCTTTGAATTGTTAGATTTCTTGACATCGACCTTAATCAGCAGACAAGCTTTTTGAATTTAGTTCCTCTTTTTATCCCAGACGCAATTCACAGAATAAGTCATTGAGAGAATAAAAATACAAGTTAGGATGCAGAGAAGTAGCATCCCCGTCTTCCATTCTGCCTGTTCCCTTCTTTACCGCCTTGCTCTGTTTCTCCGGTCCCCACGTTTTCAAAGCCATTTCTTCTCTTAGCCATCTTGAACTAGCCACTTCCTCTTTTCTCACCACCATTCTGCCTCCTTTTGGGGAGTCAAAATCACACAGGTTTGCTAAGGAGACAGAGCCCATGACTCATGACCCATCACGTAGCCAACTGACTGAATACCTGAGGCACATTCAGGAGCTTACACTCCAGAAACTCCCATGCTACTTGCATCCGGCAAGGGAGCAAGCAGGAGTAACAAGCATCCCCTGCCGTTGCATGGCACACACACCACACATGTACCCCACCACGGCTTCCTTAGGGACCAGAGGGAGTAAGGCTTTTCACGCCCCATTTGCTTAAGTGAACATTTATTATTCTCAGCTGACAGTTTTTCTTAACTGAAGATTTCCAACAGCTCAACTTGGATAACCCTCCTGATTTCTTTTTTCTGTTCAGCAAAACAGAATGCATCCATTTAGAGATGACAGACGAAGTAAATCAATTGAAGAGAGAGAAGAGGAATATCAGAGAGTGAGGGAGAGAATATTTGCACACGATGTGAGTAGTTGTTTTCATTGCCTCTTGAGTGCGGTCCTTCCGTCAGCAGCAAGGCAGCCTCATTCCCCAGACAGGGAGCTGGCAGGGACGAGGGAAGCTGGAGGCAGGGAACAAACCGAAGGGCAGCAAACTAGAGGTGTTTCTGGAAGAGGACCTGCTTCAGGGAAGTGATGGAGGAGGGGCCGAGGGTTTGCATGTGTTCTCTAGGGTATGACCTGTGGGGAAATAGAGATACCATTTTGGTCAATGAAATAGACCGTAAGTACAGAGAGAGGTTGCCAGATTTGCAGAAATCCCTTCACGTTCACATTAGCCAGCAGATACCACACGGTTGTCTTTTTAAGACCAACATTGTACACAGGAAAGAATTACAGGAAAAGAAAGAAGAGTCGTTGATCTTACACACACACACACACACACACACACACACACACACACACAGAATTTTCTGCCATCTTAGCAAGTATGGACATTTTATTATATCAAAGTTAAATAGTGATATTCATCCCCCCCCACTCCATTTTCAGATCGAATAGTTCTGTGAACAATTTTCAAGGATATAGTCAGAAAACAATTTTTATTGTTCAAATCCCAAAGAAGATGTGGTTGGTTTTTTTTTTATCTTTTTCCTCAGTGTGGCCAAAATTAAATGCAATTAAATTAAATACAAATTAAAAGGTTTAAAAAAACTGGATTTAAATGCAATGAAATGAAAAGGACAAGCTATTGTCATAGGTTTTCCCTTCCATGAACTCATCTGGCACCCTCCTAAAACACTGTGGCCTCTTCTCTCTGCAGAGGTACAGCCGTGAGCACCTTTGTGTAGACTCTCTGCTGCCAACACCTCTGGCGTTACTAAGTCAGGTGGAGCGTCTGACCTCCTGTGTGATTTGCTCCTGGATGTCTTACAAAGCCAGCCTAGCATGGAGGGGGACTGTTCTCCCTAGAGGTGTTAAGCCCAAGCCAGTCTCCCTGATCTCTAGATCCTCTCTGCCTTTCTTAAAACACAATTTTCAGTTGAATAATCTGGCCCAGAGCTTGGGAATTAGAGGAGTGTGAGAGAAGGAGATGGAGGTAGCCATAGTTGGCTGATGTCCAGGTACAATTCTAGAAGATTCTAGAAAATTCTTTTATTATGGTCAGAATTATTGAGGGTGCATAGGACAGCAAGACACATGGTAGACCTTTCCTTATGTTTGCTGGATATAAGAATGCAGTAATGAGAGGATCTTTTCTAGTCATGATACTATAATGATGCCAACTGTGGACTGGAGGTAGAATGTTCCTGTCTGATGACCTTCAAGAAGAGAAATATTTCTGAAGGCTAGTTTATTTTCTATTTCTCTCTCTCTTTCTCTCTCTCTCTTACACACACACACACACACACACACACACACACCTTTTCCCTCTTAGTCTGGTTCTGGCAAGTCATATAGTTTATGAATGAGTTGTTACATTGATAAACAAATACTTATCACCCACATAATATACAAACAACATTATTCTTTTTTTTTCTTGCCAAAGCTGTGCCACATTGCCAGACACTCAAGAGCCAGGTGACAGTAAGTAACGTCACTGATGCATGCCTGTGATGGGGGTGACACTTGCCCTGCTGTACTTCATTTGTGTATCCTCGTGTCCATAGGGAGGTCGTCAAAGGGAGAAGGGGTCAGCGTGACTCCCTTTACACATTGCATTTCCTCACATCCATCTTAAGGAGATTATTCGTAAGCGACCTGTGTTCCAGGCTAAAGATTGGAGGCAAGGGTTCCTGTTTAAAGCCTCTATGGCCACATGCTGTATTAACTTTTTTTAACAAGTAAAAGGAGACTTAAATGTGAGAAAGCTTAAATGCAAAGCTATTGTCATAGCCTTTTTATTCCATGAAATCATTCAGCAGCCTTCTCTACAATGCTGTGGCTGCTTCTCCCTATGGGAGTGGAGGCATGAGCTCCTTTGATAGGCTGTCACACCTGGTGGCCAGCACTTCTGGCTTTACTGATTCAGATGGGAAACTGCCTGTTTCTGACACTGCTTTTCACTTGATCTCCTAGGGCAGTAGTTTTTTAATCAGCATGCTGTACCCAGAGTGTACTCATAAAGGGCTTCAGAGATCAAATAAAATCCCCGATATTACCTGCAAAATATTATGTTCATGAGCATATGTGCATTTTTCTAAGGATAAGATCTCTAGTGTTTATCATATTCTTATAAGTTTTCATGATGCTTAAATGAGCCACTAAGAGCCACTTTCCTAGACGGAAAACAAAATGTCTTTCTCCCTAGTCTGATAGCTCTTGTAGAGACAATGCAGTCATACTACTGGTATTCTCTGTTTTAGCTATTAATATTCCCAAATTTAGCAGCTTAAAAAACAAACAAACAAAAATCTGCTTCTCTCACAGTTTCCATGGGTCAGGAATCTGGGAGTGGCTTAGCTGAGTGATTCTGACTCAAGGCTTTTCATGAGGTTACAGTCAAGCTGTCAGCTGGGGCTGTACTCATCTGAAGGCTTAGTGAAGTGGTTATCTGCTTCCAAATTCACTCGAGTATCTCCAGGCCTTAGTTCTTTGCTGGCTGTAAGCTGGAGATCTCACTTCCCACATAGTGATGTGGGCTTCTCCATAGACTTGACAGGTATCCTCAGAATGGCAACTAGCTTCCCCCAGAGCAAGTGATCTGAGAGGGAAAGAAAGAATCCCAATTGGAAGCCACAGTCATTTATAACCTGATCCTGGAAGTGACCTACCTTCCCTTCTGCTGTATTCTGTTGGCACGCAGACCAGCCCTGGTGCATGTGGGAGGTGCTACACAAGGCAGGGGTCACTGGGCGCCACCCTGTACTAACAGGATAACACAAACTCAAGGACATAACAGCAATATGAACTTTCTCGAATATACATAGTAACATAAAGACAGGACCCTTTAGGGAACCTTCACCTATGCAATTCCAGATTCCCAAATGATCATTACTGCTGCCCAAATTGTCGAGGTTCACAAGATAATAATTAAAGTATCTTAACTCAATTGTAAAACAAATGCAAAGAATCCAGCATAAGGAAATTAAGTTACAGGCATCTAATCTTTTTTTTAGCTGGTCTTTAATTTAGCATCTTCATAATTTAAAAACAGAGGTTATATAACCAGCTTCCTTTGCCAATTATTAAGTGTGGAGTAGTTCAAACAGGTTCAAATATCGATATACTTAAGTAGGATTTTTTTTTCTACTTGAAGTTACAATAGAGATTTATAGAAAAATACTTTCTGGTATTTACACTTTAGCAAAATCCAGATTTGTTTTAAAATTAGAAGCGTTCTTGAATATTTTACAAATGTATCTTGGTTTCTAAGGATGTGTGTGTGTGTGTGTGTGTGTGTGCTTTTGTACATAGGTGCACAATCAGTATATGCAGATTACTTCAGGGTTTTCTAGAAAAAGTTTTTCAAATATAGTTTGAGAATTTTGGTATCTTGAAATAAGACCAATTTATCTATTATTTGGGAACTAAAATGTTATTTAGAGCACACAACAATTTAGTTCTCAAATAATAAATAAATGTACTTTTGTTGTCAGAAATACTCGAAATATAGCTCTTGTTTCCTTTGGCAAGAATTTCAACTTGTTTTATGATTAATCCTATGCAATGTTGTTCCTTTTAGGAAGGTTAAGTTGATAAAGCAATATATTTGAGAGAGACCTGTTTTGCCTGTAGGGTGATTTCTGAAGGGTATTTATGTATAAATAGGGATTCGGGGAGGACCTCATCTTTGGTCTCCTTTGCATGTGCTGGGATTCTTCAGGGAGAGCTGATGATGAGGGTGTGAGGCACCACCTGGCTTGGGGGCGGCACGTGGAAGAGAATTCTGTAAGCCATCGGCAAAAACGTTTTCCTCCTTTAAAAAAAAAAAGACCTTTGTTTACATCTGAGGATGCATATACCTGCCAGCTCTGAATCCTGGGCTTAATTACGGTGACAATTTTATCTTTCTCTGCTATTAAAATTTGTAAGTTATTAATGCTACTTTATACACACACACACACACACACACACACACACACACACACACACATTTTCATCAGTTACTGAATCGTAGCCCATAACTGTCTCTTGTCTTATTTATGAAAATGTGGTAGATGGATGATGAGATGATTTTTTAGGACCTTTCCACAATAATCAGGCAGATGCTCTGGAGATTGGTTATGGGGAACATCATCTTTGACTTGCAAGTGACTTATTTTTTAATTCAAAGAGTTTTGGGCTGCTTCACTTTCCCCCAAATGCTATTAGATTAATGAGTCTGAAGAGGTCAGCATGTCTTTGATCAACTCCTTCAAAGAAGTAATTGAGTCTCAGTTATTCAGTACCAGCCAGAACATCCTAAATGTAATTGACCTCTCTTCAACCTCAACAGATGAGAAATAACAAAGTATTAAATTCATCATGGATATCTGACACAATCTCACTTTTGTCACATACCAGGACTTGGCTCAAAGTTGACTCAAACCGGTAGGGAAACCAAACTAAAGGAAATAAAGACAATGGGATATTTAGCTTACTTTAAAGAGATCCTCATAGGAATAATGTCAAGGGCACATCATCTGTATTTGTTTCCTTTTATAGAATTAAATGTCAAATTTTTTAAAAAAGATATTTTTCTGAAAAGCTTTTTTCTTAGTTGGCTGTTTTTGCCTTTTGTTTAATAAAATTTTTGCACACTTGATCTTCGGGATGCATGTTAAATGCACAGAGGTTAAAACAGAAATCGTTCTAGAGATGCCCCCATTAAAATGCTCAGACCACTGAGAAAAACATTTATGCCCAATCTAGCCCTTTGGCTTAGTGGAAGGAAATGATTTCTCCAGTAAAATGTAGAAAGAAACCAATATCCTGCTGGCATCTCTGAGCGGTGGTTACATTAGCAGCATTTTTAATTCAAAAATTCAATATTGAAAGGTCATTATTATTTCTTTAGTTTTATTTTATCTTAAAATCGACCTGTTAAGTCTCTATTTATCCCTTTAGCCAGGTGACTTATTCATCATTTAGAAAATCCACACGTATAATTTTACATTTGTAAATTTACATTTACAAACTTAGTACTTTGGACATGGTTTTATATTAGTTCCTAAACACAGTCGTATTTTAGGACTGTTGCACCATATTTTGTTTAGACTTCTCTTTCTCTGTTTGTTAAAACTTAATTTGATCTACCTTTCCCAAGCACATATGATAATGGAATTTTATCTTCCCTAAGTTGTATATTAAACCCAAGATAGCAGAGAAATGTGTGCTAGAGAATGCAAGCTAAGAAGAAAGTCACTGGGTTTTTTGTGTGAAAAACTAAGATATATTAGATGGAGCTTGATATTCTTTCCCAATTAACTTCATTTCGTTCTCACTTGTTTTCTGAGCACCCCGCTGCCCCCGCCAACTCCCCGCCAAGATTGTTTGATAGCATCTCTTTGGTTTGAGAGTCTTGCAGGTCATCTGTTTACGTTGTGAGAGTTTATTGTTGCCAGGTCATAATTTCAGGATTGTGGCTTTACAGCTCTCCCATCCTCAGGTGGATCGTGCCAAGTTTGCACGCTCTGCCGTGATCTGAACTTGTCCTTTTGGCTCCTGATGGCGGCTGCATCTCGGCAGCCCTAGAGGAAACCACTAGCTCAGGACCTGATGCTCACAGGTTTCTCCAGCAGCTTCATTCACAACATCTCTCTTCTGACCTTGGCGCTACACGGGCTAAATCTATGTGAAACCTGGAGACACCGTGACGGAAAAGAGCTGCATGAGAATGGTTTACACTTCTAACTCTAACCGTTTTTTTTTCCTTTTTTTTATTTCCATTTTTTCTGAAAATGGTACATATTTTTCTTAATTCTTTTCCTCTTGGAGGGGAAAAGTAGTTTGAAAAGCAGGCAAGGATTTGGGCTCCCTCAGCATATCCAGAACATCTGATACAATGCTTTTTTTTGTTTTTCAGTCAGTTTGCTCCCAGGAAAGCCTTTTTGTGGAAAACAGGTAAAATGAAATTTGCTTTTTCATGTCTTTAGAGGAACAAAGTCTGTCAATGTGTCTTGTTTTTCATAGATATACATATGCCATATATAAGTGTGTGCTTGAATATATGTATAAATAAATACATATATCTATGTGTACACACGTATATATGCACACATATATGTTATTTAGCATGTCTAAAAGCTATTTAACGTTGGGGGGAAATTCCCTCCATTACTTCCAAACATAAGTTTCAACAATTTCCTTATTTAAAGTCTCAACTTCTGGTCCTTCCAAAGGTATAATCCTGTTACCTTCCCCAGGCATTAAAAAGTATAAATGTTGAGACAAGAACTTGCAGTTTCATTGGCTTATTGAATAGGCTGCTAAAAGTACTTGTGTATTTGGTGTTATTGACCTCTTCCTGTGCCCTATCGTTCTATGTAGCTACACAGATGATAATTTGAATAGTATTGTTTTATGTTTCTCATTCTAAATAATCTGTCTTCATAAAAGGCTGAACTTGGAAAACTTACCTAACCGATCTAGATTTATCAGTGTACCTGGCGGGGTATTAGTAGAGAAGGTGGTGGTTATGACATGAATGTGTTAAAACATTTATACAAAGTCTTGAGTATAAGAGCAGAAGTTCTCAAATTTAGCATGTACCTTTTAAAAATAGTTCTAAACTGATATAGATATTAAAATGCTCCATTGATTTAATTGCACGTTTTCAAGGGGAATTAAGGAATTCCTCATTAGCTGTACTGATCACATTAAAATGCATCACAGTGGGCAACTTGGATTGGAAATATGGTAGCCATTAAAAGAGTGGTGGTTAATTTCATTTCAGGTGTTGGCTTAATGGGTATCCCTATAAAATCGATTAAAATGGAGGCTATTTGATTAAATTCCAGTACTTAGAGAAAAGTTAAACCTGGCATTCAAGAGGATTGGTTTAAAAAATGCCCTCATTCATAGTAGCAGTTAGAAAACGTCAAGTAACTACCCTCAACTGAATAACCTCTTGTAGAAGAAGGGATGAAAGTAGTGAACAGGTCTTTACAAGGCATCCAAAAGCATCCTCAAAAACCCATACAGTTTTCAACAAGTATTCCTTTTTTACAGTAAATTAAGAATCCGTGAGCTTTACCATCGTAGGGATGTTAAAGCAATCCAAAATTCTATATCCAAAATTGAATTTGGATGTTGGATGCAACATTTGGATGTTGAAGCAATCCAGAATTCTATATCCTTACCCAAAGAACGAAGTGAGCATTTAGAATTCAGTTTAGTAGGACATGTCATTCCCTAGTCTTCCAGCCAATTATTTTCCCTACTTACTCCCTAATCTTCGTCATATACTTGTGTTTTGTATGAAAAGACTGCTAGTGCACTTGTGTCCCTAATATTCAAATTGGATTATATTCATCAATACAATAATTTGTCACAAATATGCATTGCATATGTGAAGAAGTATTGATGGTCCCCAAAAGCAAAATTCTGAATAGATCCCTACAAAAATAAATACATTTCTTTGATACCTGCCTTTGGAAGGCACATTTCACTATGCCCAAAATATAAAGAATAACTAATATTACCCAAAGAAAAAAATCGCAACCGATATATTTAATTAATTAAATGTCTATTATATCAACATCCATTTCTTTGATTCTCCCCTCCTCTTCCATTCCATCTGTTTCTTCTTCCCTTCTTCCTGTCTAGCATCGGTACTTTATCCTAGGGTAGGGAAAAATCAGGCTGCCATTAATTTATTAGGGCAAAATTCTACATCTTGAAAATAAACCATAGCATATAGAGTTGATTTGCAAGACAGGTGTGCCATAGTTGAGTACACATCCATTTAACATAGGGCATTTAGTACCCTTAGATTTTATATCATAAAAATCATGTTTTTCATTTCCAGTAGGCTCTTGGAAGACAGTAACATATGCAGTGAGACCTATAAGAAAAGACAGCTCTTTCGGTTGGTATGGTTTACTTTTTTAAAACTGTGTTTTCAGATGATGTGGTGGAATCAATGTTAAATATAAGTGTATTAGTGTAAAATATCTCTGTTCATGAAATAAAATATGTTTGGTTATCTCTTTGTAAAGGTTATTACTGAGCTAGTGTTGAAGCCATACGGGGTCCTGTGAGATACAGGACTGGGAAACCAAGTGCTTTGTCTACAGTCCTTTAGGGTTCTTCCTCGGATTTTCTGGGTT
The DNA here is from genome assembly GCF_951394435.1 of Stenella coeruleoalba. Lineage (NCBI taxonomy): Eukaryota > Metazoa > Chordata > Mammalia > Artiodactyla > Delphinidae > Stenella > Stenella coeruleoalba. Next base: position 55,391,026 of record NC_137156.1, read on the forward strand.
TTTTTCCTCCAGGACTAACTTTGACAGCACACTGATTTCACATTCCCAAATCAACTTTGGTAAATTACACTGAGTTAAAATTTCTCTTATAGCTTGCAATTGTGTATACGTTCCCAACACTGGAAAACAAATCAATGAAAACTCTATTTGAGTAGTTGATTTTTAGCCACTACTATCCATCATAATATTTCAAACAATATTTTTTAAAGCACAGATTTTATTTCTAAAGAAAGATATGGGATTGTTTCCAATTATAATGAACTGCTTAAATCAAGATCTGTGTGGGATAAGGAGAATAGATTTTATATATATATATATATATATATATATATATATATATATAATATGTATAAAGTTTTATACTAGGCTAGAGAGTGCCATGAAAGCAGAGGTACTATACCCGCTCTCTCATTACTTTATTTTTATTTTTTATTTATTTATTTATTTATTTTGCGGTACGCGGGCCTCTCACTGTTGTGGCCTCTCCCGTTGCGGAGCAACAGGCTCCAGACGCGCAGGCTCAGCGGCCATGGCTCACGGGCCCAGCCGCTCCGCGGCATGTGGGATCTTCCTGGACCGGGGCACGAACCCGTGTCCCCTGCATCGGCAGGCGGACTCTCAACCACTGCGCCACCAGGGAAGCCCACTTTATTTTTTTAATTAAAAATTTTTTTTATCTCATTACTTTATTAAATGTGTCTCTACCATCCATTATAGGGCAATGGATACACAGTGCTATATATATTTTATATGTATATGTGTATATATATATTCAATATCTAATACATATATTTACCTAATATATATATTTAATATGCTAGTGCTTTTATGAATATTAGGATTCATCTCTGTTGTAGGAAAGGCAAAACAAACAAACCAACAGAACTTCTTGACCACTGAGAAAAAAGGAAATACCCAGAAGTAAATGAATTCTATGCTTAGAACATATCTTTTTGCTGTAAATTTGAACTTATGACCTCATCCTTAGAAAAGTTAGAGCAATTTCTTTTCTTTTTACACTTTGGCAGAAACAAACAAAAAAACCAGGATCTATTTTTTTAACTTCCTTTACTTTTCTAGGTTGAACTATACATCTAATACCTTCCTCTTGTATCATTAGACAGTTTATTTTCACACTTGAATATTAAGAAAATAACCTTGCATTTTTTCCCTTGAAAGCCCAGAGAAGGACTAGAATGTATCTGTGCTCGTGCAGTCACACACCATGACCTGGCTTGTTTAGACCAGTACAGATAAAATGTGGGTTCTTCACCCCTAGAGGCATTTAGTTTTACATAGCCCCAAATCTGGTCCCTAGCCAGAGCTACCATCTACTGAAGTCAACCATCCCAAATACGGATGCTATAACCCACCAAAATTACCAAGCACAGAAACTCAGGAATATGACTTAGCACAAAGCCATCCACACACTGATAAAAGCAGTTCAAAATGTACGTTATACCTAACTTGGTAAAAAAAAAAAAAAAAAAAAAAAAAGTGTCACGTTCAAACATGAAGGACATAAAAGTTATCAGTTATGTTAATCAGCACAGAAGCAGAACTTAGAGTATGTGCTTTATGACTACTCTGGGGTCAAATTCTAGTTATGTACAAGAGGGCCAACGCCTCTTGATGGCCAGATATTCATTATCATTGTCTTCCTGGTTTCCAATAGAAGAACACTAGGACTGGGCTTGTTAGGAAGTATAGGAAGGCACTTGTGGATATGATACCTATGATTCCACACCCAGATAGATATGAAATTCAGTTCTGGACCTTACCTTGCCAGTGTTAAGGTGAATGATTGATAGAGCAGTAAAAGATATGATTTCAGTGTATCTGTATCTAGAGATCATAAATTAAATGCATTATTTTGAATCTCATTAATGCTAACTCTCTAAAGCAACAACTTAAACTCCATTTTTTATAAAATGCACAGATCTAGACTTGAGATGAGGATTTGAGCCAGTGGATTAGAGTTAGAAGAAGTTAAGGAAATCTTAGGTTGCCTTATTGGCTATGGGATGTGACATGAGCCTAGAGGAACTACCCAGTGCTTTAGAAACACACTAAAATGCACTTAGGAATAGTGGTGGACACCTCCTTTGCAGAGAAAGGCTTAACCACTCTGGCATTTAGAGGAAGTCTAAATTCCTCCCATGGAGGTGCAGAGTTGATAATTGAAGCGGACTTTAGTGATGATCGCCTCCATATGGGGAATTGCCTTCTGATGCATCCTGTATGCTGAGGACCCCACTCCAAATCTTTTCCTATAATAAATATTCTGCGTTATCTACAGGGGAGATTATTGTCACACCCTTGGTACGTTCATGGTTGCTAAATAATGATTTAGTCAGGCTTTGTCAAGGGTGGGTCAAATCAATCAGAATTATATGAGAAAAGAATGAAGCTAAATTTGGAGATTTAAAGGGAAACAATCAGGAATAGAGCACCTTGAAGGGCTGGTTTTTCTCCACCCAGTCTCCTCTGGGCTGTTTGAATTTCATAGATGTTTAAGAACTAAAGTCACGTGGCCCTTGGTGAGTGTCTGATACTTACTATTCACAAACTAGTCTTTTTTTTAAATAGTCCTTGTTTCTAAAACCAGCCATCCCCGAGGTACGGAACGCAGAGAGAATGTTTGTAAGAAAACATTAAGAGAGGACAGCAGGGCGCTGAGTACTTTTTGTTTTGTGAATTTTCTGTTGCATTTCCTCTCCTCACTGTACAAAGTCTTTATCACAGACTAGCTGTTTCATCTTTATTATCTCCTGGATCCATTGACCTTCTTAAGTTTTCACAAAATGAAAGAAAACGTTTAGTAAGTAAAGTTGAAGCAAAACCTAAAATTTTCTGTATACCTTCTGTACAATTTGGTGGGTGAGTGTTTCAATCAGATATGTATACTTCTGGCATCTCAACAGCCCATGATTGTCTTTAGAAGAATATTAATAAAACTGCTATTCACCACTGTGATCAAGATTTCTATCACATTGCACAGTGATATGAAATGAGGGGTTATATCTATTGCCCATGGTTTTTGTCCCCTTTGCTTATTCATAATCCATGAGAATCTTAGAATATTTTGATGATCCATTATTTCCAAACTGCAGAAAAGCCTTTGAAAAATAGTAACCAAGTCACTCTTTAAGCAGTTGGAAACCAATGAAAATGCAAATTTCATCAACTTTCTCTATAAAATACATGCAGTTTTGCACACTGCTTAGAAATACTCTGTAGTCTTCAAAAATGACTTTTGACTATTGGATCTCTTCCAATAAGTTCAATCTTTTTCTATTTGAATTTTGAACAAATGTGTCATTTCATCTATGGAGCTATTTTGTTATTCCCATTGATCTCCTTGGAAAGTTTCGTGTCAGTGTAGTGTTTGCACTGTTGTTATTATCACGAATTTTTCTGTGTGAAAGGTATTAAAGGGCTCTTTCCTCTGCCCGTGAAGGTTAAACTCACTGGGCAAAATTCTCACCAAAGGTTAACAGAGGAATTCCTGTGATCTCTGTGCTGTCTGCCAAAGCCTTAATATGTATATAATATAGTTAGCAACTAAATTAGTAAATGGCTTCTTTGAAACTGTGTATTTTACCATGGTCCAATTACTTAATGCTAAAGGGAAACATGAAACTCTTCTTCGGTGGGAGTTGCTTTTAGGATCATTTAACATCATAATTGCTTTCAAACACTGAGTCATTGTTGATTTGGGTCAGGAGAATTTACCTTCCTCTCTCCTCTCCACAAGAGAAGTTACCAATTATATCTTATATCCTATTTTTCTTGTTGTTTCCCTTTCACTGGCAGAGGGACCATGTGACATTTCTAGGTTTGGTTTTTCGTTTGTAGCATGAGTGTTTGTGTGATGTGTTACCTGTCTGTCTGTACATCAACAAGGTGTCTGTGCACTGTTTGTGAGGCGACAGGTGTCAAGGAAAGGGTTGACAAGAAGGGTCTTGTGTAGACGGTTCTTACAAGAAAGGTCCCGCTCTGTGTCCGTTCTGCTCTCGGAATCTAATGCTGTCCCGTGCATCTTTCTGATGGCCACACTCCAGGGGCAACAGAGACAGCTCGGGGAGAACATCTGGAAGTCGGCAGAGCAGCTCGGAGAATGAACTCAAGTGGTCTGACCACCAAAGAGCCTGGAGCAGCACAGATTCTGACAGCTCCAACCGCAATCTCAAACCTGCCATGACCAAGACGGCGAGTTTTGGGGGCATCACGGTGCTGACCAGGGGTGACAGCACATCCAGTAGCAGGAGTACCGGGAAGCTGTCCAAAGCAGGTAGTTAGTACTGAATGGGTTTATGTCCTGTGATAGTTTCCTCTGATTCCACCCAAGCTGTGCAGTCAGCGCTCTCACTGACTTCCCTGAACTAAAGATAATGATGTGAATATTAATCACTGGGATAGCAAAAAAGTCAGAAGGTGCAATTGAAATAACAATACTGCCTCTTGCAAGCTGTGCGCCTGGGTCCAATTATTAATCTCTCTAATCTTCAATTTCCTTATCTATAAAATGTGGGTGGTAATAGAATGATACTGTAACTCCCCTCAGTAGACTATTGTAAGTTTAAATTTGACCATTTATATAAAATCAGTTACCAAGGCACCTGCACAAGGCGGCTATTTAACCAAGTTAGCTATTTTTAAAAATGCAATATTATGATTTATTCCTTAAAGATAAGGAATAGGATAAGGAAAGAGAGCCTCAGAAATTTTCAAGTCTCCAAGTAGCTAGGTGCATGCATCTTCTTTTTTCCCGTTTTTTTCTTGTAAGTGAATAGTGATCTTTTTTAATTTTTTTTGCGGTACGCGGGCCTCTCACTGTTGTGGCCTCTCCCATTGCGGAGCACAGGCTCCGGACGTGCAGGCTCAGCGGCCATGGCTCACGGGCCCAGCCGTTCCGCAGCATGTGGGATCCTCCCGGACCGGGGCACGAACCTGTGTCCCCCGCATCGGCAGGCGGACTCTCAACCACTGCGCCACCAGGGAAGCCCGAATAGTGATCTTTTGACATAGGTAGTTGAAGTTTGCATTCATACTGGTGCATTCATAGCCTGCATGTGCAGTGAGTGGGAGTCCTGGGCCCCGAGGGGAAATGCTGAATGGACAACGCCAAGCAGAGGTAAAACACGGGCAGTCCTCCACTGTGAATACTTTCCCAACCAAGCTTCTCACTGACGCTGGGGAGCCTCTTTGTGAAATCTCGGCTCATTATGCTAATGGTTTAACATAATTATGTTGTTGACAAGTGCTTCCTAAGAAATTATCTTGTGTTTTCCTACATAGGCAGAAAATTAATAGCATTTAGTCTCAGCCACTACTTTATGTATATATTCTGCTTCTTGGAAAGATTCAGGTGGGCTCGCACTGCCTTCTGTCATCTCTATTCACCAATTGGTGAATTCTTGATTTCTTCCTCTAATTAATTGCTCTTATATCCCACTATTGCCGCAATCTGAAGTCAAGAAAATCCACTGTGTACACTTGAGTTCCTGTAAACTAAGACAGGTTAAAGAGTTTTAAATCTCCTTCAAACGCAGAAACGAAGTACCTTAAATGGTGCACTTAAAAATTCCAGCACACCCAAAGAGCTCTTAAGATTTTTAAATTAATCGTCCTTCTCCACACACCAACCACCAATCATCTCCAAAGCAAAGCTCTTTGGAAACATTTAAAACACTTCAAGAATGCTAAAATGCCATGTTCTTTGAAGAATGATTAGAAATTGTAAGTGCTTCAGACATTTTTTTTTTTTTCTTTTCATCTAAGTGTCTCCATTTGAAAGCCTGTCAGGGTACAGGAATGGCAAGAAAAAAAATTAAAGGGGATCAAGATAGGATGTCAAAACAAACTTACAATCTCCCAAGATGGTTTTATGAAGCAAAGCTGTCAATTTTGCTGTCATGGAGCTTCAGAACCACACAAGTTTCTGATTTTTTACTTTATTGTTCACAGTGGAATGGCAAACTTTTTTTGACCTTTTAGAAGCTAAGTCTGGAGTTGTGACGTTTAAGTTATTCTTCTCCTCCTCTAATTACATAGGTTCTAGCTTCAAATAGTTAATAATGAGACTCTTTCCAGGTGGGAAACATGTTTTGCTCCATTTGGGGAAAAGCATATCAACTGAAGTCAGAATGCACAAGCACATCCTCTTGAGATCTGGGCTGTATTTCCCTTATTGAACCCCCTGCACTGAGCACAGCAGTGGTCACCTATCAGGGGTCCAGTGCAGGCCTGTGGAGACAGCTGATTTCATCACATCCTCATTGGGAAGAGGACTTGAATGACGCTTGCACTGCGACCCCAGCTTTTTCTTGGTAGTGGCGATGGGGTTGAGAGAGAAGTGTGTGTGATATCTATTTCTTTCCACACTGGCCACACCATGTTGGGTTTTTTTGTTTGGTTGGTTGGGTTTTTAAATCTAATTTTTATTTTATATTGGGGTATAGTTGATTTACAATGTTGTGTTAGTTTCAGGTTTACAGCAAAGTGGTTCAGTTATACATATAACTGAATTCTTTTTCAGATTCTTTTCCCATATAGGTTATTACAGAGTGTTGAGTAGAGTCCCCTGTGCTATACAGTAGGTCCTTGTTGATTATCAATTTTATATATATTAGTGTGTATCTGTTAATCCCAACCTCCTGATTTATCCCTCCCCCCCCTTCCCTCTTTGGGAACCATAAGTTTGTTTTCGAAGTGTGTGAGTCTGTTTCTGTTTTGTAAATAAGTTCACTTGTATTGTTTTTATAGATTCCACATATAAGTGATATCATATGGTATTTGTCTTTCTCTTTCTGACTTACTTCACTTAGTATGATAATCTCTAGGTCCATCCATGTTGCTGCAGATGGCATTATTTCAATCTTTTTATGGCTGAGTAATATTCCATTGTATATATGTACCACATCGTCTTATCCGTTCATCTGTTGATGGACATTTAGGTTGCTTCCATGTCTTGGCTATTGTAAATAGTGCTGCCATGAACATGGGGTTGAGAAATAAGTGTGTGATATGTTTCTTTCCACACTGGCTACACCATGTTGTTTTACTACCATCCTTCTCTCTTGATGTCCAGAGCAGGGCTTCTCGACTTCAGCTGCATCAGACTCACAAGAAGAATTTGTTCAAGCACAGATGGCTTCTCTACAAACCAAGCTTGAGAAACAACTGCTCTGGAGAAATAAGATAGCCTTCCGTTTTGTTTTCACCATTTTACATGGCCTGGCATCTTGTTTTCTGGAGGCAAGGGTATCCTTGTTGTTGTTACCTTCCTGGTCTATGCCCTGGGGTATTTCTGGAGCCAGTGCAAGATGCCTCATCTTTCCATCACTTCCTCTTCTCCGTGTTTATTTTCGTCACTACACAAATGCATCCTGGATATTCTTTTTCCCTCGTAATTTCAGAAGCTTTAGGTTATTCTACTGAACTCTGACACTTGGATCTGGAAACATTTTCTCAAACTCAGGAGAGAAAAATACTCATGGTTCAGGGTCCCTGTAAAAGAAAAATTGCATCTGATGAGTTAAAGAGGCAGGGAAGACTTTACCCATAACTAATTCAATAGAGGTCAAGACTGTTGCAGTAGGGGAGAGAAACTAAACTCAACCCTGCTGGAACAAAGGCAGGAGAGTCTGTAAATGAGCTAGAGGGCCTTAAAGAGCTGATTGGTCAATTTGATAAGACCGCCTGTGTTTGCTAATTGGTGCTGAGACTTGCAGAGAAAGGCACCGTTTTTCTTGAGGACTTCACTTCAAACGGATGGCTCCCAAGTCCTTAAGAAAGACCTTCCCGTGTTGTAAAACTGATAAAAGGCTGGGAGAAGATTTGCATCTTTTTTTTTTTATTAACATCTTTATTAGAGTATAATTGCTTTACAGTGGTGTGTTAGTTTCTGCTTTATAACAAAGTGAATCAGTTATACATATGTTCCCATATCTCTTCCCTCTTGCGTCTCCCTCCCACCCTCCCTATCCCACCCCTCTAGGTGGTCACAAACCACCGAGCTGATCTCCCTGTGCTATGCGGCTGCTTCCCACTAGCTATCTATTTTACGTTTGGTAGTGTATATATGTCCATGCCACTCTCTCACTTTGTCACAGCTTACCTTTCCCCTCCCTATATCCTCAAGTCCATTCTCTAGTAGGTCTGTGTCTTTATTCCCATCTTACCCCTAGGTTCTTCATGACATTTTTTTTTCTTAGATTCCATATATATTTGTTAGCATACGGTATTTGTCTTTCTCTTTCTGACTTACTTCACTCTGTATGACAGACTCTCTAGCTCCATCTACCTCACTACAAATAACTCAATTTCATTTCTTTTTATGGCTGAGTAATATTCCATTGTATATATGTGCCACATCTTCTTTATCCATTCATCTGATGAAGGGCACTTAGGTTGCTTCCATGTCCTGGCTCTTGTAAATAGAGCTGCAATGAACATTTTGGTACATGACTCTTTTTGAATTATGGTTTTCTCAGGGTATATGCCCAGTAGTGGGATTGCTGGGTCGTATGGTAGTTCTATTTGTAGTTTTTTAAGGAACCTCCATACTGTTCTCCATATTGGCTGTATCAATTACATTCCCACCAACAGTGCAAGAGCGTTCCCTTTTCTCCACACCCTCTCCAGCATTTATTGTTTATAGATTTTTTGATGATGGCCATTCTGACTGGTGTGAGATGATATCTCATTGTAGTTTTGATTTGCATTTCTCTAATGATTAATGATGTTGAGCATTCTTTCATGTGTTTGTTGGCAATCTGTATATCTTCTTTGGAGAACTGTCTATTTAGGTCTTCTGCCCATTTTTGGATTGGGCTGTTTGTTTTTTTGTTATTGAGCTGCATGAGCTGCTTATAAATTTTGGAGATTAATCCTTTGTCAGGTGCTTCATTTGCAAATAATTTCTCCCTTTCTGAGGGTTGTCTTTTGGTCTTGCTTATGGTTTCCTTTGCTGTGCAAAAGCTTTTAAGTTTCATTAGGTCACATTTGTTTATTTTTGTTTTTATTTCCATTTCTGTAGGGGGTGGGTCAAAAAGGATCTTGCTGTGATTTATGTCATAGAGCGTTCTGCCTATGTTTTCCTCTAAGAGTTTGATAGTGTCTGGCCTTACATTTTAGGTCTTTAATCCATTTTGAGTTTATTTTTGTGTATGGTGTTAGGGAGTATTCTAATTTCGTTCTTTTACATGTAGCTGTCCAGTTTTCCCAGCACCACTTATGGAAGTGGCTGTCTTTTCTCCACTGTATATTCTTGCCTCGTTTATCAAGGATAAGGTGACCATATGTGCGTGGGTTTATCTCTGGGCTTTCTATCTTGTTCCATTGATCTATATTTCTGTTTTTGTGCCAGTACCATACTATCTTGATTACTATAGCTTTGTAGTATAGTCTGAGGTCAGGGAGCCTGATTCCTCCAGCTCCATTTTTCTTTCTCAAGATTGCTTTGGCTATTCGGGATCTTTTGTGTTTCCATACAAATTGTGAAATTTTTTGTTCTAGTCCTGTGAATAATGCCAGTGGTAGTTTGATAGGGATTGCATTGAATCTGTAGATTGCTTTGGGTAGTAGAGTCATTTTCACAATGTTGATTCTTCCAATCCAAGAACATGGTATAGCTCTCCATCTATTTGTATCATCTTTAATTTCTTTCATTAGTGTCTTATAATTTTCTGCATACAGGTGTTTTGTCTCCTTAGGTAGGTTTATTCCTAGATATTTTATTCTTTTTGTTGCAATGGTAAATGGGAGTGTTTTCTTAATTTCACTTTCAGATTTTTCATCATTAGTGTATAAGAATGCCAGAGATTTCTGTGCATTCATTTTGTATCCTGCTACCTTACCAAATTCATTGATTAGCTCTAGTAGTTTTCTGGTAGCATCTTTAGGATTCTCTATGTATAGTATCATGTCATCTGCAAACAGTGACAGCTTTACTTCTTCTTTTCCGATTTGGATTCCTTTTATTTCTTTTTCTTCTCTGATTGCTGTGGCTAAAACTTGCAAAACTATGTTGAATAAGAGTGGTGAGAGTGGGCAACCTTGTCTTGTTCCTGATTTAGTGGAAATGGTTTCAGTTTTTCACCATTGAAGACAATGTTGGCTCTGGGTTTGTCATATGTGGCCTTTATTATGTTGAGGAAAGTTCCCTCTATGCCTACTTTCTGCAGGCTTTTTATCATAAATAGGTGTTGAATTTTGTCGAAAGCTTTCTCTGCGTCTATTGAGGAGCAGAGATGCGCTGAAAAAAGGGAGGTAAAGGGCCTGTAATCAGAAAGAAACCTATTTAAAGTATAGTTAAACTGAGGGGAACTTCAAGGGCATCATCCTCAGCTATACTCATCATTTAATCTGGTGGCTTATATTTTATAAAGAAGACATTGAGGTCTAAAGAAAATGTCACTTCCTGAAGGAAATACAACTAGTTCTGGCAGAACTGGAACCACAACTCAGGGTGCTCCCTCCCTGGGGAGTGAATGCTCATTCCCTCCTCCAAGGGACTCTTCCCTTGCCCTTTCCTTTCTGCCCCATCCCTTTCCTGGATTTCTATTTTGCTTTGCCTTATGATCTCTTTTCCAGTCTCTTCCCATTTTTCCCTTTTCCTGTGTCCCTCTTGAGGGTTCATCTGAGGCTTTCACCCAGCCACCCTAGTGTCTTTGGTCTACACCTCCCACCAGCTGCCCCTCAGGGTCCAGCTTCAATTTCTGAGCATCCCATTATGAGTAGCATTGAATTTCTGTGCAGTATCTCCTAGAACTTGGCATAGGCCTGGTCAGGGCCCTGGTCCTACCTGGTTCTTGCTGGAATGACTTTAGGGTAAACACATGACCTGCAGGCTTCAAGCTTGGTCCCTGAAGTTGCGTTGCCTGGGTTTGAACTCAGACTCCTCCACGTGCTAACTGCACTTGGGAAATTTACTTAACGTCTCTGAGGATCAGCTCTCAGCTGCAAAATGAGGTTGCTGTGAAAAGTAGATTAGATAATTCATATAGCGTGATTAACACTATTTGTCACATAGACATACTGTTTAAATATTTGCCGTTGCTGTCACAAAGTCCCTAAACAAGGAAGCACAAACCACTCTCAGCACCCAAAGTAGTAAAGTTCTCAAATATTAATCTTTTTTTTAAATCTGTGAACACTTCTAGTCCTGTGCCTTTTATCACCATTGGTAGCAGCCATTTTTGATCAAGAATTTCAGTAATGCTGGCTACGTGTCGAATACTGCTTTACCTGATTGTAGGTGATGGATGTTTAGAAACTGGTCAGAGCTGGTTATACACCAGCCAGCCTGCAGGGTGATTGCTGAGCCATCGCTCCAGGGAGGTCTGACTGCCTCCATCTTTGCAAGTGTTGAGAGTTTAAGCCAAATTTAATTTTCCTCCTTCCCTTCTTTTAACCTGTGGGATCAAATCATTTCCATTATCTTTACCTTGTTCTCCTCATTATTCCTGTTGAAGCTGCTGCTTTTTCTCAGCCAGCAGAAGGAAATATTGTCAATCAGTGATGAATGGCCATCTTCTAAAAGCCAAAATGAAGTCATCTTTTGGATTTTGTTGAGGCACGTTAGTCTCTGTGTATCAATCTCCACCACCAGCACACACGCCCAGCATGGTGCTGGATGCCTTGTTAGCCCCGACTTTTTCTTACTGTCTAACCCCTCAGCCTGGATGTGGGCTGAGTCAGTTGTGTATGAGCTTCATCGTTTGGGGTCAGGAAGTGTTATTGTATTATTACTGTTCTTGCTGTTGTTGTTGACGCTGCTAAGTGTCAAACTTGGACTGTAGCATCAAATCATGGGCACAAGTCCACAAACGCACGCACTGGGGCAGTGACTGCAGGATCAGACGTGTCAGCCATGTGGTCTGAAAACTACTCTTAGTATTTCCACATTTCCTTTTATCCTTCATTTTTCTGCCCATACATTATTCAGAAACCCATCAGCATTAGTTAGATGGAACATCCTGAATTAATCTGAAACTTTATCATTCTGAATAATAAAGTCATGGAAAAAGCAGAGAAGATTCCCACCTGAGAACACTGGTGGCAGTCGGTGTTGGGTCATGGTTAAATCTAGATCATTCTGCCTGGATCACATCCCAGCTCTGTCACTGTCTACCTGTATGAGTTGACTTGAGTTAGCTGCCTTTTCTGTGCTTCCATTTCCCTATCTATCTAGGCAGTATACTCCTTATAATTACAATGTTTATCAGGTTACCCACACATACTAAATGCTCAGTAAATATCACTGTCCTTCTTCTCAAAAATTACCGCACTCTCCAATGGCCCCTCTTCTCTGCAATCACATGTTATATTCCTCTCATGTATTTAAGAACTTGAAAAAGAGTAGACACATGTATATGTATAACTGAATCACTTGCTGTACACCTGAAACTAACACAACATTGTTAATCAATTATACTCCAATATAGAATAAAAAATTTTTCAATAAAAATAAAATAAAAAGGTCTTCAATTTACCATAATTTAGAACTCCATATTCTCATTAAAGATGACAAATCACTTACTATTCCTTTAACCACTTATTAGTACTGGAATAAGTTAGGGCTGTAGAGTTGAAATTCATACATCAGCCACACTTTTTATTATTAAAAATGCTGAGAATTTTAGAAGGAACATAACAAAAACAGATAGTAGAACTAAAAGCCATATCATTTCAGAGATAAACTTCATCACATGTTATTTTGTTACTTATATTCTTCCCAGTATCCACTGTACAGAATATTTTTCCTCTTTTTGTTTTGCAGAAAGATAATTTATAAGGCATTATACTAAATATCACTTTGAAAAAAAATGGTTTAATAAAAGAATCTGTGTTCAGGAGAAAATAGATCTTCAGTTTAAGGGCACATTTTAGAATCTTCTAAACAATCTTAACTATTCCTTATATGTGTTAACCTCTAATGACACAGAATAATGCATTTTTAATGACATAAGTCAATAATGTGGGCTGATAGTTTTTAAAGTATCTTATACTCCGTTCTTTCAAACTATGATGTCACTCAATCCATCTGTTAGTTTGAATTCACAGATAGAGAAATTTTGCTCAGTGCATTTTCTCTCTGAGGCTCTGGTTAATATTCAGAGCCCAGAACAGCCACAGTCAAGGGTGCTGGAGCTGCTTGGCTCTGGTTGCAGTGAAGAGTGGCTGGTGCCTAATGGACGTGGGCTGTAGCTTTTCTTGTCCACATTGGAGGGAAAGGGAGATGATTAGGGCTGGATTCCATCTTGGGAGCTTCTGCACACTGACCCAGTTACTTACGTATTCGAGGAATCTACAGTCCACAAATCTCCCCATGATTCTACTCTTCTATGTCATCTGAAGGATGCTCAGTCAATATCATGACGGCCAAGCCCTCCTTGGTTCACCTCTTGGTCATATTAACAAGACTTCTGTGAGTATGGGAGGTACAGTGCAGCTCTTAAGCATTTCTAATAGGAATGAGCGAGTTCTTCTACTCACATTTGAGGGAAAAGAACCATCTGCATGACCACAGACTCCTCCTTAAACTGCAGTCTCTTTAACCTCCATCCCAGTCATTTTACTGTCATAACTCCAGCTCAATGAGACATTTCCACTTCATTAGTTACTCAGGGAAATGGGAGTTTTCAGGCCCTGAGTTCCCAGCTTTATGGTACCATTTACCAATTCATCACCCTAGTGGCATGTGAGAAGCCGGAAAGAGAGAGCTCATTCTTAATCTCTCTTTTCCTAGAAATCTGACACATCTGAAAAATATGCAGCAAATATTTCAATCAAATGTGGGAGGGGCATTAGTTAATCTCATCCTGCAGTGCTCACCTCAAATTCTTTAGTGATGGATTCTTTACACTAAGTAGTGGTTTCTTTCCTCTCCTCCGTGTGGAATGATTTGTTGATTTGTGTCTCTCCGGTAGGTTCTGAGTCCTCCAGCAGTGCAGGCTCGTCAGGATCGCTGTCGCGTACCCATCCACCTCTCCAGAGCTCACCGCTGGTCTCGGGCGTGGCGGCCACTTCTCCCGGCTGTGTGACCTACCCAGAGAATGGGATGGGAGGCCAGGTCGCTCACAGCAGCACCAGCTACATCCTCCTTCCACTCGAAGCTGCCACAGGCATCCCACCCGGAAGCATCCTTCTTAATCCACATACAGGTTCGTTCATTACCTCTGCTTTGGCTGAGACATAATATCAGAGGTTTATTCTTGTGTTTGAGCTTATAACTTTGCTAGCAAGTGTTCTGAAAATTCCTGGTGCGTGGGTTGTTGTGTAGGGTCTTGATTTAGGAAGAGCAGATCTATAGAGAGCTGGAATCTATATCTCTGTATCGTTATTAATATTGGTATGTAAATCGAAATACAGATACTTCCCAGAAATATCCGCTTTTCTCTCTGTCCTCTTCCTTGAGCACGGTGTCTCTCACGTATTCCCAGGAGCTAAGATAAGAAACCATGGAGTGAAGAATCAGGATGTACTAATTGAAAATTGATGTTTCTCAGACCAAATCCGTGGTTAGCTTGTTGTTGTGTCAAAAGCATTTTTGCATCCAAGATATTTCAGGAACTTGAGATCTCAGTTGGAGCAGATTCTTCACTACAGAAATTGACTTCCCACCTTAGAACTCCATGCAACTCCCACTGGGAAATAAGGAACAGCAGTGGCAAGAGAATACAGAGGGCAAGTTCTTATGTATTTTAGGGATTTTAGGATTAGACAGGTTTTGGTGGGGTTTGGAAAATCGGTAACTTCATGACTATTGTTTCTTTCATGATGAATGGCCATTTTTTTACTTTTTTTAAATTGAGGTATAGTTTTACAATATTATATAAGTTACAGGTATACAGTATGGTGATTCACAATTTTTAAAAGTTATGCCCCATTTATAGTTATTGTAAAATATTGGCTATATTCCCTGTGTTGTAGTATATCTTTGTGGTTTGTTTTATACCTAACAGTTTGTACATCTTATGTTTTTTACTTTTTTAATTTCTCCTGTGGTCAGTTAACTTCCACACTAATTTCAGAGGACCCAGAGCATTGGGCAAATAGACTGATGAACACCTGCTTCATGGGGGAAACTTCTCAACCAGAGGCAATTTTTCCATGCCTCCAAGGCCATTTGGCAATATCTGCAGATAGTTTGATTATCATGACCTAGGGAGGAGGGGCTGCTACTGGCATCTAAGAAGGTAGAGACCAGAGATGCTACTAAACATCTTCCAATGCACAGAACAACCCCTAACACAGGAAGATTATCCAGCCCAATATGTTAGTAGTGCCAGGGCTGGTAAACCCTGGGTTAGAAGGCTTGATTTGACAAGTCACTTCTCTAGAAACCTTTGAAAGAGATTGAAAAAAAAAATGAATTTTCTCAAAATATATCTGAGGTTTGGTTTAGATTACTTAAAAATGCAGCGCTGGATGGGAATCTCATAAAAGTGATCTGGCTCAATCTTCTCACATGTCTAGTGCTACTAATAAGTAGGAAATTCAGAGAAGCATGACAGTAAAATAGTTACTTGAATAATTGCCACATTTTCATGAAAACATATGGCACATTCTTAAGGAATGGTGTTTGATTGAGACATTTTGAAAATGCCACAAATTTGAGGGAAAAGGAGGCATAATCATTTTATTGAAAACCATTAGAAAGCTTTCAGATTAGATACTTCTAAGGAGAATATTAGATATCTGGATCAGTGTAAGCACTATAAAGGAAATGAAAAGAAAACCAGGATCATATTCATTACTCTGGGCACAGATCAAAGTATGATCTGACTCTGTCAGCTTTAATTCTTTCACTTTTAATTGAGATGGAAGGTTTGTAGACAAGAGTAGCCACTAAGCATAGTTTTGAGTGTTATGTTTTAACCAAAATTGCAGAGTATTTCGGGAAAGCTCAAAAGAGTATTTTTTAGGGTACAGCGCAGGAATATGATTTGTAATGAAAGCGTGGATGTGTGTGTGTATGTGTATATTATCATCTATAATCTTGTTTATAGAAAAGGAAAGAATGTGCTCTTGGTGCCAAGCCCCAATTACAAATTGGAATGAGTAATTTGGAGCTGTTATTAAAATTTATCCTTTGCAAAAGGATCCTAACTAAAGAAAAGGATCCGATAATACTGTTGAACAACAGAGTTTCCCTACACACATCTCTGATCTGACAAATGCTAGACATAAAACTATCCCTCGACCAGGAGGAAGATGTACTATTCTATTCTGTGATTGAGTGGTGGGATGTAAGGTGAATTGTGATATTTCTTTTTTCCCAGAATGTGTTTATTTTTGTCAATTAAAAATATGCGTGGGGAGACTTCCCTGGTGACACAGTGGTTAAGAATCCGCCTGCCAATGCAGGGGACACGGGTTCGATCCCTGGTCTGGGAAGATCCCACATGCCGAGGAGCAACTAAGCCCGTGCGCCACAACTACAGAAACCCGCGTGCATAGAGCTCATGCACTGCAATAGGAGAAGCCACCACGATAAGAAGCCCGCGCACTGCAACGAAGAGTAGCCCCCGCTCGCTGCAACTAGAGAAAGCCCGCAGGCAGCAACAAAGACCCAATGCATCCATTAATTAATTAATTAATTAATTAAAAAAATATGAACAGAAGTTCCCTGGTGGTCCAGTGGTTAGGACTTAAGGCTTTCACTGACGTGGCTCCAGGTTCAATCCCTTGTCAGGGATCTAAGATCCTATAAGTCATGTGGCATGACCAAAACACACACACACACACACACACACACACACACACACACACACACACACGCCAGCACATATGAATGTACGTATACATCTATCACGTATCATATATATGTATGTGTATATGTATCTGTGGTGAGTCATGTGCATGTCTGTCTATCAGGCTATCTGATCACTTATTTGACTCTACTATTGAAACTGGAAATTTGCCTCCTTTGGGCTGAAGCTCATCTTTCTCTGGCATTGCTGTGTTCCCCTAGAATCCACACCTCTTACCTTTTCCTAAATACCCTCTGCCAAATATATGGTAGGAACACTTTGGTATAAGCAACCCAGAGCATATGACTACTTTGCTTCTTATGTGAATTGCCCTTGGATACATTTCCCTGTTACCAGCACATTCATGAGCTTGTGGGGAGGAACCATACTTGGTTATATTTTTGGCCTCCCTAGAGTGGATAACAAAGGTCCTCAACAATTACATATTTTTGAAACAATATCTACTATTCATCATATATGCTAATGTGGATAATAGAGCAGCTTTTCATCCAATGTCATATATTTGAGAATGTCCCTCATATGTAAAACAATGATTGATTAAATATCTGTCTTAAGCAGTAATAAGACAAGCAATGATTTGAAATACTAAGGTGCCTGCCAGTCATTTGTCTATTAAATGAAACAAAAATGAAATTTCCTTTGTCAGCACAATTGACCGGGCTCTTACTAGGAACTGAATATTTGGCAGCTGAAACCAACCCACTCACATACATTCTTGTGGCTCCCCAGATACAACCAGGACTTTTTCTTTCGTCTGGCTTTAGACTCAGCTCCCATTTGGTCCATTTCCAACTCTAAACCTGCGTTGGCTGTTGTTTCTTTGCTTTGCAGGCATCTGGATGAGGGAGTCAGAGGCTCTTTCTCAAAGTTATCCCTGGACCACATCTTCATCCTTGCCAGGCAAGCCTGGGTTTGACTCTTGAGAATGATCTTCCTCCAGCCGTCTTGGACTCAGCCTCAGTTTGGAAATTTCTAGCTGAAAGCTCATCTTTGGCTATTTTCTTTCAACTCAGTGCTATCCAGAGATGTCAACAGGTGTTGGCATCCCTCAAGTGCTCGTTAGTGCCGTGTGTGTTGTTTTGCCATTTTGCTTTGCTTTCATCTGGCAGGAGTCCAGGAGTATGAGATGGAAGAACACGCCATCTGCAGGGACTTGACTTTGAGCCGCCTTTGAGGGCTGGTCTCTTTCAAATGCTTCCATAAACTATGCTGTTTTTGTTTTTCACAGGACTTCTAGAATCGATTTATCCAAAGTGCTTCCACCTTTCGATTAAATGCACCATGAAGTTTTTGTGTGCTGTCTAGAAATGTATCTTTGCAAGTCCTGAATCAGTCTCTGCTTATCCATAATCATCAGCTCCCTAATCATTTGATTGCTCACCTTCTAAGGACTAGGAAAGGAAAATATTTTTCCCATCATCCCTTCCCTTTCTTTTTAAATAATACCCTTCTGCCGGGTACATGTAGCAGTGCTTTGGTATTGGAAACCAAGAGCATATGATTACTTTGCTTCTAGTGTGAACTGCCCTTGGATTCATTTCCTTATTACCAGCACATTGGTAAGCTCTTTGGGAGGAGGAGTCCTACTTAGTTTCTCGTCTTTTGTTTTGCATCCCTGGAATGGGTAACAAAGCTTTAGTCACCATGCAGGGGCTCAATCATTATATATTAGTAACATAATGTCTGCTGCACATTACACACATTGATGTGAATAGTGGAGACGTTTTTCACCTAAAGTTATGTATTTGAGAGCGACGGACGCTCTGCATTCAATCCTTTTCTCTGCCCTGGCTCAGCTCACCACACTGGCTTACCTCTGTCACTACACTCTCTTTACCTGCTAACACCCATTCCAAGGCCTGCTGGACACGCTTCTGCAGTTCTGACATGAAAACCTCTGCTAAGCGGAATAGTCCTAGAGCTAGTGAGTCTTTCTCTTTTGATTTTCAGCCACTGTCATTCAAGCTAATTGCCTGGATTCAGTCGTAATTGCATCTGGATTGGTAAACAAGGTAGAATACCGAGAAGCCACCGTAGCCTGACTTGAAAACCAACAGTCAGTCATCCCGGCCCTCTTAGAAAATTGTTTTTGGTCTCTTCCCTGGCATCCATCTGACTTCTTTCATTTTCCTCAGTTCTCTCCACCATTCCTTGGTGAGCATAAGAATCAACCTTTTATACTACCTTCTCTTTCTAGAAGAACCTGCCATCTCTCTCTACCCAAGTGAATTCTTAGTACTTTCCACATGCGGTTATTTAGAAATATTTCTTTCTTCTGGTCCACAGCACAATAATAATATTTTAAACAGAGGGTCTAAAATTTATCGAAAATGGCATCTGAATATTTTGCTGTTATATTTTCACCCTAAATATGGTCAGTTTTTCACACTTCCTTAATTCTCACTGGGGTAAATCAAAAGTCACAGACATAGTAAAGAGCCTTTTCTTTTTAGTTTTCCATCCGTGTGTGTGTGTGAGCTTAGAGTGAGGTTGACTTTGAAATGATTTTGTATGAAGTTGCCGTGATAATTTTTTTTAAATGTTCGGTACCTAAAATTTTCCTCTTCCCTATTAAGATACACAGAGAGGAGACAAGTAAGGATTAGAACCCCAAATGGGCTAATAGATTTTTGTAAATTGACCTTTTTTTCATCCTTTCCCAAATTGCTGGGTTTTGCAGGGAAAAAAAAAAATGGGTTGCAGATTTTAAATTCAGAAGAGTTATTTTGGAAAAAAGAACAATAATTTAAAACAATAAAATATAGCTAAAATTAAGTAACAGTGATAGGAAAACAAGTGCTTATGAAGAACATTTAAAAAAAAAAAAAAACCTCTAAATTTAGTCATTGTTCTCTGACTAAAATTCTGGCACATTTGCTTTTCCATCACATCATGTTGTGATTGGTTATGAAACTGTTGTTAGAACTCCTGTGGTTCTGGCAGGTATGTTCTTGAATATGCAGCATGTAAGGTTACTTGTTGCGTACATACGCACATACATATGTATATAAATATTTGGGAGGGTACTGAAAATTTGGGGACTGCTAAAGCTTTCATGTCGGTTCCTAACTGAGCTGAAATCAAGTCCACTGCTCTTCCGCGGTAAGCACTTTGCCCATCTTTTCCCCCAGATTCTGATTCTTCTTTATTTACCAATCCTGGGGGTGATTCCACCTTGAAACACGGCCCCCACCTCTCCAAACTTCTCATGTGTTGATGAATAATTTTCAGTCACAATTGGATTTTTTTCATGGTACCTCGTTGTACCATGTACTCATTAAGCAAACTTGGATAATTCACTTAAGTTGTGTGGTATGATGGGAGGTGAATGGACCAGGGCCATTTCCTGGGTTGTCTCACTTACTGCTTTGTGTATTTCTGAATAAATTGCTTGGGCCCTCCAAACTTTGATTGTCTTGTCTCTAAAGTGGAATGAGATTGCACACCTGTGGGGCTCTTGGAAGAGAAGACCATGGATGTAAGGTGCCTGTTGCTGCACCTTCCATATTGGAAATCCATTTCTTCTCTCCCTTACCTCCTTTCTCTCTCTTTCATTTGCTGCCCTTTAGTCTCTTCCTTTCAGCTCTTTATTCCTGTAATCTTCCTGGTGGGCCTTCATTTCCTCTTCTGAAACATAGGGAGATGATACCTACCTTCCCCAGAGGCCCAGTGAGGTTCCAGTGATACTGTTTTGTAAACCATAAAATACTCCTCAAATAGTAGGAACAATAACAGTGAACCAAGCCGTTATCTCAAAAGGCAAAATAATGTATATTTGCTCTGCCATGACAAGATGATTCTGCGATGGGTTTATTATGCATCACCTTCAGAATCTCTATCCCCTCCCCTGTGTACTCCTGCGTGTGAGAGAAGCGAGTGAATGCATGTGGTATATCCTGGTTGTATATATATTTTTGGAACTGATAATGATTCTAAGTTGGTGACCAGCCCAGTGGAAGCAAAACAAATATATTGGTAAACATTGAGTAACTGAATGTCGCCAGAGCCGTATAAACGGAAAGCAGCCCTTATATTTCAGTGTAAGTTATCTCGCTGGTAGCTGTGAGGTGCAGGGCAGCAAGACACAGGACTTGGTGAAGGTTGCTTCTGCACTGGGTGCCACTGTACAGATGCACTTAGCTTTGGCAAATTGCCTTGAAGGTGATGGATTCATTTGCGGCTTCTTTAAGTTGCTGTGGGCTTACGCTGCTACCTCGCTCAGCCTGATGGGTCATAAACAGTCAAGTCTTCACACTGGCAAAGGCTCCAGTGTCCTGGACTTCCCCTGCCCCTTTGCTTTAGGTTCCATTTTTGAGTATCTGTCGGAGTGGTTCTTTGTGCCAAAGGAGAGCTTGAGAAGTTTACCTTGACCAAGGTGTGATTCCACTGCAGGCCAGCCCTTCGTGAATCCTGATGGAACCCCCGCCATATACAACCCCCCCACCAGCCAGCAGCCCCTGCGAAGCGCGATGGTGGGGCAGCCCCAGCAGCAGCCCCAGCAGCAGCCCTCCCCGCGACCCCAGCAGCAGGCCCAGCCACCCCAGACGCAAATGGCAGGCCCACTGGTCACTCAGGTAAGAGCTGGTGGGAAGGCAGGGAGGGGAAGTGCTCGGAGACGCAGACTGCACCAGCCTCAGCGATGCGGTGCATCAGGAAGAGGCGATATTTTCCACGGCTGCCAGTCCCATCCACTCAACTCCATAATAAAACCTGGCAGCCTAGAGCCCTTGGTTTCAGGTTGACAGGACTTCAGCTGGAGCCTTAAGCTTAGGTAGAGATGAGGGCCCCGTCCAGTGACTCGCATGGTGAGGCATGGTACTTGGGAAAATGAATGACAAGTCTTATCTTAGATCTAGATGCTGCTTTTATGTGTCAAGGAGCCTGTACTGTCTAGGGGACTGAACTCAAGCCCATCCAGGCCGTTGTGTCACCTTGCTCACCCATTCCTAATGCAGATCAGGTGGCCTGACTGTTCATTTGTCCCTTGGAGAGACATTGGGCTGTCCTCCTTTTCTAGGGCAACACATGGAAATGTTCAGAAACCTGAAGTGTTCCAGGCAGGTTGCCAGGGTGAACCTCTTTTTTTTTTTTTTTTTTTTTTTTGGCCACAGTGGGCGGCATGCAGGGATCTTGGCTCCTGGGCCTGCAGTGGAAGCAGAGTCTTAACCACTGGATGGCCAGGGAAGTCCCCTGAACCTCATTTTTTTTGTTTGTTTTGTCTTACTTTTTAGTACTTGGAGTATATTTTTAGACCCAGGGATCTGACCACCAACAACAACATGAAAAGTATCACAATAACTTCTTTTTTTTTAATTGAACGAAAGATTCTTTACTTTCCATAGTGCTTTACAATTTTCAAAAGTTTCACACACAGGACTTCATATCTGAGCAGCAAGCCTCCCTCAAGGCTGGCTGGCACTGGTCTGCCTGCATTGGCTTCCTATTGGTGGCTGGTGCCCCTCTCTGGAGTGCACTGAACCAGGAGGACCTATGAGGGGGACGGTGGTGTGCTTCAGATGCGATCGCCTTCCGGTGGGATTTCAACCCCCAGTATTTCCCTGTTACCTGACAAGCTTTTTCTTTCCTCCAGTCTGTCCAGGGGCTGCAGGCTTCCTCCCAATCAGTGCAATACCCAGCTGTGTCTTTTGCTTCCCAGCATCTCCTGCCCGTGTCTCCGACGCCGCAGTTCCCCATGGTACTGTATCATGTGGGGATGACTTTTCACCTGGGAGAGCATATTCACTGGTTTGACTACTTTCTTGTGCAGGGCAGGCTGATGCTGGGTGGGTGCCCTGGGCTGACTGTAAGGGGAGAGGTGGTGTGTGAATGTCTCATTCTCCAAAATAATGCTTTCCTTTCTGTCATCTGTCCCATGTTTAGTGCCTCTGCAGTGGTACCGTTTTAAGAGTTTGCGAGCTAAGCGGGAATTGAATGTCCTCAGTGTTACATGTCAGGAACAGAGAGACACATGAACTTGGTGTGAGGGTTGGGAAATATCTTAAAAGCCAATATCCAGATGGTAACTGACATCACCCTGTGCTCCTGATACAGGTGTTCCCCTAGAATCCCAGTCCTCCAACGGCCTCTCATTTCTCCTCAATGTACTAGGTCCTTTTGGACAACAAGAGTGAGCATTGTCCCTGAACATCAGGCCAGGCCAGTGACTAAATACTCTTTAACGTGCAAATGAAACCCCACTGATGACACCAGTTCTTTGTGGCAGCCATGGGCAGCACAAGTCCTTCTGCGTCCTCCGGAAGGCAGATCCTATGGTTACTGCTGGTAGACCAGATGACCCTCCAGGACAGAGCCCCAAATCCTTCTTGTCTCAGTGTCATCCTGAGGATCCCAAGCCCTCAGTGAAAAAAATAATAACTTGTTTCCACTGAAAGAGGGAGATACAGGTCAAACTGTTTGCCATCTCTAATCCTCAAGATGATTAAAATCTGTCTTCTCTTGTTATGTTCTCTTGGTGTTCTGAACAGAGAATTCCTTTCGTTTATTTTTTCCAAATTGTTCTCCCTCCGTCTCCCATAAGGACAAGCCTGTGTCCTATGTCTGCCACTCCCATTCCTCAGCCACTCTTGCTGACGCCCTGGTTTCTCTCCATGGCTTGCAGAGAGAGGATGTGACCACGCAGTTTGGCCAGATGAACCTGAGCCGGCAGTCCTCGGGGGAGACTCCCGAGCCCCCAGCCGGCCCTGTCTACACACCGTCCCTCCTGCCGCAGCCCACCCAGCAGCCAAGCTACGTCATCGCCTCCACAGGCCAGCAGCTCCCAACGGGGGGCTTCTCGGGCTCTGGCCCTCCCATCTCCCAGCAAGTCCTCCAGCCCCCTCCCTCGCCCCAGGGATTTGTGCAACAGCCTCCACCCACACAGGTAAGTGTGCTTTTTCTCACACCTGTGACCCAGAGCTGGTTGCTGGTGCATCTTGACCTCTGTTTCCATGTAGAATATCACCAGCTCAACTCATCTCGCTCTTGTGGTCCATACTGATATTCCCAGCCTCCAGGACCCGGTCTGTCTCATTCATCAGTTGTGTGAAGTCTTGGGGGCTCAGAAAGTAAGTTTAATGACGTAGACCCGTGTCCCTGGTACCAGGGGAAGTGGCCCATTTTCCAGGCTGTTTGTGCAGAGGCCATGGGAGAGCATTGCCCTCCAGCAGGATGTCAGCTCACTGGGGTGATTGCCCAGGGAGGGAAAGCCTCGGGGAAGAAAGGGGAAGGCCAGCTCCTGGGGGACTTTCATCTCTCTTGCTGCTGCTCTGGAAATGTGTTGTTTCCTTTCTTATCCGTTCATAAGCATTTTCTGGAGCTTTTCTGGGGCTCCTCTCTGAATATAAAGGAGGAAGCTAAGCCCCATCCACTGTCCTCTCCACTCCCCTGGGGAGCGGGGCTCCTGCACATGCTCACAAGTAGCCATTAATCATATTTAATTGACTTGAGCATGTAAGACACCACAGATCACTGATTTTTACTGTCTTCTCAAAGACTGATTATGTGTTACTCTTCACCACCAAACATCTCTGGGGCTCTCCTGGGTATCCCTTGCAGAATATTGCAAGTGATTACTGTCAAGATGTAAAATGCACAGAAGTGTTTTCTGGTCCATTTTCAAGGCATGTACATCCCAAGCAAATTCCATCCTAATTATGAAATATTGCATTGGATGAGCCGTTTAAAGTACAGTGTCACCTTCGTATCATTTGTGGTGTGGCACTGCCTTAACATCTTGAATAAATTATTTTCTTTTCCAGCCATGCAGAATCCTCCACCATGAAATGATTTTCACCCAGTTGTTCATTTTATTTTGAGTGATCATTAATAGTCAATCTTTAGTTGCCTTCTATGTAATGTAGTAATGTTGCTGGTAGGGTTTAAGGAGGTGTTAAAAATAATTTTGAGTTACAGGAGAAAGGACCTCATTGATATATTAATTATTTTACTAATAAATATTTACTTTAATTATCAGGGAGAAATAGTTTAACTCTTTTAGCCTAAATAGCATCTAAGTGTCACCCTTTTCTGATGTCAAAGAGAAGAGTTGGCAGAATATTTAATTGAAGACTTTTTTTAAAAAATGCCCTTCCTTGATTGAAGGAATTTCAATAATTAGTGCACTACAGGAGCAAAGACAACTCAGAGCTTTGGTGTGTCTGCAACAGAAATGCTTTCATTCCCTCTCCAACAGATTTAAAAATAGAAAGAGGGACGGAAGAAAAAAAAAGGAAAACAGATGCTCATGAGCAGTCTGGACATCTGTGAACTTCTTTGTAAAAGTACCACAGATAAAGGTATAGGATATAACCCACAGTGATTGTCAATTTAGTAAACATTTTAAAACTCAGTTACTCAATTATGTATAGTGTTGAAAAGAACACTTGAGATACAGTCCATGGGCATATATGGAAATACGTTATGTTTATGCAGAAAATGACCTATTTAATAACCTTAAAGGTCAATTTTGTCTGATTTGGGTGAATGCTTTCTGATCGCCCACTGGAAGGGTGAAGCAAAAATGTATGGACAAGGGCTTCCCTGGTGGCGCAGTGGTTGGGGGTCCGCCTGCCGATGCGGGGGACACGGGTTCGTGTCCCGGTCTGGGAGGATCCCGCGTGCCGCGAAGCGGCTGGGCCCGTGAGCCGTGGCCGCTGAGCCTGCGCGTCCGGAGCCTGTGCTCTGCGACGGGAGAGGCCACAGCAATGAGAGGCCCGCGTACCGCAAAAAAAAAAAAAAAAAATGTATGGACAAGGCAAAGAGGGAAAATAAAATAGCCATAAAATTCACAGTTCTTCAACAGGTGGCTCCTAATGTTATTCTAAGCAGATAATCCTTGCAGGCTGTGTACTGGCACACCTCTGCTTACACTTTAAAGAAGCTGATAGAAGAAAAGTCAGAGGCCTGTAAATAAAAAGGTAATCGATTAATAAGAGAACAGGGCTTCCCTGGTGGTGCAGTGGTTAAGAATCCACCTGCCAATGCAGGGGACACGGGTTCGAGCCCTGGTCCGAGAAGATCCCACATGCCGCAGAGCAACTAAGCCTGGGCACCGCAACTACTGAGCCTGTGCTCTAGAGCCTGTGAGCGACAACTACTGAAGCCCGCACGCCTAGAGCCCATGCTCAACAAGAGAAGCCACCGCAATGAGAAGCCCGGGCACCACAAGGAAGAGTAGCTCCCGCTCGCCGCAACTAGAGAAAGCCCACGTGCAGCAACGAAGACCTATCGCAGCCCAAAATAAATAAATAAATTTCTAAAAAATAAGAAAACAGCCTTAATATAACTGACCTGAGGCAGGCAATGAAGTCTTTCCAGGTCAGGAGACATTTGATTTGAATCTTATTGGAAGTAATTAGAGTATTTTCAATCATTCTTAGTCATTAGAAAGTGACAGAAGGTGACATGAACAGTATTTTTAACATATGTCCCTTTTAAAACTGAACATCCATTTTTTGGGATACCAGCTGTGTGCCAATCACTCTGAAAAGTGCTTTGCTGGGCCGCCCCATATTTCATAATTTCATCCTCTGATTCTTTTAGGCAGGAGATCAGCAGATTTCATGACCTACCTGTGTTTCCATTAGCAAAACAATTCAAGTTAATGATCATATTTAAAACTACGTAAAAATGTGTTGTTGTAGATGACTGTTTCATTCACTCTTGTTTAAAAAGCACAAAATTCAGCACCTTAAGACAATCACCATTGTATTGCTCACAGCCAGGTCAGCAGTTTGAGCAGGACTTGGTAGCGATGGCTCGCCTCTGCACCACATGTGGCTTGACTGGGCCTGAAAGATCCCAGGTGGCCTGACTTACATGCTGCAGTGTTGGGGTCTTGGCTGGGCTGCCTCTGTTCTCCACACAGCCTCTTTCTCCAGCTGAGTAGCCTGGACTTCTCCTGGTGGCTGGGTTCTCTCCTGAAAGAGTGGAAGCTGCAAGTCTTCTTAAGAATCAGGCTTACAAGTCTCAGAAGTCATCATTTCTGTCTCATGGCATTGGTCAAAGCAAGACAGAGCCAGCTCAGATTCATGGCTTTCGGGAGTAGATTTCACCCTTTCATGGGAGCAGTAATGCGCGTGCACACGCGCGCGCGCGCGCGCGCGCGCACACACACACACACACACACACACACACACACACACACACACACACACACACACACACACACACACACACACACAGGCATGGTGGCCGTTTTGCAATCTCCTGTACTCACATTATGTCATAAGATGACAATATTTTACGTTTCAAAATGTTACTCCATTTACAGCTCTCATTTGCTGCCATTGTTCCCTTTCTTCCACAGATGCCTGTATATTATTATCCATCTGGTCAGTACCCTACCTCAACCACGCAGCAGTACCGGCCCATGGCCTCTGTTCAGTTCAGTGCTCCGAGAGGCCAGCAGATGCCACAGACAGCACAGCAAGCAGGTACTTGGAATCCGTTTCCCATTTTCTCCTCCAACTCAGTTATTTTGCACATAAATCTCTCAGCTGTCCTCTTTGGATGAGTATCCAAGCTTGGCAATTTAAATCCGCTCATTTCCCTTCCCCAGAGAAGATAAAGGAGCATTTGATTAACTCCATGTGGAAAAGTGACAGGTCCAAGGAGGAGAAGCCCATGTCACGCCAGCATCCCTAGCATCCCCAGCATTCCTAGCGTGCATGTGAAACGCGGTCTCCGTAAATGACTTGAGGATCCTCTTAGTTTCTCTGAAAGCAGAGAGCCAGCTACATCCCTATCTTCCTAGTTCATACTTTTTTCCCCCTCTTCCACCTAAAGAGACTTTTCCCCTGTTCCTAAGGCTAGGGCACCAAATTAGGTTGTTTCTGTAGCATCCTAGAAAGCAGCGTTTTGAGAAGAAGGCCACTGACACTGCAGCCTGTGTCCCGATGGAACTCAGACCCTGGCTTATGGTCTGGAGGGCCACAGCCTCCTGCGGCAGCCGCTGTGCAGTGGGAAGGGGGGCCGAGGCACTGTCCGAGAGTGAGTAGCAGGTCTCACAGTGAACCGGTCTCTTTCCCTACTGTGTCACACTCCTGATGGGATGCCGCGACCCCGACAGCAGCAGGAAGCCGGCAGGCCTCAGTGACCTGTGCTAGGGAGACATGTGTGTCCTTTCTGCTGCCCACACGGCAGAGAAAACCGCTGAGGGTCCTGCTGAAGACCGCCTGGCTGGGGCACCCTGCCTTCCGTGAGTAGGGCAGCATGTTAGAGCCCACACTCCCATCTGCCACCCAGTTTCTGCACTGGACGTATGTATGTGCATCTGTAATGTGTACAATATGCCTGTGTGATATCTACAGGAAATGGACAGTTTTTTTACGTTATGACAAAAAGCACCATCCTTGCCAAGGATGAATACCAATCCCCACTAGAATACTCACGCTGATGCTGCTAGCATTTTGTCACCTTGGAGGGGTCATTTAATTCCTCCATGGTGGGGGTAGTTGTATATTCTTTAGTTCATCTCATGGCTTAAAGTCTGTGGGAGAAGAAGGAGACGCATACAGCAGCCAACCAGACTATGTCTTATTTTCAACACTGTATCAGTTTGGGGAAGGATATATTTTGACCTCTGAATTGGCTTTACACTTTTACAGTCATGAGAGCACTAAAGGATTGCTAATTATTAGTTACTTTAAGACAAGCATTTGGCCATATTTTCTCTGACTGTTGGAAAATGGTATTATCTCTATCATTCTGGTGGTAACTGTGCTATCAATTTAGATATAGACTCTAGTAACGTGTTGTTTGCATTCTTGAACCGTCTGGTTTTTTTTTTTTCCTGCTCGTGTTATCAAAGAGTTAACTTATAATCTTCTAGCTATTGGTCCAGAGGCTGTAGCAAAGTTTTCCTTTTGGTTGCCACTGCCTTTAGAAGAAGAAAGATGCCAATATCTAATTATAATGATTTTTTTTTAATTTAGTTTAGTGCCACTGTTTGAGAGTTTTCTGAAGGATATTTCAGTCTTGTGTTAGGGTGTAGTTCACATACAGGAATGCAGGTCCAGACGTGCAGCATCCCACTATCCCGTGAACTCTGGGTCTGTGTGAGGTGCTGAGAAAGTTGGATGAATATGTTAACTGGGCAGCAGAATAAGATTCAGAACAAGCCTCGGGCTCCCCACTGACTCTTCCCCGCTACCTTCACTGATGCATGTCAACCCAAGGGAGAATCCACATGACCTTTTCTTACCCTTTTTAAAACACTGTAGGGTAATTTGGGGATGCAGAAACCACCCTCCCCATCTTGAGGAGACCTAACTGGTGGCTTTTGTGACAACCCAGTGGCTTTGACTTGTCCCATGCCCCACATCACCAGGGAACTGCCACCCCAAGGCAAGTTAATGACACGTAATTAGAAGAAAGCATTCTAAGTCAGTATCTTGCTCAAAATAGCAGCCGGTGCTTCAGGTGTCAAGGAAGTGAGTGGCAGCTAATGTGCCTGTGAGGGTGGGGAGCTGAGAAATGCAAAATGATACATGCACAGTATCTTCCCTGAGAGTGATGACATCAGTATACACATGTAGACCCTTGTGCTCCTAGTGTGGTGGCCATCACAGCTGACATCAGGCCGAAAATCCCCCTGTGGTTTCCACCTCTGCTGAATTTACTGAGTGTTTGGGAAGGCAGATCGTGTCCCCAGATCTCACTGAGAATCACCTCTGCCAATAAAATCCAAGGAACACAGCTTGGCGATGGCTCTGTGACGGTGGAAGGGGACTCTGGGCCCTACAGCTGGGAAGCTTTTCGCTGAGCTTAGTGACACCATCAGCAACTTCCCAAAGGGACATACATAGAGGAGTTATTTGGGGGAACAACTCCATGTCCGTGGACTGCCTCATAGAGGAAAGAGCCTCTTAATTAAGCCTGTGTGTTAACCAATTTATCATAATGACATAAACATACTTACTAGTTTTGCCTTTATTTCCTGGCATGGATGATCCTGTAGAACTTAACATGCTGTAACTAAACCAGCATGTTACAGAGGTAGATAACATTTAATTAATTATTCAAGTACACAGGGTGGCTTAATAGCAGAACACATTGAGAGCCTGGACTTTTGTCTCCCGACTCACATGGGCTTCCATGTTATTTTGCAGAGCTGGTCAGTAACAAACGGCAGAGAGCAGCTGAGACATTCGTGCACAAATCACACATTGGGAAGGAAAAAAATAGCGTTCCTTTTACATCATGTCTCCAACTCCAAATTCCCTTTTCAGTTTGACTTAAAAGTGTGCTTTCTCTCTCTCTCTCTTTCTCTCTCTCTCTACATAGATATGTATATAGCTTCATTCTTCGTTCTCCAAGATCTTGGACATGTCCTAAAAACAACAAAAATGAACTTGTAAAGTCCCATATACTTTCCTAAATGGGCATTTGGGAATGAATAAATCCTAATTTTGGTATTAGAATAATACTGGTTTCATAAAATAAATTAGGAAGTGGTTCCTCCTCTTTTATTTTTTGCGTGAAATTGTGTAAAATTGGTGCTAAATCTTCTTTAAATGTTTGGTAGAATTCTCCAGTGAAACTGTCTGGGCCTGGGGATTTGCAGAAGCAAAATTTTTTTTTTTTTTTTACTTTTTATTTGAAGATAATGTGTGCAGCTTTTAAAATATGAATTCATTATGGTTATAAGACTATTCAGATTATCCATTTCAGTTTTGCTGAGTTTTGGTAGTTTGTGGTCATTGAGGAATTGACCCACTTCTTCTAAGTTGTTGAGTTTATGAGTATAAAGTTGTCAGTAGTATTCCTCTATTATCCTTTTAATAGCTACAGGATATGTTGTGATATCCTGTTCTATCTTGATATTGGTAATTTTAAATTTTCTTTTATTTTCATAAATCTTGCTGTATTTATCAATTTTTATTGATCTTTTCAAAGAACTACCTCTTTGTTTCACTGATTTTCTGTATTGTTTTATTGTTTCAATTTTATTGATTTCTCCTCTTGTCTTTATTATTTTCTCCCTTCTGCTCATTTTAGTTTTATTTTGCTCTACTTTTTGTAGTTTTTTGAGGTAGGAAGTTGGATTATTGATTTAAGACCTTTTCTCTTTTCTAATGTAAGAATTTTGTGCTTTGTTTCCTTCTCAGCCCTGCTTTAGCTGTGTCCCACATATTTTTAGATGCCATATTTTGATTCATGTTTATATTTTTTTTTCTTTTATTTGAGATTTTTCTCTTTGACCGGTGGATTTTTTAGAGGTATGTTTTTTAATGTGCAAGTGTTTGGAGATTTTCCTGTTGTATTTCTGTTATTGATTCTAGGCTGATTCCATTATTGTCAGAAAACATACTCTGTATGATTTCAATTCTTATAAAATTGTTGCAGTTGGTTTTATGGCCCAGGATATGGTCTATCTTGGTGAATGTTCCTTTGAGCACTTGAAAAAAATGGGTATTCTGCTGTTGTTAGGTGGAATGTTCTATACATGTCAGTCAAATCCTGTTAGTTTATTTTGCTGTTAAGATCATCTGTAATTTTGCTGATTTCCTGTTTACTCGTTCTGGCAGTTGCTGAGAGGTGGATATTCGTGACTCAAACTATAAGACTTCCTAAAGTCCTGAAATGAATCTCAAGACAAAGGTTGCCCCCGTATCCCTGAAGTCCAAGGATGAAGGGGAGACTGTAGCTATTTGGAGCATGTTGGTTCCTTTCCCAAATAAACAAGAAATGTTTCATTCCCTAACAGAAGCTAGAAACATTCCATAGAAGCAGTATGGAAGGTCAAAGCCCTCTGACCAGTGAAGTTTGGGTAAGGTCTTCCTATAAGCTGCTGTCCACGTCTCTCACATGCCAGGCTTTCAGCCCTGTTGCTTAACGGCAGTAATACTACTTTAGGTTTGGGTAGAAAAATCATGTAGGTGACTGTTTACAACAGACAGTCCAACAGTTCTGCTTTCCTAATAGAGCAGATGTTTCTGTATTCTTGAATATAATGAAAATAGAACAACAGGAAGAGAACATGGATGGCTTCAGAGCAGAGCAGGAAGGGGGAAAAACATGAAACTTGCGTGAGCCTTAGATTAGATTATAACTGCAGTGGATCATTTGATGTGGATTCTGAAAACTGTGGGGATGCCTCTCACCTCTGCTTTTCTAAAATCCCATTCCTCTCCCACCTTCCCCCACTCCCAACCATCTGCCGAATGATTCATTTTTGGTAAAAACCAATCTCATAGAGCATTTTCCATGACAATGTTTTACTTTTCAAATCATAGTTTAAAAGGAAGCCATGAAAAGGAAATCTTAAAAATGCATTGTATTGCAAAACTCCATGCAGCTTTTGTGGGGTTCTGCTCACCTATTTACTTCTGCTCTGCTCAGTTCTCTGGATTGGGTCCATGAGGCTCCGACCTGCCTGGTGACAATAGAGTTGGAATCTCTTACAGGAGGCAATGGTGGAGGTCTTCAGAAGTTTTTGAACTTTACTCACTCTTTTCACTTGGATTTAAGATAAACCTCACTTGGACTTTCTCTTAGGCTCTGCTCGTCAGCCATCATGATATTTAAATAGTGGAAATAGAAATGGAAGGTAAACACTCAGTTTTGCTAAATGAGGAAACTGAGGAAGGTCAGCCTCCTACCCGATGTGGAGTCTTTCTCGTCAGAGCCAGAAAGGGGACTTCTGCTACTTCAGTCTTTACAGATTTAGTAACCGATGCAGCTCTCAGACACTCAGCAGGGTTATTCAGGCTGACTGAGTCTGACTTGTGAGATTTTGCCCTTGACTATATGAACTCAGAACCAACCAGCACGTGCAGGTGGTAAGGAGGGCACATGAACAGGAGTAAAAATAACATCCAGATTACTCGGAGAAGTGTTATCACCCCCTCCCTATTCATAGGAGAAAAACTGGAGCTTCCCCACCTCTTAGGGCATCATCTCTCCCTGCCCTGATAGAGAAGCTGGAAATAAACCTTGCAGCAAGCCTCCAGTTAATCAGAGTGAAGAATGATGGATGCAGATAAAGAAGGTTGCAATTTATTTAAAATATATGTAAATAAAAGGTATACAAGAAGAATGGTGAGGGAAGAGGAAACCAGGTGAGGGAGTAGAGATCCTGTTTGTTTTATTTTGCTAACTGATGACAGGATAACAGTAGAATCCAGGTCTGTTGGGGACCCTTTGACCTTTGGGATATAGATTTCATTGATCCAAACCTCCATTCTATCTAGGAAGAAAACCACTTGTATGTAGAAAGTTCTTCAGTGAAGAAGGTAGACTTCAAGGGGGTCAGCCTGTCAGAAATACAAATGATATAATAGGCCATTAGATTTTTCTCTTCTTCTCTGGAACAAAAATCCAAAATATCTTCCACTCTTTAGGTAGAGCAGTTCAACTCCCTGTAGCTCCTTCCACACACAAATCAACTCTAGGTCTCTGAATATTCCTTAACTAGATTTTGTAAATGCAATGTCTGCCCCCTCATCCATTTTGGATATTTGGGGGAGGGTGGCTGTAGCCAGTGTGCCTCAAACTTTCAGGCGCATACGTAGCACCTGGGATCCTGTTCACATGTGTATTTTGATGCAGTAGTTCTGGGCGACTCCTGAGATTCTGCATTTCGGGCACACTCCCAGGTGATGCTGGTATTACTGCTCTACCATCTCGACAGCAATGTAGTAGATGGTACACTTTTAACCACGGCTATCTTGTAGACCAGCTACTGACAAGAGAAAGGACCTACCGAGATTCACTCTTTGATTCAACATTATTTATATCTCAGGCATAAATCTAATACTTCATGGTCAGCATATATGATCTTACGAATTATAGCTAGTGAGTATTTAGCATAAACAGGTTAAAGCTTACAAATGCAAATCTTGAGATAGAAAATAAATAGAGCATGATTCTACTACATAGCAGGTACTCATAGGTGCTGAAAGAATGAATGATATGTGTACCTATTTTATGTTCACGTGTACAGGGAGCGTGTGCTTGTGAGTGAGAGAGCGGAGAATGTGGGAAAGTTTAAAAGGTTAAATGAAAACCTGTCAGCCCTCGAATTTAAATATCAAAAAGAGCAAATTAATTAAATGTTATGAAATCAAGTAAAAGCCTAACCAACCAATCCATGTTAACAAACGAATATACACATTTTTTTCAAAGTTCAAACATCCAAGGACTATGTCACAGATACACATTCAGGGATATAGTATGTTTGGATTTTCATATGCTTAGCAATTTGGGAATTTCTATACATTTAAAGTAATGAGGGGCTTCCCTGGTGGTGCAGTGGTTAAGAATCCGCCTGCCAATGCAGGAGACGCAGGTTTGAGCCCTGGTCCGGGAAGATCCCACATGCCGCGGAGCTACTAAGCCCGTGTAGCACAACTACTGAACCTGTGCTCTAGAGCCCTCGAGCCACAACTACTGAGCCTGTGCACCACAACTACTGAAGCCCGCACCCCTAAAGCCCATGCTCCACAACAAAGAGAAGCCACCGCAATGAAAAGTCCGCGCACTGCAACGAAGAGTAGCACCCGCTCACCGCAGCTAGAGGAAGACCCAATGCAGCCAAAAAAAATAAATAAATAAAGTAATGATACTTCCATCAAAACTCATTTTACAGGGCTAGTTTTTTTGTTTGGTTGGTTGGTTGGTGTTTGTTTTTTTTTTTTTTTTTTTTTTTTGGCTGCATTGGGTCTTCATTGCTGCGCGCAGGCTTTCTCTAGCTGCGGCGAGCGGGGACTACTCTTCGTTGCGGTGCGCGGGCTTCTCATTGCTGTGGCTTCTCTTGTTGCGGAGCTCGGGCCCTAGCTTTCCTTTAATCATTTTAGTTGCCTTGTGAATGCACAACGATGGAATGGATTGGGTGGCATTCCTGGCAGGAAGATAGAAATTATCTGTGACCTGTGTATATTTGAAAATAGACAAAAGCCTCTGTTCCTGATAGGAAAAGCAACGTCTTAGCTTTTTATTTCTTTTAGGAGTAATATTTTTTGTTGCAATAGAATATTTTTCATATTAACAGCTCCTAGTGAGAAAGAGGATTGCTGCCTCTTTACTGTTGCTCTGAAACACATTTGGGATGGGGCAGAATGTACCTTAATGGAGTCTATAAATTTATCTAATCAGTGCAGTTGAGTAAACTTGACAGTGAATTCTGTATTTTTAGCCTGACTTATTAAGCAGTCATTGTAATTGAGAGGGATTTTATCTTCAGAAACCTTTTCTCTGTCTTTGTTCTTAGGACGATATTCTTCACCTTGACTTCTTTCCCTCTTAGGATTGGCTCAGATGAGGAGAGGGAGCATCAGAGATCAGAGATAAAGAAAGAATGTGGGGCTTCCCTGGTGGCGCAGTGGTTGAGAGTCCGCCTGCTGGTGCAGGGGACGCGGGTTCGTGCCCCAGTCCGGGAGGATCCCACATGCCGCGGAGCGGCTGGGCCCGTGAGCCATGGCCGCTGAGCCTGCGCGTCCGGAGCCTGTGCTCCGCAGCAGGAGAGGCCACAACAGTGAGAGGCCCGCATACCGCGAAAAAAAAAAAAAGAATGTGGTACACCAGTGTGACCAATAAGAGATGTTCATTTATAGACAGTGGGATCTTCTCTTTTTATCTTAAATTGCCTTCCAAAATTTGATGATTTTTTAAAAAAGAACTGTTTGCCTAATTACCCTACATATAATTTCCATACATTTTAATATTTTAAATGCCATTAATCTCTATTTTTTTTTAGTTTGAGAAAGAATATATAACTGATAATCACTCAGAGAAGCAATGCAAAATTTTTTACACTTGACAACTCTAAGGAAGTGATTGCACTTTGGATGTCTGCATTATTATGTTCCTAAAAGCAGAGGGGGTAAATTATCAAAGAGTTACAGGAGGATTTAATTGTCTGATTTCTGTTAACATCAGTGGAAGTCACATGGATAAAGCCTTGCGGAACATGCTGTCCTGAAAATATTGGTCTGGAAAAGGTTTCTATGGAAATGTTCATGTGTTTCTTTCATTAATTGGTCTAATTATTCCATTTACAGAAATGGGAATGAGAAGTATTAAGCTGAGATTATGAGAAAGGTTAACACTGTTAGGAGCATTAATAGGAATTATGCTATTCTTAGGTCTGAAAATCTTACAGGTTCCCAAAACAATATAGATGACCGGGTCCCTCTGTCCCCTAGGAGGTTATGGTAAAAGAATTTATTCAACGTGTTTGAAATAGTTACTTTAACACTTTGCATTTTATGTACCTTTGGTGTTAACATACTCATTTGTTATGCATTTAAGCACTACAGGATGGTTAGGATTTCTGCTTTTCTGTAAAGATAGGAAGTAAGACAGATCATAGCATTATCTGTTTTCTTTTTTCTTTTTTTAAAAATCTGTTTCCTTTGTCTTATGCAACAGAAAGTGGAAAGCATAGCTTGTAAGGTGGCAAGAAAAGCATACAAATACATGTGTTTTTGAAAACTGTTAACATCTTTCCTAAGAGAGATATAGTTGTCCTAAGAGAGAATCTGAATGCATTAGAAAAATCCAAAGAACCCGAACTACTTGTTCCAAGGTGTCAGTTACCTGATGGTTTAACCAAAGTAAATTAAGAGAAGTTAGGGGGCTTCCTTGGTGGCGCAGTGGTTGAGAATCCTCCTGCCGATGCAGGGGACATGGGTTCGTGCCCCAGTCCGGGAAGATCCCACGTGCTGTGGAGTGGCTGGGCCCGTGAGCCAAGGCCGCTGAGCCTGCGCATCTGGAGCCTGTGCTCCTCAACAAGAGAGGCCACAACACTGAGAGGCCCACGTACCACAAAAAATAATAATAATAAATAAAAAAACAAAAGAAAACACACACACACACAAAAATAGAAGTTAGGATGTTTTGTGCCATGTGTAGTCTTGACCCTCCCTTTTTGTGTTCTGCTCTTTTTATGTCTTGTGAATTTGCTGCCAGCAATTTCTGCTGTCAGCTGTCACCTAGATCTATGAATGACCTCATTTTTCAGCTCCACTTTTCTTTAGAAACATTTTTTTAATTCCTCAAGGTCTCTATTTCCTCCCCATCCCCAAATCTGTTTTCTTATTTTATTTTCTATCTTTAATTCTTAACTCCACACAGTCTCCCTCCCTCTCTCTCTCCCTCTCTCGTTTGTTTACCTTTTTCTTTCTCCTTATATTAAATAAGATTTTCACTCCAAACTCTGGGTGCTTGGTGCCTTTCATCTCATGGGTTCATTGTCTGCATTTTCCCCTTTATTTTTTTTTAAAGTCTTCATTGAATTTGTTACAAATGTTGCTTCTGCTTTTATGTTTTGGTTTTTTGGCCGCCAGGCATGTGGGATCTTACCTCCTCCACCAGGGATTCAACCTGCACCCCCTGCATTGGGAGGCTAAGTGTTAACCACTGGACCGCCAGGGAAGTCCCTTCCCCTTTATTTTAATTTATCAATCTCATTTCTTTCCACCCTACACATCCCTCTCCATTAAGAGATAGGACACTGCATTCTTTCAGAGACATTCACAATCTAGCATTCAAATGATTAAGAAGAATGTTCTAGATTTTCCCAACCTTCTGGAAGCAGAGCATGGAAAGTACTAGGCTATTTTTTGTTCCCATTGCTGTCCCTAAAGCCAGCATCAAGTTAGCCCTCAGGGTTTGACTCCACTTAGAAATCTGTGGTGATAAAACAGTGAAGAGCATCTTGAATTATGTTATTTTTATCTTGCTTCCCAGATTCCAAGCTGCCATGGTCTCTACAGAAAAAATGATTAGGCTGGTATTTAAATTTGTCATTTCCAAGGGGGTTACTATTGCTTAAAATTATTGATTTTTTTTTCTAACTTTGAATTGAAAACAGTGTGCAGATCACTAAATTCAAAGGACACTACCTCCAAGTAAGTAGCCGTGAAATATGTTCCTTTCTTTTTTCCACGGTCTTCAGATGTGACCATTTTCTGTAGGGACACCAGTATCAATTCAGCCAAGCCAGTCAGCATGGATGTACTTTATTCATGACATCCAGTTTGCCCCTTCCCTGGACCAGCAGCGCAAGAACAAAATTTTAATCACCCCCTCCAGCTCTGAAATGCCACTGGCCCGTCTGTCCAAACGATGGCACATGAACACGATAGTTCTGGGTCCAGACAACAATCCAGGAAGGCTGCGGGATTGTAGGAGCCTCGAAAGTTAATATAATTCTCAAAGAAGCGCAGTGGCTCCCATACCCTCTTTAAAGCAGGTGGAGGTCGCATGCTTACATGTAGGGTCACTAGTTCAGTTGTTACAGCCCGATTCCACGGCAGAGGCATTTTTGCACGGCTGTTCATTAGAAGAGCAACATGCAATAGGCTTCACACTCATGCTCTTGTTCAGATCCCTGAAGAGGCCACAGCCCCACTGCGTGGTTTCATCCAGGTGCACTTCACGGTTGTCAGCCCATCTTCCCTGGCTGTAGCCAGGATTTTTTTTTTAATATAAATTTATTTCTTTTATTTTTGGCTGCATTGGGTCTTTGTTGCTGTGCACGGGCTTTCTCTAGATGCGGTGAGCGGGGGCTACTCTTCGTTGTGGTGTGCAGGTTTCTCATTGTGGTGGCTTCTCTTGTTGCGGAGCACGGGCTCTAGGCGCATGGGTTTCAGTAGTTGCAGCACGTGGGCTCAGTAGTTGTTACTCACGGGCTGTAGAGTGCAGGCTCAGTAGTTGTGGCACACGGGCTTAGTTGCTCCATGGCATGTGGGATCTTCCCAGACCAGGGCTCGAACCTGTGTCGCCTGCATTGGCAGGCGGATTCTCAACCACTGTGCCACCAGGGAAGTCCCTGTAGCCAGGATTTTGATGCCCTTCCAGGACCGCCACCAATCCCTAATTGCCCACTGACATCTTCTCCCTGATTCCCACACCATTTCCTTAAAGGCACCTAGAGATTCATTAAAATTGCATTTTTAACGTTTTCTCAGATGCTCTTACTCTGTCATTTTTTGTTTTTGTTTCTGAAGTAGGTCCAACGCCATTGCACTTTTTATGAGCCATTGTGGGTCATAACTGTTTGAGAATAAAAAATAAATGGCAGATAGAGGAGTTGGAATAGAGCCCCCCAAATGCAAGATACTGCAGTGGAGTATGCATTTCGAGGGATTGTAAGAATACGCAGTAGGATATGTCAAACTAGCTCCAAGTGGGTTTGTGTACATTTCTTTCCCAAGGAAAACAGTTCATAGATAAATATCCCTCTGAGTACTCATCTTTGTATGGATGGTGTTAACCGGACTGTGTGACATCACATGATACAGGTCAGAGGGCTAGAGATACTCTCTAGTGAATTTTGATGAACACCTTGATTTCCCCAGTTGAGACCAACTAAATCTATCTTGGAGGAAAGGCTCAGTTTTTACTGGGGAGATGAGTCAAAGAGAACAATCCAAGGACAAAAAAAAAAAGAGAGTAAAGCTCCTGCCTAGCTGAAAATTGTGGCAATTTTCAGTCCTAACATAGTAATTTTTGTCATTTTATTTAGAATATGAAACTTTTTATAAATTGTGAAAACAACATAGCACTTACAGGGAAGGAATTTTTTTTTTTTTTTTTTTTTTGGCTGCGTTGGGTCTTTGTTGCTGCGTGCGGGCTTTCTCTAGTTGCGGTGAGCAGGTGCTACTCTTCGTTGCCGTGCACAGGCTTCTCATTGCTGTGGCTTCTCTTGTTGCAGAGCACGGGCTCTAGGCGCGTGGGCTTCAGTAGTTGTGTCGCATGGGCTTAGTTGCTCCGCGGCATGTGGGATCTTCCCGGACCAGGGCTCGAACCCATGTCTCCTGCATTGGCAGGCGGATTCTTAACCACTGCGCCACCCAGGAAGCCCAGAATGTTTTGAAAGACACAAAAACTCCATGCTGACAGAACAATGATTTTTTTGCCTTTTTTTGTGTGTTTGAGCTTATATATATGCATGTTATAGGCACATAATCATAGATCATGCCACTTTCTTATTAATACAGTGTTTTTATTTATTGAAAACACCTTATTATTTTATACATGCATGTAAACTGATTCTCATAACAGTTCTGAACACTATATTTCTATGCAAAACTGTATTTTCAGGTGACATGCATGTTTAAATAAAAAAATTCAAGACAGTCTACAAAACAGTTACTAGAACTAATAAGTGAGTTTAACAATGTTGCAGAATACAAGGACACAATATAGGAATTAGTTGTATTTGTATATACTGGCAGCAAACAAATGGAAAATTTTTAAATGTAATTATAATAATATGTGGCATAATTTTAATAGCAATAATGAATCACCCTGCTCCCAACCTTGTAGGTCCAACCTTGCCTCAGTCATTCAGGACTACTCAGGAGAACCCCAAACACTCGGAAATACCTCACACAGTAACAGCAGTTTACAACATGGAATGTTTCCCAGAGCAGCCCTTGCACTCCTGGCTTCCTCTTTAATAAGAAAGTACATGTGGTGGCGGAACAAAAGCTTTCAAATCTTTCATTTATCTATCTTCCTTAGTGTCCATATCCCAGGACTATTTCATAACAGACTGTTGTTACTGGCTTCGCTTGTTCTCTCCCCACACAGGGAGGACTCCACAGAAAGTTCAGGGTATTTCTCTGCCTTCTGTCAAGCACTCATGTCTTTTTAATTTCCCATTGTTAAAGCGACAAAATTCAAGGAGCTCATACTCTTTGGGTTGGAGTCTACCTCAAGAGTCTCTGGGAATGTGCCACACAGAGGAGAAGGTTTCCTTGGCAACAGGAATGTGGGGGAAAAAACATGGAAACATTTGCTCCCTCCCTCCTTCCCTGGGGCTCCTCAGCACTGCTGTCTGTCAGGCATAAAAACTACACTTGTCCTCGCTATCAGTTCATTTAGCCATTGACCCCACTACCAACCACTTGCTCTGTCTTCCCATTCATGAAAATAGCTCATCTGTGAAATGGACACTGTTTCATTATTGCCTTTAGCTGGTCTTTTCTAGACATCCAAATAGAGAAAGGGAAATTGGGTTTTTAAGAAGTGTGTGTGTGTACGAATGTGATTGTCCAAATAAACTGAATTTAAATGACTGAGTGGTAGCACTTATTTTTACATGTATTTTCAGTTCTGAAATTTGCATAATAGGCATTTTCCAAACTCTGGCAGGATGTAATGGCATATTTGGTGACTAGTGTGAAAATTAATGTATTAATTTGGCAGAACTTATGACATACTTTCTAGGTATGCTTCTAAATAAGCCCCCAAGAGCTCAAAATGTTTTTCTCCCCCTCTTAAAAATGGCAAGACAAATATAGGCATGTGAATTTATAGATAGGTGAATCTAGGAAGTCCGATTCCAGGGACATCATTCAGCAAGTATGGGAATCAGCTGATGTGACTTTCAGTCCTAAGCTCTCACTATGCTCCAGGAAATCACTAAACGTGTATCAGTCTGGATCCAAAACTCAACCCCTTCCTAACCCACTTCATCCCTCTTATCTGTATTTTCTCCTTCCTCAGAACAATGATAGAGAATATGCATATATAGTTGTTGATTTCTAAATTATTCTGCTGCTGAGTTTGTCAGCTAGTTAAGGATATTTAGTGTGCTGTAGGCTTTTGCTTCTTTTTCCGGGTAATTGAACCACCTGTTCAACTTGGAACTTAAGGAATTTAAGAGTTTGCCAAGAGATTTAGTGTCTCTTATTCAGAAACAAGTCTTCAGCGCAAGTAACAAAAGTAAGAGGGTTAGTATGTGTGTGTGCGTGCGTGCGTGCGTGTGTGTGCATGTGTGCGTGTGTGTGTGAGATAAAGAACTGGCATTTATTTCCCCCCCTCTGGAGGCTGGAAGTCCAAGATCAGGTTGTTGGCAGGTTGGCTTCTTCTGAAGCCTCTCTCCTTGCAGAAATCTGTCCATTCTTTCTAAAGTGAAGAATTGAAAAAAGATATTAAGTGCAGAAAATCAGTGTGTTTTGCCAAAGAGTTCTTATAATGCTGTCAACAAGCACTAGCACGTTGGATTGTTTCACCCACCACTGGCTAAAATTAACCAGAACAAAAACAGCGATCCTGTGTTGCTTCCCATTTTGAGTTACTCTAATGTTGCAGGAACTACCTTATCCCTTCAAGACCTAGACGGCATCTATTAAACATCACATTTGTACCTGTGTGTGCTTGTAAATGGAGATTTAAAACCTAAAAGGGCATGCCAGGCTTATTCAAGAGGCTGTGAAACAGAGTAAAAAGACACCAAAAGCTTTCTCTCTTTTTCTTTTCCCCCCTTTGTTGTTGTTTGTTGTTGGTTTGTGGTGACAGCAACTGACTATAAATTATGTGAGTCAGTAATTCCAGCTCTCAGCATCCCGCAAGCTCTCTTCCTGTTCCAGCTCACACTGGTGGCCCTGAGGGTCCGCAGGATTGTCGGGAAGACCAGCTACTTGAATCCTGTAAATTTGCCTGGTGGTGACAGCCAGCACTTGTACAACGACACCTGCCATCTGGCTCTTTCTGCTAGATTTGCAGCAGAAGCCTCTGTAGGGTGGAGGGGATGTGAGAGTCTCCAGGCAAACCAGAACCTCTGTGAAATCACTGCAGATGGCTTTATTTTGGGAACTAACAGGCGTGGAAGTCGAAGCAGGAAGTAAAAAAATAAATCAGCTGGGAGTTTGATGTCTGCTGGTCTTCAAGGGGCTTGAGATAAATTTCATTGATTTATTAGGACAATATTATGTACCTGGAAAAATTTGGAAGCAATTTGAAACTTTAAAGACCCCATCACGGAACTGTAGCTACTATACCCATCTTCAGAAAAGGTGGTGATGTGATAGAAATTTGCCATTGGAAAAATGCACTTTCATCACTCCTAAATCACTGTTTCTCAAGAGATGTTCCATCAGCATTAGGCTGGGGAGGGGAGCTTATAAAAAATGCAGAT
Source organism: Stenella coeruleoalba (assembly GCF_951394435.1). Lineage (NCBI taxonomy): Eukaryota > Metazoa > Chordata > Mammalia > Artiodactyla > Delphinidae > Stenella > Stenella coeruleoalba. The sequence continues at coordinate 55,433,683 of NC_137156.1, forward strand.
AACTGGATTTTCCTGAATTGTTGACAGCTAGGCATCACCTCTCCCCAAGGGGTACTCTCTTTTTGTAGGGAAGGTGCATTTCTTCAGTCTCTTTAAAAGCTTTTTTTGATTTTAACTAAGTGCAACTTATTCTAATGCTCAGACAGATCAGCTTTTCCAAACTGCATTCTCAAGCAATTAATGTGCCATTAATCTTTTTTTCTTCTTAACATCTTTATTGGAGTATAATTGCTTTACAATGCTGTGTTAGTTTCTACTGTATAACAAAGTGAATCAGCTATATGTACACATATATCCCCATATCCCCTCCCTCTTGTGTCCCCCTCCCACCCTCCCTATCCCACCCCTCTAGGTGGTCACAAAGCACCAAGCTGATCTCCCTGTGTGATGCAGCTGCTTCCCACTAGCTACTTTACATCTGGTAGTGTATATATGTCAATGCTACTCTCTCACTTCGTCCCAGCTTACCCTTCCCCCTCCCCGTGTCCCCAGGTCCATCCTGTACGTCTGCGGCTTTATTCTTGTCCTGCCCCTAGGTTCGTCAGAATCTTTTTTTTTTTTTTAGATTCCATATATATGTGTTAGCATATGGTATTTGTTTTTCTCTTTCTGACTTACTTCACTCTGTGACAGACTCTAGGTCCATCCACTTCACTACAAATAACTCAATTTCATTTCTTTTTATGTCTGAGTAATATTCCCCTGTATATATGTGCCTCATCTTCTTTATCCATTCATCTGTCACATTCATGGGCACTTAGGTTGCTTCCATGTCCTTGTGTCATTAATCTTTAAGAACCACTGCCCTAAAGCTAATCTACTTTGAGAATTCCTCTGATGTTTATCTCCTTCTCTATGTTCTAAAGAATCCTTATGGGCAGGAATACCATCGGGTTCAAATTGGCGGCAAATTTCCATCCACATCTCCAAGATGTCTTTGTTGTCAAGAATACTGTCTGATGCAGCAAATGTTTGCTTTCTCTGTATTTTGGGATGTGTTCGGAGGTGATTAAGATGAAGAGGTGGCAGAGTGGTTAGGGTAGGCAAAGGTACACGAAAAATGTGACCAGAATTTTTTGACTGCTTATAAGGCAAAGCTACTTATAAACAACTCATGTGACCTCTGTGCCTTCATGGGTGTTTGCTCTCTATATAGTAACAGGATACAGTTATACAGTCACCGCTCACAGGAGCCCAGGGACTTGCTATTGGAGAATACTTCCTCCTGTACCACCTTCTCCTCTCTGTGCTTTGATGCCCATGGAGCTGTCCCATCGAGTCTGTCAGCAAAGTTGGTATTCTAGTCTGTTTCTAAAGAGCATATTTTAATCCTCTCTGAGGGAAAACTTATCTGAGTGGAATTAAGAACCAATGTGATTTTTTTATTATTAAATGGTGGAAAGTGGGAGCTAAAATATCGTGGATTTCCAATCTGTGGAGACCGGAAAGATTAGCACTACTGCTAATCAGTAGTGCTGACACTACTAACATCACCAGTGATGTGAATGACCAAAAAGTTTGTTCAGGTGTATCATGAGTTCTGCTTGTATAGGTTTAATTTCCAGGTGGTTTTGTAATCAGGCATTTATTTATTCAGCAAATGTTTATTGAGCCCCTGATAGGACCAGGCAGGAATCCAGTGATATTTGGAGACACAGACCTGGTGTCACCTCGCACTGAGGCCATTTGCACCACCCACCCACGAACCTTCTCAAATCTGTTGTGATTTTACAACATGTTTAAATAACAAAGAGCTTCTTCCAGACACAGAGCCCTCACCATCAAAATCAAAAACTATGATACCTGCACACACACGGAGACACACTCACGTACCACACATGCACGCATATGGAATAGATCATTATTCTTACACATTAATCTTACACATAAATTTTTTTCCAAAAATCAGTTGTTATTCCTTCACGTATATTTTAAACTAAAATTACAGAGAATCAACAATATGGCAGTATAAAATAAAAATTAAATGAATAAGTAAAATTACAGAGATACTCTGTCATGGAAAATATTCTTATTTGTGTTGATAGCCAAGGTAGACTATCCTTTGAACACTAAAAAATGATATTTGTGATGTTTACTTATTTACTCGTTCACATTCAGTGTTGGCAACAGGCACTGCCTATGTGCACGTATGTGATACTATTCACATGTGATACACAGGTGTGATACTATTTGGTTATTAGTATATTTGAACCCTCAGTCTGAGACTTTCAGCTCCTCATATATGTTCTCTCATCATAATATCTACTTACTTCTGATAAACGGTAGATTCATGAAGGCTGAAGGGCTGGGGAAAGACAGCATCCTTGACCTCTTACTGCCAGTTGAGACCAGTCGTGTCAATATAAACCTCACATAACAGGCACACAATCAATATTTTTTGAATGAATGAACAGATGGCAACATTTTCTAAAACAATAAGACCAAATGTTGAAGATGGTTCTAAGTGTCTAATTTAACCCCAATTTAAAGACCTGCATATGTTGAGGTTTTGTGAAGTGTTAATTCAGCATTGTATTGATGGCTAGAAGTTCAGAACCAGAATTGGCCTCTGGAGCCAAGAAAACTATAAAGCAGCATCATTTCCCAGGATCACTTGGTTCTAGTGGGGAGGGGTCATTTCCCCTCTGTCCCTCAATGACTTCTTTTACTAAATGTTATAGATTCTAATGCTTAGACAGACCAGGTTCTCTGAAATATCTTTGAAATAACCACTGGAGAAGTGAATCAGAGGCCTCAGTAGCAGACACAAATATAGAGCCAAACAATTAGATATGGTAGAGAAAAACCCCAGGGACGTAGTTCTAAGGTTAGTGGTGCTGTATGTCTTTTCAAGGCTGTGATTACACAGCTAGGGGTGGGGAAACCTATCAAAAGTTCTCTAATATAATTAACTGACATACTTTGGTTGTATTAACATCCCAGTGATTCTGATTGAGTTCTCCCACTTGCGTCATTCCTGCCCCTTGTAACCAGGATCTTAGTGGAAGGTGGGATGCTGGCATAGCCTCAGGACCACTCATCAGAGAGTCAGCACCATAGTGTGACTTGAAATCCCGTGGAGGAAATCCTGCCCAGCACTGCTGGTTGTACATCTGATAAAGTTCTTTAAAAGTCTTGATGTACGTGTAGCATCCACCCGCCTCTCATTGGCATTCCATGTGAAGGGTGAGGAGGTGGGTAATGGCTGCCTCCCCCGCCCCATGCTTTTCCATCTGTGAAGGAAGAGAGCTATTTCCTAATCCCATGGAACCATGTGGAGCTTGTCCAATCACCGAAATGGTAACCCAGCATTTCTAACCTGGCAATCGTAAGTCCTTTAGGGATCACCCTAAAATCTCATACATTTTACAGAAGTGAATATAGCATATTGATCTTGAGTTTGAAGTCATAACTGACATCAGTGGAAATGTAGAGGCCTAGGTAGGGGCAACCCCCAGTCCAAGTATAGAAATCATGTGCTAAGTGGTATCCTTTCCAAATCTTTCACCACCTTCTAATATTTGTGGAAACATTCAGAAATTGTTCATCAACAGTAAAATTTTGTGAATGACTATTGTGTAGTCCGAATAGGATTTTCAGAAGGGGATAAATTGCTACGGATGACTAAAATAAAAAGGTACATTTTTTAAAAAATTAACTTGTTTTAGGCAATTAAATGTTAGTGCCTATTCTTATCCCATGAAAGACCATGGTGAACCTTTTAACCTTTATTGGTGAGCTAAAAAAAATAATGTTGATGAAAAAGAATAGTTTCAGTCCCTGTGAAACCTCTTAGACATACTTGTCAAGATAAATTAGAGCTGTTTTACATGCATATTTTTGCATGATAATAAGAGCATTTTTAGGAATATTTATTTTTAATATTGTGGCTTTGATTTTAAACGCTGACGCTTGCACTAGAAATGTAACAGTTGTAACCAGCGTACAGTGGTGTGGCAACAGATTCTAGCAGGTTTTTTCCTCCATGTATTCTGTTTTGTTTTCTCTTCCAGGGCTGATATACGCCCCCAGTTTTCTAGGTTAAATGTGGTTCTTTCCGTGCTTTCCGCCATGCATCCTTTGGGGAGGTAGCAACGCAGGCCACAGCGGGTAGAAGTCAAGAATTGATCTCAGAAAGTGTCACACCTTCATCCCTAACTCTAGGTGACTGTCTCAAGCAGTTTTCTTTGGTCACGAAAGAAGTCAGTAGGAGCACAGAATTACTGGGCAAAAAAGGGACCTTAGATAACATTTGGGGGGGTGGGGTGGGGCTTTAGTTTTCTGTTTGCATATACATGCATTTTGGTTTTCTGAATGGTTGCAGAGAGACAAATGGAAGTCTACCACTCTTACTAAAATATTACAGTTCTCTTGTTTGTATGTGAATGATCAAAATCCATATACATAGTTATACAAAGTCTAGAGTGGATTTTTTTAACTACTTACTGAGTTATGGCAAGGAGTTTAACACTCATTATTTCCAAAACCTCTTCACTTCTCAGGATCTGAAGTAATTCTCTCTGTTCTCTTGGCTGAATACAAAGCCACAGCATCAGAATTAAAATCATGAGAAATGCATGATTGTCTCATGTATGTACTGTTGGTGAAGGGCAAGGAAAATTCTGCTTAGGTGAGTTAAAAAAAGAAAAAATTATCCTTTTAAGCCATTGAACTAAAATTTTGGATAGAAATTTTGCAGAAGTAATTTCACTTTCCCACCTGACAAAACAGAATATATACACTGAACATAGCATTGTTCTCACCCTAAATATCCCAAGACTACACTTCTTTTTACTGATTTTTGTCTGTCAAAATGTCAAATTCTGAGCGGGATTGCCTCAGCCCCATTTTTTTTTCTTCTACTCTGACTTGGGTTGAGAGAGTGGTAACAAGGCTTGTTAGAGACATGTCTGAGATTGATTCTGAGTGATAGCTAAGAGCTTAGCTAAGAACGAAAAGCCTGGGGTTTAGTACAGAAATGCTGTAACAAGTAGTTAACTGGGTCCACTCTTTTGCCCTGGGTCCTTCCGTTTATTGCCTAAGTGAAGCATCAGTGCACTGAAAATCCATCACCAGTCCTTCTTGTCAGTTAGGCATAGCTGGGATGCAGTTTTGCATGCTTTCTAGACAAGGAACAAAGCTCAGCCATTCCAGGAAACAGAGGTGACATGAAAATGTAAATGAAAGTAAAGTGCTTTCAATGCTTATTCAATTAATTGAGTGTTAAGTAGTTTCTTCCTACTGAGATCAGAAATGGGAAGGATGGAAAAAAAATGGAAAGGATGGAAAAGATAAAAATTAGTCCTTTAAAATAGATCAGTCTAAATAATTGTTACACATAAGTAATTTGTTCTACATAATGGAATGGTTAGAAATAAGAAGTTAGATTACCTGGCTTCAAATCTCTGCCATTTATAGCTGTGTGACCTTAGACAAATTAACCATTCTGCCTTGGTGTTCTCATCTGTAAAGTGAAGGGAATCCTGGCATTAGCTCATCAATCATTAATGCAGTAATGAGAGGAGACTGCTTAAATTGCGGGAACTAAGTGCTTGATACACAGATCACAGTGACTGATGAGTCATGTAGCTCTGGGTACCTCACTGAGCCTGTGGAAGAAATGGGCACTGATTCTGAAGACTTTCTGTCCTAAGATACCTCTTTTCTATGTAGGGGGAATATCTAATATCCAGTGCAGTGAAATGTTCCACTCAGTGATCTTCCATTAGGAATTTAGCTTTCTAGATTTTAAATACTTGTCACACAGCTGGAGTCATGTTTTCATTCTTTAAAGAGGAAACTGGGCATTTTGGATTCTTTGGTAAAATATAGGTACGTGGCTCGGCCAAGTTTAATTCTGGAATCAACTGATAAATCCCCACCAGTTATACTTTTAATGGCACACGGTCCTAAGCCAATGTTGAATGCAGTATGGGGGTGCCAGTCTCTTTACTGATAAAAAACAAGAGAAGCTTCGTTATTACAAAACAAAAACACTCTCACAAAAGAAAACAATGAGGCACTAATTTGTTTCTTTGCCCACCTTAGATGCCACTGTATGTGAGAGATTATCACGGAAAACACATCTTGCTATAATTTGGAGCCTTTAGGCATTTGATGTGCCAATTGCCTTCACTTGGATCTGGTCTGTAATTTATCATTGGAGTGTCCTACCTTGCTCAAATGCACCCTTTGTGGGCAGAGGCAAAGCTAATATACTTTCCAAGTGTATTTGAATTGCTTCAATAAATCACAGCTGCCACTGTAAGCAGCTTTATCATTTGCCAGAACAATAAGTTATCTTCATGCTTTATAGATGCAGTGCTCTCCAAGACTTTTATTTGTGTAAATTGTAATGCATTATAACCCATTTCCTAAAATGAAATTAGGAAGCCACATATATATATATATATGTTTTTTTTTTTTAAGATGCAAGGAAATATTCCAAGGAACTCGTTTAGGCTCACCAAGAAATGGGGAGATTTTTATCCTGCTTATTTTATAGTAGCAGTTTATTTCTTTATTATTACTGTAATGAAGTGGGAATTAAATGCTTGCAGTTGGGGTTAAACTTCATTTAGCTCTTTACTGCTCCAGTGTCTCAGTAAAACCAGTCCACAAAGAAATAGGACTGAGCACAAATGGTTCCCATTGGATCAGCCAGGAACAAGTTGGAGAAACCTGATATTTCATAAATATTTGTTTCTATTGACAGCTGTATTAGCAGTCATTCCAATAAATCAGGCTGCAGAATCAAATTTTTGCCCATAGTGATCTCTGGGACTGACTTCAGTTTCCTCTTTATTTCACAATGACCAAACCCGAATTCAAACCTGATTTGAACCCGTTAGACGCCTGAGAGGGAAATGTATTACATAACAATATTATGTCTGAAGATCCCGATGAGGAAAACATAACCTAATTTTAAAACTACTTCAGGACTCTAATCAACATGATGAACAATAAAATGTGCTCTTTTTTATTGGCTTGACTGAGTAACTGCTAAATATTTATAAACTAATTTGCCATCACTTCTTCCATGATAAGAAAATACTTTTGTTCATAATTGCCTCAGTAGCTCACTCCAAGCAGAGAAAACAATGTTTGTCAAGAAGCCAGGTTTCATAATTAGAAAGTAATTTATTTGTTTCAAAGCCAAGTGTTTTCCCATGCATATTACAATATTTGGATTCGCTGTAATTTTTTCTGTCTTTATTACCAAGAGGGGACTTATACTTCCTGCCATGGAATTTTAGATTTTTCCATCCATCTCTCGAGTTTACAACGCTGTTTATTTTTATATCAAACTGCCCAATAGCTATTGTTAAGAGAGTCATAAACCCCTCCTTTTTGCGTGATTACAGGATCTTTAAACCAGTGTTTTCCAACCTACCAGTAGTGGTTCCATCCTGCCCCTTAAGCAGAACTCCATGCTCACCAATTCTCAATCATCAGTGTCCAAGTCAGCATCAGTTCCCCCAACATCTGCAGTTTATTCAGGATGCATCCCCATGACTCTCATCTTCTCATTACTCCCATTCACTTACATGGTTTCTGGCTCCACCAGCCACCTCCTTGCCTTTCTGATGCCAAACCCAGGCAAACCCATCCCAGCTCCGGGCTCATACCCTGCTAGATGACCATGCATTCCTGTGTGTGGGGGGCGGGGGCGGGGGTGGGGGTAAAGGATGGGGAGGATGGAGGTAGAGATGGGACTCAGATTTAAGCAGGTAGAACTTTGCCTCTCTTCTTCCTATTTCTTCCTTTTTCCCAGGCCCTCACCACATTGCCTTCTTTCTTTTTTTTTTTTGAAATTTTGAATTTTATTTTATTTTTTACACAGCAGGTTCTTACTTGTCATCAATTTTATACACATCAGTGTATACAAGTCAATCCCAATCTCCCAATTCATCCGACCATCAACACCACCCCCTGCCACTTTCCCCCATTGATGTCCATACATTTATTCTCTACATCTGTGACTCAATTTCTGCCCTGCAAACCGGTTCATCTGTACCATTTTTCTAGATTCCATATATATGCGTTAATGTACGATATTTGTTTTTCTCTTTCTGACTTACTTCACTCTGTATGACAGTCTCTAGACCCATCCACATCTCTGCAAATGACCCACTATAATTCCTTTTTATGGCTGAGTAATATTCCATTGTATATATGTACCACATCTTCTTTATCCATTCGTCTGTCAGTGGGAATTTACGTTGTTTCCATGACCTGGCTATTGTAAAGAGTGCTGCAGTGAACATTGGGGTGCACGTGTCTTTTTGAATTACGGTTTTCTCTGGGTATATGCCCAATAGTGGGATTGCTGGATCATATGGTAATTCTATTTTTAGTTTTTTAAGGAACCTCCATACTGTTCTCCATAGTGGCTGTATCAGTTTACATTCCCACCAACAGTGCAAGAGGGTTCCCTTTTCTCCACACCCTCTCCAGCATTTGTTGTTTGTACATTTTCTGATGATGCCCATTCTGACTGGTGGGACATGATACCTCATTGTAGTTTTGATTTGCATTTCTCTAATAATTAGTGATATTGAGCAGCTTTTCATGTGCTTCTTGGCCATCTGTATGTCTTCTTTGGAGAAATGTCTATTTAGGTCTCCTGCCCATTTTTGGATTGGGTTGTTTGTTTCTTTAATATCGAGCTGCATGAGCTGTTTATATATTTTGGAGATGAATCCTTTGGCAGTTGATTCATTTGCAAATATTTTCTCCCATTCTGAGGGTTGTCTTTTTGTCGTTTGTAGTTTCCTTTGCTTCGCAAAAGCTTTTAGGTTTCAATAGGACCCATCTGTTTATTTTTGTTTTTATTTCCATTACTCTAGGAGGTAGATCAAAAAAGATCTTGCTGTGATTTATGTCAAAGAGTGTTCTTTCTATGTTTTCCTCTAAGAGTTTAATAGTGTCCAGTCTTACATTTAGGTCTCTAATCCATTTTGAGTTTATTTTTGTGTATGGTGTTAAGGAGTGTTCTAATTTCATTCTTTTACATGGAGCTGTCCAGTTTTCCCAGCACCACTTATTGAAGAGACTGTCTTTTCTCCATTATCTATCCTTGCCTCCTTTGTCATAGATTAGTTGACCATAGGTGTGTGGGTTTATCTCTGGGCTTTCTATCCTGTTCCATTGATCTATATTTCTGTTTTTGTGCCAGTACCATACTGCCTTCATTACTGTAGCTTTGTAGTATAGTCTGAAATCAGGGAGCCTGATTTCTCCAGGTCTGTTTTTTCCCTCAAGAATGCTTGGGCTATTTAGGGTCCTTTGTGTCTCCATACACATTTCAAGATTTTTTTTCCTACTTCTGTAAAAAATGCCATTGGTAATTTGATAGGGATTGCATTGAATCTGTAGATTGCTTTGGGTAGTATAGTCATTTTCACAATATTGATTCTTCCAATCCAAGAACATGGTATATCTCTCCATCTGTTGGTATCATTTTTAATTTCTTTCATCAGTGTCTTATAGTTTTTGGCATACAGGTCTTTTGTCTCCCTAGGTAGGTTTATTCCTAGATATTTTATTCTTTTTGTTGCAATGGTAAATGGGAGTGTTTCCTTAACTTCTCTTTCACATTTTTCATCATTAGTGTATAGGAATGCAAGACATTTCTGTGCATTAATTTTGTATCCTGCAACTTTACCAAATTCATTGAGTAGCTCTAGTAGTTTTCTGGTGGCATCTTTAGGATTCTCTATGTATAGTATCATGTCATCTGCAAACAGTAACAGTTTTACTTCTTCTTTTTCAATTTTTATTCCTTTTATTTCTTTTTCTTCTCTGATTGCCATGGCTAGGACTTCCAAAACTATGTTGAATAATGGTGGCGAGAGTGGACATCCTTGTCTTGTTCCTGATCTTAGAGGAAATGGCTTTCAGTTTTTCACCATTGAGGACGATGTTGGCTGTGGGTTTGTCATATATGGCCTTTATTATGTTGAGGTAGGTTCCCTCTATGCCCACTTTCTGCAGAGTGTTTATCATAAATGGGTGTTGAACTTTGTCAAAAGCTTCTTCTGCATCTATTGAGATGATCATATGGTTTTTATTATTCAGTTTGTTAATATGGTGTATCACATTAATTGTTTTGCGAATATTGAAGAATCCTTGCATCCCTGGGATAAATCCCACTTGATCATGGTGTATGATCCTTTTAATGTGTTGTTGGATTCTGTTTGCTAATATTTTGTTGAGGATTTTTGCATCTATATTCATCAGTGATTTTGGTCTGTAATTTTCTTTTTTCATAGTATCTGTCTGATTTTGGTATCAGGGTGATGGTGGCCTCATAGAATGAGTTTGGGAGTGTTCCTTCCTCTGCAATTTTTTGGAAGAGTTTGAGAAGGATGGGTGTTAGCTCTTCTCTAAATGTTTGTTAGAAGTCACCTGTGAAGCCATCTGGTCCTGGACTTTTGTTGGAAGATTTTCAATCACAGTTTTAATTTCATTATTTGTTATTGGTCTGTTCATATTTTCTATTTCTTCCTGGTTCAGTCTTGGAAGGTGATACCTTTCTAAGAATTTGTCCATTTCTTCCAGGTTGTCCACTTTATTGGCATAGAGTTACTTGTAGTAGTCTCTTAGGATGCTTTGTATTTCTGTGGTGTCTGTTGTAACTTCTCGTTTTTCATTTTTAATTTTATGATTTGAGTCCTCTCCCTCTTTTTCTTGATGGGCCTGGCTAATGGTTTATCAATTTTGTTTATCTTCCTAAAGAACCAGCTTTTACTTTTATTGATCTTTGCTGTTGTTTTCTTTGTTTCTATTTCATTTATTTCTGCTCTTTATGATTTCTTTCCTTCTGCTAACTTTGGGTTTTGTTTGTTCTTCTTTCTCTAGTTCCTGTAGGTGTAAGGTTAGATTGTTTATTTGAGATTTTTCTTGTTTCTTGAGGTAGGCTTGTATTGCTATAAACTTCTCTCTTAGAACTGCTTTTGCTGCATCCCACAGGTTTAGGATCATCGTGTTTTGTCATTTGTCTCTAGGTATTTTTTGATTTCCTCTTTGATTTCTTCAGTGATCTCTTGGTTATTTAGTAATGTATTGTTTAACCTCCATGTGTTTGTGTTTTTTATATTTCTTTCCTGTAATTGATTTTTAATCTCATAGCGTTGTGGTCAGGAAAGATGCTTGATATGATTTCAATTTACTGAGTCTGGATTTGTGACCCAAGATGTGATCTATCCTGGAGAATGTTCTGTGCACACTTGACAAGAAAGTGTAATCTGCTGTTTTTGGATGGAATGTCCTATAAATATCAGTTAAATCTATCTGGTCTGTTGTGTCATTTAAAGCTTGTGTTTCCTTATTAATTTTCTGTTTGGATGATCTGTCCGTTGATGTAAGTGAGTTGTTAAATTCCCCCACACTTACTGTATTACTGTCGATTTCCTCTTTTATAGCTGTCAGCAGTTGCCTTACATATTGAGGTGCTCCTGTGTTGGGTGCATATATATTTATAATTGTTACATCTTCTTCTTGGATTGATCCCTTGATCATTAATGTAGTGTCCTTCCTTGTCTCTTGTAACATTCGTTATTTTAAAGTCTATTTTATCTGATGTGAATATTGCTACTCCAGCTTTCTTTTGATTTCCATTTGCATGGAGTATCTTTTTCCACCCCCTCACTTTCAGTCTGTATGTGTCCCTGGGTTTTACTGGGTCTCTTTTAGACAGCATATATATGGGTCTTGTTTTTGTATTCATTCAGCAAGGCTGTGTCTTTTGGTTGGAGCATTTAATCCATTCACGTTTACGGTAATTATCGATATGTATGTTCCTATGACCATTTTCTTAATTGTTTTGGGTTTGTTTTTGTAGGTCCTTTTCTTCTCGTGTGTTTCCCACTTAGAGAAGTTCCTTTAGCATTTGTTGTAGAGCTGGTTTGGTGATGCTGAATTCTCCTAGCTTTTGCTTATCTGTAAAGCTTTTGATTTCTCCATCGAATCTGAATGAGATCCTTGCCGGGTAGAGTAATCTTGGCTGTGGGTTCTTCCCTTTCATCACTTTAAATATATCATGCCACTCCCTTCTAGCTTGTAGAGTTTCTGCTGAGAAATCAGTTGTTAACCTTATGGGAGTCCCCTTGTATGTTATTTGTCATTTTTCCCTTCTTGCTTTCAATAATTTTTCTTGTCCTTAATTTTTTTCAATTTGATTACTACGTGTCTTGGCATGTTTCTCCTTGGGTTTATCCTGCCTGGGACTCTCTGTGCTTCCTGGACTTGGGTGGCTATTTCCTTTCCCATGTTAGGGAATTTTTGGACTATATTCTCTGCAAATATTTTCTCAGGTCCTTTCTCTCTCTCTCTTCTCCTTCTGGGACGCCTGTAATGCGAATGTTGTTGTGTTTAATGTTGTCCCAGAGGTCTCTTAGGCTGTCTTCATTTCTTTTCATTCTTTTTTCTTTAGTCTGTTCCACAGCAGTGAATTCCACCATTCTGTCTTCCAGGTCACTTGTCTGTTCTTCTGCCTCAGTTATTCTATTGATTCCTTCTAGTGTATTTTTCATTTCAGTTATTGTATTGTTCATCTCTGTGTTTGTTCTTTAATTCTTCTAGGTCATTGTTAAACATTTCTTTCATCTTCTCGATCTTTGCCTCCATTCTTTTTCCGAGGTCCTGGATCATCTTCCCTATCATTATTCTGAATTCTTTTTCGGGAAGGTTGCCTCTCTCCACTTCATTTAGTTGTTTTTCTGGAGTTTTGTCTTGTTCCTTCATCTGGTACATAGCCCTCTGCTTTTTCATCTTGTCTCTCTTTCTGTGAATGTGGTTTTCGTTACACAGGCTGCAGGATAGTAGTTCCTTTTGCTTCTGCTGTCTGCCCTCTGGTGGATGAGGCTATCTAAGAGGCTTGTGCAGGTTTCCTGATGGGAGGGACTGGTGATGGGTAGAGCTGGGTGTTGCTCTCGTGGGCAGAGCTCAGTAAAACTTTAATCCACTTGTCTGCTGATGGGTGGGGCTGGGTTCCCTCCCTGTTGGTTGTTTGGCCTGAGGCAACCCAACACTGGAGCCTACCAGGGCTCTTTGGTGGGTCTAGTGGTGGACTGTGGGAGGGCTCACGCCAAGGAGTACTTCCCAGAACTTCTGCTGCCAGTGTCCTTGTCCTCATGGTGAGCCACAGCCACCCCTCCCTTGCCTCTGCTGGAGACCCTCCAACACTAGCAGGTAGATCTGGTTCAGTCTCCTGTGCGGTCACTGCTCCTTCCCCTGGGTCCTGATGTGCACACTGCTTTGTGTGTGCCCTTCAGGAGTGGAGTCTCTGTTTCCCCCAGTCCTGTCAATGTCCTGTAATCAAATCCCGCTAGCCTTCAAATTCTGATTCTCTAGGATTTCCTCCTCCCATTGCCAGACCCCCAGGCTGGGAAGCCTGATGTGGGGCTCCGAACCTTCATTCCAATAGGTGGACTTCTGTGGTATAAGTGTTCTCCAGTTTGTGAGTCACCCACCCAGCAGTTATGGGATTTGATTTTATTGTGATTGCGCCCCTCCTACCGTCTCATTGTGGCTTCTCCTTTGTCTTTGTATGTGGGGTATCTTTTTTGGTGAGTTCCAGTGTTTTCCTATCGATGATCATGCAGCAGTTAGTTGTGATTCCAGTGCTCTCACAAGAGGGAGTGAGAGCATAGCCTTCTAGTCTGCCATCTTGAACCAATCTCTCCTGCCTTCTCTCTTTGAATCCATGGAAGGGAGCTGATTTCCTGTTCCCCTGAATGGATTCAGTTGGCAAATCCTGCTCCCAACAGTTTAAGTGGAAAGAGAACTATAATTTTTGGAAGATCTGCTCATTTTCACCAAACACGGGGCAATGCCTAACACTGAGATTTTAATGATTCCTCTTTTAGAAAACCAGTTATTTACGGGGCTATCACTATTTTATAAATACCCATCTACAGAAGAAAAACAACTGATAGTTGCTATTTATATCATTAATTTTAATAGTATATCTTTGGAAGAAAAGAGCTATACAATAAAATATAGTATGCCATCATAGATGATTGTTTAGAAAGTTAATTGGCAACACTTCTATATAAAATCCCATTCAAATATTTGCTTTTTATTTAAAAAATCTCCATTTGAGCATGTTGAGTTTTACATTTTTTCAAGTGCTGAATTGAGCATGACTCACTCTCGTTTATCTATCTTTTCACCAAAAGGCCGCCTGCGTCCTTTTCTAAATTATTGCAGTGTTACAGTATTATTACTATAATTATTTTATCATTAAATGCTTGCGATTTATTATCATATTGCCATTGTGTTCCTTAAATCCTGGCATGATATTTTTCAATATCCTGAGTTCACTGTCTAGGCATAGTTTACTAAATAATTCGGAATGTTATGGAAATGAGAAAGGGCTAGAATAAAGGAATTTCTCCTTGGGGGTTTCAACCTGTGTCAAATCCAGGTGGAAGGTTAAGGGAATGATTATTGAGAATCCATGAAGAAATGATGCATTCTCTGTCTCTGTCTCTCTCTCTCTCTCATTCTATTGGGTTGGTCAAAAAGTTCATTCCGGTTTTCCCATAAGATGGTACAGAAAAACCCGAATGAACTTTTTGGCCAGCCCAGTATATGCTTATATATCTATATTTTGAGAGAGTAAAAATTAGCCCAGGCTGAGAAAGTAAAACTCTGCACAGCCATTCATCAGGCTAGAATAACAGACACAGAGAACAGCAGGGGCAACATTAACAGGATATTTGTCTCCTAAGGACAGGGAAATCTAGAGTTGCAATAACCCCCTTATGTGAGTGACTGCTGCCCTCTTATTCTTGTCCTCTTACATTATGGACTATGTAAAGTTACATCAGTGAAGAATAAAACTTCCCACTCCCACCTGGAAGACCTAAGTCACTGTAACATAGAGAAGCAGCCTTGATTTACAACCCATGTGCAGGGGTTCAGACAGACGCTTCTGGACACAGCATTTCACATCTATCCTAACCTTGTGGTTAAGAGAAAGGAGACAGGACCCTAGGTCCACTGTGCAGTCCAGAGAGGGGGATGTTAACTCCTTACACAGCTCTGCTTTGTTTTAAACCGATTAAAACTGCTTCACTTCAATGCTGTCTAAACTCCCTATGAGACCTATATTTTCCTCTGTCCTTTGTTGGTAAGACACCCTAAAGTTCCTCTGTTGTGTGTGGCCTCCCTCACTGCAACGGGTAATAATTTATCAAATTACAGGGTTTTTTCTTGGTAGTTTTAGGCTGATTGTGCTAAGACAATCTCTGTCCATCGACCCAGACCCCTTTGATGATCATTTGGGGCAAATTTTCTTTGCGCCTGCCTAGAAAAGTGTACATTCCTGTAGCCAAAGCAATGCTGCCTTGTCAAGAAACAGGAAAGGCAATTGACATGGAAACATCATGGGAGTAGAGGTATTGCTTGGAAAAACATGTGGTAATTTGGTTTAAAAACTCACAGAAGTTTCCCCCAAACTGCAAAAATAAAAATTGTACAACTCTTCAGGAGTGTGGTGGTATGGAAACCACTAAGGAGAGGTTTCACAGTCCAGGGGACTCACTCCTTAAATTTGCGGTGCTGTCACAGTTCATGGAACCCATTGCACCCGTGTAAACATAAAGGCAGCTGGAAAGCTTTTCAACCGCAGCATTCATTAACTGCCAAATGGTCATCCGAAATGTACTTCTTTTTGGTTGTCTCTGGGATTAGAACCAAACCTGCTTTATATGATGTTCTTCTCAGCCTAGCCCCAAATTGGCCTTCTAAATTCTCTTCAAGAAGGAATGCCCTTAGTCTTCTGGATGTCTCAGATCACTCCTTCTACTCGTTTCTTTTCTTTTCACCAGCTTGGTGTAGGAAAGAGTGGCTGGGTTTTACCAACAGTAGTTTCTTTAAGGGTGTATGTTAGTAAGATTAATAAACTGGTTCTGAGTCTTGGGAGTCATGTTTTTATAGCTCAAGCTGCCTCTACTGTTGGAATGGTGGCCTTTCATCTCCATGACTTGGGGACAGAGCATTAGGAAGTAGCGTGTGGTTCTTTTTACCACAAACAGCATTGACTGTTTGTGGTGAAACAGTTCTTGCCACGGTTTTAGAAGATTCTTAAAGAATGGCCCCAGCCCTCGGAACGCGAACTATTTGATTATGAGTTTTCACAGGTGGGCAGTGACTCTACCAACTTCCCTTGATGCCCCATCAGTTTTGAGCCTGGTAGATAGCCTGCAGAAGAATTAAACATAAAATGTTAACATCACAAACAGTAGACTGCTGAGTCTTCCCATGCCATGATTCTTTATACCCTAATAGGCTGTTTGTGTCATTCATGTAATTTACTTGACGATGGGAAGGTTATGTGGAGGAATCACTGCTGTAATATATTATTTCAGTCAGCAGATGGTTGTGTGGTGTGGCAAGTAGAATTAATCATCAATAAAGACCCAGGGTTTTCAAAGAGAGCAGGAGAGTGTCTGTCAATATTGACAAAACATGAAGGTCCTGAATTGTTGGAACTGGAAGAATCGTCCAGCACTCTCATTCTTCACCTATGGGGTGTGGTGAGTTACGTGCTCTGCCCAAAGCCACGGTGTTCATCTGTGTGTGACCTGACCTTCCATTGGGAGAGAATTTCTTTTCTCTTACTTTTGTTGGAAACTGCCTGTGCCTTGGAGCTAGAGTCACACTTAGCCAGGTGGGAAGTCAGAAGAGCTAAGGACCACAGTGTTTCCCAGTCTCCTTGCCCACATGCACGTTGGTGTCCGTCGTCACCTGTTTTACTTGTTGGCCTCTGGGTTCTACCCTTTCGAAACAAGATGTCTGGGTGGAAAGTTACATAACATCAAGCCTTAATGCTGTTTTATCTATCAACTTTCATTTAACGATAACGATACATTTATTAAGCATCTGCTGTGTGCAGGAATTGTAACTGCACGGAGAGTATGGGGTAAGCAAAGTGGGAAACGTAACAAAGATAAATAATAACATAGAAGCAGTCTCTTAAGGGGACTTCAGTCAAGAGGAAGAAAAGTGACTCTTAAAATCATTGCATAGTCATATACATTAGCAAAATATTTTTAAAGGCCTTTTGGACTATATTCAAATCAAGAAGGGTTTTTTGGTCTGTTTGTTTTCTCCCAAAAAATATTGATATAAACTGATCTGAACAGACTGACCTTAACAGACTCCATGAAAACCGAACTCACATTAGGCAAAAATAATTTTTGTAAACAAACGTAATATCAGATTTGGTTCAGGTTCAATATTATCTTTTCAAGTAGCAAATGTAGCTCTTCTTTGAATCCATTAAAGTCCTAATTTTGGTTGCAGCTGGTTATTGCACCCAGTGAGAAATGCAACCTTTGATGAATTTGGCAAGTTGAATTTGAAGCACTTGGAGGCATCTGTTGAAGTATCCAATGTCCATATCCGCTATTCCTGGAAGTGGGATAAAAAGAAAGGGTATTTAAATAGGAAACATCTTCCAGAGCTTCAAAAGTTTGTGACAGAATACTTATTTACTAAATTGTCTTCCATAAAGCAATCCTGTTTAAATATTAGAATGTTAGAAGAGCTCTTAAA
The DNA here is from genome assembly GCF_951394435.1 of Stenella coeruleoalba. Lineage (NCBI taxonomy): Eukaryota > Metazoa > Chordata > Mammalia > Artiodactyla > Delphinidae > Stenella > Stenella coeruleoalba. The sequence goes on from NC_137156.1 coordinate 55,451,251, forward strand.
CACATCCAGTTTAGCTCAGGGCCCTAGCTTGACAGTCATATTCATGGTGAGGAAACTAAGGCCAAGGGTGGTTAAGTCACTTGCTCAGAGCCATACAATGGAGTAAAAGTCGAGAGCTGAAGTTCAGGTTTCCATACAACTTGTCAGTGATCAGCACAGCCAACCCTGTTTCAGAGATCAGGATGTTTTCTGCATCCAGACGTGAGGCCGTGGCCTCCTGGGTGGTTCCTAGTCTCAGACTCTCCAGCACATTTCAGTCTTGCCTTTTTCAAAGCCAGCCTGTTTTCTTTCCAGTCCAGTGGATTTACCTCTACTAGATATAATCCTCCTCTTTTTTTATTCTACTTTATTTTGGGCAATCATCTGTGTGGTGATCACAGATTTCTTAGCTGCAGATAAATTAAAGGGCTTTGGATGCCCGAGAACAGCTGCACAGGCTTCGGCTGGGTTAATGCATTGATTGAGTTCAGCCTTGCAGTGCAGGGTGCGAGCTGGAACCTGGCTCAGCTGCTCTTCTATCTGGAAGGGCGCCTCTGTAACAAAGCCTCGCACTAGATTACAATTATTTTTGCTTACAGCCACTGTTCCTCACAGATATTTTACTTTTATGGAAATGAGAAAGAAAGGATTTTATACTTTTAAAAGACAGCTTTCTTAGCCATATCTTCAGCATAAGCCTTGAGTTTCTTTTTATTCAGGGACTCGAAACTATGTCTCAAAAAATAAGTAGAAAGTATATCATCTTGAGGGTAAAGCATCTTATTAGAGTATGATGCCTTTTGGGCAAACCCTGGGGGGTGGCATACTCTTGGCAGCAAGTGAATTTCTAACTTCACATCATTTTTATAAATTAAAATTTTATAAATTAAAGCAACTTGAGTGTTTTCTCTCTATATGCCAGACAGTGTGCTTAGGGGTGTATTACTACTTAATCCTCACTCCAATCCTGTGAGATTGATGTCATCAATAGTGTCACCTCCCCCGCTTTCCAGATGATGGAAACAGAGGTTTGGAAAGGGGAAGTAACTGCCCTAGGAGACACAAGGAGTCTGTCACCCAAGGCTGGGTCTTTACTGTAATATATACTGCCTCCTGTGATTTGACAGCTGTGCCTACAAAATAGAACAGTAATCATCTTTGCTTTCTCCCAAAGAAATGTTTTTACTGGTCTTCGGATGAGATGTTTGTATCCACTGAGACATCATTAGGTGTGTGGTCCTGGGTATTAGATATCAAATAGCGGTTCTTTCACACCTAAGGAAAGCAGTTGTAATCATCTATTTTTAAACTGCTCAACTATGTCCTTCATCATGATCTTGTTAGTAATGCTAGGCTGCTCAGGAGTTATCAGTCATGAAATTTCATCATATAAGCTTTCCAGGGGCTCTCACTTGCTGAAACACCAACTCTCCTTAATTAAAATTTTATTCTCAAGAGAAACAGCTCTATGTGTTTTTTGGTGAGTTAATAATGAAACTAATTATCATGGGTGGCTGTGTCTTTGGCTACATCTATTTAAATATGGACATTTGTAGTCTTGTGTTCCCTGGCAGCATTATGAAGACATACTACCAGCTAAGCGCATGTTTTTGGGAAAGGTTCTGCCCACTCCATTTCAGTCAAACACTTTTGGAAGATGGTGTCTGTGTCCTGCCTTTGCTGGTAGACAGTTTTATTGATGGGGAGGTACAAAAGCCTAACAGCCCAGCAGGGCGTTTTTATTTTAATGTTGCTGAGGTAGGATGGAGAATGTCCCCCCAAAATGTACTTACCGATTTAATAACAGATTAGAAAGGATTTCCCTAAGGACAAGCAATTTTTTTAAAAACATGGCTGGAAATATAATGAGAAACATTTTATTTATTTTTTATTGTATTGTAGTTGATTTACAATGTTGTGTTAATTTCGCTGTACAGCAAAGTAATTCAGTTTTATATATATATATATATATATATATATATATATATATATTCGCTTTCATATTCTTTTGCATTGTGGTTTATCACAGGATACTGAATATAGAGTTCCCTGTACTACACAGTAGGACCTTGTTTATCCATTCTATATATACTAGTTTGCATCTGCTAATCCCAAACTCCCAATTCTTCCCCCCACTCCCCTTTTCCCCCTTGGCAACCACAAGTCTTTTCTCTATGTCTGTGAGTCTGTTTCTGTTTCCTAGATATGTGCATTTGTGTAGTATTTTAGATTCCACAAGTAAGTGATAATCATATGGTAATTGTCTTTCTCTTTCTGACTTACTTCCCTTAGTATGATGATCTATAGGTGCATTCATGTTGCTGCAAATGGCGTTATTTCATTCTTTTTATGGCTGAGTAGTATTCCATTGTATGTATATACCACATCTTCTTCACCCATTCGTCTGTCGATGGACATTTAGGTTGCTTCCATGTCTTGGCTATTGTAAATAGTGCTGCTGTGAACATTGGGGTGTGTGTATCTTTTCAAATTATAGTTTTGTCCAGATATATGCTCAGGAATGGGATTGCCTGATCATAGGGTAGGTCTATTTTCAGTTTTTTAAGGAACCTCCATACTGTTTTCCATAGTAGCTGCACCAATTTACATTCCCACCACCCGTGTAGGAGGGTGGAACGTCCTACATCTGTTGGTAATCTCTCTTGGATTAGTCATAGATGCCTCAACTTGTCTAAGACATTGAATTGCTCTTCATCAATGCAGATTTATTTCTTGTGAATTCCTCAAGCCCCCTCTTCCACTCCTATCTTCCACTCCTTTTTAATAGTTAGGATCTTGCTGGAAGAGTGTATTGAGAAGTTGACTGCTTTGAATCATGTTTGTTATATTTGAATGATACAGAATGAGAATTGCTCATTTCTCCCACTAGATGAGGAGTTTTAAATTCTGGGTTTTGTGACTGGGTTTCTGGAGTTCCTGAAACCAGTGGAATTTTATGTAAAATGTTTTTTGTATGTGCCCAGGTAAAACTGACTAGAAAACGGGTTCAAGACTCTCAGTAAATTATCAGTGTGATCCATAATCCTCGGTAACTGTTAAATGTCAGTGCCCTTGATCGATAAACTTCCCAGTGGTGCCTATTGTTTTGTTGCCTCCCTTTCAAAGGTTAGTGAGGAAATGAAGCAGCAGTTCCCAAACTGTGGACATTAGGGCTTCTGGAAGTTTCTGCCGTTAAAAACAGCAAATATGTCAATCTGAAGAAGATTAATACATCAGATTATTATAAGCATCCCCCATCTCCCACCCTCCCCCCAACAAAAGGAATTCAGCAGATGCGCTCTGAGTGGGAGGAGAGCTCAGATGAGAGAGCTGCCATGACTCAGTCACTCATTCTTTTTGGCACTGTTTTGAACCCAGTTATCTGCCAAACTGATTTAAATAGTTTCAGTTTGAAACTATACATTGTTTAGCTTATGTGCATAACAGAACAGGAAGAGAGAGAACAGCCAATGTTGCAATGCAAGATATGCAGAGCACAGAAAGAGTGACCTTTCTCTAAATTCATATCATAAAAATCTTCACTCAATTCCTAAAAAAATATATTTATGTATACATATACATATATGCATATTCATACACATGTAGACACATATATATGTATATATGTGTGTAAATGTGTACAGTATATGTATATACCTATATATAGTAACTGCAGAATTTCTCATCTGAACCCATACTGATTTGAGAGTGAAAAGGAAGGCTATTAATAATTACACTAGAGTAACTGGCATTAGTAGACACATGTGGTCACCTTATATGTAAATGCAGTATTTGCTCGGTTACTAAAAAAAAAAAAAGTTTTAGAAGTGAGGGAGTTAGATTTTAATCTTAATTTTGTGCCCCTTTGGACAATATGTATTAAATAAAAACTGATGATTAGAAATAAATAAATACATGCCAAATTCTAAGAGAGGGAAATAATGACATTTATATCTAATTTGGGTTTTTGTTTGGGAAGAATAAAGGCTGTCTATAATCCACAATGTGTTTTTTGTGGATAAGGGCTTGCAGTGAGCAGCAGGAATCCTTTTATCTCATCTCATCAATTAGAAACAAAACACAAAAATTATCAAAACCAGTCAGTTGATTTTTTTTTAACATCTTTACTGGAGTATAATTGCTTTACAGTGGTGTGTTACTTTCTGCTTTATAACAAAGTGAATCAGCTATACATATACATATATCTCCATATCTCTTCCCTCTTGCGTCTCCCTCCCACCCTCCCTATCCCACCCCTCTAGGTGGTCACAAAGCACCGAGCTGATCTCCCTGTGCTATGCGGCTGCTTCCCACTAGCTATCTATTTTATGTTTGGTAGTATATATATGTCCATGCCACTCTCTCACTTTGTCACAGCTTACCCTTCCCCCTCCCCATATCCTCAAGTCCATTCTCTAGTAGGTCTCTGTCTTTATTCCCATCTTACCCCTAGTTTCTTCATGATCCTTTTTTATTTATTTCTTAGATTCCATATATATGTGTTAGCATACGGTATTTGTTTTTCTCTTTCTGACTTACTTCACTCTGTATGACAGACTCTAGGTCCATCCACCTCACTACAAATAACTCAATTTCGTTTCCTTTTATGGCTGAGTAATATTCCATTGTATATATGTGCCACATCTTCTTTATCCATTCATCTGTTGATGGACACTTAGGTTGCTTCCATGTCCTGGCTATTGTAAAGAGAGCTGCAATGAACATTGTGCTACATGACTCTTTTTGAATTATGGTTTTCTCAGGGTATATGCCCAGTAGTGGGATTGCTGCGTCGTATGGTAGTTCTATTTGTAGTTTAAGGAACCTCCATACTGTTCTCCATAGTGGCCGTATCAATTTACATTCCCACCAGCAGTGCAACAGTGTTCCCTTTTCTCCACACCCTCTCCAGCATTTACTGTTTCTAGATTTTTTGATGACGGCCATTCTGACTGGTGTGAGATAATATCTCATTGTAGTTTTGATTTGCATTTCTCTAATGATTAATGATGTTGAGCATTCTTTCATGTGTTTCTTGGCAATCTGTCTTTCTTCTTTGGAGAAACGTCTATTTAGGTCTTCTGCCTATTTTTGGATTGGGTTGTTTTTTTGTTATTGAGCTGCATGAGCTACTTGTAAATTTTGGAGATTAATCCTTTGTCAGTTGCTTCATTTGCAAATATTTTCTCCCATTCTGAGGGTTCTCTTTTCACCTTGTTTATGGTTTCCTTTGCTGTGCAAAAGCTTTTAAGTTTCACGAGGTCCCACTTGTTTATTTTTGTTTTTATTTTCATTTCTCTAGGAGGTGGGTCAAAAAGGACCTTGCTGTGATTTATGTCATAGAGTGTTCTGCCTATGTTTTCCTCTAAGACTTTGATAGTTTCTGGCCTTACATTTAGGTCTTTAATCCATTTTGAGCTTATTTTTGTGTATGGTGTTAGGGAGTGTTCTAATCTCATACTTTTACATATACCTGTCCAGTTTTCCCAGCACCACTTATTGAAGAGGCTGTCTTTTCTCTACTGTATATTCTTGCCTCCTCTATCAAAGATAAGGTGACCATATGTGCATGGGTTTATCTCTGGGCTTTCTATCCTGTTCCATTGATCTATCTTTCTGTTTTTGTGCCTGTACCATACTGTCTTGATTACTGTAGCTTTGTCGTATAGTCTGAAGTCAGGGAGCCTGATTCCTCCAGCTCCATTTTTCGTTCTCAAGATTGCTTTGGCTAATCGGGGGTCTTTTGTGTTTCCATACAAATTGTGAAATTCTTTGTTCTAGTTCTGTGAAAAATGCCAGTGGTAGTTTGATAGGGATTGCATTGAATCTGTAGATTGCTTTGGGTAGTAGAGTCATTTTCACAATGTTGATTCTTCCAATCCAAGAGCATGGTATATCTCTGCATCTATTTGTATCATCTTTAATTTCTTTCATCAGTGTCTTATAATTTTCTGCATACAGGTCTTTTGTCTCCTTAGGTAGGTTTATTCCTAGATATTTTATTCTTTTTGTTGCAGTGGTAAATGGGAGTGTTTTCTTAATTTCACTTTCAGATTTTTCATCATTAGTATATAGGTATGGCAGAGATTTCTGTGCATTAATTTTGTATCCTGCTACTTTACCAAATTCATTGATTAGCTCTAGTAATTTTCTGGTAGCATCTTTGGGATTCTCTATGTATAGTGTCATGTCATCTGCAAACAGTGACAGCTTTACTTCTTTTCCGATTTGGATTCCTTTTATTTCTTTTTCTTCTCTGATTGCTGTAGCTAAAACTTCCAAAACTATGTTGAATAATAGCGGTGAGAGTGGGCAGCCTTGTCTTGTTCCTGAATTTAGTGGAAATGATTTCAGTTTTTCACCACTGAGGACGATGTTGGCTCTGGGTTTGTCATATATGGCCTTTATTATGTTGAGGAAAGTTCCCTCTATGCCTACTTTCTGCAGGGTTTTTATCATAAATGGGTGTTGAATTTTGTCAAAAGCTTTCTCTGCATCTATTGAGATGATCATGTGGTTTTTCTCCTTCAATTTGTTAATGTGGTGTATCACGTTGATTGATTTACATATATTGAAGAATCCTTGCATTCCTGGAATAAACCCCACTTGATCATGGTGTATGATCCTTTTAATATGCTGTTGGATTCTGTTTGCTAGTATTTTGTTGAGGATTTTTGCATCTGTGTTCATCAGTGATATTGGCCTGTAGTTTGCATAAAGTGTAACATTTCGAAACATCAAGTCAAAAAGCATTTAAAAAATCTATTTTGGCACTTTAACATGCCTTTAACTTAAATGCCCATTTTAGTATTCATTGGTCCCCAAGCTGAACATTTTGAAAGATATTTATTCACAAATCATGATATTTTTCCCTCACATAGTTAAATAGAAAACAAATGAAACATCACGTGTCATTTGTTAAATGGGAAGAAGTAAAATTGGTCCAGATATATCATGAATATTATTAAATATTGCATTTGAAAGAATACTGTAGTATAATCAATAATATATTCATTGAAAATATACTTTTTTCCTAAAAACTGCTTGCTTAATCATCTTGCATAAAAAATAGTACAGAGGGCTTCCCTGGTGGCGCAGTGGTTGAGAGTCCGCCTGCCGATGCAGGGGACGCGGGTTCGTGCCCCGGTCCGGGAGGATCCCACATTCCGCGGAGCGGCTGGGCCCGTGACCCATGGCCGCTGGGCCTGCGCGTCCGGAGCCTGTGCTCCGCAGCGGGAGACGCCACAACAGTGAGAGGCCCGCATACCGCAAAAAAAAAAAAAAAAAATAGTACAGAATGGTTAGGTTAGAAATATTCCTAAAGTGGAAGATTCTCTGTCCCTCTGCAATGATCTCAGGGGTTCTTGGTGCTGGGAAGCATCGTAATAGTCTAAGGAGTTAGGAGATGGGCCCACAGTGAGAGCAGCTGGCCAGGGGAAGCAGAGGAGGGGTTGACGCTTTGTATCTTATCTTCGATGTGATGAGAGGGGGCTCCATTCATTAATTAAGTCACCAAAAAGAAGATGGAAAGGCACGTGCTTGAACCCAGATTTCCCCCAGTCTTCTTTTGCTCTGAGACAGCTTTAGATTAGGACACAAGAGAAGAGGAAAACTTGGTCTGTTTCTTATATGGGAACAAAAGGAAGCCTCACATTTCTCTGAGTCTTTGGTGATAAACATGGAGCAGAGCCTCTAAACAAAGGATAGACAGCACCCTGCCTGTCTTAAAGTTACAGCCTAGAAGTCGGTGCTGCGCCAGTGCTTGGACTCTGGACGCACAGGCCTTGGCAAATGATTTCCACCTGCACACAGCCTCCCCAGGTATGATTAGCTTGCCTCTTCCACTCCCTGCTATACTGAGTGCTTTGCCTACCTTCACATTCAGAGCTGCTTCTGCTGCGTTTTGTTTTGTTTGTTTGTTTTGTTTTGTTTTTGCGGTACGCAGGCCTCTCACTGCTGTGGCCTCTCCCGCTGAGGAGCACAGGCTCCAGACGCGCAGGCTGAGCGGCCATGGCTCACGGGCCCAGCCGCTCCGTGGCATGTGGGACCCTCCCAACCACTGCACCACCAGGGAAGCCCTCTGCTGCTTTTTGCTACTAGAGATTACACTTTCCTCATAAACCCAGGTCAGAAGAGCACATTCATTGCAGCGCCCATGGTCATGTCCCGGTGACTGTGTCTTGGCTCATAGGAAATTTGGGGTAGTGAAGCCTGAACATTGTGAGCTAGATGGGGCAGTTCCAGGAACTTTTTTTGGCATTTGGAGTCCTTCCTGGTACTATCAACACCCAGTTTGTTCTTCATGTAAGGTACAATTCTGCAGGGAGTGAAAATACTTTCACTTTACATAGCATCATTTGGTGGAGACAAATGCCAATTACCATGTAGTCAATGCCGTGTCTGAGGACGTGTGACTCATATCTGCTTGATCTTCATAAAAGCCTTGGGAAGTTGGAAATTAATAGGCAAGCAAGACAAAGCTCAAGGATAATAGATAACTTCCCAGTCACGGAGCCAGTGGGTGGAAGACTTAGCAATCAGCCTCTTGTCTGTCTGATTACGGAGCCTGTGATTTTTCTATTAGGAAGCAGAAACTCAGATTTAACACCAGGAGGCTAAGTTGAAGTCTCATTTAAGTATTCTTTTACGGTATTTCATCTTGCTGATAATTCCTTTAAATATCTGAAACAATTATGGCTAAATGTATTAAACTTGAGACTAATATATAGCAGAACATTTTCTAAGCCAAATATGCTTGGGGAATGCGGGGATCAGTTAAGGTCATTGTGGAAATAAACTAGACCCTCCTTTTTTCTTTGTCATTTTCTCCCGAAATATTCTTTGCCCATTGTTATCCATTTGATCTCAGCCATCTGGTTCTGCAGCCAGCAAAGGAAAATGTCAAATTCAACAAAATGAATAGTACTGCTTGAGTTGAATCATAATTTAACTTTTTTTCTCTACCCTACAGGATACTGAAACAGTAACATAACTTAATAGTACTTCCTAAGTTATTATCAATTTCCTACAAACAATGCCATTTCCTCAAAATGGAAAGGCAAGCATTAGGGCTGAGAGTCAAATATTCTGCCCTAATGGCCAATGACGTCTAAATTTGAGAGTTAACATTCACTTAATTGCTGAAGCAGTCATGCTAAGTGCATAGTCTGACACATCATCAGGTGTTAAAAAAAGATAATTTCTGAGGGGAAAAAAAACCCATCTATAAAACCAAGAGACAGTACTCTGCTAAAATTATCATCCACCTCTCCTTAAAATCTTCATTTGATCAGGTTGGCGCAGTGGCTTGGGGAATACCGCTTGACAGAGGAGTGTATTCCTTGTACTTTTTTTTTTTTTTGCGGTACGCGGGCCTCTCACTGTTGTGGCCTCTCCCGTTGCGGAGCACAGGCTCCGGACACGCAGGCTCAGCGGCCATGGCTCACGGGCCCAGCCGCTCCGTGGCATGTGGGATCTTCCCGCACCGGGGCATGAACCTGCACCCCCTGCATCGGCAGGCAGACTCTCAACCACTGCGCCACCAGGGAAGCCCTCCTTGTACTTTTTGAAGGGAAGAGGTGTGCTGGTTATTCCATTTGCTTCTCCTCTCATCACATAGCCATTCTGCATCTTTCTGTTAGCTTCCTTTGTCCTGTGGCTTCCAGGTGGGTTTTGCTAATGGAAGGCGTCAGAGGGCAGAGGAAGAGGGAGATCAGAGTCTCTTCAGCTCCTCCCTCCCTTGCAGTGCAGTTGGTTCTCCAAGTGGCCCCTAGGCTCTTACTGGCTTCTGGTAACACTGGCTCCTCCCCTGAGACCTGCAGGCTGAAGGGAGAGAACGGTCCTTCCTGTTGTTAGGCTCTGGGTGCCCCTCGCTCGCCTGTTGGTCACGTAACATGCCTGTTCATTTGGCAATACTCTCTTTATTAACACCTCTTCAGATGAATCATTGGAGCGCAGTTCTGTTGCCTGCCAGGACCCTGAGCTGGAGGTGGGAAGAAATTAGTAGATACGCCTGACGTAATTCTGGTTCTTCTAGGCTGCATGGCCCTAAACAATCTACCTGGATTCCTTGTGCTTCATTTTCATTGTCTGTAACATGAGAGTCATAACGGCACCCGCTCCACAAGTGCTTAACTCAGTAAGGCATAGGCCATAAAGGTTACTATTAGCTTGGATGAAGAAAGGGTTGAAATGCTTGTTCTCCTGGTTTGAGTTAATGCAAGCGTGGTCCGTATTAACCCAGTATATGACCTCCTGGGAATGTTGCCTGTTGGTAAAATAACTGCTAATATCTGTACCTGAACATTGAGATACAGTCAGGCTGATAGTTTCAAAAGAGATGGTTTGATTCTGGTTTTTGCAACTCATGATATGTTCCTTGAATCTCCGAACTTAACTTTTCTTTTTCCCTAATGCCCTACTGTGGGTTATCTTAGAAAAGTCTGTTGGTAGCTCCTAGAAACAAGCTTGGTGAACTCCAGTTCACATACACAAGTTATATTCTCCAAACTCTTAGTAATAACATGATAACAGCAACAGAGCCAATGCATGTGTGGCTAGGAAACAAAACTATGCCTAGCAGTCCAGTTTGTCTTATTTGGAGGAAGCACTATATAGCTTATATGCTAGCAAAGGGACTAACAGGAAAATGGGATTTAGTCCCCAGTTTACGAGAAATTCTGTGTGTGATCCTGTGCCTACTTAGCCCTCTAAACCCCAGCTTCATCACCCAGAGCTTGTTGGGCCAGGAGATCTCCGATCCATTGTTCCCACTCAGGTTCCCACTCAGCTTGGGGGGGGGGCCAAGAAGAGATTTAGAAAAGCAAGGAATTCCAGCCGTATGCTGTAGGAGGGAAAGTAGGTGAGGTCCAGGTTTCTTGCTTGCCTTTTTTTTAGGCCAAACGAAGATTGAGACGACACAGTCACAAGGGAGCATAACCATGGGTTAGCAAACTCACAGTTATGTCGCAAAGACACGAGGCTACAGAAATCTGGTTTGTTTTCCTAGATGCCTCACCAAGTGCTAGCAGATAGGTATGAGAAGGCCAAACAAACAGTGTCTCCAATGGGTTTTCCTTCCCTCTCCCACTCCCTATTTCAGCTCCTTCCCGCATCTTCTCCTTTCCTTTTGTGGACCTATGCCTATCCCATTAGCATCAGGTGGAAGTGGAAAACTGTGCTGTGCCCTCTTGATTTGCTGCTGGCAGGAACTGCTTTTTTCCAGAGGCAAAGGGGCTAAGAGAAAACATTTGGCAACCAGTCGTCTTTGTCTTTATTCTACTGTGATGGTGATAAATTGTTTCCCTTTGGCCCTGCCTCACGCATGGGCAGGACTGGGGGCTCTCTCGCTCTTCTGAGTTCATTTGCTTCTTCATTCTTTTCCTTGACGTTTTTGTTTGTTGGCTTATTTTCTGTAATGTGGCATGGTAAGAGTCGTTTAGGGTGAATGCAATGAGGATGGTTTTCTTTATCAACATCATTGATAAAATGTTCTTGAGACACTGAATGTAGAATACGGGGCTAGGCCCGGATGTATAAGATACGCTTCCTCTTCCAGAGGATTATAATCTACCTGGGAAGCAGGACCTAAATCAGTAATAAAATTTAATTCAAGTTCATACAAGGTGGAAAGTGAAAAGAGCAGAGGCAGGGCAGTCACATATCTTGGTCATTGCCAGGTGCTCAGTCCCTGGGATTTGTCTTACAAGAGGTGCATCTTGGACCATCCTAACACCCCTTGAGAAAGGATGGTCCCCATTTTATAGATAAGGAAAATGAAATCAGAGAGGAGAGATGGCCCCCCACAGGATGTGATGTGCCAGATTCCATCACCCACTCTATGAAGGGAAAAGTAAGCGGGTTAAACAATAGGAATTCAAGTATTTATTGAGACCCAGGGTCCAGCAGTGATTCCCAAAGTGTGGTCCCCAGACCAGTGGCATCAGCATCCCATGGGCACTTGTCAGGAAGGCACATTCTCAGGCCCCACCCAAACCTACTGAATCAGAACCTCTGGGGGTTGGAGCCCAGCAATATGTGTGTTTTAACTTGGTCACTTTAACCAGGTTATTCAGAGACAGGAAAATGTTGAGAACCATTGACCAGGGAAAAGAGTTCCAGCTGGGCGGGGAAGCTGGCACTCAAACATGGAGACAAGAGGATGAGGCAGGACTAAGTGGCAAACCTTGAGAATCCAAAGCTCCAAGAAGGCAGCATACACTCCTTGCTGGGAAGGATGGCCCTGGTTTAGCACACTCTCAGCACAGCCTGGTGTCCTGCCACGGACAGAACCTGAGGCCTTCGCTGGTTCTCTTAGGCCCAGCGTATTTGCATCATCGCATTACATTGAAGTCAGCAGGCAACAAAGGTTGTGACTATCTTAAAATGCTCATGCTCTATTTGGGTGCTTATAAAGCATTTAACCATGATGAAATGTGAGTTTTACTCTTGCAGGCCTTGGGTGGAAGACCATTTGTCCTTCAGTTTTACTTTTACTCTAATTATTGTGAAACAGGATTTAAGTGTGGACCATATACTCTGATTCCAGCTAAAAAGATAAGCACATTTGTATTTGCGTGGACAAGCCTGTAGATTTCTAATTGTTGTCTCAACCCAGATAAAAGCAACACTTTTAAGTAACAGTTCCCCGCGTGGTGAGATTAAAGATTGTTCTTATTGCTGTTAACAAGGATAATCATGTGTTGATAACGTAGATGAACAGAAAGTATCTCTTTATTGTTGCTTAGAGTTGTGACATTATCTGGTGCCCAGCAGCTTTACTTTGGGGCCATCTGTCAGAAAACTGATAAAGAGACAGCGAACAAGGGAATCAGGAGTTATGTTCCCTGAACCCTATGATGAGAACTTTACAAATGTTTATCCCCATATTTTCTCCTTGGAAAACATTAGTTATGGATAGAATACGTACATTTATACCAAGTTCAGTTGTGGGTTTTTTGTTTTTGTTTTTGAGCTATACATTATATAATTTAGAATCACTCACTCTTTGGTTGTAATAAAATGTAAGCAAGTTGACTTTTAAACTTTTTTGGCATCTTGAGATTGAGAACGGACTGATGTGTCTACTGGACTGCGAGGAAAAAATCAGAAGAAACTAAATCCTGAAATCAATTAGAGCTTGGCATTTTGCATATATATGTTCAAAGGACGTGTGTCCACAATGTACCAGAAAACATCATGCTGGTGCTTCAGTTTCTTCACAGCCCAGTGTACATCTCAGTGTACAGTCCAGTGTACAGTATAGTGTATGGTCCAGGGTACATTCCAGTATATAGTTACAGTCCAGGGTATATTCCAGTGTACAGTGTATAGTGTACAGTCCAGTGCATATCACGTGTATAGTGTACATCTCATGTGCAGTCCAAGGGCACATCTGGTGTACAGTCCAAGTGCAATCTGGCGTATAGTCCAGTGCACATCTGTGCACATCTGGTGTGCAGTCCAGTGTATGTCCAGTGTACCATCCATTGTACAGCCCAGTGTACACCCAGGGTACGTCGTGTACCATCCAGAGTACATTCCAGTGTACGTCCAGTGTACAGTCCAGTGTACAGCCCAGTGTACGTCCAGTGTACATCCAGTGTACAGCCTAATGTACAGTCCAGTGTCTGTGCCTGTCTTCTCCATGTTCATAAAATCCTATGAATGGCTTTTACAGTCATTCTTACAAGAAATGTCAAAGAACAAATAGTCAATAGGTTTGAAGAAGGAAGGATAAAAGGAACAAAATTTAAATGAACTGAAGATTGGATTGCTTGACATTGAATTCAGGTCAGTGGTATACCAGAGCTCTCTTGTTCTGGCCCACACGAGCAACATTCAAAACATCAGGCATTTTGCCAGCTGATTGTTAAGCCCTTTATAGCTTGAAATTGGCCACAGTGGGAATAGTTACACCAGGGAAATCAGCAAGCACTACAAATCAGGGCTTTTGTTTATCAGAGAGTTCATGTTCTAGTGGACAACGGACATTCATGACTATGGTACAAACTCATCCAACATGTGATGGCACTAAAACTCCTAGATGCCAGTGTCTGGCAGTTCACATCCTAAGTATTTCCCCAGTGTGTCCCTTCTCTGTCATCCTACCATCTCTGCCTTAGTTCCTGTCTTTACTGTCTCTGCCCTAGATTACTGCTCTTGCCTCCCAGCAGACTTTACCAGTGGAACAGTGTTATTGTTAAATCTACCACTAGAATAAAGTTTAGTTAAGAACCCTGGCAGTCTGGAATTGAAGAAAAGAAGATAGTTATCTTTGACTATTGGGAAAAATAACGTATAACACTTTCCTATATAAACAGAGCACGTCTGATTGACTCTAAAGTAAGTGGTTTTTGGTTTTTTATGTTTTTTTCTGTTTTGATGTGGGTTTCTACAGATTGAATCTATGACCATAGAACTTACTTTCAAAATAGTTTGGCCAGGGACTTCCCTGATGGTCCAGTGGTTGGGACTTCGCCTTCCAATGCAGGGGGTACAGGTTCGATCCCTGGTTGGGGAGCTAAGATCCCACATGCCTCCCTGCCAAAAAACCAAAACATAAACCAGAAGCAATATTGTAACAAATTCAATAAAGACTTTAAAAATGGTTCACATCCAAAAAAATCTTAAAAAAAAAAAAAAAAGTTGGCCAGGGCTGGGTTCCAGTGACAGTAATATGATCACAATGGTATTGACCCCATGACCTTTGACCTCACGATTGTCCTGTTCTAGCCAGCTGATCAAAAGCAATTCGTCCGTGAAAATAGCCACCAGAGGGAATGCTACTGTGGGGAATGATTAGACCCATCTTTGTCTTGACTTTGCCCCGAGCTGAGTCTGGGGAAAGAACTCCTCCAAGTTGCCTCAGCAACAATTCGCTGTCACCCAGCCTGGTGTGAGCACATCCGTAATTAACACTGGTAGATGTGCAGAAACGCAGGAATGCCGCATTATCGTCTAAGCCACATGGCCTCATTAATAAAGTAAAACGTTTGTGAGGCTCAGGCAGGTTTTCTCCCTCTGGGCTGTGGAAGCTCTCTGGCTGTCAGCACAGCACTCAGGGCCAGGAAAGTTCAGAGAATTACTTCAATAATATGACAGCCTCGTCCTTTTAAAATGGAATTCAATGCCGGCTTCCCTCAGAGGCATTCATTGAAATTCCATGCATGAGCCATTCCTGTAGTCACTTAACAATGTCTGTCTCTCATGTTTGCCCTGATTTAAAAAAAAAAGAAAGAGAGAAAGAAAACCGACTTTGTAGTTGCGATAACATGGATCTGGATGGTCTAATTACATGAAGAGGCCCCGAGCCTGCAGTAATAGGATGGTTCATCTGATGTGTATGGCCATTAGAAACTGACCCACGCGTGGACGTTCAAGGGGGACAGTAAAGAGGCTTTTAAGAATTACACTCTGTGCAGTAGGAAAGCTAATGAGCAAAAGACCAAGTAGGAAGAAAAACTACTGCTTCAGGAAGTGTAGTTCCATTTACGGCCTGTGACAGCTGTCCTCAAGTTCATATGGATGACTGGGCTTCCCTCTATTCCCATGCAGCCCCCCCATGGCTCATTCTGCATCTTGTTTTTCAGGAATGAAACCACTGAATAATAAACGGTGAGGAAGAGAAAGGGGATCGATGCAGAGTCTGCCAGTAAATAAGATGCAGGCAGACACACAAAGATGAAAGAAGTCATAATGGGCTTCAAGAGCCCCCAAAAAAGCAATTTTTTATACTTCTCTTTTTGACTTTTTTATGCTATTTTACTTCATATATTAAGAAGAAAACAGTATCTTATTATGATGTCCGGGCTAGATATTTTTATCCTAGATCTTAATTTTTGGACACGTTTGAAAACAAGTGTCTTCGGATGCAGTCTGTACGGCTTTCTTGTTTTAAAAGTCCTACGTGGCATTTCAGGTCACATAATTTGGGAGGCTGACGTAGAGGCAAAATGCTTCAAAAGATACACACCTTGCTTTTCAAAGTGGACCCCCCTTCACCTACACTGTCACACCAGGGAGTCAGCACCTAGGAGTAAGAGTGGGACAGTGTCGGTAAAGGCCAGTGAAATCAGATGCCTCCTTAGTCCCAGAGGACCCCCTGGTTCTGGGAGGCCTCAACGTCAGTGGAACTGTCGAGGGCATCTTCCATTCTACCTGAGGTGGGCGAGGGGCTATCAGTACCCCAGATCCACTGTCTGAAGCATAAGGTGGTGGTTCCTCTTTCAGGAAACCATAGCAATATCGTGATACCATAGGATACATCTGTTCCCCCTAGTCAAGCCTACTTTGAGCACCAAGGTGCTGTAGGTAGATGAGGCCAGAAAGGACCCCTGTCTTAAAGACAGTGCCTTCATAATGAAGTAAAACTGGGGAACAGATCCGTAGTATTCACAGAATTAGAACACTGATGAGAGCAGTCTATAGACTCCGAAAGTACAGCCGCCTCTAAGTGCCCTGGGGGATTTTGATTTCTCTGACATCCTAGGCTGTTTCGCAGAGTTTCTGTGTATCGTCTCTCTCTTACCCGCTTTTATCTTTCAAATGCTACAGATACTATTTTTGTTTCCAAAGGTCAAGTGACTTTCCTAGGGGCAGCAAGTTGCCTGGTGCAGTCAAATAACAGAACTGATGTTACACTGAATGTGCAAATAAGTTATTTTTACCTTATATTTTAAGAAAACAATCCAGAGTAAATATACAGAGTCTTCAAAGATTGTGAGAAGCGTTATTTGAACCGGTCTTAGTAATTGAAAACTGTAGTTTCCACTGATTAGAAACTAATTAAGTAAATGAAGGGACTAGAATCCATTTGACCCTACTCCAACCTGACCGCCTGTCTAGTGTCCCAGTATCTGAGTAACAAACCTTTAAAATGTTATTACGTGGTCTGAGTTGATTTTGTCGGGCAATTATGCTTTACCTTTTTTTTTTTCCTTTGATATCAGCAAGATCTTGTTCAACAGACTATGGATCATAACTCTTGTCCTCTTTACTTAATTAACTATTGAGAAAACAATTAATGCAATGAATAGCCATTGAGTACCTGCCATGCTAAGGGGATTTATGTTAAGCTATGAAAGTTGGAAGAATGTATTAATACTACATTTAGGGAGTACTACAATTTAGGGAGTAAAAGCAGGGATGCCCAAGTGAGAAAACCACAACTTAATTTCTAGCTTTCCCTCCTACTAGCTGTCTGACCCTGACAATGTCTACATCTAAGTCACAGTTGTCTCTTTTGCAAAAGGAGTTTAATAACACTGACTGCCTCCCGGGATTCTTGTGACAATAAAGTAAAAGTGCTTAATTTACTGCTTGGATCGGAGAAAGTGATCAACAATTATAGCTTGTTAGCTCCTTTAAAATGGAAAATCCTTAAAGAAGATGAAAGTTTAGAGGAATTGATAGGAAACCAAGAAACCGAACCGGGCAGATATTAGGCAGTGGTGTGTGCAATGCATGAACTATAAAAATTCGGCAAAGGGACAAGCCAGCCCTGGATAAGCATTTTTTTTCTTTTTCATAGTCTTCACCAGCCATGCCACAACTGAACTACTGTAATTCCATCTCAATACCATGTACAAAGAACAGAATTTGAATTCAGAATCAGCTAGCTGGTTCCTTAGAAACCTGGAGAAATGCATGTATGTTGGTTCATCCAAGATAAGTCATATTTTCTATTAAGCAGATTATTAACTTTAATCATTTGAAAAGGCATTCTACCATATTAAGAATACTTAATAAACCCAACAGGAAAATTACACTGCTTGGGTGGGTTTGGGGAGGTGATGAGAACTGTCTAGCTTCTCACTTACTTTGCTCTGTAGCTATTTGCCCTCCTAACTACACCCTTCCTCATCGTCAACCTTTATAACCAACAACAACCAGGGAATCAAAACCCTAAAAATACAGGTTACGGCTTTGTCATCCATTCATTTCCAAAATGTTGGCTCTGTAACAGTGTATTCAAATAAGAGTTAAAATAATGCCAGTCACAATCATGCAATTTATAATTCCTAAATTGTAATCCCAATTAACATTCTGATTTTTCATAAATATGCTACATCCAGCAAAATGTTTCCTTGACAGAATATTAATGAATTATCCTCTGACTACAAACAGTATTCAATAAGTGCTGTATTTTAGTCAAAACAATATTAAATTTTCAGATTTGTAAGCTCCAGACATTTTAAATGGTATAACTCCTCCGTCTTAGTAGAGGGCACTCATTTATTTGCTAGGAGGCATTTGTCCTTTCCTAACCTTTTTACCTTCAGAAAATAAATGATGCATGTGACTTGAAAACTGAATTAATCTCAACTGAAAAAGGAATAATAAAAATAGCTAATGTCTTTATGATCACCATAGCAAGCCTACAGGGCAGTTACTTTTGCTATTTCTGTTTTGTCAGATGCATTCTATCTACTAATCCTCAATAAATGTGAAAAACTGATCATTTCACAGCTAAGAATTGACAAACTGGAACACATTTCTCATTTGAATAGATGAGATAAGCAGGTTGCCACCAGTCAGCGTTGCCACCTCTGCCTTCAGGCGAGCTGTGTCCCCGGTAGACCCTGTTAGTTCGTGCTTAGGTCACCGCTATCACATTTCTATTTGTCTATTCCTGGACCGGAGCTCAGATTCACATTCCAAATAGCCTCCTGTCTCAAGGACCATTCTGCTGCCTACCTTCTGTAGCATCATGTAAAGAAAAGGAGCCCTCCAATTAAACCATTCCAGGTGTACATTTCTTGCCTGGAGAGCGCACTGAGAAATGAATGGGGTTCATGAATATAAATTGGGCTTTCCTTACACTTAAGTTTTCATTTGGAAATAATTGTATGGCATGATTCGCTCCCCACATAAATCTTTATTTGCCTTAAGTGTGTTTACTGTGGGAATCCCAGTGCACAGCTGGTAGCCCATTGCTATGCATGACTGACTATTAAAGTTCACAAATCATCAGGCAGAGGGGGCTTGGGGAGGGCGACATCGCAGTGTCCCTGCATCTGTGTGCTCAGCAAAGATGAATCACACCCTCCCAGGCCGTGCACCTTTACTGGGACGAGGCCACCCAACCTCACTCTTTTTCTCTCCTTGAATATTTGACAGTTGCTTCCCCTTTCTACCAAGACATTCTGTTTTCTGTATGTCTTAACAGCTCTGTTATCATCAGACTTATTTTTCCTTTCACCCCAATTTTGGTTTATAGAGCTGATGTAATGAATCTTTCATAGGCCACCTCAATTTATTTTTGAACGGACTCTGAAACAGAGTCATTTTGAAGATGACTCGGTGAAAGGATGGAACGATTCAATAAGCAAATACATCATCTTTAGATGCAAGGCCACTGGACCTCTCCTGCCCTCCCCTCTCCCCTCCTTTCCTCTCCTCTTTGTTTACATAATAGCCCTGTGTATTCTGCAACAGGACCATTGAGGCCAACTGGGCTTTCACCAGAAGACCAAATATAAGTCAGACTCTTAGAAGACATTTCTCTCATTTTCAACCTGTACTTTGAATCTTCAGCCAGAAATAAGGCACCATTACACAGACTTGGAAGTGTGTTCATATTGCCTGCTCTTGTTATATAACTAGGAAATGGTAAGGAAGGCTGTGGTCATAAATTTTCTATAGTCATGCCAAGTTATTTTTTTAACATATACCACAATTCATATGACAGTGAATTTGACGTGGCTAGGAGTAATGTCATAATAATAGTAAAACAGCAACAGAATTTTTTTAGGGCCAACGGGTATATGAATAAGAGTGGTAGATCTAGACAATGGGAAATCATAGAAAACAGTTTTTTACAATTAATGTTTAATTTCTCCCTGCATATGAGGCATTCTGGGAGGTAGTAAGGGCCATGACATGGCCTAAAGTCACATTTCTTGTCCCCCAAGTCTGATGATTTTTCCATACTGTATAAACTGCCGCGAAGCATATGTAAGGGAGGCTTTGACTGTGTTACCCCAGCACAACGTAACTGGAGGAAAGGTGGTCAGGACCCTTACTTATATTCTTAATATGTGGTGTCTTTGCGAGAATGCAGAATAACCTAGTAAGGAAAACCATTATGACGGTGGAGTAGGGAGAGTAATGTGAACGTGAAAAAAATGGGACACATAAAGGAGGTCAAAGGATGACTTTCGAGATTACACACCTGCTCCACTTACCAATCAGTGCAGGCACAGTCCAGGCCTCCCAACTCGGCTCATCCCCAAGTTTGCTCTCTCGGGTGTTCCAAACTGACCACACCTTATTTCCATCTCCTTAGATGAATAGAGTTTAACTCAGTGACTATCTGCAAGACACATTTCCACAGTATTTCTAAGATGAGTGAAAACACATTTTTTCAGAGCAAAAGAGAGCGAAGTACTGTCTGTTTAAAATTCCATTATAGGGCTTCCCTGGTGGCGCAGTGGTTGAGAATCTGCCTGCCTTTGCAGGGGACACGGGTTCGAGCCCTGGTCTGGGAAGATCCCACATGCCGCGGAGCAGCTAGGCCCGTGAGCCACAACTACTGAGCCTGCGTGTCTGGAGCCTGTGCTCCGCAACAAGAGAGGCCGCGATAGTTAGAGGCCCGCGCACCGCGATGAAGAGTGGCCCCCACTTGCCGCAACTAGAGAAAGCCCTTGCACAGAAACGAAGACCCAACCCAGCCAAAAATAAATAAATAAATAAATAAAAATTAAAAAATAATAAAGGAATTCCCTTTAAAAAAATTTAAAATTACATTATAGTCTTTATGTAATTTTACCCTTTCTCAGTTAAAACTCTCACATGCACTCAAAACGAGGTCTATTTATAAACAATGTGGATTGATTAGGAATCTTTTACCCTTTGTTTCAATTTTTAAAATCTGGTTGTAAAACAGTGTCTGCGTTAAGAAAATCTAGGATTGTAAAGACTTTCTCGCAGGGAATTATATTAAGACAGCAGTTCCACTGATTTCCAGACACTCAGTACAGTTAACAGTCTGAGCTCTGGAAGGACCTTATTTTACAGCATGACGTAAATCTGTCTTATTTCTCTATCACCATGTCATTTTCACCTACATTACAACTTTCTTCCCAATATTTGTAAGAACAGTTCACAGCCTTCATTCAAGAATGCATTTTAAACCACATCTTGTAGTAGGGATTAAGATAATTAGAATAAATCCTGGTCCACTTAAAAAAGAAGGAAAAGAAAACCTACCAACTGACCCATCCAGCAGGTCATAAACACATACCTTCTTTACATGTTGTACTCTGCATTATCTATGATATGTACATGATCCCTCATGGGAGTGTTTTGCCAGAACGTTTTCTTGGGAGCTAGTGGTAGCACAGAATAAAAGCATGACACACCTGCTGTTGTTACCTTTTGTCTAAGTCAATGAACGTTGAATTATGTAGAGTAGGGAGTCATTTTGTTCACTAGGGTATGGAAAACAGAATGCATCCTAAGTTAACAGGCTGTTTGGTGATCTCTGTGTGAAGTGAGGTGATGCAGAAAAGCGAGAGGGTAAGAGAATGAATCAAATTAATTAGGAAAAAACTTGATAATGTGTGACTTCTCCAAATATCATTGAAACCAAAGCAAAAGATAGATCTGAAAGGTTTAATTTACAGCAGTCAACCGATGTCAATACAGGTTCCGGTCTTTGCATCGTGAAGAATTTACCACTGTCACAACCTGCTGACTGGACCACTCTTAAGGATGGAAGTATCAGTGAATTTTTTGGAGTCATACCCTTGTCCGCCCTAAGAAGCAAAACATGCGTTATTAGGAAATACACACTCCTGATACAGAGATTGAAAGGTCTGCAGGTTGCCTGGTGAAGAAGTGCTCTCATCCCATACAATATCATCATTGTTCTTCTTGGTACAACCAGTTCAAATGGTGTTCTTTCTTCACAGGTTACCAGCCGCTCTTGTCTGGTCAACAGGGGTTCCAAGGCCTCGTGGGGGTGCAGCAGCCGCCTCAGAGTCAGGGCATGATGAGCAGCCACCAGGGAACTCCAGTGCAAAGCGTGATGCTCTCCTACCCAACCGTGTCTAATTATCAGGTGCATATCCGTAACTTGGAAAATCGTGTTTTATAAAGCAGCACTTGCCTAAGTACAGGCTGTGGGTATGTCCCCACATCGGCTGGTTGGCTGGGTGGTAGGTGCTAGGCCCAGCCAGTGCTGACGGCTGATTTTGAGTCAAGATTATAATAGACAAGCAGAAAATGGGAAATGTATACTTCTGTAGCTACTGTGGCTTTTGAATGCCCTGCTAAGTGTGATTCCATACAGACTTTGTATTCATGGAAGAAAATTCTTTAAAGTTCTATTCATGAAGACCTTCGGGCATTCTGTTGAAATTGTACTTACTGGGAGAAAGTCCTCACAGCAAATTTTCATTTGTTTTTGGTCACACTCAAAGAAACTTCATTTCACCACAAATTTATCTTATAAGGGATTTTAAAATGGCATCTCAAGATTCATTTAAAGGGCATTTATTGGACCTGACAGCTGCATTTTCCAGACTAAACCCACACTGGGTACTTAAAAAGTGTCATGCCCCCTTCTGTAATGTATATCCTGAAATACCCTGGCAGGGGGCAGGGGGTAGTGAAGGGTTGGTGAAACACTTTAAGCATTAAATTTAGCTGCATCAGGTACTTCTGGCCCTGGAGAACTTATCCTCGGTCCTCCTGCCCTGACAATTCTTGTTCACACTGCATCAGTTTCTACCTCCAACTGGATAGGAGATGTTCTCTGAAGCTGCAGGTTGAGAGTGAGCTGGTGTTCCTGGGACAGAATCCCCTTTTACTATCGATGGCTCCAGACCACTTTGCGTAAAACCGGAATGGGAGCATGGCTTTTCAAAACTGAGAGAAATCCAGAGTGGGAGGTCCAGATGGCAGTCCCTGGAGGGCCAGGAGAGAGGAAGGAAGGAGGCTCAGAACTAACATCTCTTGAGCATGTACTTATAGCCAGATGTGTCCCAAGAGCTGTACACCCCAGCAGTCCTTTCAGGGGCACTTTGAAGGAGGTTACATTATGCAGATGGACTCAGAGAAACAGAGAGGTTAAGTGACTTGCCCAATGTGAAACAGCTGATAAAAGGGAGAGCTGGGATTTCAACCTAAAAGCATGACTGTTTTTGATGACACCACTGTAGCTCATGGGACACTCCAAAATAACCTCTTCATACAGGCTTCTGTCTTGTGTCTTCCTACAGGTGCCAATGACCCAGGGTTCTCAAGGACTGCCCCAGCAGTCATACCAACAGCCAATCATGCTACCTAACCAGGCAGGCCAAGGGTCCCTCCCAGCCACTGGAATGCCTGTGTACTGTAACGTCACACCGCCGACCCCTCAGAACAACCTTAGGCTGATGGGCCCTCACTGTCCCTCCAGCACTGTCCCCGTGATGTCAGCCAGCTGCAGGACCAACTGTGCCAGTATGAGCAATGCTGGGTGGCAGGTCAAGTTCTGAGCACTCTGGCCACGGTACATGTCTTCAGATACTCATGGCCTTTAAGGGAGGAAGAGCAAGGTGCGAAAACTCACTGAGGACTTAAGTATTCACTCAACACCCAAATGACTGCTGCTGGTATTCTGTAAAAAACAAAACAAACAAAAAAAAAACAACAAAGACTAATCCACACATTAGCTGGTTAATGGTGCATATTTCCGTCATGTCTGCTAGGTATGCCTTTCTAGCTTAGCTAGTGACATGAATTCATCAAGGTAAGATTTTCTCCTACCACTGAATACCACTGTGTAGATGATAATATCCCTAATTTGGATTATTAGTTTTGTACTTTGTGTTGACTTTGTGATGCTGAAAGTATTTAAAAATTATATACTGAAATCACATTGTACCAAAGCTGTAATGGAAAAGAACTGATGAATGGAAGGAATAATTTATATACACTATAGAGTTTTCTTTTTTTAATGGATATATACTGTATTGTAGTGTTTAATCAAAATAAAACTATTTGACCTTATGGAGGAAGGTCATGTTTTTACCACCAGTTTGCTTCACTCTCTGTTCCAATATATGTTGGCTTATGTGTCACTGTTATCCCTTTTGAGCACTATTTCATGAATAATGCACAGAAAAGATGTTCCAGGTGTTTGTAGATGAACTGGCATCACCTTGGTAGGCAAACACTGAACCAACTGTAGTTTCTTGTCACGAATACTGCAGGGGTCCTGAAAATCAGGCAACATTCATCTCATCTGTTCACTGACTTCACATTTTTGAAATGTGTACCTTGCTTTTAGTTTTAGGCCCATTGAATGCATGTAGCTATACTTCACCAACTAGGAAAACCTGAGTATCCTTGGTAACAACAGCTCTACACCAAACTCTATACCAAACCCTGATCCACCTCCATTCAAATTCCATCACCTACCTGGAAAACGAGATACCTCTGCTTAGAGGGAGATTAAAAGAGGCACAGTCTAATTTATACTGGGTCACACAATGTAACGTACCACTAATACTGACAGTAGGTCAGTATCTCAAAGGTGCTGTTTGTCCTAATAATTGAAAACAAGGCAAAATATTGCAATTTGTTTACAAATACTCAGAACATTCACACACAAAAAAAGAAAGAAAATTAGAAGAAGGCTGTTCCTGTCTAATCCCAAAATGTTTAACTCCCTATAGATTCTGCAGGTAAGACTGATTTATGACAACCTTTGAAAAATAATATAAGAACTCTGTATACCATCTTTGGCCCTTCCAGATTTTTTTTTTTTTTTTTTTTTTTTTTTGCGGTACGCGGGCCTCTCACTGTTGTGGCGTCTCCCGTTGCGGAGCACAGGCTCCAGACGCGCAGGCTCAGCGGCCATGGCTCACGGACCCAGCCGCTCCGCGGCATGTGGGATCTTCCTGGACCGGGGCACGAACCCGCGTCCCCTGCATCAGCAGGCAGACTCTCAACCACTGCGCCACCAGGGAAGCCCTCTTCCAGGAGATATTTAATAAGGGACTAAAACCCCACAGCTTTCACTTTGCTATGGCAGTACAATGACTAACAGTTTTGTATTTTATACTCTTTACCTAAAAACCATTATTACCAATGAGAAGGATTTGGAAAGTATATCTGGATAATTACCATTGTTTTTCATATTATCACATTCTCTATATTAGATTTTTCCATATTCATGTTGTTTAACTGGAGATAGAGTTAGGCAGCTAGTTAGAAACTCAACCTACCAGATTACCATTCCTTAATTTTACACTATTGTTGTATTTTTCCTTTAAAGGGGATTTTTTACACATACTATCATTAGTTTTATTCCTTGTGAAAAGTCTGTCCCATTTCCCCAAATCTCAGCCTACTGATTTCTTCATAATAAGTAAACCCTATGAAAGACGTTATAAAAAGAGGATGTTGCATTTTTTTAAATTGAGCCATTAAACCAATAGGCTGAGTAGCTTTTAAACCAAGAGCTGCTCTGAGAAGAAGCTATGTGTTTGCCTAATTAATATCTTCCCCTAATAGAAGGAGGGGGCTGACCAATATAGATTCATTTTTAAATATATTCCCCATGTAGCCCTCTGATCTTGGCAGTGATCCCAAACTCAAGGATCCAAATATGAGTCTGAATGTTTATTTTCTTTTCATACAATTCTGAGAAATTTTGAGCATTTCTTCAATGATTCTTAGAATTATTGAGCCTTCTTTCCCATGGATTTGAAACATACGTCATGCTAATAAGAATAAAGACAGACCTTCTTTCTTGTTGGCCATTCTTCTCCAAATGTGTTACACTCTTTCATATTTAGACATTTGACTTTATTGCATAAATCCCTTCGGTTACTGTTTCCAAGCTGAGGCATCTTCCTTACTTTCACTAAATATTTGTATCCAGCATTACCTTATTCCTAATCTCATGTTATGCTTACTGTCTTTTTACATTTGAATGTTCAAGGTGGTTGTGTAGAGTGCGGGTCCCCAACCCTACCGGTCCGCAGCCTGTTAGGAACCCGGGCCGCACAGCAGGAGGCTTCCCATTGCCCTCATTACCGCCTGACCATCCCCCCCAGCCCCACACCCACATCCGTGGAAAAACTGTCTTCCACGAAACTGGTCCCTGGGGCCAAAAAGGTCGGGGACTGCTGGTGTAGAAAGACAGTTGTTATTAGTGAAGCACTTGCAGAATTTAATTTACCTTCAGGAGAACATTCCGTTTTTTTCACATTAGTTAAAATTTTATTACAATCACATTTTGAAAATACATATTACATATATGTCTATAAACTTATATAGATACATACACATGCAAATATACAAATATACATAGTCATCCCTAATGATCCTCCATGTGAATGTAAAAGAAAACACAAGTGACTTACGCATTCATTTATTCAGCAAACTTTTATTGCATACTTCATTATATCCTAATTATGTGGCACAATTTAAAATAAAAGTGCAAATAAATTTCACGCCCATAGATTTATTCTTGTAAGTTTTATCATACATTTGGATATTCTGTGATAGTTGGAACTAAATGTGCTAACTAGGATACCGATGAATTTCAGCCATAATTATTTTATTGTTTTAATATCGTTCCCCAGGATGTGGGGTAGGATAAGACAGTGTGTTATATAATATTATGGAAATGGATTTATGTCATTAATTATAAGTATAGTTGGAGGATTTAGATAAAGTCGTAAATCACCATAACAAAAGAAGTGGGGTACCTCTGAGCCAGAGCAGCTTCACAAGAAAGGATGGAAGGACAAAGCAGTTCTAGCTCTTAACTCTTAGCAATTCTATTTTATGTGCAGCAAAGCTTTAGCGGCATGTATTTTCTTTTTCCCTCTTGGACAGAAACTTCTGTACGTAAGTGCCCTGTCTTAAGCTGCATCACAAGGCACAGTTCCTATAACCCATCAGGATAAAACAAATGAGACTGAACAGAACATGGAGACAGCACAGGAGGGCTGCCAAGTCTCCATCACGACATATTCTGTACCAATGAAATCGGATAAGTCCCTCTTGTTTAAAAAAAAAAATGGTGAGACATTTATCCATTCTGACTCACAAAACATTTTTTGTTTTCTGTACTTTGCTGGATGCCACTTCTACACAAGACCAGAAATCTTTGCTTCTTCCCATACTATTCTGTCCAAAACCCTCTTTACTGAGAAAGTTGTTCTCTTTAGGGCTTTGACACTGTTTTCCAATAGTTCTCAGCTGTAGTGTTTGTTTCAAGTTCAAATCTTTATCACTTGCCTTCTGTGAAGTTTTGTAACCTCCGGTCTTCTCCCCCCAAAAGATCTGCCACTATTATGTGTCACCAGTGGCAAGAGCTTTTCACTCTTGGAGCTGGGTTCTCTGCTCCTCTTGGCATTGTGTACACAGTGGGGGTGAGAGGCATCTGATACTATTCTTCTGAAGAGGAAAATCATTTTCTGATTGATGTCCTAACACAGAACTGAGTCTTCTACTGGGCATGAGGTTGCTTCCTCTCAGACAATAATAACCAGCTCCCTGACTGCAGCAGCTCAGGGAATGCTCTGAAATTTGAGTTTGTTATTTGATTTGTTTTACTGCTTTATTCCATATTACTCTCAGTATTGTCATAGAAGGAGAAGGAAGAGGTCAGATACTGAGCAAATAGGAGGAGACGTAAATCTGAAGGGGGTGAGCCCTGAAACCGGATTCGATGGACAGTCAAGGAGCAAACGCAGCAGGCACTCATGATAATGTGTGTGCCACTGATGCACTGGTCAGACCGATTCAGCATCCTGTCGGAAGAGAGTCGCTTTTTGAATGTTCAAGACTTCACTCCTTTGGTGTGTGGTATATACAGAGGATGGGGGAGACATTCAGGGGTGCGGGGGAGAAGATGAGGCATAGAGTATAGAGATTCTGGAATTAAAAGTAGGACGGGGCTTCCCTGGTGGCACAGTGGTTGAGAGTCCACCTGCCGATGCAGGGGACACGGGTTCGTGCCCCGGTCCAGGAAGATCCCACATGCCGCGGAGCAGCTGGGCCCGTGAGCCATGGCCGCTGAGCCTGCGCGTCCGGAGCCTGTGCTCCGCAACGGGAGAGGCCACAACAGTGAGAGGCCCGCGTACCGCAAAAAAAAAAAAAAAGTAGGGCAGCTGGGACTTCCCTGGTGGCACAGTGGTTAAGAATCCGCCTGCCAATGCAGGGGACACGGGTTCAATCCCTGGTCCTGGAAGATCCCTCATGCCATGGAGCAACTAAGCCCGTGCACCACAACTACTGAGCCTGCGCTCTAGAGCCCACAAGCCACAAGTACTGAGCCTTCACACCACAACTGCTGAGCCCACATGCCACAGCTACTGAAGCCTGTGTGCTCTAGGGCCCGTGTGCTGCAACTACTGAGCCCGCATGCTGCAACTACTGAAGCCCACGTGCCTAGAGCCCGTGCTCTGCAACAAAAGCCACTGCAATGAAAAGCCTGCACACTGCAACGAAGAGTAGCCCCCACTCGCTGCAACAAAGACCCAAAGCAGCCAAAAAAAAAAAGTAGGGCAGCTTATTTGAAGTTCTGAATCATGTTTCTTGCTAAAAGATCCAGCGTCCCCATAAGAATGGCCCAAGAAAACAGATCTGGTTAAATATGGGGGCAACTTAGGGCCTTATTGCTCTCTCTGTACCCCCAAAGTTTTCATTGTATTAATAGCTTGGAAACCATTGCTGTTTGCATTGCCGTAATGCTATCATAAAACACCCCCCTTCTTGTAATTCGATTCCTTTGCGTAGAGTTGGCAGCTGACTCTTCCGGGTTCTCCAGCAAGTAAGTCAGTAGGACCTCTGTCTGGGCACTTACAACATCCCCCTTTTGTATAAAATACCTCAGCTTATATAGGATTCACATTTCCTTGAAGAAACGAATGTGCGTACCATCCTATTATGGGGTGACTGGAAGAAACACCAAGCATATAATGACATCTGGGTCACTTATAGCCGTCCCATGAATTGTTTCTAAACTGATGAAAAACACAGAAGCAGGAAAACAACCTGTTTTTTTTTTTTCTTTTTAAGAAAGAAGACAATCACCTGTCATTTTCAAGTGTTTAAATATTTTTGTCTACAAGAAGGAGACCACATTTTCAGGTGAAATGCATGAGCCAATTTCATCGTTTTCAAAAGAGAGGAGTCACTTAAGGTGCTTAATGGTAATGTAATAGGGAGCAATGGCCTGAGACAGAAAAAAGCAGCAATTTAAATTGGACATTAAGAAAAATTCCACTGGAAGCAAGGGCAATTATACAATGAAATAATTTCCTAAGGGGGAAACAGTGAGGCACAATTAAAAAGAGTTGTTTAAAAGTGAGTAGATTAAAAAACACTTGCAGCTGAGGCTGCTGGAGGATCGTTTTATGATTTATTGCTTTACTCTGCCTGTGTGTCATACTCACGAGACTTCCCTGGCTCAGCTAGCTTACCTTCCATCAAGGAAGGATCTGCATGGTGCCAGAGGTCTATGATGTCTGTATTTATTTTTCTTTATGCAAAAATGTAGACAGAGCTCTAAATGGAGTATCAGTGAAAAGGGCAAGGAGAACCTAGACGGCTCTAGTTGTTCGAAAACTACTCTGTGTCAGTGTCCTAGGATATTTTACACACATGCACACCTCTCTCTCTCTCCAATCTTATTTAAACCTTCCCACAACTAATTGGTTGACCTGTTCAAACTGGTGGCCATTAATCAGTTAGTATTACTGGCCATGAGGATACATGACACAATTATTCCTTCACACAGACATAATGCTATGCATGCAGCGTGGGGGGTAGATAAAGCATCCTTTACCTGATGTCCAACATCTTGCGCTTGAATCCTAGCTCCCATGATCAAGCACCCTCAAAAACTAACCTCTGGGTCCCGTCTGTACAGGTCTTTAATCATTGCTTTTCCTTTTTTTCTTTTTTTTTTTTTTTTTTTTTTGCGGTACGCGGGCCTCTCACTGTTGTGGCCTCTCCCATTGCGGAGCACAGGCTCCGGATGCGCAGTCTCAGCGGCCATGGCTCATGGGCCCAGCCGCTCCGCGGCATGTAGGATGCTCCCAGACCGGGGCATGAACCCGTGTCCCCTGAATCGGCAGGCGGACTCTCAACCACTGTGCCACCAGGGAAGCCCCTGCTATTCCTTTCTTAATCTCTTTCCTCCCTTATCAGGACCAGCAATTTTTCAGCCAGTTTATGTAAGGATTTAACACTAGTTACCAGCCTACCAGCCAGGAGAGGAAGGGAGGCTGTCTGCTGAGGGGGAGAAGGGATTTCACGGTGCTTCCCAGCCCAGCGCTGGGGAGAGGCCACCTCCATGCACTCTGAAGGTCCAGAGGGGCCTGCAGAACCAACATTCCCCGGTACATATATCAAGATGCTCCCAGGCCACGTTTCGGGATTTCTGGTTTTCTTAACCAGGGCCCTGACTTTAGCACGGCAGGACTTTTCAGCTGAGCATTCAATGTCTCTGGAGCTCTGAAATTGTGAGATCTTATGTTTGCTGTTTCCTGCTCAGCTGTGTCCCCTCTTCTACAACAGAAGCTTGAAGCCTTTTCGTGTGCTCCCAAAGAGGCCCTCTGGCTCTCACCCTTAAGACTTGAACTGTGAATGGTCTTTGGTTCTTTGTTAGCCCTCCGCAGAGTGTCCATGCAATTTGGCAATAATTCTAGCCACCGCTCCACTGCCTTGCAGGCATTTTCTCCTCATGTCTTTCATATGCTTGAATCATCAGCCCTTCAAGGGCACTTTCCCACACAGGGATGCTTTGCCCCATCACACCAGGGCAATATTTAGCAAGGGAACCGTGTGTCAAAGGACTCAGAACAGCATATTACACCACTCTTCGCACCACTTGTATTAGTTCAGGCCTCTGAAAAGCAGATGCCAAGATGGAATTAGACTTTTTAGAGATTTAGAAGGAAAATTCGGTAAGGAAAAAATGTGTGGGGAGTTGCAGGAAGCCATCAGAGTCATCTGACTTGATGCAAGTCTGACCTCTGTGGAGGAGAGAGGAAAAGTCTTAGAATTCAATGCAATTAAAGAAAGTTTCATCGAGATCTACAGGGGGGTCCTCAGGTCAAAGTCTCTGTCAGAGACCCACATGTCTCAGGAGTGAGCCTACCGTAGCATCTCTGCTGAGCTCATTAGCGTCTTGGGCAGTGTGTTTGCCTTGGTGTAAACGCAGTGATGGTTTTCAGAGTCCCCAGAGTCAGAGATATAAGAGGTGCATTCCTATGGCTGCCACACACAGAGACCCAGAGTTCTTCCATCTTGACAATTCAACCTTCTGTATGGCCAAAGTCCTCTGCATTCAGCCAGTGGATAAGAAGAGTGAGAAATGACACACATCACAGAGGGAGGAAGGGAGGGAGACGGATGGACTGAGAGTTTGGGATTGGTAGATGCAAACTATTACATTTAGAATGGATAAACAACAAGGTCCTAATGTATAGCACAAGGAACTATATTCAATATCCTGTGATAAACCATAATGGAAAAGAATATAAAAAAGGAATGTATATATGTGTATAACCGACTCACTCTGCTGTAAAGCAGAGACTGGCACAACATTGTAAATCAACTATACTTCAATTAAAAAAAAAAACAGAAGTGACACACATACCTCTATTCACAAGGATGCACTTCATTGAACGGAGAGTCTCAGAGATGTGTACCTGGTTTGGGGGCCACTTAGCAGCAAGAAGTCTACAATAAAGAACAAGAAATGCCTTTGATGGACAGCGGGTCATTCCTGCCACTTAGAATAAATAAAAGTGAGTGGAGGGCTTCCCTGGTGGCGCAGTGGTTGAGAGTCCGCCTGCCGATGCAGGGGACATGGATTCGTGCCCCGGTCCGGGAAAATCCCACATGCCGCGGAGCGGCTGGGCCTGTGAGCTGTGGCCGCTGAGCCTGCACGTCCAGAGCCTATGCTCCGCAATGGGAGAGGCCACAACAGTGAAAGGCCCACGTACCGCAAAAAAAAAAAAAAAAAAAAAAAAAAATGAGTGGAAAGCTAACAAAAATGTCGTCATTTTGATGGCATGAATGATGAAAAAAGAAAGAAAAATTAAACAATATTAGAAAGGAAAAACAGGGCCTAACTACAAACACACTATAAATCACAAAGTGTCAATGCTCTGAACAACTTTATGCAAATAAGTTTTAAAAATACTGTATTTGCAAAATATTGATTACCAAGAATGACAAAAGTAAATGCAAAACCTGAGTAAGAAGATAACATATTAAAATAATCTAGTTAAAGATATTCCAGACTTCCGGGAAGATGGCGGAAGAGTAAGACGCGGAGATCACCTTCCTCTCCACAGATACACCAGAAATACATCTACACGTGGAACAACTCCTACGGAGCACCTACTGAACGCTGGCAGAAGACCTCAGACCTCCCAAAAGGCAAGGAACCCCCCACGTACCTGGTTAGGGCAAAAGAAAAAACTAAACAGAGACAAAAGGATAGGGACGGGTCCTGCACCAGCGGGAGAGAGCTGTGAAGGAGGAAAAGTGTCCACACACTAGCAAGCCCCTTCGCGGGTGGAGACTTCGGGAGGCGGAGTGGGGGAGCTTGGGAGCCGCGGAGGAGAGCACAGCAACTGGGGTGCGGAGGGCAAAGCGGACAGACTCCAGCGCAGAGGATCGGGCCGACCGGCACTCACCAGCCGAGAGGCTTGTCTGCTCGCCCGCCGGCGCGGGCGGGACTGGGAGCTGAGGCTCCGGCTTTTGTCGGAGCGCAGGGAGAGGACTGCGGTTGGCGGCGTGAACACAGCCTGCAGGGCGTTGGTGCGCCGAGGCTGGCCGGGAGAGAGTCCGGGGAGGGGTCTGGACCTGCCGAAGAGGCAAGAGACTTTTACGTCCCTCTTTATTTCCTGGTGCACGAGGAGAGGGGATTAAGAACGCTGCTTGAGAGAGCTCCAGGGACGGGCGCGAGCCGCGGCTAAGAGTGCGGAGCCCAGAGACGGACATGGGACGCTAAGGCCGCTGCTGCCGCCGCCAGGAGGCCTGTGTGCGAACACAGGTCATTAGCCACACGCCCTTCCGGGGAGCCTGTGCAGCCCGCCACTGCCAGGGTCCCAGGATGCAGGGACGGCTCCCCCGGGAGAGCGCACGGCGCGCCTCAGGCTGCAGCGTCACGCCGGCCTCTGCCGCTGCAGGCCCGCCCAGCACTCCGTGACCCTCCCTACCCACCCCCCACCCCCCCCCCCACCCCCCCCCCCCCCGGCCTGGGTGAGCCAGAGCCTCCGAATCAGCGGCTCCTTTAACCCCGTCCTGTCTGAGCAAAGAATAGACGCCCTCCGGCGACCTACACGCACAGGCGTGGCCAAATCCAAAGCTGAGCCCCTGGGAGCTGTGAGAACAAAGAAGAGAAAGGGAAATCTCTCCCAGCAGCCTCAGAAGCAGCGGATTAAAGCTCCACAATCAACTTGATATACCCTGCATCTGTGGAATACCTGAATAGACAACGAATCATCCCAAATTAAGGAGCCCTGTGGATGAAAGGCTCTTGGTGCTGCAACCAGGACTCAGTGCTGTGCCTCTGAGGTGGGAGAGCCAACTTCAGGACACTGGTCCACAAGAGGCCTCCCAGCTGCACATAATATCAAACAGCAAAAATCTCCGAGAGATCTCCATCTCAACCAGCACCCAGCTTCACTCAACGACCAGCAAGCTACAGTGCTGGACATCCTATGCCAAACAACTAGCAAGACAGGAACACAACCCCACCCATTAGCAGAGAGGCTGCCCAAAATCATAATAAGTCTACAGACACCCCAAAACACACCACCAGACGTGGATCTGCCCACCAGAAAGACAAGATCCAGCCTCATACACCAGAACACAGGCACTAGTACCCTCCACCAGGAAGCCTACACAACCCACTGAACCAACCTTAGCCACTGGGGACAGGCACAAAAAACAACAGGAACTACGAACCTTCAGCCTGCAAAAAAGGAGACCCCAAACACAGTAAGATAAGCAAAATGAAAAGACAGAAAAACACACAACAGATGAAGGAGCAAGATAAAAACCCACCAGACCTAACAAATGAAGAGGAAATAGGCAGTCTACCTGAAAAAGAATTCAGAATAATGATAGTAAGGTTGATCCGAAATCTTGGAGATAGAATGGACAATAGAATGGACAAATTGCAAGAATCAGTTAACAAGGACCTAGAAGAACTAAAGATGAAACAAGCAATGATGAACAACACAATAAATGAAATTAAAACTACTCTAGATGGGATCAATAGCAGAATAACTGAGGCAGAAGAACGGATAAGTGACCTGGAAGATAAAATAGTGGAAATAACTACTGCAGAGCAGAATAAAGAAAAAAGAATGAAAAGAACTGAGGACAGTCTCAGAGACCTCTGGGACAACATTAAATGCACCAACATTCGAATTATAGGGGTTCCAGAAGAAGAAGAGAAAAAGAAAGGGACTGAGAAAATATTTGAAGAGATTATAGTTGAAAACTTCCCTAATATGGGAAAGGAAATAGTTAATCAAGTCCAGGAAGCACAGAGAGTCCCATACAGGATAAATCCAAGGAGAAATACACCAAGACACATATTAATCAAACGGTCAAAAATTAAATACAAAGAAAACATATTAAAAGCAGCAAGGGAAAAACAACAAATAACACACAAGGGAATCCCCATAAGGTTAACAGCTGATCTTTCAGCAGAAACTCTGCAAGCCAGAAGGGAGTGGCAGGACATATTGAAAGTGTTGAAGGAGAAAAAGCTGCAACCAAGATTACTCTACCCAGCAAGGATCTCATTCAGATTTGATGGAGAAATTAAAACCTTTACAGACAAGCAAAAGCTGAGAGAGTTCAGCACCACCAAACCAGCTCTACAACAACTGCTAAAGGAACTTCTCTAGGCAAGAAACACAAAAGAAGGAAAGGACCTACAATAATGAACCCAAAACAATTAAGAAAATGGGAATAGGAACACACATATCGATAATTACCTTAAATGTAAATGGACTAAATGCTCCCACCAAAAGACACAGATTGGCTGAATGGATACAAAAACAAGACCCATATATTTGCTGTCTACAAGAGACCCACTTCAGACCTAGAGACACATACAGACTGAAAGTAAGGGGATGGAAAAAGGTATTTCATGCAAATGGAAACCAAAAGAAAGCTGGAGTAGCAATTCTCATATCAGACAAAATAGACTTTAAAACAAAGACTATTAGAAGAGACAAAGAAGGACACTACATAATGATCAAGGGATTGATCCAAGAGGAAGATATAACAATTGTAAATATTTATGCACCCAACATAGGTGCACCTCAATACATAAGGCAAATACTGACAACCATAAAAGGGGAAATCGACAGTAACACATTCATAGTAGGGGATTTTAACACCCCACTTTCAACAATGGACAGATCATCCAAAATGAAAATAAATAAGGAAACACAAGCTTTAAATGATACATTAAACGAGATGGAGTTAATTGATATTTATAGGACATTCCATCCAAAAACAACAGAATACACATTTTTCTCAAGTGCTCATGGAACATTCTCCAGGATAGATCATATCTTGGGTCACAAATCAAGCCTTGGTAAATTTAAGAAAATTGAAATTGTATCAAGTATCTTTTCTGACCACAACGCCATGAGACTAGATATCAATTACAGGAAAAGATCTGTAAAAAATACAAACACATGGAGGCTAAACAATACACTACTTAATAATGAAGTGATCACTGAAGAAATCAAAGAGGATATCAAAAAATACCTAGAAACAAATGACAATGGAGACACAGCGACCCAAAACCTGTGGGATGCAGCAAAAGCAGTTCTAAGGGGGAAGTTTATAGCAATACAAGCCCACCTTAAGAAGCAGGAAACATCTCGAATAAACAACCTAACCTTGCACCTCAAGCAATTAGAGAAAGAAGAACAAAAAAAACCCAAAGCTAGCAGAAGGAAAGAAATCATAAAAATTAGATCAGAAATAAATGAAAAAGAAATGAAGGAAACAATAGCAAAGATCAATAAAACTAAAAGCTGGTTCTTTGAGAAGATAAACAAAATAGATAAACCACTAGCCAGACTCATCAAGAAAAAAAGGGAGAAGACTCAAATCAATAGAATTAGAAATGAAAAAGGAAAGGTAACAACTGACACTGCAGAAATAAAAGAGATCATGAGAGATTACTACAAGCAACTCTATGCCAATAAAATGGACAATCTGGAAGAAATGGACAAATTCTTAGAAATGCACAACCTGCCAAGACTGAATCAGGAAGAAATAGAAAATATGAACAGACCAATCACAAGCACTGAACTTGAAACTGTGATTAAAAATCTTCCAAAAAAGAAAAGCCCAGGACCAGATGGCTTCACAGGCGAATTCTATCAAACATTTAGAGAAGAGCTAACACCTATCCTTCTCAAACTTCTCCAAAATATAGCAGAGGGAGGAACACTCCCAAACTCCTTCTACGAGGCCACCATCACCTTGATACCAAAACCAGACAAGGATGTCACAAAGAAAGAAAACTACAGGCCAATATCACTGATGAACATAGATGCAAAAATCCTCAACAAAATACTAGCAAACAGAATCCAACAGCACATTAAAAGGATCATACACCATGATCAAGTGGGGTTTATTCCAGGAATGCAAGGATTCTTCAATATACGCAAAGCTATCAATGTGATAAACCATATTAACAAACTGAAGGAGAAAAACCATATGATCATCTCAATAGATGCAGAGAAAGCTTTTGACAAAATTCAACACCCATTTATGATAAAAACCCTGCAGAAAGTAGGCATAGAGGGAACTTTCCTCAACATAATAAAGGCCATATATGACAAGCCCACAGCAAACATCATCCTCAATGGTGAAAACCTGAAAGCATTTCCACTAAGATCAGGAACAAGACAAGGTTGCCCACTCTCACCACTCTTATTCAACATAGTTTTGGAAGTTTTAGCCACAGCAATCAGAGAAGAAAAGGAAATAAAAGGAATCCAAATCGGAAAAGAAGAAGTAAAGCTGTCACTGTTTGCAGATGACATGATCATATACATAGAGAACTCTAAAGATGCTACCAGAAAACTACTAGAGCTAATCAATGAATTTGGTAAAGTGGCAGGATACAAAATTAATGCACAGAAATCTCTGGCATTCCTATATACTAATGATGAAAAATCTGAAAGTGAAATCAAGAAAACACTCCCATTTACCATTGCAACAAAAAGAATAAAATATCTAGGAATAAACCTACCTAAGGAGACAAAAGATCTGTATGCAGAAAATTATAAGACACTGATGAAAGAAATTAAAGATGATACAAATAGATGGAGAGATATACCATGTTCTTGGATTGGAAGAATCAACATTGTGAAAATGACTTTACTACCGAAAGCAATCTATAGATTCAATGCAATCCCTATCAAACTACCACTGGCATTTTTCACAGAACTAGAACAAAAAATTTTGCAATTTGTTTGGAAACACAAAAGACCCCGAATAGCCAAAGCAATCTTGAGAACGAAAAAAGGAACTGGAGGAATCAGGCTCCCAGACTTCAGACTATACTACAAAGCTACAGTTATCAAGATGGTATGGTACTGGCACAAAAACAGAAAGATAGATCAATGGAACAGGATAGAAAGCCCAGAGATAAACCCATGCACATATGGTCACCTTATCTTTGACAAAGGAGGCAGAAATGTACAGTGGAGAAAGGACAGCCTATTCAATAAGTGGTGCTGGGAAAACTGGACAGCTACATGTAAAAGTATGAGATTAGATCACTCCCTAACACCATACACAAAAATAAGCTCAAGATGGATTAAAGACCTAAATGTAAGGCCAGAAACTATCAAAGTCTTAGAGGAAAACATAGGCAGAACACTCTATGACATAAATCACAGCAAGGTCCTTTTTGACCCACCTCCTAGAGAAATGGAAATAAAAACAAGAGTAAACAAATGGGACCTAATGAAACTTAAAAGCTTTTGCGCAGCAAAGGAAACCATAAAGAAGACCAAAAGACAACCCTCAGAATGGGAGAAAATATTTGCAAATGAAGCAACTGACAAAGGATTGATCTCCAAAATTTATAAGCAGCTCATGCAGCTTAATAACAAAAAAACAAACAACCCAATCCAAAAATAGGCAGAAGACCTAAATAGACATTTCTCCAAAGAAGATATACAGAGTGCCAACAAACACATGAAAGAATGCTCAACATCACTAATCATGAGAGAAATGCAAATCAAAACTACAATGAGATATCATCTCACACCAGTCAGAATGGCCATCATCAAAAAATCTAGAAACAATAAATGCTGGAGAGGGTGTGGAGATAAGGGAACCCTCTTACACTGTTGGTGGGAATGTAAATTGATACAGCCACTGTGGAGAACAGTATGGAGGTTCCTTAAAAAGCTACAAATAGAACTACCATATGACCCAGCAATCCCACTACTGGGCATATACCCTGAGAAAATCATAATTCAAAAAGAGTCATGTACCAAAATGTTCATTGCAGCCCTATTTACAATAGCCCAGAGATGGAAACAACCTAAGTGTCCATCATCGGATGAATGGATAAAGAAGATGTGGCACATATATACAATGGAATATTACTCAGCCATAAAAAGAGACAAAATTGAGCTATTTGTAATGAGGTGGATGGACCTAGAGTCTGTCATACTGAGTGAAGTAAGTCAGAAAGAGAGAGACAAATACCGTATGCTAATGCTAACACATATATATGGAATTAAAAAAAAAAATGTCATGAAAAACCTAGGGGTGAAACGGGAATAAAGACACAGACTTACTAGAGAATGGACTTGAGGCTATGGGGAGGGGGAAGGGTAAACGGTGACAAAGCGATAAAGAGGCGTGGACATATATACACTACCAAACGTAAGGTAGATAGCTAGTGGGAAGCAGCCGCATAGCACAGGGAGATCAGCTCGGTGCTTTGTGACCGCCTGGAGGGGTGGGATAGGGAGGGTGGGAGGGAGGGAGACGCAAGCGGGAAGAGATATGGGAATATATGTATATATATAACTGATTCATTTTGTTGTGAAGCTGAAACTAACATACCATTGTAAAGCAATTATACTCCAATAAAGATGTTAAAAAAAAAATAGATTCTATCAAAATAGTTTCAGAAAAAAAAAAAAAAAGATATTCCAATCCCCAAACAGCAGACTCAGAAATATTTACAAGGGACTCCCACAAAGCCATCTTATATACATTCTTACATATTTTTTTAAAGGCCATTCCCAAAATAGCATACAAGTCTGCTAAAACCATGAAATCAGAACAAAACAAGGAACGAATAAGACAGTCAGATCACAGTCAAACTCACTCGTGAGAACAGATGCAAAATATTTGCGATAAAATATTAACAAGTGCTATCCAACAATATGTGTATGTGTGATCGCATCAGAAGAAACCAAACCTGCTGACATCTTGATCTTGGGCTTGAAGCCTCCAGAACTGCGAGAAAATAAATAAATCTCTGTTGTTTAAACCAGGGTTCCCCAACCCTCAGGTCATGGACTGGTACCAGGATGCAGCCTGTTAGGAACCAGGCCACATAGGAGGAGGTGACCAGCGGGCGAGTGAGTGAGGCTTCATCTGCCGCTCCCCATCGCTGGCATTACCACCTGAACCTCCCCGCTCCCAGTCCATGGAAAAATTGTCTTCTACGAAACCAGTCCCTGGTGCCAAAAAGGTTGGGGACCACTGGTTTAAACCACCTCATATGAGGTATTTTGTTATGGCAGCCTAGCAGACTAATACTTCAGTTCTCCACATATTAAATTAAGAACTCAAACTGATTATAAACACGTTTCAACCTATTTTTAAGGAACTTCTAAAGTGTACCCTAAAATTCATGTAGAATAGCCAACAGCTAAGAACATCAAATAAATATGAAGGAACAAGATGAGAGCGTTGAGACCTTCAAGATGGTGGAGGAGTAAGATGCGGAGATCACCTTCCTCCCCACAAATACATCAGAAATACATCTACATGTGGAACAACTCCTACAGAACACCTACTGAACTCTGGCAGAAGACCTCAGACCTCCCGAAAGGCAAGAAACTCCCCACGTACCTGGGTAGGGCAAAAGAAAAAAAGAAAAAACAGAGACAAAAGAATAGGGACGGGACCTGCACCAGTGGGAGGGAGCTGTGAAGGAGGAAAGGTTTCCACACACTAGGAAACCCCTTCGCGGGCAGAGACTGTGGGTGGCGGAGGGGGGAAGCTTCCGAGCCGCGGAGGAGAGCACAGCAACGGGGGTGCGGAGGGCAAAGCGGGGAGATTCCCACACAGAGGATCAGTGATGACTGGCACTCACCAGCCCAAGAGGCTTATCTGCTCACCCACCAGGGCGGGCGGGGGCTGGGAGATGAGGCTCGGGCTTCGGAGGTCAGGTCCCAGGGAGAGGACTGGGGTTGGCTAATGAACACAGCCTGAAGGGGGCTAGTGCGCTACAGCCAGCCAGGAGAGAGTCTGGGAGAAAGTCTGGACCTGCCTAAGAGTCAAGAGACCATTGTTTCGGGGTGCGTGAGGAGAGGGGATTCAGAGCACCACCTAAACAAGCTCCAGAGACAGGCGCAAGCTGCGGCTAAGAGCGTGGACACCAGAGATGGGCATGAAATGCTAAGGATGTTGCTGCAGCCACCAAGAAGCCTGTGTGCAAGCACAGGTCACTATCCACGCCTCCCCTCCCGGGAGCTTGTGCAGCCCGCCACTGCCAGGGTCCCGTGTTCCAGGGACGGTTTCCCTGGGAGAACACACGGCGCAACTCAGACTGGTGCAATGTCATGCTGGCCTCTGCTGCCGCAGGCTCGCCCCGCATTCCACACCCCTCCCTCCCCCAGGCCTGAGTAAGTCACAGCCCCCTAATCAGCTGCTACTTTAACCCCGTCCTGTCTGAGTAAAAAACAGATGCCCTCAGGGGACCTAAATGCAGAGGCGGGGCCAATTCCAAAGCTGTGCAAACAAAGAAGAGAAAGGGAAATTTCTGCCAGCAGCCTCAGGAGCAGTGGATTGAATCTCCACAATCAACTTGATGTACCCTGCATCTGTGGAATATCTGAATAGACAATGAATCATCCCAAAATTCAGGCAGTGGACTTTGGGAGCAACTGTAGGCTAGGGGTTTGCTGTATGTGACTGACTGGTTTCTAGTTTTATGCTTTTTTTAGTTTAGTATTTAGAGTTTATTATCATTGGTAGATTTCTTTATTGATTTCATTGCTCTCTTCCTTTTGTTTTTTTATATATATACTTTTTTTTCCTTTTTCTCTTTTTGTGAGTGTGTATGTGTACGCTTCTTTGTGTGATTTTGTCTGTATAACTTAGCTTTTACCATTTGTCCTACAGTTCTGTCTCTCCGTTTTTTTTGTTTTGTTTTGTTTTAGTATAGTTTTTAGCTCTTGCTATCATTGGTGAATTTCTTTTCTGGTTTGGTTGCTCTCTTCTTTTTTTATTACTTTTTAATTATTTTATTTTATTTTTAATAGTTTTTTATTTTAATAACTTCATTTATTTTTTTTTTTTCTGCCTTTTCTTCCGAGCCATGTGGCTGACAGGGTCTCGGTGCTCCGGCCAGGTGTCAGGCCT
This sequence comes from Stenella coeruleoalba, assembly GCF_951394435.1. Taxonomy (NCBI): domain Eukaryota; kingdom Metazoa; phylum Chordata; class Mammalia; order Artiodactyla; family Delphinidae; genus Stenella; species Stenella coeruleoalba. The sequence continues at coordinate 55,492,867 of NC_137156.1, forward strand.
GTGCCTCTGAGGTGGGAGAGGCGAGTTCAGAACATTGATCCACCAGAGACCTCCCAGCTCCACACAATATCAAAGGTTGAAAGCTCTCCCAGAGATCTCCATCTCAACACTAAGACCCAACTCCACTCAACGACCAGCAAGCTACAGTGCTAGACACCCTATGCCAAACAATTAGCAAGACAGGAACACAACCCCACCCATTAGCAGAGAGGCTGCCTAAAATCATAATAAGGTCACAGTCACCCCAAAACACACCACCTGATGCGGTCCTGCGCACCAGAAAGACAAGATGCAGCCTCATCCACCAGAGAACAGGCACCAGTTCCCTACACCAGGAAGTCTGCACAAGCAACTGAACCAACCTTACCTACTGGGGGCAGACACCAAAAACAACGGGAACTACGAACATGCTGCTGCAAAAAGGAGACCCCAAACACAGTAAATTAAGCAAAATGAGAAGACAGAGAAACACACACACACGAAAGAACAAGGCAAAAACCCACCATACCTAACAAATGAAGAGGAAATAGACAGTCTACCTGAAAAAGAATTCAGAGTAATGTTAGCAAAGAGGATCCAAAAACTCAGAAAAAGAAAACACAAGGAACATTTAACAAAGAGCCAACATTTAAAGCCAACATTTAAAGCCAACATTTAACATTTAAAGAGCCAACAGACAATGATGAACAACACAATAAATGAAATTAAAAATTCTCTAGAAGGGATCAATAGCAGAATAACTGAGGCAGAAGAACGGATAAGTGACCTGGAAGATAAAACAGTGGAAATAACTACCACAGAGCAGCATAAAGAAAAAGGAATGAAAAGAATTGAGGACAGTCCCAGAGACCTCTGGGACAACATTAAACACACCAACATTCGAATTATAGGGGTCCGAGAAGAAGAAGAGAAAAAGAAAGGGACTGAGAAAATATTTAAAGAGATTATCCTTAAAAAATTCCCTAATATGGGAAAGGAAATAGTCAATCAAGTCCAGGAAGTGCAGAGAGTCCCATACAGGATAAATCCAAGGAGAAACAGGCAAAGACACATATTAATCAAACTATCAAAAATTAAATACGAAGAAAAAATATTAAAAGCAGCAAGGGAAAAACAACAAATAACATACAAGGGAATCCCCATAAGGTTAAGAACTGATCTTTCAGCAGAAACTCTGCAAGCCAGAAGGGAGTGGCAGGACATATTTAAAGTGAGGAAAGGGAAAAACCTACAACAAAGATTACTCTACCCAGCAAGGATCTCATTCAGATTTGACAGAGAATTAAAACCTTTACAGACAAGCAAAAGTGAAGAGAATTCAGCACAACCAAACAAGCTTTACAACAAATGCTAAAGGAACTTCTCTAGGCACAAAACACAAAAGAAGGAAAAGACCTACAATAACAAACCAAAAACAATTAAGAAAATGGTAATAGCAACATACATATTGATAACTACCTTAAATGTAAATGGATTAAATGCTTGAACCGAAGACATAGACTGGCTGAATGGATACAAAAAGATCCATGTAGGGCTTCCCTGGTGGCGCAGTGGTTGAGAGTCCGCCTGCCGATGCAGGGGACACGGGTTCGTGCCCGATCCGGGAGAATCCCACATGCCGCGGAGCGGCTGGGCCCGTGAGCCATGGCCGCTGAGCCTGCGCGTCCGGAGCCTGTGCTCCGCAACGGGAGAGGCCACAACAGTGAGAGGCCCGCGTACCGCAAAAAAAAAAAAAAAAAAAAAAAAACAAGACCCATGTATGTGCTGTCTACAAGAGACCCCCTTCAGACCTAGGGACACATACAGACTGAAAGTGAGGGGATGGAAAAAGATATTGCATGCAAATGGAAATCAAAAGAAAGCTGGTGTAGCAATTCTCATATCAGACAAAATAGACTTTAAAATAAAGACTATTACAACAGAAAAAGGAGGACACTACAAATGAATAAGGGATCAATCCAAGAAGGAGATATAACAATTGTAAACAACTATATTTATGCACCCAACATAGGAGCACCTCAATATATAAGGCAAATGCTAACAGCCATAAAAGGGGAAATCGACAGTAACACATTCATAGTAGGGGACTTTAACACCCCACGTTCACCAATGGACAGATCATCCAAAATGAAAATAAACAAGGAAACACAAGCTTTAAATGATACATTAAAAAAGATGGACTTAATTGATATTTATAGGACATTACATCCAAAAACGACAGAATGCACTTTCTTCTCAAGTGCTCATGGAACATTCTCCAGGATAGAACATATCATGGGTCACAAATCAACCCTTGGTAAATTTAAGAAAATTGAAATCGTATCAAGTATCTTTTCTGACCACAATGCTATGAGACTAGATATCAATTACAGGAAAAGATCTGTAAAAACTACAAACACATGGAGGCTAAACAGTACACTACTTAATAACCAAGAGATCACTGAAGAAATCAAAGAGGAAATCAAAAAATACCTAGAAACAAATGACAATGAAAACACGATGACCCAAAACCTATGGGATGAAGCAAAAGAAGTTCTAAGACAGAAGTTTATAGCAATACAATCCTACCTCAAGAAACAGGAAATATATCAAATAAACAACCTAACCTTACACCTAAAGCAATTAGAGAAAGAAGAACAAACAAACAAACAAAAAACCCAAAGTTAGCAGAAAGAAAGAAATCATAAAGATCAGATCAGAAGTATATAAAAAGTAACGAAGGAAACAAGAGCAAAGATAAATCAAACTAAAAGCTGGTTCTTTGAGAGGATAAAATTGATAAACCATTAGCCACATCAAGGAAAAAAGGGAGAACACTCAAATCAATTGAATTAGAAATGAAAAAGGAGAAGTAATAACTGACACTGCAGAAATACAAAAGATCATGAGAGATTACTACAAGCAGCTCTATGCCAATAAATGGACAACCTGGAAGAAATGGACAAATTCTTAGAAATGCACAACCTTCCGAGACTGAACCAGGAAGAAACAGAAAATATAAACAGACCAGTCACAAGCACTGAAATTGAGACTGTGATTAAAAATCTTCCAACAAACAAAAGCCCAGGACCAGATGGCTTTACAGGTGAATTCTATCAAACATTTAGAGAAGAGCTAACACCTATCCTTCTCAAATTCTTCCAAAATATAGCAGAGGGAGGAACACTCCCAAACTCATTCTACGAGGCCAACATCACCCTGATACCAAAACCAGACATAGATACCACAAAGAAAGAAAACTACAGGCCAATAACACTGATGAGCATAGATGCAAAAATCCTCAACAAAATACTAGCAAACAGAACCCAACAGCACATTAAAAGGATCATACACCATGATCAAGTGGGGTTTATCCCAGTAATGCAAGGATTCTTCAATATACACAAATCAATCAATGTGATAAACCATATTAACAAATTGAAGGATGAAAACCATATGATCAGACTTCCCTGGTGGCAAAGTGGTTACGAATCTGCCTGACAATGCAGGGGACACGGGTTCAAGCCATGGTCCAGGAAGATCCCACATGCCACGGAGCAAGTAAGCCTGCTGCCACAACTACTGAGCCTGCACTCTAGAGCCTGTGAGCCACAACTACTGAGCCCACACGCCTAGAGCCCGTGCTCTGCTACAAGAGAAGCCACCACAATGGGAAGCACATACACCTCAACAAAGAGTAGTCCCCACTCGCTGCAACTAGAGAAAGCCCGAGCGCAGCAACAAAGACCCAACACAGCCAAAAATAAATAAATAAATACATAAATTTAAAAACAGAGAAAACCAAACAAAAAAAACCCATATGATCATCTCAATAGATGCAGAAAAAGCTTTTGACAAAATTCAACACCCATCATTTATGATAAAAACACTCCAGAAAGTGGGTAAAGAAGGAACCTACTTCAACATAATAAAGGCCATATATGAAAAACCCACAGCCAATATCATTCTCAATGGTGAAAAACTGAAACGATTTCCTGTAAGATCAGGAGAAGACAAGCTTGCTCACTCTCACCACTGTTATTCAACATAGTTTTGAAAGTTTTAGCCATGGAGATCAGAGAAGAAAAAGAAATAAAAGGAATCCAATTCAGAAAACAAGAAGCAAAACTGTCTGTTTTCAGATGACATAATACTATACAGAGAATCCTAAAGATGCTACCAGAAAACTACTAGACCTAACCAATGAATTGGTAAAGCAGCAGAATACAAAATTCATGCACAGAAATCTCTTGCATTCCTATACACCAACAATGAAAAATCTGAAAGAGAAATTAAGGAAACACTCCCATTTACCACTGCAACAAAAAGAATAAAATACCTAGGAATAAACCTACCTAAGGAGACAAAAACCTGTATGCAGAAAACCATAAGACACTGATAAAAGAAATCAATGACAACAAAAACAGATGGAGAGATATACCATATTTTTGGATCGGAAGAATAAACATTGTGAAAATGACTATACTATCCAAAACAATCTACAGATTCAATGCAATCCCTATCAAATTACCAATGGCATTTTTCACAGAACTAGAACAAAAAACTTCACAATTTGTATGGAAACACAAAAGACCCGGAATAGCCAAAGCAATCTTGAGAAAGAAAAATGGAGCTGAAGCAGTCAGGCTCCTTAACTTCAGACTATACTACAAAGTTATATTAATCTTCACAGTATGGTACAGACACAAAAACAGATATACAGATCAGTGGAACAGGATACAAAGCCCAGAGGTAAACCCACACACATATGGTCACCTTATCTTTGACAAAGGAGTCAAGAATATACAATGGAGAAAAGACAGTCTCTTCAATCAGTGGTGCTGGGAAAACTGGACAGCTACGTGTAAAAGAATGAAATTAGAACACTTCCTAACGCCATACACAAAAATGAACTCAAAATGGATTAAAGACCTAAATGTAAGGCCAGATACTATAAAACCCTTAGAGGAAAACATAGTCAGAACACTCTATGACATAAATCACAGCAAGATCCTTTTTGACCCACCTCCTAGAGAAATAGAAATAAAAACAGAAATAAACAAATGAGACCTAATAAAACTTAAAAGCTTTTGCACAGCCAGGGAAACCATAAACAAGACGAAAAGACAACCCTCAGGATGGGAGAAAATATTTGCAAATGAAGCCACTGACAAAGGATTAATCTCCAAAATATACAAGCAGCTCATGCAGCTCAATATCAAAAAAAAAACAACAACAAACAACCCAATCCAACACTGGGCGGAATACCTAAACAGACGTTTCTCCAAAGAAGATATACAGATTGCCAACAAACACATGAAAGGATTCTCAACATCACTAATCATTAGAGAAATGCAAATCAAAACCACAATGATGTATCACCTCACACTGATCAGAAGGGCTGTCATCAAAAAAATCTACAAACAATAAATGCTGGAGAGGGTGTGGAGAAGAGACAACCCTCTTTCACTATTGGTGGGAATGTAAATTGATACAGGCACTATGGAGAAGAGTATGGAGGTTCCTTATAAAACTAAAAATAGAACCACCATACAACTCAGCAATACCACTACTGGGCATATACCCTGAGAAAACCATAGTTCAAAAAGAGACATGTACCACAATGTTCACTGCAGCACTATTTACAATAGGCAGGACATGGAAGCAACCTACGTATCCACAGACAGATGAATGGATAAAGCAGATGTGGCACATATATACAATGAAGTATTACTCAGCCACAAAAAGAAACGAAATTGAGTTATTTGTAGTGAGGTGGATGGACTTAGAGTCAGTCATACACAGTGAAGTAAGTCAGAAAGAGAAAAACAAATACCGTATGCTAACACATATATACGGAATCTGAAAAGAAAATGGTTCTGATGAACCCAGGGACAGGAAGGGAACAAATACACAGATGTAGAGAATGGACTTGAGGACACGGGGAGGGGGAAGGGTAAGGTGGGACGGAGTGAGAGAGTGACATGGAGATATATACACTATCAAATGTAAAATAGATAGCTAGTGGGAAGCAGCTGCATAGCACAGGGAGATCAGCTAGGTGCTTTGTGACCACCTAGAGGGGTGAGATGGGGGAGTGGGAGGGAGGCGCAAGAGGGAGGAGATATGGGGATATATGTATACATACAGCTGATTCACTTTGTTATACAGCAGAAAATACCACAACATTGTAAAGCAATTATACTCCAATAAAGATGAAAATAATAAAGATACACAGTTAACATTTCATGGTGTTAACACACCAGCAAATTAATATATCCACAGGAATAAAATAAAGGGTCCAGAAACAGACACAACCACAAGTAAATATAATGCAACACAAACTCTAGGAAAACGATACTTTATCCAGTGATGGGAATGAGACTATATGTAATCTCTATGAAAAAAATATAATTAAATATTTTATCTCACAAGGCACAGAGAAATAACATTAAAGTAGATGAAAATCCTAATTACGTAAGTTATGGATGTGTTAACTTCTTTGATGAGGGGAGGTCTTTCACAATGTATACACATATCAAATCACCATGCTGTATACCTTAAATAACTTATAATTTTATTTATCAATTATACCTCAGTAAAGCTGAAAAAAATTCTAAATACAAAACCATAAGATGTTAGGAGAAGCTACAGAAGAACATCTTCGTGTCCTCAGGTTATATATTGATTTTTTTTAATGAGGATGCAAAATCGTAGTAAAGAAAAAGTATTAATGACTTTTGATCACCATAAAATTTAAAACTCCTCTAAAGAAATGTCACCATGACAAGGTGAAAAGAGAAGCTATTGACTAGAAGATACTGTATATATTCAAAAAATACAAAGAACACTTAGAAATCGATAAAACAGACACCCAACCCAATATAAAAATAGAGGGGCTTCCCTGGTGGCGCAGTGGTTGAGAGTCCGCCTGCCGATGCAGGGGACACAGGTTCGTGCCCCGGTCCAGGAAGATCCCACATGCCGCGGAGCGGCTGGGCCCATGAGCCATGGCCGTTGAGCCTGCGCGTCCAGAGCCTGTGCTCCGCAACGGGAGAGGCCACAACAGTGAGAGGCCCGCGTACCGCAAAAAAAAAAAAAAAAATAGAGAACAATCAACTTACAGAAGAGTAAACTTGAATGGTCGATATACATATTGAAATAAAGGCTCAGTATCACTAGTGGTCAGGAAATAGATTTAAAATTCTACATACCATTTTACTCTCAATCACATTAGCAAAAATGAATAAATGTGGCAACAATAAATATTACGTGAGAATGAGAAGCTCTTATCCACAATTGGGGGTGGGGGGTGGGATTCGTGTGTAAATCGGTACAGTCACTTTGGAAAAGAAAAAAACATTATGTAGTAAAGTTGGAAATAAGCTTATCCAGCATCCAACAATACCATTTGTAGGAGAACAGCCCAGAGTACCCCTTGTACAGGTAAACAAAAACACACAAGAATGACTAATGGCAATTTTTTTTTAATTAATCTATTTATTTATTTATTTTTGGCTGCATTGGGTCTTCATTGCTGCGTGTGGGCTTTCTCTAGTTGTGGCAAGCAGGGGCTAGTCTTCGTTGCAGTGCAGAGGCCTCTCACTGCAGTGCCTTCTCTTGTTGTGCAGCATAGGCTCTAGGCACGTGGGCTTCAGTAGTTGTGGCACGTGGCATCAGTAGTTGTGGTATGAGGGCTCTAGAGCACAGGCTTAGTAGTTGTGGCGCACGGGCTTAGTTGCTCCACGGCATGTGAGATCTTCCCGGACCAGGGCTCGAACCCGTGTCCTCTGCATTGGCAGGCGGATTCTTAACCACTATGCCATCAGGGAAGTCCCGAATGGCAATTTTTTTTAAAAGAGAAAAACTGGGGGCTTCCCTGGTGGCGCAGTGGTTGAGAGTCCGCCTGCCGATGCAGGGAACACGGGTTCGTGCCCCGGTCTGGGAAGATCCCACATGCTGCGGAGCAGCTGGGCCCGTGAGCCATGGCCGCTGAGCCTGCACGTCCGGAGCCTGTGCTCCGCAACGGGAGAGGCCACAACAGTGAGAGGCCCGCGTACCGCAAAAAAAAAAAAAAAAAAAAAAAAAAGAGAAAAACTGGGATCAGCCTAAATTCCTACAGATAGAATGGACTGATGCATTGATACAATGAAATGAAATACAACAGTAATAATGAATGAACTAAAGCTGCACATATCGGCACGGGAAAATCTCAAAAACAAATTTCTGATAAACATGCAAATAGAAAAGAAATATTTAAAATATAATACTTAAATAAACTTGAAAACATTCAAAATAATATTGTGGTTCATGAATATGGATAAAGTATAATTTAAAATGTGCAATAAAATATGCAGGTGAATAATATTAAATTTAGACTACTGCTTCATAATAGAAGAAGAGGGTGAAGAATGGAAAGGGCATATTTATATTAGAAGCTTCAAATTGATCTGAAATATAAAATAGGAATGAAATGTAAAAACAATGATGACACAAAAAATAGATGGTTAAAGAGCTGACTGCTTGCAAAATTTATTCTCTATATTTTCCTGAAACCTTGAGATTTCAAAGTAAACATTATTTGAAGACATAGGAAAAGGTGTTTTGTTGTTGTTTGTTGTAGTTTTATCACTTCAGTTCTGAGTTTGGTGAGACTTCATAACTGAGAAATAGCCTACATTTCTTCTTACAAACATCATAGTGTAGTAAAGGATAAATGTTTGGAAGTTTAATAGTTCATCCATGAGCAGTGGTAGCATTATTTTTGCCTCTTAGGAGAAATGTTACTTCATATGGTCACCTGGATACAGCTGCCTATGGGTTTTTGACTTTCCTAGCAGAGAAAGCAGAACTAAAGCTGTATTAATGGAAGAAAAGAAGTTGTCTGTGCGTGCGTGTGTGTGTGTGTGTGCGCGCGCGCGCGCGCGCGCGCGCGCGAGAGAGAGAGAGAGAGAGAGAGAGAGAGAGAGAGAGAGAGAGAGGGAGGGGGAGACAGAGAGATGTCTCAAGTTGTGGATTATTTGCCAAGATGAGTCAGATTGAATTGCTCAGAACTTTTTGGACATTTGGGTATTTTCGGTACTTTTGTGTTTAGCTGAGTTCAAATAACATTTCATCCCTATTTCTATGACTGCTGTAAATAACAATGACTAGACACTCATTGAATGCCAATACCATAGGGTAACAGAAAAACTGAATTAACCATATTTAGGATTTTCTTGAAAGAAATGTGCTTCTTTGGGGTCCTGACTGATTTTCTTGATATACCCAAATGTCCACTACTGAAGCTGCTTTGAAGGCTCTGAGTAATTTCTACAACTGCAGGCGAGTTAATAAATGTTTGGGGCTCGAGTTTTCTCATCTCAGAAAGGTATTATTAAGCTTAAACGTTGTTTATTCTTCTCCTTTCCAAGAGATTTGGCACATCACTGTAGCAGGAGGAAATCACTGAATTGTAATCTCTTGCATCTAACAAGACTGCAGAGAGCATTTAATGTTAGCAGAGGCCCCTGAGGGTGAATTTTGAAAGCGCACAGTGACAGTGTCAGAAGTAGAATCCAGATATTCTAGTTTTCATCTTAGTAGTTATTAATTCTAAAATGAATTTACTTCAAGCCTCTCCTGGTGGCGTAGTGGTTAGAATCCGCCTGCCAGTGCAGGGGACAGGGGTTCAATCCCTGGTCCGGGAAGATCCTGCATGCCGTAGAGCAACTAAGCCCATGCACCACAACTACTGAGCCTGCACACCACAACTACTGAAGCCCATGAGCCTAGATCCCGTGCTCTGCGACAAGAGAAACCACCACAATGAGAAGCCTGCGCACTGCAACAAAGAGTAGCCGCCGCTCGCCGCAACTAGAGAAAGCCCACGCACAGCAACGAAGACCCAATGAAGCCAAAAATTTAAAAACAAATAAATAAAATAAAATGAATTTACTTCAGTATTTTTCCCTCGCTGGGAAAAATATAATATCATCATCAGTCTCTATATTTTTTTATTGACAATGCCCAAATTAAATTTTAAAAAGACATGCAAGAGAATTTTTTAAAAAATAATCAGATGATAAAAGCAAATCCAAAGATAAGATATAGAAGTACATAGGGAAGTTTAAAATGGCCACATAAATTAGAAAAAACAGATTTTTAAATGTCTGAAAAAATGAAGAATTTCAATTGAGATATGGAATCTACAGAAAAGAATCAAATGGGCATTCTAAAATAAAAGTGGATATTCTGAAGTATATATATATTTTTATATATATATATATATATATATATATATATATATACTGCCTATTAACTGAGAACTACTAGATGGGTGGAAAGATACACTGAGCAGAAGACAGAATTAGTGAACCCACAAGCAGATACATAAATATATTAAAATTAAAGCATAAACGCACAAAAATGATGGAACGGGCAGGACAGCATCGGAAATGTGCAGGATGCAAATGGTCTGACATACAGGTAAATGTAGTCCTAGAAGATCTTAGAGGACAGCAAGATGCAATAATTAAAGATTCAATTGTCAAGCTATTTCCTAACATGCTAACAATGATAAACCCACAGATTCAAGAAGCTCAGCAAAAGCTAAACAAGATTAATACAAAGAAGATTACACAATGTTTTAGGTTATCTGGCTGAGCTGATGGATCAGTTTGATCAGCTGCTTGGTCGACAAGGCTGGAAGGTGCATGATGGCCTTAGCTAGGATGGATTGTATTCGTTCCATGTGGGCCCTCATCCTCCATCAGGCTATCCTGCTTATTCTCAAGGCAGCAAGGAGGTGCCAAAAGAGGAAGAAGAAAGGCTCAGAACCGACACACTTCCACCACATTCTATTAGCCAAAGCAAAACACAAGGCCAGACCAGGTTCAAGGAGGGGAGAGATAGTCTTCACCTCTGGATGGGATAAGCTGCAAAGTTACATCATATGGAGTATAGATACAGGAAGGGGAGTAACTGCAGACAATTTTGTAACCATCTACCGATGCTTATCCCAGAAACCCAGAGCTCTTTGCACACACATACCATTTATTCTAATTTGCGACCATAGTTTGGGTTAGGTTTTATGAATGAGAAAAATCAAAGAAAAAGGATGTCATGTAATCTATTTAAGGTTACAATGAGTGATGGAGACTTACTCTTTTATAATACGCTGCCTTCCAAATGCCTGTGCAAAACCATCTATTATAAAGTTCTACATGACTGATCACACTGCCACCTAAATATATCTTAAAATGTGCGTTATCTGGCCCTTACAGTGTTTTCAAAGTTTTGCACTAGTTGCTGAAGCTTTCAAGTAAAGTCCAAATTCCCACCTTCTCTGGAGCATCAGAAGATCCCCACCACCGGATGCCTGCAGCTTCATTGCAGCAGCTGTGGGAAAGAATGTTTCCCCAGCCTGTACCTCCCCCAGCACTCCCCATCACCTCACCCACAAGCAGCTGCCCACATCCAGGTGACCTTCCTGGCCTTTGGAAGCATGAGACTTTGTAACTTCCTGCTCTATACCAAAGGCTCGATTCTGTTGCCAATTAATTTAATAGCTACCAATATTAGGTGGATAATTAGTTTGTATATTTATCTTAGTGCAGAAGAACAAAACAGAAGAACTAATTATCTTTTGCACCTCCCTATCCCAAGAAGAATTAGCAATGCCTTGAACCCCAGAGTTGGGGATCTTGCAAAAATGCTGATTCTGATTCAGTAGGTCTGGTTGGGGTCTGAGATTCTGCATGCAACTTTTTAAAATTGAAGTATAGTTGATTTACAATGTTGTGTTAGCTTCTAGTGTTCAGCAAAGTGATTCAGTTATACATAGACACACACATTCTTTTTCATATTCTTTTCCGTTATGGCTTACTACGGGATACTGAGAAGAGTTCCCTGTGCTCTACAGTAGGATCTTGTTGGTTACCCATCCTATATATACTAGTTTGCATCTGCTAATCCCAAACTCCCCATCCTTCCCTCCCCCACCCCCTTTCCCCTTTGGTACCCACAAGTTTGTTTTCTAAGTCTGTGAGTCTGTTTCTGTTGTATAAATTAATTCATTTGTATCAACTTGTACATTCAACCTATAATTGATATCATATGATATTTGTCTTTCTCTTTCTAACTTACTTCACTTAGTATGATAATGAGATTCTGCATTTCTAACAAGCTTCTGAGGGATGGCTTTGCTGCCGGACCCCACTGAGCCCCACTGTCACAGAGAACTGCCACCTCCCTAAGCTTCGGGGCAAGCTGAAGATGCTCTGCTCCCACAACCTAAAGTTCAAGAAGACAAGAGCGGGATTGTCCAGGAGGAGAGCAGATTGCTGCCGCAAGAACAGGGTGGGAGAAGGGGAGGAAAGTTTCCAGAATGAAGAGAAAATTCCTAAGCCTAGAAAAGAGCAGTTGGGTTTTGTGGATCCTGGAATTAACAAGAACCTACCTATTTCCTTAGAGAGCCAGACTCACAGGAACTCTGATGGGGTGACTAGGGATGACCCAGAGTTCTAACATAAAGCACAGGAGTGGCAAGGCAGGCTCATGCAAACACCATCTGTGCAGCCCTGCAGAACCCCGTGCCTAGAAGGCCTTGCACTTGCTTTAAAACTCTGCTCTCACCATCTTGAAACTCTTAAAAAATTTAAACCAGAAGCCCTGAATTTTCTTTTTGCACTGAGCCCCACAAATTATGCAGCTGTTTCTTAGTAGCAGTGAGATTTACCTCAAAAGATGCCCATTTAAGAAGCAGGGGGCAGGTGAGAATTCTATCACTGAATTTGGAATTTGAGAGTAACAGATACACACTAGCATATATAAAACAAACAAGGCCCTACTGTATACCACAGGGAACTGTATTTAATATCTTGTAATAAACCATAATGGAAAAGAATCTGAAAAATAATACATACATTTATATATACATGTATAACTGAATCACTTTGCTGTACACCTGAAACACTGTAAATCAACTATACTTCAATAAACAAATAAAATTTTTTTTAAAAAGCAGGGGAAGCCATCTTTGAGGCAACTCCTGAGTTCAGATAAGAAGCATTTAAGAGACAATGATAATGAATTCATCTCTAAACTCATCTACGCCATACCCTCATGTCACTCAACGATTTTTGGCAGCCCCAGAAAAGGGGACTCCTCAAACATGACTGGGTTTGAATTTCTTGTCACCCACGGGAGTATAGGCTCAGAATTCAATCTTATTTAATTTAGATAAGTAAGGAGAAATTTTTTAAACCTTGGATGGCAGAACAAGGAACATAACCCCTGCACATGTTTCAACCAACCGATCAATCTGATTAAGAATTCTACAGACAGTTGAGAACAGTTATAAGTACATAAACACCTAGCCAAAAGGACATCATGTCAGCTGAAATGATTGACTGTTAAATGGAGGGTAGCTTGTGATTACATCTGTTCAACAGACTCTGTTGTATCCACATCATCAAAGCGGTGTTAACGTGGGCTGTGAGCCAAGAAGGGGAGCTAGCTGCATTACAGGGACCGGGCGCTCTGGTGGCGTTCATTAAAATCGGATGCTGTCACACATCTTGAGTGATTAACTGGAACAGGAAGCAACCGACATTTGTTCAGATCTTTCAGGGGAAGCTGGATGTGTGAACAAGAAGAGTTTGAAGAAGATCTTCATTAGTGGTGAAGTGATGCATCAAAGCTTGCAGGGGAGACTTTGATGCCCAGAGGCCCAAGAAAATACACGTGTCAAAATCAGAAGTGAAGCCCATGTTGATTTTTTTGTTGTTGCTGTTCCTTTGACATCAATCGCCTTGTTCAAAGAAAATTAATCTCTCAGGGTCCAGCTATCCTGTATGGTTAGAAATTAAGACACAATTGAGAATGTCTGTATAATCTAATAGAATCGAACTATGCTTTTTCCTTCATCAATTGAGCAGGTAATCTATTGAATACCCACCATTTGAATAACTCTCTGCTTTGTGCAAGGGGCTGTGAGAGAATATAAAGATGAATCAGCCTTGGGTCCTGCAACCAAGATTATACTTTTCAGAGACAAGATAAGACCCGGACAAAAATGAGAAAAAAAGTCATGCCATGTGAAAGATATTGTGAAAAATGCTTACAGTTGTGGTGAATTCAGGAGCTTTATTCCTACTTGAGAAGATTGGATGGGAGGATTAGGGGCAAGTGGATGGAAGATGATGCAGCCTTCTTGCTGGGTCTTAAGATATTGGTAGAGTTTAACTTCTCACTGTTACTGGGGAAGGCTATTCTTAGTACAAGAAGCAACTTACATAAAGACCGGGAGGCAGTGAAGAGTGAGCATATATGAAAACTTTTAGGGAAAATTCACAAGCTAACATTCTAGAACGTGTGGTTCCTAAACACATCGTGGAATGAGGGATTGCAATAGTGAGAAAGTCCTAATCCCTTGGGTGGTACTAATGCTTTCCATTGTCAATTTGTTGATTTTTGGAGGGCTTCTTAAAGATCTTAATATTCTTATGTTCATATTAATTCCACAAAGGAAGACACTGTAGAGTTTGCTGGGGTTTTTTTGGGTTTTTTTGTGGTACGCGGGCCTCTCACTGTTGTGGCCTCTCCCGTTGCAGAGCACAGGCTCCAGACGCGCAGGCTCAGCGGCCATGGCTCACGGGCCCAGCCGCTCCGCGGCATGTGGGATCCCCCCGGACGGGGGCACAAACCCGTGTCCCCTGCATTGGCAGGCGGACTCTCAACCACTGCGCCACCAGGGAAGCCCTGCTGTTTTTTTAATAAAATTTTATTTTGGAACAGTTTTAGATTGTAAGAACTACTGAAAAAATAATACACGGAGTTTTTGTATATATCACACCCAGTCTCCCCCATGGTTAAAATCCTCAACGAGTATGGCACTCTTATCACAATTCATGAAGTAGCATTCATATATTCTTATCCACTAAAGCCCATACTTTATTCCAATTCCCTTAGTTTTCACATATTTTCTGTTCCAGGATCCTGTCAGGGATACCACATTAATTTAGTAGTTGTGTCTCCTGAGGTTCCTCTTGGTTTTAACAGTCTGTCAGTCTTGCCTTGCTTTTGATGACCTTTGCAGGTTTGAGAATTGATGCCTAGGTATTTTGTAGAATATCCCTCCAATGAGGTTTTTCTGATGTCTTCCTCATAATGAGACTGGGATGTGGGTTTTGGGAGGAGGTCCCAAGGTAAAGCGTCAATTTCATCACATCATAATATGAAGTGCGCATACAACCAACATAGCTTATCACCGTGATGCTGATGACGAGGCTGAACAGTGTATGTCAGGTTTATCCACAGTAAAGTTATTCCATGTTTTTTTCTTGTTTCCATACTCTTTGAGGAAGTTTCTATGCTCCACCTCCTTGGGAGCAGACCTTCTGCAGTCGACAATATTTGTGTGAGTGTATTTCCAGGCATGGGATTCTGTTCCATTGATCTATGAGTCTGTTCTGTCAATAATACCATGCTGTCCTGATTACTGTAGTCTTACAGTAAAGCCTCCATATCAGTGTTCACTCTTCCATCGTTGCTCCTCTTCCATGTTTTCTTTTTTTTTTTTTTTTTTTTGCGGTACGCTGGCCTCTCACTGTTGTGGCCTCTCCCATTGCGGAGCACAGGCTCCGGACGCGCAGGCTCAGCGGCCATGGCTCACGGGCCCAGCCACTCCGCGGCATGTGGGATCTTCCCGGACCAGGGCACGAATCCATGTCCCCTGCATCGGCAGGCAGACTCTCAACCACTGCGCCACCAGGGAAGCCCCTCCTCTTCCATGTTTTGATGCTTTGTCAAGGTTTTTTTCCTTTCCATTAAAGTTTACAGTCAGTTATCATTATTTACAAAATAGACAGCAAGTAGACAAAAGAGTAGATAAGATCATTTAAAATAGTGGAGATAACTGATAGTGATCTATAGTAGAGAGTGACTGGGGGTGAGTTTTGCCAGTGTGATTAGGGCAGGTCTCCCAAGGAGATGTGTTTTGAGAGAACTGAATGAAGAGAAAGAGCAAGTCCTGTCAAGTTCACGGAAACAGATCTGCAGAGAAGAGACTGAGGAGTGAAGGGCTCTGAATCAGGTTCAGTTTGCTTTGTTTTAGCAACTCCAAGAAGGCCAGTATGGTTGTTGCGAAGCTAGTTGGGGGAGAGTAATAAGAGATGAAGTTGAATGAAGTTGGAGCATGAGGCAGGGATTTGAACATGTAGGTGCTGATGGGCTAATTGAGACAGAATGAGAGGAGTGGGGTCAGAGGGACCCTGGACAAGTGTTTGACAGAACCAGGGCAGGGACCCTAATACTTGATTGAAATTCACACGCAACAGATAATTTCTTGCATTGAGTTCAAAAATTTTCCCACTCTTTTTAACTTCTGCAGCAGTTATAAAGGTAGCCTAGAAAAAGTGAAAGAAAATAATTCAGAGAATTTTGTACTTTTCAATATGAACTGAAGTTTCCAATAACCATAAATAGCTGCCTCACTTGTAGAAGACAGATTAAAATGCAAAGAAGCAAGTGTCCATGTAATCTGAGACATTCTTCATGATCTTGGACTTGCTTGTGTATAGTACTTTTTTTTAAAAATAAATTTATTTACTTTTTTATTTTTGACCGTGTTGGGTCTTCGTTGCTGTGCGCAGGCTTTCTCTAGTTGCGGTGAGCAGGGGCTGCTCTTCGTTGTGCTGCACAGGCTTCTCATTGCAGTGGCTTCTCTTGTTGCAGAGCATGGGCCCTAGGCACGCGGCCTTCAGTAGTTGTGGCACGTGGGTTCAGTAGTTGTGGCTCTAGGGCTCTAGAGCACAGGCTCAGTAGTTGTGGCACACGGGCTTAGCTGCTCTGCAGCATGTGAGATCTTCCTGGACCAGGGATTGAACACTTGTCCCCTGAATTGACAGGCAGATTCTTTTTTGTGTGTGTGTGGTACGCAGGTCCCTCACTGCTGCGGCCTCTCCCGCCGCGGAGCACAGGCTCCAGACGTGCAGGCCCAGTGGCCATGGCTCACGGGCCCAGCTGCTCTGCAGCATGTGGGATCCTCCCGGACCAGGGCACGAACCGGCGTCCCCTGCATCGGCAGGCGAACTCTCAATCACTGCACCACCAGGGAAGCCCCTATAGTCCTCTGCTTAAATGTCTTACTCTTTTTTATTATATCTTCCCCCACTCTCTGTCTCTCTCTCTTCCTCCTTCCCTCTGTCTTCCCTCTCTACTCTCTTTTCTCTTTAAATCTAGCTCATTCTATCTATCTATCTATCTATCTACCAATCAATCATCTATCTGTATCTAATATGATCTAAATCAAGGCGCTCCAAAGGTAAAACTGTTAGCATTGCAGTATTATTTTGACTAGAGAAACTTTATGCTTCAACGATGAAGAGTTATTTGCTCTTCCCCAAACTCATTCTGCCTCCTCTGTTTGTTCGTGCTGTTTTGCTTCCCCTGGATTATCTCCATTAGGACCCCAGCCTATAAGAAACCTACCAATACCACAGGAGCCAGTTCTCTACAAATCACTTCTTGAGAGTCAAAATACTAGAGATGACTTTTGACCAGGGTAGCGCTGGATCTGAACTGTGCTTTGGGGAAATTACTCTGACATGGGTATGGGATCACTGCAAGATAAAGAAGTAAAAAGGGATAGTCAGGGCTTCCCTGGTGGCGCAGTGGTTGAGAGTCCGCCTGCCAATGCAGGGGACGCGGGTTCGTGCCCCGGTCCGGGAAGATCCCACATGCCGTGGAGCGGCTAGGCCCGTGAGCCATGGCTGCTGAGCCTGCGCGTCTGGAGCCTGTGCTCCGCAACAGGAGGGGCCACAACAGTGAGAGGCCTGCGTACTGAAAAAAAAAAAAAAGGAATAGGTTGGTAAGACTCAGAAACCATTATTTTTGAAAGCCTATGAGCCATTTCCCCCAACTCTCTGCAGTTCTGCACCTTTTCCTTAGTCATGTGTATCAGTGGCACAGGTGGTCAGTAATTTTATTTCTTAATGAGAACAAATGAGTCCTGGATGTTTGACAGTGACTCGTTGAGTCCCCGTGATGATGACAAAATCACTATCTTGGTACTGGAGTTGAAAGAATACTATGTAAACAGGGCTGTGAGTTGCACATATTCAATTTAGGCAATTGCATTTGGACATGGGATGATTCTATCTGGAAATGAGATCAGTCAGGAAGAAAAATGGACTTTGTGAGGCTGAACAAATAAGTTGCTCACCAAAATTTGAAATTCTCAGTTTTCTTAGATGAAGCTGTCCATGTCTCTGAAGCTCTGGAGAGTTCTTCTCTTGTTTTTTCCCCTTGTGTCAAATAAGATGTACTCTGTGTGTGTGTGTGTGTGTGTGTGTGTGTGTGTGTGTGTGTCTGTGTTTACAGCAAATGCCTACAATGATCCTGGTGTATTTGCTACAGAGCAAGATGCATGGCAATATATAGCTGTTGGTGCATTTGTAAAATGCAGGCTTCAAGACAGTTTCTCTCCCTCTCTCTCTCTCTCTCTCTCTCTCTCTCTCTCACACACACACACACACACACACACACACACACACACACACACACTTTCTTCCTCCTTCCTCCCCCCCTTTCTCAGTCTAAATCAGAATGAACAATGGTAATGAAATCTGCCTTGGCAAGCTAATTCCATTTCCTGAACCAAATGAGATAACACTAGGGCTCTTGGGAACCATGAGTTAACTAACTTTGTAACTCTATGTTTGTAAAAATATGATTTCTTCCTCCCCTGTCCCTCAATCACAGCTAATCTGAAATGCGCACTGTCATGATTGTTTCTAAGGGCATACAGCCTTTGTTTCTGAGCCAGGCCATCCTCTAATGCACTTTCAGTTACTAAGGCAGCGACTGCAGGTTGAGATTCGCTCTCTAGAATTGTATTCAGTAGTAGCAGTAGCAGCAGTAGTAACATGTATGATTTATTGTGCTGTAATTATGTACTAGCCATGGAGCTAAGCACTTGATACATAGTATCTAATTTAGTCATCCTTGTCCTCTTCTACAATAGGCATTATTATCCCCATTTTGGCAATGTGCCCCATTTCAGGCTGAGAAAGCATATAGGACAAACAACTTATAAGTATTAGAGCCTGGATTCAATCCCAGGCCTACTGAAATTGTCATCTTCATCTCCCTGCCATATTGCCACTCAGAACCTTTAGAAGGAGAAGCTCTTACCTCTAATATATATTCATATATTAATCATTTTTTGCAGGCAATATGATAGTGAGAATGGGGCTTGCTTTAGAAGTTAACCACATCAATGGCATTTTCTGCACTGAACAAAGGAGCATGAAGACTTGTAACATGGTGAGGAAAGAACACATTGAAGTTGCTAAATGGAATTCAGTGAAAGTATATCAGTTTCTACTACATGCAAGGTATACACTAAACAAAGGGTGATGAATTAGACCCAATCTTTGACTTCAAGCAGAGTTGGAGAAGAGGTTCATACAAATAACAATTAAGGTCATATTGTTAAAGAGTGCTGTTACAAAGATACATTAAAAGGAATGAGGTGATCGGGGAACCACAGACCATTTGCAGTACTTGGAACATTGCATTTTGAACAACAATGTTCTAGAAAGTTGTAGAATGACAATTATATGAAACCATGTCAAGGAGTATAGCCAGGTCTAGAGGGAAGAAAATATCATTGCATGTGTCTCAACCTGAGAAATAAGCAAGGAAGAAATGACCCTTCTCATGACTCACGGTGAAGAACAGTCAGCCACGTGATCACAAGGGTAAACAGCCCATACACTGACCATTTGTATGGGCTGAACGCATACAACCATTTTGTTGTTCACTTTAAGTACAGTATTCAATAAATTACATGTGATATTCAACACTTTATTATAAAATAGGTTTTGTGTTAGATGATTTTGCCCAACTCTAGGCTAACGTAAGCATTCTGAGCACGTTTAAGGTAAGCTAGGCTAAGCTATGCAGTTCAGTAGGGTAGGTGTAGTAAATGCATTTTCGACTTAACAATATTTTCAACTGGTAATGGGTTGATCCTAAGTCAAGGAAGATCTGGACTGAATTGTGCTAAGCAGGTTGAAATGCCAGTAGTGTGTGGCTGAAGCCAGACCCATCTGACTCCATTGCTTACCGCAGCCAAACCACAGTTTTCTCATTCTCTAAAACACGGATAATAATAGAATTTTATTCAAAGCTTAACAGATGATTAGTGAATTAATATGAATCATGTACGGAGCACATTACCTGAGAAAAACTTCTCAAAAAATGATGTTACTCCTACAATTATTTCTGTTGATGACATTAATATTGATTCAATAGATATTGATTGAGTGCCACTCCTATGCCTAGAAACCATGGCCTTGAGAGAGAACAAAGACAGTAGAACCAGGCTGATTAGAACAGAATCAGCAGTTTAACACATCTTCCAGTTGATGGTGATGACCGATGACCATTAGTGCTTGAGGAACTCTGTTTTCGTCTGAGCAATTTTGACATTTGAAGAGCCTGGTATTTAGAAATCTAAACTATTCATCTGCCAGTAAGATAGATAAGAGTTTGCATTATAAAATAAGTGCAGCTTGAAACAATGTGTCTGTTTCCAGTAGTCTCCATAAAATCATTTCCCTCCAACACAACATATTGAAATAAGCCTGAAGCCAACCTCCTATCTGGGTGAAGCAGCTATATTCAGAGCAGACAACTATTCACTTTTGAACTTAGAGCTCTGTAACTGCTCTTTGTCAGACAATTTCAACTGTGTAGGATTTTGTATGTGCATATTTATGTATTTATGCAGCCCTGGTGGGGATGATCCCATTCTTCTTTGTTACCCATGAACTCAGGAGGTCACGTAATCAAAATCAACTAGATTCAATAAGTATTTGTAATTTGTTTAGCACCAAGCTAGGAGCTATGCAATGTAAAACAAGACACCGCTATCAAGATTCTCAAGAGTAAGTTAAAAAAAAATGTGGAATGTTGGACATGATAGTAGTAGGTGGTATTAAATAGTTTCAGTTGCTGCTGATGTCAGTCCTGGTGCCACTTTTGGTAACGCGTGTGATGGGCTGATTATGTCTCCCAAAGATATGTTAAAGTCCTAACTCCCAGTGCCTCAGAATGTGACCTTATTTGGAAATAGGGTCTTTGCAAATGTAATCAAATTAAGATGAGGTGATTAGGGCAAGTATCCTTATAGGAAGAGGGAAATTTGGACACAGAGACACAGGGAAAATGCCATGTGAGGACAAAAGCAGAGACTGGAGTGATGTATCTACCAGCGAAGCAACACCAATGAGTGCTGGCAACCACCAGAAGCTAAGAAAGAGGCATGGAACCCATTCTCCCTTGGAGCCCTCAGAAAGAACCAATTCTATCAACACCCTGATTTTGGACTTCTGGCTTTCACACCTATGAAAGAATAAATTTATGTTGTTTTAAGCCACCCAGTTTGTGGTGCTTTGTTATGGCATCCCTAGGAAACCTATTAAATTAAAAAAATAACCTTGGATACTGTCTGAGAAAAGAGGTTTATAATATATTTGGGAGCATGCCATTTGCGATCTCTGAGAGCAGCTTCATTTGAGTGTATGTGTTTAGGAGACAGTCTCCAGACAGCTGCCAACAGTTCCTTCCTTGTAAACAAATGCCACTGCTCATTATCAAGGGGTAGAGACTACAGTTTTGCCTTTCTTTGATCAATTGAACGCAGTGGAAGTGACATTCTGTGACTTCCAAACCTGGGCTTTAAGAGGACAGGCAACTTCTGTTTCTTGCCTTTCGGAGCCCAGCCTCCATGGTCTAAGGAAGTCCAAGCTAATGAGTTGAATGATTAGAAAACACCTGAAAAGAGACCCTAAATGACAAGAGTCCAACTGGGATGTTCTAGTTCCATCTGAACTCTTAGCTGATTGGAGCCACTGGAGTGACCCCAGTCAGCATCACCGAAAACAAAAGAACCACCTACCTGAGCCTGGCCTCAATTCCTAACCTCCAGCATTGTGATAGATAACAAATTGTTTTTGTTTCATTTTACCAAGTTTGGGGCGGTTTGTTACATGACAATGGATAACTGATACAATGTGTATGAGTGTTGGGGGCTGGGGCAGAAATAGAGAGGTGGGCCCCTGGCTAGATTACAACGAATTTTAAGACAAAGGTTGAGTGGAGGAAGGTGAACACTATTGAGATCAGGAATTTAGCAGTGAAGTGCAGATGTTAATCTGCGAAGAACAAAGAATAGATTGGACTTGATCGTTTCTAGGCCAGAGCAAGTTGGGTGTGTTTATAAAAAGAGCCCATGATTGAGGAGTAGTTGGTCATCTCCAATTTTACTTTTAACTTTAAGCTGTTCAAATGACTTCCGCATCCAGTTTTGTCTAAAGAGCAGAAGCCTAACATGGGCCATCACTAGATCCTCTGGTTCTGTACCGCTTAGCATTGATTTTTCTCTATTTATTTTTCTCCTTTTGTTCAAGATAACGTTTTACAGCAAAAAGTTTATCATGTATTTTATAGATGACATAACCATTTTTAGTAAATTGTCATAATTATTTAATGCTTTCTTCTCTAGATATGTTACGATGACTCTGGTCTAACCCATGTGGTTCAGAAAATGCAAATTATAATTGATATATTGCCCAGCCACACAGCCGACTTTTTGGTGCAAAGAATGTTCAGACAAGAGGAAGTACAATGTCATGCCCCTGGGCTTTTTTATACAATGCTTCCTAGACATCTGAGACTGCTTCTCCCCCTCCCCTTATCCCATACAAACATACATGGCCACCATAAGGGCAAATTCACACTCATGTCTGACAACTGAAGACAGATGTTGCCTTCTTGAATCCTGTCTTGCAAGCTCCCATGTGTTTTCACTGTGCTTTTTACATGCCTCTCTCCTCCAACATTTTGAATTTATATATTTTTCTCTGTAAGTCTGGGAGCTCCACAAGGGCAGTCTTTCATTTTATTCATTCCTCTAAGCTCGGATCCCAGCACATACAATTGTTCAATAATATGAAATAATAAATGAACATATGATCTGGTATCAGAATCTGGGATGTTATGACCTTGTATGAGTCATCTAACTTCCCAATGCTTGATTACTTCTCTACCTTTAACTGAAAGAGAGTGATTGCCACTTGTTCCTCTCTCCTCTATGCTGCCTTTCTGGAGTGTAATCAGTTAATCATCATAAAACACTCCCAAGATAAGGGACAGGAACAATGCCAGATGGCAATAAAATCCCAAGGCATCTGGAAGAGACCTGTCAATCAGTGAAAAGTCATGGAATGCAGCTTCAAGCACCAGATATTCTGACAGCTGCAGAATCTTGTCTGTATGCTATGCTGGGGTCAGGGATCCTGGGGGCTCAGCTATGATTCCTGCTGATTGATGTTCATAGTCTCAGCTCTGCTTGCACCTGTTTGGATGTATCATTGAAAGGTGAACATGTAACACCACTGCATTTGGCTCTGATATTCAATTTCACATGTGTTCTTTATTTATCTGCAACAGTTGCAAACCTTTTATAGTTGTGAATTCTAACATCACAGGAATTCAAGGCTGGGGTTGTCTAGGACAGGCTGACATTAGCCCAGAATGTCATGGTCAATTCTTACCACGCAGTCCTACTTTGGATAATCAGATGTTGGATGAAAAGCAAATATTGCTGTTTAAATGCAAATAAACATATATAAATGCACTTTCCTAAATTGTCCACGCTTTCCAATATTTCCGTTTTCTAATATTTTCTCAAATTTGCTGCAACAGTAGATCCTCCCATTTAAGCCACCCCAGCTGATCCTGCAAGGAGCAGAGCTCTTCCCATCAAGCCCTGCCCAAACTGAAGATTCAAGAGATAAATGTTCATTTTTTTTAAGCCCCTAAGTTATAAGGTGGTTTGTTATACAGCATGTGAATACTGATACACCTCCTTCTCCATTCTTAATTCCTACTCTTAGAGGCAGGCAGATATTTTAAACTTTTTTGCTATTTCTCCTGGAAATTGCTTCCATATTTCCAGCTAGCATCATCTCAAAACCAATTAAAGGAAATTATGCACACTTTCTGAGGCTCGGTCTTATCTGTAAAATGAGGTAGCAATAATAGCTTTGTCACTAGTTGTTCTAAGGATTAACTGAGAGTATGAACTCAGACACATAGGACAGGAAATGGCACATAGTAAGTACTATATAAATTA
The DNA here is from genome assembly GCF_951394435.1 of Stenella coeruleoalba. Taxonomy (NCBI): domain Eukaryota; kingdom Metazoa; phylum Chordata; class Mammalia; order Artiodactyla; family Delphinidae; genus Stenella; species Stenella coeruleoalba. The sequence goes on from NC_137156.1 coordinate 55,517,033, forward strand.
TAACTACAATTTTTTAATTAGGAGAAAATACATTTTTTCATGTCCATGTAGAATAATCAAGAGAGTGGAGACCCTTATCAGGGATACACGTGATCAGGGTCCATTTAGATTTAAAATTAGCATGATCTTGAAAACAGAGAATTATGTATCAGGCGTGGATGAGTCAATTCATATATGTTTTTATAGGTATTTCTTGAATTTTTAAAAAGTGAACATTATCAGGAAACTATATATTATAGAAAATGACCACTTATTTCTTTTATAGTGATTATAAAGGCATTTCCTTCTCCATCTCCCTGCTATGGTAATACCATAAATTTTGGTTTAATTAATATTAAGTATTTACGTTATAACCATTTAAATATTTTTATATCCAATCCGTATTCTATTATTAAACTATGTATTTTTTTCATTTTTTTGAAGCTAATTCTTACAGCTTTACTGTTTTGTTTAATTTTCTATAACCTGGCATTAATTCATAAAGAAAGGCTTCACTTAAAGCTTTCCTCTGATTCTTGGTTGTCTGTTCAAATTTGCAGTTGAGTCACTAAAAATCTAAAAATCTTCCTTGAACTGACAGTCCATGCAAAAGGCAAACTGACAGGTGGTTTTGAATGTAGAATGATAAGGAGTTAAACTGATTTTTTAATTAAGATTCCCCCAATGTCATTCTCTGAATCTATGGTCTCTGGGGCTGAGGAAACATCTCCAGTCCTGCCTGAAGTGGATAAATCTGGTGGCCTCAGCAGGGGAAGAGGGCAGAGGTTCTCATCATTTATGTGTTTTCAGTTGGGAATTTCTATCACACTAGCCATGTCATGACTGCATGATCCGTAACTGCAGCTTCTCCAGAAAGTAAACCTAATGTGTCCTGGGGTTATGGAGTGGCTGTTACCTGGCTGTATGGATCTGGAGAATGATGTGATAGGTCTAACTGATCCTTAAACAAAATTTCCATCCTTTTTCCGGTCCCTCCACCCAACACACCAGCCTTGGAATCCACCTTCAAAGGTAGCTGGAACTTCCAATTTCTGAGTCTTTCCAGAGCTCTGTGGCATGAATCAGTTTGTTCCGTAAAGGCTCCCCCACTGCACACTTTCAGCTCTGCTATGTCAGTTTTCACTTGTCCATATTCTTTCCTGCTTCCAAAATTAATTGAAATAACATCTTAAATGAGCTGTTGCATCTTCACTAATTCTCATATCACATACTTTTCTTTTTCCTTTACCTATCCACATTTTTATTGCTTTACTTCCATCTTACTGGAGCTTAAGAGGAAGTGAGGTAAATGCATTTGTTTACATTAGAATGTTTAAGAATTTTTCTTTATCTTCCATCAATTATTCTCAAACATTCTCCTGGATTAGAATCAGAAGCTAAGAGTGTACCCAAGGGAAGTTGGGTCCTGGGGAAAACAGTTCCCTTCACTTTGGACCCTGGGACTGGCTTATTTGAGGGGATATTTTAAGCTCATTGGTTAGTGAAGCTCTCATGATTATGGTAGAGATTTCTGGGACACCCCCTGTGGAATCAGGGAGGGAGTGAATCCTCATGAATTTTCACACTGGAATCAGGCTGAGTCAGAGAAACAAGGTAACAAAGGCCTTGTTGGAGTAAAAGTTATTATTTCTTACAGGACTTGGAGCCGGGGGACCCATCTTTCAGCCTTGCCAAAATACTCAAGCCAGAAAAACCTTGTTTCCCAAGAGGAAGGGAAAAACCTCCATGGGTTTCTGCGAAGCCAAAGCGCAAACACAATCTTCATATAGATCTTTGAGAACTGACAGAGGACAAGGCTGAAGCCTCGGACTGTCACTCCCCACAGGACCTTCTCAAGGCTGCTGCCACCCAGCCTACCTAGCTTCCTCATTCCTCAGCACTGCTTAGCTTTGCATTTCTAAAAAGTAAACCTGCCTTTTCATTTTAAAGCTCAAAATTTTAGTTGTACATAGCGACTGGCTACTTCACAATTTCTTTTCATGCCCTCAACTCCAATGGCTAAGTAAAGATCTCATCCCAACATGAGAAGTTTTTCCTTTTGAGAGGCGATCAAGGAATCCCTTCTCCCTGTCCGGGTCTCCTAATACATGGGGGTTTCCGGGACCTGCCCTCAAGCACCATCTTCTCACTCTGCAGTCTAGAACAAGTTGCTGGAAGTAGAGATGATCTAAGAGAAAAACAGAACTTGAGACTCTTAAAATCAATTAGTTTAGTGAGAAAATTCCTCTTAAATTGTGAAAATATATATTTTTTTTTCTTTCAAATTAGTGGACTGTTTGTTCCCTTTTGAACGGATGATGAAATTAAATCAGACTTTTTGCTTTTCTCTTTTGGTAAGTTAGCTACCATTCAATACGCTAAATAAACCTGAACAGATCGATTAGGCAATCTTGATCATTAAGAATCAGGTAAACAAGCCCTTTATCTCTTTCTTTGCATGTTATTTCTTCTAAACTACAGTGAATTTGTTCATCTTGAAGAAGATGTTCTTAGAATCAAAACAGTAGTAATTTCCTAAGTTAAAAATAGTGAGGGTTCCTCATCCACTTTTCACACAGTTTTCACGGAAAATTCCCATAGAAGAAAGCAGTGGGATTTGTATGCTGTTTGCATTCTTGGAGTGCTACTGTATCCTCCATGTCCTTTTGCTAAAATGGATAACAATTCCCAGATGGCATTTTCTGGCGGAAAAATCAACCCGGGCATCTTACAAAAACAAGTTCTCCAAGTGTAAATGGCTTACTTTATACTCTCTTTCTTCTTCTTCCTCCCCTCCCCCTTTCCTCCCCTCCCCCTTTCCTCCCCTCCCTTTTCCTCCTACTTCCTCTTCCCCCTCCCCCACCTCCTCCTCTCCCTCCTCCTCTTCCTTCCCGTCCTCTTCCTACTGCTGGTGGCTGGGTTATAACTAAAATAAAGTTGCCCAAAGAAGATACTTGTCTATTTAAGAGCTTGTAAAAGACAGGCAGGATAGTCTTAACTGTTGTAGCCTTGGTGATAAAAATCAAATACCGTTTTAAGACTTGACTCGTCTCTCATCCATATCTACTTCTCTGTTTTAGAAACCTCAAACTAATTTGTCAAGACAGATCAAAGAGAAAATTTTTTTCCATTGGGATTATTGCTTCTGAGGGCAAACAAAAGACAATGAATTAGAGGCAAAAAAAAAAAAAAGGTGGAAAAAAAATTATGGTGTTCCAGCTTCATTACTTTTTATAAGGCCAACTAATGATGACTTTCACCATCTTCCTGATAAAGAGAAGCAACAATATTTCCATTTTCCCCTAATCTCTCTGAGAGAGAGATATGGAGAAACCCTCGTTACTGAAGAGCTAAAATAAGTTTGAAACCTGTGACTTTAGGTGCATGCATGTTGGATCAGTTTTTTGCTTTTAATGAAGCAGATGGGAGAAATTCCACACATGGGGAAAGCATGCTGGAAAATCAAAACCCAGTGAATCTCAATCAACTGGAGTGATGCAAGACACATCCAGGGATTATCGCAAAGCCTCTTGGGGATGAGAGAGGCAGGCACAAGTAGTTTTAAAAAGCTCATTTAATACAGCCATTGTTTCAATAATGAAGCCTACAGAATTTTAAGCTGGACAAAAGTCTCCTGGCTTAAGGGTGGTGCAGGGATGGGAGAAAGGTAGAAAATTAGTCTAAAGGAACAGGCAAGACTGGATTTACAATAAATGGCCTTGAATGCTATTTTAAAAGTTCGCGATTTGCTTTGTAGGAAATGGACGGGGGATGGGCAGCTTGAAGATGCAGACAAAAGTGTAGATTGGTCAGGACAGAATTCAGGAAGATGACTGCGTTGGCCGTGTAGCATTTTGAGGGGCTGATTTGAGTATGAGGGGGGTGGCAAGGAAAGAAGCGTAAGAACAAATCCTAGATTTCTGGCCTTCAATGTTAGGTGGATGTTTGTACCACAGGTAAAGAGAGGGGAGACCCTGTTTATTTTTTTAAAAAAGCTAAAAATAAAAGCTACCATATATCAAATGAACTTTGTGGGGGGTGGATTATTTCCCAATTTTACAAGTAAAGAAACTAAAGTTTAGCAAGACTAATGACTTCCCTGAAGCCATCTGGTTCATAAATCCTGGGTACAGAATTCAAATCCAGATTTGCCCAATTTCAAAGCAACTCTGATTTTTGCTATTCCATCAGAGACAGTGAGTTATTTTGATGGCTATGTGGCAGAGATACTTGTCCTGCTCTGTCACTCCTTCCTTCCTTCCTTCACACAGCAACAATTACTGAAAACATATTATATATGGGCAAGGTCTTTGGTCCAGACTATTTCAAGTAGGAAAAACAGATATTGTTAAGTTACCATATTTTGCCTATAGCGTCCATGCATTATGTGCTTTCCACTCTAGCTTGAGGGATTATTACAATAAATAACAAATAAATAAATAAAAGTTAGCTATTATTTTTAGAAGTCATAGTAGTAGTTGTATTAATAGTAAACATCCCAACACTACTGTGTTGAAATTCATGTTTAAAATTCCACTATTTATAGCAAAAATTATGAATCCTTCTGAAATGTAATCTTCTAGCCCATAATTGGACCTCAAAATGAGGCTTTATAACAACAAAGATAAATGACTTTGCCAGAGCCATGTGCCAGGGAAGTGACATGCACAACTCCTAAAACTTATATAAGATTGCTTCCAGGGACATCCCAGACGTAATTCACTTCACAAGGACATCTGGTTGAGGGGGTGAGTAGCAGCTGAAACCTAGTCCAAATTCCCTTGCCAAGCATCAGTCCATAGATCCTTTTTCTAATTCACACACATCCACTGTCCACTCACCCAAGCCACACGTCAATGCAGCTGTGTTTCCACAAAGGGAGAGAGTGTGATTTCAAATTCTCACAAAGGTGCCTTGAGGGCTAGTGGTGACGACAGCCGGTTTGGATGCCCACCTGCGGACCCAGGCTCTGAAGGTCCTGAAAGCCACGGCCAGTACTACGGTGTACCTGAGGTTGGCTTTTTAAAGGTAGCATTCTAAGTCTATAGAAAAATGCATTTTCAGGTGATGTGAGTTTGAGAATATGATTAGAATTCTCTTCATTTTTTCTAAACAATTTGCCTTTTTGGCTGCTTCTAAGGGTTTTAAGGTGCAGTTGAATGGATAGGACTGAACAAGTATCAGGGAGGCAGAGTAAAGCTTGATAATGGAGATGTGATGGCACACGGTTATGTCTGGTCTCTCTATATCTGTAATATCTTTGTTACTATTTTCAAACTCTAAACGAACCATGGGTTGGAACTTCACCGTGGGGGGATTTTGAGGTCTTTATCACATGTCCTGAATGGAAAACGCTTTCATCTCATTGTTAAAAAAAAAAAAAAAAAAAAGTCTGTCTGAATTCAGGTCCTCATGGTAACACATTCTGAGACTAAAGACTGCATTAAAATAGTGTAAAACACCTAGAGGTGCCATTACAAAAGGGTCAGTGTTTGACCACCAGCCAACAGAAAGCAAAAAATAAATGGAGCAAACGAATTCTGTGCATTCGCCTGGATCCCTGTGCTCCTTTACTCGGGTCTCTCTGCTGGGGTTACATATTCCTGAATTTCTTACTGCTGCCCTCAGGACCATGAGACCTCTACTCACCCACCTGGTCAGCATGTTTCCCATTTCTTTCAAGTGCCTCTTTGAAGCTTATCAAAGCCACTTCTCTCACCATCCTTTAAAATTTTCCCCTTAAATGGCCTCCAAAGCTGAAAGTCCCTCACCTTGCCCTTTCTGGTTACTCTAGTGGCGCCTACTGATAATGGATATTCCGATGACTATTTTGAGCTTAATGATTCCCAAATTATTCACACAGTCTATCTCATGAATTCCCTAGGGACTCATCATGAAGATGACAAGAACCCCAAGTAAACGGTGAACATCACAATTTGGATGTTTCAGATGGAGATGACCTAAAGGCTCTGACCTTGAAAAGTCATGCTTGTGTATTTAATAGACAAGTTTCACTCTGATCAGGGGCTCTGAACACTGTAACTGGTGTATTAGTGGCTTTTGCTTCTGGTAATGGCAGCCTAGGCAAATTAGACCAACTCTCTTTTTTTTTTTTCTTTTTTTTTTGCTGTACGCGGGCCTCTCACTGTTGTGGCCTCTCCCATTGCGGAGCACAGGCTCCGGACGCGCAGGCTCAGTGGCCATGGCTCACGGGCCCAGCCGCTCCGCGGCATGTGGGATCTTCCCGGACCGGGGCACGAACCCACGTCCCCTGCATCAGCAGGCGGACTCTCAACACTGCGCCACCAGGGGAGCCCATAGACCAACTCTCTTGCTGAGAACAATTAGAATCACTGGAAACAAAGCCTAAAAGTGACTGGATTGATAACAAGCTTGTGAAGAATTACCAGAACAAAAGATCTAGGAAAAAATGAAAACTCAGATGGGTAAGACTGTCATTTGAAGCTCCTTTTCTCCCAAAGGCTTTGATGAATTCAGAAGAAAGAGAGAGACTGAGAAGCTACGCAGTATACCTGACAGCCTCTTGGGTTTAGAAGGGAGAAAAATTGGGTTCTTTTTATTGTTCCATAGCCCACCTGCCGTGATTGAAAACCCATACTGACTGAGCTTGGTGAGGAAGGAGGCAGCTCCAGGCAAGAATGCCACATACTCATACTCTTCGTACTCAAGTTCAGCAGTTTTGATAAACACATATTAGTTTGTTGCATGCCTTTATGTGAATTTCTGAGCATTACCATGGTTGTTTGGGACCATTTTTTCCGAGTTTTTAGATGCCTTCTGGGGAAGTGACTTTTCAACCTTCTCACTCCATCGTGCCAGAAGAAAGAAGTCCCGATTTGCAGGGCAGAAACTGAGACACAGATGTAGAGAATAAGCGTATGGACACCAACAGGGGAAAGGGGCGGGGGTGGGGGTGGGGGTGTGATGAATTGGGAGATTGGGATTGGCATGTATACACTGATGTGTATAAAATTGATGACTAACAAGAACCTGCTGTATAAAAAAATAAATAAAATAAAATTAAAAACTTAAAAAAAAAACCCAAACAAACAGAAGAAAGAAGTCTCCACAGCTTTTTAAATCATTCTTTCTGTGATGGTTTGTCCAAATTCCTTAGCCCATTAACACCTCTATACATCTTTTTTCTTTCTCTTACTATGGCCCTTTCTTTGTCCTTATGTTTTATATACACCTCTAAACATGCATATAGCTATATTTTTTGTTACCTTATGTGACAATCTGTTATCTTTTAATCGGATATTTCAATGCATTTTTATTCCTGTGACAACAGCAACATTTGCATTTTTTTTTCCTTTTGCCTTCAATTTTTCATACTTTTCTTTTTCCTTTAATATATAGAGGCTTTAATTATTTTTCCACTTCACTGGCTTGAAAATTTTCAATTCACTTTACATCTCTTTAATGGTTACTTTTGATTAACATACATAACTTAAAAAATGAATCAAATCAGTGTATTTATACTCCTCTTAAACAAACAAGAGCCTTAGACAGTTTTAACTCCAAACATTGTCTTCCATTTTGTACTTTGTGTTATTTTTGGTTACCAACGAATCAGATATTAAAAATGTGTTTTTTCTGTATTTTTGTAACCCTGTAAATTAGACATTAAAAATATTCTTCTAGGGACTTTCCTGGCGGTCCAGTGGCTAAGACTCTACACTCCCAATGCAGGGGGCCCAGGTTTGATCCCTGGTCAAAGAACTAGATCCCACATGCCACAACTAAGAGTTTGTGTGCCATAACTAAAGATCCCGCATGCCTCAACTAAAAGTTCACGTGCCACAACTAAAGATCCTGCATGCCTCAACTAAGACCCAGCACAGCCAAATAAATAAATAAATATTTTTTAAAAATATTCTTCTATACTGTCAGTGCTTATTAACATTTACCCATGGATTCCTTGCCTCACCATTCCTTTTGCATCGCAGAGTACCTTTATGACTATTTTCCTTTATTCTGGAATCCCTTCCATGAAATTCTTTGGGTAAAAACTCATTTCTGTTTCTCTGACATTTCTTTATTTTGTCCTCTTTGAACAACTTTAGGTTTCTTTCAGCACTTCTGTGATATCACTGACTTATCTTTTACGTTCCATTTTGCTACTGAGAAAGCAGCTGTCTTATTTCTCTTTAGATGATCATTTCTTTTAACAGCTGCTGAGATTTTCTCTTTTTTTTTTAGTTGCATACAGTCTCACTACTATGCTTCTAGGTGTGGATTTCTTTTTCTTTACCATGGTCGAGATTTCCTGTGCTTTCTTTATATGAAGGCTTTGTGACTTTAATTTCTGAATAATCTTTGCTACTCTTACCTTATACATTGCCTGTCCTATTCTAATCATAATTTCCTGATAAAATACACAGAGCTTACTCAAAGTTCATCGGTTATATATGCACACGTGTGTGTGTGTGTGTGTGTGTGTGTGTGTGTGTGTGTGTAGCTCTATACAATTTTATCATGCATTGTTTCCTATAACCACTGTTGCAAACAAGATCCCTACCTGTACCATTACCGTAAGGTTCCTTTGCTACTGCTTTATACCTCCACAGGTCTCCTGCTTCCCCATCCATAATCCCTAAATGAGTTTTGAATGGAATGCCAGCCTTGCATATCTGGCATTAAGTCCTACTTGGTCCTGATATATGTTTTTTACATATTGTTGGATTTAATTTGCTAATTTTTTTGAGGATTTGTACATCTAAGGTCATTAGAGATATTCATCTGTAGTTTACTTTTTTATGCTATGATTTTCATATCAGGAAAATTTTGGTATCATAAAATCAGTTAGGAAGTGCTCCATCCTCCTCCATTTTCTGGAAGTAATTGTGTAGAATTAGTGTTAATTCATCTTTAAATGTTTGGTAAAATTCTCCAATGAAACAGTCTGGGCCTGGATTTTTTTTTTTTTTTTATTGGAGTAAAATTGCTTTACAACGTTGTGTTCGTTTCTCCTATACAATGAAGTGAATCAGCTGTATGTATACATATATGCCCTCCCTCTTGGACCTCCCTCCCCCACCCCCATCCCACCCATCTAGGTCATCACAGAGCACCGAGCTGAGCTCCTTGTGCTATACAGCAAGTTCCCACTAGCTATCTGTTTTACACGTGGTAGTGTATTTATGTCAAACGTAATCTCCGAATTCATTCCACCCTCCTCTTCCCTCCCTATGTCCACATGTCTGTTCTCTACGTCTGCGTCTCTATTTCTGCCCTGCAAATAGGTTCATCTGTACCATTTTTCTAGATTCCACATATAAGCGTTAATATACTATATTTGTTTTTCTCTTTCTGGCTTACTTCACTCTGTATGACAGACTCTGGTCCATCCACATCTCTACAAATGACCCAGTTTCGTTCCTTTTTATGGCTGAGTAATATTCCATTGTACCTATGTGCCACATATTCTTTATCCATTCATCTATCATTGGATATTTAGGTTGTTTCCATGTCCTGGCTATTGTAAATAGTGCTGCAATGAACATTGTGGTACATGTGTCCTTTTGAATTATGGTTTTCTCAGGGTATATGCCCAGTAGTGGGATTGCTGGGTCATACGGTAGCTCTATTTTTAGTTTTTTAAGGAACCTCCATACTGTTCTCCATAGTGGCTGCATCAATTTACATCCAACAGTGCAAGAGGGTTCCCTTTTCCCCACACCCTCTTGGGCCTGGATATTTTGTTTTGGGGAGATTTTTAAGTGAAAAGTCAATTTCTTTAATAGTTACAGAATAATGTGGGATATCTATTTCATTTGGTTGACTTTTGGTAGTTCGCAGTTTTTAAAGAATTGGTCCATTTCTTCTAAGTCATAAAATTTAGGAACATAAAATAGTTTGTAGTATTCACTTATTATCTTTTAATAACTTCAGGATCTGTTGCGATGCCACCTGTTTTATTCCTCATATCGGTGATTTGTGTCTTTTGCTCTTTTTCTCAGTCGTGCTAGAGGTTTCTCGATTTTATTGTTTTTGAAGAGATGGCTTTTTGTTTTATTAATTTTCTCTACTGTTTTCCTGTTTTCAATTGCACTGAATTCTGTGTGGAATATAAAAACATCAAACCCAGAGTAGAATAGTGGCTGCCAGGGGCTGAGAGGTAGGGGAAACAGAGTTAGGGGGAATGTTAGTCAAAGGGTAGAAATTTTCAATTATAAGATGGGTAAGTTGCAGGGATGCAAGGTACAGCCTGGTGACTACAGTTAAAGCGTACATTTGAAAGTTGCTATGAGAGTAGAGTTCTAATGTTCTCACCATAATGACAACAAGAAGATAATTATGAGAGGTAAAGATGTGTTAATTAACCATATTGTGGTATCAAATCATCGCATCATACAACTTAAATTTACACAATGTTATATATCAATTATGTCTCAACAGAGCTTGAAAAAAATAAATTCTCAACAGATACCCATACTCTACATGAACAAATCTCTGGCTACTTCCCTGAAATTCTCATGAAACTGTCTTTATTCTCTAAACTCTAACTTCCATAGCCTCGCTCTGTTCTGCAAACATGTGAAGCTAGTTTACTCTTCAGATACTAGCAACTCTGACTTCCTTAGACACTCTTTTGTAGACGTGATTCTTCCCAATCTTTCGAGTCAAAACCCAATTGTCTTCTCAGAGGAACTTTCCTGACCACTTAGTCTCAAGTAGCCTCCAGTGTATCTACCCAATCATTCTGTTTTTTAATTTCTGCTAGCATTTGCCACTATCTGCAACCACATTATGCAGGTTCTTGCTTGGTTATATGTTTATCTTTTCTCTTTCTTTGTTCTTAGAATGTAATCCCTTATAGACAGAAAACCTATTGTTTTTATATTCCTTAATACATCCTCCCTTCTTAAAAAGAGTCTCTAGGTGTAATAAATGTTACGTGAATGGATGAGTGAGTGTCTTTCTTACTTTCTCTTCAGCTATAAGCCTACTGAAGCACAGGACTTGCCTTGTTCATCTACAGTGTCTGTTATATAAGCAGATAACTTGTATTAAATGATTAATTATTTTGAAATGCTGAGTTTTTGCTTGATAAATACACTGATGCTTGTCATTCTTGAATATTGTGCAAAACCATGCTGATATTCAGTGGGAAAAAGAGTGAACTTAGGCTGTAAGAGGTTTGCTATGAATTAGTTCTGTTTCATTTTGTCAATTCTTCTGTACTAAATCTGTGTGACTCTTCCCCCAGGTGTAACTTTGCAAAGCATCTTCTAAGCCTCTCTGTTTTTGCTCCTTACTTTCTGATTCCTTAGCCTTTCTTGTCTCTCTCTCTCCCTCTCTCATTTCCTCTTTCAGGTAATTTATAAAGGGTGGTGTCAGGGACAGCTGAGTCCCTGCATAGCTCACCAGGCAACCTCCTGGCAGTTATATTTATTATCTCCACACAAAAGCAATTTCAGTGCCATTTTTAGTCTCTCGGGAGACTTGGAGTGTTCAAAGCTTTCTTCCTTAGACTAGGAAGCTTTATTTATTTAAATAAAATGAACAGGAAGGTGACAGCAAAGGGACTCATACAGTCTCCAGTTGGCACATGATCTTCATCCTCCTCGGGAGTAACCTACTGGTTGTAGGATCACAGTATCTAAACAGAGAGACCCCAAGGAGCAGGGAAACATGAATGAGAGTTGACAGTTCATGCACACCAGCAGACAGCTACAAAACGTTATTTGACATTAAAAGCGATTTAGAAGTCAGTTTCTCCTTCACTGGAGACAATGTTCTGGTCTATTTCTGTGAGTCAAGTGCTGTTTGAAATATTTACCTATGGAGAGAAACATACTCTTATAAAAATCCTTACTCTAGACATTCACTTTCTATCATTCGGTAGAATCTAATGTAATTCCTCTGAAAATCTGGGGATGGGCCCTGTGGTCTTATCAGCCTCCCTCCTTCCCTTCCCCATGAAATGTTCACATGGAAAATCTTGCCTTTACTGAACTCACTATACAATTTGATTCTTTCTGTTCAAATGATACCTACTCTGTGAAATCCTGTTTGGTCCATCCTAAGCTGGTGAGGATTCCCTTCATTAAACGGTATTACAATAGTCTGTTCAGATATTCACCTTTCCAGTTGACTCTGGGACCATGACTGACCCTCCACTGTATCTTCAGAACCAAGACTTGTGGCTAGCTAGGTTTATTTACTGAAGAACATTTAAAATAATTTTAGGCGCATGCTGAGTTTACTGTCTCATAAGTTGGTTATTTTTTTATAATGCCAAGAAATGGTTTTCCCTCACAAACCAAATTCTGAATACATAAGGGCCAAAAGTTGATTGGTTCTTCCTCTATTAGACTGCATCCTCTTAAGAGTAGGACAATATGTCTGAATTTTTTTCTCTATGCTGGTCCCTACAAAAGTGTCTGATACAGAAGAGGCACTCAGTAAATACTTGTTGAAAATAAGGACAGAAATACAACATTAAAAGAGAGACCATTCGTATAAAATTGAGTCAGAACAACGGATTCCAAAAATCACAGTCTAAGTTCACACTGTATTTGTAAAGTAGAAAGAGAAAAAAAATAATTACTTCTGGTTTAGATTTTTCCCCCAAAGTTGCTGAGCTATGTTGATGCTACAAATAGAAAGGGAAAAATTGATGTTCTAAGATGAACTGAAGCTACTAAAATAGGTTTAAATTTTTCAACCTAAAGTTAAGCTGTCCTTGGAAATAATATTTCCTTTAATTCCCTAAGAGACTGAATATTTGCTGAACATCCTTCTACTACTTTTCCTCGGCTTTGAATTGCTGCAGCAGAAACTTTTAGATTGGTTTTAGGTTTTTGATCTGTTGTTATTATTAGCCCTCTAGTACTCAACTTAGCGTTAGAAAAACCAGGGCTAGAAGAAATAAATTCAGCTTCATTTTTGAGCAAGAGTCAGTCTCAGAGAAGTGGTACATCTCAGGATTCCTAGAGGAGACACCTTTAGTTTAAGCAAATCATACATAATCATATTTTCACTCCCCATTTAAAGTTTTATTTTTCAGCTCTTGCTGAGAAGGATCCACAACATCAAATGGACTTAGATGTTTTAGCCATAAATTTCAATAATATAAGATCAAATGTAGCTATTTCAGGAAGGAGAGAGAAGAGAGAGTCAGCTGAGAACAAAGAGACAAATTTGGAGACAAACAGAAACTGCTGAGCCAGAAGAATAGTATTCATGAATGCCTGGGTACATGGAAGGATCAAGGGCAAGAGACAGGAAAGGAAAATATGATGGAAAAGTAGGCAAAGGCACACTGTAGAATACCTGGTGCACTGTTCAATTTTATTTTGTATTTTAAAATAAGAATGAAGAAATGTGTGCCGCAACACCAAGAGCTCTGCATTCTCTCCTTTAAATTTCTGAATGCTGAATTTTGGAAACTGCTAGAAGAAACTGCACAATGGCCTGGTTCTGCATCCTGGGGGCCGGAGGCAACAACTTCACACAACTGAATGAAAAGTAGGCAACACTACAACGTGACTCTGTTACTGCATAGGTAACGTATAGGTGATGTGATGGTGATGTGATGGAGTCAGCAGCCTAAGATAGAATGATGCTTAGCCTTTTAGGTATTTGGCTTCATTCTGAGTCTAGAATTTTTTTAGTTAAAAATCTCATACCCAGGCTTCTCCTAATTATTTTTTTTAAATTTTTGTTGGAGTGGTTTACTTATAGTTGATTTACAATGTTGTGTTAGTTTCTGCTGTACAGCAAAGTGAATCAGTTATACATATACATATATCCACTCTTTTTCAGATTCTTTTCCCATATAGGTCATTACAAAGTATTGAGTATAGTTCCCTGTGCTATATAGTAGGTCCTTATTATTTATCTATTTTATAAATAGTAGTGTGTTTATGTCAATCCCAATCTTCCAATTTATCCCTCTCCCCTCCTAATTCTTTAACTAGAGGTTGTCCTATAATGACTGATGTTTTAACATCATTGAAGGAGGGGTATTCAAGTTAGTTATACTATAGGACCCTGCTGTCCTAATGTTCACACAACCACCTTTTTATTCCTTGGTTATGTACATTATTATAGCGGTATGCCTAATTGTTAAACTATTTTGTAGAAAAATGCCTGACTCTTTGGGGAAAAAAATACATCAAAGCATTAGAGACTAAAATCCCATGAACCTTTAATCAGGTATAATGAAATCAAAACTATCCACAAGTTGACAAGTGAGAAGCAAAGGAGGTTGTATTTTAATTATCAGAAACGAAACATGTTTCAAATATCAGGCAAGATATGAAGATATCTATGCATAAAACACAAGATGCATAGTGCTTTGTGAGATAAAATTATATGTTTTTGAAAAACAGTAAAGTAGATCTAAATAAAAGGAGAAATGTACTATGTTCATGGATTGGAAGACAAAGTAGAGATGTCAGTGTTCTTACAATCAACTAAAATTTAATCTAGTTCAATAGAAAAGTCAAGGGATGACTAACAGAACTTGACAATTTGAGTCTAAAATTTCTGGGAAAGCTGAAGTCCAAAAAAATCACAATACTGAAGGAAAATGACCAGGTAGGGAACAGGACAAAGATTTATTAACAAGTTAGAGTAGTTTTAAAGGCTATTGATAAAAACAGCATGATTTTGACTTAGTGACAAACAAATAGACCAACGGAACAGAGTAAAATTCCAGGAACAAACTGATGACAATATAGAAACAGCACTTGTCAACTCTGGTATTGCAGGTAATTGGGGAAAGGATGGATTACTCAATGAATAGTGCTATATACATTAGTTATATATGTGGGGAAAATAGAATTGCAATTCCTACATTTTACAAAAAACTTTGTGAATAAACTGCTTAAATGTGCAGGGCAAAACTATAAAACATTTTTTAAAATATGAATTATACTTATCACATAACAGTAAAGAAGCAGTCCTTAAACAAAATAGAGGAATACTCAAATTTGACTATTAAAATGAATAACCTCCATGTCTGAAAAACTACTGTAAAGGAAATGAAGACATGTCACATACTGAGAAAAAGTAGTTGTGCCATATTCAACAAAAATAGTATTCTTATCAAAAATAGTTGAATCTCCATGTGAAAGACAGAAGAAATCCAGTACAAAAATGGATAAATAACTTAAGCAGGTACTTTAGAGAAGAGGAAACTCAAATGAACTCCCTGAGTAAACCAAAATAATTAAAACAGGTATTTAATTTATAGTCATTTTTGATGAGTAGACCCTCAAGGCACCTTGTAGGAGCAGACGAAAGTTCTCTATTGAAAAACCCACATGACTCCAGGCCTCAAAAACTCCTCATGCATATAGTAGCAGCTCATGGGGCGGGGGTAATACAAAATACAAACAAGGCACATAAGATAGTCATCAGAAACAACAGACATCACAATGAGAGCCTAAAAATTATAGATACAGGAATTATCCAACTCAAAATAAAATGTTTAGTTTTTTTCAAGACTTGAAAATATAATATACACACTACTATATTTAAAATAGATAACCAACAAGGACCTACTGTATAGCACAGGGTACTCTGCTCAATATTCTGTAATAACCTAAATGGAAAAAGAATCCGAAAAATAGATACATATATATGTATAACTGAATCACTTTGCTGTACACCTGAAACTAACACATTGTTAAACCAACTATACTCCAATATAAAATAAAAATTTTTTAAAAGACTTGAAGATGTGAATAATGAGCACAGACAGGTCATTCATAAAAATATTTAAGTACACTACTTCTGGAAATAAATCGAATTGTCTCAGTTCCCTTCACGTCTTAGAGCTCTGTGTTGCTGGCACTTTTGAAGGCAGGTGTGCCAATCTCTATGGGCGTGCCTGGGAGGAATGGAAGCCCAGCCCAAGGAACTCCAGAGACCTTAGAACAGAAATGGTGTTTAATCCCTAGCAATTCCAGCATCTGCTAGCTCCCTGGTGCTGTCTGCATTTACACCTAGCAGCCTTCCATATGTGAATGAGAGATGTTCATGTACTCTCAGACACTGCTTGAGCCTGGGGAAGGTAGCTCTCCCCTTCAGAGCTCATCTAGTAATTTTCGGCTGTTGACACTGTTCATTGGACATACATACTGCTTTCCATTGGATGGTGACTTACTGTAACAATCAGTGCCAAAGTTGCTCTGGAATCCAACAGGTCTGTCCTTGCTCAGTTTCCAATTAAATGTTGCATTTTCCTCCTATACTCTACAAATTTGATTGATAGTTTGGTTTCAAGAAAGAAGGTAAATTAAACCCAGTAGACTATCTGACATGCTCATAGCTTAAGACAGCTGAGGAACAAGTGGTCGAAAATCTACAGCCCTTTCAATTAATTTAGTGGACTCACTTGGGTCTAATGCTAAGAAAACCCATTTAGTGGCCATGAAGCTGTCAGTCAGAGACCCTTGAGCGAAGAGATAGAAGAGCAATATGATTAAAGTAAAGCAATTACATTTGCCTTTTTTTTTTTTACCTTTATGACCAAATAAGTCCCTATATAATTTTTCTGCTGCTTGGAGTCTGCACTATTTGTATTATGATGGGGTGGAAAAGTTTTCTGCTTTAAAGATCAGGCCCCCCCCCCTTGGGGCTTCCCTGGTGGCGCAGTGGTTGAGAGTCCGCCTGCCGATGCAGGGGACACGGGGTCATGCCCCGGTCTGGAAAGATCCCACATGCCGCAGAGCGGCTGGGCCCGTGAGCCATGGCCGCTGAGGCTGCGCGTCCGGAGCCTGTGCTCCGCAACGGGAGAGGCCACGACACTGAGAGGCCCGTGTACCACAAAAAAAAAAAAAAAAAATCAGGCCCCTGGCTTTTTATGGGTGCACACTAGTTTTTGAAACACAAATATCTTCCATTCCCCATCTGCTACAGCCCTTACACATTAAAAATACCTAAAGATACAAGGCAGACCAGCAGGAGACATTTGTAACATGTAAAAGAAGTAACTAATTTCTGGAATGTAAAAGAATACCTTGCAGAGCAGAAAAAGGAAAAGAAGGAATTCGACAGAAAATGGACTAGGGATATGAAATAAGAAGACTCCAAATGGCTAACGAGTATAAGGAAATTCAATGTTAGTAGTAACCAGAGAAATGTGGATTAAAGTAAAAATGAGACTTTGTTGTTCCAGGTTAGTTACACGAGTGTGTTCTGTTCTAAAAATTTATTTACCTGTACACTTAGGATACTTATCTTTTTCTTATGTTTATTATATTTCAACAAGAAGTTAAAAAGGATTGAAAAGTAAAAGCAGTAGAATAACATATAAAAAGAGAGACACCAATGTATACCCTTACAGACTGACAAAAATTAGACAACTGAAATGATATTAAATACTATCAGGGATGTAAGGAAATGCAATACTTCTTACACTCCTAGTGGGAATATAAACGGCCACCATGTTGGGCTGCACCCCACAGGCCTGCAAGTCCCGTGCCTGGCCAGCTTCAAGACGGAAGAGTCAGCAACAGACACATCAATGGTTTAATGGATGGGTGATCTTAAGTGTCTAGAGCAAGGTCCTAGAGCGAATCCCCACCGTGTACGGCAGGACATGGCAGTAGTCTTCGTTACCGGGGGAGAGGAAGGTTACCACTTATAGAGGAAATTGACATCTGGTTGGCTCACTGGTTACCAAGGAAACCAGCAGAGGGGCACGCCCCTCACTGCCCCTTTGATAAGCTATCCTGGTGAAGATGTTCTGATTTAAGATTAGAACAATCACTAGATGGGACAGGGGCAAGAAAGTAGGAAGGTCAGTCATGTGAGTAGGGTGTAGGTGAAGCAGGTACTGACTGGTTAAGCAGGGATGTACAGAGAGCAATCCCAGGGGGAGAAGAATCTGGCACTGTTAGTATGGAACTGAGGATTCTCAAAACTCTAGGACACAATTCCATTCCTGGAAATACACCAAGAAACTCTCATTCAGGTCCACAAGGGAACATGTATAAGGAAATCAGGATCAGTAACAGTTCTTTGAATCTGATATTAAAAAAAAAATGAGATATTACACATAAAGTGCTTGGGATACCTTTCCATACTGTTGATCACACAATGGGTTAGTTAATTGGGAAAAAAAAAAAAAAAAAAAAGCAGAAGATGGCAGGACACGCCTGGCTGGATCCAAGATGAAATGTGGAAAAAAATGAAGCTACCAAATTAAATATTGCTCCACTAAATCCATTTTTAGAAGTAAATAAAATTTTCCCTTGATTTCTAGGCTTGTGGAGGGAAGTGGGGGGAAAAATGAAAGCAAAAACAAAAACTTACAGAAGACTGAGTGAATGAAAGAGGTAACAAAGCCTGAAACAATTCAGTTTTTTTAATGTCCCTGGAGCCACTGAAAACCTCAGAAAGTCATTCTGGGTAATACAGATGCTGATGGCCTGAAGAGTCACCAGGAGAGATGAGGAATCACGAAGTGACAAGACAAGCAAAGAAAGTATACTCAGGTGACACAGTAAGCGGCAGAAGGGTAATGAAAAAACAAGGCCTTGAAACCAAAGATAAATCAAAGAGGAAGAGTACAGGCAGAGGTGAACTGACCAGAAAGCTGATTACATTTAAGATTCAGAGTCCCTCCCTTGCACAGGTGCATCAAAAGGTCTGCATCTGGGCTTCCCTGGTGGCGCAGTGGTTGAGAGTCCGCCTGCCGATGCAGGGGACACGGGTTCGTGCCCCGGTCCGGGAGGATCCCACGTGCCACGGAGCGGCTGGGCCCATGGGCCGTGGCCGCGGCAGGAGAGGCCACAGCAGTGAGAGGCCCGCATACCGCAAAAAAAAAAAAAAAAAAAAAAGGTCTGTATCTAACTTTGTATTCTTCATAAAGGTAACTGTCCCAAATTTTACAACGCTAACAGAGAAGCCCAAAGTGCCCCATTTCTTGTCTCCAATCTAGAGATAGGCTCTGTTATTGTTCTGTCCCGCTTATTTTGAGAGTAAAGGAATTACAGGCACTATCTGTCCAGTGGTGTCACCCCGAGACAGCTTTGCCTGGAGAGATACAGACAAAATGTCCAAGGAAGCAGCTAACACTCTCATAGTTTCACCCACCTCCCTGCCCCACCATCAGTACAAAATAAACGCTGTTAGGGATTACCAGAGAAGGAATTTAGAGCCGCAGCAGCCAAAACAGCCAAGGAGAAGCCAGTCTCTTTCATCCTGAGTCCCACACAGGACAAGGAGGTAATCAGGGCTGCTGCAGCCTCCCCAACATGTGTAGTTGACTGAATTAATTACACAGTCACCTTTTCCCCTCTGTGCCCAGAAATAAAATCTATAAGAACTAGAAAGCCTTTGATGAGGACACCAATAGGTCACGGGCCAGATTCACATTTAATATGAGGATTGATTACCTTTCTACCTGGTGATGCATAAGGAGGCCACTGAAACCTGCATAATTGCTACATTTGGGCAGAGATTTTCAGCATTTCACAGACTTGGGAACCAGTTTCACCTCCTGTGGGGTCTTATTATTGCACTCAGTTTGCTAAACAAACGTGTAATCTGTAACCGCTGGCATAAATTACCTATTTCACAGCCTGCTCCAGAGCATGAAAGAAATCAGGGAGAGATAAAGATTCTTTTCTGTAATTCCACCCACTGCGGGCAACTTGATAAAACAGCTTATGCAGTTTATTAATTAAGTGAGCTGACCCCCGAAAGGTAATACACAGCAGCTGGAAGTGTCCAGGCAATCAAAGCAAGCAGATGTGGATGTGACCTGCTGGACTGCAGCTCAATTTAATAGAATTGACTGTCCTTTAGAGCCTTGCTACTTTCTCAAAGTGTGGGCCTGTGTCAGAAGCATCTGCATCACCAGGGAGCCTGTTAGGATGCAGATTCTTGGGCCCAGCTCTTGACCCACTGAACAAAATCTACATTTAAACATCCCCAAATAATTCATATGCACAACACGTGAGAAGAACTGGTTTAAAGGAATGATATTGAAATGATCAAAAATTCTCCCCAAGGCTATCTGAGATCTAAGCTCACTGTTGGGATCTGAGACCACATGCAGTGAGTTACTTTACACAGGCTCTGGAATCAGACCAAAAGGATACAAACTCTACATCAACCTTTACCAACTGCGTGCCCTTGGGTAAGTTGTCAACCTCTGTAGCTTCTGTTGACTATAAAGTGGGATAACAACGTCACTTTTTTCATATGATTGTGATATGCATGCCAAGCTGAGAGCATGTGGCCTGCAATAAGCCCTCAATGTAACTTCATTCTTAATATTATCATTTGAGAGTACAGATGCTTAAGGTGTGACTTGGGAAAGCATAACAGAATCCAATGACCTCTGCTTCTGGCCTTGATTATACAATTGCTGACCCTCTGCTTGCCTCCTCCCGGTTCAGTTCTCTGCAGGAAACACATGGACTCCCTCAGTGACTTTGTCTGAACCTTAACACGCCTCTTACCTCCTAGTGCAACTCTAGGATTAGCTCATTTTTCTAGCAACTTTTTAATCTTTTTTTTTTTTTTTGAGGAATGCAGATTTCAAAAGTAGGCCGAAGTAGAAAATGTGTTGGTCTTTGTACAAGTTATTTGCAATTCAGCAACATGTAGATTCTCAACTGGACCATCTCCATATTTAGGCATCTCAAAGGAGCAGACACAGAAGGGAAATTCTGAGTGCAATTCACCTTACTTTGGATTTGCCCCAGAGCTAAGCCAGCTTCTGTAATTTTTTATTTCAAGTCAAGCGTCTTATAGTACTGGTACTCTGTGTCTGTTTCATTTATTTGTTTCTGAAATCATTATTAATTCATTCATTTATTATTTATTCAGAGCCGTTGAATTGTGAGTGGTGCTAATGGAACTGAAAGATGAAAGAGACCTAGCCTTTCTCCACCAAAGATTTACACTCTAGTAACTTACATCCAAACAAATAATTACCATAACCATATAAGTCCCCCCTCATCACACTTTTTTCCCCCAAATGTTCTCCCTGTTATTCCTACAGGATCCCTCTTGCAGTCCTTTTCTTTCACATCTTGCCTTACTCTTTCATTCTTTATTTCTCTTCTCACTGGCACTGCCACTGATTTTGTTTTTGTTGTTGTTTATTTTTTAAATTAATTGTTATTGGAATATAGTTGCTTTACAATGTTGTGTTAGTTTCTACTGTACAGCAAAATGAATCAGTTATACATATACATATATCCCCTCTTTTTTGGATTTCCTTCCCATTTAGGTCACCACAGTGCATTAAGTAGAGTTCCCTGTGCTATACAGTATGTTCTCATTAGTTACATGCAATGGAATATTACTCAGCCATAAGAAGGAACGGAATTGGGTCATTTGTAGAGACATGGATGGATCTAGAGAGTGTCATACAGAGTGAAGTCAGAAAGAGAAAAACAAATATTGTATATTAACGCATATATGTGGAATCTAGAAAAATGGTATAGATGATCTTATTTGCAAAGCAGAAAGAGACAGACGTAGAGAACAAACGTGTGGATACCAAGGCAGGAGGGAGGCGGGGTGGGAGGAATTGGGAGATCAGGACTGACACATATACTGTACGATACTGCCACTGATTTTGAATGTAACACTAGAATTGGTCTCATGAACTGATAACAAGAATGTATTTCCTCTGCTGTTTTAAATAGCACCTTTCCCAGCTGAATTGTCTCTTTCAGTTTATCTGAACATTCTGAGAGATAATTTTCCAATTTTAGTTAAAGAAAAATGCCAAATGCAGTATATTCTCATGATAGGTATGTAACGGCAGCTTTTCGGTGAGCGTGGAAATGGCAGTTTTCATCTCAGAAAAAAATAAAAGCTAGACAAGTACAGTATTACATTAGATGACGAAAAATATTGAGAATATTTGGCAGCAAACAGAGAGATGTTAATGTAGATACCCTTTTAAGTTTGGATTGCAAAATTCAGTGTATGCTACCAGGAAATAGCACAGATTAGAATCTCAAGATATGGCTGCTTGTGAGGCCCATTGCTAGTCAGAGAGGAATACGTAGGTTGTCGATTTGTTGTGTTTTTTTTCCCTGTCTGTGATCACAAGGGTCCATGATACCAGAAGCTCCTAACAACTATTGCTGCTTTTAGTTGACCACCGTCTAGGTTGCGATTTCCATGCTCAGCTGTTCACGACACAAAACCCAAGTCAATTACTCACAACAGCCTCAGCAACTTGGCTTCAGCCATTTCTAGGATGTTTCCCCAACATTCTGATCCAAAGGATGTAAACACCCAAAGGATGAATTGTGTCACAGCAAATGAGAACCAACTGGCTCTACTTCTCCAAATTGGCCCTTTAGGAAGCCAGAGAGGCTAACTTTTAAAAAAGCCTTATTTTGGTAGGGTAATGTTTCCCAGAAGACAAAACAAACCTAAAACACTTTCACCCTTCCTTTAAATACAAGCTGTCAAAATTTTTGGCAGCTCTATGCATTAAAATTGCTCTCAAATAGAACAGACTTGTGGTTGCCAAGGGGGAGGGGGCATCGGGGAGGGATGGATTGGGAGTTTGGGATTAGCAGAGGCAAACTAGTAAATATAGGATGGATAAACAACAAGGTCCTACTGTATAGCACAGGGAACTATATTCAGTATCCTGTGATAAACCACAATGGAAAAGAATATGAAAAATTATATATATATGTATAACTGAATCACTTTGCTGTACTGTAGAAATTAACACAACATTGTAAATCGACTATACTTCAATAAAAGAAAAATTTTTTTAACTGCTCTCAAATCTATTTTTGGCCATTTATCTCCAGTGCTCCAGTATAAGCCCTCATCATTTCCACTGTGGATGGTGACTGCTACCATCTACTAACTCTTCTTTCAGTCTCCAGCCTAAATTGATAGAGCAGCCTCTCTCAACTCCATCTGATCAACTGTGGGTTCCCACTGCTGTGGGGATAGCATTCAAATTCCTCCATGTGAATACAAACCCTGCCACCATCTGGTCCCAGGCAATCTGCAGTTTTCCTGTGCTCCCCATGTTCTAACTTCTGAAGATGCCCCCCTGACCTGCTGTTACTCAAGCCATTCCCCTGCCAGGAATTCCTTTTACTTTCTTTACTGAACATCTGTATCCTACATCACACTCTGTTTAAAACTGACCTCTGTAGTTGCCCTCTGCCGTTAAGTGATTATGTGTTTTAATTTTTTTCTTTTTTTTGTGCAGTACGTGGGCCTCTCACTGTTGTGGCCTCTCCCGTTGCGGAGCACAGGCTCCGGACGCGCAGCCTCAGCGGCCATGGCTCACGGGCCTAGCCGCTCCGTGGCATGTGGGATCTTCCCGGACCGGGGCACGAACCCGTGTCCCCTGCATCGGTAGGCGGACTCTCAACCACTGCACCACCAGGGAAGCCCTATGTGTTTTAATTTTTATTTCCCTTTCCCTCTCATGACATGGTCCCTGCCTACTTCTCACCTCTGTTCCTGCCTCCTCTCCTCTCCTTCTGAGATTTCTATTCTGTATGGAATGATCCTCCCTTTCTCCTAGTGTATTTCTTCCACCCATCTCTTAGGTCTCAGCCTGTAAACCATCATTATAGGTGAGCATTTCTCCCATAGTCACCCCCAGATAGATTAAAACTCCCTGTTCATTCTGTTGGTTGGTTTTTTATTCTGGCATAGTTTATTTCCTTCAGAGCACCAATTACAGTCGGTGATTATCTTCTTTTCTTGTTTATTGTTTCTGCCCCGCCCACCCGTAGGCTGTAAGCTCCAGCAGGGACCTCATCTTATCCACTCTGTCACTAGCATCTCGAGCAATGCCCTGCACCCAGTGGGCGCTCATTTAATTTTTGTTGAAAGAATAAATGAACTATTAGCTTCAGCCCATACACTGAAGATGATCACATTCCGTTTATCACATTCCAAGTGAATGAGCAGTTGTTTGACCTTTGTCTCCCCTGATGGACTGAAAGCTCTATGAAGTCAGGGATAGTAACCTCGTCTTCACTTTGCCTGGAAATTATCTGAATTTGTCTGGAACTAGGTAGCTATTCACTTGTTGGAAGACTTCAAGCTGCCTAAAGACAATAATGATATAAATAAATATATGTAACATTTAAAAGAATAAAATTACCTTAAATATTATTAATTATAATAAATAAAATAAAACTGCACAGATAACATCATTAAAATTGCTAAGGTGCCATCGTTTTCTCCACTAAGTGACTTAATCCAAAGGAATGTATCTTCATGAAGAATCAGAATTTGAGAAAATTTTAAACTCACTGGAGGAAGGCATGTTTTCATTTTTTAAAGGTCTCTGAATTATATGCTAGTATGAAGTTCTATTTATTTTAAATTCATAGACTCTGACATGTTAGTGTCCTTTGGGACTGCTGTGTTTAATGGCTACAATAAGAATAATTTATATTAAATTATTTATATACATATAAATTTTATTATTATTATTATATTATATTAAATTATTTATATACATATAAATTTTTGCTAAAGCATTTAAAGCAGTGTTATCAATTAGATTAAACATATCTCCCTAATATATGATCGGTGTTTTCATTTGACTATCAAGTAGTTTTAAACTAAATAACACAAATTAAGCACAGAATAAAAATATTTTACTCAAATTTCACCAATTCCAATCAAAAGGATGTCAGTTGGGGCATTTAAATATATTTAAGCCTCTAACACACCACCAGCTACATTTTATTCAATTAATACAGTCCTAGTGTTGATTGAACAATTTCCACACACCCTACACATTTTCCTATGAGAAGATATTTGTTACATCTCTTTTTTAAATTGGAAGCTCTCTGAAGACAGGGAAGTTTTTAGCATTATTGTCACAGCTGTGGTTTTTGAGCAAAGTTCCCAGGAAAAACACCAGTGAAGGTTACCAGGTCCAGTATGGACTCTGGGCAAAAGGCCAACAAGTATCTTGGCCCCCATTCCCCCAATATCTTTTGGAGAGTCGTCCTTGGGCTGAGGGATAGCTGGATATGGTGTGGGGCTGAGCTCCAGCCAAGGGACCTAGACTCTTCTTTTTCATGCATCAGGCATGGTAGCAACACTGAGTGGTTGCCATAAACATTTGGACTTGGATATTAAGCGGTCTGAGATTGGACACCGATGATTTGGTGCAGTGCTGAGAAATGCCAGACTCCCAGCACATCGCGTGGAGAGCTTGGGGGCTATGGTCCTGTAGGAATTGAGTCTGTGCACAGCTCTTCCCTCTGGGAGATGAAGCCCAGCACACTCATATCACCTGACAACCTGGGATGAGACTTGAAGCAACCCATTAGAAATTCTGCCTGCCTTCTCCATGCACATCTTCTTTACTCATGAACTCTTGGTTTCACAATGACTGAGTTGAGACTTAAAATATTGGTGTTCTTTTTTCTTTAAGGTATTGAATACACAGAAGGCTGGAAACTTGATTTGTTAACAACCAATCAGGAGAAATTGGTCTTTGATTATTATTTAGTTGAGAACTGGGATGAAAAAGGCAAAGCGACTATTTTTGTGAACATCTGCTCACAACTGTGACATCATCTCTTCCTACAATACCCCTATCCAGTATTACTGGATTACTGGCCCTCTTTGAAAACTAGAAAAGGGAAAATCATTAAATAAGTGGCCCAAGGTGCCATCGCTGGTAAAAGGCAGTCTTGCCTGAATCCAAATCCCATTTTTGGGGCTGATTTTCCGTGGTTTCCTGTAGCAATCACACACACAGACACACACACATACACAAACAGTTTGTTGTTATGACAACTACACAGAGCTTTTGGGTCAATAATTCAGTGTTATCTGCAGGCCCCAGACAATGTGTCATTTACTTTTTTCTTTCCTATCCCATCTGATCATCCACTTGTCTTCAGTGGATTTTCTGCTCAAATTCTAATTAAACCACAAACCAGTGGTTTTCAAATTTTTCTTAAATTAGTAGAATCCTTTTTTTTTTTTTTTTTTTTTTGCAGTACGCGGGCCTCTCACTGTTGTGGCCTCTCCCGTTGTGGAGCACAGGCTCCGGACGTGCAGGCTCAGCGGCCATGGCTCACAGGCCCAGCCGCTCCGCGGCATGTGGGATCTTCCTGGACTGGGGCATGAACCCGTGTCCCCCGCATCGGCAGGCAGACTCTCAACCACTGCGCCACCAGGGAAGTCCTGGAATCCGTTTTTAAATGAAGGCCTAAATCAGAAGCCCCACTTTCTCTTCTTCAAATACAAGGTGCTCTTGCACATATTTTGGAATACAGGTACTTCATAGAACATGGACTTTGAGAGCCATTGTTTTAGTCAGAAATGTACTATGTACTATAGGAAACAAATGAGCAGGTCCAGCTGTGAGCTTTCTGGTTCCCCAGAAACTCTGTCTTGGACAGAAGGCCATGCCCTGAAGGAGAGGTGAAGGCATCTCACAGTGTGTTGAGTGGCTGCCACAGCAAATAGAGGACAACATTTTCTCTGAAGTTTCAACTCACAAAATGGGAGAATCACCTCATTACCCCTGGATGCGTGTTACTGCAACTCAATTGTATGGTGTACAAATGTTGGTGTCATAAAAATTGTGCTCTCAATATATCACGTTGAAATTGACCTAACCTTACCCTTACAATAAACTCATGAAATCACATGGATTTGCAGCTTGAGTCCATTTGTCTTCCTGATCCATTAACAGTGCATTTATCAACAAGTGAACTTAAAATGATTTTGCTGCTCTTTGCTCTCAACAGTGTAGGTGACCAAGGCACTGACATCACTCGGTGAATCTTACCAGAGGGTAGAGACTCTGTGGGCACACAGGAGGCTAGAAAGATTCTCTGAAAGAGGAGAATAAGAGATTCGGCAGAAGGCAGAAGTCAAAACAAAAAACGACATCACGGAATAGACTGACCCTCTGTGATAGTGTCTCAGACAAACACGGCTCCTCTTTTTGGCAATAAGGAGGAGTGAGCATCCTTCAAGGGTTTATGCTTTATTCTGCATCATGGGTTTTACTTAGTGAAATTGTCCCTAGAGCCTAAAATGGAAATAAATGCTGTCATTGTCTTTTTCATTTGGAGGTAAGAAAACACAAGAACTTTGTGATACTCAAGCTGCCTTGGCTCCAATTTGTTATATGAGATACTGCAAATGTATTTAACCCCTTCAATGTGGTGAGTTAATCAGTCTTTTCAGAAACTGTAATGTCAGACATCATCTCTCTATGGGCCCCTTCAGCCATTACACCCATATAGCCCCTTTTACCTTTAAGGCAACACCAAGAGCAATGAAACAGCCCAAAACAACATTGACTCTTCTGTTCCTGCTAAGAACCATCGAGTATCGTTTTACATAGCCAAACAATAAGCCACCTCTTAACTCATTCTCCACATTACCAGTTTCATCCTGGATTCAAAGCCTCGCTGTCTCTTTCTACCCTCATCTAATTATCTCCTTCCAAACAAGAGCACAGAGCACTGAGTCAGGAACCGAGTAGGGTATCTTGAGATTTCAGACAGCTGGGGTGGGCCTGAGCTTGCCCAGAGTTCATGGAGTTATGTCAGAAGCATCAATGAAACAGAGAGCAAAGGACATCCAAGCAGAGAGAGTCTACTTGAGTCATAAATTCTGAGGTGGAAGCTGGGCAGGGCAGGTGAACTCTGGCAAGAAGCAATGGGAAGGAAACCCAGGATCCCATGTGGAATTTCTCTACTCTTGTTAAAATTTTTATTTATTTCCAATTTTTTCTAGGGTCTCTTCCTTCTTATAAGGGTGCTTATCCTACCATGCGGACTCCACTCTCATGACCTCACCTTCTAATACCATCATACTGGGGTTTAGGCTTTCAAAGTAAGTATTTTGGGGGACATATTCAGTCCCTAACACTCTGTAACCTTGTACAAGCAAGCTACTTAATAATGCTGAGACTGTAAAAAGGGAAATAATAATACCTCACCCTTAAAGGGCTGCTGTGATGCTTAAATGAGATACTGCAGAAACAGTGTTTAGAATGGTGCCTCATACATGGAAAGACCTGGAAAATTATTTTGTTCCCTTTTGTTTTCTCAGGGAAATACACAACTATTTCTTTCCAGGGTAGAACTTAAACAAAGGAGTAAACACAACCTGTACTGCCTAGGGAAGCATACATACAGTCCCAGAATGAGGGAGGGATTCACCTCATCTCTGCACCACTGGCTCAGATCTCAGTCCTTCATCTGGAGTGGTCTCACATAAAGGGAACCATGCCCAGAGGACACTACCATGATGTCAAGGCATCTGGACACCAAGACACTTGCATTTACTTAGAAGCATCATATTTTTTAGGAAGATTATTGACAGACGTAGGGATTTCTAGAGAAAGATGACTAGGTTAGGAAAAGTCTGGAAGCCAGGGGAATGAGTGACCAATATACTAGAATTAAGGTTGCCAGATTTAGCAAATAAAAATATAAGAAGTCCAGTAAGATCAGAATCTCAGATAAACAACGAATTATACTTCAGTATAAGTATGCCCATTGCAATACCTGGCGTCTACTCATACTAACAATGTACTTCTTGTGTATCCAAGATTCAAATCCAACCAGGATCTCTGAATTTTATCTGGCAATCCTGGCTACAATGAGTTTACCATCTTATAGGAAGACAGTGCATACCCATGAAATAGAATGTAACATCACAGTCGTGAGCGCGTTTTTTGTATTTACACCTGAATAATACGAGCTGCTGGGTATACACATTTCTGAGTAAGCAATGGGAAAGTTCAGAATTAGGGGGGCATTACCTGGGGAGAATTCTTCTACTCATTACAAAGAAAGTCCTCCACACTAATGTAAGCAAGGAGTAAGAATTACCACAGAATTTCCTATATCTGTAGCCACTGGCCTGTTGTAATCTGAGGATTCCCAGAAGTAATCTTAGGATCCAGTCTTCCCAGGTCTACTGTTTGCTATAGTCTGTCCTTGTCTGCCATCATTGCTGGTTCCAGTCAGGGGAATTTTTAGGATCATACTCTGGACTCTCTTACTAACTCCCCAGTGGGTTAAGTCTTAGGTTATCCACCTTTCCTTCATAAAGACATGAAGAAACACTTCATAGAAATGTATTCGCTTCTGGGATGATAGCAACCTTCTCAAATTTCCAATTTGCCACACAGTGTTCCATGAATCTATTCTATAACATTTCAATACAAATTCCCAAACATGATAATGTAAATAAGCCACGAGCAAGGGAACAAGAGACTGTTTCACAAATTCTATTTGGGAAATGCCCACATTGCTCAGCTTTTCTCTAATCTTTATGCTGAGGAAAAGAAACTGCAAGAAGACATCTTATTCAAGGAAACTAAAGGAGGTACCTTCCTGAGCTAGCATTTGGCTACCACAATAAGTGCCCCAAATAAACTCTTCAGCCCAGAAGAGAAGGCCCATGTCATGCCTGTTTCCATATCTACTTCCTTCCATACCTGCCCAGCCAAGGTGCTGCATCTCTGAAATTTCAAAACAAAACTCTGGTAAACCAAACATTTCTTTTCTCATCTTATCTGGATCTGTAATATTCAGAAGGACCCACAAAGAGCAACTCCTCAAACTAAGCAAGACCTCTCTCCCTCTGGAAGTGTAAACAGTGTGACAAAAATCACATAGCTCCAGCATGATGGAGTGAGGGGGGCAACACATGCTTTCCCAAAAGCAACAAAAGAGCTTGGGCAAAACTATCAAAAACAGCCATTTCAGTGTTCTGGAAATTGTCAAAAGATGAAAAACAAACTGAGATGCATTCATTCGTGAAACTGTTGAACTTCTGCTAAGAACAGAGCATCCTTGCCCAGCACTCCCCACTCCCCACTTAGTGTGGTCTTTCAACCAGGGCAGAGCAGGCAGTGGACACCAGCAGCTTTCCTTCCACTGCTGACAGAGAACCCTTAAATAGAACACTGTCAATTAAATGGTGACCTCAGTGGCAAGGAAACAAAACCAGCAGCTAGCTCCACCAACCTTGTAATAGTCCTGTTTGGGACTGGGAATGAATCAGCAGACTAGCCAGGGATTTAACAGTGAATTCTGGGAGACGAGAGAGCCACAGGGGCCTGTAATCTCTCCACTCATCGTGGGTGAACTGGAGGTTTTGCAGGTGCAGGGCACAGACCCGCACAACTGGAGGGTTGATTGCAAAGAGACTCAAGGAGGTATTCTGAGGTGAAGCAAATAATCTAAGACTGGACTGTGGTTATGGGTGCACAACTCCATAAATATATTGAAACTAACTGAACTGAATATTTACAAGTTATATAGCATATTATATTATGGTATATAACTTATACCCAAATAACGCTGTAACAAATTCACGCAACCCGTAAAAAATATATATAACAATTCAAAAGCAAAGACCCAGTCTACATAACTGGATACCAAACGAATCTGAAGATATTAAGATGGGCCTCACTTAAAAGATTTTAAATTAATAGATATTAATTTCTGAAAGTATTATAAAAATCTAGTAGCTTTTTAAAGTATTGTATAACAGAAATTTAAGAGCAGCATTGTCCAATATAACCTTTTGCAGTGATGGAATCTATAGCTGTGCAGCCCAGTACGTTGGCTCCTATTTGCATGTAGCTTTTGAGTTCTTGAAATGTGGCTAGTGTGACTGCGAAATGGAATTTTTTATTGTATTTCATAGTAATTAATTTAAAGGTAAAGTTAAAAAGCCATTTTTGACTAGTGGCTACTTTATAATATACTATATAGTGATATGTAGTGATAGTACAAGGAAGAGCCCAAATATATACACAATTTTGTTTATGAAAAGTGGCCAATTCAAAACAATGGGAAAGGAATGGATAATGTGGAATACATTTTTAAGGTTTCCAATTCAAGAAATCCAAATTAAGCTAACGTGACACTATATTTACCCAATTAACTTGGCAAAAGAAAAATATATTACCCATTATTGAGATTGGTTCAAGATGGCAGAGTAGAAGGAGGTGATCTCACTCCCTCTTGTGAGAGCACTGGAATCACAACTAATTGCTAAACAGTCATCGAGAGGAAGACACTGGAACTCACAAAAAAGATACCCCACATCCAAAGACAAAGGAGAAGCCACAATGAGACATTAGGAGGGGCGCAATCACAATAAAATCAAACCCCATACCTGCTGGGTGGGTGACTCACAGACTGGAGAACACTTATACCACAGAAGTCCACCCACTGGAGTGCAGGTTCTGAGCCCCACGTCAGGCTTCCCAACGTGGGGGGTCCGGCAACAGGAGGAAGAATTCCTAGAGAATCAGACTTCGAAGGCTAGTGGGATGTGATTACAGGACTTGGACAGGACTGGGGGAAACAGAGACTCCACTCTTGGAGGGCACACACAAAGTAGTGTGCACATTAGGACCCAGAGGAAGGAGCAGTGACTCCATAGGAGACTGAACCAGACCTACCTGCTAGTGTTGGAGGGTCTCCTACAGAGGCAGGGGTTGGCTGTGGCTCACTGTGAGGACAAGGACACTGGCAGCAGAAGTTCTGGGAAGTACTCCTTGGCATGAGCCCTCCCAGAGTCTGCCATTAGCCCCACCAAAGAGCCTGGGTAGGCTCCAGTGTTGGGTTGCCTCAGGCCAAACAACCAACATGGAGGCAACTCAGCCCCACCCATCAGCAGACAAGTGGATTAAAGTTTTACTGAGCTCTGCCCACCACAGCAACACCCAGCTCTACCCACCACCAGTCCCTCCCATCAGGAAACTTGCACAAATCTCTTAGATAGCCTCATCCACCATAGGGCAGAGAGCAGAAGCAAAAACAACTACAATCCTGCAGCCTGTGGCACAAAAACCACATTCACAGAAAGACAGACAAGATGAAAGGGGCAGAGGGCTATGTACCAGATGAAGGAACAAGATAAAACCTCAGAAAAACAACTAAATGAAGTGGAGATAGGCAACCTTCCAGAAAAAGAATTCAGAATAATGATAGTGAAGACAATCCAGGACCTCGGAAAAGGAATGGAGGCAAGGATAGACAACATGCAAGCAATGTTTAACAAAGACCTAGAAGAATTAAAGAACAAACAAACAGAGATGAACAATACAATAACTGAAATGAAAAATACTCTCGAAGGAATCAATAGCAGAATAACTGAGGTAGAAGAACAGATAAGTGACCTGGAAGACAGAATGGTGGAATTCACTGCTGCGAGACACAATAAAGAAAAAAGAATGAAAAGAAATGAAGACAGCCTAAGACACCTCTGGGACAACATTAAATGCGACAACATTCGCATTATAGGGGTCCCAGAAGGAGAAGAGAGGAAGGACCAGAGAAAATATTTAAAGATATTATAGTTCAAAACTTCCCTAACATGGGAAAGGAAAGAGCCACCCAAGTCTAGGAAGCGCAGACAGACCCATATAGGATAAACCCAAGGAGAAACACGCCAAGACACAGTAATCAAATTGGCAAAAATTAAAGATAAAGAAAAATTATTGAAAGCAGCAAGGGAAAAACAACAAATAACATACAAGGGAACTCCCATAAGGTTAACAGCTGATCTCTCAGCAGAAACTCTACAAGCCAGAAGGGAGTGGCATAACATATTTAAAGTGATGAAAGGGAAGAAACTACAACCAATATTACTCTACCTGGCAAGGATCTCATTCAGTTTCGATGGAGAAATCAAAAGATTTACAGACAGGCAAAAGCCAAGAGAATTCAACACCACCAAACCAGCTCTACAACAAATGCTAAAGGAATTTCTCTTAGTGGGAAACACAAGAGACGAAAAGGACCTACAAAAACCAACCCCAAACAATTAAGAAAATGGTAATAGGAACATACATATCGATAATTACCTTAAACATGAATGGATTAAATGCTCCAACCAAAACACACAGGCTTGCTGAATGGATACAAAAACAAAACCCATATATATGCTGTCTACAAGAGACCCACTTCAGACCTAGGGACACATACAGACTGGAAGTGAGGGGATGGAAAAAGATATTCCTTGCAACTGGAAATCAAAAGAAAGCTGGAGTGCAATACTCATATCAGATAAAATAGACTTTAAAATAAAGAATGTTACAAGAGACAAGGAAAGACACTAAATAATGATCAATGGATCAATCCAAGAAGAAGATATAACAATTATAAATATATATGCACCCAACGTAGGAGCACCTCAATACATAAGGCAACTGCTAACAGCTATAAAAGAGGAAATCGACAGTAACACAATAATAGCGGGGGACTTTAACACCTCACTTACATCAACGGACAGATCATCCAAACAGAAAATTAATAAGGAAACACAAGCTTTAAATGACACAATAGACCAGATTAATTGATATTTATAGGACATTCCATCCAAAAACAGCAGATTACACTTTCTTCTCAAGTGCACACGGAACCTTCTACAGGATAGATCACATCTTGGGTCACAACTCAAGCCTCAGAAAATTTAAGAAAATTGAAATCATATCAAGCATCTTTTCTGACAACAACGCTATGAGATTAAAAATCAATTACAGGGAAAAAAACGTAAAAAACACAAACACATGGAGGCTAAGCAATACGCTACTAAATAACTAAGACATCACTCAAGAAATCAAGATGAAATCAAAAAATACCTAGAGACAAATGACAATGACAACACGATGATCCAAAACCTATGGGATTCAGCAAAAGCAGTTCTAAGAGAGAAGTTTATAGCTATACAAGCCTACCTCATGAAACAAGAAAAATCTCAAATAAACAATCTAACGTTACATCTAAAGGAACTAGAGAAAGAAGAACAAACTAAACCCAAAGTTAGCAGAAGGAAAGAAATCATAAAGATCAGAGCAGAAATAAATGAAATAGAAACAAAGAAAACAATAGCAAACATCAATAAATCTAAAAGCTGGTTCTTTGAGAAGATAGACAAAATTGATAAACCATTAGCCAGACTCATCAAGAAAACAAGGGAGATGACTCAAACCAATAAAATTAGAAATGAAGAAGGACAAGTTACAACAGACACCACAGATATACAAAGCATCCTAAGAGACCACTACAAGCAACTCTATGCCAATAAAATGGACAAACTGGACGAACTGAACAAATTCTTAGAAAGGTATAACCTTCCCAGACTGAACCAGGAAGAAATAGAAAATATGAACAGACCAATCACAAGTAATGAAATTGAAACTGTGATTAAAAATCTTCCAACAAACAAAAGTCCAGGACTAGATGGCTTCACAGGTGCATTCTATCAAACATTTAGAGAAGAGCCAACAGCCATCCTTCTCAAACTCTTCTAAAAAACTGCAATTGAAGGAACATTCCCAAACTCATTCTAAGAGGTCACCATCACCCTGATACCAAAACCAGACAAAGATACTACAAAAAAAGAAAATTACAGACCAATATCACTGATGAATACAGATGCAAAAATCCTCAATAAAATGCTAGCAAACAGAATCCAACAACACATTAAAAGGACCATATACCATGTTCAAGTGGGATCTATCCCAGGGATGCAAAGATTCTTCAATATATGCATATCAATCAATGTGATACACCATATTAACTAACTGAATAATAAAAACCACATGATCACCTCAATAGATGCAGAAAAAGCTTTTGACAAAATTCAACACCCATTTACAATAAAAACTCTCCAGAAATTGGGCATAGAGGGAACCTACCTCAATATAATAAAGGCCATATACGACAAACCCACAGCAAACATCATTCTCAATGGTGAAAAACTGAAAGCATTTCCTCTGAGATCAGGAACAACACAAGGATGTCCACTCTCACCACTATTATTCAACATAGATTTGGAAGTCCTAGCCACAGCAATCAAAGAAGAAAAAGAAATAAGAGAAATACAAATTGGAAAAGAAGAAGTAAAACTGTCACTGTTTGCAGATGACATGATACTATACATAGAGAATCCTAAAGATGCCACCAGAAAACTACTAGAGCTACTCAATGAATTTGGTAAAGTTGCAGGATACAAAATTAATGCACAGAAATGTCTTGCATTCCTATACACTAATGATGAAAAATCTGAAAGAGAAATTAAGGAAACACTCCCATTTGACACTGCAACAAAAAGAATAAAATACCTAGGAATAAACCTACCTAGGGAGACAAAAGACCTGCATGCAGAAAACTATAAGACACTTTTGAAAGAAATTAAAGATGATACAAACAGATACAGAGATATACCACGTTCTTGGATTGGAAGAATCAATATTGTGAAAATTACTATACTACCCTGAGCAATCTACAGATTCAGTGCAATCCCTATCAAATTACCAATGGAATTTTTTTACAGAACTAGAACAAAAAAATCTTAAAATTTGTATGGAGACACAAAAGACCCTGAATAGCCCAAGCAGTCTTGAGGGAAAAAAGTGGAGCTGGAGGAATCAGACTCCCTGACTTCAGACTATACTACAAAGCTACAGTAATCAAGATAATATGGTACTGGCATAAAAACAGAAACACCTATCAATGGAACAGGATAGAAAGCCCAGAGATAAACCCATACACCTATGGTCAACTAATTTATGACAAAGGAGGCAAGGATATACAATGGAGAAAGGACAGTCTCTTCCATAAGTGGTGCTGGGAAAACTGGACAGCTATGTGTAAAAGAATGAAATTAGAACACTCCCTAACACCATACACAAAAATAAACTCAAAATGGATTAGAGACCTAAATGTAAGACTGGACACTATAAAACTCTTAGAGGAAAACATTGGAAGAACACTCTTTGACATACATCACAGGAAGATCTGTTTTGATCCACCTCCTAGAGTAATGGAAATAAAAACAAAAATAAACAAATGGGACCTAACGAAACTTAAACGCTTTTGCACAGCTAAGGAAACCATAAAGAAAACAAAAAGACAGCCCTCAGAATGGGATAAAATATTTGCAAATGAATCAACGGACAAAGGATTAAGCTCTAAGATATGTAAACAGCTCATGCAGCTCAATATTCAAAAAACAAACCCAATCCAAAAATGGGCAGAAGACCTAAATAGACATTTCTCCAAAGAAAACATACAGATGGCCAAGAAGCATATGAAAAGCTGCTCAACAGCTCTGATATTAGAGAAATGAAATCA
The DNA here is from genome assembly GCF_951394435.1 of Stenella coeruleoalba. Classification (NCBI taxonomy): domain Eukaryota; kingdom Metazoa; phylum Chordata; class Mammalia; order Artiodactyla; family Delphinidae; genus Stenella; species Stenella coeruleoalba. The sequence continues at coordinate 55,553,113 of NC_137156.1, forward strand.
AAACTACAATGAGGTATCACCTCACACCAGTTAGAATGGGCATCATCAGAAAACCTACAAACTACAAATGCTGGAGAGGGTGTGGAGAAAAGGGAAGCCTCTTGCACTGTTGGTGGGAATGTAAATTGATACAGCCACTATGGAGAACAGTATGGAGGTTCCTTAAAAAACGAAAAATAGAACTACCATACGACCCAGCAATCCCACTATTGGGCATATACCCAGAGAAAACCATAATTCAAAAAGACACATGTACCCCAATGTTCATTGCAACACTATTTACAATAGCCAGGTCATGGAAGCAACCTAAATGCCCATCGACAGACGAATAGATAAAGAAGATGTGGTACATATGTACACTGGAATATTACTCAGCCATAAAAAGGAACGAAATTGGGTCATATGTAGAGACATGGATGGATCTAGAGACTGTCATACAGAGTCAAGTAAGTCAGAAAGAGAAAAACAAATATCATATATTAAAGCATATATGTGGAACCTAGAAAAATGTTACAGGTGAACCGGTTTGCAGGGCAGAAATTGAGTCACAGATGTAGAGAACAAACGTTTGGACACCAAGGGGGAAAAGCGGTAGCGGGGAGTGAGGGGGTGATAAATTGGGAGATTGGGATTGAAATATATACACTAATATGTCTAAAATGGATAACTAATAAGAACCTGCTGTATAAAAAAATAAATAAAATAAAATTCAAAAATATATTACCCATTATTAAACAGATGGTTCACTAATAGATGGACGAACTTGGGAACTTGATTTTTAAGACACTGCTGATTGAATTATCAAAGAATTTGGTTTCTGGGGGAAAATTGGCTATGCATAGCAAATAATTTAAAATTATGCTTTTAGTTGATTCAGAAATTCCACTTGTAGGAAACAGCCCTACAAAAATGATTTAAAATGAATATAAGTGTGCTCACTACTGTGTTTACAATAACAAAACACTGGTAGTAAATTAAATATTTAAAAATACAAGACTAGTGAAATAAATTACACCATTGTATTGGTAGAATTATAGTGTATTTTAATGTTTACTTAAACTTAAAATATGTTTATTGTTTGTTAGTAAAGGCAAAAGGTAGGTTGCACAACATTCGAAAATGTGATTTCATTTTTGAAATCTCTGTGTCTATGCTTATCAGTCTCTATATCTAGAAGCAAATAAGTCAGAGGAGCAGCAGGGCTCATCTATGGGTGATGAAATTATGAGCACATCAACCAGGGAATCTGTTGGCAAGCACAGAAATCAATTCCAGTTGCATTATGCAAGCACTGTTTATTTAAGAAGACTGAAAAAATAGATTAACCCATATTGAATCTAACCAAGGGGAAAGAGAGAGGGAGAGAGAGAGAGGCACAAAAGAGTAGGAGAATTACATGAGGTACAGCTCTCTATATAGCTCTACGGCAACAAAGAGTGGTCTCCTGATAGTCCAGACATTAAGCCTTTAGTTGCTGGACTATAAGATGGTCCAGTGGATCTTTGGGAAAGAGACCAGGTAGCAAGGGTCAGAGGTGTGGAGGAGAGTTCAGGGATCTGGTTAGTAGCTAGCTACCAAGCGGTACAGAAGTGTTTCAATAATTTTAAACAACCACTACAGCTGTACTCATGCAAGCAAGTTCACTATCAGCTTTGTCTATATCTACATCTCTACATCCCATATTTACTATTTCTTTTCTCCATGAGGTCTCTGTTCCATTTGTTTATTAGAAGCATGATTCAAATATATTTCTTAGGAGAGAATAAACTATGTGGATTATTCTAAGAGTTCTTAAAATTCCTCAAAAGTTAGATAGATAGATAGATAGAAATATAAACAGAATAGAGATATATTTGTCAAATAATATCTTTCCTAAATTCAAGACACTTTTGTTTCAATTGTTTGTTTTTAATGATATATAAATACTTTTCCTCTGACTTCTAAATGCAAACTTTGCAATTGAGGAATCTGATAGCAGTCAAATTCTGTGTATTTTTTGTAGGTACCTTCTTTTGGCCTGCAAGTTTATATCATTTTTATCCTTAGAGAGCACGGGTTTTACCAGGTATGCCTGGGAGGCTGTGCCTTTTCTGATTAATGTAGATGGAACTCTGAATATGTTCAGTCTAGAGACCCTGATCTTTCTTCTTCAGAGTTAACTTTACTATCTATTTAACTATTGCCTCTACTCTCTTGACTTTTTTTAGTGAATCATGAGTTTGGTATCATGATTAAGAATTTTCCCCAAACCCTTGGTCTCACCGAATTTCTCCTATACCTGCTTCTAAAAGTTTTATATTTAAATCTGTAATTCATTTTGAGTGAATTTGGGTATATGATGGGAGGCTTAGGTTCCCTTTTTTTTAAATTGGCCTTATGTTTTTAGAGCAATTTAAGGTTCACAGCATTTTTTACTCTCTGTTGATGATCTTGCTTCTTAATTCGCTGAAAAACTGAAGCAATCAGAAGATAATTTCTCATGACTCTTACTACTCACCTATATATCTAACATCTGTATTCATATGCTCTGCCTTCCCTAGTGGTACAATAGATTATCTGCCTTCCTTTGTAAAGCATCCTCCCCTCCCCTCTCGTTTACACAAGGACAACACTCCAGCAATATACCATTCCCTCGAATATTATCAGTTTCCTCCCTCAACTGGATTATTCATACTAGCATATGAACATACTGCTATTTCTTCTGCATTAAAAATCTAGTATCTTGAACACACATTCCTTTCAAACTGCCACCCATTTATTTGTTCCCCTTCTCATCAACAGTACTTCAAATTGGTGACTGTAGTGATTGTCTCCATTTCATCTCTTTTCATTTTGTCTTATACTCAGGCTAATCAGTGATTTTCCCCCATTATTCCACTGAAATACTATTATAAATAGCCTTCATGTTATTAAATCCAATGTTCAAATCTCAGTCCCTATCTCATTAGAGTAGCAGTTTTTATGGTGGGTCCCTCCTTCCTCCTAGAAACAAAATCATGACCTGGCCTCCAGTCTAGGTTTTCCTCTTATTCATTGGTTGCTCCTTCTCAGGTTTCTTTGTTATTTTTTCCCTATTCCCCTAAATCCCCAGGGATTTTCAAAGTGAAATCAAAGTCACAGATATTTATCTTCCTTCAATAACCTGTCCATGGCCTCCTTCTCAGTACCGTCTTCAGGACTCTTATGCCCTCCACCAGGAACAAACCCACTCTTGCCCAAAGACTTTCCTGTGTCCTACTAGGGATGCTCTGTATAGATCTGGATCACATGGCCCAGAGTGCTCACAGTGGTCCTCTGATGCATCAAAGAAAAGATTCCCCCTTAAGATGTGAGGATCTCGGGCTTGTGAGAGGGTAATCCAGAGGCAACACCGAAGCCTCTGTAATTAATGGACTGGAGAGTAGTGAAATTCCTTCAGGCGCTTAAATAACTTGTGAGTCTGCTTTTGTGATCTTAGACCAATTTGTAGCTGCAGGGTAAGGCAGAGTGACAAAAGATGAATGGCTAGAATTGGAGTGTGCTTTAAAGTGTCCTGTAGCTAGGGTACCCACCTCCCTTGTTCAAGAAAGAACACATAAATGTTAAGCAATATCTCTTCTCATGATTTGTTCTTACACAGGGGGGTTTCTTGGCAGGGATCCCTAATAAAAATGTATTATTTTTTCTCTTCTTCATTTTTGCCTTCATTAGTTTCCTGTAGTGCTTCTCCCTGGACCTCTTTTCACTTTATTAAAGCTCATCTTGTGGAAATTATCTTACACTAAAGAACATAAATAAACTTTTATTTAGCAAGCTGTGGAAATCAGGGATATGCAGCAAAGACAACTGAGCTCATTAAGCAGCAATGTCGCTAATGCTCTCTCACTCATTACTCATCCATTTCACTGATTGCTTTAACAGGAGAGGAGGCGCCACTTCTCCCCTGGATCATCACATCCTTCTCTATGGGTGTCACAGACATAGGAGATAGGGGCCGGCCAGACTATGGGCTTTGGTGCTTCAGGAGACACAATGGGAATGTCATCACTGACAGCTCCAGCATTGGGTATTAGCTCTCTCAGGCTCTTCCCTTCCCTTCTCCCTCTATAACGGGCACAGTAGGAGGCGATAAGAGGCACACTGAGTTTAGGAAATCCTCTGAAATGGAAATTTCATACTCAGCATTTGGTGGGAACTAGTTCAGGGGATCCGGAAAGTAGCATCTATCATTTATACGGTGCGCTAGTTTATTTCCACTCTAAACCTGTGTTTACAGAGTTAGCTCAACACTGATTCTACCACTGTTACTGCCGGAAGCATCCTTTACCCCAAATAATTGAAAGAACTTGTGATATATTTCACCACAAGATTTGTTCAAGTTCTTGTAACAGGAAATATGTAGAAACTGATCTTCAGACTCTGAGTCAGGTAAGGAACCTAAAAGAGTCTTCTATTTACACATGGGAACAGACGGCAGGAAATTATCATCTGTGTGTACATAAATTCATGGCAAATTTTCAGCTACCGAATCACATGGAAAAATGGCTGGAGAAAAAGAAGTTTTTTAAAGAGAAGTATAGTTGATTTACAGCATTATATTAGTTTCAGGTGTACAGCATAGTGATTTGGTATTTTACAGCTCATACTCCATTAAAAGTTATTACAAGGCAATGGCTATGATTCCCTGTGCTATACAATATATCCTTGTTGCTTATCTATTTTATACATAGTAGTTAACGTTTTAAGTAGACTTCCTTAAAATATAGACTATGTGGCATATATGGAATTCACTTGGTGACTGGGGGCGGATGACACCTCACAAGGCTGGACCACCATCCTCTACAGCAGCAGGTTTGCAACAGAGTTGTTCCTTGCTGGAACAGCAACATAACAGGTACTGCAAGGTGAGCAGTTCCGTGTAGTTATTTCCTTAACAAGGGGCAAAGATTCCCCTGGTAATGACTCTGGAGAAGAAATCTAGTAATGTCATAATCTCAGCTATGGGTCAGGCACAATCCTAAGACTTCAATTGTGCCGTGTCATCAAATCTCCAAAGTCATTCCATATGTTAGGTATTATTGTTACCCAGACCCCCTTCCATTTCACACATGAGAAAAGAAGGACCAAGCAGAAGGTCCTACCGCTAGTATGCAGCCGTGCCAGTAGTAAAAACAAGGCTGCTTAACTGCAAAGCTGTTGCATTTGACAGCTACCCTCCAAAACATGGAAAGTCAGGATCATAGTCTTTACATATTCATCCCGGGTAAAGAAGATAATATACAAGTCAACAAAGTAAGCAGCAGGTTGAGATTAGGAGAAGCAAAGCAGTATGTGCCTGAGGTTAGAGGGTTAGAGCCTGGAGAGATTACAGAAAACCCAGCATGGAGCAACCGGAACTAATCGAGGGTATAGATAAGGACCAGGGACACCACTTCAACTTTCCTTGTGTCTGGGACATAATAATGCAATGGAAAGTCAGCTTGAATCAGAACAAGAAACCCAGTACTTCTTCGCACAGGTTTTCCTCTCTCTATTCAGTAAGTGGGGGACAACAGGGAGAAAGGGAATAGCTAGAATTTGATTGATTTTCCAATGCAGAGTGGTAACTGACCCTTCTCAGAAATGACATCCTGGGGACATCAAAAGAAAACCTTGGCTAGGTGGCGTCTGCCCATGTAAAACTGGAATTCTATTGCTAAAGAAAGCTAGCTAGTCAGGGCCCAGTAGTTATAGAAGTCACTCCTGCTCCCATTCGCCCAAATGAAGAACTACTTTAATCAACGGATCCTGGAGGCACAAGGGCTGGATTCTTAAATTTGTTGGCTAGGAAAAAGCATAGATGGGCTTTGTTTTATTTACTGATTATAAAATGAATACATCTTTATCCTGGAAAAAAAACTAAATTTGCAAAACTATATAAAGAAACATGCAGGGGAGTAAAAGGTACAAGCTATTGGGTATAAAATAAGCTACAAGGATATATTGTACAACGTGGAGGAATAGAGTCAATATTTTATAATAACTATAAATGGAGTATAACCTAAAAGAAAAAAAAAGAAATATCAATCACCCATATTGCCACACTTTAGAGGCAATCATTGTCAGCCGACATAATTTTTTCATACCCTTCATCTACTTCTAACTTCAGACCCCACTAAAGTCCAAGATGTCCTAAAAGATACTATTTATAATTAACGGGGACTGTACCACATGTGCTGAAAGAGTCTAAGAAGGAAATCCTCTTTTTCCTTCTTCTCAGGCTCTGAACAACCATTTCTTCCCCTGTGATGGACAATTTGATTAAGGAAGACTCCTAGTAAAATTGATGTGTGATTGGGGCAAAGGATTTTTCTCAGCCCTGAGAGTTAAGATTGCCTAGTGATAGGAAATGGGTGTTGTTCTGGGGTAGCCACAGTGAGATCTTCAGATAGCCATCCTTTTGTCAGCTTCGTGCCAGACTCCACAAAGTACCTCAGGGAAAGAAATTAGTTGGCAAACCCCTTGCTTATCAAATCTTTTCTTTTTCTCTCAAAGGCTGTCACCCTTTGAGAGAAAATAATGGGTGAAAAGGTACCACTTCCCAGCACAGAAGTTTCTGAGGCACAGAAGGTTCTTTCTCAAGACTTTATTACTTCATGCTAGTAAAGAGCCCTTCCCGAAGCTCTTTCAGAAACTGAAACTAGAATAAGATGAGATCTGGGACAACTTTCACCAAATTTCCCTCTCCGTTTTTGTATAATATGTTTGTGTTTCTGGTGGGGCTACAACAACTGTACATGTGTGCGGTGCACACAAAAATACATCTCTTGGATGCATTCACCACTCAGCCAATGTTCACAGACCATCACCTACATCCCAGGGGCTATTTTGGTTACTGCTGTGGTAATGAAAGCACCATGGACTCTGGAGGGCTTATATTTTAGTAAGAGATACAGACAATAACAAATCATATCTAATATAATTCAAAGTATTGGGACTTGCCTGGTGGCACAGTGGTTAAGAATCCACCTGCCAATGCAAGGAACACGGGTTTGAGCCCTGGTCCAGGAAGATCCTGCATGCCGCGGAACAACTAAGCCCGTGAGCCACAACTACTGAGCCAACGTGCCACAATTATAGAAGCCGGCATGCCTAGAGCCCATGCTCTGCAACAAGGGAAGCCACCGCAATAAGAAGCACATGCATTGCAACGAAGAGTAGCCCCCGCTCACCCCAACTAGAGAAAAAGTGTGTGCAGCAATGAAGACCCAGCACAGCCAAAAATTAAAAATAAATAAATAAATGAATAATTCAAAGTACTACATAGCACAACGAGAGATAGTTTTAAAAGCATCATACAGACATGATCAGATGCTTCTATTTTGCATGGGATAGTCAGGTAAAACCCTCCGAGGAGGTGTCTTTCAGCTGAGTTTGAATAAAATAAGGGGGCAAGACCATGGTTGACTGGAAGAAAAACAAACCAAACAGAGGAAAGAGTAAGTACAAAGGTCTGGGTAAGGGGGAGGTGGGAGGGATCGGGGAGGTGGTGAAATTTGCTTGGCCTCTTTAAGAAACAGTACTTGTGGCTGGAGTGAGGGAGGCAAAGGGGAAGTGGAAAGAAAGTCCTTTAGAAATCAGATAAACAGAGCCTGAAACACCATGAAAAGACATCACCATGGAAATCACTGGTTTCTCCCCACTTCTGCAGCCCTGAAGTCTGAATTTCTTCATGGGGCACCCACCGTCTTTGATGATCTAGACGCCACTCACTACTCAGCTCCCAGCCCTGACCCCTGGCTCATGTTCAGGCTTCTCTTCAGTTGTCCCGAGCTATCTCACCCACCCAGCTCCCCACGTCCTTCCTGGCCTCTCTGCCTCTGCACAGGCAATTTCCTCAGCCTCGAAAGGTTTTCTCCATATTGATCTGGTGAATTATGACCTTTCTGAGAAAAAACACCTTAGATGTGAGGCTTTTCCTGGCTCACACAGGAAACCACCCTTGTCTATACCGCTTCTATTTCTAGCATATCTGATAGCTGCTTTGGGGTAATTACTTCTCTGCATAAAAATATGAACTTTGTGCAGTCACAAACTAGCTCTTTTAGATTCCGTATGGTTAGCACAAGGCCCCATGCATGGTAAAATAATAATAATAATGCACATGCATAAGTGAATGAGCTTGTGAGTGCCTACATGAATGAAAAGTTGTCTGAATGAATTTGGGGTTTGTTTTACTTTGGGTCAATAACACAAAGAGTCATCACAAAACGGACTCCTCTTTCATTCTCATTCAGCCAAGGAGACAGGTTTTTTTTCTTTTTCTTTTTCTAAGAGAAAACGGCAAGTGAAGTAAATGTCAAGAATGTTCTATGCATGGAAAATATAATAACTACATAATACACCTGTCAAAATGGTGTTTAAAATAAAATGCTAACAGGCCCATAAAACTGAAGAGGCTTTGTGGGAGTTGCTATTATAAAGCAGTTTTTAATGCTCTGCAAAGAAAATTATCACCTACGTGAAACTTTTAGAGCAACTGTGATTTAGAGGTGGAAACTGTACTTGACACTACCAGTAAGCCATTTCAAACACTTCTTATATCTGATCATTGGTTTGCAAATCTATACAATGGGCCAACCCTTATGTGCTCAGGGCTGGATGGGGAGGAAATGAAAGACATTTCAGAGTAAAGTTTTTCTTTAAATATTGCCCTTTACTTAGGGTCAAAGTCTAAATTTAACATAGAGTATTAAATATATGAAATTAATATGTGCCTAAACATTATATAGGAAAAATAAATGATCTTCCATATGATTCAATGATCGAATTAAGTTGGAAATAAAATCCCCTCATAAAAGTCAAGATATTAAAAATCGGAGGTAAGTCAAGAAAATGAACTAAAGATATTTTTCCTGCTCTATTTTTTCATGTCCAACATCTCTTTTCTCACTTTTCTCCTTTGGTCACAATTGCTCTAGGTTGCTGTTGATCTCTCTCCGGCAGGGATAGGAGTGTTCCAGCAGAGCCTAAAGTAGGAAATGCCTCAGGTGAAACCACGGTGGACACTGAAATCATGGATATGGGCAGAGCTCATCCAAGTGTACAAACTAAATCTGGCGATTTGGAGTCTAACTGGGTTAACCAAATGGAGGAGCCAGAAAAGGGACAGATATCTGAGGTCCACAGCCAGGAGAAATGGGGGTCGGTGGCAGGGGAAGAAGTAGAAAGGAGAGGAAGGAAGAGGAAACACAGCTAACACTTATTCAGAGCTCCACGTTGTTAGGCACTATTTTAAGTACCAGAAGCACAAAGCTCACAGTTAGCCAACAGCATCCTGGCACCCGCCTGGAGGAGGCTTGATAATCAATTGGAGGAATTACCTGGCACGGCTGGCTTGGTTCAAAGGAGAACCTATTGGTGGTAACATGAATAGTCATCATTTTCCATGACTTTCCAAGAGAATTCCCTTGGAATCTCTTCTTACCACTGGTATTGTTCCTTCTCTGCGTTTTCAGTCTGTCATTGTAATTGTGGATCTCTAAAGCACAGTCATTAGCCCTCTGGTTTTCTCTAATACTCTCCCTCTTTCTAATTAGCTGAAAATACTCTCAATACTTCAAACAGGATGTCTAATGACAATTCGCAGATCTTTAAGCATTCTCTCTAATCAGTTGAATGTAGGAATCACCAGTTGGATGTCCCACCATTACTCAAACTTAGCATAGCCCTGTTATCACCTTCAAAGAAACTTCTCAAGACATTAAGGGAATTATAAATTCTACAGAGATATTTTAGACATATTGTATTTATTAATTTGTTCACTCTTCTTAGATTCCAGGACAGTTGATTCCAGGGCTTGTGACTTTTTCTAAGCAGCATTGCTTAGAGCATCTAGTACGATGCTTGGCACATGGAGGGACCCATCACATGTTTAGTTCACTGAAGTGAACTTAATGGTTAAGTAAATATGAAGAAATGGAATAGCTAAGAAAACACAATTTAGTTAAAATATTTTGGACTGTTCAGAAAATATTTTTAGCAATATTTTCAACCCTGGATTCTCTATGTTCATTAGTGATTTTCAAAATATCAAGGAACATAAAATATATCATATATTTTGTTGAGCAAAATATATACTTACATATATATGAAAAAATAGAATTATTTCAATTGCAATATCATTTGTAGCACCAAGCAGAAACCACAGAAATACTCATTAATGAGGGTTGGTAAAAGAAAGTGTGGTACGTCAACAAAATAGCATATCACATTAAATACTCTGTGTGTGTGTGTGTGTGTGTGTGTGTGTGTGTGTATGAGAAAACACAAGGTGCAGCCCAGTTTGTGTATCATTATCATTCTGCTTGGATTTATTTAAAAAATTCACACTGCACAAGAAACTGGGAAATACACACTACTATATATAAAATAGATAAACAGCAAGGTCCTACTTTTAGCACAGGGAACTACATTCAATATCTTGTAATGATCTATACTGGAAAAGAATCTGAAAAAGAGGGACTTCCCTGGTGGTACAGTGGATAAAACTCCACGCTCCCAAGGCAGGGGGCCAGGGTTCGATCCCTGGTCAGGGAACTAGATCCCACAGGCATGCTGCAACTAATAGTCTGCATGCCACAACTAAGGAGCCCTGGAGCTGCAACTAAGGAGTCTGCCCGCCACAACTAAGGAGCCCACGTGCTACAACTAAGGAGCTGGCAAGCCACATCTAAGACCTGGCACAAACAAATAAATAAATAAATATTTTTAAAAAATAATCTGAAAAAGAATATATATTATATATTGTATATATTCACTGTACATAAGCTTTTAGTTTGATGCAGTCCCATTTATTTTTGCTTTTGTTTCCCTTGCCAGAAGAGACAGATCAAAAAATATGTACATTGCTAAGGCTGATGTCAAAGAATATATTGTCAATGTTTTCTCCTAGAGTTTTTTGGTTTTAAGTCTTACATTTATTTAAGTCTTTAACCTATTTTGAGTTTATTTTTGTATATGGTGTAAGAAAGTGGCCCAGTTTCATTCTTTTGTATGTAGCTGTCCAGTTTTCCCAAACACCGTTTACTGAAGAGGCTGACTTTTTCCCATAGCATATTCTTGCCTCCTTTGTCATAGATTGACATATAAGCTTCAGTTTATTGCTGAGCTCTCTATTCTATTCATTGATCTATGTGTGTCTGTTTTTAATGCCAATACGATACTACTATGATTACTATAGCTTTGTAATACAGTTTGAAATCAGGGAGCATGATATTTCCAGCTTTGTTCTTCTTTAAGATTGTTTTGACTATTTGGGGTCGTCTGTGATTCCATACAAATTTTAAGATTACTTGTTCTAGTTCTATAAAAAATACCATCGGTATCTCGATAAGGATTGTGTTGAATCTGTAAATTGACTTGGGTAGTATGGATTTTTTTTTTTTTTTTTTTTTGCCTCTCACTGTTGTGGCCTCTCCCTCTGCGGAGCACAGGCTCCAGACGCGCAGGCTCAGCAGCCATGGCTCATGGGCCCAGCCGCTCCGCGCCATGTGGGATTCTCCCGGACCAGGGCACGAACCCACGTCCCCTTAATCTGCAGGCGGACTCTCAACCACTGCGCCACCAGGGAGCCCAGTATGGATATTTTTTAACGTTAATTCTTCCAATCCATGAGCATGGTGTATCTTTCCTGCTTTAGCTGCTTCTCACAAATTTTGATATGCTGTGCTTTCATTGTTATTTAAATCAATATTTTACAATTTTTCCTTCTGATTTCTGTTTGGGTTACTTAGAAGTATGTGTTTAATTTCCAAATATTTGGGAATGTTTCAAGATATCTTTTGTTATTGATTTCTGGTGTAATTTTGTGATGGTCAAAGAAGAAATATATATGTATATAATTGTTTAATATACATACACATTTAATTTTTTAAGATTTATTTTATGACTCAGAATGTGGTCTAGGTCACTGACTGTTCCATGCACATTTGAGAAGAAAGTTTGGTGGAGTGTTCTTTAAATTTTAATTGGGTCTAGCTGGTTGCAAGTTCTGGCCATCTATAACCTTAGTGTTTTTCTGCTTATTTGTTCTATCAATACTTGAGAGAGAAGTATTGAAATCTCCAACTATAATTGCAGATTTTTCTATTTCTCCTTAAAGATCTATCTGTTTTTGTATCATATATTTTGAAGTTATGTGGATAAGTGCATAGAAGAAATATGTATTTTTTTAAAAGAAAAAAGTCAGGAGTTACAATGATATTTTCAGTTAAAATTTCAAATGAACAAGTTTTGACCTAATTTGATTTCATATTTGTTAACTTTTTTTAATTGAAAATCATGTTTTCTGAAATATATTAAGAACATCGAAGTTTGTACTTCTCTGATCAGTAAGAGCAAATATCTTTTCATACAGTTAAGGGCCATCTTAAATTATTTTTCTCTAAATTGTTTACTCATGTATTTTGTCCATTTTGCTGTTAGTCTTCCACTTCTTAATTTTTAGGAGTTCTTTATATATTAGAGATTTTCAAACATTTTTCTGTTATACATTTCCATGTAGATTTTCCCAATATTTTCATTTGGATGTGGGTTGTCAAAGCTTTTTTTAGTTATAAATGCTTTGTAATGTAAATGAAATCACCAATATTTTCTTTAATTGCTTTTAAATTTTGAATCATAGAGAAATTTTCCACTCCTTCATTTTAGAATGAAATCCATCCATTCTTTTCTAGTATCTTTATAACCTTTTAAAAAAATATTTAGGTCTGTCAACTATTTGGTGTTTGTGTTTGGAGTGTTGTACAAATTTTTATCTTTTTTCAAATGGCTATCCAATTTTCCAATACCATTTATCAAAAAGTCCATCCATTCCTCACTAACTTGAGATAACTTCTTGGTCATATGTTGAGATTCCATATACCCCGTATATATTTCAGAGATTTACCTTTTGTCCAATTAGTCTGTAGGAACATTCCCATATAGCCAATACCATACTGTTTTAATTATAGAGGCATTACAATTTGGTAGGGCTGTTCCCCAAATTGCTCTTCTCTTTAAGGATTTTTCTAACTAATTTTGTCTTAGAGAACAGTGTTGTTTTCAGATTGTTTAGTTACAAAAACAATGTATGTATTTTATTGTAATGCCACAAGTTTATGAATTTACTTAGCAAGAACTGACATCTCACCAATATTCCTTGGACTCTCTAACCATGAACATATTACTTTTCTATCTGTTGAGGTCAATTTTTTATAATGAATAATTATTTTAAAGGTTTTCTCATGTAAGTTTTAAGCATTTTAAGTATATATCTAGGATCATTTGTTGTTTGTATTTTGGTAGGGGGACATTAAAGATAACTCCGGCTTCATTAAATTAGTGTGCAATGGTAATTCTTTCTCCTGCTCCCTCACCATCGAAGCCTCCCTACCTTCAAGCTTCTACAAAGCATCTATTACTGCGACCACCATTTCATCGCCTGTAATTCTGAAATCTTATTCACACACATTAATGACAACCTGGATTGTAGATTGTTCACAGGGTAGGCTGGAATATACAGGAATCTTTCTTGAGTGTATGTGTTGGAAGCTGGCTGAACTGGTATAAAATCTAGAAGGAAGAAGATTGACATGTAAACTTATTAAGGTGAGTTCAAGAAGTTGTAACTTGGCTTATGAAACTCAGAATGTCAGCAGCCCTGTTCTTCACTTAACTTCTTGCACGCCTTTCCCACCTGGTAGATTGCATCTCTCCTGGGCATATATTATGTCAGCAGAACATCCTGACATAAATTTTCTTTCACTTAAGTTCACAGGCAGTGTTCAGGAAAACTACCATTAGGAATGGTAAGAGTGAAAGTTGAAGCGGGTGGGATGCAGAGGGGTGGGGACGACAATTACGAACTGAATTGGAGGCATTGTTCTGATGCTGTGAAAAGTGCTTTCAAGTATATTAGTGATATTCCTGTGAAAGCCACCTTATTAATTCATTCAAAATAAAACAGCCATTATGTAGAAATTGTGACACAGAAGGAAAGAACATAATGATCCTTTTGTTACAAACATCTAAGGCAAATAAGTCAAGATTTAATCAGGGTTCCCTAAAAGAAATGTTAAGTGTTAGAATTAATGGGTCTTTTGAAAATATTTCTGAATATTAAAAAACTATTAAAATAATCTGAAAATACCTATTCTTCTTCTCATACAGTTATTTTCTCTCTTCCTTATACTAATAAGTCTCCCTAGAAGTTAAATATCTGTTTCAATTAACCTTACTTCTTGTTGACACTGAGCTCCCAATTATTAAAAAGTAGGACAGAAATAAATGGTTACCAAAATTAATAATATATGTAATTATATTCTATTCTCTACATTGGGTAGTAACAAAAGATACTCTCCCCAAATATTTTTGCATAAATTCTCAGGCATATACAGAATAATATCCAAGCATTTTCAAATTTTTGAATATTGGTCATCCCTTGGCTATATTAATAATGTATTGGAATGTATCCCAACTCTATCTCCTTTATTCTGACTTTCTTGTCTCATAACAGAGCTCATTAGAGTGTAGGACTCTGCCTATACGTGGAACAGAAGCCACATTGGTGGGGTGTTGAGTTACTCTCAATACCATAATTACAGGTGCTTGCTAGTAATTAGCAAGATGGGGGTCATATAATTTTGAGAACCATCTTTCAATCCTGATCACTTTCTCACAGCAACACTCTCTGACAGGTATATTCATCTTTCAAATTTAAAAATTGCAAGATCAGGAGACTTAAAATGACCAGATCCAAAAATAAGTGCTAAAAGAGGGAGCCCAAAAATTGAAATGATGATTATAACTATCCCACCTCTGAACTATTAGCTCCCTTGTGTTTTCTTCTTTTTTTTTTTTTTTGACATGAACCATTTTTTAAGTCTTCATTGAATTTGTTACAATATTGCTTATGTTTTATGTTTTGGTTTTTTGGCCCTGAGGCATGCAGGATCTTAGCTCCCCGACCAGGGATCGAACCCACACCCCCTGCATTGGAAGGCTAAGTCTTAACCACTGGACTGCCAGGGAAGTCCCTCCCTTGTGTTTTTAGTGCCACTTGTATTGGTGGTTAGAAATGCCTCCCTGACAAAATGACATGCTTGCTTCCCAGTTATTGAGAGAAGAGCTGGAAATTGGTGGTGTTACTGCTGCCCTATCCATAGCCAACATTCTCAGCTGTAGCAAACATTCTAGCATCTGTCATTATTTTAAAACACCAACCAGAAGGTACAGCCATTTCCTTATAGCTATGAATAATTCATTGAATATTTCAGGTACTGACGTCACTAAAAGTAACAGGAAAGTTGAAGGCCCTGAGCTTAAAACAAAATCCTAACTATTGCTCAATACTGTTATTTTTTTTAAACATGACACCAGTCAAGCTAATTTCCTAAAGACTTTGCTTGTTGTATTTTAACATATTGACTTCACAGCAAAATTCCAAGTACCTTCTGAAATATCGAACAAATGCTGAAGTCATTCTTATAATATTTCTCTAGTTCTTAAAATCTAAGTACAGATGAGATCTTACTTTCCTTTTACACTCTTATCCAGATGCCTTAACATGACTGACACTTGAATATTGAACCAGACTATGAGAGACTGAAAGTTAGTTTGAAAAATCCTGTGGAGAAACTGGAATTGTGGGCAATAGCTCTATTTTTCCTTTTTTATTTTTCCATTAAAAAAATGTTTTTAGGGCTTCCCTGGTGGCTCAGTGGTTGAGAGTCCGCCTGCCGATGCAGGGGACACGGGTTCGTGCCCCGGTCCAGGAAGATCCCACATGCCGCGGAGCGGCTGGGCCCGTGAGCCACGGCCGCTGAGCCTGCGCGTCCAGAGCCTGTGCTCCGCAACGGGAGAGGCCACAACAGTGAGAGGCCCGCATACGCCAAAAAAAAAAAAAAAAAAAAGTTTTTATTGAGACATAAGTGACATAGAACATTATGTAAGTTTAAAGTGTACAACATGTTAGTTTGATACATTTATATATTGCAATATGATTACCACCGTAGCATTAGCTAACACCGCTATCCTTTCACATAATTATTATATCTTTTTTATGGTGAGCCCAATTAAGATCTAGTCTCTTAGCAACTTTGAAGTTTATAATACAGCATTTTTTTACTATAATGATTATTCTGTGCATTAGATGTCCAGAATTTATTTATCTACTAGTTGCGAGTTTGTACCCTTAAACCACATCTCCCCAAATCCCCCCACCCCCAGACACTGATAACCCCTGTTTCGCTCTCTGTTTTATGAGTTAGGCTTTCTTCCATTTTGAAGATGGATACTCTATTCTGTTAGAGAAAAAAGTTCTGAATTTGGTAGTGATAGATTAGGTTAATAACTACTAGCTATATATCCACGGGAAAATCAATCTGCCTCTCTAATCCTCTGTTTTCTCATCTGTTAAGTAGAGATATTAACACCTGCCTATAAGAGTGTTATACAGATCAATTGAGAAAACATAAGTGAAAACCTTTTTAAACCATAAAACAGCACAGCAAATTAAGTAATATTGTGATTGATTTTAAAAGAAGGAAGTAAAATCACCATAAAGGAAATTTGGATAAGTTCCCTCTCTTATTTTGAGTTAAGGGTATTTTTTCATATTATTTTATTCACACAATACATGAATAACTTATTGTAAAAGATTCACAAGTATATGGAGAAAAATGAGAACCTTTTTTTCTAATGAACTTGTTTAGGTTTTTTCCCCCTCAAT
Organism: Stenella coeruleoalba; assembly: GCF_951394435.1. Classification (NCBI taxonomy): domain Eukaryota; kingdom Metazoa; phylum Chordata; class Mammalia; order Artiodactyla; family Delphinidae; genus Stenella; species Stenella coeruleoalba. The sequence continues at coordinate 55,569,842 of NC_137156.1, forward strand.
GTAAACCATTCTTAATAGTTGAAAATATATTTTCTTCTTTCTTTATGCATTCAATCTGCTGTTGTTACATTTGAGACAGATGTGGAAAGGTGCTGTGGTTTGACCTCTGTGTGACCTTCTTTGTCATTTTTTCTGCTTGGAGTGTGTGGATCTTTTAGATATGAAGAAATAGAAATTACCTTCTGGATTCAGGTGATGACAAACTGAATCATTAACATCCCCCCCCCCCAAAAGCTTGGTGTTCGAAATGTTAGAGGTTTTTTTTTTTTCAGTGAAAATATCCCATTATCCATGATTCATCAATTTTAGGCTGTTAGTAATATGAAAGTTTGAGAATCAAACTGACAGGAAAATAGCACCAAATCACTAATGTGGATCTTAAAAATGCTGCACAATTTGATTGCTCTGCTATTTTCAGTGGAATATAACGCCAAAATGATACCTTAGATCTGTTGAATATACAATTTCTTGTCAAACTTTTTTGAGATGTTTTTGAATTTTACATTTCAGATGTTGCTTACTACTCTAGAGGTACTGTGATGGAAAACAGCCACTAGTTTATTTGGGATTTCATAAAATTTTGTATCAAATCTTAATTGAAAATTTCTACTTACAGATTCTAAGAATCTTTATCTTAATTGTTAATAAAGATAATATATTTTTATGTTCTATATAACCACAATAGCTATACACCAAAAGCTAATTTTCATTTTTATAACTATTTTAGGAAGTGAGAAATCTACATCCATGATCTTTAAAATTTGTGCTTTTTTTACCCCTAAAAATATGTTGAAAAACTATGTAATGTACCTCTTTACATATTTAGAGTTGACATATAAAACTTTTTATTATAAATCTAATTAGTTGTAAAATATGTAATTTCTAGCATATCATAAATAGACATTTTAAAATAAAATTCTTTAATTGCATCTAATAGAATCTAAACCCTCAATCTATTTGATACCCACATTTATTTATTTAGACAAATACCCAAACTCTTATTTGGGTATTGATGTGAAATATTTTACATCATTCCTTAATGTTTTTGAACTTATATTTATATTCTATGTAACTCTGGAAAGGTGAGGCACAGGGAGGTCAAGTGAGTTGCCCAAGGTCACACAGCATGTATATGGTGGCTCTGGGTATGAACCCAGACTGCTTGCCTCAGAGTCTGTTATTTACATTTATTATCAACAATTCATTATTTACATTTTGAATTTAAATAAAATTTAAATATGTATGTTATTACCACATTATTTCCCTTCCTTTCCTTTTCTCTATCTAGAAACCTGCTAGTGGTATCCACTGTCTCTGATTAAGTCTGATTAAGGGCTTTTAAGTCTTGCTGTGCCTTGAGAGTTGTCAAGATTAAATACAATGCTGAGCCTTACTCTGGAAGAACTGACAACCCAGTGACTGCATCTGACAGTTTTCTCTATGTCACCCACAAAACCCATCCCACAGTGTGGAGGGTTCAAGGCATTTGGGAGGAGGCATCAAAATTATTTACGCTACAGCAAACACTGTGCCATCCATCTCAGACACATTGTGACATTAGATACAGATAACACAACTTCTACATCAGACAGATGAAGAAACAGAAGCTTTGAGGGCTACTAAAGGCCATGGAATAGGGATGACCCAGGTCTACCTGGCTCCAGCCTGTGCAAAGCTGTTTCCCTCATCCCCTCACTGCCCCTGGCCATGTGGTCATCCCTAAATAAATTCTGATTGAACTGGATTCCATACCTCAAGTTTATATTCCATGAAGAGAATACTTACGGAAACCTTAGCTATTACTCAGGCCTCCCCACAATCTGAACCGTGGCAGGACGCCAGTCTTCCACAGAACATATTCTACTGTACCATTTCTTTCTTCTGGTTTCAGAATAAATTCCTTTCAGTAAGAGTCTGAAGGCTTAAACTGTGCCTTTTTCTTTGTAGCCGTGCATATATTGGACACAAACTATTTATGGGAGTTAAAATAAAGCTTCATTGAAATGGAAGATTTTTTTTTAAATTTGCCATGATACTATGCTAAACTCCAACAGGTTACGATGAAGGACATACACACCCACAAAGTGAAATATCACAGAAATGACAAACATTTAGAGCCAGCAGGTTTTTCTCAGCTGCTTTGGAAAGGTAAAACTACATCTTTTTTCTCTCACATATGACCATATGTCTTTCACCATGATATAAGTGTTATTATATTCAAATTGCACTTTTGTTTATTCATTTCATCCTGACAGCAAATATTTAGGAAAGAGCTATAGGAAAATGTTTAAATGACTGATACTGCATTTGCTATCCAAAGCACAAATCAAGTTATCTCTAACAGCACTCAAATCCCTTTTCCATTTGAAACACAGATAATAAATTAATGTCAAAAATACACTTTGGCTTAAACATTTGTTTTGAAGATTAAAGATATGACCTGACTCTATTGTTAGTGAAAGTCAGACACATTCTGTTCTTTGGCGCATTGCAGCAGTGTGAGTCCATAAAAAGAAAAATCAGTTTTGGACTCTTCATCTTGAGTACTTGATATTTTTTTTAGGATACTTGTATTCGTGTGTCTTGAATACAGCAAGCTCATTTTTGTATAATATGGGAAGCAGATCTGGTACTGTGCAAAAACACAGGAAATGGATTCAGGATTCTTGCTTCTTGCTATGTAGATTTTGGGAAATTCATAATCTCAGTTTCCTCATCTATATAATGGGTATGATAGTGATGCCTGACTAATAGAATTGTTGCAAGTATTAAGTGTCATTATATGTGTAAATATCGTTACCATTTTACCTGACATGTAGTAAGGTAGTACGGACTCAATAATTGTCATTATTAATTGCATTACACTTATTACATATGAGAAAGTTGGCTAGGGTAAGAAAGATTTGGAAACATTTTCCAGAGTGATTATAATCAAATAAGTGCAAAATACACACAAGCATACTGAATGCTCGGAAAAGTGCTACACTGAAGAATACTCCCAAGCTTTAATTAACCCAGCATTTTTCAATGTTGTTTACCAAGGACAGGTCCTCTCACACAACACCCTAAAACTTTGATGTGAACATCCTACAGAAATCAGAATAGTGATAAGTACCCCAATATCAAGCCGTTCCTTGGTGGGATTTATATTTGAGAAATGTGTTGGTTTTGCTGATGATGTTGCCTTTTAAAGTAAGGTATTTTTTTTTATAATAAAGGAATGCACAGTTATTACTGAAGTTTTGGAAAATTAAAAATATAAAATATAATGATTAATTCCACTTAGGCTCATCTCCCACCCTCCCAGAAAAAGCATTGTTGTTTTTTTTTTAAGTTGGATTTTTAACTGAATATAAAACTTAAAAGATATGGTGGAATGTACATCAAAAGCTTATTACATGCACAATACTCCAAGCTATCAGTGTAGGGAAGTTACAGATTTTTCACTTCATTCAGCTGAGTTTTTAAAACATGAAACAAAATATGAAAGTTCTAATGCATGTGAGCTCTTCTAATAAAGAACAATGATCAACAGCAAAAAAAAAAAAAAAAAAACGCAATCAAAAAATGGGCTGAAGACCTAAATAGACAGTTCTCCAAAGAAGAAATACAGACGGCCAACAGGCACATGAAAAGATGCTCAACATAGCTAATTATTAGAGAAATGCAAATCAAAACTACAATGAGGTAACACCTCACACCAGTCAGAATGGCCATCATTAAAAAGCCTACAAATAATAAATGCTGGAGAGGGTGTGGAGAAAAGGGAAGCTTCCTACACTGTTGGTGGGAATGTAAGTTGGTGCAGCCAGGGTGGAAAACAGTATGGAAGTTCCTCAGAAAACTAAAAATAGAATTACCATATGATCCAGCAAACCCACTCCTGGGCATATATCCGGACAAAACTATAATTCAAAAAGATACATGCACCCCTATGTTCATAGCAGCACTATTCACAATTACCAAGACATGGAAACAACCTAAATGTCCATCGACAGATGAATGGATAAAGAAGATGTGGTATATATATACAATGGAATACTACTCAGCCATAAAAAAAAACAAAATAATGCCATTTGCAGCAACATGGATACAACTAGAGATGATCATACTAAGTGAAGTAAGCCAAAAAGAGAAAGACAAATACCATATGATATCACTTCTATGTGGAATCTAAAATATGACACAATGAACCTATCTATGAAACAGAATCAGAATCCAAGACATAGAGGACAGACTGGTGGTTGCCAAGAGGAAGGGGGTTGGGGGAGGGATGAAGAGGGAGGTTGGGGTTAGCAGATGTAAGCTTTTATGTATGGAATGGATAAACGACAAGGTCCTACTGTATAGCACAGGGAACTGTATTCAGTATCCTGTGATAAACCACAATGGAAAAGAATATATTAAAAAAAGAATGTATGTATATGTATAACTGAATCACTTTGCTGTACAGCAGTAATTAACACAAGATTCTAAATCAACTATACTTCAATTAAAAAAAATTTTTTTAATTAAAAAAAAGAACAATGAGTCCTTCTGACGCAACAAGACTTGTTCTAGCAGCTCCTCTCCTAACTAATTACACCTGCTGAGGAAGAGCAAGGTTGCCGCTAGAATAAGGTCACCCCTTGTGGCTGTTCTTGCAGCTCAAGAACTCATTTTACACAACAGGCAAAACAAAAACCTGAAACCAAAATCCATTCTGTCACCATGACAGAACTTCAGAGCAGGATGAAACTTAGAGATGTTTAGAGAATTCGCGGCAGGCGCGTGTGGGCACGTGTTTCTGTGTCTACTGAACTCGAGTGAGCTCCTACGAGTTTTCTCCGGTATGATTTTTCAGATCCTGGCACTTAATCTTCCCGTATCTCTGGGGACCGGGTGAGAAAGAGTGCCAGCGAGAGCTCTAAAAAGCCCTAAGATCAAACCATGCAGTGATTCCCGCTTAGGTCAGCACGTGTTTCTTTCTCATTAGGACAAACACCTGAGAGCAGAATTCCTCAATGGGTGAAACACCTGCACCCACGGCCTGCTCCCGAGTTCTGTGGGCTGATGGAGCACTCCTTAGACTCCCGGGGCCCAGCAGCCACAGAACAGGGGCGACGCTCCTTACGACGACTCACTAGAAATGAACAGGGCCACTGCGAGACCAGGCCCAGCCCACCTCTCCGTTTGTCCACTGTGGGCAGCCCAAAACTCTTAAGGGTAACTTTAAGTCATTATAATCTCATTACAATTCACAGCAACAGAAACACACGCATCCGAGCGCCATGCCATTCTGCAAGGGACGAAGGTTAAAGCACGAAGGGCCGCGCCGCCCTGGTCTCCCCACCGGCTCCCATGTCCGTGGCTACACGGCCGCACGCCGCCCTTCGCCGCTACCGGGGCCCCAAGGTCAAGGCGCGAAGCACGCCGCTCAGAAACCACCAAATCACTGCCACTGACCCCAGAACACGAGTGCCGGGACCTGAGGGCCTCGCCGGGACCTGAGGGCCTCGCCAGGCCCCCCCTCGTCCACCGTCTACCTACCCCCGGCAACCGACTAGGCCGGTGCAGGACGACCCGCGGGCCGCCTTCCCCGGGAGCCCCCGGGCCCGGCCAGACTCCAGCCCGCAGCTCCCGGGCCGCGCGCGGCGCCCGCCGGCCGGTCAAGCTGCCCCGCATCCCTTGGGACCCGCGCAGCACCTCACCCAAGCCCGGCCCGGCCACTCAATCCCCCAGCCCCCCAGACTTCAGCCCCCGGCCAGTCCACTCACCGAGCAGCAGCAGGAGCAGCGGCCGTCGCCGGGCCTTCGGGGGCCGCCATGGGCGCGAGCGGAGTTGTGCTGGGTCGGGGGGCTGACCCGGCGGAGTGAGGGCTGCTGGTCCCAGTGCGGCGCCCTCTGCAGGAAAGAAAGAAAAAAGCATTGTTAACCTGAGTTGCGTGACTTTCCCTATTTTTTCTTCGTTTATTTATTCGGTTTTTATTCGTATGTCTTACTTAGACTCATTCTGCATCTAAAACCTGGTATGTAGCTTTTCCACTTAACATTTTAACAAGTTGTTCTAAACTTCATAGATTTTGTTGGTAAAATATTCTATTGTTTTCAAATGAGTTGCCATGGCATAAGTTACCTAACCATTAATTGATGATAATGTATTTATGCTTTTACCAAGTTGTCATTCTTACAAACTAGTGTTAAACTCTCCAAAAATTCTAAAATTTTTAAATTCTAAATTTCTCTTCCCCATATTTTGAACTACTTATTCACAGTGAAATCTGAGAACTGGGGTTAAAGTATCAGAGTTGTATTTACTAATTCACTTTTTAAAATAAATTTTTTTATTTTATTTATTTATTTTTGGCTGCGTTGGGTCTTCGTTGCTGCATGCAGGCTTTCTCTAGTTGCAGCGAGCGGGGGCTACTCTTCTTTGTGGTGCGCACGCTTCTCATTGCCGTGGCTTCTCTTGTTGCAGAGCACAGGCTCTAGACACACGGGCTTCAGTAGTTGTGGCTTGTGGGCTCTAGAGCACAGGCTCAGTAGTTGTGGCACACGGACTTAGTTGCTCTGCGGCATGTGGGGTCTTCCCCCGGCAGGGAGCAAACCTGTGTCCCCTGCAGTGGCAGGCAGATTCTTAACCATTATGCCACCAGGGAAGTCCTAATTCACTTATTCAACAGATACTCACTTTTATCTGGGTATCAGTGCTAGGTGTGGTGCTAGTGTTGGGAGCTAATGGGATTCAGCCATGGATCCTGTCTTAAAGGACATGCTATCAGATTTTTAAGACTATGGATGTATAGAGACAAATTGCTTTCCGTTAAAAGCGTGGTCCAAATTAGTGCTATAGATTATTGTAATTAAACTCCAATGGCAGTTGTAGAAATATATTAAAAATATAGACACAGATACAGTTATAGATGCAGACATACAGATACTGTATATGGACATGTAGATGTGAATTTGTCTTGGAGAGGAAGGTAGCATTATGATGAATGTGTGAACATCTCTCATTCTTCTCTTTTCATCCCAATTCCGCTTTAGTAGTAACCTATTTATCTAAAATATATGTAAATATCTGAATATCACTGCCAGTTATCTAATTTGAATATTATTTTTGCACGTATTTCCCAAAACAGAGACATCAAAAGAAATTCTTAAGTTTTTAATATATTTTAATTGATATTATCAAATTGCTCCAGTATGATCTAGCCCTGGAGGAAATTCCAACCTGCCTCTAGGTCCTCAAATTCTCAGGTCATTTAATACTTAAAAATTCATTCAACAAATAGCATTCCAGCAAACTGCTTCCAAATGTTTCTCTCTCTCTACTCTGAATTCCTTCAAATTAATGCCACTCATAGAATCTTCCTTCCACCATTGCTATAGCAACTCAAAGTGGTTTCTCCCTTCTTTCAGTTCTCCCCAACCCAGCTACCAAATCAACACTCCTGAAACCTGATTCTGATCATTTCGCCCTCTCAACCAGAAGCCTTTCATGACTCCCCACTAACCTCAGAGTAAGAATATCTGAAGACAATTTTTTCAAATCATATTTTCTCCTTCCTTTCAGGCAACTCCAATTCCAGTTAAATCCAAGTCCCCAGCTCCCCATACCCTTCACTTTTCCACCTACTTCCTTGATTCACTCTGTCTAGTTGACTAGTTGATCTAGAAAGCCCCATGATGTCTACATAGTGATAATAGTTGTCAAGATAATAGTTGTCAAGAATCAACTATCTGCTTTATGCCTGGAACTGAATGAGTGTTTCCAAATGTTATCTCATGTGCTTTAATCATCACAGCCTCGATTTCACACTCAAAACAACTGTGATGACTTCAGTGACTTGTCCAAATTCATACAACTTGCTTAAATTTAGAGCTCTCTTGGACTCCAGAGTTCTTGTTAAACTTCAGTATATTCCATCATCCCAATACTACTTGGTTTTTGGTTTTTTGTTTTGTTTTTTGGTTGATTTTTCTTTTTTGGGGGGGGCCACACCACGCATCTTACAGGACCTTATTTCCCCAACCAGGGATCTCACTGCCCCTGGCAGTGAGAATGCCGACTCCTAACTACCAGACTGCCAGGGAATTCCCAACTAGTTTTTTAATCACAGTTATCACCAAATTCATGAAGTCCTTTCCCTCATTCCAGTTAGAAGTGATTTCTCACTCTTCCAAGTTCCTGTAAATCTTACTCTGTATCTCTAGCTCATCACTGATTATGTTTCCTCTTCATTTATTTAGGTAATGTAAGGTCGGATCTTAACAAACGATCTTAACAAACGGCACGGCGAAACAGAGGAAAGCTTCAAGTGAGCTTTATTAGGGAGCGCTCCCGGGCGAGGTTCACTGGTCCGAGAGAAAGGGGGCCAGAGAAGTCGCACCCCAGCGATCGTTGGGCAAGATTTTATAGGGGAAGAAGGGAAAGGGGTGTGGTGAATCTGGGAGGGCACAGGGTATTCCTTATTTGGTGGTCTTTTCAGGTATCCTGGGGAACCGTTAGTCCCGCCCCTCGAAAGGCGGGAAGGCTGGGCCGGGTTCAAAGTCCCCAGGTCAGTTCCTGAAAGTGGGTGGTCTGGAATGTCTCCTGGGCAGTTTCTGGAACTGGGTGGTCCAGAGAATTTCGGTCTGATGCAACCTGTGAATCTGATTATGTTCCCCTGCCTCGGGCCAGTTGGCCTTACAGGTAATATGTCTTTTTTCAATTTTTTATCCATTCAATATTTTATAATTAATATTTTATTAAGTCTGGGCCTAGTAAATGGCAAGGACTTTGCTAGGCATCTGGACTATAAAACAAAGTAAACATGATCCTTGCTCTCAAAAAACATACAATTTACTTGTGTGAAGGAAACTCAAAATAAATATATACTTATACATTTTAACTAGTTCTGTGAAGCAAAAGCATGGAGTACAGGAGAAAATAAAGAAGGATCATATTGTGTATGTGGGCGGGGTGGAGGGGGTGAAGATTATTCAGAGTTGGCCTTGGTGAGGAAATAAACTGTCAGCCAAGACATCAAGATGAAAAGAAATTAGCCAAGTGAAGAATGGGAATGTAGAGGAACAACATTCTAAGCAGAAGGAAAATCACAGGCAAATGTTTTGAAGCAAAAACAGACTATTTTCCAAGAATTAAAAGAAGGTCATTCAAGGATGCAGTATAAAGCTGTGCCATTGTCTGTGTGAATGGAGCCCCACAGGGTTTTGCAGTGGTGCCCTGAGGTCAAAATGCCTTGAGAGTGAACCAATGGACTGGAAAAGTAGAACTGCAACCGTGTGGAAAGGAAGGCAGGACCACATCATTCAACAGTCTGCTAAAGAGTTCACATCTACTTTAAGTGCAAAGGGAAGTCTCTTCCAAGATTTAACCAGTGATTGCTGTAATCCAATTTCAGATGTTTATTTATTCTTCTAGAAGGGAAACACTGTGGGTTGATACATCAATGCATACCTTTTATCTTTAATATGTCTTTAACTCCACAGTGCCTAAATAATTATTTGAGGATATCGGTTGTTTAATGCTTATTTCCTGAGATAAAATGAGTTAGCGTTTCTATCTTCATATAGGCATTGTCATTATGGCTATTTTCTTATATCCTTATGAGACAGGAGATAGATGGGCCCCAGGCTGAGCAGCTGGAGTCTGTCCCCTGTGGACAGATACTCCAAGATGAAGATGATAGCAGGAGCAAGGAAAAGGCTGGGCCCTGCCCAGATAAGAGATAAAGAGACCACATATTCCTCATTCTCAAAGTCAAGGAGACCTTCCCTACTACACATGTGCAGAAAGCCTCCTTGGAGGTCAAAGGGCGGGTGGCACCACCCCATAGTAGGTGATGTCAACCTACCCATAGGCCTCTTCACTAGAATCCATCTTGGCTAAGAGATGCGCATGCACACATGGGAGGACCCTGAGATAAACCAAATACGGACTTAGAACCAGGCAAAGCAAGATGATTGGCCAGAGGAAACCTGGAACAAATGCCCCATATAAGTGATTCAAACTACTATGAGGGCGTGACTCTCTGAGCCTGCATGTGTGAGTCTATTCACACATGTCTTTTTTCCTCCTAGTAAACACTTTACTTGTTTCACTACTTTCTGTCCTTTTGAGGGAATTCAGTTCTACAAAGCCGATGGGCCAGGGCCTTGTCACTGGCCACTGGTCTAGTGGTCAGGATTCAGCGTTCTCACTGCCACAGCCTGACTTCAGTCTCTGGCTGGGGAACCAAAATCCTGCTTCAAGCCTCTGCAGGCTGAGGCCATTCAAAATGACTTACACCAACTCTCACTGGAGAATATGTGTGAAATTCTGCACCATTTTTCCCCCCAGGTGATATTTCTTTAATCATTTTTAATCAAGTTTGAACCTTCCCAAATAGCTGACTTGAGCTCATGATATTGTTGCTAGCTAGAAATGACCATGAACTACGAATGTTGGGTGCAATGATGGCTTTGACAGTCTAAGTGTAAAAGAACTGTCAAGCTTTTCACTCTAAGGCTACAGGTTACAGAAAATTCAGAAATAAAGTTTGGTGTTCCCTTTGAATCAATTTGTCACATCCTCTGCTAATCCCATTTCCAAAAGGGTTTACTTTCTAACGGATTACATACTATAGCCCTTGACCTTTCTGAGAGGACTGAATAAAGTTGAATTTGTACCAAGTTAGAGGTTGTATAGAATACTAGAAGACTGTCCTTTCCCAGTTGGAAATTCACTGGGTGGACTGATACAAATTTATTAGACTGGGGAGGAAAAGTCACTTATATTGCATAAACCAGTGCCAATCAGTTGGTAGTAGCTGTATGGAGAAAGATTTGGAGACCACATTTGGGCTGGGGAAGAAATGATTAACGGCATCTGTCACATGTTCAGAAGGAGGAAATGGCATTTGGACACATGGTTATTTCTGCCCAAGCTCATTTAGTATAGCCAGAGCCTTGAGTGGTGTTTCTAATATGAGAGAATTTAATCAAAACACGAAACAGGGGATTTAAAACAAGATTTTAAAGAATGGCAAAAAACACTATCCAGTATTAAAAAGGCTTGTGAAATTAAAAATAATATTCAAAGTGCTAGTAAATCAATAAGAAAAATGACCTCAAAATAAATTTGGGTAATAAGCCCAAGCACATATTGATTGTTTCAATTGTCCTTTATATTTAGCTTACTTGCTGAATTGTCCTCTAAATTTCTCATCATTGCTACCTTGACCCTCTCAGATTTTCACATGGAGAATCTGCTGGTAATTATAACAAATTCCATTGCAACTTCCAAATATCTAAATATTTTTTTCTTATTGCGTTGACTAGAAGTTCTTTAAAAATAAAAATAATGAAGGAGGGAGTGTACATCATTTTTCTGTTCTTACCTTGAATGAAATTATTTTAATATTTTACCATTGAGAGCCAGAGATTACAATAAGGTTTTTTTTAATCAAAATACAATTTAGATTTTATAAATAATTTTCCTGACATGAATTGATATGATTCATATGATTTTTTCACCTTTGAATTATTATGTAATATATTTCCCAATATTGATGAAATAAACATACTTGATTATGTTGTATTATTCATGCTCCAATGATTAATATACCAATATTTTATTTTAAGATTTTTGTTTCAATGTTTGAAAAATGAGAATTGCCCAAAAATTTTTTTCTTATGTATAACTATTGGTAAGATTATTGTGTCAACACTATGCTTGTTTAATAAAATTCTGTACTTTGTTGCAATTTATGTTCTGGGAGCAACTTTAAGGTAGTGGTTAAGAATCTAGGCTCCCACAAATCAAAACAGTATGGTACTGGCATAAACAGACACATAGATCAGTAGAACAGAATAGAGAGCCCAGAAATAAACCCACACTTATGCAATCAATTAATTTAGGACAAAGGAGCCCAGAATATACAATGGGGGAAGAATAGTTTCTTCAATAAATGTTGGGAAACTAGAGCGCCACATACAAAAAAAGTGAAACTGGACCACTATCTTACACCATACAGAAAAATCAACTCAAAATGGATTAAAGTCTTGAATGTAAGATCTGAAATCATCAGAATCCTAGAAGAAAGCATAGGGGTAAGTTACTTGATATCAGTCATGGCAATGATTTTTTGGATTTGACGCCAATAGCAAAGGCAACAAAAGCAAAAATAAACAAATAAGATTACATCAGACTAAAAAACTTCTGTACAGCAAGGGAAACCATCAACAAAATGAAATGGCAACCTATAGGGTGGAAGAAAATACTTGCAAGTCATATCTGATAAAGGGTTAATACCCAACATATATAAAGAGCTTAACAACTCAATAGCAAAACAAAAACAAAACCCCCAAACAATCCAATATAAAAATGGGCAGAGGGGGCTTCCCTGGTGGCGCAGTGGTTGAGAGTCCGCCTGCCGATACAGGGGACGCGGGTTCATGCCCCGGTCTGGGAGGATGCCACGTGCCGCAGAGCGGCTGGGCCCGTGAGCCGTGGCTGCTGGGCCTGCACGTCCAGAGCCTGTGCTCCGCAACGGAAGAGGCCACGATGGTGAGAGACCCGTGTACCGCAAAAAAAAAAAAAAGTGGGCAGAGGAGCTGAACAGACATTTTTCCAAAGAAGAAAGACAAGATGGCCAACAGGTACATGAAAAGGCGCTCAGCATAACTAATCATCAGGGAAATACTAATCAAAACCACAATGAGATACCACTTCACACCTGTTAGAATGGTTATTATTGGAAAGATAAGAAATAGCAAGTGTTGACGAGGATGTGGGGGAAGGGGAACCCTTGTGCACTGTTGGTGGGAACATAAATTGGTGCCACCACAATGGAAAGCAGTTTGAAGCTTCCCCCCAAAACTGAAAATAGCAATCTGGCAATCCCACTCTGGTATTTATCTGAAGGAAAAGAAATCACTATCTTGAAAGGACATCTGTGCCCCTATGTTTATTACAGCATTGTTTAAAATAGCCAGGACATGGATACAACTTAAGTGTACATGATGAATGAATGGATAAAGAAAGCATGGAATATTATTCAGCCATAAAAAGAAAAAAAAAAGTCCTGCCATTTGCAACAGCATGGATGGACTTTGAAGGCATTATTCTAAGTGAAATAACTCAGACAGACAAAGAAAAATACTGTACGATCTCACTTATATGTGGAATCTAAAACACACTCGAACTGATAGATTCAGAGAAGAGATTGGTAGTTGCCAGATGTGGGGAGTAGGGGGTGGGCAAAATGGGTAAAGATGGTCAAAAGGTATAAACATCCAGTTATTTGATAAACAAGTCCTCAGAATGTAACATACAGCATGGTGACTATAATTAACAATACTGTATTGTATATTTGAAAGTTGCTGAGAGAATAGATCGTAAAAAATTCTCATTAGAAGAAAAAAAATTGTAACTATGTGTGGTGATGGATCTTAACTAAACTTGTTTTGATAATTGTTTTGCAATATACACATATATCAGATCATATAATACAATGTTATATGCCAGGTATACCTCAATAAAATTTAAAAAAAGAATCTAAGCTCTCAGTTGTGAGCTATTGGGGTTAGAAATCCAGTTTCATTACTTGCTGGTGTTCCCCATTTGTAAGAAAAGAGGTAACAATTGTATCTACCTCATAAGATTGTGAATATTAAATGATAGTTCACACCAAGTACTTACCAGGATTTGTGGCAAGTAATAAGTACTCAATAGCTATACAAACACATACACATAGGCACACTCAAAGAAACATAAAACTTGAGAATGTATTATATTTTAAAAGCTTCATAAAATTTGCCAGTAAATTAGTGACAACCTAATGCCTCTTGGACGCTTAATTCTTTGAAACCTCTCCCCTCTTTTCTCCTATGTGTTTCCTTTTCAAGGCTCTCTGCCTCTTTTGTCTTTTTTACATTTAATTTGTATTAGCCCAGATAGCAACTATTTCAGTGAGATTCTGAAAACGTATTGGTGAGTTATACATAGTTTTTTTTTCTTTACATCTTTATTGGAGTATAATTGCATTACAATGGTGTGTTAGTTTCTGCTGTATAATAAAGTGAATCAGCTATATATATACATATATCCCCATATCTCCTCCCTCTTGCGTCTCCATCCCACCCTCCCTATCCCACCCCTCTAGGTGGTCACAAAGCACCGAGCTGATCTCCCTGTGCTCTGTGGCTGCTTCCCTCTAGCTATTTTACATTTGGTAGTGTGTATATGTCCATGCCACTCTCTCACTTCGTCCCAGCTTACCCTTTCCCCTCCCCGTGGCCTCAACTCCATTCTCTACGTCTGTATCTTTATTCCTGTCCTGCCCTAAGTTTTTCAGGACTTTTTTTTTTAGATTCTGTATATATGTGTTAGCATATGGTATTCGTTTTTCTCTTTCTGACTTACTTCACTCTGTATGACAAACTATAGGTCCATCCACCTCACTACAAATAACTCAATTTCATTTCCTTTTATGGCTGAGTAATATTCCATTGTATATATGTGCCACATCTGCTTTATCCATTCATCTATTGATGGACACTTAGGTTGCTTCCATGTCCTGGCTATTGTAAATAGAGCTGCAATGAACATTGTGCTACATGACTCTTTTTGAATTATGGTTTTCTCAGGGTATATGCCCATTAGTGGGATTGCTGGGTCGTATGGTAGTTCTATTCTTAGTTTTTAAAGGAACCTCCTTACTGTTCTCCATAGTGGCTGTATCAATTTACATTCCCACCAACAGTGCAAGAGTGTTCCCATCTCTCCACACCCTCTCCAGCATTTATTGTTTCTAGATTTTTTGATGACAGCCCTTCTGATCAGTGTGAGGTGATACGTCATTGTGGTTTTGATTTGCATTTCTCTAATGATTAGTGATGTTGAGAATCCTTTCATGTGTTTGTTGGCAATCTGTATATCTTCTTTGGAGAAATGTCTATTTAGGTATTCCGCCCAGTGTTGGATTGGGTTGTTTGTTTTTTTTTTTGATATTGAGCTGCTTGTATATTTTGGAGTTTAATCCTTTGTCAGTTGCTTCATTTGCAAATATTTTCTCCCATTCTAAGGGTTGTCTTTCGTCTTGTTTATGGTTTCCTTTGCTGTGCAAAAGCTTTTAAGTTTCATTAGGTCTCATTTGTTTATTTCTGTTTTTATTTCTATTTCTCTAGGAGGTGGGTCAAAAAGGATCTTGCTGTGATTTATGTCATAGAGTGTTCTGACTCTGTTTTCCTCTAAGGGTTTTATAGTGTCTGGCCTTACATTTAGGTCTTTAACCCATTTTGAATTTATTTTTGTGTACGGTGTTAGGGAGTGTTCTAATTTCATTCTTTTACAGGTAGCTGTCCTGTTTTCCCAGCACCACTTATTGAAGACACTGTCTTTTCTCCATTGTATATTCTTGCCTCCTTTATCAAAGATAAGGTGACCATATGTGCATGAGTTTATCTCTGGAATTTCTATCCTGTTCCATAGATCTGTATTTCTGTTTTTGTGCCAGTACCATAAAGTCTTGATTACTGTAGCTTTGTAGTAGAGTCTGAAGTCAGGGAGCCTGATTCCACCAGCTCCATTTTTCTTTCTCAAGAGTGCTTTGTCTATTCAGGGTCTTTTTTGTTTCCATACAAATTGTGAAATTTTTTGTTCTAGTCTTGTGAAAAATGCCATTGGTAGTTTGATAGGGATTGCATTGAATCTGTAGATTGCTTTGGGTAGTAGAGTCATTTTCACAATGTTGATTCTTCCAATCCAAGAACATAGTATATCTCTGCATCTGTTTGTATCATTTTTAATTTCTTTCATCAGTTTCTTATAGTTTTCTGCATACAGGTCTTTTGTCTCCTTAGGTAGGCTTATTCCTAGGTATTTTATTCTTTTTGTTGCAGTGGTAAATGGGAGAGTTTGCTTAAATTCTCTTTCAGATTTTTTCATCATTAGTGCATAGGAATGCAAGAGATTTCTGTGCATTAATTTTGTATCCTGCAACTTTACCAAATTCATTGATTAGCTCTAGTAGTTTTCTGGTAGTATCTTTAGGATTCTTTGTGTGTAGTATCATGTCATCTGCAAAGAGTGACAGCTTTACTTCTTTTCCGATTTGGATTCCCTTTATCTCTTTTTTCATCACTGATTGCCATGGCTAAAACTTCCAAAACTATGTTGAATAATTCTGGTGAGAGTTGACAACCTTGTCTTGTTCCTGACCTTAGAGGAAATGCTTTCAGTTTTTCACCATTGAGGACGATGTTAGCTGTGTGGTTTTCATATATGCCCTTTATTATGTTGAGGTAATTTCCCTCTATGCCTACTTTCTGGAGGGTTTTTATCATAAATGGGTGTTGAATTTTGTTGAAAGCTTTTTCTGCATCTATTGAGATGATGATATGGTTTTTCTCCTTCAATTTGTTAATATCGTATATCACATTGATTGATTTGCATATACTGAAGAATCCTTGCATTCCTGGGATAAACCCTACTTAATCATGGTGTATGATCCTTTTAATGTGCTGTTGGATTCTGTTTGCTAGTATTTTGTTGAGGATTTTTGCGTCTATGTTCATCAGTAATATTGTCCTGTTGTAGTTTGACATCTTTGTCTGGTTTTGGTATCAGGGTGATGGTGACCTCATAGAATGAGTTTGGGAGTGTTCCTCCCTCTGCTATATTTTGGAAGAGTCTGAGAAGGATAGGTGTTAGCTCGTCTCTAAATGTTTGATTGAATTCACCTGTGAAGCCATCTGGTCCCGGACTTTTGTTTGTTGGAAGATTTTTAATCACAGTCTCAATTTCAGTGCTTGGGATTTGTCTGTTTATATTTTCTATTTCTTCCTGGTTCACTCTCGGAAGGTTGTGCTTTTCTAAGAATTTGTACATTTCTTCCAGTTTGTCCATTTTATTGGCATATAGTTGTTTATAGTATTCCCTCATTATCATTTGTACTTCTGCAGTGACAGTTTTTACTTTTCCTTTTTCGTTTCTAATTCTATTGATTTGAGTCTTCTCGCTGTTTTTTTCTGGATGAGTCTGGCTAATGGTTTATCAATTTTGTTTATCTTCTCAAAGGACCAGATTTTAGTTTTATTGATCTTTGCTATTGTTTCCTTCATTTTTTTTTTTCATTTATTTCTGACCTGATCTTTATGATTTCTTTCCTTCTGCTAACTTTGGGGGTTTTTTGTTCTTTTTTCTCTATTTTCTTTAGGTGTATGGTTAGGTTGTTTATTTGAGTTGTTTCTTCTTCTTGAGGTAGGATTGTATTGCTATAAACTTCCCTCTTAGATCTGCTTTTGCTGCATCCCATACGTTTTGGGTCATCATGTTTTCATTGTCATTTGTCTCTAGGTATTTTTTTTTCTTTTTGCGGTACGCGGGCCTCTCACTGTTGTGGCCTCTCCCGTTGTGCAGCACAGGCTCCGGACGTGCAGGCTCAGCAGCCATGGCTCACGGGCCCAGCCGCTCCGCGGCATGTGCGATCTTCCCGGACCAGGGCACGAACCTGTGTCCCCTGCATCGGCAGGCGGATTCTCAACCACTGCGCCACCAGGGAAGCCCATCTCTAGGCATTTTTTGATTTCCTCTTTGATTTCTTCAGTGATCTCTTGGTTATTTAGTAGTGTATTGCTTAGCCTCCATGTGTTTGTAATTTTTACAGACTTTTTCCTGAAGTTGATGTCTAGTCTCATCGAGTTGTGGTCAGAAAAGATACTTGATATGATTTCAATTTTCGTAAATTCCAAGGCTTGATTTGTGACCCAAGATATGATTTATCCTGGAGAATGTTCCATGAGCACTTGAGAAGAAAATGTATTTTGTTGGTTTTGGATGGAATGTTCTATAAATATCAATTAAGTCTATCCTGTTTAATGTACTATTTAAAGCTTGTGTTTCCTTATTTATTTTCATTTTGGATGATCTGTCCATTGGTGAAAGTGGGGTGTTAAAGTCCCCTACTATGATTGTTACTGTCGATTTCCCCTTTTATGGCTGTTAGTATTTGTGTTATATATTGAGGTGCTCCTACGTTGGGTGCATAAATATTTACAATTGTTATATCTTCTTCTTGGATTGCTCCCTTTATCATTATGTAGTGTCCTTCTTTATTTTAAAGTCTATTTTATCTCATATGAGAATTGCTACTCCAGCTTTCTTTTGATTTCCATTTGCATGGAGTATCTTTTTCCATCCCCTCACTTTCAGTCTGTATGTGTCCCTAGGTCTGAAGGGGGTGTCTTATAGACAGCATATATACGGGTCTTGTTTTTGTATCCATTCAGCCAGTCTATGTCTTTTGCTTGGAGCATTTAATGCATTTACATTTAAGGTAGTTATCAATATGTATGTTCGTATTGCCATTTTCTTAATTGTTTTGGGTTCGTTATTGTAGGTCTTTTCCTTCTCTTGTGTTTCCTGCCTAGAGAAGTTCCTTTAGCATTTATTGTAAAGCTGATTTGGTGGTGCTGATTTCTCTTAGGTTTTGCTTGTCTGTAAAGGTTTTAATTTCTCCATCAAATCTGAATGAGATCCTTGCTCGGTAGAGTAATATTGGTTGTAGGTTTTCCCCTTTCATTAGTTTAAATAAGTCCTGCCACTCCCTTCTGGCTTGCAGAGTTTCTGCTGAAAGATCAGCTGTTAACCTTATGGGGATTCCCTTGTATGTTATTTGTTGTTTTTCCCTCACTGTTTTTAATATTTTTTCTTTGTATTTAAGTTTTGATAGTTTGATTAATATGTGTCTTGGGGTGTTTCTCCTTGGATTTATCCTGTATGGGACTCTCTGTGCTTCCTGGACTTGATTGACTATTTCCTTTCCCATATTAGTGAGGTTTTCAACTATAATCTCTTCAAACACTTTCTCAGTCCCTTTCTTTTTCTCTTCTTCTTCTGGGACCCCTGTAATTCAAGTATTGGTGTGTTTAATGTTGTCCCAGAGGTCTCTAAGACTGTCCTCAATTCTTTTCATTCTCTTTTCTTTATTCTGCTCTGCAGTAGTTATTTCCACTATTTTATCTTCCAGGTCACTTATCCATTCTTCTGCCTCCATTATTCTGCTATTGATTCCTTCTAGAGAATTTTTAATTTCATTTATTGTGTTGTTCACCATTGTTTGTTTGCTCTTTAGTTCTTCTAGATACTTGTTAATTGTTTCTTGTATTTTCTCCATTCTATTTCCAAGATTTTGTATCATCTTTACTATTATTTCTCTGAATTCCTTTTCAGGTAGACTGCCTATTTCCTCTTAATTTGTTTGGTCTGGTGGGTTTTACCTTGCTACTCCCTCTGCTGTGTGTTTCTCTGTCTTTTCATTTTGCTTAACTTTCTCTGTTTGGGATCTCCTTTTTGCAGGCTGCAGGTTCGTAGTTCCCGTTGTTTTTGGTGTTTGCCCCCAGTTGCTAAGGTTGGTTCAGTGGGTTGTGTAGGCTTCCTAGTGGAGGGACTAGTGCCTGTGTTCTGGTGGATGAGGCTGGATCTTGTCTTTCTGGTGGGCAGGACCGCGTCTGGCGGTGGGTTTTGGGGTGAACATGACCTTATTATGATTTCAGGCAGCCTGTCTGCTAATGGGTGAGGTTGTGTTCCTGTCTTGCTAGTTGTTTGACATAGGGTGTCCAGCACTCTATGTTGCTGGTCGTTGAGTGGAGCTGGGTCTTAATGTTGAGATGGAGACCTCTGCGAGAGCTTTCACCATTTGATATTGCATGGAGCTGGGAGGTCACTGGTGGACCAATGTCCTGTACTCGGCTCTCCCACCTCAGAGGCACAAGCCTGACACCCAGCCAGAGTACCAAGACCCTGTCAACCACATGGCCAGGTACATGGGGAGTTTCTTGCCTTTTGGGAAGTCTGAGGTCTTCTGCCAGTGTTCAATAGGTGTTCTGTAAGAGTTGTTCCACATGTAGATGTATTTGTGGGGAGGAAGGTGATCTCCACATCTTACTGCTCTGCCATCTTGAAAGTCTCCTACATAGGTTTTTAAATATGTAATTAGCTGCTTCATTCCCTCTCAATTCAGGCTATATCCCGTTTCTCTCTCCTAATAATTTTTTCTTCTTCAACATTGTCAGAAATTTGTCTGTTTATCAGTGTTTCCCAAGACCAGCTCTTGAATTAAACACTTGGTTTTTCTTCTTTTGGCTTTCTAATTTATTGATTTCTATCTTTATTGATTTCTTTCTCTCCTTTTGATTTTTATTTTCTGGAATGCATGGTCTCTGCCTGGCTGAGGATGCACAGTGGTAGGGAGGGTGTTGGGGCCTGGAGAGGAGACATGGGTCATCAGCAGCAGCTAATGTTGATATGAGGCTGGCTCTGTTTCCAACCCTAGTGTAGACTCTGGGCCTCTGGCTCAAGCATCATGTGGGGGAGTGGTTGTGTGGCAGAGGCACAGAGCATCCTCTTGTCTGTCATATGTGGTCTCTCATTAGACGGTTCTAGCATAAGAATGCGTGGTTTGAAATCAGAGACCTAGATTTGAGTCCAGACTCTTCTACTTATTATCTTTGTGAAAAATTCCTTTACTTCTTTAAACCTCATTTTCCTCATCTGTGAAAAGGGCACAATAATAGTATTTTCCTCCAAGGGTTATTGTAAGGATTAAATGAGATAATGCAGGGACTTCATTTATTTCACTGGCATGTCCCTCCTGATAAACACTGATGTGTGTGTATGTGTGTATATAAAATATTTCTTGAATTAATAATTCAAAAATATTCCTTCAGTGAGCCTACGGAATTTCCACCTAGCCTTAAAACACTACATATTACTGGAACCCAATCTTGTGAAGACATTGGAAAGCTCGCTGAACCTCTGCAGCTATTACATGATAAAAATGATTGAAGCCACTTGCCAACATAAAAGTGCCTTGTGCACAGTTATTAATAATACTGAGCAGTGCCCATTATAGAAAACCTGCAGCTTTTATGCTTCCATAATTTTAGGCATGCTATCATCCTCTCAAGAAAGAAGAATCACCTCCAACACAAATCCTACCAGCTCTCTATTTTCCAATAAAGAGAACCTTGCAAATGATGAAAACAGTGGCAGGTCCTTTCACTAGCCCCACTCACAGGTGGGAAAGGGATGTAAATGAGGAGCATTTACCTTGCCCTCCACAAATCACCACATGCTTGGTGGTTTCCAAGCTGATAGCAAGATCTTCCATTAACAGAGATGGGAAGGGAAGTGCTCCTCCTTCGACAAAGAGCCATTTCTTTCTTTTTTTTTTTAATTAATTAATTTATTTATTTTAGTTTTGGCTGTGTTGGGTCTTCGTTTCTGTGCGAGGGCTTTCTCTAGTTGCAGCGAGCGGGGGCCACTCTTCATCGCGGTGCATGGGCCTCTCACTGTCGCAGCCTCTCTTGTTGTGGAGCACAGGCTCCAGACGCGCAGGCTCAGTAGTTGTGGCTCACGGGCCCAGTTGCCCCGTGGCATGTGGGATCTTCCCGGACCAGGGATCAAACTCCCATCCCCTGCATTGGCAGGCAGATTCTCAACCACTGCACCACCAGGGAAGCCCGAAGAGCCATTTCTGAAAAGGCACTTCCTTATGATAAAAAGGGCATGAAAAAGTCATTTGGAGAAAAATAACCTAAATGGAGTCCCAAAAGCAAACTGCATATTCTTGTACATGGCATGTACTACCACCACTTATTTGAAGGAAGATACTTAGAGAAAATCTTTGACATTCTAGAAACCTCTCCTCTTTTTTAGATGAGTTTTTTTGTTTGTTTTCTTTTGTTTTTTTCGGTACGCGGGCCTCTCACTGTTGTGGCCTCTCCCGTTGCGGAGCACAGGCTCCGGACGCGCAGGCTCAGTGGCCATGGCTCACGGGCCTAGCTGCTCTGCGGCATGTGGGATCTTCCCGGACCGGGGCACGAACCTGTGTCCCCTGCATTGGCAGGCGGACTCTCAACCACTGCGCCACCAGGGGAGCCCTAGATGAGTTTTTATAATGACTCTACTTCCTGTTTAGAGGCAGGAAATTGTTTATTATTCTGCATTGCTGTGTATAAATTTTTTTAATTAGAATGTAATTTGTTGGGCTGATAGCAAATATATAACATTTATACTATATAAAACAGAAGTCAGCCTCTATAAACTGCATAAAATGATGATAGAAAAATTACTATTTGAACAGAGTAAACATTTTAATCATAACCAGGGCACTGAAGAGAGAGTACCCCGAGAGAAAGTTATCTGTAAGATTAAGTAAAAACCCTTGAATATGAGGATCCAGAGAGCAGAAAAAAAATGTGAGGGGAGGGACAGGTCAAGAGCTGGTGCTGACAGCCCTCTCTTTGGTAAGAACCATAGGTCACAGTCACCCACTTGAGGGGATAACATTCTCAGTAAGTCACTCCAGACATGAGCTTCATGGACCACTTCCTCCTCAGTATCCTCACAGGTAAGTGTTCCAGCTGCTCTGCTCATCTGCCTGTGAATCAGAAAGCTACCCAAACTTGCCATGCCATTTCTTGGGTCTCTGTTCTGTCAGCTAAAAAGTTGGAAAAAAAAAAGATTGGGTTTTCATTTTGAAGAGGTAGGTGGGGAAGGAAAACTACAGTTTAAGATGAGTAGCTTCTATTTTTTCCCTTCGTCACTAAGTAGTCTTGGGGCAAAACTGTCTTTTACAAAAAAGACTACATGTGATTTTTTTTGAAACAAGATCCCAGTAAACTAATGCTTCCTCCTTTGAGGGAGCCATTATTAGAACTTGAGCCCATGATATTAAATGTTACAGTCTTTAAAAAATGATCAGGGGACTTCCCTGGGGGCGCAGTGGTTAAGAATCCACCTGCCAATGCAGGGGACATAGGTTCGAGCCCTGGTCCGGGAAGATCCCACATGCCGCGGCGCAACTAAGCCCGTGCGCCACAACTTTTGAGCCCACGTGCCGCAACTACTGAAGCCCGTGGGCCTAGAACCCATGCGCCTAGAGCCCGTGCTTCACAACAAGGGAAGCCACCGCAATGAGAAGCCCGAGCACTGCAATGAAGAGTAGCCCCCACTTGCCACAACTAGAGAAAGCCCGCGCACAGCAACAAAGACCCAATGCAGCCAAAAATAAATAAATAAAATAAACAATTTTTTAAAAATAAACATAAGATTTTTTTTAAATTAAAAATAAATAAAAAATTATTGGTCATTTACATCATAATGTGAAAAGAGGTGAACTATGTTTTTCATGTTATGTATCTTTTCCCAAGGTTCTATTACATATCAGCTGCTAACAGGTTAAGATAGGAGATGCTTAATACATATGAAACTTTTTTCAAGATGAGCCTCTTATGGCTTCTTGCATGTTTCCTGAGGATTTTCTGAATTCAATATTCAAGTATCAGTCAAAAATCTCCAGGACTTAGTAGTGTAACAATGTTCCACTTTACATTTCTTATCCAGTGATAATGTTTCCATTGTGTGGAATTATGTTTCTCTTGCCCAATATAGATGTAAGATTAATTTAGAGTATTTGGTGGAACAGATGTTATACTTGGAAGATAAGGAGCAGGAAATCCCTCTGGATAAATAACTCTGAGAGGAAAGGCCACAGTGAAAAGTTGGGTTCCATCAACTTTCAGTTGAAGTTCCTTCCTCCCATTGTCAAGCAGAATACAAAAGTTTTTCTTATTTTCAGAAAATGATGAAATTGGGAAGGAATGTGAAATGCTTCAGAGGAACGGAAAGGGCATTTCCTTTCCTTGTTATAGCTTTGCTCGGGATCTTTATTAAAAGATAAACCTGAATCCTGCCTGCATTTGCTCTCACATTGTTGTGGGAACTATCATAGCCATGAAATCTCTTGTGATTTTGTCAGCCAGAGTTGTCTTTTTTTTTTTTTTAAGTAAATTTATTTATTTATTTTTGGCTGCATTGTGTCTTTGTTGCTGCACGCAGGCTTTCTCTAGTTGTGGCGAGCAAGGGTTACTCTTCATTGCGGCACACGGGCTTCTCATTGCAGTGGCTTCTCTTGTTGTGGAGCACGTGCTCTAGGTGCATGGGCTTCAGTAGTTGTGGCACATGGGCTCAGTAGTTGTGGCTCACAGGCTCTAGAGCGCAGGCTCAGTAGTTGTGGTGCACGGGCTTAGTTGCTCTGCGGCATGTGGAATCTTCCCAGACCAGGGCTCGAACCCATGTCCCCTGCATTGGCAGGCGGATTCTTAACCACTGCGCTACGAGGGAAGTCCCCAGAGTTGTCTTTATTGAACTCACTCAAGGAGTAGTAAAGGTACTGGTAACAGCACCCACCTGCAAATCTTGCTGGTAGAACTACCTGGTGAAACCAGGAAAGGGATCAGGGTTTTAACAAGCAAACTGAAAACTACAGACAACATAGACACCTCTCGCCCCCTATTGTTAAAAATGTATAAATCTGGAAATATATCCAGCTAGACTCAGCACCAGGTACTCCTCTTTTGACTTGTGATTGGGGCCGTTACCCATGCAGAGAGCTTCTTATTACTTTCACCAACCTACCAGATGGCCCAGTCAGTCCATGCCTTCATTATTATTGTAGCCAAGTGGATACTGTCATGTCAAGTATGAGGAACGGACTGGTTAGGAGGGCTCCAGTGTACACAAAGCTGCCGTGGAGAGCCCTGCTAATTGCCCTGTGGTCCAAACTCAGCATCACTGTGATTCCCTGACAACAGTCCAGATGGCTGCAGCCTCTACTGCAGGCATGCCAGCCTGGGAAGGAGGGCACTGACACCTGCTCAAGGAAGACGGCTGAGCCCATTAATTCTGATTTACAAAGATGACACGGATTCCAGAGTGTTGGCCAGGTGGGGCCCCATAGCCCATTTTTAGAAACCAGTCGCTGAGGTCTTCTCATCCATCCACTTCCCTGCCCTCTGGCCTTGCTTGTAACACAAAGTTACTTGCAGCCTTTAAACTCTGTTTGCTCTCTAGCTTTATTGCTGGCAGAAAGCAGTGCAGTTTATCAACATTATCTCATATCGGCAGATCCCAGACAGTGAAATGGTAGTTGTTGGGGTCATTAAAAGATACTTCCACACTCTGCCTGGTGCAGAATTTATAGAGCCTCCCAGTGTAAGGTCCTGGAAAGTACAGATCATCTCATTATATGAAATGACAACCTAGCACCTCAGAGATAGGGTAATTCCAAGTACTCATGGGCCTCAGGTACAACTGGGCTTTTGAGGCTTGTTAAAAATGATGCTGATAAACGTTTAAGATTTTTATGAGATTCATCTTTTCCTATGCTCAGGCTTTCAAGGAAAAATATGCTTGCTTCACCCCACAAAGCTCCTGCAAATCCTTTTCTGAGCAAATTCATATTCCTTTCTTATCAATTTTGCTTTTTGTACTTGCCTGTATTTCCACACATATGTGTGGGGTTTTTTGGGCTCCTCAGAAGTGGAGGCTGAGACAGGGATTCTTATGCACATGGTTTATTGAAGGAGCGCTCTGAGGAAAATGAAAGTGGGGGGAGCAGGGTGGGGCAGAGAAAGGAGCTGAGCAAAGCAGTGGCCTCAGCTTGATCCCACAGGGACCGTGGAGGATGAGTTATACCCCAGAGTTGGTTGCACCTTGTGGTAAGGAAGCCATTCTCTTGGCCCTCTGTCAGTGAGTCATAGTCCTTGATGTGGAGGAGGGATGGGCAGGGTTTGCTGTAACTCTCAGGCAAGAAGGATTTAGCTCGGTGGAAGGGCAATCCATGGTCATCACGATGTTGATGCTCCATCACCTGGGAATTTGTTAGACCTGTCAATTCTCAGGGATCTCCTCAGATCTACTAAATCAGAAACTCTGGAAATGGGGCCCTGAACTCTGAGGGTCAACAAACCCGCCAGGTGATTATGAATCATAATATTATTTGAGATCCACTCCTTTACGTCAGTTCCCTGAAGAACGGGGTCATCACTCACAGCAGCTGCAAGATGGGTGCACAAGCCTGGTGAAGGAGATTGATGATTTCTATCAGGTCTCAGGAAAGCTTTGTACAAAGAAAGAAAAATGGAGGCTAAATCTTAAGTCTGAGGAGATGTTAATTGGGTAAAAGAGGTGGATTTCTAGGCAAAGGGAGAATCATATATGAAGGTTCTAAAGTGAAAAAAGGTTATAGTTTATTGAAGAACTGACAGAAGAGTAATATGGCCAGAGCATCAAGCGCAAGGTGAATAACGGTACCAAGTGAAAGTTGAAAGGTAGGCTGGGGTCAGAAGGGTGATTCTAATGGCTAAAAATAACTGCAGTTAACATTTACAGAGCCTTTTCTATGCGCCAGACACTTTGCCAAGTGCTTCTCATACAGTGTCTTAATTAGTCCTCATAAGAAAAGATGTAGAGAGATTAGATGAGGACCTTGAGCCTTAACTAAGGAGCACAGCAATGAGTGATGGAGCACAGCATTGACTGAAGGCTTTGTCTAGGTACAAAGCCCCTGCTCTTAACCACCACCCCATCCTGATATGGTATGGATTTTTGGAGTCTTATCCTATGAGCCATGGGAAACCACTCAAGGTTTTAATTGGGAAACTGACATAGTCATATTTGTACTGTAAGATCATTTTAGCTGCTTGAGATACAATTGCCATATAACATTGCCTAAGTTTAAGGTATACAACAGTGATGCTTTGATACATGTAAACATTTATATGTTTATTATTATATCTGCATAAGAACAGAAATACAGGGACTTCCCTGGTGGCACAGTGTATATGACTCCACGCTCCCAATGCAAGGGGCCTGGGTTCAATCCCTAGTCAGGGAACTAGATCCCATGTGCATGCTGCAACTAAGAGTTTGCATGCCACAACTCAGAGTTTGCATGCTACAACTAAGGAGCCCACCTGCCGCAACTAACACCTGGTGCAACCAAATTAATAAATAAATATTTTTTAAAAAGAACAGAAACACGTTTTTTCAGAATAAAGCATAATTGCCCACCATCTAACCCCAAAGCACCCCACACTGCTGCATCTATCCTTATATTCCCCGCCCAACCCCAGCGAATGTGATTTAGTAAATCTGGAGTGGGGCCTGAAGGCAACATATATTTTTTTTAATCTACATTTTTAAATAACAAGGTCCCTAACAGATTTAAACGCAGATGTCCTTGACGAAACAGCTCTGCTTGCTTCCACGGCCCCTCCTTCCGGAAGAAGGAGCCGAAGATTCCACGTCTCGCGATAGTTTCTTCTTTTTACGCATGTACTACAGGTCGCGCGAGAATGGCTCGTCCAATCATAAGGCTGGACGGAGGGCAAAGGTAGCAGTTCAGTGGAAGGTCAGGTCCGGGCTTCTTGGGTGTTCGCGCTGCGGCTGGTGCCCACACCAGACGAGCCGTCTCGCTGGAACTCTGACCTCAGAGGTGAGTCACGTGATATCCCTCAGGCGTGTTGCGATTCACTTAACCTGCGTAGCACCCCGGGTTCTCCTTCTCCGATTCTCGGCCTGTGAGGCGCTGAATTCCGGGTCTACGGAGAGAGACCAAATGGTGTCTGTGAGTGTGTGTGGTGGGGGGCAGGGGGCGGGGAGCTGATAAATAGAATGGTTACTAGTATTGAAGTAGGAAAGACCCCGGGGCGGAAGAGGTTTAGCGAGATCCGAAGCTGAGGCGGGAAGACAATCTGAGGGGGTAAGATGAGGGCGTGGAAGGAGTGGAAGAGATGGAAAACTGGCAGTGGCTGCACTAAAACATTTATAGGAGAAAAATAGACGCCAAGAATATGTATCAAGAAGCAAACCAGGGCTTCCCTGGTGGCGCAGTGGTTGAGAGTCTGCCTGCCGATGCAGGGGGCGCGGGTTTTTGCCCTGGTCCGGAAGGATCCCACATGCCGCGGAGCGGCTAGGCCCGTGAGCCATGGCCACTGAGCCTGCGCGTCCGCAGCCTGTTTTCCGCAACGGGAGAGGCCACCGCAGTGAGTGGCCCACGTACCGCAAAAAAAAAAAGAGAGAAAACCAAGAACAAGGGGAGGATTTCAGCCCCATTATTTCAAGTATGTTGCGAGATGGGGACCCACTTTGGGTCCCAAATAGGGTAAGACTCTGCTCTGCAGAACTTGGGCTTGAATGGAGAGAAAAACAAAAACGTTGTGTGGCGGCCAGAGGCAGATTTTGCAGCAGGAAGCCAAACTACGAATCCCCTGGTCCAGAATATTATCTGAAGTCATTTTTCCACATGGAACTCATAATCAGTAGGGGAGGCCTCAGTTTGGTGTAAGGAACAGTACTGAGTGTTTTTCGTTTTGTTTTGTTTTGCTTAACTTTTATATTAGGCTAACTTTTCTTCAAAGAGCCATTCGCAGTTTTCCCGTTTGGATCTTAGGTCATCTAGAGATGGCATTTGCTAAGTTTCAGAACCTCATTTGCCCTGCCTTTTTCTCTCCCATCTCCTTCTCCACAGCTTTCTCTCTCATCTCCATAAAGATAGTTTTTGAATGTCTCCATCTATTGGTGCTTGCTGCTCCAGTTCCTGGGCTAAACACCAGAGTTGAAACAGTTTATCATAGCTTCAGCCTGTCCACCTGTTGAGAGCTGGGTATTAAATTTCATTGCCTGTGTTGCCCAGTGTCTGGTTTTCTAGGACTGAGATGCTGCAGCTTTAAATGTCAACACTTTTTCCCATGGAGGGACCACTTGCCTTAATCTCACTTTTCATCTTTTAAACATGTCTTCTTTCAAAGCTTTTTCATTCTATTTTCTGAATATATCCACTAGCCAAAAAGAATTTGAGCACTTTAATTACTATTTAAAGAAATAGGGATGCTGATAAATGTTTAAAATTATACATGCAAGTGTAATTATTTTTATTTTATTCTGTCACACTGCCGATCCCAAGAAAGATTTTTTTTCCCCTGATTGCATGTCACTGTGTGTTCTGGATTCTCTTGTCCAGGAGTGATAGTCCAACCCCACTCTTCTACAGAAATCTTTCCAGTTGCCTCCTGTGTGATGAGAATCTATATTCTACACTTCCAGGCACCCTGGATAAAGGAAGCTCAAGAGAAGGAGAAGTGGGCCCAGCACACGGAAGAGGACCATCCCTGACGACCACCACTGGCCTTGCTTATGGTGTCTTTCAGGTACCTTATCTCATTTAACACCCACTTAGTCCTACCAGTGACTTAGCATTGGTGTCTCAGAGAGGAAACTGAGGATCAGAGACATGAGACACTTTCCAAGGTCATGTGTCAAGTGAGTGGCTGAGTTAGAACACAATATTTTTGAGGTCCAAATCTGTGTTTTCACCAATATCCCACAGTTTAAGGACTTCAGATCTTCACTAGGACCAGCATCTGTGCTTGCTCACTGTGCTCCTCTAGTCCCCTCAGAGGCCATCTGTAGTATAGTAGTTCCCCCTTATGCATGGGGGATACATTTCAAGACTCCAGTGGATGCCTGAAACTTCAAATAGAACCAAACCCTATAGATACTATGTTTTTTCCTACACATACATATCCATGGATAAAGTTTAATTTATAAATTAGGCGTAGTAAGAGATTCACAACAAAAATAATAAAATAGAACAATTATAATATACTGTAATAAAAGTTATGTGAATGTGGTCTCTCAGAGTGTCTTACTGTACAAATTCAGTGCCTTTTCTACCTTTATTTATTTATTTGTTTATTTATCTTTGGCTGTGTTGGGTCTTCGTTTCTGCGCGGGCTTTCTCTAGTTGTGGTGAGCAGGGGCCACTCTTTGTTGCGGTGCGTGGGCTTCTTATTGCAGTGGCTTCTTTTGTTGCGGAACACAGGCTCTAGGCGCGCAGGCTTCAGTAGTTGTGGCATGCGGGCTCAGTAGTTGTGACTCGGGCTCTAGAGCACAGGCTCAGTAGTTGTGGCATGCGGGCTCAGTAGTTGTGGCTCGAGGGCTCTAGAGCAGAGGCTCAATAGTTGTGGAGCACGAGCTTAGTTCCTCCTCGGCATGTGGGATCTTCCTGGACCAGGGATCGAACCCGTGTTTCCTGCATTGGCAGGCGGATTCTTAACCACTGCCCCACCAGGGAAGTCCCTGCCTTTTCTACCTTAACTAAGCACTTATCATACTTTGTGGCCATAACTTTTGCAGTTTAAGGTGCAACAGCAAAACTAGCAGAAATTTCTTCTTCCTTCTTCACAATCTCACAGAAAGAAGATTGGTTTTTACTGTAGATCTTAGCAACTTAGCATACAATGTTTTTTTCCTTACTGAGAATTTTCCCCTTTTCACCTAAAGGAAGCACTTTACAGGTTCTCATTGGCATATCTGAATTGTGAGTATCAGTACTCTTGTGCTTTGGGCCATTATTAAGTAAAAGAAGGGTTACTTAAGCAAAAGCACTGTGATACCAAAACAGCCAGTCTGATAACTGAGATGGCTACTAAGTGACTAAGGGGCAGGACACTCTGGCAAAAGGCATGATTCATATCCTGGACTGGATGTAGCAGGGCAGTGCAAGATTTCACTACATTACCCAGCATGGCATGCAGTTTAAAACTTATGAATTGTTTATTTCTGGAATTATCCATTTAATATTTTTGGACAGTGTTTGACCGCGGGTAACTGAAACCTCAGAAAGCAAAACCATGGTTAAGGGGGGAGACTACTGTATTAGCTGCAGGATAACCATAGTCATAGTAGTAACAGGACATTTTTAGTGAGTTGTCAAGCTTTCTAGAAAATGTTAAGAGAAATTTGGGTGTACAGTTTTACTGGTGAATAATATAAATTGTTTTTAAATTAAATTAAAAAGGGATACATTAATGGTACATGTCATGCAATTAAATGTCCATCACTTTAAAAGACAAAACACAAGTTCAAGGACACTGTGATTTTAGAAGCCCACATCAGGCTAGCCCCCAAAGCTAACCTGAAGGTCCACGTTCCCTCTCTGCTACTAAGGCTAATAATGTTGAAAATTGAGAAACATTTTTTGCTTAAATATCTTCTTGAATGGATTCGTTTTCTTTTTGCCAGTGATTCTGTCATTTCCTTGAAGATGGGGACTGAGAGAAGAGAGATAAGGAGCTAAGTGATCCTTTGTGTACAGAAGCATCCCAAAAAAAGATGGTTTTACAGCATTTACGATTCATGACACTGCCCTTCCCTCACAACTGTATGTTTATGTTTAATGTGGATGTCAGCATCCTTGCCTTGTAAGATGGTTGACCTGTTGTCAGTCACAAAGTAAGGCTACGGCCTAGTAGGTTAATGGCAGATTATTCTTGAATACAGACTATTTGAAAATTATGTCATATGTAAGAGAAGGATCTTCAGGGAAGAAAAACTAAAGGTTGGCCTTAGTGTTTAGAGCTTAGAAAAATAAAAGAAGGAACTTTGACTTCTGTTCTATTTCTGAAATTTAGCATGACTAAGAGGACTGGAATCCATTCAAGAAAGGCAGAGAGTTTTTGAAATTGATATCCAGTATTTTAAGATGATGTTGATTTGCTGATCAAAGTCAACTCTTCAGCCTCGCATATAAAACCCTCTGCCTAATTTTCTCCATGTTAAATTATCAGTGTTATTTCTTGTTACTCCCAGTGATTTTCATTCTGAGGCTGCTGCCTGGTCTCCCGGGACATTAATATTTATGATTGTCAATGCCCATACCATTGCTTCTGGCACAAATTCGCAACTTATTTAAGCTCATCAAAAATAGATACACTCTTTCTGTGATGAGTATCATTGCCTTTGTGCTTAAAATTATAAATGGCAGCTTTAGTATAAGTGCTAAACTTCTGACAAAATCCTGTGCAAAAGTGAAACTAGTTTCTCAGGTGGCTATTATAAAACAAATCCAAAACTCCTAATAGCAAAAGTATGGATTTTGTTTCTTTGTTTGCTACTTTCCTCACATTTTATTTAAATATGTGCTTAAAAATTAAATTGTTCTAAATGGCTAAAAGTGAAAAAGATGCTAGTCTAATTGCTCTTTTTTATACCTGAGTCCCACTGGCCAGGAGCAAAAATATTCAACTCTGTTAGCTATTTATACTATAATATTTATATTAATATTTCTAAATACTATGTTTACATTACAGTTTGTGGAGTTAGCCATTCAGATGTTACTTATTGATTTATTCCTATGGTTGATTAGGGTTTAGCCAGAAAGAATGCCCACCCCCACCATTTCTTCTCTATATTGCCAATACAGTTATTTCATATACTATGGTTAAATCAATATTCAGTATTTATGTTTATGGCTGTAAGTAACTGACCTTGCTGAAATACACTCTCAAAGAGTCAATTCCAGTTAGTGAAATATGGTTATGTTTTGTACATTACAAAACAATTTTTTTTCTTTTCTATGTATTTATTACAAATTCATCCAGAATGCTTTCATTTTATTTCTAATCAAAGACATCAAACAATTCATCAGTGCATTTTATTTTTCCTAGAGACTTTCTTTGTGTTCTCTCTCTAATTTAAACTGGTGGTTCTTTAGGCTTTTGGGCACACATTGTTCCAGAATGGTCCTACATTATCCAGTGTTGAGCTCATGTTTACCCATTTCTTAGTTTATTCTACCTCTTAGTAAAGTACATCCTTCAAAAGTTTTCTAAGAAGAACGGTACTTAGGTAAATTGATTCCGCCTGTCTGTCATTCTATTTATTTTAACCTTAAGT
Organism: Stenella coeruleoalba; assembly: GCF_951394435.1. Lineage (NCBI taxonomy): Eukaryota > Metazoa > Chordata > Mammalia > Artiodactyla > Delphinidae > Stenella > Stenella coeruleoalba. The sequence goes on from NC_137156.1 coordinate 55,602,392, forward strand.
TTGAGTAGTTTGGCTGGGTATAGAATTCTAGGATGGAAACGGTCTTTCTTCAGAATTTTGGATGTATTTTCTTTTACTTTTCAGTACTGCTGCTAAGTCTGAAAACTTATTACTTCTTTTTTTTTTTTAATAAACATTCCCAATATCATCATCCAGAGATAACCTCTTTTTTTAATTAATTTATTTTATTTTATTTATTTTTGGCTGCATTGGGTCTTCGTTGCTGCATGCGGGCTTTCTCTAGTTGTGGTGAGCGGGGACTACTCTTCACTGCAATGCACAGGCTTCTCATTGCGGTGGCTTCTCTTGTTGCAGAGCATAGGCTCTAGGCATGCAGGCTTCTGCCACGTGGGCTCAGTAGTTGTGGCTTGTGGGCTCTAGAGCACAGGCTCAGTAGTTGTGGTGCACAGGCTTAGTTGCTCTGTGGCATGTGGGATCCTCCTAGACCAGGGATTGAACCTGTGTCCCCTGAATTGGCAGGCAGATTCTTAACCACTGCACCACCAGGGAAATCCCTGAAAACTTATTATTTCTGATCTTTTGTATTTTACATATTTTTATCTATGAAGGTTTTGTTTATTTATTTTTACTTAGTTCCTAATGTTCTGAAATGTCATATAATATGGCTTGGGGAAGGTTGTTTTTCTGTTCATTGTGGCAGACAGGCAGAAATGATCCCTGTCAATCTTGAGAGATTTTGTTATTTCTTTAATTCCTCCCCCACTTTTAACCCATTCTGTCTTTCTAATAGTTCTACTATATTTTTCATCTTCTAGATTTTTTATAATTTATTTTCTATTTTCCATTTTTGGCCTTTTGCTCATGTTTCTGGAATTGCCGCAGTTTTATTTTAGCAATTTCTATTATTTTTTATTGTTCAAAATTCATTTTTCTTTCTCTAAAGCTCTTATAAAAATTATATTTTTGTTTCATGGGTGCAATATCCTTTCTTATCCCTTTGAGGATACTAGAGGTATTATTGTTCTTGTTGTCATCATAATCTTTCTTTTCCTCTGTCCCCTTTATAGTCTTTGTTTCCTCTGAGTTCTTTTTCATTTGTTTAGACTGTTTATCAAGTTGGAAACTCTTCTCAGCTTGATTCTCCCTGGATGTCCATTTGTATTTAAGAGTGAGATATTAAATAGGTGATTTTAAAACTCTGCATACCTGGAAAAGATTTATCTACTGATAGACTTCACTGTAGAGCAGTTGGGTTTTGAAAGAGTATATTAATTTCTGTTGGTCTTTTTGTGTTGGTTGGTCACCTCTACAAGAAGATCCTCTAATATTTTGTCTGAAGTGTATACTTGGTTGCTAACAGTCTGGGAAGCGAGAGGGAGAGGTCAGGCTTTCACTTAATGCCATTTCAGCCTTCTCCACTGTTCTTTGTGTTCTTCAGTCAGTGGATTCTCTTCATTCACCTTCTCCGGCTTTGGTTGGGAGGCGGGGAAGGTAGTAATCAATTAGCCATGTGGAGTGGCAGAGGATACTTGGACATATAAGCTCTCTGTTTGTAAACTTTGAAGCACTCTCCATATTTTCAGCCCATGTGCCATTTCCAACTTCTATAACACCAGTTGACTCTAAATCCTGAAAATGTGTAGGGCATCTCAGGTCTAATTCTGACTAGGAAGATCTTCCTCTTTAAGCATTTAGTTTATCTAGTCTAGTTTTCTCAAGTAGAGAGTCTCCACTCTCCAATCTGCATTCCATCTCTCCGATCTGCATTCCATCTCCCCAAAAGATGTTGAAATCTCCAATCCACTGCTGCTGCGTTGCGTGTTACCTCTGCTCTCACTATTTATGTATTTTTATTAGATTACTAATGTTTTAATGGGATTTTAGAGAGATATAAAAATGCTGAGTTAATTCTTGAAATTCTATTTAAATTAAGGTAAGAGCCATGGCCTGACTGGAAGGAGCTTCCTTTTCTACTAATTAGGGGAAGATAAGAGACATAATACATGCCCTGTGTATCTTTAAGTTTTTATTACTTTGAGACCTGCTTAAATATGACTAAGTGAAACTATTTTTGCTCTAATCCTCAGTCCTTAAATCCACTAAAAAATTTAAATATTGCGTACAATTTTAAAGAAATAAGGAAATGGCCACCACCCAACCCACAAACCCTAAACCATACCAAAAATTTCTGTGAAATATTCCCTGAGGTGAAAACACCAACATATCTAAGTCAAGGCTACACAATTTGCAGCTCATCCTGGTCCTGAAATCTAAATGTAGCCTAGCCTTGTCTAATTCAGGTAGTAGCAGAAGTGTGGCATCTCATATCAATATAAAATATGTGGTACTGGCTTAGCTGCCGGCTCGAGAGTGGTAAGGAAACTGTTATTAGAAAATGGAAAAATGGAAACCCATGTTGTAGTGAAAGGTATCTCATAAATAGTAACCTGCAGTAACTTGGTAGATGGGACCATGTAGGTACTGAACGAAAAGCAATTGGGTGCATTTGGCAAGGAATTAAAAGAGTGATATGGGCTTCCCTGGTGGCACAGTGGTTGAGAGTCCACCTGCAGATGCAGGGGACACGGGTTCGTGCTCCAGTCCAGGAAGATCCCACATACCACGGAGCAACTAAGCCCGTGAGCCATGGCCGCTGATCCTGCGCGTCCGGAGCCCGTGCTCCGCAACGGGAGAGGCCACAACAGTGAGAGGCCCGTGTACCGCGAAAAAAAAAAAAAAAAAAAAGAAGAGTGATATGAGCTAGTTAAAATAATTGGCCAGTTTGAAAGTGGAAATGAAAAGAGATAAATTGATATCAGAAATTAGGGACAATGTAGAGTTAGAATAGCTGATTTCTTTTAGACTGAAAATGTAAAAGATTAAATTGAAAAAGTCTTAAGATCCATTAAAACTTAATCTGTTGGAATAGACCAAATTAAAGGTATGGCCATCACCTCTAAAGGTAAAGTTAAAATAGCAAAGTGAATTAAGAAGCCTCAAAGCAAAAATAAGAATAAGGGTATAGCATTTTCGGAATAGCTTGCTAGCTCTAAGGTAATCTAATTTAAAACTAAAAAGATATGAGGACAAAAGAAGCAAAGAAATACAATTTACATGAAATACATGTTCTTAAAAAGATCTCTCTTATATACTACCAAATGTAAAATAGTTAGCTAGTGGGAAGCAGCAGCATAGCACAGGGAGATCAGCTTGGTGCTTTGAGATGACTAGAGGGGTGGGATAGGGAGGATAAGAGGGAGGCTCAAGAGGGAGAAGATATGGGGACATGTGTATGTATATGGCTGATTCACTTTGTTGTACAACAGAAACTAGCACAGTATTGTGAAACAATTATACTCCAATAAAGATTTGTTAAAAAAAAATCTCTGGCACGTGAAACTTGCTGTGACGGAATGCACAAGAAATCTGTTACGTTTTGAGAGTCTATTGTCAAATATATTATGAGGCTATATTTAAATGTTCTGTAACTGAGTCTTGGACACCTACCCATCATGAGCAGAATTTGGACTGGGAAAGTTGTGCACCTGTAAGCAGAGTCTGTTCCCCAATACCCACTTCAGAGATGGCCAAGGAGGAGAAAGGTAAAGGAAGAACCCCACAGAGTGGGGCCAGGGATCACAAAGAACAATGGACAAGGAAGATTTTCCCAAGAGAAAAGTCAGGACCAAGCAAGGGATCATTCCTCACCCAGGAGAGGGCCTGTTACAGTGTTGTCCCAGCTAGCCATGAAAGGGTTACCTTTCATGTTTTAAGTAAGTTCTTATGAAAATAATTCAGAAAACTGATCTTGCAGAAACTTTTACAGTTGAATCTCTTCTCAGTTATATAACATTCCTATAAGCCTTGGGTGATGCTTATTTTGAACTTCAGTGAGATTCACTATAGTGATTATAGTGCTGTTTTCTGGATGATGTGTTCGATCAGTGCTTCCTCCATTAATAAGGAACCTGCTATACTGAGCTAGGACAAAGTTAACCTTAATATATGGAGCTGATGACAATGAAAGTAATCCAGGCAAGTTAATCATTTAAAACCCAATATTCTTTGGATATTTGTTTAGCATTTACATGAAGATGTTATTAAGAATCTGATTTTATACAGATGGCCAATAGACACATGAAAAGATGCTCAACATTGCTAATTATTAGAGAAATGCTAATCAAAACTATGAGGTACCACCTCACACCAGTCAGGATGGCCATTATTAAAAAGTCTATAAATAACTAATGCTGGAGAGGGTGTGGAGAAAAGAGAACCCTCCTACACTGTTGGTGGGAATGTAAGTTGGTACAGCCACTGTGGAAAACAGTATGGAGGTTCCTCAGAAAACTAATAGTAGAATTACCATACAATCCAGCAATCCTACTCCTGGGTATATATCTGGAAAAAAACTATAATTCAAAAAGATACATGCACCCCTATGTTCATAGCAGCACTGTTCACAATTGCTAAGACATGGAAACAACCTAAATGTCCATTGACAGATGAATGGGTAAAGAAGATGTGGTACATGTATACAGTGGAATACTACTCAGCCATAAAAAGAATGAAATAATGCCATTTGCAGCAACATGGATGGACCTAGAGATGATCATACTAAGTGAAGTAAGTCAAAAAGAGAAAGACAAATACCATATGATATCACTTCTATGTGGAATCTAAAATGACACAATGAACCTATCTATGAAACGGAATCAGAATCCCAGACATAGAGGACAGACTGGTGGTTGCTGAGAGGGAGGGGGTTGGGGGGATGGATGGAGTGGGAGGTTAGGGTTAGCAGATGTAAACTTATATGTCTAGAATGGATAAACAACAAGGTCCTACTGTATCGCACAGGGAGCTGTATTCAATACCCTATGATAAACCATAATGGAAAATAATATATTAAAAAAAGAATATATATGTATAACTGAATCACTTTGCTGTACAGCAGTAATTAACACAATATTGTAAATCAACTACAGTAAAAATATCTGATTTTATATTAACAAAAATTGTATACTTCTTTCCTTTCTATGAAAAATAAGGGAGTTTTACATGCGTTAGATATAAAACATTTTTTAACATTTGTATTTGTCTTTCATTTCACTTTTTTTCACCCACCATTTGTATTTAGATAGTGTTGTTCTTTCACAATCAGCCAAAACAAAGTTAACTTAATAATGATTAAAATCATGTTAAAATTGTATTTTAACGTTTCTTTCTGGCTTTCACACTGGAAACTATGGTTTTGAAGATCTGTTCTTCCTCACTTTTTTTAGTGATTTTTCAAACCAGGCATCAATTTGGGAATCAAGTGAAAAATATTAAAAATTTGCATATTAACATAAATGTTTTTTTTCCCTGAAAATATCACCACAGCATGCAAGAAGCCATGTGGTTTTAGGATATCTGTGTGTTATGAGTACTGAATTCAAGTGATAGTTGAAGGGCTGCTTGCACTGGTGGTGCTGTACTGATGTAAAATTCCTCTCCAGAAATTGACTATTGCTAGCAAGATTTTTCCTTTGTAATTCATACTGTAGGATTTTTCCTTTTTAATTCATACCCTGGGATTCTGTTTACTTCAGTAGAACCAGACCCAGATTATATTTTTCTAGTTACTTAGAATTCTGATTGGAAACCTAAGTTTATTTCTTATGGTGTTCTCGAGCTTCTATGGAGTGGGAACCCCCAAATTGCTCTTCTGGCTATTCAACCAGCTCCTGGCTCCCATTTGCTCATTGAGCAGAAGCTTTTCTAGAAGTTCTTTGAGGATTTTCTATCTTTAATTGATTTGGTAATAAGTTTTATTTAGACTCTTCATGTATTGATTAATGCCCAATGAAGATAGTCTCAATCAAGAGTAACCAAGACAGCAGCGATTCCCACAACTGATACTAAATGTCTGAACACACTGAAAAAAAGTGAAAGGAAAGACTAAGACTCATTTTTGGAGATTTCTCTTGCCCTACTGACCTCATGGAGCTGCCTTGAATATTGAGTAAGTTTTTATATATGAAAGTACCTTTGCACACAGAGGTGGCAGTTTATTCGTAATGTCACTAACAGTAGCTTCAAATGTTTGTCTTCTCTGCTTGCCTGTTATCTGTCAGTAGCAATTGAAATATCTTAGAAAGTCAGATATCATATGAAAATAAATATTTCCTTTATTTTGAATTTTTCTAACCTTTCAGTTTTCTCCTTATTCTTCTTCCTGAGAATATTCAGAGAAGTAAATGGAAAAGTCTGAAATCATTATAGTCTGTACCTAGATGACACAGATATAAGTACTAATTTTCCTTTTTAGGTAGTTAGTTGAACAATTGAAAAATTATCAGAATACTTTAAAAGCTGCCCTTCCCAAAATGTTTTTTTAATTTAATTTTATTTATTTTTTTATACAGCAGGTTCTTATTAGTTATCCATTTTATACATATTAGTGTATATATGTCAATCCCAATCTCACAATTCATCCCACCACCACCACCCCTGCCACTTTCCCCCCTTGGTGTCCATACGTTTGTTCTCTACATCTGTGTCTCAGTTTCTGCCCTGCAAACTGGTTCATCTGTACCATTTTTCTAGATTCCACATATGTGCATTAATATACGATATTTGTTTTTCTCTTTCTGACTTACTTCACTCTGTATGACAGTCTCTAAATCCATCCACGTCTCTACAAATGACCCAAATTCGTTCCTTTTTATGGCTGAGTAATATTCCAGTGTATATATGTACCACATCTTCTTTATCTATTCGTCTGTCAATGGGCATTTAAGTTGCTTCCATGACTTGACTATTGTAAATAGTGCTGCAGTGAACATTGGGGTGCCATGTGTCTTTTTGAATTATGGTTTTCTCTGGGTATATGCCTAGTAGTGGGATTGCTGGATCATATGATAATTCTATTTTTAGTGTTTTTTTTGTTTTTGTTTTTGATTTGCGGTACGTGGGCCTCTCACTGTTGTGGCCTCTCCTGTTGCAGAGCACTGGCTCTGAATGTGCAGGCCCATGGGCCATGGCTCACGGGCCCAGCCGCTCTGCGGCATGTGGGATCTTCCCGGACCGGGGCACGAACCTGTGTCCCCTGCATCGGCAGGCGGACTCAACCACTGCGCCACCAGGGAAGCCCCTGTTTTTAGTTTTTTAAGGAACCTCCATACTGTTCTCCATAGTGGGTGTATCAGTTTACATTCCCACCAACAGTGCAAGAGGGTTCCCTTTTCTCCACACCCTCTCCAGCATTTGTTGTTTGTAGATTTTCTGATGGTGTCCATTCTAACTGGTGTGAGGTGATACCTCATTGTAGTTTTGATTTGCATTTCTCTGATAATTAGTGATGTTGAGAAGCTTTTCATGTGCTTCTTGGCCATCTGTATGTCTTTGGAGAAATGTCTATTTAGGTCTTCTGCCCATTGTTTGCTTGGGTTGTTTGTTTTTTGAATATTGAGCTGCATGAGCTGTTTATATATTTTAGAGATTAATTCTTTATCTGTTCATTCATTTGCAAATATTTGCTTCCATTTTGAGGGTTGTCTTTTCGTCTTGTTTGTAGTTTCCTTTGCTTTGCAAAAGCTTTCAAGTTTCATTAGGTCCCATTTGTTTATTTTTGTTTTTATTTCCATTACTCTAAGAGGTGGATCAAAAAAGATCTTGCTGTGATTCATGTCAAGAGTGTTCTTGCAATGTTTTCCCCTAAGAGTTTTATAGTGTCCGGTCTTACATTTAGGTCTGCAATCCATTTTGAGTTTATTTTTGTGTGTGGTGTTAGGGAGTGTTCTAATTTCATTCTTTTACATGTAGCTGTCCAGTTTTCCCAGCACCACTTATGGAAGAGACTGTCTTTTCTCCATTATATATCCTTGCCTCCTTTGTCATAGATTAGTTTACCATAGGTGTGTGGGTTTATCTCTGGGCTTTCTATCCCGTTCCATTGATCTATATTTCTGTTTTTGTGCCAGTACCATATTGTCTTGATTACTGTAGCTTTGTAGTATAGTCTGAAGCCTGGAAGTCTGACTCTGCCACTCCATTTTTTTCCCTCAAGCCCACCTTGGCTATTCGGGATCTTTTGTGTAAAAATTTTAAGATTTTTTGTTCTAGTTCTGTAAAAAATGCCATTGGTAATTTGATAGGGATTGCACTGAATCTGTACATTGCTTTGGGTAGTATAGTCATTTTCACAATATTGATTCTTCCAGTCCCAGAACATGGTATGTCTCTCCATCTGTTGGTATCATCCTTAATTTCTTTCATCAGTGTCATAGTTTTTTGCGTACAGGTGTTTTGTCTCCCTAGGTAGGTTTATTCCTGGGTATTTTATTCTTTTTGTTGCAATGGTAAATGTGAGTGTTTCCTTAATTTCTCTTTCATATTTTTCATCATTAATGTATTGGAATGCAAGAGATTTCTGTGCATTAATTTTGTATCCTGCAACTTTACCAAATTCATTGATTAGCTCTAGTAGTTTTCTGGTGGTATCTTTAGAATTCTCTATGTGTAGTATCATGTCATTTGCAAACAGTGACAGTTTTACTTCTTCTTTTCCAATTTGTATTCCTTTTATTTCTTTTTCTTCTTTGATTGCTGTGGCTAGGGCTTCCCAAACTATGTTGAATAATAGTGGTGAGAGTAGACATCCTTGTCTTGTTCCTGACTTAGACAAAATGCTTTCAGTTTTTCACCATTGAGAATGATGTTTGCTGTGGGTTTGTCGTATATAGCCTTTATTATGTTGAGGTAGGTTCCCTCTATGCCCACTTTCTGGAGAGTTTTTATCATAAATGGGTGTTGAATTTTTTTAAAAGCGTTTTCTGCATCTATTGAGGTGGTCATATGGTTTTTATTATTCAGTTTGTTAATTTGGTGTAATCACATTGATTGATTCCCATATATTGAAGAATTCTTGCATCCCTGGGATAAATCCCACTTGATCATGGTGTATGATCCTTTTAATGTGTTGTTGGATTCTGTTTGCTAGTATTTTTTTGAGGATTTTTGCATTTATTCATCAGTGATATTGGTCTATAATTTTTTTTTTGTAGTATCTTGTCTGATATTGGTATCAGGGTGATGGTGGCCTCGTAGAATGAGTTTGGGAGTGTTCCTTCCTCTACAATTTTTTGGAAGAGTTTGAGAAGGATGGATGTTAGCTCTTCTCTAAATGTTTGATAGAATTCACCTGTGAAGCCATCTAGTCCTGGACTTTTGTCTGTTGGAAGATTTTTAATCACAGTTTCAATATCATTACTTGTGATTACCTGTGGTCTGTTCATATTTTCTGTTTCTTCCTGGTTCAGTCTGGGAAGGTTGTACCTTTCTAAGAATTTGTCCATTTCTTCCAGGTTGTCCATTTTATTGGCATAGAGTTGCTTGTAGTAGTCTCTTAGGATACTTTGTATTTCTGTGGTGTCTGTTGTAACTTCTCCTTTTTCATTTCTAATTTTATTGATTTGAGTCCTCTCCCTCTTTTTCTTGATAAATCTGGTTAATGGTTTATCAATTTTGTTTACCCTCTCAGAGAACCAGCTTCTAGATTTACTGATCTTTGCTATTGTTTTCTTTGTTTCTATTTCATTTATTTCTGCTCTGATTTTTATGGTTTCTTTCCTTCTACTAACTTTGGGTTTTGTTTGTTCTTCTGTAGTTCCTTTAGGTGTACGATTAGAGTGTTTATTTGAGATGTTTGTTGTTTTTTGAGGTAGGATTGTATTGCTATAAACTTTCTTCTTCGAACTGCTTTTGCTGCATCCTATAGGTTTTGGATCGTCATGTTTTCATTGTCATTTGTCTCTAGGTATTTTTTGATTTCCTGTTTGATTTCTCCAGTGATCTCTTGGTTATTTAGTAACATATTGTTTAGCTTTCATGTGTTTGTGTTTTTTACATTTTTTTCCCTCTAATTGATTTCTGATCTCGTAGCATTGTGGTCAGAAAAGATGCTTGATATGATTTCAGTTTTCTTAAATTTACTGAGGCTTGATTTGTGACCCAAGATGTGATCTATCCTGGAGAATGTTCTGTGCGCACTTGAGAAGAAAGTGTAATCTGCTGTTTTTTGATGGAATGTCCTATAAAGATCAATTAAATCTATCTGGTCTGTTGTGTCATTTAAAGCTTGTGTTTCCCTATTAACTTCCTGTTTGTATCATCTGTCCATTGGTGTAAGTGAGGTGTTAAAATCCACCACTATCATTGTGTTACTGGCGAATTCCTCTTTTATAGTTGTTACCAGTTGCCTTATGTATTGAGATGCTCCTATATTGGGCACATACATATTTATAATTGTTGTATCTTCTTCTTGGATTGATCCCTTGATCATTATGTAGTGTCCTTCCTTGTCTCTTGTAACATTCTTTATTTTAAAGTCTGTTTTATCTGATATGAGTATTGTGACTCCAGCTTTCTTTTGATTTCCATTTGCATGGAATATCTTTTTCCATCCTCTCACTCCAGTCTGTATGTGTCCCTAGGGGTCTCTTGTAGACAGCATATATATGGGTCTTTTTTCTGTATCCATTCCGCAAGCCCTTTTGGTTGGTGTCTTTCTGTTGGAGCATTTAATCCATTCTCGTTTAAGGTAATTATCGATATATATGTTCCTATTACCATTTTCTTAATTGTTTTGGGTTTGTTTTTGTAGGTCCTTTTCTTCCCTTGTGTTTCCCACTTAGAGAAGTTCCTTTAGAATTTGTTGTAGGGCTGGTTTGGTGGTGCTGAATTCTCCTAGCTTTCGCTTGTCCTTAAAGCTTTTGATTTCTCCATCGAATCTGAATGAGGTCCTTGCTGGGTAGAGTAATCTTGGTTGTAGGGTCTTCTCTTTCATCACTTTAAATATGTCCTGCCAGTCCCTTCTGGCTTGTAGAGTTTCTGCTGAGAAATTAGCTGTTAGCCTTATGGGAGTTCCCTTTTATGTTATTTGTTGTTTTTCCCTTGCTGCTTTCGATAATTTTTCTTTGTTTTTAATTTTTGCCAATTTGATTACTATGTGTCTCGGCATGTTTCTCCTTGGGTTAAATCTATATAGGACTCCCTGCGCTTCCTGGACTTGGGTGGCTATTTCAACTTTCCCATGTTAGGGAAGTTTTTGACTATAATCTCTTCAAATATTTTCTCGGATCCTTTCTCTCTCTCTTCTCCTTTCTCTCTCTCTTCTCCTTCTGGGACCCTTATAATGTGAATGTTGTTGTGTTTAATGTTGTCCCAGAGGTCTCTTAGGCTGTCTTCATTTCTTTTCATTCTTTTTTCTTTATTCTGTTCTGAGCAGTGAATTCCACCATTTTGTCTTCCAGGTCACTTATCTGTTCTTCTACCTCAGTTATTCTGCTATTGATTCCTTCTAGTATATTTTTCATTTCAGTTATTGTATTGTTCATCTGTTTGTTTGTTCTTTAATTCTTCTAGGTCTTTGTTAAACATTTATTGCATCTTCTCGATCTTTGCCTCCTTCTTTTTCCAAGGTCCTAGTTCATTTTCACTATCATTATTCTGAAAATCTTTTTCTGGAATGTTGCCTATCTCCACTTCATTTAGTTGTTTTTCTGGCGTTTTATCCTGTTCCTTCATCTGGTACATAGCCCTGTGCCTTTTCATTTTGTCTATTTTTCTGTGAATGTGGTTTTTGTTCCACAGGCTGCAGGATTGTAGGAGTTCTTCTGCTGTCTCCCTTCTGGTGGATGAGGCTTTCTAAGAGGCTTGTGCAAGTTTCCTTGTGGGAGGGACTGTTGGTGGGTAGAGCTGGCTGTTGCTCTGGTGGGCAGAGCTCAGTAAAACTTCAATCCTCTTTCCTGCTGATGGGTGGGGCTAGGTTCCCTCCTTGTTGGTTGTTGGCCTGAAGTGACCCAACACTGGAGGTGGGCAGAGCTCAGTAAAACTTTAATCCTCTTTTCTGCTGATGGGTGGGGCTAGGTTCCCTCCTTGTTGGTTGTTGGCCTGAAGTGACCCAACACTGGAGCCTTCCCAGGCTCTTTTTGGGGATAATGGTGGACTCTGGGAGGGCTCACGCCAAGGAGTACTTCCCATAGCTTCTACTGCCAGTGTCCTTGTCCTCACGGTGAGACACAGCCACCCCCTGCCTCTGCAGGAGACCCTCCAACATTAGCAGGTAGGTCTGGTTCAGTATCCTATGGGGTCACTGCTCCTTCCCCCGGGATCCTGATGCGCACACTACTTTGTGTGTGCCTTCCAAGAGTGGAGTCTCTGTTTCCCCCAGTCCTGTCGAAGTCCTGCAGTCAAATCCCACTAGCCTTCAAAGTGTGGTTCTCTAGGAATTCCTCCTCCCCTTGCCAGACCCCTGGGTTGGGAAGCCTGACATGGAGCTCAGAACCTTCACACCAGTGGGTGGACTTCTGTGGTATAAGTGTTCTCCAGTTTGTGAGTCATCCACCCAGCAGGTATGGGGTTTTATTTTATTGTGATTGCGCCCCTCCTAATGTTTCATTGTGGCTTCTCCTTTGTCTTTGGATGTGGGGTATCTTTTTTGGTGAGTTCCAGTGTCTTCCTGTCGATGATTGTTCAGCAGTTAGTTGTTTTTCTGGTGCTCTCACAAGAGAGGGTGAGAGCACGTCCATCTACTCCGCCATCTTGAACTAATCTCAAGGATGTTCTTAATGCTGTGGTTAATAGAAAATGGATTTTATTTTTATTTAAAATGCCACACTTCATACTTAATTAAGGCTCAACATAGTGGGCTAGGGCTGTTGATACTCATGAAGTTAATAAGAAAAAAAGCCAGATTCAATTGAACATTGTAGTTATTTATGCTTAGAAATTTAAACCAAGTCCAATAAACTGTACAAGGCACAAAAGATGATTTGTAAAATCTCAGAACTGTCATGACCCTAGTAGACAGAAAGACAGCATGCTGTTCCTAGTGAATGCTACCCAAAGAGATATACTCCTTCAGTATAGTCCCCATCAAAATTCCAATGTCATTCTTCACAGAAATAGAAAAAACAATTCTAAAGTTCTTATGGGAACCACAAAAGACTCCAGATAACTAAAGCAATCTTGAGCACAAAGAACGAAGCTGAAGGCATCAGACTTCATGATTTCAAATTGTATTACAAAGCTATAGTGATTAAAACAGCATGGTACTGGTATAAACACAGACATATAGACCAATGGAAGAGAATAGAGAGCCTAGAAATAACTCCTTTCATATATGATCAACTAATCTTTGACAAAGATACCAAGAATACATAGTCTTTTCAATAAATGGTGTTTGGAAAACTGGATATCTACATGCAAAAGAATGGAACCAGACCTTTATCTTACACCATACATAAGTCAACTCAGAATAGCTTAAAGGGCTTTGCTGGTGGCGCAGTGGTTGGGAGTCTGCCTTCCAATGCAGGGGACACGGGTTCGTGCCCCAGTCTGGGAGGATCCCACATGCTGCGGAGCGGCTGGGCCTGTGAGCCATGGCCGCTGAGCCTGAGCGTCCGGAGCCTGTGCTCTGCGGCAGGAGAGGCCACAGCAGTGAGAGGCCTGCGTACCGCAAAAAAAAAAAAAGATTAAAAACTTAAATGTAAGACCTGAAACCTTAAGACTCCTAGAAGAAAACATAGGGCAAAAGCTCCATGATATGGTCTTGGCAATGAGTTTTTGGATTTGACACCAAAAGCACAGGCAATAAAAGTAAAAACCAAAACCCAAAACAAACAAAAAAACAAGTGAGACTATGTTAAACTAAAAAACTTCTTCACAGCAAAGGAAACAATCAACAAAATGAAAAGATAACCTATGGAACAGGAGAAAATATTTGCAAATATGTTTGATAAAAGGGTTAATATTCAAAATGTATAAGAAACTCATACAACTCGATAGCAGAGTAACAAATAACCAAATTTAAATATGGGCAAGGGACCTGAATAGACATTTCTCCAAAGAAAATGTACAAAAGGCCAACGGTATATGAAAACATGCTCAACATCACTGATCATTAGGAAAATGCAAATCAAAACCACAATGAGATATCACCTTACATTTGTTAGGATAGCTATTTTCAAAAAGTCAAAATATATCAGATGTTGAGAAGGATGCAGAGAAAAGGCAACCCTTGTACAGTATTGATGGCAATGGAAATTGGCACAGTCATCATGGAAAACAGTATGGAGGTTCCTCAAACAAAAATAGAACTACTTTATGATGCAGCAATTCTACTTCTGGGTGTACTTCCAAAGGAAATGAAATCAGGATCTTAAAGAGATATCTGCATTCCCATGTTCATTTCAGCATTATTCACAGTAGCCAAACTATGAAAACAACCTAAATGTCCATTCACAGATGCAAGGATAGAGAATACAAATTACTCAGCTTTAAACATAAAGAAATCCTGCCCTTTATGCCAATAAGGATGAACCTGGAGAATATTATGCTATGTGAAATAAGCCAGATGGAGAAAGACAAATACTGCATGATCTCATTTATATGTGGACTCTTTAAAAAAAAAAAAAAAAAAGTAAGTTGAGTCAGTATATTTGGATTAATGTAGAATAAACAATTTTCTCTGTTTAGTGTTTAACACTAATTGCCCTCTGGAAATTAAATATTTATTCATATACTAATTGTAATTGAGTATTTTAGGATATTGGGTATTATTTTATGCAGCAACTTAAAGGGGTGATGTTAATATGGAAGTTTTTTGTGTTGCTTCAAACATCCAGGAACTATGATAACCAAGGCACATTAGCAATGTTATTACTACTGACTGGGCTTAATCCTATGTCATCTAATGCTGAAAACCACTAAGCTAAGCTGGACTTCCTTTTCTAAGTTAGGCCAGTTAGAATGGTAAAGGACCATGGACAACCTCCACTATAAAAGTAATTTCTATATAGAAATGACTTAGTTATATTGATTCAAAATATACAAATATTCAAATCATTCTTATAAACATAATAGGAAATGTATTTCTAAAGGTCAGCATGCTGTTGGTGGATAGCACAATAATAACATTTTTCGACATTAAAATAAGGTTTCATTTAAGGCAACCCTTCCTTCCACAGGAAATATTTGAGGTTGTTATTGTCAGTTGTTTTTGGATAGAGAAATAGAATTCAGTTCTTTTGAATCATAGTCCAGTGCATTTTACTTCAAGTTAGATGGCCTTCCAGTATAATTGTAGAGGAAAAGTTGCTTAATTTGATTGTTTCATTGTCTTTCCAAGAAAATACTGGAAAGCAAGCAAACAAATAAAAACTAGCAGTGAGTACTCCAAAAAAACTGTTCTTTCAGTAGGCAAAAAAAAAAAAAAAACCAAAAAGAAAGAAAATGTAATTTTGTCTAACAGCATCCACTCATTTGTTGGATCCTTAGCATTTCTGCCTTATAATAAACACCTTCCCTTTCATTTTCCTTCTCTTTAAGCTGCTTTTAGTAATGAAAGGCAGAGAATTGATGGAGACTAAAGTTAAAATCAACATAGAGTTTTTATAGAGTCAAATAGACCAAACCTGGTTCAGTTTATGCACCAGGAAAGCTGTTTCTTTACAAGCTTGAACCTGCTCTGTACTGAGGCTGCTCTAACTCACTCATCCCACAGAGGTTAGAAAAAGGTTTTCTTGTTGCTTGCCCTGATGTTCAAAATTGGATTTCCTAAGTGAAAGGATAAAATCATTTCAAGAAAACCTGTAAAATTGCTTGCAACCTTTTTTCTTTACTGAAGGTTACACATGTAAAAACTTTATTTCATTCTGTGTTTCTTCTCTCAGTTATCAGTACCTACCGTGATACAAAAAACATTAAGTTTTAGGCTCAATTAGTGAACAGAAGAATCTGCATTGCAGAAGGGTTTATAAGCTGGCTTACTTCCTTTGATAACTCCGGTGTTCTAGCAGCCGCTTGCTGGTAGAAGCTGTTCTGGGAATATACCCACACGGAACAGGAGATGGAGCTCTTCACTAACAGGAACTCAAGGTGCTTCCTGGCTTTTCGGATTAACCTCATTTACTTTATCCTACAAAATTCAGAGACTCCCAGAAATCAGGGCTGCCTCAGTTTCCTCTGATTTTCAGTTACTTATGCTGGGAAGTATCCAATTTGGGGAATCAAAGTCTTTCTAGACTCATGATCTATTACTTCAAAATGATGAGAACTTGAAGAAGCTCTGAGTCCCAGGACTGTGAGATTCAGAGAAGAAAGAGCAATATTCCTCACAAAGAAGTAAATCCCAAACTACAGGGCACTCTGCAGGCAGTGTTTGCCTGGAGATGTGGAGCTACTCGTGTGTGTGTGTGTGTGTGTGTGTGTGTGTGTGTGTGTGTCTCTATGGCAAAGGAAGACCTTAGCCCTCTTTGACGTGGATGATTGACAGTAAATCTGCTGTGAAGTCTATGCAAATGAAGCTGTAAGACCCCTTTTTCAGTCAGACTACTCCATCCCAAACCCCTTCTACAAATAAACAATGGAATTGCCCCTAGAGTTGGCTGATGTAATTTACTGACTTTTGGAAATGGCCATATATATCTTCTTCCCCTACTTACCCTTCCTAAATATGCTCTTTTCTCTTCATTCCTATTTGATTTTTCAGCTTTGTTCCAGGTAGACCTTTCATTCCTTTCCCTTTTTATTCTGTTTAAATGGTAGGAAATAATTTGGAAATGAAAACCCCTTACAATTCATGGAAAGGAAGCAAAAGAGTAGTTTGTTTTTTTCGTTTGTTTTTGTTTTCTTTTGGCCATGCTGTGCGGCATGTGAGATCTTAGTTCCCCGAGCAGTGATCCAGTGATCGAACCTGTGCCTCCTGCAGTGGAAGTGCGGAATCTTAACCACTGGACCACCAGGGAAGTCCCAAAAGAGCAGTTTTATTCGTTACTCTTTCTGACAAAACACTAAAGAGACAAAATTCCTTTATACTTCTGAATAAGTGGGCTTGTTGGACTTTGTTCCTACATTTAGTCAATTAGGAATTGTTAAATTAATCATCCATATGTTGAAGAATAATCCTCTTTAGGAAAAGCCTCCATGACAACTTAAGTGAAGCCATTACAGTGCAATGTGGATATTTGGGAGGTTCCCATTGTACACAATACTCCAGTCATAGGGAGCCTTGGAAATGGCACTTATTAGCTCACTCTGTTTCAATCCTAGTGCATGTACTTAGTGAAGAAGGAGCAGCCGCAGAATGCAGGTTAGGTTATAAATGGGGGTAAGAGACACAGGTCAGACCCTGGTTCTCAATACCTTACTTCAGCTTTCCCCATTGTTAGTGAAACCCAGGTGATGAGATTTGTGTCTAACCATGAAACCATGGACAGCACTCACCCTTCCATGAGTTTTGTGAGCCCATGAAGTTGTCCTCTCTTTGCAGCCTCCGGGGGGCAGTGTTCTCTTTCCTTCCAGTTTAGGAGAGACCCCCAAGATAGCTTTCTTTGTGTCCTACAGAAACAGTAAAACCAGGGAAAAAATGGCTTGATAGTGTATCTATTTATAATTACTAAAAAGTAGGGCTTCCCTGGTGGCGCAGTGGTTGGGGGTCCGCCTGCCGATGCAGGGGACGCAGGTTTGTGCCCCGGTCTGGGAGGATCCCGCGTGCCGCGGAGCGGCTGGGCCCGTGAGCCATGGCCGCTGAGCCTGCGCGTCCGGAGCCTGTGCTCCGCAACGGGAGGGGCCACAGCAGTGAGAGGCCCGCGTACCACAAAAAGAAAAAAAAAAGTAATAAGGCAGGGACTACTTTTTTTAAAAAACTTTTATTTAAGTTGGGGTATAGTTGATGTACAATATGATATGTTTCAGGTTTACAGCATAGTTCACAATTTTTAAAAGTTATACTCCATTTATAGTTATTATAAAATATTGGCTATATTCCCTGTGCTGTACAATATATCTTGCCCCTCACCCCTTCCCTCTTCCCACTGGTAAACACTAATTTGTTCTCTATATCTGTGAGCCTATTTCTTTTTTGTTATATTCACTACTTGGTTGTATTATTTTAGAGTCCACATATAAGTCATATCATACAGTATTCGTCTTTCTCTGACTTATTTTACTAAGCATAATACCATCTAGGTACATCCATGTTGTTGTAGATGGCAAAATTTCATTCTTTTTTATGGCTGAGTAGTATTCCATTGTGTGTGTCTGTGTGTCTGTGTGTCTGTGTGTGTGTGTGTGTGTGTGTAACAAAACATCTTCTTTATCCATTCATCTGTTCATGGACACTTAGGTTGCTTCCATAATCTTGGCAATTGTAAATAATGCTATTATGAACGTTGGGTGCAAGTATCTTCAAATTAGTGTTTTCATTTTCCCAGATATATACTGAGGAATGGAATTGCTGAGTCATATGGCAATCCTATTTTAGTTTCTTGAGAAATCTCCATACTGTTTTCCACAGTGGCTGTACCAATTTACATTCCCACCAGCAGTGTAGGAGGGTTCCCTTTTCTCCATACCCTCTCCAGCATTTGTTGTTTGTAGACTTTTTGATGATGGCCATTTTTACTGGTGGCAGGTGATACCTCCTTGTGGTTTTAATTTGCAGTTCTCTGATGATTATTGATGTTGAACACCTTTTCATGTGCCTGTTGGCCATCCATATGTCTTCTTTGGAAAAATGTCTATTCAGTCTTCTATCCATTTTTTAACCGAGTTGTAGTAAGGCTGGAGACGTGGAGGGGGGTGATTTTTGGAGAACCTGCTTTTGCTCTCTGGTGATCACTCGCAGTCCTGTAACTGGTAGGGACCTCGTAAATGGTTTACATACTTCTTCCCCGCATTTCTCCTACTATTTGGAGAAGACAGAGGATATAATGTCCTGGGGCCTCTTTGGGTCGCCAGGATTCTTGGAGTGATGAGGATAACATTTGGGTTGGAGTTTTACAGCAGAGCTTAGGGAAGATATTTTCAGGAATGTGTTTCACATATTTTCTAATTATGGTGAATTTGTTATGGAAAGAAATTCTAGTTCATTAGATACTGTGAATGATGAACTATATTTGATTTGTGACAAGCCAAAATCAGAGCTTCTTACACTGAATAACATGATGCTTTTTGGAAATGGGTAATGCAGAGTACTCATTATGAATGTACATAACATATCATCTGCCTGTAAATGAGTCCATCAGCAACAATTTATATGTGATGCCCTGTCAGTCCTTTTGATAAGGAAAACCACTTAATGGAGATTTGACCAGTTATGTTTGAGTTGATGGCATTTGTTGATTCTATTAAACAGTAACAAGGAAAATAAGTTTATTTTTAGTTGCATTTCATTTAATTCATGTGAAAAAATTAAAACAACAACAGCTGTGAACCTAGAAAGAAGCTTCAGAAGGCCTTCAATGGAGTACATTAACATTAGGCTCTTGAATTCTATTGAGATATGAGGTATTTTCTGTTTAAACTTTGGTTGAAACAGTGCTTACGTTGTGTGGTTCATTTAGAACTTAGTAGAATAAAATTAAGTATCTTTTCTGAAAACGTGTGTCCCTTTTTATATAATAAGGTAATCTATAATTATTTCCTTTTACATTAGTTGCAAAAAAACCCCACTTATAATTAATGTCAATGTCTATATTAGCTCAGTGTTCCATATATTTATATTCTATTATCACTCCTTTAGAAATTCTATTTGGAGCTTAACAATATTACCATGAAAGAGTTTATGTTAAAACTGAGTATAAGGTACTATTTTTCTCCTTTCTTTTTAAAGGAGTATTATTGTTGATTGCTTCTAATATAAGTATGATCTGAAAGTCACTTTGAAACCTATGAGCATTTGCCCATGAAGAATCACTCCAGTGGTTTCACCTAGTTATGTCAATGTAGGGGTATTAGGCATCAATTGCTGGGGAAGAGATTTGAACAGGAGGATAGAAGGATGTTGGGAAACATTTTAGATTTTTAATCACAGGTACCCTTACAGCCAAATCTGTTTTGAATGAGAAAGGAGGTTAATTTGAAGAGCTTTCTGGGAGGGAAAATACCAGTATGTGTACTTTAAATACGTGATGAGAATAATAGCCTTTTAAAAATAGTTTGCGGTGTCTTGAAACTCATCACATCCAAGAAGTTCTTACATATGAGAAAATCAAAGTATCAAGGGATTAAATGACTTTCCTAGTATCACCCAGACAATCTATAGCTGAGCCAGAACTGGAATGCACTGAGATATGTGTTTTTGCTTGTTTGCTGGTTTTGTTTTTGTTTTCAAATATCACAATTTACTGACCCAGCATTTGGGAATTCTGATATAATACAAACTTAAGGGTTAATACAGCTTTGGTAAGCTTTAGTCAGAGTCACATCCTGATTTACACTGAGACTGATGTGCCTCAGAGCTGGAAGAATAAAAGTAGAGGTAGATGTCTTTAATCAAGAATGTCTGCTGTTCTACAACTACATAATATTGATTCATTGCTTTGTTCATCTTATCAGGCCTTGCTAAGAAAGGCTGTAGCTACTAACCTACGTCCAATCTATGTAGCTGCGTGTTACAAAATCAAAATAAAATGCAGGGGATTCAGTGATCTTTACAGTCATTCTGTTTCAAAGACAGGTATCTTAGTCCTCAGTAAAAAGAAATTGGAGAAAATGATGTGGCAGCATAAACCCAGAGCCTTCAAAACATCCATATGTGCTGACCTGATAACCTCCCAGTCTTTCCTAAGAAATAATGACAAATTCAGAAGAAAATGACTTTATGTCAAAATCTCAATGCCATTATTTATGATACTGAAAAATTAACAAGGATAAAAAGCAAACTAGATAAAGTATTTGTAAAATATGGTAATTTGATGAAACATTAAGCAGACAAAAAATTTGTATAATATGAGAAAATGTAAATGTTCATTGTTAAAAAATAGAGAATAAGACAAAATATTAATGTATCCCTGAGTAATGAGGATTAAAAAATTAAATTTACTTACAATAAATTTTTCTGTATGTTCCAATTTGTCTCCATTGAATATACTTATACTTTATTTTGTAATCAAGAATTCACTTACTAGAATCTAAGAATAGGGTACAAATGAACTTACCTACAAAACAGAGTCACAGATGTAGAAAACAAACTGATGGTTACCAAGGGGGAAGTGGGGGGAGGGATAAATTGGGAGATATGGATTGACATATACACACTACTATATATAAAATAGATAACTAATAAAGACCTACTGTACAGCACAGGGAACTCTATTCAATACTCTGTAATGACCTACATGGGAAAAGAATGTAAAAAAGAGTGGACATACGTATATGTATAACTGATTCACTTTGCTATACACCTGGAACTAACACAACATTGTAAGTCAACTATACTCCAATAAAAATTTTTTTTAAATTAGCTTACTGAAAATAGATGAACGAAAATGATAGAGGCTACAGTGCAAAGTGCTGTGAAAAAGGAAAAATGTATACAGTTATAAAAACACTGCTTTTAATTTTAGGGAGATGGGAGACCTAGCTTGAAGCCATTTAAGCTCTCGGTATGGCTGCTACTTGTGAATTCTGCTCTCGTTTTTAATTCATGGGAAAAATTAGATTTTAATTACTCACTGTCAACTTCTCATTTTCTGTTCTGCCACCTTGCCCCTTCTGTCATCATCCAGCTTTCCTTCCACTCCATTTCTCCTAGGATTTGGAAACAGACTCTAACTGAAGTTTGGTTAGAAACTCAAGGTACTTGGGCATTCCATTTTGAAAAGATTAAACATGGTTTTAGGGAAACCATTCATTCTGATCAAACTGATAAAAGTGAAATAAACCCTTCCTGCTGTTTATTTTGAATTATGTGATAAATCTGTTAGTTCTTCCTACTTATGCCCAATAAAAAAGAAGCCTCGGGAAACCAAGTTCCTTTCTCAAGATTGTTTTCAGATAATTAGTGGTATTAGATCATTAATGTTTCAGAGAGGGAGTCTTAAGTCTTGACCTTTCTTTGTGTTAAACTTTATTTCTCATAGCTTTTGGTGACTTTTATTTTTTTCCTTGTAGCTTTGCATGGATGGTATACCCATCTCCAAACACTTGGCATATGTTATAAATCAGGTGTTGGTAAACTTTCTCTATAAAAGATAAGATAGTAAATATTTCAGGATTTGTGGGCCACGTACAGTCCGTTTTGCCACTACTCAAATCTGCCAGTTGCAGCGCAAAAGCAGTCATAGGTGATATGTAAATGTACAGGCATGGCTGTTTTCTTCTTCTTTTTTTTTAGCTCTAAAATACATTTTTATTTAAATACTCATATTGTTGTTTATAGATTGTCATTTGAGTAAAATTTCTTTATAGCGGCATGGCTGTTTTCTAACAGAACTTTATTTAGGAACACTGAAATTTGAATTTCACATGATTTTCACTTCATGAAATATTCTTCTTTTGATATTTTTAAACCATTTAAAAGTGTAAAAACCATCCTTACCTAGCAGACTGCAAAAAAATAGATGCAGGCAAGAATTGGCTAGCAAGTCATGTTTCCCTTACCCCTTCTGTGAATCAGGTGGGAACAAAGTGATCAGCAAAAAATCAGGGATTCTGCTGAGTAAACCCTTGCCCTGGTTCTCAACCTGATATTCCTCAGACCTTTCATTATACTGGACACATTATTCATTACCTGGACACATCTTCAACAGACCATTACATTAAATACCTTTGCTCTATGTGATAGATTCAGAAATGGCCACAATTCTTCATGCTCCTTCTAGCAGGAGATGAGAAAGGGAGAGTACACTTACCCATGCAGGTTGGCCTCGTGACTGACTTTGCCAGTAGAATGTAGCAAATTTAAATTAGTCTTTTGCCCACTTCTGCCCCTATGAAGTGGGCCGACATGGGAACATCACTGTATAGTTTTCTGGAAAATGAGAAACCTCATGGCAAATAAATGAACGATTCCAGCAGAAGCATCTTACACTAGCCAGTTCCTGTCAAATTAGCAAATGACCAAAGACAGGTTAGCACGTCCAACTGAGATCTGTTAAGGCTGGCCCAGATCAACAGAACCAACCCATAGAGCCAAGCCCAAATTGCCAATTCACAGATTTCTGAGCTAAATAAATAATTATTGTTTAATCCACTAAATTTTGGGGTAGTTTGTTATCCAGGAAAAGCAAACAGATGCATCTTAACTTCAGCCTGTTGCGTGTAGACATATTCATGGAAGCATCAAGGTTAAAGGTAAAGGACTACGTGCAATTCCTCCAGTATGTATAGAAAGAGTCATGAGAAGAACTGTATATAATGGAGAGGAAAAATGAAACATTAAGAGATTAAACAAAAGAACTAGCATTTATTGGGCACCAACTATATTTCAGACATCGTTTCAAGTGACTTATTCCTTATCTGCTCAAAAAGTGGTACAAGGCAGATGCAATCCAGGCTATGTATTTCCTTAAGTTCAGACAGAAAGAGTAGGATCCAAACACTATCCTGTCTTATCATTGCATTAAAGATACTGGCTAGATAATACATATTGTTCTTTCACACAGCTGATAACTTGCTAAACTGATACTAAAATGATAAACTTTAAATGCCTAAACCTGGGAGAATAGACATTAGCAGAGAAGACAATCATCCAACTTAATGTTAAGACAGAAAGTGGTAAGAATTGGACTAGAGCAGGAGGAAACAGAGGCCAGAGCAGGCATGGAGTGGGAGAGACAGAGAGGGGGCTGACACCATCTCTAGACTCCCAAAGAGGCTTGAAACTTGGAAACACTGATTTTGACAATGGGTAGAAGGGAAAATGTATCTGAAATCAAACAGCTCCTTTGGAAAACTAAAGATGAAATAATTGACAATCCTTTGTCTCCACGGGTGCAGAATTCTCAGCAATCAGAAATCTATACCCCCATATCATTGAAGAAATAGCAAAGTATTTATTACTAGAGAAAATGAATGGCCTCAGAGAAAATACTTCAAATTTCAGATAGTTAGGAACCTTAACATAAGTGTTCATTCACATGGCTAATTAATCCAGTCACACAAATACCCCTTCTATGTACACAGAGCTCAGAAGTCAGCTTTCTATTTTCTTAGTCTTAAAACTGCTTCTGTGGCTAAACCACACTGACTCCGTTTTGTCAGTTACATTTTAGACCCACATCCTACCACCTCCCCTCTCTGTGTGACTGAGCTTTAGCCTACTCACAAGGGATGCCCCCAAACCAGATAAGTTCCCTATCAACTTTTACCTTGCCTTCATCTGAGAGGAAAACTGGAAGAATGCCTTTTGTTGACACAGATGGTCAGTGGTCATGAGACACCCCCAGGGGAGGAAAAACCCTGGTTCCCATTGGTGAGGACATGCTTCTCCCTTGTTAGTCAGATTCTATTTTTAGCCTTGGCCACTTTAAATCCCCCTGTATTCCTGTAGGCGGTGCAGGGTGCAGATGTGAATGCCTGTGGATTGTCCTCTGCCAGATCCTTCCTGTATGTAAGTTACCCACTTACATAAAGTTGCATTTTATGGAGTTGCCTGCTTTGGTTTTCAATCTCAAAGTACGTTGTCAGTTTGGAGGATATTATTCAGTGTCTCCATGTCCCAACACTAATTCTTAAGCGAACAGTTAAAATCGCCAACTATTTGAACCAGTACCAGATTAAACAAAACCAAAGAGAAAACATAATCCTGAATGAGAAGATGAGTTTTGAATAGAAAACATTTTTAAAAACTAATTTTAATTAAAATTTTGAGTTTAAAAAGAAAAGACTTTTTGTCTTGTCTATATCATGGACAGATTTCATTGCTATAAATCAAGAAAAACAACATGAATAAATATGTCTAAGTAAATCCAATTTAAAAGGACAATACTTCTAGGTGAAAGCGTGAGAATCCATAAATGGATATATGTCTGAACTCCATAGACAGGATGGTTGTGGGGGATGGGAAAGGAGGTGTAAGCAGATACCTCAGTTTGGAAGAGGTGAGTGGTGCTGGGAAGAAAGGAAATTGCAGAAAGCTTGTGAAAAATATGTCCTGAGATTTTCACCAGATACTAAATTTTAAATATTTCATTGAGTTTGAATGGACATTTGGGAAGATTATATTGCTTCTAATTACCAAACATTAGAAGTAGATTGTGACAGAATTACCAACCCCCAATTGCTTAACTTACTTCCCCTGATCTTAGAATAATATATTTTTCTTGGTCCTTCAGTGATAACAACCTAAAAACACAAAAATTCCTGTTGGGATTCGAGTTAGATAGCATCAACCTTATATATTTAATTCAAAGATAATAGACATATTTATACAATGAGTATTTTTCCTATTTGCATGATTTATCTTTTTGTTTATTTAAACATTTCTTTTAAATTTTATTGAACTATAGTAGATTTACAATATTGTGTTAGTTTTATAGCAAAGTGATTCAGTTATTTTTTTTTCAGATTATATTCATTACAGTTTATTAAAAGATACTGAATGTGATTCCCTGTGCTATACAGTAAATCCTTATTGCTTATCTGTTTTAACTATAGTGGTTTGTATTTGTTAATCCCATACTCATAATTTGTCCCTCCCTCCCTCCCTCTACATTTTGGTAACCATAGTTTGTCATCTATATCTAAGAGTCTGTTATGTATATAGGTTGATTTGTATTATTCATTCCACAATTAAATGTTATAGTATTTTTCTCTCTCTGTCTGACTTACTTCACTAAGTATAACATTGTATAGGTCTATCTTTTAACAAAGGTTTAAGACCTCTACAAAGGCTTTACAGTTCATTTGTTAAATTTATTCTTTAGTACATTATTTCTTTGATGTTTAAGTATAGAATATCATTTAAAACATTGTATTTTCACATTGTTTGCTGCTGGATAATAGAAATGAAATCAATTTTGGGATTGCCATTTTATTTTAATAACTTTTGCTAAGAACTAAATTCTGATTATTTGTCTTTAGACTCACAGGCCTATTTTTTTTAACATCTTTATTGGAGTATAATTGCTTTACAATGGTGTGTTAGTTTCTGCTTTATAACAAAGTGAATCAGTTATACATATACATATGTTCCCATATCTCTTCCCTGCTGCATCTCCCTCCTCACACCCTCCCTATCCCACCCCTCTAGGTGGTCACAAAGCAACGAGCTGATCTCCCTGTGCTGTATGGCTGCTTCCCACTAGCTATCTATTTTACGTTGGGTAGTGTATATATGTCCATGCCACTCTCTCACTTTGTCCCAGCTTACCCTTCCCCCTCCCCATATCCTCAACTCCATTGCATATATATGTGTTAGCATACGGTATTTGTTTTTCTCTTTCTGTCTAACTTCACTCTGCATGAAGACTCTAGGTCCATCCACCTCACTACAAATAACTCAATTTTGTTTCTTTTCATGGCTGAGTAATATTCCATTGTATATATGTGCCACATCTTCTTTATCCATTCATCTGTTGATGGACACTTAGGTTGCTTCCATGTCCTGGCTATTGTAAATAGAGTTGCAATGAACATTTCGGTACATGACTCTTTTTGAATTTTGGTTTTCTCAGGATATATGCCCAGTAGTGGGATTGCTGAGTCGTATGGTAGTTCTATTTTTAGTTTTTTAAGGAACCTCCATACTGTTCTCCACAGTGGCTGTATCAACTTACATTCCCACCAGCAGTGCAAGACTGTTCCCTTTTCTCCAAACCCTCTCCAGAATTTATTGTTTCTAGATTTTTTGATGATGGCCATTCTGACCGGTATGAGATGATACCTCATTGTAGTTTTGATTTGCATTTCTCTAATGATTAATGATGTTGAGCATTCTTTCATGTGTTTCTTGGCAATCTGTATATCTTCTTTGGAGAAATGTCTATTTAGGTCTTCTGCCCATTTTTGGATTGGGTTGTTTGTTTTTTTGTTTTTTTGTTATTGAGCTGCATAAGCTGCTTGTAAATTTTGGAGATTAATCCTTTGTCAGTTGCTTCATTTGCAAATATTTTCTCCCATTCTGAGTGTTGTCTTTTGGTCTTGTTCACGGTTTCCATTGCTGTGCAAAAGCTTTGAAGTTTCATTAAGTCCCATTTGTTTATTTTTGTTTTTATTTTCATTTCACTAGGAGGCGGGTCAGAAAGGATCTTGCTGTGATTTATGTCATAGAGTGTTCTGCCTATGTTTTCCTCTAAGAGTTTGATAGTTTCTGGCCTTACATTTAGGTCTTTAATCCATTTTGAGCTTATTTTTGTGTATGGTGTTAGGGAGTGTTCTAATCTCATAGTTTTACATGTACCTGTCCAGTTTTCCCAGCACCACTTATTGAAGAGGCTGTCTTTTCTCCACTGTATATTCTTGCCTCCTTTATCAAAGATAAGGTGACCATATGTGCATGGGTTTATCTCTGGGCTTTCTATCTTGTTCCATTGATCTATAGATGTGTTTTTTTTTTTTTTTTAACATCTTTATTGGGGTACAATGGCTTTACAATGGTGCGTTAGTCTCTGCTCTATAACAAAGTGAATCAGTCATACATAAACATATGTTCCCATATGTCTTCCCTCTTGCGTCTCCCTCCCTCCCACCCTCCCGATCCCACCCCTCCAGGCTGTCACAAACCACCAAGCCAATATCCCTGTGCCATGCGGCTGCTTCCCACTAGCTATCTACCTTACTACGTTTCTTAGTGTGTATATGTCCATGACTCTCTCTCGCCCTGTCACAGCTCACCCTTCCCCCTCCCCATAACCTCAAGTCCGTTCTCTAGGAGGTCTGCGTCTTTATTCCTGCCTTACCCCTAGGTTCTTCATGACATTTTTTCCTCTTAAATTCCATATATATGTGTTAGCATACGGTATTTGTCTTTTTCTTTCTGACTTACTTCACTCTGTATGACAGACTCTAGGTCTATCCACCTCATTACAAATAGCTCAATTTCGTTTCTTTTTATGGCTGAGTAATATTCCATTGTATATATGTGTCACATCTTCTTTATCCATTCATCCGATGATGGGCACTTAGGTTGTCTCCATCTCCGGGCTATTGTAAATAGAGCTGCAATGAACATTTTGGTACATGACTCTTTTTGAATTATGGTTGCTCAGGGCATATGCACAGTAGTGGGATTGCTGGGTCATATGGTAGTTCTATTTGTAGTTTTTTAAGGAACCTCCATACTGTTCTCCATAGTGGCTGAACCAATTCACATTCCCAGCAGCAGTGCAAGAGTGTTCCCTTTTCTCCACACCCTCTCCAGCATTATTGTTTCTAGATTTTTTGATGATGGCCATTCTGACTGGTGTGAAATGATATCTCATTGTAGTTTTGATTTGCATTTGTCTAATGATTAATGATGTTGAGCATTCTTTCATGTGTTTGTTGGCAGTCTGTATATCTTCTTTGGAGAAATGTCTATTTAGGTCTTCTGCCCATTTTTGGATTGGGTTGTTTGTTTTTTTGTTATTGAGCTGCATGAGCTGCTTGTAAATTTTGGAGATTAATCCTTTGTCGGTTGCTTCATTTGCAAATATTTTCTCCCATTCTGAGGGTTGTCTTTTGGTTTTGTTTATGGTTTTCTTTGCTGTGCAAAAGCTTTGAAGTTTCATTAGGTCCCATTTGTTTATTTTTGTTTTTATTTCCATTACTCTAGGAGGTGGGTCAGAAAGGATCTTGCTGTGATTTATGTCATAGAGTGTTCTGCCTATGTTTTCCTCTAAGAGTTTGATAGTTTCTGGCCTTACATTTAGGTCTTTAATCCATTTTGAGCTTATTTTTGTGTATGGTGTTAGGGAGTGTTCTAATCTCATAGTTTTACATGTACCTGTCCAGTTTTCCCAGCACCACTTATTGAAGAGGCTGTCTTTTCTCCACTGTATATTCTTGCCTCCTTTATCAAAGATAAGGTGACCATATGTGCATGGGTTTATCTCTGGGCTTTCTATCTTGTTCCATTGATCTATAGATGTGTTTTTTTTTTTTTTTTAACATCTTTATTGGGGTACAATGGCTTTACAATGGTGCGTTAGTCTCTGCTCTATAACAAAGTGAATCAGTCATACATAAACATATGTTCCCATATGTCTTCCCTCTTGCGTCTCCCTCCCTCCCACCCTCCCGATCCCACCCCTCCAGGCTGTCACAAACCACCAAGCCAATATCCCTGTGCCATGCGGCTGCTTCCCACTAGCTATCTACCTTACTACGTTTCTTAGTGTGTATATGTCCATGACTCTCTCTCGCCCTGTCACAGCTCACCCTTCCCCCTCCCCATAACCTCAAGTCCGTTCTCTAGGAGGTCTGCGTCTTTATTCCTGCCTTACCCCTAGGTTCTTCATGACATTTTTTCCTCTTAAATTCCATATATATGTGTTAGCATACGGTATTTGTCTTTTTCTTTCTGACTTACTTCACTCTGTATGACAGACTCTAGGTCTATCCACCTCATTACAAATAGCTCAATTTCGTTTCTTTTTATGGCTGAGTAATATTCCATTGTATATATGTGTCACATCTTCTTTATCCATTCATCCGATGATGGGCACTTAGGTTGTCTCCATCTCCGGGCTATTGTAAATAGAGCTGCAATGAACATTTTGGTACATGACTCTTTTTGAATTATGGTTGCTCAGGGCATATGCACAGTAGTGGGATTGCTGGGTCATATGGTAGTTCTATTTGTAGTTTTTTAAGGAACCTCCATACTGTTCTCCATAGTGGCTGAACCAATTCACATTCCCAGCAGCAGTGCAAGAGTGTTCCCTTTTCTCCACACCCTCTCCAGCATTATTGTTTCTAGATTTTTTGATGATGGCCATTCTGACTGGTGGGAAATGATATCTCATTGTAGTTTTGATTTGCATTTGTCTAATGATTAATGATGTTGAGCATTCTTTCATGTGTTTGTTGGCAGTCTGTATATCTTCTTTGGAGAAATGTCTATTTAGGTCTTCTGCCCATTTTTGGATTGGGTTGTTTGTTTTTTTGTTATTGAGCTGCATGAGCTGCTTGTAAATTTTGGAGATTAATCCTTTGTCGGTTGCTTCATTTGCAAATATTTTCTCCCATTCTGAGGGTTGTCTTTTGGTTTTGTTTATGGTTTTCTTTGCTGTGCAAAAGCTTTGAAGTTTCATTAGGTCCCATTTGTTTATTTTTGTTTTTATTTCCATTACTCTAGGAGGTGGGTCAGAAAGGATCTTGCTGTGATTTATGTCATAGAGTGTTCTGCCTATGTTTTCCTCTAAGAGTTTGATCGTTTCTGGCCTTACATTTAGGTCTTTAATCCATTTTGAGCTTATTTTTGTGTATGGTGTTAGGGAGTGATCTAATCTCATACTTTTACATGTACCTGTCCAGTTTTCCCAGGACCACTTATTGAAGAGGCTGTCCTTTCTCCACTGTACATTCCTGCCACCTTTATCAAAGATAAGGTGTTCATATGTGCGTGGGTTTATCTCTGGGCTTTCTATCCTGTTCCATTGATCTATCTTTCTGTTTTTGTGCCAGTACCATACTGTCTTGATTACTGTAGCTTTGTAGTATAGTCTGAATCAGGGAGCCTGATTCCTCCAGTTCCTTTTTTCGTTCTCAAGATTGCTTTGGCTATTCGGGGTCTTTTGTGTTTCCATACAAATCGCAAACTTTTTTGTTCTAGTTCTGTGAAAAATGCCAGTGGTAGCTTGATAGGGATTGCATTGAATCTATAGATTGCTTTGGGTAGTAGAGTCATTTTCACAGCGTTGATTCTTCCAATCCAAGAACATGGTATATCTCTCCATCTATTTGTATCATCTTTAATTTCTTTCATCAGTGTCTTATAATTTTCTGCATACAGGTCTTTTGTCTCCTTAGGTAGGTTTATTCCTAGATATTTTATTCTTTTAGTTGCAATGGTAAATGGGAGTGTTTTCTTGATTTCACTTTCAGATTTTTCATCATTAGTATATAGGAATGCCAGAGATTTCTGTGCATTAATTTTGTATCCTGCCACTTTACCAAATTCATTGATTAGCTCTAGTAGTTTTCTGGTAGCATCTTTGGGATTCTCTATGTATAGGATCATGTCATCTGCAAACAGTAACAGCTTTATTTCTTCTTTTCCGATTTGGATTCCTTTTATTTACTTTTCTCTGATTACTGTGGGTAAAACTTCCAAAACTATGTTGAATAAGAGTGGTGAGAGTGGGCAACCTTGTCTTGTTCCTGATCTTAATGGAAATGCTTTCAGTTTTTCACCATTGAGGATGATGTTTGCTGTGGGCTTGTCATATATGGCCTTTATTATGTTGAGGAAAGTTCCCTCTATGCCTACTTTCTGCAGGGTTTTTTATCATAAATGGGTGTTGA
The DNA here is from genome assembly GCF_951394435.1 of Stenella coeruleoalba. Classification (NCBI taxonomy): domain Eukaryota; kingdom Metazoa; phylum Chordata; class Mammalia; order Artiodactyla; family Delphinidae; genus Stenella; species Stenella coeruleoalba. The sequence continues at coordinate 55,633,571 of NC_137156.1, forward strand.
ATTTTGTCAAAAGCTTTCTCTGCATCTATTGAGATGACCATATGGTTTTTCTTCTTCAATTTGTTAATATGGTTTATTACATTGATAGATTTGCATATATTGAAGAATCCTTGCATTCCTGGAATAAACCCCACTTGATCATGGTGTATGATCCTTTTAATGTGCTGTTGGATTCTGTTTGCTAGTATTTTGTTGAGGATTTTTGTATCTATGTTCATCAGTGATATTGGCCTGTAGTTTTCTTTCTTTGTGACATCCTTGTCTGGTTTTGGTATCAAGGTGATGGTGGCCTCGTAGAATGAGTTTGGGAGTGTTCCTCCCTCTGCTATATTTTGGAAGAGTTTGAGAAGGATAGGTGTTAGCTCTTCTCTAAATGTTTGGTAGAATTCGCCTGTGAAGCCATCTGGTCCTGGGCTTTTGTTTGTTGGAAGATTTTTAATCACAGTTTCAATTTCAGTGCTTGTGATTGGTCTGTTCATATTTTCTATTTTTTCCTGATTCAGTCTTGGGAGGTTGTGCATTTCTAAGAATTTGTCCATTTCTTCCAGATTGTCCATTTTATTGGCATAAAGTTGCTTGTAGTAATCTCTCATGATCTTTTTTATTTCTGCAGTGTCAGTTGTTACCTCTCCTTTTTCATTTCTAATTCTATTGATTTGAGTCTTCTCTCTTTTTTTCTTGATGAGTCTGACTAATGGTTTATCTATTTTGTTTATCTTCTCAAAGAACCAGCTTTTAGTTTTATTGATCTTTGCTATTGTTTCCTTCATTTCTTTTTCATTTATTTCTGATCTGATTTTTATGATTTCTTTCCTTCTGCTAGCTTTGGGGTTTTTTTGTTCTTCTTTTTCTAATTGCTTGAGGTGCGAGGTTAGGTTGTTTATTCGAGATGTTTCCTGCTTCTTAAGGTGGGCTTGTATTGCTATAAACTTCCCCCTTAGAACTGCTTCTGCTGCAACCCAAACCCATAGGTTTTGGGTTGTCGTGTCTCCATTGTCATTTGTTTCTAGGTATTTTTTGATTTCCTCTTTGATTTCTTCAGTGATCACTTCATTATTAAGTAGTGTATTGTTTAGCCTCCATGTGTTTTTATTTTTTACAGATCTTTTCCTGTAATTGATATGTAGTCTCATGGCGTTGTGGTCAGAAAAGATACTTGATACAATTTCAATTTTCTTAAATTTACCAAGGCTTGATTTGTGACCCAAGATATGATGTATCTTGGAGAATGTTCCATGAGCACTTGAGAAAAATGTGTATTCTGTTGTTTTTGGATGGAGTGTCCTATAAATATCAATAAGTCCATCTTGTTTAATGTATCATTTAAAGCTTGTGTTTCCTTATTTATTTTCATTTTGGATGATCTGTCCATGGGTGAAAGTGGGGTGTTTAAGTCCCCTTCTCTGAATGTGTTACTGTCGATTTCCCCTTTTATGGCTGTTAGTATTTGCCTTATGTATTGAGGTGCTCCTATGTTGGGTGCATAAATATTTACAATTGTTATATCTTCTTCTTGGATCGATCCCTTGATCATTATGTAGTGTCCTTATTTGTCTCTTTTAATAGTCCTTATTTTAAAGTCTATTTTGTCTGATATGAGAATTGCTACTCCAACTTTCTTTTGGTTTCCATTTGCATGGAATATCTTTTTCCATCCCCTTACTTTCAGTCTGTATGTGTCTCTAGTTCTGAAGTGGGTCTCTTGTAGACAGCATATATAAGGGTATTGTTTTTGTATCCATTCAGCTAATCTGTGTCTTTTGGTGGGAGCATTTAATCCATTTACATTTAAGGTAATTATTGATATGTATGTTCCTATTCCCATTGTCTTAATTGTTTTGGGTTTGTTAATGTAGGTCTTTTCTTTCTCTAGTGTTTCTTGCCTAGAGAAGTTTCTTTAGCAGTTGTTGTAAAGCTGGTTTGGTGGTGCTGAACTCTCTCAGCTTTTGCATGTTTGTAAAGGTTTTAATTTCTCCATCAAATCTGAATGAGATCATTGCTGGGTAGAGCCATCATGGTTGTAGGATTTTCTCCTTCATTACTTTAAATATGTCCTGCCACTCCCTCCTGGCTTGCAGAGTTTCTGCTGAAAGATCAGCTGTTACCCTTATGGGGATTCCCTTGTATGTTATTTGTTGTTTTTCCCTTGCTGCTTTTAATATTTTTTCTTTGTATTTAACTTTTGATAGTTTGATTAATATGTGTCTTGGGGTGTTTCTGCTTGGATTTATCCTGTATGGGACTCTCTGTGCTTCCTGGACTTGATTGACTATTTCCTTTCCCTTATTGGGTACGTTTTCAACTGTAATCTCTTTAAATATTTTCTCAGTCCCTTTCTTTTTCTCTTCTTCTTCTGGGACCCCTATAATTCAAAGGTTGGTATGTTTAATGTTTTCCCAGAGGTCTGTGAGAGTGTCCTCAGGTCTTTTCATTCATTTTTTTTATTCTGCTCTGCAGTAGTTATTTCCACTATTTATCTTCCAGGTCACTTATCCGTTCTTCTGCCTCAGTTTTTCTCCTATTGATCCCTTCTAGAGTATTTTTAATTTCATTTATTGTGTTTTTCATTGTTGCTTGTTTCCTCTTTAGTTCTTCTCAGTCCTTGTTAAATGTTTCTTGCATTTTCTCTATTTTATTTCCAAGATTTTGGATCACATTTAGTATCATTATTCTGAATTCTTTTTCTGGTAGGCCTCGTATTTCCTCTTCATTTGTTAGGTCTCATGGGTTTTTACTTTACTCCTTCATCTGCTGTGTGTTTTTCTGTCTTCTCATTTTGCTTATGTTACTGTGTTTGGAGTCTCCTTTTTGGAGGCTGTAGGTTCGTAGTTCCTGTTGTTTTTGGTGTCTGTCCCCAGTGGCTAAGGTTGGTTCAGTGGGTTGTGTAGGCTTCCTGGTGGAGGGGACTAGTGCCTGTGTTCTGGTGGATGAGGCTGGATGTCGTCTTTCTGTTCAGCAGGTCCACGTCTGGTGGTGTGTTTTGGGGTGTCTGTGGCCTTATTATGATTTTAGGCAGCCTCTCTGCTTATGGGTGTGGTTGTGTTCCTGTCTTGCTAGTTGTTCGCATAGGGTGTCCACCACTGTAGTTTGCTGGTCATTGAGTGAAGCTGTGTGTTGGTGTTGAGATGGAGATCTCTGGGAGATTTTCCCTATTTGATATTATGTGGAGCTGGGAGGTCTCTTGTGGACCAGTGTCACGAAGTTGGCTCTCCCACCTCAGAGGCACAGCACTGATCCCTGGCTGGAGCACCAAGAGCCTTTCATCCACATGGCTCAGAATAAAAGGGAGAAAAAGTATAAAGAAAGAAAGAAAGAGGATAAAATAAAATAAAGTTATTAAAATTAAAAATAAAAACTAATTATTAAGGAAAAAACTTTTTTTTAAGTAAAACAAAGAAAAAAATGGACTGACAGAACCCTAGGACAAATGGTGAAAGCAAAGCTATACAGAAAAAAATCTCACATGGAAGCATACACATACTCACATAACAAGGAAAAGGGGAAAAAATAATATATCTTGCTCTCAAAGTCCACCTCCTCAATTTGGGATGATTTGTTGTCTGTTCAGGTATTCCACAGATGCAGGGTACATCAAGTTGATTGTGGAGATTTAATCCGCTGCTCCTGAGGCTGCTGGGAGAAATTTCCCTTTCTCTTCTTTGTTCGCAGAGTTCCTGGGGTTCAGCTTTGGATTTGGCCCCGCTTCTGAGTGTAGGTCGCCTGAGGGTGTCTGTTCTTCACTCAGACAGGATGGGGTTAATGGAGCAGCTGAGTCAGTGGCTCTGGCTCACTCAGGCCGGGGGGAGGGAGGGGTACGGGGCGAGCCTGCGGCAGCAGAGGCCAGTGTGACGTTGCACCAGCCTGAGGCCTGCTGTGCATTCTCCCAGGGAAGTTGTCCTTGGATCATGGGACCCTGGCAGTGGCGGGCTGCACAGGCTCCCTGGACGAGAGGTGTTGATAGTTCACAGGCCTTTTTAAAAAATTTTTTTTAATAGAGGTACAGTTGATTTACAATGTTGTGTTAGTTTCTGCTGTATAGCAAACTGATTCGGTTATACATATATATATATATATATATATATATATATATATATATACACACATTATTTTTTATATTCTTTTCCCTTATGGTTTATCATAGGATACTGAGTATAGTTCTCTGTGCTCTACAGTAGGACTTTGTTGTTTATGCATTCCATATATAATAGCTTACATCTGCTAACCCCAGTGTCCTACTCCATTCCTCCCCTAACCCCCTCTGCCTTGGCAACCACCAGTCTGTTCTCTATGTCCGTGAGTCTCACAGGCTTTTTGATATAGAAAATTGTAACATCTGGGATAATGACAGATTAAGTTTTACCTTTCCATCTTCATTTATTTTATTCCTTTGTTTGTTTACTATTTTTCAAGTAATTCATGTGTTTATTTCTGTAGAGTCCTCTTTATTATATTTATTATTTATTTCAGTGTAGTACTTCTACCACCAAGTCAGTTAAAAGTGGTGACAGGAGTCGATCAATTTTGTTAAGAAAAGATTATGTCTGTGATGACGAGAGAGAATAAATATTTCAGAGGCTGCACAAGCTCATATAGCAATTGATCTTAGGTGGGTAAATTTATAAAGAGGTTTGCATGTGAAATAAAGGGGAAAATTAGAAAGAAGATAATAAGAGAGTGCTGTGAGGCAAGAGAGATGCTTATTTTTAATTAACAGACTTGATAATAATGAAATATCAGGTAATTCCCTTGCGGTCCAGTGGTTATGACTCTTGTCCCTTTCACTGCTGTGGCCCAGGTTCAGTCTCTGGTTGGGGAACTAAAACCCTGCAAGCTGCATGGTGCTGCCAAAAACAAAAAGCGGTGGGGGGGTGGTGGTGGTATTAATAGGAAATAGTCCCAGAGAGGAGGGGTTGAAGATGTTAGAAAGAAATTGTCATGTCTTTAGGGGCTACCCTTGTAAGGTCCTATGGCCCATCACCATGACCTCTCCCTTTTATACACTGTGATGATTTTTGTGATACGTCAATTTATCTAGACTATAGTCCCCAGTTATTTGATCACACACCAACCTAGGTGTTGGTATGTAAATTTATGCAGATGAAATTGAAGTCCCTAATCAATTAACTTTAAGTAAGGAGTATTATCCTGAATACTATGAGTGGGCCTGACTGAATCAAGTGGAAGGCCTTAAAAGCCAAACTGATACATCTCCAAGATATAGAAGAAATTCCACCTGTGGACAACAGCTTCTGACCATGCCCATGGACTTCTGTCCTATTTAAAATGTTACCTTCTGATTGCCTGTGGACAACAGCTTCAGCTTGTGCCATGGGTTCCAGCCCACGCATGATCTTCCCTTCTGCCCTATGGATTTTGGACTTGCTTAGCCAGACCTCACAATCACATAAGCCAATTCCTTGTCATATATACACACACGCACACACACACACACACACACACACACACATACCTACATACACATACACTATATAAATTATGTAATATATTATGTATAATTATGTAATATATATGATTTATACATATATACATATATATAGAATATGTATCATTATACATATGATGATATATATCATACCAGTTTTGTTTCTGTGGTTGAACTTGGCTGATGTATACACCCTCAAGTTCTTTGGTCCCCTTTCTCTCTATCTTACTGTCAATGTAAAATGAAAACTCTAGTTGAGTCTAACATTTAGTCAACTTTATGACTAAATAAATCTAGAGTCTTAAAAGATATCTGAGGAGAAGGCTACATAATAGGTGAGAAATAACAAATTAATAAAAAGATACAGATATTTGGGACCTATGTGTACTTTCCAAGCACAGCCCAACTATTAAGCTTCTCTTTATATTGGAGAACTTAAAAGTCACCTGAAGCCAAAATTATGGATGATTATATGGCTTAAAAATGTTTAGAATAAAAAAAAACCCAAAATAAAGAAGTTTAGGATTCACTAAATCATCTTTCTAAGGAACTAACAGATCTTCCTATACAATGGAACCTCTAGTTGGTTTTTTCTCTCCCTCACCTTCCCAACAATCTAGCTATTGGGCTCTGAGAAAACCTTATCTAATAGTCAGCTTTCTATAGGCACTATTTAGAAGGTAAAGTAAAATAAAACTAATATATCTAGATCCAGAGTATCTGCATTTCTCTTTGATGAATGGAAAGTTTAATCAGCCTTAATCAAGATGCTATAATTATGTATGCTAATGTATGAATAACTGATAATGGGATTTGCATAATGCCAAACAAATGAATCTCTAAAGAGAGAATTTCAGAAATCAGCAATTAAGTCAATTCATGGATGGGTGAATAATGTGTAAAAATTCTGTGGGCTGTAGAATGGTGCTACACCCATGAAATAATTATGAGTCTGCTGAAAGTGAAGGTAAATGCACAATTATGTGAGACATCTATATTCAAAGCCCCAGGCACCTTCTCTGTTGACAGCCCTACTTTTTCTTTTTCTACCCTGATTCATGGCGAATGGCCCGTTTTTACTGGAATCAGGTGTTAATAATGGGATACAACTCTCCTGAAATCCTAAAGGAACTGTATTTGACTGCTCTTACCTTGCTCCTCATTCAGCTTCTGAAATTGAGTCATTCTTTAATAGTGGTGCTTTAGCCTTGATACCCTTGGCCCTAGCCTATGTCCTAACTCCAAATAACCTAGAAACCCAGCAACTCTAAAATTACTTGTCATGACATAATGCACGTGAAGTAAAGTCTAGCTTTATTTGAATGATGAACAAGATTAGCCCATTGTGAATTAATTCTCTATTATTTAAACTTTATGAAAATTTGAGGCAACCAGCTAGCCAATAAATAGCCCAATTGTGAGGCAGGATAAATATGATTAAAGTCACTCTGGTCATTCAACTACAGATGTGCTCCATTTAAGCCAGTTTTTGCTTAATCTATTTAATTTTCCTCCCTTTGGTGAATTAGAAATATGCCAGAGTAGGCCCAGTAATTACCATTTGTTATTTTATGGATGATATTAAATGTATAAATCCTGAATAAAATATTTATTTGTCCTTTGTAAAGTTTTGTTTAGAGAGATTTTATTCCAGTAGAGTGTTCTTGACTGTTTCAACCATTAAAAATCCAAAAATATTTAAATGTTTTAAATGAAATTTATCCCCAAAATGTGGACATCTCACTACCTCTGATTGGTTTTGCCAGTTTCACAGGAAACTCAATGATTATTGACTTGAGATAGAAAGAAGAGATTCTTTGCTGTGTGAGCTCCCTAGAGCATTTGGCCTGGAGTGGCAGTACTGACAAGCTGGGAGAGAGGAAACCTGGGTTCCAATCCTTATTCTGTTTGGGGAGGAGGATTAATCAGGTAGCTTACCTTGGTTCCAGTTTTCTCTTCTACAAGATGATGAGTTCTGAGAAATTAAGCTGTGAGATTCTCTCCAGCTCTAACATTTTATGATGAATTCTGAACATTGAGATGGGTGTATTTCTCAGTGTATTTCAGGCTACTAATCTTTCACAAAGAAAATGACTCTTCTGTCATCCATTATTGTACTCAAAAGAGTGAACAAATGAAGCTTCTAAAATTATCTGTCATATTCAGATATAACTAATTCACTAGATGTTCAAATCTCCTTTCCAGTTATAAAACACTGCTCAGTGCCTTTTTTTTCCTTTCAAAGTAAATTGACTCCTCTAATATCCTTTCTTCAAGCTTAAAAAAAATGTAGTGCACCTGTGTTTTAAAGTAGATCAAATTGCACTGATGAAAGCAATAAGAGAGAAGTTCAAATTTTTAAAAAGATAACTTCTTAAAATTATCAGCCAAAGATGGAATGACTTAAATCAAATAGGGGCTCGCCTGCTCCCAGGCACTAGGCAAGTCCCCTGCCAGGGCTGATGCTGTCATGCTGGCTGCTGGGCACTAGGCAAGGCTCCCACTAGTGCCGGATCTCTCGCGCCTATGGCTGCCAGCTTCCCTGCTCACCTGTCGCTGCCGAGGCTCCTGCAACCCTGGCAGCTGTGCCACCTCTGGTCCCTGTCCTCACCGGGGCAGACCCAAGTATTCCAGGGCATCCTTGAGACCAGACGTCTGTGGGTGGCCCACATGCAGAGGTGGGGCTAAAACCACACTTGAGCCCCAGGGGTGGGGAGACTAAGGAAGAGGAACGAAAATATTTCTGTGCAGCTGCACAAGCCACAGATTAAATTCCTATAACCAGCTTGGTAAACCCTGCATCTATGGAATATCTGAATGGACAGGTGTTCCCACAACTGAGACAGGTCTAGCCTTAGCAGCTGTGGACTTTGGGTGCAAGTACACACGAGATTTGGGCCAGGCCTGAGTCTGAGCTGTCCTCACAGTGCCCACAGAATGGCAAGAGACCTACCTAGAGGTATTGAAGAAGCATCCTGGGGAGGTTGAGGTTGGCTGTGGCTCATAGTGGGGCAAAGACACTGACATCTGAGACCCCAGGAAAATATTATTATTACTATTATTTTTTTATGTTTTGTTCTGTTTTTATTATTTTTTATTTTCTAACTTTTTAATACATTTTTATTTTTCTAATTTTTCTATATTTACAATTTCATTGTTTTGTGTTTTTTCCTTGTTTTGCTTTTTTCTCTTTGTTCTGTTTTGTTTTTATCTTTTTTATCATTTCTTGTTTGTTTATGTTTTCTTTTTTTTCTAGTTTGCCTTCTGCTTTTCTTTTGTCTTTTGTTTTTGTTAGTTTGTTTTTAATTGTTTGATTTCGTTCTTGGGTTCTTTTGTTTGGTTATTGTGTTTTTGTATTCTTTGCTTTTGCTTTGTTTCTTTTGTGTATGTGTTTCTTTGTTTTTTTGTTTGGTTTTGCTTTTACCATTTGTCTTGGGTTTTGTTTGTTCTGTTTATTCCTTTTTTTAATTGTTGATGTTGCTATTTTTTCCTTTCTGTCTTTGCTATTTGTCTTGGGTTTTACTTCTCTGTCTCCTTCCCCCACTCCCCATTTTTTTTCTTGTTTTTTGCCATGCTGTGCAGCTTGCAGGGTCTTGGTTCACTGGCTGGGGGTTGGGCCGGAGCCTCTGGGGTGGGAGCACTAACTCCAGAACACTGGACTGCCAGAGAGTTCCTGGCCCCAGGGAATATTAATTAGTGAGAGCTGTCCTGGAGGTCTCCATCTCGACACCAAGACCCAGTTTCACCTAACTGCCGGCAGGCTCCATTGTGGGGTGCCTCACACCAAACAAGCAAGACAGGAACACAAACCCACCCATCAGCAGACAGGCTGCCTAAAGTCATACTAAACTCACAGACACTCCAAAACACACCACCTGACACGGACCTGCCCATCAGAGGGACAAGATCCAGCTCCACCCAACAGAGTGCAGGCACCAGTCCCTCCCACCAGAAAGCCTACACAAGACACTGAACGAGCCTCAACCACGTTGGGCAGACACCAAAAGCAAAAGGAACTATGACCCTGCAGCCTGCGGAAAGGAGACCTCAAACACAGTAAGTTGGACAAAATGAGAAGACAGGGAAATATTTGCAGACTAAGGAGCAAGGTAAAACTCTCAAAACCAAATAAATGAAGAGGAAGTAGGCAATCTACCTGAAAAAGAATTCAGAGTAATGATAGTAAAGATGATCCAAATACTAGGAAATAGAATGGAGGCACAGATTGAGAAAATATGAGAAAGGTTTAATAAGGACCTAGAACTAAAGAAAAGACAAACAGTGATTAATAACACAATAACTGAAATGAAGAATATACTAGAAAGAATCAATAGCAGAATAACTGAGGCAGAAGAATGGATCAGTAAGCTGAAAGATAGAATAGTGGAAATAACTGCCACAGAGCAGAAATAAAGAAAAAAGAATGAAGTGAGGACAGTCTCAGAGACCTCTGGGACAACATAAAATGCACCAACACTTGAATTATAGGGGTCCCAGAAGAAGAAGAGAAAGGGAAAGAGAAAGTCTGAGAAAATATTTGGAGAGATTATAGTTGAAAATTTCCCTAACATGGGAAAGGAAAAAGCCACCCAAGTCCAGGAAATGCAGAGAGTCCCATATAGGATAAACCCAAGGAGAAACACTCCACAACACATATTGATCAAACCAACAAAAATTAAATACAAAGAAAAAAATATTAAAAACAGCAAGGGAAAACAACAAATAACATATAAGGGAATCCCCATAAGGTTATCAGCTGATTTTTCAGCAGAAACTCTACAAGGCAAAAGGGAGTGGCAGGATATATTCAGAATGGGAGAAAATATTTGCAAATGAAGCAACTGACAAAGGATTAATCTCCAAAATTTACAAGCAGCTCATGCAGCTCAATAACAAAAAATCAAACAACCCAATTCAAAAATGGGCAGAAGACTGGAATAGACATTTCTCCAAAGAAGATATACAGATTGCCAAGAAACACATGAAAGAATGCTCAACATCATTAATCATTAGACAAATGCAAATCAAAACTACAATGAGATATCTCACACCGGACAGAATGGCCATCATCAAAAAATCTAGAAAAAATAAATGCTGGAGAGGGTGTGGAGAAAAGGGAACCCTCTTGCACTGTTGGTGGGAATATAAATTGATACAACCACTATGGAGAACAGTATGGAGGTTCCTTAAAAAACTAAAAATAGAACTACCATACGACCCAGCAATCCCACTACTGGGCATATACCCTGAGCAAACCACAATTCAAAAATAGTCATGTACCAATATGTTCATTGCAGCTCTATTTACAATAGCCAGGACATGGAAGCAACCTAAGTGTCCATCATCGGATGAATGGATAAAGAAGATGTGGCACATATATACAATGGAATATTACTCAGCCATAAAAAGAAACGAAATTGAGTTATTTGTAGTGAGGTGGATGGACCTAGAGAGTCTGTCATACAGAGTGAAGTAAGTCAGAAAGAGAAAAACAAACACCATATGCTAACACATATATATGGAATCTAAGAAAAAAAAAAGGTTATGAAGAACTTAAGAACCTAGGGGTAAGATGGGAATAAAGACACAGACCTACTAGAGAATGGACTTGAGGATATGGGGAGGGGGAAGGGTAAGCTGTGACAAAGTGAGAGAGTGGCATGGACATATATACACTACCAAATGGAAAATAGCTAGCTAGTGGGAAGCAGCTGCATAGCACAGGGAGGTCAGCTCGGTGGCTTGTGACCACCTAGAGGGGTGGGATAGGGAGGGTGGGATGGAGGGAGATGCAAGAAGGAAGATATATGGGAACATATGTATATGTATAACTGATTCACTTTGTTATAAAGCAGAAACTAACACACCACTGTAAAGCAATTATACTCCAATAAAGATGTTAAAAAAAAAAAGTGATGAAAGTGAAAAACCTACAACCAAGATTACTCTACCCAACAAGGATCTCATTCAGATGCGATGGAGAAATCAAAACCTTTACAGACAAGCAAAAGCTAAGAGAATTCAGCACCACCAAACCAGCTTTACAACAAATACTAAAGGAACTCCTCTAGGCGGGAAACACAATAGAAGAAAAAAGACCTACAAAAACAAACCCAAAACAACTAAGTAAACGGTAGTAGGAACATACATATTGCTAATTACCTTAAATGTAAATGGATTATATGCCTAAACCAAAAGACACAGACTGGCTGAATGGGTACAAAGACAAGAGCCATATATATGCTATGTACAAGAGACCTACTTCAGACCTAGGGATACATACACACTGAAAGTGAAAGGTTGGAAAAAGATACTCCATGCAAATGGAAATCAAAAGAAAGCTGGAGTAGCAATACTCATATCAGACAAAATAGATGTTAAAGACTGTTACAGGAGGCAAGGCAGGATACTACATAATGATTAAGAGATCAATCCAAGAAGAAGATATAACAGTTACAAATATTTTTGCACCTACGTAGGAGTACCTCAGTATATAAGGCAAATGCTAACAGCCATAAAACAGTAACACAATTATAGTGTGGGACTTTAACACCCCATTTACACCAATGGACAGATCATCCAGACAGAAAATTAATAAGGAAACAAGCCTTAAATGACACATTACACCAGATGGACTTAATTGATATTTATATGACATTCCATCCAAAAGCAGCAGAATACACTTTTTTCTCAAGTGCACACGGAACATTCTCCAGTATAGATCACATCTTGGGTCACAAATCAAGCCTCGGTAGATTTAAGAAAATTGAAATCTTTTCAAGCATCTTTTCCAACCAAAACACTATGAGGTTAGAAATCAATTACAGGGAAAAAAAAAACTAAAAAAAAAACCAAACACATGTACAGTAAACAGTATGTTACTAAGTAACCAAAAGATCACTGAAGAAATCAAAGATGAAATCAAAAAGATACCTAGAAACAAATGACAATGAAAACACAACAACCCAAAACCTATGGGATGCAGCAAAAGCAGTTCTAAGAAGGAAGTTTATAGCAATACAGTCCTACCTCAGGAAACAAGAAAAATCTCATAAAGAACCTAACCTTACCACTAAAGCAGCTAGAGAAAGAAGAAGAAAACCCCAAAGTTAGTAGAAAGAAAGAAATCATAAAGATCAGAACAGAAATAAATGAAATAGAAATGAAGAAAACAGTAGCAAATATCAATGAAACCTAAAGCTGCTTCTTTGAGAAGATAAACAAAATTGATAAACCTTTAGCCAGACTCACCAAGAAAAAGGAGAGGACTCAAATCAATAAAATTAGAAATGAAAAAGGATAAGTAACAATTGACACAGCAGAAATACAAAGGATTTTAAGGGACTACTACAAGCAAATATATGCCAATAAAATGGACAACCTGGAAGAAACGGACAAATCTTAGAAAGGTACAACCTGACAAGACTGAACCAGGAAGATATAGAAAATATGCACAGACCAATCACAAGTAATGAAATTGAAGCTGTGATTAAAAAATCTTCCAACAAATAAAAGTCCAGGACCAGATGGCTTCACAGGTGAATTCTATCAAACGTTTAGAGAAGAGCTAACACCATTCTTCTCAAACTCTTCCAAAAATTTGCAGAAGGAGGAACACTCCCAAACTTATTCTATGAAGCCACCCTCACCGTGATACCAAAAACAGACAAATGTCACAAGAAAACAAAATTACAGGCTAATATCTCTGATGATCATAGAGCAAAAATCCTCAACAAAATTCTAGCAAACAGAATCCAACAACACATTAAAAGGATCATACACCATGTTCAAGTGGGATTTATCCCAGGGGAGCAAGGATTCTTAAATATATGCAAATCAATGTGATACAACATATTAGCAAATTGAAGGGGAAAAACCATATGACCATCTCAATAGATGCAGAAAAAGCTTTTGACAAAATTCAACACCCATTTCTGATAAAAAACTCTCCAGAAAATGGGCATAGAGGGAACCTACCTCAACATAATAAAGGCCATATATGACAAACCTACAATGAACATCATTGTTAATGGTGAAAAACTGAAAGCATTTCCTCTAAGATCAGGAACAAGACAAGAGTGTTCATGCTCACCACTGTTAATTCAACATAGTTTTGGAAGTTCTAGCTGCAACAATCAGGGAAGAAAAAGAAATAAAAGAAATCCAAATTGGAAAAGAAGAAGTAAAACTGTCACTGTTTGCAGATGACATGATACTACACGTTGAAAATCCTAAAGATGCTACCAGAAAACTACTAGAGTTAATCAGTGAATTTGGTAAAGTTGCAGGATACAAAATTAATACACAGAAATCTCTGATCCAGTGGCTAAGACTCTGTGCTCTCAATGCAGGGGGCCCGGGTTCGATACCGGGTCAGGGAACTAGATCCCACGTGCCACAACTGAGAGTTCATGTACCACAACTGAGTGTTCACATGCTGCAACTAAAGATCCCTCATGCTGCAACAAAGATCCTGCATGCCATAACTAAGACCTGACGCAACCAAATAAATAAATATTTTTTAAAAAAGAAGAAAAAAGCTGACAAGCTGAAAATAAATGACTTTCCTCCGATTCATCAAAGAATTGAAATCAGGACAAAGTATCACCCTGAAATCTGGAAAGATAGGCAAATACAGAGAATCTCTGTTGAAACAGAGAATCACAGCCAAGTTTCATCTTACGTGGATCAGAAATTTCTGAAGCCATCAACTGGTGGGAAAGCTTAAAGTCATTGTGACAAATTGCTGGAGGGTGAATACAGCTGAGATGAGGAGTGAAAACTCTGGAGTACCTAATATTAAGGGAGACCCCACATTCTTCCAGGAGCACCACCGAGTTCACATGATAAAAAGTAAAGTCTCCTGGTGTTTCTGACAGAGGGAGGAGAAAAGTTACCTTTTTGAAATATGCAGGTAGCATTCTCCACAACAAAGGTCTACTCTCCACAGGAAAGGACTTCACCAGATCCTTATCTGACCTGAGGAAAGAATAATTATCCAACTCTGATACCCAGGAGCCTTCTATGTCTCCTAAGGGGAGTAGAAAAAGCTGAGATGTGCTTGTGCGGGTCAGAATTCAGGGACACAGAGCCACTAAAAGACTGAGATTTAATCACAAAATTGTAAAATCCTTCCCCTCCCTGTACCTCAACAGGGATTGAGTAAAATAACAGTGGATTACAGCTGAAAGAGCTAAAGACACAGATTCTATTTAAGGAGTTGTCAGGGAAACCCAAAGACAACAGGGGAGACAAAAACAAGGACACTGCAGGAAACTGAAGCTTCTCTAACAAATATAGCAAACACTAAACACAGCCAACTCCTGGCCAGATTAGCATACACCCTGCTTACCTCCCTTCGTGTTACCCAATACACTGAAAGGAAAAAGCTCACCATTTCCTCTAATGTCAGTACTACTGGCCACCAAATGTGGGGGTCTTTTACCACACCAACCAGTTCCTCAACATCAGCCACGTGTACAATTCAATTCAGTTTTGACACTATCTACCTGGAGTAAGCATCAGATGCTACAGGTTAAGGGCTCAGTTCCACAAGATTGCCTTCACTTCAGATGCCAGTCACAAGTCCCAGGTTGTCATCTGTACCTCTGACTGACACTATAAATCAGGGTTACCTCAACCACCCCCTTGGGTTTGATAATTTGCTAGAATGGCTCACAGAAGTCAGGGAAATATGCTTACTGGTTTATTGTAAAATGATACAACTCAGGAACATCCAAGTAGAAGAGATGTGTAGGGCCAGGTTTAGAGGAAAGGGCACAGAGCGTCCATGCCTTCTCTGGGCGTGCAACCTTCCAGTACCTCAATTTGTTCACCAACCCAGAAGCTCTCAGAACCTCATAGACCAGAGATTTTTATGGAGGCTTTGTCACATAGGTATGACTGAGGATTAACTCAATCTCCAGCTCCTATCCCCTCCCTTGAGGATGGGGAGTGGGGCTGAAAGTCCCAAGCTTCTTATCATGGCTTGGTCTTTCTGATGACCAGCTCCCAATCTAAAGCTATCCAAGAGCCCACCAAGAGCTTCCTCATTAGAACAATACACTCCTGTCACTCAGGAAATTCCAAGGGATTTACAAACTCTGTCAGGAACTGGCGTCAAAGACCAAATATTAGAACAAAAGATGTTATTAGCACCTTTATTGCTTAGGACATTACAGAGGTTTTAGGATCTCTGGCCAGGAGCCAGGATGAAGACCAAAATATGCATTTCTTATGAATCACATCATAATCATGTTCAACTTTCAACAACAGCAACAAAAATGCTTGAAAGACAAGAAAAAAATAGTCTACAGAGATAAAGCAAGCATCAGAACCAGACTCAAATATTAGTTAGATTTTGCAATTACCCTGGAGAAAACTACAATCATTATGATTAATATGTTAAGAACTGCAATGGAAAAAGTACACAGCATGCAAGAATAGATGAGTAATGTAATAGAGAGATGGAATCTCTAAGAAAGAATTACAAGGAAATGCTATAAACCAAAAACATTAACAGAGGGCTTCCCTGGTGGCACAGTGGTTAAGAATCTGCCTGCCAATGCAGGGGACACAGTTTCGAGCCCTGGTCCGGGAAGATCTACATGCCACGGGGCAACTAAGCCCGTGCACCACAACTACTGAGCCCGCATGTCTAGAGCCCATGCTCCACAACAAGAGAAGCCACCACAGTGAGAAGCCCACGCACCACAATGAAGAGTAGCCCCCACTTGCCACAACTAGAGAAAGCCTGTGTGCAGCAACAAAGAACCAAAGTAGCCAAAAATAAATAAAGTAAATAAATTTATTTTTAAAAAAACACTAACAAATTAAGAATGCTTTTAATGGGCTCATCAGTAGACTGGTCACCATCAAGGCAAGAATCAAGGATTTAAAGCTATGTCAGTAGAAAATTCCCAAACTGAAGTACACATAGAAAGAAATATTCAAAACAACCACCACCACCAAAATCAAACAGACAGACAAAAAACACCTGACCAAAACATGCAAGAATTATGGGACAGTATCAGAAGGTGTAACATATGTATAATTGGAATACCAAAGGAGGAGAAAAAAACAACAGAGAGGATGTATTTGAAATAATAATGTCCATGAATTTTCCAAAACTAATGACAGACACCAAACCATAGGTCCAGGAAGCTCAGAGAACACCAAGCAGGAAAAATACGAAAAATCTACATACAGATGTTGGCAGAAAACCAAAGGGAAAGTCTTAGAATGTGGTGCAGTTCTCAGCAAAGTTTGATAAATCTGATGGGGAGTCCCTGAGTCAAAGTTACCTTTTAGAGGAATCCCATGTCTTCCAGGAACAGGGCTGCCACACTCAGTCTTTGGCTGAGAGCAGCCCATGAAACAAGTGGCTTCCACATGAACACAGTAATGAATTTCAGGACCCAGTAGTTGGGGTGATGGGTCAATTATGCTCTTTACAGCTAGAGACCCGAGAGACCCATTTTAATGGCTGACACACTGTACTATGATTAAAATGTTCAATTCACTGAGAACATAAAACAATTCTAAAAATTTATATAAATTATTCCCATAACATATAAAGGAAAAGAATCATTTAACTAGAGAAACATACCTCTACCATGTAGATTTCACCACATTTTAAATTATTGATAGGTGAACTACGCACATGAAAATCACATAACGGACATATATACCCAACAATTAAAGCTACAGATTCTTCTGAAGTGTACATGTAATGTTTACAGAAATTGATCATATACTAGTTCATAAATCAACCCGCAATAGGTTTTAAAGAATGTATGACACAAGTCACATTCTCTGGCAGTGCTGCAATTAAATTAGAAGTCAACTAAAAGGTAAAACTTAATATTTGGAATTTGAAAACTTCTGAATAATTCATGGGACAAACAAAGTACAAAGGAAATACTAAGGTGTGGAGAGGACAAGAAAGTCTGTCATCACAGAATAGACAGGTTCTCCTCAAACTCAGATAATTCAGATCCTGTATCTTCTGCCTTCCTCTTACAGGTCCCAGGTCCCTGTTCTTCATGGTCTGCACTTGCATGTAGAGGAGGGGTGCAAGTATGGAGAGAGGTACTCCTTTCCTGAGCAGATCATGCTGACCTTGGTGGAGTAGGCAAATCACTGATCCTAGGATTCAGATCCCTACACCACCCTCCAAGTTCTGTGAATAAAGGCAGGTGACTCCAAGTCACTGTGTCTCAAGTTCCTCATTTGCAAATGGAATAATAACAGCTAAATTGTTCAGTTGCTGTAAGGCTAAAATTAGAGACTCTTTATGATAGGTGATATTAAGAAAATGCTTTACATGAATGATTTTCTTTCTCTGTGTTTGAATTTTCAATTCTTGGCTATCCAGGCTTGTTGGGTCCTTATTGGTGTGTTCATTTCAACCTTGTACTGCAGGTTCATCTCGAGTTTAAGAAGCTTTTGCAATTAGCTTAGTGACCCAGCCAACATTTTTGTCCCTATTTCTCCCAGTTCTCACTTAGCTGAGGAAAAAGGTCTCAGCTTAATTATGTCTATCATCAAAAGATGTGGCTGTGAATACAGTAGAAATTTGAAACATAAATACTGAATCGGTGAATGAACAAATGTGTTCTAAAAGTGTATTTTTAAGTGGGAACTGCTATAGATGTTATTAAGACTTTCCTCTCCACTTGACTGACATTCAATTTTTGAAGGTTCATACTCTTTGATCAAAACCCTCTTAAGTTCTTTCACACTCAGATAGAATAGGCAAATAGAATAAATTGAGTAGTCTTCACAGAGGAAATTCATTTTCCATGAGCAGGTTGCTTGATAATCTGCTTTCAAAAGTGCCTGAAGTTAGTAAAACTGCATAGTGAACCCCTCTCAGCATCACTGCCTTATACAAAATCCTTTCCATTTGATACTATTAGATTCCAAATTATGCCAGGTCTTTTAAGTACTTTGGTTTAGATCAGGGTTTCTCAACCTTGACCCTATTGACATTTGGGGCCATATAGTTCTTTGTTGTAGGGGGCTGTCCTT
Source organism: Stenella coeruleoalba (assembly GCF_951394435.1). Lineage (NCBI taxonomy): Eukaryota > Metazoa > Chordata > Mammalia > Artiodactyla > Delphinidae > Stenella > Stenella coeruleoalba. The sequence continues at coordinate 55,652,046 of NC_137156.1, forward strand.
TGCGTAGTAGGATGTTTAGCAACATCTGTGGCCTCCACCCACTAGATGCCAGTAGCAGCCAGCCCCTTCACCCTATTGTGACTTCCAAAAATGTCTCCAGACATTGCCACATATCCCATGAAAGGAAGAAAATGACTCGGTGAAGAAGCACTCATCTAGAATGATCCTTGCCACAATACAGATACAGCCTTCCGCAAAAGTTGAGAAGTGAGGGATGTATCACCAGTTTTGGAGTCTGCTCTATTGTTGAAATTTATGGTTAAGTTATTATCTTAATCCCATCAGAAAACTCCCAGCCTGAATTGGCAAGTCTGCTCTCTTTTGCTCAGTTATCACATTGAGGATACTTGGTTTTTAACAAGACTGCAGATTCTACTGGCTTCTGCATAGAGCCTGTGCATATCACATATAAATGAAGGTAGATATGTCATAATTTATATTCTTAAGGTCTGTATTTGCTGAGTTGTTATTCCATCATCTGTCAACATCAGAATGGTCTTTTAAAATTTCCCACTTTTATTATGTTTCTGAAAATACTTTTATGCAAAATTATTCAACACATCAATAATCCAGGAAGTTGCAACATTTTGCCTTGGATTCTACCTTATCTGAAAATAATATGATATAATGCTATATTTACATGTTTGTTGACATACCTCTCCTTATATCTTTAATTTTTACCTTATCATTACACTTGGTTTAGGGTCTATTTATATTGCATAAGATATAATTCAATTTTGTTTTTGACCCATTCAAAGTATCTGTCACTTAATAAGAAAGATGAACTTCTTTACATGTGTTAAAACACGTACATTTTGCTTTGCTTTTGCCATCTTGTTTCCTTTGAGGCTCCCCTGAATTCTGGCTCTTTTAGTGGGGGATTTATTTACTTTTCTCTTACCATATCTGGTGCTTCAGAAGGTATATTTTCTGTTTTGAATTCTACTGTTAGTCATCCAAATTTTTCTATCAGTTTTTCTGTCACTTTAATTACCAGTTAATTCTGTTAATTTTCACATTATATATCTTGATTTTTCCAATGTTAGGTGTATATGGACTCAAAATTATAATGTATTTCTGGTGAATTTTTCCTTTTATGATTAAACAATGGCTCTCATATTCTAAAAATTCTTGCTACCATAGATACTTTTTTTTCCTCAACAGCTTCCTCTGATTAGTAATTTTTTGCATTGCTTGTCGTTTTGCATTACATGGTTAATTTTTTTTGTTTAATCTTATCTCAGTTTAGTCTCATATATATTAAGAAGCTGGCTGTTTTAACATTTATGATACACAAATCTCTAATATTCAGTGAGAGAGTTCTATCCATTTATATTTACTGCTTATTTAGTACTTATCCCTAAATACTCTCCCTACCCTGTTTCCACACCCTTTGCATTGTGACTGTGTCTCTTCTCCCATGAAGAGAAAAGAGTCTGTTCCCCTGTCCCCTCAACCTGGGCTGGTCTCTGATTTGCTGTGACCAATAGAATGCAGCAGGACCATTCCTCAGCCAGTTCCCAGCCTCGGCCTCAATAGGCACAGCATCGTTTCACACACTTTGCTGGAAATCTGGCTCTTCCGTCTAACCAAGCACAAATTACCTACTAGAGGAAAAGAAACCATGTGGAGGAGAGCCAATGCACACCAAATGACAGCCAGCCCAGACCCCAGAATAGAATCACCTGCCCGCTCTCAGCTTACTGCAGATGTGTGAGGGAGCTGGACCAAGACCAGAACAGCCAGCTGAGCCCAGCCTAAATTGCCCACCTGCAGGACCAAATTAATGGTGGTCGCTTTAAGCCAGTGTTCAAGGGCAGTGTTGCACAACAATATCTAGTACACTGACATATATGGAGGGATTTATACCATGATATTTTAAGATTTCTATTTGCCATACTTCTGTGTTTATTTCTTTCTTTACCTTTTTTTCTCCTCCTATTTGATTATTTTGTTTTATTTCCCTGTTTTCCTCTAGGGATTTTGAAGTTTAAATTATATTTTTACTATTTTTCATTACTTTTACACCTTTGAAGTTTACATATGATATTAAGTCCAAACCTAAAATTCCCAGTTAATTAGTGTCTTTATTATCCTTCCAAGCAGTATAGGAACTTGGAGCACTCTACTTGTGACCATTTCTCTTTCCATGATTTTTTGTATAATATTTAGTTCCACTTTTTTTGTAAAGGACCTCCAAGTTAGTCACCATTGTCATCACCATTATTAACAGTGACAGCAGTCCAGTATTCTTTACCACCACGATGACTAACTTATTTGTCCTCTATTACTTTGTCAACCATACTCCTTCCGAGTTTTAATGTTTTAAATTATAGTACACCTTTTAGTAGTTCCTTTAGTGAGTATCATATGATATTGCCCAGCATTTTTGTATTTTTAACAAGAAGGGAGAAAAAGGAAAATTCTATTAAAGTTTGGTTTTTCATGTAGCCAGAATTCCTACCCTTAAGAATTGTTTTCCATTTCATCCATATATATCTTAGTGTGGACCTCTAAAAGTAAAGCCTTATTATGTTGTTGCTGTTCTTGTTTTTGTTAATATAACCACAGCACTATTATTACACCTAGACCTAATAGTAATTCCTTAATATCATCAAATATCCAATCATTATTCAGTTGTAATTATCTCATAAATGCCATTATCGTTTACTTAATTTAAAAATCAGGATGCAAGTATGAATAACGTATTATAATTAGTGCTGTGTCCTTTATATCTCTCTAAGTATAAAATTTCTACTTCCATAACTTTTATTCCTTGCAGTTTATATTTGTGGAAACCAACATATAAATTGGTCATCAGTCTTATTTATTACCCTTCTTATAGACTTTCACATTTTTCCTACTTCAAAAGTAATTTAAACAGGATGCATTGAAGGTTGTGATCCAGCAACCATTGTTAAATGGAAAGCCTCGTTCATATGCAGTATTTTAGATTTGGTCTGCTTTTTTAAAAAATTATTTTTATTTTCATTTTATTTATTTTTTTTGGCACAGCATGGGGATCTTAATTCCCTGACCAGGAATCGAACCCATGCCCCCTGCAGTGCAAGTGCAGAGTCTTAACCACTGGACCACCAGGGAAGTCCCTGGTCTGCTTTCTTAAAGTAACATATAGTTGGGTTTTATTTTATTTTTAACTTTTTAAAATTTTTAAATAACTTTAGACATACAGAAAGTTTGCAAAAATAGTACAGAATCCCTGTATATCCTTTACCCAGCTTCCTCTAATGTTAATATCTTACACATGAAAGAGTACAGTTATCAAAACCAGAAAAAATTATCATTGGTATAATTTATTAACTAAACATTAAATCTGATTTGAATTTCACCAGTTTTTCCACTAATGTCACTTCCATGATCCTATGTAGGCTCAACACTGCATTTAATTATTTCTCCTTTAGTATCTATCAGTTTGTTGATTTTTTAAATTCAATAGGAAATGTTTGTTTTTTAAGCCATTTACATTTATTGATATAATTCATGCATTTTATTTTCTATTACTCCAGTTTTTGACTCTTGCTTTTTATGTTTTTGCAGTGTTTCTTATTTTAATATTTTAATATGGCCTCTGTTATAGTTACATTTATGTTTTCTAAAGATTTGAAAGAAATTGACCCTATTTGTAATTCTGTTAGTGGCTAAATTTGCTTAAAATTCTTTATATTTTTGATCTCTGATTGTAAATACTACATAGAAACTTTCCTTAGTATTCATTCATTTGTTAAGGTATCTTATCACACTGCTCTAAATCTTTGTGGGTGTATTCTGGAGTTTTTAACATGAGTTATTTTATTTATTATTTTATGATATATGACTGTTTCATATTTCCTTTGCTTTCCATTTTATTTTGCTCCCAATCTCTATTTTTAAGCCCAATGACTGTCAACTAGAAATTTTTCAATAATTGTTTATTGAAATTACCATAATTTCACTAGTTATCTGAACCTGAATCTTTCAAAGGTAGTTTTGAAACTTACCCACCAATCCTTTTCTGTCACAGACACCCATAATTTTAGATTTTTTTGATCTCCCAGCCCAGTGGCATTAAAAATTTGTAATATGATGTATTTTATTTATTTAGGCAATATTACACATTTGTAAATGCTTTCTATTGCTTTATCATCAGAAAGATAATTTGACTAAGTTTAAAATTATTCCATCACCAGTACCCGGACCTGCAAAAGAACTCTTTACATTGTTTTTATATCTCTTCACAATTAGTTTAAAATATGAGATATTTCCCTTATTACTATCTCTAGTTTTGTCTATTTGAATAAGCTTTGTCATTTAATACTATTGTATAAAAGTTAATTTCCTGATTTTGATCCTAATACTCTGGTTATGCAAGATGTTAACATTAGAGGCAGCTGAGTGGGGATATATAGGAACTGTCTTTGTACTATTCCTGCAACTTTTCTGTAAGTCGAAAATTAGTTCAAAATAAAAACTTTTTTTAAAGCAATATACCAGACTAGATAGTAATTTGGCACATGTGATTAATGTTCTTTTAAAAATAATTAAAATGTACTAACCCAAAGAAGACAGCGAGTGCTCATTAGAAGTGCAAATTCTTATTAATAATTCAATTCCATATGCAAAAACCATGCCCGCAATAAGAAATAGGGACACAGACAACTTATAGCTTTCAAAAAAATCTATAATGAAAAAGCAAATGACTAAGATGAGAAACCTCCATTTTACCCTTTCCTAGGTAAGCCTAGAGGCTTCAGTCTCTGCATTCTCTTCTCTTTATCATGTTTTCCTCTACTTCTCTTCTTCTTCCTTTATTAAAACATTAATTATCGTTAACTTGAAATTATCATGAATAACAGATCTTTTTTCCTAGTAAAAGTTATGCTGAAAGGCCTCCAGTATAAAAATATTACCTTGCAAACTGCCAAATGAAGCATAATTACATTTTCCACTGAATCATTGCAAAGCAGAGGGGATGTGCCCCTTCTTCTCTGTATTACACAGCCATCCATCCCCTCTCCGGTTTTATTTCTTTGAATTGTTGGCTCTGCCTGAATTCAGAACAAAGGAGATAGTAGACATAGTTGTTGGCCCACCTCAAAGACCAGCACCAATTTAGTTGAAGCATTCTTGACCTGTTTTCTGGGTAACATAGTCCTTGAATCTTAAAGTCAAGCACCAGACTTTCTCCTTCCATCTCCCTACTCTGTTTGCAGGCTTTTAATTAGTACCAGATCTCACCTTCCCTTGGCATGGCTCACACTGCTTCCAGTGACATGTTTGCAAGTGCATGAGAGGGACGTAGAGAGCTAGGTGGGAGCCTAGGTTCTGATGTAGGAAAGTGGGCGTCTCACCTGTTCATACACAGAGTGTGTGCACAGGGACACACACAAACACACACATGGGACCAGAGTGGCTTCCAGAGGGCTACCTTCCTTTCCAGAAGCCTCATTTCAGGCTTCAAATGACAGCTGTGGCTGTGTTACATCCTGGGGATGTGGGCCTCTATTCATCTCATAAGGAGCACCCCACCTGTTCTGCAGACATTCAGGAGCCCGGCAAAGTTGCCTCTCCAACCTTGTTGCCAAGCACTGTAAGCCATCTGAGAACCAGCTCATTTCTTTTAATCAGAAGCAATGACTTTCAAAGGAGTCTGACGGCACCAGTTGATGAACTAAGTCAAGAGAGAGAGGCTAATCATGAAGGATGTGCCTTATGCCTGTGTGTATTTCTAGAAAGCTCTGCAAACAAGGAGAATACATTAACATTAAGTTAAATCTACCCTGCAATTCTCAGTTCTTGTTAGCGGCAAATTCTCCCTTAACTGCTTTCTATATTATTTTATAACAGCCCATGCTATATTTATTTTAGTTAAAGTGCCGCCCTGGGGCACTTCCCTGGTGGCGCAGTGGTTACGAATCTGTCTGCCAATGCAGGGGACATGGGTTTGAGCCCTGGTCTGGGAAGATCGCACATGCCACGGAGCAACTAAGCCCTGCGCCACAACTACTGAAGCCCACGCACCTAGAGTCCCTGCTCCGCAATAAGAGAAGCCACCACAATGAGAAGGCCACGCACCACAACGGAGAGAAGCTCCGCTCACTGCAAGGAAGACCCAACGCAGCCAAAAATAAATAAATAAATAAGTTTAAATAAGTAAATAAAACGACGCGCTGCTTCCTTGGTGGCGCAGTGGTTGGGAGTCCGCCTGCTGATGCAGGGGACACGGGTTTGTGCCCCGGTCCAGGAAGGTCCCACATGCCGCAGAGCAGCTGGGCCAGTGAGCCATGGCCGCTGAGCCTGCGCGTCCGGAGCCTGTGCTCCGCAACAGGAGAGGCCACAACAGTGAGAGGCCCGTGTACAGCAAAAAAAAACCCCAAAAAACGACACCCTGAAAAAGAGTGTCTTCTCACCCTTCTTTCTCCTCTAAAAAATGTCCATCTAGGGCTTCCCAGGTGGCGCAGTGGTTGAGAGTCCGCCTGCTGATGCAGGGGACACGGGTTCGTGCCCTGGTCCGGGAAGATCCCACATGCTGTGGAGCGGCTAAGCCCGTGAGCCATGGCCGCTGAGCCTGTGCGTCCGGAGCCTGTGCTCCGCAACGGGAGAGGCCACAGCAGTGAGAGGCCCGCGTACCGCAAAAAATAAAATAAAATAAAAAAATAAATAATAAAAATGTCTATCTAGATTTCCATTGAAAGTTATAAGGGGAGGAAAACAACTTACAAATAACAAGGGGATAGAGTCAGAAGAAGAGAAAGGTGTGCCCTTTACCTGAGTAAAAGGATGCTGCCTTGCAAAGCACTGTTAACAAGAACACAATTTAAGAACAATCATATGAAGAGGTAGATTCAGACAGGGAAATGGAGACTAAAAACACTGTCAGTTGTTTAAGACCACACAGAGAGTAAGTCTAAAAACTAACAGTGGAACCCAGACCCACGTCCTCATTCCAACTCCTGAGCGCTATGCTGTCCTTGTCTAAAATAGTAACAAATTAGTTTTGTCTTTCAATTCTCATTTTTCAAATCATGAGACCTGTGGCACAAAAAGTTCTCAATATAATCAAATATCCATCCTGTACTTAAATTTCCATAATTTCTAATTAGAACAGTTTGCTTGCCTGAATCAAGACCTTCATTGTGATTGGTTGATATAATTCCAATGTCTTTTTTTAATCTACAGTTTCCTCTTCCATCTTTTCTTTTTTTCCTTTCAATGTATTTATTAGAAACCAGCGTGATGTCCTATAGGATATACCACAGTCAGGATTTTCTGATTGTACCACCGTGGTATCATGTAACACCTTACTTGTCAATTGGTGCTTAGATTTAGAATTTTCATTAGAATTGGATTTGACTTTATTTTTCTACAAAACTGCTTTATTCGTGATTTTGTGCATTTTCATTAGATTTTAGCAGTCCTCTTTCTAGGATCCCTTATGCATTATGGATTACTAAATGTTGACACTTACAATTCTCTGACCTATCTACTATGATACTTTATAATTCTATAATTCTATGAATTATAATTCTTTATAATTCCCTACTTTACAATAAAGAGTTCTTGGACTCTTTAATCAACAGAAATTGATAAGAGGCCAGACAGGAATTCAGGCAACATTTTACTGGGACCCATGCTTCAGCATGAGGGAGCGGAAAACAAGTAACAGGTTCCCTTGCTTGTGAGCTGGTCCCTTAAGTGGGGTGAGGATAGGAGCAGATCGGTGGGTCAGGTCAGAGGGGTGGCTTAGGTGATCTGCTCATCCTCTCAGTGGTGCTGTGTTCAGGGACCATGCACAGTACCCTGCTTTTGCTTCTGGCACCTCAGAAGTGGCAGTTGGGTTTTGGCCTTTTTGTATCTTGTTCATAGTTTGCCCCAGCTGCTCATGCATGCAGTTATTTTTAGTTCCTTGTAGTTTCTTGTATTCTGTTGCTCGAGGAGACATTTGTCCGGTGCAAGCACTGCACCACAGGGTCCCAGGTCCCAGCCTGTCTCACTATCATTCTGTCTTCATTTATTAGCTGGATCACTTCTGATAGGGATCAGGACATGCTACCCCAAAATATGGATCCTTGGCATATTGAAAATGACACCTTATCACATTTGAGTTTAAGATAAATGGCAGAAGCAGGAAGGTCACTCTGACCTTCACCTACCCTTCCTCTCCTGAAACAGGTCATACAATCCTCATGGGAAAGGTGCCCTCCTTATATCCAGAAGAAAGGAACATCCTTATCTCTGAAGACAAAGGGATACCCAGAAGAATCCTAACAAACAGGACTTGCTGCACTTACCTCATATACTCTAACATCATATTTCTACACTTGAATCTAGCATAAAAATACTTCGTGACACATAAAACTTATACTAAACAAATGTGGGTGCTTTCCTCTTATTAATTTGTCTGTGTCAGTTGAATTTTCAGACTCATCCAGGGACCCTAAGGGGGTCAAGGAAAACTTTTCCTCCCTTACACTTCTAAAAGGAGAACTTTCCCTCATTAACCTAGTTACTTAAAGGTATGGTTCACAAAGAAGAGGCAGAATAAATGTTGGTTCTTTCCCTTTATTTGTGAATTTTTCATATGTTTCCTAGAAACTTCTAAAATTGGCCAATGATATTTTATATTTCAAATATCATTATAAATTCATGAATTTTAAAATGTTGGGTGTATTTCAATCGCTTGTAATCATATTCCTTATTACCCATCTTTGGCCAGTAGGAGCCTCTTCATTGTGATTCTGAGACCTTGAGAGTCTTTGAGAGCTTTCTTGCTACCTGGTATGAAAAAATGTTCTGAACCTATCTTATATATTTCGTGCCCCAGAACCAGAGTCAGCTAGGCTTGCTCATTATTTGAGTGACTAGGGCTAAGAAATATATATGTGTGTATATGTATACATAGAAAATATAAAAGGGATTCATAGTGATTTGCCAATTATGAATCAGAACTAAAGAGATTTTCTTAACCACATACATACAGCCCATATTTGTATATTTATTGTTTCAGTATGTGGATTCGGGAAATGTATGTGCATGTATGTGTCTTCATGTATTAAAATTATTCATACTGATATCTTCCATTCAAAATCAGAACTACAACATTTTTATTTAGCATTATAGATGCACAACTATCTCTTTTCTTCCAAAATGGCAGTCATGACTTGCAACAAACAACCTTCATTTTTCATTTGCTTTATTAAACAATACATGCATAGCTGTCTCAGAATAACAGTCCAACCCTGACACTAGTGATTGATTACCAGAAGCAGTTTATTTTCAGGTTTATCTTTCTCTGGGTTAAAGGGGTCCAGAATAGGCTACTGTGCCATAAAAATTTTGAGCTGAAGACATTTCAGAAATTTTTTCCTCAACTTCCCTATCTGCCTAAAAGCAGAGCTTCCCAAAAGAACTCAAAGGAACTCAATTGTCATAAATCTGTTCCCCAAGAGCAACCAGAGAAGGTTGACTCATCACTGGAGATTAGAAGTCAACTCCACACCTAAACAGACTGTCACAAACTATCATATATCCCATCTGTTCTCCTAAGGACCCCTTTATCTTTCCTAGAAGTTATTTGTTTTCCGATAAGTGGCCTTTCTTCCCCTCCCATCCTCTATTAAGCTATTCATTCCCCATAAATACCCGTCTGCCTATTCCCTTTTCCTATTAAGATGGTATACAAGCTCCAAATTCTAACTACCTACTCGAGTCATATTTTTGTGAACTCCCATATGCATGTGATAAAATTTTGTCTTTTGTCTTGCTACTGTGTCCTTTGTAAATTTAATTCACAGGTCCCTGAGTACTTTACCTAAGGAAGTAGAGGAAAAGTTTTTTTCTCCTTTACAGGGTATATCCTATATCCAATTAGAAATGTTCAGGCAAATTACTATGTTTTAAAGTTTCTCTCTGTGGCCATCCCATCAACTAAAATCATAAGTTTATTTGTTTCAGTTTACTCTTGATATATAAAAATTGACTTTTAACTTAATTTCATTTATAATTATGTAAACATTTAAAATTTTTCCAAAGTCTAAACTATACAGTGAACTACATGCAAAGGAGTTTTGCTTCTATCCCTGTTCCATTCAGCCTATTTCCTCCTCCATAGGAAACCTTTACTTTTTTTTTCAGTTTTATCTTTTCACATTTTATACAGAAAAAATATTCTTGCATATTTATATTCTCTTTTTCTCAGATAATCAATAGCAAACTGCACATTTTCCTCCATCTTGATGTCATCACATTATATCACAGAGATCCCAACATAGTATTTATGTAGAGAATGTTAGAGGAAAAATTGTCTTCTTCCAACTTGGGTCCAGTGGTTTGGGGCTTGCAAATTAACTGATCATAGATTAAGAGGAGAAAAGAAAAGTTTTATTTAAGTGTACGCCCAGGAGTACTCAGTGATGAGTTACTCTCTTAATAGTGAGAGATAAAAGATTTATATACCAAACTTAATGAAGCAGGGAGTGGTTTAGGGTTTCAATGGAAAAGTAAGGAAGGTTCTCTTGGGCTTTTTGATACTGATGGAAATGGGCAGTATATCTCCAGGGCAGCTGAATTCACAGGAGACTCCCTTATTGGGAGACTTAATGGCAGCTATATTTTTTGGAGGTTCTGCTTTTCTTAGATAAGGAAAGTTTGTATAAGATTTTTTTCTATGTCTTCTTTAGCTCAAACATTTTCTCTTTAAAATAATTTTTATACCAATTCTGAGGGTCTGAGTGGGTCCCCACAAGAGTTATTCTTCATTCCATTTCATCAGTTCATAGTACTACAGTGTATAGATGTAACACAGTTTATTCAGCCATTTCGCAAATGATAGAGATTTAGATTGTCTCTAGCTTAAGCTGTTGTATTACAAACAGTGGTATAATGAATAACCTTGTGCATAAAACTTTTTGTACTTTTTTCCAAATGTATATCTGGGACAGATTCCTAAAGGTGATATTTGATTTATCATAGGGTAAATGCATATGTAATTTTGCATTTAATCATAGTGGGGGATATTGCCAGATATCCCCCACTATGAGTATACCATCTTGCTTTATCACCAGCAATCCATGAGAGTATGTTATCAAACATTTGAACTTTTCTAACCTGGTAGGTGAGAAATGATAACTCAGTGCAGTTTTAATTGTATTTCTTTTATTGGAAGTGAGGTTAAATATCTTTTCATATAGTTAAGAGCCATTTATAGGTCTTTGTATATGTGTATTCTAGCTCGTATTTCTGTAACATTTAAAATATCTTCATGTTTACTTTTTGAAGCTCTACTTTTAAATTGCTTGGCTACCTGCTTAATATTTTTATATTAAAAATAGTTTTTCTGTAATATAATGACAAAGATTTTCTCCCTAACCAAACTCTACTCAAGCTCTCCTGAACTTTTTAATTAGGCCTCCTTCTGTGTTTCTCTTTCTGCATTGCCCAATTTTAGCAAGAATCCTGATAAGTCAGTTTAACTAGAATCTCCATCCTCCATATCTGGCCACCCTTGATATCTAATATCTGATAGTTCCTCATCCTGCACTATTCCCCAGGTGATGTCTGATCACCATGGCCTGCCTTCAGCAAGAATCCTGTTACATTGGCTGAGCCAGAATACCCCTTACTCTTGATGTTTCCTTTTAGTAATTTTCTGTCCCTGAACTCCACCCTGCTCCTTGCCTGTAAGTTCCCACTTACCTAGGCTGTATTCAAAGTTGAGTTCAGTTTCTCCCCCACCCTGGCAAGACCCTATTGCAGTGGTACCCACCTATCCTCATGGCCACCCTTGAATAAATTCTGCCTTTCCATCTTCAGTAAGTGTCATGAATATCTTTTTCTTTAACAGTCACAGATATTTCTCTCAGTTTATTTATCTTTTTTATTTGATTCTGATGTTCTCTGGCATACAAAATTTTTATTTATCTTTTGTAATCAAGTTTTCATAATCTTTTCACACTTCTGAATTTCAAGTCATAATTAAGAAAGTTACAGAGGGGAGGGTCAAGATGGCAGAGTGGGAGGATGTGGAGTTTACGTCTCCGCACAACAGGGGCACCTACCAGATGCTGGTGGGAGACTACGACACCCAGGAGGATGGGAGGAACCCCCAGGAACCAGGTAGGACTTGGAGGGGAGTGAGAGTAGGAGAAGTGGAGGCCGGATGGGACCAGTGCCCTTGAGGGGTGGCTGGGGGAGGGAGGAGTTCCCATGCCTGGAGGGACCCTCAGGGGTTCAGAAGATCAGGAGGAACGCATCTAGCACTTCCCCTGCCCAGTCAGGCCCTGGGAAGCCTGCTGGGGTCCCAGGGCGGGTCCTCCACCTTCCGGGGCCCCCTCTGGTGTGTTGGTACTAGGGACGTTGTGGGGGGGGAAGAGGAGAGGCAGATATGGAGGGGCCCTCCGGGATCGGAGGATGGGGGAAAGTGCCTAGCATTTTCCCTGCCCACTCGGGCCCCGGGGAGCCTGCTGGGCTCCCGGGCCTGGTCCTCTGCCCTCCAAGGCCCCCTCTGGCTGCGTGGCTCCTAGGGGCATAGGAGGGAGGGAGGAGGGGTGAAGAGGAGGAGAGGTAGACAGGGAGAGGGGAACCCTCTGGGACTGGAGGATCGGGGAAGCACGGCTGGCATTTCCCCCACCGACTTGGGCCCCAGGAAGCCTGCTGGACTCACAGGCCGGGTCCTCCAACCTCTAAGGCCCCCTCCAGCTGAGTTGGTCCTAGGGACATAGGAGGGAGGCGGGGAAGAAGAGGAGAGGCAGACGGGGAGGGGCCCTCCAGGATCGGAAGATCAGGGGGAACGTACCTAGCATTTCTCCTGCCCACTCAGGCCCAGGGAGCCTGCTGTGGTCCTGGGCCTTGTCCTATGCCCTCTGAGGCCAGAGGCACTCCAGGGACCCTCTGGCCACGCTGAGCCTAAGCTCCACCCCCAACCCCCCAGGGCCTTTTCTGGCAGTGTGGATCCTAAGGCTAGACCCTACCTGCCACCTAAACCCCACCCCTACGTAAGCCCTGCCCCCCACAGCCAAGCCCTTTTCCATTTTTTTTTTCCTTCTCCTTTTTGCTATTGTGGTTCTGTTTTACCTTCTGATCGTTGTTTCATCTGTATTTTTATTTTTTCTAACATATCTGTTAGTTTTCTAATCTTATTTTTTACTCTTTGTTACTGTTCTGCTCTTTTTTTCTTGCTGTCCCACATGGCATGTGGGATCTTGGTTCATGAACCAGGGGTTGGGCCTGAGCTCCTGTGGTGGGAGCTCCAAGTCCAAATCACTGGAGTAACAGAGAATCTCAGACCCCAGGGAATATTCATCAGAGTGAGGTCTCGCAGAGGTCCTCATCTCGGCACCAAGACCTGGCTCTACTCAACAGGCAACAAACTCCAGTGCTGGAAGCCTTAGACCAAACAACCAGTAAGACAGGAACACAATTCTGAACCCAGCACACACACAAAAAAAGAGATCACAAAAAAATATATTACAGATGAAGGAGCAAGGTAAAAATCTACAAAACCAAATAAATGAAGAGGAAATAGGCAATCTATCTGAAAAAAAATTCAGAGTAATGATAGTAAAGAAGATCCAGAATCTCGGAAATAGAATGGAGGCACAGATCAAGAAAATACAAAACAATGTTTAACAAAGACCTAGAAGAACTAAAGAACACACAGAGATGAATAATACAATAACTGGAATGAAAAATACACAAGAAGGGATCAAGAACAGAATAACTGAGGCAGAAGACCGAATAAGTGAGCTGGTAAACAGAATGGTGGAAATAACTGCCAAGGAGAAGAATAAAGAAAAAAGAATGAAAAGAATTGAGGACAATCTAAGAAACCTCTGAAACAACACTAAACACACCAACATATGGGCTATAGGGATCCCAGAAGAAGAAGAGAAACCGAAAGGGTCAAGAAAATATTCAAAGAGATTATAGTTGAAAACTTCCCTAATATGGGAAAGGAAATAGCCAACCAAGTCCAGGAAGCACAGAGAGTCCCATACAGGATAAATCCAAGGAGAAACATGCCAAGACACACATTAATCAAACTAACAAAAATTAAATTCAAAGAACAAATATTAAAAGAAGCAAGGGAAAAGCAACAAATAACATACAAGGGAATCCCCATAAGTTTATCAGCTGATTTTTCAGCAGAAACTCTGCAGGCCGAAAGGGAGTGGCAGGATATAGTTAAAGTGATGAAAGAAAAAAACCTACAACCAAGATTACTCTACCCAGCAAAATCTCATTAAGATTAAATGGAGAAATCAAAAGCACTACAGATAAGCAAAAGCTAAGAGAATTCAGCACCACCAAGCTAGCTTTACAACAAATGCTAAAGGAATCTTTCTAGGCAGGGGACCCAACAGAAGAAAATGACCCACCAAAACAAACCCAAAATAATTAAGAAAATGGTAATAGGAATATACATATCAATAATTACCTTAAATGTAAATAGACTAAATGCCCCAACCAAAAGACACACACTGGCTGAATGGATACAATAACAAGACCCATATATATGCTGTCTACAAGAGACCCACTTCAGACCTAGGAACACATACAGACTGAAAGTGAGGGGATGGAAAAAGATATTCCATGCAAATGGAAGTCAAAGAAAGCTGGAGTAGCAATACTTGTATCAGCTAAAATAGACTTTAAAATAAAGACTGTTAAAAGAGATAAGGAAAGACACTACATAATGATCAAGAGATCAATCCAAGAAGCAGATATAACAATTATCAATATTTATACACCCAACATAGGAGCACCTCAATACATAAGGCAAATGCTGACAACCATAAAAGGGGGAATCGACAGTGACACAATAATAGTAGGGGACTTTAACAACCAACTTGCACCAATGGACAGATCATCCAAACAGAAAATAAAAGGAAACACAAGCTTTAAAGGACACAATAGCCCAGATAGATTTTTTTTTCCTGAGGTGTAATATCTTTTAGTGGGCAAATTAGAACTATTAGAAGATATTAGACATCTTTTTCTATAATAAAAATATTAATACTATATTATTGTGGAAAAACAGCATAGCTTCTCAGTTCCTTAAGCTTTCACATCTATCACAATGTGTAGCCTACCTCCATATGTTTGCTTTTATAATAACAGAGTATAAAAAATATTCACTGGGGGCTTCGCTGGTGGCGCAGTGGTTGAGAGTACGCCTGCTGATGCAGGGAACATGGGTTCGTGCCCCGGTTGGGGAATATCCCACATGCCGTGGAGCAGCTGCTGCTGTGAGCCACGGCCGCTGAGCCTGCACGTCCAGAGCCTGAGCTCCACAACAGGAGAGGCCACAACAGTGAGAGGCCCGCGTACCAAAAAAAAAAAAATTCACTGAACAAGTGCAGTAGGTTTAGCTGTAAAAATTGCCTAGGTAAAAAACGAAAGCAGGACAAGTTTCAACCTGCCCAAAATACCTATATATGTATTACTTCTTTGGTCTCTTTTTTTTTCTTTACATCTTTATTGGAGTATAATTGCTTTACAATGGTGTGGTAGTTTCTGCTTTATAACAAAGTGAATCAGTTATACATATACATATGTTGCCATATCTCTTCCCTCTTGTGTCTCCCTCCCTCCCACCCTCCCTGTCCCACCCCTCTAGGTGGTCACAAAGCACCAAGCTGATCTCCCTGTGCTATGCGGCTGCTTCCCACTAGCTATCTATTTTATGTTTGGTAGTGTATATATGTCCATGCCACTCTCTCACTTTATCACAGCTTACCCCTCCCCCTCCGCATATCCTCAAGTCCATTCTCTAGTAGGTCTGTGTCTTTATTCCTGTCTTACCCCTAGGTTCTTCATGACCTTCTCTTTCTTAAATTCCATATATATGTGTTAGCATACAGTATTTGTTTTTCCCTTTCTGACTTACTTCACTCTGTATGACAGACTCTAGGACCATCCACCTCACTACAAATAACTCAATTTCGTTTCCTTTTATGGCTGAGTAATATTCCATTGTATATATGTGCCACATCTTCTTTATCCATTCATCTGATGAAGGGCACTTAGGTTGCTTCCATGTCCTGGCTATTGTAAATAGAGATGCAATGAATGTTTTGGTACATGGCTCTTTTTGAATTATGCTTTTCTCAGGGTATGTGCCCAGTAGTGGGTTTGCTGGGTCATATGGTAGTTCTATTTTTAGTTTTTTAAGGAACCTCCATACTTTTCTCCATAGTGGCTGAACCAATTCACATTCCCACCAGCAGTGCAAGACTGTTCCCTTTTCTCCACACCCTGTCCAGTATTTATTGTTTCTAGATTTTTTGATGATGGCCATTCTGACCGGTGTGAGATGATATCTCATTGTAGTTTTGATTTGCATTTGTCTAATGATTAATGATGTTGAGCATTCTTCCATGTGTTTCTTGGAAGTCTGTATATCTTCTTTGGAGAAATGTCTATTTAGGTCTTCTGCCCATTTTTAGATTGCGTTGTTTGTGTTTTTGTTATTGAGCTGCATGAGCTGCTTGTAAATTTTGGTGGTTAATCCTTTGTCAGTTGCTTCATTTGCAAATATTTTCTCCCATTCTGACGGTTGTCTTTTCATCTTGTTTATGGTTTCCTTTGCTGTGCAAAAGATTTGAAATTTCATTAAGTCCCATTTGTTTATTTTTGTTTTTATTTCCATTTGTCTAGGAGGTGGGTCAAAAAGGATCTTGCTGTGATTTATGTCATAGAGCATTCTGCGTATGTTTTCCTCTAAGAGTTTGATAGTTTCTGGCCTTACATTTAGGTCTTTAATCCATTTTGAGCTTATTTTTGTGTATGGTGTTAGGGAGTGATCTAATCTCATACTTTTACATGTACCTGTCCAGTTTTCCCAGCACCACTTATTGAAGAGGCTGTCCTTTCTCCACTGTACATACCTGCCTCCTTTATCAAAGATAAGGTTACCATATGTGCATGGGTTTATCTCTGGGCTTTCTATCCTGTTCCATTGATCTATCTTTCTGTTTTTGTGCCAGTACCATACAGTCTTGATTCCTGTAGCTTTGTAGTATAGTCTGAAGTCAGGGAGCCTGATTCCTCCAGCTCCGTTTTTCGTTCTCAAGATTGCTTTGGCTATTCGGGGTCTTCTGTGTTTCCATACAAATTGTGAAATTTTTTGTTCTAGTTCTGTGAAAAATGCCAGTGGTAGTTTGATAGGGATTGCATTGAATCTGTAGATTGCTTTGGGTAGTAGAATCATTTTTCACAATGTTGATTCTTCCAATCCAAGAACATGGTATATCTCTCCATCTATTTGTATCTTTAATTTCTTTCATCAGTGTCTTATAATTTTCTGCATACAGGTCTTTTGTCTCCTTAGGTAGGTTTATTCCTAGATATTTTATTCTTTTTGTTGCAACGGTAAATGGGAGTGTTTTCTTGATTTCACTTTCAGATTTTTCATCATTAGTGTATAGGAATGCCAGAGATTTCTGTGCATTCATTTTGTATCCTGCTACTTTACCAAATTCATTGTTTAGCTCTAGTAGTTTTCTGGTAGAGTCTTTAGGATTCTCTATGTATAGTATCATGTCATCTGCAAACAGTAACAGCTTTATTTCTTCTTTTCCGATTTGGATTCCTTTTATTTAATTTTCTTCTCTGATTGCTGTGGCTAAAACTTCCAAAACTATGTTGAATAAGAGTGGTGAGAGTGGGCAACCTTGTCTTGTTCCTTGTTTTAGTGGAAATGGTTTCAGTTTTTCACCACTGAGGACGATGTTGGCTGTGGGTTTGTCATATATGGCCTTTATTATGTTGAAGAAAGTTTCCTCTATGCCTGCTTTTTAGAGGGGTTTTATCATAAATGGGGTTGAATTTTGTCTAAAGCTTTCTCTGCATCTATTGAGGTGACCATATGGTTTTTCTCCTTCGATTTGTTAATATGGTGTATCACATTGATTGATTTGCGTATATTGAAGAATCCTTGTATTCCTGGAATAAACCCCACTTGATCATGGTATGTGATCCTTTTAATGTGCTGTTGGATTCTGTTTGCTAGTATTTTGTTGAGGATTTTTGCATCTATGTTCATCAGTGATATTGGCCTGTAGTTTTCTTTCTTTGTGACATCCTTGTCTGGTTTTGGTATCAGGGTGATGGTGGCCTCGTAGAATGAGTTTGGGAGTGTTCCTCCCTCTGCTATATTTTGGAAGACTTTGAGAAGGATAGGTGTTAGCTCTTCTCTAAATGTTTGATACAATTAGGCTGTGAAGCCATCTGGTCCTGGGCTTTTGTTTGTTGGAAGATTTTTAATCACAGTCTCAATTTCAGTGCTTGTGATTGGTCTGTTCATGTTTTCTATTTCTTCCTGATTCAGTCTTGGCAGGCTGTGCATTTCTAAGAATTTGTCCATTTCTTTGAGGCTGTCCATTTTATTGGCATAGAGTTGCTTGTAGTAACTCTCAGTGATCCTTTGTATTTCTGCAGTGTCAATTGTTACTTCTCCTTTTTCATTTCTAATTCTATTGATTTGAGTCTTCTCCCTGTTTTTCTTGATGAGTCTGGCTAATGGTTTATCAATTTTGTTTATCTTCTCAAAGAACCAGCTTTTAGTTTTATTTATGTTTGCTATCATTTCCTTCATTTATTTTTCATTTATTTCTGATCTGATCTTTATCGTTTCTTTCCTTCTGCTAACTTTGGGGCTTTTTTGTTCTTCTTTCTCTAATTGCTTTAGGTGCAAGTTTAGGTTGTTTATTCGAGATGTTTCCTGTTTCTTAAGGTAGGATTGTATTGCTATATACTTCCCTCTTAGAACTGCTTTTGCTGCATCCCATAGGTTTTGGGTCGTCGTGTCTCCATTGTCATTTGTTTCTAGGTATTTCTAGGATTTCCTCTTTGATTTCTTCAATGATCACTTCATTATTATGTAGTGTACTGTTTAGCCTCCATGTGTTTGTATGTTTTACAGATCTTTCCTGTAATTGATATCTAGTCTTATTGCGTTGTGGTCGGAAAAGATACTTGGTACAATTTCAATTTTCTTAAATTTACCAAGGCTTGATTTGTGACCCAAGATATGATCTATCCTGGAGAATGTTCCATGAGCACTTGAGAAAAATGTGTATTCTGTTGTTTTTGGATGGAATGTCCTATAAATATCAATAAAGTCCATCTTGTTCAATGTGTCATTTAAAGCTTGTGTTTTCTTATTTATTTTCATTTTGGATGATCTGTCCATGGGTGAAAGTGGGGTGTTCAAAGTCCCCTACTATGAATGTGTTACTGTCGATTTCCCCTTTTATGGCTGTTAGTATTTGCCTTATGTATTGAAGTGCTCCTATGTTGGGTGCATAAATATTTACAATTGGTATATCTTCTTCTTGGATCGATCCCTTGATCATTATATAGTGTCCTTCTTTGTCTCTTGTAATGGTCTTTATTTTAAAGTCTATTTTGTCTGATATGAGAATTGCTACTCCAGGTTTCTTTTGGTTTCCATTTGCATGGAATATCTTTTTCCATCCCCTCACTTTCAGTCTGTATGTGTCTCTAGGTCTGAAGTGGGTCTCTTGTAGATAGCATATATATGGGTCTTGTTTTTTTATCCATTCAGCTAATCTGTGTCTTTTGGTGGGAGCATTTAGTCCATTTACATTTAAGGTAATTATCCATATGTATGTTCCTATTCCCATTTTCTTAATTGTTTTGGGTTTGTTATTGTAGGTCTTTTCCTTCTCTTGTGTTTCTTGCCTAGAGAAGTTCCTTTAGCATTTGTTGTAAAGCTGGTTCGGTGGTGCTGAACTCTCTGAGCTTTTGCTTGTGTGTAAAGGTTTTAATTTCTCCATCAAATCTGAATGAGATCCTTGCTGGGTAGAGTAATCTTGGTTGTAGGTTTTTCTCCTTCATCACTTTAAATATGTCCTGCCAGTCCCTTCTGGCTTGCAGTTTCTGCTGAAAGATCAGCTTAGATCCTTATGGAGATTCCCTTGTGTGTTATTTGTTGTTTTTCCCTTGCTGTTTTTAATATATTTTCTTTGTATTTAATTTTTGACACTTTGATTAATATGTGTCTTGGCATGTTTCTCCTTCGATTTATCCTATATTGGACTGTCTGTGCTTCCTCGACTTGATTAACTATTTCGTTTCCCATTTTAGGGAAGTTTTCAACTATAATCTCTTCAAATATTTTGTCAGTCCTTTCTTTTTCTCTTCTTCTGAAACCCCTATAATTCGAATGTTGGTGCGTTTAATGTTGTCCCAGAGGTCTCTGAGACTGTCCTCAATTCTTTTCATTCTTTTTTCTTTATTCTGCTCTGCAGTAGTTATTTCCACTCTTTTATCTTCCAGGTCACTTATCCGTTCTTCTTCCTCAGTTATTCTGCTATTGATCCCTTCTAGAGTATTTTTAATTTCATTTATTGTGTTTTTCATTGTTGCTTGTTTCCTCTTTAGTTCTTCTAGGTCCTTGTTAAATATTTCTCTCATTTTCTCTATTCTATTTCCAAGATTTTGGATCATCTTTACTATCATCATTCTGAATTCTTTTTCAGGTACACTGCTTACTTCCTATACATTTGTTAGGTCTGGTGGGTTTTTATCTTCCTCCTTCATCTGCTGTGTGTTTTTTTTTCTTCTCCTTTTGTTTATCTTACTGTGTTTGAGGTCTCTTTTTTGCAGGCTGCAGGTTCGTAGTTCCTGTTGTTTCTGGTGTCTATCCCCAGTGGCTAAAGTTGGTTCAGTCGGTTGTGTAGGCTTCCTGGTGGAGGAGACTAGTGCCTATGTTCTGGTGGATGAGGCTGGATGTTGTTTTTCTGGTGGGCAGGTCCACGTCTGGTGGTGTGTTTTGGGGTGTTTGTGGCCTTATGATTTTAGGCAGACTCTCTGCTAATGGGTGTGGTTGTGTTCCTGTCTTGCTAGTTGTTTGGCATAGGGTGTCCAGCACTGTAGCTTGCTGGTCGTTGAGTTAAGCTGGGTGCTGATGTTGAGATGGAGATCTCTGGGAGGTTTTTGCCATTTGATATTACGTGGAGCTGGGAGGTCTCTTGTGGACCAGTGTCCTGTAGTTGGCTCTCCCACCTCAGAGGCACAGCACTGACTCTTTGCTGCAGCACCAAGAGCCTTTCATCCACATGGCTCAGAATAAAAGGGAGAAAAAGTAGAAAGAAAAAGGATAAAAGAAAACAAAATAAAGTAAGGTAAAATAAAATAAAGTTATTAAAATAAAAAAATAATTATTAAGAAAAAAAAATTTTTTTAAGTAAAAAAAAAAACTGAAGGATAGAACCCTAGGACAAGTGAAGAAAGCAAAGCTATACAGATAAAATCTCACACAGAAGCATACACATACACACTCACAAAAAGAGGAAAAGGGGAAAAAATAATAAATCTTGCTCTCAAAGTCCACTTCCTCAATTTGGAATGATTTGTTGTGTATTCAGGTGTTCCACAGATGCAGGGTACCTCAAGTTGATTATGGAGATTTAATCCGCTGCTCCTGAGGCTGCTGGGAGAGATTTCCCTTTCTCTTTGTTCGCAGAGCTCTTGGGGTTCAGATTTGGATTTGGCCCCGCCTCTGCATGTAGGTTGCTGGAAGCCATCTGTTCTTCGCTCAGACAGGACGGGGTTAAAGGATCCGCTGATTCGGGGCCTCCGGCTGACTCAGGCCAGGGGGAGGGAGGGGTAGGAATCCGGGGCGAGCCTGCGGTGGCAGAGGTCAGCATGATGTTGCACCAGCCTAAAGCATGCCGTGCATTCTCCTGGGGAAGTTGTTCCTGGATCCCGGGACCCTGGCAGTGGCAGGCTGCACAGGCTTCCCGGAACGGAGGTGTGGAGAGTGACCTGTGCTCGCACACAGCCTTCTTGGTGGTGGCAGCAGCAGCCTGAGCGTCTCATGCCCGTCTCTTGGGTCCACCCTGTTACCCACGGCTCGCGCACGTCTCCGGAGCTCCTTTAAGCAGCGCTCTTATTCCCCTCTCCTCGCGCACCAGGAAACAAAGAGGGAAGAAAAAGTCTCTTGCCTCTTCAGCAGGTCCAGACTTTTTCCCGGACTCCCTCCCAGCTAGCCGTGGTGCACTAACCCTTTCAGGCTGTGTTCACGCCGCCAGTCCTCTCCCTGCGCTGCGACCGAAGCCCCTCTTTGGTCTCTTAACTCTGTCTACCTTGGTCTTGGACTTCCCAGACTCCAGAATTGTGAGAAATAATGTTAGTTGTTTAAGCCACCCGGTCTGTGGTACTTGTTATAGCAGCTCAATCTGAAGGACAGGTTCAAGAGGACCTCACATATGTGGAGCTTATCAGAACATCACTACTGTCTGGAATAGCTGCCTGTGTTTTATGGGAGAAATGGAATGGCTCTCTTCTCTTTTCTTGATCTTTCCTCACCACTGCTCACTGTGTAGCTCAGTAATGAATATGTGAAACAGTTCTGGAGGCCAGAAGTCCACGATCAAGGTGCCTTCAGGTCTGGTTTCTGGTGAGAGCTCTCTTCCTTGGCTTGTATACAGCTGCCTTCTCACTGTGTCCTCACATGGCATCTTCTTGGAAACACCATCTGGAGGCAGCCTCTTCCTCTCCAACTTGTCAGGATGAGCGGCAGGAGAGATTCATGAACTGTGATGCTTCGTTAACTGGCAGTCACACTGCCAGTACAAGTGGGACATCTGTATCAGCCAAACCTTTAAAATAACTTGTAATAAGTTTTGAGCTCTAAATGTTTATCTATTTAGCCAATGCTGGAAAAGACATCAGAAACTTCGAGGATGAGGTCAACTCTCTGCAAGTGTGCCATTTCTGTTCCACGTATTCTGAACACAGCTCTGCCACAGCAATACCTCTGACAGTAGATCTGGTTAGCAAGATCCCCAGATAGATTTAATTGATATTTATAGGACATTCCACCCAAAAGTGGCAGAATACACTTTCTTCTGAAGTGAACATGGAACATTCTCTAGGATAGATCACATCTTGGGTCACAAATCAAGCCTCAGAAAAGTTAAGAAAATTGAAGTTGTATCAAGCACCTTTTCCAAACACAGCGCTGTGAGATTAGAAATCAATCACAGGGGAGAAAAACTGTAAAAACCACAAATACATGGGGGCTAAACAGTGTGCTACTAAATAACTGAGATCACTGAAGAAGTCAAAGAGGAAATTTTAAAAAAAACATAGAAACAAATGACAACGAAAACATGACGACCCAGAACCTATGAGACACAGCAAAAGCAGTTCTAAGAGGGAAGTTTATACCAATACAATCCTACCTCAAGAAACAAGAAAAATCTCAAATAAATAACCTAACCATACACGTAAAGCAACTAAAGAAAGACAAAGAAAACCCAAAATTAGTATAAGGAAAGAAATAAAGACCAGAGCAGAAATGAATGAAATAGAAATGAGGAAAACAATAGGAAAGATTAATAAAACTATAAAAGTTGGTCCTTTCAGAAGATAAACAGAATTGATAAACTTTAGCCAGAGTCATCAAGGAAAAAAGAGAGGGAACTCAAATCAATAAAATTAGAAATGAAAAAGGAGAAGTAACAACTGACACCGCAGAAATACAAAGGATTATAAAAGACTACTACAAACAACTATATGTCACTAAAATGGACAACCTCGAAGAAATGGACAAATTCTTGGAAAGGTATAAATTTTCCAAGACGGAACCAGGAAGAGTTAGAAAATGTAAACAGACCTATCACAACCTAATGAAATTGACACTGTAATTAAAAATCTTCCAACAAACAAAAGTTCAGGACCAGATGGCTTTGCAGGCAAATTCTATGAAACATTTAAAGAAGAGCTATCCTTCTCAAACTCTTCCAAAAAACAGCAGAGGGAGGAACACTCCCAAGCTCATTCTGTAAGGCCAACATCACCCTGATACCAAAACCAGACAAAGATATCACAAAAAAGAAAATTACAGACCAATATCACTGATGAACATAGACACAAAGGTCCTCAACGGAACACTAGCAAACAGAATCTAACAACACATTAAAAGGATCATACACCATGATCAAGTGGGGTTTATCCCAGGAATGCAAGGGTTCTTCAATATATGCAAATCAATCACTGTGATAAAACATACTAACAAATTGAAGGAGAAAAACCATACGATCATCTCACTATATGCAGAAAAATCTTTCAATAAAATTCAACACCCATTTATGATAAAAACCCTCAGAAAGTGGGCATAGAGGGAACTTACCTCAACATAATAAACGCCATATATGACAAACCCACAGGAAACATCGTTCTCAATGGATACCTGAAACCATTTCCTCTAACATCAGGAATAAGACAAGGTTGTCCACTCTCACCACTATTATTCAACATAGTTTTGGAAGTTTTAGCCACAGCAATCAGAGAAGAAAAAGATATAAAAGGAACCCAAATCATAAAAGAAGAAGTAAAGCTGTCACTGTTTGCAGATGACATGAAACTATACATGGAGAACCCTAAAGATGCTACCAGAAACCTATAGAGCTAATCGTTGAATTTGGTAAAGTAGCAGGATACAAAATTAATGCACAGAAATCTCTTGCATTCCTGTACACTAATGATGAAAAATCTGAAAGACAAATTGAGGAAACACTCCCATTTACCACTGCAACAAAAAGAATAAAATACCTAGGAATAAACCTACATAAGGAGACAAAAGACCTGTATGCAGAAAACTATAAGACACTGATGAAAGAAATTAAAGATGATACAAACAGATGGAGAGATATACCATGTTCTTGGATTGGAAGAATCAACATTGTGAAAATGACTACTACCCAAAGCAATCTACAGATTCAGTGCAATCCCTATGAGACGACCAATGGCATTCTTCACAAAACTAGAACAAAAAATTTCACAATTTGTATGGTAACACAAAAGACCCCAAATTGCCAAAGTAATCTTGAGAAAGAAAAATGGAGCTGGAAGAATCAGGCGCCCAGACTATACTACAAAGCTACAGTAATCAAGATAGAATGGTACTGGCACAAAAACAGAAATACAGATCAATGGAACAGGATAGAAAGCCCAGAGATAAACTCATGCACATATGGTCACCTTATCTCTGATAAAGGAGGGAAGAATATATGATGGAGAAAAGACAGCCTCTTCAATAAGTGGCACTGGGAAAACTGGACAGGTACATGTAAAAGTATGAGATTAGAACACTCCCTAACACCATACACAAAAATAAACTCAATGTGGATTAAAGACCTAAATGTAAGGCCAGACACTAAAAATCTTAGAGGGAAACATAGGCAGTAAACTCTATGACATATATCACAGCAAGATCCTTTTTATCCACCTCCTAGAGAAATGGAAATAGAACGAAAAATAAACAAATGGGACCTAATGAAACTTAAAAGCTTTTGCACAGCAAAGGAAACTGTAAACAAGACGAAAAGACAACCCTCAGAATGGGAGAAAATATTTTTGAATGAAGCAACTGACGAAGGATTAATCTCCAAAATTTACAAGCAGCTCATGCAGCTCAATATTCCAAAAAACAAACAACGCAATCCATAAATGGGCAGAAGACCTAAATAGACATTTCTCCAAAGAAGATATGCAGACTGCCAACAAACACATGAAAGAATGCTCAACATCATTAATCATTAGAGAAATGCAAATCAAAACTACAATGAGATATCACCTCATACCAGTCAGAATGGCCATCATCAAAAAATCTAGAAACAATAAATACTGGAGAGGGTGTAGAGAAAAGGGAACCCTCTTGCAGTGTTGGTGGGAATGTAGATCGATACAGCCACTATGGAGAACATTATGGAGGTTCCTTTAAATACTAAAAATAGAACTACCATACGACGCAGCAATCCCACTACTGGGCATATACCCTGAGAAAACCATAATTCAAAAAGAGTCATGTACCACAATATTCATTGCAGCTCTATTTAGAGTAGCCAGGACATGGAAGCAACCTAAGTGTCCATCAGCAGATGAATGGATAAAAGAGATGCGGCACATATATACAGTGGAATATTACTCAGCCATAAAACGGAATGATATTGGGTTATTTGTAGAGTCATGGATGGACCTAGGGTCTGTCATATAGAGTGAAATAAGCCAGAAAGAGAAAAACAAATATCATATATTAACACATATATGTGGAATCTAGAAAAATGGTACAGATGAACCTATTTGCAGGGCAGGAATAGAGAACGGACATGTGGACACAGTGGGGGAAGGGGAGGAGGGGACGAATTGGGAGATCAGGATTGACATATGTACGCTACCATGTGTAAAATAGATAGCTAGTGGGAACATGCTATAAAGCACAGGAAGCTCAGCTCAGTGTCTGTGATGACCTGGATGGGTGGAATGGGGGGATGGGAGGGAGGTCCAAGAGGGAGGGGATATATGTATACATATAGCTGATTCACTTCATTGTACAGCAGAAACTAACACAACATTGTAAACAATAATACTCCAATTAAAAAAAAGTTATATAGGAATTTAATTATGTGTATGTCTAGTACTTGCATGATTTCTTTTTTAACGTTAAGTGTCTCATTAAATTAGAGTTTGCCCGGGCGTATGATAAGAGAAATTAGTTCACCTTTGTTTTTTAGTTGTTATTCAGTTATCCTAACAACGTATTAGAAATCCATCATTTCATCCACAAATTGGAAATACTGTCTGTAATATGTGTAGTATTTCTGTATGACATATGATCTATGTCTGAATATTCTATTTGGCTTATTATACTCCATTCATGAGTCAGTGTTTTACAATTTTACATAAAAGATTGTATAACATTTTACTATCTGATAGGGCAATACCTCATTCCCCTTATCGTTTTTCTTTTGGGGGATTTTTCTGCCTCTTCTCGTTGGCTTTTTCTTTCAAATTAACTTTACAATCAACCTAACCCCAGAAAATAAAACAAAAGTCTGAGGCTGTTTTATTGGTATTGCATAACATTTCTAAATTAAAGTAATAGTGAACTAACATGTTATGATATTGAATCTTCCTACTTAGGAATATGCTTTTTCTTTGCACATATTCAAGTTTCATTTTATGCTACACGAGTATTTTATAGGTTTTCATTAGGTTTTAAACATTGCTTATTGAATTTACACTATCAAAATTTTTACATCATAAACTGCCTCTTTTGTTTCATTTTATTCTCTATGTAATTATTGCTTGCTTTATAGATTATGAAAATTTGTAGTATGTTAATTTAAAAATCTGGTATTTTAAACTCACTTATTCTTTTTTTTTGGTACGCGGACTTCTCACTGTTGTGGCCTCTCCCGTTGTGGAGCACAGGCTCCGGATGCGCAGGCTCAGTGGCCATGGCTCACGGGCCCAGCTGCTCTGTGGCATGTGGGATCCTCCCAGACCGGGGTACGAATCCGTGTCCCCTGCATCGGCAGGTGGACTCTCAACCACTGAGCCACCAGGGAAGCCCAAAACTCACTTATTCTTTTGGTGGGTTTTTTTTGTGAATTCTTTAAGGTTTTCCATGTGTATAATCACAGTATCTGCAAATAGAAATACTTTTATCTTTTGCTCTCCAGTTTTTATGCCTTTAATATATCTCCCCATGGTTAGCAGGAATACATTTAGTTTTTAGATAGGAGGAGGTATAGTTATATAATATATAATCATAGAATGTACATATTACTATGTCAATGTGGTATTCATTACTCCTATTTTGTGTGAATGTGCCTGACATGAGTGTGTATTGAATTTTGTAAATAACTTGTTGCCTTTATAGACTTGATTACACAATTTTTCTCATGGAACTATCATTTTGGCTCATTATGTTAAAAACAAATGTTTATTTCTGGAGGAAGCTTCAGTGAGCCATATATGTGTTTTTCAATGTGTTTTTGAGTTAAGTTTGCTAACATTTAAGATTTTTCATTGAAATTTAAGAGTCAGGTTGGATTATAGTTGACTATGTTGGCACATAATTTAATTACGTGTGTCCTCACTTTATGAAATGAATTTGCAAGTATTCTATTGCTATATTTTGGAGTAGTTTAAGCAACAGTGAAATGATA
The DNA here is from genome assembly GCF_951394435.1 of Stenella coeruleoalba. Lineage (NCBI taxonomy): Eukaryota > Metazoa > Chordata > Mammalia > Artiodactyla > Delphinidae > Stenella > Stenella coeruleoalba. The sequence continues at coordinate 55,680,029 of NC_137156.1, forward strand.
TGATTTTTAAAGAACTATTATAATTCTACTATGAATCTATTTAGACTTGAAAGAGAATTGCATGATTTATTTGCTCATAATGAGCTTCATAGGAACTTGGGGTTCATAGAATGGTATGGCATATAGTCAGCTTCTGTTTCATTTTCTCAAGCTCCTTTGTTATCATATATCTTCACCTTCCCCAACACACCTACTCTCTCTCAAGATCTTGAAGATTATCACATTCAGGCTTTGCAGGTGTAGGTGATAGGATAAGCTCTTTTTCAGCTAGAGTTTCATGTAACTATATAGGAAACCAGAAAAAAAAATTTTTTTATTTAATTAATTTATTTATTTATTTTGGCTGCGTTGGATCTTCCTCTCTGTGCGTGGGCTTTCTCTAGTTGCGGCGAGCGGGGGCCACTCTTTATCGTGGTGCGCGGGCCTCTCTTGTTGCGGAGCACAAGCTCCAGATGCGCAGGCTCAGTAGTTGTGGCTCACGGGCCTAGTTGCTCCGCGGCATGTGGGATCTTCCCAGACCAGGTCTTGAACCCGTGTATCGTACATTGGCAGGCAGATTCTTAACCACTGCGCCACCAGGGAAGCCCCCAGAAAAATTTTTACTTAGATAAGCCTGGGGTCTGAAAAGCAGAAAATGTGTGGTCTTAGTATGCACTGTGAATGTAACCTTGGCTTTTTCATTAAGGGCTTCAGGAAGGTCAGTCACAAAAGATGGATCAAGTGTAAGGTGCACACACAAGCACAGATTTCTGCAGGTTCTCCTCTAGTGTGAAAATAGAAATTCCTAATGAGAGGGTAAGAGCCTCCTTAGATCCTCCTCCAGTCCTATGGCAGCAGATTGAGAGCTAGGTCACAGTATTTCTAGGCACAGTATTTGTATGAACAGGCAGGCTGGTAGCGGGCCGGGAAGAAACAGCTAGAAAACCTATCACTGTGGGCTCACAGTCCATTTTTGCAACCTTACCTCCTTTCCTCCCCATTTCCAGTAGCCTTGCCAGAAAGCATCTGCCCCATAACCAAAAGCAGCTATGCTATTCAAGAAAAGTATTTCTCTCCAGGAGTCTCCAACATGTCTACTCTTCTTTAACTCTGTTTTTTAATCTATTAATATACTCCGAATGGCTGTGGACCAAAATGGATGATAGCCGGTGGCAGCACATGAGTGTTGATACTCTAGAGAAGGTGCTAGAGGCATGGACATTAACTAATACAAAGTGGATAAGATGACTCCTCCATCACACCCTCTACAGCCACTGCTACAATTGCCAACATCACAAAGTATGACCTTTAAAATCCAACAAGTTCTGAATACATCCCAACTCTCTATGAAACAAATTTTGAACAGAAATATGAACCATCCTTCCATATGATGGGGTATGAGAACTGAATGTAGAATACCAAAGAGTCATATTAGGCCAAATGATTCATTTCTATTAAGGGTATATGGTATTTAAATTTGTATTCTTTCTTCAAGACTAGTTTTAAAAAACCGGATGTTTGTTAGTAGACTGAAGAATTGTATTCTTATCCATTTTTTCTAAAATAAGATAAAGTAACATCAGACACCATTAATTGAGAATAAATATTTTATTCTGAAATGATTTGAATTTCAAATCTGGTTGCAAGATTGGGAGTGGAGAGGTGAGTAATCAGGTAGTACAGAAGTACCTAGTTTTTTCCTTGATTTATAAATCTTAGCCTGGATTTCACCTGCTACTCCCTAGAGATACATTATGGAAAACTATGAAAGCCTCTGACTTGAAATTTAACACTTGTAACAGTGTCTAATCCAGAAGGTCTCCATCTGCAATTAAACATCATTTTAAAAGCCCAGAGGAAATGAAATGCTAAGTGTGACATTCTTTGGATCATGCCTCCAGTTTATTAAATTGCAGGAAATAAACATTCTCATTTTCCGTTCATTTTCAGTTATTCTCCTTTTTTTTTTTTTTTTTTTTTTGCGGTATGCGGGCCTCTCATTGTTGTGGCCTCTCCCGTTGCAGAGCACAGGCTCCTGACGCACAGGCTCAGTGGCCATGGCTCACGGGCCCAGCCGCTCTGCGGCATGGGGTATCTTCCCGGACCGGGGCACGAACCCGTGTCCCCTGCATCGGCAGGCGGACTCTCAACCACTGCGCCACCAGGGAAGCCCTCTCCTTCCTTTTAAAGCTGCAAGAATAATATGTTAGTTGTGCTTCATATTTTTGGACCATATTTTTCCTTTCTTAATATCTATATCTGGAAATTTTGAATCAGTCTCCTTTTGGCCAAGGTGTATAGTTAGTATGTAAAGGATGGACAAGAATGGGTAAAAGAAGGATATTGAATTTATGGTGTAGAGATAATGAATTACTCAGATACTAAAATGTGAAATTATATCCTAGATCACACCATTCATAAAAATAAGTATTAAAGAGTAATAGTAAAATCTATAGCATAATATATATACAAGGAAACAATTTAAACATAAAAGCCTCCCCTTATACATCTTAAATAATAGACTGACAAACCTATAGGTGATGGATCAGGAACAAAACCCCTATAAACACGAATCATTTTTTTTTAAAAGGAAAAAAGGAATGAAAGTAGACAAATGTTTATTCTTCTCCTCTTTGAAATATCTTATATAACTGGGCTCATTATGAATTGTTTCTACTCATTCATTCACAATATGCATTAAGTACATTTATGTTATCCTAAAGGCTATATCATCATCACATATGGTTTTCTCAAGCCAAGTGCAGACTTCTTCCTAGTTTTGACTACATGCTTTGTGAAGTATGGCTGGACATGTTGGTGGGTATGGGATCATATACATACGTGAACGTAACATTTCAGGCAATTCCAGCAGTTTCACAGGCCCTGAACACCTCTATGGGCCCCACACATTCTTACCAAGATTAGGAATCCTTGTTCTGTTGGATTTTTTAGCTTTTCATACATTTCAGTGTTCATGCGTCTTATGTAATGTCTATATCATAGGAACTACTGCTTTTAAAATCTACTTATAAATTAAAAAAAAAAATCTCCCTCTACAGGCAGAAATTCCAATCCTTTGCCAAGCACCCTGCAATAGCCTGGTTATCTCTTGATTTTGCAGTTAACGAAGGATCCCTTGCCCCTCTATAATAGTTCTCTGGGATAACTTATTTACAAATTAATTCCCAATCCTACGTAGATAGTTCCCCTATATTGTCCTAACCAGGGTTATCTGAATTTTTTTTCAAGTTTGGACAAAATGTTACATTTTACAGTTCATTGAACATTCTTATTTACATACTTATATATGAAATGTATGTATCTGATATATATACATGTCAACAAAGCAAAACTCAGCTATACTTTCCAAGTTTACCTTTATCTCATACAATGCCAATGGAATTAAGTTATTCCTGAGGGCTTTTATGAGACATTTCCCCATTCTCTTCATAACTATCTTTCTCTCTCTGTCTCCCTCTCCAAACATAACAATACCAGGCATCTTTAATGGGAAGAGTCTCTTTCCTCCACGTGTGTAGTCTTGATCATATCCTACATCCCATTGCATTGGTCTCATCAGATATGAGACCTCCGTACTTCCAGAGCAATTCTCCCCTCTGCAGGAGACATCAGAGGCCAGGTTCAACGTGAACTCTACCCACACAAAGTGGCCAAATGACTGCAGTGGCAGAAGCAGTTCATCTCACTTGTCATGGTTGTTAGTAAGAGTTGCTGCTTTATTACTAGGGGCAGAATCTAAAGCACATCCTGAGGTTGGGTTTGATGGGTCTGCACATTCACTGTAGATAAGATGGTAGGGAGGAAGGAACTGTTTGTTCTGCTAAAATCCATGGTTTAGTTAGCACCTCTTTTTCACAAGACGGAACCAATATCAGAGATGATTTCTCTGAGTTAACATTTCTTTAGAAAACACTAATTCTGATTGGGTTGCTTGTTAAGGTAATACTTGGTGCAGACATGGGAATACAATGTTAACTGACCACAGCTCAGCTGAAATCCATCCAGAAGAGTGAGAAGTGGCCCCTGCCAAGAACACTGAGTCACAAATTCACAGCTAACACCTAGGGAGACACAAACGCAGATGTCACCTCCCCCTTCCCTTTCTTCCTGTTTCTCGCTCACACCCACAACTGAGGAGGATGGTGAGATTTTTTCACAGATGTAATGTGGGTAGAAGGGGATTAGGTTGTTTGTTGGAATTTTTTGCTTTGTTTTGTGTGTAGTTTTCTTTAATGTACCCCAGAATTTCTCCAGAAATAACGTTTGTCTCCAATCTCCATTTGCTTATTATTCCTTAAAATTATTTGAAAGAAGAGGTCAGCGTGCTTAAATTGATACTGGCCACACTGACATAATGATTTTAGATAACGAGGAGAGAGACATAAACATAATAAGATTAAAAATGAGAGAAAAGGGAAGTAAAAAAGAAGCAAGAGATAAGTTTTTTTTAAATTTTTAAAGCATTGGCAAAAACAAGAGTCAACAGAGGATGAGCTATCCTTTCGATACCTAAATCATGTTAGCATTTTCCTGGCACCATTGGAGTGAGATTTATTATTATTTTTATTATCAAGTAATAAATAGCATCCTGCCTTCTTGCTTTCTCAATCTGAATCTTGCTTAAAAATCCCAGGATTCTAATTGCTTAGTGATCTCTTCCCATCCCCGTTCCCACCACATACAGACAAGGAGAAAATCTGTTTGCCCTTTCTTGTTGGACTACAGTTATAAGCCATGCTTTGAAAACCTGAACTATGGTGACTGGGTGTTATGGGTTGAATTGTGTGTCCCCCTCCCCAGATTGGTATGTCCTAACCCCAGCTCAGAATGTGATCTCATTTGGACATAGGCTCTCTTCATATACTGCTGGTGAGAGCGTAAACTGGTATAAACACTCTCTAAAATTATTTTGCATATCTATTAAACTGAACAAAAGCATATCCACTCCTAGGAGCAATTCCACTCCTGGGTACACAGAAAAGCATGTATATGTTCAGGAAAACAATATATAATAATTTTTGTGAAAGCACTATTTTTAATAGCCAAGGAACTGTAAAAAAGACAAATATTCTTCAATAAAAGAATGAGTAAATAAATTGTAGCATGTCCAAACAATGTGCAATGAATCAACAATGAGAATGAATGAACTACACAGATGGGTCTCACAACCTGACACTGAATGAAAGAAGCCACTGTATAATTGTGTATAGTGTAATTTCATTTATATAAAACTGAAAGTAAGAGTAGCTATTCTAGGGAGTTAGTCATCAGGATGGTGATTCTTTGTGATGGGGGTGACAGAGGAGCCCAGAGAATGAGCTCTGGCCTGATAATAATGTTGCATTTCTTGATCTAGACTGTGGTTGCATGGTTATGCTCAATTTATAAAATTCCATTGAGCTGTAGATTTTTGTGTGCACGTTTATGTATGCTATTTTAATACTGAAAATTTAAGGTTATACAAATATGAAATAAGAGCAATGCAGGCAAGAAAATACTAATAAAAACCAAAACTGACTATAGCTCTTTATGCCTCCTAAAAGAGGGGCAAAACATTTCCATACCAAGTCCTTCTCTGCAAGAAGAAAAACACAGATAATACAAAGCCTTTGCCACTGATAGACCCTTGCCTCACAAAGTACATTAATGAGCATTATATATGCAAATGTAGAGCTCAAAGTTTAGGAAGGAATAGAAAGATAAATTGCTGTGTAAAACAAAGTGAGCAAATTTAAGTTATATGAGAGATCCCAAGTGTTGGAAACCCTAATATGTATAATTATTTATAATTATTTGTTCACACCTCTGTCCTTGGTTTGCTTCCTTGCCACACTGACTTTGTTCTTGGCCATGTGGATATGAGGAGACATGGCATCTGCCATATCCAGGTAGAAAGTTTAAGTGCATTATATGGCTTGGCTGGGGACCTGTGGTACTTACCTTCCACCAAGAGCATCACATGTCCCAGAGAGTAGCCATCCCTTCAACCTGGGTTCCAAAATGGGAAGATGTGTATAATCTAGCAAGCTGACCAAGCCCTACCAAGCCCCTCAGAGCCCCAGCTGACCACCAACTCTCTTAGGTAATGTGAGCAGGAAAGAAGGTTTTGGAAGCCACTAAAATTTTAGGGGTCGGGGCTTCCCTGGTGGCGCAGTGGTTGAGAGTCCCCCTGCCGATGCAGGGGACATGGGTTCGTGTCCCGGTCTGGGAAGATCCCACGTGCCGCGGAGCGGCTGGGCCCGTGGGCCATGGCAGCTGAGCCTGCGCGTCCGGAGCCTGTGCTCCGCACCGGGAGGGGCCACAGCAGTGAGAGGCCCGCGTACCGCAAAAAAAAAAAAAAAAAAAAAAAAAAAAAAAATCAAATAAATCAATATCTATTTACAGAGGACCTCCTTTTTTAAAAAAATCAATCATAATACTTTCTGGGAAGGAAATGGTTTTCAGTGCCTGTAATGTTTGACCTCAACCAGAACTAGTAAACAGTCTACCACTCTAATTGGGTTTAGTTACAAGGACCTTACCTTTAAAATGTTTCTAGTAGTCTGTACTTGGGCATCCAGATTGCTTATTATGAATAAACTTGGAATTTATAGATTTGTGGGCCATATTTGGATGGAGAATAAAAAGTAGTCATATAGATTTTTCCTCTTTGGGTGACTTAGGGAGAATGAATATTGAGAAACCCTAAACTCAGATTCTCCTGAGAACAATGTTCTATACATTGTTAGCGCTGTCTGCTACTGCAAAGCCAAATCTTGACCCAGGGAAAGAGACATCTTATAAAAGCTATATCTGGTGGTTTGAGGACCCTCCAGAGAAGAATGTTATTCAGGCTGCTTTCTTGCTTTATTCTTTTTATGGTTGGCAAAGTTTGCTGTTGGATAATGTATTTAAATCGTGAGTCTGTCTTGTCAGTTTAACCCTCGTGGTGATGTACCAATTATAATGAGAAATTACTAAGTTTTACCTTGTGCCAGGCACTAGGCTGTCTTTGATGGGCTCTTTGAATAGTAGAGGAGACAGGTGTTATGAACTGAAGGTTTGTGTGTCCCCAGAATGCACCTGCTGAATCCTAGCTACTAGTGTGTTAGAGTGAGGAGGTGAGGCCTTTGGGAGGTGCTTAGGTCTAGAGGGTGGAGACCTCAGGGAGTGGGATTAGTGTCCTTGCAAAAGAGATTGCAGAGAGCTCCCTCATTCCTTCTACTGGGTGAGGACACAGTGAGAAGTAGGCAGTTGGCGGCCTGGAAGAGTGCCCTCACCAGAAGTTGATGACACTGACACACTGATCTTGGACTTGTGAGATGAATTTCTGTTGTTTATAACTACTTAGTCTATTGTACTTTGTTGTAGCAGCCCACACTAAGACAACACGGCGACAGGCGATTTGTTGTGCTGTGATAGAAGTCAGCATAGGGTACCAAGGGAAAAAGGATTCACTTAATCCTGGATCTTTTTACATTTTTAAAAATCATTAGTTTCTCTCGTGGAGTATTGTGATTAATGAAAATCTTGATTAACACTTATTGTTTTTCTTTTCTTAGTTTGAAAACTCTGAGAAGGAAAGAATTTTGGCTATTTACTTCTCTTTGAATATTGCTAAATTGTCTAGTATATCCATCCATTTCAATTAGGTACTGAATAAAATATTTTATAAAAAAAAGAAAGATGTGATAAATATAGAAGTTCTTTAAATATTCAGTTTATAAGAATGTGAATAATTTGCTTTTCTTCAAAACTTAATGCCTTTGGGAACTTCCCTGGTGGTGCAGTGGATAAGACTCCACGCTGCCAGTGCAGGGGACCCGGGTTCAATATCTGGTCAGGGAACTAGATCCCACATGCATGCTGCGACTAAGAACTCGCATGCCACAACTAAGGAGCGGGCGCAACCAAATAAATATTTTAGAAGAAAACAATTTAACCTTTGGCACGAAGCAGACAAAAATAATATTTTTATACATCTTTTATGTATGTACGTACCTTTGGCACGAAGCAGACAAAAATAATATTTTTATACATCTTTTATGTATGCTACACAATCCTACAATATTTCTTCCACATAATTCTACCTTATATCCTTCTACAAGGCTTGTTTAAAATATATAATTATTCTAGGCATGAGCACTCTTACTGTATGACAGACTATATAACTTCTGAGAAAAAAGGTATTAAATATGAGATTAATATGAGGTATTAAATATGAGATCTTATTTTTCCCATTAGAGAATGATACTCTGCATTTATCTAATATTGTGAATATGCCATCCTCAAAAGTCCACAGTACAATTTAATATATTAAAAGAGCAGGGATAGACACAGACTCATATACATTCAGCACTGAAAAATTTAGTAATAGATTTAAATACATTTCTGGTAAGTCCTTTTTGGACTCTAAATGTGAGTAACTCTCCTGCAAAATGTTGGCAATTGAAATTTCCACTTAGGTAGGACATTAAGAGCAAGATCTACTTTTGGAAGAAGTCTCATCACCTATGTCATAGAAGTAGAGTCCTTTGGGTGGCTTCCAATTGTGTACTAGTGTACACATCTAGTAATGTGAACACTTTAAATTTAAATCAACAGTACGCAGGTAAACTTGTGAGAAAATATATGGGCCCTCTGCAGGTCTCTTAGAAGTTACAAGAGAAGAGAAAGCTAAAGTGTTTCACAAGTGGTAAATTCAAGTGTTATGTAAAAACACATTTCTTAGAAGTGAGATATTTTATTTTACGCCTCAATTTCTCAATCAGTAAAATATAACCATAATAACTCTGTCTTAACTCGCTTTTCTGGTGCCATCAGAAAGAAAAGTTTCCCCCCAAATGAAGCTTTGTTATCATTGAAGTTATAATTATTAAATTATAGACATCTTTATTATCTTTACTCTCTGAATTCCAACCACATCTCTCCCCCCCTCAAAAAAGAAAAAGAAGAACAAAATGGAAATACCTTCACAGGAATAATATTCATTTTGAATAATGGCAGATCTGCTCCAGACATGGGTGGCTGTTTCTTTGCTTTTAATATCCCTGTTTACAGTTTAAGTTCTCTACTTTTGCTGATTACATGAAACATGTAAATTTATGTTGATTTTTCCATTCACGTTAAATGGAAATTTGCCAGTTATTATCCTAACTCAGGTAAAATTCTTATTTTTATTCTCTATCTTTGTTTTTAATCAGCAAAGTCTATATTAGTTACAAATCTGCCCTCCTCTCCTCCCTCTCAATAAAGTTTCTGCCAGTAGGGTTAATTTGGGGCTTTTTAAAAATTGAATTCAACCAAAAAACTGTAGTTTGTTACCTGGATATAGTGACATTTTTAGAAATGTAGTTTCATTGACTTCAGTAACCTAGTGAGACAAACCAAAGGTTAGCGAAATATTTCCTGGAAGATACCCTACTGTTTTAACAACTAAAAAAGAGTCTTATTTTTTTCTTTCTTATATCACCTATTTTGAAGTATTATGCAACCATTTTTTTTCTTTTACATGCATTTTTTTCTTCCATAAACTTTTTTTTTCACATCTTTATTGGAGTGTAAATGCTTCACAATGCTGTGTTAGTCTCTGCTCTACAACAAAGTGAATCAGCTATATGTATACATACATCCCCATATCCCCTCTCTCTTGAGCCTCCCTCCCACCCTCCCAATCCCATCCTTCTAGGTCATCACAAAGCACTGAGCTGATCTCCCTGTACTATACAGCAGCTTCCCACTAGCCATCCATTTTACATTTGGTAGTGTATATATGTCAATGCTACTCTCTCACTTCATCCCAGCTTCCCCTTCCCCCCCCATGCCCTCAAGTCTGTTCTCTACATCTGCGTCCTTTATTCCTGCCCTGCTACTAGGTTCATCAGTACTGCTTTTTTATTTTTATTTATTTATTTATTTATTTTTTGCGGTACGTAGGCCTTTCACTGCTGTGGCCTCTCCCGTTGCAGAGCACAGGCTCCGGACGCACAGGCTCAGCGGCCATGGCTCATGGACCCAGCCGCTCCGCGGCATGTGGGATCTTCCTGGACTGGGGCACGAACCCGTGTCCCCTGCATTGGCAGGTGGACTCTCAACCACTGCGCCACCGGAGAAGCCCGGTACTGCTTTTTTAAATTCCATATATATGCGTTAGCATACAGTATTTGTTTTTTCTCTTTCTTACTTCACTCTGTATGACAGATTCTAGGTCCATCCACCTCACTACAAATAACTCAGTTTTGTTCCTTTTTATGGCTGAGTAGTATTCCATTGTATATATGTGCCACATCTTCTTTATCCAATCATCTGTTGATGGACATTTAGGTTGCTTCCATGTCCTGGCTATTGTAAATAGTGCTGCAGTGAACATTGTGGTACATGTCTCTTTTTTCTTTGAAAACTAGTGTAGCTTTATTACTTTCAGAAAAGCCAACTTTAAGGAAAATTATCAGAAATAAAGATGAGAATTACATAATGATAAAGGGGTTGTTTCAAGAAGACATAACGTATGTCTCTTTTTGAATTATGGTTTTCTCAGGGTATATGCCCAGTAGTGGGATGTGTAACCACTTTAAGAGTACAATTTAAGCTTCAGAAAAACCAAATTTTAGAGCTGTTTTGGGGACAAATGTGTTGATATGGTGCACATAAGCAGATTATTATTTTTCACCTTTTTTTTGCGGTAAGCAGGCCTCTCACTGTTGTGGTCTTTCCCATTGCGGAGCACAGGCTCCAGATGTGCAGACTCAGCAGCCGTGGCTCACGGGCCCAGCTGCTCCACGGCATGTGGGATCTTCCCGGACCGGGGCACGAACCCGTGTCCCCTGCATCGGCAGACGGCCTCTCAACCACTGCGCCACCAGGGAAGCCCATATTTTTCACCTTTTACATGGCTACAAAATTTGAAGAGTAACCATATAAAGCATCAGTATATGTCTTTGAAAATATTACATTTCAGGTCTTGAGTATAAATATGACATGATACATAGAGAAAGAAGTATGTTAGAACAGAAATTTTCTAAGATTTAAAGCCATTTGGATAATTTTTTCTCTTACTTTGCCAACTTTACTCATAATAGCAAAATAATAGAATTTCACTTTGTGAAAAGCTGGAACCCTAATAGAAGTTAAAATCACTAAGTCAATTTTCAACCGCCAATCTAATTCAGTTATGTTATTTTCTCTTTCAAAGAGAAAAATAGTAACTTTCCATAATTCTTTCATTTTATTCTCTTTCAGATGCACAGTTTCAATCAACATACCAAGCATCACTTAAATTACTGTCATTGCATCTGATTTTTAAATTTTATATTTTAACAATATAAACTTGACCTTAAACTTGTATAGAACTTTACAGATTTAGGTTGGATTTGATATCTAGTTATTTCATTTGAACCATGCAGCATCCTTATGATTAACTTGGTTACAACATGGTTAATCACATTTTGAAAATGAGAGTTCTTTAAATATGGACTTTGTTGTATTCTTTAACACATGACCCAGAACTAAACTGAATGGAAGGGTCTGAGGTCTGAACTTGAGTTGAACAGAGATGGGACCAATGCTGAGACCATATGGCTAGCTGTGTAGGCAGAGCAAGGTAATCAGAAAATGAAGTGATGGGTAGCAGATGAGCAGCCATGCAGTTGGTGAACTCCATGGGGATCCAGGGTGTAAGGCCACAACAAATAATCTAGCAGAGACAAGGAAGATACCTGTAAAGAGACAGGCAGGTAACTCCCATCCAGAGATATATGAGGACAGTGACACAGCCATGGAGCCAGGACTTATTACCCAAATTACTCCTTCCCTGGAGACAAAACATACGAGAGGAACTGTGATGCTATAAAAACAGATAACTCAGTCATGATGATTGGGTTCCTGCCCTGGGATATAAGGTGTCTCACTGGATTTACTACAGTAGGTTTTTATATGGTTTACCTGTCTCCAGGCATCTATCCTTCAATTCCAACCTCGTTGTGGCAGAAAGAGGAATCATCTTTGTTATCGCAGACCTTTAAGAGCTGGATTCTGCCTGCGTTTCTCCTTATCTGCCATAGCCCTTTATATTCTAGCGCCATTTCATGTTTTCAGGTCTTTTTGTTGCTCATTCTGTCTGCTTAGAAAAGCTTTTGCCTCCTTTTCTGCATGACAGTATCTCTGTCTTCTGTCCTAAAATCATACATTTTTTATTTACCCAACAAAGATTTATTGAACACCCACTATAAGCACTGTGTTAGAATCGGAGGATATAGAGATAAATAAACAAGACCTTTGAATTCTAGAAATTCATAGCAAGATGGTAGGTGAGGTATTTGTAGTTATAGATAGCCACTAGAATTCAATGAAATTGTTGGTATTGTTAAAGTATTATTTTTTAAAGAAACTATAATCATAACTCTCATACAGATATAAAATGAACATGTGCCAAAGATTGAATGATTGTATTTAAGTCATTAATTCATGAGGCAACCAGCAAGATGTTAATATGTTATAACTGATTCAAAGGAGAATTCAAAGAATATGTGTATATATTGAAATGAATTTGCAAAAAGATGAAAATCGGCCTATCCACAGGGCAGTATTCAATTGCATTCCACCAGATACAATTAATTTGCATTTCTATGGACAAGAATAATTTGCATTATTACCAGTTTTCTACGTGTTCTAGAGTTGTAAAATAGCTCAAAGATAATGAAAGGGGGAAATAACCTTGATAGGTGAACTAGACAAGACATGCAATAATGAAAATGCCCATTTCAAAGTTTTCCACAAATTTTCCTGACAAAGAGTTGAGGCATGTGAGAGGGTGATGGTCGTAGAGATTATGTATATAAATTTGCCTAGAGTTGGAGAAATTAAAAGGAAAGCTTCAGAGGATATTTGATGCCTTGATTGCTATTGTGAATGGAATTTTTCCAGGTTAATGTGAGAATGAGGAACATAAACTCTGGTAGTAAGAATGAGAAGGAGATATAAACAAAGGCTTCAAAGTAGTAAAATTAATGGGTTTCAACAATGTTTCCTTGTGAGCACTAAGGAAATAAAGTTCATGACCTCCCTCAGTCTTTTCAGGATTCTACATAGAATATTGATGAAAGAATTCCTCTGGAGTGGTTGAGACAAGAGTAGTCAATGTCCCTTTCTTCTTAGATTGGTGGTTCTTAAATGTGGTCCAAGAACAGCAGTATCAGCGTCATCTGGGCATCTATATCTGCCCCTTTATTGCTTCCTCTAGTCTCTGAGAACAGATACAGTATCTTCTCTCAATCCTCAGGTCAAGCCCCTGGTATGTCTCCTGTGACAAATGTTTACTGAATGTCTAAACAAGTGACCTCCATGAGGCAGAAACCCGACACCAGAACACAGGATCAAGACTACTGTTGGGCCAGCAGAAAAGCTAATATGAATATTGGATTAGAATGCCTCAAATCCTCCAAGTCATAAGAGCAGTTCAGTTCTCAGTAAGAGAAGATTACACTTACATGGTTGGGGGTTGGGATGCTGGATCCTGCCTCCCCCTGGACAGCAGAGCCTAAAATAAGGATTTGCATGAAACTAATTTATATTGGAAAATAATATGAAGGAAGTAGAATGGGAGACAAAGGAGAATGAAAGAGGGAAAGGAAAACTCTTGAATTGATCTTGTCTCTTAAGTGGGTAACGAGTTTTATTCTGCCAGCAGCCTTGAGGAACCCATGGAATACATTCCAAATTGTCCATCATAGGGATGAAAAAGGAAGCACTTAGCCATTTGCTCTCATTTCCATTGGTCAAGATTTGCCTCATGGGATGTAAACTCACTCAGAATTCCAAGCTGTGTTTGAAAAAATGGGTACCTTCCAACATCTCAGAGAAACCTTTGGACAGAAAGCCAGAAGTGCTGGATGCACCTGAGCCAAAGGACTGTCAGGTTCCACCTTCAAGTAGCTGGTTGCAACAGCAATGGCTGGGATAAAAGAAGGGGCACGTGAAGTTCTTTATATATAGGCATTTTATTCCTGACCAAAACCTTCCAAAATTAGGAAGATCATCCCACTTCCTCTACCCCCATGAGGAAAACATTTGGCCCATCTCAGAAAGAAGATTTTGACGGAACAGGAGACCCCACTTACACCTTCAAAAGTTGGGAGGAGGGTGGGCTTTTCCTGGTGGCCCAGTGATTAAGACTCCGGGCTCCCAATGCAGGGGACCCGGGCTTGATCCCTGGTTAGGGAACTAGATCCCACATGCATGCAGCAACTAAAGGATCCCTCACGCCGCAACGAAGATCCCACATGCAGCAACAAAGGTCCCGCATGCTGCAACTAAGACCCTGTGCAGTTAAATAAATAATACTGAAGAAAAAAGATTTAGGAAGGGGATGGCAGTGTGGAGGCTGACTGGTCTCAGTTAACCCACTCTGGAACCCACAGCCTGGGCACTCCATCCTGCCACGCTCCAGTTACATATTCTTGAGATAGTTTGATTTTCCCCAGTCCTCAGACTGTTCATATAAATTCGCAGTAATAATTTACTTATCAGTCTCATAAGTATGTTTGGAGATGGAAATAATGTAATATTCATAAAAAGTATAAAAACTATAACAACCAAACCAACATTACTATTAAGTATTTATTATGTACCAGTCACTGTGATAACTATTTCATAATCGTCAAAACTGCACCGTAATTAGGGGCTGTCAAAACTATTTTACAGATGAGGAAACTGAGACACAATGAGGCTAATAAGTTACGTGTACACACACACACACACTTAGTAAGTGGCCAAGCAGATATTCAAAAAACCTATCAGGCTCTAAAGCAAAGTGTTTTTACAGCAAGTGCTTTCCTTTCTTTCCTTTTTTTTTTTTTTTTTTTTTAACACTTTCCATTTGAGTGATAAATGAATTACATAAAATAAGGCAGCAGGTGGAGGCAGAATGGCTATGACTCCCTGCTGCCAAGGGATTCACAGCTTTTTATAGAAACCTAGCTTGGGATGACAAGGAAAAGAAGGCTGCAGTAAAAGTGGTTGATCTGGGGACTTCCTTGGTGGTGCAGTGGTTAAGAATCCACCTGCCAATGCAGGGGACATGGGTTCGAGCCCTGGTCTGGGAAGATCTCACATGCTGCGGAGCAACTAAGCCCGTGCGCCTCAACTACTGAGCCTGTGCTCTAGAGCCTGCGAGCCACAACTACTGAGCCCGCGTGCCACAACTACTGAAGCCTGCATGCCTAGAGCCCGTGCTCCACAACAAGAGAAGCCACCGCAATAAGAAGCCCGCGCACCGCAACAAAGAGTAGCCCCTGCTCACAGTAACTAGAGAAAGCTCGCATGCAGCAACAAAGACCCAACACAGCCGGAAATTAATTAATTTTTAAAAAAGTTATCCTTCATTTCATTAAAAAAAAAAAAAAAAGGTTGATCTTTAGGGCCTACACTTGGCAGGGAGGTGATATAGTATATCTGAATCTGCCCAGTTCAGTCAGACCACGTGGCATATGGCTAGCACCACCCAAAGCAAGCCCCCCCATACATTGTTCCTTTGCAGTTTGCCCTTTCCCAACCTCCTTAAGCATCCTGATTTTCTTCTGATGATAGAAGATCAAGGATCGGACATAAGTCTGACTTTATTTCTTTTTTCTTTTTAACATCTTTATTGGAGTATAATTGCTTTACAGTGGTGTGTTAGTTTATGCTTTATAACAAAGTGAACCAGCTATACATATACATATGTCCCCATATCTCCTCCCTCTTGCATCACCATCCCACCCTCCCTATCCCACCCCTCTAGGTGGTCACAAAGCACTGAGCTGATCTCCCTGTGCTGTGCAGCTGCTTCCCACTAGCTATCTATTTTACATCTGGTAGTGTATATATGTCCATGCCACTCTCTCACTTTGTCCCAGCTTACCCTTCCCCCTCCCCATGTCCTCAAGTCCATTCTCTACATCTGCGTCTTTATTCCTGTCCTGCCGCTAGGTTCTTCATAACCATTTTTTTTTTTTAGATTCCATATATATGCGTTAGCATACAGTATTTGTTTTTCTCTTTCAGGCTTACTTCACTCTGTATGACAGAGGTCCATCCACCTCACTACAAATAACTCAGTTTCGTTTCTTTTTATGCCTGAGTACTATTCCATTGTATACATGTGCCACATCTTCTTTAAACATTCATCTGTCGATGGATGCTTAGGCTGCTTCCATGTCCTGGCTACTGTAAAGAGTGCTGCAGTGATCGTTGGGGTGCATGTGTCTTTTTGAATTATGGTTTTCCCAGGGTATATGCCCAATATTGGTATTGCTGGGTCTTATGGTAGTTCTATTTTTAGTTTTTTAAGGAACATCCGTACTGTTCTCCATAGTGGTTGTATCAATTTACATTCCCACCAACACTGCAAGGGGGTTCCCTTTTCTCTACACCTTCTCCAGCATTTATTGTTTGTAGATTTTTTGATAATGACCATTCTGACTGGTGTGAGGTGATACCTCATTGTAGTTTTGATTTGCTTTTCTCCAATGATTAGTGATGTTGAGCATTCTTTCATGTGTTTGTTGGCAATCTGTATATACTCTTTGGAGAAATGTCTATTTAGGTCTCCTGCCCATTTTTGGATTGGGTTGCTTGTTTTTTTGATATTGAGCTTCATGAGCTGTTGTAAATTTTGGAGATTAATCCTTTGTCAGTTGCTTCATTAGAAAATATGTTCTCCCATTCTGAGGGTTGTCTTTTCATCTTCTTTATGGTTTCCTTTGCTGTGCGAAAGATTTTAAGTTTCATTAGGTCCTATTTGTTTATTTTTGTTTTTATTTCCATTTCTCTAGGAGGTGGGTCAGAAAGGATCTTGCTGTGACTTATGTCATAGAGTATACTGCCTATGTTTCCCTCTAAGAGTTGTATAGTGTCTGGCGTTATGTTAAGTCTTTAATCCATTTTGAGTTTATTTTTATGTATGGTGTTAGGGAGTGCTCCAATTTCATTATTTTACATGTAGCTGTACAGTTTTCCCAGCGCCACTTATTGAAGAGGCTATCTTTACTCCATCGTATATTCTTGCTTCCTTTATCAAAGATAAGGTGTTCATATGTGCATGGGTTTATCTCTGGGCTTTCTATCCTGTTCCATTGATCTATATTTCTGTTTTTGTGCCAGTACCGTACTGTCTTGATTACTGTAGCTTTGTAGTATAGTCTGAAGTCAGGGAACCTGATTCCTGCAGGTCCGTTTTTCTTGCTCAAGATTGCTTTGGCAATTTGGGGTCTTTTATGTTTTCATACAAATTGTGGAATATTTTGCTCTAGTTCTGTGAAGAATGCCAGTGGTAGTTTGATAGGGATTGCATTGAATCTGTAGATTGCTTTGGGTAGTATAGTCATTTTCACCATGTTTATTCTTCCAGTCCAAGAACATGGTATATCTCTGCATGTTTTATTCTCATGTTTAATTTCTTTCATCAGTGTCTTACAGTTTTCTGCATACAGGTCTTTTGTCTCCTTAGGTAGATTTATTCCTAGGTATTTTATACTTTTTGTTGCAATGGTAAATGGGAGTGTTTTCTTAATTTCACTTTCAGATGTTTCATCATTAGTCTATAGGAATGCAAGAGATTTCTGTGCATTAATTTTGTATCCTGCTACTTTACCAAATTCATCGATTAGCTCTAGTAGTTTTCTGGTAGCATCTCTAGGATTCTCCATATATAGTATCATGTCATCTGCAAACAGTGACAGCTTTACTTCTTCTTTTCCAATTTGGATTCCTTTTATATCTTTTTGTTCTCTGATTGTTGTGGCTAAAACATCCAAAACTATGTTGAATAATAGTGGTGAGAGTGGGCAACCTTGTCTGTTCCTGAATTTAGTGGAAATGGTTTCAGTTTTTCACCATTGAGAACAATGTTAGCTGTAGGTTTGTCATATATGGCACTTATTATGTTGAGGTCAGTTCCCTCTATGCCTACTTTCTGGAGGGTTTTTTTAATCGTAAATGGGTGTTGAATTTTGTCAAAAGATTTTTCTATATCTAGTGAGATGATCATATGGTTTTTCTCCTTCAATTTCTTAATATGGTTTTTCACATTGATTGATTTGCATATATTGAAGAATCCTTGCATTTTTGGGATAAAACCCACTTGATCATGGTGTATGATCCTTTTACTGTGCTATTGGATTCTGTTTGCTAGTATTTTGTTGAGGATTTTTGCATTTATGTTCATCAGTGATATTGGCCTGTAGTTTTCGTTCTTTGTGATATCTTTGTCTGGTTTTAGTATCAGGGTGATGGTGGCCTCATTGAATGAGTTTGGGAGTGTTCCTCCCTGTGCTATATTTTGGAAGAGTTTGAGAGGGATAGGTGTTAGCTCTTCTCTAAATGTTTGATAGAACTTGCCTGTGAAGCCATCTGGTCTTGGGCTTTTGTTTGTTGGAAGATTTTTAATCACAGTCTCAATTTCAATGCTTGTGATTGATCTCTTTATATTTTCTTTTCCTTCTTGGTTTAGTCTCGGAAGGTTGTGCTTTTCTAAGAATTTGTCCACTTCTTCGAGGCCGTCCATTTTATTGGCGTAAAATTGCTTGTAGTAATCTCTCATGATCCTTTGTATTTCTGCAGTGTCAGTTGTTACTTCTCCTTTTTCATTTCTAATCCTATTGATGTAAGTCTTCTCCGTTTTTTTCTTAATAAGTCAGGCTAATGGTTTATCAATTTTGTTTATCTTCTCAAAGAAACAGCTTTTAGTTTTATTGATCTTTGCTATTGTTTCCTTCATTACTTTTTCATTTATTTCTGATCTGATCTTCATGATTTCTTTCCTTCCGCTAACTTTGGCGATTTTTATTCTTCTTTCTCTAATTGCTTTAGGTGTAAGGTTAGGTTCTTTATTTGAGATGTTTCTTGTTCCTTGAGGTAGGATTGTATTGCTATAACCTTCCCTCTTAGAACTGTTTTTGCTGCATCACATAGGTTTTGGGTCATCGTGTTTTTATTGTCATTTGTTTCTAGGTATTTTTTGAGATCCTCTTTGATTTCTTCAGTGATCTCTTGGTTATTAAGTAGTCTCTTGTTTAGAATCCATGTGTTTGTATTTTTTACGGATTTTTTTTCTGTAATTGATATCTAGTCTCCTAGCATTGTGGTTGGAAAAGAAACTTGATATGATTTCAATTTTCTTAAATTTACCAAGGCTTGATTTTTGATCCAAGATATGATCTATTCTGGAGAATGTTTCGTGAGCACTTGAGAAGAAAGTGTGTTCTGTTGTTTTTGGATGCAATGTCCTATAATTATCAATTAAGCCCATCTTGTTTAATGTATCATTTAAAGCTTGTGTTTTCTTATTTATTTTCATTTTGGATGATCTGTCCATTGGTGAAAGTGGGGTGTTAAAGTCCCCTACTATGTTTGTATTACTGTCGATTTCCCCTTTTATGGCTGTTAGTATTTGCTTTATGTGTTGAGGTGCTCCTATGCTGGGTGCATAAATATTTACAGTTGTTACATCTTCTTCTTGGATTGATTCCTTGATCATTATGTAGTGTCCTTCCTTGTCTCTTGTAATAGTTTTTATTTTAAAGTCTATTTTGTCTGATATGAGAATTGCTACTCCAGCTTTCTTTTGATTTCCATTTGCATGGAATATCTTTTTCCATCCCCTCACTTTCATTCTGTATGTGTCCCTAGGTCTGAAGTGGGTCTCCTGTAGACAGCATATATATGGGTGTTGTTTTTGTATCCATTCAGCCAGTCTGTGTCTTTTGGTGGGAGCGTTTAATCCATTTACATTTAAGGTAATTATTGATATGTATGTTCCTATTACCATTTTCTTGTTTTGGGTTTGTTTTTGTAGGTCATTTCCTTCTCTTGTGTTTCCTGCCTAGAGAAGTTACTTTAGCGTTTGTAATAAAGCCAGTTGGTGGTGCTGAATTCTCTTAGCTTTTGATTGTCTGTAAAGGTTTTAATTTCTCCGTCGAAACTGAATGAGATCCTTGCTCGGTAGAGTAATCTTGGTTGTAGGTTTTTCCCTTTCATCACTTTAAATATGTCCTCTCACTCCCTTCTGGCTTGCAGAGTTTCTGCTGAAAGATCAGCTGTTACCCTTATGGGGATTCCCTTGTATGTTATTTGTTGTTTTTCCCTCACTGCTTTTAATTTTTTTTCTTTGCATTTAATTTTTGGTGGTTTGATTGTGTGTCTTGGTATGTTTCTCTTTGGATTTATCCTGTATGGGACTCTCTCTGCTTCCTGGATTTGATTAACTATTTCCTTTCCCATGTTAGGGAAGTTTTCAGCTGTAATCTCTTCAAATATTTTCTCACTTTCTTTTTCTCTTCTTCTTCTGCAACTCCTATAATTTGAATGTTGTGCATTTAATGTTTTCCCAGAGCTCTCTGAGACTGTCCTCAATTCTTTTTATTTTTTTTCTTTATTCTGCTCTGTGGTAGTTATTTCCACTATTTTTTCTTCCAGATCACTTATCCATTCTCCTGCCTCCGTTATTCTGCTGTTGATTCCTTCTAGAGAATTTTTAATTTCATTTATTGTGTTGTTCATATTTGTTTGTTTGCTCTTTAGTTCGTCTAGGTCCTTGTTAAACTGTTTCTTTTGTTTTCTGCATTCTATTTCCAAGATTTTGGATCATCTTTTTTTTTTTTTTTTTTTGTGGTATGCGGGCCTCTCACTGTTGTGGCCTCTCCCATTGCGGAGCACAGGCTCCAGAAGCACAGGCTCAGCGGCCATGGCTCACGGGCCCAGCCACTCCGTGGCATGTGGGATCCTCCCGGACTGGGGTGCAAACCCGCATCCCTTGCATCGGCAGGAGGACTGCCAACCACTGCGCCACCAGGGAAGCCCTGGATCATCTTTACTGTCATTACTCTGAATTATTTTTCTGGTAGACTGACTATTTCCTCTTCATTTGTTTGGCCTGGTGGGTTTTTACCTTGCTCCTTCATCTGCTGCGTATTTCTCTGTCTTCTCGTTTTGTTTAACTTACTGTGTTTGGGGTCTCCTTTTCACAGGCTGCAGGTTCATAGTTCCCATTGGTTTTGGTGTCTCCCCCAGTGGGTAAGGTTGGTTCAGTGGTTTGTTTAGGCTTCCTGGTTGAGGGGACTGGTGCCTGTGTTCTTGTGGATGAGGCTGGATCTTGTGTTTCTGGTGGACAGGACTACATCCGGTGGAGTGTTTTAGGGTGTCTGTGACCTTATGATTTTAAGCAGCCTCTCTGCTAATGGGTGTGGTTGTGTTCCTGTCTTGCTAGTTGTTTGGCGTAGGGTGTTTAGCATCGTAGCCTGCTGGTCATTGAGTGTAGCTGGGTCTTAGCATTCAGATGGAGATTTCTGGGAGAGCCTTCACCATTTGATATCATGTGGAGCTGGGAGGTCTGTGTTGGACCAATGTCCTGCACTCTGCTTTCCCACCTCAGAGGCACAGGCCTGACACCTGCTCAGAGCACCAAGAGCCTGTCAGCCACATGGCTCAGAAGTAAAGGAGAAAAAAGAGAAAGAAAGAAAAAAATAAAGTTATTAAAATAAAAAGTAATTATTAAAAATTAAAAAGGAACAAAAATTTTTAAAAAAAGAAAGATAAAAGAGAGCAAGCAAACAAAAAACAAATCCACCAATGATAAGAAGCACTAAAAAGTATACTAAAAAAACAAAACAAACAAAAAAACAGACAGAACCCTAGGACAAATGGTAAAAGCGAAGCTATACAGACAAAGTCACACACAGAAGCATACACATACACACTCACAAAAAAAGAAAAAGGAAAAAAAATATATATATCATTGCTCCCAAAGTCTGCCACCTCAATTTTGGTATGATTTGTTGTCTCTTCAGGTATTCCAGAGATTCAGGGTACATCAAGTTGATTGTGGAGATTCAATCCGTTGCTCCTGAGGCTTCTGGGAGAAATTTCCCTTTCTCTTCTTTGTTCATGCAGCTCCTGGGGTTCAGCTTTGGATTTGGCCCCGCCTCTGCATGTAGGTCGCCTGAGGGCGTCTGTTCTTCGCTCAGATAGGACGGGGTTAAAGTAGCAGCTAATTAAGGGGCTCTGGCTCACTCAGGCCGGGGGGAGGGAGGAGTGCTGAATGCGGGGCAAACCTGTGGTGGCAGAAGCTGGCATGACGTTGCAACTGCCTGAGGCATGCGATGTATTCTCCCGGGGAAGTTGTCCCTGGATCACGGGACCCTGGCAGTGGAGGTCTGCACCGCCTCCCAGGAGCGGAGGTGTGGATAGTGACCTGTGCTTGCACACAGGCTTCTTGGTGGCGGCAGCAGTAGCCTTAGCATCTCATGCCCGTCTCTGTTGTCCACACTGATAGCCGCGGCTCGCGCCCATCTCCTGAGCTCATTTAGGCGGTGTTCTGAATCCCCTCTCCTCGCGCACCCTGAAACAATGGTCTCTTGCCTCTTAGAGAGTTGCAGAGTTTTTCCCAGACTCCCTTCCAGCTAGCTGTGGCGCATTAGTCCCCTTCAGGCTGTGTTCAGGCAGCCAACCCCAGTCCTCTCCCTGGTATCTGACCTCCGAAGCCTGAGCCTCCGCTCCCAGCTCCCACCAATCCTGGCGGGTGAGCAGACAAGCCTCTTGGGCTGGTGAGTGCTAGTCGGCACCGATCCTCTGTGCAGGAATCTCTCTTCTTTGCCCTCTGCGCCCCTGTTGCTGCGCTCTCCTCCGTGGCTCCGAAGCTTCCCCTCCGCCACTCCCCGTCTCTGCCAGTGAAGGTGCTTCCTAGTGTGTGGAAACTTTTCCTCCTTCACAGCTCCCTCCCAGAGGTGCAGGTCCCATCCCTATTCTTTTGTCTCTGTTTTTTCTTTTTTCTTTTGCCCTACCCAGGTATGTGGGGATTTTCTTGCCTTTTGGGAAGTCTGAGGTCTTCTGCCAGCGTTCAGTAGGTGTTCTGTTGGAGTTGTTCCACATGTAAATGTATTTCTGATGTATTTGTGGGGAGGAAGGTGATCTCTACATCTTACTCCTCTGCCATTTTGAAATTCTCCTGACTTTATTTCTTATTTCCCCCGTTTTGGCCTTGCTTCACTTTTCAGACCAGAGTCTTGGCATAATCTTTTAACCTTTCTTCTATTATTTTCTTATTATGCTTCAGATTCCCCTTCCAGCTTCAGTGCTTCACATGGGGTAAATGCCTCACCAATTCTAACACAGCATCTGGGACCATGATTCTCAGCTTAGCTCCTTATTGGAAAAGAAGGATGTCTTAGGGGTTGAGTAAGATCCAGAGTTGATGGGGAAAATAGATTCTGTTTTCACACCTTTCTTCTTGGGATACTGTCTGGTACCTAAGAACATTTTTATTGAAATTATAACACCAGACTGTTGACCAGTCAATGGACGAAACCCATTCAAATGTTCTTAAAGTTTTTACCCATGCATCTAAGGATGGGGTTTCTCTTTCTCATTCTCTAAGGGATCACTCAAGTGTGTAGTTCTGGCCTGGAAATGTGGCTCTACTTGTGGCTCTACAGGTGATCAAGTGGTGATGAAGATAGTCACATGGACTGTCAAACTGAGAGTCAAAATTTCACACCACCTGTGATCTCTCTTTGAGAAGAGGAAACAGGCTATGAGAGAGATTTAGACACTGGTTTCCTCTAAGCCTTCAACATTTTTCTAGAGTGGCAGCCACGACCAATAGATGTTGAAGGTCTTAATTTTCTGCCCTTCCCTCTGAGTATTCAGGCTTGAGCAAATGTTTAAATATATTTGGGATTATGAGAGCCAGTTTTCCCAGTGGTAGTGAAGGGAATTGCAGATAAAGAAAGAGGACACTTTGGAATATATCCTGTGATGGTCTTGATTAGGATTGACATAATCAGCATGAACAAAAAGTTTATAATTGACATAGATATTTACTAGCTTTTTTGCTGAGTGGATCTAGAAGTCATGGTACACTATTAGCAAAGTGTATACCTAGTTCCAAGGCTCCTTGGATAAAAGACTAATTCCAGGGATGGGGCAGGGAGAGTAAAAGATGAGCTTGAAATAGATGATTGAGCCAGTACATTCTAAAAAAATTCATGGAAACATTAAAAAGGCATAGAGATCTAGAGTGAAGGGTTTCCCACTAGCTAAGTGTGGAATAATTTGCATATCAAAATAAATAAAGATAGTAATGGATTACAACCCATTGAATAAGTTAATAATCCATGATCTAGATAGATAGATAGATGAGAGGGAACAATTCTTTACAGGAGACTGCTAATAAAAATGTACGAAATGATGAAGTTAGAAAATCATAAATGGGTGATAAATCTAGTCGGTGAACATTTAATGACAAAATAACTCCCCACAAATTAATGCCAAAGGGGAAAAGAGTAATTTTGCAGTGGAGAAACTTAGCAAATATGATTTTAGCTTAAAAAAATCACTGTTAATATGACCAATATTGGGAGAAACCCACATCATGTGTCATTTGATATAGTGCACTGAGAAGTGAGAATATCACTCCTGGTATATTCCTGCCAAAAAGGCATAACCTGAATCCAATCATAAGGGAACACCAGACAAACTCAAACTAAGGGGCGAAGGCATCAAGGTCTAGAAGGACTAAAGGAAGGCTGAGGAACTGTTCCAGATTAAGGGAGATGAAAGAGACTTGAGTCCTAAATGAAACGTGTGATCCTGAATTGGGTCCAGATCCAGAAAAAATTAAAGTAGCTTCAAAAGATATTGTTGGTACACTTGATAAAATTTGATTATAGACTGTGGATTAGATACGAGTATTGTTTCAACATAAAATTTCCTGATTTTGACCTTTGTACTATATAAGAGAATATATGAGTTATATAAGAGAATGCCCTTGTGATTAGGAAACATACACTGAAATATTTAGGAGTAAAGAGGGGCCATCTTTACAACTTGTCGCAAATGTTTCAGAAAATTGAGGAGAGAGGGAAAGAGGGAGAAAGTTGTGTAAAGGGTGTGCACGGTTTCCTTATACTACCTTGCAATTTTCCTGTGAGTTTGAAATTATATTACAAACAAGTAAAATATTTCCACCACTTGAAAGGGGATAGTTCCCTGTGAAAGAAGAAAAAATAAGTGGCTTTGAAATGGGAAGAACTTGGTAATGTAAAAGCAGACAAAGTAGAAACTAACATTTTTTTTATTACCAAAATAACATAACCCTTTGCAGCATAGCTATGACCAAAAGGGTTATTTAAACTTCTACTAAAGGTAAAGAGCGTATCTGGAACTTCAAAACTCAGTCTTCAAATTTATATCTTCACAAGAAAACTGGAAGTCCTTTAAACGCAGCAGTATTTTTCAGGCTTGTGAGAGTTCTTAGCACTCAGTGTTTCCACTGAGATAAACACTAGATAAAACCCAAGTAGTCTGTGGCAGTAATAATTGGGGAAGCCTTATCTTTGCCTTGTGTTAATGGGTGGCCTTATTTAGCATAGCTGATGGGCAGGAGTCAGTCCTGAAGTAGGTCAGCGAGAGAGGCTGTGTGATGGGAAGGGTTGTCAGCAGGCCCCCTCCACATATAAAGCTTTGCTGCCAGAATTCTTCTCTTCATTTCTTAGTCTTCAACATTTTGTAATAATTTGCTTTCTTTTCTTGTTAAGTGAAAGAGGGCTAAGATTATTAAGCATGCCTCTTTTAGTCATTGCTTCATTTAATCCCCACAAGAATGCTGGGAGCTAATTATTAGCATCCTATTTTACAGATAAAGAAACTGAGATTCCAAGTGACTTTCCAATAATCACACATAAAATAAATGGCAGCCTACCTAAATCAGAATCTCTGCTCTTTCCACTGCATTGCCCTGCCTCTGCATAAAGATCTGTTACTTCTGGAGAGTGAATCAGGTTAAATCAGCCTCAGGAGCACCTTCTTTATTAGGAAGAGTTAGTTGTAGGGTGATGAGAAGGTGTTGGCCATGTGTGCACTGGAAAGTCTAGAAGTGGTAATTGGAGATAACCAAAGTTATAAGTAAAAGTTCCGTTGTTTTTGTTTCATCAGCCATGTCAGTTTTCTTGCCACCCACTTTAAATTTCTTAATAACTCAGTTGCTCATTCCTTTTGTTTTTATGCTTTGAAGTACCATCATGGATCTGAGAAGTGGGATGAAAATCTTTGTTCCTTGTAAATATACATTTGGAAACTACCTAACTGGGAAGTAATCCCATGAAAGCAGTTATTAGGGCAGCCCACAGCGAATGGGCTGGAGAGGGTGTTAGTTACAAGTTCTCTGGGTTTGATTTTGAGTGTAAGAAATAGAGAATGTCTCTCTACACACTCCATACCCATGATATCCCCATACACACACACTCACACACACACACACATACGAGTGAAAATAACATATAGAAGCTGACAACACAAACTCTAGAGTTTGATAGAAATAAATACAACTCTTGGCTTCTTATTCATAATGATTGTGACCCTGGGGAAATGACACCTACTTCAAGAGTTTCAGACAGGAGTCAAGAAATGAGAAATTGGGATGTCAGTATGTCCCCAGAAAGATAACACCTCAGGCTTCTCTTCTGTCAAGTAGGAATGAAATACCATTCTTGCTATGTCAAGGATTGTTGTGATATTCAAATCAAACAATGAATATTAAAGTGCTTGGGATACTATTAAATCCCATTCAAATATCAAGGGTTGTTTTCTAGGCAATATTTTATCTGGTGTCAATGAGCCACTTGATGCTAAGCAAAGGGTCAACCTCTATAAGATATAAAATAATTCACAGTGACTCTGTAGAATATAATTATTCTCCCATTAGACTAATCCCCACAGGCAAGAACTATGTCTGGCATATCGTATGCATTCAACAAATAATAAATGTCTGGACACGTAAGTGGAAGTGGAGGCCAACATACTGTATTGGTTCCTCAAAGTCATCTTTAAAACACCAGCCTCTAACACAGTTCCTGACACAACGTAACTGTGATCCTTGATTTTATGTGTAAATTTGGCTACATTATGGTGCTCAGATATTTGGCCAAACATTATTCTGGCTGTTTCTATGAAAGTTTTTGGGGGGTAAGATTAACATTTAAATCAATAGACATTACGTAAAGTAGATTTCCCTCCATAATGTGAGTGAGCCTCATCCAGTAGCTTCAAGGTCTTAAGGATAGAGCTTGACCTCCTTATGTAAGAAGGAATTCTGCCAGCAGACCATCTTTGGACTCAAACTGCAACTCTTCCCTGGGCCTCCAGCCTGCTGGTCTACCCTGCAGATTTTGGACTTACTAATCACATAAGCAAATTCCTTAAAATCAATCTCTTTCTCTATAAATACACATCCTGTTGATTCTGTTTCTCTGAAGACCCCTAATACAACCATCAGTATCAATAGATATCAATTTTTTTAATCTCAATATGAATTATTCTTTAACCATCAAAATATTTCACTCTAAAAAGAATCTTTGTGTTTTCCAAATAAGAATGACTTCAGAAATGTTTCTGTATTCAGTTATCCATTTCTTCCCAAATATTTATTGACTCTGTCTTTATTTGTTTACTAGTAAAAAAAAAAAGAAGAAAAACTCTGCATAGAGCAGATGGGGGGCCACATCCAAATTCAGCAATGGTGAGAGTCTAAAATACTGACAGATTATAAATTCAAAAATTACAAAAAATCAATAGAACTTTGTAGAACTATCCCTATATTGTAAAGACTATTGCTTATTGAATACAGTAACCATAAGAAAACATTTTCTCTGTAAAAATACTGGACTTAGAAAAATCAGTTGAAGTTGAATTCATTTAATTCTACATCTAATGTAGAGGAATGGCAGTGAAATTCTGAAAGGAACGTGAAATTGCTGTACCTTCTAAGTGTCTATGAATAAAATAGGTGAGGAGAAGGAGAAAAATTCAATTTAACACCAAGAGTAATTTTCACCTTTCCTTCCTTGAAAAATATATGTGAAATGTCGTGTGTTGTCATGGAAACAGTAAAATAAGAAATTTGTTTGTGAATGCTTGAAGTTAGGTGCAAGAGTGTCAAATACAGGCTGTTTGTATTGTCTCTTACAAAGTAGAAAAAGACTGATAATGATTTGGTATGTAACCATGTTTCTATTTATTCTAAATCTTCCCTTAGTTTGTGTTTTGTGGGTTTTCAACTTCCCTAAGTTATTTCCTTTTATTTTTCTTCCTAGAGCTTATAGGAGAAACCTTGCCCAGACTTTGTGATGCCACTGGGTTAAAATCTAAAGTCTAGATTTTAAAGCTAAAGGTCATTTAAAAGAATTTAATACAAAGCAAGGGCCTGTCCAAATTCATGCACCCATACTCACAACACAACATACTTGAAGTAAAGTTGTGATGAAAAGACCTGATGTTTAGGGTAAGACACACCCCTGAATCTGCGTCCTGGTTCTTCCATTTAATTACTGTGTGACCTTGGGCAACATACTAAAATCCTTACTTTTCTGTTTTCTAATCTGTAGAATGAAATTAATTGGCTCACTCTTTTTTTTAGAATTGTTGACTAGGTATTAAATAGTATAAACCCCAAAGCACAAATATTAGTCATTATTTCCTTCTTCAGGTTATTCATATTATTGGATAGGATCAGAGCTTGGATAACAGAAACTGACCTGTAATCTTCAAATCGTTTCTATTGCTTTTGAGCCTGTGGTTGTGTGCATTCTCACCCTTCTTGGCCATGAACAATGATTCCCTCAGTAGCCTAGAATTCTTTCTCTGACCTTCAAGGATCTCTGTGTCTTACCCAGCTGCCCCTACCCAGTCTTGAATTGCATGCTACCAATCAACATAGAGCCACTGAGCATTAAAGCTGAAGACACTTGAGTACCTCTATTTCATGGACGGGATATAGACTCAAGGAACAGAGTGTTCGGTTGAAGATCCCACTGTTAGTGAGGGGCAAAGCCCAATTTTCCAACTTCTTAATTCAGAGCTCCAGACTTTCATCTCACAGATACCCAAGAATAGTGTGAATGTATTTCCCCTTCTACACACTATGCTAATTTCTGTTCCTCTATCTTTGCCTTGGAGAGAGCAGCTTTCTTCAAACTTGGACATCAATGTGAGTATGTAAAATTATCCTAAGGATTATAGGAGCAGGAATAAACTAAAGGAATCAGTTTCTAGCTCTTCACCATCCATATCTTCTTTTTCCTAAAACTGATCTTTCTGAGAACCTTTCTTCCACTTTATAAATTTTTACCCTTCATTCCTCCCACTATGTACTGTGGTTCCCTAGCCCAGAGTGAAAAACCTTCTGCAAGCAAAATGGAAACCTCCTATAGTTATTAGTCAAGTCACCCCAAACCCTTTCCTTGTCTTAAGTGTATTTATGGTAATAGAGAAGAATGGTATTTAAAAGGGATAGTAGCTAATGCCAGGATGTTCTTCAGGGGGAAGGATGAGGCTTTCTCTAGCCCATTTCCAGTTCTAACAGTCTTCCTTCTTTCTATCCTGAGTCCCTGTTGAGAGCTCTCTTGGATCATATTCTTTCCTGCTTCTGTTGTAGCATCCCAGCAATCACTTCCGTAACACACACTCCAGGCTTAACTTTTCTTTCACATCTTTTGGCAGCAGATCCTTGGAGTAAATGTCCCAGGGTCAGGCTCTCCATCTCCAACACAAACAACGTGTGGTCTTTTCCACCTTCTGTACCCCCCAATCCTGGAATCCTGCTCACATCTGCATGTTGGCTGTAGCCAGAACTCAAACTGTAGGGGTGGCTGGAAGGGAAAGAAACAAATGTGTCTGCAGGGAGTCAGTGGGGGAAAGACGACCATTCCGGTCTTCGGGGAGTCAAGAGAAACTTATTGGACTTTTGGATCTTGAGGAGAAAAACTTAGTGGTCATTGAACTCTTGAGCGTTCCTTTTCTTTGAAGACTAACTCGTGGTCAACATCTGGAAGATAACTACACACTCTACACCATCAGCAGTACTATCTGTTGAAGTCCAGCTATGTTCTATTTCAGTCCTTACCCCTAACAACTTGGGGGGAAAAAAGGCAGCCATACAGAAAACCTGCACACTTAGCAAACTTACAAGCAAAAACTATCCTAACAGTAAACTTCCTGAAGTGAAAACAAATGTCCAGGATAGGAAAGGACTCAGAAGTTCCAGGCCAAGAGTTTCTGGTTCAAGATGGTGAAGTGGGAGGCTCCTGAACTCACCTCCTCCTGTGACACACTGAATTTATATGACACACAGCTACATATCGAACAATTCCTCTGAAAGAAATATAAAAAGTAACTGAGTGACTCCTACATGTTGGGTGAACGAGAAAAACCCACACTGAAATGGGACAGAGAGGCTCACCATAAACCCTATCTCCGGTGCAGCACCCCATAATTGGGGGAAAACTCACAACTCAAAGAGCTTCTCCCAGAGGAGGGAAGGGTTTGAATCCCATATCTGGCACCCCAACTTTTAAGACCTGTACCTGCAAGAAAGGACCCCAAAACATCTAGCTTTGAAAGTCAGTGGGGCTTGCATCCATGAGACTTACAAGGCTATAGCGAATTGAGAAATGGTTCTTTTTTTTAAATTGAAGTATAGTTGCTTTACAATGTTGTCTTAATTTCTTCTATACAGCAAAATGATTCATTTATACATATATATATTCTTTTTCATATTTCTATCCCATATAGATTGTCACAGGATGTTGAATATAGTTCCCTGTGCTATACAGTAGGACCTTGTTTTTTATCCATTCTATATATAATAGCTTGCCTCTGCTAATCCCAAACTCCCAGTCCTTCCCTCCCCCAGCCCCCTTCCCCTTGACAACCACAAGTCTGTTCTCTATGTCTGTGAGTCTGTTTTTGTTTCATAAATATGTTGATTTGTATTGTATTTTAGATTCCACATATAAGTGATATCATATGAGAGTTGTCTTTGTCTGACTTACTACTTCACTTAATATGATAACCTCTCGGTCCATCCATGTTGCTGCAAATGGCATTATTTCATGCTTTTTATGGCTGAGTAATATTCCACCGTATATATGTACCACATCTTCTTTATCTCTTCATCTGTCAGTGGACATGTAGATTTCTTCCATGTCTTGGCTATTGTAAATAGTGCTGCAGTGAACATTGGGGTGCATGTATCTCTTTGAATTGTGGTTTTCTCCAGATATATGCCCAGGAGTGGGATTGCTGGATCATATGGTAGCTCTGTTTTTAGTTTTTTTGAGGAACCTCCATACTGTTTTCCATAGTGGCTGCACCAATTTACATTCCCACCAACAGTGTAAGAGGGTTCCCTTTTCTCCACAACCTCTCCAGCATTTTTTATTTATAGACTTTCTGATGATGATCATTCTGACTGGTGTGAGGTGGTACCTCATTTTAGTTTTGATTTGCATTTCTCTAATAATTAGCAGTGTTGAACATCTTTTCATGTGCCTATTGACCATCTGTATGTCTTCTTTGGCAAAATGTTTATTTAGGTCTTCTGCCCATTTTTTGATTGGGTTGGCTTTTATTGTTGTTGCTGAGTTGTATGAGCTGTTTATATATTTTGGAAATTAAGCCCTTGTCGGTCGCATCATTTGCAAATATTTTCTCCCATTTCATCGGTTGTCTTTTCGTTTTGTTTATGGTTTCCTTTGCTGTGCAAACGCTTGTAAGTTTGATTAGGTCCCTTTTGTGATAAATGGTTCTTAAAGGGCTCATGCAGACTCACTTGCCTACACCCAGGGCCCTGCACAGAGGCAACCAATTGAAATGTGCCAGTTTTCTGTAAAAGAAGCTTATTTGTTTAGCTTAGAAGCTTCAGCCTGGGGGTAGGCCTCTAATTTAACACACATCTAGGGA
Organism: Stenella coeruleoalba; assembly: GCF_951394435.1. NCBI lineage: Eukaryota > Metazoa > Chordata > Mammalia > Artiodactyla > Delphinidae > Stenella > Stenella coeruleoalba. Next base: position 55,711,772 of record NC_137156.1, read on the forward strand.
CTGACTGTAATACTCTCCAAAGACCATGGAGGCCATCAGGCGCCATCTTTATACTCTCCCTCTGCCTAAAGGAGCTCGTGCACATGTGGCACCCCTATTTTTGCTGCTGCCACTCAGGGTGCATCCCTTGATCACCTAGCTCCAGTGAGATCTAGTCTAAGATAAGTCTTAGTCTAAGTCTAGGTCTAGGCTAGGCTAAAATCTGGTCTAGAATGATACAAGCATTATGCCCTTCATGACAACATTTAATAGTTACAACCTATGCATGAGTAACAGGCAATTAACTCAATATAAAGCCTTTGTAGTTTGTTATGTATATGTACGAAATAAACTCTTATGTTTTCATCACTAAAGGAGGCCCCACCATTCTTAACATGTCTTATTGCCTTCCATAAGTGCTCATGTTGAAATTTTATTTTATTTGGCAATCTTGGCTATAGGATTCCTAACTGGACACTAAAGTCAGGAGTCTGGTTCCCAGAGTGAGCAAACAAGGAATGAAATACATCTTTTAAAATTATGTTTCGGTGAATTCCAGGTAACATTCAGACCTGGCAGGAAATTCCCTTTATGACATCTCCTAGTACTTACTGACCATTTCCCTCTTTCGCCTTCCTGTCTTTCCTGTGCCTAGATATCATTGTGTATCATCATGTGGTACCTGTTTCCTTTATCTCATGCTTATCCATGTTGAAATTTCACTTTCTGATCTTGGAGCCGATATCACAATTAGCTAGGGTTGTTTTAGCCTTAAAACTTTTTTAAAATTTGGAAATAAAAGAATAATTCCCAGGTTAAATATTACTTGATAGATCCTAATTCCCTGAAATCTGTTGTGATGTTCAGCCTTACTAAGATATATTTCCCCAACCATAAAACTATTGAGCTATTTTTCAGTATCATTTTAAATGTTGCCAGCGTCTTTTACTCCAGGGAAGAGTAATATTAGAATTCATATACATAGAAGGATAATCAATATGACATCAAGGATAAATCACTGAGATCAGACTCATCCCTGTTCTTTCGGGGATAATAGGTATATATGAATACACAGCATCTCAAAGAAGTTAGAAGATCCTAACAGAAAGAATGTAGGTATTGAAGTTTGGTTTTACTAACATCATGATTTGCTTTCTCTTTAAATTTTCATTAAACTAGTACAGCTAGATGTCCTTAATGTTTTTTGGTACCATAGAACTTTTTTTAGTTTATTTAAGCCTATTGTCCCCTTTCTCAGAGTAATTTTTTTAAATACATAAAACAAAATACATAGGATTACCAAGGAAAGAATTGCTGAAATAGTAATATGTTCAATAGTTGCCATTTATTGATGTGTTAAATAATAAGACCTAATTGAAGATGTAATAAATAACATGCTTACGAATGGTGTTGAGCATAAATAATACTGTGAAATATCTTTAACAACTGCAGTAAGATATGGAAACATCTGTCATTTCTATTGGTGACAAGGTCAGAAGTACTGTAATACTACTGTGGTTTGTTGCTTATCTTCATAAATGAAAGAAATGGCAAATTTAGTTAGAAGTTAGAGAATAAAAATGTATCTTTTACCCATCTAAATTCAAAGATCTCCTAAATTCGCTTTCATGCAGGGGGTTCCTTTGTCCCGTGTGGTTTAGCAACACGTTGTTATACATTCATCTGTAGATATAAGTTTTAGTTATTCAGTTGAGCATCAATGAGGGCCTACTACTCACCGGAAATTAAGTTAGGGGCTCAGAGTTGCAAGACAAACAACATGGTACTATCTGAAATAAACTTATAGTCCAGTAGTGTAGGAAAATATCACAAATTACTTCAATGAAACATTAAAGATACTATAAGGAAAAAAAATATCCAGTACAGAGAAAGCACAAATGAGGGGAAGGTTGCATGGGCCAAGTCCCATAAACAGAGGAGTGTCTCCAGCCAGCTTTATGGGTGATGGGTAGGAAAGAACCATCCAAGCAGAGGGCATTTTCTGACCCAATATACTAAGATATAAAATAGCTCCAAAGTAGTTGGTCATTTAATATGGTTTGAGATCTAGCATGAGGATCTCTTGCCAAAATTATATTTTATGCACTGCCTATGGAGATGCTTAAACATAACGAACTTCATTTTAGAAACTCTTTTTTAAAATTAATTAATTTATTTGTATTTTATTTTTGGCTGTGTTGCTGTGTGCGGGCTTTCTCTAGTTGCAGAGAGCAGGGGCTACTCTTCATTGGGGTGCACGGACTTCTCATTGCAGTGGCTTTTCTTGTTGCAGAGCACGGGCTCTAGGCACACGGGCTTCAGTAGTTGTGGCTTGTGGGCTCTAGAACACAGGCTCACTAGTTGTGGCACATGGGCTTAGTTGCTTCGTGGCATGTGGGATCTTCCCGGACCGGGGCTCGTATCCATGTCCCCTCCATTGGCAGGCGGATTCTTAACCACTGTGCCACCAGGGAAGTCCTAGAAACTCTTTATTCCAAAAGAATTCTTTAAGTATCTGTCTATTCCACACATATACTTCCACATTTTTGTGTATTTGTTGAATGAATGAATGAATAAAGTATACTTGAACCTTACAGTGGCTCGGTTAATACCTAACTGTTCTCACAAGAACCACCAGGTGGCAGATATTTAGTCTAAGAATGGCTGTTAACTATGAGGAAAACTCAGATGATGAAATGCATAATAGCTTTTGTTTTCTTGATCCTTACTGTCTGAGTTCATTAAATTCAAAGGGATTTTGTGAGTATAAGAACTGGGAGATATTTTTAGGCCCTTTTGGCCTAGAAAAATAACTGTTTATTGAATTGGTTTATAAAATTGAATTGGAAAGAGACTAACAAATACTCTTCTCTCAGCTAAGAAAAATAATAATAATAAAAGAGGATTTTTCAATCCAAGTCATCGCTGTATAGGGATTTCTACTCCTCACTCTCCACAATCAGTAAAAGAATGATTACAGCCATGAAAGTCATTATATTTTACATATTATTGGAAGAAATAAAGTACATAAGAATCACGCAGCACTGTAGTGCCTTTCTGTTTTTGCCACATGGAAGTTAAACCTCAGTCACCGTAAGACAAGTCCCATAGTCATATATAGCAGAAAGGAGGTATCTGAAATCAGTGTCCCAACTGCATATTGGATGAATCCACAAGCCCTCAATACACTTGGTTGCATTTAATTCTGTGTGTGATGCCTTAAATGGAACATTGAGAAAGAGACAGAGAGGTCACCCAAAGGAGATTATCCAGAATAGAAACCAGGTCATATAGGGAACAGCTTCAAGAAATGAAGGTGCTCAGTTGAGACATGTGACATAGGCGCCATCAGGGGCTCACATGGGGAAGTCAGACAAGCTACTTTTGCTCAGAATTAGGACAGTTGAGTTATAGAGAGTTGGAATTCTGCTTTTAAAAGGGAAGGAGTTTTTTCATAATTGGGGCAGACCACCTAGGGAATCTCTGAGGTTTCCTCAGTGGACTATTCCAGTAGAGGCTCGAGGCTCAAGTGTAATTCAGTGTGTGAAAATCCAGACAATCTACCTCCAGAGACCAGATTCTCGAAATAGGAAGAAACACATGAAAATACATTGCACAGTGCCTGGGTTATAGTACATGTTCAATAAATAGTACTTTTTGTCTGTACTTTTCCTTTTAGTTACTACCTAAGTTTGTCATGTAATCTCATTTTTGCTTGAAAAATAAATCTTAGTTTATTTATCCATATAACTGTTTATACATGCTTATAATAAAGATTATAGTACTTAATGTTCACATATTACCTTTCAGTCCATCAAGCGCACTCATACATATATATCACGTTTACTTAATATGGTGACTGGAGCATAATTCTTGACACATAATAAACGCTCATCGTGACTTTGTGAGTCATCAGTAATTATCACCATTTTATGCAAACTGAGTCTCAGTGTGTAAGTCCCCACAGTTTATAAGTTGCAGAAACAGGAGCTAAATTTATCATTTATCTTTCTTTCCCATATTCCTTTTCACAGTGCTGCATTAGCATATGTAAGAAAATGATAACTATTCACAAATACAAAAAACTCCAACAGCATGTATGTGTATGCCTGTGTATGTGTGTATGAGAGAGAGAAAGATCCAAGAAAATCCAAACATACAGGGAAGCAGTTCCAATTTAATATATATTACATTGATCTGCAGAGATAATATATATGCATCCCTTGGGTTTGGAATAAAAAGTTCCTGATGATGAGTTTTGCTACTCATCAGAGAAGACCAATTTAATAGAATAGAGTTCTGTTGCTCCTGCCAAACATATTCATATTACATACGGGTTTACTTAAGTGATGATTCACAACATGTCTGTGTATGTGTGTGTGTGTATGTACATACACATTTCCTGTACATACATGTGCATATTCAGACGTCTCCCAATTACTAAGTGATTGAACAATGGTGGACTATCTCCACACAGGCTAGAGCTATTGTGATACCTGGCAAAAACTCTACAGATAAAATGCAGAGCAGCGTTAAAGTTGAATACTAGGGTAAGGTTAATTATGCTATTCTTGGAATTGTCAAGCGATCAGCAAGAACAGCATTAAATTGGGGTCACTGAGATTTCCCCTTGCATTCACCATGCTGAGTAGCCCATTACATTATTCATAATAAATCTGTGCCAGCCTGTAATGGATTGTATATTTATAGGCTATCCAATGACGTTTACAAATTCAAGTTTTAATTCAAGCACAGCCTTTCCTCTGTTTGGTGAATGTATTTGAAGCTTTTGTTATGGGCCAGACATTATGCAGAGGGCTTTACATGTATCATTTCATTTAATAACCCAATAAATATTTAGTTATAAACTCCATTTTATAGGTTTGCAAACTGAGTCCCAGAGAGGATAGAAAACTGGCACTGGACCAGCTTTTGAACCCAGACACTCTGACTCCTGAATCATTTAACCTTGCACACTTAGACTAAGCACCATGGAGAGGTAATAATAATAAGTACCATTCAGGGGAGGCTCATGCCCTGGAGGCCTGGGTTCGGCAGACCAGCCCTAAGAGAGGGGAAAAGGTTCCACACATAGGATGGCACTGGGGAAGCACTTCAGGTGTAAACCCAGAGGAATGCTGGGCATCAGGGTTAGTTTCTGAGCCACTATGATTACAGGGAGAGAGTTACAGAAAGACATCAAGAAACACAGACTGGAACAAGATAGGGCCCCCGAGCTGGGGGAGACTCCCAGAAGAGAACACCTGAGGTACATGAAAGCCTGATCCTCTTCTGGCCATGCGGGCTCCCCTGCCCCTGGCAAACAACTCACTTCAGCTAGTCTACATCCTTGGAGGACAGTATTGCCCATGGTCAAAGGTAAGTAAACAGCAAAGTTTCTAATTTAGCACATAAAATTTCAGGAAAATCTTCAGTGAAAGTATAAGATTCCATTACCAATGAAGAAACTGTGTTCAGCTTTTCATCCTCTCTTCCTTCCTCCCCCCTCCCTCCCTCTCTCCCTCTCCCCACATACATACAATATTCGCCAACACATATATTCATGTGATGCTGTCATATGAGATTGGGCAACCCTTCATCCAGTATAATGAGATGGATGCCCCTGACAGTGAGGTAGCTTGCTGAGGGAATGCCACAGTGACACAAGGCCAAAATGAAGATGTTGACTCAGCCAGGGAGGCTCTGAGGTCGCATATAAAAGAAGTTGACTGCCACCTATGATTTTTAAAGAATATACTGGAACATGCTCAGACGCTGGAGATGACCTTGTGGTCTGTTCTTACTGCCTGTGTACCTTAACAGGCCTATTGAGAATTCTAGGAGTCTCCAATGCCAAACAGCTATCTTCTGAGGCAAGATGCCCCTTAGTGGCCATCTAGCCACTTTCTATTGGCCAAAAAAAAAAAAAAAAAATTAGTATGCATTTATTCATTTCATTTTATTTTTAAGTTAATTGCTTTGTCAGGGACTTAAAAGGAGTGGAGGCAGCTAAATATGAAATACACATGAGAGAGAACAGTTATTTTGAAGGTCATTGGTGCAAATTCTTGTTGTAGCAATACTCCATACCCAGTGGTGCTCAGGAACTCCAGTCAGATAACTACTTTGGGGAAATGCCAATAAAGGGTGAGCAAAAATACAGCGGAGCGCTCAGCTCACGGTAGCACAGTGCCAAGTACAATTTTCTCCACATACACCTAGCTGGGGACCTGGGACCCAGGAGAACTCTATGACTGATTTTTTTCTGCCTCATATTCATTTACCATATATGACCAAGTCACTCCTTTGTGTCAGTCACTTATTCAGAAGTCAGAGATGTAGCCGAATAAAGCAGACAGGACCCTTGCCCTTGTGGATCTTACATTCTAGTGGAGAGAAAGACAATATACATTGAATAAGAAATAGTTTCATTTTAGATGCTGGTAGATTCCATTAGGAAAATAAAAGCAAGTACTGTTTGGCCAGGAGGAGGAGCCGCCTTAGATGTTGTGATTGGTAGAAATCTCCTAGAGAAATTATAGTCCAGATTATATGTGGGCTCAGTAAATGATGTGAAATACTTGGCCATGTAAAGATCCTAGAAGGTGGGAACATACCTAAGCATGCTAACATGTTCCAGAAGCAGCAAGAGGGACAGAGTGGGGGGAGTGTATCAAGAAGGGAGCATGGTGAAAGACAGAAAATTCATGGAGCCAGATCATGGAGGGCCTTCTAGATGCTGGCATGGAGTTTTGGGTCAACTTCTGAGCATGCTATAGAGCAGTTGGAGGATTTTAAGCAGAGGAATGATACCCAATTTCTCCTGTGAAAACTTTACCCTCGGGCCATGTAGAGAATGGGTAGTAAGGGGAAAAGTGGAGCAGAAAATCCAGTGAAGAGATTGTTCTTGGAAAGGCCAGGTGATCAGCAGGCAACATTAAAGTGAGGTCACTGGAAGTTTCTGATGTATTCAGCCTTCTGAATGACCAATTATAATATTCATATTTTTTCTAAATCCCAGATAGGTAAGGACTTCTGAATCTTAAGGGTATTCTAAGGTTTACTGAGTCTAATCCTAAATCAAACATTGTTCTTGTTTTTTCTGTTATTGTCGTTGTTAGGCCTTTGCCCTAATTTTCCTTTTGTTGACAGACAGGTTTTCTGGTGATAGAAAACCGGAAGACAAGCGTTTAACTGTCAGCTCAACCACCATTTACCAGGGGACCTCGAGCATTATCTCTGAGCCACTTTGGGTCTTAGTCTCTTTATCCAAGAATGAATGGGGTCAGCATAGGTTCATCTGGCTCTGAAATTACATCATTGTTCAGATCATAGAAGTAATTAAGAGTGTGGCTTCAATTAGATCTGTCATTTATTAATCAGAAAGAAAAAGTAATTGAAATGAGCCCAGTGACCTAAATATTGGTTATGCATTCGTGCTGGCTTCAAATAATAGTTTCACTTCCTTTATTGCACTTAAATCACTCTCTGAAACCATCTAGCTTATTTGTTTTTGACTCCTCCGTTATAATGTCTGTTTCATGAGAGCAAGGACTTTGTCCATTTGTTTAAGCCAGCCTCTAAAAGAGTACTTGGACTATAGTAGATGTTCAATACATACGTGTTGAATGGATAAATGATTTGCTGCCTTGGTGGGAATTTCTACATACAAGTAGGTATAGCAATTCAACAGACTGCTCTACAACCACGTTTTATTTATGTTTTGTAGACAAAACCTTTTCACAGCTTTTAAAGTCATAGAATCCTTTGTTTAATTAAAATCTCGCATAAAAACAAAATATGAAAATATATGAAAACCTGGTTCTGGTTAAAGGAGGGATGGAAAGCCCAGAGTTTCGCCCAAATGCCTTTGTTTCTCAATTCCTTCATAAGCAACCACCAAGGTACCTCTATACACAGTCTGAAAACTTCAGGAGCCCTTGACTACCAAGATCTTTCCAACTTCCTAGAAGCTGGAGTTTATTAAACCTCTCTTGCTTGTTAGCCCAGTCCTATGCCTACCACCCCATTCAACAGCTGACTCTATGCCCATCATCTCTAGGGAAAGGAACTTATACCCTCTCATATTTGAATACCTCTGTTAGAAAATACTGCCTTTATCTGACCAAAATCTATATCCCTGGGCTGCAGTCAACCCTCAGGCATCCAGACAATCAGTTGGTTCTCTTTTCCCCAGGACAGAATTTTAACAATTGGAAGGAAACTGTCACTCATTCTGTACCCCACCCTACCCCCCGTCTAGGGTGAACATTCTCCAGTTCTTTTTGTTTTAATATTGCTATACCGTACTCTCCCAAACTTGAATAATCAAAACTTTTCATCTCTTGTTCAGCCACAGTTTTACAGCCACAGTTTTACAGTGTGCTTTGAAAGAATTGGTGCCCAGATTAAAACATAGATGTTCTGGTAGAGCTCCCCATTCAGAGTAGAAAAGACCATCTTCTCCCTTTTTTTCTGTTCACAATAATTTTATTAGCATAAAATAGTATCCGTTGACTTTGGGGCACATATGTCATACTGGGATTTGCCCGCAAGCTCTCTTCATTCTGGTTACCACTACCTGGTTACTGATTCTGGTTACTAATTTCCAGGAAATTCGTCCACATTCTGTTGCCTCCGACACAGCACAGCATTTTAAGACATTGACTGTAGTCAGTGTTGTGCAGGAAAGGAAATATAAATGCAACACACATTAGGGAAGTAACAAAGATTCCAAAGATCTAGAAAGGTCCTTGGAGAAGCTGTCTCTGGACCAGGGTGAAGTATGGATGCCCCATCCTTCTCAGAGCATCTCCTAATCTCCTTCTGTACCCAGATGCTCTAAGGATGTATCTTTCAAAAGAGCATGGACTTTGGAGGGACATGAACAGGGATTTAATGCTGGCTCTATCACAAAATCAGCTAGAGATGCTGGCAAACAACATCAACACCAGGGTCATCATTTCCTCACTTGTAAAATGAAAATACCAAGTCATATGGCAGTAGTGGAGAATGGCCTCTGTAATGATTTAGTATAAATTAAGCAGAGGTGTGTCTTTGTCTTTAAATCTTTTTCTGGGTATTACCTACATCATTCTAGTCCAGTGATGAAAAATTCTTTCATGGGACTATACAGAAAAGAAGCCAAGATGTGGGGCGTGGTAACACAGAAGTTAAATGGACAGAGAGGCTCAGTCTATGAAGCCTTGATTAATGGCAGAGCCTTACTCAAACATCTCAGGTAGGTCTTATTACCAAGGTGTACTTTTCCTTCTAAGGTTGCTCTACTAAGTGTCCGTGCTGCTCCAGATCCTGCCAGGACAACACCAAATTGTTATGCAAATTAGACCAAAGACTTGGATAGTTTGAATTTTTTGTTTCCATTTACTCAAGTTCCACATGTAAAAAAAAAAAAAAGAAGGCAGTAGCCAGCAGCCAGAAGCCATCCTGACTTCTCCTGAGCTCCTAACATATCAGAATTATCTCTTCCCTTGTGTGAATGACTATAACGTAAGATCCACCCTCCTCCACTTCTGTCTCTTCCTAGGAATTTGCGGGGGGAGGATCCTAATGTTATATGGCTGATAGATACTGAAAAAGAGATTCAAGTGTACATTTTGAAAGCAGGAAGAGTTACAGTAGAAAGGTAACATATACACCTGGAAGGAGACTCTGATAAACATTTGAAAAGAAAAGGAATCATGGAAGAACTAAGGGAAGTGGGACATTAAAGACTGTTTTGTTTAGTTGAGACTTTTAACTTCCAGAAGAGGTGACATAAATTCCTGTTGATGAAAAGCTGATTTCATCATCACTTGTCATAATTCTCCCCTTTTCTCATGTACTAAGCTCTCTTTTCCCACCTGGCAAACTCTGATTCATATTCCCACAATGAGTTCAATTGCCACATTGTCTGTGAATCCATGGGAGGTATTCACTCTCTTCTTTGAGCTCCTACATACTGCATTCATACATCAATTATGTCGCTTCTCCTCCATATTTAGAATCTGTAATGTCTGTCTCTCTGATCACTAGGCTATTAGGTCATCAAAGGCAAGAATCACATCCCATGCATCTTGATTCCTCCAAATCCTACCACTGCCTTGGAACATAGTAGATGTTCAGTAAATGGAATTTTTTTGGGGGGGCGGTGGATAAAGGATGGAAAAAGTAAATGTGTTTCTATCTGAATTCCTTAACATTTCTGTTTTTCCAGAGTTGGTTTATAACTTTGATCTTCCTCAAGGTGTTCAATTAACATGAATAATTTTTTTCTGAACCTCAAGAATTCCTGTTTTTTATTTTTCCATGCACTGTAATGCCAGAGCCTTCTATATACCTTTCCAGATGTTATCATCTACCTGCTCAATAGAATTACGTTATCTCTTTCCAGGCATCCAAATTCCAGATATACCTAATGTCACTTAAACCCAGTTATGATAAATCGGTAGCAGATGTCTGCAGTGAATTTCTAAAGTCTATGCAATGGTTTTCTCTTCCAGGAATTCTCTTATACATTTTCCTATATGTTCCTTTGTGTGGCCTTTTCTGCTCACCAAGAGGACACTCCATAAGCATATTTTTCTTGGCCTAGATTTATCAAACTAATTTAACAGTATTCACCTGTGCCAGTCTATAAGAAGGTGAAGTGAAGGGGCTCTGTCTACACCCCTTACTTTTTTAGCACTGTGCTTAGGTTTCCTCGCCTGTAAAACAGAAATAATAATAGTTACTTTATTCTGAGACTTGAATACTATAATGTCTTTAAAGCTGTTAATGCACTGCCTGATATTATAAGGATTCGATCCAGTAGTAGTATTATAAAATTATTCACTGTGTAATGATGGAAGAGTTTGAAATCATGGAAGTCTAACCCAAGAATGGTGTCAGTGTTGGAGTCCTGAAGCCCAGTCAAGGGGGACGTGGTATTTACACAGGATAGTTTGAGACTGCAGACAGAAGGAGACCCATCACAGCTGAAGCACATTCAAGTTTATATCTGGATAGTGTTCAATGCCATTCAGAGGATGTAAGATGGAAGGAAAATCAGAGAATCGAGTTTGCAAGCTGGCAGACTAGAGTGAGGGCAGTTGCTGTGATTGGGAGAGATTTGGCATCCCCCTTGTACTGTGTATTCTTAGTACTCCCAGGGAAAATAAGCACTCCCCTTCCCACCCTGAGTGCATCCTGGGGGACAACAAGTGTGAAATAAAAAGGCAAGAAGCATCTCTGAGTCTATATAGACCCAGAGACTCAATTATCTTGCTTGACTCAAGTCCCTACTCATACTTCTTAATGGAAGGGCTGAAAGAGCCAAATGTCAACTTGAGATGACAAGGAAAAGAACTCAGGGTAGAATGCCGGAGATAAAACCTTCCGCTCTGATTTCTTTTAAGGTAAGTGACACAAAGACAAGGGACAGAATGAAAGGAGCCATCCCATTTTTCTCCCAGCTGCAAGAATACTCACACGCTAACAATAGCAGCAGTCCCCTATTAGCCTCTCTTTGTTCAAATAGCCATTTAACAATCCCACTAAACGTTGTTTCCTCAGCTTCCTGTGTGTCAGCCAGGGGACCACTTAGTGTCACTGGGAAGTCCAGCTATGGCATTTTCTTCAAAGTGATGGGCAATACTTTCTCTCATGCCTCATCCACCGCATGTGGGAATCTGTGTGTGCATGTGTGTGTTTGTGGTTGCAGTAGTCATTAGAGCATTAAAAAAAAAATACACAAATGTTCATAGTGTTTAATAGCAGCATCAATGTTCCGTTTATTTAATGGCTGACAACTACTAAGTGGAAGAGGAAGGAACTGAACCCAGGTCTGTTGAAATCAATGTCTGTGTTGATCTTTAAAAATCTTTAGACTACCAATGTGCTTAAAATAGTATTTGTTATCACCTTTTGAGGAGATTCTGATGGAGTTTATAAATGAGCCAGTGTCACAGCTTAGCATTAATGGCTTTTTTACCTATTGAATGCAGTCCAAATTTCTTAGCTTTTTTCCACTAACATCCTGACTACTCTGTGGCCCCTTTCCCACCTCTTTCTGTATTTTATACACCCTTCATGTTCTCCCAGGTGGACTAATCTGTTCCCCATGAGCATCCCATATTTTCCATCCTATGAAATAGTGCAGCAGAGCACTTGAGAACACAGACTCTGAAGCCTGCCTGCTTACATTCAACTCCCAGCTCCTTTATATACTAATTTTATGAACTTGGCAAAGTATAGTCGCTTAACCTCTCTGTGCCCCAGTTATGTCAATAATATCCATAAAATTAGGTAATAAAAGTATTTCACTCATAGAGTGATTTTTTAAAATATTTATTTATTTATTTGGTTGCACTTGGTCTTAGTTGCAGCAGGCCGGCTCCCTGGTTGGGGGAGGCGGGCTTCTTAGTTGTGGCATGTGGGCTCCTTAGTTGTGGCATGTGGGATCCTTAGTTGCAGCTCATGGGCTCCTTAGTTGTGGCTCGCTGGCTCCTCAGTTGTGGCACTTGGGCTCCTTAGTTGCGGCACTTGGGCTCCTTAGTTGTGGCATGTGGTCTCCTCAGTTGTGGCATGTGAACTTTAGCTGCGGCAGGCATGCAAGATCTAGTTCCCTGAGCAGGGATCAAACACGGGCCCCCTGCACTTGGAACGTGGAGTCCTAACCACTGTGCCACCAGGGAAGTCCCCAGAGAGTGATTTTGAGGGTAAAATTAGTTAATATGCGTAGAAGGTTTAGAACAGTGTTTGGCAAACAGTTAAGTGCCATACAAATGTTTGCTATTATTTTTTTTAAGATTTTAAAAAATTTTTATTTATTTTATTTATTTATTTTTGGCTGCTTTGGGTCTTCGTTGGGGCGCACAGGCTTTCTCTAGTTGCGGCGAGCGGGAGCTACTCTTCGTTGCAGTGCGTGGGCTTCTCATTACTGTGGCTTCTCTTGTTGCGGAGCACGGGCTCTAGGTGCGCAGGCTTCAGTAGTTGCAGCACGTGGGCTCAATAGTTGTGGTGCACGGGCTTAGTTGCTCCGCGGCATGTGGGATCTTCCCGGACCAGGTTTCAAACCTGTGTCCCCTGCATTAGCTGGCAGATTCTTAACCATTTCGTCACCAGGGAAGCCCTAATTTTTTTTTTTTATCAGCTGCTGTGATGGCTTCTCCATTTTTACCTACCCAAATCTTCTTGTCATGCATATGCAAAGTGTCTCTCTTTTGTTATGCTATCTAGCAGATGGGATATGATCTTTCCTGCCTTAAAACCTCCATAATATTTAGACTTTTAATTAGTATAGAATTATTTATTTTGCAAATTACAAGGAGTAAATGGATACTTCCATTGAAATTGTTTGGGGAAGCATTTTCTTTCTAACATGCATTTGAAAAGTTTCTATGGTTGTGTTACATTCTACTTGCGGTGTAGTGGGAAGCCTTGTTAGTCAAAGTGTGGTGCATGGACCACAACAACTATGTCACCTGAGGCCTGTCAGAAATGCAGGAACACAGACCCCTCCCAGACCTACCTCACGAGGATCTGCATTTTACAAGGTCCTCACACACTGAAGCACTGGTGTAAAGCTTTAGAACTTGGCCAAGATAAATTGGATTCAGCTATGTGGTTTGGAGACAAGCAAGATCTTTGTAATCATGAAAGCACCATGACATTAAGAAACTTCTTCTAATATGTAACAAAGCTGAAACATGAACCCAGGTCCCTGCATCCAAAATCTTAACCATTATTCTATGTAATCTTGACTAAATCCATTGCTTAGCCTTTTGTAACAGTATGATGTTTACGATGTTGATGTCAATATGGGGGCTTGAGGCCCAGCTTCACCACATATTAGTGTGAATAGAGGAAATTCGTATCTTCAGGAGTTCCCACTGGCTTAAGGATGCATGAAGAGTTCATTTGATTGCTTTGGGTCAGTGACTGTTATATCTCTGGTTTACAAGGGAAAGGCAGTAGAGAGGAAGCTGGGAAAGGATGAAGGTCATGTCACCTGCTCTCTCCTTTTACTCTCTTCAAAGGTATAAATGCATTTACTGTTAAGGATTGGACAACTATTTATTTTGAAGTACACCAAGAAGTGAATTCCTATTAGGCTCTTTTGCCTGAGAAAAAAATATATTTTAACTTACTGTTTAGTAAAACTTACTAATTTTAATTTCTTGCATCTTGTTAAAGTCTTAGTTTTTCTTCTGATCTTTAAAAATGCTGCTGAGCTCCATAGACTTAAATAATGGTTGTTCTTTACATCATGTTTCATACTATTTTTGTTGTGCTTTTGAAGTTGGCTTTGCTAGGAGGAAGAACAAAGAAATTATACAATGGTTCCTAATTTTAATGCTCGGAATGAACTCTCTAGCACTCTAGTACACAGGAACATGAAAATAAGCTGGCAAAGAAAAATGCTTCGCTCCCACTTAGAGGGCAGTGGCTTAGTGAAACTACTGGTGCTAATCCAGAGTGTGGCCTTGGTTTAGGGGACAGCAGGGAGAGGGCTTGGGGAAGAATCTTCAGGATAGGATCAGAGTAGGATTAAAAAAAAAAATAGCATCATATTTCATTTTAAAGCTTGATGTGACCATGAAAATCAGGTAGACCTACCTTCTTAGTTCTCCAATGAGGGAAAGGAGGCTAAGAGAGTTTACCACGGTCTTGCAGCTAAATGTGACTCAGCAGTTCCTGGGTGGCTGGCACTAAAGTGAATCTGAGCAACATCTGATCCCTCTGGGATCATACAAGAATCTGGGAGAGTTACTCAGTTTTCCTGGGTATCTCCCATGTAAAAAGGAGATATACATGTTATTAAACTTCAGTTTGTTTAGAAAAAAACTCTTGGAGCCCTCTACGAAGTCCCCCAAATGGGATAAAGTCTGTCTTATCTTTGTTCCATCAGTCATTGCTGATACTCAGTTGGTAAAAGGATCTGAGGTCTCTTGAAACCATCAAACATGCTGCCACAGAGCTAAACTCAGACATGGGAATCTCCTTGTTGCTGGAGCCCACAGACCCAGGGTAAAACATTGATGTGCACCACACATTCTTCTATGTGTAGCCCAGAATGGGGCCCCAAGACTGTACTATGCACAGGCCCCAAACCCTGTACTCCCAGATTGGAGAGAAATACTCCATCTCTCATGGCCCATGCCTCTTTCCCTTTATATTACCCAATCCCATGCCTAGGGTAGACTGTTCCAGGACCTTAGACTTGTACAGATAGGTGGGATGGTTAACATTCATCAGTGTCTCTTTTGTACTCTGAAAAAAAAACCCGATGAGTTAGGAAAATTAAGGATCTGTCAACTTCCCTGAAACAGAAGAGGGAAAATACAGGGAGCACAGCACACAGAGCTCTACATTGGCCCTAATGGCTCTCTACAGCAGAAAAGATAAAACCCCATTAAAATGTCGAGAAATGATCATACCACATGGGCTAATATTATTTCCCATTTAAACTTCACATTGAATATCTAAAATGTGATCAGTGCTAAGTTTATTCAGGCCACCTGCACAGGCTTCTCCAGAAGATGTATGGTGGAAAAGTTTGAGAAGCACTGAAGTAGGCCAATGTCCTCCTTTTGTAGGTGAGGGAAATGAGGCCCAGCCCTACTCTCTGGGGTTATGCATATCATCCATGGCAGATCCAGGTCTCAGCTGAGTGGATGAAGGCCTCAGAGTTTGTGCTGAGGTTGGGGAAACCACGCCACTTACTTCAGTCTAAAAAGGAGGGCCCTGGAGCCCAGTGTGCACCTGAGCATAAGGCCCTCCCCCACCCCTGCCAGGGCCCTGCTTGTCTTGGCTTAGTCCTTGTAGCCACACCACCTGTCCCACCAATTGCAACAGCACAAGAGACCAGGCCTGAGAAGGATGCTGTAGTTAGGACTAATTACTTACCTTTCCCTCAGCCACCAGGGCAAATCCTTTTATTCTTAAACACCCATCACTATCTCACCACCCAGGTCATCCATTAACACTGCAACATTTCCTCATAGGGCTCTGTACATCCATAACCTAACAAATTTCCACTCTTTACCATGCTCCCAAGCCTTTCTATCATGCTTTCTGGAATACTCCATCTGACATCAACAAAATTCCTTATTTCCTCAACCTCTTCTTTTAGATTTCCTTCACCTCTTAGACTCACTGGCACCTGACCTGCTCCAAGGAGATTGCTTCTTGGGACCCCTTTGAATGGTGCCTGCCCTTCTCTCTCATAACCCAAATACCACAGGGTCTGGGGGAAGGTTCAGTGACATCCTCAATGCTTATTGCTGAATCATCTCTCTTTCCTTTTCCCCAACACCCACAGGATGTTTCAACACGCATGCCATCAGACCATACAATCCACTGCCCTTCTGCTTTGGTCTGAATATTTGTGTATCCCAAAATTTCATATGTTAAAATTCCAAAGGCCAAATGATGGAATCAGGAGGCAGGGCCTTTGGGAGGTGCTTAGGTCATGAGGGTGGAGCTCTTCTGAATGGTGTTAGTGTCTTTACAAAAACCACCCCACAGAGCTCCCTAGACCCTTCTACCAGGTGAGGATACAACAAGAAATTAGCAACCAGAAAAGGGCCTTCACCAGAACCTGACCATGCTGATACCCTGATCTTGGGCTTCTGCCTCCAGGACTGTGAGAAATTTCAGTTGTTCATAAGCCACCTGGTCTACGCTACTTTGTTACAGCAGCCCGAACACACTATGACACCTTCTTTGTTTTGGTTTTTCCTGACTCCCGGCCACTCCCTGCTGTGAAAGATTTTTAGAAAGTGGCACATGACCAGTATTGTTATCATTATTTTTGATGATTTTTATATCCCATCGAAGTAATAGAAATACACAAAATAAAGGGAAGGGGAGAGAGACAGAGAGAATGGAGGATAACTAAGTAGTATCTTAATTGACAGAACAGAGAAGGCTAAATATGCTTGAGCTAGTGGTGGCGGAGGTGGAGGTGGTGGCTGGGTTTCGAAAACCGAAAGAAGCAAGCCGACTCCTGCCACAGCCAGACTCTACCCCCAGGTGGACATAGATTTGGTGCATTGGGTACTTCTCTAGTCGGGGAAGCCACATGGGAGTGGAACACAGTAAACTTAGTTGAAGATTTGCTTAAGGAGCAGTGGGAAATGTGTATCTCTCCATCTTTCCTATGAAGCCAAGTGACTTGCCTTTCCCCCTCCCTGGAAGAAGCCTGGACGTTTACCCTCTCAAGATCTTAAGTTTAGAGAGGCTGAGCCTTCAGACCCTGAGCCACAAAGAAGGTTAGGAGTGGAATTCTAATACCGAAAACAAGAGATTAAGTAACAATTTGCCTGCTAAAAAGTGACTCCCCAGTTCCCCATCCCTGTTCAACTCCCAAACCTGGAAGTCAGCTTTATATAACATAGTGGTATTCCTCTCTAGGGAAACTAGCCTGCTCAAGATAAAAAATCTCCAAGACCTCTCGCCATTGACCTTTGGTGGTCCCACAAATCAGTGGCCCGGTCACTGCCTGATCAACTTATAATGAAGTGCATCATTGACAAGTGCTACTGCTCCACCATCACCATCATCCCCCAGAAAACACACGGTAAGTTTCCAAACAGTTTAATGTATGTTGCTAAGAACCAAGGATGACCAAGCATTTGGGAAAATCTTTAATATGGACAGAGATAACATTCAAAAACCAGGGAAAAGAATGTAGAAGAAAAATAGACAATGCTATGAGCAGGAAAAAACAAAGAATTAATTAACATCCCCAGCTGATAAAAAGGAAGAATATTGCTTATGTTGTTTTCCAAGTAGATGTAATAAAAGAAAGACTATGGAGGGAAAGAAAGAAATATCAGAGAGAAAAATGATAATAGCGTAAACTTAAAATACAGTAGGCAGACTTAAAGATAAGTTAAGGAAGCAGAACATAAGGAAGAGATTAACATTAGGAGAAAAAAATTAAAGATGTGTCTCGTCTGTTAACGATAAATACTATGGCGATAACAACACACACAGGAGGCACACAGTGAGCTAAAGACCAAACTCTGCATAATAATTACATTACGAAAATTATTAATTCATTCATTAATTATGCTACTGATCACATTTAAATATTGAAGGTCAATTTTAAAAGAATTTTTCTCCAGTCACCTTTAGTCTAAGCAGACTAGTTTCCCAGTATACTTAACACTTTGTACATTGTGTTCTACATATTTCAGTGTTGATGGTAGAATGGTTACAGTAATGGACTTGAAATCCAAATAGATTTTGCAGTTTTCCTTTATAAACGTGTCTAACTGAGGCAAAAGTCTTTAGCCAGTTAAATAATCAATAATAACAATTCTATAGCTCTGTGCGGTGTGCATTGGAGTAAATATAGGTGTTAAATATTTATGCCAGGATTCAATATCATGTGTCTGCTTGTCTTATTTTAGAGACAGACTGTCAACTCAAAAGCAATAAAAACAATCAAATATATTTATTGATTGATATTTAGAAGCATATTTTATCTTCTCTATTTAGAGGTTAGTTGCATTTTAAAAGAAATTGTGGGTATTGCCGTTTATTTAATAATAGAATTAACAGAACTAATGAGGGATTTGCAGAGAAGATAAAAGAGGTATTGGTGAAGTAATTGCTACCTTGTGGCTTAATCCTTAAAGACCCTGGCATGAGCTGTGTGAAGGTTTACTATGGATGCTTTTCTAGGCACTAAATTTGCATGTGATGTAAACATCCTATTTATGGCATATGATTGCTGGAGACTCAATGAGCCATTTGAATGGCAAACAGTTAATAGATTACTTTCTGTCCTTCTGTTTTAGTCATGTGGTATTTGTAGGAAAAGTTTAATTGCTCCGATGTTCTTTTAAATAATTAAATTGCTTGTTTGCTGTATTTTTCCCCTGATGTAAAGAATGGCTGAAAATAATTCATCTTGAAATTGAGTAATAGCCATGACTTTGTGTTACAGGAAATTAACTATCTTGGAAATTTTTTAATATGCTCTTTCAATTAAATTCAGATGGTAAATAGAGTATTTTTATCTGTATGGGGCAAACATGTTCTACTACTACAATTTCTCACACTATGTTCTCAGTACCATCAGTTATTTCAAAGCTGAGATTCTTAAAAGTTCAGATATCATTATTGAACCAAAGTTTCTTTTGAGAAACAAACTCTCCTTGACAAACATGACAGATCTTGAGTAAAGTCTTGGAGGACAAGGAAGCCGTCTGAGTCACTGCCCTATCATCTCATGGTTGGGGCCCACAGCAGAGATTTTATGAGTTCCAATGAGATGAGTAAGATGAGTGTTCTTGAAACGCAGGATGTGACAGCCCACTGGCGATCACGACACTCATCAGAGATGTGCTCACAGGTCATCAGAACAGATAACAGTATTTGCTTATGTCCGATCTCCTAAAGGATTTTTCTTCTCAAGAAAAATTATTATGTCAAGGACTTAGCATTACCACTTACTTCTTATCTAGATTTTTCCAGGGATGTTGTGAGGACTAAACTCATTCATTCATCTACACATTCATTAATACAAAATTATTATTGACTGCCCATTCTGTGCCAGTCTTTGTTCTAGGTGCTCAGAATATAAACAAATATAAACAAAGTCCCCCCATTCCACCCAGTGCTTACATTGAGGGGCTCAGAATAAGAGTACAGATGGGTTCTATTCACTATATGTCTAGGTATTAAATGGTTAGACATCAAGTTAACAAATGTCTGAATACGTACACTTTATCTTCCTACCCAAAAAATATACCTTTATGATATTCAGGATCAAATTCAGAATTCTCAAACTCCTTGAAACTCCCCACTAGAACATGGCAGTGCAGGGAGAGGAGCCAGCCCCCAGCCTCTGGCTCCCAACTGGAGCCCACCTTCCCTTCCTGTCACCCCCTCCTCCCTTTGCCCTGCAAAGTTCTCCCGCACACTGTGTGGAATCTTCTAGGAATCTTCTGAGCCTATCCAAGTTCAATCTACACTTTCTGACAACAGTTCTCGAGCATAGGGGTACAATTGGAAAGAAACCCATGTAGGCCTTGGAAGTAAATTCAGGATCACTTGGGAGAGGAATTCCAGTATAGAGAGTGGTCTAGAAAGGGAGGCTTGGTTCTCTGGGTAAGCAGATCCTCCCCTTTGACCCACCAGGGATCAGCATTTCAGGCCTCTCCTGCAACTCCAGTGGGACAGATTCTGACTGAGTAACCATGGGTGGGGGGACCAGTTAATAAAGGGGGTCTCCTACCCTAGGGGACCCTCCTTACCAATCTCGTAGACTTTGCCTTTTCTTCTCTGCCAATGAAGCCACCTGAGCCTGGAGTTTTCCTTTTATGGAATTTTTTTTTTTAATGAATTCAATTTCTCCAGTAGATATACTTCTATTCAGGTTATCTGTTTAGTCTTGATGAGTTTGGGTAGTTCATGACTTTCAAGGAATTACTCCATTTCATTTAAATTGTCGAATTTATGTGCTTAGAATTATTTGTAATATTTTCTTACTATCTTTTTAATGTATGTGAGGTCTCTAGTGATATCCCTTCTCATTCCTGATAATGATAATTTGCGCATTCTCTTTTTTTGCTTTGTGAGTCTGGCTAGAGGTATATCAATTTTATTGATCTTTTCAAAAATAAGATCTTGGTTTCATTGTTTTTCTCTATTGTTATTCTGTTTTTAATTTAATTGACTTCTGCCCTTATCTATATGATTGTGTTCCTTCCCCTTTTGTTTTTCTTTTTCTAGTTTCTTAAGGTAGAAATTCAGGTTGTTGATTTGAAATCTTCTTTTTTAATACAAGCTGTCATGAGTTGAGTTGCATTCCCCCCAAATTCATATATTAAAGTTCTAAGCCCCAGTACCCAGAATGTGACCTTATCTGCAAATAAACTCTTTGCAAGTGTAATTAGTTGAGGTAGGATGAACTCATTCTGGAGTAGGATGTGTCCCTAATTTAGTATGATGTTGTCCTTATGAAAAGGGGAAATTTGGATACACACATGCATACAGAGAGAACATCATATGAATACAAAGACAACCATCTAGTAGACAAGGAGGGAAGCCTGGAGCAGATCCCTCCCTTACAGCCATCAGAAGGAACCAACCTTGGCAACACCTGATTTTGTCTAGAATGGAAGCCCTCAACACTGTGAGACAATGAATTTCTCTTGTTTAAGCCACTCAGTTTGTGCTACTTAGTTACGGTTGCCCTGGCAAACTAAACATTAACTTTTAATGCTATAAATTTTCTGCTAAAGCACTGTTTTAGCTGCCTTTCACAAATTTTGCTATTTTTAATTTTCATTTTTGTTTTGTCAGAATATTTTCTGATTTTCCTTGAGATTTCCTCTTTGGTCCCTGGATTATTTAGAAGTGTGCTGTTTACTTTCCAAAAATTCAGTTATTTTTTTCAGTTAACTTTCTGTCATTTATTTCTTCATTAGTTCCAGTAAAGTTAGAGAACAAAATATATAAGATTTAAATTCTTCAAAAATTTTTAAGATTTGTTTTGTGACACAGGATAACTCTTGGTAAGTGTTCCATTTGAACTGAGAAAGACTGTGTAGTCTGCTCTTATTGGGTAGAGAGTTCCATAAATTTCAATTAAATCCAAGTTTGTTAAGTGTGTGCTTTTTACCTCTTGCTGATTTTTCTCTCTACTTACTCTACTGATTGTTTAGAAAATAGGATGGAAGACTCCAACTCAAATTGTGGATCTAATCTGTGCATTTTGCCTTTCAGTTCTATCAGCTTCTGCACTCTTACAAAGGGCATACACATTTGGAAACGTTATGTCTTTCTGGTGAATTGACTCTTGACATTGTGTAATGTACCTCTTTATTTCTGTTAATTTTCTAAGCTCTAAAGTTGCCATTGATATTAATATAGCTATTCCAGCTTATTTGTTATTAGTGTATGTATGGTATATCTTTTTCAATCCTTTTACTTTCAGTCTACTTAAACCATTATGTTTAAAGTGGGTTTCTTATAGACAGCATAGATTTTGGAAGGGATTCTAATGCCAGTGTAATTATTAAGTTTCTAGTATGAACCCGGTGCTTTCTCAATGCTTCAGATATAGCATGGAGACCACACTTTTTTTATGAAGTCCAAAGAGAAAATTTACTTGTTACATAAAATTTGTATTCTGAAGTCGTCTTTAACTCCATAAAGTTACCATGTATTCATAATATCTCATATTTACCTGCCCTAGAAGGTGAGACTGGTGATCTGAACAGGGTACCTTTTCTTCAGGGTTTGACTGCAAAGAAGACCAGAGGACAGAAACTAGCATTCAAAAACTAAGTTAAACATTGATAATGAGCTTTTTCTGTCTTGTTATCAATGTTCTGGCAGCCATGCAATTTTCTGCAGGAACCAACTCCTGTCTAAAGAGCTTTTCTTCCACCAGACTCTTCTTTGTTGTCATTCCATTCTGACCAGCAGTTTCCTGATTGTAGTTGCTAACATATAACACCTTTGCAAGTGTCAGTTTCCAAAATTATAGCTTGCTTTGTGATCATAACAGCTTAGAGGGTTGTTTCCTGTTTTCTTAACAGTGTCAGTCTGGAAGTCACCATGTAATAAAGGCTGTTTCTGTGAAGGTTCCTGCAGATGGCTAATTTCTTAGGGAGACATCCTTATTTTTATATAGTACCATTTCCCCAGCCTCATCCTAGACATTAGAATCCATGTGGCCTATGAGAGGAAAGGTATTGGGCAAAGAGAGAACTTGGGCTGTGATGCAGTGTCAACAAAGGCTCCAACAGTTGTTGAAGAAGATCTGAGTTTGGGGTGATCCTTCATAAGTGTCCCATGATGGGATGAAGAGTCCAAGCCATTATGTCCTTGCCTCAGCCGGTAATAGTATATAATATAAGCGGCCCTGGGAAGGGGATGTGACTTTGGAAAAGGCTGCTCTATGTAATTGAAGTACTGTCTGCTGGCAGTGCTCCTAGGAGCTGGGAGAATAATTCCTTTACTCATGCAGGGAGTTCTGGAAGGTCTGTCACAGTATCCACTACACTGAGGTATATGGTGAGAACTTGGTCACAAATGTTAGGTTGAGGCCCCTAATGCCTTAGCTAAAACTCAGCTTCAAAACTGGCCAGGGCAAGGAAAATGCCATTTGATGCTCTGTTACTCTATGACTTTTTAACCTTTCTCCTTCAGTTTTCTGGAAGCATGATTGGCATGAGTTCTGGAGGGGCAAAGCTTATGAATGATGAGATGTAGTCTGTAGTCCTGACTGTAGGAGTTTTAGGGCTGTGGGCACAGAATCAGAAAGGTCATTAGAGAGACTCCTCAACACCCTGCTGTGGACAGCTGCCACCCTAATGGTAACATGTAAAATGCTCTTCTGTTTAGGAATACACATGTCCTTTCCCTAGATGTATTGTTAGCTAATTGTTGACTCACTAATTCATTCATTCATCATTCATTTATTCAGGACACACAGAACATTGTCTGCCAAAAAAAAAAAAATACTATGATATATGATAGAAATAAAGAAACAAAATAAGACATAGACCCTGCCTTAAAGTGCCTTACATTATAGTAGGTGGAGACTGACATAATTAGGTATGGAGTTAACATGAGCACACAAAAGAGAAAACAGTAAATGACACCAGGAAGATCAGAAAAGGTTCATAGATGAGATACCACTTGCCTTCTGATACATGTGTGAAAGGACAGTAAGCAAAGAATCAGAGAAAGGGGATCTTTATGCTTCTATTACTCATGCATCTCGTACTTGCCTTAGATGCTGGGAAAATACGAAATCCTGTACATATGCAGTAGTAAGAGAGATCGATAAAATTTTGTGATAATTTAGGCCAAGGACTGTGCAAATGTTATGTTAATACCTAAGTTAATCCTCACAGTATCCAAATCTGGGAAGTGTTATTAATCCCATTAATTAATAAAGAAGATGAGGCTAACTAAATAGGTACTGTCTATCAATACAAGAACCAGGCTGTAGGGCACAGGTTATAGAGAATGAGATTGCATTTAGGATGCATTGGCATCTCAAGTTCTCATTTTCCTAGTCTGTTGATCCTGTTCTCTGTATTAATGGCAGCCATAACTTCATTTGCATCCTCCAAAATGAACTGTAGGACCTGGTCACGGGAGGCTGAGGGGATGATTGCCTGTCACACCTGCCAGCTTGACTGATTTGGGATCTCATCAGCTCTCATCAGTGTGTACATAGAGTCTTGGCAAGAGTACTCTGAATGTTTCACATGAATGGTATTCCAAAGGAATGTTTTTCTTTGTTTCCCCAATGATATATTTCTACAGTCAGATATCTTTGGCTTTTCCCCAAACAAAACACATCTAGTCTTCCCGTTGTGTCATCATTCAAGGTTACAGCCTGCTTCTTTGGGCTTTCGCTAAATAGTAGTAAGAAGAGCTACCAGATAAAGAGTTTTCTGTGTATGGTTGATTGTGAGGTTGAACATAGAGGAAATAGTTTTTAGGTTTTACTTTCAAGGTTGAGGGAGGCGCATTTGCAAAAGCCTAGGGACAAAATATCATGCAGTATTTGGTAAGATGTTAGGAGATAAGGTAAGTATGGCTAGAAAAATAAAATGTAAGTATCTTTTAAGGCAAGGGATGTGGAAAGAGAAATACATTGAACTGATGTCATTAAAAACTATGTGGGCAATATTAAGGAGTTCAGACTTTCCCCTAAAGACCACGGGAAGATTTTCTTTTTAATAAATTTATTTATTTATTTTTGGCTGTGTTGGGTCTTTGTTGCCGTGCGTGGGTTTTCTCTAGTTGCGGCGAGCAGGGGCTACTCTTCGTTGCGGTGCACGGGCTTCGCATTACGGTGGCTTCTGTTGTTGTGGAGCACGAGCTCTCAGAGTGTAGGCTTCAGTAGTTGTGGCCCATGGGCTTGGTTGCTCCGCGGCATGTGGGATCTTCCTGGACCAGGGCTTGAACCTGTGTCCCCTGCATTGGCAGGTGGATTCTTAACCACTGCACCACCATGGGCAGATTTTGAAGTATTTCAAGTAGAAAATCAGACTGTCCAAGCTATAGAAACTGTTGGATGGAGGTGGGGCAAGACTTCTGATAGGAAGTCCAGTTAAAAGATGTTGCAGCAATTCATATAAAAGAGAATTTTGTACTAAAAATGCATTATGACACCTTCTAACTCTACTTCAAACCAGACACAGTCTCTGGATGGAGAATGCAGCAAAGGAGACCCTAGGATTTCTTGTACCTTTGCAAACACAGCTTTTGGTATCAAACAGAGGACTTTCAAACACTTATTTAGGATGCCCCTTAGGATCCTGTAAATGAAAAATCATCACTAATTTTGAGGGGCTTAGGAATAATTGCCTTTAAAACACCAAATTGAATTTCTAAATACCAAATTAAAAATGTAAACAAAGTTGAGATATTTGAGTAAGTGTTTACAATATTAGGCATTTGAGAATAATTCAGCATCAGTTCTCACAAGACTTTGATTTCTGAAGTTTGAGGTTATGATTTTTTAAGTTACCTGAAACTGTTTATATTTAAAGTTGAAAGAAATATGAGATATCACCAGGCAGTCCCTGATGCAGGCAAAAACACCTCCCTCTGGGGCTCCTGCAACGGCTTGCCTCTGGCCTCTGGTTCCAGACTCCAGCCCTCCCTGCAGCCAGAGAAGATATCCTGAAATGCCAACCTACTCATGCCGGACCACTGCTTAAAGATCTCTGATGCCCACACGTTGCCCACAGGACACAATCTTAACAAGTTGGTGAAGCCTTCAGGGTCTTCCCCAACTTGACCCCTGTGACATTCGCAGCTTCAGCTCTGCCTTTCCAATACTCCAAAGTACCAAGCTGCTGGTGTTCCCTCTCACTTGTGCATGCAGCCTTCCATTGACTTGTCATATTCCTCACGTCTCTAAAATGATGACCTATCCTACCACCCCATTCCTCCCATCCTATCAGCCTTTTAACACTAACCTCACGTTTCCCTAAGTGGAAAAGCATCCAGGAACCTCATCTCAGACCTCCCCATCACGGAGTGGATAGAGGACAGGACAGTATTGAGAATCACTCAGAATGGGAGTGGCACAGATCAGCCCTAAAGAAGGTGGAGACGCCAATGGAAACTCCAGGTGACGTCACTCAGAGGCAGACTGCCCTCACGTGCTCCTCAGCTAAAATTTCACAAGGAGAGTCTATAAACAACTAAAATTGCTTTTTGTTGATTCCACTAATCAGCCTGCTCAAGGACACAGTGTCCAGACTTCCCTCTCTGCCGGCTGCCAGCTAATCAGTTTATCCAAAAAAAACCCCAAAATACAAAAAACTATAAACAAGATTCATCATGCTCTGATTGCCTGAAGTTTGCCTTTTCTCCTCTCTCTGTGCTCTCTCATCAATCCTGATTTTGACTTTGTTTCTTACGCAAATTGCAACTGACCTCCTCAAATGTGAGTAAATGCAGTAGTCTCCCCCCTTATCTGTGGGGCTGTGTTTCAAGACACCCAGGGGATGCCTGAAACCACATGTACTACCAAAGGCTGCATATACTATGTTTTTTCTTATACATACCTACCTATGATAAAGTTTAATTTATAAATTAAGCATGGTAAGAGATTAGCAATAATAACTAACAATAAAATAGAACAAGTATAACAATATGTGTAATGAAAGTTACATGAATGTGGCCTCTCTCTTTCAAAATCTTATTGTACTATACTCACCCTTCTTCTTGTGATGATGTGAGATGATAAAGCACCCATGTGATGAGATGAAATGATGTGAATGACATAGTGTTGGGCTACTATTGACCTCCTGACGGTAAGTCAGAAGAAGGATCATGTGCTTTGGGTGATCCTGGCTCATGGAGCCATGAAGATGTCGATGGTTGGGTGTCAGATGCAGGCAATGTAGATGGTTGGGGATCCCTGGCGGGAGGGAGGCGGATGGCACAAGATTTAATCATGCTGCTCAGAATGGTAGGCATTTTAAAACCTATGAATTATTTATTTCTGGAATTTTTCATTTAATATTTTCAGACCACAGTTGACCACAGGTAACTGAAACTGTAGAAGGCAAAGTAAAACAGCAGTTCAGAGGGGACAACTGTAATCTCCATGCAAATAGCTAAACAGCATGCAAAATAATTGTCTAAAAGTGTCTGAATAATTCTCTGATAGTACCAAACATGCAGTAGAGTGGTACTGTCAGTACATTTTTAATAAATTAATTAAAGCTGCTGACTCCAAGTAGACACATCTTACTTAGTTAGCAGGATACTTTTTTTTCAACATCTCTGAAGGAGCTCCAAATAGGAAATTTGCTTTAAGAAAATAATAACTGACTTTAGTACCTCTCCAATTTGTAATTTCTTTAACTTGTCAAGATTTTGCTTGCTATTATATATATATGTTTTTAAATTTATTTTTATTTTATTTATTTTTGGCTGCGTTGGGTCTTTGTTGCTGCATGTGGGCTTTCTCTAGGTGCAGCGAGCGGGGGCTACTCTTCATTGCAGTGCGTGGGCTTTTCATTGCGGTGGCTTCTCTTGTTGCAGAGCATGGGCTCTAGGTGCACGGGCATGGGCTCTAGTTGTGGCTCAGGGGCTCAGTGGTTGTGGCTTGCGGGCTCTAGAGTGTGGGCTCTAGAGCGCAGGCTCAATAGTTGTGGTGCAAGGCTTAGTTGCTCCTTGGCATGTGGGATCTTCCCAGACTAGGGCTCGAACCCATGTCCCCTGCGTTGACAGGCGGATTCTTAACAACTGCGCCACCAGGGAAGCCCCTTGCTATTATATTTTATGTTTTCTGCTAGAAGAGGTATTACAATCAAATGGAAGAAAATGTGAATTTAGAGTTTAAATCTTGGCTCTTCCTATTATTCAGCCTTGGGCAAAATACCTAGTCTCTCATCATAAGTCTCAATTTTCTCATCAGTAAAATGAGCATAATAATTTATAACTTTATAAAGTTATTTTGAGCATAAATTAAAATAAGCAATGTAAACTCTTTGAGAATATGGTTGAGACTTTTTGTTCTCTGTCTTTGGCAGGATATTCTCATCTGTTAAAGCTACCACCTTGCTTACATGCAATCTATGCATGTTCCTAAGAAAGACGGAAACTTTGTGAGCTATAATGTGCTCTAGAACACTCATTATTTAATGCACCAGGCTGAAAAGGAGTTAATTCGTATAATACAGGGAATGACCGCAAGCTAACGTGGTAACACAGGAAAGGATGGGAAGAGGTCATATGTGCCACGTTGCTATGATACCAGCTATTCTAATATTTTGATAAATAGACTAAGAGAGCAAGCCATAAACATATCTTTTAACATTTAAATACTGAAGTGTTGGAAAGAAGACTAGGGCACTGTCTTTCACCTCATTACTTAAAATTAGATCTTCAAGCACCCTATCAATAGCATTCTGGTGGCAGTTTAGTAGTCAGTGCTGTTGCAAGTCTGTAAGTGTCTTTAATTATTTGAATGGTCCTTTAAAAACCAGTTAAGAGGTTGGTATTCTCCAAAGCAATTCTTTCAAGCCTAGTAGATAATACTAGAGGATAACAACATAGTTAGCAAGATTGCTTTATATATTAAAAAGTCAAAGAAAATAAAGAGGACTCAAATTTTAAAACTTGAAGATCCTTAAGTCTACTACCATCACTTTATCAGTGAAGAATGACAATTAAGTGATTTACATGAAATCACAAAAAGTGAAAGCTGGATCAGAGGTATCTTAATGGCTACTGGAATGGTCGGTAGAAAAAAAGCAAAGCAAATAAACTAGGCTGAAAAATTAGCCATTTTATAGCAGAAATTAGGTTAGATCCTACTTTAAGGATGATGAGGCTCTAAGGAAATGATTCTCATGAACCAAATTCACAATAAATGGATTTTCAGGCCAAAAATGTAAAAAACAAAAATGCTGGCAATGCCTTAATGATCAGAACTCTCTAGAAGATATTAGCTTAGGAAAAGTAATTTATTTGGGTCCAGGATGTCTGAGAGTTAAAAACATCTATTTTGAAATATTATCATACATCTTTAATACCCACTACTGAAATTAAAAAGACATTAACATTTTGCCATATTGGGTTCAGATTTCTCTGTTTATTTTTTTTTAATTCTTAAACAAATATCTAAATAAACAGTTAAAGAAATACCTAGGACTTCCCTGGTGGCGCAGTGGTTGAGAGTCCGCCTGCCGTTGCAGGGGACACAGATTCGTGCCTCAATCCGGGAAGATCCCACATGCCGCGGAATGGCTGGGCCCGTGAGCCATGGCCGCTGAGCCTGCGCATCCGGAGCCTGTGCTCCGCAACAGGAGAGGCCACAGCAGTGAGAGCCCGCGTACCGCAAAAAGAAAAAAAAAAAAAAAAAGAAATACCTAAAGCCACACTTCTCTCTTATCCCTTCCTCATCTTTCCCTCCTCAGACTTGACCATCACCCTGAAGTTAGTATAATACATGTTCAGGCATGGTTTTGTATCTCTACTATGTATGTGTAAATCCATAGGGTTAACAATTTACGTAAATCATATTCTAATACGTTCATCCTATTATAGCTTCCTTTGTCCCCCTCAGCTTTTTTTTTTTTTTTTCCCCGGTACGCAGGCCTCTCACTGTTATAGCCTCTCCCGTTGCGGAGCACAGGCTCCGGACGCACAGGCTCAGCGGCCATGGCTCACAGGCACAGCCGCTCCGCGGCATGTGGGATCTTTCCGGACCGGGGCACAAACCCGTGTCCCCTGCATCGGCAGGTGGACTCTCAACCACTGCACCACCAGGGAAGCCCCACCCCCCTCAGCTTTAATCTGAGAGATTTATACATGTTGATACAAAAACATCTAGTTCACTTATAATCTCAATTTGAATTAACCTTACAACTAAGAGACAACTGGAGTTATTTCTCACTTTTGTACTACTATAATCCCTGCTACAATGAATGTTCTTGTATCTGTCTTCTGGGGCACGTTTCTTTGTGTGTTTATGCATGAGAATTCTTTAGATGTAGCCATAAGAAAGTTTACTGATTAGTTGAAAGATGTTCTTTAACATCACTAAATATGCCCAATTGCCTGCCGTAGTAGTGGTGCCAGTTTACATTTCCAAAGTAAAAGTGTTACCATTTCCCCACAGTTTCCTTATTACGTGATATAGTTAGTAAGCTGAATAATGGGCCTCCAGAGATGTCCACATCCAAGTCCCTGGAACATTACCTTTGCAAATGAAGGTCTGAGATGGAGAGATTATCCACTTCTGCATTATCTGCATGGGCCCAATATCATAACAGGAGTTACTATAATAAGAAGTCAGGAGAGTCAGAGAAAAGGATGTGAGGATGGAAGAGGTCAGAGAGTCAGAGATTTGAAGATTGTACACTGCTGACTTTGAAGATGGAGGAAGGGGCCACAAGCCAAGGAATGCAGGCCACATCTAGAAGCTGAAAAAGCAAAGAAGTAGATTCTCCTCTGGAGCCTTCAGAAGGAACCAGCCATGCCAGTACCCTTACTTTCACCCAGTGAGATGGATCTTGAGCAACTAGCCTCCCAAACTGTAGAATAATACACTTTTGTTGCTTGAAACCACTAAATTTTTGATAATCTGTTACAACAGCAATAGGCAACTAATACACATAATGTTATAAGACTCAGTGTTGGTGTTCCGTTTGTTTGTTTGTTTTTGCCAAAATGAGGGCTGTCATGATTTGTATTTACCTACCTACTAGTTTGTTTGAGCCTCTTTTTATATTGGCTTGGCCAAAAAGTTTGTTCATTGTTTTTTCCGTAAGCTGGCTCTAGTAGCACTTGTTGTCTTTAGCTTCATTTGAAACACTTTTGTTAGATTGTATTGTGACAGCTGTCATATCAGCATGCATTTTTTTAAAAAACCCTACCAAACTGGTGAATTTTTATGTACCCATTTTAATACTGAAGATGGAAGAAAAAAAGCAACATTTTCAGCATATTATGCTTTGTTATTTCAAGAAAGGTAAAAACCCAAGTGAAATGCAAAAAAAGATTTGTGCAGTATATGGAAAATGTGCTGTGACTGATCGAACATGTCAAAAGTGGTTTGTGAAGTTTCGTGCTGGAGATTTCTCGCTGAACGAAGCTCCACAGTCGGGTAGACCATTGAAGTTGATAGCGATCAAATCGAGACATTAACTGAGAACAGTCAACGTTATACCACGCGGGAGATAGCTGACATACTCAAAATATCCAAATCAAGCATTGAAAATCGTTTGCACCAGCTTGGTTATGTTAGTTGCTTTGGTGTTTGGGTTCCACGTAAGTTAAGCAAAGAAAACTTTCTTGACCATATCTCCTAGTGCGGTTCTCTACTGAAACGGAATGAAAACGTTCCGTTTTTAAAACAAATTGGAAAAGTGGATACTGTACAGTAATGTGGAATGGAGAAGATCGCGGGGCAAGAGAAATGAACCACCACCAACCACACCAAAGGCCGGTCTTCATCCAAAGAAGGTGATGTGTGTATGGTAGGTCTGGAAAGGAGTCCTCCTTCCGGAAAACCAAATGATTAATTCTAACAAGTACTGCTCCCAATTAGACCAACTGAAAGCAGCACTTGATGAAAAGCGTCTGGAATTAGTCAACAGAAACACATAATCTTCCATCAGGATAACACAAGATCGCATGTTTCTTTGATGGCCAGGCAAAAACGGTTACAGCTTGGCTGGGAAGTTCTGACTCATCCACCGTATTCACCAGACACTGCAGCTTCAGATTTCCATTTATTTCGGTCTTTACCGAATTCTCTTAATGGAAAAAAATTCAGTTCCCTGGAAGACTGTAAAAGGCACCTGGAACGGTTCTTTTCTCATAAAAATAAAATTTGGGGGGGCTTCCCTAGTGGTGCAGTGGTTGAGAGTCCGCCTGCCGATGCAGGGGACACGGGTTCGTGCCCCGGTACGGGAAGATCCCACACGCCACGGAGCAGCTGGGCCCGTGAGCCATGGCCGCTGAGCCTGCGCGTCCGGGGCCTGTGCTCCGCAATGGGAGAGGCCACAACAGTGAGAGGCCCGCGTACCACAAAAAAAAAAAAAATAAAAAATAAAGATAAAATTTTGGGAAGACGGAATTATGAAGTTGCCTGAGAAGTGGCAGGAGGTAGTGGAACAAAACGGTGAATACATTGTTCAATAATGTTCTTACTGAAAATGAGAAATGTGTGTTTTATTTTTACTTAAAAACCGAAGGAAACTTTTGGCCAAGCCAATACATATATTAGTCATTTTTGGTTTTTCCTTTGTGAATTGCCCAAACTATGTGCCAATTATCATCTTCTTAATGATTTAAAGAAATTCTCTATAGTACCAGTTTCTCAAACTCAGCACTGTTTGCACTTTGAGCCAGATAATTCTTTGTTGTGTGGGGCTATCTGTACATTGTAGGAATGTTTAGCAGAATCCCTGTCCTATATCAACTAAATGACAGCCCTTCTGCATTATAATTATTAATTTTGATGACCTAATGTCATCAGACATTTACAAAATTCTCCAGAGGACAAAATCACCCCCAGTTGAAGACAACTACTCTATATTTATCTATCTGAATATTTTATATGCTACTCTGAGGTCAGTCATTCTTTTCTAAGACAATGGTTTGTTGAATATTTCATGTTTTGAATATTAGTACAGACATTTTATCAACCTTTCATTTTCTAGCTTGTCTTCCCTATGTTGTTTATGAAGTATTACTCTCTCCCAGTAGTCCTCACGCTTATATACCTAACACCCACTTGGAGGGCTTTTAAAACAAGGATAGGTGGATGTTACCTCTGGAGTTTCTCTGGATGGGGCCCTAAAATTTGCACTTCTCACAAATTTCCTAAGAATGTTGATCCTGCTGGTCCAGGGACCACAATTTGATAAGATCATTTGTCATAAAGATTCTTTTATTTTTTAGAAAGTTTTTATAGCTTCAGCTTTTCCATATTTAGGTCTCTAATTCATCAGATTTTCTTTTAGTGTGTAGGGTTAGGTGGGTTTCTTGTTTCATCTGCTTTTTCTTCATACAGATAGACAATTACACAGCACCATTTCCTGAGTTATCAATTCCTTTGATTTTATTGTGTTATGGCAGATTTTTAATTACTGGCTTATATTTTTTAAATAAATTTTTTTATGCTAAAATAATTTATATTTACAGAAAACTTGTGAAAATAGTATGGATAGTTCCCATATAACCCACCTAGTTTTCCCTATTGTTAACATTTTAAATTAGTAGGGAACATTTTTCACAATTAATGAACCAATATTGATACAGAATTTTTTTTTTTTTTTTTTTTTTTTTTTTTTTTACGGTACAGGGGCCTCTCACTGTTGTGGCCTCTCCCATTGCAGAGCACAGGCTCCGGACACGCAGGCTCAGCGGCCATGGCTCATGGGCCTAGCCGCTCTGCGGCATGTGGGATCTTCCCCGACTGGGGCACGAGCTTGTGTCCCCTGCATCAGCAGGCGGACTCTCAACCACTGCGCTACCAGGGAAGCCCGATACAGTATTTTTAACTAAAGTCCATACTGTATCCATATTTATTTATTTTCTAATGTCCTTTTTCCATTCCAGAATCCCGTCATATCACATTGTCATGTCTTTTTAGACTCCTCTTGGCTGTGACAGTTTCTCAGACTTTTCTTGTTTTTGATGACCTTGACAGTTTTGAGGAATATTGGACAGGTATTTTGTAGACTGGCCTTCATCTGGGATTTATCTGATGTTTTTCTCATGATTAGACTGGGGCTGTGGAGTTTGGGGAGGAAGATCATTGAGGTAAAGTGTCATTCTCATCCCATCTATCGAGGGTACATATCACTATTGATGTTAACCTTGATCATCTGGCTGCTGTAGTGTTTGTCAGATTTCTCCACTGTAAAGTTACTCTTTTTCCACTTTTTGTACTGTACTTTTTGGAAGAAAGTCTTATGCCCACACTTAGGAGGGTGGGGAGTTATGCTCCCTCCTTGATTGAGGGCAGAGTATCTACATGTATTTGGAATTTGTGTGTGTGTGTGTGTGTGTGTGTGTGTGTGTGTGTGTGGTACGCGGGCCTTTCACTGTTGTGGCCTCTCCTGTTGCGGAGCACAGGCTCCGGATGTGCAGGCTCAGCGGCCATGGCTCACGGGCCCAGCCGCTCGGCGGCATGTGGGATCTTCCCGGACCGGGGTACGAACCCGTGTCCCCTGCTTTGGCAGGCGAACTCTCAACCACTGCACCACCAGGGAAGCCCAACATGTATTTGGAATTTTATGGCACAGGAGATGTGTCTCTTCTTTCCCGTTTATTATTCAATCATTTATTTATGTAAGTATGGATCACGGATATTTATTTTATTCCTTGGCTTATATTCCAGTATTATTTTATTTATCTTGTTTTGCCCAAATTTTTCAACTTCGGTCATTGTAAACTCTTTTAGTAGGCTCCTGTGGCCTTTGACGTCAGTCAGTCACCAATCTGTCAGTCCATCCCTCTTTATTCTCTTGCAATATTACCTGATATTTATTGAATTCTTACAATAAATCAATAAATATTGTCACAGCTACTCCATATTCTGTTTTATTCATCATTGGAATGGAAGTATTTTCTCTCTAGGGTCCCAGAGGAAGTAGAATCTATCTAGCAGTCCTTGTTATTACCAATTCCACTTCTCAGTGGAAAACGATCAGAGTGAATGATTTCTCTAAATGTGCACAAAGGGCCATATGAGGGTTAGGGAGGTATGTTTCCTTGGCAGCTGTCAGGAAGGTGCATTGTTGATTAAACTAGGAAAGCAAGAACCTTCCTAAGAGGATGTCCATCTACTCTGCTATAATGAATTGGTGCGTTTTATTGCATTTTAAGTCATGAAGATAACATTCTGTAATCTGCATAATAAATTAGGGCTCTATTTGTACATTACAAGGTAAGAAACAAATATGCTGATTAACAGTTACTCTGCTGAGGGCAAGTACATCAGGAAGGAGAACCGGATACATGAAAACAGATGGTCGATGTGACAGGTGGGTACGGGGATGCTTCAGTGGAGAACCAGCTTCTGGATCCTCATCCAAATAGGACAGATGTATGATGCTTGTTGCCAAAGAACAGTAAAAGATAGGAGAGCCCCAAAATCAATACTCCTGGGGCAGCAAGGCAGAGTTTGAAATACGTAAGAACTGTGGGAACAAATTATTCTAGTTATGAGGGGATCTGGCTGTTTACTGCCTCTCACCAATACAAAATATGACTTGGTCATCATGAATCATGTTACTTGTGGACATGTGCACCCCTTCCTTACCTGCCAGAGCTCTGCTGTTTGTCACCTGTGAGATGGAGAACAGACTCAGCCACCCTTCATAAAATGGTATTTTTGACTGAATTGCAATCCATGGAAGCTTAAAAATTCTGCTTGATGCTTTACCCTCTTCTCATTTGAGGAAACAACATTTTCAATGAAGAATTCATGTTTATTGTCTCTTTTTTAGAAGTCTGAGATTACTTTTCCCTGAACACCTGCTATCTAATGATCACTTTGGAAAATAGGTTGTTTTCCTCCCCATTATACAGATGAAAAATAGCTCAGAGAGCTGAATTCCTGGCTCAGGGACCCACAGGTGGTAGCTGGCAGAGATACCATCTGAGTCTGGGCAGGTTTGTATAGTTCCCTTGACTAAGCTTTCCCCAGTCACAGTGACACCTCTCTCCACTGCCTGGTGAGCTCTGATGAGCCCTGCTTCCTGGAGATGAAATACTCACTGATGAGTCTTTTCAGAGAGGGTTGTCAGATTTAGCAAATAAAAATACAAGATAACTAATGGTTAACTTTTTAGTATAAGTATGTCCCAAGAAATATTTGTGTCTGGTATTTTATCTGGCAATACCATTTTAAGGAGAGCTTTTATTAAAGTACCTTTTGCATTGTATTCCCAGGAGACACGCTGGTTCTCCTTTTTAAATAGAGCTGCAAGGGTACTCATGCACATGCACTCCTTAAAGGGAATGACCATATCAGAATAATTTCTCAATCTCCAGCAGGAAAAATTTTACATGTAGAAATATTCAATAAATATGTGTTGAATGAATTCCCTAAAGTTAAGATAGACTTACAATTATTTATATATTGTGGTAAAATCACTTAAGGATATTTAGAATAGCAAAATAGCATATTAGAAATAGATATAAAAATAAAAAGAAAGGAAAAGATGATAGCGAATATGAACTTGGAAAAATGAATACAAAAATCTGAACCATGAAGACCTTTGCTGCATATAGGAATGGAGTAACATCTAGTTCTACCATAGTCTCTTCTGAGAATCTTGCCTTTTTCTTAACCTAAGCATGTTACTAGCTGTAAGTAGCAAATATCCCATCCACCCCTCCCTTCCCCACTGCCAGGACTGCAGGCTCAGCTCTGACCAGGTTCAGGGACATGCCTGACCTGGGAAGAAACTTCAGAAGCCCAGTTCCATCTTCTGGTGACTCATCCTCACCTCAAGGGGCTGCTAGCCTAGATCTGTACATTGTATCCTGGCTTTGACATCCTGGCAGGCACTCATGGTGCCCTAAGTAAGACACTTTAACCTATTCTCAGCAGTCGCATTAAGGACTGGATCCTGTCTGGAACGCAGTGGGTAGCACCAGCTCCCTGCTCCAACACGTCCATAGCCAAC
This sequence comes from Stenella coeruleoalba, assembly GCF_951394435.1. NCBI lineage: Eukaryota > Metazoa > Chordata > Mammalia > Artiodactyla > Delphinidae > Stenella > Stenella coeruleoalba. Next base: position 55,748,395 of record NC_137156.1, read on the forward strand.
CTGAATGTCATCATGTGGCCTACTTCTGTAACCCCTATTGCCTTATGCTGCTTATTAATCAAGATATTTTGTCACCTTTTGGGGGTACCACTCTTTTAGTACACAATCAGGTTGCTCTGTGTGGATCCCTTTTACCATTTTTGTACATATATATCCCTCAATGCCCTTTTGTTTCCAGTACTAATGCCCATTTAAAGGAGGACTGTCCTCAGGCTTTTGGCGCCTCACTCACCTACACCAAGGGAACCCAGAGTGTCTAGGAATTTAAATTCCCCTTATCCTGGACAGCCTACCAGGTAAACCTAATCTACCATTCCTTGGGATTTCCTTGTGGCATAAGTCCTTTGTGGTATAGCTTACACTCCAGAATTCCCCTGTGGGATCAGGCGAAGAACTACCCTCTGTAAGACTTGGCTTGGTTTTCTTCTTCCCTCCTTGCTTCCCACTACCCTACTGGTTTTCTCTAGAAGCACTTCCTTGATGAATCACTTGCACTGGCATCCTTCCTTGGGTTCTGCTTCCATGGAATCCAACCTAAGGCACCCCACTTCCTCCCTACTTGGACTATCACCTGCTACCTTCTTGTCATGGAGTAGGACAAGTCTAGAATCCTCTGGCATAGACCTTCCCAAGTAGAAGGTTTAGTTACAAATCAAGGTGATTTCCATCTGCTGCAGGGGTTTGGTGAGCCAGACGATACAAGAGCAGCTTGTAATCCATAGCCCGGACTCTTCTCCTTTAACAGGCCTTGTGAGGCCACACTCATCTCCATGCAGGCAGCAAGCTCTTCCCCATTTGGGATGCTGAGCTTTTCACCAAATGTTATTAGTATTGGAGGTATGCTATTGACTCTGCTATTTGAAATTTGTTCTTAGAACACTGATTTACTACCTGTCATTTTACTGCTATATATTTATAATAAGATAACTGAATTTTATTATTCTTCCCTTTTAAATTCCCAAGACATTCAGGGGGGAAGAAAAAGAAAAGGGTTCACTGTCCTGCCAGTGGGTTTGATTCTCAAAGAATTGTAACATTTTATTTTTCACAAATGTTGTGCTCTATGGCAGTGAAATCATGAAATGGAGGACTTAGAGAAGAGATGGTTATCTTCATTAGAAGCTAGAAAAAAGAGATGAAAAAAGCAAGACTTGGTCAAGGCCATCCAGGGAGGCAGTAACAAGGCAAGGAGGAAAAGCATCTTAAAACTGTGTGACATTCTTCTAAGTAGAATCTCCCTCTGGAATGAATGTCTCTTTATCCAAGTGTCATCTCTCTCTAAATCTTGCCTAAACCAAAACAAGATTAATCCTTTCCTCTTCTTTGTCTCCACACCCCACTGCTCCAGCAGTGGGAGCAATTGATTGCAAGAGATAGAGTTTTTAATGCTAACCTGAGCCAACCTGGGGGATGGCACTGCCTTTTTGTCTCTTTATTTCTAGTGTCAAGCAGCGAACCATTTTCACAGTGATGGTCTAAAAAATATATATATTAAGTAAAACATAACAAGGTTCTGCCATCAAAATATTATAGACTAAGGAAGGAATGAGAAGAATGGAAGAGATTAAATAATTGAGTCTCAATGTGTATGTTCCCCCAAAATCTGTATGTTTCAATCCTAGTGCTATCATATTGGGGATTAGGATTTCAACATATGGTTTTTGGGGGGACAGAAATGTTCAGACCATAGCAAATGGCTTAGCCACTCACTATTTTTAAAAAGTTCTTAATTACTTTGGGATTCTAAACAAGATTATCAATAATCGAAGAGATAGGAAAAAACAGACATACGCCTAGCATCCTTGACTCTTGAGTGGGAGTGCTAAGGCTGGACCTTCAGGCAGCTAAAACCATGCCCTATTGAGGACACTGGATTGGATGTTTGTATCCAGTCTGCCTCCTACTCAACGGCTTCAAGTTTGTACACCTGGTCCAAAATGATTTATGTGCCATCTCTACAGAAGAGGAACTTCTGTCCTTAAATCCCCCAAGATCAAAGTAAAGCAGGGTAAACGGCAGAAGCAGAAGAAAATTGAATGTGTTCCACTGAGAATTCATAAATACTGAAGATAAAACATAGCCATTTTTCAAGAAATTATTAATAACTATACTCGCTGTACTATTGAACTAGGCAGCTAGGGGAATACAAATGTGGGTGAGGCTGGATCCCAGCCTCTGAAGAATCTGTACTCTAAATCTAGGAGCCGCTAATTAATTAAATGCTAATCTAATGAGGAGAGGCAGGGAAGATGAAACTGCAAGAGGTTTATACAAAATCCATCATACAGTGTATATTTGTACATTTAAGCCTGACACTTGAATGCCGTGGATGTCTTTGAGGTTCTAGTGAGAGTGCTGATCCTTCTTCCCAGAAATATATACGTATTTACAGGAACACACATGCATTTAAGGTCAGGACCTCACTGGAGCCCAGATTCAGAACCTCTGCTTCAGTATGAAGAGATGTATATTTGGGCTCAGAAATTGTGATTACTTTTCATTTGAATATTCTTGGTTGAAATCAGCTGGCAAGAATGGCACATAGAGAGCAGTGTCAGAGACCTAAAGACATAGAATCTGTATCAGGGAGTAGAAGCAAATTAAGAGTTAGCAAATTAAGACAAAGAAGAATAAAAGTGGTAAAGTAAATTGGAATATGTTTATAAAGCTAAACAGCCAGTTATAAAAATATGAAAAATATTTTATGAAAATTTTGAGGGTATAAGCAATGTGCAGAAAAAAAATTCTGACCTCATTGTATGGAAGGAAAATTAAGTGTATTTTATAAATATAATAATATATTTACACAAGAATATTAAATTTGCATAAGAAACTTGTTCAAGGATACATGGAAAAAATTACAGCAGTTACTATGGAAGAGAAGGAAGGGGCAGAGCACATTTTTCACCTGATTTTTTTTCATATGATTGAATTTTTATCAGGAGTGGGTTGTATCTGAGACAAGAAGAGACACAGTGGGCGTTATAATTATTCCTGATGTACACAGAATCCACCTGTGCTCTTGCTTGAGCCATTGCAACACCCACAACTGTGTATTAGGAACACCCTACAATTTGAGCACTTCGAGTTTTCCCAGAAGCAGACTTGAGCCAAGGATTTAGGAGCAAATGCTTTATTAAGAAAATGCCTCCAGGAGAACTCAGCAAGACAGTAGGCAAATTAAGATAGGGAAAGCAAGGGATAATTTCAGGCAAACTCTAAGTCTCAGCCTTATCCAACAGGGAGCTCTGGAGTGTAAATCACACTTCAGAGTGCTTTGCATGGAGGCAAAAGAACTTGGCATCTATCATTCCACACCAGACATTGGTAGGCTATATGGGTCTCCTGTTGTCTGGGAGTTGTACCAGTGAGGGGACCCCAGTGTCCCAGGGCAGTCCTCTGCAGGATGGAGGTATAGCTGTTGGCAGCAAAGCACTGAGAAGCCGGGGATGTGTGCACAGAGAGGATAAAAGGGATCTGAGAGGCACTAGATGCGGCACCACTTGCACATCCACACTCAGCAGATTGTAGCTGCCGTCAGTCAACAGATGCTTATTGACAGTCTAGAGTTGTCCTGCCCAACATGGTAGCCACCAGCCAATGTGGCTATTGATGATTTGAAAAGCATCTGGTCCAAAAAGAGATATGCTGTAAGTGTAAAATAAATACTGATTCTGAAGATTCAGTAAGAACAAAAAGGAATGCACACCTCACTAATAATCGTTTTCTATTGAGTACATGTTGAAATGATAATATTAAACATATATTATAGAATAAATAAAATACATTATTAAAATAAGTTTACCTATTCCCCTGTACATTTTTAGTGTGGCTCCTAGAAAATTTTAAATTACATATGTGGCTCATACTAACTTTCTTTTAAACAGCACTTGTCTAGAATATGACTGATACTGTGCTAACTGTTGAGATACTGCAGTGACCAAGAGAGACTTGGCCCCTGCCCTCATGATGTCTACAGTCCAGTGGTTGTAACAGTAACAAGATGGTATCATTTATTTTAAATATGATGGTGGAAATAACAGAGTAGACAACCAGGAGGAGCTTATATCAGAGAGACTCATCAGAAAAGACATCTCTGAAGAAAAATCTTTTAAACGCGAAGACTGGGACAGGGAGTTCCATGGAAATATCTTGAAGGGGTATGTGAGAGGGGGAGTTGAAATGTTTTAGGGGTATTCCAGGCCAGAGGACATCAGGTGGCAAGAAAATGCATCTATGAATTACTTAGCCATTTGGTTATATTAGTATAAATGGTCTTAAGACCACTGAATGGTGAAAATAACATAAATTCTAATTCAGGTAAGATGGTTTTTTGGGACCCTGGTCCACCATCTTCTCAGTCTGCTGGCTTTCCGAATAAAGCCGCTATTCCTTGCCCCAACAACTCGTCTCTTGATTTATTGGCCTGTCGTGTGGCAAGAAGTATGAACTTGGACTCAGTAACATATAGTCTATACTCAATAAACATTTACTGAGTCAGAGCCTCTTGTGAGTTACTGTAACTATGAATGGATTCCTTCCCTGTGATCCATGACTTCATAGGAAGCTGGGGGAAGATGCAGCGTGACCCGCTGTGGCGAATACACTGATAGAATGCTGGAGAAGAAAGTTCAGAACAGTGACTTTGTCTGAAACAGGAGAATCCAAGAAGGCTTCAAGGAGAAGGTGATATTTGGCGTGGACCATGAAGGAAGAATAAGGCTTTTATAAATACAAGGCAAAGAAAAGCATTCCTGGCAGAGAGAATATTACAAGAAAAGCCACAGGAAGGTGAAATTGTCCAGGAGTCACTTGGAAGTATGAAACTTAGAGTATGGTAAGGAGGTGTGTGTGTCTAGAGCCTTAGAATAGACAATGTGGCTTTGGACCAAAATGCTGTGGGGAAGAGTTTAGATTTATTCTTTCTTTTTCCTTTTTCTTCTCAAAGTATGCATGCAAGTTTTAGTGCATGTTCTCCAGTTCTGTTAGAAAAGGAGCAAATAAGCAATAGCAAATCTTCATTTCTTAGTTTTCCTGATCACCGCTTCATCCTCCATAATTTACAAACTTTGTGTTATCTTTGTTCTCTCTGAGTTCATTAGGGTGATTATTGATTTATGAACAGTCTTAATGTGGCTCTTTCAGGCATCCTAAATCACTCTGACAGCAGCTCTGTAAATAGATCAATTTCTGCCTGTAAAGTTTGATGTTTCCTGTCCTAACAAACCATTATTTTGGCTAAAGTCAGATTCAGGAATTCTTTATCCTTGGCAAAGTATCACTAAATTAATCTCTGAAGGACTGAGGTAATATTATTATTCTTATGTCAAGTGGAAGTAATCAGCATGCTGGACTTCATCAAAGGTCTCTTGTTTACCAAGGTAGCTCTGTTGCCCAGTAAACAATGGGATGGGATTATTCAGTAACCTTGGATAACTGTGTTGACTATCACCTGAATTTAAGAGGAAAAGAGCAGGAGTCCTGATCACCATCCCCATAAATCACCAATGACTGAACTTTCAGGAACCTACAGTGAGCAATTCTTTGCATATATAAAAGGTGAGCACTCTTTCAGAGGGAGGCAGAATTTCTTGGTCCTTCTTGCATTTTCTTCTCCTTGTCATGACCACACACCACTAGCAAACACATACTTTTTAAGTCTTTTCATTTCTTAGAAAAAAGAGACTGCCATGGTAGAAATAGAAATGAGCTTGCAGTCAGAATATCTTGGTTATTGAGTTTGTGCAGCTCTACCTAACTAGCCGTTATGATATTAGGCGAAAGATCAGTTAATGTTCTGAAATGTTTCTCCTCTTTATAAAACAAAGAGCAACATGTCCTACCTTAGGGGCCATTGCAAAGGATGGGGTAATGCATATAATAGTTATTTGTATGTCATGCAGCTCTTTATAAAGGTAAAATTTTGCCACCACTCATTAACCCTGAAATTCTAAAAGGGTCAGGAATAAAACAATTATGCAAATATCACCATTCTAAAATTGCCATCAACTTAAGATATATATATGTTCAAGGAATATGGAGTACACTGTGTTCCTGTGAATCAAGTTTTTGGCCCCCAGTAGAAGAATGGGCAGGTAAAAATCCAAGGGCATTCTCCAGGGTCAAAGCATTCTCTCACCAGATCTTAGCCCATGTGGTAAGTGATGCTCAATCTCATTAGTTATCAGATAAAGGCAAATTAAAGCAATATTTGTATATAGTTCAATGGATTGTAACCTCCTCGAGCTTAACCCATATCTGCTTCTCTCTTGGGAGTTAGGTTACTCAGAGGAAGGTAAAAGTCTGTTTGCTTCTCCATGGAGAGTTTCACAGGGTCAAGAACAGACTTCCATAGGGGGAATCCTTGGGTTGCCCAATGACGGCAGTAATTGTGTGGCAAAATCTCTGATTCTTGGCTTTGTTTTAGGAAGTTCAACTTCTTGCAAATATAAACCACATTCTGAACTGGTTTTATCAGCTGAGAAAAAATAATGGTGTTTTTTTTTTTCTCTACCTACTTGAATCCTTTCTGTTTACTAATGAGAGTCATTTATGTGGCTCTTCTCAAGCCCCAAAATCTAAGCAATGGATTGTGAGTCTTAAAAAATAGACAGGGAATGGCAATTGGGGACAGCAAAGGCCTTAAGACTTTTTGTGGAGTTGGACTTGTGCATTTCTGATCGTGATGGCTTGTGGGGGTTCACATTGTATGTGGCTGGGTTTCATCTCACAGAGTCTAGATGGGAGCCGTAAGTTACCTTGAGTAAGTGCTGGCCTTGGTTAGTCACTGCAGCTTATGATTGCTTTGTCCTGTGGAGAGAAGCTGAGGCAGGGCACAAGTAAAATACAACCCACTCAGGTCTTAAGCAGATGCCTGCAGGACTACCAGGAAGCTTTACCAAAGGAGGTGGTCCAGGCCAGAGTCTTAGAATGCAGCTGCTGCTGCAGCTCGACCTTGAACCAAAGAGTTGCAGCTTCGCCTGGTATCAAAGAAGAGTTGGAGGCAGGATTAAAATATTTTAATATTCACGAGCCTAACAATATTTGACGCTTTCAAGTTGCTAGACACCCTGAATTTAGGACCACAAAAAGAGCTATGGTTCCAGTTTATGTGGCTTGTCCACGGGTCCAAAGAAACTGCCTACAACACATATTCAATGTGACTTTGGACTTGCTTTTTGCCTTACTTCTAATGATGTCTTTAGATTTCACACACCCAGAGACCTCACCCATAGAAAGATGGTCACTTTTATTTAAAAACAAATTTTTAAAATTGAGGGTCCTTATTTAAAAATAATATGCCATCTTTTTGGGACAAGAAAAAGATTTTTAGGAAATTATTGCAGACAAAAAGATTCTGAATAATTTTATAAGCCTGTTTGAAACACTGAGATTAATCAAGAAATTAAGCAATAATAAATGCTTTAAAAAATGACACTTTCATCTTGTGACAAAATAAGAAAAGATAGATCGATTAAGCTGGAAGAAAAAAAACTATTCTTTTTTTTTTTTTGCGGTACGCGGGCCTCTCACTGCTGTGGCCTCTCCCGTTGTGGAGCACAGGCTCCAGACGCATAGGCTCAGCGGCCATGGCTCATGGGCCTAGCCGCTCCGTGGCATGTGGGATCTTCCCGGACCGGGACACGAACCCGTGTCCCCTGCATCGGCAGGGGGACCCTCAACCACTGCGTCACCAGGGAAGCCCAGAAAGAGCTATTCTTTAAATAAAGGTTAAAATGCTATAATCTGGGCAGATATTAAGGGGAAAATTAGACGTTAAAGGACACAGTAGATAGGGGACCTTCAAGATGGCAGAGGAGTAAGACATGGAGATCACCTTCCTCCCCACAAATACATCAAAAATACATCTACATGTGGAACAACTCCTGCAGAACACCTACTGAACACTGGCAGAAGACCTCAGACTTCCCAAAAGGTGCCTGAGGGTGACCTACACGAAGAGTTGGGGCCAAAACCAAATCTGAACCCCAAGAGTTGTGCAAGCAAAGAAGAGAAAGGGAAATCTCTCCATGCAGACTCAGAAGCAGCAGATTAAATCCCCACAATCAACTTGATGTACGCTGCATCTGTGGAATACCTGAATAGACAACGAATCATCCCAGAATTGAGGTGGTGGACTTTGGGAGCAACTGTAGACTTAGGGTTTGCTGCCTGCAACTGACTTGTTTCTCATTTTATGCTTATTTTAGTATAGTTTTTAGCACTTGTTATCATTGGTGGATTTGTTTATCAGTTTGGTTGCTCTCTTCTTTTTTTTTCCATTTATTATTATTATTACTTTTTTATTTAATAATTTTAAAATTTTTTTATTTTTTAATTTTTCTTTCTTTTTCTCTCCCTTTCCTTCTGAATCATGTGGCTGACAGGGTATTGGTGCTCCGGCCTGAGCCTGTGAGGTGGGAGAGCCAAGTTCAGGACATTGGACCACTAGAGACCTCCCAGCCCCACGTAATATCAATCGGCCAGAGCTCTCCCAGAGATCTCTGTCTCAGTGCTAAGACCCAGCTGCACCCAATGGCCAGGAAGCTCCAGTGGTAGACGCCCCATGCCAAACAACTAGCAAGACAGGAACATAACCGCACCCAGTAGCAGAGAGGCAGCCTCAAATCATACTAACTTCACAGACACTCCAAAACACATCACCGGACATGGCCCTGCCCACCAGAAAGACAAAATCCAACCCCACCCATCAGAACACAGGCACCAGTCCCCTCCAACAGGAAGCCTACACAAGCCACTGAACCAACCTTACCCACTGGAGGAAGACACCAAAAACAATGGGAACTATGAACCTGCAGCCTGTGAAAAGGAGACCCCAAACACAGTAAGTGAAGCAAAATGAGAAGACAGAGAAATACACAGCAGATGAAGGAGCAAGATAAAAACCCAACAGACCAAACAAATGAAGAGGAAATCAGCAGTCTACCTGAAAAAGAATTCAGAGTAATGATAGTAAACATGATCCAAAATCTTGGGAGTAGAATGGAGGAAATACAGGAAATGTTTAACAAGGAGCTAGAAGACATAAGGAGCAAACAAACAATGAAGAACAACACAATAAATGAAATGTAAAAACCTCTAGAAGGCATCAGTAAAAGAAAAACTGAGGCAGAAGTACGGATAAGTGACCTGGAAGATAAAATAGTGAAAATAGCCAGCACAGAGCAGAATAAAGAAAAAAGAATGAAAAGAATTGAGTACAGTCTCAGAGGCCTCTGGTACAATATTAAACATACCAGCATTCGAATTATAGGGGTCCCAGAAGAAGAATAGATTAAGAAAGGGTCTGAGAAAATATTTGAAGAGATTATAGTTGAAAACTTCCCTAACATGGGAAAGGAAATAGCCACCCAAGTCCAGGAAGCGCAGAGAGTCCCATACAGGATAAACCCAAGGAGAAACACGCCAAGACACATATTAATCACACTATCAAAAAATAATACAAAGAAAAAATATTAAAAGCAGCAAGGGAAAAACAACAAATAACATACAAGGGAATCCCCATAAGGTTAACAGCTGATCTTTCAGCAGAAACTCTGCAAGCCAGAAGTGGGTGGCAGGACATATGTAAAGTAATGAAAGGGAAAAACCTACAACCAAGATTACTCTACCCAGCAAGGATCTCATTCAGATTCGATGGAGAAATTAAAACCTTTACAGACAAGCAAAAGCTAAGAGAATTCAGCACCACAAAACCAGCTTTACAACAATTGCTAAAGTAACTTCCCTAGGCCAGAAACATAACAGAAGGAAATGACCTACAAAAGCAAACCCAAAACAATTAAGAAAATGGTAATAGGAACATACATGTCGATAATTACCTTAATTATAAATGGATTAAATGCTCCAACCAAGAGACATAGACTGGCTGAATGGATACAAAAACAAGAGGTGCATATATGCTGTCTACAAGAGACCCACTTCAGACCTAGGGACACATACAGACTGAATGAGGGGATGGAAAAAGATATTCCATGCAAATGAAAATCAAAAGAAAGTTGGAGTAGCAATTCTCATATCAGACAAAATAAAGACTATTACAAGAGACAAGGACACTACATAATGATCAAGGGATCAATCCAAGAAGAAGATACAACAATTGTAAATATTTATGCACCCAACATAGGAGCACCTCAATACATAAGGCAAATGCTAACAGCCACAAAAGGGGAAATCGACAGTAACACAATAATAGTAAGAGACTTTAACACCCCACTTTCACCAGTGGAGAGATCAATCAAAATGAAAATAAATAACGAAACACAAGCTTTAAATGACACATTGGACAAGATGGACTTAATTGATATTTATAGGACATTCCATCCAAAAACAACAGAATACACTTTCTTCTCAGGTGCTCATGGAACATTCTCCAGGATGGATCATATCTTGGGTCACAAATCAAGCCTTGGTAAATTTAAGAATATTGAAATTATATCAAGAATCTTTTCTGATCACAATGCTGTGAGACTAGATATCAATTACAGGAAAAAAAATTTTTAAATACAAACAGATGGAGGCTAAACAGTACACTACTAAATACACAAGAGACTACTGAAAAAATCAAAGAGGAAATCAAAAAATACCTAGAAACAAATGACAATGAAAACACAACAACCCAAAACCTATGCAATGCAGCAAAAGCAGTTCTAAGAGGGAAGTTTATAGCAATACAGTCCTACCTCAAGAAACAAGAAACATCTCAAATAAACAGCCTAACCTTACACCTAAAGCAATTAGAGAAAGAAGAACCAAAAAAACCCCAAACTTAGTAGAGGGAAAGAAATCATAAAGATCAGATCAGAAATAAATGAAAGAAAAATAAAGCAATAGCAAGGATCATTAAAATGAAAAGTTGGTTCTTTGAGAAGAAACAAAATTGATAAACCATTAGCCAGACTCATCAAAAAAAAAAGGGAGAAGACTCAAATCAACAGAATTAGAAATGAAAAAACAGAAGTAACAACCGACACTGCAGAAACTACAAACAACTATATGCCAATAAAATGGACCACCTGGAAGAAATGGAAAAATTCTTAGAAAAGCACAACCTTCCAAGACTGAACCAGGAAGAAATAAAAATACAAACAGACCAATCCCAAGCACTGAAATTGAGACTGTGGTTAAAAATCTTCCAAATAACAAAAGCGCAGGACCAGATGTCTTCACAGGCAAATTCTATCAAACATTTAGAGAAGAGCTAACACCTATCCTTCTCAAACTCTTCCAAAATATAGCAGGGGTAGGAACACTCCCAAACTCATTCTAGGAGGCCACCATCACCCTGATACCAAAACCAGGCAAAGATGTCACAAAGAAAGGAAACTACAGGACAATATCACTGATGAACAGAGATGCAAATTTCCTCAGTAAAATACTAGCAAACAGAATCCAACAGCACATTAAAAGGATCATACACCATGATCAACTGGGGTTTATCCCAGGAATGCAAGGATTCTTCAATATGCAAATCAATCAGTGTGCTATACCATATTAACAAATTGAAGGATAAAAACCATATGATCATCTCAATATATGCAGAAAAAGCTTTTAACAAAATTCATCACCCATTCATGATAAAAACTCTCCAGAAAGTAGGCGTAGAGGGAACTTACCTCAACATAATAAAGGCCATAAATGACAAACCCACAGCCAACATTGTTCTCAATGGTGAAAAACTGATAGCATTTCCTCTAAGATCAGGAACAAGACAAGGTTGCCCACTCTCACCATTATTATTCAACATAGTTTTGGAAGTTTTAGCCACAGCAATCAGAGAAGAAAAAGAAATAAAAGGAATCCAAATCACAAGAGAAGAAGTAAAACTGTCACTGTTTGCAGATGACATGATACTATACATAGAGAATCCTAAAGACTCCACCAGAAAACTACTAGAGCTAAACAATGAATTTGGTAAAGTAGCAGGATACAAAATTAATGCACAGAAATCTCTTGCATTCCTATACACTAATGTTGAAAAATCTGAAAGTGAAATTAAGAAAACACTCCCATTTACCATTGCAACAAAAATAATAAAATATCTAGGAATAACCTACCTAAGGAGACAAAAGACCTGTATGCAGAAAACTGTAAGACACTGATGAAAGAAATTAAAGATGATACAAACAGATGGAGAGATATGCCATGTTCTTGGATTGGAAGAATCAACATTGTGAAAATGACTCTACTACCCAAAGCAATCTATAGATTCAATGCAATCCCTATCAAACTACCAGTGTTTTTTTAGTTCTAGTTTTATAGTTCTGGTTTTTCACAGAACTAGAGCAAATAATTTCACAATTTGTATGGAAACACAAAAGACCCCAAATTGCCAAAGCAATCTTGAGGAAGAAAAGTGGAGCTGCAGGAATCAGGCTCCCTGACTTCAGACTGTACTACAAAGCTATAGTAATCAAGACAGTATGGTACTGGCACAAAAAAAGAAATATAGATCAATGGAACAGGATAGAAAGTCCAGAGATAAACCCACACACATATGGTCACCTTTTCTTTGAAAAAGGAGGCAAGAATATACAATGGAGAAAAGACAGCCTCTTTAATAAGTGGTGCTGGGAAAACAGGACAGCTACATGTAAAAGAATGAAATTAGAACACTTCCTAACACCGTACACAAAAATAAACTCAAAATGGATTAAAGCCCTAAATGTAAGGCCAGACACTATAAAAGTCTTGGAGAAAAACATAGGCAGAACACTCTATGACATAAATCACAGCAAGATTCTTTGTGACCCACCTCCTAGAGAACCGGAAATAAAAACAAAAATAAACAAATGGGACCTAATGAAACTTAAAAGCTTTTGCACAGCAAAGGAAAACTTAAACAAGACGAAAAGACAAGCCTCAGAATGGTAGAAAATATTTGCAAAGAAATGAACGGACAAAGGATTAATCTCCACAATTTACAAGCAGCTCATGCATCTCAATATCTAAAAAACAAAACAACCCAATCCAAAAATGGGCAGAAGACCGAAATAGACATTTCTCCAAAGAAGATATATGGCTTGCCAACAAACACATGAAAGGATGCTCAACATCACTAATCATTAGAGAAATGCAAATCAAAACTTCAATGAGGTATCACCTCACACAGGTCAGAATGGCCATCATCAAAAAGTCTACAAACAATAAATGCTGGAGAGGGTGTGGAGAAAAGGGAACCCTCTTGCACTGCTGGTGGGAATGTAAGTTGATACAGCCACTATGGAGAACAGTATGGAGGTTCCTTAAAAAACTAAAAATAGAACTACCATACGACCCAGCAATCCCACTACTGGGCATATACCCTGAGAAAACCATAATTCAAAAAGAGTCATGTACCAAAATGTTCATTGCAGCTCTTTTTACAATAGCCAGGACATGGAAGCAACCTAAGTGTCCATCGACAGATGAATGGATAAAGAAGATGTGGAACACATATACAATGGGATATAACTCAGCCATAAAAAGAAACAAAATTGAGTTATTTGTAGTGAGGTGGATAGACTTTGAGTCTGTCACACAGAGTGAAGTAAGTCAGAAAGAGAAAAATACTGTATGCTAACACATATATATGGAATCTAAAAAAAAAAAAAAAAAAAGGTTCTGATGAACCTAGGGGCAGGACAGAAATAAAGACACAGATGTAGAGAATGGATTGAGGACACGGGGAGTGGGAAGGCTAAGCTGGGACGAAGTGAGAGAGTAGCCTTGACATATATACACTACCAAATGTAAGATTGATAGCTAGTGGGAAGCAGCTGCATAGCACAGGGAGATCAGGTTGATGCTTTGTGACCACCTTGGGGGGGGGGTTAGGGAGGGTGGGAGGGAGATGCAAGAGGGAGGAGATATGGAGATATGTGCATACATATAGCTGATTCACTTTGTTATACAACAGAAACTAACAGAACTTTGTAAAGCAGTTATATTCCAATAAAGATCTTAAATAAAAAATAAATGAAAGGACACAGTAGCTGGAAATATGAGAGAAAAGGAGATGTGCCCAGATTTAACTACTCTTACAGAGTGAATCAGAAGAAAAACGAGCTGTCTTAGCTGTTAAGAAGTTTCCAACAGTGACCAGAGCACAGAGGAATTTCGTGGAGGAGGGAGACCAAAGCGGATGGAAGTGTCTCCACCAGGGAGAATCAAGATCCAAGATCCTAAGAAGAGATGGCTTCAAAAAAAGCTACTGAAGATGGAAGGACCGTAGCAACGGAACTTGGGGACCTCATGTTAAAAATGGGGGCAGCTCTAATAGGCGGTTACAGAAAATCTGTACAGACTTGAGACAACAAGCACAAAATCCCAAACACATCATAAGGGAGGCTTTGAGGTGGCACAGCCATTGTTAGTTGGAGATATATGAATTGTCTGTACACTTAGTATACTAAGATCTACAAATGTCTCCCCAGACAGATGAGCCTGTGGGCCTCCAAAGGCATTTTTTTGCTACCCTAGGATTAAAGCGGAAACACAACAACATTCTAGACCTGTCAAATCCTGCTTTTATTTTAACTGAAACATACTTCTAGCCTCACAGAAGAGAAATACCTACTTTCTTATTATAAAAATAATGCCAGATTTTTAGATAGTAAAAGTTCACATGTCCTTAAAAGATAATAAATAACAAAAGTTCTATAACTGAGAGTCTGTGGTTATAAAACCAGCAAATCAGCCCTCTTTATGAGGAATCAGAGGATTCAGAGAAATTGGCATTGATCTGTTCATACAGACAGAGTTGATTTGGGCCTTAGTGAAACACAAGATAAAATAAACATGTTTATGGAACAAAAGCACTGGTAATAGCAGCAAAACTTTCCACAAGATGTGAGAGTCTGAACAGAAGATTTGCCATTTTCTCTCATTTGGGGTTTAAAGGAAACACAATTCATCTACACAGTATGGAAGTAGATGGGTCCCCTCCCCTCCACCTTTACTCTCCTGTTCTGCATTTTCCTTACAAGTATTCTGAATAATTTTCTTTGGCTAAACCTACAAAGACATTCATTCATTCTTTCATTCAATCAGCAAACATTGTTAACTTGAGTATTACTCAATCATCAGATATTTTTTGAGGGCCTATTATGTGCCAAGCATAGTCCAGGATGTAGAACAATATTGTTCACTAGAACATGGTTACAACACTTCCCCAAAGAGTAAAATTCATATCACATGAATTGGAGAAAACTGACAATGAAGTATAACAGGTGAAATCTAATTCAAAGGTGATGTCACCCATAAAGCAAATCCAAAATAGGAATCATTTTAATTAGACCCTAATATATATTCAGATTTTTTTCATTTCAACTTTCTGAATCAAAGGTGCTTCTAAAATGTGAGGTATTTACATTTTCCTACTATTTCCTACAAATTTCCTACCTAAATTTGGCATAGTAATCTATAAAAATAAACTTTTTAAAGTAAATTCTGATCATTTCACTGTGCAGTTTTTAGCTCTTGTATTTGGGTGATTTTTTTATGGTCAATTTGAACATTTTCCCTGTATTATCTAGTTGCTACGTAGACATAGATTTTTACTACACAGAAGAAATATACAGAAAAACATGGGGAAATAAAAGCAATAAACAACCTTGGAATACCTATTTGCCTGTAGTTTTTTTTTTCTGATTTAAGTAGCAAAACATGAGGGATAAATAGAAGTCAACAATGCCAACTTCTTTCATTTTTCACCCTCAAGCAAACATACCTTGAGTCTCTGATGCATACCCGGCCCTGTGCCAGTACTTGAAGAGAATAAATGACTCCTCTCTCCAAGAAGACAGTGGAAAGAACAGCCAAAAGAATGGTTCTGGAAGCCAAAAGAATGGTTCTGGAAGCAGGCTGACCAGGCATTACACCATCTCTCAGTAACTGTGACTTGAGAAAGCTCTTCATGGAGACCAGCCATGCACTTTGGGATCAGGCAAACCTGAGCTCAAATTCCAGAACTTCCACTTACTGGCTATATGATCTTGAATAAGTACTTAATGTCTGAGCCGCAGTTCTGTCAGCTTTAAATAGGGACCAAGAATCTTATTTTAAAGTTGTGAGGATGAAATATAATAAAAATCTGTAACATGTTTAGCTCAGTGCCTAGGTCATACAAAATATTCAATAAGTGCTGTGCTCATTCCTTTATCTGCCTGTGTGTTTTCTTCCAGATTTACCTCTGTAATCAAAAAGGATAATTGGGAGAAAAGAACCTTAGTGAAAAATTTGGGTTGATTCCTGGCATGTATCACTCCTTTGAAAGGATAGAATGTATTGCTGTGAGTAAAAACCACAGCTATAGACTGAGAACTTAGTGGAAATCTGTGGTAGTAATTGTCAGTCAGTAACAGGATGTTATCAACACCATAGACTCAATGAGTCAAGAAAGCCAAAGGATGGTAAGTTTTCTACTTCCTACAAAATGACACGTAGCACTTGCTGTACCAAGAGCTGAAGGTTAGTTTCAGCCAGATCAAAATTTTCACCATCTGTTCATGGAAAGATAAAACCCTTCTTCCTGTGTAATGGATAACGAGGATTTAAAGGGGATTGCCTCAATTTCAACATCAAATGGCTGTGTTTATGTGACCAAAAATTGCACACAGGAAACATAAAAAGAGATCAGTCAGTAAAACAGAACAATATAAACTATGAAATGCCTTTCTGAATCTCTTAGAAACATTCATTTGTTTTTCATGGAAGAGTGTAAATAAAGCAACAATGAAAAACATATTTGAGTTCCAGGTAGTTCAAATAAACTTCATTATTTCAAGCCTCCAATCTACAAAGTGCTATTTTTATCCTTCCAATATTCAAAGTATTTCATATCTTAATGAATTTTTTACTAATCATATAGGATAAAATATCTGTGTAATATTTTATATACGATTAAGCAATCAACTTATATTTAGAAACAGTAAAGATGCCTCTATCCTCCTGTCTTCCCTGAAACCAGTGAAAGAGGACAATAGAAGGCAAAAAATAAAATAAGATCTTTGATAAGCTCAAATGCAGCCACCACCACTTTTTGAACTTTTCTATGAAGAAGGACTTCATAATGCCATAAATATTGGATCTGGGAAAGCAAAAACTGAGAGGAAGATGTATTGACTAGATTTGGAAAAGCAAGCAGAAGTCTCAGCAGACCTCCTCAGGGAAGGATTCTACCTGCTACTGAAGATTGATAAGGCAGAAAGATGAACCAGCAACACGAGCCATATGCCAGGTATTGTTATGTGAAGGAAGGAAGGAGAGAAGGAGGAGATAAGGAAGAAAAAAGTGGGTTCAAGGGCTTTAGAGAAATAAATACTATGTAACTACTCAAAAATACTTGTGGCTTACCATAGGAGAGCCAAGAAGCTTTTCTCTGAGCTTAAAGCAAACAAATTATATCAAAAATAATAAGTATGCCATGAGGCTTGATAAACACATCTTTATAAAACCGTTGGAATTTTGAGACCTCAAAGAGGAAATACAAAGACAAAATAGAGATGATAAAGCAAAAGAATAATTTAAACGTAAAAGGGCAAGAATCTTTGACACCAGGGGTAGCTCAAATAGCTCTCAGAATTCCCTAAATGTCCTCAGAAAAACAGAAAAAACAACTGGAAAGAAAAAAAGCTCAGAGAATCCAAACGAATCTACAACCTATTAGAATTAACAAGTGAATTTAGCAAAATCATTGGGTACAAGATCAATGAATCAAAACAATTTTATTTCTAAATGAAAAATTAGAAGATAAAATTCAATAAATGATATAATTAAGCATAATTCAAAACACATCAGATACCTAGACATCAATCTAATATGTAATATCATTACACTGAAAGCTACAAAACATTTTCAAGAGGAATTAACATCTACATAATTAGAGGGATATACAAGTTTATGGGTATGAAGATTCCTGTTGCAAAGACTTAAATTACCTTCAAATTGATCTAAAGACTCTAAGAAGTTCCAGTCAAAATCTCAGCAGGTTATTTTTAGTTAACAAGCTAATTCTAATAGTTATATGAAAATTCAAAGAACTAAAAGTACCTATGACGATCTTGAAGATGAAAATCTAAGAGTGAGTTAGAGATCTTACACTACCACACATCAGGATTTACTATAAACCTCCAGTAATTAATATAGTGTGGTATGGGTGCAAGATAGATAAATAGAACAGAATATTCTACAAGCAGGCAAATATATGAACATTTGATTTAAGTAAAAAGAAGGTACTTCAGAACAGTGAGGGGAGGGTAGTCTTTTCAAAAAAATAATGCTGAGTCAATTACATATCCATATGGAAAAATGAAATTTGATGCCTAACTTACACAAAAAATCAATACGAGAGAGATCTTTAATCTAAATACAAAAGGTAAAATAATAATGATTTAGAAGAAAATTATTAGAATATATTCATGACTTTGGGATAGAAAAAGTTTTCTTGAACAAACAAACAAAAAGCACTTTCCAAAAAGTCAAAAATTGGTAAGTTAGATTACATTAAAACTGAAAACTTTTGTCCATCAAAATGTTCCATTAAGAGATTGGAAAGGCGGGCTTCCCTGGTGGCACAGTGGCTGGGAGTCCGCCTTCCGATGCAGGGGACCCAGGTTCGTGCCCCGGTCCAGGAGGGTCCCGCGTGCCGCGGAGCGGCTGGGCCCGTGAGCCATGGCCGCTGAGCCTGCACGTCCAGAGCCTTTGCTCGGCAACGGGAGAGGCCACAGCAGTGAGGGGCCCGCATACCGCAAAAAAAAAAAAAAAAAAGAGATTGGAAAGGCAACCCAAAGAGTAGGAGAAGATGTTTGAAATAGATATATCAAAAAAAGCACTCATATATAGGCTGCAAATTATATATATATATATATGCTGTAAATTTTAAAAGAAAGTGCACAATCCAAAATAGGTAAAAGACTTGAACTGACATTTACAAAAGCAGATATCCAAAATGCCAAAGTATATGAAATGGTGTTCAATTTCATTAGTCACAAGAAAATGCAAATTAAAACCCACAATTTTATAACACTGTACACCCACTAGGTTTGTATCTAAAATTCCAATGGTTGACAGTACTATAGCATAACCAGTCACTACAGGTAGGATTGTAATCGGCACAATCACAATGGAAAATTGGTTGTTGATACCTACTGAACATTGAAGATATGGCTATCCTAGTCCCTGAATTCAGTTTCTATCATTATAATCAACAATATTCACCAAAAACATATGCTAGGATGTTATTCAAAATAGTCTCAAATGACCCAAATGTTAACAATAGAATAATGTATTAATTATGATGTATCCCTACAAACAAATGCTGTGTAGCAATGACAGTGAAACAAAATACTGCCACATAAGGCACTGTGGATAAATTTCATAAACATAACCTTGAATGAAGACTAAATGATTTCATTTATGCAAAATCCACAAAGAGGCAAAATGAATTTATGATGTTAAAGTAAGGAGAGAGGTGACCTTTGGATAGGAAGATGATGGGGGGTAGGAAGTTTCTGGAATGCTGTCAACATTCTATTTCATATGTGAGTGTAGTTAGAACAATGTGTTTTTTCTATGATTCATATACCATTCAGTGTATTTGTTATACTTCAAAATTTAACTTTTAAACAGTGTATTACCTACCAAATACATATGTTTCCCAGATTTTAAATGTTGCGCATATCATTTTATAAAAAAAAAACAACTTGCCCACTTGATAAGTTTTTAAAAAAATAAAGAAAAAGGAGGCATACATCCTTTTGTTTGAATTTGCTCTTTTGTGAGTACTGCACTACTATAATACTTTGAATTTGTACTACTTTGAATAGTGCGATTGAACATTTTTTCTTGTTAATTTGCCATTTGTATTTCTTTTTCAAACTGCTCATGCCTTTTGTTCAAAGTTTTCTCTGTGGTGTGTACAATTGTTATTATTATTACTACTTGAAGGTTCTGCATGCGGTAATGGAATTAATGGCTTACAATGTGTATATGGTTATGAGCTCTGTGTCACCTTGGGAAAATTATTGACTCTCTTAAGCTTTCACCTTCCTCATCCGAAAAACTGGATAATAGCATCAACAATCCTGAAAAGTTTACTTTTTAAGAATTACATAGGCATCTAGGTGACGTGGACATCAAAAATGTTTTTCCCACTTTTCACAAATTTTTGAGCATCTATTGTATGTAAAGACATGCTAGTCATTAGACTGGGATAAAAGAACATTTTTTCCATTAAACCAGTGTGCTGGTCAGTTGTCAGTCAAAGCATCGTGATTCTTTTCTTTTTTTCTTTTTGTTGTTGTTATTATAACCCCTTTATTTTATTTTATTAACATCTTTATTGGAGTATAATTGCTTTATACTGGTGTGTTAGTTTCTGCTGTATAACAAAGTGAATCAGTTGTACATATACATATATTCCCATATCTCTTCCCTCTTGCGTCTCCCTCCCTCCCACCCTCCCTATCCCACCCCTCTAGGTGGTCACAAAGCTCCAAGCTGGTCTCCCTGTGTTATGCAGCTGCTTCCCACTAGCTATCTATTTTACGTTTGGTAGTGTACATATGTCCATGCCACTCTCTCACTTCGTCCCAGCTTACCCTTCTCCCTCCCCATATCCTCAAGTCCATTCTCTAGTAGGTCTGTGTCTTTATTCCCGTCTTACCCCTAGGTTCTTCATGACCTTTTTTTTTTTTTTTCTTAAATTCCATATATATGTGTTAGCATACGGTATTTGTTTTTCTCTTTCTGACTTGCTTCACTCTGTATGACAGACTCTAGGTCCATCCACCTCACTACAAATAACTCAATTTCGTTTCTTTTTATGGTTAATATTCCATTGTATATATGTGCCACATCTTCTCTATCCGTTCATCCAATGATGGACACAGGTTGCTTCCATCTCCTGGCTATTGTAAATAGAGCTGCAATGAACATTTTGGTACATGATTCTTTTTGAATTATGGTTTGCTTAAGGTATATGCCCAGTAGTGGGATTACTGGGTCGTATGGTAATTCTATTTTTAGTTTTTTAAGGAACCTCCATACTGTTCTCCATAGTGGCTGTATCAATTTACATTCCCACCAACAGTGCAAGAGTGTCGCCTTTTCTCCACACCCTCTCCAGCATTTATTGTTTGTAGATTTTTTGATGATGGCCATTCTGACCAGTGTGAGATGATATCTCATTGTAGTTTTGATTTGCATTTTCTAACGATTAATGATGTTGAGCATTCTTTCATGTGTTTGTTGGCAATCTGTATATCTTCTTTGGAGAAATGTCTATTTAGGTCTTCTGCCCATTTTTGGATTGGGTTGTTTGTTTTTTTGTTATTGAGCTGCATGAGCTGCTTGTAAATTTTGGTGATTAATCCTTTGTCAGTTGCTTCATTTGCAAATATTTTCTCCCATTCTGAGGGTTGTCTTTTGATCTTGTTTATGGTTTCCTTTGCTGTGCAAAAGCTTTGAAGTTTCATTAGGTCCCATTTGTTTATTTTTGTTTTTATTTCTGTTTCTCTAGGAGGTGGGTCAAAAAGGATCTTGCTGTGATTTATGTCATGGAGTGTTCTGCCTGTGTTTTCCTCTAAGAGTTTGATAGTATCTGGCCTTACATTTATGTCTTTAATCCATTTTGAGTTTATTTTTGTGTATGGTGTTAGGGAGTGGTCTAATTTCATACTTTTACATGTACCTGTCCAGTTTTCCCAGCACCAGTTATTGAAGTGGCTGTCTTTTCTCCACTGTATATTCTTGCCTCCTTTGACAAACCCACAGCCAACATCGTCCTCAATGGTGAAAAACTGAAACCATTTCCACTAAGATCAGGAATAAGTCAAGGTTGCCCACTCCCACCACTGTTATTCAACATAGTTTTGGAAGTTTTTGCCACAGCAATCAGAGAAGAAAAAGAAATAAAAGGAATCCAAATCAGAAAAGAAGAAGTAAAGCTGTCACTGTTTGCAGATGACATGATACTATACATAGAGAATCCTAAAGATGCCACCAGAAAACTGCTGGAGCTAGTCAATGAATTTGGTAAAGTTAAAGTAGCAGGATACAAAATTAATGCACAGAAATCTCTGGCATTCCTATACACTAATGATGAAAAATATGAAAGTGAAATTAAGAAAACACTGCCATTTACCATTGCAACAAAAAGAATAAAATATCTAGGAATAAACCTACCTAAGGTGACAAAAGACCTGTATGCAGAAAATTATAAAACACTGATGAAAGAAATTAAAGATGATACAAATAGATGGATGCCATGTTCTTGGATTGGAAGAATCAACATTGTGAAAATGACTCTACTACCCAAAGCAATCTACAGATTCAATTCTATCTCTATCAAACTACCACTGGCATTTTTCACAGAACTAGAACCAAAAATTTCACAAGTTGTATGGAAACACAAAAGACCCCGAGTAGGCAAAGCATTCTTGAAAACGAAAAATGGAGCTGGAGGAATCTGGCTTCTTGACTTTAGACTATACTACAAAGCTACAGTAATCAAGACAGTATGGTACTGGCACAAAACCAGAAATATAGATCAATGGAACAGGATAGAAAGTCCAGAGATAAACCCACTCATATATGGTCACCTTATCTTTGATAAAGGAGGCATCGTGATTCTTTATGCCTCCCATTTCCATCTTCATTCTCCTCAACATCCCTCAGGGTGGTGCTTTCCTTTCCATTCCCATCATCGCTGCATGCATTCAGGCCTTCATCTTGCCTACGTGGATGTTGTAACAGCTTCCTACCTGGTCTCTCTGCCTCCCTCTCATTACTCCCCAATCAGTTCAGCTTCCTGCTGCCAGATGGGTCCTTCTAAATGCAGCTCTGATCATACCAAGCCTCCTGTTTCCCTCCACGTGGATTCTCTTCACTTTATCAATTTACAGAAGACAATCATCTTCTGATTCCTACTTTTCCTCTCAAGCTTCATCTCCTAACATTCCCCAATTAGCCTCTTATGTTTCAAAGTTTCAAAAATGTATATGTTACAGGACCTTGCATATGGCACCCCTCCTCTCAAGAATATGTCTTTGGCTTTGGCTCTTTTCCTTGCTCCATATTCACCTCAGACACCATCTTCTCTGGGAAGTCTCCTCATCCCTGGCACTGGTGATTCTAGCTCAGCTGATCCTCCTATAAACTCTCATAGTCTCATCCCATGATCTGCATAATTTCCCTTGGATCATTTATTCATTTATCTGTCCAACTCACTACTCTAAGACCTACTAAGGAGCAAAGACTGTCTTTTGTATCATTGTCCCCTGAGCCTGAACAGCTCTGTATGAATGAGTGAATGAGTGAACAAATGAAAGAGCATAAGATTGGATCAGCTCTCATATCATGCTTCTCAGCAACATTCTCAGGGAAATTTTAATAGGAACTGAATAAAAGTCAAGTTAGGATGGAATTTCTGAAAGAAGAGACAGATTATAGTAAACTTTACCCTCTGTAGTAATGCAGAAACATTCCTTTTCTAGGTGATAGATGATAGATAGAGAGATAGATAGATAGATAGATAGATAGATAGATAGACTAATTCATATGGCCATTTCTGACAAGGATTCAAATGTCATAGCTTCAGGGCACTTGAAGAATATATTATCTTTGGCGGTCCTGTGTTATTATTCTCCCTAGAATGATTCATCCCCTCAATTTTCATACTGCTCTTAAATCAGGGCTATGGGGTTAAAGGAAAACAATGTATATTCCTTTGTAAGTGGTTGTAAATGCACATTATAAATGGCTCCACTGCTTCTTTGGGGAGGATGGAGCTCATCCCTTCTTTTGCTGCCTAAAGGCTCTATTTTAGAGCTTATGTACTTGAGGGTTAGCTCATGTAACATAAATTCACCAAAAAACTTAAAGTGAGATCACATCTGTGCAGCCCATAGAAAGATGACTTAAAGTTGTCTTCTCTTAGTAATTAAAAAGGAGAAGATTTGGAGACCATATCCTTAAAAACTGACTAGAGTGCACTGTCAATCAATCTACAAATATAGATTTACTTCTTCTAGGATTATAATAACTATATATATATATGATATATTTATGACGTGGATTTTTTTTCTGAAGTGTTTACTCATCAACTACTTCTTTATGAGTATTATTTTTCTGTCAGTGACCAAGTTGCACTTACCTGAGCCTCTCCTTCAGTATCTGCCTCAGCACTTTTCACCTACTTGGCTCTCAGCTAATGTGGGTTTGAAGTGATCCTCAATACCTCCCATGAACCAGGAATCCAGGAAGTATCTGATTTTTTTTTTACATGAATGTTTCTAAGGGAGAGAGGTCCCTGTCCCCAGTTTCATCTATGTTCTTCAGACATCCATTTGCAACACACTTTTGCTTCCAATCTGCTGCGTGATGGATAGTGGCAGCTGCACAGAAAACCACTCAGAGACCATAGGAAAGACGGGAGTAGCCATTACCTCGAGTTTGTGCACATTCCTACCATTATCCTTCTCCATCTGAGTGTGAGCTGCAATCATAGCTTGTCAAAAAGTATGACATATCCCCTATTTCCTTTAGTACCACTGGTTTCTGGTGACTCACTGTGTCATTTAACTAAGTTGGTGACATCTGTGTCTGTGCTACCATAAAATATGTAGTTGGTGATACCCCTCATCCTTTTGGATTGAACATATTTGTGTAATTATTTGTGATCGTTCTGTGTATGAATGTATAAGTGCTTATGTTTGTATGCATCAGTCAGTACATGAGAATAGCCATAACAAGAACCCTAGAATTTGTAGATAAGTACCAAAATAAAAAACCGACATAAGGATCAAACAGAAATATGCCAATTTACCTTAAAGAGATAAAATGATTCCAAGGTCAGCAAGATTTGACATCATCCTGAGTGAGGGTAGAAATACATCTAAACATGAATGGTCCAAGAGGAAGTAACTGTCTAGACTAAGAAACACTGGGAAAAAGGGGAAAGTTAGGGAGACAAATATTGTAGTGTCCATTCAACCCTCTCTAAGGCAAGTGGGTGCCCTGGAGAAATGATGACAAAATCGTCTGCTTGGTAAAAATAACTCGGTCACAAGGACCATAACTCTCGCTCACATACCATACTAACCAGACAGTCTTCCAATCACAAAGCTGTTTTTCCAAGTATGTCCACATCAGGAAAAAAGACAACCAGGATTGAGGACCTAAGTAGCCGCACCACTGCACATGTATCATACAAATGCACATACAGCACCATACACACACAGAATAAGATGGCATGGTAGTTTAGATACACATGTCCTGCATATGCATGTAAGTTTACTTGGTGTGTATGTCTTGGTGTTTACTTCTCCAGAAGTCAGATCAGTTCTGAGACACTGGAAGGTCTGAGCACATAGAGATGCACCAAAAGGCCAGAGGGTGGAGGAAACTGAGAATGTTGTCAAAAGAGTGATGGAGGCAATGGCTTCAGGGAATCAGAGAGAGAAGAAAGTGTAAAATAGAGAGAAGTTAGAGAGACTGGGGGATTAGATGAGATCAAAGGGCAGAGGATGTGGGAGAAACTCAGTGAGCAGGCTGAAATGATGTGAAATTGTGATCAGAAACTGGGAAATCTAAATTTATGATTTAGAGGCAAAGGAGTAGATTCCAGTGGTTGCAAGGTTCAGGATGTGGCCGTGGGAGATCATTGAATATGAACTCAAGATGTTGTCTGAGTCATTCATTCAGACATTTGTCATCTTGGATTGTAGCAGGAAGAGAGTTAGACAGGAAGACTATGCATTAAATGCCAGATTCTTCAAAGACGGGAGGCCAAATATTTTACCCACTTAGCTATTATGTCTTCATATTTTGCTCATGCTCATCCCCCTTGGTGGAATGCCATCCCTGCCCTGCATTGCTCTAGCATATTTCCGTGGAGAACACGTACATTTCCCCTAGAACATGAATTCTTATTGGCATATCCTCCCTACAATGTAAGTTCATTTTTAATGGAATACATATAATGCAATGGCTAAGTCTATACACACTTACTGAATGCATAAAGGAAACGTCATAATCATGGAGGTCATTCTGGAATGTAATCCACGAAATTTATTGAAATGTTTTCTAGTGGTATTAAAAGAACCAGGACAGAGAGGCAATAAAGAGATCAAGAAAGAATAGTAATTTATTATTTATTTAAATTTATTTATTTGTTTTTGGCTGCGTGCGGGCAGCGAGGAGGGGCTGCTGTTCGTTGCAGTCTGCGGGCTTCTCATTGTGGTAGCTGCGGAACATGGGCTCTAGGGCTCAGGCTCAGTAGCTGTGGCGCACGGGCTTAGTTGCTCCGCGGCATGTGGGATCTTTCCGGACCAGGGCTCGAACCTGTGTCCCCTGAATAGGCAGGCAGATTCTTAACCACTGCGCCACCAGGGAAGTCCCAAGAACAGTAATTTTTTTGTTTGTTTGTTTGTTTTTGCGGTACGCAGGCCTCTCACTGTTGTGGCCTCTCCCCTTGCGGAGCACAGGCTCCGGACGCGCAGGCTCAGCGGCCATGGCTCACGGGCACAGCCGCTCCACGGCATGTGGGATCTTCCCGGACCGGGGCGCGAACCCGTGTCCTCTGCATCGGCAGGCGGACTCTCAACCACTGCGCCACGAGGGAAGCCCAAAAACAGTAATATTTTTAATGGGGCAATATATTTGTCCACATGGAAGGCATTGGTGATATGGATGAGCACAGTACTGGTGGAGTTGTCAGGGCAGGAATGTGAGCACTCTGGACTGGGAACAGGTGAAGACAGTGCTGAAAATAGCTCACTCTTCAGGGTGCTTAACTCAGAGAGAGAGAGGGTAATAACTGCAGAACTTTCCCTAAGAATTCCAATGTTTGATACTATGGTAAATGGCATTTTAAAATTTCATTTTCAGAGTCTTTGTTGCTAGAATAAGGAAATATAGTTAATGTTTGTGTATTGATCTTATCTCCTGCAAAATTACTAAACTTAGTCATTTGTTCTAGTAGGTTTTTAATAGATCTGTAGGATTTTTCCATACAATCATGTTGTCCCTAAATAAAAATAATTTTGCTTCTCCTCTTCCAACCCAGATGCCTTTCATTTAATTTTTATTGCACATTGCACAAGCTAGAATCTCCAGTACCACGTTGAATAAACGTGATGACAGGAGACATTTCTGCTTTGTTCTTTACCCTGTAAGGAAAGCATTGTCTCCCACCATTAAATATTGTAGTAGCTATACGCTTTTTGTAGGTGTCCTTTTTCAAGTCAAGGATGTTTCCTTCTCTTTGCGGTTTGATGAGAGCTTTTATCCAGAATGGATTATGGATTTTGCCAAATGCTTTTTCTCTATTGAGATTATCACATATTTGTTTGTTTTTATTTTTCTTTTTCAGTCTCTTGACATAGTGAATTATATAGATTGGTTTTAGAATGCTCAACTAACCTTGCATTTCTGGGATGAACCCCACTTGGTCAGGATGCAATTTCCTTTTGATATATTGTTTAATTAACTAAAGTTATTGTGCATCTGTGTTCATGAGGGCTGTTACTATTTAGCTTTCTTTCCATGTAGTGTATTTGCCTGGTTTTGTTATCAGAAAAATTCTGGCCTCATAAAATGACTTGCAAAGTAGTCTCTCCTCTTAAAATTTATGAAAGAGGTTTTTAGAATTGTATTATTTCCTCCTTTAAATGTTCGGTAGAATTCATCAGTGAATCCATCTGAGTCTAGAGTTTTCAATTTCTCGAATAGATTTAGAGATACTGAGGTTATCTGTTCCTTTTGAGTGAGTTTTGGCAGTGTGTCTTTCAAGGACTCTGTCCATTTCATTTGCATTGCCAAATTTAATGGCATGAAGTTGTTCAAAATATTTGCCTGTTATCCTAACAATATCTATACAATCTGTGGTGATGTCACCTCTTTCATTCCTAGCAGTGATAATTTGTATACCTTTTCTTTCTCTCTTCCTCTCTCCCTCTCTCTCTGTGTCTCTCTTTTTTTCCTTGATCAGTCTGAGCACTGGTTTATCAATTTTAATGATCTCAAAACTCTAGATTTTGTTTTCATTGATTTTCTCTATTGTTTTTCTTTTTTCATTACTTCCCATTCTTCCCCGCCCCCGTCCTTTTGCTTGCTTTGGGTCTAACTTGCTCTTCTTTTTCTGCTTTCCTAAAGGTAGAAGCTGAGGTGGCTGAGTTGAGACCTCTTTTCCTTTTTAATATGAACATTTAGTGCTATAAACTTCTCTCTGAATACTGCTGTAGCTACATACCACACATTTTGACATGTTGTTTACATTTTCATGCAATACAAAATGGGATTTCATTTCCCTTTTGATTTTTTTAATTTGACCCATAGTTAATTTGGAAGTATGTTATTTAGTTTCCACATATTGAGGACTTCCTAGAGATCTTTCTGACATTAATTTCTAATTTAATTCTATTGTGGTCTTTGTATGCTTTGAATCTTTTTAAATTCATTAAGACTTGTTTCATAGGCCAAAATTTGACTATCTTAGTAAATGTTCCATGTGTACTTGAAAATTTTATGTCCTTCTGTTTTTGGATGGAGCATTTTGTAAATGTAAATTAGGTCCAGTGGGTCAACCATTTTGTTCAAGTCTCCCATATCCTTACTGATTTTCAGTCTAGTTGCCCTAACAATTTCTGAGAAAGGAAGTTAAAAATCTCTGAAAATAATTGTGAATTTGTATATTTCTCCTTTCACTTATTAGTTTTTGCTTAATATAGTCCATAGTTTTTTATTAGGGGTATAAAAGTTTAGGATTACTATATTCTCTTGATGAACTGACCCCTTTACCATTATGAAATATCTTCTTTATCCAACAACAATATATTTTGTCCAAAAATATACTTTGTCTCATTTGAGTATGGCCACTCCAGCTAACTTTTGGTTAGTATCAACATTGTATATATTTTTCAAACCTTTTAATTTTAACATAGTTGTCTCTTTATATTTAAAGTGAATTTCTTATTAGTGTCACATAGTAGGGGCTTGCTGTTTTTTCCAGTCTGACAATTTCAAACTTTAAATAGTGGTATATAGACCATTTATTCTTAGTGTTATTATTGCTATTTATTTGAACTTAAGTCCACAATTTTGTTATTAATTTCCAATTCTCAAAAATAAAAATTCTTAAAAATCAGACAAAGAAACTAAGACTAAAATTCTAAACAACAACATAGTAGCATTTAAAAGTTTGAGGTCTGAATTAAAAAAAAAAACGTTTGAGCTCTGGAATCGAGTGGCCAGTGTTCCCCCCTAACTCTTTAGTATTCTGGCTCAGGGCCTCAGCTTACTTATCTGTAAAATGGGGATAATAGATAGAATCTTCTTCAAAAGGGTGTTTTATGGGTAAGTGGATACATTACATACAAATTATTTAGAATATGAACCAGAAATATAGTAATGATATATAAAGCAATTTTTATTTTGATTTTCTTTTCTTTTTTCAGAGCTATGCATGTAGTCATTACTCAAAAACTGATCTTTCTTCCCCCCAACGTACTTCCTTCCTTCCTTCCTTTCCTTCCTTATTTCATTCAACAATAAAGAATGGAAAACCATAATTCAAAAAGAGTCATGTACCAAAATGTTCATTGCAACTCTATTTACAATAGCCAGGACATGGAAACAACCTAAGTGTCCATCGACAGATGAATGGACAAAGAAGATGTGGTACGCACAGACAATGGAATATTACTCAGCCATAAAAAGGAATTAAACTGGGTCATTTGTAGAGATGTGGATGGACCTAGAGACTGTCATACAGAGTGAAGTAAGTCAGAAAGAGAAAAACAAATACCATATGCTAACACATATATATGGAATCTAAAAAAAAAAAAAAGGGGGCTCTGAAGAACCTAGGGGCAAGACAGGAATAAAGATGCAGACATAGAGAATGGACTTGAGGACATGGGGAGGGGGAAGGATAGGCTGGGACGAAGTGAGAGAGTGGCATGGACATATATACACTACCAAATGTAAAATAGATAGCTAGTGGGAAGCAGCCACATAGCACAGGGAGATCAGCTTGGTGCTTTGTGACCACCTAGAGGGGTGGAATAGGGAGGGTGGGAGGGAGACGCAAGAGGGAGGAGATATGGGGATATATGTATATGTATAGCTGATTCACTTTGTTATACAGCAGAAAGTAACACACCATTGTAAAGCAATTATACTCCGATAAAGATGTTTAAAAAAAATAAAATAAAGAATGGGCATCTGTTCTGTCCAAAGCAACCCACTAGGCGTTAGGCATAAGATAGATGAATAAAAAGGCAGATCTGACCCCTGTTCTCAAACAGCTTACAACCTTGGTGGGGAGGAAGGGAAGGCAGATGTGAAAGCTATCTTTTCATACATTGAGATAAATGAATAAACAGAGGTGCAGTTAATTCATAGGAACACAAGCCTCTAAACTCAGGAAAGTCTTCATCACAGGGAGGGGTGGGGGAGGAGGAAGGAAATCATAAAGTGGGATCCCCAGGGCTCTAACTTTCCCAGAAGGAAATGGAAATCTAGTGTTTTTAATTTCAATGGTGTTATAATAAGCAGGACCAAAGGGAGCAGCACCTGTTAAAAGTTTTAGGTGTTTATTCCAACTCAAAGAACCTCAGTTGGCCTCTTGAGTTAAATAAATCAGCAGCTCTGGTTACTGCCATAGTCTTCGTTCTGTAACTACTCAGCTTTTAATTTGTGCGCAAAGCCCAGGAGGGCAGGAGGACCAGCTGTTGCCTCAGACAGGAGCCCTCAAAGGGAAACACAGGTCAGAGAACACCAGAGACAAGCTGCGTGCTACTCTTCTCCAAGGAAGTGTGGAAGTGTGCAGACAGCTGCCTTGTATTTGTGGAAGGCTCAGTCTTACCCTGGTGCCTGCAACACAACCATTGCATCCAAGGTAACTAACTAGTACAAGAAGCCTCCCGGCAGGCAAGGTGTGTGGAGCAGACCTCTGAGGAAAAAGAACATATGTCTCCCAAATTAGGACAGAACTCCTGAATCTGGAAAGGAGGACAAGTAGGAAAGATGTTGAGCCTTAAGAGTGTTTTGTTTTCTGAGAGCAGAAGAACGCTCTCTATTTCAAACCCTTCTCCTTAAGGAAAATCATAACTTTCTGTGGAACTGTGCGGGGGAAAAAACAAACTAGGGCATCATATGCAGGTAACAGGTTGCGTGCAGCACATAGACCTGGAGCCAGTAGGTCCCATCCTTGCCTACCCAGGTTTTGGGTCAAACTACCTTGTGAGAAGCTGGCATATTCTAGCTGGATCATCTCTGGGGCACACGTGTAGATAATCCACAAATGACGAATCGTAAGTCAAGAAGAAAGCAGTGGCAAAAGGTTGTTCTCATTGAAAACAAAAATGAACTTTGATTTATGTAAGCTTCAACAAAGCGTCCTTTAAATACTAGCTTTCTCACACAATCAGAATAGAAATTGATTGGCAAAGCATTGATTCACAGCACAGTTTCAGGGCCTTAGCTAATACAAAAAATAAGATTTATCTGAACCACTGATGTAATCCCCATCCTTATTTCCACTACAGAAAGAAACAAAAGAAAAAGCCTCCAGCTGTTTATTTTGTGGACCACAGCCAAGAGAGACTTTAGATCAGAGGCTCACAAATGAGCCTCCCTTGGGAACTAAGTATTTTCTGGGGCCACCACTAAAATAAAATATAGAGTTGTTGTTTTGTTTTGTCTTTCTCAAATTTGCAGAAGAAGCAGATACTTATTTTTTTTGTTTTGTTTTTGTTTTTTATTAATTTATTTATTTTTGCTGTGTTGGGTCTTCGTTTCTGTGCGAGGGCTTTCTCTAGTTGTGGCAAGCGGGGGCCACTCTTCATCGCGGTGCGCGGACCTCTCACTATTGCGGCCTCTCTTGTTGTGGAGCGCAAGCTCCAGACGTGCAGGCTCAGTAGTTGTGGCTCACGGGCCTAGTTGCTCCGTGGCATGTGGGATCTTCCCAGACCGGGTCTTGAACCCGTGTCCCCTGCATTGGCAGGCAGATTCTCAACAACTGTGCCACCAGGGAAGCCCCGATACTTATGTTTTAATCTTAATTATTTTCCTGTTGTAAATTTTCTGGAAATGTTGACAGCTAATACCATCATCAGTACTATAATGAATGTACTATGGTGTCTGCTTTGGCATAAATTTATATATCTGGTTATATTAAATTTAATCTATTGATACTTCATGTTACACTTCAAAGAGCTCCCAGATATTCTGTCCCCTGATCAAATTTGATTTCTCAATTTGTTAGGAATCATAAGGGATTCCCATACTGACAGATGAATCACATTTGGAAAGAAATATTCTTTTATGTTAGCTCTAATTGCTAGCACCAAGTTAGCACTTACTAAGTGCCACGCTGAGTGGTTGAAACCCCATATGAACCCCATAAAGCAGGTGTATTTTTCGGGTGAAAAAATGAGGATCAAGAAGTTCACTGAAGTGAACTTCAGTGAAGAAGTTCATTGCTGGGACATGCCGGGGCAACACTGTCTGGCCCCAGAGCCTAGACTGTTGGCCTTATTCAGTACTGAAAACTCATCTCCTAAATCAATGCCAAAACATGTAGTGTTTATTGAATAAATCTATGAATCAGAAAATAGCCCATCAGTCTGGTAATTGATACTGGAGGCTGGAGGAAAAACCTGTGAATCAGATTTCCTTTATTTTACATTAGAAAGCGAGTTTTGTCAATAGGCCATGAATAACATCCAATCCTAAATCTATGATTGTTTCACCTCAGGTTGGCCTTCCTAATGTATTTGTGATGAACTCTTTATTTTCCAAACCCCTTAGGAATAAAGACATAGATTCTTGGTCTTACATTCCACCAAGCAACACCATTGTCTTGGGATGGGCTCACTAGAAGCAGAGCCTGAGACAGCGATGCAGGTGCAAATGATTTATTGAGGACGAGCTCTCAAGAGAAATCTGTAAGAAAAGGAAGGAAGAAGGATAATGGAGGGGAAGGAAAGGGACTGAGTACAGACGTAGTCTCTGGAAACTATATTTGTCCTCTTCCACAGGAGGCTGTGGAGCATAAATCACACTGCATAGGTCTCCCTGCCTAGAAGCGAGGGCTGGCCTTTTGCACATCCATACCAATCAGTCATTGACTATGGTCAGCCCCAGGAGAAGAGATGCATAGTCCTCTGTTCAGGGTGCTCTCAGTCTTCGGAGAACAGGCAGCTTTAACTGCCAACACTAATGAAAGTTAGAGGAATGGGTTGTCATTTAGGGAAGTTTGGCCGTGCACCAATATTACAACTCTTATGGAGACTTGATCACTCCTTGGCTTTCTATCCATGAGAGGGCAAGCATTACTGATTCAATAAAATGCAGCAATCCCCTGTCTATGCCAAGGTTACAAAAATGAATAAGCCATTGTCTCTTCTGTACGTGGCTAATGGCAATACCATGTCTAAGTCAGAGGGTAAAGGCGTATATATATACACGGGAGAATTTCAGATGGTGAAGAGTACCATACAGTAAATTAATCAGGCCAAGATAAGAGAGTGACTTGTAGGGTGGCGACGGCTTTGGAATGGATGGTCAGGGGACGGACTATTTGAGCAGAGACTGAATTGAATAAGAGAAGAAAATAAGCCGCATGGAGGTATGTAGGCAGACCTTTCTTGGCAAAGGGAATAGCAGGTGCAAAGTCCCTATGGTGAGAACAAGCTTGTTAGCATTTAAACACTTACCAGAGAATGAGGAACCATTGAGGGAATAATCAAAGCATCGGGAGGAAATACTAGGAGTCCTAAGGTGGAAGCGGGAAATAGAGGAATGAGCACAGTCAGGTCCACACAGTCAGATAAAGATGGCATATCAGACGGAATCATCTGCATCAGATGCTGGAAATACAAAAACAATCTATGGTCTCTGGCCTCAAGGAGGCCACAACTTAATCCTGAAACAATAGTCATATAAACAAAGATTCATTCACAGGACAAGTGCAGTGTGCTGTGAAAACACAAAGAGGAAAGCACTGGCTTCCGCCACTGAATGTGGCAATCGACATCCCCAGAGGGAACGGAGTCTTTGAGTAGGGCCTTAAAGGATGAGTAGGAGCTTACGTTCCAGGAAAGAAAACAGTGTGAGCAAAAGTATGAATGTGTAAGATCTGGAATATCAAGAATATATGTGTATTGTAGGGACGGGAAGAAGACAGGTGGTGAGGAGAGTCAGGAAGATCTGATGATTTGCCTGGAAAGGCAAACTAGAGCAGCTCTAAAGCAATTACCTATTTTATTATTTTCTTTTAATTAAACAGCATCAGAAAACATTGGCTTATTCAGCTCCCCAGGACAGCATTTACCAAGTGTGGTGCATCAGCCACCTGCATTAGAATCACCAGAAATGCTTATCAAAATGCATGTTCCTGGATCCCCCCCTCCAGCCCTTCTTAAAAAAGACTTGTTGGGTTATAATCTTTATCTAGGTGGTATATGAAAACTTTCCAGAGTCTATAAATACCACCACAGATAAAAATGAGAGTGTGTTACCAATTGTGTTTATTTCTAAGATGAATGTATATTTGCTTTTCACCATATTTTACAGCAGTGGTAAGAATTTTAGCCATTTTAAGAGTGGGTAGAAGAGAAAGGTCATTTAAGCCTACGGGCCTCAAGAAAGAGCCAGCACCATGTATAATTTATTTCACCTAATCCTCCCAACAGCCCTATGAGGCCTGGATTACAAGTATTCCTGTTTGGCAGATGAGAAAACTAAGGCTCAGAAAAGTGAGGGACCTTGTCCAAGGTTACAATGAAAACAGACACAAAAGCAGGTCTGATCCCAATAACTAAGATCTTTCTATTTGCCCATGTAACCCTTCTTCAGCATTGCCTTCCACTGGGCTGTGCTCACAGCTGGCTGGAATTTCCGATTCCTCCAGTGAGAGGTAGCTTCTTCCTCAGCAAGCATCACAAGGTGAAAAATACTTGAAATGCAGAAAAAAGATTGAAGCACTGGGGTCAAAAACAATCATCCAACTCTATTATGATCTCAACTTCACTACTATTCAGGGAAAACAGACTAAATAACAATGAAATATTAATGAAAAATGAAATATTAACTACTAATGAAATGTTTTTTGTGCATTGTATTGGCAAAAAAACATGCCACGTGAATAGAGGGAAGCGAAGAGGAATGAGCGATCTCACATTCTGTCGTGCAGTATAAGGGAAGAGGGCAGTTAGACAGGGCCTATCAAAATGTAATACATACATACACCCTGACCCAGAAATTTTATCCCAGTCTTTCAAAAAGACCACCACATGACTGGCTACCCAAATTGTGGGGTCCAATGCAAAAGGAAAATGCAGGACCCTTGTTCAAAAGTGATGGAGAATTTCAAGACAGTAACAGCACAACATTGAAGCAGAGGGGACCCTCTTCTGAGCACACAGCCCTGTGTGGATGCAAACATTGCCCATCCATGAAGCCAGTCAAGGCTATCACACATGCGTAAAGTTACACAGTCAAGGAAGTTTATTGTAGAATAATGAAAAAAAAGGAAAACAACTTTAATGCCCATCAGAAAAGGAATGTTTAAATGTGGAATGTGGAATATCCATATAATTGATTATTTGTTTCCATTAAAATTAGTGAAATATACATAATTTACTGACATCAAAATATTCCCTACTCATGCTGCTAAGTGAACATATGTGCCTCTGATATAATACAAGACTGTTTATGAGGAAAAAATAGAAAGACGTGTTTATTTTTATTTTTTTATCTTCATCCCAATCTTTATTTGTTAATATAACATGACAATCTAAAAGTTAAACATTTTAATGTTGTTGTGCTTTTAGTACATATTCAAACAAAATTAATGCTATTTTAGCAAGGCAAATATTACGTTAATATGATAGAATACATTGGCTGAGGATTCCGTGTATTTTGTTGGTTTGATTTTCTTAACTTCTTCATGAGTAAATCAAGTTTCCTTTGATTTGCTGTCACTTGCTTGTTTGCTTAAGCTGCAGTTTAGAATTGAAGATTCAGTATTTGCTTCAGGTTTTTGGATGCTTTTTGCATTACCAAGAATCATACTAACTTCTAGAACTCAATTAACGTTTTTGTCTTTTGTTTTATAACTTTTTATGCCTTTAGAAAAGAGCTTTTATTTTCATGTAGGAAACTTACTTGTGACTTTAACAATTTCAGCATTATAGATGAAGTCTGCATGATCTCTATGTAATTTTCATGAGTTGCTGTTTTGGTTGCCTTTTTTTTTTTACATATTTATTGGAGTATAATTGCTTTACAATGGTGTGTTAGTTTCTGCTTTATCACAAAGTGAATCAGCTATACGTATACATATGTCCCCATATCTCCTCCCTCTTGAGCCTTCCTCCCACCCTCCCTATCCCACCCCTCTAGGTGGTCATAAAGCACCAAGCTGATCTCCCTGTGCTATGCAGCTGCTTCCCACTAGCTATCTATTTTACATTTGGTAGCATATATATGTCCATTCTACTCTCTCACTTTGTCCCAGCCTCCTCTCCCCCGCACCCACACCCCGGCTCCGTGTCCTCAAGTCCATTCTCTACGTCTGCAAAAACACACGTTTATAAACATTAGTAAGGTACAAGGAAAGGGACTGACGGACACACACATTAT
The DNA here is from genome assembly GCF_951394435.1 of Stenella coeruleoalba. NCBI lineage: Eukaryota > Metazoa > Chordata > Mammalia > Artiodactyla > Delphinidae > Stenella > Stenella coeruleoalba. The sequence continues at coordinate 55,785,046 of NC_137156.1, forward strand.
CTATTCACAGGCTTATCCGTGAAAAGAGAAAGGTTGGGGACATGAGGCAAGGATGTCTATTTTTATTCTCTACGTTAGAATCATTGGCATTAAGAATGTAATTGAACTGTAAATTTTTTAAAGGAAAAATTAACATGTGAATTTTCCAGACAGTTGGGGAAAACAGATCTGGAAAGATGAGCAAGTAAAAGCAGTTTTTGCCCTGTTTTGGCTGAAAGGGTAAATAAGTTGTGAACTAGAAGTGTAACTGCAGAATCCAAATCACCAGTCAGCATAAAGCCTGTCAAGAGTTCATTTTCCTAACTTGTGGTTGCAGGTTTACTTGATGTTGGTTTTAGCGTTTTATAAATAGGTAGCTATATGCACATAAATATATGCATGCAAATACATAAATACATATACCTATGCAGATACCAGTATATAAATGCATATATCCTGCTCAGCTCCATGTTTATTCTTTAGTGCGTTGAAGTTTATATCAGCCAGTTGCCATAATTATTTCAAGTAAGCACAATTAGGCACAGCAGATTTTTTATGCTAGGCTGCACAAGTCATTTGTCAGATTGAATTTGCTTGTTCTTTACGTGATAGCATTTCTTGCTCAGGGATGTCCCAGGGTTTGGTGACTCAAAGGACCGTTCGGAAATAAAATTTGGGCTCCAGGTAACCTGCAGTAAAGAAGCTGAAATTAGCAATTAAAAACCAAGAAACTAAGCATTCGTGTTCCAGAACATTAATGAGTTTTAACCTGTGGCCTCAAAGACCTGCTGTGGCCTAATGAAAATAAAAAAACAAACTTCTGTTGGTGAGGAATTAGAAAAATTGAAGCCTTGCCAACTGGAATTCAGCTCTGAGGAACACACTGAGCTTCCGGTTATGAATAGAGCAGCGTTTGCAAAGCAGTATTTCAGAAAACACATAATTCAAGGGGGAACCTGTAATATTTCTGACAAAGAGTCGACCAAGGAACATTTTTCTTCCTTAAAACCACCTGAGAGCCTTCTTTAACAATAAAGTTTAAAAAGTAGGGAGTGATTACATTCTTCTCAAAACATTTCCAACAGTTCACCCAGAAGAGTTTTATTTTCCTAATCATACTGTCCATTCCCATATTTTTTTACTTATTTTATTGAAAGTTATATTGTTATATTTTGTTTAATTTATATTCTATCTATGAGAATTTCCTAAACAGGGGTCTATGGATTCCTGAAGAGGATTGTGGGTATATACTCCAGCCTTAAATTTCTCAATGATATTTTAAGTTATGTTTTATAAACATTTGTAAATATTAAGTATTTCATTACTGGAACACCTTTCATCTAACCATCTGCACACAATTTCCATGCCTCAGTTGATGTTTGAGCTCTATTTTAACAGTGGTATATCAAAGAAATAGTAGAGGCAGCCGTCATTCTTCAAAGATGCTTTCAAGCTACATGAAGGCAAATAGGGAGATGGCAAACTGGGGGTGGGTGGGTGAAAAGTTCCATAGTACTTATATGAGAACTGAGTCATCACTCAGCCCACAAGAATGAAAAAACCATGACCTGAATAGAAAAATGAACCATACATAGCCCAGTGGTTCAAGTTCATTCTATGTGTGTCAGTGTGGTTTCTACAAAACCATGTTTCCCATTACCTTAATGTTAATTTCATGTATTTTAATTTGTAGTTTTCTTTTTATTTAATTTGGTTTTTATATGAAGAAAGTCATCATTTTAAGAAGTATTAAAATTTTAAATAGCTTTACTTGTTTATACTTTTGTAGATAACATTATGATAAACCATTTTATATCAACCTGCGGGGTCTAAAATACTTTGTTTTCCTGCAAAGCGGTCTCTGCACTCCTCAGGTTTAGAAGCCCTGCTTCTCTAGATGTGCCTTGTTACTTCAACTAGATTAGAGCTTCTCAGGGACAAGCCCTTGTCTCTACCTTGATATCCCTCAGGTCAAAGTTGTGCAACACGCTTGTTAAGTTACTGAGGAATGAATGAGACGTTCTTAAAACATTGTCTTATGTTCTTGTGCACTTAAATGCTGCTTCCTGGGACCCGAATTAATACTCCTGTGGGAGATTATGCCCTCTCATCAGGTTCTTCCAGTGGGGACGTATATGCTTATCTTAGCAAATATGGAGGTGAGACAAAATTCGGAATAAATTATCTCAAATGTATAGCCTCTTTAAAATCAAATTTGTCTTCAATAGAAAGCTTACTAATTAAAGATACTATTTATTAGACATGTATTGATTTCATGGGAGTAAAATTCTAAAAGTCAAAAATACATTCTTACATGCTTTGGTTTTCCTGGAAAATAACTTGAACTTGTGTCCCACTTGGCTTTACTATAGTGGCCCCAACTCCCAAAGGAAGTGCTATATTTTGAAGTAGCAAAACCTCCAATTCCAAAGTCCTGACACAAAACGAAATTTCCATGTGGAGAACTGAAACCTACCAATTAAGTACAGGCACAGCATAAAAATAACTTAATTCTCAGATATTATGCTGTAATGGAATATGCTTTAAAAAATTTTCCAGAAAATGAAATAAAAGCATTAGTTACTGAAATCTTAAGGAAGTTGGTATATGATGTAATATAAGTAAAACTTTAAATCATGAGATACAGTAATCTCATTCATCAAGCCTCATTGGGCCCCCATTATATCCGGAATCATCATTAAATGCTTTGAAACACATATTTTAATGAATTCAGAAGCCCATTACTCCCTATATATAAACCTGCTGACATGAAATCAGCTAGGGTAAATGAGCTCTTTCTCAGTAACTAGATTCTGGTTCAGAAACCCCAGGTCTATTGATCAGAAATTTAAGTACTGATTTTATTTTCTGTATTTGGGTGGGGTTTTTTGCTATTTAAGTTATTAGTTTATTATAATAAATTTATAATTCATTTTATAAATATACAATATAATGTAACATAGATTCATCACAAACATTCCAATAATACAGGAGTAGATAATGTAAAAGTTATAGTCCCTTCTCTTTCTTCTCCCAAATCTACTTTCTAGAGTTTACAGCTGTTTATAGTTTGGTTTCATCTTTCCAGATAACTGACCATGAAAAGCATTGTTGTAAAAATGGGATTGTATTATATGTACCAGTTAGCGTCGCAACATGAAACAAATAACACCCTCAAATTCAAACAAAGTGAGGAGAGTTTAATATTCGAATTAGGTATAAAGTTGTAGCAGCATGAGTGCAGGGAAACTGCAGTCCCCTGGGGCTTTAACAGCAGGCGCCTTCACCTCCCTAGAACCAAGGGAGTGGTTCCAGACCTGAAGACAGAGAAGGTACACCCCACAGAGGCCCAAGTCACAGGACCCAGCCAGCTTGCAGACAGAGAACCGGGGAAATAAAAGTCTACCCTCTGCTTCTTCCCTCCTGCCTCTTCTGAGTTCCAACCAGAATCAGAGGGCAGAGATGTAGTTTGAGGTCCTCAGAACAGGTCAGTCCCCAGGGCCCTAGGACAGGGTGGAGAGGGGCAGCAGCAGCGGAAGCGTTCTGGCACGTTTCATTTACAGTTCTGCAACTCTGGCTTCTGATAAACAGGGGACATTTTGCTGGGTCAGTTCTATGCATGCACCTCCTTCATTTTTCATTGTTACATAGAATTTCATTCTGTGGAATTACTCCAGTGATCACTCAGTGATGGACACTGGGCCCCCAGGTTTTCACCAGTTCAGTGCTGCAGTGTTGGTCCTCACACATTTGTGTGTACAGCCTGCTGTGAGGAGTCCATGAGATACTTTTCTAGGCAAGAAGTTGCTGATCCAAAGGGGTTGCTGCTTTTTGAAAGATCTAAAATTTCCTCCCTCCCCTTTTTAGAGACTGAAACTCTCAGAAAGCTATTGTGCAGGAAATAGTGCAGTGAAAATAGTGGTGGCGTGTTGCATCCAATGATTGTAAAGTTCAGAGGAAAAGAATGGTGTGTAGAGCTAGAGGCAGGAAAGACATCTCCCACACCCTGCCATTCAAGGCATCCCAAAGACTAGGTTTTCACGGTTCTTCTCTGTTTAGAGTACTAGCAGCCTCCTCAGAAACACAGTATGGGAAGTTCACTTTTTGAGGCTTTGCATATGTAACAAAACCTTTATGACTGGGTAGATATTCTAGGTGGGAAGTCCTTTTTCCCAGTATATTAAAGGCACTGATCCATTGCAGTGTTTTCCAGTTTTGCCAACATGAAGTTAAGGTCATCCTAATTCTTAAACGTTTATTTGTAACTTTCTACTCCTAATCTCTAATTTTATAAACAATACTATCACATACATTAGTGAGAACAAAGAGTAAATGTTATCCAAATTTTCCTTTTGGTCCCCTTAGTAAATACTTTTCACAAATTCACCTTTCCTCTTTAAATCCAGGAAACATACTCCCTTCTGTTACATGAGAGACTCTCTCTCTGAGCATTAACTTGCATTTCTTTGTCTTCAGATAGGATGAAGAGAGCTCTGAGCAGGGCCAGCATTTTCTAACATGTGGGGTGTATGTGTTTCCCACGGTTCCTATCACCATCTCCCTGGTAGTATTCTTAGAATCGGTCAGCGCAGTCAACTGAGGGCAAGGGTTTGAGCACAGCTCCTGACAAATGTTGACCCATATCTAGGGCAGCGCTACTGAACCAAGTCTTCTCTTGAATGGTCCCTGGCTATTGGAAAGTTGACTTACCTTGAGGTAATTATAAAAATTGTATGCAAGAAGCAGTATAGGGAGAGTGGGCTTCCTGTCACCCCCGCTGCTGCTGCTGCTTCTCCCAGCAGGCACTGGTTAGTCTCCTTTTCTCACCCTCATTTGCTTCACATTCTTGAGAGTTGTCTCTGCCAGATATGTTAAAGGGTGGTACAGCTGGGCCAGGGGAGGAGTTCAGGGAAGGAGCAAATGCCTGTGGATGGCTCAGGTTGCTGCTTGGTGAGAGGAAGGATATTCAGGCAGGTGATATGTTCAGCAGCACAGACCCTGAGTTTCTAACGTAAGGATATGTGATGGGGGGAAGTAAAAGCCCTTCTCATTTTCTCTTGCTTTGACGTGCTGTTCATTTAGAGATGCTTAGGGATGAGCGAACTGCCAACATTTCTCAATCCCTTTGGGAAACTTTTACAAGAATGTAGCCCATTACCAGTACATTGCAAGGTTTTATTGGGTGGGTGTGTGTGTGTGTGTGTGTGTGTGTGTGTGTGTGTGTTTTCACAGCTATATCAATGGGAAGATCATTAGGAAGATAAATCTACTAACAATTGCAAGTGAGGCATTCAGAACTTTAGGGATTTTATGTTACTTTTTACTGTTCACCCCACCGGGGCCAATAACTATGAACTAGAGAAAAAGAAGAAGTGCAATTATTTTGGGTGCCTCTAAGCCAAAGAAACAAACGTCTTCCATGGCCATTCTGTTGGCCCATTACATCTGACAGTTCTTCTGGCATCGAGTTTTATTTCTCCAAAGGCTGCAAATGGAAGGTTTGCCATCTCAGACCATCTGCAACCCTTTGTCATGACAGCATCTCCCTTGTACTCTTCAGGGAGGAAGGTTTCTCAGGACATGGATGGGAGACCTCCATCAGAAGATGTTCAAGTTTTTCTGCCACCGGCATCCGTCCATGATTCTGAGCAAGAGCAGACCATGCAGAGGCCCCCCTCCAACTCCCTTTCCTGCTGCCTCCTCTCCCCTTGCCCCACAGCTCTGAGCAAGGATGACCACTGGACAGAAGACAGGACTGTGATGGGAGGATGTCATTTCCAACATCCAAGATGAAAGCAGGTCTCCAAACAAATTATTTGCTAGAATGTGTTTTATTTATTATAGAAATAAAATAAAAAGCAGGGCATCCCATCATAAACAGCTGAGGAACAAAGCAGGAGTGACCTCACACCAGAAGGCCCACATCACAAAGGGGGTGGGAACCAGGCAGGAGTGACCTCACACCAGAGGGCCCACATTAAAAAAAAAAAAAAAAAGGGTGGGCTGTGGGCATAGTGATTTCCTTCCAAAGAGCACAGAGTATGGAAATAGGGATAAAAGAATCATTTTACCATAAAGAAACTTGACAAACAAACAACAACAAAAAAAATAAAAGCAGGGCATCAAAAGAAACTTCTTGAAATGGCAACATAGGTACAGACTGCCAGTTTTAACATTTTCTGCTTGTTCGTTTTTGGTCTTCTAAATGTGCTGACACATTTTTTAGAGTGTTATTAAGGTTAGCTCATTCTTTCCTTTTCTGCTTTATTCAGCTAAATATTACATTTTAGGTAATTTTTCATGGAGCTGTCTCATCTTCATAAGGATTAATTTAAATGTCAGTGCAATAACTCATCAAGAGCCTGTTCCATGGTCAATCTACCATTTGCCTTTGTTTGGGAATATTCCATTCTGTTTTATTTTCATGCATTATAAATAGTGCCGTAAATGATATAATCATGTGTAAGTAACACTCTTACAGTTTTTCAAATTTTTTTATGTTCCCAGGAGCAAAATTCTTGGGTCAAAGGACTGAACATTTTTAAAACTGTTGAAATTGTCAAATAACTTTCAAACTGCTCTTGTTCTCACACATTGTGGTGTCATTTCAGCAAACACCAAGCACTTCTTTTTTCATGAGTGAATTCTTAAAGAGACATATCTTCTTTGTCCTTAGCCCAGCACTTGGTGCATTCCTTGTTTGGACAACTACTGTTGTTCATATCTTCATCTTTTTGAAATTATCCTGTTGAAAGGACAATTTACAGTAGAAATGTGAGGCTTTTGCAAATGTCATGGGCACTGCTGGTGTGTTTCTGCCTTCATAAGTACAGCTTCCTTTACAAAGCTTAAAGGGGCTATGCTGTCATGCCCAGTAGGAGGCTTACCATCTGTGAGCTGGGGCAGAGGAAGTTGCCCCCTGTGCCATAGCCCCCTTCCATGAGGGGACTGACACCTGCCAGGCTTGTGGACCAGTCCTGGCTTTATGACCTTGAGCAGTCCTTTAACTTCATTGAGCCTCAATACCATGCCCTGGAAAATAAAACAAGAAACTATTATCAAAATGACATGTACACAATGAATTACATTCCTCCCTTCTAGGTGGGTAGGGAACGTTACTATTTAAAGGAATAGTATATAAAGGCTTCTGAATACCCACCACCCTTCCTCCAGTTATTTAATAAATAAACTCTATGCTTCACCCTTAAAACCCAGATTTGTATATACATGTCTTATTTAGACAAGTAGATGCATGTCCTCCATCACACTATACCATGCTGTCTGCCCATTCCTCCCATACACTCCAGCTGCACTGGTCTGCTCTCAGTGTCTAGAACTCAGTTTATTCTGGTCTGAGGGCCTGTGCCTTGCTACCTCCTGCGTAGAATTCTTCCTCTCCCTTCCTCCCTTCTTCCCATAATGCAGGACTCAGGTCAAATGACTCCTTTCCAAAGCAACCTCTTCTGTCTGCCTTGGCTGAGGCCACTCTCCTCATCTAGAAACTCACTATCTAGTCATCCGATTTTAATGTCTTCATAGCACTTACCACTTCCCAGAATTATGTTTTTCACAGAGTTGTTTACTTGCCTATCATCTATCCTCCACAGCTAGAACGGAATGTAGAGGAACTTCGTTCACTGCCGAATGCCCAGAGCCTAGAGCAGGGCCTGGCACACAGCAGGCACTCAACAGATAGCTGTTGCTGAGAGCCCAGTTGTAACTCATCTGTTGCATCACAAGGGATGAACATTGTCGACTATTTTTACAACCTTGCTGAATAAGTTTTTTTATTACTTACCAACAAATTATTTGTGGCACTGCCTGTAATAAATGTATAGCACTCATCAAGCTTTAGCTTTTGGGGGAAAGAGCTCCAGTTTTCTGCTTCAAACTGCCCCATCTCCACCCTGCAGATTACGGATGCTGGCGAACGCTGACATTTACAGTGACCTCACCTGAAGGGCAAATGGGTTTTTTTTTCCTCACAATTCTGTGAGGCTTTTAAATAGCCACACCTGCCCATAGTTGTTGAGGGAGGAACTATGGAATTCATGGGGCTTCTTTCTTGGGGACTTATTTTGAGATTAATCAAAGCTCCACTTTCATTTGATTTTTGCTGATGCCTTCCCATCTCCTTTGCTATTACAACAGCCTGCAAAAATAACCCTGCACATAAATTATGCATCAAGTCTTTAAATATCCCGGTCTTTTTCTTTGCTTGCCCCACCTCCACTCAATGAGAAAGATTGCAGTGCTCTCACGAAGTACCTGTTGTCTCTGCTGTTGGACGTTTTTCCCTTGCGCTAGATTATTTTCTTTTCTGAAAGAAACTGATGTTTGATGAGAATCTTTCTTCAAAACAGTACACACACACACACACACACACACACACACACACGCTAGTGAAATATATTTTTAAAATGTAAAGTAGAAAGCTATGCTCAACATTAAGAAAAGACCTTTTGCTAGTGCCAGAAAGTTACAGAGAAAATCTTTCATTTGTGAGTGAAACTAAAATCGCGTGGTCTGTCAGAGTTACCAAACCAGCCTTAGAGGCTGCTTTCATTTAAAAAAATAATGGGAGTCAGTAGGGCTATGATAGCCAAGACCCTGACTCCTCCGTGAGCTCCCCGCATAAATAAATCTGGGATCCTTGTTGGTTAACTATTTTATATAGTTTCCACACTACTGTATATGAAATAGATAACAGGATTTACTGTCTAGCCCAGGGAACTCTATTCAATATCTTGTAATAACCTATAATGGAAAAGAATCTAAAAAAGAATACACACACACACACACACACACATATATATATATATATAACTGAATCGCTTTTCTGTACACCTGAACCTAACAGAACATTGTAAATCAACTATACTTCAATGAAAAAAAAAATCTGGGAGCCACGCAGTGTGTCCCCATCTGTGAAGCTCACATGATCAGCTCAAAGATAAGACCCAGGGGCTGGTGAGCGCCCTGAGACATGGGTAGAAACAGAGCAAGCAGCAAGAAAGCAAAGTTTCTAGACTGGATCCCAGGATGTTGGAGACCCAAAATCTTTAAAACCTTTGTGATGTGTAAGCACAAAGAGACTGATGCAAAAACTTGTCCAGAACCTATAAACTATAAAAGCCAGAGGAGAAATAACTCAGAATGTAACTCCAACATTCCAATAGGAATGTCTGCACAAGCTAAAACTCACCTAAGACCCACACAGAAGGGGACTCAGGTTGAAAATGAGCTCACAGATTGGGATTGACATATACACACTACTATATATAAAATAGATATCTAATAAGAACCTACTGTATAGCACAGGGAACTCTACTCAATAGCCTATATGAAAAAAGAATCTAAAAAAAAAAAAGAATGGATATATGTATATGTATAACTGATTCACTTTGCTATATACCTGAAACTAACACAGTATTGTAAATCAACTATACTGCATTAAAAACTTTTTAAAAATAGGGCCCCCCTGGTGGCGCAGTGGTTGAGAGTCTGCCTGCCGATTCAGGGGACACGGGTTCGTGACCTGGTCCGGGAAGATCCCACATGCCGCAGAGCAGCTGGGCCAGTGAGCCATGGCCGCTGAGCCTACGCGTCTGGAGCCTGTGCTCCACAACGGGAGAGACCACAACAGTGAGAGGCCCACGTACCGCAAAAAAAAAAAAAAAAAAAAAAAAAATGTTCCTAAGTAATGAGAAAGAAATACAGGCGAAATTACCATACTAAAAAAAAAAAGGAAGAAAAGAAAAAGAAAATAAGCTCACAGACAAAGACGACAAAATACCTGAGCAGCAGTCATCAGAGACACCCACATAGGAGGCATCTTACCTGAAGATCAGAAAATAGTTTAATTTGAAAGGGCACCACTCAATTCAGTAAGATGGGGCGGCAGGTAGGGGAGTGGGCGGTGCAAGGATTAGAAATAAAAAGGCAGAACAAGTTTGTACAGGTGTTGTGTTTATCTACATGGAGTGTAAGAACCGATAAGTTCCCATTCACAATAAGAACAAGAATCATAAGGTACTTGGGAACATATCTAATAAAAGACAAATGTGATCTTAGTGCAGAAATTGTCCAGTGTTATTGTAGGAGATAAACGATAAATGAAGATACATGAATAAAGACAAAGGTAAGCTTTGTTCATGAATGAAATAACTCAATATGTTAAAGATATAAATTCTCCCCAAATTCATCCATATAGTCAATATCACTGATTCTAAAAGTCACATGACAGTATTATCCAGGAATAGCAATTCAAGGTTAAAAAAATGTAACAAAAAGCAAAAATATCAAAACTCAAAATAAAGATACAGTAATTAAAGCCTTATGGCACTGGTGGAGGAACAGTTAAAAGAATTTGGTCAGTAAGTCTAAATGGATAGCCCAGTAACAAAATAACTCATTAGGGGAATTTGGTATATAATAGGCAAATCATATATGGAATCTAAGGGAGTACAAAAAGGACTTTCATTTTATTAGTCACGTTTCTATGTCTTACATTCTAAAATATGCAAAATTATAAAAAAAACTTAGATTTTTGAATTCCAAACAGGTTATAGGTGTTTTTTATACTTAACTTTTCCTAATAAAATTTTATAAAGAAAAAGTTAATATAACTCCAATTCTCTCTTTATTAAAGCAGGCAGATGGGAGGATCTGTAGACCAACAAATCAAATGCTTGAAATAAAGTGACTATATGTAGGAGAGCTAACATGTATTAAGAATCTACCCTCTTCCTGAGACTATGCCGGGTGTAGTGAATACGCTAGAGGAAGTCTCCTGGACATCAGTGAGGCAGAGGGATCCTGCTGCAGATGGCAGGAGAGAGGAGAGCATAACATTTCAAAAGGTGTGGTTCTGGATTAGTAAACCCTTCTCTAGAGGTTTAGGTGCAAGTCTCTGTCACTTCTTTAGATAAAGCCCAAAAGGGCAGTTGGAGGAATAAACTCATGCTTGGTTTTTATTTTAAGATGTTTGTTATTTACAGGATTTTTTAAACGACTGGCTAAACTGAATTGCAGAGCACGAATTCGATTGTTTTATAATTATGGAAGAACATACCTAGGAGCACAAAAGTTCAACTGGGAATCAAGCAGGAAAAGAGATAACCTGTGGATGCATGCATGATTTTAAAATACACCCTAGAGGAGATTTTCAAAGTCTATGAAAACCATTCAAATAGATACTTAGTGCTTTCTTATTTTAGAACCAAATGATCTTAACAGCATGATGAAGGAATGAGGAATATTATGGCTGAAAAAAATCACATTCTCTATATTTGTATGTGGGTACGTATATCCATACATATGAGAGAGAGTGTGTGTGTGTGTGTTTATGTGGGGGTGTGTGTGTTTAATTTAGCTGAACTCAGAAATGTGGTTCAGAGACTTTTTACATGGAGTTTCAGCATAAACAGCAATGGACTGACTTACTGGAAAAGATCAGGCCACTTTTTGAATGCTTTTTCTTCAGAATCAGAGATTTATAGTGAAATTCAGTGGGTCTAAACTCAAACATTCCACATTGCTGCCTTTTCTCAGCAAGGTTCTGCTTCATATTGGGTTTTGGAAGGAATGTGTTGAGAACCCCAGATCCAGAACCAGAGTAGTAAGTTAGCTGCAGACACTGCTTGGCCCGGCTGGCCATGGCCTCACTCCATCCCTATGCGTGTGACTCTGCTGAACATGGCTCCTCCCTGAAGCTCTCTCCTTGGTGTTGGTGTGTCCTTTGAGTTGGCTCAGCCAACCTGTCTAGACACTCTGTCTCCTTTGTCCCATCCTCAGCTTTCTTTTTCTCTCCCTTTCATGATCTGTCTTCGATCAGCTTGCTGCTGATTCACATCATCTACTTTTAAGTGAAGATTTCTCTCCTAACCTCCCGACACATACATTTAATTGTCCAGAGCTGAGGGTACCACTCTGAGAAGGTCCTGGTGGTCACACATGGTGATGAATCAATGCTGAGGACGTGATGGGCCGCGGTTTCTCCTGGCCCTCCGCCTGCTTTCTGTCCAGCTCTTCTTCCCAACACTGGTCCTACAGACCAACAGTGGCCCCAAGCGCAACACGGGATCCTGGGCTTCAGGCCCACAGGGGTGATGCTTCCACCGAGGCAGCTGTTTCCATAGAGGCAGACTTCCACGAACTTCTCCACAGCCAGGGGAACTCGGAGGTGGGAGCAGCTAACTCCACCCAGGGCAGTTAAAGGAGGGCATCCAGAGGGGTGTTTGATTACATATTTTTACTTTTATATCCCTAAACTGTTACACATGTGCAGTCTTGTTCTGTTTGGGTTTGAAAGAGAATTTCAGGAAAGGGAAGAAAAGGCTGCAGTGCTATCATTTGTAGGGAGTTGTTATAGGATTCACTTTAGTGAGTCTCAGCCTATTTTCTTCAAACAACTATAACATGATTAAAGTAGCTTGTTATTAGAGGGAGAGCTCTCCTGACACAACTGTTAGTCCCTTTCAGATCCTGAGAGCTGCCCCGCAGGAAGCCCATCTTGCTGGTAATTTGTGAGGAGGAAATGCATTTACAAGTGGCAACCTTGTTTATGAAGGGTTCTCTCTGTCTGGCTGAGGACAGTGACGCTCCCCTTTATTAAACATTTTGAGAAGCATGACCAGTGTTTTTAAGGAATTGGTGCAAATCCTATGTTTTCCATTCTTCTGACTTCTCACAGAGCTCCACGTGCCCAGGCCTGCCCTTGCGCTCCTAGGATGGGGACTGTAGATCTCCCCCAGGACAGGCTCCATGCTGGCACAGATGGTGAACAGAAGGTCCTTCTGCCCCAAGGGACCACACAATCATGGTCCAGTGTGGAGGATTTCGTTTTTAGTAGATTTCGAACGTCTTACTTGGAACCTTAATAAAACTGAAGTCTATAAAACATAACAAAAAAAAAATAGTGGTTCTGACTGAAGCAAGGGAGTGAGACCTGGAGCCACCCTCTGGAACAAAATTTGAAGGAAACAGGTCTGATGAGTGAGGGTGAAGATGTTGCCTGAATTTTGGAACAAAATTTGAAGAGTCCTCAGCATGGTGTGGCCCATTACGCTGTTGACAGGAAATAATCAAGTCAGTCTCATCTCCTACATCCCTTCCTCCAGATATTGTCTTTTCTGTTCAAGTACACACCTCCAGAGATGGGGGTGGGGGTGCTATTCCATATGAAAGCTGTCTGTTCAACTTACATTCACTTTTAAAGTATGAAAGTTCACTCTATGTTCACTTTACTTTCCAATCTCTTTCCATCCATGTATGATGTCTGGATTCAAAACTTCACTCTGTGGAGACACATTCGTCCCCCTTCATTCCGATGGTTCTATCTGGGGCCCCTCTGGACTTCAGTTCTTCGCTTGTTCAGTCAATTTGCACTGTCCCTGCTGCCTTGAAATTGCCCTAAGTCGTTGATGTGTGTGTGGTATAAACCCCATTAAGGTGCAAGCTCCTTGAGGAAGTCTCGAATGCACCATTGCTTTCTCTCTTCCCTTCACATAAACTCACAGAGGTAGTGGCTGACTGGCTACCCTGTGGCATTGTCATTATCTGGGAAGGCATCCCAGTACCCCTGTCTCCAAAGAACATGCTCTGGGTGCTTCCCTCTTGTTTTTGCAGCTTTTTCCAGACTGTGGAGTAAATTTTATTTTGTCTTCCTCAGTTTTTCAAGGGCAGTGACTTGTTAGCCATTCTTGTATCCCCAGTTCATAATGCAGTACTGGCCACAGAAGCTCAGTAAATATTTGGTGACGCGAAGACATCAGAGAAGGCTCTAATTTTCTACCCTGGTTTCTCCTGAGGTTCCTGCTGTCACAAACTCAAGAATGTCTTCAGGCCCAGCCTCCCTGTCATTTCTGGGTAGCACTTAGAGCAAAATAATCTTTAGCAAATGTAGGAGCACCTGTATCTGGAGTCTTCCTCTTTCTCCAAGTGAAATCACAAGCTCTCCACTGAAGACTTTGCCTTCTCTGAGGGACTATCATCTCATCTAGAGTGACCAACCATCCAAGTTTGCCAGAGACTTTCATGGTTTAAAAACTAAATATGCTGGGTACCTGGGCCTCTAATTTGTCTGTAATAGTTTGAGCTGGAGAAGGGCAATATAACTCTCTGTCCTCCTTTTTCTACCCACCACTCTCTTACATCACCATCCAGGAAACCAAGCACAAGCTCTCCAGTCCTAATCATTAGGAAGAGCCAGTGATACTTAACAACATCTGCTTCCTGTCCTGCAAAGATCCCTGTGGCAGAGAAACACAAATGCTGCTTACCCATTGATAACCAACAAAGGAGGGAAACTCCAGGAAGGAAAACAGTCTAATTAACCTGCCATATATGCAAATTCACTCAGTGCAATGCCTGGCACACAGTAACCAGTAACAATTTTTATTATTCCTGTGTGCCAGATGCAGTCAGAGCAAATGGACCCTGTCCTCAATGGCCTCACACTCTATTAAGAGAGACAGGCAAGGGAAGAGATGAGTGTGTGTATTTTAAGGTAGAGCTGACTTGAGGTATTAAAAAATGTACCTGGCCAGGTATCTATGAGGTACACAAAAATTTTTTGGAGTGAACAAAAATTAATAGAAGGTTAAAGATGTGCAGGGTATGATGGGAGACCACGTGTGACCGTCTGTGGAGCAGTGTGCCACTCGGTTTGTGAATGTTCAGATTTTCTTGTTTGTCCTCAGGGGCAGCTCTGGCTTATATTGTTTCTGATGGACTTCTAAATCTTCTTTGTGGCTAAAATGAAATTCTGCTGCCTGTCTGGAAATGAAACAGGAGGTTGTTTCCCTAGATGCTCATTTCATTGATCTCAGAATATGTTTTTGAGTTTGGGGAACTCTCATCATCTATAGCTAATGGGGATAAGGTTTTAAAAGTGGTTTGTTCTCTGGCGCTTCTCTAATTAGGTCAATAAACAAATATACTAAAGAAATGCCGTCTGTGCAAGCTTTTGCTAGCTATGCATTTAAAGATTGCCCTGGAGACCCTCACTTTAATCAGATTCAGCAGGGGGTCTACACACTTTCATTGCAGAATTTTTCAGTGTCCCATTTCAGACGTGAGTTTAGGAAACTATCTAATACACGATGTCACAATGAAACATATAAAAATATAGAATTATTTTTTGTCCTTTGGACTAGATCCTCACTGAAGCTCTGCTTTTCGAATATTTATTCCTCTAATGTAGGGAATTCAGTCTTGTTTGTCACAACATTGTTGATAAGAATAAAAATTGGCAATAGCTAGGATGTGAAAACATAGACTGGTGGTTAATCCATAGGACAGAATGCAGCCCGTTAACCTCTAGACCTCTGTGTATACTGACACTGAAAAACCAGTTGGTAGGAGGATACGTACTTTACGAATTTATTTTTGAATACATATTTGATTAGAAATAAGGGTGGGCTATTAAGAGTGTTCACATAGTTTACATTTGAATTATGGGAATATGATGATTTTTTTCATATATGAATACTCTGTTGTCTGAATACCAGTAATCACTGGTATATGAGTAATGAGCATAATTAAAACTAAATAAAATAATATAAACTTGAAGGTGGAAATTATTTTCTATTATAGCAGAAAATTGCTACTAACCCTAGTGTGCAGTGGACCCCGAAAGTGACTCAAAGTGGCAGGAGGTGCTGGAACCCTGGAGACCGAGTTCTGCTCCCTCATTTCATGATGGAAACCAAAGCCCTTGCAAGCCAAATGTCTTGCTCTAAGCCTTATGGTTCATTAGTGCAGTAACCGGGTTTCCTGACTCACATTTGAATAGCTTTCACATGTCTCACAGTCTTAATGAGAACTGCTCACTTAAGTCCATCAACTTTGTGGCTCGCCTACAGCTAGAAAACTTTGAAGAACACAGAATAACATTTTTTTTTACATCTTTATTGGAGCATAATTGCTCTACAATGGTGTGCCAGTTTCTTCTTTATAACAAAGTGAATCAGCCATACACACACACATGTTCCCATATCTCTTCCCTCTTGCATCTCCCTCCCTCCCACTCTCCCTATCCCACCCCTCTAGGTGGTCACAAAGCACCGAGCTGATCTCCCTGTGCTATGCTGCTGCTTCCCACTAGCTATCTATTTTAGGTCCGGTAGTATATACATGTCCATGCCACTCTCTCGCTTTGTCTCAGCTTACCCTTTCCCCTCCCCATATCCTCAAGTCCATTCTCTAGTACGTCTGTGTCTTTATTCCTCTCTTACCCCTAGGTTCTTCATGACAGTTTTTTTTAAATTCCATATATATGTGTTAGCATACGGTATTTGTCTTTCTCTTTCGGACATACTTCACTCTGTATGACAGACTCTGGGTCCTTCCACCTCATTACAAATAGCTCAATTTCGTTTCTTTTTATGGATGAGTACTATTCCATTGTATATACGTGCCACATCTTCTTTATCCATTCATCCGATGATGGACACTTAGGTTGTTTCCATCTCCTGGCTATTGTAAATAGAGCTGCAATGAACATTTTGGTACATGACTCTTTTTGAATTATGGTTTGCTCAGGGTATATACCCAGTAGTGGGATAGCTGGGTCGTATGGTAGTTCTATTTGTAGTTTTTTAAGGAACCTCCATGCTGTTCTCCATAGTGGCTGTACCAATTCACATTCCCACCAGCAGTGCAAGAGTGTTCCCTTTTCTCCACACCCTCTCCAGCATTTATTGTTTCTAGATTTTTTGATGATAGCCATTCTGACTGGTGTGAGATGATATCTCATTATAGTTTTGATTTGCATTTCTCTAATGATTAGTGATGTTGAGCATCCTTTCATGTGTTTTTTGGCAGTCTGTATATCTTCTTTGGAGAAATGTCTATTTAGGTCTTCTGCCCATTTTTGGATTGGGTTGTTTGTTTTTTTGTTATTGAGCTGCATGAGATGCTTATAAATTTTGGAGATTAATCCTTTGTCAGTTGCTTCATTTGCAAGTATTTTCTCCCATTCTGAAGGTTGTCTTTTGGTCTTGTTTAAGTTTTCCTTTGCTGTGCAAAAGCTTTGAAGTTTCATTAGGTCCCATTTGTTTATTTTTGTTTTTATTTCCATTTTTCTAGGAGGTGGGTCAAAAAGGATCTTGCTGTGATTTATGTCATAGAGTGTTCTGCCTATGTTTTCCTCTAAGTGTTTGATAGTTTCTGGCCTTATATTTAGGTCCTTAATCCATTTTGAGCTTATTTTTGTGTATGGTGTTAGGGAGTGACCTAATCTCATACTTGTAAATGTAGCTGTCCTGTTTTCCCAGCACCACTTATTGAAGAGGCTGTCCTTTCTCCACTGTACATTCCTGCCTCCTTAATCAAAGATAAGGTGACCATATGTGCGTGGGTTTATCTCTGGGCTTTCTATACTGTTCCATTGATCTATCTTTCTGTTTTTGTGCCAGTACCATACTGTCTTGATTACTGTAGCTTTGTAGTAAGGTTTGAAGTCAGGGAGCCTGATTCCTCCAGCTCTGTTTTTTGTTCTCAAGATTGCTTTGGCTATTCGGGGTCTTTTGTGTTTCCGTACAAATTGTGAAATTTTTTGTTCTAGTTCTGTGAAAAATGCCAGTGGTAGTTTGATAGGGATTGCATTGAATCTGTTGATTGCTTTCGATAGTAGAGTCATTTTCACAATGTAGATTCTTCCAATCCAAGAACATGGTATATCTCGTCATCTATTTGTATCATCTTTAATTTCTTTCATCAGTGTCTTATAATTTTCTGCATACAGGTCTTTTGCCTCCTTAGGTAGGTTTATTCCTACATACTTTATTCTTTTTGTTGCAATGGGAAATGGGAGTGTTTTCTTGATTTCACTTTCAGATTTTTCATCATTAGTGTATAGGAATGCAAGAGATTTCTGTGCATTCATTTTGTATCCTGCTACTTTACCAAATTCATTGATTAGCTCTTCTTCTTTTCCGATTTGGATTACTTTTATTTCCTTTTCTTCTCTGATTGCTGTGGCTAAAACTTCCAAAACTATGTTGAATAACAGTGGTGAGAGTGGGCAACCTTGTCTTGTTCCTGATCTCAGTGGGAATGCTTTCAGTTTTTCACCATTGAGGATGATGTTGGCTGTGGATTTGTCATATATGGCCTTTATTATGTTGAAGACAGTTCCCTCTATGCCTGCTTTCTGCAGGGTTTTTATCATAAATGGGTGTTAAATTTTGTTGAAAGCTTTCTCTGCATCTATTGAGATGATCATATGGTTTTTCTCCTTCAATTTGTTAATATGGTGTATCACGTTGATTGATTTACATATATTGAAGAATCCTTGCATTCCTGGAATAAACCCCACTTGATCATGGTGTATGATCCTTTTAATATGCTGTTGGATTCTGTTTGCTAGTATTTTACTGAGGATTTTTGCATCTATGTTCATCAGTGATATTGGCCTATAGTTTTCTTTCTTTGTGACATCCTTGCCTGGTTTTGGTATCAAGGTGATGGTGGCCTCATAGAATGAGTTGGGGAGTGTTCCTCCCTCTGCTCTATTTTGGAAGAGTTTGAGAAGGATAGGTGTTAGCTCTTCTCTAAATGTTTGATAGAATTCGCCTGTGAAGCCATCTTGTCCTGGGCTTTTGTTTGTTGGAAGCTTTTTAATCACAGTTTCAATTTAAGTGGTTGTGATTGCTCTGTTCATATTTTCTACTTCTTCCTGATTCAGTCTCGGCATGTTGTGCATTTCTAAGAATTTGTCCATTTCTTCCAGGTTGTCCATTTTATTGGCATAGAGTTGCTTGTAGTAATCTCTCATGATCTTTTGTATTTATGCCTTGTCAGTTGTTACTTCTACTTTTTCATTTCTAATTCTGTTGATTTGAGTCTTCTTCCTTTTTTTCTAGATGAGTCTGGCTAATGGTTTGTCTATTTTGTTTACCTTCTCAAAGAACCAGCTTTTAGTTTTGTTGATCTTTGCTATCGTTTCCTTCATTTCTTTTTCATTTATTTCTGATCTGATTTTTATGATTTCTTTCCTTCTGCTAACTTTGGGGCTTTTTGTTCTTCTTTCTATAATTGCTTTAGGTGCAAGGTTAGGTTGTTTATTCGAGATGTTTCCTGTTTCTTAAGGTAGGATTGTATTGCTATAAACTTCCCTCTTAGAACTGCTTTTGCTGCATCCCATAGGTTTTGGGTTGTCGTGTCTCCATTGTCATTTGTTTCTAGGTATGTTTTGATTTCCTCTTTGATTTCTTCAATGATCACTTTGTTATTAAGTAGTGTATTGTTTAGCCTCCATGTGTTTGTATTTTTTACAGATCTCTTCCTGTAATTGATACCTAGTCTCATAGCGTTGTGGTCAGAAAAGATACTTGATACAATTTCAATTTTCTTAAATTTACCAGGGCTTGATTTGTGACCCAAGATATGCTCTATCCTGGAGAATGTTCCATGAGCACTTGAGAAAAATGTGTTTTCTGTTGTTTTTGGATGGAATGTCCTATAAATATCAATAAAGTCCATCTTGTTTTATGTATCATTTAAAGCTTGTGTTTCCTTATTTATTTTCATTTTGGATGATCTGTCCATTGGTGAAAGTGGGGTGTTCAAAGTCCCCTACTATGATTGTTACTGTCGATTTCCCCTTTTATGGCTGTTGGTATTTGCCTTATGTATTGAGGTGCTCCTATGTTGGGTGCATAAATATTTACAATTGTTATATCTTCTTCTTGGATCAATCCCTTGATCATTATGTAGTGTCCTTCTTTGTCTCTATAATGGTCTTTATTTTAAAGTCTATTTTGTCTGATATGAGAATTGCTACTCCTGCTTTATTTTGGTTTCCATTTGCATGGAATATCTTTTTCCATCCCCTTACTTTCAGTCTGTATGTGTCTCTAGATCTGAAGTGGGTCTCTTGTAGACAGCATATATATGAGTCTCTTTTTTGTATCCATTCAGCCAATCTGTGTCTTTTGGTGGGAGCATTTAGTCCATTTACATTTAAGGTAATTATCGATATGTGTGTTCCTATTCTCATTTTCCTAATTGTTTTGGGTTCGTTATTGTAGGTCTTTTCCTTCTCTTGTGTTTCCTGCCTAGAGAAGTTCCTTTAGCATTTGTTGTAAAGCTGGTTTGGTGGTGCTGAACTGTCTCAGCTTTTGCTTGTCTGTAAATGTTTTAATTTCTCCATCAAATCTGAATGAGATCCTTGCTGGGTAGAGTAATCTTGGTTGCAGGTTTTTCTCCTTCATCACTTTAAATATGTCCTGCCACTCCCTTCTGGCTTGCAGAGTTTCTGCTGAAAGATCAGCTGTTACCCTTATGGGGATTCCCTTGTGTGTTATTTGTTGTTTTTCCCTTGCTGCTTTTAATATTTTTTCTTTGTATTTAATTTTTGACAGTTTGATTAATATGTGTCGTGGCGTATTCTCCTTGGATTTATCCTGTATGGGACTCTCTGTTGTTCCTGGACTTGATTAACTATTTCCTTTCCCATATTAGGGAAGTTTTCTACTACAATCTCTTCAAATATTTTCTTAGTCCCTTTCTTTTTCTCTTCTTGTTCTGGAACCCCTATAATTCAAATGTTGCTGCATTTAATGTTGTTCCAGAGCTCTCTGAGACTGTCCTCAGCTCTTTTCATTCTTTTTTCTTTATTCTGCTCTGCAGTAGTTATTTCCACTCTTTTATCTTCCAGGTCACTTATCCGTTCTTCTGCCTCAGTTATTCTGCTATTGATCCCATCTAGAGTATTTTTAATTTCATTTATTGTGTTGTTCATCATTGCTTGTTTCAACTTTAGTTCTTCTAGGCCCTTCTTAAATGTTTCTTGCATTTTCTCTATTCTATTTCCAAGATTTTGGATCATCTTTATTATCATTATTCTGAATTCTTTTTCAAGTAGACTGCCTATTTCCTCTTCATTTGTTAGGTCTGGTGGGTTTTTATCTTTCTCCTTTATCTGCTGTGTGTTTTTCTGTCTTCTCATTTTGCTTATCTTACTGTGTTTGGGGTCTCCTTTTTGCAGACTGCAGGTTCTTAATTCCTGTTGTTTTTCGTGTCTGTCCCCAGTGGCTAAAGTTGGTTCAGTGGGTTGTGTAGGCTTCCTGGTGGAGGGGACTAGTGCCTGTGTTCTGGTGGATGAGGCTGGATCTTGTCTTTCTGGTGGGCAGGTCCACGTCTGGTGGTGTGTTTTGGGGTGTCTGTGGACTTATTATGATTTTAGGCAGCCTCTCTGCTAATGCGTGGGGTTGTGTTCCTGTCTTTCTAGTTGTTTGGCGTAGGGTGTCCAGCACTGTAGCTTGCTGGATGTTGAGTGGAGCAGGGTCTTAGCGTTATGATGGAGATCTCTTGGAGAGCTTTCGCCATTTGATATTATGTGGAGCTGGGAGGTCTCTTGTGGACCTGTGTCCTGAAGTTGGCTCTCCCACCTCAGAGGCACAGCACTGACTCCTGGCTGCAGCACCAAGAGCCTTTCATCCACACAGCTCAGAATAAAAGGGAGAAAAAGTAGAAAGAAAGAAAGAGAGAGAGAGAGAGAGAGGGGGAGGGAGGGAGGGAGGGAGGGAGGGAGGAAGAAAGAAAGAAAGAAAGAAGGGAGGGAGTGAGGAAGGAAGGAAAGGAAGAAAGAAAGAAGGTAAAACAGAATAAAATAAAGTTATTAAAATAAAATAAAGTTATTAAAATAAAAAATAATTATGAAAAAATATTTTAAGAAAAAAAAAAGGACGGATAGAACCCTAGGACAAATGGTGGAAACAAAGCTATACAGACAAAATCTCACACAGAAGCATACACATACACACTCAGAAAAAGAGGAAAAGGAGAAAAAATCATAAATCTTCTCTCAAAGTCCACCTTCTCAATTTGAGATGATTCATTGTCTATTCATGTATTCCACAGATGCAGGGTACATCAAGTTGATGGTGGAGATTTAATCCGCTGCTCCTGAGGCTGCTGGGAGAAATTTCCCTTTCTCTTCTTTGTTCTCACAGCTCCCGAGGCTCAGCTTTGGATTTGGCCCCGCCTCTGCGTGTAGGTCGCCGGAGGGCGTTCTTCGCTCAGACAGGACGGGGTTA
The DNA here is from genome assembly GCF_951394435.1 of Stenella coeruleoalba. Lineage (NCBI taxonomy): Eukaryota > Metazoa > Chordata > Mammalia > Artiodactyla > Delphinidae > Stenella > Stenella coeruleoalba. Next base: position 55,807,071 of record NC_137156.1, read on the forward strand.
AAGGAGCCGCTCATTCGGGGGCTCTGGCTCACTCAGGCCGGGGGGAGGGAGGGGCACGGAGTGCGGGGTGAGCCTGCGGCGGCAGAGGCTGGCATGACGTTGCACCAGCCTGAGGCGCGCTGTGCGTCCTCCCCGGGAAGTTGTCTCTGGAACCCGGGACCCTGGCAGTGGTGGGCTGCACAGGTTCCCCGGAAGCGGGGTGTGGATAGTGATCTGTGCTCGCACACAGGCTTCTTGGTGGCGGCAGCAGCAGCCTTAGCGTCTCATGTCCATCTCTGGGGTCCGCGCTTTTAGCCGCAGCTCGTGCCCGTCTCTGGAGCTCCTTTAAGCAGCGCTCTTAATCCCCTCTCCTGCGCACCAGGAAACAAAGAGGTAAGAAAAAGTCTCTTGCCTCTTCGGCAGGTCCAGAGTTTTCGCCGGACTCCCTCCCGGCTAGCCGTGGTGCACTAACTCCCTGCAGGCTGTGTTCATGCCGCCAACCCCAGTCCTCTCCCTGCGCTCCCACGGAAGCCCGAGCCTCAGCTCCCAGCGCTGCGCGCCCCGACAGGTGAGCAGACAAGCTTCTCGTGCTGGTGAGTGCCGGTCGGCCCTGATCCTCTGTGCGGGAATCTCTCCGCTTTGCCCTCCGCACCCTTGTTGCTGTGCTCTCCTTCTCCGAAGCTTTCCCCCTCCGCCACCCGCAGCCTCCGTCCGCGAAGGGGCCTCCTAGTGTGTGGAAACCTTTCTTCCTTCACACCTCCCTCCCACCTGTGCGGGTTCCGTCCCTATCCTTTTGTCTCTGTTTATTCATTTTTCTTTTGCCCTACCCAGGTACGTGGGGACTTTCTTCCCTTTTGGGAGGTCTGAGGTCTTCTGCCAGCGTTCAGTAGGTGTTCTGTAGGAGTTGTTCCACGTGTAGATGTATTTCTGGTGTATCTGTGGGGAGGAAGGTGATCTCCGCGTCTTAGTCTGCCATCTTCCCCTCGTCCCCCCCCAGAGTAACTTTTAAATGCAATCAGTACTCACGAACAAAAAGGTGGAAACTTTTTGGAAATTCCTGGCAGCAGCCAGGCTTGAGCTGTGAGGCTGACACATCGGGGGTTGGGCTGGGACAGTTGGGTGACTGGATCCTCTCTCCACCTAGTCTCCTCCTCCAGCAGGATGGTGCAAGCTTGTGCATGTGGCTCCATCAACAGTGAGTAAACAGACACCAAAAAAGAAAAAAACAGATGAAAGCTTGTCATTTGTGACAACATGGATGGACCTTGAGGGCATCATGCTAGGTGGAATAAGTCAGAGAAAGACAAATACCATATGACTTCACACGTGTATGGAATATTAGAAAACAAAGAAAATTCATGAACAATCCAAACCAAAACAGACACATAAATACAGAGAACAGAATAGTGGTTACCAGATGGGGAGGGCAGTGAGGTAGGGCAAAATAAGTAAAGGGTATCAACTGTAGGGTGATGTATGGAAACAATTTTTGGCGGAGAGCAAGCTGTAGGTTGTACGGAGGTAGAAATATAATGTTGTACACATGAAACTTACGTACCTCAATAACATCAATCTTTTAAAAAAATGGGTGAGTTTCTCCGCCAAGAAAGGGGAGGCTGGAGAGTTCCAGAAATTTACCAAAGCCTGCACCAAACTATGGCTGGGAAGTGTGTGTGTGTGCAAGTGTTATAAGAGCATTGGTTATAATTCAGAAGAAGATTCTCAGAAGTTTAAAAGAATGAGGACAAGTGCTCTCTTCAGCAGCACAGGTACTAAAATTGGAACCATTCAGGGAAGATTACCATGGCCCCTGTGCAAGGATGACAGGCAAATTCGTGTAGCGTTCCATATTTTTATATAAAATAGATAATCAACAAGGACCTACTGTATAGCACAGGGAACTCTACTCAACACTCTGTAATAACGTATATGGGAAAAGAATCCAAAAAAGAATAGATATATGTACATGTATAACTGAATCACTTTGCTCTACACCTGAAACTAACACAACGTTGTTAATCACCTATACTCCAATGTAAAATTAAAAAAAAAAAAGAATGAGGACGAGAGCTCCAAGACCCTTTCCAGCTCTGTAATCCTATTAAAAAATAAATATCGATAAAAGTCTTAGCAAAACAGACAAAAGAAAACAGAAAAAAGAAAAAACAGTAAGTGGAAATGTAAGACCTCTTAAAGACCAGGCATGAAACCGGTACACTGCTATTTTCATCACATTGCTAGTCAAAGTCAATGGCAAAGCCAGCCCAGATGCAAGGCATAAGGAAACAGATTCTGCTTCTTGATGGGAGGAGCTACAAAGAATTGTGGCCATGTTTGCTATCTATTACAACTACATAAGGAAAGTGATCACTTCCAACAAGAATAACCTAGTATGACCCTGTATTCTTCAGGGTACCCAGACTCTAAAGGTGAGCTTACATATGAAGATGGACCAATTAAATAGTATATAAGAATTAAATCCCAGACTTGGGATTTGGACTTGGGCAGAACAAAGGCAGAACTGAGACCCTTAGCCATGATTCTTCACCACTCAACCCAAAGAGCAGCTCTTCCAAGTTGTTATTCATATGCCCAAACCAAATATTACCAAGTACCTTCCTTTGAGCCCCCCTAGCAATACATGTGTCATCTACAATAGTCCTTATCTTACCCTACTATGTAGTAAAATCATTTTTCTACCTTGATCCCCTAGTCTCAATTTAGGCTACTTGAGGACAGGCACTGCAACTTGTCAATCATTACATCTCCTAAGCACCAGGCACAGGAAGCACAATGGAGTACACTTGCTACACTTTAAAGACATTTGCATGGATATTTATAACTAAATTTGGTCTCTAGTTTTTTTTTCTATTGTGCTAGATTTGGCAGACTTTTTAAAGAATGTGTATCTGCCTGATAAAAATAATTTGGAAACTTTCTGTTTTGTACCATTAAATGATTCAAATATGGTAAATTATATGGCACATTCGTGTAGGCATCTTGGATTGAAAGTGTATGGCTTGCTGCTCCTCTAATCACCCTAGTTGCACCTTAGCCATTTTCTTTTTTGTTTTGTTTTGTTTTGTTAAATATTTATTTATTTGGCTGTGTTGGGTCTTAGTTGTGGCACGTGGGATCTTTGTTGCGGAATGTGGGATCTTTTTAGTTGCAGCATACAGAATCTTTAGTTGCGGCATGTGAACTCTTAGTTGCGGCATGCATGTGGGATCTACTTCCCTGACCAGGGATCGAACCTGGGCCCCCTGCATTGGGAGCATGGAGTCTCAGCCACTGGACTACCAGGGAAGTCCCCACTACTACCTCATTTTAAACAAATAGAGCCCAGTAAACAAGGAAACCATTTTCACGAGGACATGTTTCTCATGATGTCTTGTTACCCGATGCACAGTGCCAAACAAACCGAAATCAGAGTTTGGAGCAGAGAGAGTTTTATTGCAGGGCCATGTAAGGAGACGGGTGGCTTGTGCCCCACAGACCCCAAACTCCTTGGAGGGTTTCAGCAAAGCACTTTTAAAGGCAAGGTGAGGGAGGGGCGTGGTCAGTTGTTGCAAACTTCTTGGTGTCAGAATCCTTTGTTCTTACATCTGTCCGTGTAGGTCAGGTCGTGATGTTCCTGTAAACCTCCAACAAGACAAATGTTATTCTCTGTTCTGCCACTTCTTATCTCTATATGTGAATGGACTCTTAAAGGTCTAAAGCCTTGAGAATGAGTTATGCTGTTTATTGCAGGCTATAGGCAACATCCTTTTTTTAAAAAATTATTTTATTTATTTATGTTTAGCTGCATTGGGTCTTCGTTGCTGCACATGGGCTTTCTCTAGTTACGGCGAGCGGGGGCTACCCTTTGTTGCAGTGCACAGGCTTCTCATTGTGGTGGCTTTTCTTATTGTGGAGCATGGGCTCTAGGTGCATGGGCTTCAGTAGTTGTGGCATGCAGGCTCAGTAGTTGTGGCATGCAGGCTTCAGTAGTTGTGGCATGCAGGCTCAGTAGTTGTGGCTTGTGGGCTCTAGAGTGCAGGCTCAGTAGTTGTGGTGCATGGGCTTAGTTGCTCCGCGGCATGTGGGATCTTCCCAGACCAGGGCTCGAACCCATGTCCCCTGCATTGGCAGGCGGATTCTTAACCACTGCACCACCAGAGAAGTCCGATAGGCAACATCCTTTTACAAAAGATGCAAAGCCAGAACGACTAAGCACAGGAAGCAGAGCACAAAGGTTTAAACTAAAAGGAACAGATCTAATATGGAGTCAGATTTGTTCTTCCCTATTACAGTCTCACAGCATTCTTTGGGACTTTAACTTATGTTTCAAAATACATGTATCAATAAAATATATAAAGTCACTCATTTCCAGTTTTGGAATCCACCCTGTGAGGAACACCTCCTCTGGCAAGTGGAGAGTAGCAAGATGAAGTGCAAAGGGGAAGAGTGTGAATGGCTGTGGTTCTTCTGTGTCTCCACTACCTTAGCCATTTTCTCATTGGGCATCATCTGCTCTGTACCAACCCCTCCCCACCCCCATGCATCTACATATTACAGGAACACAGAAATTGTACATGTAGGGCTACAAAAGTCAAATGAACATCATGTCACTGTGAATAGCAGGTATCTGAAAGCTTCCATGTTCACCTTCAAGTTGGGGAACAAATTAGAGAAAGAAAAGGAGTGTCACAGGCTTTGGAGAGCATGTTATACTCCACTGCAAAGTGAAAAATGCATTTGCTGAAAGCAAGCTGCCACGACTCATGAAAAGCTATCAGGGCTCTGAGTCCAATTAGAGAGAAAAATATCAGTAGTGATCCACTGCCTCGTTAGAGGAATTCATGTTCCTGATACAGTTCACAATATTCTTAGAGTTTTTCTTAATCATTTTCTGGAAAAATTGCACAGCCCCAACTCTCCCAAATTGTGTAGTTAAATTGAGATCAGTAGTTTAACAATGAAGGGAGTTACAAATCAATCTCATCAAAGAGGAAAACACATCCCTTGGATAGAAAGTGAGCAAAAATACCAGCCAGACATCTCACTCTTGTCAGATATTCACATGTTTATTTTATCTCTTTAAAAAATCTAGGTGAGGACCATAATCTTCCAGTTTTCATTCAGACCTGAATATCAAAACAGGTATCTGGTTCCATTTTTCTTGTTTTGATAAATAAAACTGTGCCCTTAGGTTTAGAAGACTTAAGTCTGTGTTCCAGCTCTCTCTTACTCGCCTCATGACTTGAGAGAACCATGTCACTTCCCTGAATTGTTCTTCATCTTTGAAAAGAGATTGGACTTGCCAGTGTGTGTGCTTGATATATATATGGCTATCAAACAATCATGTGTAATCCAGCAATTACATATAATTAAGCAATTACATGTAGTAGACACTGGGCCAAGTGCATCAACTCTGTGTCTCTGCTTTTTAGAGACAAGGATACAGGGGCTTAGAGAGGTTTAGGTACTTTTGCCCAATCTTAACTCTTATTCAGAGCCACGTGAAACACAAGCTCTTGACCTAGAAGGACTCTAGAACCAAATAAATTTGGGAAATACCACATCCTATATTCTCCTTTTGGGAATTTACATTTCACATTAGTTTAATGAAAGGTTCTGGGAAGTCCTGAAGCAAAGACACTAGTTTATCCCAGCGTTTTTCAAATAGTTTGGTTATAGAACTGTCTTTTTCATATAATACCTAGCAACATCCCAAAGGATAATCAACTAAGAATCAGAAAATATTTGAGTTCCAGTTCTAAACATAAGTTCTTAAATGTATCACTTGAAAATCACTTAAACTTTATAAGCCTCGGTTTTCATTACTAAACTAGTGAAATACCTACCTCAGCAAAGCATGTATATGAATTAAATAAGATGCCATATGGGGAGGCTTTTTTATAAATAATGAAATATTACACAAATACAATGTGTTATTATCATTAATTCAGTTCTTTGGACATGAAATATGAGAAATGGTCATATTTCACTCAGTCATTCATAAAACCCACTCCTTTTTCTCTCTTTTTTTTTCTTTAATCGTCAAGTCCACTCCAAAACACTATCCAAACAGCAAAATAATTGAATCCCATTAAAGGCCTTTTTCTCTTATACTCATTTTACATGAGTCTCTATTCAATCTTGACATTTTAAATGATTACCCTAAAAATTAATTCTATAAAATCCACAAGTCTTATTTGAGACTGCTTTAAATTAAATACATACATAAGCCTGGTATTGTTTCAACAAATTGATAAACACATTACCTGTGCATAACCAACTGTGTTCTAGAAGTTTAGCACATCTAATTTTTTATTCTTGTTGCTCGTCACCTGTTTTTCTTCCTACTATTGCTATCATGTTCTATATCTCCTCTACCTATTCTAAAACACTGCTATTTCACTACTGTGTGTTGAATTAAGATTGAAAATTCAGCATGAGAAAAATCCTTCTCTAGATTCAAGGAGTTTAATGATCAGAGTACTATCAAGCATTGTGTGTGTATACTATTATGGCCTGCAGACCAAACCAAATCCTACCTTCCTCCTGTTTGTGTACAGTCCAGGAGTTAAGAATAGTTTTTATACTTTTTAATGGTTGAGAGGGGGAGAAAGAAATATACTGTGAAAATTATATGAAATTCAGATTTCAGTGTCATTAAGTTTCTCTGGAATACAGCCACACCTATTTGTTTACGTATTGTCTGCAGTAAGCCTGCTTTCACACTATAAGAGCAGAGTTGAGTAGTTGGGACAAGAGACAGTAAGCTTCACAAAACCTAAAACGTTTACCCTTTGGTCCTTTATAAAAAAAAAAAAGTGTGCTTACTTCTGCCTTATGCTCAGTCTTTTCATACGATGGGTTTTGCCTGAGTAAATGTAGGTACTCTACTGAGCAGACATCTGGGGACAGATTTGGGGGAATAAGCTTGATTAGCTTTTTAACTTTACTTAACCTGTAAAAGAAGGCAGTATGGTTTAGTAGAAATCTCAGGGCTTTGGACCTGGCTATGAACCTGGCCACTGGGTTTCTTAGCTGTCTGTCCTTGGATACACCGTTTGAACATTTTCAATCTCAGTTTCCTTCTCTATAAAATCAGACTTATATGATTATAGTCTGGTACCTACCACTAAGCAGTCTTCTGAAAAGCGTCTGTTTCCCTCTCAGAGTCCCAGCAAGGGCTATGAGGAATGCATTACAAATGCACTCCAACAATTTGTTTTGCAATCTAGACCACAAAACAACTGAAAAGTAAGGAGCAGAGCAGCCCCCAGCCTGCTTCCTGCAGCTTATTCACAGCACTTTTCAGGTCTACCTGACTGGAAAATAATATATTTCAGAAAGATCATTTAGTTTAGCCTTTCCTTCTTATAAACGATTACCTGGTTACATGAGCTTCTCACTGGAAACGTGCTTCAGGGGCCACATTTCCAGTGGGCAGGGGGACTTCAGCCTCACCTCTGCATTCTAGGATTCTCTCAGTGGTGTCATGTTCTTGAATAGTTGTTAGTTGTTCTTATAGTGAGGAGGAGTGAAGTTAGGAACAACCTATGTCATTATGTTGGTGACATCAGTTCTGGGATTCTCGATTGACAGGTGTTTTCCTCTAGCACTTTGAATACATCATTCCACTGCCTTCTGGTATCCATTATTTCTGCTGAGAAGTCAGATGTTAATCTTACTGGGTTCCCTTGTTAATACCGAATCATTTTTCTCCTGATGCTTTTCCAGATTTTCTCGTCATCTTTGGCTTTTAGCATTTTTGCTGTGATGTGTCTATTTGCGTCTCTTTGAAAATTTATTCTACTCGAAGTTTGCTGAGCTTCCTAGATGTGTAAGTTAGTGTTTTTCCATTCATTTAGGATGTTTTCATCCCCATTATTTCATCAATATTTTTTCTACTGTTTTCACTTCTCTGTTTCTGGTACTCTCATCATACACATATTGGCACATTTAATGCACCAGTGTTTCTCTGAGGCTCTGTTCATTTTTCTTTATTAATTTTTTCTCTTTCTTTTTCAGATTACATAATCTCCATCAGTCTATCTTCAAGGCTGCTAATTGTTTCTTCTGCCAGTTCAAATCTTTTGTTAAGTCCCTCAAATGAATTTTTATTTCATTTATTCTACTTTTCAATTCAAGAAATTCCACTTTTCCCTTTAATATGATTACTGATTACTATCTCATTACTGATATTTCCTATTTGATGGAATAGTATTGTCATACCTTCCTTTACTTCTTTAATCATTGTTTTCTTTAGTTCTTTAACATTTTTATAATGGCTCCTTTGAAGTCTTTTTATATTTTATCTGACATCTGGTCTCTTTTAGAAGCAGTTTCCATTGCCTGCATTTTATGGTATATGGGTCATACTTTGCTATTTCTTTGCATTCCTCATAAATTTTTTGTTGGAAACTGGATATTTTAGATAAAATATTATAACAACTGGCTGGATATAGGTACTCCCCTTCTTAGACTTGCTATTTGATTTTTTATTTGTGTAGTGACTGGCTGGATTATTTTATTGAAGTCTGTCCCCTCATCTTGCAGTGTTAAGCCTCTGATGTTGTCCTTAGTGGGGTGCAGAATTGGGTATGCCCACAGTCACCCTGGAATAAGAGTGGTCTGGTGAGGGGTCTCTTTGACTGTCTCTTTCCCTGACACACTCATGAATTTCATGTATGTCAGACACATTCCCATCCAGGGCATTTCACCTTTACCCTCTTCCTGAAAGATTCTTCCTCCACAAATTGCCATGGCTTTCTTTCTCATTTCATTCAGGTCTTGGGTCAAATGTTATTTCCAGATAAAACCTTCCCTGGAACATCTGTATAGAATAGCAGTCCCTCTTTGGTTGCTTCCTTGTTTTATTTTTTCCCACAATACTTACACTGACTGGCATGATAACATGACTTTTTTTTATCTCATACCCTAGAATGTAAGATTCACAAAACATGAGCTTTGCCTCCTCCATTCACAGTTATATCAATTCTAGAGCCTAAAACAGTTCTTGGCACATAGTAGGCACTCACCAAGTATTTGTTATTAAATTATTGAAAAAAATATAAATGAATGCTATCTCCCTATACTAGACATTAAAAGTGGGGGAAGTATACTCTAGGAAGAAGACCAAGACAAAGAAAATTTTGGATGCAGAGACACCAAAGGCTTCCCACTTCTGCCTTCATGGACTTGCTCCTCTGACTGTCTGAGGAAGTCACTCCTTATTCCTTTGCTTTAATATTTCACAAATTTCAAGCAGCAAGTCAGTAGAGAGGAGGAACTGGTACAGGAGGAGAAAGTAATTTGACCATGTTTCATTTTCACAGGCACACTCATTCTCAGGGGAAATGTTACATGTATGTTTCTGCAAAATGGTTGCATATAGCTCTGTGCAACAGGTCACTGCTCTGGTTCAAATCCTTCAGAGATTCCCCTTTTTCCCCCAGAAGAAAACCCCAGATCCTTAATATGATTAAAATGTCCTGTAGGATCTGGCCTCAGTCTTCCTCTCAAAGTGTGTTTCAGGCTACCTGATTCCCAACTTGACTGGACTCCCTTCCATTCCCCAGATGCTTTCTCAGCACCTTTATAGACTTGGTCCTGCACCCTGCTAACTTTCCCCTTCGGGCATGGCCTAACTAACCTTAATTCACATTTCAGGTCTCAACTCAAATGTTACTTCCACCAGGGTTCTTCTGACTTTAAACTAAATAGTCCCCTGTATTATTTAGGGTAAATCTAGCTGCTATAACAAATAGACATCAGCACAGAAATGGCTCAAACCCAGTAGAATTACATCTCACTCATGTAGCCATCCAAGGCAGGATAATTCAAGTACACAGGCTGATGTGGTTGTCAACTTCTTCAGTGCATGGCTTCCAGGAGGCTTTATGAGCCAGACCCAAAATTGGCACACATCACATCTTCTCACATTCCGTTATCAGTCCTAGGATCATGCAAGGGAGATGGGGAAATATAGTCCAGCTGCATTCCCAGGAAGAAGAGGAGAATTTGGATTTTGGCAAGTGGTAGCAGATTCTGCCACCGGGCTCCCTTCTCCTCCCCCTCCATTATGTATTCCTATAGCACCTGACTTTTCACTGTCACAAAGCTCAAGGCATGCTATATGTGAGACTTAACAAAGTCCATAAAGGCAGGGACTGGGTCTGCCTATTTCCCCTCTATACCCCTACAAGCCTTGGCACTTAGTGGGCTCTCAGTAAATATTATATTGAACTATGTGGAATTGTTGCTTTGTCATAAAGTGGCTAATGTCCACAATTTTGAAGAACAGCCTTTAAGGCACCCCTTTTTTTAAATTAATTTTTATTGGGCTATAGTTGCTTTACAATGTTGTGTTAGTTTCTACTGTACAGCAAAGTGAATCAGCTATACGTTTATATATATCCCCTCTTTTTTGGGTTTCCTTCCCATTTAGGTTACCACAGAACACTGAGTAGAATTCCCTGAGCTATACAGTAGGTTCTCATTAGTTACCTACTTTATAGATATAAAACATATATACGTATATGTGTCAATCCAAATCTCCCAATTCATCCCACCCCCTCTTTCCCCACTCGGTGTCCATACGTTTTTTCTCTATGTCTGTGTCTCTATTTCTGTTTTGCAAATCATCTATACCATTTTTCTAGATTCCACATATATTCATTAATATACAATTATTTGTTTTTCTCTTTCTGACTTACTTCACTCTGTATGACAGTCTCTAGTTCCATCCATATCTCTACAAGTGACCCAATTTTGTTCCTTTTCTATGTCTGAGTAATATTCCATTGTATATATGTACCACATCTTCTTTATCCATTCCTCTGCTGATGGGCATTTAGGTTGCTTCCATCCTGGCTATTGTAAATAGTGCTGCAATGATCATTGGGGTGCATGTGTCTTTTTGAATTATGGTTTTCTCTGGGTATATGCCCAGTAGTGAGATTGCTGGGTCATATGGTAGTTCTATTTTTAGTTTTTTAAGGAACCTCCATACTGTTCTCCATAGTAGTGGCTGTATCAGTTTACATTCCCACCAACATTGCAAGAGGGTTCTCTTTTCTCCACACCCTCTCCAGCGTTTATTGTCTGTAGATTTTTTAATGATGGCCATTCTGACTTGTGTAAGATGATATCTCATTGTAGTTTTGATTTGCATTTCTCCAATAATTAGTGCTGTTGAACATCTTTTCATGTGTTTGTTGGCCATCTGTATGTTTTCTTTGGAGTTAAGGCACACCTTTTACAGATGGGCTGTTCAGCAGAGCATTTCCCATGGGTTAGTGGAATGCTATTTCACAGGACTCGAAGGTTTTAAAGCTTGCTTCTCTTCCACTTATGCCTTGTTAAGTAATTCCAATTTCTTGCCAGGGAAACACTTGTAGAACAATGCGTTTTACAGACTAACTGTGAGGTCATGCAGTCTTTGGAAATTTGGTGGAGGTGGGGAGACACACACAGACCTCCACATGGGTTGAGGAGAAAGCTTTGTCATGCATGCTAATGAATGACAGACCTTCAGTTCTGTCCCAGTTAAGCAAATATTGGTTCAGCATCTACTGTGTATCAGGCACTGGGTCTAGAGCCAAGGACACAAAGATGATTACTTCCTTGAAAGAGCTTGTACACTTGCAAGGGGTTCACAGTCAGCTTGTTTTGGAAATATCCCTTAGGCACTTTTCAGAAGAATAAGCAGGACAAGAGAAGAAACCATCTGGGAGTTGATTTTAATATAGTCCAGGCAATAGATGGTGTCCTAAATTGTTTTCCTTCACAGATTTTTCTTTGTTTAACTTTTAGGGGGACAGAGGGTGGGAGTAGAGGTGGTCACAGGAAGGGTGAAGGAGAAGCACAACTATTCAAAGACAGCATCGGCCTTCACCTGCTAGCGAGGAAAGCTGCTGAGGTACAGAAAGGGGAAGCTACCATGCCGATCACATCCCGGCATGGTATGCTGTGCTTAGACAGTGCTTCAGCTGAGAAGCTCCCCACCACTTTCCAATCCCTTAAAATAAAGAATTCTGCCACTGAAATTGAGCAGAATCGGGATCACAACCATGTCAGAAACTGAGGCTGTGCAGCCTTTCCTGGCATCCTTTATCCTTAGGCTCTACCTTACTCCTTCCAAGTGTGGTGCAGAGAAAGGGGATGGAAAGCCCACTCCAGGGTGTGTGCGTTCCATCATTTGTCAAGCAGGAGCAGTTTTCTTGCTGGTCTTTGTTGCTCTCTGGCTCTGAGCTAAAAATAGACTTTCCAAAGAAAGCTCCCTTTAGGTGGTCCTACCAAGGCAATTTACATTATCATCTCCCAGCTTCAAGACTAATTTGGAACAGTCCTGCATTTGATATGCTCCACTTTTTTTCAGGGGCGGCTGCTTTTTCACAACAGACTCCAAGGAAGTACTCACCCCAGTGATCTCAAATCTTGAGGCTGGAATTAGGATGGAGGTGAGGGTGGGGCTAGGACAGTTTAGGTGTCATGTAAGTTCCAGTTGGATTCTCTGCACGGGGCTCTCAGACCCTTCTGCCCACTTTTTATCCTACGTTAAAGTTAAAAATATCTGCCCACACGATCATGCCCCTCTGCCTTTCTACTAAACCCCGTAACTCTGGGGGGCCCCAATTCTCTTTTAATGTTCATGGGGTGATGAGTCAGCTGCAGATTGTTCTGCCATTGTCACTGTTGAGGAGGCTGAAAGAGCATCACATCAGGGCGCAAAGATCCTCGAGGCCGTCCTCAGACTGAATGCATGTCCTACCCTGGTCATTCTAAGTGATGTCAAGGAGGCTGAGCTTGAAACCTGTTTTCCTGGCTGCCTGCACGGTTGTGGGGACAGGTGGCAGTGTGTGTGAGTACCTGAGTCCTCGACGGTGAAGAAAAAGATGTCAGTGTAGATCCCAGCAGAGTGACCCCTTTCTGTGGCATGACTCTACTCACAGGTCTGACTTCTCTTACCAAAAGGTGTGTGTATAATCAGTCACATTATAAAAAGAGCTTTCAAAGACAATTTTATTATTCAGTCATTTTGACAACTACGGAGGATGACTTAAATTGTAAAGATGAGGAAATGAAAACTCAGGAGAGTTTACTGTGTTGTCCGAGTTCAAACTGGCCCACATTTCAGACATCAGAGTACGGAAAATAAAATTGATAATAATTTTGGTGACACTGTTTGGTAATATGTCTCCCCATTCAGAAACAAGATACCTCTCACCACTTATTAAAATCTCTAGTTTTGTACTCTGTTTACTCCTTCAGCAGTTACAGACTAAGTGCCTAGTGTGTGCATCAGGCATGTAGTAGCTTTTGTTGTTCTTGTTGTGTTTTATTTCATTTATTATATGTAAGTTCTGCATAATTTTAAGAACTCTGTTTCTTAATATTTTTTAAAAGTATTCTTACCATTTGAATAGGGCCTGATTTGCTTTATATTTCTCATTTATTACATGCAGAGAGAAAACCTGTTGCCATTTACACTTTAATTTTCTAACTAACCACCCAATTGAACTCTCTAATAAGTTTTTGGGGGTTTTTTGTTTGGCTTTGTTTTATTTTCAATATTTTTTATTGAGGTATAATTGATTTACAATGTTGTGTTAATTACTGCTATACAGCAAAGTGATTCAGGTATATATATAAATATATATATATATATATATATATATATATGCACACATTCTTTTTTTAATATTCTTTTCCATTATGGTTTATCACAGGATATTGAATATACTTCCTTGTGCTATACAGTAGGACCTTGTTGTTTATCCATTCTATATATAAAAGCTTACATCTGCTAACCCCAACCTGCCACTCCATCCCTCCCCCAACCCCCTCCCACTTGGCAACCACCAGTCTGTTCTCTATGTCCATGATTCTGTTTCTGTTTCATAGATAGGTTCATTGTGTCATATTTTAGATTCCACATATAAGTGATATCACATGGTATTTGTCTTTTTCTTTATGACTTACTTCACCTTAGTATGATAATCTCTAGGTCCATCCATGTTGCTGCAAATGGCATTATTTCGTTCTTTTTTATGGCTGAGTAGTATTCCATTGTGTATATGTACCACATCTTCTTTATCCATTCGTCTGTCAATGGGCATCTAGGTTGCTTCCATGACCTGGCTATTGTAAATAGTGCTGCAGTGAACATTGGGGTGCATGTGTCTTTTTGAATTATGGTTTTCTCAGGTTATATGCCCACTAGTGAGATTGCTGGGTCATATGGTAATTCTATTTTTAGTTTTTGAAGGAACCTTCATACTGTTCTCCATAGTGGTTGTATCAATTTACATTCCCACCAGCAATGCAAGAGGGTTCCCTTTTCTCCACACCCTCTCCAGCATTTGTTGTTCGTAGATTTTCTGATGATGCCCATTCTAACCAGTGTGAGGTGATACCTCATTGTAGTTTTGATTTGCATTTCTCTAATAATTAATGATGTTGAGCATCTTTTCACGTGCCTCTTGGACATCCTGTATGGCTTCTTTGGAGAAATGTCTGTTTAGGTCTTCTGCACATTTTTCGATTGGGTTGTTTTTTTGTTGTTGTCAAGTTGTATGAGCTCTTTGTATATTTTGGAAAGTAATCTCTTGTCGGTCGCATCATTTGAAAATATTTTCTCCCATTCTGTAGGTTGTCTTTTCGTTTTGTTTTCCTTTGCTGTGGTTTCCTTTGCTGTGCAGAAGTTTGTAAGTTTGATTAGGTCCCATTTGTTTATTTTTGTTTTTATTTCTATTGCCTTGGGAGACTGACTTAAGAAAACATTGGTACAATTTATGTCAGAGAATGTTTTGCCTATGATCTCTTCTAGGAGTTTTATGGTATCATGTCTTAGGTTTAAGCCTATAAGCTGTTTTGAGTTTATTTTTGTGTATGGTGAAGGGTGTGTTCTAACTTCATTGATTTACACATGCTGTCCAATTTTCCCAACACCATTTTTTTATTGTAGTTGATTTACAATGTTGTATTAGTTTCTGGTGTACAGCATAGTGATTCAGTTACACACACACACACACACACACACACACACAGACACATATGTATTCTTTTTTCATAGTCTTTTCCATTATGGTTTATTAAAGGCTGTTGAATATAGGTCCCTGTGCTATACAGTAGGACCTTGTTTATCTTCTAATGAGTTTTAATAGTCTTTAAGTTAGTTCCCTGTGCTTTTTGGGTTGACAACTATGCCATCTGAATATAACAATACTAATAATTTAATTTTTTCTACATCTCTCCCTCTTACATCCTTCTCCTTTTCTCTGTCCTAATGACCTTCCTTAATTGGGCTGTCTCATATTGCTAGAAAGAAAATGCTTTATGTTGGAATGGAAGTTGTTGAGGTTGAGAGAAAAATTCAAAGTTCCCATAACTCAGTGGCTTTCAGGAGCTGAGGGGAGGCAGAAAACTCACTGTAGCCAGATTCTGAAGAGGGTGAGCTTAGAGGGCGGGAGAGCTGGAGGCAGTAGGCCATCTGTGCAAGGTGCTGAGGGACCAGAGGAAAATGAGACCCTCAGCTGTTGCTGCTCCCTCTGAACCAGAGAACATCCATCCCTTATGCAGACCAACTCCAGGAACAACCACATGCAGGATTGCCCAGCATCTCACTGCACAGAAGACAGACCCCTTGCCCAGCACCATGCAGACCACTTCTCCAGATGCCCACGTGAGTTGCCTTATCTCACCTGTTTCTTGGGGTTGACCCACAAGATTAAGAACAGCTCTCATTTGGAGCAAGACATGACACTGAGGCATGGTGGGTAGGCGTGAGAGCTCTGGAGCCCATCTAAATGGGCACAAATCCTGGTCCTACCAGTTGTTCTGCCTGTGAAACCACTTGGGAAAATTACCTTTCTGTGCCTAATATTTTAGCTGTAAAATGGTGTTATTATTTGTGCCTGCCTCACAGGGTTTTAGGGAGGACTATATTAGTAAATATATGTAAAGTGCTGAGAACAACACCTGGCTTATATTATGGGCCCAATAAATCTTGGCTAGAACAGTGCCTGGAAGGGGAGCCTCATGAGAACTAGGGTTCTGGCATGCTCTGGTGGTAAATCTTTGGAAAAGATGCTTAAAATTTCCTATTAACTTTTATGAGCCTCATTTCCCTAATCTGAAAAGCTACCTTCTTCATTGAACTGTTAGGAGAATGACTTAAGAAAATGCATATAAAACAGCTGAAGTGGTGATGAACCAAAGTTGGTTTCCCTCCCATTCGATGTCTTTATTAGATTAGAAGTTCCGTGAGGATGGAGACACACCCTCTGGCTAAACACATCAGGGACTCCAATAGATCCAAAGTGAAAGCAAGGTATTGGACTAAATAAGAAATTGTAGGATTAAATTCCATTTATCTTTCACTCTGCAACAGAATCAATTTTTTGCAAGTACCTGAACTTTGGTCTTTTCGGTGCTCCTTCAGTAAGATAATTTAAGGAGGATTAATTTACAAAGAGACTGTTTACAAACCGATAATGAGATTTGAGGTGATCTCAAGGATAGCACAGTAACACAGGGCTAGCAACACCAGTAGAGCTGTTTCTATCCCTCTGCCTACCTGGAGGAACTGGTACCTGGAGCCTGGAAGGAGAGTCCCATAAAAAAGGTCTCTTTACAAGGAGCAGTGGGCTTCAGTCAAGGAACAAAGCCAGCCCAGGGTGACTCACACAAAGTGAGGCAGGAAAGTAAATATTCTGGACTCCCTCCCTACATCCCTTCGGTCCTACTGGAGTTCCCCAGTGGTGGAACTCAGCCAGAAACCAGAGGGGATGAAAGAAGGGTTGCCAGATTTAACAAATTAAAAGTGCAGGGCACACAGATTAACAACAAATGCCTTTTTAATATATCTCAAATACTTAATAGGACAGACTAAAATTTTATTTTGTTATTTATCTGAAATTTAAATGTTAACTCTGCATCCTATATTTATCTGGCAATCCTAGATCATTGATGAATTCCATATAGGGCAGCCTCCCTGAGCAGAGAGTAGGATGGAAAGTGCAAGAGACAGGGGGACAGTGGACTTTGAGAAGGAAATGCAAGATAGACTGACACACCCATTAACTCACCTCTTTTGCCCCAGTCCACCCAGGATTTTCTCTTGTGTAGAAAAGTTTGAAACTCTAACATAGGGAATACATGGGAGCACAAAAAACTGCCATATCATCATTGGGTAACGTCAATTAGGACATAGCCCTCTCTGAAACCAGGCTCCAGAACCGTGAGATATAAATGTCTGTTGTCTAAAAGCTACTCAGCTGTGGCATTTTGTTACAGCGGCACAAACAGACTAAGATACTCTCATTTTCCTTCTCCGTTAACTGGTCTTAGGAAACTACCCAGAAAGCCATAGCAGTGGGTTGAGGGAGAGACAGTGAAGGTGTTGACAGTGCTCTGTTTTTAAGCTGTATCATTTGTACATGAGTGTTTGTAATTAATATTTTTGTTTATAATTGCCATCTATGTCATGTGTCTTGTTTGCATTTAGTAAGGAAGGAAAGGAAGGAGGGAAGGGAAGGAAGGAAGGAAGGAGGGAGGGAGGGAAGGGAGGGAAGGAACAGAGGGAGGAAAGGAAGGAAGGAAAAGGAAGGAGGGAATGAAGGAAAAGTAAGGAAAGGGAAGGAAGGAAAGGGAAGGAAAAGTGAAGGAGGGGAGGACCTAAAAAATATACCCAAGAAAATAAAATATGACCAGTTAATTAAGCAGGTGGTTGTTTTCTGTATACTAGTTCATAAGGAAAAACTGAATTACTCTTTGATATCAATTCTTTTTTTAATGAATTTATTTATTTATTTTTGACTGCATTGTGTCTTCGTTGCTGCGCATGGGCTTTCTCTAGTTGCAGCAAGCAGGGGCTACTCTTCATTGCGGTGCACAAGCTTCGCTTTGCAGTGGCTTCTCTTGTAGTGGAGCAAGGGCTCTAGGCATGCAGGCTTCAGTATTTGTGGCGCACCAGCTTCAGTAGTTGTGGCACGTGGGTTCAGTAGTTGTGGCTCGCAGGCTTAGTTGTTCCGTGGCATGTGGTATCTTCCCAGGCCAGGGCTCAAACCCGGGTCCCCTGCACTGCGCCACCAGGGAAGTCCTCTTTGATATCAATTCTGAGATCAATGTTTTAGTCACTCACTAAATCTCAATTTCCTGAATTTTAAAACGGAATTCATGAAATTCATAGAACCTGGATTGCAGAATTTGGGGCAAGTTTGGAGACAAAGAATATATAGAAACTAACACGTTTGGAGCATAAAATAATTGCTAACTCTCTTAGCAATATTAAGAGAGTTCTTACCTAACAATGTGTCATTTTAACATATTATATTCTATTGCTAAAACACAGTTGTACCACATGTATCTTTTTCAAATTAATAAGCTCAGAAAGTCTGATGAATTTAATAGGACAAGCTCTCTTGATCTCATGGTTCTTGCAAACAAAAGATAAATTCTAAAAGATAAATTTATGATCCCTAAGGATCATAAAGTAGGAATTACAAGACTAAATACTTGTCAGAATTTTAGTTTCAGTTTTAGAAGTTATGTCTTGTTTTTGAATTTATGCTATTTTACGTATCTTCCTCTGTGCATTAGTCATTGTGTCTATAATTTTAGCAATGCTAATATTTCACACAGAAAGAAGAGTCTAAAGAACTTCAGTAGCACTTTAATGTAGTTATATTAATAGGAAAATGGGCACACGGGATGCTCCCATGGGAATGTCTTTGTAATGACACTTATGGAATTTTTTTAAATTTCCACTAGACAGTTAACAAAGTAGGTAGTTGTGGGTGGGTGAATACCTCAAGAAACAAGAATAGAATCATAGTGCAGGAAGGATGCAAGTAAAATAGTAAAGAACATCTCACCAAATTTCCTGATTTGACCAAAAGGAAACTGGAATGCACGTCAGTGAATAGATTTGCCATGTATTTCCTCCATGCCATGGCAGTTATCTTTAGCTTTATGTTAATAGCTATCACAACTCTTAAGTTCCTGTCTAGAATCTTTTAAACAAGAGTGAAAAATGCTGATTAGTGAGGTTTTAATAATGCCAAAGGAAAAGACTGTACGTGGAAAGAACTCTTGACCCGGTGATACTTGGACTTAGTGTGTCCCAGAAGAAAGAAATGTACTTATAGAAATGAATGACGCCAATAGAAAGAGCATTCATCTTTAAAGTGAAGGGTAGGCCATTCCTGCTGACATGTTTGGTTTTCCTGCTCTTGGTTTAATCACTGGGTTCAGACTTTTCTGGAAGATTTGGGACAATAAATGCTATCATAGGTGCCTACAGGTTACACCAACTGATCCTGCCAAGATAAGAAGTTGTGCCCAAGATGTGTGGCCAAGGCAAGCTTTAAAAGTATCCAAGTGAAAAAATGAAACAGAAAATTACATGGCAGCACGTGTGCCCAGAGGGAACGTATGCCGTGAAGGATCTAGATAGAACCCAACAGTTGGGGTTTTCTGGAAGGGGGTGGTAAATTGGAAAGAAGACTGGAGTAGTAACTAGAGGTTCTGGATTTTTAGACTCATTTCAATGTTTCACTGGATTTGTGAGATTCACTAAGACACTTGGCTTCTCTGAGAGTCAAATAGGGATAATAATGATTAGAATAGGCTTGGCACATGGTAAGCACTTAAAAGCGTTATTTATAGTAATTCATTCCATTATTATAATCTTCCAAGATTACTGTGTTAAATAAAAATGCATATATGAAAAATTGCAAGCATTATCTAAACATAAAGAACTATGTAACTTACTGTGGATGACAGCACTGGTATTCTATCTAGCTATTGTTACTTGAACCTTTAAATCAGGCCACTGAAGTGTATTTCAGGGTATAACACTAGTGAACAAAATGTTAAATACACCAAAGTACTTTCCTTCACAATGACTGAAACTAAGAGAAAAACTACCTGTACGTATGGATAAGGACTGAACAAGGACATGGAAAAATGAAAATAATTGGATTTGCTAATGGTAGTGGAAATTTGGGTTCTATTTTTTATTTTTATGTATTTTTTTTTTTATTGACTTCGTGCCCTTGGCAGTTAGTGTAGAGTCCTAACCACTGGACTGCAAGGAATTCCTTTCAATCTGTTCTTTAAATTAAAATATCTTTAACTGAAAAATGATAAAATACAGAAAGTTAAGCTAAAAACTGAGATATACTCGGGAACACCAGTGTACTGTATAATACTAATAATGGTAGTAACTACTAGTCCATTTTTTTAAACACTTTATTTTCTTTGTTGTTGTACAAATCACAATGATGGAATTGTCCCTCTCTCTCTCTCTCTCTCTCTCTCTTTTTGGCTGCAAGGCGCAGCACGTGGGATCTTAGTTCCCTGACCAGGGATCCAGTCCACACCCCCTGCAGTGGAAGTGTGGAGTCTTAACCACTGCACTGCCAGGAAAGTCCCCACTAGTAGTCCGTTTTATTGAGTACTTCCCCTGGGTTAGGCACAGGGCTGTGTGCTCTATATGGGTAATCTGTCTCAACTTCCCATCAATACTATAAGCCACAGGATACACAGGAGAAAACTGAAGCTCACAGATTAGTAGCTTGCCGAGGTCTCCCAGCTGGCAAGTGTCAAGTACAGAAGTGCTGTGTGTGTAACAGAGTAAATATTGATTCATTTAATGTGAGGAACATGGATAAGTCAGCATTCTACCAGCTTTTTGGTGGTAGTGGAAACATTAAAGAAAAATTTAAAGAATAAGTTGCCAATCTGAGTATTTTTCTCTTACACCTCTTTCATTCCTGCATCTAGTGTGAATTGCACAAACTCCCATTCCTTTGTGCTTGCCCATATGCCTCCCTCTGTGTGCATATAGAGTGTGTAAGGAACATTCAAACAGCAAAGTACAGATGAGCAGTAAGGCCCAGAGTGACGTGAAGTTCGAGGACTTGTGAGGAGAAAATAAATGAAATGGCCACAGAGGCATCCTGGAGTTACATCAGCTACTGAAAAGAAGGAAATCACAAGTAAAGCAATGGTTCTAAATCTAGCCATGGGCCCTCCAGGCAGTATTTCACAATGGTACCGCTAAATTTCCAAGAAAGGAGGGGGCTTCTGAGCACCTGTTTCTCTTGGAGTGCTGAAAGTGGCCTTCTTAAAAGCTCAGACAAGCTGGAGAACCTCACCTACACCCCATCCTTGACATTCCTAAACTGGATGTGAAATTGGTTCCAAATTTCTTTCTTGCTCTGTGCATCTAGTTTTTTTAAATTAATATTACTGATATTATAGGGGAAACCTAAAGTAACAAAGCAGTGGAGACCTTTTTTTAAATTGGGGGATCAAAAATAAAAGGTTTATCATTGCTGTTTTTCAAAGGACTTGAGGATGTTTAACTGAAGGTGATAGCAGTAAACGTTGCTAACACTTCGATGACATTGTCAGCTACGACTGAAGCAGATGATTAGAAACAGGTAAATTATCGTAACTTTCTTTGGCAAGTTGTTTTTGAGCACAAATTCTGTACCAAAGTCTGGGTCAAGCATCAGGGCTATATAATACTTAGACATGATCCCTGCCTAGTCTAGAGAGTAAACACTGTATTATGATAAATACTTCATTATAATATGATAAATGCTCTAGTGGATGGATGCACAGAACAGTGGTACAGACAGAGAACTAATGCTTGTCAGGGGTTGGAGGATAGCAGGGGCTTATAAAATAAGAGAAGGCACGTTCCCTTCAAAAAGTGGGACAGTCATCTTGAAAACTGTGAAGGGATCCATTTTTGAGAGGCACTGTAGGATCATTATTAGGGACATGGGTTTTGAAATCTGGACAAAGGCTGGCTTTGTCACTTACTGACTAATGGATTTCAAAGCAGCCAAAATCCTTCCACTCCCCTTCACAATGTGACTTTTCAGCTGCTCCAGTCAAGAGAGGGTCTGTTTCTTTACTCCTTGTATTTGGCTTTGCCAGGTCATTTGCTTTGTGAAACAAGCAGAAGCTTGAGCATTTGGGGCTGTCCTCTCTTTGGGTTCCTGGGACCACCATGTGCATGGCCCAATAGCCTATTGTTGGATCAGAGACCATGAGATGCGCTGGTGCCCTCGAACCTGCGTGTGAGCCCAGTAGGTTCTACCCTACTAGCGGTAGAACCGCCCAGCTAAGCCCACCCCAGTTGCTTGCCCACAGACTTCTGAGATGAATAAATGATAGCTGTTTGTTATAGAATAAGTTTATTATAGGATAAAAACTAACTGGTACACTCAGTGGCTCTGGATAATTTATTTCACCTTTGAAACTTGGGTCTCCTCATCTATAATATGGAAATCCTAATAATAATTATCATCTAGGTTGCTGAGAGTATTAAATACGACAGTGCATATAAAGCACTTATATAAATAGTAACTAGATAGTGACTAGTTGTAGATTATATGCTTATACCTAGAATTTAATTTTTCCAGAGGTCCAGAGTGGCCCTATGGGTGCTGCATGCTCTGTAACTACTAAAGCCATAAAATTTGGGACACATCTTAAAAATAAACAATGGTGATTTTTTGTTTGTCTGATTTTTTGGTTTATTTGGGTGTTTCTTACATCCGTTAACAGATTCTTAAATGCTATTTGGTGAAATGCTGTGGTTTTGTGGGAGGGGTTCCCCTTAAATTCAACTTTCTCTTCTTATTTTTAACCATTGCCTCTGCACAACAGTCTGAGCAGCTGAATTTTCTGTTTTCTGTCACTTCCGTGGTACATAACATCTTCCTGATTCATCTCCCACGGGGGAAGCATGAGGAATGTAATACTCAACTACATCACAGGAAGGATATGTGGGTTTGCTAATGGCCTCCTGAAAATATTAAGTGCAAAGTGGTTTGATTCTTTCCACTTCTCTGTCTTAAACATCAAGTTCAACAGAATTAATTTCCTGAAAATTAAAATTCTGTCCTAATGGAGCACAGTTTGGAAAATATGTGAACGTTTACTTTTCAATTATGTGTATTTAATTTCTTCTAAGTAACTTCAAATAACATCCAACAGCCATGAGCATTCATATTCCAATGGAAGTCAGAAATTGACATCAATTTAAACTAGCCATAATTATACTGTACAATACTTACATTTTGAAATTTTTACTTTTTTTTGAATTAGTTATAAGCTAATTAATATTTCACACCTTTGAACTGAGCTCCACCTGACTCAGTGCCCTCCTCAACTGCAGTAATCCTGAAATGCAAAACCGTGTTCAAGGTAACAGGTTCCCCCTTTATGACAGAACTATCAAAAGAATCTTCAGTAATGCCTTTCCAAATGGCTGTTTCCTGATAGACAACAGCATTGTCGTATCTTCAGTCTGAGTTCCATCTGAACCTAAAAGATGAATGTTTTTAAGAACATGCATTAGGGCTCCAAAACCCAAACTGAGGGAGCTTTTCAATAAGAGCAGTGTTTGTGGCATCAGTTCCTCCAATTTGTTTGAACTGATTTATACTATAGGCCCTAATTATAGGTGCCTATAAATGCAAGATAAGGTGCTTAAGTCACAAGAATATATCTGAATTTCCCACTTGTATTTTGAATCCTGGCAGGGTGCTCAATTTGAAGGCAGTATAACATACAAAAGCATGACTCTGTAACCAGAATGCCTTCACTTAATAGCTTTGTGCTCTTGGGCAAGATGTGTCACCTCTCTGAGCCACAGGGCCCTCACCTGCGAAGTGTAAATAATATTATTACCTCTCACACGTAGGCGAGATAATGCACATAAAAGCACTTAAAACAGTGGTGGCCCATAAAAGCACTCAGTACATGCTTGTTGCTCTTGGATGGTTCAACATCCTTGCTGAATGTTTCCTGTGATTTAAATGCCATAGCTTAGGTCACTGTTTATGGATGGGCCACAATAGTCAATGTAGTCGGACCCTCATCTAAGACAGAGGTTGGCAATACTGAGTGATCTCATGTCAGGTTGTCTGGGACCAAACACTATCATGTGATGCTTTATATAGTCTGGGACTGTGTGATGTGGAATCAATTGAAAGTAAGTCCAAGGAAGAAAGGAGGAGATGAGGTGAGATGCAGCCTGGATTTGAATACAATTGCCAGGGACATGTGTTAACTCAGGTGCCTCAACACATCCGCAAATGCAAAATGGCAAGGGTCTTCTGTCTATATCAATGTGTAGAACTGCTTCCTTTGCAGGAGTCAACCCCACATCTGATTAGCAGGAAGTGGAAGTGACTTACAATGAAAGAAACTTTGAAAATTAGAGTGTGATGGTGAAATGCAAATAAAGCCACAGTGATCAAATTTTAAAATAATGCAGTATCCATGTTAGGGAAAACAACTGGAACCCTTAATTCATGCTTGTGCATTTGCATCCAAAGTCAGAGACAAGAATATTCAAAGCAGCAGTATTTTCATGATAGGCAAAAAATGAAAACAACCTAACCATCAACAGATGATGGATTAAATCAATTATGACAGATTCAATAATCGAATTCTATACAACAATGAAAGAGAATACATTCAACAGCATTGGTCTTCATCCATTTAAACCGATTTTTACATATTTTACTTTTAATTTAGTTAAAAAAAAATCAAACTGTGTTTCCTGAAAGAAGTTAGAAAGAGAAAATATGCTACAGTGCAATGTTTTGTGCAATTTAGAACACTCATACACAAATTAACTGCACATATTTTTCTAGTATGCGTACGTATATAAGATATGTACTTTAAAAACATTATAGTGGGTGTCACTGAAGGAAGGGAATTTTGAGTGAGAATTGGGTTATATTGGGACAGTGACTAAAACAAATTCAATGAGAAAGGAGAATTGCAAAAACTGGTGGTGACAATTCCAGGTCCCTTCACTACCCCAAAGTAATAATAATAAAATAAAGAGCCACAGAAAGTATAAGCAGAGAAGTATACTCATCTTAACATGCCTAGAATGACCTTCTTCTTTTTTTTTTTAGACATCTTTATTGAAGTATAATTGCTTTACAATGGTGTGTTAGTTTCTGTTGTATAACAGAGTGAGTCACCTATATGTATACATATATCCCCATATCCGATCCCTCTTGCATCTCCGTCCCACCCTCCCTATCCCACCCCTCTAGGTGGTCACAAAGCACCGAACTGATCTCCCTGTGCTATGCGGCTGCTTCCCACTAGCTATCAGTTTGACATTTGGTAGTGTATATATGGGCATGCCACTCTCTCACTTCATGCCAACTTACCCTTCCCCCTCCCTGTGTCCTCAAGTCCATTCTCTACGTCTGCGAATTTATTCCTGTCCTGCCCCTAGGTTCTTCAGAACCATTATTTTCTTTTTTTTTAGATTCCATATATATGTGTTAGCATACGGTATTTGTTTTCCTCTTTCTGATTTACTTCACTCTGTATGACAGACTCTAAGTCCATTCACCTCACTACAAATAACTCAATTTCATTTCTTTTTATGGCTGAGTAATATTCCATTGTATATATGTGCCACATCTTCTTTATCCATTCATCTGTCAATGGACACTTAGGTTGCTTCCATGTCCTGGCTATTGTAGATAGAGCTGCAGTGAACATTGTGGTATGTGACTCTTTGAATTATGGTTTTCTCAAGGTATATGCTCAGTAGTGGGATTGCTGGGTCATATGGTAGTTCCATTTGTAGTTTTTTAAGGAACCTCCATACTGTTCTCCATAGTGGCTGTATCAATTTACATTCCCACCAGCAGTGCAAGAGGGTTCCCTTTTCTCCACACCCTCTCCAGCATTATTGTTTGTAGATTTTTTGATGATAGCCATTCTGACTTCTGTGAGGTGATACCTCATTGTAGTTTTGATTTGCATTTCTCTAATGATTAGTGATGCTGAGCATTCTTTCATGTGTTTGTTGGCAATCTGTATATCTTCTTTGGAGAAACGTCTGTTTAGGTCTTCTGCCCATTTTTGGATTGGGTTGTTTTTTTTTTTTTTGATATTGAGCTGCATGAGCTGATTGTAAATTTTGGAGATTAATCCTTTGTCATTAGCTTCATTTGCAAATATTTTCTCCCATTCTGAGGGTTGTCTTTTTGTCTTCTTTATGACTTCCTTTGCTGTGTAAAGCTTTTACGTTTCATTAGGTCCCACTTGTTCATTTTTGTTTTTATTTCCATTTCTCTAGGAGGTGGGTCAAAAAGGATCTTGCTGTGATTTATATCATAGCATGTTCTGCCTGTGTTTTCCTCTAAGAGTTTTATAGTGTCTGACCTTACATTTAGGTCTTTAATCCATTTTGAGTGTATTTTCCTGTATGGTATTAGAGAATCTTCTAATTTCATTCTATTACCTGTAGCTGTCGAGTTTTCCCAACACCACTTATTGAAGAGGCTGTCTTTTCTCCATCATATATTCGTGCCTCCTTTATCAAAAATAAGGTGACCATACATGTGTGGGTTTATCTCTGGGCTTTCTATCCTGTTCCATTGATCTGTATTTCTGTTTTTGTGCCAGTACCATACTGTCTTGATTACTGTAACTTTGTAGTATAGTCTGAAGTCTGGGAGCATGATTCCTCCAGCTCCATTTTGCTTTCTCAAGATTGCTTTGGCTATTCGGGGTCTTTTGTGTTTCCATACAAACTGTGAAATTTTTTGTTCTAGTTCTGTGAAGAACGCCATTGGTAGTTTGATAGGGATTGCATTGAATCTGTAGATTGCTTTGGGTAGTATAGTCATTTTCACAATGTTGATTCTCACAATCCAAGAGCATGGTATATCTCTCCATCTGTTTGTGTCATCTTTAATTTCTTTCATCTGTGTCTTATAGTTTTCTGCATACAGGTCTTTTGTCACCTTAGGTAGGTTTATTCCTAGGTATTTTAGTCTTTTTGTTGCAGTGTTAAATGGGAGTGTTACCTTAATTTCTCTTTCAAATTTTTCATCATTAGTGCATAGGAATGCAAGAGATATTCTGTGCATTAATTTTGTATCCTGCTACTTTACCAAATTCATTGATTAGCTCTAGTAGTTTTCTGGTAGCATCTTTAGGATTCTCTGTGTATAGTATCATGTCATCTGCAAACAGTGACAGTTTTACATCTTCACTTCTGATTTGGATTCCTTTTATTTCTTCTTCTTCTCTGATTGCTGTGGCTAAAACTTCCAAAACTATGTTGAATAATAGTGGTGAGAGTGGACAACCTTGTCTTGTTCCTGATCTCAGTGGAAATGGTTTCAGTTTTTCACCATTGAGAACGATGTTGGCTGTGGGTTTGTCTTATTATGTTGAGGTAAGTTCCCTCTGTGCTACTTTCTGGAGGATTTTTATCATGAATCGGTGTTGAATTTTGTCGAAAGCTTTTTATGCATCTATTGAGATGATCATATGTTTTTTATCCTTCAATTTGTTAATATGGTGTATCACATTGATGGATTTGCATATATTGAAGAATCCTTGCATTTCTGGGATAAACCGCACTTGATCATGGTGTATGATCCTTTTAATGTGCTGTTGGATTCTGTTTGCTAGTATTTTGTTGAGGATTTTTGTATCTATGTTCATCAGTGATATTGGCCTGTAGTTTTCTCTCTTTGTGACATCTTTGCCTGGTTTTGGTATCAGGGTGATGGTGGCCTCATAGAATGAATTTGGGAGTGTTCCTCCCTCTGCTATATTTTGGAAGACTTTGAGAAGCATAGGTGTTAGCTCTTCCCTAAATGTTTGATAGAATTTACCTGTGAAGCCATCAGGTCCTGGGCTTTTGTTTGTTGGAAGATTTTTCATCACAGTCTCAATTTCAGTGCTTGTGATTGGTCTGTTTATATTTTCTATTTCTTCCTGGTTCAGTCTTGGATGGTTGTGCTTTTCTAAGAATTTGTCCATTTCTTCCAGGTTGTCTATTTCATTGGCATAGAGTTGCTTGTAGTAATCTCTCATGATCCTTTGTATTTCTGCAGTGTCAGTTGTTACTTCTCCTTTTTCATTTCTAATTCTTTTAATTTGTGTCTTCTCCCTTTTTTTCTTGATGAATCTGGCTAATGGTTTATCAATTTTGTTTATCTTCTCAAAGAACCAGCTTTTAGTTTTGTTGATCTTTGCTATTGCTTCCTTCTTTTCTTTTTCATTTATTTCTGATCTGATCTTTATGATTTCTTTCCTTCTGCTAACTTTGGGGTTTTATTGTTCTTCTTTCTCTGATTGTTTTAGGTGTAAGGTTAGGTTGTTTATTTGAGATGTTTCTTGTTTCTTGAGGTAGGATTGTGTTGCTATAAAATTCCCTCTTAGAACTGCTTTTGCTGCATCCCATAGGTTTTGTGTCATCATGTTTTCATTGTCATTTGTTTCAAGGTATTTTTTTATTTCCTCTTTGATTTCTTCAGTGATCTCTTGGTTATTTAGTAGCATATTGTTTAGGCTCCATGTGTTTGTATTTTTTGCATTTTTTTTTCCTGTAACTGATATCTAGTCTCATAGTGTTGTGGTTGGGAAAGATAGTTCATATGAATTCAATTTTCTTAAATTTACCGAGGCTTTATTTGTGACCCAAGATATGATCTATCCTGGAGAATGTTCCATGAGCACTTGAGAAGAAAGTGTATTCTGTTGTTTTGGATGGAATGTCCTATAAATATCAGTAAAGTCCATCTTGTTTAATGTATCATTTAAAGCTTGTGTTTCCTTATTTATTTTCATTTTGGATGATCTGTCCATTGGTGAAAGTGGAGTATTAAAGGCCCCTACTATGATTGTGTTACTGTCGATTTCCCCTTTTATGGCTGTTAGCATTTGCCTTATGTATTGAGGTGCTCCTACGTTGGGTGCATAAATACTTACAATTGTTATATCTTCTTCTTGGATTGATTCCTTGATCATTATGTAGTGTCCTTCTTTGTCTCTTGTAAAAGTCTTTATTTTAAAGTATTTTGTCTGATATGAGAATTGCTACTCCAGCTTTCTTTTGGTTTCCATTTGCATGGAATATCTTTTTCCATCCCCTCACTTTCAGTCTGTATGTGTCCCTAGGTCTGAAGTGGGTCTCTTGCAGACAGCATATATACGGTCTTTTTTTTGTATCCATTCAGTCAGTCTATGTCTTTTGGTTGCAGTATTTAATCCATTTACATTTAAGGTAGTTATCAATATGTATGTTCCTATTACCAGTTTCTTAATTGTTTTGGGTTTGTTATTGTAGGTCTTTTCCTTCTCTTGTGTTTCCTGCCTAGAGAAGTTCCTTTAGCATTTGTTGTAAAGCTTGTTTGGTGGTGCTGAATTCTCTTAGCTTTTGCTTGTCTGTAAAGGTTTTAATTTCTCCGTCAAATCTGAATGAGATCTTTGCTGGGTAGAGTAATCTTGGTTGTAGGTTTTTCCCTTTCATCACTTTAAATATGTCCTGCCCGTCCCTTCTGGCTTGTAGAGTTCCTGCTGAAAGATCAGCTGTTACCCTTATGGGGATTCCCTTGTATGTTATTTGTTGTTTTTCCCTTGCTGCTTTCAATATTTTTTCTTTGTATTTAGTTTTTGACAGTTTGCTTAGTATGTGTCCTGGAGTGTTTCTCCTTGGATTTATCCTGTATGGGACTCTCTGTGCTTCCTAGACTTGATTGACTACTTCATTTCCCATATTAGGGAAGTTTTCAACTATAATCTCTTTAAATATTTTCTCAGTCCCTTTCTTTTTCTGTTCTTCTTTTGGGACCCCTATAATTCAAATGTTGGTGCATTTAATGTTGTCCCAGAGGTCTCTAAGACTTTCCTCAATTCTTTTCATTCCTTTTTCTTTATTCTGCTCTGCAGTAGTTATTTCCACTATTTTATCTTCCAGATCACTTATCTGTTCTTCTGCCCCCATTATTCTGCTATTGATTCCTTCTAGAGAATTTTTAATTTCATTTATTGTGTTGTTCATGATTGTTTGTTTGCCCTTTAGTTCTTCTAGGTCCTTGTTAAACGTTTATTTTCTCCATTCTATTTCCAAGATTTTGGATCATCTTTACTATCATTACTCTGAATTCTTTTTCAAGTAGACTGCCTATTTCCTCTTCATTTGTTAGGTCTGGTGGGTTTTTACCTTGCTCCTTCATCTGCTGTGTGTTTCTCTGTCTTCTCATATTGCTTACCTTACTGTGTTTGGGGTCTCCTTTTCGCAGGCTGCAGGTTTGTAGTTCCTGGTTTTTTTTCATGTCTGCCCCCAGTGGGTAAGGTTGGTTCAGTGGGTTGTGTAGACTTCCTGGTGGAGGGTACTAGTGCCTATGTTCTGGAGGATGAGGCTGGATCTTGTCTTTCCGGTGGGCAGGACCACATCCAGTGGTGTGTTTTGGGGGTCTGTGACCTTATTATGATTTTAGGTAGGTTCTCTGCTAATGGGTGAGGTTGTGTTCCTGTCTTTCTAATTGTTTGGCATAGGGTGTCCAGCACTGTAGCTTGCTGGATGTTGAGTGGAGCTGGGTCTTAGCGTTATGATGGAGATCTCTTGGAGAGCTTTCGCCATTTGATATTACCTGGGGCTGGGAGGTCTCTGGTGGACCAATGTCCTGAACTCGGCTCTCCCACCTCAGAGGCACAGGCCTGACACCCGGCTGGAGCACCAAGACCTTGTCAGCCACATGGCTTTGGAATATTTAGGTAGAATAGCAAGAAGTCTTCATCCTGGTGTATCAGGCACTGGGTGTTCACGTCATCTCTAGAATGACCTTCTTCTGCTCCTTTTGGAAAACTGCAACTTTACCTTCCAATATTAATTTTTCTTTCCTTTGGTGAATCTTCCCCCTTGCTTCTCAGTGTAATTAGCTCTTTCTTCCCCTGGTTCCTGCGGCCTGCTCTTCATACACAGGATTACTGTTTGTCCCAGTTCTGCCTTCTTTTTGAAGCTGGATTTTTCTTTGGGTCAGGGAATATGCTGGAACTAATAAAGTGCCTGGTACATAGCAGGTCTCAACAACTGTCGATAAATAAATCAGTGAATCAGTTAAGGACTTCATTTATTTAGACATCTCTACCTTATTTTGTAATGATCTCAGATATCTTAAGCTGAATAATAATTCTTTACCCCCATGACCATGGAGCAAGGTAGGAGCAAGAAGACATGGTGACTTAAGAGGCAGGAGCAAGAAGACATGGTGACTTACTAGATAAAGGGGTTAAAGAAAAGCAAGTGGTAAAATAGGGCAGATCTTATTTAAAACCTGGGTGTTTATCTCATTGTATACAGTAGCCGGTCTAACTGCATTCTAAGAAACTCAGTGATTCCACACAGTAGAGTTACTAGCCAGCCTGGGCTTCCTTAATGTCCTCAGCCATTACTTGGTAGACTTAGGTGTTGTAGCCGCTTGCATTTAGAGGAGGAAACAGGGGAGTAAGATGCAAACAACAACCACCTCCAAAGGTTTGTTGAATAACAGCTCCATTGATACCGTCTCTCACTGTACCCTGCACCAAATAAGTTATCATTATGAACTGAGGAGGCAAAATTCCCATTTTTCTGGCCAACTCTGCAAGAATAAAGACAGATGAGGGACTTCCCTGGTGGCGCAGTGGTTAAGAATCCACTTCCCAATACAGGGGACACGGGTTCGACCCCTGGTCCAGGAAGATCCCACATGCCATGGAGCAAATAAGCCTGAGTGCCACAACTACTGAGCCTGTGCTCTAGAGCTGGGGAGCCACAACTACTGAAGCCCGCATGCTTTAACTACTGAAGCCTGCATGCCTAGAGCCCGTGCTCCACAACAAGAGAAGCCCCGGCTCACCGCAACTAGAGAAAGTCCGCGCACAGCAACGAAGACCCAACGCAGCCAAGAACAAATAAATAAATAATTTTAAAAAAGAAAAAAAGACAGATGAAACATAGGTATGTTTCCTAAGTCCAGGCTCTATGGGTAAGTTTGCCTTGGCTATGGAGGGAAGAAAATGGTGTTTAAGTCTTAAGGCCTGAGTCATCTTTTCCAGGCCAATTGTCAAGTGCCTGATGGATGGCTCAGGGCTGCCAAGTGAGTTATCGGAGGAACACAGAGGGTTACAGAAGGCAGAAGGACAAAGCAGTAATATAACCCCTCCCTGGAAAACATTGTAAAGAGAATTTTTGAGATTCATTTGTCCCCAGCATGAGTCTACAAGCTTTTAGAACATTGTTCAAAATAAGTGCAAAGCTTTATGGATAAACAGCAGGAGCTATTAGATGTTTATGCTGACGTTCCTGTTCTGTGTTTTGAACATCAGTCTTACTGCTTACTTGTAGGGGTGTCACTTAAGATACATCATGATTAATAGATGCTCAACATCACTAATCATTAGAGACATGCAAATCAAAACCACAATGAGGTATCACCTCACACCGGTCAAAATGGCCATCATCAAAAAATCTAGAAACAATAAATGCTGGAGAGGGTGGGGAGAAAAGGGAACCCTCGTGCACTGTTGGTGGGAATGTAAGTTGATACAGCTTCTGTGGAGAACAGTATGGATGATATGAACAGTATTCTTAAAAAACTAAAAATAGAACTACCATATGACCCAGCAATGCCACTACTGGGCACATACCCTGAGAAAACCATAATTCAAAAAGACACGTGCGCCCCAATGATCATTGCAGCACTCTTTACAATAGCCAGGACATGGATGCAACCTACGTGTCCATCAACAGATGAATGGATAAAAAAGATGTGGCACATATATGCAATGGAGTGTTACTCAGACATAAAAAGGAACAAAACTGAGTTATTTGTAATGAGGTGGATGGACCTAGAGTCTGTCAAACAGAATGAAGTAAATCAGAAAGAGAAAAACAAATACCGTATACTAATGCACATATATGGAATCTAAAAAAAAAGGTACAGATGAACCTAGCGGCAGGGCAGGAATAAGGACGCAGACGTAGAGAACGGACTGGAGGACACAGGGGAGAAGGGGAAGCTGGGATGAAGTGAGAGAGTGGCATGGACATATATACACTACCAAATGTAAAACCGATAGCTAGTGGGAAGCAGCTGCATAGCACAGGGAGATCAGCTCAGTGCTTTGTGTCCACCTAGAGGGGTGGGATAGGAAGTGTGGGAGGGAGGCTCAAGAGGGAGGAGATATGGGTAGATATGTATACATATAGCTGATTCACTATGTTATACAGCAGAAACTAACATGACATTATAAAGCAATTATACTCTAGTAAACATTTAAAATATATATATATACCAATATATGTATGTGCTTCTAGAAGGAGGCTTACCAAAATGCTAATAGTTATTACCAGTAGGTGGTGGAAGGTTCTTACTTTCTTCTCTATTCTTTTTGAATACTGCCTGAATAATGATAAAGCTATTGTTTTGGAAATGAACAGAAAACCTAACTCAAAGCAATATATTTGACCAAAATCATATGACTAATAATAATATCAAAACCAGACATTTAATCCTCTAATACTTATAGAAATCCATTAAAATAGGGATTATTATACCATTTTGGACTCAAGGAAGCCAAGGCTGAGAGAGATCAAACCAATTGTCTAAGATCTCATTGCTTGTGAGCAGAGGAGCTGGGGTGTTTGGAGTTCAAGTTCATGGCCTTTCCACTAAATGTAGAATAATGATTAAAGTTGCTCTCTTCTCACTGAGATAATAACCAACTAGAAGCAGCCCACACATGCCGTCTTTAGAGAAAAAGGCAGATCTTAACCAGAAAGCAGCTACGTGAGGCGTCGACCTTGTGCCCTTTTCTAGGCACCTCCAGTGGGAGACGATTCCAATGCAGCCAAACAGTGCTCTCCAAATATTGTCTACTATTCATGTTACTGTTGTTCTTGTTGATTCGTACTTAGAAAAAACAAGGTGAGGATGCTTCAGCTGGATCTCATCCACCTTGACAATATGAGTCTCCAAATTTAATGATTCACTTTGTAGCTGACGAGAGACCAGTCCAGAGTTGCTGTGAGGACTGCAGACAGGCGTTAACAGTTGCTCACAGTAGGGGTTGTTGTTGTGGTTGTTATTGTTTTGTTAGCTGTAAGACTTTGGACAAAGCCCTTGATTTCTCTGGGCTTGAAGGCAGGTGCATCAGACAAGGTAGCCAGAGGGTGAGGATTAACACTGGGATTCCTGGCCCTCCTTTACAGGCTGAATGTCTAGTTTGTCTCGACTTCTTGGCTATTCCTTTCAAAGTGTAGATGTGGTTATTATTTACTCTTAAGGTAAAAGAATGGAGTGGGCAATGCTTCATTCTTTGAGGACTCTCCCCGTGTCTTTCATTATGCCTCTGGCTCTCAAATTGCATCATTCCTTCCCTTTAAGGCCTGTGGCCTCTTCACCAGATCTGGGTTCTGCCAATGTTTGGGGTTCAGCAGAGCAGAGCCAAAACTCGGCCCAGAAGCAGGATATATCTGAGTTCAAATCCCATGCTCACTGTGGGACCTAGGATAATTATCTTTATCTTGCTAAGGTTTTGTAGGGATTAAGTGAAATAACATATAGAGAATGTCTATAACATAGTTAGAAGCCCAATATATGTTAGCCATTGTTATTATCAACAATCTAATTGCCAAACCCTATGCCCTTTTCATGTCTCATTACCCATGATGACTCGGATGCATCAGACATGGAGAGCCACTCCTTTATTGAGACCCTCTCTCCTTTACCCTTGTCAGTTCTCCGCCCCCTGGATATTCTAATGATCCTCCTTTTTCCCTTTTCCTTGTTGTTTTTTTTTGTACCCTTCATAGTTATGGCTGTTTTAGTCAAGTAGTCTTGATAGTATGTTTTTATTAAATGGCTCTAGAAGAAGCCGAAGTCCATAGAGTGAAAGTCTAGTCTTTTTATCCAAGCTTGGAGCAGAGCAATGGGAGAAGGCTGAAAGCATCATATACTCTTCTGCTCACCAGTGTTACTGCAAAAGGCAGTTGCATGTAGTCAGGAGGAGGGTTTTGGTCTCTTTACAAATGAATGAATGAGTAAATAAACCAGGAGAGGGAGCATCAAGTTCAAGTTTGTGAAGATACATTTCTGCACACCTCATACTTCTGCTGGCTTGATATTTAACCAGTAACCAGAGTGAAATGGACCATGAAGGGAAGCTACGAAAATCACAGGGTCCTGCCCCAGTCCCGAGACTTAGGATAATTATTTGCAACTTGAAGTTCCCAGCCTCCGATAGAAATGAGGTCATCTTGACACCCATGGCTGAAATGTCACCACAGCTTCTAATGCAGGACCTCCAGTCTTCTGTGAGGTCTCTCCCCAGCATCACTGGGAGTCCTAAAGGGACATCTCACACAGAGCCATGAAAAAGTGCACTTCTGCTCAGGGATGTCAGCGCTTTATCAGGTGACCTCCGGGAATCACCATCCACTAACTCCAGTACATGGAGACCATCAGTCCTCTCCACTGTCCTCTGGGCATCACTGCCAATATAGCAATGTCCCCTTAATACCAGGTCAGGGCAGGCTTTCATGACAATGTGGGATGACTCTCATCACTGCAGCACTTGGAATCAGGCATGGTCGCCTAGGTCCCAAGGTGGCAATGCCTGTGACCCAAGCCTCAAGGCATCCTACACAAATATAGTGCCATCTCCTTCTGCCAGCAGCCCTCTCCCCACAGACTGAGACAAAGCAGTATTCTGTCCACCTGCACTCCCATTCCCAGAGACAAGCTGTGGACCTAACATCTTTTGTGCAGACCCCTTACCCCCCCAAACCAATGAACTCCCCGTTCACAGACAGCGTGACTCTCAGTTTAAGGTCCTCTCTTAAACCAATAAAGACAAAATCCTCAATATCTAGGAGTTTGTTTGATTTTTAAATCATACTGTTTTCTAGAAGCATCCAGGGTCTTTCTCCATTCAGAGTGTGCAGGGCACAGGGAGTAACTAATGCCTAGGGCATGTCTAAACTCGGAGGCTACGAAAGCAGTCTCCTTTCATTAGCAGTTAGAGGCAGAGGAAACAAGATAAGCATGGCATGGTCCTGCCCTAGTGGAGCTCAGAGCCCATAGGAGGACAGGCCACTTCGTCATTTATTACTCAGGGAAGGATGGCATGAGAACACGGCATTGGTTTGGAAACCTAAATCAGACCAAAGGAGTCAAGAAAGGAGACTTCAAGAGTACTAAATGTTTGGAGATGTGTTTTGAAGAACAAAAGAAGTTAGCTAAATAACAAAATATGAGATGGAAAGGGATTTACGTGAAAGCAGCACACGAGGAAAGGCTTGATTAGTTTTGGCAGCTACAGGTAATTCCACAATTTCCTAGGAAAGGTAGCTATTATTTATCAGACCAAGGATTTCTGTTACTAGGATGGGGGTGCAGTGAGGAGGAAGGATGTACTAGCTCCTTTAACATTTCCCTCAAGGGGACCATGTTTAAACTTAGGTTATTGGAGAATGACTAGCGTTAATCAAAGCTAAGCATTTACTAAAATGAAAGATGTCATCTTACAGCTGCTCTTCAATTCTTAAAAAAAAAAAAATCCAAAGATGAAATATGTCTTGTTATAAGCCACGATGCGCTTGCCCACCAAGACTGTAATTTTCCATGGACCCTGGGGGCTTTACTTTCTCAGGAAACCCCTCTCTGGTCCCACACTAGTTCAGACCCTGCATCTGTACACAGTCATTATGAGTCCTGTACTGTTCCTTATCACAGTTCATGAAAAATGTGTGTGTGTGTGTGATTTAATTAATCTGTATCTTTCACCAGTTTCAAAGTTCCAGGAGAACAGTCTTTTCCTTTTAACTTTTTATTTTATATTGGAGTGTAGCCAGTTAACAACGTTATAGGTTCAGGTGCACAGCAAAGCACCTCAGCTGCACATATACATGTATCCATGCTCCCCAGACTCCCCTCCCATCCAGGCTGCCACATAACTCCAGGAGAACAGTCTTAATCTGTTTTCTTTCTGCAGTATCATTAGTTTCTAGCACAATGTCTGGTACAAAAAATACATGCTTGATAAAGATATGTTGATTCCGGGACTTGCCTGGTGGTGCAGTAGTCAAGAATCTGCCTGCCAGTGCAGTGGACACGGGTTCGAGCCCTGCTCCGGGAAGATCCCACATGCCATGGAGCAACTAAGCCCGAGTGCCACAACTACTGAGCCTGCACTCTAGAGCCCTCAAGCCACAACTACGGAGCCCACGTGCCACAACTACTGAAGCCTGCGGCGCCTAGAACCCGTGCTGCACAGCAAAAAGAAACCACCTCAGTGAGAAGCCATGCACCGCAACGAAGAGTAGCCCCCGCTCGCCGCAACTAGAGAAAGCCCACGCGCAGCAACAAAGACCCAATGCAGCCAAAAATAAAAATAAATAAATAAAATGAAATGTATTTAAAAAAAAAAGAAAGATGTGTTGATTCTGCTGCTCCTGCCATTGTGTGCTGTTACTGTTGTGACTTTGGCTGTTACAATTTCGTCTCTATTGAGCAAACAAGAATTGTGGTTTTTTGTTTGTTTTTTACATCTTTATTGGAGTGTAATTGCTTCCAAAATTTATAAGCAGCTCATGCAGCTCAATAACAAAAAAACAAGCAACCCAATCCAAAAAGAATTGTGTTTTGAGGAGGAAGAAGCTGTAGTCATCAGGTTAGCCAGTATGGCCTGGTCGTATGAGAGGCTAAGGGTCACGGGGGTATTTAGAGCACTCAGAGCCAAGGGCCAAGTAAGAGGCTGTCACTTAGAACAGAAGCTTTCAACTGATGTCCAGGATGGAAAGAGTAATAGGTTTGTTTTTTCCAAAGGACATGAGCTAGGGCAAACATGCAGGACCAAATACATAATTCACAGGGTACAGTGCAAAATGAAAATGCAGGGCCTCTTGCTCAAAAGTATCAAGAATTTCAAGATGGTGACAGAAGAGCATTAACCCAAGTGCAGGGCCCTGTGTGACTGCACAGGCTGCATACCCATTGTAATAGGGAAGGAAAACCTGATTCCATATTACATCTGTTCCTTTTCACTTCAACCTTTGTGTTCCGTTGTCTGCACATAGTCATGCTGGCTCTGCACCTTTTGTAAAAGAATGTTGTCTATAGCCTGAAATATACAGCATAGCCTATTCTCTGACCTTTAAGAGTCCTTCCATATAGCAATAAAAAGTTGCAAAACAGAGAATAACAGTCGCCTTGTTAGAGGTTTACAGGAACATCCTGACCTGTGTGGATAGCTGGAAGAACAAAGAATTCTTACACCAAGAAGTTCACAACAACTAACCACGCCCTTCCTTCATCTTGCCTTTAAAAGTGCTTTGCTGAAACCCTTGGAGGAGTTTGGGAGTTTGGGGGTTTGGGGCACAAACCACCTGTTTCCTTGCATGGCCCTTCAATAAACCTTTCTCTGCTCCAAACTCCAATTTTTCAGTTTGTTTGGCTTTACTGTGCATTGGGCACAAGAACTTGCATTTGCTAACACCGTGAAACTGGCCTTGCAAACATTTATAGCTATTAAATAAAATCTGAACATAAGTTTGTAGTTTCCTGTTGGAAAATTAAGGAGTTTTGTGTTTGGGGAGTGGGGAGCCTTTTAAATATCCAGATGTAGGACTTCCCTGGTGGCCCGGTGGTTAAGAATCAGCCTGCCAATACAGGGGATATGGGTTCGAGCCCTGGTCCGGGAAGATCCCACGTGCCGCGGAGCAACTAAGCCCGTGCACCACAACTACTGAGCCTGCACTCTAGAGCCTGCAAGCCACAACAGCGGAGCCCGCATGCCACAACTACGGAAGCCCGTGCGCCTAGAGCCTGTGCTTCACAGCAAGAGAAGCCTCCTCTCACCACAACTAGAGAAAGCCCATGCACAGCAACGAAGACCCAATGCAGCCAAAAATAAATAAATAAAATAAATTTATTTTTTAAAAATCCAGATGCATTTCCTTTCCCTGCACACTGAAGTTTTTCTTCAAAAGATACTGGATTCTTCTGCCCCTTTATCCCATGGGGCCATCTCTCTGTTTCCGAAAGTCCTACTAAGGTGTAGGTACTGGTTTGCCCCTCTGTAAACAGCCCTGACATCCTTGCTGTACTGCAACACCCATTCGCTCCTCAGCTATGAAGATTTGGCCTAGATTTAAGGCTCCACAGTCCAAAAAGCATGGATTTTGACGCCAAAATGGGTTCAGATCCCAGCTCCACCATTTACAGTTTAGCGACTTGGAGCAAATTACTGAGCCTCCCAGTTTTCTCATCTATAAATGCGACTGATAATACCTAGCCTAATAAGGTGGCTCTGAGGATTAAATACGGTTAAAAGTGTGACGGCTTAGCACATAAATGCACAACAAAACTAGGACACATCCACATTTTGCAGTATCCCCCTGCTTTAGTCCAAAACTGAACCGAGGAAAGAGGAGCGCCCTCAGGCCAGGGAACTCCAGCTCTGCTTCCTCCGTCACTGAACCCTATAAATAACTTGGCTAAGTCACCGGCTCCCTGAGAGTCGATATTTCTCAGGGTACAGGAGGGAGTTACTGCAGGTGGTCTCTCCAGCTGGATCATTCATTCGGGCGTTTGGTCTGAATTTTCCGTCTACTTCCTAAAACATCTCCCCGACCGTGCTGCGCGCGCCCAGCCTCCCCGGAGGGCCTCCCGAAGGCGCTGCCCACTTCTGCCCCGCTGCTCCCCGCGGGGCCCCGCGCAGCCCCGCCCCGGAGC
The DNA here is from genome assembly GCF_951394435.1 of Stenella coeruleoalba. Classification (NCBI taxonomy): domain Eukaryota; kingdom Metazoa; phylum Chordata; class Mammalia; order Artiodactyla; family Delphinidae; genus Stenella; species Stenella coeruleoalba. Next base: position 55,846,631 of record NC_137156.1, read on the forward strand.
CACCTCCCGCCCCTCTTCTCCGGGGGGCGGGCCAGCCCGAGCCCAGTCACGACTGTGCGGTCCCCCGCGAGGTGGCCGCGGGCGCAGTGGGGCGGCGCGCTTCCCCCCTGCCCGCGGGGGTGCCGGGGAGGTGGGCAGGGCCGGGGCGGGGGCGAGGCCGAAGGAGGGCGCGTCGGCGCCTCGGCTAGGATGGGAGTCCCCGGCCTCCGGAGCTGAGCAAGCCGGCCCGCGGCGAGGAGGGCGCGCCGCAGGGAGGCTAGCCTCGCTCTTCCTCCGGGAGCCCAACACCTTTCCCGCGCCGCCAAAATGATCCCCCCGAGCGGCGCCCGAGAGGACGGCGTGGACGGGCTGCCCAAGGAGACGACGAACGCCGAACAACCGCCCTCTCCTGCATCCACCGGCAGCCAGGAATCCAAGGTACCGCGCACGCTTGCCCCGAGAGGATACAAACTCACTCTCCTTCTCTCCTCTGTCCACCTTTGTTTCCTCCCTACTGGCGCTGGCGCCAGAGTCTGAGACGCGTCCCCAGTTCCTCTCAAGGACTGTACCTCCCTTGAGACTTGAATGTACGGCAGGACTCTCTGATAGCGATGCTGGACCACATCCCTGGAGACCCAGCTTTCTTGCCCACACAGCCCGGGGGCTTTGCGCAGGGCTTCCACCCTGCGAGCACCCGCAATTCAGTAGACTCCTGGTTCATATAGCTTTCTTGGGTGGTGGTGGCGGGGTTGTTCTGTGCTTTGAACCTGCATGTACCCAAAGTGCGTGCAAGTATTAGGTGGCTTCTGAAGGCTGAGGGACAAACAGCCGAGGGATACTCCTCCAGAAAAGCTGGGGCACTTGCGGACCAGCAGAGGTTTGCCTGTATCCCAAAGGTCTGAGACCCTTGGCTTAACAGGGCTCATCACTAACCTCAGATACAGTTCATTTCAGAAAAACTAGGGAAATGACGCGTTCTCGGGAAAGTTGATGTTCCTCTTGTGGAAGTTAATCCTCGGACTTACACTTGCTTTCATGAGAGTTACACTGACATACACAAAACCAACCCCGCAGCACTTCTGTCGCTGGTACACTTCCTCTGAAACTCTCGTGGGTGCCAGGCACATGTTTGGAAATCTTGGAAGAGGATAAAGTAAAATGCGGCTGCTAGCTGTGCGATGCCAAATGGCATCTCAGCCGGGAGTGAAAACCATAAGATGGAGTTTGTAGTTATATGGATTTTTTAAGGGCAGGACTCCTGGCTCTTTATCCAGATCTCCTTTGTGTTCCCTGGATGTCTTTGGAATGTGGGGCAGTTCCTGTGTAGGAATGAAGGAAAGGAGGATGCCAGTCTGGAGGGCAGGTCAGATGGGGCAAAGAAGAGTCCCATCCTTATCTCTCTTCACACACATCCCTGGAAGCCATTGACAAATCAGCAGGATCAAAAGCACAGCTAAGGGGCTCTCAGTTTAAGTGATGCTGCCCACTGTGTGTACCCCAGCCTTCAAAAGTTAGCCATCAGAGATGCTAATCCAAGACAAAGAGCTTTGCATTATCTTTATTTTATTTTTTGGATAAATATCTGACCTGAAATATGTGTTAACTTTTCTAAAACACAGTTGGAAATGGGGGCAAAACCCCACCTTCCAGAATCATTGTGAGGCATAGTAAGTACAGTGTAAGGACTGTACATCCCAGTACAGTGTAAGGACTCGATCCATGTTTACCCTTTTCCTTCCTGAGATAAGGAGATGGGATCCATCTCACCATAGATGATTCACTCCAAATCCATCTCACAACCCCTACACATGGACCGTTACCCCTCCGACCGGAAGTTTCTGGCTCTCTCATCATTGTCCATCATTGACCTTCATTCACCTAAGTGATATGGGGTAGTGGCCACTTCAAAGGTGATCTAGAATACTGTAAATGAATGCAGCTAAACTCAAGAGAGAAACTAGTATTCAACTTTTTGAATTGGGCCTGTTGCTCTGCAGTATGTACGTTCTGGAAAGCGCTTAGGATTTGCTTATACAGAAGCACAGTTCAAACACACTGTATGGGCTTGCTATTTATAGATATCCTAATGTAAATTCTTTGGCAAAGCAAAACCTACGTATGTAATACCCGTCATTATCCACCAACTTATCTGGTTTATGGTTTTGGATCTGCACACGTCAGTTTTTCTCAAAGTGTATTTGTACATTCCTAAATTTGCTGTCATGGCTTAGGTGTTCTTAATCAGTGGAGATGGACTGTGGGGGGCCCGTGAACCCCAAGAAATTGAATGCAAAATGTTGTGCCTGAAGGTGAAATTTGAGGGGGGGCATAGTGTTTTTGATACTCTCCAAGGGGCCCATGCTTCTAAAAAGGCTAAACTGCTGATGTGGAGGGGTTATGGTAAGGGAACATTAGGATGGCATGAAACAGGGGTAGTAGAGGCAGGCTCTATTTATTCTGCACCAGCAGTGCCACATTTTAAAGCTTATTGACGTTAAGAAGGATTCTCCACCTTGAGGATGAGCGTCTGGTAGGAGAATGTGGACATGTAGTCATCCCATCTTACTCTCCTCTGAAGTGGTTTGTTTGTCAAAATACCGTGTGGGACAGCATGGTTCAGCCCCTCTGGACAGTAAACTTTCTCAAGAAAGACTTTTAAAATTAGTTTTTTCTTTTATTTTATTAAAGCCTAGTTGACTTACAGTACTGTATTTGTTTCAGGTGTACAACGTAGTGATTCAATGTCTTTATAGATTAGTCATCACGCAAAGTTATTATAATATTATTAACTACATTCCCTGTGCTGTACATTGCATCCCTGTGACTTACTTATTTTATAGCTAGTAGTTTGTACCTCTTAATCCCCTTCACCTCATTCACTCATTCCCCCCACCTCCCTCCGCTCTGGCAATCACTAGTTTATTCTCTGTATCTGTGAGTCTGTTTCTGTTTGGTTATATATGTTGATTTGTTTTGATTGTTAGGTTTCACTACACATTTTTAAAATAACTTTTTTCTCTCATGATAAGAGTAACAAATACTCTGTGGAAATTTGAAAAGTCCTGAAAAAAAGTTTAAAAAATTCCCCACTGGTCCAGTCCAGAGACACCTACTGATATCTTGATTGTATATTTGCCTCTTTTCATTGATTTTTTTTTTTTTTTCCGGTACGCGGGCCTCTCACCGTTGTGGCCTCTCCCGTTGCGGAGCACAGGCTCCGGACGCGCAGGCTCAGCGGCCATGGCTCACGGGCCCAGCCGCTCCGCGGCATGTGGGATCTTCCCGGACCGGGGCACGAATCTGTGTCCCCTGCATCGGCAGGCGGACCCTCAACCACTGCGCCACCAGGGAAGCCCTTCATTAATTTTTATATTTACACAGTTGAGAGAAAAATGGTGAGCATCTACTGAGTGTTTGGTCTGTCAGGCACAACTTGACCCTTCATAATAACCCTGTGAGGGAGATTCTGCTATTATTTCTGTTTTATGGATAGGGAAGCGGAAACTCAGAAAGGTTAGGTGACTCCTCCACAATTGTATAGTTAGTTGAGTGACACAGCATGGACAGGGACCCAGGCAGCATGGCTCTGGAGGACAAGTTGTCAACCACCTGCAGCCGTCTCTCATGCCTGTGTACTGTTTTACATCCTGTACTGTTTCACCTAACATCCTAACCAAGTATTTTATATGCTACTAAAAGCCATTTGCAACCGTATTTTGGTCTTCTCATCTTAAGAAATCTTTGAAAATAAATTGAGCTACATTATCATGTGAAACGATTAAAGCCCAGTTCTTATACAGCTTCTTTGCATTTGATTTTACTACTCTTTCCCTAAAAGTATATTTACAGAAGTGATTAAATGGAATATCACAGAACCGTCTGGAAAACCGGGCCACAGCAAACCCTTTGGTCTAGAGGGTCCATTAGAGAAGAATGATAATGATTCAATGCCCTGAGCACGTAAAATGTTTCCGGAAGTCCATTTCTGCAGATTCTTTGGAATGCTAAATCATAGAATATTAGAATTGGAAACACTGGAGATGATCTGTTCTGGGTATTTGTAAAATTATGGTTAATTTTTATTGTGTAAATTTATTTTATTATGGAAAATTTCAACACAGAGAAAATACTATAAAGAACCATCATGTACCTAATCACCTGGCTTCACCAATTATCAGTTCATGGACAATCTTGCTTCATCTGTTACCCCCAGCACTACCCCCACCCCTCCCCATGCACACTGGATCATTTTAAAGCAAGTTCCAGGCATCAAAGCATTTCATTCGTAAATATTTCCAGATGCATCTCTAAAGAATAAGGGCTCTTTTTGTAAACATGACTACAATCCCATTATCACATACTCCAGGTGTTTTAAATCAAGCATCAGTATATTCTTTGGAGGTCCACAAGTTGTCTTTGGAATATCTGTGAACAACCAGAACTTTCAAAATTGCTTGTGTACATGTATATGTGCATTGTCTGGGGAAAGGATCCATAGTTTATACCAGCTCAATAAAGTGTTTGTAGCCTTCAAAGTTTATTTAAATGTCCCCTCCCTTTTTTTTTCCTCTGTTGAGTAAATCGAGGCCCAGAGAGAGGTAGTGACTTGCCTAAGATCACACAGGTAGTTACTGCCAATAGTCTAAGGAAGGTCCCCGTCTTGGACCTTGGATACCCCAGCACAATTTCCTCAGAGTAAATTCCAGTAAGCACAAGTCATAATCTAGTTTATGTGGTTTTGTTTTTCATAAAATTAGTCTAGTTGAAAGAGTTTGAAAGCCACTAATGAACCTCACCCCTGTATCTTTCCACTAACTATCCCAGAAAGACCACAATCTAATTTTTTTTCTAAGTGCTTGACAGAGACCATTGAATACTAAGAAAAATTTCATGTTTCAGCAACCCTTATTGCAATGAATGTCTTTTCTCCTACTAACTTATTGACAACATAGAAATCTTACTAAGGTGTCACATGAAGTTTTGTATGGATGCCCTTTGCCATCGCTTATATGACACAAAGTCACATTTTGATGATATGAAGGGATTGTAGGTTTTGAGGTCAAATAAACAAGAGGTCAAATCTCTTCTTATCAGTTGCCATCTTTGTGTCTATGAGCAAGCTGCCTAACCTCCCTGAGCCTCAGCTTCCTAAAATCTAGAATGGGGATGCTAATCCCCAGTTGGTATGGCTTTTTGTAAAGCCTGAGAATAGGTAAAACACCCAATATGTTGAAAGCATTTGTAAGCATAAAGCGTTATTTACTTTCTCTTCCTGCTTCAAATTAGATGATTCTGTCACTGACCAATCACAAATGTCATCATTGGAAGAATTTCAATAATCAAAAATGACGTTCCCGTAGTATAACTGAGTTTTCCTCCCTTTGCACTTTCAGTTATACTGTTGACTGCAGTGAGATTTCGTCTTAGCTATGTTGCATCCCCAAGAAGATTAGCCATAGACTCACCAGCATGTGACTTTGATTTTGAAAGGTTGATATAAGCCACCTAGGGCACCACTGGAGCCATGGACCAAGGTGTCCCCTCATTCGTGGATGCTTCTCTCTGAATCTGGACCACCTTCTAAGCTATCGAGAAGCAATTCCTAACCATGAAGATGTGCCCTGCATCTCCCGGAAAGGTTTCTGTGTCCATCAATCAGCAACTATTTATTGACTGCCTACCTTGTGGCCAGCTCACCCATTACATATATATGAAGCTATTATTGATAAGGAATTTAACTTCTACTCAGGGGAGAAGAAAGAAAATGGAACCTTGGCCTTGCATTCAAATCCCCTGGAGAATCCAGACCATAGGCTAGACCTATTAAATTGAAATCTGTGAGTCAAAGTCCCAGCAATCAGCATTTTTATAAAGCTTCCTTAGTGATTTCATTGTACAGCCAAGTTTGAGAAACACTGGTCTAGACTAAAAGAATTACAGAATGTCAAAGAAAGCAAGATATTTTCCGTTCCAGCCAAGATACTTGGAATCATTTGTATTTACTTTCTCTTCTTCACTTCCCATTTATACTTCAATCCAAAGAAATGGTTCTGGCAAAAGTAACCTGCTGTTTCCTCCACATTGCCAAAGAATCTAAGCGTTGCTCAGATACAGCTGGATTTATAAGGTTGACTATGTCCTTATTAAGTTGTTTTCATGATTATAAAAGTAATAAGCACTAAATGTAGAAAACTGGAAAGCACAGAATATATAAAAATTCATTTATCACACAATGACCTAGACATAAGGATTGTTAGGTTTTTTTGCTGTATTTCAGGTTTCCTTTAACACACACACACACACACACACACACACACACGCTTGAAACAGAATTGAAATAATGTATACATAAATGCACATTGTGTTTTTTCTTCTACCTAATGTACATAAACAGTTTTCTTGTATTCTTAGATAAGTATTATATAAAGATGGTATATGTCATTGTTGTACCATATCTATTTCGTCAGTCTCTTCTGATGGTACATTTAGATTCTTTCTCAGCTTTCAAGCTTTAAAAAAATATCAATATTTAAACGGGCTTCCTGATACATCAACATTTGAATATTTTTCTGATTCATTTCATGGGAAGCAAAATTGCTAGGTCTGGATATAAACACTTCGAAGGTCTTTTATTCTCACTGACACAGTGCTCTCTAGAAAGATCTATCATAGCTTTTTTTTTAGAATTTTTATTTTTATTATTTATTTTATTTTTATTTATTGGCTGTGTTGGGTCTTCGTTGCTGCACATGGGCTTTCTCTAGTTGCGGCAAGTGGGGGGCTACTCTTCATTGCAGTGCGCGGGCTTCTCATTGTGGTGGCTTCTCTTGTTGCGGAGCATGGGCTCTAGGCACGCGGGCTTCAGTAGTTGTGGCTCACGGTCTCTAGGGCGCAGGCTCAGTGGTTGTGGTGCATGGGCTTAGTTGCTCCACGGCATGTGGGATCTTCCCAGACCAGGGCTCGAACCCATGTCCCCTGCATTGGCAGGCAGATTCTTAACCACTGTGCCACCAGGGAAGCCCTATCATAGGTTTTTTTCTTGTAAACTTTGAAGTATAACATCATACCAAAAAGTGCACACAAGATTACAGATCAATGAATTTTCAAAAAATAAATTATTGATCAGTATGTAACCAAAACAAAAATCAAGAAATAGAATGTTATCAGCACCCCAGAATCTCCCTCATACCCTTTTCTGTCACTGCCTTCCCAAAGATAAATAATATTTTGACTTCTAACAACATAAATTAACCTCCCTTTATATAAATAGAATCATACAGTGTGTACTCTTTTATGCTTGGCTTCTTTCACTTAGCATTATGTTGTGAGATTCATTTATACCATTGCATGTAGCAATAGTTTTCATTTTCATTGCTATATAGAATTCCACTGTGTGAATAGACCACTATTTAACCATTCTATTGATGGTGGACATTTGGATTGTTTCTTGGTTTTGGCTGCTAGAAGTTATACCCCTTTGACCATCCTTATACATATTCCTTGTGGCACCTCTGTTGGGTGTATACCTAGGAGCAACATTGCTGGGCTGTAGGGTATACATAAGTTCAGTGTTAGTAGATATTGTCAACTTTCCAAAGCATCTGTACCAATTCGTAATCCCACCAACAATGTATAAGAGTTCCATCTGATCCTCATCCCACCAACATTTGGTATTGTCTATATTTCTCAGTTCAGCCATTCTCATAGGTGATCAGTGGTATTGTGCCATGGTTTTAACTTGTATGTCCCCAATGACTAATGAATTAAGCAGTTTTTTTTGTTTTGTTTTGTTTTGTTTTGGCCATGCCTCATGCGGGATCTTAGTTCCCTGACCAGGGATCAAACCCTTCTCCCCTGCATTGGGAGGGCAGAGTCTTAACCACGGGACTGCCAGGAAAGTCCCGAATTAAGCAGTTTTTATGCTTTGGGGCATTTGAATGTCTTCTTGTGAAGTAGTTATTCAAATCTTTTGTCTATTTTCTTATTAGTTTATATGTCATTTTTAAAAATTTATATGAATTCTTTACGTATTCTAGATCCAAGTACTTTTAAAGGTAAATGTGTTGCAGATATCTTCTTCTATCCTGTGGCTTTTCTTTTCTTAACAGAAATTCTTATTGAGTGTAGTCAAATTATTAATTTTCTCACTTATGGTTGTTAGTGCTTTTTGTGTTCTCCTTATGAAATCTTTGCCTACCCCAAAGGCATGAAAGTATTCTCCTAGTATTTCTTAGAAATGTTTTTGCTTAGTCTTTCACACATAAGTCTATAATCCATTTGAAATTGCTGTGGGTGTGAGGTAGGGGTCAAGATTCATTACGGCACTGCACTGCCACCTTTGCCATAAATTGGATGGCTATATTTTTGATTTATGTGGAGGTTGATGCTCTGCCCCATTGGTCTATTTGTCTGTCCTCGTACTAGCACAGCACTGTCTTAAATATAATGGCTTTATTAAAAAGTTCTGATATCTGGCAGAGTAAGACTTCTGGCTTTGCCTTGCTTTTTCAAAACTGCTTTGGTTATTTTGGGCCCTTGACATTTCCATTATGCATTTTAGAATCAGCTAATCAGTTTCCACAGAAACACCTGCTAGGATTTTGACTGGGGTTGCGTTAAATCTACAAATCCATTTGGAGAGAATGGACATCCTCGTACTATTAGTTCTTCCAGTAATAGAGTCCACTGTACAGAGATTGCTTCCACCAAGTGCCCCAAGGCATCGTTACCTGAGAACCTAAATCTTTGTTACTTTTTTTCAGTTTGGGGATTCTCAGACCAAGTTGTGTTGTATAAATTTAAGCCCCAAATCTATGTGAAGGCAGATCTGTGATTATGAATTCCCAAGGAAATATTTGTTTGTTTATTGTCCACCTTATGTCTATACTAAGATTTTCTTTCTCATCAACCTGAATTGGTGAGAAAGTTGTTTCTTGTTCATTCTTTCTTTTCAGATCTCCACTATATGTAGGCAGTAAAATTCAATCTCCCTAGGATTTTTTTTGAGTTAAAATACACATAACATAAAATTTACCTTCTTACTAATTTTTAAATGGTTACATTTTAAGTGTAGTTTTCTGTGGCATCAAATATATGCATATTGTTGTATAACCGTCTGCATGTTTAGAACTTTTTCATCTTCCCAAACTGAAGTTCTGTACCCATTAAAGTTATTCCCCATCTCCTACTTTTTCCAGCTCCTGGCAACCACTACTATTCTACTTTCTGATTCTATGAATTTGACCAACTCTAGGTACCTCATATATGATGAATCATTTAATGTTTGTCCCTTTGTAAGTGGCTTATCTTAACATAACTTAACATAAATCTTCCAGGTCCATCCATGTTGTGGTATAAGTCAGAATTTCCTTCTTTTTTTAAGGCTGAACAATATTCCATTGTATGTATATACCACATTTCTTTATCGACTCATCCATCAGTGGACTATTGTGAATAATGCTGCTATGAACTCGGGTGTACAAGTATCTGTTCAAGTCCCTGCTTTCATTTCCTTTAGGTATATAGCCAAAAGTGAGGTTGCTGGATTATATGGTAATTCTATCTTTAATCTTTTGAGGATTCACCATACTGTTTTTCACAATGGCTGTACCATTTTAGATTCCCACCAGGAATGAACAGGATTCCAATTTCTCTACATCCTCACCAACACTAGTTATTTTCTGGGGTTTTTTTTATCCTAATGGGAGTGAGATACTATCTCATTGTGGCTTTTGCTTGCATTTCTCTACTGATTAGTGTTGTTGAGCATCATTTCGTGTGCTTATTGGTCATTTGTATATCTTCTTTGGAGAAATGTCCATTCAAGGCCTTTGCCTGGTTTTTGAGTTGTTTTCTTTCTTGTTAGTTATTTTTGTTATTTTTAGATGTATAGCCTTTTATCAGCAAATTTGAAGGGCAAAGATATATTGAAATTTTTTATTGTTTTATTACATTTATTCACTAGAAAGTATTATTTTTATATTAAAATATTTTTTCTTTTGTGAATTATACATTCATCTATTTTAATAGAGCATTTATTTCCTATTGATTTTTTTAAAATTCTTTATAAATATTAAAACCACAATCTTTCATATATGTTGCTAACGTTTTCCCAGATTCAAATTTGTTTTTCAATTTTATTACATTTTCAACATGGAAGATTATTTTTTTATGTTGTTAAATGTCTCAAATTTATTTAGCTATGGCTTCTTTTTCCCATTTATATTTAGAAAGGTCTTCCCCACCCTGGGAGCAAATAAATATTAATCTGTGTGTTTCTCTAGCTCCTTATTATATACTGTTTACTTTTATCACTTTAATCCATCCGGAATTTATGTTGTTATGTGGTAAGGAAGAACTTTAATTTTTTCGGAATGAAAAAAACGACTTGTTGAACAATTCATTTTTACTCTGATTTGAAATGTTGGATCTATTATGTAATAAATGGTAATATGTACTAGGTTGTCTTTTACAGTCATCTGTTATATTCTAATGATTTTGCATTTATTACTACACACTACTTTGACATTACAATTATAATGTTTTAATTACTGTAGCTTTATAATAGACTGATAACTGATAATACAGGTACCTTCTTGGGAATTTATTTATTTAACTGCACTCACTGTTTTGATTTTCCATCAAGTTATAAATATAGTATTTTGAGAAGAATTGCATGAAACTTTTAAGATTATTTCAGCAAAATCTTTACATATAGTGGGATTTCTCATCCAGGAACATAGTATATATCTTTAGTTATTGAAACGTCTTTTATGCCACTCATAAATGCTTAGTAATTTTCTTCAAATACTTTTTGCCCAATCCTCTGTTAGCTATTTCCTGGATATTTTATACTAGTTTTATATTAATTTTGTAATCTAGGGTCTTTTAGATTCCATTTCTTATTCATTAATAAAGAAGTACAGTGTTGCTTACTGATTCATTGTGGGCTCTGGAGTCAGAAGCAGCTGTGTTCAAATCCCAATGTATGGCTTTGGGATGCCACTTAATGAGCTTCCCTGTCCTTCACTTTCCTGAGCCTTACTGTTCTTTCTGTAAAATGAGCATACTAATGGTCTTTTGCAGCACTGTCATTAGGGTTAGGTTAATGAGTGTATCCTAAGTGCCTAACACAGTGCATGGCACATAGTGAGTCAATGTTAGCTATTATTATTAGATTATCATAGTATCTACAAAAATAATTTTGCCTCTCTAACTATAATTATCTCTTTTGGGGGTTAGGGGAGTGGGGTAGGTAGGGACAGAATATTATTACAGTAGATATCCCAAAATACAATAAGTATCAGTGGAGGTATTGGGCTAGTACCTAACTTTAAGTGCTACCTAAGTTTTGCTGTAAGTGTACATTGAGTATAGGTGTATATTGTACAGTGTCGGTACTAAGGGGTACTCTTAGATCTCTTGTATCTCAAGTTACTCTGCAAGCCACTTAAAATTTACACATTCAGCCTGAGAAACATCAGGTGGTACTTTGCAAATTTAACTTTAAGACAAATCCATTTCCAACTAAATCATTTCTTAAGTCCTCCTTCTACACAAATTCCAGACTTCCCACTCTGTTTGCAATTAAACTGAGACAGTGTTTCTTATGTAAATTTGGGTAGTGTTCTTAGCTTACTAAGAATTTCCACCAGGAATGGATGTGGAATTGTTTCAAATGACTTTTTGGCAAGTATCAAAGTAATCATGTGATTTTTTTTTTGTCCTTTGGCCTCTTTATATGATGGATTATATTAATAGATAGCCTAAATTAAACTCTTCTTACATTCCTGGAAAAGGTCCCACTTGACCATGGGGATTTTCTTTTAATAAACTACTAGGTTTTCATTGCCAGTACTTTATTATTTTTACATCTATATACATAAGAAAGATTGTTCTCTGTCATTTTGTGTCCTTGGTCAGATATTATTTTTAAGGATATGCCAAGTTTAAAGAAATTATTTGGGAAGATATACATGGATGTTTTTGTTTGTTTCTTTTTGGTTTTTTTCTGTGAATAGTTTGTAGAACCCAGATCTCCACTTTGAATGTTTGAAAAAAATGGGACAATATCTAAAACTGGCACCTATTTTAAAATAAAATTTGAAAACATTTTTGTATTTTTTATTCTATTCTCTTTTCCTAAACTGACATGAATCAGGTTTGTTAACTTGTATTTTGCCTGAAAATTATTCCTTTCCTTTAAATCTTCATAATATCTCTGGATGAGTTATTATAGGACAGCCCTGGGACCTTCCTTCAATCTTATCTCATCCTCACTCTTTCTAGCAGGTTTCCTATGTGTTCTTATCTTATGAAATCCCTTTTTTTTGTAGTTCTCTGTGTTTATATACCAGTGGTCCCTTAGATCTAGATTTGGAATCAGGAAAGTTAAATACCAGTGCTCACGTTTCCACCTTTATCTAGAGAGGTGCTCCCTCTTTGCTCCCTCCTTAAATCTCATTTTTTCCTTTGATTCCCTTTCTACTGCTGTAACAGTTCCTCACTAGTCCTGTTGGCCATCACATTCTCCTCCAACCATCATTCAAGTGTTGGTCTTCCCCAGCATTCTATTCTCAGCCCTCAGCCCTTCTCACTCTTCATAATCTCTCTGGGTCTTTCTGGGACATCTTACCTATTCTTTTTATTTCATCCACCAGCTGATAGCACCCAAATCTGAAGCCAACACAGATATCGCTCTTCTGAGCTCCAGACCAATATATCCCACTGCCTTTTGGGCAACCTGTCTTGATGCCCTCCATATATTTTAAATTCAACCTACCCTCAACTAAACTCATCGTTCTCAACTCAGATGCCAGCTCAGTTCTTGTGTGTTCTTCTTCTTGTGTTCTCATCCAGAGATGAGCATCATGCATGGAGTAAGCCAAGCCAGAAAACCAGAACTCATCCTCAGTGACCCCCAGGGGGTCTGAATAGAGAGGTTTTTGGAAGCAGGTGGACAGGAGACAAGATGTCTGTCAGCCCTCAGAGGGTGCTTCATTTATCTGAAAATGAAACTTGGACCTGTTGTCTGTTCCTAATGGCCCCCGTAGCTGAAGTGTCGGTCAGCATGTTTTCCTCAGGTCTGGGAGCAGGTGTGACCACAGCATGAAGGACTGAGGTCAGCCACAAGAGAAAGAATAAAGAGGAGGGATCCAGAGCTCCCAGGAATGCCACTGCTACCTTGCCCTCCAAACTGACATGAGAGAGAGAGCAGTGAAAAGAGGTCCTAGAGTGCTCTGTGCCCCGGTAAGACCCCCACATTTCCTCTCTTCATCTCCAGCACTCTCAGTTTTATCAGAACAAGGTAACTTGGAAACCTTGGAAAAGATTCCCATGATACCCCTTTCCCTGGCATGTCAATCACCAGAAGAGCACAAGGCTGCAGAGCTCCCTTCCTTTCTCACAGTTTAGTCTCCATACAGGTCTGCATATCTATCGTCAGCTCTGTCTGCCACCCTCCCCAGCGGTCGGTACTCTCTACTCTACCCTCTGGAATTTACTCTTCAGTAAGTCCTCTCTCTCCTCAACGTCTCTGATGTGTCCTTCACTTCTGACTCTGATGCCCAGCCATTCCCCTGCAGCCTCTCAAATGGTGGCTCTTTTCTCCCTCATCAGGCTTGGTAGTTGAGGAGGCTGCCTCACTACTGCTTCCAGACTTTGATCTCTCCTCCTCTAAAATGTATAGCTTTAAAATCCACACACTCAGTCTCTTCTACCCACTGCTAAAATCAGCAGTCATCTACCAACCCGAGTAGGTCTCTCCATTCTCCAGGCTCACTCTCACTCATTCCAACCCTACCCCTGTCATAAACATCGGTGATTTTCATATACTGCAGATGACTCTTCCAAATATCCTGACTTCATAAGTCCTTAAACTTTTCTCCTCCTAAGTTCTTGTCTCCACTCTCTCCCACATTGCCACCCACTTCTGTGACCATTCCCAAGACTTTGCACAGTGATTGCACCATCTTTCCAAGTGTAAAAAAGTACAGAGAAAACTTTTCAGGCAAGGATGCTCAGGAAAGGAGTCATTCTGGAGGGTCAACCCTTCCAGATAAAAGAGAACATGTCCTTTTATGTTCCAGGCATTTCCCTATTGAGAATTTTGCTTGCAAGGTTCACATCTCCATACTTTCAAAAGCAGAATATGCCACATGAAATTTCATTCACGTATAATAGAGCTGCAAATGCTTTGTAAATTTCAAAGCAATTATATTGCTTTTGTAATTTCCTTTTCCTAATTATTCAGGATCACCATTTTAAACACTAGTTAGTGAACTTTTCGCGTGCAGGAGAGTTTTCCTCTTGCACTAATGACTCCATACTGCTGTGCCGTCCTGCTTCTTGTGTCTGACTCTAACATTTTTCATACTCTTCCTACACAAAGACCATCTTCTCTCTGCAGGCTACTTTGAGTCTTCTAGCATGCTTCTTTTCGTTTGCTTTTGTATTGGAAAATAAATCATCACACTAGTTGGAATTTCATGTTCCTTAAGAGGAAACAGAAACTGAACTCAATGGACTATCAGGGAAGTAAATAGAGGATTTTGGGGTTTCAGTGGTTTGATTTTACTTAGTGACTTTACCTAGTGTTTGGTTCATCAGAACTTTTTGCTTACATTTTCTGATTCTTAGCTGCATTTTCCATAATCAGTTGCTGAGTTCCTGATAGGTTTGATAGTTCTTAATTCTTGTTTAAAGGACAAATTGATTAAGCTCAAGTTTCTGGTATCCATTTTTTTCATTAATCCATTTGTACTGGATCCTTCGTGTGTTGATCAGTTTGCTGGTGTTCATCCCCAATGGATCTGACCTTCCAGTTAACATTTGAAAAGATAAATTCCAAAATAGGTTTCATTATTGTCAATTTCTATGGAGTGATTTTTTTCTAATTGCTATACCGGACTCTATCTGTTCTCCTCAGGTATATAGCCTGGAAGTACAGTAACATTATCAAAATAAATGTTCCATGAATATGTTGTGTGAGAGAAAAAAAAGAGCAAAAGGAAAAAAATACAACTTACAAAATTAAAGCATGTGGTTTACGGTTCTTCAGATGAATGAAAGAGAGAACATGATGTACAATCAGGAGGCTTCATGTCAGACCACAACTTAGCCCACTGAAGCGCCTCAAATGTGCAGATTCTTAATCACTGAATGGTCTCTTTTCCAGAAGGAGTAACTTCAATCTGGTTCTGATAACCCAAGGGCTCTAGAATTTCATGAATTTTATGAACTTATCTGAGAAAGCAGTGGTTTTATAGGTGATTTGTTTATTAGTCCTTGTGGTTAGAATTATTTTGGCAAAGTTCCATTTATAGACTGCCTATAGGGTGACTTTGGCAGACAACAGGAAGTAAAAAACCTGATACTCTAATTTGTAATAAATCATGGGGTTGAAGATGGGAGATATTTTAAGCTTGTATATCAGGAGCCAAGAGCAATATGCCAGGCCATCTAGCTTCATGGCAGGACACTTTCTGGTTCTTAATTAGACTTTCCCTTGTAAGTTTGTCCACAACCTGGTTGGACAGCTGCACAGAGAGCCTGAATCTCATTCTTAGAGCCCATGCCCTTGGTTCCCAGGCTCTGGACAGCAGCTGTGGGGTAGACAGAGGCCCATGGGGAGAGCAACAGCTTTGACCTCATCCTCAGTGGTCAGAATCATCAAATCATATAGGTCCAACTTTGAGGAAGCCTATTTCCAGCATGTAAAGTTGCTGTAGCTGCAGAAGGTACTGAGGGTTTTTTTTCCCCCCTTCTCCTTCACCTTAAGTTGATATCTCTAAAAGAAAAGCATGAGGTTTCAGAAGCATGTAATTTGTGGAGCGTGTACTCTCAGGAGAAACCTACAAGGAGGAAGGAAAGCAGGAGAGGACAGGAGATGGGGCTGATCAAGAATGTAGTCTCAGGTGGTCTTGGCCCGATCCACAGCGGGGCTCTGGGGCACAGACAGCCCCACAGGGTTGTTTCGGCCTTAAAGCAATAGGGCAGGACTGCTTTACTCTGTATCAATCAGTCTTTGACCCCAGGGGTCGGCGGAGGGGAAGGGAGACATTGCACAGTCTCCCAGGGGAGACAGTTTCCATTAGCTGAGGGCAATTCTGGGAACAAAGAATGATCTGCAAACCTAGGCATCTGGGAGGTGGGTGCAAGGGCCCCAGTAGAGAGGATCTGGGCAGGACACCAACAGCACCCACTACCTCGGGGTTCTACCTGCGCTGCTTCAGCTAGAGCAGTCATTCCCCTTTTCCATGCTCTACAGCTAGGAATTTTGCTAATTTTTTAGTCAGAAAAAGAGCGCTACATTTGAAAAAAGTTTGATAGGCAGCCACCGTATGAAAGCATGTTAAGAGCTGTAGGCCATGGGAACTGGCTGCTTACCCCCTAATGCACCACGGCACCATACGGCAGAAGGAGGGTGAACGGGGGGTCTGGGGGGAGAGGTGGTGGCCACAGCTGTTACCCAGTCTAAGCTTCTACTGCTTACCCCACGACGGGCCAGTAAATCGAGAGACAAGGCGTGTGTGCTTGGTTGTTGCAGACTTTTGGTGCTGGAAGATTCAGGTAATGTTGACGCTTGGTACAGAGACCACACTTTGAGTACTGCCACTGAGGTACCTTCATCCTTGTGGAACCCATCCTCTTAATTTACTGCTGTGGCTGTAATTACATACAGATGTTCTCTTGACTCAAGACGGTCTGCGTGCATGTAAGGGCTCAGGCCATAGCCTCTGTCACCCCACAAATGGCCAGAGTAAACTCAGCTGGCGAGGAGGGAAGCGCTAGGACCACGCTGGGTTGGCCCAGCCTCTCTCCCCCTCCCATAGCCCCTGCCTCCTTCCCCAGCTGTGGACTTGGATAAAGAAGGCAAAGGAGGTCTTCATATGGTTGAGACTAACTTTGCTCAAACAAACAGCTTTTGGGGTTCATTTTGAAACAACTGGGAAATCAGACCTCTAAAAAGGTTGCTGTCCCTCCATTTGGAAGTCATATTGGCTTGTGAAAAGCAGTCTCTATCCCCTCTGGAAATAAAGGAACAGATGGCCAACCGAAGGTTCGGGAAGGAGGCAGGGACACCTCCCAGCTGTGCATCTCCTTGGCAGGGGTTTCACGTTCGAGGACATACTCTAGTACGTGCACAAATGAGCCTGCCTTTTCCAGCCTATTCCTAGAAGTTTTATTATCCTCCAAACATGCTCATTCCTTTAAAAGTCATTAACAGAAAGGCAGGAAGTTGCTTCACTTCCAGAACCTTGCAGAGAACTACCTTAAAGACCTGGATAGAAAATAGTAAGTGTGTCAAATTAGAGCTATAGTTACAAGTGCTGCAGGAAACCCAAGGAGCCCTGTGCCAGCTGCTTTGGGAACTTGGATAGAAATGGCACTGGGAGAGCTGAAGCCACAGACAGCCGGCCGTAAGATTCCGTAGCTGCTGCCTTCACGCATCTGGGAATCTGCTTCGTCCCTGTCTACTGGGAAGACAAGTACAGATTCTTCCATGTATTGTGTCACAGCAAGCAAAGCCAGCTGCATAATTTACAGATCTAGTGCAAAATGACAGTAAGAGCTCCTTGTTCAAACATATTAAGAATTTCGACAGCAACAGCAGAGGATTAAACCAAACCCAGGGCTCTTCTCAGTGCAGGGCTTTGAGTGACCATACACAGGTGGTGACCCCACGAAGCTGGCCCTGCAGTGCAATCCCCACTACAGGGTTTGGCAGAGCCAGGGAAGGGGAAGGGAGAGGGGATGGACATTTCCCTAGGCCTTGCTGTGCAAGGTGATCCGTGTACATCATTCCATTTCTTCCTCATTTTACTGATGAGGAAACCACAAAGGTCAAGGCTAAGGAAAGCAAAGTGACTTCCCCTGGGGCATGTGACTGATACGAGTCTACACTGAAATTTGTACCCAGTTCTGGCTCTAAGTTCCCGTTGGTTGTTTGCTGGTTGGTTTGCTGCTTCTTTGATTTACCTTTTCCACATCTACATTCCAAAAGCAGTAACGGCTTGTAGGGAAAGCGCTATATCTGTTTTCAAATTTTATTCCCTTATGAGGCTAAAGAAAGGGTAAATATTCAAAAACTATTTTTAGTGAATAAAAGGATTAATACATTCTCCGGGTCCTGGTTCAGTAGCAACAACAACAACAATAATAGGGGAAACACAGGAAGAGAGGATGAAGGAAAGGAGGAGGAGGGAGGGAGGGGAAGAATGAGTATGAAAAGAGGAGAAAGAGGACAGAGGAAGGACTGGTCACTACATACCACTCTCCAGGCCTTATTTTATTTAACCTGCACAGAGCCTTCCCAAACAGCTCTTGTTTTTGTGCCCACCTTAGAGATGAGAAGCCAGAAGCTTACAGCCATTGGTTAACTCTCCTGAGCCTCCCCACTCTGTGCGTAGCTGAGGCTGGGTGCTGAAGGCTGCTCGCTCTCGCTCTTCTGTAAGGAAAGCCATGCAGGTTGTGTCCCGTGTCGGGCTGAGTCGCACCGCCCGTCCAGTGGTAGGTATAGTGTTCCCCTCCAGTGAGGCACAGCGAAATCACTGTAGTGCAGATAGTAAGAGCAGGTGCCATGTACTGAGTCCCTGTCACCCAGGTACTTTGAATCCAGTTTCTGATCCTTCCAACAGTCCCTCTGTGGTAGGTTAATATTTGTTCCAAACAACAGGTAAGCAAACTGAGGCTGAGGCGGCGGTAACTCGTCCAGGTGAATGGTCAGCCTTATTTTAAAGATCGTTGAAGACTCGTCATTCAAATCTAGAGCAGGGGTAGGTATTTAATTGCCTTTCCTCGCAAAATCCCATTGATATAACAGATAACATAGGTTAAAAGATTATGTCAATGACGGTGGTAAAACAAGAAATGATACCATCAGCAGGCCAGAATTTGTGAGGAAATTGTGGAAGATATGAAGCAGAGAGCATTGAAGTAATGGAGAAAGCAGATAAGAGAAAACTTGTCCAAAGCAGATTCTGGAGTTAATAGTTACAGCCATGAGAGCAGATGTTCCCAGCAGAGCTCAGGAGATCCCCCCACCAAGCTGAGACTTAGCAGATGCAAAGAGCAAGGGTGGTCTTGGCAGTTACCCACCCAGAGGCTCTGTCATTCTTCCTCATTCCCCAAGGATGCCAAGAGCTAGAAGTATACGCTCCTGCTGGAGGCTAACACCTCTGGACTTATGTCTAAACAACCTAAAGCATTAGCCTAGGAAGTCACCCAGAATGGATTCAGGGGCCAGACAGAGGAGAAGAGCCCAAGATAACTCCTGACTTCAAAAACTGTAACTCCAAGAAAATAATAGACAGAAGGCAGCTCTACCCAGGAGTAAAATATATGAAAGCATTCAACTCTCAAAGTAAAACCCTCCATATGTTGGGATTTGTGGGAGCCTCCATCCTGCCTTTTCGATCCCCACCCAGATATCCTAAAGCAGAGGCTGCCTGTCAGCCTTCCCAACTCAGATGGATCCAGGGAGTGATGTCCTCAGAGCCTTACCTGCAGAGGAAGCTCATCCCAGCTACCTGTGTGATCAAGTTAATTTTTCACCCATAAATAAGGACAGACAACAAAAGCATAGGTAAGAAGGACGAGTAAGCACAACTAAATAAACTAACCGAGGGAAATGAGAGAGAACACAAGGACTATGACTAAAATAACTTTTTTTATTGAAGTATAGTTGATTTATAATGTTTTAATTTCTTCTGCATAGCAAAGTGATTCAGTTATACATATATATACATTCTTTTTTTATATATTCTTTTCCATTATGATTTGTCACAGGATATTGAATATAGTTCCCTGTGCTATACAATGGGACCTTGTTGTTTATCCACTCTCTATATAATAGTTTGCATCTGCTAACCCCAAACTCCCAACCCATCCCTCCCCCACCCCTCCTCCCCCTTGGCAACCACAAGTCTGTTCTCTATGTCTGTGAGTCTGTTTCTGTTTTGTAAATAGGTTTGTGTCGTATTTTAGATGCCACATATAAGTGATATCATATGGTATTTATCTTTCTCTTTCTGACTTACTTCACTTAGTACGATCATCTCTAGGTCCATCCATGTTGCTGCAAATGGCATTATTACAGCTGAGCAATATTCCATTGTATATCTGTACTGTATCTTCTTTATCCATTCATCTGTCGATGGACATTTAGGTTGTTTCCATGTCTTGGCTCTTGTGAATAGTGCTGCTATGACCATAGGGGTGCATGTATCTTTTGGAATTAGAATTTTGTCCGGATATATGCCCAGGAGTGGGATTGCTGGATCATACGGCAACTCTATAAAATTACTTTCTAATTGGTATCTTCAGAGAGATTCAAGAAGTATTGTGACAGTATCAAAAAAATTCGTTTCTATTTTTTTAAAAAAAGGGACAACCAATGCTAGGAATGAATTTTTGGAAAAAATAAGATTTCCAAAATCTAAAAAAAAATTAATGCAAGGCCTGAAAAATACCACGAACAAATATGAAGACTGCATCAGTAAAATGGAAGGTAAAGTAGGGTAATTTCCCAAAAGAGATAGAAAAGGAAAGATAATTTATAAGATGAAGGTCTGGAGATACTGAAAGTGGAAACAGGAAGCCAACAGGTCATCTCCACTAGGACAGAACAGCTGAAATGGAGGTCAGAAGATAATTAAAGAAACAAGTAGAAAAAAATTAAGGATTTTTTAAATATGAAAAATAAATAAAATTAATAAAAAGTTAAGTAGAAAAATATTGGATTCAGAAATGTTCAAAATGAAAGCAATTTGTGAGCAATAAAAGTCAAATGTAAGTGTCAAGCAGTAAAAGCGAAAATATAAGAATGATATGAAAAGTAAAATTGAAAGAACTATACATACACAATTAGCAGAGTCATAATGACCTTTCTAAACTTCAGGAATAGAGAAAAATCCCTAAATGTCTCCGGAAATTAAAAAACAGGTGACCTTCTCATAATGAAAATGAGTCACATCAGGCTGAGTGAGTGTAAAAGTCAAAGGCACCATGGTTTCAGATTCTAAGGGAAGAAAGAGTACATTCAACTTGGAATCCAAAATCACGACATTGGGATGACTCTGGAAAAGAAAGTCATCATCTCTCTCGAAAGAGCATAGATACAAATTAAATACTGCATAAAGTATTCACAAAGCCATCAGTATATTAAATAATGAATTTCTCATAACCAAGGAGAATGGACCCCCAAAAATCACGGGCAGCAAAACTTTTAAAATGTATGTAATTCCCTACTTTGATTTTAAAAAAAAAAAGGAGAAAATTGCTTTGACTCCACTGTTGCAGAATCAATTGGAATTCCTGATTATCAAAAAGATTCCTGGTACACTAGGATGTGTGTACTTGCTAAAGACTATCCACCAGAAAACTGAAGCAAACACCCCAATGTAGCAGTGAATCATGAGTCCCCTTAAAGTGAGGAACAAGACAAGCTCACTCTTGCCTGTGTTATTCAACAATGCTCCAGAAATGCCAGGATGGGAAAATAAGCAAGAAGAGTAAATAGTAAAATGAAGAGACACAATTGCCATGACAAGCAGTTTATATGAAAGTCTGTTTAAAATAATCAAGTGAAACTCTCATGACTAATATAAGACAATTCTGTATGTGACAAGCTCAAAATACAAAATCCATTAATTTGCTTTACACCAGCAAAAACTATGACATACTGAAGAATATCTTTCACAAGAAGTATGTATGTGCAATGTGAAGAAACATGCCAACATTATGGAAAGCAAATAAGGAGACCTAAATTAGTGTAAAGGCATGACATTTTTTAGATGAGAAGAACTAATACTGTAAAGATGTCAATCCACTCTAAATAAATACATAAACTCAAGTGAGTTCCAATCATATAACAACAGCATGTTTTTTAAAAATGAAAACCAGCAAGTCCATTCCACCATCCTTCTTGGGGAATTAGTGGCAGTTCTCTAAGCCACAGCCTCTTCATTTGTAGTATTGGGATCATAATGAAACCTACTTCAAAGGGTAATTGTGACAATTAAATGCGTAACACATGCAAAGCACTTACCACAATACCCAGCCCATAAGTTGCACCCACCAATATTAGTTTTTATTATATTATTCTTATTAAATGTACCTGTGCATGCAGATATACATATAATGTTTATTCGAGCAGTGCTTGCAATAGCTAAAATTAGGGCAGCCTCAAGTTTCCATCACTATTATAATGATTAAGTACAATGCATTATATCCATAGCATGGAGAAATATTAATAAAATTAGTTATTTCTGTCTATAATCTGACATGGCAAAAGCAAATCACAGGACAAAATGTGCAGGATAATTTATGTATGTAAAAAGTATCAAAATAAATAAATGATGGAAATTTTTTACTTCTTTTAATTGAAGTGTTTATTGAAATAATTATAGATTCATATGCAATTATAAGAAATAATAGAGAGATCCCTTGTACATTACACCCAGTTTACTCCAGTGATAACATTTTGCTAAATTATAGCATAATATCATAAGCAAGATATTGACATTAATAAAATCCACCTATTTTATTCAGATTTCCCAAGTGTTACTTGTACTCATTTTTTAAAATAAATTTATTTATTTATTTATCTATTTATTTATTTTTGGCTGTGTTGGGTCTTTGTTGCTGTGTGCAGGCTTTCTCTAGTTGCAGCAAGCGGGGGCTACTCTTTGTTGCGGTGCATGGGCTTCTCATTGCGGTGGCTTCTCTTGTTGTGGAGCACAGGCTCTAGGCTCACAGGCTTAGTAGTTGTGGCTCACAGGCTCTAGAGCACAGGCCCAGTAGTTGTGGTGCACGGGCTTAGTTGGTCCGTGGCATGTGGGATCTTCCCGGACCAGGGATCGAACCTGTGTCCCCTGCATTGGCAGGCAGATTCTTAACCACTGCGCCACCAGGGAAGTCCCTACTTGTAATCATTTTTTTTTAATTTTTATTGGAGTAAAGTTGATTTACAATGTTGTGTTAGTTTCAGGTGTACAGCAAAGTGAATCAGTTCTACATATACATTTATCCACTCTTTTTCTTTTTAGATTCTTTTCCCATATAGGCCATTACAGAGTACTGAGTAGAGTTCCCTGTGGTATACAGCAGGTCCTTATTAGTTATCTGTTTTATATATAGTAGTGTGTATATGTCAATCCCAGTCTCCCAGTTTATCCCTCCCCTCCTCATCCCATGGTAACCATAAGTTTGTTTTCTACATCTGTGACTCTACTTCTGTTTTGTAACTAAGTTCATTTGTACCCTTCTTTTTAGATTCCACATGTAAGCAATATCATATATTTGTCATATACTGATTTGATGGAAATTTTTAAGTAAAACTATATGTGAGTAAATTCATAGAAATTCACTGGTGCCTGGAAATGGAATTTTGGATGAATGACAAATGAATTCATATGTAGATGAATGAATCACACGGACTTGGGTTTGATTCTTGGCTCTGCCATTCAAAAGCTGTGATCTTAGGTACATCGTTTAACCTCTCTAAGCCTCAAGTTCCTCATCAATACAATGGGATTTATATTACTTCTTTTTCAGGGTTGAGACAAACATTACATGAGGAAGCACGTATAGATTTCTATCACAGTACCTGGTATATACTATATGTTCACTTAAATGAGAGCCATTAGGTCTATTCAAAAAGTCGTATGACATTTTACAGCTAAAAAAGGCTGGAATCCTATTTCCCTATTTGGGTAGACTATTGCTTATTTTATTAAAAAAAACAGCAACACCTTAGTACCTGCCAGAAATGCAAAAGGCCTTTCCTGCTGCATAAACGTGACAGACAGTCCCAGTGGTTCTCAAAGGTATCGTGCTTTAATTTCTGGCACAGATTCTAATTAATTGGAACAAGCCAGATCCCATAAACGAAAAGTGCTGTAACCTGGGGGTGACAACTGATAACTCATAGCTGTTCAGAATTCCATTTCAAGAGCGGGTACAGCCCCAGGAGACCGCCTCCATGACCAGATTTCCAGAGGAGAGAGTCCCTGCGCATTTCCTGGGGCTTTTACTGCCTTTATATGAGCAGCCTTGTTAATGCCATTGTATTTATTTAGTTAAGGTAACACACCGCTATGAACCACCAAAGTTCAATGGCTTAACACAAAAAATACGTTTATTTCTCTCATCTGACAGTCCAAAGTGGGTGTATGACTTTCTGTTGCTGCATAATAAAATACCACAAATTTAGCACCCTAACACATCTGTTTAACCTCATAGTTTCTGTGGGTCAGGAATCTAGGTACAGGTTAGTCGGCTCCTTTGCTTAGCATCTTCCGAGGACGAAATTAAGGTGTCAGCCTGCTCTACCATCTCATCTGAGGCTCGGGGTCCTCTTCCAAGCTCACTGGTTGTGAGAAGCATTCAGTTCCTTGCAGCTGCACGACTGAGGTCCCCATTTCCTTGCCAGCTGCAGGCCAGGGATGCTGTCAGTAACTAGAAGCCACCTTGGTCCCAACTGGAAGCTTGCTTCTTCTTCAAGCTTACTTCAACAGGACGGTCTCACTCCAGCCTGCTAGGATGGCGTTTTATACAACACGGCACAGTAATAACCCTGGAGTGATGATCCCATCACTCTTCTCATACAATGTAATCTAACCAAGGAAGTGACTATCCCGTCATATTCATAGATCCTTCCCATACTGTAGGGGAGGGCATAATGTGCTCTTGCTCCCCTGTGGCCTTATCTTCTTCTCCTGCCCCCTCCTTCCTCCTTCATTTCCTCCTCCTTCACCTACCGCTAGTTCAGTCGGTCTCCACCAGGGAGCGCCATACGTTTCCAAAACTCTGTTAGTTGCCTACCCCAGAGCCATTTACTCCTTTCTCCTTCCTTATAAAATGCTAATACTGCTCTGGTGCCCACCCTTCTCTTTATCGCCCTGTTCTTCGGGAAACAGTGTTCTCAGCCCGTGCCCCAAGAAGGTAAATCCTGACTGGTCTAAGTGGATCATTCTCCTTGCCAGTGATTGGTGTAGGAAGGACATGTGGTTACAGTTCTGGCCAATAAGAAGGGAAATCTGATGGTGAGCTTGAGGGAAAGGTTTTCCAGGCAGGCTGGTAAGAACAGACATAAGGGGAAATGCCGTCACCCTCCTGCTACTGAATATTTGCAAACTGGCAGCCATTTTTTTGACCATGAGGGAAACCAGCTTTAAGGCTGGGATGAAAAAGGCAGAGTAATCTGTTAGAACCTGAATCCTCTGTGATGTCATTCTGCTGCTGAATTAGCCATCCCTAGTGACTCCTGCATTACGACCTCGTGTTATGTGAAGCAGTATCATTATGCTTAAGCCAGTTTGAATCTAGGTTTCCTAGCACTTGCAGTCGTAGGTACCTAAATGATTGTATGTGGCTGGGGGGATATCAATCTTAAATTGTGGCACCCACCCCAGAGCAGAGTGAATCAGTGTGAAATATTGTGGTTCCCTTGCTTTACATACTGTAGTTGGAAATATTAATGATGTTGATGAAGATAATGATAACAGCAGTTACACAGAGAGGAGTTAGCTCTGTCCAGGGAATGATGTCAAAGTTACCAGCATGAAATCTGCAAAATCCATTGCCCCTGATTTTACTGAATGGCATCTAGAAGGATATAAGTATAGATTTGACATGTTCCCTATAGTCTTCCAGATTCAGTGCTCCCCGGTTTGAAAATCCAGAGTAAATGTGCCAAGACAGACTTCAGAGGAGATGTTAATGATTTTGGCGTTAAGATCGTGAGTGAGTGCCTCTCTCCAATTCAAATCAAGGAAGCAGGGTGGTCCAAATCAGAATTTAGCTGGTTTATGCATATTGGGCCAACAGTATTGATTTTCCCAATATAAAATTCACTCTAAATGTTCTTTTTAATTTTGTTTGTTTGTTTGTTTTGCCGTAAACATGCATCCCAACAGTATGGATGATATAAACCATGTGGTCCTTGGCCCAGAAAACCAAGTGAACTCTTGGGGGAATTGTGTCCATCAGAAGCTTAGTTGGCTAATAATGCCGAAAGCAATTCATCTGCTTCTACACAGTGACTATAATTTGAAAGGTATCTTGTAGCCACTCAATCCATTCACACACATCTGGAGGAAGAAATAGAGAAGGCAAGTCACGCATTAAGTTGTCAAGGTAAAATAGGTAAATGGCTCCATAAAGCCAAACAGAATGAACATTCAACGGGCAGAATATGGAGAAATCTGTCAGCCTTCCATTTATATTTTACATAAATCCAATAAACAGATGAGGCAAAACTAGGGCATTTTGCAAAACTTGAGAGATTCGTTCATTTTTATCGAGTCACATTGCTCGGGATAGATTAGCAGTTAGTCTCTAACAAGAATGGAATTTTTTCTTTTCAAAGTATATGAAAATGAGAATGGAAGCCAAACATCATCTGGGGTGGTCTATTTTTAGAGAAAGTGATTTGCTGAGGGTATTTGTCATTCATTCAGGAGGACAGCCAGCCCTAAGCCATGGCAGGCATCAGTAGTAATAGCCAGCTCTTGCAAGGAAAAGAAAATAATCCTTCCATTCTTGAAAATCATTAAAAAGGAATGTTATCAAGTCAAACGCAAGCAAGACAGGCAGCAAGGGAATGAGAAAATTTAAGGCATTTTCTGTATATATGCATGTATGTACCGTAAATGTAGATTTTCTAGTGTGTGTTTCTCAGTGCACAGGTGTGAAAGTGTGTGTTCAGTGGGTTACGTGTGTCTGTATTACATGTTTCTGTGCATGTAAGTGATAATAGCTAATATTAATTGGGTTTATTCTATGTCTCAGACTCTGTGCTAAAAGCTTTATAGAGATTATCTCTTTGCATTATCTCTACAGCCATGTTTTCCATTCATGAAGAGGTTAATAGAGCTATTAGAAATCAAAACCAGGCCTCAGACCCAGACAGCTTGACCATTTCAGGCAGTCAGCTCCCCAGAGCCCTCTGCCACTGATTACATTACCATGCTGCAGAACAACCATGTTTATATGTGTCTTTGTGTATTTTTTGTTTGTTTTGGAGACAGTCTTAAAGGGGAGCAGTTCTCTCTATTATCTGCATTAAAATAGTATCGGTAGGTATATTTCTCACAAACACACCCATCTTCTTGGTAACATATTAATGGGTTCAGCAGCAAAATGAGTTTGAAAAGCTAAAATCTCAGAGTGTTTGTTTGGATCCCTGGTTGTCGTTTGTCTTCATCTTCAGACAGAGCCCACACAGTTCATTCTGGTGCCTTGCATCTGGCCTCTGGCTGGTAAAAATCGGTGTGATGTTTGGGACTGGAAATTTAGGGGATTTGAACTCTCTTTAACCACATCTTTACATGGATCTCTAGTAGTCATCTCAAAATTAGCCCATCAAAAACAAATGCCCAGTATTCATCTCCTCTCCCCATCAGACATGCTTCTTCCCACTGTCCATCATCCCAGTAAATGGCCATTTCTCCAGTGGCAACTGCTCAGGACAAAAATCCTTGGATTCATCTTCGGCTTCTCTCTTTTCCTCACACACCACATCCAACTCACTAAGAAACCCTACTTCAGAATATGCCCAGAACACACCATTTCTTACTATTTCCACTGCCATGGCCCTCGCTTAAGCCATCATCTGTCTATGAAAATGTTAGTCCTTTCTCCATGCATAAACCAGTGCAGTCCTTTACAGATACAGATCACTCAGTCAGGCAGTGTCTTTCCATCACACTGGGAATAAATGCAAAGTCCTACCCCAAGGCCTCTGAGGTCCTGCAGGACCAGCTTCTGCGTGTGTAACCTTATCTTTGTCCTCTGCCTCCTCAACTCCCTCTCGGTCTGTCCTAGTCACCGGTGCTCAAGCTCCTTGGCATTCCTCAAACACACAGAACGTATTTCCAGCTCAGGCTGGGAGGATGACCAGGATGAAAATGTGCTGGTGGGGATGTTCTAAAGTGGCCCTTAAAAGAAGTATCCAGGGGGCTTCCCTGGTGGCGCAGTGGTTGAGAGTCCGCCTGCCGATGCAGGGGACACGGGTTCATGCCCCGGTCTGGAAAGATCCCACATGCCGCGGAGCGGCTGGGCCGGTGAGCCGTGGCCGCTGAGCCTGTGCGTCCGGAGCCTGTGCTCCACAACGGGAGAGGCCACAACAGTGAGAGACCTGCGTACCGCAAAAAAAAAAAAAAAAGAAGTATCCAGGACAGCCAGGCAGTATTTGGCCAACAAAGTTGCACCCTCATCATAGGAATTGAAACCATGGCAGCTACGCCCAGGAGAGTGTTCCTCCAGGGTGAGGTCTTTGAAAGGCAGTGATCAGAGGCCCCATATCTCCATTAAGCCAAGGGATGCGGCTTTGCAGGTGGCACACGTGTACCTTGTGATGAGGCGACAAGCGCAGGGCACAAGCATGGATTTGGCAGTCTTGAGAAACCTGAATTTGATTCCGACTCCGCTGCTTACTGTCAGCATAACTGTGGGCAGACACTTACCCTTTCGGAGTCTCGTTCTCCTCTTAGTTCAGAATTTTGCAGTGATTTACTCTCCTGCAATAATAGTTTGGGTTTGTCAAAAATCTACATATACCCGTGGGAGGGTAGCATGTAAGTGCTGTACCAGTTAAGAATATCAGCTGGACAGGGCTTCCCTGGTGGCGCAGTGGTTGAGAGTCCGCCTGCCGATGAAGGGGACACGGGTTCGTGCCCCAGTCTGGGAAGATCCCACATGCCGCGGAGCGGCTGGGCCCGTGAGCCATGGCCGCTGAGCCTGCGCGTCCGGAGCCTGTGCTCCGCAATGGGAGAGGCCACAGCAGTGAGAGGCCCACGTACCGCAAAAAAAAAAAAAAAAAAAAAAAGAATATCAGCTGGACAAGTTATAGAAAATATTGGTTAAAGGGACCAAAAAATCCAACTTACAGTAATTTAAACAAGTATGGGTTGGTTTTTCTCACATAGTAAGAAGCCTAGAGATAAGAAGTTGCTGGCCTTGGCTTAGCTACTCAGCAAAGCCATCATGATCTTCCTTTTCTCTGCCACCTTGGCCTGTTGGCTTATGTCCCCATTGTCGTGGGATAGCAAGAGGGCTGCTGTAGCTCTAGACGTCATGTCTGTGTTCAAGACAAGAAGGAAAGAGAGAAAGGTAGGAGCAACCAAGTCTTCCCTCTTTTATCAGGAAAGCAAAACTCTGGAGAAATCTACATTGGATGTACATTGCCTTGGCCAGAACTGTGTCATAAGCCATTTCCAGCCGTCAGGAAAGCTGGACACACTGCTGTTCCAAGAAAAAATGGAGGTTTTGTAAGGAAAAGAGAAGTAGGGACCGGAAGTTGGGTACACAGCTAACAGAGTCTGCCTTGGAGGGGGGTGGGGGGCAAACACAAAAAAAAGCAGAGTCCTACAAAAATAAAAAAGGTTGAGAACTGCTTTGGGAGTGATATAAAGTTGATTGAGACCTAATCCAATCTACAAGGAATTCACAAATCTAGGGTGGGAGACACACAAAAAGAGAGTGAATACGATACATATTGAAATAAGAACTGGACCTGTGATGCAAGCATTATGTTATGGTACACTCAAGGAGCAATTACTTCTGATTGGAATGATGGAGGCGTCTTCATGGATCTATTTGAGCACTTCCTACGTACCAGGCATTTCAACACTAATTGCAAAGGTCTCCCCAGAGAACAAGACAGAAAACCTGCCTGGCTTCATGGAGTTCACATCTTAAGGACACAGACAAGAAACAATTAAACAAATAAAATGAACTCCAATTGTGACAATCCTGACATAGCAGGTGGCTTTCTCCAAGGGTGAGAGGGTGTTCCCAGACAGAGAAACAGCATGAATAGAGGCTCAGAGGCAGGAAAGTATATCCTCCTTGGTCACTTATGGCTGAAATTCCGAGTGAGGGTGGAGGAACATGGTCAGCTTGGGTTGGCTGCAAATGCCTGGCTTGGTCAGAGTAAGCAGGACTGATTCTTGGCTTTATCACTTACAGTATGTCCTTTACCACTCTGACTCCCAGGACATCATCTACAAATTGGAATAATAGTCCCTCATAGAGCTGTAGGGTGGGTTTAATGGCACAGTGCCACACAGTCACTGCCTGATGAGGTGGATTGGAGGATTACAGGAGATGATACACGTGAAGTTTTAGGAATAGTATGTGACACATCCGAAGGACTCAAATGTCAGCTGTAACTAATACCATGCTTGTTGTCCTTGTTACTTCTCCTCCACAGAAATGAGGAAGTTAACACAAGCTGGCTTCCTCCTCCATCCTCCACCCCCTCACTACTTGTGTTTTGTTACTACAACTCGTGGTATTTTTATTACTGTTAAAACTAAATTACGTGTCATCTGTTCTGAATTACGTGTCATCTGTTTCATTAAGTATTTATAATAGGTGAATTGTCTTTGTGAACTGTGTATACCAGTCATTTTAACTTAACCATGTTGAAATTATTTCAAGCACAAGTTCTTTTATGCCTCGAGTTTTCCATATTTTCCAGTGCTTTTGTTTTCTCTGCTCCTGAGTGGTCATTTGTCTGGGTTGAGAATACTTGGGTCATAACTTTGTCTTACATTGTTTCACATTGGAGAAGAGAAACTTGAAGTGAGTCTAAGGTTTCTTTCTTCATGGGTGACCCACTTTCCTGCCTGTGTGTTTGGATGTCCTCCTTTTCTTTTGACACCTTGACGTTCTGACAGGACACTTGAACTTGCTGGCAGGAAAAGAGATAACTCTTTTCACCAGGCTGACCGGACACATGGTGGTTCCCTCATTGTTGGGTTTGTCTTCTTCCCTCATTTAGCCCAGGAATTCTCTTTTATCTTTGAATAATGCTGCCGTTCCAGTCATTCTGAAGTCTTCTTCAGGATCCAGTTGTTTCTTTATGTCTTCTCTAATGATTTTCATCTTCTTGTATCTTTGTAATAAGTCCTGTGTTTTATGTGAGCTTCTCAAACATAACCCCACATCGTAGGATCACGTTTCTGCAGAGTGAGTCCTTGTTGCTTTTACCTTTCCTGTTTTAAATTTTACTGTGGTATTTACTGCTTGCTACAAATTCTTTTCTTAACTCTAGCGAATCCCTTCCTTTCTAACTGAGTTTGATCATCTCAGCTTTCGTGTCTTATTTTTCAGAGACTATATGTTTCCAAATGTATTGAAAGCACAGAGTGTATATAAAGTTTACTTTTTATTCCAATAGTAAGTGTTTTCACAACTATGTTCTTCCTTTACCACCTGAGTGGTATAATATTTACTTATTTTTTAGAGGTTTTCACACACACCATATTATTGGTTTATGTTTTATGTTCTTTCATTTCTAAATGAAACGAGTTTTTCAAGATCTGGAATTTCTGCCTAAATATAGTGAGAAAAGTCGCCTTTGATCACTTTAGGAGTCAGGTAGATGTTGTTAGGGTCCTTGTATTATGTCTTGAGCTAGAAGGGAGGTCAATGTTAAGTACATATCATTAGTTGACTGAGACAGCAGCCTCAGGAATCACATAGAATAAGCAAATGGTACATCTTCAGTAAATGTTGGCCGTTAAGAGCAGCAGCAGCATTGATCAATTTTGACTCCATAGAATTTTAAATTCATCCTCCGCAAACGCGTTGAGTAAATAAAGTCAAAGATGAATGACAAACTGAGGGGAAAAGGAGAGGAAAGTTTTCATCTCACTTGGGGAGATACATGGGCAGATATTCATTTTACAGCATTAAACTCAGTCTTGTGAGTGAAAAAGAAAGCATGGGAGATGTAACTCACTCTTTAATTGTGGTCTAATATTCCATCGAATGGGGTACTGGATTAATGAACTGTTTCTCTGTGGATGAACGTTTGATTGCTTCTAGTATTTTCTTGAGGCAGAGACCTGCATTTTTTCACCAAAATCCATTTTCATTTCTTCCTGGCTATACAAATGGCAGATGAAGTTTTTATAAATCTATAAACTATGTTCATAACAATAAAAAGATCTATAAACTACTAGATAATGATTAAATTTTGAGCAGTTATTTTCTGCCCAGATAGCAGTTCATAGGTACCATTCCCTAATAAAACTAACCAGGGCTCCTTGGAGAAATACTGGCTGCAAGACTGGAACAGGGAAAATATAAGATAAGCCTGGAGAACCCTGTAGTGTTAGCAAGTAAGGAAGTCTTCAGAAATATTCAGGGCATGTAGAAAAGGACACAGATTCAAACCAAAAGGAGCTTCCAGTGACCAAACCTGGGACAATTAGAGTAACAAAATGATGGTAGTAGGAAATTGTAACTCAGAATAAAGCAAAGATCCATCAGTCCATACTAATAGAAACAAATAATTAATAAATAGGTGAAGAGGAGGAGAATACTAATTAATTAATATAGAAGGATAATGGAAATAGACTATCACCATTAGGCAAACACCAGGTAATAAGTTTTGCAGGCAAGAATCATTGATGGATGTTGAAATTAGAGGACAAATGCATGATGAGAAACAGGATATCTACATCATCTCAAAGTAGTTCCCCTACATGAAACTCATTCATTACAAAGAGAAAAATAGTAACTTGACAGTGGAGCAGCCTGGCTAATATCACCTCAGCCCACTGACCAAAGTTAGTATCACCAGTAATAGGACATACTGATGTCAGGTACCTCCTAATATGCTGCATTGAGAAGAACACATCACTTTTGTCCTGTTCTTACTGAAAATATATAACCTCAATCTAATAATGAGAAAACATCACACAAACCCAAATTGAAGGACATTCTACAAAATACTGTTTTGTAAACCTCAAAAAGGTAGAGGTTATGAAAGACAAAAAAAGACTGAGGACCTAACATAGATCGAAGAGACTAAGGAAATGAAACTAAATGCAATATGGAATCCTGGATTGGATCCTGGACCAGAAAAAACGGCATTATGGGACAACTGGAAAAATCTAATAAGATCCGTAGATTAGTTAACAGTTTTATATCAGTGTCAGTTTCCTGGTTACAATCAATTTACTATATTTTACTATGTAAGACATTAACATTAGGGGAAAGTGAGTGAAAGTTACACGGGGATTCTACTATTTTGCAATCTTTGTATTACTAAAATTATCTTTAAATAACAAGTTCAAAAAAAAATAGGTCATGCAGTTTTCACTGTGTTGCTCTTTCATAGGTGAGCAATCCAGAGCCCTGCTGAATTGAAGAATTCAGAATAATTTTCTAACACCTAATAGCTAATGTTTAAAATCAGTAGTTTTTTTTTCCTCATTTAGTGTAATCTAACTCTGGGGATTTTTCTTAATTATCTGAAAGAAGCAGATCTGTTGTTCATTTGACAAAAGAAACCGCCCTTAGCCCTTATCTTTAACTAAATAGATTGTTAAAACCAGACAAAGCATCAGATGGGGCTTTAAACAGAATTGGGATTCTGTTTGCTGCTCTGATTCTCCAAGCTGCTATTAAAGCAAAAACCGTTTACTAGGTTTCTATAAATCTAACGTGCAGCTTTAGAGGGGTTCTGCAGTGCTTTCAAAATGAAAAATCAAGGATCAGAAACAGTGTATGAAATACACAGAGGATTCAGCCTGTAACTTGACAATCCATTAGCCACTTTATTCAACACCTAAGTAAGTTTTTCTTGAGTTAACAGAATACGAAATAGCAGAACCAGGGTATGGAAAAGTCCCCAGATGTAGACTCAGATACTTATGTTCAAGTTCTTTTTTCTTTAATTGAAGTAGAGTTGACTTACAATATTATATTAGTTTCAGGTGTACAACATAGTGGTTCAATGTTTTTATAGATTATATTCCATATAAAGTTATAAAATATTGGCTTATCCCTGTGCTGTACGTTACATCTATGCAACTTATTTATTTTATACCTAGTAGTTTGAACCTCTTACTATCTACTATATATGTATATGTATGTATGTGTGTGTGTGTGTGTGTATCTGAATCACTCGCCTCCTGTCTAAGTCTACCTTCCTCCAGCGTCAGTCCAATTTATAGCCAGAAGGACTTGATGTGCAGAAGGTGTGTTCTGCTCCTTTGCTGGTTCCAGGCCCTCACCTCTGTGGGGCTCAGTCTCACAGAGCAATTGCTTCATAGCCCCCTCGCAGTTAGCTTTGCTGGAGATGGAGGGTCCTCTTCAAAATAAGTACTGTGCTCCCAAGGGCTCGTGACTCCCTTCCCCTGTATCAGTGAGGATGTGCTAGGTTACGGTTCGGTAACAAACACTCCAAGATGATCCAGGAACTCTTCCTTCCTGCTCCTTTGGCAGTTCCAGCCCCTCTGCTGGGTCTGGGCTGTAGGATGGAGGGAAAGGGACAAGAGTCTTGGCGGCCCACAGTTTCTCACCTGTTTATGTAGGTTACTGCTGCTTCTCAGGCTAGCCCTTTCGGCTGATGATGCTCCATTGCTGGTCTTAG
Organism: Stenella coeruleoalba; assembly: GCF_951394435.1. Lineage (NCBI taxonomy): Eukaryota > Metazoa > Chordata > Mammalia > Artiodactyla > Delphinidae > Stenella > Stenella coeruleoalba. The sequence goes on from NC_137156.1 coordinate 55,881,006, forward strand.
TGGGGCTTCTCTAGAAGGCCCCCTGCAGGGTGTTCCCCACCCCCGACGGCATACAGTTCCCTGAAGTAGAACACTGACTTCACATGGTCCCGGCCAACTTCAAATGGGCAACAAGGCACAATCCCACTACATGTTTGGAAGGTGGGGAGAACAGCACTGTATTGCTGTGTACACACGATAGATACTCAATGGTTCAAAACACCAGCCATCTCTTTAGTTGATGATCCTATGGGTTGACAGTTTGAGCGGGACTCAGCTGGGCAGTTCTACTGGTCTCATCTACGCTCCTTGATTCCCTGCAGGGAGCAAGGTGGCTCTGCTTCAGGGGTGTCACTCGAGTGATGGGGGCTTCTGGACTGTGTGTCTCTCATCGTCCTTCAGGCTATATCAGGTTTGTGCATATGGCAGTTTGGCAGGTTTCCAAGAGGGCAGACAGAAGCATACAGGGCATCTTGAGATTTGGGCTTGGAAGTGGCTTAAAGTTGATCTGCCGCCTGCTGTTGGTCAAATTCCCCAAACCAACAAGATTTGAGGAACTCCAGCTTTGATGGGAGGAGCTGTGAGGTCACCTTGCAAAGGGGCATGGGAAGGGGAAGGTAGAGAACTGTGGCATCCACCCCAAGCACTAAGACCACCACATCTTCCTGATCTTCTGTGGGAGAAGTTGGGGGGGGCTGATGGCTAGATTAGGTGGCTAGACTCGGCAAGGCCAGATCAAGACATCTTGTGTGTCCAGTAGGGGTGTCTGACCACACTTGATGGAGGTCTTTATTAGAATAGTGTGATGAGCACTTGTTTTGTCTACAGCTTTGAGGCTTAGACATTAATTCCAGGCAACAGGCATGGATATTCAATCACAAAAGGAAAACTGCCTTAAAGGTGAAGTGACCTACTACAGGTCATGCAGCTGCTAAGTGGTTCATTTCTTTTATCTGGGGAGAGGGGAAACTATGCACTAAGGGCTGCTGATTAAAAAGCATAATAAATGCCAGAGACTTAAAAGGCCGCTGCGGCTGGGATGGGCAGAGCAAGGTGGATGGTGTGTGAGCTGTCGCTGGGATCCAGAATCTACCAGTCCCTGGAGCCCATGGCAAGGAGCTTTTCTTTAAATTTATAAAGAACAAAGGAAGCTCTGTGAAGGATTTTAAACAACAGGCTCACATCTTGTTTCCAAAAGACCCTTCCGGCTGCCATGTGAAAACTAGATTGGAGGTGCAGACTGGACCAAACCGAGTTAGGATTCCTCCAGCCCCGTGTGGTGCCACTCCATGGGTCCCAAAGGCAAAGGAGAAATGGTCTAGTTTGCCACGAGCAAAACCGAGAAGCAGGGCACAGGGAGGAGCAGAGAAAGTCAAATGGATAATTTCACACCGTGCCCTCCTCAAACACACGCACACGCACATGCACTGCTTCGGACCCAAGCAGGCTTGAGAAGTTCCAGCTTGTGTTCTGTGATACTTTAGCCAGATTAATTCCGAGTCAGACAGTGACCTCCTCTGCTTTGCTATGTGAACAGACAGATGGCTGCCAAGGGACCATAGCAGAGAAAGACCAGCAGAGACGCCAGCATGAGGGACCCAGCCTTTGAGCCCAGGAGTTCATACAATTAATATTTCCAGTGATTCCAATTCAAAAGGCAAATGGTGTCCAAAGCAGTGGGATATTTTGACAACACGTGGGTGGGAGGGCAGGGAGGCAGAGAGGAGGGGCAGGCGGTGGAATAGGGGCTGCTGACATCACCCGCCCCCTCAGGGACATCTGTGAGCCTCCCCAGGGGCTGAGGAGGTCCGTAGGAACAGAGCAGTCCATGGAGCAGGCCTCAGCCCCACAGCAGGAGTCTGCACGATTGATCGTAAGTCTGTTCTGTCATTGCATTGCAGCTCCAGAAACTAAAACGATCACTTTCTTTCAAGACCAAGAGTTTACGGAGCAAAAGTGCTGACAACTTCTTCCAGCGAACCAACAGTGATGCGAAACTGCAGGCCGACATGCTTTCGGAGGTCAGCCCCAGCTCCAGCCTGCTCCCTGCCCCCGGATGCCTGACGTCCACAGTCACCAGGGCCGGCCTGTACCCAGGCGGCGGCAAGGCCCACGCCTTTCAGGAGCACATCTTCAAGAAGCCCACTTTCTGTGATGTCTGCAACCACATGATCGTGGGTAAGCCGTCCCTCTGCCTCCTCCTCCAGGTCCCTGCATCCCTGCAAAGCCAGGTGAGAGGGGTGTACCTGAGTCCAGGTCCCCGTGGACAGACTGTGAGTCTGTCTGATATGCAAGAGGGTTGTTTGGGAGCATTTGGGGTGACAGTGTGTGTCAACAGGTAAGGGAAGCAGGGCTGGGTGGAGGGAGACGCTGGGTTGTGGTACAGATGGAAGAAAGCTTCCAGCCGATCCCCAGGGAGCTCTCAAGCCCCGTACAGTCATCTCGCGTTGAGGCCAGAGGTCTGGGACTTTGTACCCCTGCATCACCTCTCACCGGGTACGGGCAGCCCCTGGGGAGGGGGCAAAATCTTGAACAGAGCAGTTCTTTTTAGCTAAGGGCAGTTAAGGGAGAGGGAATCCGTGGGAGGCAATCAAGGTGCTGGGCAGTTGGGGTTCGAACGCCTCTGTTCTGTAGGGAGATCTGAGTGACGCGTTGCAGGGTCCTCTCCAGTATGCGTGGCTGTGTCTATCTGGGGTCGCCTGGGCATGGGGTCTGTGGCTTGGTGAGCTCCAGGTGAGTGACAGAGACAGGCAGCTGTGGAAGGCAGGAGACCTCAGGGAGGCACTGACCCAGGCAGGACAGGGGATTTGGTTGGAATGGTGATTACAACTCTGGACCCGGAAAGGACTCACTCCTGGTACCTCAGAGAAATGGTGATAGCCTGAGCATCTTGGGGGTTGTGCCCAGACGAAGAGAATGACCTATAAAATGTCCCAGCTAGAAGGAAGACCTGAGCCATTGAGAGCCAGGCGCACAGAAATTCTGCAGTTAACACTCTTCTGCCTGTCTCACGGTAGAAACCCAGTGACCAAACAGATGGAGGAAACCATAAAAGTACTTTGGAACTCAGAGTGAGTTGAAACCCGTTGTTTCAAGAACAGCAGCGTGTCCTGGTGATGGACGGGTCACTGCAGAACAAGAGAGGAGGGGGAAGGAGATGCCCATGTGTGCTCTCAGGGGGCAGTTAGGATGTACCCACCCTAGGAGAAGTTGAAGGGCAGAAGGCTGGCATTAAGAGAGGAAATGAGGCTGGGAATCAGACGATGCAAGGCTGACTGAGATGGGGACTGTCCTGAGACGGTGCTGATCCTGCAGATATGAAGCCAGGCAAAGCCTAGAGTGCCTGGACAGCCACTGAGAGGTAACAGGTGTGAGAGACAGGCCTTCCCCACGTGGGGTCCCAATGCCAGGCCCACGCCATACCTCCTGCTCACTTACGGCCTGGGTGCTGCAGCGCTGGGCTTGGCCGTGAAGGCTTCAGGGAAGAACACTTTAAGATCAAGAGCCTGTTTCCCAAGCTGGGAGCCAGGGCCCAGTGTGGCCCTGATATGTCGTTCATCACACCTTCCAGCTCCTCAACCCTGAAACCCACCCTTCCCAGCCCCCCATTTCCCCTTCAGTACCCATTTCCCGTGGCCCAGCACCTCTTCTGAGTATGACAGTTGTCTCAGGTCGGATTCCCTAGAAGCAGAGCCTGACATGGGGACTCAAGTGCACGTAATTTATTGAGAGGGTGCTCTCAGGACAAGAGGGAGAGAGGGAAGCGGATGGAGAAGGGGAGGAACTCAACTAGGAAGTGGTGTTAGGTGGATCTTGCGGGAGTCTGGAGCATGAATTTCACCAGCTGGTCCTTCCTTGAGGCCAGCCTTTGGTATCAGTGGGCTTCCCTCCTCCTCCCATGATGGAGGTCATTTCAAACCCCTGAGCAAAGTGGCTCATGTTCTGCCGATGGCAATTTTCGGAAGAAAGGGGCAGCTGTGAGCCACGAGCAGCCAGCACACATACCACCAGTGTTATTAGTGAGGTTTCGCTGCTATAACGAATTGCCACAAACTTGGTAGCTTTAAACCACACAGATGTATTATCTTATAGTTCTGGAGATCAGAAGTCCACAGTGAGTCTCACTGGGCTAAAATCAAGGTGTCCACAGAACTGCATTCCTTTCTGGAGGCTCTAGGGGGGAATCCATGTTCTTGTCTTTTCCACCTTCTAGAGGCTGCCCACACCTTGGCTTGTGACCCCTTTTTATCTTCAGTGCAATGAAGCGTGGCAGTGGCAGGTCACGTCTTTTTCACACCACTATCCCTTTGGTCCTGACTCTCCCCCTTTCCTAAAGATTCTCGTGATTACACTGGACCTACCTGGGTAAACCAGAATCACCTTCCCATCTCAAGGTCACCTGATTAGCAGCCTTACTTCCATTTGCACCCTTGAGTTCCCCTTGCCGCGTAACATAACTACTCACCAGTTCTGGGGCTTAGGACATGGACATCTCTGGGAGGCCATTGTTCTGCCTATACCTACCCAGTACGGGGTATCTGGGTAGGGCATCAGCAGTATCCACCATGGCAATAGAAGAAAACCTTAGTTGAAGATCACAAGACTGGCCTCCGTGGATTCCTTTCCATGCTGTCTCTGATGCCAGTCATGTGATAGTTATATTCCAGCCAAAGGCTTTGTGATGTCACAGGGTGAGAGGCCATCTTACTTTGAAGTGGGCAGAGAGGTACCTTTCCATATGGTACACAGAATGGGGAGAGCGCGGACCCATGTTTTGCTCCTGGCTATTCCCATGAAACAATTAGCTCCTTCCCTTCCCAGATGAAATGAGATGAGGGAGTGAGGATGGTAGAAAGACCATGCATGTAGAACCAGACAGCCTGGATTGGAGCCCCGTGCAGCTGTGTGACCTCGTGCCAGTGACTTGCCTTCTTTGAACCTGTGTCCTCATTTTATGCGGAGATGATAATACCACCCTCAGGGTTTTGTGTGGACTTATGAACTGGTAGAAGGGAAGTACCAGGCATCTAATAGACCTCAGTAGAGGAAGGGTATTGGAATTGATATCATTATCGTTATTATTAAACAAGAAAATAGTCATTTTCCTAAGGAAGAGAAAGCTATTTAGAGGGTAAACCAAATTAGAGTAACAAAAAAAATTTTTGACACTTTATAGCCATAAATAATTTTAAAAATAATGTCATGGTAACAAAATAATTAGTCCCTCATCTACACAGCAGTGTTTTACATACACCTTAAAGATTGCCTCTGGTTCTGCATTTCCCATTCCGTGAGGGATTTGAACAAGCAAGCAGGTGTCTAGAAGAGAGTGATCAGAATGGTGAGTGGTGTGCCGAAATAAGATTGTGAGGAAACCGTGGGAGTTTGGTGTGGAAAAGACTTTGGATGTGCAACTGTGTTTTAAAATACCATATTGGAAAAGTCAAGAGACTTACTCTCTGTGCCTTTAGAGGGAAGGGTTGGGAGCAAGGGTTAAAGTTAAAAGACAAATTTCAGGGAGAATATAACCATTTAACTGAGGCATTTGACCAGTAATTGAAGGGCCTGCCTTATGAGTAGTGAGTAGTTTAACTTCTGCCAGGCATAGGTCGTCTTGAAGATCTTCCCCTACTTAATTATCTGATATTCTTTGAAATGAGCCTCTGCTGCTTCCCAAAGAGACCAGTGTCTGTCATCATTGAACGTGGAAATATCAGTGGTTTCCAGTGTAGCCAGGAAGGCAGGGTTCTGCGGTGTCCTTCACCCTTGGCCAAGAACCAGTTGGCGGGGGAAGGGTGTGTGTGTGGGGGTGTTTATTCGAAATGGGGAGCGGCATCAGCCACTTTTGCAACCATACACGCAGGCCTGTCCTCATCCTCAGAAAACCATTCTCTATTCACACTGTCATTTTCTAGTCACTATTATTATTCATGTTCTTCCTTCTAACAGGCCACATTTAGGAAGAGTGCTTTGTGTCAGTCAAGGATTTCCGAAAAATCGCCGTATCACAACTACTCTAAAACGCCAGTGTGCTCAAAACAGCTTTCTTTTACTCTTACTCAGCATCTTCAGATCACCTGGGGCTTGGCTGATCCAAACTCAGCTCAATTACTGTGTCCTCTCTCTCTTCCTTATCTCTTACCCTTTCGTTGGACCCATGGGCTGCGCATGCCATGTCCTTCTAATGGCTAGGACAAGTGGAAGCATACAGAGCTTCCAGAGGGCCTTGGGTTGGAGGAACCCAGCTGTCACTTCTGTGGATACTCCACCGGGATGTGGGTCAAACCCATGTCCAGGGATGGAGAAGTGCACTCTGCCCCCAGTAGCAGGGATAGCAAAGCCACCTGCGAAGGACAGAGTGAAGAATGTTAATAATCCAGCCTACCACTGGGCTTAGGATGGCCTCTGCACTACGGAGCCTTTTTTGTCTGGGAGACACTACTAAGTCTTAGCGCTAAACTACCTTCCACGTCCCTTCTGCATCTGGAAGTGATGCCTGGCATCTGACCATTACCATGGCAGGGAGGGGGTCTCATCATGTCTTGTGCTCAGAACTCTGAGGCAGTTTGGCCTCCAACTTCAGTTTTGTGTCTACCTACCTAGCTTCAGAATTTGACGCATCATTTTCAATTTCCACACAGATTTCCACTGTCCTTTTCAAGGCAGTGCTATTCATAACCCTTAAATAGGTGATGATGAGTCTCTATTTTCAGTCTCATGACGAGTGTGAAAAGACCGACAGCCTGTGTCTTTTTAAAACAACTAATGGAAGTGAGTTCACCTCCGAGGAATGTCACAGTCATTACCCTAAAGAGGATTCCAGGTACACCTCAAGTACAGTGACAGTTTTGAAAGATTCTGTTTTGAAAATCACACCAAAAAAATGCTTTGTGTTAAAGAGAATTTCACTATACTTTTCTCTTCTCAGAATTAAATGTATAGTGTAACTGCCTTTTTAACATAAAAAGAGAGAGAAGAAAGAGAAAAAACAGTCAACAAGGCACACTGCTCTTTTCAAAGATGAAAACCAAGTAAACCAAATAGTAGGCTCCTTCAGGGAAAGGAGAAAGGGTATTAGAGAGGTGATGTGAGACCAGAGTGAACGAGGAGAGGGAAAGGGCAGAGGAAGGAGGCGAGGAGAGGAAGAGGAGTGAGGTAAAGCAGAGGCCGATGGACGTTATCCTTCCCGAAACACTGCCCAGGGCTTGTCATCTGTGATAGAGCACAGCTGATCTGCCCTTTTTCTTTACTCCGCAAACCTAACCTCCTGTCTCTACATAATCACCTGAAGATTTGTATTCTTTTTTTTTTTTTTTTTTTTTTGCGGTACGCGGGCCTCTCACTGTTGTGGCCTCTCCCGTTGCGGAACACAGGCTCCGGATAGGCAGGCTCAGTGGCCATGGCTCACGGGCCCAGCTGCTCCGCGGCATGTGGGATCTTCCCGGACCGGGGCACGAACCCGTGTCCCCTGCATCGGCAGGCGGACTCTCAACCACTGCGCCACCAGGGAAACCCAAGATTTGTATTCTTTAAGCCTCAGCTCATCTTCATTTTCTAAATTCCGGGGAAAGACCCCCTGCTACTATCCCCTTAGAATGACATTCCAGAGAACATATTAAAGCAGGTTTTTTCCTCTCAACTGAGAACCAAAGGTTATGTAATGATGGCCAAGAAAAATCAAATCTCATTTGTGCACTTTCTAGCTGATGGATATTTGTATAAAAATAAACGGAATCTGGCATCCTCGCTGTCTAGGATTTCTAAGTTGGAACGGACACTCAGAGTTGGGTTTACAGGGTCTCACATGTGTGCCTCGCCTAGCTGCCTAGGCCTTAAAGCTGGAAAGCGTAAACATTTGCCACCGGAAAGTGGCAGTAAAAGTAGACCAGGACCCCAGCCTCATTCCCTGCCCATCTCTTTCTAATTTCTTTGGCTCCTTCACTCATTCCCTCATTCCCTAGTGCCAGCATTGCCCTTGACCTTAGACCTGAGATTGCTCCTCCCCTGCTGACCCTGCCCTTAGGCCCCTTGGGTTAAGCAGGCACTATGGCATGCCCCCCGCCTCCAGGACATGGCTACCCTTTATGATCACCTCCTTTCCAGAAATGTGGTCACCTGTGCAAGCCAAAGATGATCAAGCCAGTCTTTCACGGAGACATGAGAGAAGTAGGCAGTTAGGTGTGTTCACCAGCCCCAGTGCTGGATGCCCAAGCCTTTGGGTCAACAGGATTCAAGAGCCAGTCAGACTAGGAGAATCCTCTTGTACTTGCTTAGAAGAAAAATACTTCCTCCACCAAAACAATCCACTCTTGCCATCTTTAGGCCTTGGCAGTGGGAGTTAGGGTGGGGGACACGTCTTCACTGGGCACCCAGTTAGGGTGGGGGACACGTCTTCACTGGGCACCCGTGTATTCCATCTAGGGCACTCTGTCTTTACAATGAACTCTCTACAGTGACTCGTTTCAGGAGAGCATTGAATTTCCTTGCGGTGATCTGCATCTCATTGGAATTGCAAAGACTCGAACAAGTCAATATGTGCTATTAGCATAATGAACTCAGTGCATGAGTCCACTCCGTCAATTAAGGAGGTTTTTCTAAGGGACTCCATTCTGACCCCTTGTTTCCAAAACTTGTTTGTTTTTTTTTAATTTATTTTTTGCTGTGTTGCGTCTTCATTTCTGTGCGAGGGCTTTCTCTAGTTGTGGCAAGCGGGGGCCACTCTTCATCATGGTGCGCGGGCCTCTCACTATCGCGGCCTCTCTTGTTGCAGAGCACAGGCTCCAGATGCGCAGGCTCAGTAGTTGTGGCGCACGGGCCTAGTTGCTCCGCGGCATGTGGCATCCTCCCAGACCAGGGCTTGAACCCGTGTCCCCTGCATTAGCAGACAGAGTCTCAACCACTGTGCCACCAGGGAAGCCCCCAAAACTATTTTTAAATTAGCTAAATGTTTTTAGTTGGCAGCCACTTAGAAGACACAGCATATTAAATGGGCACATATTTTCTAAACAAATATTTTGCAAAAAGGCTGAATTTCGTTGCCTAAAATGTCAAGTTTCCTAATACAGTCACTGCAGTCAAAGGATCATTTACTTTCTAACTGTCCGAGTAGCAACCACTGGGGAAAACAATAATGCCTTTGTGGGCTTCCCTGGTGACGCAGTGGTTGAGAGTCCACCTGCCGATTCAGGGGACACAGGTTCGTGCCCCAGTCCGGGAAGATCCCACATGCCTCAGAGCGGCTGGGCCCGTGAGCCATGGCCGCTGAGCCTGCACGTCCGGAGCCTGTGCTCCGCAACGGGAGAGGCCACAACAGTGAGAGGCCCGCGTACCGCAAAAAAAAATTTAAAAATAAAAAAAATAATAGCTTTGTCCTGGGTAATAATCCCTAAAACAGGACAGAGTTAGAGATCCTAGTGAAAGTGGTTTATTATGGGGAAAGCCCTCAGGAGAAGGGGAATCAGAGAAACAGGACCAGGCAGGGGGAGGAGTCAAGCAAGGATGTGGTCTCAGCTGGAGTTGACGTCACATGATCCCACCCAGGGGGAGTTCTGGAACACAGATTTTATCATATCGCCAAGTAGCCCCACCTTGAGACCAGGGTGTTGACCTTTGTATACTCCTGTCGCTCAGTCATTGGCCATGGCTGCCCCCCAGGGGGCGGTTGGGAGTGTGACATCCCAGACAAAGAGGATCCCATTTGGCTGAGAACAATTCTCTGGAAAAGGGCACCTGTGAGCCATTTGGAGCCAATACTCACAGTGTCAGTACGATAAGTAAAATCTAGGCGAGGCACTAACAGCATCAGTATCTCTGTAAACACACTTTAATGCTACAAGACGCAATATAAAAACATCCTCCACTAGGAATGAATTTGAAATGCAGATGGACCGTGGCATTGTTGTAGCTATAACACTGTGTTATCATTATAATGGATAATATAAGGACAGGAAATATTACATTACACTGAGTCACGGAACTTTCTGCTATGCTTTTGTTTGACCATTAATTTAGTTGTTTCCTGACCTATTCGGACCTCATCTGATTGCTTGAAAAAGCCATAAACATTGAAACATTAACCACACCTTGAATGGAAATATTCACTCACCGTTGAAGTTGTTTCTTGGTGGAAAATGCCAAACAGAAATCAAGGGGAATATTAAAAAAAGCAAATGTAAAATCTGTGTATTCTCAGGATGGAATTAAAACTCTTGAAATGCCATCAGTCATTTAGGTGGACAGTTGTTTTAGGAGCTGTGCAGCTTATAAATAAGAAAATACAAGTGCTCTCTAGAACCTTTTTCTTAAATTTCAGATGTATATTTTCCTTTGGGCTGTGGTATGTGTCCATCATAAAATGTGGTACCTAGACCTCAGTGGTTTGCCCTATGGGATTGTTAATCTCTGGAGTCTTAATTGCTTACAAGTAGCAGTAAACTGCTACTTTTCTACTAGGGGACAAAAAGGTAACGTAATGCCTGGACCAACAGAAGTAATTTCTTTGTATTCTTTGCTTATCTGGCCCCCTTGAGAGAATTGTGTTGCTTCTGGGGACAGAGTTTTAAGTGAAAGTAAATAAAACTGGAGCACACCCAGGGTAGGGAGATAGTGACCCTGCCGGCTGAGGAATGTTTACAGGAGGTGGCAATGCTTGGCTGGGAGAAGACTTTGGGGAACACAGTCATTGTCTTCAAATAGCTGAAGTGATCTCATCTGGAAGAGGGTTTAAACTTGCTCAGGGTCCCAGGTGCACAATGATAGATGATACAGTGAGGCAGAGTTCAAGATGCTAAAAGGAAGAGCTTCTAAAAGTATTCCCAGAAGTAGGCTTCGTAGATTTGGGGAGGGAGGATTTTCTATAGTAAAATATGTTTGGAAAATGCTGTACACTACACTCCCTTTGTATAATCACAGCACATGTTAGCATTTTGAAGTCCTGCTATCCTGAAGACAACCAGGTGTTATCAGTGGAGAACAGAGGCAGTGGAGCAAATGGGTGATAACGGGGTTCTCCCTCCTGAAGATTTTCTTTTCCCTAATTCCACTCGGCTGTCATTGAACACTATTTGGCATGTCTCTCTTTAATGGACACAATTTGGAAAGCCTTTACAGTGCCTGCAAAAGCAAGTTCATTAAAGAGTTATTAAGACTTCAGTTCAGATCCCATGTTCTCAGAGAACATTGTACTCAGCACCTTTTAACTAAAGGGGCACAAAATACTTTTCAGCTAGCATCTTCCATTAGTTTCCTGAAATTTTATGCCTGCTGCCATGTTTTTTTTGTTGTTGTTGTTGTTGTTTTTTCGGTAAGTGGGCCTCTCACTGTTGTGGCCTCTCCCATTGCGGAGCACAGGCTCCGGACACGCAGGCTCAGCGGCCATGGCTCACGGGCCCAGCCGCTCTGCGGCATGTAGGATCTTCCCAGACCGGGGCACGAACCCGTGTCCCCTGCATTGGCAGGCAGACTCTCAACCACTGCGCCACCAGGGAAGCCCTGCCATGTATTTTAAGAAATACATTCTATCTCATTTAAAATGACTTAAATGAAAAAGTAAACCACATTCCTTCCAGCAAAAATTGAGCAGAAATGGATGTTGGTAGGCTCCAAGGAAGGAGGTATGTTAGAGCCTCACACAGGGGTGGAAGCAGCTTCTGTCAGGGCCTAGTGTTGTGTTCTGGGACCTCACATGGGACTGCATGGTATCACTTGACCTGCTGCCAAAACAGAAGACAGGAACATAGAAGTTGGAGAGGACTGCCCATGTTACCAGATTGCTCACCACGCTACCCTGCAATGGTCCTAATGTGTTTTGAGCCCATTGTCAGTGCCCCAGCATTTTTGCTCTTCTCTGGAAGATCTGGGACACCCTTCCTTCCTGCCCCATTTCTCTATCCATGCCAGCACCAAATCAATTAAAAGACTTTCTCCAGTTCCTGTGGTGACCACTTTCTCTGAACTTTCATGTCATTTCTCAAACAGCCTACCCCTTGAAGGAATGATCTGGTGTGATGCAGGTGCCTATTCCCACAGCAGCCAGCACAGCACCCACCGACATGTAGTGGGTATTTTAAAAAGAGCAGTGAGTGAGTGGGAGAAAAATCGCCTGCCTTAAATACCAACCAACAGAAATAGAAGAACATGGAAAACTCCCTAATCCCTTTGCAAGCCATTCCCGTGGTGTGTCAAGTCTCCAGCCTGCCCAGAAGGAAGCTTGACACAGAAGGTCAATTTTCTCATCTGTCATCTTTCTCTGTATTTCTCCTTTGTGTGGCACATTTTCATGTAAAGCTACTCAGCGCGCAAAGGGACATTACATGGATTCCTTCATTGTGAATTATATCCATAGCCAAATAAAACAGCTACCTATCCTGTTTAATACTTCTGTCATGAATCCCATTGTTATAATAATGCTTGACAGAAGTATTATAATAATACTTCTGTCATGAATTCCATTGTTATAATAATGCTTCCAAGTAAGTTTTTTAATACTTGCCTGATATGCCTTTATCTACCTGTAACTTTAAACCTTTTTTGTCATGTCATCTAAGTGCTTCTTTTGAAAATAAGCATAATTGGATTTTAGATTTCTTTTTTTTCCAACCTAAATTTTTCTTCTTAAATGGAAGACGTTTATGCATTAGTATTCATTGTTATGAGTGAAATATTTGGCTTCCTTTTGTCTGGTACTATATGATTTCTATTCTGTGTTTCCTGTTTCCTTCCAGTTCGTGTATGTGTGTGTGTATGTGTGTGTGTGTGTGCGCGCGCGCGCACGTGTGTGTGACGTGTGATTTACATGTTCTTTCCTTTTATAACCTCCACAGTTTGAAAGATATGTAATATATTCTTCTCCTAACAATTACCTCTGAGGTTTTCAAAAAGCACTCGTTATTCCACATTTTTCAAGTTATTAAAAAGTATAATAAATATGGTAGTTTTATTCCTCTATTATTGCAGATAAGCTTATCCAACTTTTAATCCCAACTCCCATCGTGCCAGCAATAGTATTTCCACTTCTTGTTTTTGCGAATTAAGTACGGCACTCTTGTCAATCCCTATTTTTATTGCTCTTCCAATGTTTTGCAATTCAGACATTTGAGAATAAATCTTAAGGTATACATACCTTTTATAACAAGATTTATACATTGATTTAGACATTTCCAGTTGTAACTGATTTTAGTATTTACCACCAGCTCTATTCTTATGTAACATCTCCATTCTTCAGCTCTTATTTTTGTTTCTCAGTTGTCCAGTATATTTCCAGTAATATTTTTCAAGAGGATATGGTACCAAAGGCATAAGGAAGGACATTGCCATGGGCCCCCTTGCTTGGCTAATGCATCTCTTGCAGATTGGGGCAGAATGGTGAGCAGAGTCCAATCTGGGAATTCCTGCGGTTTCCACTTAATGTCCCTCAGCGTGTTCTGCAGCTTCGTCCCCTGTCCACTCTGCTCTCACTGAAGCCAGTTGCACACTCTCGCCTTTTACTTTAGTCCATGAAATCAAAAGATCTGAGAACTGCTGCTTTATGATAGTAATTAAATCATCTGTACTATCAGTTCTGACCTTCACTTCTTCTAATAAGGATTTTGATTGTGAAATTTTATTTTTTTGCTGTCCTGTATTCCCCATGCATTCTTCTAGGTTTTTTATTCCTTCTTTTTTTTTTGGCCCCCTGAACCACTCGGCATGTGGGATCTTAGTTCCCCAACCAGGGATCAAACCCTCACCCCCTTCAATGGAAGTGTGGCATGTTAACCACTGGACCACCAGGGAAGTCCCTATTCCTTATTTTGACTCCTTTATTGTAGTATCTGATTCTCTTGTATTTTATTGTCAACCAAAAGCAGATGCTGTCTATAATTGTCTTCTGTTTAGTATAATATAATTCTTTAAAATGCATGTTCCCTTACAACACTGTGAAAGGAGCAAAGGAGACAGGTGATTAATGCAGTCACACAGACGAGGTGAATGGCAAATCTGATGGTGTAAACTCCTGAGGGCAGTGGCTGTGGTGTGTTGTGTTCGCTGTAGCATCCTCAGCGCTAAGTCTGGCACCCATCCTGTAACAGGTGTTCAGTATGAATCTGTTGAATGAATAAATAGATAAATGATTGCTCAGCCATTGATAACTATTATGAGAATTATGGTTATGATTATTTTTATTATACACAGAAAAATATTCACAATTAAGAAGGTAGAACTGGGGCTTCCCTGGTGGCGCAGTGGTTGAGAGTCCGCCTGCCAATGCAGGGGACACGGGTTCGTGCCCTGGTCCGGGAAGATCCCACATGCCGTGGAGCGGCTGGGCCCGTGAGCCATGGCCGCTGAGCCTGAGCGTCCAGAGCCTGTGCTCCACAACGGGAGAGGCAACAACAGTGAGAGGCCCGTGTACCGCAAAAAAAAAAAAAAAAAAAAAAAAGAAGTAGAACTGCAGGTAATCTCAACAGCCATGGATCCATCAAACATTGAACACCAACTGTGTACCGGCCCGGTGCTGATGTCTAATACCTTCATAAATTCAAGTGAGGAGACTGAGAGGTACCAAAGGAGAAGAGACCAGAATTATCTAGAAACTGGAAGAAGTGAGGAGGAGCCCCTGACTCTTGCAAATGAAGACCTGCTGGGCCTCCTTCCATGCAGATGCTGTGGTGTCCACTGGGGAGGGTGGGTTTAACAGGCCTCGTGATGCTCTCACTGGCCTTCCAAGGCCATCCCATCCCACACCCCCGTCCAGAGCATCAGACTGGGATGTTCCAAAGCCGCATCACTGATGGGAGAATATCTGAGTCCTGTTTGGGGGACTAGTTAGGGAAGTCGGGCAACCAAAGGAACTGTTAGAGGCTGGTTCATCTCAGTGATAGCCATACTTCCACATCTGTTCCTAAAGTTGTTTTTCTTAAGGTACACATCTGCTGACATTAGGAAGACATGGGCACTGCCTCCCACCCTGTCCTTAAGCATGTCACGATTACTGAGAATAAGAAGGGGACCAGGTGGTGACGAGAGAATCTTTATATGCATAAAAAATAAAATAAAGGGCTTCCCTGGTGGCGCAGTGGTTGAGAGTCCGCCTGCCGATGCAGGGGACGCGGGTTCTTGCCCCGGTCCGGGAGGATCCCACGTGCCGCGGGGCGGCTGGGCCCGTGAGCCGTGGCCGCTGGGCCTGCACATCCGGCGCCTGTGCTCCACAGCGGGAGAGGCCACAGCAGTGAGAGGCCCGCGTACCGCAAAAAAAAAAAATAAATAAATAAATAAAATAAAATAAAAATTTCTCAGCTTGTCAAACACTGCTGCTATCCTATCAGTGTACGAAAGAAAATGAGGGACTTCATTCCTATGAACTGTTTATTTTACTAGTAACTGACCAAAGTCTTAAATGGCCAAATTTGAGGGGAAAATTGTGAAAAAAAAAGGTAGCCAAAGGGAAGAGACTGTCCCTCTTAAATTATTTTCCATCATGATGTTTGCAGATGTTTGGGTGATTTCTTGAATCACAGCATAGACATGATTTCCAGAGAAATGATGTTATTCGTGCCCCAAAGAAGAGAACTGTATTTCAGGAGGCTTTTAAAATCATACCTTAGTGGAAAGAAATGTCAATACAGGAGAGTATTTCCACTGCATGAATAACTGGCCAGACAGGGGAGAATGATAATTCAAGGCAGTCTTTTGTTACATTTTTAGTCATTCTCCGAAGGTCTAGGTCACCAACTAGATGCTATTTAGTAATATCATAGCCAATAGAGTCTGAATATATATATTTCCATGTTCTTCTGAGACCCTCTGTGCTTCATATATTTCCTCCTTGTCCCACCTACCAAGAAATTAAAAAGCCACCTAGGACAGAAGGAAAGGAGGAGAAATCTATCAAGGTGGAATTGGGTGGACAGAAAGTAGGCAGTGAATTCTGGATACACTTGAAGCGTTTTCTAAACTTGCGGCTGCAAAACATTTTCCTGACTGTGATGTTGCTGATTTATGCCTTCCTGCTTGAGGTTAAGACCAAGCCATGGCAGACAAATGTAGAAAGGACCCATGATTAATTCCATGTTTGGAAGCTAGGGATCTCCTGGAATAGGCCATCTCCTGTTAAAAACAGGGGAGGCAGAGACCTGTTGGAAGATGCGTATCTTGTGCCTGCATTCAGCTGCCAGGGCAGAGAACACTCCACTGACCTACTTTAGAAAGGTCCCTTTGCTTGTGCAGCCCCAGGGATATCACATAAATGACAGAACTGGGCCAGTAGTAAAAAAAAAAAAAAAAATAGGACAGCCCTTTGTGTGTGTCTGGGGCTCAAAGCATCTGGCAGGTGTGTGTGTGTGTGTGTGTGTGTGTGTGTGTGTGTGTGTGTGTGTGTGTGTGTGTGTGTGTGTGTGTGTGTGTGTAAGGGAGACACCTATATACTGTGACCCAGCTATTAAGGACAGAAGATGAGGGGAAGAGAAATACTAATGCATTTTCTTTGTAGTTGATCGAACATTGTCTGGTTGCTGAACCAGAAAAACACAGCATAGACTATTCTATCACATGCTAAGCTTATCTGGAAAGATCCATAAGCCTTTAGCTACCCCACACTCCTCGTCCCAACAACATGAGCAACAAGCAAGCACAGGAGTGCACACGTAGATACCTGCCAGCACGTGTGCTCACCACACACACACTTTATACCTCCAATCAGGGAAATGTGTGTTTCCATTGACACGGCAAGAACATGGCTTCAAGAGTTTACATCTGCTTCATTCTGATCCCTTACAGTCTAAGATCCAAGCACTGTAATGCCATAAAGAGAAGTCACAAGAATGATTTACTATAACCGAGGTGGGACAGTGAACCAGCTTGACTCTGACCCAGAAGGACTGTATCACTTCACGTGAGATCAGCCTGATAGCCCTCTTTGAGAAGGAGATTTCCAGGAACATTTTCTGAGCATCGATTTTCTCGTTTTAAAAATAGAAATAAAAATATCTCTCTGATAGATGTGGCATAAAGATTCAATGAGACAGTGCCCAAAAGCAGTGGTGCCCACTTAGCAGTAAGGTTCAGGGCTCTTTGCTTGTCCCTGTCTTCCTGTCCTGCTGTCCCAGGGGGCATGTACTGGTGCTGGCCGGCATCTTTCCCAAGCTCTGGTCTCTCACTTTAGCTACCGGAACTCTGCTGCTCAGATGCCTTGTGGATGCTGAAATGCCTACATCTTCCCACAGTGAAGCAAATCATCTCCTTCCCCCATAAAACCTGCCGCTTTACTGCTGGCTTCTCCTACTGGGGCACATGGCACCTGCGTGCTCCCATCTACCTGGCCAGAACCTCAAGGCTATCTTTGACTTCTCCCAGCCCCTCTCTCTAGAAACCCCACCCATGAGCAGCACACTCTGTCAGTTCTACTTCTGTGACTTCTCCATGGCCAACTCCCTCCCGTGTTCCCACTGTTCCTGCCTCAGGCCAGGCTTCAGCACATCTCATGTGAACTGTTTCAAGAACTTCCTAAACTATGTTCTTTTATCGATCTCTACCGCCTCATCCCCTTGACACTGCTGCCAACCCTCTTCTGAAAGCAAACTGACATCGAATTACTGCTTTTCTCAGGAATGCTTCCTCAACCTGATTGCCCAAAGAATTATACTCAAGCTCCCTAGCTTGATGCTTATTCTAAAATCTCCAGTAGCTGACAAAGGCAAAGAAGTAAGGGCTTTGTCCCATCAGATTTGTAGAAGTGGAACTTCGTTCACTGCCCTGACAGTCATCATAAGTGGCACTAGTGAGCATCTACAAGTGGATCATTGCAAACAAATTCAAAATACAGAACTGCAAGAGAGAGCCAGGAGAGAGGCAGAATGGGGCAGAGAGGTTGGGGTGGGTGTTTGCATTCTGGCTCTGCACTTAGTAGATGGAGTGACCTTGGACAATTGATTTACCTTCTCTCAATCCCAATTTCTTTTTTTTTAATTTTTATTAAAATACAGTTTGTTTACAGTGTTGTGTTAGTTTCAGGTATATAGCAAAGTGATTCAGTTATACATATATATAAATATATATTCTTTTTTCCATTCTTTTCCATTATAGGTTATTACAAGTTATTGAGTATAGTTCTCTGTTCTATACAGTAGGTCCTTGTTGGTTGTCTAGTTTATATGTAGTGATGTATATATTTTAATCCCAAATTCCGAATTTATTCCTCCACTGGCTCCCCTTTGGTAACCACAAATTTGCTTTCTATGTCTGTGAGTCTATTTCTGTTTTGTAAATAAGTTCATTTGTATCATTTTTTTTAGATTCCACATATATGTGATAATCATATGATATTTGTCTTTGTCTGGCTTCCTTCACTGAGTCTGATCATCTCTAAGTCCATCCATGTTACTGCAAGTGGCATTATTTCATTCTTTTTTATGGCTGAGTAATATTCCATTGTATATGTTTTTGTGTGTGTGTCTGTGTGTGTGTGTGTATATATATATATATACACACCACATCTTCTTTATCCATTCATCTGTCAATGGACACTTTGGTTTTACTTCCATGTCTTGACTATTGTAAATAGTGCTGCTATGAACATAGGGGTACATGTGTCTTTTCCAATTATGTTTTTCTCTGTATATGTGCCCAGGAATGGGATTGCAGGATCATATGGTAGCTCAATTTTTAGTTTTTTAAGGAACCTTCATACTGTTCTCCATAGCAGCTGTTACCAATTTACATTCCCACCAACAGTGTGGGAAGATTATTTTTTCTCCACATCCTCTCCAGCATTTATTATTTGTAGAGTTTTTCATGATAGCCATTCTGATCAGTGTGAGGTGATACCTCATTGTAGTTTTGATTTGCATTTCTCTAATAATTAGCGATGTTGAGCATCTTTTAATCCCAGTGTCTTTCAAATGAGATTGAAAATAACAATACCTACTTCATGGAATTTACTGATAATTAAATACATTGATACAAGTGAATGTTCTTTGTGTATTAAAAAACTCAAAAATTGTTCAGTACGATTAAAGCTATCTGTATGTATGAAAGGTTGAGATTAATAGCATGCCAAATTCCTCAGGAAGCACTTTGGAGATGGAGAGACGGGGTATAGCATAGATTGGCCAATCCATTCTTAGGAGAGCTGAGGATAAGTACAAGTTCTTGAGCCCTAAGCTAGAAGAACAATTCTGAAGAAAGCAAATGAGACTGTGAAAACTGCAGACCTCAAAAAAGAGGAGAAGACAGAGAGCAGCAGAGATTATTACTGAGGTCAGGGGTATTCCAGATGGTCATGAGAAAGTGATCATTCAGGAAGACATGTCTCAAAACTTCAAGCCACACACATGTAACAAAAGGAAAGCTTGCTGGCCATGGTGTTAGGACGTGAAATGACCCAGAGGGCAAAGGCTATGGACTCCAAACACAAAGCCCTGAGCCAACCCAACTCCTGTTGCTATTTTTGAAGCTCCGTGTGGGTGAGGGGCGGGAGAAGTAGGGAGAGTTTTTCCACTAGGAGTCAGAAACCGAAATAGGAAAGATCAACAGAAGCATTTATAAACAATGAATGCCATTAATTTTTTTAAGCTAGGAAGGAGTTGGAAAAGATGTAATGTGGCAGGGAGTGGGGAATATAGTCAGGGAAAGATGGCCCAGGGGTCTTCAAACCATCTTGTTCAATTGAACTACAGATAGCATGGGTTATTTTTAATCAAGTTCTCATGAGTAGAGTTCAACCCTGATGGGAAAAATGTTCCCATTTTTTTCCCCTTTATCAGAAAACTTTCTAACTATTGAGTGATTTCCGAAGTTTGGGGCCAGTTTAAGCTGTATTGCTTGAATTCTGAAGCTCAAATTCTTTCTAGTACACCACAGTATGAGGACAGGTCCAGACAGTTATCAGCATCTGCTTTGAGGAGGGTTTGAGGAATCAGTAGCAGAGGTGGAAGGAGTGATTCCCAGAATCGGCTTTCAGCCCCTTCCTAGGTCAGGCAGTCATCAGATGGAACAGTATTCTGGCCTGGATGGTAGGGTCAACCGGGAGCTTGGAGAGTTCTGGGTCCCAACAAACCAGGATGCAGTCACATTGGAACATTGGCATGAAAAGCAAGACTGACCAGCTGGGAGCCCAGGGAGTAAAGATCTGCAGGTGACTAGAACCCGGTAGTCACACATGCCTCCGGGAGCCAGGGGCCACAAGAAGGAACCTCACTCCTTCCACAACATGAGTGGGGCAGAACCCCAGCATTCTCTCAGCCTGGGCACTTCTCTGGCCCAGGTCTGAGTAGGCTGATCATTCCTCACGGACAGTAATGTTCTTTGTGCCAAGCCCTTTCCTGGCTACAGGGGTTCTAGAGGTGAATAAGCCATCACTCCAAGTCAAGGGCCTTTTGTGAAAGGTACCTGGGAACAGTAAGGGAACAGAGGAGAGTGTGGGTCCTGAGGTGGTGGAAGCAGGGAGAGTGTGTGTGCAGGAGGCTTTGGAAAATCCTTAAAAGGGCTTCAAGAAAATGGGAAGCTGTTTAGCACCTGAGCAAGAAAGGCAGAAGAGGCAATGTGAGCAGCGCTCAAGTGGCAGGAGCCGGCCGCCCTTGCCAGGAGCCACAAATGATCTGGTAGAACCAAGGAGTAGCTCAAGGTGGAGCATATTGAAAATGAAGCAAGGAGAGTAAGCAGAGGTCCCATCAGGGAGGGAATGCTAAGGAATTCTGTTTCATTCCTTGTGTTAGTGTTCATTGAAAGGCAAATGGCCCATGAATAATGCTAGCTGCATTATAATGCCGGTTTTTATCACCCATCTGAGGTTTTGTTATGGCCTTTAGTTTAAAAATACTAACTCTACCATCTTTACTACTGTTTTCATAGTCCCTAGCCCTTAAATGCCTCTGGTCTGCCCAGGCACTGAAAATACACCCTCCACTTTTGCTCTCATCCGTGGCTCTGAGGCCCTTCTGTGAGCCTGGCTTCTGGCCCTCCGAGGCTTTGCAGACTCTTGATGCAAGCGATCTCCTGATCCCTTGCAGTCTCCTCTCCCAGCCACGGCCTGTACTGCCGGAGGCTGAGGGGAGTCCAGTAGCTAAACCGGTAAGAACAGGGGCCTGGAACATCTTTGAACTATCTCATCTGTATTTACCTTTGAATCATTTATATATTTTTTATGTAATCCAAGAAATATTTATGAAACTATTTCTAGATATTCATATATATATAACATATATATTATTTATTTCTAGATTTTTAAAAGTTTTTTTTCCCAAATCATAGTAAGGTATCTTTCTTGTCCAATTTACATTAATTTTATCAAATAAATTGTAGGAGTTGATACCATGGTTGTACAATCTGGAAGCAAATTAATTATCAGTAACAATGTTAACTATTGTTCACCGCTGATTAAGTACCGTACTATGATTACACTTCTTTTCTTACACATTTCTTTTTCTTATTTTTACCCATTCTCCATATTGTTCCTCTAGGTAAGTGATCTCAAGGGCAACAATTGTTTTATCTTTAACTCTGATACTATATGAAATTCAGCCAAAGGGTAAGCAATGCCTCCATGGCAAAATCTTATCAAAATTAGTCTGGCCAATTGTTTTATAGATACCTGTAATCGATATCATTTCTTTTAAAAAGCCTGTCATCCAGTGTAGTTGATTCAGCCATTTGCATTGAGCAAACCCCTTCAATATTTTCTCCTAACATCTATATATAAACTTCTTCATTCACTGGAGCTTCAACACTTGGTTTTCTATGGACAGCTCACTTATCCTTAGTGGTAAATGATACCAGGCTCATAAAATGGCTCAGTGCCCAACAGTTAATCAGTGTTGTATTGGTTTTCACTGATCCATTCCAAAATCCATCTCAATATCATAACTCACATTCTTAACAATTTTCAACTGTAACTTATAGAAATATCTTAGATTTATCCTAGAAGTTCATATCCCAGGGAAGAACTGATGGTTTCTGTGAAGATCTGGCCCCATGTCTTCCCTATATCTCCATATTCCAAGGACCACATCATTCCAAGGGACTGACTTGACCTGGTTTCCTGCAAGTACAACTTTGCTTTTTGTCACAGTAGTACATGAGACTAGTTTAAAGGTGGTACTGATGGTACTGAAAATACTACAGTGGAAACTGTCTCATCCTATAACCCAGACTCGCTTCTGAAAGTCAACCACTTTCATCTTTTTTAATCGTTGCTTCTAGCATTCATGTCAATATTTCTAAATCCTGTGCTTCTACTACTATTTATTGATGAATCAAACATGTCTTGGCTTCCTGCTATAGAGGATGAGGATTCAGCTCTAACCCCTCCAGCAACCCCTGCTTGTTCACTTCTTCCTCACTCTCACTTTTCCCACAAGAGTCACATCACAGTCTGCTGCTCCCTTGCTCTGTCGTCTTCCCAAGTAGCTTTATCACAATTTTGTGTTAACTAGTCACTTTATACACTCTTATGACCATTGCTCACTTCTGATTCTAGTATTGTACCATGATTACATTTCTTTCCTTACAAAGGTTTTATGTTGCTTCATACTGGAAATTGCCTTTTTCATTCCCTTGACTTTTCATGCACCTATAATTGTTTTTTTTATATACTCTCATATATCTGTCTAATGCCATATCTATTATGATATCCAAATCTAAAAAAGCTCTGTAAATGTTTAAGTTCCATTTTTTCCCAAGTCTACTGCCTCACTTCATCTGTGGCTCCTGTCTAGGGCTATTACTGTGTTGTCATATGGGCATATCACTTACCTCTCCTCTATGTTGTTCTTGTGTTGCACACTGAGTCTGATATTTTTTTCTTCCTTGATTTATTTCTTCATCTTTCTAAGGCACATTCTTCAGTAGTTTTCTAAGAAAGCGTGTGTAGAAAGTTAAATATTTTTAATTCCTGATGATCTGAATATGTGTTTATTCTGCCTTCATACTTGTTGGTAATTTGGCTGGGTATAAAATTCTAGGTTGGAAATTTTCTTCTTGCAGAATTTTGAAATTCCACGGTTTTTGAAGCTCCATGACCTTCTAGTTTCCAAGTTGCTATTGGGAAATCCAATCTTCCTCTCTTCTGCTAAATTGCTTACCACACCTTCAGTTGCTATCTTCCAAATGTATGTATGTTGAACTTTCTTCTACTCTTGCCACTCCTCCCAGTAACTCTGTTATTTGGGCGTTTATACCATTTTTTCATTCTTGCTAATTTTAGTGGGGTTTTGGTATGAATAAGTGGGAAACTCATGTTGCCAGTCCACCATATTTACTCAAAATCCAGTGATATCTTTATTTTTCCAAGTGTGTAAACCCATGCCATCCCCTTTGCATATATTATGATGCTATTACTATTAGCATCCCTGAGAGTAGTTAGTACTATTCCCATTTGATGATGAGACAGCTGAAGCTCCAAGAATTTTAGTAGTTTTCTTAAGTTTAAAGAGCCCACATGAGACAGATTCAAATTTAAAATCATGTTTTTCCCACCCTACTGAGGCATAACGGTCACATTCAGTGATGCCTTTGTGATGGAGATCAGTGGTGATAAAACAAGTTAGATTATAGCTTCTCCATATCTTGCTACAGTAAACTAATGCCACTGCTGGGATGTAAATTATTCCTTTGAACTAGTCTCTGAGCCACAGAATACAAGCTTTCCTCTTCAATCACTTTTGTTATTCCATGGTAGAAATTGGAACACCTGAAACCAAATAATTGCAGGTGGTCTGACTCATACAGTGGAGTGTTTTAGAACAAGCAAGGAAAACTGAAATTATGGTGTTCAGGTCTGAAGGAAAATATACCTTAATATATAATGGCTCTATTTCAGAGTCCAGCACACAATGAAATAACTTTCCTCTTGGAAGCTTTTACTTACATTCTCACATAAGGCACAAATAGCATTCTCTATTTGAAAACAAAAATTAAGTTACTGCCTTCAAAGTCCAGTCTTTTGAAGACATTGCAATTTTTCAGCTAAGTGGTTATTCTCAAAATGAAAAAGAGATTTTCCAACTAGTATTTATGAACAAGCACACATACCCAGGAATTTATGGTGTGTTTATATGTCACTTTGACTTTCTGTATTTATAACAGCAGACACACTTTGTGTTAAATGATGCCTTCGTGAAGGGAGTTTTCAGGTAATACCTCCTGAAGGGTTTCTAGGGCTTTGTCCAGTCAAGAGTTTTCCTGTTGCTTTTCTCAGCTGACTGTCAGGTTCTCATAGACCCTATTTTATCATCTCATTATCCTCAACTGCATCCCCATGTAGGTTAAACAAGCCAAATAAAAGGAGGAAATGTTTGGGTCAAGCAGGGAAAGAGTGAAACTAAGCAGGACCTCCTCTGACCTGAGATAAGTCATTCTACTGCTTGGACCCTCAGGCTTCCGTCTGTGAAATAAAAATCATACACATACACCATTGTAAAGCAATTATACTCCAATAAAGATGTTAAAAAAATAATATAAAATAAGTCATACACATAGATGATCTCCAAGTCCTCTTTCAGCTCTTGAATGCCATTCCTACACCATCGATGAAATCAACTTCAATTAATTATCTAAATCAGTCACCACTGATTTCAGTATGTGTGTGACTGACTACAAAAGAATTCGTTCATTAATTTCTTTAATTTGTATTTATTGGGCATCATACCCAGAGCTGGGTATACAGTGGCAAATGGACAGACTCAGTCCTTAGCCTCATTGAGTTCATAGTCCAGAGGAAAAGACAAAAACGAACTCTCAAATAAATAACAACTGTGATAAATGCTGTGAAAGATAACAACAGAGCGCTGTGAAAAGACTAACAGGAAAAAAAGATAATTTGGGGGGGGGAGGGGGAATGTTCCCCAGAAGGCCTCATTGAAGAAATGACAAGCAGCCCTAAGGATGAGGACAGTGAAACAAGTGAGGAGCTACAGACAAGCATTGCAGGCACACAGGGCAGCATGTGTAAAGACCCTGAGGGATTCAAGAGCTTGTGCATTTAAGGAACTTGAAGAAGGTCATGTGGCTAGACCCTGGTGAACAAGAGGGGTCGGCCTGAGACAAAGTTAGAAATGGGCTCCCACCAAATCATGCAAAGTCTCGCCACCATGGTGAGCATTTTGTATAACGTCAGAAAGGCAGGGAAACCTACTGAGAGACCATTAAGTAGGAGGTTCTACACACAGTGGAGGAAGGCAAAAATGGATAAGGCTATTCAGTCAGGAATTGGTCCGGACAAGGCGTGGTGATGGTTTGGAGGAGGCAGTGGTGGAGAAGAGGGTGGATTTTATGTGTGTTGGGCTGTCCTCGCTTTGTGTCTGTGGTCAGCTATGATATATAGGGGAGACCTGTGACCTCATGTGTCACAGCATATGGACATATTAATTCCTACTGAGGGAAGCTCGTTGCCTTTCCAGCTGGCCTTCTTGGGCAGCATTCCACGTGATCCATGGAAAGTATTCACACATCCTTTTGCTGACAAGCTTTTAAGGTGTGGGCCTTGCCTACATGGCTGTTTCTCCTTGGTAGGCTGGCAGGACCACTGGTCACCCGTATCCCTCACCTACATGCTCCCATGGGTGTGGCCACAGCCATGTGTCCAAATCTCCTCAAAATCCCTCTCAGTAGGAGGAGCCTGAGAAGAGAAGAAAGCACCTCCTTCTTCTCATTATGTAGAGAAACATAGTTTTAGGGATAAAACTAATAGTGTCTCAACAACTCTACAAAGAAATGCTCCCTCCAGCCTCCCACCTCCCTTCCACTTTTCCAATAGGCTTGATTTGCTTGGTCACCTAAGGGCTGTGAAATCCATTTTGGCGCCTCATTTTTAAGACCTGCTTGGAAGCCTGCCGCCTCCTTTTCATAAGTCAGAGAAGATGGTACCTCTTGTCCTGTATCCTCTGTCCTGGACTCAGTGGAGACA
The DNA here is from genome assembly GCF_951394435.1 of Stenella coeruleoalba. Taxonomy (NCBI): domain Eukaryota; kingdom Metazoa; phylum Chordata; class Mammalia; order Artiodactyla; family Delphinidae; genus Stenella; species Stenella coeruleoalba. The sequence continues at coordinate 55,906,861 of NC_137156.1, forward strand.
GAAGACATCTCATTTTAGCATCCTCTCTTCGCCTCCATCCAGCCACTTTGTAAAACAACAAATGAGGTGCCCAGCACCACTCCTGTCTTCCTGAAGCTCCCACATCCCGCCCTCTGATCTGTCCTCCCGATGCCTCTCCAGTGCTGCTGCCTTGGGCCTTGGTGCAGGCCAAGATTTTGGACACGGTGGCCAGGGTGACTCTCTGCCTCTCCTCCCTCCTCTGCTTTCTTTCTTCTCACCTGTTATGGCACTGTGTCCCAGGACACTAAGCGACTCACTGCAGGGGTAGTTTCACTGCCCCCCACCTCCTCTTCCTTTTCCCCCAGGCAGGGGCTGGTGTCTGATCGAGCCCTCTATCCCCCACTTTAGACCATCATCAGCCCCACTTTCACACAGACCACGCTGTTCCCCCTTTATTGGTCATTTTCCAGAGAGTTTGCCCAATAGTTCAGACTGTGTGATGGGAATTCAGGTAAAAATGGGTAGAATTTCAGGACTTGGACTACTCAGCAAGATACACAGAAGAGCAGAAATGTGATCCATATGAAGAGCGAAGAAAGTGGGATTTGCAAGCTTGAATTGAGTGAGCAATGGAGGCAGAGGAGGTTGAGATTGTCTGGAGGAATAAACAGGAAAGGGGTGGAAGGAAACCAGAGCTGATACTTTGGGTAGAAAATATGGACGAAGGTAAAAAAATCTACCATAATATTTTGTCCATTTTTAAATCTTCATATAAACATCACAGGAAAGGCGAATTAGCTGGGTTATGGGAATGACCACTCTTTCAGTGATTTCATACAAGTCGCCAGGGAACAGTAGGTTGTATCCTAACCAAAGCTCACCATATATCTGACAGGAACAAATGCTAAGCATGGACTGCGCTGCAAGGCCTGTAAGATGAGTGTCCACCACAAGTGCATGGATGGCCTGGCACCCCAGCGGTGCATGGGCAAGCTGGTAAGGGCTTGTGCCCGGAGTGTGCCCCGGAACCGCTGCTCAGGGCACCTGCCTGCCCGATGAGGTCACTCCATTCAAAATATTTCACAGCAGCACCCTGAGAACTGGACACTGGGAAGGTACCCCCCACGTCTCTGGCTGGACAACTTGGCTTCCTAGTTGGCATAATGATTGAGGAAGAAGGAGCTTTGTCAACTTAGGAGATGCATGTTGCACGTGTGGAAGGGGCTCAGTGTCCTTCATAGAGTGGACAACTTGTCCTGGGCTGGCACTTTCCCGGTTTTAGCATTGGGACTGTCCAAGTTTTGCAAGTAGAAAGCAGGCATCCCAGGAACCCCCTCGGCCCCAGCTTAATTGTCTGACAGCTCAGTGCGTATCAAGAATGGGATAGAGATGAACCACCCCACAGAAGTGGAGAGAGTAGTAAACATCTATACCACTGTAACAGATCATGGTGGCCAAACCAAGGGCTGGGGGCTCAGCCTGGCCCATTCTGGGCTGATGGTCGCATCTCAGGGGTGGACTTCAGTACTGGTGCCACACAATGATAAAAAAGCCACCCAGAACACCTTTGAGAATAGTTGAAACTAAGATGGCCAAAGAATTATAGAAGGGACCAAGAATGTCTACCCTAGACATCCTTGGGGCATGACAGCTGTCTTCAGAAGAATTTAAGATCTGTCGCACACAATTCTGTCGTCCTCTGTGGCTTCAGGGAAAAGGCCTAGGATCAGTAGGTTCCAAGTCTTAACCATCAGAGATGATGTCACCAAAGACCTGCCTCCAGGATTAGTGAGAGTTCCTGCTATCCACATCCCCAGCAGTGTTCACAGGAGGATACCACTTGCTAGGAACATTGGAAGGGATTCTGGAATTCTAGTAGGGGTGGGACCCTTCAGTTCCCTTCTAACGCTGGGGTACAGTAAGTCAGGATACTCAGAGAGTTCATCTCCGTACTCTGATTGGCAGTGTCCTCTTCTCCAAAACCCCTGCCTCACGTGCTCCCCTCCTCTCCTCCCATGGTGATTCCCACAAGCCAAGGCAGAAACCATGGATGAGAGGTCAGAAAAACAGAACGGAATCTAGAACACAAAGCTCTGCGTAGAGCTCATCAGACATACAAGGGACTTCAGGTCTACCTGTGAGGTCTGCTTGCCCATGCCCAGGCCTTTTAATGATGTTAATAAATCACGTGGTGAGATAACACACAATGGTCCATTTGTATCCTGGGAAGTAATGAGGAGCCCAACATAAAGGAGGCTGCAATGTGCACCTGCAGAGGAGAAGTGGGACGGGGGAGGGCAGGTCTGGGGGCTTGCTTTCTGCAGGGAGTGGAGCTTGCTTATTTTCACCTCTACCTCCCAACCCGACCCCAGGGATAAATTACAGAACATGTCAGCATCTTAAAGGGAGACAGGGAGGCACCCCTAGAGGAACCAACTGGTTTCATTTTTAGAGTTCTCGTGAGGTTTTCTCCATCTCATCAATAACATTGAGCCCTTCTCTTTCTCATTCTGTCTCCAGCCAAAGGGGTTTCGGCGTTACTACAGCTCCCCCTTGCTCATTCATGAACAGTTTGGATGCATTAAAGAAGTTATGCCCATTGGTGAGTTGGGACCCGGTGGACTGAGCTGGGTTTGGAGCAGCGACGTCAGAGCTGATGGCTGCTCTTCTCCCAGGTCCCGGTGCTGCCGTACCAGTGGGGGACCGGGGGGGTGGCATTCGTTTGGTGGCTAATTGGGTTATGGTTGTTTGTTTTGCTGGAGGGGAAACTTAAGGTGAACCAAATTCTCTAGAAATTTTTGTCCTCTCCCTGATGAAGCTTCAAAGAACCCAGGTCCAAAGGCCATCAGCAGCATGGCAGAGTGGAAGGAGCATGGAGCCTGGCATCCCATAGACCTGGGTCACAGCCCAGCTCCTCCATTGACCAACTTGTGTCTAAACAAGCTGCTCAACCTGCTGGACCCTATACAATGAAAACAGCAATGGCTGCTTTTCATAATTTTTTGTAGGAAATAGATATACATTATAGACCAATGCTTGGAAGGAGCTTACTGAATATTGTTTATTCTTTAATGAGGAAAAAATGTCTTATATTTTTAGGTATTTCTGGCTTGAATATATTCCTCAACAATATCCTTCAGTTCCATTTCTTCTCCCTTTCTGAAAATCTCTACATTTATGTTTGCCCTTTGGTGGTGGCAGGGGGAGCAACTTTTAAACTAGAAATTTACAAACTGGAAAGTTTTTAATTAGAAATTCCAGGAAGCCTGGTAATGTCCAAGTCTTTCAAAAAGGTTGCCTCCTACTGCAAACTTTGTGTCACGAGACTTCGTACCTTGGTGAGCAGGGCCTTTCACTAGAGGAAATAAAGCTGGGAAGAACCTTGGCACTGGAGTCCTGCGGGTGGATAACAAAGAGGAAAACCAGTCAATCAGCAAAGGTTTGGGAGCAGAGTGGGCTGAGTGCAGTGGAGGGACCTGGGAAATGGGCACAGGTCGTGGGGGGAGCATGCGAGGAAAGTTGACCACAAAAGCTCCATTTCCCCAGGGGTAAGAGGGTCTGTTGTGCAGGACCTACTTTTCGATGCCATTAACCCAGGAGGTATGATAGGTGGTTGTCTGTCCCGACTGTGATATGAGGAAACCCTTCTCTCAGGTGAGCTTTCTCTTCTGCTGCAGCCTGCGGCAATAAGGTGGACCCTGTCTATGAGACCCTCCGCTTCGGCACCTCTCTGGCCCAGAGAACAAAGAAGGGCAGCTCTGGCAGCGGCTCCAATTCACCTCCCGGAACCTCGGTAATGGTCCTCTTCCTCCCTCGGGCACCGTGGAGTGCGGGTCCCACAGGCCGGGGGAGTCTCTTGGGGGTCAGGCAGCCTTTAAAGGGAGCTCCAAGTGCCTTTGGGCCACTAAAGGTTAACCTTCTGGGGCCAACCCTCAGAGATCCTTTTACTTTCCTCCTAAAGACCACGCTCCTGGCCTCAGGCTCATTGACTCTCTCTCCCTCCCCCTCCCACCACTAGTAGCTTACCTGCTGACACATAGAAAGGTTCGACCCAAACAAGGGGCAGAAGCAGAGAAGTCCCAGCTGTGTCCAGTTCTCCTTCCAGCTACATCCCAGTTCAAGAATACAGCCATTTCTCACATTTTCTCAGTCCTCTCTCTCTAAGGCAAGATACACCCTTTGATTTCTTTCACACAAACACTGCCCTCCCTGGAAGAGGGGTGTGGCATGGAGGCGGGGCGCTTCCCTCCATGGGACACACACCCTCCCAAGCACCTCTCTCCTATGTTTTACCTGATCTAAAATGCGTGTTGTGTGCATCTCTGTGACCTGGTGTCGTCATCCTCTCTCTGACTGTCCCAACCGAAGTTTCTATGAATGCCCCAAGATGCCACACAACTCGGTAGCAGAGAGAAGGCTCCCCAGAGATGGGCCTGACCTGCCCGCATGAGCAGCAATGTCTGCTGCTGTGGTTCTGAGCTCTTGCTCATCACAGCAAGGAGACATCCTGAGAAACACTCCGCGGGAGACAGTGAACATTTTCGCCTCCACGTTTGTGACTGATGCTATGAGCAGAAAGACCATAACAGGCATAACTGACGGATGTCCAGTCTGCTTTCGTGTCTAAAACAGCTTTATTTCTGGCAATATCTCGACCCTACAGACTGGTTTTAGGGGCAAAAAGCATAGTTTGTTCAATGTCAATAACGTGTTCATTCATCATAGCCCGCTTATACTTCCTGGCGCTGGTTCCATCAGTAAATATTTCTTGAAATTTTGCTCTGTGAAGGCTTTGTTCTGAGAGCTGCAGGGAGACAAAGACAAATGAAATTGTACTTAAATATCTGTCACTTCACTCTTTCCCCAGAGTCCAAATTGCCTCAGTGGAAGCAAACAGAAACAATTGATTGCTACTTTAACATGACTCTGCTTCCTTCCTGCAGGGTCGGTAGTAATGAACTTCAGCCTCTTGCCATCCTGGCAGTATTGTTATATCCTAAAGCGAACATATTCCCACATAGCAAAGGTTTATTTTCTTCCAGGGCTGTAGAGACATTTGCTTTACATTGTTGGGAGGTTGCTGCCTGGCTGTTTCTAAATCGTTAGGTTTCCTCTCATGTGCTTTCAAATGTTCTAGAATACAGAAGGCTTGATGGCTTTGGTAAGACAGCAGAAACCAAATTCGAAAGCTTTCTAGGAGTTGGTTAGCTAGTTCAGGAATGATCTTCAGTTTTGTAAGATTAAATTAACATAATAATAGCAACTTCTATTCAGAAATAGTGAGCTTCAGAGGAACAGGGTACAAGTGACTTAGAGGCCCTGTGACATTTTTTTTTTCTTCTTTCTGATGTGTCATGAAAGGAAGAATGGCTGAAATAAATCTTAAAGTTAAATTGTAAGAAGAAATCAGTCTCAGGAAGGTGGTACTAAAGTACTCTAGAGCTGATGAGGAGAGTTAGGAAGGCAAACTTGTTCCTCTCTAGTAAGATAATAAATAAATTGTTTTACAAATATGACTCTCCTCTGAGGCCCCCTAAATTCCTCTTTTAAAGAGGCGAGAGATGCACAGATAGAAGTAGAGCATCTGACCCTTTGAAAGAGGCCATCTGTGGTGTAAATGTTTAATGACCAACGAGGGCTGGACCCTGATTTGTAGCATTTGCCAATTTCCATGGTGTAAATACTCCCACTGTGGCCAATTTCAAGCTACCAGTGTGATGACCCTAAAGGCTCTCACCAGCGCATGTGAGCTAGTCCAGCTATACTGCTGGGTGAAGCACAGTGCTTAAGAGACGAACCTAGAGAATGTTATGCTCAGTGAAATAAGTCAGACAGAGAAAGACACGTACTGTCTGATATCACTTATATGTGGAATCTAAAATATAATACAAATGATGGATATGCAAAACAGAAACAGACTCACAGATATAGAAAACAAATGTATGGTTCCAAAAGGGGAAAGGGAAGGGGAGAGGGACAAATTAGGCGTATGGGAGCAACAGATACAAACTACTATACATAAAATAGATAAGCTGTAAGGATTTACTGTATAGCACAGAGAATTATAGCCATTATCTTGAAATAAATTTAATGGAGTATAATCTGCAAAGTACTGAATTATTATGCTGTACACCTGAAACTAACATAATATTGTAAATCAACTATACTTTAAAAAAAAAAAAAAAAGAGCATGGGCTCTGGAGACAACACCAGGGGTTCAAACCCCAGCTCCACCACTTACGAGCTCTGAGACCTCAAGTTGAGTTCTTGATTGTCTCTGGGCTTCAGATTCCTATCTGAAAAATAGGCCTATCAGAGGATTATTGTGAAGCATAAATGAGATGATTCATATAAAGTATGTAAAAACAGCACGTGCTAGATGATTGGTAACAATTAGCTATTTAGAGTGCTGCTTTATTATTGTTGTTGTTATTTCTGTAACCTAAAGTCTAACTATGACTTCTCTTATACACAAGAAAGGGCAAAATTTGTTATTGCAAGAGCAATTACTTTTCGCAGCAATGGAAATAGCATTGAACTCATACCTAAGTCATGCATCCCTCAGTAGTGCATCTTGTTCTCTATAATTAATATTTAACACTCACCTAGAAAGAGCTGTAGTTCTACTGACAATTTTAAGGGACAGGATGTAAGCAGGAATTCTGATTTCTCCCTGTCTCTTCCTGGGAAGTAGCCTAACTGTGGCCTGTGCATATAGGCACTCATTCACCTGTCATGTGCCAACCCCAGAGCCTGCTCTGGACATTGGGAGGGAGCGACAGTGCCCATAAGAGAGCACACAGCCTCTCTGAAGTTAACCAAACAGACAGAAGAGCAATGATGCGATTCTTAAGACAGTGTCATGTAAATTCCACCTTCGCTCTTCTACTGGTATCACAATCTCTGCTCAGTCGGCCCCTGAAATGACATTGCTCATTCCACTCTGTTCCCTCTTTTCAAGATTTCAGATCTTGTCGAGGTTCCTGAAGAGGCTGACGGGCCAGCAGGCGTGTATGGCCTACGGAAACGTAGCAACAGCGGTAAGTGGGGGGTGTGGGGATCTAGCACCGCCCAGCACAAATGGGAATCACATCCGTCATCCAGGTCAGCAGGCAGGCACACCTGACTTCCAGGCCCCTCTCTCTGCCAGCTCTGGAATTCAGTCCGGGCAAGTGTTTGATATTCTGGAGGGAAACCGGGCATAATCACTGGTGGATTTCAGTGATTTGACTATAACATTCCCTAAGTTCTGTCTTCTGAGTTCTCATGCTGTAAGGACATAGAGGTCCTTCCAGGCCTTTCTGTTAACACGTCACTTCCCCCACTGACCTACACTGGATAACAAAGCATCCCAGAGAGAACCACTCCATGCTACACCGGAAGTACTCCAGGTGAGGGGTGGTGCCGGGGAGTGTGGGCCTCACCTGGGCTCCTTCCCAGCAGAGATAACTAAGACTCAAAGACTGATCTGCACAGTCTAGCCAGACATTCTTTATTAATATCGTTTAGTTTGCTAATAGCATAAGCCCTTCTTATAATAATTTCTAGAATACTTATTAGATGCTAACTACATGCTATTGCTTGCTAACATTGAGAAAGAACCTCCTCTTAAACCAGAACTTAAAGAAACATAACCAGCATCTTATGCCTGAATCTCGATGAGCCTCTTGATGTCAACAGCTACTTAATTTCCACTCATTTATCCAAAAACTATTTATGAAGTATTTACTACCAGCAGCAAAACTACATAGGTCACAAAGCTGTCCTCGGGTCACTCATAACCCAGCACGGTTGCAGGTCCTGACCTGCGTTGTCACCTTGGGCTGAATGCATTCTCCTGGCAGAATTTATCCCTTGAAGCTCTAATACCCGCAGGTGAAGCACCACCTTGGACAGATTTTCCACTTGACTAAATGTCCCTGCCATTTCCACGCTGGAAGCAGGACTTCTACATCAAATACCCCATAGCTGCTTTGTCAGCTGCTGTCTTACAAGGTGTCACTTCACTTCCTTAGCTCTAGGAATCCATTCATTCTCTTCTCTAGTTAGGATGGGGCCTCTGCGATTCCCTCAGGCAGTGCCCCATGACCCTCCTTTCTAAATAAGCATCAGCGTCCATTAGGACCCCCTTTGCCAAGCCCACCCACAGCTGCTAAAGCACACTGCTAGGGTAAGAAGTCTTTGGCATCAAATGGGGAAAACACTACTTTCAGATCAGTGCAGACGTCCGTCAGGCACTTAGCAGTGCCATTAGAAAGACAAATCAGAGAGTGCCAGCTGCCAGAGGACCTCATGGCAGAGCAGTAACCCTGCAGGACCTCCCAGCCCACTTCTGTCCAGCATTGCAGATCCAGCAACTGAATTTGGTGAGCAGCCCTGGAGTTTGTCAGTATCTTAGGACCAAACTCACCAGAGGCTGGAATGTAAGCCAGAGCTGCATTTCAGTGCTGCAAGTCTGTCAGCTGTTCTATCCCCTGAGTCTGAGTTCTGCCTGCCTTCTTCCCCTGACGCTTCTCACCAAATCGCAGGGGGCATCCTCGTCATTAATCGCACTGGACATGTTTGGTCCTTGGCCCCTCCTTGCTGTGGAGGTAGATGCTGGACTTCACTTAGTGATCATGTGGTCTTCAAGAGACCTAGCCTCTCTCTGCTTCAGTCACCTCACCTCTAAAATGAGGATACTAATAACACAAATCCATAGGGTGTTGTGATCTTTAAATGAGATAACAAAGGTAAATACTATCTGTACACTGATGACTCTAAAACTTCATTCCTAGCATTAGGCCTCTTTGCTGCCTCTGGATGCCTGTAGCCTACTGGAAACGGCCATCTGAATGGAGAACAGGCATCTTCAAGTTAACACACCCAAATGGACTCTTGATTCCCTCACTCACCCCCCACCCCCGCCTACCGAAACCAGCTCTTCCTCAGTTGCTCCTGCTCTGTTGTAGGAACGCCATTTTACTCGATGATCAGGCCAAGGCTTTTGGCATCAGCCTTGACGCCCTTCATCTCACACCTCTTATCCAATCTGTTCGCAGCTCTTATCTGCTGCTCTTCAAAATCACACCCAGCATGGGCCCACATCTTCCCTCTCTGCCTCCACCACCCTGGTCCAGATTTACGGATGTTGTCGCCCATTCCTCAGTAGCTGAGGTCTCTTTTTGCCCTGGGGATTTCTTCACTCAAAAATGGTCTTCTGGGCTTCCCTGGTGGCGCAGTGGTTGAGAGTCCGCCTGCCGATGCCTGTTCGTGCCCCGGTCCGGGAAGATCCCACATGCCGTGGAGCAGCTGGGCCCGTGAGCCATGGCCGCTGAGCCTGCGCATCCGGAACCTGTGCTCTGCAACGGGAGAGGCCACAGCAGTGAGAGGCCCACGTACCGCTAAAAAAAAAAAAAAAAAAAAAATGGTCTTCTTAGGGTTTTATTATGTGAACAGCTGTATTTAGGGATCATCAATATGAAGCACCATTGCTATTAATGAAGTCATCGTCAGGTCACGAAGTGTCAGAGATGCAGCCTAGAGCCTCACTAATCCACATGTGGCCCGTGGACCAGCGGTCTGGGCAGAACTTGAGAGCCCGTTAGAAATGTAGAATCTCAGGCTGCCCCAGACCTGAAAAATCATAATTTCCATATGGACCTGTGATTCATATTCTTGTTAGCGTTTGAGAAGCCGGATTAGAGGCCATTTAGTCTAACCCCTCTCCTCCAATATACACACACAAACAGGGACACACAGACATATACACGCAACAAATACTGGATAGATAAGGAAATTGAGACGTGGAGTAATACACTCAAGGACACAAAGTTGATGATTTGCTGTCTCTATCATGTTAAGGGGCATTTTCACAGTCTTATTCAAAGCAATCTGTTGAAAGAACTTAGTAAGTGATAAACCTCTAAAAAGCTTTGGAGATCTATTAACTATTCCTTTGATCAGCAGTAGCTTTCTTCATGTGCACTCTTAGAAGCAAGAGAGATTAATTATGCATCAGTTTGCTTCAAAACGTGTTCCTTTGATGTGGATTTAATGCTCTGTCCATGTAGTTTGAGAAACAACATAGAGAAGACACCCTGCTTATATATAGTCCAAGTTCCCACTCGTCGTCTCACATTCTTGGCAAGGAGAGCTTCTGGTTCTGCTTTACCTGTTTCATGTATGTTCTAAAATGTACATAGGGCACACAGGTATTATTTCTGCCAGCCAGATGTTATGTCAAAGTCCTTGAGAAATATTTCCAAGGCCACCTCAGAAGAAGGTACAATTCATACTCATGTCTTTAGTGCTAAGAGTGCAGTCTCTGCTTTCTCTCTTATGTTATAAAAGCTCTTGGGCAGGTCTGAGTGTTTCTGGTGGTTGTTTTCAACACTTCCTGGGTGCATCAGAAATATACATGGGCAAATTTGTTGGTCTTCACCTTTGGCTTAACTGCCAGAAACTCCACTGGAAGCAAGGTCATGAGCAGAGAGAGAATCATCTATCTAATACATAGCCTCAAAATGACAAAAACTCAAGGAGAAATTGACAGAACTATTAGGAAATTGGCATCGCGCTTCATGATGAGAGTTTTTAACACTCCTCTCAGTCACTGGCAAATCAGATAAACAAAAAGATTCAGTACAGACATGGAGGATCTGAGGACGCACTTGACAATCCAAATCTAACTGACTTTAAAAGGATGCTCCAAAAGAATATATAACTGAATCACTTGGCTGTACACCTGAAACTAACACAATATTGTAAACCAACTATACTTCAATTAAAAAATAAGATAATATAAAATTAAAAGGACACTCCATCTAACAAATGGGAAATTCACATTCTTCTTAAGAATGTATGGAACTATTATAAAAATTGCTGACACTTCCCTGACAGTCCAGTGGTTAAGACTCCGCACTTCCACTGCAGGGGGCATGGGTTCAATCCCTGGTCAGGGAACTAAGATCCTGTTCCACTGCAGGGGGCATGGGTTCAATCCCTGGTCAGGGAACTAAGATCCTGTATGCCACACAATGCAACAAAAAAATAAATAAAAATTGTTCACCTACTGGACCATACTGCAAGTTTCACACATTTCACAGAATTAATATGATACAGAACACATCTTTCTGACTACAATGCAAACAAGATAGAAATCAATATTCAAAATATAACTAGGAAAACCCATACTTTAGGAAATTCAAAACATATTTTTAGAAAGCTCATATGTCAAAAAAAAGAAGTCATAATGAAAATTGAAATATATTTAAAACTGAATAATAATGAAAACACTACCTATCACAACTTGTGGGATGCAGCAAAAATCGTGCCTAGAGTATTTAGTGCTAAAATTATTCCACTAAAAAATAAAAGCTGAAAAGTAATAATCTAAGCATCATATTCAAGAAGTCAGAAAAAGAAATAGAACAAACCCAAAGTATACAGAAGGCAGGCATTAATAAAGACAAGAGAAGAAATTATTAAATGACACAGGTAGGTCAATACATTCTAAGAACAGTTCTTTAAAAAAAATAAAATTTACAATCACTAATAATTTTTTAAGAATAAGAGAGAGAGAGAGATGAAACAAAAAGTAATTAAAAAGGAGGAATATAACAGAGGTTGACAAGAAAGAATCTTATGACCAACTTCATACCAATACATTTAAAATTTTTTAAATGGACAGATGCCAAGAAACTTGTCAATGACCGAAGTCTGACTCAAGAGGAAACAGAAATACGTAGAGAACTTGACTTTGCTTCCAGTTATGGTGGAAACACTCAATATTTTAAGATTTTGCACAACAAAAATACCAGGCCCGGACAACTTTATAAATAAACTCTACCAAACATTTTTTTAAATAAATTTATTTATTTATTTATATTTGGCTGCTCTGGGTCTTCGTTGCTGCACGCAGTCTTTCTCTAGTTGCGGTGAGCTGGGGCTACTCTTCGTTGCGTTGCACAGGCTTCTCATTGTGGTGGCTTCTCTTGTTGCAGAGCACAGGCTCTAGGCACACGAACGTTAGTAGTTGTGGCACGTGGGCTCAGTACTTGTGGCTCACTGGCTCTAGAGCGCAGGCTCAGTAGTTGTGGTGCACGGGCTTAGCGAGCCACAACTACTGAAGACCGCGCACCTAGAGCCGGTGCTCGGCAACAAAGAGAAGCCACCGCAATGAGAAGCCCGCACACGGTGACGAAGAGTAGCCCCCACTCGCCGCAACTAGAGAAAGCCCACACGCAGCAATGAAGACCCAATGCAGCCAAAAATAAACAAATAAATAAATAAATTTATTTTAAAAAAAAACATTTGAGGAAGGTAAAATTTTCAGATTACATAAGCTCTTTCAGGACAACAGGAGGTGCACAGGAGGATGGGCAGCAGCATTCTCTAACTTAATTTATGGGACTGGTATAATACTGACCTCAAAATCAAAGGAAGACAGCATGAGACAAAATCGCTGGCTAGTCCCCCTCGTGAATATGGATGCAGAAATCTGAAATAAAATCATCTTAGTGCACTGAATCCAATAATGCCTTTTAGAAAAGCAGTGCATAATTACCAAGTTGAACTTATTCTGGGGATGCAAATGTGAGTCAATGTCAAATAAGCTGATAATGTAACTTGTACATGACCAGGTTAAAGAAGAAAAACCAAATCATCATCTTGAGGCAGACATGGGCCTCCCAGGACTGCAAAGTAAAAAATAAAGACAGAATATAGAAAAGGAAAAGAGGAAAGCTCTTTGGGGACTAGCAAAAACTAAAGATTCATTTTGCATCTGTAACATTAGAAAATATGCCTGTGTAATGGACATAGATTTTGGGTGTGTCCATGGGTGAAATCAACGGCCAAATTATTTTTAATGAAATGAATTAAAAGTACCAAACATAAAAGGTGTCTGATACATTTTTTTTGTAAAATAGTTACCTTTCTTTATGCCTTTCCCCTCAAATCAAAGTCTTAGAAATAGCCAGAAGGAATGGGCTTTTTAAAAAAAAAAAAAAATCATTCTTTTTTGGCAGTGTTCCAGTTCTGTTTGCAACCATATAGCTGAAAACACATTGGGAGTCACTTCAAATAATTTTCAGCATAGTTCACAAAATGATACACATTTTTGTGATGGCTAATGGATAGTCAATGAAAAGCTAAAATAATGTGAAATTACAAAATTATAAAATCAGTCAAACTAAATATTGCATGTGTACCTTATGTCGTCCCCCTTTTAGATCAATCAAGAATTTTCTAAGATGCTCTTCCCATGTTTCCATTCAAATATTCAGTATTCTTTAAATGTATCCAGTTTTATACTTATGGAATCAAATTATGCCAAGATTTCAGGTAATCACTTAAAACCAGAGAAGAGTGTTGCTCGTCTCTACTCTTGAAACCGAGAAGTTGCGTAGCCAAATATTGAGGCAGACAAGGTCCTTCATTTTCCATTTTTCTACAAAGCCGAGCTCCTCCAGTGACTGCATATTGGCTTCCTAGGGATAATGGAATTGCACCCACAGGCTCTGGAACTATAAACCATGGGCAACAGATGTTTGCTAAGCATCAGTACATTTACAGGGGCTCTTGTTCTGAAGTGTGTTTTCTACATCACAGTTATTGAGTCCATTTTAAGGACAGTGGAGATTGTCGATGCACTAAATGAAAGAGGATACAGAGCTTTCCGTGGTGTGTTTCTCTTCCTCTGCTGGTATCCTTGATCCTCTGAAGGAGGACCAAAGGGAAGACTAATGTGCTTTTTTGTTGGTTTTTTGGGGTTTTTTTGCGGTACGCGGGCCTCTCGTTGTGGCCTCTCCCGTTGCGGGGCACAGGCTCTGGACGCGCAGGCTCAGTGGCCATGGCTCACTGGCCCAGCCGCTTCGCAGCATGTGGGATCTTCCCGGACCGGGGCATGAACCCATGTCCCCTGCGTCGGCAGGCGGACTCTCAACCACTGCGCCACCAGGGAAGCCCTAATGCGTTATTTTTGAATGTCAAGTCATCTAAAAGGTAGATTAATTTCAACACTACAACCCTATTGTATAGATTTGGAAACACTTGCTACCTTTTATTTTTATTTAAGGAAGATACATGATGTTGGTCTCTGAGATAATTGTGACTGATTGAACTAGCTAAGGCAGAGCCCCCCATACCCATCAGGGACCTCCCATAGCTGTGTGTGTGGCCAGTGAAAACTCCTGCCCGTTGTAAGAAGCCTTTTTCCTCAGCGAAGGCCACAGAGTGGCTGCTTATATGCAAAAGGCAGAGAATTATGTATTCTAAGAACAAACTAAATGAGAAACCACTATTCAATTTTCTTTCTCAACAGCAGCCCCAATGCATTGACAATAAGAGATTGAGAAAGTATTTTGAAGTTTAAAACTAAAGCTTTACTCTGCAAATAGAATGTAGAAATCATTAAGAAACTAGAGTCAAGATATTGAATAGAGATCAAAGAATCTGATATTTGAAAAAGTGAATTCAAATGCAATTAATTTGGGCCATACCTCACCTACCATCCCCTTAACAAATGACTTGATACATTTAACAAAGATTAATAACATGGTTTCTGCTCCTGAGAAGAGCTCTGCCAAATGAGGCCAAGCAATGCAGGAGGTTGCGTGCTGGCCTGGAGGCCTGTATGAAGGTGTGGGCGTGCAGAGAGGGTGGTACAGGATGCTCAAGGGAGACAGGGGGAGCATCACGTGGAAGATGACACGAGAGCTGGGTCACTGAGGATGAGGAAAAGGTGGGGAGAGGTCAAGTCAAAGGTATGGTGCTGGGAATAAATAAATAAAGCTACATCTTTCAAACATGTTTCCAAAACATGGTGACTGGATTAATAAAGCGCCTGCTTTTTCTTGTCTCCTTCAGTGTTCACGTATCCAGAAAATGGCACTGACGATTTCAGAGACCAAGCAAAGAACATAAACCACCAGGTATTCATGGATGTCTTGGAAAACAGACCAGACAGGGTCCTTAGATCATTCTGTAGGTCACCACCCATACTACAGTGCATCCAGGGTACAAAGGATAAGCATTATACTGTATGCTTTTGTTTCTGTTATGTATGTCACATACAAGTTGATATATGCTCTACAGTATGTTAATTATATAATTATGTAATATATTATGACTATTTTAAAGTACATAAGTATATATTTATTATATTTTATGGTAATTTACATATGCAGTTAGAACAGAATAATATTTCATGAAGTACTTGAGCTTTGGATAGCAGAGTGAATCACAAACAAAAAGAATGTAGTTGTGTACAACTTGTGTTTATGTTTTCTATATATATGGCATATATTTATTATATTATGCATTTAAATATATTATACAATTATGTATTACATATATAGTGTATACATATACAACATACAATATCTGTTACATATTATATAATTTTAAATTATGTATGTTATAAAGCATAAACATTTATGTAGGATTAACATTTATGTAGTTAATAATAATAGCTAATGTTTACACAATACCTGTAAGACTCTTGTATAGTGTACAAGTCGGGGACACAATGGAATCGACCTCACAGGGCTGTTGTGAGGTTTGAGTATGCTAATCCGTGTACCATAATACCTGGCACACAGTAAGCCATCAAAAATGGTAGCTTTTATCATCATTACTGCAAAGTTTCATAGCCAGTAGATGGTGATACCATAACATAAATTAAATCAGTCTAATGCCCAAACCTGTAATTTTTCCACAACATGAATGAACGAATTTCTGGATGAATATACCCAGATCCCTTTGATATGCTAGATACAGAATTGTAGGCTAACTGAAAAAAAGTCCATTTTAGGAAAGGGAAGTTGTTTACTACTATTCACATGTCTCCTGTCTATAGAGAGAATATTCTCTTGCCTGGGCCCACCTTTCATGAACAACTATATCAAAGAAAAAAATTGATTTGAAGAAAATTGCAGTATTTCTGACAAAGAGTTCTATATAAATGTTTTCAAATAGTTTGTGGTGAAATCAACTCAGCCAGGAAATTAAAAATAAATCTATGTTTGGAACAAAGTATTTAATAACATTTAGGTATTTTAACACTTAAGATCCATACACTGGAATTACATTTAACTTCTCCATTTCCTATTTTCTTTCTTCTCTCTATTTCTTCCTCCTTCCTTCTCTCACTTCTCTTTTATTTTCTCTTTCAGGGACCTCTTTCCAAAGACCAATTACAGATGAACACCTATGTTGCCTTGTACAAATTTATACCACAAGAGAATGAAGATCTGGAAATGAGGTAAAAATATTTTAAAAGGAAAAAAAGAATGAAAGAAAAATTTTAATTCAGTATCATTCCATGTGAAAAAATATAATTCAATCTGCGCTCCCTCCAAGTGTCTTAGAGCAATGATTGTCAAATGTTAGTGTGCAGGGCTGGTTAACACAGATCGCTGGACCTTATCCTGGGAGTTTGTGACTCAGCACGTCTGGGGTGGGGCTTGAGAATCTGTATTTCTAGCTGGTCTGCAGGTGGTGCTAATGCTGCTGGTCCAGGGACCACACTTTAAGAAGTGCGGTTAGGGCTTCCCTGGTTGTGCAGTGGTTAAGAATCCGCCTGCCAATGCAGGGGACACGGGTTCGAGCCCTGGTCCAGGAAGATCCCACATGCCGCGGAGCAACTAAGCCCGTGCGCCACAACTCCCGAGCCTGCGCTCTAGAGCCCACGAGCCACAGCTACTGAAGCCCCTGTGCCTATAGCCGTGCTCCGCAGCAAGAGAAGCCACTGCAATGAGAAGCCCGTGCACTACAACAGAGAGTAGACCCCGCTTGCTGCAACTAGAGAAAGCCCGCGCGCAGCAACAAAGACCCAACGCAGCCAAAAATAAATAAATAAATAAAATTAATTAATTAATTTAAAAAGCAGTTAGCACATCGTCACCAGAGCTGCTGCTGGGAGTTTTCATGAAGGTTGAGCAACAGATGCACTTGGCATCCTGTGGGGTCCAACAGGGAACCAAAAATGTACTTACTGCCCAAATTAACACTGATTGACCAATCAAATTAAAACTCTTTGTTCACCCTGCTGGAGACTGGCAGCTCCTCCTGGCTCCTACCCGGAGCTACTTCTGTTTCAGGAACCATCGCACTTCATGGTAACTGAAACGGGAGGACAGGTGAGCCTTGGGGCCCTCGTGAGGTCCTTCTCTGGACCACAGTCTCTTCGCGTTTCAGGAGTAATGTGACTGCAGTCAGTCCTGTGTTCACACCCTACTTGCTGTGTGACCTTAAGCAGTGTCTGAACATCTCATTACTCTGGTTTCCTTACTTATAAACAAATAATAATGACCTTTTCCCCTTAAGGCACTTGTGAGGGTGAAATGAATAAGGTTCCTAAAACATACAGCACCATCATGGTAAACACTCAGGAACTGGTAGTCAGTGAGGTGTTTGCAATGTCGCGTTCACTGGCTTATCTCAAAGAAAAGAATTCACTCCTTCCCTCCATTTATGACCCAAAACACAAGTAATCTCAGGAGAAGGCTTTGGTGTTTTCCAGTCCTAGAGCAGGATACAAGGGGCTGCTTTTGTAGCCAAATGGGCCCTTAGAGATGGGTTCTTTCCTCTTCTGAAGAGCATGGAGAGAGAAATCAGCACAGAAGACCACTTAAATGTCAGAGTATTAGGGAAATAGCCTCCATTTTTACGGCGGACTCCACTTGTCCGAATGCCGTGTAGGTCAAGTTATCAGTCACCGATCATCCCTGAAGATGAACGCCTTGTCTCCACCCTGGAGCTCTTTGAACGTTTCCGCATCTCAGATCTGTGCCATTTCCCCGGCGTGGTCCCTCTGGCTTTTGCCTGAATATAGTTCCTCCTCAGTGAAATCAGCCTTCTCTTCCACTTTCCCCAAAACCCCTTAAAAGGAGAGAGCTACCAAAAACCTCCATTTAGACCCTGTTTCCTGGGGCCCATATGCCACCGGGGTCAACGCTGGCAGCTCAGCTGCCCCTCCTGGTGCAACACCCAGTGGGACTCCGTAGCAGATGTGGGTGTCCCGCAGGAGTCTGGGAACGCCCCCGCTCACACCCAAGGTCAGTTTTCATTATGCATCTGTGGTCTGCTTCCAGTTGATTCTTGGACCTTTCCAGGGCAGAGTTCAGGCGTGGTTCCTAGCTCCTTAGATTCCTTCAGACAGTTAGGTTATTGTACATCTGAATGTTCTCCATCCTTGAGGAAGAACCACCATGCTGGACTCACTGGCTGGAGTTGTGAACATTACCTAAACAGCCTGGCTTAGGTGCAGCAGGATGAGATGGCATTTGTCAGGCGAAGCCCTATTCCATCAAAGATACAGCAAACTCTGCTAGGCAGAGCCTGCCTAGAATTCATCGCTGAGATGGTGCCTTGCCCTCAACTGACAGTCCACATTAACTACCTGCTGATGAAGACAAGGGTGACTTATATTTACTTTGCAATAAATAGTATACTGGGTCCTTCTTGAGATTATCATTTGGGTGTCTAGAATTTAAAATTTAACAACTCCCCTTTATGCAGATCCCACAGTTTTGTATTAGAAGATTGTTCTGAAGTCGTCAGATGGAAAAAATAACTCCAGAGAAATCTAGACTATTACTGGGGTACTGAGGAGTAAAGTCTAGCTGCCTGGCGGTGGTCGTAAGTTTTTGTGCTTTGGTTAGTCGGTTACAGGCCTTTAAAAGTCAAGTTGTCTGGTCACGAATCAAACGTTTACAGTCTGCTTCGAGGCAAACCAGGACTGTTCACTCCCAGAAGTGAAATGTCTGCGTTACATAGACTGCAAGATTGGAGTGATAAATCATACTCATTTTTTTTGTAAAGAGACTGTAGGTTCCCATTTTAAAAGCCAAGCTCTTGATTTAGAACATGTAAGGCAATGCTTCGGGGATTTAGTATCATTCCTTGAATGAACTGGTGCTTTGTGAATTATCTTTTTCTCCTTAAACCATGCGGTAGAAAAAATCCTTTTAACAAAATACCATTCTCATCTCTATTTTCTGACAATAGGGCATCTTACCTAACTTTCTGAACCTCTGTTTTCTCATCTTGAAAATAGTAATAATAAGCCCTGCCCTCATAGGATGGCTGTGATCAAATAAGATAACACGGTAGGAGCTTAATAATATTGGTTCCAATCAGTTCTGTTCATACTCCAGAGGTGGATGCTTCCTTTTCAGACTTAAGAAGTGAGAGAGAAAGAAGGACATATGACATGGATTCACTGAATGTTAAGGAATAAAGAGTGTGGGCATCACTTGACCTGGATTTAAGCCCTAGCCAAGCCACTCACTTAGCTGTGTGACCCCCATGAAGCCTGAGAAAGTTCCACAAGCCTTCTGAGCCTCTGCTTCTACACTTGGGAAAGGAGATAATCATTGTGCCTGCCTTAGATCTGCTCATGACACACAAATCTTTGTTTAAAACTCTCTAATGTCCTCCCACTTCCTTGGGTCAAGACCAGCATACTTACAGGGACCTCTGGGACCCATACAGTCTCATCCCTGATGACTTCTCTGCTTTGTCTTGCACGATTGTTCCCCTCACCTCTCTGCTCCATCTTCTGTTCCCCAAAAGGACCACACTCTCACCTGCCAAGGACTTTTTCTTCCTGCAGTCTACTCCTCCTCTCGCCTCAGCCTCCTAGCCACGCACCACCACCACCACCATCTCACACACACACACACACACACACACCTGCTTCCAGTTGACTGTTATGCACCCGCTAGATCTCAGCTCTGATTTCTCTTCCTTGGTGCAGTCTTTCTTGATAAGCACAACCTGGGTGATGAGATCCTCTGTTACATACTTTCGTGACACCATATTTCTTTTCGTCAAAGTACTTATCTCATCTTGTATCTATTATTTCTTGAGTTACTTGGTTAACTTCTATCTCCCTTGTAAAGCCCATGAGAATGAGTCTGTATCTGCGAACCGTTCTGTCCCTGGAGTGTAGTACAGTTCTTGAGATATAGCAGATGCTTAATAAATATTTCATGAATGAATGAATGAGTATTGTGGAGATTAAATGAATGAACCGATGTCGTGCCTGGCATATACAATTAGTGGGCAAAGAAAGTCCATGATAACATAATGGAAACTATAAAAGAGGAAGCAAACCCAGCTCAGAGGGTTTAACCAGGACCTGTTTCCTGGAGGAGATGGGCTTTGAGCCCAGGATGAATATGATTTGTCCAGAAGAAACTGTAGAAAAAGAGACCAAAAGTAGCCCATAGGCGTATTCACAAAGAACAGGAGTTTAAGACAATTTGGCAGAAGCCCTGCTAAGCCAAACGCAGTTTGGGCATGGAGGAGTGAGCCTTAGAGAGGAGGAACCCAGAGTGCTACCTCCTTATTCTTAGGGCAGAGGTACTCCTCTTAGAATTTCTGTGGTCCCATCACTGGTCTCCAAACACTGTCTAAAGGCAGAGGCTTCACACAGTCAGCTTCGCTACAGTTTCAGGGCAAACTTCCTTCATAAATTCATCTGCTATTACCTCCCCAAATCTCTGGAGCTTTCAGATCGTGATAATCTTCCCACCGTCATGGGCAGAGAGCGGGAGAGAACAAGGGCATAGGGCAGAAAGGAACAGTGTCTAAGAGTCCTACCTGGGACTGCCTTCCACCTCTGACACATGCTTGCTACATCAGTTTGAGCAAACTGTTTAATCTCTTGCAGCCTCCGTTTTCTCCTTCCTAGGGAGACAGAGTATTTAACTAGATAATGTAAAAAAAAAAAACAGTGAGATTTCATGCCCAGGACAGAGTGAGGTGCACAATATATATATTTTTTTTTTTCTGGCTGCGTTGGGTCTTCCTTGCTGCGCACGGGCTTTCTCTAGTTGCAGCGAGCGGGGGCTACTCTTCATTGCGGTGCACGGGCTTTACCTTGCGGTGGCTTCTCTTGTTGCAGAGCACGGGCTCTAGGCACGCGGGCTTCAGTAGTTGTGGCTCACAGGCTTTAGAGCACAGGCTCAGTAGTTGGGGTGCACGGGCTTAGTTGCTCTGTGGTATGGGGGATCCTCCCGGACCAGGGCTCGAACCTGTGTCCCCTGCACTGGCAGGCAGCTTCTTAACCACTGCATCACCAGGGAAGCCCACACAATATATTTTAGATACCTTCTCTTCATAATTTGCATCATTTCACAATATGTTTTATTTCCTGGTCTTCTGATCAATTACCCTAAAGATATATAGTAGAAAAAACACAGTTTAAGTTTCTGTCTCGCCTTTGAGCACATCCAAGGAGACTTTATCTAATTGGTCTGGTGATAAGGATGCTGTGACACCCTGTCCCTCATCTTCTGAGTAGGTTTTGTGGTTGCTGACATGACATGCTCTAGGTATGGAATTTCACCACTGATACACAAGTTGTGATGCCATCATGCAGGGCTCTCCAGACCGTTGCTGATGATTTGAGGTCTCATAACGTTAAAGAGGCACCCGGGTTCCTCTGTCTAAGTGTAATGAGCGTGTATAGTAGATAACTTTCTGTCATTAAGGGTCTCAGACAATTTCCTCCAAAAACCCTTACTCTCAGGTTTTTGAGGAGTCCTGAAAATTACACTTTATGGAATGCCAGCTTAATTCATGAGCAAAGCTTTTTAAAATGCTAGTTGAAATACAAACTGGAGAAGCCCATTATAATCAGGACTGACTTCATTATCATGCTACACTGCCTTGTGAATTCACAAAGGTCATGTGTCAATCATTCTGGCCAAGTGTGTATGTGTGTGACACATCACATATGTACATACACTCCCACACACTCACAGTCAGATACACACAAACACACACAGTCACACACTCACACACATACATGCGCACACTCAGATACACCTGCATTTTTACACTTTTACACACACATATTAGCAAAAGCTTGATAACCCATGCTTAGCCTTTTGATGAAGGTAAATCCTGCCCTCCACATTTACACTGTAACCAGCCTCATTACCCTCACTGCTTCTGGGTTCAGAAGTCTGCAAAACATTCATGGAGATATCAGTTATTATTCACACCAATGCATCTTTTTAAAATCAATAAGAATAACTTTAGTGGCTTTGCCAAGTCGACATACCATTTAAATAATCAGCAGATGTAAAAAACTTTGAGTAAGCACAAACCCCTAAAACACGGTAGCGACTCTGAAATAAAAGATCTAGAATAAATAAAAGACTCTAAGGTTCAAATACATATTTTAGTGACCATACCTATTCCAAAGAATCCCTTTTGGTTTTCCACATCTAAATCATTTTCATTTTTATTATTTGTCCCCAGACAGATTTATATGATAATGGCTGTGTTTCATAAGGGGGAAAAAAAGAGAGGAAAATAATTCTTATGGGCCAAGAGGGGGACTGGGGAAACTGCTGTTCGAATATTATTAAATATTAAGGGAGGTACAAATTCATTGCCACTCCATGTGTGTGTGTCAGAACACCTAAATTTGGGGGCCTTAAAAGAAAAACATATCTTCTTTTGTAACTCCAAGTTAGATTCCTGATTTAGAGTCTTGAGTTGCCAGATTCTTTCTTGGAAGCAGTGAGTCCTGGATTTTTCCATGGGTAAGTCTGAACAAAGCCAAGCAACCGGTTGTCTCATTAGCTAATATTCACAAGAACCTCTGGAGATGGGATGGCCTGAATTCACCTCTTCCTGATTTATTGCAAGCACCACTTAAAATCAGGTTAAAAGGGATTTTAACCCTTGTATGGCTGTTTCCAGGATTTGTTTCATCTACCCACCACTCATCACGTGGTGAATGAGCATGTACTCTCTGCAGGGTGAACAGTTCACAGGCCCTGTTCTCAAAGAGTTCCAGTGGCCATAAGGCTGAGAGCCCTAGACAAGAAAGTACCTCCAATGTGAGGTCTTGTGGGCGGGGATGTAGTCCAGGATGCTGCTACTGCACCTCAAGAAGGCATTGAAGCATCACCTAGGAAGAATCAGTGCTTCTAACCACATCATCCCACTGCAGAATAGGATTGTGACCCAAAACTTAAAAGGAAGAGAGAAAGAAAACTAATATTTAGGGAGCATCTACTATGTATCAAGTTCTTTACAATACATCATTTCATTTAATCTTAAAAAAAAAAAAAAAAAAAGAAGGCATTGAAGCAGCCTTGGGAAGCCAGGGAAGGCTTTTCAAGGAGGTGGCATCACAGCCTAGCCAAGGCTTCCAGATAGAGGGGACATGGGTGCCTGTGCGGCTTAGATAGTGAGCAGTCATTCTATTCTCTCTTTCCAGGGAGGAAAGGATAACGGAAGAATAAGTTAAACTATAGAACAAGAGAATTATTTTAAGAGGTGCCAAATGCGAGCCAATTGCAAACCCCATTACAAAAGAAGTGGAAATTCATCGCAGAAACATATTTAGATTCTTACCTTCCTCCCAGTCTAGCGAATGGACTAGGTGTCCAAGCATAGCAAATGGACACCTAGCTGTTTAGTTCATATTCCAATGAGACAGTTTATGGTCCTTTACCCTTTTGAGGGGAGGGAGGGAGAACCAAGTCCAAGAACTCACAAGTAGAAAGTGGAGGCTCGGAGCAGTTACACAGGGAGGCTGATTCTCAGTCCACTTGCCTTTCTCCCACCTGAAACTTTCCACCCTACATTGACTGTGGTAGGTTTCCTCTCTGATAAGGTTGACAATTTATATTAATCAACAGATTCAGATAATGCATTAATTTCTCCCATTTTGGCCACTCACATCACTCCTTATAAATCTATTTGGATTATTAAGCCTGGTTCGAAAGAACAGGAAGCTTGTGATCTATAGAGTGGGTTCATGAAAAGTCACTCCCGGTCAAGGATAATTTTTAAAAATTAAGATAAAATCACAGCTGTTATACAATTACAAAATGAGCACATGTCAGAAGTTTAATTTGAATCATTAATGAATGAGAGAACCAGTACAAAGGAGAATTCACACAGCACCCATATATAGGCAATTAGGAGTGCTGATGTGAATTTCCAAATAGATGCAAAACTGGTCGATATTCACAGTAGTAATTGACTACATTCTGCCAGACACAATTCACTTGCATTTCTATAGATAAGGATCATTTGCATTATTGCAGAGATGTGCAATAGCTCAAAGACATTGAAAGGGGGAGGTGACCCAGAAGGGCATACCACACAGGACACCAGATCAGTCATCGGTTTTGCCCATTTCAAAGTCTTCCAAATTGTCCCTGACAGCCCCTTGCATTCTTTTAACAAATCTGTGGGGTTATTCAAGCAAGTAGTATCTTACAGAGAAAATTATGGTTAGGATGGTTAAACCACGTGTTCCAATCCTTAAGAATCTCCTGGAGAACGTTATTAAAATAGAGACTCCTGGGCTGCACCCAGGTCTAGAGAGTCAGATCCACTTGGAAATCTGTATGGTTAAGTGTTTCTCTGGATTCTGATTACCTGCTATATTTGAGAGCAACTGTGACCTATCAGCCTTCTCCAAAGATGCGTAGTGTGCCCGTGGCCAACCCAAAATGCAGGTTTCCTGACCCTCAGCCAATGCTCAGTACACTGGTCTGCATTGGGGCTTTTTATTTGGTAATATGCTTCACTCTGTAAGGTTTTTATAAACCCTCCATAAGATAAGAAAAGGAGAGCCCTTGAGACAGGGTAAGACAAAATAAGACTCTTGATGTCTCGTTTCCATTCTCTAAGTACATTACTGCTTGGCAAATGCATCAACTTAATTAAAACTAAACGTAATTCTTATGTACCAATTTGATTTAAAAATCATCTTCACAGTCGCCAGGACATCAAAATGCAATTAAGGCTATTTGAGGAAAGTCTCTGGTGCATATTATGCTCTGATGCTGCACTATGTCAAGAAACCCAGATCTTCCTGAATGTCACTAATGTGTTTAGGAGCCTCCCTCTCACTCAAATGCCTTTTTCAATTAGGTTCTGGAGAGCGTGATCCATGACAGTTCAGGAACATTTACCAAATCCCATCCAAATAGCCCTTTAGCTGCATGCTTTTTCTCTGAGCTGGTCTCTGGACTTGAGAAGGTGCAGGCAGTCTTATGGATGCCAGGCTTAAGACAAAATCAAACTACAGAGTTCAGGAGTTCCTTGTTATACCGATCCATGTGCTGAGACTATAAAAGGCTCCGGACCAGGATTATAGAGATTGAGAAATGGGTCTAGTGAAAAATTAAGCAGTACATCTAAAATTAATGGGGCAGTTTGGCTGGCCCCTTTTTTATTCCCCTTGTCTTGGTTTCTCCAGGAGATCTGTTTGGGCCCAGTGACCATGGTTGATTGTAAGCTTGATTTGGGGGTCCTTTTTGCCTAATGAATGGGAAAGTGTTAAGAAATAAAAAAAAAATCCCCAAATAGTTGCAGAGTAAAATGGGCAATTCCAAGGAGTTTTCACAAAGTTTGGGTGGTACAAGAATCAGCCGGATCTAGTGGAGTTAGTGGTGGAATCAAACCTGCCTATAAGTGGTAAAGTCTCTCTTGACCTTCTTACTTGTGTGAAAATGCTACTGGTGATGCGCACTTCATTCAGTGAACATTGCCGTCCCCTCCAGGCTGTGTGGGAGCCCCTCAACCATTCCATCATCTCCCCTGCAATCAGCCACCTGCGTGGTAGAATCCTCACTCCACCCCGGGCCCTGCCACACCTTTGTGGTCGCTACCTGGAGTCAAGGGGCAAAAGAGATGAGGGGTGGGGGCATAAAGAGAGGGAAACACTTTTCCAAAACTCCGAATCACATCAAACTTCAGTGTCGGAAGCCACTTAAGAGGTCAAAGGCTATCACATTAAGGAACTGTCCCTGCCAGAACCTAAGGGGACACTCATTTAAAAGTACTGATTACTAAATCCCATTTCCCAGTGAAAAATTGCATTTTTAGGAGGAAATTAGAATTTTTAAGCCTTTATTGTATATCAGCCACAGTGCTGAAGACTTCCGCATATGCATTCTCATTTAATTCACATAGCAAGTTTGCCAAGTAAATATAGTTCACTGTATAGAGATGGATATAGAGATATAGATATAATGCATAGTTTGTAATTATGTAAATATAACTGAGGTAGCTGAGTCTCAAAGAGGCATGTATGTTTGCAATTTTTGTTTGGGGTCAATTCCACACATGTTTGTGCCCCTCGAGCATACTTCTTCTCAGTTAGCAATGGCACTATAAGCTACCAGTTTACATGTCTTTCCCCTTTGAGATCACCAACATCTTGATGGCAATAACTATGTCTTAGCAACCATAATAGCCACCATCTCTTGTGGGCTTATCTAAACGTGCTTCACAAGTATTAATTCATTTAATCCTCAAAAAAATTGAGGTGGGTACAATTATTATCTTCACCTGACAGATAAGAAAACTGATGCATAGACTAATCCTTTCATCTTGGTACCCTGAGTGCACACCCAAGACCTAACGTGTCATAAGCATTCAAAAAATACTTGAATGCCATGTAATTTCCTTCAGCTCAATAGACAAAGATGGAGGGATAAAGAAAGACAAATTTCCTTTGTTGTCCCAAATATTCAGTATATCCAAAACATTATGAAAGCAAAGAAGGCCCAGAGCATCCTGCCTTGTCCATGGGCTTCCCATAGGAGGGCCGAGCTGAGGTCTCAGGTTGTCTCAGACGGTGGAGAAGGTATTTCTCGGAAGCAGTGACCATCGGAAGGGTGTCAGTTATCTCCACCCCTAGGAATCTGTGCTCTATGTGGGGACTGGAGAAAGGCTGGATGGGGGGCCTCAGGACAGCTCACAATCCACCCTCCAGGAGCTCCCACCCATGAAAGACTCAACCATCTTCATAACACCTTGCAGAAGAGTTCCCTGTAGATGGCCAGGCTCGCTTGCATCATTCATACGCTCCATGTACACTGTGCCCTCTGAGTCCCTGAAACCAGTTTACTTGATTGAGGGCGAGATGGGTTCTGTGTCCAAGTGGAAAATCGAGAAATGAGGGAGGCAGAGGACTTCTGGAAGTGACCCCAGATAGCAACCATCAGGCTCACATGCACATGCACATAAACACACACACACACACACACACACACACACAACTCTGTCTTCCTCACCACGAAGCCATGATTCTGTAGTTAGCTTTGTTATTTTATTCCTACTCCTACTGATGGTCCACAGTTCCCTCTTCATTTCAAGATGTTCCATGAATCATGACATAACCAACCTGAAATTTTTCCTCTGGGTTTAAGACCAATTTTACTGAACAAACAAAAAGAAAAGGCCAGCTGCGGTGTTCTGATCTATCTGCTGCAAGTAGGAGGCTCATGCTTGTGTTGTGTCTGAAGAGCATTGTACTTTTTATCAATGTATAAAATTCTGGGTTACAATACAGCAGAATTTTTACCTGAACTTAGGATGCTCTGATTGGTTGAATTAAGCAAAAGTACGCTTTTTTCAGTATTGGGGAGCCTGATGAGTTCATCTCCAAGATTTGGAAATATGGAGTTAAATTATAAAATCGATATATAATGGATCAGGAACATAAAGTCACCTGGAAGAAAGAAAATAGCTGTTAAACCAGAGCAGGCCTTTCTTCTAACATGCCTGGAGTGTGATAATGTGAAATAAGAAAGAACTGTTTCATGGAAAGGGGCCTGGTCAGCCACAGAGGCATGAAACTGCTAGAGGCAGAGAGTCATGCGCTGGCAGTGTCCATCCTAGGACCAACCAAGGGAAGGAGAATTTTAAGCATTAGGCCTCCATTCCTCCAGGATCGATGGCAAGGCTCTTCCTATGTACAGCAGGTAGGCAGAGTGTTGACTTAGTTCTTTGATGGCAGGACATGGCACTCTAACACCACAGGTAGGAGAAGAGAACTAAGTTAGAACAGGTTAGAAGAGAACTCACAGTTGAGAGTAAAGGGCTGCCACACAGGGCCACACTGGCCGACCAGGGAGTCAGGGTAACAGCAGCTGGAGCTGTAGGGGCAGCTTATGTATGGTCAGCAGCTGGGATTAGTGAGGTTTCCCAGGCTTCCTGTGGGTTAGCTAATTTGAATAATTTCATAGGCTCCAGGGTGCAGAGGCTGTCCCTAGCTGTCTGGTACCTGGCCCCAGGGCATTTAGGGATGGGGCTGGTACATAGTGCCCCGGAGCATCCCAGCCTCATGAGGGAAGTGGTGTGGGTGTTGATTTAATCAGATGTTTAAGGAGGAACTGACCAATCTCTTGCCAGAGTTTCAAAACTGGTCAAGTCATATTTTTAAAAATTAATTAAAAACCTTATATTACACAGAGTGATTTTACCTTGCATGCCTACTCAGATCAACTGCCTGGAGCTCAGTGCGGGAAAGGATCTAAAGCAGCCTCAGTGGGGAAGAATGCTGGGAAGAGAAGAGAAAAATGCCAGGCAGAGGCAAGAGGGCAGTAGAAATCCCACAAGCCACATGTGTGCTTGCCCAGATGTTAGAGAGTTGTTGTCTTGGATTCAAGTGCCGCCCTAGAGCAAGATCCTCCCCAAACTGAAAAAGAGACATTAGCTGTCTCTGCCTGATGACTAGAGTATTTAAATAATATCATTAGGGGTCCACTCTTATTCTTTATGACTGCATCCTGTTTATTTCCTTCATATATATTTATTAGTTATATATACACATTCTATCTTTATTAAAAGTTTAATTATGCATTTGCTTGTTATCTATCATTCTCACTAGAATATTAGCTCCAGTGAGGACTTTACTAACCAAAGTATACCCAGTGCCTAGTAAAATCACTCTTTCAGAGTCAGTGTTCTGTAATATCTGTTGAATGAGTGGGTAAACAAAACAACAAAGGATAAAGGGATGAATGTAATTCTCCTCACTTACCAAGGAATTTTAGATGCTGGCAGTGCTCTTTTATAGGAAAAGACAGAAACTCCATCACACTGTCAGGATGTCAGGATGTCTAGTCTTTCTCATAAAATTATAGCTTGTATTCCAATGAGTGCCGTATCCTAATGTGTGGTTTAGTTAACATAGGTCATGGGCTCAGGGACTGGCCACATCTGGGCACGGTGAAGACTGACTCTCTAGACCATAAAAATAGAAGCTGGATTCAGGCAGCACTGTTTTACACCCTTAGGAAAAGTCTTCCAACCTTGATTCCCTACTTACAATTTCTACCGAACCATCAGCAAAGTCAATGTAGTTTAACACATGGTTTCTTAGGTTACTAGGCTAAATAAAATCTGCTGGAGCTAGAAGGACTTTTCTACATTGACTTTTATCCTTGCTGTTTAATTAAATCCCTCACCTGAGAAACGAGTGATTTTCAGCCTTCTCACTTTCTGTGGCATCAGCATGATACTGTGACTGTTGAAATACCAAAATGCCCGTTGTGTTTAATGCTTCAGGTGCAACAAGACTGTTATATTTGGAATCCCCTAAGAAGATAGATATTAACTGAAAATTGAAAATGACAGCAGAGGAGATTGAACCAGAATAGCAAAAGGAGCACACAAATCTACTTCCCTTCTTGCTCCAATCCCTTAAAATGTCAGAAAATACATTTTTTAAAGAATACATCCATCATAGTACTAGAAAATAAGAAATAACACTATCAGAGACCAAAAATCTTAGGAGTTTCCTGGGAGACTACAGCAAATAGAGAACAAGGCAGATGACCAGAGACCAAAGGATGCTCAGGATAAAAAACAAGTTTAAATGTAAGAGCACAAAAGAGACACTGAATTCACAACAGGTTCATTAAAGAGCATGATGGTGTCTTGGTGACTGAATTGTATTAATGGCCCCAATTCTTCACCAACCCTGTATCCATACTCTTTGCCATGAGACTTTACAGTTCCTCTCACTGCAGAGTTGCTTTGCCCAATAAAATGAGGCAGAAATGAAAATGTGTCAGTTCTGAGCCTAGGCCATAGAGGTCTTATGTGTTTTTCACTTTTCCATTTGCTGCCCTGGCAATGCCATGAAAATCCCAACTGACCTTCTGGGGTATGAGAAACATGGAATAAGGCAAAATCACCCTAGGCATCCCAGCCAGCAGCCAACACTCAAGAATGTGAGTGAGTCTTTGAGGTTTGGGGGCTGTTTGTTACACAGCATTACCATAGCAATATATAACTGATACAGAGTCCCAACGGTGGTCATAACACCGTGTTACTTCTTAGAATGAGAAATAGGCAGCAATGGTGTTTGACTCTAGAATTAAACCATTACCTGTACTCTAAAGAAAGGGAACCCCTGCCCAAGGAGAGCTCCTGTTTGGGCATGAAAGACTGAGAAAGAAGAAGAATTGTGTTGAGATAATTCTGGACCTCCAGAGCTTCTAGAGAGCAGGAGGGAAGGAAAAGATAGCTCTACTTGGAGGAAAATAATCTAACCTTCTCCCTCCCTGGGGTTAAGAAAGCTGCCCTTGTTTTAGCCATTGGGGTGGTGGTAGGAGGCTCCAGACTGCTTGTCTGCTATACTCTCAAGCATCCAAAGATGAGATGCATCGACTGACACACCCTGCTCTCTTAAGCAGAGCCTGAAATTGACCCTCATACATTGCAGATACAGATGTATGTGATAGCAGAGAAACTTGCCCAGTGATTCACACCCTCTGATTTCAGTCATGAATATAAAGAGACAGCCGAGAAACAGGTGTTGGAGAAAATACCTTGATAGGAAGGAGAAGTAAAGTAATATGATAAAGAACAGGCTAACTAATCCTAGTGGAAACAAATCATTCAATAAAGGGGAGAAATATTGTTCTAAATATATAATAATATCCTCAGAAAGATCCATCATACTATTCCATCCATAACATAAAGTGACAAATGTTAAAAGGAAACTTTCAGAAAATAATACAGAATGCTTGAAAATTCAATTTTTTTTAATTCTCAGTATTATAATAAATATTAGAAGAGACAAGCCCATTAAGCAATTAGGAAGATTAAATTGAGAAAAATTTTAGAACAGAGTTGTTCTTTTGGGGCGGGTAGGGGTTGTTATTGTTGTGTTTTTTGGCTGCATCGGGTCTTAGTTGCGGCGTCCGGGATCTTTCCTTGCAGTGCACGAGCTCTTCATTGCGGCGTGCGGGCTTCTCTCTAGTTGTGGCAGATTCTTTACCACTGGACCACCAGGGAAGTCCCAAACAGAGTCTTTTTTTAAGACAGAAAATGTGTAAGAGAGACAAAAGGTATAGATGATTGATCCAGCAGGTCCAACATGTGTTGCATAGAAATTCCAGGAAGAAAGAAGAGAGAAAAATGAATGGGAGAAAACAGTGAAAAAAATAGACAAGATTTTCCCAAGTTGAAAAAGAGTACGATCTTCAGATTGTAAAAGTGTCATTACGTGCAGAGAAGAAGGAATGAAAAGACACATACACACACACACACATACACGTGGATGTGAAAGTCCAATAAGAAGTGGCAAATAATCACCATATCTACAACAATACCAAGAGCAAAAACATTATGTAATTCTTCAGTTAAACCAAGTAATTCTTGATGAAGGATATAACAGACACACACACAAGTCTAAAATAAAATTCCAGATTATACCTACATAAAAGGTGGCAGACAGGGCAAGTGGAACTAAGTAAAAATGGTTTCAAGAAGGTACTGAGAAGACATAGCTGATAATAAAGATAATGTCTCATTCCAGATGTCATTAGTAAACAAAAGAAACAGCCAAATACATCTATATCTCTATATAAATGTCAGTGCATGAAAAAGGGTCCAGAAGGAGGCACAGGAAACCACTCACAGTGGTCACCTCTGGGCAATGGGAGGAGAATTATGGGGCAGAATATGAAAAAACTCCAGTTTTCATATTTTAGACTTCCAAATTTTAGAATTTTTTTCAATGCAAAGATGATCATCTATGTATAATATAAAAATAAAGCTTAAGATTATTTTTAAAATACAGCACAAAAAATTACACTTGCTTTCAGTATCTAACAAAGCTACTTTCATGGGTGGGAAGAACAGGTAAAAGTCATGTTTATTTTAGTCCTATTTATTTTAGGATTATTTGTGTAAGTGAAAAGCTACCACTTCTGACTTTAAAGGACCATCTTTTTCTCTTTCACCCCCTCTACTTCCCCACCCAACTCATTCATTCTTCATTTTAGGCCAGGAGACATGATTACTCTCCTAGAGGACTCCAATGAAGACTGGTGGAAAGTAAGTATTGCTTTTTCTTGAAGAAAAGTCATTTGGTAAATATAATCACAATGAATGCTACAATTGTGGATGCATGCCTCCTTTTTCCTTTCAGGGGAAAATTCAAGACAGGATTGGCTTCTTTCCAGCCAACTTTGTTCAGAGAGTACAACAAAATGAGAAGATTTTTAAATGTGTTAGAACCTTCATTGGGTGTAAGGAACAGGGGCAGATAACACTGAAAGAGAATCAGGTGAGTAAAGCACACAAACACATACCAAGTATGACCAAAACGGAGTAACTCATTTTTTTTTTTTTTTTTTTTTTTTTGCGGCACGCGGGCCTCTCACCGTTGTGGCCTCTCCCGTTGCGGAGCACAGGCTCCGGACGCGCAGGCTCAGCGGCCACGGCTCACGGGCCCAGCCGCTCCGCGGCACATGGGATCTTCCCGGACCGGGGCACGAACCCGCGTCCCCTGCATCGGCAGGCGGACTCTCAACCACTGCGCCACCAGGGAAGCCCCAGAGTAACTCATTTTGACAAATAGCAGTACATGTGAGTCTGAATGAGTGGAGTCACAAGCGAAGTATTCACTTTGAGAAAAGATATTCTTAGTCCAATGATATTAGTGTAGGAGGATCTAAACATGCAAAACCGAAGTGTTAGGAAGCTCACTTGCCTTCCCTGGGAACCAAACATATAGATTATATATTATTTATAGAGCTTATATACCTACAGTGTTTTGAAGTTCTATACATGCCCTATAAATGAGGAAACAAAGGTTCATAGAGGTCAGGTACCTTGCTCAAGGGGCAAAAGCTTGGTAAGTGGCCAGGCTGGAACTTAAAGATAGGTCTGCAAGCTTCAAGTCATTGCCTTCCACTGAGCCATGTGCCCTGGACAATGTGGAACAAACAGAATGTAAAGTGCCTTTTGCATAGTTTGGTTCCCCGGGAAGCAAGTGTCCTCAGGGCAAGTGTCCTAGGACCAGAAGGGCCCTTGGAAACAAATTCTTCCTCATACAGAAGCCCTACTGAATCATTCTTGATTCCAGGCAATGGAATCACCCTTATCAGACTGAGACCCCATCTCTAATGCCATAAACATCCCACAAAGCAAACGGGACATTTCCCAGCTGGATTCCATACCAGTGTTTCAAACTTCTCCAGGATTACCCACTGTATCCTTCCTGTTACAAAATCTGGAAAGTCTTTTGAATGAAATACATTCGGGAAGGATGTTCATCTTTATTGGCAAAGCATTATTACATAATTTTGCTAGCTTGTTTGATTTTTTTCTCAGAATAATCTTTTGCTTCCCCATTTGAGATTAAACATTGTTTTACGTTATTAAAATACAAATCAGTGAAAACAGAAGGCAAGTTAAAATTTGCTTCAGTTGGTCAATTTCCAGAAGCAGAACAGCTGCTCAAAGACTTCTACCAATCCCTTGGCCGTATTCCCCCCGAAAAAAAATTTTTCTGGGAATGAGCTCACATTCTCCACTCTCATGGTTGAACTGACAACCTGCCGGGGTGGGGGTGAGACAAACAACCCACCATCTTTAATTAGACACGCTCGAGACACAACACAGCATTTTGGCCTGAACCTGGAACTGCATGAATCTACCCATAATTGTTTAGGAAAGGGCTATAACCCTGATATTTGTCTAGCCTGGTATTTCTAAGGTGTGGTCTTTGCATCATGTGAATCAGAATCACCTGGGAGCTTGCTGAAAATGCAGATTTTTTTTTAATTCATTTTATTTTTCGCTGTGTTGGGTCTTCGTTGCTGCGCTCAGGCTTTCTCTAGTTGCGGCGAGCAGGGGCTACACTTCGTTGCGGTGTGCGGACTTCTCATTGCAGTGGCTTCTCTTGTTGTGGAGCACAGGCTCTAGGCTCACGGGCTTCAGTAGTTGCAGCCCGCGGGCTCAGTAGTTGTGGCTCACAGGCCCTAAAGCGCAGGCTCAGAAGTAGTGGTGCACGGGCTTAGTTGCTCCACGGCATGTGGGACCCTCCCAGTTCAGGGCTGGAACCCGTGTCCCCTGCATTGGCAGGCGGATTCTTAACCACTGTGCCACCAGGGAAGTCCCTGAAAATGCAGATTTCTAACTCCATCCCACACCTGCTGAAGCAGAAACTTTCAGGGCAAAGGCAGGGAATCAGCCTTTTTTTAAAGACGTCCCAGGTGCTCCGATCAAAGCTAAGATTTGAGAATGACCTTCATTTCCATTTTTCACTTTTAAGCTCTATAGTAGTTCTTTGGCAACTGAAGGCATTATTTTTTTAATTTTTTTGTGGTACTCGGGCCTCTCACTGTTGTGGCCTCTCCCGTTGCGAAGCACAGGCTCCAGACGCGCAGGCTCAGCGGACATGGCTCACGGGCTCAGCCGCTCCGCGGCATGTGGGAGTTTCCCGGACCAGGGCACAAACCCGTGTCCCCTGCATCAGCAGGCGGACTCTCAACCACTGCGCCACCAGGGAAACCCTAAAGGCATTTTTATTTCCAATTACATATGGGTCAACAAAAGGCACTGAGATCTCTTTACTCCTATACAAATCTCTATTTTCGATCTTTGTCATCAATGTGTGTACCAATTCTTGGAAAATATCAGCCCCCTGAAAGAAAATTCCATTTTAAAAATCTATTATTGAGAAGAAATTTTAAATTTGTCTCCACTTTAGTGTCTTAAATTATTTTACGTGTAAAAATTCAAAACATGCTTGTTGATTGAGGGGAGTCTAATGTATTAGCAAAACACAGATTCCAGTATCTTACAGAAATGGATCTATATCCTGTGTGATTTTGACAAAGTCATCTCTGAAGGTCAATGTTCTCATCTGTAAAATTGGCATAGTAGCATCGATCTCTTGACATGGAGGTGAATCACCTGTGTAAAGCGTCAGCACAGTGCCTGACCACCGTGGGTGCTGAACGGGGTCATTACCCTTGCTGCCGTCATCATTCAGAGAAAAGCCTAACCGGGAAATCCATCTACAGTGGCCAGTGCCACCTAAAATTACCTAGTAAACATCAGAAAATAGCATGATATTTAAACTCTGAAAATATAAAGAGACAAATGGTCATTAGCAGGGAAGTAGAAGAAATTAAATCCTGAAAACAAATGTAATGCATCTCTTTGATGAAATTTCTGCCTCTGGGGTTAATTTGTCTCACAATTATTACATTATTTTTTCACAGAACTTTTGCTGCAGATAGAATTAAGTTATCTTTTTGTTGTGAACACACCTAGAGTTTGCATGGACACGAGTATGTTTTCTTCATTTTTGAAATTTAAAAACTATCCTTATTAAATCAACTTAAACACCATAAAACTATGTTTTAATCCATCCATAGTTCTGTCATCCCTAGAGAACTATTTTAATAGATTCTTGTGTTCTATAAAAGCTTTAAAGAAAAATGGATAAATCATTTTTAGATTAATAAAACTAAAATGCTTTTATTGTGGAGAAAATTTGGAAAATATCCTCAAAAATTACAAAGAAGAAAATAAAGATCACAGGTAATTCAGCCATCAATCAACATAATTACTTTTATGTTATTTCCCACCAGACTTTTCTTCTAATTCTTATTTTGATATCATATTATATTTAGTTTCCCAACTGTTTTTTAAACTTAGTTACTAAATGTTTATCAAAACACATGGTTTGGGCTTCCCTGGTGGCGCAGTGGTTGAGAGTCCGCCTGCCGATGCAGGGGACACAGGTTCGTGCCCCGGTCCGGGAAGATCCCACATGCCGTGGAGCGGCTGGGCCCGTGAGCCATGGCCTCTGAGCCTGTGCTTCCGTGCTCTGCAGCGGGAGAGGCCACAGCGGTGAGAGGCCCGCGTACTGCAAAAAAAAAAAAAAAAAAAAAAAAAAAACACACATGGTTTAGCAGTTGTATAACATATCATCATGTAGATCTGAGGTTGGGAAACTATAACCAATGGATCAGTCTGGCCCTGTTTTTAAAGTAAAGTTTATTAGAACACTGCTGCACTCATTCATCTATGTATTGCCTGCATTGCCTGCGGCTGCTTTCACACCGCAACAGCTGGGTTGAGTCATTGCAGTGGAGACCACGTGGCCTGCAAATGTTTCCTATTTAGTCCTTTACAGAAAAATTTTTCCAACCCCTAGTGTAGGTGTACAAGAATGTATTACGTTTTCCTCTATGATCGGATATTCAGAGCTTTTAAAAAATTATTATGGATAACTGCAATGAACACCTCTAAACCTAGATTGTTTTTTATAACTCTGATTACTTCTTTAGGATATGCTTTAGAATTTACAGGAAAACAGATAAACAATTTTCACAGTTCTTGATACATACTGCCAAATTGCCTCCCAAACATTTGTGCCAGTTTACACCCACATCAGCTGTTTATGAAGATATTCAGGTTACCACATCCTCGCCAGAACTGAACATTACTATTTTTTACATATTTGCATATCATACAAAATGATATCTGTTTTTTTGATAAGTGAATAATATTTCATGTTAATCCTCATTTCCTGGATGCTTAGAGAGGTTGAAATTTTAACACATTTGTATTTCTTTTATGAATAATCTGTGTACTTTCTTGTTTTCTTACACTACTGAAAAAGTTTTCTATCCTTTAAAAATATTTGCACCTGATCTATCATGTGTGGCCAGCGTTTCCCCCAGTTGGTCCTTTGCCTTTTGATCTTAATGCTTCTTCCTTCAGGAACTTAATAATGCTTCAGTTGAATTATCTCTGTTTTATCATATTTCCCTTATGGTTTTAATCTCTTTATTGCTTCCCACTTTATCACTTCACTTCTTCCTAGGAGAATGTTTCAAGATAGTCCCGCACTTCACTTTAATTTTCTGAAGTTTGATTCAGGCTTTCATCACTTCTAACATTGATCTTAATTTAGTGTTTATTTCCTTGTAGTATTTTCTTCTCAATCAGCCCGCTTTCCTCTACAGCAGGTTTTCTTTAAGTTAAGTAGGTTCCCACGTAAACCTAATGTAATCACAGGGGTCCTTATAAGAGGCAGACAGGAGGGTCCTAGTCAGAGGAGATGTGACAGTAGAAGTAGAGAGGAAGAAGGAGAGGGATTTGAAGATGCTGTGCTGCTGGCTTTGAAGATGCAGGAAGGGACCATGAGCCAAGGAATGCAGGTGGCCTCTAGAAGCTGAAGGTAAGGAAACAGATTCTCTCTTAGATCCTCTGGAAGGAACACAGACCTAATGACACCCTGATTTGGGGACTCTGATCTCCAAGACTGCAAGATAATAAATTTGTGTTGTTTAAATCTACAAAATTTATGGTAATTTGTTATAGCCACCATAGGAAACAAATTCAGATTTGTTTGGATTTGTTTCCTATGTAAAAGCCAATTTGCAGATGTGATTATATTGCAGGTTATGGACCACGTGACAGGGAGAGAGCCTGGATTGTCTACATTGGCCAAATCTAATCATTTGTGCCCTTAAAAGCAGTGAAATGTAGCTGGCTGGAGAAAGAGAGATGCAGCAAAAGAGGGCAGAAGAGAGATGAGGCAGAAGGGCAGGTCAGAAAGAGATTAAGTGTGAGAAGGACTCAACCCACGCTTGTTGGATTTGAAGCTGTAGGAGGGGGCCACAAGTCAGGGAATTCAGGTGGCTTCTAGAAGCTGAGAAGGACCCTTGGCTGACAGCCAGCAAGGAAACAGGGACCTCAGTCCTACAAGTACAAGTAACTGAATTCGGCAACAACCTAAATGAGCCTGGAATTGGATTCTCTCCTAGAGAAATAGAAGAGAAAGAAAGGAATAGGACCCTACTGACTCCCTGGTATTGGCCTTGTGAAACCCAGAGCAGAGAAAACTGGCCAAGCCCACCAGCCATAGGATTTAGAGAACTGTGATATAATAGATTGTGTTGTTGAAAGCCACTAATTTCTGGTAATTTATGACAGCAGAAGTGAACTAATACATATCTCAAGTCACAAAACTCCAATTGAGTCAACTGCAAAAGGTATATTTTACTCATATAATAAGATGTCTGGATACAGGGCAGTTCTTGTATTCGTAATTCCGCAGCTTGATCCCATGATCGGAGAGGGATCTAGATTCCTCCACCCCTCTGTTCTGCTATGCTTGAAATGTTAGCCACCTCCCCTAGTGGTCACAGATGGCTGCAGCCACTCCAGGAATCCTTGCCAGAAAAAGAAAGAGATTTTCTTCCTAGTGCATCTCTTTTAAGAGGAAAGCAACTCTTCCCAGAAGTTTCCGAGCAGATATTCCATCCTGTTTCATTGGCTGGAACTGAGTCCCATGGGAACCACTAAGACTCATTAGCAAGGAGGGTAGAAACAGACTTGGACCAATTAGGATTTACCTGAGTCCTGCAGGGTTAAGGATGGACAACAGAACAAAAGTCCGGACTCTGCTGCATGGGAAGGGGGCAGTAATGACTGTTGATATCAACCAACAAGGTCTGCGTCATCTTTTAGGCTGGTAGATTTATCCTTGGTCCAGCAGCACAACTTGCTTCTGTCATCAGTTGAGCTCAGCTCCAAAGGTCTTATGGAAATTTCAGCTTCTGGAATGGCTGTCAGTCTGGGCGTTCAGTATTTTGACATTTCTTCCCCACCTCCAACTCCCTATCTTTTCACAGGTATTTTGAGGGGAAAACTGAGTCTAAGAATGCTAGGCAAGAAATCTTTTTAAATAAAATGACTGTTCTTCTGCTGTGAGTGGCAGCATATTTAAATGTTAACGAGCTTGGAGGCAATGCAGGGGGAAACCTTAGACATAATTAGCATATGCGCTCCCGGAAGTGGGTTAGACTGAAGGACTTTAGCCAGATAGGACTAAAATGGAACTGAGCCAAGAGGGGCACTTAACCGGCAGGTGGTAGATTTCTGAAACATGAATCAGATACCAGTCCATTGTGTGCCCCAAGCCTCAGGAGTCACAAATCAAGCTCTTTAAGTATCCTAATACTTAATCATAAAGCTCCTTATTCTGTGTAAAAGAAGAACCCGCTCTATTGGTTTCTGTTGGTGCCCTGCCTACATCCCCTTCACTAGGCGTGTGCACCCCTCTTCCAGTTGCTATGTCAGCGACTAACAACTCATAGCTGCCCCTTTTCCAGCGAATACCCTTGGTGGAACAAAAGCTGCCTCACCAGAGTTACGCTCTCACTCCGCAGGTCAGCAGCCAGTGACCAAGGACTAATGTGGGGTCCAAAATGCCAGACCCCTTGCTTGAAAGTGGGTCAATCCTATGACACAGTTAACGCTACGGCGCCCGCTGTGGGATCAGGCTGAGGTTCACCTCCAGCTGAGACCACACCCTTGCCAGCTCCTTCTCCTGCCCCATCCTGCTTCCCTCATGTCCCACCTCCCGAGAGCACTCCCACAGCAAGTCACTTGCACAGGGATTCCTGTCTCAGGCTCTGTTTCTAGGCAGTCCAACCAAAGACAAAACTCACCACCCTTGGAAGCAGGTTCAGCAGGAGAAACTCACAGCACGCTGACAGCCCTTCAGAACTGCTTCTCATTTACAGCTGGCCACAGCCACCCTTACATGCCCTTCAATGGCCTGTTAGTGGTGAATGACAAAATACCCAAATGGATTTTAACCACCTCCTTTTTTAAGTCCAGCATAGGTGGTCTTACTCTGGAATATGCAAGATGATAGCGTCTATTTTCTTGTGACCAGGAATGAAATAGCTTCCTGTGACTTCCTGACATTATATGTATAAACTTCCAGGCATATGACAGGAGCCTGCTAAATGGTAGCCATTATTTTGGATTTTAAAATAATATATTGAGGACTCATTGCGTGCCGCATGCTAGGCTCTGTGATAAGCATTATCTCATTCTGTCCTCATAGGAACTCTTCAGGGGGACACAGAATCATCAATCCTGCTTTACTGATCCTCATTCGTGAAGCTGAATCTCAGAAAACATTCAATGCCTGGACCTAGTTCCAAACCCAGGGTGCTGCTTAATTTCTTATCAAATATTTTTCTCACCGAGCCACGGTTTCCCTAAACCAGTCTCCCTTTTCCAATTTGGTGTTCCACTGACTTCAACCAGCGGTGATTCAAGCTGCGGGTTCTAGCTTCTTTCCCATTGACACGTTTCTTTTTTTCTTCCTTTTTTCCAGATCTGTGTGACTTCTGAAGAAGAACAAGACGGCTTTATCAGAGTCCTCAGTGGAAAGAAGAGAGGTCTGGTCCCCTTCGACGTTCTAGAAGACATCTGATTGCTGGCCCCTCCTCCTTTTGCAGTCGGCAAACTGCGGTGATGCCTCACCTCACACTGTGTTAACCCAGAGGGGCTGCCGCGCTGACCCGCCACCCAGGAAACAGTGAGACAAGACTCAAGAATCTGAGACTGTGGGGGAACAGCCGCAAGGCAGGAGGCGCATCCCACAGCACATCCAGGCTGCCCAAAGATGGGGGTGAGGCTGAGAGAGTCGGCCAGCAGAGCCGAGTAACCACCGCCATCCCCCAGGACTCAACTCCCTCCCTGTCCATGTGGTGTCAGTTGACCCGCTGGAGGATGCTCCAGTCTGTGGAGTGGCCCCAGTTGAGGCTCAAATCCACGTAGCCAAGTGTGATTCTGGTTCCAGACCTTTGTCCTCAGTACCGACCAATCAGCATCATCACATCTAAGCCCCCAGCAGTCTCTCTGCAGAGCATCAGGAAGCCCTACTTCCTAGCCCCCAGTACTCCCCACAAGCCCCTCACTGTGATCGAGCTGTCTCTCTGGCCTCCGAATAAGTCCTGGTGGCCTGCGTTAGATGTGAGGGATAAGTTGATGTGGCACCAACTGCAAAGACCTGATCTGCCCCAAACTTGCTGTCAGGCAGTCCCTCCGGCTATTCTAGTTACTGACAAAGGTGACGGAGGCAGGATACGAGACATGGAAGGAAACAGTGGGCCCAGTGGGGTAAGGTGGGGCAAAGAGCTCTTAGTTATTTACGATTATACAGCCCTTTCAGTTATGAAGTCCTTTCCCCAAGGAGATGGAGCTGGGGAAGTGAGTGTGGAAAAAAGTCTCCATGAGTGCTTCATCTTCATTTGACATCCTCTGTCTGGGGACGGTTTCCCCTCCTGCCATCCTGTAGGACTCCCTTTTGAAGGGAGTTTGAGCCCACCTTGCAGGGAACCAGAAACATGGAGGAGAACCAAAAACAGCATCTTAGGAGAAAAGTAGCCAAATAGGAATCCATTCTTCTTTAGGGCAGAATATTATGCCCCAGCAGATATAAAGTGGAAAATAATCCTTAATGCTTCATCCCTTTGAAAACAGAGGAACTTGGGGCCTGTTTAGCATCAACTAGAGGAATCTCTATTACTCTGTATTTGTACTAATGTTTACAAGAATGCAATATACTGTGATGCCTTCCTCCTCAAGCCTCCTCTTAGCATTCAAACTTGCATCTTATCAGTCATTAATGCAGTTAAACTTCAATTCACAATGACCTTCGAATTAATGTCGGTTTGGTTTATTTTGTTACGGAGCAATAAAATCATTAGAACAATTGGTTTTTAAAAGACTTAAGTGGATGCATCCTGTGCATGTAAGCATTATTTCCCAAACCAAAGCATCATTAGTCTCCGTTTATTTCTTTTGTTACTGCTCAGTGTGAAGTTGGGAGCTGAGACGGGATGGCTGCTGGTTTCACAGTAGTGTGGATGCCTTACTCTCATTTTAAAGCCAGCATCCAGAATTTCCTCCCTCTCTGATACAACACGCAAAACTGAGTGTACAGAATCAAGATGGATTCTTCGAGAGCCAGGGTGGATAACATGACTGCCATTCCATAAAATGGAACACCAGAATACAAACACTCTTTGCCTCTAATTCAATATTCCATTTAATAAAGACAACACAATGGCTGGAAAGAGCATAGAAAACATGTGTCCTGATCTCTTCTTTCTGTTGGAATATCCACTGAAGCTTTTGGGTACAGTTTTGTTACATCCTATGCAAATTTAATCTGCATTTTAAAAACTCAGTTTTGGGCTTCCCTGGTGGTGCAGTGGTTGAGAATCTGCCTGCTAATGCAGGGGACACGGGTTCAAGCCCTGGTCTGGGAGGATCCCATATGCTGCGGAACAACTAGGCCTGTGAGCCACAGCTACTGAGCCTGCGCGTCTGGAGCCTGTGCTCCGCAACAAGACAGGCCGCGATAGTGAGAGGCACGTGCACCACGATGAAGAGTGGCCCCCGCTTGCCACAACTAGAGAAAGCCCTCGCACAATAAACGAAGACCCAACACAGCAAAAATCAATAAATTAATTTTTTTTAAAAAATCAGTTTTCCTTTCAAAGTTGAACAGAAAGAGGCTACGGTAGCCAGGCTCCAAGGTGATCCCCTCAATGATCCCTGCTTCCTGACATTCTTGACTTTGTTTAGGCCCCTCCCACATTGAATCTGTGCTGGTCTTATGTGGCCAGTAGACTGCAGCAGAAGTGATTCTCCATGATATCCGTGGCTAGGTGAAAAAAACTCCCTGAAGCTTCTGCCTTGATCTCTTGGAACACTCCCCCCTTGGAACCCTGAGCCGCCATGTGAGTTTATCTACGCTGAGGCCACAATGCTGGAGAGAGACCAGTGTGAGACCACACATTTCTGCAGCTGAGAACAACCCAGACATCACAGAGCAGCAATCATCTGGCTGAGCCATGCCCAAGTGTAAGATTTATGAGCAAGATAAATATGTTTTTTAAGTCACTAAGTTTGGGAGTAATTTGTTACACAAAAATAGATAACTGGAACAGGGACTTTGTAATTTGAGCCAGCGTTAGAAAGGAGAAAAAAAACTTTTCTGCACAATGTGGCCCATAAGTTTTTGCAAACATCAAGTATTGGCAGGAGGTGAACCCTCCAAATGCAAGATGCCTAGTGCTCCTTAAAGATCTGGAGTCATGCAGATAATCAGAGAAAAAACAAGATGTTCCTTACAACACAGATTGCCATGGATGCTTTTATACACACACACACACACGCAAACACACGTACACACACAGATTTTAGGAGCCATCACTCTGTTTCTCCTCCTGCCTGTCTGCGGAAACGGCAAGGACAAAGATTGCTATGACCTACCAGAGTCTTTTTTTTTTTTTAATCTTTATACAGCAGTTTCTTATTAGTTATCTGTTTTATACATATTAGTCTATCTATGTCAATCCCAATCTCCCAGTTCATCCCACTCCCCCCAACTTTCCCCCGTTGGTGTCCATATGTTTGTTCTCTACATCTGTGTCTCTATTTCTGCCTTGCAAACCAGTTCCTTCTGTACCATTTTTCTAGATTCCACGTATGTGCATTAACATACGATATTTGTTTTTCTCTTTCTAACTTACTTCACTCTGTATGACGGTCTCTAGGTCCATCCACGTCTCTACAAATAACCCAATTTCGTTCCTTTTCATGGCTGAGTAATATT
Source organism: Stenella coeruleoalba (assembly GCF_951394435.1). Taxonomy (NCBI): domain Eukaryota; kingdom Metazoa; phylum Chordata; class Mammalia; order Artiodactyla; family Delphinidae; genus Stenella; species Stenella coeruleoalba. The sequence goes on from NC_137156.1 coordinate 55,950,332, forward strand.
CCATTGTGTATATGTACCACATCTTTGTCCATTCGCCTGTTGACAGGAATTTAGCTTGCTTCCATGACCTGGCTATTGTAAATAGTGCTGCAGTGAACACTGGGGAGCATGTATCTTTTTGAATTATGTTTTTCTCTGGGTATATGCCCAGTAATGGGATTGCTGGATCATATGGGAATTCTATTTTTAGTTTTTTAAGGAACCTCCATACTGTTCTCCATAGTTGCTGTGTCAATTTACATTCCCACTAACAGTGCAAGAGGGTTCCCTTTTCTCCACACCCTCTCCAGCATTTGTTGTTTGTAGATTTTCTGATGATGCCCATTCTAACTGGTGTGAGGTGATACCTCACTGTAGTTTTGATTTGCATTTCTCTAATAATTAGTGATGTTGAGCAGCTTTTCATTTGCCTCTTGGCCATCTGTATGTCTTCTTTGGAGAAATGTCTATTTAGGTCTTCTGCCCATATTTTGATTGGGTTTGTTTTTTTAACATTGAGCTGCATGAGCTATTTATATATTTTGGAGGTTAATTCTTTGTCCATTGATTCATTTGCAAATGTTTTCTCCCATTCCAAGTGTTGTCTTTTCATCTTATTTATAGTTTCCTTTGCTGTGCAAAAGCTTTTAAGTTTCATTAGGTCTCAATTGTTTATTTTTGTTTTTATTTCGATTACTCTAGGAGGTGGGTCAAAAAATGATCTTGCTGTGATTTATATCAAAGAGTGTTCTTCCTATGTTTTCCTCTAAAAGTTTGGTAGTGTCCAGTCTTACATTTAGATCTTTAATCCATTTTGAGTTTATTTTTGTGTATGATGTTAGGGAGTGTTCTAATTTCATTCTTATACATGTAGCTGTCCATTTTTCCCAGCACCACTTATTGAAGAAACTGTCTTTTCTCCATTGTATATCCTTGCCTCCTTTGTCATAGATTAGTTTACCATAGGTGTGTGGGTTTATCTCTGGGCTTTCTATCCTGTTCCATTGATCTACATTTCTGTTTTTGTGCCAGTACCATATTGTCTTGATTACTATAGCTTTGTAGTGTAGTCTGAGGTCAGGGAGTCTGATTCCTCCAGCCCTGTTTCCCTCAAGATTGCTTTGGCTATTCAGGGTCTTTTCTGTCTCCATACAAATTTTAAGATTTCTTTGTTCTAGTTCTGTAAAAAATGCCATTGGTAATTTGATAGGGATTGCATTGAACCTGTAGATTGCTTTGGGTAGTATAGTCATTTTCACAACATTGATTCTTCCAATGTAAGAACACGGTATATCTCTCCATCTGTTTGTGCCATCTTCAATTTCTTTCATCAGTGTCTTATAGTTTTCTGCATACAGGTCTTTTACCTCCTTAGGTAGGTTTATTCCTAGGTTCTCTTTGTTGCAGTGGTGAATGGGATTGTTTCATTAATTTCTCTTTCTGGTCTTTCATTGTTAGTGTATAGGAAAGCAAGAAATTTCTGTGCATTAATTTTGTATCCTGCTACTTTACCACATTCATTGATTAGCTCTAGTAGTTTTCTGGTGGCATCTTTAGGACTCTCTATGTATAGTATCATGTCATTTGCAAACAGTGACAGTTTTACTTCTTTTTCCAATTTGTATTCCTTTTATTTCTTTTTCTTCTCTGATTGCCATGGCTAGGAATTCCAAAGCTATGTTGAATAATAGTGGCAAGAGTGGACATCTTTGTCTTGTTCCTGATCTTAGAGGAAATGCTTTCAGTTTTTTTCTTGATGAGTCTAGCTAATGGTTTATCAATTTTGTTTATCTTCTCAAAGAACCAGCTTTTGGTTTTATTGCTTTGCTCTTGTTTTCTTTGTTTCTATTTCATTTATTTCTGCTCTGATCTTTATGATTTCTTTCCTTCTGCTAACTTTAGGTTTTGTTTGTTCTTCTTTCTCTAGTTCCTTTAGGTGCAAGCTTAGATTGTTCTTGTTTCTTGAGGTAGGATTGTATTGCTATAAACTTCCTTCTTAGAATTGCTTTTGCTGAATCCCATAGGTTTTGGGTCATCGTATTTTCGCTATCATTTGTCTCTAGGTATTTTTTTTATCTCCTCTTTGATTTCTTCAGTGATCTCTTGGTTATTTAGTAATGTATTGTTTAGCCTCCATGTGTTTGTGGGTTTTATGGTTTTTTCCCTGTAATTTATTTCTAATCTCATAGTGTTGTGGTCAGAAAAGATGATTGATGTGATTTCAGTTTTCTTTGATTTACTGAGGCTTGATTTGTGCCCCAAGATGTGATCTATCCTGGAGAATGTTCCGTGTGCACTTGAGAAGAAAGTGTAATCTGCAGTTTTCAGAAGGAATGTCCTATAAATATCAATTAAATCTCTATCTGGTCTATTGTGTCATTTAAAGCTTGTGTTTCCTTATTTATTTTCTGTTTGGATGATCTGTCCATTGGTGTAAGTGAGGTGTTAAAGTCCCCCACTATTATTGTGTTACTGTCGATTTCCTTTTTTATAGCTGTTAGCATTTACCTTATGTATTGAGGTGCTCCTATGTTGGGTGCATATATGTGTATAATCGTTATATCTTCTTGGATTGATCCCTTGATCATTATGTAGTGTCCTGCCTTGTCTCTTGTAAAATTCTTTATTTTAAAGTTCATTTTATCTGATATGAGAATTGCTACTCCAGCTTTCTTTTGATTTCCATTTGCATGGAATATCTTTTTCCCTCCCCTCACTTTCAGTCTGTATGTGTCCCTAGGTCTGAAGTGGGTTTCTTGTAGACAGCATATATACGGGTCTTGTTTTTGTATCCATTCAGCAAGCCTGTGTCTTTCGGTTGGAGCATTTAATCCATTCACATTTAAGGTTGTTATCAATATGTATGTTCCTATGACCATTTTCTTAATTGTTTTGGGTTTGTTTCTGTAGGTCCTTTTCTTCTCTTGTGTTTCCTACTTAAAGAAGTTCCTTTAGCATTTGTTGTAGAGCTGGTTTGGTGGTGCTGAATTCTCTTAGCTTTTGCTTGTCTGTAAGGCTTTTGATTTCTCTGTTGAATCTGAATGAGATCCTTACCGGGTACAGTAATCTTGGACGTAGTTTCTTTCCTTTCATCACTTTAAATATATCGTGCCTCTCCCTTCTGGCTTGTAGAGTTTCTGCTGAGAAATCAGCTCTTAACCTTATGGGAGTTCCCTTTTATGTTATTTGTCATTTTTCCCTTGTTTTAATAATTTTTCTTTGTCTTTAATTTTTGTCAGTTTGATTACTATGTGTCTTGGGGTGTTTCTCCTAGGGTTCATCCTGCCTGGGACTCTCTGCACTTCCTGGACTTGGGTGGCTATTTCCTCTCCCATGTTAGGGAAGTTTTCGACTATAATCTCTTCAAATATTTTCTCGGGTCCTTTCTCTCTCTCTTCTCCTTCTGGGACCCCTATAATGCGAATGTTGTTGCATTTAGTGTCGTCCCAGAGGTGTCTTAGGCTGTCTTCATTTCTTTTCATTCTTTTTTCTTTATTGTGTCTCGCAGCAGTGAATTCCACCATTCTGTCTTCCAGGTCACTTATCTGTTCTTCTGCCTCAGTTATTCTGCTATTGATTCCTTCTAGTGTAGTTTTCATTTCAGTTATTGTATTGTTCATCTCTGTTTGTTTGTTCTTTAATTCTTCTAGGTCTTTGTTAAACATTTCTTCCATCTTCTCAATCTTTGCCTCCATTCCTTTTCCAAGGTCCTGGATCATGTTCACTATCATTATTCTGAATTCTTTTTCTGGAAGGTTGCCACTTCATTTAGTTGATTTTCTGGGGTTTTGTCTTGTTCCTTCATCTGGTACAGAGTCCTCTGCCTTTTCATTTTGTCTGTCTTCTTGTGAATGTGGTTTTTGTTCCCAGGCTGCAGGATTGTAGTTCTTCTTGCGTCTGCTGTCTGCCTTCTGTTGGGTGAGGGTATCTAAGAGGCTTGTGCAAGCTTCCTAATGGGAAGGGACTGGTGATGGATAGAGCTGGGTGTGCTCTGGTGGACAGAGCTCAGTAAAGCTTTAATCTGCTTGTCTGCTGATGGTTGGGGCTGAGTTCCCTCCCTGTTGGTTGTTTGGCCTGAGGCAACCCAGCACTGGAACCTACATGCTCTTCGGTGGGGCTAATGGCAGACTCTAGGAGGGATCACACCAAGGAGTACTTCCCAGAACATCTGCTGCCAGTGTCCTTGTCCCTATGGTGAGCCACAGCTGCCCTCTACCTCTGCAGGAGACCCTCCAACACTAGCAGGTAGGTCTGGTTCAGTCTTCTATGGGGGTCACTGCTCCTTCCCCTGGGTCCTGATGCGCACACTACTTTGTGTGTGCCCTCTAAGAATGGGGTCTCTGTTTCCCCCAGTCCTGTCAAAGTCCTGCAGTCAAATCCTGCTAGCCTTCAAAGTCTGATTCTCTGAGAATTCCTCCTTCTGTTGCCAGACCCCCAGGTTGGGAAGCCTGATGTGGGGCTCAGAACCTTCACTCCAGTGGGTGGACTTCTGTGGTATAAGTGTTCTCCAGTCTGTGAGTCACCCATCCAGTGGTTATGGGATTTGATTTTATTGTGATTGTGCCCTTCCTACCATCTGATTGCAGCTTCTCCTTTGTCTTTGGATGTGGGGTATCTTTTTTGGTGAGTTCCAGTGTCTTCCTGTCAATGATTGTTCAGCAGTTAGTTGTGATTCTGGTGCTGTCACAAGAGGGAGTAAGCACATGTCCTTCTACTCCACCATCCTGAACCAATCTCAACCTACCAAAGTCTTGAAGGTTTCCACAACTCAAGAAATGGCTGGAAGAATGACCACAGTTTTGGAATAGGGATGAGATGAAGACCTCAGGAGACAGACCCAGGTGAGGGGACAGGAAAGGAGGGGAAAGTGCTAATATGAAGAAGAAAAAGGGGGCCTGGAGATATTCACAGTGTGAGGGAAAAGCCTTGCATCCCCTTACCTCCCCCTGCCTCCAGCTAAGGGATGGCACACATCTAGCTAAACCACAGGCGCTGTGCCCAGCACTTCACCACCAGTGCTGTAGGATTGGATTCCATCGTGGTGAATTTGAAATGAAGAACTGATTGAACCTTCCTCAGGGCTCCAGGGGGTGAAGAATAGAACTTCTTTCACCCTCCCATCACTAGCAGACATCTGAGGCACCTCTAACGTGGGCAGTGGGGCTGCAAAGAAAGCCCATATGTAGATGTCCAGCTGGCTACCAGCAGGATTGATTTCACAGACTGCACCCCCCCACAGCTCTATACCACACACACACACACACACACACACACACACACACTCCCATCAGGATGAAGAGTCCAGCATCTGTATTACATATTGAAAGCAACTAGTGAGATGGTAGAAACTTATTAGAGTTTGTCCTCTTTGCTATTAAAGAAAGAAAAATAAAATCAATGGGAAGATCACAACATATGTAAATAGCCTGCTGCCGAGTATTGCTTAAAGGCAAAAAAAGAAAAGAAGCACCATGGAAGTCCAAAAGCTGGTCCAGATCACTGGCTGCTCCAAGGACAAAAGAGCCAGGAAGGAAACCTGTCAGCCCCAGCCTACAGACAGACCCAGGTAGCTATGAAAAAGTGTTGTGTGCTCAAATAGAACTTAGGTTTAAATAAAGTGATCTAGAACTATGGAATACCTATTAGCATCAAGTAGAACATTCCAAGGAATATAGTTTGGAAAGTTCTTCAGTAGAGAATTCTTGTATAATATCGGGTCCACCTAATAGCCCCTTTCTTCCTACAATATCACTAAGATACCTATGAGGTATTGCAAAGGACAAAAGTGGGCAATCATAGTAAAAAATGAAGGCTGAAAGATAGTCTACTCTGGAATCTAAGTCAGCAGGGAGTAGAAGAAAGTGGGATCTGTGTCCCCAAGGGATGAAAAACTCACAAGGAAGAGTGGCTTTTTCATGTTCCGATAACTTTAGCAAATACTGACCAGCAGGGCGTAGGCTGGTGGTATAAATCTGAGAATAAAAGAAAGTTCAGCATCACCCAAAATAGCATCCCCAGGAAACTGAATGAGCAGTTGCATTCCACAGATTTATCACAGAACAAAAACCCTTACAAACAACTCGGACAAAAAATGACATCCTGTAACGACAGTTTGATGACATCCTGTAACGATCTCTCAGATTTTTCTCAGTTGCCATTCTGTTGTGTGCTTCGTATAACACCTGGTGTTTTTGACCCTTGGAATATATTTTTTCCTTAGCTTCCAATAAGGAGTTTTAAATAGTCCTCAGTCTTCCTGTGGGTAATAGAAACTGTTAGTGGTACCTTGAAATTTTAACAAGTTAATAGCAATTTATTTTATAGTTCCTTTTTAAAAATGAGAAAGTGGCAGATCTTTTTTTATCATCTCATCATCAAGATTAAACAGCTATTAAACATCTTCCATGTCTTCATGGAAGTCAGGATATACTGAAGTACTGAACATACACCCTGGAAAAGGAAAATACCTATGTCCAAGAAAAATGATCGGTCATCTTTAGATTTCCTACTCTGGCCTCATTTACTCAGGTTCTCAGGTTACTCACCTGACCCCATGTTTTCTATGCATGGCAGTATTTTTGTTTGTCTACTACTCCTTTTTTTTTTTTTTGCGGTACACGGGCCCCTCACTGTTGTGGCCTCTCCTGTTGCGGAGCACAGGCTCGGGAGGCGCAGGCTCAGCGGCCATGGCTCACGGGCCCAGCCGCTCTACGGCATGTGGGATCTTCCCGCACCAGGGCACGAACCCATCTCCCCTGCATCGGCAGGCGGACTCTCAACCACTGTGCCACCAGGGAAGCCCTACTACTCCTTTTAAACCAGCTCTTTGAAAATGTGCTTATTAGTTCATTTATTTTCATTCTTTATTAAGGTAAAAACTCATCCAGGGCAACAACTTTTCCTGAGTTCAGCTTTGACCATATTTTCATTCATTTTAAAATGCTCTGTAATTACAGTTTTGATTTTTCTCTCAAATTTTTGTGTGTGTGTGTGTGTGTGTGTGTGTGTGTGTGTGTATGTATGTGTATGTGATTAAAACCATTTTCAGAAAATATGGTCCATCTGGTTCCTGCTTTGAGGAATTAATTGGATTTTTTTGGTGTTCTAATATGTGAATAATCTTACTAATGTTCAATGGATGCTGGCAAAAATGAAAAGCTATGTCTGCAGTCTGTAAATCTCAATATGTGTCTACTAAATAAATGCTTAAAGCATTCAGGTCATCTATGTTCTCATTTATTTTTGCTAATGTGCTTTCTCAAAGACAAGGAAGTCAAGAGCAAGCAGCCGTGGGACTGAAATGAGAGACACTTTGCAAGGACCTCCAATCACTTCTTTAGTGCCGACCCTTGGAGGAAGGAAATGCCAACCAGGGCTCTCCACCACAGCTTCCCCCTCTACATTTAGGATGAATCACCAAAGTCATTTCCTAAGTAAATGTTCTCTTTAGCTCCCTGGAGAAAACTGTAAAGAAGCTAGTTTTTTGTTTGTTTGTTTGTTTGTTTGTTTGTTTCTTTATTTTTTTGGCTGCGTCTGGTCTTAGCCGGGGCACACAGGCTTCTCTCTAGTTGTGGCATGTGGGCTCCAAGGCGTGTGGGCTCTGTAGTTCGCCGCACACAGGCTCTCTCGTTGAGGCACGCGAGCTCAGTAGTTGTGGCACGTGGGCTTAGTTGCCCCGCAGCATGTAGGATCTTAGTTCCCCAACCAGGGATGGAACCCGCATCCCCTGCATTGGAAGGTGGATTCTTTACCACTGGACCACCAGGGAAGTCCCAAGGAACCAGTTTTAAGAGAAGAGATTCTAAAAATATTCTTGGAAATTTTCAATATTGGTTCAGGGAGTTTTAAAAGAAAGAAAAATTACAGCAATCACTGTTGGATGAGAATCACATCACAGCTCCAGTTTGTGCCACCTACAAGACTAGTGGGTTTTTTTCAGAGTCAGCCCCAAAGCCAGAATCATCTTGCCTCCATGCTCAAAACCCTCTAGTGGCTTCCCAGGCTCTACAGAAGCAAGCCCAGCAAGTCCAGTGGCCCCAGACCAAGCTCAGCACCTCTGAAGCGGCATAACCCTGACCAGAACCACTTAGCTGGCATCTGTCACTTCTTGCTTGACTGGTGGTAATTTTTTTACATTTATTTCAGTGAATATACCCTAAACTCCTTGAGGGTAGAATGCCAGGCTGGATTGCCTCGGAGAAGGAAATCACTATCTTTGTGATAAGTTCGGAGTACCGTGAGTATTGACATCATCAGGAAAATCCCCAGCCCGATCTGTCATGACCAGCACACCATCTATTAGCACATCCGTGTCATGGCAATAGACGACCATTACGTCTGACGGTAGCAATGTTAAATCAGTCAGCAAAGCCCACCAGGTTAGAGATCAAATTCAGGACCTGGACTAGAGACTGGATTTTGTTCTGTCCTTGGCAGGGAATGCAGTTCCAGTCCCTGTCACAAAGTGAGGCAGATTCATCACCACCTCCAGAAAAACAACTTACAAAGCACTTGCTGACATGGCTCCACAAGGCCCTTTGTGCACCTACCCCTTTCCATCTGTATTGCTTTTAGACACACCTCAGGTTGGGTGGGGGAATGGGGAAAAAGACTGGGAATTGTTTGCATTTTATTATTTTTAAATCTCAAGTTATGAGTGATGTTAAAAGTAAAATGTATTGAGTAAGCTCAGCTGACTGTTGATGTGAGTGAAATGCATGCTCATTTGCTTACCAATGTCTTCTTTCCATGCTGAACACAAAAGGATTTTTATTGTGTTTCTAATTTGAAATTTGGATAATTACAGCAAATAGACTACTTTTGCAAAGTCACCTTTCCAACATACCGCAGACAAGAAGCAATGAGGGATTCTTGGTGATGATTTACTCTTGGAGAAATAGACATTACACTCCTGACCAAACAGCAGAAATGGAATGACCTGAAGTACCATGATTTTACCGCACAAGTAAGCTTTTTAAAATCATGCTTCTGGTTTCTCTTTAACATTTGTATTCTTCAGTTCCTTGGAGCTTCCTTCCCAGAACTGGATGTATTTGGCCTCCCCTTCACAAGGATTCAGCTGTTACTAGTTTTCCACTTAAACAATCTTTTTTTTTTTTCTTTTTGGCTGCGCTGCGAGGCTTACAGGATCTTAGTTCCCTAACCCGGGATTGAACCCTCACCCTCGGCGGTGAAAGCACGGAGTCCTAACCACTGGACTGCCAGGGAATCCCCACACAATCTTTCTTTCAAGGAGTATAATCTGTTTCACAAACGCACAAGGATAGTGACATTATTTGCTTTTTTATAAGTCTAGGTATACTAATTTAATTATATTATACTAATATGGTTAATTAATATATTATGCCAATAAGGACTCATAATAATTATGCACTCTAAAATATGATAGCTATAGTCCTTAAAAGATTGTTTTATCTTTACTTTACCTATATTACCATTTCATCACAAAAAGAGCATAGCAAGTGCTTAATAATATAGCTGTTGACCCAGAAGGCAACTATTGGTGTTTGATAATACAGTGAGAAGAGCATGGATTTTTTTAATACAACTTAGGTTAGAACCCTGATTTAGTTCCTTCCTAGCTTGTGGCCTTGGACAAATTACTAGACCTTTCTGAGCCTCAAAGATAATAATACCCACCTGGAAGAATTATTGAGAGAATTAAAGGAGATATTTATATGAGTGTATAGTGTAGTGGCCGGCACACAGAAGGCTCAACAATATTTACTGTTGTCCCCCAAGAGTGGTATTATCCTATTAAGAGGCTGTTGCCCAGTTGTAACCTGTTGACTCGAAGGATTCTATTCTACGGTAAATATTTTCGGACTATCTTTGTTCCGTATGTGAACAGTTAATAGTTAATAAAACGGCCTAGTATACACCGATCTTCTCTGATTCTCCACTTGTCTGGACACAGCTATAAACAGAACATGCCAAGGATTGGCCCACGCCCCTGTTGACTGACTGCAGCCTTCTTCAAGAGCTATGGGCAAAATTCTTTATGCTTATATGGTCCCTATGACTGAAACACAAAGCATTTTTCTGGAGATTAAATCAGGGCTTTCATATGACCCTGGTTAATAAATGTCAAGTCTCCAGTGTGAAACCTCAGAATATCCTTTTGAGGAAGGTGGTTGACAACCTTATCTTCCATACAAATAAACTGAGGCATGGAGGGGATACATCAGAGGGCTTTTTACAGATTCTTCACTCTTGTTTACTTTCAGTTCATACGTGAAGACCAGTCAGTGCTTCACGGGAGCGCTCGGAGTGTCAACAGGGCTCCACAGAGAGCATGGTTGGGGTCTCTTGGAGAAAGCCCACCATTCTCCTAACATTGTTAGGAGTCTTATGGGACAGCATGGGGAGGGGTCGGTGTTATTGAGGCAGAGGGTGCTCTGATTGGGTAAACAGTCTGAGTTACTGACGTCACACAAGCAAGTAAGCCAAAACTCCAGAGGCTGAGGCACCAGTCGTGCAAAACACAGAGTTCCCCCTTCGAGCTGAGTTCCTCTGGCTACAGTCAGCCTCTTCTCAGAAGAAAAGGTGCTCAAGAAGGGCTAAGAAGGAAGGCCTTTGTGCATCAGGAGGGGGAGAGTGCTCTGATATGCCGCAAGATGATGGAGGTCCAACTTGCCAGCTGGGGACAGTGTCGGCAACTATGACATCAAGAAGCAGAAAGATTTCCACCTCGCAGAGTAACACCCTCCACCTCAAACGTGCACCTCCAGTGGATCCTTGGGGACCAACACCCTTCTTCCTGGTTTTCTCAGACCAGAAACCCTCTGCCTGTTTCTCCTCATAATTCAGCCACACCGATAGTTAACATTTATCATCATACTACATGCCCAGTCTTTAACGCGCTGTGCGGGCTTTGTAGGCTTTGCACTGTGACCACATAGCTGAGCCAGAGCTACATCTCCCAGAATGCCCTTCTCTGAGTGGTTCCAGGTCAGTGTAGTCACAAGAGAAACTCTGCGTGAGACTTGAAATGTGGAAGTGAAGCAGCCACCATATTTTTTACGCTTCAAAGGTCAGGATGAGGCACCAGGCACTATGGCAGCTGGCTCGTGTGGTCATGGTCAATTCCTCCAACTCTTGCTCTGTTTCCTCCTGCAGCTTCTCCACAGGCATCCATGATGTCTTGGTGAAGGGCACCAGCTTCTCCTGCATGTCAGCCATGGCACTGAGTTTTGCAGGTGGGGAGAGACAGACATGGGTCCCAGTTCACTCTCATGGGCTCCAGTTTGTCTTTGTTCTCAATCACACCCACTTTTCCTAGCTTACTGCTGACCTGCTTAACCTAAAGCTACTTTATAAATGAATACAACGTTACATGTCAATTGAATCTCAATAAAACTTGGGGAAAAAAATAAAGCTACTTAAAGCTTAACATTAGATGAAGAGACAACAGCCTGGCATAGATTCCTCCACCAGTTTCTACAATTGCAAAGTCCAATCCTTATAATAATTTTGTTTTCTATGTAACTTACAGCAGTTCTGCTTCTCTGATCGAACTCTGAGTGATACACATGTATTGTCACATTTAATCCTCACTAAAATCCTAGGAGATAGGCACTATTATTATTCCTATTTCACAGGTGAAGAACTTGAGAAACAAAGAGAACAGGAAGAGGCTCAGGTGTAGTTAGTCTGGCCTTATCCTGATCTACAGAGGGGCTACTTGTTTTTTTGTGTGTGTTTTTCTTTTCAACATCTTTATTGGAGTATAATTGCTTTACAATGGTGTGTTAGTTTCTGCTTTATGACAAAGTGAATCAGTTATACATATACACATGTGCCCATATCTCTTCCCTCTTGCGTCTGCCTCCCTCCCACCCTCCCTATCCCACCCCGCTAGATGGTCACAAACCACCGAGCTGATCTCCCTGTGCTATGCGGCTGCTTCCCACTAGCTATCTATTTTACGTTTGGTAGTGTATATATGTCCATGCCACTCTCTCACTTTGTCATGTTAGTCACTTCTGTAGCTCTTCAGGCCAGGTATCTTCCCTCAGCCCAGGACAATTTTCCAGCTGTGAAACATTAGCAGCCAACATTCAGGGAAGCTGGGAAGCTGGTACACCAGCTCAATATAGGGGATCTAGGAGGGGCACCATGGTCCCTTTGCAGGGTACTATCTTGTTTGGCCTCATTTCTGTCCACCAAAACTCTGTAAGCAGCAATGCTAGCAAACCTTATTCCAGCATCTTCAGACTTCTGTAAGGCCCTTTGGGAAAAGCTCTTCTTCATGAAACTAGTCTCCAAAACTCCATTTCTGAAATGCATTCCAAAATAGAACATCAGTAATGCAGTAGTATAAATTATTGCTATCAGATCAATCTTCAGTGTACTAGAGGATCACACTAGGACTTGTCACTGAGCACTGGGGATTAGGAAAAGGGAATCCAAGGGAAAAAGGGACTGGAGGACAGACCCTGGCAATTCCAAAATGAGTCTGACTATTATCAGAAAAATCACGTCTTCTGGATTCAGACATATCCAGTTATATTCCAAAGCCTGGAGAGTGTCTGATGCTCTCTGACTGACAGTCTCCCCATTGGTTAAAATGCAATAATAATATGTGCCTTGCATATCTGTTGGAGGGGAAAATGTTTCAAAAGGCCCCTAATGCAGTGCTCATTGTGCATATAGATCAATAAATGGTATTTTATTGCAAAGACATATATCTATGCTCCCCACTCTTACTCACTGAACTTCTTCATTCCCCAATTCCAAACAGATGGATTGGATTTATCCCCTGCAGAACCCAAACAAAAACCACAAACAGGGAATTCCCTGGTGGTCCAGTGGTTAGGACTCAGTGCTTTCACTGTCAGGGGCCTGGGTTCGATCCCTGGTGGGGGAACTAAGATCCCACAAGCCTTGTGGCGTGGCCAAAAACAAACAAACAACTCAAATACTAACCAAAAAAGCCATGGTCTAGAGCACAGCTAAGAAAAGTAGAGTTGCATTTTTATTGAGCAATTTTCTCTGTCTGAAACATTACAAGACACCAAGCACTGGGGGAAGGGGCAGGAAGACAACCCATATCCTTTGAGCTGTTTTGTAGATACTGAAACCCTCACCAGGTGGAAGAAGTTAACTATTCAATACATGATGATGACCAGACTGTAGCCATGACTTAAGCTGCCACAGTTCTGAGAACTGGCCTCAAATAAATGGGAACAAACTAAGCCTCGAACTGAAAACTAACTGTAATTAAAACAATCAAGATGATGCTGATCAGACCACCGCATGATCAATTTCAAGATGACTGTAGGAGCTGACTCTGCTGTTTCTGCATGTAGCCCTCTCCCTTCACCTATAAAAAAGTCCTTGCCCTATGCCTCTCCACTGCTGGGTTGCTAGCCTCTAACATAAAGCAAACTTCCCTTTCCGCCCACCTTGCCTCTTTATTGGCTTTTTTTTTTTTTTTTTTGTGGTATGCGGGCCTCTCACTGTTGTGGCCTCTCCCGTTGCGGAGCACAGGCTCCAGACGCGCTGGCTCAGCGGCCACGGTTCACGGGCCCAGCCGCTCCGCGGCATGTGGGATCTTTCCGGACCAGGGCACAAACCCGTGTCCCCTGCATCAGCAGGGGGACTCTCAACCACTGCGCCACCAGGGAAGCCCTCTTTATTGGCTTTTGAGCAGTAAGCAACTGGACCCACTTTCGCTAACAGCTTTTTGGCTCCCAGCACGAGACTGCGCTCTCGCGATATCTGGCTCACAGTGGGTTGGGGGCGGTTCCTTCCCCATCAGCAGAGCCACCGCCATGACGCCGCGCCAGTATGGTTGCGAGGAGCTCGCTACTCCTGCGTCACTGGTCCCGGGAGGGTATTTGGGGGGACATTCCTAGCAGCTGCCCAAACCATTCGTTTTGGGAACCCTCCCTGTTTCTCCCCTGTTCGGCACTGGCTGCCAACAAACGCTTTTCCTTGGTGCCACGGAAAGATGCCTCAGGACGAGCTGACGAGCTCCAAGACCGAGTAAGTCCACCGGTGCGCACATGGCAAACTTTTCTTTTGAGCATGAGGTGCTATCTGGGCATTTTGCCCGTTGGTTCTGACGTGTGTCTGATGTTGAGGAGCATTTGTGTTGGGAAGTGTTTGTTTGGGACTCCATAACCGTCCTCCTCTCATTGCATTTGTGACAGTTCTGTCTTCTCGTGTGTGAGTATGTAGTCCATTTGTGTGATTGGTATTCTTGTTGCCTTTTGTAAAATGGTAAATTCAGGTTCAATTCATTAAGAAAAATTTTGGCTATGAAGCTATGGCTAAGTAGGTTTTTTTTTTTTTTTTAACATTGTGTGGTCAACAGTATTCTTCAGACTCCAGAGAAAACTGGTTATGATGTGTATCACTGCTGGCTTTAAGTTTTCTGCTTGAAGCACATGTACAATGTTTGTGTGACAACTGGGTATAATTGATAAAATGTGTAGCCTATAAACTATTTCCCTGTCAGCATACCTCTGCACTTATTTGTTATGTCTGATTAGTTTTCCCCCAGTGTGAATGACTAAGCAAATATATAAACAAAAAGTAGGCCTAGCCCCGAGGGACATGAATGGACCCAGAGCAGGCAGGAATCAGCTCGGCTTTGTAGCCTGAGTACTGAAGAGTTTTGAGTAAACCAAGATGGTGCTAAGTTGTTGTCCTTTCCATGGTCTTCTGATAAGGATCACGAACTGCCAGCGGCCAACCCATTTACTCCTTGTCATCTAGTGTGAAGTAATCCTGGAGAATCTCTCCATCCCCCATCCAGACAGTCCACACGGGCAACCACCATCTGATGAGCAGGGTCCCTCATGAGTCTTGTTCAACCCCATCCCCAGCATGGACAGGGAGGGATGGCTACTGGAGACTATGAAGGCATGAATAGGAAATATGAAACACACTTCTCCCACATCTTCTGTCTTGCCTATTGTTGGCCCTTTTGAATTTTACATTTATCCAACAAGACTCTAAGAAGCATCAGATGGCTGTTTAAGGCTGCACAAGTCCACCACCCAGCAGGAACTTGGCCAAGGAGCCAATTCTATTCTGCCTCCAGAGTTGTTTGGGAGAAAAGCAGTGGATGTAATAATTTACATTTGGATTTTTCTTTTATTTGTTTAGAATTTGGTGTCCCTTCCATTTCTCCTCCCTCTCTTTTCATCCCAGCTCCAATTAGAAAATTCCATTGTACAAAATTCCACTCCACAGGAACCTATATCAAATTTAGGAAGCCATTGGTTTTTAAAGAACCCTCATTTCAGGAGGGTAGGACAGAGCGTGCCATGTAATCAAAGGCAATTAGAGACATTCACGCCATTGTGAATATACATCCTTTGCATACACAATTATGAAGAATTGTTCAGAGAGCTTACACACTGTGGTGCTGGATGGTTTCCAGAAACACTTAAGGCATAAGAAGCACTTATTTGGGGCTTGCAAACATGAGTTTTGTTTGTGCTCTTATGCGTGTTTGGCAAATACAATGCAGGCTCTGCTTTCAGAACATTTGGCCCTAAATAAAAAGAAATGTGTCAGCAAATCCACCAAGAAGTACACTAAACCCAAAACTTCTGTTGGATCCAGAAGGAGGCTGAGGTAGAGTTTGTTTTCCAGCTAAAGGCAACATCTGGATGCAATCACCAAGAGTTCCGGCCGCTTTGGCCACATCTACCAGAGATACAGAAAGCCTTACCAAAAGCCCAGTGCATTCTTTGTGAAGCTTCCCAACACTTTTAGCACACCTGGGGTCAGATAGGAAGGCAGGATGTCCATGTGAGCAGGATGAGCTCACCTCGTGCCTTTCAATGATCTCAGACATTTGCTATCTACCCCAGGACATGCAAAGTACACCTACATGCGTATTGGATTTCTTGGATGCGGCGGGAGAAGGGGCGGAGAAGAACATGTTTCTGCCATCCTTATATAGAAAATAAGTAATAAATAAAGACTACAGTCCATCTACTAGGGTGAAGTACAACTCCACTTACTGTGTGACTAAGCAAGTTATATAATATCGGCCTCACTCTCCTTGTTGGTAAAACAAAAATAATAATAGTACCTGCCTCGTGAAGCTGTTGAAGACTGATAAGATGACAGATGTAAAATGGCCACACCAAGTAACTTCTCAAAGAATGTAGGCTAAAAGAATTAAATTATTTCATCATATTCTCTCTGTGTCTTCTCCAACTTCTTTTTTTTTTTTTTCTAGTAAGTCTGTGTCTTTATTCCTGTTTCACCCCTAGGTTTTTCATGACATTTTTTTCCCTTAAATTCCATATATATGTGTTAGCATACGGTATTTGTCTTTCTCTTTCTGACTTACTTCACTCTGTGTGACAGACTCTAGGTCTCATTACAAATAGCTCAATTTCGTTTCTTTTTATGGCTGAGTAATATTCCATTGTATATATGTGCCACATCTTCTTTATCCATTCATCCGATGATGGACACTTAGGTTGTTTCCATAGAGCTGCAATGAACATTTTGGTACATGACTCTTTTTGAATTATGGTTTTCTCAGGGTATATGCCCAGTAGTGGGATTGCTGGGTCATATGGTAGTTCTATTTGTAGTTTTTTAAGGAACCTCCATACTGTTCTCCACAGTGGCTGTATCAATTTACATTCCCACCAACAGTGTAAGAGGGTTCCCTTTTCTCCACACCCTCTCCAGCATTTATTGTTTCTAGATTTTTTGATGATGGCCATTCTGACCAGTGTGAGATGATATCTCATTTTAGTTTTGATTTGCATTTCTCTAATGATTAGTGATGTTGAGCATTCTTTCATGTGTTTGTTGGCACTCTGTATATCTTCTTTGGAGAAATGTCTATTTAGGTCTTCTGCCCATTTTTGGATTGGGTTGTTTGTTTTTTTGTTATTAAGCTGCATGAGCTGCATATAAATTTTGGAGATTAATCCTTTGTCAGTTGCTTCATTTGCAAATATTTTCTCCCATTCTGAGGGTTGTCTTTTGGTCTTCTTTATGGTTTCCTTTGCTGCGCAAAAGCTTTTAAGTTTCATTAGGTCCCATTTGTTTACTTTTGTTTTTATTTCCATTTCTCTAGGAGGTGGGTCAAAAAGGACCTTGCTGTGATTTATGTCATAGAGTGTCCTGCCTATGTTTTCCTCTAAGAGTTTGATACTTTCTGGCCTTACATTTAGGTCTTTAATCCATTTTGAGCTTATTTTTGTGTATGGTGTTAGGAAGTGATCTAATCTCATACTTTTACATGTAGCTGTCCAGTTTTCCCAGCACCACTTATTGAAGAGGCTGTCCTTTCTCCAAGTACATTCCTGCCTCCTTTGTCAAAGATAAGGTGACCATATGTGCGTGGGTTTATCTCTGGGCTTTCTATCCTGTTCCATTGATCTATCTTTCTGTTTTTGTGCCAGTACCATACTATCTTGATTACTGTAGCTTTGTAGTATAGTCTGAAGTCAGGAAGCCTGATTCCTCCAGCTCCGTTTTTCGTTCTCAAGATTGCTTTGGCTATTCGGGGTCTTTTGTGTTTCCATACAAATTGTGAAATTTTTTGTTCTAGTTCTGTGAAAATGCCAGTGGTAGTTTGATAGGGATTGCATTGAATCTGTAGATTGCTTTGGGTAGTAGAGTCATTTTCACAATGTTGATTCTTCCAATCCAAGAACATGGTATATCTCTCCATCTATTTGTATCATCTTTAATTTCTTTCATCAGTGTCTTATAATTTTCTGCATACAGGTCTTTTGTCTCCTTAGGTAGGTTTATTCCTAGATATTTTATTCTTTTTGTTGCAGTGGTAAATGGGAGTGTTTTCTTGATTTCACTTTCAGATTTTTCATCCTTAGTGTATAGGAATGCCAGAGATTTCTGTGCATTAATTTTGTATCCTGCTACTTTACCAAATTCATTGATTAGCTCTAGTAGTTTTCTGGTAACATCTTTAGGATTCTCTATGTATAGTATCATGTCATCTGCAAAGGTGACAGCTTTACTTCTTCTTTTCCGATTTGGATTCCTTTTATTTCCTTTTCTTCTCTGATTGCTGTGGCTAAAACTTCCAAAACTATGTTGAATAAGAGTGGTGAGAGTGGGCAACCTTGTCTTGTTCCTGATCTTAGTGGAAATGCTTTCAGTTTTTCACCATTGAGGACGATGTTGGCTGTGGGTTTGTCATATATGGCCTTTATTATGTTGAGGAAAGTTCCCTCTATGCCTACTTTCTGCAGGGTTTTTATCATAAATGGGTGTTGAATTTTGTCAAAAGCTTTCTCTGCATCTGTTGAGATGATCATATGGTTTTTCTCCTTCAATTTGTTAATGTGGTGTATCACGTTGATTGATTTGCGTATATTGAAGAATCCTTGCATTCCTGGAATAAACCCCACTTGATCATGGTGTATGATCCGTTTAATGTGCTGTTGGATTCTGTTTGCTAATAGTTTGTTGAGGATTTTTGCATCTATGTTCATCAGTGATATTGGCCTGTAGCTTTCTTTCTTTGTGACATCCTTGTCTGGTTTTGGTATCAGGGTGATGGTGGCCTCGTAGAATGAGTTGGGGAGTGTTCCTCCCTCTGCTATATTTTGGAAGAGTTTGAGAAGGATAGGTGATAGCTCTTCTCTAAATGTTTGTTAGAATTCGCCTGTGAAGCCATCTGGTCCTGGGCTTTTGCTTGTTGGAAGATTTTTATTCACAGTTTCAATTTCAGTGATTGTGATTGGTCTGTTCATATTTTCTATTTCTTCCTGATTCAGTCTTGGCAGGTTTTGCCTTTCTAAGAATTTGTCCATTTCTTCCAGGTTGTCCATTTTATTGGCATAGAGTTGCTTGTAGTAATTTCTCATGATCTTTTGTATTTCTGCAGCGTCAGTTGTTACTTCTCCTTTTTCATTTCTAATTCTATTGATTTGAGTCTTCTCCCTTTTTTTCTTGATGAGTCTGGCTAATGGTTTATCAATTTTGTTTATCCTTTCAAAGAACCAGCTTTTAGTTTTATTGCTCTTTGCTATCGTTTCCTTCATTTCTTTTTCATTTATTTCTGATCTGATTTTTATGATTTCTTTCCTTCTGCTAACTTTGGGGTTTTTTTGTTCTTCTTTCTCTAATTGCTTTAGGTGCAAGGTTAGGTTGTTTATTCGAGATGTTTCCTGTTTCTTAAGGTAGGATTGTATTGCTATAAAATTCCCTCTTAGAACTGCTTTTGCTGCATCCCATAGATTTTGAGTCGTCGTGTCTCCATTGTCATTTGTTTCTAGGTATTTTTTGATTTCCTCTTTGATTTCTTCAGTGATCACTTTGTTATTAAGTAGTGTATTGTTTAGCCTCCATGTGTTTGTATTTTTTACAGATCTTTTCCTGTAATTGATGTCTAGTCTCATAGCATTGTGGTCGGAAAAGATACTTGATACAATTTCAATTTTCTTAAATTTACCAAGGCTTGATTTGTGACCCAAGATATGATCTATCCTGGAGAATGTTCCATGAGCACTTGAGAAAAATGTGTATTCTGTTGTTTTTGGATGGAATGTCCTATAAATATCAATTAAGTCCATCTCGTTTAATGTATCATTTAAAGCTTGTGTTTCCTTATTTATTTTCATTTTGGATGATCTGTCCATTGGTGAAAGTGGGATGTTAAAGTCCCCTACTATGAATGTGTTACTGTCGATTTCCCCTTTTATGGCTGTTAGTATTTGCCTTATGTATTGAGGTGCTCCTATGTTGTGTGCATAAATATTTACAATTGTTATATCTTCTTCTTGGATCGATCCCTTGATCATTATGTAGTGTCCTTCTTTGTCTCTTCTAATAGTCTTTGTTTTAAAGTCTATTTTGTCTGATATGAGAATTGCTACTCCAGCTTTCTTTTGGTTTCCATTTGCATGAAATACCTTTTTCCATCCCCTTACTTTCAGTCTGTATGTGTCTCTAGGTCTGAAGTGGGTCTCTTGTAGACGGCAAACATATGCGTCTTGTTTTTGCATCCATTCAGCCAATCTGTGTCTTTTGGTGGGAGCATTTAGTCCATTTACATTTAAGGTAATTATTGATATGTGTGTTCCCATTCCCATTTTCTTAATTGTTTTGGGTTTGTTATTGTAGGTCTTTTCCTTCTTTTGTGTTTCTTGCCTAGAGAAGTTCCTTTAGCAGTTGTTGTAGAGCTGGTTTGGTGGTGCTGAACTCTCTCAGCTTTTGCTTGTCTGTAAAGGTTTTAATTTCTCCATCAAATCTGAATGAGATCCTTGCTGGGTAGAGTAATCTTGGTTGTAGGTTTTTCTCCTTCAACACTTTCAATATGTCCTGCCAGTCCCTTCTGGCTTGCAGAGTTTCTGGTGAAAGATCAGCTGTTACCCTTATGGGGATTCCCTTGTGTGTTATTTGTTGTTTTTCCCTTGCTGCTTTTAATATGTTTTCTTTGTATTTAATTTTTGACCGTTTGATTAATATGTGTCTTGGCGTATTTCTCCTTGGATTTATCCTGTATGGGACTCTCTGTGCTTTCTGGACTTGATTAACTATTTCCTTTCCCATATTAGGGAAGTTTTCAACTATAATCTCTTCAAATATTTTCTCAGTCCCTTTCTTTTTCTCTTCTTCTGGAACCCCTATAATTCGAATGTTGGTGCGTTTAATGTTGTCCCAGAGGTGTCTGAGACTGTCCTCAGTTCTCTTCATTCTTTTTTTTAATTCTGCTCTGCAGTAGTTATTTCCACTATTTTATCTTCCAGGTCACTTATCCATTCTTCTGCCTCAATTATTCTGCTATTGATCCCATCTAGAGTATTTTTCATTTCATTTATTGTGTTGTTCATCATTGTTTGTTTCATCTTTAGTTCTTCTAGGTCCTTGTTAACTGATTCTTGCATTTTGTCTATTCTATTTCCAAGATTTTGGATCATCTTTACTATCATTATTCTGAATTCTTTCTCAGGTAGACTGCCTATTTCCTGTTCATTTGTTAGGTCTGGTGGGTTTTTATCTTGCTCCTTCATCTGCTGTGTGTTTTTCTGTCTTTTCATTTTGCTTATCTTACTGTGTTTGGGGTCTCCTTTTTGCAGGCTAAAGGTTCGTAGTTCCCGTTGTTTTTTGTGTCTGTCCCCAGTGGCTAAGGTTGGTTCAGTGGGTTGTGTAGGCTTCCTGGTGGAGGGTACTAGTGCCTGTGTTCTGGTGGATGAGGTTGGATCTTGTCTTTCTGGTGGGCAGATCCACGTCTGGTGGTGTGTTTTGGGGTGTCTGTAGACTTATTATGATTTTGGGCAGCCTCTCTGCTAATGGGTGGGGTTGTGTTCCTGTCTTGCTAGTTGTTTGGCATAGGATGTCCAGCACTGTAGCTTGCTGGTTGTTGAGTGAAGCCGGGTGCTGGCGTTGAGATGGAGATCTCTGGGAGATTTTTGCCGTTTGATATTATGTGCAGCTGGGAGGCCTCTTGTGGACCAGTGTCCTGAAGTTGGCTCTCCCACCTCAGAGGCACAGCACTAACTCCTGGCTGCAGCACCAAGAGCCTTTCATCCACACCGCTCCTTAATTTGGGATGATTCGTTGTCTATTCATGTATTCCACAGATGCAGGGTACATCAAGTTGATTGTGGAGCTTTAATCCGCTGCTTCTGAGGCTGCTGGGAGAGATTTCCCTTTCTCTTCTTTGTTCTCACAGCTCCCAGGGGCTCAGCTTTGGATTTGGCCCCGCCTGTGCGTGTAGGTTGCTGGAGGGCGTCTGTTCTTTGCCCAGACAGGACAGGGGTTAAAGGAGCCGCTGATTCGGAGGCTCGGGCTCACTCAGGCCGGGAGTAGGGAGGGTCACGGAGTGCGGGGCGGGCCTGCGGCGGCAGAGGCACGACGTGTTCTCCCGGGGGAGTTGTCCCTGGATCCCGGGACCCCGGCAGTGGCGGGCTGCACAGGCTCCCCGGAAGGGCGTGTGGATAGTGACCTGTGTTCGCACACAGGCTTCTTGGTGGCGGCAGCAGCGGCCTTAGTGTCTCATGTCTGTCTCTGGGCTCCGCACTTTTAGCCGCGGCTTGCGCCCGTCTCTGGAGCTCCTTTAAGCAGCGTTCTCAGTCCCCTCTCCTCGTGCACCAGGAAACAAAGAGGGAAGAAAAAGTCTCTTGCCTCTTCGGCAGGTCCAGACTTTTCCCCGGACTCCCTCCTGGCTAGCCGCGGTGCACTAATGCCCTGCAGGCTGTGTTCACGCTGCCAACCTCAGTCCTCTCCCGGCGCTCCGACAGAAGCCGGAGCCTCAGCTCCCAGCCCCGCCCGCCCCGTCAGGCGAGCAGACAAGCCTCTCGGCTGGTGAGTGCCGGTCGGCCCCGATCCTCTGCGCTGGAATCTCTCCGCTTTGCCCTCCGCACCCCTGTTGCTGTGCTCTCCTCCGCTGCTCCGAAGCTCCCCCACTCCGCCACCCACAGTCTCCGCCCGCGAAGGGGCTTCCTAGTGTGTGGACACTTTTCCTCCTTCACAGCTCCCTCCCGCTGGTGCAGGACCCGTCCCTATCCTTTTGTCTCTGTTTATTTTTTTTTTTGCCCTAACCAGGTACGTGGGGGGTTCCTTGCCTTTTGGGAGGTCTGAGGTCTTCTGCCAGCGTTCAGTAGGTGCTCCGTAGGAGTTGTTCCACGTGTAGATGTATTTCTGGTGTATCTGTGGGGAGGAAGGTGATCTCCGAGTCTTACTCTTCCGCCATCTATCTTCTCCAACTTCTATGCAGAAAAGTCTTCTCCATTAAAAAACTTAAAACTTGATCTACGATTCACCCTCACAACTGACCACATCTCCACTTCTTTTTTTCTTTCTTTATTTATTTGATGTGGACCATTTTTAAAGTCTTTATTGAATGTGTTACAATATTGCTTCTGTTTTATGTTTTGATTTGTTTGGCCGCGAGGCACATGGGATCTTATCTCCCCAGCCAGGGATTGAACCCGCACCCCACTGCATTGGAAGGCGAAGTCTTAACCACTGGACTCCTGGGGAAGTCCCACCATCTCCACTTCTTTAAATGTCCAGTTCCTTGAAAGAGGAGTCTGCACGTGTGGTCCTGCCCTAAGTCCCATTCACGCTCTCCACCTGCTCCCTCCCACACAATAAGTGATGAAGATCATTCATCAAC
Organism: Stenella coeruleoalba; assembly: GCF_951394435.1. Taxonomy (NCBI): domain Eukaryota; kingdom Metazoa; phylum Chordata; class Mammalia; order Artiodactyla; family Delphinidae; genus Stenella; species Stenella coeruleoalba. Next base: position 55,973,412 of record NC_137156.1, read on the forward strand.
AGCCCTTGACACCTGACTTGGAGTGTTTCCCAGGCTCCCCCACTGACATGCTAGACACAGGACTGGAGTGGATCACTAGAATGTGGACAAACATGATATTTGCCACTTATGAGCAGAAATTTTGAATGTGCTCGCTTCCTTTACTTTGGCCTCTTGCATTCTTCTTCCATGAGAACAGCATGGAAAAGAAAGGCTACTGCTTTAGCCTGAGTCCTAGAATGAGAAGTTGCCTTGAGCCCAGGAAAGCCCTCCAGAATCGCAACCAATTCGCAGGCTTCATTTCATTTCAGAAGGCAATAAACGTTCTATTCTGTTGAGACCTGGGTTCTTTGTTACTACAGCAAAAGCTGATGAATGCCTAGTATCTGCTCTCCTGCCGGCCTAAGCATCCCTACTATAATGATCAGTAAGGGATAATCTGCCCCTTCTTCATCAAACTCCCCCACTTCCTCCACCCACCACTCTGTATACATGAGCCTCCTGGGTTTGTCATGTTTGTAACTGCTGGCTCCCCTGGCCACCAGTTATTGTCTCCTAGGTGGGTACCTGATCCAGTCTGCAGTGAGAGAAAAGCATGAAACGACCATACACACAGAAGCAGAATGAGAGGGAACCTCCAAGGGGACTTGAGCCAACGGTTAAAGTTGTTGTTTCTATGGCTAAATGTCCACATCCAGGAAAGACTTCCTGGCTTAAAGGGGTGAGGCCAAGAGGACTACACACACGGACAGGAAGCTGGAAAGGTCCTCTGTTCAGACAAGAGGGATTTACCATGAGCCTTGTGGAGGCAGGTGTACAGCAGGCTCAAGAGTCAGACAGAACAGGTTAGTGTTGAAGTGATTTCGAGCCAAGACTTTCCATTCAGACATGGTATTGATCAAAAACTTGAGGGGCCATCCAGATTCCTTCGTAGGATGAAGCTAAATCTAAAGGAAGAATTCAAGGGCCTGAGTAAAGCAGATGGGGAGGAGGATCAGCGTGGGGGGACAGTGGTCAGGCAGACCTGGGACTTTGGAGGGGAGATCAGAACACCAGGTTTCTGACAAGTCATCCCAAGAGTGTGAATAAGAGACTTTTCCACCCCCAACGGCAGCTTCTTAGAGCCAGCCTGTGGCTCAGCCTTCAATTTTTTTCCAGCATAGCAAGTCTAATCACAATCGGATGTGCTGTGACCTCCCAGACGCCACTCTGGGAGCTCACAGGAAGAGATTCCACAACAAACAGGAGTGTTCTGGGCTTTAAGGGTAAAACAGCCCTTCACCCCACACCCCAACTGTGTATTATTGTTTTGGTTTTTTGTTTGTTTTTGTTTTAAGCATTTAAAATTTTTTTTCTTTTTTTTAAATTTATTTATTTTTTGGCTGTGTTGGGTCTTGTTGCTGTGCACGGGCTTCCTCTAGTTGCGGCGAGCAGGGGCTACTCTTCGTTGTGGTGTGTGGGCTTCTTATCGCGGTGGCTTCTCTTGTTGCAGAGCGTGGGCTCTAGGCACACGGGCTTCACTAGTTGTGGCGCACAGGCTTAGTTGCTCCATGGCATGTGGGATCTTCCCAGACCAGGGCTTGAACCCGTATCCCCTGCATTGGCAGGTGGATTCTTAACCACTGCGCCACCAGGGAAGTCCCCCAACTGTGTTTTAATTGTGGCAAGAAAGATCAGTCTGCACCAATGAAGAAAAGGTCTCCACAAACACACCATCTTTCTCCTTTTACAAAGAGAGAGAGGTTAAAGCCAGCAGAGTACCCACCAATGCATACCCTTCCCAGTATATCACATCCAGAAACCTGTGGGGTTTGGGGGTTGAGGACTGGGGTGTTCTCTTGTTGGCTCGGTCCCTGCAGACTTATATGAGGCTGTGGGGCACTCATGATGGTTACAACCCCCAGATCACCTCCTTAGGCTCCTAGAGACCTGGGCTTACTGGGACTTGCACAGGGCAGGCTATGTTTGTCATGTAGGGATGACCTGGTGGGAGGGTGGGGAACCCTGACCAGCATCTGAGGAGCCAGCGAATAAAGGCAACGGTGAGTACAGCTGGTTAGGTTACAAATTATAAAGTATGGCAATAAAATAATAATAGCCAACACCGCTTGGGTGCTAAGTGCTAGGCAGTGATCTGAACATGCACACAGAAGATTTATTTTATCCTCCTGGAGAATCAGGATGGCAGAGGAGTAGGACATGGAACTCAACTCCTCCCACAAATACATCAAAAATACATCTACAGGGAATTCCCTGGCAGTCCAGTGGTTAGGACTCAGCGTTTTCACTGCCAGGGCCCAGGTTCAGTTTCTGGTCGGGGACTAAGATCCTGCAAGGACGTGGTGAGACCAAAAAAAAAAAAAAATCTACAAGTGAAACAATTTTCACAAAACACCTACTGAACACCAGCAAAAGACCTCAGGCATCTGAAAGGACAATCAAGATCTCCAATGTAACCCAGTAGGATGAAAGAAAAAAAAAAAAAAAGAAGCAGGATGGGACCTGCACCCCTGGGAGGGAGCTGAAAAAGAGGAAACGTCCCTGCACCCTGGGAGGCCCCCTCACTGGCAGGGAGATAAGCCAGGACAGAAAGGGAGCTTCAGAGGAGAGTAAAACAACTGGTCTGTGGCATGCAGAGAGAGACCTGCACAGACAGCCATGCCACCACCCTGTGTGCCCTAGCCTGAGACGCCCATCCACTGGTGGGGGCGGGCGCCTGGGTGCTGGTGCCTTGGAGGCCCTGGGAGCAGGTGCCAGTGGGTTGCCCACGTGCAGAGGTAGGGCTGAAAACACAGCTGAGCCTGGGGCCTCGCGACTTAGGAAGCAGGGCCGAAATCTCTCCCCGCAGCTGCGCAAGCTGCAGACTTATACCTCTGCTGCCTTTGGCTTTCCAAAGGGACAACGAGTGCTCCCACAGCTGGGACGGGTCTGGCCTTAGCAGCTGTGGGGTTTTGTGAGCACGTGCACATGGGGACCGGGCCGGGCCAGGGTCTGAGCTGATTCCATAGCCCCCACAGTGGGTCCAGGGGCAGGAGGACCACGGTCCTGGGACCTGACTTTAGTGGATCTGTGCTGGTGGCCTTGTGAAAACAATGCCTCAGGGACACCAGGGCCGATTTCCGGCCTCCCCACGGTTGAGGCAGGGCTGAGGGCAGTGCCAACGACAGTGTACTTTGTGAGCCCACACAACGGGTGACAGGTGACACCACAGAGCACACTCACCAGTGAACAGCTCTAGCAGAGGAATACTCAGTGGCTCCTCTCCCAGTGGGAGCACGCCAATCCTACCTAGCTCACGCCACAGCTCAGAAATGGATCTGGGGGCTTCCACTCCAACAACTAGGGAGCAGACCCAGCCCCTGACAGGGCTGTGACAACCACAGAGCAAGGAGGAGGCCCCGCTCAACATCCAGGGCAGGCTTTGGTCACCACAACACCAGTCACACCACCTAGCAAGCGGATAACGGCCAGCACACACTGAGGAAAGAGGCGGCAGGCATCCATAGTAAAAACGGGCCTCACACCAAAAATCTGAAACCCATGCAGGCTATGCAGGAACACTCCCACATATAAATATTCCTCCAAGACCACAGTAGATAATTGTTTCTCCTCAACTCATAGAGCAAAAGAAATATAAGTAAAAATGAAGAAGCAGAGGAACCACTTCCAATTAAAAGATCAAGAGAATTCCCCTGAAAGAACAAGCAATGAAACAGACCTCTTCAGTCTAATTGACTCCAAGTTCAAAAAGGAGATAATGAGAACACTGAAGAAATTAAGGACTATTGTTAGAAATGCAGATTACTATGAAAAGGAACTAGAAACTATAAAAAGGAACCAAGAAAAATTAGGAAGTTCATTTGCAGAGACAAGAACTGAGCTAAAAGCAATGATTAGCAGAGTAAATAATGCAGAAGAACAAATAAGTGAACTGGAAGATAGAATAATGGAAATTACCCAATCAGAACAGCAGACAGAAAGCCAAATGAAAAAAAAAAAAATGAAAGCAACATAAGAGACCTATGCGATAATATAGAGCATGCCAACCTACACATAATAGGGATTCCAGAAGGGGAAGAAAGAGAAAAGGGGATTGAAAATCTATTTGAAGAAATTATGGCTGAAAATTTCCCAAACCTAAAGAAGGAAACAGATATCCAGATACAGGAAGCACAGAGGGTCCCAAACAAGATAAACCCAAACAGACCTACACCAAGATATATTATAATAAAAATGGAAAAGTTAAAGAGAGAATTATATAGGCAGCAAGAGAAAAACAAAGAGTTAATTACAAGGGAACCCCCATAATGCTATTAGCTGATTTCTCTACAAAAATGTTGCAGGCCAGAAGGGAGTGGCAAGATATTTTTAAAGTCCTGAAAGGGAAAAATCTGCAACCTAGGATACTCTACCCAGCAAGATTATCATTTAGAATAGGAGGAGAGATAAAGAATTTCTCAGACAAGCAAAAACTAAAAGAATACAGAAATGCTAAACCTATCCTAAAAGAAATATTGAAAGGTCTTCTCTAAATAGAAAAGTAAGAATCCGTAGGAAAGAGAAAATCACAATTGGAAAGTAAATCATTTAAATAAGCCAGTACAGATTTTAAAAAATAAAATAAAAAAATTTCTGTGAAAGAACGATAATCACAATGACAGGAAAAGGATGAACACGAAACATGATGTAAAAGAGGGCATCAGAATCATAAAATGTGGGGGAGGAGGATAAGAAGATGTAGATTTTTTTCCCCTAGAGCCTATATGACTACCAGTCTAAGAGAAGTAAATGTAGAAAGGGGTTAATATACTTGAAAAACAGGGTAAGCACAAATCAAAAACATACAATAGATTCACAAAAAACAAAAAGAAGAGGACATAAATAATACAAAAGAAAATCATCAAACCACAAAAGGAAAAACAAAAAGAAAAAAAAGGGACAGAAGAAATACAAAATCAATGGGAAAACAAGGTTTTAAATGGCAGTAAATACATATAATCAGTAATTACCTTAAAAATCAATGGACTAAATGCTCCAGTCAAAAGACATAGAGTGGCAGATTGGATTAAAAAAAAACAAGAGCCTACAGTATGTTGCCTACAAGAGACCCGCTTTAGGGCAAAGGACACACATAGACTGAAAGTGAGGGGATGGAAAAAGATTTCATGAAACGGAAATGAAAAGAAAGCAGGGGTTGCAATACTCAGACAAAATAGACTTTAAAACAATGGCTATAAAGAAAGATAAAAAAGGACACTATATTTTATCCTCATAACATCCCCAAGAGATAGATGTTATTAAAAGTCCCATTTTACAGATGAGAAAACTGAAGCATGAGGCAGTTAAATTAACTTCTCTAAGATTAAGGGAGATTTGTTAAGGGAGATTTAAATTAAGGGAGACTTGTTAAGGGAGTATGTAAAGATTTAGACACAGGAATGTTCTTACAGCACTATTTTTAATAAGGGAAATGTTTGCATAGTAACACTGTAGGCAGATTTAAATGTCGATCATTAAGGAATGGATTGGGACTTCCCTGGTTATCCAGTGGTTGAGACTGCACGCCCCCAGTGCAGGGGGCCCGGGTTCGATCCCTGGTCAGAAAACTAGATCCCGCATGCCGCAACTAAGAACCCACATGCTGTAACTAAAAAGAGCCTGCATGCCGTAATGAAGATCTCACACGTGGCAATGAAGATCCCATGTGCCGCAACTAAGACTCGGTGCAGCCACCGAGCTAGCTAAATAAATAAATAAGGAATGGATTAAATAAATTACAATATACCTATACTACATTAAAAATGATCCTCTAAGTGTATGGTTTGGAGATGAAAATCTGTTTATTGTGTATTGTTCATTGAAAAATCAGGGCACAAAATAAATTAAGGCACAATCCCATATTTAGTAACTATAAATATATATGCATTTTTTTAAGTTTTGAAAGAATATGCATCCAGGTCTTATCAGTGATCTGCAGATTGTAAGGTTGTGGGTGCTTTTGGTCACTCCTTCATTTATGTAAATCTTCTAATAACAATACATTGCTTTTTTCATAAGAGAAGAGTTATATTAATTTTTTAAATAGTAAAGAAGAATGGAGGATTGTCTGAACATCAAGGTCAGGTCTGTGGAGGACAGCTAATTCCATGTACATCGACTGCAAATCCCCTCGCGCTAGTGGAATTAGTGTAATCCAGCATTTCCCAAAAGTGTGTTGCTTAAAAAAAAGAAAGGAGCCTCATGGTAAAATGAATTAGAAAACTCTGTCTACTTCTCTCAAAGATTCACAATGCATAAATTCTGTTAACAAAGAAAAGAAAGAAAGGAAAACCTATTTTACTTCGTGTAACCCAGCATTTTCCAGTCTTACTTCATCACAGAGCTCTTTTACATGTGATTCTTATTTTTGGTTCAGGAAATCCAAAAAAGAGGGGATATATGTATACGTATAGCTGATTCACTTTGCTGCACAGCAGAAACTAACACAACATTGTAAAGCAACTATACTCCAATAAAAATTAATTTAAAAAAAAAAGAAATGCTCTCACATCTTGGAGGTGGTGCTATTATTTCTCCCTCTGCCCAGTGCTAATACTCTCCCATCTTTACAGGTGTTGTACCCAAGAAAATCCCCCAGAAAACCTCCTACATTGAAATCACCACTTCAGAGTCTGTTTCAGACAATGACATTTGAAAGGATTAAATAAAAAGAAGAAAAGATAGGTATAGGCAAGTTAGAAAAAATAAGAATCATGCTCATTTATTATTTTCATGTGCTTTAAAAGTCAAAATTTTTAGCGAGATAACTAACTTTTAAAATGCTATGAGAATAAACAACATAGACTGATTACAAAAATAGATCAGGACTATTTTCTCAGTTTTCCCATAACCGAGGCTTTAGGTGATCTTACTGGGATTCATTGTATTTCCTGTATTTATCTTATTTGTAGCTTTCCAGCATCTTTTGAACACCCTTCCTATACTTTGTTGATTTTCCACATTGTGAGACCCACCAATGCAAGATGGAAACCAGGGAACTTGCTTTCCTGGCCTTCCTTGCAGTTAGGACACAGGAAGTAAAACAGACAGCCCTGCAGATTTCCATGAGGAAAACAAGACATGGAAGGATGCAGCACAGAGTCCATTTTATTGGAAAGGGAGAGGGAGCTTGGGAGAGAAATATCAATCTTATAGAAACTGTAACATCAGAGGATTTCACAGCAGTGTCTCAGGTCACTGTCCTTTTTTTTTTTTTAAGGCTAATTTCAATTATTATTATTCTTTAATTTTATTGAAGTATAGTTGATTTACAATGTTGGGTTAATTTCTGCTGTACAGCAAAGTGACTCAGTTATACATATATACATTCTTTTCCATTCTGGTTTATCACAGGATATTGAATATAGTTCCCTGTACTATGCCATAGGACCTTCTTGTTTATCCTATATATAGTAGTTTGCATCTGCTAATCCCAAACTCCCAATTCTTAGGGAGTCTTCCTCACCCTCATCACCCTTGGCAACCACAAGTGCGTTCTCTTTGTCTTTGAGTCACTTTCTGTTTCATAGAGATGTTCATTTGCATCATATTTTAGATTTCACATATAGGTGATATGGTAGTTGTCTTTCTCTTTCTGACTTACTTCACTTACTATGATAATCTCTAGTTGCATCCATGTTGCTGCAAATGGCATTATTTTGTTCCTTTTTATGGCTGAGTAGTATTCCATTGTATATATGCACCACATCTTCTTCATCCATTCATCTGTTGATGGACATTTAGGTTGCTTCCATGTCTTGGCTATTGTGAATAGTTCTGCTGTGAACATAGGGGTGCATGTATCTTTTCGAATTATAGTTTTGTATGGGTATATGCCCAGGAGTGGGATTGCTGGATCATATGGCAACTCTATTTTCAGTTTTTTAAGGAACCTCCATACTATTTTCCATAGTGGCTGCCCTAATTTACATTCCCACCAACAGGCAGGTCACTGTCCTTGATGAGAAGTGTGGGGTGGGTGTCCAGTCATCATGGGACTGTACATGTGAGGAGTCCTAGAGAATATAAGTTTGGTTTTCTTCCTGACTTCAGAGCCTCCACGCCTGATTCCGTGAGTATTCAATAACTTCTTTTTCTATTTAAGCTAGCTAGAATGGGTGAGCAATGCATGGTTCCAGAACCAGACATTCAGACACACTTTAAGTCTCTAAAACCATTATGCTACCCATCCTCACAGGAGGAATGAAGGATGCTAGAGAGTAGGCAGGTTATTTTTTTCTGATATTCCAAATGTTAACTAGATGGTTATTCACTTTATTCCATCCACTTCGTGTTCAACTTTATATTTGGCTGGCCGAAGTTTATTTTGACTGGCAAGTCTAGATTGTCTAAGTGGCTAATTTCATGCTACACCAAAACCAACAAGTGGCCTTAAGCACTTTCCTTTCTTGGATTCTGTAACATATCATGTCTTAGTTTTCCTCCTACATAATCGGTTCCTTCTTTGCTTCTTTATGACTCTTCCTCCTCTATCCAAAATCTAAATGTTGGCATTCCTCAGGACTGGGTCTTTTCTTCTCTCCTCTTATCCTCATTTGATAAACTCGAGAGTCCTATAGTTTTAAATAAGACCCTTACATAGGTGACAACTACCTTTACCTCCACTGAGTTTTAAACCTAATATACCACCAGAGGATGATCTAGGAGATATCTCAGACTTCACCTGTCCAAAATGGAATATCCAAATGGCATGTCTTCTGCCTGGTTGCTCACACCAAACACCTGGGACCCACCTTTTATTCACCTCCCCTGCCCACTACTTCGTACATGATTCAGCAAACATTGAAAGAAACTGCTATAAGATACAAAAGAAATTTTTATAACGAATCTAATTTATGATCTCACTAAAGTACAAGAACGTATCAACTCTATTTTTTAAATGTACAGTAAACGAGAAAAGCAACAGGCTAAAGTGTGGACTCAGGATAACAACTCACTGGAAAAAATGAAGAAGTCATTGAGAAATCATGGCAAGGAATTAAAAACACAGGAATCAGAATTGAATTCTGTTTTGATGCTCATAAAAAAAAAACCCCAGAATCAAAGCTACAGATATGTAACATAAGGAAAAGTATTCAACAGTAATAATAGTCCAGATTTATAATCCCAAATTAGAGTATCAAAGATCAGGAAATGGTATGGCGAGGGGGGAAATATAATCAAATCTTAATCCCAAGAATGACATAAGGACCTTGAGTCATTGAATTTAAAAATTGGAGAAAGAGATTAATGTTTCAGAAAAGTTGAACAATAAGAGCAAAACAAAGCTTGACATACACTTAGCAAGTGACTAAGAAAATAAAAAGGAAATAGGTAGACAAGCAAGCAGAAAAGTAAGTTGTCAAATGCTAAATATTTCTATTAGAAAACAAATGACCTGAGGTAAATTCCCCTATCAAAAGGGGAGAATTCTCAGATTTGGTCAAAATGTAAACCCAGCTGCATCCCGCATAGACAGACTCCTAACTTAAAATGGTACAGAGATTTTAAAAGTGAAACTATGGGCCAGAAAAAAAAATTTAATAAAGAAAAAAAACCCATGGCAGTAATATAAATATCAAATTAAACAGAATTAAAGGCATGAAAAGACTCCTTTTATAGGGTACAGTCTGTAATGAAATTTTTTTAAATTGCGAAACGTTATTTGTTAATAGCCTCAAGATTTACAAAATAAAAACTTGTTTTGTTTTGTAAATTGCCATGCCGCCATTCTGGTGGCATGGCAATCGGGGTGCTGTACCAGCCACCCACATAACTCTCACCTTCCTCGGGATCTTTCTTTGTCATCTGATTGCATCCTGCAACCCCAAGAAAACAATCCTGGAAGAATAGAGGGGCACCAATAATCTGTTAGTCCCCAAAAAGGAAATCCCTGCATGCTCTAACAGCAGTAGATAATGGGCACTAGAGATTGTCACGAACTCCATTTATTTAAGAAAGAAAAAGACAGTGGAGGGAATTCCGTGGTGGTCCAGTGGTTAGGACTCTGCACTTTCACTGCCAAAACCATGGGTTCAGTCCCTGGTTGGGGAACTAAGATCCCACAAGCCACGCTGTGTGGCCAAAAAAAAAAAAAAAAAAAAAGACAGTGGATATTAAAAAAAAAAAAAATTCCATTTCCCCTGCCAAGAGACCCAGAATGAACTGGGCTAGGAATTATTCACCTCCACCTCCAAAGGGAATTCAGGCAGAAACTGCATGGATTTAGAGCAGGACCCAGGGCATCAAGTCCCACCCCTGACTAGTGGTAAAGACCAAATCAGAGACCCCCCCCCCCTTATTCCAACAGCAAAAAGAAAAGGGGCAGTTTTTAAAAAATGGCATAAGTGAATGCTTACCAAAAACAAAAACAAAATCCCATGATGTCTCCTGAAAAGGAAAAAGAAAGAAAAGCATGTGTCTCTGTGTGTGTTTATTTATCCTGAAAAAAATTAGGTCCCAGACTCATTCTGCCAACACTGAAGCTTATCATCTTGGTATTCTTAAGATTCTGTGGATGGAACTAAATTAAAAAGACAGCCCTGGGAACTGAAACTCAGCTGTCTTTACTCTGATGAGCAAAAGGCAGTGGGTCAGATGATTTAAACACCATGATGTGATCCCTCCAATTTTCCCCTGGAGTGGGTGTCTCTTGGGAGCAGGACACAGGATATGAAATGAGAGATGAAAGAGACAATAAATGAATTAATAAAAGAGAGACTGTGCAGGGAATCAAGATAATCACGTGCTATAAACTGAGGAGTAGGTTTGTTCCGTCCAAGTCTCTATACCGAGGAGAAAAAAATGCTTCATGGAAAGCCAGGATAACATCTCTTGTCATCCTTACGACACTCTGAGATACACACACATTATCCTTATTTTACAAGGGAGCAAGACAGGTAATCTTAAGCCAGGCACCCAGTAGAGGTCAAGTTCACTCTGTGGACAAGAGGGATTGAAACCCACCCGTGTTTAAGTCCACAGCCATATCTCAACCACGACACACTTTCTATCTCTGACGTTTATGCTGGAATGTGTTCTGTTGATATTTCCTTGCTTTAGTTGTGCGAGACCATGGTTATGCTATAGTAAAGGGCTTTCTCACAGGCTGAATACATTCCTGTATCTTAGTTAAATTCCCTTCATTCTAGAAGCAGACTGCATAATATGTGTCTTTGGGAGCTAGAAGGTGCCTTTCTGGTTGAGACATTTTTGGTGGAGTCTGTGTAAAACTACAGAAAAAAATATAACTAAGACTCATCTCTCAAAAAAAAATCTAGATAATTTAAGGGACTGTGTTAAAACTTTTACATTCTGGGCTTCCCTGGTGGCACAGTGGTTGAGAGTCCACCTGCCGATACAGGGGACACGGGTTCGTGCCCCGGTCCGAGAAGATCCCACATGCGGAAGAGCGGCTGGGCCCGTGAGCCATGGCCGCTGAGCCTGCGCGTCCGGAGCCTGTGCTCCGCAATGGGAGAGGCCACAACAGTGAGAGGCCTGCCTACTGCAAAAAAAAAAAAAAAGGGAAAAAAAAACTTTTACATTCTACTTCATCTTGGTGTATAGAAACAGCTGCAGAAATCCTACATATAAAGCCTTTGTCAAAAATCTTTACTATGTCTTCTTTCAACTTACCGTGATTCTTCCAAGACATTTGAAAAGTCTTTGGGAGAGCCACAATGAGCAAACCCCACGTCTCTCATAAATCACGCTATTGTTTAGTGATGCACCATCAAGACGGGCCCCATTTATCTCCCCAGAGCAAGCCTGGCAAGAATATGTTCAGAAAATATTGGTCATATTATCTTTCCAAAAGATTAAGAGAAGGATTTGCTTACCTATAATGATTTATGGAACTGACAAGCAGGTGCACAAGTGTGGCCAGGGAATGCAGAAGAATAGACAGAACGGCTTAGAACAAAATTATGGCGTCAGGGCCGGAAGCTGATAGCTCCATTCTCTAATGGGACAAAAGAACTGGGATTCATAAATCACATTTGTCAAGAATAAATAAGAAGAGAACCAGACGAGGCCAGTGCCCCCTTGCTGTTTCTATCTTCATCATAATTTCTTGGCCTGCCCTGCCCTGCCTCTATCAGAGATAAGGGCTTCTATTGCTTTCTTGCTATTTCCAGATTAGGTCTAAACACCAGTAAATAAGACACACTGGCTTCTGTTAGTGTGTCCTGCTCCTATCTGACTTGCCTGGTGACTGTTAAATGATTTTCCGTGACTTGATGCTTTCAGCAGTGAACGAGAGTATCTGAGCAAGACCCCATGTCAACCCCATCCAGTGAACAAGCCTGAATTCCAGCTCCAACTCTGCCAGTACCTACCTGGGTGACTTCGGACAAGTTTTCTGTTTTCACTTCATTCATTTGCAACATAATTAAAAAATACATTACCCATTGGACTTCCCTGCTGGCGCAGTGGTTAAAAATCCACCTGCCAATGCAGGGGACATGGGTTCGAGCCCTGGTTCGGGAAGATCCCACATGCCGTGGAGCAAATAAGCCCATGTGCCACAACTGCTGAGCCCGCATGCCACAACTACTGAAGCCCGTGAGCCTAGAGCCCATGCTCCGCAACAGGAGAAGCCACCACAGTAAGAAGCCCGCGCACGACAACGAAGAGTAGCCCCCCACTCGCCGTAACTAGAGCAAGCCTGTGCGCAGCAACGAAGACCCAACGCAGCCAAAAAAAAAATAAGGATCACCCATCGGTTTGAAAAGCTGAGATGATAATCCAGTCGAACCAAAAGAAACCATATGAATTTATCCCAGTGCCCCAGATCCCACAACTGGTTCATTGCCAAGCACATAGGGGGCTTGGGGGGCAGAAGGCAAATGTTTATAAAATTGACTGAAAGATGTCTCATATCTCTAAATGAAGAAATGCAATAGAAGTCTACAGGATTTGTCAGTCTTCTTAATTCTCAAGTCGTATCTTTGAACTTGTAAAAAAGAATAGCTAACCATCTGCTGATTTAATTGACATTTTAGCACCAACTGAAACGTTCTGAAATAAAAATACTTTTTAACTTCCTAGTTTTTGCAGAACATTCCCTCCTTGTGTTTTATTGTGGCCCTAACTATAATTCAAAGACAAACAAACTTCAATACAATCCCCCTCCTACCCCCAGCAGTTCCTTGTGCTATTTCAAGCTCTAACTGCACCATGGGTAGCAGTTAGCATAAGCACCTCACCAGAAAACCTTTATTTTCATTCCCTAGAGAAGACAGCTAACCTCCAGGTGTTCTGTTCAGTGGATAATGGGCATGCTGGGATTCGTATGCGCTTGTTTTTATCCATTTTGAAGCCTGAGCTTGGAACAACTACATTCTTAGACTGTTTGCAAGATTAAAATATGGGAGGTATAACTAGACCAGGTTCTTATCCCCGGCTTCCTCTCCCCAGCTCTCCTCCATTCATCGCCCACACCCCAATAAGGAGGCAGTACTGGGTGCCCCACTCCTCACCCTCAAACTTCACTGCCCCCAGCTCCACCCCTGCACAGACCTGTCCTGGCTCCTGACTCGCTGGCTTCCTCTCTCGTGTCCAGATCTGTGCTCACCTCCTAGGCATTTGCCATCTGAAATTGGATTGACAGCACTATTCACAGGAAATAAGGTATATCTAAGTGATTTCTGTGTTTTGTCTTAATAAGACTCACAGACTCATAGTAGAAAAATGAATCCCCCGGAAGTATGTTGACAGAAATGGAAGAAGAGGGTTTAAAGCAGTTTCCGCAAGCTCAGGATACTCATCTCCAATTTTTCATGTGGCCCTACCGGGCATGACAACTTTGTGGCTCACACCACATTCAACTCATCACGAAGTTCACCACCAGACTGGTCTACATTCCATTCAAAGACAAAGCCACTGGTCAGCACTTAGACGCAGCAGCAATGCCAAACTGCTGTCAGAACTCTAAACGTGTGATAACCATTTCCATACTCAGTGTCCTCATGGGCCAGGCACAAAGCGTTGTCTGACTGTCACAGTCCTCAGGCCATGTGTTGAGCAACACTGGGTGCAGGACTGAAAACCCTGCCTGTTGGTACTCCATTCTGCAAAAACTCAAAGGAAACCTTTTTTAAACATCAGAGTTTCACTCCAGGGCCTGCGAAATGTTGGTATGTTGGGGGCAATTCATTTAACCACCTAATGCCTCCAAAACCATGCAGATGGCAAAAACACTGACAGATGTCTGTGTCTTCAGTTTTAAAATTATGCCATTTCTATACAACATTAACTTTACATTCATTTATAAGGAGTATGTTTTTGTTTGGAATTCTTGTAAATAATAATAGTCATTTTACATTCATAATGAAAGCAGCTTCAGTCAGACAAATCCAATTAACATGAACACACAGTGCTTTCACCAACAAAGAAAAGAGAGAGAAACCACAAGGACAAACTCCTGTGGCTCAGAGGAGGAACATGCCCCAGAGGAGGAACAGAGTGAATTCTAAGGACTCGTCTCAATTTACGCCCGAACTCCTGAAGCCAGACCCACGGCTGGAAAGCTCCAGCATTGTTGTGACGACCCAGCTGATCCGTGTGTGTGTGTGTGTGTGGACTCAGTCCACACATGCAACACAGCCTCCCACCCCGTAAGGCATCAGAGAAGCAAGAAGTGGAGGCCTTAACTTGGCCTGGGAATTGTTTGCAACCACTGACTCCTGTGAAAAAGGCTTTCATGGAAATATTTCGCTCTTGCACCTCACTGAATGGTGCCCCACGTGTCTCTAGTTCGACTCCCACTTTAGGGCTCTGCACATCTCTCTCCCTCCACATCTGTCTATGTGTCTATGTCCAAGGCTCTCAACCCCAGCGCCCCAGAAAATAGTTGCTGCACAAATAGACCCCCAACTGTTGGTCGTGCTTAAGATCTACTCTTCCTTCAACAGGGGTACATTCCAAGCCAGTGTCAGCTGACACTCTGCACTGCGGAGCAAGGTAGAGGGGAGCGCAACTTGCTGGGAATAAGGTGAGGGCTCAGCAAGAAGTCAAACAGGACCCCAAGGAAGAACGTGACAATTGTGCCCCCCAGGTACATTGAGGAGTGTGGTCAGAACAGTAACTGTTTTGCTCAAACAGAAGCATCATTCTAAGAGGCAGACCAGTTGCCACTGAGGTGATGGACACTTTTGAAGGCAGCGTGAGACATTGTTATACAGTCATGGGATCATGCTGGAGAGGCTGCTGGCTTGCTAATGGCAGATCAATTCCTATGATCCCTCATACAGTGGTGCCCCAAATTCAAAGGGCTGCTTCACACACAAAAAGCTGAGACCCCTGCTCGCTACATTTCTCTTCCCACCTTCCAGAACAGTGTTTCTGAGGGTGGGAACCAGAGGTGATGGGAGGTCATGGAGAGGCTTTAAAATGTAAATTCTCAACTCGCACCCCGATCCAAAAGGTCAGAGTCTCCAAGAGTGACTCCCCCTCAAAAATGGATGGTCTGGCTGGAATATGGAGGAAATCTCAGGCCCGAGTGAGACAGGCCACCCCTGCTGGCCTGGATCCTGAAGCCCAGCCTTGTAGAGCTGCTCTGCTGAGCCCCACCCCCAGCAACACAGGGAATGCATTTCAATAAAACACAGAGATGTTATAAGGGATCAGGACCACAGCTCATCCTCCCAGCACCTCTGTAATGGTGGTTTATTATCACCTGCCTTGTCAGTTCGAAGACACAGAGAGTCTGAAAGGTTAAGTGACTTGTCCAAGGTCATGCAGCTAGACCAAGGGCAGTGCAGATACAAACCCAACTCTTTCCAATCGCAGTCCCTGAGCCAGTCCCTCTACACCACTCTAGCCTTCCCCTGATTATCACCCACGGCATGATCTGCACATCGCTGGCTGTTTTGGCTCATTTCAACACTTATTACTTGGTTGTTTTGCCATAATATAGAAATTACGGAGTGCGTTCGTAACTGCTCCTACCAGCTTCCCCTCCCATGCCCCCGAGGAGCTCAGGCCAAGTTATAGACAGGGGAGCTTCACCCACATTAGAGGGAAAGCATGCAAATCAGCATCACGCAGAAGAAAAAAAAGAAAAGGAAATTATTTATACTTTTTGCACAAGAAATTGTCAGTCATTACTTGGCAAATGAATGAACTCTGTGTAGCCTTTTAAACCTAAAACAAAATCACGTATTTCAAACTGCCATGCAAGAAATCTGCACACACACAAAATTATTTAAACTCTGAAATTTGACCCTTTTTATTGTTACAAATCAGGGAGTTGGCAAACTGAGATGTGAGTCAAATCTAGCCCACAGCTAGATTGTTCTTGTACAGCCAGCAAGCTAGGAATCATTTTTATATTTTTAAAGAGTCGTTCAGAAGGAAAGAGTATGTGAGAGACCAGAGACTGTATATGGCCTGCAAAGCCTAAAATATGTACTCTCTAGCTCTTCATAGGAAAAAATTGCTGAGCCCCACTCTAGATGATATAAATAATTATGCTAAGACCATGCATTCTCAACACGAGTGATATCACAATAAATTTGATTTTTAGGGGGGTGAAAAAACATTTACTCATTTATGTGTAAACAAAGCTATACAAATAGTACATAAACAGAGACACAGCATATCTGTGGTTCGAAATTTCATGGAGTAGAAACAGTTAGGAAGAGATGCCTAAACAGTTTCCTTAAGGGACAATGATGAAGAGGAGTCTGGGAAACATTGGGCTAAACAATAGCTAAGAGTATAGAGGGTGTGGCTTTGTGTGTGAGATGCACAGTGTTCTCAGCCTTCATCTTCATGGCCCAGTGGAGAGGCTTTCCTCCAAGGTCAGACACAACCATTAGCACATGCACCTATTCAGAACTCCAACATCACTGCCCCAACCCTGCCAGGCAAGCCCATGTGTCTCACACATGGGCCATTTCTATTATTAAAAATAAAGTCAAGGGGACTTCCCTGGTGGCGCAGTAGTTAAGAAACGACCTGCCAATGCAGGGGACATGGGTTCGAGCCCTGCTCCAGGAAGATCCCACATGCCCCGGAGCAACTAAGCCCGTGTGCCACAACTACTGAGCCTGCGCTCTAGAGCCTGCAAGCCACAGCTACTGAGCCTGCTTGCCACAACTACTGAAGCCCACGTGCCTAGAGCCCGTGCTCCACAACAAGAGAAGCCACTGCAATGAGAAGCCCTTGCGTGCACCGCAACGAAGAGCAGCCCCCACTCACTACAACTAGAGAAAGCCCGCGTGCAGCAATGAAGACCCAACACAGCCAAAAATAAATAATTTTTTTAAAAATAAAAAAATAGGGCTTCCCTGGTGGCGCCGTGGTTGAGAGTCTGCCTGCCGGTGCAGGGGACACGGGTTCGTGCCCCAGTCCGGGAAGATCCCACATGCCGTGGAGCGGCTGGGCCCGTGAGCCATGGCCGCTGAGCCTGCGCGTCCGGAGCCTGTGCTCCGCAGCGGGAGAGGTCACAGCAGTGAGAGGCCCATATACCGCAAAAATAAAATAAAAATAATAAAAAAATAATGAAAAAATAAAGTCAAGAAATTAATTTTTTGAACTGAGAAGGTCATATGCATCACCCCCCCTCTGCCCCCACCACTTATAGGGTTAGAAGCATCTCACACCAAAGGCAAGCATCCTCAGGTCCTGTTATAACAAGTCCAAGGAGATCTGATGCCAAGCCAGAGAAGTAACTGGCAGCCAGGGAAGTAAAGCCTCAGAGTCCCTGTGTAGGAGACATTCACAAAAGGTGTTTTTGTTTTCTTTCACCTCACTCTAATCCACGCCCCTCCCAGAAAGCCGCTCTTGCTGTGGCCTTGGGAGAGCTCTATGCTGACAAATCTGGTGGATTTTTTCTTCTCATATTAATCACTCTATCTTGTAATCCTTTGAAATAGCCTCGCATTCTCAATTAACTCCTCTCTTCTTTCAGCAACTCCAAATTTGTTGATTTTCCTCTTACCTCTCTGGACGAGTCTTTCATATTTTCTTCCTTTTTATTTATTTATTTTATTTTATTGTTTATTTTTTTACTGTTTTGCCACATTGCATGTGGGAATCTTAGTTCCACAACCAGGGATCAAACCCGTGTCCCCTGCATTGGAAGCGTGGAGTCGTAACCACTGGACTGCCAGGGAAGTCCCAAGTCTTTCATATTTTCTTTCACAGATTCCTCCTCTTCCATTTGAATTTTGAGTGTCAAAATTCCCCAGGGCAGTCCTAGACCCTTCCTCTTCTTTCTTGTGTTTTCTCCCTTGGTTACATAATCCAGCCCTAGTTTTAACTGTCATCTATATGCTGAAGAGCCTCAAATTGGCATCTCTTCACCTCTCCCCTGAATTCTGGGTTCATGTCCAATCTCCTTCTCAACATACCCACTTTTTTGGGTGTGTGGAGGTTAGCTGCATTACATTTCTATAGTGTCAAGCTATAAACATGAACATATGGTTTGGTGGGGTTTTTTGCTATAGTATATTTCTAACTGATGTAGTCAGTAAGTGGTAAAACAAGAAGTGAATCTGTTTGTCTGGTTCCAAGACTCATGTTGGCCCTTGTATGTCCTGATTTTCCTGGACAATTCTGAGTAGAACTGCTCAATATTATAATATGGCATATAATATGCTCAGTATTATAATTCTCCCATCAAGCAGTCACTCCTTGACATCTCCACTTTGATATCTAAAAGACTTCCCAAATTTCAGGAAACTATTTTCCCCTCTCCTTCCAACCAGTGCTGTTCTAACCCAGGTGTATTAGTTAGAGTTCAATCAGGAAAACAGAGTCTCTCTAGGTCTTTCCAACAGAGAGGATTTAATACCAGGAGTTGACAACACAAGTGATGGAGACAGGAGATGGTGGAGCAGCCACAGATTAGCCACAGCAGGAAGTCACCATCATCTGATGAAGGGCTGGAAGGAAGGAGAGGTGGAGGTGTCATCAGAATCCGGAAGCCAGTGCTGTCCAGGGAGAGATGGGACCATGAAGACTGACAGAAGCTGGAGTCACAGAAGAGACAAAACCTCGGCTAGAGATACCTGATGCAGACAGAGAGGGAATACAAGAGCTTCTCCCTTCCTCTTGCTAATCAGTCTTCTGCCATTGCCTCCATTGGCCGAACCAAAATCCATCTGACAATGAAGCCTGGGCAATAAGGAGTCTTATGGCATAGAGCATAACATGGGTATGATGGGGAAAGGATGTGAGGACAAACAGGAAGTGACCAATCTCTCCCTTCTCGGTTAATGGCACAGTCTCCACTGAGTTACTAAAGCCAAATTATAGAAGCAAACTACCCGATAAAGAGTTCAAGGTAACGATCATAAAGATGCTCAATGTACTTGGAAGAAGAATGGATGAACACAGTAAGAATTTGAAGCATTGGGTTAGAAAATAGAGCTGAAGGGACTTCCCTGGTGGTCCAGTGGTTAAAAATTCACCTTCCAATGCAGGGGACACGGGTTTGATCCCTGATCAGGGAACTAAGATCCCACATGCCGCAGGGCAACTAAACCCATGCGCCACAACTACTGAGCCCACGTGCTCTAGAGCCCACGCACCACAACTAGAGAGAAGTCTGTGTGCCTCAGCAAAGATCCCACATGCCACAACTAAGACCCAACACAGCCAAATTAATTAATTTTAAAACAAAGCAAATAGAGCTGAAGAATACAATAACTGAAATAAAAAATACACTAAAACAAATCAACAAGAGATCATCAACATATGTTATCAAATTAAAACACCTATTGTGGTCAAGATGTCAGTCCTCCCCAAATTATATATAAACTTAATACAATCAAATTAAAATTGCAACAAAATATTTTGGAAAAATTAACCAAACAATTCCCAGTTAGTCTGGAGAATATTCAAGAACTTTTTAAAAAGTAGAATAGTGAAGGATGTTAAAATATCTATAAAACTACAAGAGTAGATAGACATAAATCACAACTCACATTTAAATACAGTTTGACGGTTTTCCAAATGCATTTACTTCTATTATCTCATTATTATCTCATTTGATCCATCTCATCTGTAGAGATGGCTATAACCATTAATCAGCTATACTTTTGAAATCAGTCACAATTTTATATATAACAGAGCAGGTAAAATGGAGGTTGAAATGTGAGAAACGTCCTTGGTTTATTAAAAGATTGCTTTTCTTTGAATATAGAAATAGCAAGATGTTGACATGATGACAGTACAAGCAACAGTCTCACACAGAGTTCTCCCTTGGGTTTCTAAAATCTAATATTAATCAACTACTTAGCACAAGCTTTAAGAGTTAGTTTTTTCCCCATAATGCTGTAATCTTTCCTACTTGTCTTACAATCCCTGATTTTTGGTACATCTGTTGCTACTATGATTTTTGTTTGTTTGTTTATAGTGTCAGCATATGTTTAGAAAGCATTTGAGCTGGCTCAAGGCTTGTACCTTGTACCAGTCATGTTCTGCTTGGTGTACTTGCAGACTTGCCTGACTTTCATCTTCCCTGCAGTGATGGCAGCTACTTAAAGCTGACTTGGCGGCTGTGCAATACCTAACACAGTACTACATCCATATATAAACATATAAGAATGAATATATTTATATTCGTGAATCTGTCAAGTCTTTAAAATTATGATGATTGATGATGATGATGATGATGGTGCTGATGAAGCCTCTATCCACAGCATCAGAGTATAGCAAATTATTTTACCAGCTTCCTGTAGAAAGCATACATGGGAAACTCTACAATATGGACTTTCCTGGACAGTTCAGGAAGTATGCTTCCTATTCTCCAAACTTAAGCCATCCCTGAAGAGCTGGGATGAGATGTCTGTATAGCCAGTAGACATCTCTTGCAGAGGCTAGAGGGCTAGCTGTGCTTCAGGACCATCAAATATTTCCACTCAGTAGGTCCTATAAAGGTTCCAGTGTTCATCCTGGAATTAGCTGTTAGATTTCCAATGACTGGAAAATGAGAATTAAGAAGAGAATTATTCATTTAGACATTCTCAGTGAGCATTAAGAAACCTAGTTACATACAAATATTTTTCTCATGCTTGTCTCAAAAATATCCCATTTTTAACTAAATGAATCCTTTAAAAGATGTCTCGGTGAGGAATATAGTCCTTTTTATATAGTATTATACATATTTCTTGAATATGTATTTTATACCCCCTAAAAGTTACTTGTATGGTCAGTTTTATTATGTAAAATTGACAGATGCAGTTATGTGACTTCAAAGGAGTTTCATAAAGTCATAAATTCCTCAGCCTATGCCCACCTATCTCATGCAACCCATTTTAGTTGTCTAACTATGTTTCATTTTTATTTTATTTATTTATTTTTTTAAGGAACATTTATTTATTTTCTGGCTGTGTTGGGTCTTCACTGCGGTGTGCGGGCTTTCTCTAGTTGCGGTGAGCAGGAGCTACTCTTTGTTGCAGTGCGTGGGATTCTCATTGCGGTGGCTTGTCTTGTTGCAGATCACGGGCCCTAGGCATGCGGGCTTCAGTAGTTGTGGCGCGTGGGCTCAGTAGTTGTGACTCGCAGGCTCTAGAGCTCAGGCTCAGTAGTTGTGGTGCACAGGCTTAGTTGCTCCGTGGCATGTGGGATCTTCCTGGGCCAGGGATCGAACCCTTGTCCCCTGCATTGGCAGGCGGGTTCTTAACCACTGCGCCACCAGGGACGTCCCTATGTTTCATTTTTCAAAATAATGACAGTGAGAGAAGGGAACCAGGCCTCCTGTACAAAAACAAATCCATATTTCTCTTCTCATAAAAAAAAAATGAGGAATTGTCTATCTCCTTGGGAGACCAAGACATTGTAGTGAATTATGAAGCTCTAAAAAAAGTCCTGGACCTGTTTTCAACCTCAAGCTGATCGTCTGTGTGTGACTCATTCACAGTAAATCTATGCCCGAACATTTTTAGCCTTAACCAAATGTTGTCTCATTATCCCCAAGCTGAAACTACACAGAAAGCTCAGCCAACCTCTCGCTTTCCTTCGACAATTCACACTGCCAGGAATACAGTCAATTCTGAGTAATCCTTTTTTACTCCTTGGCTAGTGATTATGCTCAAACCCCTCTGCCTTTGAGATTGTGTTCTTTTTTTAATATTTGTTCCCCTGTGCTCTTCTCCCCTTCTGCTGGTCCTCATCGGCCCTTGCACCCAGCAGCAGTCCGTGGTCTCAGTCCTAGTGTCATCCTTGATGCCTCCTCCTAAAACCAGTCAGGTCCAGGGGCTGCCAATGGAGGTGGGAGACCATCTTCTCCAGTCTTCATTGTAAAGCAGGAAGCCCCTGATTTTAGGCAGAGCTGAATGGAATCCCCTCTCCCCTCAAAAGCCAGCCTACTCATCTGTCCCCCTCCCTCCCCCGCAAGGGTCTCTAAGTGCCTGTGTTTTTTTATCTTATGTAAGTGTCAGAAACCAAGAGAGAAATTCTCCTCTGGCCCCAAGTGCCTGACAGACTGAGCCCTGCTTTCCCACCTCCTCTAAGACAGCCCAGTATCTAGACTGGGTCCTCCTCCTCCTCATTCCAGCTGTGACTACAGCCAGAACAATGAGCTGATCCTCACGTTTTATCTGTGGTACACCTGCCTCATTGCCTGGAATCAGACGCTCTTCCTATGTGCATGCCTAGCTCTAAGGAGAGTGGCCGTGTTCCTGCTGAGACAAAGCTGCATAGGCTGATCATCTCCAGGACCAAGGTCATCTCCATGTCCAGGTTGTTGCCGTGCTTCTCTTGAGGGCTCCCCGCCACCTGCCCTCTTCATCTGCTCTTGGGTTCTCCCCTTTGCCCCCGACATGCTCCATAGCCAGCATTACTACCTCACTAAGAGTTACAACTGGCCCAGGGGCCATCAGTGCAGATATTTCTGAGATAGAGTGTCAGAGACTGTTTCTAATAAAGGCGACATTATACTCAGCTTCAGGCTTGAAACTGGGGTAACTGACCCTTGGCTTCTCAGAGCCCAGGATAAACATAGCACAGCTTCTTGGGGCATTAATTTTACTTAATAGCAATAGTGTCCAACTTCCTAACTATTAATATAAAGTATGGGTTATTGTAGAATAAAAAACAGAATGTATGTTAACTTTTAAAGATGAAGCCCAAGACTTCTAGGGCAATTTGAAATTCAGGTGGAAATATCAACATGATTCCCAACCCCTCACACCACCCCATCGCCTCCCAGGTGTGGCGGTTCCCTCTTGTCACTTGTTACCAAGAACATTGGAGAGACAGGGCGGTGTGATCATTTCCCATTGTTTAAAGTGTTTCTGACAGGAGTAAATGTTTTAAATTTATTTTTTATTGAAGTGTAGTTGAAAAAATGTTTTGCTTTTTTTTTTTGGCCTTGCCATGCAGCTTGCGGGATCTTAGTTCCCTGACCAGGGATCGAACCCAGGTCCTCAGCAGTGAAAGCACAGAGTCCTAAGCACTGGACCGCCAGGGAATTCCCAGGAGTAAATTTTATGTTTTATAAATATGGCCCTTTCCCCTCTGGCCCTGCCACTGACCATTTTCCTGAGGCATTTCTAGATGTGCTCGAGAAGAGTTTAAAGAACTGAAGTGGCTTTAGAGGGTTTTCTTCTCGACTGACATTTGAAGTGGAATTATTTTTTGTGAAGGTTACAAACAAACTGATGTCTCAGTAATTATGGATAATTAAAATTTTCTTTTTTTCCTGCTGTTATAAACAGCTGCAATGAACATTCTTATAGACATATTTCTGCACATATCATAAATTATTTTTCTGAAGATACGGAGGTAGCGCTTTCTAAAAATATAAGTTGGCCTAATATTTCTATTTTTATAAACCCCAGGACTAAATCGTGAATATGAGACAATTCTCTCGTGCCCAAAGGAGGTGTATCTGTGAATACTGAGGTCATACTAAGGTTTGTAAAGTGTTATCTTCAGGTCACCTGGCCACATCTGATCACAGCCTAAATCACTCAAGCATCCCAAATATATGAGAAAAAAAATGTGGGTACGAGACAGACGTAGTGGAAATCTAGAACTGCATTCCAGTGCCAAGCCACTCCCCCTATGGATTCTGGCTACTCACAGAAAGCATTTTTAGCACATATACCTTAGCTCTAATACTAAAATCAAGCAGAATTGTATAGATAAAATGTGACTGCAGAGAGCAGTGCACTTGAGAGCCTTAAGAGTAGCTGAAATTTAACAGGCAGAATTGTACCTTGCTTCTTCAAAATGTGGGTTTTTTTTTTAACATCTTTATTGGAGTATAATTGACTTACAGTGTTGTGTTCAAAATGTGGGTTTTAAAGAATATGGAATAACAAGGGGAAAAAAATGTGTATATAACCCCTGCAACAATGATGTGCAGCCAATACTTAGGTTCTCTTGAGGTTCACCTACAAGCTGACACTCATGGTTTGATTAGCTCTGGGCATCGCGCCACCCCCATTAAAGCTAAGAAAGCATGTATTTACACCCCAGCACTCTTTCCCTGCCCTGGGAGAACCCTGCCGAATATTTAATACTAGTGGGAGCAAGGCACTCAAACTGACATTGAGCATCATTGTGCTGGTGCTTCATACCTGGGACCATTTCATCCTCATGACCTGCGTAAACGTTAACAGTACTATCATCACCTTCCAGATGAAGACACCAAAGGTCGTGGTAGGCCTGGATTTGCTAAATGTATATTAAATTTGACCTGCAGTCCCAAACCCAACACAGATACACGATTGAGGAGGTTGACATATGGGGCCTTTCTGAGGTGGTTATAAAGGAATAAATAGCTGTGAGGACAGTTAATGACCCATTGAAATATTGATCAGTGCAGCCAGAGTACAGAGAGGGGTTGCACTGCACTATGGAAAATGATGAGAAACCCAAAGTCCACAGAAATCTCACAGATGCTCTGTCTGCAGCCTTATTTAGGGCCAAATTATGGCTCTCGATTTATCTGATGAACTCAAGTAATTTTTCAAGGTCCATACCAGCAGCACACTCAATGTCACAGCTCTGTTGTCCCTTGAATTGCAACAGAAAAGAATCGCACCACATCCATAGCATCTTTGGAAAATAAAAAATTTATGATCAGCAAAACTGAGAAGAATGTTACCCCCTCTGCTCCCCAAATCCCTCAGAAAATGCTAAGGATCAGAGGAACACAGCACTGCACAGAACAGTAAAATAACTCAAAAGCATGATTTTTATATTCAGGTTGATTAAAGACATCACCTTTCTTCAACAAGCTTCAGGAACTGCCCAGATGGATCCTTTTTTTCTCATGACTCATAAATTACACAGTTTGCTGAATCCATAATTCACAGAAACATATCATGGTGTCAGCCTTGTAAATGCCAATGCCAAGCCACCAGCCCCTTTCATTATATGCCATGATTATGGATTAAATGATTTCATAAACATATTGGTTGTTTCACATTTGGCATGAGGCTCTCTTAGAGCTCCTACAATCTGTCATCACTGTTAATGAGATCTTGACCTCCTTGTAACCCAAACAAAGAAAAGTTCCCCTTTGAATGTCAGCCAAGAAGAAAATCCAGTAGAACTTCTGCAAACTCTGCCAACCCCTCTCAAACACCATATCTGGGATGGCCTCAGGGGCAGGGCCAGCAGCGTGACCAGATGACAAGGGCCACATCTGTACAATGTGAAGCATAGGCATTAATGATGCCTGGGGTCCTTTCTCTCCCATGGCAACAAGGACCGCCAGAAACAGGGGAAACCCTAGAGCAGGTTTCTCAGACATTCACTGAACACTCCCTAATAGCAGAAAATGCTGAACTCAACGCCCAGTGGGTCCTGGAGGCACAGCTGCCGGCTCCTACCACAATTTCAAACCTTCCTGGAAGTCTTGTGTGATAGCTTTAAACTTTTATTGTATATCTTGCATCCTATTTCACAGTAGGTTCAGGCTTAGTTTATTTTATTTATTTATTTTTTAAAACATCTTTATTGGAGTATAATTGCTTTATGTTAGTTTCAGCTTCACAACAAAATGAATCAGTTATATATATACATATGTTCCCATATCTCTTCCCGCTTGCGTCTCCCTCCCTCCCACCCTCCCTATCCCACCCCTCCAGGCGGTCACAAAGCACCGAGCTGATCTCCCTGTGCTATGCGGCTGCTTCCCACTAGCTATCTACCTTACAATTGGTAGTATATATATGTCCATGCCTCTCTCTCGCTTTGTCACCGTTGGACTTGAGGCTATGGGGAGGGGGAAGGGTAAACGGTGACAAAGCGATTAAGAGGCATGGACAGGCTTAGTTTATTTATTTATTTTTTTGAACTTTATTTTTTTATACAGCAGGTTCTTATTAGTTATCCATTTTATACATATTAGTGTATATATGTCAGTCCATTTTTTAAGTGAAACTGATATTTCAGGAAGTAGAGCCATGTCTCTCCTGGGCATTGAGTAGGCTGTGACCTTTACCCACACAAAAGCCCCAAGGATCCACATGCCCCACTTAATCCTCAGTCTTAGGGAGCTTTCTTTCCTTCCTCCCTCCCTCCCTCCCTCCCTCCCTCCCTTCCTCCTTCCTTCCTTCCTTCCTCCCTCCCTCCCTCCCTCCCTTCCTCCCTCCCTCCCTCCCTTCCTTCCTCCTTCCTTCCTCCCTCCCTCCCTCCCTCCCTTCCTTCCTTCCTTCCTTCCTTCCTTCCTCCCTCCCTCCCTCCCTCCCTTCCTTCCTTCCTTCCTTCCTTTCTTTTTTGGCTGCCTTGGGTCTTTGTTTGCTGCATGTGGGCTTTCTCTAGTTGCGGCGAGCAGGGGCTACCCTTCGTTACAGTTCGCGGGCTTCTCATTGCGGTGGCTTCTCTTTTTGTGGAGCATGGGCTCTAGGTACGCAGGCTTCAGTAGTTGTGGCACGTGGGCTCAGTAGTTGTGGCACACGGGAGCAGTAGTTGTTTCTCCGCAGCATGTGGGATCTTTCTAGACCAGGGCTCAAACTCGTGTCCCCTGCATTGACAGGCGGATTCTTAACCACTGAGCCACCAGGGAAGTCCCAGTCTTAGGGAGTTTTCTAAATGAGCTAGTCTCAGGTGAATATGGGGAAATTGATAAGATGGAACATAGTTTGCAGTTACAGAATATTCTAAGTGTTTCCTTTCTTAGGTGAATCAAGCCCATTCCCTTCTATTCGTGCCAGATTTCATAAGAAATGTTGCCTTTGTGTTACTGTTAGTAGATCATGAGGCAAAGATATAGATAATTGGAAGATACATATACAAGTTGAGTGGACATCATGAAACAAGCCCAGAAAGCAGATCAGATGCACTGACCCTCACATGTAGAACAATGCTTGGACTTCAGACTTCAGGGTCTTTAAGGGTCTGTACTAAAGGGTCTTTAAGATATCCTCCTGTTCTATCTATCTACGGTACAGTCTTCAGCCTTCTTATTCACATATACCCTAAGAGAAATTTGGAAAACAATGTACATAATCACACACTTTTCTTCATAAATTTAAAGAATTGCAAAGGATATAGTATTCAGCATGTAATAAGTATTGATATTTTTGAAATCAGACCATTATATCGCTCATTTAAATAGTTCTAGAGGGCTCCCCTGGTGGCGCAGTGGTTGAGAGTCTGCCTGCAGATGCAGGGGACATGGGTTCATGCCCCGGTCTGGGAAGGTCCCACTTTAAATAGTTCTAGACCTAGAGGCAGGACGGAAATAAAGACACAGACCTACTAGAGAATGGACTTGAGGACACGGCGAGGGGGAAGGGTAAGCTGGGACGAAGCGAGAGAGTGGCATGGACATATATACACTACCAAATGTAAAATAGATAGCTAGTGGGAAGCAGCTGCATAGCACAGGGAGATCAGCTCGGTGCTTTGTGACCACCTAGAGGGGTGGGATAGGGAGGGTGGGAGGAAGGGTGACGCAAGAGGGAGGGGATATGGGGATATATGTATACGTACAGCTGATTCACTTCATTATAAAGCAGAAACTAACCCACCATTGTAAAGCAATTATACTCCAATAAAGATGTTAAAAAAAATTTTTTAATAAAAAAATAAAATAAAAAATAAATAGTTCTAGAGGAAATTATGTATCACGTGATTTGATAGCAACTATCATTTCATCTTTTAAAAAAATACATGAACAAGCTCTTGTATTTTGATGCCTTTTTTTATATAAATTTTTTTGTCGATTTACAGTGTTGTGTTAGTTTCAGGTGTACAGCAAAGTGATTCAATTATACATACACGTATATATCTATTCTTTCTCAGATTCTTTTCCCTTATAGGTTATTAAAAAATGTTGAGTATAGTTTCCTGTGCTATACAGTTGGTCCGTGTTGGTTATCTAATTTATATATAGTGTTGTGTATAGGTTAATCCCATACTCCTAATTTATCCCTCCCCCTTTCCCCTTTGGTAACCATAGGTTTCTTTTCTATGTCTGTGGATTGATTTCTGTTTTGTGAATAAGTTCACTTGTATCATATTTTTAGATTCCACATCTGAGAAATATCATATATTTGTCTTTCTCTATATGGCTTACTTCATTTAGTATGATAATCTCTAGGTCCATCCATGTTGCTGCAAATAGCATTATTTCATTCTTTTTTATGGCTGAGTAATATTTCATTGTGTGTGTGTGTGTGTATGTGTATATATATGTATATATATACCACTTCTGCTTTATCCATTTCTCTGTGGATGGACATTTAGGTTGCTTCCATGTCTTGGCTACTGTAAATAGTGCTGCTGTGAACATTGAGGTTCATGTATCTTTTTGAATTAGAGCTTTCTTTGGATATATGCCCAGGAGTGGGATTGCAGGATCATATGGCAACTCTATTTCTAATTTTTTGAGGAACTTCCATACTGTTTTCCATAGTGGCTGCACCAATTTACATTCCACCAACAATGTAGGAGGGTTCCCTTTTCTCGACACCCTCTCCAGCATTTGTTATTTGTAGACTTTTTAACGATGGGCATTCTGACTGATGTGAGGTAGTACCTCGTTGTAGATTTGATTTGCAGTTCTCTAATAACTAGCAATGTTGAGCATCTTTTCATGTGCCCGTTGCCAACCTGTATGTCTTCTTTGGAGAAATGACTGTTTAGGTCTTCTGCCCATTTTTCGATTGGGTCGTTTGTTTTTTGTTATTGAGTTGTATGAGCTGTGTATATTTTAGAAATTAAGGGGCAAAGGGACATGAATCAGAAATACTTAGAAAAGTTTAGCTCTATTCATTCAACGTGTCATGGTATGTTTTTGCTCTTTATATGAACCAAATTCAAACATGAAACATTGTGTTATACAGACACAGATCTCTGCTGGTAGTTTGTAACTGGGTAGCTCTAGTAGAAGAGAGTTAAGACCAATGAAGATTAGAATGAAGATTTTGGAAGATTCTTCAATTTCACTGATAAATATCCTCTCCTCCACCTCTTAGGCACAGCTGTGGTTGCCTACATTGCGAGCCAGCAAACTCCGTATTGTTCTGTCGTTTCTGGATCTGGGAAGCTGGCACAGGGCTCCTTCCTTTTTTTTAAAATTTATTTTATTGAAGTATGGTTGATTTACAGTGTTGTGTTCATTTCTGGTGTACAGCAAAGTGATTCAGTTATACATATATATATATATATTCTTTTTCATATTCTTGTTCATTATGGATTGTCACAGGATGGTGAATACAGTTTCCTATACTATACAGTAGAACCATGTTGTTTATCCATTTTATATGTAGTAGTTTGCATCTACTAACCCCATTACAAGTAAGTACAGTAGTAAATGTAAGACAGAGAAATTTAATTGGATTAGACATTTAACACAGATTTTAATAATGTGACATTGCTAACCTTATCTTCAAGCGAACAGAGACACTTACCACATCTTAACAGACACTCATTTAAACTGCCTTTTGAGAACTGCTTACTGGCAGAGTTTTGGCATGAGGTCTGATTTCGTAAAGTAGCAAAAAAAAAAAAACCTCTTAAACTGCCCCATTTGTCCTAGACACATCCTTAAGAGAATAGTCATTCTTTGCATTAGAATTGTGGCAAGATAACATACACATATGTTAACTTGTGTTTGCTTTAGCTACTGTTGGACACCTGATACATCCAGAATGGGGGGGATCAGGAAGCTGGAATACCACAAAGGAAGTGGCTACAAATGCATCACTGACTTAACTGTGCTGGAAAGTGTGAGGTCATCCCTCCCTCTCCCCCTCACTCCAGACAAGAAAGAGTCCCATGTCCACTGGCTTCAGCTACTAATTTTAGCTTCTAGAATCGATCGATAATGTGCCTTTGCTCTCATCATTCAAAATCAGTAAGAAACTTACTGATGACATCACTTCAAATTATGACTACTTTTAGGGAAATGTGTCCTGTTTAAATGAGTCACGTTAATGCAAACACCGTGTAGAAGGGGTCAACATACAATAATAACTCTTACTAACCAAGTTCATTTGAATGTTAGCCCATTTGAGTTTTAGCCTCTCTCTTTTCACCTCCCAGTCCCCTGAAGGATGTGATAATTAAAAGTAAAGTGGTATCAAACTGCATGGATAATCAAAAAACTAAATCATCACTTTCCAGTAAAAATATTTTTTGTAAATATATTTTGTATCTATTTCCAATAAATACAAAGATTTGGACACAAGAAATATGGTCATCTGCTACAATCTTGGGTTCTGACACAGTGAGAGGTGAGATGGGCAGCCCTATATTTCCTTGTAAATAAAAGGAAGCATTGGACTGGTGGTCTCTCTCCTGAGGAACCATGCAGATATAAGGTAAATGTGTCGGGCTTCCCTGGTGGCGCAGTGGTTGAGAGTCCGCCTGCCGGTGCAGGGGACGCGGGTTCGTGCCCCGGTACGGGAAGATCCCATGTGCCGCGGAGCGGCTGGGCCCATGAGCCATGGCCGCTGAGCCTGAGCGTCCGGAGCCTGTGCTCCGCAACGGGAGAGGCCACAACAGTGAGAGGCCCACGTACCGCAAAAAATAAATAAATAAAGTAAATGTGTCTATCTTATAACAAGTATGGGGAGGAGAGGGACATAACCTCAGATCAGGAGAGAGAGAAGAAAATGGAAAGGACTGTCACGGTGGTGAGCCCTGCTCTAGCTGCCTCCAGTACCGTGCAGTCAATACAGGAGACTCCAAGGGGACATTTGCTGTCAGTGCTCCACCCAGATGCCCTGGTTGGTTATGCAGGCCCTGCTCCAGCCTCTGCACCCTCACTCCTAGTGGTTTACACATGCAGATCTCTTCAGAGAGCTTCTCTTAGGCTACTGGAGCTGCACTGCCACACATAAGTAGACAACCAGAGGCTCCCAGGAGTTTACATCCCCCATGTCGCCCATGGCCGTCACTGACAGGTGTAGGCGTATAAGAGCCTAGGTGCCTGCCTTGGAGGCTGGACGAGCTCTGCCATGGGGTTAACACTCCAGAGCCCCCCTCACAATTAAGCTTATTAGGCAGTGACTTGCCCTGAACTCACACCTTTGCTTGGCTTCCCACACTCCCTCTCCAGCTTCTCCTCGGAGAGTTTCCCTCACAAATCATTTGCACATGAATCCTTGTCTTGAAGTGTCTGTTTCTGGACATCCAAGACTCCATTCTAAACTTTTTTGGAGAAAGAAATCTAAAGGTAAATGTTGTAAACCTCAGTGGCATTTCTGATGAAAAGCTGAACTGATTGAATTTTGTGTGCAAAATTTGGGGCCTGAGAACACAGACATGGCCAATAAGCCAGTGTAAATTGTTGAGGGTACATTTACACTATGTTTTTTTTAAAACCACAATAAAAGAATTATTATTTCAGTGGAAATAGGCATGCAGTGGTGAAGAGGCAGAGCTTCAAGAATTTTAGATTCATGAATTATTTTTCTGTAGATATTTTAAATGAGGTTTTCTTTATAGTTGCCATTGACTTTTTTTTTTAATTGAAGTATAGTTGATTTACACTGTTGTGTTAATTTCTGCTGTACAGCAAAGTGACTCAGTTATACACATATATACATTCTCTTTTTATATTCTTTTCCATTATGGTTTATCCCAGGACATTGAATATAGTTCCCTGGGCTATACAGTAGGACCTTGTTGTTTATCCCTTCTATATATAATTGCATCTGCTAATCCCAAACTCCCTGTCTGTCCCCCCTACATCTCCTCCCCCTTGGTAGCCACAAGTCTGTTCTCTATGTCTGTGAGTCTGTTTCTGTTTTGTAAATAGGTTTGTGTCGTATTTTATATTCCACATAGAAGTGATATTGTGTGGTATTTGTCTTTCTCTTTCTGAGTATGATCATCTCCAGTTGCATCCTTGTTGCTGCAAATGGCATTATTTAGTTCTTTTTTATGGCTGACTAGAATTCCACTGTATATATGTACCACATCTTCTTTATCCATTCATCTGTCAATGGACATTTCGGTGATTTCCGTGTCTTGGCTATTGTAAATAGTGTTGCTATGAACACAGGGGTGCGTGTATCTTTTTGAATTAGAGTTTTGTCTGGGTATATGCCCAGGAGGGGGATTGCTGGATCATGTGGCAATTCTATTTTTAGTTTTCTGAGGAACCTCCATACTGTTTTAGTGGCCTTTCACTCTTGAACAACACTGGTTTGAACTGCATGGGTCCACTTGTACGCAATTCTTTTCAGTGAATACGTGCTACAGTACTACACTATCCATGGCTGATTGAGGTTGAGGGTGCAGGAACTGCAGATACGGAGGGCTGACTGTAAAATTATCCTTGGATTTCTGACTGCATGTGTGTTGGCACCCCTACCTCCCACTTTGCTCAAGGGTCAACTCTCTACCCAGTAGTTGCAAAATCAGACATCATTGAGCACATGTAGGATTTTATGTCATGTGCAACTAATGCCAGTGTTTCCCTTTCACCAGCAGCACCTTCGTTAGCCCTGATATCCTCACACATTCTTATCACCTTTATCCTGCTTGTAACCCGAGTGTGCTGGGTACTCCCCACCTTCTGCTCCCCTGCTCTTATCCATACTCCCCCACCCTGCCCAGGACCCCAGAAGACTGACCTTGGTGGAATGCATCATCTGGGCTCTTTTGCCTTCTAGCTTCTGGTTGGATTTGGCAGTGGAGGTACCATCGTGCAAGGGGAGGGGAGAGAAGTTAGGTGTCCCTGGTTCCCTCCCTGCTAGACGGCACGTTGACATTGTCTGCATTATTCCACCTAAGGTCACAGCTCCTTTCAGACAGTCCCCCTCTGACACCTATAGCTGCTACCAAGTCCCCACCTCTTGCCCATCACGGGAGGCGATGGCTTCTCACTGATTCTGGTCCTGCGGTGCCTTCCCATTCCTTGTTGGTGCTCTTCACCCTGTCCACGCCTTTGCAAACACCTCACTAAACTCTCCTCAGCTGCATTTGCATGTGCCATCGGTTTCCTGCACGGCCCTGATCAATTCACTACCGATAAGCTAAACCAAGCACAGAGTCATTCCAACAACGTTTTGAATTGTGAGCAACAAATTTTTCCTATGTGCGTGGAGCAAGCACCGTGTCAGAATCAATATCTCTCTCCTCACTGTAAATCAGGCTTCCTAATTAAACTGCGTCATTTCCAACCCGCATTATGAAAGTTTGTGCTAAACAGAAATGTCTGTGTTGTGAAATTCTGCCACAGAGGGCTGAATCTTCATCAAGGAAGAAGTATCCCCACGTCAGAGGAGAACTGGGGGGCAGGGGTAGGGGGGCTTGCTGGAGGGAGCCAGCCTTTCAGCACCTGGTGTCAGGGTGGGTCAGAACCAATCGCAAAGGGTCAGTTCGGGTTGTTCTGAATGGCCATCCCAAGAAGACAGTTCAGGACAGGTGATGCCCACAAGCAGTGGAGCCACAGAGGGTCCTCATGGTGATTAATGAAAGTCTTGGCCTCTGACTTCCTTAAACTCACAGAGAAATGAAATTTCCCACTAGATCTCTTCCCTGCCTGGGGCCAGAGAAGCCTGATGTTCATCCCCCTCAGGATGCAGGAAGGGAAAAGACTTATCTCAAGGAAATACAATTACCTGGATTTCCAGCGCGGCCTCATGCTTCTCTCCAACTGCCAAGGCTCAGCTAACCCACACCAGAGGCAAAGGGGGAGGGGGCCAACCTATGTGCAGCCCCAGCGATGTGCTGGGCGCTCTGCACCCTCTGCCTCACTTACAGTGACTCTCCATCTAACCCTGCAGGATGGCTGTAGAAGAGGAGCCCTCTGGCCTTCCTGATGACACAGAACTCAAGAGCCAAAGCCACTCTAATATTCCAGGGTCGTGGAATAGTATCTTGCCTTTCCTAATCCATTTATCAAAACAGAACAAGGGAGTTTGGAGGAGAGAGTGGGAGGCATAAACAGGTGAAGCAAAGGAGATGTTTAGGCTGGTGAAATCTTTCTGTATGAAACCGTGATGGCAAATGTCTTTATGCATTTGTCACACCCCATGGAACTGTATAGCACAAAGAGGGAACCTTATTGTAAACTACGGTTGTAGGGTAAAGGTATTCCAGGGGAGGGAGCAACAGGGAAAAAATCCTCCTGAGATGAGACCCATGGGATGGAACTACACTATGAGAAGATGGTTTTTCAACTCATGATGTACATTTCACTACCCATCACCTAATCAGCCCTGAGTGAACCAACAGAGGGAGCTCAGTGAGGCTGAGACTCAGGCATTGAATCAGAAGATGGATGGATCTGAGGTACCCAGGGTGGTGCGAGGACTTGAAATGAGCCTGTGACTTGCCCTGTCTCAGCCTCATCCTAACTACAGTGTGAGAACCGAGGGGACAGGGAGCCCTGATGGCTGCCTGAGGGGGAAGCCCTGACCCTCTCCCACCCCCTAGCGTTTGGAAGACTGACTTTTCTTCGCTTTTCCATTCCCAGCTCCTGGCCAAAACCAATATATTTACTGAGCACACCTACTGCATGCTGGGCACCATGCAGGCTGGATGATGGAGCTTCAGAGGTGCAGTAGATCTGTGCAACCCTCCAAGATCTCCAAACCCAGACCAGCAGCCAAGAAAGGCGAGTGATAATGTAAGTTAGGAGAGGCAGTCAGCCAGGGGTGGAGCTGCGTGGAAGAGGCAGACCCTGAATTCCACTGTGAAACTGGCTAGGGCTTAGAGGCAAACAAAAACTAGAGAGGGTTCCCCAGGCAACAGTGGACATGTTTTTTTGTTTGTTTGCTTGCTTTAAATTTTATTTATTTATTTATTTTTGGCTGCATTGGGTCTTCGTTGCTGTGTGCGGGCTTTCTCTAGTTGTGGCGAGCGGGGGCTACTCTTCGTTGCAGTGCGCGGGCTTCTCATTGCGGTGGCTTCTCATTGTGGAGCACGGACTCTGGGTACACGGGCTTCAGTAGTTGTGGCACACAGGCTCAGTAGTTGTGGCTCGTGGGCCCTAGAGCGCAGGCTCGGTAGTTGTGGCACACGGGCCTAGTTGCTCCGCGGCATGTGGGATCTTCCCGGAGCAGGGCTCGAACCCTGCATTGGCAGGTGGATTCTTAACCACTCTGCCACCAGGGAAGTCCCTGTGGACATGTTTAAGATGTGTTATCTGGGAGGCAGTAGGGGAGGGCTGTAAGAAGTTAGAGAGGATGGTGAAGGAAAGAGTCCCTTTAGACTTGAGTGCCAGGCTAAAGGTAACACAGAGCATCCATGTTTTCTGAGCATTTCAGAGAAGTGTTTCATACACTGTGGTAGATCACATCAGGGCGCCAACTTTTTACCCCTCACTATTATCCATTTCCCTTCCCAAGTGACTTTGCAGGTCAACCATGTAAGCGTGAATGAGAGTACTTCCCCTGTCCCTAGACTTTAGGATCATCTATAAAACTTGCTTTGGCCAACAGGATCTTAGCAGATGTGACACAAAGTTGGCGTTTGCAGTGGGACCTTCCCTCTTGTACTTCTGCCACTGCCATAATAAAGACACGCCCTGGGTGGGTCGCTGGATGAGACACACTACCCAAGAAACCCTCAGCCTTGCAGGGAGAAGTGGAGCTTCCCCAAACACTGCAGTCAAAGCAGAAGGGCTCAGCCACACCCAAGTTAGATCAGTCAGCCCCCAGCCAACTCAGGATGCATGAACTAGTCTAGCTGAGATCGAGAGGCGTATAGCTAGCCTGCACATGCAGGAACTAAATAACTGCTTTTTGTTGTATGCCATAGAGATTTTTTTTGTGTGCTTGCTTGTTACACAGTAACAGCTGACCGATACACTCAGCACGTTTCTCTTCCCCCCAAAAAATTCAGGGAATTTCGTCAAGGAGACTGGTCAATTCATGGACAGTCATGGACACTGAAGAAACTAAAGTTGGAGAATGTTTCTCTCTTCTCATGGAAGGAAGGGCAGGACAGTGCTGGGAACAACTGTGGAAAAGGCAGAGCTCTGGGTAAGATAATATGCACACATTCCTCCTATGTATTTGACCTGGCCTAACTCTCCCTAACCTTCTAGAAGAAACAATACATTTTCCTGGAAGTTAGCAGCATTCTAGAGGTTCTAAGAGGCTTTCAGCTAATCCTGGCAAGCACACTGCTCTAGAAAACTACACATTGAAAGAAGTCCCAAAAATTTAGACTCTCTTATACAAGCACAGATACACACACACACACACACACACACACACACACACACACACACACACACACACACACACACACACAAACACACCCCCCCCCCCCCATATACCTTCCAAACCTAAAGACTTCTCAGGCTTTGCAATATGCAGGGATAAAAACACGTTTTCATTATATAAAGAGAATTTCTTTTATAACAAATTGACCTTCTTCAATATATGAAAACTCAAATTTGTGAAGCTATAACCAACAGTGTGTCTTGGGCACATTGAACACAATTTAACTCTTTGATTTTAAAATGTTGGCTGACCTTAACTATTTTAGTAGGGTAAAATGGTGTAGGCCTCACAACTGTCAGCAACTCTGTTATTAGAAAAAAAAGTACGATTTGAACATTTCAGTCTGAGACCTTATCTCCTTTTCCTGACAGCTGGTTCAGGGCAAGCTTGGGCAGAGCAGCTCGAAGCATTTATTGCTTCTCTGAGTCACGAATTTGGTCTGTTAGCTGTTGAGAAAGAGTTAGTTGTCCCCAGGACTGA
The DNA here is from genome assembly GCF_951394435.1 of Stenella coeruleoalba. Classification (NCBI taxonomy): domain Eukaryota; kingdom Metazoa; phylum Chordata; class Mammalia; order Artiodactyla; family Delphinidae; genus Stenella; species Stenella coeruleoalba. The sequence goes on from NC_137156.1 coordinate 56,010,512, forward strand.
CATTCAAACCCTAACAAACTTTCTTTTTCTCACAGACTGAGATTTGGGCAGAAATGAACCCAGACTGCTTTGCACCCTCAAGTGTGCCCACAGGCCCCCAGCTGGCTCCAGGCCCCACCCACCGTCCGTCAGAGATTCCATTCCTGCAGATGCCACTCAGCTCGCGTCCTGGTTCATCCTGGGAGAGATGTTCCCATAGGCAGAAGCCGCCCATCGGAGGAATCAGGACGTCTCAAAGCAGCAATCTGACAAGGTTCTTTTAATCTTTGGACATTTGTATCCAGTCTTTTATGGCATCTATAGCAACATGCACCTGTCAAAGTGTCAAAACACCTTTTCACAATTTGCAAAGTGTGCGCATGAGCCCCTCCCACAGCCTCGCCCCATCCTTCAACCCTGTCCTCTGACCGCCCAACAGCCTCAGCTCGTCCCTCTCCTCGGCCCCTGTCTAAGCTCCAGCCTGTCCCTGAGCCTGGTCCATCCACTCTCCCTCCACCCTGACCTCTGGGATGGGACGAAGCCGAGTCAAGGAAACTAGGTGAGGGGCAGGGGCAGGGCTGCGCACTTTAGAGCTTATCCGTGAAGCTTTCGTTGCCGTGAGCAAGAACATCTTGTTACAGTGACATAATTTTTGTCTTGTCTGACAGAAATATCCCATTTTGAGAGACTAAACCTAGCAGGGCAGAAAATGAGAAAGATACCAAACCCAGATTGTGGAGGAAAGCATTTATCGGAAGTCAATACAACTCTAATCCCTCGGGTACGGGGGTCAGGAAGCAGGCGCCAGGCCCAGGCATTGCTGCATCTTGTGAAACTCAGGTCACTCCCTGATCAGAGCCAAGCTGGCTCCCCGGCCGGACCGCAGTGCCCTGGAGACAAGAACCGATTTCCCAGTAATCCTGCCTCACTGGGGGAGTCTCAAACGTGAGGTTGCTGGCAGCGCCACCTGGTGGCTCCTTGGTGATGTGCCAGGCTGTGGAGCCTGAAGACACAAGCAAAATCTCACCCAAAAAGGTTCAAAAGAGTCAAAGCTTCACTGGGTCTTTAATTCTTTCTCCCACCTGCTAACTCTTGTTTAACTGTTAAGGCTTTTCTCTTCCTGGTAATGAGCATGATGAGGAAAAACTCCACCAAACCTCAGTTCAATTTGAAGTAGAGCAATTTATTCCTTTCCATTGCCAGGGTGCATAAGACATCAAACCAGCCAGAACCAGTGCCGGAATGTGCCAGCTCATCATGGAAGGCAGCACTGTATGTGATCACCCCCATCTTTCCTCTCTCCGATGACTTTGCAAGGCCAGGAAATGAGGACGGGGAATGAGAACCTTACCTGGATGCCCCTGGGACTACAGCATTGCCTTACCCTTCGAATGTGATCTCTCAGGGCCGTCCTCAGCCCAGAACAAATATCTACAACTGCCAAATTATTCCAGAGGCCCCTTCTTGCCTTTTCCAGTCCTCTTTCCAGTACATCAGAGAAAACCTCTCCGTATAATTAATGCTCATCTCAGTGTTTAAACACCATAGGGAGGCCTTCCCTGGTGGTGCAGTGGTTAAGAATCCACCTGCCAATGCAGGGGACACGGGTTCGAGCCCTGGTCCGGGAAGATCCCACATGCCGCGGAGCGAGTAAATGCATGCGCCACAACTACTGAGCCTGGGCTGTAGACCCCGCGAGCCACAGCTACTGAGCCTGCATGCCACAACTACTGAAGCCTGCACACCTAGAGCCCCTGCTTTGCAACAAGAGAAGGCACCTCAGTGAGAAGCCCACGCACTGTAACGAAGAGTAGCTCCCGCTCGCCGCAACTAGAGATAGCCCGTGAGCAGCAACGAAGACCCACCACAGCCAAAAATAAATTAATTTAAAAAAAAACAAAAACGTAGGGAGACAATATTCCAGCTCTTCCCAAAAATCTTACTGCTCGCATGAGAATAAGGGTAGGTAACTAAGCAACAATGCCTCTGAGGACAGCTGCCCCAGATACGATAGATGGTGTTGTGAGGTTGTGGTCTTCTGCTCAAACTAGTCCAGAAAGTGACTATTTCCAGGTAAAAATACTAACGAAGTCCCCGCTATGATCATCCTGATCATGCCAGAGAAATCACAGCTTACAAGAGGGACACAGAATGTTCTGGAAAGTGAGTGACAGAGAACTCTGAAACATCATAAGCAAAACAGGCCATTAGGGTATTGTAAACATTGGGCAGAATACTTTTTTTTTTTTTTGGAGATATTAACCCATGTTTTACTAGGTGCTGTTTGTATTCATCTTGGGTTTCATGCAAGTAGCCTTTGTAATTCTTCGCCTCAGGGTATTTTTTTTGCAAAGCAGATGCAGAAGCGACTTGAAGTCTGAAGCTTGGCCTTCTCCTGTTCCCTGCGATGGCTCACTGATGAGGAAATAGTAGGTGTCCCAGAGGCGGAGTCGAGAGAGGAGTGGCTGTGCTGGCAAGGACAGAGTGCAGGACAGAGTTGGGAAGATCGGTGAGTCCATGAGTCTTGGGGACAGCTCTCCAGGGGGTCACAAGACCTCAAGGGGACACTGTGGTTGGGGGGCTAGACAAATGAGCCAAAGCCCCCGGCCTCACCAAAGATTTTGGTGCTCCAAGCTGAACTTGAATAGGCCTGATGGGCTGGGACAATGGGTGGTCTCAGCATCAACCAATGTACAATAGACCCATGGCTCATGACTGGAGAGGCCTCCCCTTTGCTTTATCTCTATAAATGACCCCAGGACCTTTGCACGACCTCAGGGTAGAAAGGTGCCCACAGTAACACCCAAGGTAAAATTTCCTGTCAATCCAGCAGAGTGGGACTCCAGCATCAGGAAGTAAAGAAAGGTGATCCTCCCTGCCCACCCTCAGTGACAGATTCAGATTCACACCACCCTAAACATATTGGCAGAAACAGACTTTGTAGAAACCTGCCACTAGAATAAGCGGGACACAGGAGGAAACATAAGATGGAGACTGAAGACAAAGACTCAGAAATGAGGAACTAAAATTCAAGCATTTAAAGCCCGGAGCCACACAGAGTCCCCACAGTGGACCTAGACAGGCCTGGTGTTTGCTACGTTAGTGAAAGGTGACTCCCAGATCCTTAGTGAGGGCCCTGGGAGTACAAATCAGAGCCTGTGATTCACACACAGCTACAGCTCTTGCGTGTGGTCACCTTGTCTTTTGAGATCTCAATAAAATTGGCTTACGCATCTTCTCCCACAAGCTGTGGGAGGTCTGGGAGAAGCCCAGGAGAACTGACAGGGGCTCTGGGATGTCAGTGTTTCTCCCTTCCCAGACAGGCCTGAAGAGAGCAATTTTCTCTCCCTCAGATACAAATTGTGCTACTCCACCCCCCTTTAGACTTCATTTGTGTTCTCAGAAAGCAATTACTCGATTGTCAAAACTCATCACACTAAACACTTAAGATCAGTGCGTTTTATTGTATGTTAAATAGCCCTTGACATTAAAAAAAAAAAAAAAGCAATACTTGCTATGAGTGTCCCTAAAATCTGGAAGCATAGATAAATATATATGTCATCAAAGCCATCTGCAAATTATAAAATGTAATATCCTATTGGCTATACTTCCACACTTTAGGACACCCCAGATTTGGGTTAGGTTAATGAAGACTGAATATATATAATATTCTCTTTCTAGAGTGTGGTCTCAATTGTTCTCAACACTAGAAATTACCTGGGCAGGACAGACCCAGGTGAGAAGCCCCGACACAGTGCAGGCCCAGCAGCGTGCGTAGAGTTGCAGCAGCAATGGGGGAAAATATCCATTACAGATTTTTTTAAACACTGCATTGGGAGAGAAAAGACCTGAGCACTCTACCTACCTATTGTGCTCCCTTGAGCAATTTTCTTTCTCCTCCCTGGGCATTAAACGTTCAGCTGAACAAGGTGATTGCTTAAATTTTACTATTGATTCTGTATTTTATCCGTCCTGAAGAACTCAGGGTGATTTTCCTTATATAAGTGAGGCATCCTGTAAGTGGCCATTCTTTACGAACATGCTGCTATTCCAAGTTACCGAACGGAAAACCAAGGCTTAGAGTGGTTGAGGCCACATACAAGTTGAAGATAAAATATCTTGTGATCTCCACACGATTGAAGGTGATGCATGTTGCTAAGGGTAAAATTGCCACAGATGCCCTTTTAGATGCCCCTTAGACTGATGGAAGAGCAGAGCAGAAAGGACTCACACCCCTGCAGGTGCAGGGCTCTGGAGGAGACCAGCTTGGAGAAGCCGCCTGCCTGTGTCTAAAAAAAAAAAATAGAACATAGCCCAAGGACCAAATAGCAGCCCAGTCACCAGCCTGTGCTACATTGGGCTAAATTTGGCTGACTCAGTCCAGATAAGGTCGTGCAGAGGGGGTGTTTTAAAAAGATTTTAAAACAACAAACTCACTGCAATGCAACACCAGCAAACCGTATCCGAAACAGACTGATGCACGAAGTACTGAGGCCCCCCGTGTGGTTCTAAATGTCATGAGCGCCACCTGCTGCCCAGACTGTGAAAAGTCTGGTTTGTCTCTTTGTCTTGAGCGACATCAGCAGAAAGCTTTAATGCGGCGGGTCCCAAACTGGGTGAGTAGGCTGAGGATTTGACATTCTCGTCAGGATTTCTGAACTCTTTGCACGTGTTTTTGTTTCTATGATAGCCTTAAAAAGTTAATACATACATATGCCGGGCCATCAGCCTGATAAATGAAGGGAAAAACATCAAACCACATTCCAGGCCTTTGTTTCACATTTGTTAGGATATTGCTTGGTTGTGTCCAGTACTACTGTTTTAATTGTTGCCTGTTAGTGAAACAGAACAGAGGTGGACTGACTTCCTAAGGAAGCAGTTACACTAAGAAGTAAAAGCCAAAGGACTCAGCTGCGAGCTCCATAGCGACTGTAGAGAAGGGCTGTGGGAATTCCGTCATCGCAAGGCTCTGACACACCTGACCCAGAAGAATCTGAGATAGAACAGCAAGGAGCATAGGTGCAGTGCAAAGACAATTTAGTGGAAGCATTGTCCCTCCCACTGAGTTGATGAAGGTTATTGATGTAGCTTTATTTGAAGTTAACTTGTAATTTTGTTTTGCTTTTATGGTCGTGTATGAATTATACGAATAAGAAATGTATGCCTAGTATTGTTTGAAATATTTAAGTTTCGTTATATAAAATGATTTACTTCTTCTAACTGGTCTTCCTATTACTATCCCTCTCCCCAGTATACACATATATACAGTATTATTTGTTGAAGGACTTACGTAAAGCATACAGAGGGTATGCTAGAAATTTCTTTCTCTAAAACGGATCCATATATGACTCAGTATTAGTCAGGTTTTGGCTGCAATAGTACTGTGCTGTGTACCAAACAACCCCCAATTTCCAGTGGCTTACAATAATCATTTGTTTTTCTCATCCACCGGTCTGCAGGTCAGTTGGAGCCACTCTGCTGTGGACTGCAGGCCAGGTTCCGGTCTGCTCCTGGTGTCTCTCGTCTTTGAGCCAGCTCATGCTCTTTTTGTGGCAGATGGCAGAAGCACAAGAGGCCAAGTTAAACAGGTAAGCACATTTAAAGCCTCTGCTCACATCATATTTGCTCACATCCTATTGGCCAAAGCAAGTCACATGGCCAATATCAACAGGGCAGGGATAGATGTACCTCCCACGGAGGGTGAGGGAAGCCAGGACAAGGGCCAGGAGGGAAAGTAAAGTTGTGGACAAATCATACAACCTATCACAGACCCACATTTTAGAAATACTGCCTTTAAGGAAAGGGATCATTTATATTCCCATTATTCCCTTTAAAAAAGTATAGAATCTCCCATCCACGGGGTAATCAAGTCTGTGCATTTAATTCTCTTCTCCCATTTCTGAAGTCTCCATCAAAGTAACTAAATGAACTTAGGGTCAAAAATTCTAAATTGCAACAGGAAACCAGAAGGGGAGCAAACACATGCTTAAAACTTAAAAACTGGAAAATTACAGACAAAGGGGACCCTAGAAGTAGTGTCAGCCTTTTCACTGTCTGCTAAACAGGCTTCTAAGAAGGGTCCAACTGGAAGTTAAGTAACGTGATCCCAGGAACCTGGCTTTCACCCATCTTTTCACCTGTCTTTCAACGCTGAGCCAACGTGGCTAGAGATGGGGAAGGGGTACAGTCCTAGCAAAAGCAAGTCCTAGAAGAATGGCACCTTACCCTGCTGTCAGGGCCAGATGGAATGTGGTCCTTGGCAGGGTGACCTCACTCTCCCACAGCTCACCCGTGCACTGAACCTGTGGGGAGCAAGCTCAGGTGCTCGGGCCCTGCTGAGAATGGCTCCCGCATGGGCAGCTGGGCTGGTTGATGAGGGGACCGTGAGCCTGGCAGCTCTGGTCAGCTGAAGTGGGCATGGAGGGGAAACGCCCAACACAAAGCAGGCACTCCCATGGCAAAGGGCCTCACTCTGTGGAGAGGGGAACCTGCCCCAGGGTCCAGTCTCCTCTATGAGGATGAGCAATCAGAATAACCGTGGGATGTACAAAACAACTCCACGGTGTAAAAGAAGCAGCCTGTAGTCATTAAAGCATGGTGACTCTGGCACATGGGTTAACAGGTTAATGAAACAGAATACAGATGGTGCCTGGCTTACAATGCTTCAACATGATTTTTCGACTTTATGGTGGGGCGTAGACATATGCATTCAGTAGAAACTTATTTTTTTACTTCACATTTTGAATTGTGATCTTTATCCGGGTTAGTGATGTGTGTGATGTGTGATAGATCCTCTCTCGTGATGCTGAGCAGAGGTAGCTCCCAGTCACCCACCTGATCATGAAGGTAGATACACTTATAGACATTCTGTACCCAGACAAGCATCCCACGTTTCACTTTCAGTACAGTACACTTTCCATAAATTCCATGAGATATTTGACACTTTATCATAAAATGGGCTTTGTTTTAGGTGAGTTTGCCCAACTGTAGGCTAATATAAGTGTTCTGAGCACATATAAGCTAGGCTTGGTTAAGCTATGATGTTCAGTAGGGTAGGGGTATTAAATGCATTTTCAACTTAAGATATTTTCAACTTATAATATGGGTTTATTGGGACACAACCCCATCATAAGTTGAAGAAGATCTGTGTACTCTAGTTACAGACTTAAAGCATAAGGAAATTCAGTATGTAACTAATGAGGTACTCTTTAAAAGGAAAAAACAATGGATAAGTCAAAAAAAGTGTGTCAGGGCAGCTGGCTAGCCACCTGGGGGGAAAAATAAATCTGAATTTCCTACCTAAATCCTTGCATGAAAATTAATTCTGGATCGATGAAATATTTACTGTTTAAGTGTTTAATAAAGGTACACATAGGAAAAATTTTTAATATTTAATCGTGGTGTGGGAAAGGTCTCTCTAAGCAATACATCAGCCTCAGAACCCAAAACAGAGAAGACCAGGGAGGTGGACCATCAGAAGAGGATCATTTTTCCTTGAAAGGGGAGCTTACCAGGGGTGTGCCCCTGAGCCATGGACAGAAAGCAGGAAGTGGCATTTAGGGGTGGCAACAGAGAGACCCAGTATTTCCTGCCCAGCCCATACCCTCCTCTTCTTAGGAAACCCCACTGTCCTCCCAAAGGGGCAGCCCTTTACCCTGTGATCTTCCACCACCATCAGACACAGTGGCGGGGGCTAGATGTGAACCCCTGACCCACACTGGGCCGATCCAAGTCCTTTCCCAGGAGTTTGGAAATGGACCCCTGAGAGACTGGCCCTGCTGGCTCTGAGGAGACAAGCTACAGGGTAACGGGGACCCGGGAGCCAGAGTGGGCACCTTGACACCCACAGATGCCAGGCAGGGAGCCCCAGGAAGCTGGGGTGAAGCTAGCTGTACGTGGGAGGCTGGGGGGTGACACCCGGTTCAAGGCTGCTGGGCCTCAGAGAGTCAGCGAAGCTGGAGAGTCTGTACCGTGACCCCGGGTTTTCTCAGGAAAACCTCTTCTGTGAGCGCCCCCCATGACCTAGCAATGCACCCCCTTCTACCTGCTCACCTTACTTGCAACTTCGTGACATTGGTCAAAGATGCAGCTTCTATAGATAATTGTACACTTGAGTTAAGAAAAGTGCCTTGGGCTTTCCTGTTGGTGCAGTGGTTAAGAATCTGCCTGCCAATGCAGAGGACGTGGGTTCGAGCCCTGGTCCAGGAAGATCCCACATGCCGCGGAGCAACTAAGCCCGTGCACCACAACTACTTAGCCTGCGCTCTAGAGCCCACGAGCCACAACTACTGAAGCCTGTGTGTCTAGAGCCCGTGCTCCGCAACAAGAGAAGCCACCGCAATGAGAAGCCCACGCACCACAATGAAGAGTAGCCCCCGCTCGCCGCAACTAGAGAAAGCCCACATGCAGCAACGAAGACCCAACACAGTCAAAATATAAAAGAAATAAATTAATTTAAAAAAATAGAATCAAACTTCGCTGATGGCATTTTGGGGAATGGAGACTCTTCAGGAAAAAGCAGTTTTGTTTTTGTTTTTTAATGAGTGCAAAAGTGCAGAGCGGCCCAGGGCCACAAGCAGAAAGTCAACAGATGAGCCTCAGAGAAAAGAGGAAATGGAAACTAAGAGGCATCCAACAGATCAGAGACCACTGTTATCTCTGCTGGGATGTTTCTAGCCAGCAAGCCTTTGTTGATTGGTGAAGAATCTGAGCTGAAAAGCAATTTTAATTGCTGCTGATGACTAAGGTGGGTGAGGGAACAGGTATCTCCCTTTCTGTACATCTGTCTATGAATCACCAACTGCCATCTCATCCTCTCCTCAGTATTAGAGGCACCAGGCGTGAGAGCTGGAAGGAGCCTTTGAGACAGAGCCCAGCCCTCTACTTGTGTGTGGCCAGGTAGTATCCTGAGATATTAATTTATGATTCATCTGCCCTGCATGTCCCCTCCCTCTTTCCCTCAATTCAAACTGGTTTCAGGGTACACAGCAAGACAAAAAGAGATGCAAGCCATAGGGTCTTCTTCTGCTTTTGTTTCCAAAAACCATGGCCAGGATTAGGGTGAGGCAGTCTCTTCAGCTGCAAAATTTAAGGAGCCATCACAAAACTTAATAATCAAGATCAAATAACATTTTAATGCAATAGTTTTAAAAAATCAAAATAGGGCTTCCCTGGTGGCTCAGTGGTTGAGAGTCTGCCTGCCGATGCAGGGGACACAGGTTTGTGCCCCGGTCCGGGAAGATCCCACATGCCGCAGAGCGGCTGGGCCCGTGAGCCATGGCCGCTGAGCCTGCGCGTCCGGAGCCCGTGCTCCGCAAAGGGAGAGGCCACAACAGTGAGAGGCCTGCGTACCGCAAAAATAAATAAATTAATTAAAAAAATAATAAATACCCCCTAAAATCACAGTTTTTAAGGTTGTACTCATAAATTTAATGGCTGAGGAGAATACCTCATTCCCCTCACCTTAATCCCAGCCCTGCCTGAGGGAGAATTTGGAGGATCTACGGAGGTTATAGGGAAGGAGAAAGGAGTTTTCAGAGAGGGAAGGAGGAAGGAAGGGCTCCCTCAAGCCATACAAAGAGATTCTTCCTGGCTTGAGGAAACAGAATTCTATAGGCCTTGGGAGCCCCAGGCTTCCAAGTAGAGACATGGTAAAAGGTCAGGACTCCAAAGAAGAATAATCAGTTGACCATGGAGATAAGAATATGGACAGCTGTACAAAGGGTTCCCAGGCCCTAGAGTGGCAAGGGGGCAGCAGAGAAGTGGGCTTGGATGGTGGATGTGTCAGCAGTGACCCCATGGGAGCTGGTCACTAAAGGACGCTCCCCGGGACTTGACTTCACAAGACCCTAGAACGGTGGTCCAGTGTGGAGCAGATGGCTGAGGTCACTGCCCGCCAGCCAGTAGGATGGGGTACACACTCAAAACATAATTCAACCGACAGAAAATAAAAGTATGCAATAATTGTTGCACAACTGTGGTTCCAGACAAACGTTATTAATACCTGCCAGATCCAGACTGGGAATCCAAAGTCCAAAGGCTAATTAAGCAACTTGCATCAAGATTGGATTTTTTTTTTTTAAAAGACCGGATGAATCTACATTTGTTGGAGAAACATCAATTTCAACATGTCAATTTAAAATGACATCCTTAGTTTTAGGAAGAATGTTTATTAAAATCATATTTTCTGTTTTCAGTTACCTCCGTGATGCTCCTGCATAAATCTTCTCTCTCTGTCAAATGCCTGGCAGCCTTTGGTGATGGCTGATGAGAAATCAGAGCAATCTGAGAACCATCTGTCTTCCCCTCCCCCCACCTCCCACCAAAAGTTCTTTTGGGAACTGAAAGTTTATACAGCATGCTTCCTTCTATCAGATCAGGAGAGAGCCCAAGATCTCGCAACTGAAATTTACTTTCAGATCATGATGAAGTTATTGGCTTTCTGTTGACATAAATTACATGGGTACCACAATACACGAAGCATCATTTTCTCTGTGCTGCATGGATTTTATAATAGCAGCTGGATTTCTCAATGTAATTTTTCTTAAGGTCAAATTTTCTCCTCCTCCAAGTATATTCAGTGATATGAAACTTGTCAGAACAAATCTAGATATATTTTTATGTTCTTGTGTTATTCAATTCCCAGATCCTATCAGGAAGATAGACAAGGAGAAAAACAATATACCATTAACACCAAAATAAATATCTGATGCTGCTCTTTACAGTATCTGTGTTAAACAGAAAGAATACAACCCAAGGGAAAGAGAGAAATTTCCACCATTTATTCCAAGTACCACTGCTTTCTGGAAACCAACACAGAGTTTCCACTGCAATTTACTTCCAAATTCTAGGACATCATTACTGCAGGATACACCCTAGGTTTATAAGAGCTTTCAAGAGGGAAAGGAAACTATGTTAAGTACTCATCAATTGTAAAATGCATTACAAGAATCAAGACGAACCACAGTCCTGCAGCCTGTGGAACAAAAACCACATTCACAGAAAGACAAGATGAAAAGGCATAGGGCTATGTACCAGATGAAGAAACAAGATAAAACCCCAGAAAAACAACCAAACAAAGTGGAGATAGGCAACCTTCCAGAAAAAGAATTCAGAATAATGATAGTGAAGATGATCCAGGACCTCAGAAAAAGAATGGAGGCAAAGATCGAGAAGATGCAAGAAATGTTTAACAAATGGGCTTCCCTGGTGGCGCAGTGGTTGAGAGTCCACCTGCCAATGCAGGGGACGCGGGTTCGCGCCCCGGTCTGGGAGGATCCCACATGCCACGGAGCGGCTGGGCCTGTGAGCCGTGGCCGCTGAGCCTGCGCATCCAGAGCCTGTGCTCTGCAGCGGGAGAGGCCACAGTGGTGAGAGGCCCGCGTACTGCAAAAAAAAAAAAAGAAATGTTTAACAAAGACCTAGAAGCATTAAAGAACAAACAGAGATGAGCAATACAATAACTGAAATGAAAAATACACCAGAGGAATCAACAGCAGAATAACTGAGGCAGAAGAACAGATAAGTGACTTGGAAGACAGAATGGCGGAATTCACTGCTGCGGAACAGAATAAAGAAAAAAGAATGAAAAGAAATGAAGACAGCCTAAGAGACCTCTGGGACAACATTAAATGCAACAACATTCTCATTATAGGGGTCCCAGAAGGAGAAGAGAGAGAGAAAGGACCCGAGAAAATATTTGAAGAGATTATAGTCGAAAACTTCCCCAACATGGGAAAGGAAATAGCCACCCAAGTCCGGGAAGCACAGAGAGTCCCATACAGGATAAACCCAAGGAAAAACATGCTGAGACACATAGTAATCAAATTGGCAAAAATTAAAGACAAAGAAAAATTACTGAAAGCAGCAAGGGAAAAATGACAAATAACATACAAGGGAACTCCCATAAGGTTAACAGCTGATTTCTCAGCAGAAACTCTACAAGCCAGAAGGGAATGGCATGCTGTACTTAAAGTGATGAAAGGGAAGAACCTGCAACCAAGATTACTCTACCCAACAAGAATCTCATTCAGATTCAACGGAGAAATCAAAAGCTTTACAGACAAGCGAAAGCTAAGAGAATTCAGCACCACCAAACCAGCTCTACAACAAATGCTAAAGGAACTTCTTTAAGTAGGAAACACAAGAGAAGAAAAGGACCTACAAAAACAAACCAAAACAATTAAGAAAATGGTAATAGGAACATATATATCGATAATTACCTTAAACATGAATGGATTAAGTGCTCCAGTCAAAAGACACAGGCTTGCTGAATGGATACAAAAACAAGACCCATATATATGCTGTCTACAAGAGACCCACTTCAGACCTAGGGACACATACAGACTGGAAGTGAGGGGATGGAAAAAGATATTCCATGCAAATGGAAATCAAAAGAAAGCTGGAGTAGCAATACTCATATCAGTTAAAATAGACTTTAAAATAAAGAATGTTACAAGAGACAAGGCAGGACACTACATAATGATCAAGGGATCGATCCAAGAAGAAGATATAACAATTATAAATATATATGCACCCAACATAGGAGCACCTCAATACATAAGGCAACTGCCAACAGCTGTAAAAGAGGAAATCGACAGTAACACAATAATAGTGGGGGACTTTAACACCTCACTTACACCAATGGACAGATCATCCAAACAGAAAATTAATAAGGAAACACAAGCTTTAAATGACACAATAGACCAGATAGATTTAATTGATATTTATAGGACATTCCATCCAAAAACAGCAGATTACACTTTCTTCTCAAGTGCACACAGAACATTCTCCAGGATAGATCACATCTTGGGTCACAAATCAAGCATCAATAAATTTAAGAAAATTTTTTTGAAAAAGCATTACAATTGGAGAAATGCTGAAATGGGAAAAAGTAGCCATCTTAGAATGAAGAAAAACAGCTAAGGAGATTCTATCTCATTGCAACTCAACCATTAGTACTTGACCTAGAGGGATGGCCGTTGTGATCCCACATGGGAACCAAAGGCAAGGTCATAAAACTTGGGATCAAGAAACAGAAAACGGGACGGATGTGCTTTTCCAGGTTCCCTAGGCAAAGTGACATGGAGAGAGGAGCCATGCCTTTGGTAATTATGGGGTCAGATCCCAGCTCTGCCATTCACTACCTGTGTAATATGGGTCCTTGGTCTCCTGGTCAGGGGAAATCAGGGACTTCTTCATTCATGCAACAAATATTTATTATGAGCTTAAAATGTTCCAGGCACTGTTCTAGACACTGATGATACCTAAAGGAACAAGACAGAGAAGGTCCCTGGCCTCCTGAAGCTTAGATTCTAGCAGTGGAAGCGGAGGGGGCAGGGCACACAGAGAAGTAGACAAATGAAATAAGATCACTCCACACAGTGCGACATGCACAGAAAGAGATTAAACGGGGATGGGACAGCATCTCAGAGAGGCAGCTTCTCTGAGGAGGGATGCTGGAGGGAAGTCATTCCAGAGAAAGAAAACAGCCAGTAAAGGCCCCAGAGATGCTCGGCATCACTAATTATTAGAGACATGCAAATCAAAACCACACCTCTCAGAAGAATGGCTGTCATGAAAAAGACTACAGGTTACAAATGTTGGTGAAAATGTGGAGAAAAGGGAACCCTCTTACACTGTTGGTGGGAATGTTAACTTGGTATAGCCACTATGGAAAACAGTATGGAGGTTCCTCAAAAAACTAAAAATAGAACTACCATAGGATCCAGCAATCCCACTCCTAGGCATACATTCAGAAAAGACAAAAACTCTAATTCGAGAAGATACATGCACCCCAGTGATCATAGCAGCACTATTCACAGTAGCCAAGACACAGAGGCAACCTAGTGTCCATCGACAGATGAACAGATAAAGATGTGATACACATAGACAATGGAATATTCATCATAAAAAAAGAGGAATATTGCCATTTGCAGCAACATGGATGGACCTAGAGAGAGAGTATCATACTAAGTGAAGTAAATCAGACAGAGAAAGACAAATATATGATATCATTTATATGTGGAATCTAAAAAATAATACAAATGAACTTACTTACAAAACAGAAACAGACTCACAGACAGAAAACAAAGTTATGGTTACCAAAAGGGAAAGGGGTGGGGGGATAAATTAGAAGTTGGGGATTAACAGATACATATCACTATATATATAAAATAAACAATAAGGTCGTACTGTATAGCACAGGGAACTATATTCAATATCTTGTGATAATCTATAGTGGAAAAGAATCTGATATATATATCTGAATCACTTTGCTGTATGCCTGAAACTAACACTATATTTAAATCAACCATAGTTCAATAAAAAAAAAATAGTCTTTCTTGTTGTAGCTTCTAGGAAAACAGACTCTGATTTATCTCCTAACTCTCCATCCATTCTTCTGCTGGTTTCTTGTCCTCTCCCTGACCCGCTGATATTAATGGGCCCAGATGCTTCCACCCTTTCTCCCTGCAATCTACTCCCAATACAGCAGCCAGAGTTAGTCTTAAAATGTGAGTCAGATCATGTTACTCCTTTGCTTGGGACCCTCCCATGGCTTACTATTTCACTCAGAGTAAGAGTTCTTACAGTCACCCTTGAGGCCGTTTGTGACCTGCCTTCCCTAATCTCTTTGACCCCAGCTGACTCTGCTGCAGCCACTGTCCTCTTTGCTGTTCCTCCCACACATTCAGAATGCTTCTGCCTCAGGGCCTTTGCACTGGCTCAGAATTCTGTCTGCCTGGAATCCTCTTTGTCCAGATATCTCGGGAGTCAGTCTCTGAACTTCAAGTCTTTGCTCAGATGTCACCTTTCAGAGAGACCTTCCCTGACCACTCCTTTTTTTTTTTACTTTTTTTTCCACTTTTTTCCCCAAAAGTTTTATTGGGGGAAAACTACAAAACATTTACAGTACAATGTTTACAGTCACAATTTGTACTGAACTGATTCCCCAAATATATTATAACTCAAGTTCACTTAACCTTGTTACATTTAAATACTTCTCTCAAAGTAGTCCAGAATACATACATCCATAGTGCTCCAACTGTACCCACATACAAACAAACTAAAGCTACTGCTCATTCATCTGCTGTCCAGGAAAGCATTCCTGCCTTTCCACACGGAAAAAAAATATATATATAGTACAACTTTTGGAATTTTCTGTAATTAAACAAGGCATATTCATGTACTACATACCATTTTTGTACCATTCATGTACTACATACCTCTTCACTTTATTTCTATATAAAAAATGTGATAAAAATCTTTTCCTTTTGTGCAGGTGAACCCATCCTACATTCAAATTCTCACAAGCACTAATAGACAAAATACTTATTTGGTTGAGAAAGATTTAAGGCAAGTTCTGGCCCTTCCAAAGACACTGTGAGATTACCCTCCCCCCCCCCCATTATTGCTACATGTCTTTATATGCAGAGTATGTCACAGTAGAACTGGTGGAATAAGCAAACAAAAAAACATTTTTTGCTGATTTATAAAGATGGAATGAGAAAAGCATGCCACATGTAAGCCTGATTGCAAAGTATGGCTGACCACTTCATTTTAAATTGCAACACTTCCCCCCATCCTGTTACCTTTTTTCGTTCTTTCTCTTTTAGTAGCCCTTATTACCTCTTAATAATACTATATCATCTACTTACTTGTTACATTTATGCTTTACTGCTTTACTGTCTCTTTCTTCCACCAGAACATAAATTCCACAGAGATGGGGTTCTTTCTGCTTTGTTCACTGATATAATCACTGATATAATCTTTGGATGATTCTAGATACATCCTGGGGTTTTCCCTAAGGGCTCCCCTCTACCTGAAGGGGACTGTTCCCCAGACCCTGGGTGCAGAAGGTCCCTCAGAGTCTACATACCCTGCAGATGATAAGGCTATCTAGGATATAACCTTGGATTTGAAGCAGACAAGGTAGATGTGGGGCTGAGTGGCCCCTTCCCAGCTCTGTGATCTGGAGCAAGTCACTTCACCTCACTAAGATTCAGTTTCTTCATCTGTACAATGAGGTTAATACTTGTCCCTCCTGCCATGCGGGAGTGTGGTGGGAAGTGACCCAGGGAAATGGCCCACACGTTAGCAGGTGATGACCAAAGGTCTATGTCCATGTGTGCCAACTGACCTTTGGGAAAAAATATCGGTTCTGGGGGAGGACACACTGTGTTTAAAACTCAGAGATCCTGGGCTTCCCTGGTGGTGCAGTGGTTAAGAATCTGCCTGCCAATGCAGGGGACACGGGTTTGAGCCCTGGTCCAGGAAGATCCCACATGCTGCAGAGCAGCTAAGCCCGTGAGCCACAACTGCTGAGCCTGCGCTCTAGAGACCGCGAGCCACAACTACTGAAGCCAATGCGCCTAGAGCCCATGCTCCGCAACAAGAGAAGCCACCGCAACGAAGAGTAGCCCTCGCTCACCACAACTAGAGAAAGCCCGCGCGCAGCAACGAAGACCCAACACATCCAAAAATAAATAAATTAAGAAAAAAAAGACAACTCAGAGATCCTGAGAGCATCTGGATGAGGTGGAGGAGGAGTGAGATTAGGGTGTTCCAGACAGAGCGGGCCATATTCACAAGGGTGGAGGAGGGCCATGCATGCCACGGTCATGGGATACTAACATGGGAAAGCCAGGCTTTGAGAGAGTGAATCCCTTCCAGAAGTCCTCATAGACCTTCTGGTGACTCCAGGACTTCTAACTCCCAGACCAGCACTTTCTCCATCACTCCCATCTTCCTGAAGAGTGATAAATGCAATTATTTTAGTAATACAGTTTACATTTTCAGGTCCAGTTCCTTGGGCTCACAGGATACATCACAGATTGTTGTGCTCCTGTTCAGCAGCATGGGCTGTGTCTGTATCTAGTTTCCAAGAATCTTACCAGAACAGGAAGTAATCCCAGGTTATTGTCCCAACTTTGCCACTCACCTGGGTCCCTGTCCGTCCCATAGCTCTGTGTCTCAGACCACATTTCCCTTTTAACACAGTGGTACAAGTTTATGCCCATTGGATCGTCTATTTTTTGATATCTTATTGGCTTTGTCTCGGGTTTATTAGTCTGTAATTTCAGGCTGGGCCCCAGGGGTATTTCTGAAATATAATTGTGTGTTTTGTATGTGGGTGGGTGTGCAGGCATGGTCTGTGGCTTTGAATCTGAAGTTTAATTGGTAATAATAATAATTGATAATTAACAATTTGGATTAATAGAATAACATGTTAGTGATAAAAATAATAACACTAGTCATCCTTTATTAAGTGATTGGTTTTTGCCAGCCACTAAATTAAATTGAGGTAGGGAGTATTTAGGGGTGAAAAAATTGATCACACAATGTCAGTGACAGAGCCAGGATTCAAGTGCAGGCAGACTGACTCAGGAGTCCATTCTGTTCTTTACAAGCAATCACTGCATTCTCATATTCTCCCCTCCTCCATTGCTCTTACATCTCTTCAGTAATGGTTCCCAGAACTTCCCTGGAGACTCCGTTGGGAGACTCCATGCTCCCAATGCAGGGGGCCCAGGTTTGATCCCTGGTCCAGGAACTAGATCCCACATGCATGCAGCAACTAAGAGTTCACATGCCACAACTAAGGAGCCGGCGAGCGGCAACTAAGGAGCTGGCGAGCCACAACTAAGGAGCCCTTGAGCCACAACTAAGGATCCCATGAGCCACAACTAAGGAACCTTCCTGCTGCAGCTAAGACCCGACACAACCAAATAAATACATATCTTTTTAAAAAATAAAAATAATGGTCACCAGCTCTTTGCTGCCCCAACTCACCTGGTGGATGAGGCTTCCTACAGAACTCACTTCCTTGGTGAATCTCCAATTTCTAATGCATCCTGCCCAGTTCTCTGCTGCTCACTGATTACGCCTCAGGAGTGACTGCAACAACATCATGGGGACCTCTGCTCTGGGAGAAAGGCCATACTCTGCAGACAAGCAAGAAAGGATTCTCCCACTCTAGCCCCTTCCCCATATCTCCCCACACCCCGATTTCTCACACTTCCTCCCTTGAAGTTTCCCCTTGAGTCAGGCCGAGAAGAGTTCATGAGAGGCTCTGCTGAGAATGTGCTCCTCACCTGGAAGAAGCTATTCTTGCTGGCTCACATCCCACATCCTCCAGGAACCCTCTTGTACAAGGCAGGGTTCTCAGGCTGCCAGCAACAGAAACTGACCCTTAGAAGACCTTATTGGAATAATATGGGGAAGCTCAGAGAATTTACAGAATCTGACATGATAGGCCCCAGAAAGAAGAGGAATTAGGGTACCTAAGGAGTCCAGGTAGCAGGAGTTAGTGGGCAGTTCTTTAAGGATCCTCCATCAGGGTAGGTTTTCTACCCTTATCTTCCTGTGCTCAAGGTCCAAATTCCTTGAAGAAAGAGAGTGAATGGCCTGGTTTGGGTCATTTGGTCACACATACCCCTTGGCCATGGCACTTGAAACTCCAAGATTCTATGCAATGTGTTGGGGCAGTTTCCCAAGGGTAATCAAGGTGCTCCAACCGGAGGGAGAAGGAAGGGATGCTGAGCAGACGAGACCCTAGACTACAGCCTCCCCTCCTTTCTCTCTAACTTAGATCCACATTTCTGTCTTCCCTCACGATGGCCACTCACCCATCAGTCTTGCTTAGGGTTGTTATTTAAACTGCGTGCAATGAAATCATGGTCATAAGCCATCACTGGGCCTTACGTTGTGGCTTTCTCTCTTCTGAGAGGGAAATTTCCTCTCTTAATCTTCCTGTTTCTTCCTCAGAGAGCAGAATGTTTGCTTCTAGGGTACCAAACATAATCTTCCTCAGTGGTTTTTGGGGGGGTCACAGATTCAAGTGTACACAGAAAGCCAAGCAGGAAATGTCAATTGTGGCAGACAATAGGGAGTGTTGGGGACTGTGATAAACTGGAGAGCCAAGCCCTGTGTGGCCCAAATCAGACTTTTAAAAAGTACCATGTGGGCCAAGCAAACCTCATCTGTGAGAGCTCTAAGACCAGTGGACCATCAGTTTATGGCCTCTACCAATCTTTAGGAACAAGCCAGAAAGATGTGTCAAATTTTCACCCTTCACCCTGCAGCATGGCTCCCCTGAGACCACATGATGGTCTGCTTAAGTGGAGGAAGGAGAGAGGAGGAGATGTCCACTGGAAAACAGGATGTAGATTAATATCTTCAAATATTATCCACCCAAAAAAAAATTATCCAGCTATATCCACATTTGGCTCAGGTAGAAACTTGTCTTGGGCTAGACTACATAAAATTGCTATAGAGGCACAATTACTGGCTCAAACAAAAGCTGCCTTTGACCATTGAGAGAGGAGAGTCTGGGTCAGAAGGATCAATTTTCTGATGAATCAGTGAACAATTCTGAGTGGAACTAATCAGGTTGGTGTTGTGTCACCCTTTCTTTATAACCCATGGTTGAGTGATTTGAAATCCAACCACCCTCCTGCGATTTCCCCACCTCCTCTTTTTGCTTTCCTAACATGTATGCAAACACACTGCATATGTATGCACACACAGAGAGAATAAGAGGATGTAGAAAAGTACATGTTAGGGATAAGAAGGCTCAGAGAAATGCTAGAGGCTTCCTGCACAGGACTGGAAACAGAGATGCAAGAGAATGACGACCAGTGGAAGGAATTCAGCTCTCTGCCTCCAGGGAATCAAGGTCTCGGGGAAACATAGCCCTGGGTAACAAATTAACTCCTCAGCAAGGCAAATTCCTGGAGGATTAAAAGATGGGGAGCATTCCTAGCAAAACGTACAGTTACTGAAGCCAAGGGAATAGGAAGGGTAATCAATTTTTCCCTCAGGATTCCAACTGATGTTCTTCCACAAAGGATTGAGTCCTATCTCCAAAGCCATGTTAGGTCAGGCCTGGATTACCCATCATACTAGTTAAGGTTATATTGGTTTCAGGGAAAAGAAATGGACTTTGGCTGACTTGAACAGAAAGGGGGATTATCGGAAAGCTCCCAGGGTCTTTTATGAAACCAAAGGGAAGCTGAACAACCACAGCTCAGCAAGGGGAAGACCGTGAGCTCCAGGAGTGCATGGCTGTGTTGACATTGATGGGGCCGTCTCAGTGTGCCTAGGCGCTTGGCTCTTTGGGGAAAGAGGATCTTATGGGCCCTATGACTTACCTCAGTTTCCCTAGAAGAGGAGGGATGCTGGTGCAAGTGATTTATTGGGGGAGCGCTCTCAGGAGAAACCTGATAGGCAGTGAGGGAAGCAGGATGGAGCAGGAGACAGAGCTGCACTTCTAGCCTCAGGCTGCTCCCACCCTGGAATCTGGAGGGTGTACAGCACTGCAGTTACCCCATCTCGAAGCATGGAGCCTGCTTTTGTACCCCCATACCCATCAGTTATTGACTGTGGGCTGCCTCTGGTGGGGGAGGGCATAGTTTCTCAAGCATTTCTGGGCAAGGCGATTCAAGAGAAAGGGCAGCTGTGAGCTGCTAGCAGCCAGCATTCACAGCAGCTGGGGGATGGTGCACTGCCCAGGCAAGGGGATCGGGGCAGAGCCTCGACTGCGTCCACGGCGCCTGGTATGGGTAAGGTGCCCACCCACGAGCAGTCAGCCGTTGAGAGAGAGAGAGGTGGAACCTTGAGGTCTAGACGTGGTCATGGGGCTGTTTGAATTTGTGACCCCAGGTCTAAACCCCTTAGGAAGATTTATGTTAGGTGTCTAGGTGTGTACCTAGGTATGTACCCAAAATGGAATCTGTAGGTTATCGGGTATGAATGTGTTCAGCTTTAGTAGACATTGCCAAAGAGCTTCCCAGAATGATTGTACATTTGATACTGCTGTGTGAAATTTCTTTGTGCCCCACATCCTTACCAGAACTTCATATTATCTGTCTCTTTCTCCTTTTATTAAAATTTAAAAAAATTTTTTGGCTGCACCATGTGGCTTGCGGGATCTTAGTTCCCCGACCAGGGATTGAACACGGGCCCTCAACAGTGAGAGCGTGGAGTCTAACCACTGCACTGCCAGGGAATTCCCTGTCTTTCATTTTAGCTCTTCTGGTAGACATGTAGTATTCTCTCATAGTGGTTTTAATTTGCATCTCTCTGATGACTAAGGAAGTCAAGCACCATTTCATATGACTTTTTCTTACTGATTTATGGGAACTCTTTATATATTCTGTATATGTGTCCTTTGTCAGATATATACCTAACAAATGGTATATGTATGTATATATATATATATAAAAATAGATAAGATAGGTATAGATATAAATATAGATTTATAGATATACACACATATACACACACACATACAAACATACACATATATAGAGTTGGAGGAGATACATGTGATTTATATACAAAAATATATTTGTTATATATTATAATTTTACATTTAATATAAACAACATATTTATATTAAATATATTTATTTAAATAAATATTAATAAAATAATACGAATATATTTTTGTATTTATATAATTATATATTACATAGGTTTGATGAATTATATATATAAATCACATATATCTTCTCCCACTCTGTGGCTTGCTTGCAGTTCATTTTCATAAAGATATTTTTTAATGAATACGAACACTTAAATTTAATCTAGTTCAATTTATCAATTTTTTTCCTTTATATTTAGCATTTTCTGTGTCTTACTTAGGAAATCTTTATCCATATCATGGTCGAATAGATATTCTCCTATTTTTTCCCTAAAAGCTTTACTATTTTATCTTTTAAATTTAGAAACATAATTCATCTGGAATTTATTTTTTGTGTTAGAAATTGAGGTGTTTTTTTCTCCCTATGGATAGCCAGTTATTCAGCACTATTTACGGAAAAGACCATCCTTTCCCAAATGGACTACTGTTGGGCCATATGTCAAAAGCCGATGATAAAATATGTATGAATCTATTTCTGGTCTCTCTGTTCTCTTTCATTGGTTTATATGTTTATACTTGAGCCAATATCACACCATGTTAATAACTATAGCTCTATACTAAGTCCTAGGGTGACTGACGTGTCTTGGTTTTCCCAGTACGTTTTGGTCCCCACCCAACATTTTTATTGAGATATAACTGACATATAACATTGCATTAGTTTAAGATGTACCACATAGTGATTTGATATATTTAACTTTCTGGGTTTTAAAACTGAAGGTATTGCATCTCAGAAAACTCCTTAGTCCCTGGCAAAGTAGGACAGTTGGCCATCCTAGTAGATGTGATATCTGGTGACCTAGATGCTCCAGCTTTGTTTTTCTTCTTCAAAATTGCCTCAGCTATTCTTCACCTTTTGCATTTCTTTATAAATTTTAGAGTCAGCTTATCAATTTCCACCAAAATAAAAAGTCTTCTGGGATTTTCGTTGGGATTGCGTTAACTTATAGCCAATTTGAGGAAATTGGCTCACATCTTTTGTTATATTTAGTCCTACATATTTAATGTTTTTTGATGCTATTTTAAATAGTACCGTTTTTTAAATTTCATTTTATTTTTGTTGTTATTGTGTTGCTGTTACAGAAATAAGATGAAATTTATATTGACCCTCATCCAGTGACTTTGCTGAATTCACTATTAATTGTAATATTCAATAGATTTTTTGAATAGTATATGTATATAATCACACCTGTAAAAAAATGGTAACTTTTTTCTTTACAACCTTTATGCCTGTTATTTCACTTTCTTATCTTACTGTGCTGGCTGAAAAGTTTAGTGCAATGTTGAATAGAAGTGGTGATAGTGGTTACACAATTATATTTTAATTTGATCCTCTAAAAGTTATTGTTCTTTAACTTAAAAAAATTTGTCCCGAGGGTGAGAATTTTAGGTACTGTGGCCAAGGAAGAGTTTTATGGCAGGTGGGCCTAATTATGCCCCTCCTTTTATACTAACATGAAATGGAAATACCCCTCACTGACCCCCAATGAGATGACTTATTCACATTTACCCATTTGGTGCTGAAGTTGGGATTAAAGCCTGTGTTTCCTGAGAAGCTCCCTGTGAGCACATCTGCTGGTTTTTGTTTGCCTGGCATCCCATCCTCCTTCTTACCTCCTCTTTCTTCCTTCTTCATTCCAACCATGGAATTCCAGTGAGTTCCCACACACATCGCTCCATTCCCTGGGCTCCAGGGCCGTAAACTGGGCCCATCAATTTATTTCTCCCAAAAATTCAAATAGAAGCCTCCTGAAGTCTTGTGGAAATGCCCTGAGAGCAGATCCAGGGTCTCTTGCTGCTGGTGACCTGGAGCTTACCAGTCTGCTGTCCTTCCAAAGGTCATGATCTCTAGCTCTTCCCTCAATTTTGGAACTGCTCAAGAATCCTCTTTCCAACGAACTTCCTCTTTCCCTTACTAAAGTCGGTTTCTATTGTATGTTAGAGAATAAATATACTACTCCCAATTCTCTTTACTTTGCTACCAACATTGAGCAAAATGAGAACATGTTTTTAAGGATTTAATTGCATTCCATTTATTTATATTTTACTTATTATATAACTTTTTCTTAATTGACTCAAAACCAGTCATTGTATATTAAAACCGTAACTGTGGGTTTGTTTTGTTGCAGATACATAATTTGAGTCCATATATCCCAGGTTTATTTATCCTGAGATAAAAAAATAACAAAATTTTTAAATTTCTGTCCCTTTGAACCTTCTATTCTGGCAATAGGCAAACTTTTCTGTAAAGAGCCAGATAGTAAATATTTTAGGCTTTGTGGACCATGTATGTGGTCCCTCTCACAGCTCCTCAACTGCCATTGTAGCCATAGACAGTAGGTAAATGAATGGGTGTGGCTGTGTTCCAATAAATAAATGGACAGTGAAATTTGAATTTCATGTAATTTTCATGTGTCATAAAATATTCTTGTTTTGAATTTTTTTTTTTTTTAAGTTTCAAAATGTCAAAACAGTTCTTAGTTTGCAGGCCATACAAAAATAGGTGATGGCCAGATTTATGCCATGGGCCATAGTTTGCCAACCCTGTTCTTGTTCCCCAGTTGATTATATATTATTGAATAGAAGAAATATTGATTTATGAAATTGAGATTATAAAATAATAAGCATGATTTATGGAATATGTAGCAACTTATTTGTCTCCTAAATTGATGGGCATGTATTCAAGGATATAACTATAAAATATTAACTGGGCAAGATTTTCTTATTTCCAGGAATTCCTATGTAACATAGGAGAATGCAGAAAGATCATACTATACACTAAATTTCTCTGTAGTTGTTTCTTGACTATCTAGTTTTATAATGTACTAATTAAATATTTATTACTAGCATAGAATCAAAGAAATAAGAAGCTTTAAGATATAAATCAGCTAGGGGTTTCCCTGGTGGCGCAGTGGTTGAGAGTCCGCCTGCTGATGCAGGGGACACGGGTTCATGCCCTGGTCTGGGAAGATCCCACATGCCGTGGAGCGGCTGGGCCCGTGAGCCATGGCCGCTGAGCCTGCGCGTGCAGAGGCTGTGCTCTGCAACGGGAGAGGCCACAGCAGTGAGAGGCCCGCGTACCGCAAAAAAAAAAAAAAAAGATATAAATCAGCTAGTCATTTAAGGTCAGAATGATATTTGACCTTTATATCAAATTACATATTTGAATAGCATTTTATAGTTCACAAAAATTATACTTCCATATATTATCTCTTAAGATCCTCACAACAGCCCTGGAGGTAGAAAGGCAAGGTATTATTATCCTAATTTAAAGAAGGGCAACCTGCCCAAGATTATGCAAGAGACAAGGAAGTGGGAGGAGCACTCTGGTCACGCCACCAAATCATGGTCAGAGTCATTTCCATGTAATACAATGATAGAATCATGCAATTCGAGAACTGGGTAATGAGTAAATCCTGCTTCACCAGCTGACAAATGCACAGTGTCTCACCATAGGGATGTCTCTGGTTTGTCAATGCAAGCCCCATACGTCTAGATCAGTTGGGAAACCCAGACCCCTCCTTCTCTCCTTCTCACTCCACTCCTTCCCCTGTGTCTAGGAATCACAGCCATCACAACCAGGGCTGATTGCTCTGGAAGTTGTTACCCTAGTGCTGTAGCAGCTGGGAGCCTGGCGTCACTGCTGGCTCTGGAACATTCCATAGCTATGCCCTTGGAAAGCAATGATCTTGTCAACATCCACTGCTGCCCACAGGATTTGAGCACACTGTCCTTATACCTCTTACGACGTATGCCCCAGTCTAAGATAATCACACCACAACTCAGACCCCAGCCCCAGGTGTTAGGGAGGGCTTCAGCTACCACTCCTTTGATCACCTGTGGATACACAGGCCGTCCAAAAGAAATGATTTGGATTGAGCTTCTTGTCCTCACTGTGGCCGTTACTGGTGCATTTCCCCTCAGGGGTTCCACAAAAAAGAAAGGAAGATGCTCCTTTCCTCAGGATTATACATTTAGACAAGTGCACCCATACTAACTGGCTCAGGGATCCCAATATTATAGTTTTTGGATTCATTCACTCAGTCTCTTCCCCAGGTAACAAGTCAGGTGCAGAAGTAAGCTGCCCTAAAGCCTTTATATATGTATGTATGTATGTATGTATTGATTTAAATTTTGACTTCCTATTATGGAAAATTTAAAACATACACATAAAATAGAGAATATAGTAGTATATCCCATCTCCAGCATATGCGCATCACTCAGCTTTAACACCCATCAACCCTCGCCTAATCTTGTTTCATCTGTCCTGCCATTTCCCCCCTTCCCTCTAGAGTATCTTAATGGCAGTCCTGGAGATCATAGAATTTCACCCTTAAATTATTCATTATATGTCTATAATAGACAAAAGACTGTTTTCAAAAACATAACCACTGTATGCTGTGACACAATATCATTATGACACTGACAAAATTATTAACCTTTAAATTAATAATAATTCCTTAATATCATCTAATATCCAGTCTTTGGTCAAATTTCCCCATTGTCTCAAAAACGTCTGTTTATAATTGATTGGTCAAATCAGGATCCACATACTGTGTTTGGTTGTTAGGTGTCTTAAATCTCTTTTAATTTATTAAGGTAATTTCTTTGTTGAAGAAATCCTCTCATTTGCCCAGTAGAACTTTCCACATTCTGGGGTTAACTGATTGCATCTTCTTGGTGTTGTTTGACACTTTCCTATATTGTTCATTCTCCCTTCTCTCCATAAATTGATAGTTACATTTACAGGCTTGACTGGATTCAAACTCAAAATATTTTGGGGAGTGGCAAAAATACCTCATAGGTGATTCAGTATATTTTCTATTGCACCACCTTAGGACGTGTAGATGTATGGTTGTTCAACTCTTAGTGATGTTACAATTGATCAGTGGGTCCAGGTGTTATAAACCCAATCCATCCATATAACTCTATCCATCAATCTTTCACTTAATGGGTTTAGCAACCATCGATGATTGTCATTTAAATCTGATATTTTTTTTTGAGTCTCCGAAATGATGAGTTTTTAAATCATTCCTTTTACATTTATTAGTTGGAAATATTTCATACAAAAGGACTTTTCCTTAACTCTTTGGCTACCCTAAAATACAATTTGTACAAGAAAGGCAGAATAAATGTTTTATTTACCGATTACCATTAATGCATAATTTAGCAACTTACTGTAACAACTTATAGGTAAGTTGTAAGTTCTTTCTTTTCTTAATATCACTATAAACTTGTGGATGTTAACATCACTGATGTGATAAATGATTTAGAAAAGTTCTGTAGGCAATGATGAACCACCAAAGGCAGTTCCCAACTTTCAAATGTAAAGCACACCTGCAAATGTATCTAACAATCAAACAATAAACTTCCTTGGTTTAGGAGGAATCCTTTCCTACAGAGCTAAAAAGTAAGGTCGAAATCTCTAAACATAGCTAAACTTTTAGCTATGACATTGAACAATGAATATTTCCAAGATTCTGCTTGGTCTCTGATTTTCTTCTTTCCTTCACTGTCTACAGGCCTTCATTTCATGAATGTCTCATCGTCTGGTTGAGGCTAGACACTCACTGCTTCTGGCACACTTAAGGATTTCATCTTTACATCATTCACACTACACTTACAAGATCTACATTTCCTATAACTAGTATTTGTACTTTCATTTTTATAAAATAAGAGCAAGTAAATACTCGAATAATTTTTTCTTTTTTTAATTGAAGTATAGTTGATTTACTATGTTGTATTAGTTCCAGCACAGTGATTCAGTTATATATATATATTCTTTTTCAGATTCTTTTCCCTTATAGGTTAATACAAAATATTGAGTATAGTTCCCTGTGCTATACACTAGGTCCTTGTTGGTTATCGATTTTATACATAGTAGTGTGTATATGTTAATCCCAGCCTCCTAATTTATCCCTCCTTTCCCTTTGGTAACCACGAGTTTGTTATCTATGTGTGTGAATACTCAAATAATTGAACGCTGCTCTAATAATTGAAAAGTAGCGTGTGGACAGCAATGGGGATGAGGCTCAGACTGAAGCATGGACCAGCAGTGAGTGGCACCATGGGAGAGTTCAACATGCTTGTCAGCTGATGTGCCAAGGCCAGAATTTATTCTGTAAAAGGAGGGTTGGGTATTTTGGTGGGGAGTACATGAAACTGCTATTGAATATGACACACTGGGTTTGCTGTCAGCTTACTCATTATATCTCCACTAGACAGTCAGTTAGTTAGTTAGTTAGTTCTAGGAGGGCAGGAGCCGCACTTGTATTGTTCATTTACTCCCAAGCATCCAGGACATGCTTTTTTGTTTTAAATGAAAGAATAAATGATGTATGCCAAGCAAGAGAAAAATCTACAATGGTTTTGAGCAGTGAGAATCATAATTAGATCTATTTTTCAGTTGTATCTGTTGCATATTTTTGACTCTGGGGTATTGGTATTATAAACTCCTTTCTTTAAAAATTAATTTATCTGGGACTTCCCTGGCGGTCCAGTAGTTAAGACTTTACCTTCCAATGCAGGGGCTGCGGGTTTGATCCCTGGTCAGGGAGCTAAGATCCCACGTGCCTCTGGGCCAAAAAACCAAAAAAAACATAAAACAGGAGCAATATTGTAACAAACTCAATAAAGACTTTAAAAATGGTCCACATCAAGAAAAAATCTTTAAAAATTAATTTATTTGAGACAGATGTAGTACATTTCATCTAGGAATATTTTGAAAAGTAAACAATCAAGTCAAATCACTGATAATTTCATTTCTTAAGGTTAACATTTGGGTATCTCATCCTGTAATTCTCTATGTATAATATTAAGAATACTGGAATCATCCAGAACATATTGTTCAGTAACCTACTTTTAACATTTAAATACATGCTTAACACTATCCTATGTTACCTTTTCCTGCAATAGAAAATTTAAAAGTAACCAGACCTGGGCTTCCCTGGTGGCGCAGTGGTTAAGAATTGCCTGCCAATGCAGGGGATTGGCAGGGACATGGGTTCGAGCCCTGGTCCGGGAAGATCCCACATGCCGCAGAGCAACTAAGCCCGTGCGCCACAACTATTGAGCCTGCACTCTAGAGCCCACAAGCCACAACTCCTGAGCCCATGTGCTACAACTGCTGAAGCCCATGCGCCTAGAGCCCGTGCTCCGCAACAAGAGAAGTCACTGCAATGAGAAGCCCGCACACCGCAACGAAGAGTAGCCCCCGCTCACCACAACCAGAGAAAGCCTGCACACAGAACGAAGACCCAACACAGTCAAAAATAAATAAATTAAATAAATAAATTTAAAAGTAACCAGACCCAAATCCAGTTTCTAAACATGAAATTCTGATGAACAGGACCACAGAGCAGTGATTCTGATCAGAATTGTGCTTGTTAATAAAAGCAGGCTATTCCGTGGCACACACAGCTCCAGGATGTGAGATTAACTTCAACAACCATTCATTTAGATTTGGTTTGATTTTCGGCCAGTCTTATGACCAACTTGAAGCAGGTCCTAGGACAGAGAATGTTATGTTTGGTGTCCAGGGAAGCAGCAAAGTAGAGGAACCACCCCAAATTCCAGACAAATAGATAGAGTCAACATTCTCTTTATAGCAAAGTTATCCATTTACTGCAGCAAAATTTAAACTAAACTGTTAAAAATGCCACATAAATTTGGTCAGACATCTTGTGGGGAAAGTAACCTGTTAGTATAGAAAGGAATGGAAACGGTGAACCTGAAAAGAAGCTGAAAAGACATATTTGTAGATACATTTTGCTTTCAGGATTCTACACTATGTAAATGTCCTTCTAGAAGATGAATTTAGGCTGATTCATTGTCACTTGCTTCTGCAGTGGTTTTCCAGGCACCTTAGCTAGCAGCCACCCTGCCTGCAGGCTGTTGAGGGCAAAAAAATATGTTTCAGGCAGACTGACAATAGGAAATAATTGTAGGACAAGAAACTACCTGCAATACCTAAGTGGGAGTATCCTGGAAAGTGTTGTGCTGAAATATTGACCCTTCCAGCTGGTTAACTTTGAGGTTCATGCATTTACTTTTGGTGAGGTTCACTCAGCAATAACAAGTGAATATATGACAGCCTAGTGATTCATGGGGAAATAAAGTATTGCATACAGAATCGGAAAAGATTCAACATGAGTGCATGGCATTACTGACTTCTTTTAAAAGCTTAAGGAAGGAACAATGTTTAGGCCTTTTGAGTTACCAGGTGTAGAATGCATTGTTTTTTGACATCACTATCCAGTTCCTTGTTTTGGTGACAGCAACCTATTTTTTTTCCCAGGGAACCACTCCTCTTCTATATTCCATGCTGTTTGGGTGAACCGGAGGTGAAGCATATGACGCATATTTGGCCAATCACAGCACAGAATTTTCCTAGCTCAGTAATTTGTTAAGGGATGGGCAGTTAACCAGGTTGGTTCAATTAGTGAATCCAGGACTACTGGGAAGGATCTCTTTCTTGCCGGACTTGGAGTGGGGTGGAGGTACACTTTGAAGTTGTTGGGAACTGTCTTGCTATCACGTGAAGTTTGAGTATAAAGCTAATATGGAGGAGGGCTGAGCCTTTTTTTTTTTTTTTCCCCCAAGAAGGCTCTCTCTTATTCATCCAAAGTGATATGGGCGTGAGGGGCAAAAGACTGAAAATTGTAAGTCTACCCTTATTTTCGTTAAGTGTTTACGAAGCTACAAGTGTCCAAATTAAATATTTGTAAGAAAATTGATGCTTTATGATAACAACAAACTCTACATTCCAATAATTTATTATATGAGCATTGTAAAATGTCTTTGTGATATGGCACTGTGGAGTGTGTAAAAGAAAATAGATCTTTTCTCAAGAAATGTATAATCTGTTTAGATAAGACCAACATTAAAACACAAAACCCTTTAGAATGCAAGTGAATAGCAGATAGTGATGCATATAAATATTCTGAATGGTAATATAATGTAACTGGTAACTACAAACAAAACTAGCCTAGAGGGCTTCCCTGGTGGCGCAGTGGTTGAGAGTCCGCCTGCCGATGCAGAGGACGCGGGTTCGTGCCCCAGTCCAGGAGGATCCCACATGCCGCGGAGCGGCTGGGACTGTGAGCCATGGCTGCTGGGCCTGCGCATCCGGAGCCTGTGCTCCGCAACAGGAGAGGCCACAACAGTGAGAGGCCCGCGTACCGCAAAAAAAAAAACACAAAAAAACAAAAAAAAACTAGCCTAGAACAAAAAGCATGACAGGCTTTAGGCTAAACTGAGTATTTTCATTTAATTCTCAAGGCACTGATCTTTATATCTTAGTCTTTAGGTGGATTCATACATTTGTATTTCCTACCTGGATGGTTCCTGTGAATTAGATTTGTATATTCAATTGCCTATTTGATGTCTCCACTTAGATGGCATCTAAGACAGGCATCACAAACTCACCTTGTCCAAAAAGTCTTTTCCTCCAAACCTGTTTGAATAGACTGCCTTTCAGATTTCAGTAGATGACAACCCCATCCTTCCAGTGGCTCAGGTCTAAACGTTAAGTGTTATCTTTTTTCTCACATCTGGCAGCCATTCTATAAGCAAAGCTTACTGGCTCTATCTTCAAAATATATTTGGAATCTAACCACTTCTTACTATCTTCACTACTATCTGAATTATTGCAATACTGGTCTTCCTGATCTCATCCTCCCCCCCCTAAAGTCTGTTTACAATCCAGCAGCGGAAAGTCTTCTCATTTTATTAGGAAAAATTTAAAGGATACAGCAAAGTTGAAAAATTTTACAGTGATCCCTCTGTATACCAGTAACAGAGCAGTCCTTTTCAAGATGACAGATTGTATAGCTCCTCTGCTCAAAACTCCTCAACAGCTTACATCATGCAGAGGAAAAGCCAGTTTCTTACCGTGGTCTACAAGACCCAGCACGCTCTGGTCCCTACTACCATTCCTCCCTCTTGTCGATTACTCTTCAGCCACACTGGCCTCCTCTTTGCTCCTCAAACATGGTAAGTACATTCTTGCTTTAGGGGCTTTGCTCTTGCTTTCCCTTAGCTTGGGATGCTCTCCCCACCACAAATTTGCACAGCTTGCCTCTTTCTTTGCATCACCTCATTAGGTCTTCTCTGACTCTTCCAAATATTAGGTTGAACAGTATAACACTAATGTCATCCTACCAGGCTGTACCACATAAACTTAATATCATCCTGAGGTTAAAAAGAAAAAAGATATAAAAAGATCAGCACTTTCATATAGTTCAAACTAATAAAATAGCAACAGCACCCCACCCTCTTATTCTTACCTGGGTTCCAATATTCTTGATAGCACTTCCCACCATCTTATGTACTATTTATGTATTGTCTGTAAGAGCCTCAAAGACAGGGAGTCTGTGCATTTTGTCCACCACTGTGTACTCAGTGTGCAGACCAGTGCTTGGCCTATAGTGCGCACCCACGTCACATTTATTTAAAGAATGAATTCTTTACACTGAAGCTAGAGTGATCATTTAAAACCACAAAGTCTGATCATGTCATTCCTACTAAAACCTCTTCAATTCATTTGCATTGCTTTCAAAACAAAAATAAGAATCCTTAGGAAGCCTGTAAGGCCCTGCATGGTGGGCCTTTGGTTCTCTAGACTCATCTCACATTATCTCCCTCATTTCTTTATAGACCCTGAGACTGCTTGTCCCATCCTGAGGTCTTTATGTTCTTCCTTTCTCTTCCCTAACTTCTGCACTGAGTTCACTCTGAAGCAGTTTTAAATCTTGGCTCAGAGCATCTCTTGCTAGGAGAAGTCATTTCTGATACTTCTGATTAGGTTGAGTTCCACTTTGATGCCCTTGATTCCTGTGGTCAAAAGCTGGAAGAAGGACCTTTGTGTTTTCTTTGAAGAAATAATTCAGCCAAGAGACCAAGATTGTGTAAAAGATAAAAGCATTTATTAGAAACAAAGTACGTGTGGAAGGAACAAAGTATGTGTGAAAAAAGAAATATGTGTGGAACACACAGTGAGCTCAGAGTGAGTTGCCCCCAGTAGGGGCAGCTTAGATTGCTTATTAGGGGCAGTTTTCCAGCTTGTCTCTGGCCAGTCATCTCCATAGCTTGTCCTGGTGTGCGCACGCATCTCTCAGCCAAGATGGACTCCAGCTGGCATCTTCTCCCTCCTTTTGTCCTTCCCCTAGACTGAGGGCCTCTTCTGCACATGTGCTGGGCCGGGAAATCCACAAGAATGCACCCAGTCAGGGCCCAATGCTCCTGCTGGTTTCCCATCTCAAAGCATCAGCAGGAGACCAGTTACAGCTGCTCAGCCTGGGGCCTGTCTCTCCTACCTCACCCTCATGCACCACATACCTACCCTTAGTAATACCTATTAGGATTATAAAGTTAATTTTGTGTGATCGTTTATCTCCCTTACCAGACAGTAAGTTTCCTGAGAGAAGGAAACACAGCTTTTTAACTTCTCCTTGAATCCCTAGCATCTAGGAAGTATCTTGACACATAGTAAGAGCTTAATACTTAAAAAATAGATCCTGTTGGGCTTCCCTGGTGGCGCAGTGGTTGGGGGTCTGCCTGCCGATGCAGGGGACGCGGGTTCGTGCCCCGGCCCGGGGGGGGGGGTCCCGCATGTCGCGGGGCGGCTGGGCCCGTGGACCGTGGCTGCTGGGCCTGCGCGTCCGGAGCCTGTGCTCCGCGGCGGGAGGGGCCGCAGCGGTGAGAGGCCTGCGTACAGAAAAAAAAAAAAAAATCCTGTTGGGCTTCCCTGGTGGCACAATGGTTGAGAGTCCGCCTGCCGATGCAGGGGACACAGGTTCGTGCCCCGGTCCGGGAAGATCCCACATGCCACGGAGCGGCTGGGCCCGTGAGCCATGGCCGCTGAGCCTGCACGTCCGGAGCCCGTGCTCCGCAACGGGAAAGGCCACAACAGTGAGAGGCCCGCGTGCCGCCAAAAAAAAAAAAAAAAAAGATCCTGTTGTGTTCCTGTTACTAGTGCCTAACTGGGGGCCTGGTATACAGTAGATGAGTAAGTTTGCTAAATGAACTGTAATATGAAGAATGTTTGATTACTCATTTACAATGTATATACAATGCAGAAGAGCCATCACTTGATTATCTGTGATTAGGCATTTATACATAACTGATACCTACACGAATTTCCAAATTCTCCCTTCTCATCAAACATTCCTCATCACTAAGTCTGAAGAAAGTAACTTACACTTCTCTTTCCTTCGTTTGCTCTCTGGTGGAGTAAAGGATGAGCTGCTCTGGCTAGGAGAATCCATATGGAGCTAGAATTAGCCATAAGTGAGATCTGGCTTCCAAACCAACAGACCACAGCATTCTCATTCGGATAGTTAGATGTTTACAAACTTTTTTCTTTCTTTTCCCAGTCAAATGAGGACCTTTGCATTCTTTGTTTGTTTGTTTTTGCGGTACTCGGGCCCCTCACCACTGTGGCCCCTCCCGTTGCGGAGCACAGGCTCCGGACGCGCAGGCTCAGCGGCCAGGGCTCACGGGCCCAGCCGCTCCACGGCATGTGGGATCTTCCTGGACCGGGGCACGAACCCATGTCCCTGCATCGGCAGGCGGACTCTCAACCACTGCGCCACCAGGGAAGCCCTGCATTCTTTTACTTTAATAGCAATCTCTTTGAAAACATTTCAGTGGTCAGAGGATGTATTAAAACACACACATACGCAGGTTGTATACTTTTATAGGTTTATTAGGGCAGGAAGACATGGAACAATATAAGCAGAAAAAACAAAAATCTTACAAATAACTTTTAAGTGTGTTGACCCACAGAATTTTTTAGTAAACTTGTAATTCCAGACGAGTATTGTGGCAAGCTTATTGATATTGTCGTCTGCTAATTAAGGAAAGGGAGAAGCGCCAGATAAAACAGAAATGAATTGTTGCAAAGTGGTAATTTTCTGATATGATGAAACACAAAAAGAAACTAAAAGTCTAACGATAGCAAGATGTCAGTTTCTTAGTTTTAATAATGTATTATAGGTTATGTAAGATGCTGCCAATGGGGGAAACTGGGTAAAGAGTACACAGGACTTGTCTGTACTATTTTTGTAACTTCTTGTGAGTCTATAGTTATTCCCCTCCCCACCCCCAAAAATAGGAAAGCAAGAAAAAAATAGGAAATCTAGATAAGAAATAATGTTTGGAAAGAGAGCTTAAAGCAAATATACATAGTCAGCAGTCACAGACTGTTGCTTTGCTAGGTTTCCATAGGTTTGTAAGGAGTTAACCAAAATTTTAAAAAGTCTTTCAAAGTATGCTACATATACACTTTACTAATAAAAATACTGGGCTCTGAAAAGTAGCATCCTATTTTTAATGTTTGAACTAATGTTTTGCAGAGATGTGTGTAGAGTGAAACATAGTGTTGTGTTTGCAAAAGTCAATTTTGTGAAAGCCACAAAAATGAGTGTTTGCTCTTGAGAAAGGAAAATTTGTATTTCTTGACATCATCAAAGAAAAATGTGAAGGATCTGATATGAAATGAACAAAAATGTACAGATCCTACCACCTCATTGCTCAAAACCATATAAACACTTTCAAAATTTTCCTTCATCTATTAATATGTCCCTAGAGCGGACAGCCCACACAGACCTGGGGGCATTCACATGTCAGAATTATTCCATAAAGATTTGGGAACACATATTTTTGGCAGAAAGAATGTGCAGGGAAAGACTGTTGTGAAACAGTTCAGAGTGATGCATTTAGTCAGGATCCCCTTGCAATGACAAAATGTTAGTGTCATACTTTATAACATTCTTGGGAGCCTTTAAAAGACACAGGCCATCATGAACTTTTGTTTTGTTTTGTTTTCGGTACGCGGGCCTCTCACTGTTGTGGCCTCTCCCGTTGTGGAGCACAGGCTCCGGACGCGCAGGCTCAGTGGCCATGGCTCACGGGCCCAGCCGCTCCGCGGCATGTGGGGTCCTCCTGGACCGGGGCACGAACCCGTGTCCCCTGCATCGGCAGGCAGACTCTCAACCACTGCGCCACCAGGGAAGCCCTGAACTTCTTTTTAATATTTATTTATTTGGATGCGCCAGGTCTTAGTTGCGGCATGCAGGATCTTTAGTTGCTGCATATGGGATCTAGTTCCCTGACCAGGGATCGAACCCAGGCCCCCTGCATTGGGAGTGCGGAGTCTTAGCCACTGGACCACCAGGGAAGTCCCCATTGTGAACTTTAAAACAAGTGGAATAGTTTTTTTGGCAACAGATGGCAAATATCCTATAGTGGGAGAAGTAAAAATACAGAGAAGTTCCAAAATTGCCTCATACCACTCTACCTTAAAGTATACTCTCATAATAAAATTGTAAGAGCAAAATAGAAATTTGCTTGGCCGCACACTTCATTTATATTTCCTTTTTAAGTATTAAAGTACAGCAATATAGCATAAAGTAAAAGGGGAATTAGGGCCAGAAAGACTAGAGTTTCAAATTCTGACTCTCAGCTACTAGTTTTGTTACCTTAGGCAAGTCATAATTGCTCTGAATCTCAATGTCTTTGTTACTAAAATGGGTATAATAATCTCCATATCTCAAGGCTGGTCCTAGTACTGAAAGGGATAATATATTTAATAGCTTAGTACAATGCTGTGCAAATAGTAGGTAGTCAATAAGTGTGAGCTTCCTCCCAGTTTTCCCAGAAGATATGGCAAAACCTTTCTTTCTCTGTTAGTTTGCTATGAGCCAAAACAAGTGGCTAAGGAGTAAAATTTTAGAAAGCAAGAGCATCTAATCCTAATATTACCCAATCTTTCCATTAATTATGCAGTTATATAAACTTAAATATTTAATAAACATTATTGGATTTATTGGTATTATTCAGGTACCTGAATAGGTTCTCTCTTGAAAGTCCTCTTTTTATTTTATCTTTAACTGATTTAGCAAAAATATGTCATTAATCCTTTTATTCAGATCATAACATAGTATGATCTTTTGGGAATATTAAGCCCCTATTGATCCCAGGTGAAAACCATAGTTTCAGTGTTTGCTGACAGGTCTGAGAAAAATAGTGACATGGAAAGAGAAAGTGCGAGGTTAGAGATTTTGTCTTTCAAGGCTGATGGTATGATAATTCTCCTGTGGTGAAGCCACCTGTTGATGTCTCACTGCCTAGAGACCAAAGTTCCCTAATTCATGCCTCCCTCGCAGTGCCATACTCCAGCCCTCATGAACTCTAAAGGGAGAGCAAGCCTTCTGAAATCGCAGGGGTTGGCAGCAGAGAAGCAGCCCTTGGAAGGCATTAGAGCCAGGTTCTTAACATGGAATTGTGGGCTTATTCAGGGGGCTCTGGAACCTACAGTCCCTGGATGTAAAGTGGTGTCGAAGTGTATTTCGTGCCTTCTTCCCAGGAGGTTGCTCAACTACCACTTCCCTCTAGAGGTCTTCTCCAACCATCCCATCCTGCCAGAGGTCTCGCCCACAAAATCTCTAATCACCTTTGTGTATTTACTGCGGAGCCGCATCGCAATCTGTCATTGCCTTGTTTGCTTAAATCCGTCTACCCTACTAGAAGATGAGCTTCCCAAAGCGCAGGACCCGGTCTTTCTCCAGGGCCTTGAACCTGGTGGATCTCGAGAGATACTTCCGGAATGAAGGACAGGTCCGTGTCCATCAGATATTTAACGGACTCTATATTCTTCCCCCCTCGCCCCCAGCATTCTTCTACGGAAATCATTTCAAAATCATTCATTTTGGAAATAAGGCTTTCAGCATTTCGACCACACCCACCCACCTTCGTTCCTACCGTTAGAACTGCCACCCGGGCCCACTCACCCAAGCCCACTAGGCCGGACAGTTTGGAGGTAACCAGGGCAGGGGCTGCCTCGAACGGGCACGCGCATCAATTCACATTCCCGGACCCGGTCCTGGGTCGGAGGGGTTGGGTGGGCCCCGCGGGCCCGGAGGAGCCACCTCGGGAGGCCACCCGGGCCTCCACCTTACCCGCGGTCCCAAACTTCTTCCCCACAGGCGGTGCGCAGCCGGTGGCTGGGGGAAAAGCCCGTCCCGCAGCGCGCGCTACCGCGACCACAACTGCTTCCGGGTGAGCGGGTCGTAGACACTGTGGCCCCGCCCCTCCTCCGCCTCCGCCGCCCGCCGCTCGGGCTGCGGCTCCTCCTGGGGGCCGGTTCCCGCTGTCTCAGCCGCGGCGCCTAGGGACATCGGCGTGACTGACCGACCGGCTGCCGCGCCGGGAGCCGCCGCATCCAGCCCGGCCCGCCTGGCCGGGGACCCAGGACTCAGTCCGTCCCCCGCGCCCCTCGCCCTTCGCCCCGGCGAGCTCCCGGCCGGCGAGCTGCGCTCCGGCCCTTCCCGGGCGGCGTCGCAGCCATAGCCCGCGCCCGGAGACAGGTAAGGGCCGCTCCTCCCGCCGGCCTGGAGGGGAGCGGGGAGCGGGGCCACCTTCCCGGCCTCTGCAGCCTGGCGAGGTCCGCGCCGCCGCGGACTCCTGCTAGGGGCCGGGCCCCCAGGCGGACCCCGGGGTCGAGGTTGCCCCCTGCCTGCGGCGTCCTCGGGCTTCACGCCGGGTCTCGAACGCGCAGCCTCGGTCCGCGAGCAGGGACGGCGTTACTCCCATTGTGGGAGAAATGAACTCGGGCCGCTGTCTCTCCGCTTCGAGTGCTCAGGGCTCCTTCTCCTGCACCCCGGACGCGGCACTCCCTCGGTTCTGTACCCGTCCGGCCACCCCGGGGAAGGGTGTCAGGCCGGTGGAGGGCGTAGCGCTTTTGTGGGATTTTTTTTCTTCCTCCTTGACCCGAGCTGAAGCGCGGGCATAACAGGCGCTTGTTAGGAGTGTCAGGGTTAATGCTTGACTAATGCGAGGTGTTATTCACACCCAGATTGTTAAGCTATATAGCTCCAGCCAGGCCTGCTTCTCGTGCTCGTGGATATCCCGCAGGAAGCCGGAGGACCTAAGGAAACCCGTGTCTTTTTCTTTCTTCGAGGGGACGGAAAAGTGCAAGTGTTTGCTCTACTTTTTCCACCGTGGGAGTTACAAATATAAGGCTGCGGAGACCTGGCCAGGGAAATGTTGCATCCTAAACTGTAACTCTTTGTAGCGTATTTTCTTTGAGTTTCCACTTAATGACTCAGCATTTCTGCCCTAAAAAGAAAAGCTGCAGCGTAGGTTCATTGATTAAAAGATAATATGTAAGGATAACAGTGCCCGTTACTTTTTTATGGCATCACAATGGGAAGAGAATGTGGATACAGTAATGGAACCACAGAGATGGAGAGCAGGGTGTGGATGGATCAGTTCTTAATTAGTGTTTAAAATAACATTGTTTCAAGGTAAAATGTTTATTTGGGGGATGCTTCTGTATGAAGAGGTGCAATTGTTGGAAAAGGCAAAGTGTTGCAGGTAAGGGTTAGTTGGCAGGGACTTGGCGTTTGCTGTGGTTTGAAGGTCTTGCAGAATTAACCGTTTAACAAACATCATGCTCTGTTTAACACATGTAGAGATGATGACCCAGTATTATACTCATGTAGAATAAGAATTTCGGAAAGTGTGATTCATTTAGGAAGTTAGGTCACTCGCTTTGTGAATCATTGATATGCATATTAAACTTGGAATAGAGGAAAGCTAGAGGTTTGTTACTGCCTGTTTAATTAGATGCCCTTGCTCATAGGAAGTGTTGTATTGATGCTTTGTTAGGTTTGTTGCTGCATATTTATTGTCGTGAAGTATGGTAAGGAAATAAAAAGTGAACTTTTGCAGAAGCTTTGGATTTAGAATAGTTTGTTAGTTCCTAAGTGGATTGTTGTGATTTTACCCACTTTCTTTTTTTGCCAAATGTGGGAAGATAAATAAAGGAAGGTAAGTGTCTAGAAACAAAATAAATATCGGTGAAAAGGAGAGCTACATCTTTAAGGCAGGAAAAACTTCACTGAAAGAACCTGCGGTACACAGAAGAGTCTTGAGTGAAAGGCCTTACCCATTTGGGGGAATCTGCCCTTAAAGATGTGCAATGAGACTATACTGAGCTCATATTTAAGTTCTGATGGAGAAGAAAGTGTGTATTGAAGTGGTGATTCATTATTGGAATGAATTCATTTTAAACTAGAAATAACTTTTTATTGCAGAAATGTAATTTGATCATTTTGGCTTTTAACGTGTTACTAAGCAAAATGACTTTGAATCACAGCGTTCTTGATACTCTTAGCCTTCTTTTCTTTTTCTTTTTGGAAGTCAGCTTATTTTACCTTGATTTTGATTTATAAGGAACTTTAGTTAGTTATCAGTTGTAAAGTAATGGTAAGTTTACCCTGTTGGTCTTGCTTACTAAATTCCTTTAATTCTTTGACTAAATTTCCGCATCTTATTTCCTTGGATATCCATTCTTATATTCAGAGCGTTCCCTAATGTTGCTTTTGATTTGTGTCCAGCTAATAGTGACTTAAGAGTTTCAGTTTCCAGTGAAGAACTATTCCCTTTTGGAAAATCCCTTGTGGAAACCGCCTGAACTGACAGTCCTGATAGGTAGATATGCAAGAGAAGCCTTCTTAGGTCAGGATTTAAGCATCTCCACAATGAAGGAAAAAAGTGATACGGGGAATATATTTGGCAAAGTAGAGTCTTTTTCTCTCAAAACAAAACCAAAAACTGATCTTTACTAGAAATGAGAGAGAGGGAGCAGTTTCTTGCAAAACTGTTTGTGTATTGTTTACCCTGCTCCTAGTTGGAAGAGGAACAGAATTGACGATAATATATATATATTTTAAAAAACTCCCTATAGCGTGTTGGGAATGTCGATGAGGATCATTTTAGAGGAAATACAGTTCTTCTGTCCTCAGCATAGAAGCACTTTCCATTGCACCTACATAGAGACCATTTCATAGCCTTTTCCTTTTAGGTGGTTGCTTTCTCTCTGGAGAATCTGAACGGAGAGATGGTCCTTTAACAGGAAAACTGTACCACCTTATCCAGTTTGCAAATAAAGACTTTATGACCATCATTCAAAACTCAACTTTTAAAACTTCAGAAGGAAGGAATTGAGCAAAATTTACCCTGTGAGTAAAATAACTTTGGCTTTTTCTCCATTCTTT
This sequence comes from Stenella coeruleoalba, assembly GCF_951394435.1. Taxonomy (NCBI): domain Eukaryota; kingdom Metazoa; phylum Chordata; class Mammalia; order Artiodactyla; family Delphinidae; genus Stenella; species Stenella coeruleoalba. Next base: position 56,050,972 of record NC_137156.1, read on the forward strand.
CCTTTAAGGTAATAGATAGGATACCATTAGTAATGATTTTTTGTGTGTTGCACATTGTGCTTTCACTTTAAAAACTTTTTGGCCTACAATAAATTAATCCACACTTAAAAGGAATCAAACACTGGGCTAAAAACTGGGTTTATTATATGCTAATACTTTTTCATTTATTCTATTATATCTTTATTTTGGTTGGGGAATGGAGAGAGAATTCTGTTTCTTGTAGAAGCTCTGAGATTTGCTCCATATGTATGCTTCTGTTTTGGTCTAGTGGTGGGGAGAGCAGTAGATAAGAATACAGGGGGTTAAGAAGAGGGAAGGGACTTCCTTGGTGGTGCAGTGGTTAAGAATCTGCCTGCCAGTGCAGGGGACATGGGTTTGATCCCTGGTCCTGGAAGATCCCACATGCTGCAGAGCAAATAAGCCCATGTGCAAACCCAATGAAGCCATAAATTAATTAATTAATTAATTAATTTTTTTAAAAAAAAAGAAGAGGGAAGAAATGGCATCCATAGAAGGGGAGTGCTCACTTCATGGGTTCAGTAGATGTTTGTGGGACTTTTTAAAATTGCTAAACATTTAAAAAGAAAATGTTATATGGTGAAAAGGAAGTTTTCTTTCCACAATAAACTTCTAACCTTCTTCCCCCACCCCCTACGCTGACTACATAATCCAAGCAACCACTCTTAATGGTTTCCTGTGTATCTCTCTCCAAATTTTCTCTTGCATATATAATCACCTATGTTTAGGAGGAATGTCCTATACTTTTCATTCTTACCTTTGATATGTCTTAGAGATCGTTGTATATTAGCACATATGTCCATCTAATTTTTAAAAAGAATGGATGTCCTGCCTAGTGTAGATGAACCATAGCTTGTTCATTTTCCATAACTTATTTTAACATTCCCTATTGACAGACATTTAGGTTGTTTTTAGCTTTCCACTAACACTGCTGTAAGGAACAACTCATATGTAAATCTTTGCTCTAGTGCATAAGTGTGTATATGGAATTTACTTCTGAAAGTGTGAATGTAAGTTTGGGAATTAAATTGTGAAATTTTAAAAATTTATTTCAAGCTTATATTGGGATTTATTTTATAATAGAAGTTACCTTTTTCTTAACCTTGTAGGAGAAAAGAGTGCTTAATTGCTTTGTATTCTTTATCCTCACAATTTAAAAATATACTGTAAATGTATTTTATAAGGTAATTTTCAACATTTTAGAGTGACAGCTGGGTAATTTTATTTATACAGATAAAGATAAAAGTACTGTACCTTGAAGACTGTGCTATTACAGGCGAACTACTTCATTTATATTTGGTAATACTAGTTAAATGAGTGCCTTTTGTAGCAGCTTGATTGTTTTAGGATTTGATGACCAATATCAATTAAAAACATTGTATATAGTTTTATTTCTTGCCCTGCAGAAGTCTGCTGCCATATTATTAGTCACATGGGAAATAAATGGCCTACCTTCTCTCTTCCTTTATCTTCCATAGCCTAGTCTATTCCTAATAAAATAAACCTCTTTGGGGTTTGAGATCCAAAATCCTTTTGCAAACCAAAGTGCTATTGATGGATTAATTTCTCAAGGCAAAAGGTAGGTACAGATTTAGTCTTTATTCTTCAAAGTGTTTGTGAACAGAATAAGGGAGGTTTACATTTTTAATTTCAATGTTATACAGCTCACTCATGACCGGGAGGAGGTTCAGGAATCTTTGCCCTTTTAAAATGAGAGACTAGTGGAAAAAAAAAGTGCTGAGGGACTAACATATGAGGATGAAGTTGGAATTTGTGAGTGGCAGTTTCCCTGGCTGGTGCCCAGGGTCTATTCTGAGGCCTTGTCAAAGCTCGTCTGACAGAACCCACCACATAACCACAATCTATCCTGGCCCCACTGCAAGTCAGGAAGGCCTGCGGTTTAGGAAAAGTGGCAACAACAGAAGAGGGAGCTTATAAAGGACATTTGCCTTCAGAAGATTAAGGCTAAGTTTTGGGGTGAAAATGTGCTTAGCATGCGTATCCTAGGATCCAGTTTTTTTTGGTCTTCCCTTTTTAGGGAATGAGCATGATTAAGGAGAACTAACGAGGCCAGCATTTTAGAAAAATGTGCACAAAGAGGAGCACAGGATTGTACCAGTATTGATGTCATGTCTGGTTCTGAGAGTGTTTGGCGGGGATCAGTCAAATGTTTTACAACAGGGGAAAGACATTACTGTTACCCACACAGGGAGGTCATGCCCCGAGTTGAAATGGTAGTCCAATTCAGAGACCTTCACACTTGTCCCTGGGATCAAAAGGACACTGGGAATGATGGGCTGTTTTACAGGATTATTTTGAGTTTATACAGAGAAATCAGCTTCTTCCCAAATTCTCATTCTCTTCTTCCCATAGAACTGTACAGTAGCATGTGTAATATCAGGAAGTTATCTCTTTAAACTCTTGCTTATTACCAGATGCTGTGTCCCAGCATAGCTGCCTTTCTGTACCAGGTGCTTTCTCATGAAAACCTTGGTCTTTCTGTACTAAGTGAATAAAGTACTTGGGTTTGAAGTTCTTTAACTGATCTCACTTCTTAGGCTAGAAAGCAGTTAAAGAGCTTAGTGTGTCAGTCTTTTGATCAAGGTTCATGTCACCGTATTTATCCGCAGCCTTGGATTAGAGTGGAGGTTGTTTGAAGAATTTGGCATACAGACTTCATTTATAGATGCAAAGCCCGCAGATAGTTTCCTTTCTTTTGCCTTAGGTTAGGTTGGCACTCCAGGAAACTGAGTTTTTCTTGCCCTCAGAAATTTGGATTGTTAGCATTTGATGATGATGATGTATTTAGTATTCAGTGTGAGGAGAAAAAATAATAGGAATCTTTTTCTCTCTTCTCTATTCCTATTATCGGGTTTATTCCTATTATCTTGTTATATCCCTTCCCTGTTTCGGCCTTCCCCTCCTCCTCCTAAAAGAGTGGGATTAGAACAGAGCAGAGGGGAGAGAGCGGAAAAGAGGTTGGGAAAACCTTGGAGTGCAGCGGCTTATCAGAGTGTTTTTATTTTCTCAGAAGTAGATTATTACTTTAAAATCATAGTCATCTTTTTCCAGTGCTTTCAATTTGAACCCTCTATATCTTAGTTTTCTTTCATTATGAACACCAAAATTTTAACTACTTTTGATACAAAATGTCTTTACTGCTTTAGGAAACAAATTTAACTTTTAAGTTGCTTATTCTGATCACTTTGTTATTCTTTCTACATCTCCCACTTTGCTCAATAGAAACATTTTAACAGCTAGGAGCAGTTTTTTGGCTGTCTGATTTCTGCCTTAAGTAGAGTATGCTGTGTGCAGAGGATTAGGATGTTAAAATGTTTATTTCTCTGTTAAATGGTTTAATCATTTATGATAACAAACAATATAATTATTGTATTTATTGTAATATTTATTGTATAATTACAATATAATTAGTAAGCATACATGTTGTTTCTATTAAAAAAAAAAGAGAAGTATTCCAGTTAAGTGATGCATAGATTATAGGACTAAAAATAGGGGGGGAAAATTCATTGTAGGTTTAGATTAGATATTTTTCCCCTATCATGGTTATCACTATGTCTAAGTAGATAGTCAAGGAAATAAGAGGGTTGCTGTCCTCCTGTCTTACTACACTCATCTTTTGCTCTCTATCCAAAGTGGTTTTTTAGTTGTGGTAAAATACACATAACATAAAATTTACCATTTTCGGCATTTTAAAGTATACAATTCATTAGCATTAAGTACATTCACATTGTTGTGCAGCCATCACCAACATCCATCCCCAGAAATTTTTCATCCTCCCAAGTGAAAACTCTGTGCTCATTAAACAATAATCCTCATTCCCCCCAGCCTCTGGTAACCACTATTCTACCTTCTGTCTCTATGAATTTGACTACTGTAGGTACCTCATATAAGTGGACTCATGTAGTATTTGTCTTTTAAAAACTAGTTTATTTCCCTTAGCATAATGTCCTCAAGCTTCATCCATGTTGTAGCATGTATGAAAATTTCACTCCTTTTTGAAGCTGAATAATATTTCATCATATAGATATAGATATATAGCATATTTTGTTTATCCATTCACCTGTTAATGGACATTTGGGTTGCTTCCACCTTTTGACTATTGTGAATAATGCTGCTACGAACACAAGTGTATATCTGTTTGAGTCCATCCTTTCATTTCTTTTGGGTATATATCCATAAATGGAATTGCTGGATCATATAGTAATTCTGTGTTTAATGTTTTGAAGAATTGCCGTACCATTTTCCACAGCAGCTGCACCATTTTACAGTGTACAGGGTTGTAATATCTCTGCATCCTTGACACACTTAATTATTCTCTCTTTCTTTCTATCTTTCTTTCTTTTTAAAAATAATAGCCATTCTAATGGGTATGAGGTGCTATCTCATTGTGTTTTGTTTTTTTTTTTTCTTTTTTTTTTTTTGCTGCATGCGGGCCTCTCACTGTTGTGGCCTCTTCCGTTGAGGAGCACAGGCTCCGGACGCGCAGGCTCAGCGGCCATGGCTCACGGGCCCAGCCGCTCCGTGGCATGTGGGATCTTCCCGGACCGGGGCACGAACCTGCATCCCCTGCATCGGCAGGCGGACTCTCAACCACTGCGCCACCAGGGAAGCCCTCTCATTGCGTTTTGACTTGCATTTCCCTAATGATTAGTGATATTGAGCATCTTTTCACATGCTTTTTGGCCATTTGTATATCTTCTTTGGAGAAATATCTATTCAAGTCCTTTGCCTATCTTTGAATGGGTTGTTTTTGTTGTTGTTGTTGAGTTTTAGGGGTTCTTTATATATTCCAGTTGTTAATCCCTTATCAGATATATGATTTGCAAATATTTTCTCCCATTCCATGGGCTGATTTTTTTTTTTACTCTGTTGATAGTGTACTTTGATGCACAAAAGTTTTAATTTTGAAATCCACTTCATCTAACTTTTCTCTTGTTGACTGTGCTTTTGGTGTCCTATCTAAGAAATTATTGCTATATCCGATGTCAGGAAGCTTTTTGTGTATGGACAGTTTAAGCTCTTACATTTATTTCTTTGACCTACTAAGGGTTAATTTTTGTACATGGCATACACTAAGGGTCCAACTTTATTCTTCTTCATATGGATATCCAGTTTTACCAGCACCATTTGTTGAAAAGACTGTCCATTCCCCATTGACTGATCTTGACACCTTGTTGAAAATCATTTGACCACATGTGCCGGGTTTATTTTAGTGCTATCTATTGTATTCTGTTGGTCTATATGTCTTTCTTTATGCCAATACCACACTGTTTTGGTTACTGTAGCTTTCTAGTAAGTTTTGAAATCAGGAAGTGTGATACCTTCAACTTTGTTCTTCTTTTTCAAGATTGTTTTGGCTATTCGGGGTCCCTTTAGATTCCACAGGAGTTTTAATGTTGGGATGGGTTTTTCTATTTTTGCAAAAACTGTCATTGGGATTTGATAGAGATTGCATTGAATCTGTAGATTTCTTTGGGTATTTGACATTTTAACAATATTAAGTTTTCCAATCCATGAACCTGAGGTGGCTTTCCATTTATTTATGAGTCCTATAATTTCTTTCAGCAATGTTTTGTAGATTTCAGTGAACATCTTTTGCCTTCTTGGTTAGGTTTATTCCTATTATTTTGTTCTTTTTTCTTATTGTAAATGGTATTGTTTTCTTAATTTCCTTTTTGGTTTGTTCATTGTTAGTGTATAGAAATGCAACTGGTTTTTTTTGTGTTGATTTTGTATCCTTACAACTTTGCTGAATTCATTCATCCACAGTTTTAAAAGCAGTTGTATTTGTTTTCTGTGTTGTATAACAAAATACACAAATTTAGCAACTTAAAACAACACTCATTTGTTATCCTACAGTTTCTCTGGGGCAGGAGCCTGAGTGAGGTTGAACTGAGTCCTCTGCTTAGGGTCTCGTGAGGCTGCAATCAGATGTTGGCTGGGCTGAATTCTCGCCTGAAAACTCAACTGGGGGAAAATTTGCTTCTAAGCTCACTTAGATTTTTGGCAGAATTAATTTTCTTGTGGTTTTATGACTGAGGCTTCTTGCTTACTAGAAGTTACTTCATCATCTAGAGGCTATCTTCAAGCTCCTAAAGGCTTTTCTCAGCTTTTTTAATTTTTTTTTTTTCTGGGGAGGGGACTGCGTTGGATCTTCATTGCTGTGCGTGGGCTTTCTCTAGTTGTGGTGAGTGGGGGCTACTCTTTGTTGTGGTGCGCAGGCTTCTCATTGCGGTGGCTTCTCTTGTTGCGAAGCATGGGCTCTAGGCTCACGGGCTTCAGTAGTTGCAGCACATGGGCTCAGTGCAGACTCACATGGGCATGCAGGCTCAGTAGTTGTGGCATGAGGGCTCTAGAACGCAGGCTTAGTAGTTGTGGCGCACAGGCTTAGTTGCTCCATGGCATATGGGATCTTCCCAGACCAGGGATCGAACCCGTGTCCCCTGCATTGGCAGGCGGATTCTTAACCACTGTGCCACCAGGGAAATCCCAGCTGCTCTCAGCTTATAGGGGCAACCTGAAGTTCTTGATCCTCTGGTGTTTCCCAGTCTCACCACTTCATCAGACCATCAGGGAGAGCCCAGAGCAAGTCTGCAGGCTAGACAGTCTTATGTAATATGACATAATCATGGGAATGACATCTCATAACCTTTGTCATATTCTGTTGGTAGAAGCAAGTCATAAGTTCTGCCCACATTCTTGGGGAGGTGTTTACACAAAGATGTGAACAGCAAGAGTTGGGGGTCATGGTGGGGTGGCCACCTTAGTGTCTGTCTGCCATAGCTGGTTACAAAACAGCACATATTTTATAAACCCATTTTGTGTAAAAAACATATATGTGCACTTAAAATATCTTCAAATGGTGGAAAACTGTTGTTTTTTATTGTTATTTTGTGGTATTTCTTCATTGTTTCCTCCTACTTCCTCTCCCTGCAACATTCCAGTTTTGGAATTTTAAATCTGTGTTTTCATTATAACTAAATATGTATTATTTACTACTTAAGCCAAGAATTATATCATGATTGTTTCCTTTCTTGTTTAACTTTCTTTTTTTCCCTGGGGGTTAAGGCCTTTTTTTTTTTTTAAGCTTAGTTTTCTATTCACCTTATTTTTCCCAAATGCTCCAACAGATTTTTCAAGTGTCTATTACTCTTTCTAATTTATTTTGAGCAAAATAGTTAGTGGTTTATTTGTGAAATACCTGTAGAGAAATAGAAAGCAAAAATACAGCTTCAGGAAGAATAATAAAATGAGCAGCTGCAGTCTTACTACCTAGGCCAAGAAATTGAACATTACAGTATCCTAGAAGTTTCCTGTAAATATCCTTAAATGTCACCTTTTCCCCCTCCAGGTAGTCATAATCCCATTTTACACGTTAATCACTCTTTTGGGACCATTCCCTGCCTAGCCCTGCAGTCCCATCCCTCCCTCCAAATATGTATTCCTAATCAATACATGGTTTAATTTTGAGAAACTGAATAGTTTGACCACCTTTCTGTGTCTGTTAGTCAAGTTAGGCTAACCTACTGTAACAAACAAACCCCCAAGTTTCAGTGGTTTAACATGTTAAAGCTTATTTCTCACTCACATCTCTGCTGTGAGTTGGGAAGCACTGGCAAAGGAGTAATTGGTTCCACAGAGTCACCCAGGGACTCGAGCCCCTTTCATCTAGTGACTGCCATTCCCTGGGGCTCAAAGACTTTCACAGTTTCACTGAGCTGTCTGCGTCTGGCTGGCAGATTTGAGGGCAGAGAGGGAGAGTGGTAGATTCCATGGGAAGTTTGATGGGCCTGAACTAATACATACGTCACTTTTGTCCACATTCCATTGGCCAGAATTCAGTCAAATGGCTGTACTTAATGCAAGGAAGGTTGTGAAATGTAGCATAGCTGTGGGCAGAAAAGGGAAGTGACCTTGGTGAACAATAGGCCAGTTTCTACCATAGTATGTATTCCTAAGGAGTATCTTTTTTTGGACAGTTTTGAAAACCTGAATGGCAAGTATAAACCTAGCTATGAACAGAAAGGTCCATATTGCCACTATTAAATGAAGGCTTACAGGAGAAGATAAGCTGAACAGAGTCTTCCTTGAGTCCTGTCTGTAAGTCCTTGGGAAAGTTGGCTTATGAGTCTTGGGAAACCATAAGACTCATCACAATCAGGGCACCTGGCAGAGGTGAAGTTTTTACAAGGTACTAAATATCTAGAAGAAATATGGTTGGGGAAGTACAGTGCTATTTCTAAGCAGTTCCTGCTCTAGCCGTTAAGAATAGGTAAAAGCAAAATGTGTCCGTGGTGTGAAATAAGGCCTCAGCCAATCTAGGCACCTGGGGGTAGGACAGCGGGAACTTCATCAACATGGGGTCAAGACAAAGTAAATTCAGATACAAACCTGGGCCAGATCAGCTCATATTAAAAAGAAGTCTTAAAGGCTGTGGGAATTTGGGTGGTGACAGCCCTCTACTATGTCTCGTGAATCTCATTGCTTCAATCTGTAGCTTTCTTCCTGGGATGTCTCACCCTCGCTGGGTATCAATTCCCTTTGCCTTTTCTGTGTTGGATTTATTTCCTGTACGCTAAATTTCCTCCCTTTTGATTTTCTCTTTTATTAGAGATGTATCTTCTAGTAACTTATTAACAAAGGGTGTAAAAGAGGTAAATTTTTGAGAACTTGTGTGTCTGACGTGTTTTTAATAATCAAGTATGAGAATAGAACAGTGTGGCTGGGCATAGGTTGTCTGTAATTTTCTTTCAGGAATTTGAAGGCATCACTCTATTGTCTTCTTGTTGCCAGAATTACTTTTTGCTTCCAGAAGACTGAAAATTCTAATTGTTAATCCTTTATATGTGACCTGGTTTTTCCACCCCTGGAAGCTTGTAAAATCATCCTTGCCCCCATGTTTGAAATTAACTATAATAATTCACTATGAAATACCTGTGGACTCAGGACTTGTGTTACACATTCTGTAGGCCCTTTGAATCTGGTGACTCATGTCCTGAATTTCTGGGAAGTTATTTTATTAATGATTTCTTTCTCTTTGTTTCTGTGTGTGTGTATGTGTTTCTGTGTGTGTGTGTCTGTGTGTGTGAGAGAGAGTGTGTGTGTGTGTGAGAGAGAGAGAGAGAGTGTGTGTGTGTGTGTGTGTGTGTGTGTGTTGGGGGGATGGGGGTAGTGGGTGAACAGGTATGGGAGGGTCAGTTTCTCTTTATTTTTATAAAAAGGGGCCACCAACTGTTGGTATTGAGTCTTTTCTGAGCAGAAGTGATGTGTCTAGAGTGGACCTCATTGCGTGTGTCTTTAGATTGGAGTAGCACTTGGATTACCTACTGTCACAGCTGTGCTGTCAGCTCTGCTCTCTAATCATTCCCTCATGAACATTGTACTTATATCGCATTGTATCTTGTTGACTTCTTCCTTTTATGAGCCTAATCAGTATCTTGCCTACCATTTCAGGGCATTATTTTGTTTCCCTAGTGGGTGAGCTACATGGTGGAAGGAATCATACAGGTCTTCAGGGAAACCCAAAAATTTTCGAGAATTTTGCTCTGATAATAAAAACGTGTGGACTTAAACATTGATGTTTTCCCCAAGACTTTAGAGGACATTAATGGTTGCTTCTTTGTTCTAACTTTGACCTGTTGATTTGAGTCAGAGTTTTAAATTTATTACATTTTTAAGGTTAATATAATGGTGTTCATTCTTTTTAAAATTAGCAATGTGTTTTTCATTTACTTAGAATTTGATTATGTCCATAAGTGTATTGGTTGATGTGAAATGTGTTAGAGAATTATGGTTTTACCAGAGATGACCAACATAAATTTTTATAGTCATACTTTGCAGTTGGTCTGAGAGGCTAAATGAATCTTTCCCCCTTAAAAGCTTATAAATATAGTGTCAAAGTTGGTTATCCTTACAAGTTTTCATACTATGAAATAGCCACAGAATTGTAGCTTTTAGCTTAAATCAGTTTTTGGTAAGGTGATTGTCAACAGTATATAAAGCTTAAGAAAAAAGAAAATTCTTTTTTTTTCTTTTTTACATGATTGCCTTTGCCATTTATTATTCATATGTACAAAATTTTACATATTTTCAATCAAACTTTACATGCCATTTTGTCATCTTTCTGTACCTTATAGGCATGATATCAAACTTGTCCCTGTCTTTGCTTGCTTCCCGTGAGTTTTCTAATGCCATAGTTTATTGCATCATGTTGACTGGCCTTGACTTAAAGCTGTTGTCAGTTTGGGTCATTTTCAGCTTAGTGTTTTGTTTTACCGTAGATTAAAAAGAAATTCAAATGATTGTCTTTATTCATGTAATTTTTTTCTTTTGTTGTATTATGTTCTAAGTTTTATTTTTGTTACTATTAGAATAGAGTTATTATGAGTATCGTCAGTAGAATTCATTCCCAATCAGAAGGAGAACCTAAGTTCTAAGGCTAATTCTTTTTCCCCCTTTGGGATTTAATTCTGGTCCCTTCTATTTTATTATTAGTGGCAGAGGTTAGTTACATGCTTCTATCATATTCTGATTTTCATTCCTTTTCATGGAAGAAGTATTTCAGTAATAATTCCACATACCTCAGAAAGAAAACACACCCTTGTACAGTTCAGTAAGAGATGTTGCTACATATCTAGTTAATTGGAAATAGTGAAAAGTGCCTTCCCACAAAGTATGTAGGTCTGATGTTGGATTAGATTTGTGTTTGAAAATGTACAGTTTCCCACCCACCTACCCACCCACCTGTGGCTCAACTAAAATTAACTTTAGCCAGAGGATTTACTTCTGAGTTTTGCTTTGCCACCTCTTTTGCTATTTTGATTTCAGATCTTTTGTGGGGTTTTTTTTTTTTTTTTTTTTTGGTGTCAGTTATACCTTATGTTTCTGAAGCATTTTACAGCTTATAGAAACGTTTATATCCATTTGATCTTTAAAACGACCTTTGTGATGTGAGAAGAAATTTAATAAGAGAAGTTCAAGACTTGTTCATTGAAAATCACAAAACATTGTAGAAAGAAATTAAAGAAGATCTAAATAAATGGCAAGATACCCCATGTTCATGGTTTGGAATCTTAATGTTGTTAAGATGGCAGTACTCCCCAAGTTGATCTATGATTCAATATAATCCCTATCAAAGTCCATGCTGCCCCACCCCCTTTTTTTTCCCTGCACCAGTTTTTGGTGCAGAAATAGTCATGCCCATCTTAAAATTTGTATGGAAAGATAAGGGACCCAGAATAGGCAATACAATCTTAAAGAAGGACAACAAAGTTGGAGGACTCATTCTTCCTAATTTTAAAACTTACTGTAAAGCTACAATAATCCAGACAGTGTAATGCTGACATAAAGATATACATATCAATCAATGGAATGGAATTGAGGGTCTAGAAATAAACCCTTACTTTTATAGTCAGTTGATTTTTAACAAGGGTGCCAAGACAATTCAATGAGAGAAAAAAATTGCCTTTTTAACAAATGGTACTTGGAAAAGTAGATATCCACATGCAAAAGAATGAAGTTGGATCCCTGCATCACAGCATATAAAAAGCTAACTCAGAATGGATCATATAAAACCTAAAACTGTAAAACTCTTAGAAGAAAACACAGGAGTAAATTTTTGTCACCTTGGGGTAGGCAGTGCTTTCTTAGCTATGCACCACCAAGGCCTTACAACAAAAGAAAAAAAAATTAGGTGACTTGACTTCCTCAAAGTAAAAACTTTTGTGCTTCAGAGAACACTATTAAGAAAGGATATGCAGAAATAGTATAAGTACATTCTCTGACCTCTTTACCATTTTAATTTTCCCACTGTAGTCTTTTGCCTACTTATAAGGCAGTGATTAGTATGTACATAGTACCTTGCAAATTCTCAGTAGATATTTGTTGAAAAGGGAAAAATTAAAGGTATATGATTTATTTTATTAAAATTTCCTAATTTTACAATCTCCATATTAATTACATTAAAAATCATATCCTTATTGCATGCTTTCATATTTCTCCCTCGTTTTTGGTTTTATCTTTGTTTTCGTCACCTGAGCTTCTGTTAACCCTAGTACTTCTGCTGTTTTCTTGTTTTCTGCTTTATTTCACACTTTTAAGTGTGACCTGTCTTCAACAGTATGTAATTTTCTCTCTCCCTTCCTTTCATTCTCTGAACATACGACCGTGTATTTCTGAGATACTTTAAAAGGCGTAGGGAAAGGAGGCCATGTGAGTGGTACTAGAACATGGTTTACTTCGTAGGGCAAACTGAGAATGCAGTTGTTGGTAAGAGACATCTTCCTAATTTAGGTTCTGCACAGTTGATGAAGTAGTATTATAAATCATGTTGAACATACAGCCCATTAGAGTTCATTTATTGAATAACATTGTTGGCAAGGAAGGAAGTGCATCACTGGCATGTCATCTTATGAAAAGAAGAATTGGAAAGATTGTCAGTTGTGTTGTGTATATGAGAATACTATGTATTCAAAATATGAAACTTTAAAAAACATTTTTGGTAATTCTTAGGACTTCTGAATGTGGAAGTAGGAGATATGATTATACGAGTTCGCTTCGACCCTTTACAGGCATTATATTTTATAAAAGATGAGTTTAAATTAACCATTATAGGTTTTGATACTTTCCTGAGATTTAGTTTGTGCTTAGCATCTACCTTTCCTTGTTCTGCCAGGCCGTCCAGTGTTGACTCATGTATTTTTTGCCTCATATATATATATATATTTTTTTTTACTTTGCCTCAAGTTCTAGACGGTTTTTTTTTTGGTCGATTTTGTAGGTCCTGGTAATGATTTATTCATTTTGTGTAATGGTCTCATCTAGATATTTGCAGAATTGGTATTTTTAATTATAATCCCTACCTCCCTTTTCCTCCCTCCCTTCCTTCCTTTCTTTTTCCTTTTTTCCTTTCTCCCCACCCAACCCTTTGCCCTTCCCCCTCCTCCATTTTCTTCTTTCAGTCCAGGAATTCCTGTTCTCTCCTTTTCCTAATCTTTCTAAGGTATACATAGCTATTTGTATTCTTCTATCCTCTGGTTACCTCTGCCTTCCATTTTTGTTTCAAATCAAGATTTTTTAATTGCAATTCCCAGTTCCCAGGCCTATTGTTCATTTAGTCATCTACCTTTCTCACCGGTTACATTTTTTTAATATAAATTTATTTATTTATTTGTTTTTACTTTTGGCTGTGTTGGGCTTTCGTTGCTGTGCGCAGGCTTTCTCCAGTTGCGGTGTGCGGGCGTCTCATTGCGATGGCTTCTCTTGTTGTGGAGCACGGGCTCCAGGCGCGCGGGCTTCAGTAGTTGCAGCATGCAGGCTCAGTTGTTGTGGCTCGCGGGCTCTCTAGAGTGCAGGCTCAGTAGTTGTGGCACACGGGCTTAGTTGCTCTGTGGCATGTAGGATCTTCCTGGACCCAGGCTTGATTCCGTGTCCCCTGCATTGGCAGGCAGATTCATAACCACTGCACCACCAGGGAAGCTCTCACCGGTTACTTTTTTCCTAATACTTTATTATAGAAAATTTCAAACATACAAAGAAGTTAAGGGAACTCCCTTGCCGTCCAGTGGGTTAGGAATCTGCACTTTTACTGCAGGGGTCCAGGTTCGATCCTGGTCCGGGAACTAAGATCTTGCAAGCCTCACAGCATGGCCAAAAAAAAAAAAAAAAGGTTGACAGAGGTCTGTGAACACTCACGTACCTACCACCTAGATTCTACTATTAATATTTTATTATACTTTGTCACCTATATATTCCTTTATCCATTCTTCTATCTATCCATTATTCTATCTTTTTTTGTTTTTGTATGCATTTCAAAATAAGTAGCAGTTATAAGTACACTTCAACCCTAAATATTTCAACATGTGCATCATTGACTAGAGTTCAGTATTTGTTTAGAGGACTTTTTCTTTTGAGGTGGAATTTATATAGAATGATGTGCACGGATCTTAAGTGTACCATTTAATGACCTCTGTCTTTCCTTCTAAGTCAATTGTATTCTAATAAGAGGACTAACACTAACTAAGAGCATTATGAGGCCATACTAGCAAAACTTGTGTATTCATTTGGATTTTCCAGAAAAGACTATGAATACCACAGAGTACCTTAAAACTTTCTTCTTATTTTTGTTTTTATTATGTAAATGTGCTACAGTATAATGATTATAGTTAAAAGTGTTTTTATTTTTTCCATATTGTTCCATGCTTCACCAAGAATTCTTAGTATGGCCAATGATATCACATGATGCATGCTGGAATAAATAACTTGAGGATACTTTTATTTAGTTAAAAATATGAAATTTTAAAGAAAGGCTAGGATGGCCCTTTTGTCAGCTTCATAAGCTAAATATGTGAAAGAGCTAGTTAATTCAAGACCCTTTGAACATTTCTGGAGTGCTTTGTGGTCTTTTAAGTGCTTGCATTTATCTTAACTCATTTGAGCCTCACATTAGCCGTGTTAGGTAGTTGGGACAGTTGTTATTTCTGCTCTCTGGATGAAGAAAGCAAGGCATAGGCAGTGGGAAGGACAAAGCAGCAGTTGGTCATACAACCAATTGAACTCAGATCCTCTCACTTTAAATCTTGTCCAACGGCAACAGCTACAATCACACTAATTCTTTAGTTCAGGTGCTATTCTGGATCCTTGGATTTGCTTATGAATAACTAACAAATGTCTTATTGTACAAACTAGGGTCAACTGTAATACCAATGCTGACGCGAAGACTTATGCCAATATTTTGAATTCTCTATGATGAAATATTTAGATATAAGGCAACCGCAGCCATCAGGATCCAGACAGAACTATCTAAGTGTGCTATGTTTAGAGTATGGCACACTGATATTCTGTTCTCACGAGAGTGAACAATATCATGATTGAAATGCCACTTAATGTGGCAAAATGCCTATTTTTCAGAAATGTATTACATGAGAAGCTTATTGGAGAAGAGAAAGCCTAATTGATATACCTGTTTTAGAAGGTTTATATTCCACAACATCCTTTCTTTCCTTTAGGTAGACAAATACTTAATGACAAAACCATCTGGAGAAAATCAGCTTGATGTTGGGTAAAGGACTTAACAAAAACCAGTCAGTTTTGTTCTTGTCAGTGAATGTAAAGGTTTAGCTCTTGGTTTAGTTGATAGCACTAAGGAAAAGCTGGGAGAAATTAACATGGCTCCCGATGAAAAGTGTTCTTGAGAAAACCTCCTTGGAATAGAAACTTACTGAAAGTCCTTTAGAATCAGAAACCGGAACTAATTTATTCGAGGTCACCTTTGAGTCTGTACCTTTAATTTTGGTATTTTGTTGAAAAGTAGTTTTCTATCGACTGTGCCAGAAATCTTATTTCTTTTAAGGTTTCCTCCATCGCTGGTGTAGAATGTTCTGGAGTTGTTAGAAGATAGTTGCATAGGAGCTGAAAACCAGATTTTTCTGGTATTAGTAAGTGTGTCTGCTTACAGAATACAAATAATATAATTTTTTTCAAAAGCACTAGATTGTTTTTTGAAATAGGTAATGGTCGATCTGCCTCATGTGCAAATGAAAAAGGTGACAGGACCTGGCCAGTCATGCACGTAAACACCTGGGTACCCTTGTAGGTAGGACACGAAGGATAAGGAAGACAGGGAAGTTCCCATTTCCTGCTCATTAGCCTGTGCCTCTGTCCCTTTCACTGTTATCTTTCTCTCTGGGTGGGTTAGCCTGGAGCTTGTTGAAACAGTTTTGTTTTTTAGGCGTTTTTAAGAAAAGATAATTCTTTATATAAATCTGCGTGCTAGGAATATCCTGGCAGCTCTAAGGTCTAAGACAGTGTTGGTTGAGAAAGATGGAAATTGGATTACAGGGAAAGAGGAGAAAGAAATCCTACATTCAAAAGAGCACCACCAGCAGTGGCTTCAGATTGCATGTCTCAGCTGTGTAGTATATTGAGCCTAATTTGGGTGTGATCCACTTTGGGGCCAGTTTATTCTTTGATATGAATGTTTTTATTTTTAAATGCATCTCTTTTTTCCTTTTTCTTTAAAATGCTATTGAAATTTTAAAGAATCAAGAAGAAAAAAATGCGTCCATAATCTCGTCCTCGTAACAAAACTGCTATTAAGCTTTTGCTACACTTCCAGCCAAATCTTTCTTCTGTAATTATTTTTGTGTGTCTGGAATTAGAAAATGGCTGTTTTTGTGAAATGCCTGCTTCTGTGAAATGTCTTTTAGTGAGTCCTTGGAAAGTTGGCTGAAGGACAAATACTGGATGATATCACAGCACATCAGCTAAATTGTCACTCCAGTCTCAAAAGGAACTTTGTGTTGCATGCTGCATTTTTCTCAGTGGATGACTAATATTTGTAGAGCATTACTATTAAATAAGTGAAAGATTTTTAAAATGATGCTGACGATGAGGATGATGGGAGACTTCTGAAAAAACTCCTCTGTGCTTTCCAGAAATTGTCTTGATTTCTGACTGGAAGTTATCCGCTGCTGCTTTCACATATACATTCTTTTTTTTCTTCCATTTCCACTTAAATGAATCCTTTTCTTGTATCAGATATATTTTCTATGGCAGAATAATAAACTGTCTTCAGTCTTCATTCTGATTGACAGATATACAAGTCAGCTATGTGGGAATAAAAATGGTGTCAGCTAAGATGGGAATGGCCTGAATTTTCATTGGAGAGAACTTTTTTGGAAGAATGAAGTGGTTCTGTTTTATTTTGCTTGAAACAAGTAAATTACAATACATTAAAGTCACTTGTACTTTTCATATAGTTCATACTATTAGGATAAACTTACTTGAGATTTTCTTTGTGACTCACTGTATAATGAAATTTCGCCAGTCTATTTTGATAAAACTAGGGAAAAAAATTAAGTTAATGGATATTTCACTAAATGAGAAGGAGGTCGTATAAATTGGGATGCATTCTCAGGAGTTTTTTTTTTTTTTTTTTTTTTGCGGTACGCGGGCCTCTCACTGTTGTGGCCTCTCCCGTTGCGGAGCACAGGCTCTGGACGCGCAGGCTCAGCAGCCATGGCTCACGGGCCCAGCCGCTCCGCAGCATGTGGGATCTTCCCAGACCGGGGCACAAACCCGTGTCCCCCGCATCGGCAGGCAGATTCTCAACCACTGTGCCACCAGGGAAGCCCCTCTCAGGAGTATTTTTAATTTCATATACCATGTGTTAGAAAGCTTAGATGGTCTTTATCATCCTTGTTATTTAATCCTGGCAGATGAATTTTTCTTCTCTCTTTTGTAAAAATACATCTATCTTATAATAATAACAATAAAAATAGACCCATAGATATATTCTTAGTTGTTGGCCTGTGTCATCACTGTTTTGTTCATCAGAGTATCTTTGGCACCTCCCATAGTACCTACCTGGCAATAGCAGGCACTCAGAATTTGTTGCATAGAGGGTGTTGGTTATTGCTAATTGCAGAGTAATAAACCTTCATTTGTTTTTTATTGTGTTTTTTTTTTGATGTGGTAATGGTTTAAGTGGAATTGTTTCTTGAATTACATTAAAAGCCAACTTACCCTTGTAGCTTTAAGGCTCTATATTAAAATTTCTTGAATATGTGCTCTCAAAGTTTTAGGCTGAATGACTTTTCTGAAATGTTTTTGACTTTCAAATGGAAATAGATTTTAGAAATAGCTGTAGTAACTTTAACCTGTTAAGTAGAATTACTGCTCTCTGCAGTTTTCTGAGGCTAATATGGTTATACATTCTGTGTTTAGCATGGTAAAAAGAGTTAGGAGGTTTAGTAATTAGTATAAATTTAAATATTCTAAAATTTATTGAAATAAATTGATAGTGGAGGACAAAGTGTTTGGTGACTAATTTCTTTAATTTATACATAAATATATAAATATTATTTCTCTTTGTTAAAAGTGGAAATGAGCATTAAAAGTGCATAAAGAGAAGCATCCTAAATTATTGTTTCTTTTTATTTCAAGGCTGAAAACAGTGAAGTCACTTTTCGCAGTTAAAAGACTATTAAGAAGACAAGATGGGGACTCCTGGTTCTGGAAGGAAAAGGACACCTGTGAAAGACCGATTTTCTGCAGAAGATGAAGCTTTGAGTAGCATTGCCAGAGAGGTATGTCTGGAAGACCCCTCTCAACACTGAGTTGTACAGATGAGAATGCTATAAAAATTCTGGGTGGAGGGTTGGAGATATATACAGACATTCATTCATTAAGCTAGTTTCAGAATGTTTACTATAAATAAGATGTTAAATATGCCCTCTAAAATACTGTATTAGAGTAAAATACAGTTACTGTCTCTTTACTTGAATATTTATTTAACTCATTTAAAATTAATTTTTCATTTTATTTTTGTGGATTAGTTGACTTCCAGGTATTTGTCCTGATGTTTTGAAATTTATAATTAATCTTCATTATTGAAACTTAAGGTAATTAGAATGTTGAAGATATGATAACTATATTACAAAAATGCTCATTGGGCTCTACAGTTAATATATTCCAGGAAGCACTGTATAAGTGTTAACAGAAATAATCCTTATTTGGTGTCTGCTCAGATTCAGTGTCTTAGCTGTTTTTTGAATAATTGCAGTGGAATTTTTATGTCTAACTTTTAGCTAGTAATAGAGCTTCTGGAGCATTTTTGTTTTGGTTTGTTGACAACTCAGAAAAAAGGAAAGGGGTGTCACCTATCGAATCTCTGGCAGCATTTCCTGTTGCATATTGAAAATTTAAGATAACTCCCAGCTGTGATTTCTTAGTGAGGAACCAACTTTGTTTCAGCCTCTTATCTGCAGCTGCAGACCTGACCATATACTAACCTGGTACAAGAATTGCTTAGAGCATTTTAAAATTGTATTCTTTGGGTGAGAATTATTCCCTCATCACTTCCTCTTTGTTATTCTTAGTAAATAACTCATTTAGGACTAGTGCTGTTTCCTTTTGACATATTACACAGTCTTTTTTTGGATCCAGCTCACTGTTACGTTTTTCCTTTTATAAGCTACTCAGCTTTTGAATTAGAAGTCAAATTTTGTAGGAGGATATTTGAAGCAGAGGAAAGTTATCTAAAAACTGATGACAAAACTGTGATAATACTTCAACAAAATTACTTTTAAAAAATCTGAGATATTTTTAGATAAAAAGGTAAAAGATATTTTAAAATGAAGTAGTGGATGACACTTTACAATGGTCTTAAGTATTTACCCGAATGAAGTATTTTGGAAGCCACGTAGTTTTAGTTGAAAATTGAAACTACTCAAAATGTTTGCTTCCAAAATTGGAGGGATTTACATACCCAGATTTCTGTAAGGGGGGAAAATGCCAGTATGTTTTAGGCTCTTTCTGTACCGTCACTGGGTGCCTGAACTCTTTTTTTGGATGTGATGCTTCATTTACAAAACTGGGTAGCATTCTAGCATCCAACACTGGAGTGCTTACTATGTGACAAATACTATTTAAGCATTTTAAATGAATTAGTTTATTTACTCTCCACAAAATTGTGAAATGGGTTCTATTATATTCTCCATTTTACAGATGAAGAAATCATTGCATAGAAAAGATAAGTAACTTCCCTAAGGTCACACAGCTAAGAAATAGCTGAGCTTGGATTCAAAAACATAGTCTCACTGTGCTGGGCTGTTTTCAGTCTTCTCCATCTCCTCCATTAGTATTTTGTTTTTCTGTAGCTTTTCATGATTTTAAAAGCACTTTCACATCTTGATTCTCACAATAACCTTATGAGTTAGGTAGGATAGGCATTGTTATTAGCCTTATTTACAGATGAGGAAACAGATGAAGCTGAGAGATTAATGTCTGGAAGGTATCAGAACTGGGACTCACATTCAGCTTTTAAAGCCATTGTTTATTTTTCTGTATCATACTACTTCCAGAAGAGCTGGACTTTTGGAGAGTTATAAGCGTGGCTTTGAATTCTGGCTGTACTAGTTGCTGGTTGAGTAATCTTGTTAAGTAACTACTCTGGACTTCATTTGCCTCATCTGTAAAATGGGAATACTATGGGCCTCCTGTATTATAGGGCTGCTGTGACAATTAAAGTAAATAGTGCATGTAAACTTTACCATAGTGTTAGGCTTCCAGTAGGCTATTTTGTTGCTTATTAATAAGTTGAAATAGAAAGTAAGAATAGAAGTAAAATATTCTTCTTTTACAAAAAATATATTTATTAAGATAGGTGTTCTAAAACGTGGTTGATCATCTGAATCCCCCAGGTTGCTTTTTCAATGTACAGATTCCCAGGTGTTACCCCATACTTGCTAAATCTGAATCTATGAGGTTGAGCTTATAAATCTGTATTTAAATACACACACACACACACACACACACACACAATTAGGAATAAAAGCTAACAGAACCCCCATAACAATTAAAAAGGACAAATAGCTTAATCTTTCTTTTTTTTTAAGTTAAATCTAAGAGTTTAATTTGTCTTTTCCTCACTTCAAATTGTTTTTTGAGGTAGACAGGGTATACCATAAATAAAGAAAACTAGCCTCTTTTTCCTCCTGCTTACCGTCTGCTAAAGTATCCATGCTTCTCAGTTGGCCCCAAATGAGGCAACTAGAGGGAATGAAGAGCAAAAGAAACAAAAGGCATGAATATGTTCTGCAAACTGGATAATTTGCATGCTAAAATGTGGAACCGAGTGCACTTTAAAAATTGTTGTAAAATACTCATAAAATTTACCACTTTAGCCATGTTTAAGTGTACAGTTCTGTGGACTTAAGTACAGTCACATTGTTGTGCAACCATCATCACCATCCATCTCCAGAATTCTTCTTATCTTGTAAAACCTGTTGGCATTTTTAAAAGATGTTGAAATGTTTGAAGATTGCTCCATGAAGGCAGGAATGTGGATGGATCTAGAACTCCCGCCGTGTCTGTAATAGGCATGTTGCTGCTTTGCTGGGTGAGCATGTGTGTCACAACTCTGTGAAGATGTCATAAGAGCAGGTGTTGGAGGAGGAGGTCAGCAGCAGGTTCTCTAGGGTATCAGAAGGCCAATCTGGATGCTTACCTTTCTCGCTTGTTTGACTTTGATTGTCCCACAGGTCTGGGGGGAAATGCAGTTGGAGAGTTGACTTTCAGTGAAAATTACCCGAAAGCACAGAGTGTATCAAATGGAGACCCTTAGGCAGCTAGCCTCGCAAAAGGAGAAAGATAGGGATGGATGAAAGCCAGTTATGCCGCCTTACCACGGTCAGTTTGGTGAGTGTTATGAAGAGTGTTCCTATGAGAAGTAGAAGCTTCTTGGAGGGTTTGCAAGCAGTCTTACTATGGCCTCACTGAAGCCTGGAATATTCCTCCTTTCCTTGTTGTAGAGCTGAAATTATGAAGAAAACATGTTTTCTGCACATCTCTTCAAATGGAAGTCATCAGAACGTTGCTTATTTTTGAAGCTGATGATTTGAAAGCCCTTGCAGTTCTAAAATTCTGTGATCTCTTTTGAGATTCAGGACCCAAAGAAAATTCATACTCATAACACACAACTCTCTTGAATCTAAAGAATCAATGACAGGCATAGAAAGCGATCGTCTTTTATAGGAGTTAGGGTCTAGTAAGTGGAATGTTTGGAGACTTTTACATTGAGCAGAATTTACGTGTATACATATTTGGTGTGCAAACCTACTTGTAATAATAAGGAAGAAAAAGAAACTATGGCTGTTTAACATTTGTAGCTGCTAGAACTTGGATTTCATTTTCTTAAATAACTTTATTGAGATATAATTCACATAACATATAGTTCACTCATTTGAAGCATACCATTCAATGGTTTTTACATGATTCACTTTTAATTTGTGGTTAAAATATATATAAGAAAATTTGCCATTTTAACCATTTTTAAGTCTACAACTCATTGGCATTAATTACATTAACAGTGTTTTATAACCAGCACCACTGTCTATTTCAAAAATCTTTCATCACCCCAGACAGAAATTCTGTAACCATTAAGTAGTAACTCCATTGCCCCCTCTTTTAGCCCCTGGTAACCTCTAATCTACTTTATGTCCCTATGAATTTGTCTAATTCTAGATACTTCATATAACTGGAATTTTACAATATTTGTCCTTTTTGTGTCTGGTTTTTTTCACTTAGCATAATGTCTTCAAGATTCATCCGTGTTGTAGCATGTGTCAGAACTTCATTCCTCTTTTTTTTTCCTTGTAAATAACTTAATTCCTTCTTTTATAGCTGAATGATGTACCATTGTATGTATATATTATACTTTGTTTATCCATTTATCTATTGATGGACCCTTGGTTGGATTTTATTATTTTGCTGCTTAAAGAGGTAAATTCCAGGCATCTGGAATGATGAGTAGTGAGAACCAGAAGTTTGTGGTTTTGATTATAGATTAGCAGCCTGAGAAGGATACAAAGGGAAGAATTGTGCTTAGTTTAAAAGATACTGTCCAGAGGGCTTCCCTGGTGGCGCAGTGGTTGAGAGTCCGCCTGCCGATGCAGGGGACACGGGTTCGTGCCCTGGTCTGGGAAGATCCCACATGCCACGGAGCGGCTGGGCCTGTGAGCCATGGCCACTGAGCCTGCGCGTCCGGAGCCTGTGCTCCGCAACGGGAGAGGCCACAACAGTGAGAGGCCCGTGTACCGTAAAAAAATAAATAAATAAAAAAGATACTGTCCAGTGTTATTGTTTTATGGAATAATAATCATAATAGCTTGATAGAGCTAATGATTTTCTCATAGTTTTTTAGCTATTTTATTTGAGTATTCATTTTTAGGCCATGTCGAACTAAGGATAAAAAACTCTTGGCAAGGATAGCAGTTTTTTAAAATGCAAAGAATTACCATAATCAATAATAATTATGGGTAATACCATCTTTCATTTAAGAATAAAGTAGTCTTGGGGGCTTCCCCGGTGGTCCAGTGGTAAGGAATCTGCCTTCCAATGCAGGGGACATGGGTTCAATCCCTGGTGGAGGAACTAAGATCCCACATGCCGCGGTGCAACTAAACCCACACGCCTCAACTAGAGAGCCTGCATGCCACAAACTACAGAGCCCATATGCCTGGGAGCCTGTGTGCCACAGCTAGAGAGAGGAAACCCGAACTCCACAACTAGAGAGAAGCCCGCGCACCACAGGGAAAAGATCCCGCATACCTCTATGAAGATACCGTGTGCTGCAACTAAGACCCAAAGCAGCCAAAAAAATAAAGAAAAAAAATTAAAAACTTAAAAAAAAGATTAAAAGAAAAGAATAAAGTGGGTTCCTTTTTTAAACGTGAATTTTGAATGTCATTCATTTAGTAAATGTTTATTGAGCATTTACTCTCTGTAGATGCTGTGTTAGGTAAGGAGGACAGGGAATGGACAGGTCTAACATGGTCATTTCCCTTTCTGGAGCTTAAGTTCTAGAGGGGAAAATTGACGCTAAAAAATCATTACATAATGAACCTGTTCTTTGATTTTCAGCTTCTTTTTTTTCTTCAAATTTAATGTCTACATTTAATATTGTAATTTCTGTCTTGAAAGCTGTGATTGTCAGTGTATATCACAACCAGTGGCATTCTTAGAATTGAGCAAATGTAATAATACATTTATTTACAACGGTGCTAAATGCTTTGAGTGAACAGTAAATGATTTCATTAAAGAGTGTGTGATGGGGGACTTGACATTTTGGGGGCTTTGGGAAGGCTTCCCTGAGGAAGCGCCTTTTCAATTGAGTTTGAAGGAGGAATGCAGTGATTTAGGGGAAGCAGTTGTCAGATGCGGGGAGGAGCTTTACAGTCAGGGAAGAATGTGTGACAAGCTTGGAGGCTGAAAGAGTGTGGAGAATTCAAGGAGTAACAACAGCACAGCTAACATTTGCTGAGCTCTTATTATGTACCAGGCACTATTCTAAGTTCTTTAAACAGATTTAATCCTCTTGATAACTCTATGGGGTGGTCTACTATTCTCATTTTATCCGTGATGAATCCAAGGCATGGAGAAGTGAGGTAACTTGCGCAAGGCCACATAGCTAGAAAAGGGTCGGGCTGAAATGTGCACTTTGGCTCCTACACTCTTAATATTTGCCTCCCGTGATATCACTGTTAACTCTGACACGTACAGCAAGGAGGAGAGTAGCCAGAGAGGTAGGCAGGAGCCAGGTCACACAGGCCGGTGGTTCTCAACTGAGAGTGATTTTGTCTAGCTGAGGGCAGTTGGCAGTGTATGAAGGTATTTTTGCCTGTCATAACAGGGGGAGGGGCGCGCTAGTGGCATGTGTGGGGAGAGGCCAGGGATGTTGCTAAAAATGCTACAGTGCACAGGACAGTCCCCACAGCAAATGTCAGTAGGGCTGAGGGTGAGAACCCTGATATAAGATTTTGGTCTGTGTCCTAAGAGCAAAGGAAAAAACATTGAAGGGTTTTGTGTAGGGGTATGACGTGAACAGATTTGTGCCTTCAGAGGATGACTTTCCTGCGGGTTGGAGATGATATCACAAGGAGACGTTAGTGGATGCGGAGAGATGAGTCATGAGACTTGCAGAGGCATTGGTGGCCCGGCCTAGAATGATGACAGTAGGGATGGGGAGAGGCGGTTGGAGTGCAGAGGTAGGAGGAGGTGCCCAGCGAGTGGCAGTGCTTAGGTGGCAGAGAGGGGAGGTTTGGGGTTGTGCATCCTTGGGGTGGTAGGCAACGTTAGTGCGAGGAGGAGGTTTGGAGAGGGAAGACCATGAATTTATGTTAGGACGTGTGGTATTTAACGTGCCTGTGAGGCATCTAAGTGGAGATTTTGAAGAAGCAGTTTGGGGATTTGGATCAAGAGGTCAAAGGAGAAATCTGGGCTATACATACATATTTGAGACTTGTGCGCATGTAGGAAGTAATTGAAATCATGAGTTGTGGCTGAGATTGTCTAGGGAGAAAGTGTAGAGTTGAGGATAATCACTCCTCAGGCTGAGCCCTAAAGAACTCTGTGATTTCAAGGTCATGTCTTAAGTCTTTCTTAATTTTGGCACTTTTTTGATCACCCTTTTGTGTTTGGTTCAGGTTGTTCTTTGCAAATTGGATTTGTCTGAAAAATTAACTGCACAGGAGGCAGAATTACGCTTATTTAAAATACCTTTCAAATGCCTTTAATACACTCAATGGTGGTACACAAAAATTTATAAAAGATTATGAAATATGAGTTAATTTTTCAAGGTTATGAAAAATGAATGTTTTTCTTTCCATTTCTGTCCAGTTAAAAGTTTTCTTTAAAAATTCTCCCCCTTTGTACTTACTGTTTTTAGTAGACAAATTCTTTGAAAGAGCAGACCTAAGTTGTCGTTTTTAGTCATTTAGGAATCTTTCCAGTGGCATTAGTACATGAATGCAGCCAATTCCTGTCAAGTGCAGACCTCTCTGTTTTTTCCCCCAAAACCCACTGGAACTGAGGCGAAGGAGGGTAGGCGATGTGGTTGGGCACTCCCTCCCGCCCCCCCCCCCCCGCCCCTGCAAATCCAGGGCTCTGTGATGGCTAGCGTTACTCTCGGTATCTCACTGTTCCTTGATTTATCCCTCTAACCAGAATTAAGGGAGGATTATTGAGCCCTATTACTTAGTTTTGTGTCAGCGTGACTAAAAAATACTTGGTGTAAAGTTCATTGTCACAATCTTCACCATTCCCATGAGTTACAGGTATTTGGAGAAAAAATTCAGATAGCGCAGTACCCTTATCCTAAATGTAAGGACGCTACTAGCAGCCCCACCGCCACCCCCAGCACACACACAGAGTATCTCTACCACAACTGTGGGTCACATTTCCCCTTCGGTTAGATGCGTCATTGCTGAGCCAGAGTTTCAGTCTTCCTGGGCTATCTATTTACTAGATTGTAGTCAAACCTCAGTAATAAAGTCTGTAATATTAAATTCCTTCTCTCATTCCAAAAGAATATTTTGCTGTCAGAAGTTTTCTAAATAAAAGGAAGATATAGTTGTTTGACATCAGAAGAAAATGGGTTAAAATCCCTAGATTTTATCTAATACATATTGGTGTTTATGCTCAGAAAAATTTATATAGTTGGTTTTCAACTACCAAAAGCTTTAAAAAACGGTTAAACACAATTATATTGTAAGATCTAATTAAAGGGATTTCCCTGGTGGTGCAGTGGTTAAGAATCCACCTGCCAATGCAGGGGACATGGGTTCGAGCCCTGGTCTGGGAAGATCCCACATGCTGCGGAGCGGCTAGGCCCGTGAGCCATGGCCGCTGGGCCTGTGAGCCATGGCCACTGAGCCTGCGCGTCCGGAGCCTGTGCTCCGCAATGGGAGAGTCCACAACAGTGAGAGGCCCGCGTACTGCAAAAAAAAAAAATGCACCTCTTTAAGAAAAAACAGAATAATCGTTAAAAAAAAATCTAATTAAGAAAAATGGTACCTAAGATTTTCTACTAAAGGGAAGTTGCTAGGAAATTGAATAATGATTTTTATTTGTTAATTTGGAAACCATAGCAACACAATAAATATTATGTCTCTTAATTTGTCTTCCAGTGTTCTTTTGGCATGAATGTCACGGAAGAATAAACAAAATTAAACACAGTAAACTCTTGAGTCTTTAGCTACCTGAATTAGTCATTTGCCTTAAATGTTTCACTTTCTAGAATTTTGTATTTCAAATTTCTTGATATTAAAGTGTGGTCTGTAAAGGTCCAAATTATACCTTATTTTTCTTTCTTATGCCAGTTGCATGGATTTTATATTATGGATACACATGCAGGCTGGCAATTCCATGTTTGGCTCAGTTCAGTGCATTTCTGTCAAATCATGAAATTTTAATTTGCCTCCCTTTAAAGCTGTCACATGATCACAGCAGGACAAAAGTTTAAAAGCTAGAGGTTCCCCTTCCTTTAAAGGCATTTGAGTGTGTGTTATGTTCTATTCTTTTTGAAAAATGTTAAATGCAGAAAGGTTTTGATGATAATGTCAGTACCCATGAGTCTACATTAAATGATGCTAACATTTTGGGACAGTTATTGCAGACCTTTTCTTATAAAGATCAGAAGGAAGGAAGAAGACATTATAAACCAAGTTTAGGGCCCTTTATTTTACCCCCAGGCCTATTTTCCCTTTCCCCACCCCAACAGGGAACCACTATAATAAAATCATGAGGTATCCTTTCTGTTCCTGTTCTAAAGGTTCTAATACATATCACTATAAACAGTATTGTTTTATGGGTTTGTGTGTGTCACTTTCTAAGTGTTCTCAGGCACAGGGGTGTGAAACAACTAGAACATGTGGGAAGCTGCTAGAATAACAGCTCAGTTTGGCTGGAGAGATGGTGGGGGGAATGGGAGATGATGCTGGAGAGACCAGAGGGGCCGATCAGGAAGGGATTTGTGTGCTAAGGAGTTCACGTGTGATTTCGGCATCTGTGGGGGAGCCCTTGAAGGGTAAAACCTTCTTCAGATTTAGCCACCATGTAAAGAGTGACTGGTAAGGAGAAAACTAGTTAAGAAGCTTTGTTGTCATCTTGGTGACAGTTGATGAGAGCCTGAATTAAGGCAGTGATAGTGGGAATGGAGAGGGAAGTTTGGACTGAAGAAATAGTAGAGAGAGAGAATCTTGATGAGAACTATAGCTGAGATTTAGTGACAGGGTATGGACGGGGGGATATAAACGAGGGAGGAAGGAGCCTTACGGGGATCCTTCATTTCAGTTCTGGGTAATGGGACAGCTGATGGGGACATAAAGAGGAAGAGGAACTTTAAGGGAAAGATTATAAATTCCATTTGTGATATAGCAAATCCGAGGTTCCAGTGGGACAGCCCCGGTGTTTAATAGCCAGTTGGATCAGGACTGTGACAGAAAAGTCTGGGTTGGACACAAAGCTTTGCAGACCCTCAGTATCAACCAGGGAGGGAACATAGAGTGAAGAGAGTGAGATGAAGCCTGGAAGCTTTGGCTATATTAAAGTTTAAGGAGCTAGCAGAGAAAAATGAGCCCATGAAGGATTCTGAGGAAGAGAGGTCAGAGAGTCAAGAGGAAAACCAGGAGAGACTAGTATTGCAGAAAGCCAAGAGAGGAGAGTTTTCAGAAGTTGCGTGGCAGTGATATGGGAAGCCAGAAAGGACAAGTGAGATAAGAAGAGAAAAATTCTATTGGGTTTGGTAGTCAGAGGTCATAAGTGACTTCGGCATGAGCAATTTCACTGAAATGATTTGGGCAGAAGCCAGAAAGCAGTCATTTGAAGGGAGTGGGGAGTGAGGAGGGAGGTGCTAGAAAAAGTTGGCTGTAAAGAGAAGACAAGGCAGAACTGAACCAGGATGGGACTGTTTGTTTGTTTGTTTGTTTAAAGATAAGACATACTTTGAACCTACTTATGATGAGAAAGAACAAACCAGTAGAGGAAGAGAGTGTAGACAGAGGAGAGAGATCAGATAGTTGAGGGAAGGTCCCTAGGGAGGGTGGAGTTCACATCATAGCACAGAGGGTGTGTGTCTCTTTATATATGGACACATCCATATATGTTTTATATGTATATTTTATATAACTTTACATTTGTGTTTTATGTGTATATACATATATTTTATATTTATATTGCCATGTAGCTTTATAATGAACTCTCTTGCCTTTGACTCTTAGGATGATGGATTCAAACTATTTTTTTTAAGTGGATATAACTTTGTTTCCCCCCAGAATATTCAGCCCCCCCAGAATAGTTCCAAATGAAGTTTGACATGTGGGTTATATTCCAAGGAAACAGAGGGCACTGTCCAGTGGATAGGATAGATCCTGCTTTACTTGTAGACCCACAGGACAGTTATAATAGGATTGGCCTTAGCTGAGTTTCTGATTTGGAAATTGATTTGGGCTGATTTGGTTTATTTTAGCCTGTTCAGTGTTTATTTGACCTAAGCAGTAACAGAATCTAAATTTAAAATTCTGAAAGTGTAAGGATGCCTTTGGGTATTGGGCATCATAAAGTATATTATGGCTAATCAACCACTTGTTCCTTGGTGCAGATTAATTTAACAGTGTGTAATGTGGAAATAACACGGATAGGAGGAGAGTTGGAATGGAGAAAGTGAAGTTAGAATTAGGAAATAAAGTATCCTAGGTGAAAGTGTAAGGGCCTGCTTGTAAGAGGGGGAGTCTGTAGGAATGGATATTAAAGGTTGCATTTAAGGGATATTGTAAAGAAGGTTTAGTTAGGAAGTAGGAGTCCCTGAGACTGAGTTTTCAACAAGGGTTCCATTTCTGGAGATTGAAAAATAGGGAAGCAAAAGCGTATTCACTGAGGGAAGATGAGGTTGCTTTTATTCACTCTTAGTATATGACAAGAGATCCACTAGACAGTTAGAAATGTAGGCTTTGATTCTGGTCAGAGCTTGAGATGCTAGATTTGAATCATTCTCGTTGGCTGATAGTTGAAAATGTGGAGTAAACAGATGAGAGGAAAGGCTGTGTAGAGCAAAAGGAGATTAACTACATTTGGGGTAAAGTCATGGTCAAAGAAAAAAGGGAACCAGAATGGTACAGTTTCACAGAAAAGAGAGAATCTATGCTAAATTGAAAAATCACAGGTTAATTCATCCAAAGTAAACTTTTATTATTTGCCTAAGGATATGTTCTTACACTTGGGGTGTAAAGATATAAGTTGTGGCAACATAGTTAAGAGCATTAACTGGAGTCAGATTCTAAGGATGTGGATCTCAGTTCCAATACTTGCTGGCCAGGAGATATTGGGCAAATTACTTAATCCTTCTGTACCTCAAGGTGTTACTTTGTGGATTAAAGGAAAATAAACACCTAGCTTTGCTAAGTGTTCAAATGATGGTAGTAATATTAATGAGGTCTCATCTTTTCTGTCATCTTGAAAGTTTGAGTTTTGATTCTATGAAGATCACTCTCAAAACATTGTTTAATTTTATAAATATTGAGAGCAAGGGTAAGCCCCCCCCAACAGAATTAGTACAGTTTGAATTGGGTCCTGATATATTGCCAGAGCTTAATCATTATTTCCCACATGTGTTCCTTGGAGCATAATCCTTGAAGAATTACTTAGGGCTTATTTAGTAATGTGGTTAGGTAAGTCTGAGAAATGCTTTTTTATTTTACCTTTTTCTTGGCAATTCATAATGTGTATTATTAAAGATTTTTAAAAACTTAACCTGGCATTTTCCAGACTTACTAGATCATGAGTCCCTTTCTCCCATTTTATATACTGAGTTTTATGTGTTGGAGTTTTACATATTTTACTATTTATTTAATTTAGCATATTTTTTATTCACTGTGTCTCATTTATTTAAAAATTTTTAATTGAGATATAATTCACATACTGTAAAATTCACCATTTTAAAGTGTGCAGTTTTTAGTGGTGTTTAGTGTATTCAGAAGGATGCACAACCACTGCCACTTCCTAATTACAAATTAGAGACATCTCATCAGCACAGAAAGAAACCCCATACCAATTAGCAGTCACTCTCCATCTCCCCCTTACTCCAGCCCCTGGCAATCAGTAATCTACATTCGGTCTTTGGATTTTCCTATTCTGGACATATCATATAAGTGGAATTATACAATATGTGAACTTTTGTGTCTGGCTTCCTTCACTTAGCATAATGTTCTTAGGGTTCATCCATGTTGTAACCTATATCAGTACTTCATTCCTTTTTATGTCTGAATAATATTCCATTCTATGGATGATACCACATTTTGTTTATCCATTCATCAGTTGATGAATATCTGGGTTGTTTCCATTTGGGGGGCTATTATGAATAATACTGCTATGAATACTTAATGTACAAGTTTTTGTGTGAACACATGTGTTCGTTTCCCTTAGGTACATATCTAGAGGTGGATGCCAGGTCTTATGGTCTATGTTTAATGTTTTGAGGAACTGCTAAACCATTTTCAGTAACAGCTACACCGTTTAACATCTCCACCAGCAGTGTGTTCTGACTTCTCCACATCCTTGCCAACGCTATTTATTTTCCATTTAAAAATTTTTTTGTTATAGCCATCTTCGTGCGTGTGAAATGGTATGTCAGTGTGGTTTTGATTTGCATTTCCCTAATGACCAATGATGTTGAGCATCTTTTTGTGCGCTAATTGGCTACTTGTATATCTTCTATAGAGAAATGTCTATTCAAATCCTTTGCCCATTCTAAAATGGAGTTACCGTTGACCGTTGAACAATGAGGAGGTTAGGGATGCCGACCCTCCCTGCAGTCAAAAATCCCCCTGTAACTTACAGTTGGCCCTTCATATCTGGGGTTCCTCTGATCTGTGGATAATGTAGTTCTGTAGTATTTACTATTGAAAAAAATCCGTGTGTAAGTGGACCCATACAATTCAAACCCATGTTGTTCAAGGGTCAACCGTATTTGTCTTTTTATTGCATCTCATGTATTTTTCTTTTTTTACATCCCCAAACAACATAATACAAGATTCTTATGGTAGAGGAAAAGTCCCTAATGTAGAAGCACTCAAACCATAGTACATGTTTAGTCCTCATCTTTTCCATTGTATGGTTCCTAGTTATTAGTTGAGTGATAAAGTGAACATTCAACAAATTTAGAAGGTTTATGATTTAACACAATCTAAAGCATTTATTCCAGGAGTGATCAAGGCCTATGGTTTTTGCTGTCATTTTGTTTTTCCACTTGCCCCAAGCATTTAGTGAGAAATAGATTTAGTTCTATCCAAACATATCTTTATTTTTTGTGTTTTCATTTTCACTGCTCTAGGAAGAATAAATTCCTATACCTATCCAATTACATATTTCCTTTAATCAGCTTTTATGTGCCTAATATTTGAAAGCATAATGATCAGAATAATGTTTAGAAACCTGGTCCAGTACTTACTGGATTTCACAGGTAACTTCTGAACCTGAATTTCCAGTTCCTGAATTTTCCTGTTAACTTGATTTAAAAGTTTGGGTCATGTCAGCCTAAAGACCATACAAATACTTAAATGATTTAGGCTCCTGAATACTTATGATTTCATTCATGTCTTATGCTAACTTTTAAGTTAACTGACCTTTTTTTTTGAGGTAAAATAAACATAACATAAAATTTATCATTTTAATCATCTTTAAGTATACAGTTCAGTGGCACTAAGTACATTTAGATGCTGTGCAGTCATCACAACTATCCATCTTCAGAACTTTTTCATCATCCTTACTGAAACTCTGTACCCATTAAATAATAACTCCCCATTCCCTTGTCCCCACCAGCCCCTGGAAACCACTGTTCTACTTTCTATCTCCATGGTATTTGACTACTTTAGATCCTTGAGATAAGCAGAATCATTTAATATTTGTCCTTTTGTGTCTGGCTTATTTCACTTAATAATGTCTTCAACAACATTGTAAAACAACTATACTCCAGTAAAACTTTTTTTTTAAGACTCAACTTCCTCATATATTTTATTTATTTGTTTGTTTGTTTGTTTGTTTATGGCTGCATTGGGTCTTCATTGCTGTTGCACGGGCTTTCTCTAGTTGTGGCAAGCGGGGGCTACTCTTCATTGTGGTGCACCGGCTTCTCATTGTGGTGGGCTTCTCTTGTGGCTGAGCACGGGCTCTAGGTATGTGGGCTTCAGTAGCTGTGGCATGCAGGCTCAGTAGTTGTGGCTCACAAGCTCTAGAGCCCAGGCTTAGAAGTTGTGGTGCACGGGCTTAGTTGCTCCGTGGCATGTGGGATCTTCCTGGACCAGTGCTCGAATCTGTGTCCCCTGTATTGGCAGGCAGATTCTTAACCACTGCGCCACCAGGGAAGTCCTCCAATAAAATTTAATTTAAAAAAAAGCCTTCAGAATTCATCCATGTTGTAGCCTGTGTCAAAATTTACTATTAAATTATTACTATTATGTAGCCTTTTAAAGGCTACATAATATTCCATTGTATGTACATAACACATTTTGTTTATCCATTCATCTGCTGATGGACATTTGGGTTGTTTCCACCTTTTGGCTATTATGGATAATGATGCTATGACCATTGGTATACAAATACCTGTTTGGCTCTCTACTTTCAATTCTTTGTTGTATGTACCCAGAAGTGGAATTATTGGATCCAGTGGTGATTCCATGTTTATTTTTTTTTAACCAACTTTGTTTTGAACTCAGTTAAATCCTCATGGTCCTTTAGTTTTTTATCTTTTTTATTTTATATCTGTCAGGGTGGGTTAAAACGAATTTGCAGTAGCTCTTTTACGCAGTAGTATTCTGAGGGGAAAGTGCTAGTGTTGGTACTTAGAAGTATGCTTTGTGTACCTATAATTTGACTATTTCAAAATATGTCAGTATAAGAATAGAGTACACGTCTTGTCTTACCAGATTGGAATCACCGTTAGCTCCTTGCTACTCCTGTCAGGCACGTGGAAGCAATGTACAGAAAAAAAACAGATAAAGTAATTTTAAATCCTCTTTACCTTTTTAAAGCTTGCCTTATTTAATACCAACTCCAAGGGAGGTAGTATCTGAGTTTTGCATAAAATTGGCTAAGTAACAAAGAGAAGGATGTTTTTCTGGCTCTGAAGCCCATGTTCTTTCTGTTATACAGCAGTTAGTTCCCTTCCTTTTTTTTTTTTTAATTTTTATATTTAATTTTTTATTTTGGGGTATAGTTGATATACAGTGTTGTGTTAGTTTCAGGTGTACAGCTAAGTGATTCAGTTATACATATATTATACATATATCCATTCTTTTTCAGATTCTTTTCCCATATAGGTTATTACAGAATATTGAGTAGAGTTCTTTGTGCTATACAGTAGGTCCTTTTGTTGTGCAAGAAGTTGTATTAGAGAATAGATTTCAATTACCTATAATTTAGGTTTGGTGAGAGAAGTCCCGTTTTAGAATAGATTGTGCAGAATTGGCCACAGATCTCAGGAGGATGAAATTGGCATTCTCCATAAATTTCTAAGGGAAGCTACAAGTGCAAAGCTAATATAAGTGTAAATGAAAATTCCTACACATTGCTGTGGCTTTCTTAAATTAAAAAGAGAGATTTGAAAATTTTTCCCAGAAAAATGATAATTTCTAATTTTAAAACGTATTTGTTATCTGCTGAAGCATAACTTAGCCTTGAAGTCTTTCTCTATAAAATATAAACTCTGGTAAGAAAATGGTGACCATTCATAGAGGGGTAAAGAAGGTGGGGAATGTAGGGTTTTTAATGATAGAGGCCAATGTAAAATTCATGTGAGAACACTAATTGCTCTGGTGATGACAGTGTGAGAGCTTTCGGTTGGCAGATTTCCGTTCACTTTGCAGCGTTTTTGCTACTTAAAGGTCAGTTAAACAGACTAGGAAATTGCCAAAATTGGGGTAGTTGAAAAAGTAGTAACCATTAAACTGTCTCCTCTTCTTAGAAGCCTGCTGTGACCTTGCCAGGCAAAACTAATTGCTCCTCCCTGCATGCTTCCTTCCCTTTAAACATTGTGTTTGTCTCCCTTGGCTAGTTTGTGAATGTCTTCAGGGCAGAGGTGGCATGTCTTAACTCTGTATTTTCAGTGCTCAGTATAATTGCTTACACACAGAAGACCACTTTAAACATTGGCTGAGTCTCTTCCTAGTGTGAGACTTAGGCACAAATATAATAGCATGAGAAGAAGCAGCTACTGTCATTATCAGAAGAGAGGGGATCTGAATCAGAGTTGGGATGTGGCCAAGAACTGAGGAAACCACCGCAAGGGAAACCAGAGAGATTTTTTTGTTTCATGTGGTACATCAAGCTGTTTCGTTGGCTCATTTCCTCGATACTTTGGCCCATGACCTGAAAATCTCTTGTTTATTTAGCAGGCACTGAGGCATGAAATTTGTGGGGTGACAGAAGTATGTAATTTTAATACCATATAATACCATGTAGTACATTTAATACAGTGTAATAAGCCACAGTAGGCACATGTCCATAGGGTATTACTCTGTGAAAGAGGGACTGGGGGAACCCTTCATAGAAGGTAGCATGGTAGCTGAAGAAGAGAGAAGGGAGAATACCTCCTGCCAGCAGTCTGTGAAGAGAGGCTTAACCTCCCAGCACAGTAGATAGAGTCCAGGAGTGGAGGAAGGTGGATGCGGCTGGCGCAGGTGGGGCACATAATGGGAAATAAGGTGGAGAGATGACTGGGAGAAACCTTAATCTCTGCTTTTGCTTTTCGTCTCCTGTCTTCTCTTTGTGCTAGTCTATGGAATTTTTGCTTTAACCATGAGTAATGGGGAGCCACTGGAGTATTTTACACAGCAGAATGATTGACATGATCAGAAACAAAGGCAGACTGGCAATCATGTAACCACATAGAGGATGAATTGAAGGGCAGAATCTGGAGTTGGGTAGATGGATTTGGAGACTGTTGCAGTATCCAAACAAGAGATAAAGAGTTCCTATTGTATGATTTCATTTATATGCTATGTCCAGAAGAGGCAGATTCATAGAGACAGAAAGTAGATTAGTGGTTGCTAGGGTCTGGGTTTGGGTAACGGGGAGTGATGACTGATGGGTACAGGTTTTCCTTTTGGGGTGATGAAAGTATCCTGGAATTAGATAGTAGTGATAATTGTGCAACTTTGTGAATGTACTTGAAAACCCACTGAATTGTATGTTTTTAAGTTGTGGATTTGATGGTGTGTGAATTATATCTCAATGGAAAGAGAGAGAGAGAGGAAGAGTTCCTGAAACAAGCAGGAACAGTGAGCATAAAGAAACCTGAGATGGGTTGGAGAGAAACTCAGTGGTCCAGAATTGACAGGACTTGGAGAGGGAATACTGGCAAGGTTCAAAGTGAAATAGAGACTGGCCCTGCAGTTTCTAATCTGTATGATTGAATTGATGGGGAAGAAAATTCTGGAAAAAGCAAGTGTGTAGAAACATATAATGAATTGTGTGAAATGTTTTGAATGTGTAATCAAGGCAAGCAGTTGACGGTAAAGGCCCAGATTTCAGGAGAGACTCTGGAACTAGGAAAAGAAGTGAGTACGGACGGGATGTTGATGGAGGAAGTCAGTCGGGCTGCTGGTGGATGACATCTTGCCCCCCACCCTCTTTGGGAAGTAATGTCCCATTGGCTCCTTGTCCTTCAAGCTGATGTACAGGTGTGGTGCTGGTGGTGGTGGTTTTTAAATAAAGCTGAATCTTTACATTACTTTTCAGGCAGAGGCAAGACTGGCAGCAAAACGGGCTGCCCGAGCAGAAGCAAGAGATATCCGCATGAGAGAACTGGAACGGCAACAAAAAGAGGTAATTTGGGTGGATAACCCTGATTTAGTGTTGGTCTCAAAAATATCAATACTTGGCTAGTTTCCGTCTGAAGTAAAACTGGTTTCTTCTGAAACACTGGGAATAGAATAACCTGATGTATATATTTTAACAAGCCATTTATGTCAGCAAGTTAAATGCAGTATTTGTTTTAAATCATAACAGCAAACACATACATAGCTCTTACTCATTATAAGTTATTATTGTGTAATAAGTGCTTGCAACAGCTAAAGTAGGCTTAGCGATGACAAAGTTATTTCCTGTGGTCCTAAATGTCCTAGAATTTTGACTAATTATGTTATGATGTCTGCATAGTAAAACTGAAATCATACAACCTTACAGTTTGTAAGCATATTTAATAATAGAAGAAAATATTCATCTAAGAAAATGAAAAAAAAAAGCACAACTGTAAGACGGGTGGAACTCCAGTTTTGTGTTACAAAAACTAGTATCTGTATATAGGTCAAAAACTACTGGAAAGAAGTGATTACTACCAGTACTTTGGTTTATCTATGGTGGAATTATGATTGGTTTTATGTTCTTATGCTTTTCTGTAGTTAATACATTTCAATATGTTTTAATTATCGGAAAGAAAAGCAAAAAAATTTTCTAAGTAGGCATATAGAAATTGGGTTGCTTTAAAATAAAACAAATACTCTTTTTTACTCTTTCCTTCTGACATTGACCTAGCTCTGAAAATTCCCATAAAAAATATTTCTGATGTTGTATTAGTACGAAGTGGGGTGTAAAACCTTCAGGGCAGTATTAAACACTTTAGAGGTTGGTGGTGGATCTTCTGTTAATGTGTTAAAGAGATGTGCATAGAGTCCATATTGTCACAGCTCAGAAACAAAACCAAAAGCAGTTAATATATTGCTAAATTTTTTAACCTCATAGCTTCAAATATGAATGCAATTCTTGGCTTGAAATGAAAATGTGACAATGTATTGTCTTTTATACTCCTAAAATTATAAGGATACAGTTATTAAGTATAAGTTTTATTTATAGTTCTCTAAACTACAGAGGACCATATATCTCTATTATTGAGCATATTTAGCTTAGTATGTTCTGTATTTTGAATGTGTAACAACTTTGAATTAACAATCATTGCTGTTCAGGGCAAATGTATGTGATTAATTTAAGACTTTTCATAGAATGCAGTATGTTGGATGCTTTAGTTTATGAAACTTTTGCATTTGTAGCACTCTTATCATTCCTTTGATCGGAAATGGGGACAGATTCAGAAGTGGCTGGTAGGCCAGGATTGCCTGCCCTGCATGTTGTGATCAGTTGCTGAAATATTCAGTCTCAAAGTAAAACATTGACTAATCGTTTGCCAAGTAGGAGTGTTTGTCATGTTTGAACCTAAAGGTCAGAGAGTGTCTCTTCTGCCTGTAGTGGACCAAGTGTGTGCTTGGAGTCCAGCCATTTCTGTTCTAGTTACAGCCTCACACTCATCTCATGAATGCTCCTGACCAAGAAAGATTGAGTAGATGAATGTGTTTTCTTTCTATGGGTTTGTTCTTCTGTCCCTCAGATTTGTCCCTCTACCCCTCTCATTCCTTCCACCGCCCTCCACCCCGCCTCTCCTTCCCTGTTCCCTTCTTCCTTTCTCTCTTTTTTTAAAAAAACTAAGTCAGCAGGGTTTTCATTGAGGGATGACCCAAGTCATTCTTTCATTTCCTCTGAAAATTACTTTTTTTGTTTTACCATCACTCCCAAATTTGTTAGCTACAAGAACAAACTGCAACCAGTAGAGTGTTAGTTACTGTGAATCATTCTTAAATTTGAACTTTTTTCAGTGTTGATAAGTCTCCCAGCTGCCTCCTATTGCAGGGGTTGTTAGCTTGGTATGTGAATAGGCATGGGGGATGGGGCATGAAGCCTTAAAATCTCAGGCAAGGATTTGAGTATATGTATGTTTTCATGTGAAATGCCCACAGGCATTTTTATCATCAGATTCTCAGAGGAGTCTGTGATCCTAAGAGGTTAAAAACCACTATCTAATTGTTGCTAAACAAGCAACTTGCATAAACAGATCCCTTCTAGAATAGCATTCTAAGGTATACCCAGAATGAGAATAGTTATGACTGTATTGACCTACACATTTAAAACTTTATCATACTTCTCATTGTGATATTTTAGAAAAGAGAGAAAAAAGATGCTTGGTTGCTTAAAATTAAGCGAATCCTCATGTATGTGTTTGTTATTTTGGAGTGGAACCTGTCCTTTCTTGTTACTAAAGCTAGCTTAATGATTTTTATTTAGAGTGTCTTCTGCATGTAACTGGCTTAATATTACTGATGATGTCTTAAAAATGTTTGGTGTGAATATAAGAAATCGGTTTTATTTACAAAAATGGAAATATTAATTTCTTCTTTTAATTATGTATAATAGTTCTCAAATTAAATTGCCTAAGAGTTTAATGTCTTAGGGCAGACCAAAACATTAAATGAGAAGAAAAGTCTAAGTTAGAAGTTTAATATGTGATTCCTATGTTTAAAGGCCATGAAAATAAACATATTTTTTATCTCTGTGAAAGGTGTGCAGGTCAGGCAGTGAACATGCTAGATTTTCATGGAAGGGGGTTAGAGGCTTAAAATGCAGGTGGCAACTAACCCAAGTCTTCAGTAATAGGTAGGATTTGGACATGCAGGGAAGGTGGGGTTTAGTTTCGGATGGGAATAATTAACACTCTAACACCTTCTGACACTTGCTTTTACTGCTTTAAAACTGATTTTTCCTCTCACTTCTTACCTTATCCTTGTCTCTCTGGCTGCTTTCTGTCTATGAGCTTATAGTATAAGTTGGCATGTGATAGTCACAATATAAAATATAAATTGCTAATAAATTTATAATGAAATAATGTATATACAAACAATTGGATTGTCAGTTATTAGAAGGGAGAATCTTCCTATATTAATAATTTCTCCTAATTTTATTACTTTTTCGTCTGGGGGCAGGCTGTTGGGATGTGAATAGGGAACCCAAGGGCGTGAGGCTCAGGAATGAAGCTATTGTTGCGTGCGTATCTGTGTGCCAGCACTGTGCTCATGCTTCTTATATATGTGCTCGTTCCCCATTATAAGATAGGTCCATTATCTCCATTTTATAGATAGGTGATAAAGGATTGGTGAAGTAAACAACTTGCTTCGTTGTGACAGACACAGAATTCTAAGGGATGAGAGGGTGCCCCATGTGCTAATAATGGAGCGGGAGGTAGAAGGACCAAGAAGAAAAGGGCCTATGTCTCTCCGGGCTTCCAATTGGTCTTAGGTTAGCCAGTGCTTCTGTTTATAAACTGGATGTCTGAAGCAGTGGCGTGTTGGTGACCTGAAAGAGTAAATGCAGTTTCTCAAGTTTCCTAATTTAAAACTGAGGGAATGGCTGCAGCCTTGAATTAAGTATTTGTTGTCAGAGAAGATGGCCAGGTGTATTCACAGGGTTGTGGGCTTTTTTTTTTTTTTTTAATAAAACCACTTCATCCTCACTCCAAGTGAACTTTTAAAAACAGAATATGGGGTTTCCCTGGTGGTGCAGTGGTTGGGAGTCCTCCTGCCGATGCAGGGGACACGGGTCCGTGCCCCGCTCCAGGAGGGTCCCACGTGCCGCAGAGCGGCTGGGCCCGTGAGCCACGGCCGCTGGGCCTGCACGTCCGGAGCTTGTGCTCCGCAACGGGAGAGACCACGACAGTGAGATGCCCGCGTACCGCGGGAAAAAAAAAAAAAAACAGAATATGTTTTATTTCCATTAATTTAACTTGAATGTATCAAAACATAATTTTCCAGAAAGCTTTAACGATAAATATCCATCTTTAAAGGCATTGTCCTGTTCGTTCAGCTTTGGATCCTTTAAACTAATAAGGAGACTCACAGGACAATGAAAATGTTTTGTTTTCCTGACGTGGAAGAGAGGGATACTCTGCCTTGTAATTGGTACCTAAGAACACAGTTTGCTGAATTTTTTTCTATTGGCTTTCTGATGCTAGTAATTCAAGAAAAGCCAATTGGCAGTTTCAATACTATCCCAGAAATACCTGCAAAAGGAAGCTTTTTTTTTTTTTTTCTTTTTTTGTATTCCAGAGGAGGAGAAAGCTCTGAGTAAAAACCGGGATACCTTGCCATTTTCTTCATGTTCTTTCTATGTAATCA
Organism: Stenella coeruleoalba; assembly: GCF_951394435.1. Lineage (NCBI taxonomy): Eukaryota > Metazoa > Chordata > Mammalia > Artiodactyla > Delphinidae > Stenella > Stenella coeruleoalba. The sequence continues at coordinate 56,091,333 of NC_137156.1, forward strand.
GTCTGGATTTAGCCGGTATAGGTTCAATGGTCTGGTGAGTTAGAAGATATGAATGCTGATCCCAGCTTTCTGACTTTGTTGATTCCTAATCTTTTTGTGCTGCAGGGTTTTTTGTACTGTAAAATGAAGGGATCAGACTAGATGATCTTTTTTTTTTTTTTTTTTTTTGGTATGCGGGCCTCTCACTGTTGTGGCCTCTCCCATTGCGGAGCACAGGCTCCGGACACGCAGGCTCAGCGGCCGTGGCTCACAGGCCCAGCCGCTCTGCCGCATGTGGGATCTTCCCGGACCCAGGCACGAACCCGTGTCCCCTGCATCGGCAGGCGGATTCTCAACCACTGCGCCACCAGGGAAGCCCAGACTAGATGATCTTTAAGAATCCTCTAGCTGTTAAAAATAATTCTAGAGTTGGTGCTAGGGTCTTTTCTTTTATACAAGGGTTTCCTTCTGTTTCTTCCTATTTGCCACTGTGCAAAAGTATTCCAGGTAGAGGGAGTAATTTAAGACTACCTGAATACCTGCCTTTCTGTAGAAGAGTAGCGCTCCATGGCAGACTCTTAGTAAAATGTGTGCTTTGAGTCTTTTTTGGTGTAATGAGAATTTGCTTTGAGCTTCCCTTACTGTTTGTATGGTTGCCACTAGCCATATGTGGATAATTAGATTTGGATTTAAATTGATTAAAGTAAAAAATTTCTCTCCTCAGTTGTACTTCTAGCAGTTCAAGTGCTCAGTAGCCACATGTGGCTAGTGGCTACCATACTAGACAGCACAAACATAGAGCATTTCCATTGTCACAGAAAGTTCTGTTGGATAGTGGTTGTTTAAGGGGTCGTTTATGACTATGGAATAAACTGTATTCTCTCAGTTTAAATTAACCAGCCTGTATGGGTTTACATTTTATTCTGTAGTTCTTCTGAACTCCTTTTAGGCCATTTTTTTCAAATGGGGCTAAAAAGAAAGCTGTGTAAATCTAGGGGTATATCAATACTTAATAAGATATTGTTATTTAGGATTATTTTTATAATAGGTATAATTAAGAATAAATATGAATTCATCTGTCTGCTGCATCTTTAGTGGGCTGTGCTCTTTAGAGGCAGGTTTTTAATTTCTTTTTAATTAATTTTTTATTGGAGTAAAATTGCTTTACAATGTTGTGTTAGTTTCTGCTGTACAATTAAGTGAATCAGTTATATGTATACCTATATCCCCTCCCTCTTGGACCTCCCTCTCCCCCTTCCCCCACCCATCCTACCCATCTAGGTCATTGCAGAGTACCAAGCTGAGCTCCCTGAGCTATACAGCAGGTTCCCACTAGCTATCTGTTTTACACATGGTAGTGTATTTATGTCAAACCTAATCTCCCAATTTGTCCCACCCTCCCCTTCCCCCACTGTGTCCACATGTCCGTTCTCTACGTCTGCATTTCTATTCCTGCCCTGCAAATAGGTTCATCTGTACGATTTTTCTAGATTCCATATATATGCATTAATGTACAATATTTGTTTTTCTCTTTCTGGCTTACTTCACTCTGCATGACAGACTCTAGGTCCATCCACATCTCTACAAATGACCCCGTTTCTTTCCTTTTTATGGCTGAGTAGTATTCCATTGTACCACATCTTTATCCATTTATCTGTCAATGGACATTTAGGTTGCTTCCATGTCCTGGCTGTTGTAAATACTGTAGCAGTGAACACTGTGGTACATGTGTCCTTTTGAATTATGGTTTTCTCAGGGTATATCCCCAGTAGTGGGATTGCTGGGTAATGTGGTAGTTCTATTTTTAGTTTTTTAAGGAACTTCCATACTGTTCTCCATAGTGGCTGTATCAATTTACATTGGCACCAATAGTGCAAAAGGGTTTCCTTTTCTCCACACCCTCTCCAGCATTTATTGTTTGTAGATTTTTTGATGATGGCCATTCTGACTGATGTGAGGTGATACCTCATTGTAGTTTTGATTTGCATTTCTCTAATAATTAATGATGTTGAGTATCTTTTCATGTGTAGAGGCGGGTTTTTTAGAGTGCTCTTGTGTAGTAGGTGGAATGAAAAGAAAGGGTAGAATAAAGATTGAGCATTAAACCACGTATGTTCACCCTAGTACCCCAAATAATACTGGGAGGGGGCATGTAGAATTAACTTGCCTGTGTAGCACAAGACTCTTTACACTAACCAAGCTAACTAGCCTAGAACTGGTTACCACTTAATAAGCTGTACCTACTCTGCTGGGCTAACACACATGCTCCCCAAACTTTTGTGGTATATCACTTGATAATCAAAGAAAGGGAAGAAATTTGCTTGGCTCCTTACGGATTACATGTGTCTATTACATAACAAAAATGTGAATCGGTGATGAATTCCTAAAAATCAGAACACCATATTGGATATTGAATTATTGAATCATACTGGTGCTTATAAACCGACTTCTGAACAGATTTGATCAAATGCATCAATGTACACAGCACATGACAACCAAGAGTTTTTTGGACTTGTATTCAAAGATCATGACCAAAATAAAACATTAAATTGTGGTGTTTCAGTTGAATTACTGTTTCTGGATTTGAGATGAATGGTCAGGCATAGCCGTCTGCTCTGCCTGCATGATGATAGTGCCGTATCGTCATGGGGTGTTGAAGGATTGATGCATTTTGGAAAAAGCAGTGTTGATTAGCTATGAACTCAGCTGGACAGTTTTGTGTAGATTCTTTGTCAATGCAAATTACTTTAACACTTGGGACTTTGAAATTCTGATCAGAAGTTTCTTACACTTGATTAGGTTCTAGGGACTAGTCATTTAATTTCATGACTCTACTTAATGCTCCAGTGCTAATAGCTGAATATGGAAAAGTTTAGAATTACGTTTAATTAGTCAACTGTTTGGAGGTTTTTTGTTTTTTTTAACAATCTTCATAAGGCATAACTTTGAGTAACTTTATCAATTCTGAAATATTTATTCGTTTTCTTCTAAGTAGTTTTTCATATTAACAACACACAGTCAGGGGCTATTTCATTTAGTTGTTCTCTTCTTTTCCAGTTAGAGTGGTAAAAGAAAAAGAAAAAACTTTTTTTGCGATGAGCACAAAATTATAACCCAAATCTTTTTAAAGCAACACATTGTCACCTTAAACCACATCTGTAATAAAATAAACATTTCTTCCTGCCTTGGGTGAACATCATAATGAAAAAATAGATCACAGTCTGCTTTTAATGCTGACCTCAATTTCTGTTTAAGTATACTTGCTTATTTTTATCTTGGTACATTGAACTCCCTTGGTCATATATAGAGTACCTTCTACAAGTGGTCAGATCTATCTATCTATCTATCCATAGATAGATAGATAGATAGATAGATAGATATAGACAGACAGACAGACAGACAGATACATGATAGATACACACACACACTTGTTCAAATAAAAACACTGCCAAGATTATTTCTACTTTCTTTCCAACTGAGGGACATGGCAGCCCCAAACCCAGCTTTTGAGGCTGAGCTGTCCCTACCGCCTGCTGTGGGGAAGGTGCTGCTGTGCTCAGCTGTTCTGACCAACAGCCCTCAGCTGAGTGATTAACTCTCCATGTACTTTCTCCTTTCCCAGGATGAGTTGGAAAGGGCCAAGTATTCCCACCGGTCCAGTCATCATCGTCCTTCTCTGGTTTGTAATAACCTACAAACTTGCCTCTAATACTTTTCCTCATCAACTTGCCATAGTCACTCACACACCTTTACTATGTTTGTTTTTATTTTTATCAGGGAGTTGAGGATGCGTTGTCCATTCGAAGTCTTGGCAGTCACAGGGTTGGTATTTTAAGTTGTTTACACCCCCATAGCAAAGCTATCCCTTTGCCTTTTTTTTTTTTTTTTTTTTTTTTTTTTTTTTTTGTGGTACGCAGGCCTCTCACTGTTGTGGCCTCTCCCGTTGCGGAGCACAGGCTCCAGACGCGCAGGCTCAGCAGCCGTGGCTCACGGGCCCAGCCACTCCGCAGCATGTGGGATCTTCCCAGACCAGGGCACGAACCCATGTCCCCCGCATCGGCAGGCGGACTCTCAACCACTGCGCCACCAGGGAAGCCCCTGCCTTTCTTTAAAACACAGAAATATTGGCAAAGCTATTTCATTGGAAAATGATGCTTTCAAATTATTGCTGTAAGTAAATCAGTTCTAAAATCATGAATATTTTCATCTATTAACATATATATTCACTTTCTATAAAAGGACCTTTGATTTTGGAAAACCATCACAACATAATAAGGTTAATTTTATAGAATAACATCGGCATGGTTCTAGCTTTCAGATTTTTCCTACTTTCATATTTTTTAAAATGACAATTTATTAAATAAAATTTATTATTTTGGAGCTTGGGTGACTAATTATAGTTTTAGTCAGTGGGAAAATTGCGCTTCTGATTTTAAAAATGCCTGTCTTATCATACTTTTAGAAATTATCATGCTTCAACATTTTGATTAACATTTTGTAGTTTGTCTCAGGTTTTTAGCGTACGTCATTGTAAATCAAGATAAATGAGAAATCGCTCATCAAAGGCTTGCATATTGTGCCAGGAAACTGAGTCTCTTCTTAAAGAATTGTGCTTTAAACCTTAGAGCAATGCTTTTTTAATTTACACATTGATAATATTGTATATGTACTTACACCTAGATTTTTCATCAGTAAAATTATCTTTCTTGCTAAGGTCTATATTTGTTAATTCTCCCCAGGTCTAGTTTTCTTCCTATCTTGTATAACGTATAAAAATACACTATATTAAACTGAGTGTGTTCTGGTATACTAATTATTGATGTGTTTGTATTCTTAAATAGTCTTTTACTCTGGTTATATTTCTTATTGGTGAATGTAATCTACTGTCTTTTTAGAATAAGTTAGTAAACTAATTCTTGAATCATAAGTATTTTGGTTAATTATAAAAATTTAGATTTATAAGAATATTAAAAAGCCTTTATAGAAATCTAATCAGTAGTTTAAGAATGATTTTGCAGGGGAAATACTTTTTTTTGTTTGTTTGTTTTTGTTTTGTTTTATTTTTTTTTAACATCTTTATTGGAGTGTAATTGCTTTACAGTGGTGTGTTAGTTTCTGCTTTATAACAAAGTGAATCAGGGCTTCCCTGGTGGCGCAGTGGTTGAGAGTCCCCCTGCCGATGCAGGGGACACAGGTTCATGCCCCAGTCCAGGAAGATCCCACATGCCGCGGAGCGGCTGAGCCTGTGAACCATGGCCGCTGAGCCTGCGCGTCCAGAACCTGTGCTCCGCAGCGGGAGAGGCCACAACAGTGAGAGGCCCGTGTACCTCAAAACAAACAAAAAAAACCCCAAAGTGAATCAGCTATACATAAACATATATCCCCTTATCTCCTCCCTCTTACATCTCCCTCCCACCCCTCTAGGTGGTTACAAAGCACCAAGCTGATCTTGCTGAGAAATACTTTAAGAAAAACTTGTCATGCTCCTGCCTGGAGATATTGTTTTTTTTCTCACAGGGAGTTAGTCAACAGAAGCTTAAAAGTTGAGCCTTAAGGGCTTTGAAAATAATCCCATCTTTCCTCTTTTCAAAAAAACGTATGAGTTTTCCCTTTACTTTTCATTGTAATGTTCATAGTGTGAAGTTTCACACAGTTTTTATCAAGCAAATTATTTGTAAATTTGTATGGAAAACTTGATTATATATTAGTTTAACCTAATGGTAAAACCATCCAAGTTCAACCTAATTTAGGGGCCTTTAAAACATCTGCAAACAAACAAAAAAGAAATCTGCAATTAAATAAATAAGGAATTGTTTATCCAGGGTGTCTATAAAGTAATGAGGTTGATTTTCATTTCATGGAAATTATATCATTAAATAAATTTAAGATATAACTAGAACTCTCACAGTATTTTATTTCATTATGGTAATTATGAAAATTTGCTGTTATGGGAAAAAGAGTAAAGCTCCTAATTAAAAAAATCAGTATGCAAACTTAAAGATTAACAAAAAATTTTACCCTGTAGAGGAGACTTTGGAACTTTACTGTGTGTGAGTGTACATTTAGCACATTTAAAATATTTAGACTTTCCTGGAAATGTCTGATTTGAAATGAAAGCTCACTGATAACATAGTTTAAAAGAAATGTAATTGAGATGAGTTTTTTTCTTTTTTCTCTTAACTAGATAATATTGGGAGTTCTAAGTTTGCATCAGATTATTTGCTTTTTAAAGTAACTTTACCATCTACATTAAACTGAATAAATATGTAGACAACTTTTGTTCTCTGTAAAAATAATTGTGATGGTTTAAAACACTGACCTAAATTTTATTGGGATTTGCTATATTATTTGGGGGGGGGTTGGTATTTCTCCGCCAGTTTTTTTTTTTTAACTTATGAGCTGTATATTAAAATGTCTAAGACTTTTGGACCTTGTATTTGATATATGAACATTAGATATATGTACCTGGATATGAGGCAGATGTATTTATGGTTTTATGCCACATTCTTAGGACTTTGATCTTTCCTTTTGTCCAGTTAACTTTCAGGTACTGCTTTCTTGAAAGGTGTCCTGCCAGAAGCTATTTGGGCTGGAGATGGTAACAGTGTTATAGACATTCTCCATAAAAATAGAAAGAGCAAAGATAGTTCAAGACTGAATGGTAGGTTTGGGGAAGGAAGATTAAATCAAAGCCCTGAGTCTAGAACTGAAACAATCTGTTTCTTTAAAAAACATCTACCTTAAAAAAAAAAAAATCTTACAAAGTGCTTGGTCACTGCTTTATACAGTGAAATACAAGAAGACTATAAGGAAGAGATCCAAAATTAGAAGATGAGGTGATCTTGAATCAGAGTGGTAGAGATACATTGCAGTTTTAATTGGTGGAGATTTTTACTGTTTTTTTTATCAGTTCCTATTTATATATCAGTTGCCTTAGTATAATTTTATGAAGTTAATTTTAATATGCTTGCAATTTGTGTTTTGTCACTTACTCCTACACTGTTTAATTCCATGGAAGAACCCATCGAAGGACGTAATGGGGACACATTGGAGCAGAGCCAGTACACCCAAAAGGAAAGGCATCATGGTGTGTAGCCCAGAGAAATGTGCCGTGTTAGTATTGTGCGTTCACTGTTGACTCACAGAGTCCTGGGGGCTTGAGAAATAGGTCCATTCTAACAAATGAACACCTGCTGAACTTTGTTTCTACAACCTGTTTTCTGTACTTTTTAAAAATTTAATTTCCAAATGAAAAGTTTGAGGTAACTTTTTCTGAGTGTTAAAAGAAACATTTTTGGATAGATTATAATAGCAAGTTTGGAAACATTTTATTTAGCTAGAGCCCTTAATATTTTCAGTTCTCCCTCCTTTGATGAATCATTTGTTTTTAAATAACATAAATACCAACTGGCACATATTGGAGGATTCTTTTTGTTTACTCAGTTGTTCTAGTAGCAAGTGGGTTGTCCAAGTTATGGATTTTTTCTACCAGATTCAGCAATTTTTAAAACTACCTGAGGGAATTCCCTGGCAGTCCAGTGGTTAGGACTCCGCTCTTCCAATGCCAGGGCCTGGGTTCAATCCCTGGTTGGGGAATTAAGATCCCACAAGCGGTGTAGCATGGCCAAATAAATTAATTAATTAAACTATATGAGCTCTGCATTGTATTTTGGAAAAGGAAAATCAAAATAGGTCAATTTCAGTTCAACTTGTTAAATCTTAAGCTTTTGCAAAAGGCCATTCGTGTTACAGGGAGGATGAGAAGAACTAATAAGACATGACTGATCCCGTCAATGAACTTATCTGGTTGGGAGAATGGAATAGTTTATATGCAAGAATGTGTGACTTGAGAAATACATGTTTTGGTCATGGGGTTTTTTTTAAACAAAAAAGATATTTTGTTAACTGAGAAAAGACGTTAAGTGAAACTTCCATAGAGAAGGAACTTTATTTTCAGTGAAATGTTATTCACCACAGTGACATTTTACCATTACACATCATTTACCACCAAAGGCACACCCTTAGGCATTTTAGAAAATTCTGGATAAACAAGATTTTTTTTACACATGTAATAACACTCTTTATATTCTGTTTTCAAGATAATATAAGAAAAGCATGCAAATGCAGATATTTTGCTCCAGCACTTTCTAGTATTTATTGCAATATCATTTTCACTGAATTTACACTGGTGGTAAAATTATACCACTTAGCCTTATACTTACGAAGTATATTTTCGGGGGGTCCTGCAATATCTTTTGTACATGACCATCTCATTGGGCATGAAGGGAAGGCCTTTGTTCTATCTGAACTATTATTTTAGTGCTTTATTAGAACTACACTATATAATTTGATCTTCTAGTGTATTTTAAGCTTTTTAAAATTGCGACCTCTATAAAAGGAATGCATTTTACACCAAAATCCAGTATACATATGCAGACATATGCCTGTGTGTTTGTATGTATATAAGTATATAAAATATATTATAGAAACAGAAGTTTCACAAAATAATATTTACTCTTACTGTACATGATAAACTCTAGTATTTTCTCTTCTATTTTATTTTTTTTTAATGCTGGTTGAACCCATAAATTGATTTTATGAACTACTAATGAGTTGCAGTCCACACTTAGGAAAACATTACTTTAGATCAGGTTCTTGAATAGTGTTCCCTAGAATCCTAAATGGGTATAAAAGTTGCCAAAGAAAGATATTTTTACCAAACTACCTGAGGAACTTGTTTATTGCTTTTGTTTTATGCATTGTTTTATTGTTTTGTACATTGCTCTTCTGGGTCAGATTGCTTAAAAAAATCTGAGCTAGAATGCTTAAAAAATAAAGTTAGGAAACCACAAATCTGAGTAGTTAGTTACTATTTAGTTCAGTTTCTTGGATTTGAAATGTGGTGTTACACATATTATTTTTGTAAAGACCCTACGTGAAATGTGGTTTTTCTGGTCTTGTCATAAATGTATGTAATCCACACTTTACTCTGGCCAAGTTTCTAGTTTTGTTCACTGTTTTTCATAGAGAAAGTTCTTGAGGAAGGAAGTTTTTCAGGTGTGTGCACAAGCAGATATAAGAGAACTCTCCCCCTTTTGATGCCGCAATTGTTTTTTTGCTTGTTTGCTTTTTGTTTTTGTTTTTTTTGTAAGCTTTATTATACTAGTTATGTGATCCTGCTTCATTGCCTCTCCATGCCTTGCTTTTGCCATGTTTCAAATAATGGAAAACGATGGTGACAGACACAATAAGAAAAAGTAAAACATCTTTTGACTTCAGAATGCTTAATTCCTGCATTTAAAGGCTTCCTTGGGTGTTTTGTGCTATAGTGTACTGGGATGAATCATCTCACCATTACTGATTATAAATTCTGTTTCTGAAAGAGAACATGCAGTTTTTGCTGTACGTATAGTTTAGCAATAACCTATACTAGGAAAGAATGAGGGGGAAGAATATTCTTTAATTCAAATGTCACAGCCTTTGTGTTTAATAATTTTGGGCTTTTAAAATACTGCTGGATTTTTAATAATTTTATGAATGTTACTTTTTCCCCTCCTTATATTTCTGATTTTGGAAATACAACCAACTTTCACCTTTTCCTGAAATCCAGTATGATGCTTTCAAGGATACATCGTCAAGACTTTCATCATTAGTATGTAGTGCATAACTTCATGTTAAATGTAGAGTTTTACTTTATAAACACCTGATGATGCTAATCATAGATTATGACTTTTTCATAGGTTTGTTATGATGTTTGGGGGAAATGTATGACTAACAAAGCAAAATCTAGTGTTGTGCAATTGTGGCATAATTTAGCACTTGAATAACGTTGTCTTTTAGAATATCAGGATCAGATAAAAATTATTTGCTTCCCTATTCAGGACTAAGATTGGCAGTAGTATCTTTTCTTAAAATAATGAGCCACCCAGCTGACACATACTCATTGACCTGGAAGACATGTTTCCAGCAGTGTTTTTATACATACTGAACTAAGGCAGCACAGGCCCTACTGTGTTTCATGTTCTGTGTCACAAGCCAGCAGGTGTGAAAGCATCCAGCAGTGACAGATGACAACTGAAGCATCAGTTACATCCACTCATTTTTTGCTTGATTTGGTTTTTTTATGGTATGTCATTTTGGCCAAGGAAGTTTAGTTATCGCATGTTTTTCTTGGGTTAATAAGTCAATAGATTGCCTGAGTTGCTAGACTATATCAGCAGCTCTTAAATGTTCAGGGTAATATATAAAAGGAAAGATATGCATATTCTAAAAAGAAAAATGAGTGTATAATTACTGATTCAGGATCTAGCTGTGCATGTTTCAGATGATTTGCGTAGAGCAGACTGTTAATAGCTAGGACCCTTCTAGCTGCACCTCTTCATTACAGGCCAACGGTGCATACCTAGATTGGACTTCTTGTCTACCAATGGACCAGTTTAGTAGTATTGCTGTCCTCTATCCCCTCACATACACTTGGCTCTGTACTCCTAGGAGAAATTATGTGTTGAGACGGTGCTATCTTCAAAGGACTCAGATGTCAGATTATTGTCTAATGATGCTGCTGCTACTCGAGAAAATCCATACATACCATGTTGGCTGCTTTCCTCTGAGCAGCACATGCTGTGGGACCACTAACTTGGGTTAAGAGGACTGACTGTCTTGGGCAGTACAAAGTTATGTTTTCTGTTCTCAATCTTGTTTTGATTGATGAACGGGATTGCTTTTTGGCCTTTAGGTAAGGAGGACTGTGGAAGGAAGTAGACTCTCTTGTCACTCATACCTTTTTAAAGAAGATAGTCCCATGGGCAGGGGCTCAAATGAGGTGTGGGGTGAGGATCCCCACAAATATCCTGCCTGGCTCTGAGTCCTAATTAAGTTTTTAGTTGACTAGACACTGAGCTGGATGGCACAGGGGAGGTGAGGGGGAATGCAGGTGTGTAGAGAGGCTGTGTGTCTTAGCCAGTCAAGGGCAGTGAATCATTTACTAACAGGTGGGAAATAGAGTGCCTGTAGGTTACTCTGTCTCAGGTGGATCGTTCTGTGTATGATTTTAAGATGAATTTTATTAAATTATTTTTAAACTTCACTATATGATCCTTGTATTCAATATTTACTTCCAGAATCATTCTGACAGTCACTCTGATGGAATGAAGAGATCTTCTGGTTCTCATAAAGACCCACTGGTTAGTTCTGTTGTGTCTCATATCACAGTATTTTGTGTGGCTGTAAAATTCACTGATTACTTTTACAGAACTGAAGAATTATGACTGCACTGGTGTGCTCTTAAGGCATTATTGAAACTTGATAATATACTGAAACATGACTTATCAGAACTTATTTAAAAATAATTTTGTTTTCATTTACAAGATTTAATATCAAGTTAATATATCTAACCCTAGTGGCTAGCATTAGGAAAGTGTCCCACGAAGTTCATTAACAATGTATTTTCATGTATGAACTGTCCTTTGGAGGACTATACCTTAAGAATAGGCTTAGTGAGATTCTTATACCTATTTTAGAAATTTGAATTGATTTAGTTGTGGTATTATAAGTAGTACCAAAGTCACATATAGGTTTCATTCTGAATGATTGTTTTTATAGATTTTATAATTTTGGGAACTTGAAATTAATTTTCTGGTAGAAACAATAAAGTACACAATGGCAGAGTTCCCATGCTGTCTTGCAGAAGACTCTTCAACCAATAACGTAATTAAACTATGGAACTAATAGTGCTCTCCATTCCAGCAGACCTTGCTAAACATTTCTGTGGAGGAAAAAATGTCTAGAATGCCCATTTGGGGTGCTAGGAACACCTCTTTCCTGTCAGGTTGCTACAGCACTGGCAGAGGAAGTACAGTCCTAAGCTCCCTGCTAACTCAAGGTTCCCATGGGCAGGGTTCTGACCATTGGTGGGGTGGAGAGAGGGTTGGGAGGCTTTGGCTGGTAGCAGTGAGGAAGGGGGAGAGAATGAAATGGAGAGGATATTAGTGAGATGCCCTGGTGGGGGCAGTGTTGGGAGCTCTGGGGAGAGGTGAGTCCTGGTGCCTCGGGCAGGGCCAGGAGTTTTGAAAAAATAACTTTAATGATTTCTGTGGCATTGCTAAATAGATTATAAAAGGTAATTATTCATTCATCCTGGGTTTTTCAAGGACATTCCTAAGTATGACATGAGAATAAATCATTTATTATTTCCATTCCATTTTGTCTGAGAGTTTATACTCTTGTTTTTAAAGTAAAAAAAAAAAAATTAGCAATGACTTGGTTTGAAAATAGTTAATATTTTAATATTAATATTTTTTAAATATTAATCTTTTTTGAGAGACCTGAAATAGTTGTTATTTTCACTTTCACCTAATATGATTCAATGCTTTAAAATCATTGTTTTGGAGCAGAAGGGTTTTGGCAATATCCGATTTTGCCTCTATGTTTTTAGGTTAACAGCATTTAACCTAAGAAAAATGTGTTTAATTTTGCTTTTTGCAGAGTGGCCTCTACTTTGACCAGAGAAACTATAGCAGTCTTAGACATAGCAAACCCACTTCTGCCTACTATACTCGGGTTTGTCACAAGTTTTTTGGCTTCGTGTGTTTTATCCAACTTCAACACATTTCTAATCCCCTGTTGCATTTTGACTAGTTAGAACTAATCTGTGAATGGCTGTGTATATGCTAGTTTGTGGTAACTGAATTCACATAGTCTGTGTGAGTGTATCTTTAAATAATGGGAACTATTGAATCACCATATTTAAAATGAGTACCATTTTTTTCCAGTTTTTTTAATGAAAAATATTTAACATATAAAAAAAGTTCAAAGAATTTTATAGTAGCCACCTGCGTACCTACCACTCAGATTCTGCAATTGATATTTTACTATATTTCCTTTATCATGTAATTATCTGTCCAGCTGTCCCTCTATCCATCCATCAGTCCATCTTTTTGGGGGGATGCATTTCAAAATAAGTTGTAGGCATCAGTACATATCACAGTGTATGCCCTTTTATTAAAAATATACATGTGAAAATTTAAACTGTACGTGGGATGAGAAGAATGTAATTATATTTAATGTTAGAATCTCTTGTTTTTACAAGGCATTTGGCACATCATACATTTGAAACACATGTTTAAATATATAGCGCATAGTGCATTTGAAATAATTCAGTTGTCAAAACATAACTTAGATATTTATGTATCTTATTTTCCATGTCTGATTGGGCTTGGTGAAAAAAACTGAAAATTGTGTCTTGAGATGACATCAGGAAAAAGATTTAATTCCTTTTTTAAAAATGCTGTGCCTTGTTAGTGTGTGGATTCATTGTGACCAGTACAATTTATCTAATTAAAGTAAGGCACTTGGTCCATGGCTTGTTGTGAAATACACGTTTTCTAATCTATTTGGGAGAGTGTTTATAGCAATAACTCAGAGCTCATTTACCTGGTTCCCCAATAATCAGGATAAGCCCATTAGATGTCGCAGGAGCTGCTGGGGACTGGGATGTGGACACTGTTTGCCACACTCCCTGTGCCATGGCCCTCTTTTCCTGAGTGTTTTCTTAGGTGCCCATCCCATCTCCTAACACTAATGTTCAAAGACCAATAGGACTTACCCATTTATAGGAAACTATTCCGAGTGTTTTTCTTTCTTATCCCTTAAAATTGGTATTCAAAGAGATTTCTAATGATTAAGTTTTTTCTCACATTGTGTGTCACTTAACTGCCTTAAACACTCAAGAATTACTAATGAATTATGGAGTATAAAGTAAATTTGTCTTCTACTTGCATGATGGTGAGGCTGATTCTCCTTTTCTTTTTTCCTTTTTTTTTTTTTTTTTTTTTGCTTGTTTTGTTTTATTTTGTTTTGTTTCTTATCAGTCTTCTTCCCTATACAGTGACCCTCTGGCAACATCTAAGAGCTACAGGGTTAGTACTTCCTGGGGAGTATGGTGCCTTCATAGCTATCAGTTGCTTTTCTTTGGGTTAAATCATGTGCTTTCTCCATAGGCCTCCCCTACTGCAAATTCTGGTCTTCTGAGAAGTGCCAGTCTGGTGTGTATTTTCCTCTTCCAACGTGTGTACTCCTGGTGGGGCCATTGTCACGGTGCTGACTCTGGCTTGCCATCTTTCCTCCAGAATAGTCAAGGACACATGGCTTTAATGCTATGTGTACTGCAGACTGTGCTGCCTGTGCTTAAAATAAAAAACTTTTGAGGAGCAAAAATGAGCATATCATAGCAGTAGATACTGCTTGGCTGTTGGTAGGCCCTTGCTTAGAATCGGCTTCCTGTAGAGGAGGTAGACTTGCATGGGTTGCACTACACTTGCATACTTTTGTGAGATGGCTGCCCATGCATGGGGTGTCATGTTTTGGGGGGGAACAGGTGTGGCCTTGGCCATGTTAATACTAGACTCTAATGGAGCCAGCTGACTAGAAAGACAAAACAGTAGCTCTGTGTAATGTGCGAGTTGGAATTGGTTGCTTTCAAGCTGTTGTTTGTTGTCTTGTGGCCTGTTCTAGTGGACTGGGAACCTGAGGCTTTGTACTTAATTTTATCGTAACAGTGGGCAAAATGCTTTCTGTACCTCACTTTCTTTTCTGTACCTTACTTTCTTTTCTGTTTTATTTCCTCTTTTGAGAGAATAAAGTCGTAAATGTTCTCCTAATTTCATAACGTGATGATGAAAGGCAGTGCTGTAACCAGTGGTGCTTTTTAAATGAAGTGTGAGTTTGAAGTTTTAATGAGGCTAACGCAGGAATTTATGCATACATAAATGAGTGTTACCACCTCAGGAGGCTGTACACGTTAACACCATTCTTCAAAACTTTTGGAACTAGGTACTGCAAAGAAGTTATGTCATTTTCAAAATAACTTTGATGCTGAATAGATAAATGGCATTTCCTTTGTTCTTTAGGCGTCGTTGTATGATGGTGGATTATATAACCCTTATGGTTCTCGAACTGTAAGTCTAAGCAGGTGGAGGTGGTGAGGAGGGTGGTGTGTAGGTGGGCACAGTTTACTTACAGAGTCATTTAATCTGACCTATAATTACTCTACAAGCTGTGATCCATCAGCTTGACAATGGTGGCTCTCACCCAAGCTGCGAGAAGGCACCTGCTGGAAACTGTGGCTTAAAGCATGAAGGCAATACAAGTAGAGAAACCTCTTTTCTGGCTCATTAGTTCCTTAGGAAGAGGCTGGGAACAGCGCTTCTCAGGGCCTTTCTTCTCCCTCCTGCCATGGGCTGCTGGATGGTGAGGGTGGTGGGAGTGAAGAAGAGTTCAGGCCGGGGAGGAACAGTTATCTTCACCTGAGAGCCAGGGGCGAGTTAGGTCCAGGGGCACTGATGTATTCCCAGCAGGAAAAGGAGCTGATCGTTAATTGTAAAACCTTTCTTCTTGGAAACTTTATAGCCATCTGAATACAGTTTTCACTCATCAAGAACAAGTTCAGCCCGAAGCAGTCCTGTGGTGAGCTGTCTAGTCTCTTTGCATGCTTTATAGACACTTTTGATTGTTTCATTAATCTGTACTCACCATTCAGAATATTGAGGATGTGGTGTGTTTCACTCTGTTGTGCATGGATTATCATTTTGCTTCAGTACACAAACTCAAGAACTAATTTGTCCTAACGGGTGGTTTCTGTATGAACGTGACTTAAGCACGTAATTTCTTAAATGAGTCTGGAACCAGTGCCATTAGAATTTTTAAAAAATTTATATATAACTGTCATTTGTGTGGAAATTCTTGTCTTCTCAGTGGTGATAATTTAGACTATGAGTTGGTTGCCCTATCCTTTTCCTTCCTCCTTTTCATGTCTACTTCCTACATTGAACCATTTCACTTGCTTACCAGCCTGTCAATCAGTGGAGTGGGAGGAGAAGAAATCAAATAAGTCAGCTTTTAAAAAGTGCTCCAGGGCTTCCCTGGTGGCGCAGTGGTTGGGAGTCCGCCTGCCGATGCAGGGGACACGGGTTCGTGCCCCGGTCCGGGAGGATCCCGCATACCACGAAGCGGTTGGGCCCGTGAGCCATGGCCACTGAGCCTGCGCGTCCAGAGCCTGTGCTCCGCAATGGAGGAGGCCGCAGCGGTGAGAGGCCTGCGTACCGCAAAAAAAAAAAAAAAAAAAAATTGCTACAGAAAACTGGGACACTTCTAATCACCCAGTCTTTCTGGAGTATTAAAACTTCTTTTAGGGCTTCCCTGATGGCGCAGTGGTTGAGAGTCCGCCTGCCGATGCAGGGGACACGGGTTCGTGCCCCGGTCCGGGAAGATCCCACATGGCGCGGAGCGGCTGGGCCCGTGAGCCATGGCCGCTGAGCCTGCGCGTCCGGAGCCTGTGCTCCGCAACGGGAGAGGCCACAACAGTGAGAGGCCCGCAAACTTTTTTAAAAATTTATAAATGTAATATTAGCTTAAGGAAAGTACAAAATAAAAGTTCTCTGACCCTTTCCTCCTATATCCATTCCCCAAATGCAACCTCTGTTCTTGTATATCCTTTCAGAGATATTTCATGTATATATGAGTGTCCTTTATTTGAACAGTATGTAAATGACTTGTATACATACTGCTCTTCAACTTGTTTTCTTTACTCAAAGTATCTTTTCAAATCAGTATATAAAGATCTATTTCATTTTTTTGTCAGTCTTTTTTTCTTTTCATTCTTTTTTTGACATTTAAAAGATTTAAAAAAGTAAACCATGTCCGTTACTGTTTCCACTGAGTGCCTCTTGGAGATAGGTTTACGTCAGCACATTTTTTTTTAATGGCAATGGATCATTCCATTAGTGCCTGGGCTGTAAATTTGAAAAATTGCTCCTGTTTTGATGGACATTTAGGTTGTCAGAGTTTTGCTACTACAGACACTTGTACAATGAACATGCTTATGCAGGTATATTTTTGTGGACTTGTATGAGTAGATCTGCATGGTAAATTGCTAATTATGAAATGATGGGAATCAGAGTATTTACATTTAAATTATGCTATATATTGCCATATTACCCACCAAAAAACTCTAATAATTAACATTTTCAATAACAAATGATGACTTTAGGAACTACCTTGTTATTCTTGACAGTGTCAAAATTGGAGAAATTATTAAGCAGTTTCTTAATGGTCAACATAGGTTACTTTGTGGAGTGGAATAGGTGAGATATATGGACTTTCTTCTACATATATGTTTGGCTCATTTCTTCTGCCATTTCCAAGTGGCACTTATCAAGAATTCTACTCTAATAGCTAACAAAAAGTTATTACATGGATGTTTAAGGAGATAAAAGTTATTACAGGTATGTTTTCACATAAGGAGGAAGTTTACTTTTAACCCACCGGGTAATAAAATTCCACTTGGCAGTTCTTGGGCCTGGTAGCATTTTTAGTGTCCCAACTGTGATGGTCCCTTGCAAACAAAATTATGGTAATATTTTCAGTCAAGTGTAGAATCTTGTCCGTGTGTGCTGGCTAAATGCTCTTTCATTTGCAAGGGGGCTCAGAGGTATTATCCCAGTGATGCCAGAATGGTTTCTTAGTGATGTCAGAATGGAGGCAACCTACATATATTGAAGATGAGTCTTCCACTGCTGGTGAAAGAGGAAGAAAACTGTGTGGTGATATTAGAAATATCTCCACCTGCTGCATAGGAATGAATAAAGGACAGTAAGAATCATCATTTCAGTGTCCTTGCCGGTAGGAAATTCTGTCTTTGACTTATATTATTTCACTTAAGAAGATTCTTCTATTTTCTCTCCCAAACTAAAACATTAAATGTATTTATTGACTCCTGATAGGACCCCAAAGAGCCTAGAGGTTTAAAAAGCATGAAGTCCCTGGCTGGTTTTGGCCAGTAGAGTCATGCCCCCCACTTTTCGTTCATTTAACTTAAATAAAAGATGAAGTACTATTTTATTCTTTGTGCTTTTTGGAAATATCTTTTGGTTTTTAATGATTGTTCATTATGCCTTGAAACAGCTTTTTGGTTTAATGGTGCACAATAGATGGTGCTAATTATTATGCTCATGGAGAGTGTTTGTGTGCTTCCCAAAGCCTTACCTCATGTGCCTTCAGTCAGGGAAGACCTGTAGTGAAATTGCATCTTTTTCATTATCTGCTTTTAATATCTATAGTTTATCGACGATGACACTGCAAGCATTGCTTCTTCTGGTCGTGCCAGCCGTGGGCGAAGGGAGAGTGTGGTGAGCGTGATTTGCATGCAAACACATACGATGAGTTTTAAAATTGCAACACTGTGTGATCATGTGAAATCTGTTGGAAAATGAAATTTGCACTTGACAAAATGAGTGTTTTCTTCAAATTCAGTTTATATGAATAATTTGCCTTCAGAAATGTATTCCTGAGAATACATTTTCTTAGTGGGCTATGTGAACTTTCGTAGTGACACCTCTTATGTGCTAGTCATTGTGTACTTGACAGAGTTTCACTTTTAATTTTTTGTTGCTATTTTATGCACGTGCATGTACGTGCACAATTCACCAAAACCAAAAAATTTCTCAAGCAAAATTAATGCCTCCACATTGTTTAAAACTCATTACTATGGATTAGAAATCATGCTGCCATTAATTAGTTGTTTTCTTCGCTGTGTATTTAAATTTAACCATAGTTTATACATCTTTTAAGGCCCATGAATACTTTGAGTTGCTGATGGCAAAATTTAAAAATTTTGGTCTTAGAATTCAACTAGAGTTACAATTATAGAGGTAACAAATAGCTATGTTAGAATACAAATTATATAATTTCAGGTTATTCTTTTGATGAAGCAAGAAATTTTACAGAGGGCTGATGACATTTTTGCTATACTTAAAAATTGATTCAAAAATTACATTGGTGAGGATGGTGTGTCAGCTTAGAGCTAAAACAAAAGAGCCCAATAAGTAAGAGGCTATAATTCCTTTAAGAAAATAGAAGGTCATTTAATACAAGTCATGTTTTGTGAAAGATTGTAAACACAAAGTTTTCATAGAAAAGGGGAACAGCAAGAGTTTGTGAGCTTTGTTGCCAGAAATCCAGTGATCTAATTAAGACAGTTGTGGTCCATTGGCAAGCCAGTTAATGCTCATACTCAGAGCTGCAGGAGAAACAACAGTCCATGACACCTGAAAGTACCCCAGAAAGTGATGGAGTGGAAAGGGCAGGGGCTCTGAAATGATGATGCCTGGGCTTGAACCATTTCTCCAACCTGTTAGTTGAGTTAATGGCAATTTCTTTATTTGTACAATGGACATGTAATGACTATCTTTGTAGGTAGGCTTAATATTATGGATTAAATGAATTACTATATAGAAAATAGCTATCAAAATTCTGAGATAGTGGGTACCGTTATATTATTATATCTAAATCTAAGTTGTATTATTGTGAACAAGAATACTATTGCTTGATTATCT
The DNA here is from genome assembly GCF_951394435.1 of Stenella coeruleoalba. Classification (NCBI taxonomy): domain Eukaryota; kingdom Metazoa; phylum Chordata; class Mammalia; order Artiodactyla; family Delphinidae; genus Stenella; species Stenella coeruleoalba. The sequence goes on from NC_137156.1 coordinate 56,110,700, forward strand.
CAGCTCTTAGCAAAACTTCATATTTGTAAGCCTTAAGGAAGGCATCTCTGTGGATGGGCTTCCAGATTCCTTTCTGGAAGAGAAGAGTTTGTGAGCAAGGGAATCAGACAGAGCTGAGGTAAAGAACAGCTGATGAGTGAGGTAAAAAATATTCATTATTTATTAATTCAACAAATGTGTATGGAGGGAGTACCTGTTACATGTGAGGGACCATGTTAAGTGCTGGGAATAATGTGGTAAGCCACATAGACCAGATTTCTGACTTCATGGAGCTTATATCCTGGTGAAAGAAATAGAAAATAAACTGATAAAGATAGGAACAAAAAAGAGAAAGTAGACCCGGGGACTGTGAAGAGAAAAAGCAGGTGATATTATAGAAGACATTGAGTGGTGTGTGTGTGTGTGTGTGTGTGTGTGTGCGCGTGTGTGCGTGTGTGTGCGCGTGCGTGTGTGGCAGAGAGAGAGAGAGAGAGAGAGATCACCCTTGGATGGGGTGATCAGAGAAGGCTTCTCCGAGGGAGTTGACCTTTGAGCTGAGAGTTGAACTGCTTGAAGAGCTGCTTGAAGAGCTGGGAGGAGAGCTTCCTAGGCCAGTGCCAACGACGAAGGTGGGAAGACACTGGGTATGTTTGGGGAACCAGAAAGAGGCCAATGTAGTTTGTTCATTATTTTGTTCTACAGTTCTCGGTCCTGAGGAATATGAAAAAGAGGAAACTGTGGAAATTGGTAAAAGGCACAGTAAATATTCTACAGATAGTTCCACATTCAGGATATATGTGCTTAACAGAGCTGATAGCTATAATGCATTATACATTTGTGAAATATAGTAGAGGCTTTAGGTAAATGCTATCCTAGAATCCCTCATGGTGAGGGTGACGCTGGTTCTCAGGCAGTACATGGATGATCTCTATAGCATAGGACTCTAGCTAAGATGAATAAGAGCTTATTTTAGGGAGCTGTGATGTCATTTAGGAACCCTTTACACTTCTTTCTCACCTTCTTGAGTAGGTAAGTCACAGCAGTTTCCTCATTTCATTTCATGATACTTTATCACACACCAAAAAAAAAAATTTCCCCCATATGCCAATGTTCTTATCTTTTTCTTCTCTCTCTTCTTAACTTTTAAAGCATCTCATTTTTTTCCTGACTGAAAGGTTTCTGCAGCTGATTATTTTAGTCGCTCCAATCGTAGGGGGAGCGTGGTCTCCGACATGGATGATGTCAGCATCCCAGATCTGACCAGCGTGAGTGCAGCGCATGGGGATTCACTGTCTCAGGCTTGTGACTAACAGCTAACAAAATAGCTATTTTTAAATGAGGCACTTAATTTACTGCCTAGGAAATATTTATTTCAGCACACTAGCATAAAATACAGTTATTTGTTTTGTTTTGAAATGTATATATTGATATGTTCCAATTTTTTACAACATTTTTCCTGTGGAAATTTTCCCCCATAGAACCCATCAGCAGCTCCAACAATTATCAATATTTTGCCAATTTTGTTTCATCTATTTCTTCCCCTTTCCCTCCTTTTTTTCCTGAAGTACTTTAAAGCAAATCCCATACATCGTGCCATTTCCCAATAAATAGTTCAGTATGCGTCTCTAGTTGAGAACTTTTTTCTTTATTTACTGTGCCATTATCATACCTAATGAAATGAAAAATAACTCCTTAAAACCATCTAATACCTAGCCCATATTTAGATATTCCTGATCAGTCTTAAAAATTTTTTTCCCTTTTCATTTTGGAGAATCTATAAATTTTTAGGTAAACTTTGAAGGTTGAACAATAAAATATCCTACTTAGCAAAGAGTCACTAACTTATAGTAACTGGGAAGAATCTGAATAGATTTTGAACATTTGGATTATGGCATTGTTTTGAAGAAATGCCTATCTATTGCTTTCACATTCATTGGGAACTGAATTTAGGAAAGACTGTCCAGTAGAAATGCCTTGAGGCATTTACCTTAATGAAGGAACCTAGACCAGCAGATGTCTACCTGCCTGATGTATGTAACAGCCTGATTTTCTGTCTGTGACGTCTCTCCGTAACTGGCATTAGTGTTGTTTGCCCTTGGACCAACGCTGTCCTAATTATCAAGCGCTTTGAAGCAGATGAGTCAGGATTTCTTAACAAAAAATTAGACAGTTTTTTAATGAAGAGAGAATTATTTATATTTAGCATGTCACCAATTGTATTTAAATAGCTATTTCTGAATGACTAATCCTAGAAAACAATTTTGAGTGCTGTCCTTAAGTATTCCAGATTGTTGGCGCTCGAAGCTGGCTGGCTGAGCAACAGTCCCATCTTGACCTTGGTCACATCAACAGTCTCTCTGCACACAAAGTTAGAAGACTGGCTCCCAAGTCCTTCCCTTGAAATATTGCCCATTTTATTAATTTGCTTAGTAACCTGTTTTTTCATAGATATAAACAATTTAATTTATTGTATACACCTTTTCTCTTAAAAACTTTGAACTCTTTTAGCATCTAATGTGATGTCTGAATTACTGGCTATGTCCTCCTTACGTTTACTTCTTGGCAATTTATTTTAGTAACTACACAGGAGTAAAAAGGTTGACAGTTTTTTTTTAGTCTTCCACTGCCTCTACTAATTAAATAAAACTCTTTTCTTTTGCCAGGTAGTTATTTTGATCTGTCTACATATTTAAATAAAAAGTATACATATTTAAGGGTATATAGCATGATGATTTGATATACATGTATATAGGCTGTGTATATGTGTATCGAGTCATGCTGTATACCTTGTAACATAAGCACAAGCTTCTCTAGAGCAGTGGTTGGCAAATCTGGCCAGCCCCGTTATTTTATAGCCTACCAGCCAAAGTTTTCTTTGTTTTTTAATGGTTATCTAAGTACCTATATAATATCCTTAATTTTACCTCTTGGCAAAGCCTAAAATATATGTTGGACCCCTCTCTAGAGCAAAAAAAATTTGGAATAAAATACATCTTTGTTTCTAAACAACTCTTTCAAATGATGATATTAAAATGTGTTCACGGGGCTTCCCTGGTGGCACAGTGGTTAAGAGTCTGCCTGCCAGTGCAGGGGACACGGGTTTGAGCCCTGGTCCGGGAAGATCCCACATGCCACGGAGCAACTAAGCCCGTGCGCCACAACTACTGAGCCTGCGCTCTAGAGCCCGCGAGCCACAGCTACTGAAGCCCGCGCACCTAGAGCCCATGCTGTGCATCAAGAGAAGCCACCGCAATGAGAAGCCCGCGCACCGCAACAAAGAGTAGCCCCCACCCACCACAGCTAGGGAAAGCCCGTGCGTAGCAACGAAGACCCAACACAGCCAAAAAAAAAAAAAAAAAAAAAAATGTGTTCACAACTAGAATTCTGTTTCCACTCAAAAAGGTTCAAATTGTATTTTACCATTCTAGTAGGATAAAATTATCTGTCAAAGTAGCCATTTGCTGAAATGAAGGTCAAAGGGCCTCTTAATCAGAGAATAAGAAATATCTTTCTTTTAAGAAGAAACCAAGGGTTTCAAAGATTTGACAAGATATGTATTCTAAGAAATATTTCTCATGTACTAATTTCAACAAATAAGGAGTGTAGATTTAAAGAGAAACAATCTATACTCTGATGTCAAGAGCAAAGCATTTTCAGATTTCCCAGACATAAATAAGGCAAAGGCATTTATCACTGAAATATGGAAAAGATAATATTTAAGACTTTGTTTACGAGTTGATAATTTGAAATTCTTAAAAGAAGCAATAAAGTTTGCCATCATGTGCTCTTCTTTGTGCATTAATACGAATATGAAATATTATTGATACAAGCCTATCAGCTAACTTTCCATTTCTAGCTATCAAGGGGACCCTTTTCTTGATTGGAAAATTACCAATTTAATTATGTAGGAGTGTAATGGCATAATATTTACTTGAAAGTTTTTGAGAATAGTAGGCTGTAGTCAGTATTCATGAGCAAGTCCTGAGGGCTTTACTAAGGAAAAAAGCCTTGCTTTCTGTTTTGTTGTTGTTGTTTTATATTTTAGTCTACCATTTTGTTTAGCCACTTTTTTTTAAAGCAATTTGATGACTTATTTTCCGTATTTTTCTCTATCTCAGTTTACTTTGCTTGTTTTACAAAAGTGTGACTATATAGTACATATAGCCTTTGTTTTCTGGTTTTTCATATTATTGCATATTTATTTTTTCCATGTTATTCATATATAACAATTTTTTAAAATCAGCTGTAGTCACCATGTTTTACATTAGATCCTCAGACCTTATTGATCTTCTAGCTGAAAGTTTGTACCCTTTTACCAACATTTCCCTCTTTTATACCTTAGTATATTAAACATGATTATACCTTATTCCACTTAAGAGCCTTTTGAGGATCTGGCAGACTCTTTTGGTCATCATTTTGAACACTAGCTTGTCGTTGCAATGCAGCTATGTAGACCTCCCAGGGCTTTTAGAATACCAGGTTTCCACTAGCTTTTCGTCTAAACGGAAGGCTGCGTATAATGCAGCACAAGCCTGCAAAGTGAGCACTGAAGAGTCTCTGGCCAAGTCCCTGCAGCGGGGCGGCTCTAGGCATTTTTGCTACCTCCACAGTCCCTGAAGTTTGGCACACGATCAGCTTGGGCAGGTGCTGCAGTTGGGATCTGTCAGGAGATAGCGAAAGCAACAGAATCAGTCCTGCAGTGGACTGGGTCAGCGATGCAGCCTCTGAAATGTAAGATTATTCTCAGGTGACTGTCTATTAAAAACTGGGTGGGTTTGGGGGTCATTTGTGTGAGAGTGGGATAAGAGACAGGGTTTCAAATGGACCTGGAAGAATGTTTCTGAATGCTGCTTGTTTTTCTCTTTAACTCATTAGTAGAAGAGAGTTGGAAGATACTCTAAGGAAAATAAGTCAGTTTATTTAGATATGATATTTCTTTCACTCTGAGGAATAACACATTAAATATTAGGCAATATATCTTACTAGTATAGATGTGAGGAAGATAATTCCTTTCTATGGCAATAACTGCCAATATTAAAAACTATTGTCATCGCCTGTTTTAAAACATTTCATATGTGGTTTAAAGAAGTCAAAATGAACTAAAATCAGTTCCTTTTTTTTAAGAGGATTACAGTAAGAAGTAGCAAAAAGAATTTGAAGTCTGAGATAGTATTTATATTCTGATTTGGTACTTATAATAAAAGGTGTTTACTGAGACAGAAAATGAACACAAATAAATGTGGGTAATAAAAAAACAGAAAAAACTGTCAAATATGAGGAAGTTAGAGTGAAGTGATCTGAACTGAGCCAGAAATAATGACATTTTGTGTTTTAATAATTAACTAAGGAAGGTTTTCAAATCTCTTCTCTAGATTGGGCTGGGAGGGTTGGTCTAGGAGTTGGAGTCTGGGTATATTTTCATTTAGTTAAATTTTTCTGTGACTTTTTTCCCCCAGTGGTAATTTGGACAGTATATACAGGTAAATAATACGAAAAATTCACAAAACTGAGGTCTGGATTCAGCTCTGACATTTAGCAGTTATGCATGCTTCAGCAAGATCTTTCACCTCTGAATTTCTCTTTCCTCAGCTATAAAATCAGGGTTTTAGACTAAACCTTTAAGGTACTTCCCTTCTTGAAACGCCAACTAAAACAACCGTAAGGCCTATCTGCAGAAGATAGGATAACTCAATTATGGTATGTCCAGATAATAGGGTACTATGCAGCTCTTAAAATAAATGAGGTAAGTCTATAAGTACATATGGGATATAATTCATTTATTCGTTCATCCAAGAAATTTTGAGTCCTGTATGCCAGGTGCTATTCTTTTTTTTTTTTAATTTATTTATTTTTGGCTGTGTTGGGTCTTTATTGCTGCGCGCAGGCTTTCTTTATTTGCGGTGAGCGGGGACTACTCTTCGTTGCAGTGCACGTGCTTCTCATTGCGGTGGCTTCTCTTGTTGCGGAACACAGGCTCTAGGCACACAGCTTTCAGTAGTTTTGGCTCGAAGGCTCTAGAGCGCAGGCTCAGTAGTTGTGGCACACCGGCTTAGTTGCTCCGTGGCATGTGGGATCTTCCCGGACCAGAGCTCGAACCTCTGTCCCCTGCATTGGCAGGCAGATTCTTAACCACTGTACCACCAGGGAAGCCCCAGGTGCTATTCTTGGTGTTAGGAATACAGAAAAGAACATACAGACATAGAGCTTACATTAAGAGAGAGAGATCAGACAATTAATAAATAAGTTTATTTATTAATAAATAAGTTAATAAATATCGTGGGGTCAGGGAGTGACAAATGCCATGAAGAAAAATAAAGTACTTTCTCTGATCTCTGAAACATGGTAAGAGGAAAAAGAAGATATGGAATGTATTTGGGACACTACTGTTAGAATTTTTTTTGTTGTTTTTTTTGTTTTTTGTTTTTTAATGTGTTAGAATTTTTTAAAGACTGGGTGTAGGTTGCCCTTGAAGATCTGGGTATGGTGTACCTCTAGAGAGAGGCTTACTTTGCATACCCTTTGTGCTGTTTTTTTCTCTTTTTTTGGATACGTGAGCGTGTGTTACTTAAAAAGCAAAAACAAAAACCGGGCAACCAATTTCCTTAGTGCTGTGGGGAAATTTTTTTGATGATATATTTTACATGCTCTAGCCCAATCTGAACGTTTTTGTCTAAGTATGCTAGTCTTAATCTGTGTGTCCTGTGTTAGTAATGCTAAGATAAGAAAGTTTTTTGGCTTTTGGTTTTATCAGAATTTTCTTTTTGATGTATACACTTTTTTGTGTGTGTGCGTTAACTTTTACAATGATAAAATTTAAGTTTAACATATAGTTTTCTTTAATATGTTTCAAATACCATGAAAAGAAAATCTGTGTAAAAGTTCTAAATTTTTTCATAAGGACAGCTTGCTTACTCCATGTCTTCCTTAGATAAGAATTAAAGTTCTTAACATCTTGTTTTATGTGTCCCAACTTTTATTTCAGTTTTAGTATGTTTGCTTTTAGGTTCCAAATATCGATTGAACTTGGAGAACTCAAATGAGGTCACTTCTTTTTTTTCCCCATAAAAAAATCAAAATGCTAAGCATCTTTTCTGATTTTTATGTCTGTTCTTTTCTAGTTGGATGAAAAATCTGACAAACAATATGCTGAAAATTACACAAGGGTGAGTATCTAAATTTCTAAGGAAATTAAGTTCTCAAGGTCAATAACTTACTGTCTACTACTATTTTATTCTTGATTTTACAACAGTTTAACTGATGGAGCTACTCTTCCTCTCTTCATCTACTTCCTGTCCTTGACCCCCGGATTCCTCTGTGGTTGAATCATGTGAAGCACTGGGAAGAGAAAAGACACTGCATTTTATTTCCTTGAATGTCACCTCTTAAACTTTTGGCTGCTCTTTTGATTTTCATTCCTCTAGAATTTAATCCTTAGAAGAAGCCATTAAACACTGAAAATGAAGAAGTGTCTTTAGGAATGGTGGTGACAAACTCTGAGGGTTTTGTTTTTTTCCTATTATAGATAAATTATTCTTCGAAGTACAATAAAATAACTCCTTTCTAGGAGTTGCTTTGTGTTTAAAAAATCTCTAATTTTCTTCCAGAAATATTTTTAGAAAGTCATCTTAGGGAAATTATCAGGATTAATTTTGTGCTATGCCCCCAAAAGGTGTACCAGTTCTATCCAGCAGAAATACAGTGCAAGCCACAAATGTAAACCACATATGTAAGTTTAAATTTTCTAGCAGCCACGCTAAAATAGTAAAAAGAAACAGATAAAATTAATACAAATAATATATTTTATTTAACCCAAATGTCCAAAATATTTAAACATAATCAATATGAAAACTTATTAATGAAATATTTTACATTCTTTTTTCTACACTAAGCCCTCAAAATCTGGTGTGTATTTTACACCTAAAAAAAAAATTCTCAGTTTGGACTAACCACATTCCAAGTGCTCAATCACTGCATGTGGCTAGTTGGCTGCTGTATTGAATAGCACAAATCCCTGCCATTTATTACTCCAGTAGCATGATGTCGCATTTAAACTCATTGTGGGAAGAGCAGTCTAAATTCATAGTGATACATGGTATTGTTGCTGTCAGCTGCAAATAGTATCTCCAACTTTATCAGCAAAGTATTAGGAAAAGAAAAGATTCTAAAGAAGCAGCTTCAGGAACTAAACAGGAGGACTGCTAACTAGCATACCAAGTATAACATTCTAAAACTGTTTAAAATCAAGCAGATGTACTCACCCCAGTGCTGTTTACAATACAGCAAAGATAAACTTAGAAAACAGACAACTCTCACACGAACCATTTCCTTCTTAGTTATTATGAATTCTAGATTCCAGGAAAGCGAGCGAACACAGTTGTGCTTAGTATGCCTGGGCCCGTCTCTGGGTACCCTCTCCCCAGAGCCAATCTAAATTGCCTGTGGATTGCATTCGGTAACTTCTTGTCACACTGTGTTAGATCTCTCCCCACCACCCTGGCCCACTTTTAGTTTCCACAGCAAATATATTTTTAAAGAAACAAGACTTAAAAGTGCCATATTTCTTTTTCTCTAGCCTTCATCTCGAAATTCTGCCTCAGCAACAACCCCTCTAAGTGGAAACTCATCCAGACGAGGAAGCGGGGACACGAGCAGCTTAATAGATCCAGACACCTCATTAAGTGAATTGCGGGTAAACCGCGATTTTTGGTTTGCTTTTTATAAACAATTTTTTGGCTTCTTTGTAGTCTAGTGGAACTATTTAACATTTAATGTGTCTTGGTAGGAAGAAAAAAGTATGGTATGAGTTCTTTAAAAAAAATTGTTAGTGCAGTTCAAGAATGTGACTAGGGTCTGAAGGGAAGGAGATTAGTTAATTCTTCCATTCTCTTTCCTGAACATTTGATGATATTGGAATGACTTCTGCTAATTTACAAATGCCAAAAAATCTTTCTAATGTATATAAAAGTAATTCTCTCAAATAATTGGCCATATTTTAAATGGAAAATATGTGGATGTACAAGGAACCAGATTTGGGGAATTATTAGTCTTTTGAGCCGTTATGGTGTTATTGGCTGCCTGAATACAGTTATCTCTCAGTGTTTCATGATAAGACAAGTATAATAATATTTGGGATGACAGAAATACCTGAGTAATGTAAGCTCATTTAAACCATTAGTTGAGTCTCCATTCTTATTAATAACACTTTCAAAATGTATTTGAATGTCTATTTGCTGGACATGCTCTTTTTGAGGAACGAGGGAAGGGCAGTAATAAAAATTGCATTTATTCATTCGTTCAACGTTGTTGAGCACTTGGCCCCACAGAGTCAGGCAGTAAAGCACACTTTGGACTTAAAGAGTTCGCTGTTTCATAGGGAAGACAAATGGATATAAACCAGTAAAACCAGGTGGTGTGATGCCATGGCAGTAGTAAGAATAGGGCTGTTAAGGGAATTCAGAGAAGCATCATCTAAATTAGACTAGAAGAAGAGATTTTAAAAAAGGTTTTTCAGTGGAGAGAGGGGGTGAAGGAAGAATAAAAATTAACCAGGCAAAGAAGCTGAAGGGTGAAGGCTTTCTCAGATAGTTAAATTCAGAGACCCACAAGATTATGTGTATAGCAAAGTTGCCAGAGGGTAGGATGAGAAGTGAGGATTCGTAGTGCGTGAGAGAGAAGGCTGGAGAAGTAGTGATGGGCCATATCACAAAGCACCTTGTGTGGCAGGAATTCAGGTTTACCCTGACAACTAGGGGATATTAAATAGCGGAGCAGTACTATCTGATTTGCATTCCTAAAGATTGACCACAGACTGGAAGAAGCATTGGAGGCAAGGAGAAGAGTTACCCTGTGGTTGAACAATGGGGATGAGATGAGCAAGTCGAAACTGTGATGGGAGAAAATGTAGGCAACTTGCTCTGAAGAGAGTATTGGAGAATGGAAGTTGTTTGGTCAGTACAGAGAGAGAGGAAGTTAAGAGGTTTTTGTGTTCTTTTAAAGGCAGCATTAGTTGTTGTTTTCATTGGTTGGATTGAGCCAGTAGAGAGAGACTATGAAGGTTAAGGAAGGAGAAGGGGTAGCTGACTGAGAAAGTGCCTGAGTGGGTGAGAGGAGTGTCCAGGGATCAGATGGATGGAAGGTGGCCGCCCCTTCCCACTGACACAGTAGAGGAGGAGGGAGGGACCGGTGGGGACTGAGTAAGATTGTGGGCAGGGTAGGAGCAGGAGTCTGGCTTGTGAAATGGGCAGCTCGTAAAAGTGGGCTGGAGGTTAGGAGAGGGTGAGGATTGGAACAGCGGCAGCGGCACTGCAGAAGGAGGCCCAGGTCAGCCTGGTTCTGACTTTGAAGGGGTCAGTGTTATTGAACTCTTCCTAAGTACCAGGCATAAGCACAAGGGTGCAACGTTGAATAAGCTTAACTCTTGCCTTTAGGTGCTATTTTCTAGTGGGACAAAAGGATGGGGCATTCCAGCCTCAGACTGAGCTTGTGCTCGCTGTTTACTTGTATTTCTTCTTTGAGAGAACAACCTCCTTGAAGGAAATGAGATTTTTGTATCCTAGCATTTGGCTCCTAATAGGCACTTGATAAATGTCTGTCGAATGAACGAATGAATAAAAGACAAAACTACCAAGGAGGGAATGAAGGGGGCAGGGGAAATATAATATAGAAACTCTGTGTAATGGGCCTTTGATAATTGATCCTGCCTGTAATTGTACAGTTATGTTCAGGGCCCTGTATCAATTATTTCCCCCCTAAATCAACCATCCAGAATAGACCTCATGTAGCAAGGTCAGGTACAAGGGAAACAATATTTTCCATTTAAAATTTGGCCTGCTTCACTTTTCTTATAAGGAGTATGGTAACATTTGGAGCAAAGGCTTTTCTCATCATTTAAATGATGTCCTCAGGATAGACTCTCTCATTTGACACTGTGTTTAAAATATTTGTTTAATACCCCTCCCTTTACCTGTCTTTCCCCCAAATTAATTGTGGTCAGTAACCAAGTCATTGAAAGACAACTTTGTTCATCTCTAGTTTTACATTTTTTAAAACTTCTGCATGGCTCAGTAGAATCTTCAGCTTATAATTAATTTACTACATATTTTAGTAGCTATCGGTGGAGTGTTATGCTAAAAATTATTTGAATGATTGATACAGTTTTTTAAATTGTATTTTAAAAAATGTTATAACTTATATAGCTTTTGTACACAGCGCCAGCCCCATTTGCTAATGTTTTTTCCACAGGAGTTAATGTCAAGGAAGTATTTGATATGTTAGAATGATTTCATTACTCCAGGCCTTCCCCAGCCCCACCATCACTTGCCTGTTTGCCCCTTTTAGCAGTTTGCAGTGGCAGTTACGTTTGTATACCTCAGTTTCTCTGCTTTTAGTCTGGAATATGCAAAAGTAATTCACATTTTCATCTGAATCCTTTGAGACTTTGTGTGTGGTTTTATGCAATGGTTCATTCCTATGTCCTGCAGGATATCTATGACCTTAAGGACCAGATACAGGATGTAGAAGGGAGATACATGCAGGGGCTTAAGGAACTAAAGGTATCAGGGCCCGTTTTGCAGCCCAAGCATGTTCTCTGTACGCAGAAGTGTTGGTAATGGTGGTTTCACAAATTCTATTAACCCCACTGCACATAGCTTTACTAACAGTGTTTGTCTTTCAAGCATGTGCTTAACCTGCAATGCATAGGAAAGGCGAACTTCCAATCTCTGCTTATGTTTAAATGTGTACTGTAGTTTTTGGAATATTCAGGAAAAGATATTATGCCTTACAGTTTTTAAACCTTATAAAATACTTATGTATCCCTTGTGTCTTAGCCTTACAAAATTGAGTTGGGCAAAACCCTAAAAAGTGTTCTAAGAATATTTTTTATTGAGAATTAGACCTTAAAATTCTTCCAAGCTAAATGAAAGAGCATTGCCTGTTTCTGCCACCAAATTCAGTCAGTATTAGGAGTAGAAGGAAGAAACATCTAAGAGAAAGAGCATTACTATAAATATTCCTTCTGGAGGAAGGACCCTGAAGCATGAGGACTGTGTTTTCTTTTTGTTTTGATTGTTTTTCACATAGATCAAAAAGGGTTACACAGATTCGGTGCCTTGAAGCATTTGGAGGTAAATTTAAATGGGCCTTATTTCTTCCAGTCAAGGATGGCTACCAGTTTCCAGTAGAAGTGTCCATGTGAGGCAGACATTTTACTTGTAAATGGCACTTGATTTTCATGCTCTTCCCTATGTTTTCTTATGAAGTTCAAACCTAGTATTATGAATTACTCTTAAGTTTCTCTGAATACATGTAGGTCCCTATTTGAAATAGAAATACACACCAGGCCTCTAAAAATGCGTAAGCAGGGCCTTCAGAAAGGTGACTCAGGATATGCTCAAAGAACAGAGTGTAGACCTGATGGTCAAGGCTTTGCTCAGCCACCAAGCATGATTGGACTTAGCCCAGCTACCAGCCAGAAACTTCATGCAGGGGATTATGGTCCAGAAAGGGTGGGAAGGCCTATGGAGAGCGCCCCCAGGAAGCCTGGACACTGCTGACAGCAGTGTGTGGTTGTCGGTAAACATCAGGAAGATCCCAGAGTTAGTGAGCTGATGTGCTCAGTTAGTCTTACTGCTCTCATCTTCAGGATTTAATCCCCCTTTTAAGGTTTTAGAGATATGACTTGGAAATAACTTAGATCAATGGAACAAATCCAGTACATTCAATAAATACATTCATTTTAAAGTCTCGTACGTAACATAATGTATCAGGAAAGCAAGTGATTCAAAGGCATTCTTACTCGTTTTTTATTTTATCTTAAACATTTTCCCCTTACCTTTTAGATCTACCATTTATTTCATTTTTTTGAAAGATACAAAAAACAGATTAACCTTATTTGAGACTCTGAACAGATAAGTCCCCTTTCCTTAATTCATGGTTAGTGTGTAATTGAACTTGACTTCAAATTATGTTTATCCTTGAAATGACTCTTTTAAATGGAAAAAAATCTTTTAAAAAATTACCTGGTTGGTGGTCAAAGCATGATGGTGTGATATATCTATATTCTATTGAAAAAGGATGCTCAGTCACTGCTTATGACATTATTCTTAAGTATGTCTGCCTTTGAGGTGTCTTTTCCCCCCTCTACCCTCCCTCCACAGTCACCTGGGTCTTGTTATCACAGATTGCTGGACTCTACTCCCAGATTTTCTCATTCAGTAGGTCTAGGACGGAGTGGTTGAAAATTTGCGTTTTTAACCAGGTCCCAGATAATGCTGTTGCTTCTAGTCCAGCACCTACACTGAACATCGCGGCCTTCGACACGTTTAAGTAAAACTCATTCCTTATGGGTATCACTGTGTGAGCTAGATTAAAATCATTAAAACTACCTTGAGGGAATTCACTGGCGGTCCAGTGGTAGGACTCCGATCTTTCACTGCTGAGGGTTCAGTCCCTGGTTGGGGAGCTAAGACCCTGCAAGCCGTGTGGCCAAAACAACAACAACAAACTACCTTGACACTTAAGTTTAAAATAGTCTTCTGTGGTCTTTTGTTTAAAGGAAAAAGTACACTCCATACATTTTATGTCAGTTTTATTATGTTATATATTGTGTCCTTGCAGCTACTGCTTGAACTGTCTTAGATTCTGGTGTTCATGCAGTCATGCCCCATTTTGTATGGGACTGAGTTGTGAGGAGGACTTTTTTTTTTGCTATTAGTCTCTGAGATGGATGAGAATCATTCTAAATTCTGCATTGTGTTAAGATACCTACTATATTTGAACCATTATACAGTTAACTGGGCTTATATTCTTTATTTTGGGTACATTTGTTCTCAATCATAATATAAATCTTACCTGTTAATACAGTCCTGGGTTGTGAAGAATTATTAAGTGTATGCATATGTGTTTGTGTATATCTTTATTGAGATTTAAATCACATGCCATAAAATTTACCCATTTAAAGTGTACAATTCAGTGGGGTTTTTTTGCATAGTCACAGAATTGTGCAACCATCACCAATTTTAGAACATTTTCACTACCCCAAGAAGAAACCCCATACTAATCAGCAGATGTTCCCCACTCCTGCACTCCCACTCCTGCACCTAGCCCTGGGTAACCGCTAGTCTATGTTGTCTTTCGTGATTGGCTTTTTTTTTTTTTTTTTTTTTTGCTGTACGCAGGCCTCTCACTGTTGTGGCCTCTCCCGTTGCAGAGCAGCACAGGCCATGGGCCCAGCCGCTCCGCGGCATGTGGGATCTTCCCAGACCGGGGCACAAACCCATGTCCCCTGTATCGGCAGGTGGACTCTCAACCACTGTGCCACCAGGGAAGCCCGTGATTGGCTTTTTACTTAACATAATGTTTTCAAGATTCATCCGTGTTATAAAACACATCAGAGTGTGTGTGTATATACATGTATACACACATATGTATACATATGTGTGTATACATATATGTACATATATACACATACACACACGTGTGTGTGTGTGTGTGTATAAAATGGCTGAGTAGTATTCCACTATATGGATTTACTGCATTTTGTTTATCCATTTGTGAGTTGATAGGCATTTGGATTGTTTCCAGTTTGGGGCTATTATGAATAATGCTGCTGTAAACATTTGTGTACAGCTTTTTGTATAGACATATCTTTTCATTTCTCTTGGGTAGATTACCTAGCAATAGAATTGTTGGGTCATATGGTAACTCTATGTTTAACATTTTGAAGTACTGCCAACCTGTTTTCCAAAGTAGCTGCAGTATTTTACCTTCTTCCCAGCAATGTATGAGGAGTCTAGTTTTTTCATATCCTCACCAACACTTATCTTGTTTCTCATTTTTTGATTATAGATAATAACCATCCTAGTAGATCTGAAGTAGTATCTCATTATGGTTTTGATATGCATTTCCCTAATCACTAATTATATTAAGAAAGTTTCTGTATTCTTATTGTCCATTTGCACACCATCTTTGGAGGAATATCTGGTCATATCCTTACCCATTTTAAAATCGAATGATGTGTCTTTTAATTATTGATTTCCAAGTGTTCTTTATATATTCTGGATACAAGTTCCTTATCAGATATAAGATTTACAAATATTTTCTCCCATTTTGTGGGTCGTCTTTTTACTTTCTTGGTGGTATTGTTTGTAGCATAAAAGATTTTGATAAAGTCTACTTTTTCTTTCATTGATAGTTTGGTATCGTATCTGAGAAACCATTGCCCACTCCAAAGTAATGAAGATTTACTCTGTGTTTTCTGGGAAGCGTTTTATAGTTTTAGCTTTTAATTTAGGTCTCTGATCCATTTTGAGTTAATTTTTGTGTTTGGTGTGAAGTAGGAGTCCAACTTTATTCGCTTGCATGTGGATCTCAGTTGTCCCAACACCATTTATTGAAAAAACTACTCTTTCCCCACTGAGTTGTCTGGGCACCCTTGTCAAATATCAGTTGATCATAAATGTAGGATTCTGGACTCTCAGTTCTATATCACTGATCTTTTGTTAAACATTTGCATTAATATTTTAAAATTTTATATCCAGGGATTTCCCTGGCTGTCCAGTGGTTAAGACTCTGCACTTCCACTGCAGGGGTGTGGGTTCAATTCCTGGTTGGGGAACTGAGATCCTGCATGCCGCATGGCCAAAAATTTTTTTTAAATAAAATAAAAATTTACTTCCAGAAGTGATGACTTTTTCTATGTGAAATGTTTTTCTTTTTACTTTTAAAAATACTGCTAGGTAGTAGTAATCTACCAAAATAGATGTAGTTGTTAAGAAACAGGCTGTAAGCTATTTTAGGCAGAAAACTTTGAAGTATATAAAAATTTAGGCATTGAGTGGTAGCTCTTTTTGCTTAAATAATAGTTTTTATATTGCTTACTTATTTAAAAATGGCTAATATTTGAAGTTGCTAGACAAAATGTTTATACATTTACATTAATGTTATGCAGACCAAGAAAGTACTGAAAACACAGGTCCAGGAAGTGGTGCAATTCAAATAAGTATGAAATTTACTTGAGTAAAGAGAGGCTGTCTTCTGTTGTATCTGTATTCTGTTGCAAATAGCTGTTGTTAAAAACTACAGGAGTAACATTTCTGAAACCATTAATGATTCTGTATTTTATGATTTTTACACTATGACTCTTATATGTTGTCTGCACACCTTTTCATCGTTCAGAGGCTGCACTGCTGCTTGAATTTATTTTGGATAGCAGAGAGCCCATAAAGTGCTTATAATGATGCGTCCTTGGCTTCTTGTCATCCTCATGTTTTATGTGCATGTTACTAAACAAAGGGTTCCCCAAACTGCTTTTATTTTGCAAAAATGCATCTTCATGTGTTTGTGCCAGTGCTATAGTTTCCTGTTATATGGCATATAGGCAATGAACATATTTTAGATATTAGGCTGATGACTTTGACTTTCATTTAGGAGTCTTTGTCTGAAGTGGAAGAAAAATACAAGAAAGCCATGGTTTCCAATGCACAGTTAGACAATGAGAAGAACAATTTGATATACCAAGTAGATACCCTCAAGGATGTTATTGAAGAGCAGGAGGAACAGATGGCAGAATTTTATAGAGAAAATGAAGAAAAATCAAAGGTAATTGCTCATCTTACATCATGCCTTTCTCTGGGGTCAGAAAATTAAAACCTGCCATTTAAGAAGTACTGGGTTTGATGGGAGAGCACAGCATCCCCGGGAATGATATTTCCATCACAACTGATTGGTGCAAGGAAATTGACAGAACGTAAGATTGCAGGTCCTGAAATGTTTTCCTTTCTTAATTTTTATAAGATTTAACTTATTTTCATAAGGGGAAGCTTATGACCTCCTTTAGTTTCTGAAAATAGAATACAGCTCAAATTTTATCTTTATTTTCTATCTCTTAATTGGGACAATTACAGTGAATTACTTCTTCCTGCTATAACTGGCTGGAACTGCCCAAAGCTCCAGAGGCTTTCAGTGAGGTGGTTCATTTTATTCTCTTTTCTTTTCTTTTCTTCTCTTTTCTTCTCTTCTCTTTTCGTTTCTTCTCTCATTTTTCAAGAGAACCTGTTTCCTAAATGGTTGGAGAGACGTCTTTAACCAGTTATTTAAAAACTGCAGTGTGGAGATGTGGGTCAAAAATCAACAGATGTTTTCTTTAGAGGTTTGTAAGCTATATTGTTAAAATGTGCAGATGGAAAATAAAAGCCACTGCCCAAGGCCTGGATTTGCCTTTTGACAACTGCAGAAAACAAGTTGGCTTCTCTTAAAAGCTTACTGGATTTTTAAAAGCGTTTTAGTCAGTCCAAGCAGAGGACAAGTGGATATTACTGTCAAGAAATGCGTTGCCAGTACATTGCAAAAGTTTTAAAAATAATAATAATAATTTAGGAAATAAGCTTTGGTGAATTGTTAGAAACAACAACAATCTGTATCTGTACATAATAAAGGGAGAAAAGCTGTTAATATAACTTCTAAGGGACCAGCATTATTACTGTAGACACTGTAGGAATTTCTTCCCTTGAGGACCAAAAATGCTCATTCCAGCCTGTTTTGGTCACTTTTAAAGTATTAGGAAGTATTTGTAGTGGGTTTGGGGAAAGGAGGGATGAAGAGATAGAGTGCAGGAGATTTTTAGGGCAGCAGTACTATTCTGTATCATAGTGTAATGGTAGATACATTATACATTTATCAAAACTCATAGAATGTACAGCACTGAGAGTGAACCCTAATGTAAACGGTGGGCTTTAGGTGACAATGATGTGTCAATGTAGGTTCATTGATTGTAACAAATGTACCACTCTGGTTTGGGATGTTAATAGTGGGGGAAGGCTGTTCCTGAGGGGCGGGGAGAGGAGTGGGAGTATATGGAAACACAACTTTCTGCTCCATTTTGCTGTAAATCTAAAACTCCTCGGAAAAAAATAGTGTCTATTAACAAAAATGTTAAAGTAAGAAAACTTGTGTCTAGATAAAGTGACAAAGAGGCCTCTGGGTATTTTCATATTGATGACAGTGGCTCATTGAAGATTTGGTGACAATAGATGTTTCCTCTTTGATTCTTCCTGTATCTCATAGGCCAATTGTGGAGTGTCTGAGCTGTCATACTTTTCTTAGTCCTTGGACTCCTTTTCTGCCTTCCCACACATTTTTCTTAGCTATTTCTGGCTCTTTGCTTCTAACAGATTAGAAGAAAATCTCATGCTAAGTATTTAATGATCAGTCCTAAAACGAGTTCTTATCTTTCCATCTCCTCAAATGTCCTTGAGCATTTTAAAAATAAAAAAAAGTCCTTATGATAAGCTATTTTAACCAACTTCATTTTTCCCTCCTATAATTTTCTAAGATGCAGAGATGTCTTAGTATACAGAGAGTTGTGGCTTTTCAGTTTGTTTTTGTTTTTAAATCATGTGCTTTGTGATTTTGAAAAATCTGTATGCTTTTTTTAATACCCTGGGGATCTGCTTCAGGTACTGTGATGCAGAAGACTTTGTGGTTGTGTCTCTCTCTGCTGTACCTTCACCCTGAGCTCTCTTCTCCTAAACAGATATTGCCTCGTGCAGTAGATGTTCCTGTTCAGAGTCATACAAAGAGGTCAGGCACTCTGGTATGTTTCATTATAGCAGCAGATTGTGAGGGTAGAGAATGATATTCATACCATTTTTCAAAATGTCTTTAGTGTTTCCTGCTGGAATTATGGTAACTGCATCTTAAATATTGTCTCTATACCTACTTCAGGGACAGAATGCCTGATTAGGAATGTCTCAGGTGTATTATTCTTTTCTTAATAGCTATTCATTATAGTAGGGAATTTTTTTCCTTTTTTTTTTTAAGCTTATCTGAGATTTAATAAAATCTTTTATGGCAGATTTTAAACATACAAAAAAAGAAAAAAAGAAGAGTATAACAAACTCTCCTGAACCCATTACCTACCCCTAACAAACCATCAGTGTATGGCCAATTTTGCCCTGTCTACTTCCCCCACTCACATTATTTGAAGCAAGTCCTAAATACCCCATATTTTAATATGAATTTAATATGAATTTAAATGATATGGACTTTCTTTTTTTTAAATATAACAAGACCATTTCACATCTTAAAAATTAATAATAATTCTTTCATATTACATATCCTGTCATTGTTAAAATTTCAGTTGTCTCAATGTCATAAATGATTGTTCTTTTTCGCACTTAAAAAAACAATCAGGATCTAGATAAGTTCCACACATTGGAATTAGTTGTCATGTCTTATAAGTCTGTTTTTATTTATAGGTTTCCTATCATCTCTTTTTTTCCCTTGCAATTTATGTGTTGAAGAAACTGGATTGCTTTTCTTTTAACAGTTTCTGACAGTCTTGGGGATTTTGCTGTTTCATTACTGTCGTTCTTTACCATGCTCCTTTTTCCTCTGTATTTCCTGTAAATAGTTAGTTAGGTTTAGAGGTTTAATCAAATACAGGTTTAGTCTACTTCATAGAGAAGTAGACTAAACCCTTCAGGAGGCCCAGATGTATGGCTCCTCTCTCTGTGATGCTGTAGCTGGATACTTATATCCATTAGTTGATTAGGGGTTGCAAAATGAGATATTCTAATTTTATCATTACTGTTTTCTTTCATTTTCTTTTATTGTTTTAAAACAGCTTTATTGAGATATAATTCACATACCATACACTTCATCCATCTTAACTGTACAGTTCAGTGGCTTTTTGGTATCTTCACAGACAAATTCAACCATCACCACAATTTTAGAATATTTCATCACGTCAGAAAGCAATCCTGTACCCATCAGCTGTCTCTCACTCCCCTCAGCCCTGAGTAACCACTATTCTACTTTCTGTCTCTATAGGTTTCCCTTTTCTAGACTTTCATATTAATGGAATCATATAATTTGTAGTCTTTTATAATTGGCTTCTTTCACTTTGGTTAATATTTTCAAGTTCACCTGTGTGATGCATGCATCAGTACTTCATTCCTATTTATGACCTAATAATAGTCCATTGTATAGGTATACCACATTTTGTTTATCCATTCATGTGTTGATGGACATCTGGTGTTTTTTCACTTTTTGTCTATGATGAATAATGCTGCTGTAAACATTTGTGTACAAGTTGTTGTGTGGACATAAGTCTTTCTTTCTTTTAAATATACACCTAGGAGTGGAATTGCTGGGTCATATGACAACTCTATGTTTAACCATTTGAGGAATAACCAGACCCTTTTCCAAAGCAGCTGCACCATTCCCTCCAGCAAGTGTGTGCAAGTGTAAGCAGGTTCTGATTTCTCCACATCCTCACCAACACTTGTTTTTATCTGAGTTTTTTCCTAGCCATTCTAGCAGGTGCGGTTTTGCTTTGCATCTCCCTGATGACTAATGATTTCAAGTATGTTTTGATATGCTTACTGATTCTTTGTACATCTTCTTTGGAGAAATGTCTGTTCAGATCCTTTGCGCATTTTTAAATTGTATTATCTTTGTGTTACTGCATTGTTAGAGTTTGTATATTCTAGATACAAGTTCCTTATCAGATACATGGTTGGCAAATATTTTCTGCCGTTCCATGGGTTGTCTTTTCACTTTCCTATGCTTTATTTATTAGTGTAAGCCCATCTTTAAAGAGAAATTTCCCCTCATCTCTTATTACTCAATGAGACAGTTTACATAGGAAAGGCAGGATTAAAACTTGATTCTTTTCCTTTGTTTACAAGTTTTCAAAATAAGGAATTGGTTGTTTGGCATCTTCTCATAGTGCCCAATTATTTTTTAAAAAATCATGATGAAGGCAAGAATTCAAGCATTTGATGATTTCAATCCATTGTAGCTTTTATTCTTATTGATTTTCAGGTTGTCCCACCTTTAACTAATGTGAACATCTTCAGGTTGATTCCCAAGTAATTTTGATCTGAGTCTAATTGGTTGTGATAGCTTCTTTGCTGTCTAGCAGAAGAAAGTGTTCTGGACTCGTCTGGTACATTTCCTGCTCCAGACCTGAAATCAGCTGTTAGTACAAGGACCCCTGGTTCTCTTTTAGTGGAGCAGTGTGGGTGCTAAGGGTGTACTTGCCACCAAGATGGTAACTGTTTATAGACCTTTTTAGTGGTTATATCAGGGAAATATGTATATGGGGTATTTTTTTTTGTTTTTAAAGTCAAAATATGTTATGCTTATACTTCTAGTTTATATTCAGGATGTAGGGCTTTTACTTGACCTCCTTTCTCTTATATATGTGTATCTCCTTCTTCCCACACTACCACTCCCAGGTCTCAGAGTCACTAGGGACGCTAGTAATTATGTTATAGTCTATTTTCATTGCTTTATCCCACAATACCTAGAATAGCAATACCAACATTACCACCAACAGTATAATTACTGAAAATAGTTAAAAGTTTTTTTGTTTTTTTTCTTTTTGGTTGTTATTTTGCTTCTAGGTTATGTATAGTACAACCATTGTTTTTAAAAGTTACTTTAAGTAGTTTCTCTGTGCTTATACTACTAACTGGACGTATATAGCTAGGTTCGCTACGTTTTATTTTCAATACTTAGGAATCGCTTTTTAAATTTTTATTACGAAATTACTTTTAATTCTGGTAAAAGCATATAACAAAATCTACCACCTTAACCATTTTAAAGTGCACATTTCAGTAAAGTTTATTCACATCGTTGTCTAAGAGATCTCCAGAACTTTTCATCTTGCAAAACTGAAACTCTGTCCCCATTACACACCTCCCCATTCCTCCTCCTCCAGCTCCTCACAACCACCATTCTACTCTCTGGCTCTGTGAGTTTGACTCTTATAGGTACCTAATATAAGCAGAATCATATAATATTTGTCTTTTTGTTACTGGTTTATGTAACTTACCATAATGTCCTCAGCGTTCATTCATGTTGTAGCATGTGTCAGAATTTCCTTCCTGAATACTATTCCACTGTATTTATGTACCACATTTTGTTTATCCATTCATCTGTTGATGGAAACTTGGGTTGCTTCCACAATGAATTGCTTTTAAATTTACTTTTGTTTTACAATTTTGTGAATTATTTACACAGATCTGAATCAAATCAATAAAGAAAATATATTCAAAGAAGTCAGTCTTTTGTCTCTTTCTCTTCATCCCGATTTCTTCCTTCCTTAAGGAAATTTTTTAACATATTTATTGGAATATAATTGCTTTACAATGGTGTGGTAGTTTCTGCTTTATAACAAAGTGAATCAGCTATACGTATACATATATCCCCATATCCCCTCTCTCTTGCATCTCCCTCCCACCCTCCCTATCCCACCCCTCTAGGTGGTCACAAAGCACCGAGCTGATCTCCCTGTGCTATGTGGCTGCTTCCCACTAGCTATCTGTTTTACATTTGGTAGTGTATATATGTCCATGCCACTCTCTCACTTCGTCCCAGCTTACCCTTCCCCCTCCCCGTGTCCTCAAGTCCATGCTCTATGTCTGCATCTTTATTCCTGTCCTGCCCTTAGGTTCTTCAGAACTGATTTTTTTTTTTTTTTTAGATTCCATATATATGTGTTAGCATACAGTATTTGTTTTTCTCTTTCTGACTGACTTCACTCTGTATGAAAGTCTCTAGGTCTATGCACCTCACTACAAATAACTCAATTTCATTTCTTTTTGTGGCTGAGTAATATTCCATTGTATATATGTGCCACATCTTTATGCATTCCTCTGTTGATGGACACTTAGGTTGCTTCCATGTCCTGGCTATTGTAAATAGAGCTGCAATGAACACTGTGGTACATGACTCTTTTTGAATTATGGTTTTCTTAGGGTATATGCCCAGTAGTGGGATTGCTGGGTCGTATAGTAGTTCTATTTCTAGTTTTTTAACTGGTCTCCATAGTGGCTGTATCAATTTACATTCCCACCAACAGTACAAGAGGGTTCCCTTTTTTCCACACCCTCTCCAGCATTTATTGTTTGTAGATTTTTTGATGATGGCCATTCTGACTGATGTGAGGTGATACCTCATTGTAGTTGGTTTTTTTTTTTTTTTGGAATTTTATTTTATTTATTTTTTATACGGCAGGTTCTTACTAGTCATCACTTTTATACACATCAGTGTATACATGTCAATCCAATCTCCCAATTCATCACACCACCACCCCTACCCACCCCCCGCCCCCGCTTTCCCTGCTTGGTGTCCATACGTTCCTTCTCTACATCTGTGTCAATTTCTGCCCTGCAAACTGGTTCATCTGTACCATTTTTCTAGGTTCCATATATATGTGTTAATATACTATATTTGTTTTTCTCTTTCTGACTTACTTCACTCTGTATGACAGTCTCTAGATCCATCCACGTCTCTACAGATGACCCAATTTCGTTCCTTTTTGTGGCTGAGTGATATTCCATTGTATATATGTACCACGTCATTTTCCATTCGTCTGTCAATGGGCATTTACGTTGCTTCCATGACCTGGCTATTGTAAATAGTGCTGCAGTGAACATTGGGGTGCATGTGTCTTTTTGAATTATGGTTTTCTCTGGGTATATGCCCAGTAGTGGGATTGCTGGATCATATGGTAATTCTATTTTTAGTTTTTTAAGGAACGTCCATACTGTTCTCCATAGTGGCTGTATCAGTTTACATTCCCACCAACAGTGCAAGAGGGTTCCCTTTTCTCCACACTCTCTCGAGCATTTGTTGTTTGTAGATTTTCTGATGATGCCCATTCTAACTGGTGTGAGGTGATACCTCATTGTTGTTTTGATTTACATTTCTCTAATAATTAGTGATGTTCAGCAGCTTTTCATGTGCCTCTTGGCCATCTGTATGTCTTTGGAGAAATGTCTATTTAGGTCTCCTGCCCAATTTTGGATTGGGTTGTTTGTTTTTTTAATATTGAGCCGCATGAGCTGTTTATGTATTTTGGAGATTAATCCTTTGTCCGTTGATTCGTTTGCAAATATTTTCTACCATTCTGAGAGTTGTCTTTTTGTCTTGTTTATGGTTTCCTTTGCTGTGCAAAAGCTTTGAAATTTCATTAGGTCCCATTTGTTTATTTTTGTTTTTATTTCCATTACTCTAGGAGGTGGGTCAAAAAAGATCTTGCTGTGATTTATGTCAAAGAGTGTTCTTCCTATGTTTTCCTCTAAGAGTTTTATAGTGTCTGGTCTTATATTTAGGTCTCTAATCCATTTGGAGTTTATTTTTGTGTATGGTTTTAGGGAGTGTTCTAATTTCATTCTTTTACATGTATCTGTCCAGTTTTCCCAGCACCACTAATTGAAGACACTGTCTTTTCTCCATTGTATATCCTTGACTCCTTTGTCATAGATTAGTTAACCATAGGTGCATGGGTTTATCTCTGGGCTTTCTCTCCTGTTCCATTGATCTGTATTTCTGTTTTTGTGCCAGTACCTTATTGTCTTGATTACTGTAGCTTCGTAGTATAGTCTGAAGTCAGGGGGTCTGATTCCTCCAGCTCCGTTTTTTTCCCTCAAGACTACTTTGGCTATTCGGGGTCTTTTGTGTCTCCATACAAATTTTAAGATTTTTTTGTTCTAGTTCCGTAAAAAACTGCCATTGGTAATTCGATAGGGATTGCATTGAATCTCTAGATTGCTTTGGGTAGTATAGTCATTTTCACAATATTGATTCTTCAGTCCCAGAACATGGTATGTCTCTCCATCTGTTGGTATCATCTTTAATTTCTTTCATCAGTGTCTTATAGTTTTCTGCATACAGGTCTTTTGTCTCCCTACGTAGGTTTATTCCTAGGTATTTTATTCTTTTTGTTGCAATGGTAAATGGGAGTGTTTCCTTAATTTCTCTTTCAGGTTTTTCGTCATTAGTATATAGGAATGCAAGAGATTTCTGTGCATTAATTTTGTATCCTGCAACTTTACCCAATTCATTGATTAGCTCTAATAGTTTTCTGGTGGCATTTTTAGGATTCTCTATGTATAGTATCATGTCATCTGTAAACAGTGACAGTTTACTTCTTTTTTTCCAATTTGTATTCCTTTTATTTCTTTATCTTCTCTGATTGCCATGGCTAGGACTCCAAAACTATGTTGAATAATAGTGGTGAGAGTAGACATCCTTGTTTTGTTCCTGATCTTAGAGGAAATGCTTTCAGTTTTTCACCATTGAGAATGATGTTTGCTGTGGGTTTGTCATATATGGCCTTTATTATGTTGAGGTAGGTTCCCTCTTTGCCCACTTTCTGGAGAGTTTTTATCATAAATGGGTGTTGAATTTTGTCAAAAGCTTTTTCTGCATCTATTGAGATGGTCATATGGTTTTTATTCTTCAGTTTGTTAATATGGTGTATCACATTGATTGATTTGCGTATATTGAAGAATCCTTGCATCCTGGAATAAATCCCACTTGATCATGGTGTATGATCCTTTTAATGTGTTGTTGGATTCTGTTTGCTAGTATTTTGTTGAGAATTTTTGCATCTATATTCATCAGTGATATTGGTCTGTAATTTTCTTCTTTAGTAGTATCTTTATTTGGTTTTGGTATCAGGGTGATGGTGGCCTCATAGAATGAGTTTGGGAGTGTTCCTTCCTCTGCAATTTTTTGGAAGAGTTTGAGAAGGATGGGTGTTAGCTCTTCTTAAATGTTTGATAGAATCCACCTGTGAAGCCATCTGGTCCTGGACTTTTGTTTGTTGGAAGATTTTTAATCACAGTTTCAATTTCATTTCTTGTGATTGGTCTGTTCATATTTTCTATTTCTTCCTGGTTCAGTCTTGGAAGGTTATACCTTTCTAAGAATTTGTCCGTTTCTTCCAGGTTGTCCATTTTATAGGCATTGAATTGCTTGTAGTAGTCTCTTAGGGTGCTTTGTATTTCTGCGGTGTCGTAACTTCTCCGTTTTCATTTCTAATTTTATGGATTTGAGTCCTCTCCCTCTTTTTCTTGATGAGTATGGTTAATGGTTTATCAATTTTGTTTATCTTCTCAAAGAACCAGCTTTTAGTTTTATTGATCTTTGCTATTGTTTTCTTTGTTTCTATTTCATTTATTTCTGCTCTGATCTTTATGATTTCTTTCCTTCCACTAACTTTGGGTTTTGTTTTTTCTTCTTTCTCTAATTGCTTTAGGTGTAAGGTTAGGTCATTTATTTGAGATGTTTCTTGTTTCTTGAGGTAGGCTTGTATAGCTATAAACTTCCCTCTTAGAACTGCTTTTGCTGCATCCCATAGGTTTTGGGTCATCGTGTTTTCATTGTCATTTGTTTCTAGGTATTTTTCGATTCCCTTTTTGATTTCTTCAGTGTCTCTTGGTTATTTAGTAGTGTATTGTTTAACCTCCATGTGTTTGTATTTTTTACATATTTTTTTTTGTAATTGATATCTAGTCTCATAACGTTGTGGTCAGAAAAGATACTTGATATGATTTCAATTTTCTTAAATTTACCAAGGCTTGATTTATGACCCAAGATACGATCTATCCTGGAGAATGTTCCATGAGCACTTGAGAAGAAAGCGTATTCTGTTGTTTTTGGATGGAATGTCTATAAATATCAAGTCCATCTTGTTTAATGTATCATTTAAAGCTTGTGTTTCCTTATTTATTTTCATTTTGGATGATCTGTCCAATGGTGTAAGTGGGGTGTTAACGTCCCCTACTATGATTGTGTTACTCTCGATTTCCCCTTTTATGGCTGTTAGCATTTGCCTTATGTATTGAGGTGTTCCTATGTTGGGTGCGTAAATATTTACAATTATTGTATTTTCTTCTTGGATTGATCCCTTGATCATTATGTAGTGTCCTTCTCTGTCTCTTGTAATAGTCTATTTTAAAGTCTATTTTGTCTGATACGAGAATTGCTACTCCAGCTTTCTTTTGATTTCCATTTGCATGGAATATCTTTTTCCATCCCCTCACTTTCAGTCTGTATGTGTCGCTGGGTCTGAAGTGGGTCTCTTGTAGACAGCATATATATGGGTCTTTTTTTTTTATCCATTCAGCCAGTCTATGTCTTTTGGTTGGAGCATTTAATCCATTTACATTTAAGGTAGTTATCGACATGTATGTTCCTATTACCATTTTCTTAATTGTTTTGGGTTTGTTTTTGTAGGTCTTTTACTCCTCTTGTGTTTCCTGCCTAGAGAAGTTCCTTTAGCTTTTGTCATAAGCTGGTTTGGTGGTGCTGAATTCTCTTAGCTTTTGCTTGTCTATAAAGGTTTTCATTTTCCATCAAATCTGAATGAGATTCTTGCTGGACAGAGTAATCTTGGTTGTAGCTTTTTCCCTTTCATCACTTTAAATATGTCCCGCCACTCCCTTCTGGCTTGCAGTTTCTGCTGAAAGATCAGCTGATAGCCTTATGGGGATTCCCTTGTATATTATTTGTTGCTTTTCCCTTACTGCTTTTAATATTTTTTCTTTGTATTTAATTTTTGATAGTTTGATTAATATGTGTCTTGGCATGTTTCTCCTTGGATTTATCCTGTATGGGACTCTCTGTGCTTCCTGGACTTGACTATTTCCTTTCCCATGTTAGGGAAGTTTTCAACTGTAATCTGTTCAAATATTTTCTCAGTCCCTTTCTTTTTCTCTTCTTCTTCTGGGACCCCTATAATTCAAATGTTGGTGCATTTAATGTTGTCCCAGAGGTCTCTGAGACTGTCTGAATTCTTTTCGTTCTTTTTCCTTTATTCACTCTGCAGTAGTTATTTCCACTGTTTTATCTTCCAGGTCACTTATTTGTTCTTCTGCCTCAGTTATTCTGTGATTGATTCCTTCTAGAGAATTTTTAATTTCACTTATTGTGTTGTTCATCATTGTTTGTTTGCTCTTTAGTTCTTCTAGGTCCTTGTGAAACGTTTCTTGTATTTTCTCCATTCTGTTTCCAAGATTTTGGATCATCTTTACTATCATTACTCTGAATACTTTTTCAGGTAGACTGCCTAAGGAAATTTTTTTAATTAAATGGTTTATCCTTCCATTTTTTTTGAATCTGAAGAAGACATTTTTTTGCCATTCAAAACTATGTATGTGTGTGTGTATATATATATATGTGTGTATACACACACACACACACACACACATATTTGTATCCCTCCATTCTTAGGATATTATATTGTTCTGCATCTGGGTTTCATCACCTGATGATTGTAGTATAGAGAGCTCTTCCTCGTTCTTTTCTTATAACTGTACACTTATTCCATTGTACTATAGTTTATTCCACCAGTTCCCTGTTAATGGACGTTGGAGTTGTTTGCAGTCTCTTGCTGTTAAAAATAGTCCTACAAAGACGAATGTACTGCATAGGTCTTTCTGTGTTTTTGCTGGTGTCTATGGGAGTCAGAAAAGTAAGTTTGCCGGGTCAAAAGGTGTGGTAATCCTGCTATATGTAACAAATTCTCCTTTGTAGGGATTATACAATTTTGCATTCCCACAAATGAGAGGGTCTGTTTCCTTCTCCACACTACTTTTCCCTGAGTATATTGTCAAGTTTTTGGACTCTTACTGGTGTTTCAGTGAGAAATACAGTTTTAATTTACATTTCCCTTAGTATGGGCATCTTTTCATATTCAAAGCAATTTGTTTCTCTGTGAACTGTCCATTTTTTTAGCCTACTGTTCTACATAATAGTGGGTTTTTTCCTCTTTATTTCTAATTTTAGAGGCTCTCTATATGGAAAGAAAGTAAATATAAATTGTAAAAATTTTTTATAGTCATTTGTCTTTTTGCCTTGCTTATCGTGTTTTTTGCCATTCAAAAGTTTTCATTTCTATGTAGTCTTATTTGTTACCCCTTTCCCCTTCTTGCTTGTGGATTTTTGAGTCATTTTTGGGTAATTTTTACCTGCTCCTTGGTTATAGCAGTTCACTCATCTTTTCTCTAGTAACTGTATGTTCTTACTTCCTTTCTTCTTTCTCTGTCTCTCTCTGTGCCTGTCTTTCTCTCTCTCTTTCCCTTCTGTGCATTTGTTCTGGTGTATGGTACAAAATTTGGTTCCAATTTTCTTTTTCCATGTGTATATCCAGTTATGCCAACATTTCATTTAAAAGTCTATCTTTTCTCATTGATTTTAGCTGCTCTTTTTGTTTTTTTTTGTTGTTTAATGTACTTGTATATGTAATTGGGTCTATTTATGGATTTTCTATTCTACTCCATTGGTCTGTATTCATGAGCCATTACAACATTGTTTTAATTGTATAAGCCTTATGTTTTAATATCTAGTAAGATTAGCTTTCTTCGTTTTCGTTTTGTGTTTTTCTAGCTTTTTTTTTTCTTGTTTTTCTTCCAAATAAACTTTATAATCAACTTGTCTTACTCTGATGAGAAAAAAACCTGATGGTATTTTTATTTGGACTGCATTAAATGTATAGATTAATTTAGGGCATAACATGTATTTTTGTGATGCTGAGTCTTTTCATCCAAGAAGATGCCTTTCCTTTTGTTCAGTCCTACTTCCCTGTCTTCCAGGAATGTTTTATATAATTTTCCTCATATTGATTTTGGGTATATCTTGTAATTTTACATGTATGTATTTACTTTATTTTTTGATATTGTGTTTATTATATCTTCTCTCTAGGTTTTATTTTGATCTGTGATGATTATTGAATTTTGTATGTTAATTTTATAACCTGTTACTTTACCAAGTCATTTCATTGTTCATAGTAATTTTGCCATTGATTAGTTTGGGTTGTCTAGATGTATAATCGTATGAGATGAAAATTGAGAATTTTCTGAGCCTTTCCAAAGAATACAGAATTTTTCTAAGTTAACAATACATGGGCAGTGCAGGTGTGTTTCTGGAGATAACACTTAGCTGCTTAATGGTATATTGTAGATGTTCCAGTCTGTCATGTGCCATGATCTGTGTTAACTGTATCATTTGTTTAATAACAGGAGTTAGAAAGGCAGAAACATATGTGTAGTGTGCTACAGCATAAGATGGATGAACTTAAAGAAGGCCTCCGACAAAGAGATGAGCTTATTGAGGTATGTACATGAACTGTGGAAATACTTAATTTTGGAAAAAAATGCACTGAATTGGATGAGGGCATGTGTGTTGGGAGGGAAGGGAGTTAAAATGCCACAAACTTGTCTCTTCACATTTGGCTGTACCCTAAAATCTTACAAACGTGAAACATGAAGGCAGGCTTAAAAAATTAATACTGTGAACCCTATAAATATTTCGCCTTTTAATAGCAGAAGCTTTTATAATTGTCTTTTATTCCTAAGCACATTGTTTCCTAAAGATATCTTAGGAAATGGGCAAAAGTACCATGATTCTTTGGAATGTAGTGAATGCTATATTTGGGGACATGATTCTTGGGGAATAAGAATTTTGATCGTCACTCAGGTAGGTGCATTTCTGAGATGGCTAAATGAAAAGAAGAAATTGTGTCAAGACGCCTGGTAGTAGACAAGAGGTGAAGGTTGCCCGGGGCTGTGACTCAGGTTCCTGGGGTGGAGGAGCTCTGAAGGCCACAGCAATATCCTAGGAGGGAAGGAGGAGTGTGGGCCTCCAAGGAATCTTTGAAAGCATGTATCATCCTTTTGTGCCTGCCAGCTTGCATGCATCTCTGTTTTTCTTTAAATGTGGTTTTCCTCTTGAGGTTGTCATTTTTTATAAATATGGGGTGAGGTTTGTTGGGAAGGGGTCATGCTCACTTTCTTGGTGAGGTTATCAAGCACGTCTAATGTTAACTTAGTGTTGATCCCGTGGTGATATCAGGAAGGCAGCTTTTTTTTTTAAAAAAAATAATCTATTTGTTTCATTTTTTAAATTATTTTTTATTTTTTGGCTGCATCAGGTCTTCACTGCGGCACACAGGCTCTTTGTTGTGGCGCGTGGGCTTCTCTCTAGTTGTGGCACGCAGGTTTTCTCTCTCTAGTGTGGCACGCGGGCTCCCGGGTGCATGGGCTCAGTAGTTGTGGCACGTGGGCTTAGTTGCCCCAGGCATGTGGGATCTTAGTATCCTGACCAGGGATCGAACCCATGTCCCCTGCATTGGAAGGCGGATTCTTTACCACTGGACCACCAGGGAAGTCCCAGAAAGGCCAGCTCTTGACAACCCCAGAGATGCCACATGCATCACAGTCAACTCAGCCCAGCCCCTCGTCCTTCAGAACCACCCCCCCTTCCCTCCCTCTTTTTCTCTTCCCCCATGGGCCTGCCTCACTTAATCTCTCCCCCTATAAATGACTTTAAAAACCATTTAATAGAAGAAAAGAAGTGACTCTTTTTGTGGATTTGGGTTACTTTTTTTGTCATTCTTGAGAATAATTGAATTGAACATAGCCTGCTGAAAGCAGATAGAATTTGTGAATTCTAAATGCAAACACAGAACCCTTTGAAAATATCAGATTACATGTGAAGTTAATTGCCTTAGTTTTTCCATATATGGCAAGAAGCATATTATCCAAACTCTGTATTCTGCTGGCAGTTAAAAATCACGTGAATTCTTCTCCCTTTTTGTCCTCTTTTTTATGTGTGTCAATATGCCAGCCACTTGTTATTTCTTTTTCTAATTAAAATATGTACTTTTCCCCATATGGTTTCCAAAGAATAATAAAACTACTTTGGGAGCTGCTTCTCAAATTCAGTAACTTATGTTAGAATTGGTTAAGTGTTCTAGTTTTTAGTTTGTTGATTGCATTTAAGAGCTATTTTAATGCTTGATTTTTACAATTTGTCAGTATGGTTTCCAATTTAAAAGCCCAGGGTGCAGGGTATACAAACTTTAAAAACCTTAGTTTTAAGAGTTTTTTTTTTTTTTTTTTTTTTTTGCGGTACGCGTGCCTCTCACTGTTGTGGCCTCTCCCATTGCGGAGCACAGGCTCCGGACGCGCAGGCTCAGCGGCCATGGCTCACAGGCCCAGCCGGTCCACAGCATGTGGGATCTTCCCGGACCGGGGCACGAACCTGTGTCCCCTGCATCGGCAGGCGGACTCTCAACCACTGCGCCACCAGGGAAGCCCTTAAGTACTTTTTATGTTTAGAATTAACATCCTTCAGATGTTAATATGCACATTTACTTATAACTGAAGAATCCTGACTTTGCCAAAATAATGTTTTTTGGTCTTTAGAATGGAGAACCAGGTGGTAAAGTAGATGAGAAATGTATGAGTAGGGAAAGTGGAAGATGATAATTTACCAATAATGCATAAAAGAACCTGCTAAATATAAGAGAGTATAAATTGAGCATCAGTGCCTAGTCAGAAGAGTTAAGAATTGCTAAATGCTAGAAATCTAGTTTTTCTAAAAACTGATGTGAAATGTGTAATTTATGATGTTCTTGCTATCATAGATTCTGCTAACAGGAATTCAAAATGATTGAGCTATGTCCCTCTTGTAGTTTTTTAGTTCTTCTTAAAAAAATAGGGTTCAAAACTACTGCTTGTTGTCTGTGATAAGGATCATTTGTTCATAAGAAAATCTGAATTTCCCTCTCTAAAAGTGTAAGTTGTCCCATGTTTGGGGGAAAGGCACTTATGAGAGGAAGAGTACATGTGTGGAGCTGGGTGTACACAGAAGCCCCAGCTGGCTTGCATAGCTGTGGCTGGAGCAGCTGCCCCCAGTCCTCTCACTTGCTGTCATACCGACACAGCGCCAAGACGCTGGATGTCATCTTTCCTTCTAAGACACTGGATGCCATCTTTCCTGTTGATCACAGACTTTCTGCTTTTGTTAAGTTTCTTTATTCGCTTTATTTTTGTTCTGTTTTCCTCCCTCTAACCCCGTCCCCTTTTTCTTTGTGCTCTTTTATTACTTCTCTTCCCCTCTTCCTCTGCAGGAGAATCAGCGTATGCAGCAGAGAGTAGACACCATGACAAAAGAGGTGTTTGAACTCCAGGAGACACTGCTTTGGAAAGATAAAAACATTAGGGTATGAGATCAAATTGGGCTTTGGCCCAAAGCTCATTGATGAGGAATAGACCAATGTAAATTTAACGTAGAGATTCCTAAAATTCTGTCCTTTGACTATTTTTAGAGCATTTATACAGAGTGAAATATGAATAAGCAGAAGACAGAAACTTCCATGGGAAAACCTAATCCTATGCCTGGAAAGAACTCTTCTCTCCAGCTGACTCTGGGCTTGTAAAACCTACAAGTAGGAACTTTCTAAGGAAGTTGTTCTTTATTTCCCCAGGATTTTTATGCAGAAACAGCCACAGGCATTTAATTCAAACTCTGTGGGTAATTTGATATCCTTACATTGTAAGAATTTGGATAAGAAGCAAAAGGATAGGGGGTGGGGGAAAAGTTATTAGCATCCCATAAATCTTTGGTGAATAAAATAGGAAGAGATTAAAATCATTTTAATTACGGAAGTGGATAGGAATGTAAGATTTGCTGGAGCTGCCAGACTATGATGTCACCTCTAATCATATCCTTGCAACTCCCTAAAGCAGGGGCCCAGATAAGGAAAAAGTCTTCAGTGCCTTTTTGCTAAACCCTTCAGGTAGATTCCAAGGACACTGGAGCTGAAAAAATCCCTGCCAGTTCATCCCATGTGGCCTTTTGACTGGCAGCCACGTACACCTCATGGCATATGAGCTCTCTGTTCCACAGAGGCTTAACTTGTCAGGGAAGGGCAGCATGGAGGGAAAAGAGAGAAGGAAACCCTTGGCCTGAAGACATAGTTAGGAAGCCTCCGTTCTACCAGAGGTTAGGTGGGGTAGGGAAAAGCTGGCCAAAATCCCCAAGAGCACCTGTGGTGGACAGGCGTGGATGTGAAGCCCTCCGGATCACACCCTCCATAGTTAGGGGCATTCTGGTATCCAGGTCATTTCACACCTCCAAGGACCCTATCCTCTCAATAGACACTTGGGAAACAAAATTACTTGTTAAAGTGTGGTAGACCAAGCAGTTTTAAAGAAAGAAAGCTACCTTTTAGAGTTTCTGCTGCTAAAATACCAAGTTCCTGTAATTCTGTCTAAAGCTGGAAAAACCTTCTGAGGTATTAATTAACAACTCGGTTAAGAGTTTTGAATTGTGACTGTGAACTACTGATTCTATTTAAATTTTTTACTTGGGAAATTTAAAATGAGACGTGAAAACTGTATAGCAAAAGCAGGTAGTTTGTAAAGTTAAGTTGAAATCTGGTCACTATTTAGAATGGGCTTCTTTTAGGATTTTACATAATTTTCTTTAGCACAGATCTGCAGCTCCATGATTTCTATTTTGTATAATTATCTTAGCATATTAAACTGATTATTTTGGACCAGCCATAGAAAACCCCCAAATCTCTCAGTCCAATAGCTATTCAAAATAAAACAAAAATTTTTTTCTACCCAAAAGATGTACTGATGGTTACAGTATAAATAATTTGACTTTTAAATTTTCCTGCTATTATTGAGTGAATGAGTGGGTATCTTCTTTCTGTGTAGCATATAATAACATGTTCTTTTGGCTTTTGTTGCTGTTGTTGGCACCATTTTTCCAACAGCATTTGCTTATTACTTAGTGTCTGTGTCACATTTATTTTAATTTTTTTTATTTTTTTATACAGCAGGTTCTTATTACTCATGAATTTTATACACATCAGTGTATACATGTCAATCCCAATCGCCCAATTCATCACACCACCACCACCACCACCCTGCTTTCCCCGATTGGTGTCCATACGTTTCTTTTCTACATCTGTGTCTCAATTCTGCCCTGCAAACTGGTTCATCTGTACCATTTTTCTAGGTTCCACATATATGTGTTAATACACTATATTTGTTTTTCTCTTTCTGACTTACTTCACTCTATATGACAGTCTCTAGATCCATCCATGTCTCTACAAATGACCCAATTTTGTTCCTTTTTATGGCTGAGTAATATTCCATTGTATATATGTACCACATCTTTATTCATTCGTCTGTTGATGGGCATTTACGTTGCTTCCGTGACCTGGCTATTGTAAATAGTGCTGCACTGAACATTGGGGTGCATGTGTCTTTTTGAATTATGGTTTTCTCTGGGTATATGCCCAGTAGTGGGATTGCTGGATCATATGGTAATTCTATTTTTAGTTTTTTAAGGAACCTCCATACTGTTCTCCATAGTGGCTGTATCAGTTTACATTGCCACCAGCAGTGTAAGAGGCTTCCATTTTCTCTACACCCTCTCCAGCATTTATTGTTTGTAGATTTTCTGTTGATGCCCATTGTAACTGGTGTGAGGTCTCACCTCATTGTAGTTTTGATTTGCATTCCTCTAATAATTAGTGATGTTGAGCTGCTTTTCATGTGCTTCTTAGCCATCTGTATGTCTTCTTTGGAGAAATGTCTATTTAGGTCTTCTGCCCATTTTTGGATTGGGTTGTTTGTTTTTTAAATATTGAGCCGCATGAGCTGTTTATATATTTTGGAGATTAATCCTTTGTCCGTTGATTCGTTTGCAAATATTTTCTACCATTCTGAGGGCTGTCTTTTTGTCTTGTTTATGGTTTCCTTTGCTGTGCAAAAGCTTTGAAATTTCATTAGGTCCCATTTGTTTATTTTTGTTTTTATTTCCATTACTCTAGGAGGTGGGTCAAAAAAGATCTTGCTGTGATTTATGTCAAAGAGTGTTCTTCCTATGTTTTCCTCTAAGAGTTTTATAGTGTCTGGTCTTACATTTAGGTCTCAAATCCATTTGGAGTTTATTTTTGTGTATGGTGTTAGGGAGTGTCCTAATTTCATTCTTTTACATATATCTGTCCAGTTTTCCCAGCACCACTTATTGAAGAAGCTGTCTTTTCTCCACTGTATATCCTTGACTCCTTTGTCATAGATTAGTTGACCATAGGTGCATGGGTTTATCTCTGGGCTTTCTCTCCTGTTCCATTGATCTACATTTCTGTGTTTGTGCCAGTACCATATTGTCTTGATTACTGTAGCTTATAGTATAGTCTGAAGACAGGGAGTCTGATTCCTCTAGCTCCATTTTTTTCCCTCAAGACTGCTTTGACTATTTGACACACACTATTTTGTGTCTCCATACAAATTTTAAGATTTTTTGTTCTAGTTCCGTAAAACGTGCCATTGATAATTTGATAGGGATTGCATTAAATCTCTAGATTGCTTTGGGTAGTATAGTCATTTTCACAATATTGATTCTTCAGTCCCAGAACATGGTATGTCTCTCCATCTGTTGGTATCATCTTTAATTTCTTTCATCAGTGTCTTATAGTTTTCTGCATACAGGTCTTTTGTCTCCCTACGTAGGTTTATTCCTAGGTATTTTATTCTTTTTGTTGCAATGGTAAATGGGAGTGTTTCCTTAATTTCTTTCAGATGTTTCATCATTAGTATATAGGAATGCAAGAGATTTCTGTGCATTAATTTTGTATCCTGCAACTTTACCCAATTCATTGATTAGCTCTAATAGTTTTCTGGTGGCATCTTTAGGATTCTCTATGTAGTGTTTCATATCATCTGCAAACAGTGTCAGTTTTACTTCTTCTTTTCCAATTTGTATTCCTTTTATTTCTTTATCTTCTCTGATTGCCATGGCTAGAACTTCCAAAACTATGTTGAATAATGATGGCGAGGGTGGACATCCTTGTCTTGTTCCTGATCTTAGAGGAAATGCTTTCAGTTTTTAACCATTGAGAATGATGTTTGCTGTGGGTTTGTCATATATGGCCTTTATTATGTTGAGGTAGGTTCCCTCTATGCCTACTTTCTGGAGAGTTTTTATCATAAATGGGTGTTGAATTTTGTGAAAAACGTTTTCTGCATGTATTGAGATGGTCATATGGTTTTTATTCTTCAGTTTGTTAATATGATGTATCACATTGATTGATTTGTGTATATTGAGGAATCCTTGCATCCCTGGGATAAGTCCCACTTGATCATGGTGTATGATCCTTTTAATGTGTTGTTGGATTCTGTTTGCTAGTATTTTGTTGAGGATTTTTGCATCTATATTCATCAGTGATATTGGTCTGTAATTTTCTTGTTTTGTAGTATCTTTGTCTGGTTTTGGTATCAGGGTGATGGTGGGCTCATAGAATGAGTTAGGGAGTGTTCCTTCCTCCGCGATTTTTTGGAAGAGTTTGAGAAGGATGGGTGTTAGCTCTTCTCTAAATGTTTGATAGAATTCACCTGTGAAGCCATCTGGTCCTGGACTTTTGTTTGTTGGAAGATTTTTAATCACAGTTTCAATTTCATTTCTTGTGATTGGTCTGTTCATATTTTCTATTTCTTCCTGGTTCAGTCTTGGAAGGTTATACCTTTCTAAGAATTTGTCCATTTCTTCCAGGTTGTCCATTTTATTGGCATAGAGTTGCTTGTAGTAGTCTCTTAGGATGCTTCGTATTTCTGTGGTGTCGTAACTTCTCCGTTTTCATTTCTAATTTTATGAATTTCAGTCCTCTCCCTCTTTTTCTTGATGAGTCTGGCTAATGGCTTATCAATTTTGTTTATCTTCTCAAAGAACCAGCTTTTAGTTTTATTGATCTTTGCTATTGTTTTCTTTGTTTCTATTTCATTTATTTCTGCTCTGATCTTTATGATTTCTTTCCTTCCGCTAACTTTGGGTTTTGTTTTTTCTTCTTTCTCTAATTGCTATAGGTGTAAAGTTAGGTCGTTTATTTGAAATGTTTCTTGTTTCTTGAGGTAGGATTGTATAGCTATAAACTTCCCTCTTAGAACTGCTTTTGCTGCATCCCGTAGGTTTTGGATCATCATGTTTTCATTGTCATTTGTCTCTAGGTATTTTTTGATTTCCTCTTTGATTTCTTCAGTGATCTCTTGGTTATTTAGTAACGTATTGTTTAGCCTCCATGTGTTTGTGTTTTTTACATTCTTTTCCCTGTAATTCATTTCTAATCTCATAGCGTTGTCATCAGAAAAGATGCTTGATATGAATTCAGTTTTCTTAAATTTACTGAGGCTTGATTTGTGACCCAAGATGTGATCTATCCTAGAGAATGTTCTGTGCGCACTTGAGAAGAATGTGTAATCTGTTTTTGGATGGAATTCTTATAAAAATTAAATCTGTCTGGTCTATTGTATCATTTAAAGCTTGTGTTTCCTTATTTATTTTCATTTTGGATGATCTGTCCATTGGTGTAAGTGAGGTGTTAAAGTCCCCCACTATTATTGTGTTACTGTCGATTTCCTCTTTTATCGCTGTTAGCAGTTGCCTTATGTATTGAGGTGCTCCTATGTTGGGTGCATATATATTTATAATTGTTATATCTTCTTCTTGGATCGATCCCTTGATCATTATGTAGTGTCCTTCCTTGTCTCTTGTAACATTCTTTATTTTAAAGTCTATTTTAACTGATATGAGTATTGCTACTCCAGCTTTCTTTTGATTTCCATTTGCATGGAATATCTTTTTCCATCCCCTCACTTTCATTCTGTATGTGTCCCTAGGTCTGAAGTGGGTCTCTTGTAGACAGCATATATATGGGTCTTGTTTTTGTTTCCATTCAGCAAGCCTGTGTCTTTTGGTTGGACCTTTTAATCCATTCATGTTTAAGGTAATTATCAATATGTATGTTCCTATGACCATTTCCTTAATTGTTTTGGGTTTGTTTTTGTAGGTCCTTTTCTTCTCTTGTGTTTCCCACTTAGAGAAGTTCCTTTAGAATTTGTTGTAGAGCTGGTTTGGTGGTGCTGAATTCTCTTAGCTTTTGCTTGTCTGTAAAGCTTTTGATTTCTCCATCGAATCTGAATGAGATCCTTGCTGGGTAGAGTAATCTTGGTTGTAGGTTCTTCCCTTTGATCACTTTAAGTATATCGTGCCACTCCCTTTTGGCTTGTAGAGTTTCTGCTGAGAAATCAGCTGTTAACCTTATGGGAGTTCCCTTGTATGTTATTTGTCATTTTTCCCTTGCTGCTTTTAATAATTTTTCTTTGTCTTTAATTCTTGCCAATTTGATTACTATGTGTCTCGGCGTGTTTCTTCTTGGGTTTATCCTGTATGGGACTCTCTGCGCTTCCTGGACTTGGGTGGCTATTTCCTTTCCCATGTTAGGGAAGTTTTCAACTATAATCCCCTCAAATATTTTCTCTTGTCCTTTCTCTCTCTCTTCTCCTTCTGGGACCCCTATAATGTGAATGTTGTTGCATTTAATGTTGTCCCAGAGTTCTCTTTGGCTGTCTTCATTTCTTTTCATTCTTTTTTCTTTATTCTGTTCCGCAGCAGTGAATTCCACCATTCTGTCTTCCAGGTCACTTATCCGTTCTTCTCCCTCAGTTATTCTGCTATTGATTCCTTCTAGTGTAGTTTTCATTTCAGTTATTGTATTGCTCATCTCTGTTTGTTCTTTAATTCTTCTAGGTCTTTGTTAAACATTTCTTGCATCTTCTCGATCTTTGCCTCCATTGTTTTTCCAAGGTCCTGGATCACCTTCACTATCATTATTCTGAATTCTTTTTCTGGAAGGTTGCCTATCTCCACTTCATTTAGTTGTTTTTCTGGGGGTTTATCTTGCTTCTTCATCTGATACATAGTCCTCTGCCTTTTCATCTTGTCTACCTTTCTGTGAATGTGGTCTTTGTTCCACAGGCTGCAGGATTGTAATTCTTCTCTCTTCTGCTGTCTGCCCTTGGTGGATGAGGCTATCTACTTGGCTTTTTTTTTTTTTTTTTTTTTTTTTTTTTTTGTGGTACGCGGGCCTCTCACTGTTGTGGCCTCTCCTGTTGTGGAGCCTCTCCCGTGTCTCTCCAGACACGCAGGCTCAGCAGTGACAGCTCACGGGCCTAGCTGCTCCACGGCATGTGGGATCTTCCCGGACCAGAGCACAAACCCGTGTCCCCTGCATCAGCAGGCAGACTCTCAACCACTGCGCCACCAGGGAAGCCCTAGGCTTTTTTTTTAAATTAAACTTTTTAAAAATGTTTGAGGTCATTGTAGATTCACATGCAATTGTAAGAAATAATACAGAGATCTTGTATGCCCTTTATCCAGTTTTCCCAAAATGTAACATCTTGTAGAACTATAGTACAACAAGTGTATTGACCTTGATATAATCAAGATGCAGAACCTTTTCATCACCATAAGGGGTCCCTCCTGTTGCCCTTTTACAGCCATATCTACTGCCTCCCCTTCACCATCCCAGGTGCTGGCAACTGCTAATCTGTTCTCCATTGCTTTAATTTTGTCATCTTAAGAATGTTGTATATGGGATCATACAGTATGCAGCCCTTTGGAGTTACATTTTTTTCACTCAGAATAATTCCCCTAAGATTCATCCAAGTTGTTTCATGCATCAGTAGTTTGTCCCTCCTTTGACTTAAAAGAAATTTTTTTAATTGTGGTAAAGTCCAAAAAAATAACAGAAAATTGACCATTTAAATTTAAATGTAGAGTTTGGTGGTATTAAGTCCATTGACATCCTTGTGCTACCTCACCATCATCCATCCATAGAAACCTTTGCATCTTGCAGAACTGAAACTGCCCATTAAATAGCAGCTCCCCAATTTCCCCTCCTCCAGCCCCTGGCAGCCACCCTTCCACTTTCATTTCTATGAATTTGACTACTCTTGGTACCTCATAAAGTGGAATCATACAGTATTTGTCTTTTTGTGACTAGCTTATTTCACTTAGCATATATCCTCAGGGTTCAGACATGTTGTAGCATGTGTCAGAAGTCCTTCCTTTTTAAGAATGAATAATATTCCAATGTATGCTTGTACCACATTTTGTTTATCCGTTCATCTGGACGCTTGGTTGCTTCCACCTTTTTACTATTGTGAGTAATGCTGCCGTGAACGTGAGTTTGCAAAACTCTCTTGGTGATTTCTTTTGGGTATGTACCCAGGAGGGGAATTGCTATATTATATGGTAATTCTATGTTTAATTTTTTGAAGAACAGCCATACCGTGTTCCATAGCAGCTGCACCATTTTATCTTTCCACCAGCACTGTACAAGGGTTCAAGTTTCTCTACATCCTTGACAACGCTTGTTTCCTCTTTTTTTTCTTTTTTTTTTCTTTGATAGTAGCCATCCTAATGTGTGTGAGGTGGTCCTCCCTTGACTTTTAGAAGACACATTTTTAAATATGATCTGTGACTACCTAATATATCACTTGTCTCTAGGAGCTTCATTATCAAGATTTAAATTTAGTAACTCCATGAAGGAACATGGCCATTATTCTCATATTAAAGTTCAGTTTTCTTTAGTTCTTTCATTGATCCTCGTGGTCGTACCTCTAGTGTAGTTCTGAGCACCCAGTGGTCATGCGTATAATCAATACATATGAAGGGCTTGTCTATCCCTATAGCCCAGAACAAGGCTCACTCCCATTCTGACGGAAGATATTTGTGCCTGTATGTAATTATAACCTGTTGTCCAAAAGTTCAGCCTTTAGGCTTCTTGACACTAGAATTTGAGGTTAGGTCAGGGGTAAAGAATTACTTAGATCTCCACAAGCATGTACTTTTTACCCTAAAAAAAAAAATCTCTAGGAACAATTATGGAATACAAACACAAGGGTAGTGATTATATGGTCAGGTAATACAGAGGATTTCAGATCCAGTGTGAATACATTTGGTCCAATTATAAGGTACTTCAGTAGTCCTCAAACTTTGTGGTGAAATGGAAGGAGTTGCAGGATGTATTTTATTTTCCCATCCATAATTATGGGAAGATGAAATTTAAAAGTCCAAAAGTAAAGATAAAATCTGCTATTAGATTGGGAAGAGGAGCAAATGGCATGTACTAGCATTTGATAGAATTCTGGGTTTCAAATTGGTCTGTTCCTAACGGGTCTTTTATCTCCAGTGGTGTTTCTACAGAGCATGTTGTGACAGTGGTTGCTGACCCAGTTACGTGTGGTGACGCATGGCACGACTATGCACACAGATACCATAACCCAAAATAGCCAACGCAGCAGAGATGAGAGTGGCTGTCAGTAGATGGGAGAGTATTGCTTGGGCTTTGCTGTTCTAATGTTACACTTGCTAGTAATGTAATGGAGTGTTAATACTAGCTTGGAGTGGTAGAGTAAATGCCTTATGGTGCTAGAAACGCAGATTGTTAACTTACACACAGACTGTAGACACACAGTATGAATGTAAATTGTTGAAAGGAAGTTAGATGTTCATGTTGCAGTTTGGGCAGGTAAGGAATAGGACTTGCCCTGTGAACTACTTTTCCAGTACTATCTGGGATGACAATAAGGGAACATAATTGTGGCCTTCATGGGGTGACGATAGATAAAGAGTACGCAAGGGCTTTGGAACCAAAAAGAACTGGATTCATTTTCTGGCTTTACCAGTTACTGTGACTTTGGGTGAAAACGTAGCCTCTCTGAACCTCAGTTTTCTGATCTGTGAAATGGGCATAAGGAAAGTACAGGGTATATAAGGGAGAAATTAAGTTAAAAATATATGAGAGAAATTATATGTATATTTAACACCTGGAGCTACACAAATGACAGTTGCTATCATCCATTATTTACTTATTGGTTGGAAAATAGGATTATAATGATTTAAAAAGTTGTCCAGCTATTCAGCAGTCAGTAACGAAGCAGTTAGCCCACTTCTAAACTCTGTAAACCAAGAGGAAAGTTACCTGTTGTAGTTTAACTTCTTAGATTAATGGGAATGCTGGTAGAAAACATTAAATATAGGAACAAATGTGCAGAGAAAGGCTTTTTCAAATAGCGCAGCTGTCAGATACCTGCACAGACTGCTTATCCTGGGTGGGTTCTGAAGTATGGGGTATTTTATTACACAGAGTAACAGTATGTCATTGTTGACCAAACGTGTGTTCCTGCTTCTGCACCACTGTCCTGAGCTCTTGACAGTGTGAGATTTAGGCAATGGTGGGAAAAATGGAACCCAGTCTGGCTTT
Organism: Stenella coeruleoalba; assembly: GCF_951394435.1. NCBI lineage: Eukaryota > Metazoa > Chordata > Mammalia > Artiodactyla > Delphinidae > Stenella > Stenella coeruleoalba. Next base: position 56,153,385 of record NC_137156.1, read on the forward strand.
TCCTGAGCCTTGCTTGCATCTTACACACTGCAGGCAGGGTGCTTGACACTGAGTACTCCTTTCAGCCTGTGCCCGTAGGATGCTGCTGTTATTTATCCCCTTTTCCAGTGAGGAAACTGAGGCATAGGTCAGTTAATAGGTGCCAGGACTCAACGTCCTGTTTCCAAACCCATATTCTGCTACCTGCCATAGGTGGACTATATTTATTTTGTCAGTATTTTTTTTTTGGTTTTTCACATTTTGAAGGTATATCAGAAAACCAAATAACCCTTAGTTATTATTTTGTTAATTAAATTAACAAAAACAGATCCTTGAGAATTTTGGCGGGGGGGAGATTAGCTTTTTTTTTTTTTTTTTTTTTTTTTTTTGCGGTACACGGGCCTCTCACTGTTGTGGCCTCTCCCATTGCGGAGCACAGGCTCTGGACGCGCAGGCTCAGCGGCCATGGCTCACGGGCCCAGCCGCTCCGCGGCATGTGGGATCCTCCCGGACCGGGGCACAAACCCGTGTCCCCTGCATCGGCAGGCGGACTCTCAACCACTGTGCCACCAGGGAAGCCTGAGATTAGCTATTTTTAATTAAGCGGTATCTGAGGGATATTTTACCATACTCCTGGAGAACTATTACTACGGCCAGTGTTTAATTAAAATACCTTGTATATATACTGGTTGTTTTCCTCCAGAACTAATTTTTATTTTTTAAAAAATCAGGTATATTCTTGAATATACTTTAGTTTAACATGAAACGTGGGTTTTTTGGTCTACCAAACAAACGTACTTAGGAGGTTTGTAAGGAAGACTTTATTTTAGTATTACTAAATGACTGAAAAAGAAAGATTTGTTTTCTTGCCTGATGTGATAAGCATGTTTTGCCAAATTTATGCACGATTAACCACTTACTATTAAAACTTTCTTCTGGAGATAGATACCCGTATAACTGTGTATTTCCTCCCATATCTAACTGCTTGTTTCCAAAGCTTTTAATGCTTCCTTGTCTCCTATGCCTTTATCTTTTTTGAATTTGAATTAGGTACTTCTCTGCTACCTTTCACTTGCTCTTTTTCTGTGCCGTTCTTTCTCTTGCTACCCTGTCTAAACCAGGCCCTAGAGAAACAGAAAGAATACATTGGCTGCCTTAGGAGTGAGCGGGACTCGCTCAGAGAGGAGCTGGCCGAGCTGAAGGCAGCAGTGGAGACGGGAGAGGTACGTGAGCTCCCCCCGCGCGCCAGGCCCTCACTGCTTTGTTCCTCCTTCCTTCCGTCCTGTCCTCTTTCCAGCCTGAATACAAAGTACAGTGTTCACTCCTCAGCACAGATTTGGTAGGTGTGAGTCCTGTCTCTGCAGAGCTAGATTCCGTGTAGCTAGTGCTGACCAGGTGTTCCCGTGGCAGGCATGTGTTGTCGCAGGGTCAGTCGCCTCACTGCCATGTCCTCCTTCCCTGGTGCCTGTTTTTTGTGATGGTGGGTTTCTTCCTCTCTGCAGAAACATGGCTTAGTCATCATCCCCGACGGCACTCCCAACGGCGACGTCCACCAGGAGCCAGTGGTCGGAGCCATCACTGTTGTGTCTCAGGAAGCCGCTCAGGTCTTGGAGTCGGCAGGAGAAGGGCCACTGGGTAAGACACCGCCACTGTATTGACTTGGATTAATGCTGTCCTCTTGGACTTCCAGCTGGTTCACATCCTCTCTTGGAAAACAAAAACACACCAGGTCTGTCTGAGCCTTACCTAGATCCCTAATGGGAAGAAATCTGGGCACGCTGTCTTCAGACATCCTTGACCTTGCGAAACCAGCATTGGGGTCATTGACAGGCAGTAAGTGTAACTGTAAGGCCCCTGGTTGGAAGCACTGTGGGTGTATACATGTTGCTTTTTCACTTAAATACAACCTTCTGCAAAGAGATAATCCAGCACATCCGTCCGGGGGAACCAGTGGGCTGGTCGGCAGCTTCCAGAGTACGTGTAAGTTTCTTCTTCCTGGAGCATCTGGTTTTCTGTCCTGCTACTCATGCCAGGATTCTGTAGCTCTTTGCCACTGCATTTCTTAAGGCAACAAACAGACGACCAAGAAGATATCAGAGGAGTGTTATTCCAGAGCAGGGCTTCTGAGCCTCTTAAGGGCTAAGCCTCTTAAATTTGACCCCTTGAGAACCTAATGACACCTGTCTCAGGAAACCACTCAGATGCCCATCTATTGCCTCCACTAAGATTCCTATTCTAGAGAAGAAGAATGGCACAAGTAGATACTGTATCATCAGCTCACTTTTATATTAAAAAATGATCGTTTTTTCTTCTTTGTCTTATTTTCATATATATGTAGGTTTCCTAGAAGAATAGATATAATATAAAGGGGGGCGGGCAGCCAAAAAACGTTTTAAAGGGCACATTCTCTAACGTACAGAATTCTGGAAGTGTAACTGTCGAGAACTTTGATAAAGCAGAGGATGCCGGCGAGGTGAGTGAGAGCTGCCGTGGGGAATAGACTGAGTGTACAGCCACGGGCAGCTCAGATGGTTTTCTCTGCCTGATGGGAGGTGCCGAAACATTTGGCCATGACCTTGGTGGATTGTGGGGAGTGCTGGCTGGGTGTCAGGTGCTTTTGTAAAAAACTCATCTGTAGGTGTCCCCTCAGTCCAAGGGGCCTTTTTTTTTTTTTTTTTTTTTTTTTTGGCGGTACGCGGGCCCCTCACCGCTGTGGCCCCTCCTGTTGCGGAGCACAGGCTCCGGACACGCAGGCTCAGCAGCCATGGCTCACGGGCCCAGGCGCTCCGCGGCATGTGGGATCCTCCCGGACCGGGGCACGAACCCGTGTCCCCTGCATCGGCAGGCGGACTCTCAACCACTGCGCCACCAGGGAAGCCCCAAGGGGCCTATTTTAATGCATGTTGGGAAGAAGCAGCCCTCCCCTCAGGCCAGGAGCAAGCCCTAGCAGTCCTGCTACCAAGCCTCAAATGGCTCTTTTGGGGGTTTTTTTTTGGTTTGTTTGTCTTTTTAAGATGTTGGGGGTAGGAGTTTATTAATTAGTTAATTTATCTTTGCTGTGTTGGGTCTTCGTTTCTGTGCGAGGGCTTTCTCTAGTTGCGGCAAGCGGGGGCCACTCTTCATCGCGATGTGCGGGCCTCTCACTATTGCGGCCCCTCCTGCCACGGAGCACAGGCTCCAGACGCGCCGGCTCAGTAGTTGTGGCGCACGGGCCTAGTTGCTCCGCGGCATGTGGTATCCTCCCAGACCAGGGCTCGAACCCATGTCCCCAGCATTAGCAGGCAGACTCTCAACCACTGCGCCACCAGGGAAGCCCCTCAGATGGCTCTTGACGGCACACATCTTAGAGTTGGTCCCCTTCCCTCCCCCAACTAGCTTTGTGGGCCTCTGCTTCTTCCATCATTGTGTTCCTCTGTTTTCTTTGCTCTAGCACCCCTCTCAGGCCCATTCTTAGTCCCTGCCTTCTCTCCCATAGTTTGTTTTCTCCTGCTAAGGGCTTAAGAGCCTGTGGGAGTACCCTGGGCTTTGAGTTGTCTATCTACTGGTAAAACTTGCAAATTTTTGAAACAAGGAAATGATCTTTGTACTTCATTTTGTCTTCAGATGGAAAATCACTGCTCTTGGGAGCAAATGTTGTATTTAGTGCCCTGATAAATATCAGTTGTGTGGAAATATGTGTTGAATAATTAAGTACTTTTCCTTTCACCATTAAAGCCTTCATGTCTTGATATTCAGAGCTATGAACTGTTTATCAGATGTTTGCCGTTTGTGAATTTGAAGAATTATTTTAAATTGTTTATGTACTACAACATTACAAATTTTTCATTTGTTTTAGATGTAAGGCTACGAAAACTTGCTGGAGAAAAGGAAGAGCTACTATCACAGGTAAAGGTATTCTTCTCATTGGAAGGGGATGTTAATTGTAACTGACTAAATCATATGGTAAAATGTTAGCCAACTAAAATGTACACTAGAAAGAAATGTGCTTGTTTCAAACATCATTACTCAAGTAAGAGTTGAAGGATAAAAAGATAATTCATCTTTGTTGTCTCCTGTTCTTTAAAAAAAAAATTAAAGGACACGAAGTTTAAGGAGTCAAATAGTTTTAAAAGCCTGTTCTGAAGACAGAAGTGCCCTGCCCTGCCCTCTCCCCACCTCCAGGCCCGACCATCCCTTTTGCTTCCTTTAGCTGATTCTTGTGGTGTGTACCGCCCTTGTATGCTTCTATATAACATGCTTATGTTGCTTCTTGATTGTTCTGTTTAAGGCTACTCTGTTGACATCCCTCTATGGGACGTAAGGATTTATCTTTCCTTCATCCCCTCTCCCTACCACACGCATGTATACTTTCCATTCCCACATCCTCCTAATAAAGGAGCAGTGAGATTCCAGTCTGTTTACGTTATCAGGACTCTGTAAACACTGCTCACAGTGGAGCCATGGAACATTCTAGGATTCATCTCTTTCACAACTCCTTAGTTCTCCTGAAGTTAGTATTGTGGTTTTTCTTGTCATTTTCTTGGTTTCCTATGTATTTGTTACTAATCTAGCTGCAGACTCTCCAATAGTCGTTTCAGTCCACTCTTGGTGTTTTCAGATGCATCAGGTATTCCCTCAGTTCCATCTCTTTTGGTTCTTGGTGCATCTGACTCGCCCCTTGTGAACTTAGAGGCTCGCTCCCCCGGGACAGAGACGTGACCACCTTTCACCATCATCTAGAGTTTCCTTTGCCTGTGCTTCAGGCTGGAGCAGCATCTTATGCCTCCCTCCTTCTGTGTCCATTCTCTTATTCTGGTACATCCCCCAGTAGCTTCCTGAGGAAAGAGTTTTGGGGCTGTAAATTTTTCTTAACTTTGCAGGACTGAAATGTCTTCATTTTGTCCTCTTACTTGATTAACAGTTTGATGGGGGTATAGAATTCCTCATTGTAATCATTTTCATTCTTTTTTTTTTAACTTCTTTATTGGAGTATAATTGCTTTACAATGGTGTGTTAGTTTCTGCTTTATAACAAAGTGAATCAGCTATACATATACATATGTCCCCATATCCCCTCCCTCTTGTGTCTCCCTCCCACCCTCCCTATCCCACCCCTCTAGGTGGTCACAAAGCACTGAGCTGATCTCCCTGTGCTATGCGGCTGCTTCCCACTAGCTATCTGTTTTACATTTGGTAGTGTATATATGTCCATGCCACTCTCTCACTTCGTCCCAGCTTACCCTTCCCCCTCCCCATGTCCTCAAGTCCATTCTCTACATCTGCATCTTTATTCCTATCCTGGCCCTAGGTTCTTCAGAACTTTTTTTTTTTTTTTAATAAATTGCTTCGTTGTCTTCTGGCCTCCTGCACGGCTATTGAGAATTTCAAGGACATTTTGATTTTTGATCTTTTGTCTATGACCCGTTTTTCCCTCTCTGGCAGCTTGTACCATACTCTCCTTTCTCCCTAGGGTTCTCAGATTTCAGTGATGTGGTTTGGAGTTTTGTGTGAATGCATTTATTGTGTGTGCTCCTCCAGGCACATGTAGCTGCATAGATATATAGGCATGGAGTGGGTAGAGAGATTTTACCAGGTGAGCATAATAGGGCAAAGGAGGTGAGGGCTTGTGCGAGAGAGTGATGATGACGGACCTGGAGATTAAACTGGGTAAGGAGGTTTGAGGGAAATCCAGGAAGATATCAAGGCACAGCAGAGAGAAGATGGAAACAGTGGACTATAGGTACCAGTGGGGTTGAAGGATTTTTGGAGTTGGGTCCAGAGGGAATGAGCTGGAAAGATCAAGAGTAGTGGTTAGAGAGAAGATACATGGAACTGAATTCAGTAGGGACTGCTGTTGTCTAGTGGTGAGATCTAGTATATGACAGTGGGAGTGAGAGGCTGAGGGCAAGGTGGGATACGTGGCAAGATCCTTGCTCCAGAAACTAGAGATCCGTTGTAGGAGAGATCACACTTAGATGTATTTTGAATTTGCCAACAATTAAGGCAGGAGTAGCCTGGAGATCATGTGAGTTAGGAGCTAAAATGGTGACGAAGGAGTGGGGAGATGGCAATGATGAGGTGGGGTTAGTACTTATAATCTGAAGCGATGCGATTAGGAACTGCATTAGGAATTCAGGGAGGCTAGAGGGAGAAGAGTTTGTGACAGCAAGGAACGCAAGAAGACACCTGATCCATTCTCAGGCTCAGGGAGAGGTGGGCTGAAAGGACAGCCAGGCTGCAGAGGAAGCAGGCCCCTCAGGGGAGGGCAGGTCTCTATTAGAGCACCGATGGGGTAATGGGGATGCACAGAGAGGGTGGAGGATAGTCCAGAGGGTGCAGTGCAAGAGTGTCAGGCTTTGGGAAAGGTTAGGAGATGAAGACAGAGTAGGGCTTGTACCGGGCCTTTTGGGAAGGAGTGCAGGAAAAGGGACGACAAGCCTTTTCGAGATGGACATTGAATAGGAATGATTGAACAGGAATGATGGGGATGATGAGATTAGTCCCGGTTGACCCGAGGCAGATAGTGATGTCATGGTTGAAAGGGCAGAGTTGTCTGGGAAGCACAGATTTAGTCCCAGTGCCGAGCTCACCCTTTCTCCATCAGGGGAGGGGCAGACCTGGTCCGAGTGCTGAGCTTTCCCTTTGACCCCTGTGGATGGAGCCGAGGACAGCTGGGGAAGCCACCTGGAACTCTGAGCACGCAGACTCACCTTTGACCCCTGATGATGAAGGACGCAGGAGGCGTGGGGACGCTTGGTCTTGGTCCGGAGGTGGCCCGCTGTAGGAGAGGGCAGACTTGCTCTGATTTGTGCTCCTTCCTGGATCTCTGATGATAAGAGTTGTAGGCATTTGGAGAAACACGACTTTGATTTGATTTGGGGGTGGCGAGGGGGATCAGACCTCGGGACAGATAATGTTTCTCTCCTGTTTTTCCATCCCTTTTCGTCTCATTTGTTCTGCTTTCTAAAAGATATTCTCACCGTTATCTTCTCATTTTTATTGAGTTTCTATTTCTGCAGTCATTTCAAGGATGTAGATATTTTCCCTTATCTCAGAGGGTATTGATAGGCTGGTTGGTTTGCTTCCTGATTCTTTTTTTCTATCTGCATAGTTTGTTTCCTTCCAGATGTTCTTTTATGTACATTTAGTTGGTCTTCAGTTTAAAGTAGAGGACTAAAAAGCTGGTGGGCAGCTCTGAGCTTGTGGGTAGGGCTCGTCCAAGTTTCTGTGAAGCCTGATGTGGCTGGGTGTCTTATTGGGAACCTTAGATGTGGTTATGTTGGTCTTTTATTTTAGGCTAGTCAGAGAGTTCTAAAGAGAGAGATCCCCGTCCTGTAAAGAGAGAGATCCCGTCCTGTGCCTGAGCTACAATCCTAGCTGGGTGTGCAGTTTGGGAACTGAGGGTGGACCAGAGGCCTCAGCATGCAGTTCATTTCTGTCCGTCTAATCTTATTTTTCACATGTGAGACTCTTGTCTCCACCTGGGCCTTCTTTTCTCCCAACCCAAAGTCCCTCCTAATTTTATTTTTTAGTTTATTTTGTAAATTAAAAAAAAACCTTTATTAGGTTATAACTGGCATAAAGTAAGCTGCACATACTTAAAGTGTACAGATGTACATACCTATATCAGTTTCCAAGGGCCGCCATAACAAAACACCACAAACCGGGTGGCGTAGAGTAACAGAATGTCCTCTCACCTCACAGTCTGGAGGTGAGAAGCTCTGTGTCAACAGTGTGGGTTCCTTCTGAGGCCTGTGACGGGAAGTCAGTTCCAGGCCTCTCTTCTAGCTTCTGGCATTTTGCTGCCCATCTTTGGGGTCCCTTGGCTTGTAGATGACATTCTCTGTCTTAGCACATATTCCCTCTGTGCCTGTCTGTCTCTTCATGTGGCATTCTTCTTATAAGGACACCAGTCATATTGGACTAGGGGCCCACCCTATTCCAGTGTAACTTCATCTCAACTAAGTGCCTCTGCCGTGACTGTTTCCAAATAAGGTCACATTCTGAGGTACTGGGGCTTAGGGCTGCAAAATACGAATTTGGGGGGACAGTTTAACTCACAGCAATACCTGTGAAACCATCACCACCATCAAGATGGTGAAAATATCCATAACTTCGCCAAAGTTCCTGTGTCCCTTTGTAAACCTTCCTTCCCCTCCCACCTCCCTCCCTCTCTCCAGGCAACCACTGACCTGCTTTTTGTCCCTTCAGTTTGCATTTTCTGGAGTTTTTCACGCAGCATATACTCAGTTTGAGATTCACCTTGTTGCTGCACGTATTAGTAGTATGTTCCCTTCTTTGGCTGAGTAGTAATTCCATTGTATAAATCGACCGCAATTTACTTATCCTTCTCTTGATGGACATTTCAGTTGTTTCTTGTTTGGGGCTATTAATGAATAAGCTGCTATGAATGTCCTTTATTTTGGGTAAAATAAGGTAGATTACGTAGCTGAACTCAAAAATATATTTCCAATTATTTCTTTATACAGTTTTTCTAAATAAGAATATTTAACCTAACTCTAAACAAGAAACCTCTAACTGCCCATGAATTTTCCATTTTTAATAAAAAATAACAAAAAGGAACTCCTAAGATGTACTTTTCCACAGACCCGCACAAATAATAAAATATGGCTGTTTTAACTGGGACACCTGGTCCTGGAGCTTGCTCCTTTTGATAATTAGCTCGTAGCTGATCTCCAGCACCTGAGCACAGCGTGCCCCATGGCAGGCACTCCAGGAAACAGTTTCTGAATGAATGATTTGTGGCCTTATTCTAAGATGTGGACACCAGGCCAAGCATCTGTTTCATTTGAGAGACTGGATCTCACGCATAAGCCTTTACTTCCTCTTCAGATTAGAAAACTGAAGCTGCAGTTGGAGGAGGAACAGCAGAAGTGCTCCAGGAACGATGGCACAGCAGGTGACCTGGCGGGACTGCAGAATGGCTCGGACCTGCAGCTCATCGAAATGCAGAGTAAGGCTGGGGCCGGGCCGCCACTGACCTGCGTGGGGCTGTATCCGGGACGTGGTTGTGAGCAGGCTGTTAGAGCCTGCAGTTCTGAAGACTGGTTAGTTCTCAGCTGGACTAGAAAAGCCATCCTGGTCAGTCATGGAACTGAAGAGGTTTCTACTAGGCTGTGTGCTTCCTGGGGTGACAAGGCCTGAGAGGTAATGCTCTCCCCGCTTCCTGGCAAAGTGATTTCTAGAACATTTTGCAAATAGTGACATCATGACACTATCCTTTTCCACATCCCCGGGTCATCTGTAAGCACCCTTCCTAATGACATGTTTTTCTATGGAATTTATCTTAGATAACTGGAGGGGAATATATTTGGGACTAACTCACACTACTCTGGAGTAGTTTCAGAATTTTCCCAGAAGTAGTCTTGTTAACCCAAATTACTCTTTATTAGATGGAATTTAAACCAAGGCCACAAAGTAAGCCTACTCAGTTTACCCAAATTATTTCAGTTGTTCTGCCTTTCTACTTTTGACCCCATATTATTTTAAAGTGCCTACGGTAGTCACAGTAATCCCCACAGCGGGGAGATTTTAGCAGCCATTCATATACAGTTAGATAATGTATAATCACACAGGGGAGACACTTATTTTTCCAATTTGAATAAGGCTTTTCTGATAACTTATTTTAAAATAGTGGTTATTCCATGGCCCTTTTATCTAAATATTCTGAGTTAGGGCAAATAGACAAGCTTTTTGAACCAGGCTTATTAAAACTAACTTATTACTATTAACTTTTGAGGTTAGTATCATTTCCTCTATTGCATATCAGTTGGAACCCTTGTGATATAGTTCAAATATTTTGTTCTAGAAATACCGATTTGGAGTGGAGGGTAGATGAAAAGAGGGGCATAACAAAAGGTAGGTTGACTAGTTAGGAGGTTGTGATAGTGACCAAAACAGTCCAGTGGCCGCCAACAGTCTTAGAAAGAGGGCAGTGCACAGATTTGTAAGAGTTTGACCTAAAACAGCAAATTCAAAAGGAATCATATTGAGGAGGAATGGGTGTGCATTGATGTGTGACATCTTCCCAGAGCAGGCACCACCACAGAGCTGGCGTCTGTGGCAAGCAGGGCAAGTGACTGGGGTGGGGCTGTGACCCAGGTGAGCAGAGCAGGGCCGGGCAGGGCTGGGCTGGGCCGGGCCTGGCATGTAGCGACAGAAGCAGGCAGCTCCCCTGCACTGGAGGCCGGGACAGGAACCTGGTGACTCTCAGTTCTGGACAGCTGCCTTGTCTGTAAGCATGGTGTTTGGGGATGGAATTTCAGAACACGCATGAAATAAATGGCTGAGACCAGGGATTTATACTTTTGAAAACAGGAAGGAATGAGTGGTTTGGTGAGAAGGAAGCAGCACATTTTGATAATAAGTTGCTGGAGTTAAGAATTAAAAAACAGTATCCTAAAGCTTCAGTTTTAGGCCCAGAAATGGGAGTAGTTCTCTTTCGCTACCAGAGATGGCTTTTGGGGAGAGGCTTTTATAACCACATTAATTTTAGGGTGACAGTAATTATCCAATTAGAAAAACCTTTTGCATTAAAGATTATGTAGGTAGTTTTAACCTTAGTTTTATGGAAAAGTAGAAAAGTTCTTAAGTAGGGTAGATTTGGTTTATCTCCTGCAAACCTTATGATTCCTATTACAATGTAATTAGTTCAGAGTGATTTTTGTTAAATTTGGATTGCTGGAATTTTTCTCCCCCAGCATTTCTAAGCTTCTCATTTTAAATGGTTTGCTTCTTAGGTCAGATATACAGCTAATGATTTATAGCTCTATCCTTAACACATTATCACAACATATTACTGAAAAGTATTTATTTTCAGTAAATATTAAGCGTACATTACGTGCAAAGCACTTGGCTAGAAACAGAGGTAGATTCAAGAAGCCAAAACTCGGCCCCTGTCCTTACATATCTATATAATGTTAGGAAAGCATGATGTCATAAAAGAGAGTCCAAAAAAATGCAACAAAGGAAGGAGAAGCTCTAGTTAACTAAGGAGAGTCATGAAGGAGGTGAAAATTCAGCAGGACCTTGAGCAGGACCTTAAAGTTGGTTAGACTTAGATCAGAGGTGGGGAGAAAAGGGCACTTGGGCTGTGGGGGGGAGCAGGATACCTGGGGAGATGGGAAGGTGTAGGGCTGGGGGCAGGGAAACTGGAGCGGGGTGGGGGGGCCTGGTCCCGTGGGCACAGAGGCTCCCTGGGCCCTGGGGCTGCAGGTAAGGTTGGCAGGGGCCCTGCTGCGCTGACAGGGCTCCTTGCTTCAACCTCTACCTGCACACATCATGGTGTGAAGAGAGAATTTTCTTCTAAAATGCTGTTGCAACACAAGTGCTAGAGCTTCTCATAGCATAGATGCGCCAGAACCTGTGCTGCAGGAGATACCGCAGTTGCCTGTGTGCATGTGTGCTTTGTCTTCTTCCTCTGCAGAGTCCTCTCCTGTACTGCAGGGGGCCTCACTGCCTCACGTTCACACCTTCACCTCTGTGAGATGGTTTATTATTCTCTTCTGTTCTAGGAGATGCCAACAGACAAATTAGTGAGTACAAGTTTAAGCTTTCAAAAGCAGAACAGGATATAACCACCCTGGAGCAAAGTGTAAGTCCTTCTTGTGTACGGTACCAACACATCTGCTTCCTGCATCTCAGTGATTAACCCCATGAATGCCTAGGTTTTTTGAGCTGCCTTTGCAGTTGTATCTCTATAAAAGCTCTAAAGTGGAAAAGCCAGCGGAGAACACCTGATAGGGCATTTCAGCCTTTTCTATGAATGAATGAGACTGAAGCTATAATTCTGTTTCTTGTAGCTATTTCAAGAGCCTTCAAGAAGATTGTAGTTTATAACATAATCCCTTATTGTATATTTCAGAAAGTCTATCGGGGAGTCTCCTCCTGCGATGTTACTATGGCTTTTAAACAATATGGTTGTCGTAAAACTTAACGTGGGAAATTGGCCCTATTATGACACTACAGCTGTCATCCTCTCTAGGGACAGTTCTAGATGTATAAATAGCAGTCGAGTTCTGAGAGGACCTCTGACTCCCCCTGAGGGGACTTGTTAGTGTTAGATTCTTGGAATCTGTCCTGACATTGTATTTCCATCTTGGCTGCAAAAAAGTGGTGGTTCCTAGTGCCAGCACCAGAGGCCTGTGTTCTCATATTTACAGATTAGCCGCCTGGAGGGGCAGGTGCTGAGATACAAAACCGCTGCTGAGAATGCGGAGAAAGTCGAGGATGAACTGAAAGCAGAAAAGAGGAAGCTACAACGAGAGGTACTTGCTTTTATTATGCTTCTTGGAATACTTTCCTAAAAAGAAAAAATCCTTTGGAGATAAATTCTTTGCTGCATAAGGAATTTAATCCTGGCTCCAATCTTAGTCAAACAGCAGTGGAATCATTGTTCTGTGTTGGTTTCTGACCTACACAGTGACTGCCATTTACTTTTATGTTTTGGTCAGTTAGATAATAAGAAAAAGGAGAGTTTTTATTTTTGTTTAGATGAGGTCTGTTTCTCCAGCTTCTCTATGTCCTCTCTGATTAATGTTCAGCACCGTTGGTTAACACCTCTGGCTGCCTGAAAAACAACGCAACTGCAGGATCGCATGCAGTGCTTCCACTTCCCAGAAACTGGAGAGGAAAGTAGCGCTGGGTTTCGTTTTTGACCATGTGAAGTGACCAAGGTCTTCCTGTCTCCAGTTACGAACAGCACTGGACAAGATCGAGGAGATGGAGATGACCAACAGCCATCTGGCCAAGCGGCTGGAGAAGATGAAGGCCAACAGGACAGCACTGCTGGCCCAGCAATAGGGAGGCCGCCCTACTGCCCGGGCCCCGCCTGGAAGGACTGATCTTTCGTCCACTCAAACCCCTTTCAGGACTGTTTGAGCTTTGTCATTAAAATAGCCACCTTTGTATTTTATAATTTATGAGAGAATGAAACAGGTTTGAATCTTCATGAATGAACACTTTGGATTTTGTTGGTAGTTTGATTCTAGACTAAGAATTGGTCCATGCCGTTATTATTTTTTATTTCCATAATTTTAGAATCAAGTTTACTCACCATTTTTCCCCAGCTGCCTCAGTGACTGGGCACTCGGAGGCTTTGGCACGGGTTCTGGAGGACAGCGATTCAGCGCTCACCGAGGTACTTCCTGGAGACCTCAGAAAACACAAGTGCCTTCTCCACAGTGCAATTCAGACTTCAGTGATCTCCAGTGGTCAAAAGACATTTACCCTTAATATCAGGTAGCATTTATATTTTAGTGAAGACACAAGTTCACAGGTGGGGAATATATGTTTCACTCAAATTTATATGTTTGGAGGAAAAAGCCTTTTTTTGTAAGATATTTAAATTTATATAAGAAAATGTTAGAAAAAGATATGGGGAGTGTATATAAAACTTGCTTTATTGCATGGGGCAGGGGAAGTCCAAGGCCTGTACTCTTAAAGTAAGAGTAGGGTCCTTAGTCTTCACATCAACTGTGCTGTATCTTGAAAAGTATTTCATCTGCTGCTCATCTGTGGAATGAAACCTCAGACCAGCCCGATGAGGGAGGGAGGGAGGGCAGGCCAGGCCAGGCAGGTGGGAAGTCAGCCTGAAGATTCTATTAAATATACCCTTTTGCTGACTACAGTTGGCTACTGACACATTCATTTTCTTAGAGGAGCCTTTAAAACTAGTCATTGGCAATCATGCCCGCCTAGCTCACCCCTCTTTTCTCTCCTTAAGGAAAAATAATCTGGAATATAGAATTTCTTTTAAGAACTTCAGTTTCATCTTTAAAGGCACCCAGTTTGAGGATTTTATCATCGAGTCGTAGCCATGTTACAGTATTTGTGATTCTCTTTTGCGCTCAGAATTGAGGTGGTTTTATGGAAATGATTATTGTATCTTCAATGTGTTTACACGGAAAAAATATGGGGGAAAGTCTAATGAATTAAGGCCACATAAGATAAAATTAGACTTGAAACTAGGTAATAAAGTTAACTTAAATATGAATAAAATCTCTAATAATTATTCCCTTCTTTAGAATAATTAGCTCTTTGTGTTTAAAACATGGAAACCAGGGGCTTCCCTGGTGGTGCAGTGCTTAAGAATCCACCTGCCAATGCAGGGGACACAGGTTCGAGCCCTGGTCCAGGAAGATCCCACATACCGCAGAGCACCTAAGCCCATGCGCCAGAACTACTGAAGCCCACGCACCTAGAGCCCATGCTCCGCAACAAGAGAAGCCACCGCAAGGAGAAGCCCACGCACCGCAACGAAGAGTAGCCCCCGCTTGCTGCAACTAGCGAAAGCCCACAAGCAGCAATGAAGACCCAACACAGCCAAAAATAAATAAATTTTAAAAAATAAAATAATTCAGGAAATTGGTTTCCATATTTTAAGATGATTTCCTATAAGTTTTCTTTCAGTTGATGTGTGGGAGTGGGCAGTGACGAGGCATGTTCTGAAATGCAGATTTATCCTAGAATCCCATACATACCTGGAACTGAAACATCGTGTAGTCCACCTCTTGAGGCCTTGGAAATCCCTCTTCCTTTCCACCCACGGTCACTCAGCCTGTGCTCCTCCTGGAGCTGTTTTGTTGTCAGTCTTTTCCGAATGGAATGGTTCCACTTCTCATAAAATAGACTCTTCTCTTCTTTTCCACAGAACTTTCTTCACTGAGCCTTGTAATCTGGACTTTACCTCAAAACTATAGGCATTCTTCCTCCCTGTGCTGACTGCACATTTCTATTAATGCAGGCTAATATTAAGGTAGCTTATTTTAATGGTACTTACAGTTTCAGTTTGTATTTTTACAACACCCTTCAAACAAGAATACCTAGAAATTCCTTTATCTTAAGCTGGTAGTATTGATAGCCATTAACAAAGTGAGCTAACTTAAAAACTCATGCCTATTTTGGACTGGACAAGAACTATTTTCTTCAAATTTTTAAATTAAGAATAAATTAATTAGCTTTGGTTACTGAAGGTACTAATAGAGTGACTACGCAGAAAGCTGAACTGACAATGTCATCAGCACCTCTTATAGGTTCAGGACCTCTTTTTTAAAAAGGCACCTGAACCAACATAATATTTATCACCTGATATTAGAAATTCACCAGAACACAGAAAGAATCGAATCAATGCATGATCTATAAAGTCTTTAAGGCCCTTTTAGAATTCTTATCAGACGTCCAGGAGGCTTTCAAACTACTTTTGGGATTCTTCAACACAATCAGTATACACTAGGTGAAAATGGATCTAGGAAAATTTCAAGTGTAATGAAATTAAATAAAAAACCATGTTAGGACAAATTTGACTATTTATTTATAGTCAATCCACCATGCATGAAGGAGTGCTACTAGTTAAAATGCAAGTGTGAGTTCAACCTACCAATGTCGGGATACAGAGGAGGAACGACCCATCCCAGAGGCCATAGACGACCATAGTTAACACCTCTCGAAGACTTTATATAGATCGGGCAGGTTAGCAAGCTGCAGGATGTTTCCATCTTCTGTGAAATGTTTCGGAGGCAGAAGGTGTGAGCGGAAGGCTTTATAGACGACATGCTCCACAGTCCACTTCCAGGGGTTTGGAGTAGAGCTGGGCACTTCACTCTGAAAGAGACATGTTAGATGTTCACATCCCAGTCTACACTGGTTTCCTGGCTGATGTGCACTGGGCCTGGAGAGTCTTGGTGGCTTATAATAGGCTGTGTGACCTAATGCTTGTGAAGTATCTTTTCTAGGCCAGCCTCTCAGGGATCCTACAGGCCTGAGCAGAGAGACGAGATGGAAGAAAAGAATCAGTCGTGGCTTTCGTGACGCTTCCTCCCATAGAAACTGTTACCATTCAGGGAGAGTGTGTTTACTGTAGCAGGATCTAACATAATGTTTGGATGGCAGTAGTAGGAAGTACATTCTGTAATTACCACTAAATTTGGAGTCTCAATGTAGTTCTATTTCCCAAAAAGCTCCACAGGTAAGAAATGAAAAAATAAATGAGGATTATTTTACTCCACCCTTCCCCTCCTACATCTAAGCCTTAGGCTGCCTCATGTAAAAGAAGATGTTCTTTCTCATCCATCCTTCCTCACCTTGAAGTCAGTGTTTCCAATCAAACGGGATACTCTCAGCACAGTTTGGTAAGTGTGCTTTCTTGCCACCTCCATTGGAATGAGATGGTTCCAGGGGCTCTGGCCAACACGACCTGGGACTGGATCTCCGCTCCACCACCCACAGGCTCTGGGAACCCTTGAGCACCCACTGAAACTGTCCCTTAGCTTCCTCACCCATGAAGCTGGAGAAACAGCATGTCATCTCAGAGGAGGACTAGGAGCAATCACCGAGCCAGTTACGTGTATCAAGTACCCACCCTTCCATTCTTACACTGCAGGCAGGCCTCAGTTGACTGCACTTTGCAGACCGTTGTGGGTTTTTTTTTTTTCTTTTGTTTTTAAACACAAATTGAACGTTTGTGGCAACCCTGCATTGAGCAAGCCTACTGGCTCCATTTTTCTAACAGCATTTTTTAATTTAGGTATATACACTGGCTTTTTATTAGAGACAGTGCTATATACTGTACACTTAACAGACTACAGTATATAGTATAAACATAACTTTTATATGCACTGGGAAACAAAAAAATTTGCGCAACTAGCTTTACTGCAGTGGTCTGAAACGGAACCAATAAAACCTCTGAGGTACTCCTGTATTTCAAAGCCCCCTCTCCCCCCCACAGCCAAACCCTCCGAAATAGTTGTGGATTGAAAGAGCACTGTCATCTGACACAGAAACATGAGGAACCCAGGCTGACCTTCCGTAAGAGCTGGGGCCCTGACCCAAGTACAGCCGTGTCCTCCTGGCACAGCAGTGGTCAGAGGCAGAGTGAGGCACAAGCCGAAAGAGACTGGGGAGACTGACCCAGAACCTGAAGGCTAAGGCTACACACTTCTGGGCTCACAATGGGAGATACAGTCCACCCACTAGCCCTGAAACTTCCCATTTCTCACTGCGATGGCTTGTGTTTGTACATCTGACAGTGAGGTCACTCTGGAGGCACCTTCTATATTTCAGAAGGAAATAAAACTCGTAAGAGCTGACCACTGTGTTTGAAGCTTATATGCAGCGGATCCTAGGAATTTAGAGAGGGCAAGATTGTGCCCCCAGTCCCGGGCACCAGTGCACACCCTCATACCTGCTGGCCTGAGAGCGTCGACTCCTCAGACACATACTGCTTCCGGATGGAGTAAAACATCGCACATTCTTTACCAAGGCTTTCAAAACATTCCTTTTCGTCATCCCAGTTCACCTGCTCCAAAGAGAGAATTCAATACCTCAACATAGGTACGTGCTTTAAACACATTTCACTTCTAAATGGAGATAACAGACAACTTAAAAACTAAACGTGATTTTTTAGGCATTAAAGCTGTAAGTTGGAACTACTGAGTATTGCTGGGGTGGGCAGGGATGAGAGGGACCTTAGCCATGCTACCCTTTTCCTCTTCATCATTACAGATGACGGTAGGGCCATGTGCCCTCCCCGCCCCCCCACACACACACTCACACACCCACAGGACTGTCATCAGGATTGGCTCCATCACTTGCCTCAGTGGCCAGTCGGAGAATGAAGATAGGCAGACCCTCCAAGGGGGGCACGTAGTTGTCGATCAGAAGGGGTAATCCAACCAGGTTCCCTTCCTGCTTGTGGAAAAAAGGCCAGGACGGGATAAGAAATCATGCCGTTACAGTTTAAACAAATTCTCCCTGGTGCTTCCTCCAGGTCTTGTCCTCAAACCAGCCGTTCTGGGCAACCAGGTGCTTGACCAGGCTGGGCACTGGGGGCAGCAGAACTAAGCACTTAGAGCTTTCTGTCCTGACATGTAGCAGAGCCACCTTCTCTTTGGATCTGCTCACCAACCAAAGAACACATCAAGGAAAGCCCCAGAAATCAAGGGGTAAGAGGAAGAAACCTCTTAGGAGAGCAAGTGGCAAAGCATCATTTCCTTCACTGGGGCCTGCAGGGACCGTGGGATTCAGCTCTCCCTCCTGCCTGGGTCCTGCACCCTGGGGACAGGAATGGGCACGAATGGATGATAAAAGTTGTGAAACCTAGAAATGCAAATAGGGAGTGAAGATGTCACAGAGGTCACAGGCTGCTTCTGAGAGGGGGCCCAGCCTTCTTGTCCTGATCCTGGACCAACTACAGAACTTGACTCTTATCTGAAGAATACAATGGAGGTATAAAAATGACCGTCGCCCACCTCATCAATCTCCAAAGAGAAGTAGTCTGCAAGCATCTCAGCCTTCTTTTTCAGAAACTCAACAATGTATTCGGCAAGTCCTTCTTTGGGACCATCTTCCTCTGTCCAGCCACTCTCAGGACTATCTAAGGCAAGCATGGCGAGGTCAAAGAGTGGTGCTGGCTCCTAGGACGGATCAAAAACATTAGGGATGAGCATAACAGGGCATCCAACGCAGCCTGAATTCCCACAAAACCATCTTCACAACAGCAGGTGAGAAGCGACAAATCTAACACTCATTCTGCAGTTCCCCCAAAGAAAACACCTGAAAATCCACAACAGAAGCTCATCCTCCTCCTCCTCACCAATGGCCATTGCAACAGAGAAGGTGTGACCAACAAAAAGACCTGCTGAACAGGTGGGAAAGGCGAGGCCGTGAGGCGGCACTTTCCTTCTGTGTAGCTTTAAGGACCCCAATTTCGTATTTCTAGAAAATCACAAGGCAGACACGAAGCAGATCATTCATTTCTTCCTACTGCCTTACCCATAACTAAAGCAAGGGGGAGGGAGAGTGAGTTAAATCGAATGACATTTCAGGTAAATCATCTGATTAGGAAGAAGACTGTAATCTATTGTGAAAAATAAGATGCCTAAATTTTCTTCCATTGCTCTCCTTCAGACATTGTAACTGTTGTCATACATTTTACATATTATAAACCCACAATACACTGTTCTTACTTTTTCATAACAACAGAGGAGTCAATTAACAAAAAGACCTAACAATCCTAAATGTTTATGCACTCAATAACAGAGCTTTAAAATATATGAAGGATAAAACAGAACTGTGAAGAGAAATAGACACAACTACATGGAGGCTTCAATATCCTTTCCCCAATAACTGACAGAACAAGTAGACAGAAAATCAGGATACAGAAGATTTGAGCATCACTATCAACTTGATACACCTGCCATTTATAGAATATTCTACTCAACAAGCCCATTTTCAAGTGCACATAAAGTATTTACCAACATAGACTATATTCTGGGCCACAAAACAAGTCTCAATAAGTGTAAAAGGATTCCAATATGTTCTCTGCAAAAATAGAATTAAGGGGTTCCCTGGTGGCGCAGTGGTTGAGAATCCGCCTACCAACACAGGGGACATGGGTTCGAGTCCTGGTCCGGGAAGATCCCACATGCCAAGGAGCAACTAAGACTGTGCGCCACAACTACTGAGCCTGTGCTCTAGAGCCCGCAAGCCACAACTACTGAAGCCTGTGCACCTAGAGCCCGTGCTCCGCAACAAGAAAAGCAACCGCAATGAGAAGCCCACACACCATAACGAAGAGTGGCCCCTGCTTGCAGCAACTACAGAAAGCCCACGTTCAGCAACGAAGTCTCAATGCAGCCAAAAAATAAAATGAAATAACTTTTTTTAAATGGAATTAAATTAGAAATCAATACCAGATCTCTGGAAAATCCCCAAGTAATTAGAAACTAAGTAATATACTTCTAAATAATGCGAGGGTCAAAGAAAAAATCAAAAGGGAATTTAGAAAGTATTCTGAACTGAATGAAAATGAAAACAACTTATCAAAATGTGTGGGAAGCTGCTAAAGCAGCACTTGGGAGAAATTTATAGTACTTAACACCTATACTAGAAAAGAAAGATCTCAAATCAGTGACCTCAGCTTCTGAAACAGAAAAACAAATTAAAGTAAGTAGAGGAAAGGAAATATAAAGATCAGAGCAGGTAGCAATGAAATAGAAATCAGAAAATTAACAGAAAAATCAATGAAACAAAAAATCAGTTGAGATCAAACCCTCAGCCAGACTGATCAAGTTAAAAAGATATAAATTACCAATATTAGGAATGACAGAGTACAGTACATCAGTACAGATCTACAGACATTAAAAGAATAAAAAATATTCTGAACTTTATGGCAATAAATTTGAAAACTTAAACGGACAAATTCCTTGAAAGAAACCAAATACCAAGGCTCACTCAAGAAAAAGCTAACATGAATAGCTCTATATCTATGAAAGAAATTGAATTTTTAGTTAAAAATCTTCCTGTGAGGAAATCTCCAGGCCCAAATGGCTTCACTGATGAATTTTACCAAACATTTAAGGAATAAAGAATTCTACACAAACTCTTTTGGAAGATGGAAAAGGAAAAAGTATTTCCCAACTCATTCTATGAGGCCAGCATTACCCCATACCAAAACCAGACAAAGACAATACAAGAAAACTACACACCAATATCATTCGTGAATGCAGATGTTACGAGTTGTAAACAAGGGACTTCCCTGGTGCTCCAGTGGTTAGGACTCCACACTTTCACTGCCGGGGCCCGGGTTTAATCCCTGATCAGGGAACTAAGATCCCACAAGACGCGCAGCCCAGCCAAAAAAAAAAGTTGTAAGCGAAATTTTGACAAATCAATTCCAGTAATATATAAAAAGGATAATACATCATGTACAAGCAGGGTTCACCCCAGGAATGCAAGACTGGTTTAAAATATGAAAATCAATCAATGTAATTCACTATAGTAACAAACTAAAAAAAGGAAAACCATACAATTATCTGAACAGATACAGAGGAAGCATCTGAAAAAATTCAGCATCCATTCCTGAAGAAAAACTCTGAGCAAACAGGGAATAGAAGGGAACTTCCTCAACCGCCTAAGGGTCATCTACAAAAAGCCAACCGATGGCAGAAAGCATACTTCATAGTCAAAAACTGAATGCTTCCCCCAAGATCAGGAATAAGAGAAGGATTTCCATTCTCACCACTACTGTTCAACCTTGTACTAAGCTTCTTGCCAGTGTAATCAAGCAAGAGAAAGTAAGAAAAGGCATCCAGATTGGAAAGGAAGGAATAAAACTGTCTTTACTCACAGATGCTATGATCATCTACGGAGAAAATCTACTGGAGTCAATAAAAAAGCTACTAGAACTACTAAGTGAGTTTAACTAGGTCACAAGATATAAGATTAATGTACCAAAACACTTGTATTTCTAGATAGTAGCAACAAATGATTGACAATTTATAAAAATGTCACAATAGTATCCAAAAAATATGAAATATTAAGGGATAAATTAACAAAAGATTTTCTCCCCAAATTGATCCATAGCAACACAATCCCAATAAAAATTCCAGAGGGTTTTTTGTAGAGTATGTCAGATGTAAAAAGAAGACATGAAACTACATAGATAGTATGATTTTTAACTCTAAATTAAAATCAGGCAATGACAAGGTCTTGAAAGAAATGGACTAAACTTGTTAGCTGGAGTTGTGTTTGGGTCATGGGCTTTAAAGAATGTTTACTTCTATTTTTATCTCTTTCCAAGTTTTCTTAAGTAGATATGTATTAATTTCTATAATAATAATAATAAACATTTAAGTTGGCTACCAAATGACTGTTCTGCTTTGTATAAAACTATATGAAGATACCTCCATATGCAAATCATACAATAAACTATTCTAAGCATATTTAGAAAAATTTAATATACTACAAATAAGATAATAAGGCAGAGCTATTTTCAGAAATGACCAGTTGTTGAAGTTTCAGAAATGAGAACCAGGAAATAAACTTACCGATAACCTCAGAACACCAAAATTGGCAAAATCATAAATGAGAATCTGGTAGAACAGTTCTTCACTGAAAATAAAAATGAAGTGACATTAAGGAAAAGCTGAATCCATGCTTCAGAGCCAAGCAGTAGGGACAAAATGGGAGAGATAACCCGAGACGGGTAGGACAGAGATGTGCTGCTTTGCGGTGGCCTTTCTAACAGTCCTGGGATCTCCTGCTCCACCAGGGCTTTGGTGGCCGGCCTCTGCACACAGGTCAGACCACTAAGACCATCTGCCTTGTCATCACCCGTGCTCCGTCCCCACCCCTCTGGTGCTGTAAAAGGTTCTAACACTCAGTAGTGATAAAGTTAAGAAGGAGTTTTTGTTTGCGCACCTTTTCCCCACTTGCAAAGAATCCTATAAATCACTTCTTTTACAACTCACCATTTAAAAAATATGGGCTGTATAGGGAGGGCAGGGACGTGACCCCGGTTTTAAATCCAATCAGTTGGATTTAAAGGGCTGAGAGTGGGCGGTGCAGCAGACGTCCGCCAGAGCATCTCCCACAGTACCCTGCTGTACACAGCACACGCTGCAATGCTCCACCAGCACTAAGCCCTTAGCACCCAGTTCACAGCAGCCAACTTTTATTGAGCACTGGGCATCTAGCAAACCCAGGCATCTCATGTAATTTTACCTTCACAAAACCCTGCAAGTTAAGTAGTAATAACCCAAATTTCTCATCTTACAGATGAGAAATCCGAGACACAGATTAGGAAAGTGACTTGTCCATGGTCACATAAATGGTAAATGGTTGAGCCCAGATGTGAAACGACATGTGACTCTAAAGCCAGGGCCCTTTCCAACTATGTCATCCTGCTCTCCCCGGCTTTTCCTGCCTCTGCCTCCAGGACTACTCTTCTAGCAGCTCTGCTTTTTTCACATCCGCACCGATTTACCTAAGTTTGGTGGTGTTGAGAAGGTATAACTTGGTCTGATGCTGTGCCAAGGCCCACTGAGGATTCACACAGCCCACAAATGAGTGGTTACGCAGCACCTCCCGGAGAGCTGGAAAACAAGACACAGGTCAGTAACTGCACCCCACCAACACCTCTCTGCAGCCCAAAGCACCAGAACTAGAGACAACAAACAGGTACCTGAATGGAACCTCTTGCTGAAAGTACACACAAAGAAGGAATAAGATAGAACTAATCTTTCAAAATGCAACAAGGAATTGCCAAAAGATTTAGGAATACTCAAAGATCACCATCCAAGACAAAGCAGGAAGCCAGAGAAGTAACAAGAGCTCTGAAACCAGCTTTATCCAAAGACACTGGAGGAACTGCAGGTATCAAGAACTTCAGTTTTTGCAGGCTCTGAGGTGTAGAGAAAGAAAAACAGAAGCCTAGGAATGTTGCGAAATGTGGACTGTAACAGGAGGCCACTTCCCCTTTTGCAGCCAGGATTCACACTAAGCAGGTTGCTTGACAACTTAAAGTGGAGATTTTAGTTTAAACTGATTCCAGGGCTGACTGTTCCTCCAGGTTCCTGATAGAATCAAATGCAAATTCTCTCTGGAGAAATTCATCTTCAACCCAGACTTCAAATAATTCCTCACAGATAAAGTACCAGGACTTAGTGGTCAAAAAGTTACAAAATACACAAAGAAACTAGGCACCAAGAATTAGAATCCAGAAGAAATCACAGAATCACATCTGCCAAGTTTTAGAGACTGGAAATATTGGCAAAGATGATAAAATAATAAGCATGTTCAGTATGCTTAAGAGGTATTAAAACATTGAATAAGTGACAGGAGACTATCAAAACTGATCAAGGAAAGACAAATATGGTATCACTTACATGTGGAATCTAAAAAATAATACAAATAAACTTATTTACAAAACAGAAACAGACTCACACACAAAGAAAACAAATTTATGGTTACCAAAGAGGAAAGCAGGTGGGGATTAATTAGGATTATGGGATTAACAGATATACACTACTATATATAAAACAAGGACCTACTGCATACCACAGCGAACTATATTCAACATCTTGTAATAACCTAGAATGGAAAAGAATCTGAAAAAGAATGTGTGTGTGTGTGTGTGTGTGTGTGTGTGTGTAACTGAATGACTGCTGTACATCTGAAACTAATATTGTAGATCAACTATAGTGCAATTTAAAAAATAAATAGAAAAAGGAAACAGAAATAACACCAATCTTACATAAACTCTTTCAAAAAATAAAGGAAGAATAATTCCTACCTCACAAGGTTAGCATAACCCTAATACCAAACCTGAGAAGACATTGAAAAAAGGAAAATTTTAGACCAATATCCTTTACAGTCATAGGTGCAAAAATCCTAAACAAAACATCAGCAAATTAAATCCAGCAATATATTAAAAAAAAAAAAAAAGAATAATACAATCAAGAAGAGATAAGCCCAGGAAAGCAAGGTGATTTAGCGTCTGGAAAATCTCACCATATTAACAGAATAAATGAGAAACACATGATCATTTTAGATATAGAAAGAGTATTAGACAACAACAATTTATAATTAAAAACTCTCAACAAACTAGGAACAGAAAATAACTTCCTTAATCTGAAAAGGGCATCTATGAAAAACCTCCAGCTAACATCATGTTTAATGGTTAAATACTGAATGTGTTCTTTCCACAATGGAGAACAAGATAATTAACACCCATGCTCACTCATCCTATCTGACGTTGTACTGGGGGTCCTAACCACTGTAGTGAGGCAAGGAAACAGTATAAAAATATGAAAGGAAAAAAGTAGAACTGTCTCTATCTGCACCTTTGGCAAGGTCACGTGATACAACATCTTTTGTATTTTAATACGCTAACAGGTGGGGGTCAAAATACCATGGTAAACAATGGGGAAAATGATTTTATTCTGACTCAATCTTAAAAATTTAAACCAAAGTTAATAAAAATAAGTTTATATTAAAAATGATCAAGGAGATTTCAAAAAAAAACAAATAAAATTTCTAAAAATAAAAAATATAATAACTGAAATTAAAAATCAAGATAGACTGGGGCTTCCCTGGTGGCGCAGTGGTTGAGAATCTGCCTGCTAATGCAGGGAACACGGGTTCGAGCCCTGGTCTGGGAGAATCCCACATGCCGCGGAGCAACTAGGCCCGTGAGCCACAACTACTGAGCCTGTGTGTCTGGAGCCTGTGCTCCGCAACAAGAGAGGCCGCGATAGTGAGAGGCCCGCGCACCGCAATGAAGAGTGGCCCCCGCACCGCGATGAAGAGTGGCCCCCGCTTGCCACAACTAGAGAAAGCCCTCGCACAGAAACGAAGACCCAACACAGCCAAAATTAAATAAATTGTCTAAAAAAAAAAAATGGCATGAACATTACCACAATAAAGGGGGAAAATACTCTAAAAAAAAAATCAAGATAGACTGAACAGAGTGGACAAAGTTGGCAAGGTAATTAATGGTAAGGTAGATCTAAAAAAATTATCCGAAGTGCAGCACAGAGAGACAAAGAAATGGAAAATATGAAAGACAGCTTATGCAATATGGAGAAGAATAAATATGTAAGTAAGTCCCGGAAGGGGCAGGGGACAGGGAGAGACAGTAACTGGAGACTCTCAAGACAAAAGATCAGAGAATATCCCAGAAGTGATGAAAGACACCAAACCTCAGCTCCAGGAAGCCCAACAAAATCCACACCTGAGATAAGCAGGACACTAAAGAGATCTTAAAAGCTCTCAGAGAGAAAAGAGAGAATACCCACAAAGTATTAAAATATAAGACTGACAGCTGAATTTTCAACAGCAACAATAGAAGCCAACGACTGATAAAATAACACCTTCAATGCATTGAGAAAAGAATAATTGCCAATCTGGAATTTTAAACCCAGCAAAGAAACTTATCAAAATAAAGATGGATTAGACAAAGCAAAACTCAGCTTGCCATCTCAGGCCCCACAGAAGGAGGTGCTTAGGGCAGACCATGAAAGGTCTGAGGAAAAGAATTATGAGCAGAAAATATTGGCTAAACCCAAACAAACTGACAGTAACAACATAATATGGAACAATGAGATATACACATGGAAACTGTGACTATAACACCATATACCAAAAATTAATTCCAGGTGGACTAGAGATTTAAGTATAAGCATTTTAGGAGACAATATAAGAATATAGATTTAATTATCCCAGAGATAGAAAGAATTTCCTAAATAAGATTAAAAGGCCAATGTGTGGTAGAGGAGTGATCAAGATGGCAGAGTACTAGGACATGAAGCTCACCTCCTCCCACAAATACAACAAAAATACATCTACATGTGAACAATTCTCACAGGATACCTACTGAACACTGGCAGAAGACCTTAGACCTCTGAAAGGGCAAGAAAATCTCCAAGTAACCAAGTGGGGCAAAAAAATAAATAAATAAATAAGAAAGCGAGAAAGGAATCGGGACAGGACCTGCATCCCTGGGATGAAGCTGTAGAAGAGGAAAGGTTCCTGTACCCTGGGAAGTCCCGTCACCAGTGGGGAATCAACCAGGACAGAGGGGGAGGTTCAGAACCTCAGAGAACACAGCAACCAGTTTGCAGCAGTTAGAACAGAAAAAGACATGCACAGACAGTCAGTACCACAGCTCTGCACTTCTGAGCCTGAGACACCTATCTGCCGATACAGGTGGGGGCTGGGTGCGGAAGCTTGAGCTTCAGAGATCAGACCCAGAGAGAGGACTGGGATGGACTGCACGGAAACAGCCTGAAGGGGCTGGAGCCTGGTGCAACCACACCTGATGGTGTATGCAGAGGAAGCCTGGGCTGCCTTAGAGGCCAGGTGCCATTGTGTCAGTAGTGCGTGAGGGGAGGGGCGGGAACCACCACTACAGCCTTTCTACCCGCGAGAGCTCTAAGGCAGCAAGACACTGCCTACAGGAGCTCCAGGAGCAGTCACGAGTCGCTGCTGTTCCCGGGACTTCAGGAGCAGTCTCGAGCTGCGCACCTTGCCCTCCTAGACTCCAGGAGCAGTCCCGAGCCACCTCCATTCTAATCATGCGCTCTGGGGGCACACGTGAGCTGCCACTGCCACTGAGAACTCCACGACCAGGCACCAGCCACAATATCTACACATCCACTATCAAGAGGTAACAGCCAGCACACACTAAGGAAAGAGGTAGCAGACATCCAGACTAAAAACAGCCCTCACACCAAAAACTCTTAAACCCACACAAGCTACACAGGGAGGCTTCCACATATAAATAGCCCTCCAAGACCACAGCAGATAATTGTTTCTCCTAAACTCATAGAGCAAGAGAACTATAAGTAAAATGAAGAAGCAGAGGAACCACTCCCAATTAAAAAACCAAGAGAATTCCCCTGAAATAACAAACAATGAAACAGACCTCTTCAGTCTAAGAGACACTGAGTTCAAAAAGGCGATAATGAAAATACTGAAGGAATTTAGAAAGGCTATTGACAGAAATGCAGAGTACTGTAAAAAGGAACTAGAAGCTATAAAGAGGGACCAAGAAAAATTAGAAAACTCATTTGCTGAGATGAAAACTGAACCAAAGACAATGAATAGCAGAATAAATAATGCAGAAGAATGAATAAGTAACCAGGAAGATAGAATAATGGAAATGACCCAATCAGAACAGCAGACAGAAAGCCAAATGAAAAAAAAAAAAAAAAATGAAAGCAACATAAGAGACCTATGGGATAATATAAATTGTGCCAATGTATGCGTAATAAGGATTCCAGAAGGGGAAGAAAGAGAAAAGGGGATCAAAAATGTATTTGAAGAAATTATGGCTGAAAACTTCCCAAACCTAAAGAAGGAAACAGATATCCAGGTACAGGAAGCACAGAGGATACCAAACAAGGGAAACCCAAACAGACCTACACCAAGACATATTATAATAAAAATGGCAAAAGTTAAAGAGAGGATTCTAAAGGCAGCAAGAGAAAAACAAAGGAGGCAAGGGAACCCCCATAAGGCTATCAGCTGATTTCTCTACAGAAACACTGCAGGACAGAAGGGAGTGGAAAGATACAACCAAAGTCCTAAAAGGGAAACATCTGCAACCTAGGATACTCTACCCAGCAAGATTATCATTTAGAATAGAAGGAGGGATAAAGAATTTCTCAGACAAGCAAAAACTAAAAGAATACAGCAATACTAAACCTATCCTAAAGGAAATATTGAAAGGTTTTCTCTAAATAGAAAAGAATCCATAGGAAAGAGAAAATCACCATCAGAAAGCAAGTCACCTAAATAAGCCAGTACACAGATTAAAAAAAAAAAATTCTGTGAAACTAATAATAACCACAATGAAACAGCAAAAGGATGAACATGAAGATGTAAATAAGGAGATCAAAATCATAAAATGTGGAGGAGAAAAGTAAGAAAATGTAGATTTTTTTTTTCATTCCCTAGAATGTGTTTGAGCCTAAATGACTACCAGTCTAAGACAAGTAGATATAGGAAGGGGTTAATATACTTGAAAAATGGTAACCACAAATCAAAAACATACAATAGATTCACAAAAACCAAAAAGAAGAGAACATAAGCATAATACAAAAGAAAATCATCAAACCACAAAAGGAAAAACAAAAAAGGGACAAAGAAGAAATATAAAATCAAAGGGAAAACAAAGTTTAAAATGGCAATAAATACATATCTATCAATAATTACCTTAAATGTCAATGGACTAAACACTCCAATCAAAAGACAGAGTGGGAGATTGGATAAAAAAGCAAGAGCCTATAATATGCTGCCTACAAAAGACCCACTTTAGAGGAAAGGACACACATAGATTGAAAGTGAGGAGATGGAAATAGGTATTTCATGCAAACTGAAATGAAAAGAAAGCAGGGGTTGTAATATTCATATCAGACAAGATAGACTTTAAAACAAAAGCCACGAAGAAAAATCTAAGGACACTATGTAATAATAAAAGAATTAATACAAGAAGAGGATTATTACATTCATATATGCACCTAATACAGGTCAACATATATGCAACTAATACAGGAGCACCCAAATACATAAGATAAATACTAAAAGACATAAAGGGAGAAATTGACAAAAAAACAATAACAGTAGGAAACTTTAACGTCCCACTCACATCAATGGACAGATATTCTGGATAGAAAATCAGTGAGGCAACAGAGATCCTAAATAATACAATAGAACAGTTAATTAGACTTAATTGATATTTTCAGGACATTACATCCAAAAAAAATTCTTTCCAAGTGCACATGGAACATTTTCTAGGATTGACCACATACTAGGGCACAAAACAAGCCTCAACAAATTTAAGGATATAGAAATTGTCTCGAGCATCTTTTCTGACCACAACAGCATGAAACTAGAAATCAACCACAGAAATATGTGGAAAAAATGATTACATGTAGGGCTTCCCTGGTGGCACAGTGGTTGAGAGTTCACCTGCCGATGCAGGGGACACGGGTTCGTGCCCCAGTCCAGGAAGATCCCACGTGCCGTGGAGCGGCTAGGCCTGTGAGCCATGGCCACTGAGGCTGTGCGTCCGGAGCCTGTGCTCCACAACGGGAGAGGCCACAACAGTGAGAGAAAAAAAAAACAATTACATGGAGACTAAACAACATGCTACTAAAAAAACCCAGCAGGTCAATAATGAAATCAAAGAAAATTTAAAAATACCTTGATATGAATGACAATAAAAATACAACCATACAAAATCTATGGGATGCAGCAAAACCCTTTCTTAGAGGGAAGTTCACAGCCATATAGACCTTCCTCAAAAAACAAGAAAAATCTCAAACAACATAATATACCACTTAAAAGAATTAGAAAAAGAAGAACAAAACCTAGTCAGCAGAAGGAAAGAAATACTCAAGATCAGAGAGAAAATAAATAAAATAGAGATTAAAAAAAAATAGAAAAAAATCAATAAACCAAGAGCTGGTTCTTTAAAAGGTTAAACAATATCGACAAACCTCTGGCCAGGCTCACCAAGAAGAAAAGAGAGAGAACCCAAATAAACAAGATAAGAAATGAAAAAGGAGACATAACAACCAACACCACAGAAGTACAAAAAACCATAAGGGAATACTATGAACATGCCAACAAATTCAACAACCTAGAAGAAATAGACAAGTTTCTAGAAACATACAGCCCACCAAAACTGAATCAAGAAGAAACAAATAATTTGAACAGACCAATCACTACTAATGAAAGTCCACGACCAGATGGCTTCACAGGCAAATTCTACCAAACCTACAAAGAAGAATTTATACTGATCCTTCTCAAACTCTTCCAAAACATTGATGAGAACACTCCCAAAGACATTCTTATGAAGCCACCATCACCCATGACACTAAAACCAAAGACACCACCAAAAAAGAAAATTAGAGGCCAATATCTTTGATGAATATAGATGTTAAAGTTCTCAAAAAAATATTAGCAAACCAAATCCAACAACACATAAAAAAGATCATACACCACAGTCAAGTGGGATTCATCCCAAGTTCACAAGAATGGTTCAACATTTGCAAATCAATCAATGTGATACACCACAGAAACAAAAGAAAAGACAAAAACCACATGATCATTTCAATAGATGCAAAGAAAGCATTTGACAAAATTCTACATCCATTCATGATAAAAAAAACTCTTACAAAAGTGGGCATAGAGGAAACATATCTCAACATAATAAAAGCTATTTATGACAAATCCACAGCCCATATAATACTAAAAACAGTGAAAAGCTGAAAGCCTTCCCACTAAAATCTGGAAAAAGACAAGGATGCCCACTCTCGCCTCTTCTATTCAACATACTATTGCAAGACCTAGTCACTGCAATCAGATAAGAAAAAGAAATAAAAGGTATCCAAATTGGAAGGGAAGAGGTAAAATTGTCATTATATGCAGATAACATGATTCTATATACAGAAAACCCTAAAGACTCCACACAAAAACTACTAAAACTGATAAATGAATTCAACAAGGTAGCAGGATACAAGATTAACACACAGAAATTGGTTGCATTTCTTTACACTAACAATGAAATATCAGAAAGAGAATGTAAAAAAACAATACCTTTCAAAATCGCACCCCCCAAAATAAAATATTTAGGAATAAACCTGACCAAGGAGGTGAAAAACCTATACACTGAGAACTATAAAACATTAATAAAGGAAACTGAAGATTCAAAGAAGTGGAAACATATCCCATGCTCTTGGATTGGAAGAATTAATATTGTTAAAATAGCCATACTTCCCACAACAATCTACAAATTTAATGCAATCCCTATCAAATTACCCATATTTTTCACAGAACTAAAAAAAAATCGTAAAATTCATATGGAACCATAAAAGACCCAGAATTGCCAAAGCAATCCTGAAGAAAAAGAACAAAGCAGGAGCCATGCCCTCCCAGACTTCAGACATACTACAAAGTGACAGGAATCAAAAGAGCGTGGTATGGGACTTCCCTGGTGGTCCAGTGGTTAAGACTCTGCACTTCCAATGCAGGGGGCCCAGGTTCGATCCCTGGTCAGGGAATTAGATCCTGCATGCCGCAACCAAGAGCCCACATGCCACAACTAAAGATCCCACATGTCACAATGAAGATCCCACATGCTGCAACAAACACCCAGTGCAGCCAAATAAATAAATAAATAAATAAATAAATAAACACAGAACAACAGCAACAAAAAAAAACAGCGTGGTATTGGGACAAAAACAGACATATGGATCAATGGATCAGAATAGAGAGCCCAGAAATAAACCCATATACCTATGGCCAATTAATCTTTGACAAAAAAAGCAAGCATATACTATGGGGAAAAGACAGTCTCTTCAGCAAGTGATGCTGGGAAAACTGGACAGCTGCATGTAAATCGATGAAGTTAGAACACTCCCTCTCACCATACACAAAAATAAACTCAAAATGGCTTAAAGGCTTAAACATTAAGACATGACACCATAAAACTCCTAGAAGAGCTCAAAGGCAAAACACTCTGACATAAATTGTACCAATGTTTTCTTAGGTCAGTGTCCCAAGGCAATAGAGATAAAAATAAAAATAAACAAATGGGACCTAATCAAACTTAGAAGTTTTTGCACAGCAAAGGAAACCATAAACAGAAGAAAGGTAAGCTACAAACAGGGAGAAAATATTTTCAAACAATGCAACCAATAGGCCTAGTATCCAAAATATACAAACAGCTCATACAGTTCAATAACAAAAAAACTAAACAACCCAATCAAAAAATGGGCAGAAGGGCTTCCCTGGTGGCGCAGTGGTTGAGAGTCCGCCTGCCAATGCAGGGGACACAGGTTCGTGCCCCAGTCCGGGAGGATCCCACATGCCACAGAGTGGCTGGGCCCGTGAGCCATGGCCGCTGAGCCTGCGCGTCTGGAGCCTGTGCTCTGCAACGGGAGAGGCCACAACAGTGAGAGGCCTGCATACCGAAAAAAAAAAGGGGGCAGAAAACCTAAATAGACATTTCGCCAAAGAAGACATATATTTAGGTCTTTAACCCATTTTGAGTAAGACCAGATACTATAAAACTCTTAAAGGAAAACATAGGCAGAACACTCTGACATAAATCACAGCAATATCTTTTTTGATACATCTTCTAGAATAATGTAAATAAAAACAAAAATAAACTGAAAGGCTTTTGCACAGCAAAGAAAACTATAAACAAAACGAGAAGACAACCCACAGAATGGGAGAAAATATCTGCAAACAATGCGACTGACAAGGGATTAATCTCCAAAGTTTACAAACAGCTCATGCGGCTCAATATCAAAAAAAACACAAACAACCCAATCAAAAAATGGGCAGAAGACCGAAATAGACATTTCTTCAAAGAAGACATACAGATGGGCAACAGGCACATGAAAAGATGCTCAACATCACTAATTATTAAAGAAATGCAAATCAAAACTACAATGAGATATCACCTCACACCAGTCAGAATAGCCATCATCAAAAAGTCTACAAATACCAAATGCTGGAGAGGGTGTGGAGAAAAAGGAACCCTCCTATACTGCTGGTGGGAATGTAAATTGGTACAGCCACTATGGAGAACAGTATGGAGATTCGTTAAGAAACCAAAAACAGAGCTACCATATGATCTAGCTATCCTACTCCTGGGCATATATCTGGAAAAAAACATAGTTCAAAAGGATACATGCACCCCAATGTTTATAGCATCACTATTCACAATAGTCAAAACATGCAAGCAACCTAAATGTCCATTGAGAGATGAATGCATAAAGAAGATGTGGCACATACATACAGAGGAATATTACTCAGCCATTATAAAGAATGAAATAATGCCATTTGCAGCAACATGGATGCAACTAGAGATTATCATACTAAGTGAAGGAAGTTAGAGGAAAACAAATATCATATCACTTATATACAGAATCTAAAAAACATGATAAAAATGAACTTATTTACAAAATAGAAACAGACTCACAGGCTTAGAGAACAAACTTGGCAGGGAGGGATAGACTGGGAGTTTGGGATTGACATGCCCACACTGCTATATTTAAAATAAATAACTAATAAGGACCTACTGTATAGCACAGGGAACTCTGCTGAATACTCTGTAATAACCTAAATGGGAAAAAATTTTGAAAAAGACTAGATAAATATATCTATTCTTTAGATAGATATATATAACTGAATCACTTTGCTGTACACCTGAAACTAACATAACATTGTTAATCAACTATACTCCAATATAAAATAAAATGTTAAAAAATAATATTAAAAAGTTTAAAAAATATATATGGGGGGGAGCATTCATAAAAAAATACCACATGAGCCCCAAACTGAGGGAAGATATTTTCACGTAACTGATTACTGTCTAGAATAAACATATAATGAACTTCTAAAATCAGTTAGAAAAGACCAAGCACCCAACAGAAACATGAGCAGAAAACTAGAACAGGCACTTAAGAGGAAATACACCGACTCAGCTTTATCAGTGATCAGGGAAACACGAATGAAAACCACCATTAGACACCTTTTCACTAACACCAAACTGGTAAAAAGTCTGACAATATCAAATACCGGAGAAACAGTGGAGCAAAGCAACTCTTCACACTGCTGGTGGGACCACACACTTAGCGACCCGTTTGGAAAACAAGCTGTCACTTTACAAGCCAGCAGTAACTCTAAGTGTGTGTCTACTCTGCACAGAGCTTCCCGGCCAGTGTACCAAGCTCCTGATCTGCTCAGGTCCAGGAAAGGGGCTGGGGGCTGAGAGGCAGGGGTGACACCCCTGGAGTCCTCCACATGTCCTTCCATAGCAGAATGAATGACTAAACATGTGGCAAAGTCAGGAAGTGGAATCTATTACAAGCAGAAAAAGTAAACCAGAACGTAGCAAGATGGATGAATTTTAGGAATATGTGTACACTTATATACACTGCAGAAAAACAATATAATTCCCTTTATACAAAGTTTAAAATTTGTACAAGTAAACAATAAATTTTGTAGGGCTACAAATATGGGTGGTAAAACTATAATAAAAGAAAGGAAATAATAATCACAAAATGTAGGGTCACAGTTACCCTAAGGGAGGAGGGAAGGGGCTGGACAGGGAAAGAGCACACAGGGCTGCACAGGTGATGGCAACGAGCTGTTCCTTTAAGTTAGCGTTCATTTGTTTTCTCCTGTAGATCCTACTTATGTTTCATAAGCATGATTTTGCATCTACTAATTTATCTGAGTGTGTGTGTATGTATACATATATATATATTTAATGGAAGAAGTAAACATACCACCACAAAGGGGGACAGGGAAGGGGGTGGAGACAGCAGGGCAAGGGTCTGGGGACAGCCATAAGCCTGTACATCACATTTTTACTGTACTTTTTTTTTAAGCTTGGACACCACACATGAGTTCTCACATTGTTACATAAGTTCTGCAACACTCTCTGCTCCCCCCGCAGAAATTTTCCTCATTTTTAGAATAAGTGTTCCCCTCTGTTCCCACTGGAAACTCAATGTCTCTACAAGGATGTTCTGCGTAGGTGGAAAATGATTATTTTAAAAGCTGGAGAACATCAAATAATCCTGAATAATGAGGCACTGGAGGAAAGAGAAGCAGTGTAATTCACTAAAAAAGGGTCAGAGATTTTTCCATACAGACTTTTCATCAATGCTCTGACGCATCCACAAGCCACCAAAGGCCCAGCCTGGGCAGGGGGCCGCGAGGGGGGCGTTGGCTCCCTGCAGGGGGCTCAAGCCAGGCAGGAGGTCGACAAGGAGGACAGGCAGGGCTTCTCCTCCCTGGGCTCCATGAGGCTGCTTGCACTCATTCCGGCCTCCTATCAGGACCTCTAGAACCTGTGCTTTATTCCTCTCCTAGTTACGCCCACAGCACTGGAGGTCTGCGGGCGTTTCCCTACCATTCTGCCAGCAGCAAAATAGGACCAAATGCTCTGTGCTTCAAAGCCAAACCACACATCCGAGTTCACAACGGCAGCCTAGGGTCTCAGCACGTTCTCTGAGAAGCAAGTAAAGCCACCTGAAGGAAGGGTGAGCTGTCCTCTGGTTCCTAAGGGTCACATGTGGAACTTGCTTCCTGGCAGCCCCCGGGCGCCAGGGCCTCTGGCTGCTGCCTGAGCTGATCAAGCAGCCCTTCCAGGCAGATGTCACCCTGTCACCCTGGTGACACGGCCTCTGTCTCTGTTCCAGAACGTCCCTCATTCTACCTTATGTCACAGCCGGCGATTTACCAAACACCCGCCCCCCCAACAGCGTAGACTCCTTTAAGACAGGGGTTTGAGTGCATTCAATGCATTTTCTGCCTCAGGGCTCAGCGCGGTGCAATGTCTGCTGAACTGACTTCTGGGGGGGGGGGGGTAAAATTTTTTTAATATTTATTTTTATTAATTATCATTTATTTTTGGCTGCGTTGGGTCTTCGTTGCTGCACATGGGCTTTCTCTAGTTGCAGTGAGCGGGGGCTACTCTTCGTTGCGGTGCATGGGCTTCTCATCGCAGTGGCTTCTCTTGTTGCAGAGCACAGGCTCTAGGCGTGCGGGCTTCAGTAGTTGTGGCACGGGGGCTTCAGTAGTTGCGGCGCACAGGCTCTAGAGCGCACGCTCAGTAGTTGTGCGCATGGGCTTAGTTGCTCCGCAGCATGTGGGATCTTCCTGGACCAGGGCTCAAACCTGTGTCCCCTGAATTGGCAGGCGGATTCTGAACCAATGTGCCACCAGGGAAGCCCCCTGAACTGACTTCTTGAACAAAAAGAAGCTGTTACATGGTGACAAACCATAGAAGAGTGTGTACACTTAAACCCAGGACTGTTCACCAAACATCAAGAAAATAAAGTTGTGGATGAAAGGCTAAGCACATTTTCAGATTCAAGCGATAGCAAGTAACTTATGACATTCCTCATCCTCCTTAACAGATCAAAATTATGTGACTGGCAATAAGTAACTTAGTCATTATTAATCCAGGATAAGCCTAATTCCATGGAACACGTGACGGGACACCAGGCCAGAAATTATCTTCGTTGGTTGCTCGAAAGTGTACCCAGGAGGACTGGGTAAATCCAAAGACTCCAGAGTTGTCTGATGGAGCATTCAACTCTGACGTCCCTCAAAAATAGATTCCAGGGCTTCCCCTCTGAGGCAGCTCCTCCCAATCCCTCCTTCAGCAAAGATCTCCTGAGTCCCCGAGCCAGGCACTCTGCCAGGTACCGCGATGAAATAATCACACAAATAAGTGCAACTAAGAACATCGTTAAAGGAAAGCATCTTACTTCCTTCCTGGGCCAGGGTCACAGCTCTGTGGGGGCACAGCCAGGCTCTGGCCTGCCTCCCCAGATCTGAGCTTCAGAGAAATCCCCATAGGCATTCAACTCAGAGACAAGCAGCACCCCGGCCTGGGGCCGCATCAACAGACGCAGTGAGCAGGGCCCAAGGCAGCGGCACCCCACCCCCACCTTTGCACATGGCGTCTCAGGTGTTCACCACAACAGCCCGGTAAGGGCTGTAGCAGGAACACCATTTCACAGAGCAGGGAAAGGCCCCACAAAGGTGAACAGACTTCTGAGTGGCTACGGAATGGTGTAGCTGGCAGGGGCTTCAGCAGAGTCCTCCTGGCTCCAAAGTGCTCACCCCACTCCCCACACCAGGACTGGGACTCCCTCTGTAGACCCTACCCTGCATGTCTGAAAATAGCCTCAAGTCTGAGGGATCAGGGATCACATGCTGTGCTCATCCCAACATGTGATCTAGAGCAGCTGATCTAGTTTTGCACCTAAATACTGGGCTAGCATCTCTGATGCAAGCCACACCAGTAACGACCCACCCTCCACAGGGCAGGCACCCAGGCCAGTTTTGCCTTGTAGGGATGTTCCAACTAATCTGTCCTCTCCATCTTCCATTTCCTTATCTTTAAAACAGAGATAACAGCATCTGCTCTGCCTCCCTCACAAGACTATTCTAGAATTAAATGAGGTAACACTCATGAACATACAATTTCAGAACATTTAGATTCATCAGCACTTCATCAATGAACTCCAAACCTGACCAAACCTGGTGCAGGTTAGCTTTGTACTGCACTGAAAACAGTTTGCAACTATTCAGAAATTTATTGAAATTATAACTTTAAATAGCCTGCTTTGCATAAGGAATACAAATCCTTAAAGAAAACTCAGTAAATTCCAAATCTGAGGGAGTCTGTCAATTAATCAACTGTGAGGAAGGCTGCTAAATAAATCAAGTCATGGCCCAACCTCCTCTTAATTATTTAAAATGGTTTTAAAAGCTCCCAGCTTGAAGGCCAATAACAGAGGGAAAGAGCAATGGGAGAAAATCTTAACGGAAACAGAAATCAGAAGCCAACTGGCAGCGCCGTCTGCAAGTTGCAAGGCCTTAGTCACAGGAAGCATATAGCCTTCCAAGGGAACAGGCCCCCTATGCCTTTCCCCACATGCAGACACACAAAGGCCCAGAGTGCGAAGAAAAGAAAGAACGGGCAAGGAAAGGCAAATTGAGGCCTTCCTGCATTCATTCAAACAAGCAGTAACTGAGAGAGATGTAAGGGGCCTCTGAGTCAGAGTAGCTGTTTAGGAGGCTAACAGTCAGTGGGAAAGGCACTAAATTGCTCCTTGGCCACGCCGCACAGCTTGTGGGATCTCAGGTCCCTGACCAGGGATCAAACCTGGGCCCTCAGCAGTGAAAGCGCAGAGTCCTAACCACTGGACTGACAGGGGATTCCTCACTCATTTCTTTTAGAAGTCCAGGTTGTCATATTTTAAGATAACTTTCAACACTGCTATAAAATTTTAACTTGTTTAATCAAGAAATGTGTAGTAGGGCTTCCCTGGTGGTGCAGTGGTTGAGAGTCCGCCTGCCGATGCAGGCATGGGTTCATGCCCTGGTCCGGGAGGATCCCACATGCTGCGGAGCGGCTGGGCCCGTGAGCCATGGCCGCTGAGCCTACGCGTCCAGAGCCTGTGCTCCGCAACAGGAGAGGCCACAGCAGTGAGAGGCCCAAGTACCATAAAAAAAAAAAAAGAAAGAAAGAAAGAAATGTGTAATAGATGAAAAATGGCAAGGCCAGGGCTAAACTGTGTAGGCTCAAGTGCAGAGCCGCCCAGTGGAGCCCAGCAATGATGGCTCCACCTGGAGCACGACTGTAACTCAACAAGTGGGGTCAGGACTGCTATTAGGGCCAAGTCACTATCACACACCTCAGTCCCTGTGTCAGTTCATCCCTGGGAGGTGACGAGGTCCCTTCCATTACTAAAACCGTAAAGTTAGTTTTGGAGTAATGGGGACTCAAATGGAGTTTTATACTCAGGTGTTCTGAAAGCTATTTCTGAGGGATTTTTCACTTTAGGATATAAAAATATCTATTGACTCCTTACTCTGTACCAAGTGTTTTACTTACATTTTCTCTCTAACCAGCACAATAATCTTCAAGCGTGAAATTAATCTCATTTTACAGATGAGGAAAAACTGAGTCACAGAAAAGTTAGGTCATGAGTCTAAGGTCACACAACAGAAGCAGTAGTGCCCAGATACAAACTAGGGCCCCCCAGAGCCTGTGCACTTTCAGCAACAGCACACCCAGGGCAGGCCGTGCTGCTTTTAGCTAAGACAGAAATCAAACTGAAGATTATTTAAATGACCGCTTTACTCTGACTCCTCTGGTTTAACGAGAGTACCAATTAATTCTAACTAAAACCAGAGACTACTTTTCCCTTCTCTCCCAGTTGAAAATTATTTTTCAGCTGCTGCTGCTGTGGGTTACTAAAGGAAGCGAGGTTTGTTCAGCACACTGCAGAGGCTGTCCCAACACAAACGCTTCCTGAACTTCCCAAACCTTCACATTAGCAGTTCTGGCCCTGGGAGTCGCAGGCAGCCCTCAGCACTTACGTACTCTCATGTCCCCGCTCACTGATTTCTTCCTGGAGACTCAGAATGCTGGTAAGGTTAATGATCCTTCTCCGGGGGGTACAAGCTGCTGTCATTTCCTTTTGGGATGCATCCTCCACCATTTCCAAATCAGAGCCTTCCCGATGTCTCTTTCTGCAAAGTAAACAAGGAACTGGCAGGTCATAACTATCTTAAACTGTTTCAAACTCAGTCAAATTTTGTGCCTTGCATTTTGGAGAAGGGAGCAGCTTCTCTGTGCCAGCTCTCCACATCTGGGGAGGGCTCCCTGTGCTGGAGGCGGCCAGCCAGATCAGGATGTCCTCCCAGATGCTGCTTCCCTGACACCCCTCAAGCCTTATTAGTGGCCACTGCAGGCAGCAGGGCTTTGGAGTCTGGCTCAGCCCGGAGACATGCAGGGTCTCGATCAAGTGCGCTGACCTCACCACATCTCATTCATTCAGCCCTCCATCCATCCGTCCATCGGGCACTGTTATAGTACCAACCTCACACAGCCATGACAAAGTGCCTGCCCTCACCATGCTACCTTTCTAGTGGGAGAGTCAAACAGCAACCGAAGAAAGATCATTTTAAGTAGCAACAAATACTGTGAGGAAAATAAAACAAGGTAACAGAATGAAGGAGAAGCAAGAGAACTTTAGATTAAATGGACGAAGAAGGTCTCTGGTAAGAGGCGACATCCGAGTTGAGACCTGGGCGACAAGAAGCCGGAGAGTTCCTGCACCGAGGGACCAGCAAAAGCAAAGGGGTGAGAGCTCAGGGAGGTCGGGTCAGCACTGGAGCAGCGTGGCCAAAGCGCCACGAAGGGGAGGAGAGTGATGAGCTGGGGGCGGGCAGGCTGGTTTCACCCCAAGTGCCGTGGGAAGCACTGGTTTTCAGCAAGGAGTGAGACACCCTGGTTCCTGGTTCAGAAAGATTCCTCTGCTGTGTGGTAAATGGCTCGCAGCATTAAGTCCCCAAGTGATAAACAGAAATGTCACACTTCCCAGCAGGGCTGTTAAGAGCATTAACTGAGATAATGCATATTAAGTATCTGGCACACAGTGGATGCTCAGTGAACGTTAGCATCCTTTATTATTCTCTGAAAACAAATCCTTAGAAGCCATCTCCCTAGACTGACTTGGAAGTGAGCAAACCAGAGTTAAAAAACTCACCCAAGTTCCACTGGGCAATCAGAGCCAGGGTTTCAGTGGTCAGACACCAGGGGGATGTGCGGCCTCAGGCAAAGGACTTCACCCTGAGCTCCAGGGTCAGTACCCGCACACACTGAATAAGGAACATCCACCTTACAGATGTCAGTG
This sequence comes from Stenella coeruleoalba, assembly GCF_951394435.1. Lineage (NCBI taxonomy): Eukaryota > Metazoa > Chordata > Mammalia > Artiodactyla > Delphinidae > Stenella > Stenella coeruleoalba. The sequence goes on from NC_137156.1 coordinate 56,193,886, forward strand.
AGATGTCCTTGAAGCACCCACAGAGTGTACACTGAAGATGCTCAAAATTAACTGACAGTCATTAGTACGGCTGTTCCTGCCCCCTCTCTCTAACTCTCGTTCACCACTAGCTCATGCACTTCAGGGAGTTTCATAATTTGAACTGAGAAACTGTTCTTCTGAAAGGAGTGAAAGCAGCTTGCAGTAGGATGGAAGAATCCTCCAGATATTTTAGGCCCCCCTTTCCAGCCACCTCTGCTGTTGAGGCTTTATCAAAATTCAATACTAAAATTAAAGGATAGATCTTCTTTTTTTCTGATGTGTTTTTAAATAATGTTTGGAATCACGGACATTTAAGATATTTCAAAGGCCACTGTGATGGGTGACTCTAAAGCCATGGTCAAAGGCCAACAGTAGACCAGGCCAAAGCACCAACCCATTGGAGGGAGAGGGCAAATCAGGGAGAGAAGATGCAAGGGGTTTGTGACAGTCCAAGATAGAAGGTAGTTTCATTAAAGAACGAAGGAGGACTTCCCTGGTGGCGCAGTGGTTAAGAATCCACCTGCCAACACAGGGGACACGGGTTCGAGCCCTGGTCTGGGAAGATCCCACATGTCGCAGAGCAACTAAGCCCATGCGCCTCAACTACTGAGCCTGTGCTCTAGAGCCCGCGTGCCACAACTACTGAAGCCTGCATGCCTAGAGCCCGTGCTCCACAACAAGAGAAGCCACCACAATAAGAAGCCCGCGCACCGCAACAAAGAGTAGCCCCTACTCACAGTAACTAGAGAAAGCCTGCGCGCAGCAACAAAGACCCAATGCAGCCAAAAATAAAGTAAATAATTTTTTTAAAATAGTTTAAAATAATAATGATAATAACGAAGGAGGCAAGCTGTGCTTTCCCACAAGGCCATACCTGGGGTTCTCAGGGCTGGAAGAGGGCCCTCTCTTCTCTGACGAGTCTGCAGTCCTCTTTGCTGCATCCTCCTCCAAGCCCTGATTCTTGGCAGCCACTTCAGCAGGAGCTGAGAGTTCAAGCATTTCCTCATCCTGCTGCCTGGCCCCGCTACTAGAAGCAGCTGTCCTGTCCTCTACGACAACAGCCTGGGGCTGACTGGATAGGGCTTTGCTCACAGGCTGCACGAAGGCATCGAGTTTCTGTTCCCGGCAATCTGTGCGGACCATCTGGTGGGCATACACCTTGTCGCCACTTCCAGCAGTAGATGAGAGGGTCACACCTGTTGTGGATTTAACCACTTCCCCAGAGGGGCCAGTAAGACCTGGTAGTAAAGTCTGTGTCAAAAAAGATGACAGTGGGAAGAGTCAGTGTATGAAGGACAGAAGCACAGGTCCCAAAATGGAGTAAAAGCTAGAACCAGGTATATCATTACAGAATTATTATAGAAGCAATTCTGACCAAAATTTGAAGTATGAAATTAAAAATACACAAATAAAAAATTCAGCTAAATCCTTATAATTTAAAAACTGGTTTGAGGGCTTTCCTGGTGACGGAGTGGTTAAGAATCCACCTGCCAATGCAGGGGACACGGGTTTGGGTCCTGGTCCGGGAAGATCCCACAAGCAACGGAGCAACTAAGCCCATGCACTGCAACTACTGAGCCTGTGCTCTAGAGCCCATTAGCCACAAGTATTGAGCCCACGTGCCACAACTACCGAAGTCCGCGTGCCTAGAGCCCATGCTCCACAACAAGAGAAGCCACTGCAATGAGAAGCCTGCGCACCGCAACAAAGAATAGCCCCCGCTCACCGCAACTAGAGAAAGCCCGCACGCAGCAATGAAGACCCAATGCAGCCAAAAATAAAATAAATTTATCAAAATAACCCTTAAAAAATAAAATAAAAACTGGTTTGATATAAAAATACTAGTGTAAAACTCTCATATTTTTGTCTACTTTTTATTTTTTTGCTGCCATAAGAGATTTTTTTTATTGTGGTAAAGTATACATCACATAAAATTTATCATTTAACCATTTTCAAGTGTACAGTCCTGTGGCATTAAGTACATTCACACTGTCGTGCAACCATCACCAACATCCACCCTCCCAAACGGAAACTCTCTACCCATTAAACAGTAACTCCCCATTCTCCCCTCCCCTCTAGCTCTGGCAACTACCTTCCTACTGACTATTTTTAAATATACACATTTCCTAGGTCTGTCCACTGGAAAGGCCTGAAAGCAATGACCACCCAGTAGCAATGAGGTCCCCCAATCCCAGATTATAGTGTCTAAATGCCATTCCCCACTAAAATAAACCAGAGTTCCTTGGAAAAGTGGCCAATTCCAGGGCATGGGCTGGGAAAGTACAGAGTGAGCCTACAAACATCCTGTCTCACCAGACACAAGGAAACTATCAAAAACTCATGGAATTGGGTCAAAAGGACAAGAGCCCCAGCCTGAATGGGCTTCTGCTGGCCAAAGATGGAATAATTTGACTACAACTGATTGAATTATGATGCTTGTTAACAACTATGACAAAATACTAAAAGAGAAAGAGAGAAAAATGGAGAAGCGAAAGAGGGAGGGAGAGAGGGAGAGACAGAAAAAAGTCATTAAATGTTACTGGACATTGCTAGGACACCAACCCATTTCCCTGCAAATTGATCATCAAAGGCATAGAACTCAGCATTTATCCTTACTTTCTGGTATGAACTGTATTTCAGGATAACCTGTTAGCTCTAACAAATGAGTGAAAATTATTCTGTACAGAAAATTATAGCTTATTAATAAAGAAGAAATGATAAAATCAGAAAATCATAATCTTGCAATCCTAATGAAATAACTGATGCAGGCAATGGTCATCAATGAATGGTGAAACCTTTAAGCTAATCACTAATAGTGAACTTCATGGTGAAGGAATCAGGCTGTCACCAGCTAAGCCTGCTGAGAAATCCTAACACCAGGATGATAGAACAAGCCATCACACGCCTCCTGCTGGGATTCGATAGAAAGTACATGGCAGGGGCTTCCCTGGTGGCGCAGTGGTTAAGAATCTGCCTGCCAATGCAGGGGACACGGGTTCGAGCCCTAGTCCGGGAAGATCCCACATGCCACGGAGCAACTAAGCCCGTGCACCACAACGACTGAGCCTGTGCTCTAGAGCCCGCAAGCCACAACTGAGCCCACATGCCACAACTACTGAGCCTGTGTGCCACAACTACTGAGCCTGCATGCCACAACTACTGAGCCTGCGCACCTAGAGGCCGTGCTCCACAAGAGAAGCCACCACGATGAGAAGGCTGCGCGCTGCAACAGAGTAGCCCCCGCTCACTGCAACTAAAGAAAGCCCATGTGCAGCAATGAAGACTCAATGCAGCCATAATAAATATTTTTTTAAAAGTACATGGCATCATCTATAACAAATTCTTGCAAACATTTTTTTAATCTGAATATAATCATACCTCTAGATCTAATTTTCAGTTTATAGGAAATATGGAGGATTGAAACAAATTAAAGGACACTAAGAAGAAGCAATCGGCTAACCCAAAATGTGCATTTTTCTACAGGACACCTTCAAAATAAGCTAAAAAGAACTATAACCAAAAAAGGTAGGGTGATCTTTCTAGTTTCAAAGAGACATAACCAAATATAATGAGTGGAACTTGACTGGATACAGATTTGAACAAAGCTATTTTTTTTTTTTTGGCCGTGCCACATGGCATGCAGGATCTTAGTTCTGTGACCAGGGATCGAACCTGGGCCCATGGCAGTGAAAGCACCGAGTCCTAACCACTGGAGAGCCAGGGAATTCCGGAACAAAGCTACTTTTATAAAAAGATCTTTTTTTGAGCAATTAGGGTATTTGAACACAGACTGGATGTGAAATGGTATTATTACTATTAATTATATTAGGTGTAAAAGGACATTGTGATTGTATAAGGAAAAAAAATGTTTTTAGATGCATAATGCAGTACTAGGGGAAAAATAAGTGCCTGGAATCTGCTTTAAAATACTCCTCCCCAGGGACTTCCCCAGTGGTCCGGTGGTAAAGAATCCGCCTTCCAATGCAGGGGACTCGGGTTTGATCTCCACTCGGGGAACTAAGATCCCACATGCCATGGGCAACTAAGCCCACGCGCCACAACTACTGAGCCCGTGCACTTCAACTAGAGAGAGAAAACCCACATGCCACAACTAGAGAGAAGCCCGAGTACTGCAGTGAAGATCCCGGGTGTCACAACTAAGACCCAATGCAGCCAAATAAATAAATAATAAAAATTAAGAATTAATTAAAAAACACTCCTTCCCATCCCCCACCCTCAAGTGGGAGAGGGAGAAAGAAAACAAGATGGCCAAGTGTTGATGATCTGTTGAAACCGGGTGATAGGTACATGGAGATTTGCTGTATTACCTGCTTTTCTGTGTGTTTAGAAAGATTCAGTAATAAAGAGTTAAATAATAAAAAGTTACAGTAGCAACTCTGCTCAAAAAGGAAAAAGTCTCCTGGCACAGTTTAAAAAGGCCTTGCGATGCACTTACTTCATCTGCCTGTGCAATTTCCACAGGTGGATTTTGGGAGGCAGAAAGTAACATAACTACTCAGTAATTTTAAAGTCCTGAAAAGTGAAATACCTTGTCCAATATGACAGAGTCGGAACAAACTGCAAGAGCCGCCAGGGTTCCCGATTTCCATACCAAATGGCCTCACAGCAAACCAGGGCTCTTGCTGTACTGGCCCCTGGAGTAGAGTGCAAGGCACAAGCTGGGGAGCAGGACGAAGGCGACCCACAGCCAGAAGGTCAGGAGCCAGGGCAACCTGCTGTTGGCAGGGCAAGAAGGTGTTCTAATGACCCCACAGGAGCAGGGGCAATCTGAGTTTGGAGCCCTCCATGCAGAGCAATGCACCAACAGAGGGAGGCCCTCTGATCCAGAAACCCACCTTCCTTCTAAAGACACACTGGTCAGGACCATGCAGAGTTCTTTTGGGAAATAAAATGTAATCTAACTAAATGAATCTGCCTCATGCAAGATGAGACAAAGAGGGAAACTGAGAGGTTCTTTTCCCAGTGGAGCGACAGACTCCTCCTGGATCTCTGGTGAACCCCTTCCTCTGGCTCTCTCCCCCAACTCCCCACCAGCCAACCTATGTCCAGATGCTGGCAATTCCAGATTTTTAACTATTAGTGAATGGAGCCACGTCCTCTGCTCAGACCCCCTCCCCACCTGTCCCAAGTCGCTGTGGATTTCCATCCACTCTCCAGGCCACAGCCAGAGAGCTCTTCATAAAATGCAAACCAGATCCCGTCAATTCCCATCAAGTCAAGGTCTAAACTCCTTAACTTACTGATAAAAACCTCTCGATCTGGCCTGAATTCTGCGGTGAGCGTAGGCCTTCAACACGCAGACTCCGCGTTGCTTAACCCCGGCTGCACATGCCAGCACCCAGCAAAGCTTTTGAAAACTACTGATGCCCAGTCCCCACCCCCTGAGATTGATTTATTGGTTTGGGGAGGGCCCAGGTATTATCTAAACGGTTCCCAGGTGATTCTAATGGCAGCCAGCATAGAGAACACTGACTCAGCACGCTGAGCATTCAGATCCTTAACACCTGTTCTCTTGCACCGCCCCCCACCCCTCCCCGAGGCCTGTTATCCTCATCCTTTCCTCGGCCAGAAAAGCCCTGTGCACTCCTCGTCCCCTTCTGCCCACCTAATTCCTTCTCAGCCTTGGGGGCCCAGGCTCCATATCCCTTCTTTCACATCTCTGAGGCCCAAGCCCAGGACAGGAGCCCCCTCCTCCCTCCTCCCAAGTCTCTGTTTTTCTCTCTTGTGGGATGGGGACTCGAGGAGAGGAGACCGTACCCAGCAGCACCTTGCCCATGGGGGAGCCTCAGCACATATTTGGGGAGGGAGCAGTAAAGGGTGCTGAGCAACAACGACGGATGAAAACCACCTGCCAGTTATGGAGCCCCCCCGTGCAGCTCCTGTTCCAACGGCTCACACACACCCCACCCTCAGCTCCAGCAACCTCTAGGCGTGCGGGCCCCAGGGCTGCCCCAAGTGCGTTCATTTCACTGCTGGTCTCCCACCCAGGTTCTTTCCAGGTGGTAACTGTGAATACTCTTATGGGAAGCACTCATCTGCTTGGTCACTCTGAAAGTTTTCTGAGAAGCAGGGCTCACAGAAGCCTGCTCTCTGCTTGCAGGACCCAGTGTAATTTAACAGGGAAAATGTTTCCATTTCTGTAGTTTTGGTGTCTGCTGTGCTTCTGATGAACCCATCAGAACCCATCCTCACTATGAATACAGTACAGGACTGCCCAGAAATGATGTCATCTCAGAACTGGGACAGGACACTAGAGATCATATTACCAACCCACTATTTTACAGATGGGAAAACTAAGGCCCCAGAGAGGGGGAGCAGTTTATAATCAAAGCACTTAGAACCTGGATAATTGTAATAAGATGAATGGCTGGACATTTTCCATCTGCTGTTCACCAACCACTTGTAAACTTCCTTGAAAGTGGGGGTGACCACTTCCACCTTTACTGAGGGGGACATGGAGGCCAGGGAAGGTTAGTCACACAGCAGTAACCCAGGTCTGACACGAGAGGCCCCGTCCTTCCCCTGCCTCTCCAGAGCCTGGCCCCTGCACTCTGCCCTAGGTATGCGGAATCAGCCTCCTCTGAAAGTCTCCAGTGGAGAACGCAGGGAAGCGGCACCCTACTCTGTTTCAGACAGCTCATTTTCCTAGGAAGGCAGTCTAAGGTCAGAAGGAGGCAGAGAGAAGAACTCAGGGCTTGACTCCAGGCCCAGGAATAACACCACAAAACCTTTACAGTTGGGTTCAAAGAAGGAAATGCTGCTGAAGGAAAGTCCTAAAGCAACCGTCAAAAACCTGGGCTCTCGTGTGACAGGGCACATATAAGGTGGCAAAAGCACCAGAGAAAGAGCTGGGTGAAGCGCCCCCACCTGGGTGAAATAGGTCCTGGAGGCGTTGGAGCCCAGGAGCCTGCTCTCAACGTGCTGCTGCACCCGCTCCAGGATGCTGTCCTCGTGCAGGAAGTGAACTTCGTGCTTCGTGGGGTGCACGTTGACATCCACATTCTGGGGGCTGATTTCTAAACTGGCAGGAAAAAAGAGAACAGTTGCCTCACATGGTGAAGAATGGGGGCGGGCAGTTCGCTCACGGTGTATGTGGTGGGTGGAAGACTTGAGGCCGAATGACACAGCGGTTAAGACTTCAAGGTCAAGTCTGAGTGACCTGGGTTCAAATGCTGACTCTGCTACTTGAGAGCTGAGTGGCTGTGGGTAAGTTACAGCATCTTTCTATGCCTGTTTCCTCACTTGTGAACTGGACATAACACATGGTGGGGATTAAACTCGTGTAAAGCACTTTGCATGTACATGGCATGTTTATCATACGTCAGCTGTTATTATCCCCTCTCCAGAACTAGTGGAATTTCTCATTACATAACCCACGGCCAAGGCACTTAACTTCTCTGGACTGGTTCCCCCATCTGTAACCATGAACCTGTCCCTATTTAGTGCTCAGTATTACATGGAGATCAAAACAGTATATGTGAGAGAACTTTCTAACATTAAAATGTAATACAAAAGTCAGTTTAGAGGCTGTGCCAGCTATCAACTTATTGCCTCAGGCCAAATTCACCACTCACTGCTGGCTCTGATCTTTGTAGGTAGAGGGCACTGGACAGACCCTGGAGAAGGAAGCGTTTCTCTGCCAGGTTCGGGCAGGTTCCTCCTGGGGCAGGGGCAAGACCTTATTCACCTTTGTTTCACTAACACACTGCCTGGCACAAGGGAGCCTCTCAGTGGGATTCTGCAGGAGTGAATAAAGGAAAACTGTGCCCTTTATCTGTGAAAAGGGAAAGAACAACCTGTGCCACTGGGTTATGGGATTCACTCTGACCAGGCTAATTAGCAAGTCCATCTCTTTCAAAGAGGACCGCTGGACAGAATTACTCTTCCTTGTGAGTCTTGGGTAAGGAGTTCAGAGCTGCATTACCTGAGGTACAGGAACGGGTGTGTGTTTTTGGGCAAATATGCTGCATACACCGTTTCTATGGCTTTTCTTAAGGAAGTTGACTCTACCAGACGATCTAGAAAATAAAAGTAATTAGCTCAAATCTGTCCCAAGGGGTGAGGTGACAGGTGCACACCTATACTATGCCATGACATCAGCTCAGGAAGAACACCTCTGGGGTGACATCCACATCAGCCCCCTTTACCATTATGACTCCTCAGCATCTCACTGGGATTGGGGCTCTCTTCTCACCCGAGTAGCAGGAATACGACGGGGCAGTCAATTCTGCCTCCCCACTCCCTTCCCCCTGCCAGTCCAGGTGGACCACATGCCCTTGCTCAGAATTTCATTCTGCAAATACATCGTGGGGACCTACCACACGTGCCACAAGTTGGGAAACAAACTCTGGTAAATAAACCTAATTCCAACTCCCAGCGGTAAGGACCACAGGGGAGGGAGTGGCTACCTCTGCTCAGGGACCTCCAACAGTGGGGGAGCCAAAAGGAGTACTTAAGGTTAAGACTGTGTTTTCCAGGCATTTCAGGTGGTAGAAATATCTGAATGCACGTTGAAGGTAATTTAGGAAATGAGGCAGGCTTGAGGGGCTGGAAAACAATAAAAGCTGGGAGAGATAAGACTAAAATCAGGAGAGATAAGACTAAAATCAGGGCATTGGCAGGTGGATTCTTAACCACTGCACCACCAGGGGACACACGTTCGAGCCCTGGTCCCGGAAGATCCCACATGCCATGGAGCAACTAAGCCAGTGCTCCAAAACTACTGAGCCTGCGCTCTAGAGCCCGTGCGCCACAAATAACTGAGCCCACATGCCACAACAACTGAAGCCCATGCGCCTAGAGTCCGTGCTCCACAACAAGAGAAGCCACCACAATGAGAAGCCTGCATGCCGCAACTAGAGAAAGCCCGTGTGCAACAACAAAGGCCCAGTGCAGCCAAAGATAGAATAAATTTTTTTTAAAAAGGAGCTGCTTTCAAAAAAAAGACTAAAATCAGAGGAAGATCTTCATACAACACAGCTCTCTTTTCTCCTCAGACCGATGACCTGCTGATGACCTGCTGTCCTGCATTGCTGGAGCCAAGGATATGCCACATCTTTTTATTTCCAATGAGAAGACGGGCCCGTGATCTTAGCAATGAGGAGACTATTATTCTGAGTGCTCACTACATCACCCACAGCTGCCTCAATAATGCTGCTGTACTGTGTAATCTGACAAAAGGACAGCTGGAGCCCCTCAGCTGAGATTTCTGATCTTGAGATATGCCTAAGGAGTGTTCTTTGTCCCTGCCACCTGAGCGAGCCTGTCCAGTGTGTAGATAAGTGAATGACACACATAAGAGTCTGAACTAACCTCTAAAAAGTCTACAAATAACAAATGCAGGAGAGGGTGTGGCGAAAAGGGAACCCTCCTACACTGTTGGTGAGAATGTAAATTGATACAGCCACTATGGAGAACAGTATGGAGGTTCCTTAAAAAACTAAAAATAGAATTACCATATGATCCAACAATCCCACTCCTGGGTATATATCCAGAAAAGAAGAAAACTCTAACTCAAAAAGGTATATGCACCCCAACATTCACAGCAGCACTATTTATAATAGCAAAGACATGGAAGCAACCTAAATGTCCACCAACAGATGAGTGAATTAAGAAAATGTGGTTTAGGGACTTCCCTGGTGGTCCAGTGGCTAAGACTCTGCACTCCCAATGCAGGGGGCCCAGGTTCAATCCCTGGTCAGGGAACTAGATCCCACATGCTGCAACTAAGACCCAGCACAGCCAAATAAATAAATATTTTTTTTAAAAAAAATGAAAATGTGGTGTATATATGTATATACACAATATTACTCAATCATAAAAAGGAATGAAATACTGCCATTCGCAGCAACACAGATGGACCTAGAAATTACCGTACTAAGTGAAGTCAGAGAAAGACAAATATTATATGATATCACTTACATGTGGAATCTAAAAAATAATACAAATGCACTTATTTACAAAACAGAAAGACTCACAGACAGAAAACAAACTTATGGTTACCAATGGGGAAAGTGGGAAGAAGAATAGGAGCATGGGATTAACCAATACACACCACTATATATAAAACAAACAACAAGGATTTACTGTATAGCACAGGGAACTATATTCAGTATCTTGTAATAACCTATAACAAAAAAGAATCTGAAAATATATATATAGACGTGTAACTGATTCACTTTGCTGTGTACCTAAAACTAATACAATACTGTAAACCAACTATACTACTTCTTTTTTGGGGGGTCAGCTACACGTAGCTTGCAGGATCTTAGTTCCCCAACCAGGGACTGAACCCAGGCCATGGCAGTGAAAGCGCTGAGTCCTAACCACTAGACCGCCAGGGAACTCCCAATCAACTATAGTTCAATTAAAAAAAACAAATACTGCCTGCACCTGAGATACCCCCTCCCTGTATCCTGCTGTGCAATTTCCAATGGTGGGCCTTGATATAAGGAGAGAACAAAGATCTGCCCAGGGCCTGCTGGTAAAGGCTCTGAGGCCAGCAGGCGAGCAGGCTGAACTGGCTCCCAGGGGCCTGGGATGCCGTCTCCTGGGCGCCCTCTCACAGGCAAGAACCAGACTCCCCAACTGTCAGCCAACCATGAGCACATGTGAGAGGGCTGAGCAGGCTAAGGGCAGAAATTAAACCACATTTCGGCATGAGGTTTTCCTGGGTGTAATCAAACCTGTCCACGAGGAATTTTTCCATGGCCCCCTAAGGTTCCCTGTGGATAGATTTCCCCACGTGGCTCTTTCTCACTTACGATTGATGAAGAGTAAGAAGATGCACTTCTTCACCGAGTAGTTTGCATTGGATATGTAGCCATTCATTTTGAAGGCGAGGGTTTTATCCTCACACCCAACTTCTATCAATTCTCTGATTGGAAAAGAGAAATTTTGAGGCTTTGGAAAAAAAATGGAAAATTCAAACTTTCTAAAGAATCAGAGTTGGAAAAATCAGGGCTCCTTCCCATAAATTGACTGCCAAATGTGGACCCCTGTGACTTGGTTCATTGAGATCCCCGGGGCCCGCCCATTCATCCATCTGTCCACCCATCCACCCACCTACCCACCTACCTAGTATTTTCAAGCACTTATAATATGTTACGTGCCAAGCATCACCGTCACTGCTAGGACACAGCAAGTCCAGGCTCTGAGACCTTATTTTGCCAAAACTTTTATGTATCTTAGTAACTAAGTCCCAAAGATGAGATTCCAAAGAACTCATCTCTGCTGAATCCCTCACTCTGCTGATGGGCACCACGACGGGGCTCCTGTGTGGTGCTCCCCAGAGTGTGTTTATGGGGAGGGGAGGCTAATAGGTGAAAGGAAGTTCTCCCACAAGCCACACTCATTTCTGCCTGAGGGCCTCGCAAGTGCTGGTCCCTCTGCCTGGAAAGTTCCCACTGCTAGCTAATTAATTCCTCCTTATCCCCTGTAACTCGGGGACCACTTCCTCAAAGAGCCTTCTATGACAATCCCTCTCCCCAACCACAGGAGATTCCCCCACCTTATACTTTTCCTTTGAGGCATATAGCACAGTCACTAATGAATGGAATAATTATTTCCTGTGTCTTTCCAACTAGAATATGAGTCCTCTGAGGGCAAGAATCCTTTCTGCTTTATTCCCTACTGAATATCTCTACCACACAGCACAGCACCCAGCAAGGAGCACTTGCTCATTAAGCACTTGCTGGATGGATGGAGGATGCTTTGCAGGCAGCGGTGTGTGCTCCCAATCTGAGTAGAGGGCACAGCTCGCCTTTCTTCCAACACACGGTGAACCATCAAATCCTCTCTTCCCCAAAAAAAGAGGCTGGTGTTCTGGAAACATATTTTGGGAACTGCTGCTCTCTTACAGCCCCTAGGAATTTCATAACAACTAATTCTGAGTCTTAAAATTTGGTCACTGAGCTCTTAAAAGTTTCACTGTACAACACAGCTCTCTTTTTGCTCTGGGAGCACAGCTGAAAAAATTCCTTAATACTTAATTAGTAAGAAAAGGGTAGTTAAAAGCAAATTGACTGTTCCCTAGCTAGGAACGTGGTTTTATTCCAAGAGTGAGTAATTTGTCCTTCAAAGTAGAAAACTGAGTTCTAGGACTATTGCTCCTGCTTTTAAGATTATTGGAAAAAGTGAAGTCAGGGGCTCTCTAGTTCATCTGGTGCACACCTGGCATATAGAAGGCTCTTAGTATTTTTCCCCTCAGATTATGACACAGGCACTTTGGGCTTTGCAAAGTCCTGAGATTTAGCTATGGGTCTGTGATGGAAACAGTGGTTTTCACCCACAGAAGGGAGTGCCGTGGAAAATCTATAATAATACAAGCAATTTTCCTGCTTAGGCTTTCCGTGACAAGATTTGGTGACACAAAACTGCTTGCCCCCAGACAGGCAAGTGTTTAAGGGCAGAAACATTTTATTTGTCTTTATATCCTAACTTCTGACACAAAAACTGGAATATGGGAGGCAATTAATAAATGTTGAATGATAATAAATGCAATCCTAAAGTGATGATAATGAAAATACAAGGACAAGAGGGAGCACTGGAAGATGACAGAATTCTCCTATACTGGAGATATTTTGAAGACAGAGACCTAGAGAGAACACACTGATTCATAGCCAGAGCATCTAGGAGATGTCATGCACCCAAGAAGGGTTGATTCCATGAAATAATCTGACACTAAGCTTGAAGCATGAAAACAAGCCTGCATATTTGGTTAAAGCAAACTCTTAAGGCAGGTGTTAACAGATTCCAAAATAATGTGACGGAACGCAGATTTTTAAAAATATAAATTATCAACGTACCGGCTAACAGCATTTCCAAAAATGGAGCGAATGTTGTCCACAGTTGTGGCATTGGGCAGTGTCCTGACGTCGGCTACCGTCTCACCTTGCTGATAAACAGAACAGAAGATCCAACTTACTGTCTCACAGGGCTGACTGAAACACCATAACCTCGTCTCCATGGGCAACTATAAAAAAATCCTTTCTTCTTTTACAATACATAACCATCCCCTATAAATCAAGAACTTACTTTTTTAACCGAGAAACTAATGCCTGAATTGTGTATTGAATACCTGGCAGAGAAAAAAACAAAACAGTAAAAAAAGAGTGGTCAAATGCAGAGTACATGCCCCCTTTCAGTTAAACAAACTGGTGGAGTTAAGTAATCTAAACAAAGATATATACAAACAAAAATATCTTTAAATGTCATATTTTACCCACAGGAGAATAAGCCAACAGAGACGACATGAAGATATCAATGCTAAATGTGGCAGAATCGAATAAAAAACAAAAAACTTTGCTTCTATACGTTGCTGACTAGACTCAAGGATATTTCAATACAATCTCCTCCTTGCCTACAGTTTTATTTTCACAAACTCAAAAGATCTGGGTTGCCTCAAAGACATCTTGAGAATGTAGCCTGAACACCCCCTGCACTCTGTTGTTCTGTCTCAGAGTCCCCAACACACGCCCTCCCCACCCGCTTCTTCTCCCCTGAGGTCCTGTCCTAGTATCTCCCAGCCTTTTCTCGGTTGGCTATCATTTACTACTCCTCCCACCATGGGCCCCAGGACCTGGAGGATTGTGTCTAGCCAAACGCACTAATCAGTAACAATTAGTTCACTTATCACACCTAGAACTAAAACAGCCAACCAGAACTCCTCTATTTCCAGGAGCTAATTGATATTGTGATACTGATTCATACGATTCCAGGGGAAAAAAAGCAAAAAAACTTCATGTGTCTGTTCCACTTTAATAGAGGTAAATGTTTTACTGATTTTAATTTTTGTAGCAATACTGAGAAATAGTTAACACACTCAGTTACAATTCAAGGACACGCAGGCTCAGAGAGCCATGCTGGGGCCACTGTACTAGCGGGTTAAATCAATCGTGGACATAACGTTTTCACCTGCCCTGAGTCCCTTCTCACTCTGTTAACAGGCCCTAGTCTTCCTTTGGGACACTACCTCTTCCCCATTTCACTTGATATATCCTTAGACTGCCAGTCAAGAAATCTTCTCCCCACAAATGTGGGCACACGATGGGGGGCCCAGGCTATGCCAGTAAGATGCACTCTCCTGGGAGACAGGCTCTTGAGCAGAGTCAGGAAAGGAATGAAAACAGTTGGAGCAGGGCCACTATATTAAATCCCTGAAGCCACTCTGCTTCTTGTTCTCCCCAAGGAGCAGCCGTCCACACACTTCTTTCCACTTGCTGAGTCACTCCTCGCCTTTCAATAAACGTCTTTTGGGCTCAGGTTAGTACAGTCAGTTTGTTTTGCCTGCCACCAAAGGACCCTCACTGATACAGAGACCAACTCCTGCTCTCTCCTGGGGACATGAAAGACAACCCAGAATCGGTGACTAAACCTTGACCAGAAACAATCTGTAGGCTAGTACTGCTGCTTACCATCTAGCTCAGCAACTGTTCTCAATTTCTAAGCAGCAGAACACATTCCTTTGGTGAGAGAGTGGTTCAGAGACCCCCGCCCAGATTTTGGACTGTACCTGCCGACAACTTCCAGAATTTTCCCATACTCTTCACTTGGATTTTTTAAAGCTTTCCTCCTCGTGGATATGTTGTAGAAAAGGTCCTCTACCTGAATAGAAGATTGATTTTTCTTGTAAACTCACAGAAATAGATGGAAATAAAGCTGGGTCTTAAGGCAGAGAATCCAACTACATTTATCACCAGCACAGTTCTAAGCATTAGGAGAGGCGGCAAGAGATGGGGCAGTCTTAACAAAAGAAAGAAGGGATATTTCACCTGCCTCCCACTTTACTCACTGATTTCTCAGATAGGTACTGGGGGCTACCTCCATGTCAGGCTCTTTGCCTTGTGCTGGGAATAAGAAGACAAATGAAGCACAGTACTGCCCAGAGTAGCACAAGATTTAGTGGGGCAAACATAAACTTATAAACAATTACAATACCACATGGCATTCAAACCTATTTTGCAGACTAAGAATAATTATCAGATCTTTTAGGGGTTATTGGAAATTACACTGTGGTCCCAGTTACAGGATTCCCCCTTAACACGCACTACGGAGTACACGTTCATTTCAGCCCCCACCCCCCACTCCACCTGCCTCATCAAGCCCAGGGCTTGGAACCTTCGAGGAGATGTGCTCTGGCTGGGGCTGAGGGTGGTAGGGTGGGATGTGTAACATGACAGTGGGGTGCTTTATGGGATCTCGGAACGGGAAGAGACCAAATGTGGCACCACAGAAATAAGGCAGTGTAACACTTTCTCCTAATTAATGATACAATCTGTTACTCAGAGCCCTTTGAGTGAGTGGCAGATATTCTTCGTTACATCCTTCCTTGACAGATGAGCAAAGTGACGTTAAGGGACATTAAACGACTTGCCTCTGGACACACAACCACTGAGTGGCAAGGCTAAGACTCTGACTCCTCAACTGGAGCCAAGCTTAAGGTTCTTTCAATGCCAGCTACCCTGCCACAGAGTTCTGTGGTCTCAACAAAAGAAACTCCCAGCCTCTTAAAAAAAAAAAAGGAGGCGGTGGGCAGGCTGCCATGCCACAAAAGTCAATAATTATTTCTCTTTCTTAGAGTGTGGTATCTTGGGGCTCCCATTAACTAGTAAATATTCATTTTTTTTAATCCTTTGAGAACTCAAAGACAATTTTGTTTTTTACTTCAATATTTATATAAAGCTCCCTTTCAAAACTTTCCCCTCCCGTGCACCATTCTTACCGTGATCTGGGTCCCTTGATTGCCTGCACATGGTTTAGGTGGAGCTTTCAGCTTTCCATCTGAGTAATGTGCTCTAGCAGAAAATATAAGAGATTACTGAGAGCTAACAAAAAAAAGAACAGACACTTACCCAAAGAGTAAAAAGGTAAATTACACAACAATAGATTAAAATATAGCCATGTTATAAATTGTCTTAGTTACCTGTTTCCTCTCTTTTTCCACTTCCATAACCATTCTAATTTGATACCAAAGGAGGGGGGGAAAATCCATTTTTTGGTTTGTTTTTTTTGGCAAATATTGCTTTTTAGTTCCTGAGTTCTGGGCTACAAACAATAGTTTTGCCATTGCCTAAGATGACTGTAAAATTTTTTCCAATGATTCTGCAATCATTTATTTGAGGGGCTACCATGTTATCAGGCCTGTAAACGCCCTGTAATAAAGGCAGGCCTTTGGAGCTTCTTGATTTAGTGAGGGGACAGACTTTTCCCTTAAGTGTAGAACAAGGTGCTAAGTGATCCAGAGTAGGAAAACATTTAGCCTGGGGTGGGAGTGGGGGAAGTGTCACAGAAGAGATGACAATTCACCTGGACTCTGAAGCAGTATAATCTCAGGTGGAGAGAACAGGGAAGACCATCCAGGAGGGGGAAAACATAAACAAAAGCAAAGAAGCTTTAGAATATGCAGCAGCTGAGGATGTGTGGAGGGGAGAGGCTGGAAAGATGGACTGAGTGCATTGGGAGGACGCTAGTTGCTATGACAATGACTCGATTTCATCCTCCCACAGAAGGAGGGCTACTAGAGGTCCCAAGCAGGGGCATAACACCCCAGAGGCAAAGAAATGGAACCTGTGTCCCAGACTATTTCAGAAGATATTCACTCACAAGTGGCTCCCCAGTTTGTCAGAAGGGATTCTAATCATATCAGCCCAGCTAGGTCCTAGGGCTGTTACAATTTGCATCGAGTAAACCCGCTCTAGCACCAGTGCTGCAGACTCTGAAATGTTCCATCTTCCATTACTGCACACACTCAACTGTTAAAGAGGGCTGAGAAACAGGCAGAACTGCCCTTTGTTGAAGCTATTTTCTATATAAACTAACAATCTGTACGATAAAAAAAAAATTCTGTTTTTTGGCGTGAATTAGACACTCAATACCCATCTTTCACTAGGGAATGGCCAGTGCTTATGAAAACAAAGGTGTGATTTTGATTCCCTGAATCCCCTTTCTGTTCTGTTCCAAGGTCATTCAACAGCCTCTGAAAACTGTGCCAACATAAAAGTGGCCACCTGTGGGAAGGTGCAGCAGGGGGCTCAGAGCAGCTAAGGAACCAGGATCCTTCAGCACCCCAGCCATGGCCCCATAATCAGGCCAAAGGGACATCCTGCCAAAGGGCAAAGGGGCAGAATGACATCACAGCTCCCACGGACTCAGAATTCCTCTGTGTAACAGACACCTTGCTAGGCACTTGTAATCTGTTACCTCGTAGCTTTCACGAGTCCATAAAGTAAGATTATTACCTATGATGATCCCTGTGGATTATCAACTAATCCAAAGGCAGGAAAGAAAAGTTACCCAAGATCTAGGCCAAAAAAGATAACACTGGTGTTCAGATAGGATTACTTTGAGATGCAGACAAAAAGCACATTTCAGGATGAATTTATACACATAGCAGAGGACAGCACTATACCTGTATGCACACTTCCCGTCAGCTGTTTTGGTTGTAATGCTGACGTGAGCCACATGGCTTATGCTGGCCAAAGCCTAAGGAAAAAAAGGAAATGAAATGAAAGAAAAACCCACTGCTGGGTCACCCCATCTCATCATTAATGGAGAAGTTATCTCAATTGCCTCTTCTGTTTTGTATTAACAAATGGCAACAATGAGCACTCTGCTCACTCGCTTTGATGATGCTTTTTTTTAAAAAAAAAAAAGAAAGCTATTGAGTTGAATCTGTAGCATAATTACTAGAACAAGGGAAAAATATATATATAAAAGTCCAAAAGGAAACACACCCAAGCATTTTTTTTTTTTTTTTTTTTTTTTGGCCACACCGCACAGCTAGTAGGATTTTAATTCCCCAACCAGGGATTGAACCTGGGCCCTCGGCAGTGAGAGCACTGAGTCCTAACCACCGGACTACCAGGGAATTCCCCACCCCCAAGCATTAACGTTAACCTTAATAGCAACTGTGTTCAGGTGTAGAGTTATAGGTGTATTTAATAGTCTCAATGATTTGTCTTCTAACAAGTTTAAAGCCTGCCTTCAGAAATGGATAATGGAAACACTGCAAATAGATAGTGCTGTATACTATTATTCAAAACTGTTTTCTATAAGCAATTTTATGTTTAGAAATATAAACTTAGGGACTTCCCTGGTAGCGTGGTGGTTAAGAATCCGCCTGCCAGTGCAGGGGACATGGTTTCGAGCCCTGGTCAGGCAGGATTCCACGTGCCGCCAAGCAACTAAACCCGTGCACCACAACTACTGAGCCCGTGAGCCACAACTACTGAAGCCCGCATGCCTGGACCCCGTGCTCTGCAACAAGAGAAGCCCCCGCAACGGGAAGCCGAAGCACCGCAACGAAGAGCAGCCTCCGCTTGCTGCAACTAGAGAAAGCCTGCGCTCAGCAACGAGGACCCAACATAGCCAAAAATAAATAAAGTTAAAAAAAAACGAAATATAAATTTAAAATTATGCAGGGACTTCCCTGGTGGTCCAGTGGTTAAGACTCTGTGCTCCCAATGCAAGGGGCCCGGGTTCGACCCCTGGTCAGGGAACTAGATTCCACATGCTGCAACTGAGATCTCACACCGGGCAACGCAACTAATACCCAGCCCAGCCAAATAAATAAATAAATATTTTTTTAATTATGAAATTAAGACTAAACAAATTAAAAGAAAACAAAAGACCATTTTTTCCCCCTTAAAATCAGGATTGGTTTGCTAGCCCTTTGGAATCTGTATCTCCTTTCCCAAGGACACCATAGCATAAAAAAATGCAACCCAGGCACTGTGATGGGGTCTGTGTGACAGCATCTCAGGAGACAGTGAATACAGCTGTGGCAGACTCAGTTCATTAACAAGGACCATGGCTCAGGCTCAGAGATTACCAGGTCCTAGCTGGATTTCCCTGGTGTATGTAATTGAGCTAATTGTCATCATTAAAAATGTAAATGATTTTGCAACCTGTGGTAAGGAAGGACATTAAATACATCAAAAACTACAATGCTACCCAACACCAGGAAAAGAAAGGGCCACTGGCAGATGGTCCTGCTTCTTCAGGGGCCTTTGTACCGGCACCGGAGCAAGAGGACAGGAACACAGACTCTGGAGTCAAACTGCCAGGGCTCAATTCCCCATTCTGCCACTTCCTAGCTGTGTGCCCTGGTCATGTTTCTTAAAGTCTGTCAGTTTCCTCGTATATATGTAAAACATGGTAATAATAATAATAGAACCTACTCTATGGAGTTGTTAAGAGTGAAAGGGTTAATACACACAAAGGGCTGAGAACCATGGATGGCACACAGCAATCCTTCAATAAATCTTCCCTATTTAATTACAACCCCAAAGATACCCTACAGCTGGGCTAAGGCTCCAGGAGGCCATGCGCTTAGGAACTGACTCAGGAAGTTGCAAAGCCAGAATGAAACTGCTTTGCTAGGGTTGACCTGAGGCCTACTTAAAGTCAAGGGGGCCTCAGGGTACACAGTCTGATGTTGCCCCTACCTGGAACAACCTGGGGCTCACTGTGAGCCAGAGGGTGCTTGAGACTACCCGGATTTGATCTAAATTGCAGTGACTGGGTCACAGCTGCCTTTTAATTTAAAAAAATCAAATAGGGAATTCCCTGGTGGTCCAGTGGTTAGGACTCAGACGCTTTCACTGCCGGGACCCAGGTTTGATCCCGGTTGGGGAACTAAGATCCCGCAAGGCGCTCAGAGAGGCCAAAAAATAAAAGAGAATAAAATAAACAGATAAGTCAAATAAAAGTAAACTACATTCACATGATAAAAAATCCAAAAACTACAGAAAGGCCTAAAACGAAAAGTAATTTGCCCCATTCCCCTCCCCGACACTGGCTCTCATTTCCCCCAAATAACTACTCCAAACAGTTTCTCTGGTACCTCAGAACGTGCGGAAAGGAATACAGCCCTGCCAACACCCGGATTTTAGCACAGTGAGACCCAGTGACACCTATTTCCCCTAACCTCCAGAACTGTAAGATTACAAATTTGTGTTGCTTTAAACCACGAAGGTTGTGGTCATTTTGGGGGGCAGCAATAAGAAACTAATACAAACTACTTGAAAAGGATACATATTTTTACTCACGAATGCTATTTCTATAAATTTATCCTAAGGAAATAACTGAACAAAACACATTGTATGTACATGAATATTCACCAGAGCATTAAACACGAAAAAAATGGCAAAGAGCATAAATGTTCAACAGGAAATTATATAAATAGACTGCAGTATGTACAAGTAATAGAACAGGGACTTCCCTGGTGGCGCAGTGGTTAAGAATCCGCCTGCCAATGCAGGGGACACGGGTTCGATCCCTGGTCCAGGAAGATTCCACATGCCGTGGAGCAACTAAGCCCGTGTACCACAACTACTGAGCCTGTGCTCTAGAGCCTGTAAGCCACAACTACTGAGCCCACGTGCCACAACTACTGAAGCCCATGCGTCTACAGCCCATGCTCCACAACAAGAGAAGCCACTGCAATGAGAAGCCTGCGCACTGCAACGAAGAGCAGCCCCCACTCGCCGCAACAAAGACCCAATGCAGCCAAAAATAAATAAGTTTATAAAAAAATAGAACAGTATGTAGCCATTACAATTTATGTTGCCCTACATATATTGAATAATATCTTTATATCCAGAGTACTGTCATAAAAATATGATACTATTTTTATCCATTTTCTATTTAATATATCCCTATGATACATCATATAATTTCATTCACAGCTATTTCAGAATATAACTTAAAAGGACTCAAAAAAAAAAACCGATGAAACTATTTTTATACCAAGAAAATTAACAGTAATTTCTCCTTAATACCATCAAATAACCAATCTGTGTTCAAATATCTGTCTCAAAAAGATTTTAGTTTGTGCAAATCAGGATCCAAGTAAGATCAATACATTGGAGCTGGTTCACATGCCTCTTAAATCCCTTCTAATCTATGCTTCTTCCTCCTTTCTTTACCTTTTTTCCCCCATACAGTTTACTTTACAGGAAACAAGTCTTTTATCATGTGATTTCCAGTCTCAGTACCATTTACCATGCTCCCTTGCTCCTTGTATTTTTCTGTATATGGGTACTTGGATCTAAGTATTGGTAAGATTCACATTTGATTTTGGACAAGAAACCTTGGTAGATAGTGCTATCTTCTTCCATCAAGAGACCTGGGGGGTCTCTGTAGATACAGTTTATGGTGTATTAAGTATTTATGGATAGGGAGGGTGGGAGGGAGGGAGATGCAAGAGGGACAAGATATGGGGATAAATGTATATGTATAGCTGATTCACTCTGTTATAAAGCAGAAATTAACACACCATTGTAAGGCAGTTATACTCCAATAAAGATGTTAAAAAATAATTAAATAAAATAAAATAATTAATTAATTATTTTTAAAAAGTATTTATGAACAATTCTCAGTTTTGGAAAATTGAATCTAAGTTTGTTTAGATTCGCATATATTTTAACAAGTAAAAAGTATCATGTCTTATTGACCTGCTGAGAAACATATGCTGACAAATGGCAGAAATATCATCACAGGAGGATGTTTTACACATTTCTTCAATCCTCAGCTTACCTCACCCCGAAAGCCATAGGTAGAAATATGAGCTAAATCCTCAAAGGACTGCAGTTTACTTGTGGTGAACCTCTCACACACAATCTCCAGATCTTCTTTCTAGAAGGTGCAAAAAAATCAGTGAATAATTATGTTACTCATTTTTCCAAATCTTTTTTAATTTCCCTCTTCTTGATTGAATCCAGGAAGACATTCCTCTTGGGAGAAGAGTTCTAAATCAGCAGGAGCCTCCTCTCTGGACGTCCAGAACTCCACTCGGTCCTGCTGCTCCTTCTTCCTCTCTCGCCTCATTCCTCAGCCTCATTTGCTGCTTCTGTCTCATCTCCCCTGAGAGTGGATAATTCACAGTTCCATCCCTGGACCTCTGCTCTGTCTACACTCACTGTCTTGATGATATCACCCAGGCTCACAGATTTTACAAAAATCATTACTGTATTAGAAAACTTCTTTATTAAAAATCTATAGGTACATTTAATTGTAGTAAAATATACATGACAAGATTTACCATTTTAACCCTCTTTAAGTGTACAGTTCTGTGGCATGAAATACATTCACATTGTTGTGCAACCATCACCAACATCCATGTCCAGAACTCTTTCATCTCCACAAACAAACTGTACCCATTAAACAAAACCTCTCAGGACTTCCCTGGTGGTCCAGTGGTTAGGGTTTCATGCTTCCATTGCAGGGGGCAAGGGTTCAATCCCTGGTCGGGGAACTAAGATGATCCCGCAGGCCATGTGGCGCAGGCCCCCAACCCCCTGGAAACCACCATTCTACTTTCTGATTCTATGCATTTAGCTACCCTAGGTACCTCTTACAAGTGGAATCATATAGTATTTGTCCTTTTGTGACTGGCTAATTTCACTTAGCATACTGTCTTCAAGGTTCATCCACGTAGTAGCACTTGTCAAAATCTCACTCCTTTGTAAGGCTGAATAACATTTCATTGTATGTATCACATTTTGTTTATCCATTCATCTGTTGATACTTGGGTTGCCTCCACCTTTTGGTTATCATGAATATGTTGCTATGAACATGAGTGTGCAAATCTCTTCAAGGCCCTGCTTTCAACTCTTTTGGGTATATACCCAGAAGTGGAATTGCTGGGTCATATGGCAATTGTTTAATTGTTTTAAGGAACCACCATACCATTTTCCACAATGGCTGTACTATTTTATATTCCCACCAGCAACATACAAGAGTTCCAATTTCTCAACATCCTTGTCAATATTTTTAATTTTTATTGTAGTTGAAATATTTGGTTTTTATTAATTACTTAATTATAACAGCCATCCTAGTGAATGTCAAGTGGTATCTCACTGCAATTTTTATTTGTAGTTCCCTAGTTACCAGTCATGTTGAGCTTCTCTTTATGTGAGTCTCATGGCTTTTAATACCATCAAAATGGAATACGCCAAATTTTTATCTCCAGACTCATACATGTATCCAACTAACAGGCATCTTAAGTTGAACATACCCCAAAATGAATTTCTGATCTTCCCCCAAACCTGCTTGTTCCATAGCCTTCTCAAGAGTAAATGGCAACTTTTTTTCTATTTGCACAGGCCAAAACCTTGAAGTCATTCTTGACTCCTCTTTTTCTTACTCCCTGGACAAGCAAATTCTGAGAGCTTTGGTCTTCATCATCAACCCAGAATCTCACTGCTTCTTACATCTCTGTCACAACCAAACCGGTCCTGTCCGGTCCTTCTATCCTGTCCTGCTACAGTCTATTTTCTGCATTGCAGACAAAAGAGTTCTTATAAAACTTGCCAAAGCATGTCACCTCTTTGCTCAAAACCCTCTAAAGAATATCCCACCTCATCCAGAGTAAAAGCCAAATATTTTACAACATCCTACAAGGTCCTACATGCTCAGCCTGGTTATCCTTCAGACCTCATTTCCTTTTAGGCTTCCACTCCCTCCACCACCCATTCTAGACATACCAACCCCCTTGCTAGTCCTTAAGCGTGTCATGCAAGCTTCCATTTCGTGGTTTTTGTGTGTATTGTTCTCTTTGCTCAGGACACTCAACCTTTAAAGTTTCATGACTCGCTCCTTGACCTCCTTATTCTCCTGAACAGTACCCAGCATGGAGTAGGTACTCAATAAATATTTATTTTTCAAACAATCCCATCCATAAAAGCCTAAAGTTTCCAGAACAGGGAGAAGTCCCAACACTTCCTGCAGATGTAGCACACGAAGCACACAAACATCCTGCCGCTCTGAGGTTTTCCTTACCCTGATGCCGGTGCCATTGTCTTGGATCTGAATCAACTTCAGGCCTCCCTCTTTAATAACCACTTGAATACTTGTGGATTTTGCATCTAAACTGGCAAATCAAACAAAAAAATAATAATTTATTAGTCTGCAACTACTCTAATGCACATATTTTAATACGAGTCAGGGGATAAGAACAAATTCCAGACAAATATAAGACTCAGTGTGTTTTCCTTTGTCTCACAGGCTCTGTGACTACATTGTTATCAGTTTACATGCTGTGTGAGAGAGAGGGAAGGAAGAGAGGGACGGAGTGAGGAACCATCATTTCCAATAGGACATTCAGCAACTTTTCTGTTCCTCTAGGAAAAAAAGAAAGGGAAGTTAGAAGTGGGACCTTTTAGTACATGCCTCTTTCTTACCTACTTTTCAACTAATTCTACCATCTGTTACTCAAACTTTATTCAGCCTCACGCTCCTAAATGACCCTTATAAAATGTCATTAAAAAAATTCTAAATGTTTTTCTCTACTATTTTCTTTATGCAAATATATTTATGTTGGGGGAAAGAAAAAATGGCAGTGCAGAAAGCTCTTTAAGAAGTCAATACATCTTTTTATTCCTTCAAAGAGTAACCTACAAGCATAGAGCACCTACAGAGCTACAGAAAATAAATCCAGACTGAGGCTGCATGAGAAAGAAAAGTTTCCTCCTCCTCACACAGAAAATTCTTTATTCAGAAATAAGATATTAAGTTACTTAAATATTAAAGAGCTTTCTCAGGAGCCCCTAAATTGAAGTTGTACTTAGCCGTCTTGACTTACGTATTAAAAAGAGCATAACTGGACTCCATACAAAATCTCTGCTTAGAGAATTCTAATCCACTGATCTAACATGTGTAGTGTTGCCGTAGTCTTCTGGCACAGTACAGTAACAGGCCTAAATCGTTCTGTCAGTTAATTCTAACACTGCAGAAACAAAAGCCAGCCTTTGTGAATTTAAAGTCAAAAGGAGAAACCATCCCCAGTCTCCCTGCTCCTTCTTTTGTCTACCTTCTAATTCTCTTCCTTTCTCTCAGTGGTCCTTTCAGACCCACTGTTCTTTCAGTCCCATTACCCACGATGGTTGTTTGTGTTTTCACAACAATCCCTTTACAAACCTACCAATCTTCGCTGGGACATTTTTTTCCTTTTAACGTATAGATTTTATTAACATCAATGCATTTTAACACAAAGGATCTGACATAACGTTTAGGTACACTATGAGCCTCTGTCCTTTTTAAAGTTTACAGTTTACACCCAACTTTCTTTCCACGTTTTTAATCTCCTCCTTCCACAAGGTTTGTGTGACAGTTCTAAACTTCAGAATCCATAAAATCAGATATCTTCAAAGTGACCCCGCAAAAAGTAAAGGGCAGGAAAATCCTAAGTGGGGTCAATCACTTGGCAATAGGGGAATCACAAGTTAAACCCCAAGTCCATCGAACTCTCCTAAAATCTCAGCAATTTATTTAGAATAAAACTCAAAATGAATCGTACTTCTGAATGTAGATGGATGACTTCCGGAATAAGCAAGAAACTGATAACACATAGTAACCTCTGAAGGATGAAGGAAGTTTTTTTCCTTTTAAATTATAAAATTTTTATACATTTAAAAATTTGCACCTTCCGCATATATAATTTTTAAAGGACTTCTCTTAATGACAACATGAAAAGATTGTGTAACCCTCTCCTTGCCCCGCAACAACCCTAAAGTCTCGCGAGGACGCTCGAGGACCCGTGAGGGGCGAAGGCAAGACCCCCGGCCTCCGCCGCCGCGGCCCTGCGCCGCACACGCCTTGGCTCCGGGCAGGGAGGCGTGTCCGCCCTATCCTGAGCATCGGCCCGTTAAGTCGTAGCCTCTAAGGAAGCCTTGACTCCCTTCGTACCAGTTCTCTATCATCTCCTTGATGGCATTAGCCGGGCGCTGGATAACTTCCCCTGCCGCGATGCGGTTCACCACTGTCTCGTCCAGCCGCCGGATAACCCCCGCTACCAGCGACATTTTGGCGCCAGAGGAGCCCGAGTCACGGAGAGAAGCTAACTGCAAGTGCCTTCAGCCAATCCCCTTAGAGCTTCGTGCCCACATCTTTCCATCAACTCTGCTGACGCCGTCCTGCCCCACCCTCTAGCGGCAGGGCCGCTTCCGGGACAGTGAGCTATTGATTGGGCAGCGTGAATGCCAGTCAAATACGTGAGTTCCGGTTCTCTTAGTCCCGCCCTAAAGCGCCTTCAGTCCACTTTGCAGCTAGAAGGATGTGCGCCTGCGCACTAAAAACCGCTGTCCACTCTTCCTATTGGCTCATGTCTGGGGCAGAGGAATACGAAATCTCCAGCCAATAGGAACAGAGGTGTCGGAGCCGCAGGTTGGTGTCCCCAGCTGGGGTGATCTGGCGCAGAGTGGAGGAGGCGCTTGCGGCTCGCTCCTGCTCCTCCCCTCTCCTTGCGGCCTCCCGGAGGTCTGCCCAGCTCCTGTGGCCTCCCGTGAAATGTGGATGACGCCCAAGAGGAGCAAAATGGAAATCGACGAGTCTCGGGGGTTCCGGGCCGAGTGGACACAGCGGTACCTAGTGGTGGAGGCTCCGGAGGGCGAGGGCGCCCTGTGCCTGGTGTGTCGCCGCCTGGTCGTAGCCACCGGCGAACCCGACGTCAGGCACCACTACGAGGCCGAGCACGACTATTACGAGCGGTATGTGGCGGAGGGCGAGCGCGCGGCCCTGGTGGAGCGTCTGCGTCAGGGCGACTTGCCCGAGGCCGCCCCGCTCACTCCGGAGGAGAGAGCTGCTCGTGCAGGTCTCGGGCTCGCCCGCCTCTTGGCCTTGAAGGGTTGCGGCTGGGGCGAGGGGGACTTTGTGCACCGGTGCATGGAGGTGATGCTGAGAGATGTGCTGCCCGATCACGTAAGCGTTCTGGATGGCATTGATTTATCTCCGGAGATCACGCGGCAGAGGGTCCTGGACATTAACCAAAATCTACGCAGTCAGCTTTTTAACCGAGCCAAGGACTTTAAAGCCTATTCCCTTGCCTTGGATGACCAGGCTTTTGTGGCCTATGAGAACTACCTCCTGGTCTTTGTCCGCGGCGTAGGCCACGATTTGGAGGTGCAAGAAGAGCTTCTGACCATAATCAACCTGACTCATCACTTCAGTGTTGGTGCCCTCATGGCGGCAATCCTTGAGGCCCTACAGACGGCAGGGCTTAGCCTGCAGCGGATGGTTGGACTGACCACGACCCACACTCTGAGGATGATTGGTGAGAACTCAGGACTGGTGTCATACATGAGAGAAAAGGCTGTAAGCCCCAACTGTTGGAATGTGATCCATTATTCAGGATTTCTTCACTTGGAACTGTTGAGCTCCTACGATGTAGATGTTAATCAAATCGTAAATGCCATATCTGAATGGATAGTTTTAATTAAGACCAGAGGCGTTAGGCGGCCGGAATTTCAGGCTTTACTAACTGAATCTGAATCAGAGCACGGTGAAAGGGTTAATGGACGCTGTCTGAACAATTGGCTTAGAAAAGGGAAGACTTTAAAACTAATATTTTCCTTAAGAAAAGAGATAAAAACATTCTTGGTTTCGATAGGGGCAACAACGGTCCATTTCACAGACCACGAATGGCTTTGTGACTTTGGCTTCTTGGTGGATATTATGGACCACCTTCGAGAACTCAGCGAACTATTGAGAGTGAGTAAAGTCTTTGCTGCTGCTGCCTTTGACCATATTTGTGCGTTTGAAGTGAAGCTGAATTTACTTCAGAGACATATTGAGGAAAAAAATCTAACACACTTTGCCGCCTTGAGCCAAGTTGTTGATGAGCTTAAAGGGCATCTTCAAGAAGACGAAAAAATACTCGATCCTGATAGGTATCGAGTGGTGATCTGTCGCCTACAAAAAGAGTTTGAGAGACATTTCAAGGACCTCAAGTTCATTAAAAAGGACTTAGAACTTTTTGCAAATCCATTTAGCTTTAAACCTGAATATGCACCTATTTCAGTAAGGGTGGAGCTAACAAAACTTCAGGCAAATACTAACCTTTGGAACGAATACAGAACCAAAGACTTAGGGCAGTTCTATGCCGGATTGTCTGCTGAATCTTACCCGATTATCAAAGGGGTTGCCTGTAAGGTGGCATCCTTGTTTGATAGTAGCAAAATCTGTGAAAAGGCTTTTTCATATTTGACTCGGAACCAACACACTTTAAGCCAGCCATTGACAGACGAACACCTCCATGCCCTGTTTCGGATTGCCACCACTGAAATAGAGCCGCATTGGGATGATCTTGTGAGACGAAGAAATGAATCAAATCCATAAACTTTTGTAGTACAACATTGAAACACTCAACAGGAGTCCAATTCTAAAAGCAAACATCTGTTTGATTTTCAAGTTTACTAATTTGGATTGTGGGAAAGCACCACATTATTCATCCAAATTGATCACAATTCAAATTCTTCAGACATATTTTTTTTTCCATATCAAGAGGCAGCATGGGACTGAAACATGCAGACACCTTTTTTTAAAACTTAATTTGATGGCAAAGTCATTATCTTTTGCTTTTATGATACAACTGTTTTTAAAGACATTTAGTACTAATAATGTGAGTTGAATTAGAAGTCTGTTTTTAAGGTGTTTCGAAGAAACTTTAGCTCTTATTTTAACAAAGTGTTAAAATTCTGATGCATATAGTCTGAAATTATCAACTGCTTAAATATATGTTTGAGCCAATTTGCAGAAACTCACATAGCAAGTGCAGAAGTTTCTGAAAAGGAGGAACGTACATACAGTGGAGGTATTTTGTCAAACTGTCAGAATGTTTGAGACTATTTTTTTAGACATATTTCTGAGTCTGAAGTAAATATTGACATATTTCCTCCCTCTCACCTCCCTCCCACCCGCCCTAGCGATAATGATATTACTAATACAGAAAATAAGCACGTAAAATTTTAGTCAGAGGAGCAAGAATTTTTTTTTAATTGCTAGTTTAGGAGGCTTCCTGCAGTCTGGAGATCAGACTAACCAATTTTTGGAAGTTTCCCCTGAATTTTTCACAATTGGGTGCTGTTTTATGAGCTTGCCTACTAAAGGACTACGGTAAGTATAGACTCTTAGGGGTTGCCCGCTAGTAATTCTTTTTTCTACTCTAGACAGTTTGGCCCTGTCAAAAAAGGATGAGGAAAAAAAGATGTTTGCATCCCAGGATCAGGAGGTGTGAGATATTTTAGCTAATTTGTCCTATCTGCATGAGTGTTGCAGCTTTATAAAGAAATCCTGCTTAGAGGAAACCCTTTATTTTAAAGTGATATAATATCAAATGTTGTTTGTTGCTGGAAATGGATTTATTATAAATTTGACACTATCCCACACATTGTGTATTTAAGACAGTGCACAAGTGGAAATATTTAACTCTCAAGAAGCAGCTTTATTTACAGATTGTAGCACTTCCGTATTTCTAAGTGAGACATCTGCTTTGTGCTAAAACAGTAATTTTCAAACTTATGTTAACCATGAAAAGGAAATCTTACAGTAAAGCCAAATATGTGAAATGATTTAAGAAGAGGACCCAACTTAGAGATCCTCTCAAGTACAATTTGAAAACTTGTGTTCAAGTCCTGTCTTAACTATTGTAATGCATTTTTCTGTGGCCACTAATTCAGCAAATTCAAGGAACCAGAATACAAACAAGAATTTAGAAGGAACTGAAGGCTGAGCTATCAAAATAGATGCCATAAACAGCCCAAGAACCAAAATTCTGCCAGTGGTTCTCAACCAGAGACGGTATGCCCTCTTTCCAGAGGATGTTGGGAGACATAAAGGGGACTGTTTTAATTGTCACACTTATTGAGGGAAGTTCTGCTGGCATGTCAGCATGAATGACACCCCATCCCCCACAGTGCATAGGACAGCACAGCACAATAAAGACTTATTCCTCCCAAAGTGCCAGTAGACCCCCTGTGTAGATTCTCTTATATTTCGAGGGACAGGGCAAATTACCGGTAGAAGCAGAATTAGAAGGGCAAGTTGGGAAGACTGATAATACTTGATAAGGGACACTAATTCCAACATTCCAGGTTTGGCTGGTAAGATGCAATCAAGGCCTTGCTAGGTTCTGGTAGCTCACAATAGCATTTATAACTCAGTAATTGGTATTGAACCAGATTAAAGGGCTCTGTTCTATTATACATAATTGGTTTAGGGCAGAAAAGAACGTGTAATGTATTACTAAGATACTTAGCAAGAAGGGTCAAGTTAAGATTTGGGTTAACAGGAAGTAAACTTAAATATCTGGAAAAACAACATAGTGAAAAACCAAACAACAACAACAAAAATCTACCGGTAGTTTCCCAATAGTTTGGCGTATTCTCTTTCATGCAGGTGCTTTATTGAAAGGATAATTGGAAGACCTGAAAGCTGCTTCTGCTTTCTAACCCCAGTTCCTTAAATATTGAACTCTTGTACATTTTGTGAAGTTCCACTATATATTTTGCTTAAGGTAATAATAAGATTAGTTATATAGTCAGTGAATGTGGGGGAGGCATAAGCTAAGAATTTTAAATTCACCCTGAACAATAGAGAATTGCCATAAACTAGTCTTTGTAAAACAGAAAAAAAAAGTGTGTATTTTACTGTTTTCTGTACTAAGTAATTCTGTAACTGCATGGCAGTCTTTAAAAATTTCTTTTTATAAAATAGTTGTTAACTAGTCCTGTTGTATCAGTAAATATAGTTAAAATAAGTACTATTTTTAAAAAACTCTGTGTCCCCATATCTCCCATTCCTACTAGTTTTCTTAAAAGATTTGTCTGTGTTTCCACTGTCCCGTATCGCTGCTCAGACTGCTCTACCAAGCTTACTAAGTCCTTGTCAATATTCCTACCCTCTTTACCCCACTGGCCACCCTTCATTAAATACTTGTTTAGTTTGGCTTCAGGGAGATACCATCTCCAAGTATGCTTTCTCAGTCTTCTTTGCAGGTACCTCTTTCCCTTAAACATCTGTGTCCTTGGGATTTTTAAATTTGGTTTTAAGCTGTCTTATTCTATATCATCTCCGTAGCTGATCTCTTTTTTCTTTCATGGCTTCACTTACCAACTTTATGCAAATGACTCCCAAATTCATATCTCCTTTCTAGACCTTTCCTGATTCCTATATCTAATTGCTAACTTAAGTCCACTTTGCTGTCTCATAGGCACCACAACATGTCCTTGACCTTGCCCCCCAAACCTGCTCCTCCTTTCCTGGTCCCTCTCTCAGTAAATGGCACCACCACTGCCAACCATTCAGTTGCCCTGACCCAAGGCCCAAACCCAGTTAGCCATGACTTTTCCCTCTTCATCACATCCACTCACACACACCTTTCTGTTAAGCCTGTTGCCTAAACTTTCCTTGATTCTACAGTGCTACTATCCTGATCAAGGCCATCAACCTACCTATATTATAGCACGGGCCTTCTCAGGCTCCATTTCTCTGGTTGTGATCCCTTTCACAGTGCAGCCAGATTTTTCCAAAAGACGTATCTGGTCATATCACTCCTCTGCTTTCACCACTGCTCTTAGGATACGGCTGTTCAAGTTTCAGTTTATATGCCACTTCCTCTAGGAAGCCTTCATCAATACCCTCTAGACTAGGTGCCCCTACTGTGCACTCCCTAAATACCCTGTTCTTCACCAGCCATATACTTAGCACACTTTGTTGTTCCTTCTTATTGATCAGTGCTAGACTGTAAGCTTCACAAGGGCTGGGACCATATATATGCCTGCACACTGCTGTATCTAGTGCTTAGCACAATGCCTGACATTTCAATAAATGTTTGGATGAATAAATACTTGTATAGTGCTTTACGATCTTTGCAGCCCTTTCATAGTCTCCTTTGACCTTCACAGTGGTCCTGCTGTACCTGCTTGCTGGGTAATTGTTATCTACATATTACAAATCAAGAAATGAAACTAAGTTCTTTGTGACTAGGGAATTGTATTCCTAGAATTTAGTTTAGTGCTTGGCACGTGGCTCAAATATTTACTATGTGAATGTTGTTGAGGAAACAAACTTAGATTGCAGTTTGCCCTAGTAAACGTAAGTAGTAAAGCTGAGTATACTCACATAAATCCACCATGTAATATTGTCTTTACCTCCTTGATGTAGAAGTCTTAATTTTTTTTTTTTTAATTTCTAAAGGGAGGCTTGCAAAGGAACCTGGATGAGAAAGACTGGACAACTATTTAGTGGACTAAAACAATATCTCAGTAATTAAAAAGTTGCATTCAGTATTGGAAAAAGATAATGCTGCTTAAGAGTTAATATCCATTTTCCTTCTGTAAGCATCAACCCTAGGAGAAAATGGCATCTTATTTACTTGCTCTTTTCCTTTACAGATAATTTCTGGCTCTTCTGGGATTTTAAAGTAAGTAAATTTAACAAAATGTTAGAAGAATGACTCAGTCAGCCCTTCTGGTCACTAGATATTCAGTTCACTTGCTTTCCTACCTGCAGAATGTCCTCATCACCTCCCCAAGGAAGGTAATCCGAAAGTGACATCTGGTCAATATGTACTTCTTAGATTTGCTACGTTTCTTTGCTTTCTTGTTCGCATGCCTCTCTGAACTTACTTTCTGGGTAACCTGGGCTTTCAGGCTTTGTGGGAGAGCCATACCCTTAGTCTCTTTTTCCCTGAGCCATTTTTTTCCAGTTTAAGGGATTAACCAGTGTTACACTCTTAGTTGGACTTTTAATCTGAGGCCCATTAACTAATTCAGAGGTTTTAACAGTAGGTGTGATAGTCATCCAGTGATTTGATCCTTGCTGCGAAAGTGGGTTTTAGTCAACCTTTGGCGTATAGGATTTCTCGCTTTTATCTCTTTGTAATTGAGAAGTAGCTTCTTCCTACCCAGTAAGTACTTGAGTTTGTGAACTCTCTTTATTCCCTTGCTTTTTTGCTTGCAAACTGATTAATTCTTTTCTGAGTTCATCTCTTTCCTGTCTATTTTGTCAAATGGGGCCAACAGCAACCATAACATATTTTGTTTTCTTGTCTTTTTTTTTTTTTTTCTTGAGTAAAGTATAGATTCTCTGCCTTCCAGGTTCTCTCCAGACAGTTTCATCGCTCCATTAATATGCATCGCCCCTGCATAAGTTATTTCTTCCATCTTCCACTAGCAATTTCCTGAATGCCTGCCAACTAAGCCAATGTTCAGTATGCTAGGTTTTTCAAAAACAGAACCAGTTTCTGTATCAGAATGGCCTAGGTTGCTGTGCGGTAACAACCCCAAAATCCCAGCTTTTCTCTTGTAGTTTGGCTAGGGGCTTTGCTCTAAGTCAGGAATTGAAGAACTATGGCCATGGGCAAAATCTGTCCTGCTGCCTGTTACTGTAAATAAAGTTTTATTGGAAAATAGCCTTGCCCGTTTGTTTATGTATTGTCTGGCTGCTTTTGCTCTACGGTGGCAGAGTCGCGTAGTTGTGGAAGAAAGTGTCTGGCCCACAAAGGCTAAAATATTTACTGTGTGACCCTTTACAGAAAATGTTCAGTGATCCCTGCTCTAAGTGGTCCTCATTCTAGGACTCAGGCTGACCAAGCAGATATCACGTATGGTGTGGCTGCTCGTTTTGGGAAATGAAAAAGTCTGACAAATCACTTATAGGCCGGCCCTTAAAGCACTTTCACTGGCCAAAGGAAATCACATGGCCACACCAGAGTTCAAGGAGGAGTGTAATCCTTCCTCGAGCCTTGGAAGAGAACCCGAAATACTTGGAAGACAAAACTACCGACTACACATATAGTTATATCTCCCTATTTATAAAATTTCTTTGAAAATATTTTTTCTTTTTAATTGAGGTGAAATTACATTCAGTAAAATGCAAATATTTCATGTACACCTCAGTGGATTTTTATATACATCCTTGAACCCATCACCCAAATCAAGATATTGAACATTTCTCGTACCCCGGTCAGTGCCCTGTGCCCCCCACACACACACACAAATAACTGCTATTCTGACCTTTATCACCATGGATTACTTTTGTCTGTTTTAAAGCTTCATGTAAATGTAATAATTATATGTACTCTTGTTCAACATTGTGTCTGTGAGTCATCCATGTTGCGTGTAGCAGCAATTCGTTTTTTACTTCTGTGTAGTATACCATTGTATGACTTATACCACAATTTATGAATCCATTCTACTGTTGATGGAAATTTTAATTGTTTCCAGTTTGTGGTTATTATGAATAAAGTTGCTATGAACATTTTTGTGTCTGTCTTTCAGTGAACGTGAGCACCCATTTTTCTTGGTATTCTCCTTGGTATATACCCTGCTTCCATACTTCCCTCATAATTATTTGCACAGCAACTAAACTGACGCTTAATTTTTAAATATAAATCAGCATGCCAGTCCTCTGTTCAGAATCCTCCAGTGGCTTACTATCACAATTAGAATAAGATCCAAGGTCTATCGTGGTCTGCAAGATCTGTACCCACACACACCCTTTTTCTTCCTACCCCATCTTATATCATAACCGTTATCCCTTCCCTTCCCCCAACTTGCTCTGCTGTGTACTAGACACTGCTGGTAAGTTGGGGATTGAAGATAAATGGCTTGACCCTGTCCTTAAAGTTGTTGTAGTCTACATAGATAATTTTAACAAGCCATGACACTGATTTACGTTAAGTCAATTACTAGTTCTGTAGGGAATGAGAGGCAAATACGCCCTATGATTAAAATAATTAGTATAACATAATTTACAATAATATTTAACTCCTGGAAGGGATTTAGAGAAGTAAGATTAAAATGTAAAACCCTGTTGATAAATTCAAGAAATGTGTAAGTTCTTGCATTTTAGTTCCACTGATTATGAATTAGAGTTCACCAACTTGGTTACATTATTACAATTTACTATTACATGTTCACTTCCATGAGGGGTAGGTGGGGGCTGAGAGGGGTGAACAGGGGTGAGAAGGCATTGGAATAAATAAGTGCTGATATCAAGCACAGTCCAAAATAGCAGTCATAACAAAGGCCTCCTTAAATTATTGGTACATTATTGGTTATTATAAAATAACTGAAAGAATTCGACTTAAGCACTTACCACATTTTTTATAACTTTACTGATGTATCAATACAATGAAGTAACAATAAACTGCACATATTTAAAGTATAAAATTTGATTTGTTTTGACATAAATGCATGAAACTCACCACAATCAAAATATTTCCTCACCTGCAAAAGTTTGCCATTTGGTTTTGACTAATGGGAAGGAAATTTTACTCCAATTTAAGGGGGAGGATGTCTCTCAGAACCACCACTGTCAACTTCCCTCCATTTGCCAGCCAGCCTCGTACACCTCCGTGGCTCTCCATCACTACCCCACTCCAGGGCCATTGACCAACTAACCCAGTCTCATATGCCAGTTCCACATTTCCGGGCATGAACTTGTGGCAGTTCAGTCTTTGATGTCTTCCCTGAGGCCAGAGTGATGGTTGTGAAGGGAACGGTCCCATAACGTATTTGATAGGGATTTCTGATTGTGAGAACCAACAAGCACTAGCTTAAAGGGAAAGAAGGGAATGCTTAGAGAAATACGGAAGTATTTTACAGAAGCCATGTGGGGGAATTGAATTCAGTGGTCATTCAGCAATTATTTAATGAAGGCCCGCTAGAGCCAGACACTGGTCTGGACACTGGAGATTCAGATTTTGAAGCCAAATAAATTTCCTACCCTCATGGATCTTGTGTGTTCCCTCTGCACGTCTGCTTCATTCTTCTCTCTGAACACCAGCCTCCACTGCTCATATATATATTTTTAATGGGAGAACACTGTTATGACTGGAAAGATATTTTTCTTAAAAGGGGTCCATAACATACACTCCAGTCCTGCGGTTGGGGTGGGTTGAAGAGGAAGACTCTACAAAAGAGTTTGGGCTGGGCAGACACACCAAAAGTTGTCTATCACATCTCTGGTGGTTAAGCAACCATTGATATTCAAAACCATTCCGATGGATTTATTGTCTCCTGTTATCAGAGTTCTCATTGATCCTTCTGAGTCAGAATTTATAGAACTGAATGTTAAAGAATCCATAGAAAGCTCATTTATCCCAACTCCTTTACAGGTAAAGAAATTGGGTCCCAGATTGGGGGCTAAGGTTATTCTGAATTACGCAGCAGAACCGGTTCCCCCTCAAGGGATACACATAACAATATCTTTGAGCTGTTTAGCAGATACTGAAACGCCCACCAGGTGGAAGAAGTTAAGGACGGTATGCCACCCACAAGCATGTAGACCCCAGGCTAGTTGGAACCAGAAGGTTGATGATGCTGACTCCCACTTACCTCACCACCAACCAATCAGAAGAATGTCCACAAGCTGATCATCCCCTCTTTGAACGATTACTATAAAACTTCTCACTACCCCTCTAGGTTGGGACACAGAGTTGTGAGGACATTAGCCCTCTGTGGCCCCCTTTGCCTGGCAAAGCAATAAAGCTATTCTTTTCTACTTCACCCAAAACTCTGTCTCTGAGATTTAATTCAGTGTCGGGGGCCAGAGGCTGAATTCAGCTTCATTCTGAAACAGTTTAAATACTGTACATATTACCAGTTTCCGGAGGGCTTTGGTGGGGAGCAGGGCACAGCCTTTAAAAGAATGACAGA
Source organism: Stenella coeruleoalba (assembly GCF_951394435.1). Classification (NCBI taxonomy): domain Eukaryota; kingdom Metazoa; phylum Chordata; class Mammalia; order Artiodactyla; family Delphinidae; genus Stenella; species Stenella coeruleoalba. The sequence goes on from NC_137156.1 coordinate 56,230,365, forward strand.
GCCGTTGAGGATACAACAAAACTGGTTAAAACCAACTAGGTCCAAGATGGTCAAAAATTCAACTTCCAGTAGACCTTGAGCCTCATTATGCGCTCATTGTAGCATATTAGCATATGCTAAAGAACACACCCACAGGCACCATGACAGTTCCGAGCCTCCCATAAAAGGCTCAAAAGTGGATGGTGGCCCAATTCCTGGAAATCCCTGCCCCTTCCCCAAGCTAGTTGGAATAATTCTCCCACTCATTAGCCTATGAAATTACCCAGCCCCTAAAAACAAACTATCCCATATTCTGGGGCCGCTCTCGCCTTCTGAGACGACCTACACTCTATGGAGTATCTCAATAAACCTGCTTTCACTTTACTACGCAAAGCCCCACTTGGTGGCCCGTCCCAGGAACTCACCTGAGACCTGGGTCATGACCATCCTCTCGCACCCCATTTTCCTGCAACCTCTTTACAAAGGATGTTTTTAAAAAATAGACACTTTATTATATACACAGGTGATAAAATCCCAGACTCACCGTTAGGCACATAAATATAGACCCTGCTAAATATTTAATATTATCAAGCTTGTACAACTTGAGCATGGTTTTGAGGCCAGCAACCTCAATGTCTATCTAAATGGGGGTCTGATCTTGCTAAGATGTACTATCACTTTTTTTTTTATTGGAGTATAATTGCTTGACAATGTTGGGTTAGTTTCTGCTGTAAAACAAAGTGAATCAGCTATATGTATACATACATCCCCTCCCTCTTGAGCCTCCCTCCCACCCCCCCCCCATCCTACCCTTCTAGGTCATCACAAAGCACCGAGCTGAGTTCCCTGTGCTATACAGCAACTTCCCACTAACTATTTTACACTGGTAGTGTATTTATGTCAGTGCTACTCTCTCAGTTTGTCACACCCTCCCTTTCCCCGTCCCCCATGTCCACAAGTCAGTTCTCTATGTCTGCGTCTCTTTTCATGCCCTGCAAATAGGTTCATCAGTACCATTTGTTTTTCTCTTTCTGACTTCACTCTGTATGACAGACTCTAGGTTCATCCACATCACTACAAACGACCCTACTTCGTCCCTTGTACGGCTGAGTAATATTCCATTGTATATATGTACCACATCTTCTTTATCTATTCATCTGTCGGTGGACATTTAGGTTGCTTCCAAGTCCTGGCTATGGTAAATAGTGCTGCAATGAACATTGGGGTACATGTATCTTTTTGAATTATGTTCTTCTCAGGATACATGCCCAGTAGTGGGATTGCTGGGTCATATGGTAGTTCTATTTTCAGTCTTTTAAGGAACCTCCATACTGTTCTCCATAGTGGCTGTATCAATTTACATTCCCACCAACAGTGCAAGAGGGTCACCTTTTTTCCACACCCTCTCCAGCATTTATTGTTTGTAGATTTTTCTTATTATTTATTTTTATTTATTTATTATTTTTTGGCTGCGTTGGGTCTTTGCTGCTGCGCGTGGGCTTTCTCTAGTTGTGGCAAGTGGGGGCTGCTCTTCATTGCGGTGCGCGGGCTTCTCATTGCAGTGGCTTCTCTTGTTGCAGAGCACGGACTCTAAGCGTACAGTCTTCAGTAGTTGTGGCTCACAGGCTCAGTAGTTGTGGATCGTGGGCTCTAGAGTGCAAGCTCAGTAGTTGTGGCACACGGGATTAATTGCTCTGCGGCGTGTGGGATCTTCCCAGGCCAGGGCTCGAACCCGTGTCCCCTATTGGCAGGTGGATTCTTAACCACTGAGCCACCAGGGAAGTCCCATTTGTAGATTTTTTGATGATGGCCATTCTGACTGGTATGAGGTGATACCTCATTGTGGTTTTGATTTGCATTTCTCTAATAATTAGTGATGTTGAGCATCTTTTCATGTGTTTACTGGCCATCTGTATGCCTTCTTTGGAGAAATGTCTATTTAGATCTTCTGCCCATTTTTTGATTGGGTTGTTTGTTTTTTTAGATATTGAGCTGCACGAGCTGCTTGTATATTTTGGAGATTAATCCTTTGTCAGCTGCTTCATTTGCAAGTATTTTCTCCCATTCGGAGGGTTGTCTTTTCATCTTGTTTATGGCTTCCTTTGCAATGCGACAGCTTTTAAATTTAATTAGGTCCCTTTTCTTTTAATAAATTGATTTATTTTATTTATTTATTTTTGGTTGCGTTGGGTCTTCATTGCTGTGTGCAGGCTTTCTCTAGTTGCAGCAAGCAGGGGCTACTCTTCGTTGTGGTGTGCAGGCTTCTCATTGCAGTGGCTTCTCTTGTTGCAGAGCATGGGCTATAGGCGCACAGGCTTCAGTAGTTGTGGCACATGGGCTCAGTAGTTGTGGCTCACAGGCTCTAGAGCGCAGGCTCAGTAGTTGTGGCACACGGGCTTAGTCACTCTACGGCATGTGGGATCTTCCCGGACAAGGGCTCGAACCCGTGTCCCCTGCATTAGCAGGCGGACTCTTAACCACTGCACCACCAGGGAAGCCCCCCACTTATTATTAATAAATCTACTTCTTACCTATCACTTTGCCTCTCGCTGATTTCCTTCTGCAGCAAGACACAAAGAACCTGAGCTTCATTAAGTCCTGAGACCAGGTGTGTGGTTTCAGTTGGAAGATTGTGGGTTCGACTCCCATCTGAGGTGTGGTTTCAACAGGGCTTACACAGAAAGCCTTTAGGAATCTAGAATTCTTTGAGATATTGCTACATGAGGTATATAATAAAAATATAAAATTTTCATATTTTGATGTGTATTCTGAAACAGTTTCAATACTGTATATATTACCTGTTTCTGGAGGGTTTGAAAAAAGTTATCTGAAAAGAATGAGACTGCAGCCACTTTAGGGAGTTCTCTGACAGTTTTTGCATTTCCTCTTATGTCTCTTGTATATTGAATTAATTCCAATTTTTGGAATTTTCCATTAAATGAAGGTTTCCAAATTTATCAAGTTGTTCATAGCATTTTTATTTTATCTCCTTGGTATCCCTGGTTATACTCTCTCTCTCTCATTCCCAATGTTTGAGCTTTCTTTTTCTTAATTAGCCTCATTGCAGAATTTTTTTTTTTTTTGCCCTTTTCAAAGAATTTGTTTCCGTGTTAATATATCAGTACCATTATTTTCTAATTCATTGATTTCTGCTTTTATTTTCTTTAATTCATTCTTCCTATTTTCTTATTCATTTTTTCTGTTAATGTATTTTTCCCTCATCCTTGAGATGAATATTTTTACACTTCGTTTACTAACTAACCTATCCTCATTGTACCTCAAACCTATTATCAATATAAAATAAAATTTTAAGACCTATATTATGCCTTTCATTGCCCTGAATTATTTGACTGGTATGGATACTTTGACATGCCACAATACCTCTTTTAGCCCTGAAGTTTTTATTTCATCCTTAAAAAAACAAGAACATTTTCTTCTATAATTACAATGCTACTGTCACACCTAATAATAATTCTTCGACAAAAACTAATGCCTAGTCCATATTCACATGTTCCCATTTGTTTGTAAAAATTAATTTTTTTAAACATCTTTATTGGAGTATAATTGCTTTACAATGGTGTGTTAGTTTCTGCTTTATAACAAAGTGAATCAGCTATACATATACATATAGCTCCATATCTCCTCCCTCTTGCATCTCCCTCCCACCCTCCCTATCCCACCCCTCTAGGTGGTCACAAAGCACCGAGCTGATCTCCCTGTGCTATGTGGCTGCTTCCCACTAGCTAGCTATTTTACATTTGGTAGTGTATATATGTCCATGCCACTCTCTTACTTTGTCCCAGCTTATCCTTCCCCCTCCCCATATCCTCAAGTCCATTCTCTACATCTGCATGATTATTCCTGTCCTGCCCCTAGGTTCTTCAGAACCTTTTTTTTTTTTTTGAGATTCCATGTATATGTGTTAGCATACAATATTTATTTTTCTCTTCCTGACTTACTTCACTCTGTATGACAGTCTATAGCTCCATCCACCTCACTACAAATAACTCAATTTCGTTTCTTTCTATGGCTGAGTAATATTCCATTGTATATATGTGCCACATCTTCTTTACCTATTCATCTGTTGATGGACATTTAGGTTGCTTCCATATCCTGGCTATTGTAAATAGAGCTGCAATGAACATTGTGGTACATGACTCTTTTTTGAATTATGGTTTTCTCAGGGTATATGCCCAGTAGTGGGATTGCTGCGTCATATGGTAGTTCTCTTTTTAGTTTTTTAAGGAACCTACATACTGTTCTCCATAGTGGCTATATCAGTTTACGTTCCCACCAACAGTGCAAGAGGGTTCCCTTTTCTCCACAACCTCTCCAGCATTTATTGTGTGTAGATTTTTTGATTATGGCCATTCTGACTGGTGTGAGGTGATACCTCATTGTAGTTTTGATTTGCATTTCTCTAATGATTAGTGATGTTGAGCATTCTTTCATGTGTTTGTTAGCAATCTGTATATCTTATTTGGAAATGTCTATTTAGGTCTTCTGTGCATTTTTGGATTGGTTTGTTTGTTTTTTTGATATTGAGCTGCATGAGCTACTTGTAAATTTTGGAGATTAATCCTTTGTCAGTTGCTTCATTTGTAAATATTTTCTCCCATTCTGAGGGTTGTCTTTTCGTCTTGTTTATGGTTTCCTTTGCTGTGCAAAAGCTTTTAAGTTTCATGAGGTCCCATTTGTTAATTCTTGTTTTTACTTCCATTTCTCTAGGAGGTGGGTCAAAAAGGATCTTGCTGTGATTTATGTCATAGTGTTCTGCCTATGTTTTCTCATAAGGGTTTTATAGTTTCTGGCCTTACATTTACGTCTTTAATCCATTTTGAGTTTATTTTTGTGTATGGTGTTAGGGAGTGTTCTAATTTCACTCTTTTAACATGTAGCTGTCCAGTTTTCCCAGCACCACTTATTGAAGAGGCTGCCTTTTCTCCATTGTATGTTCTTGCCTCCTTTATCAAAAATAAGGTGACCATATGTGTGGGGTTTATCTCTGGGCTTTCTATCTTGTTCCATTGATCTATATGTCTTTTTTTGTGCCAGTACCATACTGTCTTGATTACTGTAGCTTTGTAGTATAGTCTGAAGTCCAGGAGCCTGATTCCTCCAGCTCCATTTTTCTTTCTCAAGATTGCTTTGGTTATTCGGGGTCTTTTGTGTTTCCATACAAGTTGTGCAATTTTTTGTTCTAGTTCTGTGAAAAATGCCATTGGTAGTTTGATAGGGATTGCATTGAATCTGTAGATAGCTTTGGGTAGTAGAGTCATTTTCACAATGTTCATTCTTCCAATCCAAGAACATGGCATATCTCTCCATCTGTTTGTATCATCTTTAATTTCTTTCATCAGTGTCTTATAGTTTTCTGCATACAGGTCTTTTGTCTCCTTAGGTAGGTTTATTCCTAGGTATTTTATTCTTTTTGTTGCAATGGTAAATGGGAGTGTTTCCTTAATTTCCCTTTCAGATTTTGCATCATTAGTGTATCGGAATGCAAGAGATTTCTGTGCATTAATTTTGTATCCTGCTCCTTTACCAAATTCATTGATTAGCTCTAGTAGTTTTCTGGTAGCATCTTTAGGATTCTCTATGTATAGTATCATGTCATCTGCAAACAGTGACAGCTATACTTCTTCCTTTCCAGTTTGGATTCCTTTTATTTCTTTTTCTTTTCTGATTGCTGTGGCTAAAACTTCCAAAACTATGTTTAATAATAGTGGTGAGAGTGGGCAACCTTATCTTGTTCCTAATCTTAGTGGAAATGGTTTCAGTTTTTCACCTTTGAGAATGATGTTGGCTGTGGGTTTGTCATATGTAGTCTTTATCATGTTGAGTTAAATTCCCTCTATGCCTACTTTCTGGAGAGTTTTTATCATAAATGGGTGTTGAATTTTGTTGAACGCTTTTTCTGCATCTATTGAGATGATCATATGGTTTTTCTCCTTCACTTTGTTAGTATGGTGTATCACATATTAATTTGTGTATATTGAAGAATCCTTGCATTCCTGGGATAAACCCCACTTGATCATGGTGTATGATCCTTTAACTGTGCTGTTGGATTCTGTTTGCTAGTATTTTGTTGAGGATTTCTGCATCTATGTTCATCAGTGATATTGGCCTGTAATTTTCTTCCTTTGTGACATCTTTTTCTGGTTTTGGTATCAGGGTGATGGTGGCCTTGTAGAATGAGTGTGAGTGTTCCTCCCTCTGCTATATTTTGGAAGAGATTGAGAAGGATCGGTGTTAGTTCTTCTCTAAATGTTTGATAGAATCCGCCTGTGAAGCCATCTGGTCCTGGGCTTTTGTTTGTTGGAAGATTTTTAATCACAGTCTCAATTTCAGTGCTTGTGATTGGTCTGTTCATATTTTCTGTTTCTTCCTGCTTCAGTCTGGGAAGGTTATACCTTTCTAAGAATTTGTCCATTTCTTCCAGGTGTCCATTTTATTGGCATAGAGTTGCTTGTAGTAGTCTCTTAGGATGCTTTGTATTTCTGTGGTGTCTGTTGTAACTTCTCCTTTTCCATTTCTAATTTTATTGATTTAAGTCCTCTCCCTCTTTTTCTTGATGAGTCTGGCTAATGGTTTATCAATTTTATTTATCTTCTCAAAGAACCAGCTTTTAGTTTTATTGATCTTTGCAATTGTTTTCTTTGTTTCTATTTCATTTATGTCTGCTCTGATCTTTATGATTTCTTTCCTTCTGCTAACTTTGGGTTTTGTTTGTTCTTCTTTCTCTAGTTCCTTTAGGTGTAAGGTTAGATTGTTTACTTGAGATTTTTCTTGTTTCTTGAGGTAGGCTTGTATAGCTATAAACTTCCCTCTTAGAACTGCTGTTGCTGCATCCCATAGGTTTTGGATCGTCGTGTTTTCATTATCATTTGTCTCTAGGTATTTTTTGATTTCCTCTTTGATTTCTTCAGTGATCTCTTGGTTATTTAGTAACGTATTGTTTAGCCTCCATGTGTTTGTGCTTTTTACTTTTTTTTCCCTGTAATTGATTTCTAATCCCATAGCATTGTGGTCAGAAAAGATGCTTGATATGATTTCAATTTTCTTAAATTTACTAAGGCTTGATCTGTGACCCAAGATGTGATCTATCCAGAGAATGTTCCGTGCACACTTGAGAAGAAAGTGTAATCTGCATTTTTTGGATGGAATGTCCTATATATATCAATTAAATCTATCTGGTCTATTGTGTCACTTAAAGCTTGTGTTTCCTTATTAATTTTCTGTTTGGATGATCTGTCCATTGGTGTAAGTGAGGTGTTAAAGTCCCCCACTATTATTGTGTTACTGTCGATTTCCTCTTTTATCGTTGTTAGCAGTTGCCTTATGTATTGAGGTGCTCCTATGTTGGGTGCATATATATTTATAATTGTTATATCTTCTTCTTGGATTGACCCCTTGATCATTATGTAGTGTCCTTCCTTGTCTCTTGTAAAATTCTTTATTTTAAAGTCTATTTTATCTGATATGAGTATAGCTATTCCAGCTTTCTTTTGATTTCCATTTGCATGGAATATCTTTTTCCATCCCTCACTTTCAGTCTGTATGTGTCCCTAGGTCTGAAGTGGGTCTCTTGTAGACAGCATATATATGGGTCTTGTTTTTGTTTCCATTCAGCAAGCCTGTGTCTTTTGGTTGGACCTTTTAATCCATTCATGTTTAAGGTAATTATCAATATGTATGTTCCTATGACCATTTCCTTAATTGTTTTGGGTTTGTTTTTGTAGGTCCTTTTCTTCTCTTGTGTTTCCCACTTAGAGAAGTTCCTTTAGAATTTGTTGTAGAGCTGGTTTGGTGGTGCTGAATTCTCTTAGCTTTTCCTTGTCTGTAAAGCTTTTGATTTCTCCATCGAATCTGAATGAGATCCTTGCCAGGTAGAGTAATCTTGGTTGTAGGCTCTTCCCTTTCATGACTTTAAGTATATCATGCCACTCCCTTCTGGCTTGTAGAGTTTCTGCTGAGAGATCAGCTGTTAACCTTATGGGAGTACCCTTGTATGGTATTTGTCATTTTTCCCTTGCTGCTTTCAATAATTTTTCTTTGTCTTTAATTCTTGCCAATTTGATTACTATGTGTCTCGGCGTGTTTCTCCTTGGGTTTATCCTGTATGGGACTCTCTGTGCTTCCTGGACTTGGGTGGCTATTTCCTTTCCCATGTTAAGGAAGTTTTTGACTATAATCTCTTCAAATATTTTCTTTTGTCCTTTCTCTCTCTCTTCTCCTTCTGGGACCCCTATAATGTGAATGTTGTTGCGTTTAATGTTCTCCCAGAGGTCTCCTAGGCTGTCTTCATTTCTTTTCATTCTTTTTTCTTTATTCTGTTCCACAGCAGTGAATTCCACTATTCTGTCTTCCAGGTCACTTATCCATTCTTCTGCCTCAGTTATTCTGCTATTGATTCCTTCTACTGTAGTTTTCATTTCAGTTATTGTATTGTTCATCTCTGTTTGTTTGTTCTTTAATTCTTCTAGGTCTTTGTTAAACATTTCTTGCATCTTCTCGATCTTTGCCTCCATTCTTTTTCCGAGGTCCTGGATCATCTTTACTATCCTTATTCTGAATTCTTTTTCTGTAATGTTGCCTATCTCCACTTCATTTAGTTGTTTTTCTGGGGTTTTATCTTGTTCCTTCATCTGGTACATAGCCCTCTGCCTTTTCATCTTGTCTATCTTTCTGTGAATGTGGTTTTTTTCCCACAGGCTGCAGGATTGTAGTTCTTCTTACTTCTGCTGTGTGCACTCTCATGGATGAGGCTATCTAAGAGGTTTGATGGGAGCAACTGGTGGTGGGTAGAGCTGACTGTTGTTCTGAAAAATGTGTATCTTAATGAATTTTTTTATACATTTATTTATTTTATTTTTGCCTGCATTGCATCTTCATTACTGCGTGCAGGCTTTCTCTAGTTGCGGCGAGTGGGGGCTACTCTTCGTTGCAGTGTGTGGGCTTCTCATTGGGGTGGCTTCTCTTGTTGCGGAGCACGGGCTCTAGGTGTGCGGGCTTCAATAGTTGTGGTGCATGGGCTGTAGAGTGCAGGGTCAGTAGTTGTGGCTCACAGGCTCAGTTGCTCTGCGGCATGTGGCATCTTCCTGGACCAGGGCTAAAACCCATGTCCCCTGCATTGGCAGGAGGATTCTTAACCACTGCACCACCAGGGAAGCCCCTATCTTAATGAATTGTTATAAAGTAAATACCCATATAACCACCATTCAGGCCATAAAATAAAATTTTGCCAATACCCTAGAAGTCTATACCAACATTCTCACCCCCCAGCTTATACTCCCCTTCCTGATCACAATGCTGCCTTTCCCTCCTAGAGAGATCCATAATTCTGAGTTCTGTGTACATAACTTGCTTTCTTTCAAAAAATAATGTTATCGGGAACTCCCTAGCAGTTCAGTGGTTAGGACCCAGTGCTTTCACTGCCTGGGGCCCAGGTTCAATTCCTGGTTGGGGAACTAAGAGCCCACAAGACGTGTGGCAAAAAAAAAAAAAAAAAGTTATCATTTAAGTATGCATCCCAAAACACAGTCTAGTTTTGCTTATTTTAAGCTTCATATAAATAGAAGAATATAGTATATATTATATCTGACCTCATTTGCTCAATATTATATTTTGAAATTCATGTTGTTGCATGAGGCTGCAGCTCATTCATTTTCATTGCTGTATTCCATCAGATGAATCTAATACAATGTATTTAGCCCTCTACTGCTGATGCATATTTACGTTATTTCCAGTTTTTGCTACTGTGAGTAATGCTGCTATAAAATATCCTTGTCTTGGAGATTTGTAGAAGAATTTTTTATGGGTTACTAGTATAGCATTGTTAAAATCTCCCACCAGCGTTGCAAATTTCTCTTTGAAGAAAAAGTCTGACAACTTTTGCTTTAGACATATGGAGGTAGTTTTTTGGTACGTACACATTTAGAATTGTTCATTCATCCTGATGACTTGAACATTTTGTCAGCATGAAGTGGCTGTCTCTAATGCTTTTTGACCTAAATTCTGTTTTTTTGTTTTTTGTTTTGGCTGCATTGGGTCTTCATTGCTGCACCCGGGTTTTCTCTAGTTGCAGTGAGCAGGGGCTACTCTTCATTGCGGCGCACGGGCTTCTCATTGCAGTGGCTTCTCTTTTTGCGGAGCACGGGTTCTAGGTGCGCAGGCTCAGTAGTTGTGGCTCACGGGCTATAGAGTGCAGGCTCAGTAGTTGTGGCACATGGGCTTAGTTGCTCCGCTGCATGTGGGATCTTCCTGGACCAGGGCTCGAACTCATGTCCCCTGCACTGGCAGGCAGATTCTCAACCACTGCTCCACTAGGGAAGCCCCTAAATTCTGTTCTGTATGATGTTACTAAAGCGAGACCAGCTTTCTTTCTTTCTTCCTTTCTTTTTTCTTTCGGCCATGCCATGTGGCTTGTGGGATCCTACTTCTCCAGCCAGGGATCAAACCCGGGCCCATTGCAGTGAAAGCACTGAGTCTCAACCACTGCACTGCCAGGAAATTCCCCTCTTTCATTTTTTAAATTGTGGTAAAATACACATAATGTAAAATTTGCACTTTAGCCATTTTAAAATGTACAACTCAGTGGCATAAAGTACATTCACAATCACCACTATCTCATTTCAGAACTTTTTCAATCTTCCAAACAGAAACTCTATACCCATTAAACAACAACTGCCCCTCCCCCTTTCCCCTCGGCCCCTGGTAACCACTATTCTACCTTGTCTTTATGAATTTGAGTGTTCTAGGTACCTCACACAAGTGGAATCATACAACCTTTGTCCTTTGGTGCCTGGCTTATTTCACTTGTTTTTGGAGCTTTAAACAAACTTGCTATAAGACATCATCTTCATATAAATGTACTAAGCAAGAGATTTAAAAAAAAACAAAATAAAACACCCACTGAGCGTAAGGCCCTGTGGTAAAGCAAAGATAAATAAACCACTGTCCCTACAGCGGAGGGCATGATGGATTGTGAGATGAGTGGCGTGTGGTCTTCCTTTTGCTTGACCTCAGCTGCTGTAAAGAGAAGTCTGTGTATGACATTTAGATGCCACTGAAGTTGCATCCCTAAGCGTGCGGGGCCAGAGCTGTTTTCGCTTGATGGAGGTAAATCCCGAGTCCACTGCCCAGGTGTAGTTGCTTGCTCCGGCCTCACGGTGGCGCATTTCCAAAGCAGCAAGGGTGCTCCTACCAGGGGAGGAAACAAACCCCTTCCCAAGTGTGGTGGCCGTGATCAGGATGCTGCAAGAGCTTTCTTCTTCTCATGACGCCACCTCCGTTGTCCCTACACAACCCTCACCCCACAGTCCCCCTTTACACAGTCACTGCCTTTCACCTGCGGTCTTAACATTTCCCCCTGCCATCCTCACCGTCACAGCCCACCAGGGCTGTCCTTTGAGCCCTCAGTTTCATTTCTGGATTGTTCTTCTTTTGCTCCTCCCTCTGCCATATGAGAATCAGTTTCCACATTGAATTGCAAATTTCTTGGCAAAATCCTGCTGAACTTTTTTTGTTTGCCCCACTCCTAAGCTCTTAAGATGAGACACTCGTTGTCACAAATACCAACTTGGAACTATAGTCAGCAGCTTCGAGAGGAGGGGCTCGTTACTGACATGTATTGTTTACTCATTCATTCCACAAGCATTGTGTCACTAAGTGTCAGGGAGCTAGCAGCACAGAACCAACAAGATAAAATCCTAGGGTTCAAGGTATGTGCTGTCCAGGGGTAAATAACAAGTAAACTGTTATAAAACAATGTGGTAAGGGCTGTAAGAGAGAATAAGCGGCAGTGAGCAGGAAGTGCTGAAGACGGGGAGGTGGGCCTGGTGGATGGCCAGCTTAGGCTTCCATGGGAAGCGAGGATGGAGATGAGTCATCCAGAGACTTTTGGAGTTTACCAGATGGAAGAGGGCAGCAAGGCCATATCAGGCTGCAAAAATAGCCCCTGAAAACAACATTATTTCCTCATGCCTGTCTGGAGTTCAAGAGGTCAGGGCAAACCACGTGTGGGGAGCTCCCTGGTTGCCTCGGCTTGCCAACTGGATCTGGCAGGGGTGTTCAGTTTTATTAGTGATGATAAGTGTGGCTAATCTATCTGGCCCGTATTGCTGCTCTCTCTCAGTAGTTTTCATCTCTTGCGCACTACCAGTTGCCCCGCCGTCCACTCTATCCTCCAGTTTACATTACTGAGAAATGGTCTGGTATGGAAAATCGCTGTGGTCCCTGTCGGAACAGCTTTCTCACAAGTTGGGCTCAGTGGGAACTGGCCAGATGGCCATGGCTGCCATTGGGATAGGTGCCTGCCCACCCTTGTCCAAGTAACTGTGTCCAGGGTTGGGATCTTGTTGTACAAACCATGGCCAGTTGTCCCAGAGGAAGCAGCCCCAACTGGTTTATTAGCAAGTTGCTGAGGGCAGGACAGTTGTCCCCTGCTTCTTCAAAGGCAAGGTTTCCCAGTCTTGGCACTATTGACATTTTGGGCTGTGTAATTCTTTGTCGTGGGGGACTGACCTATGCATTGTAGGATGTTTAGCTGCATCCCTTCCCCCTCTCAATGAGTTATGATAAGTAAAAATGTCTCCTGGGAGAAAACTCATCCCTGGTTGAGAACCACTGTTCTAAGGGGATAGGAGACTTCAGGATTGGTCCTTTCAGGTGGATGTAGTCAGTGGTCAGGACTGTGAGAATGAAGTCTACTGCATATATACCTGCCTCTACAGGGCTGGCTCAGAGGCTGAGAGGAGCAGCTCCTGCTGTGGACAGGGATCTGAATGGAGCATTGGTGGGTTCAGATGTGAACAGCTATGCTCAGAGTGGGGAAACCAAGACAGAGTATTGTGTGTGTGTGTGTGTAGCTGCATGGATTTGAATGAGCATGTGCTTTGGTTTACTCTGTGTACATATTTCTGAGAATGTGCAGTTCTCAGTGTGGGTGTACGTATATGCATGAGGACATAGATATCTGTGTGTTTTGAGGTTGGACTGTACATAGTCCACACTGCCCCTCCTCCTGTGTTATCAAGATAAATTAGTGTCATATATGAGACTTAATTGGTACTCTCAGTACGCTAAGATTCAGCTCTACTGAAGTTGAAATGAAACTTGGTTTGGAGTGGTTTTTCCTATTGTGTAGACCTGTCTATCTCTACCCTGTTGAGGGTTCCTTTGTATGTGAGATTCTTTTTTTTCTCTTGCTGCTTTAAAAATTCTCTCTTTGTCTTTGATTTTAGAAAGTTATATTGCAATGTGTCTTGGAGAAGATCTCTTTGGGCTGAATCTGTTTGGGGACCTATGAGCTTCATAAACTTGGATGTCCAAATCTCTCCCTAGATTTGGGAAGTTCTCAGCCATTATTTATTTAAATAAGCTTTCTGCTCCTTTCTCCCTTTCTTCTCCTTTGAGGACTCCAATAACATGTTGTTCTGTCTGGTATCCTATAATTCACATAGACTTTCTTCATTTTCATTCCCTGTGATAGCTTCTTTGCTTTCTAGAACAACAAAGTATCCCAGGATCAACCTGTACATTTCTGCCCCCAACATGGAATTAATGATTTTCTTTAAAGAGTCCTGGCTCCTTGTATAGATAGAAAGGAATGGTGTTTAGGGATCACCTCCTGGGTGTCAGGGATGTATGCTGTTATTAAACCCAGCAATAATGCATCACATCAAGGATGAAGAGAATGTACAGAGCCAGACAATAAACTACAAGTTCATACTGATATTTCCAATTTAGTTTTCAGATTATAGAATTTTCCCTAACTTCTTTGATTTTATATTTCTTTTCTCTTACACTGAAAATCTTGATTCTGAATGAATTTACTATAATTGATTATTTGCTTATTCTAACTTATACACATTACCGAGTAATAAAAATATTTCCAAGTAATATCTCTAAATACATGTTTTTAAGAATGTTTGTAAAACATACCAATATTACGTAGTAACAATAAGACTATGAAATTCAAGATTTCTCTGTTCTTTCTTTCCCTTAGGGTATATCCCTTTGGTAAACAAAACTGTGTTTTAAAGTCACGTGAAATAATTTTTGTTTGGTTGTGCTACCCACTTGATATACAGTTAAGTTCATTTGTCTCAGTATGGTTTCAATTTTAGGAACTACTCTTCAGAAATTAGATTTAATTTTTCAATTATATTAAAGGTTCCCATGGTTTCAAAGTCAAAACTATAAAACAAGGTGTATTTAAAGAAGCCTAGCTTCCCTATCTTTCCCCTCTACTCTGTTCCTCCTTATAAGTAACCACTTGTCTTAGTTTTTGGTTTTCCTTCCATTGCTTCAGAAAATATAAGCAAATGCATAAAAATATCCACCTCTTGTTATTACTCTAAAGGTAGCATACTATAAACACTTTTTCCCACTTAATAGTATTTTCTGCCCACTAGCCCATAGTGTTTTATCCTAGTGATCCTCCTCATGACTCAGTGCACAGTTCTCTATGGTGTGAATATATTATGGTTTATTCAATCATTCTCTATTAATGTACATCTGGTTCCCTCATTCTTAATCCTGAGTGGATAACCATCTGAGGAAAATCCATAACAAGGAAAACAAAACAAAAAACAGAAACAGAAAAAGGAACCTGGAAAACAGAGCCTATGTAGAGAAAACAAAAACTACTATATCTGCAGGGAAATTAGAAAAGTTATGTAACCATGAAAAAGAGAACAGGGTACTCCAATGAAGGAATGCTTACAGAATAAGAAAGAGCTCTTGGAAAAATCAAAGTGTGGAATCAGAAATTTAAAAAAATAAAAAACCAAAAACTTCATTAAGAAGGATCAGAAGATAAAGTTGAGGAAAGCTCTCAGAAATTAGAGCAAAAAACCAAAAAACCAAAACCCCATACAGATGGAAAATAGGAGAGAAGTGATTTGAAAATCAGGGGACTACATCATAGAGATCAGTCCTGGAAGTCCAATATTTGAATAATAGGAATTCCTAAAAGAGAGAACAGGGAAAATGGAGGAGAAGAAATAACAAAATTATTTAAGATAACTTCCAGGAACCAAAGAGCTTGAGTTTCAAGACTGAAAGAACTCACTCAGTATACAGTGGATGGATGAATAGGCTTGCATCACAGAATATCATTGTACAACTTCAAAACATTGGGGAGAAAAAGAAGATTTTTTTAGATTTCTTAAAATTAAAAAAAAAAAGAGGTCACATAAGATGAGTAATTGGATGTTTTCAGAATTTGCAACAGCAGAAGTGGAAGCTAGTGGTCATTGGAGTAATAGCCTCAAAGTCCTGAAGGAAAATGATTTCCAACCTAGAATTTTATACCCAGCCAAACTGCATTGAGGGTGAAGGTTTTCAGACAAGCACAATCTAAAAAAACATAAATTACCCGATGATGCATAAAACTGGAAAAAAAAACCCAATAAGAGCAGAATGTTATTTACAGACACAAACACAGCCATCAAAACAATCAGCTAACAGAGGTAAAAGTGGTTGCCCCTGGGAATAGATCATATGGGAGGGGGGAATTCTCTTTCAACTGTGAGAATGAGTAATTTTGATAAAAATAGCAGATAAAAAATATCAGAGAGAGAAGAAACAATTTTTTAAAAAAAGATGACTTTTGAGAACTGTTTTAAGTTGATGTGACTGTTTTGAAGACTATGATAAAAGATACAGAGGAGGAAGTATGACTCTGAGATGTTTATGGAAACTGGTTAAAGCATCAAAGTTTAGAAGCACCTTTTAAACCATCTGCACTCACCAATCTCCTGGCTTGCCCTCCTTTATTTAAGAACCTGACTAGGCCTTCTGGAAAAAGAGACTCCTTTCAGTTGGTTAAAAAAAAAAAAAAAAAAAAAAACAAGAGAGAGAGAGACATGCTGGAAGAGGTGGCTTGGGTCTTTCCTAAATACAGAACTGGGAGATGTTGGGAAAAACATTGAAGAAAGGATATGTCAACTTTCTTAAAAGTGAAAGGACCAGTGATGCCAGGGAAATGCCAAATAACTCCAATGATTTGGAGAGTAATAGTGTTTCCCAAATTTATTTCATGTTATAATCACCAGGGGAGCCTTTAAAAATCCTGAGGCCCATATCATACCGCATACCAATTAAATCAGACTAAGTAGGAGTAGGGGCCAGACATCAGTATTTTTTTTCTTTTTTTTTTTTTTTGGCCATGCCGGGGGACTTGCAGGATCTTAGTTCCCCCACCTGGGCCCTCAGCAGTGAAAGCATGGAGTCCTAATCACTGGACCACCAGAGAATTCCCCGACATCAGTATTTTTTCAAAGACCCTCAGGTGATTCCTGTGTGCAGTTAAGTTTGGGAACTATTGGGGTAGAGTGTGTGCATGAGGAGGATAAGACTGAAAGGATAGGGTAAAATTGTGAAGGGTCTCAAATGCCCAGCTACTAGAGGGCAATGGAGGTGCCACTGAAAGCTTTTGAACTGGAAGTGATGCAGTGCGGTATATGGGGAGATTAATACATAGAAGAAGTGGGAGGAGGTGAGTTCCAGAAGCACGGAGAACACTGGCTAGACTGATAGTCTAGTTCTTAAAGTCAGAGGAAGCAGCACAGAGAAGTATGCAGGCTGTGTACTGGTGTGTCCACGGGTCACCAAGTCCTCCCTGCCTCATTGGAAACTACTTGTTCCTCTCTCTCAAGCTCCATGGGGCCCGTCTGGTGTGGTGGTCCCCCAGATGGGTGGGAAAACCACCAGGAGGCAGTGTCGGCCAAAGCCCGGCCCAAGAGAGGGCGGCGGACTCTGCTCTCTGATTGGGCCAGATCCCCGGCGTGGAGGAAAGTGATCCCCGTCCCGGAGAAGTTGAGGACCAAGCAGGGGCGGTGGGTAAGGAGGCTGTGCAGCTTTTTGCGCCAACAACCGAAGGGGCAATGACAGCCTGAGGTCGTCCTAACTGCCCCCCAACTCCTTAGGTCGTCACTGCCCTTCCTTGCTATTCCCGCCTGCGGTGAGAGGTTCACTCCTCTGCCGGCGCCATGAAAAAGCCAGTGAGGGTCTAGAAGTCGGCGGCCTCGCCGGCCTCTTCCCACTCGAATCCCCAGGACCCCTACAATGGAGGGCCGAACGCACAGTAAGTACTCCATATGCGAGGAAAGACTCAACGGAGGCAAACAGGAAGTGGGAGCTGCTGGGCACGAGGGGCATCGACCCCGGGCTTGTCCCCCTAGTTTCTTTGTTGTCGGGGACGGGAGGCCAGGGGCAGAGGCGGGCCAAGGCCGTGGGCTGACCATTTCCTCAGTCCCCCCGACAATCGCGGCGACCCAGCTAGGGCGAGAAGTCACGGTGACCGAAACCTTTTGGCGGGGGGCTGTATGCTCGCCCGGTCCCTCGTGGTGATCGGCTCGAAGCACTCGTTTTCCAAAGGCGGCCGAGAGCCACCCCACTGGAGCGCTCGCCCGCAAGATGGGATACATCGAAACGCCTCTTTTGAACACACGGTGACAAAGACCCCCTCCCACACAGCGGCGACGTGCACGTGACAGTTTTCGGGCCGTCGCAACTACGTGGGAACTTGGAATAGGTCTGCGGCTGCACACAGCCGGGCGCCGGGGTCCCCGCACCCACACCCCGCTCGTCAGGGCCCGGGGTCCGAGCCACTGCGAGCAGGGGACACCCCCCGGGGACCCCCCCCCCCCCGCCGCGTCTGTCCCCCGGGAAGCGGCTCCCGAGGCGGCGGCGCCGGCCATGTGGGACCCGCGGGCAACCAGGTGCGTAGCGGCGCGGGAAGCGCGGGGAGCGCCTCCGCCTTCCGGGCCCCGCGCCTCTTTCCGGAAGGAGGCGGACCCGCGCTGGGGCCGGCTACCCCCGAGGCTGCGGTCGGGCGGGCTGCCCTCGCGCACATCCAGGTGCAGACTCGGGCCTGTTGCGCGGGGTCGGACTCGGGGGGCGGCTACGGCCTTCCAGGCGAAGCGGGACGGGGCGCGCGCTGCGACAGGACTGCGGCGGCGTGCGTCCTGCCTCGTCCCCACCCGGGCACCGAAGATGAGGCTCCCGGGCCCACCTCCCACCTCCTTCCGGGGACCCCGGGGCCGCGAATGAAAAGACCCGGGAACGCGCCCCCGGGGCACGCCTCGGGCTGGCAGGCGCCTGGGCGCAGGGCGGGATTTGTGGGGAACTTGGGAGAGTGCTGGCCACGTCCCGGCCGGAGGAGGTTGGCGATTCCAGCTCCAGGCAGGCCTCTCCCCCAGCCTGCTGGATCGTGAGCTGGGCTTGCCCGAAAGGGGCTTCACGACCCACCGTCCTCGGCTAAACGAGTGGGAGGAGGGGATTGCAGTAGGGGCCCGGGGCTCAGAAGCAGAGTCCCCAGAAGCCCAGGTTTCTGCTTCTGAGCGTTTGCAAACGCGGACTCGGAGCCCGGAGCCTGGGAGGCGCAGTCCACCCCCTCGCCGCGCGCCCACTAGGAGCCCTAGCCTGATGAAATTGTGCCTTTCTGCAGGCCCGCTCCCAGCTGGGGGCGTTTCTGTGAGGCTGCAAGCTTTGGTGCTTCCCAGGGAAAATACTTCGGGAGATGTGCAATTTGAAAAAAAAAATTTAAAGAGGAGAGAGAATGGGGGCCTCTGAGGTCTCTAGTCCCCAGCCCAGTTGCTTGTGGTCCAATCAGTCCATACTCGGGAAGAAAGCAGGGAGCCAAGGGCCTTTTGTTCCCGGCACCCAGGTTCTGCCCCCTGTCTGGTGCTGAGCCTCCAAGGTGGAAGACGCCTTTCTTCAGAAAGGCTGTTACCCGGATGGCTTGGTCTTTTGTAGTTCACACTGTTTTGTGCTTTATAGGAAGTACTACCTTGTAGGAGAGTCAGAAGTTTGTTTCAACTGTTTTGTAGTCAACTCTGTTTTGTAGAATTGCAGGATGGATGCTTGAGTTCTAAGTACTCTGTGCTGGCCCTTGCATCCTCCACAGGGCATGGAGGTGGGATGGGTGTGTGTGGCATTCGTCCCTAGGGTCAGATCCCTCTGCTTCAGGCCTGTGATCTTTTCAGTCTTTTCCTGATCAAGATCCACAGTAGAGAAGCACACCCACCCACATACATCTATAAGTACAAAACCGCAAGAAGAGCTTCACAGGATATTTATTCTCTCTACAGGGAGAGACACAGTGATATTTTCTATCCTATTCTATTTTCTGATTTTTAAGAAAGCTAGTCATAATCTCTTAACTTGATTTGACAACTGACTAACCAATTCTAGGTGGCAAGCTTTCTTTGGGGCACGCCCAGAGGAGCTGAGGAGAGAGCATCAGCATTTCCCTGGGAACTAACTTTGGAAGGGATGAGCTGGTTGATGAGACATGAAGAAGGCTGAGATTCAAACTTGAGTAAGGAAATTCATACTTGAGTAAGGAGAGTATTATAGGTTGTGGCTGCAAAGGTGGGCTGAAGGGTACTTCTGGTTACTCTGGCTCCATGTGTCTGGCCCCGCCAAGCTGGCCGCCTGCCATAAGCACAGTGAGTGGGGTCTTGTGTGAGTGCTGGGGAGGTAGGGGAGTAATGGCTTCTTGCCATCATGTCTTTTTTCTTTTCTTTTCTTTTCTTTTTTGGAGGAAGAAGGAAGGAGAGTGCTGAAAGGCTGCCACGAGCTCTGGATTCATAAATTCGAAAGGGGACTCTTAAGTCTCTGCACAGAATTTCACAGCAGGGTCAGGAGCAGGGCTGTGAATATTTTATAGATGAGGAGCCTGAGGCCCATCACCTGGTAGTCATTATAGCTAATTAGTGGTAGATCTGGGGTTAGACCAAAAAGAGGCTTTGTCTTTGTGGAATTCTTAAACTTCTCATTGCTGACCAGTCCTGTTTTCCTGCACTTGCTACCAAAGTCTCATGGCTATGCTGTGTACCCTCTTATTACTTTATTTTTGCTTCTTGGGATGAAGATTCTGTTAGCAGGCAAAGTAGAGCTTGCAACCCCATGTTTGGGTGGGGAAGGTAAGTGACCCTGAGGATGTTTTTAAAAACTGAAGTGGGGTTGGGTTGTGGGCCTCTGGTCATTGTCATGGTGTTGGCATTGCTTTTATTGACCTCGAGGAACAAACAATCTCTCCTCTGCCTTTCCAGATGAAGAAGTGGAGCTGACAAATCAGTGCCCGCCTCTGGGTTTCTAGTCAGTGACACAGCTGACCTTGGCTCCTGGCTTTTGTAATAAGTTTCCTTGAAGTGTAGCCTGAGGTTCTTAAGGCCAAGAAATCTTTGTTATGAGAAATCTTTACAAGAAAGAAGACTTTGGGGGAAATGGACAGTCTCTTTAGCAAAGATGACACTTTACGTCACTGCTGAGGTTGATGGTGTGGACAGTGGCAAGGGTGGGGATAAAATTTGGGTTTAAACTTTATTTTTTATTTTTGGCCGTGACACATGGCTTGTGGGGAGTCTTAGTTCCCCGACCAGGGATTGAACCCGCGCCCTCAGTGAAAGTGTGGCGTCCTAACCACTGGACTGGCAGGGAATTCCCTGTTTGTTTGTTTTTAATATTTGTTTATTTGGTTGCGCCAGGTCTTAGTTGCAGCACGGAGCTCCTTAGTTGGGGCATGCAAACTCTTAGTTGCGGCATGCATGTGGGATCTAGTTCCCTGACCAGGGATCAAACCCGGGCCCCCTGCATTGGGAGCACGGAGTCTTAACCCCTGTACTACCAGGGGAGTTCCTCCCTGGGTTTAAACTTTAAAATAAAGGTATTGAACCAGGTAAACAGACATCTTGTGAACCCCAAAATCTCACAGTGCCCAAACCAAGAGCAGTGTTCTTTCTTTGGTTAGTGAGGTTGTCCATTCTGCCTGATCAGACTTTTTTCTTTGTTTCAAATTTCCTAAGTAAGCATTGCCTTGTTTCCTTGATTTTGTGGAAAATCTGGAAGTGTGAATGAGCCTTACCTCTGACCCCCTGACCCAGCTTACCTGATCTACTCCATCTTTCGCCTGGGCGTTGAACATCAGCATCAGTGCCCACCTGCACCCCCGTGGCACATTTGTCTGAGCTTCCGTGAGCCTGGCGAGCTGGTGGGACCTCCTGTGTGTCTGTTGGAGACAAGCCACGTCTGAGTTTAGCTATGTCTATGTTTGAAGTTCCGATGACATCTAGATTGAGATGTTTTTATCTTTTAAGCACTGAGTCCTCCGATCAATGGGGTCAGCACTTGGAAAGGGGGCGGGATTGCTAGCCTTAGAAAATGGTGATGACCTTTTGAAGGTCTGGGGGCAGAAAAATGTTCCCGTCTTCTCTTTTATGTTCTTTGGCTGGTTCTAATAATTAAATTGACATAAGAGAGTAACAGGAAAAAAACAAATTTAATTTCCTGCATATGGGAGCCCCATAAAAACATGAGACTCAAAGAAGTGACCAATACAGGAAGCTTTTATACCTTTTAGGCAAAGAAACAATACATTTGTGAAGCATTGACAAGACAAAGGGGCTTGGGGTAATAAATTGGTGAAAAAGTAACAAGGTTTGTTTACACAGCTCTCTTGGCCCTAAATTCCCTGTCTCTGGTGACAAGGATGCCTTCTACCCTCCCGGTACAGGGAGGGTGCCTTTCACATGGGAAATTTATTTTCTGCTTCCAGGGGAACAAAGGAGGGTCACAGTGTCCTTTTCGCACTGGCTGTTTGTCAAGTACCTTTAATTCGAAATAATCACTATGCCAGAGGGGCATATTATTGGGTGGCATATTCAGAGGAAACCACGCCATTTTGGGGAAAACTGCACAACAACAGAAAATATAGAGAATTATGTGCTCTACTGAGCAGCTGGATTTACTGTGAAAAATACTCTGGATCACAGCCTTGAACTGGGATGACCTTCGTGTCCACCTGCGGCCCCTGGGGCTGTCTCCTTTGGTCACCCTCGGGCCAGCTCATCCTCTGCCATCAGAGTCCACTGCACCTGGAGGCTCCAAAATTGGTGACTTCCAAGGCTTATTGGCGTCTGGGGTCTGAACTCACTGTCCAGGTACTAAGGGTCCCCGTAATCTGGCCTCAGACTTTCTCTCTAGTATACCCTTTCTTCTCCTGTCAGTATCTCACCTCTTTTTGCTTTTCTGTTTTCCAAGGCAGTTTCTCTCCTCATATACCTGAGGGCTCGTACTGGCCGATGAAAGGTGTAAACACCCAAGACCTAGGCGCTGCTAACGGGGTCAGAACAGAGGCAGTGCCAGGCAGCCCTGTGAGAAAGGGTGAGTGGACCTGCAGACAAGCCCTCCAGGAGGGTTCCCAGATCCTGAATCCTTCCCAGGACGAAGTCTGGGAGGTCAGCTTTGAGCTGTGCCCAGACAGATGGAGGGCACTTCCAGCAGGCAGCTTGAGGGGCGCCAGGAGGGAGAGGGGACATTCCAGGTAAAAGGGGCAGCTTCGGGCTTCCCTGGTGGCGCAGTGGTTGGGGGTCCGCCTGCCGATGTAGGGGACACGGGTTCGTGCCCCGGTCTGGGAGGATCCCGCGTGCCGCGGAGCGGCTGGGCCCGTGAGCCATGGCCGCTGAGCCTGCGCGTCCGGAGCCTGTGCTCTGCAACGGGAGAGGCCACAACCGTGAGAGGCCCGCGTACCGCAAAAAAAAAAAAAAAAAAAAAAAAAAAGGAGGGCAGCTTCTTATGAAGAATAATGGCGAGCACCGTTTCCTTACATACAGACTAGAGGTAATAAGACCTTGAGAGCGTGTTTGGAGGTTCTGACTGCGGAGCGAAGCTCCTTTTAAACCCTGACTGAAACGTGGTCCTCCTCTATGGGGGAAGGGCGTCGTCTTCCACCGGGCATGCGCAGGAGGCCGTGAGGGAGGAGCCGCGGCAGATGTCATTTAAGGGTACAATCTTGCAACTACTAGTTTTGGAGACCTAATGCACAGCCTAGTGATTATAGTCAACAGTATTGTATATAAATCTCAAAGTTGCCAGAAGACTAGATCTTAACTGTTCTCACCACAAAAAAGAAATTATACTTGTGTGTCATAATAGAGGTATTAGCTAATGCTATGGTGGTAATCATATGGAAATAGATTAATATCGGGAATTCCCTGGGGGTCCAATGGTTAGGGCTCCATGCTTTCAGTGCAGAGAGCGTGGGTTTGATCCCTGGTCCGGGAACTAAGGTCCCACAAGCTGTGAGGAGGGGCCAAAACAAAAAGATAAATATCAAATCACAGTGTACACCTTAAACTTACAAAAGGTTATATGTCAGTTACATCTCAATAAATTTTTTTTTTTTTTAAAGAATAGTGGTGGGCTTCCCTGGTGGCGCAGTGGTTGAGAGTCCGCCTGCCGATGCAGGGGACACGGGTTCGTGTCCCGGTCCGGGAAGATCCCACATGCCGCGGAGTGGCTGGGCCCGTGAGCCATGGCCGCTGAGCCTGCGCGTCCAGAGCCTGTGCTCCGCAACGGGAGAGGCCACAACAGTGAGAGGCCCGCGTACCTCAAAAAAAAAAAAAAAAAAAAAGAATAGTGGTGAGCAAAAGGCCTTATGCGCACCAATGTAATAATAATGATAATAATAGTTGACTCTGTGCCAGGCTCTATATTGAGTGTATTTCATATATTTTTATTTAATCCTCGTAAAAATATTATAAGCAATCTCCATTGTACAGGTTTATCTGCACCAGAATGTAAGCTTCATGAGGACAGCAGAGGTTTGGGTCAGTCCTGCTTATTCCCATGTCCCAGCATCCAGCAGAGTGCCTTGCACACAGGAGGTGCTCAATACTTGTTGACTGGCTGAGGAAAGAGGGAGTCCAGTCATGTAGGTGATACTGTCCCTGTTTTGCACTAAGGAAACTGAGGCCCGGGGTTAAGGGAATTGGCTACCTGACACCAGGCCTGGGAGAGGCCCAGTGGAACTGGATCACAGGTTTCTGGACTTTCTCTTCTGTGAGGAGGAGAGAGACACTCCTATCCTCCCCGTGGTGCTGGCTGTGCAAAGGCATGTGACAGGGAGGGAGCCAGATGAATTTGGGTTCATGTGGTTACAACGTGGAGAAGGCTGGAAAGGGAAGTTGAAAGGTGTGTGTGTGTGTGTGTGTGTGTGTGTGTGTGTGTAACAGCTTTGTATTTTATTTAGAAGGCTGGGAGAGTGGGTGAACCACATCTTTTCAGCCTGACCCAAGTTCGTATTTTTTTCAAGGCCAAGTGCAAAGCCCTGTGTTTCAGGAAACTGTCAGCTGGTGTTAGAACTTGGGCTAGACCTCAGGTCCCCCCAGCACTGCTAAGGGATCTCCCTTCGAGGGCGTGCCCTTCAGGGACACCTGTAGTCTCTTATTTATGGGGAGCTCCTGGGCACCTTTGGATCCTTCCCATGCCCCAGTGGATGGTGTGTCAGGCTCTCCGCTGTGTTTGTCTTGCCTTTCAGACTGAGGGGAAAGCAGGTTGCTGTGGTCTTAGGGGTGGGAGGTGGGACAGAGGCCATTAATCTGCATCTAAAGTATTACAGAGGGGCTTGGGGAGGGATGTGGAGGTGAGCGTGACTGGGCTGCTGTTATCCAACTTGAGTTCTCCTCTGAATGAGAAAGCACCGTTGTTCATGGGCTGTCACAGGGGCAGGGTGGGGGTGGGGCTTATGCCCTTGTAGGGGCTGCTCCAACTTCACAACCATCTGTAGCTCCCAGGTGCTCTGAGGGAGCGCGGGAAGCCTAAATGAAGGGATTGTGGCAGTAGCTGGGCATCCTGGATTTAGCACAGATACTGAGTCAAGACTTATGAGCAGCCTGAGCTGGCCGATGTGTAACTTCCTCATTTGTCTTGGGGCAGAGTGTGGAATGCCAGCTTTTCAGGGTCGCTTTTTTCCAGGTTTGATTTTAATTTTCAAGGCCACCCTTCCTGTTTCCCCCAGTCCCCCTGACTTCTTGTTCACCTCATCTCTCTGGGGTATTGTGAACACAGATTTTGGTATCAGACTTGGCTTTGTGCCTTGTTTGGAGAACTCCCTTTTCTTGTTTTTTTTTTTTTTGTCCTTTTTAAAATAAATTTATTTATTTTATTTTTGGCTGCGTTGGGTCTTTGCTGCTGCGTTCGGGCTTTCTCTAGTTGCAGCAAGCGGGGGCTACTTTTCGTTGTGGTGCGTGGGCTTCTCCTTGCGGTGGCTTCTCTTGTTGCAGAGCACGGGCTCTAGGTGCGCGGGCTTCAGTAGTTGTGGCTCACGGGCTCAGTAGTTGTGGTGCGTGGGCCTAGTTGCTCTGCGGCATGTGGGATCGTCCCGGACCAGGGCTTGAAGCCGTGTCCCCTGCATTGGCAGGCGGATTCTTAACCACTGCGCCACTAGGGAAGCCCCCCCACCCCTATTCTTTGATTAAACCTGTTTTCTGATCTGTAAAATTGGGATCATAATTATACTTCCCTCACTGGCATTGTCAGGGACATTTGATGAGAAAATGTCCGAGAAGGGCTTAGCATAGGGCCTGGCACATAGTAAGTGCTCCGTGAATGTTACCTGTTATCACACAGCTGCCTGGGACTACTCTCATTCGAACTGAGCAGTGCAAAAAGGCCAATCTGTGACACCCATGGAGGAGAAATTGCGCCCACCCCCAGCCACCAACTGGGGGGGGGGCCTCCTTATGGCCTTCCTCTTTGGAGGTCAAGTGATTGAGACTCCACTTCAGAGCCAGGAGTTGAGATGCATCCATCTTGGCCCTTCAGCGATATTTCTTGAGCATCTTCCAGGGACCTGGTGGTTTTAGGTACTTGGAACATCTGCCTTTCAGGGTCCAAACCATCTGCACTCTATCCAAGACTAACATGTGCTGGAAAGCTCTTAGCTCTTCCTTGAGAATGAATTTCTTTAGTCTGAGTTTACATTCTTCTTCCTATTTATTTATTTATTTATTGGAGTTAAAATACTCCTCTTGTGAAATTGTGGGGACAGCAGATGGTACACCTTTATTTATTTCTTTATAAAGATGGTACACTTAAAAAAAATGTTCTGATTTGGCAAATTAAGGAGTTGGCAACCTTATTTAGATTCCCTTCGATTTCTTTTCTGTGTGTGCAAATGTTACTGTTTGTCAGTTCCAAAAGTCTACCACTGATCTACAGGATTATTCTTTGCTTTTAGCATTTCTGAATCTCTGGGGCTATCATTTCACAGGTGATATGTGGCCCTGTTTGCTGACTGTTGAATTTTCAACAGGTGCTTATAAATTTGGGTAAACGTCTTTCTCCTTTGTTTTCCCCAAATTGCCAACAGCTTTGGCAGTTTTATTTTGGTTGGAGTCATCTGGTTGTTTCTGGTTTGTACTTTGTGTGGTTGGCTTTTATTAAATTTGTGTCCTTCTCTGAGGGAACAATTGACATTTCTTGGCTTTCCCCGGAGATGGCCAGAAGGCCAAACCCCCAGTGAAATCGGCTAGTTTAAATGAAACCCCCCCAAACCTTTCTTCCTCTCCCATTTCTCCCGCTTAATCTGTTTTTGATAGGTAAAGAAAGCCAGAGAATCATTTATTCAGGCAACAACGCTGAGTCCTCGGTTGCAGAAATAATAAAACTTAGTAAAACTTAGTTTCTGCCTTAAGGGTTCAGGCTACTGGGGAAAGGCAGAAAAACAGTGTCTAGCATGGAGCTTTTGAGACCTAGCACAAGGCCTGCAATATCGAGGTTATGGGGGAAATACATGTTGAAAGAATGGTTAGATCCTAACTCAGAGCGTTAAGTGGTTATAAAAGCTACACACAGGGCCTGACAGAGGCGTTCGGAGCAGCAGTGGTGACTTCAGCTGGGGTGAGCGTGGCAGCTGACAGGTTTGCAGGGATGTAGAGTGTAGGGGAGAAGGGCCACAGAATCTGAAAGTCCTTTGGAACTTTCATGGAACTTGTGCTTGAGAGGAGGTGGGGGTGGAGGAGGCCTCATTCATGATCCTGGAGGCTTTTTTAACCTGCGCACAGCACATGATCTGATGGATCTGGGGAGTCTTGCTGATGGAGTTGAAGAGGCTGAGCGGGAGCTGGGTGAGTGTGGAGCAGGGAGCGCTAATTACAAGGCTGATATGGTAGCAATCCAGGCTGATGGGGGCGATATCTCTGGAGGGTGTGTGTGAACCCAGCTTGGGGACACCTGTTCCGGGGCCTGCATGCCTCTTTAGGGGAGACAAAGCTGAGGGTGAGGTGGGGAAAGTGACTTGCTGTAGGACACTTTGGGTGTTCATGCTTGGATGCACAAATTGATTTTGGCCCAAGTCTTTGTTATGCAAACTAGGAGTGGCACACAGGATTCATCTGGGGCATGAAAGTGTGGCCACCTAGAATGAATGTTGCCAAAAGGATTCTGAGGCCTCCTCAGGCCCTGCGGGCATGAGTAATGTGACCAGAGGCATCGGGTGGGAAGGGCAGGACCCTGGATAGGGACGCTTGCCTAGCGGCGAAGTCGGAAGTCGTAGAGAAGGGTGAAATAGGCAAGCCATTCTCACTGCCTTCCTTTCTAGTGAATGAAAGAAAAAACTCCAATGACTTAGGCCAAAGGTGGAAAGTTCTGGAAGGCTGCTGCTGTCTTTGGCAACCAGGGAAGGTGCAGGGCAGCTGCTGGGCCTCAGAGACAGGGGAATGTGGACTTGTGGGGCCCCAGAAGGCCCTCCTTCTGCCTCTCCTCTCTCCAGGTATAGGAACTGTCATCTCTCTCCCAGAGTGGTTTCTTCTCTGGGCTGGGGGTAAGGCCACACACACTCCTCTGGAGCCTCCTACCCAAGCGGCCACCACCAGAGGAACTTTTCCCAAAGTTCCAGTCCAAACCCCCCCAGGAAGGGGGACTCTCTGGCCTGGAGGTCTGGCACCCAGAGCCCAGTCGAGGCCCTGGGCCTGCCTCCACACACTTGGGCCCATCCTTTCAAAGGAGCAATCCCAGTAGAGAAAGATTTGGGGCCATTTTCAGATGTTAACACCGCTGATCCCTCCCACCCTTCATTCAAGGCCTTGAATCACAGATTTTCCTCAGCTGCTTAACTGGTAATTTCAGGGAACCCCTGTGAAAACCGGCAAATCCTAGGGCTGTGGTTTTGCCCCCCCTCCCCTCAGGGCTATGTATATATGTTTGTGTGTGTGTGTGTGTATATATATATATATTTTTTTTTAATTGGAGTATAGTTGATGTACAATGTTGTGTTAGTTTCTGCTGTACAGCAAAGTGAATCAGTTATACATATATATATATATCCACTCCTTTTTAGATTCTTTTCCCATATAGGTTATTACAGAGTGTTGGGTCGAGTTCCCTGTGCTATCCAGTAAGTCCTTATTATCAATACTTATCTATTTTAAGCCAGGACATGGAAGCAACCTAAGTGTCCATCGACAGATGAATGGATAAAGAAGATGTGGCACATATATACAATGGAATATTACTCAGCCATAAAAAGAAACGAAATTGAGTTATTTGTAGTGAGGTGGATGGACCTAGAGACTGTCATACTGAGTGAAGTAAGTCAGAAAGAGAAAAACAAATAGTGTGTGCTAACACATATATATGGAATCTAAAAAAAAAAGAAAAAATGGTTCTGAAGAACCTAGGGGCAGGACAGGAATAAAGACGCAGACGTAGAGAATGGACTTGAGGACACGTGGAGGGGGAAGGGTAAGCTGAGACGAAGTAAGAGAGTGGCATGGACATATATACACTACCAAATGTAAAATAGATAGCTAGTGGGAAGCAGCCGCATAGCACAGGGAGATCAGCTTGGTGCTTTGTGTCCACCTAGAGGGGTAGGATAGGGAGGATGGGAGGGAGACGCAAGAGGAGATATGGGGATATATGTATACGTATAGCTGATTCACTTTGTAATACAGCAGAAACTAACACACCATTTTAAAGCAATTACACTCCGATAAAGATGTTAAAAAAATAGTTATCTATTTTATATACAGTAGTGTGTATATGTCAATCTCAATCTTCCAATTTATCCCTTCCCCCCTGGTAACCACAAGATTGTTTTCTACATCTGTAGCTCTATTTCTGTTTTGCAAATAAGTTCATTTGTACTGTTTTTTTAGATTCCACATATAAGCGCTATCATACGATATTTGTCCTTCTCTGTCTGACTTACTTCGCTCTGTATGACCCCAGGGCTATGTTTTTAACAAAATATTTTCTCTTTGCTGGGTAAACAAAGCAAAGGTTCTGTAAATGTTGCAGGGATCACCACAGCCCGTACTGCTAACCTGAACCTTCCTGAACTGGGGGCAAGACCAGGTTCTGGTCCTGGCTTTCCTGCCCACTCACAGGCGGTGTGGCCCAGGGTGCTGGGTGGGGGCAGGAGTCAGCCCAGGTCTCACCCCTGGTGCTCACCACAGTGTGACTGTGGTCAGGCCCCCGAATCTCTGAGCCTGGGGTTCCTTGCTCGGGAAAGTTTAGTCCAGCCATCTCACTTTCTGAAATCCTTTCTCTTTATATAATTCTGGGAATATATTCAGAGAGGTGTTGTATTATGTTCCTAGGTCTGCAGGAAGTAATTGTGCAACCACAAACCGGGTGACTTGACAGAAAGGTATACTTTCCTATTTCAGGAGCATCTTCCCCATTTTTTTCAGATCTGCTCCTCAAAGATCACCACTCTTATTCATTTCTTTTTTTTTTTTTTTGCGGTACGTGGGCCTCTCACTGTTGTGGCCTCTCCCGTTGCGGAGCACAGGCTCCGGACGCGCAGGCTCAGCGGCCATGGCTCACGGGCCCAGCCGCTCCGCGGCATGTGGGATCCTCCCGGACCGGGGCTCGAACCCGTGTCCTCTGCATCGGCAGGCGGACTCTAAACTGCTGTGCCACCAGGGAAGCCCAGCCTTATATTTTTAACAGCTATAGTGTTCTCTACTGAGCTGTACATTCTTTATGTAAACGTCTCCACTTGTTGGACTTTTGGATTTGTATCCTTTTGGCTTTGACAAAGAATGAAGCAATTAACATCCTCATGTATTTGAACGAAGTAGGTCTGTAGAATAAATTCCGAGCGGCTGTGTGAGAAGTTTGTGCATTTCTGAAGACAGATGCTGCACCACTTAATCTTGCCGTTTTAGCTGTATGTGAGAGTGATTCTCCACCCATAATCTTGCTACTTAGGATGTTATTAAACTATTTTCAGGGCTTTTTGATGTACAGAAGTTTTAAATTTTTAATGAATTCATGGCTATCACTGTATGGTTTCTGTTTTTGGTATCATTAGAATGGCCTTCTCAGATGTGAAGATTACATACATTTTTTTCATTGCATTAAAACCTTTTCGAATTTATGTAATTCAAGAATCAAAAAATACAAAAGGGTTACAATGAAAAGGCGGGATTAGGTCTCTCCGCTCCCTCCTCCATCCCATACCCCAATAAAGGTAAATAATTTTATTTCTGGTGCATCCTTCCAGAATTTCTTTATGCATATATAAGCAATTGCAAATATATATTCTTATTCAGCCCTCCCCTCTGTCTTTTAAAAATTTTGCACAAAATGGAACGTAATATACACAGTTCTAAATTTGCTTTGTGCAAATATATTTTGCAGATTATCCCAGATCAGTAAATACAAAGCATCTTCTTTGTTTTTTTTTCTTTCTTTCTTTTTAAAAACTTGTGTAATACTTCACTGTGGGGGGGGGCTACGCTATAATTTATTAAACCAGTCCTCTGTTGATGGGCATTCAAGCTGGTCCCAGTCTTTTATTATTGTAAACAATTTGACAGTGAATAACGTTGTACATCTACCATTTCCTGTGTGTGCAATCGGTCTGTAACATTGATTCCCAGAAGTGGAACTGCTGGGTCGAAGGTCCTATGTATGTGGCACTTGATTAGATCTGACCAAGTTTCCTCCTGGAGCAGTTGAAGATAATCTAAAATTTGTAGCTATGGTTTCTTTCTCTCAATGCTTTTTTAAAAAGCATGGGTATAAAAAAAATGAGATATTTGCAGCTAATAAAAGGCACAGATTTTAAGGGTACTGTTCAATGAGCTTTAACCAATGTATATACCCGTGTGACCACCATCCCAATCACAGTAGAGAACATTTCCATCCCCCAGAAAGTGCACTCACACCCCCTTTCCAGTCAGTCATCCTCCCTCCTTCCCTAGGCAACCACTCTTCTGCTTTCTTAGATATGCCAGTTCTAGAGCATCAGCCAAATGGAATCACACAGTATATAGTCTTCTGAGTCTGGCTTCTCTTGCTTAACATAATGTTTTTGAGGTTCTTTACGTTGCTGTGTGTGCCAGCAGTTTCTTTTTATTGCCATGGTGTCTTTTATTTTTTAACCTTTTTTTTAAACACTTTAAAAATTTTTATTTATTTTATTCATTTATATTTGGCTGCGTTGGGTCTTCGTTACCGCGTGAGGGCTTTCTCTAGTTGTGGTGAGTGGGGGCTACTCTTGGTTGCGGTGCGTGGGCTTCTCATTGCGGTGGCTTCTCTTGTTGTGGAGCACAGGCTGTAGGCACGCGGGCTTCAGTAGTTGTGGCACACGGGCTCAGTAGTTGTGGCTCATGGGCTCTAGAGCGCAGGCTCAGTAGTTGTGGCACATGGGCTTAGTTGCTCCGCAGCATGTGGATCTTCCCGGACCAGGGCTCGAACCCATGTCCCCTGCATTGGCAGGCGGATTCTTAACCACTGCACCACTAGGGAAGCCCCTGCCATGGTGTCTTTTTAACACTAGCAATTTTTTCATTGACTTAAACAAATTTTGGTATATGATGTGTTAGTTTTCTACAGCTGCCATATTAAATGTCCACGAACAGTGGCTGAAAATCATGCAGATTAATTACCTCACAGTCTGTAGGTGAGACATCCGGGTTTGCGCAGCAGGTTTTACAAAGCTGAAATCAAGGTATTGGCTGGCCGGGCTCTTACAGGGAGGGTCTGTCAAGAATCCTCTTCTTCTTCTTTTTTTTTTTAATATTTATTTATTTAGTTATTTGGTTGCACCGGGTCTTAGTTGTGGCAGGTGGGCTCCTTAGTTGCAGCATGTGGGCTCCTTAGTGTCAGCACATGGGCTCCTTAGTTGCAGCTTGCTGGCTCCTTAGTTGTGGCAGGCAGGCTCCTTAGTTGTGGCTCACCGGCTCCTTAGTTGTAGCACATGGGCTCCTTAGTTGCCGCAGGCGGGCTCCTTAGTTAAGGCTCCAGGGCTCCTTAGTTGTGGCATACATGTGGGATTTAGTTCCCTGACCAGGGATCAAACCCGGGCCCTTGCATTGGGAGTGCAGAGTCTTATCCACTGTACCACCAGGGAAGTCCCCAAGAATCCTCTTCTAAGCTCAGTCGTGTTGTAGGCAGCATCCAGTTCCTTGCAGCTGTAGGACCAAGGTTCCTGTTTCCTGTCACCCAGGAGCCTCTCTCTGTTTCCAAGGCCACCTGCATTCCTCCCCACGATGCCTCCCTCCATCTTCGAGGCACAAAGTGATGGGGCTAGTCTTTCTTGGGTTTCACATCTGCTGCTGCATCTCTCTTGCCTTCCTCTTCCCCAGCATCTTTCTGACTCCAGCCAGAGAAGGTTTCCTGCTTTAGAGGATTCATGTAATTAGATTGGGCTCACCCAATCCAGGATAATAGCCTTGTTTTACAGTCTGTAATCTTGATTACATCTACAAAGGCCCTTTTGCCACACAATGCATTGACAGGTTCTGGAGATTGGGGCATGGGCATCCTTGGGGGAGGGTGTGTGTGTGTGTGTGTGTGTGTGTGTGTGTGTGTGTGTGTCTATTATTCGGCCTATCAAATAGTATGAATTAGAAATTTGACTTCTTTTCCAGATATTTCACCAGTTGTGTCAATGGATTCATTCTTTCCCTATTTTAAAAGCTACCTTTTTCACACATGGAATTCTTTTATAGTGTATGTTTATTTCTGGACGTTCTGTTTTGTTCCACCGATCTGCTTGCTTTCACGTTAGTATCAAACTTTAAAAATTAGTTAAGTTTTATGAATACATTTTAAAATGTTAGAGAAGGTTTTTCTCTTGATACTTTTCTTTTTGTTAAGAATATCTTGGCTATTCTGTCTTGTGTATTCTGAGATGAATTTGAGAATTCTTGCATTAATTTCTTTTAATATCCTGTTTTTTAATTGGAATTTTGTTGAAAATACATTAATTTAGAGAGGATTTGATATTTTATAATAGTGAATTTCTCCAGACAGAATAATGTTGAGTATTAAAAGTTAAAATTCAAGACTGTTTATTGTTGTGTTTTTTTTGGCAATACGCAGGCCTCTCACTGTTGTGGCCTCTCCCATTGCGAAGCACAGGCTCCGGACGCGCAGGCTCAGTGGCCATGGCTTACGGACCCAGCCGCTCCGCAGCATGTGGGATCTTCCTGGACCAGGGCACAAACCCGTGTCCCCTGTATCGGCAGGCGGACTCTCAACCACTGCGCCACCAGGGAAACCCAAGACTGTTTTTTTGAGTAAAGTTTTATTTGTTTTTTTCCATATCAGTTTTGCAATTTTAAGAGTGCTAGTGGCTATTTTATAAGGAGATTTTTTTTAAGTTTCTTTGAGAATTTTATGTGTAATATATACTTACATTTTTTTAGTTAAAAGTTTTCTTATTACTCTTTTTTCTTTGAAAATCTGTGTCTGTTCCCTCAGGTTGGACAGATAACAAGGTTTTTGTTTCTGCTTATTTGGGTTTTTTGTTGTTGTTGTTCTGTGTTAATTTAAGCCTGTAAACATCAAATTGTAAAGCAGTGTAAATATAACTGACTTCCCAGGAGTCCTGCTTCTGCTTTTCTGCGCATAGTGACATGTTCCATTTGTAATCGAGAATTTAACAAAAAACATGCTTTGAAGTACTGGTTAGTTGCAGGACAGGAATGAGTCAGTCTGAGGTGAATCGAGTCAATATGAATATCAGGGGAAACAGGACTTTCAGTTGGCTGTATTGACAGGTCTGAACAGTAGAGATCAGGCTTGAATAGTGGACTAAAACTATTCTGTCCCCCTCAGACAGAAACCAAGCTGCTTCATGAAATCATGTCAGAACCTTTTCTTCTTTATGTTTGCTTCGCAAGGTCAATAACAGCTTAATTGACTTGTACCTTGCTTTTGCACATCTTTGCTCTGTTTAAGGGAATAAGTAGGATGGAAACTCAAGGTTGTGTATTTATGGGGAAGCTATGGAACAGTGAGCTAGTTTCTAGTTGTACTACTGCAGCCACTAAACGGAGGATATATGGCAACCTGTGACCCCACGTTCTATGCCGAAATGTGGTGCAGAAGTAATTCCATGAGAACTTAGCTCCTGATAGCAGATATTATTCATCCCAATGTGTTAGATGTTGTGTGGGATAGAAAGACAGCACGGTGCTCAGAGATGGGAATAAGATAGTGCAAGGAGCGTGGAAATTGCACCCCTTCCCCCAAGAGAAAAAGAAAGAAAAACAAAGAAAACAAATTGGAGTCCCCAGAATGAGTTCTGACTTTCGATATTTATCCCGGACTGTCTGTACCCACCTTCCTGTGGGGAGCAGGAGGGAGTCGGTTTTAAGAATTGCTGTCTCTGGCCTCAGTCTGGAATTGTCTCTACACCCAGCTTTCCAGAGTTGATCTTGGATCATCCACTAATTTGGGGGTGTTTTGAAAGGATTTTAATAAAAAAAGAAACACCACCACCAGAAACCAAAAAAAGTAAACACATTTGCTGTTAGGATGTCAAGTCGTACCCAGATAAGAGATAGGGGAAAAGCGTCTCTCTGCCCCTTTCAGCTGTCCCGAGCCCACCCCAGTTTTCAGTTTTGCTCCCACAAGTCAGTTATAGAAAACTTCATGTGTATATACACAATGGAACTATAATGGAAAAGAATTGAAAAAAAAAGTATAGATATATACATATGTATGTGTAACCCAATCACTTTACTATACACCTGAAACTAATACAACACTGTAAATCAACTATCCTTCGATAACCAACACACACACACACACACACACACACACACACACACACACACACCCGCCACACACACACACAAAACTATAACAACCTGCATCTGCTCTGTTTCAAACTTGCTTGTTTCAGAACCTCCCCCTTGCGTTTGCATTTTTCTTGCATCTACTTCCTCCATTGTTGCCAGGCAGCCCTGGCCACCTCCCAACAACTGGACCTTGAATCCTCCTAGGGACGTAGTGAAACTGAGCAAAAGACAACTCTACCCTGTGAAACTGCCTTTACGTTCTAATCTTTCAGCTTTAGCCCCGCTGACAAAACTGAAAGTGCAGGGGTGTGATCGCTCCGTGCCAGCAAGTGTCACGCTCTGAGGGGTGTGACTGCCTGCTGACCGTTTAGCCTCTGCCTTGGCTCTTCAGGGTGGAGTCGAGCTCCCAAAGTCAGCCCACCTACCTTTGGATTCCAGCACTACCACTGTCCCTGGGACTATGGGAAGGCGCTTACCTCTCCTTGCCTCAGTTTCCCCATATTGTGTCAAATGGGGACACAGTCAAGCCTACCTCCTGGGGCTTCTTGTAAGAATGAAATGACGTGATGCTGTAAAGCATGTAGCAGATGCTAACTACGTATTCGTTCTCAAGGGTATTGGCATTATGGTAAATTATTACCACTTGTATTTAACGGTTTCATCCTATAAATAGACTGCTCACTTGTTAAAAAGAAGACTCAATAGCTGAGCCCTAAGTATTCAAAGGCAGAGATATAAAGCATTCTCCCCTGCAATGAGGATGTAACTAAATAAATCCTACTGAGAAACAAAAAGCCTTCCCTGTGGTTGGCAGTCTCCCTTTCCCCTGTCACGTGATTGCACCAAGAAAAAATAGAGATGTAAGTGGATGAATACATTTGATGTCTACTCACATAACGTTAAGAGCTCACTCTTGGTTTCTAGAGGAGTATGAAAAAAATTTCTCACGTGAATAATTTTTATTGTATTTGTAAATACAGTGGAAAGGTTTTGTGTTTGAATTCTTCAATTAAGCCCTTAAAGAGTCTCATTTTAATAACATTTATGGTCTGATTATGACGGTGGAACATTCTTGGGCAACTGGAAATTCAAAAAGCACGAGGAGGAAGATTAAAACCCTACCTAATCCCTATGGTGTGGCTGTTAACATTCTGGCGTGTTTTCAATACATTAGATGTGTTTAAAATTTAATTTGGGATTATACGCCTTTTTATGTAGCCCATATCTTTCATTTACTGACATAGCCTATCATTAAGTGTTCTTTTACAACATGACTTTAAAAATAACTGTGTGGGGCTTCCCTGGTGGCGCAGTGCTTGAGAGTCCGCCTGCCGATGCAGGGGACACGGGTTCGTGCCCCGGTCCGGGAAGATGCCACGTGCCGCGGAGCGGCTGGGCCCGTGAGCCATGGCCGCTGAGCCTGCGCGTCCGGAGCCTGTGCTCCGCAATGGGAGAGGCCACAGCAGTGAGAGGCCCGCGTACCGCAAAAAAAATAAATAAATAAAAAAAAGGATATGACTGCTCCCGCCACTTGGGGTCATTCTTTTAAGTATTTCCCAGTGATACCTTGCCATTTTAATTCTTCATTTCTTTGCTTACTAGTGACGGTGGACCTGGGTATCCACTCTCCATGTATTTAGCAATTGCTTGTATTCGTTTGTGAATTTTCTGTTTAGGGCCTTACGCGTTTTGGTCAGGGTTGTTGGTCCTTTCTTGCAGTGAAAAGGTATTTATCAAAGAGGGGTATCGGGAATTCCCTGGCTGTCCAGTGGTTAAGACTCAGCGCTTTCACTGCCGTGGGCCTGGGTTCAATCCCTGGTCGGGGAACTAAGATCCCGCAAGCTGAGTGGTGTGGCCAAAAAAAAGGGGTGGGGTATTAACCCTTTGTCAGTTGTTCCAGCCATTTCCTTTTTCTAGCTGTCCAAAACTGGCCAGTTTAAGATTATTCATTGGACACACTGGCCTGCAATATTTGAAAGAGAAACATGTTTTTATTCTCTATTCAATCAATTCTTTAAATTTTTTTCATGTTCTACTCTGTCATCTCTGTATTAATGTGAGCCATAAAACTGAGAGATTATCTAATGCAAAGTCTAGGTGGAATTTCGTATTCTGACTTGTTTAGCAATCACATGCCTCATTCTGGTACAGCTCTGCCTGAGGAACGCAGGAATGCAGTTCAAAAGCCCAATAAGCTCATATGGGTTTAAAATAAGCCACCACTTCTATCTGCTTGAGTCTGCTTCCCCAGCCCCAAAACCCCTGGACAAGATTTGAAATAAGAACAATAAGAATTATTCGCTATCCAAGAATTGTGCTAGTGGAGAAGGCCTTTGGTAATCGTATGACCCCACAGGTACAGGGCCTATGCAGCCACCTGAAGTATCCTCATTTTTAAGACCCTCCCCACTGCCTTGCCTTTGCTGCTGCCATCTTGGGAGGAGAAAATTCTAAGGGGCATCTCTTCTGACCCCTACCTTTTCTTTGGCCACAGCGCGCAGCATGCAGGATCTTAGTTCCCCCAACAGGGATCGAACCTATGCCCCCTGCAACGGAAGCACATAGTCTTAACCACTGGACTGTAGGAATGAAATGACGTGATGGAGGTCCCTGACCCCCACCTGTTCCCTGCCTCGTTGGCAGCTGCTTCTCAGGGCTCTCCAAGGCCTCTCCTCTCCACTACCTTGGTTCAACAAACACTTGCTGAGGCCCATCAGCTGGGCAGGGCTCCAGGCCCTTCTCTCCAACCACCCAGAGACCACACCAGAGAGAATCAGTAACAGACAGCCTGTCTGAGTCTGGCTTTCAAATTTATTACACCACAAATATTTAAGTACCCGTTCTGTGTTAGGCCATAGCATTACAAAATAAATAAAGCAAGAGTCATGAAAGAGGCAGGTGCTTCCTGGGGGATGCAGACAGGTAAGCAGGCAGTGGCAGTCTCAGAGACAAATACTCCGAGGCTTATTTTACTAGTGTTTTTAGGAAGAGAGGAGGGTGGGAGAGGCAGTGGTGGTGGCCCCGTGTCGTAGCCCCTTGAGGCCTTTAGGACTGTACCTCCCCTCCCCTTTCCCTCCTTCTAAGAGAGTGCAAGGACTGTCAGCTCCTTGTATGAGGAGGTGATGCAGGACAGGGTCAAGGGCAGAAATTTGGAATTGGAGTCAGAATCGGGGAACGCCATTAGCGGATCCTTAGGCAAGTGACTTGAACCCCTTTGAGCCTCAGTTTCCTCATCTGAATAGTGAGGACAGAGCCTCCTTCTGGGCTGCTGTGATGGGTAAATCAGAGAGTAATACTAGTGGCGGTTATGGGAAGAGCTGCCACTACCTACCAGCTTTATGTCGGCTTGTGCATGGAAGCAACCTCTTTGCTCAGAGCCTAGCTGGTCATTAACACAGAATAAATGGAATCATTCTGGCTGCTGCTCCTGAGGTCAGAAGAGAACTGAGGAAGAAACCGTCTCATCAGAGCAGACATCCAGTCTGGTTCCCGGATGGTGAGGGGTGTAGTCAGGGTGTAACCTAGGCCGGTGGGAGGGGCCAGGATGAACCACCAGCCTCTCCAGACTCAGCGATGCAGATATAGAGGGGAAGGAGACCTGTTCAGGCGGGCAGCCAGCCTTTCCTCCGTCTCCTCACAGGATGGACCCCACAGCTTACGCTGAGCAGTTGAAAGAATTTGGCAACCAGGTTTTTAAGAATGGAAACTTCTCTTTGGCCATCAGAAAGTACGATGAAGCCATCCAGATTCTCCGGCACTTATACCAGTGGGGGTAAGTGTTTGGATTTTCTCCCTGCCTTTTGTTTGTAATTTTTTTAAGTAAAGGGGGACTCACTCTCTTGCTTTTGTTTTCTTCTCATTTGTTGCCACACCACCTAGTTTCTGTTTCCTTTCTCCTCCCACTTTCTGTTTCTCTTCTCTGCAGTGTTAGCTCAGAGACTAGAGGAATTCAGGAAACGGAAAGTGAAACATAGGGGACTGTTGATAAACATTACAAACTTCCCCTTCTTTCTGGTTCCTGGGATGACTGAAGCCCCCAAGCCCCTCACTTGTCGTTCATTTCATCTTGTTTATCCATTCCATCAACCCCCTGGCCACAGGGCACACCACCAGGAACTAAGCCTCACCTCTTCCCCTGCCCCTTCAACTTCTAGCAGACCTGTTCCCAAACATTTCAGGACCACGACTGCTTACAGGCAGGACCCCAGAGAGCTTTTGTTGATGTAGTTTGTAACTATCAATAAAGCCTGTATTAGAACTCAAAACTGAGAAACATTTAAAATATGTATTTATTCATCTTTTTTAAAATAGCAGTAATAAACCCATGACATTAACATAAGCAGCGTTTTTATGAGAAATAACTATTTTTCAAAATGAAAAATTTGGTGAGAAGGGTTTTACATTTTCGCAAGTCTCTTTAATGTCTGTCTCAATGGAAGATGTCTGTCTTCTCACATCTGCTTCTGCATTTAGTCTGTTGTGATACCACACGCCAAGTAGCCTCTGGAAAATTCCCCGTCCACGTGAGAGAATGAATGTGAAAAAGGCACACACTGTCTTGGTATTATTGTATTAGTTTCCTGTTGCTGCTTTAACAAATGACCACCAATTTAGTTGCTTAAAACAATACCCGTTTATTATCTTACACTTCTGGAGATCAGAGGTCTGAAAGGAGTCTTACAAGGCTAAAATTAAGGTGTCACCAGGGCTGGTTCCTTGTGGAGGAGACTCCATTTCCTTGCCTCTTTTACCCTCGAATGGCTGCCTGTATCCTTGGCTTGTGGTCCCTTCCTGCATCCTCAAAGCGCATCATTCCGGTCTCTACTTCTGTTGTCACATCACCTTCTCCTCTGCTGTGGCCGGCTCTCTCAGTCTCCCTCTTATAAGGACCTTTGTGACTGTATCATAATCCAGGATAATCTCCTCCTCTCAAGATCCTTAAATTAATCCCATCTCCAGAGTTCCTTTTGCCATAAAAGAAAACATTATTTGACATATATACACTAATATGTATTAAATGGATAATTAATAAGAACCTGCTGTATAAAAAAATAAAATTCAAAACAAAAAAAAACGTCATTTGGAAACCATTATTCAGCCAACTACAATTGTGAAGATATTTTGTCCTTGGGAACTACTTGAAATAGTAGTTCCCAAGGGAACTACTGTTGTTCCCTCTGGGGGAACTACCCCCCAGAGTTTCCCAGATCATACTCTGGGGACAGCTGTAGTAGAGGAAGCAGAAGTTGGCATTTGTAGGGTGTATGCAGCCTAAACGTGTACCGAGAAGGGGCACTGACTTGAATTCCCGACACATGGCTCCCACCTCCTCCCTCCTTGGTGTCTACACTCCAGCTGGACTTGAATTGACTGCAATTGGCCTGAGCCTGTGTAGTTCTGTCATTCTGCCCCCTCAGGTCAGACTGGGCCTAGAGCTCCTCATTCGGGGGAAAACATTGACCTTTCTTGAAAAGTTAATGTTGTGTCATGGTTGTGGCCATAGACTGACCACACTGTGAGTACTCAGATCTCAGCACCACCACTTACTAGCTGTGTGACCACTAATGGGACACCTGCCTGCACCCTCACATGTCGCCTGTCATGGGACCTTCCTGACACAGTTCCCCGTGCCCATCACTGCCTTCCTGCTGCTGCCAGCTGACATAGGGGTTTAGGGAATTGTGGTTAACTGAGCAGGTGCTCTCAGGAGAAGGGGACTGAGGGAGAAGCAGGATGGGGCAGGGATGGTGTCTCTGCTGGAGTCAGCTGCAGCCTGATCCCCTGGGGAGCTCTGGGGCCCCTGAGATGTACTGCAGAGCTGTCCCACTTTAGGAAAGGAGGCTGACCTTTTAATTCCCATGTCAGTCAGTCACCGGTCATAGGCTGTCTGGCCCCAGGAGTTGTCCTAGGGAGTGGGGCTGGATTAGTCAGCTCAGGCTGCAGTAACAAACTACCACTGACAGGGTGGAATAACAACAGAAATTTATTCCTCACAGTTCTGGAGGCTGGGAAGTCCAAGGTCCAGGTGCCAGCCAATTCAGTCCCTGGTAAGTGCCCCCTTCCTGGTTTGCAGCCAGCCACATTCTCACTACATCCTCACATGGTGGAGAGAGAGAACGGAAACCCTCTGCCATCTCTTATAAGGGCACTAATCCTATCGTGAGGGACCCACTCTCCTGACTTCATCTAAACCTAATCACCTCCCCAAAGGCACCCTCTCCAAATACCATCACTGTGGGGGCTGGGGCCTCAACGTATGAATTTGTTGGGGGAGGGACACAGTCCATAACGGGGGTGTAACTTTCTGGGGAGAGGGCAGCTCCCATTAGGCTGAGGATAAATCTCTGGAGAACGGGGCATCAGGAGACCCTAGCTGCAGCCAACACTCATTCCTGCTGGGGTCGGCTGCGCTGGCCAGGTGTCTGGGCAGGACACGTGGCGACTACTACACTGTGGCCACGGCTCCATTGTCAGTTACCCTCTGACAGCCCCACTGCTTCTGTGCTTCTGGGTCTTCATCCTTCACTGAGAGGGAATGATGGGCAGTGAGAGGAGCCAGATACACCAAGCACTGCGGGTAGGGACATAGTAGAGGAGATTTTTGCTTTGCTTTATTTTTGTGGGTATCTATATTAACTAACTTTTCTGTTTGTATTATTTTTACAGTTAAAGTATTCAATAAAAAAAAAGAAGCATAAGCCTTGCTTTTCCACCTTGTGTGTCTTGAATTCAGCAGCACTTGGGCTTCTGTTGACCTGTTATGGTATATTTTGTGTTTTGCTTCTTGCAGCCTG
The DNA here is from genome assembly GCF_951394435.1 of Stenella coeruleoalba. Classification (NCBI taxonomy): domain Eukaryota; kingdom Metazoa; phylum Chordata; class Mammalia; order Artiodactyla; family Delphinidae; genus Stenella; species Stenella coeruleoalba. Next base: position 56,271,979 of record NC_137156.1, read on the forward strand.
GTTTCAGCACTAACGTTGCAGCTGTGTGACCCCCTAGACCCAGGCAGGAGGGGCCCTGCCCTGCCAGGCTTTACAGGCCTGCTTTGGCCGTTCTCCAGCTGTACCCTCCCCACAGGTGGGAGTCTGGGGCCACGGGCTTTACCCAGCCAGAGCCCTTGCCTCCTCTTTCGTCCACACTGTGGGTACCAGGCCCCTGGAAGTCCTGTCCATGGACCCTGCTCCTAGGGCCTACACAGGCCTCTTACCCGCAGTCCATTCTTTGGAGTGCTGTCCAAGGTCAGGAGTGTGGACAGAGCTTGGGATTGTGTCTTCTGCAGTGCAGGATGAAGGCTTAGATGGAAAGAGAAGAGGGAGTGGGCAGCGGTGCCAGCTTGGCTCACCCTCCCCTGACAGTGCCTGTGTTCTAAATTTGAAGCTTGCCTTTCAGTTATTATAAAGTAGAAGGCTAAAAGATATTTTATTGAACATTTGTAAGCTTGAGTTATGGCCTTCAAATACTTAGACTAGCACTGTCCAATAGGACTTTCTGTGATGATGAAAATGTTCTATAGCAGAGAATTTGGCTATTGAGTACTTAACAGGTGGCTAATACAACTAAGGTACTGAATTTTAAATTTTATTTAATTTTAATTAATTTTAACTTAAATGGCTCCACGTGGCCTGTGGCTACTGTAGCAGACAGAGATTAGCCACATGGTGTGAGGGCCTCCTTTTGCACTCTGGCCCTGGGTTCTGCACGCATTTGGGTGGCCCTGCCTATGTAGTAGAACAGTGTTCATCCTGCATCTTTCGCAGGGCCCGTGGGGACAGTGTGGTCATGTGTTCTGATGAGCTCTGCCTCCGTGCATGTGGGGTGGCTCCCACGGTGTCTGTTCTCTGCGAGGGCTCGGTGGGAACTCCCATCCTCTCCATCTTTTCGCAGCATCTTCTCCAATGGTCTCTAAAGGATAAAAAGACCTGTGGAGATCAGTAGGAGGTAGACCCAAGGTGTTGAGAACATTTGTTGCGAAAAGTTGGGAACAGGATTTGGGAGTGAGGAAGGGAGATTGGGACATCGCAAACATCCCAGGCTTTCCAGGCTATGAGGGTCAGATGTCATAGGCATCATTGGGACGCTTCCTGCTGAAACTCTAGCACGATGGCAGCAACCAGCACCAGAATGGTGGCCTTCGAGCTTCTGTATTTGCAGGACGAAAGAACTATTTACTGACCACCAGTTGGTCCTTTCTCACAGGGTTCCCGGCAGGGACTTGGCTGTGCTGCTGTGCAACAAATCCAATGCGTTTTACAGCCTCGGGAAATGGAACGAGGCCTCCGTGGCCGCCAAGGAGTGTCTCCAGTGGGATCCAACCTACGTGAAGGTATGGTGACCACCAGATGCTGCGGCTGCTGCCTCTTCCTCTTAATCTGCCTCCTTCCCTTCCTTCTTTTTAAAATGGAAATGCTAGGAGTGCTTCTCATTCAACTTTCTCTGCACTTAAGACAGATGTGCACAGAGCACGCATGCTGTATCTGGAGAAGAGCAAGAAGGTTGGTGGCCAAGTGTTGAAAGGCATTTGCAGGGGAGAGTGGAGCCGGGCCTTTTGGCAGATGGAGTCCAGTGGAGATCCTGGTGGAGCTCATTTTCTTCTGATGTAGTTGCACCAAAATTCATAGTCTGTTCATGTTCTTTGCAGTTTGCAAGTTTCACTGTCTTCTTTGTGGCCATAATAATTCTCCGGGAGAGGGGATTTATGGCAATCTATATTTCTTGGAGTTTTCTGCTTGTAATCAGAGAAGGGAGGCTCCAGGAAGGCTCCTTTCTTTCTTTCTTTCTTTCTTTTCTTTCTTTCTTTCTTTCTTTCTTCCTTCCTTCCTTCCTTCCTTCCTTCCTTCCTTCCTTCCTTCCTTCCTTCCTTCCTTCCTTTTCTTTCTCTCTCTCTCTCTCTCCCTCCCTCCTTTCCTTTCCTTCCTCCCTTCCTCCCTCCCTCCCTTCCTTCCTTCCTTCCTTCCTTCCTTCCTTCCTTATTTGGTTGTGCTGGGTCTTTAGTTGCAGCAGGCAGGCTCCTTAGTTGAAGCACATGGGCTCCTTAGTTGTGGCAGGTGGGCTCCTTAGTTGTGGCATGCAAACTCTTAGTTTTGGCATGCGTGTGGGATCTAGTTACCTAACCAGGGAATGAGCCCCGGCCCCCTGCATTGGGAGTGTGGAGTCTTAAGCACTGGGCCACCAGGGAAGTCCCAGGAAGGCTTCTTTCTGCATCTGTTGAATCTCAGAGGCCTTCAGCTCAAAAGAATCCTTATGCCAAAGTGTCACATTTTGGGGTGATGTATTCTGATCCCCTTCACCTTCCTCCAAAATAAAAGGTGAAACTTAGAACTGAGGAAGGTAAAGAAATGGGAAATTCTGTACCATCTTGCTTGGTTGGTGGGGGGAACACCTTTTTTTCTTTCCTTTTTCTGATTGTTATCTACTGTTTTAGACTTTTAAATGACGGTGAAAACAAATCAGTAAATAATCAGGGATTTGGTATTTAGTGGAATTTCAGGTGCTTGCTTTTTTATGAACCCAGTTGGTGAACGCCTTGTGTTATCTTAGACAGAAAATTGTTTTGGTACCTCTTGATACTGATTCATTTTGATGGTTAAAGTGAGGAAAGCAGTATGAATCATTTTGTTCCTTCTCGAGAGTTTGACAGTTTGTATACAGGCAAAACTGACCATTTTCTTGTATTAATCATTGTAATTTTCCTCCCTCTCCAGAAACCAAAAAAATTTTTTGGCCTCTGGTGTATGTTGCCTATAATGTGGGGCTGGGTAAACCTCAGTGCTTGTCATTACCATTGGAAATTGTGTTTACTTTGATTGAAAGGAGCAGGGAACAACTCCTGTGCTGACATGACAATCTCATTCTTCTCCAGAACACTGTATTCGTAGGATTGGTTTCATTCCTCCCTTCTTGGCCAGGCTGCGATTTGTAGCATGAATACATAAACCACACATGTCATTGGAACCAGGCCTGCTCCCTTCTCTCTGGGTCCTATGTTAGATGCTGTACATGTCATGGACTTGAAAGGGATTATTTTCTTGCCAGTTAAAAAATGGCAGGAACAATGTGGAAATCCTGTATCCAGAGCTTGTTAGAAATCTGTATGTACCTAGAAGTCAGACTCCTGCAGTCTGTTTCCTCACAGCCTCAATCTTGCCTTCAGCAGCAGGTCAGAAAAGATGGGTGTGTTAACGGTTTTGCTTTTCTTCGTTGCAGGGATACTACCGAGCTGGTTATTCCTTGCTGCGGTTGCACCAGCCTTATGAAGCTGCTGACATGTTTTTCAAGGGTCTGAGACTCGTGCAAAGCAGCCAGGACCAGACCCAGGTTGCTGATTTCTTGGTGGGAGTCTTCACCACGATGGGCAGTAAGTCAGGACTGGGGGAGGCCCACCCTCTTTCTTTCTTTTAAAGTGCTTGTGATTTCTTTGAAAGCCTCCTGGGGACTCAGGTTTCTGGGGAGATAATTACAGGGTGTTTTTCTTTGTGGCTCATTTATGTAGCTTGAATGAAACTGGTTTTTACACTAGAAAGCACATGGGAAGCTTTGTTGGCTGGGGCCTTTGTGAAAACAACTGGGTCTTTTTGCACAAATCACTTAAAGCTGTCCCAATTTTCCGGTTTTGTTTCAGACTTCTTAAGTTTTCTGTGTTGCTAGCCATAGGGATTTCCCTGCTTATACTACGTGTTTTACGTGATTTTTGCATGTATCTCTCCAGTGTGTCGAGAAAATGTTCCTGTTTGCTATAAAACCAATCTGAAAAGGCTGAGGGAGGGGCCTGTGGAAGCTGACAGTCTACGAGGGACACACCAGGTTGGGCGGGGGGGTGGCGGTTTGCATCACTTATTGGGTTATTAGTCTGAAGACCTGGCGTGTGAGATGGCTTTGTCCGTGGCCTGGAATTGGCAAAAATAGACAATTCTGAAACACAATGTAATATGCTCCCTGCCAGGGACAAAGGAGCTCTTTCCCTGGTTATCACAGCGCAGTCTAAAGTTCTGCCAGTGGTCAGGCTGTTGTTTTCAAATACTGTGTTTGGTCAAATTTAAGATTGCACTAATTTAAGATGCGCCACTAATTTATGTTCTGCCGTTGAGACAGCATCAATAGCAGCACATGCCCCGATTCTACAGATGGTAGAATGTGAACAATGACACATGTTAGAATTGCTGGAAAACGCTCTCAGCTTCAGAAATGGGGAAATTACTGCTGACGATAGATTCAACTGATATAGATCCAGCTCTTCCCATTGCAGTTGTGGGAAAGCAACTTTTGTGCTCTGTGGATGGGATCCTACAGATTTTGGGAAGTTCGGCACAGAGAAGGGGAGAGAGCAGTGTCAGGCAGTGGGTGGGAAGGGGTTAGAGGTGGGCTCAGCTGTGTCTCCTGGCAGAGAAATAGGTGTCCAGACAGGTGCTAATGGGTCGCAGCTTTCCCGTCAGCCTTTTGCCGACAGTGACTAAAGCCTGCTTCCCTTTCCTCTGAACCTGATGGCTTGACCCATTCCCTACACTTCCTCATTGTTCTCTGTGTCTTTTAAAAGCCACTGTTCTGTCAGAAGCCAGGCCAGAGTTATGGGAATTTCAGACAACTGTCTCTTGGTGACTGCCCCTCTAAGAAATCTGGATCCTGAGGGGGGCAGTTAACAGGATTTCTTAGGGTAACGCATCCCAGACTTTTCTACCAAAGTATACCTGTTTGGAGGATGAATGTTATGCCCAATTTCTAAATTTTGAAAAATGTATTTATGAAAATTGTGTATCTTTTTTATACAATATATGTTTTGCTATTTACTCATTTTTGGAAATTGATAATCCTAGAAGAGGTGCCATGTTATTCTGGCCCCTGACCTGTCGCCTTGGATGTTCGCATCCACGAGTTTGCAGGGTCATGAGATGCAAAAGGTCACTAGCTTGAAAGGGTGCAAATTGACTCAAAGAGCTGCTCGACCTGGGTTCCCGTCTTGGTTTTGTCATGAACTAGCTGCACGATAAGCCACGAAGCTTCATCTCATTTCTCATAGTTTCTCACTGTTGGATGAAAATGGTATTTGTCACCTTTCTTTCTTTCTTTATTTTTTTTGCGGTACGCGGGCCCCTCACTGTTGTGGCCTCTCTCGTTGCGGAGCACAGGCTCCGGACGCGCAGGCTCAGCGGCCATGGCTCACGGGCCCAGCCGCTCCGCGGCATGTGGGATCTTCCCGGACCGGGGCACGAACCCACGTCCCCTGCATCGTCAGGCGGACTCTCAACCACTGCGCCACCTGGGAAGCCCCTGTCACCTTTCTTAAAGGAAGTGAGTTTTATAACTTCCCTTAAGCACCCATTTCCTCCTCCATATATGGAGGTAATAGGCACTGCCTTATTGGTTTGCTTGAGGGATTAGTATAACACCCATCACTGGGCTTGGCAAATAGAGAAGCTAAGTGAGTGTTAGGTCACATTATGCTGCCTTAGGGGACAGTTTCACCCAAACTTAAAATGATTACCACTTCAATTATATAGGATTTTATATACTTTGAGAAGGCCCTTTTTTTTAAATTTAAAGTTTTAAAAATTTTTATACAGTTTTTAAAGGTTGCTTTCCATTTACAGTTATTACAAAATATTGGCTATATTCCCTATGTTGTACAATACTTCCTTGAGTCTATCTTATACCCAGTAGTTTGTACCTCCCACTCCCCCACCCCTATATGGCCTCTCCTTTTTCTTTTTTTGGCTGTACTACGCGGCTTGCAGGATCTTAGTTCCCCAACCAGGGATCGAACCCTTGCCCCGTGCAGTGAAAGCATGGAGTCCTAACTCCTGGACCACCAGGGAATTCCCAGTTCTCTTTTCTTTTTGATATCTTAAATTTATCATTTGTCTATGTGTGGTCTTAATTGGAGGACCTTTTCCTAGATGTTCTAGACTTTCTCTAAGTTAAAATTTCTAAATTCTGGAACTTTCTTTCAGGTGACCCTATTGTTTTGCAAAGTTTCTTGCCCTGCTTTGATTATATTTTCACTACTGGATTCTCAACTGAAGTGTGGCAATCTGTAATAGAAAAGTTGGCAAAGAAAGGATTATGGCATGTAAGTGAAAAGAGATCTTGTGGGGAAAGTACATTCTTGCTTAAACGATTTCTTTCTGCTGGCACTGGGGGATTATAATTTAGTACTTGCTTATCTTGATGCCAAAGTAACTTTTAAACTTTAACCTCATTAAAGATGAAAAGTCACTGAGATATATTGGTTCGCCAGTTTCCATTTTTTAAGCTAGGAAAACAGTTTGTGGCAACCTCACTCTTGGCTGTGTCTCCACTGTCATCAAAGAAGTGTGAAGTCCAGTTGCTAATGGTGATGTGGAATGAGGGAGATAAACAATTGCCTATTCATCTTCATAATCCTCTCTATACGGCAGTTGCTAGCCAAGGCCTGATAATGTGCCTGTGCTTCTCAGAGGGTTGCTGTATGATTTCAAGGGACTGTTACCCTCAGGAAGCAGCAAGGCTGTAGGACCTGAATCCAGAGCCGGGAATCCATAGGATGGAGGAGCCCAGTGGACTGTGGAAGCTGGGCTTCACTGCCACACAGGTGCCTCACTGAATCCAAATCCTCCCCAGTCTAGTCTGGGCTAATTCCTTCCTCTCTGAGCCTCATTTCCTCATTTGGAAGTTGCAGGATATAAACCTTTTCCCTCCCGGTTGAGGTGAGGATTAGAAATAATGGACCAAAAGCACCTGATAATAATGTTCATTGAGGGTTTACAGTGTGCCAGACACTGAGCCAAAGGGGTGTTATAACACCTGGCACCTGTATGCTCAGTGCCCAATGAGTAGTAGCTGTCATTGACGACAGCCTGTAAGCGCTCTTGAGAATGGGCTGGCCCAGGCTGGGAATTTGGTTAGAAAGGGCCTACAGGCTTTTTAAAGCCAGGCAGTCCAGAAAAGTCTGGACTGCAAGGGCGGCCTGTAAGGACTCTGGACCCAGGAAGGCTGGATGACTGTAGGATACAGGATTCTTCGGTTTTTGAGAAGGTCACGGGTGCTATTGGGAATCTAATGAAATCGATGGGACTCTCTTTGCACATACACATACACATACACACAATTTACGAGTGTAGCTTCAGGGAGCTCATGGGAACCCCCTAAAGTCTGGCCACGGGCTCCCAGAAGCACATCCCCATATTACAGTCTCGAGAACATGGCAGTGAGGGGGCGGAAAGCAGGCTGCACTCTTGGGGAACCAGGAATCAGAAATCCGGGGCCCTGTTAACAAGAAATCTGGGATCTTCTCTTTTCCGATAATATGGGTAAACTAAGAGATCTTTCTAGTTTTATTTTAAAAAGTCCTAAAATTCTGTGATTCCAAGTGTTAGGGTAGATCTGTGAGTGGGAGGCCCTAGGCCTCATTAACAGGAAAGTAATTCCATTTACAGCCCCCAGGAAAGAACGTTTTACGTCCCCTCTTCCCCACATGGGATGAATGTGAATAGAGCTCCGTAGTCTATGTGGGGAGGGAGGGAGTGGGAACCCAGTAGCTGACGGGCTATCACCTGATGGGCTATCACCCAGCCAGCCATGGAGGCCCAGGAATCCAGCCCAAGTGGTGGTCCCATATCCTACCAGCAGTGGAGCCTAGGCCATTTTCAAACACTGCAGACAGAGGCACCTTATAAAAGCCAGGCCAGCCATCAGGATTGTCAGAGCCCTGAACCTGTCATCTGGGAGTGTCTGGGCAGTGGGATCTGTTTAGGGTGAGCAGTTAAGAGTGGGCATCAAACTGAAAGAAGCTGGAAGCAAGATGTAGCCGCAGACTGAGTCCCTGTGGTGCCACGCCCACCGGCAAGAGCATATGTCAGGGACGTGGATTCTGAGACTGGGTCTCCAGCCATGGCCATGCCAAGCCTAGAACTCCTGGACCAGCTGGCGTACCTGGATGATCCCAGTAGGGGCCTCTCAGGATTTGCTCTCTGTGTGACCTAGGGAAAGTTGCTTAACTTCTCTGGGGTTCAGTTTAGGGTCAGTGGTTTAACAACAGACTTTCTGAGGAAAAAAAAAAAAAAAAAGTCCTGATCTGCAGCATTTGCTGCTTCCCGTAGTGTAAATTCTCTCGATTTCAATGGCCAATTTCAAGCTGCTAAGTCGACTGGAGGACTCACATTTGGAAGAGATGTGCACAGGGAGCTCTCACTGATAGGAGCTGCCCCAGCACACCACTCGATAGGGTCTTGTGGACCCCAAATAGCAGTAATGTGCTAAAGAATTAATTAGGGTGGGCTATTTCAAAAGGATTTGATTCTTCTACTTGCTAAGCTTTAAGAACTTTGCAGGAAATTACTTCTTTACCTGCCTGCCCCTGTACTGTCCCAATGCTGCCCGCCATCGGCTGCTCCTGTCCTCAGCAGACTTTGAGGAAAGGTGGAGAGAGCTTAGCTCTCAGCACCAACAGGAAGTTTGCCAGACAGAGACACTTTGGTTATCATGGCTCAGGCTGAAGAGCTTGGCAGGTGACTTAAACAAAGAGACAGGGCTAGAGGGTGTCTTGTTCTGTTTTTTTGTTTCTGTGTTTTAAAGCTTAAGATTAATTTTGTTCTAATAACCCATGTGGAGACCATTATTGTTCCAGCTTTTTCTGTTTCTCCCCTTTCATCAGTCATTTCTACTTCTGTCAGCGAGAAAAGACCGGCTACCGAGAAATCTCCACGTCCCAAATTTATCACTGAAAAGTCTCTTTGAGGTAAGGTGGCTTCTTGACACATACGGTTTCAAGTCAGGCCACTTCTGGACTGTGGTGTTTGGGACCTTCCCCTTCAGCCACCTCACTGCAAATTTGTTATTTATAGTAATCTTAGGCTGGGGCCACAGCTAATCAGGGTTTTACTGATTCTAAACTTTATGGGTGGGGGGTGGGAGAAGGGGGAATTGGATGAAGGCGGTCAAAAGGTAACCACTTCCAATTATATGATAAATAAGTCCTAGGGGTGTCATGTACAACATGATGAATAGAATGAACACGGCTGTATGTTCTATATGAAAGTTGTTGAGAGAGCAAATCCTGAGCGCTCTCATCACAAAAAGAATTTTTCTTTTTTTAATTTAATGTTGTATCTATATGAGATGATGGATGTTCACTAAACTTGTGGTCATCGTTTCACGATGTAGGTAAGCCAGATCATTCTGCTCTACACCTTAAATATATACAGTGCTGTATGTCAAACTATATCTCAATAAAACTGGAAGAAAAAGAACCCCAAACTCTATGGGGAAGGAGTTTGAAGTTTCATATCGATAAGGCCACTGCCATAATTCTTCTTGTGTATTTTTTTTTTCTCCAGAAATTTGTCTTCTTCGGATTTCATGAGAAAATGGAACAGGTGCCCAGGCTAGTCCAGTGGCTCATCTCCATAGGTGTGAGCATCGAGACCATAGGACCGTACCCTCTGCACGCCCTCATGCGCCTCTGCATCCAGGCCAGTGAGTTCTCTCCTGACGGTGCGCCCTCCACGCTGTCCTCCAGCTTGGACCTCAGGGACTGTGCTTAGCTCAAGTGAAACCAGAATGTGGAATATTCAGATGATTTGAATAGTTCATGATTTGATCATTCAGATGAATGAAGGCAGCAGGGAAACAGCATCATTTTTCCTTCTCCCGGGACCTCATAGCTAGAGGCCCACACTGAAAGGATGCTGTGTTCTCAGACAGATCCTGGCAGCAGAGTGGAGCCCTGGGATTCAAGGACAGGCCTTGGGACAGACAGCCTTTGCTGGACAGAGCTCTCAGGGAAGCTGTGGAGGGAGTTTCCTCCCGGTGGCAAAGGCAGCCATGGTCTTCTTCCGAGTTCATTTTCTCTCGACTAGAGGACCAACTACTGTGGAGAGTGGGAGGGGGGAAACCCCAAGGGAAACACTGGCTATTGCTGATACAGTTTGCTTGTGGTTCTTTTAAAGGAATCCTATTTTCATAGGTGTATATATAATTTGTCTTTTTTTAGTCTTCACCACCTGGCTATAGGATTTGAATTTTAAAATATTTTTATCATTAAAACACACACATACAATATCCACATTTACACTTTAGATAGAAGTCTGTTTTTCTTTTCTAAGCATATGTAGCTTCACTGTTGGACCCTGACCCACACTATCTTAGAGCCAGAAGGAGCCAAGAGAACTTGTCTACACTGTCTTCCTCTTTTAGGCTGTAGCATCTCCTCAGGATGGGAGTGGGGGTGGCCAGTGGCTTGAAGACCTGAGCCCCCATCTTTGCTTCAGCCACATTTGCCCTATCGTGATACATTTCATCTGTTGGAGAATCCATAAAAGGTTTCACTCTCATACAGTGGATAAAACATTTAAAAGTATGAAGTCTGACTAAAAGCAATCTGATCCAATCCTCCCAGTTTCAAATTAGGTGTGCCTCTGGGTATGAAAGTCACAATTCCTCTCTGTGTCTACTTTTTAAGTTTGCTCCTGCGGTTAGAGGCAGATGTGGATGAGATCAAGTCTTCAAGTTTATCCCCGATTTGTCTCTCAGAGGAAAACTGACATGGTGACAAATGGTGTCCACAGAGTTGGCAGAATTATGTGGCTTTCCAGGACTTACAAGGAAGGAGTCTGGGGAAAGAGTTTGAAATCTCTGTCCTGTTGATAGTAAGGTAGTGGGGTAATGATTGTTGCCCTGCCCAGGTCCTCTTTGCGACCAGTGCCCCCAGCCCCACCTGCTGCACCACAGCTGCCTCCTTTGCCAGGGAGCTGCTCTTTGCCAATAGGCACCATGTCCCTCTCTGGAGGCGGTTCTGTAGCTCTGGATTGATTGACACCGGGGTACAAAAGGTGAGCCCCTGCCTCCAGGTGGGTCAGCACTGTAGGGCAGTGCCTGCTCCACAGCTCCCCGTGGGATCAGGCTGAAGCCGACTCAGCTGAGGCCACATCACTGCTCGCCTTCATCCCCTGCCCTGCTTCCCTCCCCGTCTTTCTCCCTCTGTCAATAAATCACACGTACAAGAATCTCTGTCTCAGGCTCTGCTTCTAGGGAATCTGACTTCAGTTTCCTATGAATAACTTTATATGACTCATCCTTTCAATGCACAAACTCTGTGTCTCCACACCTGTTTGTGGCAAGTGACAATGTGTGTTGGATGCCCCTTGGGTTCCCTCGGTGTGGTGCACAGTGATTTGCTTTGCAGCTTTTCTGTGTGTTGAAAATAACATCAGTAACTCATTCCTTCAGAGGAAAACCGTCTTTTCAAGTGGTTAATGGACTACAAGCCCGAGTGGAAAGGTCACATCAACCAGAAGGACGAGGATGGCCGTACCGTCCTGCACGTGGTTGCCGCCCACTCCCCAGGGTACCTCCTCAAGCGTAAGTGGCAGCACCCCTCAGAGCTGTGCTGTGGGTGGAGTGACTTCAGGCGCTAGGGAACCCACACAGCTGACCGCTTTACCCGTGCCATCCCGTGACAGGCTTTAATAGTCAAAAATATCAAATTATGCACTCCTTTTTTTATTGGATCATATTTTCAGTTGGCTTTTCAGAAAGAAGTTTACTCTAATATATTTTATCCTTGAAAGTCTTATCCAGTGATACTGTTCTTGAGCAAAAGTACTTACGTAGCTTTAAATTTTAAAAAACTTTCTGTGATTTAAGACTCTAAGCATTAATTTTTTTCTGGATTTAATTATTACAAAATTATCATTACTACAGAGATCACCAAAGCGACGTAAATATATTAAATTTTCTGTAAGTAATTGTTAAAAACAATAATTTTGGAGGGAGGTGAGAGAAGGATGTGTCATGGTTCCTTTTAAAAGGGGCTTGACAGCTACTTGATTTTCCCTTAGGTTGATACTCTGGAGGTCACGAGCTTTCACCTCCTTCGGGGCAATACTTTGGTAATTGCATGAGTTCTCTATACTATGTAACCAATCACCGTAAACTTAGTGGCTTAAAATGACACTCTAACTCTGTAGGTTAGTAGTCTGACATGATACGACTGAGTTTTCTGCTCAGTGTCTCTTGAGACTGTAATCAAGGTACTGGCTGAGGCTGCATCCTCATCTGGAGTTCCAGCCCTTCCTTCGAGCTCACATGATTGTGGCACAATCCGGTTCCTTGTAGTTGTAGGACAGAGGTCCCGTTTTCTTGCTGGCTGTCAGCTTCTACTGATCGCACACATTCTTTGTCCTATGGCCACCGCTGTCTTCAAAGCCAGCAGGGGAAAACCTCTAAACCTTTGACCTTTAGGGCTCATGTGATCAGGCCAGGATAATCTCCCTATCTTAAGGTCAACTGCTTTGGGACCTTAAATACATTTGCGAAGTCTCATCATAGCAGAGTTTAGATTAGTATTAAATGGGTAACTGGGAGAAGGTGTGTGTACACCAGGGGTTGGGAATCTCAGGGTCTGTCTGAGAATTCTGCCTATCACAGTGAGGTACTTGATGGGTAAGAAGTATGACTTTTTAATTTTGTCTTATTTTTGTAAAATGGGAGAAAAGCAGTTGTGACTGGGGAGATGGGGAAGGAGAGCATCACCAGCAGGATGATACCTGGAGTAGAGGTGCTTTGTTAAGGTGGTGAATTTTAGGAAAGCACGGGTATGGAAGCTGGGAATTGGGCATTGATTCCTTTAACCTCTGTGCTCACATAAGTCTTGGTACCTCCAGGGATACACCTGTTACATTCTGAAATCTGTTGCACCTGTGATCACAGAGCCACCTGAATGCTTGGCAAATAGATATGTCAAAGCACCAAATGGAGGGGCTTCCCTGGTGGCGCAGTGGTTGAGAGTCCGCCTGCCAATGCAGGGGACACGGGTTTGTGCCCTGGTCCGGGAGGATCCCACATGCCGCAGAGCAGCTGGGCCCGTGAGCCATGGCCACTGAGCCTGCGCATCCGGAGCCTGTGCTCTGCAGCGGGAGGGGCCACAGCAGTGAGAGGCCCGTGTACCGCAAAAAAAAAAAAAAAGCAGCAAATGGAGCTGGCAACCAGAGGTGGGGCTGCAAGGGTTGAAACAGTGACAAGAAGACCCTGATGCAAAAGCAATTGCCACTTTCTTCTCTTGTCTCCAGACAGGCTTTTTTTCTGGGAGTATATTCTGTTTCCTCTCTAGGGAATAAAGAAATCTGAAGTCACAGCTTGCTGTCATCCTTACAGCTGTAACTGTTGCCTAGTAACCAGATTCCCCCTCTCCTTGCTTGTTGCCAAGGAGAGGGGAGAAAGGTAGAGAGGAGCGCACTTCTGAACCTCTTAAAAGCTATTGTCCTTCCCACTCCACACAGGACTCCTTGCTCTGGGGACTTGGCTGAATTGCCCAAGGCCATCAGTTTCTGTAAGCAGAGAGGGACACTGGTCCCCTTGCCCCAGGCTGCTCAGGCCGGGAACTGGGAGGAAGTGCACTCATGGGGACGTCTCCTTATGGAAGAAACCATGACAAACCCCAACCCGCTTCTCACTTTGGCCTGCTCTAGGACAAACAGATGATGTGCAGATGCTCCTGAGCTTTGGGGCGGACCCCACTCTGCTGGATCGACAGTCCCGGTCCGCCGTGGATGTCCTGAAGAGGAGCAAGAACTTCAAAGCCATTGAGAAAATCAACAGTCACTTGGAAAAGCTGGCAGCATGTTCTAAGGACCTCTCAGGTACAGTTTCCAGGAAATTAACTTTTTAGAGGGGGCAAAACTGGTTCTGCGCCATTAGGTACAAATCAGTTTATCTTTTCTTGGTACATGAAGATGGAAGTGAGCACCCCCCCCCCGCCACCAGTCTTTGGAAAACTTGTTTGCTTTTTTTGAAAGATAGAATGAAGCAACTCTTACTGTGAGAGTGTCTACCACTTTCTGGAAACTTGGCAAGTCTACCTTTGGGCAGTAAGAGTGATTTTTTTTTTCCATGCATGCACACAGTAAGAAAGAAAAAATTCAGACAGAACATGAGATAACAAAAATCAAGCCCACTTTTCAGAAACCATAGCTAACAATTAAAACTACACTTATAGCTCTATTTTTTGATCTGTAAGTTTGGGACGGCATATATGGACTAATTGCTGTATAAGGTAAAGTGCAACAAGTCAGCACTCTGTTGAATTTTGTCTAGTAAAGTTATTTGTGTCATTTACATCCTGTTCCTGAACTCTGGGTTTTCTGTGCTTCATCTATAGATTGATTCTGAACATTGAAAACCATTAAATCACATTTACATGGTAGTATGATTTCTACAAATAGTAGCATAGGTGGACCCATAAAAAAGAATCACCAAATGCCCTGAAAACTTTGCTCTTTAAATGTGATACTCTTTGAGCATCCTGGCTTGATGAAACATATACATACACATTATTGTATATGTGTGTGTATATATGTATGTACACACATATATTTTTAGACTTTATTTAGACTTTAACTTAGACGGTAGCCCCAGCACATATATATTATGCTTCTTTTAGTTCTTGCGCTCATATGTGGCTCTTGTGGCTCACACTGTCTGTCTAGATTTTTCTCTTACTCTGCTAGGTACCAACTCCAGGTACCAATATCATGGAGGAGATATGCATAGTAGACTTATGGTGTTTTTGAAAATGTCTTTATCCTTCGATTGAGCATTGGTCTGCATATAAGCACTGTATTTTATCGGTCCTCAGTTGCACTTTCCCCCCACATTTTGCCACCTTTGAAACGAATGTGTTTCACAATCAGTGACGTGTCCCAGTTTAATGGCAGCGTTTTCTGGTGTGTTTGACAATCTGGGGTCTCTTAGATTTATGAAATACTCTGTAAAACCTCGTTCCTTACAACTTGGTATTCTAGCCTCCGTTACTGATTAGATGTCAGTTTGATTTATTTTCCCTTTTAGAATTTTCTGTCCTTAGGGTTGTGGAATTTCCCTGGGATGTGTCTAGATGTGGGTCCGTATTCATTCTTCTTGTCTGGCACCTGCTGGCCTCTTTCAATCTAACTTTTTTTAGCTCAGAGAACTTATTTTCTATCATTTTGTTCCCTTCCAGCATCTCTTTGCCACCACTTTCACGTGGATGAGCTTCCTGAATCTGTAACATGTCTCTCTACTTTCCCTAACGTCTTCTATCTCCTTTTTTTCTTTCGAGATCTTTAACTAGGACTTTAGCTTCTCCTTTTATAATTCAGCTTGCCTATTGCATTTTTTAATTTGGAAACTCAGTTTTCATTTCTAAGAACTCTTTCTGGTTCTCTGTTTCTTATCTGTGACAACTTGTGCTTGATTGACATTTGCCACTTCTCGAATGGCCTTTAAGAATGGTGAGAATTTTTTTAAAGACCGTTGTCCTCTCTTCTGTGAGTTATTTATGTTTTTGGGGGGCTTAGTTGATCCCTCTTCTTGCTTCTCTTTTGTGCTATTGCTTTTCCTATTTTATCTTCTGATCTTTGGATGGTTTGTATTTATGAATGAACAACTAGACTTATTAATACTTAATAGATGGTTAGTGCGCATTTATTGAAGTTATTTGGATGTGTTTCTCCAGAAACACTCCCCCACTGGAATGGGTGAGTAGGCGGCAGGTTGTAGGCAGCACAATGGGGTGTGTGTGGTGGGGAGAGTGGGAGGCACCCTGCCAGGCTGGGGATCGTGGCCATTTTCAGGGTCAGGAAGGTTTTATGTGAGGGAGATTGAAGCTGCTTTTCCTTTAACACTGCCCCCTGTTTCCCCATCTATGTTTTAATTTTTATTCATTTATTTAAAATATCTCCTGTTGTTTCTGTGAGAACATGGGAATAAATGTATTTGCAGAGTCCTGTTTTCCTGGGATGTTCTTTTAAAGCTGTGATATGTCATGTTTAGTTTTTAAATGATTTCTCTTTTAAGGAATTGGTGGTGTAATTAATAAATTATTGTGAGAGGCCTCCTGAGAGCTTATACCTGTAACCTCAGTTTCGGGGTGGTTTCTACTGTTTGAGAAATTGAAACTAACCAAACAGATTTCTCTGCCAATGAGTTTCAAAGTTTTAAAATAAACTTTTAGAGAAGGACCACCAATGAATGGTAGAAAATGGCTGACGTGCCTGCAAATTTATTGTTCATTAATTCTAATCTTAATGCTTAGAATGCTGTAGACTTTAGTATGTCATGCAGTTTTGTTGTTGTTTTTAAAGTTTTGATTTTTTTCAGTTTCCTGGTATAATAGAATCTTAAATATCTGCTGATTCTGCCTTTCTCACTAGCTGCTGGGGAAAGCCAGAGCCCACAGGGAGTGGGCAGGGTGGGGGTGTGAACCTGAGTGGTCAGGGTTACCTGTCTTTCCCGGCCTCTCACAGCCACCACTAGATGGCAGCATGTTCACCTTCTCCAGCAGCTGATGCTCTACTGTCCTCAGGACCAACAAGATTGGAGTCTTTGTTTTTCTCGCAGTTGTTTGTGATTTTCTCTGATTCACTAGTGCGTGGCCTTTCAGAGTGAGAACGAATCCAGGCCTCTGAAGCCTTTCTCTCTGGTCCTCCCCTGGGCGCCAGCTGCTTTCTGCTCTGTGAAGGCGCCTCTAGCTCTGCACTAAGAGGATGCGGACCTTCTCTGTGTGTCTGTTTCCCGCATAAACGGAGCCTGTGACTCAGAGGCCATGGTGTGTCATCCTCAAATCCTTCAGCACCACACAATGCCCTGTTTTCAGTAAATGCAGATGTGCGGTATTGATGATACTTCTTCCTGTTTATAAAGCAATAGATTCTTTTTTAAAAAAGAAAATTTACAAAATGTAGGAAAGGAAAACAAGAAAATATTAATTCTGCATAAGCCCACCTGCCTGAAAAAATTAGTATAGTTGTGATTTAGTCATTTACTCTTATTCCATGCATTTATAGTTACACATTTTTTATTTTCTTTTATAAAAATGAGATGGTTACATAAATTTCAATTGATAAAATATATGTAATAAAACTTACCAGTTTCACCTTTTTTAGCTCAAAAGGAAGATTTCATGCAAAAACAAAATCTCTTTGAAATGATTTATTTCTATTTTCTAACACTTCTGAGTGCTTGCAGCTTCAGATCTCTTGTAGTTTTAATTTTTAATTTCAAATCTGCTTGTATATATCTACTAAATATGATCATTGTAGAAAATTTGTAAAAATTTCATTTTATATAAAAACAAAAATTTATTGTAATTACACCTTGGCATATTTTTATCCAGTCTTTTGGTTGCTGTTCAGTACTTATGTAGTCATCTTTTTTAAAAACCTGTGATTATCATGTATAAGCAATTCTATATCCTGATGCTTCTTTTCTCTCTTAGTAAGCTTATAGAAAATTTAGAAAAAAAAGAAAAAAACCAGACAAGTTCAGAGTAATAAACAAATCACCCGTACCTACCCAGAGATGCTGACCCAGGGCTACCATTGTCAGTGTTTCAGCACCTTTCCTTTTATACTGTTTTATGTTGTTGATATATCACTCTCTGGTTTCTTTTCTGATTACAGGACCCTTCCCTGATCTGACCGCCTTCTTAATTATTCTGAAGCACACAACCATGCGTTTATTATACAACTGCATCTAATTGTCTCTTTTGTCAAGCTTAGTATATTTCTGTTCAGTTTCAAGTGACTTTTGTACTAAACTAACTGCCCTTGTGGAGGAATGATGCCCTGAGGCATGAGGTAGGGGGACAAGTGGCAGGTTTCCATCTGCCTGGTGGTGAAGGAAGTTCCTCCTTTACCAAGCGTCATATTCTCCTGGTTCGTGAGTTTTCATTGTTTTCTGTGTCTTCATAGGCATTCTAGGATGAAGGTGGGATGCCGAACCCAGGGGTGCTAGTCCGTCATTGTTACACCACACAGTTCATGTTCTTTGCCTCAGAACAGGCAGCTCACTGAGGTGATAATAAGTCTTCCTTTGCCAAGGTTTTCCATTTCCTTTTCTCTGGAGGTTAGTGCTAGGGTTAATGTTAGTTCTTGCTTCCATCTGGCACCAGAAGGTCTCTTGATTAGAGGGCAGTGGGCGTTTGCCCCCGAAGTTGGGGTGTGTGTGTGTGGGTGTGTGTGTTTCTGGTGCTCTGATCTGTTGAAAGGTGATCCAGGTGTGTATCAGAAGGCAGGCAGCTGACATCAGAACTCTGCTTGGGTCCCCTGGGTCCTTTCCCATTGTTGTGTGCTCCCTGGTGTGCCTTCACTTTGCAAAGCCAGCACCTAAGGCTCGTTCTCAAGGAGAACAGCCTATGGGCTTATGGAGCCTGTTTTGCTCAGGCTCCTTCAAACCAGAAGTGCCTGGGAATTTACATCCTCCCAAGGCAGTCTGTGGCCGGTGGCAGAAAGAGGTGAGAATCTGAAAGCCCGGTTCCCTTGCCTTGGCTGGCACAGCTCTGAGGTGTGACTCACTCCAGATCCCCCCAGGGGTCAGGCAAGGCACACCCCTACCCTGTGGGACTCAGCCTGAGCTCACACCCTGCCTGGTTCCTCCCTGACCCTGACCTGATTCCCCCACCCTCACTGGTCTCTTCCTTCATAAACTACATGCACACAAATCCTTGCCTCAGGGTCTGCTGTGGGAGACATGGCTGATAATAGGATGCTTTTATTTTTCCATCTCTAAAGTGTTCCTATTCTGTTAGAACATGACATTGAACATGCATTCACCTGTTCATCACATGATAGCACTTATGCTGTGGGCCAGGCCCATCTCATTGGGTGTGAAAACAGATGTCCAGTTATCTGTTCAGTAGGATTCCATTTTAACCAAGAGAGCTTTCTGAGTGTATAATCTGATACCAAATAAAACATTTGCCTTTTTTCAACCTTTCTTCAGTGGTTGATTTCTAATCATGACTACTTTCTCAGTAAATTAAACCAAGGGGATAATGTTTTCCCTCTTATGGCCAGAGAGGTGGCTTCTTACTCTTGGCTTTTTCCACTTGCCAGTTAGATGCATGGGTGGCTGGCATGTAGTTGGATGTTGCTGCTGCAGTAAGCCACCCTCCTGCCATCACTTCCCTGAACTGTTGTATCAGTTATCCATTGCTGCATAACAAACAGCCCTCAAACTTAGTGGCTTAGAGCAACAAGCACTTATTTAGCTCATGATCCTGCAGCTCAGCCATTGAGGCTGGGCAGTTCTCATAGCCTTAACAGAACTCCTTCAAGTGTCTACTTCTTGCTGATCGTAGCTGGGCTCTTTCACATCTCTGGGGCTCAGTTTGGACAACTGAACTGATTCCTCTTTGTTTTATGATGTTTCTTATCTAGCCTGGATCTGAATAGAACTAAACAAGGCCTCTTGAGGCCCAGGCTCAGAATTGGCACAAAAATCACATCTGCTGCATTCTCCTGGTCACAGCAGGTCATGAAGCCAGGCCAGAGTCAGGGTCGGGGAGGGGAACAGGCACTTCAAAGTCTCCTGGCTCCACAGAGGAGTGGAGAGGTGTGGTCATCCTTGCAATCTACGGGGCTGTGATCTCTGCAGTCACAAGCAGCACTCGGGGGTATTTTGCAGGACTGAGCAATGGCAGGGGACCAGCTAGCGAGGGCGACATTTTCCGGAAGGCCTCTGAGCAGCTAGTGACATACATGAATTCAGAAAGCCGCTTGCTGCAGAAAAACTTTTGGAAGCAAGGAGTGGTTCAGAGGTTCTTGCGCCTCCTTTCTTCTCGGCAAGGTAAGGTTTCTTACAACCTTCAGTAGTGTTCAAAGATGCTCTACGCACCTTAAAACTCTTTTCTACTATCTGTTTAAACATTGATTAAAAAATAAATGCCATGATCTACATGTAAAACATTCAAACAACACAGAACATTCTTCAGTGAAAAGTCGATCATCCACCCCTGAACTTCAGTCTCTAAATCTCATCCACAGAGGCAACCTCTGTTATTAGTTTTTCATGCAGCCTCCTGGAATTTGCATATACTATCCTTATTTAAAATACCACAGATGTTTCTCTTTTCTATTGGCTAGGACTCTACACTCCTTGAGTATTCCCAACCTTCCCAAGAAGCTCACGCACCAGTGCTGACACTGAGGTTCACACGTGGTTGAGTAGCATGACCCAGATAACTAAGTACTTGTTTATGGTTTCCCCACGTCTTAAAGATACTGATCCGTAACTTGGGGTGATGATGTCCCTCTGTGTTGGGTTTTGGCTGGGGACAGAAATCACATGAACCTTTTTCTGGAGTGTGGTGTGTTCTTGTTTTTGAAAGAAATCCCTCCCGACCTGGTCTATGACATTGACCGCGACTGTGCCAACGCCTTCATCAAGTTTTTACTGGAAAAACAGAAATGGCCTGAAGTGCTTCTGCTGCTGACCCGCAAAGTGAGTGGGGAGCCACCGTCCGGGGACTGTCTCATCAAAGATTGTGACCTCTCGAACCTCAGCCTCTGTGCCATCCTCCCCCACCTCAGCACCTGGGACCAGCGGAGGACCCTGCTCCTGGGCCACCTGATAGACCACGGAGGTGAGTCCCAGCACCGGGAGGACATCCCAGGGGAGTCCAGGTGCCACAGTTCATGGGGCTTTTCGCTTGATTTCAGAGACTCCTTTAAATTCTGCCTCATTCTCTTCCTCCTCCCTATCTTCTCATTGGAAACAGTGATAGGGTCGATGCATTTTTGTGAATTCTTCCCTTTCTCTCGTGTAAGAAACCTCAGGCCTGTGGAGGGGGCCTGGGCCCTGGTGTAGCCACAGCGGTCATTTCCTCCCAACCTCCGACTGGACTTTTCCCTGCACTCAGTGTGCCGCATGGGTCCTTGTCAAACGCTGTGACATTCTTTTCTGATCCATGGATTGGGATTTGTGATGCTTGTTTTTTAAAGAAACAGCCAAATAATGGGTGGGTGGAAACATCTGCTGTTTTAATCGGCACAATCAGGCTTGGCTGAATGTATGTCTGGAGTGTGCAGACGTCTTGCTGGATCAGGTTTTATTTTAAAACAAATTTGGAAGCACTAACCTTCTCCTTACGCTCCCCCCACTTAGGCCACTACTAACTGGCCACTGTAACTACCGACGTCTCCTCATTTATAAAATGGGAATGAAACTAATCCCCCTTTCTTAGAGCTGTTTGGAATATTCAATGAGTTCATGGACGCAGACTCTCGGCGGAGCGCCTGGGCTGTGTGGTTTTCCACCTGCCTTGCCGTTTAAGGGGAAATGACCTTCAGAAGGAGTGATGCCACATTGGTCCCAACTCTCAAAGTGACTTACAACGCCTTCAGGCGTTGGCTCTACCCACGGGTTTCAGGAGATAGATGGAAGGCCGCCTGTGGTTTATGTCTTCAAACCCATTCCTTGCATGGAGTGTTACTACCTTTGCCCAGAAACGATGGCGGTTATGGAATTCCTATTTTGTTCCTGATGAAGCAAGCACTTATTGAGGGCCTCCCCGGGGTCAGGTGCCAGGGCACAAGGATGGACAGTGAACATATGGCTGCCGGTGGGTGGCAGTGCAGGAGGGCTGCAGTCCTCAGGGGGTGGAGGTCAGGGAGCTTGCAGCGCAGAGGGGAGGTGTGGACTGAGCTAAAAAGAAGGTGATGTGGCAGTGGGGATGTGTCAGGGAACATGGCAAATGAGGGCCGATGGGCATTCTCGGGAAGAAGCTTCCCAGAAGCAAAGGATGTGGGAAGCACGCTCACGTCCAGGTCACCGAGTGTATGTCCAGGACTGTGTTGGGCAAACACTGGGAGTTCCGTTGTTCATGCCATCCCTACTCCGGTGCTGATGGTGGTCCCGTGGCGGGGTGGGAGGGGGAGATGGAGAGACAGAGGAGGTGAGGCCCAGGGACAGGACACCTGAAGGGGGCAGGCTTTCCCTCCAAGGGCACTGGGAAACCCTTGCCTCCCAGAAAGGGGGCGTGGCAGGAGGCCCTCAGAAGTCAGGTCAGCACCCCCTCTTGATTTGGAATAAAGGGCAGAATCGGTCCCGCCCCCCTCAGGTGGGCCCTGCTGACCTTGGCTCAGGGATGCTGCTCACCAGTCCCTTCTCTCTGCCTCCCCCAGCCTCGCCCGAGGGTCTCCAGGGCAGCCAGGAGCAGCCGCTTGTCATGTGCCTGAAGGACGGGGACTTTGAGCTGGCCTTCGTCCTCTTGACCAAGGGTGCGGACCCCCGTAGCATTTCTCTCACGGAAGGCGACACTCCTTTGCATGCCGCACTCCACATCTTTCTAGATATCGAAGGTAGGCCTTTATTTTGTAAGCAGTCTTTTTCTTGAGGAGGAAGCTGGGTGTTAGAATGGATGCTGTGCTCCTTGGTCTTTCCTGCTGGGAAAACTAACCATCTGGAAAAGGCCCATTTCTTGGCCAGGCCTGTATCTCCTGGCCCCTCACCCATAGCTTGATGGGAAGGAGTGACCATCATGGTGAACGGTCAGGGTGGGTTGATGGAGGAGGATTCTTAAGTTCCAAACTTAAGAATCGGCTGTCCATAGCTGCAAATACTTTCCATTTATTTACGCCATTTCAAGGGTCCTGACATAAAGGCTCTTACTGGAATATTTACGGTGATTTCTGGGTTTCTCCACCTTTGACAGTTGGGCAGGGTAAATCCTTTGCTGGGGGGGCTGCCTTGTGTATTGTAGGATATTTACCAGCATCCCTGGCCTCCACCCACTAGATGCCAGTAGCACCTCCTAAATTGTGACAATCAAAAATGTTTCCAGACACGGCCACCTGTTCATTGGGGAGCAAATCGCCCCCAGTTGAGAACCACTGGGTTATCAAATCCTTGGGGAAGTTCAGTGTTCTGAGGACCCCCGGCTGGCGTCTCTGCTCCCCAGAAAAGCCGTTCAGCACTCACAGGATTTTTGTGTCTTTCAGCTGACATCGGTTTTAACTTCCTCAGCCACCTACTGGATCTGTTCTGGTCCAAGCCCACCGAGTTTGACTACCTCAACCCCAATATCCAGGACAACAGCGGTAACACGCTGATGCACATCCTCTTCCAGAAGGGCATGCTGAAGCGCATGGGGAAGCTGATAGATCTGCTGGTGAAGTTTGACATCAACCTCAACCTGAAGAACAAGGAAGGCAGAGATGCCCGGCACCGAGTGAAGAAGACAGACGCACTGCTCTTGGCCTGGAACAAAGCCCTGCAGGAGAGCAGGCGCCGGGGCCGACAGGATGCTGCCGCCCACCCAGGGAAGCCCCCACGCCGTGCAGCCCCGGCTCACACGGCTCCACTCAAGGGCTCCTCCAAGTCCCTGTCCTGCAGCAGCACTGCAAGAGCCCCACCCAGAAGAGCCGGGGTCCCTGAAAGCTGGGAGACCCTGCCGGATGCCCAGACTACGAGGCCAGAGCCTGGGGCTGCCAGGCCCTGTTCGCAGAGAGACCGCCTTGTGCAGGACATCACGGCTTTGATTCAGCAGGTGGAATTGGATCCGTCCCTCCAGGAGGACTGTCCACAGGACTCCGAGCCTCTGGAGACAGGAGCTGGCACCGTAGGAGAGAAACAGGAGCTACAGGGCACCCCGGGGGCGGGGGGCTCTGACTGCAGTGGGAACAACCCCGCAGTCCTTGAGGCCGCGGAGGGACATGCGCAGGCAGGCCTCGGGACTCCACAGCTCGTGCCTGCTGATCGCAGGGGGACAGAGGGCAGCGACGACCAGGACGACCAGAACGTGCCGGAGATGGAGGCCTGCCTCCTGGACTTCGAGAACATGACATGGGAGATCGAGTGCACTTCGGAGATGCTGAAGAAGCTGTCCAGCAAGGTCATGACCAAGTTCATGAAGAAGAAAATTATCCTTGCCATCCAGAAGCTCGGCAATGGTGAATGGACCAGGGGCCTGCGGAAGCGGCTAAAGAACTTGAAAGGAAGCATCCAGCTCTTCGAGGCCAAGCTGGACAAAGGGGCCCGGATGCTGTGGGAGCTCGCCATTGACTTCTCCCCGCGGTGCAGCGAGAACCCCGAGAAGATCATGGCTGCGGAGCACAGTGCGCATCCCACCGAGAAGGCGAGGCAGGTCTACACGGAAATCATCCGGATCTGGGACATCATCTTAGATCACAGCAAACTGTCGGACTCCATCAGGGCCATCTGCAGCGCCTACAACCGGGGCCTGTCCTGCATCCTGCGCAAGAAGCTGAAGGGTATCAACAAGCGCCAGGTGTCCGACAGTATGAAAATCCAAAAGCGGATACCCCGCTGCTACGTGGAGGACACAGAGGCCGAGAAGGGCGGGGCACACGTGGATCCTGAGTACTTCCCCCCTGCCAGCGCGGTGGAGACGGAGTATAACATTATGAAGTTCCACAGCTTCAGCACCAGCATGGCCTCCAACATCCTCAGTGACACGACGGCCACGGTGGAGTACCCCTTCCGGGTGGGCGAGCTCGAGTACGCGGTGATCGACCTCAACCCCAGGCCACTGGAAACCATCATCCTCATCGGGCGGAGCGGCACTGGCAAGACCACTTGCTGCTTGTACAGGCTGTGGAAGAAATTCCACGGTTACTGGGAGAAAGCCGAGCAGGCGGGAAGCCCGCTGCTGGCCAGGCAGATCTGGCTGAAGCGAAGGTTGGAACTGGAACCCGGAAAGGAGGGTCCAGGTGGGGAGGAGGACGACGAAGAGGAGGAGGAAGAAGGACCCACTGAGGTGGTAACAGTGGACAGCCTAGAAGAGGAGCAGGAGAGTGAAGCCTGTGCAGGGGGAGCCAGTGGGGAGCCAGGGGACCCCGAACAAGGGGTGGAAGGACCCACCCCAGAAGAGCCCCACCAGCTGGAGCATCTACATCAGATCTTCGTGACCAAGAACCACGTCCTGTGCCAGGAGGTGCAGAGAAATTTCATTGAGCTCTCCAAGTCTACCAAGGCCACCAGTCACTACAAACCACTGGAACCCAATGTCCACAAACTCCAGGACCTGCGGGATGAGAACTTTCCTCTGTTTGTCACTTCCAAGCAGCTGCTCCTCCTGCTTGATGCTTCTCTGCCCAGACCATTTTTTCTGAGAAACGAAGATGGCAGCTTGAAAAGATCCATCGTAGGATGGTCCATGCAGGAAGAGTTGACCGTCACCAACTGGCAGGAAGATGAGGAGGAGGCCGAGGCAGACGGGGACTATGGTGAGGAGGAAACAACCGTGGAGACACGCCCATGTGACAGTGACCCCCGGGTGTACGTGACATTTGAGGTGTTTGCCAATGAAATATGGCCCAAAATGATCAAAGGGAAAACTTCCTACAACCCTGCCCTGATTTGGAAAGAAATAAAGTCTTTTCTGAAGGGGTCTTTTGAGGCCCTCAGCTGCCCCCAGGGGAGACTCACAGAAGAAGCATATAAGCAATTAGGGCGGAAGCGGTCCCCCAATTTCAAGGAAGACCGGAGTGAGATCTATGGCCTCTTCTGCCTGTATCAGCAGATCAGGTCTCAGAAAGGGTACTTTGATGAAGAGGATGTGCTATACAACCTGTCCCGGAGGCTGTCGAAGCTCAAGGTGCTCCCATGGTCCATCCATGAGCTCTATGGTGATGAGATCCAGGACTTCACCCAAGCGGAGCTGGCGCTGCTGATGAAATGTATCAATGACCCCAACGCCATGTTCCTCACTGGGGACACGGCTCAGAGCATCATGAAGGGCGTGGCCTTCCGCTTCAGTGATCTGCGCTCTCTGTTCCACTACGCCAGCAAGAACACCACGGACAAGCAGTATGCAGTGCGCAAGCCCAAGAAGATCTACCAGCTGCACCAGAACTACAGGTCCCACTCAGGTACGTCCAGGCCTTGGGCTCTCCCTACAGGGGAGGTGCTTGGGCACTGACCTTGGGCTACTTTTGAAGCTGTGGCCTAGCTTTTGTTGGGTTCTTGTAGCTAAGGATAATATTTTGATCTACCCACATGAACAAGAGATCTTATGATTTTTGCCACTACTCATTCTTTTCTCTCTCTCTCTCTCTCTTTTTTTTTTTTTTTGGCCACTTGGCTTGTGGGATCTTAGTTCCCTGACCAGGGATTGAACCCGAGCCGTCCGCAGTGAGAGCGCAGAGTCCTAACCACTGCACCGCCAGGGAATCCCCCTTTTTTCTCTTTTTTTATTGAAGTATAGTTGATTTACAATGTTGTGTTAGTTTCAGGTGTACAGCAAAGTGATTCAGTTATATATATATGTTCTTTGTCAGATTCTTTTCCCTTATGGATTATTACAAGATGTTGAGTATAGTTCCCTCTGCTATACAGTAGGTCCTTGTTGGTCATCTATTTTAATATATAGTAGTGTGTATATGTTAATCCCAAACTCCTAGTTTATCCACTCCTCCTTCCCCCTTTGGTAACCATTAAGTTCAGTAGTCATCGCTACTCATTCTTAGGTTGATGATTTAAGCTGTGGTTGAATGGAAATGAACCTCTAAGTAATTACAGCTTAAGGTGTTGGCCATGACATGAAAACATTTCAGGGGAACATTTAAACTGCTTAAGAACTTTTGTTAAAGCACTTTGGAAGCACCTGCTTCTAAAATGTAAAGTAATACGTCAATTACAAGTCATTAATCCTGAAAGAAAGCAGCTTTTCTTCCGAAGAGAAGCAAGAAAAGATGGCGGTGGGGGGTGGGGGGTGGGGGGGGCGGGAGGTTGTGGGAGATAATGCACTCTCAGGTGCTTTTAATTTGTGCCTCACGTGTGCCCCTTCCCTGTGCCAGGCAGGATGCCAGGCAGTTGACATAGGTACTGAACCTGGGCCATGGAGGTGAAAGCCTGGAATCCTAACCACTGGGCCACTAGGGAACCCCCATGGGTACCTGTTTTTAAGCCTCCAAAAAACCTTACAAGGTAGACATCATTCCCATTTTACAAAGGAAGAAACTGAGGCACAGCGAATACTTCCTTTGTGGTTTATAGAATGCTCACCAATTCACCTCCTATGTCCTGCATGTGTCCATGAACAACATAGAGTATTATTTTACATGTTTAAAAACTTTGTTTAATGGACTCATACCAGACGTACCTTTCTGCAACTTCGTAATTTTGCTTATAGTAATGTTTTGGGATTTCTGCATGTTGATACCATGGAGCTGCAGTCCATGCATTTCTCAGTGCTGTTAGTAATCTAATTCATGACTGCACCACACTTTGTTATCCACTTTCCAGACAAAATTATTCTTCCTTTATCCCTCAACAAAAATATTTTCGTTTTTTATACTTCTCTTGCTGACAACGCATATCCTACTTGCTTTACACACTGAAATGCTTCCCTTATCATTTTTACATATTACAGTTTTTAACTTAAAAGACCTTAACAAAACCAAGAAACAAGTAATTGAGCTGTTTGTTTATATCAGCATTTTCTTTTTCTTTTTTTTTTTGTGGTACGCGGGCCTCTCACTGTTGTGGTCTCTCCCGTTGCGGAGCACAGGCTCTGGACACGCAGGCTCACGGGCCCAGCCGCTCCACGGCATGTGGGATCTTCCCGGACCGGGGCACAAACCCGTGTCCCCTGCATTGGCAGGCGGACTCTCAACCACTGCGCCACCAGGGAAGCCCTGTATCAGCATTTTCTGATTGGCAAGCTTAAGAACATAACCTCTAAAAACATATATTTTTCTCATAGCACAACTTCTCTTTAATGTGGTACAAGATGCTGTTTAAGGAACCCAAACATCTTTTGTAGTTCTGCTAATTAACCCAAGGCTGAAGTCTCAGGCAAAGTGGGCTGTGTTTGTATTTCAAGGACATGATAAGCGTTAATTTCAAGCTTTCTCCTAGGCATATTTTTGTTCTCTCAGGGTCAGAATTCTGAAAACAGTATTTTATCAAGCTAGCTTTCTCTAACTGCATATGCAAAAAAGAACCAGTTTAGAGTGTCAGAAGAGTTTCATCTTAACCAATTTTCTCTGGAGTCTGAAGAATACTGTTGGCCCACAGTGTTAAAAAGAAAATCGTCTTTTTCTTAGTCATAGGTTCATAGCCAAAATTTTTCTTAATGAATTGAACCTGAATTTCCCATTTTACAAAAAGCAACAAGGATACCAATCACACAAATGGAATACACACTCACACACCAGAAGACAGAACTGTCACAAATGCACTGAGAGGATGACCGATACGGAGTCCCAGACAAACACTTCCCAACACAAATGGTCCTCAACGTCAGAAACACGTCAGAACCAACTGGCAAGATGCCCAGATAGCACCTCATGCTCAAAAGAAAATGTGCCTTGTGCTCACCAGTGCCCTTACTCAGGCTTGGAGCTCGTCAGCTCGTCCAGATGCATGTTTCCGTTGCACCAAGGAAAAGCATATGTTGGCAGCCAGTGCCGAGCAAGGAAGAAACAGGGAGGATCTCCGAAACCAATGGTTAGGGCAGCTGCTAGGAACGTCCCCCCAAATCCCCCTCCCGAATCCAGTGAGCCACGAGCAATGAGCTCCTCACAGCCATGCCAGTGCTTCTTCATGGCGGCAGCTCTTCCCAAGAAAACCCTGGAAGCCAGATATCGCGAGAGCGCAGCCTCACGTTGGGTGTCAAAAACTTCCCGCAAGTGGGTCCAGGTGCTCGCTG
This sequence comes from Stenella coeruleoalba, assembly GCF_951394435.1. Lineage (NCBI taxonomy): Eukaryota > Metazoa > Chordata > Mammalia > Artiodactyla > Delphinidae > Stenella > Stenella coeruleoalba. The sequence continues at coordinate 56,300,415 of NC_137156.1, forward strand.
CTCAAAAGCCAATAAAGAGGCAAGGTTGGTGGAAAGGAAAGTTTGCTTTATTTCAGAGACCAGCAACCCGGGGCTGGGGTGTCAGATTCACGTCCCAAGGCCAACTCCCCTTCCCCCCACCCTGCCAATCGGTGGTCAAGAGCTTTTATAGAGGGAGGGAGGAGGCTACATGCAGAAACAGCACAGTCAGCTCTGACAGTCATCTTGAAACTGGTCATCGGTGGTCTGATGATTGTCTTACTTAAATCCTTCTGACCTGGGGTTACGGTAACCTCCTGTGTAGTCTTTTAATGGTTTTAAATTGTCCTCCTTATATTTAGGTAGGTGTCAAAATTTAGGTAAATTTAATTAATTCAGTTTAAAATGTATGTGTGGTGTGACATTGTCTTTATTGAAATCATGCTTCTGTGATCTAATTTTCCTTTTTTCCATAGGGATAAACAGTTGTGCTGATGCCATTTACCTCATGGCCCATCCTTTCCCCTCATTTGCAATTCTTGCTTTTCAAATATCTGTGAGTCTGTTTCTGGGCTCACTATTTTTTTTGATTTGTCTAATTTGTCTGTTTTTGTACTATTATCACACTGTCTTTATTTACTGTATTATCAGATTTCTCCATTGACTCTTTGTAATTTTGATTGGAATTGAAGTTCTCACTCTTTGGGAAGAAATCACATCTTTACATTGTAGGGATTTCTGAACCATGACCTTGGCATATTTCTCTGTTCAGATTTTTTTTTTTACTGCCTTCAATAATATTTTATAATTTTCCCCAGATATTTTACACAGCTCTTAGATTTGTCCCAGAAACCTTATACTTTTGGTTACTATCATGGCTGCACCTTTTTTCTCTTTTTAAATTTTCTAGCCATGTCTTGCTGGTATAGAGGGATGTTGTTGGTTCTTGTGTATTGATCTGGTATCTCACAATCTTGCTGAACACTCTTACTACATTTACCATTTTGACATTTTTATGCAGGTAAGGGCAGGTTTGATCTTCTCTTCTATACTTGTCATTTCTTTTTTGTATCATATTTTATTGGTTAGGACCTTAAACAGAAACAGTAACAGGCATCCGTATGTTATTCCTGAAGTTAATGTGAATATTTTTTTAACATTTCACCATTTAAGTCTGGTGCTTATTGTAGGTTTTTGATAGATTCTCTTTTTCTGGATGCATTTCAGGTAGGCTATGGTTTGGTGAAAAGAGAAAACACACACAGACCACACACACGTACATACACATACACACACACATTGGTACTCTTAACACCCTTACAGTGTAAAAGTAGATTAACATTCTGATTTGTTTAGCCAAGGATTCAGAAAACAATTAGAAGCCAGGTGGCCTCCCAGAGTGTAGCATACACCACACTGCTCAGCCCAGCTTTCCAGGACTCTCACAGTCTTCCTGATGTTGCCCATCAATTACAGGGTCTGCCTGGGTCTGAGCAGCTCAGCTTCTTGCTCTTCCATGACTTTCTACTTGTGCTGTGCAGGAACAACTGGCACAAAGAAGTTTATGCTCGAAATACAAGATTTTATCCATTCAGGAAACATATATTGAGCTCCTCCCCTACCTGACACTGTGTGGGGGCTTGGTGACCAAGACGTTCACATTTCTCTGTCCCCAGGGGGTAGCTCCAGACGGCACCCCCTTTTTTGCTGTCGGACTCTGTAGAGGGGACCTGGCATGAGTAGTTGAATGAGCCCCTTATTCTGATGGTGTACATGGGTTCAGCACCACTGGTCTGGGGCAGCAGCCTTTATGATCAGCAAGATAGAGTATGGCAAAGGGCATTGTCCCGTGAGCAGTTGTTTTTTTGGTTTTTTTTTTATGTAGTAGGTAACCCACCCAGATGATCACTACATAAACTCCATTTTCCACCTCCTGTCAGGATAGAGGGAAGACTGTGCGTAAATGTTTCCGTGTATAGAACCAGAAAAAGCCCCAATAATATGTATTAGATTTGAGAGACTTTAGAAAACACATAAAACGTTAAAAAAAAAAAAAAATTCAAGCCCCCTGTAAGGCTACTCACTACTCACATTTTGTTTCATTTCCTTCTGATCTCTTTACTGGCCATATACAGATATGCATTTATCATACACATTTATTGATTGATTATGTGTATTTACATAATCAGTGTTATGATTGATTAACATTGTTTAATCAATCATAATTTAGTGAATATTTAGTGAATACTTCCCCCATCTTTTATTCTTTTTTAAATTGAGATTCACATAGCATAACATTCACCTGTTTAAAATGTGCAATTTCGTGGTTTTTTAATATATTCATAAGGTTGTGCAACCATTACCCCTGTCTAATTCCAGAACATTTTTATCACCCCCAAAAGAAACCCCATAACCGTTAGCAGTCACCCTTATCCCCTCCTCACCCCTGTGAACTACCAGTCTACTTTCTGTGTCTGTGGGTTTGCCTATTCTGGACATTTCATATAAATGGAATCACAAAATATGTGACCTTTTATGTCTGCCTCCTTTCACTTAGCACAGTGTTTTCAAGGTTCTTCCATATTGTAGCGTGTATCAGTACTTCATTGCTTTTTATAGCTGAACCATCTTTTATTCTTTGAGCATGTTTGTATAAAAAATTTTATCTAGTTCCCTAGAAGGGCATTTAAGTGGATTCCAGTTTTTCACTGAAATGAACACTTCCGTGCTTTTTTCTGATCCTCTCATTAGTGTACATCTCTGAACCACAGTCGCAGCTGATCTGCTTAAATTCAGCAGTTTCCACTTGTATTCTTGATTTCTTTATATTGCATAGTGTTAATAATAATAGCATTGGATAGTAACATTTCCCTTTACTATTTGGTAACAGCAATGGGTACACATATGCCCATTTCATAGAATTCTAGCTGGTGTTGGGCAAAGGGCACATGGCCCCTAAGAATAGTGGGAGACCCAGGATGATCCGTATTCAGTCCAGCTTCTTTTGGAGGTGTTTACTAACTTCTCGGACCTTGGAGTCCCTGTTTGTAAAAGTGGGGTTGTCTGGTCTGTCTCACCGGGCTGTTGTGAGAATTAATAAACAGGTTAATCTTTATGAAGGTGCCTCTTGTTTAGTCGACATCACTGTCAGTGTTACTTCAGCGCTTAGACAAAAATGGGACCCAAGGAGAAAGCTCTTTGGAAAATCCTTTATCCAGCTCTGACAATTATTTAGTATACTCCTCTCTTTGCTGGGTATAAACCTGGTGGAAAAGGGCAATGGAAGCCGAGGTTGCTGCCCCACCTAACGTCCAGCTCTTACCATGTAGTGTTGTCTCCAGTGCTCTAAGTACCAACAACAGGGGACAGGATAGTTCTTGTTTTTTAACTGTATATTAGCCCCTGTATTAGCATTCTAACAGCTCTAAGTGTTTAGTTACATTTCTGCCTTGACTCTTCTTCATGAGGTCATTTTCTCTCACATGAATATAGTCCAGGAATGAGATTTACAAAACCTTCTTAGGACAGCAAACACATCTCTGCCTTTGCGGTACCCGGAGTAATACAGCTCGGAGCCAAAGTGATAATCTAACAGGATCTGGAAATTGGCTGCAATTGTATGTACTCTCAGGACCAATACTGCTTCTCAGGAGAAAAGCAAAACCAAAATAAGAAAACAAAATGCACGGGAGTTCCCTGGCGGCCTAGTTGGTTAGGATTCCAGGCTTTCATTGCCGTGGCCTGGATTCAGTCCCTGGTCAGGGACCTGAGATCCCGCGAGCTGTGCAGCGTGGCCAAAAACAAAACAAAACAAACCAAAAACCCCAGCCATGTTGGCGTGTTGTACAGTATCTGACTTTTTTTACCCCAGGAATCCTCAATCTGGCATCTGGAGTGGTAGATTTACTTCAGTTCTATTTCCCGGAATCTTTTGATCGCCTTCCAAGGGATTCTGGCCTCTTTGATGGTCCCAGACCAATTGTCCTGGAGTCCTGTAGTGTAAGTGACTTGGCAATATTGCTTCGAGGCAACAAAAGAAAAACCCAGCCCATTGAATTTGGAGCCCACCAGGTGAGTTTCTTGAGATTGTATGTTTTAAAATAAAAGGCAGTTTGCAGTTGAAAAAAGGTTTGAGAAGCTGAGTTCTTCCACAACGTAGAATTCAGTAGCCCCTGTCCCAGAACGAGGAAGTTTCAGAGATGGGTGAGTGACGAAGTGTTATTAATATTCCCACCACGATGGCCGTTCCTCATCAAAGACATTACTTGCCTCCCACAGAAATAGTCTCAGCTTTACTAGATTTCTCTTTGTACAATGTGAAGTTTTTTCTCTTCTATCCCCCTTTGTTTCCTAGGTAATCCTTGTAGCCAATGAAATGGCAAAGGAGAAAATTCCAGAAGAGCTGGGATTAGCGCTTGTGCTAACAGTTTATGAAGCCAAAGGCCTAGAATTTGATGACGTGCTCCTTTACAACTTTTTCACTGATTCTGAGGTATGTCGTACTCAATTCTTCTTCTCACAGCGCATGTGTGTGTAGGAGCTCCACTTCCACTCCAGGAAAGAGAATTTTGGAGCTGAGCAGATGAGAGTTGGTCACAGGTGACCATTTCCCTTTTGGAGCATCATCCATTTGGTGTGGGGTTTTGTGTGTTTGGATGCGGCTTTCGACAATGTCTGTGGGTTGTTTCATAGTGTGTTGTGGGATGGCTTTCCCCGTGCCTTGCCCTTCCCTGTTTTCTTGTATTCCCCTTTTCTGAATGCCTGGTACCCAAGCGCCAGCTTCTGGTTTTCACTAGCTACTGTTAACCTTGACTCCCAAGGATCCTCAAGTTGGAGCAAGGTCTAAGGAGAGCCTTACAAATGAAGGCAAGGTTAGCAATGTCCACCCTATGAGGACAGAACCGGGCAAGGTCATTCATAGGGAGACAACTGCAGGAAGACACGTGAGCCTTGGTTCCTGCCCACAGGATCAGGTAATGCAGGGGACGAGAACAGCCATCCTGCCTGAGCTCCCTCCGGGCATGGCTTTGCCACCACTGCTTGCCACCCTTGCCCACGATGGCAGCAAAAGAGTCCCCAGACTGACCCCCAGTGACCTCTGTGCCAGCCGATTGTCTTGACTTGGCTCCTGAGTCCTTGTGATGGTTTTTCTTCCCAACCTCAGTACATTATAGGTAGAGCCGCCAGCTCAAGGCCATTGTCCTCAGTTTCATAGCAACTGCCTTCTCTTCACCACCTTCTTCGGTGGAGGCTCTGGTTGGCTGCTGACCATGCTGTGGGGTCTCCTTTGGGGACATAGCTGGCTGTACCCTGGTGCCCGTTGCAGACTCCCCGCTGCAAACAGTGCATGCTTGAAGGGGCTGTTTTCATACCCAAGTCACGAGCACTGTTAGCTTTGACTCCTTAAAATCTGCTCCAGAACTGACCCTTTAAATGGAGTCCTTTGTTTTTGTTTTGTTTTTTTCTGGTCTTTTTTTAAATGTCACATTTGCCTCGATAATACCTATGACTAATATTGCTATGGATGTTTTACAGTTTATAAAGTGCTTTTTGAAGGCATTGTCTCAGTTTATCCTCCACCAACCCTCTGACGTTGTGTGTATTTTTATTACTCTCATTCTACACATAAGGCTGAGGGTCATGGAAGTTACATAAGTTGCCTCTAGTCGTAATGTAGGTGGCAGAGCTCGGAGATGAACTCAGATGCTTTGAATTCCAAATCTCAAGATCTTTCCACTGTACTCCCTTCCTTTTAATACCCTGCATGCAAATCGGCTTCCAGAACCTTCCACAATGAATACATCATTACCATACCTTAAGTGCACTCCTTTTCTATTGACTTTTCTGATAAAATCAGATGCATTCTCATTAATCCTGGAACCATTTTTAATCTCCGAGGACTAACTTTTTTTTTCTCATAATACATCCATTGGTCATGGTTGGACCGAGGCTCTCCTGAAAGAGGAAAGGGTAAGACTTTGTTGTTCGTGTCCTTTATTAAGTGCCAGTTGTATGCTTGTGCTAGTAAGAAGCTCCAGGAGCTCTGGACTTATGGATCGGTAACTTGTGGTCAACTCTGTTTGTGAAAGAAAAATCTACTTAATTCTCTTTCACCCTGACCCTGGAATGGCACAATCTTGGATCCCTTGACCCTAAGCTCCCACCAAGGGATCAGTGAGTTGCATGAAATTAAAACAATCACAAATTAAGTCTTGTGGTAACATCCACGTCATCCTATACACAGAATGAGAATTCTAAAAAGACTTCTGATGTGATGCCTCCCAATTACCAGGGAATGGAATCGTGCATTCCCCAGCACAAAGCACACCCTCAGTTTATCATTCACAACCACAGGACCAAAAGGCACCAGTCAGCAAATGAGAGGAGATGCTACAATCAAAGGAGAGGAAAAACAGAGGTCACAGGAATCCCCATGCGTCTGTGGTCTGGCTGCTCACGTGGGGTTTCTTTTGGGGGTGATGGGTGAAGGCTGCTGAACAGTACTTGCTGTTTGACATGGGAGACTGTGGAGGACTCCTCTCTCCATCCCTGGCCTCCTCTTCCACCGCCGTTTATGTATCTGGAAGGTGCTGTGTGTGTGTGTGTGTGTGTGTGTGTGTGTGTGTGTGTGTGTAGGGGGCTTCTTATGGCCCTGGCTTCAGAGGATTCACTGTTACCTGTTCAACCACATGGACACCAGGGTCATCTTCTGAGATGAGAAAGGAACCAAGGAATGGTTATATCAAGGCCTTCTCTTGTAGGATTTTGCCTCATTTGGGGGAGGGGAAGTCATTCTCTGGTCACCTCCAAACTCTCCTCCTGTGGGGACTTGGAGGGGTGCTTGCCATTGACACTCTGCCCCAGTGGGGAGTCCCTTCCTTCACACTCATGTGTGACCAGGACAGGAGAGGCTTTCAAAACCACAATTTTTAAGAGTTGCTGAACTAATCTAGAGAACAGGCCCCACAAAAGAAGCCTTGCTGGTAGAGTCTAAGTCCTTTTCCTTCATAATTACTAATCCCCAGAGAAGAAGCTGGAAGACTTCTAGATGCTTCTTCCTTTTATTGCCGGGAGTGCTGCAGGCCTGTATTCTTGCTGTAAACACGTGCTCGCTCCTAGGAGGCTCTGTCTTGAGAGTGAAATGTGTTTTATTCATGGAAACAGGTTAGTCGTGTGCCATACGAGCAGCTTCTGTGTCTCCTTCGAGCAGTTTTAAGTTACAGGTGCTTTGGGCTTCCCTGGTGGCGCAGTGGTTGAGAGTCTGCCTGCCGATGCAGGGGACACGGGTTCGTGCCCCGGTCCGGGAAGATCCCACATGCCACAGAGCGGCTGGGCCCGTGAGCCGTGGCCGCTGAGCCTGCGCGTCCGGAGCCTGTGCTCCGCAACGGGAGAGGACACAACAGTGAGAGGCCCGTGTGCCGCAAAAAAAAAAAAAGATACAGGTGCTTCACTGGCCTTCCAAGTTCAGGCCGCCTGCACCTCCCGCTGTCTGCCGGACCTCCTCAGGTGTTAGCATGCGTGTCTCTTGCCTGCTTTCTTTGGCAAACAATTAAGTTGGGTGAACAGCTTTACGAAGATGAAAAGATAGTCACAGATGTGTCCTGAAGATTTTTTTTTTTAACTTTCAACTACTAAAATTGATTACATGACTCACATCTCTTCTCATAACCTGGTGATTAATTCCCTAATTGGTTAGTAGCATAACCACTCTTATTTAATAGATAGTATTTAAAGCATTTAACCTAATGTGTTTTTTTTTAATTTATTTATTTTATTTTATTATTTATTTTTGGCTGCGTTTGGGTCTTCGTTGCTGCATGTGGCCTTTCTCTGGTTGTGGAGAGCGGTTGCTACTCTTTATTGTGGTGCATGGGCTTCTCATTGCTGTGGCTTGTCTTTGTTGCGGAGTCCGGGCTCTAGGCGTGCGGGCTTCAGTAGTTGTGGCATGTGGGCTCAGTAGTTGCGGCTCACCAGCTCTAGAGCGCAGGCTCAGTAGTTGTGGCGCATGGGCTTAGTTGCTCTGCAGCATGTGGGATCTTCCCGGCCCAAGGCTTGAACCCATGCCCCCTGCATTGGCAGGCAGATTCTAACCACTGAGCCACCAGGAAGTCCCTAACCTAATGTTTATAGAGTTTACATTATAGAGGAACTGAAGGGAGGTAATGAACTGTATCCACTCTACCTTTCCATCATCCTTGAAAAGATACATAGGTGGCAAGTAGCACCATTTTATAAAAAACTGAAGGATAGGAGAATTGACTACCTACTCCCCCAAGACACACAATAAAGTATGAAATCTGAAACTTCATGGGAATTCTTCACTGTAGATACTGTGTATAATCTGGTCACGTTTGCCTCCCCAGGGTCTACAAACTATGGCCTGGGGGCTAAACCCAGCTCACTGCCTGTGAGCTAAGAATGCTTTTTACATTTTTAAATGGTTAAAAAAATCAAAAGGAAAATCATATCCTGTGGCATGCGAAAATTTAGTATTAAATTCAATTTTAGTGTCAAAAGATAACGTTTCATTTCATCACACTTGCCCGTTCATTTACTGTTGACTAGAGCTGCTTTTGCTCTACAGTAGCAGAGTAGAGTAGTTGCAATAGAGACCATATAGCCCACAAAGCCAAAAATATTTATCATCTGACCCTTTAGCAAAAAAATTTACAGACCCTGATCTACAAGTCACCGTGGTTTTGTTGATTTGGGTAAAGGGGAAAATGGCTAAAATGTCAACTCTTTATCGAGCATTGTAGACACACTTGACATTGATTATCTCCTTTTATTTTTCCAACAATGTGGTTAGTTCTGTCATCCACATTTTACAGAACAGGAAAATGAGACCTAGAAGAGGCATTTGTTCAAGGTCACATAATAAGTGGACAAATCGAGATTTAATTTGTTCCATCTGACCTCAGAGTCCACCTTGCACAGCATACCCCACGGCTCCTGAATTTCACTCCATCCTTTTTTTGGGGGGACGGGGGGGCCTTGTGGCTTGCGGGATCTTAGTTCCTCAACCAGGGATTGAACCTGGGCCCTCTGCAGTGGAAGTGCAGAGTCCTAACCACTGGACTGCCAAGGAATTCCCGAGCTCCGTCCTTGATTGGATCACTTGGTTAGGAAATTTTGTCACATGTCTTTTTTTTATATCATAAGAAAATAATTTTAATTTTTTATTCTTACATTTCCTAGCATTCATATTTTCAGTGAAAATGTTTCAAATTATTTACACTTTGAATGCAATTACATCTCTTAATCCTGGGCATTTAATATAACACAAATTATGTGAAAATTCGGTTATAACACAACTAGTAATTTTGCTGACATAAGGGCAAGACTCTATTTTATAGAATAGATGTAAAAATAATTTATGAATTATTACATCTTTATTACTCATTTAAACATGGCTAAACTATCCACATGTAACAGCAGTAATTATATTTTTATTATCTTGGTTATTTGTGACTCTTAGTCATATGAAACCCAAAGCTTAACACAAATTATTTTGTATTTATATTTTTTATTTTTTTTTTTTTTTTCAATGTCAAAATGGCTTTAATCCTCAACCCTGGGTGGTGAAAAGAAAAAAAATATGTATATATAATTTCTCTTAGCGCCGAGTTTGAGATCCCCTCTGCCATTTACCATTGTGGGACCTGGCACAAGGCACAGAAACCAAAGGCGGGTTATAATTCCTCTGGACAAGACTGCCAGGGAGGATTCAAGGGCTGGCACACACGAGGCGCAGGAAAAGTTAGTTCCCTTCTCTCTCACCCCCTCGGAAGGATTAGGAAGGATGCTTTGCTTTCTTCCGAGGTCGAGACCTCGAGGAAGAGCAGGGCTTGCGACTGCTTTCGGAATTCTCTAAGGGGAGGGCCCTGGGCGTGGCGGGCCGCAGCTGCCTCGAGGGCCCGCTACAAAGAGGCATTGTTCCCGGCCTGCCGGCTGGGCGGCGCTGGCTCCGCCGCGGGCCCGGGAGTGGGCAGGTTTGCTCCCGCCGAGGAGCAAGCACGGGGGCCAACCTCCAACAATAGTTTTGTTAAAAATCAGGAATGCAGCAAAGCGCCAGAGGCCGTTTATTTTCCCTTGGGGTGGGCCGGAGAGAAAACCGCTCCCTTTCCTGGGCGGGATCGAGTCTTGTCCCGCCGGCGGTGTGGCCGCACCAAGTTCCGAGGTCCCCGGGGAGGCGGCATGGTGACCTCCAGGCCCCTTCCTCTCGGCAACTGCGCTCCTTTCCCAGCCCCACTCAGCCTGTTTTCTTCGGCGCCTGTGCGCGGCGCCCACACAGCACTGCTGTATTTATATTTTTTAGACTTATTTTTTATTGAGGCAACACTGGTTTATAACATTATATAAGTCGGTCGTGTACAAGATTGTATTTCTACTTCTATATAGCCTACAGCATGCTTACCACCAAAAATTTAGTTTCTGGGACTTAGGGAACTAAGATCCCACATGCTGCGTGGCATGGCCAAAAAATTGAAGGAAGGAAGGAAAAATAAAACTTAAAAAAAAATTTAGTTTCCATTTGTCACCATAGAGTTGATATTTTGCCATTTGTGACAACATGGATGGACACCGCGGGTACCACCCTAAGCGTCACATGTGTCTTAATGACTGACCCTAAGTGGCATTTTTTAAACACATTGTGAAAAGAGGTGAGGATACTGGTTTTCTCTCTCCATTCTGCTTGTGGACATTCTTTCAACAACAGGAACCTCCAGGCCATAAACACTCGTGCTAGAAGTAAGCACATGTGCCTGCTTCTTGGCCGTCTTAGCTGAGTGTCTGGGGGTCTTCCCGGTAGCTGCCCTGATCCCTGCCTGCAGCACCTGGGCCCCGACCCCCACTCTGAGGCCATAGGATGGCCACCTCCTCACAGCTGGTGCTGAAGGCCTGGCCGCCGTGCCAGGCAAAGGGGGCTCAGTTCTCTGTGAGGCCCAGGGAGGCTGGGTGTGCACTGCAGAAGCATATTCTGCTGGTCTTTCATTTGTCTTTGTTGTTCAGGCTTACAAGGAATGGAAGATCATTTCCTCATTTACCCCTTCATCCTCTGAGTCCAGAGAGGAAAGCCGTCGGCTGATTGAGGTGCCCCTAGAGAAATGCAGCTCCTCTCAGGGCGGGGCTTTCATGGTGAATCCAGAAATGTACAAGGTGAGTATCAGCCAGGGGTCCATGAGCTTGCTTGACAGGGAGCCAGTAAGCAGGGCTTGGCCGATAAGATGGGGTTAAAGATGGAGCCTGTGCTGCGGGTCTTCCTGTCCGTCAGCACTAGCGGGTGGAGAATGGGAAAGGGAATGTGGTGGGCTCAGCGCTGGTGACCCCCTCTTCTCAGCAGAGAGCCAGGCTTGATGTGGGGCGCCAAAGGGGGAGGGTAGCACCTTCTGTTCGCCTCTGGAGCTCTGTTCAGAAACTCTGACATGGCTGACGGGGAACTCAGAAGTGAAGTCCGTGACTGTAGTCAGTGGAGACCATTGTCTTCCAGCCTTGTCTGTGAAGGGACCCTGTCTCCCTTCCCCTGGGCGTCCCACTACATCACCGAGAAGTAGGCCAGAGCCGAAAAGCTCTGTGGAGTTCTAGACCGACGAAGGCCGACAGAGGCCTCGAGAGTGAGGGCAATACCACAGAAAACCGAACCGGCAAAAACCAAAAGCTTTGGGAGAAACTGCTGTCCTAGTTTTATGTCTCCTACATAGTAGAAAACAAATAAATAGAAGAGCAGTTATCCGGTTATTTCTGTAACTACCTGGAAGGCTCTGCACATAGATGTTAAATCATCACCAAGCTGTGCAGACCTCTGGGTAGCCACAAATCCGTTGTTTTGAAATGTGCATGATTTAATCAAGGAGGTCCTCCCTGAGTCTAAGACATAGTCCCCTTATACCCAGAGTCCTCAGTCATGGGGTAGGTCAGGAGTAATATAGTGCTAATAGTAGTCACAGTAGCAGCGTGGGACTGCTCCATTTTTTTAATTTTTAATTTTTTTTTAAATTTTGGCCGCACTGTGCAGCTTGTGGGATCTTAGTTCCCCGACCAGGGATTGAACCCTGGCCCTTGCCAGTGAAAGTGTGGAGTCCTCACCCCTGGACTTCCAGGGAATTCCCACTGCTCCAATTTTTAAAAATAAGTTACAGTAATTGCGTAGGATGTGACTTTTGGGATAAACTGAGTGAAAGGTACATGGGACCTCTCTGCAATATCTTTGTAACCTCCTAGGGATCTATAATTATTTCAAAGTGGACAAGTACAGCAGATTCAAGGGTGGGCCTGTACTAACACTGCCCCCCTCGCTAGAGTTTGCTTCCCTGTGCTGCAGCCACAGTGGGCTCCCCACGTCCTGCTCAGGCCTGGGCTGTACTTCATAAAACTTACTTTTTGAATATTCCTCCAAAATCAGAATAAGCCCGTTGAAGTGAGACACGTTGTATTGTAGCCTGAAGGCTCATGCCTCGGTCCTCATCTTGTCTTTAGCTCCTGAACGGGGAGCTGAAGCAGCTCTACACGGCCATCACCCGGGCTCGGGTCAACCTCTGGATCTTTGACGAAAACCCAGAGAAACGGGCTCCTGCTTTCAAATATTTCATGAAAAGGAATTTTGTCGAAGTCGTGAAAATGGATGAAAATAAAGGTAAGCGCTCATTAAAATATTCTGGCTGTTGGACAGAAAGCATGTTACTCTCAGCTGCCCTGTGGCCGAGGGTAAAGGGTATCGTTTTTGGAAAACACTTTCTTTCCACATTCTTCTGAGACATGAGTGTTCCTATTTATTGCTAAAGTGTGTGGGAGACTGAAGTTGTAATGAGAGTGGGAGGGTTAACTCCTTCAGGGAAGAACTTTTATTTGTCCTAAAAGGTAAGGATCATGGGCAAAGGATAGACAAAGTAGGCTTTGCTGGGAGAATACAAATTAACTGTGGACTTTTGGACAGCTGTTTGGCAGTATCTATCAAAATAAAAAATGCACCTACCTTTTGACCCGGTAATTCCACTTCTAAGGATCTATCCAGAGATACTCTTTTATACAATCTCTAAGATAACATGCACGAGAGCGCTCGTTACAGCCCCGTTTGTAATGATAAGAAACTAAAAATGACTTAAGTGTCCGTGAAGGTGAAAGTGTCTGCAGTGGCTCCTCTGGTGCTGGGACCGGTGGGTGTGATATTGTTAACTAGATGTGGACCTCTTTAACTTTTCACCATTTCTGTGCTGCTTGCAGTGTTTAAAAAAAAAACACAACATCATTATGTATTGTTTTTCATAAGTTACAAAGGCTAGCTAATTAAAAAATGGAATGAAGGTCTCCTGATGGGATAACTGGGAGATAAATAATCAGCCCTCATGAAGGAGAAAATTGTTCTGTTTCTTGGGGGTTAGCTGTTGAGTTGGCTGCTCCAGGCCATGGTGCATTTCTCCAAAGATGGGGGAAAGCCCACAGCTCTGTGGCTGCAGAGAGGTTTGTTGGTTTCCTGAGCATTTTCCAGCCAGTTTTATGGAGACTGTTTCTGGTTACAGCCAATGGCTCAGTTGGGGACCAGGATTAGAAGCTCTATTCCTGGGACCTGACTGTGGTGCTATAATGTGAAAAGTCTGAGGCTTGGGGTTAACCTGGCTTCTCATTAGAACTTTCCACCTGTGCAGCCGTGGGACTTAATTCAGCTAACACTTTCTCCCCCTGGGCCTCCACTTCCTCTACTAAAAGGAAAACGAGCGCGTTGACCTACCGTGGTGGTTCTTATTCCTCCCCGCAGCTCCGAGTCCTTTTATTCTCACAATATGTTCTGGCGACCCATTATAAGAGATCAAGATTGGCGATTTTTTTTTAATTTAAAAATTCAAAATGAAAAAGGATTGCAATTAATATTATCTCTTATTTGCATTAAGAATGCAAGGAAAAGTCCCGTCTTAATTGTGAGTTACGACTTGCACATGGTAAAGTCTTTGAGGACATCTGTTCTCACTGTTCTGGGGAGCTGGGGACGAGTGTGGTGACTTTGCATTTGGGGGTCTCTTCAACGCGGCACCAGTAGAGGTCACCGGGCAGATGCAGAGATACTGTGTGGGGCTTTGCTGTGGAAATAAGATGTCACCTGGACACTCACAGTGCACACAGCACCAGAACAAGATGCTGCAAAGTCAGCTTTGCACACAGTGCGTGCGGGGGGCTGCAAGGATTGGCATGTGTTTTTTTTGTTTTGTTTTTTTAAATTTATTTATGGCTGTGTTGGGTCTTCGTTTCTGTGCGAGGGCTTTCTCCAGTTGTGGCAAGCGGGGGCCACTCTTCATCGCGGTGCGTGGGCCTCTCACTGTTGCGGCCTCTCTTGTTGTGGAGCACAGGCTCCAGATGCGCAGGCTCAGTAGTTGTGGCTCACGGGCCCAGTTGCTCCGCGGCAGGTGGGCTCTTCCCAGACCAGGGCTCGAACCTGTGTCCCCTGCGTTGGCAGGCAGATTCTCAACCACTGCGCCACCAGGGAAGCCCTGGCGTGTGTTTTTGCACCACCTAAACAAAGCTGGCCTGTCTGCCTGGCCCCTCCGGTTGACCTCTGTTGGCTGAGGGGACTCTGAGCTTTCCGGCTCAGGTTTGACTTCCGCGTCGTCCTGATATTCAGCCTTTTGTGTGTTTCGTGAAGCTGTGGCTCAGAATCCCCAGAGAGTGTCGCCTCCGCCCCCACCCCCACCACCGCTGGCGGTGCTCGGGGTCCTCGGCAAGGGGGGCCAGTGCAGTCACCGCCAGCTGCTGAGGCTGACAGACGGGACCAATAGCAGGTGGTGGCAGTGGTCAACGTCCACCAACCAGAATGTGTCAGATTGCTTGCGGTGATGAGGGCAAAGTCTGCACATTTGGAAATACTGTCACTTTTCCCCTGCTAAGGCCCCGGCATGGGAGTTTGCCAAGAGCTACATGGCTTTGGGTTTTCAAGGAGGAACTGGAAATTGCTGTCTGTCTTCTAATTCGTATCCCTAGGAAGGGAAGGCAGACCAAAGTTCAAAAATCAAAGAGCATCTTTTCTCACCTCCACCTCCTTCTCCCAAAACCCACTACAACCTGGCTTGGTAAGCTACACTCTGCCTTACATGAACGCTAGACAGACAACGTAGGTGTGTTCGTTTGCTCAGGCCACCATAACAAATACCACAGACTGGGTGGCTTACACAACAGAAATTATTGTCTCAGTTCTGGAGCCTAGGAGTCTAAGATCAATAAAGCTGTCAGTGGTTTGATTTCTTCTGAGGCCTCTCCTTGGCTGTAGATGGCCTTTTCTCTGTGTGAGCCCCCTGTGTCTGTTCGTATGTGTTAATCTCCTCTTCTTATAAGGATGCCAGTCACATTGGATCAGGGCCCACCCATATGACCTCATTTGACCTTAATCACCTCTTTAAAGACCCTTGTCTCCAAATACAGTCACATTCCAAGCGACTGGGGGTTAGGACTTCAACACTTGAAATTTTGGGTGTAGGGGAACAAAACAGAGCCCATAACAGGTTTCAGTGAAGGGATCCCCAGAGAAGCAAACCCACGTTTCTCTTTCATTTTAGACCTCGATGATAGCATGTTTGTTAAAACCTCAACCCCTGCGGAGTGGATCGCCCAAGGAGATTACTATGCTAAACACCAGTGCTGGAAGGTAAGGAGAGAGAGGTCTGGGTGACCTGTGGCCTCGTCAAGCCTCACCAGCAGGTTTCTCATCTCTGCATTTGTCACCAGGACGGGGAGGGGGTCGGGGTCATGGTACTTGTGCTGCTGCCCCTTCTGCGACATCAGGTCACCCGCCATGCAGAGATCTCCCTGTCCCGCTCCCCACCACCCCCATGCGGTCATGACAAGCCTTCCTTTTGGCCAAGTGCCAGCGTGTGATCATAGGAAGAGGAAGGGTCCTGGCCTCTGCCCGCTGAGGAATCCTTCTGTCGGGAGGGATGGGGAACAGGCTGCACTCCCGATGGGGGAAGCTGCAGAGTTGCTCCATAAGGGGGCTAGGATGGATACAGAGAGGGGTGAAGGCCTGTGGTCACCCCTGCCATCAGGTGTAAGGGAGGAGAAAACAGTTTGCACCGTTGTGTGTTTAGTCGTGTCGGGATAGTGTTTCCATAAATATGCAGCTGCAGAAGTTGACTGAGCCCTGCGCTGTATTCACTGCCCATCCTTGTTGTAATTGGCAAGGAATACTAAACACCTGGCTGTTGTTATAAAACCAAGATTTTTTTTTTCGGAGAGGGGATAGGGCAGGACAATGTGGGCAGCAGGTGTGGGTATGAAATTAGAAACCTATAAAGTCTTTCCCTTTCTCGCTTCAGAACACAGCTGGTGTTTATATGTATTGCCCGTGGATTTCCAATTCTTTATCCCTTGAAAGATACCTTTTGAATGTTTGAATCCAAAATCTTTTGAGGGGAGTAGCACAGATGAGAATGTTATAAAAAGCCTCCCCCTCACCTGACTTTATTTTGACTCCGCGAAAGGGCTTTGGGACTCAGGAAGTATATTGTTTGGGGCTGCATGTCAGTAAGTGTCTCAGAACCACCGTACAAGTGGAAACCCTTGAGATCCATTCATTCAGCATATCCTGTGGAGCTGTGGGCCCAGCATTGCGTTTAGGTCATGGGGATGTGACAGTGGGCAGGACAGGTATACAGAAAAGGGCACAGTGCCAGCGGTTCCCGATGTCACATGTGAATGACAAGCTGCCTCCAGAACCGCCTGTCCTAGACGGTGTGGCCAGAGAAGGCTACTTTGAGTGGGAGCCTTGAGCTGGGACCTGTAGGGTACATGACGTTAAGCAGGCAGAGGAGGGATGGAAGAGCATTTCACTCGGAGGGAAGAGTGTGTGCAAAGTCCCTGTGGCAGAAAGGAGCATTTCGCGTGTCACAGGAATGAAAGGAGGCCCACGGGGCTGGGGAGGCTGGAACAGAGAGCCCGGGGGGAGAGATGCCATCCTGCCTGTGTTATCAGTAAGTGCCACTTAATCCTTCTCTTGCCCACACTGAGGCCTAATCCCTACATGCTGGGCAGAACATGAACTTTCTGCCCTGTAGTCCGTACTTGGAGACATGATGTCAGCAACTTTCTGCTGGTGGGGAGCAGGGAGCAGGCTGACTCCCCTGGGACACTTGTCTGCCCATCTTCTCTTTGCAGCGTACAGGTCTGCATGTGCCAAGGATCTGGTCAGTCATCTTCTGGGATGTGTTGGGACACCATCTCTGTCCCCGTTTCTACCATAATAGGTGCACTGCTGCTGCTCTGCCAACACTGCCCACTAGCCTTGGTTGTTACCAACTAGAGGGGACCTATGTTGAGCCCAGAAAAGCCACTGGGCAACCTTGGGCCAGTTTCTCCATGTCCTTGACTTGAGGTTGCTACCAAATAGTGTGGGAAGGATGAAACATCTCACACGCGGCTATTGAAGATCAGATGAGGGTGTTATTACGGTGACCTGTAAAAGTATGTCTGATGTGCCTTTTCCATGGCTCCTAGGTGTTTCCAAAGGGAAGCTTTGAGTCCAAAGTGTTAGCTGGTAACACAATTAGGCTTTATCCTCTGGGGCTGTTTTTTCTTTTCTTTTTTAAAAATTTTTATTGGAGTATAATTGATGTACAGCGTTGTGTTAGTTTCAGGCGTACAGCACAGCGAATCAGTTATACATATATATCTATCCACTCTTTTTTAGATTCTTTTCCCACATAGGTCATTACAGAGTATTGAGCAGAGTTCCCTGTGCTATAAGTAGGTCCTTATTAGTTATATCTATTTTACATGTAGCAATGTGTATATGTCAGTCCCAATTGAGGCTGTTTTCTTTAGTGTTTCAGCACCTTCCTGCCCCTTCCTCACGGATTTGGCTGGGGTGAGACCCAGTGCTTTGTCCGTGAAAACATGGAATGTGTGCTTTAACTCTTGTTCCTGTGTCACCTCTGCGACCTTGCTGGAAACAGAAACCTTTGGTCTATTCCAGGTTGCAGCCAAGTGTTTCCAAAAGGGAGGTGCATTGGAAAAGGAGAAGCTGGCTCTGGCCCACAGCACCGCCCTGAACATGAAATCCAAGAAAGTCAGCCCCAAGTAAGAGCCTCGGGGGTCATTTCAGGTTTGCTCTGAGAGAGAGCTGCAGGTTCAATCTACTGGTATCACATTCCATGGAAACTCTGTTCTATTTCCCCCTCCCAGGGAAAAGCAGGTGGAATATTTGGAACTGGCCAAGACGTATCTGGAGTGCAAGGAGCCAAAGCTGTCCCTTAAGTGTCTGAGCTACGCCAAGGAGTTCCAGCTGTGTGCCCAGCTGTGCGAGAGGCTGGGAAAGGTACGTCTGGCCCACGGCTGCTCCTAGGAGAACTGGGCTCCGTGGGGCAGATGGAAAGGTGGCCCCCAGCCTCCGCCTGTGTCAGGAAGGGCTTCCGTCCTCCCAAGAGGGAGAGGCTGGCCCTGTCGACTCTGTGGGTGGCCCTTCTTCCTCCATCTGCTCGAACATTTAGATGGTTTCAGGGACTCTGTGTGTGTGTGTGTGTGTGTGTGTGTGTGTGTGTGTGTGTGTGTGTGTGTCCGTCCATGTCTGTGAATGTTTGCGACCCATTATTAACCACAGGGAGGCCAAATGTTCACATCAAAGGGAAGATGGGTTTAAGAATATTCCTGCCTTTTCTTTCTCCATGTTCAGTCTGGAGTCAGCCTGGGGGGACGGTCTGGCAGTTACATGGTGTTTTCTCTGTGTCCCAGCAATTACTCTAGATCTGCACTGACCAATCTGGCAGCCACTAGCCACATGTGGCTACTTAATTAAACATTTAGGTTAACTAAAATGTAATAAAGTCAGAAATTCACTTCTGCAGTCTCACGAGCCACATCTCAGGTGCGCGTTGTGATAGAACATTTCCATTATTCTAGAAGCGCTAGTGGACAGAGTTGCTGGTCCAGAGCACAGGGCTCACAGTGTGGTCTGCAGGCTGGCACAGGCCACAGACACTTATTATCTGTAACAAGATAAACTCCAAAGAGGAAAGTAGACAGAGATTTTTATGGCAATTTGGCATGGTTGTGACATCCGAGAGGTGATGATTTTCATAGTGATTCATTTTTCTTCTTTTTATTGAGATATAATTGATGTATATAATATCAAATTGGTTTTAGTTATACAGCATAATGATTCATTATATACATAAATTGCAAAATGATCACCGCAGTGTTTAGTTAATGTCCATCACAACACATAGTGATGATCTTTTTTCTTGTGATGAGAACATTTAAGATCATTTTCATTTACATGTGGAATCTAAAAAATAAAACAAATGAACAAAGATAACAAAACAGGAGCAGACTCACTGATAGAGAGGACATACCAGTGGTTACCAGAGAGGAGTGGAAGTAGGGGCAAAATAAGTGAAGAGGATTAAGAGGTACAAACTACCAGGTGTAAAATAAATAAGTACAGGATGTAATGTACCGCACAGGGAATATAGCCAGTATTTCATAATAACTTTGTATAGCGTGTAATCTATAAAAATATCAAATAACTGTGTTGTATACCTGAAACTAATATAATATTGTAAGTGAACTATACTTTGATAAAAAATAATAAAACAAAAATAAATAAAAATTTTAAAAGATCTACTTTCTTAGCAACTTTCAAATACACGCTACACTGTTATTAACTACAGTCACAATGCTGTACATAAAGCAGTTCATTTTTAAAATTTTAATTAAAAAAATTTTAAATTGAAGTATAGCTGATGTACAGTAATATGTAAGTTACAGGTGTACAATATAGTGGTTCACAATTTCTAAAGGTTATACTCCATTTATAGTTATTATAAAATATTGGCTATATGCCCCATGTTATACAATATATCCTTGTAGCTTTTTAAAATATATATATATATACTTTTTAAATTTTATTATTTAATTTATTTATTTTTGGCTGCGTTAGGTCTTTGTTGCTGCCCGTGGGCCTGCTCTAGTTGCAGTGAGCGGGGGCTACTCTTCGTTGCGGTGCGCAGTCTTCTCATTGTGGTCGCTTCTCTTGTTGCAGAGCACAGGCTCTAGGCGCCTGGCCTTCAGCAGTTGTGGCACGAGGGCTCTAGAGCACAGGTTCAGTAGTTGTGGCGCACAGGCTTACTTGTTCCACAGCACGTGGGATCCTCCCAGACCAGGGCTCAAACCCGTGTCCCATGCATTGGCAGGCAGACTCTTAACCACTGCGCCACCAGGGAAGCCCCTATCCTTGAAGCTTATTTATTTATTTATTTATTTTGCGGTACACGGGCCTTTCACTGTTGTGGCCTCTCCCGTTGCGGAGCACAGGCTCCGGACGCACAGGCTCAGCGGCCATGGCTCACAGGCCTAGCCGCTCTGCAGCATGTGAGATCTTCCCGGACCGGGGCACGAACCCGTGTCCCCTGCGTCGGCAGGCGGACTGAACCACTGCACCAGCAGAGAAGCCCGAAGCTTATTTTTTACCTAATACTTTGTACCTCTTAATCTTCTACTTCTGTCTTGCCCCTCTCCCCCACTGGTAACCACTAGTTTGTTCTCTAAATCTGTGAGTCTCCTCCTTTTATGTTTTGTTCACTAGTTTGTTGTATTTTTTAGATTCCACATACAAGTGATATCATACTGTATTTGTCTTTCTCTGTCTGACTTTTTTCACTCAGCACAGTACTCTCCATCCATGTTACTGCAAATGGCTGAGCAGTATTCTTTTTTATGGCTGAGTAGTATTCCATTGTATATATGTACCACATCTTCTTTATCCATTCCTTTGCTGATGGACACTTAGGTTGCTTCCATATCTTGGCTATCATAAATAATACGAAGCAGTTCATTTTTACCGTATCCGTTGTGGTGGGTTGGATGTGGAACCATCTGGTCCTCACCACGGATGCTGCTGTAGGGTTCCCGGCTGCAGCTACTGCATTTCCTCCTGCGTCAGGTGTTATGACCGTCCAGTAGGGAGGGGGCTGTTCATGTCTGTATGTGAACTGGAGGAACTCCTGGACCCTCAGAGCACCCTGGGCATTGGGCTGGGTGGAGGTGGGACCTCCTGGGAAGTTTGAAGTGTGGCCCCAAGTCAGTGTCAGAGAAGATAAGGCCGTCCCAAAGCTGCCCTCCCTGCCCCATGTTTAGTATGGGACGTGACTAGTTAGCATGTGGGAGAAGGGGGTGGAATGGGGATTTCAGCGTGTGAAGGAAGTTTGGGTCATAAGATTCCAGGAACTAAAATGGTTTCTGAACTCTCCATGTTCCTTTGTCCCCCGGCCTCCATCTCCAAGGCACCCCCTTGGGCCCTAAGCAGTGACAGCAACAGGGGACAGGCCTGAACCTGTTGCTTTCCCCTCTTTGCCTGACAGTGCCCATCCCGGCTAAGCCAGAGCCCCTTTCCTTGTCTGCTCACCTTGCCTCCCCGAGGCCCGCCGAGCTCCACCTCTGAAAGCGGGGTGGGGCCCAGCAGGCCAGATGTCCGGCCGCGTTCCCTTCTCCAGGACCTCAGAGCCTTCAGGATATGGAGGCCGCCCTGGTCCTGGAGACACAGGCTGCTGGCCTTCCTCACGTCCCCAGGGTTGACCACCGGTGCCAGCTCCTTCCGCCTTCTCTTGCCAGCACATTCCAGTAGCTCTGAGCCCCAGCTGGGGAGGAGTCTGGTCCCTTTCTTTGCTCAGGCCCCTCCCTGGCAGGATTTTCGACCCTCAGACAGCATCAGACCTCTTGTGGTCATCCCACCAAACTAGCCAGCATGATTCAAGTTGACCACCCTTTGCAAAATCCTTAGGCCACACCGCCTCCCCGTTCACAGTCCCCAGACGTGTGCTGACCCTGGGGAGAAGGGTTTGTGAAGTGGCTGTGGGAGCAGAAGTTTTCCTTTCAGGGATTCCTCTGCCTTGCCTGCTTCCTGCCTCTCCAGAGGTCAACACTGGTTTCCCTGGAAACCTCTCAGGGCCCTTGCTCTGGGCGGCAGGAGCCCAGAGACCCGGGGTGGGGGGGCCTGCTTAGAGCCAGCCCTCCTCTCTCTCGACCCAGTTGGGTGCACGCTTGCACCTAAGGGGGCCTGCGTTCACCCTGGGGGTTTTCTTCTGAGTAGTCAGCCTTGTCAAGGAGAGGTAAAGGTGGCTAGGTGTTATGGTTATGGGGTTTGATTGATGTGGGGCAATGGGTCTAGTAGCTCCCTGGTCTGTGAGGTCTCTGGACATAGAAGAACCTCACACCTGGATCTTGTTCGTATTTTGGCATTTCGTGTAGCTTGTCTCGTTAAATAAAACCCAGCTGAGATTTATTAGAGAGTCTGGCATATGCATTTTGTTTTGTTCCATTTTGATTCTGTTTTCTCTTTGGATGTCGGGTGCAGCCAGTCGAGTTAGGAAATGAAATATTCAACAAATAGGTAGCCCCCCGCTGCCCCCCGCAGTGTGTACCAGGCACTGTGGGCGCGTGGCAACCAACAGGCAGCAGAGCAGGGGCCTCTGCCTTTGTAGTTTTCCTTTCTAGTGTGGGAGAGAGGTGACAGAGCCAATAGGACAGAAGATGTCAGCGGGGATGAGGGCTGGGGGAGGGGAGAGGGGGTGTCAAGCGTTGCTGTTTTAGGTGCAGGCGGGGTCAGGGAGCTGACTTCTGCAGGGAGACCACGAGAACAGCTGCCTCCGGAGGACATGGCAGATAAAAGCCCCCAAGGTGGGAGCGTACGGGCGAGTTTGAAAACAGCAAGGAAGCCAGTTTGGCCAAAGCAGAGTGAGTGGGGTCGAACTGGTAAAATGAGCCAGAGAGTGTGGCAGAAACAAATCAGGTAGGACCTTGTGGTCCATGGTAGGGACTGGATTTGTTCCGGGGTGAGGGGGAGCCAGTGGAAGGTTTTGATTGGAGGGGTGACATGAAACGAATTATTGGGATGCTCTGTGGAGGGCTCTGTAGGCAGCAAAAGTAGAAGCGGAAAGGCCAGTTCGGAGGGGTGAACAGTGGCTTAGGCTGAGATGCTACGGCTTGGATTGCCTCCATGGTGGTGGAGGGGCTAGGAAGGGGTCCTGTCTGGGAAATGTTGGGAGAGCCAAGCCAACGCGATTAACTGATAAGCTGGACAGGAAACGTGAGAGGAAGAGGAGTGGAATATACTCTTCTGTTCACGTAAACCCACCATCGTTTTATATTCTTCATCCTCTTCCTCCTCATGGCCATTTCCATTCTCTTCTCATTGGCTGCCATTCCAATGCAGTTAATATATGTCCCCATCCACGTGCATAACCGAAGAATAAATAGTATTGTATTCTCTGTACATATTTGTTTTAAGCTTATCTAAATAGCATCTTGTTCTGTTTGCTACTTTTTCCACCCTCCGCTATGGTGTTAAGGCCCAGCCAGGTGTCTGACCACTGTTCGTATTCCAGAATGGGCATCCAGTGCGTTTGACTTACCCATTTCCCTCGTGGTGAACATCCAAGTCGCCACCAACTCCCAGCTGCCACACACAAGTATTATGACACAGCGCATCCCCTTCCAGTGCTGTGAACTGCTAGGAGTGGTTTTGCTGACCCCAGGGGGCGCATGTGTTTAATTTCACCAAGTGAAAGTTGAAAGCCACTTTGCTTTCCAGAGCAGCTGTACCACTCCGTGCATGAGGGGTCCTTGTGCCCCATATCCATGACCACGTTCAGAGGGTTCTGATTTTCTAATTTTTGCAGACCTCATGGATGTATCTCACTGTGGCTTTAATTTACGTTTCTCTGGTTATTAGCAAGGTTGAGCATCTTCATTTATTTGTGAGTCATTTAAGTTCCCCCCACTGCAGACTGCCAGTTCATACCCTTTGCCTAGTTTTCTGGAAGGTCTTTTTCTTGTGTTTGCAGGAATCCGTTTTGTGTTCTAGACCTGTCCACTCTAGTACAGTAGCCAGTGGCCACATGTGGCAATTTATAATAACATTAACTAAATGAAACCAAAAATACAGTTCCTCGGTTACACTATCCACACGTTTCCTGTGCTCACTGTTCCCACGTGGCTAGTGGCTACCGTATTGGCTAGATAGATACAGAACATTTCCATCTTCACAGAAGGCTCTGTCTGACAGTGCTGGGCTAGATGTTAATGTTTGTCTTCTCTATGTTAACTTTATTTGATGTGCTCTTTGTTGAACAGTTTTGATGTATAGCTGACCCTTGAACAGTGCAGGTATTGGGGCACTGACCCTTCATGCAGCTGAAAATCCACATATAATTTATAGTTGTCCCTCCATATCCGAGGTTCCTCTGTACCCTTGGTTTCATATCAGGAATTCAACCAACTGCAGACCATATCACACTGTAGTATTTATTGTCAAAAAACATCCTTGCATAAGTGGACCCATGCAGGTCAAACCTGTGTTGTTCAAGGGTCAACTGTAATCAAATCCATCAATTTCTCCCCCAAAGTTCATGTGTTTTGAGTTTTGTTGAAGACTTTCTTTACCTCAAGGTCACAAAGATATTCTCATACATTCTCCTCCAATAGCTTTCTCACTTAGACCTTTAACCCATCTGGAGCTTCCATCTGTGTATGGTGTGAGGTTGGGATTTCACTTTATTTTTCTCCCTATAAAGCAGTAGTTTTCCTAAATTACCTATGTTTTAGTGTTTTTCACTAGATTCTAATAAATCGCAGACATCCTCTTTATTATTCATGGTGTTGGTTTACTTTTAAGATGAAAAGTTATATTATAAATACTCTGAGTAAAATTTTACTCTGTCCTAGATAAGAGATGCCGCCTCCTTCTATAAACGAAGCCAGTGCTACAAAGATGCTTTCAGATGCTTTGAGCAGATTCAGGAATTTGATCTAGCCCTCAAAATGTACTGCCAAGAGGAACTTTTTGAAGAAGCTGCTGTGGCAGTGGAAAAGTAAGTGGTTTTATTCTCTTCCTTTCTCCGCCAGATACCCCCAAGCCCTGCCCTCCTGTTGCTCCTTGAGTAGGTGTTGTCTTGCTCTTCTGAAGTGACTTGACCAAGTCACCCTCCTTCCACTTGGGTGGTGACCTCCGTGCTGAGTCAAGAACTCTTTGAATACAGCGTCCTGGGGAGAGGGGGCAGAAGAAGATGAAGGATGCGTTACGAGTGTCTATAACATGCCCAGCAATTTCGTGCTTAATGATAGTTCTGTCCTCTCCACCTTTACCTGCTGAGTTGACAATTTCACTGATGTGTGGATGGATAGAGGTCAGAGTACTAGTGGGCGGTCAGGATTCTGCTTCATCATGGTTTACTGGCAGATGCCCAGCCAGGCCCTGATACATATGTGTATGATACGTATATACACATGCCCTCAGTTGTAGGACACACAAGTTTCATACATGGCCCGGTAGAGCCTCCTTGAGCCTTCAGCCTAACTGATGTTCCAAAGGTGAAGTGCAGATGGGTGGGGTTAATGGATGACAAGGAATCTAGAAACAGCATGTGGTTGATGCCTGTCGGAGGTCTTCCTGGTGGAGTGTAACAGCTAGAATTGTAGAGTCTGCTGTTCTGTATTTCTGCTCAACAGCTCCTGGAAAAGTAGGCTGTGGCTTAGTTCTGTATTTTCTTTGCTTTCTACCAAATTATACATGTGACAAAATGAACATGATTGACCAGGTGTTTGAAGTTTATATTAAAGTTAGCATTTATTAAAGTATATCATATATTTTTAAAAAGCACGTAATTTTCACAAAGTAAATACACCTGTGTAACCAACACCTAGATAAAGAAATTGAGTTTTATTTTTGGAAATGGAAAAGAAGGTGTCCAGTGTCAAGGTTGGTAATTGAGCATATTCCTTTATCCAGGTCTTTGGTTCCATTATGTGGAAGATATACACAGTGTGTATGTATTAGTCAGCTCAGGCTGCCATAATGAAATGCCATAGATCGGGTGGCTTAAACAACAGAAATTTATTTTATTTTCTCACAGTTTTGGAGGTTAGAAGTCCACGATCAAGGCTCCAGTCAATTGGATTACTGGTGGGAGCTCTCTTCCTGGCTTGCAGACAGCTGCCTTCTTGCTATGTCCTCACGTGGACTTCCCCTGGTGTTTAAGCATGGAGGGAGAGAGAGATTGTGGGCGACAGAGAGCTCCCTCTCTGGTGTCTCTTCTTTTTTTGTTTTTTCTTTTCTTTTTTCTTGTTTGGCCACATTGCGCGGCTTGTGAGATCTTAGTTCCCCGACCAGGGATTGAACCCGGGCCTTGGCAGTGAAAGCACAGAGTCCTAACCGCTGGACCACCAGGGAATTCCCTGGTGTCTCTTCTTATTAGGACACTAATCCTATTAGATCAAGGCTCCACCCTTATGACCTCATTTAACCTTAATTACTCCCTTAGAAGCCTCATCTCCAAATACAACCACACTAAGGGTTAGGGCTTCAACATATGAATTTTAGGGGACACAAACTGTCATCCGTAACAGGGTGCCCCCTGTGACATTGATTGGGTGCTGTGTACGCTGAGTAATCAACCAGGCCAATTCCCTTGTGAGGCCATATGACAAAACCACCTGAGAGGGTTTTATTGTACTTTCAATTATTTAGTTAATCTGTTCTCACTTTTCCAGGAGAGCATTGAATAATCATAGATTTTCCCCAGAAACATTTTTTTGGGGTCTCTCATTATTTTGTTTATCTTTATCAGCTTTCCTGAGGTATTCAACTGACTCTTTTTAATGATATGTTGAGTTGAGATCTAATGTCATCAGTACTAATTGGAGCCTCACACTTGATTTTTCTGTGTCTTTTGAATTCTCTATATAGTGTATGTAGAATTCAATTGCTAACTGGCCTGACTCAAAACGTAATGAGGACATTTTAGATTTGAAAAGAAAATACCTAAGTAAATTTTCTTAGTTTAAGATTTTTTTTTTAACATCTTTATTGGGGTATAATTGCTTTACAATGGTGTGTTAGTTTCTGCTTTATAACAAAGTGAATCAGTTATACATATACATATGTTCCCATATGTAGTTTAAGGTTTTTTTTTCCTTTGGCCATGCTGCGTGACATGAGGAAAATCTTAGTTCTCTGACCAGGGATCGAACCCAGGCCCCCTGCAGTGGAAGCATGGAGTCTTAACCACTGGACCACCAGGGAGGTCCCAAAAAATTTTTAAACTTGCTGTAAATACCCCCTACTCCATCAGCCAAAACTCACAAGAGAGGCTAATCCTCAGTTACACCCCTTCACAGAGGGCCTGTTATACAAAGGGATCTGATATTTGTGAGATGACCCTGGGGCAGCAGGAGGTCCCTGGGCACCTCTCTGGTTGTGAGGAAATGTGTTTTGTCTCCTGTGAGAGTTCAAAAGTAAGCATGTTTCATTGGATTGGCCCAATGCCTTGAAAATTCATATGTGGTGTATACTCACTTGGATCAGCAGAGTCAAGAGGAGCTTGACTTTGGTGACTTCGGGGCTTCATTCATCTCACACTAACTCAACCGCTTACATTCCTGGCAAAAGAGAAAAGTCACAGGTTGGTTAATAAGAGGAAGATTGATGTAATGGCTGGTGTGTCTGCAGCCCCCATCTCCACTCTTTCTCATTAATCAGGTATCAGACTCAACAGGGTTGTGAACCCAAAGTGATTAGCAAGCTTTTATGCAAGTTTAAGGGATTTTTTTCAAGGATGATTTTGGCTATGCATAATTTCTGCCTTACAGATTGACTTTCCAACATAATTGTTACTTGCCTAGGTTGCAACTCCACTATATTTCTTTTTTTTCTTTTTTGTTTATTTTTTCTTTTTTTGTTTTTTATTCTTTTTTTTGGCTTTTGGGAGGGGTTTGTTCTTTTGTGTGTGTGTTTCTTTTTTGTTTTTTTTTTTTAGTATTTTTTCTTTTTCTGCAACTCCACTATATTTCATTAATTAAGCATACTATTGCTTGGTTCCTTCGAGGAATAAAGAATTAATTTTATCAGTGTAAAATGAAGCCTTGATAAAGATGCTGGATAACTTTAGGTCCTATTCTGCAGGTCCTATCTACAAGTGGTCATTTTATGATGAGTTGTTCTGTGCTGCATTTTGTAAAGTTTCTGCTGGGTGGTACTGAGTTGACATTGGTGTTGTCTGTCTGTCATTGCAGGTATGAAGAAATGCTAAGGGCCAAGACCCATCCCATTCCCAAGCTCTCCTATTCAGCCAGCCAGTTTTACTTGGAAGCTGCAGCCAAGTACCTGAGCACGAATAAGATAAAGGAGATGATGGCTGTGCTCTCAAAGCTCGACACGGAAGACCAGCTGGTGTTTCTGAAGTCTCGGAAGCGGCTTGCAGAGGCTGCCGACCTGCTCAACAGGGAAGGTCGGAGGGAAGAGGCCGCCCTGCTGATGAAGCAACATGGCTGCTTCTTAGAGGCTGCCAGGCTCACCGCCGACAAGGACTTCCAGGCCTCATGTCTGCTGGCAGCCGCCCGCCTCAACATGGCCAGGGATTCCGATGTCGACCATACCAAGGCCATCCTCAGAGAAGCCCTAGACCTCTGCCATCAGACCAGTCAGGTGTCCGGCATCGCCGAGGCCCACTTCCTGCAGGGGGTGATCCTGAGAGACTTTCCAAAGCTCAAGGACGCCTTCCTGATGTTTGACACCCTCAACCACTCGGCAGGGGCAGTGGAGGCACTCTACGAAGCCACCAGCCGCTGTGAGGCCCAGCCCGAGGATGTCCTGGCCCTGGCTCCGGCGGGCCTGGAGGTCCTTCTCAGTCTGGTCAGGGCCCTCAAAAGAGTGACCAACAACGCCGAGAAGGAGATGGTCAAGTCTTGCTTTGAGTTTTTTGGGATTTCGCAGGTGGATGCCAAGTACTGCCAGATAGCTCAGAACAACTCCGGACACATATCAAGAATCATTTCTGACCTGGATTTGAACTTGAGAGAGAAGAAAACGAAAGAGCATTTCTTGATAATGACGGACCAGGTGAAATTAGCCTTAAACAAACACCTTCTGAGCAGGCTGTGTCAGATCACACGGAGCCTGCTTGGGAAGACCTACCTGGGCGTCTGCACGAGGTTTATCGTGGGCTTAAAATGCGAGGATGAACACTGTGAAGATTTCCACAGGCCTTTGCGGCGTCATGAGGCCAAGTGTTTGGTTCAGACAAAAATACACCTGGTGGCGATTAGCGGATTGCTTTTGGAAGCCAAAAAAGTATTCCCTAAAGTCTTAGCTGAAGAACTTGAAGAAATCGATTATATTTTGTCTCCGGATAAATATGGCCTTTGCAAATCCCTGCTGAATGTCCTCTTCCCTAAGCATTTCCATCAGAGAGTATTGTCAGAAAACCCCATGGCATGCAAAGAAGTCCTGAAACCACGTTACAGATCCTTCTGGTCCTACAGGTCTGCCCTGAAAGAGTACATCCATGTCCTATTTCAAAACGAAAGGGCTCAAAGCCGCCGGGAGTCCACAGACCTGTGGCTGAGCGCCATGCAAGCTTTCCTTCTCTCTTCTAGCTACCCTGATGAGCTTGAAAAGCTGCTCCACCAGGAGGAGGACCAGTACAACCGGGAACTCAAAGCCCTCCAGGCTGAAAAAGAGGGAAGGAGCACGGGGAGAAGCAGCAGGATGAAAGGAATAGAAGGGAAATTTGGCATGCTGACGCCCAACAAGGATGATGAGAGCGTGGAGAAGACCCACCTGTGCTTCATCCGGCTGCTGGAGGATTCCATCCACCAGTTCTACGTGTGCAGGAACCCAGAAGACTACAAGAGGCGCTTTTTCCGTTTCATGAACGTCCTTGTCAAGAGGTGCAAAGAGCCACTCATCCCCAGCATTGGGAACACGGTGGCCCTGCTGGAGTTCCAGTTCATCCACTGTGGGGCGGTTCTGGCCCGCCTCTGGAAGAACGCCATCCTGTGCCTCCCTAAGAGCTACATCGCACTGTTGCACTACTGGGAGTTCCTGTTCAGCAAGAAGGACCGGGAGCCTGGGGATGTGTTCGCCATCATTCAGGAATACAGACCCAAGGATGTGACCAGAGCCATTCGGAATTTCCAGTTCCACCTGTCCTACCTCGTCAAGGTGCTCTGCGGCCACGAGAACAAGAACTTCAATGTCCTGCTCGATGCCTTCAGTGAAATTGACTACCTGGTGTCCGGGGAGGCAGAGCGGACCCTGGTGCTGTGCTTGGTGATGCTTGTGAACACTGAGGGGGTGCTGCAGCCGTCATGCAAGCCTCTTCTGTCAAGCCACTTCCAGGAGATCAAGGCCAAGCTGCAGCTGATGAGCAGGGACTTCCCGGGCCAGGTCCCCGAGAGGCTCCTCAGAGCAGTGAATCGGGTGCAGCTGGCGGTCAACGTGAAGTCTGTGGTGGAGGTGCTGCAGGACCTGCTCTTTGAGCGGGATGAAGAATACCTGATGGACTGCCACTGGCAGTGGGACAGCGGGCACACCAAAGGGACCACTGTCCGAGGCCTCTACCACGAGGAGGTCAGACTGAACCGCCTGTTCTCCGAGGACCCCATGGGCTACTTTGTCGAACCCGAGTGCGAGGTAGGTCAGGACGAGATGGAGGAGCTGGCCTTGGAAGACCGGGACCACCTCCTTGCCACCATCCTGTCACAGAAGCAGCGGAAGGCCTCCATCCAGCGGAAGCTGCGGAGGGCATACCTGGTGGTGTCCCTGTGCATCAGCTGGAGGAGGAGGGTGGGGGCCCAGGCCGAGCACTTCAGGGAGGAGGGCAGGGAACCCGGGGCTGGGAGCTTCAAAAAGGCCGATGTGGACAGGACCCAGTGTGACCTGTGTGGGGTGAAGTTCACCCGTGGGCCCGAGAACTATTTCGGCTCTGATCAGGCATTTGAGGGAGCGGCTCCTGAGGCTGTGGCCCTTTCCGGGGCCGAGCTGGAAGACGAGCAAGGTCGGGAGAGGAGCAGTGAGTCTTACGAGCAGCACATCCGCCTGCAAAGCCACCAGAGGCAGCAAGCGGCCTACCAGAAGTACTCAGACTTTTTCCACAAGAAGGTGGACCCGGCTATTGATGAAGGCAAGCTGGTGGTGCAGGACATGGAGCAGAACGTGTGGGTCCGCAGCCACCTGGGCTCCAAAGAGCACAGCCACATGTTGCAGAGGAAGGTCCAGGAGAACATCAAGAAGGTCTCGGACATGGTGGAGGATCTCTACAGGCGGAAGGCCTGGGCTGGTGGTAAGGGCCCTCAGAAGTGGGGCGCAGATGGTGTCAGAACCTGGGCTTTGGGAACACATGTCCGACTCCAGTCCTTTGTAGTGATGTCTGACCTGGGGATGATGGAATCTTGGCATTAGCAGAAATACAAGTGAGGACCATGCGTTCTCCAATTACAGCAAAGCCCCATTGTTTGGACCACCCCTCCCACAGTTAACAATGTGTCATCATCTTGGGTCAGGATGGTTTCCCCTGGCACAACAGACAAGAAAAATGTTTGCTAACCAATTCTATGTAGAGCATAGAGGGGGAATGTTTCAAATCTTGAGGAAACTTTTTTTTTTTTTTTTTTGTGGTACGCGGGCCCCTCACCGCTGTGGCCTCTCCTGTTGTGGAGCACAGGCTCCGGATGCACAGGCTCAGTGGCCATGGCTCACGGGCCTAGCCGCTCCGCGGCATGTGGGATCCCCCCGGACCAGCTCACGAACCTGCGTCCCCTGCATCGGCAGGCGGACTCTCAACCACGGCGCCACCAGGGGAGCCCTTGAGGAAACTCTTTAAACGTCCCCTGATTCATTCATTCAGTGATTGTTTCTTGAGCACCTACTATGTGCTGAACTTTTGACTAAGATCTAGAGGTACGTAGCTGGTCTCTTCTTTTAGCAGGGTCCTCACATCATACCCAGTCTGAGCCTTTAATAAGAATTCTTATGTGGTCTGTGAATCAGATTTCCTCTGACATCCTTATTAGCTACATCTTAGCAATGCTGAGTGGAAGTTATGTATAAAATCAGTGAAATTCCATATTTTTAAATCATTCTAGAATTCAGACACTCTGGTTTAAGATAATCACAGTTTGAACAAAAGCTTCCTCGAAAGGCTTGCTACTGGCAATGTCTCCAGACGGGCAGGACTGGTAATCAGGCTGGCATCTACTTGTGGTTTCTGCTCCTGGTGGCAGACCAGTGGCCTTATGCTGCCCCTCTCCACAGGGGAAGCAGAGACGAGCTCCCAGGAGCTGGGGGCTTTGGCTCTAGTACTGAGTGTCCTGGTCCCTACAGCCGCCCTTTCACTCAGAGCTCTCGTTCTTTGGTTCACTAGCGGAGGAGGTCATGGCTCGGCTGATCAACGTCCTGATCCCGTCCGCCAGGGATGCGCGGGAGTGGCTGAGGAAAACAGAGCTGCGCTTGAAGGAAGAAGGTGAGGAGTCCTTCACCCCAGGGTGAGGCTCTGGGTCTTGTGGTCCTTGATTCTGCTGGCTCCCAGGTCAGTCTGAAGTAGGGCCGCCTGTGATGTGAGCAGTCACTGCCCCCAGTGACTCAGGTCAATCGTGATAGAGTGGCTGGGTTCCCCCATCTGACTGTGAGGGCTGTTATTCAGGGCTTGTGCCAGTTGCTTTTCCAAAAACGTTTGCCACTCATGAGCTGTTATCAGTGATGCTCTGTCACTACTCCCATGGTGGGCAAAGTGTTGCAAAGCCATCCCTAGATAAATGTTTGCCTGTGCAAACCATTCATGTAAGTCCATGAATATGTATTGAGTGTCTAGAATGTATCAGTACTGTTCTGGGCTTGGGGATATAAAACAAATTTGTGAACAAAACACATAAAATCATTGGGGAAACTTGCATACATCTTCCTTCAGAGGGTTTAAGGCTGGTGTATAGTGAGTTGGGTTTCTTTCTCGACAGTCAGCCTTATCTTGCCGAGTTCTATTTGATCTGGAAAGTCTCCCCCTCTTGGGGAGAGCTTATTTCTTCTTCCTCCCAGTATCTCACCTGCCCCAGATTGCCCTTCTGTGGGTCCTCATAATCCAGAGGCTGCTGGAAAATCCAGACCCCCGAGCTGGGGAAAACTGGAAAGGACTTGACACACATGTCTGTGCCAATAAAAAGTCTTTAGAGTATAGTCACTTCTGGCGCCATGACTTTTGTGATTGTTTCAAACAGGAGAATATAACTGGGATACCAGCTCAAGGCTGAGGTTGATTTTAGGCTTTGTCTGACAGATTTTTCGTTTAAAGGGCCTCTAAAATAAGGCCAGAGGAACTAGCCTGTAAAAGAACATTCTGGAGAAGGGTGTTTACTTTGGCTCTGCCTGGTTTTTTTTTTTCTTTAATTTAAAACAACGATTACAGAGACATCAGGTTTTACTAGGATGTTATATGTTGCAGGATGTGTTATATGTTGCAGGATATGTTACTAGGATGTTATATGTTATATGAAAAAGATCACCATTCTGCACTTCATTTCTGTTTTCTTTGCTTTTTAAACAGGTGTCGTTCAAGAAGATGATTACGAAAATGAAGTGGAAGACTTTGGTGAGCTCCGTCCCAGAAGGCGTTTTCGGAAATGTGCAAAGTGGAGAAAGTTGTAACGTCCACCCGGCTGCTGCTTCCTAAACCTTCAGGACGTTCCATCCTGACTTAGAATCCCGAGTGCCGGGGCGGATGAGGAGAAGAATATACGTTAGCATAAGAAGTGGCGGGAGGGGTCTGACAATGCCTTTGCTTTTCATTCTTGTCATTTCTCTCTCTGTGGTGGCTCAGGGTCTGACTGCTCCCTCAGAGCAGGGGCCTCTTAAGTGTTTTCCAAGTTCAAGTCCAGCAGTACTGGGTCCCCCTAAAAGAGGCTCAGGCGAGAGGAGTCATAGCTGGAGGGAACATTGGGATCCACCCCCTGAGGCCCCCGGGTTCTCTGGCTCATGATCACCATGACACTGGTCAGTAAGTAGCAGGGACATCCCTCACCTCAGAGTTACCACTGCCCTGGCCCGGGAACACTGCCCCCGGATCCTCTCATCTCTGTTCATGCTGCTGGCCACCCCCGACCCCAGGCCACACTCTGGTCATCTCTGAGCCCACCTGTGGCTTAATTCCTTCTGTTATATATGTTAGCCTTTTCTCTCGGTGGCAACGTTTCTGCCTGCCTTCCCCCCATTGTTTGAGACCATCCTCAGCTGCCCGTGCAAGTCGCGATTAGACTACCTCAGAACGTAGTCAAGAATTCCCCATTGTCTTCTGGGCGGCCAGCCTCAAGACCAGCCCCCTAGAATGAAAGGCTGGGGGATGTTGCCGGGAGTTCCCAGCCTGTCTCTCCAAGGTTGTCCCAACTCTACCTTGGCTCTGGTGCAGACGTTCCAAACAGTGTTTTGTATGTAGCCCTCTACGTCTGGTTTCCTTGGGTCTCCCTGGCAAGTTAGCTGTCCTAGCTTAGCTTGACGTCCCGATGAGTTTTCCCCCACTGAGCTCTCCACGGGAGCACCAGGACCTGCAGAGCTGGAGGTTGGGGACGGATAGAGGAGAAGCCAGCCTTGTGGTGCCCATCCAATAGGATTTGGCCATGAATCACTGCCCTGTGGCCAGCAGGTCTGGGAAGAAGAAGGGGCCGTGGGCCTGTTTGCAGGAGGCCGTGGCTGCCCACTGAGCCTTCGGTATGTCCCTTTCTGGAAGCTCTTCCACCTCTCTCATGGTCACTTCCCTCCCTGTCCCCCACCCTTCAGCCCGGCCTGGTGCCAGAGGTCAGGCTCACACGGGTCCGTCGTTGTTTCATCGTCACCACAGAACCAGCCTTCTCCCCGTGCTGCTGCTGCTTGGGCTACTCTTTGTTTTTTTCTTCATTGTCTTTCTAAATGACTCTGTTTCCTTGAAATGTATGGTATCTAATTTTTATTAGTTTATAGTTCTAATTTTTATTCCAGGTGTTTTTATAAACTTTACTTGCCAGGAAAAAAAAAACAATCAAATCTTGCTGTATTATCACATTTTTATAAAGTTAAATCATTTCTCTTACGTTTCTCTCCACTTGTTTATTTCTCATCTCTACTTCGAGAGTAAAGGGGTAAATCGTGGAGCAGATTCTTCCTGGTCAGCTGGTGAACAGAAGCTTGCCGTGTCTTCCGAAACTGAGAAATCCAGGGGCCCACAGCTGCAGCTGACTGCACCATCTCTTGAGGGCCTGCCTGTGTAAATTCTTTCCCTTTGGGTGTTTCCAAGCAGGCAGGGTGTGGACTGGAAGGGGTTTTGTCCGTGCCCCATAACAAGAACATTTCTCTTGGAGACGGGAGACCTGGAATTGAATCCTGGTCCTGCCCCAAGGAGCTGTATAGCCTGGGACAAGTCAGACCCGGTCCACACTCGCTGAGGGCTAGAATGCGGAACCACCCCCGAGGGACAGGGGATCTGGTGTGGCAGGTTTGGGGCACAATATTTAATAACAACACAGCATTGTGCCTCTTGTGCTGGTCATTTCTCCTCACGCATCTGTCTCTTTCAGGGTTTTTTCAAGATGGGAATCTGGCATCCATGGGTTCTCCAGCCATGACACCATCTTAATCTCAATGCCTAACCCCTCTCTCTCTCTCTCTCTCTCTCTCTCTCTCTCTCTCTCTCTGTCTCGCTCTCTCTCTCTCTCTCTCTCTCTCTCTCTCTCACACACACACACACACACACACACACACACACACACTCACTCACTCACTCACTCACTCACTCACTCACTCACTCACTCATTTCTCCCTGGCCGTCTCCAGCAGGCTGACTCAGGGTCTGAGTTGCCTGCAGTGTATTCCCACATCGATACCATGTAGTTGCCAGAAATCCACCCCTGGGTCGCCCTTAAGTTCCTGATCCAGAGGATGGGTAAATCAACACAGCAGGTAACGTTGCTCTCCCTCTGCCACAAGTATCTTTCCTCAGCCCTGAGACTGTCTTTGTCCGATCCTGTCCCTCTAAACGTGCTTCGGAGATTCTGCCTGTAGAGTGCAAGGCAGGTGGGGACACCAGGAGCCATCTCCCCACCCAGCAGCCCCCCGTAGCAGCCGAGAGGTCGAACGTCCATGGGGGGGTCTCCCTGTTGAACTTGACAGACCCGCCCACCTTACCACAGCAGAGACAGCAGGCCTGCCAACAGCAGTATAGAGCTGAGCCTCACTCCCACCCGCCGCCCAGAAAAACTTGTCTCCTCGCCTGCTAAGGGGGAGGGAAAGCCATCAGCCAGGTACTGGGTGTTCTTTAGGTGGGTTGTTGTTGACAGACCTGCCTCCCGGTTCTGCAGAATCCTAACTGTACTCAGAATCCTATGTTCTCTGCTTAAGACACAGCATCTCACCCTCCTCAGTGGTGATGTGACCTGAGCATCTGCTAGGACCTTGGTGGGGGGATGGGCTGCACTAAAAGGAGAACTGTCATCACGGGATCTTGGAAGTGAGCCATTAAAATAGAAATTTGGCTTCTTTTACTGGCCATGGGCGTTCAGAGACGTTATTTAAAATCTCTGAGCCCATTTAGGCATTTATAAAATGGAAATAATGACACAAACTTGGAGCTTGCGTGTAATTACATTATCTTCCCTCCTCCCCTGCCTCCCTTCCCTAGTGGGACCAAGAATTCAAAAAAGATTCCAGGCAACTATTTCCAGGGCAGGGAGGGGTGGTCACGAAGGATGATGAGCTCTGGGGACAGAGCTGGGTCAGCTTTGTGATGCCTGGACGGAGGTGGGGACATTTCTGAGAGGGCTTTGTTCCCAGGGGCCTAAGCTTTTTAGAGACTGAGACTATTTTTAGCCCAAGTTTTTGTGATTCTGCAGGACAGCTGTTTCAGGCATGTATGTCGGCCACCCTGTGGTATTTGGAGACATTTTAAGGTTAGGGAGTGGGATAGGGGAAGAGAATGAGAATAACTCCCGAGACGTTTCCTTTGTGGGTACTCCAGAGCGTCTGGAGGGGCTGAGCAGGTGAACACCCTTTTTTTGTTTGGCTGTGCCACGCAGCATACAGGAATCTTAGTTCCCCGACCAGGAATAGAACCCGTGTCCACTGCAGTGGAAGCAGAGTCTTAACCACTGGACCTCCAGGGAAGTCCCCAGATAAACATCCCTTTTTACACTTCAAGTTGAGAGTCAATGTCTGCCCACTTTTCCATTTTTCTGCCATTCCGTTTGCCAAAATGAAATCATGATGGAGAAAAGATGGGCGACACCCGCCCTGATGAGGCTGTAGGAGGTGGACTTACCCATGGCAGCGGGAACAAAACCAGGATGGCCTTCCTAGAGGCCATGCCGACAGTATCTGTTAAGTTTGAAAACAGATTCAACTTTGGACCCAGCATTCCTACATTTTGTTTTTTAATTGCTATCATTTTTAATTGTGGTAAAATACACACAACACGCCATTTACTGTCTTCATCATTTTTCAGTGTTAAATACATTCACACTCTTGTGCCCACCATCACCATCCATCTCCAGAACTTTCTTACTTTGCAAAACTGAAACTGTACCCATTGCACAACAACTCCCCACTTCCCCTCCGCCCAGCCTCTGGCACCCTCCATTCCACTGTCTGTGTCTATGATTTTGACCACTCTAGGGACCTCAGGGAAGTGGAATCATACAGTATTCGTCCTTTTATGACTGGCTTATTTCACTCAACATAATGTCTTCAAGGTCCATCCATGTTGTAGCATATTGCAGAATATCCTTCCCTTTTAAGGCTGAATAATATTCCATTGTATGTATATTATCAGCATTTTTACTTTCAGGGATTTTTTTTTTTTTTTTTGGCCGTGACTCGTGGCCTGCAGAACCTTAGTTCCCCGACCAGGGATCGAACCCATGCCCCCAGCAGTGGAAGTACAGAGCATCCCTAGGGATTTCTATTAGCAAAACATTCCTAGAAGTGCCCAAATAAATGTCCACTTCTGGAGCCTCAGGAGAGCACAAAATTGCAGACAACTCAAGTATTCAGCTGGGGTGTGGCTGAACATTGTAAATATGGGTCACGTTTTAGAAAGATGGAAATGCGCTGGCATGGAAATGTGGTGAAGGTCAATTGCTCCCTGAAAACTCAAGCTATGAAGAGGAGGCTCTGTGGTTCAATCCACTTTTGTAAAACAAATAAAAATTTAATTCCAAATTGTTGTTGGTGGTGATCTTGAGTACTCTGTAAGACGTGGGATTTTAAAAATAGTTTGGAGTCTACGTGTGGTCACAAAAACCAAAGATATTTATGGAGGTCAAAACGGAGAGGTGCAGGAGGGCAAATATTTGTTGCTCAAAGAAGCAGTCAGAGAAGAACATGCCCCCCATCGACTCAGGTGCTTACAAAGCGGTACTAAGAGGTGATGATAATCCAGTAGGAAAGGATGCTCTTCAAGACACCCCTTGAGGCCTCACAGATCGACTCTGTCCTATGCTTCTCATCCAACTGATCCCATCCAACTGGGGTGCATCTGCAGCCAGCAGTAAATAAGAGGGCACCTCAGCTTCTAAGGTTGTCCATCAATTACACCTTGAACTTGATCACCTGACCCTGCTATGTCCTATTCTTAGTAATCTTGATTCAAGGATACTCCCCGAGAGCATCCTTGCCCTTGTGTCTCCCAAATGATGGCATCTTCCTGCTGCCTTCCCTGGCTTCTTTCCTAAGCTCTAAGGACACACTCACCTAGCTGTGGGGCTTGAGACAGAGCAAACAGCAACAAGAACAGCTGTCGTTTAGTAAGTGAGTACTTCAGTGGTGGCTTATACAGGTACCACCCTAGTGAGTACCCACAGCAACCCCGTGAGGGAGACGTCATGATCACACCCATCACAGATGAGAACTGAGGAGCTCCATCTAGCCCTGTCCCTCAGGACTCTCCTCTCCAGCACTAGCCCGTGGGGATCACAGATCTAAGTTTGTTTGAACTGTACACAGATAAAAAGGGTAGAAGTTTTCTTGAAATAAAAACAGTTTTCTTCCATCTTCTATTCCACCAATTTCCTCCTCCCTTTAGTTTTCCTTCATGCAGATGTCATCGAGTTTCCAATTTTCTGGGGTCCTTTGACCATTCTGACTACCGATCTTTCAGGTGCTAATTTGGCATCGGTGGGGGGAGCATCTGGTTTTTGTCACTGCTCACAAAGTCCCTTTCCCTGGGTGAGAGCTTCAGGGCTTCTTTCCCACCATGTCTTTGGTCTCATCAGCCCAGGAGTGGGACCCCGGGGCCAGTACAGGGCTCAGCCACATCCAAGGGAGGGAAAGAGCCTCTCATGTAGAATGTTCCTGACTTACCGAGGAGGAAACAACAGACCTGGTTGCTGACTTTTTCCCTTTTACTCAAAGCTTCTGGGTTAGAGCTAGGGGGAAACACTTTATCCCTCCCTCTGGGGCTGCGAGATGTCTGAACAGCTGGACGAAAGGGAGAAGATGCCGTGTGCCTTCCTCAAGTTTGTGTGCCTGATGCCAAAAGTTGCAATCCTTGGAATCAACCAGGGGATGGATGACCTTGATCGTCAATTCTCTCAGCTCATCAAAACTCAGCTCTTAAGGACCCAAGTCAGGTTAGAGTTTTTAGGGACACCTGAGTTTGTAATTGAGGCATTTTCTGGAAGAACTCTAATCTTCCTCCTATCAAGGGCTTTCAAATAAAATTTTGAAAGAAGAAGAAATCCTATCAGGATAAAAGTAGACTCTGGAGATGTTAGTCTGTCAGGCTGTCTGTGCTGCAGGAGGGGGGAATGTGGCCGGGCCCCACACAGCTGTGAGTAGGCAAGACACATGTGTGTGTGTGTGTGCGCGCGCGCGCGCGTGTGTATGTGCGCGCGCGTGTGCGTGTGTGTGTGTGTATAGGGACCAGGACACGGAAGAAG
This sequence comes from Stenella coeruleoalba, assembly GCF_951394435.1. Classification (NCBI taxonomy): domain Eukaryota; kingdom Metazoa; phylum Chordata; class Mammalia; order Artiodactyla; family Delphinidae; genus Stenella; species Stenella coeruleoalba. The sequence continues at coordinate 56,340,066 of NC_137156.1, forward strand.
AAGGTGCATGTGGCTGAATTTCTCATCCCTTCTGTTCCTTCTTTGTATTTAACTCAAAGGAAGAAAAATGCAAAGGCTGCCCGGGGGTGTCCAGGTGGAATGAAGCCACCGCAGTTTAGTCCAAGGGAATGGCAATCCGCAAATATATCTGAGAAAGAGTCTTTGCCAAGGGACGAACACTGCTTGTCTACCCTTTTTACAGGAGATATTTTAAAAAGTCAAGTGAGAGCCTGCCATCTGAAGGGTCTACACACCCTTTTTTCACCCTGCACTGATAGGAGTAGGTGTGTGGGGTAGGGTCGTCAGGGAGGGGCAGGGGGAGTTCTGTGCAGTGCGGAGGCGGCTGCCTTTTCTACATACGGAGAGGAGAACTATAGCCCTTCTTGCCTAGGGCTGTCACCCCACTAATGATAACCAGGTATATTAGTCTGTTAATATTGGGCTGCCATAAGAAAGTACCACAGATTGGAGGGCTTAAACAATGAAAATGTATATTCTCACTTCTGGAGGCTCGAAGTCTGAGATCAAGGTGTTGGCAGTTTGGTCTTTCCTGAGGCCTCTCTCCGTGGCTTGTAGACGGCCATCTTCTCCCTGTGTCTACACATGGTCCTCCCTCCGTGCATGTCTGTGTCCAAATTTCCTCTTCTTATAAGGACACCAATCCTACTGGATTAGGGCCCACCCTAATGACCTCATTTAACTTAATCACCTCTTTAAAGACCGTCTCTCTAAACACAGTCACATTCTGAGGTACTGGGGGTTAGGATTTTAACATACAAATCTGGGGGGCGGGGCACAACTTAGCCCATAGACCAGGTTACAGCATCAGCTTTTCTGAGCCACTCGAGGAAGAAGGAGTTTGGTTGAACCATTAGCCTCAGTTGTCAAGTCACAGAGAGCAGAGCCTGGGATAAAAGTTCTGGCTGAGCGAAGGGGACCAAAGGCTTTAGTCATCTGGTCAACCAGGATGCTGCAGGTGCTGGAGGAGCTTGGACAACTGGCTGGCAGGGGCGCAGGAACGGTAATAAATGCTGTCCTTTGAGCTCTGCCTTCTGCCTCCCTTCTGTCTTTTCTGATCTTACTCCCAAACGTCTCCATCACTCCTGGGGCCTCAGTTTCCCTGCTGTGCTCATCACTTCTCAATCAAGTCTTCCTGTCCCAACACCTCTTCCAAAGACCTGCTGATTCCTTCTGAAAGTTCAAGGTGTAGGAGGTGCTATCTTTCTGGGAACCAAGTCTTCTGTCACTGATTATGTGTCATTTGCTTTCATTTTTTAGAGAAAGCCTTCTTTCAACCATATCTTGAATTTTTCATTACCAGTAATTTCCATTTGTACTCTTCAACTTTTGTTTTCCTAAAGACTAAGATAGTGTCTGTTCCTGCAAGGCACTTGATTGATGTTAACCTTGTTTTGCACTAGAGATCTCTAGAGGTCTGAGGCACCAAGTTCTGTAGACACGAAGGAATACGACGAATCCCACCCGTCCCTTTAAACAAAAGTTATCTTGCTGCCAAGTGCTGTGGAATTATATAATTATCAGTTTTGCTTTGTTAGATAATTGTGATATTTAAATGCTTTCCTGAAAATAGCTTTTAAAAAATCTACATTTTTATACCTTCTCTGAAACTTAGGGATCATTTAAGGTTGGTTTTTTGTTTTTTTTTAATTTTTATTTATTTTTGACTGTGGTGGGTCTTTGTTTCTGTGCGTGGGCTTTCTCTAGTTGCGGCAAGCGTGGACCACTCTTCATCGCGGTGCGCGGGCCTCTCACTGTCGCGGCCTCTCTTGTTGTGGAGCACAAGCTCCAAATGCGCAGGCTCAGTAGTTGTGGCTCAAGGGCCTAGTTGTTCCGCGGCATGTGGGATCTTCCCAGAACAGGGCTCGAACCCGTGTCCCCTGCATTGGCAGGCAGATTCTCAACCACTGCGCCACCAGGGAAGCCCCTAAGGTTGGTTTTTTTTCCCCCAATTTTCTTGTTGCTAAAATGCTACAAGAAATGACATTATTAATAATGAACCAGAACAAAGTTAGGACATTTTTTTTCCATCCTTATTCTCTTCTCTAACACAGAAGAGGCTCTTTCATTTCCCTGGGTCTCCTGTTCTCCACCTACTCTCAGTGTAAGTGGGATGGTCTAAAGATTCATGGAACACTTGCAAAATTCTTGAAATTTCAGACTGGGAAAGTTCTATGCAAGTGTGGAAAACAAAGAACAGGACTACACACAAAACAATGGCTATCCAGACGCAGCCATGGCTGCCCTGCTTTCATAATGCAAAAATAGCTATGCTGCAGTCGCTTTTTGTTTGTTTTTAATATGCTTACTTGAGAATTTATTCTGTTTTTAAATTTAGACAACTCATGGGAATTTGGATCACACCATTTACCAACTTTAGGTTCAAAAATATCATCACAACTTCCAAATATTACAAAGCATGACATTAAAAACTCAAGATTAATAATAATAGTTTCAGATCACCCAGGAGGAGAGTATTTTTTCCCCCCACTAAAGTATCTATATCTGCCAGCTTGAATAGTAGGTCATGCTAACTCTCCAGCTGTTTTCTTTTCTAACTCTTTGCTTCTTCTAAATCATAATTTTAGGCACACAGGACACCAGAAGGTGTATTGATAGCTCTGTTAATTGGTTTGGATATTGGAGCAATTTCTTACGGAAGGCTGTGCTTCAAGGCTGCTAGGCCGACAGTTACACTGCATTGGGATCCCAGGAGGGTGAATGTTTGAGCCTGGAAGGGAACATTGCCTGCAGTCCTGTTCTGCCCTTGATTGACTTGGCCCAGGAAAGAATTTCTTCATGGTCTGGTACAATGTTTGAATGTGACTTTTTAACAGGTTCAGTAACATATTGACTTCTTTCTCTGATGAATGAAGAAAATAAATGTTGAGGAAAAAATCCTGCTTGGTGATAGAGTCTTCTGTACCACAGTTCAACCTCCTTGTGAAATTCTGATACCTCTTTTTTTTTTTTTTTTTTTTTGGCCATACCGTACAGCATGTGGGATCTTAGTTCCCCAACCAGAGATCAAACCCGAGCCCCCGGCAGTGGAAGCACGGAGTCCTAACCACTGGACTGCCAGGGAATTCCCCTGCTATCTTATTTTCAATATTTACAATTGTGAGGTTTGAGATTAGAAGCTCAACCGTCTCTAAGCATGTCACTGACACTTGCCCCTTGGAATCACAGAAGAGGTCTTTCTTTACATTATCAGCGACATGAAAAAACCATTACTATAACCTCATCCTCCTCTCCGTAATTTAATGGAAGCACACCTCTTCTTGACTGCTATCATACTTGAGTATGTTTCATATAAATCATGCAAAACAGATTCTTGTTGCCCATTTCTTCTCACAGCATGCCAAGAGGGCAGAGGCTAAGTCGCTGTGATTTGAACATGCTCGTGATTTTCAGTGGCTCCCTTGACATGATACCCCAACCAGATGGCATGTTGATGACCACTGCCTGACCTCTGTCAATAAAGCTATGTATGGACTGGCCTGCAGCAGCAGGCCCTGAACTGTACAGAAATACTCTTCTTTGCTTCAGGTGTGGCTGATGCTCCATTAACCCTGACCCAACACTTGTTTTCTAGTTTACAACAGAGCTGCGTAAACAATCTCTCCTCCTGCTGCATGAAAGTCATTGAGTGCTTCTCCCTTGTGTATGTGCCATGCTTGTGTCAACAGCTAGATTACTTTTTGCAGTGTTTTGTCCCAATCTAAGTTGAAGAAACTTCTATCATGCACACACACACAATACAGGTTGCTCCTTCCTCTTGTATGTCCCACCGATTTTACGGGACTTCCTATGCTGTCATTTGGTAAGGACTTTTGCCAATAACCATCTCTGCTTTGTTTCTAGGCGTAATTTGGTCCTGACTACTGTGGTTGATTTTACAAGATACTTACTCCTGTTTTTGCTATAAGGGGTTCAAAGTGGAGTGATGCACGAGAGCCTTAGTCTTTCTTTCAGCCATTAATTGTTGGTCAGTTTCACACTGGAATATGTGACTTATTCTGGGGTGAGTGGGGAGGATTTGGTTTACCTGTAACTGTGGTTCTGTCACTGTGCTGAGTTTGAGAATAACAAATGTATAGATAACTTCCTGCCAACTGTGACAGTTTCAAGATAGACAGTTCTTGAGCATTAGGGGTCAGTAGATTGCTGATGCAGTGATGATCAGATTTCACATATTCACTGTTGAGGCTCCTACTTGCTTATTTATTTAAATTTTATTTTATTTTTTGGCTGCACTACCCGGCTTGCAGGGTCTCAGTTCCCCAACCAGGGATTGAACCCGGGCCCTCAGCAGCGAAAGCGCCACGTCCTAACCACTGGACTGCCAGGGAATTCCCATCCTACTTGCTTTTTTAAAACAAACAACCTTTCTGACTGTGTGAAACCACATACCAGTCACTTGTTCCAGCACAGATTCACATTTGCTGTTTCTACTGGAATCTTCACTATTTACATATAAAACACTATTTAGAGTTGCAATGTGTATAATACTTTTTTTTTTTTTTACCACTTTGAGGATTCTATGAAAGGCTTCATACAGCTATGAAGATTCAGTGGAAAGAAATAATATAATCATCACTTAAGTAACCAGAGCTGTTGGAAATTAAAGATGCTCTGTCAAGATTGTAAAATGAACTTCCAATATCTTCAGCGTTAGACAAAAAAAAATTGCCCAAGACTACATTGAAGAAATAATGACACCCAAGTTAGAGACTAGGGAATAGTGACTATGTAGGTCATCACTGTCTGGTGGGTACCATGCCAACAGGACACCAGAATTAAGTCTGGTATTGTGGTTAATAGAAATTCAAAGGTAATCTAGATTTTTAAAAACTAAATTGGTTTGAGAAATTGCTTTAATTCATGAGCCAGGCAACTTCTCTGATATGATGTCAACAGTCTATATATTATGCTTATACTTCAGGGTTACAATCTAATTAGTCAACACTAGATCTTTTAGGAAGATACAATCATGGAACTATCTTTCATAAGGATATGGATACTCTTAATTTTTTAAATTAAATTATGGATTGAGGGGATTCTGACCTGTGGAAGGTCACATCAATCTTATTTGAAATGTAACCCTGGTCAATTCCTCTTCATTGTTTTTCGTGATCTTTGTGTCCTCGGGGTTTGACATAATGACTGAACATAGCAGATACCCCCAGAGTGCTCAGTGATTATTCACTGAGTGAATAAATGAATACATTGATCAGGCAGCAAGGTATGGTGGAAGGAGCATGTGCATTGGAATCAGACAGACCTGGATTCCAATTCTGCCTCTGCATATTATTATGCTATTGTGTGACCTTGGCTGAGTTTCTTAAGCTCTCTGATTCTCGGCTTTCTCAAGTGTTTAAAAACAGGAGACAGCCTCAGAAGAATGGCAAAAATGACCCTATCTCACAGAGTTCTGGGTTTTAAAAGAGGGGTCCCTCTGTGGAAGCTCCTGATAGATGGTTCAGAAATGTTCATCTCTCTTCCCATACTGGGCTTCTCCACTTGGTAGAGATTTTAAGAATATTCAGAGAAGGAGTTAAATCTACCAAGTGGGTTGGACGCCAACAGGGTTAGATTAAAGCAAAATGACTGTTGCAAACCTGAGAACGAGAAACTTTAATTTTTTTCCAAAACAGTTCTCATCATTATTCAACACATAAGGAAGTAAAATTTGGTGGCTTGCACTTCTCCATTTCATCCAAAGACAGAACACAGAATGTGCCGACACAACAGCGGGGGTCTGCAAACTTCTTCTGTAAAGGACCAGATGATAAATAGTTTTAGCTTTGTGGGTCATATGGTCTCTGTCACAACTATTCAAAAGCAGCATAGACAATATGTAAATGAATAGGCATGGTTGTATTCCAATAAATCTTTATTTACACAGATTGGCACTGAGCCAGATTTGGCTGCACTGTCTGTATAGTTTGCAGACCCCTGTCCCACAGCAGCAACTTTCAGCTAAATATAAGAATCGGGAAAGGTCTGTCTACTTTGTTTCTGTTTATCTTTGAGGACAGCACCCATATCCAAGGTGAACTTCTATCCTTTATATGATACTAAGACGAACAGGAAGAATTTATTTGAGGCCAACTGAATCACTAATATATTTATTTAAAATTTTTATGTAAGACAATTTGAGCCCTAACTGAGGAATTTCTTTATAACTGAGGAATTATTCTTTATAATGCGCAATTTCAGTGTGGCCCATACATAGGCATGAACCATACATCACATTTTGCAAACATGCTTGTGTATATGTACAGCTTTAACTGTGTGCCTGTGTGTTTTATTCTGGAATCTTAGGACTGGATATCATTTACTTATTATCTCTTCCTTTTTTTGAGGGCAAGTTTGGTAATTCAAGAGAGATTACACATATTTTTGTACTACAGTCTATCTTTTTCAGACTTAAGCCCAATTTTTCTAGCTTTTATGCCTAATTATAGGCAGTGTTCTGAGAATGTCATGTCCTATGATACTTGAAATCTTGCCCTGAATCTGCTACTATACCGTAAGGGCTGGAGAATATTTCAGACTTACCTTTTATTACCATTCCACATTTGAAGATCATTTAGTAGTTTTGCAAGTGAGTTTGTTTTTATTGCTATAATACAGAAACAATTTTCTGCATCTTGCTTTTTACCGCACCGAGTGCCATATTCTTGGGCATCGGGAGGGCCCAGATGGTAAGTTTAGCAGACATCGGAAATAAACTGATTCGTTTAAAAGCAGGGGCTTGTATCCAGAAAAAGTGGTATCGTATCTTTGATATATTCCTGAAATCATGTATACACACAGCTGACACACAGTTATCTGAACCAGAGTGAGAAGAGTGATCGTATGCATTCATGTCCTCCACAGGAAATCCTTCATTTTATCTTAGGCAAGAGTTTCGACTTCTTCCTTGATTTTTGTTTCTTTGGCCATGCCGCTCGGCTTGCAGGATCTTAGTTCCCTGATCAGGGTTCAAACCTGGGTCCCAGCAGCTGAAAGCAGTGAAAGCGCTGAGTCCTAACCACTGGACCACCAGGGAATTCCCTGACTTCCTTGTTGAAAGAAGTCTACTGGAGTGAGTGGACTTGGGTCAAATGGGATGAGTCTGCTGAAGCCAACGGAGGCATTCTGACTGACTTCAATGTCGATAGGAATCACCGGCTGAATGGAATGTGCCACTGACTGGGTCACTTGTCAGTACTGGAGGGAAACCAGATTGACCATGATGCAGCCATTTCAACACCCTACTTTCCTATCTTCCTGCTGGTAGGGAGTTAGGGCTTGAATCGTGCATTGGCAGTTTACTTAGGGTGAGGAGATGATGACTGAGTAAGGGCTACACGGGGGCAGATGGAGCAGTGGATGGAAACAGATGCTGCCCGAGACAAAGCAAGGAATTTGCACTAGCTGGAGCCCAGAGCATCCCTGGGGGACTGGCAGGAGGTGAGGGCTGAGAGGTAGACAGTGAAACTGAGTCCCCCTAAAACGGAGTTCCCCTGCTAAGTTTCTATCCAAAGCTTTATTCCCTTTCTTCTCCCGCCCCTGTACCCTTCAGGATGGAGGAGTGTTAAAGAAAAGGTGGGGGCGGGTAACACTGAGCAGGTCCCTGTGGGCCCTTTCCAGATACAAAAGTCCACTGGGTCCCCTGTTTCTTGTTTGCAGAAAAAGGCTTTAGTCTCCTAGGCTTTTCCTGAGTTCCAAAGTGGACTCAAGCAGTTACTAATTAGGGACGTGAGGGAATGCAGAAACAAAGGAAAAGCCGTCAAGCAAGAAAAGTAAGGATAGCTTAAACAATAGTTCAATGATAAAACAGAGCCCGGGTTCCTCCTCAAGGAATATGCATAATAATCTGACGCATATCTGTTTTTTTTTTTTAACTTAACAACGATTTATTCACAGAAATACATGTAAGTAGAGAAAAATAACAGAAAAGCTAAACAAATGAAGAGGATCCAAACCAACTTTCACTCTGTAGCTTTTTACTTGCACACTGTGTGCATATATCTAGGGCACAGAGGGCCACCAACATGTGCCAGTACAGTGTAGGAACCCTGCCTTACATCCATTAACTTAAACATATCTTTAAGATCCTGCTTTGAACCAAAAAAGAAAGCTTAGAAGGCAATATGTTGAGTGGGAATAAACGCTGAAATATAGCAATCATGTCTTCAACTTCTACAATTGTGTTTATGTGCCAACTAACATTTATGCAGCCTCTTACAGATCCTTTACCATGTAATTTAAGTTTTAGAAGTTTTGATAAAATCACTAGTAGTATATAGCCATGCAGAAAGCACATCACACTGACAGCACAGAGGCAAAGATGTTGCACAGGCATATCAGCTTTCCACATTGTGCAGGTCACACACAATACAATATCAATCTTATTCCTAACAGATCCTAAAAAGATATTTCAAGGCCTAGCTGTAAACTACAGTACTTTATATCTGTATTCTTAATAAAAATAAAATCCACAAATCTTAAAAAGGAATTTTAAATGCAGGGCTATATTGAATTGGTAAACTGCAACACAAACTGGCGCAACAGAGGTAACTGAATACCAATCTCGCTCTATGTGATGCAAGCATGCTACTTTCCCACTAATTTAAAGTACTTTCAATCCCTATGAGCCAGAATGCATGCCTGAACCTTAAACTGCACTTTAAAAATGACCTCTTGGTTATAAAGCAGAAACTAACACACCATTGTAACGCAATTATACTCCAATAAAGATGTAAAAAAAAAAAAATTCCTTTTAATAAAAGGTTAAAGGCACAGTGAAACAATGAAAAAAAAAATGACCTCTTGGCCGAGAAATTAAATCTAATGAAGTACAACCATCAAATTATATCCACTACATTAACGTCTTAATGCAAAGTCAAGATGTCAATCTTTAGTTTGATATGTCCAACCCCATTTATTCCTCCCTCCCTGCCCATCCCACAGAGGTAAAAGGAGTGACTCATTTGGCATTTCACAGGGTGCTTCATTGTTTAAATTTGTTTTGTTTTATTTCCAACGTTTTGGGGTACCTTAAATTGTAACTTCCAAGAACCTGCTTCTACTATGGGTAGGCAAGCTGATTTTAACTCTTATTAGCTTTCATTTGTGTAGTTCTTCATCAGTATGCAAGAACAAGTCCCCATCATGTGGGAAATTTTATAAAAACCTTTAAATTAAAAAAAAAAAACTTTACTGTTTTCTAATCCCCATTCTTAGGCTTCCTTTATTGTGCTATAGAATTTTTCCTGTTTCTCATCCCTATGCATCATTTATATGGTTCTTGTTTTGGTACAATTCCCCACAATATTCCAGAATGTATTGTGAGTAGATTGAATAACTTTTTCTTTTTCTTTTTTTGCCTCTTCACATCTAGTGCAGCGTTGTAATTGGAGACAGATTTCCACCCACAAAGGCTCCAGATGTTAAAACAGCGACTTAATACAGTGACGACAACACCTCCCTCCAGCCCCTCCCACTAGGGCTGGGACTGTACTGTATTCCTTACTGGTTTACCCTTCCTCCCTGTAAAGGGTAACATCTTCCCTGGGTGCAGAGGCTCCCTCATAGTCTCCAAGACTGAAGGACCCCTAATTATGGGACTGTAGCATAAGTGTATGAGATTAAACACCATAAAAAGCTGCAAGACGCTCTTTTAAGGGAAGTGGAAACTGGTCAGAGAAATGCCTCCAATTTTCATCCCCAACTTGATTTTTAAATCCATGAAGGATCTTACAGAACATGTCTCGCAGATCATCTTTTGGATTAATCCATGATGCAAGAGCATCACAAAAAAATATAAAATCTTGGATTACTGGGATTCACACTGATCATGGTACAAATCCCACAAAATGCTGAATCCTTTTCCTCATTGTTCCTTATGTTTCTCAGAGAGGCGCACCAGGGTCTTAATAAACTGCTGTAGCATGGGAGCCACCTCTTGAGGACAAACGTAACCAAGACGACCAATTGTTATTGCTGTATTCTCTAACAACGTCTTTGGTGTGTTGGGTCTGGTGCAAAACTGGTGCAACACCATAGGAATATAAGGCTGCATCTCTATGCCCATTTGAATGGAGATTTCTCCAGTTGCCCATGTGGCATTATTGCAGACTGAAATGAACTCTGGATTTAGGTAGGTTCCCAATATTGTCATGAAATCAGCTATACAAGGCTTAACATGCTGGAAGCAAGCTTTTGTCAGGTCACCTAACAGGGCGAAGGAATTCTGTCTAACCTCTGGCATTTTATCCTGCATGCACTGATACATTAGTGTTAGAATGTTACTTCGGGCTACTAGCTGTTCAATGTTGCCTCCAAGTCCTTCAGCCAGGCCACTGAGTAAATCAAGAGCCACTATCATAAAATCTTTATCTGGAGCCTCATACTGATCTCGTTGAGCACTGCTCAGCATTGCTTGTGCAAGAGTCTTCTGTACTAGGTTTACACAACGCTGATACACAGGTTCACAGTATGGAAGGAAGCCAGACTGCAGGGCTGTGGCAACTGAAGATAGGCACTCAAGTAAAAGGAAGAGATCTTTATCTTCATCCTTTAACATGTTCCATTTCTGGATCAGTGGAGGCATTAGCATCTGAATATATTCAGGTTTGTTTAAGTGATGTCCTACTGAATCTGCTAACGTTCCTGTGGCATCATAAAGAATGAGCAGGTTTTTATGCTGGTATTTACTAAATGCAAAGACCAAGATATCAAGTATATAAGCAAGGTGAGGAACAAGTTCTGTACAAGCCTCCTCTTCCAGAGTAGCAAAGGCACTGCAGGCAGCTTCTTGTACTCTCTTGTTACTATCCAGGATACGTTTTAGCAGTTCTGTCATTAATGGCTTCAGGTATGTGTCTGAGGGCTGGCTGACTACCCCGTGTGCATAGCGGCTAAGAGTCCAGCACGTTATGAAACGCACAAGAGACTTTTTATCAGAGAGGCATAAGGTGAGGAATGAGCTCAGATTGGTAGGGAATCATGCCCAGCATGCAACCTTCAGCAAATGCTCCTAAAACCAAGATGCCTGATTCTTTAACAACCCATTCATGATGAAAAAGTAATTCTTTCAAAAGGGGCAAAATATGTGGCAAAAGCTCATCACGATACACATTTGCAAGAACATCTAGGGCAACCGCAGAACATTTTCTTAGATTCCAGTCAGAAATCGTATCATCATCATCAATTTCATCGTCATCATCACCTTCCTCTTCAATTCCATCTTTGTCATGCTGCTGAGCCACTGTCCTTGATCAATGAAAACGTGGCCTTGTATCCTGTTCACTATCAGGAATTGTTTCATCTTCTTCAACATCACCCTCAAGTAGGATAATATCTATATCTGAGTACTTCATGCCCTTCACTAACACAGGAATCAACTTAGGAAGATGGCTTATGAGTACATCTTTGCATATTGGTTGCTCAGCCAAAGTAAGCCAAAATTCGCAGGCTTCTAAAGCCACATTTTCACCTTGATCTTGGGGCCTCTGTAGCATGTACTCAACTATATTATGCATGTGAGGAGGCAGGCGATCCATTCGAACTTCAAGCAATATCACAAGTGCCTGGCACACATTTTTCTGTACCTCTGGTTCTTCATCACCAGCCAATGCAAAGAGATTCTCAATAAAGGAATCAAAGTGCAACATCACAGCTTGAGTTCCACTGATGATAAACTGATTGACACATGCAACAACATGAGGCCTTATTTTTGGACTACTGTGCTTGAAGAACTGTAAAAATTTAGGAATCATGATGTTGAGAGGAAGATCTAAAACATCACTATCTAAAATCTCAGCAGAATCTTCACAAATCTTCTGAAGGGCACCAAATGCTCCCTCACAAGTGTTGTAATCTTCATAATCCAACAGGCTACAGAGTTTTGGTAGGAGGTCAGGCCAATTCTGCAGTTTTCCCTTGGAGGCTATAGTTGTAATCAAAATGCCTACAGTAGCTCTAATCAGAGGAGAGGAGTCACCAATATTGTTTAAACATTCACTCTTAATAAAGTCTGTTACACCATTTGGGAAATACTGAAAGTGTGCTTTCACGTTATTCTTCAATATGAGACCACTCGATGATCTTGTGGGTTCATCTTCAGATTTTAATTTTGTAAGAACAAAAATCAGGTAGTTGTTAAAGTCTGGATATTGATTGAGTTGTTCCAGTTTCTAGAATGGTTTTCTGGATGGTGGTGTCGGGGGACTGGGACTCCAGCAGCTGCAGGATCTGCTGAAGCCCTTGCTCGTCAGGTTTCCACTCATACTCCATCTTGGTTTGCTGCCTGGGGCGCCCTGAAGGAAGTCTGGGATGGTGAAACCCAGGGGAACTGATCCTAGCAGCTGGGCCGCTAATGTCTGTTGCTGCTGCCGCCATGGCCACCGAGCACAAGGAACCGACACATATCTTTAAATTGTTCTGCAGAAACTGAGACCAACTACCCAGATGGAGGATGGTGACTACATGCTGACCTCAAGCAAGTAGACCCCAGACGAGTTGGAACCAGAAGGTTGATGATTAAGATTCCTGAAACATCACCCTGTTACCTTACCACCAACTAATCAGAAGGAAGTCCACGCGCTGCAACCCTCATCCCAAATGTTGCCTTTGAAAACCCTTCCCTAAAATCCATGGAGGTGTTCAGGTCTTTTGATCATGAGCTGCCCATTCTCCTTGTGTGGTGTCCTGCAATAAACACTGTACTTTCCTTCATCACAATCTGGTGTCAGTAGATTGTCTTTGCTGCGTGGTGGGTGAGCAGACCCTAGTTTGGTTCGGTAACAAAGGGAGGCTAGAAAATCTATTCTTTATTCTAGGTTGCAGTGTGGTCAGCTTAAAATTGGGGTCTGTTACTAGGTCAGAAAGGGAGAATAGGAGTAGGTAACTAGCATTTTCTTCCAGTGTTGGAGAAGATGTATCATGTTTAGGGACTTCCCTGGCAGTCCAGTGGTTAAGACTCCACACTTCCACTGCAGGGGGCATGGGTTCGATCCCTGGTCAGGGAACTAAGAGTCCACGTGCTGCACGGCACGTTGTGGCCAAAAAAAAAAAAAAAAAAAAAAAGATGTATCACGTTTATCCCTCACTGCTGGGAGGTAATCTGATAACTTGAGCTAAGTTGTTCCTTGTATGTTTAATGTGTATATAATGAACATATAAATGATTATCTAGCCAGTAATTAAACATTGCTGAACTGCTGCTTTTCAAGAAAGAAAATACAAGTCATCTGAATTCTCCTCCATGAGAGTTAAACCTTACCCTAAAACTCAGTTTTTAAAACTTTTGTTTGCTCCTAAATCATAGGGCCAGGAAGAGTAGCTGCAATGGCTTCTAAAAAGGAAATATTTAAGTAGCTGAGGGGCACTTACCTCCAAGAGAAATTTCCAAATAGTTTCTTCCTTCAGGCTTTTGCCTAAATGTCATCTTGTCAGTGAGGCTTTTCCTGTCTGCCCAACTTAAAATAACAACAGTCCCCACTCCCTATTCCCTTCTCCTTCCTTTGTTTTCTCCACACCATTTAGCACCATACTTGCTATTTCATTACCTGCCTCCCCTGACTAGAGGGGAGCGACTGGGAGGCAGGTCCTTTGTCATTTTGTTCACTGTTGGTGAACTGGATTGCTGAAAATGGTCCTTGATGATCACTTTGGGTTGTCTGGCCATCAAACCAGCTGGAAGCAGAAGTTCCTTTGCACACAATGGCTTCCAGAGGTTGTTGCAGCCATTTTGTGACCCTGAGGCAACAGTCTTGAGTCTGAGGGGAAAAGGCAATATGTTGAAGGGGGCCATGTGGAATCCTGGAAAGAGATTTATACCTAAGGTTACCCCTGAGATGCTGAACCAGCGCGGAATAGCCTTCTCCTAGACTTCTTGTTATGTGTGAGGAAGAGAAAGACAGACCCTGTCATACAGGAGCAGATCTGGCCTCAGTCTTAGTGTTCTGCGGAACGTGAACAATTTCACAGAACACCAACATCAGACAAGCCCACTCTGTGACCTGATGGATCAAGGCAACATCAAGACCATTGCTGTAATCATGTCAGTGGCCATGTGGAGATGTGGGTGTTGGGGAGAAACAAATTTTCCTCTACCTTCTAGGATCTTCTGGCTGGTCTCAGAATTGACATGAGACAGACTAACAGGAGAAAAATGAAGCTAAGTTTAATAACATGTATACATGAGACAGCCCCAGAAAAACTTGAGTAACTTTCTAAATGGCTGAAGCCCTCACCTTAAACACCATCCTCACCTAAAGACAAAAGAGGATCTTGAGGGTGTAGAGGTTACCATGAAAAGCACAGTAAACAAGGGGAAGGTTGTGATGCAGATTTGTCATCGCTTTCTCCATTGATTAGAATTTCTAGGGAATTCCCTGATGGTCCAGTGGTTAGGACTCCGTGCTTTCACTATCGAGGTCTGGGGTTCAACTAAGATCCCACAAGCCTCACAGAGTGGACCAAAGGGGGGGAAAAATGTCTTTAAATACCTTTCTTTAGTTCTTGCACATGAACTCTCATTTATTCCTTCTATAGAACCATTTCTTCATGATATATTAATATAACTGTTTGCTCAAATAATTTTGGAAAATAATACTTGCTCTATATCAGGGCCTTTTAAAAATGTTGAGAAATAACAATATATGTTTCATATAATAATAAAAAAAGAAAAACTCAGAAATGAGGTGACAATACTCAGGAAAGACTTAGAAATGAAAGAAAAAAAAAAGAATTTTGAGAGATTTGGTCCTTCTCCTCTTCCAGGTACGGTGAAGGAGACACCTAATAAATGGAGATTTCCTTTACAAATGTAAATGTTTCTTACACAGGGGTAACTCCTACTTGGTTTTCGGAGTTTTTCCCACGTCTGCTGTTTCTCAGAAAATAACTAGCTTAAAATAATATCCCAAAGAGACATCGTTTGGGGTGGCAAATTCTGCTCCCCTACATGGGCATGGTCTTCCCTGCATTAATCATCTCTCCCAGGAGAGGCCTGGGAGCTAGTCTTTGAGGAGATGGGATTGTGACTGCAGACATGGGGGATCTATCTGCAAATGGGAGGATTAGACGTGTGGTGGGCTTGGAAGGGGTAGAACAACGCAAGGGGCACTGAGCAGCTTTTAGATGGTACCAGGAAGATGTGAGGCTGGAGGGAGGTTTGCAGGCTGTATCTTTGAGGTCACGGGTGTGGACGGCATGTGAGCAGTTCTCTGAATCTGTGGGGCAAGCAGGATATAGGACGGCTGCAGGGTCAATGTGTGAGCGTAGCGGGGACGGGGTAGGAGGAAGGGATCAGTGAGGGAAGCCTGGTCTCTGAACGACCAGGAGGGGCGAGGACTTCCCGGGTCCTGGGGACGCCTTTGGTCCGCCACCCACAGAGAACGTGGGCGAGGCTCAGTTTCAAAGCCCGACCGCGCCTGGCTCTAGGGCACGCCCTGCGATCTGACAGAGGCGGGCTGCGGAAGGGTCCCCGAGGGCCACCTCGGGCGCTCCCTGGAGAAGACTGGGGGGGCGTGAGCAAGTTCAAAGCGGGCCCCGCCCGGCTCGGCGCGCGGAGCAGGGCGGGGCGGGTGCGGGTGCTGGGAGAAAGGCTGGGCGGCGCGCTGTTGCTAAGCCGGCGCCCCCAGAGACGTTCCCCGTGGCTGTTGCCCGGCGCTGCGCGGCGCGGGGCGGGCGGCGGGAGGGAACGAGGAGAGAGGGCGGAGCGGGTTCCTCGCCGCTCGCGCCGCGCTCGCCCCGCCGTCGAACCGCGGCCCCGCGCCTCCAAGCCCTGCGCCTAGCTCCCGGGCCTCCGAGCCATGCCCGCCGCCTCGCCCGCCCCGCGCCCGCCGCCGCCCCCCGCACGACCCGCCCCCAGCTGCCCTGCTCAGCCCGCCCCGGGTAAGTACCATGCGCTCTGGCGCCCACCAGGTCGGGGCCGCCGCCGGGGTAGGGGAAGCCCTTGTGTCTCCCCGACTCGAGACCCCGCTCCGTGCGCTGTGGGGCCTCAGTGCCGGTCCCGCGGGGGTACCCGGAGCAAGCGCTGTGCGTGTGTGTGTGTGTGTGTGTGTGTGGCCACACCAGCTGAAACTCGCCTGCTCGGGGTCGGGGTTAACGCTGTCCCCATCTGGGTTCCTGTCCCTCGCTGTCCAGAGGGGCTGGCCTGGGAAACGCGGGGGCATCCTGGGAGGTGCGGTGGGGCTGTCGGAGAGGGAAGGCGCCCGCGAGGGAGCCGGGCTTTATTGAGCATGTCGACATGTCAGGTGCTTTACCTAGAGTTGACCTCATTTCATCCATCTTCTCCACAGACCTGTAAGGAAGGTGGATTTATCCCCATTTGTCAGATGAGAAAACAGAGGTTCGCAAGGTCACATGGCTTAATAGCGACCAAGCTGGGATTTAAACCCAGGTTTCCACAGCTCTTGTGACCCAGCTAAAGGAAAGGAAATTCTCCTTAGAACTAGATAAAGAAACACACAAAAGAACTAAAGACTATAGGGGAAAAGGCTAGAGGCAGAGCGTCTGGGCATAAACAGAAAAAAGAAAATGAGTTCATGAAATATCCCATCAATAATTTCAATTATAGGACCGCATTTATACTGCCTTGGGTGTCTGGCTCTGGGGGCGAGGTGTTGTGAGGTGGGAAGAAGACTGTGCAGGGCTGGGCAGAGGCGTCTGGAGACACCTTTTCGGGGTATCCGCCTGCTGGGAGTGGGGGTTGAAGAGAAGTTGTGGAGAGAACTCCGCTGTTATTCATTTCCAACATTAGTTCTCCCTCTGTCTTACCCCCTTCCCTGTGGATTCCATCTCCTTTCATTTACTTGCTGTGTTGTCCAAGATCACAGCTGCCAACTTGAAGCTGGGTCCTTCCTTCCTGATTGTCTTGCCATTAGGTGGTCCTGGGCCTTTATGGTTGTGTTAGGAGCTGTGAAGTTAGTCCACGTCACTGCTTACAGAGGTGATCTGTTGGCTAGTGTTGAGCTGACAATCACAATCACAATGAATGGGGCGTCTAGAGTAGTAGCCAAGCATTGTGCTTATCCTTAAGGGGCAAGGTAGCAAGAAACAGGGACCCCAGGAAGAAAGAAAAAAAGGAAAAGGATGTTGGGTTTGCCTGGCAGCCCAACTTCATAAAAGCATTTCAGTTTAATATTTGGATTGCTTTGGGTGGTGCCAGAAAATGCTTCCCTGGAAAAAGAACAGAGAGGCAGAAAACGATATCTGAAAGATGCTCTGTAACTCATTCCATGAAGGTCTGAAAGGTCTTTGAGCCAGGTACATTTATGGTGAGCTCAAAGAAATGTGAGAACCCCGTGAGGCCGCAGAATAGCTGAGATGGAGTCAGCATTATCATGGTCAGGCTTTGGGCAAAACTTGGAGAAAGGAATACTGGACCCTGGACTGTCACAGGTACTTCAGTGTGACACAGTGTCCCCTCAGAGCCCTTTGTGCACACTGGTACCCTGGGTGCTTTCACTCCCAGCCGCCAGCCCCTCCCCTTCGTTGGAGGATGACCGTCTTTGTTGGGGCTGCTGGAGTCTGCTTGGTCTGAAGGAGCTGAGAGCAAGGCGGGCCTGGGAGTTGCCATCTCCCCTGGGGGCAGCCCCTAACCAATGCCTGATGGGTGCCGGAGTGTATATAGTCCCGCTCCCTTGCCCTTGATTGGGACACAGCCAGGTGTGACGTACTCTGTAGAAATCCACTGTGGTGTGGTGTCACATTGATCTCCAGGGGTCATTGCTGGGTTTGCTTCTCTTTCTGGACTCACGTCTTCACTCCCCTACCAGTTTCTTCCTAGGAATACTTCCCAATAAAACACTTTCCTAGGGATTCCTATCTCAGGATCTGATTCTAGGGAACCCAATCAAACATTTCTAGAGTAGGGCTGTATCATCAGCACTGGGTAGCCTGCGCTAGCCTGCAGAGTGCCTTGGTGTGAATTTTCACAAGGTGCCTCCTAGCAGATGGAGCCCTGTGCCCAGACCATTAACTTCTCATCTGGGTGCCTTCGGCAGTGCCCAACGGGTGGCATGGTGCTTGGGTGTAATGCTCAGAAAAGCAAAACAAAATGGAGAGTTGCTTCATTGTCCCAAGATCTCACTCTTGGCTTCTCTCATCCCCCTTTTAACCAGTTCAAGGGAAATTTCCCTCCTGTGTTTTCCTAAATATTTGAATATTTCAGGCAGGTGTGTTGCTTTTCTCTGGTTACATGTGGAGCTGATTAAATGTCTTAGCTTCTTTCTAAAGACAATAAAGGGAAAGAAAGGGCTGTCTTGATCAGTGGAACCACAATACCACAGACTCCAGGGAGGGTGGGTGTGTCTCCACCAGCCTGGCCTTCCAGGGGGCCTCTGCCTTGACATGGGGTCATTGTGAGGGGCTTGGACGGGCTTCGTTAGTCAGAGGCTCTTGCCTGATGATGTTTCCTTTCCTTGCATCCAGGGGGCTATTGTATCTGGTACCCAGAGTTTCCCACCTTTTCTTTTGGTGGCCTCCTGTTAATGTCTAAATTTGGCCCATCTGGTGGTAACACAGAGCCCCTTTTGAAGATGCATATATGGGGGAGTTCTTTGACAAGGATTTTTTTTTTGTTTTTTGTTTATTTTTTGCGGTATGCAAGCCTCTCACTGCCGTGGCCTCTCCCGCCGCGGAACACAGGCCCCGAACGCGCAGGCTCAGTGGCCACGGCTCACGGGCCCAGCCGCTCCGCGGCACGCAGGATCCTCCTGGACCGGGGCACAAACCCGCGCCCCCTGCATCGTCAGGCGGACTCCCAACAACTGCGCCACCAGGGAAGCCCGACAAGGATGTTTTTAACTGCCTGGTAATGTAGGTCAGAAGAGGGAAATACAGGGAGAGTGGAAGGGGCTGTACTGGGAGTCAGGGAGTTCAGTTCCATCCTATCCCCAGAGGTCTGAGGCTTCCTGGTGATCTGGTGCAAGTCATTCAACTTCTCTGGGAACCTCGGTGTCTTCACCTTTCTTTACTTAATAATAATTATCCAGCCATCCTCAGAGGGCTGTCTGATGATGAAGGGGAAATATTTTCATTGACTCATCAAAGAATCATTTAGCAAGCCCATAAAATCCTTGCCCAGGGAGAACTGAAAGTGTCCCAGGGACAGTGGTGTATGTGGAGGCATGGTGGTGTTGGAAGTAAGTGATGGAATAGAGGGAAATACTGTCCAGCGGCTGTGTGAAGGGGCACGGAGGTCTCCAGAGCTGGTCTGGAAGGCTAAGTGCTTGTGAATGGCAGGGTGCCGTGTAGTGGGTGGTGATGGGAGTTACAACTCTTGAGTCCAGCAGAACTGCCTTCAAATTCTGACTCTGACTCTTCAAAGCTGTATGATGGTGGGCAAGGTACCCAGACACGTTGAGTCTCAGTTTCCTCATTGGTAAAATGGACATGAGCAAATTGTTCTGAGGATTGACTAATACAAAGCAGGGGTCCCCAGCCCCCAAGCTGCAGACCAGTACCGGGGCTTGTGAGGGGCTTGGACAGGCTTTGTTAGTCAGAGGCTCTTGCCTGATGATGTTTCCTTTCCTTGCATCTAGGGGGCTATCGTATCTGGTACCCAGAGTTTCCCACTTTTTCCTTTGGTAGCCTCCTGTTAATGCCTAAACCATCTGGTGGTAACACAGAGCCTCTTTTGAAGATTCGTATGTGGGGGAGTTCTTTGAAAAGGCTGGTCCGTGGCCTGTTAGGAACTGGGCCGCACAGCAGGAGGTGAGTAGTGGGCCGGGCAAGCAAAGCTTCATCTGCTGCTCCCCATTACTCCCCATCGCTCGCATTGCCGCCTGAACCATCCCCCCCTACCCGCCCCCCCCGTCTTGTCTTCCATGAAACTGGTCCCTGGTGCCATAAAGGCTGGGGACCGCTGATGTAAAGCACTTTGCAGATATTATTACGAAGAGAAAGTACTGTTATTTTTTTTCATGAGTTTTTTTCTTCTTCCAGTTTTATTGAGATATAATTGCATACATCAGTGTATAGAAGTATTGTTATTAAAGTTACCTTTCAGGTTGGAGAGATTCTGTTTGGGTGCCTTGGGCCAGTGCTTCTCAAATGTTATTGGGCATATGAATCATTTGGGGATCTTGCTAAAATGTGGATTCTGACCCAGGAGTCGGGATGGAGCCTGAGGTTCTGCTTTTCTCACTAGCTCCTCAGTTCTTAAGTGTGGACCACACTTTGAGTACAAGGCCCTAGGCTGCTCCCCTCGTCCCCCGACCCCGCCGCCCCAGGTAAAGTCTGAGTCCTCCCTGGGGGCTGAAGAGCAATGTGTTTGGGGAGATGATGGGGAGGGTTCAGGATTCCTTGGCGTGTCTGGCCTGGGACTGGGGCAGAGACAGCTGAGACTCTCTGGTCTTGTTGCTGTTGAGTCAGGTGTTTCCTCCAGGGGCGTGATGGATCTAACTTAACTTCCTTCCAGTGCCTTAGGACCAGCCCCCTGGAGGAAGCTCTTCCTGGCCAAATGGCCAAATCCTGCCTACTTCTGCTGCATGCTGGTCTTGATAGTGTGGAGATGAATAAGCCACTGACCCTGCCACAGTGTGTTTGGAGGTGGGGTAGGGACAGGCATGTAAACGTGTAATTATCACATGGCAAGATAAGCATTCTGTAGAGTTGATGGGTAATGGTGAAGGGGGGAAGAGGGTTGGAAAATGGAGGGAAATGTCCTGGTGGTAATTATATCTGAACCAGGTTTCAAAGGATGAATCACAATGGCAGGATAGGGAAGAGGGCAGAAGAGTGTGGGGAATGACATTCTAGGATTAAGGAACAGCATGTGCAAAGGTAAGGTGGTGCCATGAATCAACTTGATGTGTTCAAGTCATTGAACTAAACGTTGTTTGGAGCCTGGAGTATGATGGGAAGGGCTTGGTCAGTGAGGTAGACTGCTGTTCCCGAAGATGTATTAGTGAGGATAGGCTAAGCTCTGCTGCAGTAACAAATCAGCTTCATCATCTAGTAGCTTCACACAACAATAGTTACTTCTCACTTCCACTGTGTGTCCTTCCTAGGTCAGTGGAGGGCCAAGCTGACAGAGCTTTCCCATCTTGCAGCCACACCATTTGGAAAAGTTGGCCTATGTGGTCACCAGTGTAGGAAGAGATTGTGGGAGAGTTACTCTCTGGCTCTTCTGTGTTTCAGCCTAGAGCTGATGCATCGTTGCTTATGCCACAGCCCGTTGGCCAGAACCAATGGTGAGGGGGCTGGGAAACAATGAGGGGTGTGCGGATGAAAGTTCAGAGAATGTCACTGTCTCTCCCACGTATGCCTTGTTTTGTAGCTTAAACCTCATTCTGAAAGCCCAAGTTTCTCAAATGGGAGTAATATATGAATTTATTTAAAGGAAAAAGAAATCTTATAGCATCTAGTGGTGGCTTAAATTATTTTTATTATAGTGCAATTCAAATATGTCTAAGCATTTTATATTTAGAGCTCTCATATGACCATAAAACCAAAACAAATATATGAATAAAATATCAACACAGCTACAAATCGAGTAAATTCAGATTAAGTCCATGAATTTAATGTGATGGATGAAGTCACTCTTGCTAAAACCAAATCATTGTTTCTGGGTCTAAAAACAGTTGTTCCATTCTTATGGGAGGCTGTGGGCCGTACCACATGGGTTATATGATGGCTTAATTTTCTCATCAGTTTCCTTTGTCTCTATTAAGTCTGACTTGTTTTCTCATTGGCCTGTGACAATTAAAATAATAATAATCATCATATTTCTTATTGCCAACTATACCATAAATGCAGGAATACACACAGTGGAATTATGTGGCAGTACTTGGTCATAACATGCTCATTTGGATGTTCTAGAATATGTTTCTATTGATATTCTATTAAAAAGATGCTCATTAAAGTGAAAGCACAAAGTTAAACAAAAAATAATTTTGGAGAACTTGTGAACCCCCAGAATATGTCTGAGGATCCCGCAGAATTTGAGAAACAGGTGGAAACCCACTGGAGTGTTTAGTTGAGGCAGGGGAAAGATGACCCACTTTATGGTTTAGAGACCTCACTTCGTCCAGGTGTGTGGGAAGGTGAGGGGTAGGAAGAAGAGCCAGAGACAGATGGTTCGGGTCCGATGTCATGGTGGAGGAGGGGCATTCAAGCAGCAAGTAGTTAAGAGAATGGAGAGGAGGTGTCAGATTTGAGAGACATTTAGGAAGTAGAGGGAGTTCCCTGGCGGCCCAGTGGTTAGTACTTGGCACTTCCACTGCTGAGGGCCCAGGTTCAATCCCTGGTAGGGGAACTAAGACCCCATGAGCCATGTGGCGTGGCCCAAAAAAAAAAAAAAAAAAAAGTAAATGGAATCTCCAGGACTTGGAGTGGAGATTGACTGGATGTGGGCAGTGAAGGAAGGGAATGGGAGTCCCAGCTGACTCTTGGTTGGGGGGGTGGGCAGGGGACAGGGTTGATGGTGCCGCTGCCCAGGGGGAGGAGAGGGAGCACCACACGCATCCACGGGAAGAACAGATGAGCTTTAGGGCAGAGCTTTTTTTTTTTTTTTTTTTTTTGCGGTACGCGGGCCTCTCACTGCTGTGGCCTCTCCCGTTGCAGAGCACAGGCTCCGGACGCGCAGGCCCAGCGGCCATGGCTCACGGGCCCAGCCGCTCCGCGGCATGTGGGATCTTCCCGGACCGGGGGCACGAAGCCGTGTCCCCTGCATCGGCAGGCGGACTCTCAACCACTGCACCACCAGGGAAGCCCCTAGGGCAGAGCTTTGTTCAGCCACATCCACCATCCCACCTTTGCTAACTGACTTGAGCCCTCCTGAACCAGTTTCCGAGGAGCTGTTGCATCTTGGGGTATCTGTTCTTTCCTCTCCAGGACATTTAGTTAGGGTTCATTCGGATGCTCTGAGTTAGCCTGTCTCTTGTGAGTGCTGCTTCTGACCCATGGGAGAGGGCTCGGTAACACTTTGCCTAATTAATCACACACTTGTTTTGTCTTCTGTATGTTTGAGGACAGTGAAAAACATTTGAAAAATTGGGGATGGTTTTGAGATTGAAGCTGTCATCCCATATCATGTGAGCTTAGTGATCTGCCTTCAGTATTTTTTTGTTTGTTTGTTTGTTTTTGTGTGTGCGTGTGTGGGTTTTTTTTTGCGGTACTGGGCCTCTCACTGTTGTGGCCTCTCCCTTGCGGAGCACAGGCTCCAGATGCGCAGGCTCAGCGGCCATGGCTCACGGGCCCAGCCGCTCCGCGGCATGTGGGATCTTCCCGGACCGGGGCACGAACCTGTGTCCGCTACATCAGCAGGCGGACTCCTAACCACTGCGCCACCAGGGAAGCTCTGCCTTCAGTTTTTAAGAGCACCAACGATTCGCTTTCCACTCTGTGTTTTTGGACAGAGAAGCTCAAAATTCTCCGAGGAGAGAGCAGGCGTGCTGCCAGTTAAATGGAAGCCTGGAAAAAAAAGAAGTATGGAAATTGCACTTTGTTGAAGCAGAGGGCAGAAAACACGAGGCCACCCAAACACACAAGTAAAAATGTCACAGAAACAAATCTCTGGTGGTTAGAGTGAAATCTTGTGTTAATGAAGGTTTTCAGCATTAATTAATTTAAAAGGTAGCTTGGTATTTCCTCTTTGTGTGAACCTAACACACCAACGGGACCAAGCTGCTGGAAGTGGCTTCCATCCTGCCTGTCCTCACGCCTGACAAATTTCCACTTGTCTCTTGGCGTCTTCGTAGGCATCACCTTCATGGCAGCACCTCCCAGGCCCTCCAGGGATACGTGTGCCCTTCCTCTGCTCCGTCTCTTTGGAACTTGTGATAAATGGTTTGTAAGCAAATGCTTACCGGTCACCCCCAGAGACCACATACTACTTGTGAACAGGCTTGGAATCCCCCCAAACTTGTGGAGCATTTTTCCTAACAGCCATCTCCACACCCACAAACTAGTCCAGGGCACCCTTCAAGGAGCATCTTTGGATCTCAGGGCCGATTGGATGAGCAGATCTCCCAGCAATAATAGCCTTGGTTTTAGGAGTATCTTTCCAGGAATGGGTTGGATGAAGCTGGTTGTTCAGTTTCATTCACATGCTTTGTTGGTTTCGGATTGGCTACAACTAGAATCCTCTGGAGCTTGGGTCTTTATATAGAGACAGCTGGTGCTCTCCAGATATCCACATGCTTCCCTTCTTTAGCAGATGCTATAAGTCCCTGCCCACAGTCCTCATTCTGATGTTTCCCCTACAATGCACTGCAATCCTACTGGAGGGCTTTCTCTGGTTGCAGGGGCATGGTTGGACCATTCTTGGGGAAAGCCAGAAGTTCTGGGTAGTTAGTGCTCCTAGAAGCAGCCCTGAACCACTGATAGAGGGGAATGGGTGGATGCATATCACAGTTTCCTTGCCCCACTGGTGGGCCAACCCTTGGGCATGCTCTACCTGTTCTCCCCAGAGGTTCCCAGCAGAGCTGAGTCCAGGTTGCTCACAGCAGTAACCTGCTCATTCATGATGCTGTACTGCCTCATTTCTTTCGCCTCCTCCAGTACATCCCAGGATCACCTCCCCAATAAACCCAAATCCTTTCCCCAGCCTCTGCTTTGGGGAGAGTCCAACCCAAGACCTTTGGGTTGGTTGGGGCCACTGGACTATGGGTGGAAGTGCTGTGTGTCACTTCTCACGAAAGCAGGCACTGCCATTGTGTCTCTCCCACCACTGCGGCAACCCGGGAGGATGTGCTATGGAGGAAGGCTGCTTAGTCCACATGAGATTTCATAGGAGCAAGAACCTTTTATTATCGTAGCCACTGAGCTTCTTGGCATTTATCAGTTGAGGCACCTACCTGACACGTAGCATTAGCCCTGTCCCTGTGGGGTGCCAACACTTAAGTTAGCCCATCCTTCATTTCTCCATCCTGTTCTGATAAAGTGTAAAAAGTATAAAAAGTTACCAAATTAGATATTAGGAAATCACTGATGATCACCAGGAACCATTCTTTCACTTACCTTTATTTATTTATTTATTTATAATTTTTATTGGAGTGTAGTTGATTTACAATGTTGTGTTAGTTTCAGGTGTACAGCAAAGTGAATCAGTTATACATCTATCCACTCTTTTTTTTTTTTACATTCTTTTCCCATGTAGGCCATCACACAGTATTGAATAGAGTTCCCTGTGCTATACCTCTGGTTCTTATTAGTTATCTATTTTATATATAGTAGTATGTATATGTCAATCCCAATCTCCCTATTTATCCCTCCCCACCCCCATCTCCTGGTAACCATAGTTTGTTTTCTACATCCGTGACTCTTTTGTAAATAAGTTTTGTAAATAAGTTTTTGTAAATAAGGTTTTGTAAATAAGGTTTTGTAAATAAGTTCATTTGTACCCTTTCTTTTGGCTCACATATATTTATTGAGTGTCTACTATATGCCACTGTGGTAGGCACAGCAATTTTTATTAATTTCAATTTAAATTGAAAATAGCCACATGTAGCTGATGGCTATTGTATCAGAACAGACCTAGAGAGCTGGGGAGACAGATTAAAGCATCTGTAAATGTTGTAGAGCAAAAGCAAATGTTGTAACACCAATAGTGGTAAGTTTCCATGAAGAAGAAGCAAGATGAGTGAAGAAGGAGGTGGAGCCGGTTGAGGGTCTTCATACGTGTTACATAGACATATTCATACATATTGAGAGTGGGTTGAAGGCTTCTTGGAGAAATGATATTAGATCCATTGCAGACCTGAACAAAGGTAAGAACGGTGTATGAAAGAAATAGCTTGAAGACACTCGAGGCATCTCTGGGTAATTCATTGCCTTTTGTTTTTAATGAAACACAAGAGAAGGAATGCATTCTACTTACGAATTTGGAAAATGCCACGAAACACAAAAACACTTAGTGTTCATTCTTTTTAAAAAATTTTTTTTTCTTTTTTTTTAATTTAAAGACCTCTTGGGACTTCCCTGGCGGTCTAGTAGTTAGGACTCTGCGCTTTGAATGCAGGGGGTGAGGGTTCCATCCCTGGTTGGGGAAACGAGGATCCCACATGCCGCTCAGCGTGGCCCCCCGCCAAAATAAAATAAAATAATAAACTATAAAGACTTCTCATAATTTGGGGCAGTGGTGTGGGTCTGTGTTCCCTAGAAGCAGAACTTGCGATTGGGATTCTTGTGCATGTGATTTTGGGGGGAGGGCCGGCAGGAGAAGGGGGTAGGGGAGCGAGGTGAGCGGGAGACACAGCTAAGCAAGGATGTGGTCTCAGCTGGGAGTTCTGGGGCTTGCACTGCACCAAGGAGCTGGTCTTACCGTGGGCTAAGGAGCCTGTCTTTTGTACCCTTCCTGTCGCCATCAGTCATAAGAGCTGGTGAGTGGCAGCCGCTGCCTGGTAAGAGCATCTGGGTGGGCACCTGCAGGGTCCATGACGGTGCTGACCCCAGAGTGTGTTGATGACTGAGTAGCTTTCGATAGATTTGGGGGCAGAAACAGCTGAAAAGTCCTGAGTACAGGATTGCTTCGATCACCCGGCACATTCTGAGGATTGTGAACTCAACCACGAGGCTGTTTCCCTGCACATGACTATGGATTTACTGGGTTCATTCATGGAATACCTGTTTACGGATGGTCTACCACACATGCCTGGCATCAGGGCTGGGAGTTTGGAATCTTGCCAAGCAAGGCCCATTTACTTAGTAGACTCCATCCCTGCAAATCATATATTTTGGGGCAAACGCCAAGAGATAGCATTGCAGGGGATCCTGAAGAAGCTTAACCACAGCTAGAGAAGCCAGAGCTGCCAAGGTCTACCCCCATCAAGGCTCGGAAGGCAGCAGTCTTTGTGGAAATATTTGTAAAGGATGCTCTCAAAAAGCCTAGATGCAGCAGTCGGTCTGTTTGAGTGAACCACCTAAGTTTCTGTGCACTGAGATTGGCTTCTTAATAGAAGAGCTGTAGGCTTGGTGCTGCCGTTGTCAATCTGATTTAACCACGAGGGACTGAATGCTTACTATATGCAGGTGACCTTCTGCCTGCCATCTTGCTATGGTCTTTGTAGCCATCCTGGGAGGTGGGGCTGGTGGTGGCCATGCAGGCTCCCATGGCAGTGAGGACCACGAGGTACTCTGACAGCAGAGGTGTAGGCGAGGCCCCCCTTGACTCTGGCACTCAGGGTGGATATTGGGGCCGCTGGTAGAGCTTTACGGAACCTGTTGGATGCAGTCAGGGTCTTGGCACTGCGATTTCCCCTACTTTCCAATGAGAGGAAAACCAAACCCGGTTTTAATTCCCTAAAGGAAGAAAAGTTTGTACCTTAATCTGCTTTCCCCTAGCATCACTCTTCTTTGTTTGGAATCTTAGTTAACTTCAGGGAGTTGTTTTTTTAGATCATCCTGTCTACGGGGATATCAGGGACGAGCTCACTTGTTTATTGCCAGCTTCAGGAGCACTGGGTGACTATTTTACCAAGTTGGGATGCTGGATGGCTTAATAACTGGAGTAAAGCTAAAGTGAGGCTGCTTTGCGTAGGTATTGTTGCCTGTTGAGGAGTCTGCGTCTGGCTCCATTTCCTCTGGATGATCCCTTGAGCTTTGCTTTATTCCATGGTTACAAATGACTCCCCCAAACCTGTCTGAACCATTGCTCCAAAAGATTCAGGATCTGTGGAAGAATTCTTTCAGTTCTTACTAACTAGCCGTGCGGCCTTGGGCTAATTGCTTACTCTCTCTGATCAGCAGTTGTATCTAAAAATTGAGGGTGTTGGGCTACTGGCCCTTTCAGGTCGAACACGCAAAGATTTTCACCCACACAGCCTTTGCGTCCAACACACGGGTGCTTCTTAAGATCCTCCTTTGCATCTTTCTTAGATTGGATCCATGGCATTACTTTTGTTTACAAAGGATGCATATTTCCACGTAAGCAATTTATCGGTAAATCCAATCAATCATGTAATGACCACGCCTTAAATATTTATGTAAAGTTCTTCCTCAGCCTGGTGTATCTGAACCTCAGCTACTTAGGGTATTTATTTCTTCTTGAGTGAACTTTGATAATATGTATCTTCTTGGGATCCATCCATTTCATTAAGTTGTCTTATTTATTGGCTCAAAATTATTCATCATGTTCCTTTATTATTTTACATGAGCAGCCCCAGTGTTTTCCAAATGTGTCACTTCTCCTGAATATGAATGAAAACTATGTATATTTTTGTAACAGTTCCTCTTAAATTGTTTTACTCGCTTGCTATTTAATTATATTGTACGTGGAGGTTGTCTTAACCAAGAAGTCAGAATCGTTTAAAAACCACTTTCTAAAGAATCCACAAGCTCTTTGCCTCCTCTGTCCTTACAATAATGGCAGAGTTTTGTTTTTTGGTTTTTTCCACACCGCACAGCATGTGAGGTCTTAGTTCCCCGACCAGGGATTGAACCTGAGCCCGTGGCAGTGACAGTGCAGAGTCCTAACCACTGGACTGCCAGGGAGGTCCCAATAATGGATAGTGGAGCTCTGTGCCTGCCCCTCAGATAAGCATCTGATAATGAGGGGTGAGAGTCTGCAGGGAGGCACTGGCGGATGGTGCAAATATTCCAGGTGCCTTTATGTCAATCTAAGATCCGTCCAACCAAAGCACAGAGATGTAGAAATGAATGAGAAGTGCTCATCTCTCTACAAAAAAGATGATGGAGGAGTTTGCTTTCAGAATGATTTCTGCAGCCTCACCTATAGGGATGGAGTGTGCTACAGCTCTGTCTAGCCCAGTGCTTGAATGTTGTTGTGACACAGTCCCGTGGAGATCAGTAGGCTGGTGAAGACCTTGGGGTGCAATAATCAGACAGAAGAAGGAAAATAGGAAGCCTTGCGGGCATCAGGTCAGCTGGAGACAGGTCCCAAGGTGGGATGTACTTTAGTGCTCCCTCTCCAAATAAACACACCCCCTTGAGCCTCCCTGAACAGTACTGAGAAAGGCAAAACTCAGCCCACATCAAGGTTATTATGAATCTCTGATCTGTAACAGACAATTGGGATTAAAAGTCCATATCATAGGAAACCACAGCCCGGCCTGGGAGCC
The DNA here is from genome assembly GCF_951394435.1 of Stenella coeruleoalba. NCBI lineage: Eukaryota > Metazoa > Chordata > Mammalia > Artiodactyla > Delphinidae > Stenella > Stenella coeruleoalba. Next base: position 56,369,113 of record NC_137156.1, read on the forward strand.
ATGCCGTCTTGGAATTTTACTGAGTGAGTGGTGACATCCCAGGGATGCGATCGTGGGTGAGTTGGCAACTGTTGGGAGGAAACATTAAACCCAGGGGTCAGACCGAAAGAGAAGCTGTCCCCAGGGGAAGCCTCAGTCAAAGCAAACCTGTATCGGATGTCACAAAGGAGGACAACGTGAGGGACAACAGTGGCACACAGGGCAGCAAAAGCAAAAAGAGGAGCGTGCAGGCTTCGCATGATGGAATAATCAGAAGGCGGGAGAAGGGTTCACCTGGAGGACCTGCAGTTGGAGAGAAGGTTATTGTCGTGGTCACTGGCATGTCCGAGGCCTCACCAGCCTGGGAGCAAACGAGGCCATGTTAATATTAATGCCCAGCGTGGAGTCCCAGCGGCCCTGCCTGCTCTCACAGGACCTCGGCCCAAGTCCTCAGAGTCCCCCGGGGAGGACGTCACCTGCGCTCAGGTGCACCGTGGCTCCTCTTCTTCCTCCAGTCATGATGTCCCTCCTCACTTCCCCTGGCCTTGCTGTCCCCTGGCTGCCAATGTGTCCCCAGGGCACCGCCTTGCCCCCTCCTGCTGCGCTGGGGAGGCAGGGGGCTGGTTCTCTGCTTACTCTGTTGTACCTCCGCATTTGGGTTCCAGTGCCTCGCACAGGCTTTCAAAACACATCTCCCTCAGCGTCCATCCTTAACCCTGTGTTCCAAGGCTTGGAGGGCAGGGCATAGATGCCAAGCTGTCCCCTCTTTTGTCATTGCCCCCGGGCCTGATCTCCTCCCAGGTGTCCGTTATACCTGGGAACAGAACATCTCCTTTGCCCCCTTTGCCCGCTCCCTTCCTGCCCATTTGGCAACTGGTGCAAATAGGTCCCAGCCCTGGGCCACTGGCTGCCTTGGATCCCAGTTTGGATTTGGTTGAGTCACACTGCCATGCTCTCGGGGTTAATCAAATGGATATGTACGAGTCCAAGGACCTTCTGATCCCTCCCGTTGTGCTCTGTATACTTTGGTTCCACTAACTGGTTTGATGAAGTAAGAGACAGTCCAAAGCAGTGCTCCTCAAACTTCAGTGTGCATCAGATCATCTGGAGATCTTGTTAAAATGCAGAATCTGATTCTGTAGGTCTGGAGTGGGGTCTGAAATCCTGCATTTCTAATGATCTCCCAGGGGATACCGATGCTGCTGGTCCACTCTGGGTAGTCAAATCCTTCATCGCTCCCTCCCCCGTTTCTGTTTGCTGTACTTGAAAGAAAACCGTTTGGCAAGGAAATCATGAGTGGATTTTGTGTTCCACCGCACGGGTGATGTCCTGTTTTGATTACCTATCACACATCGCTTATTCACATTATGAAAATAAAGATACTGTTTGTTATAACACTACTTTAGGGAATCGTTTATGGGCCGCTTTCAAAATGCTAATGGTTGACCAGCATTCCTGGAAGGATACTTGGAACTTCTCTCTATAGCTTAATTCTATAGCTTTGCTTCTCAAAGTGTGGTCCTTGGGCCTGCAGCATTGTATCACATGGGACCGTGTTAGAGCTGCAGAATCTCAGCCCCACCCTCGACCTGGACTGACTGAGTTGGGACCTGCACTTTAACGCGGTCCCCAGTGGTGTGTGTGCACATTAGCATTTGAGAAGCCCTGCCCTGTAGAACACGGTATATCGGAAATGGGAGGTGCTGGCTTTGCCACTTTAGCAGGATGCTCAAAGGAGGCAGGTGAGTGACAACAGGGAAAAGTTCATACTTCGGTCGTCAGTCCTTTTTGTCTTGGTGTGACCTGGGACATCTGGGGAGAGAGGAGAATACCTTCTGGCTTGCATGGAGTATGAAGATTCTTCAGACAAAATAAAACTAGCAGAGGAGGAAGTGGAAACTGTGATGTGATTATGAGATGGGTAGACTATGCAAGACCAGATCAGGGTGAGCGGAAAACTGAGGGAGGGAGGATGAGAATTATTGAGCGTGGTCAGAGATTAGCTTTGAAAACGAGGAACGACATGTAAGCTGGTTCACTTTAGAATCCCCTTGTAAACAACAGAAGCACTGCATAAAATGCATCACAATTTCAAGGTAGCTGGGACAGTAAAGGTCATCGTTAAATCAGCGAGGAGCTTAGAAAAAATGTATCAGGTATCTGTTGTAACAAGGACTGGCAAACATCCCTCACCGAGAGACCATAGAGGGCTCTTGTGCCAACATGCTGAGAGGCACTTGGGGAATTGGCATGAGAAGGTCAGCAGGTAAAAAACAACCCAAAACTGGGGCACTTCTGAGATGAGAACTGGAAAACGTCTTTTTAATTACTCTGTTTCGGATGGCTTGGTTGATGTCCTCCTGGTAATAAAGAAGATTAGGTAGCAATGACGTTAATTAGAGTGTCATCAGTGATGACAGACAATAAATAGCATGGCATTTCATTTTATTACCTTACCCTTGTTAATTTCCCCAGTTTTGATCAATACAGCCATTGGCCAGGCCTCCCAGTTATGAAACAGTAGCATTTTCGAGGCTTAGTAAAGGGCTGCGTTCCAATTTTTTATTCGTTTAGGAAATCCTCCTTGGGATGTTTGCATAATCAAATATAAGTTCGCAAATGTTTCTCCTGCCTCAGATTTGCATATGAGCAAAATGAGTTTGTTCCCAAACAAAGCCCTGGAAAAAGCCCAGGACAAATGATTACTCAGTGAAAAGGAAAATGATTTCAGCCAGTTCCACTCCATCTCCCACAGAAGAATGGAGGTGAATCGTCTCTTAGCACTGCCTACTGAGGCCATAAGTCTGGTGACACCATTAAGGAATGAAAGGTTGATAAAAGGGAAAGTATTTCAAGTGGAGCTTCCCTGCTAGGAAGGGGGATTACATGTCATTGGATGCATTACATTGACTTTTATTTGCCAGGCATTTTTGTGTTGTTGCATTGCATATTACCAGATGTTTTAAAACACCAATTTCCATTTCTTTTAATACTCAGGATTAGTAAATGCTTAAAGAGTGATTATGTATTATTTATATCCTATAGCAATTTGGGTGTGATTCTCCTATTTCTTTTTCTAGCATGTTATTATAGGAGCCAAGGCAAGAATTCCAAAGTGGATGCCGACCTTGGACGTAGTTTTTCTTTGTGGTGTAATTAGGCATATGGGTTATGGTTAAAAAATGACTAGGAAGGGACTTGGCTGGTGGTGCAGTGGTTAAGACTCCACGCCCCCAATGCAGGGGGCCTGAGTTCGATCCCTGGTCAGGGAACTAAATCCCACATGGCATGCCGCAACCAAGTGTTTGCATGCCACAACTAAGGAGGCTGAGTGTCGCAAATAAGGAGCCCGCCTGCTGCAACTAAGACCCAGCACAACCAAATTAAATAAATAAGTATATATATATATATATATATATATATTTAAATGACTAGGAAAATGTACACTTCCTTTGTTCTGATGAAAGAAGATAAGGAAAAGCTTCATTTTAGCAGTATATTTTCATTACTTTGTCTTGACCCTAAACTTGATGATTAGCAGCCTGAACAAAGGAATAATAAATGATTAGAAAAGAAACTGGGTTCATGTGATTTCCAGTCATTTTGGTAGCCTTTTCAGTGGAAAAACATAGAGATGACCGTTGTGAAACTGGGTTATGTTAATTCATCTGAATTGTGGTATCAGATAGGAGGCACAGTTGCTAGGAGCCAAACCCATTAGAGGTAATAACAGCAAAATGCTTATGCAGTAACTGAGCTTATTGGCTCACACCAGTCAGGTAATTCTAGGATCAGTGAACGTGAAGTTTCTCTCCCCACAGGAGCTGTATGCTTAGATCTGCCCAAGTGTTTCTCTTAATATCCTGTCCCTACTGGTTTTCTATTTCAGTCACTACATAAATGACAAATTCACCCTGCTGAGTCACATTTAGCATCGTGTACTCTTTGCCCTTGACATGTACGTGGATTTGGGGGAAAACCAAGGTTACAAGAGGTTGGAGAGGGAGAGGGAAGAAAATAAACACAGTCTGAGTGCCCACTCTGTGCTAAGCAGCAGGCAGGGGTGAGGTACCAAGTTTAGCCCATGTAGAAACTGAGGCTCAGAAATATCACATAATGTTCCCAAGGTCACACAGCTACTTAGAGCCTGGTAGGACCAGGATTTAAATTAGAGCTTCTGACCCCATGTTCACGTTCTTTGTGCAACTCTAAAATGAAGCTTTCACAAAACTCTGAAGAAATACACTGCTCTTCCCTGCCTTTATTAGCTGTTCTTGACAAATGCTACCTTGGCACATTTACTGGTAGTCAGTGGATGTCTGTGATCGTGTTTTCTGCAACGTTACTTGTTTCATCTAGTTAAGGTCTGTTGTGGGATGTCTACCAATGTGGAAACTAATGACACTCAATTATTTACAGGGAGAGCCAGAAGCCTGAGACATGATATATGTGCTGATGTTAGGACTGAAAACGGGTTTCCCAAATCTCATGTGCTTATCATATGTACTAGGACAGAGGAGGAGAGTTTGCATAATCCACAGTCTCTGCCTTTGGAGAGCCTGAGTTTAGTTGAGAATACTTACACCTTTGAAGATAAAGTAACAGTGAGCTGAGGTGTGCAAAAGGAAGGGTCTCAAGCATTCAAATGAAATGTTTCATGAATGAACAGAGAGTCAGACGAGGGAGCTCTGACTGTGAACTTGTGAAGTCAGGGAGGGTTTGGTGGTGGATACGGGTCTCAGGTCTTACATGATGGTGAGGCTCGGATGAGTGCGAGAGTGACGGTGGAGTCGGGTTGGGATGGGTGAGGGGCCGCTGGATGAGGGAGCGCCTTCCATGTCAAGGGTTTGGCCCTCAAAGCTGCTACTAAGGAGTCACCATAGGCTCTTGAGCAGAGGAGTGGCTTCGTGAAAGTTCTGCTGCATGCATGGGCTTGATGGGTGCTGGGGAAAAACCCTGTAGACATTTGTATTGGGGGCGTTTGAGGCAAAAGCAGCAGTATTGTCAGGTTGAGTCAATTTATGTTGCTGTACGAAATTAACCAAAAAATGATGCTACAAGAGCACCTTTTTCTGTACCCTTTCCTGGAAGCTGCTGGCTAGTGGCTGAGGACTGGGGATTAGGATGTTTAATTTTTACTATCTATACCTCAATTAACTATTTATTGTTGGTGTAGGGACACAGGAGGAGTTATTATCCTAGATCATGTTAGGTTGAGCCATATGAAATTTCCATATGAAAATTCCATATGAAATTTCCATATGAAATTTCCATGGGGTAATTGGTAGAACTACTGGTAATTTCATATGGTTCCACTTAATTGATTTTGTAAGTTGTTGTTGGAGACGAGTGGACACAGTCAGGTTATCTGGGTAGGTCCTGGGATAGCGCTGCTTACAGCCAGCCCCAGAGGCCTTGAGGGTGCCGTTTTCCTTGGGAGATGGGACTGTTCCTGGAGACTGAGCCCAGGGCCCCAGGGGCGTGCCAGGCTCTTCCTCTCCCTAATATTTGCTCTCCCTGCCTATGGACCAGGCATTCAGAATCTCCTGATTTTTTTTCTAAAGGAGAAAAATTTGCTCTGGACCAAGAACTTTAAAGGAGAAAGGAGGGCTTGTGGAAGAGAGGATAAAAATAATTGCATCTTGGGACTTCCCTGGTGGTCCAGGGATTAAGACTTTGCACTTCCACTGCAGGGTGTGTGGTTGGATGCCTGGTCGCAGAACGAAGATCCCGCAGGCCCTGCAGCGCGGCCAAAATAATAATAATAATAATAATAATAATAATAATAATAATAATAATAATTGCATCTTGAGGTTGTGTTTTCCCAGGACTCCCCAGTAGCACAATGCAGACAGAACCAGAAGTGCCATTCCTGTAGCTCCTAATTATGTTGGGAAGGAGAGGGACCGAGTTCTCACTCTGGCCCCAGATTACAGAGGCTTTAAGTGAGTTTGAGAACGCCTGGGCAGTGGGCTGCGCATGCGTGACGGTGGTGATAGAGGCTGAGCTGCACTGTCTTCACATCCTTTGTGTCCGCACCCTGGGATGGGGCCACTCCTGTGGAGCCTCTCTTGGATTCAGGGATGGAGTGTGCCCAGAGTGCTCTCCTAACCGCCGGGAATGAGGACAGCTTCTGAGCTAGGGTCTGCAGAAACTGGCTGGGCACAAGCATCCCAGAACGTGCCCATCCCTCCCCCCGACCACTGCCCTCAGACTCTGGGTACCACAGGGCCTAGTCATCTGTCATTACACTCAAACTGCACAGTTTCACTATTTGGGACCCTGAGGTCTCATCACGACTTGCCTCTTTTGTCCTAAGTCACCACTCAACATGTGACCCACAGTGTCTGTCCTGTTCCAGGAGGACTGGTGTGTGTCTCCTGACATCCCATCTTGGACCTCCTTTGGGCCCCTCCTGAGCCCCCTTCCATAAACTCTCCTGCATCCCTAGGGTATTCACAGAATGTTCCTTTGTCCTCCTGATTCTCCCCTGAACCTTCCCTGGAATAGAGAATTCTTTTCCCTTTCCTTAGCCTGACAAATATGTATTGAGGGTCCCATTCTGTGAGAAGCACCCTAAGGAAAACAAATGAGAAGACTTAGTCCCTTTGCACACATGCAGCTGAAGGTTACCTTCCTTGGCATCCTTCCTGTTTCCTGAGGAAACATGAACTAGTGTGACTGCTGGAGACCTCTCTTCTCCTCTCTCAGCATCAACCCTCTCAGCCAAAAATGGAGGCAGATCAGAGAGACTATGAGAAGAAAGGAACAACAGATGTACATAAATAAATAGTTTAGCTGTAAACAGGACTGGTAAGCTCCCTCAGCATGTGGGAAGATCAGTACCAGCCACCACTTGTCATCTAATCGGACACCTGTGTCTAGATGGAAATCATCTCAGAACAGATTGTATGTTATAATTAAAAACCAAAAACACATTCTGTGTCAATATGCTGGGCCAAATTGCCCATGCTGGCACAACTGGACTTTCTGCTACAATTCAAATGCACTTAAAAATTATCATTTTGGGGGAGACCTTCAAGATGGTGGAGGAGTAAGACGTGGAGATCAGCTTCCTCCCCACAAATACATCAGAAATACATCTACATGTGGAACAACTCCTACAGAACACCTACTGAACGCTGGCAGAAGACCTCAGACTTCCCAAAAGGCAAGAAACTCCCCACATACCTGGGTAGGGCAAAAGGAAAAAAAAAAACAGAGACAAAAGAATAGGGATGGGACCTGCGTCTCAGGGAGGGAGCTGTGAAAGAGGAAAAGTTTCCACACTAGGAAGCCCCTTCACTGGCGGAGACGGTGGGTTGCCAGGGGGAAGCTTCGGAGCCACGGAGGAGAGCGCAACAACAGGGATGCAGAGGGCAAAGTGGAGAGATTCCCGCACAGAGGATCGGTGCCGACCAGCACTCACCAGCCTGAGAGGCTTGTCTGCTCACCCACCGGGACGGGTGGGGGCTGGGAGCTGAGACTTGAGCCTCGGAGGTCAGATCGCAGGGAGAGGACTGGGGTTGGCTGCGTGAACACAGGATGAAGGGGGCTAGTGCGCCACAGCCAGGCAGGAGGGAGTCCGGGAAAAAGTCTGGAACTGCCGAAGAGGCAAGAGACTTTTTCTTGCTGCTTTGTTTCCTGGTGCGGGAGGAGAGGGGATTCAGAGTGCCGCTTAAAGGAGCTCCAGAGATGGGCGCCAGCCGCGGCTAACAGCGTGGACCCCAGAGACGGGGCATGAAACACTAAGGCTGCTGCTGCAGCCACCAAGAAGCCTGTGTGCAAGCACAGGTCACCATCCACACCTCCCCTCCCGGGAACCTGTGCAGCCCGCCACTGCCAGGGTCCTGTGATCCAGGGACAACTTCCTGGAGAGAACACATGGCGCACCTCAGGCTGTTGCGATGTCATGCCGGCTTCTGCCTCCGCAGGCTCGCCCCGCATTCCATACCCCTCCCTCCCCCCGGCCTGAGTGAGCCAGAGCCCCCTAATGAGCTGCTGCTTTAACCCCGTCCTGTCTGAGCGAAGAACAGACGCCCTCAGGCGACCTACACGCAGAGGCGCAGAGGCGGGGCCAAATCCAAAGCTGAACCCCAGGAGCTGTGCAGACAAAGAAGAGAAAGGGAAATCTCTCCCAGCAGCCTCAGGAGCAGTGGATTAAATCTCCACAATCAACTTGATGTACCCTGCATCAGTGGAACACCTGAATAGACAACAAATCATCCCAAAATTGAGGCAGTGGACTTTGAGAGCAACTGTAGACTTGGGGTTTGCTTTCTGCATCTAATTTGTTTTTGGTTTTATGTTTATCTTAGTTTAGTATTTAGAGTTATTGTTCTAGGGTCTGTCTGTCCGTTTTTTTGTTTTTGTTTTTTAGTATAGCTTTTAGTGCTGGTTATTATTGGTGGATTTATTTTTTGGTTTGGTTGCTCTCTTCTTTCTTTTTTTTTAATTAATTTTTTTATTTTTAATAATTTTTAAGTTATTTTTTATTTTAATAACTTTATTTTATTTTATTTTTTTCTTTCTTTCTTTTTCTGCTCCTTTTTCTTCTGAGCCATGTGGCTGACAGGGTCTTGGTGCTCCAGTGGGGTGTCAGGTCTGTGCCTCTGAGGTGGGAGAGCCGAGTTCAGGACATTGGTCCACCAGAGACCACCCGGCTCCACATAATATCAAATGGCAGAAGCTCTCCCAGAGATCTCCATCTCAACACTAAGACCCAGTTCCACTCAATGACCAGGAAGCTACAGTGCTGGACACCCTATGCCAAACAACTAGCAAGACAGGAACACAACCCCACCCATTAGCACAGAGGCTGCCTAAAATCATAATAAGTTCAGAGACACCCCAAAACACACCACCAGACACTGTCCTGCCCACCAAAAAGACAAGATCCAGCCTCATCCACCAGAATACAGGCACTAGTTCCCTCCTCCAGGATGCCTACACAACCCACTAAACGAACCGTAGCCACTGGGGGCAGACACCAAAAACAACGGTAACTTCAAACCCGCAGCCTATGAAAAGGAAACCCCAAATACAGTAAGTTAAGCAAAATGAGAAGACAGAGAAACACACAGCAGATGAAGGAGCAAGGTAAAAACCCACCAGACCAAACAAATGAAGAGGAAATAGGTAGTCTACCTGAAAAAGAATTTAGAGTAATGATAGTAAAGATGATCCAAAATCTTGGAAATAGAATGGAGAAAATACAAGAAATGTTTAACAAGGACCTAGAAGAACTGAACAGCAAACAAACAATGATGAACAACACAATAAATGAAATTAAAAATTCTCTAGAAGGGGGCTTCCCTGGTGGCGCAGTGGTTAAGAACCCACCTGCCAATGCAGGGGACACAGGTTTGAGCCCTGGTCTGGGAAGATCCCACATGCCGTGGAGTGACTAAGCCCGTGCGCCACAACTACTGAGCCCAAGTGCCACAACTACTGAAGCCCACGTGCCTAGAGCCTGTGCTCTGCAACAAGAGAAGCCAGAGCAATGAGAAACCCGCGTACCGCACGAAGAGTAGCCTCCGCTCGATGCAACTAGAGAAAGCCCGCGTGCAGCAACAAAGACCCAATGCAGCCAAAAATAAATAAATAAATTTATTTAAAAATATTCTCTGGAAGGAATCAATAGTAGAATAACTGAGGCAGAAGAATGCATAAGTGATCTGGAAGATAAAACAGTGGAAATAACTACCTCAGAGCAGAATAAAGAAAAAAGAATGAAAAGAATTGAGGACAGTCTCAGAGACCTCTGGGACAACAATAAACACACCAACGTTAGAATTATAGGGGTCCCAGAAGAAGAGGAGAAAAAGAAAGGGACTCAGAAAATATTTGAAGAGATTATAATTGAAAACTTCCCTACTATGGGAAAGGAAATAGTCAATCAAGTCCAAGAAGCGCAGAGAGTCCCATACAGGATAAATCCAAGGAGAAATATGCCAAGACACATATTAATCAAACTGTCAAAAATTAAATACAAAGAAAAAATATTAAAAGCAGCAAGGGAAAAACAACAAATAACATACAAGGGAGTCCCCATAAGGTTAACGGCTGATCTTTCAGCAGAAAAACTGCAAGCCAGAAGGGGTTGGCAGCACATATTTAAAGTGATGAAAGGGAAAAACCTACAACCAAGATTACTCTATCCATCAAGGATCTCATTCAGATTCGATGGAGAAATTAAAACCTTTACAGACAAGCAAAAGCTAAGAGAATTCAGCACCACCAAACCAGCCTTACAACAAATGCTAAAGGAACTTCTCTAGGCAGGAAACACAAGAGAAGGAAAAGACTTACAATAACAAACCCAAAACGATTAAGAAAATGGTAATGCGAACATATATATCGATAACTACCTTAAATGTAAATGGATTAAATGCTCCAACCAAAAGACATAGACTGGGTGAATGGATATAAAAACAAGACCTGTATATATACTGTCTACAAGAGACCCACTTCAGACCTAGGGACACATACAGACTGAAAGTGAGGGGATGGAAAAAGATATTCCATGCAAATGGAAACCAAAAGAAAGCTGGAGTAGCAATTCTCATATCAGATAAAATAGACTTTAAAATAAAGACTATTACAAGAGACAGAGAAGGACACTACATAATGATCAAGGGATCAATCCAAGAAGAAGATATAACAATTGTAAATATTTATGCACCCAACATAGGAGCACCTCATTACTTATCATAAGGCAAATGCTAACAGCCATAAAAGGGGAGATTGACAGTAACACATTCGTAGTAGGGGACTTTAGTGGGGTGCTAAAGATCATCCAAAATGAAAATAAATAAGGAAACACAAGATTTAAATGATACATTAAACAAGATAGACTTAATTGATATTTATAGGACATTCCATTCAAAAACAACAGAATACACTTTCCTCTCAAGTGCTCATGGAACATTCTCTGGATAGATCATATCCTGGGTCACAAATCAAGTCTTGGTAAATTTAAGAAAATTGAAATTGTATCAAGTATCTTTTCTGACCACACGCTATGAGACTAGATATCAATTACAGGAAAAAAATCTGTAAAAAATACAAACACATGGAGGCTAAACAATACACTACTACATAACCAAGAGATCACTGAAGAAATCAAAGAGGAAATCGAAAAATACCTAGAAACAAATGACAGTGAAAACATGACGACCCAAAACCTATGGGATGCAGCAAAAGCAGTTCTAAGAGGGAAGCTTATAGCAATACAATCCTACCTCAAGAAACAAGAAACATCTCAAATAAACGACCTAACCTTACACCTGAAGCAATTAGAGAAAGAAGAACAAAAAACCCCCAAAGTTAGCAGAAGGAAAGAAATCATAAATATCAGTTCAGAAATAAATGAAAAAGAAATGAACAAAGTAATAGCAAAGATCAATAAAACTAAAAGCTGGTTCTTTGAGAAGATAAACAGAATTGATAAACCATTAGCCAGACTCATTAGGAGAAAAAGGGAGAACACTCACATCAATAGAATTAGAAATGAAAAAGGAGAAGTAACAACTGACACTGCAGAAATACAAAGGATCATGGGAGACTACTACAAGCAACTCTATGCCCATAAAATGGACAACCTGGAAGAAATGGACAAATTCTTAGAAAAGCACAACTTTCCGAAACTGAACCAGGAAGAAATAGAAAATATAAACAGACCAATCACAAGCACTGAAATTGAGACTGTGATGAAAAATCTTCCAACAAACAAAAGCCCAGGATCAGATGGTTTCACAGGTGAATTCTATCAAACATTTAGAGAAGAGCTAACACCTAGCCTTCTCAAACTCTTCCAAAATATAGCAGAGGGAGGAACACTCCCAAACTCATTCTACGAGGCCACCATCACCCTGATACCAAAACCAGACAAAGATGTCACAAAGAAAGAAAACAACGGGCCAATATCACTGATGAACACAGTTGCAAAAATCCTCAACAAAATACTAGCAAACAGAATCCAACAGCACAGTAAAAGGATCATACACCATGATCAAGTGGGGTTTATCCCAGGAATGCAAAGATTCTTCAATATACACAAATCAATCAACGTGATACACCATATTAACAAATTGAAGGAGAAAAACCATATGATCATCACAACAGATACAGAAAAAGCTTTCAACAAAATTCAACACCCATTTATGATAAAAACTCTCCAGAAAGTAGGCATAAAGGGAACTTACCTCAACATAATAAAGGCCATATATGACAAACCCACAGCCAACATCATTCTCAATGGTGAAAAACTGAAACCATTTCCTCTAACATCAGGAACAAAACAAGGTTGTCCACTCTCACCACTGTTATTCAACATAGTTTTGGAAGTTTTAGCCACAGCAATCCAAGAAGAGAAAGAAATAAAAGGAATCCAAATCAGAAAAGAAGAAGTAAAGCTGTCACTGTTTGCAGATAACATGATACTCTACATAGAGAATCCTAAAGATGCTACCAGAAAACTACTAGAGCTAATCAATGAATTTGGTAAAGTAGCAGGATACAAAATTAATGCACAGAAATCTCTTGCATTCCGATACACTAATGGTGAAAAATCTGAAAGAGAAATTAAGGAAACACTCCCATTTACCATGGCAACAAAAAGAATAAAATACCTAGGAATAAACCTACCTAAGGAGACAAAAGACCTGTATGCAGAAAACTATAAGACACTGATGAAAGAAATTAAAGATGATACAAACAGATGGAGAGATATGCCATGTTCTTGGATTGGAAGAATCAACATTGTGAAAATGACTATACTACCCAAAGCAATCTACAATTCAATGCAATCCCTGTCAAACTACCAATGGCATTTTTTACAGAAGTAGAACAAAAAATTGCACAATTTGTTTGGAAACACAAAAGACCCTGAATAGCCAAAGCAATCTTGAGAGAAAAATGGGGCTGGAGGAATCAGGCTCCTGGAATTCAGACTATACTACAAAGCTACATTAATCAAGACAGTATGGTACTGGCACAAAAACAGAGATATACATCAATGGAACAGGATAGAAAGCCCAGAGGTAAACCCACACACATAAGGTCACCTTATTTTTGATAAAGGAGGCAAGAATATACAATGGAGAAAAGGCAGCCTCTTTAATAAGTTGTGCTGGGTAAACTGGACAGCTACATGTAAAAGAATGAAATTAGAACACTCCCTAACACCATACAGAAAAATAAACTCAAAATGGATTAAAGACCTAAATGTAAGGCCAGACACTATAAAACTCTCAGAGGAAAACATAGGCAGAACACTATGACATAAATCACAGCAAGATCCTTTTTGACCCACCTCCTAGAGAAATGGAAATAAAAACAAAAATAAACAAATGGGACCTAATGAAACTAAAAAGCTTTTGCACAGCAAAGGAGACCATTAACAAGATGAAAAGACAACCCTCAGAATGGGAGAAAATTTTTGCAAATGAAGCAACTGACAAAGGATTGATCTCCAAAATTTACAAGTAGCTCATGCAGCTCAATATCAAAAAAACAAACCAATCCAAAAATGGGCAGAAGACCTAAATAGACATTTCTCCAAAGAAGATATACAGATTGCCAACCAACACATGAAAGGATGCTCAACATCACTAATCATTAGAGAAATGCAAATCAAAACTACAATGAGATATCACCTCACACCAGTCAGAATGGCCATCATCAGAAATTCTGCAAGCAATAAATGCTGGAGAGGGTGTGGAGAAAAGGGAACATTCTTGCACTGTTCTTGGGAACGTAAATTGATACAACCACTATGGAGAACAGTATGGAGTTTCCTTAAAAAACTAAAAATAGAATTACCATATGATCCAGCAATCCCGCTACTGGGCATATACCCTGAGAAAACCATAATTCAAAAAGAATCACGTACCACAGTGTTCATTGCAGCTCTATTTACAATAGCCAGGACATGGAAGCAACCTAAATGTCCATCAACAGATGAATGGTTAAAGAAGATGTGGCACATATACAATGGAATACTACTCAGCCATAAAAGGAAATGAAATTGAGTTATTTGTAATGAGGTGGATGGACCTAAAGTCTGTCATACAGAGTGAAGTAAGTCAGAAAGAGAAAAACAAATACCATATGGTAACACATATATATGGCATCTAAAAAAAAAAAATTGGTTCTGAAGAACCTAGGGGCAGGACAGGGATAAAGATGCAAACGTAGAGAATGGACTTGAGGAAACGTGGAGGGGGAAGAGTAAGCTGGGATGAAGTGAGAGAGTGGCATGGACATATACACACCACCAAATGTAAAATAGATAGCTAGTAGGAAGCAGCTGCATAGCACAAGGAGATCAGCTCGGTGCTTTGTGACCACCTAGAGGGGTGGGATAGGGAGGGTGGGAGGGAGACGCAAGAGGGAGGACATATGGGGATATATGTATATGTATAGCTGATTCACTTTGTTATAAAGCAGAAACTAACACACCATTGTAAAGCAGTTATCCTCCAATAAAGATGTTAAAAAAATTATCATTTTTATCTTCTTTTTAAAGGAAGCATAAATGGCAGATTGCTGCACGTAGGATATGACATACGGATCCTGTGGGGCAACTTTAATAATTAACCACTCTCATGGTTTAACTGAATCCCACATTCTGTCATTTTCCTGTTTCCTTTCCTGACCTGGACAAGAAAAGGAGATTGAACCACTTTTGTCTCAAGTACAGTCACACCTTGGAGCTGTCGCAGGTTTGGTTCCTGAGCACTGCAATAAAGCGAATATCCCAATAAAGGAAGTTACACAATTTTTTGATTTTGCAGTGCATATTAAAGTTTTGTTTACACTCTAGTCTATTTGTTACACCATAGTCTATTAAGTGTGCAATAGCATTATGTCTTAAAAAACAATGTACAGACGGACCTAGAGAGTGTCGTACAGAGTTAAGTAAGTCAGAAAGAGAAAAACAAGTACCATATATTAACACATATATGTGGAATCTAGAAAAATGGTATAGATGATCTTATTTGCAAAGCAGAAATAGAGAGACAGGCATAGAGAACAAATGTATGGATACCAAGGGGGAAAGGGGATGGGGTGGGAGGAATTGGGAGATTGGGATTGACACCTGTACACTATTGATACTATGTATAAAATAGGGAACTCTACTTAATGCACTGTGGTGACCTAAATGGGAAGGAAATCCAGAAAAGTGGGGATATATATATAAGTATAGCTGATTCATTTTGCTGTACAGTAGAAATTAACAGAACATTGTAAAGCAACTATACTCCAACAAAAATTAATTAAAAAAAAGAAAGTATAAATTGGGAAAAAAGACAATGTACATACATTAATATAAAAATACCTTGTTGGTAAAAAATGCTAACCATCATCTGAGCCTTCAGTGAGTCATAGGAGTAACATCTAAGATCCCTGATCACAGATCACCATCACAAATATAACAATAATGACCAAACTTGAAATATTGTGAGAGTTACCAAAATGTGACATAGAGACACGAAGGGAGCAAATGCTATTTGGAAAAATAGCCGATAGACTTGCTTGACCCAGGGTTGCCACAAACCTTCAGCTGATAAAAAATGCAGTATCTTCAAAGCATAATAAAGTGAAACACAGTAAAATGAGGTAAGGCTGGGTACATTTGACCAGGAAATACAGAGTCTTGTTTTATTCATTTTATCAGGAAACACCATGAGAATGAACACATTCTCATTATTAATATAATATTAATATGACCTTGGTTTCTTTCTTTCCTTTTTTTAATACCAAAAGGAAAAACCATTTGGAGAAGACCACCTTGTCATGTTGGCCCATGAGTTCCTTTGCTACCAAAATGAAATGATCATACAAAAGAGATATTAAGATCATAAGGACAGGGGACTTCCCTGGTGGTCCAGTGGTTAAGACCCCGTGCTTCCAATGCAGGGGGCACGGGTTTGTCCCTTGTTGAGGAGCTAGGATCCGATATGCCATGTGGCAAAAAATTTGACATAAAGTAATTGCAAAAAAAAAAGGGAAATAAATTTGAACTGTAGAAATAAAATCTACATTTAAAAAAATCATAAGGACAATATTAATAACTGGCTATCACTGTGCCCTTTCTGTGTGTCAAGCACTCCTTCAAGTGAATCATAATCATTTTCTCATTTACTCTTCACAAAAATCCTGGGAGGAAGGTGTTATCATTCTCACTTCATAGATGGAAAAAAAAAAAAAAAAACGGAACGTGGGTAATTTGTCCAAGTTCACGCAAAGAATCAGTGGCCATGCCAGGATTCAAATCCATATCTGTCTCAAATTCTGTGATCATAACCTCTTCACATCTTGCCTCACCCTGAGTGCGTTGAAAGTCAAGCTGAGAAAACTGTTCTTGGCAAAGAAGTGGGTAAGATTTGGATTCTTTAGTGGTGAGGGGAAATCTGGAAGGCAATAGATACGTATAGGTTTGTGTGCCTGGGTCACTTTACTGTGTACCTGAAACTAACACAACACTGTGGATTAACTATACTTTAATTTTTAAAAAATGGAAAAGATAAAAATAAAGCCTTATTGACTTAGCAGGGAAAAAAAAAAGATTTGGATTTTTTAAAGTTCCAGAAAGTTCTGACCTCTTGTTGGTATTTCCTGGGCAGCAAACGTTGGACCTTTTATCTCAGCTGTAGATTCTTGAAGCTCAGCTTACTTTAGGGTAGCGGGAGTTGCATCCAGGGTTAGGCCTTGCCTGGAAGGGGACCCCAAGGCGTGGTCCGCCCTGCTCCCCGTAAGGCCTGAGGAGGCACCTCAGGCCCAGTGCCAACTCCATTCTGCACTCCTGGTCTCTCTTGGCCTAACTGGTAAAGGCTCCACTGTTTCAAGCAGATCCTCAACGAGCACACTTCTAACTTGTAACAGCATCAGTCTTCTTTAGTAAAGGTTTGGTGAAGGTCAGAGGCTTTTTTTTTTTTTTTTTTTTTTTTTTTTGCGGTACGCGGGCCTCTCACTGCCGTGGCCTCTCCCGTTGTGTAGCACAGGCTCCGGACGCACAGGCTCAGCGGCCATGGCTCACGGGCCCAGCCGCTCCGTGACATGTGGGATCTTCCCGGACCGGGACACGAGCCCGTGTCCCCTGTATCAGCAGGCGGACTCTCAACCACTGCGCCACCAGGGAAGACCCCAGAAGGCTGTTTGAACCCCTTGGACTAATACTGTTTTGTCCTTTTTCCCCTGCAGGACATCGAGGTCTCTGTGAACATTCTCTAAAATGTTTAAGCTCGAAAATCACGGAGCGGAAGCTGCAGGGCACGTGGCTGCCTGCTGGCCCAGGGAGCCTGGAGAAACCATTCCTGGGGCCTCGAGGCTCCTTGGTGCCCATGTTCAGCCCCCAGGGTAGCCTTCACCCTGTCCACGCTGACAGCAGCCTGCTGAAGCCCAGGGTCGTGACCGTGGTCAAGCTGGGTGGGCAACCCCTCCGCAAGATCACGCTGCTCCTCAATAGACGGTCGGTGCAGACCTTCGAGCAGCTCTTGGCCGACGTCTCAGAGGCCCTGGGCTTTCCCAGATGGAAGAGTGACCGTGTGAGGAAGCTGTTCAACCTCAAGGGCAGGGAAATCAGGAGTGTGTCCGATTTCTTCAGGGAAGGGGATGCTTTCATAGCCGTGGGCAAAGAGCCACTGACGCTGAAGAACATCCAGGTGGCTATAGAGGAACTGTACCCCAGCAAAGCCCGGGCCCTGACCTTGACCCAGCACAGCCGGGTCCCCTCTCCAAGGCTGAGAAGCAGGCTTTATAGCAAGGCTCTGAAAGGGGGTCACCACTGTGGGGAGACCGAGACCACCAAGAGCTGCGGTGAGGCTGCCAGGTCCCAGGCTGCCATCAGACATCAGGGGAGGACCCCC
Source organism: Stenella coeruleoalba (assembly GCF_951394435.1). Taxonomy (NCBI): domain Eukaryota; kingdom Metazoa; phylum Chordata; class Mammalia; order Artiodactyla; family Delphinidae; genus Stenella; species Stenella coeruleoalba. The sequence goes on from NC_137156.1 coordinate 56,386,965, forward strand.
GTGGAGGACAGGGTGAGGGGGAAGTGGGAGCCTGAACCCAGCAGCAAGGTGCCCAGGGATGCCACCCTGGAGAGGCATGCTAGCGGAGAGAAGCACCTGGGGGTGGAGATTGAAAAGACGTCGGGGGAAATAATCAGGTGTGAGAAGTGTAAGCGGGAAAGAGAGCTCCAGCAGAGCCTGCAGAGGGAGCGGCTCTCTCTGGGCACCAGCGAGCTGGACCTGGGCAGGTGCCCCAGCTATGACGTAGAGAGGCTGGTGAGGGCCAGGAGCTGCAGGAGGTCCCCTGAGGAGAAGCCCCAGGGTGGGGAGGAAGGTTGGAAGGAGGGCACCCGGAGCAGTCCTGGGCACCCGCCTCAGGAGCCGAGGAGACCCAGCAAAAGCACTGACAAGAAAGAGGACCAAGACCCAGGAGGCCAGGAAGGTCATGGCCCAGCAGCAGCCAAGGCCAAGAGGGACGTTGTCGGGGAAGCCCAGCCCATAAGAGAGGAGAAAGACAGCAGGACCGTAGGCAGGAGCAAGCAGGGAGGCTGGCTGCGGAGGGAGCATCCTGCCGACCTCGACACAGAGAAGCTCCCCAGGACCAGAGGGGATGCGCAGGAGGCGGAAAAGGAGAAAAAGCCGGGTGCGTCTGGAGGGAGGAGGATGGTTTCCCGAGATAAGCCGCCGGCCAGGGTAGAAAAGGAGCCCAAGACGAGGCCGGAGGAAAGCAAGGCGGAGCGGCCGGGCGGCAGGAGGCGGCGGCCCGCGGGCATCCTGGCGGCAGATGTGCGCAAGCAGTACGAGCCGGGCCGCGTGATCGGGGACGGGAACTTCGCGGTGGTGAAGGAGTGCAGGCACCGCGGCACCCAGCAGGCCTACGCCATGAAGATCATAGACAAGTCCAAGCTCAAGGGGAAGGAGGACATGGTCGACAGCGAGATCCTGATCATCCAGAGCCTCTCTCACCCCAACATCGTGAAACTGCATCAAGTGTATGAAACGGACGCGGAGATCTACCTGATCATGGAGTACGTGCAGGGAGGGGACCTTTTCGATGCCATTATAGAAAGTGTGAAGTTCCCGGAGCGCGACGCTGCCCTCATGCTTATGGACTTGTGCAAGGCGCTCGTGCACATGCACGACAAGAGCATTGTCCACCGGGACCTCAAGCCGGAAAACCTGCTGGTAAGCCCCGCCCTGGCTGCGGTGGAAGAGGGAGGTTATAAAACGTGGGATACCGGAAGTCCGAACGCGCTCCTGCTCTGGTACCCTTGTGCGCTAGAGCATTTACCTTTATGGTCTTTTTTTTTTTTTTAACATACTCGTTTCAGTATTTAAAACTTTGGTTGTAGTTCATAAATTGCAGAGATAAATGGGTTTTGATTAAATTATTGAGAAAGAAGCCTTCCAATTTAAACAAAATGGAAACTGTTTCCTCGTGCCTGGGAGAAAAATATTTTCACCTTGACAGTGATCAGGTGGACTTCATTTCTTGGGCATTTGCACATCCTCTGGCCTAGGTGCTAGGGGTAGCAGCTCCCCCTGCAGGCTTTGAGCCCACCCTCCCACCAAAAGTCCCCCTGGCCCTTTTGCAGAAGAGGTCTTGCCGCAGGAATTCAAAAGGCTCAGTACTGGGAATTCCCAGTCGGTCCAGTGGTTAGGACTGCAAGCTTCCACTGCAGGGGGCCTGGGTTCGATCCCTGGCCGGGGAACTAAGATCCCGAAAGCCTCTAGCATCAGTCCTTTCATCTCTCTGGGCCTTTGTTTCCTCACTTATAAAAGAGAAATAGTAATAGTACCTGTCTTAGAAGGTTGAGGGAGGATTGAGCACGGGAGCTGGCCTGGCACACACAGCTCAGCTGTTCTGTTTTTGGATGTAAACAATCTCCCAAAGCACCAACATCAAATAAGGACACTCTAGGACCATGATGGATCCAGACAAAAGCAAGACCTCTTCATCATCATGTCCAAATCCAGATAAGAACAAGATTGTCCAGACCACAAATGGCGCTACATTTTCCCTTTTGGGTGACTATGATTCACTGCCCCACCTTCCTCCCACCTTCTAGATAAGAATTACCAAGATGCCCAATCATAGAATTACCCTCATTTCCTGACAGTATCCAGTTCAGAGCAAAATCCTGCTTTCATGAACCCTCTCCCAAGTCACCTAACACGATCCACCTCTTACAAGTTCATTGAACACCCTCTCACTTAGATGCCTGGATCCCCAAGGTGTTGGGGATCTCCCTTGTTGCAATGAGTCAGTCAACCCAGTGTGTTCCTGAATTTCAAGTGTGTTCCTGGTGGGCTTCGTTAGGACAGTGCACTTCACGTGTTCCCTCTCTGGCCCCTTTGTCCCACTTTCTTCTTTGTAGCCCCAGTCACCACCTGATATGTTCCATATTTATTCTTCTATTTTCTTTTTCCTCCTCCTGGAAAGTTCTATGACCCTAGGAACATTGTTTTATTCAGACTGTACCTTGAAAACGACATCAGTTCTGTCACATAGTGGAGATTCAATAAATATCAGTTGGATGAAAGAATGAGTACAGACCCCAGCATGCTGCCTGGCAAATGGCAAGCATTCCATCAGTGGCAGCTTCTCTCATTATTACTATGTTAGGAATGAGTCTGATATTAAGGTGGACATCATGAGGAAGAATCCAAAGCCAGATTGCTGCACATGAAGCCGTAGTAAATGGAGACAGTGATCTTCGTGAGCCAGTTTTTTTTTTTTTTTTTTTTTTTTTGAGCAGGGGTGTGCGGTGGAGGGGAAAGGAGTTAACCTGTTTCCTTTAATTTCATGGCTGTAGAGCCAGCCTGGAAACATCATCCCAGTACATTCATCTGCCTGTAAGCTGCTCCCACAAGCAGAATGATGAGTGAGTCGAGCTAATTATCTGGTGAAGTGAGGTCTACATTGACCCCTAAATCAAGCAGCCTTGTTTTGGTCCAGATTCATAGAATTGCAGATCATTGACTGGTTGCCTGAATGACCAGGGAATAAATCTCCCTTTGAAGAATTTCATTTTTGTTTTTTGGGGTTTTTGGCCGCACTGCACAGCTTGCAGGATCTCAGTTCCCCGACCAGGGACTGAACCCAGGCCCACGGCCGTGAAAGTGCCGAGTCCTAAGCACTGGACCACCAGGGAATTCCCTAAGAATTCCATTTTTAAATCATATTTTAAAACAATTTTTTTTAATTAATTTATTTTATTTTTGGCTGTGTTGGGTCTTTGTTGCTGCACGTAGGCTTTTCTCTAGTTGCGGCAAGCGGGGGCTACTCTTCACTGTGGTGCACAGGCTTCTCGTTGTGGTGGCTTCTCTTGCTGTGGAGCACGAGCTCTAGGCGCTCAGGCTTCAGTAGTTGTGGCACTCGGGCCCAGTGGTTGTAGCTCACGGGCTCTAGAGTGCAGGCTCGGTAGTTGTGGAGCACAGGCTTAGTTGCTCCACGGCATGTGGGATCTTCTCGGACCAGGGCTCGAACCCTTATCCCCTGCGTTGGCAGGCAGATTCTTAGCCACTGTGCCACCAGGGAAGCCCAAGAATTCCATTTTTGCATGAGCTAAGTGTCCTCATCCTTTTTTCACTTGCTTTTTGTTTCTGTCTTTTGGGTCTGAGCCCAAGTTTTCCCCATGTGTGATGTGCCGGACCCTGTTTACAATGGCACTTTGGAATCATGACAGAGCAGTGTTCTTTACAGATCCTCTGATGTTTTCACCAAATTGTGTAAGCAGGAGGAATTCTGACTAGAGGCCTGGGTGGGTCCCATGAACAGAACATTTTGGGCCTGTGCTTAATGAAGCATCAGAACAGTGATACATGTTCTCGAGGATGTGGAGTGAGATCCTTTACCCTATAGGATCGTTTTCTTTTGGGGACAGTCATCTGAGCTTGCATTTTCTCCACAAGGTCCTGGAACCAATCTGTCGAGCTGGCCCATCTCTTGGGCAATAGAGACTCTCACTTGTGTTAAGGGATTGACTTGTCAGCAGTTTTTAAAATGGAGAAAGTCAGCACTTGCAGGTGGCATGTAGAGATTTGCTTCAGGAAATAAAAAATTGCAAGGAATACATTTAGTGTCGACAAGCTAGCTGCCTCTGAGAAGTCATTTGGCAACACCTTCATGGATTTAAATGTCAGTTCTTATGTGTTTTAGTGCCCTTAAAGGCAGTGAAGTATGTGTGTGTGTGTGTGTGTGTGTGTCCTGAGAGAGAGCAAAAACTGCAGCGGAGCTATAATTTTTCAGTCTAATACATGAGTTGTTTATTGGTGTTAATTGTAATTGATATTTCGACCCTTTTTTTCTGATTTTAAAGAAATCACTTTTTTTATTGTATCTTTTTTTTACATTTTTTTAACTTTTTTTTTTACATTTTTTTCCACTTTTTTAGTTGTATCATTTTTTTTACATCTTTATTGGAGTTTAATTGCTTTACAATGTTGTGTTAGTTTCTGCTTTATAACAAAGTGAATCAGCTATATGTATACATATATCCCCATATCCCCTCCCTCTTGCGTCTCCCTCCCACCCTCCCTATCCCACCCCTCTAGGTGGTCACAAAGCACCAAGCAAGAAAGCCTACTTTTTGTTTTTTTAAATAAAAACTTTCTTTCGTGGTGGCAAGTCTCCTTCAGAAGCTGCAAAAAGCTACAGATCTGAGCCATCTTTGGTGGCATAGGGTAACATCTTTTCTGTCTTGTGGATAATCTGTCAGCTGGTGTTTTTCAGACTGAGTGGGCCTGTCACATTTCTAAATCGTGTCTGTCCTTTTTCCAGATGAGTAAAGTTGAATATATTGTTATGTCAGACTTTAAATGCTACCTAACATAAGTTCTTTGTGGTTTTTCAGACAAAGATCTGGGAGTGTTGGATTTGACAATAGACTCCTTGTCTGAGTTTAGAAAGGTGTCATCTCTAAACCTGTTGTTAGGATAATTATGTTGCAAACTCGGCTGGTCTTCTGAGAGTTAATATTAGTAAATATCACCATGGTGACTACTGTCCATCAATTAATGTTCTTTAGTTGACTTTAATTTAGTGTTCCGCTCTTGTGCTGACTTCTGTATTATCAAAATAATTGTTTCTTCCTTTAATGGATGGCTACTGTCTGTATCAATACTTTGCTAAACTTAGGAGACTGATGATGTTAGAACTAACTTTTGATTACATGGCTGAGTGTGGCTGCTTTTAGAGACTTCCAGAATGTGCTAGGAGCTCTTAATGGATCTAGCAAGCTTACCATGTTGTTTTCACCAGCAGAAATATTTATATCTGATAATTGGGCCCTAGATTAAAATTTTAGGCCTGTATTACTGAGCTTATCTATTTCTAGTGATCACATTTCCTGATAAGATGCTAGTGCTCCTCTTCCCTTAGGGCTATTTAGACTCCTGAAATCTTGCAAAGAAAATTTTCATTATGAGAATTTCCAGCTTGAAGAAATATCAGTGTTAATTGCTTCTTCTGCCAGCGTGTGCTCCCTTGGAGAGGTTGGAATGTGCCGTGTGGTGTTGACTGGGCCCTAAGCAAACAGGAGCCAGAGAGGTGATGATGTGTAGACACCAAAGGCATGTCACAGGCCAGTAATGTGACAGGTCCCGGGAAAACTTTGTCCCCACTGATTTTTTCAGTCATTCTTTGTATTACGCTATCTTTTGCTGTTGAAATGTGAATTGATTTTAGGCATTGGCATTTCCATGTGAATTGGTTTCTAAGATCATTTCCGTCCTCATGGCCAGTTGGAAATGGAAACTTGGAGGGAAAAGGCCAGAGGAAGTATGAAGGATCAAGTAAGAAGATGACAAAGATAAATAAGCTCTACCCCTTTTCTTAGGGGGAGCCAGCCGCTTGCTGTTTGGTCTGTACTCTGCTTCCATCTGCTGTTCAGAGATGATCATTGAAAGATCACATTTAAATTGATGTGCCCTTGAAGGAGAGGAGGCTGTTAATGGCTCAGAAAAGGAAAGATTCCTTTTGAAGCTTTGAGACTGTCCAGATGTGATCTGGCTGCTTATGTAAATGTAGATTGTCTGGATTCAAAGCAGGGTACTTTGGTGTGGCTAGAAAAAGGGATGATGGATGCAGATGGACCAAGAGTCATTAAAGTACCATGTAAATTAATCTCTAACACCCTTTCAGTTAGAGGGCAATTGAAAACGAGCCCCAGAAGGAATGTGACCCAGAGCAGTGAATTTAGATAAACCTGTAGCTAGAGACACGGAGATGTGGGGTGAGGACAAGGTCAGATGTGTGCACTGGGGCTGTGGCGTCGAAGTGGGTCATTTAGTGGGGTCTTTGCCTTGATGGCCACCCAGTGCCTAGTCAGCTGAGGGTACCGAGGCTCACTGATTTGTTCAAATCATACGTGGTATATGGTGTTCATTTCTGGGCATTCTTTGTTAAAAGAGGCGTCAATTAAATAGGGATTATCTAGAACTTTACAGTGCACAAGAATCGCCCTGGGGTCTCACAGAGATGCAGTTCTGTTCAGTGGATCCTGGGTAGCCTGAGGTCTCCATCAAGCTCACAAGTGATGCTTGTCTGCTGGTTCAAGAGCTGTACTTAGCATAGGGAGGAGCGAGAAGGGGATGATGGGTCAGGAGACCTGATCCTATAAGGATAAGCTTGAGGATTCTCGGATGTGAACTTAGAGAAGCAGCATTGGTACCACCTGGGAGCCTGTTAGAGAAACCAGAAGCACCCTGGGGGGAATCCTGGTACTTGTTGCCCATCTTTGGAAGTGGTGTGTCCTTCCCAGAGGGCAGATTTAGAAAAAAGGGGTGGAGGTGGAATTCTGGATCAATGTGGGGTGAACCTACTCACAAGTTAATCTGACTATGATCTGGATGGTCTGCCATGTGAAACTATGGGATCTTTTCCATCTTGAGATTTCAACCAGAGGTGAATGATAGTCTGGTGGGAAGATGTTGTAGACAAGTTTCCTGTTTGGGTGGAGACTTTGATGGTTTCACAAGTTCCACACAATGTAAATTGGTGCAGCCACTATGGAGAACCGTATGGAGGTTCCTTAAAAAACTAAAAATAGAACTACCATATGATCCAGCAATCCCACTCCTGGGTGTAGATCCAGGAAAGATGAATTCTCTAATTTGAAAAGATACGTGCACCCCAAAGTTCATAGCAGCACTATTTACAGTAGCCAAGAAGCAACCCAAATGGCCATTGACAGATGAATGGATAAAGATGATGTGGTACATATATAAAATGGAATATTACTCAGCCATAAAAAAAGGCTGAAATAATGCCATTTGCAGCAACATGGACGGACCTAGAGATGATCATGCTAAGTGAAGAAATTCAGACAGAGAAAGACAAATATCATATGATATCACTTACATGCAGAATCAAAAATATGATACAAATGGACTTATTTATAAAACAGAAACAGACTCACAGACTTAGAAAACAAACTTATGGTTACCAAAGGGGAAAGGGTGGGGGGAGGGATAAATTAGGAGTTTGGGATTAACAGATACACACTAATATATATAAAACAGACAACCAACAAGGTCCTACACAGGGAACTATATGCAGTATCTTGCAATGAACTATAATGGAAAAGAATATGAAAAAGAATATATATACATATATATATATGTATATATATATATATATATATATACAACTGAATCACTTTGCTGTACACCAGAATCTAACACAACATTGTCCATCAACTATACTTAAATTAAAAAAAAAAAAGTTGCACAAATACCAGAAGGAAGAGTTATTCCAGGAGGATGTCAGTCATTTGAATTCAAGGATTAAGATAAGAACTGTTTCGAAGCCAAGAATGTGAGGTGCCTGTTGGAAAACAAAAAACCAAAAAAAACAAAAAGAAAATTCACACTGTCAGTGTGTGACCCTAGATGTAGTTAAGCTGCTCATGTAGGCGAAGTAAATAGGTCTCAAGTCACACTGACAGCTCTGAAAAATGTTACATAAAACCCGGGACTTCCCTGGTGGTGCAGTGGTTAGGACTCCACACTCCCAATTCAGGGGGCCTGGGTTCGATCCCTGCTTGGGGAGCTCGATCCCACATGCAGGCTGCAACTAAGAGTTCACATGCCACAACTAAGGAGCCCACCTGCTGCAACTATGGAGCACACATGATGCAACTAAGGAGCCCGCCTGTTGCAACTAAGATCTGGCACAACCAAATACATAAAATAAATTAAAAGATAAAATAAATTTTTAAAAATGTTACATAACTCCTGACAGCAGAGGCTGGAGACAGAAGAATTAAAAACACAGAACATTCTCACTTTCTGGAAGGAACAAATGACTCTGTGGATCCTAACCACCCTTGGGTTCTGCTATGGGTCTCATCATCCTGAGACTCAAAGAGAAAAGCTATGGAGACAAGAAGCAGTGTAATATTATTTCAGGAAGGCCATAAAATAATTTTTAAAAACAGATTTGGTATTTGAAAATGTATCCTGGGCTTTCCTGGTGGCGCAGTGGTTGAGAGTCCGCCTGCCGATGCAGGGGACACGGGTTCATGCCCCGGTCTGGGAAGATCCCACATGCCGCGGAGCGGCTGGGCCTGTGAGCCATGGCCGCTGAGCCTGCGCGTCCGGAGCCTGTGCTCCGCAACGGGAGAGGCCACAACAGTGAGAGGCCCGCGTACCGCAAAAAAAAAAAAAAAAAAAAAAAAGAAAATGTATCTGCTCCTGACTCAGTGGACTCGGGTTTTGGAATCAGGGGTTGGGGGGATGGGGGGTTTGAGGAAGGAAATGCTCGTCATTTTGCATAGGGATTCATAGTTTATTTTGGTGTATTCAATCAGCCAAATGCTTTTAATACTGATCATTTGGTTGGGAATATTTACAAATATTTGTGAGGGACAGATTTTTTCAGCAGTCACCCAGCAAATGGGACTCATGTAGATGGTCCATCTGGAAACTTAAGGCAGCACACATTTTTTTTTTGTCCTTGCCTTCCAAAGTAGATTTTCTAGTGTAAATTATTCTAATAATTACCTCTCCAGTCTCCTTTAGGGCTCTGTCTGTCTCGATACACAGACCAAAGCAGAAGTGTGTTTTAGTTTTACATCTATGATTTCCATTAGGTTAGGTTAATTATGAAGATATTGATTAGATTGCCCGGCAGTGACTTGGGCTCAGTAGTTAAGACACATTCTGCTTACAGAGATGTAAACTCTGGCAGGAACCAAGGCAGGTTTGGAGCACTTACCCTTGGCGGAGGAGATCGGGGAGTGGCTGCCCACCCTGCATTTTCGGGTGTGGGTCTGATGCAGCACAGGGAGAACCGGAGCCCTGCCTAATGCCCTCCAGCCCCCCAAGTGCTGGTCGGTGCATTGGGAACCTTGGCCCCCGTTCCAGTGAGATTGCAAGGGCGTGCACCTGCAGACAGGTTGATAATTTCTCCTGTAGCCCTGGTGGCTCCATTGAGTCACACTTGGATGAGATCACCCAGGCTAATCCCAGTGAGTTTCCCATAGCGCTGAAATTAGCCACTCAGCTCACTTTGGCCTGAGCCATCAGCTTCTACCATGAGATGCGGGCCCGGTAAAGCAGGGGAGGAGGATGGAGCCTTGACAGCAGAGGATGGACCAGGGCCATGCCTGGGAAGGAGGCCCTCGGTTTGGATGAGGAGATCCTGAAAGGGGAGGAGGAAGATAGCAAGGCTGACTTTCTGTATCAATACTTCCTATTTTGCGTGAAGTCAGTCCTGCTCTGCAGAGGTGAACTATTGTGGAGGGTAAAATTATGATATTAATTAGTTTAATCTTGAAACCCAGACAGCCCAGCAGATGCTCTGGAGGTCTTGGCCACACAGCAGAAATGCTCCCAGGGACACGGCCATCTCTCTCCCAAGAGGGATCACTCCTGGGCCCAGCACAGCCTGAGGGATTTACTGCAAAAGCCCTTTTTGTAACAACATGGTAAAACTCAGGGTCGAGAATGGCTGGCTGTGCCCCCTGATGGTGGAGGTTTGCCTCTGGTCCACCTGCTTCCAATTCTTTGGGGGCCTTTGGATGAGACCTCCTCAGCCTCCTGAAACAGAAATAACCCTTTGCTGGAAGATTCGGCATCATACCCCAGTTACAAGCACAGACTCTAAAGCCCAAGTGTCAGGGTTCAAACTCCAGGTCACCATTTACTATGTAACTGTGCCTCCATTTCCTTATCTGTAAAATGGGAATGTGCATGGCCTTACAGGACTGCAATGACGATTAAATGAATTAATATTTTGTAAGATGTTATAAACAGCGCCTGGCATCAGAGAAGCACGACAGGGCTTCCCTGGTGGCGCAGTGGTTGAGAGTCCGCCTGCCGATGCAGGGGACACAAGTTCGTGCCCCGGTCCGGGAAGATCCCACATGCTGCGGAGCGGCTAGGCCCGTGAGCCATGGCCACTGAGCCTGCGCGTCCGGAGCCTGTGCTCCGCAATGGGAAAGGCCACAACAGTGAGAGGCCTGCGTACCACAAAAAAAAAAAAAAGAAGAAGAAGAAGAAGCACGACAGAAGTGTTTGCTAGGTAAACCATATAATTTTAGCCTCCACTGCTTATTTGTCTACTTTTTCATTACAATTCCCACTTCTTTTTCCTTTGCTCCGACTTTACATTATCCACAGGCATTTTCTAATTCTCATTAAAGCTAATCTGTGCTCAAAAATATCATTGATCCTTGTTCTAACTCAGTGCTGCCCAGTGGATTCTTCTCTACTGATGGAAATGTTATAGACTTGCACGATCCAATATAACAGCCCTTAGCCATGGATGGTTATTGAACACTTGAAATGTGGCTAGTGGATCTGAGAAACTGAATTTCTAATTTTATTAGATTTTAATTTAATTAATTTAAAATAAATAGCCATCTGTGGCAATATGGTGCTACCATATTGGACGGCAGAGAAAATCTAACTCATTGGTTCTTTAGTGAGCACGTGTCACTGAGATCCAGTTGGATTTGTCAGTGTTGGGTCAATCTATAAGCTCCTGTGTTTTATTGTTTGCTTATCCTGAACTTGCATGGTTGTTGTCCTGTTAGTTTTCCTTCTTTGTTCTCATCACAACTTTGGTGGTTTGGGGATTTTGATTTCTTACAGGTTCAGCGAAATGAGGACAAATCTACCACCTTGAAACTGGCTGATTTTGGTCTTGCAAAGCATGTGGTGAGACCTATATTTACTGTGTGTGGGACTCCGACTTATGTAGCGCCTGAAATTCTTTCTGAGAAAGGTAAGGGTTACACATTGCTCTGGGGGACTCCAGCTCACTTACTAACCAAGGTTTAACTTTTAATATTTAAATTTTACATTTTTCAGCATGGAGCAGTGGAAAGTCTCAGAGAGTTGGCACTAAGCTTGTACTTGGATGTTAATGGAAATATTTGAAATAGGTCTTCTTGACCAAAGCATGAGCACTTTTTCCTCACAAGGGCTGCCCTTATTACAGAGGAGGGATTGTGGTATATGTGCGTGTGTGTGTGTGTGCGTGCGCGCGCACGCATGCACGTGTGTTGGCAGGATGGTGAGATGGAAGATGGTGGAGAATTGGGTGGGGAACGCAAGCAAGCAAGGTCATTTGGCCACTCACCCAAGGTTACCTCTAATGGAAACAATTGGAACGGTTCTTATGGTAATTGGCTTAAAAATTCCTTTACCAACCTTGCATTTAAAGGAAAAGGAGGTCCCATTTCAAACCCAATGAATAACATTTATTACAGGCTTGTATATTGTATGAGGGTCCAGTGGGCTATTTCAGTGACACACTCTGTAAAGGATATACAAGGAAATCATTATTATTATTATTATATGCCTCCAAGTATGTGAATGCCTATTTAGCCATCCTGGCACTCCAGGAGAAATCAGTTTAGCCACCCTGTGATGGCTAAAGATGGGAAGGCTCTGGATGGGTTGTGGGTCTGGGGGTAGGGAGGAGGGAGAGATTTTGTCCCAGCAGCAGAAGCATCAGGGAAGCCAACATGCAGAGACTAGACTATGCATGGAGGTTGGGTGGTAGAGACATTGAGAAGACCAGCCTCAGTGGAGCAGAGGGAATTGCAGTTGGATGGGTAGGTTGAGTCTGGATTCCCCACAAGTGAGTTTGGACTCGGTGTGGCCAGCATAGTAGCTGTGGTAACACAGTGACAGTGGGACAAGAGAGTACTGAGCGACTATAGACATTTTAATGGAGGCATTACTGAGCTGGATAAGAGAGGAATGAAAGCAAATAGTCTACGTGAACTCTGGGAAGTCAGGATGGTAGGGCTCGCACCAACTAACACAGGGTGTCGGAAAGGTAAGCTCTTCTGGGAGATGGGGATGGGGTGAGTTAGACTTTGAACACACTGACTCTGTAGAGATATTTAGGTGGATACAGAGAGTTGTCTGGTTGGCTGAACGTGTGCTTTTGAGACCCCTCGATACAGAGATGGCAGCCAAAGTGGTGAGATAATGTGTCTCTGCCTCTACTGCACAGGTTATGGGCTGGAGGTGGACATGTGGGCCGCAGGCGTTATCCTCTACATCCTCCTGTGCGGCTTCCCCCCATTCCGTAGCCCAGAGAGGGACCAGGATGAGCTCTTTAACATCATCCAGCTGGGCCACTTCGAGTTCCTGGCTCCTTACTGGGACAACATCTCTGACGGTGAGACCTGGGGCTTCCCGGGCAGGAGGGAAGGGGATGGAGAGATGGAGCCCCTCCGGGGATCAGGTCAGATGTGTAAAATGCCACCCAGAGAACCCACTACGGTACCTGGGCTGTCAGCATCTTCTGCTTCATCCTTTATTTCCTGCTAGATTGGTGTAGATTTCCATAGCATTCCGAACACGACTTGCTTTGAGATATAACGAAAGATTCTCACCACCAGTTGTAGTCACCAAATACTTTTCCTGAAGCCAATTAAAGAAACTTGGAACTGAAAACTAAACTGAAAAATATCAGAAATGTGTAATCCTCATTTGGAAAGATCAAAGCCATCTCATAGGGAATTCCCTGGCAGTCCAGTGGTTAGGACTCGGCGCTCTCTCTGCCGAGGGCCCAGGTTCAATCCCCGGTTGGGGAACTAAGATCCCACAGGCGTGCAGTGCAGCCAAAAAAAAAAAAAAAAAAATGCCATCTGCCATCTCATATACAGAAGTATTTGGGAATTGGACAGACTGGAGATGCGTATTTTACCTGTGAATAATCAGGCTCCTATGGGGGCATACTTGGGGCACAGGGGCTCTGGAAGGTCGAGGGAGAAGGTCTCAGGTACTTTTTAGTGGAGCAGAAACATGTGTGGTCCTCCTCCTTTTTGGCCCTTTCAAGTGGAATTTTCCCCCTTGTTTCTACTGATTTGTATGTACTACCCACTGCCCTTGTAAAATTGAGAACTAGATCACTGGGCATTTTGAGTCTTTAGCTGAAAAAGTAGAATAGGAGTGATAACTTTTCCCCAATTTCCCCTAAACACATCATCTAAGATAAGTTATTCATCTGCCCTTGTCCTCAGCTCTGCCTCCTCATCTGGGGCTCGGGCTTGCGGGAAGGGAAGAGCTTCATTTTTTTCCACTTAACTAAGGTGGGCAGAGGGTAGCTTGCTGCTTGTAGGGTAAGGGTCTTGAGCTGATCAAGGCAGTGGCAATTTAGGAATTGAAGGACTAAAAATCATTTTAGAAAGTTCTATGCTACACTGTTCTTAGATTTGGTTATGGTGGCCCCTGCCCTGAGTCCCATGCCTTAGAGGGCCTGCTCTGGTTACATGTCTCCCCAGAAGTGAGGAGACTCTGGGGACAAGAGGCTGTGCCCCCCGCCAGAGCCCAGGCTCCCCCTTCTAGACCACTTAACCGGGACCCCAGAATTTCCCGCACAAATGGCCCAAGCCCACTTCCAAGGCTTGTGAGACCTCTTTTCCCAGCCCCTCCCCACAGTGCCCTAGGCTGCCAAGGAGCAGCTGTTTGGGGGGCGTAGGGGGAGCACAGACATATTGGTGGGGTGTCCAACTGTCCACACACAGGCATGTGAGACTGAGAATTCCATTTAAACCTGGGCTTCTACCCCCTGAGTCCTCCGAGGACCTTGAAGGAGTGATGCTGGGATGAATGGGGAAGGGGTACATTGAGGGCGTAATCTGCCCAGTTTGAACGGGGTGGGGTAGGAGAAATCCTGTGGTCTCCGTGCTCAAGAGGTGGCTGGACAGTGGCCATAGAAGCGGGGCAATTGGTGGGTGAACAGCTGACCTTGAACAAGAGGCATCCCCCAATAAAGGTAAATAAACATGGGTATCTTTTTCCCCATGCATTCTTTTTTTAAAAATATATATATACATTCATGCCTTTATTTATTTATTTTTTTTTTGGCGTGTTGCACAGCTTGCAGGGACCTTGGTTCCCCAACCAGGAATTGAACCCGTGCCCCACTGCAGTGGAAACGCGGAGTCCTAACCACTGGGCCACCAGGGAATTCCCTCCCGTGTATTCTTGAGTAATTGGTTAAGAGGCTCAGGGAGCCGGCCTGGGAGAGCCAGCGAGCCAGGGAGAAATCTCTTCTCCTCCCCGTCTGCCACCTGACCCACCAGCTGTCACCACATCTCTCTAGAATCAGTCATGGTCTTGAGCAAAAAATGAAATTCATTTTGAATTTGCATTATTTACTACTTAGATCTCTTTGCCCATGTTTTTCAGTTTTGTCAATCTGGAGGTATATTTATCAATTTAGGAAGGAAGATTGGACATATTTTATTTAACAACTTGATAGTTTGATTTACAAATTTTAAAATATGTAGACATATACTATGTGGCTTCCATGTGTCCTCTTGAGCTGGGCGGCGCCATGGGTGTTAGTTGCAGGCCTGACCTCATGACTCTATGTCTAACATGGTAGCCCTTAGCTGCATGTGGCTATTTGAATGTAACTGTAAATTAATTAAAAGGAAATGCAATAAGAATTCAGTTCAGGAAATTCCCTGGTCGTCCAGTGGATAGGACTCTGTGCTCTCACTTCCCAGGGCCCGGGGTTCAATCCATGGTCAGGGGGCTAAGATCCCGCAAGAGGCTCGGTGCGGCCAAAAAAAAAAGTTCAGTTCATCAGTCGCACCAGCCATATTTCAAATGCTCAGTAGTCCCAAGAGGGTAGCGCAGATATGGAAAGTTTCCACCGTGGCAGAAAGTTCTCTGATCCAGCCATGGTGCTAACAGGAAGGTTTGTGTCCTTATTTCCTGTATGGGGAAGGGAAACTTCAAACCACCTGCATGCATCTCATTTTTCCGTCTTTCTGTCATTCCAACAGCTGCCAAAGATCTGGTGAGCCGGTTGCTGGTGGTAGACCCCAAAAAGCGCTACACGGCCCACCAGGTCCTTCAGCATCCCTGGATTGAAACTGCTGGAAAGACCAGAAGGGCAAAGCTACAAAAGGAGGGGCCCCCCAGCAGCGAGAACCACTTCCGGAGCCAGCACTCGAGGGCTGCAGAGCAGGCGTCATAGTCACGGCCTCAGCATTCGCTCAGCCCTCGGTTCTGCTCGGGGACAGAGAAGAGGATAGATGTCAAGGAGAAAAACAGTGAAAAAGCCTTCCTCCCATAATTGGAGAATCAGGGGAAGGAGAGAAGACAGTATATTTTAAAGCTTATTTAACAAAATAAACTTGAGTCAATGTTAAATGTTGTAACATATTTTTAGATTTGAAGCCTTTAATACATTTTTGGGGGGGTGAGGGGGAGACTTGTTCTCAGTGAAGAATTTTTGGTAATAATGATGTGTTTTGCTTCCTCCTTATAATCAAGTTCATAGTATACTACATGAGTGGTGCTTACCAGGGTCTAAACTCCCCCTGTGAGATTAATAAGCTGAATCGTGGTCCTTCTGTGTTAATAAAATGTGCTCTGGATGACTGAAGTAACTGTATTCTGATTACTTCTTAATGCTGGTGATGAGAGCCAGGGAGTTATAGTTCAGACATGCCTCCCGAAACCACTGTGACTACGTATAAATGTGCTGATGGACCCTTGATGAACTGGCCAGGTCTGTTTAGGATGTGCTGGTCTCGGTCTCTAGCATTTTAGCCTTACTGAAAATCAGATTTAGTGCAGCCTGAAATGGAAAGAAGAAATCATTGGGAATTCCCTGGTGGTCCAGTGGTTAAGATGCCGTGCTTCCACTGCTGGGGGCACGGGTTCGCCTTCTGGTCGGGGAACTAGTATCCTGCATGCTGCGCAGCATGGCCAAAAAAAAAGAAATCATTGATTTATTCCCGCCCCTTCAGGACCCATTTAGACTGCGTTTCAGCCAATGATCCCTGAGTCTGAGTCCCGACTACGTGAAGTTAGGCACTCAGGTGTGACTGTGTTTACATTTTCAGATCACGAGGGAGCCATCTAGTGCATTACTATGTCAGAAACGCAGTCGATATGTTACGCCTAGGCTGGAAGGAGCTCAGAATGTTCAGGCATGTTCCTATCTGCAGGGCAGACTGTGGAGGGCATAGGACATGTTGGTTATTTCACTCCGGACTTCGGTACCAACAGATGACCCTGGGAGTATGTATGAGCTGATAGCAAAACATCATCCTGATATTTCCCAGCTTGACTTTTCTAGGTTATATGTAACCTGGTCAATAGGACACAGAATCAGCCCCAAAGTGCAGGTTTCTCACCCCCCCCATCCCTTCCCTCACAGTGTAGGTGTCATCTCAGTGGAGGAAGTGCATCCAACAGGAAACAGGAACAGCGAGAGTTTAGTATAAGGAATTGCTGGAACAGGTGTTGGAAAATGCAGAAAGCACACAGGAAGTAATTCAGAGATGGTGACTCCTAGATGAGGAGCCAAGGGAAGAGACTTGGGCGATTCGAATGTAGAAGCTTGGAGGAGAAACCCTTGCAGCACATTCTGACTGTGCCACCCAGATGCCCCCTCAAGGCTGAAGGGAATGAGCTGCGGGGTGATGCTGGCTGATAGCCCTCAGCAATCACCAGGGACAGGAACAGCCCTTAGCTGGCAGGAGTCACCTCACCCAGGATCACATGCCCCTCCTGGGAAGTGGCTGCATCCAATGATGGGTCTATACAGGGCTCGGCCAGACAACCCTGAAGGGCCACCCAGCTTCACAGCTCCCCGTGGGGGTTGGCTGAGCCCTTTGCCCGGTCCTGCTGCTTTCCCTTCTCTTCCAGGCGTGATGGCCCTGAGATCACTCCCTAATGAAACTTCTGCATGCTGATCTCCATCTCAGAGTTGGCTTCGCAGAGAACAGAGCCTGGGACACCCCCTAGGAACTTAGAACGACTGCAAAGAGGTACCAGCTGGTGCTTTGATCTCAGGGGTCCGAGAAGGGGCCCCATGGAGCTGGGACCCAGACACCTGAGGAGGGGGTGCTGTCCACAGGCAGTACAGTAGGACTCATTCTGGAAATGTGGAAGGAGGCTGGAAGCTGGAACCAATTGCTACTGGAACATCTTTTGATAGTGTCACCAAAGGCACTAAATCCAAAAGAGAATTTTCAGACCTCATAGGGCATCGTTTGATTCTACTGACCTCTCTCTCTTTGAATCATTTCTCCAGTTGGCTTCCATAAGTCATGCATTTTCCTGGTTTTCCCCCTACATCTCTTTTTACACCTTTGGGTCTTCTGAGTAGGTTTGGTCTTCCACTTGTTAAAAGTTGTAGCTCCATTATTAGTCACTAGAGAAATGCAAGTCAAACCCACAATGAAATAGTATTACACAGCTATTAGAATGGCTAAAATTAATTGGCTAAACTAAAAAGATTGACACTGCCCTGTATTGGTGAGGATTTGGAGCAATCGGAACTCTTGTACATTGCTGTTGGGGATGTAAAAATGGTATTCCTTTTTTGGAGAACAATTTGGTAGTTCCTTCAAAAGTTAAACATACACCTACCATATAATCCAGCTATTCCACTCCTAGGTATTTACAAGAGAAATTAGATCATATGTCCACACACACACACACACTTATACACAAATATTCACAGGCACTCTATTTGTAGTAGCCTCAAAGTGGAAACAATCTGAATGTCCCTAAATTGGTGAGTGTAGAAAAAAATTGTGGTAGGTCCATCCAATGAATACTCTTCAGCAATAAAAAGGAATGACCTGCTGATACATGCAACAGAATGGATAAAACCCAAAATAATTAGGCTAAGTGAAAGTGTAATAGGGAAGAACCTTTGTATCCTATTACAAGGTAATCATGAAAGGGATGTTGCCTGTAAGTTTAAATTATACATCATGGCCCATCTCTGGGAACCCTGCCTCCCAGGCAATGAATGTTAAGCTAAAATACCCTTGTTTAACTGGCAGAAAACATCCTGAGCAGGCCCACCTGTGAATGACTGCAGGGAGGAAGAAATTAACACATCCCCTCCAGAGGCTGACGGGAACCAGGAAATGTTTAACTTTACTCCCTCCCCTTTTAGTATAAAAGAAGCTTGAATTCTAACTCAGGCAAGATGGTTCTTGGGGGGGGGGGGGGGTATGAGTCCACTGTCTTCTTGGTCTGCTGGCTTTCCTAATAAAGGCACTATTCCTTGCCCCAATAACTCATCTCTCGATTTATTGGCCTGTCGTGCAGCGAGCAGTACAAGCTTGGACTCAGTAACAAATTTTGGCAAGCCAGCCAGCCAGGAGCCTTTCTACTCGTGGCCAGCTGGCCCTGGTGGGGAAATTTTCAGGTAAGGCCCTAGCAGCTACTGGGACCACTTGTCCTGAGGATTTTCCCTTCAAAATTCTCCAAAGCAGTACCGGCTGCCCCAGCTCTTGCCAGTTGGGGCAAGGAATCCACATT
This sequence comes from Stenella coeruleoalba, assembly GCF_951394435.1. Taxonomy (NCBI): domain Eukaryota; kingdom Metazoa; phylum Chordata; class Mammalia; order Artiodactyla; family Delphinidae; genus Stenella; species Stenella coeruleoalba. The sequence continues at coordinate 56,405,718 of NC_137156.1, forward strand.
TGGTAGCGGATGGGCTTGATACAGCAGGGTAAGTCGTGCTGGCGTAGACAGCCAGGAACTTTATTTCCTCTCCATTTGGAGCTTTTTCTCCAGAATAAGCCAATTTGTTTATGTACCTTGCTGGAGAGAGGAAAGAGTTGGACTTTAACCCAATTTGTGAACGTGTTCATTTGTTTCTTTGGATACTAGCATTTGTATATGCCGTTTGTGTTTTTTATTTGTCTTGAAAAACAAGGAATGTTTCAACTATCCCTAAAGAAAGTCCTCTGAGGTGTGTTTCGGATAAGTGATCTGATTACAGCTGTGAACCCATGGGTGAGAGGAAGATGATACTTTATATCATTGTAACCATGTGTGGCCATAGTACCTGTTAGGATCTCCACAAGGGATTTAGGCAGGGTTACCTTGGGACCCTGTGCACCATGTACCCTTGCTGTGTCAGTTACGTCATTCATGGTCTCCTGTGTCATCGGCATATGTAAAACCCAAGACCAAACTTGAGGGTTCATTTAGGATTTTGTTTGTCCTTTGGGTTTTTTGTTTCATTTTGTTTGGTACTGTTTCTCCATTTACAGCCAAATCAGCTTTGTGATATTTTAAACGTTTACTGATGTCAAATGGAGGAAAGAAACAGACAAAAAACCAAAAACCTGTCTGTTCTTGTCCAAGAACGGGACATTCCCAGGAAGAAGAGAAAGGTTCTACTTGGTGCCTAAAGTCACCAAATGCTACAAATAGAAGTATCTTTTCCGTAAATATTAGTAAAAAGGGTTTAGCCGTCTGAACAGGTGACCTTGATTTGTCCCATCTGCCAGAAACCCTGTTTGAATCCAACCTCTTTTGTAACTGGTGGGTTTTACATTGCTGCACCTGATTCATGGCTGACATTTTTGCAATGGGAATTGAGAGGTCCCTGTGTTTGAGTTTGTATATGAGTTATAGATGTGTGACATTGCCACAATTGATTTTGGGGGGGCTCTATTTGATTGGCTTGAGGGAAATTATGTGCTTATATTCATACTCAAACATGGAAGAGACCGACCAGAATGACTTTTGGGCTCACGTGATCTAGGAAATATTCAGTGTTGCTTTACTATCTGGAGTTAAAGTTAGCTGAAACTTGCTAGTTTAATACAGATATGTCTTTAGAGTCATCAACATTAAGTATCGTACTTTCATTGTACCTAAGTTTACTAGAAATCAAATAAGACCTTTATTATTCCTGTTATAACGTTTGTCAGCAAGGAAAATAACAATATGAAAATATTTTAAAAATATATTTATTTATTTTGGCTGCACTGGGTCTTAGTTGCAGCATGTGGGATCTTCGTTGCAGCATGTTTAGTTGTGGCATACAGATTCCTTAGTTGCAGCATGCATGTGGGATCTAGTTTCCTGACCAGGGATCCAACCCGGGGCCCCTGCGTTGGGAGCACGGAGTCTTACCCTCTGGACCACCAGGGAAGTCCCATGACAAAGACTTTAAGTAAATAAAATAGAGGTAAATGAGGTAAGAGTTTTAGGTAAACTGTATAGGAATAATTATGTTTTGGGAATGTCTATCTAAAATAGTCTCTCTAGATTTTTGTAACTTTAAACTAAGCTAAATGAAGAGAATTCATTGACTATCTGGGTCATTTCAAATAGGATAAAATATTGGAACATTACTTGCTGGGTAGGTCTAAGTTTACCTATCTTTGCCTTCTCAGGAGAGGAAGACTAAAAGCATAAGCTTGTTAGTCAGGAAATTCAGGTATGATAAACAGTTTACGATTGCTTGCTTCTTGATTTTCACTAGAGATTAAGGTTTTAAGGTTAAGAATTATGAGGGAAACATTTCAGTATGTAAAGATGTAGGATGTCTGTTTTCAGCAGAGCATGAGGAATGAAAATGCATTTTGTTAGAGGGAAAAACGTGGTCTTGTCCTAGAGCTGGTTGTTTCTGAATGGACAAGAAAGTGAGGGGCAGATTAATATGGACACAGAAAATTGTGGAAGGTTTGTGGAGGAGGAACACTGAAAGAGTCTCGTGCATGGTTGGGATTGGCTAAGATGAGATTGAACTTAATTAAGAAAATGAATTTTAAAGGTAAAGTGGTACAGAACCTGAATTTGGTTCTCTAAGAAGACAGTTTTCTTGAAATACTAAACTGTGTTTGGTAATTAAGTTTCTTTAAAGTGATCTGTATTTGTCATTGATCTTTTATCACTGGTTAAAGCTTTTTGATATTTCTGACAAACTTCCCAAAGATCAAACTCTAAATGAAGTTCATTTGACCTCTAGCTAATATTGAGGCTTTTCAAAGGGTCCCTGGAAGCCCTCAAATTATTTGTGTTCTCTCCATCTCAGAAACAGTAAACTAATTAGGCTTATTTGGTATGTTGAATTACATGGGAAGCATTGTCAAATAAGTGGCTATAAAATTTCTTAGATTGTATCATATGGGTAAATGTCATTAACATACACATTTTAGAAATTATATGGAACTTCTAAAATTCTTGCATATCTTGGTAAATGATATCAGTCATAATTTTATTAATTATCTTAAATTGTGTCACAGCAGTAATCAAGTACAATTACAGTGTAATGCCAGTGGGTTGATGCCAAAGCAAAAAGGCGTCCCTTTTTTTTGACAACATTTCTAGTTTTTTTAATGGATTCTAATTTCTTTATAAATCTAGATTATGGAACAGTGATTGTTGTTAACAATATTAATTCCAAAAGGCATCCTTTTAGCGGTTAGAGATGATCAATTGCTATTTATGGTTTTACAGTGGCTTTTGAATGACTATAGCTATTTTGTGAAGAAGCAGGGAAGAAAGATGAAATCTTTTTATTTTTTATTTTTTATTATTTTATTTTTGCTGTGTTGGGTCTTCGTTTCTGTGCAAGGGCTTTCTCTAGTTGTGGCAAGCGGGGGCCACTCTTCATCGCGGTGCGCGGGCCTCTCACTGTTGCGGCCTCTCTTGTTGCGGAGCACAGGCTCCAGATGCGCAGGCTCAGTAGTTGTGGCTCACGGGCCTAGTTGCTCCGCGGCATATGGGATCCTCCCAGACCAGGGCTCGAACCCGTGTCCCCTGCATTAGCAGGCAGATTCTCAACCACTGCGCCACCAGGGAAGCCCCAAGATGAAATCTTTTATGTGCAAGCATTTGTACTATTATCAGAGAAAATAAGAAAAGGGAATGAGAGTGAGATTATGTTGCTTCAAACCTTCACTCCTCCAGCTGAGCTGGCTGTGCCAGCTGCTCTGGCCGCCATACTAATATATGTACCCCTTCATCACCTTCTGTTCTTATTCAGCCCCAGTTCCTGACGCTGGGGTTCAGGACTGTCCCTGCTTATACGGATCAATTAGAAAATCCTGTGTTAGTTTCTGGGGCACAGGGACTTGGTCTGGTATTGCCATCTAAGACCAGACAGGGCACCCAACTTGGGCCAGGAGCCACTCCCAGGGCAGGGAAATTTCCCTTCCCCCATTAACTCACAGGGAACCTAAATACAAATGATCAGCCAGCTGGGTTTCTCAGGCTTGTTTAATTTGAAAGATCACGACCCTCCTTATAGGGAGGATCCTCTACACCTGAAGCCCACTTGGCAGCACCGAAATCTGAACCAAATTGAGACCCCAATGAGGGAGGAATGCCCTTATTAGAGCATGACTTATGAGTGCATCTTGGCCGGGCTTTGAAAAGGGGAACCAAAGCAAGAGTTTGAACAAAATTCAAGAAATTCAGCAAAAAAACAAATGAAGACCCCTCTGAATTTTTGCAAAGGATTTATCGGGCCTACAGACATCAACCTAATGCAGATCCCAAGGTCCCTGAAAATATTACAGAGGTTAAATTTGACCTTTTGGGGGTAAACTGCCTCAGATATCAGGAGAAAGTTGCAAAATTTAGATGGTGCATTTGGAATGAAGCCCTCTCAATTGGTAGATGGTGCTTTTAAAGTGTTCAACAGAGAACAACAACAGAAGAAAGAAGATGCAAAACAAAAACGCCAATTTTCTCACCTTCCGGAAGGTGAGTAACTCAAAAGAGAGCTAAGTCCCCATTGGGGAAGGAACAATGAATGCACTTACTGTAAGGAGGAAGAACATTGGAAAACAGATTGCCTAAAACAGCAGAACAATAAAAGACAAGAGCCTCTCACATGGTAGAAAGAGAATAACACTGAATGAAAAGGCCCAGGGGCTCCCTTGGACTTGAGGTGACTAATTCCCCACAGGAGCCCTGAGTGAAATTGTCAGTGGGAATGAGCGATTAACCTTCTGATAGACCTTACCCTGAAGTTTTTCACCAGAACAGCCTGACCTCAGAGTCCCACCAGAACACTCTTTAAGCCTACAGATGGCACCCATGAAAACCCCAGGAAAGGAGACGAAGCTGTTTCCTCCAAGGTCTGCAAAAAGGTGTTAGTTTCATATGTACAGCAAAGTTATTCAGTTATACATATATATATATTTTCATGTTCTTTTCCATTATAGGTTATTACAAGATATTGAATATAGTCCCCTGTGTTATAGAGTAGGACCTCATTGTTTATATATTCTATATATAGTAGTTTGTATCTGTTTATCCCAAACTCCTAATTTATCCCTCCTTCCCCCCTCCCCTTTGGTAACCATGTCTGTGAGTCTGCTTCTGTTTTGTCAATTAGTTCATTTGTATCAATTTTTAGATTCCACTTATGAGTAGTATCATATGATACCTGTCTTTCCCTTTCTGACTTAACTTCACTTAGTATGATCATCTCTAGGTCCATGCACATTGCCGCAAATGGCATTATTTCATTCTTCGTTATGGCTGAGTAATATTCCATTGTATATATAGACCACATCTTTATCCATTCACCTACCAATGGACACTTAGGTTGCTTCCATGTCTTGCCTATAGAAAATAGTGATGCTGTGAACACTGGGGTGCAAGAAAATCTTTCAAAAATCTTTCAAAGTAGGTCCTATTCAGCCCTCTTCCGAGATTGCAACTATAGTGAATGTTCCAAAAAGCAAATCAAGTCCTATGATTAGGCTTAAAAACCTTAAGTGAATTACCACTGCCTCCAGGAAAAGTCTAAGGCAATTGTCAGGGCTTATAAAGCCTTTCATGGATTGACCTCTGCTCACCTCACGCCAGGCCCTTCCCTGCTGAAGCATTTGCTGCTCCCCAAACATGCGGTGCTCTCTCTTCACACTGAGTCTTTATGCTCTTCTTCCTTTGCCTGGAACACTTTTCTTCCCCCTTTCTTCTGGAAACTTCGCATCAGTGATTCAGGTCATGGCTGAGATGAGACATCCTCTTCGAAGTCTTCCCCTGGAATTCCCTGACAGTCCAGTGGCGAAGACTCAGCGCTTTCACTCTTACTTACACTGCTGTGGGCCTGGATTTGATCCCTGGTCAGGGAACTAAAATCCCACAAGCTGCATGGCACAGCCCCCCAAAAAAGTCTTCCCAGTTCTGAGCTCCCCGAGCCCCTTGAGCTTCCCCCCGTGCTACAGTCTTACCAGTGTGGTAGATGCTACCTGTTTACCTTCTGTTTAATCCAACAGAATACGAGTCTGTTGAAGGCAGCCAATGTCTCTCCTTCATTAGAACCTGAAAAAACTGTAACAGATATTTTTGAATGAATGAAAAAATAAAACTCAGCTTGGGACACATTGAGTGGGGGTGTTTATGCGACACAGAAGGCAAAGGCATCTGGTTGAACAGTAATGTGCTGATAAGTGGTTATCTGCTGACTCTTGACAAAGCCCTGATTGGTAGCCTTTGTGGAATGCCATGGTGTAAATTGCATTTCAGTTTCCATGTGGCTGATTTCAAGCTCCCAATGTGACATTGCGAGATAGAGTTGGGAAGAGATGTGTACCACTGGCTCTCGTGAGTTGCCATGACTGGGCTCCAGTGCACCACTGCCTGTGGGCAGGTGGGTGTGGGGAGTGGGATGTAGGCTGGAGAGATGGATTTGGTGACCATCTGTGGAGCGATGGTCATTGGAGCCGGGGAGCACCAAGATGACCCACAGAGTTGGCTCGGGGTCAAAAGAAGAAAAGAAGGATAGATTCTGAGGCGACACCAGCATTGACGTGGCCTGTAGAAAAAGAAGCCTCTTTGAAGAAAGAGGCAGGGAGACCTGAAATAGAAAATCAGTAGAACCGGGTCACTATTGTGTCATGGAAGCCAGGCAGTGGGAACCAAGGAGTAGAAATTCTCAAGATCCCCACTGGCAAATAAAGCAGAGTGATTCAGTAATGGAAGTGCTACAAAATGTGTGTTGCATCTCAAAGTTAGCAGGTTGGTGTTATTGAACCAGCGTTGTGAGGATAGCAGCGAGATTTGGAGAGGAAAATATTTGAAAAGAAATTGTATGTGGCCAGCGAGGCTGGCGTTTTGGGTGTTACATTAGTTATTGATATTTATTATTTCATAACAAATTACTCTACAACTTAACGTTTATTGTTGTTTTAAACTACTGTCTCATACCCGCTGTGGGTCAGTGTTTCAGGAACAGCATAGCTGGGTAGTTCAGACTGGGGTCTCTCATGAGGTTGTACTTAAGATGCTGGCCTGTGCTGCTGTCATCTGAAGGCTTGACCAGAGCTAGAGGACATGTTTCCAAGATGGCACACTCATGGGATTGGCAAGTCAGTCCTGGCTGTTGGCAGGAGGCCTCAGTTCTTCCCCCATAACGAACTCTCCATAGGGCTGCTTGAATGTCCCAACAGTATGGCAGCTGGTTTCCTCCAGAGTGGGTGATCGGAGAAGAGAATGGCAGAAGATGCAATGTCTTTGACATAGCCTCAGAAGACATATGCCATCACTACTGCAGTATCCTACTGATCACACAAACCAGCCCTGATTCAGTGGAAGGAGTGACACAAGGGCACAGTTACCAGGAGGAAAGTTCATTGGGGACCATTTTGGAGGCTGGCTACCACAGCATGGGACCAGGCAAGCCAGGGTTGTGAGGACTGGTGGGATTAATTGGCCTCAGGGTTGTAAGAAGAACTCTGATATAAATTGGCTTCATAGAATCAGAGGTGTATTTGGGTTCCCTGGTAGTTATTAGGCCCTCAGTGTGAGTACATCTTCCTGTAGACTTGAGGCTGGTCCCCCAGCAATGTCGAGAATTCTTTCTATGAGGACCACAAACCAGCAGAGGCTGAGGCCTAACGTGAAGGCCCTTGGCTGGGTCTGTTTCAAACACATAGCCCTCTCTTGGAAGGTACACAATGGCTGGACCTAGAAATTTGTGTATCAAGATAAAAGTAGCGGGCTTCCCTGGTGGCGCAGTGGTTGAGAGTCCGCCTGCCGATGCAGGGGACACGGGTTCACGCCCCGGTCCGGGAAGATCCCACATGCCGCGGAGTGGCTGGGCCAGTGAGCCACGGCCGCTGAGCCTGCACGTCTGGAGCCTGTGCTCTGCAACGGGAGAGGCCACAACAGTGAGAGGCCCGCGAACCGCAAAAAAAAAAAAAAAAAAAAAAAGGCCCAGATGCTGCTTTCCACAAACTCCATCCTTATGTCTTCTTGGGTGTTTTTCAATGTGTTAGTCCACAGAGTGGAAGGCATTACCACGCTCATTTATTTTTCATGGAGTGTTGTAACAGGAACCCTGGATTCGACAAGTGAAGGTGGAAGCCATATTAATGATGTATGTTAAGTACAGCTGATCAGCACTCTTGTCATCGTAACATCACTGAGAGCATCAGAGCAAAGAGGCACACAGGTGGCAATGTGGTCACGTACTGTATCCCTTCTGCCGCAAGATCCATAATGAAGTGACTAGAGGTGAATCTTTAGCTTTCAGCCTAAGTTAGTTGTTCTCCAGCATTAGTGAGCCATCCCAGGGTGAATCTAACTCAGTGGGTCTCCATCTCTCCCTCCCTCTCTTCCTTCCTTCCAACAAATATCTCTTAAGCTCCTGCCGTGTATCGGACAATGCCTTAGGCCTAGGAATCTGCATGTAACAAGCTCTGTAAATGATTTTCACATAGCTGGTTCGCGGAACACATCGTAGGAGAAGCTGGCCTAAAGAAACCTGTAATTGGTACTGTGGTTGTCTCTCTAGCATCCATTTTCTCCAGCCCCCCACCCCCTCACACAGATGTATGTTGTGTTTAGGTGGCTCTGTTCTCAGCCATGTGCTTCGGCAGAGGCTGACCAAAGAGGCATACATATCATCGATGAAAATAGTCAATAAACAATGTATAAGAGGAATAGAAAAGAGTTTCCTTTGAGCCAAAACTGAGGACTACAGCCTGGGAGACACAGATTCAAGAAGCCTTTGAATTGTGTTCTGCTGGTCTTCAGAATGGGGCGTGGGGCTCATAAAGACAAAAAAACTGCAAAATTACATAAGGTGTTTGGCAAGAATTAGGAGTGGAGCTGGCAAGAAGTAAGGGTGATAGTTAGCAAGGATTGGTCCAAATGGTTGCATAGTTACAAGGAGAGACCTTGAGACCATAGAGCTGCAGCTGGCAGCAGCTAGCAGATATTGTTTTGAGACTGGCTGGTGGTGTCCTTGAGTCTGATAGAGTTCAGAAAATTCAAGTTCTCAGTAATGCAGGAACATATCTGAAACCACATCCACCACGGCCATCCAGCCCCATTTTGGATGCCTGAACCACAGTTACTCCACTTCGATTTTTTAAAAAATGCATTCTTCTCGTTAATGGTTAAAGCAGATGTACAATGTATGTCTGATAGGCCACAAAACAGGCTGTTCCGGTTAGCATAAAGTCTAAGTTAAACCATGTACAAGCCAGAATGTCTTTCTCACACCTCAGTATGTGAAAATTTCTTTCATCAGTATGGCAACACCATCACATACTGCATCTCTTATGCAGGAAGATCGGTAATGAAGGGACTAGAGGTGTGAACCCACAGGGCAGGTTTGGATTGTGCTAGGCAATCATGGTTTTCCCCTTTGGGGTTGGTTTAGACATGACCATGTGATGCATTTCAGATCAAGGAAACTGAGGGGAAATTTGCAAAGGGCTTCTGAAAAAGACTTTCTTGCTCCCAATAAAAGACACAGGAAATGATGGCCTTTTTTTCTGGACATGGCTGTATCTAGATGTAAAGGATGGCACTGGGGCAGCCACCTTGTGATGGTGAGGGGGAGGCTAGCCCAAAAAGGAAGGCTGCCCACCAGGGTAACAGAGCAGCAAGATGGAAGAAACTTGGTCCTTGATGATGTCATTGAACTACTGAATTATCCAACCCTGGAGCTGTCCTATCCTTGGACTTCCAGGGATAGGTTGATCCCTTTCCTTGTTGTTTAAGCCAGATGAGTTTGGGATTCTTTTATGCTTTCTGCTAAAAACATTCAAACTGGTACTGACTGTGTATGTGCATTTTTGATTCGGGGCTTAATCTTTCTGTAACTTATTAAATAATTGCAATGTAACGTCTCAGGTGGGTTCCCTAGAAGCAGAGACTGAGATAGGGGTTCGGATGCACATAATTTATTGAGGTTGTGCACTCAGGAGAAAGCAATAAAGGAGGGAATAAAATAGGATAGGAAGAGGGAAAGAAATGAGTAAGGATGTTATCTCAGGCCAAGTTGATTCTTAGCTGATCCATGGGAGGTTCTGGATCTGCATTTTCTAATATGGTAGGCATTAGTCATATGAAGCTATTAAAATTTAAATTAATTAAAAAGAATTAAATTTTTTTTTTTTGCTGTACACGGGCCTCTCACTGTTGTGGCCTCTCCCGTTGCAGAGCACAGGCTCCGGACGCGCAGGGTCAGCGGCCATGGCTCACTGGCCCAGCTGCTCCGCGGCATGTGGGATCTTCCTGGACTGGGGCACGAACCCGTGTCCCCTGCATCGGCAGGCGGACTCTCAACCACTGCGCCACCAGGGAAGCCCCAAGAATTAAATTTTAATTCAGTTCTTTAGTTTCACATCAGGTGTTCAGTAGCCACATGTGGCTAAATGGCTACCATATTGGACAGAGCAGACATAATTATTTCCATCATCACAGAAAATTTTACTGGACAGCACCTTGGAGTGTCAATCATTACACAGAGTTGCCCTACCCTGATGCTTTAGCATGCCACTGTTGGGCAGTGGTTAACTCCCCTTGTGAGGAGTGGTGGCACAACCTCCCAGGAGATCCAGGAAGGTGGTTCTAAGGAGGTGGCTCCAATCAGCTCCAAATTCATCATTAGGTAAAGGAATCTGGGTGGAGTTGTGCCAACAGCGACTACACCATGGTGTCCAGTGGGCATGAGCTGGGATGTGGTGCTTTGGGCACAGTGATTAGGCAGCACCCCTTCCCCACTGATGCACATTGGGAATTCAGAATCTCCTTGAATTCCTCCTAGGGAGCACCTTTGATCCCTATCCACCCCAAGTGTTCAGACATGTACCAACTGTATAAGCATATCTGATGGATGGGTCACTCTAGTGATGCTCAGATTTCAGGGGGGACAGAGGAGGCTCAGAGAGCAGACTCTAAGGGATAAAGGGACACAGCCCAGTGAGTAAGACCTAGAAAAAGTGCTTGAATGTCACAGAAGGATGGTGACTCTGGGCAGAACGTGGAGCTGCTGCCAGAAGTGTCTCATCCAGGCTCTGTGTCCTGCTAGAAAGAAGAAGGTTTAAGGGACTTCCCTGGTGGCGCTGTGGTTAAGAATCCGCCTGCCAATGCAGAGGACACGGGTTCAAGCCCTGGTCCAGGAAGATCCCACATGTTGTGGAACAACTAAGCCTGTGCACCACAACTACTGAAGCCCACGCACCTGGTGCCATGCTCCAAAGCAAGGGAAGCCACCACAATGGGAAGCCCACACACCACAATGAAGACCCATCATGGCCATAAATAAATAAATAAAATTATTAAAAAAACAAAAAAGAAGGTATAAGTTAAGTGCTCATATGCACTTTCCTGTGTTGTGTGTGTGTCTTCTCTTTGGTTACCTCTTCATATGACACCAGTTTTGTAATGCCATCTTCCATAAAGAGAGTAAGATAATTCAGTCTTTCCTCTTTGCATGGTTGAACAACTTTTTGAAAACATTTATTTATTTGCCACACCCCGAATGGCATGCAGGATCTTAGTTCCCCAATCAGGGATTGAACCCACAGCCCCTGCAGTGGAAACATGGAGTCTTAACCACTAGACCGTCAGGGAAGTCCCAACAACTTCTTTTCTTAATTGCTACTTTGTTTATTTTTAATTTATTTATGGTTGTGTTGGGTCTTCATTGCTGTGTGCAGGCTTTCTCTAGTTGCGGCAAGCGGGGGCTACTCTTCGTTGCGGTGCATATGCTTCTCATTGCAGTGGCTTCTCTTTGTTGCGGAGCACGGGCTCTAGGCGTGCCAGCTTCAGTAGTTGTGGCACACGGGCTCAGTAGTTGTGGCTCACGGGCTCTAGAGAGCACTCAGGCTCAGTAGTTGTGGCGCACAGGCTTAGTTGCTCCACGGCATGTGGGATCTTACTGGACCAGGGCTTGAACCTATGTCCCCTGCATTGGCAGGCAGATTCTTAACCACTGCGCCACCAGGGAAGCCCTTAATTACTACTTTAGAAACATTTCTTTTTGCTTCACAACTAGTTATGGGGAAATGACCCATCTTTACCTTCTGCCTCTATATCTTGATCTGGGGTTATTTCCTATCTGGGGGGAAGTCCTCAGATAACACAGCCCTGTGATCGCACTCTCCCTGGTCTCCCAACAGCTGCTGCCAAAGCAGCAAGTCCAGCTGAGGCCAGGTCCTCACTGCCCTGATCCACCAGTGGCTTGGTCCCGGGGGCAGGGTGGTGGTGATGGGTGTTAGTGCAGGAGGAGGTGGTGTGGAGCTGAGTCATAATTGCCCCTGAGCAGGAAGCGAAGGAGCTTCTTATTCAGATTCTTCTCCTTGGGGTCAAAGATAGAACTCAGAAACTGAACGCCACTGGTGGTGTTCCGTTCGTATCGCCTCAGTGTACATCAGCCCATCGTCCAACTTTCGGTACCAGCAACTCTCTCTGAGGCTGTTCTCTGGCCACTGAAGCCCACTCTGCTCACCTGTGTGACAGGCTGCAGGTGTCCAGGAATTATTGTCCCTCCCCTCCCCCTCCCCCCTCTCCCCACTAGCCTTCCACCAACAATCTTTTTTTACGATTTTTTTTTGATGTAGACCATTTTTAAAGTCTTTATTGAATTTGTTTTGGTTTTTTGGCCATGAGGCATGTGGGATCTTAGCTCCCTAACCAGGGATCAAACCTGCACCCCCTGCATTGGAAGGTGAAGTCAACAACTGGACTGTCAGGAAATCCCCTACTAACAATGAATGGAAGTTAGTATAAATACCAAAGCTCCTCATCCCTCTGGGAGGAAATACCTGAGTGTAAGTCTACACTGGCTCCCAGAGTTCCCCATCATGACTGTGTTCCATTTGTCTCCATGGTAACTGGCTTGATAATGTCCAAGTCCCCCTTATTTGGTTGCCTTTCCCATACGGTCTCACTTCCCTTCCTACTGGTGTTTCTTTAGCTTCCAAATGAACTACTTGCACTTGAGTCATTGTCTCAGCTTCTGCTTCTAGGGGACCCCAATGGAGATGCTGGGTGAAGTTGACCAGGGGCAATGGTCACCGGGGACTGGGTGATGTGGACATGATGCTGGCAGCCTGCTGCCCAGCCCAAGCCCTAGGATGGTCATCAGGGTTCAGAGGCTGGGGCAGCATGCTTGAGCCTCCATCTCTGCTGAATGATTAGTTTAATTCTGGAGTGAAGGTTATTGGCAAGTGTATGAGTCATGTAACAGGTCACTTACTTCATATCATTCCTATCAGTTATGAAGCTGATACTTTACTCTCCATCTGTCTTACTTTTGTGTTTATCTCTCAGTTGGCTCAGAACTTGAAAGGAGAGTAAGAGGTTACTAACTCAGCCTCCTGAAACTGTTACAATAAGCATGGCAAAAAGATAGGAATTCTAGATGAGCAAAATCCAAGGAGCTGGGTCAGAGGGTGGTTAGATGCTGGCCACTGGCCTGAGAGATGGAGTAGATCTATGGTCCACAGAGGCAGAGGCAGAAGGAGGTCCTAGGCAGCATTCCGGGATAAGAATTCAGAAACAGACAAGGCAAAAGCCAAATAATGAGAACACCTGGGGATGCTGGGATGTGATACTTTTGATGAGACTAGAGCTCAGTGATCAGAACTGGGTCCTTGCATCCAGAATGGAGGAACATCATGCATTCTGGTCAGTCTGGAACTAGTCAGCTGCCCCCTTTATCAGGCTCTGACTGGACCTGGGAGCAGGAGGCTGGGCTGCAGCTGTGGACAGAAGGGAAACAACAACCAAGGAAATAGGCTGGTACTGATGGATTCTGCCACCAAATATTTAGAAGACTAGCTCAATTCTATCCTTGCTTGTAAAGGGGCAACACTGTGCTTTGTCAAGCCACAGAGAGGAAAATGCCATTGCTTATTCTCTTTTCTCAGATTTTGCAGACATTAGCCTTAAAAGACTTCCTGCCTGGAAGGTTCCTCTCCAGGACCATGGCAGCTTCCATGGTCTCACCCAACTCATCTTGGGATGGCTTCTGCATGTCCTGGAAGAGGACGCGGCCGCTGCACTGGTTTTGCATCTTCAGGGATGTTGGGTGCCCTCACACTTCTCCTCAGCCAACTTGAGAAAGAAGTGGTCCACACCCCCCAGAACCACATCGTTGTGGCTAAAATAGAAGCCCAGGGAGAGGTAGATGACGGAGGCCTGCAGGTGTAGGTTGAGTAGGTGGTTGATGGTGACCTCCACCTGGGTGGAATAATTCTAACGAATCTGAGCTTATGGTTGGTCAATAAGAACCTAAGCACAAAAAATGGTGTTGGCTAGTCCCTGAGGCAGAGCACAGCTGAGAAGATAGTCCCAGAGGTTGAGAATGGAAAAGAAGTTGATGGGTGGTCAGAGGCTGGAAGGAGGGGCATCTCTGGTCTGTTCTGTCCAAGCACTTGAAACAAGAGACAGATCCTCGGGACGCGCAGGCACACTGCCTCTTCTGTCTTCATCTCTTTCTGGATCAAAACTTTCTCTCTCATGGATCTCTCCAATCAGTATTTACACAAACTCAAGAGTCTCCCTAAATCTTTGCTTTCAATGTGTTCAGTGGACCAGAATCATGGGCATCACCTAGGAGCCTGCTAGAAATGCAGAATCTCAGGCTCCACCCCAGTCTGCTAAATTACCTGCAGTTTAACATGATCCCCAGGTGATGTGCATGCACAGTAAAGCTTGAGTAGCCCTGCTCTAAACCTCAACCAGCCTTCTCTTCTAAAAATGCAAATCAGTTATCTAATCTCCCCTAAAAAACCCTGTTTTCCCAGATACTTTCCCTCCCTCCCTAGCTTCTGCAACTGCTAACATTTCCTCAAACTCATTTTCCAAGGACCCTCTTTGGCAAACACTGGGCAAATGGGCAAAGTCATTGGTCCCACCTTGGAGACAGCATCTGACTCCCTTTCTCTATGAATTTTGCCCTGGGCGAGAAAGTCTGACCAGAGTGTAGAGTCCGCTTGTAGAGGATTCTGAGCTCTTAATTGTTGCAGAAGTGACCTTTTCAGAATGTGCCAGTGATTTTCCAGTTTGTTCTCAGCTCCACACTCCACTCTTCGTATTGCAAGTGGCTGACCCTACAACTATGTTTCCCAGGCTCCCTTGCCAACTGGGTGCTGCCAGTGGGAAAGCACTGGCAGCAGATTGAGAGTGGGAGGAGGAGAGTGTTTCCAGGGAGGAGGGGAGTGTTTCCAGCGAGGTGGTACCACCTTCTTGGTTTCAATCCTGCTCCTGGTTTGAAACCTGGTTTCAATCCTGCTCCTGGTTTGAAACCTGGTTTGAAACCATATGCTAACACTGCCTCCTGCTCTGGTTCCTCCAACCCCAAGGATGGTAGCGGTTCCCTGCTCTTGCTAATCTCCAGGTTGCCTTCCTTGTTTGGCTTTTTGGTTTTTCCAATACCTATATAACCAGTTCCCCATACCTGGCATGGATGTGTTTTCCTGAGTGGACCCTGACTGATACATGGAGGTATCAGAAAATGGGGTTAGGGGCAGGAAGAACGTTTGAGAACTTTTGTATGTTTGCTTTTCTATTCCAAGCAACATTTATTAAGGGTAGTGACTAGCTAGGTGTGGCAGGGCCAGGGGCTGCCCTCTGTTGCCAAACCTCAGGCTGTGTACAGGGATATATATACAGGGAGAGGGGCTGGATGTAGGCAGAGCACCGTGCAGGGGTGGCACACCAGTCTCAGATAGGTGAACTCTACTTGATTTGCACAAGGCACATCAGGGAACATACTGGAAACCAGGAGGCAACGGCAGCCCACTGGTATCATGAGCCCTCACCAACCTTCACTCTAACAGTGTTTTCCTTTGCAGTCCAATGTCCTCCACCCTAGGGATTGTGAGCAAGTTTTAGGAATAGAGAAAAAGGCCAGTTCCAGAGGACAATCCTTCTCTCTGCACATGAGTGATTCTCTCTGGTGGTTGTCAGTTAAGTCACCAATTAGTCAGTGTTATCGGGCAGCTGCTGGATGGGGGTCAGAGGAGTTGTCCCCAACAGAAACCTCTTCATCTGGGAACAGGTTGGGGACAAATTTTTTTGGCCGCCTCCATGATCAGTCTTGGTTAGGCCAGCTGCTGAGTTGTCACAATTGGTGACAGTGAATGTCCATATTTTCACAGTCATCCCACACAGCTGAGCTACATCTCACCCCGGCATCTGTCCCTTGGCCCTAGGAGGACAGGCAATTCTTTCATATATAACAGGAAAAGATACAAGAGAGAGACTGTCTTTTTCTCAAAGACTGTTCGAGTAGCGGGCCATTGCACCCTAAATAATGCCCTTTCAAAGGGAGAAAGAATTGGATTCTAGAATCACACACTTCTGGGACATTTAGAGAGGGCAGTTTACTGAGTATGATTTTTGCGAGATGATTGTGTAATGAAATGTAAGCCTCAAAGTCTGAGAGAAAGAAAATGTATTTATTCAGAATATCTCATGAGTGTTTGTATAGGTATGTTGAAAGCCGTCACCCCTCAAGTGTCCTATGATCAAGACAGGGGATGAGAATTATACTGTGTCTGGAAGTGCAGACAATGCTGAGGCTGAGAATGCAAGGCAGGTGGAGATTCCACACCTGGGTGTCCCTTTGGGGACTTGTGGAACTGGTGTGCCAGGGGTGGTCTGAGGTGAGAGCTCTCCCCGGGGAAGGAATGCTTCTCTGCCTTTCAGCCTTTTACAAGTGAAGATGCAGCTTGGCCTGGAGGTGCAGTGGGTGGAGGTTTTGACTGAGTCTAGAGGCCCCTGGTGTCTGCCCAGTGTGAGGGGAGGTTGACCCAGCACCTCCTGGCTGCCGTTGGAACTGTGGAGGGTAGCTGGCAGGTAATGACCCCTGATAGAAGGTGGACACACATGCTCTTTCTCTTCTGAAGGTCTAAAAGGTGCAGCCGCGAGCGTCCTGAACCCTCACAAATGTGTTCCACCTTTCCTTTTCTCTCTGGGTTGAAAAGCCAAGCCTGTTTCTTTGAATTATGCCTCATTCACTTTCGTTTTCTTCATCTATTTCTAAAGGAGCCTAGTGCCTGGAACCCCTGGTTAAACTAAAGATCCTTAGCTTACATGTTGAAAACAAATCTCCATGGTTAAGAAAATGTCAGTAAAAAGTCTTTCTTTTTTAGCTCTAATTTTCTTAAATTAGAATTATGATCCTTGGACTTCCCTGGTGGCACAGTGGTTAAGAATCTGCCTGCCAATGCAGGGGACACGGGTTCGAGCCCTGGTCCAGGAAGATCCCACATGCCGCAGAGCAACTAAGCCTGTGCGCCACAAATGAGCCTGAGTGCGCTCTAGAGCCTGCAAACCACAACTACTGAGCCAGCATGCCACAACTACTGAAGTCCGTGCGCCTAGAGCCCGTGCTCCGCAAAAAAGAGAAGCCCGCTTCTGCACTGCAGAAGCCACTGCAATGAGAAGCCCACGCACTGCAACGAAGAGTAGCGCTACCCCGCTCGCTGCAACTACGCAGCAACGAAGACCCAACGCAACCAAAAGTAAATTAAAAAAAAAAAAGTATGATCCTTTCAGGATTATCGATGACAGAAAAAGACTTAGTGTTTAGAATGTCCTCTCTTTCTCCAAAGGAGGCAGTGCCTAGTAACCACTTTTTCTGGCTAAGTGCAAAATCAACTTCTTGTAACAATTGCCTCTCCTGTCCAGGACAGACTTAAGTGATAGATGTGGGGATGGAAGACTGGGGGTGTGGGGCAGGGGAAGCGCTGCTTCAGGAAAGGAGAGACAGATTGCCAGAGGCCTTGGAGCTGGTGGAGGAGGGTGGGGTCAAACAAGGCTGAGGTCCGCAAGGGGAGATTAAGACACTGACCACTGAGCAGCGGGTAGGGTGGTCCGAGGAGAAAAGAGATGCTTAATAAGATTATTTGGAGTGAAATACTGTGCACTAGACAATGTAAACCATGACTTTTGTTCCCCCTAGAAAATCTAGACTAGAAATTCTAGATTCTGGAGTAAAATATCCACATCTTTGGTGCTGGGTGTTGTATATATTTTACATCTTAAATATTCAAAGCATGAAGAAACACACAAAGCAAAAAGCGATATTGCACTTCCCCTGTTTTAATTAATCCCAGTGTTCAGAGTTCACCGATCCAAAGCTAATAGTTTGATGTGTATCCTTCAATAGTTTTCCTAAGCATTTATGGACATGTACGTGATTGATTAATAATTTGGCTCAAAAAAATGAGATTGATGGAGAAAAGGGAACCCTCTTGCACTGTTGGTGGGAATGTAAATTGATACAGCCACTATGGAGAACAGTATGGAGGTTCCTTAAAAAACTAAAAAATAGAACTGCCATACAACCCAGCAATCCCACTACTGGGCATATACCCTGAGAAAACCATAATTCAAAAAGAGTCACGTACCACAATGTTCATTGCAGCTCTATGTACAATAGCCAGGACATGGAAGCAACCTAAGTGTCCATCAACAGATGAATGAATAAAGAAGATGTGGCACATATATACAATGGAATATTACTCAGCCATAAAAAGAAACGAAATTGAGTTATTTGTAGTGAGGTGGATGGACCTAGAGTCTGTCATACAGAGTGAAGTAAGTCAGGAAGAGAAAAACAAATACCGTATGCTAACACATATATATGGAATCTAAAAAACAAACAAAAAATGGTCATGAAGAACCTAGGGACAAGACGGGAATAAAGACGCAGACCTACTAGAGAATGAACTTGAGGATATGGGGAGGGGGAAGGGTAAGCTGGGCCAAAGTGAGAGAGTGGCATGGACATATATACACTACCAAATGTAAAATAGCTAGCTAGTGGGAAGCAGCCACATAGCACAGGGAGATCAGCTCCGTGCTTTGTGACCACCTAGAGGGCTGGGATACGGAGGGTGGGAGGGAGGGAGATGCAAGAGGGAAGAGATATGGGGATATGTGTATCTGTATAACTGATTCACTTTGTTATAAAGCAGAAACTAACACAGCATTGTAAAGCAATTATACTCTAATTAAGATGTTAAAAAAATGAGATTGAAAACAATTTCTCTTCAAAATTTCAAAGGTATTGCTCCATTGACTACTTTTTTTTTTTCATGTTAAAATTAATTTTTGAACAGTAAATACATGCTTGGGGGATGAATTTGAAAGATAGAAAAGGATACTACTAATACTTCCAGCTGCCTTGTTTCCTGTCACTGGTTTCTTATGTGTATTTCCAGATATATTCTGTAATATCTATGTGTTTACAAATATACATACACATATGTTGAACCATATGAAATTGCCATTTTTGAAGTTAAAAATCAGGAACTTCATGCAATTTAACCTAACACACATATATATGAATATAATTTTTTTTTTTTTTTTTTTTTTTGCGGTACGCGGGCCTCTCTCTGTTGTGGCCTCTCCCGTTGCGGAGCACAGGCTCCGGACGCGCACGCTCAGCGGCCATGGCTCACGGGCCCAGCCGCTCCGCGGCATGTGGGATCTTCCCAGACCGGGGCACAAACCCGCGTCCCCTGCATCGACAGGTGGACTCTCAACCACTGCGCCACCAGGGAAGCCCTGAATATAATTTTTAATCGCACTAATGATAGTGTGCTGTATACACTGTAGTGCGCTTTGGTTTCTGACTTAATGAAACATCTTGAGATCTCCCCATAACTGTTTGCACAGAGCTGCCTCATTCTTCTTTAATTTTGTGCCTATTTATTTGTTTTCATGGCAAACTGTTATCATTTTTAAATTTACGTATAGTAAAATTGAATTTTAATTTTGA
This sequence comes from Stenella coeruleoalba, assembly GCF_951394435.1. NCBI lineage: Eukaryota > Metazoa > Chordata > Mammalia > Artiodactyla > Delphinidae > Stenella > Stenella coeruleoalba. The sequence continues at coordinate 56,425,030 of NC_137156.1, forward strand.
TGTACAGTTCTTTGTGTTCTAACATCTGTGTACCCACCACTACAATCAGGAAACAGAAATATTTCAAACATATCTATGTCATCACCACCAATGACAAAGAATACTACTGGCAGGCACCTCAAACTTCCCTCCCGATTGTTATGCCTTTCCTACACCCCAAGACAATATTTCTCTTGACTTCTAACACCATAGGTTAGTTTTGCCTACATGAAGTAAAGGAGTATACATTCTTTTGTTTGCCTTCTTTGGCTCAACATTATGTAAGGTTCATCCATGTTATTATGTGATTACTATAGAACAATGAATTATACAACATTTCATTATTTTATAGCATTTTTTTGGCATGCAGAATAAAAAGAAAACCATTCATATAAACTGTTTTTTTGTAATTTCTGGATTTTGTGCTATACTTAGGAAGGCTTTTAGCACTCCAGGGTATAAAATAAATCTTCCAATGTTTTCTTCTAGTGATTTAATAATTTCATTTTTTCAGGTGTGAGGAATGAATCCAACTTTTTTTTTTTCAAGATACTCATTATCCAAATACTCATTTAATCTTCATGGGAAATTTATGATGGATACAATGACACATCTTCATTTTACAGATGAAGAAACTGACACATACAAAAGTTCAGTCATTTTCCCCCATCACAGAACTAATAAATGGCAAACATGCGACTTGAACCCAGTCAGTTGAGTTTAATGCCTTTGTGCTTATTCATTATACTACCCAGCGTTTCCACCCACACAGTATCTTGAGCATGAGGCAACGATCCAAACATTTGCAAGAGTGAATTTGTTTACTTAGGAGTCTGATTATCACATAGTTATTCAGTAGGAGCAGAGAATTTGACACTTCACCTCCATTCCCTCAGCCCTTCTCTTTGTTACCAAGAGGCCTCATTCTTGAAATAAGATTTTTTTTTTCTCAGCCCAGTGTTGGGTTTTCCCTTCCAAGGACTCTTCTCATTAGATTGTTGAGTCATCAGCTGGGTAAACAGCCCTAGGACATATGTAAACAATTACAAAACTTAAAAAATTGAGCAGGGTGTGTCTCAGAGAGGAGAAGGAAATGTGAAACATACTACAGTTGGAGACCAGGATAAAGGGCAAGAAGCCTGAGGTCAGTTTCCACTTCGGTCACTGAGATCATATGACTCTGGGAAGGTCACTTTTTGGCTCTTCGTTTTGCAATAGCAATAATAATGTAGCCCTTCGCTTTTCCTTAGTTTCCTTATTTCTGCCTACAATGGGAATTAAATTAAAAACAAAGATACCAAAAAAACCCAAAAATTCTTTAAAGAAAAGGCCCCGGGCTGAAAAGTAAGCTAAATTCCTGGGAGAGTCACAGTCAAAGTTTAGACACTGATGTGCAGACCTTTCTTCCATGGCAGGTCTTCCAACTGTTTTATAACTCTAATTTTTTAAATAAGTTTTTGGCCGTGCTACGGTGGCATGCAGGATCTTAGTTCCTTGTGGAGTCTTAACCACTGGACTGCCAGGGAAGTCCCCATATAATTTTTTTTTTTTTTTTTTTTTCTATACGCGGGCCTCTCACTGTTGTGGCCTCTCCCATTGCGGAGCACAAGCTCTGGACGCGCAGGCTCAGCGGCCATGGCTCACGGGCCCAGCCGCTCCGCGGCATGTGGGATTCTCCCGGACCGGGGCACGAACCCGTGTCCCCTGCATCGGCAGGCGGACTCTCAACCACTGCGCCACCAGGGAAGGGAAGCCCCCCATAAAATTTTAATTTACGTAGCCATAAGATTTTCTTTTGCAAAATAAATATTAAAAACATATTGTGTTTCAAAGTGTTCTGGTGAAGTACATTAAAACAGGATAGGAATACAAGTATTTCAGTCCGCTCCAGATCTGTTACTTGCTATAGCCAAAATATGTATGCATATATATTATATACATATATATCCCCCCCAACCTTACAAATGTTGGCAAATCTGGTATGTGAAGAACAACACAGCTGTAGCACTTTCACATTTGTGGATAAGTGCTCTCAGTGTACAAAATATTTTTTCTTTCCTTTTTTTTCTTCTTTCTTTGCAACCAGGAAAGAATATATGCTGGTGAGGACACTGGATATCAATCAGTAAATCATTTTGGAGCAAAGTATTGGAGAACATAGCGAAATCAATGTCAATGGTAGTCTATGCCACCATGGTAAGGGATCCAGAGGCAGTGAGTGTGGGTGGGTGGTGTGGGCATGGGCTTTAGAGCCATGAAAGCTCTGGGTTCAAATGCTGCCTCCACCATGTCCAAGCTGTGTTACTTTGGGTGAAATTCTTAACCTCTCTGAGCCTCGGGTTTTTAATTTCCATTTTAAAGTTTTCATACAGTGAAGTTTAGTGTTTGTGGTATATAGTTTTCCGGGTTTTGACAAATGCACACAAAGTTGTATATCTACCACTATAGTTATGATACGAACTGTTTCATCATCCCAAAGATTCCCTCATCCTGCCCTTTTGCAGTTAACACCACTTCTACCCCAACCCAGTCCTGGCCCACTCAACTCCTAGCAACCACTGGTCCATTCTCCCTCCCTATACCTTTGCCTTTTCATGTCATATAATTGGAATCTGTTGGGCTGCATCCCACAGGCCTGCAAGCCTTGTACTTGCCCAGCTTCAAGACCAAAGAGAGTCAGAGTCAGTGACAGAGACATCAGTGGTTTAATGGATGGGGGATCTTACATGTCTGAAACAAGGTCCTGGAGCGACACCCCACTGTGTGCATCAGGACACAGCACTAGTCTTTGCTTCCAGGCAGAGGGGAGGTTACCAGTTATAGGGAGAATTGACTTCCGGTTGGCTCATTGGTTACCAAGGAAACCAGCAGAGGAGCGTGCCCCTCACCTCCCCTTTGGTAAACTATCAGAGTGGCGAGATTCTGATCTAAAGATGAGAACAATCACTAGTTGGGGCTGGGGGCAAGTATGCAGGCATTTACTGATGAAGGTCTATGATTAAGAGGGGAGGTCAGTCAAGTGAGTAGGGTGTAGGTGACGCAGGGACTGTACAGAGAGCAAGATATATATGTATGGCTTCTTTTGGGTCACTCAACAAAACTTAAGGAGATCCATTTAGGTTGTTATGAGTATCAACACTCTGTCCTTTATACTTCAGAGTAGCATTCCATGGTATGGAAGTACCACAGTTTGTTTATCCATTCATTGACCTAAGGGCATCTGGGTTTTGATAATTTGTGTCAGATATTCCCTTATAATATCTGTAGAATCTGTGGCAATAAGCCCTCTTTAACTCCTGATATTGATAATTACTGTTTTTCTATGAGTCTTACTAGGGGCTTACCAATTTTATTAATCTTTTCTAAGAACCAAATTTTAGTCTTGTTGGTTTTTCTCTATTGTCTGTTTTCTATTTCATTGATGTTTTGCTCAGTATCTTTTATTTCATTCCTTCTACTTACTTCGATTTTAGTTTTTTCTTCTTTTTCAAACTTCTTAAGGTGGAAGCTTAGATGATCGATTTTCAATCTTTATTTCCTTTGCAATACAAACACATAATACTATTATTTTCCATGTAAGCACTGCTTTAGCTGAACCTCACAAATTTTGCTATGCTCTGTTCTCATTGTCATTCTTTTAAAATATTTTCTAGTTTCCCTTGTGCTTTGCTTTTTGGCCCATCAACTATTTGGAACTGTGCAGCATAATTTCCAAATATTTGGAGACTTTCTAGATATCTCTGCTATTGATTTCTAATTTAATTACTTTGTGGTCGGAGAACACAATACGTGATATTAAGCTTTTGAAATTAATTGAGACCTGTATTATAAATTAGCACATGGTCTATCTTGGGGAATGTTCTATAAATATTCCAAAAAACCCCCGTGTATTCTGCAGTTGTTGGGTCTTTTCGAAAAAGATCAATTAGGCAAAGTTAGCTGATCCAACTTCTCTATATCCTTACTAATTTTTTTGTCTACTTGTTCTATTAAAGACTGAGAAAGGACCTGGCACTTAGAATTAAAGATTTTTGAAGAAATATATGAAAATATATGATTTCTGTAAAATAAAAAATAAATAAAGGCGATGTCCAAAGATTGAAATCTTACAATATCGGCCAGAAACATCTGGACCCTGGGAGCCCCGTGTCAGGCACTTCTTGAACCCTGGAAGAGTCCAGCAAAGGGAAGAGGGCCCCTCTGGGAAGCAGTAGGAGTACCAGACACTGAAGGCAGAGAATCCTAACCACAAATACTGAACAAAAGTACACTATCCTTCAGAGCCCTCGGCAGGTTCCCTGGGTCCCCTCTTCTCGCACCCCGGACACCCACACATGCGGTTCTTTGCGGCAGAATTGTCAGCCTTGCGGTCCTCAACAGAAGCAGCACCCTCCCCACCAGACTTCGCAGCGCCGAAGCCCCGGTGTGCGTCAGCGTAGCTCGGGATCTGAGGGCATCTATGCTCGCAGTGAGCATAAGCAGCGCAAACCCCTGCATCTTCCGGGAGCGACCCTGGAGCGCGCATGTGCGGGCCCGACTCCAGCTTGTCCCCTCCGGCACTCCGTAGCACTCCCTCGGCGAGCTCCACGTAGGCCGCGCAGGCGCCTTGGGCACACGCTCACCTGGTGCCGTTGTCGCCGCCGCCGCCGCTGCCGCAGGAGCTGGATGGGGGGCCGAGGCCAACCGGTGGCACCCAGAAGAGAGAGACGCGGCGGCGGCGACGCCGACACCCGCAGGACGAGTGTGCCGACCCGCCCGCGAGGCCAAGGAGGAGAAGCGAGGCCCGGCCCCCGCGGTCCCTGGTGTAGAGAACCCTCCGTCGCCGCCGCGGCCGGGTCTCTCAGAGCACTCGCCCTCAGGTCTCATTCACATTCAGGAACCCGCGTTGCGCCATGTTCAAGAAACTGAAGCAAAAGATCAGCGAGGAGCAGCAGCAGTTCCAGCAGGCGCTGGCCTCTACTCTGGTACTATGGCCGCCGAGCTCCCCTAGTTCCCCGACCTTTGACCTCTAACCTGAGGCTTCCCCCAGACCCCGGACTGGGAAAGAGCTTAGGGCGGTCCGGGTCCTCCGTGATTCCTGACCCGGGTCCCCTATCCTAAAACTCCGTTCTGGTTGGGGGAGGCTGGATTCGTGATACCTGATCTCTGGTAATTTCCCCTAATGCCCAACCCGGTCTGAGAATAAGTGAGAAGGGCTCCGATCTTTCATGATTTTTGAGCCATATCGAAGGTTCCACCAACCATCCGAGACCCCAACTCAAGAATGAGGGCGGAATGGGAAAACCAGGGTCCCTTGTAACATCTGATCTCTCGACTGAAGTCCCCTCTCTGATCCCCGACCCGAGATTGAGTACGGAGGGGCCCCTGGCCCGTGACGAAGTCTAATTCCAAACCCTGGTCCAGGGGTGAGGGCCAGGGGTCGAGCCATTCCTGCCCAGGCTCCTTGCAGGAGCATTGGGACCTGAAAGAGGTGGCGGTGTGGCCGGTGTCCAGCGCCCGAGGCTGTCACGAGTTAGTCACTTCGCATAACTGGGTTGATCCGGGACGGGTGGAGGGGCTGACACTGCGCGGCCCAGCAGGGCTTGCGCCTGTCCGCAGCTCGGCTCTGCTTCTTCAAGTCTCGTTAATATTTGTTTTTCACGAACGCTGTTGCTTCAGGAAATGACAGTTTTCAGGAAAAAGGGGGCGTGTTAGTAGTGTTAATTTAAAGAAGCAGAAGCAGTTTCCTAAGCAGCTGTGATCGTGTGTTTGGGTGCTGGCAGCACGTGGTCCCTTCAGCAAAGGGGAGGGCGTCTGCTAAATTCCTTCCCAGCCTTTCAGAGTCTCAACAGATGGAGCAAATCTCTCTCTTAACTTTAGAGTTTCTACAAGAAAGGCTGTTTTGACTAATTTGGAGGCATTTCTAAACATCTTTAACATAACATTTATCGTATACAACTTTTAAATATAGCTAACTAATTAACAACTACTAAATCAAACAACTATTGAATTTATTCTGAAACTGTAAATTGAAGTTGTTCTCTAAAAATGTAAAGCTCCCCTAGAGGGAAACAGTGGTTGAGATACATAGGTACATGGTACTGAAAGCTTGCTTGTTCATTCTCCCAAGTGAAACGTAAATAGTGATTAAGATTTCAGTACTAAAATTTTACTTTTCATACCATTTACCACAAGCTTTTAAATTTTACAAAACACCATTATTTAAGAAACAAAGGAAAAACTAAAAAATGAGGTACAGATGAGGAATGTGGGGAAACAGGCGTGGTAGTGAATGTAAGGGACTCTATACATATCACTGATCCAGGATTCCACCTCTAGAAATTTATTCTAAGAAAATTTAGGATGTATTAAGCAGTTAGCCACATGGATGTTCACTTCAGTGTTGTTTTTTTTTTTTTTTTGTTTTGTTTTTTGCGCGTTGCTGCGCGCGGGCTGTCTCTAGTTGTGGCGAGCGGGGGCTATTCTTCGTTGCGGTGTGCAGGCTTCTCATTGCGGTGGCTTCTCTTGTTGCGGAGCACGGGCTCTAGGCATGTGGGCTTCGGTAGTTGTGGCACCCAGACTCTAGTTGTGGCTCACGGGCTTAGTTGCTCTGCAGGATGTGGGACCTTCCCAGACCAGGGATCGAATCCGTGTCCCCTGTGTTGGCAGGCAGATTCTTAACCACTGCACCATCAGGGAAGTCCCGAAGTTCTGGATTATTGTTTTCAGAGTTAATGATTTCTTTCAAGCATGAATTAAACATATTTTTTGATGGGACAGTCCTTTTATAACAGATTACACATATCCTTGTTTTCTCGTGCAAAGGATCCTGAATTTGTATAATATCAATTTCTTCAGGTTTTTTTTTTTTTTTTTTCCCGGTATGCGGGCCTCTCACTGCTGCGGCCTCTCCCATTGCGGAGCATAGGCTCCGGACACGCAGGCCCAGCAGCCATGGCTCACGGGCCCAGCCGCTCCGCAGCATGTGGGATCCTCCCGCACCAGGGCACGAACCCATGTCCCCTGCATCGGCAGGCGGACTCCCAACCACTGCGCCACCAGGGAAGCCCATGTCTCCAGTTTTGAGTATGAATTATTTTGTGTTGACGGCACCATGCCCTCAGGAATTTAATGGTGTGTGAAAGACAATTCCCTTTTACCCACTCAGGAGGATTTGTTTTTGGTCTACTTTTTGTAATTACTTTGTAGCCTCCCTTGCTATCTTCCCAGTGTTGTTCTTCCAACTTCTGAATTGTTTGGGCTTTAAATCAAGACAAGACACTAAACTTCTAAAATTTTGTGTAAAATAAGGACAAGTACCTAAGAGATTCTTTAGTGTATTTTAGTGTTATTAACACAAAGTTTGAGACCTTTGTTTTGAGATTTTGGAGGCCTGTGTGTGCATACTTCCTTGTTCTTAGCTTTCTTTCCAGAGGGGAGATTGCCTGATAGGGATGTTTCAAGTAGAGTGAGTTGTCATGTGTTGATAATTCTGGGATAAATGAACGATTTGCATCATAATATTTGCAAAACTTTCAGTAATAGTAATAGTGTTAGTAACACTATAAGGGTCCCTTAAGTTTTTGAAAGCATTCAATAAAAGACAGCCTTCTGTAGTCCCCAGTCACTTCTCTTTGGTTGGTGCTAAGATTATTTGAACCCTTCTTTTTTTTTTGCGGTACGCGGACCTCTCACCATTGTGGCCTCTCCCGTTGCGGAGCACAGGCTCCGGACGCGCAGGCTCAGCGGCCATGGCTCACAGGCCCAGCCGCTCTGCGGCGTGTGGGATCCTCCCAGACCGGGGCACGAACCCACGTCCCCTGCATCGGCAGGCGGACTCTCAACCACTGCACCACCAGGGAAGCCCTAATATATATATATTTTAAGATTTATTTATTATTTATTTATTTAATTTATTTTTGGCTGCGTCAGGTCTTAGTTGCAGCACGCGGGATCTTCATTGAGGCATGTGGGATCTTTTGTTGCTGCCCACAGCTTCTCTCAAGTTGCGGTGCGTGGGCTTCTCTTTAGTTGCGGTGCGCGGGTTTTCTTTTCTCTAGTTGTGGCGCGCAGGCTCCAGGGCGCGTAGGCTCTGTAGTTTGCAGCACATGGCTTAGTTGCCCCGCGACATGCTGGATCTTAGTTCTCTGACCAGGGAGCGAACCCGCGGATTCTTTACCACTGGACCGCCAGGGAAGTCCCTCCATTTAATATTTTTTTAACAACAAATATCTACTTGGATTTTTAAATTCCTTACAGAATGAATTTGATAAAAATTATTAAAAAGTAATGTAGAATACTTTCTGACTTCTTAAGATATATGTAGTGCCATGAATAAAAATATTTTTTAACATTTTCAGCCTTTTTCAAATATTACTGAAACTTTATAAAAAGCACAGGCGCAAATGGACAGTTGTATGATTCCACTTGTATGGGGTACCTAGATTAGTCAGTTTCATAGAGACAAAAAATAGAATGGTGGTTGCCAGGGGCTGGAGAGGGGAGAGGGGAGTGGGGAATTACTGTTTAATAAGAACAGATTTTCAGCTTGGGAGGATGAAAAAGTTCTGGAGATGGATAGTGGTGCTGGTTGCACAACAGTGTAAATATAATTAATACCACTGAACTGTACACCTACAAATGTTTAAAATGGTAACTTTTATGTTATGTATACTTTACCACAATAAAAAAATTAAATTAAAAAAAGTGCAAAATGTGGGCCTACCCCAAACCTGCAGAATTATAGCTTTTTTAGAGTGGGGCCTCAAAATAATAGTTTATGTAATAGACATTTTTTTAAAATTACACAGACAGCAGAGGAAAGAGTCACTTTCTGAAGGAAAATAGGCTTTTTGTAAACGCCACTTGGCAAAATAATTAGCCTCAATCTAAAAAGCGTAACTCCCAGAGAGAATATTGGATCAGAAAAATCAGAATGTCTTGAATGTTTATAAATCTGTACTTTGACCAGGGAGCATATAGTGGCTATTTGTATTACTTTATATAGAATATACATTAAGTTCTCATGTTTTAAATAATTTAAACAGTCCTTGTTCATGTGATTTAAAAAATCTGTGTGAAACTTGAATAGGGCAAGGGCCATACAAAGTTCTCTCATCTGCTTCTTAGTTTGATAGGAAGAGCTGGAGGAAAAAATTCTAGAGAGTCTTTGTCTCTGTAGCTTTCAGGATGAATTAACCCAATTTGTTAAACTGTGATGTTCAAAGACCCCAAGACATAGATGCAAATTATACATACCTTAACTTTACATCCCACGGAAGCTGTAGGCAGATTCAAAAGTGCATCCTCCTGGGCCCAGGTGAGAAAGCAGGGCTGGAAACTTTGATGTAGAAATTCAGTTAATGTGTTGATAAAGGTCAGGGCTCTTAAAAGTATAGGATTTTGGCTAACAGCATTTGGTTTCTTCACCTTCTAAACCACAAAATATTAGGAAGACGTTCTCACTTAAACATTTATTTGGCTAGCTATTAAATTCCAGGTTGAAAAGTTTCCCTCAGACCATTGACTGTTTTTCTTCCTTCTAGCATCATGTGTGCTGATGAAAAGTCTAATTCCAAACTTGTTCTTTCTTTATTGGTAGTTAACTTGAGCTTTGAATCTTTTCTTTTTTCCTTGATGCTAGAAAATTTCCAGTTTTCTTCTTTTTTTTCTTAAGTCTCCCTCCTTTTTTTTTTGCGGTATGCGGGCCTCTCACTTCCGTGGCCTCTCCCATTGCGGAACACAGGCTCTGGACGCGCAGGCTCAGCGGCCATGGCTCACGGGCCCAGCCGCTCCGCGGCATGTGGGATCTTCCCGGACCGGGGCTCGAACCCGTGTTCCCTGCATCGGCAGGCGGACTCTCAACCACTGCGCCATCAGGGAAGCCCAGTCCCCCTCCTTTTTTTTTTTTTTTTTTTTTTTTAGCAGTATGCGGGCCTCTCTCTGTTGTGGCCTCTCCCGTTGCCCCTTCCTTTTTAAAAAAAATATTTATTGATTTATTTATTTACTGGCTGCGTTGGGTCTTCGTTGCTGCACGCGGGCTTTCTCTAGTCGCTGCGAGCGGGGTCTACTCTTTGTTGCGGTGCACGGGCTTCTCATCACAGTGGCTTCTCTTGTTGTGGAACACGGGCTCTAGGTGTGCGGGCTTCAGTAGTTGTAGCACGCGGACTCAGTAGTTGTGGCTCGCAGGCTCTAGAGCACAGGCTCAGTAGTTGTGGCGCACGGGCTTAGTTGCTCCGCGGCATGTGGGATCTTCCTGGACCAGGGCTCAAACCCATGTCCCCTGCATTGGCAGGCGGATTCTTAACCACTGTGCCACTAGGGAAACCCTAATCATATATTTAATTTCCACAAATAATAACACTAGTCAACACTGGATAGTTATTTTTAGCCACGTGCTTTCTTGCTGCATTGCATGTATTAACTAAATTAATACATGAAATAATAAAAGGTGTGGATTTGTATTATCCCCATTTTACAGATAAGAAATTGAGGCCTAGGGAGGTTAAATAACTTGTCTGTGGTAGACAGCTAGTACCACACAGCTAAGCGGTAAAGCCGAGATATGAACCCAGACAGTCTTGCTCTAAAGCCCATTCTCTTAACCAGAGTACTATGCTTGTTGCTTTGTTTCAGTTTTTAGTAGCAGCTTGTGTTTTAACGGAAACTAGAGCTTCTCAAAACTCTTGCAAGATAAGTGTTATATATTATACGTACATATATATTTAAGTTCTCTTCCTTGATTTATCTGATTGCTCTGGGTTACTTGTTATACCTGTATTTCTTCATACTTGTCATCGTTTATCTTTTTTCTTTTTTTTTGAGAAAAATGTCTTGTTATTATTGGTTGTTTGTTTATATTTATGAAGACCTGGAGGGTGGTTTATTTCAGTAGCTAACATGGGTTTTCTCTGCTCTTACCTGCTACTCTCCTGTGTCGAGGGCCAGCCAAAACACAGAGAGTCCTGCTTTGAAAGGTGACCATAAGATTTAGTATCCAAACATTCTTATGAATGAATGGGGACGCTAGTGGCAGTTATCTTGGAACATAAACTGGCATGAACTGGGTGGGACTGGGATTGCCTTTGTCGGTCTGGGGCGTATTGTTATCCTGCTGCTTTGTGGTACCAGCCCCTGCTATTGGAGCGCTAACTCCTCCAAGGTGTTGCTCTTTATATTTGGCTGTTACTGTTGTCTGGAGATCTATTTGGGTTGGGGGAGGCTGACGCCACGTACCTCTTTGTCTTGCAGACACTTAACACATTGCTGAGAGCAGTAATCTCCCTTTATAGTGTCTAAAACTGTGATTTATTTTTTTTTTCCTGTTGCAGAAAGTTGCTGCTTCCTCTCCCGCAGAGCTTCTGTGCATGTTCAGGGTTATGGCTACCTTTGCCCTGATTTTTCCACCAGTTTGAATCCTTTTGCCTTTGAGTCTTCGAAAATTTATTTTCTTTTTGCCTGTGGTATTCTCTCTCTTGTTCTAGAGTGTTAATCTGTCTGCTTTTCTAATTTTTTTTAACCTTTATTTCAATGGCTTTTGGGTTTTGGGGAGGAAGAGAAGTAAACAGTGTTTATTTTTGCATTGTGTTGGACACCCAGTGGACGGTTTAATGTGGTGACTCCTGTGCTTAAATTCTTGGAAACTTTTAGGTATTATTTCTTTGATAATTCCCTCCCCTTTGTTTTTTCTCTTCTGTCCTGAAAGTCCAGTTAGTTAGCTTTTGTGCCTTCAGGATAGATTCCCATTTATTATTTTTTACCCTTTATAGTCTATTTTTATTTTTTTATTCTGTTTTTGAGAGTGTGCTTCAATTTAACTCTTCAGTTGAATTTTTTGTTTTATATATTTATTTATTTATTGAAGTATAGTTGATTTACAATGTGTTAGTTTTCTTCAATTGAATTTTAAATTTTGGCTACACTATTTTTAAATTTCCAAAGGCTGATTCTTATTGTCTTTTGCTTTTTCATAGCATTGCTCTTGACATAGTGATATATCTTTTCTCTCTCTGAGAATAATGGGGATTTTTTCTTCTGTTTTCTTTTAATCTTTATTGTGGTAGGGTTTTTAAAAAAAATTTGTGTATTTATTTATTTACTTGGCTGTGCTGGGTCTTAGTTGTGGTGTGCAGGATCTAGTTCCCTGACCAGGGATTGAACCAGGACCCCTGCATTGGGAGCGTGGAGTCTTAACCACTGGACCACCAGAGAAGTCCCATGTTTGTTTTTTGGTTTTGGGTTTTTTTTTTCTTCTTGTTTTTGGCTCCCTCTTACATTGGAAATTTTCTTTATTGAGTGCTCTGGGCTATCTATTCATATTTAAGGGCTAGGTACTAACAATCTGGTGCTATTTGGAAGTAGCATGTGATTGACACTGGGGCTCACTGGTGGGTGACATGCTGTAAACTGGTTTTATTGTTGGGAGAAATATCTACATGTTGGTAATCAGAGGCCTAGCTGCCAAGTTTCTGGAAGCAGGTCTGAGAAGGACTGCTGGAGGTTCCACTGTTCACTGTGCAGAACATCGCCTAATCCTGCTCTGTTTAGTCACGCACTTTGCCCTTCTCTCCTGTCTTACTGTGCTTGGTTTCACCCAGTTTGAAGCCTCATTGGCTCCAGAAAATAAACCTCTGTTTCTTCAGAGGCTATGTAAGGTGGGACAGGGGACCTGGGGAATCTTTCAACCAATCTTTCGGGTTTTGATCCTGTCTCATCTTGCTTTATAACTTTAGCTTTAAGTCCTAAGTCTTTTTAGGGTTCTGGGGATGAAAATAGGCTTCTTCTCATCACTATTCCCTTCTCCGTGGGGTTGTAGTGGCTGTCCAGCAGTACTGTAACTTTAGTATTCTTTCACTCACATCCAGTATTCTGAAAATTGGTTGAAATTTAACTCTTTGGGAGGGAGAGAAAATAGGAACATATGTAGCCAATCTACTATGTTTAACTAGAAGTCTCCTTAAATTACTTTTGATTGAGTGGATTTTGCCATATTGAAGGGCTGTTTTTGAGAGGTAAGCATTTATAACATGAACAGCAGTATTTCATTTCCGGCACTACTATTTAGATGTCAGGATGTGGAAGGTACTTTATTACAGACGTAATGGAAAGCTCTAATAATTTTGGTAACTAGTATACAGAGGTTTATGTGAAGCATCAACTCCCAGTTGCTTTGGCCATTCCTTTATAGCTGGGATGTCGGATGGATTTGACAGAGACTTTCAGAAGTGCTGTGGTGAGAAGGAGTCTACGGCTTTGTCCTTGCCATGATTGATTACCATGGGTGTGGGAGGGAGAAGTGAAGCCAGGTGTTTGTTATGCTTGTGTAAGAATAACATATCATCTATTGGGGACATAACTTGAGAACTGAGTAGTGTCAAAAGGCCTCTAAGCAGCCAAAATTTTAATGTCACTAACTTCACATTTCATAGTTAATGTATGTTGTTCATAAGAATACTTTAAAAAATCCCTCGCTTAGAGCTTCCTTATGCTTATTTTGTCTACAGTTCCAATAAATGTAGTTATCTAGTTTCTAAACTAGTAGCAGGCTAAAATGGACAGAGAAGATATACTACAAGTAGCATATTGACAGGAATGACAACTGACCTAGAAAATGTTAAATTATATTCAATTTCCTTTTATCTTTGGAAACTAGAATTAGTTACTATTTTCGGAAAGGTGAAACCTGATTTCAGAAAAGTGTAGATTCAAAATGGTTAAACCTCATTGTTATCTCCAAACCCCTTCAGGTATTAGTGAGGTTTAACCGTCTTGAATCTATAAGTTTAGATAGATATCTAACAATTCAGCTATTTTGAGTAATTCTTTCTATGAAAACTCCCAGATAATAGAGCCCCTTATGGAATAAACTATGATTAACATAGTTTTGACTTTAATGTAGAACTTCCCAGTAATGTGAATGTCCAAAATTTGTGTTTTTGTTATGTTTAGATTTTGTTGTTCAACCTAGAATTAATGCTTTTTAATTTCTATTTTGTGGTATATTTAAAATATATTAGATATATTTGATGTATTCTAGATTTAGTAGTGGCCATGTTTATCAACATTGTTCTTATACAGACAACATGGTATGATGAAAGCAGTTCAGGTGGGTTGTGGAATCTGTGGATTGGGATCAGCTTTTTTTTTTTTTTAAATGAAAGACTAGATTAGGTCAAAATGTGGCACCTTATGTTGTAAAGGTTAAGGTTTCATAAAACTTTTGTTTTAGAAGTGTCTGTGTGAAAAGGATGTTGTTGTTTTACTGTGGGTCCCAGTGAAAAAAATTTGAGAAATAGTGATCCAAAGAATACTGGGGAAGTGGATGAGGGGCTCAGAAGACCTGTTTGCTAACCCAGATCTTGCAGTATGCAACCTGATCAAGCCACATAAGCACTGTGAGCTTCTTACTTTCTTGTCAGGAAATTGGGGATGATAACTGTCCTGCTTACCTTTCAGATTGGTTGTGAGAATCAAAAGAGAAAGTATTTGAAAACATTTGTAATTACAGAACGCTTCTTTATTTAACAGAGCCTGCTAAGGTGCTGTGCTGGTGTTGCATTTGTCTTGAAGGGTAGATGTAGTCTCTGTACCATAGGGTTGAGAGACAGTTACTCCTGGTGTGGTGAGAGTGTGAGAGGATCAGGGTGACATCTGATAAAGTCTTGATGGGTAATGAAAAGTCATGGTGTTCAAGGCTTATTATTCCTAAAGGTGACTGTACTAGCTTCCTAATGTTGCATAACACATTACCACAACCTTGCTGCCTAAAAACCCAGTTATTGTTTCACAATCTGTATGTCAGAAGTCTGGCATGACATGACTGGCTTCTCTGCTCAGGGTCTCATAAGACTAAGATCATTATTGTCCAAACTGTGTTCTCATCTGGAGGTGAGGGTCCTCTTCCATGCTCATGTGGTCGTGGTAGAATTTAGTCCTTTGTGGTTGTAGGACAGAGGTCCTTATTTCTTGCTGGCTGTTGAACGGGACCGCTTTCAGCTCCTAGGGCTGCCCACAGTTCCTTGCCACTTGGCCCCCACATGCCTTTTCTTTCAGGATAGCAGGAGTACATCTCTCTGCTTTCTGCTGCTGCCTCTGCACTCTGGAGCCATTTGAAGGGCTTGTGTGATTAGGTTGGACCCACCCAGACAATTTCCTTTCAATTAACTCACAGTCAACTGGTTAGTAACCTTAAATATACCTGCAGAAACCTTTTTGCTATGTAAGGTAAGATAATCAGGGCAGTGATATATTCACAAGGTGAGGGTCATTTGGGGTCATCTTCAAATTCTGCATACCACAGTGACTAAAATGGGTTTTTTATACTGAAGTTGAGGACGATGGTCAATTAAAATCAGTTAGTTGGCAATAAAAATATAAATTCTGAGCCTGGTTATAGCCATCAGGTTTTTTTGGTAAATAGCCATGAGAAATCTGAAGACAGATTTCTAAGCTATAAGAATTAATTAGACCAAATTTAGTTTGAAGGAATCTAAATCCTTATATATTTTGAAGTGAGAGGATAGCCTGTTAAAGATCCAGGACTTTGGGATAAACACTCAAGTACAGTTAGTTTTTTATGCATGTTTTATACTTTACAGTCATATCCATTCCCTCATGTGATCCTTACTTTTGCAACTCCAGAGGAAGACCTACAAGCCACCAGGCCAAACCTTGCCACGTGGTACTACTTTTTGGAGGACAGTGTGTGTTAGAACCTATTCTTTAACTTTATAAACCCCAACATTTGATTTTGCCGGCTTATCCAGAGCTGATGAGGCTCCAATTATGATTAGGCTCACATGAGGCCAAAGTAAAAAGACATAGTGCCACTTAAAAAAATTCACAATGGAGGTGTACTTTTCAAGTGATTTCAAGGTCCCTGTCTGAAGTAGCCCTGTCCTGGCATCTGGGCATTTGGAAAGCTGAATTATTAACCCCCAAATTTTTTGGATATTATGACATCACAACAGAGAGGGTTAGCTAAGAGCTATATCCTTTAGCCTAGTGTTACTTCTCTAATTACTTTCCTAACTTTTTGCCCTCTCAGTGACCCTTTTGTTTTATTTATTTATTTTTTGGTCTGTTTTTAAAATTATTTATTTATTTATTTATGTTTTGCTGCGTCGGGTCTTAGTTGCAGCATGCAGGTTTCTCTCTAGTTGTGGTGCAGGGGCTCCAGAGCATGTGGGCTCTGTAGCTGGGGCACGCGGGCTTAGTTGCCCTGTGGCATGTGGGATCTTAGGTCCCCAACCAGGGACTGAACCCATGTCCCCTGCATTGGAAGGTGGATTCTTAACCACTGGACCACCAGGGCAGTCCTGGTGGCTCTCTTTTATTAAAGGAGATATTACATATAACCATTTAAAAGTAGATACAAATGGAGTTTCTCCTGGTCATAGTGGTAGCGTTTGAAACAACTACAGCCTTTGAAGCTGGCATGGTTTGAAATTTATGGCTCTAGGTGTGGGAAGGGTTATTGCACTTCCCTCAACTTCAGTGAGAACTGTTTCTGAAGTGCTCTGAATACTTGTGATTCTTGTTTCAGTCCTGGGTAAACACTGTCCCTGCTTTGCCTTCCCATTTTCTAAGCGCAATGTTGGCTTCATACATTTTCTAGACATTTAAAACATTGATAAGCTTCAGCTTTATTTCACATTCAACCATTTTGTTGCTTAAAATTTTAAGGCCTTCCTGTTTGTTTTATCTTGATTGAGAAGGGATATCTTATCCCCTAAGGTAACTGCTGCACATAGCTAATTCCTTCTATCACATGTTGATTTTTCTGGTTCATCTTTTAGAAGGTATGTGTGTGCTGGAATTCTACGCTGTAAGCAACAGAACTCAGTCCAGCTAGTTAAGCAGAAAAGGGGTCTATTAATGAATAGTTGGTGACTTAGAGAATTTTCAGGAGGGCCTGAAAGTCTGGGCTGATCGCTCTGCTCAGCCACACTTGGGGGGCTGCACTAATAAGAATGTTGCAGCTGCCTCAGTTTGGCAGCATCGCATCTTGCACTGGACAGCTTTTGTGAAGGACTGCGTGAAGCTCCGTGTCTCCATGTTCACCAGCTGATGAACTGTATTAATTTTGCATGTCTGTCTTCTCATATTACCCACTTATGACTCAGACTCTCCTGTGGGTATGTTCATTGGTGGAGTTCAGGTCACCTGCCCTAGGTGAAAAGAAGACTGGGGTGGTGAGTTTTCTGAGTTCTGACTTACAAGCATTTTACAAGAGCTGTTTAGAAAAAAAAGGTTATTAAACTTTGTCATGTTTTGTTGATGTTTTCCCCTCCTCCCCATTAATCTATTCCTTTTGATTTCTGCTTCTGACATAAAAGTCTCTTTCCCATTCAGAGATTATAGAAATAGACTCTCATATTTTCTCTTATATTTCAATTAAAAATCATTTAAATCTTTAATATAGCTTAAGTATGAAGTGAGGATCTGATTGATATTGCTCCCCCATATGGATGGCCATTTGTCCCAGCACCATTTATTGAACATCTGTCTTGATTAGAAAGGTTAGACTTATTGTAAACTGAATATGTATATGTGTGTGTAGAGTGTGTGTATGTGTGTGCAACATTCCTCGTGACCTCTCTGTTCTAGCATAGCCACAGCAGTAGGTACTGACTTGACAGATTAGGGTTGCATTTGTTCATTCAGTCATTTATTTAACAAATATTTATTAAATGCCTTTTTAGGTAGTGCTGTACAGACTACAAAAGGGTAAGACATTGAGACATTTCTTTGTGGAGATGAGTTAAGATCTGTCTTGTTATGGGTGATGCGGGGTCTTGAAGTTTTGGTTTTATACTTTTTGGACTGTTTTTAGCTCACCTTAGAGTACACCTCAGACTCCTAGTTTAAATTTGGGGCCCTTTCTCTTGTGGGTTTCTGTATAGGAGTCATGTGTTCCTTTACAGAACAAATGGACTGGCATCTCAGTATTGGGCTATGGTGTGCATGGTGTTCTTAAAGCAAGGTACTTGATTAGAGAGATGTTTACCTGTGCAGTTCATTATATTGAATATTAGAGCTGGATGGCACTTTAAAGATTGAATTGACAACTTTATTTTATTTTATTTTTTTTTTATTTTTTTATTTTTTTGCGGTACGCGGGCCTCTAACTGTTGCGGCCTCTCCTGTTGCGGAGCACAGGCTCCGGATGCGCAGGCCCAGCGGCCATGGCTCATGGGCCTAGCCGCTCCGCAGCATGTGGGATCTTCCCGGACTGGGGCATGAACCCGTGTCCCCTGCATCGGCAGGCGGATTCTCAACCACTGCGCCACCAGGGAAGCCCCGACAACCTTATTTTTTAATGAACTTTTAACTTTGGAATAATTTTGATTTATAGGAAAGTTGCAAAGATAGTACAGAGAGTTTTCATATACTTCTCACCTGGTTTCAGTTGCCCCTAATGTTATCTTCTTTTAAATAAAATTTTATTTAGTTTTGGCTACGTTGGGTCCTTGTTGCTGCACGTGGGCTTTCTCTAGTTGCAGTGAGCGGGGGCTACTCTTCTTTGTGGTATGCGGGCTTCTCATTGCGGTGGCTTCTCTTGTTGCGGAGCATGGGCTCTGGGTGTGCAGGCTGCAGTAGTTGTGGCACGCAGGCTCAGTAGTTGTGACTCGCGGGCTCTAGAGCGCAGGCTCAGTAGTTGTGGCGTACAGGCTTAGTTGCTCCACGGCATGTGGGATCTTCCTGGACCAGGGATTGAACTCGTGTCCCCTGCATTGGCAGGAGGATTCTTAACCACTGCGCCACCAGGGAAGTCCTAATGTTATCATCTTATGTTATAATCACGACCTTATTTTTGAGGTTAATTTTAGCCCTCAAAATGTTAATTTAGCTAAGATCATAGTTCTAGTTGGTGGCAGAATCAGACCAAGGACCCAGTAGATAGCCTGGGTCTGCTAGTTGATTATGTTTCAGTTATCCTTTTCTGTTTTTCATGTATTTGCTCTTTTCCTTCCTTTCACTGGGTTCTTTGGGCATGGACTATGAGAAGGACTACTTAGTACATAGTGCGCTCATCAATGTAGTCTTTCTAATTTGTGCAATAATTTTTAAATCTAGGCTTCCTCCAATTCTTCAACGCCAACGAGAACCAGGAGCAGGACGTCTTCATTTACAGAGCAGCTTGATGAAGGTACACCCAATAGAGAGGTATGTTTGGAATTTCTTCTTCAATAAATCTTTTACAAGAAGCTTATTAATTTAAAATGTAATGCTACTGTTGATAACAAAATGGGAAATTACTTAATTCCTAGGTATTTTTTTAGTACAATTTTTTTTTCAAATAGTACTGTTACTTTTGTAAAGTGTGTTTTCTTTGAATATCTTAATTTGAGAGGATAATATACTTTGCCTTTAATATTTGAAATTTTCAGAATGATTTGATAACAATTTGTTCAGCATAGCATTATGTGGGGAGAAGTCCTATATTTTCAAGCTAGTGATTGGAAACTGTGAAGTAACTCCTAATTCCATGTGACTTGGAGCTGGCACTATAACTCAGATTAGATTTTTTTTCCAACTTTTTTTCTTTCTGTGAAGGATTATAAGAGTCATGCAAGTAAAACATAAGTACACAAATAAGGGTAAAAAGAGGATAAGAGAAAAAAGGATAAAAAATACATGCATAAATCAGTGAATTATTATGAAGTGAATCCCTGTGTGACCACCACCCAGGTCAAGAAAAGGAACACTGCCAGCACTAGAGTGCTACTTCCCTTCCCCACAGAAGAGCACCATCATCCTGACTTCTTGATATTTGCTTCCTTCTTTTTTTTAACTTTTTAAATTTTTATAGTACCACTTAAGTATGCTTTCTGTTGTAAACCTTATAGTTAAACCTTTGGGCTGTCTAATTTTTGGCTATTATGAATTATGCTGCTGTGAACATTCTTGTATATTTCTTTTGCTACACATGTACCAGCATTTCTTTTGCTATGTACTTAGGAGTAGAATCACTGGGTTAAAGGGTATACATAGTTTTACCATTGAAGGTAATGCCCATTGTTTTTCAGAATAGTTGTAGAATTTTACCTTCCCACCTTCCCAATTTTACCTTCCCAAGTTCTTGTTGCTCTATATCCTTGCTAGTCTTTAATTTCAGCCATTCTGGTGGGTGTGTAATGTTCTCTTATTGTAGTTTTAATTTGCGTTTCGCTGATGACTAATAAGATTGATCATTTTTCATCTGTGTACTGATAACTTATTTTGCGAAGTGCTTACTTAAGTCTCTTGCTCATTTTTCTATTGGTTTATCTTTGTCTTATTTGTAGGAGTTCTTTTTTATATAGTGTGGATAGGAGTTTTTTATTGGATACATGCCTTGCAAATATCTGCTTCCACTCTGTGGCTTGCCTTTTACTCTGTTAATGGTGTCTTTTGAACAGAAGTTCTTAGTTTTAATGCATTCCAGTTTATCAATATTTTATTTTATGGCTAGTGTTTTTCATTTTTTAGTATTCTTTTCTTGCCCTTCAGAGTATTTCCCATTATTATCCTGTTTTACCTTTCACATTTGGATCTATACTCCATTTGGAAAAGATTTTTTTCAGTATGGTGTGAGGTAGGGATCAAGTTTCACCACCGCCCCCCTCCCCACATAGCTATCCAGTTGTTCCATTCTTTCCATACTGCTGTACTGTGCTACCTTTTTTTCAGAAACTAAGTGTCCATTGAGTGGATTTCTGGACTCTTGTTTCTGTTCTGTCATTTGCTTTGTCTTTGATCTGATCCCACACTGTCTTCATAACTATAGTTTTATGTTAAATCTTGCCTTTATTAGAGCAGGTCTTCCCTGTCTTAGTTTTAAAACCAGAATTCCATAGACTGGGTGGCTTAAGCAACAGACATTTACTTCTCAAGAGTTCTGGAGGCTGGGCAGTCCAGGATCAAGATGCCAACAGATTCAGTATCTGGTGAGGGCCCTCTTCTTGATTTGCACACAGCTGTCATCTCATGATGTTCTAGCATGGCCTTTCTTTGTTGCATGCACTTAGGGAGAGATGGAGGAGTGGGGAGGCAGCTCTCTTGTATCTTTTTCTTTTATAAGGACAGTAATCCCATCATGAGGGCCCTGCCCTCATTACCTCATTTAACTCTAATTACCTCCCAAAGGCTCTGCCTCCAAATACCATCACTAAATATCCTTGGGGGTTAGGGCTTCAGTATATGAATTTTGGGGGACATATGCAGTCCATAGCACTCCTACCTTGTTCTTCTTGAATGTCTTAGTAATTCTTGTACCTTTCCATATAATTCCACATAAATTTTACAATCAGATTTTCAAGTCTTACAAAACAAACTCAAAACAAAATAAAATATAGCACTGACAACAAAGAAACCTGTAGAGATTTTTATTGGGATTGCACTGACTCTATAGATTAGTTAGGGAAAAGGCTCAATATTATGAGTCAAATTTTATAATCTTTTCAATATTAAAAGTAGTACTGGACTGAGCATTTTACATAATGCATAAGTTACAGTGCTGTTATTCTTTTTTTTTTTAAGTATTAAAAAACATGTATTCTCGAACAGTGATTTGGATGGAAAGTAGTATTCTGAGAAACTTTTTTTTTTTTTAGGATAATGAAGCTATTTTAGTATTATTTAAAATAAGAACAACCTTTAAACTGTATGAAGTGGGCAATAGGGGAGAAGCACGCCTTCCTGAGAAGGGTCCTCTGAGAAGGGTCTTCTCAGGGGCAAAGGCAGCAAGGGTGGGTGGGCAGGAGGGAGTGCAGGCCTGGATGTCAGCGGTGCTTCCTCAGGGCGGGCTCTGCAGGTAGGAGAGGTGGCTCTGGGGCTTGGCAGCTCCTGGCTGGAGTGGAGGGAGCTGGCCTGGCGGTCCGTGCCAGTGACTCAGGCAGGGGTAGGGCAGGGGTCAGCTGGGTAAAAGAAATGTGGGTTTGAATGTCAGGAGGAGGTGGCCTTGGCTCTCAGGACTCAAGGGGGACGTCAGGCTGCAGGAGGCCCAGGCCTGGGAGTGCTGATCCGCCCCCATCTCTCCAGCGAGGCTCTGTGACTGTGCCCTGGGCGGGTGGGGGGTGGGGGGGCCTCAGCAGGGTGGGCGGCAGACAGGGAAGGCTCAGACAGGGCTGCTGGTCAGGCCGGGGCTCAGTGTCCTCTTCTCGGAGGCGCTTGCACCCGGAGCAGATGCTTCTTCTCAGAGGCCCCGGCCTGGGCACAAAGACAGGGACCACTCCATTCCTCATCACTGGCCGGAAGGCCGACAGCCTGGGCTCGGGGCTCTCAGACCTGAGAGGCCCGTCGAGCCGCCTTTGTCCTTCCTCGCATCGGCTGAGGGCCCTCAGCGCAGTCTCCTTGGCACAGGGGTCCAGGGATTCCTGGCTGGACGGACAGGTGGACAAGCTGCTTAGGCTTTCAGCGGGGGCGGTACGGATGTCCACCAGGCTCTGCATGTGGCAGGAGAGGTGGGCGTTCCACTGGGACCTCATCGTGAAACCGTTGCCATGGCCGGAAAACCCCAGCCCCGAGGAGGTGCGGAGGGGCGGCCCGCTGGGAAGGCGCCTCCAGCCCTGGGGCACCGAGGACCCACGGATCGGGTAGTACTTCCAGCTGCGCAGGGCGGCGGGGAGCGGCCGCCTGCAGCGGAACCAGAGCTCATGATCCTGGCGGCGGCGGCGGAAGGACAGGATTGGGCGCCCGTCCCGGCCCATCGGGAGGCAAGTGCCGCGGGCAGGCCCGGTCCATGGGGACCATGGGGACCAGCGCTTCTGGGCGTGGGCTGGCTGCACGGCCTTGGCCGTGCCCAGGTACATGCTCAGGTAGCTGCCCATGCTCGCGGGTCAGCGGGGTCGGACCTTCGACGGGCTTTGGCTTCTGGGCGGCCCCGAAGTCTGTAGACGCGAAGCTTACGGCGCTGAGGCGACCGTTGGCATCGGGATGTGGGACAGTTCGTGGGGTGTCGGAACCTCTGGGCACTAGGTCCTGCGCGCGCCAGACCGGGGGCCTCAAGGACTCACTCGGGGCCTCGCGGACCCACCTGGGGCCTCGCGGACCCGGGGCCTCGCGGGGCGCCCCTGTGTTCTGAGCACAGGGGATCCTTCAGCTCCCACTGCTGGCCCAGGCGCTTGGCTCTGGGTGGCTGGGGAGCCCTCCACTTTTTGCCCTTGACATTTAAAGGGAGAAAATATAATAATTTGTACCAGGTCCTGAAAATTGACTGAAGGGCACTCTCTTTCATTACTGTAAAAATGAACAAAATGCACTTGAATGCTCCTTTAAGGAAAAAGAGCGAATTTACTTGTATTTCTATAGAGGCTGTGTGCTTCTTCTAGAATGGTTGCTAATGTCACTTTTTGTAATTTTATTCTTTTTTTTTAACATCTTTATTGGGGTATAATTGCTTTACAATGGTGTGTTAGTTTCTGCTTTATAACAAAGTGAATCAGTTATACATATACGTATGTTCCCATATCTCCTCCCTCTTGCGTCTCCCTCCCTCCCACCCTCCCTATCCCACCCCTCCAGGCGGTCACAAAGCACCGAGCCGATACCCCTGTGCCATGCAGCTGCTTCCCACTAGCTATCTACTTTACGTTTGTTAGTGTATATATGTCCATGCCTCTCTCTTGCCCTGTCACAGCTCACCCTTCCCCCTCCCCATATCGTCAAGTCCGTTCTCCAGTAGGTCTGTGTCTTTATTCCTGTCTTACTCCTAGGTTCTTCATGACAGTTTTTTTTTCTTAAATTCCATATATATGTGTTAGCATACGGTATTTGTCTTTCTCTTTCTGACTTACTTCACTCTGTATGACAGACTCTAGGTCTATCTACCTCATTACAAATAGCTCAATTTCATTTCTTTTTATGGCTGAGTAATATTCCATTGTATATATGTGCCACATCTTCTCTATCCATTCATCCGATGATGGGCACTTAGGTTGTTTCCATCTCCGGGCTATTGTAAATAGAGCTGCAATGAATATTTTGGTACATGACTCCTTTTGAATTTTGGTTTTCTCAGGGTATATGCCCAGTAGTGGGATTGCTGGGTCATATGGTAGTTCTATTTGTAGTTTTTTAAGGAACCTCCATTCTGTTCTCCATAGTGGCTGAACCAATTCACATTCCCACCAGCAGTGCAAGAGTCCCTTTTCTCCACACCCTCTCCAGCATTTATTGTTTCTAGATTTTTTGATGATGGCCATTCTGAGTGGTGTGAGATGATATCTCATTGTAGTTTTGATTTGCATTTCTCTAATGATTAATGATGTTGAGCGTTCTTTCATGTGTTTGTTGGCAGTCTGTATATCTTCTTTGGAGAAATGTCTATTTAGGTCTTCTGCCCATTTTGGATTGGGTTGTTTGTTTTTTTGTTATTGAGCTGCATGAGCTGCTTGTAAATTTTGGAAATTAATCCTTTGTCAGTTGCTTCATTTGCAAATATTTTCTCCCATTCTGAGGGTTGTCTTTTGGTCTTCAATGCTGTTATTCTTTAGGATAGATTTCTAAGAGTGGGATTGCTGGGTCGTAAGGGTGTATGCAAATTAAAAAATTTGAAAGATTTTTCCAAACTGCCTTGATGTTATTTTAAAACATAATTTAAAAAAACCTTTATTTAATAGATGTTGATAGCAAAATAAACTTAAAAACTTCATAGTTTTTGCATTCAAAGTTAATGGCATATATACTGTGTCCTTGGTTTATGTATTTAAATGATCTGACAAAGTACTTAAGAGTATAAAGTATATGCATACTTTCTTTGAGATCTTATTTTCTTATGCATTATTTGCAGTATTGCAATTCTTTAACTTTATGATTTCAAGTTTAATGTTGTTGAACTTAGTTTATATGTGTAACCAGTTGGAATGAAAGCTGCAGTACTGAGTAGTGAAAACACTTTTTGCAGTCAGTGTTAATGGCATCATTCCTACACTTACTATATTGGTTAATATTATGGTATATTGGTTTACATATAATATAGTAGAAACCTTGAAAACAACTTGTTGATTGCTACTATTGCTTTTTAAAAAGGATTTATCTAGGATGCTTTAAAACATTAAAATTGAATATATCTTTACAAAATAATCCTTTCTGAAAGGGGTGGTTTGAGCATTCTTTTACAGCAGGCTAAGTAAGCTAACGGTTAGTTTTTATTTCTTCCCAAATTTCAATACTAAAGGTCCTGTGCTTATAGGTATAGTTTAAGGAATGGTTTCTGATTGAAAGCCAAAGCAGTATCATCACTTCGTCTCCTTGCTTTTTTTTTTAATTAATTAATTAATTTATGGCTGTGCTGGGTCTTCGTTTCTGTGTGAGGGCTTTCCCCAGCAGCGGCAAGCGGGGGCCTCTCACTATCGCGGCCTCTCTTGCTGCGGAGCACAGGCTCCAGACGTGCAGGCTCAGTAGTTGTGGCTCATGGGCTCAGTTGCTCCGTGGCACATGGGACCCTCCCAGACCAGGGCTCGAACCGTGTCCCCTGCATTGGCAGGCAGATTCTCAACCACTGCGCCACCAGGGAAGCCCCGTCTCCTTGCTTTTTAAGCATTTTCTAACAACTCTAAAAGATGTTTTTGACCACAAAGTGAAATGTAAACTTTAGTTCAACTTATTTTACAATAAATAAAGGACTTTGAAATTTCATGATTAACTTATAAAGGACATTACATAAAATTATCCTGTTACAGAGAATGGACCTGAGGACATGAGGAGGGGGAAGGGTAAGCTGGGACAAAGTGAGAGTGGCATGGACTTATATACACTACTAAATGTAAAATAGATAGCTAGTGGGAAGCAGCCGCATAGCACAGGGAGATCAGCTCAGTGCTTTGTGTGCACCACCAAGAGGGGTAGGATAGGGATGGTGGGAGGGAGATGCAAGAGGGAGGAGATATGGGGATATATGTATATGTATAGCTGATTCACCTAGTTATACAGCAGAAACTGACACACCATTGTAAAGCAATTATACTCCAATAAAGATGTTAAAAAAAAAATTTAAAGCTTGATGGATAAAGTCTAAAGACAGATCCATCTTGTACCATAATCCACCTTAAGGTAAATGGTAAATACAGATGTATCATCTTAACCTAATGTAAAAATCCAGATTTACAAAACAAGTCAATGAAAATATAATTTCTTTTTCCTGTTGCAAAAAATAGAAAAAAATTGTTAGTCACCATGCCGCACCCCCCCCACCCCCAGCCCCAGGTTTTTCATCTTGTTAAACCTCTAAGATGGAAGATACTCTGTCAGTGATGGGATCCTCACTTTTAGTTTTAAGTTTATTTTTAGCAAAATGTGGAAGTTTAATTCAAATTATAAATATTTGTCCCATCTCTCCAGTAGGTACAGTAAAGTCTATGTAATCTAGAATGCTTGGGAAGTAGAATGGTTTCATTAAGTTGATATTTCCATCAATTAAATGTTTTACCTTTTTTCAGCTATTGCTGAAAATCCTAATGTCTATTTTCCCATATTAGTAAATATTATATGTAAATCTAAATAAGTCTGTCTTTGATTGCAGTGTCTCAGGCTTCCTTATAGGGCTGTAAAAAATCATCTATATGATTGTAGACGTTAAAGGCAAAGGAGAGTAGGGTGATGTGCACTGACCCTGAGGTCTGCGGCTCTGTGGCGCTGTTTCATCCTGCACAGATGGCTGATCTGTCCAGTTGACCTGGTACTCTTTCCTGGGGATCCTAGGCACAGCCTCAATACCCTCATCAATCTCTTCATTTTTTATAGTTCTGTTGATATTTTCTGTTCCTCCCTGCATCAGTTTTGGTAATATGTGTCTGTCTAGGAATTTGTCTGTGTCATCCATGTTGTCCAGTTTGTTGGCATACAGTTGTTTGTAGCATTGCCTTATAATCCTTTTTATTTCTGTAAATGCAGTAGTAATTTTTCCTCTTTTATTCCTGATATTAGTAATATAATATGAATCTTCTCTCTTTTTATTTTACTCTGTCAAACAAAATATGAACCAGTGTTTGATTCCACTTTCTTGATGAGTGTAGTGAGCATTCTCAGGATTGGAGTGGCATGCTGATCTTTGATGACTTATTTTTCTCAAGTCCCAGATGCCCTGGGACTTAGCAGAAATTACTTGAATCTGTTTTGTTACTTTCCTGGTTTTCTGGCCTGATATCTGTTTTTTGCCATCTTTATATAGCCTTGGTCTTTTCAGTGCTCATCAGTCCTTTTTTGCTATCTTTTTTGTTTAATGGCTTTGTATGTCTTTAACTTTATGTATAGTGGAAATATCCATATAGACAAAATAGGGCCTTAATTCATGACCTTCGATTTGGTCAAAATGATTTAACCACAGTCTGTACTGCATATTTTCTCACCTGCTGCTACTATAGGCAGTTTTTTTCTTGTATCTTCTACTGAGTATATTGTGTACTTCTTAAGGTATACATTATTGCAAATAATAAGGAAGTGAATTTGACTCAAAAAAGTAGGTGTTGCTACTAATAGCTATATATAACAGTGTCTGTGAAGATAGAAACAGGACCTCTTCTCTTCAAGGCAGAGATACTAAAAGATACTAAACTTTTTAGGGTCCCTCTCCTAATAGGAGGTACATTAGTACATAGGAGACATATTAATTCATTACATACAGTGGATGCTAGGTAGCAGATGCCTTTCTGCTGGCTTTAGACTTAATTTTCTCTTTGAACTCTGGTTGAGAAGGACTAGGAGGGTTCTGTGCTGCCAGAGTTTGATTGAGTGCTGCAAGCCAGAGGCTAAAGTGGGGCTCATGGCACTGGTGAAAGGAGGTTGAAAAAAGCGTTTCCCAGCTGATGCATAGAGCTCTCTGTGGCCCATTGTGAGAAGCTGCTGTCTCTAGGGAGGCTTCATGACCAACAACTGAACCAAACCTCGCATCAGCTTAGTGACTGAATCTGTGATAACCTCTGTGTTGTGATAGGGCAGGAAACCCAAACTGGGGCCCAGGGAATCAGATTAACTGGATAAGGAGGGATGAGCACAGGAGGAAGGAGAAGGAAAATACCTTCCTCAAAATAAGCCTGTAAATGAAAATGCTAAAATAAATGCTAAGAAGACAGCCAGTAAAAATAGGGATTGGGATATCAATTTATTCCAGGTGAAATTAGAATAATTAAAAGGGCAGTCTGGATAAGACTTTGAAACAAGTATTTTCAGTAGGATAAATGAAGTAATAGTTTTCTTAAAAAGAACAGAGAATTGTGGGGAAAAAAGAGGCCAAAAAATAGACTAGGTAGATATGAAAAAGAACCTATTAGAAATCCTGGAAATAAAAAAAAATGATATAAGAATGTAAATCAGAATAAAACTCAGACTGGTCCCAGTTCAAGGGAAAATTAGGGAGTTTGAAAAGAATACTGAGTAATCCCACCAAAAACACAGAGATAGAGATAGATAATTATCTAAGAGTAAGAGACATGGAGGATAGATTGAAAGCTTTCAACACATATCTGATCGGAGTTTTAGGTAGTCGTCATGAATGTTGAGATACATAAAACTTTAGTCAGTGTTAGTTCAACTGATGGGACCACACAGAAGAGGCGAATTAAATTCTTAGCAGATTTGAATTAGAATTTCAACAGTTTGAAAGAGTTGAGACAGACTTATTGAGGATATTTGAGAACTGAATCTTGGGAGACTTTGATAGGCATAAGAAGCAAATGACAAGGACCACAAGTGGGGAGGAAGCCTCCTTAGGCTTTGAAATAGCTGTCAATGGAAACTAATTTGGACATACTTTGCTTTTTTACTTGGGCTATGGCATGGAATGTAAATCGTTGTTTGGTAGCACTTTCTTTTGAAATGTTTGGTCAGCATGTGTTTCTGTACTGGTTTCTATACAGCTTTTGTGTTTTTCTCTTAAAATTCCAAATCTACTTTTTTTAAAAAAAATAGATTTATTTATTTAATTTATTTTTATTTTTGGCTGTGTTGGGTCTTCGTTGCTGCGCGCAGGCTTTCTCTAGTTGCGGTGAGTGGGGGCTACTCTTCGTTGCAGTGTGCGGGCTCCTCATTGTGGTGGTTTCTCTTGTTGTGGAGCATGGGCTCTAGGCATGCGGGCTTCAGTAACGTGGCGCTTGGGCTCAGTAGTTTTGACTCGCAAGCTCTAGAGCGCAGGCTCAGTAATTGTGGCACACAGGCTTAGTTGCTCCGTGGCATGTGGGATCTTCCTGGACCAGGGCTCGAACCCGTGTCCCCTGCATTGACAGGCAGATTCTTAACCACTGCGCCATGAGGGAAGCCCCAAATCTACTCTTAACTGTGAAATTTTAAATTATTTTCTTATGTGATATGAAGAGTGACTTCATTTCAAAAATTAACTTTGGAAGCCTAAGAAGAGTGAATTTGTATAGCATTTAACTTAAGATAACATCCACTCAAAAGATGACCTTTCTGAGTTTCTGGGAGAGTAAGATTTTCAGCAGGAGTGGAAACTATATGATACCCTAGAGCCAAACAGGCATCTAGTGTATTTTAGTATACTACTGCACTAAATTTTAGGGTTTAGTGTAAGATCAATTCTTGAATCCTACCCAAAGAGTACCAGTTATTAACATAACCAAAAAAGACTTTAAAAAAAAATTTGTCTCATCTGTAAGGTGACCTCTAATGTAGGACCAGATGAAGAGTTAGTGACGGCTCTAGTCATCCATAACTCTAGAGCACTGAGATGAAAAGTGTAAGTTTTTAAACTTTTGCAGACATTTATTTTATGACATAATTCTTCATTATATATTATATAATAACATACATTAACTGCTAAGTTAATGTTTCAAAACTTTTGTTTTTTAAAGTTTTTATTTTGAAATAATCAGATTCATGGGAGGTTAAAAAATTTCTTTTTAGGGAGGCTCTGTGTACCCTTTATCCAGTTTCTCCCAAAGGTAACATCTTATATAACTGTAGTACCCTATCAAAACAAGGAAATTGACATTGGTAACCTCTGTGACATCCACAGAGCTTATTCAAATTTCACCTGTTTTATATGTGTGTGTGTGTGTGTGTGTGTGTGTGTAGTTTTATGCAGTTTTATTACATATGTATGTTTGTGTAACCCCCACCATGAAAAAGTTCATTTTAATTATAATTTCTTATACATCTAATTCATGATAGCTAGTATTTTGGTGTATAGTATACAGTTTCTGAAAGAAAATTGAAGCTCAGAAGAGAATATATATCAAAAGACCTAGTATAGTAGAATTTATCCTTAAAACTTATTATAAATTTGTTTCAAAAGTTTCTTCTGTGTGTATTGGAGAAAACTGTATTTGTATATAAGTAGAAATAAATGATTATTTAAAGTTTTATGTGTTTATACTCCCCATAAATTTCCATGCTGTCTTTTTGAATATATAAAAATGAGTGGCTTAATATTTGTTATACTAAGGCTTTGTGTTCTTTACCATGTATTGTTCTTACTGGTATAGGCTCTCATACTGAATTGCCAGATGTGCTGTGTGCTGTGGTGCCTGTTGCATATATCATTTGTATGCCAATAAGCAAGTTGTTTAAAGTTGAGTTTTGAGATCCAAAACAGCTCACCTCATCTCCCTTCCTGACCTTTCCCAGCAACTTACTATTTCTATGGGTGGAGTGATGGGTGGCAGCAGTGGTGGTAGCACAAGGCCATTATAGCGTTGTGTGTGCTGTGCGGTGAGAACACTTTGCAACATTCCCTTATGATTTGTCTTTCATCCTTTGTTTTATTTTTATACCTCTGCTCATTACACTGAATGAGACAGCTCCTAGCCGGGATGATAGCAGAGCCTGCTTTTCTCTCTGAGTATACTATCTTTGCTTTGGATTCCTCCAAGCAGCCTAAAACCCAGACTGACTGTGTGGTGAGTCCTTCCACCGCTTTCTGCATTCCCTTTGTGGGGAAGCAAAGTAATTTGGTAATTCTAGAAGCACATCTCACGTTGCTTGTCACTTACCATCTCTCAAAGCATCTTCAGTGCCCTGTTGCTAACCTCCCTCTAAAAAAATCAGAGAGTAAATTGCTGAATTCTGATGGCTGGTGTGTTTTTTGCTAGCTTTTTAACAGCAACAAAATAACACTGTTTTCCTTAATGTAGTGAAGAATACTTTCACTTGGTCTAAACGCTTAAGTTTTCTCCCTAGGGAATGTTTGCTCATTAACTAAAAGAGGTATGCATTGCTAGGAATCTCTGTTGGTAGGAGGCCAAGAATATTTTGAGACTTGACTC
This sequence comes from Stenella coeruleoalba, assembly GCF_951394435.1. Classification (NCBI taxonomy): domain Eukaryota; kingdom Metazoa; phylum Chordata; class Mammalia; order Artiodactyla; family Delphinidae; genus Stenella; species Stenella coeruleoalba. Next base: position 56,456,187 of record NC_137156.1, read on the forward strand.
ACATTTTTAGGAAAGAAAAATGCATTTTATGTAAATCCATAATTAAACAACATTGAGTAGGCAGGTGGAGTCTACTGTAACAAGTAATTGCATCTTATTTGGGGAGAGTACCAGTTTTCTGTGTATTAAACATTTGAAAGGAAATAGTTACCTGTTTGTTTTTCAACTGAGTGAATTCATACAATTTTGAATCTTGTATATATAGATAATTTCACTTGGGGAAAGTAGACTTACTTCATAAAGTATCTGAGTTCTTAATTTAGCAAATTAAAACTTAGGGATGTTTGATTGCCTAGTAAGGATGCTTTTGTTGTTAGAATGGACACCGACTGAAATGGGATTGGGGTTTTTTTAAACAGTGAGAATTGGTTTAATTTATTAAGTGGCTAGTAATGAAGTTAGAACACTTCTGTATTTATCCATGCAGCCAGTAAAGACTTGGTCTGCATATGGCCAGTATCAGTCTTATATTACATTCTAAACTTGGTTTTAGAAAAGGAAGCAGCTCAGAGTTCTCATAATGCCTTAGCTTGGCTCTCAGGTATAGTGGTCTCTAACACCTCACTGTTTTCAATACTGGTTTGAGAGGGAGACAGGAGTCCCAGTTAGAGATAACTTACCAACTTATTTTAAAAACATAAAAGGATATTACACTTCATGTAGTAGTAATAGAGCCTTAAAAAACCACAACAAAAAAGAGCTTCTCTCAGGCTCACTTCCGTTAGAACATAAAATGATTTATATTGAGTGCCTATCCTACTGTGACAAATGCTAATAATTTTAGAATGGAGGCTTTAGAACTATTTAAAATAATTTAAGTAGGCTGAAAGTCTGCATTAATCTTATTTAAATTTTGTTTTGTTCAGATAAAAACTTATTTCTCCTCACATAAAACCATAGCGTAACCTATAGTAGAATAAAAATTTAGTGAGCGTCTAATTCATTATTTTATTTCACCAATTGCTGACTTTTCCTTAATTCAGTTTTTGGAAAAATGCCTCTCTTTACCCCAAATTGTAAAAGTTGCTGTATCCTTAGTGCTCGGTAGTCAAAAGTAGTTGTTGAAAGACTGAACAAAACGTAATTGAAGGGAATTCCCTGGCGGTCCAGTGGTTAGGACTCAGCGCTTTCACTGCTGTGGGCACGGGGTTCGGTCCCTGGTCGGGGAACTAAGATCACGTGAGCCACGCAGTGTGGCCTAAAATTAAAAACAAACAAACAAAAAACAAAAAAACAAAACACACATACACAAAACACCATAATTGAAGACAAATCTGGCAGGGAACCTGTGTGTGCTTTTAAGTTAAATGCACTTTAGAAACGTTTTCCTGTTATCTAAGAATTGCCTCCAGGGGAAAGTGTTGGTGACTGAGTAGTGACATGTGTTGAGCTAGTTCTTTAGGCTTCTTTCTTGGGGGAGACCTTCAGAAGTCTCCTTACACTGAAGGAAGTAACTGTATAAAGATTTAACAAGCAATTACTGAGCCTCTACTACAGTCAGGCAAAATGTAGGGTTCCTGCCCTCCGAGCGTTTATAGTTTAGTATGGAGACAAAGATGTCAGAATACACTTAACAATGCGAAGGAATTAAGTCTTCATAGAAGAAAATACAGGCATAGGAAATGTGTTAGCCCCTCTGGCCAGCCATATGAAGCTTCACAAAATAAGGGGCATTTGAAAGTTGAAAGACAAATAAGAATTTGCTGGGCGGAAATGGAGAAGGCATTACAGGTAGTGATAAAATCTATAATTTTGTTTCTAGAGATTCTTAACTTAGATTTACATGGTAACAGAGGCCAATACTTTCCTTAGCTGTCTTGCATTTATTTAGGTATATAGTATAACAAGTAAATTGAAATATAGATGCAGAGATGAAAAGTTTTAAGATGTTATGCTGTTTGTTTGGTAGGGTGATATTTCAGACAATTGTAGAATAGCTTTTTTTGTATGGACCACAATCATGTGTCAAGTAATTTACTTAAAATAGAATATGGACTTTCTTGCCACTCTTCTTCCTAACCTAAATATTTTATGGAGCCCTTTCATTTGCTTTCTCCATAATTTAACAGTAACTTACTTTTCGGTATACTGCGTGGCAGAGAGACTTGCTGATTTCTCTGAAGTATGTTTTTTTATTTTATAGTGTGTAGTGTAGGATATTTTTAGGGCTGGAAAGCATTAATTATGATGCTACACAAATAATATGCCATGTATACGACTTCCAATTCTTTGAAATGGCAGAGAACAGGAAGATAAAAGTTAATTCCTATGTTTCCCCAACCGTTCTCCCCTATTTAACTTTAAGGAAGTGTCTTGGACTGATAAAATTTGATAACTCTTTATGTCAGAGGGAGAAGGTATTTAAACTTTTATGAGGAAAAAATTCAAATGTATTGCAAGAGTGAAAATAGTAATGAGTCACATAAGATTTCTTCCCCTTCCCCAGTATCCATTATCCAGTGTCAACAATTAATAAGTCATGGCCATCTTATTACCATCCCCCCATACCTCCCTAACCACACCACTCCCACCCTCCCCACACATGCAGACACCCTCTGCCCATTCCTGTGGGATTATTTGAAGCAAATTTCAGATATCTAAGTATTTTGGTATATATTTCTAAAAGATAAAGACTAAAAATATATAACCACAATACATTTATCACACCTAAAATTATTTCTTAGTATCAAATACCTAATGAGAGTTCAAAAATTTGAGAACACTTTTGCAAAGCTGAGTGCCTTCTCCACTTGTATTTAAGAATAAGAAGAGTCATACATTTGACCCTTTCTTGGTTAGCCCTAGAGTTGCAGGGGAAATGTACTTTCAAGTTACTGAAACATAGTGGCTAGTATTTCGTTGAATGCTTTTGTTTAAAACGTGGAAGTTATTTTATCATGAGCTGCTTCTATAGCTTTAATTTTAGTTAGACACTTAGTATATTATGAATGCAATGTAGAATTTTGAATCTCGAAGAATATCATCCATTATGGAACTCATGCCGGTATGATATAGTCAGTAGAATGTTGTGTAACTTGGAGCATTTGTCATACCAACAAAAGAAAACAAAATGCTTTCATATGTAGAAGAAATTATTTTTAATTATAAGTTTTTCTGAAAATTGTCATAACAATTTCATTTAGACTGCTGGCTTCAAATGAATGAGGCATTTCCATTTCTTGTTGCCAAGATATTTTTCAGAGCTTAGCCCAAATAACTTTAAATATTATTTTACTGTAAGGAACAATTGACGTTACTTTTTCTGGATAGTTTTCTACTTGAATGAGTTTTGCTAATTGAATCCCTGATGTTAACTTCATATTGAGGTTAAAGCTGGGGAGATTGTAATGGGGAGAGATATGTGATTAGCTTGAAATAAATTTGGCTGCATACTAATCTTTGCTATTTGGTTACAGATATTATAGCAAAATGAATTTTCTAAAATACTTACCATACTAGTTTTGCCTTGCATGAAAAATTCTAATAAGTGAACAATTACTAATTTTGTTTAACAGATAAATGTATCTAATAGGTTTTGGTACTTGGCCTTTCTTTGTTCTTAACAGTTTTAAAATTTTAGTTTTCTGATCCTTTCTTTACAATGTTTCTTTCTTTTTCTTAGAATGCATCTATCCAAGCTATGAAATCTCCCGACAGTGTTAATGGAAGTGAACCCACAACTCCTCAGGTCCGTTATTAATGTTATTTAAAAGAAATAGCAAGTCATTTCAGGATGTCAGTCAATCAGTATTATTAGCATTTGACTTTACATTGAAACAGTGATGTCTGAACATTGATACAATGTCTATGGTAAATCCAGGTTTGTTGATGGTTTCTTGGAAAAAGTTTAAAATGAAAGCAATACATGTATATATATACCAGTCATGTAAGATTCCATTATTACTCATTTAAAAAACTAATGGCACTGAAGAGAAAACTTCGGGAAAAAAGACTGATTTTATAGTAAAAGATTATGGAGTAAGTAATTTTGAAAGACATGTTGAGTTACATATTCTAGAAGGGAGATGTGAAGAAAATGGGATTTCTTTTAAAGTTTGTTCTAATGCAGAATATCTTACTACTAGAGAATTTAGTTTATCTTTGATTTTAAAAAGTTATTTTGAGAGTGGGGCTCATGTAACTTTCTTTTGACTCCTTCCAAAAAAGAAAGAAATTCATTAAAAAAAATCTTAATGATAGCAGTGTCTAAGATGAATATTTCTTTTCTTTGGCTTTAGTGATGATTATTATCATTAACCTGGCTGTTCTCAACAGTGGCTGTGTAGAGCAATAACATTTCTGATTCTGTGAACCTGGAGCAGGAACATGGGCAATTTCTGAACTAAATCATGTAGATTAAACATTCTAAAGTATTGTCTAACTTTCCAAACTCCATGAAAAGGTTACCTGTGAGCTGAGAGTCTCATTCTTTTCAGGGAGGCTGGTCAGGCTCTGGGCATAGTCCACGTCCCTGGCCTTTGAGCAGCATCCCCTAAGTCCTCTACAGATATATCATTTTCTATTAGTGCCTTGAGGTAGGGGTAAAATATTGGGAGGCACCAATTTAAATGGTACTGGACAGATCCAGTGATCTTGAAGGAATATTAATTAGAATTAATTAGATAACCAGCTTTATGATCAAATTCAGGAGAGATTTAAGTTTAATTAAGGTGAAGAATGAACATGGGTGATATTCAGGAAGTTAATTGTGTTTATTGAGTTTACTGTGTGTCAGGCATTGTTAAGCATTTTATGTATATGATCTCATTTAATTCTCATAACAAGGAGACACCTTCACTCAGAGACTGTTTTTTACTTTTATACAAATTTCTGACAAGTTGGTTGTTGGTTGTTGTTAGCAAATTAGGAACGGGGGGTATCCCCAAAGTGGGTAGAATGCTTACTGTGGTTGGGCAGCAGGAAATCAGAGTTGACATCAAGGTAGAAGAGATGGTGAAAAGCAAGCCCAAGAGTTTATAAAGTGTAGCTGCCTGTGACCCCCTTACTACTGGGTAGAACATCCTCTGTAAACCAATAGAGTTTGGCACACAATGTAGTGATTGTGGTGGGGATGTCATTAAAAAGGGTTACTCACTGTCTTTATTTAAGAAGGCAGAAAAGTGCAGTATACCTATCTCAGAAAAATTTCTGTTAAATAGTTAACTCTTAAATTGTTTAATGCAGCACATAAAATTCAGCTAATCAAAATGATTATTCATTCATTTCCAAAGGAATGAAGGTAGTTGACATTTTACCTCAAACAGACTTACAAAACTCAGATATTTGAAAATAGTGTATACCACCATGTAATAGAGAAAAATATATTTTGCAAAACAGGTATGTATGAGCATTCATCCTTATCTGAGAAGCTGTGAAATAGTTTGATTGGATCATAGTTTTAGTGTTTTAGCAGTTTAGGATGAATCTAGGATCTAGTATTACCCTCTTATTGTATAGATGCTCTATCAGGCATGAAACTTTAAATTATTTGCCCAAAGACCAGTGGCTAGTTATTGATAGTAGGATTATCATAGATAGACAAAAACATTAGTCTACCCCACTATAATTTTTTGCCATGTATTGCCTCATTTAAGTTTATATGCTGTTAAAACAAAATGAGAATAAACTAGTGGTTGCCGGAGCTGAGGAGGGTGGGGAGGATGGCGATATAGGTGAAGGGGATTGAGAGGTACAAACTTCCAGCTATAAAATAAATAAGTTACAGGGATGTAATGTACAGCACAGGGAACATAGTCAGTAATATTGTAATAACTTTGGTGTGTAATCTATAAAAATATCGAATTACTATGTTTTATGCCTGAAATGAACATAACATTGTAAGTCAACTATACTTCAGTAAAAACAATAAAAAGTAACAACAGAATTTTGTTAAATTGAATAGAGCAAATCATAGGGATTTAAATGACCATTCTCATATGCTATTATTTTTTTAACTATAGGAAAAAGTCTGGTTTTGAAAATCATTTATGATTTTTTTTTAAAAGCAAGTCAACCTCTGTCAATTTTTTAAATGTATTTATTTATTTTAATTTTTGGCTGCTTCGGGTCTTAGTTGTGGCACGCAGACTTCTCTCTAGTTGTGGCGTGTGGGTTTTTTCTCTCTCTAGTTGTGGCACATGGGCTCCAGAGCACGTGGGCTCTGTAGTTTGTGGCACATGGACTGTCTCCTTGAGGCACACGAGCTCAGTAGTTGTGGCACGCGAGCTTAGTTGCCCCGCGGCATGTAGGATCTTACTTCCCCGACCAGGGATCAAACCTGCATCTCCTGCATTGGGAGGTGGATTCTTTACCACTGGACCACCAGGGAACTCCCTATGAATTTTTTAAAAAAGAGAAATTATAGTAGTGTAATTAAATTTTGAAATTTCTGTTGCCATTTTTTGAATACTGCTTTTAATTTTATTTTCAACAGTTATGAAAAATTTCAATCATACAGAAAAGTGGAAAGAACTTTATAAAGTGAACATGTATATACCTACCACCTAGATTCTATCATTGATATTTTACTTTTCTTTTCTTTTTTCTCTTTTTTTGGCTGCACTGCACGGCACATGGAACTTCCCTGACCAGGGATTGAACCCATGCCCCCTGCAGTGGAAGCTCAGAGTCTTAACCACTAGGGACCACCAGGGAAGTCCTGTACTTTTTTTTTTTTTAATCACAAATCTGTCCATATATTCATTCCTCTATTCGTCCCTCAATCCATTTTATTTTTCTGATGCCTTTCAGAGTAAGTCGCAGGCCACAGTACTAATGTTTTAGTATGTATATCATTATCTAGCGTTCAGTGTTTGTAATTTCTATTTTGAAGTGAATTTTATATAAAATGAAATATACAAACCTCAAATGTACATTGACTGATTTGTACATCGATACATACATTTGACAAATGTATGTGCCAAACCCATGCACAGGTTATAGAAGATTATCAACACACCAGAAAGTTCCCTTATGGTCTTCCCTCTGAGAGGCAACGTGTTGTAATTTTTTTCCACCATACAACACATTAGTTTTGCTTATTTTAGAACTTTATATAAGTGACCTTATAAGTATGTGCTCTTTTATGGAAGACTTCTTTCACTCAGCATTATGTTTGTGAAATTTCATCCATGTTGTGGTTATCAGTAGTTTGTTCCTTTCTATTGCTGTGTAGGATTCGTTTGAATGAATATTCTGCAGTTATTTACCTATTGATGGACACCTGGGCTGTTTCCAGTTTTCTGCTATTACGAATAAAACTATCATGAATGTTATTGTAGAAATCCTGTGGATGTATGTTTTCATTTTTTTCTTCTTGAGTGTTATTGATTATGTATTAATGCTTTTTGATGATTCTAGAATAAGATGTACTATATGTAAAAAGTGATACATATCATTTTGATCGAGCATTGAGTATTTAAAGATCTCCCATTAGATCATCATTGGCATATCGCCAGGTTAAGGTTCAGATGAACAAATGTGTAATAACTACCTACTTCGTGGAAAGCACTGAGGCAAGACTACAGAGATAGAGAATATGAATTCTGTTCTAAAAGAGCATAAAGCCTGGGATGAGGGTGTGTGTGGCAGATATAATGATAAGAAAATGTATTTAGTGCTTCCTGCATATGAGGCACTATTTTATTTTATTTTATTTTTTTTTCCTTTTTTTTTTTTTTAAATTTATTTATTTATTTATTTTTGGCTGTGTTGGGTCTTCGTTTCTGTGGGGGGGCTTTCTCTAGTTGCGGCAAGCGGGGGCCACTCTTCATCGCGGTGCGCGGGCCTCTCATATCGCGGCCTCTCTTGTTGCGGAGCACAGGGTCCAGACGCGCAGGCTCAGTAGTTGTGGCTCACGGGCCTAGTTGCTCCACGGCATGTGGGATCTTCCCGGACCAGGGCTTGAACCCGTGTCCCCTGCATTGGCAGGCAGATTTTTAACCACTGCGCCACCAGGGAAGCCCAGAGGCACTATTTTAAATGCTTTTACTCATTTAATCCTCACAGCAGCCTACTAGAGTAGTGTTGATTTATAGATGAGGAAATTGAAACAAAGAGGTCCTAAAGCTAATAAATGGTAAAACTGGGATTCAAATCATGGAGTTTTGGTCAGAGTCTGAGTCTTAACCCCGGTGCTGTATTGTCTCTGTAGTTGTTCTAAGGCATAAACAATTCAGTTAGTTGTTATATCAGCAAGTAAGTAACTAATGGTGAGTCGGAATGCAGTATGTGCTCCAGTAGTGGTCCTGGTAAAGTGCTTAGGCCATTGAGAAGGGTTGTTTCTGATGGGTGAAATCTGAGGTTTCCTGGAAGAGCAGAAACTTGAGCTCACTTTTGAAGGATGTCTGAGTTTCCATGCGCAGAGAAAGTTTGGGTGATAGTACAGAGGCACACAAGGATGCATTTATTCAGGGAACAGGAAGTTACCTGTTGGAACTCAAGTTTTTGTTACATGAAGGGGTGTTTTTACAGAGAAATGGGTCTTGGGAAGTGGGAACCTTGAGTATCAGCTAAGGATTTTGAACTTTATATTTAGTGGCAGTTCAGTTTAGGAATTGGAATGAAATGATCTGAATTATGTTTTAGAAAGACAATCCTGCTGACCATGTGGCAGGGGCAGATTGGTAGGTAAGAGATTTGAGGCAAGAGAACAGAAGGCTGCTACAGATATCCAGCTGGTAGAGGATAAAAGTCTGACACTGTTGGGGAAATAAAAAGGAGGAATGCAAACAATGTAAAGTGGGGGAGACAGAAAGGAGCTAAAAGTAACTCTGTGTTCATTTATTTTCATTTATACATTTCTCCTTCTCTAACCCCCATCAGCTTTTTAAAAGATGAGTTATAAATCAGTGAATGTCTTTGGTACCAGAAACCTGACAATAGTTGGAGCCAATGGGAGTTTAGTTTTTCACATAGCAGAAGGACTAGAGACAGTCAGTCATTAAGGACCCTTCTCCGTTTGGCTTCTTGTCCCCCCCTCCTTTACCTTCTCATCCTTCCCACTGCCTTTCAGCCTCACAGTTACAAGTTTGGCCTCCAGGAATTGCATCTCCATTGTTGACAGGACAAAAGGCATATATATTCCTTTTTATCAGGAAAATAATATCTCTCCTAGAAGGTTCCATCCATTTTTTTTTTTTTGGCCACACCACGCAGCTTGTGGGATCTTAGTTCCCCGACCAGGGGTTGAACCCGGGCCCCAGCACTGAAAAGCACGGAATCCTAACCCCTGGACCACCAGGGAACTCCCGAAGGTTCCATCCTTTAGATTCCCACTTATAGTTTACATTATTGGCTGAACTTAGGCACAGGGTCCCCTCCTGGCTGAAACAGAGTCTGGGAAAAGCTAACTTAAAAAAATCCTTTAATTGAAATGTAATGTCACAATGTAATGTATACAGAAAAGTATCATGTATTCCTTGTACAATTTACTGAATTTTCACAAACCAAACACAACTTTGTAACCAGCACCCAAAATCAAGAAACAGAAATTACCAGCACCCCAGAAGCCCTTGTGCTCCCTTCTGCTCTCTGCTCTCACCTCCCCCTACCAGGGGTAACCACTATCCTGACTTCTAACTCTATAGATTAATTTTACCTGTTTCTGACTTTATGTAAATGGAGTCACTAGTGGTTATTCTTTTGTGTCTGACTTCTTTTGCTTAATAACTCTGTTAGTGTTAGTGAGATTCATCTATATTCTTGCTTGTGGCTATAAATCTTTAATTCTCATTGCTGTCTAGTATTCTTTTAGTGAGCAGATGACAGTTGACTTACCCCATCTGTTATTGATAGGCATCAGCAGTGGTTTCAGGTTTGGCGCTATTTTAAACAGTGCTGCTATAAACTTTCTAGCGTATATCTTTTGTTGAACATATGTATACATTTCTATTGTGTATATACTTAGTAGTGAAATTGCTGGTCTGGAGAGTACGTGTGTGTTTAGTTTTAGTAAATACTGGTAGTTTTCTGAAATGGAGTGTTCCATATCCTCACCAATACTTGGAATTTTCCATAGTTTTAATTTTAGCTATCCTGGTGGATATGTAGTAGTATCTCATTATGGTTTTTATTTGTATTTGAGAAGGTGAATGTTTTAACCTGGCTGTATTGTCACCCTGCATGAAACTGGCATCTGGTGGAAAGGAAGAAGGGAGGATTGGATATCAGGTGGTAGATACTATTGATTGTTTAGCTCAAGCCAGTCATGATGCTAAGTGCTTCACATGTATTAATGTAGTACTCCTCACAAGCGCCCTACGAGGTGAGTGCTGTTGTTTTCCCCAATTAACTTATGAAGAAACAGAGGCACAGAGGGGCTGTGTAACTTGCCCAAGGTCATATTGCCGGAGACTTGAGCCCAAGAAGCCTGGCTGCAGAGCCTGTGCTCTTAGCTACTGCATCTTATAACCGGAAGAGTCTGCCACATAAGCTTGCGTATAACATTCTTATTTGTAAGTTTGTCTTTTGTTTTGTTTTAGTCTTCTTTCTTTAATAATAATGATAATTGTTAATGTTTATTGAGTATTTGCTGCATTGTAAGCAATTTGCATGTACATATTAACTCATTCAGTCCTTGTGGCATCCATATGAGGTGGGTGGTATTATTATTACCATCATTATTATTTTTATCACCCCCATTTTAGAGAGGGGGAAACAAGACTAGTGAGGTTAAGTAACTTGGTCGGTGTCATGAACATCGTGGCGGAGCTGGGATTTAAACTTAGGCAGCCTTACTCAGCAGCCCACGACTGAATCACAACACTCAAACTCCCAAGCAGGGCTTCCCTGGTGGCGCAGTGGTTGAGAGTCCGCCTGCCGATGCAAGGGACACAGGTTTGTGCCCCGGTCTGGGAAGATCCCACATGCCGCGGAGCGACTGGGCCCCGTGAGCCATGGCTGCTGGGCCTGCGCGTCCGGAGCCTGTGCTCCACAACGGGAGAGGCCACAACGGTGATAGGCCCGCTTACCGCAAAAAACAAAAACAAAAACCTCCCAAGCAGAGTAGATGTGACAGTTACTCAGTTTATGAGCTTCTGCAAATACATGTCTTTGAAATTGTTCATTACCTCCTGGCTCACCCTAAAATAACAACTGTTTCTAGTGTTATTCAAACTTACCTCACTTGTTTGTCCTAAGGCAATTGTCTGTAAGAGCTGAAAAGCACTTTTTGCATGGGTCAGAAGCGGATGGTAATGGAATAGCGGTAAAATGGTTCTTCAAGTTTTTGAGCATGAGGGTCCCTCCTCTCCCTTAAGACTTTCTCTACCCCACACCAGTATAAAGGTAAAACTTGCACATTATGAAAAAAAAAATTGGGAAGTACAGGAAAATAGAAAAATGAACATAAAAATCATCTAAAATCTTACCACCCAGACCCACTCACTCACTGTTAACTTTTGGTGTTTGTCCTTTAACAACCTGATTCTAAGGGTGTTTATGTAAACATGCATGCAAATTCATAAGTATATGTAACTATGTTAAATCAAAATGAGTTCACAGTGTATGTGTTATTTTATAACCTGAGTTTTCCCATTAATAGTATGTCTTGAACCTTGTTACATACATTGTGGTTTATATAATGTATCCTCTAGTGGTGAACATTTGGGTTGTTACCACTTTTTACTGTCATGAACGTCCTGTGATAAATCTGTGCGTATGCAGGGGGTGGGCCCCTCTTACTCCCACCTTGCCAAATACTATTATTAAATCTCTAAAATCTATGAGTAAAGTATTCCTGGTCTGATTTTTTTTTCTTGTATATTAAAGAGAATCTTTTTGTTTTCCTGTAATCTTTGCCTATACATGACCTCAGTCTCCCCTGAGCATTTCATTCCTGGCATCTGTGAGATCTTGCAGTGACCCTGTTGCACTAATGAGAATGAGTTTCTAGGAAACACCTGAAATACTGACTGCTGTCATGTGAACAAAAAAATGCAGCTTACAATAATGCAGGTTATTGAATTATATTATTTTCCATTGCTATTCAAAATAATGCATCATTATTAATATTAATATTCTAATTAAGAGAACAGCTCTTGCTTATCACTGTTTCTAACATCAGACTTACTGATCCGTGTAGAGGGACTCTAGCTCAGACTTTTTAATGGTCCTCCATGATTTTTTTATGCTTATTTTTATTGCCGGTAGACAGTGGTAATTAGAGCAGAGTTAGATACCCCTAGTCAGCTCTGCCTGGCATTCTGTTATTGAGCAAAATGGGTTCACTAAACATTACCCTCTGCCCGAGAAGAGTAATGAGGAGTCTGCGCAGGCCTTCATGCAGACTCCAGATGCAGCCACACACTTCACACTTCACAGTACATACCCACATTTTAGGCACTGGGTATATACTGGTGGTATAGATAACCACTGCCTCCAAGGGTCTTACAGTTTAGTGGACAGATCTCACAGCACACCTGTGAGGTTGGCTGGGAAAGTATGGCTTCCTTCTTTTTACAGATGTGCAAACTGAAGGGAAGTGACTTAGTGAAGGTCATTCCACTGCTCGGTGACAGACCTGGGACCTACACCCCAGTCCTCTGACTCTAGGTCCAGCGCCTTTTCACAAATAAACAGGTGTCTCTTGTTTTTCAGAAAACAGTGTATTGTGTAAAATGTCAGGAATATAAATTAAATGTGTTAGCTTTCTATAGATTATTGCTGGTGATTAGGGAATTATAGAAGTCTAAATATGTATTTTAACCCACATGTTCTGATGCGTTTTGGTTGCAGTCAGGTGACATGCAGTCTTTTGCACAGAAGCTCCAACTCCGGGTGCCTTCCGTTGAGTCTTTGTTTCGGAGTCCAATGAAGGAATCTCTATTCCGATCTTCCTCTAAAGAGTCTTTGGTACGAACGTCTTCTAGAGAGTCCCTGAATCGACTTGACCTGGACTCTTCTGCTGCCACCTTTGATCCACCCTCTGATATGGAGAGTGAGACCGAAGATTCACTAGGGAATTTAGACAGTCTCAGCAAAGAACATTTGATCCAGTGGTTGCGAAGAATGGAACGAAGGTTGAATGGCTACAAAGGAAAATGTTCTGAGGTAGGAGCATGACTTTTTTGTTGGTATGAAAAGTTCCTCCCCGTATTCTCTAATTCATATTACTCTCTGGCCTTTATGCCTGTCATTGGCTGAACTGTCAATTCCCTGGCTACGCTGGATACTGAGGGGGGATAGTTTGTGGAAATATCTAATTAAAGACCTTCAGTGGTACTGAGGCCCTTTGACAATACTGTTAGTAAAATTTTGGAGCAGATTGTTGCCCGTAGCCTTTTGATTCTCACATTCTGTGCCCCTCTCTCCAGGGTTGCTTGGACACCCAGCTCAGAGTTCATTGTCTTTCCTCCTCACATCCCTTCCCTTGTTCATCTTTTAAGTGTTGTGGCTCCAAAATGACCTCTTCTGCCAACCAGATTCCATTATTTCTGACCCCAGATATGTGCACATTTGGTGCATTCTCATTGGACCTACATTTACAATTTGCCTCAAGTGAATCTTTTAACTGCTGGACCCCTTGACAATGTTTGGTCTAAGAGGAATGAAGTGGTGCTGCTCCTTCGCTCCTTTCGTTCCTTTAGAAACATGGCGCCTTCCCTTTGGGCTGATTGTATTAGTTGCCCTCGCTGTCCTGTGCAGTTAAAATGTTCTTTCTCCGGAAAGCCTTTCTGGACAAAGTTGCCCGTGGCTTCCTTTCTTAAAAAAACAAAAACCAAAAAAACCCCATGGGCTTCTCTGGTGGCGCAGTGGTTAACAATCCTCCTGCCAGTGCAGGGGATGGTTGTTTGAGCCCTGGTCCGGGAAGATCCCACGTGCCGCGGAGCAGCTGGGCCCGTGCACCACAGCTACTGAGCCTATGCTCTAGAGCCTGCAAGCCACAACTACTGAGCTCGAGTGCTACAACTACTGAAGCCCGCATGCCTAGAGCCCGTGCTCCACAACCAGAGAAGCCACCGCAATGAGAAGCCCGCGCACCGCAACGAAGAGTAGCCCCCACTCGCTGCAACTAGAGAAAGCCCGAGCACAGCAACGAAGACCCAACAGCCAGAAATAAATAAAATTAAAAAAAAAAAACCCGTCATGTTTTATTGTCTTAATGCTGATAAATCAGCATTGTAGTTAATTTTAATTAATGAATAATAAAGTTCAAGGTTAGAGTATAAAGTTAGCTATTACTTCAATTTCCAATTTGGCTGTAATATGGGTAGTTTTACCCTGCAGCCAAAAACAACCAAAAAAACTCCTAGATGAAATACATAAAATATCTTTTTAAAAGTACAAAGTGCTCCCCTCTTTGTCTTCTCTGCACTGGGGCCAGCTCTCCTGCCGTGGCCTCTCATCTGAAAACGTACGCTTGTGCCAAGTTCGTCTCCACCTCCTCCTTGATCAAGAGAACCTCTGCACTACTGAGCTGATCGCTGTCTACAGTGATGCTGAAACAGTAGGAGACACTGACAGATGAGAGCCACAGCAGCTTGGCAGCCCCGAGTCCCCTGACCACCTCACTTATTCCTAGCCACACCTTCCAAACCAGTGCCATTTCAAGGGACATTGACACGGAAACCAAATTCACTGGAGCTGGGGCTGCCACAGTAGGGGTGGCTGGCTCTGGGGCTGGAATTGGGACTGTGTTTGGTAGCCTCATCATTGGTTATGCCAGGAACCCTTCTCTGAAGCAACAGCTCTTCTGCGCCATTCTGGGCTTCTGCACTCTCGGTAGCCATGGGGCTCTTTTGCCTGATGTTGGCCTTTCTCATCCTCTTCGCCATGTGAAGGAGCCGTCTCCACCTCCCATAGTTCTTTCGTGTCTCGTCTGCCCTGTATGTTCCTTTTCCTGTACCTCCCCATTTTTTTTTTGGCTCAGTGTTTGACAGAGGGAAGACAAATGAATACTGTATTAATAAGAAAAAAAAAAGTACAAAGTGCTGACAAAATAGGAAAGAATTATTAGGTTAAAATCTGTTGGCTAGCTGGAACCCAGAGATGTACACAGGGCATTAAGGCCATGTATCTCATAAGGCACATGTGGAATCAGGCAACTTTTTTCTTTAAATTTTTAAAAAAAATTTTATCTTTTATTTCTGTCAAAGTTAATAATGGTCCTGAATTTGTTTGTTTAGATTTATGTTATTTTCACTAACCCATGGCTTTTAAGTTTGAAGCTTGGGCAGCTGTATAGTTAGTATTTAAATGTACAAGACACTATGCATTTTATGTTTATGGTGCCATTAAATTTTGCACCATCTCTGTGAAGTAGCTATTTATTAGCTCTGTTTTGCAGAGTAGAGATTAAGGACTCATAGAGAGTTACTCATAGAGATTAAGTAACTTGCTTATAGTCACACAGGTAGCAGTTGACAGACTCTGCATTGATTCTAGGTCTTTCTGGTTGTTTCCGCTATTCTGTACTACCTCAGGTAAAGCTGCGCGGCATTTTAGGGATGGAAAGAGCCCATCGTCTTTGTCTCCACCTTTCCTTGCTACTGTAGGTACCTAGGATGGTAGTGCTGTAAGTGCCATCTGATTGTTGTGTTACTCTTCCACTCCCACTCCTCCCCCCACCCCTCACCCCCACCTTGAGTACCGGTTTCCTAACTGGTCTTAAGTAATAAGAAGGGGAGATCCTGGTTTAAGGCCGAATTTTGGTTTTTTACATCCTTATCCCTATCACTGGACTCGCCTTCCATTGCTGCCTGCCTCTTGACTCAAGACATCAGTAGACACATTCGAGGGCACACAGCAGCCTTCCAAGGAAAATGGCAAGGCCAGAATCGGGCGTGCTTTCTCCTGAAGCTGCAACCTGTCTCTTTAGAGCCCACTAGCATCTCTAAAGTGGGTCCAAATAATGCGGTGGAGCCATGTGCTTAGCCTTCCGATGAGAAATGCTATATAATTTATAGGTGTAAAGGTTTATTACTCTGTAATTTTATCAAGTTTTGCTAGAATGTTTAAATATCATTTTTAGGTTAAATGGTTAAATATCTCTTTAGAACCTGACATAGCAGTTTTCCTCTGTTGGTTGTGAGTTGCTTCCCTCAGATTTTCATAGAGCCACAGTCACAGGTCCTACACCAGAGAAACTTTTAGAGATCAGTTACATGGTCTATTACGGCCCAAAGCAAAAAATCACCTGAGGAGCTAGTCAAAACACACATTGTTGCCTCCGCCCTCCCTCTGCTTCTCATTCAGTTAGTTTGGGGTGGGGCCCAAGAATTTCTGTTTCTAGCAGGCTCCCAGGTGATGCTTTTGCTAATGGTGTTGATCTGTGACCACAGTTTGAGTAACCTTTAAGCAAGTTGTCTCTAATCCCCACCTATAAGTTAGGTACTGAAATTTAAAGAGGTGTGTGTGTGTGTGTGTGTGTGTGTGTAAGGTGAAATCAAATGGAGATTTAATATCTTTCTTTATAGAGTCATTACATTTTATATTTTAGAAATACATTTCCTGTGTTATTTAGTTTCAACTGCATATACATCTAATTAGTTTGAATTGTCTATAAAAGGATTGCTTTGATTTATTTTCTGACTTTCATAATGAGATGTTTTAGCAGAGTTTAGAATAATTAATTGCATTTATGTAGGAATGACTGATGTTATTAGTGACTTTTTCTTTATTTTAGCTTGTTACAGCTTATCAGACTCTTCAGAGAGAGAAGAAAAAGCTACAAGTAAGTGATTTGTTGGCTGTTATATTGATTGATATATAATTTTAAAAATAGAAAAGATCTTTTAATAAGATAGTGCTAACACTCACTTTTAATAATTCTTCATATGACCAAAGTATTTCAGCTGTTTTACCATTGGGGATTTTGATAAAGAGAATGATTGAGAAATCTCAGATATTTAACCTCTGGTAGGGATGGGCTTCCTTGAGTTCTGGATCCCTGCAGTGTGTAAGAGGTTTGGATTTAAGGCATGTTTGCCTCTTTCAAGCATCATTCCTGGTGTGCCACTGTGCAGGGTGCATCTTTGTTTTAGTGGTAAAGAGACGTACAACTTCGAAGCTTTCCCTTCTACTTTTTAAATACCTGCAGAGATCTCTGTTTCTTATTATATCAGGGTCCAAAAATAAGCATCCTCTCTATTTCCTGAGGCTGCTGCTTGTAAAGCCCTTGGTTAAGTGTGTGGAGATAAGAAGGTATTATAGCTCTTCTGGTGACTGAAGACACTAATTATAGAACCAGGAAGTTATTTGTAAAGTGAGATTTGGTAAAATTAATTTCCCCGTGTACATTATTTTAAAATACCGAATCTGCCATAAATATTAGTCTCCTTTGAGTACGACATTAAATTTTCTGGCTTTGGTCTGGAATATAATCAACTGAGAATGATAACACCAGTTACTTATTGCTGATTCAGTGTTCTAATTGTCCATAACAAGTGTGAAAATTAGATTATTACAAATAAAGTTTTTAGTTTAATATTTTCTTAGACATGTGGTCTATAGAAATTGGGGGTAGTTCTCATTTAATCCTTTGTACTATTAATATTCCATAAATTCATTCTCAAAAGGTCATTTTATTCCTAAATTCTGTGAGTACCTTCCTTGTGTTTCTGTGAATTGTCTTATGGATTTTTATTTCGAGATTACATAATTCTACCACTAGGTGGCAGTAGAGAGTTTGGGTTGCATAGTTGCAAAAGTAAAGGGTGTTGGAGATAAAATTCAATGATTTGTGATCTTTTGAACTTGCTTTTCACTACTATGTCATGTGGTTGTTTGAACCAGCTTCTTTTTCCTTTTAAATTAAAGGGTATATTAAGTCAGAGTCAGGATAAAGCACTTCGAAGGATTGGAGAGTTAAGAGAGGTAAGTTGTGACTAGTACTTTGAGAAGAGTAACTAAATCTCTCATATTTATCAGAACTATTGTATGTATTTGGGTAGTTTCATATCTACTACATTAGTTACAGCGAAAATTAACCAGTCCAAGCTACAAGAACAGGGATCAATTCTTATAGTTTTTATTTGTGTGGTTTTCCTGACATCTGTTGGTGGAATTACAGGCAGACCTAGTTGTTGTTTTTTTTTTACCATCTTTATTGGTGTATAATTGCTTTACAGTGTTGTGTTAGTTTCTGCTGTATAACAAAGTGAATCAGCTATATGCATACGTACATCCCCATATCTCCTCCCTCTTGCGTCTCCCTCCCACCCTCCCTATCCCACCCCTCTAGGTGGTCGCAAAGCACTGAGCTGATCTCCCTGTGCCATGCAACTGCTTCCCACTAGCTATCTATTTTACAGTTACACGTAGTGTATATATGTCTATGTCACTCTCTTACTTCATCCCAGCTTACCCTTCCCCCTCCTCGTGTCCTCAAGTCCATTCTCTACGTCTGTGTCTTTATTCCTGTCCTGCCCCTAGGTTCATCAGAATCATTTTTTTTTTTTTAGATTCCATATGTATGTTAGCATACGGTATTTGTTTTTCCCTTTCTGACTTACTTCACTCTGTATGACAGACTCTAGGTCCATCCACCTCACTACAAATAACTCAATTTCGTTTCTTTTTATGGCTGAGTAGTATTCCATTGTATATATGTGTATGCCACATCTTCTTTATCCATTCATCTGTTGATGGACACTTAGGTTGCTTCCATGTCCTGGCTATTGTAAATAGTGCTGCAGTGAACATTGTGGTACATGATTCTGTTTGAACTATGGTTTTCTAAGGGTATATGCCCAGTAGTGGGATTGCTGGGTCATATGGTAGTTCTGTTTTTAGTTTTTTAAGGACCCTCCATACTGTCTTCCATAGTGGCTGTAGCAATTTACATTCCCACCAGCAGTGCAAGAGGGTTCCCTTTTCTTCACACCCTAGATTTGTTCTTAGTGACCCCAAGGGTCTAACCAGAACTTCCTGAAAGTGGAAGGTAACCCCAGATACTGGGGTCTAGTTCTGGAGCTAGTGAGATCTCTATCATGGTGGTGTTGGACAGCTGGCTAGCCAGCCTGTGGGCTGTAGTCAGGATATAAGTTGACAGTTCTTAAGTTCCTTTATAACTGTGGTCTTTATTGTTTATGGAGTACCTATTGGTTGAATAGTCTAATGTAGCAGGAGGAGGGAGAAGGTGACATGATTAAAAGATGTTTCTGGGGAATTCCCTGGTGGTCTAGTGGTTAGGATTCAGTGCTCTCACTGCCATGGCCTGGGTTGAATTCCTGGTTGGGGAACTGAGGTCCTGCAAGTCGTGAGGCAAGGCCAAAAATAAAAGATGCTTTTGTTGTATCCAAGGACTTCTTACCCTAAGATGAGGAGATGAAAACGTTCAAAACCTAAAAATCATAATATAAATTGAGAAGTTTTTATGGGCTGGTAGGGATGCCATGTAACAGAGTCTAGTATGGTAGAATGTAGAAAATTATTTGGAAGAAATGAATTGTAAGGAAAGTAAAGGACTGCATTGCTATTAAGGAGATGTGCAGCTGGTCCTTACTAAAGAATTGGCCTGTGCAGAGTCATGGGTGGGGGAACAGTGCTTTCCAGACTTTTGGATTTCAGGGACTGAGAAATTAATTACCTTCCAGTTCCTTCCAGAAATGGGGGAAAGGAGACTTGTCATAAGGCTACTTTTATTTTTTTCAAGTGAGGACATTGAGAATAAGGAACCAGATTCTTTTATTGTCATTATTTCATACAAGAAAGTTTTTTTTTTAATAATAAAAAAAAGTTAGGAAGGACACAGTCTCAGAATAAAGTACAGTTGTTCAGATGAAAGAAATTTGGATCTAAGAAAAACATGTCTTGATCTGAAGACCAGCATTTGGAGACTCCTACTGCTGGGGGAGGACAAGCCAGGAGTCTGTAGTGAGAGGAATAGTAAATGTGCTGAGATCTTGGGGCCATGTGGGTGTGGGGAAGAGTAGAGGACAGTTAGTACCTCAGTGTTTTGAGAATTAGTAAGTTTGAAACAATTCAAGAAGGCATTGCTTATAAGTCCTTGAAAGTAGTGTTTGAGGAAAGTTTTCTAGCAAATGTGTGAAGGATGGATTAAATCAGAGGTAGACTTGAGGTAAGAATTCTCTCTAGAAGGCTACTAAAGGAAATTAATCATCAAAATTGTTAGAGATTGGGATTATGGTTTTGGATGTGGAAAAAGGACCTAAACATTGTAGAGAAAGTAATGAAAGAATTTGGTTATATGCAGAGGTCAACAAAAGATAAGTAAAATGTGACTTTGAATATTTTGGGCTTAGAGAATTAGAAAAGTAGGAATCCCAGAAAAATTGTGGGGTTTTGATGGGATATCCACTATGTTCCAGGTGTTATTCTGCAACATTCTAATGGAGCAAGTGTAAGGGAGAAGCCCTGAGGACACAGAACTGAGCCCAGAGGGATAATTGCCGAGAGAATCAGTGAAGGGCACAGTGGAAACTCTGAGAGACAGGAATATAGGTAGGAACCCTGAAGCCGCAGAAAGCAGGTACCTCAGTTGAGGAGGTGATTATTAGTGACTGGTATAGTGGAGAGGTAAAGACCATTGGATTTAGTTAGGGAGGCTCATTAATGACTTAAGGAAAGCAGCATGTAAGGAAGTTGAAATTTCACTGTTTGGTGATCAACTAGGTCAACCTTTTCATTTGAGGAGGCCTCTGATTTTGACTTTTGATCACTTTCATGTATTGGGAGGAGGAAGGTTCTATTGATTATCTATTTAGTATATAACAATTCAGTTTTAGATCAAGTGAATATAAGATAGCACAAACAGTAAGATGTCTTAAAGTAGGATACAATTTTACCTTTATCTTAAGTAACTAATTTTTTTAATCCTCTTTACATAATTATCAATTCAGCAGTGATTACAGATCTATAAGTATACTTTTGCTTCTTGGATTTTCATATTCTTTAAGGAACAGAATTATTTGTTGGGGTAAGTACTAATGTTTTAAATGCTGATTATTCTTTAATTATTGTTGCTGATAACTTACCTTAATAGTAATGGAAATCTGGATTGATAAGTTTTTAAACTTTGAAAATTTCAGGTTTGTATTTTTTGTTTTATACTGAAAACTGCTTATGAATCCTTTACATTTTAGGAGCTCCAAATGGACCAGCAAGCAAAAAAACATCTCCAAGAGGAGTTCGATGCATCTTTAGAGGAAAAAGATCAGTATATCAGTGTCCTTCAGACTCAGGTAAAAAAAGAAGTGTGGAATTTTTGGATAAAGAAAAATAAAAGGGTTTTGATGGGATATCTGATAGGTTCCAGATGTTTAAAAAATGGACTTCTAAAAAATTTATTTGGCTGCATCGAGTCTTAGTTGCGGCATGCGGGATCTTCATTGCAGCACGCAGGATCTTTCGTTGTGACGTGCAAGCTCTGGGCTCGTTGGCTCCAGAGCTTGTGGGCTTAGTTGCCCTGCGGCATGTGGGATCTTAGTTCCCTTACCAGGGATCGAACCCGCATCCCATGCATTAGAAGGCAGATTCTTAACCACTGGACCACCAGGGAAGTCACAAAATGGCCGATTTTTAAAACTCTTTGCTTTTCCTCAATTAATTTTAAGGATAATTTTTGATTTATTGTATTTTCTGGCTAAGGTATCATTGAAAACAGCAAATATCAAAATCAGCAGCATTGGGAGTAAATTTTTTATTTTTATTTCCCCCCCTCCCCCATTATAGCGAAAAGGGTATCTTTTACTCTATTCCTTCTCTGTTTCAAGGAAAGCACTACTGCCAAAGTTTCTCTTGGTTTTTTTCTAATGAAGGACATTTTTTTTTTTAGGTTTCTTTGCTGAAACAGCGGTTACGAAATGGCCCGATGAATGCTGATTTACCAAAACCACTCTCGCAGATGGAACCAGAGGCTGAAGGCGTCACTAAAGAGAACACAGATGGTGATGTAGAGCCAGTAGGTAAGCTTCAGCTTGTCAGAAGGTAGGTTAAAAACTAGAGGAGGGGGCTTCCCTGGTGGCGCAGTGGTTGAGAGTCCGCCTGCCGATGCAGGGGATGCGGGTTCGTGCCCCGGTCCGGGAAGATCCCACACGCCGCGGAGCGGCTGGGCCCGTGAGCCATGGCCGCTGAGCCTGCGCGTCTGGAGCCTGTGCTCCGCAACGGGAGAGGCCACGGCAGTGAGAGGCCCGCATACCGCAAAAAAAAAAACAAACAAAAAAACTAGAGGAGGATGGTGAGAGATTCTAGGGCAGGAAGTAGTAGACATGGACTGAGGTAGAACTAAAATGTCCCTGACCCTAATATTTCCAGAAAGATTCAACTGAGTCAATTTTAAAGATCTTATTGACTTAATTAGACTATTCATGAATCAGGCAGTACCCCTTCTAGCAGATAGAAAAGAGCTCCTGGGAGCTGTACAAAATGAAAGACTTTCATAAGCAGAAGGGAGTGGGACAAGGAAGTTATAGTAGCAAAAAGTAGATTGGTTGTGACAAGGTCCCTTTCCTTTAGGGGATGCAGGGGTCTGTCAGGCATGTGACCTCCCTAGTGTTGACCAGGTGATTCCTGATTTCAGATTCCATTTCTGGGAGAGGCTGAAACTGTAATTCAGTCTCCATTTGGTGATGCGAAGCTTAGCTTAAGCCTCCATTTTGGACCTGTTTTTAGCAGATGCAAGAGTTTTGATGTTTTTTGGGGCTCTTTGTTTATTGTTTTCCAGGAGAAAGTGAGTAATTGTTTTGACACTTGAAAGTTTGTTGAGTAGCACCACATTTTCATTGTAATTGAAATTCATTATATTATACTGTTTTACTGATAGCAGTAGCTAGATTTCATAGAAAAACGTTAAGTCTGTTCAAGATTAAGGACTATACTCTTTGTCATTATTTGTCTCTTTTAGTTTTTAAGTATTGTTGCTTACGTATTTCTACAATCAAAGATGCCAATATTTGCCCTATTATTTGCTTTGTAATTGTAAAAGAAGGAATAATTAAATTATGTTTTAAAATCCAATTGTAGCCCTCCCTACTCTTTGAGGCTTTATGGTACCTATTTAGTAAACTTCCCATTTTTTATTTACTAGCTTTATCACAAAGAGATTTGTGATAAACGTTTGGTCCAGCCAGTGCTGGAGTAAGGTGCTGAGCAGCCATTTATCTGAGCAACCAACCTGTAAGGGCTCCTGAAACACCCCTGGGCTATGTCATAAATGTAAGGAGATGGAGAAAGCTGTACTTGCCAGAACTCCTCTCTGGATGAGATTAGAATGCTTTGGAAGGAATACGTTAGTGATCCTTTGGGGATTGGCGCTAAGAAATGGGAGGCACTTGAAAAGAGCAAAAGAGGTCATCAAACTGTCTTTGAAGGAGGGTGGATTCAGTTAACATTAGTTAACTCTTGAGTGCTGTGTGCCATTTGGGTTGGGGTTGAACCACAGAAGAAGAGGTGAATGTACTACGTAGCTTCTTCAGCTGCAGATCACA
Source organism: Stenella coeruleoalba (assembly GCF_951394435.1). Lineage (NCBI taxonomy): Eukaryota > Metazoa > Chordata > Mammalia > Artiodactyla > Delphinidae > Stenella > Stenella coeruleoalba. The sequence goes on from NC_137156.1 coordinate 56,479,574, forward strand.
CAAATAGTGGCAGAGTAGAGGTTTGGAAGGGTACCCCTCTCTTCTCAATCTGGCTCAGAGTGTTGGAATGAGAATACAGTCCTGTGCACTAACAGAGTAACTGTTCCCAGGGAGCCCTTAGATTCCTCACTGACTGCCCCTGCTTATGCTGCTTTATTAATAGTGGGAGATGGAGCTTCTGCTAAAACACTGGAAATACTTCAGCAAAGGGTTAAGCGTCAAGAGAATCTACTGCAGCGCTGTAAGGAAACCATTCGGTCGCATAAGGAACAATGTATGCTGTTAACCAGTGAAAAAGAAGCCCTGCAAGAACAACTAGATGAAAGACTTCAAGAACTAGAAAAGATGAAGGTAAAAGAGAAAATGATTGTGGTTTAGCGCAGCCCTGTGATGCTAGATCCACAGGCCCCAGCGTGGCCTGCACTTCCTCTGGAAAGCCTTCCCCGTTCCTCCGTAGACAGCATGGAAAGGGCCCCTGAGTGCCCTGGGCTTCATAGCATTTACCATCCTTTTGACACATCCTGTGTTCTCTTCTCCTATTAGACTTGTAGGAGTATTCAAATTAGAGAAAATGTTTAGAGTTCTCATATGAGGAGAAGCTTTATTAGAGATGGAAATGAATTTTTAAAATTTTTTTAGGAGCTTCATATGGCTGAGAAGACTAAACTTATCACTCAGTTGCGTGATGCAAAGAACTTAATTGAACAGCTTGAACAAGATAAGGTAAAACAACAAAACTTATGATACTAAAATTTGTCAAGGGGCACCCCAGTTCATTTTTGGAAGCAATTGGAAGCATGCAGACTTCTGCTTTCCAAAATTATTACAGCTGCTTCCATGAAAAATCTTTTTGTTTTAACTTCTAGATTTATATAACCATTAGCATTAGTTTTGTATCATGTGAAGCTGAATCTGTGATTTCTTGATCCCAGTCAGCGTTTTGATTTATAGATTAGAATACTGTTGCAAAAGAAATTTGTTTACAGAACATAACTACTTTTTAGAGAAAAGTTAAATTATTTACAGTTAAGGCATTACTAAATGTGAATGATATAAGTATTGTCTTTCAGATATAATGGAAACAGATTAATCTCACAGATAAATTGCCTAAAAAGTAAAGAAATGGTAATGTATATGTTAGCGTAAACAGAAATTTCTTCAAATAAACTTTAGAATGTATAGGTGAGATTGGCAGTTTAGAGTTGGAACAGCAACTTTAGCTACGGCAGCAAAGACAGCTAAAAAATTCATGGGCAAAACAGTTTTGACCAAAGCCTTTCAGCACCGGGTTCTTGGGTCCTTTTTTTAAAAGTAGCTTCCAGTTAGTTCCACATCATCCACCGTGTTCTTTAATATGGTACTTTATAGCTGCAGTATTTTAAGTGGCCATGTAATTAAGAACATGTTAGAGCTGTTCTGCTATTGAAATGTATTGGCAATTTTTTCATCCTATTCATTTTGCTGGATTCTATTCCATAAACTTCATGAAGGCCCTCTTTAAAAAAAAAAAACCAAAAAACTTTTTATTATGAAAAACTTAAAACATTTACAAAAGTATAAAGATTAATAAAAGGAATTCCTGTGAACCCATCACCCAACTTCAACAGTTAACATCTCTTGGCTAATTTTGTTTCATCTGTACATTCCCAGCCCCCAGTACCCTCATCCCAGGATTGTTTTAGAGCAAATCTAAGAAATGTTATTTCTTCCATAAGTATTTTAATGGATATTTAAAATAAAGGTCTTTTTTTAATAAAAATATAACCACATTATCATGATCACATCTAAAAATTTAATAGCAATTCCTTAGTACAGTCAACTGCCTAGACAGTTTCAGATTTTCCCTTTTGTCCCATACATTTCTTTTCCAGTTTTATGAATCAGGATCCAAATGAGGTTCTTTCATTACAGTCGGTTGATGTGACTCTTAAGACTTCTTTTAATCTATAGATTCCACCTCTCTCTCTCTCTCTCTCTCTCTGTCTCTCTTTTCCATTGTGCTTTGGTTTTTGAAGAAACTGAAGGCCCTCAATTTTCTTTTGGAATTTTGTATAATAATGCCCCACTTACCTGGTTTTTAATCTGTTCATTAATATTAGCCATCTGGAAGAGTCATACCCTAAAGCAAGGGTTGACAAACCCTGGAAGTAAGGTAATACTCTGCTTAATATCATAAAATAGCTGTCACAGAGTCTTATGTTTCAAGAGACAAGTTGAACCACCCATTTTTTGTTAGTTGCAAATGACTGATTTAATATATACTATTTGATTATATTTTCCCCCTAGCGACCTTCATTTCTTGTGTAGATTATCCAGAGAGTGGGAAGACAGTAGCAATTAGCAAATTGGAGGAATGCCTCACTGACAGTAATAAGGAGTGGTGTTGGGACCAGAGACTGTCACAAGAGGAAAGAGAAAAACCAGGTAGCTCTGTACCGCAGTCTTGGTCCATCCAGTGTGGCAGCAGTAACCTTATACTCTCAGCAGCCTCTGGGACTTTCCCCATGTTACAGCGCAGTTCAATAATAGTAGTTCATGATTGGTTCTGAGCCAAGTACTAAAGGTCATATTTTGTTGAATATAAACTGTTTACTAAGATAGGGAAAATTATAGTAAACATTTATAGAAAGATTATAAAATAAATCTTTTAACTAAAATGTGTTGTTAATAATTAAAATATTAAAGTTATTATTAAAATAATTTTTTATATTAAGAATACCCTGATATGCCAGGTAACTGAAGTTATTGTAGTATATAGTGTAGTATATACACAGGACACAGACTAAATACTAAATAAACTAAATACTAAATACTGAAATAATTTGTATGCTGTACTTAGTAAGAGACATTATGTTTTCTGCCCTTTAAAGTAAGTTTGATATGTGCTATTGATAATGCAGTTTTGTTACGCAAACGCTTTAGAGTCTGCACTTCTGTTTAGGGGATGGTAATAGCAGAGACAAAACGTCAGATGCATGAAACCCTGGAAATCAAAGAAGAAGAAATTGCCCAACTTCGTAGTCACATCAAGCAGATGACTAGCCAGGGAGAGGAATTACGGGAACAGAAAGAAAAATCTGAAAGAGCTGGTAAGAACTCAGGGGTTACTTGTTTTATGTTAGAAATCAAAAATCATGTAAAGTGCTTGACCAGCCAACATTTAGAAAAATTAGTTAAATATGGACAAAAATGTTTAACTGTAGAGACTCTTTATAAAGACACTGTGGACTGTTCCTCGGAAGAGGCAGGGGTTGGTAAATTATGGCCTATGGTTAAAATGCAGCCCATGCCTGGCCTGTTTATGTATAGCCCTGCAAAGCCTGAAGTAGTTATTATCTGGCCTCTTATAGCAAATGTTTGCTGACCACTGCCTTAGACTATCAAAATTCAGGTTTACAACTTTGAAACTCCCCAAGTAGGCACAGCATGGTACATATTAAATAACTGCTACCTTTTGGATGCTCTAGGGTAAATAAAAAGTATAAGATGTAGTCTGCTTTTTAAGAGACTGATGGAATAATTCAGTGTTATACATAACTGCATTATGTTTTGACCCAATAAATGCTAGACTGTACAAAGTGTAGAGACCAGTATTGAGCAAGGTATGATGCTGAATAATGCTCGAAAAGAAAGTAGAGATGCTAGAAAGAGGAGAGAGCAGGGTGAACTGGTGCCTTCAGGTTAGTGAGGATGTGAGTTGACTTGGGCCTCAGATAATGAATAGAATGGGCCTAAACAGAGAGATGGGGGCAGCACATATTTCACATTTAAGATCATAAACGGGCCCAGTGACCATAGGGGGGGTGTATGTCAACTGGAAACCATTCTTGCTGAAGTGGGAAATGAAGTTGGATTGTGAAGGAACTGACTGTTAAAGTCTGTAAAAGTGAGTAGCTGAGTTTAGACTTTGGTAAACAAGGAAACCAGTAATAGGAAAGCATAATGTGATGGAAACCAGTGTTGTAGGTAGAAAAGAAATGAAGTGGAAAGTCAATCTTAAAAGCAAGGGTAGAAGTCCAGGCTTTGGGAACTGAGAGCTTTGGCCACCTTGACTAGGATGGTGGGTCTGGGAAGGAGAGGAAGAGTCAAATTTGCAGAATTTGGTATCCAGTTAACTTGAAGGGGCAGAAGAAAAGTAGGAGTCCAAGATGACGCCAGAGTTTTAAGGTTAGGAGGCCGAATGAATCAGGTGAAGTCAGAATAGGAAGTCTAAATGGGGACACTGAGGAATAGAATGAAATGGTGAATTTGCTTAGATTCTTTGAATTTGGGCCTATCATGAGGTTTCCAGATGGAATTGACCTGTAGGAATTTGGAAATAAAAAATCGGAGCATCTTTTAGGAGTCGTTAGCCTAAGGTTGAAGCCTATGGTTCGATCTGTAGAAGAGGCTGATTTCTCTGAAAGATTGTTTTACTGGTAGTAGAAGCGGTGGTAGCCTTAGCGGCTGCTGCTGCTAATAGCCAGACTTACTTTATGCAAGGCTCTGTCATCAATGCTTTGCTTGTATTCACTTGTATATGTATTTGTATTTAATCCTCAAAATTTCTATGACTTGGGTATTACTATTATCCTCATTTCACAAATAAGAAAGGAGACAAGAAAACCTAGGAACATAGAAGCTAAGTAACTTGCTTACATTCACCCACAGAGAGTAAATGTATAGTCAGGATTTGAATCCGGGCATTTTGAGTCCAGAGCCTATGCTCTTAACACAGAGATATTGAGTTTGGCAAAGAGACATAAATGAAAACAAAAAAAGTAACCGGAGAAGTCATAGGAATTGCGGATACTTATGCTTCTGGGGGAATATAGGAGGCATTTCCAAAAGTGGAGGAGGTAGGATGAAGATTTTTTTAAATGTCTTTTAATTTGCATGAGGATTTGATTCCCAGGATGCAGTTTCAGAAATGATTTTAGAAACCAGATTGTAAGGTTTAAGGAAAGGAATGGGTCTGGATGAGAGAGGCAGTTGGTTGTGCTCATAAATATCTCCTCATCTCCTTATAGTTGTTTTATTGACAAGTGGCTGGGAAATTTAGAGATGTGCTCCCCAAAAGCCTAAGATTTCCCTTCAGAGAGCATTAATGGGTAGAATCTCTCAGATTATAATCTCTAAAGACTTTGCTGAAGCAGCTGGAGACTCGTGAGATGCTGTTAAACAGGTTTGCTTTCCGTGAGCAGAAAACCTAATGCAGAGTCTCAGCTTCTCACGTCAAGCCTTTTCATTTTTAGGACTGCTTTTGTTGACTCTTGTAGCCAGCTGAGAGAAAATAATGCTGGTCAGGGATTACATTTCCTTTTAACATTGAGATGCATCTTGTGAGGAGGTAGAAACCCATGAATAACAAGTAAAAAGGGGCACATAATGAAAAGGCAGACAAAATATACAGTTAATTCATATGTAGGATAAAAGTTTCCCAGGCTGCTGTTCCAGTCAACTCTTTTGTAATACAGCCTTCCTTCTCTTGCTTCTCCAAGCACAGATGTGTTTTGTCTTTATTTATTTATTTCTACAATTGAGGTATAGTTGATGTACAATATTACATAAGTTTCAGGTGTACAACATAGTGATTCACAATTTTTAAAGGTTATACTCCATTTATAGTTATTACAAAACATTGGCTGTATTTCTTGTGCTGTACAATATATCTTTGTACCATATTTATTTTATGCGTGGTAGATTGTACCTCTTATGTATTTTGTCTTTAAATGTGATTTTCATAAAACTATATTTTTGTAATATTTCATAGCCTATAAGTTGAGAAACTTATCTGTTAATAATACTGTCAAAATATTTAAAGTTAATAAATACTTAAAGAGAGAATTAAGATTTACAGTTATTTAATAGATATATTTATTTTGGGAAGTCTTTGGATAACACAGTTATGAGTGCTTTTATAGATATTTTCAAAATTATATTTGTAGTCATAATTATTGAGGTTTATGATAGAAAGTTGTAACAGACTGATTCCATATTGAAGATGTTGCCCTTTAAATCTATAATGAAAGTTAGTTTTGTGCATCAACTGAATTTCATCTAATGGCTTTAGTTGAGTCTGAACAGAATTGTTCTAATATAATGTGATTCTTAGTTCAAATATAAAATGCATTTGCCAATTGACAGAAAAGTCCCAATTTGGTACTAAAAGTGAGAAAAGGTCTTTGTAAAGGAAATAGAGTTTTCATAAATTTTTATAAACATCATTTGGCTCTTGGAGAATTCAATTGCTCTGTTAAATGTTTCTTTCTCTTTCTTAGATTTAAAATTCAAAGGCTAAAAAACACATAAGAGCTGGAGGAAACACTAACATTAAAGTTTGTGGTTGTTAAGGTTTTTAGAAGTAAATGTGTCTACATAAAATAATTATCAAAGGATCTGAACTCTCCTAATGCATTTTTGATTGTAAAAAATTTAACTCATATATTTAGCAGTTCTTGACATGTGGATATTAGTAGACAAATGGCTACTTTTGGGGGCTCACTTATTCTGGAGATCAAAATGTGGCTCAAATACATTCCTCACTACTTTTCTTAGAAAACAGTCTATTGCACTGCTTCTCATAGTTTTTCTAGACAAACTGTGATGATTCTCATATGTTGGAGGACAAAGGAAATCTGAGTGTCTCTGATTTTAAAAAGAATAATACTATCATAAAATACCAAGACTATGGGAATATGGTAACCTGCCTACTTGATGCTGTATCAGCTTGTAGTACTTATTCTGCTCTACAGTGGAACTGGTAGGCATGTTTTCTGAAGTACAATACTATAGCACTTTTGTTAAAATTATTTCCGTGAATAAAGAAAACCAAAAATAAATATATTTGTTACAACCATTTTACTACAACTGTTGATAGTATTCCTTTCTAGGTGTTACTTAAAAACAGATGGTCATATCTTCAAGTAACCAGATTTTAAATTTGGAGAATTCTGGTGATTCAGCTTAAGTATGTGATGGTACTTTTTTAGGTACTAGGTACTATTACTAATTGTCTAGAATATTACCTCTTCAATGCAGCACCGGTGCAGAATGTTAATGCTGCTAAAGTTCACGCTAGATCTTGGGTATTCTTTGTGTGCATGTGTGTGTATGTTTTACCTAGGATAGGAGGTAGAGTAGCTGGCTAATCATTAATGTAGTGTATTACCCAAAAATTGGAAAATAGAGAAAATGAAAGCACGTTGCTGTTGTTTCAATACACTTCCAGTTTTTTCTCAATCCTTATTTTATACGATTGTAATCATAATTGTCCATATAATTTTGTATGCTCCTTTTTCTTTATTTAGCATTATATTAGGAGTAGTTTTACATGTTGCTAAAGTACTAACATTTTAATGGCTTTGTCAGAATGCATGTACATCATTAACCATCTCCCTATTGATCAGCACCTAGATTATTTTCTACTTTCACTATTCTGAATAATACTGTAACAACTTTGTAATACAGCTTATTCCATCCTTGAATTTTTTCTCTGGATAAAGTCTTCCCCATAGACTTTTAGTCTTTTTTGTTAATTACCTTTAAGAGATTTAAATATAGCCATTACAAAAAAGAACCCATATCATAGTATTAACACCCCGTCCTTAAAATGTTCTTGCCTACAACTGTGCAAAATGAATAAAATATTCTGCTCAGATTAGGAAAGTTTCCAGAGCGCACTGACTTTTGTAAAACCTGTTTCCATTTCATGTACCCTGTCTTTGCTGAAGTTCTGTGTTTTATGATTGTCTGCGTTTTAAAATGTAGAGTAACTCACAACATTCTTTGCTTTTTTATTGTCATGTTGTGTTTGTGCAGGAAATAAGTTTCTTTTTCATTTGTATAGTATAAACCTGATATACCAAAGACATTCAGTGGAACATTTATTTGAAGGACCCTTTAAGATAGAGTTTATTTTTAAATAATGTATAAGATTTATGCATATTTGTATAACACACAAAAATCACATGTGTATTTAAGTGCTTTATTAGTTGTTGATAATTTATGTAACAGAGTTTTCTTGGAGTCTTAAGTCTCACAAAACATCTTATTTTTGTGCATCCACACATGCCAATAAGTGAATCATGGTGCCTTTCCCAAGCCTTGTATGAACAGGACTGGGGTAAGGGCTGTTTTTTCTTATCATGGGTACTTTGAATAAGCTTTACAAAGAAAATTCCATGTTTCTCAGGCAAAAGAGTATGAATTAAAGTTGAATTTAAGTATGCCATGTTAGGTGAGTAGTATGTACACATTTTGGCACTGAATGAACACCTGATGGAAAATTTCATTATTTTAAATGGAATTAGATTTTAATTTAATGTAAGTTTTTTATTTCATAGTCGTGTATTTGTAGGTGCTTGATACATTTCTACAATAGTAGCTGTACATACATACCTTTAGAAAGTCATTATCAGCCTGTACTTACTTATATCCCTGGCAATGTCACTGTTACTGGAAAGCACCAGCAACTAGAGGAACACATTTCTTTGCTACAGAATCATATTTTCCATTTAATTAAATTTACTTAGCTTTAGCCTAATATTTTTCAAGATCATCCTGATGTTTTCAAAGTATTTGATAGTAAATTTGCATGGTTAATGTAAGGAGTGCATGAAATTTGGATAGATCTGTAAAAATTTTAAAGGTCAAAGCATAGTTAATCCTTAGAGTGAATCCTGTTATGTATTTTGGGAAGTGGCTTGAAAAGTAGATTTCCATTGCACATGCGATATTTAATTTCTGAAGGCCCCAACTATTAAATTTCTGAAGGCCCCAAGTATTGCAATATCTGGTTTATGCCACTAGGTGGTAGCATTATTTTATTTTCATTTATGTAAACTCTAGACCAGTGGTTTTCAAACTTTTTAATCACAGGGATCTCCTTACACTCTTAAAGCTTACTGAGGTTTCCAAAGAGTATTTGTTTGTGTGGGTTATATGGATTGATATTTATTATATTAGAAATTAAAACTAAGAAATTTTTTAAAAGTTCATTTTAAAATAACAATTATAAACCTATTACATGTAAGTATTGAATACTTTTGTGAAAATTACCCCTATTTCCCAAAACACAATTTAGTGTGAAGAATGGCATTGCTTTACATTTTTGCTTATCTTATTGTTTGGCTTAATAGGAGATAGCTGTATTTTCATGCCTGTTTCTACATTCAATCTGTTGTGATAGGGTCACAGAAAGGGTCTCATGACCCTAGGATTTGTGGACCACACTTTGAAAACTGCTGCTCTAGACTTTTGCTTTTATTCACAAAAGACACTTGATTGGATGGGAATTCTGATAAATCTTTGTGTTGTTTTTTTCTGTTAATTTGCATTTCATTCATTTCATAGTACTAGTTGTGTTTTTTTGGTTTTATATCACATGCATTTTAGCAGCTTTTTTGCTGGGATAAAGAAATAAGCACTGGCTTACTTATTCATTCTTGATGTTATTAATCAGCTTCTTAGTTAATCTAGAGGTGGCAGCCTTTCCACATTTCTGCCTCTTTGCTTCTTCCCTGCAGGGGGAGTAGAGTGGGTCTTGTTATTTTTACAGTAAAGTGTCCCCTGGGACAGTGCAACAAAACAGTAAGGCTGCCTAGAATCTCAGAATTCCGGCATTTGTTATTTATTATGATTGGTTAGGACATCGAGGATGAGGAGGGGGAAAGACAGTGAAGTGGCAAAAGCAAATTCTTCCTAGCTTAGCCTGAGGATTAGTTCTTTTATACACCTCACCCCCGCACCCCGCCTGCATTATTACTTCAACTGTCTTTTTGTGAAATATTTTCTTTATATCACCCAATGCCTAACATATGCTTGGCAGATGTCAAACATCTAATAAATATATGATGAATGAATGGTTGGATTATTGAGCTGTAGATTGCCAACCTTTCTCATGTAACTCATATAGTGGGCATTTGTCCATTTTCATAATTCCCATGGATGTGAGTAAACCTCATCTGAAGGGGAAAGTGATGAGCCAGCAATAAAAGGTCTGCCCTGTGTTTTTTCTTAACTGATAGAGGACCATTCTTAAGGTACATTCAATTTTTTCTAGAAATATTTTCAAAGTTGTTTTTTTTTTTTTAAAGCAAAAATTGCCTGAGATACATTGAATTTTGCTTTGGAAGAACACAACGTGTTCTTGCAACATTTGGCGGCAGTTCGTGCTTAGCCTTCCTGTTGGTGTGTGCTGTGACCATGGTTTCTCTGTGCACTCTTGCATGTTGGCAGAAGACTTGTCAGCTGGGGCTGATGCACGCTTTCTTTCTCCCCACTCACTTATCCTGTGTTGGTAATTGGAAGACAAATTATGTAGACATTCAGAACATACTTCTTTAGTACTCAACATTAAAATCCTAGCATAGTTTCATTTTGGAAAGAGTGGGGAATTCACTTGAGAATATTATAGGCTAAGGACACCACTTTACTATGTCTGGTGGTTGCAAGATCAGAAGGTGAGATGTTTCTGGTTAGTAAGTAAGCTCTCAGTATATCCTCCATCAACATTGAAATGGGACTGGTTGGATGCAGACTTCCTGTAAAGAAGTGGCTTCATTTGTGGTAGAGTGTAGAGTGGGTTTGAAATAAGTTTCCTGTATGTGGATATAGAAATGTGTTTTATTGCCTCTTTAAAATTTTATTTTATTTTGGGGGGACTTAACATTTTCATAAAGCAAGATGGAGGTGGAAAGCAGTGAGTTTTTGTATGTCTGTCAGAGGTATAATAACATGCTGCATTTTGTTGAGAGTTAGAAGCCATCAGTAATTGATTGGTTCAGAAATTCTGGTTTAGTAAGGTATATTATTGCTCAGCTGAGCTTGATCAATGTCAGCATTCTTGGTTTTAAAAAATAATGCAAGGTAAGGATTGTTCCTTAAATCCTATTTAAGTTGATTTATCATCTGAAGGCAAAGTTGGATGACTCAGTTGTTACATTTGAATGAGGACATCTCAAAGGTGTCTTTTTAGGTATAAAATTATATGGTTCTCTGACAAGGTGGCAGAAGGTAGGAAGAAAGGATTAAATTTAGATGAAAAGAACTTTGGAACCAGATCTGTCCTACCTTAATCATTATATGATGGATAATCAAGTGACTTAGGAAAGCTATTTTGGAGGATTAAACACTAAAATTAGAATATAATATAGGAGAATATACTAAAATTTACTGAGTATGGTTAGAAAAGTTAACTATTGGAAAATTATATCCAAATAGGAACTTTGTGGCATAGATTTTTTTGTTATTTGAGAAAGTGAGAGCACTACATCTATTTTTATACTATATCGGATTCTGGAATTTAAAGAAAACAATGAAAATTCACTTGGTATTGACTGTGTACAGTTTTGTTTCATTTTGCTTAATTGACAAAAGTTTTTCATTTAAAACTGTCTTGCTGGAAGAATATCAAAACTATTTTCAGGTTCTCTAGAGCCTGATTTAAGATATTTCTGTGAAGTGCTTAGAAGTGCTAATGTAAGTGCAATCTTACATGCCAAATATTAGCAGTAAGGAAAAGATTGTGATGACATCTAATAAGCATTTTAAAATATCATCATTCCATTTTTCCATGTTTTTCTTTCCCAGATTTAAACCTTCAGCTCAAACTAAGCAGTAAGCACTCTGCTACAGAATTTCTTTCCTGTAATTGATCAGTTTACTCCATTAGGAAACTAATTTCTTATTCCTACCAAGAGGAGCTTCTTAATGCTCAACACCAGAATTTATAGGAAAAGAATATCTAACTAAAACAAAGAGCATTTCCCTTTAAATACTTTATTTACCAACATATTTATGTCTAAGGATTATCATCTTGGTGTTTGCAGGCAAATATCAATAAAGTTGGAGTAGGAATCTTTAAAAATAATTTCAGCTAATTAATATGCCTTTGAAATTTAGACCTTATTTGAACTATAGTTTTATACTTTGTGCATATAAAATGAATAAATTGGGTAGATTTTTTTAATATCAAAAACATGGTTGCCAGAGAAGTGTTTTTGTTTTGTTTTGTTTCGCTTTTTAATGTAGTGAGCAAAATAAGTTGTGTTTCTTGGTTGTTACCAGAATTCAGCCTTTCTCTTGCCTTTTTCTGTACCTACTACAGTTCATCATTAAGAAAATGCTTTAGAATACGTGTTTGCTTCAGGTATGCAATTCCTTTGCCCAAACCACTGTCTGTTAAGTCAAATTGTGGTTAATAAAGGGGCTTTTAAATGAGATATCATAGGTTGAAGTTCCACATTTCTTATACCACTGGGAGTGAAAATACTACACATGTCAATGAACTGTCACCTCTGGATATATGTTTCTTAAAAGGATTAAAACCCATCTTGAAAATTGATGTTTTATTTATAGTTCGTCTCTTTGGTAAAGGGAAGTCTGGTGTCTTCTAGTCTGTGAGGACTAAAGGAAATAGTCTAGGATGATAATAGCCGTAGGATTTTCACAGGCTGCTGTTCTGTCAGTAGAGAGAGAAAGAAGGGGAGAGAGAGGGAAAGTGTATGTTTGCACACATGTGCAGTGCACACAAACATATATACACACACATGCATATACATACAAATATACATAAACACACACACATATATATTTTGGTGTAAAGTTACCCAGCTCTTGCACCCATCATATATGACTTTGTTTGATACTAGATGAGCTGTCCTTAAAGATCTTACTACTCTAGCCTAGATGATTGTTTATTAAGGGCCTGAATTCTTACTTATTTCACCCAAGAACTCCCTGCTGGTAGTGCCTTTTTATACACGTTGAATCAGGTAAAGATTTCTTTCTAGTTAACTACACTAATTCGAAACTTACACAGTAGTAGGTTTCATATCAAAATACATTGTTTAAATATGTGATTCAGACAGTAAATATTAAAAAAAAACCCTGCTGTTATCATATGGTTAAGAGGTTTTTAAAAATAAGATTAGTCAAAGAATAATTTTTTCATTCTTAAAAATGTCCTAGTGAGTATATAATAGTATTACCTAATTATTGATAATAATTAGATAATTATTAGATAATTGATAATAATTAGATAATTAGATAAGAACTGCATCACAAACAAAAAAGCAATTGGAATTATATACTACAGAAGTAGGTACAAGTCTTCATTTCTTTGAATTTGCTATCCATAAGGACACTTGTGGGGAGAGTGGGCAATCTTTAGTAATTTAATATTTTTTCTAATATTTTTTCTAACTTCTGAGCTTAAGTTCATATAAGCAATCTTAAGATCTGAATCCAGAACTCAATGACAAATTGCTTTCAGTGACTGGACATTTCTGTGGCTTTTAACTACTCAAATATCTCTTGGCTTAAAACAGTGATGAGTTTTTTAACCTCTTCTGCTACTGCTGCTCTTAGTTTCCATAAATTGAATGTAAAACACTTTAGCTCAATGATAGTATTTCTTGAGATACTTGTTTTCTGCTGTTTTCATTATAGCTTTTGAGGAACTTGAAAAAGCCTTGAGTACAGCCCAAAAAACAGAAGAAGCACGGAGAAAAATGAAAGCAGAAATGGAGGAGCAAATAAAAGCCATTGAAAAAACAAGTGAGGAGGAGCGTAACAGACTTCAACAAGAATTAGGCCACGTGAAACAGGAGGTTGTTCATGTAATGAAAGTAAGAATAATTCTGGATTGAAATGGGCTACGGCAGTGCTGAAACTTAAGTCTTAGGCTCTTCCTACATCTTTGATAGTAAAGAAGAGTTAATTTGTATTTTGTTTGAGACCTTGATCATTTCGTGATGTTTAGATTATAGGAAAAAAGCACTTTGATAGAGAAATGAATGTGTACCTTTTTGGCTATACTTCCCAGAGATAGTCTCTGCATATAATTTCTCTCTTATGTTTTCTAATCCTCTCTTTAATTAATTAACTAAGTTATTTATTTGGCTACATTGGGTCTTACTTGCAGCACATGGGATCTTCATTGTGGCGTGTGGGATCTTCTGTCGTGGTGCGCAGACTTTTCTCTAGTTGTGGTGCGCGAGCGCGCAGGCTCAGTAGTCGCGGCACGTGAGCTTAGTTGCCCCGCGGCATATGGGATCTTAGTTCCCTGTCCAGGGATGAAACCCACATCCCCTGCATTGGAAGGTGGATTCTTAACCACTGGACCACCGCGGGAGTCTCTTTATTTATTTATTTTTTAAACACAAAAGATGGCATGTTATTTTTACTGATCTGTATTTTGCTTTTCCACTTAATAATCTGTCATGGAGGTTGTTCTTTATTATTGAGTTGATAATGATGCCCCATTTGTTTTAAAGACTGCTCAGGACTTCATTGTATGAATAGCTCATAATTTAATCAGTCTTCTGCTGATGGATATTTAGGCTTTCAGTTTTTACTGTTGGAAATTGTGAATATCCTTATCGTATTTGCTCACATCTGTGTTTCTTTAGAATAGATTCCTAGAAGTGGAATCTAGGAAAAAATTACGTGTATTTATAATTATTGGATAGTTGCTACAAGCTCAGTGGAGGACAGTTTATACTCATGAGCAATGTATTAGAATATGTTCCCCCCCTCACAAAGATGGTATTACCTGAATGTTTTTATCTTTCCAAGCTAAGTTAAAATAATGACATCACTGCAGTTTTTTTTTTAAAATAAATTTATTTATTTATTTATTTTTGGCTGCACTGGGTCTTCATTGCTGCGCGTGGGCTTTTCTCAAGTTGTGTTGAGCAGGGGCTACTCTTCATTGCGGTGCGCGTGGGCTTCTCACTTCAGTGGCTTCTCTTGTTGTGGAGCATGGGCTCTAGGCACTTGGGCTTCAGCAGTTGTAGCACGTGGGCTCAGTAGTTGTGGCTCACGGGCTCTAGAGAGCAGGCTCAATAGTTGTGGCGCATGGGCTTAGTTGCTCCGCGGCATGTGGAATCTTCCCGGACCAGGGCTCGAACCCATGTCCCCTGCATTGGAAGGCGGATTCTTAACCACTGCGCCACCAGGGAAGTCCTGTAGTTTTAATATGCATGTCTCTTACCAGTATGACAAACATGTTTTTGTATGTTTACAGGAATTTATAGTTTTCCTTTTTGAGTCGCCCGATCAGATCCTTGATTCATTTTCCTCTTGGGCTGTTGGTCTTTTTCTGATTTGTAGAAGCTTTTTACCTATAGTAAGAATTAGCCATTGGATATAAGGTGCGTTTATCCAAATACTTTTTTCAGTTTGTTATTTGTTGTCTTTGTTTATGGTTTGCTTTTGTTTTGGGTTTTTTTTTGGCCATGCAGAAAGTTTTCTTTTCCTTAAATGCTATCTGGATTTTGTTCTGCTTTAAAAACACATTCTCAGTTGAGATGAAAAATTTTTTTTTATTTTTCTCATCTAACACTTTTTTTTTTCTTTTGTATCCTTTGACCAACATCTTCCCATTTCTCCATCCCCAGACCTGATAACTTTGCCTTCCATCACACCAAGTTTTTTTTTTTTTTTTTAATTTATTTATTTTATTTTATTTGTGTTTGGCTGTGTTGGGTCTTCATTGCTGTGCACGGGCTTTTCTCCAGTTGAGGTGAGCGGGGGCTACTCTTCGTTGTGGTGCACAGGCCTCTCACTATGGTGGCTTCTCTTGTTGCAGAGCATGGGCTCTAGGTGTGCAGGCTTCTGTACTTGTGGCTCACAGCTCTAGAGCACAGGGTCAGTAGTTGTGGTACACGGGCTTAGTTGCTCCGCGGCATGTGGGATCTTCCCAGACCAGGGCTCGAATCCGTGTCCCCTGCATTGGCAGGCGGATTCTTAACCACTGCGCCACCAGGGGAGCGCTCTCATCTAACACTTTTATGTTTTCATTTTTTATGGTTAAATCTTTGATCCAACTGAAATTTATTTAGTGTGAGGAGTGAGGTAGGGATCCAACTTAAATTTTTTCCAAATGACTACCCAGTAGCCTTCAAATCATTTCTTTAATAGCCCATGTTTTCCCTTCTGACATGCCATACTACCTTTATTACATAGTAAATTATTGTAGTGCTACGTATGGGCCTTCTGGATTCTCTGTGCTGTTCCACTGCTTTGTCTGACTATGTGCTGGTATTACACTAATACCAGTTTTATAATATGTTTTAGTTTTATAATGTTCTACTATTTGGTAGCCTCTCCTTGTTATTCTTATTTTTCAGAAGAGATCAGCTATTCTTGCATGTTTATTTTGTCCAGTGGGCCTTCCCTCATTTTGTTTTATTTGATTATATTAAATTTTTGAATTTATTTCGGGTGATTTGACATTTTTATAAGATTGAGTCCTCCTATTCAAGAAAGAACAAGGTCAATACTTTTTTTTAAATAAATAAATTAATTTATTTATGGCTGTGTTGGGTCTTTGTTTCTGTGCAAGGGCTTTCTCTAGTTGTGGCAAGCGGGGGCCACTCTTCGTCGTGGTACGCAGGCCTCTCACTATCGCGGCCTCTCTTGTTGTGGAGCACAGGCTCCAGACGCGCAGGCTCAGTAGTTGTGGCTCACGGGCCTAGTTGCTCTGCGGCATGTGGGATCTTCCCAGACCAGGGCTCAAACCCGTGTCCCCTGCATTAGCAGGCAGATTCTCAACCACTGCGCCACCAGGGAAGCCCAATACTTTTTTTTTTTTTTTTTTTTTTTTTTTGTGGTACGTGGGCCTCTCACCGCTGCGGCCTCTCCCGTTGCGGAGCGCAGGCTCAGTGACCATGGCTTACGGGCCCAGCCGCTTCGCAGCATGCGGGATCCTCCCGGATCGGGGCACGAACCTGCGTCCCCTGCATCGGCAGGCGGACTTCCAACCATTGTGCCACCAGGGAAGCCCAGCCCAATACTTTTTAATAAGTAGTAGTACATGCCTGGAAAGCTAGGCATAAATAGATGGGTGTAGCCACAACACCTTGACCATGGTGGAGTGCCCTTTCTGAGAGCATCCTTATTCCTCCTACTGTGCTTCCCTATCCTGATTGGTGGGGAACATCTTTGTATGATGTGGAATTGGAGCTTCAACCCCATAGGAACTGACCATTGCAGCTGCAGCTCTCTTTGTCTTAAATGAGGAGCAACACTTTATTGGTTTTTCTTTTAACTCTCAAGAGTTTGGTGACTTTTGATTTATGTGGGAAATATGTTCCAATTTTTCCTCTTAAGAAGCTATTAACTTGATTATAATGAAGTATTATTTAGTTGTAGAGTTAACATATTTTATTCTGGGTGTCTCACTTTAACTATTTGGTTGCGTTTCAGAAATCCTCAGAACAAATTGCAAAATTACAGAAGCTTCATGAAGAGGAGCTGGCCAGCAAAGAGCAGGAACTGACTAAGAAGTTTCAGACCCAAGAAAGGGAATTTCAGGAGCAAATGAAAGTAGCTCTTGTAAGTACCTATTTTGTTTTGGCCACATTATAAAGTTGTCAGCCCCTCACCCCTGCCTCCCAGCTTGAGGTCACGCTATTGGCAGCCTTAACATTTGAGTATGCAGAGAGGGTTGGCCGTAGGCAGGAATGAGGCTGTCAGAGCTTGTTAATTTAGTATTATCTGAAAATTAAATTTTCTCATCTAACAAGCTTTCATTAATCAGTTTGTTATCATTCCTCTCACCCTGGCTGTAGGCTGTGATTAGGGAGAAGTAAAGGGGAACATAGGGTAACTGAAGCAGCGACTGCGTAACTTAGGAAGAATGTCTAAAAACTCACCAGACTGAATGTATCAGAGCTTAAGGTTCAGAGAGTTTGCCTGAATGCATTTTAAAGAAGACAAAATGAAAATGACCAAGTAGTTTTCATTTTAAGTAGAATAATTTCAGTAATTTTCAATCCATATGATGTTTAAAAAGATAAAGTAAAATGAGAAAACTGACTGAACTAACTAAAACAATAACCAGAAAAGCAAAGATAGAAAGATTTGTTGGAGTAGTATAATTTGGAAGTTTAAAGCAAAAAATTTTTTCTCTTGAACTGTGAAGTATTAATGCTGAAAATGTAGTTTACTGTTTTTATATGAAGCTATTATCCATGAGATAATATGTATAATTAAAAAATACTTTTAGTATGAAAGGATGAGAAATAGTTTTTATAATTTTAATCTCCTTTTTTTTTTTTTTTGGCTGCATCATGTCTTAGTTGTGGCACACAGGATCTTTGTTGAGACATGCGGCCTTCTCTCTAGTTGTGCCGTGCGGGTTTTCTCTCTCTGGTTTTGGCGCGTGGGCTCCAACGCTTGTGGGCTGTGTAGTTGGCGGCACACGAGCTCTCTCGTTGTAGCGCGCGGGCTCAGTAGTTGTGGCATGCGGCCTTAGTTGCCCCCAGCATGTGGGATCTTAATTCCCCTACTAGGGATCGAACCTGAGTCCCCTGCATTGGAAGGCAGATTCTTTACTACTGGACCACCAGGGAAGACCCTTTAATCTCCTTTCTTTTACACATTTTGTTTTTCACTCTCAGCTGGAACTGGGGCTCTGAGGATTTCCAGCAGCTGTGATCCTTGAACTGAGTCAGGGAGTTCTCTAATCTCTGTGGGGCCAACAGGCACATGGTTTGACAGTGCTGTTGGCTGAGGTTAGTGGTTTAGTCCGTGGTTGTGAAATGTACACCTGTACGGGTACATATTTGTATTTTTTGTTGGTCCAAAAAGGATTTAAAATTGTTTACAAGAGTACTTAAAAACTATAACACGATAGCATACATTTAAAATAGGGACAAGGAAATAAAGGAACAAAGCGAGACATTAAGGACCTAAATGAAGCTGGGAATGATGCTAAAAATTCAAGTCATAAAGACCTGTTGTGGGTTTTCATGCTGGAGTAATTGGGGGCACTGAGCCTTGAACATTGGCCTTGTTAATACTGTGTTCGGGAACTGATATATTCAGACATATTCCCACTGGCGAGCACAGGACACAGACACACGTAAAACACGTATGTGCACATGCTCTCACCCCTTTCCACTCCCCTTCCTACCTAGTTTCTCAGAGGAGTTAGCTTGGAGTTGAGAATCAAAATTCTTCAGACTATTAAAATTTCTTCTTTTATATTTATGGACATAGATAGAGATGCATTTAACATATAGTTTACATTAAACAATATAACATTTTTAAGTGATGTTTTTAAATTGATGTTATAGAAACTAATATTTTCTTATCAATCTACTTATAATATGGTACAAAATCTTTACTTAAGGCAATATGCTTCACCAGAGTGAAATGGACTGAAAATATTACTGTTGGCCACATGAACCCTAAGCAATAGGTATAGAGAAGTATACTTAATTGGAGTCCAAAGTCACTAAATGTCAAAAGTGCTCTCTGGAGCTTCTCTTTTCAGAACAGTAAACAGTATTAATATGAATGCTGATATATACTAAGGACAGTCAAAGAAGAAGCTTTTCAGGGCCAGACCATCTGAAGACATACATAGGCTTTTATAAGTATTTCCTTGATCTAATCCATATATTCACATGTAATCTTCTAATTTTGATTTGCTTTTCTGTATGGGGTTCCCTATTATAGTGAGGTATTTCTCATAAATCATATAAATTTCTCAGGCTAGAGTTGAAATACCAAACTGGCATGCAGAGAAGAGGTAGTAACAATTGTGTGACCCTGCACATTCAGTGATATTTTGCAAAACATTTTAAGTAGTGAAAAAATAGCAGACGTAGTAGGGGTTACTGGAACAAAATTTTTCATATCAATAGTGATTGTGGCAAAGATTGGCCAGATCACACGGAAAAAGCCACAGTGCCTTATTTCTGCAGACCAGGGTGTGGGAAGAGAGGTAATGATACTGCCTACCTCGCAGGGCTGGTGTGAGGATCAAATGAAATGAATGATTCCTGTGGCAGTGCTTTGGGAATGCTGAAGATCTACGTGGGTCTAAGGTGGTGTTACTGTTTTTGGCACAGGAAAAAAGTCAGTCTGAATATTTGAAGATCACTCAAGAAAAAGAAGAGCAAGAATCTTTGGCCTTGGAAGAGTTAGAGCTGCAGAAGAAGGCAATCCTCACAGAGAGCGAAAACAAACTTTGGAACCTTCAGCAAGAAGCAGAGACTTACAGAACTGTAAGTTTAAATACTCTTCAGGTTCCACAGCTGTGGAACTGCTTGTATAGGAAAACTGTTGTTATCTCTGCAGTCAATATAAGGTTGTAGAGAAGCTTTTGTTTTAGATTTACATATACATGCACTCCATTCATTATTAGGTAGTAAGAGCTGTTCATGGGAGTGGTTTTGATGTCTGCTACATGGTGCTCCTGACCTGCCTTTAGCTGGCTGTATTTCTGTCAGCCACTCGCTCTGATTCTTTGCCCTCAGGCTGTGCAGCATCTTAGCTCCACTGCTTACTCACCTTTCATCTTTAGGAAGTGGCCTCATTTTGTACGCAGCACTTGCCCTGACACCTTCCTGCCTGTTCAGCTTCATCTCGTGCCACGCCCTGGACATAATTCATTCTCTGTTTATATCACAGTTTAGTTACCCCATTGCTCTCCTTTGACATTTAACTTTTCCCCAATTTTCCCATATTATAAATAGTCCTATGGTGAGCATGTTAGTATATATATCTCCGTGTGCACATTTTAAAATCCCTCTGTCCTTCCCCTGAACAGTATATGAAATGTTCGACCTATTTTGAATAAACTGACTGATGTTATTTAGACTTTTTAGCCTTTTTGCTCTGATTTAGACAGTGACACAGTCACACTTCTTACCCCAATTTCTATAAGGGATTTGTTTTTTTGTTTTTTTTTTGTGGTACATGGACCTTTCACCGCTGCGGCCTCTCCCGCTGTGGAGCACAGGCTCCGGACGCGCAGGCTCAGCGGCCATGGCTCACAGGCCCAGCCGCTCCGCGGCACGTGGGATCTTCCCGGACCGGGGCACGAACCCGTGTCCCCTGCATCGGAAGGTGGACTCTCAACTACTGCGCCACCAGGGAAGCCCTCTTACCCCTATTTCTAAACTGTATTTTATTTTCCCACTTCCAACATTTCTGTAAGGTGGCATGGTAGAGAGGAATGGGTACTCGGGAGGCCTAGATCTTTCACTTACTAGCTTTGTGAATTAATTATACCTTAATTTCCTTACCTGTCACCTGAAGAGATTGATATTTGGTAATTTCTTAAGACCTTTCCAGCTTTGACATTCCTTGGCTCTGCCTTACATTCCTTACAATGCCTTGACATTCCTTAGCTCTTTTCCTTTCAGTCAAGGTTGATATTTTCATGAGATAATCATTTTACTATTACTTTTTGTAAATTACTTTGGTAAAATTTGTGTAAGTTCCTTCTTTTTGAAAAATGTCTTCTAAGTAACAATTTTTGGGGTAAGAGCCAGATACGTTATTTTTCTTCCAGAATTAAGTTATGAAAGTAATAGAATACTATTACAGGCCTTTTAACAAAACAGAAAAAAATACTCATCTTTCTACCAGCAGTTACTATTATCTATGTTATGATTGATTTCTTTTTCACTATCCATTCAGAATATTCTTGAAAAAACAGGTAGTTGAAATAGTTACCCAAATAGGTAGAAAGAATCTGGAATTTTGAGTTGTGTAAAAAATAGAATCTTTTCTTTATTATATGGTTCGTTTAGGAATTGAGCACAGATTCTTTGTCCTTTCTAGAGTTTGGTAAGATATGTAAAGTTGTTTATCTAAATTTTAATCTTTAAGTAGGTGTAGACATCGTGTCATATATATCATTGCTAACAAATGTACTTTAATAAAAAGACATCTGTTTTCATTAACAGAGAATTCTTGAATTAGAAAGTTCTTTGGAAAAACGCTTGCAAGAGAATAAAAATCAGTCAGAAGATTTAACTGTTCATTTGGAAGCTGAAAAAAATAAGCACAATAAAGAAATTACAGTCATGGTTGAAAAACACAAGACAGAATTGGAAAGTCTGCAGCACCAGCAGGATAACCTTTGGACTGAAAAACTCCAAGTCTTAAAGCAGCAGCATCAGACTGAAATGGAAAAACTTAGAGAAAAGTATGAACAAGAAAAAGTAACACTGTTGAATGACAGAGAGGTTCTCTTTCAGGCCCACATAGAAGAGATGAATGAAAAGACTTTAGAAAAGCTTGATGTGAAGCAAACAGAATTGGAATCACTATCGTCTGAACTGTCAGAAGTATTAAAAGCCCGTGACAAGCTAGAAGAAGAACTTTCTGTACTAAAGGATCAAGCAGATAGAGTGAAGCGGGAATTAGAGGCCAAGCTGGATGAACAGAAAAGTCATCACCAGCAACACGTTGACAGCATCATTAAAGAACAAGAGATGTCTATCCAGAGAACTGAGAAGGCATTAAAAGATGAAATTAACCAACTTGGGCTTCTTCTGAAAGAAAAGGACAAGCATTTAAAAGAGCATCAGGCTCATGTGGAGAATTTAGAGGCAGATGTTAAAAGGTCTGAAGGGGAACTCCAGCAGGCGTCTGCTAAGCTGGAGCTCTTTCAGTCACTGCAGAGCACCTTGCATGAGCAGGTAGAAACATATGAGGAGCAGTTGGCCCAGTTGCAGCAGAAGTTGTTGGATTCGGAAACAGAAAGAATTCTTCTTACCAAACAGGTAGCTGAAGTTGTCACTCAAAAGAAAGATGTTTGTGCTGAGTTAGATGCTCACAAAATCAAGGTACAGGACTTAATGCAGCAACTTGAAAAACAGAATAGTGAAATGGAAGAAAAAGTAAAATCTTTAACCCAACACTATGAGTCCCAACTTCAAGATAATATAGAGCAGGAACAGACAAAGCAACTCTTAATGGAAAAGGAAAATGTAATTTTACAAATGAGAGAAGGACAGAGCAAAGAAATTGAAATACTCAAACAGAAATTATCAGCCAAGGAGGACAGTATTCATGTTTTGCAAGAGGAGTATGAAACCAAATTTAAAAGTCAAGAGAAAAAGATAGAAAAAATTAAGCAGAAAGCAAAGGAGATGCAAGAAACGTTAAAGAAGAAACTGTTGGATCAGGAAGCCAAACTTAAGAAAGAGCTCGAAAATACTGCTCTGGAGCTCAGTCAGAAAGAAAAACAGTTCAATGCCAGAATTTTGGAAATGGCACAGGCTAACTCAGCTGGAATCAATGATGCAGTGTCAAGATTGGAGACAAACCAAAAGGAGCAAATAGAAAGTCTTACTGAGGTGCACAGGAGAGAACTCAATGATGTCATAGCAGTCTGGGAGCAGAAACTTAACCAGCGAGCTGAAGAACTTCAGGAAAAACATGAAATCCAGTTACAGGAAAAAGAACAAGAGGTAGCAGAACTGAAGCAAAAGATCCTCATATTTGGGTGTGAAAAAGAAGAGATGAACAAGGAAATGGCATGGCTGAAGGAAGAGGGTGCTAAGCAGGATACAGTGTTGAAGGAATTACAGGAACAGTTAAACCAGAAGGCTGCTCACATGGTTTCTGCCTCACAGAATGAAGCTAAACTGAAAGCTGAACTTGAAAAGCTGGAGGTTGACCTGAATCACTCTCAGAAGGAAAATACTTTTCTTCAAGAGCATGTAGTTGAACTGAAGATGCTGGCAGAAAAAGATAAGCTTAAGGTCTCTGAGTTGACTGAGAAGCTGAAAACCACAGATGAAGAATTCCAGAGTTTGAAATCTTCACATGACAGAAATAAGAAAAGCCTAGAAGACAAAAGCTTAGAATTCAAAAAACTGTCCGAAGAGCTAGCAGTTCAGCTGGACATTTACTCCAAGAAAGCGGAAGCCTTATTACAAGCTAAAACAAGTGAGCTCATCAACATTAGTAGCAGTAAAATTAATGCCGTTCTCTCTAGGGTCTCCCATTGTCAACACCACACAACTAAAGTTAAGGAGGCACTACTAAGTAAAACTTGCAAAGTTTCTGAATTAGAAGCACAACTGAGACAGCTAACAGCAGAGCAGTACACACTAAATAGTTCTTTACAACATGCTGCACATCAGTTGGAAGAAAAAGAAAGTCAGATTAAGAGCATGAAGGCCGATATTGAAGGTCTTGTGACAGAAAAAGAAGCCTTACAGAAGGAAGGAGGAAATCAGCAACAGGCTGCCTCAGAAAAGGAGTCTTGCATCACTCAGTTGAAGAAGGAGTTATCAGAAAACATCAACGCTGTCACTTCGATGAAAGAAGAGCTTAAAGAAAAAAAAGCTGAGATCAGTAGTCTTAGTAAACAGCTAACTGATATGAGTGCTCAACTTCAGAACAGCATCAGCCTAACTGAAAACGAAGCGGCCATTTCATCACTAAGTAAGCAACATGATGAAGCGCAACAGGAATTGCTGGATCAGGTGCGAGATTTATCTTTGAAAGTTGAAACTTTGAGTAAGGAGAAAACTTCTGCTCTTGAACAGGCCAACAAATTCTCAGAGTGGAAGAAGAAAGCACAGTCAAGATTTACACAATATCAAAATACTAGTAAAGAATTGCAGATGCAGCTTGAGTTAAAAACAAAGGAAACCAGTGAAAAGGATGAGCAGATAACTTTATTGAAGGAGGACCTTGATCAGCAAAAGAAGAGATTTGAATATTTAAAGGGAGAAGTGGAAGATAAGAAGAGCAAGATGGAGAAAAAGGAACGTAATTTACAGACTGAGTTAAAAACTCAAACAGCAAGAATTGTGGAATTAGAGGAGCATGTTACTCAGAAAACAATTGAAATTGAGTCCTTAAATGAAGTTCTTAAAAATTACAATCAACAAAAGGATATCGAACGGAAAGAAATGATTCAGAAACTTCAACACATTCAAGAGTTAGGAGAAGAAAAGGACAACAGGGTTAAAGAGGCTGAAGAAAAAGTCTTAAGCCTTGAAAAGCAAGCATCTTCCATGAAATCTGAACTTGAATCTACGAAGAAAGCATTGGAACATGTGAATTCAATTGTGAAAAGCAAAGAAGAGGAGTTAAAGGCATTGGAAGATAGACTTGAGTTAGAAAGTGCTGCAAAATTAGGGGAACTGAAGAAAAAAGCTGAACAAAAAATTGCTGCCATCAAGAAGCAGTTGTTATCTCAAATGGAAGAGAAAGAACAGCAGTATAGAAGAGACAGAGAAAGCCATCTGAGTGAACTAAATACAAAATTGCAGGAAAGAGAGAAAGAAATTCATGTCTTGGAAGAAAAACTTAAGTCGGTGGGAAGTTCACCACAATCAGAAACATCAGTTGCACCCAGATCGGCAGAAAATGAGGCAACATGTACTGAGCAAGAAGCAGCAGAATCCCAAGACTGTGTGCAGAAGGCATGTGAAGAAAAAATCCGTGTTTTACAAAGAAATTTAATTGAAAAGGAAAAGCTATTGCAGAGGCTAGAGCAGGAAAAAGAAGGCACAATTTCTTCTCATTCTGAAATGCAGTGCAAATACCAGGAGCTCTTAATAAAGATAGAACAGGCTGAAGCAAAGCAACACGAGGATCAAGTGATGATAAAGCATCTTCAAGAAGAACTTGAAGAAAAAACCAAATACTCCTTGTTAGTATCCCATCATGTGGAAGAAGAGGGAGGTAAAAATAACATAGGGGCAAAGCAGAACTTGGAGAATGTGGTTGATGGTGTCCAGAAAGCCCTCCAGGAGAAGGATTTGACCTGTCAGATCTTGGAGCAAAAGATAAAAGAGCTGGATTCCTGCTTATTGAGAGAGAGGGAAGGACATAGAGTTGAAATTGAAGCACTGACCTCAAAACTTGAAAGATTACAGGCTCTACAACAACAGATGGATGGAAAAAGTAAACCCATGGAAGTTTTGGAAGAAAGTGCTGAAGAAAAGTCCAAATCTCATGTGGTCCAACCCAGCTTGCTTAGTAACACAGAGGCTGAGCACAATGACCTGGAGTTTAAATTGGCAGGGACGGAGCAGGAGAAGCAGAAGCTGAGCCAGGAGGTGGTTAAACTGCAGAAAGATCTTCGAATGTTGCGGAAGGAACATCAGCAAGAACTGGATATCATAAAGAAAGAGTATGAACAAGAAATGGAAGAGAAAATCAAGTAAGTTTTTTTCAGTATGAATATTTTAAGGCAATCCTCTTTAATGAAATCTCTTTTTTGTGTCTAATACAGTTAAGTTTCACAACCTAAATTTGTTAGTATCGAACATAAATATAATAAGTTAAATACCGAAGAGAACTAAAAACAATTTAAGGCAAGAGGCAGTGTTATTCCATGTCAGTTTAAGGGGAAAAAACCCTTTTCTTGCCTATGAGATCATGGTTATTAGGTACATATCCCAGTAATTATTTTTAAAATCATATTTTTATTTTTATTATATAGATGTGTATGGTGAAGAATTTTAAGTCGAAAGTAAAAATTCTCAAATCATCAGGACCATTCCCTAGAGTTAATCATAGTTTACTTACCCTTCCAGAAGTTTTCTGTGCCTGGAGACGCACACGCACACGCACATGCATGCGGATGCACACTCCCTTAAAAATGGTTGATATTGCTGAGGTCATACTATATACACTGTCGTGAAGACCAGGTAACTCTTTACAGCTTGTTTGTTGTATGACAGCAGTTAGCTCTTCATATTTTTGGTACTCAGACAGGAGCAGGAAGATCTTGAGTTGAAGCACAATTCCACACTAAAACAGCTGGTGAGGGAGTTTCATACACAGCTGGCACAAAAGGAACAGGAGCTGGAACTGACCATAAAAGAGACCATTGGTAAGTAAACTTTTAAATTCAATTAAAAAACAAATCAGAATCAGCAGAGACTATTTATAATTTAAGTTTATTCTTTTCACACTGTGCTAAGTGCTTAAAGTAATTATAAACTGGAGAAAAAAATGATTCTTGCCCAAGAAAGTTCTCTGATGGGAAACTGTGCTGCCTGAAAGTGGCTTGCCTGTCAGAGGGGAGGAGCAGGTGGAAGAACCTGAAAGCATTACCTGATTAATTACCTAACGAAGACACTTCTGCTCCGTGAGAAGGGTACATTTGGTCAATTTGATCAATTGATTTTAATCAAATTTAATTTGGAACAAGGGTTCTTACATAAATTGGGGTACAGATACTAATTCTTACCTAATATGTTTTCTTGTATGTGTCCATTTTTCATTTATTAGATAAAGCCCAGGAAGTGGAGGCTGAACTTTTGGAAAGCCATCAAGAGGAGACAAATCAATTATATAAAAAAATTGTAGAGAAAGAAGATGATCTAAAAAGAACAGCCAAAAGATATGAAGAAATCCTTGATGTACCTTATTTTCTCTCTTGAAAATTAACTGTAATAGATTTCATGGTAGTGGTAAAGAAGATAGGCTGTCAGATTTCCTGTTTTTTATAGTGTAGAAGGTTTTTTTGGGGGGGGGAGTCAATATTATTCAAATTAGTATTTCTCTACTGTTTGCAGATTTATAAGGAGTCTAATTGATTTCTGCTAGGATTGTAATTTTCTGATCAGTTTCTGCTAACCAGGCATATAGGCCACTTGAAGCAACAGTGAGTTAGTAAGGGGAAGAATGGATTCTCTTCTATGTCTTTCTCCCAGATTCAGACCAAATTGTGAGAGCACCAGACTAAGAACTGAGAGCTTGTGCTTGGGACAGGTAGTGTATGTATGAGCTTTAGCTGGGAACTTTCCAGGAGGCCCAGTTAACTGTATTTAATCCCTACCCAATTTGCATAGGTTTTGTTGCTCTCAAGGGAGAAAAAAAAGATAGAAAAAAAAAAAAGAATACATCAGCCAAATCTTTTATATGTAGTTTGGAGGCTAAATTCAGTGTACTTATTCTTCTAGTGGTGGATTAGTATTGTCATTTTTGTGTATGAAAATAAGCCATGAATGCTAGTGAGTATTTGGACTGCAGAACATTTTTGAATGTAAAGCAGTGTAAATTATTCTTTGCTGGATTGCAGATTCTTTTTTTTTTTTTTAAATATATTTATTTATTTATTTTTGGCTGAGTTGGGCCTTCGTTGCTGCGCGCAGGGTTTCTCTAGTTGCGGCGAGCAGGGGCTACTCTTCATTGCAGTGTGCAGGCTTCTCATTGCGGTGGCTTCTCTTGTTGCAGAGCACGGGCTCTAGGTGCTCGGGCTTCAGTAGTTGTGGCATGTGGACTTCAGTAGTTGTGGCTTGTGGGCTCTAGAGCTCAGGCTCAGTAGTTGTGGCGCATGGGCTTAGTTGCTCCGCGGCATGTGGGATCCTCCCGGACCAGTGCTCGAACCCGTGTCCCCTGCATTGGCAGGTGGATTCTTAACCACTGCACCACCAGGGAA
The DNA here is from genome assembly GCF_951394435.1 of Stenella coeruleoalba. Lineage (NCBI taxonomy): Eukaryota > Metazoa > Chordata > Mammalia > Artiodactyla > Delphinidae > Stenella > Stenella coeruleoalba. The sequence continues at coordinate 56,507,721 of NC_137156.1, forward strand.
GCCCAGCAGATTCCTTAGTTACTGCAAGCCTTATTTCACTATGTGCTAAAAACCATTTGATGATTAGGAATGCATAAATTAGAGAATCATGCCTCAGCTGACTATGGCAGCAGTAGAAATCTGAGCCAGGAACAGATTCTAGTAGTAATTATTTTATTTTATTTTTTAAAGTTTTATTTATTTTTGGCTGCACTGGGTCTTCGTTGCTGTGTGCAGGCTTCCTCTAGTTACGGTGAGCAGGGGCTACTCTTCGTTGCGGTGCGTGGGCTACTCTTCATTGCGGTGCGTGGGCTATTCTTCGTTGCAGTGCATGGGCTTCTCATTGTGGTGGCTTCTCTTGTGGCAGAGCACAGGTTCTAGGTGCGGGGGCTTCAGTAGTTGTGGCGTGCAGGCTCTAGAGCACAGGCTCAGTAGTTGTGGCACACGGATTTAGTTGCTCCGTGGCATGTGGGATCTTCCTGGACCAGGGCTTGAACCCATGTCCCCTGCATTGGCAGGCGGATTCTTAACCACTGCAACACCAGGGGAGTCCCAATTATTGTAAATGTATTTGAAAAAGCTGAAATTACCTGATACATGAATATAAATGTTACCTTCGTGTAATTTTTGAGCTTTAGACCTCACTGTGAAAGAAAATTTGAATGATTTCACATTTTCCTATACTTACCTAGGGTATATTATGTGAAGCTTTAAAAATTACTGTTGTTTCTTGAATGCTTAGAGAATGTTGGGATTGGAAGATACATTACAGTTAGTTTAGGTTCATCTTCTATTTTTGTGTTTTTTTGTGTGTGGCAGAAGCAGGAGAGTGAGTTCAGCATAGTCAAATGATTTCCCTAAAACTACACATGGCAAGTGGTAGAGCACTGATTCTTCATTAGCTTCATATATTTTATAAAGGCTTCTCCCTAACGAAAGAACTTGGATAGTTAAGTCAGGGCGCTTCATTCGCAGGGGATAAACTGTGTCACGGCTGTAGTGTTCCCTTTTGTGAACTACTTCTGTCTCTGATTGTGTGTGTATGGGGGTGTGGAGGTAGCACACAGTACACTTTCCAAGGTCACAACAAGCCTCTGTAGGTGGAGGGGTGAGTGAACAGGGAGACAGGTAGCAGTTAATCTCTGGTATCATTCCTCCTGGAAGATCTGCTGTTTATTAGAAAATAAATGGTCCTCCCAGCTTCAGGCTTGGAGTAAGTAGAGCAAGTGGGCAGGAAGTGGAGGGTGGGCCAGAGGACTCAGGTGGACTCTTCCCCAGGCCCCTTCCTGCGCCTTAGACCAGCACTGCCCATTAGAAATACAATGCAAGCCACAAACGGGATTTAAAATTTTCTGGTATTCACATTAAAAAAAAAAAAAAGAAAGAATCAGCTGACTTTAATTTTGGTAATAATGTTAGCTGACCCGTTATATCCAAGACATTATCATTGCAAGATGTAGTCAATATAAAAATGATATATGTATTAATTCTCTGAGATTCAGTGTGCTTCCACGTTGGCAGCCTGTCTCAGTTTGGATTAGTCACATTTCAAGTGCTTATAGCCAGAGTACAGGGTGGCCAGTGATTAAATCGGCAGTCCCCATCCAAATACATACTCTGTCTTGAAGAGTTTTTTTTAAAACAGCATATATTGCTAAAAGTGGTATTACCAATTCTAGGTAAACACCATATTGCTTTGATTCTGAGACATATTCTCTTACCATTCTCCAATTTAAAGTTTTCCAGAATTGGAGTTTTATATGGATTTGTATGTATTATGTAGTACTTTTTTTTCCCTCTGAAAAAGCTGTTATCAGATTGATGATTTGTCTTAATGATGACATTGTAGAATGCTATATTTTTCTCATCCATTAAAATAATTCCATGATTTGTTAACAGCACAGTGGAGCACAGAGACATTTTCATTTTCTTGCTTTCACGGTCTTAGCTCACATTCTTACCGTTGCTTGGAGGAAACTGAGAACTTTGTCATCCTAGATTCACGCCTCCCATCTTCCTCAGCCCCTCACACATCCACATCCACACATTTTTTAGGACATGAAATCTGCTTATCTTCCCTGATTTCCTAGGCAGGGAAGTCACCTTTCTCCCTTTAATTGTGGATCTCCAGCACATTCTCCAACATGTAACAGACTCTCAGCTGTAGTGTTTCATTGACTCCCATTGCCTGTTCCTCTCCTCTTAACTCCACCGCTTCTGCCATGGTCTAGGCTGCCGTATTCCATTTGGTCTGGCCTACTGTATTAATTTCCTGCCTGGTCTCCTTGCTCTTGTTTTTTTTCCCCGTAAAGTATTCGTCTCTTCCTGTCAGAGTTATTGTCTATCTGGAAACAAAAGGGGATCATATCCCTTCCCCTGAACACCTGCAGTGGCTTCCCTTGTCCTGGTGACCCCATCCTCCGGGTCAGTGTGTGGTCTAGCTGAGCTCAGCTTTAGCTCCTTCTTCGCTGTATTTCACCTCTGCTCACGCTTTTCCTGGTGCTTCAAGAGTACATTCTCACACTTCATGAGTTAGTGCAGCTGTTGTCATCTCTTTTGGCAGTTTTCTTTAAAAGTTTTAAATTTATCTTGTATTCAGAAAAAAAACATTTGAATCAAATGTATTCCATGGTTTAAAGATCAAAATAATATTAAAAAAAGGTATACTTGGAGAATGGTCTATCATGAGAATTGCATCCAAACTTTTCTCTGTATTCTACACCCCGTTCCCCTTCTCCCTCCACAGGTAACCATTAGTTTCTTATGTAATAATATTCCTGTGTTTCCTTATGCAAACAGAAACAAAAATGAAATATATTCTTGTTTTTTCCCTGTCCTACCCCAGAGTTAGCTTTTTGAATATGCTTTTCTGCATCATATTGTTTTCACTTAGTTTTTTTGAAACCCCTTAAAATAGAATTAATTGCACCTGTCTTCCTTTGGTACTTTATTACTTCACTTACATGTTACTTTTGTCATACATACATATGTGTGTAAGAATGTATTAATGTGTCTGTCCTCTCCTCTAGCCTATTAGCATCTTGTAGGCAGGGATCTTGCTGTTCATCTCTAGTCTTGAGGACCTAGCCAAGTGCTTGGCACACACTAGACACTTGGTAAAATTTTTTTTTTTTTTTTGCGGTACGCGGGCCTCTCGCTGTTGTGGCCTCTCCCGTTGCGGAGCACAGGCTCCGGACACACAGGCTCAGCGGCCATGGCTCACGTGCCCAGCCGCTCCGCAGCATGTGGGATCCTCCCAGACCGGGGCACGAACCCGTGTTTCCTGCATCGGCAGGTGGACTCTCAACTACTGCACCACCAGGGAAGCCCGACACTTGGTAAATTTGAAGGAAGTGACACCTGGTAGGGTAAAGGGAGCATTCATTCGGGGAGATTGGCTTGTGACATCTGAAAGGAGTTGAGTCTCACAAGTAAGGGAGCTGACTGCCTTCGTCCCAACCTCAGAGCAGTCTCACTGGGAGGGAGTAGCTCTTACAGCTACATTAGATATAAAACTGGTTTCTTTTTGACATTTACTGTATTTTAGTGATTTGGTTTTGGCATAATAGTCTTTAAAACATAATTTCCATGTATGTGCATAAATATTCAGTTTAGTTTTTCTTACTGTTTTTACTTCAGAGCAAGCAGTATTGCTTTCTTTCCCCCTTCAAGAAGACAGAAAGCTTTTACAAAGGAAATTATAGAACTGTTTCTTAAATTAGAAACAACACGTCAAGGATTCTTTTCCAATTCTTAGAGGGCTTGCTTTCTATTGGTATCTCCCAGCTGCCAAAGGCAATGTCAGGCATAGCTGATTGTCATATCAGAATCTGGACCTAACTGAATAAGTAGCTGTAAGAGGTGATCCTTTCAAACAAGACTAGACCACACTGACACAGACATCCACACAGGATATGTGATGGTAGAATGAAAACAGTAAGTAAACCAGGATTGCAGGCAGTTACAGATTTACCGTAGTTTCTGATCAGTGGTGTTTTAGGAGTGGAGGCTGGGTTAGAGTGCCTTGGGCAGATGTTGAAGGAGGCTATTTACAAGATACCCCTGCTTTGCTTATGTTGAGAGAAGGGGTTCGTTCTTTTTTAGTTGGTCTAAGTTTCATGACAAGTGGTATTTAAAGTTAGATTTTCGAGGTGTCTTGTGGTTTGTTGCTTTATTTTGTGCCTTGGGACCTGTTTTTGTTTTTGAGAATGATGTTTCTTGGTTCTTAAATCAGATAGCTGCTTGTGGCTGTTTTCCTGTTTAGTCTCTTACTCAGCAAGCACTTGTCCTGTCTTCATTACTCAAATCTGATCAATATTCCAATGTCAAATATTCTTTTAGCACAGAGGTTGTGCTAAAAGGTTATTGCAAGATTTATAAGAGCAAGGAGAGGTCTGGACTGCTTTGTACAGCAAACGATGGCAATTATCAAGACAAATGAAAAAATTTAAGGGTGGGCAACAGCCTTTTACCAGGGCAGTCAGAACAGAAGAGAGAATGATTTGTATGCCAAATTTTATAAAAAGGATTTTTGAACCAGTAAATCATGTATTACTTTTGCAGCCTTGTCTGTTTTCTGCAAAGTTCAGGGCAAATGGATACATTACGTTAGTTACCAATACATTGGACAGTAATTTTTTTTCAAAAATAGATTTTAGTTGAACATTTTACTCCAAAGAACTGCTGGTATGGTTTGCAGGCAGATGTGAAGGGAACGTACAGGTTTGCTAACTAGGGCAAAGAACCATCTTGATTTGTGCAGCCCTTCCCAAGGGGCTGAGAAAAAACCTCCACAACTTCTTGTGATCAGTAAGTTGCCAGCTGGTTGAGCAGTGCTGTGCATAAAGCTAGTTTATATTGGATATTTTCTGGAAATCAAATCCTAGTGTAGAAAAGGCCAAAGTCTTAAAACAGAGATTCTGTTTTAGTTCTGTCACAACGCTGTTATACACCTAAGTGTTGCTTAAACCTTGGAACCCTAGTTTAAGGGGAAAGAAACAGCTTGATGAGCTTTATGGGGTGGGGGCAGGAGGACTGAGGGTGGGAAAAGTCATCCTAGGAAGAGTGAGCAGCTTTTAAAAGGGCTTGGAGTTAAAAGTGGGACGTGAAGGAAGGTGTTTAGAGCACAGTAAAAACAGTGGTTTGTGTTTCCAAAAATGTGTAGGTGTTGGTTTCTCCTACAAAGGTAGTTTTCTCTAGATCATGTTGCCTCTTTACTGCATTCTTTTTGATATGTTTGTTAATATTTTTTTTTATTCTAAAGGCTCGTGAAGAAGAAATGACTGCAAAAGTAATAGATCTACAGACTCAACTTGAGGAGCTGCAGAAGAAATACCAGCAAAGGCTAGAGCAGGAGGAGAACCCTGGCAATGATAAAGTGAGGGGAACTGGACTTGGCTCCATACATTCCTTGAAAACATTGTCGTTTTCACTGGCTCGCCTACTAACATACCTACCTACCTCATCTAATCCTAACAAAAGACTTTCAAGAGGGAGATTCCTGCCTCTCTTTTATAGACAGTGAAACTGAGGTTCAAAGAGGTTAAATAAAATGTTGAAGCTCACACAATAAATATTCTATTGAGAATATAAAACCAGTCTTCCAGACTTCAGAGCCTAGGGTGTTTCTGTGATACCTGTGCTTCTCAGTCTTGCCTGTGGAAAGAACAGCAGAGGAGAGTTAACCTCATAGCCCTGGGGCAGAGCCAAAAATGGTCCATAGAAAGTATGATAATTTTAGATTTTTATATTTTGTGCTAAGAATTCATATAAATTTTACATTCTCTATAACAGCAGTCCCCAACCTTTTTGGCACCAGGGACTGGTTTTGTGGAAGACAATTTTTCCACGGACCAGGGGGTGGGGTGGGGGGAGGATGGTTCAGGCGGTAATGTGAGCAATGGGGAGCGGCAGATGAAGCTTTGCTTGCTCACCTCCTGCTGTGAGGCCTGGTTCCTAAGAGGCTGTGGACCGCTCCACGGCCTGGGGGTTGGGGACCCCTGCTCTATAATATATCTTTATTTGTAGTTACATAAAAATGTTTTTAGTTGTATACCTTTGAGAAAAACAATGTCTCCTTTTCTCCTTTGTTAACAGACCAGTTGTAGATGCAATGCGATTATTTTGGAAAATTGCACTGAATTCAAAGAGATCTGGCATTCCATATCCAGGCTTTTTTTTTTTTTTTCTTTTTTTAATAATCCCAATCTTTAAGTAAAACTGATGCTATGAAAGGCCATGTTTACCTTGTGGCTTCCTGTCCTGCTGGGCACCCCAACAAGTGCACACCCACAGGGCTTGTGGGCCCCCATTCAAGAATCCGGGCAGTGTACCGTTGTACATCTAAAATGTTCTCACTCATTCCAGTATGGTCTTCATAGCTCTGTCATAAGGGTCTTGGGAAAGGTGGACACATTCATGGCTTCATCCTTTAGTTATAGAGGATTCATTACAGAAGTCAGTGACCAGAAAGCAATTTTATAGACAACCAATTACATGGATCACTTTTCCAAAATGGAGAGAAGAGGACTTTATAAAAGGCTTTGCTATGCTGTGCTGCTTGGTACATATATCTTGATTATTAGCAACGACCAAAGCTGAGTTGACTCTTTCTCTCTTTCTTTACTAGCTACTAAGTTAGTTCTATTATTTTAGGTGGGTTTTTTTTGCCATTTGGTCACAATATGAATATACTTGGTGCTATTAAATGTTGCCTCCTATGAGCCAAATAAGTGTATTCTACTCTGTAACATGTTCTTTTCCTTAGTATCAAATTAAGTATTAATGTTGCATAAAGTGGCACTGAGGCCTGTGTCAAGATGCCATAGAGTATTGAAACATTATGAAATTAATATTCAGGAGGTCTTTTGAATCCTTTACCTTGTAGCATAAGAAAGGAGAAACTATCCTTAACTTTTATTTCTACTCTAAAAAATATTTTTCTATTTTATTCTTTTATGAATTTTTATTCTTTTCCTTTTTGAGCATCTTTTGGTGCTTCTGGGATATCTTGAACTACATGTCAGTGTTGAGTTCAATGGAAAATAATTTGTGATTATTGTGTAGAGTGGATTCCCAGAAATCGTCCTTCAGAATTTTCCTTAAAGGGCCCATATGCTATAAATAGATGTTAATATGTTTAATTTTTTGAAATTGCACAAATAATAGATGAATACATGCTTGTTAAAAAAAAAAAGTCAGATAATACAGAAGTATATAGATAAACCCTTCCTGGTGGGTACCTCCTTTTCCCAAGTGGTAATCATTGTTAGGAGTTTGGTAGGTGACTTTCCAGTCATTTTTTTTGTGTGTTTACCTATCTTTATGTATATTTACATTTTAATAGTTTGTATAGCAGCATAGACCAGGTTTAAAAGCAAATATTTAAAGTTGTCTCATCTCAAATCTAACCACTCTCTTAAGACTGTAACACTAAATTTTTGTTTCCTTGTAATTTCATATTGCTCCATTTTATTATTTCTTGTAGATTTTGTTATATGCACTAATATTTGTTTTTCTTTTCCATTTTTAGGTAACAATTATGGAGCTACAGGTAAGACTAGTTTTTCATTGAATTTGAGTGAAGGTAGTCCATTTTCAGGAGCATTCTGTACTTTAGGTTAAAACATAAAGAGACTTGTTCTCAGGAGAAATTTACCAAGCAGTATAGAAATGTGTCCAGGCAATGATGAAACCCATATGCATCTCAGATCTGACTTCTTGTTCTTTCAGACACAACTAGCACAGAAGACTACTCTAATCAGTGATTCAAAGTTGAAAGAGCAAGAGTTCAGAGAACAGGTACAGGTCTAATTGGTGCCTTTTATTTTGAGATGACTTCCTTGATTTCTATTAGTATGTTCTTGGAACTCATTTAGCTAGTTTTTAAAAAAGAACGGATTTAATACTCATTTATTAATTGACTTTGCAATCTTGTCTTACACAGGAAATTTTATTCTCAAACCTGAAGGTGCTAGAGCATATCTTTATAAATTTGTGATCACATATATTTAAACAAGAACATTTGCATTCATATTATCTAGTTCCAGAACATTCCATCACCCACAAAAGGAAGCCCCATACCCATTAAGCTGTCACTCCCTATTACCTCCTCCCCCCAGCCTTTCACAACCACAAATCTGCTTTTTGTGTCTGTGGATTTACCTATTCTGAGTATTTTATATAACTAGAATCATATTAATACATGAGCTTTTTATTTTTTATTTATTTATTTATTTTATTTATTTATTTTTTTGCGGTACGTGGGCCTCTCACTGTTGTGGCCTCTCCCGTTGCGGAGCACAGGCTCTGGACGCACGCAGGCTCAGCGGCCATGGCTCACGGGCCTAGCCACTCAGCGGCATGTGGGATCTTCCCGGACCGGGGCAAGAACCCATGTTGCCTGCATCGGCAGGCAGACTCTCAACCACTGCGCCACCAGGGAAGCCCTAGCGTGATGTTTTTAAGGTTCATTCATGTTGCAGCATATATCAGTACCTCTCCTTTTTATGGCAGAGTAATATTTCATTGTATAGGTATACCACATTTTGTTAACTCATTCATCAGTTGATGTATGTTTGAGTTGTTTCTACCTTCTGCCTATTGTGAATAGTGCTGCTAGGAACATTGTTTACAAGTTTTTGTTTGAATACCTGTTTCGTTCTTTGGGTTATGTACTCAGGAGTGGAATTGCTAGATCATATGGTAATTATATGTTTAGCTCTTTGAAGACCCATCAAACGGTTTTACATTGTGGACACCATTTTACATTCTGACCACAAAGTATAAGAATTTCAACTTCTCCACATCTTCCCCAGCAAGTGTTTTGATTATAACTATCCTAGTTGCTATGAAGTGATATCTCATTATGGTTGTAATTTGTACTTCCCTAGTGACGTTCAGCATCTTATTATTTGTATATCTTCTTTGGAGCAATATCCTTTGCTCATTTTTAAGTTGGGTCATTTGTTTTTTGTTGTTGTTGAATTGTAAATGTACTTTATATATTCTGGATATAAGTCCCTCATTAGATAATATGATTTGCAAATATTTTCTCCCATTCTGTGGGTTGTCTTTTCACTTTCTTGATAATGTCCTTTGAGGCACAAACATTTTATATGTTTTTTCTTTCGTTGTCTCTGCTTTTGGTGTCATATCTAAGAAACCATATGTATTAATTTTTTTTGGCCTATATCCTGTATTCAGCATTAAGAAAATCTAGTGGCTACAGCAGTTTTTTTTTTACATATGATTTCCATATGAATCTTATGATATGATTGGAATATTTGTTATTTTTAGATTCACAATTTAGAAGATCGTTTGAAGGAATATGAAAAGAATGTATATGCAACAACTGTGGGGACACCTTACAAAGGTAGGAATGATCTCTCATCATGTTATCTATGATTATCTTGTATTGGTGGACTTCTGGATGATTTTCATTTTTGTCTTTGCTAATCTCATTCTTTACAAGGAATGTATTTTACCTTTGTAATTCACCAGTAACAACTAGTTTTATGGCAAGAATGGTAGTAATCTAAAAATTAATGCATATTTGTTGTAAAAAAAAATGCTGCCATTTTAAGTGAAACTGCAAGTTTCCACTTCATTCTCCACTCTCCAGCTGAACCTAGTTTACAATTTACATATATTTTTCCAGACTCTTCTGTGTGTATCCAGACGTTTATGTAATCCACTATATATACCCATACAAACTCAGAGTTACATATTTTAGATGCTTCTGTTTTCTACTATTACAATAATGCTGTAATTGCTATTTTTAAACCAGGATTTAAGGAGAAAATAATTCATAAAAGTATTTATTTCAAGGTGGGGAAGGATGATTTGGAAGTATTACTCTGTTGACTTAAGTTATGTATGCCACTTACAAAGGATTCTAAAGATGAGCTTGAGTCTTTATGTAGTTGTTCCCTTGAAATAGTCATGACTTCAAATAATCTCTGAATAATCTAACAATTTCCCATTCTCAGTTTCACTGCCTCACTGCATTAAGAATAGTTTTATTTTGCTAAATGTTTTGTAAACCTTTCTGCTTTTTCATGGAAGGCACTGGGGCATGAATCTAAACCATTTCACATTCTTTTGTGTTTTTGAAAGCTCTTACTGTTGTGAAATAACATAAGACATTATACAGTTTTTAATTAAACAAGGACTTTCTTTAGATTCTTTCCAAAACACACTTCAAAAAGAAGAGAAAACCAACTTGGGAGTTTCCTATGGCTCATTGCAGAGAAAATTCCTGCTACAAAGACTGTTTGCCATAGCTAAGTCAACATATGTGATTCTTAGCATAGAACTGCTAAATCAGTGCCCAGCCGTGCATAGGGAATAGTATTGATTCTTTTTTTTTTTTTTAGTTTCAACTTAAGAATTTCATACTTAATTTTCCTTTTTTCTCAGTTTTAAATTGTAAAATGAACACATATGTACAGTTTTTAAAATAACTGACACATATATAATACTAAGTATCAGGCATTGTTATAAAACACATTTTGTCTATCAACTCATCTAATCCTGTCAACAATCCAAGCAGTCTGTTTGAATTGGCACATTAATCTCTTTGCTATGCTTTTAGATGTTTCTTGGTGCAGAAGGCTTTTCAGATTACCTAGTGTGCCATACTTCTGGAAGTGGATGCAAGTATAGACTTCACATAATGCATAATTTTGAATTTATTCAAATTAAAGTTTGTCACAGTGTGACTTCATATACCTGAACTGTATTTATTCTTTAGTTTTAGATTGAAATGGAGCTTGATTAATAGATGAACTGTAAATTATACGACAGTCTTTTTAAGATGTTGAATCAAAGTATCTGAAAACCACTATATTGGCATTATTATTTCATGCATTTTCAAGTTATTTTATCTACATTGTGTTTCAGAACTGTTTAGAAAACTTGATTTAAACTTCAGTGCTTTCAGGTTTGGAATACTAGAAAATCTAGAATACTATTCTGAGTTACTAAACTCTTAAACAAAATAAAAATGATCATTTTAGTCATTGTAGGATATCTGAAGCCAACCACATAATATTTAGGAAAGAAATACCAGTTCTGAGGAATCTTTGTATTCCCTAGGTCTAGTATTTTTTTTTTTTTGATGGTACGCGGGCCTCTCACTGTTGTGGCCTCTCCCGTTGAGGAGCGCAGGCTCAGCGGCCATGGCTCACGGGCCCAGCCGCTCTGCGGCATGTGGGATCTTCCTGGACCAGGGGACGGACCCGTGTCCCCTGCATCGGCAGGCGGACTCTCAACCACTGTGCCACCAGGGAAGCCCATAGGTCTAGTCTTTTTAAATTGCCATGCCAGAAAGATGAAGAAGAAGTTTGAGGATGGGGGGAACGTGAGAAATAAAATTGCTATAATAATTCTTGTTTTCTCTTCCAAGGGAAAAATACCAACTGGAATGCTTAGTGTATATGTAATGTAATGCAGTACAATACTTACAATGTAACACAGTTAATACAAGAGTGATGCCTCTCTCTTTGTTCCTTTGATTGTCTTTTAGTTTGTCTTTTTCTAAGTAATAAGTAGCTTATCTGTTTTTTTTTTTTTTTTTTTGCGGTACGCGGGCCTCTCACTGCTGCGGCCTCTCCCGTTGCGGAGCACAGGCCCCGGATGTTCAGGCTCAGCGGCCATGGCTCACGGGCCCAGCCGCTCCACCGCACGTGGGATCCTCCCGGACTGGGGCACGAACCCGCGTCCCCTGCATCGGCAGGCGGACTCTCAACCACTGCGCCACCAGGGAAGCCCGCTTATCTGGTTTTGTCTTTACAGTTTGATCTGTTTTTTTTTTTATTTGACAGGTCGCAGTTTGTACCATACTGATGTCTCGCTCTTTGGAGAACCTACTGAGTTTGAGTATTTGCGAAAAGTGCTTTTTGAGTATATGATGGGTCGTGAGACTAAGGTATAAATCATGTCTGGTGATTTGGCATGTGGTTTAATTTAAAAGGAAATATGTCCCATTTTTAATACACATATTGATGTTGTATGTTTACTATTAGCAGACCATACATGCTGATAGTAAGCAATAGGTAATTGTGTTATTGCTCTTTGTTTGCAAAAGTGAATTGGCAGATCTTGCTTATATTTGTTACATTTATAAAATATTAATTTAGAAAATACTGGTGGATGATGCTAAAAAATAAAAACAAAAATTTCATTAACTTAATACTTTGTGAAGCATGTGACTGTTCTTTTGACTTCAAATCTTAGAGGTAGGAGAATAGATGGAGACTATTTCATGGAGACGTGAGGATAGCGTGGCTAGTATTGGAAATGGTCCTAATTAAGAATGACTATGTAGGGATATTTAGAAATATTTTACTTTAGTCACTGTAAGAAAGTTACTCTTGCACATATGGAATATTAACTGTTTAAAAATAACCACACTGTGTAAGTAATAATGCTTGGTTAATTTGTTTTCTAGAATGTTAAATTTATTATAAGGTCCTTGAGTATAGAGTCTTGTCTTACTGTTATTTGTATCCCCAGCAGTGTTTTTAAAAGAGCCTTATATCAGACATTTTGTAAATATATCTTTAATTGAATTGATTGCATTTAGGGAAATTCATGAGCCTTTTCTCAAAGTTTTTCATTTGAAGCAATTTCTGTTTCTGATATTGTTTCAACTTTTTACCTTCATGAACTTTTACATTGTCCTTATATGTTGGCTGAGAATGGGATAATGAGTTTTCTAAGAAATTATCAGTGTTTTAATTTATGGGTCTGTGGGGGTTACTGAGTGCTAAACCAGTTCAGGAATTGATTTGGTAAATATATTTAAGACCTAAAAATTAGGACATAAAATCTCTTAAGAATGTTATGGGGACTTCCCTGGTGGCGCAGTGGTTAAGAATCCACCTGCCAATGCAAGGGACATGGGTTCGAGCCCTGGTCCGGGAAGATCCCACGTGCTGCGGAGCAACTAAGCCCGTGCGCCACAACTACTGAGCCTGTGCTCTAGAGCCCACGAGCCACAACTGCTGAGCCCATGTGCCCCAACTACCGAAGCCCACGCGCCTAGAGCCCATGCTCCGCAGCAAGAGAAGCCACCACAGTGAGAAGCCCGCGCACCACAACAAAGAGTAGCCCCCACTTGCCGCAACTAGAGAGAAGCCCGCACGCAGCAACGTAGACCCAACACAGCCAAATAAATAAATAAAATAAATTTATTTTAAAAAAAAAAGAGGTTATTATGAATCGTAGATTCAGCTAAACACCAGGAGCTATAGGGCTAGAAGTCGTTTGAATCCTTGACACTATAGAAGTCTAATTTCACTGTATCAGATAGTTCAAATTAAAGTAATATCTAGTGTGATCCTGAACATGAATCATAGGCGGGATATATTAATTCACAGTAATTCAGTACCTTTATTCTTAAGGACTTTTTTTTTTTTTTTAATTCAGAGGCTAGCTAAAACTCATTTTCTCCTTATCTTTAAAAAACAAAGCCAATGAAATGTAACTTTCTCTTACTATGTCCTGATTGGATAGCAGCCTGTATTTGAGGTGGGGTAGATAGTTTAAAGTTACCTTGTTATTGCAGGGAAGGGGGAAAAGCATTTCTTTATGAACAGTAGCCTTTCAGGAACTTCAGCTACTCTGGTTTATTCATTGAATCTAAAGCTATCATCCCAGAGTTGTTGCTAAATAAATTATTTAGTCTTCGATTTGCAAAATGAAGAGAGTGTGACTGCCTCAGCCTGTATCTTCTGGATGTTGTGAGCCTGTGTGGGGTGAGATCCCTACAGAGTTTGAGTCCTGGAGAAAGGCCCAGCCCAGCATGAGATACATTCTGGAGTGGTACCAGTTCAGCCAGGTCTCAGGGCTCTGCATTTCCTCCTAGGCTGTGACTTGGGAGACAGCTAGAAGGGACGCTCTTGAGGCTTGGGCAGCCCCAGCTAACACATGGCTGGGAATCTGTGTTGAGGCGGCTCTCTTTATCTTCAGCATTCAGTGTGCTTTTCTGGTTACCAAGACTGAGTAGTCTTTTATTCTGCCATCACATTTTATAAGTCAATATTGAAAATTGGCAGTAGATATTCAGTTTAATTTACTTCATATTTATTGAGCACTTACTGTATGTGGTCCTTTGTTTATCACCATGATGGATAAGGAGATGAAAATTTACACCATCCCTAACTTTAAGGTGTTTACCATATAGTGAAAAAGTGGAGCTGTTTACTAAGCACAGTATGATGCAGACCATAGCACAGTGTCCTCATGTTTACTTGTGGGAAGTTCAAGGACATCATGGAGAAGGAGATGTATATACAGGCCTTTACAAGGGGGCAGAGATTTTGATAGATGAGCTCAGAGAGGAGGAAAGCCCAGACAAAGTCCAAGACAGGAAATTGAGTGTGGGCTTTGGAATGACATGTAGTCCGCTCCAACTAAAATACCAGCTCTATGAGGTGGAAGTGACTCTGCTTAGGGCTGCAGGGTGTGGAGGGCCTGGAGTGTTCTCAGAGTTTTACCTGTAGGTTGTTGGGGGGCAGCCCTGAAATTTTTTGAGCAGGGGTTGACAGAATCAGAGCTATTTTTAGACATTTGTTGATTTGCCTAATTTCCATACATTCACAAAGAATTTGAAATGGAGACCAGGTTGTGGTTTTAGAACAAGCCAGAGTATATTGTGGCCTTTGTGATTTGATCACCATCTGCCGTTGTTTCTTGTCCAGTAGGATCTGTATGTCATCCCACCTGTCTTTCTTCATCTGCTTTTGCACACAGTGTTCCCTATTTGATGAGGCAGATGATTTTTTTTTAAGACCACATATGTGATACACATTCTTATAGTATGAAGTTAAGTAAATTCCCCTTCTTTCTTCTGTCCTTGCACTTTCTTTTTCTTGGGTTTTGAGCCTCCATGCTATTTTTGATGCTTAAATTCAGCCTGTTCTCCTTTTCAATAGAAAGTGTTTCTCATTCTACCCTTTACTGACTCTCACTAAAGAAAACATGGCAGGAGAGGCCACTTCTAAACCAGGTGGCTCATTTGAACTTTTCCTTACTTCCCAGGACCTAAGGATATTGTACGTAGAGTAGACAGTCTGATTTCTTTCCCAAGGTTCAGCAGAGAGCCTGGGCTTTCCATTAAAGTGTTTTCTGACAAGCCAGGGAAGAGCTTTTAAGTCTTTACTAGGTAATCAACTGCAAATGCTGCATCAGTGATAAATTTAGAGGTGGGTTTCCTATTTAACATTGTCTAGAAGTGTGAAGAGACAACTAGCCACATTTGGATTTATTTTTTGTTTTGTTTTTTTTTGTTTTTGTTTTGACAGACATGTTTGTGCCTTGATGTGCACTATGCAGTTTCATAGTGAATATAAATGGGATTTTGGGTTTCTGAACTTGTTAAGCTATTGAAATTAAAGAAATGTTCCCTATAATTGTGAATCCCTGAATTTTAGATTTTTGGTACTTCCTAAAAACAGTCTTCATAGATAGTATACCAGAAACCATTTAAAATTTCCAGAGTGCTAATAAAAAGAATATTGAAATAGTTGCTACTTCATATTTCTCTTCCCATTTCATGCCACATATACGCTTGGTTTCTAGACTTCAGTTTAGCACAGAAGATTCTGTTCTGTCTAGGCAATACAATTTAAAGGATGAGGAAGGAAGGAGGGCTGAAACTAAAATCTTGCTCTTTGTGGGGTTTGTGGTTGAGGAATAGTATTAGTTGATCTGCTAGTTGAAATAAATATTAGAAATATGTAAAATGCCTTGCCTAGGCTTAGCACATAATAAGAATTTTTTTAAATGTTAGTTCTTTTCCTTCCTGGAAATAATTATACTTTTTTTCTAATGATGTGTGTTCCTAAAATTTTAGTTAACTCTATTATGTCATCTTTTGCTCAGTGACCTTCTGTAGTCACACACTCTTCCCCGCCCTGCCATACACACACACAGTCTTGTAACTATGAACAAAGAATGTTAGATCAGCTTTCTGGTGAGCCTTCCATCCTCTGTAGCACTACAGTAAGTAGTACTACTACTAATCCTCAGGAGAGCACTAGTACCTGAATTTGTATGTAAGCACTGAACTTGTTATCCTACTTATTTCATAAGTGGTATCTTCTTTCCTCTCTGTCTCCCTCAAACCATCTCATCTTGATACAAAATAGGGAATTTCAACCTTTGACGAGAATTTTCCACGAGCTTATGGGTGACAGTCTGACTTACGGTATATTTATTGAGATCTGCACAGTTTATGATCTTGTTTGCAAGCCACCATGTGTAATGTTCTGATTCATCCTGTTTTCTACCAAACAAAACATCTTGTGTTTATTTAAAATGTAATTTGTATTTCTATTAGGCTGATGTGCTGCATGTATTAAAAAATACCTATAAGCATGTTCATGTTCATGCAGTAGCCCGTGTTTATGAGATATATGATGTGATTTAGTTCAAGCTGAACTTGGGAGTCTCTAAATCTGATTGTTTAGAGCATATGTTTTGGCAATACATCACTTACTAGGTAGATTTCTACAAATAAAAAGCATTATAAAATGAATGAGTAATAAAGTTTCATTTTAATAAGACAGAGGGCCAAGAGCATTAGAACTGTATATAGCTTCATGCTATTGTAAATACATCTTCTTAAAATAATATCAACCCAGACCTTGTGAGGGATCCTTTCAAATTGATATTCTAGCATTGGCTGTTATTTCCTTGACCAGTACCTTCACATCATACTTCTTTGGTCGTGGCTTCCATTGAGAGCACTAAAGAATTCCACCAGCAGAACATGTCAGAATGGGGTGAGACCCATCTGCTCCACTGTCTAGTGATCGTCTCTTGTCTTTTTTGTAGACCATGGCAAAGGTTATAACCACTGTACTGAAGTTCCCTGATGATCAGACTCAGAAAATTTTGGAAAGAGAAGATGCTCGGCTCATGGTAAGCTTAAAGAATAGGCTACAAATAGAAGACAACTTTATCTCATCCGTTTACATTCTGTCTCATTTACAGAGACTTTGAGTTGGTAAGAGAAATTTAAAAGTTTTCATCTTTATTGTACTATAGCCTGAAAAATGAGAGTGAAACTACATTAAGAAAATTAAACTGAGGGCAGATCTGAATGGATGTTCTCAAGGAAAGAAGAGTCTTATTTAATAGTATATATGAGGTTGGCACCAGTATGTGCTATATGAGATTTCTGGAACTTGGGCTCTTTATGGGAAGGATGGAAAAGGCATTTGTTCTGGTATATCCAGTAATAATTTTTTAAACCGAATGATATCATGACGTTAGGTGTTTTGTAGATTACAATTCCTTATTCTACTTCACTTAATTTCTAAATACAATAATTCTGATATAAGAGTTTAAGCATTTTTTGAGCTTTTGACATATACCCTGCAAGGGAAATGTAGATAACTGAATTCTTAGAAACCTTTGTGTCAAGTCAGCTGTGACTGAAATGAAACAAACACACACTTCATAAATTATGCAAAATTCCCTTTGCCTAACTTCTTTTTGTGCTGAACCAATAATACAGTAAGAAGATCCATTCTAAGCATAGTATGAAATTTGTGCTGTTTTCCTGTCTGGCCCTTAGCTGTCTCTTTCTGCTTCCTTTTCTTGTCTTGCTAATAGCCTGTAGCTCTTCCACATCTTTCCCCCAATTTCTTTACCTATTTCATGATCCCAGTACTGCTGTTTTTTTCACTCTCCTATTTAAATCAAACAAAGATCTACTCTTTAGTGATGGGTTAGCCCATGTCTGAGTATCTCCAGTAAGAAGGACTAAGTCAATAAGTAATTACCCTTAAGAATCCTATCTTGGGCTTCCCTGGTGGCGCAGTGGTTGAAAGTCCACCTGTCGATGCAGGGGACACGGGTTCGTGCCCCGGTCCGGGAGGATCCCACATGCCGCAGAGCGGCTGGGCCTGTGAGCCGTGGCCGCTGAGCCTGTGCGTCCGGAGCCTGTGCTCCGCAACGGGAGAGGCCACAGCGGTGAGAGGCCTGCGTACCGCAAAAAAAAAAAAAAAAAAAAAAAAAATCCTATCTTATCTCTACAGACTGTGTGTTTCTTACAAAAATTCTGGCTTATCTTGATCCCAAGTCTCCCTTTCTGTTGTGGTCACCAATCTGTTCTGGTTCTAATCCATGGAACTCAACCAAGAACCCACAGATGGCCTGGTTGGAGGGCTTTTACCTTCCAGGCTAAATAACCCCAGCACTTATCAGCCATCTATGAAGTTCCTTTCCTTTGACCCTTGCATGTTCTGACCTCTTTCTGGCTTCCTCTAAAGTCATCCCAGCATCCCTGACTTTTGTCCCAATACTCCATGTATACTGTATTATTTACCTATTGTATATTTTCTGGGACAGTTGGTTATTTTGGTTAGCCTTTGTTTCTTTTGGTGAAGCATTTCTCCATGGTATCTAGTGGTCTGAAAAATATTGTCATACCTCTGTAGTTATTTCTGGTTATAGATATTTTTGATAAAGAAGTATGTAACTATAATGTATGCCCTTCATCAGTAGAGAGAATGTTGTTTTAAATTACAGCAAAACATCCAATTCTATAATCTATAGTCCACTCAGAGTGGTTTTCCTCTTCACTGAGTAAACAACTGTGTGTTTGTGAAAATAAAAATCTCCAATGCAGTTTGAGCCCGTTGACACAATTCTTTCATTATAGTCCAGTTTAAGAAAATATTTTAAAATGATGGATGTAAATAGAAAGCTTTTATTATCTTTATTCATTCTCCTGTAGCCTCTTTTTTATCTTGATGTTGGGATATAGCCAACCTCTCATCTTACTGTTGGGCTACATTTTGTCAGGATTTAGAATATAGTATAGACTCATCCTAAGTCACTGCTTTGGCAAATGTGGTAGGAAACATTCCCCCTCACCCCACACACACACATACAGCCTTAGATTGGTTTGTCTTGAAGGAAACTAATCGAATTGATTACATGTAAATAGTGAACCATCTAAAAACCTTTTAAGGTGGATGGAAAAGTTTCTTTCTTAAGGTTTTTTTTTTTTTTTTTTTTTTTTGCGGTACGCGGGCCTCTCACTGTTGTGGCCTCTCCTGTTGCGGAGCACAGGCTCCAGACACGCAGGCTCAGCGGCCATGGCTCACGGGCCCAGCCGCTCCGCGGCATGCGGGATCTTCCCGGACCCGGGTACAAACCCGTGTCCCCTGCATCGGCAGGCGGACTTTCAACCACTGCGCCACCAGGGAAGCCCTCTTAAGTTTAATTAAAAAGAAATCTTTGAAAAGCTTTACACTATTCTTTTGTGAATAAAATGGTATTCATTCTAGATAGGGGTGAAGTGGTGACTGACTTCCTGAAATAATCCTTCCTTATCCCAGAGGCTGACCTGCCCAGAAAGAAAGTCCCACTCTTTCCACTACTTTTTTTTTTTTTCTACTACTATTTTAAGCAGAGTCTCATCCATCATTATCTTTGGCTTAATGAATGAGTTCAGTTGACAGTCACCTACTTCTCTTCTGTTGGGTTGGCCAAAAAGTTTGTTTGTTTTTTTTCTGTAACATCTTACTTGTTATGGCAAATGTAGGAAAATTGAAGACATGGACGATACGATTGTTGCCCTTGTGGAACCTTTAATTTTAGGGGGAAGGGGTAGCATCTTCATTCATACATGAATAAAAGATATGCTTAAGTAATGTAATTCAAATAATAAAAATAGATGCTTAGGAAAGATGAACTAAGTTATGGTGAGCATGAAGTGAGGGAGATCCCAAAGATGACTTATCAATTTGAGTCACCTTTTGTCAGCATAAAGAGATTTTTGGTACAAGATAGAGTGACTCATGATTGTTTCCTTATTTGATGGAAAATTAAGATTACTGTTGATTGAGAAAGTTGAAACATAAGTCACATTTGCCTTAAGATTGCTGTCATTCATAAAATAAGTGGTAAGAATCATTGTCTTTGAACAAGCCTCCTAAAGAAATTATAACTTGTTTCATACCCCAATGAACTGTAGCTGATTAGAGCAAAACACTGCTAAGAATAGTGACTTCTCTTTTTCTGTGGAAGTATCCAATAGAAAGATACCTATATGTGTAGAACGCAGAGCTTTTTAGGGTTTTATTAAATAATTGTTTAAAAGCTATTTACTCACATTAGTTTTAAATATATGTTCCAGATGGACCATTTCTGTAATTTGTTGTAACCGCAGCTACAGTTTCCCCTCTATTAAAAATCAACAGTATTGACTATTTTGTTATTGTAGGTTTGGGGGCTACAAAGCTGGTATAAGTAAACCAAACAAACCCCGTCATATTGCAGAGCTCCCTCCCCTGTCCGTTAGTATTTGGGATGCTTGAGAGAGTGTGGATTGCACTTTTTGCTGAGAGTGTGCAGCCACGTCAGCATTTACGTTATTTAACAGGTATGAGAGGAGGGATACTTCCTAAAAACTTTGCTTTATGACCCTAATGATTATATGTTTGCTTTGTGGCATTGATCGAAAACTGTCCATGACTGCTGGTAAGGTATTTTTCAGTATGTCCCCTCTTTACCGTATCTCCCCTCTCCTTAGTGACTTTTATACTGTTTATTTGAAAAACCCCACTACAGAATACAACAGTTATTATTTAACAAGTGGTTTCAGAGTTTAACCTAATTTGAAGAATGTATTTCATAGATGACAAACCATTATCTGTCAAGTAAGAGTAAATTATAGAGCATAAGTAAAGTCTGGTTTATTTGAGGGTCACAATGTGTAGAGAAGGAATACTAGTCCTTCATTTGACAAGTCTCAGAGCCTCTGTTTCTTCACAAAAGTATGTTGGATTATTCTATCTCTAAGGTTCCTTTTCCTCAAAGTATTAAATTAGTTATAAATTTTAAAGTTTTAGATTTCTTGCAAGTGGGAAAAAATTATCTTCTATGCAGCAGGTAGAAGTTAAAGAACGTGCACACACAAGTCTCAGAGCCTCTGTTTCTTCACAAAACTAACGTTATCTTGTTAGGATTGTTGGAGAACCAAAATACGTATAGTGCCCGCACTGGGGTTTTGTGATCACGGTGGGGCTGGTGGTGGTGGTTCCTGAGCCACATGTAGTGATGAGTAGAACGAATCATTCCGAGAAGGTGAGACTTGGAAAGGTAAACCAATAATGTGTGTAAGATAAACCATGAAAGACCTCACTACAACAGTCAGGTCACTTTATAGAATGAAACCAGCTCAAAACATGTCCCATCTCCAGTTTCAGCACCTCTGAGTGCCACCACATGCAGCTTTGCTTGGTGAGAGCTAGCCCTCAACAGCTCAGCCCCTGTGTGACTTTGAGCAAACCTTTTGCATCTTTCTGGCCCTTATTGCTAAAACAAGTATGTTGGATTATTCTATCTCTAAGGTTTTTTTCCCTCTAAAGTATTAAGTTAGTTGTAAATTTTAAAGTTTTAGATTTCATTCAAGTGGGAAAAAATTGTCTTACATGCAGCAGGCAGAAGTTACAGAAAGTGCACATACCAAATGCACATACCTTTGTGTTCCCTAGAGCAGCCTCTTCCCTCCTCTCAGTTTTTAGCTTATTGTGCCTGGTTTGTGATGGTTTAGGTAGTGTAAATGGCAAGAGTAGACTGGATGTTTGAGTTTCAGGGTGGGAGCAAGAGTGAATACGGAAGTCTTTTTTTTTAATTAATTAATTTTATTTATTTTTGGCTATATGGGGTCTTTGTTGCTGCACGCGGGCTTTCTCTGGTTTTGGCGAGCGGGGAGGGGGCTACTCTTCGTTGCGGTGCGTGGGCTTCTCATTGCGGTGGCTTCTTTTGTTGTGGAGCACGAGCTCTAGGCACACAGGCTTCAGTAGTTGCGGCATGTGGGCTCAGCAGTTGTGGCACTCGGGCTCTAGAACGCAGGCTCAGTAGTCGTGGCGCACGAGCTTAGTTGCTCCGGGGCATGTGGGATCTTCCTGGAACAGGGCTCGAACCCGTGTTTCCTGCATTGGCAGGCAGATTCTTAACCACCGTGCCACCAGGGAAGTCGCAATACGGAAGTCTTTAGCTTGTCTAATTGAATAAGACTGCCCTGGAAGTACACCATCAAACTTTTTTTTTTTTAAAGAGAGTGTTATTTATTTAGGATAATTACAGTAAGAAAGTTTATTTTAATCAGGTGCTAAATCATCTCTTGGAATTGAGAGGTTCTTTTGTTATATAGAAATCTCTTTTAAAATGTGTTTCTAGGAATATACTTTTCTCTTTAGAGTGTTAGCAAACTTAATGACACGTTTAAACTGGATGGCTATTTTCTTGATGACTCCATTAAAAGAAAATTGTTCTATTCTGATGAGAAAGATTAGGAATGTTTTCATTTCTCATCCACTCTAGTCATTTTTAAAGATTGATCTTCTGTTGACTTTGTTATTGCTTTGCTTTCATGCTGATCCTTTGTGTTGTGTCAAGTTCTTGACCAGTCCTTACCCTAGACCAGTCTTGTACTTAAGTTAATGTTTCTGACTTCTCTCCTTTTGGCTGAAATTTTAAAAATCTCTTCCAGATTAATAAAATCGTCAGAACTTTTCAGCATCGTTAGGTATAAAAGTTCTCCATTCTAGTTGAGGTTTACCTTTCCGTTTGCGTGGTCTCAGTAGATGCATGCAAGGTGGATTCAAGAAACAAATGCACATAAAAATGATGCATAGTGAAAAACACTGCACGTGTAAAACATATATTTGTTATCTTAAAAGTGGTTTTACCTCTTGATATTGTTAGAATTACATGATATGTGATCATTGCGAAAAAACATTGCAAACAGTTCAGAAACATTACATAGAAGGGGAGATCTTCATGATTTTCAGCCTCCCAGCTGTCTCCACCTTGCCAAGGTCATGTTTGCTAATGGTGTGGTGAACATCCCCCAGCTTTATAATTATGTATTTGTAATTATTCCTTTATCATTTAAGTATTTTATTTTATAAAAATGAGAGTATGCAACGGCTTGCTTTTTTCACTTATTTTTATATAATTCCACCTCATTACAAACTGATTTACCGTATTCTTTGATTGGTTGATTATATGGATGACCTACAGCTGAGTTCATCAATTTCCTATCCATGGACACTTAGATTATTTCAGTTTTTCAGTACTTAACAAGCATAGACACAGGGAGCATACATATATTTCACATGCTTTTGCCAGTTTTCCAATAGGATGTTAGCCTTATTGTGTTGTGTGTTGCAGATATTTTCTACTTTGTCTTTTGATCTTGCTGTTCCTTACTAACTGTACATTAAATATAAAAGATAAATAAAATGATGCTTCTGAGGTTGGTTACACTAAGAATAGACTCAGATTTTATAAACAGCTGTTTTTGCTGATGCTGTTTTAAAGCAAATCAGGAAGCTAATTAATAATCTTGGTTTATGACCATGTTAAATAGGACATAGAATTTATTTAAGGAGGTTGCTATAGTAAAAGTGTGTTTGCAGAGATTGGGTCCCCTTGAATAGAAACTTTGGTTTGGGTTATCATTCCTGAAACCATTCCTGTTGTATATACTGTTGTATATACTGTTGATATACAAGAGTTATTCATTGATAAAATTGACATATTTTAGGAATGATGATTCAACATATAGACACACTGTATTCACATTCATCAACATTTCCCCCCAGATTTTTGGTGGTAAATTGAAATTATGTAAATCAAATTGTAATGTGTGCTTTAATGGAATTATGAAAGAAATCCTTTTATAAATCAAATAATCATGACTTAATTATGTCTAGCATATAAATATGTACTGAAGGTGTAAAGTACATCTTTAATTGTGTTGTTTAGACTTTTAAATTAAAGTTCCAAGTAAAATCTCCACTACATAGTGTTATATTTACTTAGGATGGAAGGGAGCTATTACAGATTCCTAAGCCTATCCTCCCTTGATTTGGGGAGATGTGAGAAAAATTTAAGTACATTCTGTTTAATCCTTTGAAGTTCATATACACATATAATCTCTGTGTTATGTTGTCTTAAAACTAATCCAATAAGCTTTTTTTCTTCCTGGCTTTGTAGTATACTTCACCTCGCAGTGGTATCTTCTGAGTAAACCGTCAGTCTGTGCTTAGTTAGCATGTGGTGAGTGAAGAATAATATGTCTTTTGTCTTTTCTGCAAAAATTAAATGTATTGCATGATACTAACCATTATGCTGGAGTTCTTTTGCTCTTTTGTTTAATGAAAATATGATTATGCTATGGGTTAATATAGGGATTTTCTGTTAATTTTGCTTTATAGATTAATAATATATAGATTAATAATCACCACCAGTAAATGTTACATAATTCTAGGAAATTTTAGTTCTTTCAACAGTAGTTGAAAGTTTCAGAATTGGTCTTTGAAATTTTGCTAAAGAATCCAAAAAAATCTTTATGTATTTTATATTCCTTTTTGTTTTTTATTTCTCAAGAATGGTCTTTGAAGTTAATAAAGATTATGAGAGAAAAATGAAAAATCATTTTCTAGATAAAGGTGCTGTATTTCGCGAATCCAGAATGTAAAATATTGTAAAGCCTTCTTAGAGTCAAGGCTAATCTGAAATAATGAGCACTAGTAAAATTGATTTTAAAATAAATGGCAGTTTTATTACTTCCTGGGATCATGCAGTATAACGAAGTAGCACATTTGTCCTGAGGAGGAGACCCTTAGGCAGCCTGCTCTAATTGAATGTGGCTGCTTTTAATTAACATATTATTACAATGAGGGGGAGGCATCTAAAAAGTTTGGACACAGTTGGCTGTCCTCACATTTAAACACCCCTCCCATCACCTCCACATATTATCCATGCTGTTAGTGTGATTTAGCACCCCTAAAAATTTAGGGTACGTCTTTACCTCAAACTTTGCAAGAATTTTCACAAGTGACAAATAAGCTGTATCACAATCTATAGAACTTAATTATAATTAAATTAAAGGTTCTCTGATTATTAAGCTAGTGTTCAACTAACAGTATCAAGTTTTAAAATGTTAATATATAGCATTTTTTAACGTTTTTGCTTTAAATATCCTTTCTGCCTACATTTGAATCTCATTTTTATTTTTAATGTCAGTTGCCTTAGTGATTTTCTAAAACTGTCATTAGTCTTGTAAATCCCAAATCTAATTCAATAAGTCTTAACATTTACCTTTGTTTATAATATTATAAATACTGTATCATGCTTGTTATTGCATTTAAATAGTATCATTTATCACTTGAGAGGTATACTCTGTAGCATTTCCGTTGATTGATTGTCTCCTCAGCTTTTAGTTTGAAAAATTTCAAACAAGATTTGTAAAAATAGTACAATGAACATCCATATACCCTCCACCTACATTTACCAGTTATCAACATTTTGCCAAATTTTCTCACTTGCTCTCACTCTTGCTTTCTCTCCATATATATTTTTCCCTCTGTGACGTTTGACAGTTGCTTGCAAACATGGTGCTTGCAAGCATTTGACAGTTACTTGCAAACATAAACTAAATACTTTACCAAGTATCTTTAAGAACAAGGGCCTTTTCCTACATACAATACAGTTACGACTCTCAGGAAATTTAATATTAACACAATGCTCTTATCTAATATATAGTAAATATCCACATTTTTCCAAATAATGTCTCATAATTTTTAAAATTCCAGGATCCATTGAAAGATTGCACATCGCATTTTGTCGTCATGTTCTTCAGGTTTCTTTTGAACTAGAAAAGTTCTCCCAGCCTTTTTTGGGTCTCTCATGACATTGACATTGTGCAGCATTATTGAATCATGCATGAACTTCTTTTCCTGCAACAGTGCAAGCTAACGTTTGAAAGTAATAACTGACAAAGGGTTTTAAATGTCATAGGAGATCTTTTTCTTATCTTCTCTACGTTTCTAGGACTAACATGAATGTTGAACAAGTTTTATAAATAGTAAACTCTTGGAGATAGATCACGAGTGGTGGATTATATTGTTCATTTACAAGTTGAGAAGACCTTGATACTCTCTCTAGAACTAAAATATATTTGAAAAGTTTGTCTCTATTACTTAATCTTTTTTGGTATTTTATTTTTATGCATTTTTAACCTCATACTTGATTTGACCACTGGCTTTTAGCATCTTAATTAGAGAAACCTTTTTAGGAAGGTTTAGCATCATGTTTCATAGCAGATTACGGTTTTAAAATTAAGTTTGTTAATTTCACGAGGCATACATAGCTTTTTCACACCAAAATGCTGTTATCCTCCGCCACCATGCCTGGCATCCTGGGAGAACTGCAATATGTAGAAAAATCATTACATTAGGGAAAAAGGAAGAACCTTTTGTCCTCTTAAATCCAGTCTGCGTTCTTGTGAGATTCTGCCATGTCAGCATGTTTACTCCTGGCTTTCTGCAGTCATGACCTGGTAGCCTTCAATATGTGCTGAAAGGTTGCAGTTCCAGATTTCACTTAAAAATACTGCTTTCCAGGACTGCTGACTAAAAGGTCATTCCAAGAACAGTAATTTTTAGAAGATTCCTTTAGGATTTAATACTTAGAATATTTCTGCTTCAGTCCTCATACCATAGAATATAATCTTGATATAATTTTACTTTAACTTGAAAAAATAAATCTCACGAAAGTTAGCTTTAAAAGGTTTTTCTTTCTCCCTCCCTCCCTCCCTCCTTCCTTCCTTTCTTTTTAAATTTTTATTGGAGTATAGTTGCTTTACAATGTTGTGTTAGTTTCAGGTATACAGCAAAGTGAATCAGTTACACAGATACATATATCCCCTCTTTTTCAGATTTCCTTCCCATTTAGGTCACTACAGAGCATTGAGTAGAGCTCCCTGTGGTATACAGTACGTTCTTGTTAGGTATCTATTTTATACATAGTAGTATACATATGTCATTTTCTTTCTTTCTTTATCCTAACCCTTTTTCTTTTCCAGTCATGGCTCCGGCCTTCATCTTGAAGAAGTGGGGAGAGTGATGCTGGGCAGGCCTGGAAAACTGTGCACGTTTGCTGTTCTTAGAGAACGAAGCTGTTATTCAGGGCCCCTCATGTAGCCAGAAGACCAAGAAAAATCTGACATTGGCCACAGAAAGATTGCAGACTGCCTTTAAAATAGATTATATCAGTGGAGAAACGGTGATAGTTTTTTTTGGGGGGGATTCTTCAGTTTTTCTGTTGGGAAGAGTTTTGTGTTGTTTAAAAGATACTTTGAATAACTTAACCTGATTTATGGGCTCATTTAATGTTCCTTTCTTCCATTCTTTTTGTCCCTCTTTTTAAAGAACTGCTTGCCTTTCCTATTTATTTTTAGGGTGATTTTTTTAAAAGACTTGTGCAATACATTTTGAGGTGGAACTTAGTGGACTTTTTCCTGATATATTAGAGCATTTAATTGACTATTTTATCCAGATTGATTTGTTGAATATTTGCTAAAGACTAGTTCTTTAAGCTATGACATATGATAAATCCAAATGGCAGTACCTCATTGTTTACTTAGCTTTTGTACTTATATTTTTCAGAGGAAAAAATACTACTGTAAATTGTAAATAGTCAATACATAACTGTATCGTATGCAAATCTGTGACTGTTGGCAATGTCATCTCAGAAGAACAGATAAATAAAGTTTATTTACTATATAAAATGTGCTTATTGTGTTTTTTCCTAAATTGAAATCTATTTCAAAATAGTTAAGAATTTATGTTGTATCTGGGTGAATATAATGAGGAACTATTTGTCAAGAGAGCTGAATAGCTAAGCATTTGGATTTTTTTTTTTTTTTTTTTTGCGGTACGCGGGCCTCTCACTGTTGTGGCCTCTCCCGTTGCGGACCACAGGCTCCGGACGCGCAGGCTCAGCGGCCATGGCTCACGGGCCCAGCCGCTCCGCGGCATGTGGGATCTTCCTGGACCGAGGCACAAACCCATGTCCCCTACATTGGCAGGCAGACTCTCAACCACTGTGCCACCAGGGAAGCCCAATATTTTTTTTTATGCATTTAATTATTGAGTATTTTTCTAATGTGTGAATGGATGTACAGAAGGATAGGCCGTGTGTGTGTGTGTGTGTGTGTGTGTACACATGACTACATTTATAATTCTGTTTATATTAAGGCCCATTAAAATTTCTGTGAAAACTTTTTTTTTTTTTTTTTTTTTGCAGTACGTGGGCCTCTCACTGTTGTGGCCTCTCCCATTGCGGAGCGCAGGCTCAGCAGCCATGGCTTATGGGCGCAGCCGCTCCGTGGCATGTGGGATCTTCCCGGACCGGGGCACGAACCCGTGTCCCCTGCATCAGCAGGCGGACTCTCAACCACTGCGCCACCAGGGAAGCCCCTTGTGAAAACATTTTTAATTGCCTAATATTTTACCCTCAATATTCCATCATTTAACGCCATGTTCTCTACTGTTGAACATTTAGGTTGTGTGTAATTAGTCACTTTCATTCAGTACTCCATGACGGTCTTGCTATTCATATTGTAAGCACACTGGAAAGAACAATCCAGGACCAACCTGTCTTTTTCTCAACAGCCTTTGGTTGCCAAACACGGACACACTTCAGAAGACTGTGTGCCAGGTTTGTCTGGCACCCTTTCCCCAAACATTCCAAAGATGTGACGCACGGGTGAGCATTCAGAGTCAGTACACTCTTAGAACACTACGTTTCAAAGCTGGGCTTCACCCATATTTGGTTAAAGTGTTAAAGCTGCATTGAAATAGCTATGCCTGAAGCATACTCTCCGTGGCGGCAGTGCGGGGGCGGGTGAGGGTGCAGGCAAGGCCGCGACATTCTTTCCATCCTCCGGCCATTGTAATAATAACAATTTCCTGGTGCCTTCCTTTGGGATCCTCTTTAGTCAGGCTTTGCTGTTTGTTACGTTCTTCAGAAGTGTCCAAATGCCAAACATGTGTGAACATATGACACTTAGTAAACAATATGGCCGTTTAAAATTTTACTCTGACGATTAAATGCAGTTAAAATGCAGCTATGGGTACATCTCTTATAATTTTCCAATTGCTTATTCCCCTGCTGCAGGAAGGCTGCTTCTTGCTTACCTCACACCCAGATTGGGCTGCCCTCCCCTTTTAAATGGGGAATGTGTAGTGTGTTTCCATGTCTGTCATTTCTCTTTCCACTACTGTGTGTTGGGAGTGAGTAGAACATATCATTTGTCTTTTTCATTCCAGGTTTCCAAGAAAAGTTAACTCAGGATCCAGTGTGGCTCATGAGATCCTGGACATTATGTCTGATGCTATGATTGGGTGAGACTTTTGGGAAGTCTTTGAGAGCATTAATTAATGTAATTTACGGGCAACCAGGAAGGAAATGAATCCTTATGACCCAGTGAGCAGATTGTGGTAGATTGGATTGTTGTTTCCAATTCTTCTCTCCCTCCCTATATTTGGGTTATGCATCCACATACTTCGTTATCTGACTTTGAAGTACCTACTGTTGTAGTGGGTGGAAATACATTTCTCCACCAACACTGAGATTGGCTGTGTGACTTTAGTCAATGAGTTTTGAGTGGACATGACTTTGCCACATCTGAGCAGCAGTTTTAAGAGCCCTTGCTTAGTTCAGCTATTGCTGCTTTATCACTGCCATGAGACTGAGTTAATGGGTTCTCCCTTAGCTTGGACCCTGGGATAGTGACACATTGACCAGACGTGTAACAGAGTGAGAAATTATTATTATTATAAGCCACTGAGATTTGGGGATCGTTTGTTACTGTAGCATAACTTAGTGAAAACTGACACATGCAAAAGAAAATATTTTTGCAGGATAAAGTGATGTCTTTAGTTTTTAGAAGTTTGACTATGTAGTGTCTTGGTGTGGATTTCTTTAGGTTTATCTAAGGGTTTGCCCAGCTTCTTGAGTCTGCAGGTTTATGTCTTTTGCCAAATTTGGGAACTTTTCAGCCATTATTTCTTTCCTTTTTTTTTTGGTTTTTTAAAAGTATTTATTTATTTATGGCTGTGTCGGGTCTTAGTTGCAGTATGTGGGCTCTTCGTCACGGCATGCTGGCTTCTCTCTAGTTGTGATGTGCAGGCTTCTCTTTAGTTGTGGTGTGTGGGCTCCGTAGTTGTGGCACATGGGCTCAGTAGTTGTGGCATGCGGACTTAGTTGCTCCGCAGCATGTGGGATCTTAGTTCCCCGACCAGGGATTGAACCCACGTCACCTGCATTGGAGGACGGATTCTTAACCACTGGACCACCAGGGAAGTCCCCAGTCATTATTTCTTTGAGTATTTTTTTTAGCTCTACCCTCTTTCTCCTCTCCCTGCTCTCCTTCTGGGACTCCAATGACATGTTAGATCCTTTGTTATAGTCCCACAAGTCCCTGAGGCTCTGTTCGTTTTTTTTCCTCCAGTCTAATTTCTCTCTGTTGTTCAGATTGAGTAATTTCTCTTGTTCTCTTTTCAAGTTCACTGACTCTTTTCTCTGTCCCCTCCATTCTGCTGTTGAACCTGTCCATTGAGTTTTTAATTTCAGTCATTGTATTTTTCAGTTCTAAAATTCCCACTTGGGCCTTTATATCTTCCATTTCTTTGCAGAGATATTCTGCTGCTTTGGTGAGACCTTGTTTTCTCATTTATTTCAAGCATGTTTGTAATGCTCATTGAAGAATATGTGTGCTGGCTGCTTTAAAGTCTTTGTCCGATAAAGGATGGGATAGAAATCCAGATTCTCTACTAGGCCTTCATTGACACCCAAGGTGGAGAGGGTCTCCTCATCACTGCTGGGTGGGGATGTAGAGTTAACAGTTGCCCACTAGACCTCCACTGAACCATGGGAGGGGTGGTAGGGAGGGAGACCTCTTTACCTTTGGGTGGTAGTGAAAGTCCACTCTCCCCTGGGCCTCCTCTCCCTCTACCCCAGCAGGAAAGGGGAGGGGACCTAGTTGCTGCTGGTGGGGGTGGAAGTCCAGGCTTCCCATATGGTCTCCACTGACATCATGGGGATGGGTGGGATTGGGAGGTCTCATTGCTACCCACCAGGGATGAAAGTCCCTGCTTCCTGCTCAACCTTCTCTGACACCACCCTGCATGAGTTTTGGGTCCGTCCTTATAGCTTGGCAGTTGTTAGAGGTCTAGGCTCCCCACTGGGCCTTTGCTGACAGGGTTGGGAGGGGGGTCATTGTTTTTTGCTGGAGGTTTCTTTTGGTGTGTGGCTGGAGTGGAGCCGTGGTTGTCTAAAAGCTTTGTGTCTTGCTAGGCTGCCCCTTTCCTGGTTCTTTGCTACCGGTTTCCAGGTAGCCAGTTTCTTCAGGTCCAAGTCTGCTGTATATGAGGCAGAGAAAGCCTCGGGAACTCATGGCATGTCACTCCTCAGGTCCCAAGCGTCCTGGCCAGTCTGCCTCCTTCCTCCTCTCCACCTTTCAGAGTCTTCTTAGGTTTGTTTTATATACAGTGTCCAGGGTTTTCAGTTGTACTTGGGAGGACTAAGGAGAAGTATGTCTACCCCAGCCTCCCAGAAGCAGGTCTCCTATGCAATGTGATTATATTTAGTATATATTTATTGCATATTGTTCCAGATACACACTTTTTTAATTAATTAATTTAGTTATTTATTTTTGGCTGATTTAGATCTTTGTTGCTGGGCGTGGGCTTTCTCTAGTTGAGGCGAGCGGGGGCTACTCTTGGTTGTGGTGCGCGGGCTTCTCATTGCGGTGGCTTCTCGTTGCGGAGCACGCACTTTAGGCATGTGGACTTCAGTAGTCGTGGCTCGCGGGCTCTAGAGTGCAGGCTCAGTAGTTGTGGCACGTGGGCTCAGGTGGTGTGGCTCGCAGGCTCCAGAGCCCAGGCTCAGCAGCCATGGCGCTCGGGCTTAGTTGCTCCATGGTATGTGGGATCTTCCTGGACCAGGGCTCAAACCCATGTCCCCTGCATTGGCAGGCGGATCCACTGTACCACCAGGGAAGCCCAGATACACATATTTTTAATAAATATAAACTAGAAGCATATACAGTTAATTCACAATAGTGGTCATAATGGTCTTCCCTGGTCACCTCCACCCAATCTCTTCCACATCCTCCTTTAGTTTTTTTTATGGCATCAAGTATTGCCTACCCTCAGTAAAAATTGTTGTTTTCTTTGTACTAGAATGAAAGCTCCAAGAGGCCAGGCAAATTATGTCTTGTCCATGGTTGTGTCCTTATGACCTAGCATATGTAGTAAGCACACAATAAGCATGTATCGAATATAAATGAATGAATGGATGGACAAGTGAATTAAGAAAGAAGAGAAAATGTACCAGTACCTTCTTTGTAATTAAAAACAAAAAAATTTTTTAAGAGTGGGAAAATTTTTAAAGACTTCTTTCTCTCTTGAGGAGGCATGTGGGAACACAAGGGAACAAGAGGAACCGAATTATGGGCAGAACCTGGACTTTGTTTAATTTGCTTTATAAGTCAGTTAGTTACAAATATTAATATTTTAAGGAACCAGTTACTTGTAACACATCAAAACTGATCAGGATACACCAGCAGAAATGAGTACAACTGGAAGGAATCGCTTCCCTGTTTTCTTTTTCTTTCTTTTTTTTGAGGGGCGGGGGCCGTACTGTGCAGCATGCAGGATCTAGTTCCCTGACCAGGGATCAAACCCACGTCCCCTGCATTGGAAGCAGGGAGTGTTAACCACTGGACCACCAGGGAAGTCCCCGACCTTCCCTGTTTTCACTCCTACTGTGTTTTCTTTTGGGATTGAGCCATGTTGGATTTGAAGATTAGTTTAGGCCCAGAGAAAGAATCTGTCCAAAGAGCTTAATTTCCCCTAATCTCTTGGGGAGGTGACATTGCATGCTGGCTGTGAGTGCAGGCTCTGGGACCAGCCTGCCAGGCTTTGAGTCCTGGCTTGGCCATTTACTCACCATGCCAGGGATCTGAGATGGGCTGGGACCTGGGACCCTGTGCTGCAGTGCTTGTACCTGGACAAACTCTCCTGGAGCAACAGAATACAAGAAACTATAAGGGACTAAAAAAACCTGTGTGCATAAGCAGCTGGGGCAAACTATGAACAATGTGATACAGAAAGACCAAAACCCAACTGCCCCCTCTGAAGTGCCGGGAGCAAAAGCAGGGTACTTGCACCTGCCCCCTGCGCACAGTGCCACCGAGAGGATGAGCAGATCACCTAAGCCACCCCTCCGGCCCAGCCCACCAGTCTGCCCCTACCCTCACCCTATTTAAGGGGCCAGCCCCCCTTGTGAGCAAGGGCAACTTATTACTTGCTTTCGCTCCCTTATGCTGCAACACGAGTCCCAATAGAGCCTTGCCTGAAATTCTCATCTGGCCTCATCAATTTCTACTGATTAAATGAGTCCAAGGACCCTGGTTGGTAACAAAGGTACAGATGCAGGAGCAGAAATGGCAACCTGCAAGCCCTTTTGGAAGCTTCTGCTTATAGCACAACCTAAGCCAAACTCAGAATTAAGGGGTGGGGAAAATCACACCATCTCTTGAAAGGAGGATTCACAAAGTCACTTTATAAGGGTGTGACTGCAGTGAGGGTGTGAAGATTTGGGGCCCTTAATGCGAACAATTTATCAAAATACTTATCAACTCAGTACGACCACTACCAATCAGTTGAGTTCATACAGTGTATCAGACCTGTTTGCCATCACAACTGTAAGTTTCCCTGACGGGGGTGCTTCAGGGAACCCGGTAGGGGCAGGGGCGGGACAAAAACGCAGGGTTTTGGGCCTCCTTTCCACTTAGAGCTGCTTGACTTTTATTTGTTTTATATATTGAGGTTTTACATTAGGTTTTGTTTGAAAAAGATTCTGCTGTCAAAAGGCTTTTAAAAAGTTTCTTTGGATGTATTCAGACCAACAGGAAGAGCATGCTTAGCCCATGTTTCCTTGGTCCCTGCAGAACTGCTTTTGCTCATCTGTGTTTACTCAAAGGCCACCATAAGAAAGAACTTCAGGGAGTCAATGATTATATGTTCTTTACACCTATTTTACGAGTCACCAATATGTAAGAAATCTATTTTACAGACAAGTGCCGGGGAAAGTTTCAGTATATTTTCTCTTTTGGGCAACAAGAACAATTTTATGTATCATGTAACGTTTCCCTTTTTGCTTTGGCCACATGGAAGCTTGGTGCCAAATTTAGGTCCCACGTTTCATAACTCTTAAAACTAGAATGGCCCAAGGAGCTTTTAAAATACAGATTCCAAGGCTTCAACTGCAGAGAATCTGAGCAGCTGGGCTGCCCCTGGTGGCTTGATTATTTCTGTTCTCTTTCTTTGCCCTGGACTTGTCTTCTGATTCTAATATATGTTTCCTCTGGCCCCAATTGTTCTTTCATACAGTAAGTCAGTCACTCCTAGGTCCAAACTGGCAGTGTGTGGGAGGCTGCTCCCAGGACCAGTGAAGGCACTGAGAGGCCTCTGGCCAGTCTAGGGGCCCAGCCTGGATAGGAGGCAGATCCTCAGCAGAGAAGGGGTAGAGGCACCAGGACCCTCCATGTCTTCAGGTTTGAGAAGTCAGGTGTCTTTCCCAGCGAGCAGCCCTGGGGGAGGTCTATTCTGGAGCTGGGGGCTGGGCCTGAGGGTCAGATGCCAAAACACCCTGGGCTCTCAGGGAAGCAGGACTCCGGCCGAGAAAGAGCCACAGCCCTCCAAGTCCCCTGCAGCATCTGAACACCTGCTCGCACAATCTCTACGCTGAGATTTTCACCCTATCGGACACCGACAAATTTAGGAGAAACCAAATCTCCCACAGGTTAATTCAACACTCAGACTTGGCCAAAAATTGTTTAGAAGGACATGATCATTCTCTAGGATGATTCTGAATTTAGAATTGAATATAAATGTTGAAGTGAAGCAAGTTGATGGTCCTAATATTTTGGGGTTATTTGTATATTTTTTTAAATAAGTAAATAGATTTATTTATTTTTGGCTGCATTGGGTCTTCATTGCCGCACGGGGGCTTTCTCTAGTTGCAGTGAGCAGGAGCTACTCTTCGTTGTGGTGCACGGGCTTTCCATTGTGGTGGCTTCACTTGCTGCAGAACATGGGCTCTAGGCGTGCAGGCTTCAGTAGTTGTGGCTCGTGGGCTCTAAAGCACAGGCTCAGTAGTTGTGGCACACGGGCTTAGCTGCTCCAGGGCATGTGGGATCTTCCCAGACCAGGGATCGAACCTGTGTCCCTTGCATTGACAGGCGGATTCTTAACCACTGTGCCACCAGGGAAGTCCTGGGTTATTTGAATTTTTAAGATAACTTGGCATATTAAATTAGCTAATAAATTAGCCTTGGATTCATTTTAAAAATTATAATTGAAGAATTGATTTAGATTTGTGATTTTAAGCTGAAACCTTATTAAGTTTATAAACCACATTAGAATATTTAACATAGAAGATACATATTATTTTAAGTTTTATCAGTTAGATTTATCAACCTTGGTTAAATAAGGAAATACTTAAGTACTTGGAAGATTTTTGGAGTCAGGTGAATACGTGAAATGCTTATAAATAAGATAAAGTATGATAAATTTATTAATGTAGCAATTTCAAATATAAAGAGAATTTAATGAAGTTATAAAAACGTTCTGAAAATAATTGCTTGAAATTTGGTAGATTTATAATTACAATAATGAGATTAATAAGCTGAACTTAAATAAGGTTCTACATTTGTGATGTTAATAAATTCAGTATTAATTTTTTTAACTGAAGTAGTTTTCTAATGAAACTTACTCTTAAATCTCTCTGAAAATACTAATTAGAATTAAAAAAAATTTTTTTTTCCTTCTTTATCCTACAGCTCTATTTTCTTTGGGTCTAGTTGTCCTGTTTGTGAATGTTTTTCTTTCTGTTGGTGGGGTTCCTGGTGGCTGGCAGTCCTTGGTTGACCATCAAAGGACAAGGTAGGTTGCCCTCGTGGCTGGAATGAGTTTCCCTTTGCATTTGTCTAGATCTGTTTGCCTGACAGGTGTGTCCCTGAATGAAAGGGCCACCTCTGCATCCCGTGGAAGTGGACAGGGCTGATGTCTTTCCCTTTGATTGCCTCTCTGTTTCGTTCTCCCTCCTTCTCTCCCTCCTTCTGCTCTTACAAGACTATTTGCCTTCTCTTTTACACACGCTAATAGCTAATGTTAGATTCACTTCAGGGCACCCACAGAGCTCACTACTCCCCTTTAAAGAGGGAGGACGGAGAAAGAGGAAGTGAGCATTTATGGAACATCTTCTTCTCACAGCATGAGGGACTCAGGACCCACTGACTCGTTCAAGCCCTCCCAGGGGTGTAGGTGTTGCTGTCCCATTTGACTCATTAGGGTTTTACCTTTAGTTGTTTTAAAAGGTGAAACTGGGCTTTATGGAGCCGTGACAAGGATGGAAGCTTGAGCAAGAAAATGTGCAAGGATCAGAAAATGTCAGGAGCCTCATGGTCTTGTGGTAGATGATATACAATTGGGTTCTTTCCTTGGGAGTAATGGAATCTGCTAGCACTGCATAACCAGAGATGGGTGGGGAGGGAGAGGAGAGAGAGTGCACTCAGGAGACAGAAAGAGCAGATAAGATGGTCATTGAAACTTTTTTTTTTTTTTTTTTTTGCGGTACGCGGGCCTCTCACTGTTGTGGCCTCTCCCGTTGCGGAGCACAGGCTCCAGACACGCAGGCTCAGCGGCCATGGCTCACGGGCCCAGCCGCTACGCGGCACGTGGGATCTTCCCGGACCGGGGCACAAACCCGTGTCCTCTGCATAATCAGGCGGACTCTCAACCACTGCGCTACCAGGGAAGTCCTGAAACATTTTTGATCATCAGAAGCGGTGGTTGAAACTTCAGGTGTCAGAACAGTAGGATGGAAACAAATTGGCCCTGGCTGACTCACTTTACACTCTGCACTGTGCATGCCTTATTTTCTTCAACTTTCGTGAACAGGCAGAGGTGAGGAAACTGGGTCACCATGGACATCAAGAAGCTGTAGGCCAGTAATCCAGGAGGCAGGATTTGAACCCTGAACTTAATGATTCCAGACCTTCCACTGGGCCCTCTCAAATTCACGCTAAATCGTTAGCAAAGTCACCGATATCCTCCATCTCTGCTCTGAAGTCTTCTTTTGCTTTCTTGATTTAAGTGAAACCCTTACTCTTGTCTTGTGACTCTGATTCCCCTGCAGCTTTCTCCAGCTTGTGTCGGCAGTGGGAGGTGGGGGAGGGGGTGTTTTTCCCCACGCCCCTTGGATGACTGGCCGGAAGGTCCACCTTGTTCCTCATCGTAGCTTCCAGACTGCAGGACCATGGCGTCCAGACTCTGGTGAACAGGGGGCCTGTGACCTCTTGAGAAGGGGTCATCTGGGGTTGCACTGGTGATGTGAGCTCCAGGGAGCAACTGCCTGTGTGTGTCGGGCTGGTAGGCAGAGGCGTGGGGTCGCAGGCCTGATACGGGGTGTGGTTCGGAGGGCTGCCCAGGAGTGCCGTCCTGCATGTGCACCTCTGGGCCCACCCCACCCTTGCTGGTCCTTCCCTCGAGGCTTTGCCTTCCATTCCCACGCTTGGCCTCAGCCCACACTCTCTTGTGCCAAGAATTGAGGTTTAAAGTCTTATTGAATAATCCTTCACCAAAGATGTGTTGTCAACCAGTGGTGACTGAATTCTTCCTGGTCACCTGTGGACATCGGTTGGATGTATCAGTTAATGTTTGCTGCTTAAAGCAGCCCCACTTATCAAGCTCATAACTCTGCAGGGTGGCCCTTTGGGCTGGATCCGCTGGGCATTCTTCCCATCTCAGCTGGGCTCACTCATGCACCCAGAGTCAACTCTGTGTCCGCTGAGACTGGCTGGTCCAGGGGCCAGGGCGCCTGGTCTCTGCTGCGTCATCAGCCCGAGTCTAGCAGGGAGCGCGTGCTTGTTCACGGGCAGCATAGCAGGGGGCTGGGAGCAGGTAAGAGCCCGCAGACCTTGAGGCCCAGGCTCCCACCCTGCACGCCATCGCTTCCGCTACATTCTGTTGGTCAAAGCAAGTCACCGGGCCAGCCTGATTGAAGGGCTGGGGACACAGGCTCCACTTTAATAAGAAGTGTTGCAAAGTCATATTGCAAGGGGGTATGGGTAACTGTGCCCCCCCCCTTTTTTTTTCTAGTGCAGTATCACCATAGGCCAGCATGCAGATCCTGCAGCTGTAAGGAGAGAGGGAGAACTTTTATCTCTGGGCCATCCCATCTTTGAGTTTTGTATAGGTCCTGGCTGTGATGCTCTGCCTGCCAGTTGTGGTGGGTTCCGTGGGGTCCCCTGTCCTCTGACCTTGGACGGCTGTGTGTGAGCAACGTGGCTGCTCTCACAGAGGCTTGGTGGAAGCTCTCAGAGGCGTGCTGGGGCGTAAGAGCCTCCCGATCTTCCCAGGCAGCTGTCAGACCTGGAGCTGGTTGGCAAGGCCTCAGCCGTTCATATCTAATCTGGGTGCTGATTGTTGGAGGTGGTTTTGCTTTGATTGTCCCTGGGAGGCAAGAGCTGCTCCAGGTCTGTGGCCATTTATGGGCAGAGCAGAGGCTGGTCCTCACTGCGTAACACGACGGAGTTCGTGGTGGGGGTCACGTTCTGCCCAGCGACCTTGGCAAGTCACCATCCCAGCCCTTGCTGAGTGCCTCCCGAAGCGTCATTTCCCTCCTCGTAGAGGTTATATAATTACACCTTCTCTCTGGCAATCTTGTTTTCCCCTCACTGCTGGACCATCACCATCTGGGTGCTGATACTGCTCCTGCGTCAAAACATAAAGCTCTCGGATTCCGCATCTTCCCCCACCTATCGCCCCGTTTCTCTATTCCTCTTTAGAGAACACTTTAAAAAAGAGATAACTGGGACTTCCCTGGTGGCACAGCGGTTAAGAATCCGCCTGCCAATGCAGGGGACACGGGTTTGATCCCTGGTCCGGGAAGATCCCACATGCCGCAGAGCAGCTAAGCCTGTGCGCCACAACTGCTGAAGCCCACACGCCTAGAGCCCGTGCTCTGCAACAAGAGAAGCCACCGCAGTGAGAAGCACGCACACTGCAATGAAGAGTAGCCCCCGCTTGCCACAACTAGAGAAAGTCCTTGGGCAGCAACGAAGACCCAATGCAGCCAGAAAAAAAAAAAAAAAAAAAAAGATAACTATACTCACTGTCCCTGACATGTTTGCTTCCATTCCCCTTAAACCCCTCCTTGGAAACTGCTCTTGGCCAGGTCCATTGCTAAGGCAGGTGGTCTCGCTGGGTCTCACCTGATTCGCACATGTGGCCCCTTTGTCTTTCAGGAACCCCCTCCCCTCACTTGGAATCCACTTCTGCCTCGCTGGCTGGGGCATCCTCGCTTCCCTGACTGCTGACAACCTAGGGCCCTGGGATTCAGGCTCCAGGCCTTTCCTCTCTCTTATCTGCATCCCCTCGGCGATCTCATACTGTCTCATGGCTTTAAACGCCCACTACGTGCCAACGATGCTCATTTTATATCTCCTTTCTGGTCCCCAGACTCACCGAACTGCCCATTCAACATTTCCATTTAGATGTCTAATTGCACCTCGACTTTAGCGTGTCCCAGACTGA
The DNA here is from genome assembly GCF_951394435.1 of Stenella coeruleoalba. NCBI lineage: Eukaryota > Metazoa > Chordata > Mammalia > Artiodactyla > Delphinidae > Stenella > Stenella coeruleoalba. Next base: position 56,547,188 of record NC_137156.1, read on the forward strand.
ATCTTGATCCCCCTAGATCTGCTCCTGCCACGTCACCCCCTATCAGTTGAAGGCTTTCCTTTTTCCCTTGCTCACCAACTCCTAATGATCACTGAATCCTCAGAGCTCTGCCTTCAGTTTGGGGGTTTGCATTTTTTCCTTTCTGATGTAACTATTTTTGAATATGTTAAACATTTGTGCAGTTCCAAGTCAAAACAGTATTAAAAGGTATCCTTAGAGAAATCTCATTTCCCTCCCGACAGTCTTTACCCCATTTTTCAGTGTTCCTTCTGGCAAAAATAAGCACATGTATTTATTTTCCCCTTTTTCTTACACCAAAATTGGCATACTATATGCATTGTTCCACCTCTTGCTTTTTTCACTTAACAATATATTGTAGAGATCACTCCATTGCACAGAGAACTTCCTCATTCTTTTTACAGCTGCATCAGAATTTCATTGCATGGATGTAATTTATTCAACCAGACCCCTACTGACAAACATTTGAGTTGTTTCCAGTTGAGTTGCTATTACAAATAGGGCTGCAATGAATGGCCTTGTGTATATGTTGTTTTGTGCTTTGGAAGGATGTTTTCAGGGTGGATTCCTGGAACCATGGGGGAAGGACACCATCAAGAGAATCTGGGAGGTGGCACAGGGTTTGTGTCCTAGTGCAGCCCCAGGGAAGGCAGAGCCAGCAATGGCCAACCTAGATATGGCCAAGGAGGACAACGGGGAAGGAAGCATCCCCCAGAGCATGGGGCCAAGATCCCAAAAAACAATGTTTGGGGAGCCCCTTTCAGGGGGCAGGCCTGGGGCCCACTCATGGAACATTCTGCCTGCTATTGTCTGTGTCTCCTATTGTTAGCTTTTGGAAATGGCTTCTTGGTGCTGTGGAGTTCAGCTACATCCTGCTGGATGTAGCCTGCTGGACCCGTCCATTTCTAATGTAGGAGTGTTGAAGTCTCCAACTCTGATAGTGGATTCATCTACTTCTTTATCTTTGATTTTCTGCAGTTTGAATACAATATGCCTAGATGTATGGTTTCTTTTATCTTTTTTTCTTTTCCTTAAGGTGTACACTTTATTGAACTGATCAAGTCAGTGTACAGGTAAGCCCTGGATGTCTCCACACCTTAGCCTGCTCCCGGGGGACTCATTCTCTCTTTCACTTCTTTCCTTCCTTCCTTCCTTCCTCCCTTCCTTCCTTCCTCCCTTCCTCCCTCCCTCCCTCCCTCCCTCCCTCCCTCCCTCCCTTGCTTCCTTCCTCTCTTTCTTTCTTTTGGCATTTTTCCTTCTTGGTGTTCTCTGAGCTTCCTGGATCTGTGGTTGAGTGTCTGACATTAACTTGGGGCAATTTCTCAGTCATTATTGCTTTAAATTTTTCTTCTGTTCCTTTCTCTCCGTCTTTCCTTCTTTTGATGCTTCCATTATATGTATACTGCACATTTTGTAGTTGTCCCACAGTTCTGGTTATTCTGTTCCTTTTTTTTCCCTGGTCTTTTTTCTCTCTAATTTTCAGTTTTAGAAGTTTCTGTTGACATATCCTCCAGCTCAAAGAGTCTTTCCTCAGTCATGTCCAGTCTACTAAATGATCCCATCAGAGGGATTCTTCATTTCTGTTACTGTATTTTTGATCTCTCATTTTGCCATCATGGGAAATCCTGGAACTTCTAGGTTGACTGCATGAATCCCAAAGAGAAAGCCAATAAAAAAGCAGGGAGGAGAAGGAGAAAATCTGAGTCATTGGGGATATCTTTTACAGTTGCTGGATCAAGTCTCACATGAAGCCAGAACTAAATCTGGATTTTTAATGGACATACCCAGTAAAAAATTCTTTTATATTATGAGTCAGCTTGAAGTGAATTTTCTGTCACTTGGTGCCTCAGAGAGTCCTCACTGACTCTATACCTCATAGGCTTATTGTGAGGTTTAAATAAAATTGCACTTAGCAAACGAAGCATGGCACACAAGTACTACTCAGTGAATGGTTACCAATATTGTTATTATGATGTATTTATTTTTACAGTTATGTGTGCTTTTTATTCCATATCCTAACATTGGCATGTTTCTGTTTCTCTTTTTGGTATTATTCAGTTTCTACCCCCAAAGGGGAGAGGCTGAGGGAGGGGACTGATCAGCCCTGGGCTTCTGACCACCAGCTTCAGCCTCGGGTCCTCCTTGCAAAACCACAGCTGGGGATCAACACAGAGACCACGTGGTGTGGTTCTAATTCCTCTGACATCTCATTTTCATTCTTCAATGATATTTATCTGCATCCAGCTTACACATAAATGTTTCCAGTAAAATGTTCCAAGTGCCTTTTTTCAGAAATCTGAATCCACATGAAAACAATGGCAACAAGAAAAAGGTGTAAACTTTCCAGAACAGGCCCAGATTTTGAAAATGTGATAAAGAGGTTATTGTGCGTCCGAACTTTTCACACAAGAATTGGAGGAGATTTAACACCAGGAATAATAAACCGAGGAAAACCAGCTAATGCAGAGCAGATGGGCCTGCAGGGCAGTGCTAAGCATTTCAATGTCTTTCCTCTTGGACCTTTGGACTCCAGATGACTGAGTGCTGGTTTCTCTAGCTCCAAATAAAGTTAATGCAATTGGGGAAACCATCAGTATGGCTGGTTTGATTTCTGGAGTGATTAGTGGATTAAAGTTTTTCAAGACTGTACTATGTGGTGGGCATTTGACATTCACTACTTGAATCCTGACCACAGCTCCATTTTACTGATGAGAAAACTGAGGTTTTAAAAGCACAAATCACTTGCTGAAGGGCCCATAGCCGGTATGAGAGCCAGGATCAGTCCTAGATCTGTCTCATTGCATACGCTGTGGTTCTGCAAACTGGGTAATAAGAGAGCAGGGAAAAGGGGTCATGGTCACACAAATTTGAGAAACTCTGTGTGTATATGTGTGTGGGTGTATATCTACATAGTAAAAGCCTTATTAAGGTATAATTGATCTGCAAGAAGTTATACGTGTTTAAACCATACAACTCAATAAGTTTTGACCCGTGTCTATCTGCATGAAACCCTCACCACAATCAAGATAGTGAACATCTCCATTACATCCAGTAGTTTCCTCGTGCCCCTTTGTAATTCCTCCCTCTTCTCCCTCCCACCGTTGATCCCAGACAATCGCTGATCTCCTTTCTGTCACTGTGGATTAGTTGTACTTTCTAGAGTTTTATATAAATTGAATCATACCAGATGTAGTCTTTGCCTGTCTTCTGTCACTTGGCATAATTTTTTGAGATTCACTCATGTTATTACATGTTTGTTCCTTTATAGGACTAAGTGGTGTTCCATTTATGAATCTGCCACAATTTATCTACCCATCTATAGATGGACATGGAGGTTGTTTCCAGTTTTGAGCTATTACAAATAAAGTTGCTATGAACATTCGTGTTCAAATCTTTATATGACGTAAGCTTTCTTGGATAAATACCTAAGAGTGGAAGGGCTAGATCATATGGTAGGTATATGTTTAACTTTTAAAGAAACTGTTAAACTGTCTTTCAAAGTGGTTGCACCATTTTACCAGCAGTGTATGGTAGTTCTCGTTCCTCCTCATCAGCACTTGGTGTGGTCAGTCTTTTAAATGTTTACCATCCTAATAGGTACGTAGTGATATCAGATTTTCTTATGGTTTTAATTTGCATTTCCCTAATGACTAATAATATCGAGTATGTTTTTCTGTGCTTGTTTACATCTATATATCTTCTTTAGTTAAGTGTTTGTTCAAATGATTTGCATATTTTAATAGAGTTGTTTCTTACTGAGATTTGAGAGTTCTTTATACTCATTGGATGCAAGTCTTTTAATAGATATATGTTTTACAAAGATTTTTCTTCAGGTCTGGGGTTGTATTTTCATTCTCTTGCCAATGTCTTTTGAAGAACAGAAGTGTTTTGTTTTTTTTTTTTTAAAACTCTGGTGAAGTCCAATTTATTTATTTTAAAATTTATTGAAGTATAGTTGATTTACAATGTTGTGTTAATTTCTGCTGTACAGCAAGGTGATTCAGTTATACATATGTATATACATCCTTTTTCATATTCTTTTCCTTTATGGATTATCACAGGATATTGAATATAGTGCCCTGTGCTATACAGTAGGACCTTATTGTTTATATCTGTTGAAGTCCACTTTATAGTCCACATTTCTTCTACTTCGTATTTTTAAAACCTTAGGTACCTTCTGGAAGAATTCTTGGCTTGATATTACAACTCACAAATTTGCTCTTTGGCAACCTATTCAGCCTATATGTTGAATTTTTTTCAATGATCAGATACTTAAAATCATTCATCATGGTTGCAACATGGTAATCTTACATCTCCCTGAGAATAGCAGTTATTCAGTTCAGTTCAGTCTATGAGCTTTGTTTTCTCGGTGTAATTGTAACACTTGGTAAGAGGGTGACATCTTTCTTGCACAGCTGCTTGGTGATGCTTAGCTGAGGAGTCATGTATTTGAGGACCCCTGTTGGCTGGTCTTTGCCTGTTGTGCCCACTTCGAGGATGAGGAATGAGAGGCAACACAGCACCACCGGAGGGCGCTTTCTTGGGGGCAGGAACTCCTCACTCCTCCCTGGTGCAGTCAGCCCCCTGGGACACTGTCTAAAGACTCATATACTCCATGGTCCTGCATGGAAGCGGGCACCTCTACTGCTGCTGCCTAGTCCCAGGGGCAATGAGGACAAGGCATGGACCTGACAGCTCCTACTCAGGTGCCCCAGCTCGTGCCCCGTCAGGGGCTCCAAGCTGCTCTTTTCCTTCTCTCCCATACGTACCTTCAGGCTTTGAGCATCGTTGGAATCACCGCCCAACTTCTATCTACTTCTATGCAAGAGTCCTCTCCCATGTGTACCTAAGTATAGAATTCCTTTCAAAATCTGATTAGACTGCCTTCCGTATTTCAGGGATTTTAAACATTTCTTACCTAAAAGGAAACCCCTTCCAATTTTCCAACATTATTATGGATCAAAAACACATTTGTCTCATTTCTAGGGCTTCCCTGGTGGCGCAGTGGTTGAGAGTCCGCCTGCTGATGCAGGGGACGCGGGTTCATGCCCCGGTCCGGGAAGATCCTACATGCCGTGAAGCAGCTGGGCCCATGAGCCATGGCTGCTGAGCCTGCGCGTCCGGAGCCTGTGCTCCACAACGGGAGAGGCCACAACAGCGAGAGGCCCGCGTACCGAAAAAAAAAAACAACAAAAAACAAAAAAACCACATTTGTCTCATTTCTAGAGACTTGTGATGGGAGGAGAGGCTGTAATTGATGCTTCGTTGTCCAACCTGAATGGAACCTGTGGGCAGTATTTGCATCTGTAGAAGAATCTCAGTATTTGAAAGGCCACCAGTGCAGACCACATATGCTAAATGTTGCCATGACAACTTGGTTTGCAACTTTTTTCTTTTGGCCTCCCCACGTGGCACGCGAGATCTTAGTTCCCTGACCAGGGATTGAACCCCCGCCCCGTGCAGTGGAATAGCGGAGTCTTAACCACTGGACCACCAGGGAAGTCCCTTCATTTGCAACTTTGATGTTTGTACATTGGGGAAAGTTTACCAGGGCCCACCATCTGAGGGGAACGCATGACCATTGTTAGAAATGAAAACCTGCCCATTTCTCTCCATGCTGGAAGGGCCACGTGTCTGTGCTACTGTTGACAGTCCCAGCTGAGCCCAGACTTTCAGTCATTCCCACCAAAGCACCAGACGTGTGAATCAAGCCATCTTGGATCCTGTAGACAAGCCCAGCCGCCAGGTAAGTACCACTGAGACCCTCAGGTGATGCCACATGAAACAGAACTGAAGAATTGCCCCGCCAAGCTCCAGTTCCTTAGCAGGCTGCTCAGTGCTTGAGCTGTAACAGCGAAGCCCTTCTGGAGAGCAGTCTAGTGAGGGAAGCAGATGACAGACCAGTTAATAACATTATGAAAGGGGTTGAAATGGGGGGAGATGGCTGGCAAAGAGTGCTTTAGGAGCACCGAGGAAGGGTATCTTTTAGCTGCACGTATACAGGCACTGTACACAGTGCACTTAAACCCTGTGAACAGTGGGTAGCAGCTGCGGGAAATCTCCAAGGAGGACATTTCTGGAGTCTTCACCAATGGCCCACATCTGGGAAACTGGTGAGAGGCAGATTTGACAATTTGCTACAGTCATTGTAGAGAAGGAAGCCCAGCTGGTGTGGGCCGCTTGCGTGAGGATGAGGTCGTGGCTGCACCACTGTGAGTTACGTCTTAGCCTTCCACAAGCTGTACCTGAAGCACGTGGGGATGTGAGGTCTTGAACTTTTAAGCCAAAAAAGGCTCTAAAATGGCTCACTTAACAAGGAAGCTACTTTAAGGACAGTGCTTTGAATTTTTTCTCTTTTAATCCAAATGCAAATAGCTATTTCTAAGAGTAAAAGGAATTGCATAATAATAATGATTAAATCGCTAACGCTTGTCACTGGCTTCCCATGTGCCAAATACTGTACTGTGTGCTTTAGGAGGCATATTTCGCTGAATCCCCCACAGCAACCCTCTGTGATCCTCTCTTTACAAATAGGGAAACTGAGGCTTGGAGAGGTTAAGGAACTTCTCAAGGTGACATACATGATGTTATGGCTGAACGTGTGTGTCCTCCCAAAATTCATGCGTTGAAGTCCTAACCCCCAGCGTGGCTGTGTATGGAGTAAGGAAGTAATTGAAGTTAAATTAGGTCATAAGAGTGAAGCCCCATCCCAACAGGATTAGTGCCTTTATGAGAAGAGATGCCAGAGAGCTGCCTCTCTCTCCATGTGTTTGCCCAAAGAAGAGGTCGTGTGACACATAGCAAGAGGGTGGCCGTCTGCAACCCAAGGGAAGAGTTCTCACCAGTCACTGACCCTGGTGGCACCTTGATCTTGGACTTTCAGCTTTCACAACTGTGAGGAAGTAAATTTCTGTTGTTTAAGCCACCCAGTCTGTGGGATTTTGTTATGGTGGCCCCAGCAGGTTATATACCTGACAACCCACCACACTGGGATTATGAGCACCAGAGCCCCTGACTCATCACCCTGAACTGCCTCCTAGAAATATCATCATTTGAAAAGTTTTACATTTTGTAAAGTGGCATATGCTAGTTTAAATTGACATGAGACATGTTTTCAAAACTTGACATTATCGGGACATCCCTGGTGGTGCAGTAGTTAAGAATCCACCTGCCAATGCAGGGGACATGGGTTCGATCCCTGGTCCGGGAAGATCCCACATGCCGTGGAGCAACTAAGTCTGTGCGCCACACCTACTGAGCCTGCGCTGTAGAGCCTGCGAGCCACACCTACTGAGCCTGCGTGCTACAACTACTGAAGCCCACACGCCTAGAGCCCATGCTCTGCAACAAGAGAAGCCACCACAGTGAGAAGCCCGTGCACCGCAACGAAGAGTAGTCCCTGCTCGCGGCAACTAGAGAAAGCCTGCGCGCAGCAACGAAGACCCAAAGCAGCCAAAAATAAATAAAATAAATAAAAAAATAAAACCTTGGCATTGTCTATGCTAACATTGTTGGTTGTTACTTAAAGCAGTTTCACTAAATTTGGATCTCTGGAAAAAACATTTTTTTTGAGCATGGAAGCAGGTTGGAAATATTGCACCCAGTAATAACAGTGAGACTTTTGGCATATGAAATACTTCAGTGGGAAAGTATTTGCTTAAATCTTTGCCTGCTATTATAGTTGAAGGTTTGGTGATAGTATTTGCCCTTCCCATGAACTTCCTGGATTTCAAAACCATGTGGAAGTGTAGCTTGTCTTATACGAAAAATAAAGTCGGAGAACTTTTAAAGAATTAACATCAAGAAATGCATTAAGCTAAGTATCAGTTATTTAGAGAATGATTATCTGGTGTGTGAATGATCTTGGTCCTTTTATTTCTCCCCCTCCTTTGACAATACCATGAGGATACTTTTCTTCCACAGGTTGGCTGCTGTCCTTCTTAACCTCTACTGGGAGTGCAAGCAGGTGTCAGCCCCTCGACAGAGGCCAGGCTGTTCTGACAGGCTTTCACTTTGATGAATGCTTTGGCTTTATGGGTGGAGCATCTTTTACATCCACTGCTGGCTCTCTGTAGACCATTTAAGCAGTACAAAAGGAAAGATAGATGATAAGGAAGTAGGTAGATGGATAGATGATCCATAAATCAGCAAGAACAGCCCACAATCTGAGCTATAACCATTACAGGTTTTATATAAATATATATTATATATATATATATATAAAACATATATATAATATATATAAATGACATATAACATATATATAACCAGTTATATATATATATGTATATATATATATGAACATATAACATTTCAGGTAAACATCCAGACCTCTTTTTTTGGGGGGGTTATTAATTTTATTTATTGCTTATTCGTTTCCTATTTCACCAATTTCCTCTGTATTATTTCCATTCTTTTTTATTTTTAAAAAATTTTAAAAATTAATATCATTTTAAAGGTTACACTCCATTTAGTTATTACAAAATATTGGCTACATTCCCCGTATTGTACAATACATCCTTGAGCATATCTTACACCTAATAGTTTGTATCTCCCATTCTTCCACCCCTCTATTATCTCTCCCCCCTCCCCACTCAGACCTCTTTTTATGAGCATGTATACATATAGATGTAACAGATCATCATATTTTGAGCATATTAGACCTCGTAGGATGCAGCTCAAACAGTGCTTACAGGGAAATTTAGTGTATGTGTATACACATGTATTATATATAGTATATATTTTATATAATATATATTATATACTATATAAAATGTATATAATAGAAAAGAATTAGAAAAATAGTAAGGCTAAAAATCTAAGCAACTATCTCAAGGAGCTAGAGAAGAGTATTGCAAATTAAATCCAGAGAAAGTAGAAGGAAAGATAATTAAGAACAGAAATCAAATAAAAATTTAAAATTAAAAAGTAAATGCATTATAGAAAGAAAACCACCAAAGTTAAAAGTGGGTTCTTTGAAATAATTAAGAAAATTAATAGCTCCTACAAAGACAGATCAAGAAATAAAGACCAAAAATACAAATTACAAATAACAGGCATGAAAAACCTGACATCACTACAGATTCTACAGACATTAAAAAGGTAATGATTCTGATAGTGTCGTCAAGGAAAGACAAGGGCTTGAACTGAACCCAGTAGATGAGAATGAGTTGGTGGATTTGAAAGCTTGAGGAGGTGGAATAAACAGACTGGTTGGATTGGGTGTGGGAGAGAAATAGGTGTAACAGTTTGTGCTGAGCTCTCTCTTAGGTGACTGGGTGGCCAAGGGGCGCCACTAGTGAGGCTGGTAGCTCAGATGGAGAACCAAGCTTGGTGAAATTCGGCTAAAACCAACTTTTCCCAATTTAATTTTATTGCTTTTTTTACTTGCTACCTAAAAGCCAATTCCCGCCCCCCCCCCCAAAAAAAAACCCAGAAAATAACAAGTGTTGTGAGAATGCAGAGAAATTGAAACTCTGTGCACTGTTTGTGGGGAGGTAAAATGCAGCACAGTCACTCTGGAAAAGTGTGGCAGTTCCTCAAAATATTAAACATAGAATTACTATGTGATCCAGCAATTCCACTTCTCGGCATATACCCTAAAGAATGGAAGGCACTTGTCTCGAACAGATAACTGTATACCTATGTTAATAGCAGTATTATTCACAATAGCCAAAAAGTGGAAACAAACCAAGTGTCTTTCAAAGGATCGACAGATAAAGAAAATGTGGTGTGTAAGTACAGTCTTTAAAAAGAAAAGAAATTCTGATGCGTGGTACAACATGAATGGACTTTGAGGACATTATGCTAAGTGGATTGTCAAACATGAAAAGACAAATACTGTATGATTCCACTCATGTGGGGTACTTAGAGTAGCGAAATTCACAGACAGAATGGTTGCCAAGGGCTAGAGGGAGGGGAGAAAAGAGGAGTTACTGTTTAATGGATATAGAGTTACAGTTCTGCAAGATTAAAGTTCTAGAGGTGGCTGGTGGTGGCTGCACAATAATGTGAATGTACTTAATGCCACCAAACTGTACACTTTAAGATGGTTAAGATGGTGAATTGTATGTTATGTGTATTTTATCCAGTTAAACACACACACATGCACACAAGGCTGGACCCCAACCCAAGGTTCTGAATCAGCAGGTCTGGAGTGGGATCTGCTGATTGGCCTTTCTATTGGCATTCTATTGTAGTCAGTAAGTTCTCAGGTGATGCTGATGCTGCCGGTGCGGAGACCACACTTAGGGATAAGTGGTTAGGAGGCCTGGTGAGTATCATGTGGAGGGGTCCTCTGCTTGCTCCCTCGTGGCTATCGTTGTTATTTACAACGGCCGGCGTTTATGGAGGGCTTGCCTGCTACAGGTTATCTCACAGTTGGGTGAAGGGGCAGCAGATGGGCAGGGCTAGAGTAGATAAACTTCACCCGGCTTCCTTTGGTTCTTGGTGTGAGTGTAAGGCTGAGAGGGAACCAGAGACGCAAATAAAGACCGAGTACAATAGAGCGCACAGCCGCGGGGAGAATTAGGGTCGCCTAGGGACCGAGCGCCCACGGCGCTATCTGGAAGGGGACGTGGGGCGCCTGGGCAGGTCTCCAGACTCCTCCGCGGCCGCGGGAGGCGGAGGGGGACTCGTGGCCCGCAGAGGGCGCTGCTGCGCCGTCCCGCCGCCTGCCGCCCAGGCCGCCCACCCCGCGGGCGCGCCTCTCTGCAGTCCAGTGCCGACCGGCCGGGGACCCGCTTGTTCCGAGCGCGCACACTTCTCGGCCGGACGGAGGACGCCGCCAGCTCCTGGCCGCCCCTGTACTCGCCTGCGGCGGCAGCTCGGCGCACCGCCCCCGGCCCGGCACCGCGTCGCGCCCGCGTCCGAGCGCAGAACTCCGGCCCCAGGAACCTCCCGGCCGTTGGCGGACCCAGCAGCCCCGCCGCCGGCACGTTCGGCGCCCTGCTCTCGGGGCACAGGGGAGGGCGGCGGCCGGCTGGTGATGGGCGGCCCGGCGGCGCGGAGGGGCGCCGGGGGGCTCCGCGCGCTGCTCCTGGCGCTGGTGGCCGCGGGGAGCCCCGCGGGCGCCTACAATCTGGACCCGCAGCGCCCCGTGCGCTTCCAGGGTCCCGCCGGGTCCTTTTTCGGCTACGCGGTGCTGGAGCATTTCCACGACAACACGCGCTGGTGAGTGCCCTCCCGGCCCGGACCCTGACCCCGGCCCGGCTCGTCCCGCTGTAGCCGCCAGGCCGTCGCTGCCGCCGCCTTTCCGGCCTCTCCACGCCGCCGTCCCGAGGGGGCGATTTAAATGTCTCGGTTGTGCGTAGCTCGGCCGCCGAGGAAAGGCGGGGAGGAGGAAGGACGCCGGTTCCCGGTCCAGCGTACTGCCCGGTGGGCGCCCGAGTCGGAGGGGGCCGGGCGCCTCCCCGCCGGGGTTGCCCGTCGCTCGGCCTCCCAGCCAGACTCGGCTTAACTCTCTAGGTCGCAAAGTAACTTGGTTCTTCTGCCCCCGTGGGCCCCAGGCAGCCCGGCCAGAATCCCGAAGGCCCCGGGCTGCGGAGACAGACTCCTCAGTTCGGGGAACTCTTGGTGACACCCCACCCGCCTCGCCCCGGCTTTAAGCCTCTCCCGCCGGCTCTGCGCAGGAAGCAGAGTAACCCCGAGATGCGAGGGGAGTGGGCTGGGTGTGCGTGGGTTCGGGGGGCGGGGATGCCGACTGTGTGGTCCCCCTTCTCGCTCACCAGGCCCTCTGCGGAAGCGAGCCGAGAGGGTCCGGAGGCAGGGAAGGGGGATGGTCCTGGACCCCAGTGACAAGTCCGGTGGGACCGGTGGGTGATTTCTGGGGCAGCTACCCTGGAGACCGGTAGAGGTCAAGGAGTCCAGTTGCCCCCTGAATGTCCCCTTAAGAGTCCCAAGAGGTGGGAGCTCTCCCCATGAGGCACCACCTGTGAAGGGGCACGGAGTGCTCAACCCCAGGGGAGAAGCACCAGGGGAGGTTGGTCTCCCCTTGGCCCTTTCCTATGGACAAGAGGGAATGAAACAGCCACAGGAGGGGTCAACCCCTCCTCAAAGAGTTAGGGTGTGGGTAGTTCCCCAGTGGGGCCCCAGATGACAGCTGGTCTGGGGCTGGTTTTATTGTGTGGTCACCAGTGTGGACATCCTTGGGGGCTGCAGGCTGGGAGGGCGAGGTCAGCCTTGTGTGTGCGCTCAGCATGCAGTTCTGCTCGGAACTTGACAGAGGCTGACAGAAAAGGGAGGGTTTGTAGATTCGAGTCCTCTGGCGTTCCTGGAAAAGTGGGGACTCCGTGACCAGCCAGCCCTTTAACAATCATGCTGTTTAGGAGAGCTGCCTCCAAGAAAACAAGTTTTTAAGGTTTTTGTGTAGCTCCTGTCCAGTTCCCTATCTCTCTCCCTACCATTTACCCCAGTTGCTGAGTTTAAGACCAGCTGTCTTTTCTTGCACTTGCCAAATCCCCCTTTTAAAGCAAAGCAGGCTGACACCTTTTCTGTGTCCTGTGTACTCAGCGTCCACTGTGGACTTTGGTAGAGAAGGTAGCCTGGGCAGGAGCAATTGGAGAACACATCCCAGGATCCTAGCCCGGGCTCCCAAACTGTGTGACCTTGGCACAAAGCATGTTGGGAGGGCTGTTAAAGATAGAAGGGCTGGGGCTTCCCTGGTGGTGCAGTGGTTAAGAATCCGCCTGCCAATGCAGGGGACACGGGTTCGAGCCCCGGCCCGGGAAGATCCCACATGCCGTGGAGCAACTAAGCCCGTGCACCACAACTACTGAACCTGTGCTCTAGAGCTTGCGTGCCACAACTACTGAGCCCACGTGCCACAACTACTGAAGCCCGTGCGCTTAGAGTCCGTGCTCCACAACAAGAGAAGCCACTGCAATGAGAAGCCTGCACACTGCAGCGAAGAGTATCCCCAACCAGAGAAAGACCCAACGCAGCCAAAAATAAAAATAAAAAAATTAATTAATTAAAAAAAAATAGAAGGGCTACTCTGGGCAGGGGGCTGCTGAGGAGGGGCAGGCAGGGGAGCTGGAGCACCACATGGGGTCTGCAGCTCCGCAGCCTCATGGGTCTCTGAGCTCTTTGGGCCACGGGTAAAAGCTGCCCCATTTCGGAAGTGGGGGGAGTCAAGAGCAGATCTGACTTGGAAAAAGAGTCCAGCCTGCTTTGTTTTAAAAAGGTGATGAGGAAAGGCTGTGTGGTATGAATATTTCAAGTATATTTCAATATTTCAAGTATTTCAGGGGTCCATCCACAGCCAGGCTTCCGGTCTCAAAATCGCTCTCTCTTGCTTCTGATACTGAGTGGGCTGCTCTTTTTATTGGAGCGCTTGTCCCTATAGTTTTTCAAGTACCAACTAATCTCTACTGCAATCTATTTAAAGCAACTTTTCTTATTCCCTGCCCCCCACTGCCTTAACTCTGTCTTAGTTTTTGCTTATCTCCTTGTCTTCTGTCCTCTTGTTATTTCTTCCTAGCGTCTTCCTCCCTATTCTTTTCTCTCTCCTCTCCCTTCCCCCCAGTATTCTTGGTCTTAGACCTTGACGGTTATTCTCTGCTGATTATGCTGCCCAGTCTTGGTATGCCAGTGGTCTTTGAAGCAAGAGACTTTCAGAATCTCCTATTTTCAACTTCTTTCTTTTCTCTATATCTTTAGAGGCTAGGCTTACTATGAGGCTAATGAAACTTCCACCAAAGGCCTCTCACTTGCACAGGCCGCTCCCTACCAAGGCCCTGTGCCTAATTCTGTATTTGTAATTTTGTATTAATTTTCTTAAAGGTAGTTGCCCTATATTTGTAGGATTCAGGCCCTGTGGAATCTGGGTCTACCCTAGGTCTCTACCTTAACTCTGGGGTTGGTTGCTTGACTTAGTGACTGATTGTTGGTCTCTTCCTACCAGGCAGTCCTTGGGCCCTGGATCTTTTAGCTTTGCTTGAGGGACATGCAGGTTGTTTCCAATTATTCACAATTATAAACATCAGCCGGGTAAACATCCTTCTAACAAAAGCCTTGCGGACATCCTTAATTATTTCCTTTGAATAAGTTCCTGGGCTTAGAATTGCTGGGTCAGAGAGGGAGGGAGGTTTGAAAGCTTTTTCTCTGCGTTTCCAGAGTGCCAGTGAAGCTGAAGTGTGCACTTTAGGGAACTGTATTTAACTTTGGAGTAATTTACCAAAGGGCTGCTCCAGTCCAATGGAAGAGCATAGCCACCTACATGAGGGGGACTTAAAATAACGATCACAGAGAGTCAAACTGGGTGTGGGAGGTAAGTGACAGACACCAAGAGGACAATGTGTTAAAACTCTGAAAGGAAAAGGAGGCAGCGTTCACTAAGCCTTGTATCTGCTGTCTTTCTTTCTGAGCAGAAGTTACTCTTAAGCTTCTTCATTCAGTCTTCGTGGTTCAGTAGTTTTGCTTCGTGCTAATTAAACACCTCTGTACAGGTGGAAGGATTTGTTGTGTGTAGGGTAAGGGAGGGAGGAGAGTGTGCAGGGGGAGGGGCAGGGAGAGAGCCCAGGCACGACAGTCTGCAGGGGCCGGAACTGAAGGGTCCCCAGGTTGAGGGGACCCCAGGTGCACATCACAAAGCTCCTGCATATGCTCCGTCAGTAGGACTAGTGCTTCTTCTCTAATCCCCTAACTGAGCATTCCTAGCAGTTCTCTTTTAAGTAATAATTCTCACTGATCAGAGGTCCTATCTCTCTGTGTAAGGGATGGGGTGGCCTCGCTTTCCGAGCCCTGGGGACTGCGTCCTGCATACGCAGTCATGTTGCATTGGGAACAGAGTCCTGGACCCAGCCTCTCTCCAAGGGTTTGGCTTGAGTGGCCTCTGCTGTGTGTCATGCTCTGGGCAGTGAGCGTTGTCCCCATGGCCAGGTGGACCAGAATATGGCAGGCAGTGTGATATATGTCATTTGTATCAGTTTGGATGCAAACATGCAAGTGACTCGGTTTCTTTTTTCCCAGTGACACCCCGAGGGCATCTCCCTGCCCTGAGCTAGCGTCCTTCCCTAGACTTCCCACCACCTGGGTCTTCTTGCTCCCTTTGAACAATAGCAGGAGGTGCCAGGGAACACGGACAAAGCAGATTTCTGTCCCCTTCCTTTAGACACGGACTGGTCCCTCAGCTGCAGGGCAGACAACTGTAACACCCTGTGAGATAAATAAATGCAGCCCTGCTGGCTGGCGTAGAGCCCCAGAGTGGGTTTCTTTCACACCCTCCCTTCCCTCCTTCCTCTTGGCCCCAGACGCCCCGGAGTCCTAGGCGGTTGGGTGCATTGGCTTCCTTTCTGGAGACGTGCTTCCTGCCTCATCTCCGGGGATGCATCAAGACGGCTGTGCTCGGGCCCAGAGCAAGTGCTCGGAAATGGAAGAGGCGCCGGCGTTTTGCTTTGTTAAGGTTGTTAGAGCATCGCTCAGTGAGGAACAGGAGGTGATTCAGAGCCGAGGGGACCATAGCATCCTCAATTTGCATGATGGTTGAGAATTAAAAGAACAAGCTAGATGGTCTGGCACTGCCAGTGCAGTTGCCGTGAGCCAGATATATTGCTGTCTAAATTAAAATTAATTACAACCAAATAAAATGAAGAATTCAGTCGTACAGTCATACTAGCCACATTTCAAGTGCTCAGTGGCCACGCGTGCCTCGTGGCTACTGTACTAGATAGCACACAGAACATTTTCACCGTCGCAGAAAGTGCTGGTACTGGTTTGGAGCAATGACTTGTGTCTTAAAGGGCTAGCTACACAGGGACTTCCCTGGTCATCCAGTGGTTAGGCCTCGGCGCTTTCACTGCCATGGGCCTGAGTTCGATCCCTGGTCAGGGGACCAAGACGCCACAAGCCATGTGGTGCTGGCACCCCCCACCCCTACGGCAAAAAAAAATAAAAGGCTAGACAAAGATCAAAAGGCAGTGTAAGAAAAGTCGACCCTTGTATTTGAGTATGAAAACTGAAATGAGGGAGCTTAACTAAAAATTAAGACTAGGCAGCCTCTTTTCATCCATCAGACATTGGAGTGCCTACTCTGTGCTAAGGGCTGGGTATTCAAGAATGAAAAATGCACCCATAGCCTGATGGGTGAGAAGGTTGTGGGCTTCTCGTCTTGTGTGTCAGGCAGAGATGAGATGTGGGCTCCCATAGGGGAGAGGCTGGTCCTGGGGCAGCCCTAGGGACTTGTGATGGGCAGAGGAGAGTCCTGTGAAAGTAAAACCTTCAGAAGGGGGACCCTGGGATCATGGGCCCCGCTCCTCACCCCCAGCCCCACCCGGCTTTGCGAGGAGACACCCAGAAATGATGGTGGTAGCCGGGCCTTCTCCTAACCTCTGTGGTGACCTCTCTGTCGCGTTCTGTCCCATGTCAGGCTCTCAGGTGGGGCTGTAGCTTCACTTCCCCATATGGATTTTCTGGAAGTAGCTTTTTCAAACCTCGTCCTTGGTTCTTACTGGCCCTGCAGAGCCTGCTTTCTCAGAGCACTCAAGAAGGGATGACACATGTATGAGGCCCGAGTTCTAAGGGGACCCGGAAAGCATCCCTTGGGGTTTCCAGGACGTTTCCCTGAAGATCTCAGGAGGCTGGCGAGGGTGCTGTTTCCTGAGCTAGTGCTGAACGCTGGCCAGGGGAGAGGCAGCTGTGTCCCTCAGGAGAGAACCTTCCAGGGCAAGAAGACAGACTCTTCTCAGCCAGTTTCTAGCAGCCCATAGTGTGAAAGTGTGAAGGGCCGGGCCCTGGCCAGCTCTGAGTCCCCGGTGACCTGCTGCTGGTCAGGAAATGGTCTCCTTCTGATAACTCCCATTGTGATTTGTCTGGGGAAAATGCCATATTCACATTTGTTAAAAGCAGCCGTGGTGTTCTCAGAAATCATTTGTTTTCAAGGAAGTAGCATATAACTTTAAGAAATCAAAATGGGGACTTCCCTGGTAGTCCAGTAATTAAGACTCTGTGCTCCCCATGCAGGGAGACTTGGGTTCGATCCCTGGTCAGGGAACTAGATCCCGCATGCCGCAACTAAAGAGTCTGGAACTAAGATCCTGCACGTTGCAGCCAAGACCTGGTGCAGCCCAATAAGTAAATAAATGTTCAAAACAAAATGAACAGTCCCATCAGATAGGATTTGCTGGGCATCTCCAAGAGGTCCAGTGCTTTCACAAGCGTAATAGTCCCCAGTGGGATCTTTGGGACAACCTAGTGAGTGGTTTTCAGTTTGCCAGGTAGAGAACAAAGGCTTACAGAGTTACACACCTTGTCCAAGGTCCATCCCAGCCTTGGTGATGCATGCACACTGGGGGCCTGTGCAAGAGAATTATGGGGGTGGGCGGTAAGGCCGGTGAAAGCACTGGGGGTCGGGGAGGAGACAGGATTGGGCAGGGAGAGCCTTGGACTGTGGTTGGGATCTGATTCAAGTCTCGCCATCTCAACACGGGCACGCCCACCCCAAGATTATAATCAGTCCCTGGGGTTGCCTGGGAGACGCATGGCCTCAGCTTGATTGCCTGGAGGGGGCTGCAGCTGGAGGCTGTCAGCTGACTGTCCTCTTGCAGCCAAAAGGCTTCAGGTGGTGCACACCTACCTCCACGGCGGCCATGGAGCCCATCCTGTGTGAAAGGCTGTGTTCGGAGATGTGAGGTGTGTTCTTCGGCCTGCGGTGTGGCTGGGATCATCTGTGCCTCTGCTTATCCCGCTGTATCAGTATTGGGGGCGCTGGGATTCTGGGCTGTTAGAATTGGCTCCGAGGCAGACTCCCAGGGTGGCTCTTCCTGACCTTTGGGAAGTCTCAGGTGAGGGACGGAGGAGGAAGAGAGCTCCCACCTTACCCTGAGCCATTGAGTCGCTGACGAGCACTTGGCTGGAGGGAGCTGCCAGACCTCAACCCTGGTACCTTGTGAACTGCAAAGCCTCAAGCCACGTGGATCTGGCGACCAACCAAAGCAAAGTGTTTGAGCATCACTTAGGAAGTGAAAGTGAATCCAAGATTCGGGAAAATCCAGTCTTTGAAACCACAGGCTCACTTGGTCCCCAGTGTCTGCTTTTTTGGGAGAACAAAAAGGACTTGTGAGTTTAAATTTGCAGCAGCAGCGGCCGCAGCAGGAATACACTTACAGGGCGCTAAGCCCGTATTAACTCACTTAATGTTCTCTGCAATTGCTTCAGCTGGCTATCATTGTTGCCCCATTCATGAAGGGGAAAACTGAGGCACAGAGACGGTGTTTGCCCAAGTCACATGGTGACACAGTGGTCGAGCTGGGGCCTGCGCCTTTGCCTCTCAAGAAGTCAAGAGTCTGAGTTTGGAGCTTCAAGGCACCCAAGCATCTGTGTCATGAGATTCTGTCTTACGTTCTTGGAAAAGTTATGGAATCACGGTCGTGGTTGCTTCCCTGTGACACCCTTTGCATATGCTTATTCAGGACCCACTGGATACCTGTGCAGAGATCCTGGGGTTCTGCTTTCCAGAGATGCTTGATCACTCAGTAAACAGGGACCAGTGATTCCGCCAGGGACGTTTGTAGGTCCTGCTGTCATGCTAAGTCTCTATAAGACAGAAGTGTCCTAGGAAAGATGGAGTGTTCTATTCCGTGTGTGCATCCTAACCTCCCTGGGCTGCTTTTGTTACCATCCCTCCACCTGCTCCATTGAGTCCTCCGGGCTCCCACGGCTTATTTAAGAAGCTCTGTTTGGAGAGTAGATGGGAAAGGAAGCCATGGAGGCCCGTGTTTAGGATTTACCCCTGGGTTTGTTAAAGAAACCCACACAGTCAGAATTTCTGTACAGTCGGCCAACAATATGAGAGCAAATCTGAGCATACAAAAGTATGGAACGAATTTCCTCCATCTCAGCTCATCCCTTGGTGTGTTGAAGCCCAGGTGATCTCTCCCACCCATTCTGGACTGTTTAGTGTTAAAATGCTGCAACGTGCACAGATGCCAGAGCAAAGTCGGCCGTGTGTGTGGGACACCGCAGCACTGCACAGGGTCCTGGCACCTCTTCTCCATCAGGCTGGGTCCTGGAGTGGATGTTCCAGACGCAGAGGAGTGCCTTCATTGTGGCCCCTGGTTCCCCAGCAACAACCAAATCCGTGGTCTGTGCCATAACGGGGGGGGGGGGGTGCCTGACTTCGCCCCCATTTAGGAGCGTTGTGTTCTTGGCAAGTTACTTCAGCTGTTTGAGCCTCATTCCCTCCTCTATAAAAGAGGAATAATGAGAATTTGTCCCTCATCACGTTGTGGGGAGATTAAATGAGATGATGTCTGCAAAGTCTGGAATGTAACATGCAGAACAGAGTAAACCCTGGATAAATATGAATAGCTATTTCTATTGCTACTTTGATCTGACATTTGAAGCTAATGGTCTTCATCCTGCCTTTAGATGCTAAAAGTTTGCTTTCAGTACATTTGTTGATCCATTTATTTATCAAAATTTGAGTGTCAGCGCTCAATACAGAAATGAATGACAGAGTCTTGCATAAGACACTGTTATGTGTGGTCTCTAAAATTTTGGTCATGCTCTACACAAATCTGCATTTTTGTGTATTCATTTGTATGTCTACTTCCAAAAGGATCTGAGATGGCTGCTTTAATTGGAGACCTGTGGGATTGTAAACCCTAGAGTTTTTAAAATCTTTTTTAAAATTGAAGGATAATTGACTTACAATATTATATAAGTTTCAGGTGTACAACATAATAGTTCAAAATTTTTATAGATTATATTCATTTTAAATTTATTATAAAATACTGACTATATTCCCTGTGCTGTACAATACATGCTTGTAGCTTATTTATTTTATACGTAATAGTTTGTATCTCTTAATTCCCTTCCTCTGTCCTGCCCTGTCCCCTCTTCCCTCTCCCCTCCTGTTAACCACTAGTTTGTTCTCTATATCTGTGAGTCTGCTTCTTTTTTGTTATATTCACTAGTTTGTTGCATTTTTAGATTCCACATATCAGTGATAACATACTGTATTTATCCTTCTCTGTCTGACTTATTTCACTAAGAATAACACCATTCAGGTCCATCCATTGAAATTTTGCCATTTGTGTTCTTTTTTTTTATAAGATTTAATTTTATTTATTTTTGAGTATGTTGGGTCTTTGTTGCTGTGCACGGACTTTCTCTAGTTGTGGCGAGCAGAGGCTATTCTCCGTTGCGGTGCACGGGCTTCTCGTTGCAGTGGCTTCTCTTGTTGCAGAGCACGGGCTCTAGCTCTAGAGCGCAGGCTCAGTAGTTGTGGCACATGGGCTTGGTTGCTCTGCGGCATGTGGGAACCTTCCCGGACCGGGGATTGAACCCGTGTCCCCTGCATTGGCAGGCGGGTTCTTATCCACTGCGCCACAAGGGAAGTCCCTGTGTTCTTTTTTATGGCCGAGTAATGTTACATTGTATATATACCACATCTTCTTTATCCATTCATCTGTTGATGGACACTTAGTTTGCTTCCATATCTTGGCAATTGTAAACAATACCGCTTTGAACATTGGGATGCATGTATCTTTTTGAATTAGTCTTTTCTTTTTTTCTAGGAATGGAATTGCTGGGTCATATGGTAGTTCTATTTTTAGTTCTTTAAGGAACCTCCCTACTGTTCCCCATAGTGGCTGCACCAGTTTATCTAATATATTCCCACCAACAGTGTAGGAGGGTTCCCTTTTCTCTACAGCCTCGCCAACATTTGTTATCTGTGGTCTTTTTGATGATGGCCATTCTGACAGGTGTGAGGTAAATCCTAGCATTTTGCATGCCTCTTCCTTTTCTCAGCGAGCAGGCGGGAGGTCACTTCTTTTCTGGGGAGCTCTGGCCCTCATCCCAGGCTCCAGGTAAGTCTGGGAGGTAGGTCCACACTTGCAAGGTGCTGGTGAGAATTTTACCCCCCCAAAAAAAGTAAATGTGAAAGTATTGACCTATTTTTCTTGGAGAAGAAAACTTTCACGAGAAACCAACAGGCAGATTTCAGGACTCAGGTCTCCAGAGCTCTGCAGCTTGCTCTGCCTCTTGAATTTTAATGTTTACTTGATGCTCTCAGGTGGGGAAGGAAAACCTCGGCTCTTTGCCATGTTTCCTTCTCCGGGTACATCTACCAGGACCTGAGCCCCTGGATGGGGCAGCAGCCTCTGAGGACCCTTTACTCCCATCCAGGGTGGCCAGGGGGGCTAATTTCTTTCCGGGGTGGGACCCTCCCCGTGACTCTGTTCTTTCCTGGTTGGTCGTGGAATTCTACCTATTTCCTTCTCTGGGGAGTGAAGGATTTGGCATGGTAAGGTGGCTTTCCTGGCACTGGCTTTCCCACTGCTCAAGTCTTGGCTGTGTTTTGCGCAGTAAGGGATGTGGAGTGATACCTGGGGTTTCCCTGAGGTGTGGTGGACACGCAGTGATTGAATTCCACTCCTGTAACTAAAACGTGGGTCCCCAGGGAAGTTTTCGTTTGGGGATCAAATGCCTGAAAGCAAACCTAATGGGTTTAAGGTTTTTAATCCCCAGTTGCTGTCCTCGATTTTGCTGTAATTTCGCCCTGCAGAATCACTTCTGTGGTATTTGTAGGAAGGGAGGGAGCCCTTGGGATGATGTCAGTTCCGAGCCTCCCCCAGGGAAGTAGCTGTGGTTCAGCCCTTTTCTGCCACCTGTTCCCAGGGGAATTGACTGGTGGTTTGCTCTCAGGAGGTGAGGGATGGGTTCAGAGTAGGATGGGAGGCTGGACTGGAGCCTTGGTAACCTGCTTCCCCACACACAGGTCAACCAAGGAAGTGGCTCTGTTGGAAATATGGAGTGCATTTAAACTGCCACAATCGGAGGGAAGGACTTCCCTGGTGGTCCAGTGGTAAAGAATCTGCCTTCCAATACAGGGGACACAGGTTCAATCCCTGGTCAGGGAGCTAAGATCCCACATGCCGTGGGGCAACTAAGCCCGTGAGCCACAACTACTGAGCTCACACACCTCAACTAGAGCCCGCGTGCCGCAAACGACAGAGCCCACGCACTCTGGAACCTGCATGCCACAACTACAGAGCCCATGTACCCTGGAGCCCGCGCGCCACAACTAGAGAGGGAAAACCCACACGCCTCAACTAGAGAGAAGCCCGTGCGCCGCAACTAAGACCTGATGCAGCCATAAATCAATAAATAAAAGTGGGAGTTCGGGGGGGACTGGAAAGAACATGCCCTCGGACATGGACACCCTGGGTTCAAATCCCAGCCACTTATCAGCAATGTGACCCACCGTTTCTGAGTAAAGTGCACACTAGAAGCTGCCTGACAGGATTGCCTTGAGCAGGAAATCAGACAACCCATGATCATAACTGGGGCTGGCAGATGAACGAATAGGCCCACATTTCCAAATAGGTTCGTGAACTGCTCATTAAGAGAGGCGGCACCTCATTATAGTTTTGATTGGCATTTCTCTAATAATTAGTGATGTTGAGCATCTCTTCATGTGTTTATTGGCCATCTGTATGTCTTCTTTGGAGATATCTCTATTTAGGTCTTTTCCCATTTTTTGATTGGGTTGTTTGTTGTTGAGTTGTATGAGCTGTTTATATAGTTTGGAAATTAAGCCCTTGGCTGCATCATTTGCAAATATTTTCTCCCTGTCTATAGGTTGTCTTATCGTTCTGTTTATGGTTTCCTTTGCTGTGCAAAAGCTTGTAAGTTTTATTAGGTCCCATTTGTTTAATTTTTGCTTTTATTTCTATTGCCTTGGGAGAGTGACCTAAGAAAACAGTGGTATGTTTTATATCAGAGAATGTTTTGCCTATGTTCTCTTCTAAACAGCAAGGTCCTGTTATGTAGCACAGGGAACTATATTCAATATCTTGTGACAAACCATAATGGAAAAGAAAACGAAAAAGAATATATATGTATAACTGAGTCACTTTGCCGTACAACATTTTCAATCAACTATACTTCAATAAAATACAAAGAGAGACAGAGAGAGGCTAACCTCTGGGTAGCACCACGCCAACCATGTGAACGTTCTAGGAAAGCAAGATGATCGAAATTCAGCCTGATGGGGAGGAGAAGGACCATCTTTCAGTTCCAAACCCCTGTCTGTCCTTTGGGGACAGAGCTTCCAATCTAAGTTCTAAGCTCAGGGCCACCTGCAGAGCATCGCATGCCTTTTTCAGACAGGGTCACATGTGTGAGTGGCTGGCACCAGAGAGGGTTCTCGATACCTGTTGGCTCCCTTTTCCTCCTTTCTAGCTGACGTGGGATGGCAGAGTAGGGGCGTGGGCCCTGCACCCCACTGCTGGGGTGCGTGCTGCACTTGGTGTCTTACCGTGCTTTGTGGGCTCAGGCAAGTCCCATGACCTTGTGTGGCCACCTGCTTCTCCATCTGTAAAGTGGGGATAATATCAGTGCCTCCCATAGGCTTGCTGTGAAGATGAAATGCAGTTGTGCCCAGAGGGAGCCTAGCCCAGCACCTGCACACTCCAAGGGCCCATTACAGGCTGCTTGTCCTTGTAATTAGGAACCCAAGCTCTGAGTTAAGGAGGAGGCTAAAATGTCTGGGAAGTTTGTATGCATCTTTAACTGGGGATGAGAGAGGAGAGCCTTGCTTCTCGGGGCCATCAGTTCATACGGGCCCCAGATGAACGTGATTCTTTGTAATCAGCGTAGGTGGTTCTGTAACACTTCTTAGATTATAAATCACCTGGGGAGCTTGTTAAAATGCACGTTCTGATTTAGCAGGCTGGGGATGGAGCCTGAGATTCTGCATTCCCATCAGGCTCCCAGGTGTTTTCCATGCTGCTGGCCTGAGGACCACACTTGAAGTAGCAAGCAAAGGTCCGAAACAGCCTGATGATTTATCCCTGGGAGCCTGTTGGTGGGGACACTCCTTTAGATGGTAACTGTACAGAGGAAAGAAACAACTTATTGTCTTGTCAAGAGTGCCGGGAAAGATTTTGGGTGGGGGGGACATTTGAAGTGGCTGGGATGTCTCTCTGTAACTGAGAACGAGAAAGAAAGCAGATGGCATCTTTCAGTGGCATGCCCTGAACTCTGGGCCATTGCCCTCTCTCGGGACCAGCCTGGCGAATAACCAGCTGAACTAACTTCAGAAGAGGCAAGCTCATCGGCTGGCCTGTAGAGCAGTCTTGCTGGCCGGCGGCCTAGGTAAAGAGCGGCACCAGGCTGCGGAGGAAGCCACAATGTTCTGTGAACACAGAGATACGGGCTCATCCTCCAGCGAGCCACCACTGTGAATGTCATGCACACAAGTGCACACACGCCCCCTTATCTCTTGCTTCATTTCTTGTTAGATTTGGGGGAAAAAAACCTCCTCTGAGCAGCTGATTAAGAGTTTGAACCAGATGGTTGTTATCAGTGCTTGATCAGCCCTTGTTAGGATCATTGAGTACCTTGGGCTTGGAAGGAAAACATAATTCAGCAGGTCCCTTCTCCAACTTTCGATTCTGAAATAAGTTTCTGCTTCTCTGTCTCAGCTCTTGGCTGGGAAAAGCAGTGCTGGGATTTAAGCTCTCCAGGGTCCTTCCTGCTTGGATACCTGAGTATCTGTGTTGAGAAGTCTGGAGCAGTGGCAGTCTGTGGAAGGTCTGGGGTTCCAATGCCACTGTGGGGGACATAACAGAGAAACAGGCCATTGTTTCTTGCAGCCATTTCCCTTCCTTTGTACATGATGAATTCTCCACCTTGTTTAGTTTTTGTGATTTTTTTTTAATAGCATGGATTGCAATTGGCGTTTATTCGCTGTGCTGATATAAATTCGGAGTTGGTGGGAATTTCTGGACCCAGGTCTGTCCCATGGGGGTTTTCTAGTGGAGGAGGTATTTTATGTTCCACAGCTCCTATGGCCTGCCATGTGGAGAGGTGGTGGGTGTTACAGTGTAGAGATGGCAAGCTGCTGATGCCTCTCACCTGTGTAAACACAGCCAGCATTAGAGAGCCACCCTTGGCCGAGCCCCGGTGGCTCTGGAGCTCAGCCCCAGAAGCCGGGGTGGAGGGGGGAAACTGACCCCTTCATGTGGCTTTCTTCTCACTGGAGTTTCATTTGGTGTGTCGTCCTGTATTTGAGTGAGAGCAGTCGCAGGCCGGCTAAGCTGCCCTCATGTGGTTGATGGAAGCAGTGTGGTCTGTGGGGAAAGTGCTTGCTAGGATTTCCAAAGGTGATGGGTTCCAGCCCCCCTTCTGCTTGGGGGTCCTGCAGCTGTGGCCCATCGTGGTGAGGCAGAGGCTGGGAGCTGCCCGGGGAGCACTGGCGGGTTGCAGATCCTGGGCTGTTACTGAGGGGCAGCAGGCAGCTTGGGGGTGCCCTCACTGCTGGGGGCCTGGCTCCTCTCACCCCTCAGTGTGGTATGATTTGATTCCACATAGGATCAGATCCAGACTCTCTGAGACTGACCTGGAAAGAAAGGTTCCACTAAGGAGACCCTTCCTAGCCTGGGGGTTGAAGGATTGGGCTCAGGGGACCCACGTGCCTCCTTGTGAACCTGACACCATGTTTCTGAGCCAGATTAGGGTGGTGTCCCTGTGGGGTCTGCCAGCCTTTGCTGAAGGCCCGTCTGAGGGTCTCAGCCCTCCGTTTTCGGATCTGGAGATCTCCACCCCTTCGCTCAGCTGGAGCGTTGGAGGGGAGCAGCGTCATTCTGAGACCAGGGTTGGGGTGAACGTTCGAGATCCCAAGATGAAGGTGGCTTTTAGGACAGAGTTGCGGGGGGGAGCCTTTGTCAGCTTTCTACAGCCCTAGGGAGGCTGTTTAAGGTCCTTCTAACCTGTGCTTTTAGACACCTTTTCCAGAGATGCATGGCGGAGAATGCTTTCCATTCCAAGGCCAGTGGGAAATGATCTATTTCATAACATGCCCGATAGCCTTGGGAGGGAATTGCTTCTCCCTTCCAGGCTGCTTGAGATACGGGGCAGCTCACGTTCCAGTTGAGCAGTGACTTGGCACTGCCTACTCTTTGAACATCAGCATGGGTTTTGT
Organism: Stenella coeruleoalba; assembly: GCF_951394435.1. NCBI lineage: Eukaryota > Metazoa > Chordata > Mammalia > Artiodactyla > Delphinidae > Stenella > Stenella coeruleoalba. Next base: position 56,573,136 of record NC_137156.1, read on the forward strand.
TTAAAGTTTCGTTGTACAGGTCCTTGTAGCTCAGCACCAACCATTCCTGACTGGAGGTAGTTAGTATTCTTTGCTACAGCTCTTCGGTTGACTGCTTTCCAGAAACAATGCACAAAACTGTAGGTCAGAATTGTTTTTGTAACATCTGGAGGGGAATGTGTGCCATTCCCCCATGTTCTGTACCCAAGTGTGTGTCTCTGTCATCTTGGTGTGTCTTGCTCTTTTCCTCCAGTGGGCAAGGGCCCTGCTGGGGACGACTCATCCCCAGGGCAGCTTTTCAGTTCAAGATGAAAGGTGCACAACCACGTTCGTGCCCTGTTGTAGCCAAACTCTTCTATCTCCGGTTTGCTTTGGGCTAGAGGACGCAGTTTATAATTCCACATTGCTGCTACTTCTTTCCTGTCACCCCTAAATGTACACATGTGTGTGGCAGGGAGGGGCAAGAGGGGGACATGGGTCAAAAGGCATTTCTAAATTTCTTTTTTATTTATTCACTAAAGTTTTTAAAAGGTTGAAGTATAACCCAGCCAGAAGAGTGCCCATTGACATAACTACAGTTGAATAAATTTTCACAAATTTGTATAAACACCACTCAGTTTGAAAAAGAGAACATTTTAAGCATCTCCCTCCAGGAGCCCTTCTTCCTGCTTACAACCCTCTTCCATCTCCCGAGGTAGCCAACCTTTAACACAACTGTTAAATTTCACCTACTTCTGAACATCAGATAAGTGGAATCAGGCAGTGAGTACACTACTGTCCCCAATGTCTTTTGCTCAGTGTTTGTGAGTTTCATCCATGACATTGCAGTTGACTGTTCATTGATTTTCATTGCTGTATAGAATTCTATTTCTACACCACAGTTTATTTATGCATTCTACCACTGATGGATCTTTGGGTTTCTTCTAGTTTGGGGCCGTTTCACACCCAGCTGTGAACATTTTGTGCATGTCTCCTGTAGACATATGTGCGTTTCTGTTGGGTATGTTCCTAGATATGAGATAGCTGGGTCAGAAGGTAGGCACTGTTTTAGCTTTCTTAGGAGTTGTTGAATCACTTTTCCAAAGTGGTCGTGATGGTTTACACTCCCCACAGCATGGTGTGAGGGTCCCAGGTGCTCCATATCCTGTCAGCACTTGGCGTTTTCAGTCTTTTTGGTTTTAGCTTTCTAGGTGGTGTGAAGTAGTATCTCATTTGGATTTCTCTGATAACTAATAGAGTTGAGCACCTTTTCATATGTTTATTGGCCATTTATCTTTCTTCATCAAGGATGTGTTCAAGTCTTTGGTCTATTATTCTATTGGTTTGTCTGTATTTTTGTTATTGATCTGTGGGAGTTCTTTATACATTCTGGATAGGAACTGTTTGTTGGTGGTATGTGTTCCCAACCAAACTCAGATTTTTTTCCAGGCATGTTAAAATCATAACAGGTTCACTGTAGGAGTCCCTCCCCTCTGCCCCCACCCCCCTCCAGCACTGTGTAGTGCTGGGGTATGATCTCCCAGGGAGCATTCAGACAACACACCCATGGTTGGGTGAGGATTTAACCATTGGCTGCCCTTTCTTAGTACCGGGTTGTGACCGAATGCTCTTTCTTCTTGATGTGCAGGGTCCTTGTGGGTGCACCAAAGGCGGATTCCAAGTACAGCACTTCCGTGAAGTCCCCTGGGGCTGTGTTTAAGTGCCGCGTCCACACCAACCCTGACCGGAGATGCACCGAACTGGACATGGCTCGAGGTGAGTGGATTTTCACTGCCAAGATGGGAATGGGTATCACACCCTCACACTTTCCTCTTTTTCCTCCTGATTATTCATCCATTTTTCCTTCCTTCCTTCCACCCATCCACCCACCACGTATTGAGTATCTGTTACTTCGTAAACACTGGGATACACCAAAGATCCTGCTGTCCTGGGCCTTATAAATTAGTAGGCAAAAGAGATATTAAACAAATAATTGAGTGTGAGAAGATCAGAGGGGAGGTGAGTATTTGATCTGATCTAGATTGGAGGGTCTGGAGCAGTGACTTTTACAATGACCGGAAAGATGCACAGCAGTAAGCCGGGCAGGTACAGGAGGCAGAACCTCCAAGTGGAGGAAAGTTTGTGCCATTTTAAAATTTAGAGCAAGCACAGCATCACTGGAGTGGTGAGCAGGGGAGCGTGGAAGCAGAGGAGGTTGGTGAGGTGGGCTGGGGCTGGACTACACAGGGCCCGACAGACTGGGGTAAGGTGTTGGGATTCTATCCTACGTGCAAGGTGGGAGGCCATTAAAAGCAATGTTAGGTTTTATGTTTTAAGTAGGAAAAGATATGACTGAGGGATGTTTATAAGAGCCCGCTTGGTCTGGTGGAAAATATATCATCTTTGGAGTCAGATCTGCCTGGGTTCAGAACCCAGCTCTGCCAGTTACTCACTGGGACTTACTGGGAATGTCCCAGAGCCTCTTTGGCCTCAGTTGCCTCACCTGTAAAATCAGAAGGAAGATAGCTATCTCATAAGGATTACCTTGAGAGGATTGATGAGATAATAGAGATGAATACACAGAACTGTGCTTGGCACATAGTCAGTTCTCAATAAGTAAGAGCTATATTTTATTGTACTCATCAATTCAAGACCTCACTTTCTTCAAAGTCCTTTCCCCTCAAGATCTTCTAACTATTATTTTTTTTAAATGAAGAATTGTCACGATTTTCTATAGCAGAAATAGGGGAGGTGTCCATGGTGTCTACGACTGGTTTGTGGGCCGTTACTGGTATATAACAAATTAAGGAGCTTACTTCGTAATATAAATCAATGTACTGCTTCCTTCCTTGAGAAAGTCTTGCTATGAAAAAAAATTGACTGAATTAAACAACATACGTGGTGGTGGAGTCAACTTGCATCTTGTTATCAGCTCCTTATTTACGGGCTGGTAATGTAATAGGGGCGGGGCAGCCGCGCGGCTGTTACCGCGAGAGCCGGAGCGCAGAGGTCAGAGGTCGCGCTCCGCCGGGTCAGCAGGGAAGCGGTCATCGCGGCAGAGAGTGTGGAGACAGAGGGGTCACGGCCTTCTCCCCCGGGTCCTCCAGGCCTTTCGGCCTCCGCCGGCGGGTGAGCTGGGGGCCCGGGGACAGGCCGAGGGCTGTGTCCTGCAGGGCTCCAGAGCCCTTGTCACTGGGCCCTGGCCTTGAGACAGCGGCGAACCTCTCCCTCATGCCCACCTCCGCGACCTAATGGCGGCGGCGGTCACCCTGGGTCGCAGTCTGCGGGACCTGGCCCCGAGTTGGGCGGCCTAAGGAGCCTGAGGGCCCGCTGGGTCCTGGGCGTCTGGCTCCCTCAGCGATGATGGCTGGGCGGGGTCTGGAGACCTGGCCCTGGGGACCTGGCCCTGAGGGCGCCGGCAGCTGAGATCTTCCTCCTCAGCCGGGCTGGGCACTGGCGGGAGGGCACTGGCGGGAGGACCCGGGCTGGGTGCTGGACCAGCGCTCCCGGGCAGGGTGATCGGCCTGCGCAGGGACCCCTCCTCTTAACGAGGCCTGGACCTAGGAGGGCAAAAGTTGATCCTTGCGACCTTGCCCCTTCTTGTCATAACAGAGACTAACATTTGTTTGGTGGACGTTTACAGCAACATCGTGACCGGACCTCAGGAACAAAGGATCTGACACCAAGAAGCTTCCAGAAACTAACCCCGCCCCTGCCTCGCCTTTCCTGTAAAAGGACTTTGCTGTAAGCTTTCAGGGAGTGTGGAGTTTTCTAAGCCTTGAGCCACCTGTCACCTTGCAGGGCACTGCAATAAACCTTTCTCTGTACCCAATTCCGACTTCCGTATTGTTTGCCTCACTGTGCATCGGGCACAGGGTCCTGCGTTCGGTAACAGTAACAAACACTTGGGTTGTTTGTTACGCCCTTTGGAAAGCAGACAGGAGAGTAGCATTCCTCAGTCCAAGCCTGGTTTTTCTCTCTTTCCTCCAGGGAAGAATCGGGGTATGCCCTGTGGAAAGACCTGCCGGGAAGACAGAGATGATGAGTGGATGGGGGTGAGCCTGGCCCGGCAGCCCAAGGCTGATGGCCGCGTGCTGGTAAGGCCTCCTGGGGGAGCCATGGGGAGAGGGTGGCACCCTGGAAATGAATGACCTTGACCCCTTAGGAAAGCTGAATGGCATGGCAATAAGGGCATGGCTTTGAGATTGCCTCTTCTGGACTACTACTTGGACAAATCATTAATCTTTTTACTTTCTTCATCTGTCAAATGTTAATAATGTCTGTCCAGGGTGCTGAGATGTTGTTATTGAAAAATGGCAAATGAAATGTAGGTGAAAAGTACTTTGCAAATCTCATTCATTACATAAGCATTTTCTTGTGGCTATCTTTTTAAATTGAGGTATAACTTACATAAAATGCACAGATCTTAAGATTAAAGTTTGGGTTTTGACATTTGTACACACTTGTGTGACCATCCACCCATCAAGATATGGAATATTTCTGTTGTCCCCAAAAGTCCTCTTATGTTTCTTTCTTTTTTTTTTTTTTTTTTTCCTCTTATGTTTCTTACTAGTCAACTACTCCCACTTCAAGGCAACCACTGTTATGATGTGTATTACTGTGGGTTACTTCTGCTTTTTCAAGAACTTCATATAAATGGAATCCTACAGTGTGTGTTCTTGTGTGTAAGGCTTTTTTTCACTCAAAAGAATACTTTTGAGATTAATCCATATTGTGCGTATCAGTACTTCATTCCTACTTATTCCTACACAGTATAATATTTTATGAAATACATATACGTTGTTTTAAAATAGTCATTTATTTCCTTCCCAAAGTGCATATGATATATTCTGATCTATTAGGGGCTTTGAGGGAGATGCAAGGAAGAAGATGTCTTTGCCCTTGAGACTTGCGATATGCTGGGACTGCCCAATAAAGCAGTCATTATTTAAATTTATCAGAATTAGATAAAAAATTCAGTTTAGTCACTCTAGTCACATTTCAAGTGCTCAGTAGTCACAGATGTCTGCTGGCTGCTGTGTTGGCTGGCACAGAGGAAACATTTCCATCATTGTAGAGTGTTTTATTGGCCTCAACAAAGTCTCTCACTGACCCAGAGGTCTTGTTTTGTCCATTTTTGTCTTTTACAGTTTTCTCTTGAGGTATAACACTAAAGTTCTTAATATGCACAATTTCAGTGAGGAGCTGGATGGATGTTTTCATGTACATGTACTCATGTATCTGACTTCATAGGCCTTTTCTTGGAAGCTGTATAAAGATTTTTGTTGTAAAAGCATGAGATTAAGACGGGAAAATAAAACTAGCTGCTGTTTATGGAGGGCTTCCTCTGGGCCACAGGCTATAAAGCTGAGGGTTTCACATATATTTAATCCCTGGGGGAAACAGGTTTTCCTTAAGGATCTAGGCAAAATGTTTCTGACCCCTCCCTGAAGAGTCCATTTTGTGTTAGACTTCTCTGTGCGGGGTTGTTGGTCTGAACTTCACCTGCCTTATCAGCACAAACTAAGCCTCTTGCCGTCGGACCCCTTTGGGGAGGGAGGAAGCAGCTGGATGCTGTTGCAGCGTCAGTGGGCCTCCCTACTGGACAGCATAAGTCCTGTGGAGGCCCCCATCCGAAAGTTTGCCTTGGTTTCCAGCCCTTTAATCACTGTCACCTGCTGCCCTGGACCCTCTCCAACCTCTGCCTTTCCTCAGACACGGTGGCCTGACTGCGTGACCAGGCCCCCATGAGGCTTGTCTGCCATCCTATGGGAAGGAGGGGAAGAAGCTGATCCATCTATAAATCAGACTGGCCCTGAGGTCAATATTAAGAACAAAGGAGGTGGTGGCCTGGTGACAGCAGAATACGTAGGGTTCCTGAGAACCTTGAACCTAGATCCAGTGGTTAGTCCCGTGAAACATGTCCCCTCCCCATGGAAGGATGACCTCCACGTGGCTGAGAGCTTATTTCCAGAGGGTTCTGCACTTTTCCAAATGAGTATCAGGAGGGGGCCATCTCTGTGGACATGAAGAGCAATGAGGATCACGGGGACAGTTGAGCCAAAGAAGCTAAGAAGGCAGAGCTGGAGGGTTTGTGCCAATGGTGCTGTGATTATCCTGTTCTAATTCATTGCATGCAAAGCTAATTTTCTCATCTTTTACACAGTTACTGCATCATCTATTTAGTAAGCCACTCCGGGGGGTGGGGTGGGGAAGGACGGGCATGCAGCAGCATCTGCTTTCCTCATGGCTTTTTAATATTGTGGTCAAAAACAACATGAAATTTACCATCGTATCCATTGTTACATGTATAGTATAGTAGTGTTAACTATATATACATCATTGTAGAGCAGACTTCTAGAACTTTTTCATCTCGCAAAACAAACTCTAAACTCATCGAACAATAAGTCGCCTTCTCCCCCTCCCCCCCAACTTCCTTTTCTTGAGAGTTTGGCAACTTTACATACTGCATGATTCCATTTGTATGAGGCATTTGTCTTTTTTGTGTGTGTGTGAGTTAAAATTTTTTACTTAAAAATGTTGCATATATTCTGTTTTTTCACTTAATGTTACATTTTTATTATTTATTTTTTAATTTTTAATAAATTTATTTATTTATTTACTTTTGGCTGTGTTGCGTCTTCGTTGCTGCACGCGGGCTTTCTCTAGTTGTGGCGAGCGGGGGCTGCTCTTCGTTGCAGTGCGCAGGCTTCTCCTTACAGTGGCTTCTCTTGTTGCGGAGCACGGGCTCTAGGCGCATGGGTCTCAGTAGTGGTGGCACGTGGGCTCAGTAATTGAGGCTCGCGGGCTCTAGAGCGCAGGCTCAGCAGTTGTGGCTCACGGGCTTAGTTGCTACGCGGCATGTGGGATCTTCCCGGACCAGGGCTCGGACCTGTGTCCCCTGCATTGGCAGGCGAATTCTTAACCACTGCGCCACCAGGGAATCCCCGATGTTACATTTTTAAAGTTTTGTCAATGTGGTTAATATTCTCTGTAGTATCCTGTTTTTTTTTTTTTTTTTTTTGGGTTGACTGGCTGATTTCACTTGGCATAGTGTTCTCAAGTTTCATGCATATTGTAGCATAGGACAGGATTTCCTTAATTTTTAAGGCTCAATAATATTTCACTGTATGTATGTACTACATATTCTTTATCCATTCATCCATTGATGGATATTTGGGTTGCTTCTACGTCTGTTTTTTTGGCCATGCCGCTCAGCATGCAGGATCTTAGTTCCCTGACCAGGGATCGAACCTGGGCCCCCTGCAGTGGAAGGGCAGAGTTCCAACCACTGGACCGCCAGGGAAGTCGTGCTTCCACATGTTGGCTATTGTCAATAATGCTGCTATGAACATGGGTGTGCAAATCTCTCTTCAAGATCCTGTTTTCAGTTCTTTTGTATATAAACCCAGAAGTGGGATTGCTAAATCCTATGGTAATTCTATTTTTAATTTTTTGAGGAACCTCTATATTGTTTTCCACAGTAGCTGTACCATTTTACATCCCCACAAACAATGCATAAGAGGAGGGTTCCAGTTTCTCCATGTCCTTGTCAACACTTTTTTTTTATGATGGCCCTCTTAATGGGTATGAGATTGTATCTCATTGTGATTTGTATTTCCCTAATGATTAGTGATGTTGAGCATCTTTTCATGTGCTGGTTGGCCATTTGTATGTCTTCTTTGGAGAAATGTCTGTTCAAGTTCTTTGCTTATTTTTTTATTTTTATTTTTTTGTGGTATGCGGGCCTCTCACTGTTGTGGCCGCTCCCGTTGCGGAGCGCAGACTCAGTGGCCATGGCTCACAGGCCTAGCTGCTCCGTGGCATGTGGGATCTTCCCAGACCGGGGCACGAACCCGTGTTCCCTGCGTTGGCAGGCGGACTCTCACCCACTGCGCCACCAGGGAAGCCCTCTTTGCTTATTTTTAAATTGGATTTTATTTTGTTAAGTTGTTCTCGTGGCATTTTGCACGTGTGCCATCTTGCCAGGAAACGTCTGTCCCCAGTCCCCTCTGTCCTCCCTGGTTTAGACTCTGCCACCTCCATGACTCCATGAAGTCATCAGTGACGGTGCTGTCTAGAACAAGCTTGGCATCTTTTGTGTCATTAGGAACTCAGCATATTGTCGTTACCTTATGTGCATGACTTATTTTGTGTATATGTCCTTTTTAATGGAAATCACTTGGGTATAGAGACTTTTTAATGGAAATCACTTGGGTATAGAGAATCTTCTACCCTTTTAACTCTCAGCACATGGAGAAGGTCTCTCTAAGGAATGGGTCTGAAAGTGTGTTTGAATAATGTAGGGGCTGAGCGTCAATGTTAAAACAATTAGAAACCAAATTAGTTGCCATCTCTTCTTGGTGGCTGATTCTAAGCAGTTGATGGAAGCTTGAGGAAAAGGCTGTAAGTTGCCCCTAGGAAATGACAGGTGACAACAGGGTACAAGGAGTGGCCACCTAGTCCATATTCATGTTTTGGAGGCTTCATATCCATTTGCTTTTTCTTTAATATCTTATTTCTACCTGTCAAAGCTTTCTGGGAGGCAGGTATTTATTTTAAAATTAAGAACAGGAAGATATGTGTTATTCAAATATGTTTTTTTTTTACATTTTTATTGGAGTATAATTGCTTTACAATGGTGTATTAGTTTCTGCTTTATAACAAAGTGAATCAGTTATACATATACATATGCTCCCATATCTCTTCCCTCTTGCGTCTCCCTCCCTCCCACCCTCCCTATCCCACCCCTCCGGGCGGTCACAAAGCACCAAGCTGATCTCCCTGTGCTATGCGGCTGCTTCCCACTAGCTTTCTACCTTACCTTTGGTAGTGTATATATGTCCATGCCTCTCTCTCGCTTTGTCACAGCTTACCCTTCCCCCTCCCCATATCCTCAAGTCCATTCTCTAGTAGGTCTGTGTCTTTATTCCTGTCTTACCCCTAGGTTCTTCATGACATTTTTTTTCTTAAATTCCATATATATGTGTTAGCATACGGTATTTGTCTTTGTCTTTCTGACTTACTTCACTCTGTATGACAGACTCTAGGTCTATCCACCTCATTACAGATAGCTCAGTTTCATTTCTTTTTATGGCTGAGTAATATTCCATTGTATATATGTGCCACATCTTCTTTTTTTTTTTTTGTGGTACGCGGGCCTCTCACTGCTGTGGCCCCTCCCGTTGCGGAGCACAGGCTCCGGACGTGCAGGCTCAGTGGCCATGGCTCACGGGCCCAGCTGCTCCGCGGCATGTGGGATCTTCCCGGACTGGGGCACGAACCCGTGTCCCCTGCATCGGCAGGCGGACTCTCAACCACTGCGCCACCAGGGAAGCCCCTGCCACATCTTCTTTATCCATTCATCCGATGATGGACACTTAGGTTGTTTCCATCTCCGAGCTATTATAAATAGAGCTACAATGAACATTTTGGTACATGACTCTTTTTGAATTATGGTTTTCTCAGGGTATATGCCCAGTAGTGGGATTGCTGGGTCATATGGTAGTTCTATTTGTAGTTTTCTAAGGAACCTCCGTTCTGTTCTCCATAGTGGCTGAACCAATTGACATTCCCACCAGCAGTGCAAGAGTGTTGCCTTTTCTCCACACCCTCTCCAGCATTTATTGTTTCTAGATTTTTTGATGATGGCCATTCTGACCGGTGTGAGATGATATCTCATTGTAGTTTTGATTTGCATTTCTCTAATGATTAATGATGTTGAGCATTCTTTCATGTGTTTGTTGGCAGTCTGTATATCTTCTTTGGAGAAATGTCTATTTAGGTCTTCTGCCCATTTTTGGATTGGGTTGTTTGTTTTTTGGTTATTGAGCTGCATGAGCTGCTTATACATTTTGGAGATTAATCCTTTGTCAGTTGCTTCATTTGCAAATATTTTTTCCCATTCTGAGGGTTATCTTTTGGTCTTGTTTATGGTTTCCTTTGCTGTGCAAAAGCTTTGAAGTTTCATTAGGTCCCATTTGTTTATTTTTGTTTTTATTTCCATTTCTCTAGGAGGTGGGTCAAAAAGGATCTTGCTGTGATTTATGTCATAGAGTGTTCTGCCTATGTTTTCCTCTAAGAGTTTGATAGTTTCTGGCCTTACATTTAGGTCTTTAATCCATTTTGAGCTTATTTTTGTGTATGGTGTTAGGGAGTGATCTAATCTCATACTTTTACATGTACTTGTCCAGTTTTCCCAGCACCACTTATTGAAGAGGCTCTCCTTTCTCCACTGTACTCAAATATGTTTTGAGAACTTGGGAGGTGCCTGGGGGTGTGGGCATGACACCTGTATCCCCAAGGAGCATAATATTGGATTCCAAGGTTGGGCTTGAAGAGGGAAAGGTTGGATGACTTTTTTTGAAAATGGCATCTGGTGCTGATTTCAAAGTAAAGAACAGATAGAGGGGCTTCCCTGGTGGCGCATTGGTTAAGAATCCGCCTGCCAATGCAGGGGACACGGGTTTGAGCCCTGGTCTGGGAAGATCCCACATGCCGCAGAGCAACTAAGACCGTGTGCCACAACAACTGAGCCTGCGCTCTGGAGCCCGCGAGCCACAACTACTGAGCCAGCATGCCACAACTACTGAAGCCCGCGTGCCTAGAGCCCGTGCTCCGCAACGAGAGAAGCCACTGCAATGAGAAGCCCGCACACAAGAGTAGCCTGCGCTCGCTGCAACTAGAGAAAAGCCTGTGCGCAGCAACGAAAACCCAACACAGCCAAAAATAAAATAATAAAATAAATAAATTAAAAAAAAAACAAAACAGAGTTTGAAAGCTGTGACAGGGAGTCAAGTATCTCGATGACACATGGCATTTTCTGGCCTCATGGACCGGCAGCCAGCTGTGGCAAGACCCAGGACGTTGGGCTGGTCTGGCAGGCTGCCCTTGGCTCAGTACCTACCAGTCTCGGATCCACATACATTGTGGTTCCTTCCATTGCCCCAGGAAAGAAATGATACTTGGAGTGAACACAACATTGGGATTAGAGGCAAGCCTCTTCCCTTCCAGATGCACTTCCAGATGCAGATGATAGTTTAAGAAGTTGGGGGGGAAAAAATCACTTCTGGTAATAACCACTCAACAAACCCAGTACAGGCACTGAGTCGTCTCTTGGACCTGGGAGGGCAGCTCACAATGTTCAAGTCTGACATTTCTGCTTTTCAGCAGAGTCTGCAAGCCTCAGACAACAACTGAAGTCAGCATCTAGCTGACTTCTGGGAGGAAGCGGTGTTCCCCAGCTCTATCTCTTGGCTGTTTCCTTTCCGAGCATCAGGGCAGTTGCTATCTATTCACCACTTCTCATCTGTCCATTTTTTCAAAGCCACAGGATACACTTTTGCATTTACTTCTGTTGCTTTGTTTCCTGATTTTTTTTTTTTAAGTGAACTTTTTGCTGAGCTTTAACATCCATGCAGGAAAGTGCACAAATCATCTGTGTACATCTAGATGAGTTTTCAGTAGGTGAACATTTTCAGAATGAGTTTCCCAGAACCCCAGAAGTCACCTTCCCTGGACCTCCCAGGCCATTCCCTCCTCCCTTGGAGTGGAAGGTTCTTTGGGGGGTGGAATCTGTGGCATCAGGGCCCTGATCCCCTCCATCCCCTGTTCTCAGTGGCCCAGGGCCTGGCCCAGCCTGTGCTGAATGGACCCGAGGCATGGGAAAGCTCTGGCCATCTGTGCATGACAAATGCATGTGTAAGAGGGTGAGGAGGGGGTAGTAGTGGTGGTAGGGCAGTGCGGCGTGGTGTGGGGGGAGACGTACATGCTGTTGTGGCTGAGCCATCGGAAAGGCCCAGTACCCACCACCCCCAGGAAGGACATGTGTTTCCATACAAGAAAGCCCTTTGAAATATACTCATCTCTTTATCCTTTTGGGAGGAAGAACAACCCTTATAACCTGAAGTATGTAAGATGCTAAGATTTGGGGTGGTCCGCCTAGAGGGATGGGATTGGGAGGGGATATGGGGATATACGTATATACGTATAGCTGATTCACTTTGTTGTACAGCAGAAACTAACACAACAATGTAAAGCCATTATACTGCAGTAAAATGTTAAAAAAAAAGATTTGGGGTGGTCCTAGACCCTCCCCCCTCTTTTGTTATAATTCTTTGGAATCCAAGTTGGAATAAGTCTTGCTGTTTCCAGAGGGTGCTCTCTTTCTCCTTGCCTGCTCGTCTTGCCTGCTCTGCCCACACCCCCTGCCTCCCTCACAGCAGAACTCATTTGGAGAGACTGATGGAGATATTAATGCTTTGGAGACAGTCCCTAGGAATTTTTCTTAATGTAGGAGTCAGATTGACATGCGTGTATATATAAGGATAATTGGGACTAAACAAAGTCTTTTCTTTCTGTAGTTTATGTTCAGAGACACTTTTCCTTGTTTTCTTACATGCAAACTGCCTTTGACACTTTGATCTCTGACCTCACAGAATGCATTAATTTTAGTTTAGTTTATTGTGAAATGCAATCTTTGGATCTTCTAGAAATTCCCCGAGATCACTTCTTAAATAGTTTATGCCACTTAAAAAAAAAAAGACAGTAGGGCTTACCTGGTGGCGCAGTGGTTAAGAATCCTCCTGCTAATGCAGGGGACACACGAGTCCTGGTCGGGGAAGATCCCACATGCCGCGGAGCAGCTAAGCCCGTGCGCCACAACTACTGAGCCTGCGCTCTAGAGCCTGCGACCCACAACTACTGAAGCCTGTGCGCCTAAAGCCGTGCTCCGCAACAGGAGAAGCCACCGCAATGAGAAGCCTGCATACTGCAACCCACACAGCCATCAATCAATCAATCAATCAATAAGACAATAAGCTAGACATTAAATACACAAAGTCCGTCCTTACAAGAGTCAGCGTGGGTCATGGTAAACACCCGCCTCGGTCCTTTTTGGTCCCTCTAACCCAGAAATACAGTGAAACATGGTAAGCCCACGAGCTTTGCCAAATCCATAAACTAAAATATAACTAATGTACCAGCTAATTAGATGGTAAGTGATTCAAATTTGCAAACTATCAGAATTTGGTCAGAAATAAAATAAAATTAAAACCCTTAGTGGAGTGGAGTGATGATCCACCGAGTGATACTGTTGTTTAGCTTCTTGCCTGATACCATTTCAGTCTATTGAGAAATATGCTAGAAGCGCAGAATAGTACCGCGCAGGGAGGAATGAAGGTGGTTTGCAGTATAAGGAACGATGAGATTAACGTCATAGGGTAGGAGGCAGAGTGTGGGCAGGCTGAGGTTTCTCGCCGCTCTGAGTGTCCTCGTTTTCCCGTGGACAGAGAGCAGCCTTGTCAAGGGCCCTTGGGCAGTTTGCTTGAAGGCATGAAGACCAGAGAGGCTGGCAGGCAGTGAATTTCTTTGTAGAGTAACCACAGGGATAGCCAGGCCCTGGAGAGCTCCCCCACTGCCCAGGGCCTGGACATCCTGTTCGACCCCAGAGAGGTCATTTTGGGGGTCCTGAGACCTGTGGAGAGGCTCTAAGGGCAATAGCTACCCGACCTGCCTCAAAGGGTGGGTTTTGATGGCTTCTCAGGTGGGCATTGGGAGTTATAAGTTGGAAATGTTTTCTACTAAGACAAGGAGGACTCTGAAATGTGGGTTCCTGTGTTGTTTGCAGCACTTACCAGCTCTGGAACTTAAGCAAAGCACTCTCTGATACCCAGGGTTCCTGTACAGAAAATCGAATTCTAAGACACCTCCCCACCTTCCAGGGTTACAGAAGCGGTCAGATGTGGACCATGTAAATGCAGAATGTTACAGCCTACAAAATCAGTGTGTTTGATGCAAACAAAGAAGTGAAACACTTTGATTATTTTAAAATGCAGTATTTTAAGAAAATGCATCTGTTGGCCAGAGTGAAGCAACCTGATGACAGAAGTGAGTGTGAATGTCCACGAGAAACAGGTGGGGCTAGGCAGAGCGCACACCTTTGCAGGAAACAGCTGGGCTCCTCACCAGCTGCGCGGGTGCATTGGAGTGTGAGGCTGGGTGTGTCCAGTGCCGGTGGGGAAGGATGCAAGTCTGTGTTCCTGCTTCTGGCTCCCAGAACTGCCCTCCCTCCAGGTGTCTCCTGGCACATTCGACCCCAGTGCTTCCCAGAGGCTCCCCTCCAGAGCTGACCAGAGGGTCGGTCTCACCTCCTCACATGTGCCAAGCTCTCGCTCACCTCAGGGCCCCTCCCAGTTGCTTCCTCACTTTCTTCAGGTCTCTGCTCAGATGTCACCTCCTCGGAGAGGCCCAGGCCACTTCCTGGCATGTGGGACCATCCTGGTGAGATGGAAATGTTCTATATCTTGCTAAGGGTTTGGTTACAGGAGAGTATATTTGTCAAAGCACATTAGATGGTACACTTGAGATTTGTGCATTTTTCTGTATGTAAATTTACTTCAAAAGACCGTCAACAAACATTTACTTCTGATTAATGATATAAAACAGTCAAATATCAGCAACTTCATATGGTTTAACCGAATGCTTTGCCCTGAACCCGAAAAGGAGCTCCTGAAGGTGCTCCACGGACCAGTGGCCTCGGCTCACCTGGGGGCTTGTTATAAATGCAGATTCTCAGGGCCCTGAAGACTGGCCGAGCCAGCTCTCTGGGTGGGGCCCAGCGGTCTGTGATTTAGTAAGGCTTCTATGTGATTCTGAAGGGTCTCACGTTTGATGGAGGCCGATGGCTGCTCCGTGGGCAAGCAGGTAGCACCTTGATGCTTAGGGTCTGTTTTGGGTGGAGCAGCACTCCTCGTCTCTGGCTTTTTCTCAGTATGTTCTTTACTGAGGACTCGAGTCTGTCTGCTGCACCAGATGGACCTGTGACTGTTCACTGCTGCATCCTCAGTGCCAGCTCAGAGCCTGGTGCATAGTAGGTGCTCAGTAAATACTTGATGGAGGAATGAACAGGTGCATGTGTGGGGCACGCACAACGGATCCATCCTGGCCTGAGGGCCCTGAAGTGGGTATTGGGTGCTTGTCTTATCCTCTGCCTGGTTTCCTTTTCTGTCCTTTCCTGCTCTGCCCACATCTGGTGGGTCCCTGGGCCCATCAGCTCTACCTCTACATCGTGAGGTCACCCCCTTCTCCCATCTCCACTGCCCCTGTCCTGGTGCAGGCAGCAGCATCCCTCACCTGATGTTCACTTCCACCCTTGCCTATCTACAGTCTCCACTCGGCAGCCCAGTTATCTTTCCAAACTGTGAGTCAGACCATGCCACTTGCCTGTGTAAGACCCTCTGTCAGCACATCCACTAAAGTCACAGTCATCCCCAAGGTCTGTAAGACTCCCGGGGCCTGTCCCCTGTCCCCTCTCTGACCTCACCTCCCTCCACAGCAGCCCCACGGGCCTCCTTTCTTTCTGTGGACCCTCAGCCTTCTCCGTTGCCCCTGATATTCCCTCCTGGAGCACTTGCCTCTGTGCCCAGTGTGTTTGGCTCTTTCTCATCCTTTTGGCTGCCCCCCCTGGCCTCCAGGTGAAAACTGTCCTCCCCACTCCCAGATTCTCAGTCCATAACCCAGTGTCTTTCCTTTCCGGCACTTGCTAGGATCCCCATTTGTTTGTATGTTTGTTGGTTGTCTGCCTCTCCCAGGGGCGCTCCCCAGGCTCTCGCAGTTTGCTGATGCCCACCCAGCACAGCACCTGGGCTGGATGGGAGAGAAGGTGGCTTCCTGGCCCCTCTGTACCTCTCTCCTCCTACAGAACCACCTGGCACTGCCGGGCTCTGCTTTGTGACCTCCTGAGCCTGACTCTTCTCCTCTGAACCTCTCTCTGTCCTCTAGGCCTGTGCCCACCGCTGGAAGAACATCTACTAT
Organism: Stenella coeruleoalba; assembly: GCF_951394435.1. Lineage (NCBI taxonomy): Eukaryota > Metazoa > Chordata > Mammalia > Artiodactyla > Delphinidae > Stenella > Stenella coeruleoalba. The sequence goes on from NC_137156.1 coordinate 56,588,907, forward strand.
GAAACAGACCACATCCTGCCCCACGGCTTCTGTTACATCATCCCATCCAACCTCCAGGCCCAAGGCAGGACGCTGATTCCTTGCTATGAAGGTGAGCTCTGACTGATCCTCCCTCTCGCTTTCTGACGCCACGTCACGCCCCAAACAACCCCCAACCATCTCCACACCACCATGTGAACACTTCCCCCGGCTTTCCACACTCTAACAGAAGGGCTGCACCATGTCCCCAGATGGCCCTTTGGTGTCCGAGGATCAGGTAATGAGGAAGATGGGAAGGGGCAGCGTTGTCAGGCCCTGCCCAGCCTTGTCCATCTGTGCCACAGAGCCCGTGGTGCTTCCCAAGCTTTATAAAGTCTCAGACTGAAATTCACCAGCCTCTTGGTTTCCTGACACTGCCAGATGTTGTACAGCCTTGGGAAACTTGCTTTCCCTCTCTGGGCCTGTTTCCTCCCCATGAAAATTCAGAGGTTGGCTCAGATGGTCTCCACAGTCCCATGCAGCTCCCAGATGGTCATAACGCTTCCGAGACAACTCCCGGCCATACCCGTGGACAGATGTCCTGAGGCAGGGGGAAGAGAAGGCCCAGGGTTCAGTCACTTCATGACATCCCAAGTCTGGCTTTCCTTCTCATCCGGTCTGCACACTCTGGCAGATGCTGGAGAGTTGGGTGCACCTTCGGCATGGTTTTAAGAGCTCCTTACGAAGGGGCACTTGGGGTTTGGGAAGGAAAATGTTTTCTCAAGCTCCCTACTTAGACGGTTCTAATGCCTGGGCTGGGGACCACTGAGCCTATCATGACTTAGCTCAGTTGAATTTGAGCTTTACGGATTCAGTGTCATTTACTGCAGTTCTACAGCTTGTGCTCTCAGGGTTTGCTTAGCCTAATTCCAGGTGAGCTAAGTGCTTGGCTGTTTATGATTTAATTCTCCCCCTAATTTATTTGTTTGGACAGAAGTCTCCACTAGCCCGTGGCCACCTTTCCCTTGGGCCTCCCTGGGTTTTCACATGTTTCAAGTTTTGGCCATTGAAAAGGGGCTCTGGGAAAAGGCCAGGTCCCTGCAGGAGGCATGGACCCTCTCCTCTGTGAGGGGAACCCTTTCTTTGATCCCATGTCAGCATCTGATCAGCTCTGGCAGGACCATGCTAGGCAACTGAACTCTGGCCCTGTTTATCTCTGTACTGCCCCCATCAAAAGAAAAACCTCATCTGAAAAATAGATGATGATGTGATCAGTCGAGAGGAGGAGGGATAGGTCATATAAAGACACCGATGAGGGGCCAGGACTGTGCTGACTGCCCCAGCTGGTTGCTTCCTTTTTTTCCAGGAGGAAAAGTGAAAAGGCCCTGGAAGAACTCGTTGGGTAGCTTGTGAGGCTGGGAGGAGTGAGAGAATCAGTAGGGATGATGGAGGCTGTGGGGATAGAACCCAACTAATTATGCAATAGGACCAGCAGCACTCTGGTTTTCTCAGAAGTTGTCTTGTGAAATAGGGCCACGTTGCCATCCCTAGTGACTCCCCTGTACACCACCGTAAGCGTTAGAAAGCAAAAGACAGCCCTTTGGAGAGGGAGCTGGGGTCACATGTCCATTTGTACCTGTAGCCACTGTGGCTTACACTTTTAAAGGATCTGTTATCAGGCAGTTGGGGGGGCGGGATCAGCAGTAGAATGGGGTTGGTCTGGGGACTTTATATATTCTCTTTTTTTTTTTTTGGCCATGCCACGCGGCATGTGGGCATCTTAATTCTCCAACCAGGGATCAAACCCTTCCCCCAGCAGTGAAAGCATGGAGTCTTAATCACTGGAAGTAGTTTGTTTTGGAAGTTATTCCAGAAGACACCAGTGGGGAGCGGGAAAGTGAGAAAAGGAGGGGAAGGCGGCCCATGAGGGGTGTGGTCCCCATGAGTTACCAGCCTGGGCCACTGGGATACAATCTCTGGGCCAGCGTAGGACACATACCTTAGAATTATCTTGCCTGAGGGATGAGGGGATGGGTCTGTATCCACTGGGCATCCTGTCCTGCCATGTGTGTGGGCGGGGAAAGCCCCCAGGCAGAGAGATGCAGGTGCTGGCAGGTGGCAGTCAGGCCATGTTACAGAAATGGTAAGGGGGGGGACCTGGGGGGGCCCCCTTGGCAGCGAGGGTTCTGTGTTGCCTTTCTCCTGTTACAGATGAGGATGCTAAGACTCGGCTTTTAAGTAAATTGTGAAAGGTCATTCAAAATCACATGGTGGATAGAGCTGGGTTTTGAATTATCATTTGTCTGACCTCAGCAAATCATTTTGTCCCCTGGTGGTTAGTGGGGATTTGTTTTGTGTTTTGGTGTTTCTGGTTTAAATGAGATTTAAATAGGAGCCAGTTGTTCACCCTCTCAAAATAAGAGAGGGTGACTGAACTGTCCCAAAGGTCCAATCATGAGGGAGGGGAACATGAACATTTTGGGTGTTGGTATTCTCAAGGGCACCTGCCTGTCTTCTTTGCTGGCAGCTCTGGCCTGACCTTGGCGGGAACGTGCAAGCCTCCGTGAGCCAAGGAGGGCACCACGGGGCCAGGTAGCAGGTTGAGTCATGTCTGCTCCACATGTCTGTCACTCACAGTAGAGTGTGAGCTCCGAGCCCACCCCTCTGGGTGCTTTGGACTATTGCCTGAACGTGTTCCCCGTAGCTCACTGGTCCCAGGAGAGAGACGTGTGGAACAGACCCAAACCCTAAACCTGCAGCCAGAGCCCAGCTAGGTCATCCAAACCCTAGGTGACCTGTAGATGTGCATGGGAGAAATAAATGCTTGTCATTGTTTGCAAGGAGATTTCCTGGTTGTTACGCAGTAATAGCTGACTGACACAGGCTTGTCACAGGAACCCACATTCCTCGTGCAACAGTGGCTGTGGGATGGGCTTCGGCCTCTAGAATCACTCTTTTCTATGGTTGTTCCTTGACTTAATGATGGCCAGCTGGAGCCAGCAAGGAAAGTAGCAAAGTGGTCGTGCCCTGCCCAGTCCTTCATCCCCACGGGCACCCACACTTCTGTATCCTAACTCATTCAGTGCCCAGGGAGGAGTACGGGGTGGGGCTGGGATGGGGAGCATTGGGGTATAAGCAGCCCCTTAGAACAATGGGGGACTGAACGGAACGCCTCTGTAGTTCTTGGTCCTGTAAGAGGCGAGGTGTGGCAGATGGTCACATTTCTCTAGAAGAGGGACTGGCAGGTGGGTTATGCAGGCCACAGGGCCCTTGCCTATGCTCTTGCTTTGGGATCTCCATCTCCCTGTTTGGTGGTCTAAACTAAACCTACTTAAGCTCTTAAGGCAATCATTATTTTCTCTTAATGTGGAAAAACTCAGTAACGCTGGCTGTCTGTTCCAGTTGGGGGATCATGTGGTAGTGAAGTACAACAGAAGTATTTTGGAGTTTGACTGGACCTTTCAGATATCACCCAGCCTGGCCTCTTTGTCTTTACTGACATCCAGAGATGTGGGGTGGCTTGCTCAGGCTGAGTTTTAACAGACTCTGGGCCTAGACCGTCAGAGTCCCAGTCCTGGCTCTGCCACTTGTTTTTTGCCATATGCGGGCCTCTCACTGTTGCAGCCTCTCCTGCTGTGGAGCACAGGCTCCAGACGCGCAGGCTCAGCGGCCACGGCTCACGGGCCCAGCCGCTCTGCGGCATGTGGGATCTTCCCAGACCGGGGTATGAACCTGTGTCCCCCACATGGGCAGGCGGACTCTCAACCACTGCGCCACCAGGGAAGCCCTCTGCCACTTGTTAATGCTGTGACTTCAGATGAGTGACTTAACCTTTTGTGCCTAACCTACCTCAAGGGGCTGTGGAGAGGATTAAGTTAAAGCTTGTAAGTTCTTAGAGCAATGGCTGGCATTCAAGGATGTGGAGGGTCAACTGTACTCTGCCATTTTATATAAGGCACTTGAGCACCTGCAAATTTTGGTATCTGTAGGCATCCTGGAACCAAGCCCTCATGGATACTGAGGGAAGATTGTATATGCTAATAAGCACATATATGTTAATATACCATATTGTCTGCTAATGTACTGTCTGCCAAGTAAGTGTTTGTTAATTACTATAGGGCAACTAATTTGTCTACCAGGGATAGAGTCCACTCAGTTTTATGAAGTACCTGTTAGACCCTGTGCTAAGTGCCTGATGGATAAAGCCCAAGAAATTCCCCATCTACAGGGGAAAACAGAGCGGGAACATGGTGCTTCCAGAGTGGCAGAGCTGAGTGGGGAGAGAATTCTATGCCCGTGTACATGGCCTGGAACCTCTGCAAAGGCCCAGGCTGCATCCTCGTTTAAGGTGACATTAAGGTAGGATTATTTCATTTTACAGCTGGAAAAACGGAGACCTGCCTAGAGTCTGCAGCCTGTTGGGGCCCATGGAAAAGACAAATGGTGGATGCTGGGCAGGGGAGGATGGACACTTCCTCTGCAAGAGTGGAAAGACCTCAGGGTGGGGCTGGGTGTGGCCTGATCTTCCAGGCTTCTGCCTCCATGGCCTCAACCCTGTGGCTGGACCCTCGGTGGGAATGGACACCATGATGCCTCCATTACATTTACCTCTGAGGGTTATTGTGAGAAGCTCATGAGAAAATGCAGGTGAAAGTGTTCAGAAAGACCACACACTGTTCTCTAATTGTGGCCTGATTGTGGGTCTCAGTGAGGGTCAGCCGTGCTCTCTCCAGAATGTTGGGAAGTTGGTTTAATTGAGGAGAGCCTCTAAGTGTGTGGGCACCTGTCCACAATGTCTCAAACTTTTCACTTCTTAAAAAAGTCCGTCTTTGGTTTGGCACAAGGACATTTTTCTCCTGGCTTTTCGGGTGCTTCCTGTTTCTGGTTGGTGGGAAATGCTATCAGAATATCCTGTTTGGAACCAGGAAATGTAGAGGGAATGGGAAACAAAAATGAATTTAGGACACAAAGTAAAATAAACGGATGGCGTGTACCCCTAAGTCAAACCGTTTATTTGATAGGAGAATATTGTCATTACTGCCATATGGGATTTGGTTTATATCAGAATGTGTGAGAAAATGAGAAGTTTAGTGGGGTGACAGATGGGCAAAACTCTTCATAAATTAAAGAGCATGCACTGTAAAACATTAGTTGCTATTAACCAAGTTATGGTTACCGAGTCCAAGCTCGCGCTGCTCGCCGCACGACAGGCCAATGAATTGGAGATGAGGTGTTGAGGCAAGGAATACGACTTTAAAACGGAAAGCCGGCACTCTGAGAAGATGGCAGACTAGTGTCTCCGATAAATCATCTTATCCGGGTTTGGATGCCAGTTTCTTTTATAGCACAGAGAGGGGGAGGAGATGAGGAAGTAAAGTAAAAATACCATAAATTTTGCAAATATCTCCTGGAATGGCCAGCCTCCGGTGAAGGGATGTGTTAATTTCTTCTTTCTTGCAGCCATCCACAGGTGAATGGGGTCAGATGGTCTCCCTGTGAGCTGAACAGGAGCACTTTAACATTCAGGCAGAGGGGGCAGGGTTCCCTGAGGCAGGCCATTCTGTATGATTATAATAACAAAAGCAGCGAAAAGCAAAGGTTAAAGGCAAAGAAACAGATCGAACTTAGAATCCCATTTAGCTCTTTCCTGTTACAATGGGATTTTAGGACTCCCGGAAGTGAAGTCAGTGCATTGATAAAATCAAGCGCAGAGATTTCTTTCATCCTTTGCCCTCGAGTCCACTGAGGCAAGAAGCCAGAGCTTGGCAGGAGGGGGGGTTATAAACAGGTCATCTTTATATTCTCACTAATATGGAATAATCTGGGAGCAGCTCAGCTAAATTAACAAAAAGTATTAAAAATAAAACACTGATAAATGCAATTGGGTACCATTGTATATTAGATCTAATTTTAGAATCTGGCTTTACCACTCACTTATTCCTATGAACCTGTAGCTCCTACTTCCTGATTGGGTGACTTTGGGTAGACCCCGCCCCTGGCCTTGAACCTCAGTGCCCACCTCTGTAAAATGGAGGGATTAATCCCTACTTAAGAGGTATTTGGGACTTCCCTGGTGGTCCAGTGGTTAGGAACCGGTACTTTCACCGCGGTGGCCTGGGTTCAATCCCTGATGGGGAACTAAGATCCCACAAGACACGCAGCATGGCCAAAAATAAAAAAAAGAGAGGTATTTGAAGTATATAATGTGCCTAACACAGCTCCTAGCTCAGGGTGAGTACTCAATAAAAGGGAATTTTCTAATTAACTTTTTAAATAGTATCATAGTGTCCTTAAACCTTCTCCGAAGGCGTCCAGCGGTCCTGCTTTAATGAATAATGGCGGGTGGAAAGCTGGGTATTGCTAACCTGATTTTAAGACTCCTTGAAAAGATTATAATTTTAAAAATTCCTTTGAAGATCATATTTGCACAATTTATTTTCTTGGTAAGCTCTCTTTATGTAGATGATCTGAAGTTTAATTCATGCCATGTTTAAATATTCTCAAGTTTGGAATTGCTGGGGTCTTAGTTTATCAAATTTTACCCTGCTTTAAAATTGTCCCATTGATTCCAAATATTTCTGTACCATTTTCTTCGTTATCAGGGGGTGGCCAGGCCTTTAATTCCTAATTGCTTTTGCATCTCTCAAGATGGAGATCATTTCTAGAGAAGGAAATAGATTCCTCTATTTAGATGAGAAGATTCCTCTTCCCCCTTCTAATGTTGAAGGCTGTGGCTCCACAGGGGATACAAATCAATCAAGATCCATTTACAAATGAAAAGCAGTTGAGGTTTTGTTTTGTTGTGTTTTTGTTTTGGAGAGAACCATAAAAGGCTAAGTTAATCCATTTAAAAATTCAAGAACAAGCCCCATAAATTTTTATTAAATAAAGAGCTCTACATTTACATAGGATTTTATGGTTTCCAAAGAGCTTTCATAAACATTATCTCATTTAAGTAAATGCAGCAAATTTAAAAAAGCAGATGCAGTTCTGTAGTATGCCCAATTAATGTGGAGGGGGACCCTGAGAGGGAGGGTGGCTGGAGGGGACAGCCAGGGCCAAGCCTCTGGCAGTGGCTCTTGGAGCTCAGGGAGACCCATCAAGCTTTCCCTCTGGTGCTAAGAATTCTTATCTTGGGCATAAATATATTCTACACTTCAAACATGTTTTCATACATTGTGTGGAATTATTGACTTAAACTATGACTTAAACTACTTAAATTATGTCATCTAATAGTTTCCTTATGGATATTCAAATGTTATGAATCTCCTCTTCTAAAATTACATATCTGTGTGATGGATGTCTTAGGCTTCTTCCTTTTAGAGACACTAACAGATTCAGAGTCACCAAATATTTATCAAGCACCTACTGGGTTCCAGGTGTTGTGCTAGGTATTTAACATTTATGATCTTACTGAGTAATCACATCATGGGGGTGGTTTAAGTATTCTTATCCCCATTGTACAGATGAGAAAACTGAAGCTTAGGGAGGTTGATGAAGGTCACAGGCTTATTAAGCAGAAGAAGGGTGGTGGCTATTAAGTTCAGAACACGTTTCTTTTTTTTTTTCCATTTAGGCTGTGGTCCTTGTAACTGAGGGCTGTTTTATATATTTAAATACTTTTTATCACTAGATTTCTGTCTACCTGATTTCATTGTCCTCCGAATTGTTTTTTTTTTTTTTTTTTTCCTTTGCGGGCCTCTCTCTGTTGTGACCTCTTCCCTTGCGGTGCTCCGGACGCACAGGCCCAGAGGCCATGGCTCACGGGCCCAGCCGCTCCGCAGCATGTGGGATCCTCCTGGACCGGGGCACGAACCCGTGTCCCCTGCATCAGCAGGTGGACTCTCAACCACTGGACCACCAGGGAAGCCCTGTTGTTGTTTTTTAATTGAAGTATAGTTGATTTACAATGTTGTGTTAGTTTCAGGTTACAGCAAAGTGATATATATATAAAATATATATTATATATATCATATATATGATATATACATAATATATATATCTCATATATATTCTTTTTCACATTCTTTTCCCTTAAAGGTTATTACAAAATATTCAGTATAGTTTCCTGTGCTATACAGTAGGTCCTTGTTGGTCATCTCTTTTATATATAGTAGTGTGTGTATGTTAATCCCAAACTCCTAATTTATCCCTCCCCACCTCTTCCCCTTTGGTAAATTTGTTTCTATGTCTCTGGGTCTGTTTTTGTTTTGTATATAAGTTCTTAAGTATAATCAAATTGTTTAATTATCAGTTGGTTAGTATTCACTCAGAAATTGAGCAAAAATTCAGACACTAAGACTGGAAAGTTATTTTTTTCTCTGATATTTTATTTCATGGCTAAGCTAAGGAACTATGGAAAGATAATTTTAAAATTGATGTGTTAGAAAGACTAGCTTTGAAAGATGAAACTTTCTCAAATGGTTAAAAGGAAGAGAGCTCAGTAGGAAGAATATATGTTACACTGTATGTAAATCTTGATCTTTCCATGGGTTGGTTTTATCCCGCCAGTGTTTTGGGAAGAGTGCAGGAAGCGACTCCACCCAGGCTAATTCTTGAATGAATTAAATTCATTAGTGTACGTTCCATGCATTGAGTTGTGGGTTATGAACATTTGGAAACCAGTATCTTTTCCTCTCTCAATTGCCTGCTGTTTAGACAGGGTTTAGTAAAACCAGCAGCTCAACCAAGAAAAATACTACAATTTTTAGACTGGAGGAGCCATGCAACTTAATGAATCAAAGTGTGTGACGCAGGCCACATAATTCAGACCCACCCACGGCAGAAAGACAGAGCTTTCCAACCCGTTCCCAGCTCGTCCAAGGGATGTTTGGGCCCCCTCGTTCCACCACATCTTGCTTCCCTGATTCAGTTGCCCCACATTTAACAGAGTCAGGTTTGTTACAGCATCCATGAGGTGCTGTGGTGCCAAGCCCGGTTCTCCCTTGCTGCTTCGAGGTGGATAAACGTTTTGTTCCACAGCGGAGAGGGAGGAAACTGGCATGTTGTGGTTCTCTCTCCCCGGCCACGTCCTCGGAGCCTTTGGAGACTGAATGGAAGTGCCCAGGAGTGGCCTGGTGCCTCTGTGTGTGCAGGAGCAGTTCTTCTTGAGAACACAGGAGGCTGGAGGTCCTGCCCCAGCCCTCCGCCCTCTACTTCCTGGACCTCTCCGCAGAGGGAGGGTGTGTGACCTGGGGATGCTGTGATGGGACAGCCCCTTGTCTCCACACTCACCCCCCTTCTCATAGCTCTGTGGTAGAGGATCTCCTGCCTTCTCCAGTATAGGCAAGCAAAATCGAGTTTCTAGCATACGGGAATGATAGATTGCCCTATGTATATAATTTTTGAAGAAGAAGAAAGGCCTGTACTTTAGAACTGGATTAGATCGAGAAACTACAACCTGCCCTTTATATATATATATACACACACACACACACACACACACACACACACATATATACACACATAAATACAAAATATATAAAATATTTAAAAATATATATGTATTTTATATATTTATATATATTATATATATATATATTTTTGCAGAAGGTATCAGGTTAAAATAACAGTGGTGTCCTTAACTCATGGAAATAGCACTCAACAGAGTGAAAACAACTGAAGCATGCTGTGGTCCAGGATCCAGTGTATCTGGCCAGCATCTCTTGGGAAGCCCCCATAGCCCAGGCCTGGGCCCTAAGGGCCACCACTGCACCCTGAGATGCCAGTTTACCTGTTGTGTGGCCTTGTTCACTTTACAAAGTCTTTCTTAGATCACTTCTCACTTAATCAGGATTTTTTGAATATCTGGTAGGCCAGCACAATGTGGATGTTTGATTTTTACTGGAAAGGAGCAGGCCAGGCACAGAACTTGACTTGGGGTTTGGGTGGCTGTGCTCGCACAATGGTGCTGAGTCTTACGATGTGGTTGATCAGGAATAGCTTTGAAGTGTTCTGTGAAGCCTGCTCACGTCACTTCTTCACAGGAGTTTGGCTTTTAGAAGAAGAGCACTTTGTACCAGGAGGGCCAGGCTTGGACACAGGCTCAGTGTCTCCCAGCGTGGGCTGTCCCATCTGTGTCCTCAGATCTTTGAGGACAGTCCGTGAAGGATCATGCCAGGGGGTGGGCAGGGATTAAAGAACCGGTTCTGAATATTCTGTGCAGTTTCTCTTGAGGCCCAAGAGGGAGATGGAATTGCCCAAGGCAGAATCAGTCAACCTAGGTTTGGGAAGCCCAGAAAAATCCATCCTGTGTGTACTTGCCCTGCTCCAGTCACACCTACTTCCATCCTTAGGCCTCTGGGGTCAGTGATGCCACCGATTGGATTCCCAGGACACAAATCCTCTTCAAGCAAGCCTGGGGTGGAGGTCACAGAGCCTGATGGACTGGAGGACAGAGGGTAGGGCTGGGAGGTCAGGGGGCACAGAGGTCCAAGGAGAGCAAGTTGGAGAGTCCAGGTGCTCAGTGGCTGAAAGAATGTGCCAGATCCTCTTGCATCTCCGCCTGGGGCCTCGGGTCTGGGCACGGATGGCAGCGCCCACACCTTCCCTCAGCAAAGCCTCACCTGCACACACTGTACCTTACACTGGGCTGGTGTTGGGGGCACTGAGATGGGTGAACTCATCTCGGTGTTGAATAAACTATGTGATGAACAAACACATTTTGAGATGGGGAGAGGGTATCACTTACCTTTACCTACAAGGTCACCTGGGCACAGAAGCTGAGGAGGGGTTCTGGAAGGCTGTGGAATGTGAAATGTCAGATACACATACCAGTGGAGCCTTCCTAGACTGGAGTTGCCACAGCTGCCCCCCAAAGTGTGTGATGCTGTGGGGAGCGAGGAAGCATAGGACTGGATCCTGTTCCAGGTTGAAGGGGTTAATCAGAGTACAGGCATTTCTGGGCAGTCAGAACATGGCCTGTCCTCTCAGGAGCCATGGGTGCTTGTCAGGAGCCCCACGTGGTTTGATTCCTTGCTCTAGAGCAAGCTGCGAAGGCAGGTGTAGACCCTGGGGTTTCAGGAATGTCGGGGCCGGTGAGATGGTGACTGCTTCCCGTATGTGAGGCCCACAGACCTCGGAAGAGGCCATCCCAGGTTGGGGAGCCGGGCTGACCTCTGAACGGTGCCACGATGCCGGCTGAGTGCTGGTCAAAGGGATTCCCCTGCGGTCCTTTGGCCTGGGGTGGGGTTGGGACCCTCCCAGCTCCCAGAATGGCTGTGGTCACCTCAGGAACCGGGGGCCTGCTCCTGGCTTAGCACTCGCCAGCAGAGTGTGGGGATGGGGTAGAGAAAGACAAGTTTTCCCGTCTAGTTTTGGAGCCCCTGTCACAAAAGAGATCTTGGGACTGTTTTCTTTAAAACATGAAAGATTCCCACATAATTCCTATTCATGTCCTAAATTTATGAGGCTGAACTCGAGTGTCCTGCACTGTAGTTTCCTTCAGCTCGTGGGTGCTGAATTTTCTTTCTGTGTTTCATTTGTCTGAGACTTACAGTCGGGTCAGTGGGTGGATATGCTTTTCGCCAGACCTTCCACATTTAATATGACTGTTTGTTCCGGTTGGGACATTTTGACCCTTTTTGCCATTGTGCTATTTGATACAGGATTTACTAGTTTTTATGGTTTCTTGCCATCGTACAATTTGATGCAGGATCTCTTTATGACTTCGCATAAGTCCCGCTCCTGGCCCTGGTGCAAGATTTTGCAGAGAAGTGTGTTCTACTGTCACTGGGTTGCTTTCTGGCAGGGCTGTGAGTTCTCTTTGTAATAACAGGACAAGGTAGGAGGAACTGATTTAGCCCTCCCCTGGAAGAGGAGTAACTCCATTGACATTCTGTTGTAATTTAGCAGTTGGTTAATGGCCACTTACTGGAGAATGTTACCAGGCTCTGCAGTGAGTGTTGTTAGAAAATGAATTCCTCTGTGTATTTCCCCAGGGCCCTTCTGCTTCTCCTCCAGGACATAACTCTGGAACCACAGGAAGTGGCACTGTGTTGCAATCACAGCTTCACTGTTCCTTTGTATTATTTATTTTGTGTTTCAGAATTAAGTATATTGCTTTTAATGGAACCAGAGACTTGTCAGGAGCCCAGGGGGTGACATGGGGGTCACTGGGTCATTTTACTGGGTCTCTTGGACCTGAAGGTGCCCAGAGGCAGCCGTGAGCCTCTGTCCAGCAATGTCAGTTTCACATGTAATTAGAGTCACTTAAGCTGAACATAACTCCATCTCCATGCCTTTACCCATGTCATTATTTCACATGGCTTGTCACCTTCTGGGTTTTGTGTAATCACTCACTGCAAAACCTTTGATCAGCCACAGAGGTGAAAGAATGTGAATTTCTGAGTCTGCCGAACTTGGATAGAATTCTGGCTTTGTGACCTCGGATGAATCACTTGAACTCTCTGAGCCTCAGGGGTTTTACCTGTTAACAAATGGTGATGATCCCTCCCAGGGATGAGGGATTGATGAAATGGTGAGTGGGCACAGCTGACACAGTGCCCAGAACATGCTAAACTTAAAATGCCAACTGAAATATGAAACAGTAGCAACAGAGTTCCCGTTTGTTGGGTCGGAGTATTAGGAGCTGAGGGACAGGTGGGGGAAGAGAACTTATCTTGTTGTTTTCTTTTGGATCCATTTGTGGAGGGAGAAAGAGATCTCCCCTTTTCCTTCCACACAAGGAGGACAAGAGGTGTCAGTGATGGTGTCACCGTGCTCTGGGGCCAGTCCGGCGGAGTCCCCTCTTCCCACAGCCCCTGGGCTCTGAGGGCTAGTTTCTGGTCACATGGTGGAAAGCATATTGCCTCCAGCTGGATGGAGTATCTTTTGGGGAGGCTTGGTCGTCTCCCAGGCGACTCCACACTGGGATGGCCACATCATTCCATCTCTGTGTCGTGTTTTCAGTTCTTTCTTCCTCCTGGGGCTTCCGTCCTTTCTGAAGTGAATGAGATAATTGTCACTGGCCTCCCACTTAATTACCGTGGCTGCTGCTTCTCCTTTCCCACATGCACAGAGGAAGCCCATCGGGGCACTTGGCAGCCTCACTACCTGATGGCACCAGAGCCTGGATTTTTGAGGTCTGGTGGATTCCTGAGACTTTTCTCTGCGCCCCAGTCTGGACGGCGTCCCTGGGCCGGGCCTGCGGCCGCACTCAAGAACATGCCCAGCATGCTCAGGCACTCCGCACACAACTGGCACACACTGATGAGGCTGTGGTTTGCTTCTCTTCCCTCCCCTCCCCCTCTAGAGTATAAGAAGAAGTATGGAGAGGAACATGGCTCCTGCCAGGCTGGGATAGCGGGCTTCTTCACTGAGGTGGGTATCACTCTTTGGGCCTTTCTCTTCTCTCATGGGTGTTCATTTCCTGCATGGCTTCCCATCATATGGTAGATTAAAGTCCAAGCTCTGTGTCTTGGCCCATGGGCCTGACTTTCTCCTTCACTCATCAGAGGACAACCCAGAGCTGTGGGAGGGGATGGGACAGTGAGGGGGAGAAAAGGCCTATGACACCCACTGGTTTCAGCTGCTGCTGAATCATGCCAGATCCTTACTAGCATCATTATTACAGAGGTCCCCACGCATAGTGTTTTGTGCACAAGTGCACATTTCTGTAGGTGAGCTGCACAGTAGAGGAACTGCTGTGTCAGAAGCCCTTCAAAATGTGATTTTGACACATGCTGGCAAATTGCACTCCAGAAACATTTACCAGTTGACACTCTCCCCAGTTGTGTGTCATTGTCCCTATACCCTCTAACCAATACTTAAAATTTTTGTCATTAAAAAAAATGACATTGTGTTTTAATGGCTCTTTACCTAATTATTCGTGCAGTTGAGTATCCTTTTCAAATATAGGCCATTTGTGTTTATTTTTTCTGGAAATTGCCTGTTTAAAGTTCTTTGCCCATTATTATGTTATTTTTTAACTGTTGTTTTACTGATTTTTAGGATCTTGTATTTTCAATAGTAATCTCATATCTCTTGAATGTGTTACAATATTTTTCACCAGTCTTTTACCTGATTTTTAAGTTTGCTTAATGGTGTCTTTACTATATGGGCATTGAACATTCATATTTGGTCAAATCTGTCAGTCTTTTTCTTTCGGGATTTTAGACCTCTCTGTTAGGAAGGTCATCCCCATCCTAAGATTATGAAATATTCACGTGTATTTTTTTCTGCCACTTTTATAGGTTAAAAAATATTTAAATCTTTAATCCATCTTAGATTTATGCGGGCAGACATTATACGGGAGAAATGAACTTCACTGTTTTCCTAAATGTGTGGTTGGTTCTTTTTTTTTTTAAAATAAATTTTTTTATTTTATTTATTTTAAGTTTTTTGGCTGCATTGGGTCTTCGTTAATGTGCGCGGGCTTTCTCTAGTGGCGGCGAACCGGGGCTACTCTTCGTTATGGTGCGCGGGCTTCTTATTGTGGTGGCTTCTCTTGTTGCGGAGCATGGGCTTTAGGCGTGTGGGCTTCAGTAGTTGTGGCTTGCGGGCTCTAGAGTACAGGCTCAGTAGTTGTGGCGCATGGGCTTAGTTGCTCCACGGCATGTGGGATCTTCTGGAACCAGGGCTCGAACCTGTGTCCCCTGCACTGGCAGGTGGATTCTTTTTTTTTTTTTGCGGTACACGGGCCTCTCACTGTTGTGGTCTCTCCTGTTGTGCACAGGCCCCAGACGCGCAGGCCCAGCGGCCATGGCTCACGGGCCTAGCCGCTCTGCGGCATGTGGGATCTTCCCGGACTGGGGCACGAACCCTTGTCCCCTGCATCGGCAGGCGGACTCTCAACCACTGCACCACCAGGGAAGCCTCGGCAGGCAGATTCTTAACCACTGCGCCACCAGGGAAGCCCTGGTTGGTTGTTCTGATACTGGTTTGTTAAATGTTTTCTTTGTCCCCATTGATTTGAGATACCATCCTGCCATATGCCAAGGTTACCCATCTTCCATCTCAGTAAGCATATAGAGGGTGTAATTTCTATGGCTGTTGTTCCTCCATTGAGATGTAGCAAGTATGACTCAATGCAGGAAGCAGCAGGGAACTGCTATAAGTTTACAGACACAGTGATGGCAGTGCCGTAAGAAAATCTATTTGGGCTTGTCTTGTGCCCAGGTGTCTGGAAGTGGGAGAGCCTGGAGGAGGCCAGGTTGGAGGCTGTGTTGTGGTGCAGCCACAAAGGGACAGGGCAGCCTATGGGATGTTTTAGGAATAAATATGATGAGGGGAGTCAGAAAATATGAAGGCAGTATCAGTGGGCTGGGTGACCATAGGACTATGGCCACAGAGGACTGAGGCGGGGAGGAAGGAGGTTTTATGCCAGGTTTCTGGGGAACAGTGGTACCGGTGGAAAGGGGGCTGCCCAAGGAAGAATCCACTGGGAGAGGTAAACTGATGGGTCTGCTGTATACACATGCCATGTGAGGTGAGGGGATGGGACACTCACATAGATGTTTTTAGAATCCAGCCTTGATTTGGCCAATGCTAGTATGTTTCTGAGGGGACTGGGTATGCTTAGCATAGGGCCGGGGTTGGGGGACTCTGAGCAGAATGTCTCCTGTAGGCAGTGGGAGGAGAAAGTCAAGTCATTGCAGAAATGAGAACTCATTGGAGATGTTGGTGGGGAGCTAGGGGAGAGGAAGAGTCCCTGGGAAGGGATGTCTGCAGCCAGAGAGGGAAGACGAGGGCACTGGGGCTGGGGGGAGGAGGAGGAGGAGGAAGGACAAGGGTGTGGAGGGGAACTCGGGGGGCCGTGCCAGCTCCGGATTACCAGAGGACCTGCTGGGACTCCAGAGCCTGAGGGAAGCAGGGTGCGGGCAGCAGTGGGGCTGGTGCGTGGAGCACTGCAGGGAGTCGGGGGGCAGTGAGCAGGAGGGCTCGGTCCTGAACCGGCCACTCGGGGCCTTGGCCTCTGCTTCAGTTCCCAGGCTTTTGGCCTCCCTAAACAGGAGGTCTTTGAACTCCCAGTCTCCCTCGTTTCTGGAACTTCAGCTGTTGGAGGCCGAGCAGGAAATATGGTTGAAGGGGTCAGGCAGCACTGTGCCCCTCTCCTGCCCTCCTGCTGACCTTGTTACTTGGGTTTGCCTTTGCTGGGAGCTGGACTGTCCCTGCACAGGGCGGACAGCTGCCTCCCAAGCTGGACGTAGTTCTGTGGCCTTCCGGTCATGGCCATGTTGCCCCAAACTACTCTGGCCCAAGGCGACTGCTTGACCTGAACGTCAGTGACCCTGGGGTTATCAAAGCTGTTTGAGTTATGGACACTGCATGAATTTTAGCCCAGCGTTGAGGACAAGGGAGAACTTCCCGGGAACATATTTATTTTTGTAGCCTAGGATAACAGAGGTAGATACTTCTAAGCAGCAAGAGAAGACTTGGCCCAACCCTGCTGGTGTCAGGGCACCACTGTGAGAGCCTGGGGACATCTGGGTGGAAATCCATCCGGCACAGACTTCTGTCACAGATTCTGAGGACTATTCTGCCCCCTGCTTGTGCCAACCTACAGGGCACAGAGAAAAGCCCCCCAGGCTCCTCTCAGGCAGCTCCAGGTACCCGTGTGCCTCAGGAGGTTCTGCCCCTTGCTAAAGGCCCATGCTGTTGATGGATGGAGTTTTGCACACATGATTTAGGCAGTGGTGGCCTTGGGCTTTTGGAGAAGCTTGCACTTCTGTGTGTTGCATTTGCATTGTCTGTTCCTGGGTGGTGAGGAGCCAAGCATTGATCACATTTTCCTGGCACTTGTGGACAGTGTCAAAAGGCCCCAGGCTGCAACCACAGCGGATGGAAAAAGCCAAATAGGAGGGAATTCCAGGGAGATGCTGTTTCCCTGCCCCCAGCCACAAGGGTCTCAGGCTGGGCCTCAGTTTACCTAGTTTGAACTGCAGGGAGAAGGGGGCATAAACAGTAAGAGGAGAGGGAAAGAAACCAAAAGCTGTTGGTTTTAAAGGTTTTTGAGGAGAGGGATGACCTTGTTTTATTCTCTTTGTAATGTTTGAGAGAGGGGATACAGCGATATGTTAGACATACATTTCTCGACTTTTATCCTGGATTAATCTGAATCATCAGAAAACAACACGTCCACTACCTGGTGTCCCCAAGAGCCTTATAGGCCTCTGGTGGTGCTCAAAGCTTTGGCTCGTGAAGAGCTGCTGGTTATGGCTGGCACTGGGGATACTGCTCATTTTGTCTTTCTGTGCTCTTTGTGTTCGGGCACTGATTACAGCGTCCTTTCTGAGCTTAAGACCAAGGAGAAAGTCTCCCTTCTCTGATGATCATTTGTCTTTCTCATGCCCCTTCTAGAACCAGCACAGTCCCTTACACAGAACAGATGACTATAAGGGGAATGAATGAACGCACTGCCCATGTTTTCCCAAGGATGTGTCCTAAGTGCAGAAAGTGATATATTTTTATAAAACAGTGAGATACCCCTGAGGGTATCCGGTTTCTCATCCTCATAGCATCCTTGGAGATGGATTGGATCTCAGAAACTTAAAGTGAAGTGCTTCTCAATGGTCATTCTTGGTCCACACCTTCATGAATTATCAACAGCAAACCATTCAGGCAGGAGTCTGGTGGCTTTCCTTCCAGCCATGCTCACACCCTGTTCTTTGGTAAGGTTCTTACCGAATTGACCATAGAACATGTGTTGTTCAAAGTTTTGTCCTGATACTGCTGCTGCCACACACGTGCTCTCCTTTCTGTGTGGTCTGTCCTCCTCTCTCTGCTGTTCTATTAAGATGGCTCTGGCTTTTTCAGACATTTGCTCCCAGGGAATTCAGTGTCACTTTATGAAATGTCAACAGAAACTCAGAATTCTTAGGGCGGGATCTAGCCTCCAGGGACTTGTTGGAAACCAGCAGCTTCTGACAGTGGTGAGGCCAGCTCTGTAGAGAGGGGCCAGCCTGGAAGGATGTTTCTGAAGTATAACAGTGTGGGGACCCTAGAGGCCAAGAGTGGTGTGTGTGTGTCAGTAACAAGAGCATGACCTGTACAGTGTCCAGCATCTCCATGAGCCCAGAAGGCCTGTATCTTTGGGGTTTTTGTACAGCTGAGGGGTTTCCTCTAAAACTGCCTTTATTTTAACCCTTTTGGGTAAATTTTTTCTAAACATTCTGTACATTTCCTTGTTGCCTTACCCTGGGAATGTTTTACAAAGGGATTTGATTGATCTGTGGATCTGGTATAAGTAGGAGATGCTTAATAAATATTGTGGAGTGAAAAGTTAATGAATTTGTTAGAAAAATAATTTTTATTATTTCTTACTGCAGTGTAGATACTTTAGAAAATATAGATAATCAAAGAGAAGGGATTTCCTGTTGGGGAAGATTGGGGAAGGAAAGCCTCGATAATGTCTTTCTCTATTGGGCTTATTTCACTGAGCATAATGCCCTCCAAGTTCATCCATTTTGCTGCAAATGGCAAAATTTCATTCTTTTTTATGGCTGAGTCATATTCCGTTGTCTATATGTATCACATCTTCTCTATCTGTTCATCTGTGGATGGACACTTAGATTGCTTCCGTATATTGGCTATTATAAATAATGCTGCTATGAACATTGGGGTGCTTCCTGGGCCTGTTTTAATAGTAGTGCTGTGTCTTGCTGTCTGTGGTCTCTTCTCTCCCCAGTCCACATCTTTCCTGTAGTGGGCCTCTCTGCTCTCCTGTTTTCGTTGTTTTGACTTCGCAATGAGCCTTTAGTGGCCAGAAAACCCAGCTTCAGAACCATTCCTGAGAATGAGGACTGGAGGGGATTTCTCTGGAGTGTCAGTACATCTTCTTTATCCATTCATCTGTTGATGGACGCATAGGTTGCTTCCATATTTTGGCAATTGTAAATCATTATGAATATGAAATTTTTTTTATTGCTCAGGTGAAGAAATTTTCTGGTGTGGCATCTTTACTTAAATTACGAGTTCTTTGTTGTGATTGTGGGTCTCACCACACCGCCTTCTCCCCTCTTCAGTTTCCTTCCCTGTTTACCTTTGGGTTTCTCTTCCATAGGAGCTGGTGGTGATGGGTGCCCCAGGGTCATTTTATTGGGCTGGGACGGTCAAAGTGCTGAACCTCACAGACAACACCTATTTCAAACTAAATGATGAAGTGATCATGAACAGGAGGTACACCTACCTGGGTGAGTAGCTCAAGGAGGTGACAGGTAAGAAAGGGGAAGTGGGAGTGATTACCACCAAGCTTGCCAGTGATTGCTTTACTGGTGGAAAGAAGAGTTCGTTGGCTTTAACATCTGCTGTTCTACTTAGTTGCACTTTTAGCCAAGGGCACCACAACATTGAGCTCCACACATATCAGGTAGAGAGAGGAGAACAAAAGACGGGACTGAATTAAAGCTGTGTGATTTAATTAAAAAACTGACAGGTGAACCTCCAAGGAAGCAAACATTTTCTTTTCCTATTTTAGCAATTACTCGGGTTCAGATGATTAGATACAAAACGAGTGTGAGAGAATCCTGTTTTTCCATGACTTTCCTTTGGATGAGGTCTCTGCTTTCTGGTCACAAAACTGGTTGCAGGTAGAAATAATAAGAACCAGAAATTAGCATGATGGATGGCAACCTAATCCTGAGGTTTAATTAAAGGCTCAGAAAAACTTATATTTTCTTAACCGTTTTAATCCTCTAGAAGGAAGGTAGACACAACTTAAGTTAGCAGCCACCAGGCCAGAATGACTCTGGACAAGACCATGCTTATTGGTGAACAGAGAGAGGCTGTCTTTACTTGTGTAAAAGACAATTTGACATGGCTCTTTTCTTTAATTCAGGCCCTAAATGCTGTAATTCTGGGCTGAAAATGAAGCTAAATTTAGCAAGGCCTAACGATGAGAAAACAATGTTCTTTCACACTCATTACGCTTAACTTAAATCTGGGGGAGTCCCTGACACGCTTTTTGTATGGAGATTTGCTTGTGAGTTGGAAGGAGGGACTGGCTGACTTGTCTTTTCCCCTCTAAGTCTTTTGCCCAGTAGCACCGACTGTGATACCTTTACTCAGAGTCTTTGGGGTGTTTGCTGCTCTGCACGCCCAGCTCCTTAAATGCTGTCATTTATTGGGGACTTACTCCATGCCAGGCTCTGCATGTGAAAGAAACCGAGGTACAAAGAAGTCATTTAACTTGCTGAGGTCCCATGGTTCATCAGTAGCAAAGTGGGGGTTTAAACCTGTGGTTTCTGAGCCCAGAGTCTAGGTGCCGAGCTGCCCACCTGTGTATGCTCTGCAGACAGCCCCGCCCGCTGGTGTGGACCCCTCGCTGGGCTGGGAGCACCTTGGAGGAGGGGAGTTTGTCTGACATTTCCAGGACTTGGTATAGTGTCTGGTGCAGAAGAGGGAGTCAACACATGTTTATTAGGTCAGAGAATGAAGAGAAGGCAGAAAAGAACCCAGTTTGGACGTGGCTTTGGGGTCGATAGGTCCTCTGAGCCTCAGGGCCCGTGGCTCCTTCCTGTGTGCCAAGTAGAGGCCTTCATGCTGTGGGATTGCAAGACTCACTTGAAGCTCTGATGTCACTCATAATAGTCTTAGGGAACGTGAGCCTCCAGTCTGAGAGAAATCAGCCACCTGGTGAGTAAGAGTTGATCATAATATGACACCATTACAAAATGCAAGCAGCTTATGGTCATAACATTAGGATTTGAGGATGAGGAAAAGGTTTGTAGAATATACAGCAGCCTGTACAGGGTTTTTACTGCCGGCAGGGCTCTCAGAAAGCAGGAGACATTTAGACTAAGCTCAGACAACTTTTACCTTTGTTTCTAGATTCTTTCTGCGTCCGCGGATTCTTTGCTCCATCATCCATCTATCCACCGACCCACTGTCAGCTTTTTTCTGGCTCTTCTTAGGAGTGGGTGTGCATAATGGTTCACGGCAAGGGATTTGGAGACACACAGATTGGATTTGAATCTTGCTGTGTGATCTTGGGTGTGTTGCTTACCCACATTTAGTCCCTGTTTCCGTATCTGTGAAATAGAGTTGGGAGATTAAAAGAGACAGTGGCATCTGAAGACATGTGTAAGAATGTTCATAGCAGCTTTATTCACAATAAAGCTGAAATAACTGGAAACAACCTAAACGTCCAGCAATAGGAGAATAAAGACATTATGATATCATCATACAATGGAACATACTCATCCATAAAAAGAAACTAGTACCATACTCAACAGCATGGATGAACCTCACACAAGTTACGTTGAGGGAAGTTTGGAACAGGCACACGTAGTATATGGTGACAGAAATCAGGAGAGGGGTGACCCGTGCAGGGGGCAGGGTAGTGACTGGGAGAGGGAATGAGGGAATGTTTTGGGCTCGTGGTTCTGTGGTTATAGTCACTCTGGCTGGTGATGTCCATGTGTACACACTTGTTAAATTCTACACTTTAGATGTGTGTACTTTACTGTATGAAAATTGTATCTCAAAAAGGAAAAAATAGATGTGGAGTATTTAGCACAGCACCTGTTCCAAAGAGGACACTCAGAAAGCACTCTTTCCTGCCCTGGAGTCCTTGTGAACATGTCTTTTTGTGAGATGAGCCATTCCAGCGTGAGAAGACTGACAGCTGCCATTTATTCCCTGATAATTTATGTTCTAAGAATAACTGGATCATAATTGTCCAGATAAGGGATGCTTGAGAAGCACTGTCCTCTGATGGATCTTCTTTCTCCGCCCCTTCCTTGGTTTCTCCCCATCTTCTGCAGGTTATGCAGTTACTGCCGGACACTTTTCTCATGTGTCCACCACCGATGTGGTAGGAGGTGCCCCTCAGGACGAAGGCATTGGGAAGGTGAGGAGCAAAGTCTACGGAATAGCACGGGGTCAGATGGGGGGAGCATGCTGCCGCTCTTTTCGAGGTTTGTCAATTCACTTTGATGTGAACATTCTCCTGGGCGGCTGGCAGGTAAGTGATGAAATATTGAGGAATCATCTGTTCATCTCCAACAGCCTCTTTTGAGAATTTACTTTGAAAACTTCATCCGAGTATGAATACTATTCCCAGACCTCTCCATTCTCTGCACTTTGTCATCTGAGAATGTTTTTCATGGCTGATGCTGTGTGTGTGAGAGATGATTAAGATTGACCCGTGGTATTGTGCCATTCTCCAAAGGAAGGGTGTCCAGCGCTACCCGACTTCAAACCCTCCCCTCTCCCAAATCCTTTCCAAGTTTGACTTAATGGAACCAGGTCTAATCCCAGATATCTTTGGGGCCTTTTTATTTATCTTTAGGCCTAGATTCTCACATTTTTTCCTCCAATGTTTTAGAAACAAGACCAATTCAGCCCAGAGGCTAGACTGGGAATATACGGGTCTCTTTCCCTAAAGTATCTGCCCAGAGTATAGAAAAGACCCCATGGATCTAGGACCGTCAGAATCCCTTTGGGAATCATGGCATCTATGGGGCCTGAAATATGGAGGACTATGTTTGTTGGATCTTTAGCTCCAGGCTACAGGAAGTCCAGTTGAGTCGATCCAGATTAGTCAGGAATACGCATTTTAACAAGCTCCATAGTTTGTTTGATAGTTACGACTGAAGAGAGGAATGGTCTTTGGGTCAGAGCCCATAAGGGGTGGACCTTTGATAGAATCTGGCTATATCTCTGGGGGCTTGGAAAAGTGGATTCTGGAGAGGCCCAGACAGAGACCACTGGTAACTGGAGCGTTCGGCCAGGATGTCAGTCTGATCAGCGGACAAGGCGTGACTGCTGGGCATTCATGAGGGTCGTTTTCCTGGATCCTCCTGGGCAGGAGTTAGGAGTCAACACTCAGATTTCTGGAGCACATGCCTCCCTCCCTGTTAACACCGATGCTATTTTCCTTGAAAACGAAGCCACGGTAAAAACCCAGGGCCCTGAGCACAGGGAGGGTGTGCAGATGAACTCTGATAACTTCCAGCAAGGGATGAGTCTTTCCAAGTCACATGAATTCCTCTGTGTGGTGGAGGGACAGAGCCAAGGGCTGTCCCCACATTGATAATCTCTTCTGGGGGAGGAGCTGCGTGTGGCCAGGCATCTCTGTAGCCGGTAAACACGCCTACCTCCCAATTCACAGCAGTGTGGATGCCTCAGTGCTGCTGACAGCAGCTTTGTTTTGTTTTAAATCACCAGTTACAGAAAACTTGATCTAATTGTCTTCTCTTCAGGTGGTTGGGATAACTGTATAGTCCCTGTCAAGCCTTAGGATGAGAATGGTACTTAAAACGGATAGAGCCAGGCAGAGGGCACCCTGGATCTAGTTAACAAAGATGAACATAAAAATGCTGCTTTCAGCTGGAACCCCTGAGAGGTGCTGGGGAGACTGGTCATAGTTGGCAAAGTTGCTGACGGTTCCACATTGCCAGGCATGGGAGGTGGTACAGACTTGCTTCCCAAGGACCCCAGGATGGCTCTCTGGCCTTCAGGATCTTGGTGGTTATCGTTTCCGGTATTGGGGCAGGAAAGCATTCACACTAAGATGGTGATTCCTGACCCCATGGGAGGCTCGCTGACACTGGTTCTCATGGGACACTCACTCTTCCCTTAAGATGCAACTTGAAAAAGAACTTCCACACTCATTTCATTTAGGAAGTTCTACACAAACAGTCCTTTCTGTGGTAGAGATTCATGGTGTAAATGCACAGGCTAAAGTCTTTGAAAGGTCCCCAGTAAAGGAATTTATTTAATGTTTAACTCTGGCATTTTGCAAACTAAACTCATATTTACCCAAGCAGATCTCATGACACTAACGTTCTGCGGAATCACTTTGTCTAAAATGCTCACGTCCATCCCTTCTCTTACACAGTTGGCCCTCCCTACCTGCGGGTTTCCACATCTGTGGATTCAAACAAACATGGATGGAAAATATTTGGGGAAAAAAATTCTAGAAAGTTCTAAAAGCAAATCTTGAATTTGCCACGCAACTATTTACATAGCATTTACACTGTATTTACAACTGTTTACATAGTATTTACATTGTGTTAGATAGTCTAAGTAATGTAGGGATGATTGCCTAGGTTATATGCAAACACTATGCCATTTTACTTAAGGGACTTGAGCATCTGTGGATTTTGCTATCCTGGGGGTCCTGGACCCAATCCCCCACAGACGCCAAGGGATGACTGTATTGTGATACCTGCTAAAGCTCTAACTAATAGGAAGGAAGGAAGTGTTTCGAGGAAGAAAATCCTTTTCCCAGGAGTTGACTTTTTGGTAGTAATTTGGAAGCTCCTTAGGTCTTACTGGGCGTGACTCCCGTAAACAGTGTGGCTCAGGAGGCATGGAGGTGATTTCTGCCTCAGGATTGAAGGACAGTTTCTTTGCAGAGTGCGTGAAGTGATTTGTCATCAGCTAGTGTAGGCACATCTGCATGTGTCTGGTCAGGCATTTACATAGAACTCCCAGAAGGATGCTGATAAATATCTTTGGTCATTGCTTCCATCTTAACTGGATTTTTTTTTTTCCTTCCATAGGTTTATATTTTTAGAGCTGACCGAAGATCAGGCACCTTAATTAAGATTTTTCAGGCATCAGGTAAAAAGGTGAGATCCTTGGGATTAGTGTCTTGTTTGTTTGTTTGTTTGTTTGAGAGATGTCATCATGTGGGAATCAGTTCTTACTTTTTAGAATATTGGTTTAAAGGCCCATCTGTGCCCTACATTTACATGGCATGTTCAGTTGCCTGTTGGAGCCATTACCTTCTCAGCATTGTGTGTGACCTGCAGATTCCTGGGATTCATGCGTGCTGAGACGGGGAGCGAGATGAGTTTGTACACAGCCAAGTTACAGCACAGAGGTCTAAAAGGTTATCCACGGTTCAGATACTCATCAAAATGACTATGTGCTCTGTTTCTTTCTGCCTTTATCTTTCTGCCTCTCTGTCCCTCTCCGTCTGTCTTTCTCCCAGCTCCAGAGAGATAAGGCATTGTTGAGTACAGATACATGACCGATTACTTTCAAAGGAGGCAGGCAGATAGATGGTTCTCACTCTCCCTATCTCACCAACCCAAAGCCGCCCCTCCTGCTTACATCCCAAGCCCTCTGCCACCATCGCCATGGGAACTGTTGCCACACAAAAAACAGATATCACCCGGTTCCTTTTAGAACTTTGAAATAGAAATAGCTGGGGAAGGCTGCCCTGAAATTAGTCCTGGGCAAGGTTTATCTGCCTGTGCCATCTTATTATCCTTACCCTATTGCTAATTCTCCATTTCCTGCAAGTTTCCGTTATATTGCATCGTAGTCTGAAATTAAGCCAGGTAGAGATTCCTTTGATTAATACACACCATTTTTCATGGGCTTATCAGTGGTGCACACCTTGGCATGGCTTCGATCGGCAGGATTATTTGGTAAGATTGGCCACTCTAAGAGGAGACAAGTTTAGGTGGGGATGTGAAGGGGGTGATTTGAAGAGTTGTCTTGGTAGAGGCCTTAGTGAGCTCGGGGAAGAAGAACAGGACTTGGGACTTGGGAGGGAGATTTGAGGAGATAGGTAAAATTGCCTTCTGACATTCTCCTACCATCACACTAAGAAGAGGGGGAAAAAATGATGTTTCCATCCTGGGTGGGCCATGTGCCCCAGTTCAGGTCCTGCTGTGTTAGACCTGCCTCATGCCAGCCTGGCACCACTGCATATTGTTCTGATGGGGAGTCATAGTCTGAGTTCCAAAAATCCCACTCAAGTAGAGCTTTTTGCAGTTTTAACAACCATCATGTGTATTTTTAGTATATAACTGTCATAACCTTTTCAATAAAAAATACATCACCAAACTCAGTTTTGTGAGGTTTTCCCTGAGGGCAGCTCTGCATTCCCCCCCGGGAACTATGCAAGCCTGTGTTATTTTAACATTTCCAAAACCCCAAAACAACAACACTGGAAGAAGACTGTGAGCAATTCTGCAAAAAAGGATTTCCAAGCACCTCTAAAGTTAGAAAATAAATAACCCCGTGCCATTTCTGAGAAAGAGTCCCAAAGAGCAAGTAGGGTGTAAATGCTGCTAAGCCTAACATTTTAGCTCTTTATCCAAAAAAAATAAATGGGTGAGTTTTCCTGTGGAAAACCCTCCCTCCCTCTGCTACCCTTCCAATGTACCTCGGCTTGACAGCATGAAATTAACCCCCCCCAGCTTATTGAGATATAATTGATATATAACACGTTTAAGGTGTACAGTGTGATGACTTGGTACATGTATATATTGTGAAATGATGACCACACTGAGGTTCGCTAACACATCTATCTTATGTAACTACTATTTTTTTGAGGGAGTCTTTAAAGTGAATTGTGGGGCTTAAACACACTTATCACCCTATTTTTTTTTTAATTTATTTCTTTTTTTTTTCCTGCACTTTGTGGTATGCGGGATCTTAGTTCCCCAAGCAGGGATCAAACCCATGCTCCCTGCAGTACGAGTATGGAGTCCTAACCACTGGACCACCAGGGAAGTCCCTATCACCCTATTTTTAGAATATTTTCATGTTCAGCTATCACCGTGCCTCCCTCCTGCTTCCTGTGTCCCCACCTCCACTGCCCGCTGCCTGTGCCCAGGACAGGCCCAGCTGATGCTGGTCATCCTGGTGTAAACAACAGTCTATAATTGAGCCCTTTCACTTTCCCAGAACCCTCCCTGTTTGGATGATAGCTTTCATGGCTACCCATCTGTGTCTGGGTCATGGGCAGGTTTGGGGGAGCAGATTTGAGAGTGGGTGACGTGAGAGGGAAAGGTTTGAGAATCTGCTTTTCCAAATTTCCCGAGGACATGATGACGTGGGTTCCAGCACAGACCAACCTGCAGGTCAGCTTGAATGTCCTCATTATGACACGACAGGGCTCCCTGAAGAGGAGACCATGGGCCAGCTGTCTCACCTCCCAGCTCCAGAGCTGCCATTCATTTTCCTTGGGGCTTTTCTCGCCCTCACCTTGAACCATTGTAACATATGTCCTTCACTCTGCCATCTTGTTTCACCATCTTCCAACTTTGCCCCCGTCATCATCTTTCTGATTACTCTCTTTAGACATCTTATTCTGCTTGTGCCAGAAGAAATGAGAAATTCTTGTCCCACTGACTTCTCCATTATTTCAGTGGGAAAGGACATGACCCCAGGCTTTCAAAGGATGCCTTTGCTTTACCCCTGTGTCCAGAGCCACACATAGAGGAGGGTTCTGACTCAGGAAACCCCTGACCCACTTCTGCTTCCGTGTGGCCAGAATCTGGTCAGAGAGTTCTGTCTCCTGGCCATAAGAGAGACAAAACCCCAAATGGTTCTGGTCTTTACTGGTTGACATCCTTCGTATAGTGCACGTAAGAAATCACCAATACATGTGCAATTCCACTGCTATGACATGTGTCCTCATATTTCCAGGGTGATGGGAGAGCTCTGATCAAGGAACACTCACCCCAAAGCATGTCGTTGCCCTATCGAAGTTTCATTGCAATAATTGAGTATGTGAAGTGTTTATATGTCAAAACTTAGATAGGAAACTTCACGTCCGGGGATTTCTGATTGAACACCGACGAAGATGCCAAGTTAAATAGACCATTGGAATGAAACAAATAGTTCCCCTGGGACTCAGCCAGAGAGAACAGCCAGCAGCTTCGGTCTTCAGGGCCTTGCCTGGGTCTTAGCGGTTTCTTTTACTAAAGTCAAGATAGAGACATTGGCAAGGCCACTGAATTGGTGACTGTCAGCTGGTTTCTGCCCACCCCCCACCCCATGATTCTGAAACTTCCCCGTGCCCTTCTCCCTTGGGAAGGGGGCAGGTGGGGATGGGGGTTGGGTGGAAGTGACCTCGGCACGTGACTGGGAGGGACTTGAGTCCTTTCTCAGGCTGAGCTGCAGGAAATAGACCAAAGTACCCTCCACCTCTCTCAAACTCCCCTGGGTTAGCTACCAACAAACAGCAAAAGAAAATGCTTGTTCATGTCTGTAAAACCAGAGCCCTTTTATTTGAAAACATTTATTTTAAAAGGATAGATTTTTTTTTTTTTTAATTAAAAACAGAGGTTGCCCACTGGCAGCCTTTGGAAAGGGTACAGCCTACAAAAATTTTCATTTGGCCTGCATGGTATGTTTGTTTATTATTTTTTAATATGAATTAGTTGTCAGCATTTTAAAAATAGGCAATTCAAATAAAATTTTAGAGCTTTGGTTTCTCTTGAAAAATGAGATGGTTGGCTTTTTCTGGGTCAGTCAGGAGTTGACTGCCCCTGGGTGGGGATTGCTCCTTTAGCTGGGTCTGTGGACTCTAGTTTGCTTCAGTCTCCATCATTCTCTATTGGTTCTTAGACACAGAAGCTGAGTGTCACTCGCCACCTGTAAGCATGCCCGCAGTGTTGTCTGCTTTTTCCTTATACCTGTTATATCACCTGCCTGGATCCCATTGGATTGTGTTTAAGACCCCCAATTTAAAATAACAGGTACTAAGTCAGAGAAAGACAAAGCACATTATACCACTTATATGTGGAATCTAAAAAAATGATACAAATGAACTTATTTACAAAACAGAAATAGACTCACAGACATAGAAACCAAATTTAGGATACCAAAGGGGAAAGGTGGTGGCGGGAGGGATAAATTAGGAGTTTGAGATTAACAGAAACACATTACTATATATGAAATAGATAAACAACAAGGGCCTACTGTGTAGCACAGGGAACTATATTCAGTATCCTGATTGAATATAATTGAATATAATAATCGAATATATATTGAATATAGTAATAACATATAATGGGAAAGAATCTAAAAAAGTATGTATATATATTTATATATGGAAAAGAATTTTTTCAGATTCTTTTCCATATATATGTATACATATACATGTATAACTGAATCACTTTGCTGTATACCTGAAATAATACGTTGTAAATCAACTATACTTCAATTAAAAAAATAGTAAAAAATAAAATAACAGGTACTGAATTAAGCTATGATTAAGCCAGTATAACCTGGCTGTTTTCCCTCATCCTCCAAATGGTCTTCTGAGTTGTACCTTTTTCTGTTACTTCAACTCACGCCTTCCTAACCAGTCTTCAGCTATGCCCAAGACTGGGCGAGGGTAATCTGTTTCCCATATAACATTTATTTTCATGCCTGCCTTGTATTGTGAAATTCCATATTCCTAACTTGCTTGGCCTTGTCAAATGTCTGATACACGAGGCACTTTTATTATGGCTGTAACCTATGTCTGCAGCCTCAGCTTGCATTTGTAAAAGCAGTACGTTGTTCTCCAGGGATCAGTCCATTTGTTTCCCCCTTGGTGGGGCTCCAAGCCAGTGAACGTGGGTCTCACTTTGACCGGGGGGCCCACGTGGCTGCCAGGAGGCCAGGGGAGCTGGGATCTCACCGTGCCCAGGCATTCTGGTTTCCAGGGTGGCATGGCTGGCACAGCCTCCGAGGGGCTTGGGAGCAGATGTTTGTCAGGCTGGGCATCTGGAGGAAGGCAGGGGCCTTGTGTGTGAGGACGGACACTGAACGCTTTGTTGCAACTTGACTTGGTTGCAGATGGGCTCTTACTTCGGCTCCTCCTTATGCGCAGTTGACCTGAACGTGGACGGCCTCTCTGACCTGCTCGTGGGGGCCCCCATGTTTTCTGAGATCAGGGACGAAGGGCAGGTCACTGTCTACATCAACAGAGGAAACGTGAGTACAGAGCTGGGCAACATGTGGACAGGGTGTGGGAGAGGGATGTTGGCCCAGGGGAGTAGTGACTGAGCCCCATCACCCAGAGGAGGTAAAAAGACACGCTTCTTACCTTCAGAAAGCTCCGTGTTCCATCAATGGAAAGTTATACTCAGTGTTATGACTGCAAACATACAGGGGTCCAGAAGAATCTTAATGACTAAAGTTGAGTGATTCCTATGTACCAGGAACTGTTTCTCCTGCTTCCTGTGAATGATTTCAGTGACATTTGCACGTGGTACCGGGGGTCCCCATTTTTCAGGTGAAAAAACTGAGGCTCAGAGAGGTTAAGTCACTTGCCCCAAATCACACAGATAAGAAGCAGTGGGGCTGGGATTTGAACATAGGCAAACTGGCTTTGGAGGTGGCATGCTTCATCTCTCTTATTTTGTCTCCTTGGGACTATATACACACCTGCCCACGGAGGCAGAGAAGCCTTCTCAGAGGACATGATGGCTGGGAGGAATCTTGAAGAAAAATGGGAGTTAGGTAGACAGGCGGGAGTGGGCTGGGAGCTGGGCAAGTGGATTGAGGTGTGAGGCAGTGGGACCATAGTTCAACGTGTTGGGACTGGGAGGAGTGGAGGGGGGCCACCCCAGTGGCCAAGGGCTATAGTCACGATGTCCCTTATTCTGCAGAACCATGAAAAGGATGTGGCCGAGTCAGAAAGATGTCTCTGCAGCACAGTGGAGGGTGGGTGGGGGCAGGGGCTGAGGGGCAGCAGTGCATCCGTGGGTGCAGGAGACCAATGAGAAAGTAGAATCTTTTCAGGATCTAGAAGAAAGAATATTCAACAAGAGGGAAATGGTTAAATGAATAAATCCTGTGACCACCAGCCTTTAGCTAACATGAGAAAATGTTTATGAGATAATCAGTGAAAAAGTAGGATAAAGACTGCAGGTACAAACAACCTTTAAAAATGTACAAAATACATAGAGAATGTTAATAGATCCCTCTAGGTGGTGATGCTTGGGTAGATATTTAGCTTTATCTTTATCCAAACAGTGAGAATGTAATTCTTTCATAATCAAAAAAGTCAGTAAAAGTGTACTTTTAAGTGGTGACCAAGGTGTTAGTTTTCCTGATCGGGAGGGGGTGGTGGTGTTTAGCTATTACTAGGTGGGCAGATGCCAGAAAGGGCAGTTATTTAAAGAGGAGCCAGGGGAAGTTAGAGCCATGAGCTTTCTTGGATGTTTGCAAACTCTTTGGGAAGGTGGATCTAAAACCTGGGAGGAAAGATGCTTCCTGGTACCTGTTGGAACAACTCATGGCACCTGCATCTGCACTGACCTTCCAGGAAGGGGGACAAGGCAGGTGAGGGGAGAAATGAGGTGGTCGTTATGGAGATGAGAACAGCCAGCATTCAGTAGCTGCTGGCCACCATATATGCCGGAGACTGCTGCGTTTGCATGGGTGTTAACTTGTCAGGCAATAAGGTGATCAGCCCAACAGCCCCAGGGCATGGAATCTTGGAGCAGGATAATCCCCCAGACCTTCTGCGGCAGCTGGCACCCACACATCCCACCCCCAGTCAATGTTTCTTAATGCCATGTGGTTACCCTAAGTACAAGGGTATTCTTACTTCTGTTGAATTTCATCTTATGTGATTAATGATTGCAGGGCAGTGTGCAGGAGTGGGAATAAATGATGACTTGCCTTTGAATCTTGGTGTCACCACTTACTAGCCTGTGTGATGTGGACAAATAGCTTGAAACCAGCAGCTCAGTTTCCTCATCTGTAAAGTGGGCAGAGTCATAAGGTCTTTCTTATAGAGTCACTGTGTGATTTAAATGAGGATGTGGATATACAGTGCCTGGTACATACAAGGAATCAATGTTTCTCTCTTTCTTCACCACACTGATGGGAAGAAATCAACACATTTGTGTTGTGGGGCAGAGGTTTCGGTGACTTAAGAACTCATCACATCTTTACTGTTTGCAAGTTGTTTGAGTACAGTGGGAAAAAAATTTAGTTGTAATGAAAGCTTTGGGATGGCTTGTGGATGTACAGTGGGTCTGAGTACCTCTACCCGGGGGCAGGGTTAGACACTCTTGTGCCTCAAAACATCGTGTGTTTTTAAATATTTTATTTATTTATTCATTCATTCATTCATGGCTGCATTGGGTCCTAGTTGCAGCGCACAGGATCTTCTCTGCGCTCAGACTTCTCTAGTTGTGGCGCGCTGTCTCCAGAGTGCGTGGGCTCTGTAGTTTGCGGCAGGCGGGCTCTCTAGTTGAGGCGCCCGGGCTTAGTTGCCCTATGACATGTGGGATCTTAGTTCCCCGACTAGGGATTGAACCCACGCCCCCTGCATTGGAAGGCAGATTCTTAACCACTGGACCACCAGAGAAGTCCCTCAGATGGTGTTTTAACGCTCTGATAGTCATGTGTCAATGATTTGGGGGTAAAGTGGGCATGGCTTTTAGTGACACCATCACCATTGACCCCTCCCTCTGTTGGTTGGTGTTTGCTTAGGAAATCCAAACCACACATGAAAATGGGCACAGTCGTGTGTCCTGTTATCACTGCTCCCACCCCTTAACCAAGAACTATTGGTTGTTGGGTTTTCTGAACCATGATTCCCTCTGCCAAGATTGCTAATACATGCACCCTACAGAACAGCTTTATAAATTTGTACCAGAAGGCAGAGGAGAGCAGAAATGGAAATATGTACTCCCTCTAAAACAACTTTGAGGATATCGCGGGGAGAGGAGACTGTGGGGACAAGCAGGTAGGTTGGTTAATAGGTTGGTGTATAGAGCATTAGGACAAGGGAGAGGTTTAGTCATCAGTGGCCAGCAGTGGGTCTCCTTCCCTCTAAAATGCATCTCAGGTGATCGGAGACCTTCATGTCACCCAGGTGGAAGGAGCTCATTTGGCCACCATCGGGTGTTGGGGGGGGATGTTTGGATGCCTGGGATTCTGCCCAGGTGTTTCCTGTCCATGGGTGTGCTGCAGGGCAGGGTGGCATTCCCGGCTCTGTTTTTTCATTCTTTTTTTGGTTATTCTGTTTGTTTTGTTTCCGTTTTCCCTCCATCCTGTTTCCCAGGGAGCCCTGGAGGAGCAGCTGGCCCTGAGTGGGGATGGCGCCTACAATGCACACTTTGGGGAGAGCATCGCCAGCCTGGGCGACCTCGATGATGACGGGTTCCCAGGTCAGTGAGCTCGTACCTGCCCTCTAACTTGCCCCTGTCGTGGGCGCTCCGGGGTCTGCCTGCCCATGGCAAGGCCCATCCATGTACACTGGGGAGAGGATGCCTGTTAGAAACCACATTTTCTGTGTAGACACAGGGCTGAGCCCTGAGCCCACTGGAGTTTTGCTTCCATGAAATCCCTTCTCATCAGCTCAGTGTTCTTTGCTATGTGTTTGTGGTGCAGTGAACGTTGCTGCTGGTCCATAGGGGCTTCTATGGCGGCCAAGTCTGAACCAGCTTCCTCTCACTACAAACCTTGCTTGTTTCTGAGCCTGTGATGCTCCACGATGCTCTGAGAGCATGGAGGAAGATCTAGTTGTCAGTTTGTGAGAGTAACATTGATTTTTTTGGTAAAGGGAATACCATTTTATATAATTCCTTTACCCAAGAACAGAGTTGACTTTCTGTTATGCAATAACCATTGTCTATGGAGTTCCCTTCTCAGACAGACATTAGGGTGGGTGGTTGATATTTGCATTTCTTTTATTGGTTAGATCAATAATTTATTCCTATGAGGATGAGGGAGAAATTTTCTGGAACTAACCTCTTCTCAGCTTCTATAATTTTCTTTCTACTTTTTTTTTTTCCTGCTGCTAAGAGATCATGTGCCTAGTTTAATGCTTGAACAAGCAACAACCAAGAAATTTCTAGACATCATGGCAGGAATTAGAGAATCCACCATTATGTTAATGGCTTTTCTAACCCAGAGCTGCTTTTCTCCCCCTAGATGTGGCCATTGGCGCACCCAAGGAGGATGACTTTTCAGGAGCGGTGTACATCTATCATGGTGATGCCGGTGGGATGGTCCCTCAGTACTCCATGGTAATTGGTGTGAAAGTGTCATGGTTGCTGTTCATACATTCATTCCACAGATACATACAACACACGGCGTTGTTCCTGCCTTCATCTTCCCCCCCCTCCAGTGGAAGACACAAACCATTGAGACTGCTTTTTAAATCAAAACATATTTATAGACTCCCGAGTTTGCTCATATCCAGGGAGGCATTCTGCCTACAAAAGATAAGATCCAAATTCTTAGCCAGAGTTAGAATGATTTATGTAAGAAGAGGTGGATTGCTTTTTCTGGTTACTGCTTTGTCAACCATCTGTGCTAAGCCAAAGGAATATCTTGTAAAATATAATCTAGGAAGACAGTGGTCCATGGAGGAGGGACGTGAAAGCTGTCACAGGGCTGTTGTCACAGTTGGCATTAAAACGGGGAGCTGGTCAAAGCCCTGGCCTCGTGCCCCAGACTTGGGAACGTGGAAGTGGTGAGTTCTGTTTTTTGCTATATCAGCTTGGAGTTCAGTCTTGCTGATGGTGTCAAGCCCAGCCCCTGGGAAAAAAGGAAGTCACTCTCTGGACAGAAGCATGGTCAGGATGTTTGTGGATGTCTGCATGTAGAGTGGCACAGGCCTGGGTCTTTCTCCCAGTGGGTCAGCAACAGAAAGGGACTGAGCATATGTCGAGAAATTTCCAATCAGCACCTGCTGATTTACTGAACATTTACTATGTGCTTACCGCCTCCTATTCATGCTGACATTTCTCGTCACCAAGAAACTTGCCTTGTATCTTGATTATTGCGAAGGAAACAAAACTTTGAACTGAGTCCTGTTCTTATAAAACGTTCTATAACATGAAATAGGAAAGTATCGAAAGTTGTCCACGTACTAAAGTCTCTAGGTAAGAAAAGGCTTTGCAAGTTGATTTTAAGAGGCGATGCATATGTGTAAGTTCAAGGTGTACGTTCCTAATTGTTCTTCCTGCAACAGATATGAGTTAGCTAATGAAGGGTTGAGGGCTGGCTGGTTTGCTGCCACTTGAGCCCAGATTCTCTCTGCTGGGCCTCCTGCTCAGCTCCGTGACTCTTGAAAGAGGCAGTTGCCAGGGGAGGTGCTGGCGAGAGCAAGGATGCTTCCTGAGCGCCTGCTCTGCCCTCTCACCTTTAGTCCTCAGAATAGCCTTGTGAGATGGGCACCTTGGTTATCCACCTTTTATTTACAAGGTGACTCCAGGCCAGGGAGGTTAATTAACATGCCCACGGTCACCAGCTAGGAAATGGCAATTTGACCGTGAACCTTTGCCAGTCTGTCTCCCAAACCTCTTACTGCAACCACCGCCCTCAACTCCACATCGGGAAAAAGGAACGCTCAGGGAAGCTCAGTTGGAAAACTCAGAACTATGGAAGTTTATTTGTCTGTGAGGCATATATACTCTGAGGGGTATTTATCTACATGGACCATCCTCTGTGCATTAGAAATGAGTAGTGGTGGGAATAAACTCCTAGAGGATTTAGCTGAGGTGGCAGGAGGAAGAGGGCTCTGGGCACAGTTTGGGGGCCACATCCGTGTCTCAGGGGCTGCTCTACCCTGGGTCAGGGATGCTGTTCCCACTGTCACAAGCTGAAAGTCATCCAGGGAGCAGCCATCCTTGTGCCGCCATCGAGGTCACTCTCCATGCTTCCTCCTGGAAGCTTGTTCCCGGACCTGGGAAGCTAATCACACAGAGCGGCAGCCTGTGAGAGACCCCCAGCTTCCCCTCCTCTGGCGGCCCTCTCGTGTTTGTTGCGTTGCTGGGCGGACTCCCTGCAGAGAACTGAGGTATAAATTTTGTGGTCAGCGCGGATTGTCTTTAGTAGGAAGTAGGGATCAGCAGCTGGACCTGTCCTGCCTTTGTCAGCACGCAGCCTGGCTCATTAGCTCTAACAAAGAGAAGTGGTTTGGGGCTCTTTAAAAAAAAAAAAAGAAAAAAGAAACAACCATGATTACACGTTTCCAGACTCCTAATATGTATGTGATAAGGTTTGTGATTTTAAAGGAAGAAAAATCCTTTAACACCAGGTTCTCTCCAGGGCCCAGGTCTGGACAGAGCGGGCATTGTGTGGGTGAACTACAGGAGGAAGTCAGAAACAAGTCTGGGCAAGGGAATCGCTTTTCTTTGGCCCAGATTGGTGTTATTTCTGCTGGATGCATTGTGAGATCAGGGTCTAAAGTTCTTCCATATAACTCTAACTCATTCCTCTTTCTCGAGTTTACCATGAAAAGTGTTGATTTTAAGATCCTCGTGCGCCTTTCTCAATTTGAGAGCCCTCCAGGCATGTCACGGCGGCCCCTGTGATCTTTCTCCTGCCATCAGGACACCGCATGTAAACCTGGTGAAGTGGAGGTTTCCCAAGGCTCCTGGTTTTCATTTAGAGTTATTAGCATCGAGCAGACTTATCTTCCTGGCTTTATGGCCTAATGGCCTGCAGATGTCTGTGGGATAACTTAAGCCTGCATCGCCACCCCCAAAAGGACCACCCCTTCACTCTTCCCTGCTTGTCTCAGCCACAGCATACCTTAGAAATGCAAACCCAGGGCAAGCTGCTGCTCACGTCATTGGACCTCAGAGCCGAGATGGTCTGCTTCAAGATGTGACTTTTAAGAAACGTGCAGATGCACATCCGTGTTTCCTTAGACAGAGCCATTGGGGATGTGGGGCTCTGCCTGTTATCAAGAAACACTTCTTCAGTGTTTCCCTACAGTGTTCTGATTTGTGCTTTGATGCTTGCACATTTCCTGTTGGATGGTTTCACTGAGGTGGCAGGCAGAGGGTTATTAGCAGTTATTGGCTGCTGCAGGGTGGGGGAGTCCCTGCTGTCTCCATCTGTAAACCCTGTAGGAACACCTCCTCCCCATACTCGTGACTTCTTTGCAGGATGACTCGGTGAGGAAAAGGATAAGGCAAGAAAGTCCCAAGTGAGCCACGACTATGTGTAAACCTGGTTCTGACATGGAGGTTGCTGTGTGGCATGAAAACAAAGCATTTCGCTTACCATCTACATCGAGGGCCTTGGGAGGGAAGCCTCCCCAGGGAGACTGTTTAGAGAAAGGGAAGAAAGAACAGGTCAGATCCCAGAACATGGCACTTTTCTGATTCAGGAAGTTTGATATCTTTGTGAGGAACTGTGCCACACAAGCATGGATGTGTGACAAAGGCTGGTTGTACAATGAATATTCTTGGACCAACACAGCATGTGTTGTGTTAGCATCTGTTGAACTTGATGAAGGAGAGATAAGTACAGATGTTCGTGTGCCCTGTGGCAGAGGAGCTGTCAGTGCTGAATGGTTGGTTGAAGGCTGCCTTTTAGGAAGAAGGGTGGCTTCAGCTAAGTTTTTGGATTTCCTACAGTTTGTAGAAGGTTCAGGACCATGGAGTTCTAGATGTACTAGGTAGAGCTGTTTCATCCTGTCTGTGATGCTCAGGAGCCTGTAGATCTTTTGGTTGGCTTGATCGAGAGCTGTCGTGCTAATTCCTGTCCACCTAGGGAACAGATGACGTGTGCCTCTTAGGAGTGTTCCATGTTTAGTACATGTTTGGGTAGAGAGATATAAGGACAATATGTTCTTAGAATTTCAGCCAGCTATACCTGTATAAACACAAAAGAGAACCTCCCTTAGAAACGGAAGTTAACCTTGATCCACTTGGAACTTCATTCAACACATCAAAACACTAACACACTCATCTAGGTGGCTTTTTCATTAGCACTGAGCTTAGAAAAAATTTTAAATGGCGACATTTGACTAAGGCAAGTAATAATAAAGGAGTGCGTGGTCTTCAACTGCCTGCTAAAGCCCCCTACCCCCTGCCCTGATAAAATTCGGACTATGATTTTTTTCTTTGAACAACTTCAAGACCAGGTGTCCAGGGAAGCTGCCCTAAAACAGTCACTGGTTCTTATTTGTGACCGTGCTCCTTCTGGTGACTCAATCTCTCTATTATCTGTTTCAGAAACTTTCTGGGCGGAAGATAAGTCCAGTCCTGCGGATGTTTGGTCAGTCCATATCAGGAGGCATTGATATGGATGGAAATGGCTATCCTGGTAAGCTATTTTTCTTTAAAAGCATATGAGATAAGCAAAGATAACCAGTCTGGTAAGCGTGATCACAGATGTGACCTGTATTTAGGATTAGGAAAATTCATACAGTAGAATAGGGTATTTTGCTTGGTGTTTGACTTTTAAGATGAAAGTAGTGTTAAAGTTTATTTTTCAGTTTTAAAATGTTCTACTCCAAAGGGTTTAAGCACCAGGAAGGTGGATTTTTGCAGTAATTTCTGTGGCAGCAAGTCTTTCTGCTAAAGACCAAAAGCACTCCCCACATTTAAAATGATAACCAGTGAAGCCTCATGTTTGCCTTGGTATTTGAGCATATTCGGAGGCGTCTTCCTCTCGAGAATGAAGAAGGCACTGAGCAACCCCCCACCCCCACCCCCACCGTGAGACAAGTATTGAAAGAAACACTTGGAGCAGGAAGAAAACCATGTCATATGTCATCTCCCTGACGGACAAAACAGACCTTCACCATTCAAGGCTGGCTGGCTTGTCTTCAGGGTTAATTAATGCCTTGTGGTGACTGAGACTGAAGAAAAATGTACGATTTCAAACCCCAATCCCAAGTGATATCTGGTGTAGGTAAAATTGACTGGGCAATGGAGTAGTGGTTCCTTTGCTGCCTGAAGGGGATGGAGTAGGTGAGGTGAGGAAACAGAAGAATTTGGAAAAACCCCAAATCATCATGGAATTCAGAAGAAATGTCCCTGAAACTCTAGGTCATCTTGCTATCTTGAGAAAGTGTTTCTTTCCATTTAAAATGCCTCAGAAGGATCTATGAAAATGAATGCAATCTTGTACGAGTCTTTTTAGGTTTGAGAAAGCAGTTCTTGTTCTGGGCAATTTGTAGCCATCCCTAAATAATACCTACCATTGGTTTAGCACTCTGATATGTGCAGAATGCTTCCCTGTGCAATGTACGTCATATAGTTACCCCATAGGTAGCTAAAGATGGGGGTGTCTCCCCAGTTTACAGACAAGGATACTGAGCCTCAGAGAACTAAGGGCACCAGAGACCACATCATTGTGGACAGGGACCCAGGCTGCTTCTCTGTAGTTGCACGGTGAGCAGGTATGGTCACACTTCACGACGGATGTGGATTTCTTACCTTGCATTTTTCCTAAAAGAAATGGCAAGTGCGTCGGGTTCTTTTATTTTCAAATATCCAGGCAATTTAAAAAGGCTATTAGAAAATAGCAAAATTAACAAGCATACCCAAGTGCAGAAATTTTAGCAGCCCTGCAATCCACAGATATGCTCTTTGTTTTTCCTTAATGAGGACGTCGTGTAGATGTAGGGATTCAGATGCTTGGTTCTGTGAAGTGGTCATGGGAACCGCAGGGCTGAGAGGTTTATATTTGAGGGGAGGAAAGGCAGAGAGCTGTTGGATGAATGCATACTTCCTAAATTAAATTTTTTAGGAATAAACATTACCAGCTAACACTTGTCTTGATTTATAGTTTGCCAAGTATTTTCATGAGTTTTCTGATTTTAATATCTGATTTAACATATTTAATAAATATATCGAACAAGTGTGTAATAAATATATTCTGATTTAAATATTATGAAATATTGTCAACTTTTGAAGAAGACAGTGGGGATAATTATCTCCATTGTGCAGACAAGGACACAGAGAGACTCCGGGGTCACATAGAGTGAGGGGTGGAACGGAGATGATTCACATGTTCTACAGAACTTAAAGCTTTTCCCAAGAGTCATTTAATTCCAAGTGTCCCCCTCTCTGATTCCCTGATGTCCAAAATAAATATAATGTGAGCCACTTACATAATTTAAAATATTCTAGTAACCACTAAAAAGATAAAAAGAAACAGGTGAAATTAATTTTCATAATGTTAATTTAGCCCAATGTATCCAACACATTATCATCTCAACGTACAATCAGTATAAAAATTATTAATGAGATCGTTAATGTTTTTTGGTACCAGGTCTTTAAAATTGTTTCATGTCTTACACATACAGCACATCTCAGTGCAGACCAGCACGTTTTGGGGTCTCAGCAGCAACATCTGGTGATTGACTGCTATATGGGGCAGTGTGGCTCTAACTCCTACAAAGTCATTTCAGAGCCCAGGGGTGCCCCCTGACCTTGAGGCTGGCCTCCATTGCTGTGGAGCCCCTTGAGAGCGGGTGGGTGAAATGGGCTTCAGCAAGTTTCTGAATCTGTAAACTTGTGGTTTTCAGATGTAACTATTGGAGCTTTCATGTCGGACAGTGTGGTTCTCCTAAGGTGAGATGCTTCTCTCTTTCCTCTTGGCTCTTCGTGGGTGAGGGATGGAATTTGGTGGGGAAGGGGGGCCCAGGGGAGTTATTCATCATTAGTCAGCAGTCACTCTGCCCTGTTCCTTGCAGGCAGAGGTGCTTGGTAAGTGCGAATGCTGCCTTTGTTTTTTCATTCTTGTTATCCTCTATCCCGGGGTTTCCAGCCGGTGGGCCTTGAGTGGTTTACGTGTGTAAGAGGATAGCATCCTCTAGGATGCTAGAAGCTCCTCTAGGAGCTTCTAGGAAGAGTTGGGGTTTTTGCCTTTTGCTGTGAACAGTCCCTTCCATAGATGTGCTCTACACATAGTGTCATTTCCTGTGGGTGCCATGAAACTGCTCTATCCCATCTCTTCATCCCTGCACCCTTCATCCCGGCTCTCCCACCTTGTAGTCCCCAGCCCCCCAGGGCCTGGGAGCCTCCTGCCCCCTCATTCTTTGGTGGCAGCAGAGGGTGAGGGACATGAGCTCAGGCCCAGTCCTCGCTGTGAAGCCCATGCAGTCTGGATCTTTCCTGCAAAGGCCAGCGGGCTGCTGGCCTACCCATGAACCCTCTCCAAGTATTTCTGTCTCTGTGACTCAGAGAAGGCAACATTACACTTTGGAGCGGGAGCCAACTCATAGGTTTTGTTAACAACCTGATTTCAGAACTTTCTAAAATAGGCTAGTAGGCTCTTAGAGCTGGAAGGGATCCCAGAGGCCATGGATTTCCACACCCTAGATTCCTCTTGTTCAGCAGGGCCTTCCTCTGAGTCTCCACCATAGTACCACATAGCCTCCTCTAGAAGGACATAGTGCCCAGGGTGGGGATTAGTAACTTCTGAGGGGACCAGTTCACCCACAGGTAATGAAAAATGTTAAATTGTTCAAGCTAGTTACTTTGCACACACTTAACTGACAAATGCTAATTTCAAGGTTTGTCATATTGGCAGCAGTCAGAAAATCCATGTGTAACTTACTTTTTCAAGATGATGATCATAAAATTCCTGAGTCAGAAATGACTCTGCTACTCCAGGAATTATAATACTTCTAATATCAACCACTACTCATTTATTGAGCACCAGAATGGGCAGAGAATTGTGGGGAAACATAGTATTTCAGGCATTGTCCATTCTACACCAAGGGGATTAGTTAAAGCAAGCCATAAATACATCATAAAACCTCAGCTATATGATATGTGATAGGTGCTATATGAACAGTATAGATAATAAATATTCTAAGGATTTAGAAAAGATGATGAACAACACCCTAGGGATGCTCTAGACAGAGACTTGGATCATATCTTCTCATCAAGACACATAGCCTCAAGGGCCTTTGGCTTTCAAGTTCTTTCTTTCCTAAGAGTTGGCTTAACATGGCCAATCATGTTGGAAATGAAATGAATAAATTTAATATGACATCCCCCCCCACCACCACCGCCTGACAAATGTTAAATTGTTAAAGAGGCAGAATAGCCTTAAGGTTAAGGGTGTAAACTCTGGGGCAAGGTGGTCTGGGCTCAAACCCTAACTCTGCCCTTACAAGGTGAGTTTCCTGGGCAAGTCTGGTAACCTCTGCTTCAGGATTGTCATCTGTTAAAAAGGCAATAATAGTACTTACCTCACTGGGTATCATAAGTTCTTATGAGAGCTCAGTGAGCTAGAACAGTGCCTGGTTTAAGTGCCCAGTAAATGTTAGCAGTTCTGACATCACTTGGGTTTAATTTGCCTGCCTCAAAGTCTGCTTCTTGGTCCCCTATCTTCCATATAACAGCCCTTCAGTATTTGAAGGTGGCGGCTGTGTCCCTCGGGTGGTGACTTCAGTAAGATGGGTCCTTTAATTACTCCCACGGGACTGGATTTCTACTTTATCACCCTTCTTCTGGGTTGGTAGTTTTTCAGGTGGAACAGCTTTCATAGCTCCAGATGGTTGCGGTTGGACTTGTGAAGCCAGGGCTCTGGCTGGTGGCCTCACGAAGTCATTTTCCCTCCCTCACTCTTCTGAGCAGGGTGCCCTGGCTTCTCAAGATTCCCCTTGAATAAAACGTGTTCCCCACTTCTCTTTGTGGAAACCAGGCCCTCTCCAAACTGGGAGCTTCTGGCACAAAAGGCATATCTCATAGGTTCTGCATTTTCATCATTGTTGTATTTTATAAGCTTGTAGCTGTGAGCTCTAACCCAGAGGGGCTTGTCTCCTTTTGTCCTCTGTTGTGAGGGACAGCCCTCCCCAGGGGTGTAAACATAAAGCCTAAACATAAAGCGAGGCAGTGACACGTGGATGGGAGACCACAGACCCCAGCCTGGGATGGAGGGTTGAATCGGATGAGGTGAATTCTAACGGGGCCAGATGTAGAGTCCATGGAAGAGAACGCCTGGAAGCACTCCTGGGGAGGGGAGGCTTTAGGAGCAGGGCCAGGAGCACCGGCTTGGATGGGGAGGTCCGCGGAAGGCCGTGACAGCTACTCTAGGGGTGCCAAGCTCACCATATCCCATTCCCTCATTCATTCTGCTCTGTGCATTGACCTGTTGAGACATGAAGTAGCTCCCTGGAGTAATGGATGGCTTTGGGGATATCCCAGTTAGTGGTCTAACACCTTCACCAGGGTGCAGGCTCATTATGTGTCCCCCCCGACCCCGTCTCTGCCCTGCAAGCAACATGACCCCACAGAAGGCCAGGGTCACTGGAGCAACACCACGTCAGAAAGTATTCTGACTGGTTTTATTATTTATCTGGAAGTTAAATATCAGGATCAAATCAAATATCAGAATTTGAACTATCCGAGAAGCATCAGAAAGAAGTATTCCATGGAAAAAGAAGATGTGGTGTGTATATATATATATATATACACACACAATGGAATATTACTCAGCTATAAGAAACAATGAAATGCCGTTTGCAGCAACACGGATAAACCTAGAGATGATCATACTAAGTGAAGTAAACCAGGCAGAGAAAGACAAATACCATATCTCACTTATAGGTGGAGTCTAAAAAAATGAAACAAATGGACTTATTTACAAAACAGAAATAGAATCACAGACATAGAAAACAAATTTCTGGTTACCAAAGGGGAAAGGTGGGGGGAGGGATAAATTAGGAGTTTGGGATTAACATATACACACTACTGTATAGAAAATAGATAAACAACAAGGTCCTACTGTATAGCACAGGGAACTATACTCAATATCATATAATAATCTATAAGGGGAAATAATCTGAAAAAGAATAGATATATGTATATGTGTAACTGAATCCCTTTGCTGTACACCTGAAACTCACACAACATTGTAAATCAACTATATTTCAATTAAAAAAAAAGTATTCCAGCCACCAGCTTCTTTAAAGTCTCAAGCACATTTGCGGTGCTGTCTTTGGGTGCCCCTTTGCTTTCATCTCAGACTGTGAAACCCAGTCTCCCGCCCCCCAGGGGTGTGGGTTGGCCAAGCTCTGCCCTCGGGAAGTTTGTTCTCTGGGATTAGCTTGAGAGGGCAGGCCTGGTGTTAGGGTGATAGGCGCTTGGTGTTAATGCCATTGAAGATTAAAGGAAGTGATCAGAGAGGCTTATGAAAGATTTCTGGGCTTTTCCTGGTCCAAAAACAATACTTGGAGTTGAAACAAAAAGGCTTGAGGGAACTGATCTGATGGATGTTGGAGATGTGCTTGTGAAGGTCCTGGTCTGTCATTTCAAAGGACTGTTGTTTTTTTTTTAAACAATGGCTCATGGAGGTCCTATTGTCTGTACCACTCACTTCTGCTTCCTACTCACCTCGCCTTCCCCTGCCAGGCTCTGCCAGGAGAAGAAGTGTCCTCCCCACGAGGGGGTCCTGGGGTGATAGGAGGGCCTGGGCTGCTTCTGTGCAGTGACTGGCAGGACACATGGGCAGCTGGGGTTCTCACAGGGTGGACGCCCTGTTTTGTGAAACTTTGGCTCCTCCTGTGGTTTTCAATCCCTTGGCCTGGAGAGGAGGTTTCACCCATTTAACAAGGTTTTTTTGTTTGTTTTAATTTTTATTGGAGTATAGTTGATTTACAGTGTTGTGTTAGTTTCAGGTGTACAGCAAAGTGAATCAGTTATACATATACATATATCCACTCTTTTTAAGATTCTTTTCCCATATAGGCCATTGCAGAGTATTGAGTAGAGTTCCCTGTGCTATACAGTAGGTCCTTATTAGTTATCTATTTTATATATAGTAGTGTGTATATGTCAGTCCCAATCTCCCAATTTATCCCTCCCACCCTTTCCCCCCGGTAACCGTAAGTTTGTTTTCTACATCTGTGATTCTATTTCTGTTTTGTGAGTAAGTTCATATAACAAGCGTTTTTGAATACTTACTCTCCTGGGAATATCAGGATGAACTCACCAGGATTCCCACCACCCTCGGAGGGCCTACAGGGCGGGTGGAGCGGGTTTGGAAATGGACAGTGACCTTAGTTACTAGATGAGGCGAGGTGTGAACACAGTGTCGGGAACACAGAGAAGGAAGACATCCAAGTGCCAGGGGTGCTAAGGAACGCTCGAGCATTTT
Source organism: Stenella coeruleoalba (assembly GCF_951394435.1). Lineage (NCBI taxonomy): Eukaryota > Metazoa > Chordata > Mammalia > Artiodactyla > Delphinidae > Stenella > Stenella coeruleoalba. The sequence goes on from NC_137156.1 coordinate 56,633,367, forward strand.
CCAAGGATGAACCCAGAAGGAAGTTGGAAAACCGGATATTGGATTTCTTCCAGGCAGCGCTGTTGTCTGACTTCCGTTAGACCTACAGCTGTATCTGCTCTGGGATCCTGCAGTTCCTTTCTACCTGTCACAGCTGTTCCTCTCTTGACCCATGTCTCAAGGCAGTGCTGGCAATAGTGAAATCCCCTAAACCCCATCTGGGCCATGCAGCTCCTCGCTTCCTTTTTTTCTCTGAGGTTTTCCTTAACGCTTTCTTTTCTCAGAGTTGGTGTTGGTCCTGGTTCCCATCTGTCTTGTCCCCCTGGATGCTCTTTGTGGGATCACTGAACACAAGTGAGGTCATTGTTCTCAAGCTGCTAATGCCCCTTAATCTTGTTATGTCACCCCAGTGGCATGAAGGCCAGGGCTCCTTGGAGGTAAAAGGGTCTTTTTGTGAGGCCTGGAGGGGAGAAGGTTAAGCCATAGCTTAGGTGAACCGTCCCTCAGCAGATGTTTGCAACAAGAGCAGAATGGTGTGATTCACTCTCTGCTTCTGTTGGGGAGCCCCCGGGGAGTCCCCAGAAGGCCAGCAATGATGGATGGAGTCCATCCATCAGGCCCTGGGGGATGATCCCTGTCGGTGAGAGGAGTGTGCTTGTTTATTGGGTTTCACTTTTGGTCCCACCACCAGGCAGGTTGGTTTCTTCAGCTCTAAAGTGCTTTGGTGTTACCAGCTGGGACTCCATTCATCAAGGTCTTTTAGAAAAATACTTAATTAATTGATGGGAGTAAATGAAGAGAGTAGGTTTGACCCACTGGATGGGACTTTGCAGTTCATGCTTGTAATGGCAGTAAATGCTTTGGGGAATTCCTGCTTATGTATCTATTTCTTGAGTCACAGCATCCCCTATAGGGACGCCTCTTAAATCTATTCCTATCTTCCTAGTATAATGGAAATCAGAACTTAACTGGTGAAATTTTAAATAATCTCTCAGCATCTTGTGGTTCATTTACGGCTTCAAGCAGATAGATGTGTTTTGTTAACAACTAACTTGCCTTCATTATTGGGAAGATAACGATTCATTTATTGGGAAATAAGCTGAGAAACCGGAGAAAAGGATTTGCAGAGCACCCTGGCCATTCTCTCTTGGACTGTTTCACACTTTAATTAGAGGCTGGGCTGAAGCCCTGGGATTTGTCCTGTTGGTTTACTTCTCATTTGGTTCTGAGTGCTGCTCTTCACCGTGACTAAGTCGCCTTCCTCTTGACCTGTAGGGCGAGACCCGTCATCACGGTGGATGTCTCCATCTTCCTCCCCACCTCCATCAACATCACGGCGCCCCAGTGCCACGATGGCCAGCAGCCTGTGAACTGCCTGAATGTCACCGCCTGCTTTAGCTTCCACGGCAAGCACGTTCCGGGAGAAATAGGTAAAGAGCCACCGAGTCAGGGCTCAGCATAGCCATCTTAGCTGGAGTGGGCATGTGGGGTCATGGGAAGCCAGGGGATGTTTCTGGGGTTCCCTCCTGCTGTGCATCCCAGCTGGTTTTGTAGGCAGCAGGCCCACAGGCTAGATGCCCTTTCCCCTGAGGTTCCCCCTCTTCTTTTCTTACCATTGTTTTTCCAATTCATTGCAACCTCTAGCTCTCAGACAAATAATATTTGACTCTAAGCATCCTTTCTGCAAATTTCCATGGACCAGACTGAAACCTCACTGGGCCACGTGTGGGATAGGTGGTGGGGCTTGTGGAAATGCAGTGAATAGCCTGGCCCTTCTGGAACATTCCATGCAGTTAGAAAAAAGAAGTGGTGGGACTTTGGAGGCTCTCCCTTGAGCTTGCAACACCAGTCAGATGTCAGGGGCTTGTGTTCTTTACTGTGGAATCAGAGACCGAGGATGGGTGGTGGGATTAGGATTGCTGAGTTTTACAAAGGCTCGGGCTTCCAAAAGGTGGGGAAGCTGCTTTGTTAGCTTCAGATGTTGGAGAAGGGGCAGGCGAACCCTGGCCAGTGGCAGCTGTCCCTGCCGTTTCTCTGACTGGGAGAGGGCGACTTGCTGGCCCAGCTCCAGAGACTGGGCCAAGCCCAGGAACAAAATAGGATCAGTGTGTATTAGAATTCAAAGTGTGTGATCACCTGAAGGAAATGAATCTGGAGCAGCTGTGCAGATTAAGAGGTCTTTTAACTTGAGAGACACTGAATAATAGAAAGTAGAGTTCCAGGAAAATGAAACAAAACAAAACAAAACAATAAACACCACCACTATTAAGGACCTGGACTCATTGAATTTCTTAGACAGTTTTTGTGTCATGAGTGTCTCCCCTCCCTACTCACTGTGTAGTCCTTGGACCAGCAGTATCAGCATTTCCTGGGAGCTTGTTAGAAATGCAGAATCGGAGGCCCTGATCTGAACCTCTGAACCAGAAACTGGATTTAGAGCCCCACAAGATGCTAGTACACATTTAAGTTTGAGAAGCTCTGCTCTGGAGCACATGTATGTGGGCGCCCAGACACGCAGAGCTCACGGTGCACACACTATTCCATTTCTCTGCTGCGCCTTGAATGCTCTACCTTATTTAACAATATGCTAATCCTTCTAGGCTGTTTCATTGGCATTTCTCTTGATCTTCAGGTGGATTGAATAAGCTCAACAATGAAGCCTTGTGTTTTTTATATGGATTTTTGAAAAAGAACTTAGAAATTTCAAAACTGAATATAAATTTACTGTGAACTTGGGACTTGGTTAGTGAGAGAGGACTAACAAACTTTTTGTGTGCAACCCAGTGAGAAAAAGATACTTGGTCCGGATCATACAGGTCTCGGTGAAGCCAAGAGTTGAATTCTGGTCTGATGATACTATTGCTTTCCAAAAATGATTTCCCACCACCTCCCTAATTGTTTAAGGCACCACAGTCTCTAGGAAAAAAATGTTCTGATGGTCTTGGGACTCATATATCCTCTGCCTAATTAGATGGTGTGTCCTTTATCAATACCAACTTGTGATGTAGTTGAACTCCATTAAGGAACATTTTAAAGGAATTGTTGAGTTGAAGATTACTTCTGTTGTGTTTAAAAATAAGCAGAACTACTCTACAATTCTAAGAACAGCAAGCAATTAATAGTTCATGTGTGTGTTCATTTGACAAATATTTACCGTTCGCCTGCACGGGCCAGCCGTGTCCTCACGGAGTTTTTAATGGGAATTAGAAGGAGTTTCTGTTTTGATCCTGAAGCTGCATACACAGTTTTCAAACTCAATAACTACATCACTGTGGTGGTGAAAATGGAGGTAAGTTGGGTAGAGCAGGAATAGAGGAGAAGAAACCAAGATGCAAATTTTGAGCGAGAGTGATTTCAGAGCATATGAGATCAGTGGGAGAGCAAACTCTGATTTGTAGGTTCAGGGGCTGAGCCAGGAGGAGATGTGGGTTTCTCCTCATGCTGCCCCCCACAAGTGGCTCCTTCTGGAACCCCAGTCATTGACCCCAGCCACCAGGGCCCCTTTCATTGACCCTGGTCATCGGGGACCCTTTCCTTGACCCCAGTCATTGGGGCCCCTTTCATTGACCTCCAGGCAGAATTATAATTAAGGTCCAGGCTAGCAATGGCCCTTCAGTGCTGGGGTATGATGGAAGAGACAGGCTGTCAGATGACATCCAGTGTTGCCTTCATGGGCAGCAACCTGGCTAATGTCCACCTTAGGATGTGGAACGTTGAGCAGGAGCACCTGCCCCAGTGCAGGTTACTTCCTTACCCTCCATCTGCCACATGGGTTCATTGATGAAATTAGACATCCCTTGACAGTCTAAGGGGATGTTTGCCCACATTTATTTAAGATTCAGGCATGAAGAGGATGATAACTGGAGACTTTGGGTATTCGTAGGGCAAAGCAGGAAATTTTCTATCCCTGGCATTTTCTGTTCCTTCCCCTGCCATTCAGGGAAATGAGCTATATCTCAGCCTTCGCAGTAAAGGGAGAAATGTAGAAATCTGCCGCAAAATAAGCTGGCAGGGGAATACAGAGAGTTTGAGGCGGGAATGATGGGAAGTCATGATGGTGTGATGAGGAATCAGGTGGAGGCAAAGTAGCCAGGTGGATCCAGATGTGGGCAGAGTGCAGCATAGAAGCAGCCCCTTGGTTCTGTACCACCGGGAAGATCAGGTCCCCTGTTTCCATATCCAGGAAGGATGGGAGCACCTTCAGCACACAGACATCCTCCTCTCTCCTCCAGGCCCAGCAGCCAGTGCTGGCCAGCTCAGTGTCATTGCTCAGGCCTCTGTGTTGGGAGCCCAGGGCTGGAACTCCAGTTATGAGCCTTCCTTGCTCTCACTGCTGGCAGCTGCACAAGAGCATGTTAGTGGTGGTTTTGGCATGGCATGCTTGGCAAGTGGGCATCTTCTAGGCACCTCTCAGTGTCTGCATTTCCAGAGCTGAGTCTGTCAGCAGAACGGCTGCATTTGGGCAAGACAGCCTGGGCAGTGCAATAAAGAGGCGCCAGTTGTGTGCTAGGTACTTCGGAACAGTTGTCCGAAGTGGCATATATCTGCTGGCACCGAAGTGGCATATATCTGCTGCGGGACCACCCTGGGGATGTCTTGGGGGGCCGTAAGCAGTTGACATTATAGTCATCTCTTTGGTTTTTTCTCTCCCTTGGGACCTGATGGGGCTGAAGCATACACAGAGAGAAGGGACTCCTTTTGCCTCTTCATTTTCTGTGTTGGTAATGGAAAAACCAAAGCTCCCACTTGGTCACAGAACATTCAGGGCCAGCTGATGACCCAAGCCACTAGAGGGGCTGCTGCCGCTTCTGGCAATGCTGTGGGAACTACAGAGGTTCTTTACGGGGGTGACTCTGCCTTGGCGCCAGTGACAGCTTGGCAGGGTCCATTCAGGAAGATGGAAACCACACCAGTTATCTTAACAGAGAGCGGTTAACGTTTGGAATCAGATAAGCAGGTCATGGAGGACCCGGAAGTAACTGCAGGGAGCAGCCACCACTTCTAGGTCTGCACCAGGGATCTCAAAGGTGGTTTCCAGACCGGCTGCCACAGCAGTACATGGAATCTTGTTAGACATGTGAATTCTGCCTGATTTGGAAACTCTGAGGGTGGGGCCCAGCAAAACGTGTTTTAAAGGAATTTTTTTAATATATAAAAATTTATTTATTTATTTACTGGCTGAGTTTGGTCTTTGTTGCTGCATGTGGGCTTTCTCTAGTTGTGGCCAGCCGGGGCTACTCTTTGTTGTGGTGCACAGGCTTCTCATTGCAGTGGATTCTCTTGTTGTGGAGCATAGGCTCTAGGCACGCAAGCTTCAGAAGTTGTGGCTCACGGGCTCTAGAGCGCAGGCTCAGTAGTTGTGGCTCACGGGCTTTGTTGCTCTGTGGCGTGAGGGATCTTCCCGGACCAGGGCTCGAACCCGTGTCCCCTGCATTAGCAGGCGGATTCTTAACCACTGCACCACCAGGGAAGTCCGCAAAATGTGTTTTAACAAGCTTGCAGCTGGCTTAGGTTTGAGAACCTCTGGTCAAGGGGAACAAAGGGAAAAGGTTATACACGTGGGGGACCACTTCCTTGGGGTCATCAGAACATAGAAGCTTGGAGAAGCGACCTTGCGGACCTGGCATCTAAACCTCAGAAGAGGGGACAGTGGCTGGTGCTGCTGGTACCTCAGAGGGGTGCAGTGAGGCTGGTTCTGAGGTGTGGGGGAAACATGAAACGAGAATTAACTGCTGTTGGAGGCGGCCACCATGGAAAACTGTCGCTGGGTTAAGCTCATGGGAAGTCCCTTCCCCTCTTCCAGCCTTGCAGCCTCCCTCAAGCTCTCCATGTCTGCAGGGCCTCCCAGAGAGCTACTGGCAAGGCAGAAGTGAGGTTTGCAGAATCCCAGCCGAGCAGAGCAGCAGCTTCTTTTTTTTTTTTTTTTTTTTTTTTTTTGCGGTACGCGGGCCTCTCACTGCTGTGGCCTCTCCCGTTGCGGAGCACAGGCTCCGGACGCGCAGGCTCAGCGGCCATGGCTCATGGGCCCAGCCGCTCCGTAGCATGTGGGATCTTCCCTCACCGGGGCACGAACCCGTGTCCCCTGCATCGGCAGGCGGACTGTCAACCACTGTGCCACCAGGGAAGCCCGAGCAGCAGCTTCTTAAATCCGTCACAAGGAGTCACTGAAACTCCTGTTGGCTCATTCAGTCAACAGATAGTTATTAGGTTCTGAAAGGTGCCAGACTCTGTGCCCAGCGTTGGGCACAGAGCATGGAACAGGCCAGTCAAGGTCCTTGCCCCCATGGAGTGTGTGTGGTCAACCCTGTGCTCCGTCCTGGGGTGCAGACACCGTGCCCAACTCAACCCCCAGAACACACTTATAACGGATTTCATCAAGCTATATAAAACAAGAGTTCGGCTCATCTCAAGTCTTATTAACCTTCATTCTTGGCCTGGGGAGCAGCGTGTGGCTCCTGGGAGCCTCCTGGTTGCCATAAGCAAGGCAGGTGAAGGCCATGCCTGAGAGGCCTCTGCCCCTTACCCGCGGGCTGGGCCTGTACCTACTTGCCGGCCAGGCTGAAACCTAAATGCACTGGTCAGTCCTTGGAGGCTGAGACTCAAGCTGGCAATCCTGGACTCTCCCCGGAGCACTAAATAGAAACCAGGCAGGGCTGAGCCCTAAGTGGTTGTGTTCTGTGCTCTGACCCAGCTCCCTCATGTTGCTGTGGCTCTCGTATAGCCTGGCGAAGCTGTGAGTGAGCAGGGGGCCTGCCCTACCCCTGGACAAGCAGTAGAGCCCAGGTCCTGATAAATGGCACCAAGGTCATGCAAGCCAGTGGCAGAAATAAGTCTGACACCAGCAAGCTTTCCCCAGACCCTTCCTCTGGTCCTAGGGATGTGTTTCTACTCAAGAGAGCATTTGCACACAGAGAACATTCCCTGAGCTCCTTCTGGTCTCTCGAGAAGCATGGAGATGGGATAATGAGGCAAATCCATGTTCTATGGGGGGGGGGGGGCGGGGTCCTATTCTAATTACCACCTCATTCCTTTGGGGGAGAGCGAGAAAAGTTAGGTAAGTGGAAATAGCCTTTTTTCCCCTCTCCTGGAAAACTCCGAGGGAAGCTCAGAGTAAGTTGAAGGAGGATTTATTAGTAGAATTTCACAGCTGAAATCATGTTCTGATGGAGAATGGGAATGAATCAAAACTCTCTGGGAGCGACCAGAGCCGTGCTGATGCAAGACAGCTGGCTCGATGCTGGCCCGGGCCGGTGTGGGGGGCCCTGGGGAACCAGCTGGGGGGCAGGGAAAGGAGGAGGCTGGAAGCATGACTCTGGGCTGATCAGCTTTTCCATCAAGATGACATCATTCGACATGGCAGGGACACAAGCTGCCAGAAGGAGAGCTGAGGATGTGAAGTGCGCTGTTGGAGCAGGCCCTAATCAGAACCAGCACCTCCCCGGCCCCGGCTGACTGGGCTGGGGGCGGCCGCTAGCAACTCCACCAGCCTGTTGCTCCCACGGGGTGGGCCGCCGAGCCAAGGGGCTGTCAGGCTGCTTCTCCGGCATCTCGTCTGCTTCTTAGGCGGGGCTCCCTTTTAGACACACTTGGGGTGGGGGCTGATCAAAACTGTTAGCAGCGAGCTCAGGGATTTAGGGTGGTCCACACTTCTTGCCACTCTGGCAGCTACCTCCTCACTCAGGCTGGGTTTCCCATCATGGGTCTCTGGTTTTCTTCTAGAAGAGAGATTTTGCTAAGAGGTGCTGACTTCTTTTTGTGTAATTTAAAATGCCAAAATAAATTTTAAATCAAGGAGAAGCACTGAGTAGGCAGTTCAAAAGGGGAAATGTTTCCAAAATGATTGCACTTGGTGAATTGGGTAATTTGGTCTGTCTGATTGTATGCTTTCTTGGTTTAGAAATATCTGGTAGGTGAGCGTGTTGGCATGTGTACAGTCTGCCCATAGCAGAGCAGCAGTTGTGGTCCTCAGCTTGGCGTTAGTAACTCAGCTGTTTCTCCCCTCCCTTGAGTTGCAAGAAGAATCTATTGGGCCAACAATTCTGCAGTGAGATGGGGTTTTGGAGAACTAAGCTTGATGTTTGTAAAGTATCTGCACAGTTCTTGGCACATATGGAGGGTCGAATTCATTCTGTTTTCTGGACTTGTCCCATTTTAATGCAGATTCTTGGAGAAGCAGAGCCTGTATCAAGGATTTGAGTGCACATTGTTGATTCAGGAGGGGATCCCAGGAAACATCAGTAGGAAAGCAGGACCATGAGATAGGAAGGGAAGGCAGCTGTATTAGGGTTCACCAGAGAAGCAGAACCAAGAGGGTGTGTGTATATGGATATTATAGCTCAGAGGCAGTCTGGAAGCAGCACTTCTTTTCTGGGGGGGACCTTGGTCTTTACATTTTAAGGCACTCAACTGATTGGGCGAGGCCCACCTGCATTCTGGAGGGTAATCTGCTTTATTCAAAGTCTACTGATTTAAATGTCAATCCCATCTAAAAACTACCTTCATCGTAACATCCTGATGGGTGTTTGACCAAATATCTGGATACCGTGGCTTAGTCAAGTTGACTAGAAACCATCACAGCAGCTGGATAGAGGGTGTGTTATTAAACAAGTTACCACTGTAACAGGGCGGCGGGAGCAGAATCCTGCTAGGGAAGTCTGGGAGCCAGTGTGGAACACACCTCACGGTTACCCCACCCAAAGGACCAGGGAGCTGGGGTCATGCTTTCCTGAGCGCTGCCCCAGGGGCTTTAGTCCTTGGTGCTCCTGGCCTGCCATGCCCACGGGTGCGTGCCATGCCCACCAAAGCCCTTGGGAAAGGGAATGCAGGTGCCGGCAGTTGGAAGTTGGGCTAGACAGCAGGGAAATGGTAAAAGCCAAGAGGATGTAGGTGGGGCCCTGATGCTATCTGCTCTGTCTTCCTGTGTTCATTTCCACCCAGGCTTTCTCTGGGCTCAGCCATTCATTGCTGACGAGATGGTTCAAACCCTCTGTTCTCTCCTTGGTCACCCTTCATGCCCACCCAGGGGAGGGTGGCTGTAGCTCTCTCACCTGGGAGGACGGCCAGGTGGGGGGCTGTAGCGGGGACCCCACTCAGCAGCTGCTGCCACCACGTTGGTTACCCCACCAAGGTCTTCTGGCTCATCTTCCAGCAACACCCATCTCCAGTCCTGATCCTGCTAAATGAAACTTGGAAACTCACTTCATTTATGTTGTACATATTCTTATTGTTTGGCTGTTGCTCAGGGAAATTGTGATTAGGAGAAAGTAAATTAGCCAAAGTTCAGCTCCAAATCTCTATACTCATTTGATTTTGCTGTCTGTGCATTCCAAGAATGTGAGTTTTTTGTCTGATAATATAAAAAATGCACCAAGAACCAGTATGGTAGGAATAGCCCAACACTGGAGATGAGCAGAGTTCCAGATTCCGCTCTCTGGCCTGCAGCAAGTCTTGTTCCCTCTTGCGCCATCAGTTCCTCATCTGAAAAATGAGGGTCTTGATGTAGATGGTCCCTAGGCTTGCCCAAAAGGTTAGACATTCTACGAGTCTACCCCATTTCCTGCACTGTCACCATCAGAGCAGGTATGTAAATCTTGTATAGGTTCCCATGTTTTCTCTGTTGAAGTACTTTCCCGTGTGCTTTCTTCTGTTCCCAAAAATATCTCCTGGGATCATCCAGGTCGCAGGTACCTCCTGGTGATCTAGCCTTGCCTTGGAAATCAGCTGTTTGCTGAAATAAACAAACTGGGGCAAACCTGCCCTTGCTGACCAGGAATCTGCCAGCTTGGCCTGGCAAGGTCCCTGAGATGGCAGAGGCCCAGGAAAACCATTAAATGCATCAAAAATATACCCTGTGGCAGCTACAGAATGCCAATCCAGGTCACTTTCCTCCTTCGTACCTCCCCCAGTGGCTGATCCCTTTGATGTTATTAAAAGCCAGAGCCATCCGCATGGCCCCCGCTTCACATACTTAAATGCCAGGAGGCATTAGGCTGATTTTTTTTTTGGTGTAAGAGCCCAGCTTCTAGGAGGCTGGTGTGTGGAGCCAGGGCAGGGGCTGGGTCATCCGCTTTCCCACTGCTCAGCAGTCTCATCTGGTCATTTTAGGGACAGAAGCTCCTTTTCTCTCACTTTAAAAATACCACATTCCCCTGAATCCACAAAGCAACTAAAAGATAGTGTTACGTAAAAAAGTGTTATGGAGGGGCTGACCTCTGAAACAGGGTTCTGTGGGACAGAAAAGCAATGAAATGGGTCTGTTAATACCAAAGCCATATTTACCTAATAAAACACATTGTCCCATACTTACTGACAGACTCTGAAATAATGGAGGCGAAACCCTTTGGGTTTATTTATCCAATGTGTGTTCTCTATCGTGACCATTTTTTAAAGTCCCACATTGTGTCACAGTAGGTTCTGCCATCTGGCATTACACCTTGAGGCACAAGGTGATGAGGTTTCCTTTTTGGGAATGCACCCCAGTACAGACCCCACAGTGGTCATGGTTTTGTTGAACCGATAGGCACCATAAAACTGGTCACTGTATGGCGGCCTAGGAATGAAGTCAGCTTCAGCCGCCCCTGTGTTTCCCTGAGTGAAATCTCCATGAGGGCAGGAGTTTGCCCTCGTTGTTCTTTGATGTGCCTCCCATGCCTGCACAGTGCCCAGCTCAGTGGACCACGGATGGCTATGGTCCAGTAGATGTAGCAGTTATAGAGCCCGACGCAACAGCTGTGCAATGAGTCAGACTTATTGGGTGATTCCTCCCTCGTGTGGGGCATATGTCCTGTTTCTTTATAGGAGTCAGTATTCTATGCAGCCTTGGTGGTTTCAGCAGCTTCTTGTAGTATTCCTTGTAATTGTCCTGCCTTTCAGGACACTAATTGTGTTGGGTACAGCTAACCATTGATGTGTATATTAGTGGCTCAAGTGATAACTCGTGAGGTTTAAATTGTGGGGAGCTGTGAAGTGTGATGCCCAGAGCATCCCCAGGAAGACAGGGCTGTCCCAGTGTCTCCGGATTCTGGGGGTGCCTGGCTGTATATTTCTCTCTGAGATGGTATTGATCGGGGCTGCCTGCCATCAGTCCTCTGTGCAGCAGGGGGCTAGGTATTGTCTGAAGGGTGCTTGTGATCCTCTGAGGGGGTCTGGAGGGGGCCTTGTCACTGTGTCTATCCTCGCTGATGTTTTGACCTTATTCATTGGCAGGCCTGAATTACGTTCTGACGGCTGATATGGCCAAAAAAGAAAAGAGCCAGTTGCCCAGGGTCTACTTTGTGTTGCTGGGAGAGTCCGTGGGTCAGGTCTCAGAGAAGCTGCAGCTGGTCCATTTGGAGGCGACGTGTCATCATTACGTGGCCCATGTGAAGGTCAGTTCTTTTTATCCTCAAACTTTGATCTCTACAGATGTTCATTTGGAACTGGTGGAAACTTTTATTGTGCATTACATATGCTCTGACTTTCAAAATTTTATTTTACAAGGAGGAGAACATTCGTTTCTTCTTTTAAATTTGGAGTTGGGCAGCTCTTTATTGATCTTACTGTGCTGGTCTTAGCCTTTGAGGGGGGTGATGGTAGGCCAGGAGACCAGCAGTGCTCTCTGGCCTTGCCTTGTTCTCTTGGGATGTTTTTTGTCCTCTCCCCTCTGTGAGGCTCAGTAGTCTTCTCAGAGGAGAGACACAGAAGCACATGCCTCTGAGTCAGCAGTGGTGCTGGATCACACTGTGCCTGATGCCTTTCTTGGTGATTCACTACATATTAGCTCATAGTCAAGGTTAAGGTGTTTTACAACTGGTTTGATTGTCCTCTCTTGATTACTTCCTGTTTATTTTAGGAGTGCATTTTATGGTCCCTTTCCCCCTCAATTAAATAAACTTTCAAAATGTTTTTCTTCTACTGAAATTATTTGTTAAATACACTTTGCTGCTAATTCAGGAGGCCAGGCTTCAATTAGTTACAGAGAGGCCCCTGTGTAGGCAGGTCCTGTCAGGTTGGGAGTCTGGTGCCCATTGCTGCAGGAACAGCCAGCCACTGACCCCCAGGCAGAGACAGCAAAGGAGGTGGAAGGACCCCCATGACCCAAGCCACATGATGGGTAAGATGAATGTGGGTTTTGGTGTCACACAGACCCGGTTTGTGTCCAGTTGGATGAGAATTTTGACTTCTTTGTGTCTTAGTTTCTGCATCTCTAAAATAGTTACCTTAAAAGGTGGTTGTAGAATTAAACATTACATGATGGATATACTTAAAGGACCTTGCACGGAGTCTGCCACACAGCAGGCACTCAGCATTATTATTCGGTTGGACCATACGTAATTGCCAATATTCTAACATTCTTGACTTACAAAAATGATTACATGTAGTTCAACCATTATTAATGACCAGTGGCTTTTTGGATGATAACAAAAATAGACTACGGATTGGAGATGAAGTGTCCTTCTATTATTATGTCGTTAGTGCCAGAGCAGGAGAATAACAGCTGCTTCTGCATGCTTCTGGGTTGTAGATAGAGAAATGCCCCACACATCCATGGCACTTTGGCCCAGAGCCTGAGTCCATGCCCCTGAGATGCTTTTCAGTGGGGCTGGGCTCTGTCTCCTGCCAGGACGCATGCAGGGGCCTGCCCAGACCAGCTGCCCTCAGGCCTGGGCAGTGAAGGCCATTTATAAAGCAAATCATGCTCTTGTTAAGCCAACAAGCCACCCACCTCTATGGGTCTTAGATGATGTTGGCTCGTGAGCACCCTTGGGGGTATGAGGCCGTCAAGTCAAACACTGCCAGGCCTTCAAGTGCCTGCACTTGGCGTCTCCACACTTCCTGGAGGTGGGGCGTCTTCCCTTGGATTTCTTTTCTCTTTTTTTAAAAAATTAATTTATTTTAATTTTGGCTGTGTTGTGTCTTTGTTGTTGCGCGTGGGCTTTCTCTGGTTGCGGCGAGCGGGGGCTACTCTTCGTTGCGGTGCGTGGGCTTCTCATCGCGGTGGCTTCTCTTGTTGCAGAGCACGGGCTCTAGGAGCACGGGCTTCAGTAGTTGTAGCATGAGGGCTCAGTAGTTGTGGCTCTCGAGCTCTAGAGTGCAGGCTCAGTAGTTGTGGCGCACGGGCTTAGTTGCTCCGCGGCATGTGGGATCTTCCGAGACCAGGGCTTGAACCCATGTCCCCTGCATTGGCAGGCAGATTCTTAACCACTGTGTCACCAGGAAAGCCCTTCCCTTGGGTTTCTTTATGCTGGTCTCTTCCACAAATACTTTCCTTCTGGGCTCTTGGAACTTCTTGCTTTGACTGAGAGGTTACCCCTTCCCATGTAGCTACCAGGAGTCTTGGCTGCGAGATAGGGCCACACAGAGCCTGCAGTGCTTTGCAAAATACACTCAGAAAACAGCAATAATGAGGTGCAGGCCGGAGGTAGGGCTGTTTCTGTGGTGGCTTCTGAGGATTAACTGGGGAAGAGCAGAGCTGCCCCAGGCTATTGGTCCTGCAGTGTCCTAATATCTAGGGTTCCAGACTTAGCAAATAAAAATATTAGACTTCCAGTTAAAACTGAATTTTCAGGTAAACAACAAATCAGTTTTTTTTTTAGTATAAGTATGTCCTAAATAGTGCATTTACTTATCCTAAAAGAATTAAAAAAAAAATATTTGTCGTTTATCTGCAATTCACATTTAGCTGGGCATCCAGTTGGAAGGGTCACCCTGACCGATATCCTTCCATCCCACAAGCGGCACTTCTCCCATCAGTCAAAACACTGCTGACAAGGAGAGACATTGGATGGGGGTCAGAAGAATTTGGAGGATGAAGGCAGGGCTCAGGAGCACAGAGCAATCACACACCTTTATGGGATTATTTGGGTCATTTTAAGGAAGAGCAAGAGAGCAGGCTTCAGCAGGGCTTCTTGGACCTAGAAAAATTTGGATATAGTTATTGCTTGGCCATTTTCTCATGCAAGGAGACCGGGGTGGTGGGATCCATCAGGAAGTCACAAGCCTCTGATGCCTTTATGGTTCAGGAGACGCTCAAGGTGGATGATAATTTATAGCCATGTGGGAAGTTTTTTTCTACCAGGCATTGTCTGTGTCATAGCAGAGGACCCTGGGGACTGGCAGAGGGAGCCAGTGAAGGTGAATGCTAATGGGCCCGTTGGCTGTTCGCGATGTGGCCCAGCTGGCTTGGCCTGTGGTTTCTCCAGTTGTGGGAAAACAGCTGTGAAGGCAGTGACCCTTGTGTGGCCGAGGCAGGCAGCAATGCTGGGGGCAGGGAGTGGCAGCCTGGCCACCTCCTGGAGTGGGGCCGCGGGCTGGGAGCTGCTCATCAGGGCGGCAGGGCGTGAGAGCACAGCGCAGCCTTCTTGATGGGGCTGGCGCTGGGATTTATAGACAGTGAAGGAAGAGAGAGAAAAGTGTTCTTGCTTATCACACACCATATGGCACGCAGGCAGGGAGGCAGGCGCTAGGCGCTGGGTGTGTTTTGTTTAGGCTATCTTTAGGTATTTTTTTCCTTTTTTTCTTTAAGCCCATTCCAATCTTTTTTTCCCTTCTTCCTTTTTCCCCGAGGTTTTCATTCCATATATGGCGACAAGTATCTCTATCATAGAAAACTGCTCTGGCTGACACCCGCCTTCCAGGCTGGCTGCGTTGTCCCATTTTGTTCCTTTCACAGCCCTGGTGGGGCCTCCGAGGTGTACCTAATTTTATGATACACTGCATCCTCCTGGGGGTGTGGGTCCACTCTCAAGGCTCACTTGGTCAGCAGAGCTGAGGCAGATTTTGCTGCTTCCTTGGCCTCTCTCCCTCAGAGTCCACAAGCCCCAGTTTGGGGGATGGGCCCCCTTCTACTAGTGAAGGGGCCTAGAAACCTCTGTGGGTCCCCAAGGTCACAGGTGAAAGCCCACACACCTCCCCTCAGCCTCAGGGCTCTCCACAACTTGGCCTCAGTTTACCTGTCCAGCCGCATTTCTGCATCACATCACACGTGCCCTGGGCTCTTGTCAAGGTGGACTGACCCTTTACCCCTGGAATGTGTCCCTCGTGCTTCCCAGTCTTAGTTCTTGTGCTCACCCAGCACCTCTGGCACTTGAGTCACCAGAGGCCCAGGTTTTGTCATATCCGTGTACAACCACGTACCACCTGCATGGTTTTTGCATTTTTTGGTCTCAAACGTGCACCACCTGCGGTATTTTATTTCCTACTTTTTTCTTTCAATCATCCTTTTGCCTGAAAATAATTTATAGCAGAAACTGTACACTCCTGTAAGTGGAACACCAATTATTGCCTGCCAAAAGAGAAAGTAACTGTAAACAAAAATACATTGAAGACACAACAGTGGTGTTGAATTCTAACTGGGCTTCATTCTTTGCTGAAGTCCCTGAAGAAGCGGCCCGCTCTTCCTGTGTGTTAGAAGGGGAAGTTACAGAGTGCTGCGGAAGTATTAAAGACATGCTGGCACCACAATGAACTTTCTCTCTGATGCAATCAGAAGGACTAAATGGGTATTGACTGTGGAGTAACTTTCCAAATGTATGGGTCCTTTTATAGAGCCCTGCCCACGTGCCGTGGGAATCCATGCCATGAACCCCGTATGGAAAGCCCTAGGGCCTGGACTCATTCTGCTTTGATTGGCTGTGCCTTCCCCCTCTTGCCTGCTGAAGGGTTATCTGTGTTTCAAGGCTCAGTCAGCCACCAGGTCTTAAACATCCTCAGCCAGCCGATGTCCTTGGCCCTGGGGAGGCTGCCATCAGCTTCCTGCCTTCTCAGAGCTTGTTCCATGCTGCCCGACTCCCGCTTTTGGAATGATAGGCATGAAACAAATGCTTGCAAGACCCAACTGCGCTGAAGTGACTCATTGGGTCAGCTGGACTGTGGGGTCACCAGGAGCGTCTGATCAGGGACCTCTAACCACTCTTGGACCTCTGGCTGGGAGGTGATGGAGTTGAGG
The DNA here is from genome assembly GCF_951394435.1 of Stenella coeruleoalba. Lineage (NCBI taxonomy): Eukaryota > Metazoa > Chordata > Mammalia > Artiodactyla > Delphinidae > Stenella > Stenella coeruleoalba. The sequence goes on from NC_137156.1 coordinate 56,649,271, forward strand.
GTTTTGGATGCATGGCCGTGTTCCCTTATCACTCCACCATTTTCTGGTCTCTGTATTTACCTGGACGGTAACTGTGCTCCATCTTCAAGTCCTGCACAGCTCCTTGAGAGAGCCAGCCCTTTGTGAGGTCAGGTGCTTATGTCTGACGGCCAAACGAGAGCCTTTTCAGGAGTGGGGAAAGCAGGCGACAGCTTTGAGCTTATACAGGGACAGTGCAGAAGGCCAGGCGAGGCTGAGCATGGGGTCAGCTGCCTCACTCCCAACTGTGAGGATCCATGATCCCCTGCAGAGGCCTCCAGAAAACCTCTGGTGAGCGAAATCACGTGTCAGACATTGTCAAGGGAGCCAACAACAGGATAAATGTGAAAAGGAAAAAAAAAACCCACTCCACACTAGATGAGGGTATATAAAAGCACCGTTGGTTTCTCTGAGTAGCTGCAGATGTTCAGGAGGCTGTTTGTTCTCTTATGTTGCTGGAGAATTCTTCAAGGGAGTTGGAACCTTAAGCTACTGCAGGGCTGGCCTGGCAAAGGGAGGGCAGCACACTGGCCACCGGGCAGTCTCGGAGGTTACGCCGTGGGCTCTGCCCAGATGTTGTAGTTTTTTTTTCCATTTTCACATCCGAAAAAATGCCTTAGGGCCAGCTTCAGTCACATGATAGACTGAGTTTGAAAAGTGTTTGGATCCACTGAATGCCAATTTTCAGAGGTGCTGGAGACTTTTATTTTCTTGTTTAAGAAACAGTTAAGGAAGGAAGATTAAGTTGGAGTAAAGAAGACCTCTGTGTGAGGAAGAGAAGAAAGGAAAACAGCAAAGTTTTCTTCTTTATATGGGAAGTAAATTGCTAAATCTCTTGATAAAATATCTTAATCATCCTGATAAATCAAATAAATAGCCAAAAAAAAGTTGTAAGATTTGGATACAAAAGGGGAAACAGACCTTAGATGTAGGAGGTCATCTTAAAACATTTTTAAAAAATTGGTAATATATGCACATAGTTAAATTTTTTTTTAAACTGTACTAAAAGTTATAGAAAGAAAGAACATCTCTCAGCACCCCATTTCTCTTCCGAAGGCATCTGTGGTTCCAGTTTCTTGTGTGTCTTCCAAGAGCTTGTTGATGAATAAACAAAGCTGTGTTTTACACAAACAGCAGCATGCTGTGGCTCACTGCTGTGCAGCTTCCTTTTTCCTTTTAAAATGCCCAATAGCAGAATAGGTAAGCAGGTTTTGGAAAGGTTGTGCAATGGAATACTACTCAGCAATAACAAAGAATGAACTGCAGATATGCACAGTAACGTGGGTGAATCTCTAAAGCATTATGCTAAGTGAAGGAAGCCAGACTCAAAAGGCTGCTACTATGATTCTATGGAAAAGACCAGCTCAAAAGACAGAAAGCAGATCAGAGGTTTCCAGAGGCCAGGGATGGGGTTGGGTGGTGGTGTCCATGATTGGCTGCAAAGAGTCATGAGGGAAGTTTTGGGGGTGATGAAAATTTTCCAGCAGGATTGCGCTGGTGGTTATATGACTGAATACTTTTATTAAAGCTCAACAAAAAGTTTGCAGGTATACCAGGCTTTAAGAGGAAGATCTGGAGTTGTTTTAGACACACTGAGTTTGAGGGGCCTATTAGATGGTGAAGTGGAGATGTGTATATATGAGTCTGCAGTTTGAGTAGTGGTCTGGGTTATAAGTATAAATTTTGGAGTCATTAGAAGATAGTGTTTAAAGCCATGAGATTTCATGAGATCACCAAGGTAGTGAGAGAGAGAGAGAGAGAGAGAAGGGAAGGAAAGGGGACCGTGGGTACCCAGCACCAGGAGTACTTTTCCTCTTGGTCCCAAGATGGCTGCTGAGTTCCAACCACTGTGTCTTCTTTCCATGCAGGAAGAAGGGGGAAGGGCGAAATGCTCTTGCCATCTGATCTGAGGCCCTTTTAAAGAGCCTCCGATGACTTCTACTAACTCATTGACCATCCATATTTTAAGGGAGGCTGGGAAATGTCAGTTTCATCTGGACACTACAAACCCTAACAGTGTAGAGCTTTGCTCTCCAGTAGAACTTTCTGTGATGTTGGATATGTGCCATATCTGCATTGTCCAATATGGTGGACACTAACCACATATGACTATTGAGAACTTGAAATGTAATGAGTGCCACTGAGGAATTTTTACTTTAATTTTAATTAAAGTTTAAATGTAAACAACCACATGTGGCTACCACTAGTGGCTATCATATTGAACAGTGCAGATTTCTGCTACAGTAGAACACAGAGTCTTCATAGGACATTGGTCACACAAATCAAATGTCACAAGCCAAGTGGAAACAAATAACTGGGGTGAAGTCAAACTGACTGTTTCATTTTGCACTTACATTGATTAAAACCTGAGTTTCAAGAATGCCGTAGAACATGGTCTCTCTCTCCAGGGTTCTTTTGGAGCATTCACACACACGCACACACACTTGCACACACATATCTGCATGCACATACATGTTTCCATAGGCCATAACAGCGGGGGGAGGGGAGCGGTATTAGAATTGAGAAAGTTGGATGGTTCACCCTGAGTTGATCATTTCAGGAGTGTTATAAACTTGCATCTGATGTTTTCTATTTTCTTCTCTGTGGCTTGAAACTATGTAAAAGGTGGCAGTATAGAGGATGGAGATACAATTGCTGGGTCAGGAGGGAGGACATTTTAAGGTTTGAGACATATCACAGAATTGCCTTTTAGAATGTAAAGCCCCCCCCCCCACCTCAATGCTCTTGCTAGTACTGGGTGGAGAGATTCCTTTTCAACTCATATTTGTGACCCACATGAAGTATACACTTCCCGCTTGGGTAGTGAGGGCTGGGCTGGGCTGATCTGATCTGTGGTCAGCCACGGGGTCTCAGGCAAGTGCTTCACCTGGGTTTCTGAGCTTCCTCAGATGACAGTGGGAAGAATACCAACTTCCTAGTAGGGATCTGATGAGCACTGGGCCCCTTTTCCCTTCTCCTTAACCCGGAAATCTATTATTCTCCCTGGCTGCCTCTGTGTTAGAATGGATCAAGACTCATTTCATAGGTGTTTGGGGAATTTTTAAAAAAATGATTAGAAGCAGATGGTGAAAAGAAAATAGAAAGTATGGAGCAAACAAGAAATAAATGTGGGAAGAGGACAACTCTCTCAGCCGACATCCTCCTTCTCCACCTGGAACAGAGCAAGTCAGAGCCGCTGAGTCAGTTTACAAGGGCTCCTCCAACTTTAATGTGTACACCAGTTACCCGGGGACCTTGTTAAAAGCAGATCTTAGGCAGCAGGTCTGGAGTGAATTTCTGACGAGCTCCCTGGTGATGTCAATGATGCTGGTCCATGGACCACACTCTGAGAAGCAAGGAGCTAGAAGAAGTAGGTACCAAGAGTTCCAGGTAAAGAGTCAAAGGATGATGGCCATGGTCTGGCAGTTTTCCAGGTGGAGCAGGCCTCGGAAGGCCAGCCACTCCCCTCACACTGACGGTGAGAGGTTCCACACCAGTGATGTGGAACCATGGTTCTGATGGTCATGCTCTGGCTTCCTTGTGACCTTGTGCAACCCTGGGGCTCACGCTGATGCTTGTGAGCAGAGGGCATGCCCCTCGTAGAAGGGCTGGTGCAGGCTGTGATTTCTTCCACGTTACCTCACTGCCTGTTGCTTGAAGGACTGTGTTGTCAGCAGTCAGCTTACTGAGCACGATTTTTTCAGCATTTCTGTTTAACTTCATTGGAGTGTTTTGGGCATGACCCAAACAAAAAAGTCAGAAATCCTTTTCTTCCCCAAAAACTAGGAGCTTCTTGAAGTACAAGCTCTTATTAAGCAGAATAATTATGAATTTTTTTGCCCCATCCATTGGGGCAAACAGAGAATGAGAAACCAACTTAGAGACTGCATAGGTTCTTTCTGCATTTGTGAGCAAATACTAGTCACGTGCATTATTTTCCCAGGCAGGTTATAGTGGGGCACCAGCCTCCTGAGTGACCTCTATTTTTGAGGACGGGGAATTTGCTGGTTGTAGTGAGTGTGGACAGCAGAAAGGGTTCTCATACTCATAGATAGCCAGGGAAGCCTCTGCACCAAAGAAACCCATTCCTTCCAAGCGGCTGCCTGCAGGTGGCTTTTGGGGTTTTCTCACAAGACAGACCTGGCCTCGTGACATTAGAATTGGAATAATGGTGGGTCCAAGGACAGATCTATCCATATGCATCCCAGAAGTTTTGTGTGAAGAGGATGACAGAAAATTGCTTCTTTTTCTAAATGCATTAGGACTATGTAAGTAAAATACTATAGGCAATAACAACAACAGTGATAATAGCTATCTTTTATTAAATTTACTGTGCTCAGTGTTTTATGTGCACATTTAATTCTTATAAGAACCCCCCAAAATGTAATTATGAATACTATATACATAAAATTATATGTATTATAATGATATATAATGGATATAAGTAAAATAAAACCCCATTTTAGAGTTGACAAATATGAGACTTAAAACATTTGATTTACTCAAGATCTCACAACTGGTCAGCAGCAAAGTCTTGGGTTTGAATCCTATCTGGCAGCTAAATAGTTCTTAGACCTTGAACAAATTATGTCATCTTAGCACCGTGGTCCACCAGAAGTGATGGTTACTGTAGTTGTTATTAAAAAGGTGATCTGAGGAAGAGAAAGCCCTGGCTCTGGGAGACCTGTCTCCGGGTGAATGGGTGCTTGGTTTCCCATGTTGGTTGGAGAACTTGACTCGCAGCTGCTCCTGCACACGTGCCTCCACATCACCTGTGCTCTGTGGCCAGAGGAAAACTCAGGTGTGGGCCGGTGAGCCCAGAGCAGGCAGGGGGCCTGGAGCGATGGAGGTTCTCTTTCCTGCTCTTTGGTCTTCCCGGTCTGTCTTTGGCCTCAACTATTTAAAAAACTAAATGTCATTTATCCTCGTTTTTAGGATCTTGAAGTCTGGTTCATGCATTCAGCCTCCCAGCATGTGTTGGGTGCAGGCTCTGCTGGGTGCAGGGAAATGAAGATGAAAACACCCAGGCTGGCCTTTGAGAATGGTTTCACCCCTGCCTTGGGGCACTGTCTCAGTGCTCAGCTTTGCCCCTCACCCCATGTGTCACTATTTTCAGTTCACTTCTGCACACGTCACCGCTATGGTGACCTCTGCCCAGGTGTGCCTGGGACAGTCCTGGGGTGCACCTGTTGTCCCAGTCCCAGTCATTAATAGTTACCCTTTCCCTTGCAAAGCCTTCCAGTTTGGATGGGAAATTGTGTATGCCACTGCATTTATGGAGCACGCACTGTGTGCCAGACACCGTGCTGAGCCCTGGGGAGATGGAGAACGATGGACCCTGCCCTGCCTCCAAAGATGTCTTGGTCTATTGGGGCAGCTGTTCTGAAAGCCATGACTTGGCAAGTCAGGCAGCCCCAGCCTTCCAGGCTTCTTGCTTTTGCTCTTATTGGCCCCCTCCCACCACCTCCACCTGTGCAGACCTTCCCTCCTCTCCAGGTCCAGCTTAGTGAGGCTCCTTCTGCAGAATGGCTGCCCACTGTCTGATCCCCCTCTGCCCACCCTCCTCCCTCCACATCCCCCAGGTCAGCTGTGGGCGTTTTCCCCACTGGTGTGACTTCTTGGTGTCATAGTCTTCTCAGACCGTCATAACAAAGGACCACAGAGTAGGTGGCTTGAACAACAATGTTTACTTTTCACAGTTCTGGAGGCTGGAAGTATGAGATCAAGGTGGGTTTCAAGGTCAGCAGGGTTGGTTTCTCCTGAGGCCTCTCTCCTGGGCTTGTTTGTAGGTAGCCACCATCTCCTGGTGTCTGCCCACTGATTTCTCTCCGTACTTGTCTGTGTCCTAATCTCCTTTTCTTATGAAGACTCCAGTCTTATTGGATTAGGGCCCACCCCAAAGACCCCATTTTAGCTTAATGACCCACTCTCCAAACCTGGTCCCATTCTGCGGTATGGGGGTCAGGGATTCAACATACAAACTTTGGAAGGACACACGTCAGCCCACAACGCTCTCACACTTGCTTTTAGCTTCCTCTGTTAAGTACTGGCTGCTTGGGGCCGGGAGTGCATGACACTTGGCATAGTCACCCGGGCCACACCTCATGGGACCAGCCGCCATGCTTGTCAGATGACTGATTAGGCTCTTTTTTTGTTTCCAACTTGAAGACTTTTTTTACATTGAGGTATACTTAATTTACAATGTTATGTGATTAGGTTCTTAGTGTCATTTCTTATTGTCCATTTCAAGGGCTGAGTAGAGTTAATGGATTGAACTTCAAAGGAGAGATTTTTTTTTTTTCTGATGTAATGAATCAAACTTTTCTGATCCTGGAAAGAATTTGGTGGATGAGACTTTATGAACACACACACACCCACACACCATAACCATTTTGGGGTCGTTTGTTTAAAAATAAACAAACAAGGAATTCTTTCTGGACAGTCTCTGTCCTTGGGTGTAAATGTAGTACAGGGCGAAGGCAGGGCCCAGATGTTTACCCCACAGTGTTGGTGTGAGGCTAAAACGAGACCTTGCTTATAAAGTGCTAAGCTCTGCACAATGGAAAATACACAAACACAGACATAAGAGTCTTCTGTAAATGGATTGAGTTGGAATTTCCAGGCAGGTGTTCTCCCTGCCTCTTTTTAGTCCTTTGTGATTTAGCTTTTTATTTATCACCAAAGACCCAGCATATGGTGATTGTGGAGCCGCATGTATGCTCTTCCCAGATCAATGGACCTGCCTCAGAGGGAGAGAGGGAGGGACCCAGACAGTTTCAGGAAATGGTTCAAGGCTATATCATCTCTAAGAAAACGACACAGAGCAGTTGCCCTATGTAGAAAGTCAGCCCTGTCACTCTCTGGGATGCCTGCTGGCCTGGGTGCAAGAAGTCGATTAGGTGGAGGGGCACCCAGGCCCCGAGGCAGTGGTGCCTCCTCTACTTCTATCAAGAAAGGGGAGTTGTCCCAGAGTGGAAACTCTAGAGCAGCTCTGTCCAATAGAAAGGGACTGCAGGCCACATATGGAATTGTAAATTTTCTAGTTGCTATGTTGAACAAGTGAAAACAAGTAAGATTAATTTTAATAACACTGAACCCAGTATATCCAAAATATTATCCACATGTAATCAGTGTAGGTATTATTAGTGAGTTATTTACGTTCTTTCTGGTGCTCGGTCTTTGAAATCCACTGTGTATCTTAGCCACATTTTATGTGCTCATTAGGGAAGTGTGTGCAGTGGTTAGAGTCAACCCTGATCACTTTGGGGACGCTGGGATGGCTGCAGGGGCCTGAGTATATGAGTGCGTGAACGCATGTCCTTCATCAACTGGTAGTAAAAGGACACGGTCTATTACCTGTGGTTCTGAGAAACAATATTATAAAGGATGTTTTCATACTTGGACTGGGAAGCCTGCTTCTGAATTTCCTAAACTAGAGTTCGTGGGGCCCATGTGTCCATAGCATGGTGAGGAGGGTCTGCAGAATCTTTCCAGCATTTCAGAAAGCCTTGTGGGAAGCACAGAGATCACCATCCAGCAATGGCATCATTGCTCTCGGCTGGGGTGTTAGTGCTGGTGAGCCCGTGTTGATCAGACCTTCTCCTTGGCTTCTGATGACACTTAGGTGTTCCTGGGGTCGTCCTGGAGGTGGGGGGTTAATTGAGTGGGTGAAGAAATCCTAGGGGCTGCAGAGGCCCACGTTTTTTGTGTCTGTGCTTCTCACCCACGGACGTAAGCACAAACTTCCAGGGACTCACTTGTCAGGGCCGTTAACCCCGAGAGGCTTTGGAGGGGATAAAAGGTTCCTGAAGTCAGCGAGCACTGTTACTGGTTCAGTGCTTCCTGGGTTGCAGTCAGGAGATAGGCATTTCCTGTGAGCCGTGAATTCTGCTCTCCACCTATATGGAGTGCCTGGGAAAGGCAGCTTTGACCTTCCTTCAGCTCCTCTGCAGTTGCTTTGCTTGTGGGGTGCCCCCTATTCTCAGAGAGGGGAGCCATGAAGAGGGCACTGGGGGCTGCTCCAGGTGTCCTGTGGCTCTGGCCACCCTGGTTTTGGGAGGATTCCACTGTGCTTGGCAGCCCACTCAGCGCTGGGAGGTATGGATCCCCCCAAAGTCCTTCCGTGTGCTGAGCCAGAGCCCCTCCCCCTAGTTCTGCCCTGAGCAGCCATAGGCATCTGTCGGTCTGTCCCTGCAACCCCCACTTCCTGTTTCCTCCAGGGCTCAGCATCCTCAGTTCCTTTGGGTCTCCAGTTTGTTATTCCATCAGTGAAATAGCCATCCTTTGTTTTTATTCCTTTCTTCCTCTGTGTCTGACGTTTTAGCCATCCCCCAACCAGGGGTCAGGGAAAATAGAGGAGAAGAAATTCAAACCAGCCAGTTTTACTCCTTCCCAACAACGGTGTAGGGAAGATGCCTGTAACAAGGAGGTCCAATGGATGTGATAATTCCTTCCTGTTAGCCAGGCCCTCAAATTGGCTGATGTAATCCTCTCATCTGGCACCGCAGCTGGCTTGATTATTCTTCCAAAAGACAGTGCATGTTGGTCTGGTTTGCACAGTGACATTTATCCGTGCGGATCTCCTGAATCTGACATTTGTTCCTCTTTCATCCTGTACTTTCTTGGGCTTGATGTTCCTCTTCCCATCCACTTGGTAAGAAACATGTTAGCTTATAGCACAGGGTATCCTTACCTATCAATTAATGAGCCAGAAGCGTCCATAAACTTAGGTTACAACCAAGGTAGTCCTGGTTGGAAAGAGATATGGATTCAAAGAGGTTTGGGATAATTTTATTAATGACAAAGCCGTAAAGAGCTCCTAAAAGCTTATAAGATTTGGCATCAGGGACTGTCTCGTTTCTCACCATATCGTCATCACCAAGCAGGGAAACTGACATTGACTAATTGTTCAATAAATGTTCCCAGAATGTTAGAAGAAGCTGGACTAGGTCCAAGGTGAACATATGCCCAAGATACTCGACTGTAAGTTTACCACGTTAGCTTTTATGTTGAAGTCAGTGATCCATTTTGAGTTGATTTCTGTGTGTTGTCCAAGATATTGTGGAACAGATGTGAATAAAAATATTCTTTTTGATTGTAATTAAAAGTAGATGAATACCTGTCAGACCATGTGGCCTGATCGCTTGAAAGGCCGTCATGTGAGAGCTTCTCCATTTGCCTTCAGAGAGGGTAGCCAGAACTCCCTGCCTCCCCTGCCGAATTTAGGGTGGTTGTAACCAAACCTTGGGCTGAAGCAGTGTACTTTCAACCAGCCCTTCCCGGGGACTGTGGTACAGGTGGTGCTCAGCCCACATGGCTTACCTCAGGGCGGGATGTCTGTGGGTAGAGAATCCTGCTTCCCCATTCTGGGTGTGCTGGCACTTTTCCTGCTCATCTCCTGCCATTGAATCTTTCAGTTCTTCCTCATTTCTCCTGTTGCTGTCATGCTGCAGTGAACGTCTTTCGGCACCTGACCATCAGGTTCAGGAGGACGAATTCCTATTTGTGGCTTTGCTGGGTCAGTGTGACAGCTGCTTGTGTCCCCCCCCCACCCCCGATGTCAGCTTTGGTCACAAGTCCACCACAGCCATTTGAAAGTCCTGCTTTCTGTGCCCAGGACACTGGGCTTGGCTTGGCCTCTCACACGTTTTCTGACAGTTCCTGGTGTTTTTTTGTCATCCTGTGTGTCAGCAGCAATACACAGACTGATCATTTTTATGGAACAGTCTTTGATGACACCTAAGTGCCTATTTAAATCACACCGACAACCTAAAGAATATTAATCCTTTATGAGAACATTTCTCAAAGCATTTTTTACAGGATGGTAACAGGTTTTATGTTCAAGAACAAAACAAAGGCCTATATTCAAATAAGTTTCAGAAAATACTGTATTTAACAATGGATATGTTTCTTTATTGGAGGACCTCCCAGAATTTTTTAAGCCAGGGTACACAAGGGGATACATTTTCCCCCTTTTGCATCTCCAGCGTTTCCCAAATGTACTTGACCACACTTTTTTTTTCTCTTGAAGATTAGGAGATATTGCTACAACATAGGTGAGTTTTCTCTCAATAATTTGGCTTTACACTTTCCTATTCCTTTTTTCCTTACTCACACAAATACTCTTCTTTAGCTTCATGTTTTAGTGATAGAAGAACTTAGTGATATTTGACATCTAGAGATTTTTCTCTAGGTTTTTTTTTTTAATCAATAAGACTACTTTAAAGGTATGGCAGGCCTTGTACCAATCTCTAGGGTCCCCACCATTTAGAGACCTCCATCCATCCTGTGGTGACTTCATTTTTTTGTTATATTTTTAGTGGCCGCCCACAATGTGGAGGCCTTTCTGAAGGCCCCTATCTCATGCTGAATTTAACTGGACTGTTAGCAGGCTTGATTGATTGCTGGTCTTAATGGGAGAAAATGTGATCCTCACTTCTCCACCCCATCATTAAATTATTACTGATTTATGACAAAAGGAAGCAGCCACTGAATAAGTGGGTATCTTTTTAAAAATTGTGATGCTTCACCAAGATGGATACACTTGCCTGTTTACTTCAACAGGCATCTGTTGAATGTCGACCATGCAAACATCTTGCTGGCCTGGGGCCCTGGTGCTTTCACTGAAGGGCCTTGGAGCCCAAAACAAAATTCCAGGGCCTGGCTCTCCAGCCACACCCATCCCTACCCATCCCCACCTAGATTTAATGAGGAGAAAGGGGCTAAAAGAAGCCCATGGGATTAACAAATATTCCAAAACACCACCTCTAGAAAGGGGTAGAAATGGGTGTTGGGATTCAAGGCATCTGTGAAGTTAAAGGGTTGGCACAAAGCAGGCTGGATCTTGGGTTTTTGAAAACCCGACTGGTGCCATTGCTGACTCTCAGTGAGTGGTTCTCTTGCTGTGAGCCAGCGCTGAGTGCGGACCCAGCTGGGGTCTGACTTCTGTCTCTGCACTCACTGGCCTGGTGACCTGAGGCACTCCTGGGTCACCAGGAGGGTTTCCTCCCTCCTGGGTCCCTCAGTTTTCCTATCCTGTGGAATGGTTGCAGCATGGGATTGTAGTGAGGATTAAGGGAGAGAATTGGTGCAGAGCACCCCAGAGGGGGCTTAGCACATGGTTGGTGCTTCTTGTGGCTTTATTGACTTCCTACTTCCTGGTTTCCTAGGGAGCCTGGAGTGTTACCTTGGCTGCTAGTTAAAGGCTGGGTTGGTTAAAAGGAGTGGGGACCTGCCTCATACTGTGTCTGGGGTGTGGATGTGGGGTAGCGTTAGGGGACTGGCAGATGAACTGGTCAGACTGCTCTGGTCTCGAGATGTATAAAAGAGTGGGTGAGAGAACAAGGCCATGGAGATAATGGCATTTGTCACATCTTTTAGTGGTTCTTACAGATGATAAGGGCCTCAAAAAAATCTCCATGTGTCCATGCCCAGAGTGATCCATTATGGGCACATACCCGCAGGGCAGTGACCCCAGCTCCCATCTCTCTCTCTTTCTGTATATCTGCCTGTCTGTCTCTCTATATACACACACATATATATATATATAATTATTAAAGATAAATTAGGGACTTCCCTGGTGGCTCAGTGGTTAAGAATCCACCTGCCAGTGCAGGGGACATGGGTTCGAACCCTGGTCTGGAAAGATCCCACACGCCATGGAGCAACTAAGCCCGTGTGCCATAACTACTGAGCCCGTGAGCCACAACTACTGAGCCCATACGCCACAACTACTGAAGCCTGTGCGCCTAGAGCCCGTGCTCCGAAACAAGAGAAGCCACTGCAATGAGCAGCCTGCGCAGCACAATGAAGAGTAGCCCCCACTAGCCACAACTAGAGAAAGCCCGCGTGCAGCAACGAAGACCCAATGCAGCCAAAAATAAAAATAAATAAAATTTAGAAAAATTAAAATAAATAAATAATATAAATACATGTATATACACATATGTATGTATGTACAATCTGTTTTTCATAATTTTTAATTTTGAAATAGTTCAACTCATAAGAAGTTGCAAAAGTGGTATAGAAAGTACTCATGTAGCCTTTAACCAATGATAATGTCTTATATATCTGTAGTACACAGTCAAAATTAGGAAATTGACATTGGTATAATGCCATACATTCTTTTAAAGAGTGCTCAGCTCAAGACTAGGAATCTATTTTCAGCACAATTATTTGAGTTGCCTACTTTAGCTCCACTTTGGTGAGAGAAGCACTGGGGATTTTGAGATGGATTAGCCCTGGTCCTCAGCAAAGTTTGGTCACAGAGGAGAGAGATCCAGACCGGATGGGTTTCATGGGTTTCAAGTCACCTGTGGTTTACAGTGATCCAGCATGTTCTTTGGAATTGACTGCCTTATGAGACAGTGATTTTCTCATCACCAGACATATTCAAGCATGACCCTTAGGATCCCTGGCCCCAGCACCAAGAGGGAGCTTGGACCAGATGCTCCCTGAGTGAAAATCCTGTGATTCTCTCAATTGCTTTGGCAGAGTTTGCAGCTAACATTGATTATGCTATGAGTCAGGTGATACTCCACATTGATGTATTATAGTTGCCAAATCACCTTCCTGGGCTCTGGTTTAACTAGTTCATGTGAGTTAAATCCTGGTACTCTGTATTGCAGGCATTGTTCTAGGCCTTGGAGTACAGAGATGAATAAGACATCGTGAGTACGAGCCAACATCTAGTCGGGAAGATGATACAAACACACAACTATGATATAAATAAGTGCCATAATACACGCAGGTGTGGAGTGCTGTGAGACTCGGGGGAAGTGGTTAGTTTTGTAAATAGCCACAAGGCTGGGAGGCCAGGAGGGTGCAAGTTTGAGAGAGGAGCTGGATCACTGGAGATGGGTTGGAGTTTCCTGGATTGATAAAGAGTTGGGGGGTAGAATCAAGGGAAGCAAAGACATTCTGGGGGGAGGAAACAGCACAAGTAAAGGCCCTGTAGCATGGTGTTTATATGCATGGGAGAAAGCTTGATGTGACAGATTGTGGGCTCCAGGGGACAAAGTACTTGCTGAACATGAAGCCAGGTTAGATTTGGCCTCCACCTTATGCTAATGACAAAATGTTGGTACTACTGAGAGCTGCTTGGAGAATGTGTGTATCTTTAAGTCATGCCAGTGAGAGGTTTTCAACTATTTGAGGATCATGCAGTTGTGAGGAACCAGATCCCTCAAAGTGGGGTTGATCAGTGATTTGGCAGGTCCTGAAGCATCTGCCTTGATCCCCCAGAGTCTCAGCATTTCTTCCCCGGGTTTGGCTACTCTTGGCCACCACCTCTTCGAGGGTACAGCAAAGACCCAACAGGATGAACCTCTCAGGTGCTTGGCAGCTTTTGCTGGACAGCTTTGGGGTCCTGTGGACTCTTCTGGCTGTTGCTGTTCTTACATATTGAGTGTACAGAAGATTCACACGCTGGATCTCTTGCTGGGTGTGACCCTTTGGGTCAGGAGTGGCAGAATGATGCTGCTGTGAATTGCAACGAGCAGTTTGGGGACCCGATTGTTTTGCAGGTTTCTTTGGAACCACATATAGACTTTGTATTTTTGGAAGTGGATAGATCTGGGTTGCTAATGACTAGCAGGTGGCTCCCTTCCCCTTTCTGTCACCCTTTGGTATCATCTGTCAGACTCACTTCGGGATATTTCATTATAGTCCAATCAAGGAACATGGGAGGTTCTCAGAGGAAGAGGATCTACCTCTGTCATTGACCTGGGCGAGGATCATTGGGAACATCTGACCTTTTCACCAAGGCAAACTTTGACCTTTGAGAGCTTCCTTTGGTTTCTGAAAGTAGAGATTCTTATTTTTAGTCCTTTCTCTTTTTAATTGCAGGAGGGAAATAAGAATGGAATGGAATACCTGTGTAGAGTAGAGAGATGAGAAGATGTTAGGAAAATATATCCCAGAAGTAGTGCTGGATGAGAATCAAGTTATGAGGATCCCACTGACGAGAGGTGGATAGAAACAGAAGGCCCTAGTTCAGTGATTCAAATAAGGGCTCAGCTGTTTGCATTGGATGCTAAGAATGTATGCAGCAGCAGTGGGCCTCTTGTGTAGTAGGTCCATCACTCTCCAATTTCCTAAGAAACTGGGGTTCTCCTGGCCAGAAACATGGCCTACTTTTTCTGAGAAGGAAATGTCAATTTGGGGGTGATAATTTTTTTTAAAGTTTTTTATTTTATATTATCTACAAAGTAAAAGTGTTTTCCTTAACTTAAAAGTTGAACCACCGTAGACAGTGATCACTTCATCAGACTTGATTTATAAATAATCTGTCAGCTTGATGGTAAGAATTTACTGAACCTTTGTCAAACAAATTAACTATTCATAGAGATGTGATAATTTAAAACAGAAGAGCAAGCCCAGTGGATGGACCCTGGGAGGGCTGACTGATGGGAAGCCTCTCATCAAAGGCACTTGCTGAGGGCTGAAGGGGGTGCACAGCAGTACTGAGTGTCCAGAGCGGCTGCTCCCTAGCCAAGGGTCAGCCCTGGGCAGGGCAGTCAGCTGGACACAGCATATCACAGCATGAGTTGTCTAAGAGGTTGAGAGAACATGCAAGATCTGAGCTGTGCTTGCAGGTCTCACAAGACCACAGCTCTGTTGCCTGTGGTTTTGGTTGGATGAATGAAATGATGATTGATCAAGATGATTGGACAAGAAGGCTGAGCCCATCCCATCAGCCCACCTAGCAAACTCAGAGGGATTCTGGGGTGTGTTCTGATTCAAGCGGCTGGGAACGCTGCATAGACATTAGCCAGAGAGAGGGCCGGCACTCGGACAAGATGCACTAGAGCCCTTGTGTGTGGTCCTATTATTCACGTCTGTGGCTCTCACTTGAAAGGAGTGGTTCTTGGATTTTGGCAGGTGTCAGAACCACCTGGAGGACTCGTTAAACACGGATTTCTGGGCCCTGCCCTAGGGTTTCTGTTTCAGTGGGTTTGGGGTAGGAGCTGGGAAGGTGCATTTCTAACTGCTTCTTGGGATGATGATGCCACTGGTCCATTGATCTAAACTGCAAAGGAGGTCCGGATCCTGTGGAGGGGATCTGCTTTCTGCTTCCGTAGACACTAGGCAGCCAAGCAGATACCTGGGCTGGAAGGTGACAGGGAAGCATCCTGTCCCACTCACGGCTCACCATCTGAGGACCCATCATTCTTTATTTCATTCCGTTCTTCTGCTTGTCCTTCAGACTCAGAAATTCAAAAGGGGGCTCCCCTGGTAGCGCAGTGGTTAAGAATCCACCTGCCAATGCAGGGGACACAGGTTCGAGCCCTGGGCCAGGAAGATCCCACATGCCACAGAACAGCTAAGCCCATGCGCCACAACTACTGAGCTTGCGCTCTAGAGCCTGCAAGCCACAACTACTGAAGCCCGCGCACCTAGAGCCTGTGCTCCGCAATAAGAGAAGCCACTGCAATGAGAAGTCCACGCACCACAACGGAGAGTAGACGCCGCTTGCCACAACTAGAGAAAGCCTGCGTGCAGCAACAAACACCCAACTCAGCCATAAGTAAATAAATAAATAAATAAATAAATAAATAAATAAATAAATAAATAAATAAATAAATAAAAAGAAATTCAAAAGGGTGGCTTATGACACAGCATTTTTAGTTAAAGAAAAAAGAGAACCAAATTGCCTGCCACGTGGTGTCTGGGCCAGAGAGACTCCTGGGGTTTTATAAATTATTTGGGTAGCCTGTTGAGTGCTGCCTCAGAATTTCGCCAGGATCTGAGCTGTACAGGGTGGCCCATTAATGTCCAGAGGAAAGCTGCTGGGTCCTGGTGTGTGAACGAACACATCCAGGGACTCTGAACACGTGTACTTCAGGCACTGAGTCAGTTAGAGGTGGAAGAGAAAACGTGTCTTTGCTGTGTTCTCTTGAAAGTCCTTTTTATCATTCCCTCATGTTTCTTTAAGGGAACTTGAGTGGCAGAATATTATTTAGAGCACTTTGTAAGTTCCCAGTGATTAGATAGGAAACGAAGTTATGAGTTCACATTTTACCCTCAAGAAGACTGCCTTGGGGAATCCTTGCAATGCAGTGGTCAAAAGCAGGACCCTGTTCAGAATGCCTGGTGTTTGAATTCTGGCTTTGTCACCTCATCTCTGTGTGATGTGACTTGCCTGCACCTGTTTCCTCACCTATAAAATTAGGATAATATCAATACTAGCACCTATTTAATAGAATTGCTAGGAGGACTAACTAAGGTAATTCATGTCATGCAATTAGAATTGCACTTATAAAAAAAAGTCAACATGTTTTAGTTATCACTGCTAACCTTGAGCCATGAAAAGACCTGTAATGTATGCCATTTGTGTGTGTACACTTTTAGGAATGGAATTCTTAGTTTTCCTACCTACCCAAGATTATGTTTTATATAGGCTATCAATGTGCTGGAGGAAATTAGCTGGAGGGAGGAAAAATTCATTAGAAAATTCATTAAGCCTCGTTTGAGCTTTTACCTGCTGCTACTTTCATCACCACCTCTCGTTCTTCTATTTCAACAGACCTTTACAGGTTTTGTGGAGCCATGGAATTTGTGTGTCTAAAAGGAAGATGTATGTGATACTGAAAGGAACTCACGTGTGATGTTAGTAATGCCTCACACATCAAAGGGTCTTTGTGTGCTGGGTCTCATGTAATACCTACAATGGTCTTACTAGGTTCTGTTAGTTCCATTTGATCTTTCATACAATGAAGCCTTCAGAGACGTGACTGGCTCAGGCTCCCCCAGAGGTTAACGACCGCTGGGATCCTAACCTCCTCTCCTGCTCTGGGACCACCCTCTTCCCGTGTGTGTAACACCTGGCTCGCTTGTGACTTGGGGTTTGCATTCAAATTTGTGATTCTGTTCATTGAGACATGGTAGCCTGGTTGCTCTTGCTCTGTAACAAACCGCTCTAAACCCTGGAGATCTGAAACAACCGTTTTATTTTGCTTGTGGATTCTGTGGATCATTCAGATTGAGCACAGGGGGAGGGCTTGTTGGGGCCTCAGCGGGCAGTTGCCCACGTTGGGGCTGGTATCATCCAGGACACCTTCCTTCACATGTCTGGCCAGCACCTGGCAGGGGCAGGACCCTCAGGTGGGCTACCAGCCAGGGCACCTGCATGTACCCTCTCAAGGTATTGGGTTTCCTCCCAGCATGGCGGCCGCGTTCCTAGTAAGAGTCTCAGGAGAGCCAAGTGGAAGCACATGCATTTTTATGATCTAGCCTTGTGGTCCTAGAGCGTCACTTCTGGTGTTCGAGATGGTCGCAGCTGCCCAAGTTCAAGGGGAAGGCATATAGAGCTGACCACTCGGTAGGAGTGTCAAGGTTGCATTATAAAAAAGCAGATGACTTCGAAGAAGGGAATACATGTTTACATTGACAGAGAATGTGATGTATTCTCAGCATAGGGGGTCATAGGTGAGGATCCTGAGTGGACAGTCAGGTCAGTTTGGACACAGTGGGAGTAGGGGAAGAAAGAGGGTGCTGGGTCATCAGCCACCCGACAGATATTTGTTCAGATGATCTTGGAGCCAGGCAGAGTGAGCAGGGCTCCTGCACAGTCACTTCACATGGGAAGTCCAGGACTCTGCATACAGTCTTATCCTGTTGAGAATTTGACCTTATTGAAGACCATTTTAAGATTTATTTATAGTTAGCACAGGACCTACAACATTCCATTTACTATCTAAAGAGTGAAAAGTTCATCTCAGTCAACATCCTGCCTGGCTTGTATTTAAGTCAGATGGGAAGAAAAAAAAATCACCCGGAGAAGACTGCTCGTAAAAGTTTATTTTACATTTATGTGAAGTTTATTTTCAGTGCTGGGATTCTTCATAGGGTAGGTATTTCTTTTAAGACTGTTAATAGTGTATTTCCTTTTCGTTTGCCACTCTCCACCAATGTAAGCTCTCTCTGATTTTTGAATCCTCTTCATGTCCTCAGAATGGTCTAACTTTCAATAATGATTGGAGAAGGTCCAGGTTAAGTAGGGAGTAAAATCCTATTGCTTTATGACCTTTGGATTAGGATCAAGTGTGGTATAATAAAATATCAGTCCCAAGAGTCACCTTTGCTGATTTTTTCCCCATTATTCTTTCCTGTTTTTCCATATTCATCCAGTTCTTGCAGCCAAGGATTGTTACATTAAGATCCAATCTGAAATTAAAACTCAGGGTTTTAACCAATAAGCTATAAAGATGTTGAACTCCCCTGGGATGTGGTTATCTTTTCCTAAACTCCCTAAGTTGTCTCTTCTTAGCCCCACAGTTAATTTCTTATTGAGACTTTGGAAGGATCCCCAGTGTTTCACACCACTGCCCATCAGAGTGGGGACAATTAACTGTTCAGACCTCTTAAGGTCACAGGCTTTGCAACTGCATCCCTTCAGTACACGGGGAGGGCTTCCCTGGGGTGGGGGGGCTCCAGTTGCCCTACCTGGGGATGCAGGTCTGAAGTCATGGTGGAGAGGGGGTCTACCTCGGCATCAGGCCCCAGCCAGATAGGAGCCACTTGGTCCAGATTTACAGAGAACCTTCTGTAACGTGCTGGAGCACATTCTCAGAACCTTCCAGAGGTCCTCGCCCTGGACTTGCCTTCAAGGGTCTTTTTGCACAGGGACTGTGTCCTTGTATTTAGCTCCTCTGAAGGGACCCTCACGTCATGGCTAATAGAGAGGGAGGCAGGCAGCTGGACCCAGTTGCCTTTGGATGTTTGGTGACAAAAGGACATTTATTGGTGAGGCTCTTTCTGGTGAGGGAGTTGATGCCACCACAGACTGCTGTCACCCCAACCCTAGACCTGCACCACACGCCACTGGCGTAGCTCATGCTCCTGCCATCCTGTTTATCAGTAGCAGATTCTAGAACATCCTGTTCGTGGGCATAGAGGTGGCTCAGAGCACTGTGAGGAGACTGGGCCCCCAGGTGACCGGCCAGCCTTCAGCAGGTGTGTATCAACATGATCCACAGACCCATACCTACTAGTATGTTGATCCCGCTGCTGTTTCCTGTGACTTTATCTACTGTCTCCTATTTAGGGGTAACTGAAGGTAGTGAGAGTCACAGAAGTAACATCGATGATGATGACTAGTAGTTACTGAACACTCGCCCCACCCAGGCACTGTTGGAAGCTCTTTACTCAGCTGTCTGCTGGTCCTCACCGCAGCCCTGTGACAGATGGGCTGTCATCACCCCCTTTACTCACAGGGAAACTGGGGCCCAGAGAGGTGAGTGAGTTTGCCTAAACTCTTATGAGCAGAAAGCAGTGAAGTGGGCCCCAAATCCAGTTTGACCCCAGAGCCTGGCCCCCTAACCTGGGGCCTGGACTGTTTTGTTGAATATCCGGGGCCATCCAGGCCCGGGTGACAAAGTACGGCTGCAGAAAAGCCCTGTGTGGATAATCCTACCTCTTGAGCATCTGCTCTTCAAAGTGGGGGCTGTCTGGAAAGTGCTTTGAGCCACAGAAGCAAGTTATTAAAACCCAAGGAATTTTTTTATTCTGATAAAAGATCAAGGTTTTCATAATTAAGTTTGGGGTAAGGGGTAAGGGTGCTAATTTTTAAACTATCTGAAAATCTGTCCCAAGAAACAAAACCTGGAGTCAAGTAAAAGGACCATTTTGGAGCCAGAAGAAGAGAGGGGAGGGTCAGCCGTGCCCCTGGGAAAGGCTCACTGCCTGGCAGCCCAGAGCCGGTGGACCCTCAGGTAGCTTTAATTCTGCTGCTGTTTGTGGAGCACCCACTGGTCTCCAGGGCAGGGTCACAGAAGTAAACAGGCTGCATCTGTGTCTCCAGAATCTCTCCTCCAGGAAGAACAAGAGGTGACAAAACCCTTCTCTGGTGGGGCACACAGGGCAGGGGAAGGAGGGGGCAGAAAAGGATGAATTTGGCCGTGATCTGGGGCGGCCTCTTAATGTCTTTTAATAAGAATATTCATAACCTTCTTGCTCTGCACTTCCTGTGAATGGGGAGACTCTTGATTGTTTTTTCCTTTAATGAGGGAAAGTGGGCATTTGTTGGAAGTTACACCTACATGTTGAGCTCTCCATTTGGGTATGAGGGATCTCAGTTCAACATGAGGGAGGACAGGAGAAGTCCCACCCAGGGTCATTTGTTATCTAAAGTCCTGTTGGAGAAGTTGAGGTGGGAATTGAGGAAGGGGCAAGGCTTCATGGGGCATGGCAGGAGTGCCCATAGGAGCCAAGCACGTAGCCCCAGCCACAGTTCTTGCTTGAAAAAAAAGTATGAAGCATATAAGCAGTATCATATGATATTTGTCTTTCTCTGTCTTACTTCACTCAGTATGACAGTCTCTAGGTCCATCAGTGTTGCTGCAAATGGCATTATTTCATTCTTTTTTGTGGCTGAGTAATATTCTATTGTATATATGTACCACATCTTCTTTATTCACTGCTCTGTCGCTGGACATTTAGGTTGCTTCCATGTCTTGGCCATTGTAAATAGTGCTGCAGTGAATGTTCGGGTGCATGTGTCCTTTTGAATTACGGGTTTTTTTTTGTTTTTTTGCAGTACACAGGCCTCTCACTGCTGTGGCCTCTCCTGTTGCGGAGCACAGGCTCCGGACGTGCAGGCTCAGCGGCCATGGCTCATGGGCCCAGCCGCTCCGCGGCACGAGGGATCCTCCCAGACCGGGGCACAAACCTGCGTCCCCTGCATTAGCAGGCAGACTGTCAACCACTGTGCCACCAGGGAAGCCCTGAATTATGTTTTTTTCTGGAGTGGGATTGCTGTATCATATGGTAGTTCTATATTTAGTTTTTTAAGGAATCTCCACACTGTTCTCCATAATGGTTGTACTAATTTACATTCCCACCAACAGCGTAGGAGGGTTCCCTTTTCTCCACACCCTCTCCAGTATTTATTGTTTATAGATTTTTTTGATTATGGCCATTCTGACCGGTGTGAGGTAGGGATAAATTGGGAGATTGGAATTGATATATACACACTACTATATATAAAATAGATAACTAATAAGGACCTACTGTATAGCATAGGAAACTCTACTCAGTACTCTGTAATGACCTATATGGGAAAATAATTTTAAAAAGAGTGAATATATGTATATAACTTATTCACTGTGCCGTACGCCTGAAACTAACGTAACATTGTAAATCAACTATACTCCAATAAAAATTATTTGAAAAAACAAAAAAAGAACAAGAAAAAAGTATAAAACAGAAATTACAGAATCAATTTGGCTCAGGAGCTCAGGAACCCAGGTATGGCTAAGATGCCCTAGGGTCCAGGTGACAGAGGCTGACCGCTGCCCCTCATGACCACATCCTGGAGGCAGACCGGGCCCTGAACACTGTTCCTCTAACACAGAGCAGCTCTGCGGTGGGGGTGGGAAGAGCGGAGAGGTGAGGGCCACATCCAGTGAGGTCACTGACTTCCCAAGGTGCCCCCCATCCCACTGCCCTGTGGATGAGGTGGACACTTCTGTGCCCAGTTACAGTAGTTGTACATGGCTGAGCCCCTCAGCCTCACTACCCTGGCTTCCCTGTATTCTTTGAGTAGGGATGCCTTGAGCCTTGGTTCATTGATTTCATTTGCTTGAGTGTAAAAGGAACCCTGGCTGGACATTGAGTGACTATAATCATAAAAACCAAGTGATGACTTTGGCCTCATCCAAGCCAAGGGGTGTTCACGCTCTCATGGCTGACAGTTGTGAGAGCCGCAGGTCTTTTTGTGTCCTTCAGAGGCAAAGGGCGGCCTTGGGATCCCCAGAGACCCATAAAATGTGACCATACAAAGCCGCAGGATCAGCGATGGAACCAACTGTTTCTGCCTCGAGCAGAAATCCAAACAGGCTTTTCCAGCCCAGTCTGCCATTTTTTTTTTAAGTTTTTTGTTTGTTTTTTTGCTTGTTTGTTTTAATTTATTTTATCTATTTATTTTTGGCTGCGTTGGGTCTTTGTTGCTGTATGCGGGCTTTCTCTAGTTGCAGTGAGCGGGGCCTGCTCTTCATTGTGGTGCGTGGGCTTCTCATCGCAGTGGCTTCTCTTGTTGCAGAGCACAGACTCTAGGTGCGTGGGCTTCAGTAGTTGTGGTGCACGGGCTTAGTTGCTCTGTTGCATGTGGGATCTTCCCGGACCAGGGCTCGAACTCGTGTCTGCTGCGTTAGCAGGCAGATTCTTAACCAGTGCACCACCAGGGAAGCCCTGCCACGTATGTTTCTAATGTATCCTTAAAAGGCATGAAGAAGTGGCATGAGTGATGGCTGGCTGGAAAGGTTATGGTTTTTTCGGTGGCCTCTTTAATTTTGGAATGACCAGCCTTTCTCCTGAAGCTTCTCCTGAATTATCATTTTACGTTCTGTTTTTAATCAGGTTGTAATTCAAGAGGAACAATTAATAAAACCTTCCATTTCCACATCTACTGTGAAGCTTTGTAACTTCTTCCTGTGAGGTGGTGGCTAAATGAACAGAACATGAGAAATCTAAGTAGATTTGTGGAAACACAAACACATTTTAGTTTAGTTGTGAATGTCACTTGGAATATAAATAGGGCCCTAGAGGATTCTCATATTGGTCTTTCCTCCTGGAGGCCTTCAGTATTATCTTGTGCTGTCATCTTTATGTTGTATTGGAAAAATCTGGGATTCTTTTTCCCTTGGTCATTATTTACTTTTTAAAAATAATGGTTTAAAGATTTCTTGCTATTTAATCTCAAGCCCAAACATAGTTTCTAGTGAAGAAAAGATATTTAATAAAGTTGGGTATTTTTAGTTCCAGAAAAAAAATTGGGAGGGGGAGGATGGGCTGCATCTAAAATGTGGAAGAAATGTTTAGGTGGGGCGGGGGGGATACTCTGACTCCTGTTCCTTTTGCTCTTTAAAAACTTGTTTCCCGTGGAAAAAAGAAATGTTTGATTTTGGAACTTTTTTGTGTACTGCTTGGTGGTCCTAACTTTTAATTCATTGGTGGGAAATTTTGGATGAGCTTGTTTCATAAGGATTTATGTGTCTTAAGAGATGGCAGAGGGTGGGGAAGCTTAACCTCCTTCAGAAGGGCCTGCATCCTTGGATGCTGCTACTTTTTGGTGGAAAATGTAAAGGCTGGTCTACTTTTGGATGGCTTTTCAAAGAGGATAACAGCCGCCCCCTCTTCATTCTTGGCTTGGCGTGCCCTTAGGGAGAGCTTCCTTATTACCCATCCTTCCCCAAAGTGGTCCCTTGACCTCCTTGTTTGCTTCCATCTGCCAATTCGGTCAAGAGAGACTGATCTCCTAGGCTCTAGCCCACCACTCTGATTTGGATTTAGATGGGATCAGGAATTTTGTTTGACATCCTTTTGTCTTTACAAAAAAAGAAGAGATGGTAATCCATAATCTCAAGCCTGTTTCTTCCTGTCCCCACCTGTTTCTGTGTCCAGGTTCCTGAGAGCTGCAGGGAAGAGCCGCATCATGGTGGGAGGGGAAAAGGAAGGTAGGAAGGAAGGTCCTAGGATGCTTTCTCCCCTTGTTCCAGAGGTTCAGTTGTATGTAGCCATGTACCTGTCAGCTGGGGCTGAGGAGGGAGAGCAAGCAGAGATGAGGGGAGGAGGAAGAAGGTTGTTTGGGGTGGTTTGTAACTGGTGAGTGGAAGCCCGATCCTGGTAAGAGCAGTGAACTTATCCTTGCCCATTGTCCCTCATCATTTAGCATCCCATCCTACCCAGGAGAAGTTCCAAGAGCCTGTCCTCTGCTGTCTGGGCAGGAGTCTCCTCAGAGGCCCTATCGCCCTAGGGAAGCACCCTCATCAGCCTCCCTTTCTCTTGATTCCTCTCTTGGTGCGGCTTGGTGCCACCGCTCCTTTAGATCAAGCCAAATTGCATGTAGCAGAAAATCCAAATAAGATGTTTGTATGATTCAGGTTTATTACTCTTACACAAAAGAAGTTCAGGACTGGTACAGTGGCTTCATGGTCATCAAGGGTCTAGGATCCTTATCTCTTTCTGTCCCACCATCCTCAGACCATGGCTTCCAGCCTCAAAACAACCCTTATCACCCAATGTGACTGTTGGAGCTCCAGCCATCACATCCAAATTCCAGATGGGAGACAGGAGGAAGAGAGAAGAGTACAAAGGAGTGCATGTCTCAGCTAAGTTGTCTCCCTTTATGGAGCTTTACCGGAAAGCTCACATGGTGATTTCTGCTTGCATCCCATGACCTCCTTCCTGCAAAGGAGGTTGGAAAATGTTGCCTGTTGCTAGGCACATGGAAGTCTCTGCCCTGGTCCAGCGTATGTGAAGTACCTTATGTGTGGACCTCAGCATACTCTGCCAAGCATTTAGCTACTTACATAATATCTAACCCTCCTATCAGACCCTCAGCTGTTTGGAAGCAGCTTATCCTCTTCCTCTTTGTACTATTTATAGCTACCAACCCAGGGGCATGTATGGTGGGCTCTGAGCCCGTCTTTGCTGAATTAAATCAAATTCAGACCCTCCCTCTCCCAACTCCCCCTCCCTGTGGATCTGCGATTATAAATGATTTCTTGTCAGGCATTAAAAAAAAACTAACTTCTTCCCAGAGGGCTTTTACCTAATTATCAGTTTAATAAGTGATTATGATAAAGGTGCTAATAATTATTAATAAAATTGGAAAAATCTACGTCATGAAAATTGGCACTATTGGTAAACATGTGATTATACTCTCTAATTCCAGATGTTAGAGAGACAGGAGAGAAGCATTTCATCACTAGTCAGTGTTAGTAGAATGTCAGGGAGAAATCTTTATGAAAAATGCCCTTTTTGACTCTTTTGAGTTTGAACTTACAAAAATATAGGAAGATCAGAGTTGCCTGAGAAACTTTATTGTTAGTACTTCATATTTGTAAACGGGCAGGTAATCCTGAAAATCTAGTTATGTCAGTTTATGTTCCACCACATTAAAAAAAAAAAATAGGTGGATGGAAAAAATCAGAATGGTTGGAAGGAAGGGCTTTCCATTTTGCTCTCCGAGGGAAGGAAACCTGACTGAACCGGACATCTCAGCTGGACAGTGTCTTTGGTGAGCCCTCGCCATGTGACCGGCTGATTCACTTTGTCTGCTAGGTCCCCAGAGAGGTGATGTAAGCAGGGCCTGGAGCTTCTAGGGAGAGGAGAAAAATCAGTACTGGCCCCACCCTCTGGCCTTGGAAACTTAACAGAGCTCAGGCCAAAAGCAGATGGAGGTTTGCAGCTACATTTTGTGATTCTGTTTCAGATGTTGGTCATAGCATCTGTGGTTTTTCCTCTTTCTCGTTTTCCCTTCCCTTCCCTTTCTCTCCCTTACCTTTTCTCCTTTTCTTATCCAGTTATGCTCCTATGTGCAACCATTCTGCTCTCCCCAAATCAACTCAGGTCTGATCTTTGGAAATACATGCACGAGGAGCCATGGGCTGCTGCTGCAGTTTTGGTTTTGAATCTGGTGGATCCGTGCTAAGAGGTTGAGTAGAAAGAGCCTGGGCTTTGGTGTCTGCGAGACACAGGTGTTAACTCCAGCTCCACCATCGCTGGCTGTAGACTTGGGGCAAGTGCCTTCACTTCTCTGAATCTCCCAAATCTCATCTGTAAACTGAAGTTAATTCCTACTTCAAAGGTCATTAGGAGGATTGAATGAAATATGCAGAAAAGCACAGAGAGGCGGACGAAGACCAGATTGTGTTGGGCTACGTATGCCAGGCTGAGAGGTTGGATTTGATGTGGCTGCTCTGAGAGTCAGGGCAGTGGTGTGATAGGTGTTCCCAGAAGGTCACTCTGGCTCTAGAGACTGGATTGGGGCGGGGGCAGGCGGGTGTGGAAGCGGACGGCCCAGTTAGGAGGAGAGCTGTGGAGAAGAGGGCTGGACCTTTGGGAGGTGAAGACAGTAGGAGTAGCTGAGGTCTTAGATGTGGAAGAGGGAAGGACGGGGAGCAATCAAGCAGGAGTCCTAGGTTTGGGGATGGTGGTGCCCGTCCCAGAGCCTGGCGGAGGACTGCGCACGTGGATGGCAGCTGCAGCATGCTGGCCAGCTGGCTGGATCCCTGAGTACGTGGAGGAAAGAGGGGGTGCGTGTGTTGGATGGTGAATACCGTGCGGCAGGCCATGGTCCACCTCTGCTCTTGCTTTGAAGCTGTTGTGCTCTGACTATCCACTCGTTTAGACAGTAGCTTCTAGAAGCAAGTTGGGCAGGATCCAGCAAGGCCTGGAATGTGACACAGTCTTCTGAAAGCGTTAGGGACCCTGGATAGTCACATTGATACCACCTTAGATGACACTGGTCCCCTCACTGGTACTGTCTGCTCGAACAGAGAGTTAGGACAAAGTGAAAGTTACCCTAGAGCTGGATTCGGGGTGGACTTTGGAATTTGAGCAGCATTCTCAAATTTGGGCACACTGATGGTGTGACTGTTATAGGTGAGTCAGAACCCCACCCCAGAGCGTGTACCTGGTAGATCTCGGGGTGGGGGCCCCCCTGGAAATCTGAGTTTTGAAGTGTTTTGAGAGACAGTGTCTTGGGTGGGGGGAAGTTTCCACGTGACTCCTGCCCTGGTTCTTGTCTTCCCTTTTTTTTTTTTTCCTTCATTGAGGGAAATCAGTTTGGTGGCAGTATTTCCTCATCTTGTTTGTAACCCAGACTTTGGGGGCAATTAGGAGCAGGCAGCATCCCCTCTGAGGAAGAAGAAACCTTGCATGTATTTTATGAATATATTCCTAAAATAATGACAATAGCAGCAAACAAACATACAGTGAGGTCTTTGTACTTGTGAAATGATTGTCATGCATTAGAGCCCAGATAAAAGGCTTTGGCAAATCTGTAAAGAATATTTCAGAGAGAAAAAGAACAGAATTTATAGGGTCTAAAAATAGCAGCTGAAGTGCTGCTGTGTTTAACTTGTCAGGAAACCTGTTGCGTTGAGACAGGCAGGGGATTTTATTTCTCTGGCCCCGAGGTCACTTGTCTTGTTTAAGAAGGGGCAGCAGACATTTCCAAATAGGGATGGATTTTTAAGGGGAGGAAGATGGCTGAGTATATATGGTATTTCTTGTTTTCTCCTCTTCCTCTTCCTGCTTCCTACATCACTCCAATCTTCCCCCTAAGAAAAGGAAGGCAGGCCTGGTTTTCTCATTAGAGTAAGTGGGGTCTGCCTGGGTGGCAGAGTTTTGAATACATTGGCGATGATGCTTGTTGCTACATTTGGTGATGGCTGGTCTGAGGAGTGGTGGTGGCAGTCTGATTATTTGGTCTTTGTGGGTTCCCAAACAACACCACTGAGTAAGGAAATTAACCCATAGTTGAAGAAATAATGGTGTGACTTTTCCAAGGCCGATTGGCTGCTTTTCAGACCTTGCTTGTCCCATTTCTGGGCAAGGCTGTTGTCTTTGCAATTCTCTACAACCCACAAAAGAGGTGTCTGCCCCTCCCCTGGCCTAGGCAATCCTCAGGCTTCTATACTTAATAACATTATGGAATTAGCATCCCCAAACTTGTCAATTAGTAGGACTTCAAACCCCTTGCGTTTCAATACTTACTGAAACCTTGGCTGAAATTAATTATATCAATATTTATTGTGGAGACTCTGAAGGTTACGCTGTCCATCCATTTTCTAGGCCAGTTGTTGAAAACTGGTAGCCTGGAGGCTGGATCCTGCTCGGTCATGCTTTGCTTGCCCTGCACAGTGTGGACCTATACAATTGTCAGAATTTAAAAGTGGGATATTTTGTTTACAAATCTTGTCTTTGGATTCTCGTGCAGTGCTCCAAGATACATCCTTGGTTTAGACTTCCTCAGCTGAGAGTGGAGTCCCTAGACTGCTGGGCATAGATCCCTGACCACCCAAGGGTGTCTCTCCTGTTGGTCATGATGAGAAACAGCCACTGCTGCTTCTTAGAGGATAGTAAGAAAAGGGGTGAATCAGTTGTGTGTTGAACAATCAGTTGTATGTATGTTCAGCTGTTCTAGAAAACATCTGCATATACAATTGGCACGTGCTCTCAGCATTAGCTGTTGTTGCTGTTATTATTATCATCATGGCATTCCCTGTTTTCTTTGAGGGTTCTGTTGAAGACGTTGTTAACTACATAACCCAGGGCCTTATGGGGACCCCAGGGAAGACATGTATATTAGACCTCAGTTTCAGGAAATAGTTGTCCTCCTTCTGGGTTCCTGGCTCATTTATACCTTATTCATGCTACAAATCATGTTTCTAATTTTGCCTTAGCTGCTGGGAAGCTTGGGTAACTTTGCAGCTCATTTCTTTTTCTTTTTCTTTTTTTTTTTTTTTTTTGCGATATGCGGGCCTCTCACTGCTGTGGCCTTTCCTGCTGCGGAGCACAGGCTCCGGACGCGCAGGCTCAGTGGCCATGGCTCATGGGCCCAGCCGCTCCACGGCACGTGGGATCCTCCCGGACCGGGACACGAACCCGTGTCTCCTGCATTGGCAGGCGGACTCTCAACCACTGCGCCACCAGGGAAGCCCTGCAGCTCATTTCTAACAGAAAAGGACATGATTTTATGGCATGCATTTGTTTTCAGATGCCATCGTTTCTCGCTGCTCTGCTTTTCTCACTTGTTTATTTTATTGTGGGCATTTTTGTAAGCATCCTTAAGTACTGTTTGGAACAAGGCTAGGTGTAACTTAAAACAACAGTAACAAAATGTCTGTTCCTCTGAGAAAGGGTTTATAGTATTACTGCAAATAGGCTCCCACATCAGGATTAGCCCACATCTAAGCTTTGGGATGTCACATGGTCTTTCTCCCTACTGGACACTACTGACCTTTAACTCCATGTTGGACCTGGTTCTATCAATTGGGCTCAGCGTTTCCCTCTACCCCGGTAGCTTCTGTTCCTGAATTGGGATGGCTTATTCACCTGGGTAGAGTGATGTATCAGTCAGCTATTGCTGCATAACAATGACCCCAAAAGTCAGGGCATACAACAAAAAGCAGTTATCGTTGTCACATATCATTCTGAGGGATGTCTGGACAGTTCTGCTTCAAGCCATAGTTCTCCAGTTTGGCTGGGGAAGCTCTTCTCCATGTCTCTCATCCTTCTGGAACCAGTTGGCTACCAGAGCAGGCTTTTCTCATGGTGAGGGCAGAAGTACAGCAGGAGTGAGCGGAAACATGTGAGGCTTCTTAAGGGGTAGGCTCAGAATGAGTGCTGTCACTTCTTCCACGTTCCACTGGCCAAACCCAACATCAAGGCAGTGGGGAAACAGTTCGCCTCTAGTGAGAGGAAGTTCAGAGTCAGTGGCAAAAGGATGTGAGCACCAGGTCGGGGTGGGGGATGCTGTCTACCACAGGCAATATGTCTGTTGAAGACTGTCAGGTGGGCATACTGCAGTGTCTGGCTCTTAGTGGGTATGTTGGATATTCTCCATTTCTCCCCTCCACATCTGTGCTCCACCATCATTCTCCCTGCTTTGTGCCCTTGGAGGCTGACCTTCCCTCTGCCTTTTAGTTGGGTTCAGTCTGAAGGGAGTACCAGAAAAAGAGGGTGGAAGTGTGCCCACCCACAGGTTGGTGTGCCTGTGACCCTCTGCAGAAGGCCATAGCTTCTGCCGGGCGGCTAGTTCTGATAACCTTGGGGTTCTAGTAACCTTCAGACTTGGGGCCACATGAGCTCCCTCCTCATGTACTTTGCCATGGGGGAGGGCTTCTTTTAAACTTGCCCCCTCT
Organism: Stenella coeruleoalba; assembly: GCF_951394435.1. Classification (NCBI taxonomy): domain Eukaryota; kingdom Metazoa; phylum Chordata; class Mammalia; order Artiodactyla; family Delphinidae; genus Stenella; species Stenella coeruleoalba. The sequence continues at coordinate 56,678,940 of NC_137156.1, forward strand.
CTTGTAAATAGTCCCTTCACTGAACTCCTTCTCCCTGTTTGCAGGAGCCATCTATTCCTGGCCAAGACCCTCGTGGATACATTAGGTGCTCAATAAGTGCATGGTTGAGTATCAGGGCTTCTTGTTTTTCCTCCCGCTGGCCTTCACACTGATCACTTCTTCTACCTGAAAACCCCATGGGATTTCAGACCAGGAAACCCTCCCTCTCTCCCCATTACTTGTCCAGCCACGGTTCATTGCTTCTCAGAAGAACCTGGCAGTGTCAATTCATCAGAGAGAATCCAGATAGAAAAGGTTTTACTTTTTTCTCTGGGTTTTTTTGGCATGCCCTTTGGAATAATTAGGGATTCTTTCAAGAGCAACATTTTTTCCATGGGGGATTTATTTCCCAGATATGATTTATGCCCTATCACATCCCAGGAAGGGAATGTAGGGAGTGTTTGTGGCTAAAGCAGTCTGAACATAAGGAAACTAAGTGTAAATCCCACCAGGAATGATCGCCTTCATTAATTTGGGAAGGGCTGATTAACACTGCTGCGCCTGACTCAGTAGAGCAATGCATTTTGTTTTTCTAAGCAGGAAAAAAAAGGGCCCCACATTTCGATCTCCTGAATGAGTTAGAGAACCACTAGAGTATTTCCCAAACTTCCCTAATCAAGTTAATGTTTTGTTAAAAATTCAGATTCCCAGTGATTCAGGTTCACTGAGCCTGGGCTGGGGCCTAGGAATCGGTATTCAACATGCATCCCTGGATGAGTCATTTTAATCCCCCACACTGGGCTCGGCTAACGATTCTCACACATTTTGGTCTATTGACTAAGAAGAAATCCAATGATGACGATAACAGTAAGGGTAGTATACAAGACTATTAACATTTAGAAAGCACTGTATGGTTTGCCAAGATTTTACATATTTTGTCTCATTAACCACACTGGCCCGTTCAGGACTTGTTCTTGTCAAATATTGCCTGTGCCAACATTATTTTACCAGAATTGAAGGGAAAGAATGGTACCAGCAGGTTTTTGTTAAATATCCTAATTGATACCAGAAGCAAAGATAACAGCAGTTGTCAGGTTATACATATGAAAGCTACAAGCAAACAGCCTTTAGCCCACCCTTTGAGAACCAGTGCATGTTGTCAGGATAAGATTCTTTTAACCTCACCACATGCCTGGATTGTGCAATAGGAGTTTCTAGGACGTTCTGTGGAGGGTTTCCTTACAGAGAGACATCTCTAGGCAACTGACTGCTCTCTGGAGGGGAGCACAGATGTTCCCTCCTAAAAAGGACATGCTGGGCTGTTTCTTTCTTGCCAGTTAGGACGTCTCCCTTTCAAAATGCTGTTTCACGTTTCTGTAGCAGTTTTGCAGGAAGCCATGCCTAGAAAACAGAATTACTCTGATACTAGATGACTTTGCAGCCTTTAGTATCAAATGCGTTGTGATTGCTGAGATTTGGGCAGGGGGAGGTTTCCTAACTTTATTAATTAATACATTTGGGGAACCATCATGTTATTCATTTTAATTAGAGCTCCTGGGCTGCCTGTTGACTTATAACTCCTCTAGTTATTGCTTCTGTGACCCATTGAGGAACGAAATGTCTTGCAGGCCAAGCTGAGTTCTCTCCTTACCTAGTCCACACCCTTTCTTCTGCCTTTTGCAAAATCTGTGGCAGTGTTGAATGAAAAATAGGAGCCCAAGGACTTGGAGGGCTGGGGAGCTGTGATGCCCATGTGTTTTAGTGTTCGCACATTTCCCTCAGCCATGATAAAACCTTGGCTTAAAGCTGATTTATCATCATCCCTGGGTTAGCATGTATTGCGTGTCTATCTGGGAAAATAGCGTGATATCTGTTTACTCATTCTGCACTAAATTAGCACTGACTTGGATTTGAGCTTCAATTCACTGAACCAACAATTGTGGTATTAAAAACGTTCTCCATATCCAAGGGCAGAGATGAGGCCATGATGGGTAATGAGACCCTTGGGCCATGAACCCTGAAACATGCATCTTCCAGAACTGAGCTTGTGACTGTTTGCACATGACCTTACAGCACATGCTTTAGGAGAATACATTTAAGCCCAAGTCCTAAGTCCAGTGACGAATTCCAATCTTTTTGTTATTGTTTTTCTTCTTGAAGACAAAAGGAGTTTTATGCCCTGGTATTTGAGGTTCAGTTTAAGGGCAATGTTGGTGAATCACTATTGGATGGGGAGTTTTGTGAATGCTGGGTAGTTCGTAATATCCAACCAAGAATCTACCCACCTGTCCACTGTCCGCCCATCTGTCCATCCATCTACCTATCCAGCCATCTCTACACTTACTGATTCCTACATGATGCCTGGCACTATGTTTACATGCTAGGGTTGCAATGATAAAGCAGTAGTAATAACCATAATTTATTGAGAACTTACTATTCTCAGACGGTTTCCAATGTTCAAAGCATCTTTGTGAGGTAAGAATTGTATCGCCTATAAGAGAACAGAAGCTAATGTACCTTTACCCTGATCACCCAACCAATCAAGGTGGAACAAGCCTGAGGCATCCTTGTGACATGAGGAGCAGAGCGGCATTTCGTTTTTTTTATGTTAAATGGACTCTTCTATCTGCCTGGGCCCAGACCCATGTCGGAATGTAGAGTGAACGTTCTATGGCAGGGTCACAGCTGGAACAGTCCCTCATTTGTCACTTATTGTGGTATCTTCCTTTTATTAGTGAAACCGGGATAGAGATAGTCATGGGACTGAACCCCTGGGAGGCACGTCGACTCTCATTTCTCTGCTTTGCCCTTTGCCCTTTACTGTCTTGGAAACTTGGAGTTCTTTCCAGACTCACTGTGTCATTTGAGGGTGGAAGAGTACAGAAGTACAAATGGAGGTCCACTCAGTGAATGTCTAAATATTGAAAAGTTCAAAACAAGGTAGCCGTTGAGTAAACTCTGTTCTGTCCTCCTACACCTTTATGACAACCTAGAAGCTCAGGATCAAATATAGATTTCTCAGGCTCTTTGGAGTTTAGTGCAGAAATTGACAGCATAAGGATGGCTGGTCCCCAGCCCATCCCCCCACTTCTCCTTCCATCTGACTCCACCCCACATTGCAGTGGGCCTCCTGTTTGGGACACCTCAGCCATCAGACAGTCATGCATGTGTGTGAACACCTGTCTAAGCTCCATCCACCCACTCCACACAAAAGGCTGCCTTTGGGCCTAGATGTATACTCGCTAGTGGTGCAGCTTGCAGTTGAGGGCGTGGACCCTGGAGAAGAGCCAACATACACCCTGAAAGTAGACCCAGGCTGTTTGGGCAGGAAATCCTGGGATGCTGGGCACCCAGAGCATGTCTGAAAGGGGAGGATATGAGCTCTGCCCTTGGCCTCACAACCTCCTTGTCCTTGGGGGCAAATATAGCTAGAGGACAGTTCTCTTAAACGTGGTGCTCAAGGCAAGGGCCGCTCTTGCCCAGGTCTCAGGCTTGATGCGAGTTCTTCACAGTCAGATGATGGAAGGGACTGAAAAGGTCACATGACCCACCTCTGTCATTTTATACAAGCTGAACCCAGATAGTAATCTCAGAGCTGTGTCTGGAGCCCTGGTTCCTTGGTTCCCTAGCCAATGTGCTATTCTCATCTTGCAAGTGAGCCTGCCACTTGCGACTTCAGAAGGATGAGATTTTTCCAGACATCATCCTTAGTGCCATTGTGGGTTGTGAGGACCTGAGGCTGGCCCTGAGTGGGTGACTAGCTTACGTGGGCTCTACTGCAGAGATATGATTTCAGAACAGTTTATACAAGGCTCTGAGCTTTGGAAATAGGCTTCTGGGGTGCATATCTCAGCAGCAGTGCTGACCAGCTCTTTGATTTCTCTTAAACTCCTGGAGTCTCAGTTTCCTTATCTGGGAACTGGGGATAAAATGGAATTTGCTAGTAGAGTAGTACAGGTGGAAAATGAAAAGTCTGTAGAAATCTTCTCACAGAGCATGACTTTGCCCATAGTGAGCATTGATGAATTGCATCTGTTGTGATGGTAACTGTTACTGTAATTGTTCTCTAGGAGTCCTGGGCCGCACTGAGAAGGGGCTGCCATTCGTTCATTCATTCATTCAACAAATATATAGAATACCTACCATTGCTTAACACTGTTCTGGAAGCTTGAGATTTACCAGTGAACAAGAGAAACAAAGTTCCTTGCCATAATGGAGCTGGCAGAGGCATCCTAACAGGCAGAGGCAGAGATAAATCATAAGTATAATAAATATGGAAATTGCATGGAAAGTAATAAATGCTATGGGGAAAAAATAGATAGTAAGAGGGGCTTGGTCATGCCAAGGTGGGCTGTAATTTTAAATAGGATGATCAGGGTATGCCTCATGAGAGCAAAGACTTGAAGGAGGTGAGGGAGGGAGCCACGTGGAGAGATGTGAGAGAAGAGCATTCCAAGCGGAGGGAACAGTCAGTGCAAAGGCCCTGTGGCAGAAATGCCTGTTTCTCCAGGGACAGCCAGGAGGGCTGTGTTTGTGTGTAGATTGTAGATCAGGTCACAGAAGTGACAGGGGCCTTACAGACCACTGAAAGGACTTGGCTTTTTCTCTGAGACAGGGCAGTTGTAGGGTATTGGTGGGGGGGATTGACATGACCCTCGGTACCTTCTTGCTAGGGCTTGACCCTTGGCTTGGGCCCTTAGGTGCCCTCTGTATTGTCAGTTTGAGCCCCCACACCTCCCCCATCTCCTGTTGCAGGTTCACTGTCCCCAACCAGTCGTACGCCCCCCCCCCCCCCGCAGCCACCATGCCCTGTCCCATTCCCTCAAGTCCCAGATGTCTGCCTCCAGCCAATGATGCCAATGATCGGATGCATTGTATTCTGAAGCCCTTTTTAAAAAAAGGAGTGATGTTGCTGGTGGGAATTTGGCATGGGGCAGGTTGTGGGTGCTCTTTTCATTTCTGCAGCCAGCTCCCCATGGAGCTTGAGGCCCATGCCCAGGCCACCCTGGGCCCCTGGTCTCCTGGCAGGCTTTGTCCTGGTGAGCAGGGCTAGAGGACGGGAAGACGGGAAGGAGGCCTGGGTGGAGCGTAGGGTGGAGGACATTGAGTGAGGGGGTGTGTTGGAGCCGACAGGAAGCAGGGCTGGGTTTTTGTTCTCTGACTAGTTCCCAGTCCTGGCTCTGCCGTGGGGTTTCAGGGCTCGGTCTGAAACTGCATTGTTCCTGCGGTTGCTGCAGTCAAGCCCAAACATTGAACCACGGCCACACCAGCCCTAGATCAGCATGTGACTGTGGTCATCCTCTAGGAGATACCTGCCCTGCCCTTGGCATTGGCAGGACAGTCTTGCCTGCGGCCGCAGGCTCTCCTAGGTCCTGTGCTGAGGCGTGAATGTGCCCCTTTGCAGCTCTGTGGTGGGCCCAGGGGTGGGTGGGGGCGGGGAGAAGCAGGGCCTGCTTCACCTGCTGCTCTCCTAGGGTAAGAGGCCCTCTTCACTGAGTCTGGGCCTCCTGCTGACAGGCCCACCGCTTCCCACTCCTGCTCCGAGTAAATGCAGAGAAGCCCCATAGCTCTGTTTCTGGAAGAATCCGCCAGTGGAAACACCCGCTCCCTTTGTGCAGCCCTGGGTTATCAGCTTCGCTCAGATGGAGGAAGTCTTCACCCTGTTGTGCCCCTCCCTGCCCTGCAGAGGGGAGGCCCTGCCCATGGGAGAGTCTGGCTGCCACCTGGCAGTACGGCTGCCCCTCCCGCCCCTGACTTCAAGGCCCTGGGTTCTGCTGAGGATCAGCTTTGTGATCAGGGAAGGATCCATTCTTCATTTTCCCCCCCACCTTCCTTTCATCATGTCTGTGTGAAAAATGAAAGCTATTGTTGATTTAAAAGGGCTATTTGCCTAATGCCCCTGGAATTTATTTGCTGGAGCATTTTCCATTTTCAGATTCAGTTCAGACCTTGGCTGCCGCCGAGAGGTTATGTAACCTGTGATGGAGTGGATCCCGTTGGCATCTGGGGACCCCAGTGCACCCCACCCTTAGCCACTCCTGTGAGGGGTGAGCTCCTCTGTGAGCTGCTGGAGGTGGGGAGCTGGGGAGGGGAAGGGGTGGATAGGGGAGAGTTGGCAGCTGTTAGGATGGGGTCAGGAGGAGGATTTCTTCCAGGGGCTGAATTCTTAGCTCTTCTCCGGACCTGCCTCCTCTTCCTCAGCTGTAGATCCTCCTCATGTACAAAGCCCTGGCCCATCAAATGGGCTGTCCCTGGGCCTTAACAAAAAGCCTGAGCATCCTTACCTGAGGCTTGGTGGGATTTGGGACCTACTTCTGGCAAGTTCCTTCCTGGCAAGCCTGTGGAATCTGTCTCCACACTCTGTCCATCCCAGCAGTACTGGCCTGGAGGGCCTACCCTGGCTGAGGGCCACACTTCCAGCCCTGATTTCCAGCCCAAGATCCCTTTTCTCCTCCGAAACCTGGCCTGGGTCTACGTGGAGTAACTCTGACGGGGAGAGGTGTTGTCCTGGGTTATGAGGGGCTGGAAGTCTAACCTGCTTCTAGATTTTAAAGGGTGACAAAGACATAGAGTGGGATTTGGGACCCAGAACTCAGTCATCTTAGTCGTGAAGAGGCCCCGGCAGGGTGGATGGGGGTGGGGGGGGGGAGGGGTGCAGGTCCCGCCTTCCCTCCCACACCCCCATCTTAGGAGATGGTAGAAAACCCATTCTTTCCAACCCCTTTCCTCCTCCCTCTGAGGCCTGAGATGTCTCCCTTCATATCATTTCTCTGCTTAAATTTGCTCATTAGCCCCCATTAAGAGCAAGATCACCCTGTATATGCCTGTATTCGTTAACACAATGCTACTTGCTGTAATTACCTAACAAACCCTCAATTTTCAGTGACTTAACCCACTAGAAGTTTGTTCATTGCTCACGTATCAGTCAAAAGTCTCTTCTCCAGTGGACGTAGCTTCGTCCATGTGGCAGTGCTGGGACCCTGATTCCTTCCATTGCTGGCTCTGCCACCCCCTAGGGCCTCAGAGTCTTCTGCTTCCTGGGGGCAGTAGGAAGAAGAGCCGGTGGAGAAGGCGCAGCTCTTCCTGAACACTCCAGCCCAGAGATGTCCCACATCCCTTCCATCACCTTCCGTTGGTGAGAACTAGTCAGATAGCCGCAGCGGTGGCCCCCGTGATAACGCCACATGGCATCGATGGGAGGAGATGGACAGAAAGGGGTGGGTGTCCTGGGGGGGTGGTGAGGAGGTGACTTCAGCAGGACTTGTTGAGCGAGCGTCTGTGCAGCTATGAAGGAAAGTCAGCTGTCCCAGGTACCCCTGGGTTTCTTTCTAGTTTGGAGGACAGGGCGCCTGGTGGGGCCACCCAAGGAGATGAAGTCTGTGGGAAGAGGGGTGGGTGTCAAGAGGGAAGGCTCCTGTCTGTCAGAGGCCCAGGAGGGCGAGTGCTCTAGGGCTATTTGGTGAATGCAGGAATGAGTAGAAACGGTAGCGAATGAACTTGAGCCCCTCTGCCCACTCCATGGAGATACACTTGAGAAAAACTGGTAGCTGTATTCACAGTCTAAAACCACAGCACCTGATAGGATCAGACAGACCAGTTTGCAAGTACAAAGCTAAGCATAAGAATAATCGGGGGGAAATAAAGCATCCTCAGTAACCCAGGAGAGGATGCCTCCCTGGGCCTTGTGCCCTCTTCAGTGTCTGGCTATTGTCTCTGTGAACCTAGGGGGAGCGGTGAAGGCAAGTGCCTGAGTCGGGTGAAGAGGGGTGCCCTCCTGCCCTGGGCTAGCATCGCTTCCTCTGCTCTCCTTGGCTCCAGGCTCATCAGTCTGGGGAGGAGAGGGGCGGGGGTCATGCCGAGAAGGGCTGGGAGCAGGCATTACTTGGGCATCTGACCAGAAGCAAGCAGGCTGCCCCCTCCTCCCCTCATCAGAAAGAAATGGGGAGCCGGCTGAAGGCCAAGTCCCATGCTGCAGCCACACCCGCTTTGCCACTGGGCTGTTCCAGGCTGTGTCACAGGTGGCACCAGGGCTGCCAGGAAGCCTGGGCCAACGGGACTCTGAGTCAATGGTGGGTCCCTAGAGCAGGGACTTGGGGAGGCTCTGCAGGTGAGGGTTGAGATAGAGGCTTGGCTCCATTCCTGTCTCCAAGGTCAGACTTGGCAGCCTTCTCTTACGCCTTTATGCCAGGAGCCAGGAGAAGGGACACTGCCCGATGGGGGAGCTGGGGAGATTCACAGCCCTGCCTGTGAGGAAACCTGGGCAGAGGACACGGACAGTCTATGGACTGAGTTCCTAGCTGACGTCTCCCACTGCTCTCCATAAACTCTCCTGCCCCTTCTTCCTTCCTTCTGTTGAAGCCTCAGGAGGAGATTCAACTGTGAGGGGGCACTTAGCATGTTTTAGACCAGGGAGGTCACTCTTAGGGAAGTTTGTTTTGTTTTATTTTTCCTAACTTCCAAATAAAGCATGAAGTGAAGTATTTGAGGCTGCATAGCAGAGGTTAAGGACACAGATTCAGGAGCCAGATGGCCCAGGTTGGAATCTAAATTCTACCACTTACTACCTTGGGTAAGCCACTTAACTGCTCAGTGCCTCAGTTTCCCCACATGTAAAACGGTGATCACAGTCACCGTTAGTAGGAGGACTAAATGAGTGTATATTTACAAAGCGCCTAGGACAGTGCCTGGCACATAACAAGTGCCATATAGTGTGTGTAAAATTTTTTTAAATTAAATGTAGTTAAGGAGCGGGTATAGACCAGAAGGTGGTAATTCCTAGTTTTTCCCAGTCTTCTCCCTTAAGACTCTCTCCATTCCTTCTCTGAGAAGATCTGCTTCCTCTTTTTTTTTTAACCCCTCGGCAGCTGTGGAGTGATGATAGCCCTCTCCAGTACCGTTTCTAGATTCTGTACCAGGCAGCACAGCTGCTGGGGAAATGGACAGGAATCAAAAACAGCTCGCAGGTGCCATGCTAGGCAGTTTGCATAAATTGCCTTTAATCCTAAAACAATGCAATACAACAAAGCACTCAATCCTGAGGGGTGGGGATGCTATGTCCATTTTACAGATGAGGAAACTGAGCTTGAGAGTGAGTCTGGTAAGTTGATCCCGGGTTCAATACTCAAACCCTAGTTTGCCTGAGGCCCTGATCTCTCCTTGATGTCAGGCTTCTCCTCTCCCTGCAAAGGTGGTTGCTTCAGTTGTCATTTGATTGTGCGTCATCCTTCTTGAACTCAAATGACCAATCACAGTGTTTATTGAATACATGCTGAATGTGGAGTACTATAGGAAAACAAAAGAAGGCTGTGGACTAGGCAGTGGTTGAGATGCAAGAGGGGTGAACCATTTGAGGAATGACCTGAAACATTGTGTGACTGCATGAAGTTCCATGTTCCTTCTTGGCAGTGTTGCTGGGAGTCCACAGGGGAGACCGTACCAGGGCCTGCAAGTGTTGGGGGAGCTTCCCCAATAGGAGAGGAGGTGCAGGCTGTGTCCTGAAGGTTAGCAAGGTTTTAGGAAGGGGAGGCCCACTGGAACATGCACAGAGTGGATGAGTGAAGAACAGGTGGGATCAAGGTCTGTATAGTCAGGGGGAGAAAGCATGCTGGAATAAGATTGCAAAGTTAGACTTAGAATTGGTTAATGCCCTATAGGGCAATAAAATGGAAACCTTTGGGTGTATCTTTCCACCAGACAGCCCATTCCTGGATCGTCAGTGTTCCACAAATTAGCATCTAACTTTCAATAGTTTGGGCCCTATTCAAGATTAAAAAATAACTAAAAGATATCTTTTCCTAGATAGTCACATGACCCTTAGGCCATCTTGCCAGTGTTCTAGTATGACATTGAAAGGCTACCAATAGTATCTTTGCTTTATTTCAAATTTGGAAGATTTCTGGCATCAGGAAGAACAGGAGTGGTATCATGCTTGAGAGAAAGCCAGGTTGGAAGAGGAAGGCAACTGGGTTTCCAGATATGTCTGGGAGGCTGATAGGAGCTGGGAGCTTCTGAGGCCTGAGTTTGGGCTGATGAAGGGACAGTAGCCCCCAGAGGGCCCCAGGCTGTGCAAAGGGACAGGCCCGTCCTCCCCAGAGCAGGTCAGCAGCCCTCCTGTGCCAGTCCCACCACCAGGCCAGACGGTACGCTTGGCAACCCAAGCACCAGGCTAAGCGAGAAAGCACAGACAAAGTCATAGAACCAAGAAGTGCAGATGTCAGGGAATTCTGGTGGCGTGGGACCAGATTGGAGTCTGAAAACTGCATAGAAAAAACAACCAAAATTGAAAGCAAACAGACTCTGACTTGGGAAACTCGTTCTCCTTGTCCAAAATGCACAATTCAGAGAATGGCAGAACAACATAAACACTGCAAAACAAATTCAGCTACTTAATCTCTTTATTTTAGTAATCAGAGTTGGCACTGGGAATGCTGGTAGGAGCAGAGTTTGACTCAGATCCCCTTAGCCTCACTTGGCTTTTTCCTGTGTTTGAACAACTTGTTAAGTCTGCGTTTCCATTCCATTCCTTTCCTGGCCTGGTGTTTGGGTTGTCAGCCTGATGGCTGTGTGCATATAGAGAAAGCTATGGGGTGGTTTCCTGCTGCCTGGGTTTTGAGAGAGTTCCCTTGGTCCCCGTGTGTGGCACTGGAAGACCAGTCTGGCCCTCAGTCAGGATTCTCACCTGTGGGATGCAGTGGGCCCAAGAGGTGGTCCGCAGCTCCATCCCCTTGTGCCACTGTGGCAGGAAGGTTGGACCACTGCTTCCTGGCTGTAGATGGTTTCTTTCTTCCGTTCCTTCCTTAATTAACCTGGTTAGTCAACAAGCATTTACTGAGCATCCACCATGGGCCAGCTTTGTGCAAGATGAAAAAGAGCTCAAAGGGAAGGAAGGGAATTTTAGGCTGAACAAATAGCAGGTAAAAAGGCATGGGGGTGAGAGAGTACACAGCCTCTGTGAAGGAAGAGGTGGGAGAGTGTGGAAAGGGGGGCTGAAGTCTCTCTGCACTCTTGGGGTGTGGTGCCAGAAAGTTCTGATCTTATTTTGCTGGCATGGGAGCCATGGAAGATGCTGTAGGAAGGGAGTGATTTATTTCATTCAACAAACATTTCTTTGGCACCTACCATGTACAAGATACTCTTCTAGTTGCTGGGGATACAACAGTGGTTAATCACAGTCTAGTGGGAAAGTCAGACAGGATGGGCAGAAAATGAGCTCAGAGAAACTGGTTGGCCAGGAGAAGTACCAGCCCTGACATCTGCTTCTACTGCATGGGGTTTTGCCCCCCCACCATCCACAAGCAGCAAGCCTGCTCTTAGATCCCAAGTGTGTGAAGCCCCCTCTGCTTGTAATACTTTATCTTTTCACAGCTGAAACCATCTCATAATGGGGGCTGAGGAAGAAGTAACTGAAGGGGGGGAAGCTCAGAGGTCTCTGAGGATCCTTCAAGCTGGGAATCCCTCCACTAGAACCGAGGGCTGGGGCACCTTTTGGTGGGTATGTTTTGTGGGATCCCTGGGTTTGTGGAGAAGGCTGCACCAGTGACCTCTTAAGCCCAGTGGGTGGTGCCTTTCCTTTGTTATTTCTTATGCAGACTTCTGGGAAGAATTTGTAAAGAATTATAACAAAGAAGTGAAATGAAAGCAATTATGGTGAGCAGGCACAGGTAGTTGAGACTGATAGGCCAGTAGAATGGTTACTGCTGAGAACCTCTTTGTTGCAGGATGGATTCAGTTCTTTCTCTGAGCAGAAGTGTGTGTGTATCGGTTAGCTTTTGCTGAGTAGCAAAACTCCCCCAAATTTAATGGCTTAAAACAGTAGCCATTTATTATTGTCTGTGAATCTCTTGGTCAGCTGGGCAGTTTTGCTGATCTGGGCCAGGCTTGGCTGATCTTGACTGGGCTCACACATGTGGTGTGGCTCAGCTTGCAGGCTCACTGGACGTTGGCTCACTCCAATGTCATGTACTTGGCTGTGGTGACAAGGGTCTCTCATCATGCTGCAGGCTAGCCTGGGCTTTTTACATGGTGGCTGGGAAAGGTTCTAAGAGTGAGATTGGAAGGGAGAAGGGCCTTTTGAGGCCAGGGCTCAGAAGTTGTACAGTGTCATTTCTCATGCATTCTGTTGGCCAAAGTAAATTCAAAGGATGGGGAAATAGACTCTTATCTCTTGATGGGAGGAGCCACCATGTCATATTTTCAGGACGCACATGTGGGAAGAGGTAGAAAATTGGGTCCTTATGCTGTGGGCAGAGCACGTAGGCTCTGGAGTCATCTGGGACTGTCAATCCAGGATTCTCCACTTACCCACAACCTTCATCCATGAGATGGGAACACTAGTAGTATCTATCTCAGAAGACCATTTTGAGGATTAGATAACGCATGTGTGCCTAACGTCTAGTAAATGCTCAGTAAAAAGATACTCTGAAATGAGGCTTTCAGGTGAACAGGATAGGAGTATTTCATTCATTCTTGTTACTCTGCCCTCCTCAACATTTCCTTAACATCCTAACTTTATAAATACAGTAATTCTAATCATTTATTTAGTCAAAAAACAAGCACTTATCATACACTAGACTGTGTGCTAGGAGCCAGAGACACAAGGAAATGAGGCACTAAGGAATTCCCCCTGTATTAAAGGATTTCAGTTTCATTATCTGCTCAGAAAATTCTGAGAACTGCCATTGCCTCTGAAGTTATAAATTCTCAAGCTGGGTGTTCAAGACCCTTCACAATATGGTCTCAGTTTGTGCTGCCTTCCTATGCTTACTCAAATCAAAGTGGATTCTTCCCTATGCCCCAAACATGCCCTGTGCTTCTGCATACTTCCAAATAGACCCTGGACAGGAATGGACTCCACACTGCAGAGTCAGTAGTAGGGAGCAGCCAGGCTGGGCTGGATGTTGGGATCCCGAACCAGCACATGGCTGGGATCTGTGGGGTTCAGGGTTCCATAGATATGACACTGTTACCTCCATCTCAAGAGGCCTTTACTGACGGTCCCCTAACCTTTAGAACTCGCTGTGATCTGCCACTCCTTGATGCCTGCCTTAAAGTGGTCTGTGGACTAGTCTGACCCCCTTTAGGAGCTCCATGGACAGAAACACTGTGCCTCTTCTGCCTTCAACATCCTCCCACTGACAGTGCACCTCTTCCTAGGAGTTCCACAGGCGATTACAGAAACCCTCTACCCCAGTCAAACAGCCAAATACACACTACTTTACTCCTGGGGTATATCTGGAGGAATGGGAGGCTGCATAGCCTGCCCCATCTTCTTTTCCCTTAACCTGCAATTATTGGATGAAAAGAGTAGGATATAGCACAACACAAACAGTAGTTCAGTAAATGGCATAAAGAAGTTGAAGTTGTCCATGGGCACCAGTCACGTGGCTGTGGAAAGGTGACCTGGAGTGTGACTTCCCCATGGACCCAAGATGGGCCTCAGAGATCCCTCTGTTCCTCATCACCAGCCCTTCTAAGCCCCACCAGCAACTTTATGAGATTTCAGACCCTCTTCCAGACCTTTATGAGATTCCAGACCCTTCTAGGCTTATTGGAGGGAAAAGAAGAATCGTGCTTCCTTTCTTTCTGCCATGCCTCCACCTTCTCTTGGAGACTTTCATTTCCCCTCCAAGGCATTTTTGCTTGAGTAGAATGACTCTTAACCAGACCTTAACTGCTCCATGGAGGTTGGGGTGGGGGGAAGATGGGGAAGGGAAGGTGCAATGTGAACAGAAACAGAGCAGCTTTCTGGAAAAGAAAGTTCCCTCAGCCTTCAAGAATGCAGAAGCCGAGAATACAGATAATGAACAGTAGGAGAGCAGAGGGTCCTTTGTTACCCATTCAGGTGCTGCTCCCAGAAAGAAGTAAGGGAAAATGGAGATGAGATATCACATCAGAATTTGCTTTTTAACACTTCATTAACATGAGTTGACTGCTGGTATTTCCCCAGAAGCAGCATATTCCTAAGCTACTTACATTTAGGAATTTTTCTAAGGATTTCAGATAGAATATTGATAATTTCCAGACATCATGGATTCTGCTAACCATCAACATAAGCAATATTGGGCATTAGCTCTGATATTAACCACACTTGAAGTCCGTCATCACAGGCTTCAACAAAATTCTTACATATCAGAACTCTCGTTAATCAGAATCTTAGAGTCAAAATTGATGGCTCTATTTTTCTAAAAATGGAAAAATATCCCCAATTTACTGTTCTAAAACAGAACAACAAAACATACCTTTGTTCACTTATTCCATCAGTTCATTCAGCTAACGTTAATTGTGGATCTCTTAAAAACCTATATTATTTAAGGAATAGGAAATACAAAACTGAGTAACACAGTGAGGTCCCTGTGCCTTGTATTGCAACAACAGAGGTACATATACCACAGAGCTAAAATACAGGTAGCAAACTCTATGGACTAAAATAAATTTCCTTTATTTAATAAAGTGTATCCACCAGAAACCTATAACAAGCATCATATTTAATGGTGAAATATGGAAATAATTTGCATCATAGTAGGAGCTATAGGAAGGAAGGCTTGCTATCATTGCTACTGTCTATTGAAGATTCTCACTAATGTAATAAGCCAAGAAAAATAAATTAGGTATAAATAGTAGAAAGTGAAAGATAATGTCATCATTTACAGATGTTACTGTCTAACTAGAAAAATCTAACAGAATAATAGATGAGCTGTTAGATTAATAGATTTCAGCAAGTTAGCTGGATCCATACACAAAAATCAGTAGCTTTCCTGTATGTACTTAGCAAGAACATATTATTTTAAAAAAATCACGTTAGCAGAGTCCCTCAGACAGCTACTTGTGTATCTTTCTAGAAATATATGTGTGTATTTTATTAGGTGATTAGCTTTTATTAGTTGATTTAGTATTGTGTTAGTTTCACATGTACAGCAAAGTGATTCAGGTATACATAATATATATATTTTTTCAGATTCTTTTCAATTATAGGTTATCATAAAATATTGAATATAGTTTCCTGAAATATACAGTAGATCCTTGTGGTTTATCTATTTCATATATAGTACTATGAATCTGTTAATCCCAAACTCCTAATTTTTCCCTGCCCCCTTCCCTTATGTCTGTAAGTCTGTTTCTATTTTGTAAATAAGTTCATTTGTATCATTTTTTTTAGATTCCACATATAAGTGATATGATATTATATTTGTCTTTCTCTGACATAGAAATGTATTTTTATGTCTTCTGCCTTGTGTGTGTTATACAGGTAAGATTGTGTTGTACATACAGTTTCACCCATCATTCTTGTTGATTGCTGTGTAGTTATTCCTCAGTAAAGCTGCACTGTGCTTCATTAAAAAAAAAAAATCATATTGGCAATAAATGTAAAGTAAGAATGAACCTAATAAGAAATTTGTAAGACTCATACAAGGAAAACCATAAAATTTTAAAAGTACTTAAAAGATTTGGCTAAATAAAGAGATATACCACACAAATTTATCAATTGTCCCCAAACACTATTTAGTAAGATTTTTTTCCATGGAATTTGACAGGCTTTTCTATAATTCATATGTAAAATAAAATATGCAAAAAGAATCAGACTTTCTTTAAAAGAAAAAAATAATGGAAGAAGGAACCTGCTTAGCCAGATATCAAAATATAAAACAGTATTAAAACCATATAGAATTGGTACAGCAGTAGACAAATAGATCAGTGAAACAGAATACAGAGTTCAGAAACAGACATGTATACATGAGGTTTTAGTAGATGATGGAGATTATGTTTCAAATCTTGGGGAAAAGGCTGGACTATTTAGCCTTAAATATTAGCAGATTCCTCATTGATATTCAATTGCCAAAAAAGTATTAATTACTCATATCTGTTGTTTTTATATAAAGGTTCAATGTGCTTTTATTGTAACCTTTATCTCAATTTTTGTCTTTTCCATATGAATATTAACTGTGTAGTGACCATTTGTAGTCCTTTCATATTTTCATTTCTCATTGATTAGCATTTTATAATATTTGTATATATGTTTGTAGAAGATATATAAGTATATAGATAGGCTGAATATATATATGGTTCTTCAGCCATTTTATTTTTCTATTTGCTTAATATTGCTTAGTTTTCATTTATATATATATATTTACTTATTTTCTTTTTTGTATGATTTTTCCATACAAAACTTATGATTTCTGTAACTCTTATGCATAGAATATCTTTCCTCACTCTAATATGTAATAATTTAAAAATATTTTTTATAGCTAATTTTCAAAATTGACCTGAAATTTATTTCACATATTGAAATATAATAATCTCACTTTCTCCAAATAGTTTATCTTAATAATCCAGGCATGGCGTTTACATTTCTAAAATAAATTGTGATACAAGGTTTATCATTTATTAAAGTCTTAATTATATAAGAACTATTTCTTTTCTTTTTCAGTACATTGATATCTTCATTTTTGCTCTCACCAATATCACTGTACTTTAAAATGTATAGCTTTTAATTGTATTACTATCTTATAAGGAAATTTATCTGTTATTCATTTATAATCTTTTATCTAATAACATCACAAGATTATTTTTTCCCAATAGGTTTAGAACCATTTTTTGGAAATTTTTTATCATGCTGAGGTTTTGATTCTAACTGTATGTTGCCAAAAATTATTGTAGAAAGAATCAAATGCATATATGCTATAAAATAACTTACAAATCTGCAGCAAAAAAATATATATATGTATTAGCAGAAATGACTATCGATTAAAAAGGAGTTAAATCCCTACCATATGCCATTTACAAAAATAATTTCCACATGGTTCGATGAGTTAAGTGTAAATGGCAGGAGAAAATTTTAAAACTATATTCATGAATTGGAGTAGGGGAAGTCTTCCTTTTTTTTTTTTGGCTGTGCCACGTGGCTGTGGCACCTCAGTTCCCCGACCAGGGATTGAACCCTGTCCTCGGCAGTGAAAGTGCCAAGTCCTTACCAGTGGGCCACCAGGGAACTCCGGGGAAGTCTTCTTAAACAGAATACAAGATGTCAGTACTATAAAGAATGGATGATACATTTTATTACGTTAAAACCCCTTTTATTTGACAATTGATATCATTAACAAAATATTACTAGTAGAAATGTAAAATGATTAGTAGAAAATATATACCATAGGCAAAGGATTCCTAATCAGAATATATAAAGAACTCTTTAAAAAAACAATAAACAAAACCATTTACCGCCAATTAAAAAACCAAAATATATGAGGAGGCATTTTAGAGTCTAGGAAATACAGTAGCCCAACAAACAAGCAAAAAGTTACATATTTATTCTCACTTGTAATCAAAGAAGCAGAAAACAATGAAATAGTATTTTTCACCCATAATATTGGCAAAAAAATTTTAAAGATTAAAAATATCAAATGTTGGGCTTCCCTGGTGGCGCAGTGGTTGAGAGTCCGCCTGCCGATATCGGCAGGGGATACGGGTTTGTGCCCCGGTCCAGGAGGATCCCACATACTGCGGAGTGGCTGGGCCTGTGAGCCATGGCCGCTGAGCCTGTGCGTCCGGAGCCTGTTCTCCACAATAGGAGAGGCAACAACAGTGAGAGGCCCGCGTACCACAAAAAAAAAAAAAAAAAAATCAAATGTTGGTGAAAATAAGGAAGTAGTTATTTGCATTTACTAGTGATAGGAGTGTAATTTGACTTCTATCAAGTATTTTAATTGTTCATATCTTTGAACCTAACAACCCTTTGCAATCCCTCAATTCATCACACCACCACACCCCCACGCCCTCCGCTTTCCCCCTTTGGTGTCCATACATTTGTTCTCTACATCTGTGTCTCAATTTCTGCCCTGCAGACCGGTTCATCTGTACCATTTTTCTACGTTCCACATATATGCATTAATATATGATATTTGTTTTTCTCTTTCTGACTTACTTCACTCTGTATGACAGTCTCTAGATTCATCCACGTCTCTACAAATGACCCAATTTCATTCCTTTTTATAGCTGAGTAATATTCCATTGTATATATGTACCACATCTTCTTTATCCATTTGTCTGTCAATGGGCATTTATGTTGCTTCCACGACCTGGCTATTGTAAATAGTGCTGCAATGAACATTGGGGTGCATGTGTCTTTTTGAATTATGGTTTTCTCTGAGTATGTGCCCAGTAGGTGGGATTGCTGGGTCATATGGTAATTCTATTTTTAGTTTTTTAAGGAACCTCCATACTATTCTCCATAGTGGCTGTATCAATTTACATTCCTACCAACAGTGCAAGAGGGTTCCCTTTTCTCCACACCCTCAACAGCATTTGTTGTTTGTAGATTTTCTGATGATGCCCATTCTAACTGGTGTGAGGTGATACGTCATTGTGGTTTTGATTTGCATTTCTTTAATAAGCAGTGACGTTGAGCAGCTTTTCATGTGCTTCTTGGCCATCTGTATGTCTTCTTTGGAGAAATGTCTATTTAGGTCTTCCGCCCGTTTTTGGATTGGGTTGTTTGCTTTTCTAATATTGAGCTGCATGAGCTGTTTATATATTTTGGAGATTAATCCTTTGTCCGTTGATTCGTTTGCAAATATTTTCTCCCATTCTGAGGGTTGGCTTTTCGTCTTGTTTGTAGTTTCCTTTGCTTTGCAAAAGCTTTTAAGTTTCATTAGGTCCCATTTGTTTATTTTTGTTTTTATTTCCATTACTCTAGGAGGTAGATCAAAAAAGATCTTGCTGGGCTTCCCTGGTGGCGCAGTGGTTGAGAGTCCGCCTGCCCATGCAGCGGACGCGGGTTCGTGCCCCGGTCCGGGAAGATCCCACATGCCACGGAGTGGCTAGGCCCGTGAGCCATGGCAGCTGAGCCTGCGCGTCCAGAGCCTGTGCTCCGCAACAAGAGAGGCCACAACAGTGAGAGGCCCGTGTACCGCAAAAAAAAAAAAAAAAAGATCTTGCTCAGATTTATGTCAAAGAGTGTTCTTCCTATGTTTTCCTCTAAGAGTTTTATAGTGTCCGGTCTTACATTTAGCCCTCGAATCCCTTTTCAGTTTATTTCTGTGTATGGTGTTAGGGAATGTTCTAATTTCATTCTTTTACATGTAGCTGTCCAGTTTTCCCAGCACCACTTATTGAAGAGACTGTCTTTTCTCCATTGTTTATCCTTGCCTCCTTTGTCATAGATTAGTTGACCTAGGTGCATGGGTTTATCTCTGGGCTTTCTACCCTGTTCCATTGATCTATATTTCTGTTTTTGTGCCAGTACCATACTATCTTGATTACTGTAGCTTTGTAGTGTAGTCTGAAGTCAGGAAGTCTGATTCCTCCAGCTCCTTTTTTTTCCCTCAAGACCGCTTTGGCTATTCGGGGTCTTTTATGTCTCCATACAAATTTTAAGATTTTATGTTCTAGTTCTATAAAAAATGCCATTGGTAATTTGATAGGTATTGCATTGAATCTGTAGGTTGCTTTGGGTAGTATAGGTGTTTTCACAATATTGATTCTTCCAATCCAAGAACATAGTATATCTCTCCATCTTTTTGTGTCATCTTTAATTTCTTTCAACAGTGTCATATAGTTTTCTGCATACAGGTCTTTTGTCTCCCTAGGTAGGTTTATTCCTAGGTATTTTATCCTTTTTGTTCCACTGGTAAATGGGAGTGTTTCCTTAATTTCTCTTTCAGATTTTCCATCATTAATGTATAGGAATGCAAGAGATTTCTGTGCATTAATTTTGTATCCTGCAACTTTACCAAATTCATTGATTAGCTCTAGTAGTTTTCTGGTGGCATCTTTAGGATTCTCTATGTATAGTATCATGTCATCTGCAAACAGTGACAGTTTTACTACTTCTTTTCCAGTTTGTATTCCTTTTATTTCTTTTTCTTCTCTGATTGCTGTGGCTAGGACTGCCAAAACTATGTTGAGTAATAGTGGTGAGAGTGGACATCCTTGTCTTGTTCCTGATCTTAGAGGAAATGCTTTTAGTTTTCCACCATTGTGAATGATGTTTGCTGTGGGTTTTTCATATATGGCCTTTATTATGTTGAGGTAGCTTCCGTCTATGCACACTTTCTGGAGAGTTTTTATCGTAAATGGGTGTTGAATTTTGTCAGAAGCTTTTTCTGCATCTATTGAGATGATCATATGATTTTTATTCTTCAATTTGTTAATATGGTGTATCACATTGATTGATTTGTGCATATTGAAGAATCCTTGCATCCCTGGGATAATAAACCCCGCTTGATCATGGTGTATGATCCTTTTAATGTGTTTTTGAATTCTGTTTGCTAGTATTTTCTTGAGGATTTTTGCATCTATATTCATCAGTGATATTGGTCTGTAATTTTCTTTTTTTGTAGTATCTTTGTCTGGTTTTGGTATCAGGGTGATGGTGGCCTCATAGAATGAGTTTGGGAGTGTTCCCTCCTCTGCAAGTTTTTGGAAGAGTTTGAAAAGGATAGGTGTTAGCTCTTCTCTAAATGTTTGATAGAATTCACCTGTGAAGCCATCTGGTCCTGGGCTTTTGTTTGTTGGAAGATTTTTAATCTCAGTTTCAATTTCATTACTTGTGGTTGGTCTGTTCATATTTTCTATTTCTCCCTGATTCAGTCTTGGAAGTTTATACCTTTCTAATAATTTGTCCATTTCTTCCAGGTTGTCCATTTTACTGGCATAGAGTTGCTTGTAGTAGTCTCTTAGGATGCTTTGTATTTCTGTGGTGTCTGTTGTAACTTCTCCTTTTTCATTTCTAATTTTGTTGATTTGAGTCCTCTCCCTCTTTTTCTTGATGAGTCTGGCTAATGGTTTATCAATTTTGTTTATCTTCTCAAAGAACCAGCTTTTAGTTTTATTGATCTTTGCAATTGTTTTCTTTGTTTCTATTTCATTTATTTCTGCTCTGATCTTTATGATTTCTTTCCTTCTGCTAACTTTGGGTTTTGTTTGTTCTCTTTCTCTCGTTCCTTTAGGTGTAAGGTTAGATTGGTTCTTTGAGATTTTTCTTGTTTCTTGAGGTTGGGTTGTATAGCTATAAACTTCCCTCTTAGAACTGCTTTTGCTGCATCCCATAGGCTTTGGAGCACCGTGTTTTCATTGTCATTTGTCTCTAGGTATTTTTTGATTTCCTCTTTGATTTCTTCAGTGATCCCTTGGCAATTTAGTAACGTATTGTTTAGCCCACACGTGTTTGTGTTTTTTATGTTTTTTTCGCCCTGTAATTGACTTCTAATCTCATAGCCTTGTGGTCAGAAAAGATGCTTGATATGATTTCAGTTTTCTTAAATTTACTGAGGGTTGATTTGTGGACCCAATATGTCATCTGTCCTGGAGAATGTTCCGTGCATACTTGAGAAGAAATGTAATCTGCTGTTTTTGGATCGAATGTCATATAAATATCAATTAAATCTATCTGGTCTATTGTGTCATTTAAGCTTGTGTTTCCTTATTAATTTTTTGTTTGGATGATCTGTCCATTGGTGTAAGTGAGGTGTTAAAATCCCCCACTATTGTGTTCCTGTTGATTTCCTCTTTAATAGCTGTTAGCATTTGCCTTATGTATTGAGGTGCTCCTATGTTGGGTGCATATATATTTATAATTGTTATATCTTCTTGGATTGATCCGTTCATCATTATGTAGTGTCCTTCGTTGTCGTTTGTAACATTCTTTATTGTAAAGTCTGTTTTATCTGATATGAATATTTCTACTCCAGCTTTCTTTTGATTTCCATTTGCATGGAACATCTTTTTCCATCCCCTCACTTTCAGTCTGTATGTGTCCTTATGTCTGAAGTGGGTCTCTTGTAGACAGCATATATATGGGTCTTGTTTTTGTAACCAGTCAGCGAGCCTGTGTCTTTTTGTTGGAGCATTTAATCCATTCACGTTTAAGGTAATTATTGATATGTATGTTCCTATTACCATTTTCTTAATTGTTTGGGTTTGTTTTTGTAGGTCCTTTTCTTCTCTTGTGTTTCCCACTTAGAGAAGTTCCTTTAGCATTTGTTGTAGAGCTGGTCTGGTGGTGCTGAATTCTCTTAGCTTTTTCTTGTCTTTAAAGCATTTGATTTCTCCTTCAAATCTGAATGAGATCCTTGCCAGGTAGAGTACTCTTGGTTGTAGGTTCTTCCCTTTCATCACTTTAAATATGTCATGCCACTCCCTTCCGGCTTGTAGCGTTTCTGCTGAGAGATCAGCTGTTAACCTTATGGGAGTTCCCTTGTGTGTGATTTGTCGTTTTTCCCTTTCAATAATTTTTCTTTGTAATTTTTGCCAATTTGATTACTATGTGTCTTGGTATGTTTCTCCTTGAATTTATCCTGTATGGGACTCTGTGCTTCCTGGACTTGGGTGGCTATTTCCTTTCCCATCTTAGGGAAGGTTTCGGCTATAATCTCTTCAAATATTTTCTCGGGTCCTTTCTCTCTCTCTTCTCCTTCTGGGACCCTATAATGCGAATGTTGTTGCGTTTAATGTTGCCCCAGAGGTCTCTTAGGCTGTCTTCATTTCTTTTCATTCTTTTTTCTTTATTCTGTTCCACAGCAGTGAATGCCACCATTCTGTCTTCCAGGTCACTTATCTGTTCTTCTGCCTCAGTTATTCTGCCATTGATTCCTTCTAGTGTATTTTTCATTTCAGTTATTGTATTGTTCATCTCTGTTTGTTTGTTCTTTAATTATTCTAAGTGTTTGTTCTTTAATTCTTCTAGGTCTTTGTTAAACATTTCTTGCATCTTCTCGATCTTTGCCTGCATTCTTTTTCCAAGGTCCTGGATCATCTTTACTATCATTATTCTGAACTCTTTTTCTGGAAGGTTGCCTATTTCCACTTCATTTAATTGTTTTTCTGGGGTGTTTTCTTGTTCCTTCATCTGGTACATAGCCCTCTGCCTTTTCATCTTATCTGTCTTTCTGTGAATGTGGTTTTGGTGTCACAGCCTGCAGGATTGAAGTTCTTCTTCCTTCTGCTGTCTGCCCTCTGGTGGATTAGGCTATCTAAGAGGCTTATGCAAGTTTCCTGATGGGAGGGACTGGTGGTGGGTAGTGCTGGCTGTTGCTCTGGTGGGCAGAGCTCAGTAAAACTTTAATCCGCTTGTCTGCTGATGGGTGATGCTGGGTTCCCTCCCTGTTGGTTGTTTGGCCTGAGGTGACCCAACACTGGAGCCTGCCTCGGCTCTTTGGTGGGGCTAATGGCGGACTCTGGGAGGGCTAACGCCAAGGAGTACTTCCCAGAACTTCTGCTGCCAGTTTTCTTGTCCTCACGGTGAGCCACAGCCAACCCCCGCCTCTGCAGGAGACCCTCCAACACTAGCAGGTAGGTCTGGTTCAGTCTCCTGTGGAGCCACTGCTCCTTCCCCTGGGTCCTGTTGTGCACACTACTTTATGTGTGCCCTCCAAGAGTGGAGTCTCTGTTTCCCCCAGTCCTGTCAAAGTCCTGTAATCACATCCCACTAGCCTTCAAAGTCTGATTCTCTAGGAATTCCTTCTCCTGTTGCCAGACCCCCAGGTTGAGAAACCTGATGTGGGTCTCAGAACCTTCACTCCAGTGGGTGGACTTCTGTGTTATAAGTGTTCTCCAGTTTGTGAGCCACCCACCCAGCAGTTATGGTATTTGATTTTATTGTGGTTGTGCCCCTCCTACTGTCTCATTGTGGCTTCTCCTTTGTCTTTGGGGTATCTTTTTTGGTGAATTCCAGTGTCTTCCTGTCAATGATTGTTCAGCAGTTAGTTGTGACTCTGGTGCTCTCACCAGAGGGAGTGAGAGCACGTCCTTCTACTCCACCATCTTGAACCAATCTCCCAACTCTGCTTTTTGATGTCTTCTCTACAGAAATATTTGCATGCATGCTCAAAGCAAGGATTTTTTATTACAGTGTTGTCTATGATCATAGAAAAATTGAAACCATGTAAATGTCCACAAATAAGGAGATTTAGATGAGCTATAGTGGAGTAATCCTATGGAATCTAATATGCAGCAAGTAAAAAGAATGAGGCAGGCTCTGTAATGGCATAGAAAGCTCTCAGAGATCCTACTTTAAAAATGAAAAAAAGAGAAGAAAGAACACGGTGGATGCTGTGATGCATAGCTCAGTTCAGATCTTCCTCCAAGAAGGACTTCTTCCTCCAGCTGAGACCTTCAGCTGTCATTTCCTCTTGTGCATCACCTTCAGCCAACCTTGTCCAAGGTCACACCCCCTTCCCAGAGCAGTCTGCATCCAATGGCTGATCCTTACAGAGGAATAAAGGCCTGGACCTCTTGGCCCAACTTGGAACAACGCTAAAATACCGTTTCATCTCTAGAATTCAATAATAATTATTATTATCAATTATTTCTTGAGTAATTAATTTTGGCTAAAACTTCCATTGAGACCACATCACAGCTCAACTTCATCTGCCCAGTCGGCTTCTGTCCCTTCCCATCCGTAAGTGTTAATCCCAAGGGCACTCCCTAATAATCCTCTTGCACACCAATCACCATCTGAATTGGCTTCCCCAGAACCCAGCCTGTGACGATGAAGTCATAGAACCACAGACATAGTTGATACTATTGACATTAAAGCAATCCCCACAACGCTATATGTATGTATATGTATCAAATATATTTTTAAAGTTCAGAGTAAGTTCCTGGCTCTCTTGAAATGCTTCATTAGATGATGAATTTTGTGTTAAGATTTAGGTCCTCTGTTTGTTTGTTTGTTTTCTGGCCATGCTGTGCGCCATGTGGGATCTTAGTTCCCCAACCAGGGATCGAACCTGCACCCCTTGCAGTGGAAGCACGGAGTCTTAACCACGGGACCACCAGGGAAATCCCTAGATTCTCTTTTTAAAAAAATTTTAATCCTTTCATTTACACTTCTTAAGTCAGGAGTACCTTTCTAGTTTTTGGCCTCTTCCAAGTGAGGTTAGTTACAGAGTCAGTGGCTTCAAACTGTCGTCGTAAATAACAGTTTCTCTTTTAACAATGGCGTTTGTATATCCTGAGGCCTTGCTTGGTGTCGGGTATTTTGTGTGCATTATCTCATTTAATCAGAACCACCATTCTGTGTCACAGGTACCACCATTACCGTCATTTGGCCGAGGAGGAAACTGAGGTTTCAAGAGGATAAATAAGTTGTCCAAGGCCACACAGCTATTATTTTAGCCATTATTTTAGTCATTATTCTCTAGTGTCCCCTTATGAGAGTGCAACACTCGTCCTAGAATTTCTCTGTGGATTGTCCACTTCTCCTGATGGTGTATTGTGCTCTGGTCCTGTGATGTGATGATCTGGATGCAGACAAAGTTGCTAAAGCGCTCTCCAACTTGACCCAGCCTTTCATTTCCCTCTTTACTTCATGAAGAATCATATATTCCAGCCACTCAAGTATCTTTGAGGCTCTGGGCCTTGTTAAGTGGGGTTTATGTTGCTCAGCATTTCTCTCACCTAATGCGAACTTTCAGTCACGTGGTCGTAAGAGGGAAGTGCCATGTGATGTTTCCTGAGAATTCAGGGCTGTTGTGAAACTTTAAATGGAGTACCTCTAAGTTTCCTTCTTGGAAAATTCTGTGATTCTCTTATTAACTGACAAGGGGCCACATGACAGGGGATTTTGCTTCACCAAACACATTGTGGTGATTCCCCTTACCCAGTGTGCCTCACACCATGAGCTGCGTGTCCATTCTGGTATCTTTTCCTTTGCCAGAGGAAGGAACTGAACTCAGAGAGGCTGATTCTTTACCCAAGCTATCATGGATGAAAGGCTTCAAATTCAGGGTTGCTGACCCCAGAGGCCTGTCTTCCTACCACACCATGCTGCCATATTTTATTTTGTTGGGATGGGGAAAGGCAATGAGGGAGCCCAGGGCTGGATGAAAGAATCGGGTACATATCGGATTCAAAGTGTGTCCGAGCGATGTCCAAACTGCTTGGGTGTCCTTAGGTCTCGTGCAGGCTACCTATTCAGCCAGGAGATGGAACATTTCCATCAGAAAGGAAACCAGTTCAGTTTTAAGAAAAGTTCAAGGTTCTTCCCCTACCCCTCTCTCCCAGATCATACCCCTTCTCAGCCCTTCAGCAGAGACAGGTAGAAATAAGCTGTACGTTTTTTTCTGAGACATCTGGAGACCCAAAAGTATCTAAGATTTAAATGGAGAAGGAGCATATGGAGAAACTGACACTGGGTGTAGATAATAGTTAGCCTTAGAGAGACGCTAACTAAATTGTCAGGAGGTGAATTTCCCATTAACCAGGCAATCTTTCCTAGTTTTCTACTTTCTAACCAAGCTGTGTTAAATTTGGTTACAGAGATAGAAAGTTCCAACCATCAGGTGAATTCTAGAAGCAGATGCATTGGAAGTGAAGCTTTACCTTTTGATATGTTTTAAAAGCAGTTCATGGGGCTTCCCTGGTGGCGCAGTGGTTAAGAATCCACCTGTCAATGCAGGGGACATGGGTTCAAGCCCTGGTCCGGGAAGATCCCACATGCCGTGGAGCAACTAAGCCCGTGCGCCACAACTACTGAGCCTGTGCTCTAGAGCCCACGAGCCACAACTACTGAAGCCTGTGTGCCACAACTACTGAAGCCCGTGCGCCTAGAGCCCGTGCTCTGCAACAAGAGAAGCCACCGCAGTGAGAAGCCCGCACATCCAACAAAGAGTAGCCCTTGCTCTCAGCAACTAGAGAAAACCCGCATACAGCAGCGAATACCCAATGCAGCC
This sequence comes from Stenella coeruleoalba, assembly GCF_951394435.1. Classification (NCBI taxonomy): domain Eukaryota; kingdom Metazoa; phylum Chordata; class Mammalia; order Artiodactyla; family Delphinidae; genus Stenella; species Stenella coeruleoalba. The sequence continues at coordinate 56,705,582 of NC_137156.1, forward strand.
AAAAAAATGAGTAAATAAATAAATTTAAAAAAACAAAAGAATCCGCCTGCCAATGCAGGGGACACGGGTTTGAGCCCTGGTCCGTGAAGATCCCACATGCCATGGAACAACTAAGCCTGTGCGTCACAACCACTGAGCCTGCGCTCTAGAGCCCGCAAGCCACAATTACTGAGCCCTCATGCCACAACTGCTGGAGCCTGTGTGCCACATCTACTGAAGCCCACGCACCTAGAGCCTGTGCTCCGCAACAAGAGAAGCCACCTCAATGAGAACCGCACACCGCAACGAAGAGTAGCCCCCGCTTGCTGCAACTAGAGAAAGCCTGCGTTCAGCAATGAAGACCCAAAGCAGCAAAAAATAAATAAATAAATAAATTTATTTTTAAAAAAAAGTTCATGGAAATCTAAAGAATTTCCCTATTATGTATGCCTGGAGGGTAGCAGAAAAAGGGTTCCTTGTGAGAATCAGAAGCACGAGCTGGACACTTAGGAAAACCTTGCTTACAGAAGCAGACATTTAGCCAGAGGCTTCCCACACTGAGGGCTTTGTGTGACTTTCGGGAATGGTGTGGAAATCACGTGAGGTGCTAGTTCTGCTCAGCCTTTAATTATGATTCACCTTTCCTCAATGTCTCCTCTCTTTCCTTTGCTCACTGCGGAACAGAAACCTGAAAGATGTAGTTTTTGGCAGGTGGCCTTGGTAGAGTTCAGTATTTCTCACCCCACCCCCTTAAAACCCTGAAAGGAGTTCATTTTAGAAAGTTGAAGGAAATCACTCGGAGGTTCTTGGATGTTCAGAGAGGGCTCCTCCCATCCATGAAGGCGCTAAGGCCGGCTGGCAAGGCCTGAGAAGGCCTTCAGTCATCCTCCAGTTCGTTCATTTCTTCAGCTTGTTTACTGAGCCTTTTTATGGGCTGGGTATTGAGAGGCCGATGAAATAGATGTGGTTTCCTCTCCTAGGAATTCTGGGAAGTAAACACGTGATAATTAAATAAGGAGAAATCGATTGTCACAGGGGCTATGAGGGAAACGACCAGGCTTCAGTGTTTGAGAAGGGTCAGTTATGCTGAGTATAGGCGGAAAAGCACTGGATGCAGAGGGCATAGCACATGCGGTGGCCTGGAGGCAGGTGCGGGTGTCAAGAGGGGCAGCTGGGAGGCCGGCGTGACTGGAGTGTGGTGGGCGAGGGGGAGCAGGGGTGGAGGTGATGGTGGGAAAGCCCGCAGAGCCCGTTCCCGACGGCCCGGGTGGAGCAGGCTCAGTGAGTGGGTTTAATTAGATGAGCAGTGAGGAGCAGTTGAAGGGTTTTCAGTGGGGGGTATGTGGTTTTACTTGCATTTCAGGAAGATTACCCTGGCTTGAGTGGAGAATGGACAGGACAGGAGCAGGAGAGAGAGCAGGGAGCCCGAGAGGAGATACACGTGGTAGGTCATGGGGAAGGGATAAATTAGGAGGAGATTAATATATACACAGTACTGTATGTAAAACAGGTAACCAACAAGGACCTACTGTATACAGGGAACTCTACTCAATATTTTGTAATAACCTATAAGGGGAAAGAATCTAAAAAAGTATATATGTATGTGCGTGTATATATAATATATATATATATTATATGTACACACACACATATAAAACTGAATCACTGTGCTGTACACCTGAAACTAACATGACATTGTAGATCAACTATACTTCAATAAAAAAGATAATTTGAAAAAGAAGTCACTGTGCTTCCCAGTGGACAGGAGTGAATCTAATTTGGCCGCTGCCAGTTCGTTACTGTGCAGCTTTGGGCAGGTCTCCTAATCTCTCTGGCATGCAACTGTTCACCCCTAATAAAACAGGGACAAGTATTTTCTCATGTGGTTTCTGGAAGAAATAAGTATTACAAAGTCCTCTATAAACCTGGACCGTATGCTAATATGATTCATATTGAAAGGGGGGGGTGTTCCTCCAGTGTGGGAAAATCATTCAGCAGTCGCCACATGAGCAACATTTTATTACAGCCTGACGCTAAAAAGATGCTTTTGTTTCCTTACTGCCCCATGTATCTCTAAGGGAGGGCGGCTAGTTAAAAATCACATGGTGCGGTCATTTATATGTAGTCATTTACGGCGGTCATAACTTGGAATGGTTGAACCTTTTTTTAGCTTTATGTCTCTGGTCACCACCTGCAGGTGACACACGTGTGTGATAAAGTGTGTAGTGTGACATGCTGCTGTGAATGTGAGGAATGCCTGACTGAGGACCATTCAGCCTTCCACAGTCACTCTCCACTGACATGAGACCACAGCTTTTAGCACCCTATTGCTGCTGCTAGACCATCAGGGTCCCCCAGTCCAGTGGATAGCTATATTCTCATCCCCGGGTTCCTCAGTTTCTCAGGGTAAAGTCACAAAACACTGATTTTGGCTTTGAACAAAGCATCTCTATCTTGCATCATGAGCTTGGGCCATTTGGAATCCTTATGTTACAAGGAAATATCCTGTTTCAAGTGCAATTTTCTGTTATGGCTCTGAGCAGATGCTGAAATTTGCTGCTCTGTCATCCAAGAGGGTCTCCGGGTTCCCAGAGAGACGAATTTAAAAATGTTTGCTGGATGGGTGCTGTGATGGTGGAAATGTTCTTGGTGTGTCCTGTTCAGTACAGCAGGCCCTAGCTCCACGTGGCTCCCGAACACTGGAAATGTGGCTAGTACAACAGAGGAACTGAATTTTAAATTGTATTGCACCTTAACAAGTTCAAATTTAAATAGGCACATGCAGCTAACGGTGACTGTATTGGACAGTGCCGTTCTAGAAGAATGTTTCTTCTTGTGGGAAACCGCTCCTCTGAGCCCCAAGGGTTCTGTGAATCCATGAGCTCGAAGACTCCCCTGACCCCCTCCGAGAGCCTCACCAGGGTTTGTGCCTCCTGTGTTGGGGCAGTGCCGTAACGCGTATTTGTTTTTGGACAGTTACAGGGGATCGCTTTGCCATCTCGGTGTTTCACTGCTGTCCGTGTGGTGAGATTAACAAAGTGTTGCTGTGAGGGGCTCACCGAGAAGGCTGTCCACAGAGGCGCATGTACTCCCCACACTTTGCACTGCTCCTAGCCCCGGCCTCTCTTGTTCTCTCCCTGGCACACAGCAACTCCCAGAGAGGGCATTGGTCGTTTCAGACTCTTGGTGTTTAATACTGTCACCACTGGCCTAGATACTTGAAAGTCAGTGGCTTCTTGCCACACGCCCACTCCTTGGCCTGTGTGAGAAATTTCTGGGGCAAGGTGATCACAGCACAGGGCCCCGACAACAGCAAGGCCCAGTGGGCTCTCGGTATGAGCCAACTTCCTTAGGTACACGAGTGTTATCAGGAGGCCTCTGCTGACTGGCAGGTGGGTGGGTTGTCGAGCTAGCAGTGTTCTCCAGAACGAGGATACTCCTGGATTCAGGGTCAGAAGTCGGGCGGTTCATTAGCCTGTAGAGGGAGAGGTTGAAAGTTACACTCGTGCAGATGGGGAAACGGTGTCAGGACAAATAACTTGGGAACATCATTCTTTCCAGTCTACAGGTGAGGAAATGAAGATTGACAGTTCACCCAAGCTTGATGGTAGAATGAGTGTTCATTGTGAATGGCATCTAATTCGCTCCCATTCTGGAATTTGATGTCTGGGCAAGTCCTGCCCTTCAAATTAAAGCATCAGCATTCAGCATTTGGGGCAATAATTCATATTCTACATAGCAAAAGACACTTGAAAGATAACAGATGAATGTTCGATGGAGAACAGCTTAGTTTTTTGCATGCCCTAGGTTTAGAATATAACTTTTCTACGGAAGAACAGGGTTAAAATGTCAGGTGCTGTCTCTCATAGTAATGAGGTGTGCAAAGTCCATGGAATCTGGTAGAAACAGCATCACTTCCAGGAGCAGCCCAGACCTGGGAGTGATGTCAGGGAGGCTGGGGCCCCAGCAGACGTGGTCCTGTGAAAGGGTGGCTGGTTCTTTTTTAAAAAGTCAAGTTTAACAGGAGCCATCTTTAATTTGGGGGTTAGCCCTCTTTTTACCATTGGTGGTCATTCCTCAAAGGTATTTTTGTTCCTGACAGGATGGCCAGGCATACGAAACCAAGCAGGGATTTTCAATTACAGGTAATTATCCGAATTGCAGCCCTGGCTTTTTCTCCTTGGCACATCTTTGTTCCCCCCCCGGGGTGTGAACTGATCTGCTTATAAACACGTGGTTTGGTTGTGTGGGGGATATCTGTGGGATCTTTATAGCTGGATTTCCAGAATATGCATTTAAAGATTATGGTCAAATTTACCCTGGTTGAGGAGGGTAACATTATAAAAGCTTCAGTCATTTATGTTTCCCTTTCCAATATAAAAAGTGGTATTAACTTACCCACTGAAAAGGTTAAGATCAAAGAAATCTTAAATGCTGCAGAAATACTATTTCAAGAACATAAATTTCAGCTGTTTCTTTTAACAGAAAGGGGTTGGGACAATGTCTTTGAAGGGGAACACCAAAAAGTGTTAACAGTTTTTTTCTTTTTCTTTCTGTCCTTTTTTAAAAGTGATCATATGGAATATCAATGCAAAAATGCAAATAGGCTGAGATTTAGTGGAAAATGGGTCAACTAATTAAACTTTGTGAAAAAGACAAAAATTTTTCCGTCATCTTTGGCTCTAGTTATGTCAAGAATGCTGGTTCATGGACTCCAGATTATTCATGGGAGCTGTGTGAATCATTTCAGACAGGTTTGTCCTTGGGGCCCCTGAGAGTCCATCAGTGCTTATGAATCATTGTAGACGAGCTTGTCCTTGGTACAAATCATGCTGCGTTTAAAGTTCCTGGAGACACTTCCCTAGTCCAATAAAAGGCCTTTACTGGGCTTTTCAGTGGCCTGAAGTTGGAGACATAAATGCTGTTTTATATAGTTAGCAGGACCACTCTTTTATGATGTGTTTTACAAGTCTAGAGGATTTTTTTTGTTTCTTTGAGGTTTTCTTTGAAACTTCAAATTAGGGTAGTCCTTGAAGTGGAGGCCGTTAAGTACCCCCGTCATCTGTCCCAAGGGGAGGCAGGGGAGCTGGGGAGAGAGATGGACCACAGACATTCAGGTTGCTGGGACCAGAGGCTGGCATTTTGTGGGAGAGGGGCTCTGCCCTCCATGTCATACGGCACTAAGATGTAAGTCATCCCCTAAATTTGCTACTCCCCTAAAGTAAGTGATGCTACGCCCTTACTTTTCATCCATTGAGCAAAAATTCTTGACTGGAATCACATGATTGGTCCTTTTCCTGTTCTTCCTGAGACATGGGACATGCTCTGTGCTCTTCTGCCTATATTCCATCTAGAATATCCACACAGTCACTCTCTCACACACCCCACTCTTAACCTCTCGCCTGCCCACACACTTTCTCCTATCAAATACTTCATCCATCCTTCAATTTGATAAGAAAGTGTGTCTTCCTATAAATTCTCGCGACACTTTGTGTCTCTTTAGGTTTGTGTTAGAATTATTTGTAAACAGGTCTTGTCTCCATCTAAAGAAATTCTGTAGTCTCCCTACAAGGTAAAATGATACCTTATTCATCTTTGTAAACCCCAATGCACTCTGGCATTCTAAAGAAGTGTTTGTTGAATGACTGAATGAAAGTTGTTCAGCAGATACGTGCACATTGTTGTGCCTGATACAGTGGAAGATTTATCAAAGAATGACATGGTCTCTACCCGTGACACTTGTCAATAACTATGCATCACAAAATATGGGTGTTTCAGTTATCTACTGCTTAACAAACCACCCTAAACTTAATGGTGCAAAACAACAGCCATTTTATTGTGCTCAAAGTTTCTATGGGCAAGGAATTTGGACAGGGCACATTGGGCCTAGCTCACCTCTGCTACACAATGCTGGGGCCTTAGCTGGAGGAGACTTGTATGGCTCAGAGCTGGAACAGCTGGGGCTGGAAGATGTACATACAAGCTTCTTCATTCGCATAGATGGCACCTTGGTAGTGATGGCTGGAAGGCTGGGCTCAGCTGGGCCTGGCACCTCCAGCATGGTAGTCTGGAGGTTTAGGGGAGCATGATTCCTGCATGGCCATCGGCTTCTTCCAGAGCAAGCATCCCAAGGGCATATGGTGGCAGCCACATGGCTTACTCTAACCTGGCCTGGAAGTCATATAGCATCACTCCCATTGTCTTTTAATGGTTACTAGTAAGTCCTGAGACCCACCCATATTCAAAGGGAGTAGAATTAGACTCCACCTCTTGATGGAGGAAGTAGCAGGGTCACATTGCAGAAGTAGAGTGGGAGATATTTTGTAACCATCTTTGGGAAATACAACCTGCAACAATAAGTGAAAGCCCAAATGAGTGGCACCAATGGTGGTTGTTGCTGGGTAACAGAGAGGCACTTGGGGAAAATGTCTTGGAGGAGGAGATTTTGGGATCCACCTTGAACTCTGGTTGGGGGAAGAGGAAGAGCAAGGGGTCCAAGGCAAGTTTCATAAGCAGTGATGAGGAGTCTTGTTCATGGGTGAGGAGGGACAGTTCTAGAATGGCTGGCTGGGCTGGAAGGCTTGTTATGTCTCCTAAATTAGATTTCAAAAATTTCTCCAGCCTTATTGAGATAGTAGTGACATATAACATTGTGTTAAGTGTAAGGTGTACAACGTGATGATTTGACGTATGGATATATTGTGAAATGATTTCCACAATAAGGTTAGTTAGCACATTTGTCACCTCACATAGTTCCAATTTCTTTTTGTGTGTGTGGAGAGAACATTTAAGAGCTACTCTCTCAGCAAGTTTCAAGTATATAGTACATAATTGTTAACTGTAGTCAGCACGCCGTACACCAGATCCCCAGAACTTATTCATCTTGTAACTGGAAGTTTGTATTCTTTGACCACCTTCACCCATCGCCCACCCCCACCCCCACCTCTGGAAACTGCCAATCTAGTCTCCACCTGTAAGTGAGATCATACAGTATATGTCTCTCTCTGTCAGACTTATTCCACTTAGCATGATGTCCTCAAGGTTCATCCATGTTGCTGCAAATGGTAGGATTTCTGTCTTTTTTGTGGCTGAATAATATTCCTGTGTGTGTGTGTGTGTGTGTGTGTGTGTGAGAGAGAGAGAGAGAGAGAGAGAGAGATCTTTATCCATTCATCTGTTGACATACATTGAGGTTGGTTCCACGTCATGGCTACTGTAGACAATGCTGCAATGAACATGGCTGTGCAGATATCTCTTTGTGACAGTGATTTCATTTCCTTTGGATATATACCCAGAAGTGAGATTGCTGAATCATATGGTAGGTCTATTTTTAGTTTTTTGAGAAACCTCCATACTGCTTTCCATAATGGCTGCACAAACTTAACATTCCCACCAACAGTGTACAAAGGTTCCCTTCTCCACATCCTCACGAACACTTGTTATCGCTTGTCGTTTTGATAATAGCTATTCTGACAGCTGTGAGGTGGTATCTTATTGTGATTTTGATTTAAATTTCCCTGATTAGTGATTTTGAACACCTTTTGTGCACCTGTTGGCTGTTTGTATATCTTCTTTGGAAAAATGTCTATTAAGGTTCTTTGCCCATTTTTAAATCAGATGATTTGTTTTTCTGCTATTGAGTTGTATGAGTTCCTTATATATTTTGGATATTAACCCCTTACAAGATATATGGCTTGCAAATATTTTCTCCCACTCAGTAGATTGGTTTTTCATTTTGTTGGTCATTTATTTTGATGTATGGAAGCTTTTTAGTTTGATTAGCATCGCTCATTTTTGCTTTTTGCTTTTGTTGCCTTTGTTGCTTATACTTTTAGTGTCATATCCAAAAAATCATTGCCAAGACCAATGTCAAAAAGCTTTTCAGAGTTTTATGGTTTCAAGTTTTATATTTAAATCTTTAATCCATTTTGAGTTAATTTTTTTGAGTGGCATAATATAGGGCTCCAGTTTCATTCTTTTGCATGTGGATATCTAGTTTTCCCAACAACATTTATTGAAGAGAATCTTTTCCTCATTGAGTATTCTTGACTTTTTTGTCGAGTATTAGTTGACCATATAGGCATGGGTTTATTTCTGGGAAGTTGATTCTCTTCCATTGGTCTGTGTGTCTGTTTTTATGCCAGTACCTGACCGGTTTGATTACTATAGCTTTTTTTAAAAAAAGTATTTGTTTATATATTTGGCTGCGCCAGGTCTTAGTTGAGGCACTTGGGATCTTCATTGTGGCATACAAGATCTTTAGTTGTGGCATGTGGAATCTTTAGTTGTGGCATGTGGAATCTTTAGTTGTGGCACACGAACTCTTAGTTGCAGCATGTGGGATCTAGTTCCCCGACCAGGGATCGAACCCTGTCTCCCACTGGACCACCAGGGAAGTTCCTTGATTACTATAGCTTTGTAGTATACTTTGAAATCAGAAAGTGTGATACCTCAAGCTTTGTTCTTCTTTCTCAGTATTGCTTTGGCTATTTCGGGTCTTTTGTGGTTCCATATGAATTTTAAGATTATTTTTTCTATTTCTGTGAAAAATGCCATTGCAATTTTGATAGGGATTGCATTGAACCTGTAGATCACTTTGGGTAGTTGTGTGGACAGTTTAACAATATTAATTCTTCCAATCCATGAACACGGGATATCTTTTCATTTATTTGTGTCATCTTCAGTTTCTTCCATCAATGTCTTATAGATCTTTTACCTTCTTGGTTAAACTTATTCCTAAGTGTTTTGTTGTTTTTGATGCTATTATAAATGGGAGTTGTTTTCTTTATTTTTCAGATAGATTTAAAATTTTTGAGGGCAGGGCTATTTAGTATTATATTTGCCCTGGAAGAAGATGAGATTTTTGTTTTCGTTCTCTAAATTATTTAAGACTCATAGGTCATGTTAAATTTGTACAGAGTTTCCATCTAATGCCTGGGTGGGAAAGGAAATAAGCCTTACCCAAATAGAAGAGGGATAAATGAGGAGAGGATATGATAAATTATTTCTGCTGTTTTATTATTTGTTTGCTAAGGTTCCAGAAATGTAGTGATAGTTCAGAGTATTCTGCTGTGATTCCTGACAATTGTAACAGTCTCTTGAGATCATATTAGTAAACTCTAAAATGATACATATACAGACTTAATTTGTTGAAGCTTGAGTTTCACAATTTGGGGAAAAAATACCTATGGTGAGATTGAACCAGATAACTTATAAAAGCATGTAGCCCTGTCTTGGGTGTTGGTGATTGATCAATGTCATTTGAATTCAAATGTGACAGGTGCCAATGCTAAAGAGGCCAAAAGAAAAGGAGACCTCACTCAGAGCGTCTGTTTGCCAATGTTCCAGCCCTTTCCCACAAATAAGAAGCCAGTGTCTGTCTCTTTTATTACTGGATTAAGATCCCACAGTATCCAGTAAAACCAAAAGCTCTAGCTCAGAGGTATAATAAATGGTATCTATTAAGTGGTTTAAGAAGGTTTTTGTGGATAGGTGTGACACTGCTTCTTTTGAGCTTAAAGATGTTTAAAATAGCCAAGGTTAAGAAGGAGGGAAGATTTGAAAAGAAAAGCAGTAAAGAAGTGTGAGATCTAAACACTGAAAGGAAGTAATGGTAGAGCAAAGAAATAAAGGTTCAGGTAAATGCTTAGTAAGCTGTTTATATGTATATTGGACATTAACTGTAGGAGTAGGACTGATCTGTGGAATAATGCTGCCTTTATAAGGAGGGTTCTTTCCTTTTGGGGTGAATGTCCATTTCAGTTTATGTACATCTCAGGAAATGTTTATTGAGTGTCTGCTCTGTCCCATGCCCTGGGACATACTGAGATGAATGTGACATGGCCTTTGCTCCCAAAGAGTTCAGTCTAGTTTGTGGGGGGATAGGTTAACCAATAAATGCCACGTGTTGCTTTAGATATCATCTTAGAGGACAAGGAACAGGGGGGACTGGAGGAGTGAGCCATCCCCTGGGGGACTCAGGGGAAGATGAGCTTCAAGAAGAAGAGATTCAACCACATGAAATGCCTGCGGGGGTCTGGAAAGATGAGGGTAGAGGAGGGGTGTCTGTTGGATCTCGCAACATGGCAACTGTTGGTGATTTTTGCCAAATCCAGTGGAAACAGAGAGACAAGAAGAGGAATGGAATAGACCCAAGAGTGAATGAGTTTTGATGAAATTCACTGGAATCTTAATGGCCTTGTTTTATTACAGGTTTGAGGGGAGCTACTTTCTTCTCTTGCTAATGAAGTGAAGCTAAGCTGCAAATCATTCAAAGAAATTGTGCTGGCTTAGTTCGCCCCCAAGCTGGGCAGACAGGCCCACTGTGGTTTGAGGAGCTTGGAAATCTTGTGGGGTCAGTATTTTGACTCTCTTCTTCACCTCAGTCACGGTTCAGGGTTTTCACACACCACCAAGGTCTGGGGCAGGCTTCTCAGCTTTCTAGGTACCCTCTCAGGGCTCATGAAGCAGCATGCCTGCCCTGGAGAGGTCAGGATTCTTTTTTGTAAAGGCAGTGAACACTACACGTAGCCCAGAGAACCCACTCGCACTACCCTCCCCCTCCTATAGGCTCACACAGGGAAACAGATGCTTTCATATAACTCTCAGCATTGAAGGAGCTCTGCTGTACCCTGGCCCAAAATACCTATCCAGGACCAAATTCTTAAAACCCCAGGGGCCCTGGGGTGATTTTGAGCTCAGGCCTTGAACCTGTCATAAAACGTAATGGACGGTATATTTTTAACTGCTGAGACCAGGGAGTTCATATATCCTGTGAAGACTGAAACAACACAGCATTTCTTTCTGCAGCTTTGGAAGCATATTTTGAAGCATTTCAGAAACCACAGGATGGTGCCTCTCATTGTGTTGTTTTCCATTTAGACAAAAGTCCTTGATCATTTTTGTGCATGGACCCCTTTGGCAGCTGGGGGAAGCTTATGGCCTCCTTCTCAGAATAATGTTTTTAAGTGCATATTATAAAATACACCAATTTCTAAAGAAACCAACTATATTGAAATTCAGCTGGCAGTTGCATGGGAACGGCACAACCAGTTTGAGATGGGCTCCGATTGGAAAAATTTACTTTTACATTGGCTTCCAGCAAAAATTCTCCTTCCACAGTAAAGAGACTGTGGCTATAAGCTGTTCTTGGTGCAAGCAGGTGTTTCACAATAAGGTGACCTACTTCATGCTGCATCAGATTGAGGAACCCTGCTCCCTGGGGCTCATGCTGTTGTTATTGTCCCGCCCACCTGGATCATTAAGGTGAAGAGACCTCAGAATTGTTCCCTGAGCAGAAAGCAAGAAGAACTATAATCCTGCAGCCTGTGGAATGAAAACCACATTCACAGAAAGATAGACAAAATGAAAAGGCAGAGGACTATGTACCAGATGAAGGAACAAGATAAAACCCCAGAAAAACAACTAAATGAAGTGGAGGTAGGCAGCTTTCCTGAAATTCAGCTATCAAAATATTAAAAAGAAAACCTTCATTTATGGCATAGTAATATACCTGCTTTTTATTAATGCATTAAATAATGAGATCTTTTGAAGTTTTGAAGAGCATAAACAATATTTCAAGGACTCTACAACTGTAATATGATGTGCAAATATCTCAGATTTATATTGGTGACAGAGTCACATGTCTATCTAATACTTCTGTGCTTTGCTGCCTACATACATTTATTTATTTATTGAAATATAGTTAATTTACAATGTTGTGTTAGTTTTTGGTATACAGTAAAGTGATTCAGTTATACATATATATGTACATATTCTTTTTCATATTCTTTTCCACTATAGTTTATTACAAGATATTGAGTATAGTTCCCTGTGCTATACAGTAGGACCTTGTTGTTTATCTATTTTATATATGGTAGTGTGTATCTGATAATCCCAAACCCCTAATTTATCCCTTTTCCTCCCTTTCCCCTTTGGTACCTGTAAATTTGTTTTCTGTATCTGTGAGTCTGTTTCTGTTTTGTAAATAAGTTCATTTGTATCATTATTTTAGATTCCACATATAAGTGATATATGATATTTGTCTTTCCCTTTCTGGCTTACTTCACTTAGTTTGATCATCTCTAGGTCCATCTGTGTTGCTGGCAAGTGGCATTTATTTTTTTATGGCTGAGTAATACTCCATTGTCTATATGTACCACATCTGCTTTATCCATTCATCTGTCCATGGGCATTTAGGTTGCTTCGGTGTCTTGGCTGCCTACATTTATAACAAAAGGAAATGCTAAATTTCAGTGAGAGGTTAATAAAAATAAAAATGTACATATTTTTCTCCATCCAAGTTCACACCCCCCCGAATTCTCTTCTAGATTAAGAACCTCTGGTTTAAGATATAATTTTGGTTGAAAGTAGTAAAACAAACAAAAAAGTCTGTGGTTTATGTGGCACATAGTAATAAATCATCAGTTGTTCAGGGCCGAGGAGCTTATTAATTCTGTGGATGGGCCAAGTCCCAGTCCTTTTCTTTGCACACTTTACCTTTTGTAAAACATTGATGCCTTGTGTACAAGAGACAAAGGTGCTTCATGAGCAGCTCTAAAAAAGAAAAAAAAAGGTTTGCCTTGTGGAGGCCTGAGGCCGATGTGTCTTTAATTCATGGAGTGCTAGCTCTCGTCTTTTTGAGAATAAATAAAAGAAGGGCAAAATAAAACCCCAAGTTGAAAGTAATGGAGAGTAATGGTCAACATGATAGTCTGTGTGTAATCCCCACTCATTTCCACTGGTGACATGGATCTGCTTGTGTTTTGGTCGTCAGCCGTGAACTCTGGGTCATCCCTCACACTTTATCTAGCTTTTCTCACCTCTTTAAGGAGATTGTAACTAATAACAAATTCAGTGTGGAATTGATTATGGGGTCTCTTGCATCCCGTTCCCCAGAAGCAGAAGCCAAGATGGGGATTTCTGCCAGAGATGTGTTGTTGGAGTGCTCTCAAGAGTGAGGGAAGCAGGATAGGGCAGGGGGAAAGTGAGTAAGGATGTGGTCTCAGGAGAAGTCTAGCCTCAGCCTGATCCCAGGAGGGAGCTCTGGAGTATGAATCACCCTGGAGCTTGTCCCACTAGAGGCCAGCTGTGCCAGCCAGCCAGGGGAGTGGGCACATACTAGTTTTCTATGCTACATAAAAATTACACATTTAGTAGTTTAAAACAACACCCATTTATTATTTCACACTTCAGGAGTCTGGGCACGGAGTCTGGGCACGGCCCAGCTAGGTCCCCAGTCAGGCCCTCAGGTGTCAGCCGGGTCGCATCTGAGGTTGGGGTCTTCTTCCAGGCTCATACGGTTGCAGGCAGAATTCATGTCCTCGTAGGTGTGGAGCCCATGGCCACTTGCTTCTTCAAGGTCAGCAGGAAGAGCGTCTCTCCTGCCTCGAGTCTCTTAGCTCAGGGAAGAACTAAGCCCTCCTTTAAAGGAGGCCCACCCAGATCATCTCCCTTTTGATTAACTCATTTTCAACTGATTTGAGACCTTCTTTACATCTGCAGAATTCCTTCACCGTTGCCATAGAATGTAGCATAATCATGGGAGTGACCTGTGTCCTGTTTACCATCCTTCCCACACTGGAGGGGAGGGGCATGGGTCACTGGGGGTCATCTTAGAATTCTGCCTATCACAGGGCATCACCTGGCAGGCATCTCTGGAGGAGATGGCTCCCATCAGCCAAGGGCAGTTCTCCTGAGAAGGCTGTAGGTGTGAACCATTAGTAGCTAATGCCTGTAGCAGCTGCAGGAGGGGGTGTATCAGCTGGTAAGGGCATCTGGGCAGGGCACTAACAGCAGAGCTTGAGATAGGGATTTGCTTGCCCAGAATTTATTGCAGGGGTGCTCTCAGGAGAGGGAAATGAGGGGAGCAGGATGGTGCTGGGGAAGGACCTGAGCAATGATGTGGTGTCAGCTGGAGACTGGCCTCAGCCTGATCCCACAGGGAGTTCTGGAGCATGAAGTGCACCATAGAGTTGTCCCACTTTGAGGCAAAGAGTACTTCCTTTTGTACCCCCATGCTAGTCAGTCATTGCCAGTGAGGAGGGGAGGGGGCATAAAACCTCTTGAGTGAGGTGGCTCTCATTTAACCAAGGACACTTCTCTGTGAGAAGCAGTAGTGAGCTGATGGCAACTAATATGCAGCTGGAGGGGGTGGGGGCACTAGCCCCACAAAGGTCCCATTCTCCTCCCTTTCCATCCTGTTGGTCCTTCAGATCCCCTCTGGGCTTCTTTTCCTAAAGCTGGCTCTAAAAATTCATGACAGGGCTTCCCTGGTGGCGCAGTGGTTGAGAGTCTGCCTGCCGATGCAGGGGACACGTGTTCGTGCCCCGGTCTGGGAGGATCCCACATGCCGTGGAGCGGCTGGGCCCGTGAGCCATGGCCGCTGAGACTGCGCGTCCGGAGCCTGTGCTCCGCAACGGGAGAGGCCACAGCAGTGAGAGGCCCGCGTACCGCAAAAAAAAAAAAAAAAAAAAAAAATTCATGACAGTCCCCACTACCCACAGAATGATGCACCTTCACCTGGTTTCTGAGGTCCTGCCACCTGGTTCCAGCCTGCTTTCCCTCCCAGTCTACAGCCCCTCTCTGCCCCTTCCCGTGTGATCTTACCTTACAGACCTTTGTCAAGTGGTGATGGTGATGATGGTGATAGTGGTAGTGATAGTGATGATGATGTTGGTGGTGATAATGCAGCAGATGCAGCTATCCTTCACTGAGTACCAGGAGCTCTCCATGGTGCTTGACATCTATGCTCTCTAAACTTCATGACAGCCATGAAAGGTTGACTCTGAGATTAAGTGAAGTGAGCAGTGTCACACACTTTGTAAGAGATGGAGCTGGGACTCCCTCAGACCCAGGACCGTCAGTGTCGAAGTCCTTGCTCTCCACCTTGTCTGTTGCTTCCGTTCCTGAGACACGCAGTTGTCTGTTAGACATCGTCTCCACCAACTGATCCCCGTTCCCCCATCGGCCTGCTGAACGTCTCCTTTTTCTTCCAAGGTCACCTCCTCTGGAAGGACTCTTAACGCTCCCGCTCCTGCCCCTCTCTGGGTCAGAGATGATTCCCTCTCATCAGTTTCCCACACTTCTTGTCCACGCACCTTCTTCTCTGCATCTTGGCTTTTTGCTCACACGGTCCTGCCTGCCTCTTCTCTGCTTCCCTGTTGCCTCACATGGTTCCTGGTACAGGCACGTGGCAACCAAGTGCTGGCTGCAGGCAACCTAGTTGATGTTCCCCTAGAGGGTCAACAGCAATGTCAGTGCACTCACCCTTCCACTCCTGCTTTACACACCTGTCATCCCCTGCCCTGACCTGAGTGTCCTGTCCTGTCCTCTGCACCCAGCCTTTCAGACACGAGCATGCGCAGTGTTGTCCAGAGACCTGGGGAGCTCCAGGCAGAGCTGAGATCTGGTTCCTGCAGCTGCAGTTACCACTGTGAGCCAGCCCCACATTCCCTCACTCCCCACACGGCTAACAATGTAGTGACAGCTTTCCAGGCAGGGGTTGAAGAGGGGAAACATTCTCATATTAAACCTATTATTTTATGCTAAGATGCATCTCCACTTCAGAAACATTGAATGGGAGGCTGAGGGAAGGCCTTAGATTCAGGGAAAGACAGCAATAGAAGACAGAAAATAATTAAGTGCCAAACTGTGTCATAAGGACCCTGGGAGGCTGTGGTTGGAGGGCTGGGTCCTCAAGAAAAGTCCCATAGAAGAGGTAGCCTTGAGCTGGGCTGTGAAGGGTGGATCATGTTCCATGGGGATAAGGGCACAGCAGATGTGGGGTCAGCAGAGCAGAGGTACAGGTAGGAGCAGCAGTTGGGCCTGAGCAGATGCACTTAGCACAGTTGTGCCCCCTTCCTTGAAAGCTTTATCAGGTCAAGGTGCAGAGAGAGGAGATTCCAGGGTTTTCAACTGCTTTCTAAGCCAAGTCAGTCCTCCTCCTCCCTCCCTACTTCTCCTTCACTGTTGGCTGCCGGGGTCCCAGAGCATTTCTGTTCTAAAGTGAGGATTGAGGCTGACATGCCAGCTGGATAAAGGACTCGTGGCTGAGACAATGTGGCGAAGGGTGGCGGAGCAGGAAAGCCTGCCTGGGCAGGCTTGGGCCATATTTCTTTTGTTGGTTACACTGGGAGCATTTTCTTCTGTGTTAGTTTCGTATTCACCTACAGATATTTTTATCAGAGCCACGTTGGAGGTTTGAGGATGGGACACAGGAAGAGAGAATTAAGACAGGAAGGGAGGAGCATTAGATTGGAAGATGAAATTCTGTTTCCTCTGGAGGACACATAGGCTGGATAATCTCCATGCTGGGCCAGTTCCATCTGGTGTCATGTAGCTGTCAAATGATGCATGCCATTATCTGTGATGTAATTAACATGTCTCTTTGCAAAGAACATTTTACAAGGTTGTGGCATGCTCTTAGAAGATTGTTTCCAAATTTTCAAAAGTTCTAATCTCACATTTGTGTGTTTTTGGAATGGATGCCTGGAAAAAGAAAAAACAAAAGTCACAAAACATACACACGTATAAATTGACTAAATAAGCAGTCACCACCTATGCACACAAACTCTAAAATATAAAAACAAACCATTTTTCAAGGATCCAGGGAGATGTTGTTTTATATTTGAAGAGGAAAAAGCATCAATAGGGTTGTGTGATTTTCACAGATAAATAGAATTATTTATGCAGATATGTTAATTGAAGTGTAATTAATGCTTTCATGCCCTTCCTGGACACTGATGCTTGCTGGGGGATCATACATTTCAGACTAATAATGATATCCATTTCCATAATATGATATTACATATAAAGTAGTATGTAGTCATAATTAAAATCTCTAATCTCACTGAGAAACTTACTGAATTTTCTCCCTTGGTTTTAATTTAAATTTTCATTTGTTTGTTTATTTATTTATTTTTTGCGGTACGCGGGCCTCTCACTGTCGTGGCCTCTCCCGTTGCGGAGCACGGGCTCCAGACGCGCAGGCTCAGCGGCCATGGCTCACAGGCCTAGCCACTCCGCGGCATGTGGGATCTTCCCAGACCGGGGCACGAACCTGTATCCTCTGCATCGGCAGGCGGACTCTCAACCACTGCGCCACCAGGGAAGCTCTGTTTATTTTTTTAATTTATAGGACCCTAAATGAAAGCACACTTGGCCTCAGCTTGTTCTCTAGTGAAATGGGAAATAGGTCCTTGCTACATGCACAGTTCATAAAAAGGATTCATTTTGAAATAGGGCAGTTTTCACAGATTTTCATGTCAAAGTTGCCACTTAAAAGATTATGGTAAAAATAATAATAGCCACTATTTATTGCCCACCTTTAACTACACTTGGCATTGTGCTGGGTGTTTCATATAATTGTAGAGACCATTTATTATATCATTTTGAATATGTCATATCTTTCACTGTGGCCTTTTCTGAATTTAATTTCTGAATTTTCTATCCTTTTTACTCTCCATGCTTCAATCTGCATATTTTCTATTGACTTGCCTTGTGGATCAATGGTCTTCTCTCTTGCTGTGTCCAGTCTCCAGCTAACTACATCTCTTTTCGTCATCTCAGCAGCTTGGCCATGGCCTTCTTCTTGGTTTCTGAGTCTCGTAACCCTATGTTGCTGTGGAATCCACCAATGCCCCAAGAATAAATGTGGTGTCAAAAATCAGACTTGCCTCAAGGTGCTTACCTTCTCTTTGGAATCTTGACCCTCTAGTCCTGGCCACCTTAGTAGCTCTGAGCTTTAAGTTTGTCTTCAGGGACTCATAAGACTTCCAGAAACTCAGCTCAGAAACTCAAGAACTCAAGCTTTTAGCCACCAGTTCACGTTCGTACAGGTTCTCAGCCTCTTATTCCAGGCTGCTTAGAGACCTGTACACAGCTCAAGGGAAGAGTTCCCTGATACTGTTAGACAGGTGTGTGTGTGTGTGTGTGTGTGTGTGTGTGTGTGTGTGTGTGTGTGTGTGTGTGTGTTTTCCAGCTTTTCTAGTTGTTCTCAGTGAAATGATAGATCTTCAGCAAGTCCCTCTATTATTACCAGAAATGCAAAATCCTCAGTTTGCTTTTAGAAGAATCTTCAAGCTTATGGGAATTATAAGCTCTCCTCTAACACTTTAACTGCCATTCTGATTGTTATGGTTATTGAGATAAAGGAAAAGGCTTTCCACTTTGAAGACTTCTCATTTCTAGGGCTGCCTGCGAGGTAATCGTAGGCAATAGAGCTGGGTGTAGAGAGCAGAGGAATCGTGAGAAAGGATACAGGAGGGAGGGGACAAAAAGATCACATGTTTGAAAATAGAAAAATACTGAGGCATCTTTAAAAAGCCCTTAGAGGGTTTTTTCCTAAACCGATTATCTGGCTTAATGCTAGCTGCTTATTTGCTGGCCTTCTGTGTTATTTGCAAATATAAAGTAAGGTCATCCTTTCCTGTTTTCATTTAGTTTACCTCTGTAGCTGCTAGTTAGCTAAGGAGGATAAAAACCCTTCATTTCTTGGAGAAAAGCAGCATGAGGTCAGTTTCTAATTCACGTGGCTGGTCGAGGGGTGCGCGGTGCTCGGGTCCTGCTTACATGGGGCTTGGAATCGAGTCCACCGGATAGTGAGGCATATCTTCCCTTGGCCAGGTGGGTGGGGGTCCGTGATTTGAGGCTTATACTCACCAGGGAAAATTCCCTGTTTCCACAAGTAAAGGAGACAGAAGACTTTTGGGCTTCTGACCCTCACAACGGCCTAGATGCCCTAGGATAACAGGGCAGAGTGACCCCTCCTCTGGTGGAACCCTTGAGTGGGTGGCCCCTGCCTGTCACGAGCCTCCCCTGCTGGGTGTTCCATCTGAGTTACTTCGATTTCACAGGCAAGCTAATGAATGAGAAGGAAAAGCCGGGACTCCCCGTGAAGGAATGGGGGTACTCAACCGCGTTTCCCTAAGGGTCTCTCTCCCTCTTGTCATCAGACCCTCCCTGGCCCTGCAGTCCTCCCTCGGGGCCGCAACAGAACAGCTCTGCGTGTGAGGTGCACTGAGGGAGGAGAATAGTGTGGTTTGAAGGAGGGCAAAGCTCGTCCCTGGAGGACGGGTGGATGAGCTCAAAGTGTAGACAGAGGGTCTGTGGTAGGTCTGGATGAGCCAGTGCTGGGGAGGCTTACCCTGGGCGCTGGGGCAGGGGAGCAGTTTTGTGGAAGAGAAAAGGTAGCATGAGGTTTTAGGCCCAGATCAGTGTATTCTGGGAGATTGCTTGTGGAGTTGGCATTTGGAGACAGGAAGAGGATTTCTGTGTTGTAACAAACCTTAGTATGTTCACACCTAAACAACTTGCACACTTGTTCCCTCTCCTGGTTCCCCGTGGTGATGAGGGGCTGCCAGGTCCACTCACTCACCTGAGCTGAACACTGGGGTACCTTCCATGATTCTTTTTCTCTCATCCCCCACCTCCAGTCACCAAGCCGCAGCATCTCTTCTTCCTGAGTCAGCCTCACCTCCCTCCCGTTCCCCATCCCCCTCCTGTGTCCTGGCCCAGGCTCTCTCCATCTTTCCTGTGAACCCCTATGTTAGACTGTTCACCCTCAGACCTCCGCCCATCAATCCACTTCCATGCTACAGCTAGAGGGATCTTTCTACAACACAGCCTTCCTACCTCCAATCTCACCCCCATCCATCCGAGAAACCTGAGGGATTTTTCTGTAACACAGTCTCTTGCATTACGTTACCCCGCTGCCTTACCTAAAATCTAGCTCTCCCTAGATTTTAGGTTGAAATCAACACACCCTTTACGTCCCTGTGAAATCTCGTCTCTGCTTCAGCCTCCTCTCCCCTCCCACCTGCCAACTAACCTGACTGTCCCACCTTTGGGGAGCACATGTAATCCACTGGACACCCATGCCCTCTCCCCCCTGCTGTGTGTACCGGCCATGCCTGCCCCCTGGCTAATGTCCTTCTGTCATCTGACTGAGCCCAGGGACTTCCCTTCCTCTGGGAAGCCTGCCAACCTGCAGTCTGAATCAGGTGCTCTTGTTTGTGTTCCCAGAGCCGCCTCTCTTCTAGTACATGTTGCACTAGGTTGTCACTGCCTGCCTGTTTCCTCCAAGGTCTTTCATCTCCATCTCCCTGGGGCCCAGCACATTGCCTGGCATAAAGTAAGCACCCAATAAATTTCAAATTGCACATATGTCAAGTTCCCTATAAAACCTCAGCCGCCAGTCTGAAGGTTCTTCTCTGTGCAGCCTCTTTCATTTTTCAGAAAAGGAGGGTACAGTAGATTTTTAGCAGGAAAAGGTGGATTATTGGCTTTTGGTCTATCATAAGTAAGTGTGTTCAGCTTGGGAAGCTTCTGTTTGTAGTGGTGAATATTTTTAAGCAGTAAAATGTCAGCAACTAGAGCCTCTGCCCAAACCCCTAAGCCTCCTTCTCCATCCTGAGGGGCCCCTTCATTTCACTGCAGTGCTGGGCTGAGAGAGGCCACACTTCCAACAATACAAAGGAAACCACGAAATGTTGCTGCTACTTTTCCTTTGCAGCTCAGATAAAAGAAAGCAAACACAGTGTGGGGAGAAGGGACTGTCCTTTTTGGGGTGCTGACTTGTTTCTTTTTCTTCTTTTTAAACTGAATTTTTTAAAAAAATTATTTATTTATTTGTGGCTGTGTTGGGTCTTCGTTGCTGCACGTGGGCTTTCTCTAGTTGCGGCAAGTGGGCTTCTCATTGTGGTGGCTTCTCTTGTTGCAGAGCATGGGCTCTCGGTGCGCAGGCTTCAGTAATTGTGGCATGTGGGCTCAGTAGTTGTGGCTTGTGGGCTCTAGAGCACCGGCTCAGTAGTTGGGGCGCACAGGCTTAGTTGCTCCACAGCATGTGAGATCTTCCCGGACCAGGGCTTGAACCCGTGTCCCCTGCATTGGCAGGTGGATTCTTCTTTTTTTTTTTTTTAATTTTTCAAAGTTTTCAGAAGGCACATTTTAATTTTAAATATACAAAACCATATTGCTCTGTGTTTATAAAATAAAATTAGTTATTGATAGAAAAGCTTTTAAATTGTCTTAGTCAAACTCAAGTAAAAGGATTTAAAAAATAAAACATTAACTAAAAAGAGTTTTACCAGAATATTGAACTCTCCTTGATAGTCACAGAAATCAACACAATGTCCATTAGTGCAGAATAAAAGACATACACAATTCAGTGTAAAAAAAAAAAGCAATTTGCATTAATGGAACATTAAAATTGTGATTTAAACCCACAAAATTCAGGAAATTCAGAATTAGAACTCCAAAGGTAACCTTAACTGTGACCTCTTGTGCATGTATGCTGTTTAGAAATTTGAGATTTTTTGCCTTCCTGATCACATACCACTATGAAGAACAATTTTGAAGGGGGAAAAAAAGTACTTTTCCTTAGAACCACTGTATATGTTTAAAATTTTATACCCACTTAGAAAATCAAATGATCAATCTTATACTACCATATGAGCTAATATGGAATAAGAAGGAATTTTTAAAATATACTCTAGAAAGCTGTATAAGCTACAACATAATGCACAGCCACTTGAAACACGATTTGAACTTTCTTTTTGATACAGCCATAAGTGCCTACCATATAAAAACATATTCACACTGCAGGAAGACAGAGGGGAACACTATTAAAATTGAATAGCATGTAACGAAGAAGGGTCAGGGAAATAATTGAGCAAATAATTGAGCAATAATTGAGCAAAAGTAACATCCTTCGTATTTTTAAATCTACACTTTCCTGGGAAGATACTTTATCTCTTCAACTATGGGTTCTTCAATTTTAAAATGAGAGGATTGAGTTAAGTAACATCATAGTTTCTTCTAACTTCAAAACTGTATGATTCAGTGACTTCATATAAATTAATATTCTAGAGGAGACTCATAAATTTGACATCGTATTAAACCTTAAGTAATTTGTATCAGAGCTTAGTGAGATATGCCAAGAAAGAAAATGATATTGATAAACCACTGGGCCTCTCTTAGATATGATCAGCCTATCTCATTGATCCTGCCCTATCTTTTGGATCTTTTAGTCAAAAAAATGTTAACTCATCCATCCATCCAGATGTTAGTTCAGTCTTTGTGCCCAGGGTTATCAGAAGATATCTTCTAGTAAATTAAAAAACATCATCGGGGCTTCCCTGGTGGCGCAGTGGTTAAGAATCTGCCTGCCAATGCAGGGGACACAGGTTTGAGCCCTGGTCCGGGAAGATCCCACATGCCACGGACCAACTAAGCCCGTGAGCCACAACTACTGAGGCTGCGCTCTAGAGCCCGCGAGCCACAGCTGCTGAGCCCACGTGCCTAGAATCCATGCTCTGCAACAAGAGAAGCCACCGCAATGAGAAGTCTGCGCACCGCAATGAAGAGTAGCCCCCGCTCGCCACAACTAGAGAAAGGCCGCGCACAGCAACAAAGACCCAACGCAGCCAAAAGTAAATAAATTAATTAATTAACTAAAAAAAAAACCATCAGGCCTCCTGAGATATGTTTCTCAATATTATGAATGTGAGATCAAGAAGGACTACAGAGAAAAGGTAGTAGCGTAAGAAGGCCATAATAATGTCACCACAGTATATAGCTCTTCAAGCAAAGTCACCGTGGCCCATTTTTTTAAATAAGGAGATATATTTATTGAAAAGACAACTGAAAAGAAAGCGTATATACTTACAGCTATATAAACTGTGGCATAACAGATACTATCACAGCCCCTTTGCTCTCCCAGCAGCCAGCACTTGCATCTCTGTCAGATGGCTGCCCCCAGGCTGCCAAAACCTGGTTTATCTATATGCACAGAGAATATGCATATCCCAGAAGTATCTTGGAATTTACAGATCCCATGGTGGCTGATAACCAATGTCTATAAGTACCACTGCTCCCTTGTTTCCTGTGCTGCAACCTCCACTGTCTTCACAGCTTCCCTGAAAGGCTGAGGCAATGTTATCTACCCTTCAAAGGATTTACTTGAAATCACATCTAGTCCTAATATGCTGCTGGGTTGACTTTGGGATTCCTGGAATTAAAAAAGGCCCAGTTTTTCATAATGTGTTTATTCCAGAATTGCCTTGGAAGAATATTGAGGATGGCAATCAAAAGGCTAAAAGAAATGGAGATGTGAGAAAAGTCCTATTATATACTGGGCAACCAGCTGAAGTGTGAGTGGCATCCTGCTGACCCTATTCTGCCACGAGCCCTGTAGTCCTGCACCTTCTGGCCACCAGGGCAGGCGGGCGGATTCTTAACCACTGCGCCACCAGGGAAGCCCTGCTGGCTTGTTTCTAATTGCTGTGTCCTCCCCTGCCTCCACCCATGGCTCAGTGTGGGGTAGGCCCCTTCTGCCCAGAGCTACTGGACACGTCATAAGAAGGTGTTTCTCAAACATCATAGTTAAAACTGGTTCATGCAGTCAGTGTCAGAGCACAGCGTCTGTACCGCTAGGTGTCACAATTCATTACTCACCCCAAATAGCTGTGCCCTGACTAAGACACAGAATGACTACACATTTAGAAACAGCCCTCCCTTCAAGTCCCTGTTTCTTTAGTTATTTGTCATTTACTCACATTCTTCCTTGTATGAGGAACATTTCCTTCCCCTTGCCCTGTATCCTCCTAAGTAGATAGGTAATATTTCAGGGTGATGTCAGAACCTACAGCAATTGGGATGATTTTTAAACAGTATTTCATGGGCTTCAAGGAAAGCAGTTTTGCTTCTGGTTCTAAGAATGAGTCCGGTTCCACCACTTACTGGTTTGGGGACGGAGCACAGTTTATTTGCATTCATCTGTACAATGGGAGCAACAATCTACCAGCTTGGGTGTGGTGCAGATTAAGTAAAAGGATGTCTGGGAGGAGGTTGGCCCAGTCTCTGGAATACATGTGGTAGCCAGGAAATGTTCCGTGGCTTCTGCCTCCCCACCCCCATCTTCAGTTCCTCCCACAAGAGTAACAGCGTGTAATAACTGACTTATTTTGGCATGAAGGATTTAAATGCAAAATCTTAAGGCAGTCACCCTTAAAGAAACACTGAAGCGTTTATCTGTGAAAACATTAAGATTGCACTCCTTCACTGTTCTCTGTGCCCATGCAGTATTTACATTCTGTTTAGGAGAGTCGGTCAGTAGGCAGAGGGGATCTGGATCCCAGGTGTGTGCTTTGCTCACAGAAAGGACAGGAGCATTAAAGATCTGCTCCTAAAATGTGAAGTTCTAGAGAATTTTGTGGAAGTAGCTTATCCAGAGGCTCCCCTGTCACTCCCCCAAAAGGTTCTGTGTTTTATTTACATAAATGATTGAATCTATTCCCAGCTGAATGCTTTCCTGAGTATGTCACTCAGGCTCCCACCCCAGAGTCATCTGTCCCCCGCAGCCCACATTCAGCAGCTCCGTCTGCCTCCCCGCCCCGGCCTGGGCACCATCTCCTTTCCTGGGCTGCTGCAGGAGATTTCTGTGTCTCTGAGCATGTTCCACTCCACGTACATGCCCCAAGGATCTCCAGGGAAACACAGGGTCCTGCGCCCTGGTAGACCTGGGGCCATCCTACTCTTTGTGGGAGGCAGTTGCAGTAAAAACAAACAATAAACAAAAGAGGCTAAACACCCCTTTACCTGTGTAACCTGGTATCCCCCCAGCTTGTTTGATCACAGACCCTTTCATTAACCTCCCCCTGGTGAACTGGTACATGCTGAGTGAGGAAGGCAAAGTGCAGCTTGCTGTAAGCCACCAGTTCCCCACATGTGCTTAGACTGGACGGATAAACCGGAACTGACAGGCGTGTCTGTCTCTGGAGGGGGCGCTGGGTATCCAGGGTGTGGGGTAAGAGCCAGCTCCTCACTGTGTGCCTCTTGGGAACTTTAAAACTTTCTACTGTTTTGAACACAGCACTAGTCTGCTCCCAACTCCACCAGACTTTATGTGGAGCGTAGTGTGAAGTCCTTGGATCTGCTCACGGCCTTGGGGTTGGTTGGCCTCTGCCTGCCCACCTAGCGCCTCCCACTCCTGCCTCCTTGCCAGCTCCCTGTGAGGTAGTGGCCTCCTCTGTTGAGCATCCCGTCATCTCTTCCTGACAGATGCAGGCAGTGGGGCTGCAGGCAGTGGCTCGTTGGTGCTACTTCTGAGATTTACCCTGCTCTCCTTGGAAGCCCACCTTCCATAGAGCATGCTGGCCTGGGATGCAGGGATACTGATGCTTTATTCCTTCCTCAAACTCTAACTTTTGAGCCCCAGGGGGTGGCCAGAGTACCCAGGAGGCAGTGAGACCTGGGCCAGGAAGGTCAAGAACTCCAGGATTGAGCAGATGTGACTCAGAATCCTTTCAGCCTTGTGGCCTGGGGAACTTGTGCCTTCATCTTCCTTTTATTATACGATGGTGGGGAATAAGCCCAGCTGCAGGGTTTGAACGTGTGGCTTGTCTCTGTAGAACAGCAGTCCCCAACCTTTTTGGCACCAGGGACTGGTTTCATGGAAAACAGTTTTTCCACGGACGGGGGTGATGCGCAGGGATGGTTCAGGCGGTAATGTGAGCAGTGGGGAGCAGCAGATGAAGCTCCGCCCACTGCTCACCTCTTGCTGTGTGGCCAGGTCCTAACAGGCCATGGACTGATATCAGTCCACGGCCCAGGGGTTGGGGACCCCTGCTCTAGAAAACCTAGTGCAGTGCCTGGCATCTTGTAGGTGTTCATTGTGACTATGAACCTATCACTCCCTTGGCTCTTAAAGTCCTGGGCTCCAAAGGAAAGAACACAGGCCAGAAGCCGGAGTTCATCCCTGGCTCCATTGATGCCCAGCTCTGGGAAGATGCCAGGCCCCAGTGTCTTCAGGTCTCCTGCCCTAACACACAGTCCATATTTACCTCAAGGCAGAAGAGCTTTGATGATCAAAACACCACGGACGGGAAGGTTAGCAGTGCACTATGAGTACAGTTGCTTGCCTGCCTGCCAACTAGGTTATAAGAATATTTGGAAGATGACTAAGGTAATGTCTTCCACATGCTAAAGAGACGATGATTTCGTACCATGGGAGGTAGAGCGGGGAAAGCCCCCGCTCATTAGCGGAGTGACCTTGGACAGGACAGTCATCACTCTCGGCCTCATTACCTCATCTAAAATATGAAAGCAATAAAATCCAGCCACACAAGGGTGGCTGTGAGGCTCACACGGGGCAGTCCATGTGGAAGGTCTTTGTAAACTGTTGAAATGCTCTGCACATGTCAGCAGCGCCCGCCGCTCACGTGCCTGTGTGTTTATTGTTTCAGCGGAGAGTGCAGGACGTCATCAGCCCCATCGTGTTTGAGGCCGCCTACAGCCTGGGTGAGCATGTGATGGGAGAGGAGGAGAGGGAGCTGCCGGCCCTGACCCCCGTGCTCCGCTGGAAAAAGGGACAAAAGATTGCCCAGAAGAATCAGGTGAGAACCTGAAAGCTCACGGCTGGGACCCCAGGTGGCAGGTGCCTATGCAGAAGTAATGACCCTGGTGGCCTGGGAGCCCATGGCCAGCCACACCCCCTCCTGGGCCTCCCTTTCCCGATCTGCAAAATGATGAAATGTATGATTTAGGGGTTTGTGTCTAACAACCACGTGATTTAAACTCATCGAGGCTATTCTCAAGCAATTAGAAAATGATGATCTCTTTGAGGTCATGAGCTGGCTGCTTGGCCCTGGCACTTGCCTCCTGTTCCTACACTGTTTCCAGAGCTCAGATCAGCACCTAGTGAGTGCTCTACACACAGTACATGTTTTATTGATGGGAGTATGAGTGGGGTGAAGAGGCAAGAACTTCCTCTTGCTAGAATTGGTGGTTGAGCTGAGAATGCCCCGCTCAGGATCTTTGGAAGGCAGAGCACTGTGAGCACAGGCTCTCACCACCCTCCCCGACTCGGCAGATTCCGGACTGTGCTGCTGTGTGGAGGAGCTGCAGGGTGACGTGGGGTGCAGGCCGTACGAGGCCATACAGGGTAGGAGTGAGCCATGAGCTAACGCTGTGCAGCATCACTGGCCTGTCTGCCCCGAGTCATCTGAGAGATATACAGTGCTGATGACGATGCAGGAAATATGTAAGAAATCTGGGATCCCAAGTCTGGTTCTAAATCTTTAACACCCAAGATCATCACAGATCCAGGACCTGGGGAAGGTCAGACAAAACTGTTTTTTGGCTAAACCAGACTCCTGGGTGGGGTGGGGCAAAGCTGTGGAACCACCCACCAGCCCCAGGCTCCACAGTTCTGACTGCCCTGAGCTTATGGGAAAACTAGCAGATCAGTGACCCACGCCTTGCAGATGAGAGTTGTAAATAGAACCACAGAGAAGTGTTTGGAGTTCGAGATGTAAGATTTTTACCAAGATGTCCTCATTTTCTCCCAAAGTCTCTCCCATGTGGTCTTGGGTCAGGTTCCCCAGAAACAGAGCCTAAGACGGGGATTTAGGAGCAACTTGGTCTAATGAAGCTATGCTCTTAAGAGAACCCTGTAAGGAATGGGGAAAGAGTGAGCAAGTATGTGGTCTCAGCTAAAGTCTAGCTTTGGCCTGAGGCAGGGAGCTTTGGAGCATAAATTACAGCAAAGAGCCATCCTCTCCTTGAGGGAAGGGTCTGGCCTTTTGTACCCCTTACTCGTCAGCCATTGGCTGGCTGTGGGGGATGGAAGGGGAGTGTAGCCCTCCTTGAAGGAGACTCCCTGCTGTGGACAGTTCTCTGGAGGAGGCTGCAGATGTGAGCCGTTAGCCGCCTGTAGCACATCAGCTGGGGGAGGGGCAGCAGTTGTAAAGGGATGTGGGCAGAAGTATACACACAACCTACTGGCAACACTGCCTTTTTGGATGCTTCTTTTGAAGTCAAACATGAACTTTCAAAACACAAGTGACCTGTAGGGTGGCCAGAATGTCCAGCCGGTCACTGATACTTGGAGAAGGCTCTGGGGGAGTGAGTGGAGAGACCAGGAGGATGCTGGGTGTCTTAAGTGGTGGGGCAGGGTAGAGGGGAGGCATGAGGAAGATGAAGACAGGAAGATAAGATGAAGAGGCGGGACAGGAAGCTGATGACTCCTACCTTGACTGAGGAGTAGAAGTGTGTATCATCTCCTGACAGTGAAGTTGGGCCAAGAGGTCAGGCTGGGGACCCAGTAAACCAGAATATTATGATAATTCCTAGATCATGAGTTCCCCGTCCTATTAATACTTTGCTCTCTAAGGTGGAATCTTGCTGGCCCAATAAAGTTCGGTTATGGGAGTGGTCCAAACTTGGGGTGCTGGGAATCATTTCAGGGTACCCTGTGCTTGTTTTACCTCTGAAATGACCCTGTGAGGTGGCGGCCTCCTCTGTTGAGCATCTTGCTAGCCCTGGGCATCCCTTCTACAATGAACCCAACTCTCATTTCTACCAATCCATCAGTGGCACAAAGTGGGCCTTCTTTAGTGAAGAGCATCTTAGAACCTTTACTAGCATTTTTAGATTGAGGCAACCTAATCAAAGGCAGAGATGTAGGGACAGATTAGTACGAAAATGCTCTTCTTGGTCACTTATGTTCAAGATGGCCAAGCAAGCATAAATATTTATGTCTGTGCTTCCTGAGACCCTATTATAGTGATTATAAATGAGTAAATCAGAACAGGGAGATGAATGCTGTTGGGGAAGGGGCATCAGCCAATGAGAGAGTCCAGGGATTTTTGGAATGAGTAAAGAAGGAAGAGTGTTGGTGGGTGAACATTGCACTCTACACGGAGGGACTGGGTGCCTGTCCACCCATGGGTCCAGAGAGGCTGTAGCCACGGCCAGGCCAGCAGTTTCAGAGGGGTTCAGGAGTGAGAAATGGGGCTGGAAACAGGGAAGGGGGATGTTAAGTGAAGGTTCGTTTGTGGAAGAGTTGACTTTCTGCCTCTGTCCCCACACCTACATACTCCAGCCATGCAGAATAGCAAGAAGCCAGGCCTTTTATTTTCTAAAGAATTGAATAAACTGGTTGAGATAGTGTAGGTGGGCTGTTTCCCCAGGGGGAAGCCTTATTTCTTCTGGCATTTGGAGCCTCCAATGTAAGAGCTAGCTTCCCCTCCCACCATCCACCCAAACACCCAGATTTTCCAATCAGCTCTTTTACTTTATTCTTAAAAATGAATGGACAACCAAGGAAATCTGAAATTGAGGGGAAATGTGGTACATGGAGAAAAAAACCAAAATACACCTACAGAATAACTGACTTAGAAGGAAATAAATTCTTTAAGGAATAGAAGAGATTATAACAACTTAAATACCAATTTATACTCTATGTAATAAACACAAGGAGATTCAAGAATATATTCTATCCATTAGAAAGTGATTGGAATTCTATTTCTTCTTAAAAGAAAGAAAGAACAAGGAAAAGTTTCTTGAAAATTAACAATATGGATGCAGAGCCAAAAATGTAGTAGAAGATAATAAGAAATCTCCCAGTAAGCAGAGCTAAAAGACAAATAGAAAAGAGCTAAAGCATCAATCTGCAAGGTCCTATATCCAAGTAATAGGAATATCAGAAAAAGCAAACAGAGAAAATGAAAAACATTATGAGAGATAATGTAATAAAATTTCCCAGAGTTACAGAGAGACACTTTTTTAAATTTAAAGGACCCACAGACTTGCAAGCAGGATAAACCAAAACTATCCTAGATACATCATTTTGAAATGGTAATACTCCTAACACATAAGGAAAATTCTAAATGCTTCCAGGACAAGGAGTACAGGATGGTGGTAGTGAGGAATATTTGTCCACTAACGACATAATTAGAGTCACACTAAGTTGTCCATAAGACTAATTATTAGCAAGATTGGAAGAAAGCATATGTGAAATAAGGGCTTCAAAGCTCTGAGAGAAAGTGATTTTGAAACTAGGATTTTATACTTAGCCTAACAGTCAAGTATGAGGTCAAAATAAAGTTATTTTTCAGACAAGCAAGGACGCAGAAAGTTTACATCCCTAGTAGCCGTTCCAAGGAAATCACCTGAGATGCACTCCAAGAAAACAAGGGTGACAATTAGAAGGAGCAATATGGGGGATGTAAGAACTAACTCCTAGAAGTCTAATGACAAGAAATTCCAGGATTACAACTGTGCAGCAAGTCTAAAACACAGTTGATCAGTTTAGAACAGGGGATCAATGAACTTCGAGAAGAATGAAGCCAGCCATAGCAGAATGACAAGAGAATAGCAAATATTCAGGATACAGTGTAGATGGAATATATTTTTTCTATGGTTAAGAAAAAATAAAGGCAGTCAAAAATTCCCAGGAAAATAAAAACATGGCCAATATGTCATGGTTCAAATATAAGACAAATTAAAATGTGGTGGGATTTTAAGCAAATAGAAGAATATATGGAAGAGAAGGACCTTAATACTAGAAGCATTCTCCCTTAAGCAAAAGTTGAGTATTCTAGTAGTTTAACTTTGCACCTGTAGAGGAAGATATGTAATCATGACACTTGTCTTGGCTCTTCTGTGAACAGTAATCAAGAGGCCATATTGACAACATGATTTATTGGTTGTTAGTATTTACAGTCAAGCCAAATCAGTTATGGTTAGAGTACATAGTGTAAATGTCTTTAATTTTACTGTATAGAGTTTAAAATAGAACAAAACAAGTTGTTTTAATGTCTTAATCTTTTAAATTGGTGAGCCAAGAGATACTGTAAAACTTGATGAAACAAGAAAAAGTTGTGATTACTTAAAATTGCAGAGGTTACCAGTAGAGCAGTGCTTCTTAAAGTGTGGTCGCTGAACCAGCAGCATCAAACTCCCTTGGGATGTTGTCAGAAATGAAAATTCTTGGACCCCACCCCGGACCCTTTAATCAGAAACTCATGGGTGGGTCCCAGCAATCTGAGTTCTAACAAGCTGATCAGGTAATTCTGATGCAGCTAACATTTGAGAACCAGTGCAGCAGAGGAGCTGAGAGTAACGATTTGCCTGTCAAAATTAGGAAGGTGGATGGTGGGAGGGGGCCTTCATATAGGTGAGTTCAATTCTTGTCTATCATGGAAGGAATTCAGTGAGAAAATGTCTAAATCTGATAAATCAAGAAGTAGTAGTATCAGTATATTTTCTAGAGATATGGAAATAATCATCAAAAGAAACATAAATGGACATGGGTAAGAGTGGTTCCTCTTGAGAGGAGGACTCAGTATATGGAGGTGTGTGGCAGGAGGTTATTATTTTAACCATGTGATTTCTTTGGTTGAAATTAAAATGAAAGAAAAATATTGTCCTTAGATTGAGAAGATTGTCCAGGAGCCTGAGAAAAATTCTGGGAGAATGATCCTTGCTTTACTCCTTTTCCTGATTATGGCAAAAAAAAAAAAATAATAATAATTTAATGGTCTTTCTCCATGTGTCTTCCAGATGTTGGCTTAATTTAAGGGAAAGATTCTGAGAGCTAGGCCCACTCTAGGAAGCAGAGCTGATTTTTAACTTGTATGTATGTGACAGGTCCACAAAGAGCATCTAACCTCTTTCCTAGGAAGGAATAAACTCATTGAAACTCTTCATTTTGCCAGGTAACTTTAGGATTTAAGTGCCTTAGTCTCTTCAACTAAAAGGCACTAAAAGCCCATGTTGGTACATAGTTGCGCAAATTCTGGCGATCTTTTAGAGTCAGGGTCTGCCCTCATTGATGGTCTAGTTCAGGTGGAATAGCTGCACAGTGTATATAACATGGAGTCAGTGACTAGAGCATGTTTTTTTAAATTTATTTTTATTTCTTATTTTTTTATACATCTTTATTGGAGTATAATTTCTTCACAATGCTGTGTTAGTTTCTGTTGTACAACAAAGTAAATCAGCCATATGCATACGTATATCCCCATATCCCCTCCCTCTTGAGCCTCCCTCCCACTTTCCCTATCCCACCCCTCTAGGTCGTCACAAAGCACCGAGCTGATCTCCCTGTGCTATGCGGCTGCTTCCCACTAGCTATCTCTTTTACATATGGTAGTGTATATATGTCCATGCTACTCTCACTTTGCCCCAACTTTCCCCTCCCACCCCATGTCCTCAAGTCCATTCTCTGTGTCTACGTCTTTATTTCTGCCATGCCACTAGATTCATCAGTACCTTTTTTTTTTTTTTTTAAGATTCCATACATATGCTTCACTCTGTATGACAGACTCTGGGTCCACCCACCTCACTACAAATAACTCAATTTCATTTCTTTTTATGGCTGAGTAATATTCCATTGTATATATGTGCCACGTCTTCTTTATCCATTCATCTGTCCATGGACATTTAGGTTGCTTCCATGTCCTGGCTATTGTAAATAGTGCTGCAATAAACATTGTGGTATATGCTCTCTTTGAATTATGGTTTTCTCAGGGTATATGCCCAGTAGTGAGATTGCTGGGTCATATGGTGGTTCTATTTTTAGTTTTGTAAGGAACCTCCATACTGTTCTCCATGGTTGTTGTATCAACTTACATTCCCACCAATAGTGCAGGAGGGTTCCCTTTTCACCACACCCTTTCCAGCATTTATTGTTTCTAGATTTTTTGATAGTGGCCATTCTTACTGGTGTGAAATGATACCTCATTGAAGCTTTGATTTGTATTTCTCTAATAACTAGTGATGTTGAGCATCTTTTCATGTGCTTCTTGGCCATCTGTATGTCTTCTTTGGTGAAAGGTCTGTTTAGGTCTTCTGCCCGTTTTTTAATTGGGTTGTTTGTTTTTTTGATATTGAGCTCCATGAGCTGTTTATGTATTTTGGAGATTAATCCTTTGTCAGTTGTTTCGTTTGCAAATATTTTCTCCCATTCTGAGGGTTGTCTTTTCGTCTTGTTTGTGGTTTCCTTTGCTGTGCAAAAGCTTTTAAGTTTAATTAGGTCCCATTTGTTTATTTTTGTTTTTATTTTCATTACTCTAAGAGGTGGGTCAAAAAAAATCTTGCTGAGATTTATGTCAGAGAGTGTTCAGCCTATGTTTTCCTCTAAGAGTTTTATAGTATCTGGCCTTACATTTCGGTCTTAATCGATTTGGGGTTTATTTTTATGTATGGAGTTAGGTAGTGTTCTAATTTCATTCTTTTACATGTAGCTGTCCAGTTTTCCCAGCACCACTTATTGAAGAGGCTGTCTTTTCTCCATTGTATGTTCTTGCCTCCTTTGTTGTAAATTAGATGATCATATGTGCATGGGTTTATCTCTGGGCTTTCTATCCTGTTCCATTCATCTATATTTCTGTTATTGTGCCAGTATCATAGTGGCTTGATTACTGTAGCTTTGTAGTATAGTCTGAAGTCAGGGAGCCTGATTCTTCCAGCTCCGTTTTTCTTTCATAAGATTGCTTTGGCTATTCAGGCGCTTATGTATTTCCATACGAATTGTAAAAATTTTTTGTTCTAATTCTGTGAAGAATGCCATTGGTAGTTTGATAGGGATTGCATTGAATCTGTAGATTGCTTTGGGTAGTATAATCATTTCCACAATATTTCTTCTTCCGATCCAAGAACATGGTATATTTCTCCATCTGTTTATGTCATCTTTGATTTCTTTCATCAGTGTTTTGTAGTTTTCTGAATACAAGTCTTTCGCCTCCTTAGGTAGATTTATTCCTAGGTATTCTTTTTGTTGTGATGGTAAATGGGATCATTTCCTTAATTTTTCTTTCTGATTTTTCATTGTTAGTATATAGGAATGCCAGAGATTTCTGTGTATTAATTTTGTATCCTGCAACCTTATCAAATTCATTGATTAGTTCTAGTAGTTTTCTCGTGGCATCTTTAGGATTTTCTGTGTATAGCATCATGTCATCTGCAGTGACAGTTTTACTTCTTCTTTTCCAATTTGTATTCCTTTTATTTCTTTTTCTTCTCTGATTGCCATGACTAGGACTTCCAGAACTATGTTGAATAAGAGTGGTGAGAGTGGACATCCTTGTCTTGTTCCTGATCTTAGAGGAAATGCTTTCACTTTTTCACCATTGAGAATGATGTTTGCTGTGGGTTTGTCATGTATAAACTTTATTATGTTGAGGTAGGTTCCCTCTATGCCTATTTTCTGGAGAGTATTTATCATAAATGGGTGTTGAATTTTGTCAAAAGCTTTTTCTGCATCTATTGAGATGATCTTATGGTTTTTATTCCTTAATTTGTTAATAGTGTGTATCAGGTTGATTGATTTGCATATATTGAGGAATCCTTGCGTCCCTGGGATAAATCCCACTTGATCATGGTGTATGATCCTTTTAACATGTTGTTGGACTCTGTTTGCTAGTATTTTGTTGCGGATTTTTGCATCTGTGTTCATCAGTGAATATTGGTCTGTAATTTTCTTTTTTGTGATATCTTTTTCTGGTTTTTGTATCGGGGTGATGGTGGCTTTGTAGAATGAATTTGGGAGTGTTCCTCCCTCTGCAAATTTTTGGAAGAGTTTGAGAAGGATCGTTGTTAGGTCTTCTCTACATGTTTTATAGAATTCACCTGTGAAGCCATCTGGTCCTGGGCTTTTGTTTGTTGGAAGATTTTTAATTACAGTTTCACTTTCATTACTTGTGATAGGTCTGTTTATATTTTCTAATTCTTCCTGGTTGAGTCTTGGAAAATTGTACCTTTCCAAGAATTTGTCCATTTCTTCATGGTTGTCCATTTTATTGGCATATAGTTGTTTGTAGTAGTCTCTTGTAATCCTTTGTATTTCTGCGGGGTCAGTTGTGATTTCTCCTTTTTCATTTCTAATTTTATTGATTTGCGTCCTCTCACTTCTTTTCTTGATGAGTCTGGCTAAGGGTTAGAGCATGTTAAGTACAGGCTTACTGATGGATCCAAGGCTTTTGGCAGAGAGTGGGAGTGAGTGAGGCAGGCAGGAGGCCAAGTCTTCCCTCTGCTGGGTGAAGAGCAACCTTGGGAGAAAATGGGTTTCAGGGTGGGTGCCAGGCTGTATGTGTGAATAGTGGGGTTGCCACCGTTGCTGAGGACCTGTTGGGATTCTGGGCACTTGGAGAATATTGGAGCTCTAATGCTACAGCCTCTGTAGAACATACAGACTGATGAATGCACGTTTCACCTTAAAAATTTAAGGAAAGCAGAGACCTGCCTCTCTTGCCTCAAGATATATTTGGTACAGATATAACAACAACAAAGTGTTTTATCCATTAGCCAGAAGAGTAATTTAAAAGGACTATAAATCTAAGAGCAATTCAGCTAATTGAATGTCTGCTACACGTAAGATGTGGATAAAAAGATAAATGAAACATTGCTGCCTTAGTAGACTTAGAGACTGTACAGGAATAACTTATACAGAGCAGAAAGTGAGATTCAGACTAGTGTGTGTGAATTTCACTCTGGAGACCTCTTCCAGCTGAGGATAAGGAGATGCTCTCTGGAGAAGGGAGAATTGGCTGGAGCCTCATGGAAGAAGTAGGATTTGTATACTTGGGGCTGGAGGGCTTTGACCAACAGAGAAGGAGGGAGTGATGGATGCTAATGGTCTTCCATGTGGCTGGACATCTAGTGAGGAGAAGGAGAGGGGCCATTAGGGCTAGAGGTACAGTCAGACAGTCTAAGGCCACTTGTTCACTGACCAGGGAGTTGGACTTGATTGAACTGGTAGGGGACAGGAGACCATCACATCTTCTTGAGGTGGTCTGCCTGGACTGGGGGGCCAGTTAGCAGCCCCAGGAAGGTCTTGCAGGTCAGTTCATGAAGGTTCTGTCTGATACACTCAGAGAGTTGACTCATCATCAGTTCCTAGTGGGTCTCAGCTGCTGAAAGAGTATGGAATGAAATGAAACAGTCCTGGAAAGCTCTGGCTGGCCTGTGTGCTGGGAAAGCAGGAAGGGCTGTCATTGGGGCCCTAATGTTTCTCCTACAGGTGAGCATACCAATGGCTATGACAGAGGCCCTGACTTCAAACCCTATACACAGAGTAGAGCTTTGGAAATAACTGCTTTCAGGCTTCCTCAGGAGGCCCCCAAAGAGACCTGGCTGGGGCTGGACTTCCCAGCCACCCACTGTGGTAGACAGAATGGCCCCCAAAGATGTCCACACCCTCATTCCTGGAACCTGTGAATATAATGCATCACATGGCAAAGGGAAGGACTTTGCAGTTGTAACTAAGGTTATGGGCTTTACACTAGGGAGAGTTTCCTGGATTATCCAGATGGGCCCAATCTTTCTCCAGCTGGAGGCAGAAGGAAGGAGGAAGAATAGGTCAGAGAGATGCAGGAGAGGAAGGAGTCAGAGAGATCTGAAGCTTGAGAAGGACTTGACCTGCCATTGCTGGCTTTGAAGACGGTGATGCAACTTGACAAGGAATGCAGACAACCTTGAGGAGCTGAGAGAGCCTCCCTGGTGAGTGTCAGCATGGAAATGGGGACCTCAGTCCTACAACCACAGGGCAGTAAATTCCGCAAACAACCTGAGTATGCCTGGAAGCGCATTTTCCCCCAGAGCCTCCAGATAAGGGCCCAGACCAGGTAACACCTTGATTTTTGCTGTTGACCCCCAATGCTTAGCACTGCCTGGCTCATAGAGGATGCTCAGTAAACCTATCTCAGTGGAAAGGGCCCTTCTGAAAGAGCACAAGGCTAGGTCCTCCTGCAGACATTGGACGTCGTATCAGAATTTCTTCACTGCAGATTCAGCAAAGCTGTATAATTGAAATAAATGTGCTCCATGAACTCTCTAAGAATTCCTACCAGGCAGGAGAGCAAGGTGTGTGATTTAGGACGACTTACCTACTCCACAGTACCTTTGTGCACGTGTGAGTCTATTTTTTCGAAGATCAAGATGGAGGAGACACAGCTGGTGAGAGGAAAGGCACTGGCTATGTTGAGAATACTCACTTTGTCATCTTTCAAGGGAAAGGTGAACTGTTTTACTCTAATATTAACGTTTTACTATGTTGAAGCCATAAACTCTGAACCTCCATTGTGCTGGAAACCATCACCATCTGGACCTCCCACCCCGGCCCCTCAATGCCTGGGTGTGTGGGATGCCAGCCCCGTGCCCACAAAGACTCAGTGTTTGTTCAGCCTGGACATTAGGTAATGCTTTCCTGGCTGAGGTGCACAGCCAGCTTAAAATTCTATTATTTACAGCTCTAAGGTTTATTTTCATTACCATATGTAAAGTCTCTGCAGAAGGATGGAAATCTGAGGGGTTGGCAGGGAGGAGAGAGCAGAGTAACTCCAGACGTCAGAGCCAGACAGGTCTCAGAGACCATCCAACCTGCGGGTTCCAGAGCACACACCTGGATTCAAGGGAGCAGGTTGGTGCAGTGGAGGAGAAGGGGTGTTAGAGGAGGAGGTGTCCACCCCCCTCCCTATATCAGCCTGATCAGTCCTACTTTTATAGGCATTAGCTGTTTGGCATCAGCCTCTGGCTAATCTTCTCAGAAAGGGCACCGTGGTGAAACACCTGTGAAAACCATCCACTTTCAAGTACAAGTGAGGAAAACAAGTATGTAGTTCAACATTACTGACCACGGAAGTCTGGCTGTATCTGTTTCTCAGGCTTCCCGTCAAGGTTAATCCAAAGAGCAAAGGAGAGGTTACACCTACTATCAAAGGCTGGGCTGTACTTGTAGTCACCTGTTGAATTTTTACAATTTCTTCTTCAGTGTTATACTTTATCTTTGCAATTTTTTTTTAGCATGAGATTCTTTATTTTTATTTTGGCCCCGCTATGCGGCTTGCGAGATCTTAGTTCTCTAACCAGGGATTGAACCCAGGCCACGTCAGTGAAAGTGCCAAGTCCTAACCACTGGACCACTAGGGAACTCCCGCAGCATGCGATTCTTTATTTCTTTTTATTTATATTCAAAGAAGATTTAGGGCTTCCCTGGTGGGGAAGTGGTTGAGAGTCCGCCTGCTGATGCAGGGGACACGGCTTTGTGCCCCCCTCTGGGAGGATCCCACATGCCGCAGAGCGGCTGGGCCCATGAGCCATGGCCGCTGAGCCTGTGCGTCCGGAGCCTGTGCTCTGCAACGGGGGAGGCCACAGCAGTGAGAGGCCCGCGTACCGAAAAAAAGAAAAAAAAAGGTTTAATACCTATCCTTATCAAACTCTTCCAAAACAAATCGGAAGAGAAGGGAACACATCCTAACTCATTTTACGAGGCCAGCATTACCCTAATCCCAAACCAGACAAGAACAACACCCAAAAAAAAATTATAGGCCAATATCGCTGATGAACATAGATGCAAAAATCCTTAACAAAAGATTAGCAAACTGAATTACAACCATTATCTTTGCAGTTTTCTGGAAAGAATGTGTTCTGGTCCTCCAAAACTCTTTTCAGAAGAAAACAGTGGTTTTCCTCCAAATCTTCAGCCTGTTGGATCTTCTTCTACATTGTCCTGCTTTATTAAAAACCTCCCGCACAAGCACGTGGAGTGTGTGTGTAAACAAGCAAGGGTGCACATCCAGTGGATAGTCTCTAACTGGGGAAGAAATCTTAGCTTCTCTCTTGGTATCTTCTGAGATGATTCAGGAAGTCAAAGGCCAGGCTCTTGCTACTTGAAATGCTACCTGGAGCCCATTCACATGATGTTCTTGCAGACAGGGGAGGAGAGGTCCCCCTGGCGTCCTCTCCAGTTTGAAGCCATCTTTCTCACTCCTAGTTGCCTGACTACGTCTGACTCAGCAGCTTTTAGAAGCATGGCTAGGGACTTCCCTGGTGCTCCAGTGGTTAAGGCTTCGTGCTTCCCAATGCAGGGGGTCCGGTTTCCATCCCTGGTCAGGGAACTAGATCCCACGTGCCGCAACTAAAGGAGCCCGCATGCCACAACTAAAGATCCCGCATGCTGCAACTAAGTCCCAGCGCAGCCAAATTTAAAAAAAAAAAGAAGCATGGCTAGAATACTCTTCCTTTTCTCTGACAGCACCAGACCCTTTTTTTGAACTTGTTGGTTCTGTTTTCTGCCTCTTGTGACTAACAGCAACCTTTTCTTAAAAAGATAAAAGAACACAAAAGATTCCAGGGTAAAAATCAAGGCAAAGAAACTCTGGCCCTTTAAAAAAAAAAGAAGAAATGAAAGAAATTCTGGGGCTTCCCTGGTGGCGCAGTGGTTAAGAATCCACCTGCCAATGCAGGGGACACGGGTTCGAGCCCTGGTCTGGGAAGATCCCACATGCCGCGGAGCAACTAAGCCTGTGTGCCACAACTACTCAGCTTGCGCTCTAGAGCCTGTGAGCCACAGCTACTGAGCCGGTGCGCCACAACTACTGAAGCCCTCACGCCTAAAGCCCGTGCTCCACAATAAAAGAAGCCACTGCAATGAGAAGGCTGTGCATCGCGACGGAAGAGTAGCTCCCGCTTGACGCAACTAGAGAAAGCCCACACGCAGCAACGAAGACTCAACATAGCTGAAAATAAATAAATAAATTTATAAGAAAAAAAGAAGGAAATTCTGGTCCTGGAAGGCAGGAGATCCCTAGAGGGGAGTTGATGGCTGAGGTTGTTGTAGAGGGACTTGAAATATGGCCTGCAAAAAGCCACCAAGTCTCAGGCAGACCTGGAAAGGACACTGGGAGGGTCCAGAGGCCAGATGTAGGCCCGTGTGGGCAGGACCTCCCTGAGCAGTTCCTCCTCCCACTCACTTCTTCATGGGGATTGAACTAGATCTTCAGAATGTTGCCTTCAGGCAGTGGGGGCTGTTCTCCAAACCACAGGGCCATGGAGTAAACCAAGGGATACCCAAAAGACAGAAGCATTTATCACTTCCAGTTTTTCCATGGGGGACATGAAGCAAAATCAGTACCACGTTTGTTGTTTAAAGGGAAACCAACTGGACTCCTCCCATGATTTCAAAATCTGAAAGGACAATTTATACAGACCCTGAGATAGAAGGAATTTCTCAGCTTTAATTTTACAAAGTATTTGTCTTAAATTTATTCTTGTGGATGTGCTGTTCTTTAGAAAGCAAGTCTGTCTGCATGACCTGATTTTATTTTATTTATTTATTTATTTAATTTATTATTTTTGTCTGCGTTGGGTCTTCGTTGCTGTGTGCAGGCTTTCTCCAGTTGCAGTGAGTGGGGCTACTCTTTGTTGCAGTGCTCAGGCTTCTCATTGCGGTGGCTTCTCTTGTTGCGGAGCATGGGCTCTAGGCATGCGGGCTTCAGTAGTTGTGGCGCACGGGCTTAGCTGCTCCGCGGCATGTGGGATCTTCCCGGACCAGGGCTCGAACCCAAATCCCCTGCATTGGCAGGCGGATTCTTAACCACTGCGCCAGCAGGGAAGCCCGTGACCTGATTTTAAATACCAAGCTATGAGACTCTTCCTTCATTTGGGTATAAGACTCAATAGAGCTGAAATTCCTGGGACCACCCAGGAATGAGGTCTTTAATGTGCCACATTAAGGACAATTTTGCATTCTGGAAAAAGCATTAAAATGGAATCGGGAAGGAGAAACCTCTTACACTCAGGTCATGGCATTTACACACACACACACACACACACACACACAAATGTTTAATACTATGCTAGGTGCTGGGGGCTGCAGGCATGAATTACCTGTGGCTGGGGCCTCTGGGAACTTATGTGGGACAATGGGAGGAACAGCAGTTCAGAAATGTCCCTCCTGTTGTCCAGGCAGACACCTTCTGCAAAGTCAGATTGCCCATCAGGAAATGTCTCGCTCATTTTAGCTTACAAACAGCCTTGGGCTGGGATTTGAAAAGCATTAATTCCCACCCAATCCAATTGTCCTATTTTCTCAGGTGTCAGCATGGGACCGGTTTGCCATGGCAACCCTATAAACAGTGTCTATCCTACATCAATGATTTATATATTTTTAAAGCTAATATCACCAACTTCAAGAAACTGAGCCTCCTCTGAACGTGACAGCTGGAATAGACTAAGAATCCTACTTCCTGCTAGATCAGTGCAGATTTTTCCACTGTAGATTTGCGTGGGAGAAAATCGGCCCTCCAAGGCCTGAGCACCTGGGCGACTGCTTTTCTGAAGTCAGCCTTGGCCAGGGCAGCCATTGAGCTATCACACGCACCCAAGGTTGTTTTGGCCTTGGTGGCCACAGCTTTGTGAGAAAAACACAGCCAACTCCAGCCTCTGTGCTCTGGTTCAGAGCAAAATTTAAATTGAACTGAATTCATTGTCTTCTACCCTCCCCCCAACCCCCCTGGCCTAAAGGGAATGAGGAAACAAGTATCCAAATATTCTAGAACAGGAATGGGCAAACTACAGTCTGCTGGCCAAATCTAGCCTGCTGCCTGTTTTTATAAATAAAGTTTTACTGACACAACCATGGCCATTCCTTTACATATGTCTGCTTTTGCTCTAGCAACAGAGCTGAGCAGTTGTAGCTGAGACCATCTGGCCCTCAAGGCTGAAAATATTTACTGTCTGGCCCTTTACAGAAAAATCTGCCAACCTTACTCTAAAACAAGTAGAGTAAGGATTGGAGGAGAAGCTGGAGAAAGGATTTCAAAAAGAAAAGTGTATTCTCCAGGGAAAGCTGAGATGAAGACTAGGGTGAGAAAGGAGCCAGCATGGAAATCTAGTCCATGAGGCTGGGGAGGCCACTGGGTGTCCAGACTGCAAAGCCCAAGGCAGGAAACAGTCGTCTCCTGAGAGAAGGAGTTTAATCTCCTGTAGACAGAGAGGAATCAGAGATGATGTCTTCTTTTTTTTTTTTTCTTTTTTTAGTTTCTTTATTTATTTTTGGCTGCATTGGATCTTCTTTGCTGCGCGCGGGCTTTCTCTAGATGCAGCGAGCGGGGGCTACTCTTCGTTGCGGTGCGTGGGCTTCTCATTGTGGTGGCTTCTCTTGTTGCGGAGCACGGGCTCTAGAACGTGCAGGCTTTAGTAGTTGTGGCGCACGGGCTTAGTTGCTCCGTGGCATGTGGGATCTTCCCGGACCAGGGCTTGAACCGGTGTCCCCTGCATTGGCAGGCAAATTCTTAACCACTGTGCCACCAGGGACGTCCTCAGAGATGATGTCTTCTTAGCTCTGTTTCCATTTTCCAGAATGGCTGCTTCCAGGTTAAAAAAAAAAAAAAATTGACAGGGATTTTCCAATCAGAGGTCGAGGCTGGAAGGAGGTGGGAGAGACTGCTTCCACGCTGGGTTGAGATTTGCCTGATTTAGGCAGCCAGGCCTGTGTTTGCCCAGAGGGTTAGGGAGACGTGGAGAAGCAGGCAGAGGAGAAGTTGGAAAATTGGTAGTTTGGCCCATTGGCTTCAGGGAGAA
Organism: Stenella coeruleoalba; assembly: GCF_951394435.1. Classification (NCBI taxonomy): domain Eukaryota; kingdom Metazoa; phylum Chordata; class Mammalia; order Artiodactyla; family Delphinidae; genus Stenella; species Stenella coeruleoalba. Next base: position 56,747,705 of record NC_137156.1, read on the forward strand.
CCTGTACTCTTTCCGCTTTGTACAGGAGAGATATTTTTTACTTGCTCCTGGAAACTATGCTGTCAGCTAGCATTCTGAGGCTTCAGACTGCCCCCGCTTCTGCCCCAGAGAGATGTTTTTCAGTTCCTCAGGAAACAAAACTGTCACTTGCCCCAGAGAGACGAATCCAGGTCCCAAGCGCAGGATCTCTGAGTTTCAACTTCAGTCTCCAAGGTGGATGACACAGGTCTCTTGATTCCTTGCTGTCTTGATATTTTACCTATAAGACAACTTCATTCCCAGCCTGGGGAGGGTCTTGCCTAAGCCAAGGCTTTGCCAGGGCTTGGAATGCACAGCCACTTTTGTTCACACCATTACCCAAGTTAGGGGAGGCCATTAGGTTGAGGAATATTCCAGTAAACTATTTCTGTAAAATAAACTATCCCAAAATGTAGTGGCCTAAAATAACAGCAGTCATTCATTTTGTTCATGAATTTGAAATTTGGCAGGGCCTGGTCAGAGCTGCTCATCTCTGCTCCACATCATGGCAGCTTGGTGGGGCTGGGGGACCCATTTCCATGGCGGCTGACTTCCGTGGCCTCGAGTTGATGCTGCCGGTTAGTTTCTCTCCACGTGGGCCTCTCCATGGCTTCCTTGTAGGGTAGTAGCTATAGTCCAGGAGCTAATGCCGCAAGAGAACTCAGAGGAACCTCTAGTACTTTTGATGACTAGGCTTGGAAATTGCAAAGCACCACTTCTCTGCAGCCACAAATCCACCCAGATTCAAAGGGTAAAGTATTGACGCCATTCTCTGTGGGAGGAATCTCAGAGTCACATTGTAAAGAGTGCAATGGGAGACATCGTGCATTGGTTTTCAGAAAGTACAGTCGTCTACACAGAGAGAGATTCATTTTGATTCTCTCTCCATGGTCTTGTACTGCACTGTCCACTAGGGAATCTTCGTGGAGCTCACTCTTACCTCACTCTTACATACCATCATTGTCATTCACATTTGCTGGTGTAGACAGTGATGCCTAAAACAAGAACAGTGTAATAGCCACAAACTCCCACTCCCAGCTAAATGCTAATGTGGATTAACAAGATTGTCACTAATGCTGTTATTTTCATTTTGTAAATGTGGAAATTGAGTCCTGGACTGATTTCTAAGCTTGTGCTTTATCTTCTCACTATAGTTTGTGCTTAATTTTAGCTGGTCAGTGTAAGCACTCAACTAATGTGTATGTGAGTGTGTGTTTGTGTGTGTGTGTGTGTGTGTGTGTGTGTATACACCCAGTTTTTGTGTGTGAGTGTGTGTATGGCAGACTCAGTGCTTGCCTTTGTTGGAAGGAAATTCAGCAGCACTGGAGGACTTAACAGCTAGAGAAGTTAGTTTCAGGGACAGGAAATAGCAGAGTACAAGGGAAAGTCAGACCAAGGACAGAGCTTGTAGCTGAGCAACAGTTCTTTGCTGGGGGGGCTACAGCTTTGGTGTTGATGAGCAGTGTATTCTCATTGGCCCATGTTCCAACGGTCACCCCATCTCTCAGAGCATGTGGGGTCCTCCAGTGTGGCAGCTTCTACATGCTGGGGTCTGAGGGAAGGCACAGGGGTGAACAAGACCAATACAGTCCTGGAGCATCATTTTAGCAGGGGAGACAAATGGGAAACACGTAGTGATAAAATTAATTAGTTACAATCGAGATGAGCAGTAGAAGGAAAAGTACATGAACTACAAGAACTTATGACAGAGCCCAAGCTTATCAGGGACTCAGGGATGTGGTTTTGATTTGCTCATTGAAGGATGAAAGGACACATACCAGGTGAACCCGGTGGAGGCATTTGGACTCAGCATGTGGGGAGGCCCTGAGGTGGGAAGTTATACGGCCAGGCTAAGGGGTGGCTGGCACAGGAGAGCCAGGGAGATGGAGCTGAGGAGGGCAGGCACCTCATTTTTTCAGATTGTGTGCCACGGGATGGCTGTAGGTCCCTTCCTCCTTGTCAGTTCTCACCTGCTCCCCACCCCACCGCACCCCACCTCCAAAGGCTGGAAGTCAGACTGTCTCTTGCCTGTAAAATGGGAGAAACATTTGTAAAGAGAAGCCTGTCACCAGGGGCAGAGCTGGGTTTAGTGAAGCCTAAAGCTTATATGATTTGGGAGGAGAGCTTCTCTTGGGGAAAATCAAGTAACATCATGAATAGAACGTGAGGTGCAAGGCCCCGGTGGGAGCGTGTCAGTGAAGGCCCTTCAGCCTGAAGTTTCATCAGCTTGGTGGTAAAGTCATCTTTGGTGTTTCTCCTCATTTCTAACCTCGGAAAGCTGCCTTTTCCCACCTGAGATATTCATGCAGACCTCACATCCACTTATTCCTGTTTTCTCCTTGACTGAGATGGCAGATAAATCACAAATGCCCCCTATTAAAATCTCCTGGAAATTTGGCTCTCTCTTTGCCCCCAGTGTTGGCTAAAAGAACATGGGAATGTCCTTTTTTTGCTCAAGACTTTCATGAGTTTTTCCCCCACACTCACGGCAGGGAATGTTGTCTGGGACATATTATTCTTTTGGAAATGTGACACAGGAATATGAATTTCCATAAGCAAAGTTACTCTGCCTGGTTGGGTCTAGATTGTTCGTTGGCCAGCACGTTTGCTGGAGTCCACATGGATGCTCAGAGAAGCTGCCTGGACTTGTCTTGTGGGAGTAGGATGAATCACGTGGAACTATGTTCTCTGTATGTGTTAGAGGGGGACCCAGAAATATGAGTAGTGATGACAGAGAAGTTGAATAGTGAATAAATGACAACTGAAAAACGGCCACAGGCTCCTCTCTCCGAAATCCCACCAAAGTGATCAAAGGCATCTAACTAGTGAAGAGTCTCTGTCCGTGTGGACTCAGGAAGCCTGCTGTTCACGGATTAGAGACATCAGAGAGATTGAGACCAGAGGAAAGGACAGACAAGCCCGCCGGGTACCACAGAGAGAAGAAAACTGTAACTCCTCCCCAGAGCTGCTCCTGATTCCTGGCTGCCCTCCACAGGTAGGCTCAGCTCAGGCACACGCTGCAAGCCCCCTGGAAAGATGTCGGGTGTGGCATAGTGAGCTTTAGGCCCCAGCACTGGGTGGAGGCCCTGGAGGCCCAGGAGGCCCAGCCTTGGTTAGAGAAAGGACACTCCATCCTGATAGCTACCGGCTGCCCTGCCGAGACAGGATCCCTTCAGTTGGTTGTGGTGCCCTTGGCCTCAGAGCCTAATTGCCTTTGACTTTCCCCTTTGGAATTAAAAATTATAGTATGAACCCCTCGTTCAGGCAGAACCCACATCAAATACGGATTTTCTGCCTCGCCACGACAGCAGAGGGAAATGACCAGACTGTAACCTAAGAGTTCTTGACTCACATGGGTTATTATTCATTCCGATCTGAGAGCATTTAAAGATCATCTCAAAGATGGGAAGAACACCTACCGTGTACCTTTCTTGAAACAACTACTTGAAGAAGCACTTGAGCAGCCTAAGAGACGAATCAGACAAGGGGTGCCTTCTGTGGTCAAGGCCACCCCTGACTTGGGTTTCCTTGTTAACTGCTGAGGACCCCTCGCCCTGCGGGACCTGGCTCCATGGGGGTGGGGGACTTACCCGAATTGTAATAGGGGCGGGGCAGCTGCGTGGCCTTTACCGCGAGACCCTCAGCGCGAGATCCGGGGCGCGGTGGTCAGACGTCCCACTCCGCCGGGTCAACAGGGAAGCGGTCATTGCGGCGGAGAGTGTGGAGACAGATGGGTCACGGCCTTCTCCCCGGGACCCCCCAGGCCTTTCGGCCTCCACCGGCGGGTGAGCTGGGGGCCCGGGGACAGGCCGAGGGCCCCTTGTCACTGGGCTCCGGCCTTGAGGCAGCGGCGAACCTCTCCCCCATGCCCGCCTCCGCGACCTAATGGCGGCGACAGCCACCCTGGGTCGCAGTCGGCGGGACCTGGCCCCCAGTTGGGCGGCCTCAGGAGCCTGAGGGCCGGCTGGGTCCTGGGCGCCTGGGGACCTGGCTCTGAGGGCGCCGCCAGCCTCTTAACGAGGACCTTGGAGGGCGAAAGTTGAGCCTTGGGACCTTGCCCCATCTTGTCATAACAGAGACTAACATTTGTTTGGTGGACGTTTACAGGAATATGTGACCCGACCTCAGGAACAAAGGATCTGACACCAAGAAGATTCCAACAATGAACCCCGCCCCTCCCTCACCTTTCCTGTGAAAGGGCTTTGCTGAAAGCTTTCAGGGAGTTTAGGGTTTTTAAGGCATGAGACGCTGACTCCTTGCAGGGCCCTGCAGTAAACCTTTGTCTGCTCCAAACTCCGACTTTTTGGTATTGTTTGGCCTCGCTGTGCCTCAAGCACACGGGAAGAATTCCCACTGATTTGGAAGGAAGTGGTTAGCTGTTATTTACTCGTTTACCACTAACCCTGTTTTGCTTTTCCTCTTGTGTCTCCCTGACAGACCGTGTTTGAAAGGAATTGCCGATCTGAGGACTGTGCCGCCGACCTGCAGCTTCAGGGTCACCTGTTACTCTCCAGGTGAGTCAGTGCCCCCTTCTTGACTTTGTTCTGGGAAGCTGTTTGTCCTGACTTCAGGCCCAAAGTCTGCATGTGCAGATTTCCCCACCGAAGAGGGTAAATAGAGGTGGGTTTAAAATGAAAAGTTGCAGTTTAAGAAAGTGTATATTATACTGTAATTTTAACAACAAGTATTATTTGGGGGGATAGTTTGGTTTTTGTTTTGTTTGTAGTCTCACATATCTCACAATTAGAGTTTTGTATTTCTAATTTCCCTGAGTATTGGTGATGTGTATGTGTTGGGGGGTGTATTTTATTTTTAATGTAATGTTTTTTAAAATTTATTTATTTTATTTTATTTTCGGCTGCGTTGGGTCTTCGTTGCTGTGTGCGGGCTTTCTCTAGTTGTGGCTAGCGGGGGCTACTCTTCCTTGTGGTGCGTGGGCTTCTCATTGCGGTGGCTTCTCTTGTTGCCGAGCATGGGCTCTAGGCACGTGGGCTTCAGTAGTTGTGGCACATGGGCTCAGTAGCTGTGGCTCACGGGCCCTAGAGCGCAGGCTCAGTAGTTGTGGCTCACGGGCTTAGTTGCTCCGTGGCACGTGGGATCTTCCCGGACCAGGGCTCAAACCCGTGTCCCCTGCATTGGCAGGAGGATTCTTAACCATTGAGCCACCAGGGTAGTCCTGAGGGGTGTATTTTAGGTTTACTCATTGTATTAAGTTGAGCCATGTGAAATTGCCAATATTTAACTGTTTGGAACAACCCCTATGATTCAGTTTATTATTATATAAAGGAATACGGGAACTACTATAAAGGTTCTTTTTATTTTTTTCCCCACACTTAAAGTGTTGTGCTTTAACAACAAGTAATGGTTCTGTGGCAGGAGCAGGTGGAGGAGAGGGGCGGCTGTCCTGATCCAGGGAACAGACAGCCAGTCTCCTGGAGCAGGGCTTCCTCCTACAGAACATGAACCCTCAGCTAAAGGTGAACCTTCCGTAAAGGCCTTCTGTTTTTCTCTCTGCCAACCTTTTATTTCAGACTTCTTGAAGGTGCTGGTCCTGAGTCATTTAACCACGTTTCAGGGAATGGGTTCCTTTCGAGACAATTCCTTCTGAGAGATTGTTTTAGCCTCCATGCTATTTATTACCATTTCTCAAAAACAGTCATCAGTGTTGATAGGTATCCTCTAAAATGCCATATTGTGTGTCTTAACTGTGAGAGTTAAGTTTGGGTGGAATGAAAGAAATATCCCATCACGAACCAGTAACTACACTAGGACGTCTTTACTTCTGTTGATAAATAACCTGTTATTCATCAAAGGAAAGTAATAGTAAGAATTCTTTTTTCTTTAATATCTGTATTGGAGTATAATTGCTTTACAATGGTGTGTTAGTTTCTGCTGTATAACAAAGTGAATCAGCTATATGTATACATATATCCCCATATCCCATAAGATTCTTTTTCTTTTGTTTACATTTATCGGGGGAAAGGTGACGTAACTGCCCCCCATCCGCCCCTCCGCATACACACAGATACTCTTCCAAACCTCTTAAATATTAATTAGCATTACTTTTACTTAGGACTTAGTGTAGTAGATTAAAGTAGCACATGTTGTGCCAAGCTTAGAAAAGTATTTCAAACTGATAAGTGGGTATTGGAATTGTTTTAACATTAGTCAGAAGGTCCTCCTGGGATTATGAGAGAAACCAATTCTAAAGAAGGTTCATAAGTTATCAGATCATGACTTTTAGTTTTAGAAAGGTCTTCCAAAAAGTGTTTTAGGGGAAAAGTAACATGAAACAAAAATATGTGGATTTGTTTTATCTTGAGGCAGACTGTATTTTGGATTGTAGAAAACTTCATGTGTTGGGAAAATGTTCACTTGCTCTAAGGTTAAATATTAGAAGAGTCCTAATGTTCTTGCTGCCCATTAGTGGACGGTCAAATCCATCTGTATTGCATTGTGCTCTTCATATGTTAAAATATAAAACCCGAGGCTCATGGTCAGTAAGGCATCTTTTCCCTAAAGCTGCCTCCACTGCCTTACCCTGGCCTTTCAGGACTGTTGGTCGGAGCCAGGTCTGTTCTCTGGGCCCAGTAATCAATAATATGGGAACAACTGGTGTGGTGGCCAGGCCCCAGACTCCGGTATGTATCAGCTAGCTAGAACCACAAGAAAATGCTGTATAACAAACTAGCCAAAACTCAGTGGCTTAAACCAGCAATTGTTTATTCTCCGGGAACTGCAGGTCAGCTGAGAGTTGGCTGGTCCAGGCTGGATTCAACTGGATCTTGGTTGACTTGCTTATGCATCTGGGGTTCAACAGAGGGTAGGTGGTTCTCAACTAGGCTCAGGTGACCCAGTTCAGCTCTGCTTCATGTGTCTTTCACAGTCCTGCTGGAACCAGTGTCCTAGCCTAGGTGTATTCTTCTCATAGCATGGCACCGGTGCAAGAGGGCAAGCAGAAACACGCGATAACTCTCAAGGCCTAGGTTCAGAGCTGGTGCATTCTTACTTCAGCTTTATTCCACTGGTCACAGCAAGTCATATAACCAGTCTCAAAGTCAAGGGACTGGGAACTATTGTTCTGTGCCCTTTTAGCGAGGAGAACTGCAGTCATACAGCAAAGGAGGCAAATTTAGGGAGGGGTGAAAATTGGAACCATAATGCCATCTATTATACCACATAAAGAACAGGGTCTCTGTGTCGCTTTCCTGGTGCCTTATAATTTTCAGGACTATTTCAGCCTTTCTTGCAATTCCATCTTCCTACAACTCAGACATGAGACCTAGAGATTGCGGGAGGAGATTTTCCAAATCTCCGAAGTAATGTCCTTGGACCAAAGCTCTGAGCATCTCCCTAGGATGAGTTATTTCCCAGGAGGCCCCTTGGTCTCTCAAAATAGCCTTTTGGCTGAATCCACCATTAAACAAACCTTCATTATACTCTTGGGCCCATAAATGTCCCCAAGGGAGCCATCAGAGAAACATTAACTGGTAATTGGCTAAGTAGAGATACAAAACCAAGCCCAGGGTTTACATTACTTTGAATTTCCCCAGATCTTTGCACAGAGCCAGGCACACAGAGAGAGAAGGCACAGTCAGTAAACTGCTCATGGAAGCCAAGATCTGAATTTGGTTGACAAAGGAAGGCTTGGTAGCTTGAACCAGGAGTGAGCTGTTTTGGTTATTGTGTAACTTTCTTGATTCCTTACTGCCAGGGATGGGATGTACATTTCTTTATTGTTCAAGTCAGGGAAGAAATGTGGGCCCCGCTCTCCCAGGATGCCTGGTGTGGTGGGAGAGGACAGCTGGGTGCTGTCAGTGCCTGGTCAGTGCTGGAAGAGAGGTAGATGGGTCATCATGGGGCCCTGGAACAGCTTCCAAGAGGAGGAATTAAAGGCAATGCATCCAGACATTCGGGGCAGAGGGAAAATGTGAGCAGAGGCACAGAGGCGTGGAGGGCAGGATACCCATGCAGATCTGCAGGCATCTGGAGTAAAGGAGTCGGTCTGGAGGTATTTTTGCCATGAGCTTCTCTGCTGTAAACATCTTTGCCACAAGACTTTTTGCTGCAGGCATTTTCACCATGTAACTAATTGGCTATAAGGCAATTCTCCTGTAAAAGATAAAAAATAAAAGAGCATCATTAAACAGGACATAATGGAACATGAAAAATGAATAACGAAGATTAAAAGACTTTATTGCAAAATGCAAAATATTTGAATACATTTAAAATGTGATTTGTTTTCCCGTTCAGCATCGCACTTTTTCTTTTTTGCTAAGATTTCTTCCTCCATTAAGAGAGGGATCAGTTTCCAAATACTGAGATGCACATTTGTAACTGAGCTTTGTGTTGTGAAAGCCTCTACACTGTTGTGTGTTCCTGGCATCTTGTCACATGTTCATTGATAGATGTTCCAAAGTTCATCGGAAATGTGTGTTCAACTCTCCACCTTCAAATATCTGAAGGATTTGCAAACTGCTATGTTATTATTTTCTAGTAGAGTATGCAATCTGGCTTTACTCTCTCTTATTTCATACTTCCAGTAAGTTTTATCACCATGTTTACAATCAAGTCGACACATGTAGCTGCTTTCATCCAGTGCTTTAAGACTGCCTGTCTCCTTGTCACTGTGTAGAGTGTTATGAGTGCCTAGATTTATGTAGTATAAATCAACCAGTTCTTTTATCTTTTATGGCAAAATTGCCTTATGGTCAATTAGTTATGTGGCAAAAATATTTGCTGCAAAAATGCTTGTGGCAAAGATGTTTATGGCCAAAATACTGAACACAGGCCAGGAGAACACAGTAAGAGATGAGAGAGAGAGAGAGAGAGAGAGAGAGAGAGAGGGAGAGAGAGAGAGAGAAACACTATATTGTGACACACCTATGAGTTTGGGTTTCATCCTGAAGCCAGTGGAGGTATAGCAGGATTGTAGCATGAATGGATTTTACCTAATAAAATTGCAGGTAGGCACACTGAAGGGGTAGGGGGAGAGGAGTGGGGGTGGGGATTGAGATTTAGATGGTGTGGGTCATTGGGTTCTGTATTCCACTGAGTGAAAGTACGGTCCAGCTTGAGTTTTGAGTCAGTTACTCTCTCTAGCATCTCAGTTCCTGCATCCCTCGCTCAGGTCCATGGAGTGGCTGCTGTTGGTCTCAGTGCAGGAGCACCTTGGGTAGGGTTGGGCTTATGAGAGATATTGTGTTGATCTCCACCGTGGTGCCTCCCCAAGGGCTTCAAAAGGACAATTTGGACAGAATTTTTGCCTTTCGTGCTGTGTTTAGAGCCTAGCTCTCCTGTTGGCTGTCATCCACTGTACTATAAGGTTGAAGCCAAGGGGTAACAGAGAAAAGTCCCTCCAACAACAGGGTAGACAGCACAGTACAAGGTGTTGTGGTGGGAAGCAGCCAAAGTACCCATAGACTGAGGATTCTTTGTCTTGAGAAAACAGAGAGAAAGATATCTGGGAGTGATTGGGTCACCTCAAGTGGCCAGGGATCAAGCCAGGAAATGCTGTCTGTGACTGGGACTCACAGATGTTTTTATTTTTCTCTCCAGAGAGCATGAATTCTGGCAGGCCTGTTGTCTCTTAAAACAACCAACTCTGCAATTAAAAGTCTACAGTCTTTAATGGTCTTGAGCCTCGTTCCAAAACACACCATTTCCAAAATGTCCAGGAATAGGGATGAAGCTGTTTAGTTTCTTTAAACAGGACTGAAAATTCCATTTGTAAAATGATGCGACTATGTTTTGTTTCATCTGTCTGACTACTCACAGTACCTAAGAATATATCACATGTGATTAAGATAAAGAAAAGAGAAATAAACACTATGGCAGTTAAGTTAAAAAAATTTTTTCTTTGATGCATCCTACAGGAGACCAGTGGAAATTTCAGTGCCTTCTGGCTAGCCAACTCCAATAATGAAAGAACACTTAAAGGAGGTAAAAAGGCACAGTAAGAATATATATGAAGTTGGAAGAACCATCTAGTGGCCACATATAATGGTCTTCTGGTTGTAGCCTTAGTAAGGCTATTTTTGTGGTGTGGGTGGGGGATCAAGTGCATTTCCTAAAACACTTGGCTGGGAGATGGGTGGCTCCATCCATGAAAAACCAGCCTTCACTATACCCAGAGCGCCATTTAGAGTTTGAAACAAATTGTTCACCTTCCTAAAAATGGTACAGTGACCAAAATCATCAACTGCATAGCAGAGGGTAGAAGTAAAGTTGTCTTCTTTTATGAAGGGGAAGAGACCCCTGTTTATTGAGTTTCCATCATGTACTAGGTACCCTATACTAGGACTATAGGTGCTAGAGTCCACTGTAGTGTTTGCACAACTGCACAGCCTCGGGCAAGTTGCTTCACACCTCTGTGCCTCTGTTTCCTCTTCTGTAAAATGGGAGAAATAATAGCAACACATTATTAAAGTTGTTTTGAGTACTTAACGAATTAAAACATGTTTAAGTGCTTCCAAAAGCTTGGCTTATAGTAAGCACTCAGTAGATGAGAGCTAGTATTATTTCATTTAATCTGGTCAGTGACACTAAGAAGTAAGTATTATTACACTCTTTATAGTGTGGAGGACGCAGAGGCTTAGGGAGACAGGTGACTTGCTCAAGGGCTCATGGTGGTCGGGGCTGGGGGTGGGGATTAAAGCTGGGAGTGTCCAGTTCTGCATCCTGCTCTCTTCCAGTACACTGGCTTCAGTTGCTGAGGCTGGCTCTGGACCAGAAGGACCAAGGCTGGGGAGCTGGGGGAAAAGTCCTCCTCTGTGTGAAAAGCCTCACAGAAAGGAGGTGGATGGGTAGAAAAAAAATCCATCCTCAAAGATGCCTCCCATCCACCCCCAGTCATGCTTCCCCTGTGCTGTCTGACATGTGAGGTGCTGTTCAAAAGCTTTTCTCACTGGAGACCACAGACACCAGTCCTGCTGGGCCAAAATGGTGGTCCAAGCATCGAGTCAGGATATTCTTAATACATGTAGGCTGGATTTTTTTCTCCTTGGAGGGCCTCAGATTTGACCGTGAGCTTGTGGCTGCTATGTCAGCAGTTTCCTCAAATGTAATATCATCACTATTATTATTATTATTTTATGAAGGAAGATGAGTGGGAGCTGATCAGAATCTTGGAAAACTTTTGCCCTTACCAGAATATTAGCCATGTGATTCATTATTTATTTTTTTTCCTCCACTGTCTTTCTAAAATCTGGGACAAAAAAGTGCAGAAGTTTGTTGATCGGGAGCAGCTGGCTTTTGTAGTGGCTGTTTCTGGAATCTCTGGAAATAGGAATGGTTTTTTTCAAACGTATGTTCTTGAAAGAAAGGTGAAATGCTCCAATGAATAGAACCTTTTGAATGAGAGTAGGATTCCTCATCCTCACTCTCCTCTCTCCCTTGCTCTGATGGGGGTTCCCTAGGGAGGCAGTAGGTGTCTCCCTCACATTTCAGGACCACATCAAGGATGAATGGGTGTGTGCGTGGTCCTTCTGTTGGAGTTACCTAGGCGGAGGGCGAGATGTAACCCCCTGGGAAGGTGACCAACAGAGTAAGGCAAACAAAGAGCCATTCACACACTGGAAGAGGTATTGAAGAGTGCACTACTTTTCCAGAATACTTCTACTCAACTGACAAGAAGTGATACACTGCTGGTGTATTCATTTATATGGCAAATATCGATGGAGCAGTTGCCATGGATGTACTAGGCTTGGTGAAAACAAATAGGGACAAACTACTGCACAAGATGCTCTTGGTCTAGAAGGGGAAACACACATGAAAACAGTAATTATAATTCACTGTGGTCACTATAATCATGGGAACATGAGGGAGTTCCCCGGAAGCACAAGGGAAGAGGCCCCCCCTGTCTGAGTTTGAGTCCTCTCCAAAGCATACCTTGAGACAAGGATTTGAGAGTAAATTTGAGAGTGCAGGGAACAAAGGTAGAGGAGTAAAGAAGTTTACAGGGAAGCCTGCCAATAGGGTGCACCATACACCTGTGTATCAGTTAGTTATTGCTATGTAACAAATCACCCCAAACTTCATGCCTCAGAAAACCCACCATTTATTCAGCTCCAGATTCTGTGGCTCATCTGTTTGGGTCTTCTGGTCTCCTGGGCTCCTTCATGGACCTGCAGCCAACTTCACGTTGGCTAGGTGTCTCTGTTGGGGGTCCAAAATCTAGAACACAGTGCACAAGGCCTCATGAGACCTGTTATAGAACTGGTCTGTTTTCACTTTTTGCCACATTCTGTTAGCCAAAGCAAAGTCACAGGGCCAGCGAGATTCAAGGGATGGGGAAATAAACTGTGCTTACCGCTGGGAGGAGCTATGTGTCATAAGACAAAGGATGTGAATAGAGAAAGGCTACCAATCAGCCCATCATACCCCGCTGCTGCAGGGGATTCTGGATCTTCATCCTGCAGGGGATTCTGGATCTTCATCCTGCAGGGAAACACTAGGGAATGGTGGGAAGCACACAGCTCAAAATTATTGCCTCTGAGGGGTGAAGGGGCTGGGGTGCTTGTACACCAGCTATGGAGAGTCATTGGTTGAGCACTACTCTGGGTTTGGGTGTGCCCTTCCAGCCTGTGACAGACAGCAGCCGGGTCTGGTTCTGAAGAAAGGTCCTTAGCTACAGAGATTCAGACACTGGCAGCTGGAAGTCAGCAAGATCATTTGAAACAGTCTGAGGCGGGTGGCAAGGGCGTGGACGACGTCTTCTACACCCACTTTCTCAAAGAATCTCAGTTGATGCATTCATTCTGGAATTTCCAGCAGAAGTGTCATACTACCTTTTGACACCCAGGCTTCTTTCCACTAACTTGTGGGGAATGCTTTCTTTCCGCATTTCCAAACCCCTAACATTCTCCATTACTGTGGTAACTTGATTTCCTCTTGCATGTGTCTGCAACTTACTCTGTTTCCCCTTCTCTCCCGAGCGGCACTGTGTATCACCCACCTGCTGAAGGGCATTTGGCTGTAGTAAAAACCCATGAGCCAGGTACAGGGCTGGGAGCTTTGTTCCTGTTTTCCTGAGGATAGCAGCAATGGCAGGTGAGGGAAGTGTCCACGGCACATCTCAGGCAGAGAGGATCAGGCCTCTGCCCGCTCCATCATCCCAGGAGGGACCTGGGTGGAGCTGGGCCAAGCAGCTGTGCTGCTTTGCAGCCCTGGCTCCAGCCCAGCCCCAGGAGGAGCACAGACAGCGACTCCACTGTCCTACACAGTAACTCAGGCGGGGTGGAAAGAAGCCCAGCTCGAAGCTTCTTCATGGTTGGTGGTTCTCATGGATAGCATAGCATTTCAGATGCAGAACAAGAAGCTGATAGGCAGGGATTTGAGTCACTTTTCTGAGGTCAGAAAGAAAGCTCAGTAGCAGTGGCAGGAAAGAAAACCTGCTGGGAGGTTCCTGAGGCCAAGTCCAGTGTTCTAGCCATTAGACCTGTGGCCTCTGTCTTTAAATAGCCTGTTTCTTGCTCCCACTCTGACGCGCTGCTAACTAGTTGGAATGACTTTGGGGAATACCTTCCTATCTCTAGGAGGATCTGATTTGTAGTTTTCTAAAGGGTGGACCAGCCTTGGTGTGAGGCCCTACCACACATGAGCAGCAGAGATCCATCCCAATGAATATTGGGTATCAGGGACAGCCCTCCCCCTGCTGAGCAGACACTAACCAAGATTTTCCATCTGGATGGTAAGAGGATGGGGAATCTGTAGAGGAGCCTTGAAGACAGAGCTGAGGGGTAACCATGGCAACCATAGAAGAGGCTGGGACCATGCTCACAGCTCCCTCCCCAGCCACCCAGGAAGGCTGGATCTACCTCACAGGTGTACCTAAGAAAATAGTATTTGCTAATATTTTCCTTGGCTTCCAAATAGATCCAACCATCAGAGGTTTTATGCGTAAGCATCTTTCCAGCAGGGCCAAAATGATATGGCTATCGTTTTCCTTCTCACTGGACATTCAACCTAAGAAAAGGATTTACCAAAAGAATGTAGCAAATGGATCCTTTACTTCTCTCAGATCAAGAGCAAACGGAGCCACATGCTGTTGGGGTTTTTTTGTTTTGTTTTTTTTTGCTAAGATTTTTGCAGTTTATTCTGTGTGACTGTGGTGTTGGTCTCTTGCCACAAATGCTAGACGCACCCATCCTGGGGCAGACTTACTGGAAGAAAAGCCAAATTCCAAAGATGCACAGTTGTTTTGTTTTCTGAAGTAAATCTTCCCCCAAACATATTTTTCTTGGACATGCCCTCTTATTAGCATCTCTCCCAAATTTGTTTACAGCCACCTGATATAACCTCAGGCAAATCAGAAAGTGGCCCTGCTTCTCTTGGTAGGTGGAAAACCAAAGACCACTTTGGCTTTCTCCCCAGAGGTCACTGCCCCTCCTCCCAGGGCCAAGGTGACAGGCTTAGGTAGAACATGAGCTGCCCAAAAATCACCTCATTGCAATTGCCATGAGAGGGAAGGTACTAGGTAAAGAACTTCTAGATTTTATGAGGCTTCCTCCCTGACTCCATTCCAGGTGATCTTGATCCAAAAATGATGAGGCTGGGTGGAGGCTGTTGGTGCCGCGCCCAGATCATTTTATGGTACAGGTGCCCCGTTCCCAGCTGCCATTAAGTGTCCCCTGCCAAGGCTCACAGCTGCCCTTCCTCTTATCTTGAGAAGGGCCCTTGCCTCATGGAAGTCGCCTTGCCTGAGAGGTTACACCCATCCTGGGCAGCCCTCTCCAATGACTGCTGATTTAAGGTACAAAAAGCCAGCCTCTTGCCTCAAGTGCCAGTAACTCTATGCTGTGTTTTGTGCTCCAGAGCCCCCTGTGAATCAGGCCAAGGCTAGACTGTACCCAAGACCACCTTGGTCTTACTTGCATAGACTCTTCCCCACTCCAGTCCTGCTTCCCGTGGCATCCCTCACAACCACCCGAATCCTTCCTTGCTGCCAGGGAACCCCACCTGAGATGCTGGAGAGCTCACACCTCACAATCTGTTCCTTCTCAGATCTCCTGGCCAGGAAGTCTGAATCTTTTTCAGAACCGTGAGTTTCAAAAGGAAACCAAATTCAACGTATTTATCAGATATGAGTGGGGGAAAACAGTTGCCAGTGGGCTTTTATCTGCCCTCTTGGAATTGGAGGGTTTTTGGATTTTTAAAAACCAGGACTGTGGAGTGATGAGTAGGAGGTCCCTTCAGGGGGTGAGTGGGACTTTGTGTCTTTTAGGAATACTTCTGGTTGCTTCTTCCCCCAGGACTTTGTTTTTAAAGAGGACTATCCAGACGCAGGGATAAGAGGAGAGGGGCCCCCTGTGAGATACAGCTTTCATTGCAAAATGTCCTCCCTGTGGGAGCCAGAGCAGATACAGTCCTCAGGGCATAAAAGTCACGTGCTGCTCAGGTGAAGTGAGCAGCCTTCCTGGCCAGGAGCGCTGGCTCTTTTTTGAGAATGTTTACTGTGATAATGAGATTTGAACAGGAGGTGAATGCCATTGTTTCAGTCCACAATTGTGTTTCTTCAAGGGAAAAAAAAGACATTTTTTAAGTTTTCATATATTTTAAAATTTATTTATTTATGGCTGCGTTGGGTCTTCATTGCTGCACGTGGGCTTTCTCTAGTTGAGGCGAGCGGGGGCTACTCTTCTCGTTGCAGTGTGCAGGCTTCTCATTGCGGTGGCTTCTCTTGTTGAGCACGGGCTCTAGGCATGTGGGCTTCAGTAGTTGTGGCACACGCGCTCAGTAGTTGTGGCTCACAGGCTCTAGAGCACAGGCTCAGTGGTTGTGGCACAGGAGCTTAGTTGCTCCACGGCATGTGGGATCTTCCCAGACCAGGGATCGAACCCGCGTCCCCTGCATTGGCAGGCAGATTCTTAACCACTGCACCACCAGGGAAATCCCAAGTTTTCATATTTTTTTTCTGGAAGAAAATTGTTCTTTGTGTGGAAGAACACGATTCATTTAACCTCCTGAGCCAAGAAGGAGAAAATTCTCATTTACGCACCTCTCTGTCCAGCTTCCCCAGGTTCGTCGATTTTAAAGATGGCTCATGGTTAGACCTGGAAGAGTAGGATTGAGATGAAGGAAACCAACAGCAGTTACAAATCTCTTATTCTACACCTTTCAGAAATGCACATCTTCCTTTTCCTCCTGATGTCGGAGGCTAAGCATGCTGTCCATCCCTCCCTTTACCTGGCCTCTCATCATCATTGGTGACTCATCAGCACTGAGTTAGTCCCTCCCTCTCACTTGCCATAGGACACAGGTTCCTAACCTGAGGATATGGGTTCATATCCTCTTGGTGGTCTGCACTTTGAATTCATGGGGTCTGTGAATTTAGATAGGAAAACAATCACAGCTTTATTTTCACTAACTTCAAAGTAAAATTTAGCATCGTAGTCAATTGTCAACGTAGACGACGAAACAGAGTAACATTAGCAGGACCTGTGACTGTCACACATAGAAATCACTGATATTTTCACATCAAGTTACAATGTTGCACATATTTCAAAATATCATTCACATTCATCTCTACTTCAAAGTTATGGTAGCTATGTGATCTACCGCCAAACCTTATTATTCAATGTTATTTTAAAAACCCATATTCATAAACCACATATTTTTAAACATAATTATCACTGTATAGCTGGGTTTTTTATAACTCTATTTTTCATTTTATGCATTTAAAAACATTTTGAAAAGGGGTCCATTCACTTCACTAGACTTCCAAGAGTATCTGGTGACAAAAACAGGTTAAAAACCCCTGTTCTAGAAGTTTTCCCTGATTTGGGGAAAAGATACATGTTGGAGAAACAAACCTTTTGCTCTGCTTACCGGAATAGACAAAAGATTTTTATTATAATATCCAGAACTGAGACTTTATTATAAGGCCTGTGTCATATTATTACACATTTTTCTCTTTTTTTAACGTGGGGTCAAACCTAGAAGCCGCTGGAGGAAGTAGTTCCCGGACCCTGTAGCTCCCAGCATCTATGATACACTGGTGATGAAATAAACATTCATTCCTTGTTTGGGTTTGTTAAAGACACGGGTAACTGTCTATCACAGCTTTGATGAGCTCAAGAAAACCAACGCTTCAGGCCCAAAGCAGAGAAACTGGGTATCGTGGTGAATGTGGTAGCCACTTTGTGCACAAATGGGCACATATGTGGTTGTTTGAAGTGCTGCATCTGGAGTGTCTATTCTTGTTTCTACCTTTGGGGACCCAGGTGGGAAGAGCCACTTTCCTCTGGCCCCTATGACTGCTCACCTCACAGGAAGAAGTTTCCAAATCAGGGAGGCTTGTAATTTCAATACGCTTTATTGTCTGTGACCATTTACATTCCCCATTTGGTTCTTGAGCTAGAAACAGGGAAAAATGATGGCCATGACAGAGTTATTTGTGGAGGGACCACAGTGGCCCTGCCGACTTGGGCTCTCTTGAGTTGTCTGGCCTGCGTCATGAAGTGCAGGTTCACTTCTTGCATTTTAAATGCATGTTGGCTGAGTTTAACGGGCGGTGTGTGTGGTGCAGGGTGGCACTGGGCCGCTGCTGGTCAGGTCATCCATTGCTGCACACCATCCCCGTCATGGCATCAGACCTCTGGGCAGCCCGCAAATTTGGGGAATTCCTCTGCCCCCCAAAGTACTCTTTGTCTTTAATCCAGTTGTTATAGTTGGTGAACCTGATTTGTTCCAGATGTTGTAAGATTTAGTGATTCCGGAAACTACTCCTCAAGTCGAGGCTGATGAGGATTTGAATTCCTCTGTTCGCTGGAAACCAGCAGTTCTTTTCACAGTTAAGCAGATGGGGCAGGAGGAGGGAGCCTAAACTTCTTGGAGGGGCAGGGAGGGCCCTCGGGCTTCTCATGTCTGCCTTGTTAGAAAGAAGGTAGCCTTTGAAGCAAATACTGATTCTATAACTAAATGAGTTATTAAATGAGCCAGAGCTGGGGCCACATTGATGCTAGCAAAATCAGTGAGGATATATAGACATTTTTTTTTTTTAAGTAACACATATTTACATGAACGATCTGAATGTTACTAAGGAAACCACTATTTTAGTTCAGATCACCTTAGTAAATACTTTTCTCTTACTTTATGAGCATAAAACCATCCAAAGGGGCTACGTGTGAGGGAGATAGAGGTATTTCTGATTTCACATAAGTGGTTTTCAAAGCAGAAATTCGCTCCCAGGAATCATTTCCCTGACCCTCTGTAAACTTTAGTTGACATGCCTTACAGAGGTGCCCCGTGATCTCTGTCTGGAGTTAATAGCCATGTGGGTCTGTTTTGCATGATTAGAAGGGATTTATAAAGCATGGCAAGATGTGAAGCACATCTCAAACTCTATGTATAATAGCCCACTGTTGGAGGAGGTTGAAACCTACACCCGTACAGATAGCATATTCTGTTTAACAGAGTATTATTGGTTTATGCAGTTTTTGAGGATATAAACAATATGAATACTAAAGCTCCTTAAAATTATAGATTTAAAACAAAAGCAGAAATTAATTAATGTAGATTGTTGCTGTTTAGATTTTTTTTAAGTGTATTTGCAAGTAGACAAATGCCCAGATAGATGGTGGTGGGAGTCTGGGACAACCTGTGTAAGTGACCCAGGGATTCAGCTGCAGCCCAGCCAGGTGACTGGGGTGTGTATCCAGGGAAACCAGTCAGGAGGAGAAGCTGAGTGCTGACAGAGCTATGTGCGTTGGGCACACCTGAGAAGCAGGTGGGTCCCTGACGTGGCACTGAGTTTTGAACAAAGCAGAATAGGTTGCAGGTTATAAAATAAGGGGATCCTGAGCTGGTCGGTATGAGGATCATCAAATGGGTTAGATCAGATGATTGTGGGGTGAGGCTGTAAACCACAGGAAGTTTCCCCTGGCCTGGGCTTTTGTGGGGCCAGCTGTACGATAACCACAGGACAAGATGAATAGTTGGGCAAAAGTAACAGCTCCTACCATTCTAGAGTATATTAAAATATAAAACAAGATTAGATTTGATTTCTTAAAAGTGTACATTTTAGGTACAATATCTTTTTTGGGCATTTCTTGGTGATTCTTTTGACCAAAAAATATGTTTTTACCAAAAAAAAAAGTGATATCTTTTTTGGTGGTCTTAGTTAATAAAATAAATTCCTAAATGTTTGCCATAATAGCTAGAACCTTCAAAATCAGGAAACTTTAATGACTTTTCATGGCAGTGAAAATTGGTATTTGGATTCTATATACTTTGATGTTTCAGTGAGTTCTATAAGAATAGGCAGTAAAACTATTAAAGTAACTAACTAACAAAGTAAAACTAACTAAAATGAGCCAGCAATACAAAAACAATTCCCATCCCTGTAGGAAGGAGGAACTTTGGAGCTTACACTGGAACATTCCGTGGGGACTGAATCCTTTGTAGTCCCTTGCTGGAACTCAAGGTTTCCTTGTCCAGAGTTCCATCGCATGAAAATTGGGGAAAGGATGGCTTCCCTAACTTATTGCAAGCTGAGAGTAAGGGACTAAGAATCTAAAAACATAGCGCATTTATCTGTTCCCCACCTTTCTTTGCTCTGTTCATAGGAGCCTGACTCTGAAAAACTACATTTCCCAGGCTCCTTTGCCAACAGACTTCCTGTTAAGTTTGGCCAATGAGAGCACCGTTGAGAGGCTGAAGGGAGGGAGAAGAAGGGTCAAGGTATTTCTCCCAACCTCACCCACTTCATGCAGCATCTCTGGTAATAACTACATCCCCTCTGTGGTCTCAGCCTCTTCTTGGCAGTCCCAGCTCTGGTCACAACCTCCCCCCTCAGTCCCTCCAGCTTCATGGATAATAGTTACTTCTAATCTCTGGTTTTCCTCATCTCCCCTTGTTTTCTCTTTTGGCTTTTCTGGCACCTTTGTTCCTAGTTCCCCGTTTTAATCTCTTCCAATGAACTACCTGGCATGGACTCTGTTTTGCTAGCTGCACCCTGACTGATACAGTGTGTTTGAATCCTGGCACTTCCATTAGGTAAACTGGTACTACCACTAATTACCCAATAAGTTCCTAAGTCACTTATATCACTTGGTACTCAATGTCATTGCAAAATAGGGAGGAGATTGCTCTATAATCAATTCTGAAGTCCTTTTCAGCTTTAAAAGACCATGAGTCTCTAAACTTTGATCTTATAAAACTGTGTGTATCACTCCACGTCTGACTCGGAGATGTTTTTATCATTTACTCCCCAGGACATGGCTTAGCCTTCATAATATTCTATGTGTACAGAATATGGTGAAGGCATTCCCAGTGGCTTCTTACCTCTAAAGGCTGATGTTGGCAGCTTTTTCCTTTGGAGACATAAAAATGTTGGGATTTTGAGAATGGGTTTATACAGTTTTGTATAGATTGCTAAGGAGTTGCCTGTGTCACAGAGGTGAGGCCTCCAGTCTGGCTCTTTGAATGCAAGTGCTTCTGTAATGAAGAATCTCAGGGGCTTTGAAGCAACTCTCAGATGCAGCAGTAGGCTTGACTGTAAAAACTCTCATCCTGTAGAGGTGAACAGAGGCTGAAGACCAATCACTGTAATGACATTCTAGGACAAAGTGGTGTCAACACTTGCGCCTTGGAGGTATTGACAGCTGCCCTCCTGGGTTGCGAAGCCAAGGACAGCCCCTTATAGAGTGCCTGCCCTGCAAAAATGGGTTCAGAAATTTGTGCTTGCTGCCATTTGTGTCTTCTCTAATTGGTCCCTAGTCATTCTCCCCAAAGTGAATTGCACTGGGGAAGCTCAGAAATATATACTCCTCAGATTCAGCAAGGGTGGTGTGCTATGTGACTTACCTTAAGGTGCACTGGTTTAGGGCAGGGACAATATTAAAAATAGTTAACAACCTGCACAGCAGGCATACCTACCTTTTAGAAGCAGTCACCAGGCATAGACAACCAGAACAGTGCCCCTGGTGCAACCCACTGGCGGTCAGCCCTGGGTTAGGGGTGTGTTCAGTCACCCATACCTATGTTTCCTGGAACCATGGGAAGAAACGGAGACTATGGCACCTGAGGTGGATCCTTGTGACGGTGGCATGAGAAGGAAAGTGAACAGGATGTGGATCACAAGGGGTGGAGTGGGGTTTCTCGAAGGCCTGGAGCCCCTTTCAGATGGTCAGAGATAACAGGATTAGCTGATCTGACCTGCCAGAAACAGGCCTTATTCACCAGGTCATAAAGCTGGCATAGGGCCCCACCACAGGCACTGTCAACACTGTCAAATCCCTTTACCCTTATGTGCTGGCCTGGCGTCCGGCTCCCAGAACTGCATCTCTCTGCCTACTCTACCCACCGGATAGCAGTCAGGTAGCAGGCCAGAGGTGCTGGGAATAGATGCTCTCCCTTTCCCACATCATCCCTCAACCAGTGACTGGAGTTGGCACATAAATTCTTCCTTCATTGCATAGATGCGACAACTCAGGACATTCCTTATGGCCTAGATCTGTGTGGTTTACCTCCTTTTTGCACCACATCACATGTAACCAATGAGGTTCCCCTGCCCAGTGTACAACTTGGGGCATCACATTTTGGTAAAAGTCAAAATTATCTTCTGGGGCAGAAAAGTACATATGTGGGACACCTTTTTTTTTAATTTTTACAATATTCATTACAGCATTTTATAAGCAAGTGAGTTTCAGGAGCTAAATATTATCAATTTTATGTCTTTAAATACTCAATTTTATTTTTACCCCAGTTTATTTTCCCTAGACCTCTATTTTGCAAGTAACATGAGCAAATCTGTGCCATTGAAACTTAATTACAGACAACCATATTATATGTTAAAAGTACAATACATAGAATTTGCTGAGAATCTAGAACAGTGCTGACCAATAGGCTTTAAACTTTTTAAACTTTCTGGTAGCCACATTGAAAAATTAAAGTGGAACTGGTGCGACAAATTTTATTTAGTGTATCAAAAATCATTTAAACATGTAATTAATACTAAAGCAGTGATTGAGTTTTTTTCTTTTTTTTTTTTGCGGTACGCGGGCTTCTCACTGTTGTGGCCTCTCCCGTTGCAGAGCACAGGCTCCAGACGCACAGGCTCAGCGGCCGTGGCTCACGGGCCTAGCCGCTCCGCAGCATGTGGGATCTTCCCGGACCAGGGCACGAACCCGTGTCCCCTGCATCGGCAGGCGGACTCTCAACCACTGCGCCACCAGGGAAGCCCTGATTGAGATTTTTAAATCCTTTTTTGTTTTATTGCACTAAGTCCTCGAAATCTGGTGTGTATTTTACACTAATTCAGACCTGCCGCATTTCCAGTGCTCAAAAGGCACATGTGACCAGTGGCTACCATATCTGACAGCACAGGTCTAGAACATACTATGTTGTCTCACTTAGTAGATGAGAGAGCTGGGGTAATTATACACCAATTCTCATCAGTCATTGTTTGAGGGCTGCTACAGGGAATGTCAGGGGCTTAATTCTTAGGCATTTAGCTGGCCTGTAGCAAAAGGTCCTCCGGCAAAAGATGGGGATGCTGGCAGATGGAATTGCAGCCTTGGAGGCTGTAGAGATAAGACGCCCAGGGACAGGAGCAGAACCACCCATACATAGCCTACTACGTTTTGCAATACCTTCACTTTGGTGCCTTGTTATTTAGTAACAAATTATTTGCAACACACCTGGCATTGGTGACTCAAGATAACTGTTAAGTTTACTGGCCTAGAGGATAAACTCAGCACTCTGACATTCAAGGTCCATGGGAATCTGGACACAGCCTACACATTCTATCAGTATTGTCCTACCCATCTTATTGCTAAGAATGTCCTTTTCCTGCCTCTTTCCATGTTATTTCTGAGTCACTTCCATCCCTTTATCTTTTGTTTACTTTTTTCTCTGCCTGGAATGTCCTTCCTATTTGTCTGTCCCCCCATTTGCTCCTCATCCTTTAAAATTTGCTCATTTTCTACATCTCTCAGGGAACTTCTTACAGCAACATCAGTCTACAGTGTTTTCTTTGCTCTGGATTTCTCTTGCCTCTTATACTGCACCTGTTCTTTTGGCGTGACTTGTCTTATCAGCTTCATGGTGCATCTCCTTCACATAATAATTTATTTGGTGCCTTGTGCTCATATTCCTCATAGGAAGACATCCGATGAACAACTGTGGTTTTATGTGGGTTTTTTCATGTTTGTAATTTTAAGCACTAAAAGTTGAAAAGCTATGATAGTTGTCAACAAAGTGCCAAGAGGGAGATTGTCCAACATAGCTGCTGAAGGCATCTGGAGTCATCCTGAATGCCTCCACCAATTTCAAGGAAAATTGTCAAGAGGAAAAATAAGCACTCACAATAGCTTTTGTAAAGAGATGACAGCACCCAGTATTCTAAATATTCTAAATGGTAAGAAGGCAACTACGATTTCATTTCTCATCCTATACCCGAATAAGTGTTATGTAACTTTTATACCGTTTAGTTGTATTTTTATGTACTTTAGGAGCAATGCCACACAGGGAGAATCGCTGGCCCAGGAGTTAGGAGGGCTGCCTGGCTCTGCCACTATCTTCTGTGTGGCCTCAGGGAAGTGGTTAATTCTGGCCTTTATCTGCAAAATGATGACTCAAATGAGTCCCCATCCAGCTGTCAAGTTCCGTTTCTGATTTTATGATGTCTGCTCATTTTTAAGACTAGGAATTGTTTATGATTTTAAATTACAGTGGCTATAATTTATGTCACTGCTTTTATGGCACATTGTTGAGGATATCTGTGATTTGTTGGATGCTGAATCCTTACTCAGGAATGTGGCCCCCGATTTTGACATTTCTCCTATGGGAGAACATGTTCTGCTTCACAGTGTCCTTTTTAATATGATTTCCATGAATGGAGAAACCAGTGTGTGTGGATGTGGGTGTGGACAATCGGTCTTAGCCAAATTTTTGTTGACAGGGCTATCATTCCATTAATTGTAGGATTCATGGTTCACTTCCTTGATAATACTTTGCGTAATATCCCCGATGGCCCTCCCCTAACCCCACTGTCCCTGCAGAATCCCTTCTTTGTCCTCTCATCGCATACAGGGTCTCGTAAGGGTCTCATAAGGATGTTTGCTTATCCCTAAGGGTCGGCAGGTAGCACATATTGACATTAACTTATGTCGCACATGTTTGTTTCCTCCACTAGACTGTGAATTCCTTGAGGGCTGGAACCTGTATCCTTGGTGCCTAAATTGAGAAGGTAGTTTTAAAAAGTGATGGATGGATAAATGATTAGAAAGAGGAAGGGAGGGAGGATGGAAGGAGGAAGGCAGGAAAGGAAAGAGTAGGTGGATTTGGCTGCCCTGTAGTATTACCCTAGTTGTCATTATCAAATATAGTTGTGGTTCATAAATATAATGTCAGTCTTAATGACAGTATAACAGGAAGTTTTGTGAACTCAAATACAGTTGACTAGAATGTGCTTGACTTAACCCCTGTCTTAGCATCCTTTACTAAGGCTAAATTTAAACTAGCAGCAAAAGAAAATAAAAGTATTATATTCTATAAAAGATAGATTATAACCACAAGTTATTTAAATAAGGTCATTGTTTATATCTTTAAGACTTAAGGAAGGTCTAAAATGATCTAATAGAAAATTATTAAACACCAATTTAGCTGCTTTAGTTTCTTTCCTTAGTATCTTCACCAAAGAATTATCTGCATAAAACTGTTTCTGTGATGGTAGAAAAGAATTTGCTTTAGTGACCTTTAATGGTTCAGCATAGGATGATTTGGTATGGAAATGTATTGCATTTACCCAATAAGGAACTTTGAATGGTATGTGTTTTTAATGTACAGTAATGAGTGAGGTCAAAGTACAGTTTCTACAGTGATCCTCAGGTACCACACGACCACTAAGATGCCCGTAGCAGCATCTGACATTTGGAGTATTGAATGAATTGGCACTAAACTTCAATATAAACCCAGCATGTTCACAAACAGCTGCTGTAAGATGTATTAGAACAGTTATATTTATTATTTTTGATAAAACATGAGCAAGATGTTTCAGCAGGCTGTATGTGTGCTGTAAGATAAACTTTATAGAAACTGTACAGTTTGTACCTTATGTTAGTGACTAATCATGCCTTTCATATAAAAGTACACCAGAGTCATTGGTGTACATAGAAATCTGACCCACTTAAGAGACTGCAGAATCAAATTAGAATTAATGGGAAAATTTCTCAGAGACTAAAATGCCTTGAAAATTAGAAAGATTGTTCTTCAGTAAATCAGAAAGCACCCGTGGAATGTTTAGCACAAAAACACTGTGCCTCATTGTTTTACTCTTTTAGCAGTCCCGTCCGAGACGTTGGTCTTCACGGAATCCTGTTTTTTTTCAGATGTCATTAAATGACATTTCTTGCCAAAGCCCTTCCTGGCTGAGCTGGAGATTATATAAGAGTTGTAGCTCAGACAGCCTTCATGATGAAGGAAGTTTGGCACCAGCTCCAGCATAGCACCTCCATGGCCTGGTGACCTTGATCAGAGTGGACTCCCCTGTGGGGGGCTCGGCATCTTCACCTGTAAATGTAAAGATTGAACTCATGATCTGTTGTGGGGAGGTCATGCATGCCATTCATTCATTCAGCAAGGGTTTGTTGAGCACCTACTGTGTGCCAGGCACCATTCTATCCCTGAGGGTTCAATGATGAGCAAAACCAGACAGAAGTCCCTGCCCCCTGGTGCCTAGATCCTAGTGGGGAGAGAGATCATCCTTAATCAAACAGCCACACAAATATGTCATGACAACCTTGGGAAATGCCATGAAGGGCTGGTGGAGCCCTGCGGCTGAAGAAGCTCATAATAGGGAGATTTATTTCACCCAGACGGGAGACCAGAAAGGGCATCCTAAGGGTGTGACAGGTGAGGGGCTGGAGAACGCAGGCAACGGTGGAGAGGGACGGGCTTTGAAGGCACAGGAGGCACTGAGTTCTAAGCTCAGCAACTTGACCACCTTATCTCCCTGCATCTCGATTTCCTCATCTGTAAAAATACAGCTGACATCAGGAACTTTTCATGCTGTCATGCTGTTGAAGGTTTCAGGACAACTTGTTTGCAAGTACCCAGCACCAGGCAAACTACATTGCATTGCATTTCTAAGAATAGCTTTGGAAGCAGAGATCTACTGTTTTGTACGTGGACTTTCAGATGTGAAGAAAGAGTGAAAACAGCTTTGAGCCTTCTTTTGTTAAAACGTCTGAGTTTGCTTTCAGCCCTGGGAGGTCCCTGGCTTCCCTTAATCATAGAGCCATGTTTGCCTTACTTGACTTTGAAAACCTGGGAATGACCTTGCTGCCTGATTAAGTGACAGAGGCTTTAGGGGCTGGCAGAAGATTAGACATCCCTGGCCTGATCCCTTGCCGTTTACACACAAGGGAAGGAGGCTGATCACATGAATGACAAAACTGGAGTGAGCAGGCAGCCCCTGCCCCATGGTCCTGGGCTTTTCTGTCTTGTCTCTCTGCTTAATATTTCATTTGGAAACTATGGATACTTTCTGAGGCTACTTGTGGGTGCTTAGGCAAATCCTTCTTGAGATAACGCAAGGCTAATGCTCTCTCATAACTCTTCAAGGCCTGAGAATTACTTCTTTAATCTTAAAAAAGCAAACAGGAGGACAGAAATAACCCATCAATTGTTTAAAATGAAAATGGCCAACAATAATAAATAATTGCCACAATAATAGGTTGAGGTCAGGGTCTTCATTTACTGGAGGCCATTCAAGAATTTGAAACTTTTCTCCAAGTTAATTTTTCACATCTTGTTTGGATCCTCAGAGCTCTTGCTTCCAAAACCAAGGCCATCAGATCTCTCATTGCACGTTATTCTTGTTGACGTGCCAGGCATGCAGGAAAGTGAGGTCCTCTCTTCATGGATGGGTAATGATGATCCCCTCCCCCCAAAAAATGCATATTTCAAAGTTTTATAGCCTACTGAGATTTTGGAGAGTTCTCTTCTCTTTCATGCTGTATTAATGGTTGCAAACAACAATAAACATGTGCTTGTTAATTTAAGTGGAAAAGGAATTTATTGGAAGGATATGGGTTGGTTCAGAGCCTAGGCAGGAGGGAGAGGCAAGGCTTAGCCCAGGATGCCAACCCTGGGCTGTCAACTCCTCTGCAACCACCTCAGATGATCTCAGAGGGCCCTGGTGTCATTGGGCAGCCCTCAAAATTCGTGGCCCCAGTTGGCAGCATCCACCCCCCACACTGAGGCCACTTGACCACCCTTAGATCACGTGACTGCACTTAGTTAAGTGCCCACACTTGAATGACCAAGAGAAGGGCAGAGGGAGGGTATGCCCCTTTTCTGCTGATAGTTCTTCCACCTCTCTTGAGATTCCCCCCAAACAAAAACGTGTCAGGATGCTGAGTGGCCAAAAGTAAGAACTGTCCGTTACTCAAACCCTCATATGCTTGATGACATCTGCCACTAACTGGCTGGCCAGTCAAAGATCGGCCTCCAATGTGAATTTATTTTGTCCAAAACTCACATTCTCTAATAATCATCAGCCTCACGTGCATCTTCATCCTTGTCATCATCCTCACCACCATCATCCTCATGCCGTTGATGGTCCATTCACTCCCCTGCTCTCCTGGGCTGCCATTTCGCTCCATCTCCTCACCCTTCAAATATTCCCCTCTCCCCTTCTCCCTTCCCAGTCTTTGACGCTGCTTCTATTTCACTGCAAAGTGGAAGCAATCACAGGGGAACTTTCATTTGTTCCTGCCACCCTTCTACTGATGCATCTGGGCCATGCGCTCCACTTTCTCACTTCGTACCAGCTGAGGCCTGCCCCTCCGTTTGTTCACCAGGCCATCCAGCAGCTGTGCCCTGTCATGTCTTTATTAATTGTCCCCTGTCTAGTAGATCCTTCCTGTGATCATGTAAATATGCCATGATAATTCCCATCTGAAAAGAAAAAAACAATTCCCTTGAGCCCACTTCCCCCACCAGCTGTCAATCTTATTTCTCTGCTTTCCTTTATAGAAAAATTCCTCCAAAGAGTCAGCTTTATAGAAAAATTTCCTTTATAGAAAAATTTCTCCAAAGAGTCAGCTGTGCTTATTGTTTCCATTTCTTCTCCTCCTACCTCTCTCAGACCAACTCCGATCATCCCTGTCACTGCACTTCAGCAGTTCTTATCAAGATCACCAATGGCCTCCAGATGGCTAATTCCAGTGGCCAGTTCTAATTCCTCATGTTAGATTACCACATTTTGACGAAACCGATTACTCCTTTCTTGAAGCATGTGGCTGCTTGGAGACTGTCTCTCTTGGTTTTCCTCCCATCTCCTTAGCCACTCTTTTTCAGTCTCCTTTGCTGGCTCCTTGTCATCTTTAGCTCCTAAACATGAGACCCCCTTCTCTAGTTACATGCATTCCCTAGTGATCATTTCTAGTCCACCCAAATGCATACCTCCAACCCTGACCCCTCCTTCCACTCTAGACCCTTACATCCAACCATCTCAGCATCTCTTCTTGAAAATCCAATAGGCATTTGGATTTTCTCTGCTGACCTTCTATACCCATGGTCTTTCCCATCTCAATAAGTGACCCCTCTTCCCTTCATCCAATCCATAAGCAAAATCTGTTGGCACAACCTTTGAGACATCCAGAATATGACCTCAGCTTCTACATTGTGGTCTGGGCTGCCATCTTCTTACACCTGAATTATTACAAGTACCTTCAAACCAAGCTCTCTCCTTCCCCCCCACCAACCACTCACTCCAGACAGTTCACATCACATCCAGTGAGCCTTTAACCATTGAAGTCAGGTCACACCATGCCCTGCTCAGAGGCCTGCAGGAGCTCCTGTCTCAGAGGCAAACCATGGGCCTAGGGATGGCCCACAATGCGTGGTCTGCCCACCCCTACTCCCTTCACCTTGAAGCCCATTTCCTCCCACTCTGCCCCTTACTCCTCTCCAGCCACACGGGTCTCCTTGCTGCCCTTGAATACACCAGACACAACTTTTCCTTTGCTAGTTCTCAGATATCTGGGTATCTTGCTCTCTTTCTTTCTTCCAATTTCTACTGAGAGGTCACCTCATCAGTGAAGCTTCCCTGATCGGCCTATTTAAAATTGCACCCTACTCTCCCTCCAAATCTGGTGTCCTCTATCCTTCTTACCTTTTGTAAGTTTTCTCCGTTGCTCTTATCACAATCTGACCTGTATGTTTGCTTCTTTATGTATGTGTTTTTTGTCTCCTTGAAGCTACAGGAAAGCAAGAGCTCTCTTTTGTTCACTGCTTTCTCTAGCACATAGAGTAGTGATTGGCATGTAGTAGGTGCTCAGAAATATTTGAATAAATTACTGTATGACCAAATTCCATGTATAGGTTATTAAATGTCTTATAATTTTCCAAGTTGGATGCACTAGATTTCACATGAGCCACAGGACAGCTTAGTGAGTTAGGCAACGCAGGACCATAGAACTCCCCATGCTTAGATGACGAAGCTGAGGCCCATGGGGGCTGACTGAGTGCCCCGGGACGCATGGCTAGTTACTGGACTTCCTGGGACTTGTAGTTCTGATCCCAGTAGAGTTTCCGCCCCCACTCTCAGCTATCCCCTGAAGCCTCATGTTATATCAGTGAAAGCTTCAGAACACTTATTGCTGTTCATATTTCCTTGCAGTGTTGATGACAGAACCCCGTATCTAGCTATGGGGGCTGTGAAGAATATCTCCCTAAACATCTCCATCTCCAACCTCGGGGACGATGCCTATGATGCCAACGTGTCCTTCAATGTTTCCCGGGAACTCTTCTTCATCAACATGTGGCAGAAGGTAAGAAGGACCCACATCTAGTGCATTTGCTGACTTTCATCGTACCTTGGAATATGCAGTGATTCTGCAGAGGTTATTCCTTTATGTGGAGGATCGCTTGGAATTATAATTTTTTCCTCCTGAACTTAGAAAGCATCGTTGGTAAAAGCCAAAGAAACCGTAAATGCCCACGATGCATCAGAGCCGTATCCATATCTCACACAGTTTCCCATCCCTTCTCTCTTGTGAAACCCTCTCTGCACAGTTTTATGTCTGGCCCCTTCTCTGAGATGATACAGTCATCATCTCCGGCACACGCATGTTCTAGAATATTCCCACTGTAGGTCAGTAGTTGTTGTGAAAAACCAGATAAGAAATGAGAACAGATCGCTGCTTATCATGCACGTTATCACCAATGGTGCCCTTGATGTTTTCCATTCGAGGATCATGAACATCTGCCTCTGCTTTGGCATATTGATTTAGTCCTGAGATATTTTAGTGAATTGAGGAAATTAAATTATTTCCATGAATTGAGTGAGTTTTAAAGAGCGATTTAATTTATTTGCACGATTGACGTTTAAATAGCATGACTCAGAAAGGAAAAAGGAGCTGGGATTCTCTCTAGTCCCATAATCCCCCTCAGTGAACCACTTTGGGGAAGAAAGTGTAATGGGTCTCAAACGTAGGTGGCAGGAGGAATGAGTGGACTCGGATAGACCGACTTCTACCTGATGGTTGTCTGACTGTGGGCAGCTGTTCCGATGGGAAGTTTTGCAGCTTTTCAAAGTGTTCACAGATTTGAACTGCAGCACCTTGATGTCTGTGTAAAAATGGAGCCGGAATCACTTTCCAAGGGAAACCTTGGCCCTGCCCACAGGTGAGCGCTTGGTGTGCCTTCGGGCGGTGGGCAGCCTCTGTCCAGGCACAGGTCCTGCTAGGCTCAGTTGTTTGGACAGGACTGTGCCAACCCTGCCTGGCTTAGGGGGCAGCTGGGGCATATGGAGACATCCTGAAAGGCACTTCAAGAACATCCCAAGCAGTCATGTTAGAATCTCTGATGCTCTGTAGCTTCTGGAGCTACAGGGTAGGGGAGACCACAGAGGCATTGAATGCAAGAAGGGCATGCTTTCCAGCCACTTCTACACCCTCAAAATTGTCCCTGATTTTAAGCCCAGTCCAGAGGGAGCCAAGAATCTTCAGGGTTCTATTACCTGGCTGTGCACCGAATCTCTTTTACAGAATGTCATGTCTGTGATGGGTCTTCTTGTGGGGCATAAGAGGGTGGATGGGGGGAGGGGGGTTCACTCAGGGACCAGACCTGTGGAACTCACCTTTATGGTAACTAAGAGGGTGTGACTGGTGACTGGGTCATCACATTGAATGTATTCCTGTCACTCAGGACCCATGGGAGAACTTCCTCTTTGTCTCAGAATTAGGAATAGCTGTGCTTTTCCAGAGCATTTTGGCTTGTTCATATCTGTGGACACAGTCATCCTTATAACCAGCTGAGCTTCGTTGTTTCTGTTGCCTGCTAGGAAGCTCAGAGCTTGCCCCACTCTGTTAGTACCTAGGATTTGGTGGTATAATTTATAAACTAAGTAGCCTCCTGCATCTTGCTTTACTTCCCTTCACCATGTTTTTCTTTTTGGCTTGGAGACTGTATAATATTCTATCATAGGATATAGTATGGATTGCCTATGAATTCCTACTATTGGATATTTAGATTATTTCCAATTTTATTCTCTTTTAAATAATATTATGATGAATATCTTCTACAGAGATTAGTATGAGCAAATGGTTATATCCTTAATCATAATTATTTGGGTAATGGGAAGTAGCATTTATTGACCATGTGTTATACACCACAGGTTTTACATACATTTTCCCATTCTCTCCTTACTGCATGTGATCCAGGTGCACCTGATTTATTGGAGGAATGTTCTCAGGAGAAAAGAAGTGAGGGAAGCAGGTTGGGGCAGAAAGGGCTGAGTAAGGGTGTAAAATCCAGCCTTGGTCTGGGTTGTGGGGTGGAAAGAGGTGGGGGAATGCCCTAGAGCATAAATCACTCAGCAGAACTGTCCCCCCTTGAAGTGGAAGGGGAGCACCATTTCCACCCTGTCATCATCATTGACCACTGGGGGTGGTGGTGAGTAGCCTCCCTGACATCCTGGACAAGGGGACTCTGGTCAGTCAAGGACAACGCATGTGAGAAGGACACAGGTGTGTCACTAGCTACTGTAACTGATCATGGGGCCAATGAGAGCACATTTTTATCTCTTTGGCATTGAGTCCCAGCAACCTTTAAAACCTTTGGCACAGGGGACACTAGGTTTCAATTTGGCAGAAAGTTGACAGGGTATCGGGCTCTTCAGGATGTGGTGGGCATTAGTCCAGTAAAGGTGGCAGGGCACAGAGACATTATATCATGTAGCTGCTGCAGAGGCAGGACTGGCTAGAAAAGCAGATGGGTGAGATGGACCTCAGTGTAGCAGGAGAAGGAATAATAGAGAAAAAAAATTCCCTTCCTGTGACTACAACCACAACTGCAAAGTTAAGCAACTGGGGAATATAAATGGCATCACTCAGCTCAGAGCAAGATTTTAACGGCATGCAGGTGGGTAATGAGGGAGACAGGAGAGGGCCCACCCACCATGATCCACCTACCAGAACCAACATGGGCCCTACCAAAAGGTTCTAGCACATTAAGTAAGAAAAGTATACCTCCAGATACAGAGGGAAGGCATACCTTTTAAAAGACTATTAATAGAAAACAAAAGTAAATTTTACTGAGCGTCTGCTTTTGTTTTTAGTAAAATTCAAGAAAAAAATGAACGCAGCAAATGATCAGATAGTAGAACAACAGACTGAGAAGAAAAGGGAATGGGCTGAGAGAGAAGCAAAAATAAAGGTTTTGAGTGGGATAAGGAAATATTATAATGAAACCAAGAAGGTAATGACAGAATCAAAATATGTGTTATGGGGACTTCCCTGGCGGTCCAGTGCTTAAGACTCCATGCTTCCACTGCAGGGGGCCTGTGTTAGATCCCTGGTTGGGGAACTAAGATCTTGCATGCTGCGCAGCATGGCCAAAAAGAAAAAAAATATGTGTTATGATCAGGAGAGAGCAGAATTGGCAGTACGGGAAGTTGATTCATTGTTGCAGAGGGTGTATTTGAGGAGGTCTCTGAGAATTCAGAGAAAAAGAACAGAGCAGTGGAGAAGGATGGCAGTGAAGACTAGGTATGGAAGGTGGAGGCTGGAGAATCAGCAAATAGAAACAGTTCCAGAATCACTGGAATAGAAGACATGAGTAGACAGCAAAGAAGGATCTCCGTTTTCTTGAATGGGTGCTGCAGACATCAGGCAAAAGTGTTAAGAACAGTTTAATGTTTACACATAACCTCATGACATTTCTAATTTTACAGGTATAAAAATGATACTACTCGTACCTAACAGAAAACAAAGAAAGCCATTTTCTACAGATTTCTGTAACATTAATAGCAATAATTAGAAATTATTGTTCCATGGTGAAATAAGAATTCTATACCCAACCAACTTGCCCTCCATGGTAAAGGCAAAATAAAGATATCCTTGAATATATAAGAATTTGTAAAGTCTACTAACTCTCCTGTTTTGGATTCCCCCCAAAGCAGACCCAGACACACTGGTGGTGGTGTAGGTAGTTTAGAGAGTTGTCTCCGGGGGTGGGGGTGGGGCACGGTGTGGGAGTGGTGAGTGACGAGAGACAGGAGAGTGTGCACGGAGGGGCAGGTGGTGCTGTGGGCAGTTCGGGCTCCATCCTGCTGCAGACCCTCTGAGAGACAGAGTCACCCCTCAGACTCACTGCTCTGTAGGGTAAGGAAGCTGCTGGAGGGTTTATCTACCAACTCCTGCTGCTCATCCATGGAGAATCACTCCAAAGGCATTAACTGTCTAGCCTTTGCAGCCTTCCCTGGCTGTGGGCCATACTTCCTGGGGCCAGGAAACAACTCAGGCAGAGAGTTGGGGGAGCTTTGGGCCTGGAAGGGGACTGGCCTCAAGTGACCAGCCCTACGGGTGTTTACAGGGAACACGAGCAAGGCACTGGCAGCATCTGCCACAAAAGTCATGAAAGCTTGAATAGCCGTGAAACTCTTTCTGAGAAACAGTTATAGATACAGCGTATTGTTGAATAAAAAGTGTATTAAAGCCAAATAAAAAAAGTAAGCAAAAACAATTTTTACAAATATTGAAAATATTAAGCAAATGTAAAAAAATTATTGCCTCAGTAAATATATAATTTTAAAGATTAATAAAAATAAGCCTATAATCTGTTTTACCATAAAAATTTGAGAAGAAACTTAATCTTGTCACTCCTCCTGCTTCACATTCTTCAGGATGGAGCTCAGGCTCCTCAGCTGTTCATGAGAGGCCCTTCCCAGCCTGGTCCTTCCTGCCTCCCTTCCTCCCTGGCCTCATTGTTCACCATCCCCCACATACATGCTTGAATCCATTCATACTTTATGACTGAAGCTGCCTTTACCCAGGAATACCCCAGCCCCAGTTTGTTTAATGAACTGCTCTGACCTCACATCTCAGTTCAGGGGTCACCCATGCAGGCCCCTCGCATGGCTGCACAGGTGATGTGGGTAGATGGATAGTTGGGTGGATGGGTGGAAGACTAGCTGTCCCTCTTGTCCAGAGTCACAAAGCAACTCAGCGCCCAGGCCCTGACTACAAGGTCTCCAGTCTTCTCTGTCATCACACAATTAGTGATGTATCAGTTTCTGAGACTGAACAAAAAAATATCACTTGAGATGGATTTTTCTATCTCATGCGAGGCTTCTTTCGTGGATTTGTTATTCCTTTAAGGGAAGGCTGCTTATAAGAATGTGGGCTGCACAGGGATGACTTTTCTCTCACCTACATAAAGCTAAAAGAGAGAATAAGAATGGAGAAAACATGGTTTGGAATACCACTGCATCATACAACTTTAGGGTCACGTTCACCTTGGGCTCTACGTGAGCAACACCTCAGGGTACAGTTCCGCAGAATACATGAACGGTGCCCTCTGGAGTCATTACAGCTATGTGGCACTGGAATCAAGATAAAGTTGAGTTGTCATTTCTTGCCTTGGTGCTACTTGGCACAAAGGGACTTAGCTCTTCTTGCATCCGTGGAACAGGAATGGAGTTGTTTGGACAGCAGTGATAAAGTATCCGCTAAGTGCCAGGGACTGTACCGGCTGCTAGGAGACACAAGGAGGAGTAAGCGCTGGTCCTAGCTCCCAGGGAGCTCAGAGCCTAATAGGGTGAAAGACATATCAGGCAGCATTTAAAGTACAAGATGCCAGCTGCTCTACAGAGGTGCTGAGAAGTTGCTTTGAAGGTGAAGCAAGTCGCTACT
Source organism: Stenella coeruleoalba (assembly GCF_951394435.1). Taxonomy (NCBI): domain Eukaryota; kingdom Metazoa; phylum Chordata; class Mammalia; order Artiodactyla; family Delphinidae; genus Stenella; species Stenella coeruleoalba. The sequence goes on from NC_137156.1 coordinate 56,782,867, forward strand.
GTGACAGCTAGTCTTGGGTTGGACAGAATCCCTAGACGGATGCTAGGGGTAGATGGATGGGCGTCTGAAGAGTTGGTGTCAGCCGGTGCCAACATTGCAGACCTGGGGTTGGTGGGTGAGGTGGGCGAATTTATTTGGGAGGTGAAGTCCAGAGCTGGGCTGGAGTAAGGGTGAGATGGCAGAGGAGAGCAAAGGAGGAGGGACAAAAGGAATCCAGCGAGATGGAAAAAGGTTGCCCATGAGGGACAAAGGACCAGTACCATTCCTAGTGGCAGGGTGATGACAGGACATTTTAGGAATGCTGATGCCTGCTGTTCTGTGCTGAAGTAGCTTGTCAGGTAGGACTCTTGCACTCATGAATAACTCACATGAGCGAGAGAAACTCAAAAAAAGAGGCTGGGTTCATGAGTACATCTTTATGATATTGACTGCCGTGCACACGTGGAACACGGACATTGTAAGCTTCAAGCAGGTGCAGGAGAGCTCCCAGCTGACTTTTGGGTACAAAGGGGTCGCAGCAGTTTGCCTTGGAGTTAGGGAAGCCCACGCTGGGAAAGAAGAGAGAGGAAGGGCAGGCTCCTGACCTAGTCTTTTCTCCACAGCGTGCACTCTTGATTTGGGTCTCCCAGATGCTGACCTTGAAACAAGGAATTGAGGTCAATTCATTTATTTGAGAGGTGCAGGAAACACTGGTAAGGAAGTGAAGTGATACAGGCAGGTGAAGGCAGCTAATGAAGAGGGTGCATTTACACCAGGTACCACAGTGGGTGATGGGGCTTCATCCTGCAGGGCAACTCGGGAAACAGGACAGAACACAAGCTTCAGGGGTGAGGGAGCTGGGGATTTACACCCCCTCCCAAAGAGTCAGTGGTTGAGACCTTCTCGGGGTGTTCATTCGCCAGTACTAATGTCTTATAACGTGCATGGCCAGAGCCATCTACACGGTTCTGGAACGATGTTCTCAGGCACAGAGATCAGACCCTGGCAGCCGGAAGTAGGCTGGAGCAGCCTGAAAGGTGCAAGCCATCTGAGCAGGGCTCACCAGCACCTCTACCCTGAGCACTTCACTTTCTAGGCTTCCAGAAGGTGTAAGTTGGCCTCATAGCACTTCACTGGGATTCTGCAGGCGCACACATCACAGTCTACAGGAGTGGGGCAAGGCAGGTGTTGTAAATGGGTGAAGGGGGCTGGGTTTGGGACAGTAGGAAGCAGTGGAGACTGTGGAAAAATGGAGGATTCCAGCCTATTCCACAGAAGTCAGCCCATGCCCAGCAGCGGTCACCTGTTGCCAGATGGGAGTGAGGGCCAGTTTGCCAGACTTCCTATTTTTCAACAGAAGCCAAAAATCCACATTTTTATGTGAAATCTCATGGCATTGGCAGCTAATTAAAATATTCTCTGAACATTGTATGGGCCAAACAAAACATGTCCTCTTGACTGCATCCAGCCTGTAGGCCACCAGTCGTGACCTCCCGCTTTGCTGTTTTCCACATGTTCTAGTCCTTTTGTCTTGCCTGCCTGTTTGGCCCATGGACCTGGATTTCTGGTATAACCTAGTTTGTCTGCAGCCTTGATGGCAATTCAGGTCTACCCCTGGGCAGCAGATCAGCTAGCCAGACACTGGAGAGTGAGTGTGTATTGAGGGGAAGGAGGGAATTGGAGAGGGTCAACCCAAATGTGGTGTTCATGAAATTTTTTTTACTTTTTTTTTTTTTTTTTAATTTTTGGCTGTGCTGCACGGCATATGGGATCTTAGTTCCCTGACCAGGGATTGAACCCATGCCCCCTGCATCGGAAGCATGGAGTCTTAACCACTGGACTGCCAGGAAGTCCCTTACCTTTTTTTTTTAATTGAAGTATAGTTAATTTACAATGTTGTGTTAGTTTCAGGTGTACAGCAAAGTGATTCAGTTACACATACATATATCTATGCTTTTTTGGATTCTTTTCCCATATAGGTTATTATAAGGTATTGAATATAGTTCCCTGTACTATACAGTAGGTCCTTGTTGTCTATTTTTTATTTATTTTTTTAACATCTTCATTGGAGTATAATTGCTTTACAATGGGGTGTTAGTTTCTGCTTTATAACAAAGTGAATCAGCTATACATATACATATATCCCCATATCTCTTCTCTCTTTATTTTACATATAGTAATATGTATATGTTAATCCCAAGCTCCTGATTTATCTCTCCCCCCTCCCCCCTGCTGTCCTTTTTGGTAACCATAAGTTTGTTTTCTATGGCTGTGAGTGTGTTTCTGTTTTTAAATAACATTTTTGTAGATTCCGCATATAAGTGATATCACTGGGTATTTGTCTTTCTCTGACTTCACTTAATATGATAATCTGGAGGAGGGAAACAGGTGAGGAGGATGAGTGATCATGAATCAAGTGGGGAGAACATAGACCCTCCACTGTGATGCGTTTGATCACATTCGGAGCACTTCCTGTTTGTAAGAAGTGTAGTTCCTGCTTGTCACCATTGGTTATAAGTCACTGGATTCGACTGATGAGTTGTTGCATCACCTCCTAGTCTTCTGGAGGAGCTGCAATGGAGGAACGAGCCTGTGTCCTTTTATTTCCTCCATGACAGGGTCTAACGTGGGAGGTGTGACAATAATGTAGAAAGATGCTGGAAGGGAAGCCCAGTTTTGCTTTCTCTGAGAGTGAGTGCTTTGAGTTCTGAATTAAACTCAGCTTTGGCGGGGAAAAGCTGCAGGGCAGCTTCCGCAGCTTTCAGTGGCTTATTCTTTACGACAAGACACATAGAGGGCTAACAAGTTTGTATCTCTTGTAAAGTGATTCTTCCAGCTATGTCTACATTTACCCCAGAAAGGGCAACCCCTTCTAAAGTTCAAGGCAAATCATTCAACGTGGCACCAGGCCATAAGACTGATCCAGTTTCTAACCCAGGTAGATCAGGCAAGATTAGACCCTGCCATGTTTGTATACCTTTATGTTTGTGGGAGTGCCCTGGCCTGTTCTCAAGACAAAAGGTTCCACACAGAAGCCACATCCGTACACAGGGACAAAATGAAATGTATTAAGTGGAGCTGGGCAGCCCAGCATCGTGCTTTGGAAGGGTTTGTGGGCGGAAGTGCGTGCACCTCATCATTGAGCGTGTAAACAGATTTCATACAGCCTTCCTGCACCTTGCCACTGCCCCCATTCATGGCAGGAACTGATTTTCATTGTGTTCTGCTTTCTCCGGTGTCTCTTGTCAAGTTAATAGTAGCCTCGAGTAAAATGCAACCCTTAGATGTTTATAGTCATCTTGGCCAGGCCATTAAGATGATGCATGAACTTGCTGCTTGCCCTTGTAAGAGAGCCCTGAGGGTGGATATTGATACTCAGAAAATAGTAAGTCTTTTCCGCCCCTTTCCTGTTTTTAATCCAGTGCCCCGAGCCCCCTGGTGCTTTACCTTGAACTTCCTGCTTAATGCCAGGCAAAAAGACCTCACCTGGATCCAAGGGCCATTTGAAGCTCTTAACACAGAGCACACTCTCTCACTCCAGTGGTCTTTCCCATCCCGCTTGTCAGAGGCAAATCCCATGTTCCCTAGAGCCCCTTGAGTTTCTGACTTATTTCTGCCAGCCCTGACCTTCCTCCTGGAGAGGAGGAGTGTGGGTGGTGGGGAGCAGGGACCAGGCCAGGTTTGCAGGTCCTCACCCTGGGTTATCTGTGGCCATCGCGCTAGCATTTTTCTGACCCCATCAGAGCTGTCCTAACCCAGAGTGAAGCTGTGCCTGGAAGGAAGGCTGGGCCCTTTCTGTGACAGCCAGCAGCGAGGAAGTGGGGGAGAAACCCAGACACCCATTTCAAATTACACCGTGGCCTCAGTGTTCCACGGCAGGGTTCAGTTTTCATGTATGTGAAAAGCTGCATTTGTGTATTCACTGCGTTGGAAAGGAAGGCTACGTTTTGCTTGAGAAATGTCAACAGAGCTGTAGCTACGACAAGGATTTTTCACGAAAGTAGTTTTCCAGAGCTGCAGGACTTGGGCAGATATGTGCGGGGGGAGTTTAGAAAACACGTGTTAAGCCTCTATATTTTTTTCCTAATGAACTGCACAACAGCAATTAAATAATTCCCTCTTTTAAGAGGAAAGGGGGAGTCTTGGATTTTAAATCTTTTTTATAAAGCAGCACAGCACCTCTTAAAAAGAAAGCCATGAAATTCATGTGCTAAGTCCAACAAAAGAAAACTAAAAAAATCAAGAAGAATTAGGTGTTTCAGGCTGGGTTTCCTGAAGCAGATCCCGAGGTGAGGATTCATGTCAAGTGGTTTATGAGGGATGTGCTCCCCAGGGAGCTCCACGTGGGGAGTTGGGGGAGCAGGGCAAGAAAGGGTGCGTCTCAGGCAAAGTCATGAAGAGGGTGGCCTTGCCTGAGCTCTGAAATGGGGGCCACACCTCGGCACTGCCACATCTCAAGGCCAGGAACCTGGGCTTTGGTTCTCCCACGAGCATTGGTCATTGGTTAAGGGCCAGTTACGGAGGAAATGAAGCCCCAGGCACTTTCCATGCTCTGAGGGTGAGGTGTGGATGGAGCAGCTCCAGAAGCCAGAGGGCAGGCCTCAGAAAACCCACAGGTGCTGGCTCGTGAAAGCAAATGCGCACTGAAGCCAGAGGGTGGACACATCAAGGGGACCCAGGGGATGGCGTGGACCACTAAAAGCACTTGCTACAGCAGGATTACCATCAGTGGGTACTCTTTGTGATCTGAAGGTATATTACAAGCATATGGACAAAGATCTTTGAGCTCTTGAGGTGTTTTTGTGATGTTCTCAGTGTCAGTTGCACACAGGATATTTCTGCCAACTCCTGAATAGGGGAATCAGCAACTGTGGAGGCCCTTGGAATTTAAGAGACAACATGAATGCACAGCTGTGGTCCATTGCAGTCCAGTTTTCCAGAGCTGTCATTTCATCCATTTGAGGCCAGCCTTACAAGGAGCATCCCTGCTCCCTGATGGCCACTGGCATCATTCTTCCCCAGGCACCTAAGAATAACTAGCCAGCCTGTCCTGTTCTCCTAAGCAAGTAGATTAAGCAGCTGATTTTAAAAAACAGTTAGAAATGTGTTTGGCTGCATGTAAGTGATCCTAATGAGATTTTGATTTTTCCTTTGTAATAATAAGTCTCAAAGTGGACTGGTAAGTAATTGTACGATGCCATCAGAAACCCAGTTCCTCTCTCTTTCCACTCAGCCTTGCCTCATACACATTGCTTCTTGGTGTCCACTTCCAACACTGCAACTGTATTCCAGGCAATAATAAGAAGAAACATAACCGGCCTGCTCCCTTTTAAGGAGCTTTCCTGAAGCTCCACTCAGCATTTTCCATGTACATCTCATTGCAAAACCATGTCACATGGGCACCCCAGCCACAAGGGAGGCCGGGAGATGAGTTTTGCTGGCTGGACACACTGCCACCCCAAACACAACCAGGTTCAGTTTACGGGGAGGAAGAGAAGAGTAGCATTGGGATGCATCGGCAGAGTCAGCCACAGCAGGAACCTGGGAGTGGTCGTTTGCAAGTGTCTCTGAGATACAAAGCAGAAAGGGGGAAGGAGGGGTCCCTGGTGGCACAGTGGTTAAGAATCCGCCTGCCAATGCAGAGGACACGGGTTCGATCCCTGGTCTGAGAAGATCCCACATACCGCAGAGCAACTAAGCCCGTGCGCCACAACTACTGAGCCTGTGCTCTAGAGCCCGCGAGCCACAACTGCTGAGGCCCGTGCACCTAGAGCCCGTGCTCCGCAACAAGAGAAGCCACCGCAGTGAGAAGCCTGTGCACCGCAACGAAGAGTAGCCCCCCCTTGCCACAACTAGAGAAAGCCCACACGAAGCAACGAAGATCCAACGCAGCCAAAAATAAATAAATTGGTTAATTTTTTAAAAAAAGAAGAAAGGGGGAAGGGCAGGGAATGAATCACAGACAAACAGGCAAGTGACCGGCACAATTACTGTCTTATTGTCCTTCTGCCAAAGTTTTTTCAAGCTCTGCGTTACTGCATTTAGGATTTTTTTTGCAGTCACCCTAAAGAATAACTTTTGGGGAGATCTAGTTTGGCCATAGTCAGGTGTAGCAGAGCCCCTGGTGAGAACCAGCAGGTGATGTGACCCAGTTCTGCCTAATAAGCAGTGCCCAAGGGGACTACTCCTACAGTAGACTTTGGATCCTGATAAAGTATAAGGTAATTTCTATCTGTCCACCTTATCTATCATCATTGATACCTGCATTTCTTATTTTCACAAGGTGAAGCCATTCCAATCAAGATGTCACTGTATTTGGATTCTGGGCCTCCAACAGAGGTGCTCCAGCTCTACATCCAGGCCAATCTGTGCAAGAAAGGTCAAGGTCGGCCTTCCCTGGTGGCACAGTGGTTGAGAGTCCGCCTGCCGATGCAGGGGACATGGGTTCGTGCCCCAGTTCAGGAAGATCCCACATGCCGCGGAGAGGCTGGGCCTGTGAGCCATGGCCGCTGAGCCTGCGCATCCGGAGCCTGTGCTCCGCAACGGGAGAGGCCACAGCAGTGAGAGGCCTGCATACCGCAAAAAAAAAAAAAAAAAGGAAAGGTCAAGGTCCAGTATCCCTGTCCTTCTGACTTTTTGGTATATATATTTCCAGCCCCTTCTTTACTGTTCTTTTTTTTTGCGGTACGCGGGCCTCTCACTGTTGTGGCCTCTCCCGTTGTGGAGCACAGGCTCCGGACACGCAGGCTCAGCGGCCATGGCTCACGGACCCAGCCGCTCCGCGGCATGTGGGATCCCCCCGGACCGGGGCACGAACCCGTGTCCCCTGCATCGGCAGGCGGACTCTCAACCACTGCGCCACCAGGGAAGCCCTTTACTGTTCTTTTTATCTGTTTCCTTCTTAAAATGTAAAACTCAGGCCTGCACTGCTATCCAGTGTGCCCAGCCTAGAGTTATTATTGCCCCAAGTCTAAAAATGATATTTCTGTTAACGTGGCAGCCACGGCACACTTGCATTTATTTGTGATGCCTTTATTCTAATTTTTTCTGGTCTTTTTATGCTATTTGGAAGTTGTGTCATTTATAGCCTTGCTACTCAAAATACAGTCATGGACCAGCAGCACAGCCTCACCTAGGAGCCTGTTAGACATGCAAAATCTCCACCCTGACTACCCGGATCTGCTGACCAGTATCTGCATTTCAACAAGATCCTTAGGTATTTGCCTGCATAGCAAAATTTGAGGGAGGTCTGAGCTCCTGACTTCAGGTCATCTAACTTGGTAACTTACCAAGACATTGATGAGGACCCTAAATGCACTTGGAGCAGGGGCCTGGGGTGCTCTGGGTGGGATGCCCTCTGGGCAGACATGGAGGCACTCACAGAGTGCCTGGGGAGGGAAGGAGGAGGCTTTTATGAAGCATCCTTCAAGCACGGGGCTCGGGGGGTTTATCTCATTGAGCCCTCACCACAGCCCTGTGTGATGGGGGCTCTTATTCCCAATCTGTAGATGAGGGAGTCAAGACTCCCAAAGTTAAGGGAACACAATCATTTTATGTTCAAGACTCATAAAGGTTAATGAGACTGAGGTCACACAACCAGTAAGTGACTGAGCTGGTGCTAACATCACCTTTTGGCCCAGCTTTCCTTGTCTGAGCCGCCAGGAAGTCTCTCAGATGCTTTCCTGAAAATCTGGTTGGCCGACTGGGGAAATCAGTCTCTGTCTCCGTGGCTAGAGGTGATGCTGCTTCTCTCTAGTGCTAAATTTTAAAATGGCAGCCATTCCACCATGCAGGAAGCAACAAGGTGAGCTCTTCCGTAAAGGAACGTATGCTGGAGAAAACAGAGAAATTCAAAACCAGGGAGGGGTCCTGAGGCCTCTAGAGGAAGGTCTCAGGACAGTGTGTGGGGTGTGGGGGGGGTGGTCCCCTTCCTAGAGGTGACAGGGTCACTGAGCCGTGAGCACAGCTGCCACACACTAAGACTGAGATAAAGAGAATGTGTGCTCAACTAGAGAAAAGGGGAAGGTTCCCTGAGCCAGAGAGTAGACTGTGCTTGAGACTGGCTGTGTGACTAACAGGTGACATGCAGATGAGCATTACCTCCACCTGGCCGAATCCAGGGCTCATTTCTCCATCCTTTTTTTTCTGGACCCATCAGCAACTATTAGTATAGTTAATTAGTTCATTTTGAGGGTTTCATTTTTAGTCTTTAATAGCATTTTTCCCCTTGAGATACAATTTACATAGATTAAAATACATACATCTTAAGTGTGCAGATCAATACTTTTTTGCATACATCTGTGTCCATCTAGTCATCACCCACATCATGAATGAGAGCATTTCTAACAGGAGAGAAGGATGTCCAAAGTGGGATCCTAATCCCCCCAGACCAGTTCCATTTGCAGGAAACAGCAACTCCATTCTTCCTGGCTCCCTCTTTCTCTCTCACCCCTCAGCTGTCCCACCATGGCCTGCTGACTGGACCTGCAGAGTCTGTCCCTAAGGCAACCACTTTTTGCCATCATCATTGCTTCCATCCTGGCCCAGGTTACCATCTTCTTTGCCTATTATTTGCTGCAGTGGCTTCCTTCCTAATTAGACTCCTGCTTTCACCCTTGCTCTGTTACACTCCTTTGCATACAACCCTCCAATGGCTTCCCATCTCATTGTAAAGCTTCGTTCCGTTCAGTACCCATAAGGCTCCATAAGACCCAACCCAATTGCTGCTTCTGTGAACATATCCACCCCTCTCCTCCTTGCCCTCTCCACTGTAGCCTCAATGGCCTCCTTGCTGTTCCTTTCAACACACCAAGCTTGTTCATGCCTCAGGGCCTTTGCACTGACTCTTCTTCAGATGTGCATATGGCCCACTCCCTCACTTACTTCTTGCCTCTGGTCAGATGGCACCTGATTAGAAATATCCTACTGTTCCAGACATCCTTATCTCATCCCTGTACCCTAATTTTCTTCATCAAACCTGTCATCTGACAAACTAATTGTTTCTAACTGTCTTGAATGACTTTTTAGTCACTGATTCATCCCTGACACCTAAATGCCTGGGATGTAGTCGGATCTTAACATTGTTGAATGAACAAATGTATGGATGGTGGATATGTATATAGATAAATGAAGGATATTTCTGTCCTTCTATCTACTTTATGACTACTGTGTCAGTTCCATTAGGTTTTACATTGCACTAGTAGTTTTTAAGTATTAAATGCTCTTTTTAAACAGCTAATAGCTTGGAGAGAGATGCTAATTTCTTATCTCCCTGGAAAGGGAAACCACCAAGAATCAGAGAAATGGAGAAATGCTACCCCCGCCCCCACAGTGATAGAGTCTTGCTGTGTAAGATCAGGCCTTTGGTGCTAAAACTCATCACTGAGGGGCAGCTTTGTGTCTGTGCCTTTTGGGGGTGACAGGCGACAGACCGAGGCCATGCCTGCAGGTTTTCCAGCACACCCTCCTCATTTGAAGCCAGCAGCTGTTTCCAGCAGAGCAGTCCTTTGTCCAAGTGGGTTTCTGCAATGGCCCTAGGTTTGCAGGCCTTTGGTAGGGCTGAGAATGTGAGCTACAGTCCCCACGGGCTTGAAAAGCATCTGTGCTATGCGTTCTTTACAAGAACTAAAAGTGACACCCATGTCTTGGTTAGGTTTCCCCAGAAGTAAACCCTGAGAGAAGAATTCAAATGCAAGTAGTTTGTTTGGGAGGTGAAGGTAGGGGAATGGGGAAGTGAGAGAGAAGAAAGAAAGCAGCTGAAAACGGTCAGGTTATGAAGCCAAGTACTACTGTTGGACAACTGGGTTACTCCCACTGGGGAACTCGGGGTCCATAGAATAAGCATCTCAGAGTGATGCTACCCAAGCGATGATGGGGCCGGGGCTTTACCTACCACCTCTCAACAGTCACTGGTTGAGGGCTGCTCCTGGGGGCATTAATACCTTGACACTTCTGGCCTGCCTTGCAAAGGGGACAGAGGAGCTTTGTCACTAGAGAAAGCTCTCTGGTGAAAAAATGCAGATGCCGGCAGCTGGAGAGACAGGGTGGGGATGTGGACCAAGAGGGTCTGCTGTGACACCTCCACCCCCTCCCTCGTGTCAACCTCACAGGCGAGGATGGGCTCCCTCATCACACCACACTCAATCACCGGCCACAGTTCTTTCTTTTTCACTCGCTTCTTTCTGGTCCTCACTGAGATAGAGTGAAGGATATGGAACAGCAGTCCACAGGCTGTAGGATTGAGGGAGATTACAGTAGATACAGCTTTCAAACCACACAGGCCGTCTGGAAGCTTTGGCCTCAGTGAGGCCGCCTCTGCTCTCAGGGAGCTCCCAAAGGCTATGGAACAGGTCATGTACCCTCATGTGTGCACATGGACCCCCAGAGGTATGGCTCAGGGCCCAGGTGGGATCCTGGGGGGTGAATGGGTGAGTTATTTGGTGCTCAAGGGGCCCGTTTTTAGCAAAGACAGACAACATGCATGAGGGGGCTGACAGGGCATATGTGCGAGTACAGACCCACCTGTGAAACTGGGGGTAGTAGTAATTATAATCACCCACTATATTTTTAAGCCCAATTTTAAAATGAGGAACCTGAGGCTCCAAGAGGCACAGGTGGTTCCAGGATGATGCAGCTAGGAAACAGCGAAGCTGGGATCTGAGCCTGGTCTGTCTGGAGGCCAAGCCTGTGTTTTGTCCGTTGTGTGTGCACTTCTCCAAACGAAGGTTTGCCTTGACCCAGCATGTGTCTTGTGTGGCACAGCGATGGCCCCCAGTGTGTTCCTGTGGGTGGACAGGTGGTTAGAGCTGTATGTGGAAAGGTCTCCACTGAGGTCTCAGTTTTCCTCCGGGAGAGTTAAAGGAGGACCTTGTGGAGCCTGCAACCTTTGGATAAGAGCTCTGTCCTGTTTGCCCTTACTCAACTCAGCAGGTAAAATGCAACTCTAAAGCTTCACCAGAGGAGAAAGGAAGATAACTGGGCTACAGGTGTCTAGTGGAGCCGATCACCATTTTGGAAGGAGAGGTGGGGCTTTATGTGGACCGGGTAGGGACTGTGCTGGAGCCCTCGCCGTGCAGTCAGCTACAGAAAAGGAGTCACCGGCACTCCTTCCAAGGATGCCGCTCTCCTAAAAGTCGCAGTTGGGAAAGGTGTCATTGGGGTCCCCCTCAGCCAAGCATTTTCTCCTTATGCTATCTCAGAAGTGAGAGTTCCATAGACATCCCCTGAGCACCTAGGCTGTGTGACGAGACACCCAAGGGCCCAAAGATCGATCAGATGTTGGCCCTGCCCTGGGGGAGTGCCCCACAGAGTCTCACCTCCCAGAAGGCTCCTAGTGTGGGGATAAGAGGAAGTTCTGTTGCTCCCCGAGCCTGGGAGGGGTGTCAGTTCTGCTGGGCAGAAAGATTTTCTGTGACCCCATGGCCCAGCTATGACCACTAGGAATTGTTGGGGTATGTTTGTCCCAAATTTCTTCTTGTCATTTTTATGTACTTATGTATTTGAATATATATTATGTGAAGGGACATGTGGAGTGTTTTATGGATGTTAAACCAGACATAGTAACTCTTTGCCTGTGGCATTTATCCCCAATTTGTCCTTTCTCTTTTAACTTTGTCACAATTGCCCAACAGAAGACTTTAACTCTTATGTAGTCAAATTCATCATAACTCTTATGTAGTCAAATTCATCCATCTTTTCCTTTATGCATAGCTTCTAACTTTGGTGTTGGCTTAGAAATTCCTCCCCATCTCCAGATATCTACCCAAGTATTTATTAATGATTCATAGTTTCCTTTTTTTCCTACACTTATATTTTCAATCTATTGTTGGTGGAATTTACTTTGGTGTAAGGAGAAAAACGTAGAGCTCCAACTTTTTTTTATATATATAAATTTATTTATTTTTGGCTGCGTTGGGTCTTCGTTGCTGCACGCGGGCTTTCTCTAGTTGCGGTGAGCGGGGGCTCCTCTTCATTGTGGTGCGTGGGCTTCTCATTGTGGTGGCTTCTCTTGCTGTGGAGCATGGGCTCTAGGCAAGTGGGCTTCAGTAGTTGTGGCTCACGGGCTCAGTAGTTGCGGCTCGCGGGCTCTATAGTGCAGGCTTAGTAGTTGTGGCTCGCGGGCTTAGTTGCTTCGCAATATGTGGGATCTTCCCGGACCAGGGCTCAAACCCGTGTCCCCTGCATTGGCAGGTGGATTCTTAACCACTGTGCCACCAGGGAAGTCCAAGAGCTCCAACTTTACTTCTTCCAAATAGTCACAAATCGTCAGATGTTTCCAAAAGATTGGTTAAACCCTCCATTACTCACCCGCACCACCACTGACCCAAGTTACTCTTGTCTTTGTGTTCTGAATTCCCATTTACATTTGGATCCAGTTCTGGATTTCTCTGTTCTGTCCCCTCATCTCTCTACCTCGGGGTCATACCATGAACCGTAATTGCTGAAGCTTTATATGACAGTTTAATATCTGGAAGAAGAATTTTCTCCCTTAGCATTCAACTTTTTTTGCCTAGTGTCACATGCTTATTCTTTCAAATAAGCCATTCATTTAAGTTCAGAAAAATTCCATAGCAGTTTGACTGGAATTATTTTAAATATGTAATTTGGGAAGAATATATATACATTTTTTAGTGTTGGGGTTTCTCCTTCAAGAACCTGCTTTGTCTGTTCACCTACTTTTTTTCCTTTCTCTCTCTCAAAAAAGCATCATCATTTTCTCCACCTTTCCTGCATGTTTTTTTTTTTTGCGGTACATGGGCCTCTCACTGTTGTGGCCTCTCCCGTTGCGGAGCACAGGCTGTGGACGCGCAGGCTCAGCGGCCATGGCTCACGGGCCCAGGCGCTCCGCGGCACGTGGGATCCTCCCGGACCGGGGCACAAACCCGTGTCCCCTGCATCGGCAGGCGGACTCTCAACCACTGCGCCACCAGGGAAGCCCTCCTGCGTGTTTTTATTATTCCTGGCTGTTTGTTGCTGTAAATGGGGTCCTTTTCCTTTGTAGCTGGCTTTTACATGTATATGAAAAAAAAAAGCTTTCAAGTTTGGCATAAGTTTAACTGGTGACTTTACTAAAATTATATCCTAGTTTTTCAGTTTCATTAATCTAAGCCTTTCTTAGGTAGAAATCATGTCATGTGCAAATAATGATTTTACTCCGTCGTTTCTGATATTAAACTTCACTTCTTCTTCTGGAGCAATGTTCCTCCTCTCATTTCATGGCAGTAGGGAGCAACGCCAGACCTAGTGAACATCCTTCTCACTCTCACCTTTAATGGGCACGATGCTGGTTGTTGACCTGAGTTCTGCATTTTATTAATCATGTTAAGGAAGTGCATTAACATGAATGGATGCTGACATCTTGTCAGATATGCTTTCAATCTATTCAAATCTGAAGAGCTTTTGTGCACGAAAAGGAATGGTTACTTCTGTTAGTCTTATGTCTAGTATCTAGTTCATTTATTTTGAAGGAACTACCACTTTACAGATATTCACATAATACTTGTATAACTTGTAATAAATTAAAAACATGAACTTAAATGGTTTACATTGAACCATATGAAATTGACATTGTTTTAGGTCAAAGATAGCTGAATATTGGCAATTTCAAATGGCTCAACCTAATAGATTTTCCCATTTAGCTTTGAACGCAAGCTAAATCAATTGAATTTTTTCATAAATCTCTCTAAAATGCTTTCAATACCTTAAAAAGCAAATCATGATTCACCAGTCAGTGGGCTAACACTAAAAACCAATTAATGCAAGTGCTGCTACTAGGGATTTAAATTTCTTTATTATCTCTAGTCTGATTCTAATTTTGACTGTGGTTCTTCTGACTTCTTCCTGGAGCTACGCTTGTACTGACTTTCCCAGAGGAGTTAGGGTTACCATCTCAAGCCTGCGACATGGACCAGGGACATCATGGTTCTACCCTAATCTATTATCCAGTTGGCCCTATTAGACAATAATGTTGGCGGGCATTCCACCCTGATTCTCTCCAATCCCTCCCTGCCCTTTTTGCCACTCCACCTGCACACACCCCACTTTGGTTTGCTTTTAACACCCAGCACCTGTGATCCTTTTTTTTTTTTGGAGGGCTGACCTCAGGCTATTGGAGCCGCTCTACCTGTAGTCATGAAAAGCCACAGGTTTCCCAACCTGGGCAGCCCTTGACCAAAGACTCTCTGGGCCAGATTATGAAAGCCCAGCATCCCAGGTCGGGACAGCTCTGAGGTGTGACTCACTCTAGAGCTCCCCGTGGGATCAGGTGAGCACCACCCCCCCGCCCTGGCACATCCTTGCCTCATTTCCTCCCCAGCCCCTATCCTGCTTCCCCCACTGCCTCGCTCATCTCCCTGGGAGGACATTTTTATGCATCTTTTGATCATGAATCCTTATCTCAGGGGTCTGCTTCTGGGTACCCAGACCTAAAACAGGCTGGCCCTCTTTTTCATAAATAGGCTTTGTTCATTACAACAGAAACGTCTCAAATTACTGATTGGGCCAATCAGATATGTTTTGATTTTTTTTGTTGTAACCACAGTCTTTTCCCTCAAATGACCCAGTTTGGAGTAGCTTGTCTTTGTAACACAACCTAATATAAATCTATTTTGTAAGTATTTGTTCTGAGTGATTATTTCTTCTGAATGAGGCTCAATCTAATTCACTTGAGTCACTGAAGATATAACTATTTTCATTAACTATTAACACTTAAAATAATGAGATATTAAGCCATTCATATTGCTTCCCTTTTTTTTTTTTTTTTGGCGGTACGCGGGCCTCTCACCATTGCGGCCCCTACCGCTGCGGAGCACAGGCTCCGGACGCGCAGGCTCAGCGGCCATGGCTCACAGGCCCACCCGCTCCGCGGCATGTGGGATCTTCCCCCCTGCATCAGCAGGCGGACTCTCAACCACTGCGCCACCAGGGAAGTCCTGCTTCCCTTTTTTTGACATTTGAATAAGATCAATTATATTTTTAAAGTTCCAACGTCTACTTGGTCATTGTGTATCATTCTTTTCCTATGTTGCTGGATTTAAGGTGCTAATATTTTATTTGGTATTGTTGTATCTATTTTCATAAATGAGATTTGTATGTAGTTTTCTTTCTTATATTTGTCATTGTCAGGCTTTTGTTGGTTTTTGCAAAATTAAGCAAGAAGCTTACATTCTTTCTCTGTACTCGAGATGTACAGGACATGATCCAACAGCATGAGCTAGCCCTTTCTGGAGCACTAATTAATGTGCCAGGCATTATGCTCAGTACTTAACTTTTATTAACACATTTAACCCTCACAACACTGTCCAATTATGATCTCCGTTTTCCTGGTGAGGAAACTGAGGCTTAGCAAGGTTAAGGAAGAGCCACAGCTGGTTAAGTGGTGGAGCAGGGATTCAGGCACAGACAGGCTGACTCCAGGGTGCTGGAATGCATCTTCTTTGCAGAAAGAGGCTTAATTTACATGTTTGATGCAGTGTGCGGGCTGCCCACGTGGCTTTGTGGCTCTTACCCTCCAGAGTGCCAGGTGCTTCATGAATTAGATCTTTTTCATTACATCACCAGTTTTTTGGTTGTTGTTGTTTTTTTTTTTAATGCAAGAGGCAATGGACTAGGAAGCATTGATGAATTTTTGGAGACAGCTGCAGTTTGTCTGAACAAGGCTCTCTTCAGTATCGCAAAGATATTGGCACACAGACCCAGCTCCCAACCAGTTCCTCCTGGAGCAAGCTTTCCTGCGGTGCCTGCGTGTCTCTACCCTGGATCCTGCAGAGCTGGCAGCAGCCTCACCCTTGGGTTTTCCTCTCTGGAATTAATTTGTCCCCAAGTGAACTCAAAATAAAAAGAAGATCACACATAAAAGCTTTGTCCTTATGTGGGGTTAGGAAGGTGGAAATAGCACAGTCCTTCCTGTTTTAACGGTTACCTGTTGAGCATTGGATGTCTGGAAGAAGAGATGCTGGTGGTCACAGTGGATCTGAAGCTCTTTTAGGCGCCAAGGAAATCAGTAGGTTAGGTTGTATCACATAACAACTGGAATCCTGTGACATGTTCTAATTTCCTAGTGTACAATGGGGTGATGCTGGGTTCTAGAGATAGCTGTGATTTTCATGGGATAAAAGCCCTTGTTTTTGTTTTGCTTTACTCTAAATAGTCGAAGGCAAGTTCTACCAGTAAGAGACTAAATGAATCCTGTAGAGCCCCTTGTTTGCATGATTTAGAACTAGATCTTGGGGAGATAACCATTAACCTATATCCTAAAGGTGTAATGGAACCAAACTTACTTATGGGACAGTGGGTTCTTAGAATGTGTAAATGGCAGCTGGCTCAATCATGAGGAGGGTAAGGATGCCATTCATTCATTCGTCAGGTATAAATTGTGTGATTAACACATATTAGGTGTAGGAGATACATGAGCAAAGCAGACATAGGCCCTGTCCTCAGTCTGCTTCCAGTCCATTCGGGACTAGATATTTGCTGAATTCTTCATGAAACTGATGGTAACTGTGGAGAGTGGAGCACACTGGGTGCCACAGGAGGTTTCCCCGAGGCACTGTGGGCAGTTTTCAGGAAGAGCAAAGATGCTGGGACCAGAAGGAGCACAGGCCACTGCAGGAAAGTTCAGTGTGGCTGCAACGGAGTGAGTGCGTGAGAGGAGAGGCAGAGGGGAGGTTGGAAGCACCAGGCAAGCCCACGGGGAGATGTCCACATGCAAATGCAGGGAGGGCTATTGTGCAAGTGTTTCAGTTTCTATTTTGCCTTGATGTTGGAGCCTCCAAATTTGTTTATAAAATGCCATAAAAATGTTTATGTACTTATTTATTTTAAAGCTTTAATCTAACAATTAAATCTGGGGAAGAAAGGACATACAGTTAATCATTTCTCCTTACTTTAGAAGAGAAGCCATAAAACACTGTCCTTAATGAAAACAGAAGCTTTTTCATTGAGACCAGAATTGTCATCATAAAAGAACCATTTACACATTTGGTCACTGCTGAAGGTCATTAGCCAGTTGATGGCTCCAAGCTTTAAATCTGAACTTGTCATAGGAGATTGGACGCTTAGGCTATAGAAGCCCAAAAAGGTTACCTTTCACAGATGGGACGAGACCCTGGAGAAGGAGATGGTCTACTGCAAGTCACAGAGCCAAAGAGCATATTGATTTTTCGGTCCTTGTCTAAGAAAACCAAGTCCAGGTTCAGTGTAATTCCTTCTTTCTTCAGCTTCTCTGAAAGTGTAGCTGGAGCGTGAGAACCCTGACCCTCCAGCCCTCGTTTCCCAGCCCAGGGTTATGCTGTGTGTTCCTTGAACCCCTCTACCTGCACTCAGCATCAGCTTTCAGCCAGTTTCCACGTGCAGTATTAGTTTTGGCTTTGGAAAATGAGGTTTCTTTTACTTGGCTGGAAGTATACAGCAACCAGTTCCTTTTGCTGTGCCTCATGAGTTAATCGGGCAGTGAGAGGAAAGAGCCTGCCTGGTGGGCATCTGCGCTCTTTTAAAGCCACAGTTCACCCAGGTGTTGAGTACCCAGCTTGCTCTTCAGGAAGGAAGGAGTGTTCTAGCAGCACCAGGCCCCATGTGGTATCTTCCTTTTCCAAAGTCATTCATTCGTTTTCTTCTTAATGGGGACTTAAGGATGGAAGCAACAGAAAATGAAAAGATTGTCCGATGGTCCAGCAGTTTCCATGAGATGGGCTTGCCATCGGGGTGGAAACGTAAGATGGAGGTAAGAGTAGAGGAAGTTTGGTTTTGCAGAGCAAGAACCCATGCAGGTTAGTCTCTTACACCCTTGCTCTCTCTCCTTTCCCCTGCACACATACTGGCCTGTTCCAGAAGGGCCATTTGTCCTTAAGAACATTGCCTGTGAGCCTTCAAGCTGTCAGGAGGCCTCTTCCCCATCAGCTCCCTCTGGAAGTCTCCGTCTCAGCCTCAGTTGGACTGTAGGGCCTTTTGGTTCAGCTTTTTCCCAAAGTCTGTTTTTTAGACCATTCCTTTTCCTAAGATTTACTGGCCACAGGCCATTGGCACCTTCCATTTGCAAAGCCTGAAACGAGGATGTGGGTGCAGGTGGTTTATTGGAGCAGGGCCTCAGGAAGGAGGGAAGAAAAGTCACCATGAATGTGTGTGGTTTTAGGTCACCACCAGCAGTGACCTAATAAATGTGACCTAATAAAAGTCACCCATAAACGTTTGCTTGAGGACAGGAGACCAGAGCATTCATTCTCGGGCTCCTGTTCCCAGCCAGTTGAGCGATGCCTCCGAAGGAGTGGATTATTCTGTCTTGGCAAGGGATGCAGTTGAAAGCGAGGACCCATGGAACTGTCCACCACATGAGAGCTGGAATCAGAGTTGGGCCAGGAGGAAACCACACAGGGCATCTGAGGCATTTGCTAAACCTATTTCTTCTTTTTTTTAAAATAAATTTATTTATTTATTTTTGGCTGAGTTGTGTCTTTGTTGCTGCACACGGGCTTTCTCTAGTTGTGGCGAGCGGGGGCTACTCTTCGTTGTGGTGTGCGGGCTTCTCATTGCGGTGGCTTCTCTTGTTGTGGAGCATGGGCTCTAGGTGCGTGGGCTTCAGTAGTTGTAGCTCGCGGGCCCTAGAGCGCAGGCTAAGTAGCTGTGGCGCACAGGCTTTGTTGCTCTGCAACATGTGGGATCTTCCCAGCTCAGGGCTCGAACCCGTGTCGCCTGCATTGGCAGGCAGATTCTTAACCACTGCGCCACCAGGGAAGCCTGCTAAACCTATTTCTGACCACAGTCCCAGCCCAGGTTGCCAAAACCTGAGTTCAGCCCCTAATTGCTTTCAGCGATTTGAACAAAAGCATGGGTCAGCTCTTCTCTCAGCCATAATCAGTTGACTGAGATTTTCCGTGAGCCCAAAGGGAAGACAGTCTGAATTCTAAGTAGAGGTGAGCCAGTAAGAGTTTGTGTTTTAGAAGGAAGAGGGTGGGAGTTTGAGTCTAGACCCTCACTCTTCCTTAGCTATACTTGACACTGGACATACATTAAGAAAAATAAGTAAATATGAAAATATCTGGAAAATTATGACATTTAAACTATAGTGTGCAGGAAACCTTACTTGGAGCTAAACAAATAAAATAAAATCCAGACTTCAAGAAAGGTAAATAAGGAACTGATTACTTTACTCACAAGTTCCTTCTGTTTACAAGGGGATTAATACTGAAAATTTTAAAAACATCTTAACAGAGAGGTCGGTGCAATTCAAATAAAAAGCTCAGTGTGCTTCAACAGTTTACAGATATTTAGTTCAGGAACAGTCTTGCCAAGGAGCTATTTCTGTTTAAAGTGGGTTCTCTGGGAGTGGCTGCACCATCAGTGGATGAGGAAAACAAGTTCTTTGAAGGAATTTATGAAACACCTCTCTTGTTTTTATTACATTTGTGTTCTCATATTTCTTTCTATTTGCAGTACCCTCAAGTGCTTTAAAAGTTTGGGGACAGTAAATAAAATTGATGGCCGTTTTTTGTCATCTGTCTTCTGAGTCGGGATGTTTTTTCTGTGTTCAGAGGTTCATTCCTCAGCCCCCAGGGGACACAGTTAAGAGTGAAATGAGGTGATGCCAGGGCTTCTTGTGCACATTCCACAACCCCAGGCCCCATCTTTCCTCCTCGATAGTCGATGGGCTCAGTCGTGCAATCCCTCCACTCACAGCCTGATGAAATCCATGCTGCTGTTCTGCAGTTATTTTCTTACTCTTTTTCTCTCTAATTTTTCTGTTTTCACCTTTGGATGTCAGTTCTTCCTCTTTTTAGAGTTTAACCAAGAAAGAAGTGTTGGCCTTAGGTTCTTACAAAGTGGAGTGTGGACAAGCAGGGCCCTCCCTTGGCTCCCTTGCACGGGCTCCACATGGGTGACCACACCGTCATGGTTACCCCTTCCTGAGCAATTCCTGTCGGCTCCACTGGGCTTAGGTAACTCGCAGGTGCTCTCGTTTACTCTGCACAGTGACTCTGTATCCGTTGCTGTAGCAAACCGCCCCAAAATGTAGCAGCTTCACACAACCACCATTTAATATTGTTTGTGACTCTTGGAGCAGTTGTTCAGCTTTGGGCCTGGCTCGGCTGCCCTTGGCTGACCTCCCTCAGGTGTCTGCAGTGAGCTGGCAGGTCAGCTGGAGCCCAGCTATTGTCTGGGCCAGTGGGAGCAATGGAGCTCGGAGGCTTCCATCCTCCAGCAGGCTAGCCCGGGCTCCCGTGGCTTCGGCAAGGGTCCGAGAGAGTGGATAGAAGTTCTAAGGCCTCTTGAGATGAGGATTGGGACAGGCACAGCATCATTTTTGCAGCATTCAGTGGGTCAGAGTAAGTCATAAATTCTACCCAGGTTCAAGGTGGAGAAATAAAGTCTGCCTTGTGGGGGAAGCTGCAAAGTTGAGTTGCATGAGGTGTGGATGCAGGAGGGATGGAGAGCCTATTGGGAGATCTCATCATCCTCACGCTTCGTCCAGTGGGGAGAAAGTGGAGCCCACCATTGCGAGGTTTTGGGAAATCGGGGGTAGAGAGTGAGAATCCAGTGTTTCTAAAGAATCGCCCTACTCCCTTGATGAAAATTCCGTTCTGACAGAGGAAGGAGGAAAGGACTCCATCTCACTCTTTCTTGTTTGAGAGAAAACTACGAACAGGGTTGTACTTACTGTTCTGGATTGATTCTCACAGATGTTCAGCACAGGACAGCGCTGGGGAGGGCAGAACCCCCCCTCCCCCCAGCTGTGTGCAGGAGCTGCGGTAGGCACCACCACCTGCACCATCTCAGGGACACTCACATGACCGGTGGAGGTACAATGACCCTCTCCATTTTACAGAGGCAAAAACTTAGCAGGAAGATTGTGATTTGCTCCAAGTCACAAAGCTAGTAAGTGTCGGGTCTGGGACCAGACCCCCCATCTGTCTGATGGCAATTACCATCCTGCCTCGTAAGTAAGGACAGAGCCTGATCCTGACATCAGGGAACTGTCAGTCCTGTCAAGAAATAAATGTTGTCCTCCCCCGCCCCTACAAAAATAAAGAGATAACAATAAAAGATAGTGTTGGAGGTGAGCTCACGAGTGTGGTTCATGTGCGAAGGCATCTTGTTGAGCAGGCCTCTCACCTGGGCACTGAACAGAATCGTTTGGGCTACAGGCTGTCCTCCAAGAGGGACCCTGAGGCCTGAACATCAGGGGTGGATTCCTTATTTCAGGGGTGAGCATGCAATCTAACAAACTAGGACACTTTGGGGACTTAAAGGGAACGTTATTAATAATTAGCCCCAGGAATACAGGCATAAACTGGTGCTGTCCCAGGCAAATGGGATGCACAGTCATCCTACTTATGGCCAAAATACAAGGAAGCTTTGGAGACTCTGCAGGCTCCCTGAAGTGGACACAGGAGCAAGACTCTGGCCTTGGAGCCAAGTGAATTGGGCCCTGTTCAAACCCCCTCTCCCCTCTGTCTGACCCTGGGTCTCTGCTGGGTCTGATTCCTGATCTGTATAGCAACCCTAAAGATGCCCACAGTATTCATTATCTACTTTTGTGTAAAAAGTTACCTAAAAACCTGGTAAAACAACAACAAACATTTATTACCCCTCATACCGTGTCAGGAATTCAGGGGTGGTTCTAGCATGTGGTCTCTTGTGCAGTCAGGATGTTGGCTAGGGCCCCCATTGTCTGAAGACTTGAGGATCTGCTTCTGAGGGGGCTTCTCACACAGCCAGCAAGTTGGTGGTAGTGGTTGGCCATATGGGCTCCTCCAGCAGGTTGCTTGAGTGTCCTCACAACATGGCGGCTGGCTTCCCCCAGAGGGAACCAGCCAAGAGAGCAAGATCCAGGCCGAAGCTCACCTATTTATGATCTCTCACAAATCACCCAGCATCACTTCTGCCATGTTCTGTTCTTTAGAAGTGAGTCACTAAGTTGGGCCCATATTCAAGGGGAGGGGAATTAGGCTCCACCTTTGGAAGGGAGGAGTGTCCAATTACTTAAGGACATATTTGAAAACAACTGTACCTATTCAGGATGGATGTTACAGACTTAACAAGTTAGGTGCTATAGGTAAAGTGCCTGCACCAGTACCTGGTACTCATTAAAAACAGGAGGAATCTCTTGGCCCTCCAAGGTCCAGTAGCAGCATTCCCAAATGTGGATGGGCAAGGACAGGGTCTGATGTGCAGTAAGCCTGAGCACCTTGGCCAGACATGAATGAACCCAAGTCACCTTTATAATTCAGGGCCTGAGAAAAGCAGGTCAGCTCTGAGGCTTCTTCAGATATAGGTCATTCCTCCACAGAGTCTTGGGTGGCCAGAGGATTGCCTCAGTTTGGACTTTCACATGTGTCCTCCTAAAATCCTCTGATGAGCACCCTCACCCCCCCTTGGTGCATGGAGCCATCATGGCTGAGCCTCCTTCCCAACCCGGGGGAGCTGGGCCCCAGAACTATAGCCCAGAGGCCTATTCCATGGGCTGTCCTCTAGCCCACCCTCTGCTGGGCCCTTTCAAGGACTTTTATTTAATTCGTGTCTCACAACCCTATGAGATAGGTATTTATTTGTACCTGTTTTTAATGCTTTTTGTGGCAAGAAATAGATAACCCAAATTGGCTTGAGTGAAAAAAGCATTGTTTTTCAAACTGAAAAAAACCTAGGCTTGGCCTTGGCCACAGATTATTGTTGGGCCACAGAGCAGTGTCACAGAGTCTCTCTCTATTGATCAGTTTCTCTTTCTTGTTTTGGCCCTGTTCTCAGACAGCCTGTCCCCTCAGGGTGGCAAAGTGGCTGCCAAGCCATGGCAAACAAGGAACCTCATTTCACAAAAGTCCTAGCAGAAGTTTCATTGAGTCTCATTGGTTTAATTAGTTTACACCTAGGTCATGGGGCCCACCTCTTACAGGAGTGGGAGTGAGGTGGAATGCCACCCAGAGCCCCTGGGCTGAGGGTGGGGAGGAGATGGCTCCCCAGAGGGAATTTGTGTGGGTGTGGTGGGGGGGTCATCAGAAACCTGGATGATGCAGGTGGCAAGAAACAGATATCTGCTCCAGTCTCATTACCCCACTTACCAAAGCAGAAATTGGGCTCAGGCAAGTAACTTGGGCAAAAGTCTCCCAGCTGGCAGTTGACGGAGCCCAGTCCTCCAGTCCTGATTATGTTGATGGAGAAAGAGGCTCTCTCCACCCCAGTCCTGACGCCCCAGTGCCCTGTGGCCATCTTAAGTGTCCACTTAGAACTCTAAGACATGACCAGTGGCTCTAAAAGTGACTGGGTTCAAACGCCTTTGGCTGGAGGTTGTGGCATGGGATGATGACCTGCTGATGGAGTGGACAGAATTTCTAGTTAGGGAAACCCCTTCTCAGAAACCCTTGAGAGACCTTGGTCCCATGGACAATGACACTGGGATCTTTTGTCGTCTCCAAGTTCATGTGACTTTTCCTTTCACCTTTTAGTGCTGCCTGGTCGTAAGATTTAAAGCCAGAATTCTTTTCCCATGTGTCATTTTTCAGCAGTTAAAGTTTCATCTGCTGAGGAGATGCAGAGCTGGTGCTCACGACACAAGGCCTCCCTCTTCCAGGCCCCCTCATCTAGAAGGTTTGAGCTGAAGGGGCTGCCTGTTGCCTCCAAACATGGAGGAGGGCAGCGGATTGAGCCACAGACAGAGGAGGAGGAGGGCCTCACATTCAGAAGGCGAGAAACAAGCTCTATCTCCAAACAAGCAGGAAGCTTGAGCTGCGAGGCGAGGTTGTTGGCCCTGGGGAGGGGTCCGGGGGTTGCTTCCACACACCCTCATGAGGTCACTGGAACGGGGCAGGAAATCTGAACCTCGTGCCAAAGAAAACTCTCTTTGCTCTTTATAAAAAGCCTGTTGAGCTTTCCTCACGAGGGTTGGGACTCATGGATGGGCACACTGGCTGCTAGCAAGGGGTTTCCTGGCCATTTCTGAAGGCCTGGGGCCACTCCACTTACGGTCACACTGCTGTTTCTGTCTGGACTAAGGACAAGCCTTGGATCCTGGAGCCGATGAGACAACATCTGACCTTTTTATTTCTGGTTGGGAAACCCCACACAGACCAGAGTCTGTTTCATGGCTTAAAACGCTGCCTGTGAAACACTTCCCTCCCTGGCAGGAACTCTGCATGGGGTCGCAGGCCTCTCTGCAGCCTGCTCAGCGCCAGCTGTGCCCGGGGCAGGGTGACCACCATCCAGACAGTCACAGGGACGTAGCCTGGGGCAGAGGAAATGCAGGGGTCTTGGGGCCAAGCTGACCTGGGTTTGAATCCCACTTTAGCTGCTTGATAGCTGGACACATTTTGACAAGTTGCCCAGCTTTTTGGAGCCTCATTTTCCTCCCCTATAAAGTGGGGATTATGAGACCTAGTTATAATGTCAGGATTGAATAAGATGGTACTTCCAGGGCCAGTTATGAAGAAGGCACTCTGTAAATGTTTGTCCATTCCCTCCTCCCCCTTTGGTTCCTCTTTAGCATTTCCTCACCATAGCATCACTAGGAAGTTCATTTTCTAGACCCATTTTGTAGAATGGGGGGTTGGAGGCAGCCTGGAGAAAGGTGACATCTAGGTGTCACAGTGACAGCTGGTGGCTCTGAAGGGTTCCCATACAGCAGTGTCAGGGGGCCCTGCAGACTTCACAGCATCCCCAGAGGGGGCCACTCAGGTGTCCACTGGCTCGGTAGACCAAGCCCCAGTCTCACTTGTGAGACTGTCCTCCATTGTGGATCCTCCCCGGGCCCAGTGTTTCTAAGAATCTACGTCAGTGTTTTCCAAGTGTGTTCTCCTGACATCAGCATCCACATCATCTGGAACTTGATTAGAAAAGCACATTCACGGGCCCCTCCCCAGACCTACTGAATCTGAAACTCTGAGGGTGAATCCCAGCAGAGTGCATTTTAATATACCTCCAGGTGGCTCCAATGCACAGAAAAGTCTGAGAACTAGGCAGGTTACAGCAGAGCAAAGGAGAAACACGGTATCACCATGCACCCTGAGGCCCCTTTGCAGACTGACTTCTGTGAGGCAGTACGGGCTCTAGGTAGACTGCTGACGTAAGTTCTAGCTCTACCACGTGGCTGCTCTGTGACCTCAGACAAGTTACTTCACCCTCTTGGGCCTCCGAATCCTGATCTGCAAAATGGATAAAGTAATACTTATCTTGTAGGGTGGTTGAGAAGCATAAATCAGTTCATCCTCACAAAGTGCTTAAAGCAGTGTCTGCCACGTGGTCCAAGTCCAGTACACATTAGCTCTGTCTTAGTTTTCAGGCAGCCCAGCCAGGTTGAGGGTCGTATTCTGGAGGTGGTTTGAAGGCTAAGGATTTGCCAGCAACTGTAGGTGACCAAGCAAAGAAAACACTTGAAAAGTCCCGCTCTGGAGCCTAATAGCATCAACAACCACTGTGGTGGCAGCTAACGTAGTAACTCATTCAATCCTTATAGAGAAATTGTGGGGTAGGAATTACTATCTGTGCTTTTATGGGGAGGTAACTTAAGGCACCACTTGGTAAGTGGTAGAACCACTTTGATTTGAACCTAAATCGGTTTGAAAAAAATCATGTGATCACAAGTTGAGAAGTTTCCAGGGTCTCAATTCCTACCCCTGGGAAACTCTGTAAAGAGGAAAGCAGCTTTCACTCGCCATTCAGGGGCCCCTGCCTGCATCCTGGCATGGACAGTGCGGGAGGCATCCTTCCCAAATGGACCAAGAGAAAATGCTGAGGAGCAATAATTAAATGAGTCCATGTTTAAGAGGCACTTAAGTGAATTAAAATCAAGATGTGAGTCATGTAAGTCTGCACAGCCATCTACGCTGGCATCCTTAACGTTTGGCTGCTGGGATTCTTTGTTTTAAAAGATCCTGAGTTGCTTGGAACTGCCAGTCCCAGGGAAGCAGCTCTGCCCTGGATCGTGCATTAGAGAGGGTGAGTGGTTTCCAAGACCTGGGAGACCATTCGCTCGAAGCCTGAAATGCTCCACTGATGCCAGGTTGTCATCCCCCTACCTGAGGGCCCCGAGCAAGGAGGGGAGCTGGATGTTTCTGCGATGGTCTGTTTCCACTGCCTCAGTCTTAGTTCCCTAGAATGAAATCCTGAGACGAGACATCATTTCAAAGTAATTTACTAGGATGTGTTCCCAGAAGAAACCATGAGGGGGACAGGGAAGGCAGCCAAGCAAAGGTATGATATCAAAGTCCATGGGGGTGGGAGGAAGAAGGTGAATAACTTGGGCACAATCCACAATATAGGTCATACCTCAGAGGGTCCCAGTCAGGGACTGGGAAGCTTGGTTGAGTGTCCCCCCAAGGGGGTTTGAATTCCCAACCCCTTCCATCTCTCCATGTTCACAGGCAAAGAGCGTTCCAGCAGCCCAAGGGCCCTCCTCCGACAAAAGACACCCAGATGCCAGTGAAGAGGCCAGTGGGGACCTGGACGGAGCCCCGCCAGCACTGTGTCCCCAGCCTCCCCTCCCGCTGCTGTGAGCGAGGTGGTGTGTGTCCATCTCATCAACTGAAGCAGAACTAAAAACCGGCGGGGGAAGCAAGACAAGTGAAACACTTTAAAAAGGAGAATAGAGAATGAGTGAAACTGTCCTGTTGGGGAGAGACACAGAAAATGCTGCTCCATCACTTACTTCTGCAGGCTCAGAGCCTGGGAAGGAAGAAATAAACCAGTCCGTTCATCTCCCCCCATAACCAAGACCCCTTCAGACACAGTCCTAAATTTAGTTCATTCCAACAAGTTCAGAACACACATACCAGGGCTTAGGCAGTCTTATAAACCTGCAGCCCATCCTTTTTTTAAAGAACCAGGAAAAATCATAAATTTTTCATAAACAACTCTAGCAAGTCTGAATATAAAACCTCACCATTAAAATAACCAAAAGCAACTCCTCTTTGTAAGTCGTTTTAAACAACTAACCAATTAATTGAAAATGTTGAAACCAAATACAGAGAAGACCAAGTATCATCCTAGAAAACAAAACCTGTCTATTTTCTTCTTGACAATATGAAAAGGACACATAACTTTAGCATTTATTTATGTTAGTGGGTCCTTCTTAATTCAGTGCTGGTAATTGTTGTAGTTGTGTATTGACCCTGGAGGTTCTTGGCGTCAGGCTTTGTTTTTGATGTGTGCACAGTCTGAATACCTAAGATACAGCCCGTGCTCCCGACTCTGCCCTTTTCTCGTGGGCATTCCCTAAAGTTCGAACCCTCAGTTGGTATATGTTTCTTTGTTAGATCAGCCGCCAAGGCAATCATTCTGTGTCTGGTATTTAAAAGAAAAGCTTGCTTAGGACAGGGATATGCCTGTGTCCCTCCATGCCTGACACATGAGGTTAGTCTAATAGTATCTGTTGAATAAATTAGTAACAGCACAGGTTCTGCACCCACTACAGGGACCTGTTCTCAGGCTTTTAGTACACTAGACAACAGTTCTGCGTTTTCTATATGTATTATCACGTCATCTGCACATAAAGACAGTTTTACCTCTTCCCTACCAATTTGAACTCCTTTTATTTCTTTTTCTTGTCTGATTGCTGTGGCTAAGACTTCCAATACTATGTTGAACAGAAGTGGTGAGAGTGGGCATCTTTGTCTTGTTCCAGATTTTAGCGGGAAGGCTTTCAGCTTTTTCTTTTTCTTTTTTTTTTTTTTTGGTGGTACGTGGACCTCTCACTGTTGTGGCCTCTCCTGTTACGGAGCACAGGCTCAGCAGCCATGGCTCACAGGCCCAGCTGCTCCGCGGCATGTGGGATCTTCCCAGACTGGAGCACAAACCTGTGTCCCCTGCATCGGCAGGCGGACTCTCAACCACTGTGCCACCAGGGAAGCCCGGCTTTCAGCTTTTCACTGTTGAGTATTATATTGGCTGTGGGTTTGTCATAAATAGCTTTTATTATGTTGAGATGTGTTCCCTCTATACCACTTTCTTCAGGGTTTTTATCATGAATGGATGTTGAATTTTATCAAATGCTTTTTCTGCATCTGTTGAGATGATCATGTGGTTTTTGTCTTTTCTTTTGTTGATATGGTGTATCACATTGATTGATTTGCATATGTTGAACCATCCTTGTGACCCTGGGATGAATCCAACTTGGTTGTGGTTATGATGTGTTTTATGTGTTGTTGGATTTGGTTTGCTAATATTTTGGTGAGAATTTTTGCATCTATATTCATCAAAGATACTGTCCTGTAATTTTCTTCTTTTGGTAGTGTCTTTGTCTGGTTTTGGTATCAGGGTTGATGGTGGCTTCATAGAATGTAGATAACAGTTCTGAACAAGAGGACTCTCAGCTGGCTCTTGCTGTTTTATGAAGGGTATTTTTGACTATTGTCATAATAGCTTTTGACCCATGTGTTCACATAATGAACTAAATTTTCCCACTGAAGTCAGCAGTGATGTCTGGAAATCACTCTGTCAGGTCTTGAATTCCATAAATTAAAGAACTTGTAGGGAATTCTCTGGTGGTCAAGTGGTTAGGACTCCATGTTTTCACTGCCAAGGGTGCAGATTCAATCCCTGCTCGAGCAGCTAAGATCCCACAAGCCACGTGGTACAGCCAAAAAAATAAATAAATAAAAATTTAAGAACTGGTAGAGGTTTTTAGTTAATTAAAAGGAAAGGTAAAGCAGTGGTAATAATAATGAGTAACAATAATGAAAGTATGTAATAATAATGAAATAGGACTAATGGCAATGAGGTTGGGGGGAGTGAAGATTCTCTTGTCAGGAGAGACCAACTTTGGCCCTGTGAGTGCGCCTCACCCAAACACTTATCACAGGAGTCTTCCCTCAAACAGCTTGGTCCTTCTCCCTCCTCGCAGGCTGGGAGCATCCCTTGGAGACAGCAAGGACTGTATTATAAAGGCATGTTATCCAATGCAGGACATCGAGGCTGCTTAAAAAATAATTATTAAGCGAGGGCGTGAACAAAGGAATGTAAGACGTAACAGAAAACATACGTGTCTCATGCATAAGAATTATTCTACAGAAGCTGTTTCCCATTTGAGACAAAATAAGAAACACTTGTTGAGTGGATGGATGGGCTTCCTCCAGGGCCTCAGGGGATGGGCACCCGTGTGGGAGCTGGTCTTGGTCTCTGTAGACATCATCTCTCTGGGTCACTGCCCTGGGGGCATGGTGGGCAGGGCTCCAGTCTGAGGACCTGTAGGCAGGAAGGGCCATAATAAAAGATATTCTGTCCTCACCATGGTTTGAACCCCAGGGAAAGCACTTTTTTCCCTTCTGTCTTGGTTTCCATCTCTTTTTTTGCGGTACGCGGGCCTCTCACCGTTGTGGCCTCTCCCCTTGCAGAGCACAGGCTCCGGACGCGCAGGCTCAGCGGCCATGGCCCACGGGCCCAGCCGCTCCGCGGCATGTGGAATCCTCCTGGACCGGGGCACGAACCCGTGTCCCCTGCATCGGCAGGCGGACTCTCAACCACTGCGCCACCAGGGAAGCCCTGGGTCTCCATCTTTTAACCTCCAAAATGGCTAGCCCTCGGGGCCAGGGTTTCAAAGGCTGGTATAGAAAGTTTGCCTCAGATTCAAAATCCAGATTTTCTGACCCTGCTTCTGCTCTAAAGCATCCCACTCTTGAGGGTGGGCTCAGCAATCTGCATCTTTTTTTTTCTTTTAATTTATTTATTTATTTTTGGCTGCATTGGGTCTTCGTTGCTGCACACAGGCTTTCTTTAGTTGCAGTGAATGAGGGCTACTCTTCATTGCGGTGTGCAGGGTTCTTATTGCAGTGGCTTCTCTTGTTGCAGAGCACGGGCTCTAGGCTCGCGGGCGCAGTAGTTGTGACTTGCAGGCTCTAGAGCGCAGGCTCAGTAGTTGTGGCACACAGGCTTAGTTGCTCCACGGCATGTGGGATCTTCCCGGACCAGGGCTCGAACCCACGTCCCCTGCATTGGCAGGCGGATTCTTAACCACTGTGCCACCAGGGAAGCCCCAGCAATCTGCATCTTTAACAAGGATTTTAACGTAACTTAACTTTTGAGGGTTCTTAGCTTGGGTGTGTGTTGGAAGCACCCGGGGAGCTTTCAGCAAATGCTGGCCCATGCTGTGTGCTTTGATTCAGTGGGGCTTCCACGGGGGGCTTTTTTACAAAGCTTTCCACAAAATCATCACAGTCTGTCTAGCATCATTTTACAAATTGCAGAGAAGTGCCCCCTCTGGTGGGCCACAGCCTCTTGCCAGGGTACAGGGCTTGGGGAGAGCAGCATGGGGTGGGTTTCAGCCCCTTCCCCACCTCAGCCAGGTCTCTTGTGCAGTGAACAGCGTGCACAGCTGTGCATGGTAGCTCTGGCTCCCAGGTGGTTCCAGTGCACACCCCAGTTAGGAAGCAGTGACAAGTGTGGCTGTTAATAACCTTTGAAGGCTTTTGGGCAGAAGTGCACAGAGTAGTGTGTTCAGATTCACCTGGGGCAGCTTGTAGACCAGATTGGGGACAGCTGAGAACAGAGCATCCACAGAGAAGCTGTTTTACACTGGCCTAGGTGGGAGGAGATTGGAGCTGATCTGTTGTGGCAGCAAGGAAAGAGAAAGGATAGTCCTGAGCTGCGTAGAGAAGTAGTAAAGTGGATGTGCCAACCTGGGGGGAGAGATTAGTAAGCGGATGCCCCCTGAAACAGGACTGCGTGAGCCCACAGAGCACTCCAGGGTGCTGTGCTGGGGAAGGGTCCTCTCTCAGACCCTGTCTCTTCATCTGTGGCCAAGGGAAGTTCAATATCCCTGGAACAACTCTCAACCAAGGAGAGGCAGGTGCTGGCGGAGAGGTGACCCAGCTTTCTCATCCCCACTCCTTCAGGGAGCACCTAAGGTCACCTCCCAAACTACTCGAACCCCAGTCCTTGTCCCAGAGTCTGCTTTGGTGGGGATCCAGACCATGGGGCATGTTAATGGGTGGATCTCCAGCTCCAGAAAAGTGTATCCTCACTCAGACAGGAGCCCTCAAATGCATCGGCTGTGTATATCTTTTTCTGGAGGGCAGAGAGTACAGGAATTTGGTCTCCATGGGTCAACATCATATGTTTCCTGAGTGCGTGGGTCAGTGTTGTGGAGCAGGGCTTCTCAAATGGTCATGTGCACAGAGGTTACCTGGAGATCTGCTTAAAATACAGATTCTAACTCAGCAGGTCTGTGTGGGACCTGAGAATCTGCGTTTCTAACAAGCTCCCACGTGATGCTGTTGCTGCTGGTCCAAGGACCACACTGAGTAGCAAGGCCCTTAGCAGCAAGGTCCTTCACAAATGAGTTCTAAGGCTGCGGGGGTGTAAGTGGGCTGGTAGGTGGGATGGAACTCTTCACTGTAAGTACGTTTCTAATATCAAGATTCCTGGCCAGGCTTTTAATAAGTACTCCTCATACACTTGACTCCTACAAAACCTTTTCATCCAAACACCACTCATAAATTGTTTTTATGCCATGATGTTAAACTCTTTCTGATCATTTCAGGAGAGGTCGCCACCTTGTAGAGTTTTCATCCAGCCTGTAGGGCAAAGGAAAAAATGATAGAAAATCAAAATAATTTGATTCATGAGATGGAATTCAACTTTGAATTCTAGTATGTTCATCAAGAATTTGCAGGCTCTGGGAAATACTTTTGTTTTAAATCTAAGAATAGAAACCCCTGTTTAAAAATCTAAGAATAGGGATATCCCTGGTGGTGCAGTGGTTAAGAATCCACCTGCCAATGCAGGGGACATGGGTTCAATCCCTGGTCTGGGAAGATCCCACAAGCTGCGGCGCAACTAAGCCCACGTGCCACAACTACTGAAGCCCGCGTGCCTAGAGCCCATGCTCTGCAACAAGAGAAGCCACCTCAGTGAGAAGCTCATGCACCACAACGAGGAGTGGCCCTCCGCTGGCCACAACTAGAGAAAGCCTGTGCGCTGCAATGAAAACCCAGTGCAGCCAAAAATAAATTAATTAATAGTTAAAAAAAAAACAAACCTAAGAATAAGTCATTTGCCTCTGTGTAACAGTAGGAAAAACTACCTGAATGAAATCAAATACTTTGATTACTTCTTAAACCTTAGAAGACACAACTTACTGGTCTTTTCACTTTGGGCTTTTCAGTTAGAGCTGGTGGATTGATTGATTGATTGATTGATTGATTTTAACATCTTTATTGGAGTATAATTGCTTTACAATGGTGTGTTAGTTTCTGCTGTATAACAAAGTGAATCAGTTATACATAAACATATATCCCCATATCTCCTCCCTCTTGCGTCTCCCTCCCACCCTCCCTATCCCACCCCTCTAGGTGGTCACAAAGCACCGAGCTGATCTCCCTGTGCTATCCGGCTGCTTCCCACTAGCTATCTGTTTTACATTTGGTAGTGTATATAAGTCCATGCCACTCTCCCACTTTGCCCCAGCTTACCCTTCCCCCTCCCCGTGTCCTCAAGTCCATTCTCTACATCGGCGTCATTCCTGTCCTGCCCCTAGGTTCTTCAGAACCTTTTTTTTTTTTTTTTTTAGATTCCATATATATGTGTTAGCATACGGTATTTGTTTTTCTCTTTCTGACTTACTTCACTGTGTATGACAGTCTCTAGGTCCATCCACCTCACTACAGGTAACTTAGTTTCGTTCCTTTTTATGACTAATATTCCATTATATATATGTTCCACATCTTCTTTATCCATTCATCTGTTGATGGACACTTAGGTTGCTTCCATGTCCTGGCTATTGTAAATAGAGCTGCAATGAACATTGTGGTACATGACTCTTTTTGAATTATGTTTTTCTCAGGGTATATGCCCAGGAGTGGGATTGCCGGGTCATATGATAGGTCTATTTTTAGTTTTTTAAGGAACCTCCATACTCTTCTCCATAGTGGCTGTATCAATTTGCATTCCCACCAACAGTGCAAGAGGGTTGCCTTTTCTCCACACCCTCTCCAGCATTTATTGTTCATAGATTTTTTGATGATGGCCATTCTAACTGGTATGAGGTGATAGCTCATTGTGGTTTTGATTTGCATTTCTCTAATGATTAGTGATGTTGAGCATCCTTTCATGTGTTTATTGGCAATCTGTATATCTTCTCTGGAGAAATGTCTATTTAGATCTCTGCCCATTTTTGGATTGGGTTTTTTTTTTTAGATATTGAGCTGCATGAGCTGCCTGCATATTTTGGAAATTAATCCTTTGTCAGTTGCTTCGTTTGCAAATATTTTCCCCTAATCTGAGGGTTGTCTTTTCGTCTTGTTTATGGTTTCCTTTGCTGTGCAAAAGCTTTTAAGTTTCATTAGGTCCCATTTGTTTATTTTTGTTTTTATTTCCATTTCTGTAGGAGGTGGGTCAAGAAGGATCTTGCTGTGATTTATGTCATAGAGTGTTCTGCCTATGAACTCTGTTCCTCTAAGAGTTTTATAGTGTCTGGCCTTACATTTAGGTCTCCAATCCATTTTGAGTTTACTTTTGTGTATGGTGTTAGGGAGTGTTCTAATTTCACTCTTTTACATGTAGCTGTCCAGTTTTCCCAGCACCACTTATTGAAGAGGCTGTCTTTTCTCCATTGTATATTCTTGCCTCCTTTATCAAAGATAAGGTGACCATATGTGTGTGGGTTTATCTCTGGGCTTTCTATCCTGTTCCATTGATCTGTATTTCTGTTTTTGTGCCAGTACCATACTGTCTTGATTACTGTAGCTTTGTAGTATAGTCTGAAGTCAGGGAGCCTGATTCCTCCAGCTCCATTTTTCTTTCTCAAGATTGCTTTGGCTATTCGGGGTCTTTTGTGTTTCCATTACAAATTGTGAATTTTTTTTTTCTAGTTCTGAGAAAAATGCCATTGGTAGTTTGATAGCGATTGCACTGAATCTGTAGATTGCTTTGGGTAGTATAGTCATTTTCACAATGTTGATTCTTCCAATCCAAGAACATGGTATATTTCTCCATCTGTTTGTATCATCTTTAATTTCTTTCATCAGTGTCTTACAGTTTTCTGCATACAGGTCTTTTGTCTCCTTAGGTAGGTTTATTCCTAGATATTTTATTCTTTTTGTTGCAATGGTAAATGGGAGTGTTTTCTTGATTTCACTTTCAGATTTTTCATCATTAGTGTATAGGAATGCAAGAGATTTCTGTGCCTTAATTTTGTATCCTGCTACTCTACCAAATTCATTGATTAGCTCTAGTAGTTTTCTGGTGGCATCTTTAGGATTCTCTATGTCTAGTATCGTGTCATCTGCAAACAGTGACAGTTTTACTTCTTCTCCAATTTGGATTCTTTTTATTTCTTTTTCTTCTCTGATTGCTGTGGCTAAAACTTCCAAAACTATGTTGAATAAGAGTGGTGAGAGTGGGCAACCTTGTCTTGTTCCTGATCTTAGTGGAAATGGTTTCAGTTTTTCACCATTGAGAACGATGTTGGCTGTGGGTTTGTCATATATGGCCTTTATTATGTTGAGATAAGTTCCCTCTATGCCTACTCTCTGGAGTGTTTTTATCATAAATGGGTGTTGAATTTTGTCAAAGCTTTCTCTGCATCTACTGAGATGATCATATGGTTTTTCTCCTTCAATTTGTTAATACAGTTTATCACATTGATTGATTTGCATATATTGGAGAATCCTTGCATTCCTGGGATAAATCCCACTAGATCATGGTGTATGACCCTTTAAATGTGCTTTTGGATTGTTTGCTAGTATTTTGTTGAGGACTTTTGCATCAATGATCATCAGTGATATTGGCCTGTAGTTTTTTTTTGTGACATCTTTGTCTGGTTTTGGTATCAGGGTGATGGTGACCTCATAGAATGAGTTTGGGAGTGTTCCTTCCTCCACTATATTTTGGAAGAGTTTGAGAAGGATAGGTGTTAGCTCTTCTTTAAATGTTTGATAGAATTCGCCTGTGAAGCCATCTGGTCCTGGGCTTTTGTTTGTTGGAAGATTTTTAATCACAGTCTCAATTTCAGTGCTTGTGATTGGTCTGTTTATATTTTCTGTTTCTTTCTGGTTCAGTCTCAGTAGGTTGTGCTTTTCTAAGAATTTGTCCATTTCTTCCAGGTTGTCTGTTTTATTGGCATAGAGTTGCTTGTAGTAATCTTTCATGATCCTTTGTATTTCTGCAGTGTCAGTTTTTGCTTTTCCTTTTTCATTTCTAATTCTGTTGATTTGAGTCTTCTCCCTTTTCCTCTTGATGAGTCTGGCTGATGGTTTATCAATTTTGTTTATCTTCTCAAAGAACCAGCTTTTAGTTTTATTGATCTTAGCTATTGTTTCCTTCATTTCTTTTTCATTTATTTCTGCTCTGATCTTTATGATTTCTTTCCTTCTGCTAACTTTGGGGTTTTTTGTTCTTCTTTCTCTGATTGCTTTAGGTGTAAGGTTAGGTTGTTGATTTGTGTTGTTTCTTGTTTCTTGAGGTAGGATTGTATTGCTGTAAACTTCCCTCTTAGAACTGCTTTTGCTGCATCCCGTAGGTTTTGGTTCGTCATGTTTTCCTTGTCATTTCTTTCTAGGTAGTTTTTGATTTTCTCAGTAACCTCTTGGTTGTTTAGTAGTGTATTGTTTAACCTCCATGTGTTTGTATTTTTAACAGATTTTTTCCTGTGATTATATCTAGTCTCATAGCGTTGTAGTCAGAAAAGATACTTGATACGATTTCCATTTTCTTAAATTTACCAAGGCTTGATTTGTGACCCAAGATATGATCTATCCAGAGAATGTTCCATGAGCACTTGAGAAGAAAGTGTATTCTGTTGTTTTTGGATGGAATGTCCTATAAATATCAATTAAATCCATCTTGTTTAATGTATCACTTAAAGCTTTTGTTTCCTTATTTATTTTCATTTTGGATTACCTGCCCATTTGTGAAAGTGGGATGTTAAAAGTCCCTACTTTTATTGTGTTACTGTTGGTTTCCCCTTTTATGGCTGTTAGCATTTGCCTTAAGTATTGAGGTGCTCCTATGTTGGGTGCATAAATATTTACAATTGTTATATCTTCTGCTTGGATTGGTCCCTTGATCATTGTGTAGTGTCCTTCTTTGTCTCTTGTAATAGTCTTTATTTTAAAGTCTATTTTGTCTGATATGAGAATTGGTACTCCAGCTTTCTTTTGATTTCCATTTGCATGGAACAACTTTTTCCATCGCCTCACTTTCAGTCTGTATGTGTCCCTAGGTCTGAACTGGGTCTCCTGTAGACAGCATATATACAGGTCTTGTTTTTGTATCCATTCAGCCAGTCTGTGTCTTTTGGTTGGAGCATTTAATCCATTTAAATTTTAGGTAGTTATCGATATGTATGTTCCTGTTACCATTTTCTTAATTGTTTTGGGTTTGTTATTGTAGGTCTTTAACTTCTCTTGTGTTTCCTGCCTAGAGAAGTTCCTTTAGCAGTTGTTGTAAAGCTGGTTTGGTGGTGCTGAATTCTCTTAGCTTCTGCTTGTCTGTAAAGGTTTTAATTTCTCCATCAAATGTGAATGAGATCCTTGCTGGGTAGAGTAACCTTGGCTGTAGGATTTTCTCCTTCATCACTTTAAATATGTCCTGCCACTCCCTTCTGGCTTGCAGAATTTCTGCTGAAAGATCAGCTGTTAACCTTATGGGGATTCCCTTGTGTGTTATTTGTTCCTTTTCCGTTGCTGCTTTTAATATTTTTTCTTTGTATTTAATTTTTGATAGTTTGATTAATATGTGTCTTGGCGTGTTTCTCCTTGAGTTTATCCTGTATGGGACTCTCTGTCCTTCCTGGACTTGATTAACTATTTCCTTTCCCATATTAGGAAATTTTCAACTATAATCTCTTCAAATATTTTCTCAGTCCCTTTCTTTTTCTCTTCTTCTTCTGGTATCCCTATAATTCGAATGTTGGTGCGTTTAATGTTGTCCCAGAGGTCTCTGAGACTGTCCTCAGTTCTTTTCATTCTTTTTTCTTTATTTTGCTCTGCAGTAGTTATTTCCACTATTTTATCTTCCAGGTCACTTATGCATTCTTCTGCCTCAGTTATTCTGCTACTGATTCCTTCTGGAGAATTTGTAATTTCATTTATTGTGTTTTTCATCATTGTTTCTTTGCTCTTTAGTTCTTCTGGGTTCTTGTTAAACGTTTCTTGTATTTTCTCCATTCTCTTTCCAAGATTTTGGATCATCTTTACTATCATTATTCTGAATTCTTTTTCAGGTAGACTGCCTATTTCCCCTTCATTTGTGTGGTCTGGTGGGTTTTCCCCTTGCTCCTTCATCTGCTGTGTATTTCTCTGTCTTCTCATTTTGCTTAACTTACTGTGTTTGGGGTCTCCTTTCTGCAGGCTGCAGGTTCGTAATTCCCACTGTTTTTGGTGTCTGCCCCCAGTAGGTAAGGTTGGTTCAGTGGGTTGTGTAGGCTTCCTGGTGGAGGGGACTGGTGCCTGTGTTCTGGTGGATGAGGCTGGATCTTGTCTTTCTGGTGGGCAGGATCACGTCCAGTGGTGTGTTTTGGGGTGTCTGTGACCTTATTATGATTTTAAGCAGCCTCTCTGCTAATGGGTGGGGTTGTGTTCCTGTCTTGCTAGTTGTTTGGCATAGGGTGTCCAGCACTGTAGCTTGCTGGTTGTTGAATGGAGCTGGGTCTTAGCGTTGAGATGGAGATCTCTGAGAGAGCTTTCACCGTTTGATATTATGTGGGGTCAGGAGGTCTCTGGTGGACCTATGTCCTGAGCTCGGCTCTCCCACCTCAGAGGCATGGGCCTGACACCCGGCTGGAGCACCAAGGCTCTGTCAGCCACCCAGCTGGTCTTGCTAAAGCCTGGCCGCCTGCAGCAGCCTGACCAATGGAATATTCAAATTGGAAGTGTTGCCTTAGCGCTGGGTGTTGGAGGAGATCTCTTTCGCTCCTTACCAGAAATAAAAAAGGATGGACAGCTCCAGCCTGAGAGGCTTGTCTGCTCACCCGCTGGGGTGAATGGGGGCTGGGATGGTGGGTTTATTTTTATTTATTTGTTTGTTTAGATTCTTTAGTTTTCCTGCCATCCCAAAGGGGGCAGTCATCAGCATTTACGGAAGTGTTTTGATTTGTCTTCATGTTGGGAAAATACATGATTAGGGGTTGATGTAATGCACAGGAGGAGCATGTTACAGGAATAAGCTTATTCAAGTCATTTCTGATTTGTGTTGGTTTTTTTAAATGCAATATGATTTTTACTCATTTTAAAGCATCCGTAGCGCCAAGAGGACTGTTTGGGAGGAGCCTCCCTTGTCTCCACTTTGATAAGAAAATTGCTCCTCCTGCGACAGCTGACTTCCCACTGCCTGTGATGGGTACAGGGTTGTTCAAAGTGCACGCTCCAAATTCAGCACTCCTTAGCTTCGGAGGGGATTTTGGCTTTAACAGTTATGTGGTTCATCTGTCTCAAGCATTTGTTTTGACTCTAGCTCTTGCTTGCTTTACTTTTTTAAGCTTGGAAAGAAGAAACCCAGAATAGTCTGGGCCTTTACTTCCAAATGGGGGTTTAGACAAAAGTTTAAAAAGGCACTTGCTTTGTAGCACTTGCCTTGGAACCCCCATGTGTGCTGGTAATCACCTCTGTTCCCTCAGACTGCTGGTTGCCAGCCCCTATCCGGCAGGGCCTGTAAACCAGTGCCCCAGCCTTGCTAGGCTATTAGCCACGATTGGCATCTGTCCTGGCATCCCGTGTACTCCAGGTTCCTTAAAGGCCACACGCTCCATTCATTGGGTTTATGCTGCCCACCTGCTCAGGCTCAGTTTCTGTGGGTTCTTCGGGGGATGGGGAAGAGGGGACCTTGTCTGTGCGTTGTTTGGGGTTCCCCGCCTCAGGCCCCCTCTGGTTCATTCTTACATTGGCAGCTGGGAGATCCTGGGCAAGTGCTATAACTTCTCTGTGTTCCAGTTTCCTCCTTGTAAAATGGGCATAAAAAGAGGAGCTACCTGGCATGTAACAAGCTATTACTGAGTAGGGGCCATCTGTGGACTCCGTCTTTACAACCATCCACCCTGGCAGGCCAGCCCCAGTCCTATAAGGCAGGTGTTATGGCTTCATTTTTCAGGTGAGAAAATGGAGGCTTGTAGAAAGGGCAGCCTGTTTGTCGGATGACCCATAGCTGTTACATATCCGAGCAAATCAATTGGGACACCGATGCCAAAGCTTGTGCACTTTCTATGCTGCATACCGTGTGCTTTTCTGCATGCTGAGGAATTCCATGGGCCCTGTCCCAAAGGATTCCCGTCTAGGAATAGCACTGTTTTTTCTGGTGAGGCTCAGGCTGACTCATCCTTGAGTGGGGCCAATAAAGTATTTCCAGGGAATAAACTCTTTCTATTAGCTCACTGGGCCAGGTTATTGAGAACCCCTGCTCACCTTTGACTCCTCAGTTAATTAGAGAATTGGGATCAAGTGCTTCCAGAATTTCCCTGAATTCTCTATTAACTGAGTTAACACAGAGCTTATCAGCTCACGGGTCACACCTCACATGGCTGGAAAAAAGGAAGGGGGTCTTAGACGAATACCAAACTTCAGTCAGACATAGAACATGAAGGGTCATCTCAGTTTGACAAACACAGGAGGAAGTAGCAAAC
Source organism: Stenella coeruleoalba (assembly GCF_951394435.1). Classification (NCBI taxonomy): domain Eukaryota; kingdom Metazoa; phylum Chordata; class Mammalia; order Artiodactyla; family Delphinidae; genus Stenella; species Stenella coeruleoalba. Next base: position 56,822,369 of record NC_137156.1, read on the forward strand.
GGGAAGATAAACTTCACACTCTCCCTGGAGCCCAGCGTTAACCCCTGACCAGATTTGCGGATTTGCTCCTCCCACAGGGCACTGCCTTGGTGGTCAGAGCAAGTTTGGCTCCAGAATAAAGTCGAATGCTGTGTGAATGGGAAGAAGGAGCCTGAAGGCCAAGGAGGCTCACTAACTTCATGATCTGATTTCTTCCTGCCAGCCACACTGCATAGTACAAGCAGGGCTGGAGCTTGGCTCCGCTGGCCAAACTCTCAGGGCCAGGACAGCCGAGGTATGTCTGGAAAAGAGAGGACCTTTGCCAAGGCAAGCATCTCCCATGCCAGGCAGACCAGCAAATAAGCTGCCTCTTGAAGTCCCTTCATCTGAATCCCCGAAGAGCCAAGGCTTGTTGAAGTACTAAGTGCAAACTAGGGAGCTACTGAGTGCCCGGTACTGAGAATATAGAGACGAACATGCAGAAACCAAGTAGGCTTTAATCTTGTGTTCTAAAAAAAAATGTTAATTGATGTTTTTCTGATCCTGAGAGTAATGTGTCTTAGTAAAACAAAAAATTTAGAAAATTTAAACTGAATTACTCAATCTCTGGGGAGAAACCTTGATAGCATTTTATGGAATTGGATGTGTCTGCTAGCCAAGGAAAAGTGGGACTGGGAAAATGGCCAGTTTTGTGAATCTTCTTAAAATAGGGTCCAGAATTTCATATTAAAATTTTTTCTTTTAAGTTTTGATTGGGACTTTACTTGAAAAATGAAACTAAAGATTATGAAAATAAGTTTATGTTATTCTACACGTAACAGCTCTTGTAATAATAATGGTCAAGGATACTTAGACCCAAGGCAAAAGTTTATTTGCTTTATTAGCATCTTTAAAAATAGCAGTGCATTAATTTCTGAAATGAAAGAAGTAACTGAGTCCTGGGTAGGCAGCTTTTGGATGTGAATATTTCTATTATAAGGTAACATTCTTTGCTTCATAGTTTGCCTTTTTTTTTTTAGAACAATCACAGAAAGGTCGTTTTTATGATGGTACATTTTTCCCAAACACTTCTCTTGATCTTTTAAATTTGAAGCCTTATCTTCTCAAGCATCTTAAAGTGTTATCATCCAAGGATAATTTTGACTTCTTCAACAGTTGTTAACTGATCTAACTCTGCCAGATCCAGACTTAATCAGAGGCTTTGAGTGGTTTGAGCAGTTTCTGAGCATCACTTTCATTGATTTCATGAAAGCCTGCACCTTTGCAACAGGTTTTAGTAGATTTGCACTGCATATGAGTTGGATAATCAGATTCTACACTGTCTGGCAATCAGGGCCAAAGGGTAGACAGTCTATTCACTGGTCCACATTCCCCATCAGCTGAGAGCTGGTAATCATAAGTCTTGCAACAGTGCTGAAGGTAAGTTCTCCAAGCTAAAGTCAATGTAAGCAATGATTGAGGCACAGAAGGAATCAGAGCCACGGAGAAGCCTTGTCCCTAGAATCTCTCCCATGTACCTCCTGGTGGGGTACCACATGCCTGGCGGAGGTAAAAAGCACCGTTCCCCCACTAAATCACTATTCCTGATGCTGTCTAAAGCCAGGGCACAGCTAGTTTAGCTACATCACCCCAACATTCATCTTTTAAAGGTTCCCTGAGACTTCTCTGACTACAGGATGCCTGCCTGACTATGGAGTGGGGGTGGAGGTGGGCGGGGGTGGTACCTAGCTCCATAGTGACCCTGTTTTTTAAGGTTATGCCCCAGGCAGGATCTAAAACCAGAGCAAAGGGGGTGCTGATACTGCTTTGAGATTAAGTGCTCCCTGATGGGGGCAGCTATGCTGACTTTATAACCAGTAGTTAGAAAGTTTTTCCTTGGGTTAGTATGGATTTGAACAACATTCGTTAGCATGTGAGGGTTCCCCTCCCATTGCCTCTCCCCACCTGGGAACAAATGCCCAGTACTTTCCAGAAGCTCTCAGTGCCAGCAGCCTCATCTATAAAGAGTATTGTCTGAAGTCAGGTTCACCGGAGAAGAACCTGAGATGGGGATTCCTGGGCAAATGATTTACTGCAGAAATGCTCTTGGGAGAAAAGGAGTGAAGGGAACAGAATGGGGCAGAAGAGAGAGGCAAACAGGTATGTGCTCTCAGCCTAATCCCACGGGGGCTCTGGAACATGAGTTGCACAGCAAGCTGGTCTCACCTTGAGGCAAAGGGGCAGCCTTTTGCACCCATGTCAATCATAGGCTGCAGAGGAAGGGTGTTATAACCTCCCAGGCAAAGCAGCTCCCATTCAGCCAGGGACTGGAAGTCATCTAGTAAAGGGGTTCTGGGTGCAGATCTTGTGCCGTCCACACCAGCAGTCACAGTGTTTGCTGAAGCCCATGCTCTGGGGGCCTCTTTGCCTCATAGCTGCAGTGAAGGGTGGAAAACAGAATTAAAGCCTTTCAGTCAAGGGGACTTACATAGCCATGGGAGGGCTGTTCTGGTGCTGACAGGCGCAGAAGGGTGATCCATGACATTCTTCCCTGTTGCAGCGTCCGGGAGCGCGTGAGTCATGACCATATACTGAGCGCTTTCATTCCTACAGATGTCTTTGGTTTTCACTCTTTTTGCTTGTCCCCCACCCCAAGATCCAACCGGAATTCTGTCATTTCTATTAGACTGAGTAGGGTGGAAGAGAGATGTGGAATAATGCAATAAATGCTGGTTTAAATGTTATTTCCTCGCATTTTGGAATTAACAAAAATAAAGTAGTTCAGCAGTTCTCAGACAATCAAAAGCAGTCTTAGATCAAAGCTGAGTAAACGGAGGTCCCCTCAATTTCCAGAGTAAATTTTTAAAGCCTAGTGAGTCCTTCACATCCATGTAAAACCTGAAGAAGTCTTCGGGGTGATAAATCTTTGAGAACAGATAGACCTTTGACTTAAATTGAAAACCTCTGTCCTGGTTTGAAAGGGATTTCCAGTGAGATATTGAGCTTTGGAACTGGGTTGAGTAATATAATTTATGTATATCCTGGGATGCTCTTGAGAGTAATTACACCAGGACAACAGACATAAACCAAGACTGTCCCAGGGAGTTAAGGTCACCTAGGCTTGAGCTCACTGCCTCTAATGCCCACAGACCAGTTAGCTAGGATTTAGAGTAGCTTGTACTTGGGCCAATTGTGGATATTGTTTCTTGGGTGAGGAATTATAAGGAAGAGGATGGTGACAAGAGGCCACCAACAGTGAATCATTAGGACCAATCTTTGGGCCATGCAGTTCGTGAGACAGCATTTGAGAAATCATTCACTGGTTTTCCTTATTGAGATTGCCGCTGCATGTTCTCAAGATTCCAAGAGCAGCCCCTCACACTGCCCTGTAAATGTCTGTTTCTCTGCTGGAAGATGTCCCCCTTCTAAGCTGTGAGCTCTTCAAGGACAGGGACTAGTGTCATTCAGATCTGTGTCCTCAGTGCTGATCTTGGGAGGTGATGTGATGACTCAGCCACTCAATGGATGCTCAGGGTCCGTTCCAAGTCCTGTGCCATGCCCATATTAGATATGCAAACTTACCTACCACCCACGAGTGTTTGGGGCAAGATGGGTGAAGGAAGCCTTGGAAGAAGGGCTGAGGAAAGGTGTTCCTGACAGTGGGAAAAACTAGGCAAAAGTGTAGAAAGTGTGGAAATGAGACCAAGAAAAGGATATTTGTAGAATAGTGACATATGTGCTCAGAGAGGTAGGGGCCAAATGGATGCCAGTGTTAAGATTTTGAGCTTTATTATGTTCATAATGGAGAGAGGCATTTTAAGAAGATTCCTCAAGCAGCCTGTAGAATGGACGAAAAAAAAGGCAAACTCATAGCAGTGGCTCCCAAAGCATTGCACAGTGGAACACTTACCGTATCACCTACCATGAATTGAAAATGCTTATCTCAGGCCCCACAATCCCAGAGTATACTCAGACCACTGGGGCGTGGCCTGGGAATCTGTATTTTTTAAGGCGATCCCAAACCAATTTTAATGCAGGAGGTCCCAAGCCCACATGAGGGATGCAGACTAAGGTCATGGAGAACAGTTAGAAAACTTAACAGTTACTGAGATCAGTTATCCCCATTAGATATCTAGATTGAATGCTGAAAGATAAGCTACAGTTCCCTTTTATATTTATATATCTCCTATGTTTTATTTCCTTGTATTTCGGGTTGTTTGTGTTGCTGTTGCTTTGTTGCTATTTTCTAAATAAAGTTTTATTGATGTTTAGAAAACAGACAAAAGTACACAAATCATTAGGGGCCCAGCTCAGTGAATTTTCACAATGATCACACCTGAGAACATCCCCAGCACCCCGAGAACTCCCTTCCACTTGCCACCCGCCAATTATTATCTTGACTTCTAATCCCACAGATGAGTTATTTGTTTTTTGTCATTTCTACTTTTTGTGTTTGATAATGTTCATAATATATTAGTGTAACAGTATATGTGTATAACATGTAACTAAGTTGGTATGTTGTGGTAAGTGCTCACATTTTTTTTTTTTCTGATTAGACACACAACTTAAACTTTTTTTATTTCACCCATCTACCTGGAAGTGTGGGTCTGGGCTGAGGTGCAGGTCTTGGAAATTGGAGGAGGGAGCATGGGTGACATTTCAGAGCCAGAATCCACACAGGTTGGTTCCTTTTGGCTGCCGTTGTGTGTTGCAGAGTTGCCAAGGCCCTTGAGAAGATCAGGGCCTTGGTAGGGGAAGGAGGTAGGTTTTAGAGTCAGTCAAGAATGACCTTGGGGGCTTCCCTGGTGGCGCGGTGATTGAGAGTCCGCCTGCCGATGCAGGGGACATGGGTTTGTGCCCCGGTCCGGGAAGATCCCACATGCCGTGGAGTGGCTAGGCCTGTGAGCCATGGCCGCTGAGCCTGCACGTCCGGAGCCTGTGCTCTGCAACAGGAGAGGTCACAACAGTGAGAGGCCGGCGTACCCAAAAAAAAAAAAGAAAAAAAACAAAGAATGACCTTGAGGAAGTCACATGACCTCATTGAACTCCAGCACCCCAGCTTCTAGACATTCAGCCAGTGCTAGTTCTGTTCTGTGCCTTCTCCTTTTCCCATATCTGCAAACATTCTGTCTCCCCTCAGAAGTCTTGATTTGGTCTCAGTGACTCGGAGAGGCCCTGTGGATTATGAAGAGCCTCCTGCTTTTCTTTGACTTTGGTTGTAAACTATGTGTGCAGGTGGTAAGATGGCAGCTGCCCACGGCCCCTTTCCTGGTTTTCTCGTGCCTGTCTGTAGAGTCCAGCCCAGGCCAGCTATGCTGGGAACCCTCTCCTTGCCCTTGCACCCACCCCCACCCTGGGAAGGCTTGCTGAGGGTGCAGCTCAGCCCTCATTGCTTCATGCTGTAGAAGGAATCCCTGTGTTTTCCTTGGTGCGATTTTCTTAGCGTTTATTTTTCCTCAACTAGTAAGGTTTTGAAAGGCAAGATTAGGGTGTGAGCCAGAAAGGCAACTTGGATGCCTTTTAATGCAAACCTAAGGAGGCATCCAGCTCACGTGTGGGCTGTCCCGTTTCTCCAGGAGAGCACTAGGGATCAGAGCCAAAGGGCTGATTAAGAATGAAGAGTGTTCTTACTAATAAGAACCTGCTGTATAAAAAAAACAAAATAAAATACAAAAAAAAATAATTGCTTTAAAAAAAAATCACATTTTTAACTGTTTTTATCCCTACATCTTCCAAACTTTTTGGCCCCAAAACCCTTTTTTAAAATGTAATACCCACAGAACTAATGTTTTACAGAACACAGTTAGGGAAACTCTGATATACAATAACAAACATGATAAAGAAATAAAAAGAATGAAGAGTGGTTTTGTCCTCTGCACTGTCTTCCCAGAGAACCTCTGGCAAGTGTGGCGGCGGGGCGAGTGGGCAGTCAGAGGAGGATGGGGACTTGGCCTGTCAGAGGCTCCTCATTCCAGCACAGCCAACAGTGGCTGTTTTCTGAGAACTTCCCTATAGCAGGACCATGTCTGCTGAAGCCTGGATTTGCCTCCCTGGGGCTCCTCCACACACTTGTCCTGGTGCAGCCAGCCCATCTCTTGGTACTTTTTGTCTTTCAGGAGGAAATGGGCATTTCCTGTGAACTGCTGGAATCGGACTTCCTCAAATGCAGTGTGGGATTCCCTTTCATGAGGTCGAAGTCGAAGGTAAGGGGCAGGGACGGGGCACTTCCTTGGCAGCACCCCCGGCCCTTCCCACCAGCCACTCATTCTGCAACTGCCTCCCCAAGGTTTCGTCCACACCCCACTGCAGCAGGGTGGCCAGCAAAGCCCTGCCTGGGCACAGCCAGCCCTGTCCATGGCCATCTCCAAGTCTGTTCCGGGGCGCCGTGGACATGTGGTCCTTCCCCTTGATCCATGTGACATACCACAGATGTGAGACACATGCCACGGCCTTTGTACTTTGTCAAGCACCATCTGGTTGGCCTCTTAACATTTTATTTTCTGGGACATCCCATGCCACTTTGAGTCCCTGGGACAACATAGGAGAAGATGTGGTCTGGGCTAGTGATCTACAGTCCTGGCTGTCGCCCCCCGGGAACTCAGAATTTTTGAAGAGTCCTCTTAAAATATAAATAATTGTATTGCACTTCATTTTTTCAGAAAAGTACAAGAAAGTACAGTCACTTTGGTATTTATAAGGAGCCAAATTTTCTAAGCTCAAACAGTAATATGGTTTAGCATATTTGGAGATTCATGGAACATTCTAGTATGTGCCATCATTATAAAGAGATGCAAAGACGTAGAAGATATGATTTTTGGAGGTAAAACTAGACTCTAAAAGACCAGTTCTGCCTTTTTAAATGGAAGCTGTTTTCCCTGCTATGATTTGAAGGAAATTTTATATTCCTTTGTCTACCTTTTTTCCCTTCCTAAAAATAAAAAAAAGAAAGTTTAATCCTTTTATCCTGCCTATGTCATAGAATTGGATCATTTTAATCTCTAAGGCTTTTTGGTCTCAGTACGTAGGAGCTGTTTTGCAAAGCAGTTGTGAGAATATTCTAGTAAGGAAGATTTGCTCATTTCTTAGCAAATCACTTGAATCCCTTCGCCTCATTGAACGTACCTGCTCCAAACTGTGGTGGCTCTTATATCTGTGATTCATCAGCCTTTTTTCTGGCTCTGATCCTCATTCTGTCCACATTCATCCCAGGAGAAGGGAAGCCCCAAGTGGTGGCTGCCCTCAGGAAAGCTGGCAGAATATGGGCCGAGTCCTGTGAGATTCCAGGTAGGGTGAGGATGCAGGAGGAGGACCCTGAATGCTGGGCATCATTGCCTGTAGTAAAATATGGCACTCAATGCGCGCGCGCGCGCACACACACACACACACACACACACACACACATTTTATTGAAATCTTTTGAGCAACAGGAAATAGACTTAATTGAAACACTTTAAAAGTAGCCATTTTGGGCTTCCCTGGTGGCGCAGTGGTTGAGAGTCTGCCTGCCGATGCAGGGGACATGGGTTCGTGCCCCCGTCCGGGAAGATCCCACATGCCACGGAGCAGCTGGGCCTGCGAGCCATGGCCGCTGAGCCTGCGCGTCCGGAGCCTGTGCTCTGCAACGGGACAGGCCACAGCAGTGAGAGGCCCGCGTACCGAAAAAAAGAAAAAGTAGACATTTTGTTGTAAAATCCAGCCTCCTTCCCTCAAACCTAAGGTGCGTCTTGCTAGTTTTAAAGATATTTTAAAAGGAAAACTTGTTGCAGATGGATCCAGGATCACTTCCCATAAAGAGAAAGTGAATAAATGAATACAATGAAAATAAAGTAACCTTGACTTCTGGGGCCTTAAATTTTGTTCATTCATTCTCTCTCAAAATAGTCACAGAGCCAACAGAAGTATGGATGTTGGATGTTGGATTTTTTTTCCAGCTTGGCAATGTCACTGCCTTCCTCCACGTGCAAAAGTGAAGGCCTGTAGCAAGGCTGGTCCTGGAGGCAGGGCTCTGGGGGTGAGTCCCTGGAGAAAGCCCCAGAAGCGACCCAGCAGGGATGGGGCTCCCTCTATCCACAGCCTGGCTTGTCCTCCCCTGCCCTCAGACCCTGTGGGTCATCAGGCTCCAGACCACCTGCTAAGCCTCATGACCACACTATCTGCTTACTTCACTGGCCGTATGTTTCTGTCTCTCATGACCAGCCTGCCCAGTCCCTGACCTTCTGTTCTCCCAGGCCTCTGGCTCTCATTTTGGCTTTGTGCTCAAATCTTCTGCTTCTTACCTCACTTTGATCTTTAGAGGGTTTAATTCAGATCTCCTGCCAGTTCAGACTCTCTGCTGCAATGAGACCCTTGACTTTCCCTTCCTTTGGGTCCTCCAGCTCTATTTCCTGTCCTGTCTCCATGCCCCACCCTCACTGTAAGCTGACAGGTCTCACTGCAACAGAAATTTCTGTCTAGAAAGGGATGTCCAGCATCCACTCTAGTTGATGGTCCAAAGTCATGATCCAGTGTTAATTACTTTCAGGTAGCATTTAGTTCAGTAGAATCCAGTGTTGCAAAGTTAGACCATTGCCTAGAATTCTTCATAAAGGAATGAAATGACGTCATAAAGGAACAAATATTTAGATATTAAATAAGTCATAGACTCTCAGAACTTGATGGAATTTAAGGATCATTTTGTCCACCCTCTTCTTTTTTTATTGAAAAGCAAAGAGATCGAGTATCTTGGCCAAGATCACATAGTTTGTGGTAGGGCCTGGCTCTATAAGCCCTGCCCAAGGGGTCCTTCCTGATTCCCACACTTGCCCAGTGTGTATATGGTGAAAACCATTTGCTTGGAGCAGTGTTCCCCGAATCACAGGGTGCCCACCACTGGGAGTACCTGAGATGATTTTGGGTGGCTCATGAGATGATTTTAGGTGATACATGGACATAGCACTAAACCACGTTGACTCTAACAGAAATTTATTACCTTTTCAACACTCTTTCAATCCTAACTTTTTGTGGGAGAAATTCTCTGGTAGCTCTACAATATCTCTAACACCTCCCTATCAGTCGTTAATCTCCCTTTTATCAAAATAGAGCAGACCTTAGGCCCAGAGCCTTCAGCAGGCAACAGAATTCAACATCCCTTTGTTTCCATTATGTTTATTTTTATGATGACCTCCTCTTTATGGCAAGTGATCCTGGATTCCCATCTGTGATAGTGATACAAATTCTTCTCTTTAAAATAGTCTTTAAACAGCAAGAGTGAGGCAATAAAAATACAAAGTACATATCACAGGTGATATGATAAGCAGATGTGGCAAAAACTGGGATGATGGTGTGTGAGTGAAATTTAGGAAGTCTTGGTTTAAGAGTTCAAGTGGGGGCTTCCCTGGTGGCGCAGTGGTTGAGAGTCCGCCTGCCGATGCAGGGGACACGGGTTCGTGCCCCGGTCCGGGAGGATCCCACATGCCGCGGAGCGGCTGGGCCCGTGAGCCATGGCCGCTGAGCCTGCGCGTCCGGAGCCTGTGCTCCGCAACGGGAGAGGCCACGACAGTGAGAGGCCCGCGTACCACAAAAAAAAAAAAAAAAAGAGTTCAAGTGTATCGCTTCCTAACGAAAACCTCAGTTGCTGAAAAGAACAGCGTGCCTCTCGCCAGAGTGGGCTCTGGGTTTTATTGCTAAAGTTGTATCTCTGGCCTGACCGTCAGAGAGAAATGCACACAGAATAAAGCTTGCCGTGCAAATGAGCATCCAGAGGTCATAAACTGCAGAAGATTGTAGTGTTTAAGTTTGGAATGCTGGCTGATGCCAAATGTCACTTTCTTTTCCCATAGTATGAATTCAGCGTGATCTTTGATACAAGCCACCTGTCTGGGGAAGAGGAAGTTCTTAGCTTCATCGTTACTGCTCAGAGGTAAGGGGGATTTAAATTTTTTCCAAAGATGAAAGATTTATGGGACCAAGAAAGGTCATGCCCTGGTCATGCTTTGATGATGATGCCCAAAACGCCGAGGAGGAAGGAACCGCTCAGTGATAAAGCCCCAAACTGCTGCATAGAATCGGGTCTCTCAAGGATGGTGCTTGTCTAGTTCCACTTGTGCAGACACCAGCTCAGAGAGAGCTGGGAAGGACTAGGGGTTCATCCAGTCAGAGGTAAATGATTTTACAGCTGAGGAGAGACAGGCCTGGAGAGGTCAGGATTCCAGCCCAAGCTTATGTGGTTGGTTAGTTCACAAGTGTCCTCTGTGGTCAGTGGCTTCTCATGGATGTACCCCAGCGTCCCTTGATGCGAGGACATGACACCTGCAGCCTGAGGGCCCGGCCAAGCCTGTTGGTGGAGGCCCCCAAGAGATGGTCCTCAAGAGAGGGCTTGTCCTAGGAGCTGAGTGGACAGATAGGGAAGGGCACAGTGCAGTAGTGATGTCTTCCCTCAGGACTGTGCTCCTGCCTCTCTCTCTCCAGTAGAGCCAAGGGTGCTTGAGAGAGACTCTGGGGTCATGAGCTGCCTCCACAAGCCAGAATCCACAGGTGCATTGAAGTACCATCTGGGTAGCCCTTGGCCGATAGCTGGGCTGGAAGGAGAGGTACTTAGGTGGGTGAATAGGGAGATACAAGCTTTGACTGTATAGGCTGGATACCCAGGGCAACCTTTTTATTTGAATTTTTATTTGGAAATGATTTTAAACTTAACAGAAATGTTGCAAAGAATAGTGCAAGGAACTCCTGTATACCCTTTACCCAGATTCACTCAGTCTTGACGCTCTGCCTCATTTATTTTATCATTCTCTTTCTGTGTATGATTTTTTCCACTTAACCATCTGAAAGTAAGTTGCAGACATCATGCCTCTTTACCCATAAGTATCTTCATGTGTTTCCTAAGAATGAGGCCATTCTCTAAAATACCCCCAGTATAGTTATAAAATTCAGGAAAATTAACGCTGATACAATGCTATTATCTAATCTCTAGTCCATGTTCCAGTTGTCCCAAAAATGACTTTGTAGCCACTTTTTTACTGGTCCAGAGTCTGATCAAGGATCAGGCATTCAGTTATCATGTCTTATCTCTAGTTGCCTTAATCTCCAAAACAAACTTTCATGCCAAGGGATCTGAGTCTATCCCAGAGGTGGTCTGGAGATCTGAACCAAATACTGGGAAGCCCAAGGTCAGGCAAGGTCCACAGAAAAAAGGTGAGATAACAAAATCAGGAACCTCATGGCTAATGGAGGCCGGGAAAATGGAAGGCCAGACACTAGATGAGCAGACCATGAAACCAGGGGCTGCAGGTCAACCAGAGAAAGGCGATTGTGCAACCACAGGTTAGCATGTGGCCAAGACTGGAGACCCACTGAATCCGGGGTGCAGAGCGAGGCAAGGGGCTGAGCCTTGTAAAACTAAGGCCCCCACCCACATGGTCACCTCTGAAATGAGGGTGCTCAACCCAAGACTTCCTCCAAGGAGGACTGCACCCTCGGGCACTGAGAAGGAGCTCCTGGTCCCACATTCTGAAAGAGGAGGTCATCTCCCGGACTTTTCAGATGAGCCCCATCGTTCAAGATAACAGGTGCCGGCTCAGCCATCTATCTGACCCCCAGGTAGAGCAAGGGGTCCGGCTCTGGATCGCTCCTCTCAACCCCATTCATGTCCATCAAATGTAAAGCACTGAGCAGAAGCTGAGAGGGAGCGGGATGAATGAATGAGAGAGTCTTCCATCTCAAACCTCATCAAGACAGGGTCAGTCTAGAGACAGAGGCAGACATGGCTCAGTGCAGGAAGTAGGGCAGAACAGCCCAGGGCAGGCACTGTCCCTCACTCATTCTACAAACCTTTGAGCACTTACTACAACCAGCCACTGTGTGAGACAAGGGCAGATACAGCAGGGACCAAAGTTGGTAAAAGCCCTTCTCTTGGGCTCCTATAGTTGCTTCAAGCCTCAAAGCAAATGCACAAATCCATAATCAAAGTGTCTCCTGTCCCATGAAATAATCAAAACTTGATTTCAAGTTAAGGCTTCCTCCCTTCTGCCAGGGCAAGGCTGCAGGAGGGAAGCCTTTCTCCGGGAATAGTCTAGCTTTCCTGCAGTGGTGCTTCTACTGGCCCTTTCCCCCTTTTCCTGAGAGCCCCCCAGGCTCACAGCAGGGGTTGTGAGAGGTAAAAGGCAAACAGGAAAGGTCTTTCTTACCAGGCACTGCTGCAGGCACTCACTCAGTCTGGGTATGCAGAGCTGGCTCCTCCCCTTTGGGGACCCCCTCCGCCCTCCCACTACTGGGGAGGCTCACCTGTGCTTCCTCCCTTACCACATCTTCCAACCTCAGCCTCTAGGCGGCCAAAGATGCCTTCAGTTCCTGCTGCCCAGACTGTGCCCCGGGACAGGACCAAAGGTGACCCTACCCTGGCTCTTGCTTGTAGATCCCACTCAGGAATCTTTGCCCTGACAGTCTCTGGAAAGGTAGGTGATCCGTGTGGAGTCAGGAGGGGAAAGCCAGCAGCCCCCTCCCCTTACATTTCCTGGGCCTGCATCTGACTGTCCTGATCAAGGTCCCCTGAAGCTTAACTTAAAAGGCAGTCACCCTCCCCTGACCACAAACCATTTTCTCCAAAATCTGTCGCCAACAATCCTCCTTTCCCGACTCTGTTACATCCTTGACATTATAGTTTGGGTTGTTGCCACCAGACATAGTAAATCCTGATTTAGTGCTTTCCTCTGAATTTTGGCATCTATTATGCCTCAGCCAAAACTTGCATTTTAACACCCTGTCGTACTCACCCCAGCCTGAGTGATTCTTGAATTTTCACAAAAACACCAATTAGTCAAAGGTTAGACTAAGATTCTTCCCAAGTGCTGAATCTTTCACCATCACCCTTGGTCCATTCTTGCCTCTTACTAATTAATGGCTTTGCCCCCAAAGCCTGAAGTCACTGGGCATTTAGGAGGTTCAGGTCAGGCCCCAACAAATACAACCCAACAGTAGACAGCAGCAGGACTGGTGGGGCAAACACTCAACGAGGCTTTGTTTTATTTTTTCACTGGAGTCCTTCCTCAGTCTCAATGTTATTTAAAACTCACAGAATTAAGATTAATTTTCCTTTGGGAACCACTGTGAAACTGGAAGTATACATTTTCAGAGCCCTTCAATCCACCACCACTGTAGCATATTTTTGCATTTAATGCTGCTTTCTCTATTTTTTTTTTTTTAGCATTTTCCTTAATATCTTAGAGCATGTTCTTTCTCCTAAAAATGAGAGCACAGCACGTCACAGTGGTTGTTTGACCCTCTTTACCTTGTGTTGTCATATCCAGCCTCCACTCCAAAGGTGATGACTTTCTGGCCTTTAGTTCAGCACTAGTGGGACTTAACAAACACTAATTATATCCTACATATTGCAATAGGACATGCAAACCAGATGGAAATAAGAACCACAGTGAATGTTAAAATACAGCCCAGCAGTCCCCCAACTCCTGCACAACTTTCCAGTGCAGCATGGCTCCCGCTGTCTGTCAGGGTAGCACTGCCACAGGAATAATAGCATTTCAACACAGATGACAATTGTCTGAGCTTGCCAGCTTTGAAATCATGCAAGACGTGATTATTTTTTATTCACACTATTTTCAATATCACATCATTCACGTTTACATAAAGCATGGCTGTGATCTAATAGAAACGCAAAGCATAGAGAAGGTAGACTTTGTTCCCACTGCCAGAATCCAGAAGGGCTTCACTGGGGAGGTGGCATTTACACAGAGGAGTCTGGTTTTGGGCTGAAGAAGCCTAGGCACAGTGGTGAGGATGTGCGTGCATGGCACAGCCTACTCTGTCACACCCATGTGACTGGTGGGCATTGAAGTGCATTGGGGATTCCTGACCATCTCAGAGGAAGGGTGGGGGACATACAAGGGCAGTAGAAGGAAGATGAGGCTGAAAGAGGAGATTGGGCTGGTCCACGGAGGGCCTTGAAAGCCTCAACTGCATTCCCCAGGCAGTGGGGAGCCACTGAAAGTTTTTGAAGAGGGGAGTGATACAATGCAATGGCTTGCCCACAGAGCACAAGACTGTTGGATTTAATAAAGGGGGGCAGATGCTTATTCCAACCTGAAAATTCTCATTCTCCTGCTGTTTCTAGAAACCACAGAAAACTCGCCATTGTTGGGCAGATCTATCAGTGTGCTGTCTGGGTCTCTCAACACCTGGAGCAGCTGATATTCATGGGAAGGAACATTTGGGCAGGAAATATGACATGGAAGAGACTTTCCCTTGTCAAAAAGAGGAAACTCCACCTACTTCCCAATCCCATTTAGGGCTAATCAGAGGTGTCAAAGAAGGGGAGCAAACAACACAGAAACTTTATCTACTAGAATCTCATGTCCATAGACCAGTGGTGTTCTGATCTTAGGTGCCCATTGGAATCACCTGGGAGCCTTAAAAACTACCGATGCCTGGTCCACCCTACAGGGATCCTGATCTAATTTGTCTGGGGTGAGATCTGGGCATTGGGATTTTTTTAAAGGTTCATCAAATGATTACTCTGTATAGTCCCTTACTCTATACTAGGCACATTTTCACTCAACACACATCTGTTAAGCACCTACTATTTGCCAGATGCAGTGCTGGGCATATAAGAAAATGCTAATAACTTAATTAAAGAACATCCCTTTATGTACATTAATATTTCTATATAGCATTAGGGAACACCTAGTACTGGTCGCTTAAATAATTAAATATCAGAATCTTCTAATTTCTTGAATCACAGATGTTTAGGAAGCTGTGTTATCTATTAAACTTGCAGCAGAATATTTCAGGCACCCATTTCTCTGCAGACTTTGGTGAAAATCTGGTCTTACTGTCCCAGAGGGCACCCACAGCACTTGATTCCGTACTGTGACGGAAAGATCCTTAAAGCTCCTTATCTTGAAAGCCACAGTTAAAATACCAATCGTCCTTTTCTTCCCGTCACCACCCTTTGAAGATCTCTTGCCTACTTGTGGATTTAGGAGGACAGAAAGTTGAGACTAAACAGTTTCTCAAGAGCTCCTGTCTCAGCAGCCTGGCTCTGCAGACCATGGGAATTATCCCAAGTCACGAGCTTGCAGAATAACTGGGGGCCTTTTGATGTTCAGCCTCTTTATCTCAACTTTGCAACTTCACTCAGTCTGGAGCAGTCACCCGATGACAGATGAGACTGTTGGGCCAGAGCTGCCAGCGGCCACAGGTGGCTGGACAAATGGCAGGGCACGGGGTGGCGCTTCCATCAGGAACCAATTACTCAGACCTGGCAGGATGCTGGGTGAGGGGAGGGAGCAGGCCCGGGCGTTGCCATCCTCCCATCCATTCAGGAGTCACCTCTGGTTTGCCCTGAGCAGTGATTGTACAGCTTTTATTGTCCCCTCTGGGAAAGGAAGGGCAAGGAAGTGAGGCCAGGTGGGCACCTGATCCTGCAGCTTCTGTAAACTGTGATGGATTCACCCCATATGCGGAAGACAGATGAGGAGTCAGGGGTCAGAGTCACAGAGCACCATTGTTTCAGAACAATAGGAGAGAGGAGGAGAGGGGATGTGAGCTGTTGAAGTATGGTTGCATTCAGCACTCGCTGGTGAGGAGAGGAAGGCAGTGGGGGCAGAGGGAGGGCAGGGAGCCGGCAGGAACTCTGCACAGGTTCAGGGAATGATGGGTGGGGAGTGGTGCAGATGAGCTGTGTCCAAACCTCAGCAGGTCTTGTGGACTCTTATGTTCCACCCCTGGAGGGTGAACTTAGCTTTCAACTGGGACCCTTTTGTTCACTCTGTGTGGTAGAACCAGGTGCTGGGTTCAGCACCATATACCCAGTAGCCGTGCTTTTTCCCAAGGTGGTTGCTTCCCTACAATAATGATCACAATATATGTTTGAAATTTCATAAAGTAGTGAAGGGAAACTAGGTCTTCTTTCTCCTCCTTTTCCTCCTCTTCCTCCCTTCCTCTCCTCTTCCTTCTCCCCTCCCTCACTCCCCCAAATCTGGTGTCAGGAGAAGCCATCACAGTGGAAAAGCACGGGTTTTGGAGACTGTCCTGGTTGCTGTGGGTGCTCGGGGCAAGTTACCTAATCTGTCTGAGCTGATTATTACCTGTCAGTGGTGGGTGAGCCCCTCCCTCCGGGGTTACTCTGAGGACCCAGCTCAGTCATGCTGAGGAGTGTGCCTGGCACATGGTAGCCCTCAACAGCATCAGCCCTCTTGTGTTCACCTTTCCAGAATGACCCTGCAAGACTCCCCATTCTGTGCTTCCTCACCCCAAGGGGAAGGCCCGTATGTGAACCTGCTGGAGCCAGAATTCCATAACAGGAACTCCCATGATATTTATCAGGACGGGGTTGGCCAGGACCTCTCTCCTGGGCTTGGTTGTCAGTGGATGATGGGTGATGCCTGTAGATGGGAAATAGCTGCTAAAGTCCAGCAGACCCCTTCCCAGCTGCAGTGCCCTAACCTTGCTGGTCCATTATTCATGGAGCAAGCCTTGCAGAAGCAGCACACACTGTTGGTGCCCACCCATAACCTCTCAGCACTCATCTCCACCACACACGCACTGGACAGCTCCCAGCTCCCAGCACCTGCCTCTCTGCCTGAGGCTTTTTCTGGCCACACACCCCCCCTCACCTGTGCACATAGGGCAGGTGCCAGGGATTTAATGCCCCCTCCCCGCCCCCCAGCAGGCCTCAGGAGTCAGTGGATCAGCTCCCATGGCCTCAGTTAGGGAGACTGGGGTTGGTGCTCAACGCTGCCTCCCAGAGTTCCCTGGCCAGACCGAGCCCAGCTGCCCACAGCCCTGACCTGCTGGATCACGTGCCCTGATTGCCTGCCTTCCTTCCTGTCTCTCTTCTCCACTCCCCACTCATGTCTTTGTGGGGGGAATACAACTGAGACCATAGGGCACTGGGATGCCATACAGGGACCAAAAACAGAGCTGAGGGTAAAAAGGTGCAGAACGGAGACCTGTTGCAGGGAGGGGAGACACCCGCTGTGGGCGGGCTGTGCTGACCAGTGTCCCCTCCTCTCTCCCTGCACAGCGGCAACATGGAGCGCTCAGAGTCCCTGCACGACAACACCCTCACGCTGACAGTGCCGCTGATGCACGAGGTGGACACATCCATCACTGGGTGAGTAGCCGGGACACATCTGCCTGGAGCGGAACACTGTACTTCTCTTATGTTTGCTTGTGTAGCCAGGAGCCAGCAGCCCTGCCACTTCCGCTCCTGCCCAGCTTTGAAATGCAGGATGAAGCTTTAGCTGCAGTGACTCATGTCCTCCTCCCTGATTTTCTCCTCTTTCCCAGCTACCCACCCACCTGGTAGGTAACACAAGAAGTGTGATGACAAATATAAGCCCCATAATTTCTTTGAATATTCTGTACATCTTTCCATGCATCTCTTCCCAGTGCCCACCCCTCCAGAGTGTCATAGGATAGGAGGCAGCTTGATTCCTGGGATTAAAACCTTAGCCAAAGGATCCTGGGCCAGAGGTTACGACCAGATGCATCCCAGTGCCCTGGCTGGCTCCCAGGAAGCCTGGGCTGCTTTCTGATTAGCCTCGAGTCACCGCTGACTTTGCGTGTTTCTGACCCTTCTGCAGAGCCAGCAGGCAGGGCCGATCACAGCAGGCCCACCATCTGCCTGGCTGAAGTCCTTGGCCACTCAATGCTGCTGGCATTGTTGGAAAGCAGGGCTGCAGGCAGGCACCCAAAACAACCCGGGGTGGTTTTCAGCCAAAACCCAGGCCTGGAAAAATGAGAAGTCAGTTCCTGTTTCCGGCTTCAGAAACAGAGCACATACTTCTTTGATAGTGGAAAAAGGATTTGCACAATTAGTTTAGATCAAATGAGGACCTGTTGAACCCTTGCCCCACAGGCAAGCTGAACTTTCTGGAGGTTCAAAGTTTCTCATTTTTCAGTTTTCAAGTGCTTCTGGGTCCCGGCCTTGGCTGGAAGTAAAAAAGTTAATGCGTTGCAGAAGGAACCATCCCTGCAAAGCTCCCCCACTCTGCTGGGTGTCAGGAATGAGTCTCCGGTGGGCGTTCCTGCCTCTTGGCGTTTTTCATCACGTTCTTTAGACATGAGGCATTGGTGGAATATATTTGCAAATTAACACAGATTTGCCTCTGTTCATGGCTCTATTTTTAACCCTGTAGTTTATTTACTTGTCTCCTCAGAGGCACAGTGAGAATATCCCCAGGACCAAGCCCCGTCCTTGGGGGATGAAAGAGAAAACACAGGCTCACTTGATCCCGTTGTCCAGCCCTCAGAGACCTCGTTGTGAGGTGTTAACAGCACCCCCCCACCCCCGCCAGCCCCCCTCCCCCTGCGGACGAAGCCATCAGTTAAACAAACGAGTGAACCGCTGATACTTCCAGGAACATAAGATGGGGCTCATTTAAATGAACCAGCTCTTGCCATTGGGTGGTACTGGGAACTCACTGCAGTTCCAAACTCTAATATACGTTAAGTTGAAAATAGGTGAATTGCTATCCATTCACACTTGGTACCAAAAATCTTACATTATTGTGTTTAGGCAAGTGAGCAGCTTCTAGAATCTCCTCTAGAATCCATTGTTTGTCTGAGAATTTAAGTAAGTCTGGCTTTGTCTAATCTTGGGGTTTGTTTTTGCGGGCAACGTTGAAAGCATCACTACAGAATGAACCGGAATTCTTAATCACATCTTACGTAGCCACTGTTTGAAATCTGAAGAAAAAAGGCTATCACTGAGAGGACTCAACTTTTAATACCTAATTCCTAGTAATTTTGGTAGTCGGAAAATCTTTATTTTTTTTTAAATGAATTTGTCACAGAGTGGGGCTTAGGATGCCAAATATATAATTCATTTAAATTGTCATACTCTTTTTCAATCCACAAAATGTTTTTCAAATGACAAAACAGAACATGCGTAATTTTATAATCCAGTTTAAAAAAAAACAGAAATCAAAGCTACCATCGTCTTCCTCCTCATTTTAAAAATGTAATCCTGGTACATGTTTGTATACGTAGCTTATTGATTTCACCTAAGATGACAAGACATTACTGGAAATGTCTGTTTACAAAGCGTAGGTCTGGCTGTGTCCATTTACAGGAGAGGGAAGGAGCGGTTCCAGAAGGGAAGCGTTTGGTGGAGGACACTGTGGGGAGCCAGGTTCTAGATTAAATAGGGACAGATGTTTGGGTTCTCAGGGTAACAGTGACCCTGGGTTGGGATGACAGATTTCATGCTTTCCTCTTTCAGAATCATGTCTCCAACCTCCTTTGTGTACGGCGAGTCTGTGGACGCATCCAGCTTCATTCAGCTGGAAGACCTGGAGTGTCATTTCCAGCCTCTCAACGTCACCCTTCAGGTATCCACCCCTGGAGACCTTCTCTGTCACTGGGGACCAATGGAAGGGCCCAAGGGATGTGCCTTCTATGAAAGGCAACGAAAGGGCCAGGCTCCTTCCAAGAGAAATTCTTCCCAGCCTGGTTGGCTGGAGGTGTGTGTGTGTGTGTGTGTGTGTGTGTGTGTGTGTGTGTGTGTTTGTTTGTTTTCCATAATTACACACAGAATTAATCCCTTTGCTGTGTGGTACTCTGCTGTGTAGACCCCTCTGCTCTTCAGTATTTGGAGAGAGAGCTGCATGAATGCTCTGAATGCTGAGGCCAGGCCAGCATCCCTGCCCAAATGGCCCTAAAGGACCCCTTTCAGTTCTCCATCATTCTTCACATTGTGGACAGGGTAGCCTCAAGGATTTGCCATGTCCCCTTAATCCTGGACTTCTCCACACTGACTCAGCCAGGAGCCCACTCCTCCCACAGAGGGACAGCCTTTCAGAAGTGGGGTTTTACAAGAGCAAAGCAGTGTGAGCGATGGGAACTCCCCCAGGGGAAACACGCTGCTTTCCCAAAGAACAGAGCTGGCTCTTCCATCACATAAGCACTGTGTCCAGCAGGTCCACTCGGTGTGGACTGTGGACACCGTGAAGGACAGCATCCCACTGGAAGCCAGGGGTGGGCACACTTTTTTTGCAAAGGGCCAGAAGATAAGTATTTAGGCTTCGTGAGCCAGCAACTATGCAACTCTGCTTCTGTAGCATGGAAGCAACCATAGGCCATGCACAAACAAAACTGTAGCTGTGGGCACTGACATTTGAATTTCATATCATTTTCACATATCATGACATGTTCATCTTCTTTTGATTTTTTTTCCCAACCATTTAAAAATATAAAACCATATTAGCTAGCAGTCTGTACAGAAGCAGGTGGAGGGCCAGATCTGGTGTACAGGCCATCATTTGCTGAGCCCTGCTCTAAGTACAGACCCTTCAGGCCAGTGCTGTTCAACAGGAGGGTCTTTGAACACAAAGTTAGAGGGACAGAGCATCATCCAGGCATTATCCTCGATTGACAAATGCGGGAAATGTAGGCCCAGGGGGTAGAGGACATGCTGCAGGGCACAGAGCTGGGAGCAGCCGGGCTGGGGCCAGGACTGGACGGGCATTGCCTGGACACCCCTGTGTAGCTCAGCACCTGCCAGGAGCTGGGGATGAAGTGATGAAGACAGTGTACCATAATCCACATCCCACATCTCTCCAGCTCTAGCTCCCGAAGCCCTCCCCTGCCTCCCCTCCACCCTTCCCCACAGAGAAGATGGTTTCCCGGTCTGGCATCTGCTGCTATGGCCAAATAATTAAAATTTTTTTCCCTGTGGCCACTCCTGGGTGGACCAAGGGGATAACAAATAAAGATGGGGTGAGGGTCTAGAGAGGGAGGCAGTGAAATATTTGTGGTCTCTCACAAACAATGGTCTTCCTTTCTCCAAAGCATTCTCCCAGGCAAGAGGCCTCCAAAGCCATGATGGATAGCACACATCCCAGCTCAGAGAGGAGGTGCCTGCCGGCCAGCTAAGCCCCAACCGTCACACTCTATGTTTGATTTACAGGGAAAAAGGGAAAGATGAGGTTAACCTTTCTTTTGAGACCTTAGAGTGATTGCTGGGAATAGGGCCTCAGTGGTTCTGAATTGCTTCTCAGAATTAGTTTCCTTTTCTCCATTGCTTTTTTGTAATTGGATAGAAAACAGATAAAGGCCAGATGGAGTTATTTCATTTTACTTAAATCATTTTAATTTTAATTACTTACAAATTAAGTAAGTTTAGTTACTTAAACTAAACTTTTGGAGGTGTCTTACAATAAAATATACAGTCAAAAACATTATTGAGAAGGATTCAAATGACACACATCATGTAATGAAAAGGGTATATGCAGAAATTAACACAACACTGTAAAGTAACTATACTTAAGTAAAATAAAATTTTTTTTAAAAGAGGGTATAGATGTTGAAAGGAGAAGGCAAAAAAGAATAACAGTTATACAAAAACGTATTCAGAAGATACACAAAATGTTCTTTTCCCCCTCTTTAAAAAAAGAAAGAAATCTGAGGGCATGTGGTTACATCATGTTTCTCTGAATGCATTTTTGCAGGGAGCTTAAAGTTTCGTATTCAGGCAAAGAGCTTTCTTCTTGTATCCTGACGTAGATACAGGCTAGGGAATAGGGGCACCAGAAATGAGTGATTGGCATGACCCTTAGATTCTCCTCGTGATTATCAGTTGCCTGAGGAAGTACATAGCATTCCGTTCAGGATTAAGAAAGTTGGCTGGATCTGAAAGATAGATAGTGTGTGTCGTTGATTGGAAGGAAATCCTCTTGTGTTAGCAAAGCTGACAGTTTCCTGGAGAATTCTCTGATGACTAATTTTCTGGTATAACTGTCATTAGTCTGACCATCCTGCAGGAAAGCCACTGACCAGGTTGATGGTGATAGTGACCCCCAGAAAAAGGTAGAGATAGTGGGGGAGAATGGGGTCAGGGATATGGGTAAAATTCTGTTTCCTTATTCTGGCAACATCCTTCCTGAAGAAAAGCACAAGTCTTTCCATATAAAGGTATTTTTTCTGTGTCTTTTCAAAGCTAATATTCAACAAGCTGCGTCATTGTTTAAAGACTCCACTGCAAATGCTGATGGGAGAAAGGCAGAGATATTAGTCTTGGACCTGGTTTCAAAGTTTCATCAGAGTTTTCTTAACAGAGATGTAATAATTTGTTGACCATTGATAGTTGGCTGTTTGGGTTTTTTTTGCATCATCAGTCATTTCCCTCACCTGAAAAATGATGAAAAATAATACAGATGTTACACAAGAACATTTGCAGAGAGTCAGACGTTAAGACATTTGTTAAAAATAAATAAGGTAATATAAGCTCTCCCATCCATCTGGTTTTGATGGGTGAAATCATGCAAAACAAAATCATCATCTTCTTTTCTTCCCCCTACTTGTGCTTTAATTGGAATTTCCCAGACAGGTCAATAGGTTTCTCTTCAATTCTGTGCTCTCACGTTTCACTTCAAATTAGCTATTTCCATCATGGTTGGAAATTCCTTCCTTTTCTTGTGCCTTAGGGTTGTTGTTATGGGTGAATTGTGTTCTTTCTGAATTAAGAGTTGCCAACAACTGCTCATCCACTCAACCATTTTTTGTGTCTGTTCTCTGAAGCAGATCTCACTATTGCAAAAAACGAAAACATGCTTTTCTAGGGAAGAGCTTGCTGGAGCTAGATCCTTATACGTTCTGTCAAGTGTGAAGACCCGGTGACTTGTCCAACCCGTCTCCTGGCTCTGCCCTTCTGACCTCAGCTTCAGAGATGCCCTGAATCCCTGAATTCTCTCTTTAGTCCCCAGGCCACCAAGCAGTGTTTCATTTCTTCCTCTCTCCTGCTCCTACCCATCTTTTTTTTTTTTTTAAATAATGTCTCATATACATTATTGATACTATGTATAAAATAGACAATTGATGGGAACCTACTGTATAGCACAGGGAACTCTGCCTAATGCACTGTGGTAACCTAAATGGGAGGGAAGTCCAAAAGGGAGGGGTCATCTGTATGTGTATGGCTGATTCATTTTGTTGTGCAGCGGAGGCTAGGACAACATTGTAAAGCAACCGTACTCCAATAAAAATTAATTTCAAAAAATAACATCTTTGAGACACATACCTTAGAGTTTACCTGTTTAAAGTGCGCAATGCAATGACTTTTTCCACAATTCTGTTTATACAGAATTGTGCAGCTGTCACCATAATCTAATTTTAGAACATTTTCATCACCCAAAAAGAAACTCCATACCCATTAGCAGTCATTCCCTGTATTAGTTTCCTATTGCTGCTGTAACAAATTACTGTGAACTTTATGCCAAATTTATTATCTTACAGTTCTGGAGGACAGAAGTCTGAAAAGGTTTCATTGGGCTAAAAGCAAGGTGTCAGCAGGGCTGCGTTCCTTTCTGGAGGTTCTAGGGAAGAATCTGTTTTCTTACCTTTTCCAGCTTCTAGAGGCTGCTGCATTCTTTGGCTCATGGCCCCTTTCATCTTCAAAGCCAACAATGGCCAGTTGGATCTCTTTCACAATACATCTCCCTGATTCTGACTCTGTCTCCCACTTCCCTATATAAGGACGCTTGCCATTACATTGCACCCACCTGGATAATCCAAGGTCATCTCTCGATTTTAAAGTCAGCTGACTAGCAACCTGAAATCCCCCTTGCCATGTAATATAGTCAGTTTCCACGGATTAGGACATGGACATCTTTGGGAAGCCATTCTTCTGCCTGCCACACTTCTCATTCCCCCTTCCCCCCAGCCCTAGGCAACCACTAATCTGCTTTCTATCTCTACACATCTACCCATCTCTTTTACTCTCCTTCATCTTCCGTTTCTTCCTTCAGTTTCATGTTCAGCCTTTGCTCCATCTCCTTTCCTGTATCGGTCTTTTTGTGGCCGCCATCTTTTCTCTCATTTCTCAGGAGATAATGGGCTGCTGGAAACAGAAAATAAGGAGGACTGTGGTGGGAATGAGAGGGGTAAAGTTTACAGGACCAAATGCTGGGACAGAAAAGAGGTGCACAGGTGTCATCAAACAGTATTAGCAAGTGATAAGCTGTAAGTTATAGAGAAACCAAACCAGCTAGATAGTATAGTACAACAGCCCTTTCTGTAAGTTAGGTCATTTGGTTTGGGGACAACCCACTTTTTCTTTGAGGGTCTCAGTTACCTCAAACTGTAAAAGGAAAGGCATTGGACCAGATAAGTGGTTCTCAAAGTATGTTTCCTGGGCCAGCAACATCAGCATCTCCTGGGAACTCATTAGAAATACAAATCCTTTAGCCTCCACCCACCCCCTCCCAACCAGACCTACAACTGCAGAAACTCTGGACATGACCTTGCCCCAGTCTATGTTTTGACAAGCCCATCTGATTGTTCTGATATGTGTTAAAGTTTCAGAAATACTAGTCTAGATTATTCCTGAATCCTCACCAAGTGTAATAGTCTATGAGTAAATTTCCAGGTGTGTAAAAAGAAATATAATTTTTAGCTGGAAGAATACAAGAAAATGCTAAAGGGAAAGAAGGTAATTTGAAGGTTTGGGGATGTTAAATGCATATTTGAAAAATTTCTATTTCATTGAAATCTCTCATTTGATATTTCACTTCACTTCAAGTCATGAGCTTCTGTATCCTTCTGTATCTCTGTGTATCATTTCAAAGGATTTTAGAGTATATATTGCAGGACGTGAAATGAAGATCTCTATTTCTATTAAAACTTGCCATGTGTGTCTCATACCCACAGGTCTATAACACTGGGCCAAGCACCCTTCCTGGGTCATCTGTCAGCATCTCTTTCCCCAGTCGTCTGTCACCTGGAGGAGCTGAGATGTTTCATGTGCAGGAGATGGTGGTGAGTTCTCATTTGTTTTCACACTTGCTTTCAGGCTCAAGCCAGCCCATTCACATTTTGTATGCCACCCAAGAGCCCAGAAAGGTTAACTCATTCTACCTTTGGAAACATACCTGGAGAAGCCAGGAGACCTGCAACACCTGGATTTCTACATTGAGACAGCTTGGTTCATGCCATGAGAAGACCTCTTTGGGGATGGGCAAGTGTCAGTTATGAACCTGACTTCTGGGATGGACTTTACTGGCTCTGGGAACCGCCAGCAACTGTCTGTAGTCTTGTGCGTATCTGAATGTGTTTTTCTAAGGGGAAGATCCCCAGCACTCATAAAGATTCTCATAGGGCCACTGATGCCTGGAGGGTGAAGGATTCGTTCATAAGACAGAAGTATAGGTTGAAACTCAAGGTCATGTGCAGAATATGCCATTCAACGTGATCCTAAGTCAGCTGTAGATGATTTTCTCTCAACTAGGATATGATCGTTCCGCCTACCTCCTTGGCTTCTAGGACATCACATTCCCTTGGCTTCTCCTTTGTCACTGGTTTTCTCCTCATCTCCCCAACTTCTACAGGGCCCAGGGTCTCCTTTTTACCATCCTTAATCTTAGAGATCTCCCCCAGACTCATGGCTTTATATTCAGTCTGTGCTGATGACACCAGATGTTTCTCTCTCTAGCCCAGATCTCTCCCATGAATCCCAGACTTTGACAGTTAACTACCTTCAGGCCATCTCTCCCTGGATGCCTAACAGGAATCTCAGTCTTCTGCACAGCTGAACTCTCAACAGTATCCCTTCAAACCTGCTTCCCCCCATGACCTTCTGCATCTCAGCAAACAGCTACTAAGTCCTTCCAATTGCTTGAGTCACCCTTGACGCCTTTTCCCCACAGTTCACATCTGATCTGTCAGAAAATCTGATGTCTCTGCCCTCTCAACAAATCAGAATATTACCGCATTTGACCCTTCTACTGCCAGCACCCTGGCCCAAGGCACTGTCATCTGTCATCTGGGTTATTGCAGTGGCCCCCTCACTCGGGTCCCTGCTCCTGCCTTGGCATCCCTGCCATCTGTTCTTGCCGCAGTGGCAGAGCCAGCCTTCCAAAATCTAAGTCAGGTCATGTCATCCTCTGCTCAAAACCCTCCAGTGTCTCACTTACCCCACAGATTCTTCCAGCACCTCAGCCAGCCTCACAGCCTGTCTCTTGCCCCTCTCTGACCTCTCCTCCTCCTCCTCCTCTTCGCCACTCTCTCTACTGCAGTCATCCTGCCTCCTTGCTGGCCCTAGAGCATGGCAGATACTCTCCCACCTCCTGAATTTTGCACTGGATCTTCCCTCTACCCAGCACGCCCTCCCCCAGAGAGCCACGTGACCTCCGCCCTCACATCCTCCCAGTGCTTACTCAGATATCACCTCCTCAGAGAGGCCCTCCCTGAACAGCCTTTGTCCCAGCACCCCTCATCCCCTTTTCCTGCTTGTGTTTCACCATCACCGTCATCACCAGCTGACATACCATGTATTTCCCTATTTGACCAGATTATCTGCCTCCTCCTGGCCCCATACAGTGTAAGGATGGGGATTTCTGTCTGCTCACTACTGTATTTCCAGGGCCTCCTATATGCAATGCTTGGCATATATTATATGCTCAATCAATATTTGATATTGGACTGAAAGAAAAAACCCACAGTATAAAACAAAAGAAAGAGTCGTTTACTCTTTCTACATGAATTCAGGAAAAGTTTCATGCTGATATAAATCGCCTCAGTGTGCCTGAGAGTCTGGAGTGGCTGGGCGTGAGGGTGACCCCTCCTGGGAGGGAGGGTGCTTGATGGTTGAGAGTCACTACATAAGGAGAGGGAGTGTGGTCCACGTTGAGGGCACCACTGACTTGTTCCTTTTGCACGGGCACGTGAGGGACAGCTAGCCAGACAAAGGGACAGCCTCTCCATGGATAGCTTGAAAATCAGGGCAGCAAGACCCATGGCATGTGACACATCTGAGCCCACAGGAGGCTCAGAAAGCATCATGTGATGGCGATGATGGTCTCCTGCATTGCTATCTTCTTGGGTCACGTGGGCTGAAACCCTGGACCATGGGAAATGTTGAACGCAGAATATGTGCCCCTCCTGGCTTGCCTGCTTGGCCGTCCCCACTGCTCACGGTATTCCATTCCTGCTCCACAAAGTGTCCGTGCCTGGGCGCTCTGCTGAAACAGCGGTAGAAAAGCCCCTGGTGTTCTGCACCTACAGCTACCACGGTTTGAGCTTAGCGTGAGGTTCCTGCCACCCACATGCTCCCATCTGCCTCCTTACATAATGTTCATCTCACCAGCCACTCCACCTTGTCCCCACAGCTAGGGATGCTTTC
Organism: Stenella coeruleoalba; assembly: GCF_951394435.1. Taxonomy (NCBI): domain Eukaryota; kingdom Metazoa; phylum Chordata; class Mammalia; order Artiodactyla; family Delphinidae; genus Stenella; species Stenella coeruleoalba. The sequence continues at coordinate 56,849,439 of NC_137156.1, forward strand.
CTCACAGAGCATGTTCTATGAGCCGTTCACATAAACATCTATAATGTTGTAGAGAAAAATGCTCCCCCATGGACAAAATTATTTATTGAACAAAACAGGAAATGTAAGTCACTCAGATTCTGGAAGTATCTCAGCACGAAGTCCACCCCCTTTTCTCTTTACTGATCATCCGACCGAGCAGGAGCCACTCGAAAGGACTTTGGGACGTGTTTATAAATAGCTGGCTTGGCGGGAAGGCATGAGAAATGGTTTTTCTGACGATATGCAGAACTGCCTGACTGATCATCCAGCTGAGTGGACTCTTGAAAACCCAAGTGCTGTGAGCTGCCTGCATTCCGTTCTCTGAGTTCTCAGAAGCAGACCCTTTGGATTTTCAATACGGTACTGAGAATTTTCAAAAGTATGTAACAATTCTTAAGGACAGCCAAGCCTTTGCTTGGATACTCCAGCCCGTGTTGAGGCCCTTGGCGTTTGTGTGGTATGGAAAATCAAACTCACTGGCAAATTCTCACTAAGCAAGTAGTGAAGCACTGTGTTCTCATGGACAGTCATCACTGGAGACCAGAATGATGATGCGACTAGAAATGTAAAAGCCAGTGCATGATGGATGCAGTGATGAGGCAAGAGTCCCAGGTACTGTTTCAGAGGCTGGTGGGCAGCACACCCTCTACCCTAAAGCCCACAGGGCTGAGAGCAAGGGCGTCCTGCAGCTCAGCCAGGTTCCCAGCCTCGGCCCCTCCCTTGCTCAGCAGCGCCCGAGAATGCCTACTGGGGCAGGTCATACAGCTCGTGACGTCCTCCACTCTGGCCTTTTGGGACTTTGAATAGAGTGGGGCTCTTGTTCTGGGTATTTAGGTGGTTTGGTGCAAGTCAGACTCACTCCTGTTAGGAGAAACCAGTACTCCTTCCTTGTATTACACTAGGAGGGGCCCCTAAGGCCTGGTGGCATCCCCCCATACCTCAGCCACCACCATCCCCTAGTCTTGGATAGGCCCCTGGGCAGCCAGGAGCCAGCTACCTCCTCAGCCAGCTGAAGCCCAGGAGCAGAGAGCAGACATTGAGAGAGGACGTATCTGCCATCCCTCCCCACACACCACGGGACCCTCAGATTGTTTCTCTGCCTTCAACAGTGCCCGTGGTATCCATCATCTGTATAGATTGCTGAGGGTGGGCATACTGGCTGACCCCACGGGTCTGAGCTATCACCCCACCTAAGGCCCCGACTCTGCAACACAGTTTTCTAACTGTTGGTTCAGAATTCATTCAGAAGTATCAGGGGCTGCAGCCAGGGTCCCTGGACAGGACAGGCCTGCCTCTACATTTCACCAGAGAGTCTTTTGTTCTCCCAAAGTGTTTTTTGAGGTCAAGCTGCCTGTGAGTGGAGAGTGTCTTTGCTTACGTGGGAGAGATTAGTATAGGAAACCTAGTGCAGTGAGACTCCTTTCTATGTCCACCCAGCTGAGGTTCCTGGTCTCCTTCCCTTAGAGCAAGTGTTCCGAGCCCCACCACCCTGCTTGTGTTTTATTTAGAAACAGCTTTGGTGGTGGCCTGAGGAACGACCTGCAGTTTCCATTGCCTGCCACCCACTGGGGTTGTGCCGAGTCCTGTGGGGACGCTCGACTCCCCACAGCACAGCCAAAGCATGGGCAGGCCACCACGACCCTAGAGACCATCAGGAGGCCTAGTAGGGAGGACCATGAAAATAACAGAGAGTGAGAGAGGGGAAGAATGACAGACTTCTCCGGCCCATCTAAAATAAGAATCATCACAGGGACTTCCCTGGCAGGCCAGTGGTTAAGACTCCGCACTTCCACTGCAGGGGGCCCGAGTTCGATCCCTAGTTGGGGAACTAAGATCCCACATGCCGCGCAGTGTGGCCGAAAAATAAATAAATAAATAAAATAAAGATGAATAACTAAGTTATAACAGAGTAGACATTTCCCCAAGAGATACAGTGCATGTTGATAGTTGAAGTGATAAAGATAAATAAATAAAATAAAAATCATCACAAGTGCTAGATCATCCTTGATTTATTCTGCAGACACTGGCAGAGAAAGCACCAATGACGTTCCAGGCTCTACTAAGAGGAATAAATCATGCAACACTGGCAGAAATTCAGTCTAGCAGGAGGCAGATCTGTGAAATGTAATTGCAGTGCCATGTACCAAATGCAGTCATGGAGGCACACCCAGACCCAGGGATGTACAGAGGTATGGACCCCACCCTGGGGAGGGGACAGCAAATGCTTCACAGAGCAGGCTTTTGGAGTCAGGACTTAGGGGATGTGTAGATGTTCACCAGGAGAACACGTGATGAGATCATTCCAGACAGAGGGAGTGGTCAGCATGTGTAGGAGTACAGTGGAGGCCCTACCTGGTTCTCCATTCTCTCTGCCCACCTCTTATAGGTGACTGTTCTCTGCGCCTTCTGCAGGGCGTACAGCAAATGGATTTCTTGGCAGTGTGACAGGGAGTGCTAAACCACTGTCATTTCCCGTGACAGTTGATGAGGTTCTGGGGTGCATCATTCCTTCTGAGGTGTATCATCTGTGTTTGCTCATGGACCCGCACCTTCATTTCTCTTGACTTAGGATTAGGGAAGGCCAGGCGCCCTGCTCCCCAAGGCTAAGCACACGTCGTAGACGTTGCCGGCAAATGATCAGGCTGCTGCAGGGGAGAGTGGCTTCTGTGGGCCTGACTACCCGTGTGAGACAAGCCATAGGCACTTGCTTCTGAGAGAAGGTTCCTGTTTGGATTGAGGATACAGCTTCTCTCACACAGCTTGATAGGAACCTGCCTGGAAAATGTAACGACCTCACTTTGTTGTGGGCCTGCTGCAGAGATGGGCCTTTTAGCAGAGACCCTGAGCACAGGCAGGCCTAAGAGAGGGCCAAGGTAGCACATGTGTCAAGCTTTATGGCTCATGAAGGCAAGACCTTTTGAACTTGGGTGGGATCCTGCTCCAAACTTAAGTTTACTCACAGGGGATGAAGGTTCAGGGGGAAGGATGGGAGGTCGTCTCAGGGCTCAAGCTTCAGGTGTTGACACTGAAAACCTGTCTGTGAGCAACTTTCTGACACTGGAGAAGGAGTCTTAGGGGTTTGGCTTCTAATAATATGCAGGAAGAAAAAAGTCATAAATGACTTACAGAGAGCGAAGGACTGGAACTTTATTCCAGGTGAAAGTCCTGGGTCTTTGAAAAAACTCTAAAAGTAATCTAGAAGAAACATGAAATGAATACCATACCCTTCTTTCTTCCTTCTGCAAAACTATCTGAAAAGGCTTACCTCTCTGGTTTGTTCTGTCCCTACTATTGGGCAGTGATTCTAAAGAACTGACATGATTTCCAGGAAGTAAAATTGGGTGGGAATGAAGGATAATATTCCAAGGAGACACATCAATAACTTTGCCGTAGGGTACCATTAGGATATTGATATCAATATAATATCAATACCAGTATTCATTAGAATATCCAAGTTGGTAGCAAGACTTATATCTTAGTAAATTGTAACCTCCCCCCTCCCCCCCGCCAGTGCGTGTGCACCACACAGGGATGCCCATGATCTAATTTCTGCCAAAATGAGTCAGTTGATACTGGAATCTTAATTAATTTGTGATGAGGATCTCCATATCCCTATGAAGAAAAGATGCACCTGATATATCAGTGACCACACAGTAGCTTAAACTTAGAAATGGAGGACTGAATTGTTTTCCCCAAGGATGATCTGGGGAAGACAGATCTGCTTAATGAAAGCGGTGTTGGGACCATCAAATTGATCACATTTGATCAAAGGCTAAAGAGTGAAAAAATTTCTCCTGAATAACTAACAAAAAATGAATACCACTTAGTGCTGTCCTGAGGCTTTAGTGGCTTTTTTTATGTGCTGTTAAATTTAATCCACACAGCAGCTCCATAAGGTAAGGTCATTATCCCAAGTTAAGGAACCAGAACTCAAAGACTTGCCCAACATCACACAGCTAGTAAGTAATAGAGCTGGGTTTGTAGTCAGATCTACTTCCCCCTGTACTACTGTGCACACCCCTCCTGGGCGCACTGCCCACTCCCCAGTCACCAGAGGCAGACTCAGTCAACAGAACAGACAGAAGATGAGCAGACCACCAAGAATCACCCACTTAGCATCTACCCCAGGACAGTGAGGCACCAACTGCTATCAAAAGAATTACTAACACCAGAGGGTATATTAACGAGGCAAACAGAAGAAGATTTTAGGATGAACAAGACTGATGTCTTCAGAGAGATGCAAAAAGACAGTATTCGCATGAAATAGAATAAACAAGAGTTTTGTAAATTTAAAATTTTGATCATTCGAATAAAAACCTTAGTATATTAGCTGTGTAGTAGAATGGATATAAAAGAGTAAAGTAGTGGACTGGAAACTTGAGGAATTTCTCAAGAATGTAGTACAAAAAGACCCAAAAAAGGCCAGTTAAACTTTTAACAATCTGGAATGAAGATCCAAATGCTCTCAATATAAGAGTTAGGAGGCTGGCAAGATGGAAGTGAAAGCAAGCCAAGATTCTTGTCTTGTTTGGGGGAAAAGTTTGTGTACCAATTAACTCAAGGCTTTGATAAAAGTAAAGTTTAAACATGCAAAAATTTTAATGGCAACTTAGAAGAATAAAAGCAATGTAGGACATCCAAACCACTAAAGAATAAGAAGCACTTAAAAAGAAAGAACTCATGAATAAGCAGGTGAAGGAGAAACAAAATTTTTACATGTATATATATATGAGATGACAAGAATAAATCCAAATATATCAATAATCAGAATAACTGAGAATGAATTAAATGCCTTAGTGAAAGACAGACTTTCAGATGTGGTTTTTTTTTGACCCAGGCGTAAGTTACTTGTAAGAGACACACCTTTAAAAATGACCCATAATATAAGGCATTCAAAAAAAAATAAGGCAAATGCTAACAAAAAGAAAACAGGCATAAGAATATTAATAACAAACAAAATAGAATTGAAGCAAAAAATTGTTAAACAGGGCCCAAAAATGTATTCCAGAATTATTAAAGATACAATCCAGGGCTTCCCTGGTGGTGCAGTGGTTGAGAGTCCGCCTGCCAATGCAGGGGACACGGATTCGTGCCCCGGTCCAGGAAGATCCCACATGCCGTGGAGTGGCTGGGCCCGTGAGCCATGGCCACTGAGCCTGAGTGTCCGGAGCCTGTGCTCCGCAACGGGAGAGGCCACAACAGTGAGAGGCTCGCGTACCGCAAAAAAAAAAAAAAAAAAAAAAAGATACAATCCAATGATTATTTGTAATATAAATGAATTTTTACATAACCAATCACATAGCTATAAAAAACATATAAAGTAATACCTGACAGAAAAACAAGGAGAAATTTACACATTCACAGTTACTGCAGGAAAATTTAATACACTTTCCTCAAAAATCATGAGTATTTGAATAATGCAGCTAACAATTGTGATCTCTTAGAGAGAGAAAAACCAAAATGAGTCAGAATGTCTGGGTTTCATTAGTATTTGCCTGCTTACCAGCTTTTGGTAACCTTGAGGAAGTCACCTAAATTCTCCAAGCTTATTTTCCTCCTGTGAAATGGACTATCTACTTCACATGGTGAGGATGGAAGAAGTTAATGTATATGGAGCAATTAGTAGAGTTCCTAGTATGTAAATAAGGGAATGCACATTCTTTTCAAACATATGTGAACATTCACAAATTACCCACGTATTGCACCACAAAAGCAAATCCCAATAGAATTTCAAAAGTAAAAGTAATACAAGCCACATTCTCAGACCACAATGCAATAAACTTGGAAGTTGACAACAAAAGTTTAGCCAAACAACCAACCAAAAACAGAACTACTTGGGAATTTTTAAACACCATCTTAATTTACTTTTTAGATAAAAAAGAAATCAAAGAGGAAGGGATAAACAAATTAGAAATGAAAGACAGTGAAAGCTTGTTCATATCAAAACTAATGGTTGTAGACAAAACCCACACAGAAGAAAATGTCACTACTCATATACAGAAAACAGGAAAGACTGAAAATAAGTGACCTAAATTGACAGCAAGAGCTAGTAAAATGACAATAAAATAAATTCAACTATAAGAAAGTAAAGTGAAGATATCATTGAAGATAAAGCAAAAGTCGTGAAATGGAAAAAGATCAAAAGTATCCTACATCAATAAAACTAAAAACGGGGGCTTTTTTTTGTCCAGTAAAATAGATGAACCTACAGCAGATTTGATCAGGAAATGAAAAAGAGTGGTAATGCCAAAAAACAACCCTAGAAATGATCAAAGAACTACACACACATGGAGCAGATTTTTAAATTATAAGATATTATTTTCACAATATAATGCCCACAAATATAAAAAGCCTAAAAGAAGTGTTATGAGGTAAAAAATCCAACTAGACCAATTACCTCAGGAAAAAATATGAGTAGTATACAGACATCAGATTATAATGCTGTACACCTGAAACTTATATAATTAAAGAAAAATGAAGTGTAGTCAAAGACTTGTGCCTTGAAAAAGCACAAGACCCAGGTAGCTATTTAGGTAAGCTCTACCAAGCTTTCGAGGAACAGATAGTTTCTTTGTTATATAAGCTGTTCGAGAGAGTAGAAAAAGATGGAACAGCTCATTCTAGAATACTAACCTAACCATTATTCCAAAACTAGAAATGGAGAATGGGCACCAACACAAGAAAGGAAACTGCAGGCCAACTCACTTTGAAAACAGATACAAAAATTCTAAATAAATGTTTGCAAATCAATTCCTTTTAGAAGAATCTATCCTGAGTAAAGAAGGATGTAATCCAGGAATGCTAGGTTGATTCTCCATAAAGAAATTAACATTATTCATTCTATTAATAGTTAAGGGATGAAAGATGATATAACCAGATGGTTGTCTTGATGAGGGCTTCTAAAAAGTCAAAAATTAAATTTAACATCCACTTTTTTTTTTTTTTAACTTCTAGTAAGGAAGGCATGGAAGGGAACTTCCTCAGCTTGACAAAGGTCCCCTATCAGAACCTATAGAAAACTCCAACCTGATGCTGGAACATTAGGAGCTGTCCCACCTGTGGAGTGGAGGCATGAGTTCCTGCTTTTGTCTCTCCAGTTTAGCAGTGTTGGATGTTATAGGAATAAAAAGAAATGAATAACCTTTATTGTCAAGAAAGAAACCAAAGTATCCCTATTGCAAACAACGTTATTGTCTCCCTAGAAAATCCAAGAGAATCAATTGACTCAATATGAGGCTTTGTGAATGCCACAAGTAAAAGCTTGGGCACACTTATAAACTGCCTGACCTTTGAATGCATTCCCCAAGCCACACACAGGTCTATCGGCTAAGGGTGGAAGCCTTACTGGATCAAGGTATTTCTGTGCAGCCTCTGACCAAACATTGACTGATCATTAAGCTATACTGATCCAGGACAACCTCTAGGAAACCAGGTTTAAAAATAAAAACAAGTGTAGGGCTTCCCTGGTGGCGCAGTGGTTGAGAGTCCACCTGCCGATGCAGGGGACATGGGTTCGTGCCCCGGTCTGGGAAGATCCCACATGCCGCAGAGCAGCTGGGCCCGTGAGCCATGGCCTCTGAGCCTGCGCGTCCGGAGCCTGTGCTCCGCAATCGGAGAGGCCACAACAGTGAGAGGCCCGCGTACCGCAAAAAAAAAAAAAAAAAAATAAAAACAAGTGTAGAAAAAACTACTGAGCAGAGACATTAGAGGCTACACACTTCATGAAAAACAGGCTCCACAGAATAGTCCTGGCAAGTCAGTAAACAAACAAGCAAAACCAAAAAAGAACTGAAAAGAGAATACAGCCATCCCTCAGTATCTGTGGAGGATTGATTCCAGGACTGCCCTATGGATACCAAACTCTGTGGATGCTCAAGTCCCTTATATAAAATGGCATAGTATTTGCCTATAACCTACACACTTCCTACCATATTCTTTAAATAATCTCTAGGTTATTTATAATAACTAATACAAAGTAAATGCTATGTAATAAATAGTTGTAAATACAATGTAAATGCTACATAAATAGTTGCTGGAAGGCAACAAATTCAAGCTTTGCTTTTTGGAACTTTCTGGAATTTTTTTTCCCAAATATTTTCGATCTGTGGTTGATTGGATCCACAGATGCAGAACCTGTGGGTAAGAAGGGTCAACTGTAAAGAAAAACAAGTAAAACCTCAGAGACCTGGGGACACCATAAAGCATAACAAAATACACATATTTAGAGTTCCAGAGGAGAGGATAGAGAAGAGGGAGCAGAAGAAATATCTGATGAAATAATCACCCCAAACAATCGAGGTGTATAAACTCCTTCACAATAAATGAAGAAAATTGTCTATCCATTTGGGAAGAAATTACGGAAAACCTGTACCTCACTTAGAAAAAAATAGATGGATGAAAAAATTATATGTAAAGAAGAAGTATTAGTAGAAAGTGCTGAATATTTTCATAATCTTTAGATGGGAAAGCTCTTCTTCATAAGCAAGTCATAAATTCTAGAACCCATAAGAGAAGGCTGACAAATATAAATCTATACAATTACCAAAATCTTGTGTGATCAAAATACATCATAAACAAAACTAAAAGATATTTGGGAGAATATACTGGCAACATAGTTCACAGACAAATAATATATAAATAACTTCTACAAATCAATAAGGAAAATGCCAAAAATTATAAAAATGGGTGAAGGGATAGGAACGGGAAATTCACAGAAGAAATTTTAATGACAAACATATAAAAAAATTTAATGGCAAATAAACATTAGCCTCACCAGTAATCAGAGCAATGCAAACTCAAATGAAAATGAGGTCTTTCCCCCCATTAAACTGGCAAAAATTTAAAAGATTCTTAATATCCATTGTTGGTTAAGATGAGGGCAAATGGGCACTCCCAAATACTGTTGGTGTGAAGGGCAATTTGACAGTAACTATCAGAATTTAAAATACGAATACCAACAATTCCACTTTTCAGATCCTGCCTCAGAATTCTCACATAGTATATATAGTAGAAGTTTCTAACTTTTTGATAGTAGATGTGAGTGATCATTGTTCTCAGCTTAAATGTAGGCTTTTCCTATGTTGGTGAAGTAGAAAATAATAATACTCCATTAGTATTCTGAGAAGGAGCTGTTAGGTTTAGGCTAAAAAAGTAGTAGTAATAATATTAATAACAACAATAATAATGATAATAAATTTTTATTAAGAATTTACTATAGATAAGGAACTGTACTAAATACTTTACCTGGACAAATTCTTTTAATATTCATGATAGTTTGATGAGGAAACAGAGGCAAAGACAAAAGGGATGGCCAAGGTCACAGGGTCAGTAAATAGCTAGGTTGATGTCTGCTCTTGACCACTAAACTGTACAGCCCCTGCAAGGCCTCATAACACCGTTTTGTCTGGACTTGTAGCTGTCCAGCAGCCATAGCATCACCGGGAAGTGAGAAATGGAGAAAGGTAGAATCTCAGGTGCCACCCAGACTTGGTGAATTAGAATCTGTGTTTTAACAAGATCCCCAGTGATTCCTTTGCACATTAAGCTGTGGTCTAAAGCATGTTACTTAATTCTCTCCGAGCTTCCCTTTCCTCATCTATAAAATGGTGACGACAGTCCTTGCCACGAAAGGCTGTTGGGGGGTTGGGGGGTGGTTTAATCCACACCTTCATTTATTCAGCAAATGCTTTGCATGCACCCTATGGCAAGCACTAGGTTACTATGGGGAACAAAACAGACAAAAAATAATAATTTCCAGCCCTCGCGTAGCTTACATTCTGGTAGAGGCAAGTAATAAATAAGTAAAATGTATAGTACATTACATAATACGAAATGCTTTGGAAAAAAATAAAGGAGGCAAGGGGGTGAGAGTGAGGAAGTTTCTGATTTTAAATAGAGATGTCAGAGCAGGTCTTTCTGAGACCTTCATTCAGGGTTGGGGTGGGGGAGGACCCAAGTTGTCGCAGGAGTTTGTAAGGTGATCTTCTTTGTTCATAAGGCCTTGCCAAGTCTGTGTTTTCTGATAATTCTCTTTCCTTGATTTTGGCGCTACTTGGTTTCTCTCCTTTGCGATTCCAACCCCGCATGCTGCCCCTGCGTGGTGGTGTCCGAGTCCAAACTGGAAACCAGGAGTCTCTTTGTGTGTACTCGTCAGCACTCACTCTGGGGGAGCTCTCTTCCCAGAGTGAATCACTTATCTCGCTGGCCACAGCAGTTGACAGTAACACTGATTTTTGAAGCTGGCTGGCTGTTAAGGCACATTTTGCATGAGGAGGGTCCTGGGTTTTATGACTTAGTTATGTTTGGAGGGTAGTTGCAACAAGAAATCTCCCTGCAGCAGGCGTGCTGGAGGCCAAGACATAACCAGTACATAAGCCAAGCCTGACACTTTAAAGCAACCCAGCAAATAACCCAAAGCAAACTCACTTTTTTTTTTTCCAGTGTCTACTACTTTCCCTCTTGGTGAACACATGCTTTTTTTTTTTTTTTTTAATTGAAGTGTAGTTGATTTATAATATCATGTAAGTTTCTGGTGTTCGGCACAAGGATTCAGTTTCATATATATATACGTATATATATACATATATATATATATATATGTATATGTATATGTATGTATGTTCTTTTTCAGATTCTTTTCCCTTATAGATTATTACAGAATATTGTGTAGACTTCCCTGTGCTATACAGTAGGTCCTTGTTAGTTATCTATTTTATACATAGTAGTGTATGTATGTTAATCCCAGCCTCCTAATTTATTCTTCCCCCTACCCCCCTTTCCCCTTTGGTAACTGTAAGTTTGTCTTCTGAGACACAAGCCCCTTCACTCTCAGTTTTTTCTGTAGAAATTTCTTCCTCTCCTTCATTCTGTTTTTTCTGTAGAAATTCGAGGGCTCACCCTAAACCAAATCACCACTCATCCTGGTTGGGAGGTTCCTGCAAACAAGAATTCAAGGCTTAGAAACCCTCCTTAGGATGCCAAGTGTTTGGGTGATATTCATTCTTTTCCCTGATATCCTGTAACTTAAATGCTGTCATGTAAAGTTAACTGTTAATAATACAGCTTATGTGATGAGAAGATAAGCGGGGAGGGGAAGAAACCCTTCTCCAATAGGGGCAGATGGATTTCCAGCCCTGGGGTGGATGGGGTGGGGGTGGGGTTCTATGGGATCCAACCCTCTGCCGTGAGACATCTCCCCAGTACAACAGAACCATGCTTCCAGCAGGTTCTCCAGGTTAAGCCATTCTGATATGCCTTGAATCCCATTTTTTATGACTATCTTCAGTTCATCATGCTCTAATTTCCCGACCTTTTCTGAGTTAAAATGGAAAACAGTTGCCTAGCTCCCTCTGTGGAGAAGTTGAGCTGTTACTTAGTCATTCTTCCCACTTCTCTTCCCCAAAATATCACAGTTCCTTTAGTTCTCTTTTTCCCATCCTAAGCCATTCTCTTTGTTCTCTTAGTATCTAAATAAATAAAAATTCAAAACTGAGCCCCTCCCTGGTGGCATAGTGGTTAAGAATCCGCCTGCCAATGCAGGGGACACGGGTTCGAGCCCTGGCCCGGGAAGATCCCACATGCCACGGAGCAACTAAGCCTGGGCACCACAACTACTGAGCCTGCACTCTAGAGCCCACAAGCCACAACTACTGAAGCCTGCGTGCCTAGAGCCCATGCTCCGCAACAAGAGAAGCCATGGCAATGAGAAGCCTGCGCGCCGCAACAAAGAGTAGCCCCCACTCACCGCAACTAGAGAAAGCCCACACGTAGCAACAAAGACCCAACACAGCCAAAAATAAAACAAAACAAATTTACTTAAACAAAACAAAACTGAGCCCCAAGTACTATGCCTTTTTATCCAAGCTCTCCTCATCACAAACGGTTATTACTCTGGCAGGGAGGACCTGATTTACCATTTGAAAATGTGCTTTCTACTCCTAATAATTCCCCAGTGTAGCTCTCAGAGACACCCTGAGGTTCTCTGTAAAAAGATCAACAAGGAGATCTTAGTGGCCAAAACCATGAGGTCCAAAACTCTGCATGATCCTCCCATCTTTCCAGGCCATGTTCTGCAACCTCCTCTGCCCCTAACCTCACCCCTGACCCTGTCTTCCAGCCACTCTGGACCACGAAGGCTGCTGACCCACCCACCATGCACTTCCCTGGGCCTCCTGACCTTACTAATGCTTCCCCCTTCCCTTCCCTCTGGCTGTGGAAAGCCCACTCATTCCTCCAGACCCAATTCACACATCCTTTCTTCCCTCAAGCCCTCCCAGATGCCTTCCCAGATTGTCCTGCCTCAGGGCCTTTGCACCTGCCTCTGCTGAGAACACTCTTCCCCCAAATATTTGCATGGCTGGTTCCTTCTCATAATGCAGATCTGAGCCCAAAGTTCACCTTTCCAGGAAGGTCTACCCTGACCACCTTAGCTAAAGTTGCAAACCTCCTATCAACTTTCTGTCCCATTACCCTGTGTGCTGTTTTCTTCATAGCACTCACCACTATCTGAAATTACTGTTTTTAATTGTCTGTCTCCTTCCAGAAGACTAAAAACACCATGGAAGTAAAGGTCACAGCTGCCTTGTTTTCTGTGCATCCCTAGTGTTTGGTGCCCGGACTCTATGCACATATGCACTATATGCAGTATGTGCTCAAATAAATGAAAGCATTGGCTACTCCCACTCTGTCAGTATCACCATCACAAATATTTCTCTGGGCGTTAGGATAGGGTGTGTGTCCTTAGACACCTACACACCCTGCTGCACATCTAATGAGCACCTCATACGTTCCAGGAACTCAGAAAATGTGCACTGAATTTCAATCCCTGAGTAGAGATGTTTTGACAATTTCCCTTCACCCACAACAGAGGTTGCTTTAATTTCAATGTGGGAAAAAGTAAAAATGTAAAACTTTGAAATAAGGGGCTGAATCACTTATTAGAAATGAAGGCTTTGAAGAGCAAACTTAAACTCCACAAATTTTGATCAGAGATATTATGAAGACGTTCTCTCTCTCTCTCTCTCTCTCTCTCTCTCTCTCTCTCTCTCTCTCTCTCTCTCTCTCTCTCTCTCTCTCACACACACACACACACACACACACACAAGTCTGCTGATTTCAGTGATGACCTCAAACCATTTTTTTAATTTTTCCTTCTTTCTGCACATGTCTGAATGTGAGTTGAATAATCAGGTCCTGAAATGGGTCAGAATTAGGTTGGCTGTAATTTTTTTTTCCTCAACAGAAGCCAAACACTTAGGGGAGATGGCTGATGGAATTCTGGAGCAAGAGTTACGTTCCTGGGCTCTTGGGTCAATTTTTTAGTTTGGCTAGAGGGAGAAAGCGTGTGTGTTTCTGGGCAAGCTTACACCTGAGCTGCACCCTCTGGAAGGTGGTGATGAGCTCCAGCCTGGGCTGCGCGTGCACAGTGTGGTTCAGAGACTGCCCTTTAGCCCTTGTGGACAGAGCGAATGAATCAAGGCAGTAAGACCAGCTCCCCACTGGCTGAGGGCTCCACCTATCAGGGTTGCGGGGCTCGTGCGCAGGGCTGCTGTGACATCTAGAAGCATTAACGCTTTGTGGCAGCATGCGCGTGATGATGCTGAGGCGCCTGTGTTCTCTGGTCTCCCAACACAAATGGGCCTTAGAAGTTGGTGGTTATGCAGTTTACTTTCCTTCTTCCTTTTTTCATTCCTTAAGAGCAACATAGCCCTGTCACTGCAGGGGTGATGGGTTGTTAGCAAAGTTGATAACAGGAAATCTCACTGAGGATAAACAGAACACATCAGCCATTGCCCAGAAACACATGGTTCTCATTGAACCTGCCAAGGACTAATTGTGTGTGTATCAGAAGCACGAAAACAGGAAAACTCCTTTCTGATAGACCCACCAAGCCTCTTCTGACCAAAAGGAACTTTCTCAGCCTTGTTAGATACTGAGAAGTCATTATCTCCCCAGCTGTCAGGTGCTAACTCCACTTAACTTCTCCTAAACATATGACCGAAAGCATGTTTCAGGACTCTCACGAAGTCTTAATAAAGCTTTAGATTCAATGAGTGACATCTAGGATTCTCTTTTCACTGCTCTGATGCGTATCCCCTCAGAAAACCAGTGTAAGAGGTTAGACAGATGCTTATACCTGAAACATAGCATCCAGAAAATGACTGTTATTTACCTTTTGGTAAAAGAGGAATAATAAAGTGATGCATCTAATAAATGCAGAGATAACTCAGCGATTCCATAGGTGTGTTGCTTTATCCTTTAACGTGAGATGGGTATGAGCTTCACTCTTCACTATAAGATGGGTCCAAGAGTTAGAACCGGAGCTTAAATAAGCCAATACAATTCCGGGGACTGTGTTATGTCCCACATCAGGGCTACTGACTCATTTATTATTCAAATCAACAAACCATTCTGCTTCCAAAATGTTTCATTATCTGTGGAAGGAAAGTATTTTTGGCATGCACATCAAGTACTCAGATAACATTCTTATGTCTCTCTTTTTTGCTAAAGAGAATCTGACCACATCTGGAAATTCTTTGGTGTCACTGCTTCTCTGAAACTACATCCCATCTGTATCACTTAAACTCCAGTAAAAGGCCATCCCCGTGCTTTGAAATGGGCCTCGTGGGGCGGGGCCGGGGTGGGGTGGGGGAGACTTGGGTTTCTCTGATAAAATGTAAATGAACGCTGTTTTACTGGGCAGCCTGGTGGTGGCCTGCACTCTTGACTTTTCAGCATGTTGGCCTGTGACACCCAGAGGAAAAGGGTGTGGGGGATGGGGAGGAACACCATTATTTTAGCCAAACCCTAGAGCTGGTGGGAAAAAATCATTGCCTTTTATGATAAGAAGTGATATCTTTTATGAAATAATAGCATATTCATACAGAGGACAAAATTGTACGATGGATCGTGCTCTCTCTTTCCTCTGGAATGTTGGTTTTGAGGCTTTGCCCCTTTATTTCCTGTTTCAGTTTTGGTCTCAGTAACACACTGACCTTTCAGATCAAATGCAATTTTTCCCAGTGTTGATGGCCTTAAGGGATGGGGAAGGGGGTTGGGGAGGCAAGTCTTTCATTTAGAAGATAACTTTTCAGCTAGAAAGAGAAAGGACATCTGGAGTTGAAGTTATGGTCTTTTCAGGCTTTTTTGAGTTGCTGTCTTTCCCTTTCTAGAAATTAAAAGGCACTAGGTCATTGTTACATTTCTTGCTCCTTCTGCTCCATTTCCAACTCTGCAGGTTTGTCAACGGGCTCTTATTTATGGACGGCTGTTCTGTGCTCTCATTTACACATTTCAGTTCAAAACCAGAATTCAGCTCTTTATTTGCGGAGTGAGGCTAGGAGGGCCTGTCCAAAGCTAGAACCTCATATTAACTTACCTTGTATTGTTGTGATCATCAAAATACTTCTCCTTTTTGTCTATTTGTAGGAACACATTGAAGTCTGTAGCTACACACAGAAGTAAATATCAGAAAATCAGAACTTGCCAAACTGATAAGCAAGGGGACCCTTTTCACAAAGCAAAAGAATTCATAACTCTTGAGAGAGGTCTACCAAAGGATGCCTTTGACAACTCCTACTTTTAAATGATGTGCACACACACAAATTGTGTTCTCAACCTTTCAAATACATAGGTAACATAGAGCTGGGCATATCCATTATAAGGAACTACCCAAGATGGTTATCACTGTTTTTATAATGTCTTTGCGGTTGAAGAAATCAGAGTGAATAAATGGAGACTTTGAGCACCCAACCCTTCTAGGTTATTCTGGGTCTGCATTATACAGTCTTGAAATGAACGGTGATACATAAAAGTATTTTTCTTAGGATTTATTATTAAAATGTTGTCATCTTTCACTGTTCTTTCGGCAATATCAAGAAAATCATAGCAATATGATTTAACATAAAAGATAATAAAAAGGGTTCTTTAAGACTGTAAAAAAAACTATCACAGTTTACGTTTTGCTGAATGGAAAATATGTAGCTCTTATTTCTCTTTCTAGTAGTAAACATCTTATATCGGCCTAAGTAACCAGTTGGTGTCATTTCTTGACCCTTTTATGAGGGCTATATTTATTTCAAACATTGGAGTCCTAAAATTAATATCCGCAAAGCCATTGTGGTCAACGTTCAGCCTCCCGTGGCAGAAAGGGAACTTATTATCTTCAGATACCGTGGTTCCAAGAGTAGGCAGTAGGTAATTGAATTAGCAAAGTAGGCATTCAAAACATTCTCTGGGTTTTTTTAAGCTCAAGGGGCGTGTGAATTCAGAGGAGCAGGTGGACCCGTCAGGGGACGGGTCATGTTTACCCAGTTGCCATCAGCTGTGATCGGTGTCACATGATATGGAAAAGTGGCCCAGGGATGTAACAGAGAACAGAAAGTCAACGATTAACAGATAAATGTGAGTTAACATGAAACACATGTTATTAAAAAATGAACCTATGCCCCCCTTTAATCCAGGTCATTCCAACAAACATAGTTTCTAGACCAGACTTTACCTAAGACCCACGTTGGTGGAGACGCAAGGATTGGCTCCTGGGCAGAACTGTTGTCACTGAGTTTATTCCTCTGTTAATTTAATCTTCCATTTCTCTTTTATTTCCTATGTACTATGTCCAGGGAGCATCAAGCCAGGGACACTTTGGTGACCCTTCCCATCCCTAGAACCCAGCCAGCTGGAATATGGTTAAGGAATGAGGCTGATGCTGGTAGAAAGGGGACATCCATGCTTTAGCCTGTTAAAAATATACCAGTAGGGCTTCCCTGGTGGCGCAGTGGTTGAGAGTCCGCCTGCCGATGCAGGGGACACAGATTCATGCCCCGGTCCTGGAAGATCCCACATGCTGCGGAGCGGCTGGGCCCGTGAGCCATGGCCGCTGAGCCTGCGCGTCCGGAGCCTGTGCTCCGCAACGGGAGAGGCCACAACAGTGAGAGGCCCGCATATCGCAAAAAAAAAAAAAAAAAAATACCAGTAATACCAAAAATAATAAATATACCAAATATACCAATAACACCAAAAATATACCAATAATACCAATAATTAAGGAAAAGTGGTTCCTTAATTTTGAGACATGTTAATCCACCTTCTGGATAACTTCCTACCTCTGTGATTTGCCTACAAGGCCCTCCTCTGTGTCCAGGCTCACCTCATCTACCTCATTTCTGGCCACTACTCCCCAACATTCATCCAATGCTTGACCACGTTGAACTCCCAGGCTCTCTAGACTCAAGCCTACTGTTTGCACCTCCATGCCTTTGCACATGCTGTTCTCCTCTGCCTGGAATTCCCTTCCCCTGCTCCCTTTACTCTCTAGAGGTTCTCTTTTCCTCCAGAATTCACCTGCAATGCCACCTCCTCTGAGTCAGGGATGCAGTTCATGACAGAGACTGACTTGTTGGCTGAGAGAGAAATTTGTAGAGTGACAATCTACAATAGGAGCCCTGCTCTGAGGGCTGTGAAAGGATAAACCATGAGATGATGGAACAGAGGCTGTGCATCCTGGGTGCAAGGAAGGTGGGGCTGGACAGGGAGCTTCGTGGTGGAGACTTTGGAGATGGTACTCCTTCCACAGTCAAAGCTGACAGGTACATAACAGGTTCCTTAACCTCTCTGGGCCTCGGTTTTCTCATCTGTAAAATGGGGGTGAAACGTCAGGAGACCAGATGTCCCAGTGTGCCTGGCTCATACCTGATCTATGTCTCTGTCTTGCTATTCTGTCTGTTTGACTCCCCGACTTCATTCTCAAAAATATCCCCATTTAGATAATAAATTATATGTCACTTACTGATAATAGTACCCTCTGTGAGTGGGTGTTATAAGGATTCAGTGTATCCCATAGCTCTTAGAATAGCACCCAGTGTTAGCTAGTATTTTTCCCATTTATATCTGCGTAGAGATGGGGCCTTAAGCAGCTGGAATTGGTTTCCAGGGTGATGTGCTTGGAGCAAGAGACTTAGAAAACACATTGGAGGACTTTCCTGTCCCTCAGGCCCAGGGACAGGGACTCTATTAAGGCTGCTGTGTTCTGGGAACCTGGGAGAGACCTGTGTCCTCTCTCTCACTCTAGGTCAGCCGACAGCAATAAGTACCGTGTACAGACCCCTCTTTTGAGGCCACAACATGTGGCCCCTCAGTAGAGGCCACAGGAAATGCCGTTTCTTACAACCCCTTTATCAGACCACCACACCCTAGAGAGTCTTTAGTAAAAGCTCTAGAGGTCCTTTTCCACCTGGTGGCAGGTAATGATAAATTCGACCCAGAGAGTTAATTCCCTTTTTCAGTATTTTACCCATGAATCAGCCCCAGTTCATACTTTAAACCCAGTATTTCATGAATGAGGCTTTGCCAGGCTACCTGGAGTGCACTGAGGACACTTCATCCTCGGATAGGCCTGGGCCCTTGAAGACTTCTGACTATGAAGGTTCCTCTGACCCAGGCTGACCCGGACTCTGCCACCAAGTGATGTCCCCATTCTCTTGGGCTCCCCACAGTTTCCCAAATCACCACCGGTTCTTGGTTTCAACTTGCACAATGTTTTCTTTGGGGTCAGGATGAGGGGAGAGGCGGAGGCCAAATGGCAACAGCAAACCCTCAATAGCTGCATTTGCCAAATTCAGCCTTAACACTGTGTCCTGTATCCTCTTGTCCTTTTTTGTGTGTTTGGTAAAGTTCTTTTATTCACATTCCAGCAGATACGGCCTATTCCAGCCCCCAGAGGTCCTGGAAGATGAGCAGCCATGTCATGGGAAGCATTTGGACTCAGAGAGTCTGGAAAATAGATGAGAAGTGGGTGGACAGGGATGAGCAGGGGGCAGTGGCCGCAGAGTCCCTGGCCAGCCACGGAAATGAAGCTGTTGGATATGAGTGCCATAGTGCTTGGATTGTCTGCAAGAAGAAAACCTTGCATCTCCTTGATGATTTTACCACCAGACGGGGTGGTTAGAACCCAGTTGTGGGGGGTGGGTGCTCAGTAATTGCTTATCTATGTAGCAGGAGATTAGGTGACCCTGGCTCTAATGAAAATGCAGGAGAATCCTCAAGGGGCATAATTAGCAACTGAGGACAACCTTAGTGATCACGTAGGCCACCATCCTAATTTCACAAGTGGGGAAACTGAGGCCCCAGAGACCTGAACTGCATCAGCTGTTAGGAGCCCAGGACCGTCAAGTTCATCAAGGCCACCTGTGCCCCAGGATTCCTTCACTGGGTGCCGCTTGCTGCCACCAACCAATCACGTGACCTTGGACGAGTCACGGAACTCAGGGCCTCTGGTTCCTTACTGTCAGCCGAGGCCATGGGACCGTATGATCTTGGAGCTGCCTTCCAGAAACAACATTCCAGGATGCTCTGTTTCCCTTCCAGCCTGAGACAGCATGGAGTGGCCTGGCCTCCCAGCCAGCAGGCACTTTATCTCCCATGGAGCAGAAGTGGGTCAGGGTGGAGGACTTTGGGATTCCTGGGCTTGTAGGCTCATGGTTCCTTCCCTTTGACTGGGGTAAGAACAGGAAGGGATGGTTTCCCTCCACCTCCACCTCCACCCCCCACCCCTCCATGACTCCTACCCCAGCCCCATCCTCAGCCTCTGGACCTAAGAGGCAGGGAAGTGGTTGCAAACAGGTTTCTGGAGCTGGATGACCTGCGCTGCAGCCCAACTCTGCTGCCTGCCCCCTGGGAGACCTGGCCCCCCTGCCTCTCAGCTTCCCCATCTGTAAAATGCTGACAGTAATAGCACTCGCCTCACAGGGGTGCGCAGTAAGGGCTGCACAAGTGTCGGGTACCGTTGTGTCCATCACACACGTTCTATCCATGCACACAGAACAATCCCTTGCCCTCATGACCCTGGTCAGGGACCAAGTTGCTCATTTTAGCTGAGGGAGCGTCTACAACCAGATTAGCTGGTCTGAACCAGACCCACGCAGCACGGAGCAACCTTCGGCCTCCTTTGAGAGAGGACCACCCTGAACCTCCCGGAAAAACGTTGTTTTCCCTGATTGAAGTGATTCCCATGTAACCACAGTCGGGAGCATGACTGGCTGAGACTTTCATTCACCACAGACTCAGCCTCCACTTCCCTCCTCCAGATTCCCCTGAGGCAGATCAGATGTCACATCAGATCACATCACGTCCCTGTCATCACTCTGTTCACAGGCCCCTAAGACACTAGGGGAAAAGAGGAAGATGGAGCTCCAAGCTGTGTCTGTGCCCCACGTGTTGGCACCGGTTGCTCCTCCCACCTCTCCCTGTGGTTCCCAGCACCCTCCCCCAAGGTGCTGGTGTCCTGTGGGCATGACAGTGAACCTGGCTGGGTTGGGACTCTGCTCCTACACTTCCCCTCCCTGCTTGGAAACCCAAATCGCCCACTGCAGAGCCAGGAGGAGCTCTGCCCCATCCCTGATTTTAATTAGGAACGGATGCATCCTGCAAGACTCAGAGTTCCATCTCTCTCAACCCAGACCAAATGTGTTTGGGGGTCCAGGCCTGGTCATCTCCACAGAAGAACATGAATCCCACAGGGCTGCAGAAGGACTGTTTCTCCAGCGGCTTTTCAGCAAATGTCCACTCCAGAAGACAAACAGGAAAAGTGGAGACCCGCATGCTTCTGAGTGAAATATGATTGGAATTAACATGAGCACACACATTCAAGTTCTCAAATGTTCAGTGAACAAAATGTTTTCTATCTGTGAGGTGCCATATATGCCCAAATAGAGGGCAACCCCCAAAAAACACAATCCACCACTTTGCTAAAGAGGTAAATTTAACAGATTTTTGGCCAACTTGACAGGAATCAGAGCTGTGATTGCTTTTGGGCTGGGGATGGGAATTGACTGGAAAAGGGCCAGGGGAAACTTTCTGGAGGGATGGACGTGCTCTGTCCCTTCACTGGGGTGGTGGTTATGTGGGTGATTTCATTTGTCAAAATTCATCAGATTATACCCTTAAGATCTGGGCATTTTTAGGGAATGTAAATTTTAACCTCAATTTTTAAAAAAATTAGAAAAGTAAATACCTACTTGTAATACTTAACCTAATCATGTAGTCGCACACTTAAAATTATACAAGAATACTACATTAATTTATATTACTGTTTTTATTCACACATTTCACAAAATGATTTTATGCAGATGTGCATCTTTTGAGATCAATGGATAGCATTATTAAAGCCACTTTTTTAGTTGACAGTATTCCAAAGCATATCATCTTCAATTCATCTAATTTATTTGAAATGCGGAACATTTTGAATCCATGTTTGATGCTGAAATTTTATTGTAAGACACAAATACCCATTTGCATAACATTACAGCAGTTGTTTTTCTCATCTGTCTTAGAAGTGATTGTTCTTGATTCTCACGACATAATCAGCCAATGTTTTGCTTTCCAAAAATGAGCTTTAAAATATTTATCACAACTTACAGTTGCACCCCAGGAATAATCACCACATCTATGTTAAATCTCATTGCCTCCTTCCCATTAATTCTTCTAGTGATCTCGAAAAGCATCCAAAACCAACACTGATTGAGACCATTTCAGACTGGTGTGTCCTCCCAGATTTTGTGGTTCGAATAAAGCAATTGAGAGAGTACCACATTACTTACTGTTTTAAAGAACAGTAAGTCCCTTGAGTTCCCTGGTGGTCCAGTGGTTAGGACTTGGCGCTTTCACTGCCGTGGCCCCGGGTTCAATCCCTGGTCCCCACAAGCTGAGAGGCGCAGCCAAAAACAAACAAACAAAATGCAGTGCATTTTAAAGAACAGTAGGTCCCCAAACTATGAGAGACTTTTAAAGGCAACACTCTATTTTCTAAGAGTTAATTTGAGGAAATAAACCTTCATCTTATTTATCTTCAGGCATATATAGTAAATCCTGGCATATGTGTTCAGACCAAAGATAAAATAGAGATTAAATTTGGAGATCTTGTTTTAAAGTTCATTGTTCAAAGATTAGCATTGTTAGCTTAAGTTAGAAGTTTCCATGTAAAACCTTTAAACTAGACCTTGCTCCCTACCATGAATGAGAAGCTGAAACATTCTTGAATCAGTGTAAACACACTATATTTTACTCAAAGGCATTAAAGATAGGAGAGTGTAGTTTAAGTAGATGATTCTGGTTAGAAATCAGATTGTAAACACAATCCTAAATTATGAATTACTAACGATTAATTTTGCAACTTGACCTTAAGTCATGTCAAAGCTTCAACTACACACAGTGTGATATGATGATATATAAAGAAGGCTTTGTTTTTTTCAACATTTCCCCAGTTTAGGCATCAAAAATAGTATTGTTCTTAAAGAAACCAACATGGAAGACTATGTACTGTTGTTTTGATCTTTTTTTAATGTTGCTGTTGCTCAGCATTGTTTTTCCACTGGACTTTCAAAAGCTGTCAGAAGCAAAATCAGGTAACTCAGCAAGGGTTCCCAGGGCATATAAGCTCCTGTATGGCTCAATGCAGTGGATGCCAAATTTTTTTTTTTTTTTGGTAGCAGAATCCTGGTTTTAAATGACATTATGTGTGGTTGATGCTCTAGTTGGAACAGAGATGGGAGCCCGGAGCAGTCCTGCTTGGTGCCCCTTCTCCTCTCTAGGGAATCCACTGAGGGGTTCCACAGCACCTAGAGGTTCCGTGGAACACAGTTTGAAAACCTCTGACAGTGGGCCATGCCTAAAGGCTGGAACTCAGAAGATCTCGGTCTAAAACCTGAGTTCTGGTCTGTGTGATTGTTAGCAAGTAATTTAACCTGAGCCTCATTTTCTTTCTCCAGACAAAGAACATGAATGCTCATTTCAGAGAGTTGATGTAAGGATGTTTTTAAAGTTTATTTTGTCCACTCTTCCTTGGTCACAACTCACTTGCATGTTGTGTGCCATCTCAATTATTTAACAACTTAGCATCCACGTTTTTTATTATTTGGCCTTGTTGATGCTACTACTTCTGCCTTTCAGCTTTTCAGCCATTATTGTCCCCTGGAGAATGGACCAGGGGGAACAGTTGACTTTGGGCTCTACCGCAACCTCCTCTACAATAAGGGATTCCAGGCTCATGATCCTTTCTTGGGATGGACCACTCTGACAGGTTTCTTTTCATTTTCAGGTGGGCCAGGAGAAGGGAAACTGTTCTTTCCAGAAAAACCCAACCCCCTGTATCATCCCTCAAGAACCAGAAAATATCTTCCATACAATATTTGCTTTTTTCACAAAGTCGGGAAGAAAAGTCTTGGTAAGAATTTGCTTACTGCTTGGGTTAACATGGGTGGTCCTCATTAGGAAGGCAAGTCTGAGATGAGAAGCCAGTCTTCTATTTGGCATTTATTATTTCCCAAATCTGGTTTTAATCAATTGGCTTAGGAAGTCACAAGGACTGTAGTCAACTCCTATTTTTCAGCCTGAGGTTTCTATCAAAGTGTTAAATTTACATTTCTAATTCCATTGGCTGGCAAAGGGAAAACCTTTGCAACCCACCAAGCACAAAGTTAAACATTTCTCCCACTAGTATGAGTCTAATCAAGAGTGATGGTTCTCATACAACCACTTTGTATACCACTATTGGGCAGTATATACTAAAACTAAACATATCTGTACCCTATGACCCAGCAGTTCCACTCCCAGGTATATCCCCAAGAGAAATGGGTACTTGTATCCCCCAGAGACATGGACAAGAATGTTCACAGCAATCTTATAATAGCCAGAAACTGGGAACAATCCAAATGTCCATCACCAGGAGAATGTATAAACAATTGCAGTGTACCCATACACTGGTGTATTATGAGCAATAAAAACTGCAACACCAACAACATAAGTAAATCTCACAGATATAATATTAAGTGAAAGGAGCCAGAGACAAAAGGACACATGTTGTAATATTTGATTTACATGAAGTTCAGAAATAGCAAAGTTATCCATGACAATGGAGGTCAGGGTAGCAGTTAATTTTGGAGGAATATTGACAGTCATGGGCATGAGGGAACCTGCTTAAGTGCAAGAAATGTTCTATATCTTGATCTGTTATAAACGTATGTAAAAATATATCAAGATGGATCCTTAAGATTTATTCTCTTTAGTGTATGTAAGTTATACCTCAACTTTTTTAAAAGTGAAGGTATTAAAGATGGAATCAGATGCTTTTCCACAACCTCCTGTCTCCATGTCTTTGGTTACATCTCTTCAGCTCCTTATTTCGGCTACGGCACGTCTCGCTGACATTTCCTTCCTCAATTTTTTTTGCAGTGGAAGTAGTAGGACTGTTTGCCATTTGGAAAGTTGGAATATTTTTACTTACATAATGCTGATGATCAGCTTTTTTTTTTTTTTTTTTTTTTTTTTTGCGGTACGCGGGCCTCTCACTGCTGTGGCCTCTCCCGTTGCAGAGCACAGGCTTGGGACGTGCAGGCTCAGCGGCCGTGGCTCACGGGCCGAGCCGCTCCGCAGCACGTGGGATCTTCCCGGACCGGGGCACGAACCCGTGTCCCCTGCATCGGCAGGTGGACTCTCAACCACTGCCACCAGGGAAGCCCGATCAGCTATTTTTTTTTGAAGCCCTTAGAATTGTTAGATATACTGATATCTAGTTGTTTGACGGATGCAACTCTATCTAGCTGAAATTTTTACCCCACATGTGAAACATCGTGAAGGTATGTTTGCACATTTTGGATCCTACAATACAAAAGAATTCCTCCTTTGTAACTGAAATTTGGAATTTAGGTTTCTAGCTGTAATTCGTGTGTCTTCTTGGTTAAACGTGTTTTTCTTTACTCCTGTGGTTTCTTGAGTCATGTGACTTTGTAGCCCTTTAATTTGCCCAACCTAAAAATTGGGCATGAAAGTGTATTTGTCACTTCACAGGCAGAAATCACATGATCTAGGACATGCACCTTGTGTTCAAAACTCATAAGAGGAATGCTCCCAAAATATGTAAATGTGTTTCTTTAAAAACAACACAAAAAAAACCCTTCTTTCTCCTTGCAAATCCAGTTTTTTGGTAGGGTGCACCAGTGAGCTTAGACTTGAAGGCATGTTCTGGTGCCTGCCAGGAAGGAAGTCCCTTGATTGCCCTCTGGTGGCAAGAAGGAATAATTGCATCTTCCTATGGATTTCCTCTACCTGGAATGGCCTTGGTCCGCAGAATAGAAGCTCACAGTGCCCTCTGTGCTATAAATGCTGTGCTCTTGTCTTTGTTCTTAATACGGTTTGATCATTCTCTGTTTGTTCTTCTCAGGACTGTGAAAAGCCAGGAATTTCTTGCCTAACAATGCACTGTAATCTTAGTGCGCTGGCTAAAGAAGAAAGTCGTACTATAGACATTTACATGCTGCTGAACACAGAAATACTGAAGAAGGTAAGCCCTGGGAAGCTGTACTATTGGGGTTCATTTAAAAGCATTTGAATTGGTTTCCTCAGAACAAACTCTGCCTGCCCCCTTTAAAAAACTGCCCTGGATAGCACCACTGGTAATTCTGCTGCAGATGATGCCGGGGAAACATACCAGACCCTTGTTATTCAAAGTCTGGTTGGAGGACCAGCAGTATCAGCATCACCTGGGAGCTCCTTAGAACTGCAGAATCTTGGACTCTACCCAGCCTTTGGGAATCAGCATCTCTGTTTTAACAAGCTCCCTAGGTGTTTTGTTTGCACAGTTGAGTTTCTCAGACTTTAGCTTGCTTCAGAATCACCTGGAAACCTTGTTAAACCACAGATTCCTCAGAGGGGAGTCTGAGGGTCTGCATTTCTGAGGAGCTTCCAGGTGATGCCAATACTGCTGTTCTGGGGACCACGTTTTAGATCAGGGGTTTTCCTTAAAGGGCCAGTAGTAAATATTTTAGGTTTTATGGGCTATACAGTGTCTTGCCGCTGCTCAACTCTGCCGTTGTATTGTGAAAGCAACCACAGACCATACTCAAATGAATGGGTGTGGCTGTGTTCCAATAAAACTTTATTTACAAAACCCAGCAAAGGGCCAGATTTGACCCATGAGTCATAGTTTGCCAACCCCTTGTTTAGATGGCACCTTGTTTTTCAGAATTCCAACTTTTGAATCTCAGATAACTTTTTTTTTTAGGGTTTTTTTTTTTTTACTTTTATTTAAGTATAGTTGATTTACAATGTTGTGCTAGCTTCACGTGCACAGCAAAGTGAACCAGCTATACATACACATATATCCACTCCTTTTTAGATTCCCCTCCCACATAGACCATTACAGAGCACTGAGCAGCGAATCTCAGATCACTTTGCTATTATAAGTTTATAAAAGTGGCTCATAAAAAATACCTCAGTCCATGAATTGGTGGCCCTTAAGAAAATCATACACATTCACTATGATTTATTTTAACATAAACGCTGCTGAGTATGAAAGGCCACATCCAACAAGATGCTTCTAAAATAATCACATGTGAAGCTAAAACAAAATAGGCATGTTAGCCACAGAGATTCTCTTTATTTTCCTTTGGAAAAACTAAATGTGTTAGTCTGTATAAAACTGTCAGGGTATAAATGAATATCCTTAGAAAAGTCATTCCAGTGTTATTTTTTAAATTAGGCATGGCAGTAACATGTTGGCCTGATAAGTCACAGGCACAGGGGGATACAGGATGTTTTACCCACTCTCCGACTCCGGCTGGTGGAGAGCTGTGAACAGTTCTGCTTTCCCTGGATTCTTTGGAGGGAAACTGGTTTGGGGCAAGTTGGGTGCACACAGCACTGCTTCCCTGTTGTACCTCTCCCTTTAAAAAGGATAGTGTTGGGAGAGGACCAGGCATGAACTAGAGCACCCCTGGTCACCCTATGATTCCAGAATGTCATATCACAGGAAGTGCCTTACTGTCCTGGGTCCCCAGGACAGGTTGAGGGATTATGATTCTGTATGCTTACCCATCCTGTTCACCTTCTTGATAAACGGCCCTGGTGACAGTTTTATTCCCTATGCCACACTTGGCACTGTTGACAGAACCCTGATACGGCACTGATGGCAGGAAGCCTCTCTGATTTCTCTTTCAGCCTCAACCCAGTTGGCTGCTGCTTGCACTTATAAATTAGTCATTAGTACAAATTTAACCACAAAGCCTCAAGCCTTCCTTGTCCCCAGCTCTGGCCTGGTCTTGTGCAGCTTTCTCTTTCTCTCTCAGTGATCAATGGTGACCCTTTGCCAAGGAACATGTCCCAGTGACTGCTGTCCCCGTGGGCCATCCAGCCTAGTCTGCATCCCAAGACAGCAGGAAGCCATGGGGTGTCGTATGCGGATGTTGGAGAACCGATCTCCCTACTGGTTCCCTTTCAGCAGAAACCAGCAGAAATCCCAGGTGCAGAGGAAAGCCTCTGTCGGGCCCCCGAGGCCAGCCACGCCTCCCTAAGGATGTGGAGCAGAACCAGCCTTGTGGTTCCCTGGGCCACCACTTCTGTTAGTTTTCCTTTGACCTGAAGGTCTGACCACAGACAAGGGAATTTGAGGTTTTATTGTTTTGACTTTAACAAGTTTTCATTTGAAATGTAGGATCTGATTTTTTTTAATCATCAGAGGATTCCAGTTTCTTCCAAAGTATTTGTTTTTTACAACCACAAGGCACCTGTTCTGTGCCAGGCTCCTCATCTGCTCAGCCTTTAACTTTGACAGTTATCATCGTCATCATCATCATCATTATTATTGTCATTAGCAATGTCCGAGATGATGATGATGATGATGATGATGATGATGATCTAAGATTGAAAAGACAGTATATCCTGACCCATGAAACCACAAATCTACAGAACTGTTAAACTGGTAAAAGATTGCTGCATACAAAATTATTTACTGCTTAATATGAGCTCACTGAAGCAGTTTTTTTTGAGTGACAAGTTTGCCAGCCCCTGTCTTCTTCCAAACTCTTCCATCACTGCCTTGGAGCCATTCTCTCATTATCTGGATTGGTGGCTTTGAGCCCACACCAAGGCTTCTGCCTGCAATGGCTGGTGGGCTCTTCCTGAGTCTTTCCTGGGCCACCCTCCCTCCCCCCATCCCCTTTCTCATCGGGCCATCACCTAATTACAGTAAGTTCCCTACATACAAACCCTCCTCAAGTTGTGAACTTTCAAAGACGTGAACGTGCGTTCCATCAGCATCAGGCGTGAGTGAAATTGCAGCTTGCCCTCCGTCTCCTATTACTGACGATCCTTCAGCTCTACCATCTCCCACCTCCTCTCCCTCCTCCAGTCAGTAACTCTTCTTGCCTGTTCACTCAACGCCAGCCCCTGTATGCCAGCTGTTGTACTGTACTACTGTGCTTTTCAAGATACTGGACTGTAAGATTAAAATGTTTATTTTTTGTGTTTGTTTTTCATGTAATATTTTTGTGAAAAGTATTATAAACCTATTACAGTACTGTACTATTTATATAGCCGATTGTGTTAGTTGGGTACCTAGGCTAACTTTGTTAGACTTACGAACGCACTCTCGGTACGGAACTCGTTCACACGTGGGGGGACTTACTGTATAAGCTAGATGCTTCCCGCCTCTCATCTCTCCATCAGGTACCCTCTTCCAAGCTTAAATGGCTTTGACCCCCCAAACCAGCTTCATTTAAGAGCAAAGAAAGAGTTAAAAGGAACTCATGTGGAGAGTTTGAGGGTTGTGGTCAAGGCAGGAAGATGCTTGAGAAATGTAAATCAGACACCTTCTATGGAACGCCAGGCCTTGATTTGTTGTACACAATTAACAGCTTTATTTATTCTCTGCTCTTTGGGAATATGTCAATACCAAGATCCAAATATCTGGCTCCTGCCACTTGGAAACCACAGCACACAAGCCTGCATGTGTTGATGACTCAGCAAAACTCCAGAGCTTTTCAGCGTCCACTATGATATGAAAGAATCCTCAAGAGAGAGACTGGAAATCTCTTGTCTCATTCAGTGATAGAAATTTTTGTCTGGTTCACATGGAATCTTTGAATTTCAGTTCTGTCTGGGACCTCGGGGCCCAGCCATTGTGATTGAAAAGTCTTACAGTGAGTTGTGTTGTTTCTTCCTCAGGACAGTTCATCTGTCATCCAGTTCATGACCCGCGCCAAGGTGAAGGTGGACCCTGCCCTGAGGGTGGTGGAGGTAGCCAGTGGGAACTCAGAGGAGATGACGGTGAGTTGGTCACCCCACACACACACAGCTCTCCTCCAAGGGTGAGGGAATCTGGGTGACTTGGGAGACTTGGTGCTGGCATTTGAGGGTAAAGGCGGTCTCTAAGCCAAGATGTCAGCTTTGTGGTAGACCCAAGACCTTGCCTGCCTTGGCTTCCAGGCCCCCATGGAGAACTTCTGCGGTCTGCTCTTGTTGTGATAGCCATGTTCTCTGGGATGCTGTTGGAGAACTTCTGCGGTCTGCTCTTGTTGTGATAGCCATGTTCTCTGGGATGCTGTTGTTATGTGAAAGCTCCCGGCTATGACCAGCCAAAGGAAAAATCTTCTGGAAGTACCCTTGACAGGGCTTGCATTTCCATTCTGGAGCCAAGACTATTTTTATTTTTCTCAGACCTTTCCCTGAAACCTCATCTGCCTTCCCAGTCACATTGGTCCATGGATAAACGCTGGGTGTTTCTAAACCAAGTTGTTTGAGCAACCTGAAGGGGTCACATCCTAGTTGCCAAGTCCTAGAAACTCCTCTTTCACTCCCTACCTAACCCCGTATCCTTTATCACAACGGTCCACAACCTTTCTGGCACCAGGGACTGGTTTTGTGGAAGACAGTTTTTCCATGGGGTGTGAGGGGATGGTTCAGGTGGTAATGCCAGCAGTGGGGAACCACAGATGAAGCTTTGCTGTCTCTCGCCTGCCACTCACCTCCTGCTGTGCGGCCCAGTTCCTAACAGGCCGGTACTGGTCTGTGGCCCGGGGGTTGGGAACCCCTGTTCTATAAAGTGCAGTCGGTAAGCAGCCTCAAGATGGAATATGTGGCAACCGGGAGCTCGGATGTGGGGTGTGGGAGAAGCTGGAGGGAAAGGGGTACTCTTGGAAATTGGCTGCCTTTTATTATTTTTCAGGGGCAGGAGGCAGGGGGGAGGCTTATTCTCTGACACCCACACTGAGGTCCTAGGCACATGGGGAGACAGCAGCCTCTGAACTGGTTTGGCCAATGAGTTATGCAATGATGCTAGCTTTTTGCATCTCCTTTCCTGGAACTTACTTCTCTCAAGGGAGACTTTACCCTCTCTTGGAAGAGTGAATATTGCTGTGACAAATTTACAAAAGTGAAAAATTCACAGAGATTAATTACTTACAAAGAAAAAATGGTTAACTTATTTTCCAATAACAATGGAGACACCACATATCTAAATGTGAGGATGAGGATCAGAGCAAAGCCCACTCTTATAAGACCCTGGTTAGGAAGGGTTCATGTAGAAAATAAATGCCCGGGGACTTCCCTGGTGGTGCAGTGAATAATAATCTGCCTGCCAGTGGGGACACGGGTTCTATCCCTGGCCCAGGAAGATCCCACATGCCGCGGAGCAACTAAGCCCGTGCACCACAACTACTGAGCCTGCGAGCCACAACTACTGAAGCCGATGTGCCTAGAGCCCGTGCTCCGTAGCAGGAGCAGCCACCGCAAGGAGAAGCCCGTGCAACGCAACGAAGAGTAGCCCCTGCTCTCTGCAACTAGAGAAAGCCCGTGCACAGCAACGGAGATGCAACGCAGCCAAAAATAAATAAAATTAAAACTTTTAAAAAATAAAGAAATGGGGCTTCCCTGGTGGCACAGTGCTTGAGAGTCTGCCTGTCGATGCAGGGGACACGGGTTCATGCCCCGGTCCAGGAAGATCCCACATGCCGCGGAGCGGCTAGGCCCGTGAGCTATGGCCGCAGAGCCGGCGCATCCGGAGCCTGTGCTCCGCAATGGGAGAGGCCACAACAGTGAGAGGCCCGCGTACCGCAAAAAAAAAAAAAAAAAAAAAAAAATTTAAAGAAATGCCCAGGACCTCCATGAACTCTCAGTCCTGAGCAAGAAACAAAAGCAACAGCTGGTACAGAATGAATAAGAATCTGTGAGGATGTTAAAGCTGCCCCAGGCCGTGGGTATTACATGCCTGATGCAGGGAAGGACTGTCAGATGCAGACCTTAACTCCTCTACTCACATCAGGAAATTCTCCACGTAGTCATTTTAATAACAGAAACTGAATGGGATGAAATGGAATGGCGCTGGAGTCCTTCACTCCTAGGGTCAGTGTTTATGGAAGATCAAATATTTGGAGATGGCCTTTGCCTTTTCCTCCTTGCCTTTTGGCCATTTAACTGCTAATTCAGACTTACCTGGGGATTGAAGAAGAATGGAGATTCACTGCTCATTGTCACAGCTCTGGTTAAAAAGTTTCATAGGATGAGATACATGCCCAACATGAGAGGTTTGGAATGTTCTGGTAGACCACTGTGTTCCCAATTAAGAGTTAACGGAAGTAACTAACAGGTTTCCTACAGGTGGAATCCCTTGGGTAAATGAAAAAAATATCATGGGTGCATTGCCTTTGATTAGAACACGGAGCTGTGGGATCCAGGAAAACATTGCCTAACACCCCATCGTTGGATTCTGAGTCATCTGTACGCCCCCCAAAAACCACTTCCATTAGTTACTGTTCCATTTTGAGCACTATGGTAATATTATCATTATCAAGAGTTCTTTGGAAGAAGCTCTCATTTTCAACTAGTTTTTTTCCGGTACTCTAAGAAAAATGGGTACCCGTCGGAATCCCACAATGCCCCCACCTCCCTCCTTTCCATAACTTTGCCTTTCAATCCGTGAGCCAAGATGAAGTACTACAATCTGTTCTCAACTTTCCTGGCAGAAAAAAATATATATTTTCTGAGTAGGAAGGTTTGCCTTTTTAGAACAAACACGTTCCACCCTACATGTTTCTTCTGAATGCCTGGTGCTCTGTTAGTTGTTCATCGGAAGGGAAATTTCCATAGAGGCTAGCCACCAAATTTAAATCAGGCAAAATATCGCAGGAGTTTAGATCAGACGCCACATTTGTATGGCCTTGGAATGAACAGGAAGTGTACTTGCTGCTGGTAACGAGCAGGGTGTGGGTGAGAAGAGGAAAACAATCTAGTTTTTAACCACATAAAATGCACATGGTGATAATTCAACTGACAGGCAAATCAAATAATTTTCTTGGGACTCTTTGTGTCTTTTATTTTTATGCCATGGTACGGGGAGTGCTTTACAGGGCGTACGGTTGAATACCTAGAAATATGTACTAGATATTTGAGGCATTTTCCTTGTTTACTAATAATAGATTTGAGGTGCCCTTCCCAGGTGGGGTATTAGCACGTGTCCAAGGCCAACCACACCAGCTTACCTGGCTTTGTACAGACCCAAACCTGAGAACTGTGGATGAGATCTGAGTCACCGCATTCAGCGCTGATTGTGCTGAGAACACTCTGAACTCCCATCCTGTCCAACCCAACCCTTCCGGCTTTTCTGTCAGTGCTGCCAACAGCTGAGGCTAGAAACTCCCCGGGGGCAAACTAAGAATCTCCAGCACACCAGCTCTGCTCCTGAGAGCCACCACCCCACACTCCCTTCTCAGACTGCGTGAGAAGCTTGTATGAGTTACAGAGCAAATCTATTTTCTTGATAGTTTGAAATAGTGGAATACATTATGAACATGGAAATCCACAGATGGATAAGTAAGTCATTGCCATGTGGAGTGGGCACCAGGCTGAGATTCTAGGTACCAGCAGGAGAGACTGACTCCGTCTCATTTTAGCGGAATCAGAATGGATTAGAAGGATATTGGGTAGCTCTCAGAATTGCCAGGAAGGCTGGGGATATGACAAATCTGTGGCGCCAGGACCACAGGCTGGGTCAGGCCCCAGGAAGAGCCTGGCGTGGTACTCTGGACACTTTCCCTGGCTTCTCTCAGCCTCTTGCTCTGGAGTCAGGCAGGAACCTCTCACTGGCTGAGGTTAGACCCCTGTCCATGGGGTACCAGGCACCCCAGAAAGAGCAGGTGGCTGGCATTTTTGGCTATTATAGTAGAGCCTCACCCTCACCCCAAGACTCACCTAGAGGAAGACTCCCCAGCACTGGAAGGATGCTAAAAAGTGACAAATACCCCCCTCCCATGTGCTTTTCTAATACCGAAGACAGCATGGGGCCAACCAACCCCTGGTGCATCTTAGAGCTCCCATCTGAGCCAGTCTTTGTTCAGTCATTTAGACCACTTTGTCAGCTCCATTAATGAGAGAACATGAAAGTCTTTGTCCATAGGTGGTTTAGCAGTGTTTGTGCTTTGGGCTTTGTTTTGTTTTAAGAATGAATATGCTGGAATGAGCTACTTCCTTGCTGACATTTGCTGACAGGACAAGTGTCTGGGGCCTTCACCTTCTGCCCCGGGAATCATATGTCCAGGTCACCTCCCTCCCACAGTCCTCCTTTGCCATCCCTTACCCTGCAGGTGGGGAGATGCAGGGGTCATAACTTTAACAAGTCCCCTGAGATTCTGCTGTGCCCTGCCTGGATTAGAAGCACAAAGCCTCTTCCTCTAGTGAACAAAGGGCCTCTGATGCTCAGGGAGAATAGATGACTTGCCCTGGATCTCACATCACTGAGCCAAGAATAGTGTCTGGAGCTCTTAACTCCCCAGCCTGGTGCTCCTTTCCCTGCCCTGCAGCCACTCAGTCACACGGGAGGGCACTGGGCCTTGGATGAAAGGGCCCCGACAAGTGCAAGTGTCCACTCTGGAAAGGACTGACTTGTTTTAAAGTCTGTCTGTTAAAACTGCCCAGGTACCCTTGGAGCCCAGCCAGCCCCTTCAGACTGGACCTGGCTCTCCTCACCCCAGTGGGGGCTTTCCCTGCTCAGTCTCAGTCAGACTCCAGAACAAAGCCTCCAGCCTGCAGCCACGCTTTCACTTCTGAATAAACCTCCCCCTCACGCACGAATTGATCAAGACAGCACGTTCCAGCTTCATTTTCTCTGAAGCCGTTCAAGTTCAGTTCCCGGTCTTGGCCCTTCCGGGAAGTCAGTACTTTTAGTCTGGCCTTGTCCTCTGTGAACAGGGAGCACTGTATTTCCCCCTTTGGAATTAGAAAAGCCTGGCTTCATATCCCATCTTCTTCACATCCCAGTGGTGTGATCTTGGGTATCAGGTAAGCTCTGTGAGCCTCCGTTTCCTCATCTGTAACATGGGAAACCTGCTTTCTACTTCCTGGAGGTTTCCCCTCCGTTTTGCTCCCTGTCACTGCCCCCCAATCTAGAGGGCATCATCTAAGGTAGTAAATGAGATTACTTCGAAAGGTGCCACCTATAGTTCTTTTGTTGTTTAATGCATCTTGAAGCAAACTTTACAATTTTCTGTCGCCGAATAGACTGTGACTTGTACTTTACCATTTATGTGAAAAATTACATTATACCCGGCAAGAGAGTTTTCCCCCTTCTTACACTGAGAGGTACGATGAAGAAGAGGGTCATTGGAAAGTCATCACCCGCCCCATTCCCTGTCATCATCAAAAGATGGTAGGCGGTCCTCTCCCCTCACCCACTACCCCCAATGTGGGAATTAAGCTCTAACCATAAGGAACTGAGAAAAATCCCAGTGTGGTTTGCTGATTGTCACTATTCACAGTTTCATTCAATGAATACTTATTGGGGGCTTGCTACGGGCCAGGCAACATAGAGACACTGTGGGTGCAATGGGGAGCAAAGTAGCCATGGCCCCTGCCCTCCCAGAGCTGACTGAGAGGGTGACAGAGAGTAAACAAGGAAGCAAACAAGGGTTTTATTTCAAATCAAGGTGAGTTCCATGGGAGTAACCTGCTCTAGATTGAGGGGAATCTAAAGGAATGTTTCTCCAAGGAAGCTGAGATCTAGAGAGAGAGGAGGAATTAGCTTGCCAAGCGCAGGGAAGAGTGTCTCAGTGAGGAGGGAGAGCCATATGAAGAGCCAAATAGCTTAGCGTGTTCAAGGCTGAAACACCAGTGTGGCAGCAACCTGGTGAGTGGTGAAGCCATCCATGATGGGAGACACGTGAAGACGTCCATGATGGGAGACACGTGAAGACATCCATGATGAGAGACATAGGCAGGGTCATACCATATAACACCAGGGAGCAGTTACAAAGGAAGCCATTGCAAGCTTCTGTTTTGAGTGGGGAATGACATGATTCAATATATATTTTTTAACAATCATAGGCTACTGTGTGGACAGTGGATTGTAGGGGCCTGCAAGAAGGTTGTGACCGTCACTTGGCTAGAGATGATGGTGGCCGAGGAGATAGAAGTAGACAGGTACTTTATATCAGTAGAGGTCTAGCAGTTTGTGCCAGTCACATGTGGGGAGTATCTGTCCTCAAGGGTTGGGAGGGATCAGATCACATCTTGGTGCAAAGCCCCTTGCCTGGTGCCTACGCATGAGCAGTCAGTTAGTAGTGGCTCCCATTGCATGAAGAGATGGCCAAGGATGGGAGGAAGCAAATAAAGAATAGCTTTTCCCTCCCTCAAAACCTCAAGAATCATGATCAGTTTACTCTAAACCAATGATTTCCAGCTGTCATCATGATAATCATTATCATTTTTTTAAACAACACAACCCCTTTCTAAATTGAAATGTGCTTTGGTTGAGTCAGAGGTGGGATGCCTGGAACTCCCCCAACTTGTATTTCCATTTTCCCTTGGGGGCCTCTGCATCCCCTCACCAAACCCCTAGGCTCTGTGGAGCCAAGGAAACCACTGCTATGGAAGGTTGTATTTTAGGACAAGGCTGCTGTCCAGCCCCTCAAATTCTTTCACTAGACATGAACTGGACCCCCCGGTAAACATGAACAAGAAAAAAATTATAGCCTCAAGGGGTGAACACTGCACTTGCACACGTGTGCAGACACACGTGCTCAAGCACACACACACACACACACACACACACACACACACACACAGAGTAGTGTGGTTTTGTGCTGGGAAAGCCTGAGCTGAAGAGGTTAGGAGAGGCTGGCTGCATGGACAGAGTGACCCCTGAACAAGTATTGAAAGCATTTTCTAAGTGGACAGGGGAAGGTTGGGCTCCAGATGGAGTCAGATGGTGTCTTAAAATAGATTCTCAAGAAGCAGACCCTCAGATGAGGATGTGGGTGCAAAGATTTTAGTAAGGAAATGCTCCCAGAGAGATGGGAAAAGAAGTGAGGAGACAGGATAGGGAAAGAGAACAAGCGGACCAAGGATGAGATTCCAGGGGCCCCAGCCTTAGCGGAGCCCTGGAGCACAAATACCACCTCAGAGATCATCCTGCCTTGAAGCGAGGGAGCTGGGCTTTCTCACTCCTGTACGTGTCAGTCACTGGCCAGGGGCTGCCCAGGAGGTAATGAGCCCCAGCGTCCTCTTCTCCCCACATGCCCTTGGGGCAGGTGGCCTCTGACGTGCCGTCCACTTAGAAGTGAATGCATGTAAAGCTGGGGTTGGACATAGGGAACTGATCGAGGGACCCGAGGGATGTGGGCGGACGACCAGTAGTATAAGGTACAGATGGCAGTGGTCTCCACGCAGACACTGGGGGCTTGGCTCGATGTGCCCTTCTGCGTCCCATTGCTTAACGATTTTATTGTTTTCATTCGTATATGCTCAGTTCTTGTGATGTGCTGGGCATTTGATGTGATTATCGCCTATCACTCTCACATCACCCCTGTGAATGAGATATTATTACTCCCATTTTCTGATGAGGAAACTTGAGACCCCCAGGTGAAGGGACCTACCAGCCTGAGATGCCACAGCTTGTCAGTGGAAGGGCCGGGTCTGGTGCAGGGCTGCCTGTTTGCAAGCCCGAGTCTCCCTTCATCCTCCGCTCCTTGGGCCCCTGCTGGCCTGTTGCCCCGCCCTCGCACAGCAGGAGCACAACTCTGGCAGATGGTAGGAATGCAGCCATGGGTGGTGACAGCTGGCCCTTCGTCTTTGGAGCGACCCTTGGCTCCAGTGACCTCAGAAGCACATCTTGCTCTGACTTAGTGGTCTGTTGATTCTGGAGCTCTTTCCTGTTGTGGCCTGGTTCCTAACCAGATGCACAGCTACTCATCAAGAGAATTAGCACTCATCCAGGGCCCTCCGTAGCCTGCGGTAAAGGAGCTGTGTTCCCCTCCTCCCTTTAAAGAGCAGTCATGAGGTTTCTCAGGAGTAATAGATATAAAACCTCTTAGCACCATGTTTGGCACACGATAAGTTCTCAACAAATGTGACCCGTTCTTAACAATAAAGGAATTAGCACTGGCCCAGCTCATTCCTCTGCAAATTCTAACAGACCAAGGAATTCCTGAAACCCAGCACCTAGCAGGCAGGGGCAAGTTTGACATCTTTGTTTATCACAGCACAGACTTACAATGTCCGTCTTGCCAAATGCAATTTATTTTCTGTTCATTGATGTCATCTCCATAAGTCTTCAGTCTCCCTGGAGCAGGGATGCTTTC
Source organism: Stenella coeruleoalba (assembly GCF_951394435.1). Classification (NCBI taxonomy): domain Eukaryota; kingdom Metazoa; phylum Chordata; class Mammalia; order Artiodactyla; family Delphinidae; genus Stenella; species Stenella coeruleoalba. The sequence goes on from NC_137156.1 coordinate 56,886,851, forward strand.
TGAAGGCTCTGTTCTGAGAGTGATTTAAGACATGGTTCTGCTGAGAACATTTCCTCCAGCTCCCACAACCCTTTATCCCTGCCCCCTTCTCCACTGGCTGCTAGATGTAATTAGAAGCAGATGAAAATGACATTTCATTGTCCCAGATGTTCTTCTTTTCCCACTTTTTATTTTATATAAATTCCTTCCGTCTGTGAGACCTGTGTGTGATGTCAATTGTGGAAAGCATCTTGCCCTTGTAATTGACCTTCAGGCAGTGGGGCCTGGGGTTGAACCTCCATTCGAGTGCTGCTGATGCTGAGCTGTCCCCTCAGCCGTGGAAGCCCTCCATCCAGCCAGGCCTGGGCCAGCTGTACCCCATTGTGGTCATGTTCTCAGGCCTTTTGGAGACCTGAGCATTTCCAGCTATGACACTGGGCATATTTACAGTGGTCAGAACATAAAAGTTTCCAGAAACATACAAGTGAATCAAGTGCTGTGGTTCAGGCTTACCAGCTGCCTCAGACTGGAAGTTGGCTCCTGGTGGTTCCCTGATGCCAGCTTGCCAGCCTCAGGTGCGTTCAGGTTTACAGTAGCAGGCAGAATGCCCAGCGTGTGGGTCTGCCATCGCCCCTGCCGGATGTCTGTCCTCCTCAAGGACTCTATTGAGGCAAATCCTCGTGCTCCTCAATTCTCTTATGTTTTATTAGTTAACATCCGACACACGAGCCCTCCAGCTTCAGTCTGCTGCTGTGTGATCATCTATCCCTTCGTTGGTCAGAACTTCTGCCGCCCCATCTCTCAGCCTCCTACCACCCTCTGAAACGTGCAGACTCCCCCTCAGCCTCAGTCTTTTTTCTCCTTTCATACTGGGAGTGTATATCTCTGCTAGGGAAACCACTTCCCCTGCAGCCCTCTTAACGGACCTGTTCTTTGAACCCCCATGTAAAGTTCTCCCTTCTAATCTAGGCGTTTTGCAGCCAGAGTGCTCTTTGCAAAATGCAAACCATGTCACTCTCTAGTTAGAACCTTCCATTGACCTCCCATGCCTCTTAAGATAAAGCGTATAATTCTTTTTTTTTTTTAGGTTTAATTCCACAGTTTTGTTTTTGTTTTTGTTTTTGTTTTTTGCGGTATGCGGGCCTCTCACTGCTGTGGCCTCTCCCGTTGCGGAGCACAGGCTCCAGACGCGCAGGCCCAACGGCCATGGCTCACGGGCCGAGCCGCTCCGCAGCATGTGGGATCTTCCCGGACCAGGGCACAAACCTGTGTCCCCTGCATTGGCAGGCGGACTCTCAACCACTGTGCCACCAGGGAAGCCCCCACAGTATTTTTAATGGCATAATTAAAGCATCCCTTATTCCTCCTATGCTTATCAACAGTTTTCTCAGGTAATTTTATGAATGAATCTGATGATTCTCAGGGATTATTTATAAGTAATTTTCAAAGCCATGCCTCAGGAAGACAAAAGAGGTTCTACATTGCTTTTTGGAGCGATTTCCTCTCTACCTGAATGGAGAAGGAGAGTCAGAAGCTTGAATTTCAGTGTTTTATGAAAAGAAAGTAACCTATTAAACTAAATTATTTGGGAATTAGACATTAAGATCAAAATAACTACAGGTTTGATTTGATTTAGTGCAGCCATCAAAAAGCTAGATGGGGCCAGTTTTCAGATGGAAGCCACAAGCTTCTTTGATATAAAGCATATAATTCTTAACACAGCCTCCAGGCCTTCCCATCTCTCCAGCTTCATCTTGAACATTTTCCGGTGACTTCTTGTTCATTTCGTTTGCTCCATGCTCACTGTCTGTTGGCAGTACTTCACCTCTGCCAGGCTCTCTTCTGTCACAGGGGGTTTGCACGTGCTATTCCTTTTTGGAATGTTGTTCCTTTCCCTCTTTAACTAGTTAACTTCTGCTTACCCTTTAACTCTAGCTCAGGCAGTCCCTCAGAAAACTCTTTCTGACTGCCATGCTTATCTTAGAGTCTTTTCTAACCATGAACCTCTCCTTTGGGGCACTTTCTAAAGTTATAATTTTGCATTTATGTGTCTAACTGGCCAGTATTCTCTACAAGCTGGAAGCTCCATGAGGGCAAAGACTGCCTATTTTATTCATCAATGAATCCCTACAGTGCCTGGCACATAGTAGGTCCTGTGTACACATTTGTTGGATGGGTGGATGGATGGATGGACGGACGAACAGACAGATGGATAGACAAACAAATGGACAGATGGGGTGGATGGGCAGATGGATGCATGTGTGGATGGATGACCAGGACTCTCCCAAAAGAAATAACATTTGCAGATATATTTTTGAAGTAGAAAAAAGAGAAGCATACTCAGAAACTCCAGCTTCAGATCTCATCCTCTCTTCATTGCAGACTGAATCATAGTCATACTTCATCGAATGGTATGGCAAAAAGGACATGGAATTTATTAATCTGTGCCTTCATGAATCACATGATGAATCACTACCTTGGTCTAGGTGACGGGAGAACATGCATTTAAATCCTTGCTCTGTAAGAATTCAGTTTACTGGAGTCCATAGACAGGAAGATACATCATTACCTTACAGAGTGAAGAGGACTTAGGACTGGGATGATGATGAAGTGCTCCACTGTGGTTTTAAAGCTAAGCTTGTGGAGCTGTGGGTTCCCTTGAGTTGGTTCTGGGGCTGCTGGGCCTGGGGTAGAAGGGACTGGCTTGGGAAGGGGGACCGTTCAGGCAGGGCTTGAGCTTCCCACCTTCTTTATAAACAGAGAATCTCCAGTTTTTTCTGTTTTATACATTGGGGTGCTAGCGCAGATTTTCTCTGCTAAGAGAAGTTGAAAAATTGCTGTTTCCAAAAGCTCAGAGAATGATTAACTCTGCTGAAAAGAGCAGAGTAGGTCAGTCTTCTTGGAACAGAAGATGTTGGAGCAGAGTCTCTCCTTTTAATTTTTTTTTAACTTGGCTTTAAAATGCTCAGTTTTTTAAAAAAGTAGTTAAAAGTAGAAAAGAGAAAACAATACCCGTAGTATCTAAAAACACCTATTTACTTAAAAAATTTCCTACATTTTTCTGCAAAGCTGAAGTCTTCTGTATGCTAAATTGATATTGATTTTTTCGTATAACTTTATAGCATTTATCATTTTTCCCATTTTATTATCATGTTTTCTAAAGTATGTAAAACTTGGAAATCAGGCAAAAGATGCTTGTGTGTCCTTTCACGCCTGGAGCACTCTCTGTCCCCTTTCTACTCAAAGTGTGGTCCTTGGACCAGCAGCATCAGCATCACCAGTGAGCGTAACTGCGATGTGGACGCTCAGGCCCCAATCCAGACTCCCTGATTCAGAATCTGCATTTTAACGAGGTTCCTCATGTGATTCTTACACACCTTAAAATTTGAGAAAAACAACACTGTTCTAATAGGCCTGCCTAACTCCCTAGGGCCCATATTCTGTGAAATTACATATTAACCTATAGAAAACTAAGTTACAAATGCCTTTTGCCAGTAAAGATGAAAATGACTTCTGTCTGGCAGAAAATATAATCCCAAAGGTTATAGTTTATTGCCGTGTAAGGTATTAATCAGTTTTGTATCTGATTTCAACATTCTTCTATTCTTTTTTTTCTGTAACTACCCGCATTCTCAGGTCCTTTTTTGAACTAGCTTTACCATCCTGATTCCCTCGGTCATGAATTAAATAAATTTTTAATGTGTATTTGCTGCATATTTGTATGAGAGTCATGTTTTTAACTTTTTGAAAATCATACTTTGACAGCCAGATGTATTATCATTTTAACAGCTCTGTGGTATTCTACTTTGCGATTGCTGTAATTTACTCATCTGTCGCTCTATTGTTAGACTTTTAGGATATTTCTGTTTTTTTATTGAAGTAGAGTTGATTCACAATGTTTTGTTTAGTTTCTGGTGTACAGCAAAGTAATTCCGTTATGCATATATATTCTTTTTTGTATTCTTTTCCATTAAGGATATTCCTAATTCAGTACCAATATAAATAATTCTGCAGTGAACATCTTTGAATATAAAACTTTTCCTGTACTTTTATGTTCCTTGCCTATGAGTAAATTTTCAAGTACAGAATTAATGGATCAAAGGATATGAACAGGGTTTCCCTGGTGGCGCAGTGGTTGAGAGTCCGCCTGCCAATGCAGGGAACACGGGTTTGTGCCACGGTCTGGGAAGATCCCACATTGCTGCGGAGTGGCTGGGCCCGTGAGCCATGGCCGCTGAGCCTGCGCGTCCAGAGCCTGTGCTCCGCAATGGGAGAGGCCACAACAGTGAGAGGCCCGCGTACCGCAAAAAAAAAAAAAAAAAAAAAAAAAAGGATATGAACATTTGTAAGATAAGCAGTATTGCAGTTTGTCAACTGGACAAGAATGGAAGAGTCTTCCAAGGTGGCAAAAGCAGGCTGCAGACAGGCAGGAGGCCACAGGTCCCACAGGGAGATAACTCTAACCAGCTAGAATGTGAGTACAGGTCCTGCCAGGGGCTGGAAAGGTAGGAAGGAGACCGGATTGTAAAGAGCCTGGTACCCTGAAATGTATATTTGGTGTAAAGGGAAACCATCTGTAGTATAAACTGAGAAGTGCGTGATGAGGCCTGTGCTTTAGGAAGACAACTCTAACAGCAGGAAGGCTCCTCCAAAGCTCCTGAAATAGTGCTGGTGACAGAAGCTCAGGCTTGAACTGGAGCAGTAACTGGGGAGGTGGAGAAAAGATATTTAAAGAGATACGGGGGGATGGAATTAAGAGATACAAACTACTATGTATAAAATAGATAAGTAAGAAAGACTTATTGTGTAGCACAAGGAGTTATAGCCATTATCTTGTAATAACTTTTAATGGAGTATAATCTGTAAAAATACTGACACCATGCTCTATACTTGAAACTAATATAATATGGTAAATCAACTATACTTCAATTTTAAAAAAACATCAAAAAATACCATGGGCTGATTCAAAAAAGTTTTTTTAATTTTTGAATTAAAATAAAGAGGTATAAGGGCTTCACCAGGATCATCCTGGTATTTAGTGGTGGCGACCAGACTGGATTGTCGGTGCTTCCTACCTCTCTCTGTGGTCCATGCTGCTGTTCCTTTGGGTTTTTATCTAAGATGTGACTTCTTAGAACTTCAGGCTGCTCAGATCCTTCCACTTAATGAGTTGATTAGAGTCGCGATGTGCAGGAACCAGCTTTGCCAAAGCATAAAGCACACATCCAAGATGATGAACGGCATCACTAAAAATAATAAAAGATTAAGCACACATTCCGGGGAAGTGCCAGGGCATTCTTGTGGAATTTGCCAGACTAAACTGTAGTGGATACTCTTCGCTGTCTCTACAAAACCAGACCTCCAAGGTAGCTTTGCCAGGATACGCATTTTAGACACTGCGGGCAGGCAGCGTCCCTGTGCGGCTCTCAGGGTGATCCAAGGGGCTGGACTTTACAGCTGACCCCACGGAGCCCACGGCCTGTCTCATTGTCAACAGGAAGGTTCAGCAGATTTTCACTATGCGACCAGAGACCAGGAACTTTGAGACACTATCTTACTTCCCCATTTCACAGAGGAAGATACTGAGAAGTTTGTCTTGGTTGCCCAAGGGTGCCCCTCTCAGCCACGGTGCTTCATAGTTGACCTGTGCAAGACACCACAAGAGATTCTGAATGTGAGAGGTGATTTGATCCGCAGCTTTTAGGGGCAGTAACTCAAAGACGTGAATCTATCTGTCTTTAAAGACAGAAATCTCTAATCTGAACCAGATAGAAAAGAGTAGGCTTAAGATGACAGACTTCACAGCCCATTTCTGTCCCACCCCCACATATTCCTCCTTCAGGATCGCCTCATGTCTGAAAATCCCTCTTTGTAATAGCCCCAAACCAGGTAGAATGGATAAATAAATCGAGGTGTATTCACACAGCAATGAGAATGCCATGCTCCAGCCTGGAGGAATCTCCCAAACCTAATGTGGAAGGAAGAAGTCCTTCCAGGGAGAGCGTGGACAAAAGCATTGATGCTCATCTAGGCTCTTGGCCGTCAGGACGATTACCCTTCGTGGGGGCTGTGACTGGAAGAGAGCGTGAAGGGGGCTTCTCAGCAGCTGGTCTCATCCTGCATCTCGATCTGGGTGCTGGTTACACAGATGCATTTCGCATTCAGTTCGTGAAAATGCAGTGAGCTGTGCACTTAGGTTACGTAGACTGTTCTCTATGTATATTAGACTTCAATAAATAGTTTTTTAAAATTAAAAAGGGTGCCAGCCAACCATGCACAACCTCAAAAGAAATCTCCCTGCCAGCAGTGCTAATGATGCTGATGGGAGCACCCGCCACGTGTCAGGGATGGGCTCTGCCAATCGCTCTGCATGCGTTAGTCCCTTCAGTTCTCTGGGGAGGTGCTGTTCTACCCCTGTTTTACAGCGGAGAGAACTGAGGCTCAGAGGGATAAAGTACCCTGTCCAAGGTCACACAGCTAGTGAGTATGTGCTGAAAAGAGGCCTTATTTCCATTCCCAGAAGTGACTACTGTGTTCTGTAGGCAGTTTTCTTTGATCCGTCCCAACATAGGAAGGAATGGTTTCTGCTCTGATTTCCCTAGAGATAATGTTTTGAATTCAGGATCTGCCTCATGGATGACCATCCTCCCCTCCCCCAGCACACCCCCCCACCTCAACTGTGGGAATGAAGACAGGTGAGACAAAGGTGATTGTGTTTGCTTTCCTTATCACCAGGGAAGAGACAGTAAATGATCCATTTAATTGACAGATAATCTTTAAAGAGCCACTGTCAGCCAAGTACTCTGTGGTGTGCTGGTGACCAGCTTAGATTGGGAGTTTGGGGTTGACTATACCTGAGTTCAAATCCTGACTCTGCATTTTAAGCTACATGACCCAGAGCAAATCCCTTGTCCTCTCTGGGTCTCCATGTCCTGCTGTGTAAAATAGGTGCTAAATACCTCCTGGGGTGATTGTGTGAGTTAGACAAGAGACTGCAAGAAAAGCACAGAGCCTGACACAGAGGAGCATTCAAGAACTGTTACAGAGAGAGGGAAGCCAGGCCCTAAAAAGGTAACATAAATAGCGCTAGTATCAACTCAGTCATGTGCCCAGTCACCGTTGAGGCTTGAGCAAGGGGCTCCCATAACCAGCGAGGCTTCCTGCCAGGCAAAAAATCAGCTGGCTTTCAGGGTTGAGCCAGGTTTACATAGGCCTTCTCCAAGGAGGGACTGGGCATTCCAAGCACACGGCCTAGCTTGGACAAAGCCCTGTGGCTGGGCCAGCCTGTCTGCAGCCAAGGGCTGCCCAGAGCTGAGATTTCTGTCTCTTCAGCAGAGGAGCTTGAATGGGACGGTGGGGTGTTAGGGGATTGGCTGTAGAGGACACAATGGATGCTTTGAATTCTACAAAAATAAACTCTACTGTGACCAGTGGGGCGAAAATAGAGCCAAAGAGTAGTCAGTGTTGAGCTAGCACGTGTTAAGCTATCACTTCTCCGGCAGGAGGGTGGGGGTGCCCTGATTTGTGCGCCACTTTAGGTGGTATAAATACTCCTGTGATGGACCATTTCAAAATAGCATTGTAACATTCTTAGATGTGGAACTGGGAAGAGATGCACACCGTTGGCACCATTGATGTGAGCTAGCACACCACTGAGATTCCATCAAAGTTGGGAAAACTTGCCCCACTGAGACACGGGCTCTGAGGACCTATGGCTCCCATTGGAGACCAGGGCTCCGCTCCTCGAGTGAGTGCTTTTAGTGTGCTAGGCATCGCCATGAGACCCAAGGCAAACTGTGCCCAGCCCTTGAGGTCCACAGTCTACTGGGGAAACTGGCATTAATTGAGTAATCACACTAGTTACACAGTGCACGGAACACTCAGAAAGAAGTACTGTCTTACCTGGAGCACACGCCCATGCCCTTTGTTTCAAAACCATAATAAAACAGACTGTTACTGTCTGTTCTGAATCAAGAACATAGTGCGTCCTCTCGGTTTTTCACCACACTTACGTTCACTTCGTGATACTTAAATCAGGCCTGTTGTCATTACAGCCCTTTCAAGAACTGGGGCTGCGATTTCAAGTGCCTTTTCGGGTCCTTGTGAAAAATCCATCCGTATACACCCCGGAAAGCACTCAACAGAGCCCATTTTAGAGTAACAGCAGTCTGGACACATCTCTCCAGTTCAGTCCCAATGTCAAGCCCAGGCTGGGTCCCCTCAGGCGGTGGGTGCTTCCGTTTGGGAACCATCTCACTTCTGCTTTGCCTCCCAGGTGGTCTTCGAGGCGTTGCACAATCTGGAGCCCCGAGGCTACGTCGTGGGGTGGATCATTGCCATCAGCTTGCTGGTGGGAATCCTCATCTTCCTGCTGCTGGCTGTGCTGCTCTGGAAGGTGAGTGGAGAGCGCAGGTCCCCAGGGAGTCCCCGACCAGACACCCAGCTCTCCTGCCTCAGCAGGGCTAGAGCGCATCGTCGGAAAAGGTTTCCTGGTGGAACTTCCTTCCCAGTGCAGGTACAATGAAAGGAGGGCAGGGTCCCTTCCAGGCAGTGAATGGAGTCTAGGCTCCTCCTGAGGCCATTCACACCTGAGGACTGGACCGCTTTGGAGGGAACCCCAAAATCTTACCCTCTTCTCCTGCCTTCCCTAGCAGAGTTGCCACCAGTCCTAACACAGGGTGGTGGGATCCTCACTCCAACGCACAAGCTTGGGGAGTAACAGCTGGGACTGGGACGGGGATGGTTAACTCCTTTACTTGGGACAAAAACAAGAAAAGAAACTACAGAGCCATTCTTTGTTCTTTTCCCATGTGGAATATGGAACAGATTTCTGCCCAGAAGATTCTAGTAATGGCGATGGGCTGTATGTCTGGAGTGCTGCCTGGGTAGCTTCATCAGATGTTCTCCCAACCCCATGGGGGTTCATTCGTAGGTGCCCCAGGGGGTAGACTTGCCCTGTCTCCTTCAGCAGGGAGCACCTGCTCATCCTTCACATCTTGCCTCTTGTCACTTTCTCAAGAAGAAAGGGGTGTCCTCACCCCCAATTCTAAGATGGTTTCTTTGCCCTGCACTCTTCTCTCAGACACCTGGCGTCCTTGACTTTAGGGCCTCTGTATTCATCAGTAATGGTTTCAGAGTCATTATCTGAGGACGGTTTGTCTCTTCCACGGGATGGTAGTGTGCCACGTGAGTTGGGTCCTGTCTGTTCTTGTTTCCACCGTGTCCCCAGCTCCTACAGCAGCACCAGGGACCACAGCTGGGACTTCCTGGCACCAAGTTCATGCTTTTCCAGTGTTCCAGGTTTCAGAGGCAGGTGGAAACAGCCTCTTACATGATTATGGATGGATCCTTTAAATTCAAATAATTAGTTTCTTTGGGATTCCAAAATAATTTGTATTTATTGATCAAACATAGACACATGTCAGTAAGCAGAAAAGTTGTCAAATACTCAGGAGTCCCCATCCCAGAAATAACCGTGGTGAGACCAGCGTTGTCTCTTCTTGAACTTTTTCCCTACATAATAGACAGAGACCGGGCATTCTCATAGTACCCACTTACTTGTGAATAGTGTGTTAAATTCTCCAGTAAAATACCCGATACCTTTTAAGGTGTAGGACCTCTAAAATTAAAACAATGAGTTCAATTATCAATCTGAAAAAAGTATAGTAAATATACTTCAGAGTATCCAAGAAATCTAGAAACGCAGGGAAAATAGTGTTTTTGTTGTACATCGTTTCAGATTGACAGTTGGACTTCACCTGAAAAAAGTATTGGAGGTTGAAGAAAAATATATTGAGCATATTACTTGAAAATCAGTTTATCTCAGGTTCCCGTGCCTTTTGGACATCCCATTTACTAGTTTACAGCCCAGCTTTCCCTGAATGCAGAATTGTGAAAGTCTTTCCTATTGTTAAAAACCCGTGTCCAGCGCTGTCCTCAGGCTGCAGGTGTATGGCAGATCCCAGTCCTCGGATGCTGGGATTCATTCACGTGGCTTCTGGTTTCACACTTCTTGTAACAGTGCCACAGTGAATATGCTTGGAGCCAAATATTTGCACAACTCCTTCATTATGTCCTTAAGATGAAACCCTAGAAACGGAATTACCGAGTCAAAAGAAATGCGTATTTTAAGCCTTTTATTACATATTACCAGTTGCCCTCTGGAAAGGTTATACAAGCAGTGTATCAAAAGTGTCCATTTTCCTGTATATTTACCAGGAGCAGATATTACCTTTTTTTGAAAAACCTGCCCATTTGTTGTTTGTTTAATCTGCGTGGCCAGATAGAGTCTTAATTCTCCCTTTTCTCTAACTCCAACTCCTTCCTGCCAAGACGTCTGGTCTGGGGGTAGAGAACAAAGCCAGCTCAGTGTTTGGGATCTGAAGACAGTAAGGGCTTTGGGGGGGGGGGGTGTTTGTGTGTGTGTGAGAGAGAGATACTTCCTTCTCTGCCTTTGTACAGACATTTCAGAAGAGAGGGAACACCGTCCTCCACTGCTGGGTGCATGGGACCAGACAGGGACACAGAGTGGGGAGCGGGGTGGCTGTGTCCCACCCCCTCCCTCTGGGCCCCCCACTTGGCTCTGCCACTCAGGAGTGTCCCCTCTCCTGAGCACACCCTCCCACCTCCTTCCAACTGCCATCTGCTTCGCTTTGCTTCTGCCATGTTTCTTTAAAGAATGTGGTGTGTCAGGAGCGGGTGTCATGGGGTGGCCAGTACCCTGAGGCCACCCAGCTGTGTGTGATCCAAAGAGCCAGGGCCCGAGAAGGCAGACATCACCCGCTGCCATGGACTGGCCATGAAAGCAGAGTGGTGGCGGTCAAGCGGCCTTAACCAGACAAGGTCGTCTTAACTGCTGGAGGAAGGAAGGGTCTAGAACACCTCTGAGAAAGCTGATGAGTGATGCCGTCAAAACTTCTAGCCACAGACACAGACTGATCAGCCCCCTCTGAGTCCCAATCCTACAAGCCTGGGAGAGAGAATCTGACTGGCTCAGCTCAAGTCAAATGTCTACAACTGTGGCAAGAGGCCAGGAGGTGGCAGAGAGAATGTGACCAGCCAGGGCTGGGTCACATGTCTCCCACATCCAGACAGCTAAGGCCAGCGCAGGAGAAAGATGCAGTGTGGAGGTGTGGGGAGGCCAGGTAGGGGTGGGGATAGGGGCTAATCTTAGAAGGAAACTAGGCAGATACCCTAAAGGCTTTCGCTCCAGCAGGATTTCGTGGTTGTCAGTGGTGCTGTTGTCTAAATTACAGTCTTTTATATGGTACTGGGTAGCTGTGGCCGCACAACAAATTGCCACCAAATTGAGTTCCCTTCTGCCTAACAAATGTATAGGTCAGGAGTTCAGGAAGGGTTTGGCTGGATGATTCTTCTGCTCCAAGTGACACTGAGTGGTGTCACACAAGGGCATTCACCTGGTGACTAGGCTGGTCTGCTTCACTTCACAGGACAATTTTATTCACATGGCTGGCACCTTGGGTGGAGATGGCTGGAAGGCCGGACTCTGCCAGTCCCCTCACTCTCTTCGTGTAGATTCAGGGCCTCTACATGTGGCCCTTCCAGCAGAGTGGGCTGATGTTTTACATGGTGGCATCAGCTCTGGGAGAGCATGGTGAGAGCTGCTAGTCCTCTGAAAGGCTGGCCCAGAACTGGCATGGCATCATCCTGCTGCACTCTGTTGGTCAAAGCAGTCACGTGCCAGCCTAGAGTCAAGGAACAGGAAAGAGACTCTGCCTCCCAATGGGAGGAGTAGCGAAGAATTAGTGGCCATCTTTTGTCTATCACATACATGATATTCAGAAATATGGGCAAAATCTTAATCTTTTCTGTAAAACTCACTATGGCAAAGGACGATTAGCCTAACTGGAAGTTTTGTTGTTCTGAAGTAGATGAAACCTCATCTCTCTTCCGTTGTGTCATAGATAAAATTATGATTGAGCTCCTTGGAAGAAAAAAAACTAAACCTTGATGCAGGGTTCATGAACGCACTCAACATTCAGAGTGGGTAGTCTGTTCAGGCACAGCGACAGTGCAGTAAGGAGCTCGGCAGAGGGAGTTTCTTTAGGAAAAATATTTTTCTCTTGAAGAACTAACTAAATAGAATGACTTTATAGGACACTGAAAAGGGCAAATGAAATGTAGGATTATTCTGAAGACCTACATATTCCTAAAACTTCAACTGCAGACGTCTTTTGTTTTTTATTTATTTTATTGAAGTATAGTTGATTTACAATGTTGTGTTAATTTCTGCTGTACAGCAAAGTGATTCATTTATACACATATATACAGTCTTTTTCATATTCTTTTCCATTATGATTTATCACAGGATATTGAATATAGTTCCCTGTGCTATACAGTAGGACCTTGTTGTTTATTCGTCCTATATATAATAGTTTACATCTGCTAATCCCAAACTTCCAATCCATCCCCCTCACCGTTGGCAACCACAAGTCTGTTCTCTATGTCTGTGAGTCAACTACAGACCTCTTGTCAACTTGGATCCCTATGTCTATAACCTAAGAAACATGCATTATGTATAGAGGTCTAATATTGACAATTCAGTGCACAGAAATCTGTTGATTAATGGGCCTAATATTTGAGTTAGATGGGAGGTCTAACTGCTTCTGGCTTATTACCGTATTTCACATATCATTCCCTCCAATCCTTTCAAGGGGAAAGTCACTGCATGGTACCCAGTTGCCACTGCTGATGAGTAAACACTTCACTAGAGCCTTTGAAGACAGGTGGGCAATGTTCAAGTCCTCTTTCCTTTCTAGAGCCACATCTCTTGAAGTTCCCTTCGGTGTAGTACCTGACACCGCTACCTGTGGTTGCTTGCCATTGCCTTGAGCTCATGAGCCCAAAATGATTGTTCCCCAGAAAGTACAAGGATGGTGGCGTGGTATCAAAAACAGAACAAGGCGGCTGGCCCAGTGTGGATGGACTTTCTGTGCCATGAAGGCCTGCAGGTTAGCATGCTTTACACTTGTGAGCTGGCTGGTGCCTTCACTCAGCAAACAGATCCCTGCGAAGTGGCCGGCTCGGGGTGAAGGGACAGAGGTAATAAGCAGCAGAGCCCTCACTCCATCGTAAAGACTGGGGAAAGCAGTTAAGTGACCGAGGCTGAGCCAAGCACATCCTGAGGAGTAAGCAGCACTTGGCCAGGCAAAGAGCCTGTGCCACACCTCCTACATGTCGCCGTGGTTCTACCAACATGCCCATCATCCCCTGTTTATCTGAAACAGAAACCCCTTATAGGGTCAGCAAATACCTTCTCCAGAGCCGAAGTCCAGGCTCCCTGCCTAATGCTCAGCCTCCTTCTCTCCTCCGGGGCCTTCCAGAGGGTCGGCCGGTGGCACATCAGGCGCTGTCTCATGCTTGGCCGCAGCAGGTCCTGGCTCCGGTGCAAAATCCACAACGAGGGCCCCGAGCTAACCAGACCCTTCTTCACATTCTGAAATGGATCCTAATCAGCCTTCCCAGAGCCGAGCTGTTAGCAGACACTGGGAGCCATAATTTAAACTTTCTGTGCAAGGATTACAGTAGCCTGCCAAGCCACCGTGCAGGAAGAAAACTTTGAAATAGGAAACTCTTTTAAGGGAGAAAAATCCAAATGAGTCCACTCTCCTTTCTTTTGGCTCCTGTTTGGGTTTGAAATGGCCTGGGCCCTGTGCCTCTTCAAGACAATCGTAAAGGCCTGTTTATAGGAGGAATTTCATCATTCAGAGGGTATATGTGACTTGCACCTTTAAAAAGTGCCTTCAACTCATCAAGCCAGCCTTTGAGTCAAGTGGTTAGAGAGTGGAGATGCTGGGATGTTTTTCCTTCAAGAGGAAAAGCCTCATTTAGGGCCCCAGGCTTCTCTCTCCCTCTCTCTCCCCCTCTCCTCGCTCCCTTGTACAGTTTGCCAAAACACACAGGCCACCACTCAGTGAAGGAGAAAACTCTGCATCCTCCTCTACTGCTTCCAGCCCAGGAACCTTTCCCTTCTCTCCTGTTGGCCCCTTTTGCCAGTGAGATGGCCTGGAGCAAAAGGCAGTGCCATGGCCTGGCCAGCCCCATGACCAGCCTCTTCCCAAAAGGCCCAGGACCTGCCAGCTCTGCCTTCTCACAAGTGGTATAGAGGTGGGCTGTGCAGTGGGTTTGCCACCGTCCTTCAGAAGGACTGTCTCGAACCCTCTGTCAGCCGAGCCTGTTCCAAGAGCCTGCTGCTCCAGAGCTGGTTTTGGGCTCCTGGTTTTCACTTAAGAGCATTCCTGCTGACCTCAAGCAGAAATACTTGGAAAAATAAATCTGTGAAATGGCCCAGCGGATGGGTAGGTTTGGCAGCCCCTCCAGGGGTCATTGGGGTTATCACCTGCCCTCCAGCTGGGCTGTGAGGACCCATCCTTGTTTCTCCTGCAGAGAAAATGAAAATGCACAGACTTACGTGCACACACACACACCCTTCGCACTGTCTCAATTAAGACCATGTGCCAGAGACGCTCAGCGGGGACTTATTTATGTTTGGAAGTAAATATTGGGCTGATGTTGCACTGTTGACATCTCGAGACAGAGACGTGCTATGTAAATAGTCAAGGAACTTGAAAGGACCCATAAACATGAGACTCTGAGTTAGTCCAAAGAAGGAGTGTGTCCAAGGCCCTTGGAATAGCTGCCCAGGAGGCAATCCAAAAGCCAGGGAGGAGGGGGTGGGCATCTCCCCAGAGACCAGAGGCCGTAGGGTTGTGCGGCCGCCCTTCACTCACCCCGAACTGGGCTGGGAAGGAGGAGGCTGGTGCTGTAGGATGTGGACCCCAGAACCCAGTCATTCTCACTTCTTCCTGGGCCCCAGGCCCCTCTCAGAACCTTCCTAATTAGGGCCATTCAGGGGAAACCTGCTGTTTCCCTAGGAGTTTTCTGGCAGCTTTTTTGATACAAGTTTATATCAGAAAGTTGTGTGAATCTGTCAGGAGGGCTGAGGGAGCTGCCCTGTGGGGCCGCAGGTCCCCCTCAGGAGTGGCACAGACAAGAAGCCAGAAAACCCCTGCTCCCTCAGCTTCCAGGGGAGCCAAGTTTGGCTGGAGTCTCTCTTCCTGTAGGGTTTCCATGAGTGTTCCCTCCGCTACAGACAGCAGTTATAAACAGAGCCTTTTGCCCCTCAAGTGGCAAAGCAAGCCCTGGAAGGATCCAGAAAAAGTGCAGGAAAACACATACTCCACTGAACTGGAATTGAGTGAGGGGCTGCTGAGGGTCCAGCTTAACTCATCACGGCTCATTTCCCGGCACCCTCAGTGTGGACTCAGCTGGCTGGGAAAATGTAGGTTTGCCCAACATCTCTCCAAGGTTTTCCCCAAAGTAACCATGAGTACTAGTGATGGTGAGAGTGTAGGCCTGCTGCAGGAGAGAAATGTCTTTGAAGTCTTGAGTTATCTTAGTGTTTAAGAGTTTTAGACTTCTTTATACTTTATAACATATCCATACTTTAATATAAAAATTGGAAATTTAATTTTCCAAAAACGCTTTGAGAAAAAATGATACCAGGCGAGGACTCTGTGCCCCGTGCCTCCTACGTGTGAGGACTGGATACACAGCTGTATGGCCTATAGGCTGCAGTCCCGAGTTTGCTTTGGGGACCAACGTAAGAAGCTTTCATTGTGTTTCAGGGCTAGAAGAGGTCTGAGAATGCCATCGATCTCTTGGGCAGAGACAAAGACACTGGGGTTCAGAGCCAGGAAATGACCTGCCCTGTGGCCAAGCGTGAGCAGTACTCAGAACTCCAGGCTCCCCACGCGGCACCTCTCCCGTCCAACCCTTCTGAGTAGGTCCTGTGGCACTGGGCAGGCCTGGTATGACACAGTTGTTTGGGGAACGCTGGCTTGGTAAACTCAGAGCCTGGGCTCTGGGTTCTGTATCAAAAGCCAAAACCGGGCTCTAAACAACAGCACAAAGGTGATATTCTCTTTTTCTGAAATGGAATTCGTTTGACCACGTAAGAAACAATATTAATTTGACAGAACCACCTCTAGACTATATCGCACCTTTGTGCAGACAAGTAAACAGCGCCCCTTCCTCCAGAAGCTTTACTTCCATCTGTCAGAAAATTCAGAAAAATCTACTGATTTTATTAGAAAAAGACACCCGACTGCCATCTGCTGGAAAATAGTTGTAATAAGTTTACACGTCCATGATCTCTCTGATATGAGTGGCACCCTCCCCCCTTATATGCAGTGCACAGCCTGCATTACTGTACCCAGCACTCCCTAGACATGAGCGTGATCTGTGTTTTAAGAAATGGTCGTGGGCTCCAAAGAAGAAGGACAGACACCAGTGGCAGCTCCAAGCTTCCATCTAAAGATGAGACTACACACAGGTTATGTTGGGAACAGGGCTCTGGATATCCTGCCTCACTGGAGTGGGGTGGAGAGTTTGCAAGGCTGTTTCGAAGAGAAGCTCTACGGTTACTGCCAGCACGGGTAGACTTTTCAAGACTGGTGCTGAGGGACTTCTCTGGTGTTACAGTGGTTAAGACTCTGAGCTACCAATGTAGGGGGCCTGGGTTCGATCCCTGGTCAGGGAACTAGATCCCACGTGCATGCCGCAACCAAGAGTTTGCATGCCACAACTAAGGAGCCAGCGAGCCACAACTAAGGAGCCCGCCTGCCGCAACTAAGACCCGGTGCAACCAAATTAATTAAATTTAAAAAAAAAGACTAATGCTGACACCATACCACTTGAGACAAAAGAGCTTGCTTTTGGATGCCTACAGGAGATGATATACCATCACTTTGTTGGTAAAAAGTATGACACACATAAACATGAGCACAGGAGAGCCTCCTGTGAGAGTTGGGCCAGGCACTCTCAATCCTTGCTAGATTGCGTACTCTGTATCAAATCCTTACGCCAGCATAGCTGTGAGAAGGTGAGCTGACTCTCGTCCTCCTTAGAGATGAACAAGAAAAGTCTGTTCAGCAGGACAGGGCACAGTGATGCTCTTTCCATCTAGAGCCCTGTCAGGCTGCCCCTCAGCCACCTTTCCCGTGGGTGTTGACTCATTCAGTGATTCAGGCAAAAAAATATGGAGTTCTGTATCAGTTAACTCTTGCTATGTAACAAACCAAAGTTTAGGGACTTAAAAACAACCACCATCTACATAGGTCGCAATTCTGAGGGTTGGACTGAGCTTAACAGGGAGGTCCTCCCATCTCAGCGGGGCTCAAACCTACACCTGCAAGCAGTTGGGGGTTGGCGGGTCTAGGAGGACCTCAGCTGGTGGACTCATCTTTCAGCAGTGAGACCAAACTTACTCACTTGGAAGCAAGGCAGGGTTCTGAGAAAGCAAGTGGAAGTGTGCAAGGCCTTTGAGGCCTAAGTGTGGAACTGACAGGGCATCACCTCCCATGCACCCAACTGTCATAGCAAGTCACGACTCAGATTCAGGGTGTGGAAAATAGACTCCGTCTCCTGATAGGACTTGCTGCAAAGCCACGGTACAGGGCATGGATACAGGGGCATTTTTGCAACTTATCACTGGCAGTAAGTAGCGGTGAGATGCTGAGCTCTGGGGATAAAAAGCACAAATCTGTAGGAGTCCTGAGACAAATGTGAAAGATGATAAGAGAGCAGACAGTTAAAGCTCTGCTTGATTGGTGCCACAGTAGAGATATGTTACTTCTCTAGAGTTAAAGTGAGTAACTGGAGATCACTGAAACATCACACTATCCACAGGTAGAGTCATGTGCTAAAGAATCTTATTCTCATGTTATATCCAGCCTTCTTTCTATGATTATGTTCTCCTCAGCTCAGAAGGTGCACATGACACATTCGCCCTGTCAACCACATCTTTATCTTTCAAGAATGAGATTTCAAGCAGTAACTTCTGAGTTAGACATTTCCATGAAGTCTTGGGTCGCTTTCTTGGCCTCCTATGGGTATGCTTTGAGGATGACAACAACGACCTTTTTCTAATTATCCAGAACATTCAAGCCAAGCCTTCTTTCCACATCCCTTGCAGAAGGGAGAAGGTGGTAGAGACTTAATGAGAGAAAAGTATATGGGGTGTCATAAAGTGAGGTTCTGACAGATGTGGTCTGATGCTGAGAGGACATATCCAGGGAACTCAATGTCTGTCTGTGAAACGGGTCTTGAGGATCGAAGCTCAGAGCACAAGACCCTTGCCAGCTGTTCTGTGGAAGCTTCCACTCCCTCCCAGCCGTCAGACTGCTCTCAGAGGGAACTCTCAGGACTCCCTTGGCAATGTGGGTGGAGGTGACCAGCACTGTCTTGGCAGCTCTCTTGACAATTCTCATTTTCACCTGGGCCAGTAAGCCCCTTTCAAGGAGTAGGAAGATGGTGCAGTGAGACTGTGGATGCTTGGTTCATGGTGAAGGAGTGTGAGGAAAGATGCACAAAGGAGTTGGACGTGCCCACAGCCTGGGTTTGCTTGACGATTTGTTTAGGGCAGGTTTTGTATGTGCATCCCCCATTGGCAGCAGATTGCAGAGATTGTTAGTCTCAAGTGTTTTCAAATATGACTATGGAAATTATACACCAGTGACAGTGTGGTACCACAGACCTGCAGCACAGCCTCCTAGCAGTAAGCCAAGTGTGCATGTCTGTCTCAATTCCCCTATTCAAGAGGATCGAAACAAGGATTTTAGGGCAAGTCATTTATTTGGAAGATAATCTCAAGAAACAGTGATAGGGGACCAGGGAAGAGAGGGCAGGGAAGGAAGCTAATAAAGGATGTGTTATCAAGCTGGTTACCACTGCGGGAAAGTTCCACGCGGAGCATGCACCTCAGCGTTTCGCACCCAAGGAGAGAGGGAGCTGGGGTATTTGTACATCAACTCCAGTCAGTCATGTTTAAGGGCAGATGCAGGAAGATGTCTGATCTCAGAAACAGAGGCCACTAATGCTAGGGAGCACAGGACAAGAGATACCAGGTCTTCCTGAGCTTGGGAGAAAAGGTCAGCTTTGGGCTACAAAAAGTTACTTTTATATGGCAGTAGTGCCTATGCTGACCATGTGAAAAGAAATGGAAATTCATCTTACCCTGTATGAAAAGCCATAGACATCGGAAGGAAAGGTCTTTTCAGAACTAAGCTAAAGGAAACTGCCATCGTGGCTCAGGAGGAGTTGCCAGTTTTAGGGGGGTACACACTGCCAGCTGTGTGCACGGCAGCTCGGTAGCTCTCGGGGGTCACAGATTTGAGTGAAAGATCTGGAGGACAGCAAGATAGGATGCAGGTCTGCAGATACTTTAAAACTCCTATTGTATGAGAGCAGTACTTATCAAATTATTCTGCAATGGCTAATCTCTCTCAGGATTTAATAGATTTATCAAAAGCCAGATAAGCTTGGGAAATATCAAGTCCCTGACTTTCTTAATCCTTTCCTAAAAGGTTGATTTGATCCTTTACTGTTCTACTGTACATTACGAATCTCTTAAAGAGTGTATCGTTTCCAAACTTATTTGACCGTGGAATCTGTTTTACTCCCAAACAACCTATGAATAGCTCAATAACTAGTTTTCCCCAGCATACAGTTTGGGAAACACTCCACCAGAAGCACATTACAAGGAACAAACAACTTATCATAAGAAAGCTTGCAGGAAGTCCATGCATTTTGAAAAATGGTTCCGCATGATGCTTTTTCTAAATCAGCCCAATCTGAGGCGTTGTGAGCATAGGTCATGTCTCCTCCGGGTCCAGGTGGCTTGGGAATCAAAACGGTTGATTCCCCAGCATCTCTAACCTGGCGCCTCCTCTTTCTGCCTTTCAGATGGGCTTCTTTCGCAGAAGGTACAAAGAAATTATTGAAGCTGAGAAGAACCGTAAAGAGAATGAAGACAGTTGGGACTGGGTCCAGAAAAACCAGTGACCTGCCACCCCACCCCACCCCGGTCATGTGGCCCAGTGGTTCGCCTGTCTTCCTGATCTTTGTATCTTCCATATTTGGAAGAAAGAATCTTCTCCAGATTTTTCGGAGGCCCCACGATGCTGTTCTCGTCCTCGTTCTCTCAAGCCCAGGTGCCAACCTGAGGCAGTCACTTCGGCCAGGTCACCTGACTGGAACCACCACCACTTCCTTTTCCAGCTGAACCCACAACTTTGGAAAGCCGGCTGCAGAGCCAGGCGATATTTATGGATGCAACATGCGTGGTCAACCCTCAGGGGAAAACTGTTACCTAAAAGTATTTTTATAAATATAAGCCTTTTATACTGATTATGTCTTTATATTTGTATCGATGTTTTATTATTTCTATTAAATGGTTATATAGTTCACTCAAGCACTGATATCTGGCCTGAAATCTTGGAAATACTTGTATATTCATACAAATGTTAAAGGATAAAGATCTTATTGTACTCTGGAACTTGCTGTTAAAGAAGACTCAGATGAAATCATCTGAAGAAACCTCATGTGATGAATCCACCCAGCGGGTGGTGCTGTATATCAGCTGTGGTTTGGGGCTGAGCCCGAAGGCATCTCACATCTCTGTTGCCTGGAGTCAAGTGCGGAATAATGTGCTGAAGAACCACGAGAGTTTTTTCATCTGTACCGTTCATTGGAAGATTCCCAGCAGGAATTTGGATGGAAAAACCTGATTCTTGAGGTCTGTTCTGCATCACCTTATAGAGCAGACATTTCACCCTCCTTGCACTTAAATTAAGACATGAAAGCTTGGAGCAATGCCATTTCATCACTGGTAAACCTCAGAATGGCATCTCATCCTGGACATCGTGCATCAGAGTCCGCATACCACCGGGACTGAATTGGTGCCCACCAAGCAGAGACTTGTGTCTGAGTGCTGTGATGTGTTATCTTTTCATGTTAATTTGAGTCCAGGGGTCTCCATTATCCCCATCACTCTTGCTGTCCCAGCTAATGGTAATTGCAGTGTCCTTCCCAGAGATGACCATTCAACCTGTCCTTATTTTTTTTAATCGTGTCTTAGGTGGAATTCTTAAGAAGTGGACCCTGAGACAAGGATTTTCACGCAGTAACTTATTAAGGAAGTATCCTCAGGGCACACCAGTAAGGACACGAGGGAAGCAGGACACAGAAGGGGAGGAAGACAGGTAAGGGAGCCATTTCAGGGCAGGTCCCGTGCAGGGGGTCTTCAGCCTGATCCTGCTGGGGGGCTCTGGAGGGTAAGTTATGCCTCAGAGTTGTCCCAACCCGGGGCAAGGGAGCTGAGCTTTCATAGTCTTGGACCCAGGAGAGATGTAAACTTTCTGCTTTCACTTCCTGCCAGCAAAATAGCCCCAGTAGCTCAGGAGCAGTCCTCAAAAAGAGGGCTGCACCCCCAGCCTGGGAAGCGCACAGAAATAATGCAAAAGAAATGATGCAGAGGGATCTGGGCATAGCACTGACGTCCTCGCCTATCCCCTGTACAGGTGAATGCTGAGTTATGGCCTTCACTATCCAAGCTCTCTATTTGACAGTGTTCATTACCAGACACGCAGTGCTGTCCAGATTTGAGTGCAGTGTGATTCTCTGAAAGGGCGAGGTGGTGATGGATGTAGCAAGCTCAACATCGTGCCTGGCCCATAGTGAACATTCAATAACCATGAGCAGCCCTGGCTGCTTTTACCGCTGCTGGAAAACCATCTGGTACAGGGGAAAACGTGCCGAAGAGCAGGGTCTGACAGAGTCCTTAGTCACTTATCACAGCCTGCTCAAGCCCCGGGTACAAACAGATGGCATCAGATGAGAATGAAACAAGAAACAAGACCAAGCATCTTTCTCATAGGGCCTTGTTGACTGGGAGCTAAGATGTGCGGGGGCCCGTGAGTATTGTTGAAAAGACACAGAACTCAACTTCAGGGGAGATAGGTTTTTCCAGACACATAGTTGGCTAATGCTTGCAAAGATATCTAAAGTTTTGGCAAAATTATGAGGGTGCTGGGCGGTTGCAAACCTGGCAGGGAGCACACATGTCTTTTTGTTTCTTACGCAGTTGACTCTGACACAGGAAGATACAGAATGCATCATGCTCCCCTTCCAGTTCTCACTCAGAGTTCACCTCTGACAGATATGTATGGGGCCCCTGCTGTGCATCAGGCCCTGTGCTAAGTGCGGGGGGTTCCCCAGTGAACACCACCCCACATTTTGCCCCAGGGGAGGCAGATCTTCCCACAGTGGGATCGTGAATTCCTTTACAAGACCTCATCTGCAGCCTTCCTTGGATGGACTTCTGCTTGTTGTTTCGTGTTGTCCTTTAATAAATCATTTAGGATTCTTAGGTGGTAGGCCTGGGACAGCTCCATCAGCAGCTTTGGCCAAATGCACGACTAGCCACAGCCAGCCTCCTGCAAGGTGTGCAGACGCATGGGAGACAGTGTAGCAGGATAACTGGCAGGCACGCGGTTCTGCCAGCCAGAGGGGAAAGCCTCACCAGGGGAGGGGCAGGCTCCATAGCCAGTCTCAGAGCTGGGATCCATGTGCTTCTGGGTGGTTCTGAGTGGTGGACACACGCGTGGTCACATACCCAGGAGATTACTAAGACTAAATAGGGCAGTTTTTAAGAAAATCACGCTTGGCCTCCACTGGAGGAAATACTGGCAGCCACTCTGGAACCTGTATGGGGAGGATGGTACATCTGCTTATCTCCTGATGCTGAGTAGGCGGGGCAGCATGGACTGGGGAGGTGACCATTTAGCACAGAGATAGGGAAGTTGAGCAGGTTATCAGCGCTCTCAGCTTGGCCGGTTCACCAGCTCCATCCAGTTCAGAAGCCCTCAGTAGGCTCTTGGGGGAAGCAGACAGGATGGGTTGGTGTGTCTTTGTTCCTTCTCCAGAAGGTTCTTTTAAAATTCCACAGTGCCTTCCAATTTCCACCTTTCCTGCTTCTGCGGGTTCACTGTGGAATGCCATCTGATGTTCTCTTGCACAGCATTATTTAAGTCTGCTTCAGCTTTTTGGTTGTGTATTCACTAGGGTTATAATCAACTGTCAGAAGGATTGAGGTGCTCTTTAAATATGACAAAAGGACCTTTGTAGAAATTAAGTGAAATAATGCCCCCTTTTCAAAAATGATTCACTTATGCTCAGTTTACATGGGACTCAGGAGTTTGGAACATCACCTAAGTGAGCCCTGGACCTGTCACAAAGAAGAGGCCATGAGGTTCAGGAACGAGGGGACACTGGCAGGAGTGAGTGGGTCCAGTGGCTTTACGGTGACTGACAGGCACACGGCCAGAATCACTTGCTACTGAGGTCACTGAGGCTTTCTCAGTCAATTCTTCAGGAAACTTCCATCAGCATTCTGAAGTTGGGTAAGCTTTGTAGAAAATCCGATGGAAAGTCCTCCTTCACCAAATCATATGTAACCTTCAGCCCTGGAGCCAGAGGCAGGGAGGTTCAAAACAAAACCAGCAGGCCTCCTGGAAACATCAGGGACCTGTTTTCAATGTGGATGTGTAGCAGGTCCCTTAGGTGGTTGTGATGGGTGCTGATATGCTACCTGTGGAACCGTAGCAATGTTGTTTTTAAAAAAGGTTATTCTACTTTTATTTTTGGATAAGGCATCATATCAGGGCAACGCAGTTACACTCGGGTTACCTGTAAAACCTACACCTGATGAAACCTGCACCTAATTCAGACTTCCCGAAATGTAGAGGCAAAGCAAAGGATTGGTATTTGGGGGAAATGGCCTTTTAGCAGATAAAAGGCAGAAAACGAGTGTCCCTTAGAAATGCTCCAAGTATGCAGGGTTTTAGTCCATGTGTTGTTTTGCTATATAGAGCAAGAATATACACAGTGGAGAATATGTTCTGAAGCAAAGAATGGCTGAAGGGTTAGGATACAAAGGCAGTAGGGCCAAAATGAACCTCCTAGAATGTCTTCTGATTTTCAGCATGTGAGGGGGATAATGAACAAATGTCCCACGTGATGCAATGCTTTGTAGCACAATGATCTAGATTTCAGACTGTGTTAAGGTTTTTTCAAATTCTAATGTGCACGGTGTGACCGGCGGAGTAAGTTTAAAAGCTTTAAGAGTGTGATGAATTGCATGGCAGGCACCCACGCTAACTTCACTTCCAGAACTTGATTGATGCATCTGTGTACGTTTCCGTTGAGGAATTTCAGTGGGAGGGGTGTTCCTCTTCACAAAGTCGCATGTATTCAAGTCTGTGCAGTCACTTCTAATTCACTTGCACTGTTTGGGAAATGCAGGTTTACAAAAGTACGTGTTTGGAATAAAAAAACGGCTACAAACGATTTGGGAGTTAAGTCTGTAATTTCTTCTGCTACTGAAGTACTTGAGCCTTTTTAGGCTGTTAAAGATGGGGTTTCGGTGTAATACAACATGAGCATTTAAAGAGCCCATGCAGGTTCGTCTAATTGCACATAAAGAACCCACTCAATGTGTCCGAACTGTCCCTAGTCTTTGGCCTCCATTCCATGGTCGCCACCTTCTCTATGCATCACCCACCTGCCCAGGGCCACACCTGGGACCTTGGTCTTAGGAGGAACGTGCCCGAATTAAATGCAGCTGATTCCTCGTTTTTAGTAGACTGCTTCCTCATGTGTCCGCCAGTCATGAAGCATTTTCCCGGAAGCCTTTTGGTAGCATCCTTACACATTTACAAACATTGTGTTCTCTTAATTTTTGATCCCCTCCATCTGTCTAGTTATGTCCCTCTTCTTATCTCAAATATTGTTCATTTGTGTGTTTTTCTCTTTTTTCTCTGGATGAGACCAACAGAGATCATTTTATTGATCTTTTCAAGAATAAGCCTTTGGCTACACCAATCAGGTGTACTGGTTTTTGCTTCCTATTTCATTAATTGCTGCTTCTGTACTTGTTAAGATTTATATTACTCCCCTGTGGTTAAAATTCATACACACACACACACCCCACACAGTATATAGAAGGGGGTCTGAAAAGATACACACCAAGGGGATAAAACTGGTTGTCTTTAACTGGGTAGGATTGTCAGTGTTTTTGCTTTGCATTTTGTTTTGTTTTTACTTGTCTGAATTTTCATGTTCTACAGTGAGCATGTATGTCTTTAGTAACAATGAAACATATGCAAATTACTTTTAAAATAAAGTTACCTCTGGGAGAGTACGAATTGCTAAACCAAGAGAGATCCCAAATTCTAGGTCTCAGAAGAAAGAGCTTTGTTTGCAACAAAGAGCGTTGATGAGCCTGACACTTAGGACGATGGTCCAGTGAGAAATCCCAAGATTTTTCATTCGGATGCTTCCTGGCTTAACAAGACCTGCCAGATCACTAATGCTGATTAAGTATGCTTCTCTTGTGTTGCTCCACCTGTTTCCTTCAGCCAGGAAGAGGCCTCGACTAACTCAAAGGAGTCAAAGATACAAAACTAAGAGGAAGAAAAATGGCCAATTAGTAAATTCTGTCTCCCATTCAATCAGGAGTCGTACAGTCCACTGTTCTTTACCTCTGGTCCTTAAAGTCTGTCTCTTCATCAGGGTATTTTGCTTAGTAATAGAATTAATGGGAGTGCTTAGTTAGAGCTCTGTCTATACTATCAAACCACTTGGCAGCTATCCACCAGCAAGGCCACCCGACCCTGAGATCATGTCCATTCATTCTGTGTAACATCCAACTAAAGTGGATATAACGAGATATGGCCAGCTCTGCCCTGAAATCTGAGGCTGTGACATCTGGGCCTGCTGCCAAACATCTGCTTCACCTCAAAGTCTAGTCCGGATCAGTGTGTGCTTTATTTGATGTGATTCTTCTATAATTGAAAAAATACCTAAAAACTTAAAGCAAATCTCAATAGAGGTATAAGTACTACCTTCTGAACACACCAAATGGATTAATAAGCAGGGGGCATTTTTAAAAGGATCTCCAGAAAAACTTTCTTCTAAGAAATGGCAGATTTGGAAAAAATGAAATGCTCTCCAATATTACGTCTATTCAGAACCCACCTTATCAGTTAGAAGACTGTTTGGCTCCATATAATAGAAAAATCCAAAATAACATGGTTTAGACATGCTGGAAGTATGTTCCTCTCTCACATAAAAGAAGACCAGGTGTGGGCCATCAAGTTCTGGAACAGCAGCTTCATGGATGATCAGGATACCAGCTCCTATCTTTCTAGGCATGTGGCCTCCATCCTTAAAGTTACCTCGTGGTCCCAGCTGGCTACCAGTGTACCAGCCATTGTGTCCACATTCCCAGCCAACAATAGAGGAGGATAAAATGGCAATGCCCCCTTGCTTTTAACTGGCCTTCCCAGAAGTCCCATACAGCACTGGCCAGAAATTAGTCATATAAATGCACCCATCCACGAAGGAGGCTGGGGAATGGATTTTTAAGGAATAAGAGGAGAATACATATTGGAGACAACTAACAGTTGCCACACCCATTGGTATAAGATACTCAGAATATAGCTTCCTTAAGCCCTAAATACGTACCCTTCAAATCCTTGAGTCTGACTGGATTTGAGCAAGAGGAACACCTTTATTTGGGGTGGGTACTTAGGGTACAACAGAGTTGGCTAATCATATTAATGTCCACACAAAGCTCTTTCTTGTTTTATGTTATTTTTCTCCTTTATCCCCCGCCATCCTCATTCACATTCCTCTCTCTCCTAGAGGCACCAAGTCTAATGAATTGAATACATGTCTTTAGAAATGTAAGTACATAGTATTATTTTGTATGTTTCACTTAAATGGTATTGAGCCTAAAAGCTCAGGTTGTGGTTTCATTTTTTTGAGGATGTATTCATGTTGCTGTGGTTATGCAGCTCTACATCCTACATTGTTTCTACCGCATTTTACTACTCCAGCCCCTCTGTAGGAGACCTTTGACTGCTTGCACCCTCCTGCTGCAATGAACATCCTCTCCCATGTCTCCCGCTGGGCCTGAGCTAGAATCTCTTGTGGTCCATATTACATATATTACATCTTAACATGGTTACAGTCTCCTTTTCCAGATTCTAAAATGACCCCACAGTGGATGCTCTCAGCAGCAGTGCATGTCCCTGCATCCTTGCCCATCATGGAGTTATCTGACTTTCTTGCCAGTCTTGTGTGTACACTGTTGTATGGAGTTAGGTTTGAATGTGTTTGACCGCCGTACCCATGCATCTCTTCATATTCTTATTGGCCATCTGGGTTTCCTTTTCTGGAATCAGTTTCACCTCCTTGAACAGTCTCTCCATTAGATTTCCAGAATAGTACGCCTACCACCTCCCTGGCCACTTCTCAGCCTCCCTTGCAGGTTCCCACTCTTCTTCCCAGCCTCTCGATGTTGGAACTTCTTGCATCTGTACTCCTTGGAGATCCCCATCCAGGCTCCTGGCTTTATGTGTCACCTACAGGACCCAGGTGCCTCCAGTCTGGTCCTCTCCCCTGAATTCTCCACTCACTCAGCTAGATCACAGGCTTCTCAAACTGAGCATGTTCAAAGCTGGACTGCTGCTGTCCCCATCTCAGGAAATGGCAGCTTTATTCTTCTGCTTGCCCTGGCCAAAATCCTTGCAGTCATCCTTGACTCAGCCACCTCCCACACTACAACCACTCCTTCAGAAATCTCTGCCAAATGGTCTTTAAAAAACAAAGCCACTAATTCAAAAAGGTACATGCCGGCTTCCCTGGTGGCGCAGTGGTTGAGAGTCTGCCTGCCGATGCAGGGGACACGGGTTCGTGCCCCGGTCCGGGAAGATCCCACATGCCGAGGAGCGGCTGGGCCCGTGAGCCATGGCTGCTGAGCCTGTGCGTCCGGAGCCTGTGCTCCGCGACAGGAGAGGCCACAACAGTGAGAGGCCCGCGTACCGGGAAAAAAAAAAAGAAGTATATGCACCCCAACATTCAGAGCAGTATTTTTACAATAGCCAAGGTATGGAAGCAACCTAAGTGCCCATCAACAGATAAATGGGTAAAGAAGATGTGGCATATATATACAATGGAATATTACTCAGCCATAAAAAAGAATGAAATTTTTGCCGTTCGCAGCAACATGGATGGAGTTGGAGGGCATTATGCTAAGTGAAATAAGTCATACAGAGAAAGATAAATACTATATGGTATCACTTATATGTGGAATCTAAAAAATACAACAAACTAGTGAATAAAGCAGAAAAGAAGCAGACTCACAGATATAGAGAACAAACTAGTGGTTACCAATGGGGAGGGGGGAGGGGCAATATAGGAGTAGAGGAAAAAAAGGGTTATTATGGGATTATATGAACTCATCTGTGTGAATCTTTTGAAAATTGTAAAGCACTCATTGCCAGGCAAACTTAAGAGCTTTCAGGATCACTCTGAACCATCCTGTGTCTCTGTCCATACCCACTATGACTGGATTTTTCTTTATTTCCTTTTAGTTCTGTCCATTTTTGCCTTTTATTTAGGACTGAGCCTATTTTATTAAGTACCTAAAAGTTTAAATTATCTATCTTTTCCAGATCAACACTCTATCATTATGCAGTGATCTTCTTTTTCTCTAGTAATACTTTGTGTTCAAGTCTATGTTGGTTAGTGTTTATACAATATATCTTTTCTCATTTATTTATAGTCTTTCTATTGATATATCCTTATATTTTGTATGTATCACTTGTAAACAGAATATAGTTGAGTTTTTAAAATCCATTCTAACACTGTTTGTCATTTTATTAGAACATTTAGTTTATCTGTACTTATAATTATTAATGAAATAATTGGATTTATTTCTGTCTTATTTTGTGGGGTTTTTGTGTGGTTTTTTTTTGCCTATCTTAAGTTTCTTTTTCTGTCCTTTTCTTCTTTTTCACATTGCGTTCTTCCCCCCATTAGTCCTTCTTCTTATGTTCTTTAAGTGGATACCCGGATACCCTAGAACTTCAAGACTTACCATAGTTTACTTGCCTAAACATACCACAGTCTAAAGTTAATAACTCTCCTTTAATGCATTTTAAGTTTATACTTCAAAATCATAAGTCTTTTGTTTTTGTGTTTTTGTGTTGAATATTCTGTAGTAAAATGTTGCTCATGTATTTGCCACCTTCTCTGTTCTTCATTCTTTCATCTCAGATCTTTCTTCCTGGGGTCATTTTCCTTATGCCTAGTACATCTTTTAGAATTTTCTTTAGTGAGAGACTGCTGACAGGCACTATTTCAGTTTTGTTTTATTTGAAGCTTCTTTAATCTGCCAGATTCTTGACTTTTTGCTGGCATAGAATTCAGCAGTTATTTTCTCTTGGTGGATAAATATATCATTTCATCTTCTGGCTCCTGTTGTTACCATTAAGAAGTTGGCAGTCAATCCATTTGTCACTTCTTTAAGAGGGATTTGTTTTTTCTCTCAGGCTTCTTTTAAGGTATTCTCTTTGTTTTTGTGATCTGTAGCTTCACTCGGATGTGAAGGTGGAATTTCTGCTTATTCTGCTTGGGATTTGCTGGGCTTCTGTGGTTTGATGTCTTTCATCCATTCTCTTCATCTCTGTAAATATTCTCCATGCTTCATTTTTACTTTGACTCCTTCTAGAACTCTGATTATCTAAGTGTGAGACTCTCTCTGTCCTTCTTGCCTCTTTGTCTACCTTTCCTGTTTCCATCTCATCATCTCTCTGTGCAGCATCCTGGAATATCTCTTCTAGACTACTTTTGCATTCACTGTCTTTTCAGCTTGTGTCAAATCTGCTTCTAGAATTGTTTATTGGGATTTTCATTTCAATTACATTCACATATCTAAAAGTTCTATTTAGTTCTCCTTCAGATGTGATTGGTAATTCTTTGTATTTTCTTGTTCACTACATGTGCTTTCAAGTTTCTTTTGTATCATTACACATGGTAATCATAGTTTCTATTTTATATCCAATACATGCAATGTCATTGTTATGTGTCTATTTCTGTTTTCTGCTTTCTGGGGTTTTTTTCCCTGATGATTCTCATTCACGTTACCTTGTTTCCTTGTGTAAATAGTGGATTTTTTTGTTGCTTGCTTGATTGTTTTTTGTTGGTCTGTATGTTTTTTACTATTAGCTGCTTATTTTCCTTGGAAAATTATTTGTGGTAATTCTTTGAGAGATAGGATGGAGATGTGCTCCTACAGAGAGCATTTGCTTCTGCCTCTGCCAGGAGCTAGTCTGGGACCATACATTGAGGTTTTATGGACCACCCATGTAGTGTGAATTTGAACAAATCTATGATAAGGCCAACTTGTGGTTGTTACTTCTCAGCAGTGATATTTCCATCACCCCCTTGCCCACCCTGTGCCCTACTCAGCACTGAGGCCACTCCCCTCAGTTGAGTACTGGTAGGAATGATGTTTCTATTTCTCTTACATGGAGGTTGTAGCCCTTTGAGCTCCCACTTTATGGGCCCACGAACCCTGCAAAGCCATGAAAACCAATCTCAACTTTGTTAGGTTGACACCTGCTCAGGACTAAAGTGACTGCAATCCTCTACTTACCTCCCCACATTGCCACCTTCACTCAGATTTTGGCTTGATAATTTCATACTGTTACTGAGTCCGAGCTCATACTGTTCACCACACAACAGGCCAATAAATGGAGAGACGCGTTGTTGGGGCAAAGAATAGCGACTTATTCAGAAAGCCAGCAGACCAAGAAGATGGTGGACTACTGTCCCATAGAACCATCTTGCCAGGGCGTGGATGCTAGTTTCTTTTATAGAACAAAGTGGGGGTAGCGGGGGTGAGGAGGTAAAGTCAAAAAGGCACTAAGTTTTTGCAACTATTTTCTGGTTCTGGCCAGACTCCAGAGGGGATGTGTTAATTTCTTCTTTCCTGCAGCCATTCATAGGCGGGCCTGGTCGAGATGTTTGCTGTGAGCTAAACAAAGGTATTTTAGTTTAATGCTCAGGCTTGGGAGACAAGGTTCCCAGAGGTGGGCCATTATGTATACTTTGAGCTATAGGCAACATCCCTTGAGTAATTAACTTGTAGCAAAGGCAATAGAATACAAAGGTTAAAGTAAAAGAAACAGATCCAACATGGAGTCAGATTTGTTCTTCCCTATTACAATACATTTGCCATGTCTTCTGTGCTTTTAAGAACATGCTATTGAAAATATTTTATTCTTCATTTTTAATATTTTTGTTGTTGTTTGGGGGCTTGATCTACCTTTATTCATGGATTATAAGCCTAGATATCTATTTTCTAGGTATCTAATCTAATCAGTTTGTGTGTGTGTGTGTGTGTGTGTGTGTGTGACGTTATGTAAAATATTTCAAGCAAACAGAAAAGTTAAAATAGTTTTATGGTAAATACCTGTATACTCACCATCTAGATTCTGTCCATTAGCATTTTACTATACTTAGTTTATCACAGATCTATCCATTCCTCTCTCCATCCATTCACATGTCTGATTTTTACATATTTCAAAGTAGGTAGCATATACTAGTACATTTTCCCCTGAATGTCAGTTGTTTTTGTATGTTTGTTTGAGTTGTTAATCCAGTTATATTTTTCATTTCTATAAGTTCTATTTGATTCTTTTTTAATCTATATAGTCTCTCATCCCTGCACATATGTTTAAGCTTTTATTTTTAAAGTATGTTAAACTTATTTTATGATGTGTATGTTATTTCCAATAACTGATGTCTTTTATTATCATTGTCTGTTTCTCAGTTGTGGTGCCGTGTTTCCTTTGTGTTTTGCCATTTTTTCCTGTCAATTGCTTGTTCCCCTCAGAGCTTATCTGTGGGAATTTGAGGTAGTTTCCTCCAGGGAAGATTTTCATGTGCTTCTGCAAAGTGGATGAGAGAATGAATAATCTGGGACTGTTTTAAGCTAAATTCTTGCCTTGAGTTTTTTTCAGACCACCCAGGGAGTGTTGTAGGCAGCCTGCAAACTGATGTCAGAGCAGGAGCAAGGCTATAAGTTCTCTGAGGAGATATTTTTTTCTCCTCTATTCAACACCAGGATTCTAGTCTGGCCATTTTCTTGGTATACCTTGGGATGGGGCAGCAGCAAGTTGACTTCTCATTTAGCCTTATGCTGATGGTACAGTCCTTTGGTGTCCCAGATTCAGGAAGGGAGAGACCCCTTTCAGATCGCCCTCCTTGAGTGATTCCAGGACTATGTCTCCTGTGCCCCCTTCCCTATGACGCTATAAAAATTCAGAACCAAGTTTTCCCAGTTTGGCAAATGTTTCCAAGGCACAAGTCAGCTTCAGCATTCTGCCTACCACCCCTACCTGGGTTCCCCACACCCCTGAACTTAGTGCTTATCCTGGATGTGCCTCCTTTTCTTGCCATTTTGTCAATAATTTAAGAAAAGCAACTATAATATTTTCATCTTGCCCTTTTAGATGATTTCAGCAGAAAAGTCAACCATGCTAGCGGAAATAGAAGTCTGTATTTCTCTCTATATTTGAAATATGTCATAATTTAAAATAATCTGATAAAAAGAAAAATCTAGAAACTTCTACTCTCAAGTAATTCTCATGTGCTCTATTAAGAATTCACTTAGGGCTTCCCTGGTGGTGCAGTGATTGAGAGTCCGCCTGCCGATGCAGGGGACGCGGGTTCGTGCCCCGGTCCGGGAAGACCCCACATGCCGCGGAGTGGCTGGACCCGTGAGCCATGGCCATTGAGCTTGCGCGTCCGGAGCCTGTGCTCTGCAACGGGAGAGGCCACGACAGTGACAGGCCCGCGTACTGCAAAAAAAAAAAAAAAAAATTCACTTAAACTCTAACATATGTGAAAACTGATTATATGAGATACTGAAAGCAAGAAGATAAAAAGCTCTGTTCAACATTTTTATGAATGATTTATTCCCTCTGAGTTTTTCATTTAAGTTGATCTACCTTTGAGTTGAAGGTTTTATTAATGATACTGCTGTTAATGTAGCTATTGGCAGTAACTATGCAGTAAAACTTATTTTTACTCTACTTGTGATTGTGTGCTGAAACTTGTATGAACCTATGAGCTGATGGAAATAAGTATAAATTAGTTTCCTACTTGGCATTGCTTAATGTCAGCAGCAATAATTATTAGGATTTATTTTTTATGGTGCTTGTGTGTCCATAAGAAATGTTGTAAACCCAGACTTATTAGAAATGTCTAAGAAGTTTGGGATCTGAGAAGATATATAACTTCAGACAAATAGGTGGTCTTTCTTTACACCAGGCTGAGAAAGTACACCCTGACAGAAGCCAATAATTTCTTGAGTGCTCCTTGAGTGCTCCCTCCCAGGGTGGGAGGTAGCTCTTAGACACTATACGTTAGGTATTAGAATATTATAACTCCTTCCACAAGTAAAATACGCATTATTTATCAACCTCTTCTAAATGATGGCCGTCCGTGGACTCTCCATGTAAGACTTTCCTAGGATATTTGTAATATCAAATATCTATCATGTTCTCATTATGTGTCCAAACCTGTTGGTAGATGATGTGTGAATGCAGTATGGGGGCATGGCTGAGAGGACGAGCTCTTGATTTAGGCAGATCATAGGGAGAACAGCCAACAGGAGAGAAGTACCCACGAACAGCAGAGGGCCACCCCCACAAGGGCCCTGAGGGGCCAGGAAGGAGCCCTGGTCATTGGAGAAACAATCCCACTATCAGCACCACAGACCCACCATGTCCCAGAACCTTGCTTATGGGATCTTAGAAAGAAAATGAGCTCACCTAGGACCCCCCCACCCCCGACCATGCACACAGGGAATAATGCAGCTGCACGTAATCATGATCATGCCAAGAGGTGATTGAGGAATGCTTGGTTGCATGATTCTGGTTGGAGTATAGATTCTTGGGTATTGTGTGATTATGGCTCCTCTATGCTTTTGTAATAGCAAGGTCTAGCATCTTTCAGTTACACCTAGAATCTGAATCTTGGAGTTGTCACCTTCTCTGGAGATCACTCGCTACAGGAATTTTTTCTTTGGCATCCTTGAAATTGCATTCTTCAAGTCTCTGCTCAAAGGTTCTCATTGATGAAACATTCACCATACTTCTCTGCCCCACTGGGTCAGTGCTGCTGAACCCTGGAGCTCCCTCTGTCTCCCCAGCCCTCCCAGCCATCTATGTCACGTCTCCCTTTATTGTTTTTTTAAAAATACTGGTAAAATACACATATCTTATATTTTGACCATCTTAAACATTTTTCAGTGTACAGTTCAGTGGTATTAAGTACATTCACATTGTTGTGCAACCATCACCACCATACATCTCCATAACTCTTTTCATCTTGTAAAACCAAAACTCTATACCTATTGAATAATAATTCCCCATTCTCCCCTCCCTCCAGTCCCTGGCAATCACAATTCTACGTTCTGTCTTTATGATTTTGACTACTCTAGGTACCTCATATAAGTGGAATCATACAGTATTTGTCTTTTTGTGAATGGCTTATTTCACTTAGCATAATGTCCTGAAGGTTCACCCATATTGTAGCATGTGTCAGAATTTCCTTCCTTTTTAAGGATGAGTGATATTCCATTGTATCACTATACCACATGTATATATACCATGTATATATACCATATATACCATGTATCAGCTATTGTGAATAATGCTGCTATGAACGTGGGTGTACTAATATCACTTTGAGACCCTGCTTTCAATTCTTTTGTATGTATATATATATATACAGACGTGGAACTGCTGGATCATATAGTAATTCTATGTTTAATTTTTTGAGGAACCAAGGAACCACTATACTGTTTTCCACAGTGTCTTTACCATTTCACATTCCCACCAAGAGTGTACAAGGGGTCCAATTTCTCCACATCCTTGTCAACACTTGTTGTTTTCTGTTTGTTTGTTTGTTTATTTGTTGACAGTAGCCATCCTAATGGGTGTGAAGTAGTATCTCCTTGTAGTTTTCATTTGCATTTACCTAATGATTAGTGATGTTGAGCATCTTTTCATGGGCTGATGGTCATTTGTATATCTTCTTTGGAGAAATGTTTATTCAAATCCTTTGTCCATTTTTGAATGGATTTTTTGTTGTCGTCGTTGTCGTGTCTTAGAAGTTCTCTATATATTCTGGATATTAAACTCTTGTCAGATATATGATTTGCAGATATTTTCTCCCATTCTGTGGTTGTCTTTTTAGTTTGGATAGTGTCTTTTGATGTGCAAATTTTAAAATTTTTCATCAAGTCCTATTTGTCTATTTTTTCTTTTGTTGCCTTTGCCTTTGGTGTCACATCCAATAAATTGTTGTCAAATCCAATGTTGGGAAGCTTGTGTCTTGTATTTTCTTCTAAGAGTTTTATTGTTTTAGGTCTTACAGTTAGGTTCTTGATCCATTTTGAGTTAGTTTTTACATGTGGTGTTAGGTAAGGGTTCAACCTCATTTTTTTGCATCTGGATATCCAGTTTCCTAGTACTACTGGTTGAAAAGTGTTGAATGGTTTCGGTACCCTTGTCAAAAATTATGTGACCAAATATGTGAGGATATATTTCTGGGGTCCTTACTCTATTCCATTGGTCTATATTTCTCTTCTTCCCTCTGTACCCCCAACCTTCCCAGCCATCTGTCCCAAGTTTCCCTTTAAAAATAAAATATCTACTTTGTCTCCATGACAGCATTCAAAGCATATGAAAAGAGCTGCTATATAATCTATAAAATTTCTCTTTCCTGCATAAAGAAATCTCTAGTTCCTAAAACTATGTTTATGACAGCTTCCACATCCTGTACCATCTCTGACATAAATAAGAAAATAACTGTCACCCTGTAATGAAGCTACCCCTCAAATTTCCCTCCTTGCTTTGAGCTGCCAGCATAGAACTAAATTCAGTAACAAGAATTTTTATCTGTCTTGTTGGCAGCTTTGCTACCACGTTGACTCATATTAAGATTGTGGGCAACTCCTAGGTATTTTAAAATTCACTCCAATAAAAGAAAAATGAAAAGACCTTCCCGATGCCATTTGTTTTAATTCTGAAAGATATTTCAAAAAAGTGCAAACAGTATTATAACAAATGCCTAGGAACCTACCACCACTTTGTCACATTTGCTCCAAGTATTTCATTGGATTTTTAAAACTTTTTTTGGAAATAATTATAACCTCACAGGCAGTTGAAAAATAAGAAGTCCCATGTACCCTTCACCTAGCTTTCCCCAATGGTAACATCAAGCATAACCATAATACATACAATATCAAAAAGGGGAAATTGATACTGGTACAATCTATAGATCTTACTCAGATTTCATCAGTTTTTATATACATTCACTCATTTGTGTGCATGTGCGTGATCTATAGTTCTATGCAATTTGATCACATGTATAGATTCCTTCAACCACAACCACACTCAAGATTAATTACCACATAATGTTGCACACCTGAAAATAATATAATGTTATGTCAATTATATCTCAATTTAAAAATTTTTTTAAAGATTAATCACCACAAAGGGACTCCCTCATGCTACCCCCTAACCCGACCCCTAACAATCATTAATTTCCACCTCTATAATTTTGTCTTTTAGAGAATATTTTGTAAGTGGAATCATAGATTATACAACTATTTTCTCCATTTGTAGATTCTAGTCAGATTTATTTCTATTCATAGAAATTGTCCCTTTTTTCCTCTCTGCAGGCAGTATCCACTTTACGTATGTGTGGAAAGCCCTCTTCAGCCAGGTTGGAAAAGCAGGAGGAGGGAGATTCCCAAATCCACTGAGAAAACTGAATTAATTTTCTCTGAGAAAATGCAGTTGGTATTAAGTTTCCATAGGGGTAGCACTACTATTCTATTATCATCCTATGGACACATTATGGATTCAATCGACGTTTTTGACTAGACAAAGTACTATTCATAACATTGCTCCTGTGAAAAAATATATCCCAAAGTCCAAACCGGAAAACAACCCGTTTATTGGTGTTTGCAAACGTTGTGTTGGAATTGTGTGCCCAACTTTGCTTTGCCAAACATCGTGTGGGCTTCGAGTAACTTTTATCTGACTGGGGTCAGAGAAACAAAAATATTCACATTTCTTTCAGTTGTGGTAAAAGAAGAAAAAAAAAAATATATATATATATATAAAACCTTTGAGATTGGCTTTTTCACTCAGTATAATTCCCTTGAGATCCATCCAAGTCGTTACAGGTATCAATCATTTGTTCCTTTGTATTTCTATAGTATTCCATGATATGGATGTACCCCAGTTTGACCATTCAACTGCCGAAGGGCATTTGGGTTGTTTCCAGTTTTTGGCTGCTACAAATAATGATGTATTATGACAATTGTATTTCAGGGTTTTGTGGCACATAAGTTTTCATTTCTCTGTGATAAATACCTAAAAGTGAGGTTACTGAGTTGTAAGGTAAGTGTATATTTAGTTTTAAAACTAAACTGCCAAATTATTTTCCACCAGCAATGTATGAAAGATGTAGTTTCTCTACATTCTCACCAGTATTTGATATCATCACAATTTTTTTTTTGAGCTGTCTAATAGGTGTAATATCTCATTGTGGGTTTAATTTGCATTTCCCTAGTGGCTAACAATGCCAAACATCTTTTCATGTGCTTATTTGTGTCAGCATATCCTCTTTGGTGAAATGTCTTTCCAAGTCTTTTGCCCATTTTCTAACTGACTGTTTGATATTTTACTGCAGAGTTTTGTGAGCTCTTTTTATATTCTAGATACTAGTCCTTTGTTAGCTACGTAGTTAGGAAATATTTTCTCCCAGTCTGTAACTTGTTTTTCACTTATCTATTTATCAATTTTTTTATGGATCATGTTTTTGGTGTGAAAGAACACGTCATCTAACCTGAGATTGTGAAGATTTTCTCTTATTTTTTTTTCTAAAAGTTTTCCAGTTTTGTATTTTATATTTAAATCTATGACCCATTTAAGTTAATTTTGTATAAGGTGTGGGGTTTTTGCATTTTTTGTTTTTTGGCTTTTTTGCTTTTTAAACAGACTATTTTTAGAGCATTTCAGGTTCACAGCAAAATTGAGCAGAAAGTCCAGTAAATTCCCATATCCTCCCTGCCCCCAAACACACTCAGCCTCCCCCACTTTCAACACCATGGAGCACAGTTGTACATTTACTACAATCAATGAATCTAGACTGATACATCATTATCAACCAAAGTTCATAATTTACATTAGGGTTCACTCTTGATCTTGTGAATTCAATGAGTTTTAACAGAGGTATAATTATATGTATTATTATATGTATATAAACAGAGGTTTTCACAGAGGTATATTATATACAGAATAGTTTCACTGTCCTAAAAATCCTCAGTGTTCTGCTTATTCATCCTTTCTACCCCCCTAACCCCTGGCAATGACCTATCTTTTCATTTTCCCCCTAGTGTTGCATTTTCCAGAATGTTATATAGTTGAAATCATACAGCACATAGCCTTTTCAAATTGGCTTATTTCACTTACTAAATTAACACAAGTTTTTCCCACGTCTTTTCATGGCTTGATAGCTCATTTCTTTTTAGCACTGAATAATTTTCCATTGTATAGATATACCACAGCTTATATATGCATTCACCTCCTGAAAGACATCTTGGTTAGTTCCAACTTTTAGCAACTACGAATAAAGCTGCTAAAATATCTGTGTACGGGTTTTTGTGTAAAAAAAAGTTTTCAACTCATTTCAGTAAATACCAAGGGGTGAAATTGCTGGATCAAATGGTAAGAGTAGGTTTAGTTTTGTAAGAAACTGCTAAACTGTCTTCCTAAGTGGCTGTGCCCTTTTGTATTCCCACCAGCAGTGAATGAGAGTTCCTGTTGCTCCACATCCTTGTCAACATTTGATGTTGTCAGCATTTTGGATTTTCATCTTTTTAATAGGTATGTAGTGGTATCTCATTGTTTGAATCAAGGTTCATTATTAGCCTATGAAAGTCCAACTGCTCCAGCGTGTCAGCTATTTCAAATATAAAAACAAAACATCTTGATGAAGTTGAAGCCCCTTTGTCCCCAGTCCCTAGCCCTATTCTCCTCCATTTCTCCTTTCCAGGAAACCACCACTATGAACTCAGAGTGCATCTTTTCAGTCCTTTTTTTACATTTTCAGAGACTTATAGATATGAATCTATGAACAAGATTTATATGTTTTATAGGTTTTTAATTTACAAAAATGCTGTCATGTCGTATGCATCATTTTTACTTGCTGATTTTGCTAAACATTTTGTTTTTAAGACATTTTCATGAAGCACTCTTGGGTAGTCAGAGCAAACATCTTGCCCCATTGGTGACACATACACACAGTCCCTGATTTATGATGGTTTGACTTATGAAGGTACAGAAGCAATACACATTCTGTAGAAACCATACTTCGAATTTTGAATTTTGATCTTTTCCTGGGCTAGCAATATGCAGTAAGATGTGGTCTTGAGATGCTGGGCAGCTGCAGCCCCCAGTCAGGCATGCAATCACAAGAGTAAACAACCAATACACTTACAACCATCCTGTACCCAGGCAACCATTCTGTTTTCACTTTCAGAATGGTATTCATGAGCTCTACCCACCACCAGTCCCTCCCATAAGGAAACTTCCACAAGCCTCTTAGATAGCCTCATCCACCAGAGGGCAGACAGCAGAAGCAAGAACTACAGTCCTGCAGCCAGTGGAACAAAAACCACATTCACAGAAAGACAAGATGAAAAGGCAGAGGGCTATGTACCAGATGAAGGAACAAGATAAAACCCCAGAAAAACAACTAAATGAAACGGAGATAGGCAGTCTTCCAGAAAAAGAATTCAGAATAATGATAGTGAAGATGATCCAGGACCTCGGAAAAAGAGTCGAGTCAAAGATCGAGAAGATGCAAGAAATGTTTAACAAAGACCTAGAAGGATTAAAGAACAAACAAACAGAGATGAACAATACAATAACTGAAATGAAAAATACACTAGAAGGAATCAATGGCAGAATAACTGAGGCAGAAGAACGGATAAGTGACCTGGAAGACAGAATGGTAGAATTCACTGCTGCAGAACAGAATAAAGAAAAAAGAATGAAAAGAAATGAAGACAGCCAAAGAGACCTCTGGGACAACATTAAACGCAACAACATTCGCATTATAGGGGTCCCAGAAGGAGAAGAGAGAGAGAAAGGACCTGAGAAAATATTTGAAGAGATTATAGTCGAAAACTTCCCTAACATGGGAAAGGAAATAGCCACCCAAGTCCAGGAAGCGCAGAGTCCCATACAGGATAAACCCAAGGAGAAACATGCCAAGACACATAGTAATCAAATTGGCAAAAATTAAAGACAAAGAAAAATTATTGAGAGCAGCAAGGGAAAAATGACAAGTAACATACAAGGGAACTCCCATAAGGTTAACATAAGGTTAACAGCTGATTTCTCAGCAGAAACTCTACAAGCCAGAAGGGAGTGGCATGATATACTTAAAGTGATGAAAGGGAAGAACCTACAACCAAGATTACTCTACCTGGCAAGGATCTCATTCAGATTCGATGGAGAAATCAAAAGCTTTACAGACAAGCAAAAGCTAAGAGAATTCAGCACCACCAAACCAGCTCTACAACAAATGCTAAAGGAACTTCTCTAAATGGGAAACACAAGAGGAGAAAAGGACCTACAAAAACAAACCCAAAACAATTAAGAAAATGGTAATAGGAACATACATGTCAATAATTACCTTAAACGTGAATGGATTAAATGTTCCAACCAAAAGACACAGGCTTGCTGAGTGGATACAAAAACAAGACCCATATATATGCTGTCTACAGGAGACCCAGTTCAGACCTAGGGACACATACAGACTGAAAGTGAGGGGATGGAAAAAGATATTCCATGCAAATGGAAATCAAAAGAAAGCTGGAGAAGCAATAATCAAATCAGATAAAATAGACTTTAAAATAAAGAATGTTACAAGAGACAAGGAAGGACACTACATAATGATCAAGGGATCAATCCAAGAAAAAGATATAACAATTATAAATATATATGCACCCAACATAGGAGCACCTCAATACATAAGGCAACTGCTAACAGCTATAAAAGGAAATCGACAGTAACACAATAATAGTGGGGGACTTTAACACCTCACTTACACCAATGAACAGATCATCCAAACAGAAAATTAATAAGGAAACACAAGCTTTAAATGGCACAATAGACCAGATAGATTTAATTGATATTTATAGGACATTCCATCCAAAAACAGCAGATTATACTTTCTTCTCAAGTGCGCACAGAACATTCTCCAGGATAGATCACATCTTGGGTCACAAATTAAACCTCACTAAATTTAACAAAATTGAAATCATATCAAGCATCTTTTCTGACCACAATGCTATGAGATTAGAAATGAATTACAGCGAAAAAAACGTAAAAAACACAAACACATGGAGGCTAAACAATACGTTACTAAATAACCAAGAAATCACTGAAGAAATCAAAGGGGAAATCAAAAAATACCTAGAACAGATGACAATGAAAACACAATGATCCTAAACCTATGGGATGCAGCAAAAGCAGTTCTAAGAGGGAAGTTTACAGCTATACAAGCCTACCTCAAGAAACAAGAAAAATCTCAAATAAACAATCTAACCTTACACCTAAAGGAACTAGAGAAAGAAGAACAAACAAAACCCAAAGTGAGCAGAATGAAAGAAATCATAAAGATCAGAGCAGAAATAAATCAAATAGAAACAAACAAACAAAAACAATAGCAAAGATCAATAAAAGTAAAAGCTGGTTCTTTGAGAAGATAAACAAAATTGATAAACCATTAGCCAGACTCATCAAGAAAAAGAGGGAGAGGACTCAAATCAATAAAACTAGAAATGAAAAAGAAGTTAAAACAGACACCGCAGAAATACAAAGCATCCTAAGAGACTACTACAAGTAACTCTATGCCTATAAAATGGACAACATGGAAGAAATGGACAAATTCTTAGAAAGGTA
This sequence comes from Stenella coeruleoalba, assembly GCF_951394435.1. Classification (NCBI taxonomy): domain Eukaryota; kingdom Metazoa; phylum Chordata; class Mammalia; order Artiodactyla; family Delphinidae; genus Stenella; species Stenella coeruleoalba. The sequence continues at coordinate 56,928,598 of NC_137156.1, forward strand.
TAACCTTCCAAGACTGAACCAGGAAGAAATAGAAAATATGAACAGACCAATCACAAGTAATGAAATTGAAACTGTGACTGAAAATCTTCCAACAAACGGAAGTCCAGGACCAGATGGCTTCACAGGTAAATTCTATCAAACATTTAGAGAAGAGCTAATATCCATCCTTCTCAAACTCTTCCAAAAAATTGCAGAGGAAGGAACACTCCCAAACTCATTCTGTGAGGCCACCATCACCCTGATACCAAAACCAGACAAAGATACTACAAAAAAAGAAAATTACAGACCCGTATCACTGATGAATATAGATGCAAAAATCCTCAAGAAAATACTAGCAAACAGAATCCAACAACATATTAAAAGGATCATACACCATGATCAAGTGCGGTTTATCCCGAGATGCAAAGATTCTTCTATATATGCAAATCAATCAATGTGATACACCATATTAACAAATTGAAGAATAAAAACCATATGATCATCTCAATAGATGCAGAAAAAGCTTTTGACAAAATTCAACACCATCTATGATAAAAACTCTCCAGAAAAAAAAATGGTATTCATTAAATTACATGAGATATTTAACACTTTATTATAAAATAGGCTTTGTGTTAGATGATTTGCCCAACTGTAGGCTAATATAAGTGTTATAAGCACATATAAGATAGGTTAGGCTAAGTTGTGATGTTTGGTAGGTTAAGTGTATTAAATGCATTTTCTACTTAAGATATTTTCAACTTACAGTGGATTTATCCAGACTTAACCCCATCATAAGTCAAGAAATATCTGTATAAAATTAGTTCATTCCCTTTTAAAACAATCATGTTGTAGTCCATGATATGTTATGTAGTCCATGATATGATATTAGTGCATTTTATTTATTCATTCCAGTCTTAGTGAACATTTAAGAAATTTCTAATCCCCATGATATAGTTACACAATCGAATTTTGGAACCTACTTCTGAATGAATTGGGAGGAAAGCAAAGAATCTAGCTCCCGGCTTCCCCCTGGTGGTCAGGATACGTCAGGGCAGGCTTTCTAACAACTGCTCAGAAGGTATGCGGATATTTTTGGTATTTATGGGAACAGAACATTTAACTTCCTAAACCGTCAGTGGAATAGGGCTGAGGGGCAACAATAATCAAGAAATTAAGTGATGCAATTAGCAGGAGTAATGAGGGAAGGAAAGCAAGCAAGCATTTTTTTAAAAGAACAAGGGCATTCCCTGGTTGTCCAGTGGTTAGGACTCTGTGCTTATACAAGCCACAAGGCACGGCCAATAAACAAACAAACAAACAACGAAAATACTTCAACCATAAACTTATAAAAGCAATTTTTGAATTTGGCATTAGTTTCGAGTTGCAGGACTATTGAGAAATTGAGAATTACAGTGAAACATAGAATGTGATCCTTACTGAGATGGGGCTGTTATCTGTGGACTGTTTTGTAACCTATTTTCCCCACTCCCCTCCAAAACTATATCACTGTCAAGGCGAGTCACTCTTAATCTCCTTGTAACCATGGGTGAAATGCCACTAAATCAATGGATATCTATTGGCAACATTTTCTCTACAATGTCATTGCAATTACCAGAAAACAATCTTAATTTTAAACACATCTTATAAAGACAACAGAGACGAGCTTTGATTCTAAAATGTTTATATTCTTCTTGTGGTGTTTAATATAGATCCTTTTCCATGTCTGTGTCTATGTATGTATGTATGAATGCTTCAGTGTATGCTCTGAGCCCATGAGTTGAAAACACTTTTCATTGTACCTAAGTATCTTTACTCTCAGGTGGTTTACGCTAAGGGTTTTTTAAATTAGTATTCTTCTACTTTGAGTATATGACCTTGAGCTATGGCATACTGAATTAAAACACCAGTATTTTGCCTACCAAAAATGTAAAAATTTGTTATCAGACATCTGCAAAAGTGTAAAACAGAATAGCTTGCCTTTGAGAAATTTTTTAAAGGAAGCTAATTATTCCAAAGAAACAACAGCAACAAAAATCTATAAACCAAAAAAAAAAAAAAAGGGCAAGAGAAACATTATTGAGATATGCATCCATCCAAAATATTATTTGCCACAGCGTTAGTTCTAATTATTCTCTGGGCTCCCCAGTTTAAAATATTTTGATAAACTCTATGACAAATACAGATTCATCCATTTAATTTATTTGAGTAACAGCACTCAATACATTTTCTTTTTTTAATTCATTTCACATTGATCATATGCCATGTACCAAAAGCTATATTCTCTGAAGATTTCCTGACTTTGCATTTTAATATTTTAGAAGATCTTGCTTTCTATCATTCTAGAACTATAGTTGATAAATTCTTTCTTTGCTAAATTCCCAATTTCACTAGCTGAAATATTTCACTTTTTTATTGTGAAGCATTGGCAGGGGAGGGGGACTGTGGCATGAATATCACCATTCCATCTTGAAATGTGCTCTATTTCTTCACTGGGTGAAGTGGTTTATTGACTGTCAATTTGTAAAGTGCACTCTGGGATTATCTGAATGCAAGATAGTAAGAGGGGAAACATATTTCATTGCCTTTTCTGTCAAATGGAATTAACATGCACAATATATCATCTTCTAGCAAGAATAGATGAAATACCAGTGAGTGATCTAGAATCTCCATCACATGGTTGTCCAGACAGAGTCCTAGCTGGATAGCTGTGGTCTCCAGGGTCTAATGGCTTCCTCTGCTGTCCTTTTAGTCTAATAGTTGTTTTTATACATGTGTGTTGGTATGTATGTATACATTATGTGTGCATATATAAGTATTTGATTTCTTTAACTTTATGTATTTTATTATTTATTTGGTTGCGCCAGGTCTTAGTTGTGGCAGGCGGGCTCCTTAGTTGTGGCACGTGGGCTCCTTACTTGTGTCATGCGAACTCTTAGTTGCAGCATGCATGTGGGATCTAGTTCCCTGACCAGGGATCGAACCAGGGCCCCCTGCACTGGGAGCGTGGAGTCTTACCCACTGTGCTACCAGGGAAGTCCCTGGAAATATTTGATTTAAAACCTATTCCTCAGGGTCAGGGGGGAGAGAGAGAGAGAGAGAGAGAGAGAGAGAGAATTCCCCTCCCACCTTGTCCCCATCTACCCAGTGTCTTCACCATTTCCTCCACCCTTCAACTAACCACTGCTATCTGTTCCTTACAAGTCCATCCAGATTTTCTTCATATGCTTACAAACAAATATGAATTTGGATCTTTGTTTTTTTTTTCCTTTTATACATAAAAGGTAGCCTGCTATATACACTACCCTGCGCTTTGTGTTTTTCTCTCTCAGTTCACAGAAAGCATTCTTATTCTTTTTTATTACTGTATATTTGTTATTCCATTGTTCTAATGTATGGGTAAACCATAATTTATATAATCAGTCCCTTCTAAAACAAATGTAATTTCTTTCCAACCTTTTATTATTACTGCAGTAAATAACCTTGAAAATCGTCATTTTTGCCTGTGTGCAAATATACTTTAGGATAAATATTTAGAAGTAGAACCACAGCGAAAACCAATCTACCCCTTTGTAACTTTGACATATTGCCAAATTGCTCTCTGTAAGCACTGTACCAACTTACTCCCACCCATAATGGTTCCACTTGATGTGTTTTCAATGGTGTTTTGAAGAGAGAACACATTTTTTATCATTTCTTGTTTCCTATATATAAACACTTATTCATTAAACAAATAATTACCAAGTGCCAACTATGCCCTAAGCCCTCTTCTTAGGCCCTGGAGACACAGCAGTGAATAAAACAGACATACCGCTTTCATAATATTTTATTGTGAGACAGAGAAATAGATGACTAAGTGTGGGCATGATATATAACTTTCCTGATCATTTAAAGCCTGAGTCACCAACTCAGATGCCACACAGGGAACTTAAATGTGTGAAGCTCAGGGGTGAGACATCAGAGGGCATAGTGGGCACCATGTAGTCCTGGAGACCACAATGCCTGTGTAAAGGCTGCAGCTACTGGTCTGCTCTACACTATTGGATCATGTGGGAAGAAAAGGTCCTTGTTGATAGATCCCCAGTTTTCAAAAAAAACCCCAGAAATCCATATTTTCATGTGATATCTCCCCACTTTAAATGTTGGAAACTATTCAAACTTTTAGGAACATTTTGAGGACAGGTTATTTTTCAATGGCGCTAGATAAGTTGATACTAAAGTTTATATGGAAAAAATCATGCAAGAATATCTAGGAAAATACTGAGGGGAAAAAAGCTATTGTGAGAGTCAGGGACTGGCCTTATGAGACATTAAAACATATTCTAAAGCCTCTATAATTGAAACAATGTGGTATTGGTGCATGAATAGACAGACAGTCCAGCAGAACAGAATAGAAAGCCCAGAAATCAACTTCGGTACATATGGGAAATTAATATACAATAAAGGTAGCATTTCAAATTACTGGGGCAAAGATTAACTTTTTAGTAAATGGTGCTGGGAGAACAGGGTTGACATGGGACAAAGAAAAAAGTAGATTCTTATCTCACACCCTACAAGAGAATAAACTCCAAATGGATTAGAAATCTAACTAAAAGATGAAACCATACAAGTACTAGAAGAAAAACTTAGATGGATCCTTTCATAACCTGGGTGTAGGGAAAGGCTTTCTAACTATGACTCAAAATTCAGTGGCAATAAGAACAGATGGATAAATTTAACCACATAAAAATTTCCTCTTGGCAAAAAGAAAACACCATAAGCAAAGTCAAATGACAAAATGGGAGAAAGTATTGACAATCTATGTCGCAAATAAAGGGCCAATATCCTTATATAGAAAGAGCTCTAAAACATCAGGGATGTCAGATTTAAAAAATAGAAAAATGAGCGAGTGACATGAATAGACAATTTACTTTATACATAAATGAAAATATGTTCAACTCACATGATAAGAGAAATACAAATTTAAACTATGCTGAGATACCATTTTTCTCCTGGAAGATTGGCAAAAATTTAAAACATGAAAACACATTTTATTGTTGTAGCTGAGGGGAAAAAGGCATTCTCATCCATTGCTGGTGGAAATACAACTTGATATAATCTTTCTTCGAAGAGATTGGCAATTCCTAACAAAACTACACGTGTGTTTACCTTTTGACCCAAGAATCTGGGTCAAAAGTATCCAAGAATTTACCCTTAAAATACTCCTATGCAGTGTGGTCTTTTAAAAAATGAGAAAGATCTCTATGAACTGAAATGGAGTGATTTGCAGGCTATATTGTTAAGTGAAAAGAAAAGGTACAAGTGAGTATTATAGGCTACCTTTTATATAGGACATGAGAAATAGTCATATATACATGTATCTGCTCTTTGTACAGAACAAGAAAACAAAACCCAGGAAGGATACACCAGAAACTAATGAGAGTAAACAGCTAAAGCTCTAGGGTAGAAACAGAGTAGAGAGGATATGGGGTCAGGGGTGAGGTGCAAAGCGTGGGGCAGTGGCACTTCTCTGAGTATACCTTGGTTTTAGGAAAGTCAGTATAGTTCTGACTTTGGGGACCATATTAATGTTTCACTTACCAAAAAAAAAAATCTACACAAATGGGGAAAAAACCTAACATAGAATAAACAGAAAAGAATGACCCTAACTTGAGTGTGGAAGAACAAACCCAAGTAACATGTGAATGAACTATTTTGACAAAAGACAAAGATAACTGGGACATCCCCAGCGGTCCAGTGGTTAAGACTTCACCTTGCAATGCAGGGGGTGTGGTTTCTATCCCTGGTCGGGGAGCTAAGATCCCACATGCCTTGCAGCCAGAAAACCAAAACATGCAACAGAAGCAGTATTGTAACACATTCAATAAAGACTTTAAAAATGGTCCACATCAAAAAGATCTTTAAATAAAGTAAAATAAAACATATTAAAAAAAAAAGACAAAGAACTGTAAACAAATACTGAACTCTACTTAGTGGGATGGATTTTTGCTGTGGACTGGGTTAGCAATTCTGCAGCTACTCTCTGGGTATGCTAAGATTGAGCACACAGCTATATGGTGGATTACAGGAGTCAAGTTTCTCCCTGCCATAAATGGGAGTTACAAATATGGGAAGAGGGGAGGCTGGAATGAAATCTGTGGTGTTAGATAGGAACTCATGGTTTTAGCAGATTGAATATGGATAGATGACTGGTAAAGAGATAGACTGCTTGATACAGATATAGATCGAGAAATTCATATAGATGTAGATGATAGATAGATAGATAAATTTATATAGCTGTGTTCACTGAGTAAGCCTAGAATCAATAACACCCCAGTAGCAATGAACACACATCTAGCCCCCAGATCTTGGTCTCTAAATACCATTCTCCACTAAAAAGAATCAAGGCTCCTTAGACAGATGACTGACTCCAGTACTAGTGCAGGGAAAGGACAAGATGAGCCTGGAACATCTTGTTGGACCAGAAAGTGAGGAAGAGCTCAGAGAGTAATGTGGAGATGTCAAATGCACACAAAAACCAACTTGAATGGATTCCCACTGATGAAATGGGGAAAAGCCTGATAGCAGTAACCAAATTCAGGCAAGAATCATCAACAGATGCTAAAGATAGAGGCTAAACGTTTGATGAGAGTAAGGATATTTGAATGGTCTCAAAGCACCTCCCCACATAAAGCTCTTTAATTAGAAATGGGAAAATACAATGGGACAAAATTTATAGTGTACAAACCTTAGAGCTGTTGCCTTAAGCAAGTGATCAAAGTAACTGTTACCAAAAATGTTACCAATCGGGGCTTCCCTGGTGGCGCAGTGGTTGAGAATCTGCCTGCCAATGCAGGGGACACGGGTTCGAGCCCTGGTCTGGGAAGATCCCACATGCCACGGAGCAACTGGGCCCGTGAGCCACAATTACTGAGCCTGCGCGTCTGGAGCCTGTGCTCCGTCCGCAACAAGAGAGGCCGCAATAGTGAGAGGCCCGCGCACCGCGATGAAGAGTGGCCCCCGCTTGCCACAACTAGAGAAAGCCCTCGCACAGAAACGAAGACCCAACACAGCCATAAATAAAAATAAATAAATAAATTTAAAAAAATAAAAAAGAATGAGGAGGCATCTCCCCGCCTCTTAAGAAAAAAAAAAAAGTTACCAATCATGCCACAGTGAAGCAACATGACATGCCTCTTCATATGATGTCCTGGTAAGGATACAGCATCACTTCTGGAGCATTCCTGCCAAAAATGCATAACCTGAATCTACTCTTGAAGAAACAATAGGCAAACCCTTGTTAAGGGATATCCTATAAAATAACTGGCCTGTACTTTTCAAAACTGGCAAGGTCGTGAAAGACAAAGAAAGACCAAAGAACTGTTCCAGATTAAAGGAAAGAAAAGAAACCTGACAACATAATCCTAAATTGGATCCTGGACCAGAAAAAATATATTTTCTTTTTTGCTGTAAAGGGCAGAATGGGTCAATTGGTGAAATGTGAATAAGGTCTGCAGATTAGATAATAATTGTGTAACAACGTTAATTTCCTGATTGGATAACTGTATGTGATTATAAAAGAGACTATTCTTGTTTTTTAGGAAATATTCACTGAACTGTTTGGGAGTAAGTCTGCAACTTACTCTCAAATGGTCCAAACGATAATAATAAGGGGGGATAAAAAGTTAACATTTGGGAATCTAGTTGAAGGGTATATGGGAATTCTTTATTCTTGCAAAGCTTCTGTAAGTCTATGATTATAAACAAAAATTTGCGAGAGTCTGTGCTGTACAGGCAAAAACAAAACAACAATAACAAACCATGTTTGCCACCAGCACGGACCTGTAGGCTGGGTGCCACCCCTGGGCTGCTAGTTTGCAGTCTCCAGTTTAAAGCTATTTTCTTGAGTTGATTTGAGTGAGGTCTTGCTGATAACAACCATTGCCAGGGCTGGAGAGTGCTTTGCTGCATCTGGAACTTTTAAACCAGCTTAGCACCAACAAGGAAGCTGCCGAGACAGCCCTTATATAAATAATCAATTTGCTAATAAAGGAGTTTCAATCTGGACGCAGCCCCAATCCTCAGAGACAAGGAAGAGCTTGTCCAGACGGTCTTCCCCCGCGGAAGTCCTGCATTTCATCAGCTGCCTTTGGAGAGGTGCAAGCAACCTTGTCGCCTGGTTTTCCTGGTCTCAGTCATACACAGCACTAGGGGGGTATCTACGCATCTTTCAGAACCCCACTGTTGAGGAAAATAAGTTTATATCAGTAAAGGGGGAAAAGAGACTTTAAAGTTGAATTAAGTTAGGAAGGAAGAAAATGTGTTTCAATATATGAGAGGGAAATGTTCTTGGCACATCAAGCTTTTCTGCGCAGCAGGGCCTCCTTCAGGGGCCCCGTGCAGCATATGGGATGCTTTCATCTGAGGGTGCAGCCCGATCTGCCAGAGCCAGGATGTGTTAAAGCAGTTTGCAGACTGATCCAGGGGACATTCCTGCCACCTCTCCCTTCTCACTCTGCAACTGTACTTTCCTGATTAGTAGGTCCAAAGGCCAAGGGGAACACAGCCCAGGAATACTGAACTCAGAGCAGGCTCCCTGATGATCGGGCCTTGGAAAGGCCAAAAGACGACTGCCATTGAAAAGACAGTTTGTTATACTCAGAATTTCCAAGAGAAGGGGCTGCCCCATGCCACGGGAAGGGGGATGGCATGCAGGGAAGCACGAGGGTGGGTCAGGAGGCAGAGGGAGAAAGGGAAACTGTAGCAAGAGACTTTACTGTGGTTTCTATGGAAAGGAACAGGTGAGACGGGGTTAGTGGTTTAGGATTGGCTAGTTAGAATAATTTCGGTGGGCTCTAGGATGTAGGGACTATCTCTAGTTGTCTGGTACCTGATCCTAAGGTGATTAGGGCAATAGTGGCCTGGAGTGTAATAGCTCCAAAAAGGAGGTGGCTGGGGGAATGGGCTCTGGGTTGATCGGTTTGCATATGAAAGACATGTTTATAAGCCAGTTATTTGCTTTCTCTAGGAATGATGTAGCCCTGGGGTGGGCAGTCGCTCTAGAGTCAGCAAGGCCCTAAGATGTCAAAACATCAGAGTATAGTAAATAAAAGGCATGGCTAATACAACCATTTGTAGGTTTTGCAGCCAAGAGCCCAAAGGGCTCAGCCTTACAGCTGGCATCAATTGCAATGTGAGAAAGTGAGCCTTCAGATGATTCTGGCCCCCAGCCTTCAAGCAGCCCAGGTGACACCATGTAAAGCAGAGATGAGCTACACGTGTCAAGTCCTGCCCAAATTGTAAGTCGTATGCATAGAAATATTTTTTTAAGTCACTAAGTTTTAGAGTAATTTTTATACAACTATAGTAACTTGAACAATGGTAATGAACTAAGCCGAACAAATTCTCTCTCCAGAATTTAAACTGGGACTTATGAAAATGAATCAGGAGTTCCCTAGTAGTCTAGTGGTTAGGATTTGGCGCTTTCACTGCCGTGGCCCTGGTTCAATGCCTGGTAGGGGAACTGAGATTCAGCAAGCCGCGCAGCATGGCCACAAAAAATAAAGAAAGAAAGAAAAAGAAAAAGAAAAGGGGAAATGAGTGAGTTGCTAACAGGAGACAAGTGGTTAGACCCTAAGAGAGTCTCATTCGTGATACATGACTTATTCTGGAATAACAGGAGTGCTGGGCTAGAGTGGCCCTGGTCCTGAATGATCCAGTTTCCTGAGGTCAGTAGTAGGACCTCATCATTCCTGAGGCCTTTGGGTGGTGGGTTTCTCCAGGGTCTGAGCTGGGCTCCTATGCGGTCTTGGATGGGGCAGAGAGCCCTGCTCTGAGACCCCCATGATAATCCTTCCCTAAGAGAGTCTCCATTCCTTGCAGCCAAGGGAGCCTCTCACCCTTGGAGGCACATGGTACCCAGCCAGAGCTTGGCATACAGTAAGCAAGCAGGATGGGGGGACACCTACCTGCCTTCATTGTGGGACTCGCAGAGACAGAAAATGTTAAAGAGCTTTGTGAACACTCAAGGTCTGGACAAATTCATGTGGGTGGCTAGTATCGTCTTCATTTCTCCAAAATACTTTACTTTTACTATTTTAAAAATAATTTTAATCATCCAAAAATGTCCAGAAATTTCACTTCCTCGGTCCCAGCTCCAAGCTCAGACTGGGACAGGTGCCCCCTTCTGGTTTGTACTCATTCCAGAGCCTTCTGGCAACAGACCGTCATTTGCGTGTTCCTGCCTGCAAAGGGGAGGCCCAGAGAGAGGGAGCACTTGCCCATGGCCTCTTTCAGCAGAGGCAGGGCCTCCTCACCCGGTCCCCACACGCAGCCCCCTTTCTCCACCTACCCCAGCCCAGCACTCAGGTGTGGAGCACAAGACTGGGTAGTGGGTGGTGGTGGTTCCCTGGGGTGAAGCTTCAGCGGTGCTTCGGGGGCAGCGGTGCAGGAGGACAAGGTGAGGCAGATGCGCCCGAGCGTGCGGGGGCTAGGGAACTAAGCGGGGGAGGCTTGGGGGAGTGAAGAAGGGGGAGAGAGGGAGAGTGGAGTCAGGAGATGGGCTGATTTATTGAGATCTTATTTTTCCCTCCCTGTATTCTCCACTCCTCCAGTTCCAAAGCAGACAGCCCAGCCCTCTCTCTCCCCAGGTCTCTGGGGAAGTCTGTGCAAAAAATAGAAATTGCCTGCAGACGCTCCCTTGCTCTCACTTGTGTTCATGTGCATGATGGATGATCCCTTCTGGGCCAGGGAAGGCCAGAGGGCAAGGGAGGGCAGTGCCAAGGTGGGACAAACCAGCCTGGGCAGAGACAACCTAATCACGGGTGCACCCTGTGTCCTGGCATGAATTTGAGCCTGTGTACGAATGAGCTTGTTCCTGTGTGTGCCAAGATGTCATCAGACCTGCCTGTGAAACATGTCATGCCACAGACTGCGGGCATGTATCTTTTCAAATTATAGTTTTGTCCGGATATATGCCCAGGGGTGGGATTGCCGGATCATATGGCAACTCTAGTTTTTTTGAGGAACCCCCATACTCTTCTCCATAGTGGCTATACCATTTTACATTCCCTCCAACAGTGTAGGAGGGTTCCCTTTTCTGAATTCAGAGAACATTTTAATTTGCCAGCCCCTGGGCCAGCCACAGCCTCTGAACAAATGCAAAGAGCATTAGAAGTGGGGACAAGGAAGTCCTGGGTGCCATGGGGCCCTAATCTGCTCTGCACTTGGGAGGGTTAGGCTGGGCGTACGCTGGAGCCTGGGCTACTTACACCTTCCTAACCAAAAGGGCACTTCGCTTCAACCTTCTTGGCTCAGCTGCCCCAGGAAATCACTATGGTCCCAAAGGAGCCAACAGAAGAGCAGCTACTCACACATGAGCGCACTCCAAGGCAGCGGGCACCAGGACTCACGAACAAGCTCAAAGCCAGGATGTCACTTGAGGTCCTGGATTTGGGGGCAAAACCCCTACAGCTTGCCTAACTACCTTTTAGAGCAGCTCCCCTGAAATGTTTTCCCACCTGCCACAGGAGCCCTGTCCCAGGACTGTCTCCCAGACCAGAACCCTCACTGGGCTCCACCCCGTGCAGACACTGTTAGGTCTGCTGGCTGCCCTTCGCCAGAGGCGCTTCCGGAAGTGTACTTGAAAACTTTGGAGAGTCTCCTTGCTTCTCCCGGTGAGCACGTGACCTCGCGGCAACCAGCTCCAGGTTCCAGGTGTTAGGGAGTGAGAAAAGTCCTAAAGGCCTGGCTTCCTTTCAGCCACGACAGGGATGGACGTGCCTATAACGCCTGAAGTGCGCGCGCAACCGGGCGCAGGGAGGCAGGGCGCTCCAAGCAGCAGTCCGCCCACTCAGCCTTGCCCACCTACGTCACGCTCCGCAGGCCCGCCCAGATCCTCCTGATTGGTGGGGAGCGCGCGCGAGTGCTCCCCTTCCGCCCCCAGATCCGCCCCCCTGCGGCACTGCCCGGCCCCCTGGTTTACCGGGCTGCCAGTGCGGCTTCCAAGTTGGAAAACGAAGGCGCGGGCGCGAAAGGGCCCAGACCCACCAAGGGTGAGGAGGCACTTTCCCGTCTTGCTCGCGCTCTCGCCCTCGCCCTCTCCCTCGCTCCAGACCTGACAGTGGCTGGCTGCTTTTCAGAAGCACAGTCATTGCTCAGCTCGGGCCGCCACAGGCCCCTTCCTCTCCTCAGCCTTCGACCCGCCACCCCGGCCGGGCCCCTTACTGCAACAGCACCCGTAAATGCCCACTGCCCAGGCCCCGCTCGACGCCTACACCCCCACGTGCCATGAGGTTGGTCCTCGAGGACCCACCGTCCAGCACGCGGGCTCTAGGGTCCAATGCTGAAACCAGTTCTGCAAGCATCCCCCGCCTGGAGCCTCCAGCTCCGTCCGCAGACGACTCCTCCCTCCACCCAATCCCTGGTCACTCTTGGGTCCCGCATGTCCGGACCCTTCAGGATTCCTCACACTCTGGGACCCCTCCGTTGACCGGCGCACCCTCGGGTCCCTCCGAACCTTCCTCGCATTCAGGGGTTCTTCCTCGCACCAGCGCCCCGGACCCCTCCGCGGGCCGCCTCGGTGTAAGGGACCTCTCTTAGCAGCCTCTACCTCCGCAAACCGCTGCCCTCCGCGCCCAAGTCCCTGACCCCTCGCTTCCCGCGCCGGGATGCCCCTCACCCAGCACCTCCCCCAAGACACCCTCTCGGGACCCTCCTCCCCTTCCCTCACATCTGCCTCCTACTCTTCCTGCCTCCTCCCGGTAAACATCCCTCCCAGGGTACTCCTCACTCTCGCATCCATGCGATCCCTCCTCGGGCCCCCGGGATCCCACTCCGAACACCCCTCCGAGCCCTACCCGCACCCCCGCGGGCCCCTGCCTAGCCCCCCACGCCCCTTAGCCCACTCATCTGCCGGACTCCTCCTCACGGCCCTCGCACCCCAGGCCGCTCACCCCACTCATTTTCCCAGAACCCCTGACACCCCCACACACCCCGGCCCTCTTATCTACCGCCAGGATCCCTCTGGAATCCCCTCCACCCCAAGCCCCTCACCCAACTCGTCTGCCCAAGACCCCCGCCCGCCCTCCACTCACCGCCTCGGCCTCACCCCGAAACCCTCTCCCCCCGGGGCCGGCTGGCAGCGCCGGCGGCGGCGGCGGCGGCGGTGGAGGCCGGTCCTCGGGCCGGGACACACCCACCCGCCCGCCCTCCCGCTTTCCCTCGTTCCCTCCCTCGTTCCCTCCCTCTCTCCCGCCCGCCCGCCCTCGCTCCTGGCTCGCTCCTTCCCCCTCGCCCGCTCCCGCTTCCCGCGGCGCCCGGCCTCCCGCTCCGCCTCCCCGTGCGCGGCTCTCCCGGGCGCGGCTCCGGGGTTCATGGTGACGAGGCGGCGGCCGCTCCAGCCCAGCGGCGGCGGCGGCGGCGGCGGCGGCGGGAGCGGGGGCGCGGGCCCGGGCCGCCTCTCCCAGAGAGCGGGGCCGGGCGGCGGGCGCGCCCAGGCGGCGGCGGCGGCGAGCGCCCCCCCCGGCCCGCGGCCCCGCGCGCCCCCCGCGCCGTGCGCCCGTGCGCCTGGCTGCCGGGGGGCCGGGCCGGCGGGCTGCCGCCGTGCCGCGCACCCATGGACGGCCCGGCCATCATCACCCAGGTGACCAACCCCAAGGAGGACGAGGGCCGGGCCCCGGGCGCCGGCGAGAAAGGTGAGGAGGGGCGCGGGCGCGGCGGGCCGGGGGCGTGGGCACTCCCCGCGCGGCCGGAGTTGGCTGCCGGGCGCCGGCCCGGGCTGGGGGAGGGGTGCGTGGGTGCGGGGTGTGCCGCAGGGAGGCCGGCGTGCGGGTGCCGGCGGGAGGGGGAGTGTGCCCGCGCAGCCCGGGGCGCGGGAGGGGGCGTGCGCCTCTCCCGGGGGGTGGCAATGTGGGGCCGACCCTGCCGGCCGGGAGTTTGTGTGTGCGCTCACGCCGACGGAGAAGTTGTGAGCGCGCGTGTGTGTTCCTGGCAGGTTGGAAGTGTGTGTGCCCTGTGTGTGCAGGAGACAGACGTTGGAAGGGTGTGTGTGCACTTAACGGAGAAGTTGTGAGTGTCGTGCACCCGACACGTTGGGAGTGTGTGTATGTGTCTATCGGTTTATGTGTGTGTGTGCACTTGCATGTTGTGGGTGTGCACACACCAACTGAGAGACGGTAAAGGTGTGTGTGTGTGCACCTAACAGAGGTGGTGCGCTCGGGTTTTCCTGACAGGCTGTGAGTGCGGGTGTGTACCTTATGTAGAGGTTTCTGTGTACCTGACTAGGAGGTTGTGGAATGTATGTGTGCATGCCCAAAAGAGCCTGAGTCTGAGAGTTTGTATGTGTTCGCTCCTGACAGTTTGTGTGTGCAGATGATTGTGTGCCTACAGCACCCAGCTGGCAAGTTGAATATGTTGTGTCCGTCAACTGGCAGGGTGTATGTCTGTGTGCACTCACACCCAAGAAGGCTGTGTGTGCTGTGCCTGACCATGAGCCTGTGTGTGCAGCGTGCGCACCCGACAATGAGGCTGTGTGCCGTGCGTTTAGTTGGTTGCACAAGTGAGGTAGGGGGTCGGGGGGAGCATTGCTGAGCCATCCGCCCTCCTTGACTCTGCCGTCTCAGTGACACCAGCCTGCTGGGCGCATCTGCAAGGCCTGGTCCTCCCTGGGTCCTTTTAGGGCCCAGCTCTCATGGGCACTGGAGGAGCCCTTGGGGGCCAGGTGTATCCCTTCCCGGAGAGTCGGCACTGTGCTGCAGCACCTGGTCTGATTTCAGCACATTTTGGCCCCGTCACCCACTTCTGTTATCTTTTTTGCTCTTTTCCTTTGTGTCCCTGCCCCTCTTGGAGACCTGTTGTCCCCCTCTCTCATGTGCCCTGCTTACTGTCACTTTAGTGAGCTGGCCTGAGGCTTGGACAGTTTTGAAGGGCCAAGGAATCTGGCTTGTTTTGTTCTGGTGACTAAAGCTTCCTGTTATGCGCCGGGCAAATACCTGGACCCAGGTCAGGAGCAGCCCACCAGGACACGCCCCTCCCCTCTCCAGGCCTGGCCTTTGACTTTGACAGAGTCAGATTTCTTTCCATGTGTTATTACTCTTGTGCCAGTCGGGTGAGGTGTGCAGCCCTACGGAGCAGTGGCGTGGGGGTGGGGAGAACACCCCATTGCCTCTCCCCAAGCAGGAACGGCTGAGCAAGCCCACCAGGAAAATGCAAGAAACCACCAGAGGCACCCTGAGATTGGGGATTTGTCAACCCATTTGCACTTTCATAGACCATAAACATTGTGTGTCTGTGGACTTGTTTTCTTTTACGTAAAATTAGAAATCAGACTCCCCCAGGCATTTTCCTGTGCCTTACAAATGGGCTATAAAAAACTCTGCAAAAGGGTGCTCCAGATGAATCTTCATGTCTCTCTGGAGCCCAAGTGGGCAGCACCTTGGTTGGTCTGGCCTTCCTGCCGCTGGGGCTGTTAGTTCTTGGGGCCCTGGCCTGCTGGCTCTGGGCTGGGCATGTCCCCTCAGGGACGTTTTGGTTGGAGGCATCAAGGAGATTTGATGCCTCTGCTTCTCTCCCTCTGTGGATTGAGTGCTTTGTGTGATGCTTTGCCAGAGAGAATCCACAGCTCTTGAGAGGAGAGGGGTGGTGGAAAGCAAGGAAATATTTGTCGAGGCTTCAGCCTTCCTGCTGCTCCCCACCTGGTTCCAGGAGCAGGCACTTACCCAGCTTTCTCTTTTCATATAGATGCTAGGCTTCTAAAGTGGAGTCAGTTATCCAAAATCCAAACCATGTACAAATACTCAAGGATGGTGCTTGTTCTATTCAACTTGTTTACATTGCCCTCCATGACAATCTTTTATTATCTTTAACTGTTTATTTTGTTTGTTTTCTAGTGTCAGGTTGGTTTTGGTAACTGATTAGAGGAATTCCTCACCTGCTGCTCTGGGATGGGGTGGCTAGCTAGTAGGTGCTTCTTGTTGAAGCATTAAAATCCTACTCAATTTAGTTTCTCACTTTAAAAGCTGGAAATAATTTTGGTTAACTATAGTGTGGCAATAAACTTTAGAACCAAGCTTTGGAATAGCTTCTTCAGATTCATAAACCACTAAACAGGTTTAGCAATGTTTCTTGCTTAAGCATGTTGATATATTTAGATAGGCACAATGTATTTTATTTTTATTTCTTTTTAATTGCCAATTTTAATTTTTAATAAAATATGGTATTTATAAGGTGCCTTCCATTTGGTATACACAGTAGATGAGATATAGCTTAAGATCTCAGGACTGTAATAAAAAAACCAATTTATTGGAGACAGAACAGGCACAGTGTATTTTATATCATTTGAGTTTTAGGTAAATACTTAATCCTTTTGGTTTTTATTATGGGGCCTGGAATGTTGTAAGTTTTTGTGATAGGAAAGAAATGCTTGGTTTTAAAAGTTTACTGTTATCATTTGTTCTTAAAATAGGAATAATAATGACTGCCTTTTGGGTTTGATTTGGGGGTTAAATGAGATGAGGTATGTTAAAGACTCTGCCTGGTTCACCAGTGTGTCACTATCCCATAAACCTTTCTTTAGGTTTAGGTTTGCAGAGAAAGTAGTAATGGGCCCAAGCATGGGCTTGGGCGGGCGTGGGGGCAGTTTGCACGAGTTGAATTACTTTTTGACACTTTGCCTCGTGGTGGTGCACCACTCAGAGATGGCTCTCCCTGTCAGAGGTGTGGCCTGTCACCGAAGATTTTTTTTGTAATCATGTTTGACTTGACTGATGGTATAAAGATGCAGAGACAGTTTTCCCTGAGTTTAGCTCAGCCTGCTTTGCTATCTGGAAATTTATTCTTACAAATCAATATGAAAAAGTCAAACAATGCAGTAGAAAAGTGGTCAAGAGATATCAACAAGAAAAATCAGAGAAGAGGAAATTTGAATGTCCAGTAAGTGTATGAAATGACACTTTACTTCCTGTGAAATTTTTTCATGCATCAGCTAGGTTAAATATTTAAATGACTGACAACATTCAAAGTAAACAAAAGTTTGGGGAAAGGAATACTTTTGTAGTCTTTTGTGAGAGAATACAATACAGACTTTTTAGAGAGTAATTTAGTACTGGCTCATTTAGGAACACGTTTGGCTGCAAGTAACAGAAAACCAGACCTAACCTGATAGGAGTTTATTCTTGTCACATAGCAAGCAGTCTGGAGGTAACTGCCGGCTGGCTTTGGTTCAGCAGCTCATTAGTATCAGGGCTGACCTCACTGTGATTCCCTTGACTTCCCTACATGTTGTAACATGGCTGCCACCCCTCCAAACACCACAGCCACCTTCAGGGCAGGAAAAAGGGACAGTGCCAGTCATGTCCAGCCCTTTTTACTCAGAAAGCAGAAACACTCCTAGGGACGGCCCAGCAAACTTTTGCTGATGTGTAATTGGCCAGAATTGGTCATGTAGTCAGTCGAGCCTTTGTTTTGGAGGTGGGAGAGGAGAAGATGATTGGCAATAGGTGGGAACAGGTGTTGGTTCAGCCAGTCAACAATTTTGGCCACACCTGCAAAGCCCCGGTCTACTTCTGGATTTCTCTCCTAGAGAAATAGCCTCATATGTGGTCCAAGAAACAGCACAAGGATTTTCACCAATGGCTACATTGCTTGCAATAGCAAAAATTGGAAACATCCTAAGTGTCAAAGGATTAGACTGTGGTACATCAATTCCATAGAATACTGCAAGGTACTTGAAAAGAATGAGTAAACATAGATCTAAACATACCGATGTGCAAATTTCCAAGACATTTTGAAGCAGGGGGGAAAATCAATTTGAAGAACAGTATAAACATTGTGATACTGTCTCTATTTAAAAAAAAAATCAGACACACACATAAAACTGTACATATGTCTAGAAATGCACAAAAAATCTGAAGGAAATACTTCAAACAGACAATACTTCCCTGGGGAAAAGATGGGGATGGGAAGCGAGGGAACTTTGCCTTTTTGTTTAAATATTAATGAAAATGTACTTGTGCTTTACAGAATTTTTTTTTTTTTTTTTTTTTTTTTTTCTGTACGTGGGCCTCTCACTGTTGTGGCCTCTCCCGTTGCGGAGCACAGGCTCCGGACGTGCAGGCTCAGCGGCCATGGCTCACGGGTCCAGCCGCTCCGCGGCATGTGGGATCTTCCCGAACTGGGGCACGAACCCGTGTCCCCTGCATGGGCAGGCAGACTCTCAACCACTGCGCCACCAGGGAAGCCCCTGGAAGAATTTTTTTAACTAAAAAAAAAGAAAAGAAATTTCTGTAAGCTAATACATGTCGCTTGATGGGATTTCTCCAGGCAAGTTTGTTTTGGCAGAATTTTGGCCTAAAATGCTAGGTATATTTCCCCCAAATGTTTGCAATACTTAAGCTTAACTCAGAAACCTTTAACCTTTGGGCTGCTAACAAAATTATAGCAAGGAGAAGATTCTTGGAAGCAATAATTATTTCAGATGCTGGAACACATTTGAAGTAGATTCAGTTTGATTAGCTTTTTAATAATAAACTTTTTATTTGGAGATAACTGTGCATTTACATGCAGTTGTAAGAAATCACACAGAGGGCTTCCCTGGTGGCGCAGTGGTTGGGAGTCTGCCTGCTATTGCATGGGACATGGGTTCATGCCCCGCTCTGGGAAGATCCCACATGCCGCGGAGCGGCTGGGCCCGTGAGCCATGGTCGCTGAGCCTTTGTGTCCGGAGCCTACGCTCCACAACGGGAGAGGCCACAACAGTGAGAGGCCCGCGTACTGCAAAAAAAAAAAAAAAAAAAAAAAAAGAAATCACACAGAGATCTCCTGACCTCCCCCTGCCCCACCCTGCCACCTGGTTCCTGCCCATATTAGCATCTTGCAAAACCTTAGTACAAAATCATTGGTGTAGTCAGGATACAGAAAAATTCTATCACCTGGAAGATCCCTCATGGGGCCATTGTATAACCACACCTACTTCCCTCCCATCCTCACCCCTTCTCAGCCCATTGGCAACCACTAGTCTGTTCTTCATTTCTGAAATTTTCTCACTTTATATAAATGTATAGGGGCTTCCCAGGTGGCGCAGTGGTTAAGAATCCGCCTGCCAATGCAGGGGACACAGGTTCGAGCCCTGGCCCGGGAAGATCCCACATGCTGCAGAGCAGCTAAGCCCATGCGCCACAACTACTGAGCCTGTGCTCTAGAGCCTGCGAGCCACAACTACCGAGCTTGTGGGCCACAACTACTGAAGCCCGTGCGCCTACAGCCCATGCTCCACAACAAGAGAAGCCACCGCAATGAGAAGTCCACGCACCTCAAGGAAGAGTAGCCCCCGCTCGACGCAACTAGAGAAAGCCCGCGTGCAGCAATGAAAACCCAATGCAGCC
Organism: Stenella coeruleoalba; assembly: GCF_951394435.1. Taxonomy (NCBI): domain Eukaryota; kingdom Metazoa; phylum Chordata; class Mammalia; order Artiodactyla; family Delphinidae; genus Stenella; species Stenella coeruleoalba. The sequence continues at coordinate 56,947,932 of NC_137156.1, forward strand.
AAAAATAAATAAAATTTTAAAAAATAAATAAAATATATAAATGTATATAAATGGAGTCAAACAATATGTGCTCTTTTGGAATTGACTTTTTTCATTCAGCATAATTCTCTGGATTTTCAGCTAGGTTGTTGCTTGTATCAATATTTTCTTCTTCTTTATTGCTGAGTAGTTTTCCATGACATGGATATACTACAGTTTGTTTAACCATTTACTCTTTGAAGAACATCTGATCGTTTCTGGGTTTGGGCTATTACAAATAAAGCTGCTTTAAACATTAATGGACAGGTTTTTGGGTAGACATAAGTCTTCGTTTCTCCAGGATAAATACCCAGGCACGCAATTGCTGGGTCATATGGTAGTTGCATATTTACTTTTTAAAGAAACTGCCAAACTGTTTTCCAGATTAAATGTATCAGTTTACAGTCTCACCAACAATGTGTGAATGATCCAATGTGGAGAACCACATCCTCACCAGCATTTGATGTCACTTTTTTATATTAGCCATTCTGATAAGCATGTAGTAGTATCTCATTGTGGTTTTATTTACATTTCCCTGATGGCTAATGATGTTGAACGTCTTTTCATGTGCTCTTTTCCTTCTGTATATTTTCTCTGATGGGATGTCCCTTCGTGTCTTTAGTCTGTGCTCTAACTGGATTTTTTTTTACTGTTGAGTTTTGAGAATTCTTTTCATATTCTAGGTATTAGTCTTTTGTCAGATATGTGGTTTGCAAATATTTTCTCCTTATCTTTAGCTTGTATTTTCATCCTAACACAGACTTTTGCAGAACAAAAGTTTTAAATGTTGAAAAGGTACAATATATCAGTTTTTCCTTCTATTGATTGTGCTTTTGAGGTCAACTCTAAGAACTCTTTATCTAGCACTAGATCCCAAAGATTTTCTCATATGCTTTTCCTAAAAGTTTTATAGTTTTACATCTAATACCATTATCTATTCTGATTTAATTTTTATAAGGTGATTGACTTAGATTCACTTTTTGTCTCTGGCTGTCGAATTACTTTAGCCACATTTGTTGGAAAGGCTTTCCTTCTGCTTTTGCGCTTCTTTTCCGTCTCTGTCAAAAATCAGTGCATCATATTTGTGTAGGTCTCTTTCTGAGTTTTTTATTTTGTTCCACTGATTTATGTGTCTATCCCTCTGCCTGTATCACAGTCTTGATTACTGTAGCTATATGTTAAGTCTTGAGATAGGGTAGCCTGATTCCTCCAAATTTTGTTCTTTTTCAAAATTGTTTTAGCTGTTCTAGTTCCTTTGTCTTTCTATATATATTCTACAATAATCTTGTCTATATCTATTAAAAAAAACTTGCTGAGATTTGGTAGGAATTGAATTAAACCTGTGTGTCAATTTGGGGAGAATTGACATCTTTACTACTTCGAGTCTTCCAGTTCATGACCACGGTATGTCTTTTCATTTATTTAGATATTCTTTGATTCTTTCATCAGGGTTAAATAGTTTTCAGCATACAGGTCCTATTAATGTTTTTGTTAGATATGCATCTCAGTGTTTCTCTTTTTTTAAGTTATTATATTTTTAATTTTGGTGTTCATGTGTTCAGTGCTAGTGTATAGGAATACAATTGAGTTTTGTATGTTTTCCTTGTATCCTGTGATTGCTCATCTCACTTATTAGTTATAAGAGGCTCTATATACTTCTTGGGGCTTTTAACATAGACAAACATGTCATCACATAAGAACACTTATATTCATTTCTGATTTGTATGCTTTTCTTTTTCTTGCTTTATTGCACTGACGAGAACTTAGAGAAGTATGATGAATAAGAGTTGTGAGAAAGTACATCCTTGCCTTGTTCCCCATGGGAAACCATTTCAGTCTTTTACCATTAAGTATATTGTCAGCTGTTGTTTTTTTGTATGTCTTTATCAGGTTGAGGAAGTTCTCCGTATCCCAGTGTTTCTGGGAGTTTCAGAAATGGATGTTGAATTTTGTCATATGCTTTTTCTGCATCAGTTGATATGATCATATGAGTTTTCATTTTTAGTCTGTTAATATGATAGATTACACTGATGAATTTTGACATATCAAACCGCTTGCATGCCTAGAAAAAACCTCATGGTTGTATATATAGTTCTTTTTATATATTAGTGAATTCTTTTTTTTTGTTTTGGTTTTTTTGGTTTTTTTTTTTTTTGCGGTACGCGGGCCCCTCACTGCTGTGGCCCCTCCTGTCGCGGAGCACAGGCTCCGGACGCGCAGGCTCAGCGGCCATGGCTCACGGGCCCAGCCATGGCTCACGGGCCCAGCCACTCCGCGACATGTGGGATCCTCCCGGACCAGGGCACGAACCCGTGTCCCCTGCATCGGCAGGCGGACTCTCAACTACTGCGGCACCAGGGAAGCGCTATATTAGTGAATTCTAATTGCTCATATTGCTAATATTAGCAATATTTCTGTTGCTAATATTTGAGGATTTTTACATCTGTATTCACGAGTGATATTGGTCTATAGTTTTCCTTTTTGGCATGGTCTTTATCTGGTTTGGTATCAGCTTTGTAAAATAAATTGGGAAGTATTCTCTCTTCTCTTTTCTGGAAGAGATTGTGTAGCACTGGTGTTCATTCTTCAGTGAAATCATCTATGCCTGGAGATTTCTTTTGAGGGGGGTTTTTAAATTACAAATTCAATTTCTTTAATAGTTACAGAGCTATTCAAATTATCTCTTTCATACTGGGTAAGTTGTGTCATTTTTGTTTTTAGAGATTTAATCCATTTCATCAAAGTTGTCAAATTTGTGTGTAGAGTTGTTCATACTATTATTCCCTTGTTACCTGTTTGAAGCTTGCAGGGTCTGAAGTGATAGCCGCTGTTTCTCATATCCCCTGTTCCATTCGTAGTATTGGTAATTTGTGTCTTCCATGTTATTTTTTGGTCAGGCTTGATAGAGGTTTCTCAATTTTCTTGATCTTTAGAAAGAACCAACTTTGTGTTTCATTCATTTTTCTCTACTGCTTTATGTTTTCAACTTAATTGATATCTGTTCTTTTCTTTTAAAAAAATTTTTTTAATTTAATTTTATTTTTTTATACAGCAGGTTCTTATTAGTCATAAATTTTATACACATCAGTGTATACATGTCAATCCCAACCTCCCAGTTCACCCCCCCCACCCCCCACCGCTTTCCCAACTTGGTGTCCATATGTTTGTTCCCTACATCTGTGTCTCAATTTCTGCCCTGCAAACTGGTTCATCTGTACCATTTTTCTAGGTTCCACATATATGCATTAATATACGATATTTGTTTTTCTCTTTCTGACTTACTTCACTCTGTATGACAGCCTCTAGATCCATGCACATCTCTACAAATGACCCAATTTCGTTCCCTTTTATGGCTGAGTATATTCCATTGTATATGTGTACCACATCTTCTTTATCTATTCGTCTGTTGATGGGCATTTAGTTGCTTCCATGTCCTGGCTATTGTAAATAGGGCTGCAATAAACATTGGGGTGCATGTTTCTTTTTGAATTATGGTTTTCTCTGGCTATATGCCCAGTAGTGGGATTGCTGGGTCATATGGTAATTCTATTTTTAGTTCTTTAAAGAACCTCCATACTATTCTCCATAGTGGTGGTATCAATTTATATTCCCACCAACAGTGCAAGAGGGCTCCCTTTTCTCCACACACTCTCCAGCATTTTGTTGTTTATAGATTTTCTGATGATTCCCATTCTAACTGGTGTGAGGTGATACCTCATTGTAGTTTTGATTTGCATTTCTCTAATAATTAGTGATGTTGAGCAGCTTTTCATGTGTTTCTTGGCCATCTGTATATCTTCTTTGGACAAATGTCTATTTAGGTCTTCTGCCCATTTTTGAATTGGGTTTTTTGTTTTTTTAATATTGAGCCGCATGAGCTGTTTATATATTTTGGAGATTAGTCCTTTGTCCGTTGATTCATTTGCAAATATTTTCTCCCATTCTGAGTATTGTCTTTTCGTCTTGTTTATGGTTTCCTTTGCTGTGCAAAAACTTTGAAGTTTCATTAGGTCCCATTTGTTTATTTTTGTTTTTATTTCCATTACTTTAGGAGGTGAATCAAAAAAGATGTTGCTGTGATTTATGTCAAAGAGTGTTCTTCCTGTGTTTTCCTCTAAGAGTTTTATAGTGTGCAGTCTTACATTTAGGTCTTGAATCCATTTTGAGTTTATTTTTGTGTATGGTGTTAGGGAGTGTTCTAATTTCATTCTTTTACATGTAGCTGTCCAGTTTTCCCAGCACCACTTATTGAAGAGGCTGTCTTTTCTCCATTGTATATCCTTGCCTCCTTTGCCATAGAGTAGTTGACCATAGGTGTGTGGGTTTATCTCTGGGCTTTCTATCTTGTTTCATTGATCAATCTATGTTTCTGTTTTTGTGCCAGTACCATATTGTCTTGATTACTGTAGCTTTATGGTATAGTCTGAAGTCAGGGAGTCTGATTCCTCCAGCTCCGTTTTTTTTCCCTCAACACTGCTTTGGCTATTCGGGATCTTTTGTGTCTCCATACATATTTTAAGATTTTTTTGTTCTAGTTCCGTAAAAAATGCCATTGGTAATTTGATAGGGATTGCATTGAATCTGTAGACTGCTTTGGGTAGTATAGTCATTTTCACAACATTGATTCTTCCAATCCAAGAACATGGTATATCTCTCCACCTGTTGGTGTCATCTTTAATTTCTTTCATCAGTGTCTTATAGTTTTCTGCATACAGGTCTTTTGTCTCCCAAGGTAGGTCTGTTCCTAGGTATTTTATTCTTTTTGTTGCAATGGTAAGTGGGAGTGTTTCCTTAATTTCTCTTTGAGAATTTTCATCATTAGTGTATAGGAATGCAAGAGATTTCTGTGCATTAATTTTGTATCCTGCAACTTTACCAAATTCATTGATTAGCTCTAGTAGTTTTCTGGTGGCATCTTTAGCATTCTCTATGTGTAGTATCATGTCATCTGCAAACAGTGACACTTTTACTTCTTCTTTTCCAATTTGTATTCCTTTTATTTCTTTTTCTTCTCTGACTGCCGTTGCTAGGACTTCCAAAACTATGTTGAATAATAGTGGCGAGAGTGGACATCCTTGTCTTGTTCCTGATCTTAGAGGAAATGCTTTTAGTTGCTGTGGGTTTGTCGTATATAGCCTTTATTATGCTGAGGTAGGTTCCCTCTATGCCCATTTTCTGGAGAGTTTTTATCATAAATGGGTGTTGAATTTTGTCAAAAGCCTTTTCTGCATCTATTGAGATGATCTTATGGTTTTTATTCTTCAATTTGTTAATATGGTGTATCACATAGATTGATTTGCATATATTGAAGAATTCTTGCATCCCTGGGATAAATCCCACTTGATCATGGTGTATGATCCTTTTAATGTGTTTTTGGATTCTGTTTGCTAGTATTTTCTTGAGGATTTTTGCATCTATATTCATCAGTGAAATTGGTCTGTAATTTTCTTTTTTTGTAGTATCTTTGTCTGGTTTTAGTATCAGGGTGATGGTGGCCTCATAGAATGAGTTTGGGAGTGTTCCTTCCTCCGCAATTTTTTGGAAGAGTTTGAGAAGGATGGGTGTTAGCTCTTCTCTAAATGTTTGATAGAATTCACTAGTGAAGCCATCTGGTCCTGGACTTTTGTTTGTTGGAAGATTTTTAATCACAGTTTCAATTTCATTACTTGTGATTGATCTGTTCATATTTTCTATTTCTTCCTGGTTCAGTCTTGGAAGGTTATACCTTTCTAAGAATTTGTCCATTTCTTCCAGGTTGTCCATTTTTTAGGCATAGAGTTGCTTGTAGTAGTCTCTTAGGATGCTTTGTATTTCTGCGGTGTCTGTTGTAACTCCTCCTTTTTCATTTCTAATTTTATTGATTTGAGTCCTCTCCCTCATTTTCTTGATGAGTCTGGCTAATGGTTTATCATTTTTATTTTCTCAAAGAAGCAGATTTAAGTTTTATTGATCTTTGCTATTGTTTTCTTTGTTTCTATTTCATTTATTTCTGCTCTGATCTTTATGATTTCTTTCCTTTTGCTAACTTTGGGTTTTGTTTGTTTTTCTTTCTCTAGTTCCTTTAGGTGTAAGGTTAGATAGTTTATTTGAGATGTTTCTTGTTTCTTGAGATAGGCTTGTGTAGCTATAAACTTCCCTCTTAGAACTGCTTTTGCTGCATCCCATAGGTTTTGGTTCTTCGTGTTTTCATTGTCATTTGTCTCTAGGTATTTTTTGATTTCCCCTTTGATTTCTTCAGTGATTTCTTGGTTATTTAGTAACATATTGTTTAGCCTCCATGTGTTTGTGTTTTATACGTTTTTTTCCCCTGTAACTGATTTCTAATCTCATAGCGTTGTGGTCAGAAAAGATGCTTGATATGATCTCAGTTTTCTTAAATTTACTGAGGCTTGATTTGTGACCCAAGATGTGATCTATCCTGGAGAATGATCTGTGCGCACTTGAGAAGAAAGTGTAATCTGCTGTTTTTGGATGGAATGTCCTATAAATATCAATTAAATCTATCTGGTCTGTTGTGCCATTTAAAGCTTGTGTTTCCTTATCAATTTTCTGTTTGGACGATCTGTTCATTGGTGTAAGTGAGGTGTTAAAGTCCCCCACTGTTATTGTGTTACTGTTGATTTTCTCTTTTATAGCTGTTAGCAGTTGCCTTATGTATAGAGGTGCTCCTATGTTTGGTACATATATATCTGTAATTGTTATATCTTCTTCTTAGATTGATCCCTTGATCATTACGCAGTGTCCTTCCTTGTCTCTTGTAACATTCTTTATTTTAAAGTCTATTTTATCTGATTTGAGTATTGTTCCTCCAGCTTTCTTTTCATTTCCATTTGCATGGAATATCTTTTTCCATCCCCTCACTTTCACTCTGAATGTGTCTCTGGGTCTGAAGTGGGTCTCTTGTAGATGGCATATATATGGGTCTTGTTTTTGTATCCATTCAGTGAGCCTGTGTCTTTTGGTTGGAGCATTTAATCCATTCACATTTAAGGTAATTATCGATATGTATGTTCCTATTACCATTTTCTTAATTGTTTTGCGTTTGTTTTTGTAGGTCCTTTTCTTCTCTTGTATTTCCCACTTAGAGAAGTTCCTTTAGCATTTGTTGTAGAGCTGGTTTGGTGGTGCTGAATTCTCTTATCTTTTGCTTGCCCATCGAATCTGAATGAGATCCTTGCCAGTAGAGTGATCTTGGTTGTAGGTTCTTCCTTTTCATCACTTTAAGTATATCATCCTACTCCCCTTCTGGCTTGTAGAGTTTCTGCTGAGAAATCAGCTGTTAACCTTATGGGAGTTCCCTTGTATGTTATTTGTCATTTTTCCCTTGCTGCTTTCAATAATTTTTCTTTGTCTTTAATTTTTGCCAATTGTTTACTATGTGTCTTGGCGTGTTTCTCCTTGGGTTTATCCTGTATGGGACTCTCTGTGCTTCCTGGACTTGGGTGGCTATTTCCTTTCCCATGTTAGGGAAGTTTTCGACTATAATCTCTTCAAATATTTTCTCAAATCCTTTCTCTCTCTCTTCTCCTTCTGGGACCCCTATAATGCGAATGTTGTTGCATTTAATGTTGTCCCAGAGGTCTCTTAGGCTGTCTTCATTTCTTTTCATTCTTTTTTCTTTATTCTGTTCCACAGCAGTGAATTCCACCATTCTGTCTTCCAAGTCGCTTATCCATTCTTCTGCCTCAGTTATTCTGCTATTGATTCCTTCTAGTGTAGTTTTCATTTCAGTTATTGTATTGCTCATCTGTTTGTTTGTTCTTTAATCCTTCTAGGTCTATGTTAAACATTTCTTGCATCTTCCTGATCTTTGCCTCCACTCTTTTTCCGAGGTCCTGGATCATCTTTACTATCATTATTCTGAATTGTTTTTCTGGAAGATTGCCTATCTCCGTTTCATTTAGTTCTTTTTCTGGGGTTTTATCTTGTTCCTTCATCTGGTATATAGCCCTCTGCCTTTTCATCTTGTCTATCTTTCCGTGAATGTCTCTGTTCTTTTCTTTATTATTTCTTTCCTTCTGCTTGATTTGGGTTTATTTTGCCCTTTTTCTAGGTTCTTGGAGGGGAACTTAGATTATTGGTTGAGACTTTTCTTTTTTCCTAATGTATGCATTTAGTGCTACATAGTTTTCTCTGAGCACTACTTTTGCAATATCCCACAAATTTTGATTTATTATATTTTCATCTTCATTCAGTTCCATGTAATTTTTTAAAGTAGGCTTTATTGGGCTTCCCTGGTGGCGCAGTGGTTGAGAGTCCGCCTGCCGATGCAGGGGACACGGGTTCTTGCCCGGTCAGGGAAGATCCCACATGCTGCGGAGCGGCTGGCCCTGTGAGCCATGGCCGGTGAGCCTGTGCGTCCGGAGCCTGTGCTCCACAACGGGAGAGGCCACAACAGTGAGAGTCCCGTGTACTGCAAAAAAAAACCCCAAAACAAAAACAAAACAAAAAAAAATAGGCTTTATTTTTTAGAACAGTTTTAGGTTCACAGCAAAATTGAGCACAAAGTATAGAGTTCCCACATAATGCTGACCCCACACATTTTCACCTCATTTGGGTAAATACCAAGGAGCGCTATTGCTGTACTATATGGTGAGAATATTTTTTGTTTTGTAAGAAACTGTCAAAGTGTCTTCCAAAGTATTTGTATCAACCTTAGTTTTCAAAAGTTTAGTTATGTTATTTCTTGGCATGGATTTCTTCAGGTTTATCCTATTGGGGATTCGCTCAACTTCTTGAATTTGTATGTTGTCTCTCACCAAATCTGCGAAGTTTTCAGCCAGTATTTCCTGAAGTGCTTTTTCAGCACTGCCCTTTTCTCCTCTTGTTCTGGGACTCTGATGACACAAATATTAGATCCTTTGTTATAGTCCCACAGGTTTATCAATACTATTCTTTTTTTTTTTTTTAACCTTTTCTCCCTGTTGATTCAGATTGGGTAATTTCTGTTGGTCTATCTTCAAGTTCATTGATTTGTTCTTAGTCCCCTCCATTCTGCTATTGAGCCCATACACGAGTTTTTTATTTCAACTTTTGTATTTTTTTTTGTTTAAAATTTTCCATTCAGTTTTTCTTTATGTCTTGTATTTCTTTACTAAGACCTTCTATTTCTTTGCTGAGGCTTTCTATTTTCATTTATTTTAAGTGTGTTCCTAATTGATTTTTATTGTAGCTGCTTGAAAATCTTTGTCAGGTGAGTGTTACATCTCTGTCTTCTTGGTGTTGGCATCGATTGACTGTCTTTTTTTCATTCAGTTTGAGATCTTCTGGCTCTTGGTGTAACAAGTGAATTACAGTTGAAACCTGGACATTTTCATGTTGTATGAGACTCTGGGTCTTAGTTCAACCTTCTGTTTTAGTTGGTTTTCTCTGGCACTGCTCTAGCAGGGAAGGGGGAACACTGCCTCCTTATTGCCAGATTGAGGTAGAAGTCCAAGATCTCCACTTGTCCTCTTTTGGCAAATCTGCTGGGCAGGGGAGGGAGTTTCAGCTCCCACATGGTCTCTGCTGAACTGCAGTGGGAGTGGTCTCACTACCACTGGGTGATGGTGAAAGCCCTGAATCTTCCTGTCCCTCTTCTGACTCCACCCCTGTAGGTAGGGAAGGAGCATTTCATTACTGCTGGGTAGGGATAGAAGTCCAATCTGGCCACATGGTCTCCACTGACACCACTGGGAGTGGAAGGGACTCAGTACCAGCTGTCAGGGATGAAGGTCTCTTCTGCCTACGTGGTTTTCTCAAACACTGCCCCAGCAGGGTGGTGGGGTGCTTCCTTACACACTGGTGGGGGTGGAATTCTACATACGCATTGGATTTTGCTAATATAGGTGGGGTTGGGGCCACAGTGTGTGTGTGTGTGTGTGTGTGTGTGTGTTATTCGCTGCAGTAGAGCAGTTATTATCTGAAAGCTTTCTGTCTTACTAGACTGTCCCTTTTCTGATCCTTTGGTTACAAAGAATAGGCCTTTGAGAGGACTTTGTCTGCAACTGTTGATGTTTGCCCATATCCAGCTCCTTCAGCTCTAAGTCTGGGTTATCTGAGGTAAAAGAAAACCCCGGGGGTCACCACTGTCAGTTCAGGTCTCAGGTCCCTCGCTGCTCTGCCTTCTTTCCACCTTCAGTCTTTTTATGTTTGCTATATAAACCAGGTTTTTAGTTGTACTTAGTGGAAAGAATAGGAAGAAGTATGTTTACTTCATCTTCTTGGAAGTAGAAGTCCCCTGGTTAATTTTTAGACCTATCCAAATTAAGTGTTTTAAGGAAGACTGGATTTGGAAAGTTGTAACTTTCAAGGTTTATTTCAGCAATGTGCTAATGACTGATGTAAAAGTCAAATTGAGTTAGTGCTCTGAGAATCTTGATTGTCCCTGAAAAAGAGAAATGATAAAGAATTCAGTGTGAAATCAGGTCTAGATCAGTGGGGCTTCAGTGACAACTGTTGTTGAGCCAACCTTCAAAGGATGCTTTCATAAGCTTACGTCTTAACACCAGAATTTAGATCAGAATTCTCAAGTATCCTGATTTAGATGTATTTTTGATCTAATATTCTGTTTGATTGGCAAGCATGTTTAAACCCATATCTTATCTTTCACTTTGTTTCTCAAATGAGAAAGCATCCATTTAAGTAGATAGAAGAAGTGTCTTCCTCGGGTAAACACAAAGGAGCTTATCTCTGGTTTTAGCGCTTGTGACCACCAGGCAGGGCTCACTGGCCAGTGAGTGGAAAAGCCTGCTTCCAGTCTGTGCTGCCCTGAAAGTAGGTCTGAGGACTTCAGAAACTTGGCCCAGGCTGCACTTGACCAGAGTGGCCCAGGTCGGAGGGGAACCCCATTTGCAATGGCAGGACTGGGCTTTCAGGGGGGACCACACGGCTTTACGTTTAATTCTGAGGTATTTATTTATTTTCCTTCCAGTTTTGTTGACATACGACATTATTTAAGTTTAAGGGATACAGTATAATGACTTGACATACATACGTATTGTGAGATGATTACCACAATAAGTATACATCCATTACCTCATATAGTTACCAAAAAAATGTTTTCCCTTATGATAAGAATTTTTAGGATTCACTTCCTTAGCAACTTTCAAATATACCACCCCGCATTGTAAACTACAGTCATCATGTTGCACGTTACATCCTTAGTGCTTGTTATCTTATAAATGGAAGTTTGTACCTTATGACCACCTTCACTCACTTCCCCCCTCCGCACCCTCTGCCTCTGGGAACCACAGTTCTGATCTCTTTTCCTATGAATTTGGTTTTTTTTAGATTCCACATATAAGTGAGATCATAAAGTATTTGTCTTTTTCTGACTTATTTCATTTAGCATACTGCCCCCTTAGGTCCATCCATAATGTTGCAAATGGCAGGATTTCCTTCTTTATTATGACAATAATGTTCCACTATATATTGATAATATATGTGTGAATCTATATGTATATGAATCTTACATGTATATGAATATATATATAGATGTGTGTGTGTGTGTGTCTGTGTGTGTGTGTGTGTGTGTGTAGTGATGTTGGGGGTGGGAGAAGGGGGATACATGACAGGGCCAGTGGGTTCACTGGGTCCTTTCAGCCAGGAATTGGCAGAGGTCAGGAAACACTCTGGCCACAGACGATTCTAGAGTTAAACATACAATACATATATAATTTTTTTTCACTTGCTTTGGTAATAATGTATGATGCTAAGGTCAGCAGTATATAACTACTAATCAAGGGAATGTAAGGATTCTCTTGGGAAATGTTGAGGTATAATATATACCTTGAAACTTATTTTCCAGATATTAAATCATGATTTATAAGACATTTGAAGTTTAGTATTTTTAATGACCTAGCTTTCTTTTAAAAATCTACTTTCGGGACTTCCCTGGTGGGGCAGTGGTTAAGAATCTGCCTACCAGTGCAGGGGACATGGGTTCGAGCCCTGGTCTGGGAAGATCCCACTTGCCTGGATCAACTAAGCCCGTGCGCCACAACTACTGAGCCTGTGCTCTAGAGCCCGCAAGCCACAACTACTGAGCCCACGTGCCACAACTACTGAAGCCCGCACGCCTAGAGCCCATGCTCCGCAACAAGAGAAGCCACTGCAGTGAGAAGCAACGAGGAGTAGTGCCTGCTCGCCACAACCAGAGAAAGCCCGTGGCAGCAACGAAGACCCAACACAGCCAAAAATTAAATAAGTAAATAAATAAATCTACTTTCATTAAATAGTTTCCTTTTCTTTAATCTTTTTTAAAAAAATATTTATTTATTTGGTTGTACCAGGTGGGCTCCTTAGTGGCTTGCAAACTCTTAGTTGCGTCATGCATATTAGATCTAGTTCCCTCACCAGGGATAGAACCTGGGCCCCCTGCATTGGGAGCACGGAGTCTTAGCCGCTGCGCCACCAGGGAAGTCCCTCCTTTCCTTTAATCTTTTACTATTTTTTCTTTTAATGAGGAGGCATGGTCAGTGCTTTATTTAAAATAAAATTAAGCAAATGTTTGTCTTTGTGGCTTTGAAATAACACATAATGGAGCAAAGGCTTAGGAACTGCTTGTAGCCCTGGGTTGGGATGTGGACATTTTTATATTTGGGATCAGGACAGAAAACACTAAAAACACATAGTTCTCTGAAACTAGGGCCTAATAAACAGTGGTCTTCATGGATACTAAGGATTATGTAATCACCTAAGTAATCTCTCATTTTGATTCTGAGTAGCTGCTTCAAGTTAAAAACTGAAAGGTTTCTTTGTAATTATAACTCGTCCTAAGGCTACTTGCCAAAGTGTTTTAAAATCCTGGTACTCAAAGCACTTTAAAAACTGAAGAGAAGTGGCTTAATATGTGATGGCTGATACTATTCTTACCTTTCATAGTTAGCATTTAACCTAAGCTTTCAGTGTTTCACGGTGTCATGAACAACAAACCACACTACCTTGTCAGCACGCACTACCTTGTCAACACGGCTTGAATAAATGTAGCCTTTTAGTATCAGAGAGAAGTCAGTATTCCAGTAAACATTCATCCTGTACTTGGCATTGTGTGTAATGTGTCCCTCTGCATTCTGATCAAGCTCCAGCTTCCATGCTTAACGTATCATAAATTTGTTCTAAGTATTTGACTCACTTATGTCCAGGTCAGAAACCACTGACTTTAATTCCAGAACCTTCTGTCAGAGCCGTATTTTCTTTCCCCTTTTTGAGGAATCAGTTCAACATATTCATTTTTGTTTGGGTTAGAACAAAAACATTTCAAGGCAGTCATCAAACAAGCATGCAGTTGAAGGCGCTGTTAACTCTGTCAAGTGTATGAGCACTTATTAGTGAGCATGAATTTTTCTGTCCCACAGGATATTCTGTTTTACTACATAGACTTGACTGGTTTTTTTTAAGTTTAATTTTTTTAATGAGGTAAATTTACATACAATAAAAATCATTCTTTTTAGTGTAACCCAAGGTTACGAAGTTCCCTGAGCTTTGACAAACTCATACAGCTGTGTAACCACCTCCATAATCAAGATAGAGAATATTTCCATGCCTCTCAAAATAATCCCTGTGCCCCTCAGCCGCTACCCACCCTCCACACTCAGCTCAGAACAACTGATCTGTTCTCTCCCCTGTCCTTCCCTTTTCTGAAATATCATCTAAACAGAATCATGCAATATGGAGCCTTTTGAGTTTGGCTTCTTTCACTTAGTGTAATGCTTTTGAAATTCCTCCAGATGGTTGCCTGTATCAGTAGTTTGTTGCTATTTATTGCTGAGTAGTGTTCGATTGTACGCATGTACCACAATCTGAAAGTATATGTTTAACTTTATTTAAAAAAAAACTGCCAGTTTTCCAAAGAAGCAGTACTATTTTGCATTTCCACTAGCAATGTTTGACTATTCCAGTTACTCTGTATCTTTGTCAGTACTTAGCATTGTCAATTTTTAAATTTTAGCCATTCTGGTGGGCATCTAGTGGTATCTTGTGGTTTTAATTTCTATTTCACTAACAACTGATAGTGCTGAGATTCTTTTTATGGACTTATGTGCCATTCACCTTTTGGCAAATTGTCTGTTCAAATAGTTGCCAATTTAAAAAATATTAGATTATTTGATTTCTCATTATTGAGTTTGAAAGTTTTTTATATATTCTGGATACAAGTACTTTGTTGAATATGTGTTTTGCAAATACTTTATCCCAGTCTTTTATGTGTCTTTTCATTTTCTAAGCAATGTCTCTGATTTTCCAATTTTTTTGTAGTTAAACACACTTTACATAAAATTTACCATCTTAACCATTTTTTATTTTTTTAATTAATTAATTTGTTTGTTTATTTATTTGGCTGCATCGGGTCTTCGTTGTAGCACGGGCTTCTCTCTAGTTGCGGTGCGTGGGCTAATCTCTAGTTGCGGCACAAGGTCTTCTCTCTAGTTGTGGCTCTCGGGCTTCTCTCTAGTTGTGGTGTGTGGGTTTTCTCTCTCTAGTTGTGGCGTGCGGAGTCCAGGGCGCGTGGGCTCTGTGGTTGGCGGCAGGCGCACTCTCTCGTTGAGGCGCCCGAACTCAGTAGTTGTGGCTCGCGGGCTTAGTTGCCCCACGGCATGTGGGATCTTAGTTCCCCGACCAGGGATCGAACCTGGTCCCCTGCATTGAGAGGCGGATTCTTTACCACTGGACCACCAGGGAAGTCTCATTAACCATTTTAAAGGGTACAATTCAATGATATTAAGTATATTCATGTTGTTGTACAAATATCACCACCATTCATCTCCAGAACTCTTTTCATCTTACAAAACTGAAACTCTGTACCCATTAAACAATAACTCCCCATTCCCCCTCTCCCCAGCCCCTGGCAACCACCCTTCCACTTTCTGTCTCTGATTTTGACTACCCTAGCTACCTCATATAAGTGGAATCATACAGTATTTGTCTTTTCATGACTGACTTATTTCAGTTAGTATAAAGTCCTCAAGGTTGATCCACTTGCAGCATGGCAGAATTTCATTCCTTTTTAAGGTTGCATTGAGAGAGAGAGAGAGATACAGATGTATTATATATCTTTTTATATATGTGATATATAAAATATTCCAGATTTTGTGTATTGATTCATCTGTCAGTGGACATTTGGGTTGCTTCCATGTTGTAGCCATTGTGAATAACGCTGCTGTGAACGTGGGTGTGAAATTACCTGTTTCAGTCCCTGCTCTCAGTACTTTGGGGTATATACCCAGGAGTGGAATTGTTGTGGAATCACATGGTAATTGTATATTTCAATTTTTGAGGAACCACCATTCCTGCTGTTCCACAACAGCTGTACCATTTTACATTCCCACCAAGTACACAAGGGTGTCAGTTTCTCCACATCCTCACCAATACTTGTTACTTCTGTCTTTTTTGGTAATAGCTATCCTAATGTGTGTGAGGTGTTGATGATGTCATTTGAAGAGCAGAAATTGAAGTTTATTTGTCTGCATGTGAATGTCCAATTGTTTCCACGTCAGTTATTGAAAAGACCATCCTTTCTCTGTTGTATTGCCTTTGAACCTTTATCAGAAATCAAATGACTGTATATGTGTGGGTCTATTTCTGGACTCTATTCTCTCCTTAAATTTTGATCAGCATCCTATTAATGTGAAGCAGTGTTAAGCTTAATATATTACCAGCCCTCCCTCAGAAGTAAATTTTTGGTCATGATTTAACCAGAAGAGGAGACCAAGACATTTTATAATCTGGCCGGGCAGATTTACTCTGCATTTTGCAATGAAGGGTGTTCTGAAAGACAAAACCTATGACCTTCTCCACTCTTTTGGGAACTTACCCAAACAGATTTTGTACAGTATCTTTTTCCAGGTTTAAAATTGGGGCGGAGAATTTCTTCTAATCTTGAGTATCCTTCTGCAGAAAGTTAATACAAAAGTACAAGATAAGATAAACAAGCATTTGAGTTTAAAATATAGTCTCCCATAGTTATACAATAGTATAAAAATAGTGACTATCTTGATGGAGTCCAAGCGAACAAAAGAATATAATGTCACCAAAACAGAAATAAATGTGCTGAAGCCCCAGCTCTGCAGAGAGGGCCTGGGCTCCAGAGGGCGTGGGAGACACCTTTCAGGCTGTCCACAGATAACTGCCCCAAAAAAAGGAAGGGCTTCTGTTACCTAAACAAAAGAGAAGAGCCTGGCAATCACAAGGGTAGCTTGAGTTCTTTTACTACCAGGTAAATAAACCAGGTGAAACTTCTCTGAGAACGAAATCTTCATCCAGGTAGTATGACTCAGTTTGTATAGAAACCACAGTCTGTTTGCCACTAATTTTAAGACATTGCTTAGAAAATGATGTCGAGATGATCAGCCTCTCAGAGGTGGAAGACTGGGCCAATGGCTAATGTTCTTTTCTATCTTCCTGTCTCTTGTTTGGCCACTCATTCCAGCTCTTCCTCCCTGAAGCTGCTGGATGTAAATTGCCAAAGCACAGCTGTGATTATTGCTGCTGCCGGCTCAAAGCTGTTTCTCGGTGCTTCCGCATTGGCTTTAAGATAAAAACATGGTGTTTCACAGCCTGTAGCCCTTCACGGGCTGACCCTAGACCACCTCTGCATCCTCCTGTCCAGGGATCCCCTTCCACGCGGTGATGATCCACTGGCTGAGCCCAAAGATGCTGTGCATTGTCACCCCTCTGTGCATACGCTGATTTCTCTTAACAGATGCCTTTTCCTTTATGTGCCGGGTGGATTCTTAGTCATCCCCTCAGACCCATCTCGAGCGTCGCCTTCTCTTGATACCTTCCTGCACTGTCTGAGCAAGATGCAGTAAACAGAGTGGTCATGTTCAAGGGCACAGGCTTGGGTTTGAATTCCAGCTCCATCACTTTTGAGTTGTGTGAACTTTGACAAGTTACTTCATCTCTCTGAGCCTTGATTTCATAGTGGTACATACCTAATAGGGTGATTATGAGGATTAAATAATATAATATATATGTGTGTATATATAGTGCGTATCAAAGTACATAAGTATTTAATAAGCATTTCTTATTATTATGTCTAGTTCATTTAGTCAGTAAACATTTATCGAGCACCCACTGTGTGTTGTTCACCTGTACCAGATACTTGGGATGCAGAGAAGAGTGAGCCCTGGCCGTGTAGCGGAGGTTCTGAAGCACCATGCTTTAAGAAGAAGACATTTAAAGTGCCATGGAAGTTGCCATTTATTTTATGATGACTATATGCCAAGTACTTTACATGTGTATCTCATTTCATCCTCCAACAGCCTTAAGACGTAGGTGTTATAATCCCCATTGAGGCTCAGAGAGGCTAAGTATCTTGCCTGTATAGTGTAGATAGTAGAGCCAAGAGTTAAACTGCTGTCTGACTCCATGAAAAGGAAATTTAGGAAATATTTGGAGAATATCATAAGCCCTTTGAGATTTACATCTTGAAAGACAGAAACCATATTTTTTCAAAAGATGCTTCTTCCTGCTTCTGCCAGAGGCAGCATATTTAACAGGATAAATTCTAGGGCTCACCCAAGTTGACAGGCCACATTTTCTTCCAATTCATCTTCTGTTACTTATATAACAAATTCTGTTTCCTTGAGTCTTGCTATTAACTCTTCATCTCCCTCTTCATATTCAGTTGTGAACTGTGAATAGTAGAAATGAGAGGAGTTAAAGTTTATAGTAAAGGTTAAGACTCCAATGGCTTTTATCTCTAAAAATCTGGCAGAAGTGACAGCCTTCACTATTAAGACTTACACACTATGTCTAAGTGTGCAACTAAATAAAAGTGGACTTTTAAGATATTTTTAGAGGGATAGGATGCTAAGAAGGCTCTTAAAGATGCTTGAATCCCATTATATTGGTCAGAGTTCTAAGTGGCAAAACAGGGAACCTGCCTAAACTGTTTTAGACAGAAAGGAATTTGTCAAAAGATTTTAGTGGCTTGTAGACCCACTGGTATGGCCAAAGAATTAGATTTGGCTGTTTCACAGCCAGGAAAAAAACATTGAACTGTATCTTAGGACTACTTTGGTGAATGTGCTACTGCCCTCACCTGCTGCTGATTCAGCTCAGAAGCATCACCAGAACAATATTTGTCCTCCCTTAAACTTGGCGATCGTTTCTAAGAACTATTAGAAATAAAAGGAAGCCAGTGCTCATAGGCCTACTTGATTCTCTTGAGGTATATGCTCATTTGAGGAGCTGGGCTGAGATCTAGTTAGAAGAGATCTTATAAAAACAAAATCCTAGATAAATAAATTGAGGCATGTTCAGACAATGAAATCATATACAGCAATTAAAGGGGATAAACCAGAGCCACATCTATTCACACGGCTAAGATTTAAAAATGTAATGTTGAACAAAAATGCAGGTTCTATAATAACACATACAGTTTGATACCATACCAAAAAAAGTTTGAGAACATGCAAAAATAGCCTCTATAGAGTGTATGGATAGATGCATATATTGTAAAATTACAAAAGCATCCCCAGGAATGATGAATTCAAAATAGTGGTTATTTCTGGAGAGGGAGAACAGGGAGTGGGACCAGAGAAGGGTATACAGGCAGCTTCTGTTGTATCTTTAATGTTTTGTTTTTTATGAACTATTTTCTTGAGACAAATAACAGCAAAATGTTAAGCAATCCAAGATCTGGGTAGTTGGGTAGCCCAATATATAGTTGTTTGTTATATTTATTCTCTGTCCTTCTCTGCATAACTAAGTGTTTCATAATTTAAAGTGTTAATACTGGGCTTTAGTTGAGTATTAAGGTAAATTTTTAAAAATATTACCTCCTTTCCATAGAGATAAATTCAAAAGAAGTGGTACAAATGCAGTTGTTGAATTTAGCTGGTTCTTTTCCCAACAGGAGGGTATTCAGGAAGATATCCAAAACACTTGGTCACTGAGCTTTCCAGAGGGAGTTGGAGTGGTCCTCAGTCGTAGCTCAGGCTGTGCCAGGTATGCAAGCTGGAGCCAGGTCACACCCCAGTCCTATTATGTTTCTCTCAGGTGACCTTCCAAAGGGTGTCATGAGTGCTTGGTCTAGAGCCAAGTTAGCTTTGTGTAGAGTGCTGGCAACAAAAGTCCATGTTGGTTTAAAATGTTCTATTTACAACTGTGTGGTCAAATAGCCTGGGTGTCATCAAAGGAATGGTTTGCTTGATTTGCCAATTGTGCCCTGTTATCGTGGGAATTTATTTTGGGGATAAAGGAACTGAAATGTTGAGCCAAGTCCTTTCTATTAAGCAAAGGAAAATCATATTGGAAGGAGAACAAAGAAATGTGTGAAATGCAAAATCAAGAGGAGTCATCTTAAAACAAATCACCTGAACAAGTGTTTGAAGACCCCTGGCATCCCTGGCGCACAGAGGCCCTCACTAAGTCTTTGAACTGGTGGGATTTCCATTTGGGTGGAACTCTGGTTCCCCCTTGGTCTAGGCTGCTTCCAGCACCATTTTTTAAAAAAATATTTATTTATGTATTTATTTGGCTGCATCAGGTCTTAGTTGCAGCATATGGGACCTTTTACCTGCAGCATGTGGGATTTAGTTCCCTGATCAGGGATGGAACCCAGGCCCCTTGCATTGGAAGGGCGGAGTCGTAGCCACTGGACCACCAGGGAAGTCCCAGCTCCATTTTTTTAGTGCAGGAGTTTTTAACCTGGAGTCCACAGATCCCTAAGTGGCTCATGAGTAGAATTCAGGGAGTCCATCAACTTGGTTAGGAAAAAATATTACATCTTAATTTTCATTGACCTCTAACTAAAATTTAGCATTTTTCTCAGTTATGAAGTAACTGGCAACAAACCAGTATAATATTAACAGTGCCTGTAACTTTATCATCATGTCCAAAATAGATTGGCCTGTGATTTTCTTCTCTTTAAATGTCCTTGACGTTTTGGTATCAAGGTTATGCTGGCCTCAAAAAGCAAATTGGAGACTTTTATTCTCTGGAAGAATTGGTGTAAGGTTGGGCTTCCCTGGTGGCGCAGTTGTTAAGAATCCACCTGCCAATGCAGGGGACACGAGTTCGAGCCCTGGCCCAGGAAGAACCCACATGCCATGGAGCAACTAAGCCTGTGCGCCACAGCTACTGAGCCTGCACTCTAGAGCCTGCGACCCACAACTACTGAAGCCCGTGTGCCTAGAGCCCATGCTCTGCAACAAGAGAAGCCACTGCAATGAGAAGCCCACGCACCGCAACGAAGAGTAGCCCCCGCTCACTGCAACTAGAGAAAGCCCGCGTGCAACAACGAAGACCAAATGCAGCCAAAAATAAATAAATAAATAAAATAATTCTAAAAAAGAAGAATTTGTGTAAGGTTGGTGTTATTTAATGTTATTAAATGTTATTAAATGTTTAGTAGATTACATTGGTGAAGCCCTTCAAGGTCTGAAGTTTCTTTCTGGGAATCTTTTAAAATATAGATTTAATTTATTTAATATATACAGGACTATTTGGATATTCTATTTCTTCTCATATAAGTTTTGGCAAGTTTCCTTTTCCTAGGAATTTGTCCATTCCTGCTGTTTTCAAAATACCGAGTGAAAGTTGTTCAGAATGTCCTCTTGCCCTTTTAACATCTATAGAATCTGTAACACTGTCCTCTTTTTCATCCTTTATATTAGGTAAAATTTTAAAACATTAACACAACTCCGGGTTCTTAAGCGTTTAGGGAAATGACAACCGTTGATAGGCATTTAAATTAGTACAGCCTTGGTGACTTCCATGGTGGTCCAGTGGCTAATAAGACTTCGCCTTCCAATGCAGGGGATGCGGGTTCAATCTCTGGTGGGGAGCTAAGATCCCACATGCCTCGCAGCCAAAAAAACCCAAAACATAGAAGAGAAGCAATATTGTAACAAATTCAATAAAGACTTTAAAAATGGTCCACATTAAAAAAAAAACTTTTAAAAATAAATAAATTCGGGGCTTCCCTGGTGGCGCAGTGGTTGAGAGTCCGCCTGCTGATGCAGGGGACATGGGTTCGTGCCCCGGTCTGGGAAGATCCCACATGCCGCGGAGC
Source organism: Stenella coeruleoalba (assembly GCF_951394435.1). Lineage (NCBI taxonomy): Eukaryota > Metazoa > Chordata > Mammalia > Artiodactyla > Delphinidae > Stenella > Stenella coeruleoalba. Next base: position 56,968,948 of record NC_137156.1, read on the forward strand.
GGCTAGGCCCGTGAGCCATGGCCGCTGAGCCTGCGCGTCCGGAGCCTGTGCTCCGCAACGGGAGAGGCCACAACAGTTGAGAGGCCCGCGTACCGCAGAAAAAAATAAATAAAAAATAAATAAATTCGTACAGCCTTTCTGGAAGACTGTTTTGTAGTATAGTATATATCAAATATGAAATGTGAGTATATTTTATCCAACTACCAGTTTTAAAGAATTTGCCATAAATAAATAATTTCACAAATGCAAACATAATCAGCACAGTATTATCTATAGCAGCCAAAAAAAAAAGGGAAACAAATCAATAGGAGTCAGGGAAGTAATCGTACTGTTTACATTCGCTAGACTACCTTTTTTAGTTACAAAATATAGGATGTTAGTCACAGAAGAGCATGTACAGTATAGCATCTTCTGTGTTAAATACATAAATATATGTGAATGGGTACATAGAAAATAATTGGGAAGCATGGTCACCAAGTTTCTAACAGCATTATCTATGGGTGGTAGGATGTTGGGTAACAGTTATTTTCCTTTTGCTCTTCTGTATTGTTTCAAATGTTTGCATGAACATGCATCATTTCTATAAAAATAACAAAACTTTCTAAAGAGCTTGGCAGTAACAAGAAGATGAGAGGGTGGTAGGGGAGGGAAGTGTCAAAGCATATTTCTTGACTGATGGAGAACAGCCAGGGAAGAAAGAGAGCTTGAAGCTACAATAAAGAAGGGGTAATCACTGAAAGACAGGAGGGCCTGGACTCAGACACAGAAGTCAGCCCTAAAGGGGCAAGGCAGCATTTCTTCCCAGAAAGGAGGGAAAGACAGTTGAAAATGTGGAGAAGTTCTGAGCATAAGGGAAGGGAAAATAATGTTCCTAACACACGGCTGCCAATTTCTTACTGAAATCAGAGGTGAGACTATTTGCAAAGAGTGGGAAAAAAGAGTGGAGCAGGGGTCTTGAGGAAAGTGGCAAGGGTCTCCAACAGGATTGACAGGAGGAGAGGGATTCACTGGGGCGTGGACAGTTGAGCTGACCTGGGTGCCTTACGGAAACTTTGGTAAGGGAGCCCGATGGTATGGCTGGGCAGTTTTTCTCTAGGAGAAAAGCACAGTTGGTACCAGGTCAGAGGGTGGCTCCGCAGGCTTAGTAGTGCTTCAGAGGATGAGAGAATTCAGGATACTGATTGACCTTAGAATCCAGGATGCTTGGGAGGAAAGTGAATTAAGAAGAGTACCGAGGACTGGGGATTTAGTTGGAATATGGACATCCAAGAAGCCAGAGGACAGGTGCTCATGGTCAGGGTGGGTTTTCAGAGTTTGACATGTTATAGGAGACACGAAGGGCTGCTAGGTGGCCAAGGGGGCACAGGAATGGTCATAGAAGTTGGGAAGGTCAAAGGGTTGTGACGCTGGTAGGTCCAGTGGGCTTCCTCGTGGATGGGAGCATTTCCCAGGATGATGACGGGCATTCCTTTGGAGAAGATTTTGAGGCAGGTACTAAGAGATTGCCTTCAAGGGTAGAAAGACTCCTCAGAGAGGGCTTGATGGAGAGAGCTGGTAGAGTCCTGGTCTGGAGCAGCTGCAGGACAGCAGGGAGTCTCTTGACCTGCTCTCCTAAGACCAGGACCCTGGACTCCAGACTCCAGGAGAGGCCTCCCCTCACAGCTGTGGGGTTTGGCCGTCCGGAAGGCTGGCAGAAGGAATGCTCCAGAAGAGGAGAAGGAATGCTCCGCAAAAGCTTCTTAGCAAAGGGACGGGGCATGGGGTGCAGATGTGTGGGCAAAAAATACGAGAATGGCGTTCAAAAGAGAAGCAGACTAGCGAGAAGAAGGGCTGAGCTGCAAAGGGGTGAAGATTTGTTTGCCGGTTTCCCAAAGGAAATGCTGAACTGTATGTTTCTTTTTCTTATCACAAAGCAATATCTGCTCACTACAGAGAGAACAGAAACTACAGATAAGCAAAAAGCAAAAACAAGTAAACAAAAAGAATCATAAGAATGACTCACGATCCCAGGGTCCTGGAGCTTTTCCCGTTGACATGTTCTCCCCTCCTGTTCCCACTGGCGCAGATCCAGGTCAGGGCCACATTGGCTCTAGAACAAGCTTGTCCTCGGGGTCACAAATTTCTCTTCCTAGCTGAGCGCCCGGGCCTGCTTCATTCCACCTCCCAGCCTTCCCATCCTGCAGAGGCCGCCGCAGCCATCTTCCCAAAACACCCTTCCCATTGCCACTTCCCTTTTTAGGTTCCATCATATACTACCTCCCCTCCCTGGCTTTCCAAGGCTTCCGTAACCTGGAACATGGAACAATCCTACCTCCCAGACTTGTTTCCAAAGCTTTCTCTTTACTTAGATGTGCTTTGTTTCCCTCCCAACTCACATCCCCACCTCCTCACATCCAGGTCTCTGTGATGCCCTCCCTGTCAGGATGGCCACCCCAGTGCCCTGCACCAGCCCATACTGACTGATCTTTGCCTTTCCAGGTACTCATCTGATCACTCCTTTTAGGACCTCATCAGTTCTGTGTCAGTGAACACCTAGGTATGATGAGTACACTTAGGTATACTTAGGAGGAAGCACAGGACTTAGAGCTGGGAGGAACCTAGGCCCCTGTTCTTACTGAGAGAGAGGCCAAGAGACACCCCCAAAGTCAACCAGCAAGCTGTTGATGGAGCTGAGACTAGAACCCTGATTCTCAGACCTGAACGCTACTTGTTGAATTGAATATTGCTTTTAACACACGGCTCTTCTCTGATGCCTGGACATGAAGTCCCAGAGACCCAAAGCAGTGGTTATCAGTGTTGAGAATATATCAGATTGCTAAAAATCCAGACTTCTGAGCCCAGTGGGGGGAAACCCTGATTCAGTATGTCCAGGATAGGACCTGAGTATCTGCATTTAAAAAAAACAGAAAAAACTCTCTGGATGATCCTGATGTAGAGAGCCCTCAGCTCAACAGAACTCTTGTCTTTGGTTTTGCTTTCTTTTTTAAGTTCCCTGATATTGTCCCTGTGGACACTGTTAAGCTTTTCTGAAGCTTCGCGTCTCAGGAGCAGGCTTGAGTCACCCCTCATCCAGATCCCCATCCAGAATTTAACAGCAACAGCGCAGTACTGTGGCCTTTGCACCTTCTCGGGCCCAAACTGGCCTGGGCCCAAGCTGCTGTCTTCTTGATGTGCGTGGCCATTTGGCCCCAGGAGCCAAGTTATTTTTCAAAGTCCTTTTAGGCATACCTTGGCAAAATATTGAGTGTAGTGGAATTCTTGTTGGAAGCACCCCCCTTGCCAGGGTGTTTCTTAGCACCTTCCGAAGCATGGATGCCCAAGCTCTGTGGTCTGCCAACTCTCTGTGTCATAAGGCTTCCACGTAAACCAAGCCCAAACGTGTGCCTGGCCCAGGCTGGCGGGAGGAAGAAGCCGTCTGCGTGGTGATGAGGGCGAGACTCTGGGCACACCGCCTGCCTGGGCTCGTGCCTCAGTTCCACCTTTCCTAGCTGCGTGACCTTTGACATCCCTTTGCCCCCTGTTTCTTCATCTATAAAGTGAGAGTAAAAATTATAATTATATTATAAAAAGTAAAAAGAATTCCTACCCCACAGGATGGTGATGAGGATAACAAATTAATGCATGAAAAGCCCTTGAAACAGCGTTTGGCACATAGTAAGTGTTCAGTAAGGGATTACAATTATTATAATTATTACATGAAAACTGTGATGAAATAATGAGAATCTAAAGAGATGACTCACTGCTCTCCATGGTTATCTGTCCAGACTTACCAATTCCCCCTTGTTGCATCAGCATTGATCAGAGGAATGACTAATAAGGTAGTAATTGCTCTTCAAAATACTGCCTGGACCCCTGAAGACAATTAAAATATGCTAGGTATTTCCTAGCAATAAGGTCAAGCCTTGCATAATTTAACAGCTCTACAGCAGTTCAGCATTTTGGTGCTTTGGTAAGGTGGCAGTTACATAACAGGCTGCAACCACGCAGATGAGCAGAGCCAGAGGTGGGGGAGAGGGTGCTTTGAAAAGATGTGTTAGCACAGGGATGATGGGTGTGATAGATGAAGGACATGGCAGCAGCTGTGGGCTTCATGAAGTTTGGGTCTAGGGGATGCATGCATGCCCCGTGCCATTTTGGCACATGTTGGCTTGAAAAACATCTCCCAATGTTAAATATCAAGCTAATGCCAATGGGAGGTATGAAAGTTTGTCTTATTTTAGCCATATTGCAGGTGTTTTCTCACTCCTTGGTAATATCTTAAGTTAAAAATACCAATTGCATCATTCTCTAAAGTGACACAAAGCTGAATAAATCTCTGAAATCATGTTTTATCAAACTTTTATGTAAAAAACTCAACTTATAGTATTGCCAAAGCATCACCTTCCTGTATCCCATTGCCAAGATACCCTTCCTTGGTGCTTCAGACGTAGTGGTACCATACTTCAGATTCCAAGTACAGGAGAGCCCTAGAAGGGTGTTAGAAAGCAGATTACTGTGGTTTATTTCTGTTTTGGGATGAGAGATGCTAGTCTGTGAGCCCTTAGCAAGTGATCTCATGTGCTAGCCACTAAAATACTTTTTAGACTGCCTTGTTTGAGTTCTGCAATATTTCTTTAAAAGAAGACTGACATTTGAATTGACTGCTTGGTGTTTATCAGAACGTAAGCCTCAAAACTTCTAGAGACCAGAAAGTCAGTTTGTTTCTGGAACTGTCTTTAGAAAAACAAGGATCATCTCATCTCGTCTGAGGAGCCAGAACAGTTCTTTGGTTGCCCAAACTTTTTGGAGATAATGCTTAAACCGGGGTCTTTAGATTCATGGATGGAGAGAGTGCTACGGGGGCTGCTGTCAGCTGAGCCAGGCTGAAAGCTTGCCTCGGTAAGGCTCGCTTGGTAGCCTGCCATTTGCCTTAGTAAGAAGCAGCTGTGGAATAAGTCCCTGGAGATGAATGAGGCCCAGGAAAGCCTTGTTGGATGAAAATCCATAATCTTACCTTAAGTCTTTTAAAATAAATAATTTTTTTAATATTTACAAATGAGAGCAAAATTTAAGATGAATATATTCTTTTTTATTGCTGCCTGTCCAAACATTATGGGAGGTCAGAGTGCTAGCCTGCTAGCCAGGTGGCAGGCAGTAGCCAGGAGGCCTTAGCCATCTATAACTTTCATTTGTTCACCTAATACCCAGTTAGTGCAGACCATGGACCACACTGTGCTGCAGAGGAAGGACGATGGCTGGAAAGTCTCACTGAGTGCATATGTGTGAAGCATTATTTTTAAAAAATATTTATTTATTTACTTGGTTGTGCTAGGTCTTAGTTGCGGCAGGTGGGCCCCTTTAGTTGTGGCTCACCAGCTCCTTAGTTGCAGCACATGGGCTCCATAGTTGTGGCATGTGAACTCTTGGTTGTGGCATGCATGTGGGATCTAGTTCCCTGGCCAGGGATCAAACCCAGGCCCACTGCATTGGGAGCATGGAGTCTTAGCCACTGCACTGCAAGGGAAGTCCCTGAAGCATTATTTTGAATACCAAACTGTTTGACATTTTTCATAATAAAGTTTTTTAAAAGTGAACTAGTATATTTGAGAATAAGAAGGAGATCTTGGAAAATAAAAGATATAACTAACTTAAACACTTTTTAAGTATAGTGGAAAGACTGAAAAACAAAATCAGGGAGTTTCCAAAAGGCAAGGTGAAAAGATGAAGAGATAGAAAATAGGGGAGAAATAATAAATAAAAAATTTAAATGATACATCCAGGAGTTTGAATATCTGAATAGGAGTTCCAAGGAGAAAGAACACAGAAAACAGAAGGAAATTACCAAAGAAATAATACAAGAAAATTTTCAGAACTGAAGGTCAAGGAGCTTTCAGTCTGGAGCCCAGCACAATGAATGAAAAAAATTACCCATCCCTAGACACACTGTGATCAACATTCACAACCCCAGAAACAATGAATTGTAACAGCTTTTGGGGGAGAACTAGTCACAAACAAAAGAAGGAAAATCGGAATGCTAATAGAGCTCTTAATATCAGCAGTGGAAGCTAGAAGTCAACAGAACAAAGTCAGCAAAATTCTGAGGGAAAATTATTTTCCATCTAGAATTCTATGCTCAGCTAAACTTTCAATAAAGTTTGAGGATAGAACAAAGACATTTTTAAATCTACAAGGACTCAAAATTTTGCTTTCTGTGGATCCTTTTCTAGGAAACAACCAGAATAAATACTCAGCAAAATGAGGAAATAAAAACAGAAAGAGAAATAGAACTCAGAAGGCAGGGAAACAACACAGGAAAACAGCCTGGAGAAGCCCAATGTGTATAAAATAGGCCTGGCTACTTCGGAATTCACAGAGTGTCTGCTGTACTTAGCCGTTTGGAAAAATAATATTTGTATATATACTGATAGTTCAGGGAGAGTGTTTGGAAAAACCTGAATGTAAGTGCCTAGAAAATGAAGGAAATGAAACAAAGAGGGAAGTGTTAACTCCAAGGAAAAAAAATTGTAGAAGGGAAAAAAAAATTAGTTACCTCCTTGACTTTTCAGTGAACAATTCTTTATCATAATAATATAAGGGAAGGAGAAATGTGGTAGGTGGTATAAAAGAGCTTAAATCTAGGCAATTATAACATGAAGTTAATGGGTGAAGGGTAAATAGATAAACCAAGAAATGGCAATATTAACATATTATTTGGTTTTTTAAAAAAGCTAAAAGCGGGACTTCCCTGGTGGCACAGTGGTTAAGAATCTGCCTGCCAATGCAGGGGACATGGGTTTGAGCCCTGGTCTGGGAAGATCCCACGTGCCATGGAGCAACTAAGCCCCTGCACCACAACGACTGAGCCTGCGCCACAACTACTGAAGCCGGCGTGCCTAGAGCCCGTGCTCTGCAACAAGAGAAGCCACCACAAATGAGAAGCCTGCGCAGCGCAACGGAGAGTAGCCCCCGCTCGCCGCAACTAGAGAAAGCCCACGCACAGCAACAAAGACCCAACGCAGCCAAAAATAAATAAAATAAATTTATATATTAAAAAAAAAAGCAAAAAGCATTGAAAGTGTTTGCCTCAGGGTCCTGTTTTTTGGTTTCAGCATTTTTGAGCAGTTTGATTTAAACCATGTGTTTTGTTTGCTCTGAGAAAAATGAAAATAAAAGGAAGAAAAGGTCAAAAGTTTGACCATCAGTGGGAAACTCAAGCCTGCATCGTCTAAGCTTTTGTCACCACAGGCATCAGCAGTGTGGCAGATGGGAGCACACAGTCAGAGTCTCTGTCAAATCCAGGCTCTGTCTCCAGGTTTCTTGTCTCGGGATAGCCTCCCTGTCCATTGGCCGGTGATTGGGCCATCTCCTGCCAGCACCATACCAAGTTTCAGATGAGGTTATAAGGCTGAGCACGGGTGTATGCCTCATAACAGGAAGAGAGGAAAGAGGAGGAAGGAAGGAAGGAGAAAATCCCCTTCATAGATGGATTTAGAAAATGATTTGCCACTTTATTGTTGAGACAGCTTCAGGGAAACTCTATCTGAAATGCACCAACCAGCTGAATATAGTATCAGATGACGATTCCACTTCTTTACCATGTAAAGCTGGCTGGTATGACTCAACAGTGTGTCTCTAAGCCAGCCCCAGGGAGCAGAGTTAACCAGTGGGCACACTGGGCTATCCCATTCCCACCCCTGCTCCAGGTTGGAGTTGGGGTGTGGTACTAAGGGTTCTGGCTGGCCTGACCTAGTGATCTATCTAGAGAACACAGAATGGACCAGATTTCCCCCACCCACACCCCTCATCCAGGGGGTGACCTCTCCATCCATCATCACTGCTGACAGAGGTGCCTTATCATGAGTCTGGGGCCTGCCCCAGTGCAGACTAATCCGTGTCTGGGCTCCCTGAGTCTCGTTAGAATTGGACCACTGAGACCATAGCAATAGTCAGGTAGCCATTCACTTCTCTATACCCTATTCCTGTTGACCAGCACTGTCTGAAAGAAGTGACTATACAGGGAAGCAGCTTTCTACTCCTACACCCAGGTGTGCAGGGCACCAGGCCAGCCACAATCGAAGACGCAGCTGTCTGTGTAGACTGGACTGCATCGAAGCCCAGTCTGTCCTCTTCTACACCAGGCCTGGAGGGCCATTTTATCGGGGAACCATTGTACCAAACTCCTAGCTGGGGAGGACACCTTGCACTTTCAGTTAGTCATGATTTAACCTGTTCGTGGAAGCGTTTTCCTTTGAACGGAACATCTTTCTTTTATCATCTAGGTAGTGAGCCATTTTTAAAAATCTTGTTTATTATAGAAGTGATGCATGCTTGTAACAGATTGAAACAATACAAAACTATGTTACAAAAAGGATGGTATATATGTATGTATGTACAACATATATATGTATATATACATATATGTATCTTCACAAACAGCTGTGACCACACATATATGGTTATTGTTCAACAAAAATGAGATCATATGCAATGCAGTATGTTTGTTCTGTCGACATAAATTATAGGCATCTTTTCATATCCTATAGATCTGCCTCTTTCTCAAGAATATTCTTTATACTGATACACTTTGATTTATCTAAGTCCCCTATTGATGAACATTTAATTTCTCCCAGACTTTTTTTTTTTTTTTTTTTTGCGGTACGCGGGCCTCTCACTGTTGTGGCCTCTCCCGTTGTGGAGCACAGGCTCCGGACGCACGGGCTCAGCGGCCATGGCTCACAGGCCCAGCCGCTCCACGCCATGTGGGATCTTCCTGGACCAGGGCACGAACCCGTGTCCCCTGCATCGGCAGGCGGACTCTCAACCACTGCGCCACCAGGGAGACCCCTCTCCCAGACTTTTGATATTAATATTAGAATTGTAATAGTACCCTTAACTCTGAAGTCAGACAGCCTTAGTTGGGATTCCAGATACTCCATTCACTTACTTTGTGACCTTTAGCAAGTTATTTAAACTCTTTGTGCCTGTTTCCTGATCTATTAAATGGGAATAAAATTGTCCTCACAATGTTCCTACCAAAAAAAAGCTAAGTAACATAATATGTATAAAATGTACTTAGCATATTATAATAATCATAACTAACATTTTTGGAGTACTTACTATCAGCCAGGCACTGTGTGGGTAAACAAATACCACACTATTTCACACGTTAGCGTTATAAACAAATATTTTAATATCTGCACAGGCAAGTCCTCCATCATTATTATTAAAGCGACATTAGCTATTCCTATGCATTTACTCCTCCAGGTAAATTTTTAAGTCAACTTTCCACCTACCTCCCATCAATATGACAAGTTTTTTTTTTTTTTTTTAATCCAGTTGGAGTTTTGAAGGGTGTCTCTACTTTTGAAGGTTGCCAGAGTAGAAAGACCCTTGGACTTGAGTCAAAAAGAATTGGATAGTCTCGCGGTATCCCTCCAAGGCAATGTGACCATGGGCAGTTCATTTAAATGCTCTGAGCAACTGCAGCTTCCCTACCTGTAAAATGGGAGAGATGATCCTCATAAGACATGGGGGGAGGATAGTGTAAGAAAACACTGGAACAGGGCCTGCCACTTAATAAATACGTAACAAATGTACTTGCTTCTGAGGTGAGTGTTTGTACTTTATCTTCTGACTCTTTGTCGTTAGCACCATTTTCAGTGGCAGCTCCAAGATGATCTTCAGCGAAAAGAGTTTGTGTAAGAGCAAGAGCAGCAGTGAGCAGGCAGGATGAAGTCTCAGGCCCCCGCTTCCTGTGCAGGGCGAGCTGAACATTTACGACCCGTTGAAGATTAGCCAAAAGGGAGGAAAGGGGACTGGGACAAACATAGACTGTTCCGTCGTGCCGGCATGTGCCATCAACCATGGAGTGGACTTCCTGCTGCAGGACACATCTGACCTTTAAGAGGCACTGTCTGGGTGAGGCTGCCTTTTAGCAGGACAGAACACAGCTGTTGTTTAGATATCAGAGGCTGGTTAATAACTGTATTTGGCAGTCAGCTCGGGATGTTAACAGTTTGGAAAACAGTCTGCTTCTAGGTTTAAGGAAGGCCAGTATGAAGGGAATCTTTGTGTTACCAAACAGGTTGTTTGGTAATCCTTCGAACAAAAATGAACACTAAAAAAAAAAAAAAAAAAAAAAAAAAAATGAACACTTAGCAGCAGCTTTAAAAAGAATACCGAGAACTCGTAAAAGTCAGAGCAGATGTGCAGGAGAAGGTCACACTTCCAGAGCTCTGTTGGGAACTGTTTCTGGACTAACAAGTCCAACAAATGTGTAATTCAGGTTGAGATTTCTAATGCAAATATTGACTCAGTGGCAACATTTGCAGTTAATTCTCAACTTGAATGTGTCCTTTCAGAATACCTTTGCCTGTCTGTTTTCTTTCTTCATGCCTGATAGTTTGCCCACCCTTCATTTTGAACCTTAGCAGGTGAGTTTTTAATGACCAGTTCTGCATTCTTTCTCTAGGCCTGAATAATGTTTAGAGGAATAAATATAACTATTTCTTCATTTTCCTAGTGGCATAATTGTAGGAAAGGAGGGAGGAGAAGAGACAGTTTAGACCAGGAAATCCTGGCAGAATGTAAATGATTCCCAGTCTTAGGTCAGATTACATAAAAATAACTTCTTACCCACTATTCAATTTAAAGGAAAACCTGAGCTTGTTTTGTTTTGTTTTCCTTCCCCCAGTTCACTTGATATTTTAATTACTGTTAATTTTAAAACATGTGTCTTACAGTTTCTATGAATTGGTATACAAACTGCTGTGTGGCTAACCAACTTTTAGTGTAAAAGAAAACGTTTTGATTAAAAGATATGACAGATATAATGTATATTTATTTCACCTTCAGTTTTGAAAGATATTTTCACTGGATATAGAATTCCAGGTTGAAGATTTTTTTCCCCAGATGCTGTTATACCACCTTTTGGCTTCCTTGGTTTCTTACGAAAAGTCAGTGGTCCCTGGAATCATTGTTACCTTTATGTAATGTAGCATCTTTCTCTGGCTGCTTTCAAGATCTTTTCTTTATCTTTTGTTTTCTTTGCATTTATCCTGCTTGGAGTTCATTGAGCTGCTTGAATCTGTAAATTTAGGTTTTATACCAAATTCGAAGAATATTCGAAATATTCTTCAACTATTTTTCTACCCCATTCTCTCTCGTTTCTCCTTCTGAAACTACAGTTACACCTATGGCAGACTTTTTGATGTTGTCCTACAGGTGTGATGTTCTGTTTATATTTTGTTCCATCTTTTTTTTCTCTCTATTCAGATTGGATCATTTCTGTCACTCTGTCTTCAGATTCATTGACTCTTTCCTTTATCATCTCCATTCTGTTAAGCTCATCCAGTGATTTTTTGGAAAATTTTATATATTGTAGTTTTTAGTTCTAGAACTTCCAGTTTGTTCTCTTTTATTGTTTCTATTTCTCTGCCAAGGTTTCCTATATATTTCATATATTCTTTTAGACCGTTGAGCATAATTATGATAGCTGCTTAAAAATTATTATCTGTAAATTGTAACATCTGGGTTATCTTGGGATCATTATTGATTGTCTTTTTTCTTGAGGTTGGGTTGCATCTTGTTTTATTTTTGTATATGTAATAATTTTAGAGTGTATTTTGAACATTATACTATTATATTATGAATACCGTGGCTTCTCTTATATTCTTCTGAAGAAGTTTTTGGGGGCAGATTGTTGTTTGTTTTGGTTTTTGCCTTAGCTCTCAATTAGCTTGATTGAACTAAAACCACAAACTCTGTCTCTTGGGCAGCACCTCAGTTCTTGGCTCAGTTATTTTATCTTTAGCCAGGTTGCTTACAGTCTGCTCCACACATTCCTGGCTCAGGAGTCAGCCGGAAATTGGGCAGAGTTTTAACACAGAATTTGTGTCTCTCTCTTGCTGGCTGTATACTTTCTGGGATTTTCTCTTTACTTTCAGTGTCTGTGGTTGTCCCGAAATCTGTCCCCCAAGGACTGCATGCTTTCTATTGGAGTTTTAGCCACCTCACATGCCACTGACTACAGCCTGCCACCAGGCTAAGAGCCATGAAATTGAGGAACACATCGAAGTGTTTTCCCTTCTTCCGAGTGTCAGCCTTCTTCTTGAATCTGCCTACTTTTTAATCTTTCTACAGTGCCTTCAGGTAGTTGTGTTTTCAGTTTTTCTCCAGAGTTTCTAGTTATTTTCTCCAGGAGAACCAGTCCACTAGGAGCTTACTTGGCCATACCAGAAGTAGAACCAAAAATACACTTTTTAAAGAACATTTAAAGTACAAGCTGCTCCTTCCCATAATTAGTTCAGATTAGCAAGTTTGAAAAATATAAGTAGATAAAAACATGGAACTTGAGAACTTCTAGAGGAAAACTGTTATTTTTAGGGTCTTGGTAAACAGCACTACTATTAACACCCAAATAAGCAACATGGTTCATTGTAAACTTCAACATATTAATGAGATACCAAAAGCTGCTTTGTAAATCTTTTAGTCAGAACTTTTAATTTCATTGTAGTGAAGTAAAAGTTGCCATGCAGCAAATTACATACCAATTCACAGAATTAAAGGGAGAAACAAAAAAATTTCTCAACCAGAGTTGGAGATTTTCCATTGTCAGCAATTGATAGAATAATTATACAAAAAAAAAAAAAATATATATATATATATATCAGTAAAGGCATAGATGAATGCCTAAAGCACATTGATATAGAAAACTACATTCAACAACAGCAGAATACACATTCTTTTAAAATGCACATGGTATGTTTACCAAGTTGGTCAAAATGCTGGACCATAAAACAAGTCTCAATAAAATTTAAAAGTTTGAAATATATAGAGAATATAGGATATCCTCTGACCACAATGGAATAAAATTAGAAATCTATAACAGAAATATATCTAGGGAAACCCCAAATGTTTGGAAATGCAACAACACACTGTATACAATTCATGGTTCAAAGAAGAAATCACAAGGTATTAGAAAATATTTTTAACTAAATGATAATGAAAATACAGCATATCAAAATTTGTAGGATGCAGCTAAAATAGTATATAGAGGAAATTTTATAGCTTTAAATATTTGTATTAGAAAAAAGAAAGGTCTTAAATATGCTGTCCAATAGAACTTCCTGTGATAATGGCAATGTCCTCTATGTGTATTGTCCAGTCCAGTAGCCACTAGCCATGTGTGGCTATTAAGTACTTGAAATGTGGCTAGTGTAACTAGGGAATTGAATTTTATATTTATTTAATTTAAATTGATACCCACATGTGGTTATTGGCTACCATATTGGACAATATGGATCTAAAAATCAGTGACTAAAGAAAAGTACACAATATAAGTAATAAGGATATAGTAAAGATAAGAGCATAAATCAGTGAACTGGAAAGTAGACCAAAAAATAGAGAAAATCCATAAATCCAAATGCTTGTTCTTTTATTTATTTATTTATTTATTTTTTTTTTTTGCGGTACGCGGGCCTCTCACTGTTGTGGCCTCTCCCGTTGCAGAGCACAGGCTCTGGACGCGCAGGCTCAGCGGCCATGGCTCACGGGCCCAGCCGCTCCGCGGCATGTGGGATCTTCCCGGACCGGGGCACGAACCTGTGTCCCCTGCATCGGCAGGCGGCCTCTCAACCACTGCGCCAGCAGGGAAGCTCCAAATGCTTGTTCTTTTAAAAGATCAATAAAATTTATTAAGTATATAGAGAGCAAAGATTACCAATATCCAGAGTAAGAGAGGGACTACAAACATTGGGAAAATAATGGCATGTTATGAGCAATTTTATGCCAAAAAATTAAACAATTTAGATGAACTGTACAAATTCTTTGAAAAATACAACTCATCAAAACTGACACAAGATGAAACAAAATCTGAATAGCACTATGTCTATTTTTAAAAACAAAGTCTAATTCAACATCAGGCGCCTTCTCACAACGATTTTGAACCTCAGACAATGTTGGTAGAAATATAAAATGGTATAATTACTTTGGAAAAAGTCTGGCATTTCTTTTTTTTTAAATTTTTTTTATTTTGCGGTACACGGGCCTCTCACTGTTGTGGCCTCTCCCGTTGCGGAGCACAGGCTCCGGAATCGCAGGCTCAGCGGCCATGGCTCATGGGCCCAGCCGCTCTGCGGCATGTGGGATCTTCCCGGACTGGGGCACAAAACAAACCCGTGTCCCCTGCATCGGCAGGTGGACTCCCAACTACGGCGCCACCAAGGAAGCCCCTGGCATTTCTTATAAAACTAAATGTACACCTTCTCTTTGCCTCAGCAATTCTACTTATAGTTATGTATGCAAGGGAAATTGAAATATATGTTGACAAATAAACACAAAGCCTAGGCGTCAGTAGGAAAATGGATAAACAAACAATAGGATATTTATACAATGGAATACTATTCAGCAATACTGAGGAGAAAATTACATTAGGAGAAAATTACATAAGTGCAACAGCACTTATGAAACTAAAAAACATGCTGAGTGAAAGAAACCTTCCACAAAGAGTATATACTATACGATTTCATTTATAAGAAATTCTAGAACAGGCAAAACTAGTCTATGGTGGGGAAAAAAAATCAAAACAGTGGTTCTTTATGGGGGAGTAAGGGGTTTTTTAGTCAGGTGTATATATTTGTCTAAACTCAGTGAACGTACACTTCAGACTTGGACACTTCACTGAGTATGAATTTTACTTCAAAAGAAAATATTAGTATTGAACTTCAGTTAATGATAGGCATACTGAATTATTTAGGGAAAGTCTGACATCTGTAGTTTACTTTGAAATACATCAAAAAGACTAGATGGGTTGATGGATGGACAGGAAAATGGATATGTATATAGATATGTGATAAAGCAAGTATAGTAAAATGTTAGTGGTAGAATCTAGGTGGCCTTAAACATACTCTGTTGTCTATATGAAATTTTTCATAATAAAATGTTGGGGAGAAAAGGTGAAGGAAAAGCGTGCTTTTAATTCCATGCACACAGAATTACGGAAATGCAGTTGAGCTGAGCCTCACTGGGATCTGCCTTTATAGACAAGAAAAATGTGTTATGCATACATTTGTTCTGAGTTTCTTGAGAGCTACTATAAGCAAAGGATCATGGAATAATTAATTAATATGTATCAAGGTTTTTTCCTGTCCTCTGGAAACTTGCAATCTAATGAAGCATATAAAACAAACATACAAATAATAGAGCACAGAATGCCATACGTTCTCTAAAGTAGGTAAGGACAAGCTGGCATGTTGTTCAGCAGAGTGAGAGCATTTTAGGTTGGAGGAACCCTGGAGGCTGCCTGGAGGAGGGGCTATTTTAGATTCTAAGAGGACCGGGGCCTTCAGCACAGAAGACGGTATCTGGTGCAGAAGGGAGCCTGTGCAGATGTTTGGAGGGGTGTGAAATAAACCTGGAAAGGTGGGACCAAGGCCTTGAAAACCAGGTTTGGGTTTTATTCCGTAGCTAGGGAGGAGACATACATTGTGTGTTTGGACAAGGGAGGGAGATGCATGCTTTAACATAAATGTTACGTACTAGTACCCAGAAATGCAGGAAGTCCAGATGAGAGCCGCCCCGCCTCCCACTGTAAGGCTTTATTCCAATCACACGCCCTTGGAGGGGTGCCCGGGACCCGGTTTTAAGTTGAAGAAAGTAGCTTAGAGGGTCTCCAAGGTCCATCCAGTTCCAGCATTCTGTGATCTCTTGGCTGGAAAAAGTTGTTGCTCAAACAGATTAAATATTTCCTCTTGCAATGTTATGTTGCTCCGTTAGCCAACTCTTACTTCATAAAGTCTGGATTGTACTGTTAGATATATTACAGATTCCATATTCTGGGTATCAGAGCTGTGAGCTGTTGCTGTGTGGTAATGTTGCTTTTCACAGACCGGTAACATTTCAAGCTATTGAACTTTAACATTGCGAAAAAAAAAAAGACTGATTGTGTCCTTAAACTGGGTGGGGGTTACAGGGGAAACCTTCCAATGCTTCTGCATATGTCACAGATGGGTCTGAGCAACACGAACTTGCTTGTATCATTCTGGTAATTCCCGAATGCAAGGAAACAGAGACAACACAATTTCTTGTGTTGAAAGAAAATCTATTACTGCATGAGTTTTTAATAATGGTTTTATTGTAATCTCTGGTGTGTTTTGATCTTTGGCCCAGAAAAAAATGTCCCAATATATTGAACCATTGGGTAGGTGGTGAAAAACTAACTTTCAGCTCTAATCATCCAGGTCTAGGTGGACATCTGCTTGTGTCGAGAGTGAAGGAAAGATGCTGGAAATATTGTTATTTTCAGACCACTGGGTTCAGGCATTTGATGTGAGGAAAGAAGTGATATGTTGAAAAAGTTGTGTGAGGTGGGAACACAGAATCTTTGGGAGGAAAAACAGAAAGAAAGGTAGCTCAGAGCACTCTCAATGGTATGTTTGCCGTTGCTGTGGTGGTTTGATGACTGGCTTAGACCTGGTTCCAAAGACACAAGTTTGATCTTTGATGGAGTGCTGGTTACACAGAGATCTCTGTTGCAGAGAAAACATGTTTCTTAGCGTTCATTCACTTTTCATCTTATTAGGGAAAGAAGCCATGTCCTGACCTCATCAAAACCATTTAAACACCAAGCCACAGCTCTCCAAGGGTCTCATAGATTTGTGGTTTGTGAATGGGGCAGAGGTGGTCAGTATTCATATTTATTGATGGAATCAGTCCAGAGTAATCTCAGAACCCCCAGGGTCTTTTACAAAGAGGATGTTCTCTCAAGGAACCCAGTAAGCGGGGTCTCAGATCAGAGCTGCTTCAAAGAGGTTAAGGGACGTGCCTCCAGACCAGGCCCCAGTAAAGAGAGGAAGCTGCTTTTCCTCTGCTGGGAGCTAAAGACTGCCACATCGGGACCCTTCCATTTTTAAACATTTCCCTGAAATGTGCGCTGTTTGTCAGCAAACAGCACGTTTTGAAGCCAGATATCCTGTCCAAATAATAATAATGTCACAAGTTCTGTCATGAGCATAGTTTCCCCTTTCTTCAACTTATAAGGATTTTTCATATGATTATAAAAGGAACTATTAAAATCTTAGAAAATATAGAAAGGTGTAGAGCCACAAAAGTCATCCATAATACCACAACTTAAAGGTGTTAACCATTGTTAGCATTTTAAGATTTTTCTTCTTCCTTTTAAATTGCTCTTACATATGTATATGCATAAATGTCATAAGGGCATCATCGGAAACATGCCAGCTATTTTTCACATAACGTGAGAATTTTTCTCATGTTATAAAAAACCCTTAGAGAATATAGTTAATGACTACAAAATATTCCATTTTGTGAGCACAGCATCGCTTTTTTTTTTTGATTTTTTTTTTTTTCTTTTGCGGTACGCAGGCCTCTCACTGTTGTGGCCTCTCCCATTGCAGAGCACAGGCTCCGGACACGCAGGCTCAGCGGCCATGGTTCACGGGCCCAGCCTCTCCGCAGCATGTGGGATCCTCCCGGACCAGGGCACGAACCCGTGCCCCCTGCATCGGCAGGCGGACTCTCAACCACTGTGCCACCAGGGAAGCCCACACAGCATCATTTTAATAGTACCTCACTATTAGACATTTAGATTGTTTCCAATGTTCTTTTGTAAAAGTGGGAATATCCAGGTTTCAGGAGACACACTTCTATGTCTGGGGAAGGTGGAGAAATATGTGAGTTTGCAAGGGTGCCTGGTGGCCCAAACTAAACCTGTTCAGACCCCTCCGCAGGGCCTCTGTCTGGCTTTCTGTGCATCCAGATTGAAGGACCAGAGAGGGAGTCCTCAGATCCACTGATCATGGCAGGGGTCACTATGTGTTTGTGCTGCTCTTCCTGGGGACAGGCAGGCTCTGGGGATGGGAGTCCATCCCAGTGGACAGCCCCTCTGCTCCCAGTAGCCCTGTGAGGCCAAAGGACCTAGGCCTTCCTCGCTCTCTTTTCCTCAGAAAGAGAGACACCGCTTTCTTGGTCCCATGAGGCTGTGGTCTTAGGTCTGAAACAGAGGAGCTTTAAGTGGCTTGGAGCCTACTGGACCTAATAATAATGGTTCTAACAGTGGCTAATATTTATTGGGCATTTGCTATGATGCTTCAGGTGCTCTACATACAGCAACTTGTTAATTTGCAGACCTCCTGTTCTGAGAGCAGGCGGGCGGTAGTGTCTCCTAGTGAAAATAAGCAAGGCAGGCTCAGGGTCTCACAGACCTGGTTAGGGTCCCGGCTGCCCCACTGACCAGCAGCTCTGTGACTCAGGCAGGTGCAGCTCTTAGGAATGCATTCAGCTGCAAAGATCAGAAAACCCAACCGAGAGTGCCTTAGACAAGTAGGTAGTTATTTTTCCGACATTATGAGAATTCTGGAGGGAGCCAACCCTGGGCTCATGCGGTGTCTTCAGGGACCCACTCTCTTATCTTCCCACCTGCACTATCCCCGCCTTGTGGCTTTTGTCCTCATGGTTGTGAGATGGCTGCATCTGAGGCAGGAAGAAGCAGAAAGGGAGAAAGTGGGGCAGCCCCTGGATCAGGAAAGCAAAAGCTTTTTTGGAAACGCTCAGCTTATGTCTCATTGGCCAGAACATGGCCACCTGGCTGTAAGGGACTCTGTGGGAGAAGGTTTAGCTGGACACATTGCCCTCCCTACAGAAATCAGGGTTCAGTTAGCAAGGGAGACAAGGAATGTTTGATGGGTCAGCAGCCATCAGCATCCGTGTCAGCAAGTCACTTCATCTCTCTGAGGCTCAGTGGTTCCACCTCCCTAGTCTAGTCAGGCTCTTTCAACTCACTAGAGGTATCCCCGGTTTGCCTTAGGGCTTGGGAGATCCCCAGGGATGGGGAGACCCAGACATAGGTCCCAGCAACACACGGTCCATTCCCCGTGGGTCTCTGTGCTTCCCAGCAGGCCCTCTGGCACCTTGCTGTCCGGGAGATACCAGGAGCTCTGGGCACGAGCTGTCCTGCCATCACTTTGAATCGGGCATCCATGGCTCCCTGCCACACCCCGCGATTCTTCCTGGCTTGGAAAGCTGGCCTCTTTGCCCTCTTTCTCTTCCTTCTACTCCTCACTCTACTGACTCAAGCCGACTGTCACCTCTGCTGCCATGGCTGCACCTCACATTCAGACCCCCCAAAAGAGACAGTGTCCGGGATGAGTCAGTAACCCCTCGGTGAGGAGCATTGTGGTCAGGCAGAGGCTTCCTATCCCAGTGGTCACTCGTCACCCTTTAGCCACAGGACACATTGTGGCTTCTTTCCTCAACAGAGAGAGCCCTATGGCTGGGGCAGGTGCTGGTGGAGCCCACGTCCTCTGCGACCCGTTGCCTCGGGGAGTCTCAGGGCACAGGACTGCACAGCTCTCGGGGCGTCATGCACGTTGACTCCATGTGAGTTGTGCTCCAGAAAACACCATCCCCCGGGTGGGCCTCAGTTTTTGTTGGAGACTGTTTGAGATGGGGGTGAGCTTCCTGTCATCTGGCTCTTGGAGAGACAGCCAGGGCCCCTGCATACTGACTTCAGGGCAGAGGAGAGAGCCCAGGGAAATGTGGCTGGTCTCATTGCCGGCATCCCTGGGGAGACCCTTGTGTTCTGTGAGGAAGACGCCTTTAGCCACGTCCCAGGCTGCTGAGAGGTGAGGGCCAGTTGTCAGGACGAATGAGGGAATGTGTAGGCACATTCTTTGAAGCCATGACTCACTCCAGAGGCCTGCTTGTGGCTGTTATTACAGCTGCCGCTGCTGCAAAACAGCTTTGAACCCTGAGGTGTGAGACCGCCTTTGGAGGTGGGGGCACGGAGGGGGCAGAGTTGTTTGGCAACACAGGACAGGAGCACCGAGTTCAGGGATCTGGGAAGGGGCCGGGGGGAGGGGGGATGAAAAAGCCTCCTCTGTCTCCTCAGTAGCGCTTTTAGGTTGTCTGTGTGATTCTGGATGCAGGGAGAGCTCGCACACCTGGGCCCCGAGGGTCAAAGGCAAGAATCAGGCCAGGAGGCCCTGTTATCACAAGAGTTATCACAAGGCTGTCCAGGTGAACAGAAGGCAAAGGTATGTCACACTCCCACCAGACAGCTCTCAACTGGGGCCCTGCTCCGGCCTCGTGGCACCAGCTCGCGGCCTCTTGGACAGAAGCCCAGGAGTCCCCCTTCTCTCCTCCACCCTGCGTTCGTGCTCTGGCCCAGAGAAGCTCCAGTGGGCCACAGTGCTGCACTGAGGGGCCAGCCCCTGCCCAGTCCACGTGCAGTTGCTTCTGGCCGGTCCCCAAGCCAGCCTGCCACTGCCGCTGCCACTAGGTAACTGGTTTATTCAAGCAGCTTATACCGGGGCTCTAGCGGTTGAAACAGAAAGTCACTGAATGGCACTGCCTTCCTCCCCAGGTCCCCACCACATGCTCTCGTGGCCTCAGGAGCTCTCCTTCAGCCTGCCCAGGGCTGGAGGGCCGTGTAGTCAATCTCCTCAACCTGAAGAATTCTACAGAATGGAGTTGGCTTCGTGGGCTGGCTGCCTGTTGGACTTGCCAGCAGACCAGCCCTTCACTGAAACTTTGAACTTGGTTATGTGACATTTGCTTTTTAAGCAGAGAAGAAAGGCAGATTGCTGAGCAGAGCCAAGCTAGTTATGGTTCTTTTTTTGGCTGATGAGTACTAATTCCCTTTGAGGGAGGCTTCTCACTTGGTCCCTTTCAGACACCAGGAGAAGAAGGGGTGGGACCCTCTATCAGGCTTCAGAGGAAAGGACCCGCACCAGTGAGTGGAGGACCCCAGGTCCTAAACTGACGCGAGCTGAGAGTACTTCACAGCATGACACGCTGTGCAGAGGGAGAACCGGCTCTCAGGAGCAGTGACCCCTGGGGATAGAGATGGAAGCCAGGGAGCCCATCAGGGGTGGGAGGCGCCCTTCCAGCTCCCCGCCCAGAGCACTCCTGCACCCCAGGCTCCCAGGAGTCAGCACCTAGTGCACAGTGGGCTCGAGACTGGGCCCCGGGGATGACCCAGCTCACCCTCGTCTGTGCGCTCAGCCTGCAGCTCTCTGCGCCGCCTCCTTCTCGTGGAGAAAACATGTCCATGACCATGAGTCCCTTTCCATCCCACATGTCCAGGGCAAACCTCCCTGCTGCAACACACAGACGTGGTTCCAATCTCTGCTCCTTCCTTCCCTACGTCTCTGGTCTGGGAAAGCGGTTTTCTGCCCATCCTCACATCCTGCCTGTGGTATTGCAGCAGCCTTCTAAGCAGGCCTCCTGCATCTAGGACTCACCATCAGCATCCTGTACCTCTTTCTGGCATAACTTGCCAAAACACGATGCACTCTAATCATGCCTCTGGAAGTTTTCAGCTCCTTGCTCGCTGCCTACAAGAAAAAGGAGAAGGTGGGAGAACCTTCCTTTGTGATTTGGCCCCCCTCTGCCTCTCTGAGTCTTGTTACACTTTGTTCTGCCCACAGCTCCAAACTTAGGGACTCAAGAAACATTTAGAGATGGAATGAATGAATATAAAAATTTGGAGGCCAAACAAGGGTCCTCTGGTGTTTTTAATTTTGTAGTTATAGAGCTGCCATGCTAATATCTTCATGAGATATTAAGAGTATCATTGATAGTCTTCTCCTGGTTTTCTGGAGATAAGTCTGTTATCCAGAGAATTGAGAGGCCTGTCTTATTTCATAAAGGGGGCAAGGTTTATGGAATATATAAGGAAACTGAGAGTCAAATAACATTTTGATCTTTTGTTTTGAATTTGTAGCTCAGATAATGCCTACCAAAAGCATTTCAATAATTCGCTCTTTTTTTAGCCAGCCAGTTCTTCAGTCGAGTTTAAAAAGGCTTGGAAGAACATGTGATTTTTAAAATATCCTGGAGGATTTTTCCAGGCCTGGGCGACTCACGGGTCAATGCACAGCTATTTCTGTATGTGTGTAGAGTGGGAGGTGCTCTGCCGGTTCACGGAGGGCAGGTCCTGGCTCTCTGGATGGGGGGTTGGATGCAGGACTTTACTCTTCCCTCCTTGTGCCTCAGCTGGACTTCACTGCAGAACCGCAGGCCCGTTTTCCTCACCCCTTTGTGTTTCCGTGCCTGCACCGGCTGCAAGGTGTTTATTCTGAGCTGGTCCCTTTAAATTGTGGGAGCCCTGACTCTGGGTCAGAGGTGTAGGTATGAACCTAGTAGGTGTCTGAGGAGTCGCTCTGGGGGAGTGTAGACTATGCAGAGTAGGGGTAGCTTTGGAATACACCATCCATACATGAGAAACAAACACCTCCTAATAGCAAAAGGAACCCTCAGGTCAAATGGAGAGCTGAGGAGTGTGGACCGGTGGTGCTGAAGGATCGAGTGCCCCGCCCAGCCCTGCAACTCATCCTTTGATTTTCTGGGCCAGGCCTTTCCCCCAGGGGCACAATCCCTTTCAAGCTAGGTGGCTGGGTGGATGTTTTCTGTTTGCCCCTCAGATCCACTCTTCACCCTTCTGTGCCCTGCCCTGAGCTCTGGAAGCTGACCGTAGGGACTGTGTGAATGGGCTCCTGGCTTCCTGCCCCCTATTGTGCTCTTTACCCAGTGGGGAGAACCGACAGGAGATGAGAGGGGTGGGTGGAGGGCGCTGGGAATGGGGGGGGGGGTGCGAGGCCCAAGTATTGATTCTCCTGGCTCCTCCCTGAGGCATCACCAGGTCTGGGCCCCTGGTCGGCAGTGCTCTCCACAGGGCACTTCGTCTAAGGTTCCAGTAGCCTCTCCTCCCTCACCCCTGTGGTCCTGGCGTGTAAATGTGGCACTGTTACTGGTCCCAGAACGCTGCGCTGTGGTTCCCCTACCCCCTGCTCGCCCCTCTATAAATGGTCCCTTTATTAAACTCTCCTCAGATTACCCAGTTTGAGAGTGCCATCTGTTTCCTGCCAGAACCCTGGCGGATATGGTTCCTAAGATCTTTTCCAGCTCAGAAAAAAGATGCCTGCAAGCAAGGGGGAGCTGGCCCTTTGGGGTTCCCGTTTTTCATTGGTGCCTCCCTGCCTGGTTCACCAGGATCATGGGAGGGAGGGACTGGTAGAAATGTGATCCCCAGAGCACAGAGTCACTAGGACAAGGATCACCAGGGCCTTGGCAGACACAGACTGTCAGAGCCCCGATTTCCAAAGACTGGGCAGGTGTGCTGTCCCCCTGTGGTGGAGGGGCGAGGGTAAGGGGTGATCACACCAATGGAGGCTGGACTGTCACTCCCATCCCTCTCTGCCCTGTGACTTTGAGCAGGTCACCTCACCCTCGGAGCCTTGGCCTCTTCCCTCCTAGTCCAGAGCTGATTGCCCCATCCCTGGCCCACACACGAATGTTATGAGGTGCAGAGGAAGGAGTCTGTGCAGACTAAAGAGAGTTGCCGTCAGAAACAGCTTTTATTGTGATGGGGTCACGGGCAGGGCACAGAGCTCCGTGGGGACATTCCCCCTGCTCCTGTCCCAGCTAAACCTGCTTCCTTTCATGCTTTCCTGCTGTATGCACTCATAGAGACATACGTGGCTCCCAGAGTGTCAGTTTCAGGATCAAAGCTTGACCTCAGAGATACCAGGTTACAGGATCATGCCATCAAAGCGCTGCGGCAGCCTCCGGCCATCTCTGGAATTCAGATCCAGACCTCGAGGGTCTTAGGCAGCCACCTGTGGCCCTTCTCAAAGAAGCCACTTCAAACTAGGTCTAAGAGAGGATAAGAGAAATTAAGAGTATACTTTTTTAATTTATCTATTCTTTTTTCTTTTTTTTTTTTGGCTGCATTGGGTCTGTTGCTGCGCACGGGCTTTCGCTAGTTGCGGTGAGCAGGGGCTACTCTTTGTTGCGGTGCGCAGGCTTCTCATTGCTGTGGCTTCTCTTGTTGCGGAGCATGGGCTATAGGCACACGGGCTTCAGTAGCTGTGGCTCGCGGGCTCTTAAGAGCACAGGCTCAGTAGTTCTGGCGCACAGGCTTAGTTGCTCCGCAGCATGTGGAATCTTCCCGGACCAGGGCTCGAACCCGTGTCCCCTGCATCAGCAGGCGGAGTCGTAACCACTGCGCTACCAGGGAAGCCCCCTATTTATTTATTCTTTTTTTTTTTTTCTTGCGGTACGCGGGCCTCTCACTGCTGCGGCCTCTCCCGTTGCGGAGCACAGGCTCCGGACGCGCAGGCCCAGTGGCCATGGCTCACGGGCCCAGCCGCTCCGCGGCATGCGGGATCCTCCCGGACCGTGGCTCGAGCCCGTGTCCCCTGCATCAGCAGGCGGACTCCCAACCACTGCGCCACCAGGGAAGCCCTATTTATCTATTCTTAATGATTAAAGTTACCACCGAGAGTTCTTGACATACAAGAAAAATACACTCTTGAAAACTACAAATGTCAAGTGCAGTTTTCTCCTTAAAAAAGTAATAAAGGCGGGACTTCCCTGGCAGTCCAGTGGTTAAGACTCAGCGCTTCCACTGTAGGGGGTGCAGGTGCCTGGTCAGGGAACGAAGATCTGGCATGCCGTGAGGCGCAGCCAAAAATTTGTTTAAAAAAGAAAAGTAATCAAGGCACTTAAAGAACTTCCATCCTACTCACTTGGCACTGTGGATATTGTGCCATACCATGTGCAGACCAGTGGGGGAGTGGAGGAAGGAGAAAAGGGGTGAAGGAGCGATGGGCCGGGGGAGGGCATAGCACTAAATGCCCTGGTGGAGACACACCTCACTGTGTTGCTTACGCAGCGGTTGGGAATTGTGCACACGGCAATGTGAGAGATCTTAAGAACACAGTGCTCAGTGGAAAATTAAAATGAGATACACAAACCAATATTTCCATAAGTTAAAAATAGGCACACAGGAAAACCCATAGCACATCTTGTGAGCAAACATAAAGATACACCTCAAGCACATTCGACAGTTTGCCTGTGGGGTGAGGGAGATGGAATCGGGCTACAGGGAGAAAAGCACACACACAGAGAAATCCAGAGCTTTCACCTGGACCACGTTAATCTTGTGCCCAGAACTACTGCATGTGATGCAGAGAACCCTCTGCTCCTGAGGTGCAAGACAGACGAAAACGCAGACAGTCCTCAGTTGTTTTTTTTTTTTGTTCTTTTAAGTTTTAAAAGAAACTTTAAAAAGCTTTTACAGTTCAGTTTGCATGGTCTTCCCCTGTAGCCCTCAGTGTAGCCTCTAAACCACAACTAGTTACTGGATCAGAAGTAACCTTTGTAGGGTCAGAACGCAAACACAGCACAGACGCTGCCCACAAGCCACATGAAAGAAGGGATGCTGTGAGCCACCCTTCATGCTCCCTTCTGGAAACTCACCCCCTGGCAATGCCTGCCAAGCGGGCTAGTGTCTATCACAGCAGACAAGAGTACCACCCTACCTGTGGTTCTCTTTTGTTTAAAAAGTGCCTCATGGAAAGTGGACGATGGGGCAAATGCATGTGAACCTATCAGAAGAGACTGAATACAATATTTTGAACTGTATGCCCACTTTTCTCTTTTTGGTATGTTTCCTTTTGTCATGTCATGGGCAAGTTTTTTGCCAAAGTGATAATCACGTGTCTACATAATCACATGTTACATAAATTACATTATTTTTCATCCTTATTCCAGTTATTCTGTCCTCAATATTACGTTTGATAGTATTTTTCCATTTTGCTACATAGACTCTGTTACATCATTTTTAATGACTGAGTAATGTTTTATTAACTAAATATCACAACACTTATCAGAATGACATTTAAGCTGCTTTCCACGTATCCTCCACTTGTAAGTAATGCAGAAAGAAGGTATCCATGCTGCATAAAACTTCTTCATATTTTAAATGAATCCCTTAGGATAGACTCAGGACATGGAATTACTGGGTGAAGGAGTGAACAAAAGCATCTGTGACTCTTGGTACAAATTACTAAATTGCTTTCCAAAATGATAGTAGTAATTTACACTTCCAATAGCATGTTCTTGTACCAGCATTATGTTTTATAAGTTCTTAATTGCCAATTTAATAGCTTAAATACACTGATTACATTTTATTTGATTGTGAGGTTGAAATTTTTCCAAGTTTGTATTTCTGTTTATATATTACTATTGGGGGGTGATCTTTTTTTTTAGTTTTTTAAAAATTTTATTGGAGTATAGTTGGTTTACAATGTTGTGTTAGTTTCAGGTGTACAGCAAAGTGATTCAGTTATACACATACACGTATTCATTCTTTTTCAGATTCTTTACTCATATAAGTTATTACAGAATATTCTTTACCCATATAGGAAATTACAGAATTCTTTTTTTTTTTTTTTTTTTTTTTGCGGTACGCGGGCCTCTCTCTGCCGTGGCCTCTCCCGCTGCGGAGCACAGGCTCCGGACGCACAGGCTCCAGACGCGCAGGCTCAGCAGCCATGGCCCACAGGCCAAGCCGCTCCGCGGCATGTGGGATCCTCCCGGACCGGGGCACGAACCCACGTCCCCTGCATCGGCAGGCGGACTCCCAACCACTGCGCCTCCAGGGAAGCCCCAGAATTCTTTACCCATATAGGTTATTACAGAGTTCCCTGTGTTGTACAGTAGGTCCTTGTTGATTATTTTATATATAGTAGTGTGTGGTTTGGGGGTGATCTTGGGCTGTTCTTTTTAATTTGTATGTAGCCTTTACCCAATATTTAATCTTTATCACAATTTTGCAACTGTTTTGTTTGCCCTTTAAAATTTTTGAAGTTTTACATAGAAAAAAAATTTTTAAAGAAACTGATACTGATTCACTGGTGTTTTTATTTATTTTGTTGGCTAAATAAAAATCAGGATACCCTGTTGGTTAAAACTGAGGAAGAATTTTTACAGCATGGCAGGATGAAAAAATGCATCCAGTTGAGGCCTTGGAAGGTAGACAAAGCCAGGTTCCAATCCCTGCCTGTGATGTCCTGGCTGAGCAAACCAGTCAGGCTGTCTGAGCCTCACTGCCTTCATTTATGCCAGGAAATTACCATGCCCACTTTCCAGGTGTGGACCAAGGTCATGAACAAACACTGGCACAGTGGGAGCCCAGTAAACATGGGTCCCCTTCCACCCCTTGCCCTCTAGAACTGAGCGGATTAGGAGGACCACACTGAAGCTCTCGCCCAACACTGCCCACGGCCATGCTTTTCTCGCCAGTTGCTGGGAACAGTAGAGTTGTTGTTCTGGCGTATCTGCTAACCACCTTCTTGTTTTTCCTGGTGTGGTGGTGTTCCTTCAGTCAGCAGCGGGAGGGAAAGAACTAGGCCGGGATGGGTAACCTCAGTTCTCGAACTCCTCTTGTAGCGAAAGAGTCTGGCCCTTTCCAGCAGGGTTCCTGTGATGGTGATTGTGGGGCTGTGTGATCTTGAGCAGGGCTGAGGTGCTACGTACGTCTCATGTGCGGGGAGGTAAGAAGGGGATGACAAGTTACCGTAGTTGGGAATTTGGGACCCTGGTGCCCATGAATTAAACACTAATGGATTTTAAATGTAAGCTGATTAAACTTTAAACTTTTGTTGCCCACAAAGTGAAGTATCACCCACTCCCAGTCTCTTCACATTCTGGGAAGAACGGTTAAGACATGAACACTGGAGCCAGACTGCCTGGATTCAGATCCCGTCTCCACCACTTATTAGCTCTGTATGTGACAGTTGGCAAGTGACTTAACCTCTCTGTGCTGCAGCTTCCTCATCCAGAAAATGGGAGGATAATAATAACTACATCATAGGGTTGTTGCAAGGATTGAATGAGGTAGTATGAGTTAAGTATTAACAGAATTCTACACCACATGGTAACCTTACAGCAGTTAGCACAGGGTCCTGAGATTTTCTTTGCTAAACTCTGTTTGAATCTATGATTCTGAGAGGCTAGCCTGCATACTTTTTGTCAAAGATCTGGAAACTCAGTTTAAAGGTAATTTTGTGAGATTTCTCAGTTCATTAGAAGTAGACGGTGTTTATGAAGAATACGCATCAAGAGTATAGAAGACATATTCCTAAAAGAGTAGTTGTAAATTATTATAAATATTTTATTCTTATTGGCTTTGATTTTTTAAAATTCAGGGCTGTATTCCTATGGAAAAAGTTTGCTTCCTGCTGAAGTAGATGTCCCTTTGTCTCAGGGAAACACACAGAGGCTGAATTTCTCTGTTTCACAGGGTGGGGGCCAGGGGCTGATGGGGGAGGTGTGAGTTCACTGCTTGTGAATGCAGGCCCTGATGTCTGGGGGAGGTGAGATGGTGGGTTACAGCCCTTCTCAAGCTCCTGTGCTTCCAAGGTCAAGCCTCCTGCCATGTGTGCTAAGTCTAGGCCTCTGCCCTGCTTTATGGCTGTAAATAGGGGTTTGTTGGATGACGTTGTTGTCCTGTATCTCTCAAGGTGCTAGGACGATGCAGAGCTTACAGTGAGCATGTCGGTAATTTAAATCACTTAATACTCTTGCTTCTTTCAAAACAGTTTATCATAGAAGACTGACTTGGTTAATTGCTGTACTTAGGAAATCAAACAAAGGGTGAGCCCCAGAGGGGGTTACAGCAGCTGCCACCTTTGCTTTTCTACATCTGCTCTGTTGAGATGACTGAATGTTAAGTCCGAGTGTAGTCCTCTTTGGGTTTGAGAAATTGGGATGATCACAGCTTTTGGTAGCAATTTGCAGGGCATCGGGAACTTCAGACCTGAGACAACGCAGAGTGATGAGTTCCCTCTTGTCACTCAGCAAGATCCGGGAGGGAGGACCCAGGAGAGAAGTATTGCTGTGTGACTGGAACACAGAGGCTGAGGGGTGGAGGAATGATGAGCTGTTCTTTACCCAGAGGTGCAGGTGAGCTCTTTCTCATTTCACTGAACACCCAACCAGAATAACCTTTCACAAGTAACAGGGATTTCACTGGAGAAAAATGTTTTTTAAAAACATTTTAGTTGATTTCCAAGATAGGTTTCAGATTCTTTTCCTGGGAGAGAGAAGAGGCGGGGTAGCAGCAGGCATCAGGAAGCTGTCCAAACACCTGGGTGGCAGGTGGAACCGTCTCTACAGAGAGAGGGAGGAACAAGAGTCTGATAAGCTTACAAATCAAAAACTGCCATTATGGGCTTCCCTGGTGGCGCAGTGGTTGAGAGTCCACCTGCCGATGCAGGGGACACGGGTTCGTGCCCCGGTCTGGGAAGATCCCACATGCCGCGGAGCGGCTGGGCCCGTGAGCCATGGCCGCTGAGCCTGCGCGTCCGGAGCCTGTGCTCTGCAACGGGAGAGGCCACAACAGTGAGAGGCCCGCGTACCACAAGAAAAAAAAAAAAAAAATCTGCCATTAGGAAAACCCCTTCAGTTAATTATAGGTTAGCCTATTCATCTGTGACTTTCAAAACTCCTTGATTTATGGTATCTTGGGTGGCCGGGTCCAGAGGTGCTCTGACTTTCCCAGCTGGAAAGGAAGGACAGAGAGAGCTGCAGCCCTTTCTGGCGTCAGCCTTGTCCGTTCCTCCCTTCCAGGCAGATGTTTTCAGGCCAGAGTGTAACTTCTGGAATAAGTCTTTGTAGTACCCAGCTTGTTGGTTTTGAAATATTTCCTTTATAGGCAGTTTTTTATTGTCTCTGGGTAAGGCAGACCCTCATTAAATCAAGTAGGCGTTAGCCAGGCTGCAGGTTCCCCAGGTACAAGTTGACCACACGAGGCAGAGGGGCCCTCAGAATCTCCGGATGGGAAGAAAGGGAAACATGTTAACTGAGGCTGGGTGTGTGTGTGTGTGTGTGTGTGTGCTGGGGACATGGTAGCAAGCCAAGTCTTCGGTAGTAATGGGAGGCAGAAATTATTAGTAATCTAGTTATCATTTCAGAGGGAGTCTGACACTATAAGCAAGAGTTTGTGAGAGTCCAGGAAATTCATAACTTCCCCATACCACACATATTTATTGAGCATTAACCATACTTTAGACACTGTGGTAAATCCTCACATGTCTAGTTTGTTATTTCTGTCATCCTGTCTTCATCACCACCACAGCCGCAACACCCAGCCCCAGTATATTTTCAACTTCCATTTATGAAATGCTTACTGTGCGCTAGACACTCTCCTAAGTGCTTTACAAGCATTATTCAATGTAATCCTCACCATAACTGTCCTTTCACAGATAAGGATAACTGAGGCTCAAAGAGCTTAAATAGTTTGATTAGAAACTTTGATACGTGTATAAATGAAAAGCAGTATTTTAAAACCAAGGTCTACCCATTCATCTGCTACCTTGTATGCCTCCTAAACGAGCAAACACTGCAAGACTCAGCAGGCTATACTCTTTTATATTCAACTGACCAGAATATTTTGGAATAAAATCTGTAGGTGGCAGGACACAGGGCATAAGGCACTGCTTTTCCCTTTTTCCTGGAAAGCAGAGGGGGAGTGGTTTCATAGCAGATTGTCTTGCTTTCAGGTGGAAGTAAGACCTGGGGACACCCTGCTAACTGGAAATGCATATTAATCTGTTTATTTCAAATCAGAATTTTGTGACCTAGTCCAAATTGTAGATGTTATAGATGAAGAAACTGAGATCCAGAGGAGGGGAGAGCCTTGCCCAGGATTACTCGAGAGTAGGGCTGTTGTTCCAGGAATCTGGCAACATTGATCTCTCCACGTGTGAACATATATGTGCCTGAGACTGTTTCTGGGCTTTCTATTCTGTTACATTGGTCTGTTTGTCTATTCTTTTGCCAGAATTACATTTTCTTACTTACTGTTGCTCAGTAATAAGTTTCAGTAACTAGTGGAGCAAGTCTGTTATTGGCCTTTTGCATTTCCATATAAATCTTAGAATCAGGTGATCTGTTTCCGGTTTTCACAAAATGAACAAACAAGAACTGCTATGGTTTTCATTGAGACTGCATGGAATCTGTAGACCAGTTTGGGGAGAATTGACATCTTTACAATACTGAATCTTCAAAACCATGAACATGGTATGTCCCTCCATCTTTTATGAACTTTAAAAATTTCTTCAAATCACATTTTAGAATTTTCTACATACAGGTCTTGCATATCTTTCTGTTTATTTCTAGATATTTTGTATTTGGATGTTAGTGTAAATTATAACTTTGAATTTTTTTTCCTTTTCTAAGTGTTTATTTTTAGTGTTATGAAATACAAGAGATATTTTCAGACCAACCTTGTTATCTCCCAACTAATTGTTGATGGTAGAAATTTATCTGAAGATTCTTTTGGATTATCTATGCACACAGTCAAAATATCTGTGAATGGAATGTTTTCCCTCTTTCTTTACCTTTTCTTTTCCAGTATCATGTTGAGTAGAGGTGGTGATTCAGGCCTCTTTGCCTAGTCCTTGATCTCAGCAGGAAGCTTTCAGCATTTCACCATCAAGTATGATGAGAGTGCTATAGTTATTTATAAATACCACTTATCAGATTCAGGAAGTCTCTATCTTGTCCTAGTTTGCAAGGAGTTTTATCATAAATAGATGTTGAATTTCATAAGATTATTTTTCTGAATCTACTGATATGATTTTCCCCTTTATACTGTTAATGTGATGAATTGCACTCCTGTGTTATTAAGCCCATTTGTTTGTGATGTACTGTATTATCATTTTTTTATACATTGCTGGATTCATTTTGCTAATATTTTATTCAGGATTTTTACATCTATGCTCATGACAAGGATTGCCTGTAGTTTTACTCTTTTGTAATGTCTTTGCCAGATGTTTATGTCATGGTTTGATTAGTCTCATAAAATGAATCGAGACGTGCCGTCTTTTTTGTTCTCTAGAAGGATCTGTGTGGGATTGATATTATTTCTTTGTTAAGGGTTTGCTTAAGATTGGTGTATTTGTTCTTTAAACATTTGAATATTTTCTTTCAGTACTTTGACAATATTCCAGAGTCTTTTGGCTTTCAGTATTTTCATTAAGAAATCTAAAGTCCATCTTATTGCTCCTCCTTTGATGCCGATCTGTCTTTTTCCCCTCTGTCTGCTTTTAAGATTTTCATTTTGTCTTTGGTGCACAGCGATTTACTATAATATGACTAGGTATAGTTTTCTTTTTATTTATCTCGTGTGGGGCTCATTTAAGAACTTGGATCTGTGCTTGATGTCTTTCTTCAGTTTTGAAAATTCTTGGCTGTTATTTCTTTGGCCCAATTCTCTCTCTTCTCTCCTGTGACTCTGATTACATACCTGTTAATCCTTCTTTTTTTTTTTTTTTTTTTTTTTTACACTGTACGCGGGCCTCTCACCGTTGTGGCCCCTCCCGTCACGGAGCGCAGGCTCAGCGGCCATGGCTCACGGGCCCAGCCGTTCCGCGTCATGTGGGATCCTCCTGGACCGGGACATGAACCTGTGTCCCCTGCATTGGCAGGCGGACTCTCAACCACTGTGCCACCAGGGAAGCCCTGTTAATCCTTCGTGTTACATCCCTGTGTATCTCTAATGCTCTCATCTTTCTTTTCTATCCTTCTGTCTCTCTGAGTTTCAAACTAGATATTTTCTTCTGCCCTATCATTTAGTTCACTAATTTTCTTTTCAAGCTGTGTTTAAGCTGCTGTTAAACTCACCTATTGAATTCTTAATTTTAGTTATTTTATTTTTAAGTTCCAGAATTTCTATGTGTTCTTTTTGTTTTGTTTCTAATTCTCAGAGAAACTTTTCAATTTCATCTTTCAACTCTTTGACCATATTAAGTGTCTTTTTTTTAAATTCTGCATCTGATAACACCTTTATTTTTAGCCCTTCTGAGTTTGTTTCTATTGCCTGTTTTTTAACTTGGAATCCATTCACATTGTCTTATATCTTCATATACCTGGTTAGTTTTGATTGCACGCCAGACATCAAAGATGAAAATTTACAGAAATAACTGGAGGCCTTGGAGGATGTTCTCTTCCTTTAGGGAGAATTACTCTTTCCTCTGCCAGGCCCCTGGAGCACCTGCTGTCTGTTGTCACTGTAAGCCAGTTCCAGAGACTGAGAGAGCTCTGCCTCCGTGAGGACCAGTCTGCCTTTTGTTCATCTTTACTCATAGGGTGTAGCACTTTGGGGATGGGACTCCAATTTTTGTTTCTCTGGTTTCACAAGCTGTCCAGAGTGATGCTCAGCTTTTCCTCAGCTTAGCCTCTTAACTAATTCTTCCAAAAGTGGCAGGCATTCTTAGAGGAAGAGCAGCCCCAAATGCCAGACTCACCTCTCCAGATTTCTCTCTTCTCCTAAGTCTTGGCTCCGTTCTTCACTGCCTGCTAATTCTCCATAACCTCAAGTAGAACTTTTAAAACATTTTTCCAGCTTTTCTCGTTCTCAGCAGGAGGATTAGTCCAAATTACCTAGTTTAACATTACATCAGTGGTTTTTAAATGTGGTGCTTTTATTCACATGGTGTTTGTTGTGGAGTAAATTGTGTCCCGCCAAAAGATATGTTGCAGTCCTAACCCCCAGTTCCTCAGAATGTGACCTTATTTGGAAATAGGGTCGTTGCAAATGTAACTAGTTAAGGTGAGGTCACACTGGAGTAGAGTGGGCCCTTAAAGCAGTGTGACTTGTGTCCTTATAAGAAAAGGAGAAGAAACCCAGAGACGGAGACACACAGGAAGAAAATGGCCGTGTGATGGATAGAAGCAGAGACTGGGGTGATGCGTCTACAAGCCAAGGAGCGCCAGGGCTTGCCAGCAAACCCCAGAAGCTAGAAGAGGCAAAGGATCCCCTGCAGGTTTCAGAGGGCACATGTCCCCGCCAGCACCTTGAATTCAGACTCCTAGCCTCCAAACCTGTGAGACGATACATTTCTTTTGTGTTAAACCACCCAGCCGGTAGTACTTTCATATGACAGCCCTAAAAAATTAATATAGTGCCTTATAGTGTACAGAGTACTTTCCCATTAAACTACTTTGTTCTGCACAACTATTCTGACAGGAAGGTGGGAGGACAGGTGATGTTAAATGAGGTCAGAGTTAGAGAAACTGAGGCCCAGAGAGGAGGCATCCACATTCTGGGTACCACAAGTCACAGGCGAAGTCTGGATGTACCTGGGCATCCTGCTTCTTTCTATCCCACTGAGATACCATAATTCTTCTCCAACCTCATTACATCTTTCTAGGGTCCTGGGTATGGCGAGGTTCCCAGTGACCCTGTGCCGATGCCCACTGCCTTGTGTGAAAAGGACAGAACATTTATTTGACTGGGTAGCACACACATTCATTTGTCTGTTCATTCATTTGTTCAGCAGGCACTTACCAAGTTATCACCTGGTCCTATTTGTTTTATATATATATATATATATATATACATTTTATTTATTTTTGGCTGCGTTGGGTCTTCGTTGTTGTGCGTGGGCTTTCTCTAATTGCAGGGAGCAGGGCCTACTCTTTGTTGCGGTGCATGGGCTTCTCACTGCAGTGGCTTCTCTTGTTGCGGAGCACGGGCTCTAGGTGCACGGGCTTCAGTAGTTGTGGCACATGGGCTCAGTAGTTGTGGCGCACAGGCTTAGTTGCTCTGAGGCATGTGGGATCTTCCCAGACCGGGGCTTGAACCCTCATCCCCTGCATTGGCAGGCGGATTCTTAACCACTGCGCCATCGGGGAAGCCCACCTGGTCCTATTTCTGGGTGAGGGCAGGGGCACAGTACAGGGAAGGACAAATTCGAGAGGGACAGAACGAGTGCTCAGTCTCTATCGCGAGGAGCTCACAACCCAATAGCAGAGAAGTTTCACCCTTAAACTGTTGTAGCTTTTTAGGTAGAACTTAGTAGAGTATGAATAATCTTACTCATGTAAAGTGAGTTTTCCACTCTGCTTTATATACAAATAAAATGTCAGAAAGCATTTGTGTAGTCTGTTTAATATTGAGGGCGCATCTTTTGCTTTAAAGTGTTAGACACTGTCATTGTAATTATTTAGAAAATTATCTGCTGATAAATTGTCCTAAATTATATCCCAATATAGCTGAATAAATTTAGACCTTATTAGGTTGATGTCATCCAGTTGAAAATGTAGCCCAACAGCAAACGCCAGACCACAGTGTACTAGATATAGTATTACTATTAAATGTTTCTGTTTGGTACACAGTGTAACTCCGTCATCAAATTTTTATTTAGAACTTTGAAAGGAGGGTAAAGGAAGCATCAGGCAGTTCCTGTCCTCAGCCAGAGACAAACTGTAAGCGGTGAAACCTTCATTCTTTCATTCGTTGTTCAACCTTAGTTTGAGTGTCCAGGCAGTGGGGATGTGGTGTTGAATAAGACATGAAAAAGCCAAGTATAAAATCGAGTGCTGTTGTGTTTGACAGCAGAAATTTGTGAAAAGAGCTGGATGAGCCAAGAGCCCAAAGGCATAGTAGGAGTTAGAGCAGAGGAGTGTGGGTTGGAGACTTCAGGGAAGAATTTCAGAAAGTTTCTTGGAACTGGGCCTTTTTAGTGAGAAAGAGGAGCGGCTAGAGGAAGGCCTGAGAGGCGTCCCAAGTGAGGGGAGATGGGAGCAGATGCAAAGGCAGGGCCAGGGGAGACACCGGAAGCTCCAGAAGGGACATATGCTCAGTAAACTCACTTACGTGCACACTTGCTTCATTGAATAAGAGAACAGTCCCCAGGGCCTGGAGATCTGGTACAGCCTCTCTCTCCGCTAACCAACTCTGACTTTGTGCAGGTCGCTCCATTCCCCTGTGCCCTAATTAGGGAACTCAAAAGTCCACCTGGCATGAGGACATTCCTCAAAATCTAATTTGTCAGAGCCCCTTCCATTCCTGCCCACCCCGCCCCCGCCGCTTGCCTCATCAGGCCAAGGCCTTTGCCAGCTTTGGAAGGCCCTGTCTGCTCAGGCTGCCTGGGTCCTTGTGGCCCCACGCCCTGTGCTTGGTCTTCTCTTAGCTCCCTGCCCCTGCTCCCAGGTTGGCTCACTATCTTCAGGGACACATGTGGAATATTCCAAGCCTTCTGGCCTTCAACGTATATTTCTTGGAGCCCTCCAGCATATAAATGTGGTCCACCTCTCCCTAGGAGTGTCATCTGGGCTCACATTTCTAGAAGACTCTACCTTCATTGTCCTTCCAGTCACATTCTGTTTTCATATCAATGAAACATATCAAGTTCCCCCATCACATGTTCTCTTGATTTAATATGATCACAGCCCAGGTAGGCCAAAACTTAAATTGCCTTATGGTGACGCTAAGGATTGTGTTCTGTAATTGTGGTCCAGTTGTTTTTCGTTTGTCTTTTTGCATCTCATAGATAGAATCTTAAATAAAGGACAGTGCCTGGAGCTTAGAAACAATTTGACTCATTCCCCCAACAAACATTAAGGGCTATATGTGATCTGGGCCCTCTGCTGTTAGCTGGTCAGAATCATGAAGAAAACGCTGTTCCCTGCCCCCAAGGAGCTCCCAATCTAGAAGGGGAAATGGCCCTAAAGAATGATGAGAGTGGTCACAAAGCACCGAGCTGATCTCCCTGTGCCATGCGGCTGCTTCCCACTAGCTATCTATTTTACGTTTGGTAGTGTATATATATATACACGGGGTGGGATAGGGAGGGTGGGAGGGAGGGAGACGCAAGAGGGAAGAGATATGGGAACATATGTATATGTATAACTGACTCACTTTGTTATAAAGCAGAAACTAACACACCATTGTAAAGCAATTATACTCCAATAAAGATGTTAAAAAAAAAAAGAATAATGAGAGTAGAACAGTAAAGGACATCATGGAAGTAGCAAGAGCACCTTTTATTGTAATAGGATTTGTGTCAATGGAAGTGTTTATTATTTAAAAGATTATGTGTAGGGCTTCCCTGGTGGCGCAGTGGTTGAGAGTCTACCTGCCGATACGGGGGACGTGGGTTCGTGCCCCGGTCCGGGAAGATCCCACATGCCGCGGAGCGGCTGAGCCCGTGAGCTGTGGCCACTGAGCCTGCGCATCCGGAGCCTGTGCTCCGCAACGGGAGAGGCCACAACAGTGAGAGGCCCGCGTACCGCAAAAAAAAAAAAAAGGAGTCCTGTACCACAATGTTTATTGCAGCTCTATTTACAATAGCCAGGACATGGAAGCAACCTAAGTGTCCACCGACAGATGAATGGATAAAGAAGATGTGGCACATATATACAATGGAATATTACTCAGCCATAAAAAGAAACGAAATTGAGTTATTTGTAGTGAGGTGGATGGACCTAGAGTCTGTCATACAGAGTGAAGTAAGTCAGAAAGAGAAAAATACCGTATGCAAACACATATATATATGGAATCTAAAAACAAACAAAAAAAACACGTTCTGAAGAACGTAGAGGCAGGACAGGAATAAAGACACAGATGTAGAGAATGGACTTGAGGAGACGGGGAGGGGGAAGGGTAAGCTGGGACGAAGTGAGAGAGTGGCATGGACATATATACACTACCCAATGTAAAATAGATAGCTAGTGGGAAGCAGCCGCATAGCACAGGGAGATCAGCTTGTGCTTTGTGACCACCCAGAGGGATGGGATAGGGAGGGTGGGGGGAAGATGCAAGAGGGAGGAGATATGGGGATGTATGTATATGTATAGCTGATTCACTTTGTTATAAAGCAGAAACTAACACACCATTGTAAACGCAATTATACTCCAATAAAGATGTTAAAAAAAAAAAGTCTACGGGTTCCCTTTGCCGTAGATGGTAACGTTCATGGGTCCAGGGATGGGTATGTGGCTGTCTTTGGGGAGGAGCATTATTCAGCCCTCCCTAGGGCAGAGGGATTTAGCTAAAGCGTGAGGAACAATTTCTGGATCAAAGACGGGAATTCATGATCTCTGCTTGAGGTCTTTGAAGAGGTGCCACAGGACCCTGTCTTGGGGGCTGGACCGGCCTGGCTGCCAGAGCTGAACTCCCCAGACCTTCCTTCCAGCAGACGGAATGTTCCCTGGCATGCACCAGGTCTTGGTGAGGCTGAGTGCCGTGGGGGCAGCTCTCTCCAGAGGTGACTTGTCTGGTGCTGGAAGCCAGGACGTGAGCTGCTGGAGCTGCGCAAGGAGGAAGCAGCCTTCCCCCCTTTTAATTGGCAGCTTGGGCTGTTCTGTAGCTTTGGTCCCCCTCAGAGCAGCTGTGTTTCCCAGGCTGTGGAGCATCTGCCCTGAGGGGTAACGTCAGAGGTGGGGGCCGGAGAGGCCCTGGCAGGAGGTGTGGGCGTCCCTGGCCCTTCCTCGCTTGGTCCCTGGGTGGTGAAGGGCCAGGCACTGGTGGCATTCTCGGTTTAGAAACATCCTCCTCAAGAGTGAGATTTTCAAAATAGTGACCTTTTGTGGGGGAAGAACAGCATCTGGTTTAAGATCCCACATCCTCTTCAGCCCCAGT
Organism: Stenella coeruleoalba; assembly: GCF_951394435.1. NCBI lineage: Eukaryota > Metazoa > Chordata > Mammalia > Artiodactyla > Delphinidae > Stenella > Stenella coeruleoalba. Next base: position 57,007,163 of record NC_137156.1, read on the forward strand.
ATTGCAGGGCTTTCAGTAACGCCAGGGGCTCTACTGTGGGTGCGTTGCCCTCGCTGTGTGGAATGGAGCAGATGTTTGGGTTTAATTAGCTTGCTTGGGTTGAAGAGGACCTAGTCAAGCACTGGTTCTGGTCTCTTCCCGACCCTCCTGCCCTCTGCACTTCCTCAGCCGCGTGGGCCTGGGTCCAGCCTATCCCGAGCCCTCTCCTCTCCCCATGGGTTTGAATCAGTGCCCCTTGGACCTCTGTGAGCCCAGGAGCCAGAGCCCTCCCACTGGGAGGAAGAAAAAGAGGGATTTGAGAGAGGAGGGCTGAGAACCATCCTCCCTACCACTGCCTGGTACAGTTGCCCCAGTACTTCCTTATCCGTTGTGCCATCTTCTCAAAGCATCTTCTGGATGTGGCCTGCACAGGACCACCTTTTTTTCCAGATAACAGGGTTTAATTTCTGATTGGCTAAATGACTTGCCCAAGAGAAAGGCTCTGAAGACTGGCTGCTGTCCGGGATTATTTCCACGGCTCCCATGCAGGGGGTGGCACCTCGCCTATGCTGGGCTGACTGTCACAGCGGGAGGGCCCCTTCGGACTGTCTCCTCCACAGTCAGGACAGAGGGTGTGAGAGACCAGAGCCTGCTTTGCAGACGTGTTTGACCTGTGTCATGCTCAATACCCCCAAGTTCAGAGATACTGCTGTAGGTAGTTAGATGTGTACCTTTCTCCTCCCACTGGTTTGGGAGTTTCCCAAGGACAGAAACATTTTCTTATTTGACTATTTTTAATCTCGCAGTGTCTAATCAATACGTGACACATAGTTGGTGTGAGAAAGCCATTGCAACCGTCACCACCACCATCACCACCACACACAGATACACATGCGCAGAGTATGTGTGTATTTTGTGCTGAGGTAGACTTATATGACTTTCTGAGGCCTCACTCTATGGTAAGGGGATGTACCCGTGTAAGCAAATGGTCATTACAAATTCGGGTCATCGCAGGACATCTGTTTCTTCCCTCTCTGCCCTCTTGTCATGGGCCTTGCCTCCACGGCGTTCAGATGTGCTGAGGACTTTTTCCCAGGTTGTGGAATATGTAGACCTCTGCCTGGGGGAGCAGAGGTAGCCGGCAACCCATGGAGAAGGGCCTGAGGGCAGCCACATCTAGCAGCCCCTAGAAGTTACTCTCTGAGTTTGATTCTTTTTTTTTTTTTAATAAATTAATTTTATTTATTTTTAGCTGCGTTGGGTCTTCGTTGCTGCACGCGGGTTTTCTCTAGTTGCAGCAAGCAGGGGCTACTCTTTGTTGCGGTGCACGGGCCTCTCATTGAGGTGGCTTCTCTTGTTGCGGAGCGTGGGCTGTAGGTGCGTGGGCTTCAGTAGTTGTGGCACGCCGGCTTAGTTTTTCCGCGGCATGTGGGATCTTCCTGGACCAGGGCTCGAACCTGTGTACCCTGCATTGGCAGGCGGATTCTTAACCACTGCACCACCAGGGAAGCCCTCTGAGTTTGATTCTTAAATGCCATCCTCAAACTGAAGGCCCGCACTGCTGTGCAGCATGAAGGCCAGGGTCTGTCCCCAAGGTGAGCCCAAGTGGTCTGGGAAGCAGCACCCTGAGGCCCCAGCGGTGCAATTATACCACACCGGTGACCAGTCAGCGGTGACCAGTCAGATTCCCAAGGTGAAAATGGATCTCAGGGCAAGAATTGGGCTGGAGCTCAAATGGCTCCAGCCCTTGGGGCGATTCTCCCTCCTCCATCCAGAGTGGGAGGATCAGGGTATTACTTTATTAAAGGAGCTAGCAGGCTTCCTTAAATTCGGTGCCAGGTAAATCTTTACTAAATACATTGCTCCTACTTTTCCTTGCAAATGTGGCCATGTTGAGTTATGGGTTAAATCAGCCCTTTTGGGCTAGCATGAGCACCTTATCTCTTTAGTATTTATGGGAAATAGCTTGCCAGCTTCCAAACAGTGATTGGCGAGTGAGGCTTGTGACCAGGACCTGCTCACCAGCTGGGGCCTTGCCACCTCCTGGCCTGAAGCACTGAAGTGTGTGTGTGTTTCTGTGTCAGGGCCATCTTCAAGGCTGGAGCCCAGCCCAGGCTCAGAGCCCACTGGCCTGGCAGGACTATTCCAGCATGTGGGTGTTTGACAAGCCAGGGCAATGTGACCCTCGTGGACAGCAAGGGGTGAGTTCACTGGGCATCTTTGGCTTCCCTGTGTGACCTTATCTCATCTAACATTGCAACAACCCAGCGTGAGCCAGGTCGGGCCACCGAGGGGCTGCATTTCAGAAAAGATGACGCTGACAGAGTGGGTGAGGAGAGACCTGTCATCATCAGACTGTTACGGAGGTCCCAGGGAGGGGGGTGATAGCGTGGGCCAGGATGACGACTCACCAGATGAAAGATGAAAGAGCCTGCGCCTGGTAGCTGACTGACTTCAGGGGTTGCAGGAGGCAAAGCTGAGCTGGGTGTCCACCTCTCTGGTGCTCTTGTAGTGACATCGAAGCAGTCAGTTGGAGGAAGGAGCCCTGAGCTCTTCTTTTGGGGAACCCTGAAGTTGATGTGCAGACTCCCGGGGAGACTGCCAGCCCAACGGATAGTTCAAGTGTGTTCTTAAAATACCCAGTCTTGGCAGAGTGGAACTCTGTGTAGGAAGAATCACATGGTACTTCTTATTTCATGTGCAGTCCCCAAAATGTGGTGTTTATTTTGAAGTGTGTGGTTTATGCATTTTTATCTAGAGAGGTTTCTTGGGATCATTTGTTGCTATTTTTCCATTTGTAAAGGTTTTATACCCTAGAAAATTCCTGGTTAAGGAACAAATAACTAAAAATACTTCTTACAAAGTCACGCTCTTATGGGAATTCAAATTATGAAGGTAAAAACTCTAGGCTGTCAGCATCGACATTAGAATGTGCATATTTCCATCCAAATTATTAAACTGTTGGCCGGTGGATACTAACAAGCCTTCTAAGTATTCCTTCATTTTCTCAATTTTTTTTTTTTAATGAAACAACACTTACAAACCAATTCAAACTCCAAACAGCATTAAACCACTCATCTAAGGCTGTCAGAAAACTATGATAGTAGGAAGGAGACAACACAAACGTGATTTGATGGGATTTTCAAAATTAACTTGAAAACATCTGTCCATATCTGTGAGAAATGAAGACAGTTTTAATCAGAGTGTTGCAAGCATAAACTCTTTCCTTTCACTCTTCTCTTGTTAAAACAAACCGAAACAGGGAAGAGTTTCTGTGTTTGAAAATGGGGAACGAGAACAAGCCTCTTGCCGTGTAATCCAGGGTGAGATTTCCTTTGTCTTACAATCCTTGAGGTGAGAATTCCGAGTTCATTTTGATTCATACTAAAGCTGTTTCCCTTATTTGGCCTAAAGAGAGAGAAGGAGCATTGTGTGTCCTGTTTATATGATGAAAATAAATTTAGCCAGTTACTCTCTTGTCCCTTTTGGTTGCTGTCCCATGATTGGAAGGCTTGTTTATGCATGTGAAAAAGGAATTCAAAAGGGTTATGAAGTCCAGAGCTGATATTTGAGAGGCTGAAAAACAGTGAGGAAAGACCCAATGCCAGCAGCTTTTCCTTGTTCTCGGAGACCCCTGGTACCATGATTGCTGGCTTTTCCAACAAGGCTTTCGCGAGGGCACCTTGAGCAGCTTAGCCTGGTGGGCAGCATGTCAAATGTCCCGAGGCTCTCGCTGATCTTCCTGCCTCCACAACTGCAAAATAACGACAAAAGTAAATACTTGGGGCCAGGTTTACTTTGCTCAGACAAGTTCCAGTCTGGTTTCTAAAATTAGGAATTCTGTGGGACGCACGTGGTTTGGGCACCCTGCCAGAGGACTTGGTCTCAGGGATGTACAGTGCCCTTGTTTGTTGTTGCGTGGTTGGAAATGTGCATCTAAACCCTGTCTCATGTCTGTCCGTCTGTGCAGACCCACTGCCCGTGGCGGGAAGGCTTCTACCCAGCTCATGTGAGTAGGCACATCCCACCCCCACCAGCATGACCCCGCTTACATTGAAGCTCTGACCCCGCTGTCTGTCCTCCATACACCGCCAGCCAAGCTTCCCAAGAGGTCAGCTCTCATCTTGTCTCTGTCCCTCCTCAGAGCATTCTCTCAACCCACCCCCACTGCCTTCAGGGTAAGGCCCTCCCCACTCTGGTCTCACCTCTGCCCCCAGCCAAACTGGCCTCCTTGTTGCCCCTCAGACACCCCGGCTGCTTGTTGCTTTTGTAACTTTCTATTTCTCCCATATAAACGTCCCTCCACCTGCCCTCTGTCCATCCTTCCGGGCTCAGCTGTAGTCCCACCTCCCCAGAGAGACTGCCCTGCCCAAGGGAAGCCTTGGCCAACCACTGTGAACGTTTGCCGGCATCATCCAGCGTTGTTTCTTTCCCTCAACGCCCAGTGCAAAGGAGGCACTCGAGAAACATTCCTGTTTAGCCTTGGTTTTTAGTGTCCCCTCCTGGAACCAGTCCTTGCCCTGTAAAAGGCTGCCCTCCCAGCGCTGGCTCCTGGGCTTGTCTTTCTCCTCCACCCGGACTCGTGGAGCTCCCTCTAGAATGAAGCAAGGGCTGCTGTCACCCTAAGCCTCTAGGTGGGGCCATGGTGGCGGGGAGCGGGGGGCGGCCTGCATTCCCAGGGTCTTCTTTCTTGGGTCGAATGGGAATAAGCAGGGCCGGCTTCATGGGCATGCAGCCTGCATCCCAAAGAGGACCCACACTTGGTTTACTGCTCTGCTGTTACTGTCTTAATTTTCTTACTTTTTGAACAAGGGGCCCTGCATTTGCATTTTGCACTGGGTCCTGCAAAGTAGGTATCTGGTTCTGGGAACAGGGCAGGTATTAACAGACAGGTCGGGGTGGAGACATGTCAGTCCAGGAGGAATGCTGGCTGAGGTCTGTGTGGAGGCCAGTGGAGGATGGGAGGAGACAGGAGGAGAAACATCAGCTCTTTCCTTGCAGGGGTGGCAGTTCTCCAAAGGCAGGAGTGTTCCTCAGGGGTAGTGACTCCACAGGACCTGACTTTGGCCCTAAATAGCCTTATTGAGGTCCTGTCGTAAGCCTGCCGTTTTTATAGTGCTGTTCCAACAACTTTCCCATCTCAATCAGAGGAAAAGCCAAGTCCTTCCAGTGTCCTGCAGGCCCCCTGACCTAGCCCTTCATCACTGACCTTCTCCCCTACCACTGTCCCCTCAGTTATTCTGTTGCAGCCACACCGGCCCCCTGGCTGTTCTTGAACATGTCAAGGATGCCCGTACGTCAGTCAGGGCGTTTGCACCTGCTGTGCTCTGAGCCCAGAAGGCTCACCCTCACCTCCTTCAGGCCTTTGCTCAATCACTTAATCAGTATAGTCTTCCCCAAATACCCTATTTAAAATAACACACACACACACAGCACTCTTTAACCTTTTTCCTGCTTTACTTTGACCTACAATATATATCACCATCTGACCTACTCTATGTTTTACATGTTTTTATTGTCTGTTTCTTCCCCCCCCGGAACATAAGCTCAACGAGGGCAGGGATTTTTTTTTTTTCCAATTTTATTTATTTATTTATTTATATTTTTGGCTGTGTTGGGTCTTTGCTTCTGTGCGAGGGCTTTCTCTAGTTGCGGCGAGCGGGGGCCACTCTTCATTGCGGTGCGCGGGTCTCTCACTGTCGTGGCCTCTCTTGTTGCAGAGCACAGGCTCCAGACACGCAGGCTCAGTAGTTGTGGCTCACGGGCCCAGTTGCTCCGTGGCATGTGGAATCTTCCCAGACTAGGGCTCGAACCCGTGTCCCCTTCATTGGCAGGCAGATTCTCAACCACTGCGCCACCAGGGAAGCCCGAGGGCAGGGATTTTTGTAAGCTTTGTTCACTGCTCTATTCCTAGAACACTACCTGACACATAGCAGACACTAAAAAACATGTGCTGGATGAATTCCCTGCCCTTTGGGGGCTGAGAGTCCTTCTACTTGAGCCCAGAAGGAGGATCAGCAGTAGCTGGGGAGAGGTCCATGAGGCCACGGGAAGTCACAGAGAGACGGCAGGCTGACAGACAAAAGGAAATTAAAAGGTACCACACAAATAAGTGGAGATAAAACTAGAAAAGCCGAAACGAGCGGAGCAGCAGGAGATAGGAAGAGACCCTCATTGAAGCCACACCAGCGAACTGAGAGAAACAGCTGTGGTGGGTAAGGTCATAGGTTTCCAGCCCACACAAGAAACACTATTATTTTTTTCATTCCTGACCCACCGTGGATCCCATATCCATCTATCAGATAAACTATTAGGGAATTCATTTCTGTTCTCATTTGTTAATAGAGACATAGATGGATCCCTCCAACATTGTAAATAAGAAACAGCCACTGACTGTCACGAGCCACGTGGGTCTGCGTCCTCCCAGCAGCAGCAGAACTGAGTCCGTGCAGCCGTGTTGCTGCCTGGGCGCCCAGAGACCCTCACTCATAATTTACATCCCAGGGCCCTCACTCAGGAACCACCCACTTCAGTGCCCTCTGAGAGCCCTCCAACTCAGAATCAGGTCGTCCCGGGAGATCTCTCAGTGCCGTCCCTGGGCAGGTGAAGGTCCAGGCGCGTCAGTGGGACCGACGTAGGAATGTCAGTCCCTGTCATCAGGTACACTGGTCTGACTGATAAGTGTGGGAGGGACCTCTGATCAAGGTAACCCTCTTGGCAGAATAACCAGACACCCAGGTCTTGCCTCATAGAGAACAGAGACTCTGGGGACAAATGACGTCTATACAGAGTTGATCATTAGCAAAACTGAGGAGGGAATCGAAGACTGAATGACTGGCAGACTTGAGCTTTTTTGTTTTTAGGTTTTGGCCTCAGGAAATGTCTGTGCTGTGAGGAGGATTAGTGAGGACTCCTGAAGCATTATTTGAGGTGATTATCTCTTTTTGCAGTTGTGAACCAGTATTTGGTGTGACTGGATAGAGACCAAATGTAGAAATGGTTACATTTTAATCGTAGAACCAACCTAGAGGTAGAACATTCTGGGTGAACTGGCTTGCTGCTTTAGGAATTCTTCTGGAAGGAGTTTGACCCAATAATAGCAGTTTTTAGTGGAATTTTATCAGTGAACTGTGGCCCTAGTCCAAAAGAAGAAGCAAATGCATTCATTACCTAGAAGATACTTGCATTGTTAGGCGACAGTGGTGATGAGCCAGGAGTGAAGGAGCCCCACCACAGCACTCGGATCACCCACAGCCCAGAGGGAGCGAGAGAGATGGCCCGTGGTATGCCGGTTGTAATAACGATGGGCAGAAAGGTATAGGCTTTGCAGTCTGACAACCTGAGTACAAATTCCGCTTCTACTACTTGGTACGTAAGTGTGCACTCTTGGGCCAAGTCTAGGTGCCTCGCTTCTAGGCCACCAAAATGAGGATGGTGATACCTACGTGAGGAGGAGATTGTGTCAAGTCGAGCATGTGAGGCACTCGCCCAGTACAGGAGGCATTCCTTCCATCAGCGGGAGCTGTGGCTTCCTCCCGAAACCACTCTTTTTTTTTTTTTTTTTAATGTTGTTAAAAAAAACCCCACATAGCATGAAATCTACCCCTTAATGAATTTTTAAGGGTACAGTACAGTATTGTTAACTGTATGATCATTGCTGTGCATCAGATCTCTAGAAATTTTTTGTCTTACATGATGTTCTCAAGGTACATCCATGTGTAGCACATGACAGTATTTCCTTCTTCTTTAATGGAATGGTATTCCATTACACACACACACACACACACACACACACACACACCCTATAGTTTCTTTATCCATTCATCCATTAAAGGACATTTGAGTTACTTCTACCTCTAGTCTATTGTGAATAATGCTGCAGTGAACATAGGAGTGCAAATGTCTCTTTGAGATCCTGTTTTCAATTCATTTGGATGAATACCCAGAAGTGGGATTGCTGTATCATATGCTAGTGGTATTTTTAATATTAAGTATATGGGATTTTTAATTTTTTGAGGAACCTCCATATTGTTTTCCACAGCAGCTACCCCATTTTACATTCCCATCAACAGTGCACACGTGTTCCAATTTCTCCACATCCTCGCCAACACTTGTTATTTTGTTTTTTGTTTCTTGGGTATTTTTGGAGCATTCTTAAAATTTTTATTTATTTATTTTGGGCTGCATTTGGTCTTTGTTGCTGCGCTTGCGCTTTCTCTAGTTGCAGCAAGCGGGGCTATTCTTTGTTGCGGTGCGCAGGCTTCTCATTGCCGTGGCTTCTCTTGTTGTGGAGCATGGGCTCTAGGCGCTCGGGCTTCAGTAGTGGTGGTGCGTGGGCTCAGGAGTTGTGACTCACGGATTTAGTTGCTCCACGGCATGTGGGGTCTTCCAGGACAAGGGCTCAAACGCATGTCCCCTGCATTGGCAGGTGGATTCTTAACCACTGCGCCACCAGGGAAGCCCTGTTTTGTTTTGTTTTGTTTTGATGATAGTCATCCTTACAAGTGTGAGGTGATACCTCATTGTAGTTTTAATTTGCATTTCCCTGATGATTAGTGTTATTGAACATCTGTTCATATACTTGCTGGCCATTGTGTGTCTTCTTTAAGAGAAACGTCAATTCAAGTCCATTGGCAATTTAAAAAATCTGATTACCTGGGGTTTTTTGCTGTTGAGTTGAAGGAGTCCCTTATATATTTTGGATATTAACCTCTTACCAAATATATGGTTTGCAGATATTTTCTCCCCTTCTGTAGGTTGCCTTTTCACTCTGTTGATTGTTTCCTTTGCTGTGCAGAAGCTTTTGAGTTTAATGTTGTCTGTTTTTGCTTTCGTTGCCTGTGCTTTGGGTATCATATCCAAAAAATCATTGCCAAGAGCGATGTTATGAAGCTTTCCCCTGTGTTTTATTCTAGGAGTTTTATAATTTTAGCCCTTAACATTTAAGTCTTTAATCCATTTTGAGTTGATTTTTGTCTATGGTGTAATATAACGGTCCAATTGTATTGTTTTGCATGTGGATATCTAGTTTTAAGAAACACCATTTGTTGAAGAGACTATACTTCCCCATTGTGTAGTCTTGGCTCCCATTTTGAAGATCATTTGACTGTGTATGCTTGGGTTTATTTCTGGGCTGTCTATTTTTTTCAGTTGGTCTATATATCTGTCTTTATGCCAGTACCATACTTTTGTAGATCTCTAATATGTTCTGAAGTCGGGAAATATGAGGCCTCCAGCTTTGTTCTTCTTTCTCAAGGTTGTTTTAGCTATTTGGGGTCCTCTGTGATTCCATATGAATTCTACGATTGTTTTTTCTATTTCTGCAAAAAAAAAAAAAGCCTCTGGGATTTTGATAGGGATTATATTGACTCTGTAGATTGCTTTGGGTGGTGTGGACATTTTAACAATATTGTCTTCTAATCCATGAAGACAGGCTGTCTTACCATTTTTTTCCTGTCTTCTTTAATTAATTTCACCAATGTTTTGTAGTTTTCAGTGTAGAAGTTTTTATCTCCTTAGTTAAGTTTATTCCTAAGTATTTTATTCTTTTGGATGCTATTGTCAATCCAGTGGTTTTCTTTATTTCCGTTTTGGATTGTTCATTATAAGTGTATAGAAATGCAACTGATTTTTATACATTGATTTTGTGTCCAGCAATTTTGCTGAATTCGTTTATTAGTTCTAATAGTTTTTTGGTGGAATCTTTAGGGTTTTCTACATATAAAATCATATCATCTGTGAACTGAGATAATTGTGCTTCTTCTTTCTGATTTGGATGCCTTTTATCTCTTTTGCTTGCCTGATTGCTGTAGCTAGGACTTCCAGTACTATGTTGAATAGAAGTGGTAAGAGTAGGCATCCTTGCCTTATTCCTGATCTTAGAGGAAGAGCTTTCTGTTTTTTACTTTTAGTAGGATTAACTGTGGGCTTTTCTTATATAGCCTTTATTATGTTGATGATTTTTTCTTTTAATCCTAGTTTTAAAATTATTTTTATCATGAGGCAGTGTTGAACTTTGTCAAATGCTTTTTCTGCTTCTGTTGATGATCATGTGATCTTTATCTTTCACTCTGTTAATGTGGTGTATCACACTGATTGATTTTTGTGTGTTGAACCATCCTTGCATCCCAGGGATAAATCCCACTTGGTCATGGCATGTGATCCTTTCAGTGTGCTATTAACTTTGGCTTGCTAGTATTTTGTTGAGGATTTTTACATCTGTATTCGTCAGGGCTGTTGGCCTGAGGTTTTCTTTTCTTGTGATGTATCTGGCTTTGGTATCAGGATAACACTGGCTTCATAAAATGAGTTTGAAGTATTTCCTTCTCTTTAATTTTTCGAAAAAGCTTGAGAAGGAGTGGCATTAATCCTTCTTTAAATGTCTGGTAGAATTCTCCAGTGAAGCCATCTGGCCCTGGGATTTTCTTTCTTGGGAAATTTTTGATAACTGATTCAGTCTCCATGTTCATTATTGGACTGTTCATATTTCCTATTTCTTCATGACTCAGTCTTGGTAGGTTGTATGTTTCTAGGAATTTATCTATTTCTTCTAGGTTACCCAACTTGTTGGCCTATAATTGTTCATAGTTTTCTCATAATCTTTTTATTTCTGTGACATCAGTTATAATGTCTCCTGTTTCATTACTGATTTTACTTATTTGAGTCTTCTCTCTCTTTTTGTTAGTCTAGCTAAATATTTGTCAATTTTGTTGGTCTTTTCAAAAAACCAACTCAGTTTCATTGCTTTTTAAAATTGTTTTTCTATTCTCTATTTTGTTTATTTCCACTCTAATCTTTATCATCTTCTTTCTTCTGCTAACTCTGGGCTTACACTTCTAATTCTTTGAAGTGTAAGGTTAGATTGTTTACTTGAGACCTTTCTTCTTTTTTAATGTAGGCATTTACTACTATAAAATTCCCTCTTCATACTCCTTTTGCTACATTCCGTAAGTTTTGGTACGTTTTCATTTTTATTTGTCTCAAGATATTTTCTAATCCCTTTTGATTTCTTCTTTGACCCATTGGTTGTTCAAGAGTGTGTTGTTTAACTTCCACATATTTGTGAATTTTCCAGTTTTTCTTCTACTGTTGATTTCTAGTTTAATTCCATTGTGGTCAGAAAAGATACTTGGTATGATTTTAGTCTTCTTAAATTTGTTAACACTTGTTTTGTGGCCTAATACGTGATCTGTCCTGGAGGATGTTCCATGTGCACTTGAGAAGAATATACGTTGTGCTCTTGTTGGGTGGAATGTTCTGTATATGTTTGTTAGGTCCATTTGCAATATAGTGTTGTTCAAGTCCTTTGTTTCTTTGTCCTTTCTCTAGATGTTCTATCCATTACTGAAAGTGGGTTATTGAAACCTCATACTGTCATTGTGTTGCTGTTTGTTTCTCCCTTAAGTTCTGTCCATGTTTACTTCATATGCTCTGATGTTGGTGCATGTATGTTTATAGTTGTTATGTCTTCCTGGTGAATTGACCCTTTTACCATTAGATAATGTTCTTTGTCTCTTGTGATAGTTTATTTTTTTTAAAGATTTTTTGATGTGGACCATTTTTTAAAGTTGTTATTGAATTTGTTACAATATTTCTTCTGTTTTATGTGTTTGGTTTTTTGGCCCCAAGGCATGTGGGATCTTAGCTCCCTGACCAGTGATCGAACCCTCACCCCCTGCATTGGAAGGCAATGTCTTAACCACTGGACCTCCAGGGAAGTCCCATCTTGTGACAGTTTTTGACTTAAAGTCTATTTTGTCTTTATAAGTGTAGCTACTGTCCTTTCTTTTGGTTACCATTTGCAGTGAATATCTTTTTCTCTCCTTTCACTTTCAGCTTATGTGTGTTCTCAAATCTAAAGTGAGTCCCTTGTAGTTAGCATATAGTTGGATCTTATTTTTTTAATCCATTCAGCCACTCTGTGTTTTTTTATTGAGGAGTTTAATCTATTTACATTTATAGGAATTACTGATAGGGAAGATCTTACCATTACATTTTTTTAAATAAATTTATTTATTTTATTTATTTTATTTTTGGCTGTGTTGGGTCTTCATTGCTGTACACGTGCTTTCTCTAGTTGCAGTGAGCGGGGGCTAGGCTACTCTTTGTTGTGGTGCACGGGCTTCTCACTGCGGTGGCTTCTCTTGTTGTGGAGCACAGGCCCTAGGTGCACAGGCTTCAGTAGTTGTGGCTTGTGGGTTCTAGAGCGCAGGCTCAGTAGTTGTGGCGCATGGGCTTAGTTGCTCCACGGCACATGGGATCTTCCTGGACTAGGGCTCAAACCCATGTCCCCTGCATTAGCAGGCAGATTCTTAACCACTGTGCCGCCAGAGAAGCCCCCTTACCATTACATTTTTTTAATTGTTTTCTGTCAGTCTTGTAATTTTTTTAACCCTCTTTTTCTTTCTAGCTCTCTTCTTTGTTTTTTGTAATGACATGCTTTTATTCCTTTCTCACTTTCTTTTGTCTCTCTTCCATATGTATTTTCTTTGTTGTTACCATGGGACTTACATTAAACGTATTATAGTTATAGTAATCTATTTTAAGCTGATAACCAAGGCCACTTTTAATCTTGGCACAGTTTTTAGGAATAAGGTACAACAAATGGATTTTTTTAACTTTCTCATTTTAATTACTTTAATGGAATTAACTAGAATTAGTGCATGCATATTTTATGAGCCTAATGCAACTAAATCCCAGTGGTATTTTTTTAAAACTTGATAAAGTGATTCTGACATTCATCTGGAAGCATAAAGGGTTAGACTATCCAAGAAGTTTTTGAAAATAAATAATAAAGGAGGACTGGTACTATTAAATATAAAACATTAAATCTACAGTAGCAAAGCTATGTGTTACTGGCACAAGAAAAGGAGTGGGATGAGATGGGATGGGATGGGATAGGGTAGAATAGAATGCCCAAATCATTGTATAGGGTGAATTGTTCAATAAATATTATTAGTATATTTGACTAATCTTTTGGGGGGAAAAGGTAGATTCATATATCCTACTGTGTACCAGAATAAACAGGTAAAACCGATAAAACAGATAAAATCTTTACTTTAAAAGATATTTACTTTAAACTAAAAAAGAACTAGAAGAAAATATAAGTGAATAGTATATTGTATTAGGTTGGGAAGGAATCATTTGAAAAATGGTTAGGTTTGACTTCCTAAAAACTAAAACTTCTGCACATACATAACTACTATTTTAAAAAAGTAGAAGGCTGAAAACAAACTGATGCAATTTCCAATGTACAGAACAGTCCAAGAATTATGTCTCTAATATGTGACAAAGGAACACTTATAAGTCAAAGAAAAAATATAGAAAAATAGGCAAAAATATATAAGCACAGTTTTCAAAAGAAGATATAGAAATGACCAAAAAGTATATGAGAGGGACTTCCCTGGAGGTGCAGTGGTTAAGAATCTGCCTGCCAATGCAGGGGACATGGGTTCAAGCCCTGGTCCGGGAAGATCCCACATGCCGTGGAGCAGCTAAGCCCGTGCACCACAACTACTGAGCCTGCACTGTAAAACCTGTAAGCCACAGCTACTGAGCCTGCACGCCACAACTACTGAAGCCCGCGCGCTTAGAGCCTGTGCTCCACGACAAGAGAAGCTACCGCAATGGGAAGCCCATGCACTGCAATGAAGAGTAGCCCCTGCTCACCACAACTAGAGAAAGCCCGCGTGCAACAACGAAGACCCAATGCAGGCAAAAATAAATAAATAAAATTATTTTTAAAAAAAGTATATGCGAGATTGTAGAACTTGGGTGGCAATCCAAGAAATGCAAATTAAAGCAACAGCAAGTTACCATTTTCACCTTTCCGCTTGGCAAAGGCCAATTAAAGTCTCAGAGTTTGCACAGCCTAAGTGGAACACCCCATGAGGGGGTACGCATACACACTGCCTCTCTAAGTGGCAGATTGTCCATAGATATCAAGAGGCTTAACATTTTTTTCAAAGACTTTGGCCTTTGAAAAGCAGTTACACTACTAGGTATTTCTTCTAAGGGATAAATCAGATGTGCACATAAAATTAGGTATGCTATGCTCACTGCCATATTATTTTTGATGATTTAATTTTTTACTTATAATGCATGATATACAGTATGCAATTATTAGTTTAATACATGATACACAATCCAAAGGATACTAAAGAGAATAGAGTGAAAAGTAATTCTCCCTCCCTTCTGGTGTGTCCTCCATTCGTCTCCCATGGGGCAACAGTTACTTATAGAGATACTTTTTGCACATATAAGGATATGCACACGCTTGTGCATTCTATTTTGTTAATTTATTTGATTTTGTATTTGAAGGTTGATGGTAGTACACTATATGTTCCAATGTCCTTGCTTTTCTCATTTAATGTATCTCAGAATGTGCTCCATTATCAGTAGGCAATATAAAGCAGAGGTTAAGAGCCCAGACTACTTGGATTTGAATAAAGTCTACTACTTACTAGCTGTGTCATCTTGGGCAGGTTTCTTAACTTCTCTGGGACTTAGTTTCCTCATCTATAAAATGAATATAATAGTAGTCCTAACCTCATAAGATTACTGAAAGGATTAAATGAACCAATGTATGTAAAGTGCATAGAATAGTGCCTGGTACATCTTAGGTAAGATAAGTGTTGGCTGTTATCAGTGCACAGGGAGCTGCAGCCTTCTTTTTCACAGCTGTATAATATTCCACACCAGGGATAGATAGATAGATAGATAGATATAGATAGATGTATAATATTTGGTCCCACATTGATAAACAACTAGTTTGTGCTGAGGTCAGCATTGCTGTTGCAAGCAAATTGCAGTATTATGACACAGTTTGAAGGAAACAACATAAATGTCCAAAGTTAGTTTAATTTTGACACAGCGCACATCCATACAGTGGAATCCAATACAACCAACCAAAATAAGGTTATAGAAGGATATCTGATGAAATGTGAAAATGTTCACATATTAAGTAGAAACAAACATTTTAAATATTTACTCAGTTTTTTCCACTATAAACATGATGTAGATTGTAGACATTGAGAAGCAATAAAAAAAAGTATAAAGAAAAATAATAATTAACCTAGTCCTACGATCCAGAGATTGCTGTGCTTACTTAACATCCTGGTGAACTTCACATAATCTCTCTTTCAGAAAACTTGCATTCATTACTTTATAGGAAGTAGGAGTCGCCATCTTTGCTAAACATGGCAGGGAGCTGTGAGTTGGGCTCCCCAGATGAGGGTTGGCCATGTGTGGGTGGCACAGATTAAAGCCCTTTGGAAGAGGGAGGCTCACTGGGGGCAAGAGGGCTTCCCAGGAAAGACATGCTGCTTGGCTGAGCGTGCTCTTAAAGTTCCTTTTTATCAAATCAGTCGTTTTCATTGTTCTGTGTTTCCTTTCACACATTCATTCGTTCAATAAACATTTGTATGTCAGGCCTATTTTGTACTATCGTGTTTCTAGATCTTAAGGACTGAGACATGAACAAGATACGTTCCAAGCCAGTACCCCTGGAGCCTACCTTCCCCAGCTTGTCCAGAAGCACATGACAAAGTTACAGACATCGGGCAGCACAGTGTCTGAGGTGACCCGCCTGACCACAAATGCTTCCCCACATGTCTTCATAATGGTCATTTCTTGTGGCTGCACAGTATTCACTCCAGTCGCTGTGCACTGATTTAACTAAGCACCCCGCTTTGTTGGACGGTCAGATTACCAGCATAAACACCTCGTGGTCTTTGACACATCACTCACCTACTTGTCATATGGACTGTTCCAGTTTACAGAGTTACCAGCAATGTGTGAGTGAATGGGCCCAGGCCGTCAAAGCCTTACCACCATTGGCTATATGTTTTTATTTTTATCATTTCTGCTTATTTTTTAGGTCCAAAACTGGACCTCGTTGTTTAAACATTCATTTATTTGATTACTGTTAAATTTTAACCTTTGCTTCCTCTAAATAAGTGCGTCATCTGTTTAAATCCTTTGTTCCGTTACTTATTTTGGCTCTCAGTGTGAAAAACAGATTCTGTATAGTGATGGTTAAGAGCTCAGATTCTAGACCCACACAGACCCGGTTTATCTCCAGCCCTGCTACTTCGGAGCTGTGTGACGTGGGGCACAGGGGTTTGGGGAAGTGCTGAGGCCAGGAAAGGCATTCCCAGCCGAGGGGCTCTCCTGGGAAGCTGAGTCACAGAGTTTGGTGGCCTGGGTACATTCGGGGGACAGCAAAACAGCCACTGTGTCTGGCTTCATCTAATAGGGTTGCCGGGAGTATCACTGGTTCATTTTGGAGTTTTCAGAAGTGTGGTATTTTGAGTGAAGGCAGGTGGCATAAGGCTTCATATTCAGTTTCTCCCTGGAAACAAAACCCAAACCCATCAAGTGCTGGGGAGAGGCAGGGAAGGGTGGTAGGAAGGCCGGGAGCTCTGCAGCCAGGCTGCTCTGACTTTGAACCCCAGCACCCTCACTGCACAGTTATATGTACTCCTGGTCTTGTCTTCTCATTGGAAAATGGCACTGCACATCATGAAGGCCACAAGTGATTTATGTCAGGGACCTCACACAAACAAGGCACTCAACTAACGTGGGCTGTTACGAACCAACTGTGAATGGGGAAGCTCATCCTTCCATCTCAGAGGATGAGATTAGGATTTCTCCTGCCCAGTTTTTAGCCATCAACCCTTACGGGCCCTCCCCTTGATGTCTCACTGCTGGAGGAACCACTGCCAGTTACAGGCTGCACAAGGGATAAGAGCTTCCAAAGGTACATTTCTTTCACAGAGTGGCGGGTGGAATTCCCTGAGCAAATCGATCACTTGGGAAGAAAGTAGGGACTGATGGGACATCTTGAAAAGTGACTAAGTCCTTTTCCTAGGAGGAAAGGATGTTTGGATTCTCAGCAGCTACATCTGCTTTTGAACTCTGTGCGGTCTGTGCCCTGGCCTCTCCCCACCCCCCAACCCCCCCTTTTATTCAAACAGGGGAAAGTTGTGTTTGTTGACAACTGTTTCAGGGTGGGAAAGGAATGTAATGTATGCATAGACTGCCCAGAATTTCCTGTTAGACACCCATTCCAAACCTCGGCCCTGGGATGCATTCCAGAGATTGCAGCCCAGTTCTGGAAGAGAAGAAATGGTGCATTCATTTAAAAGCTGACCCTCAGAGGAACTCCCCCTCCTCCCTTAAAAAAAGGTGTTTAGCATTTTCTGTGGTAAAGTGGTTGTGAATTCAGCTGTACGGTCTCTTCAGGGTTGTAATGCGCTCTGACATCCCCATGTACGGAGAAATAGCCTACTTTGGGAAACTTTGGTGTCCAGTTTTGCAGCTATAACAGCATTGGTGTCCACATGTTTTTAATGTTCTGCTGTAAATACGTGGATGACACAAATCTGCTACGCAATACCTTTCTCGCTTCTGCTCGTGGCATGAAAGAAGCTGGTTCTGATGGCAGGTTTTGGTGCTATGACACATTAGCAGTAGACTTCATGTGTTAAGTCAGTTTTCTCCTGGAAATTCTGTTACTCGGGGTCTTTGGTAGTCTGGACCCTGTGTCGGCATGTAGGCTGGCTTGGCATTGTGGAAATGAAAGGTAAACCTTGTTCTCTATAGCTGCCAAGATGCAGTTTCTTCACTTGAATGATTGGGGGTGGAGTCATAGTTGGTAGCAAACATTTCCACCTATGTTTCAGCTACTTTCATCTTGACCCTGAAGCACTCCTTGGTTCTATAGAGATGGGGGAGGGGGTCGCCGGGAGTTCGAGCTCAGATCAGAGATAAGGACGGATGGGTGGGTGGGGTGCTCACATAGGAGAGTGTGCAAAGCTCTGAATCAGTGTAGACCCCAGAGGTTGTGATCCTGCAACCAGGGATTCAGGACGGTTCCTAAGCCTCTCCACACCTGGAATCAAAACCAGGTCAGAATTGTCAAAGGGCAGTGGGCAGCTATCACACTAACTAGGAAACGCTGGCTTTGGGGTCAACATTTCCATTTCTGGATACAGAAGGGAACCAGTCAGGTCAGGAAGTAAGTATAAGAGGATGATCAGAAATGCCCCTCTCGGCCTGTCATACCAACCCACTGTGGGTTCCGTTGTGCCTTCCGTCTGTTGGCATAAACACAGTCCTCTTGTCCCAGTGAAGGGCCAAACCCCACCGTCAGCCTTGGTGGTCTTTCTCCAAGACTTTCCATGTTTTTAACTACAACACTTTATTTCTAACCATATTTCATGTAAGATTTCTTCAAAAAGGCCTGAATCCTAGGGTTTAAGTTTCACATGTAGAGCTGCTTCTTACTTGTTTACTTTCTAACATTATTATTATTATACAAAGAAACCTTCACTAGATAGGAGGTAGAGTTTGAAAGAGCTACTTCAAGTTCTAAGTTTAGAATTCACATAACCAGAACCAAAATGGGTCTGCCTACGTGTTTTCTCCTAAAGCCAGGCTGTTTTTGTGAGGACTGTTGTCTGGATACAGTCACTAACTTCTGTTCACAGTGAGACACTGCACTGGGCCTAAACCAATCATCAGTTTTTGTTGCTATATCTTAAGCTGCTGATAGATTTTTCTCTCTTACACAAACATACATGGTTTTGCTGCATCCACACAACAACCCTGTGGGGGTAGGTGTTATGATTCCCCTGTTACCTGTGTGGCTTAGGTAGATGAATTCACACTGGCGAACAGAAGGCAGGGTAATTCTATGTAAATGTAATTCTAAAGCCCGTTTTCTTTCCATGTAACTTGTATTTAAAGTCAGTTTTCATGGCTTCCCTGGTGGCGCACTGGTTAAGAATCTGCCTGCCAATGCAGGGGACACGGGTTCGAGCCCTGGTCCGGGAAGATCCCACATGCTGCGGAGCAACTAAGCCCATGCGCCACAACTACTGAGCCCGCGAACCACAACTACTGAACCCGCGTGCCACAAGTACAGAAGCCCATGCGCCTAGAGCCCGTGCTCCGCAACAAGAGAAGCCACTGCAATGAGAAGCCTGCGCACTGCAACAAAGAGTAGCCCCCGCTCGCCTCAACTAGAGAAAAGCCCACGTGCAGCAACAAACACCCAGTGCAGCCAAAAATAAAATAAATAAATTTTAAAAATAAATAAATAAAGTCAGTTTTCAAATAAGAAATTCCATTCTAGGCATGTTACATAAAAGAGGCCACATCTGTGATTTTTAAACATCCTGGAAATCTGTGATGTATATAGATAGCTTACATTAGTCATAATCTAAAATTTAAACTCAGTAGTTCCAGTTACACAAGTCAAACCATGACGTGTGTGGTACAGATCTGATTACGTCATTCCCCAGGTCCATAGAATTAAATCCAGACTCATCACCATGGTTTACAAGGCCCTTGCTGTCATCATCCCCATCTCATAACACCTCGCCTCTTTGATTTTTCAAATATTTCATGCTCCCTCTCACTTCAGGGCCTTTACACGTTGCTGTTTCCCTACTTCCCTGACCCCTCCAACAATTTTTTTTTTTTTTGCGGTACGCGGGCCTCTCACTGTTGTGGCCCCTCCCGTTGCGGAGCACAGGCTCCAGACGCACAAGGCTCAGCGGCCATGGCTCACGGGCCCAGCTGCTCCGCAGGATGCGGGCTCCTCCCGGACTGGGGCACGAACTCGTGTCCCCTGCATCGGCAGGCGGACTCTCAACCACTGCGCCACCAGGGAAGCCTCCCACCTCCAACAGTTTTATACAACTTCAGCCCAGTTGTCAGACTACTTTCTTCTAAGAAGTCACTCCTACCCACCCCCTGCCAAATACGGACTTTGTGCCCTTCTCTGGGCCCCAGCAGCGCCCTGTGCTACCCCATCATAAGGAGACTCATACTGTATTAGAATTGCTTGTTCTCGTGTCTCTCCTCCTAGGCGTGCGCGTCGTGAGGTAGGGACGGTGCCTGTGTGATTTATCAGCGTCTCTGCACTGCCTCGCCCAGGAGCTCACATTTTCAGGGATAATCCTTTCCATTGCAGATAGCATAAACCCAATTCGTATTGGCTTCAAAGAAAAAGAGATTCACATAACTGAAAACGCCAGAAAGATCTGGTTTACTGAAATCAAGTCAGAGATCTGCCCCTCTTCACATCTCAGTTTGGGCTCACGTGATCAGTCAGGTAGGTGCTGCTCGCTTGGTGGCCAGGATGGCCGCTGGTGGCTCCAGGCTTACATCCTGCCAGCTTAGCAAACCAGCAAAAAGAGAACGTTTCCTCCAATAGCCGTAACATGAATCCAGGGGCCGACTTTCCTCGGCCCAGCTTGGGTCATGCGCCCATCTCTAAGCCAATCACATGGCTTTTATTGGCCAGGCTTTGGTAATGGACTGAGAGTTGGTGAGGTGAGAGTGGTGGAACTTTTACCAGAGGATGGGAAATGGATCTTGGCAGGCAAAAATGTCACACGTCTACTACACTCCCCATCGGCAGCTGGTGCTTTGAAGATACTGGTCCTTGCTGCTGGACCAGCAGTCTGCCAAGAGAGACCAGGGAGGTATTGAGGAGGCTTCCTGTCTCACCTTTAGGACTGAAGACTCAAGGAAGGCAGCCATCTCTGCACTCATGTTAGCCGCCCCATTCATAGGCCCTCTCTAAGCCCCTCATCTGCTGTGCTGGAGGATGGGAGGTCCCCAGCCATTGAAGGAGAACGGTGGCGGGGGGGGGGGTGTATGAGTGGGAAGCGGGTTGTTCATCTGCTGGCTGCAGTGACATCAAGTACAGGGACAAAGAGAGAGGCATTAGCTCCCAGGGTGTATCGAGGAAAACCGGGCCACGTGTCTTTGTCCTCAACGTCACACACTCCCCACATGGTCAGAGGGCTCCAGACACATGGGTGAGGCCCATGCCCAACGTCTCCAGCTCTTCACAACCCTTCCCAGGGTTTCTGCTCCACGCAGGCCTGCTCAGAAAAATGGGGGAAGTCTTAGGATCACCCCATCTGCCCCTGCCGGGGATCTCCCCATCCTACCCTGTAGGATGCCATTTTCATGGGCCAGCCATCTGTGTGGAGAGAAGGGCAGCTGCTGGGACCAGCCACAGGCATGTCTTCATTAGCAGGACTGAGGAAGAAGAAGAGTTCCCTCTGATGGGCCTGCGCTCTCAGAGCTGGGGGGCAATGACAGCATACAGTGGCCCAGTAGGGGAGCCTGCAGGAGAGCCACGATGGGTCTGTTGGCCTCCTTGCCTGGTGCTCATGCAGTCCTCCTCCCCCGGGAGGGTGCTCCCTTTTGGTGCACAGCATGGGGCGAGGAGCCCCTGGATCAGATGCAGACGGGGCAGGGGCAGAGCTCAGCAGAGGAGGGTTGAGCAAGTGGGCAGGAGAGAGTGGATGCTTCCTCCCCTCATCTTGAAAGCAGTATTCTTTTTCTAAGGGGAAGCAGGTAAACAGTGCCCAACAGCATTCATCTGGACGCTTCACCCCTCCCTGCATTTTCTTTCCTCATCTCTGCCTCTCCAGGTTTTAGAGCAGTTGAGTAGAATCACTTCTGAGATTTTTCTAGTTTTGCTTTCTGAATTACAGTTTAAGTAACCAAGGTCTGTTATAGTAAGTTATGCCTCCTAGTTGTCAGACGGCAGGGAACAAATGTGGACCCACGGGATCCAGCCTTTGATCCGGGATTTACCAGCAGAACCCCTACTCCTTTACGAAGCACAAGCTCTTCAGAAACTAATGATAATAATAAGAGCTGACATTTATGAAGTGCTTACCCTGTGCTGGGTCCTGTTCTGTGTACTTTATACGAACTCATTTAATTCTCACAACAAGCCTATTGTTTCTATTTTACAGATAAGGAAACTGAAGCACAAAGAAGTCATATAACTTAGGTCCGGTAACATTTACTGGTCGAGCCAACACCTAGGAGGCTGACTTCAGAGGCCACATTACAACCACCAGTCTCCTCACTTGTTGGGCTACACCTCGGTGGGTCATGTCAATGATTAATTATAGGACACAGAATCAGCAGCAGCGAAACAAGTTCTGCCGCTATTGTAGTTGTCCGGGGACAGAATGATGAGGGCCTCAGCTGGGATATGAAAGGGACAGGGCATTGTTGAGGACAGATTTAAGAACCACCAAGGATATCAAAACCAACAACTTAATGAGAGGGGGAAGGGTAGATGTTTAGACTCGGAGATTGATGCCCCAGGTGACGAGGGGACCTGCTGGGTGAAGCACTCCTAGGAGGCATCCGGAGGAGATGTCCATCCGGCAGGCAGGTGGATAAACTGGTCTGGAAGTTGGGAGAGAGGAATGGGCTGAAGATGTAGCCCAGACAGACATTTATTTGGGAGTTCAGTGGCCAAGGACCAAATCCCTTCCACTGGGACAGGCTTCCTTCAAGGGGTTGGGCTTTGAACCAGCCCCTGAAGAACAGGAATGTTCTCAGAAGTGGGGTATAAGGAGAGGAGGAGTGGGGGGTAGGATGTCAGCGTGATGCGGCGTCTACCATGAGGAGGAAACCGGACATGAGGTGCACAGGTGTGGACGTGGATAGGAGCAGGAAGATGATCAGGGAAAGCAACAGAAAACTTCAGAATAATTTTTGATGATGTTTTCCTCCTAAATCTGATAAAACATGGAAATCTTTATGAAATGTTCGAGACTGATGTTCAAAGTTCCTACTCTCTCCTTTACTCCTCCAAAGTATTCTTAAAACCAGTGTAACTGGAAGATGTACATATTAAACTGATTTTCATACCCTACTGTTACAATTCTGATAAAGACCTTCTTCTGGCTCCCTGGGCCACCAGGGAGCCTCTCGTGTTATCAGTAGGGACATTCAAAGGGGCGAGTGAGGCCAGGTGGTGAGAGGCTGGGTGGGCTGCCAGCCGGGAAAGCCAGTGGGAGCACGCTGCTGGGGCAGATCATGGACTCGGTGCCCTCTGTTCACGTGGGCCCCTCTGGTTTGGGTTGGTGGGCATGTTCCATCCCGGCAATGTCACGGTCCGGGGCTGAGCCTGGGCCGCCACAGCAGTGACATTTACCTCCTGCAAGGCTTATGACGCTGCTCTTGCCTCATTTTGCCTTTCACAGGCATGGAGTGGAAAGCGGAGGAATAGATGTAAGGGTTTGGGTTTGGGCGTAGGATATGGTTTCTCCTGAGCTTTACAGAGCTGCTGAAAGAAAGCTTAACGAGACTGTTTTCTTTCCCCATTGTTAGAGTAAAATGTAATGACCATAAAACATTGGGGAAATATAGAAGGAAGAGGTGTAAATACCCAGAGTGTGACAATTACTGTTAACATCGCGATATATTTTTGCCGATCTTTTCTCTACTACAATCTCTTTTCATTTGTTTTTGCACAGTTATGATCAAGTCAGATAATACAATTATTTATCTTGCTTTTTTGATCTAATGTTATAAACATTTGTCCATTAAAACATAGATGTTGGGCTTCCCTGGTGGCGCAGTGGCTGGGAGTCCGCCTGCCGATGCAGGGGACACGGGTTCGTGTCCCGGTGCGGGAGGATCCCACGTGCCGCGGAGCGGCTGGCCGCTGAGCCGCTGAGCCTGCGCGTCCAGAGCCTGTGCTCCGCAACAGGAGAGGCCACAGCAGTGAGAGGCCCGTGTACCGCAAAAAAACAAAAAAAAAACCATAGATGTTGATTTCGTGTATCAACTGAAACCCTTTTACCAGTTTATGAGTAAATCAAGGGCCTTCTGGATTGTAGCTGGTGGAGAGGCAGCAGCTGGGGTGGAAGGCAGCAGGGTCATGAGACCCATACAGCCCACCTTGACCTTTCAGGAACAGTGAGTGCCGTGGGCAGGGTGGGCTCATGCTGGTCCTGAGGAAATCCAGCCATTTCCCCAGCTAGCCTGCTTTTGAGAGCACCAGCCCAACCCAAGGGTAGATTAGAAGATTCGAAAGCCCCCAGCTGCCTGGAGGTTCCTACGGGCCCTAGTAGTGACCTTATTTAACAGCAAGATGCCTGGACCCTCCCACAGCCATGAGCTGCTTCACCTCTTCCTACGTAGACGGGGGAATGGAGTGAGCTGCCATTGTCAGGGGTGATGGCCTCCCAAGTGACCTGAGCAAATAGTGACCCTGCAGCCCTCTTTGTGGCTGCCACATGGCAAGTAATCATATGGTGGAATTATAAGTAGCTCCCTGGCTCCATGGTCAGGATTTTTTTTAGCACATAAGTTAGCTTGTTAATTTGTTAGTTAGTTATGGGGAAGATTTATGTGACCCAAGGATGAAAACAGGATCCGGGAAAGTGCGTTTTTTGCAGAGCTTTTTACTGCCCGGCCTGGGTTTTGATGGCTCAGTGTCACCAAGACATGAACAAACAGCTTGTTTACTTGCAGAGAAATGTGCTCTCAGCCGGGGAAGAGACAGTTTTTTCTTCCTCTGACTAAATTATCTGAGTGAGGCATAAAAAACTAAAACACCCAAAGTAACAACAAAACAGCTTAACCAATCATTTATATTAAATATGAGCTTATGGCAGTGCTTTTCTCTCCGTTTGGCACGTTCCCTCCTTCTTAATCTGACCTGAGTTGTTTCAGAATTGTCTTCAGTGTGGTGCATGGGGAAAGCATGCGCTCTGGAAACTGGCCCACTTGGGTTTGAATCTGGGCACGTGCAATTACTAGCTGTATATTCTCAGCAGTTAGATGGAAGCAATCACACCTATCTCCTTGGGTAGCTGTGAGGATGACATGAGATGAGGATTGTAAAGTACTAGAACCCAGAGGGCTGGCCCCAGGAAACAGTGGTCACTGTCGCTGCCACCACTGCTGTGTGGGAGGCCTCTGTGCCTGGTGGTCCCCTTGGTCTGGTCTGGCCGGACGAGTGGGGCCTGAAATGAGAAGACGGGTGCCCTGTGACATGAACCTAAGGATTCATAAGGAAAAAGAAACAGCCAGCTTTTCCAGAGATTTATGGTTCTAAAGATCATCTTTAATTAATGAAGGTTTTTGTTTGGTTGGTTGGTTGGTTTTTGCCTGTGCTAGGCAGCTTGCGGCATCTTAGTTCCCTGACCAGGGATCGAACCCAGGACCCGGCAGTGAAAGTGTGCCAAGTCTTAACCACTGGACCGCCAGGGAATTCCCAGCAATTATCTTAAATTCACACTTCCTGGGCCATTTGCCTAAACCCAGGCTAAAGACCATCCAGCCTGTGAAGCTGCTGGCAAAACAGCCTTTCAGTCCTTTTTCAGAATTTCTGAATGCATTTGGTTTTGCTGCTGGCAGAAGGGTACCTGCAGACTTTCAGCAAAGGTTTTGTGATCTCTTGAGAGGGTAGGTGCTATACAAATCCCTCAAGTGTACAAAGAGGAATCGTGCCAGAATTGCTTTGTGGGAGAGACGGACTCCAACAGTTATCATGCGAACTTAATAATTTCCTACAGTGGCGATCTTCCCATCAACCCCAAGCATGGTCCCTGTGCCCGTAGCCTGTACCCAGACGTGGTATGTGGTGGGACTGCATTCCCAGGGCTAAATGCTCCTGCACCTCCAAATTGTCAGCCTCCTCCCCTGAGGTGTGTTTCTCATCTGTACTAACTTTTGTCTTTTATTTCTGACTTGTGGCGACTTGTCTTGAGCCCTGCATAACAGAAAGGATCCATCCCTCCCTCCGGAGCCTCAATCCAGGACAGGCCAGGGAATGAGTCAGTGGCACAGTATTGCCCTGGGTCTCGTGAAGATAGGCTTTGCCCTGGCCAGCCCTGATGTTCTGTCCCACCTCTCCTGCTGTTTCTATTTTAAGTGTGATGGAAGCCTCCACCCCTGAGCTCTGTGGGTCCAGGCTCCTATCAACTTCTTGACAAATGGCAGAGTTTAAGAAGAGGGCTGCTTTGTGCCTTCACACATCTTATTTCTTAACCCATGAAGTTAATTGTTTCCATGGTGAGCAGGGAGTGTCCAAGAACCCAGTTTCAATGTGACTCTTCCTTGGTACCCTTCACAGAGAAATGCTTCTCAGCGAGGGACAAGTCTGATTTGTGCCTGCAAGGATCTATGTTTTGAAGTAGCACTTGTGCAGGGTTGGAAGACTTTATCTGCTGGTCTCAGGAAGGCAGATGGCCCCGGGGATGGGTCAGCTAATGAGCAAGCAGCCCCCACTGGGCCGAGATTAGGGGAATTCTGTCCAGCCAGCAGGACTGGACTCCATCGACCGTCTGGCCCTCTAGGAGTCACGTAACAGTCTTTTAGAGGAACTTCCTGACTCCCCTGGTCTTCTGGTCCTGAGTTGGTCTCCACACGTCAGGGCTCTGGGGCGGCTGCACGTTCGAGTTTTCCCATAGTATTACAGTTGGCCACGCTGTGCTTTGTTTCTCTTCCCAGCATCCCAGTGCAACGTCAGCCTGAAGAAGCAGAGGAGCCGCAGCATCCTCAGCTCCTTCTTCTGTTGCTTCCGTGATTACAATGTGGACGCTCCGCCGGGCAGCAGCCCTGGTGTTCTTCCGCCGCTGGTGGAGGAGAACGGCGGGCTTCAGAAGGTCAGTGCCGACGCAGCAGCCCCGGTGTTCTTCCGCCACCGCGCGTCTGTCCCGTCCTTGACGAGCATGCTTAGTCAGAATCTGTGACAGTATGTGCGCAGCCATTTACTTAAAGGTTTGAAATTACCAAAAAAGCCATCTTTTCTGTTACAGGATATGTCAGTCATTCCCATGTAGCAACTGAAGAACATATTTGATGCGAGTTATAAGAGTCACTTCATATTTTTGTAACATTCTGTCATGGGGAGTTGTATGAAAGAGAGTTAAAGAACCAGGAGCAGACAAAGAAATGGAAAGACCAGAGGAGACACAGAGACTTGGAAAAAAGCCAATAATAAATATAAGTGAATTTAACTACCTCATTTAATAATAAACGTATTTGTTATATATTCTTTCATATGTGTCAAATAAAAAATTTTAAGTCAGATCATCACAATAGGTTAAAAAAGAACAAATTCTACTCATATGCTGTCTAACAGACATCATATTCAAAACAAAATGACTCAGAACAGTTAAAAGTAGGAGAATGAGCAAAAAGACATCACACAAGTATAAACAAAAAGAAAGGGCTTCCGTGGTGGCGCAGTGGTTGAGAGTCCGCCTGCCGATGCAGGGGACACGGGTTCGTGCCCCGGTCCAGGAAGATCCCACATGACGCGGAGCGCCTGGGCCCGTGAGCCATGGCCGCTGAGCCTGTGCGTCCGGAGCCTGTGCTCCGCAACGGGAGAGGCCACAACAGTGAGAGGCCCGCGTACCGCAAAAAAAAAAAAAAAAAAAAAAAGAAAGCAGGGATTATAATAGTAATCTCAGCTGAAAGAATTTCAGGTAAAAATCACTGAAAGAGACAAAGGAGATTATTCATTATCAAGGACACAAGAGTCATAAAACTTTATATCCCAAATAATGTAAGCAAAAGACATGAACTGACGTTTCATAAAATAAGAAACACAGGGCTTCCCTGGTGGCGCAGTGGTTGAGAGTCCGCCTGCCGATGCAGGGGACACGGGTGCGTGCCCCGGTTCGGGAGGATCCCACATGCCGCGGAGCGGCTGGGCCCATGAGTCATGGCCGCTGAGCCTGCGCGTCCGGAGCCTGTGCTCCGCAACGGGAGAGGCCACAGCAGTGAGAGGCCCGCATACAGCAAAAAAAATAAATAAATAAGAAACACAATTGGTCAGTAAACATGAAAAAATGTTCAGTATTGTTAGTAATCAAGGAAGTGAAAGCTAAAACAATGAGATGTCCTTTTCCATCTATCAAATTATCAAAAGATATTTTTTAAAATAATATTTGGGTTTGGCATGGGGGTAGTGAGAGAGAGAGTAGAGGATGTAAATTGGTTATTGGTAGGAGTGTGAATTGGTTACACCTTTCCGGAGAGAAATTTGGCAGTATGATCTCAAAACCTTAAAAATAGGGCTTCCCTGGTGGCGCAGCGGTTGAGAGTCCGCCTAACGGTGCAGGGGACGCGGGTTCGTGCCCCGGTCCGGGAAGATCCCACATGCCGCGGAGCGGCTGGGCCCGTGAGCCATGGCCGCTGAGCCTGCGCGTCCGGAGCCTGTGCTCTGCAGCAGGAGAGGCCACAGCGGTGAGAAGCCCGCGTACCGCAAAACAAAACAAAACAAAACAAAAAAACCCTTAAAAATATACCTATCTGTCCACCCAAGCAGTTCCTCCTTATTGACATGAGTATGGATGTGCAAAGATTTAACCATAAGATACTATCCAGCATAGATTATAATGTTGCAGAATTATAAGTGAGCCGATGATCGACAATAAACAATAAAAGACCTATACGGTAACCATACAATCAAGTAGTATGCAGCTATTAAAAATGATGTCTCATAGGGCTTCCCTGGTGGCGCAGTGGTTGAGAGTCTGCCTGCCAATGCAGGGGACACGGGTTCGTGCCCCGGTCCCGGAGGATCCCACATGCCGCGGAGCGGCTGGGCCCGTGAGTCATGGCCGCTGAGCCTGCGCATCCGGAGCCTGTGCTCCACAACGGGAGAGGCCACAACAGTGAGAGGCCCGCGTACCGCAAAAAAAAAAAAAAAAAAAAAAAAATGATGTCTCATAAATATTACTGATATAGGAAGATGTTCACAATATATCACTTAGGGGAAAAAAGGTTAAAATATAGTAGGCAAGTATATTTATAAGTATGTATATGGTCATAAGCACACATACACACACACACAGGCATTTACAAGACCAGAATGACATATGCCAAAATATGAAGAGATTATTTCAGACTTGTGGAATCTGTGTAAGATTTTCTCTTCTCCTCTGTGCCTTATTTCTTCTTCTTTTCCCAATTTTCACAGAAAAGCTTAATTAGAAAATAGATTAGATTAGAAAATAGATTATTTTAAAAGTGCATACGAACATAAGGCAGAGGATTCTGGGAAGACTACAGCTTGAGCATGTGGTTCTGACCATTTAAATTCCCTCTCTGGATAAACCCAGGTGAGCCTGCTGGTGGAGCCTGGGAAGTACATCAAGGCCTCCACTTTTCCTGACATCTCCAGGGGAAAGAGAGGGCACAGAATTCATTCTCTCTGACACTCAGTAAGAAGCAGGGAACCACATCAGCGGAAAATGCTTGCCTCTCTTGCAGTCCTGGGATGAAGACTTGAAATGTGAAGTCCTGTGAGGTCAACAAGCCAGCGGGAGCCTGTGGATCCCCTTGGAAAGGGCCTGCATTGCCCACTTAATGTGTGTGGTCCCTGGAGGGGCTGCACTGACGAGCTGAATTGCTTTCAGTCTAGTGCCCTGGAGGAGCCCAGTAGTACAGGGACTTTTTCACCTCTTTGTGCTTTGTCAACTTGGGCTCTGCTGGACCATGAAAACAGCTCTGCCTCACAGTGCTGGGCCTCGCAGTGTTCCCTCATTTACCACTGCTGAGGAGATTCCAAGTTGAAAATCTAGAATGTGAGACTCCCACTGAGGTAAAACTAATGGAAAAGGTAGAAGAAAATGATAGTTCAAGAAATGAATTTTTTTTTTGACCCTGCCTCACGGCATGTGGGATCTTAGTTCCCCGACCAGAGATCGAACCTGCGCCCCCTGCATTGGAAGCAAGGAGTCTTAACCACTGGACCACCAGGGAAGTTCCGAAATGAATTTTGAGTATACAAATAAATTTTAGAACTTAAAAAAAAATCCCTTGTTTTCTAAATACAAAAATTCAGTAAATGAACTGAGAAAAAAGAGTGGGAATGATCACTTCTGAGAACTGCATTAATGTTCCGGAGGAGCAAGTGGAAAAAATATCTTAACAATTCAGATCAAAAACACAGAGTCAGTAATTGTGAGAGGTGGGAAGAAACATCTAGGAGACCTAACATGCAAATAATAGGAATTCCAGGAAGAGAAAAAGTAATAGAAGAAAATTTTCTTGAGCTGAAAAAAAACCTTGGATGTGCAGATTGAGAGGATTTACCAAATCTGCAGCAGGATTAGTGGCAGCAAGAAAAGGAGCACATGTATGCCTAGATATATGCCATTGAAATTCTGAAATTTAAGTATAAAGGAAATCTTACAAGCTACTGGAACAAGATATTTTCAAAGAAAAGAGAATTATACTAGCACCAGACTTCTCGTCAGCAACACTGCAAGCCAGAAGACTGTGAAAAAATGTTTGCTACTGAGAGAAGAGTTACAAACCCAAAATTCTACATGTAACCAAGATAATCATTTATCTACTAAGGCAAAAGAAGTACATTTTCAGACATGGAATGATTCAGAAAGGGGACAAAAAAACAATCTGGGTGAGACTGATATTCAGTTATGATATAATTATAGAAAATGTAGGAATAAATACAATTATTAGGAACAGAACTGTGACGAGTAGCACAATTAGAAAATAGATCCTCAAAATTCACAGAGAGTGAAAGGGAAAATAAAAAGAATTGTGAACAAGCCATCAAAATTAAGGAAAGGAGGGACTTCCCTGGCCGTCCAATGGTCAAGACTCCTCACTTCCAATGCAGGGGGCACAGGTTCAATCCCTGGTCGGGGAACTAGGATCCTGCATGCCATGTGGTGCAGCCAAAAAGAAAAAAAAATTAAGGAAAGGGGAAAATAAATAACAATAAATAGGAACCTAACAAAGAGTAGGCATAAAACCAAGTTTAATGAACGAAATTCTCCTAACAAAAGACCAAGACTCTATCAGATTGGCATGACAAATTCAGATGGATGCTGTCTCCAAGAATACACCTGTATCAGATAGGAATGATTTTGGCAGCAAGTAAAAGAAAACTGACAAATAATAACTTAGCCAAATAGGAGATTCTTTTCCTCACGTATAAAACTTGATGCTGGCAGTTGCTGGATTTAGTTTAGATGCATGGTGATACCATCAGGGTCCCAAACGCTTTCTGTTCTTCTATCTTTTGATCTTTCTGCTCCACCGTTCTTGGAGTGTTTGCCTTCATCCTCATGCTTGTTGTTTACTATCATCTCAAAGTCACAGGCTTCGGATATCATATCCACATTTAAGAGAATACAAGAGGGAGGAGTAGCACTAGCCATGTCTGTCCGTTTTATGGAAATGCTTTCACAGAAAGTCCCAGGAAAGTCCTTCTGCTTATGTCTTATGGGCCAGAACTTTGTCACCTGGCTGCCCTCCAGCAGCAAGAGAGGCCTGAAAGGGGAAGGATTTATTCCTGCAGTTTCCTGCTGTCAACGAAATCAGACCTCTTTTCACAGAGGAGAAAAGAGGAATCACTACTGAGTAGATTTAGGGTCAGTGTGAGTTCAGTTATGCTGCAGTAACAACTCCAAATCTTCAGAGGCTTAACATAAGGAAAGTTAATTTTTCATTCATGCTACATGTTTATCATGGGTTGGCTGGGCCATCTGTTCTGTGCCAATGTCCAAAAGAAATATAGTGTGAGCCACATGTGTAATTTAACTTTTTCTAGCAGCCTCATTTTTTAGAATCTTTTTTAAAACTTGAGATTGATATTTTTAATTTTATTTTTTATTTGTTTGGCCATGCCATACGGCTTGTGAGATCCCAGTTTCCCAACCAGGGATCAAACCCAGGCCCTCGGCAGTGAAAGCACAGAGTCCTAACCACTGGACTGCCAGGGAATTCCTGAAATTGATTTTAATAAGAGATTTTTATTTAACCCAATATGTCCAAAATGTTATTTCAGCATGTAATCGATAGAAAAAATTATCAATGAGATAAAATTTACATTCTTTTATCTTACTAATTCTTCAAAATCTGATGCGTATTTTATACTTACAGCACATCTTAAATTTGGACTAGCCACATTTCATGTGCTCAACAGCTACATGTGACTAATAGCTACTGTTATTCTATTAGGTAACTCTATCTTATCCTCATTCATGGACCAGACTAAGGAGGGCCCATCTCTTTGCTTCCATGATTGTCACATCAGCAGAAGAGGAATGTGGTAAATCACATTGGCTCTTAAAATTTGCACTCAGAGGTAACAAGACTTATTTCAGCTTACATTTTATTGGCCAAAGCAATTCACATGATTACACCTAACTTCAAGGACTGTGGAAGTGTAATCCTACCATGTGCCCAGAAAGAAAACTGGAATTATTTGGTAAACAGTGCTAATGACTGTTACAGTATGCAGCTAATAGCTTTTGAGCCAGCATCTAACATACAGTGATACCCAAAAAAGGTAGAAAATAAAGAGATGGGCAAAATGTACAAAGCAGATCATAGAAAGCAAAAGTGGCGATTTTAGTATCAGACAAAACAGAATTCAAGGCCAAAAACATTAAACAAGAGAAAGAGGGACATTTTATGATAAAAGAACTAATACATGCAGTGTACAGTAGCCATAAACCTTTACATACCAATCAACAGTACAGCCAAATACATAGAAGAATATCATTTAAGCATGCTATAAAGCTGTCTTCTAAAAATAAACAGCAAACAACATAGGAAAATCATTGGAAGTTCTGGCTAATGTAATAAGATAAGAAAATGAAACAACTGATATAAATATGGAAAAGATAGAAAACCAGTTTTATTTGCAGATGGCATGATTATTTACAGTGAAATCCCAAAATACTACCAAAAAATGAGAATCACTAAAACGTTTTGATGTGGTGGCTCTTATTTCTTGAGAAGTGTGTTGTGTTTCTGAATAGGAAGACTTAAAATTTATACAGAAGAAAAAAAATGTCTAAGAACAGCTGAGAGGGCTTCCCTGGTGGCGCAGTGGTTAAGAGTCCACCTGCCAGTGCAGGGGACACGGGTTCGATCCCTGGTCCGGGAAGATCCCACACTCTGTAGAGCAACTGACCCCGTGCACCACAACTACTGAGCCTGCACTCTAGACCCCACGAACCACAGCTACTGAGCCCACGCGCCACAACTACTGAAGTCCGCGCACCTAGAGCCCGTGCTCTGCAACAAGAGAAGTCACCGCAATGTGAAGCCCACGCACCGCAATGAAGAATAACCGCTACTCGCCGCAACTAGAGAAAGCCTGTGCCCAGCCACGAAGACCCAACACAGCCAAAAATAAATAAATAAATTTTTAAAAAAAAGAACAGCTGAGAAATTTTTGGAAAAATACTAATATAATGAAAGATACCTAGACTTAAGAGATATTAAGCTGTACTGTACATTGGTGTAGAAAAACATAAGTGGAATTTGTATGATGAGATTTCACTGTAAACCCTATCACAGCCCCAAATTCTGATATCTCCCCTCAAACTCTCAATTTTCCCAATTTGAAAATCATTGCTGAGGAGAATCCCCATTAGTGAAGGGAACATAGTTTGTACCCTAGGCCTGTAAAGGATTTAAAAAGTGAAGAATCACTGCTGTCATAGTAAAAGTTATTTTTACCTAGTACCTGCCTAGATGAATGACTTGAGAAGATGGTGGTGCAGCCCTGGGAGGTTTCCTGGAGCCCTTAGCCATATCTACCAGAGAATAAAGTCCTTAAAGGGGGCTCCTCTGACAGAGCTGGGCTTAGCTGGACCTAGTGTTCACTCATGGAAACGTCCTTTGGTTAACACTTGTCAGAGTGGCTTTTTAAAGAATTAAGTTAACTCTGAGGAGTGCATCGTTTGCATAATCCGCGACCCTTCAGCATGTGAGACCAGACCTTGTAGAAAGAGCCTGTGTCAAAGTGGGGCGACTCTGCCCTTTGCACTCACCTGGTCAGGACACCTGGAACGTAAAGCCCAGGCTCAGTAGGTGTGGAAGCCGATTGATTCCAAGCATGTCTCTACTGCTGCCTCCTGGGCTCTCCCAGCCTCTTGGAGCTCAGCCTGCCAGAGGAGGAGGGAAGGCTGTGGACAGAGTGCAACAGATGGTCCCATCCACCCTGCATATTTACTGTCCTGGAGAAAAGCTTCAGAGCAGTGGCCTGGGGTGGCTACCACTGTGACCGTCACAGTTACAGCCTGGACTGGAGACAAGTTGCCCAAAATAAAAGTGTCTGCAGCCCCTGTCTGGAGGCTAGAAGGAGTCAGCACTCAGAAGGTCCCAATGGCAGAGACCCTGGAGGACTTCTCAGTGCAAGGACAGAGTGAAAGCCATTGCTGGACGCTCACTCATACATGCGTATCCCATGTACACAGACACGTAAACCTCTAAGGTAATTTTCAAGCCCACATACTTGTCTAGGGTGGCACCTTTGGTTGTGGTCTGTGTTTTGTCAAGCCCTTCCCAAATAACCGTTTGGCGGTGTTATCTCTCACCTCACGGATGTGCTCACCTGGTCTGAAGGTACACCTGTGTGTTAGGGCTGTTTGCCATCTCCCACTAGCGCATTGGTTCTCAAATGGAGGTGACTTTGCCCCCAGCGAACATTTGGCTGTGTCTGGAGCCATTTTTTTTTTAACATTTTTATTGGAGTATAATTGCTTTACAATGGTGTGTCAGTTTCTGCTTTATAACAAAGTGAATCAGCTATACATATACATATATCCCCATATCTCTTGCGTCTCCCTCCCTCCCACCCTCCCTATCCCACCCCTCTAGGTGGTCACAAAGCACAGAGCTGATCTCCCTGTGCTATACAACTGCTCCCCACTAGCTATCTATTTTACATTTGATAGTGTATATATGTGCATGCCATTCTCTCACTTTGTCCCAGCTTACCCTTCCCCTTCCCTGTGTCCTCAAGTCCATTCTCTATTAGGTCTGCATCTTTATTCCCGTCTTGCCCCTAGGTTCTTCATGACCTTTTTTTTTTTTAGATTCCATATATATGTGTTAGCATACGGTATTTGTTTTTCTCTTTCTGACTTACTTCACTCTGTATGACAGACTCTAGGTCCATCCACCTCACTACAAATAACTCAATTTCGTTTCTTTTTATGGCTGAGTAATATTCCATTATATATATGTACCACATCTTTTGGTCTGTCTGGGAGGCAGAGTGGAGCCCAGTGCCCTAACTGTGGAATATCTTTGAGTTCCTCCTGTTCATCAAATCCCACCAAGGGGGCTTCCCTGGTGGCTCAGTGGTTGAGAGTCTGCCTGCCGATGCAGGGGACACGGGTTCGTGCCCCGGTCTGGGAGGATCCCGCATGCCGCGAGCGGCTGGGCCCGTGAGCCATGGCCACTGAGCCTGCGCGTCCGGAGCCTGTGCTCCGCAACGGGAGAGGTCACAACAGTGAGAGGCCCGTGTACAGCCAAAAAAAAAAAAAAAATCCCACCAAGGTACAGAGAACAGGCAGTCATACGGCCGCTGTACTCAAGAGTGCTTTGAAGTTTCTTTGGAGAATATGATCTACTTCTCTTTGAACCTGACAGTGATTTTTTTTTTTCTCTCTCCTCAGGGTGACCAGAGGCAGATCATTCCCATACCAAGTGTATGTATATTTATCCAATTTTACTTAAACAGTTATAGAATCTTGTAGCTTTCGGCCTACTAATATAAAAGATTTTTTAATGTTTTTGCTTATATTGCATTTTTATCGTGTGGTATTAACAGCTCTGGTCTGTTGAAAAAAAAAAAAAAAAAGTGAAGCTACATTTTAAACCGAGAACAGGAAGTTCTGTACGAGTTTCCTTTCTTAGGAACAGCAAGGCAACCAGCATCTATTAACCACATTCTCACCTTTCTCTCTGCAAAGGGCCTCCACGTCTCTTAGTAAGCCGAGGCGGCACTCCCCAACTCCATAGACTGCAAGAACATACTTTTGCCCCAATAGGGTTCTTTGCAACAGGTTCTGTCTCAGTGGGACTAGGTTCACCACACCCCCATCCCAGGGGAGCAGACCATCCCTGACTGTTCAGCAGTGTCGGTAGCTTGGCCGTGGCTCTGATCAGAAAAATCTCCTGTCGTATTCCCTGAAGTTGCAGAATCACCCTACCATCACCACCATCCTGCCCTCTGCCCCCCAAATCCCACAGGCTGGTTGTACTGCAACTCTGCCCCAGCCAAGCACTCCCTTGGACCACCCACTTCTGTTTTCAGTCCTGGAATTTGGGATACTAGCTGCACCAGTGTCTGCCCCAGCACAGGCCTGGACCGGCCACCCCTCAGACAGCTGCTCTCCCCACCGCTCCTTTGCTTCCGTCTTCTCTGCCAGCCGAGCCGTGTGGCCTGAGGCCAGTCAGTAAGCAAGAAGCAGACCAATGACCGACTCCCAAAAGAAACTTGCAGTTGAGATGTCTGTATCAAACAGGATCTCTCAAACAGTCCTGTGTCCTTAGAGAAGGATTTAGGTTTTTAAAAGTTGTCCAGAAATTGATTTTTTTTTTTCGGCCACACCGCACGTGGCTTGTGGGATCTTAGTTCCCTGACTAGGGATTGAACCCTGCCCCTCGATAGTGAAAGAGCGGAGTCCTGACCACTGGACCGCCAGGGAATTCCCAGAAATTGATATTTTAATCCATAAAGATTCTCTGATTCAGATTGTCTGATTCAAATCTAATCATCTATCTTTACTTGGACTTTTTCACATGTTTTCTGGGAACATCCAAGAGACACAGCAATCTTACATTGAAGGAAATGATGGATTTCATTAGTACAGTTTGACTTCAAATTTGGCGATGCATGTCACCTATAAAGTGCCCAAAATATTTTTGTTAATTTCACTTATTTTCACAACATTAACTCTCCATTGATTAACAGGTTGCAAGGGTTTGTGGAGTGATTCTGACTTTGCTAGCGTGCCTGGGGGTTGGACTTTGTTGGGAACTGACTTTGATCAAAAACATGGATCAATCAGCACGACTTCTTATCCAGTGTTTGAGTAGGATACCCAAGGGGATTGATACCAGAGGCCTCTTTTTAATCTTTATACAAAGTAGTTTCGTATATTTTTCCTGCAAAGGTGTCTACATTCAACAGGTGGCATCTCTCCCCCTACCTCTGAGACTCCAATAGCACTGTTTTTTTTCCTCAAAGTTAATTCACAGCTATCTGTAAAGTTAAGTGCTGAATCAAAGCATTTGTCAGAGTAAACGCTCTACTGGGCACCCACAGTAGAGAAAAATGACGCTTTCTTCACAAATCTCTTTCTAGAGTCCCAGAATAAAATAGTCAAGAGGAAAAAGATGCTTTGTGTAATTTAGCCTAGTGTTAGGTCAGTAAACCACAGACTGCTTCCTACATGTGAGACACTGGGTTAGGCCTTATGAATCTGAAATATCTTGCAAGAAAGCAAAGCCTAGCTAAAGTAACTTGCATCTTTTTTTTTTAAAGCTTTTTTTTTTAAATTAATTAATTTTATTTTTTGTCTGTGTTGGATCTTCATTTCTGTGCAAGGGCTTTCTCTAGTTGCGGCAAGCAGGGGCCACTCTGCATCGCGGTGCGCGGGCCTCTCACTGTTGCAGCCTCTCTTGTTGCGGAGCACAGGCTCCAGACGCGCAGGCTCAGTAGTTGTGGCTCACAGGCCTAGTTGCTCCGTGGCATGTGGGATCTTCCCAGACCAGGGCTCGAACCCATGTCCCCTGCATCGGCAGGCAGATTCTCAACCACTGTGCCACCAGGGAAGCCCAGTAACTTGCATCTTTGAATAAGTACTCCCAGAACAGCAGTTCTACCAGTGGGTACCGTGTGATCTCCACTGCCTGCTTAGCGTGCAGCACTAAACCCAAGTCCATCTGGAGAACAGCTCTGCCTCAGGATTCGAGCCTTGGGGTCTCCTGCAAAATCTGTACCTACCTGTCGAGACTGCAGCTCACATAAACAGTAGCCCTAGTACCTGCCTAGATGAATGACTTGAGAAGATGGTGGTGGAAGCAGCCCTGGAAGGTTTCCTGGAGCCCTTAGCCATATCTACCAGAGAATAAAGTCCTTAAAGGGAGCTCCTCTGACAGAGCTGGGCTTTTTCTGGACCACGGCGGACCTGGTTAGTGCTAGGAGCCCCTGAGGGGGCTCTGGACCACGGGGGACCTGGTTAGTGCTAGGAGCCCCTGAGAGCTTGTTGGAGGGCTACCACACAGGACCAGAAATCCAGGCTTGTGCTGAGCCTCCAAACCAAGTCCCCACACCCGCTGAAAGCTTTTTCCAGGCCCAGAAGACGAAAGGTTCCCCTAAGCCTGTGGGTGCCCAGAGGAGATCCGGCTGGAGTTCCCATCTCTTGCTGCTCACCTCATGAGCCCTCCATTTTTTATTCTCATGCTGCTGTTTATATGTGCAGCCTCCATCTTTTGATTTTTTTTTTTACTAAGCTCATTTTTTCATTATTCACTTTTTATTATTCATATTTTTTCATTATTCAAACTCATGGTTTAAAAAATTACTGCAAGATTAAAATAGAAAAAAAAAAAATCTCCCAACTTGATCCCACTCTCTAGAATAGCCTTCTAACATTTTTTGTATATCCTTGCAGAAATTTTCTAAATCAACACAGGCATATTTAAACAAATGAGAGTGTTGCGAGTCGCTTTTTGCTTTTATCAGGGTACCTTGAACATCCTTCCAGATATTAGTACATAGCGAGCTGCCTCATTGTTTTACACGTAGTTGATGGCATTTACGTTGTGTCCACTTTTGTGCTATTACAAATATTCTTGTGCTTGTGTGTTTGTCAACCTGAGTGATAGTATCTGGGTGATCAGTTCCTAGTTGTGGAAATGCTAGGTCAAAGGGTATACTTTATATTTCTGGTAGATTAAAGGCAAATTGCCCTCTGAAAACCTAATGTACATTCCCAGCAAGAGCCCATTCCCTTTTCAAAAATGGTAATGAGCAAATACTTTGATCTCTGCTAATCTGAAAGTAAAGATTTATTGCTTTGATTTGCATTTCTTCATGAATGAGTATGAACATCTTTTCACAAGTTTATTGTCCATATGTATTTCTTCTTACCTATTCATTTCTTCTAGATTTTATACTATTATCTTTTTAAATTTCAAGGAAATTAGCACTCTCCCCCAAATTTATGATATATTTTTTGGTCTTGTTTATAATCATTTGGCCACAAAGGAGTGTAATTTTATATAGGGAAATGTGTTCATCTTATCTTTTATGGCTCCTGAACTTTATGTCATGCTTAGAAAGCTCTCCCCACTCTATGACTATGACCCACTTGTCTCCTAGTATTTTAACGGTTTCATCATTACACTTAAATCTTTGATCCATCTGGATTATGTTGGTGTAGGGCGTGAAGTCGCAATCCAGCTTTATTTGCTTTTCCAGGTGGCAAGTCAGTTGTCTCAGCATCATTTATTGAGTAACCCATCTTTTGTACACCTATTAGAAATAACATTTTTATCTGGATTTGATCTTAAACGTTTCACTTAGTAACATTTGTCTCCCAACTGGGAGCTGGGGTTTGGGGCCCTCTGTACCTCTTATCGGAAGCCTCATGTTCTGTCCAGTAAAAGTCAGGTGTTGAAGGGTAAGGAAAAATGCAGAGGGACAGGCTTGGAAACGGTGAAGTTTGGTGGTGACTCTGAAGGTGAACACTCCAATGCTTTGGCCCCAGTGAGGACCAGACCCCTCCCGTTCCCCACATGCTCGCTGGGATCACTAAGTCCCTGGTGCTTCCAGCTCGGGGTTGACAGTGCAGCTGAGCCATAAAATTGCTGAAAGTGGAGAGGAGAAATTTGTTTTCTAACAGTTACGTCTCTATGCTGTCGGCCTAAGCCTTTTAGTAAACAGTAGTATACTTTTTTCCACCAAACCTTAGGAAGATCATATAAGCAGAGCAACTCCTGTAGTTAGAGCTGGTGTCCAGTCTCCTTTGCCCCTCCTGCAGCAGCCCCTAGAGTTCTGCCCTGAGCTCGGGAGGGGCGAGGGGAGGGAGGTGGGCAGTGTGCAGACTTGGAGCCTGAGAACTCAAGTGCACAGACAGCCAACCAGCGTACCAAGAAGAGGCACCACTCCGTAAGATTTGCAAGGGTGTGTTATGGGGTGGATACCTTAGATTAACTATTCCTGGCTGCCCGTTCACAGCCCAGGACGGGAACTTTCACGTCCACTTCCAGAAAGAGCAATGGCATGAATGCCCTTCTCAAACCTCCCCCTCCCCCCATGCTTTCTTACTCCCGCCCCACCCCCCCTGGCAGTGCCCGCCTGTGCTTGGGAGCAAGTCACTGTGTTTAGAAAAGGCTCTTTTTGATATAGCTGGTGTTTCCCCTGTTCTTCAGCTTGATGATGACCTGAGAGAAAATTTGCATCAGGACATTTTTTAGTTAATGATTCAAGCATCACCTGAGCAGATCAATTGAAGTCACAAAACACTATCGCAATTATCTAGCATCCTCGCATGTTCCAAGGACACAGCTGTCCAAAAGAATTCTTACCACTGGTCTGAGGAATTTGCATTAATCTAAAGCCAAGCTCTCAGGGAAGCCGCGTGCATTTAGGAACTGGGCTAAGGATTAATGGACCCCCCCTCTGCAGCGTGTCGCCCCAGCCTGGCCTTGTTCTCTGCAGCAGAAATGCTAAATCAATAGCTTGCTTATTATGCCTGTCACCCCGCTTGCTCTTTTCTCTCTTAAAATAGTGCGGGGAGGCTTTTTCCTTACTGTTAACTCAGAGAATGCTTGTAAAGTGTGGGTTAAACCTGCGAAGAAAGTAATTTTCATTCTCTGGTTTGGAAAATAACTGAGCCACTTTTGGCAGAGCTTTGATGTTTTCAGATATGCTAGGGATAGAAGTTCTAGATCCTTATTTTCCAGACTAGCAATTACTTAAAGTTAAAATGCTGTTTTAGTCTATAAACGCATAGAAAAAGGGCTAGACAGATACACACCAAACTAAAAAGGGGGGGCACCTGGGGAAAGGAATTGGGGGGGTGAGCATGGAAGAGGGAATACTTGTGTTTTCTACGTCTATATTCTTTACAATGAGAATGTGTTTTATTACATAATTGTATAATAGAAAATTAAAACAAATTTTATTCTGGTCACAAGCATGCTTTCTGCTATGGCTCACACAACAGAAACAACCCCAGTCCTCTCTATTACGTTCATTTATTGGGCTCATCACACCCTGCCTTTTTAAACCTCTTTTGAACTTCTTGCAAGTTTATTTTAATTTTTTTAATAAAACCTGCCTGCTTGCTGATTTGTAATGAAGGACATAGTCCTTTCCAGGACACTGGGTCCCACGCTCCAAGTCTAAGGCACGCCTTTCCCAGTGCCACATTCTCAGGGATACTGCCTGGTGAACATTCATTAGAGCCAAGGGAGTTGGGAGGCCATAAGGGCTTTTTCTGCTGGATGATGTTGGAGAGAATGAAACACCCACGCTTACTAGAGATAGCCCCCCAGGAATTAGAAATGCTCGTGTCTCCACACATTGCTTCATCCTACTCCGCCCCCGACAATCCCTCCAGCCAAGATGATCATAGCACTTGCAAATTTACCTACCCTGTTGACCGCCTGCTTTACATTCACTATTGAACCAGCTCAAGTCCAAAATTGACATGAATTCTCTGACTAATGTTCAACTGAAACCAAAAAAAAAAAAAAAGAGAGAGAGAGAGAAAGAAATAGCCATTTAAAAGGGAATACTTATTGATTTCATTTTTTTCTTGTTTTATTTGATAAGCTAAATTGTCCATTCTTCAGTGGTTAGGAACAGATATTTTCTTGTGTTTTGTTTTGCATTAAATATGGAACAGAGCTTGACCTTCCTCCAGGACAGAAAATTAGCTAGTTAACATTGGATACTGAATATGCCACAAAGTAAACTGAAATACTTCAAATCATTTCTAGAATGAGGCAAGGCCCAAGAAATAAATACTCTAAATCAAGAATGAGGTTGACTGAAGATATCTAGGATTTTATTAACTCTTTATGACTTCTTTATTATAACATGAAAGTCAGCTATTACAAAGACACAGAAATGGATTTTCTGGTTAACACGCAACATGTGGATTAAAGTATAACTTCCAGGGACAGAGACTCCAAGGGATAAAAGTGCCACCTTTGCTCGATATTACACCACAGTGGGGCACGTACAACGCAGGGCACTGTACGTGGACCAGTTTTATTTCTGTTTCCTATTATTGGAGGTCACTTTGGATTGCATTTTGCTGGTAGTTCTATAGTTTCTCTTAAAGTTTTTTGAAAGCTTCAGTCACTTTAAAAAAAAATACTATGGTCCAATAAAGCTCTAAAATATGCTTATATACCACAGTGAATTTCAGATGAAATATGACCCCGGAACATAGGCTGCATGGTTAGAGTAGCGATTATAATTTAACATTCATTTTCATGTTGTCCTTTTTTTTTTTTTGCGGTATACGGGCCTCTCACTGTCGTGGCCTCTCCCCTTGCGGAGCACAGGCTCCGGACACGCAGGCTCAGCGGCCACGGCTCACGGGCCTAGCCGCTCCACGGCATGTGGGATCCTCCCGGACCGGGGCATGAACCCGTGTCCCCTGCATCGGCAGGCGGACTCTAAACCACTGTGCCACCAGGGAAGCCCATGTTGTCCATTTTAATAATCACAATAGCCACCACATATGTGCCAGGCAGAATGCTGGGTGTTTTACTGCAATTAGAGCTGATAACAACCTTTCGTGGTAGGTATTATCATCCCAACTCACAGCCAAAGAACAGACAGAGCTGATATTCAAACCCAAGTTTGTCTGGTTCCAAAGCCCAGGCCCTCATAATAGCCGTTCAGGCAAGTGGCACAGTATTTGCTTGGTAAAACTTCAATTGCAAACTGCTTATTATATTCCTATTGTTTTTAATAAAATTCCATGATGTGCTTGACCAGGCATTTAAATGTTTGGTTTCATTTCTGACCTCACTGACATAGTGTAATACAATTATAAGGGATTTGGTTTGTCTTTTACATAAAGGTAATAATATTGATTTTTCCCCCCCTTTAGCCACCAGCTAAATATCTCCTTCCAGAGGTGACGGTGCTTGACTATGGAAAGAAATGTGTGGTCATTGATTTAGATGAGACATTGGTGCACAGTTCATTTAAGGTAAATCAACATAAAAAACAATCAGTGATCTTTGTGATTTGGTCACAGTTGTATTGGAAAAGGGAAAATTAAAAGGATGAAAGCTTGTGGTTGTTGGCATATGACCTCACTGTTTATGAAATCCCAATAACAGTTGCTTATTAACTCAGGTGAACATTAACTCAGGTAGCTGAATATTAACATGATTAGTTTGGGGCTGCCAATATCCCTGAGACTTCATTCTTACGTATGCAATTTGAGTTTTCCAACACTCTGCCCCCTGCAGAAATCCTTTTCAGGTGGCACAAGGCAATCAGTGCCCCAGAACACTGCTATGTGTTTGTCAAGGTAACCGGAGCGCTGTACGTGCTGCAAGTTGTATTGGGAGGGGCAGGGGAGGCACTGTTGAAAACCATCAAGCAACCGACTATCCTGGAAATTTTCCCAGACCAAGTTTTGGAAGATGCCCGACTCTGAAGAAGACTTCCAGAGTTAACGGCATCTGAACACATTCAGCCATTTACCTTGACCGTTTTCATGACAGGAGGTTGCTGGAGTTTTTCCTAAGCTTCATGGCTTAATGTGTATCCACCTGCCTGACCTCCCTCCTGATGGCTGCGGGGCTGCAGTGAGCGCAGCTTGCTCTCCATCTTCATCTCCCCGCCAGAAAAACAGCCAAGATTACAAATTACCCAAGGGCCTCTATGCAGGGACAGCTATGGCTACACTCTTGGGAAATGAGTTAATTAATCGTT
This sequence comes from Stenella coeruleoalba, assembly GCF_951394435.1. NCBI lineage: Eukaryota > Metazoa > Chordata > Mammalia > Artiodactyla > Delphinidae > Stenella > Stenella coeruleoalba. Next base: position 57,050,694 of record NC_137156.1, read on the forward strand.
TTTCCATTTTTTGAAATTGTTTAGAAGAAGCAAATGATAAAAAAAAGTTTGGAAATAGGGGACTGGTGTGTTGGGGAAAAGAAGCAGGTGTGTAGGGTCCTTGTCCTGTTTTCCTTGGGTGTTTCTGGTGATGGAGCTGCTCTACTATTGCTGGCCAGTTAGACCACATTCTTCTTTTTACCCCCAGCCCATGACCCCGTTTACTTTGCTGAGAGACGTGAAAGCACCACCTGAGATGGAGTGTGTGTCTGACACCAGCCAGTCACTCCTTGATGGCTCTATGGGAAGTGGGAGAGCCATCAAATTTTCCTGAAGACCTTTCTGCCAGAAACATCCCTCCTTGTGCCTGCTTCTCACTAAACAGAATCCTCCTTGACAGGACAAGGCCAGGCAGTCGTCCTAGAGTCCTTTGGAGAGTGGAGGCGGGGCCACACTTACCCCTGGCAGTGAGAAATGGCCCGGCTGGCAGCTGGGGCACGTAGGTACCACTCATTCCCCAGCCCCACAAGGGCCCTTCCAGGATTGGTCCCAGGGCTGCAGTGACCTTATATCCCAACTCAACACTGAATGGCATTGGAAGCCTTTTCTCCCCCATGGGCAGGATGCTCAAGACTTTTTCAAGTCCCTGAGGAAGAAAGCCCTTTAGGACAGGGGTCAGTTGCCACTACAGCATAGACCAGCTTCATTCCAAGCAGCTCTGGGAGTGTGGGCATCGCTGGCCAGACTGCCCAAGGTTACTGAGGGTTCCTGCTTCCAAAGGCGAGGCCTTGGCAGCCCCTGGTATCTCCAGGGCCTACTCAGAGGGCCTTGATGCGACAGGCTGATGTGAACACCATCTCTTTGTTTCTTCCCTCCCTGGCCTGCCTACATTTGCGAGCAGAATATTCTTTATCATATGGTTTTTAAGGTTCTAGGCATTTCAGAGCCCTTTGAGAATCCGAAAGCTGTGAACCTCTCTCCTTGAAACTGCGCATCTGTACAGCACGCAGGGCCAGGACCCAGGTTTACAGCCCTGGCTTTGGCCCCGTCTCGTGCAAGAAAAGATGGAGGGCAGTGCTTGCTCTGAGCTGGGCAATGGTTTTCTCTTGTTCTATGCTCTGTGGAATATGATTTCACAGTCTAATGCCTTGTGAGAATTTCTTCCTTCAGTCTCTTGCTTTCTAGCCTGATTCTCTATTTTAGTTGTGAAATGATAAAATACCGAACTCATCCTTGGCCTTCCAACCAAAGCAGTGAAGACACTGTAATCTTAAGCCTCAGGTGCTCTGCTGAGTGCTTAGTAATGGTTCTGTGATCTAGTATTTTCCACCTTTTTTTCAGTTTACATATCAAAGAACAATGTGTGTGTACAGTAATGGGCTTAAAGGCAGAGACCCCAGTTCAGATTGTGACCAGAGTGCCCTGTGGCCACCACACACGTGTTCTCCCTGCCTCTGTTTCTCTCCTACGTGTCCCGAGGGTTTGTGGTCTCATGATTCTCTTGGGCCTGTTCATTTCTACCTGATTTATGGAATTCCATTTAGAAGTGTATGTGAGTCTATCATTGAGAACATAGTGACTGCCGAAGCATCCTATTTGAATTTTAAGTGTTATTAAGTGTCAGAGTTACTTTAAATATGCAGAGGTTTGTGAGTGTGCTACGTATTGTGTTACATAGAGCAGAACGGTCTGGAGTGGGCTGGCTCTCCCCACCTTCCACAGTAGGAGATGGTGCCAGGCAAGGCCTGAAATCACTGATGCATGCTGGATGGAGGTAGGGGCACTCATCAGATCCCTTGCTCTAGTTGTGGAAGACAGGAGAATCCGAGGTCCAGAGGGGAAAGAGCCGGCCCAAGGTCATGACTGTGGCCTCTGACTTCACCCCCATATCCGATGGCCCCACTTGGGGTCCATGTGTTGAACATCTGTCAAGCAGCCCCTCACAGGGCAGTCTGCACTTGTGGGTCCAAGACAAATTCTTTTCCCCTGAGTAGCACTGTCCTCGGGGATCGTCAGGCTCTCACCTCCTCCCCCTGGTGGCCAGCAGTGGTTCCTGCCATGCTGGGAGGGCTCTAGGCAAGAGCGGGGAGTTTGACAAGCCCCGTTCCCAAGCCAGGTGCGCCACTCTTTGCGGTTGGGGCCAGGGAGGTGATAAAAAAGTTGCACCAAGATGCTGAAAATGTAACAATGTTCAGAACAGAAAATAATGTGCTTTTCTTCTTGTGCTTATTTTGAGGAGCCATGGCATGCTTCAACATCCTCCTGAATTATTTTTTCCAACAATAAAAACATTGGTCCAGGCAAGCTTTCTTGGTGCTAAAGTTTCCAATTTTATTTTGTTCTTTCAGACATACTAATTATAGTTTCTTTTTTCTCTAGCCTATTAGTAATGCTGATTTTATTGTTCCCGTTGAAATCGATGGAACTATACATCAGGTAAGAAATCAAAGCTAAATCTGAGTTTCAGTTAGCATTTTTTAGTAATTATGTTTCCTGCGAACTGTATTTCTAAATTCCCATTTCATAGTCTTTTTATTCCTAAATCAAAAGGAGGTAGATTTTATTAAAAATGCAATGATGTTCTGCTTTTTTTTTCACTCAGATGAATTTTATCCTTAGTTTATAAGGGAAACTCTAATCTATTTGTAAATATTAGATGTGGTTGCAAGTTCAAATAGTTCTTTGATTTGATGCGGACTTTTAGAAGTTTCCGTATCCCCCACTGGCCTAGCTTGATGGTCTAATTAACTTCCCTGTGTAATTGCTGCAACTACTCTCCTAGCAGACAACAGGAGAATGTCACAAGTCACCCGCTTATGGTAGATTCTCGGGAAAAGTTGTCCGTTTCCAAGGCCAGCCAGTCCAGACTTACCTTGTCACTCCCGCATCGTGTTCTCCAGTGAATATTTAGCAAAATCCAACCCAAAAAGGAAAGGAGGAAGGGTGTGCGTTTTTTGGATGAGCAGGCAGCTTTGACTAAAGATGCCCTAGTCAGCTGGCATACCTCTTTGTTCTGATTTTTTTCCCCCTTATTTTCCTTTTTTCTTCACGAAGCTCCTCTGGAAATAGTTTCATTTATGAAATATTGGAAACATTGTAGGAAGACATTGTAGGTTTTCCGCAGGGAGGATCCAGTCATCTTCCTTGTCAACCCCAAGATCTAAAGGGAGGGTCTCTGGCCTGGTGTGTTTATATCCCAGGAGGAAAACTCTCCCTTGGCGCTTGAGCCGTAACAGGATGTCTTTCCTTAATGATGTCGGTAGTCTCTTTGGCCCTTGAGTGCAGGGTGTCAGAGCTGGGGGAGTCGGGCTGATCCAGCCACCTCATAGCACACATGGGGAAACTGAGGCTCAGCCAGGGAGAGGATTGGTTCAAGGTCATACAGTAGGAAGAATTAAAATGAGAGCTCCAGTCTCCTGTTCCTAACCCAGGGCTCTTTTGGTGATACTCGAGTCCCTCTCCTCCCCTGCCAGGAGGTCCTGCCAGGAATCCGTCCAGTCCCTGGGAAAGGCAGCCCTGTCCCTGGTGTCTCCACACTTCACACTTTTAAAAGCCATCAGGGAGCAGGCACTTGGGCATTTAACATTTGCAGAAGCGTCAACAGAATTAACTTAGCATCTGAGAAGCAGTTAAGGCTTCTGCATTTATTATCTTGGCTCGTGTTACAAGATAATGAGACAAAGGAGAGGCTGCCCACTGGCATGGCAGGAATTAGGAGAGAAATTAATCCTTTGTTCCTCGTGACCGTGAGCGTGGCCCTCAGGACCTGACCTGCTATGGCCAGCCCATTCTCTAAGGAGCCGCCCAGCTACCCCAGCCCTCCAGACTGTGCTGTGATTCACTTGGTGGTAGATACCCCAGAGCTGGGGTCAGAAACTCTCTCTCCTGAGGGAATGAAGCCACAGGCGCCCAGAGGAGGACCAAGGCCCTGGCGAAGGCCGTGGCCTCGTTCAAGTAATCCAGGATAGGCTGTGCAGGTCCCAAGGGGCCTATTCTTGGTTACTTGCACGCGGACGCGGGCCTGGACGCTGGCCTCCGGGCCCAGGACCCTCCTCTCTGCCAGAGGCACCAACACCAGAGTTCCCAAACCAGTCTCCTGCCCTTCGCGTGTAGCAAAGCTTCCCTTCCAAGCAATATTCCCAGGGAGACTGAGGACCGCAGGCCGGATCCGTTCCTGGCACCAAGCAGCCTCGTGGGCAAAAGTGGGGCCTGGAGCTACTACAGCCACAGGTCCAGCCCTCAACCCACACCCAGGCCACCCTGCTCCTCTGGCCCCTCACTCCACACACCCTTTCAGTCAGCCATGTTTCCCACCAAGTCCTGGCTCTGTGTAAACTCCTTTACCAGCAGCACGTCCTCCGTGTGGGGCAGAGCCCCGTTCCCCTCTGTTACTTGTCCTGTTAGGTATCCAGCCTGCTTCGTTTATGGCCCCATGCATTACTCGCCCTGGCCTGCTTTTCACATTTCATCTTCAGCCTTTTCTACCCCCATTTCCCCCTCTATTATTGCTGCCTCTGAAGGGCTGGTCATGCAGGGCTCTGGCCATTCTCTAACACCCCAAGTGTTTTCAGGCCAGGTCTCAAGCTCATACTGTTTCCTCTGACTGGAAGCTCACTTCTCTTCCTTATCAGCCTGGTGAACTCCTATTCATCCTTCAAGGTCCAGGCCACATGTTCCCTTTTGTGATTCCCTCCCCTTGAGAGGGGAGTTAATCATCCTCAATTTATCCCTCTACTACAGCTTTCATTACACATGTTTATTTTGATATATTTTTCTGTATGTCTGCTCTAGACTGTGAGCTCTTCAAGGGCAAGGGCTGTGTCTCACTCACCTTTGTAACTGCTTCAGGCTGAGCCCAGAGCTGGGACTGAGCGAATATGAATTGAATTGAATTTTAACAAGTTTGAATTATTTTAGGGAAATGGCTAATTTCAGATGGAATTTATTCAAGTTTTAATTAGTTCTTCCCTCCTCCCACCTCCTCTATCTCCTCTTGCCAGCTCTGCCTTCTCTCCCTGCTCCCATGTTTCCTCACATTTGTTCAGGTTCCCCAGTCAGGAGCAGAGCCCAGCCACTCTAGGAAAGGCTGCTCTTTGCCCCCCTCTGCTTGGCGGCTCCTCCTGATGGCTGGTTTCTGGGGCCTGGGGTAGGCTGACTTCAAGTCCCCTGAAGCATCTGTTTCTGGAGCAGACCCAAGCAGAGTTACCTTTGTGGAGTCAGGTAGATGGTTTCCCAAGCCGACAAGGAAGGCCCTTCCTTCAGCTTTGCTGGGCCTGCGCCTCCACCCCAGGCCTTCTCAGCAAGGGAGGGGTTCCAATCAGAGTAGGTAGCAGCTGGAGCAATCCCAGGCCTGCCGGGCAGGGGGCCAGGCCCTGACCTCCCGAAAGGACTACCCCAGACCACAGCCTGTGTCCACAAAGGGCCTGACTGAGAGCATGTGCCGCGAAACGCACGTGAAATGAAGGAATTGTGTCACACAAATGCGGCACAACTCTTCCACTCACTGCTTCTGAAAATCCCCAGGACCTTCAATACCATGGTCAGCTTCCCTTTCCCCCTTGGGAGGGGCGTCTGCTCCGAACTCAGACCTGGAGCCCAGTCTGAGGTGTGTCTGGCCTGAAGCGCCGTATCTGACTGCACAGCCCTTCATACGCACCACATTAAACCAAGGGGCAGGAGGCAGGAACCTGGTTAGGAATTCTTCCTGTGCAGGGTGTCCGGGCCCCAGGCCTTTCCCAGCGGCTGCTGTGACTGACCGGCGTGCTGTCCCTGCCGTTGCAGGTGTATGTGCTGAAGCGGCCACATGTGGACGAGTTCCTCCAGAGGATGGGGCAGCTGTTTGAGTGTGTGCTCTTTACTGCCAGCTTGGCCAAGGTGGGTCCTGCCCCCAGCCCTGAGTGCCCAGCCCCTCCACCCCTGCCCCCTGTCAAGCAGCCCTTTGTTAAGGTGGGGGAAGCTGTCTCCATGGTGACAGGTTCCCACCCCAGGTGGGGTGGATGCAGGCCATGTGCACAGCACCAGCCTGAGAGGCTTCTGGGTTACCATAGTGACAGCACTGGGAACAAATGCTCCATGAAGTTGCTCCCTGCGGCCGCTGAAGCTACTTATCCACAGACCAGGGAACCACACATGTGTCCAGTGTAACCAAGAAAGGGCGTACGTATCTCATCTGTTGACTGGCTACAGGCTCAGGCCTCTTTGCCCTTGGGTTAGCTCACACGGGTTTCAGGGAGAGATAAGGGTCAAAGATTCATCCACCTGCTGGGGCCAAATGAGAGTTGTGACTGCCCTCATGAGCCCTGGGACCTCAGGCCAGTTGCTTCACTTCTCTCGCCTCAGTTTCTTCTATTAGATGGGGATGATTCCATCTACCTCATGGGGTGGGTCAAATGAGATAATGCCCATAAAGAGCTTAGCACAGGGCCCCGCTCCTACTCAGCAAGTGTCCGTGGAGCACCTGCCGGGTCCCATGTGCTGTGCTGGGCGCCGTCACGTGGTAACCGCTACTGGTGTTCGTTCTTTATTGTCATAATTATTCCTGATGATAAAATAATTCACACATGTTCTGGTCCTGTGGTTTGGTATGAATCTCTGACCCAGCATCTACACTGGCTCTGACCAAGGAGAGTGGTTTCTTGGCCCTCTCCTACTGTTGGAGGGAACTGGCAGGCTCACAGGGCCCCCAGTGTGGTTTAGTCTGTCCCTTCACAGGGGAGCGGAGGTACGTGCGTGGTGTGGAGGGCAGACAGGGCAGGCCCTGCTCCTAGGAAGAGATCCTTGCCATGACCATGTCTCAAACCCTGACCCCGATGGGCCAATGCCATCCATTTGTGTCTCCATGGGCACCTCAGGGACCCTGAACGGCCCCAAAGATGAGCTCTGTGGGGCCCAAGTTAGCTAGCTGTCTGCCTGTCTGCAGACCTGCTCCAAGGACCCACAGGCAGCTTCCTCCCCCATGTTCTGTCTCTGCGCAGCTCCCTTCTCTGCATGTCGAGGACTCTGACCCCAAGTTCCCACACACGCTGCTTTGCCAGGTTGGGCACTGCTGGTTTGGGCCATCTCTCTGTCATGGCCGAGGGGAGAGAAAACCCCACTTGCTCACATTCTGCCAAGCTCATCACCAGGCCGGCAGTGAGGGGATCCAAAGCCCCGGGCTGACCTCTGCATACTGTAAAGGGAACGTGGCCTCAGGGAAAGCATAATATTCCCTGGTGGGTACCAAGGCTAATCGTGCTGCGGTGCCGAGGGCTTTTCTGACAGTGCTCTGGGCTGCCGAGGAGCCTGAAGTGATAACCAAAGAAATAACAAACAGGAAGATTGCACAATGCTGGTGGATTGAGAGCTGTTTTTTCTTTGGCGAAATTGAAAGCACTCTTTCTTGGCATCATCCCCAGCACTTGCTTAAACATCCTTGTTCAGTCGCTCTCCCTGGACGGCTCCCACCTGCCCCTCCATCTGTCTCTCCAGCCCTTCTCTTGCTGCTGCCCCAAGGCTGGCTCTGCCGAATCAGCCCTCAAGTCTAGCCGTCCAGCTTCTCTCCTCCCTGGTGCACAAGCTCTGCTGACAGGTGGCCACTCCCCAGTGCTTGGCTCTGGGCTCAGCCCCAGCCAGCACTGTTGGTGCAGAGGACCTCCTGGCCTGCCGCCCGGGGACCTAAGCAACCCTCTGCTGACTGTCAGAGCCCTTCGGTGTCTGCTTCCCCATCTTAGTGTCCTTCCTTCATTCACTCACCCAGCAAGCATGTACTGTGTGTGTCAGCCACCGTACTAGGCACTAGGCATACCACAGAGAACAAGAGACAGTCCCTGCCCACATGAAGCTTATATTCCCCACCTTCATCTCCAAGGCCTGGAGCCCCAGAGTCAGACATTCCCTTGAAAGATGTATGCCACCGCCACCGTTAATGATTATGAAGAAATTACCTAGAGTCAGCCCCTTAAAAACAACCCACATGGTACTTGGCTACCCTCACCAGCAGAAAACTGCAGAGCCCTGAGCTCACCCCACTTGGTTGGCAGGAAATCCAGCCTCCTCCTGGACTCTGCTCCATCAGGATGTCTCTGGAGAGAGGAGGACTCGCCCATGGAACCAGGATGCTGCTCGTAGCCCTGCATCCTGCAGCCGTGCCTGCCTTGGCTCTGCACTTGGGCTGCTGTGCGTTCTGCCACTGGCCTTCCCAAGACCACCAGCCTCGGGTGCTTCCTACCTCCCTGGCAGAGCCTCTGGGCCCCTAGGGAAACTGGCTGTGCCCCTCACTTGGGTCTTGGTGCTGAGGCCTGACCTAACATCGGGCTGGGAGCTGCCACTCTTTTGCCTTCAGCCCAGGCCACTCAGTCTGGATGAAGATTTTCCCTCAGGGATAACCCCTCTATTTCTTTATCCAGTTCAGCCTGCTTTGGGGGGAATTCCCCCAGGCCATGGACTAGGGCCAAGCTGGATGAACCCCAACTGTGAGCGGGGCTCGAACTCCCTCCCTTAAAACTCCTGGGCTCCAAGTAAATGGAAGTGCTGTCTGGGCACCATCCAGTGACAGTCGGGGGCTGGGCTGGCCCAGCTGCCCAGAGCACCTCTAGGGGGCAGTGTGGCCCCGTGCACACAAGACAGATACCAAGTCCGCTCTTTCGTTCACTGACGGAACTAGTATTTACTGAGCCCTACTATGAGGTAGGCACCCACAAGTGCTAGGGATGTCATGGGGAACATGACAGGCAAGGCCTGGTCCCTGACAGGTGACAGGAACGTCAGGTGGTGAGCTCCGTGGGGGCAATGGCTGTGAGGCCAGAGAGTAGGCAGAGAGGAAGGGCTGGGTAGGTGATAAGGGAAGCCAAGATCTGAAAAATGAGGAGACAGAAGGAGAAGTTCGTGCAGAGAGCGGGGGAGAGAGTGTTCCATGCAGAGGGGACACTGGTGCAAAGGTCCTGACCATGTGCAAAGCCAGTGTGGCTCAAGTGACTTGAGATGGAGCTGAGAAGTGGCTGCAGCCGTACAGGATCCGGCAGGGATCAGGGGGCCTCGTTCCAAATGCGACGGGAAGACAGTGCAGGGAGTGATGTGGTGTGACAGATGTCTTCCAGCGGCCGCTCTGACAGCTGTGGGGTGAAGGGGTGGAAAGGAGGCCCAAGGGGAAGAGGGAAGCTATTCTAGAGGCTCACGCAGCCACCACAGGCCAGAGACTACAGAGGCCCAGACGAGGCAGTGACAATACAGAGAGATCCAGGTGGATTCAAGATATTTTTGGAGCTGGAACTGACAAGAATTTCTGATGGATTGGATATGAGAAGTGAGAGAGATGGAAGAATCCAGGGTGTCAGGGAAATAACCAGGATCTTGAAACACATCCAGTTATTTAAATCCCTTTTTAGAAAAGTAGTACGGATCTTGCTGCAGGAGGTCAGGGCTTCTGGGCTCTTCCAGGCGCCCAGGCTTCATTGTAACACCTGCTTTCCAGTACGCAGACCCTGTGGCTGACCTGCTGGACCGCTGGGGTGTGTTCCGGGCCCGGCTCTTCCGAGAATCATGTGTTTTCCATCGAGGGAACTATGTGAAAGACCTGAGTCGCCTTGGGCGGGAGCTGAGCAAAGTGATCATCGTGGACAATTCTCCTGCCTCGTACATCTTCCATCCTGAGAATGCAGTAAGTAGCCCCAAAGCAAAAGGACGCAGAGCTCCATCTGAGCTCTCTTGCCAGGCAGAACCACTTTTGTACCTTCAAGCCCCTGTGCGGGGTTTCTTGGCCTTTTCCTTGGTGAAATCCCAACTCTGCCACTTAGCAATTACGTGACATTGGCCAAGTTATTTATGCCCATTGAGCTTCAGTTGTCCTCTCTGTCAGATGGGGAGTATAGGCATGCTGATCTCATAGGATTGTTGGAGGATTGGGTGGCAGTACGTGAAAAGCACTTAGAGCAGAGCTTGCAGGCTCAAGGAGCCTGTATCTCCTTAGCATCTTTAGGATTGTGACCGGGAAGGTTCTGTCATTAGCTTCCTGGAGCTGGCTGTTGCCCAGGACTTCATGACCCCTGTAGACTTAGAAGGCCTGGGTGACCTCTTCAACAGAAGTATTAAGAATGAATAGCACTTCAATGAGGTCTTCAGATAAGACTGCCAGGCTTTACGACCTCATAATGATGTCTAAAAAGTAGACAACGGGAACATTTCCTACATAAAACTCCATGGAGGGCTTCCCTGGTGGCGCAGTGGTTGAGAGTCCGCCTGCCGATGCAGGGGACACGGGTTCGTGCCCCGGTCTGGGAAGATCCCGCATGCCGCAGAGTGGCTGGGCCCGTGAGCCATGGCCACTGAGCCTGCGCGTCCGGAGCCTGTGCTCCGCAATGGGAGAGGCCACAACTGTGAGAGGCCCGTGTACTGCAAAAACAAAACAAACAAAAACCATGGAGTGTGGCAGCTCCCAGTGCCGACTCTCTGGGTGCAGCATGACTCAGAGCAGGAGAGACGCCCTCCTGCTGCCCGCCCTTCATTTCCAGGGGAAGAGAGACCAGCCCCATTGGTGATTGCTCACCCCTCCATGGTGGCCACCATGCCAGGCCTCAGCTCAGGCCCTGGAGAGGATGTTTCTCCCAAGCCCATGTTTCTCAGACTCAACAAAAGCCCAAACAGGGTCCTTTCCTTGAGGCCAGAACTCTGTTGCTCCACTTATAACCAAAAACTGAGTTCAAACTAGATTCCATTAGTGTATAATCATTATTTGAACAAACATTCAAAATGTATCATATTTAAATATGCTCCTTTTGATGAGTTAATCAAATTCAACATAATGCATTTTGTAATGTGTCTAACAGATAAGGGTTCTTTTTAGTATAATCCCAATTCCTGGGACTTTTCTGGCAGTCCAGTGGTTAGGACTTCACGCTTCCATTGCAGGGGGCACTGGTTCAATCCCTGGTCCGGAAACTAAGATCCCACAAGCCTCGTGGCGTGGCCAAAAAAAAAAAAAAAAAAAAATCCCGATTCCATTATCACATCTGATAATACTAACAGTTTCTTAATATTATCTAATATCCAGTCTGTGTTCATCTTTTCCCTATCATCTCGAAATATTTTCTTACATTTGGATTGTTTGAATCAGAATCCAGACAAGGTCCATACACTGCTTTGGTATTGTGTACTCACTGTGGTATCCCATCAGGAGGCATACGACATCAGGTTGTCCCACTTTTAAAGATTTTGAATTGATTTTTGGATTCAGGTGTTGTCAGCCGGATCCATCCATTTTTAAATTTTCAATCGACCTTTCACGACTGCTCACGACTGTGAGCAGTCGTTGATGATCCTTACCTACATCCACTATTTCATTAGGAATTGCAAAATGGTGATTTCTGAATCCTATCATTCTTTCTGCATTTATGGGCTGGAATTCTTTTTTTTTTAAATTGAACTTGCTCTCATTGACTACTTGATTACCCTAAAATTCATTTTGAATGTTTGAATAGGGAAGTCAGAGTAAAGTCTTGGTTCTTTTTCATTAATTTTGCAGTTTTCAGAGTCATGAGTTGGTGCTCTAGCAAGCCTCCAAAAGTAACCAGTGAATTTTTTTAGGTACCATCATGAACTCATGGATTTTTTTTATGTTATAACTTAAGTCCATCTATTATCCTTTTGTATACTTTGGCCAGTGGATGCCCCTTCAGATAACAATAGTCTTTGATAGCTTCCTGCTTTCTGGTCCAGCAAGGGGTTCTAAGCTCATCTTGTCCATTTCTTGCTCCAGCCCTGGAATCAGCCATTTTTCTATGGACCCTGATTCCTAAGAATGAAAATGGTATCTAGAGACCACAGTTTGGGTGGGTTCTCATTGTTACTGGGATGTCCTTTGCTTCCAGTCCTTTCTACTGGACAGAGCTAAAATACACTTATTTTTATTTTTAGAATGAAAACAAAATCATAAATTCACATTGGTTTTTCCAATTCAGTTGTAATGGTTTTTATTTAATTTGTTTTTGTATTTGTGTCTCCTTCTCTTATGCTGAAACTCCTGATTCCTAAAGATACTAACATCATTACAGATTTGATTTATTCTATAGTATACATTTAATAGCTTCAGAATTGCAGTGTTTTAATATTATTACTAATAATAAAACAATTGAGTGCATTTAGAGGTTTTGTTTTTTTGAGAAATCTACAAAGAGCACTATGTTTCAAAATCACTTGAAATAATCCTCTGTGGTTATGTCACAAACTTATATACACTAAGGTTCATCTTTTGTTGCTTTTTTTCTTAATGATTTAATTTTATTTCAATTATGTAACACATTTACGTAGTTTAACATCAAAACTATCAGCAAAGATAAATTCAGAGAAGTCTTGTGTCCATTTCTGCCCTCTCCCCCATTCCTGCCCCTTCCCCAGGAGTAGTCATTTTTTTGGTTAATCCTTACCTTGTTTCTTTTTTAAATTACATGCTGAATTTTTATGTTTCTGAGCAGTCTTTAGATTTTTAAAATGGTCAAAAATACTGCTTTACAACTTTTTTGGCTTCCCCCAATTTCTTTTAATATCTCTTCTTGGCACCCCTGGCTATTACCCACTAGCAGCCTTCCCCACCTCTCTGTCTAAACCTAAGGGAGAATGCTGTCTTGCCCATGGCTTCAGAATGTCCTGAAATTTTATACTTCCCCTTTTACCTGATCTCTGCTAAGCGTGGGAGGAAATGGTCCACTTCTCCTTGCCGTGCAGTCTGGCACAGTGACCCTAAGTGGAAGCCCTCTGGTGCCCTCTATGTGGGCTCCCTGATGTCAGTGTTGGCTGGTGTCCGCTGGCTCCAAGTGCTCTGAGGTACCAGAAGCTGGTTTAATGCAATGGCAAGAGCGTTCTGGAATTAGCAAGGTGCTAAGCTAGTTATATATTCTGCGCCCTGGCCACCTTTTCTGTGGCAGGAAAACAAAACAGGCAAATGCCTGCAAAGTGGGTACACTTAATTTTGCCATCCTGAACCAGGTAGATCTAGATTGATTTTAGTTGGGACAGGAGAACGAACAAGATGATGATGATGATGATGATGATTTCCAGGTACCCATCCTCCTTACCAAAGAAAATGTTAAAGTACAGGGACACAGTCAGGCTAGAAGCGGCCCCCAGGCCTGGATACAGTTCTGCTGCCCCTTCCACGCACTGTCTTCCAGGTGCCTGTGCAGTCCTGGTTCGATGACATGACAGACACGGAGCTACTGGACCTCATCCCCTTCTTTGAGGGCCTGAGCCAGGAAGACGACGTGTACAGCATGCTGCACAGACTCTGCAGTAGGTAGCCCCGGCCTCCGCCCGCCTCCCGCCTGTGCACCCTGGAACCTCAGCCTCGGGACCTGCCTGGCCTCAGCTCCCCAGGAGCTAAGAGTGAGGACACGCCATACTCCAGGCCACGGGGCGAATGTGGCCATACCTACCTGGTTTATTTTTTAAGAACAGAAACAACTATTTTAAAATGAACTCTTTTAACGAATTTCGTAAAGGGACATGCATTTTACTGGATTTGCTTTTCTTAAAACATACCAAAAAGGAAAAAAATGGGAAAAAAAAAAAAAGCTTGATATCTATCAGACTTCCTTTCAACTGTCCTCCCCTCCAGCAGACAGCCTGTCCCCTTCTACCCCAGCTCAGAGTAGCTGACCCAACTCAGAATCTCTTTCCTACAGGATGAAGTGCCTTTTTGAATGTTATTTTAAGCTGAGAGTTAATTTTTCTATACAACGTATTTCCAGACATCTTTTAGTCTTTTATTGTCTTAGCTTCTCTAAGAAGATAAATATGACAATTTTCTAAAACCTGGAAGGTGGGAGGGAGGTGGGTGGTAAGGGATGGGGGTGAGTCATAGGAGCCTGTCTCCCAGTGGGTGTGCTGCTCCGACCGCCTGTGGCATGCCGCAGGGTCAGGCCCCTGCGAGGAGATTTTGTGATGGTGTCAGTGTGTGCATTCATTTCTGACCCAGTTTGGAATGTATCCGCAATCGTGTGGCTCAACGCTTTAGGAAACGGTAGATCCTTTTATATTACTCGTATTGTTTCTGACGGTGACAAATTTGTCTTGAGGTCACAGTTTCCCCTGGAAAAGTGGCATCATGTCACTTCCGCTTTCACACTACTGCCATATTTCTGTATGTTTTTGGTTTGATTGTTGTTGGTAGAACAGTTCTAAGAAACTCTAAAACCCTTGGATAGTTTAAAAAAAATCTGATGATTGATTTTTAAATCTGTCCTTTCCAAAAGCTGGATACCCGTGGAGCTGTTTGGGAATTTTCTTTGCTGCTACCGTGCTGCCACCAAATGGAATTGACCAGCGGCTGTTACACTGTTCTTTGCCACTGTGCCTACGCTCAGAATCTGCTCACTGCTAAGCTGCAGACTTGGACAGGGTCAGAAACATAGGTGTCCCACCCCGTTGCAGACTGTGGACTGCGTTCCTTCCCTGGCACCAGCCTTGGGAGTTCAGAAGGGAACAAAGACAAAAGGGCCAGCGCACCTGACCGGTGTGGCGTTCATTTCAAACGGCAGTCAAGCTCAGAGTTTCTGATAAGCCGACTGTTGTCTCTTGAGAACCTGTGGCCTCAACCCACCACCACGCTGATGTGGCCCGAGTCCATCTCTTGGTCTTCTCTTTTGAAGCACAGCCTATTTCTGAGCCGAGGGTTGGGGAAACGCATCTAGATGTGGGACCCATCGCCCAGAGCCAAGGAGAGGAAGGGCCCCCTCCCTGAGCCGGGGCTCCCTTTGCAGCCTTTCCCAGTGAGATCTTTTAAGCAGTGCCATGTTCCTCGTTTGACAATAAGACAGTCTATAAAGTATTGCTCTTAAAGATAATTTAAAAGAACCCTTTCATGTTGGCACCATTGCCTTAGTCCTCTATGGGTCGGGCCGGAGTTCTGGTGGGAGTGACTGGCACTAAGAAGACTGGAAAACGGTGGGGGGCGGGGAGCTGTCAAAGTAAAATTTCTTTTCTGCTTTCATTCATAAAATAGTGAAGCCAGCTGCCAATCACGTCCTCCCAACAGCACTTTGGTCTGCAGACTGCCGTGCTTTCAGAAGAGAAGTAAGTATTCAGGGGTAACCAGGTCTCCCCATGCTCTGAGTGTTCCAAACCCAGTAATCCACATGCCAGTTAAAATAGAAAGAGCCCCTTGCAAGGCATGACTACAGAAAATAACAGTTACGTGGCGGGTCTGCACATGCCATACACCTTGATTTGGAAAACTAGTCATTAAAAGAACCCACTGCCTTAAATGTCTTGAATGTTGCAGTCAAGTGTCTGACATGTGCTGACATCCACACAGAAATCAGTCCTGATGAGAGCCTTAGAACCTCACCTGTGCCCCCTTCTTTGTTGGCATCCCAAGGTCTTATTTGGAATAGGGGGCAGAGAGGACTGAAATCCTAGAATATTCCAGGGGAATCAAACCTAGGAGTCGTGCCCCACTTCCGATGGAGTGAAGACACTTGGCAGGCTTGAGCCAGACACTTCACCTGGTCATTCCTGAAACCGTGAGCACCATTGCACTGAGCCAGTGCAGAGCTGCCGGGGGTGGAACCCAGTTCCTGCCACCACAGACGCAGAACGTCTCAGGAGGGCAGCGGGCCCTCGGAGCATTCTGGATTCTGTGCACCTTATTTGACCCCACTCCAAAATTCCGTTCTTATTTTAACCCTTGATTCTGCTTTATGTACATAATCAAAATATCTATATCGATATATATATTTTTAATCATCTACATGTAAATGAAGCAATAGAATTCTAACATAAGGCCAAGAAATGAGATGAATGTTCGGGGTTTATGTTTTTTAAGGTAAATACGGGTATTGTTTTTAATTATTACCTTTTATTAAATTGTGGGCTTTAAAACCTAATGAAACCCATCAGCTATTTCTCTGTGCCATATACTTCCCATTGTTACCAAAACACCCCCCAACTCTTCAGCCAAATGAGAAATCTGACCTCTTGAGTTTCCATGGTCCTTTTGGTACCAGGTTAAAATATAGTCTCCTGGAAAAATATTTTTTACATAAAGATCTGGAACAGGATTCTGTGGCTCGTGGACTATGATGTTATCACATCTCTGGCCGGGCCTTGAGTGGAGGTGCCCAGGCACACCTGAGGTTGTTACTGCTCTGTCTTCCATTGCTCTGGAATCCTACGTGTTGGTCCGTGGTTTCACCCATTAGCTGTTTGTAAACAATGCATCTGTATCCTAAAGAGAAGCACCACGTGTCATAGCTGATGGTTGACGGGGAAACTCCTTTGATGTGGTGCAATTTTGATGAGATGATTTTGGAGACATGAGGATGCCCTAATGACACTGATTTGTCATGGTTGCAGCATTTGAACTTGTATAAAAAGGAAATCTGTATAAGTCTATAACCTGGCAACATTTTTATGACCCTGTGTATTAAAGATGGCTTTCTTATAAAATCCAGAACCACACAGCCCTATGGTCAAACACTCGTGACGTTTGTGCCTCTGCTTTTAAAGGTGCTGTGATGGACAGTTGGCATGCCAGGGTTCGAGAAGAGTGGATGGTTTGACGTGCTTGCATATACCTGTGCAAAATCAACTGGCTGCCTCTGTTCCTATTTTACTGTAAATTTGATGGTATCTGTTCCTGTTCCATTCTCTAGGGAGCTTCTCTACAGACAAACACACACACGCACACCCCCAAGTGGTGGAGATGCTGGTGGTGTCTGGGTAGTCATGGATTTCTGTTGGACATTTGAATGTGTAAACAATCCAGCATCACTGGGGAAATACTACATGTAGAATGTGCACGTTTCCAGGGCCGAGCATTGTCAGTCAAGAGATTTGCAATGATTTCCTTCCTGCCAAAAATAAATACATGAAACTGCGCTCTCTTGTGGGTGGACTGCTTCTTAGCACCTCTCCTCACTCTGTTCTCTGTTCTCTCCCAGCTGCACAGCCTCACACCGGCACCTTGGGTCTCCCGGTGCCCCAGCTTCTGAAGAGCAGGGGCCAATGGGAGCAGGATCTCAGGAGCCACGGACCTTGACTCCAAGGGGAGCTAGGAAACCACTCTGCCCAGTGTTAGGACCCTGGCTTCATCTCCCCAGACAGAAGCGGTCTGGCTTACCATCCTCCCCCAAGGACGCCAGCCCTACCAACAGGCTTCCAAGTGCAGCCTGAGGAAACCACAGCCTCAGAGCCACAGGCATTGAGTGTGGTACCTAAACCCATAGCCCTCGCATACTCTGGCTGAGGTGCTGTGGTTATCAGATGAAGCATGGCAAAGGACCCAGGAAGAGCGTAAGGATATCCAAAACAGTTTTCTTGCACTGGGACATCCAGAAACATTGCCCTCAGCCAGCCCCTCTGTATGAGAAGGTAAGGGGTGACAAGTTCCCCGCCCTGCTCCTCTGCTAGGAAGTCCCGGTAGAGCCTTGGGCACAGTCTCACCACTCTAAGGACTGTTTCTTCATAATGATACCTAATTCAGATAACAGAAAACACCAGGGTCAACAATCTCAGCAGATAGGTCTTATCCCCATTTTGTGGATGAGAAAACAGAGGCCAGTGAGACAATGCTCTGCAGTCTATTTTGTCTGTCAGAGGGATACAGGGTTCTGCCAGGCATGTATATTCATCCCAAACAACACAGGGCACAGTGTTATATCAGGCCAGGAAACCTAATATTTACCCAGAGACACACCCCAAACCCCCCCACCCCCTAGTTAGTCTGTGCCATGCCCCTAGGTGCCCTCTCTGCAATAGAGCTCCTGGCCAGCCAGAGCAGTCACCCCAGCTTCCTCCCTGGTCTGGATTCCTAGGCTGTGTCCCTCTCTGTCCCTCTGTCTCTCCTTTGCTCAGCTCCCTAGCCCTCTCCCTCCCCTTGGCTTCTCTGGCATTGCCCCCAGGCCCCACCTCTGCATACAAGCAAACAACTGGTTGAGAACTGTCACTGCCCCTGAAGCTGGGTTTAAATGGTCTGGGGTGGACTTGAGGATCTGTATTTTTAAGGGCCCTCAGGTTTCTAATGGGCAGCGAGAACTGAGAATCACTGGGTTAGGAGAGGGTGCTGTAAGGGAGGTGTGGGGTGGAGAACCTAGAGCCCACATAGCCTCCTCCCGAAGGCCTGAGGGTCCAGTGTGTTCTCCTTGGAGATCAGGCTAGTGGCCATGCCAGGTGGTGAATCTGGGCCGTGAGCAGCCTGTTGATTCGCAGGCAGCCCTGGCACAGGAGATGTGTGCCACGCCAGCATCCCAGGTTACACAGACTGCCGCTTATCCATAAGCTCAGCAGACTGTCTTCCCAGGTGGGCTTTCCCCAGCCACTCCTCCCCAGCCTCCTACCCGGGTCCTGGAATACAGAAGTGATATAGGTGCTCAAACAAGAAAACATCAGGAGGTGAACTCTCAGTATGCCAGGTCCCAAGCAAGTGACCTCTTGATGACCTGTTCCCTTCCCACCTATTCAGAGGACCCGTGCCAGCCCAGCTCTCTAAGGGTGGGCATCATATTTTTACGTGCCCAGATGATTCAAAGGTGCAACCTGGGCTGAGAACCTCCACTCTGGCTATGGAAGAAAAGAAAGTCCCCCAAAACTCTTCCAGGCCTGACACCTCCAGGTATGGCACAGGAGCTATGGGCAGGGCTTAGGGGGAATGACATATATTGCTTTACCTGAAAGGTGTTATGTATTCACTGCAGAAAATTCAGGAAACTCAGAAAAGTACACAGAAAACACCATATGGACACTGGGAGTCTTTCCCAAGGCAGGGGTGAGGCGGGTGTCCCAATAAGAGCCCCAGCTGCCTGACAGCTCCCTGCTTTTACAGTGAGGTGGGGAGCAGAGTAGCTACCCCCACTTCACATCGGAGCACTGGATCGCTCAAGCCACCGGGAACACCTCACCTGGCGGGAGGAGGGGGTAGGGAGGGTACCGTCCTGGCCCCAGCTGTGTCTAATGGGGGGGTGCACGGGGGCTGCGCAGGGCCACGCATTCCCCGCCACGGAGACGCAAGGCATCGGCACCTTCTCGTTCGCAGAGACCTAGGGCTGTTCTCTGGACCGTCCTCGGTCTCGGGCACTCCACACGGCTCATTAGAGTGGTGGCCCCCGCAGGCACAGGACAGGCTCCATCTCCTCGGGCCCTGGCCGTTCCCATGGCGCCCTCGGGGGAGTCGCTCTCGGACCGTGCGCGCCCCGGTTACTGTGTCACTGCTCCTCCGCGGCCTGCAGCCAGGTGGGGGGCGGGAGGGGACCCACGCGGGCCCAAGGCCGCTCTCCTCAAGGGCGTAGGACCGGACGTTTCCAGGCCGTGGGATTCAGGACACTGGTCAGGCAGCCCCGTCCCCGGCCCAGGTCCTGTCCGCGCTCCGGAGGGGCGCCCCCCCGCCACCTGGGACCCGGTCTCCACGAGAGGCAACATCCTGCACCTGTCTGGGAGGGACTCGGACGAAACCTGGGACACCAGGACGCCGAGGTGGGAACCAGAGCGCAGGTAACGTGGGGGCGGGGCCTGCAGGGGCGGGGCCTGAGGCGGGGCTGGCATCCAGCGCCTGCTCCGCCCACCCCAGGCTCTCCGACGCCTTTGTCAACATTGATGCCGAGGGGGCTGGGCCTTCGGAGATAAGCTGGTGGGGGGGTGGGGGGTGGGGAGGAACAGAGTAGCGCTGAGAACCCTGGGAACCTGCGGGGCGAGGGTGGGGGCGGGTCGCGGCGTCCCGGGGCAGGAAGAGGTCAGTGGTACGAGGGGGTCATGGCCAGGTCGGTGCTGGGTGAGGCAAGCCAGGCTCAGTCCCCTTCTGACTCCAAGCCCGTATCCGTGGGAGGGTGGCCAAACCGGAGGAGCGGTTGACAGAGCTCCATTCTTGCTCCGGAGGATGAAGGGAGAGGCCGGTTACTCTCTCGTCCTTGTAGCATACTGGCTGCCTGTGATCACTGCTCTGGGCCTCAGTTTCCTCTCTCTGTGCCAAGGGCTTGATCCCGTGGAGTTGTCCACACCAGACACAAAACAATGCTGCTCATCTGGACCCCAGGCCAGGCCCTGGGCCCACTGCCACCGCTCTGGGCCTCGGGTCACAGATTACAGGGTGGGGCGGCTCTGGAGTAGGGCAGTTATGAGAGACTTCCTAGAGACCCAGAGAAGTCTAAGGGGAGGGGCCTTGGAGAGGTCCTTGTGCCCCCACCCCACACTAAGCTGCTGAGGCTGCATTGTGCCAGGTGGGGTGTCCTGCCCACAACGAGGGCGGAGGGAGGTGCCGTTTTGGTTGAGTCAGGAATGTGGAAAGGGAGCCATGGGAAGATGCAGGGGAGAGGCTTCCAGGCAAAGGAAACAACAAGTGCAAAGGTCCAGACACTAGAATGAGGTCCGCGTCTTAAGAGACACAAGAATCCTGTAGCTGGAATGTAGTGAGAACTGGGGACAGTGATAGGAGATGCAGCCAGAGGGACAGGCAACTGGGGATTTGATTTTAGGGAAGCTTCTGGAAAGTTTGAAGCAGGGGGATGGCATGATCTGATTTATGGTTGAAAGATCCCTCTGGCTACGGCGGGAGGATGGATGTAGGGACCAGGGAGATCGAGAGAGGAGCTCGTGCTGCCAGTTGGTGTGAGAGGCTGCTTTCCAGAGCAGGGCAGGAGTTGTGAGAGGGCTGGCCAGGCTCAGGGGCCCGGATGAACCAGCCGCTGGCCAGTCTGCTGGGTGTGAGGGGAGAATAGGAACCCAGGATGGCTCCCAGGTTTGGGGCCTGAGCAGCTAGATGTTCCTGCCATTTCCGGAGGCTGTGAGGAGGTAGATCTGAGAGAGGCCTGACGTGGATGTCAAGTGTGAGGGCAGACGTGCCAGGACAGATGGGACGAGATAAAGGAGACAGATGGAGGCTGGGGGAGTTCGGGAGGGGTGGGAGTTGGGGTCAGAAGAGAGCGTTTCCATGGTGTTTACAGCCTGGGGACTGGAACTTGGGAAAAAAATAGAAAGGAGACGGCGAAGGAGCGGAGGCTTGTGCCTGCTGACATTTAAAGGCCCCAAAGGAGGCGGCCGGTGCGGTGGGGAGAAAACTTGGGCTGGGGGAGGTTTCAAAAGGAAGGGTTGGTCAGCGGAGTTCCTGGTTGGTGGAGGGGAAAGGTAAGGTGAAGACAGGGAGCCAACCCCCAGCTTTTGGGCTCTGGGGACTAGGAAAGGGCCATTTCCAAGGAATGAAGAACAAAGACCAACCAGGGTGGACTGAGAGAGAAAATGAGATGAGGTGGGGAGAAGTGACTGCATGTGATTTTGCTGGGGCCCAGACAAAAGGAGTCGGGAAACAGGTGTGCACAGGCAAAGAGGTGGAACCAAACACAGGCACCTCACAGGCACACACGCACAGTCACAGAAAGGAACAGAGGCTCAAAAAGGCATTCTCCCACACACGAGGTCAGACACACAGACACACACAGGGGCTGGCCAAATGCCTTGTGACACGGGCCTCCCTTCACACACAGGGACCCAGTAACTCTATCTGTTAAACACAGTCACACACCGGCAGTAGGTCCTCCTGGGCACAGCTGGACCCAGATTTCCTGGAATCCCCTCACCCTGTGACAGAGAGCAGTGAGGGTGAGGACTGGACATGGGGAAAGGGTCTTGGGACCAATGGCAGCTTTTTTTTTTTAAGGGATTTTTAAAAATTAATTATTTATTCATTTATTTTTGGCTGCGTTGGGTCTTCGTTGCTGTGCACGGGCTTTCTCTAGTTGCGGCGAGCAGGGGCTACTCTTCGTTGCGGTGTGCGGGCTTCTCACTGCGGTGGCTTCTCTTGTTGCAGAGCATGGGCTCTAGGTGCGTGGGCTTCAGTAGTCGTGGCGCACGGGCTTAGTTGCTCCGCAGCATGTAGGATCTTCCCGGACCAGGGATCTAACCCGTGTCCCCTGCATTGCAGACGGATTCTTAACCACCGCGCCACCAGGGTAGCCCCCAGTGGCAGCTTTTAGCAGTGTTCCCGCACTGGAAGGGGCATCCACACCGGCTGCACCATGGCTGGGACTGAGGCCTGTGGTCTAAGTTAAGGATGGCCGTGCCCCTGGAGGTTCTGGAAGGCTCTGTTTTCCAGCTCTTCCCCCACCCCACAATCAGGAAGGAAAGGAGGGGGCAGCCTAGGCGTGGAAGCGGCGTGTTCCCTGCAAGGGCTGGACTGGCCTCTCCCACGATGGGTATCAGGGCTCCCTGGGGAGGGCTGTGCCGGGCAGCGAGCCCGAATTGGGGTGGGGAGGGCAGCAGAGATGCAGGAGGGAGCCCTGGCCACCTTCCCCCACCTTCTGAAGTGACCTGGGTCTCGCAGAGCCAGACTGCCGACCCCCCCGAACCAGCCTTGGTGCTGCTTCCTCCTAAAGTTTGCTGGGGTGGCCTGGCCTTCTGGAGGTCGGGGATCAGGGACTCTCAGAAGGGAAATCACAGTGGATTCCACACCCCACATCTTGATGCAGCCCAGGTCTCCATCCCCCGCTCTCTCTGGCCACTGGTACCCTGGAGGTGAGGCCTGGCAGTCCAGCCAGGGGAAGGGGTTGGCTCTCAGAGAGCTGGGTTAATATTTGTTGACTGACTAACTGATTGACTAAGTTTGAATGCCCCAGCCCGACAAGTGCTGGGGTGTGTCCTGCTGGGCGGGAACAGGGATTCAGTTACAGTGTTGGGGAGGGCAATGGGCAGAGCCTGGCCCCGAGCCAGGCCCAGCACTGCCCACAGGCAGGGTGAAGGAACGAGCAGTTTCCAGCAGGTAGGCCGGGCAGGGAGGAGACTGGGGGGCCAGGGTGGGGAGGGCCGCCCCAAATGGGGTGTACCACATCGGGTCACTGGGCTCGGGGCTGCCGAGGGGCCGGCAGAACTGGGAAGGCAGCGAGCAGCCCAGCAGGTGAGGACACTGGTGGAGGCAGGGAGGCTGCGACCAGAGCGATCCTCAGGGGCAGGAAAGTGTCAGATTTTCTATGGGGTGGGGGGCGTGTCTGTCTCCCAGAGTCCATACACCTGGGGCCGGGGCCCTGTCCCTCCCTGCCACTCCAGCAGGCAGTGCCTCCCGCCCCCTTCCTGGAAGTCGGGCAAAGTGACCTCAGGGTCCGCCCCTTCGCAGGATCCTCAGGAGGCGGAAGTTACACATCTAGGGGAGAAAAAGGGGCACCAGAGGAGGGAGGAGGCTCTGGGTAGAGGGAGGGGCGGGGGGTGTGGAAGGAGGGGGCTCCGAGGGAGAGAAAGGGGCCCCTGGGTGGGAGGAGAACCCGGGGAAGGGAAAAGGAGGCCAGGGGAGAGAGAGTGCTTTGGGGAAGGAAAGGGATGTGAGAGGGCAGCTCCAGGGGAAAGAACGGGGCATCTGGAGGAGGAAGGGAGCACAGAAAGGGTGGAGGGGCAGTCAGGAGAGAAGGGGGCACTGGGGAGAGGGAGGATGCATGGGGGGAGGAAAAGGGCACCCAGAAAAGGAGGGGGCACCGGGACAGAAGGGCACGTCAGAGGAGGAACTGGACATCTGGGAGAGGAAGGGGGCCATGGCTGGAGGGAGTGAGCCCCCAGGGAAGAGAAGGGAGCTTCCAGTAGGAGGAGAGGATACCTGGTAGAGGGTCCCCACTCGGGGTGGGTGATGGAAGGGGAAGAGGGGACACCCTCGGGTGGGAAAGCCTGGTGGGTCAGAAGGGGCACTCTGGGGAGGGCAGGGGCCTCCTGAGGGAGAAGGGACTGCCTGGAGGAAAGAAGAGGGTGCTGGGGAGATAGGGCCCCCACCCTTTGAGCATCCCTTCTCCATCCCCCCAGAATCCAGTTGGAAGACAGGTTACATGGGATGAGGCCTCAGGCCCTGGGAGCCTGAGAGTTTGGCTCCGCAGGCTGGCACTGGATATGCGGGCCCCCTCCAAGCTCCCTGGGGATGATGCTGTCCCCACCCCGTGCAACCAGCCCAGTCCCAACTTCCTGGCCGCAGTCTGACTTCCCTGCCCCACAGGGAGCCCTGGTGACCCCTGTGCTGAGCCAACCAATCTTCCTGTCACTCTGTCACTATTTCACAGTTACAGCTCCTAGTCTGTACCTCTGGTCACTGCCTGCCTGTGCCCTGGTGGTTGTCACTAATCACTGCTTCTGCCCGTCACCGCCGAATGTCACTACCCCTGTCACTTGATGTCACCACGTGTTTCCTGTTGATTGAAACCACCGTTACATGGTCACCGTGTCTGCCTGTCACTCATGTCACTGTCACAGCAACAGGCCATCACTGCGACAGCAGTTCTGGGTGCAGTTAGAGCACGTGGTGACTCCCTTCTCTGTCCGCTTTCACTCCTGCAGTCATGGGCTGAGAACCTGCCAGGTGTCAGGCAGCAGGAGCCGGCAGTAAACCAGGAGGACAAGCCCCTGGCCCCAGAATCCAATGCTCTAGTGAGGGAGGCCAGGCCGTCAGCACACAGGGTCTCCAGTACAGGTTCGGGGGGCGGCTCTAGCCCCGGCAGGAACCCCCTCTGCCCGCCCTGTTCTGGGCAGCTCCCTCTTCCACCCCACCTCACCCCACATCCACGGCCATCTTGGCCCTCTTTGAGAGGGCTGGGTGTTTCCCACTGTGAGCTCACCAGGGCCTGGGCCCAGCCTGGACAAAGACGTAAGGAAGCTGGGCCACTCGGTGCCACCTGTCACGCTCTGCCTCTGATTCTGTAACTCTGTATCTCCCCTCCCACTTCATTTCCCCTGATCATGCAGGGTCAAGGTTGTTCCTCCTGCTGATATAGCACGGCTAGAGTGGAGTGGAGAGGGGAGGGGAGAGGAGTGAACACCACACCAGGGCCACTAGGAGTGAGAAATTCAGAAAGAAGGGACTTCTGGGTCTATTGGGCAAAGCAGCAGCAAGAAGGAAAAGTTGCAGCTGGCAGGATTTAGTTTACACGTCGAAAGAATTTCCACGGATGAAGGAATGACCAAACCTCATGCAGAGGTTTCTGAAGGAGGGATGCAGGGAAGCCCGGGGTCGTTGAGAGTCACCTGCCGACATGAAACAAAATCCAGAGCCCCCTTCTTCCCCAGATCCCTCTCATTCCACGCTTCTCTCTCCTGTGCACACTCAGAACCACAGAGCACGGCAAAGTTGCTGTTTGCAGAGCCAGTGGCTGTTTGCAGTCTGTGTGTATTAAGCGTTCAGCTGTGTTTCAAGAATTTGAGAATGTTTTGGTCTGATCTATGCAAACTGCTCATGTCAGCTAAGCCTGTCACTTGCTGCAGAGTCTGTCATCTTCAGAGACAGTCCGTGTGTGCAGAGTCTGTCCTGGGTTTGCAGAACATGTGTCTGATCTGCAGAGCTTCTTTCTGTCCTGAGCCTGTTTTGAGAGTGTCTTTATTCAGAACCTGGGTCTTTTTAAACAGTCTGTCCCTCTTTCTTCATGGATAAGATATGCTTTTATTGCAGAAGCGGCCCTGAACGCAAGCCTATCCCTGTCTCTGGAGCTTGTCCCGCGGCCTTGGCTGGGACATCTCTTTCTGCCTAAAGACACCGTCCCTGTCTATAAAGCATTGTCTGTTTACAGTTCCTGGCCCTGTCAGCAGAACCTGTTTCCTCTGCAGGGAGTATCTCTGTCTCTAGACTCTGTCCCTATTCATAGAGTCTTTTCCTATTTCAGAGCCTATTCTGTCTGCAGAACCTGAGCCCTCTTTGTACAGTCTGTGACATTTTTCAGGGCCTTTGCCTATTTGCACAGCTTGTCTCAACTTCCTGGATAGAAATTCTCGTCTGCTTGCAGGCTCTACTCCTACGAAGAGTTTTTCACCTGCCATGGGTCACTGTGTCTGGGAGCACCCCTGTCTTTCGACAGAGCACATCCCTGTTGGCAGAGCCCATGCCTGTCTGCACAGTCTACTCCTAATTCCATGTGTACTTGTTAACAGAACCTGTCCCTATTCATGGAGCCTTTATCTCTCTCTAGAACTCATCCTTTTCTAAAGCCTGTCCCTGTTTGCCGAACCTGGGCTCTCTACAGAACCCAGCCCCGTTTTAAGATCTTGCCCATGTCTGGGGCATCTGTGCTGGAACATGGAGCTGATTTCCCGGCCGGCTCCTTTCAGCACATCCTGCCCTCTCTGAAGACACTGTCACTGTTAACAGAGGCTGTCTGTTTGCAGAGCCTGTGTGGGCTTACAAAACCTACCCCAATCTGCCAAGTCTCTGTCTATACAGGCTTTGTCTGCAGAGCCTGTGTCTTTTTGCAGAGCCCGGATTGCTCTGCAGAGCTCACGATTGCTTGCCCAGGCTGTTCCGATCTCCTTGTTTGCAGGATTTGAGGCTGTTTCCCAAGGCTGTCCCTGCATGCAGAGCCTGACCATGCCTAGAGAGCTTTTGCCTGTTTCAGAGCCTGCCTCTGTCTGGCAAGCACTTCTCTTACTGGTGATGCTGTGTCTCTTTGCAGAGCCTTGCCTATCTACGTGCCTGTTCATATCTGCAGAGCCTGTCTCTTCTGCAAAGAGTCCCTGTCTTAAGGGTTTGTCCCCATCCACATTTGCAAAGCCTTTCCCAATTCTGCAAAACCCCTCCACACCTGCAGAACCCGGGACTGTCTGTAGAGCCTTTCTCAGTGTTCATAAACTTTACCTGTTTGCCCAGCTTGTCTGAATTTCCCTGGGTCCAGTCTGTGTCTCTTCACGTAGGTCATCCTTACAAAGGTGGTCCCTGTCAACAGAACTCATCTTTGTCAGGAGAACCTGTGCCTGTTGCATCCCCTTCCTGGGTCTGAGGAAGCTGTCCCTTTTCTCTGCAGGTGCTGTGTCTCTTTGCATGGTTATCTCCTAACTGTCTGAAAGACCTACGCCTATTTGCCTTGTGTGCAGAGCCTGTCTTGTCTACAGGATTCTGTCTCACTTCAAGAGCCTGCCCCTGTTTGCAGAGTCTGTCCCTGCCTACAGCACCTGTTGTGACTAGCAGAGCCCTCGCCTGGCTGTAAGCCTATCACTGTCTACAGTGACTGTCCCTGGCTGCAGATCCTGTGTCTGTATGCATAGCCTGTTTCAAACGCCCTGTCTGTTTGCAGAGGTTGTCCATAGACTCAAAGCCTATCATTGTCCACAGAGCTCAGCCCTGTTTCAAGTACACAAGCACAGACGACAAGGCAGGTCCCTGTTTGCAAAGCCTCTGTGCCGACGTCTGCAGTACCCTGGTGTCCTGGTGTGCTGGCCCTTTTGTTTACGCAGCCCTCCTCATGAGAGGCACAGGCTATGATGAAGGGTCTTTGGAGAGCTGTGCGTGGGGAGAGCTCTTGCTTAGAGCCCAGAGTACAGGCGGCCAGGGCCTGAGGACTCTGGCTACTGTTCCCTCCCTCACTCTTTCCTGATCTAGGATGGACACCAACAGGGGCCTCCCAGCCATCGAGAGCCACAGGGACCTCCACATATGGATCACTGAGGTGAGCTGCACGACCAGACAGAAGAGCTGGTGATAAAGACAGTGTGCAGGTCTCTGAGACCAGTCTTCTCCCGCCCCCCACTCAGAGCTCCCTCCCCCTACGCCAAAGGGTCATGGCTGGGGGGAACAGGGTCTCCCAAGTTGTCACTAGGCACCCTCCTCTCCCAGAACCTGAAGATGGTGCCGGTCCCCGAGCGGGCTTATGGGAACTTCTTTGAGGAGCACTGCTATATCGTCCTGCACGTGAGCACTTCAGGGGGGTGGGGGGTGGGGTGGCTGGCCCTTTGGGGGTTCCATGGTGCAGACTAAGCCCCACCCTGGGAAAAGGCAGGCTGGGAGCCCAAGAATCGCATCCCATACGGAGGCTGCTGCCTTTGAGGCCTCTTCACCCTTCCCTCGCCGGTCTCCGTCTCCTGTCGGTGGAAGCACCTGACCAGTCTCCCCACAGCCCTTCTACATCCTCCACCTCGATCTCCCCTCTCCGCCTCAGCCCTCGGGCCCCACCCCACTCCTGGGACCTCAGCCACTCACCACACACACGAACGCAAACACCTGGGCCCTAGGTCCCCCAGAGCCTGAAGGCCACGTCGGGGGCACCCAAAGACCTGCACTACTGGGTCGGGAAGGAGGCGGGTGTGGAGGCGCAGGGTACGGCGGGCTCCTTCGTGCAGCACCTGCAGGAGGCGCTGGGTGGCGCCACCGTTCAGCACCGCGAGGCGCAGGGCCACGAATCCGCCTGCTTTCGCAGCTACTTCCGCCCTGGAATCATGTGAGTGAGGCGGGCAGGGGGCTGGGAGGGACAGGAGCCGTGGGGTGGCTGGCGGCCTGGGGCAACTGTCTCCCTCATCATAGTGTGTGGGGTGGTTTTTTTGAGGGGGGCGGGTAACAACTTATTGACATACAAATCATACCATACAACCCACCCGTTTAAAGCATACAATTCAGTGATTTTTTAGTGTATTCACAGACTTGTGGGATCCATCGCCGTAATTTTAGAACGTTTTCAACACCCCCAGAAGAAGCCCCGTACCCTTTAGCATCACTCCCCATTTCCCCCAATACTCCCTTGCCCCAGTCTGTATAGATTTCCCTCTTCTGGACATTTTACTTAAATAGAATTATACAACACCATTTATGGATACACCACATTTTATTTATGTATTCATCACTTAGTGGACATTTGGGTTGTTTCCACTTTTTAGCTGTTATGGGTAATACTGTTGTTAACATTTGTATACAAGTTTTGGGTAGTTTTTCCCCCCAGTTTTATTGAGATATAACTGACACACAGCACTGTATAAGTTTAAGGTGTACAGCATAATAGTTTGACTTACATATATTGTGAGATGATTACTGCGGTAAGTTTACTCACCATCCAGTATTGTATACAAGTTTTTGTGTGGACATGTGTTTCTCATTTCTCTTGGGTGTATACCCAGGAGTGGATCCCAGTGCTGTTTTTCAGTTTGCTTTTCTGTTACTATGCCCAATAGAAATATGTCTTTTGCTGTAAATTGCTTCAAATATTTATTTAATTAACAATTACAATATATTAAGTCGAACCATAGGAAATTGCCAGTATTCGATCATTTCTGTTGAACCTGATACATGTAAATAGTATATACATAAATGCACGCACACATGTATACATGCGCATGCAGAAAACACGCCACCCCATGTATGTCCACCTACAGATGGGCACCCACATACATTGGTGAGTATTCATGTCCACCTACACACATATACGCGGTTGCGTGAATTCCATGCACGCACATCTGTACGCACACGGATAAACAGACACACGTTATTCCCCACATGCATACATGTATATACACATTCATGTGTCCACGTATCTACACATGGATAAACACATGCACATTACTGCCCCCATATGCTTGTACACACGTGTTCATATCTACTTGCACACACGTATTAAACAGGCACACGTGTCCCCACATGCGTGCATACAGGTGCGCACATCTGCACTCACCCCTGCGCATGGCAGCATATGGTCTCACATGGGACCCCATGCTCTCCTCAGCTACCGGAAGGGAGGCCTGGCCTCTGCCCTCAAGCACGTGGAGACCAACGTGTACAACATCCAGCGACTGCTGCACATCAGAGCGGGGAAGCACGTGTCAGCCAGCGAGGTGAGAGCTGCCAGGGATGCCACCTGACCATGGACTCAGCTGGACTGCGTGTCCTGAAGTGTAGGGAAGTGTGGAGGGCGGTGGGGACAGTGAGGGGAACGTGGGAGGTCAGCATTCCCCGATGGCCCATCCTGATGAGGAGAGAGAAGGCAGAGCCAGGCTTCCAGCCCCACCCGTCCCACAGCTCCTTTGACCCTCTGTTTCCTCATCTGTCCCATGGACACACTGAGAACTAGGGAGGTGAGGCAGACAAGATGATGCACCTGGATGGCTCTGCTAAGCAGCACAATGGGAAGTAGCATGATTTAGGGAGGTGCACAGCCCCACATTCTCATACACGTCATAATTGTCACCCATAGGCACACCCAGTGTCTCCACGGTTAGCCCTAATGCCACTCGGTCCATAGAGTGCCCTTGTGCAAATTAGACCTGAGCGCCCCTTACTTCCATCTGTCAGGATATTGATGGAAAATACTGATCTTGTGAGAACAAGACAGTTTGCTGCCATCAGTGTAATGAACAGTCAGGAGTTTGACGCCTGCGATGTGAATGGTGACACTGAGTTGTGTACGTTAACTGTCTGCATGGTATGTGGCAGCTCTGTGACTCACAGACAATCCCACCCAGGCTCACACAGTGTCACCCACAGATTTAGTGATCATACATCCCCGGTCATGCAGCGCCACCAGGCAGCCCCAGGTTTTGCCTGTTAGCCTGGCATAATTATTCAGAGCTCCCACTTTTACTCTCCAAAGCATTGGGATGATACTTGCCCTTTTCCACAGATAACACACTGTCCCCCACACAGGTACACATGCACCGTCAGCCAGGAGCTCATACACTTCTTCACATTTGATGTTCACCTACACACACATCTACACATGTGGATACACTGGTACTTGCGCCCCACTTGCATCCATGTGTCTGTGTACGCATGTACTGCTGTAGACTTGCACTGAGTGAGAAGTGTCAGACTCGGTCACGGACACCCTGTGAAATGCAGCATAACCCACGTTTACACATGCCCAGAGATGCACCCAGCCACATCCACAGTGACGCTCAAGGTCTCACATGCTTACATGGATGCGTGCCTGCACACCATCAGAGTGGTGTCACACTCACACATACACCCAGTTGCACGCAGCTTCATGCACATAAGTGACACACCTGAGCTATGCGCACGTGGGCAAGGACAGGCTGCAGTGCCCCTCCACCTGGGTGCGGGTGGTATGACACACTGTCTCCCTCCCTGACGCCTGGCTCTGGCAGGTGGAGCTCTCCTGGCACAGCTTTAATAAGAGTGACATCTTCCTGCTAGACCTGGGCAAGATGATGATCCAGTGGAATGGGCCCAAAACCAGCACTGCTGAGAAGGCGCGGGTCAGTGTCTGCCCCGGGAACTAAGGGGTGCAGTGCTCGGGGAGAGGGGTGGTCCTCCAGGTGCCCATCCTCCAGGTACCCCAAGACGTGGGCTTCGCTCTCGCCTAAGAAGCTGAGAAGCACCTACAAACTGAGTCCAGATCCTGAACTGGTGGTACCCCTGGATGCCAGGATAAGGGGATACCTCCCCTGGCCCCCAGCCTCTGGGAGCTGAGCAGTGACAGGAGGATTCTGGGCTGGACTGTCTGAGAGGTGATGGGGGGCACTCTGGGGATGCTCTGACTGCCAGGTCCTGTCCCGCAGGGCCTGGCCCTGACCCGCAGCCTCCAGGACAGGGAGCGTGGTGGCCGTGCACAGATTGGTGTGGTGGATGATGAGGCTGAAGCCACTGACCTCATGCAGATCATGGAAGCTGTGCTGGGCTGCAGAGTGGGCAACCTGCACACCGCCATGCCCAGCAAGAGTACTGACCAACTGCAAAAGGCCAACGTCCGCCTCTACCAGTGAGCAGACCTTGGGAGTGGGCAGGGTGGGTGGAATAGCCCAGGCGTGCATGTCCGGCATTACCGCAATAACACGGTGTCTCTAGGAAGCCCTCTAGAAAAGGTTCATGGGTTTCTGGTGCAGGCCATGTGGGACCTTAGGCCCAGCCTGTGCTCTTGCGTGGCTGCCTTTCTGAGAACGCATTGTACAGACAGGGCAACTGAGACCCTGAGAGGGCCAGGGAGCTGCCTAAGTCTTCACAGCAAGGCTGCAGTGAAGACCTCAACCTGGGCCCCCAGCCCCCAAGCCTTCTGCCTCTGGAGGTGCGAGGGGCAGTGGTAGCTGGAGTGCAGCCAGGCCCGGGAGGAGCTGAGCTGCCCACATCTGGATGCCTGTCCCCTAGTGTCTACGAGAAGGGCAAGGATGTGGTGATCCAGGAGTTGTCGACCTGCCCTCTGGCCCAAGACCTACTGCAGAAGGAGGTGAGGCAAGCCTGGCCCCAGCCATCCCGTCCATCTCCCCACCCACTCTACAAGCCCAACCCCGTCTGGACCACCTACTGACCAGCCCCACTTTGGCTCCCAGGACTGCTACATCCTGGACCAGGGTGGTTTCAAGATCTACGTGTGGCAGGGACGCATGACTAGCCTACAGGAGAAAAAGGCTGCCTTCAGCAGGGCTCTGGTGAGGCTATGGGGCCCTGGCTTAGAGGGACATAGAGCTGCCCTGGTTCCTGGGTAGGGAGGAAACCGCCTTACCCTGCAACCTAAGCTGGGAGACATCCATGTCCTGGGGTCTAAAGAGAGAGGTAATCCTGCCCTGGGGCCAGGAGGGGGATACATCCTGCCCTGGGAGCCCTGTCGGATGGAGGAGGACATAACCCTGCCCTGGGGTCTAAGCCTGAACACCCACCGCCCTGTCTGAGGGCGGAGACACAGCTCTGCCCAACGGTCCGAGGGGGAACACAGGGCCCCTCTGGGGTACCGCGGGCTGTGGCCTGCCTTGGGGGCCCTGACGGGGGAGGACCAGATAGCTTCCAAGAAACCATGTGTAAAAGGGGGATGTGGGGGACCCGCCTTGAGGTCTGAGGATTCTCCAAGCACTGGGTGCTCCCTCCTTTTCCAGGAGGGGAGGCAGGGCTCTGCCTGGGGTCTGACGGGTGGTCATAGCTGGCCCTTCCCGAGGCCCGGACTAACGGGACCCTGCCTGTCCTCAGGGACTTCAGAGAAGTCGGTAGTGCCGGAGCCAGCTCCTTAAGCCAGTCATGAGCTCAGTTAATTAACACTGCTCAGTGCACTGGCTGGCGCCGAAGCGTGAGCGGCAGGTCCTGTGGGTGGAGCGCAGCAGTGGGGCCTTGGGCCACACGCTTGACAGAGCCCCCCCGCCCAGGGCTTCATCCAGGCCAAGGGCTACCCGAGCTACACCAATGTGGAGGTGGTGGACGAAGGCGCCGAGTCGGCCGCGTTCAAGCAGCTCTTCCGATCGTGGTCTGGGGAGCAGCGCAAGAACAAGCACCTCCGCGGAATGGGTGAGGGGGCGTGGCCGGACGGCGGAGCGGAGCGCCGAGCCGAGACTTCCTGAACGATGGGCGGGGCGGGGCTGGAGGGGCGGGGCCTGAGCGGGGCCCAGAATCTCCACGGGAAGGTTGAGGGGGCGTGGCCGGAGGGAGCTTCTTGCGTGATTGGCTGAGCGAGGCGAAGTCTGGGACAGGGCAGACATCGCCAGTGACACCCTCTGTCCCACCCTCAGGTAAATTACTTCAGGTGAAACTGGACGTGGGCAAGCTGCACAGCCATCCTGAGCTGGCGGCCCAGCTCAGGATGGTGGACGACGGCTCTGGGAAGGTGGAGGTGAGGGGCACTGACTTGGCTGGGGGAAGATGGGCGCACAGGTGTAGGCTTTGTCTTCAGGTGAACCTTATGGCTGCTAAAGTGACCCAGGTACGCCCAGGTGCACATCTACACACAATCAGGGACACACGGGGCATGTGTACGTATACACGCACCCTCCGCCCTGCCAGCTCATATGCATCACGCGTACAGTCCCATGCAGCCACGGCCACTTGCTCGGTAACACTCAGGGCACCCAGAACAGTAACATTCGGACAATTAATTGTGCCCTTTTGTCATATGTATGACACATACATATTATAGACACACATACTCATACCTTGTGATTGCACTTATTCAAACAATTGAAAACATGTAAGCATACAAACTCTGCATCACACATGACCACAGCCCCACGCGCCCAACACAAAGTCACACCCTGTCAGCCACCCGTCTGGTCTCAGACCAATGTTCTGGGAGATGGCAGGGCTTGGGGGCTCCTTCCAGGCTCTGTACAGGGCAGGGTTGTTATCTTGACTAATTGGGTCACCCCCAGGCAGGGCCCTTAATTTCTTCAGGGCTTAGTTTTTTATATGTAAAATGGGGCTAAAGCTGTGGTCCCACCTGGCCCCGAGGCTGGTGTGCGGGTGCTGAGAGCGTATGGGAACAGGACAGCTGGGCCTGTGTGAGGCGCACTAGTTCTCAAGGTAGGCCGAGGTCTGAGAAAGTACTGTTTCTCCAAGGTGCCCTCTGACATTTGCCCTACTATGGATGGACAGTGGCAGTGAGTGGGGAGAGACTGAGATAGGAGAAGATGGGGCGGAGGGGGAGGAGGGAGAGAGGATGACAGGTTGAGGGGACAGAGAGAGACAAAGAAGAGGAGACTGAGAATGAGAGAGAGAGGGCGGAGGAGACCGAATAGAGGGAGGAGGGGATGGGATGCAGAGCAGGGAGGGGTGAGGGCACAGGGAGAGGAGAAAGGGGGTCAGGGAGAGATGGGGTACCTAGGGAAAGACAGAGGGGCAACCAGCGAGAGAGACAAAAGGAGAAACAGGAAAGCGGAGAGAAGGGCAAGGGAGGAAGGAAGGAGGGGTCTGCAGCCCAGGCCCCAAGCACAAAGCCAGGGAGGGGATGTCCCTCCCCACCCACAGCAGGCTCGGGGACAGGCAGCCAGAGGGGGCCCCGAGCCAGGAAGCCTGGCTGCCAGGTGAGTGCTGCTCCTGGGGGCGAGTGGTTGCAGTCAGCCTCTTCTGCAGAAGCAGGATTCCCGGTGCTCTGGTCTTTTCCAGAGACTGCCGTCAGGCTCTGTGTGGCCACGGGATGCCCAGATGTTGTTTCTTGCCATGTCGAGGTGAGCGCTGTTACCCCCACTTCACAGGTGGGAAAAACTGAAGCTCAGAAAGGTCTCACTGCCGCTGTGGGTGACCGGGATTCAACCAGGGTTTGCCTGGCTCCAGGGCCCATGCTCGGCTACCCACAGGAACAGGATATCACATTAAGTGTGACTTAAGTGTTTCCGTTTCAGTCTTTGAACAGGGTTTGCTTTTTTTAAGTGACACTTGAAAAAAAGGAAATTCTTCCAAGAGCCCCAAGGCCTTGCTTCTGCCCAGCTTCTGCTGCCCTGGCCTGAGCAGAGAGCGGCTGTGCAGGGCTGTGGCTGGTGAGGTCAGGCTGGGGTGGCACGTGGCAGCCTGGGCAGCCTCTGGAGTGCTCACCGCTTGTTTGTCCCAGGCACCACACACCAACTCAGAGTCCTGGCTGAGAACAGGCTGGCACAGGTGTGGGTCCCAGGGGTCCCTGGGGGAAGCACAGAGTGTAGGGTGGGCACAGAGCTCGGGGGGGGCCCCTTGTCTGCACAGATGAGGCGTGCCCCCCGCTGCAGAGAGCTTCCTGGCTGGACACACGGTGGGTGGGCTAGTTCAGGTGGAGGCACCAGCCCTGCCTGTTGGGCCCCTGTTCCCCAGGTGTGGTACATCCAGGGCTCACGCAGGCAGCCCGTGGACCCCATGCATCACGGACAGTTGTGCGCAGGCAACTGCTACCTTGTCCTCTACACATACCAGAAGATGGGCCTCGACCAGTACATCCTGTACCTGTGGCAGGTGCGCCGGCCTGAGCAGGGTGGCGGGCACCCTCAAGCCCCAGAGCTCAGGAGCTGAGAGTGGGGTCTGGGAGCCGTGCCAGGCCCTCACCACCCCTGCCCGCAGGGCCTCCAGGCCACCGCACACGAGATCAAGGCCCTGAAAGGCAACGCCGAGGAGCTGGACCTCCAGTACCACAGAGCGCTGGTGCAGGAGCACGTGACCATGGGCAGTGAGCCCCCTCACTTCCTCGCCATCTTCCAGGGCCAGCTGGTGATCTTCCAGGTAGGGCCCGCCTTGCTGCTGTGGCCGCAGTCTCTCCACCCCTCCGTGCACCCATGGCCCTTACACGCATGTGCTAAGCACCTTCTCTGCAGGTCAGGGGCCCAGCGGTAGCCCTTTGGCTTCCTGGTGCTTGTCCAAGGCCCAGGAGCTCCAAGGGTGACCCCTGCCTGAGTTTCTTCCCCCATCCCCAGAGGCAGCCACAGAACAGGCGCACAAGTGCGGAAGCGGAACAGAAAGGGAGCTGGGGCCTTACCTGGGGTCACACACAGGCAAAGCTGCTCCCCACTTTCCGTCTTCAAGGCCTGCGGGATCCATGCTCTGACCCCTTGGTGATGGGGTGAGGGGTCTGTTTAGAAAGGGCCTGGTTCCCTATTCTAGACCGATGGCATCCTCACATTCCACACTCAGAGGGTAGAAAACAGAGCTGGCTTCAGGAGAGGGGGCCCCGGGTGCCGAGGCAGTTTGGCCCCCACTGGGAGAGGGAGGCGGCCCCAAGATCCCTTGCCGCAGCCTGAGGCCCAGCCCTCTTGTAGGGGAGCGCTGGGCACAACGGGAAGGGGCAGCCAGAGTCCGCCACAAGGCTCTTCCACGTACAAGGCACCGACAGCTACAACACCTGGACCCTGGAGGTGCCAGCCCGGGCCTCAGCCCTCAACTCCAACGATATCTTCCTGCTGGCCACAGCCAGCCTCTGCTACCTCTGGTTTGGGAAGGTACCCCAGCAATGACTACTTGACTTACGCCTGGGGCAGCGGTGCCAGGCCAGGGAAGGGTCTACTCCGCAGCGGAGGCTGACTTTAAGTCCAGCCTCAGGCCAGAGGGAGGTGGGGGAGAGGCCACAGTGTCCCTTCTGGGACCTGGGGGAAGTTATGGGTGGACCTGGGCATCCACGGGTCAGAGCCAGGCCAGGCCCAGGCTGCCTGCCCTCCTTCCTGCCTCGTGCCGGGACCACGTCCCTTCCCAAGTCTCTTGGGAAAAGGAGGCCTAGTTCAGATTGCCAGGGTTTTCTCTGATCTTCAGCATAAACCGTGAATGATCTCCAAGCCTGGAGGTCCCCATCCTGTGCTCTGGACCTGGAGAGGGTTCAGGTCCCTGTGACCTTGATCAGCTGAGGAGACAGAGGGAGGAGGGGGAGGAAGGGAGACACTTTGTCATGTGTGCCCCGCCACGAGCCCAGGGCTCCTTGTGACTCAGGCGCGGCTCCGCACAGGCTCCTGTTAGCAGGGGATGTGGCGCAGGAGGTGAAGGCCCCTCCCTGTGCAGGGCGTGACCCAGCTCTTTGCCTGCCAGGGCTGCAGCGGTGACCAGCGTGAGATGGCACGGACAGTGGTCACCGTCATCTCCAGGAAGGACAAGGAAATGGTGCTGGAGGGTCAGGAGCCTCCCCACTTCTGGGAGGCCCTGGGGGGCCGGGCACCCTACCCCAGCAGCAAGAGGTGACAAGGCTGGGACGAGGGTGCTCTCCTGACCCAGAGGAGGGAACTGAGGCCCAAGGGGGTGGGTGACTGATTAAGGGTCACACAGGGAGGTGGAGAGGCCAGACTGGAGCTGAGAACTCGTGGTTCCCCAGCCCAGGGGCTCCTAGGAGCATAGCCCACCCTTCCCTCCTCCCTAACTTGGAGCACGAAGGTGCCGGGGACAGCAGGGTGGTCGCGCCCTCTGCTGGCCGAATGTGCTCCCTGCACGGTCCCTGTACTGGACCGTCCTATCGGCAGAGGGCCAGAGGGCAAAGTGCATTCCCCCACCCCACAATCCCCACGGGTGGTGTCCCCGGTGTAATATGACATATGGGTAAACAGCGTGTGTGGAGTGTGCAAGAATAGTGTGTGTGGGGTGCGTAAATGGATAAGGGTGTGTATGGGAAGGAAGGGCAGAGTGAGGCTTCAAAGGGAGCTGGGAGCGGAGAACCTACCGCTCTTTATGTCTGTGCGGCCCAGCTATGCGCTGTGCTCCCCCCAAGTCTCCTGAGCTCCTAAGTGCTGCTGTCGCCCTCTCTCAGCCTGGCTTCCGTCCTCCCACCTTGGGCCTGAGGCCGGGGGCCAGCGGCTCCTCCCTCCCAGGGCGGCAGGGCTCCAGCTCGGCCCTCCCTCCGCACTCAGCCAGCCACCCCCTCCTTCCCCGTGCTCCTTCCCCGAGAAATTCATGGGGCAGCTTGCACCCCGGTTGCCTGTGGGGAGACAGACTACCTAACCTGCTTTCCCCACTGACACGAGGACACGGAGGCCCAGAGAAGGGCAGGCATTTGGGAGTGGATCCTGGGATGGGTGGAACTCAGAGGGGAGCGGGTGCCTCCTGCTCCAGGAGGCATTGTGTCCCGGCCCCTGGGGGGCGGTAGAGGGGTGCTGTGCTGGGGGCTGGCTTGGCCCAGGCTGGTCAGAAGCCCAGCTCTCTCTGCGCCCCTCATGGCCTTGTGCCATGCTGGCCAGGCTCCCCGAGGATGTGTCCGACTTCCAGCCACGACTGTTTGAGTGCTCCATCCAGACGGGCCCCCTGGTCCTCACGGAAGTGGTGTTCTTTAGCCAAGAGGACCTGGACAAGTATGACGTCATGTTACTGGACACCTGGGAGGAGGTACGGCAGCCTGGGTGCCTGGCTGGGTTGTGAATGGGGGGTGTCTGCACCTGCATAACTGGGTGTGAGTGTGTGTGACTTTGTGTTTCTGGCCACGTGACTGCATATAAGGCTGCGGGTGAGTGCGTGACTATCTACGACACTGTAACACTGAGTGACTGGGCAATTGTGTGACTGTGGATAAGACACCAGGGACGACTCTGTGACCCAGGGAGCCTGGGGGAGACTGTGGCTGTGTGTCTGGGACTCATGTGTGGTCGTGACCGGTTGTGTAGTTGGGTGTAACTCCGTGTGCCTTATAAGGGCGTGTGTGAGTCCATGCAACTGAGTGCCCATGGCTGACATGTCAGTGCTGAGTGGGTGGCCATAAAGTGACCGTGTGTGTGTGCGTGTGCGTGTGCACGCATGTGCGTGATGCCTCTGTGTGACTGCATTTGATCTCTAGTTTATTTATTTCCTCTCTGGTCTTTATTATTTCCTTCCTTCTGCTGACTTTAGGTTTTGTTTGTTCTTTTTCTAATCCTTTTAGATGGTAGGTTAGGTTGCTTATTTTGAGATTTTTCTTGTTTTTTTGAGGAAGGCCTGTATCGCTATGAACTTCCCTCTTAGGACTGCTTTGGCTGCATCCCATAAATTTTGTCTGGTTGTGTTTTCATTGTCATTTGTCTGTCTGTGTGCCTGAATTTGCCTGTGTGTGTGCAGCTGTGTGTAATGGCTGTGTGGTCAAGGAACTGGCTATAAGTGACCAGACCGTCTATAACTGGTGACACTGTGAGAGAGAGACAATGTAACTGGCTGCAGGTGTGAGTGCCTGAGTGACTGAATTCGTATGACTGTGTAATCATGTTTCTGTGTGGCTGGATGTGATGGTGTTTCAGGCTACTTGTGTTTTCAGGCTGTGTGATCCATCGTAACTGTGCTTAGATGCAACTATGCACGAGTACGGGTGACAGTGTATGGCTGTGATTTGCCGTCTGGCTGAGTGGTGGTGGACAGTTGTGTCTGTGTATCTGTGGTCGTGTGTGTGTATCTGCATCACTGTGCCTGGGACTCTGTGTGACTGTGGCAAGGAGGCCTTTGGGCTCGCATCCCACTCAGAGCGCAGCCAAAGCCCCTCCCCCAGCCCTGTGACAGGTGGCCCCGACTCTCCCCCTCGCTCACTCTGCTCCAGCCACCATGGCTTCCTGGCCGCTCCCTGAACATGCCAGCGTGCTCAGGGCCTTTGTACTGGTTGTTTCCTCTGCTCAGAACACTTTCCCCCCAGACATACATGTGACTTGCTCCCCCACCTCCCTCAGAGCTTGACTCCAGTGTCATCTTCTCAGTAAGGCTCTCCCTGACTCTAATTTAAAATGACAGTATCCACCCCACCACCACCCCACTTCTCTTCTTTCCCTGCTTTATTTTTCTCCATCTGATATACTACATATTTTACTTATTTTTGTGTCTCCCCCAGCAAAATGAAAGCTCTACAAGAGCAGGGATTTTGTCTCTTTCTTTCTCACGGTTGAGTCCCCCGTGCCTAGAACATTACCTGGCACACAGTCGGTGCTCAGTAAATATGTGTGGATTGACTGCACACCTGCATGCCTGAGACTTCCTGGCACATTTACGGGTGTGTGGGGGTGCAGCCAGCCTGCTGGGTGGGTCTGGTTGGCTGGGATGTGTGCATCGGGTTCTGAGACCACCTGATGGGCAGGGCTGGGAGGGAAGTGGTCAGCTCCACCCGCCCAAGGCCAGGCCCCCTCTGTGGCCCAGATTTTCCTGTGGCTGGGGGCAGCTGCGAGCGAGTGGAAGCAGGAGGCCGTGGCCTGGGGCCGGGAGTACCTGAAGACGCACCCAGCAGGGAGGAGCCTGGCCACGCCTATCGTGCTGGTCAAGCAGGGCCACGAGCCTCCCACCTTCACTGGATGGTTCCACAACTGGGACCCCTACAAATGGACCGTGAGTGAAGCCTGAACCCCCCATCCCCACCCTAATCCTGGGAGAGGGGCCTGCCCTGGCAGACGGTGGGGGAGCCATTGCCCTGTCCAGGGACCTCCAGTGTGTATGGGGAATCTGGTCTCATTGGTGCCCCTCCATCCGCCCCCCCCAGAACAATCAGTCTTATGAGGAGGTGGTGGAGGGCGGCCTGGGAGCAGTATCTGCCATCTCAGAGAGAAGAGCAGTGAGTACTGGGGCCTCCCAGGGGCCTGGGCTCGGCTGGCATGGCCCAAGGGCAAGAGGAGCAGGGAAGGAGCCAGGCCCCGGTAGAGGGCAGGGGTGGCAGTTGGGGGCAGGAGGGCGGGTGGGCTCAGTGTGGCCTCCCATGGGAGCCCATCCCCCAGCTTCCCCAGCCTGAGTCCCCTCTCCTGACAGCAGGTCAGCAGCTTCCGGCTGTCCAGATCGCCACGCAATGGCAGGGCAGGCCCGTTGGCCCTGTGGGCCCTCAAGGGCTCCAAGGACAGCTCCGAGAACGAGCTGGAGCGGGGCCCCAAGGCGGGCAGCGGCCCCAGATCCGTGGCCAGCAGGAGCCTGCCCCGGGAACAGCTGAGGCACCAGGCTGTTGAGGACCTGCCGGAGGGTGTGGACCCGGCCCACAAGGAGGTGGATGCCTGAGACCCCCGCCCCGCCACTCACCGCCCCAGCACTAATGCATATAAAGCTGAGGTGCCGGCGCCCAGGGCGTGACCCACTGACGGTGGGCAATGGGCAGGCTGCCCGGGGAGATGTGTGTTCCAGATAGGGTGATGGGCAGAGAGATGTGGGAAGAGGATGACACCTCTGGGCGAGTGGGACAGGGTTCTGGGCTCCGCTGATACCCTTCCTCTGCACCCACTCCCTCCTCTCCCGCACCCCAGTCCTATCTCTCAGACTCTGATTTCCAAGATATCTTTGGGAAGTCCAAGGAGGAGTTCTACAGCATGGCCAAGTGGAGGCAGCAGCAGCAGAAGAAGCAGCTTGGCTTCTTCTGAACCCCGGCCCTGCCGGCTCCATCTACGTGGCCAAGACGCCTGACTGCGGGCACCTCCCCTACACATATACGAGCCCCCTGGGGAGGCCCTCCTGGCGCACCCTGCTTGGAGACTCCCGGGTCACTAAAATAAAAGCCTGTGGCCTTCACAAGATGTGGTGAGTGGGCTTTCAGGTCTGGGTCACTCAGCAGGTCTGCCTCTGGGAGAGTGGGCCTCTGGGGTTGGAGGGGTCGGCCGTGGCATTCCAAAGACTGAGCCCTCCATACCCTCCGCCATTCAGGGGTTTGTTTCTTGCTGGTCCCTCCTTCCCGGGGGACAGATGTCCCCCGTTGCTCCAGTGTGAGGGTGGAGAAGTGGAGAGTGAGGTGCTGGGGCTCCAGTGCTCTGGGGCATGCACACATGCACGCATGCCTTACAGGGATTTTTCCAGTGTCCAGGTAAAGAGACCACAGTACTTAGTCTTATGATTTTTATAAAAACCCTCAACCTAGGGCCCGGCTGGAGGATGGAGCGGGCTGCAGTGTCATTCCTAACGGAATTGAGGACAGCTCCAGGGACTGGGCCAGCTCCTGGGCTCCCGAGAGGCAGCAACACAGACAGTAGGTTGGAGCTGAGGGCAGCGCAGGGCTGCCAGCTCTGAGCGAGAGGTTGGGAGCAGCCCCTGTCCTGCCCCCCAGATGTGGACAGAGGGCCTGGTCCGCTCGGGGCAGCCCTCACCAGACTCCCCGAGCCTAGTCCTGGAGGCCCACTTTCACAAAGAGGGTGGCAGACGGGTGCTGGTCTCCGTTCTTGGACAGGAGGTGAATGTGGCGGTATCCTGGCAGGCGGAGGGGCGGGGAGGGGCGCACAGCGGAAGTTCTGGTCACTTAGGGAGGATGCTTTGAGGAATAGCCGGCCCCTTCCCAAGAGATGCCTCCCCTCGAGTCGTCCCCTCCCTCCACAAACACTCACCCTGCTTGAGGCTGTTCAAGGGGATGGTGCTCTGGCCAATGAAGTCATTCTTGGAGGAGGCATCGTAGTCCTCCACCACAAAGCGCACGAGGGCGAGCTCAGGCACAATCACCTCGAACTCAAACTCTGTGTCCCACCATGGGTTGAAACCTAGGGGTGCAGGCACCATGTCAACAGCATGGACACCAGCTCCAGAAGCCGGGCCCAGCCCAGGCCCAGCACGTACCGTTATTGGTGACCACAGCGGTCTGGTGGCTGGCCACGTCCTGGCCCACGCCATGGATCTCCACGGTCACCTTGGGGTCCACAATTGAATTCTTATTCTTGTTGACTTTTGGCAGCTGCTGCCCTGAGATGACCTGAGGAAAGGCGGGGGACAGTTAAGGGTTCAGGATGGTAGCCAGGGGGAAGGGAGGCCCATGGCATCTGTCCCTCCGGTGGCTGGCCATACCCTGACATTGAGCCGCTTCCGAGCCCACCAGGGCCCCTGAGCCAGGGCACGGGAGTTGAAGGTGGAGTTGGGGTCTCGCAGGAAGGCAGGCTTCAGCACGTACCCACAGGCCCCATTGTCCTGGAATCGGCCCTGGTATACGTCCATCTCTGGCCCAGGTGTCTGGAAGTTCAAGGCCACTACAGGCAGGACAGAGCAGTCACAGGCTGTGGGCTGGCCTCAGGGGCCCCATAGCCCAGCCTGCTTGGGGTACACTGAGGCCCAGAGTCACACGGTGAGGCAGAAGCAGGGTCCAGGATCACTCAATGCCTACTGCCCTCCTGCCACCCTAACTGACCCACCACACCAACCTTGCATTCCATTTCTGGTGCCAGAATTCAAAGGACAAGTGTGCTAACAATGGGATTTCTGACGCTGTATTTGCTGGTGGGGGATATTTCCAGACTGAGATTACCAGCTCCTGAGCCCACAAATCCCTGCATCTGGCTCTGCCTGGGTCCCCAGAGGCTCCTGACCCGTGGCCCTCCAGGCGGAAACCCTCACCCAGGCCTCCTCCAAGCCCCAGCCAGCCCGTACCGATCTGGCAGCCCCCATTCCACATCTCCACAGGGCTGTAGTTGGAGGAATCCGTTCTCCACCCGGCGGGGTAGATCCTGCTCAGGTGACTCACATTGTGGCGGACAAAGCTGTTTCCTGAGGGGGGTGTGGGCGCATTAGAAGCGGAGGCCTCCTGGTGAGTCCAAGCCCCTCCCTACCAGCTCTGTCTGGTAACAGCGTGGGGTGCCAGCTCTGGGTGACGTCCGGAGGGGTGGGAGCCAGTCCTGACCCTGGCCAGCTCAGGTGGTCAGACAGATGGACAGCACCCTGGGGGGACAGGGCCGGGCTCACCTGATTCTTGAAGCAGTCGGAGGGCACGGTTCTCGGAGAAGGATGCCATCTCATAGAAAGCCTGCCCACGGGTGCCAGGACTGGGGAAGCCCAGAAAGTGGACGCTCTTGCAGTAAATGACCATATCTGAGAGCTCCTTTGCTAGTCTGAGCTTGTCCTCCTGGGGGCCATGGGGAGGCCCAAGTCAGATTCAGAGGTTGGGGCAGGTGGGCACTGAGAGAGCCAGAAACCCAGATACAGAGAGAACAGAGAGGGAGACAGAGAGAGGGGGCAGAGGGTCTGAGTGACAGCCACAGAGAACCCGGACAAGACAAATACCCCACAGTGTGATGGAGGGGGATGGTGGGGTAGGGCCCCCCTCCCCTCCTCGCTCCATAGCCCCCGCTCAAACCGTGGACTTGTGCTGCACTTGGTTCCTCACTGCCTCATCCTCCATCTCAGCAGCCTCATCCTCGTCTGACACCACAGTGGCCTCAGGGCTGCCTTCCCCTCCAGGGAGGAAAAGCCCCCCAAGCTTCTTCCCCTTCAGCAAGATCTTCCCCTTCAGTTGCTAAGGGTGGAGGGGCAGCTGGTCAAGACGCAGCGGGCCTCCCGGCCAGTCCCCTGCCCTCTCCTCTGGGCACCCCACCCCATCGGGCACCTCAGGGGAAGGCAGGCTGCTGGTGACCCCGTCCAGTGGCCGATCCAACAGCATGGGGCCCAGGAGGGTGTGCAGGTGTTGCGCCATCACACGCTGCTGCTCCAGGCTGCAGTGGTTCTCCAGGGACAGGATGACGGGGTAGGGGGACACCTGGAGGCCCAAGGGCGGATTAGGAGGGGTGGGTGGGCCCGAGCATCCCCTTCCTCAGGCCCAGAAGCGCGCCCACCTTGAAGGCGTAGTCCCGGATGACCCTGAGCACGTCGCAGAAGAGGATCTTGGAGGTGAAGGTGTAGCCGTGATAGATGACCGGTTCCTGGTTGGGTCCATCCCAGCAGTCGAGCTCCAGGCAGCGGCAGCCTTTGCACAGCGCCCTGCGAGTGGGACGGCGGCTAGGCCCCTCGGTCCCGGCCGGGCCCCGCCCAGGTCCCGCTCAGCCCGGCCCCGCCCCGCCCCGCCCCGCCCCATCACGACCAGGTCCCGCCCGGCCCCGCCCCATCATGCCCAGGTCTCCCGGCCCCACCGGATGTAGGCTTCGGTGCTGCTGGGCCCCGTGAGCTGGTCTTCCAGCAGGTAGGTGTTGTGAGAGGACGACACCAGGTAGTGACTGAGCGGCTGGCCCATGTCCT
This sequence comes from Stenella coeruleoalba, assembly GCF_951394435.1. Taxonomy (NCBI): domain Eukaryota; kingdom Metazoa; phylum Chordata; class Mammalia; order Artiodactyla; family Delphinidae; genus Stenella; species Stenella coeruleoalba. Next base: position 57,095,302 of record NC_137156.1, read on the forward strand.
GGTAGACCCGCCGGTGCGCCCGGTTGAAGGCGCTGCCGTCGGCCGAGAGCAGGTACATGAGGAAGCCGTCCTTGGTCATCTGCCGCCGCGCCTTGGCTGGGAGGCGGGAGGCCGGCGCCCGTCAGAGCCCTAGGCTGGCGCCGCCGCTCTGGGGTGAGGGACTCCCCCTCCCCGCACTCACCTCCCCCCTACTCTTCCTGCCTCCCGTCCTGAGCTGGTCCTCGGTACCTCTTGGAAGCGGCTGAGCTCGAGTCTCTTGACCAGACCGTGACTATCCCAGGGTGGGGCCCTGTCTCCCCCTCTGTCCCCCATGCTGTGAGGCCCCCCCTGAGGGCAGGGCCTCATCTCCTCCTTCTCCAGGACTGGGCCCCATCTGATGTCTTAAAGCTTTGTGGCCAGCGTGGGCACAAAGAGGGAGGCAGGAAAAGTGCCTGCTTTTCCAGCCTTCTCTCTCTCCATTTCCTGGGGGAGGAGTCCTCAAATCCCCTGAAGGAGGAACCAAGAGAGGGTCCCTGCCTCCCATCTGCTTTCCTGGGGCAGAGAAATACTGACCAGGGGCTCTGGGCCTGGCTGAGGTGCCCCCTTCCCGCCAGCTCCCTACTCTTGGGCTGCCGTCTCCCCAGGGGTCTCCCCACCCTGTGTGGCCCTGGGACTACAGGTCATAGGCCCTCACCCATCTCGCTGGGCTCGTAGCGCTCAATGAGGGAGAGGGCCAGTGCAGGCCCCGCCGCCTCCTCCCGCTGTTGGTGCTGCAAGAAGACCACTAACTGATCCACCGACAGGGTCTCCCCCGAGCCCGCAGCCTCCTTGAAGGTGAGGTCGATCTCCTTCCTCTGGGTCAATATCTTGTAGAAGGTCTCGATCTCCTCATCCTCCAGGGAGTTTGTCTGAGAGTGGTCACATTCCTGCAGAGCCAGGACGCCAGGTGGGCAGGGTTCAGAGCAGGTCTCGGGCTGCAGTCAAGGACACACTGCCAGGCAGACCCAGCCCTCACATCCTGCCTCACCCTGAAGATCTTTCGGGCATAGCTGTCGTCCACCTGGATGTTGAGCTCCTTCAGGAAGTTCTGCAGCTCCTTGAAGTTCATCTTGTTGTCCTTGTTTTTGTCAGCTTTTCGCAAGCAGGAATGAATCCAGCTGGGCAAGAAGTAAGGAAAGAATCCAGGAGCCCTGGGACCCCCGAGGTCCCAGCCACAGCCATGATTCAAGCTCAGGGTCAACTCCCGGGCCCAGGTGGACTGAGGTCCCCTGTAGACACAGCTCCCCGCAGGCCTGACTTTTGGCATATCCTCATTTCAGAGGGAAGACCTGGTGGCCTCTTTGGAGGAAATGTGACATCCAGTGAAGGAGTCTTTTTCCTGTTTTCTGGCTTTGAACCCTTTCAAAATTTCAAAAACATTTCTTTTCTCACTCTAAAAGGGTTCATTACAGACAATTTAGAAAATGCAGAAAGGTAAATAAACAAAGCCCCCATAATCCTATCACCCAGGGGTAACTACTGTTAACATTTCAAGGTATGTCCCTTTCAGTATATAATTGTTACCCAATTATAGATATCGTATATATCTATATAGCATATAATTATACTATACACTATATAGTATATAGTGCTTTCTGACGAAAGCACTTGAGGCTTATTTAGTAGGAAACAGCAACTTTCAAGCCACTGATCAGAAGGTGGGGACATCACATGCAAAAACAAAGCCGGGATCATGGTGTCATGATTGGGGCACTTAGGCCTCCACTTCTCCATTCCCTCTATCTCTCCCATCAGAATTGACCTTGAGAACTAGAGAAGGAGGAGCTGCACACTACAGTCCACAGAAAACAGAGAGCTAACTATAGAACAAGACAATGGGAGCTCATGAGCACAATGAAAACATGATAGCAGGCTTCAGAAGAAATCACAAAAGAAACAACAACATAAATCATGCCATATAAACTTTTTAAAATTCTGAGGATTAAATAAAGAAAAACTAAAGTCATCTATCTGACAGACTGGAGGAAGCATTTGCAGCAAAGCCTTTGAAGAATTAATTAAAAAGAAAACAGTATGATGACCCTAATAACTAAATGAGAAAGGGATATAAACTGACCTTTTGCAAACATTACTAGTAGTCAAAGTTATTAACAATTTGGAAATGAGATGCAATTTCTTAAACTAAAATTTAGCAACTTAAAAGTATATTACCTAGTGCAGGTAAGGGTGAGGTGAAATGGGCACTCAAATCCATCACGTGGGCAAAAAGTAAATCAGTACAACCCTTAGGAAAGTGATGGAGGGATAGCTGAAGCTTTAACCTGTTACATCAGTTGACTCAGTAATTCCACTTCTAGGAATCCATTGGTAAGGAAATACTTCTAAATACTGAAAGGTTTTATGAACATAGTTCTTTGCAATGTTATTCATAGTGGTGAAGGAAATGAAATGTTTGACACTAAAAGAATGGATCACTAATTTATAGTCCATCCATTCAGTGGAATAGTACACAGTCATTAATAAAGCTGTTTATGGAGACTATACTAACACAGGGAAATAATTATGATATAATGTTAACACAGAAAATGGATACAAATGTATAATCTCCACTATTTTTAGCAAACGCATCATTAGGCAAAATGAAATGCAGCCAGAAAAGATTAAAGATTAAAATTTTATTCTAACCTACCCATATTTTTAAACCTTTATTTATATATATGTATGTTTTATGTAAATATGTGTATTTACATTAAAAAAATTATAGTAGAATTCCAGGTTAAAAAATCAAGTTCAGAGTGGTACACCCAAGCATGAGGTCCCAGTGCCAACTGCTCTTCAGCAGGCTGGGATGGCTTTATGATCTCAAGGTCTGGGCAGCAGAAGCCTGCAGAGGCCATGAGATTGTCCAAGTGCATGCCTGTGCAAAAGGAGTGACTATCACAAAAGTGCCACAGAATTGGGCTTTTAAGAAAGCTCAGGGACTTCCCTGGTGGTCCAGTGGTTAAGACTCTGCACTTGCACTGCAGGGAGCACAGGTTCAATCCCTGGTCAGAACTAAAATCCCACATACCTCGAGGCATGGCCAAAAATAAAATAAATAACAATTAAAATTTTAAAAAGAAAGCTCAAAATCAGGCAGACATAGCCTTGAGAAAAGACACTTAAAAGTCTTTGAAATGCTGAAAAGTACACAGTAAAGGGAGCTAACAGGGTTCAAAATGTGTCCCCCAAAGGAGTTGGATATACATTGGCAATGAATAATCAGAAAATGTAATAAAATAATTCCATACAGTAGCATCAAAATGAATAAAAATACAAATTCTTTTAATACATAACTTATACTCTGAAAGCCACAAAACATTGTTGAAAGAAATTAAAGATCTAAATAAATGGAAAGATACCCCATATTTGCTGATCAGAAAGAAGACTTGATATTGTTTAATGAGAAATACTCTCCAAACTGATCTACAGATTCAACACAATACCTATCACAGTCATGCTGGCTACTTTGCAGAAATTGACAACCCAATCCTCAAATTCATATGGAAATTCAAGGGACCCAAAACAGTCCAAACAATCTTGAAAAAAAAAGAACAAATTTGGAAGACTCACACTTCACGATTTCAAAACTTCGTACAAAGTTACAGTAACTAAAACATTGTGGTTCTGGTGTGAGAAGAGACATTTAGGTAAATGGAAGAGAATTGAGAGTCGTGAAGTAAACCCTCATATTTATGGTCAGTTGATTTTTTGAAGATGGTGTAAAGACGATTCAATGAAGAAAGAATAGTCTTTTCAACAAATGGTGCTGGAACAGCTGTATGTCTACATGCAAAAAAAATGAAGTTGGATCCCTCACCACACCATACACAGAAACTAACTCAAAATGGATCAAAGACCTAAATGCAAGAGCTAAAACTATAAGAAGAAAATATATGAGTAAATGTGACTTTACGTTAGATGTGAGATCAGAAAACACAAGCAACAAAAGCAAAAAGTAAATGAATTAGACTTCACTGAAACTAAAAACTTTTGTGCTTCAGAGAATACCACCAAAAAAAGAAACAAACCCACAGAATGGGAGAAATTATTTGCAGAGCGTATATCTGATAAGAATATTTTTAAAATATTAGAATATTTTTTAAAATATTTAGAATATTTAAAAAAAAAAAACCTGTTACAACTCAATAATAAAAAGACAACTCAATTAAAAAATGGACCAGAGGGCTTCCCTGGTGGCACAATGGTTGAGAGTCTGCCTGCCGATGCAGGGGACACGGGTTCGTGCCCCGGTCCGGGAAGATCCCACATGCTGTGGAGCGGCTGGGCCCATGAGCCATGGCCGCTGACCCTGCGTGCCTGGAGCCTGTGCTCCACAACGGGAGAGGCCACAACAGTGAGAGGCCCGTGTACCGCCAAAAAAAAAATGGACCAGAGATCTGAATAAACATTTCTCCAGAGGAGATATACAAAAGCACATTAAAAAATGGTCAATATCATTAATCATTAGGGAAATGCAAGTCAAAACCACAGTAAGAGACCTATTTAAAAAAGAAATAACAAATGTTGGTAAGGACGTGGAGAAACTGGAACCCTTGTGCACTGTTGGTGGGGATGTAAAGTGGTACAGATGCTATAGGAAACAGTATAGTGGGTCCTCAAAAAAATTGAAAATAGAATTACCATATGATCTAACAATCTGACTTCTTGGTATATACCCCAAAGAATTGACAACAGAGCCTCAGAAAGATACTTGTACACCCATGTTCATAGCAGCATTATTCATGATGGACAAAAAGTGGAAGCACCCTAAGTGTACATTAATGGACAAATGAATAAACAAAGTGTGGTAATATACATACAATGGAATATTGTTCAGCATTTAAAAGGATGGAAGTTCTAACATGTGACAACATGGATGAAACTTGAGGACATTATGCTAAGTGAAATAAGCTAGTGGCAAAATGACAAATACTGTATGAGTCCACTTATATGAGGAACTTAAGAGTAATCAAGTTCATAGGGACAGAAAGTACAACAGTGGTTGCCAGGACCTGGGGGAGGGTGGAATGGGGAGTTACTGTTTAATGGGTACAGAGTTTCAGTTTTACAAGATGAAAAGAGTTCTGGAAATGGTTGCACAACAATGTGAATGTACTTAACACTACTGAACTGTACACTTGAAAATGGTTAAGATAGTAAATTTCATGTTATGTATATATTACCACAATTTAAAATTAAAATAAATAGATCCATAAAAAAAGAACTTTACAACAACAAATGGGCAAAGGATCTATTGAATAGCTGTTTCTCCAAAGAGATATGCAAATGGCCAATAACCACATGTAAAGATGCTCAACACCGTTAGCTATCAAGGAAATGCAAATCAAATGTGAACCACAAATGCAAACCACAGTGAAATGCCACTTCAAACCCACAAGGATGGCTATAATAAAAAAAAAAAGGCAGATAATAGTAAGGGTTAGTGAAGATGTGAAAAATCAGAACTCTCAGACACTGCTGGTGGGAATGTAAATTTCCTCTTTGGAAAATAGTTTGGCATTTCCTCAAAAGGTTAAATATATAGTCACCACAAGACTCAGAAATTCTAGGTATATACTCAAGAGAAATGAGAACATATGTCCACACAAAAACTTATACACAAATGTTCCCAGCAGCATTATTCAGAGAAGCAGAAACCCAAATGTCCATCAACTGCTGATTGGATAAGTAAAATGTGGAATGGCCACACGGTGGAATACTATTAGGCAAACAGAAGGCATGAAGTACAAACACATGCTACGACATGGACGAACGTTAAAAACATTATGCTAAGTGAAAGAAGCCAGTCACAAGAGACTGTATGATTCCATTTATATAATAGGTCCAGAAAAGACAAATGTATAGAGACGGAAAGTAGATTAGTGGTTGTCTAGGGCTGGGGGGTTGTGGGGAAATGGGGACTGCTAAAGGGCATGGGGTGTCTTTTGGGGGAGATGGTTGCATAACTCTGAATACACTAAAAAGATGGACTTGTACACTTTAAGTGGATGAATTATATGGTATGTGAACTATATCTCAATAAAGCTGTCATTTAAAAAGAAAAAAAGGAGCCGGTGCTGGTTCCACCCTAATCCTACATACCAGAAGGCTGATCACTTTGAACCATAGACTACTGTGTTGCTGTGCACCTGGACTTTGAAGTGAATTTGTTTCAAGCCCGCAGGCTGGCCTGCACACCGGGACTGGGGGAACGTGATGACTCCCCAAAGAGTGGCACAGGATATGGGGGCAAGTGGGAGTGTATCATGGCCTCCCAAACTCCCAGAGGAAAAAAATGCAGTTAACTCTAGGAAACATTAAAATATCTGAGACTAGGTCTCCCACTGAAGCAGGCAGCTCCCCTCAGCCTCCCCACTCCATGCTGGTTACCTAGGGGGGGATGAGGGACTTCAGGGGGCTGCACTGTTGTCTGGCCCTTGGGTCAGAGTAGACCAAAGAGGGCTCCAAGTACCCTCCCTGCTTCCTTTGTGTTCTCCCAAATTCATATGTTGAAGCCCTGACCCTCAATGTGATGTATTTGGAGATGGGGCCTTGAGAGACTTAGATGAGGTCATGAGTGGGGGGCCTCATGATGGGATTAATGCCCATAAAAGAAGAGACACCAGAGGGACTTCCCTGGTGGTGCAGTGGTTCAGAGTCCGCCTGCCAGTGCAGGGGACACGGGTTCGAGCCCTGGTCCAGGAAGATCCCACATGCCACGGAGCAACAAAGCCCGTGCGCCACAACTACTGAGCCTGTGCTCTAGAGCCTGCAAGCCACAACTACTGAGCCCGTGTGCCACAACTACTGAAGCCCGCCTGCCACAACTACTGAAGCCTGTGCGCCTAGAGCCTGTGCTCTGCAATAAGATAAGCCACCACGATGAGAAGCCCGCGGACTGCAACAAAGAGTAGCCCCCGCTCCCCACAACTAGAGAAAGCCTGCGGGCAGCAACGAAGACCCAATGCAGCCAAAAATAAACAAACAAATAAATAAATTTATCTTTAAAAAAAGAAAAGAAAAAAAGAAGAGACACCAGAGATCTTGTGCTCTCTCTCTCTCTCTCTGCCATGTGAAGACAGTGAGAAAGAAGGCAGCCATCTACAAGCCAGGAAGAGAGCTCCCACCAGAACCCGATCCTCTGGCACCCTGACCTTGGACTTCCAGCCTCCAGAACGGTGAGAAAATTAATTTCTGTTGTTTAAGCCACCCAGTCTATGGTATTTTGGTATGATGGCCCAAGCTGCGTGTCTTCCATACCCAGGTTGTCCTGGGGACGACCATAGCCAGTACCCACCCGCTGGGCCTGGACCCACTGCCACCAAAAGGATACTGCCGCAGCTTCTGCTGCTGGTCCATGGAGCCCGAGTGATGGACGATCTTGCGCAGGCCCTGCACCCAGTGCTGGGCTTCGGTGGGCGATGGGGCGATGAGGTCTAGAGTATTGCGCTGGTCCTTGAAGACGATGGAGAAGCAGCGGTCCTCAGGCACGTCCCGGGCAAACTTCTCCAGGCCCTCTGAGCGGCGCCCCATCCGCACCTCCTGAATGTCCTCGATGGAGACTGCAAGAAGAGGGTGGAGGTGGGCAGAGAGAGCCGTGAGGGGCAGGAAGATGGGCAGAGCGGGGGACAAAAAGAGGCTGAGGTGGAGAAGGAACGAGACACAGCTATAGCGTGCACATGGAAACGCCCAGGCAGAGAGAGATTGACTTTAGGGTGGGAAGGGCACCTAGGGTCCCAGGCCTCCTGTTTCTGTGCTGGGAGGAAGCAGGGCCCCTGGGAGAGGAGTGGGGCAGGGCAGGGCTCTCATACAGAGATAGAGACCATTCTGGAGCTTGGGGCCTGTGACGGAGAGGAGGCCACACACTCTCCTGTTGTGCTTGACTTTGGGCCCTTCGCCTCCCTCAAGACAGCCATGGGAGCCTCCAGGCCCCTCTCCTGACAGAGGGGGAAGTGCTTGTGTCAGGGGAGCAGCCAGGGCCTTGCCCTGCATGAATCTGTGTGTCCTGATCTCAGGGAGCCCCTTGGCAGGAATGGTGCTCCAGGATCCCAAGAGGTAGACTGGAGGGTGCCCCTGGGGGTCTGAGATGACATCATTCTGCCCTTGGGAACCAGGGATGGGGGCTGTCCTGTCACAGCCCAACCTTCCAAGCTTTAGGGAGCAGCAAGGCCCTGCTCACCTGCCTGAAACCCCAAGGTGCCCTCCCTGGCCTGGCTGGGAGGGGCTCATGCTGGGCCTCCCCGCATCAGGAGCCAGGCTCTGCCCCTGCCCCTGCCCCATCGCCATCCCCATCCTGAGCCATCCACGTCCATCTTTCCTGGGTCTAGACCAGCTCTGGCTGAGAGCCTGCCTGTCCTTCCCGGTGGTGGCCTCCTGGCCACCTGCAGGCCCCAGATGTGTGGCATGTGCCTGTCCGGGAAGCAGGCTCTGAGGTGTGAGACACGCGAACCCTGGGCCATGTGGGATGCAGGGGATATCCCTGCTGAATCGCTCCGCTCACAACCTCCCGTGTCCCTCTAGGTCCCACACCAGCTGTAGCTGCCCCAGGCTGGGAGTGGAAACGGGAAGCCTGGGCAGCGGAGAAAGAATCCAGACGCCTTCCCTGCTGATGATAATCCTTGTCTGCCTATGGGAACCAGAGCTGAGGGAGGCTAGTGGCGTCGGGATGGGGGCAACTTCCGGACCAGGAAGCAGAGGCAAAGAGAACTGGGGACTGCTCCCCACCCCCATCTCCTGGCCTCAGTTTCCCCGGGGGGGGGGGCACAGTGGAGGGCAGTCTCACTGCTCACTTAGAGGAGGGAAGCAGCCCGATGGGCATGCTCAGCCCAGACCTGTCTCTGGGTCTCTGACATGGAAAAAGCCCTCTTCCAGCCATGCTCCTCACCGGAGCGCACCTGGTGCCCAACCCCCAACCTGTCGCCCCTGTGGCCCCTCCTGTCAGGGTGCAGCCCCCTCACTCACGGCCCTTCCTTGTTCTTGCCCCTGCACCTTTGCTCACACTGGGTCTGCTGCCCGGGAGGTTCCTCTTGCCCTTGTGCTCCCAGCTGTGCCGGTATGAGGTTCCCAGCTCACCAGCTCAGGTCTGGAAAGGCCCACATCTCCCACTCCTCAGTCTGCCCCCTGCCCACCCCCGCCAAGTGCTTGGCTCACACTGGGAACCATGCACGTGTACTGGCTGGGGGGTGGGCTCCCAGGAGTCCCCAGGGCTCAGACAGTATGATGCCCCATTCCCACGGTGCCGCCAACCACCAGCGTCTAACAGGAAACCCCATATCAGGGCAGAGGCCTGTGAAGGAACCTGGCTGGAGCCACAGACAGAGGCAAGGGCTAGGTCACTCCTGTGTTACGTGGCCAACAGGCACGCAGGGTAGTTTCCTGAGAGCGCTTCAGGCTCCATCCCCTCCCACCCTGCCCTGCCCTGCTCAGACCTCCCATGGCCCACTGCCCCCAGGACCCAGCCGGGCTCTCCGCATCGGACCCTGCTCCTGTCCTGCCTCCCCTCTGACCTGCCACAGGCAACACCTTCTCAGGTTTCTGTCCAGTGTCCTGGGGCCTGGCAGACCCTTCCTGAGACGCCCTCAGTGGGCCGCCCCTCCCTTTTCTCCTGCCCCCTTCCCACCTGGGCCCTGTCACCTGTGTCTGGTCTCACTCCCCAGAGACCTGCCAGTGGGCTGACCCTGCCTGCCCCATCTCTACAGCCGAGGGCAGGTGAATGGGTGAGGGATTTCCAGGGACTTGGACCGTGTGAGAAATCCAGCTGCAGTGATCCTTCTGTACCCCCAGCCACACGTGGTTATTTAGATATAAATTAGTTAAAGTTCAGTAAAATTAAGAATTTGTGGGATTTCCCTGGCGGTCCAGTGGTTAAGACTCCACACTTCCAAAGCAGGGGGCTCAGGCTCAATCCCTGGTCGGGGAACTAAGGTCTCACATGCCGTGCAGTGGCACAGCCAAAAAAAAAAAAAAGAATTCATTTCCTCAGTCACACTAGCCACAGTTCAAGTGCTCAATGGCCACAGGTGGCTAGTAACTGACATATTGGACAGCACAGATACAGGACATTCCCATTATCATAGAAAGTTCTTTTGGATTGCTTTGGTCTAAAATTTTCCCACCAAGTAAAGGTGCAGAGGGAACCTCTCATTTTACAAGATTCTTAGGGCATTCTGTGTAAAAGGGCAGGAGCAGTGGCAGAACTTTCTTCCTAAGACCTTGCAGGAGGCACTCTCCATCTGTAGGCCTGAGCTTTGGCGTCTTGGACCTTTTCTAAAGCTTCCAGAAGGCCCTCAGGTCCACAACCCCAAGGGAGCTGCCCAGCCAAGGCCTCTCTGTGCAAGTCCCAGCCCTGCTCCACCCCAGGCTCTCTTTCTGGTCCCAGCCCAGGGAGGAGCTGCCTCCTGCAGCCCCACCTCACATCCTGGCCACTGCTACCTGGAAGGGCCTTATCTGCCCCTGGACTTTGGGCCTCACCACACCTGGGCCCCAGTCCTCCCTCCTTCCCTCCTTCCCACAAATGTCCGGGTGGTTACCTGGGAATTCAGGCAACACTGTCTAGCTCCCTCCCTACTTGGGAGCCCGGCTTTCCCCATCTGTGGTCATGGCTATGGAGTCCCACCCCCAAAAGGCTTGAGCATGTCCATCTGTGGTCCTTGGTCCATGACTGCCCTCTCTAGCCCAGGCTAGGCCTCAGTTTCCCTATCAGTGATTTAACTGGCTCCTCTCCCCAACCCTGGCCAGGCTGTTTCCCCATATCTGGTCCTGTTTGCATGACCAACCTCTGCCCCGCCAGGCCAGGCCTCAGTTTTCCTACCTTTGGTCCTGGTCCACGACTGACCTCCAGCCCCACCCCACCCTAACCAGTGTCAGTTTCCCCAACCAAGCGCAGGTGCAGCACCCTGCCCCTCCCCCTGCAGCCCAGGGCACTCACACAACTGGGACTCTGGGGTCCGCATGACCTTGCGGGACTCCTGCCAGATGGTCTTGCAGTCCTCCTGCAGCTTGTAGAATCGTTCTCTCCGCCATGAGTTGGACTTCACCTTCAAGAGTTGGCTGCCCTTCAGCAGTGCCTGTAGGTCCTTGTCATCCTGTAGACCTAGGGGGCAGAGCTGGTAAGATGCTACCTCCTCTAGGGTCCCTGCTGCCCCAGGCCCCATGCTGGCCATGCCCACCACTGGACCCTCTCAGCCCATTTTTCACCAGCCTCATCCTCAGCTCTCTGTTCACTTCTCCCTCCGTCACCCTTGTTCCAACCTGATTCTGGAGCCCTGTCTTCTCCAGGAAGGCATCTGTGTTGCCAGCTGAGGCCACGTAAACCTTTGGACACCCACCCACTCAAGGCCACACTTTATACACTATGACCTGCCACCCACAGCTGAATGGACAAAGAGAGGGCAGCTAATTCAAGAACACCTGGTTCGTGGGTGACCAGACCCCTAGGAAATGGCCTGGCTCTGAAAGACTTAGTGGGCTTCTCCTAGGGGTCAGAGTGACCTGAAGGAAGCTGGGACCAAAAGACCACCCTAGCCTATCACCCTGGCCACATGGAGTCCAGCAGCCAGCTCTATTCAGCGCCGATGGACTACCTCACCTCACTTCTGGCCCCAAAACAAAAACTCTGTGGCTTTTCAGCAGTCTTTATCCTTCTGCTCCAGCAGAGTGGTGCCATCAGGGACCGTGTGGGTCCAGTCTGAGGGGCCTGTGCCTAGGCCTGTAGGCTTTTCCTTTCTGAACCCAGATCCCCAGCCCCTGATGTGCTCTCCCAGTTTATCCATGACCCCACTCCCTATGCCCCAGCCAGCCTGCTCCACACACACTCAGGACCTACAGAATCTTCTGGACCACTTCCCCGGGCCTCAGCCACCCACCCCCTATCCCTCCCCAATCTCCTGCTTCCAGTGGAGACACAGCCACGTGCTAACAGCCCCCCACACCCATGGCTTCAGGAAACCTCCTTCCCTCTCTGTGCCTCTGTTCCCCCAACAGCACTGAGTAAGGAGGTGTCTCAAGACCTCCTCAGAGGTGACAGTCTGATGTGACCTTCCCCCACCTCGGTCCCAGCTCTCTCCACCCCCTGCCTTAGTGTCAGCAGTTTCCCTCCAGCCCCAGGGGAGGCCCATTGAGGGAGGAGAGGGCTCCTGCAGGATATCCTCAACTGGTGGCTGTGTCTGTGGGGCCCAAGACAGAGGCCGGGAAGGGTAGTTCCCAGCCGCCGGAGGAGAGAGCAGCCTCAGCTCAGCTGGGGGATCCCACTGTCCTTTCCGAGGCTGAGGTCAGCTGGCGGGGGGTCATCTCCTTACCCTCTGGCTTCTGGCTGTACCGCCCCTCCCCGGCTAGGGCATTAGGACAAGCCACTGCATGGCACAGATGGGGGGAGGGGCGGCGCACAGGGGCGGAAGGTGAGCCCCACCCTCTGGTTCTGGAAAAGGCTGTGAGCAGATGACATGTTCATCCTGTCCTGGAGCCAGACTGCGGCCCTGTCTGCGGTCAGGCAGAGATAAGTCCCCTGGTTGCCGACATGGCTTCCAGAACACAGACCTCGGTCCCAAGGTGGGTCTTGATATTAGTGGCCCTCCAGGCCGCTGGGCGACCTAAGCAGACACCTCCATCTCTGAGCCTCATTTGAGGCCCTTTTGTTTCTGAGGCCTCTGGGCTGCCCGCCCCCCCTCCCTTGCTCCCTTAGCACCCAGAAGGTCTATGGGCCCTTCGCTCAGCCCCACTCACTCAGCTGAAGCACCTTCTCCTCCTGCGGGAGGGTGGTGCTGAGGGGCCTCTGAGCTCAGGGGCCCCTGGGTCGACTTTGCAGCCTCACCAACCTGCCCAGGCTAGTGGCACATATGGGGAGTGCAGAGGGGCTACAGTGCTAGTAGGAGGCTGGCGGTGGGGGCGGTGCCAGGAGCCCTGTCCATGTACCTAGGGTGAGGCCTCATGGAAACAAACTGAGTCTGGGACTCACAGCAATACACAGCTACACAGATATAGCCACACACATACACAGTCACACACACCACACCACTGTACTCATCACACACTGCCATACACAACCGGGAGGAGACAATGGGCCACACACGGTGACACATATTATTACATGGAGTCACACACAGCCACACAACGTACAGTGCCAGAACGTCATCGTCGTCATAATAATAGCAGTCACCATAATAATAATAATAGTTCATGTTTGAATAAGATCCTGTTCTTAGCACATGTATTTAATCCCTTGAACAACCCTGTGAGGAAGGCACTATCATTGTTCCCATTTTACAGATGATGAAACGGAGGCTCAAGGAAGTTACATGGTAGAGTCGGGACTCAGAAGCTTGCCCACAGGGCCAATGCTAGAAAACATTACCTTATACAGCCACCTCTCAGGGGCATGCTGCCACAAAGAGTAACAGCAGAACACCCACAGAACACACACACCATAACAGAGATGACAGAATCAGTCACCTGGGTCACCCACAGTCACACATGGTACACAGCATCACCCTGGATCACACACTGTCACACTGGTGTCACTTGGTTACACAGCATTGCATATCATTATTGCTGCACAGTGGCCCCCACTACCATACAAGTGACAGAATCACCACTAGGTTTGTAAACAGGATGGTTTGGGGGTGGCAAGGCGCAGGGTAACCAATCCCCGCCCCCATTACTCACTCCACATGCCATGCCCGCAAACACAGCCCCACCGTGGGTCACACACTCACAGAACTATACAGGTCCAGTCCCCGAGATCAGGAACATACAGTCTGAGTCCTGTCCCAGCTGCCTTCCCAGCCTCCGCAGATCTCGGGGCGGGGTGGGGGGGGGCGCCCTGCATCCCTTACCCAGCCTCTGCTCATTAAGAGCTGCCACCTCGAGGCTCTGCTGCTGCAGGTAGAGCTCTCTGGAGCGGCTCTGGCTCCGGCTTCGGCGCCTGACCCCCAGGCACTGCATGACGTTCCGAAGTGCCCCCGTCGCCCGCTGAGCCTGGCCCGGGACAGTGTGGCGTCCAGAAGGCAGCCCTGGCCCTAGGAGCGGAACGGCCTCCTTAGAGTGGAGCAGGGGCGGAGACCTGGAGTGGATGGGCGGGGCTAGAACCCGTGGGGGCGGGGCAGTGAAGGGTCTGGCCATGGCTCTAGAGGCGGGGCGATACAGAAAATCTGCGCTGAAGGGGCGGGGCCATACCCTAGGAGGCAGGGACAGTTCCCGAGGGGCAGGACCGATGCCCCCAGGAGGTGCGGCGAGAGCGGAATCAAGGCGGGGAGAGAAGGAGGAGGAACCGGGGCCGGGAGGTGAAGTGGGACAAATCCATAACCCGGGAAGAAGATCAGTGGTGAAAGTCAGAGCCCAGAAAGCGGATTGGGGTGGAGCCAGAGCCAAAGAGATGGGGAGCGGGAGGAGCCGAGTCTGCGAGGCGACGTGGGGCAGAGGTAGCCAGGAAGACGGCCGGGGGCGGAGCCAGGGCCCAGGGGACAAACCGGGGGAGGGTCCCTCACTGCAAAGGCCTTTTGTTTTCCGGCAGGGAGGGGCGGAACCTCGACTGTGGAGGCAGTCCTACCAGGGGGCGGAGCCTGAGCCGCGAATTCTAAACGCTCAGCTGGAGGCCTGGCAGAGGACTGGAGGGCTGGGCAAGATTGAGCCGGGAGGTAAGCCCGGCCGGGCGGCAGCCTGGGCTGCAGAGTCTAGCGGACAACCGGGTGGGGCGGGATAGGAAGGAGCCGGGGATGGAGCCCGGGCCGGACAGCGGAACCCGCCAAATATTTTACCTCAGTTCCTCAACGAATCCACTGTGACTCAACGGGCTGTTGCCTCCCATGTAAACCTCAGGGAGGCCTGTTTCCTTCTCTGAGAGTTCCGCTACCTGAGTGGGATAATCTCCAAGGCTCCAAATGCGAATGGAATTCTTGAAAAAATGCTAGTCTTAAAAATGAGTCCATTAACACAGGCTTGCTTTGATAAATAGGTGAGGAGGACTCCAACTCCATATGAAACTGTGCTGCCAGTGTGCTCGGAACAGTGGGCCCTTTCATGTAAGTTACGTCTTGCTTTTCATTCACCCAGCAATTATTTATGGAGCCCCTACTGTGTGCCAAGGTCAGGACACCACCCAGAGGCCTGACTCACTCCTCTCTTTTACTCTCCGCCTCTGAATAGTTCCTTCACTCGCCTCACCGCAGCTCCAGTCACCAGCATTGACAGTGAGTCACTGGCAAAGCCAGTTATTAGCACAGACAAGCACAGCAATAATAACAAACTGAAGTGCAGAGCAACTTGCCTAAGGTCACACCTCGGAGAAAAATAAATCAGGAGAATGTGTGTTAATGTAGGTGAGCTGGAATATGGGCACAGAAATATTGTTCTTCATTTGGAGCTGAGGGAGCTGATTGTAAGGGGAACCTCTGTTTTAGAGAAACCACGTGATGGTTTAATGGTTTAATCAGAGGGCCAAGGACTCCCCGAGGACCTATGGATAGAATCACATCTCAATACAATTTGCTTCCTTTGAATTCTTATGTATTTTATTTTATGTATTTTATTTTATGCATTTAAAAACATGATCCTGAGAAGGGGTCCACAGGCTTCACCTAACTGCCAAAGTGGTCCAGGGCACAAAAAAGTTAAGATCAGTGTGGATCAGTGTGTGTCTGTGTTGTGTGGGCATGGAATCCCAGGGACAGACAGCTTTGAAACATAATTGAGGAGGGTAGCGGTCTAGCTACCCCAAATTGCTATGATGGATCTGGAACCGTTATCTCTTGGGGGTACTGGCTTCTTTGCCAACCTAGAATTCCTTTGCCCACTAGTGCTTTATCCTCACAACATCCCCTATCAGTAGGTATTGCTTTCCCGTGGATGAGAAAACAGGCCCAGACAGGCAAAGGGACTTGCTCAGGGTCACAATGTAAGTAGAGGCAAAGCTAGGACTGGAACCCAGGTCTAGGACTGCAGCCCAGGTCTCCTGGGACCAAGATGAGGCCCCTCTTACACCCTACCTTGCACTTTTACTAATGCCAGGTTTTACAGTGGGGCGGGAGGGATTCAGTGTTTCAATAGTTAGTGTAGGTGGAGGTGGATGTGTTCAGTGAGGGGAGAGCTTTGGGAAGTTAGGTCTTTTTGGGTACATCTGGGGACCTGCTGGAGAAGCCAGTGCAGGCCTGGCTAGAATGGAGCAAGCAAAGGAAGCAGGGTAGGGAAGGAGGCCAGGGGACTACAGTGTCAGTCTGAGGGGTTCAGAAGCACCAGAAGGAGCCCCTGATTCTTCTTTTTTTTTTTTTTTGGCCTCACTGCATGGCTTGCAGGATCTGAGTTCCCCGACTAGGACTCAAACCCCGGCCCCTGGCAGTGGAAGCATGGAGTCTTAACCACTGGACCGACAGGGAATTCCCCAGGAGCCCTTTGATTCTTAAGGGTTCTGGTCACTTTTTTCCTGGTTAGGGACTACCTTATTCCCCCTCATCTCACAAAGTACTCACATGACGTGGTCACTTGGGGGGTGGGCCTCCTGTAGGAACATTGTACCTGCTGGTACTAGGCACTGTTCTCATTATTGCCTTGTATGTGTTAGCTCATTCAATCCTTACTGCAATTCATGAGGGAGGTAGTGTTCTTATCCCCCATTTTACAGATGAGGAAACTGAGGCACCAGGAAGTCAAGGGATTTGTCTAAGATGAAAAAGCTAAGACTTGACCCCAGGTAGTCTACTTCCATAATCCATGTCTGTATACTACAGTGCCTCTGCATGCATCTGGGGCGAGGACAGAAGGGACATCTCTTATCTAGGTGGCCCCCATACCCCCCCAGGCCAATGGAGGGAGCCTTTCTGCAGCAGACCCCCAACTGCCCAAGCCAGAAAGTGTGTCCAGTGCTAGAGGACCCGAAATATGAAAGAGATGCAGACTCTCCAGTGGAAGTGTGAACAACCTGGAACAGCACAGGGCACAGTGACTACACCCTTCCACCACCAGTTCTCCTTGACAGATTCTTGCTTGCCGATACGGTTTGCAGGGGGAACAAAAGGCAGTTAAGGGACGTAATTTTGGGTGATGAGCTAGAAGCAGCAGGGCCTTCAGGGAGACAGCTTGGGATCGCACTGTTCTTGCCAGCTCCGCAGGAAGAGCTGGACTGTCAGGCACTTGGGAGGCAGGTCTCAAACACGATGGACCAGGGCTGCCAAGCCCATGCCACAAAACTGGGAGGCGCTGAATGAGCCTCCACGTGGCTTCCTCTCCAGGGAAGATACCAGGGCTGCCCAGGGACAGAGACCGGGCAAAGGCACAGATGCCTGAGGATGCAGGCCATTCTAACATGAGCTGAGGCTACAGCTGTAGCCAGAGGCGATCAGAGGGCTTGTAGGAGGTCTGAATGTGAAGCTGGCACGGAAGAGGTGGCAGTCTGCAGGGTACACAGCACTAGCTAAGGGATGATGAGAGAGAAAGCAGAGATCTCTACTGTGATCCTCTGAGCTGCCCAGCCACCCTTCCTGCCAGGGTGGCAGGAGCACTGAGACACCTCTGTCCTGAGAGGAGAAGAGGGAGCCCTGGAAAGGGCAGGGATCCCATGACCCTGAAGGAGTTTGCCTTGAGGCTACTTGTGTGAGGGTAACAGCTCTGGGCACTGAGCAAGGTCTCTCTGGGCCATGGGGACCAGATCTGAGACAACCAGGAAAATGAGACAGACTGGGCACTGGCTGAAAGGAACGTCTCCGAGTGTCCCTGAATTCCAGAGGGTCTCTAGTGGACAGCTGGAGGGCTCTGGCTTTCTCTTTCCCTTCTATTATATCCATGCATGGTTTAGGTGGATAGGTGGTGGGCACTAAAGGACTCCAGAGGTACTAGAAAACAGAGGGAGATCGGGTTAAGCGGTGATTGGTGCAAGAGAGGCAGGGTTTGCTGAGCTGGCAGATGACCTGGGGCGCAGGAGGGCAAAGCACGCTAAAAGTGGGTGAGTCCCCAGGCTGGAGCAAAGAGATTCCAGGTCCAGGTTGGGGGCCCCCGTGCAGCTAGGAGACCTCCAGTCCCTGCAGTCCAGAGCCCGCGGCTGCCCTCTCTCCTGGAGAGACAGCTATAGGGCAAGGAGCTGGCCCAGACTGTTTCCCGGTCGGTCGGAGAAGACAGAGCTCGGCTGGACAAAGGGGGGTAGCAGCAGGCAGTTAGAGCTGAGACTCAGGCCTGTCCGGCCAGGAGGGTGCGCAGATGGGGGCGATCGGGCTGCCCCTCCCAGTCCGGGCGTCGCTGACTAGGATTTCTGCGCTGGGCAGTTACTGCGGCGCGGCCCGACCTCACCTCGCAAACCTCCTCGCGCCAGCCTTCCCACCCCGCCACACCTACGCTGCCTGACGCGGTCCAGGCACGCCTGGGCTTTGGGGAGCCTCTCTGGGCGGCCCGGACTGGGCGAAGATAACTCGGTTATTCGTGGATGCTGGTTCCTTTCCTCCTCGGTCCCTCCGAGCGCGCCGGACCCTGGAGCCCACCCGTCCGTGACTAGGATAGGGAGAGGGGGAGTCCCCGAGGCGGCAGGGCCGGGGGAGAATCGCACCCTTCTCCCCACCGGCCGGGTCTGGGGAACAAGCCTGGAAACGCCCAGGGTTGCGCCCGGCAGTCCCGGGTGGAGATTTCCTCCGTGCGACAAAAGGGACGAGGGGCGGGCCCGGGGCGGAGAGCGGCCGAGGAACCGGGGGTCCCCCATCCTGGGCCGGGAACGGCTTTCCTCGAGGTCGGCCCAGGCGGGGTCCCCCGGCGAGCCGGCCGAGTACTCACCGTGCAGGGTCAGGAAGTCCCGGCCCGAGTCCATGCCCGACGGACGGCGCGGCGGGAGGGGGGCGCCGCGGGACACTCGTCCGCAGCGACAGCGCGGGCGGCCTCGGGTCCGAGAGGAGTGCAGGGGAGGGCCCCGAATGGAGTGAGGAGGGAGGACACCGGAGGTGCTCCCGGGACTCCGTTCCGCCCCCCGCCCGCCCGCGCCCCCGCCCCCGCCCCCTGGGCCCTCCAACCAGCGCCTCTCCCCGCCCCTCCTGGGGGTTGGGGAGGAGAGCAGAGGTGGGGACCGGGAAGCCGGGCCATCCCTGGCCCAGGCCTGTGGGCGCGTCCCGGCCAGAAATAGCCGGATCTCTCTGGCTTCCTCAGCCACCGCCACCCACAGGCCGCGGACCCTGTCATTATCGCCTGCGGCCCGGCCCCACTCCCTGCCTGTGGGCGCCTCGCCGGGGTTGGGGTGATGCACGAAAGAATCTGGAGTCCTTCTGGGGCAGGGACCGCGTAACGTTCGACGCCCAGCCGGGCTGGTGCGAAAGGGAGCCTCGGAGTCCAGGCGCCAGCCGCTGCTCCCCGGATGTCTGCTTTCCCTTCTGCAAAATGGGTGCACGGACGCGAGTGAGGAGGTCCTTGGAGAGGCATGCCTGGACCTAGTCTGGAGAAGGGTCCCCTCCCGGCTCGCTGGGAAGTTTCTAACCCCAGAAGTGCCCTTGGCAGGGGGCTGGGGCGGAAGCCGTAAAACTTAGAGCAGGTAGGTGCAGAGAGCTCTCCTTTGAGCCCCTCACACCCCAAACTCCTGGCGATCTCCAGGGTACCTTCTTTGGGTGGCCTCCCAAGGGGCTGTCTGGACAAGGGGTCCCTAATGGACCCCCCCACATACTCCCACCATCAATTCTTGCAATCCTGACACCCTTTTTATAGGTACCCAGAGACCTCCAGGGGAAGTCCTGGGGGATCCTGGAAGGATCCTGCTGCCCACCAACTTTTGGGAAAGGCCCTTGGGAGAGCCCCCAGAAGACCTCCCAGGATGCGGGGTACTGAGCCCACCAGTGAATCTTGCTGGGCTGATAAAACCAACATGAGAGTCTGGCAGAACCAGTTGGACCCCAACCCCTCCCCCTCCCAGTACAAGCAGGCCTAGGTGGCCTTGAATACCTCATGAAGGGATGTAACTAGCTAGAGAGCAAGTCTTCCCATCCTGACAGTTGAGCCTGGGTCAGGACTTTGGAGAGGCTCCCGCCCTCTGTATGTCTCCCCTATGCAGAAGGGGGCTGCCCTCTGTCTGGCACTCTCCCCAGTGGGCCTGCCCTCCAGCAGGAGCAGCCCTTGCCCCTGGCAGGCCTGTCCAAACCCTCCTTGCTTTCCCTTCTGCTCAAGGATAAACAAGTCCACACAAGGCCTCCCTGTGGAGCCCCAGCCTGGGGACAGGGAGGATGAGGGGTCCTTTCTCTGTCCTCACTCTCTCTCCCAGGCCCGGACGCCTGTCTCCAGGACTGCCCTTTGGGGGCCTCCTCTGGCCTTGGGGCTAGTCCTGGGACCTCTGACATCCCCGGGGGCCTGCAGGCCCCTCTACTCAGCAAGTTAAGCCTCCTCAAGTCCTGCTCCTCTTCCCAGGCAGAGACACAATGGAACTCTGACACCAGCAATTGACTCCTTCATCTTAAGCATCATTCCTGTTTATTCACATCACCTCCCAGCTCTGAGCCCCAAGCTTGAAACCAGGGCATTACCTGATGCCGCTGGTGGGGGCTACAGCCTGGCTCTTCCTTTGCACACACCAAACCTGTCTCACGCAGGCCCTCTTCTGGCCTCTGGCCCAGGCAGAGGAGCTGAGGCCTTCTCCTGAGCCTGGGCTTGCTGGGCAGGATGGGCACGGCTGACTCAGAGTTGGCACATGCAGCCAGGTTCTGCCAGAAAAGAGGGCTGGGCCACGCCCTGCTCAGAGAAACCAGGCTGCTGCTGTGATCTGTGGGTCAGCGGCTCCCCAGGACTCTCCTCTCCTCCCGCCTGCCCCTCCCTCTCTCTCACAGGCTGGGAGGTCATCTGCTTAATTACTTCTGCTGTGTGTAAGCCTGTGTGGTGTGTGTGACTGCGCCTGTGTGTTGAGGGGCTGGGAGGGCCTAGCAAAGGCTTTGCATTGAACCACAGTTGCTGGATTCTGCTCCCTCTGCCCTTAAACAGCCAGGGCTCTCTGTGGGCCCATCCCTGGCCAGATGCCTAGATTACCCTCCTAAAACCCAGCTCTCAGTAATTTACCTCTGCAGGATTCCCTGAGATCCTGGTGACTCACTGGGCTTTCAGCAGGCACAGAGGGGCCACGTGTGCCCATAGACGAGTTGTCTAATGGGGGGGGGGTTCAGGCGTCTCCCCACCCCCAGCTGACCATCCTGTCTCTGATGAGCGTGTGAGGGGGGGTGTTGGGAGGGGGGTCCTGGGATGACTGGAGACAGGTGAGACCTAGTGTCAAGGGCTGGTGCCTACCTTAGGTCACTTCCCTTCGCCCCTCCACCCCTACCCTCTCTAGAGGCCTGGGGAGGGGGGAGGATCAACCCAAGAATGCCAACTTTCCAGCTGTGCTTCAGAGCCAGCCCTGCCCAATCCCTCCCCCAGAAAAGCAAACCTAGATGAGCTTGGGTCAGTGAGGTGTAGCTGCAGCAGAGAGAGCCGAGCGAGGGAGAGGGGAATGAGAGAGGCCAGAGAAGAAATGGGGCCCAAGTCCTGCTGGGCCTTCTAAGGGCTTCCACGTTCGCTCTGGGGGAAATGGGGAGCACTTGAAAGGCTTCAAGTCAAGGAGGGACATGATCTGACTCATGGGTTGTTTTTTTATTTTTAATTTATTTTTATTTAAAAAAATTTTTATTGGAGTATAGTTGATTTACAATGTTGTGTCAGTTTCAGGCGTACAGCACAGCGAATCAGTTATACATATATATCTATCCACTCTTTTTTAGATTCTTTTCCCATATAGGTCGTTACAGAGTATTGAGTAGAGTTCCCTGTGCTATACAGTAGGTCCTTATTAGTTATCTGTTTTATATATAGTAGTGTGTATATGTCAATCCCAACCTCCCAATTTATCCCTCTCCCCACCTTTCCCCCCAGTAACCATAAGTTTGTTTTTTACATCTGTGATTCTATTTCTGTTTTGTAAATAAGTCCATTTGTACCATTTTTTTAGATTCCTTTTTTTGGTTATTTTTTTATTTTTATTTTTTTTTGGCCGTGCCGCATGTCTTGTGGGATCTTAGTTCCCACGACCAGGGATCGATTGGGCCTCCTGCAGTGGAAGTGCAGAATTCCTAATCGCTGGACCACCAGGGAATTCCCTGCTCTTGTTTTAAAAGAATCACTCTGGTTGCTGAAAGTGGGGGGGATCATGGAGGGACAGGGCTGAAGCAGGGAGTCCAAGGAAGGGGCTTTTGTAATAATTCAGGTGAGAGTGGACGGTGGGTCAGACCCTGGTGGTGGGAGTGGAGGTCATGAGAAGTGGGAGGATTCTGGATACATTTTGACTGGAGAGCCAGCAGGATTGACCAGTGGGGGCTGTGAAAGAAAGAGAAGAGTCAGAGGTGACTCTAGGTTTTTGGCCTGGACCACTGGAAGCAGGGGTTCCCAGAAGCAGAAATGGGGAAGGCTAAGGAAGAACGGGAGCTCTGTTGTGGACACATTATGTTTGAGGTGCCTTCAGACAGCTAAGGTGAGATGTCAAGTATTGATACAGGATGGATATACAAGTCTGGAGTTTTAAAGGAAGATGTGGGCTCGGGCTAAAATTTGGGATATGATTCAAAGCATGTTGAAAATGTCCGTAAGCCCTCACACAATGCTAGTGGGAGTCTACTCTGGGTTAATCGTTCTGCGAGGTAATTTGGCAATATCTCAAATATTAAAATGTACATATGCTTTGGCCAAGCAATTTTAATTCTATATCATCTATGTATTTTGTACAGAAACATTATACAAGTTGAAATTCACTAGCAGGGACCTGGTTAAATAACCTATGGTATTTCCATTACAGTGGGTTCTCCTGCATCTGTTAAACAAAAACAAAAACAAAACAAAACAAAACAAAATCAGTCCTCTTTGAGTTGCTGTGAAAAAAAAGCAAATTGTAGGATAATATATATAATGCATACTATAATACCACCTGCGCTTTTTAAAAATTAAAAAAACTTTGTAGATAATTGTATTTGTACAGGCAGAAACAATCGCTAGAAGGATATAGAAATAATCCAAGGGAAGAGATTGAGAGGAAGATACTTCTTATTTTTTATGTATTATTTGAATTTTTTACCATAATGATGTATAACTTTTGAAATTTAAAAGTAAAAAAAAATTTCTATTGAAGTATAGTTGATTTACAATGTTATGTTAATTTCTGCTGTACAGCAAATTAATTCAGTTATATGAATATATACATTCTTTTGTGTATTTTTTTCCATTATGGTTTATCACAGGTTATTGACTATAGTTCTGTATGCTATATAGTAGGACCTTGTTGTTTACCCATTCTTTTTTTTTTTAATATTTATTATTATTTTTTTATTTGGTTGCACCGGGTCTTAGTTGCGGCAGGCGGGCTCCTTATTTGCGGCTCTCGGGCTCCTTCGTTGTGGCATGTGAACTCTCAGTTGCAGCATGCATGTGGGATCCAGTTCCCTGACCAGGGATCAAACCCGGGCCCCCTGCATTGGGAGCGCAGAGTCTTAACCACTGCGCCA
Organism: Stenella coeruleoalba; assembly: GCF_951394435.1. Taxonomy (NCBI): domain Eukaryota; kingdom Metazoa; phylum Chordata; class Mammalia; order Artiodactyla; family Delphinidae; genus Stenella; species Stenella coeruleoalba. The sequence continues at coordinate 57,118,779 of NC_137156.1, forward strand.
CCAGGGAAGTCCCTGTTTATCCATTCTATACATAATAGTTTGCATCTGCTAACCCCCTAACTCCCAATCCATCCCTCTCCTACCCCCACCCTTGGCAACCACAGGTCTGTTCTCTATGTCTGTGAGTCTGTTTCTGTTTCGGAGATAAGTTCATTTGTGTCATATTTTAGATTCCACATATAAGTGATATCATATGGTATTTGTCTTTCTCTTTCTGACTTTAAAAGTAAAAAAATTTAAAAGGCCAAAAATGTGTGTGGGAACCCAGAGATAAACAAAACTCAAATTCTGGTCGGCAGAACAGGTTATAAAATGAAGAAGGCAGCTCAGGAAATTCCGTTTATGCTGACAAAGTCCTCATAGGTGAGGAGACTGGCGTCCTTTGTTACTGGTGCCCGGTTGAAACCATTCATTTATTCAGTTAGTCACAGAGCAAACAGAAAGTGGTTGCTGGGCACAGTGGAATCAGGGATGAAACCAGCTTATCAGGCAGAGAGATACCAGGAGAAGAGGGAGACGATGGTGGAGGTGGGGAAGCACAGAGGAAAGCGGGGAGCGAGGGAGGGGAGTGTGTCATTAAGAGGGAACGGGCAGCAGCAGATACTGCTGAAAAGTCAAGGAAGATGAGCGCAGAGGAGGAATTGGAGCTTTGCTGAAGACCTTGGCCTGGGCAGAGCTGGGGGAGCTGAAGCCAGAAGGTGGGAGGGTCACAGAAAAAGGGGAGGCCTCTCCCAGGCTGGGCCAGACTCTCTGTGTCCTTCTCTGAGGCTGTTTGGAGGCAGGATGGAGAGGCCAAAGGTGATGGTGAGAATCCATTGTCCTGTCATTCCCTAGGGTAGGGAAGGGGGCCAGGGAGCTTGCACAAGACCACCTGGTTTGGGCAGGCCCCGTCCTAACTCTAGAGCAATGGAGGCCCCCAGACTGTTCTACTAGCTCCTTCCTCCCCTATGGTGGTGGTGGGGTGGGTGGGCTCACATGCACGTGAGCAATTGGACAAACCAGCCCACTTGCCCAAGCTCCCTCTGCCTCCACCCCCACCCACGCTACCCATTAGTGCACACGCCGGTCAGCAATGCGAGGAAGGCCTTAAAGAAGTGGCCTGCACAGGTCCTGTCAATGGGCTCACAATGTCTGGGCAGGCACGGGGCATGTCACATTGACCTTGTGGCCTCCTCGCTCTGGAGAGGGTGTAGCTTGAGGAGACTCAGAGCAGGATTCTCTCAAGTACACAATGCAGAACAGGGGCCCTGGCTTCCCAGCCCTGAGGATGGAAGAGATACCGGAAAGTAGAGATGAGGGAGCCAGGCCCAACCACGAGAAGCGGAAGTGGCCCAGGTCTGTAGGCAAGCATCCTGGGCCTCATCTCAGGAAGTGGGTTTCAGGCTGTAGGGCACACAGACTCACCCCAGCAGTAAAAAGAGGATGTTTATACCACCTGTGAGCAGAAGCCATGCTCTGGCAAGGATGGCAGTCACTGTGATGTCAAGCTGCTGCCTTGGACAAGTGCAGGCCTCTCCCCATCTCAGTGGATGATCTCATCACCCACCTGATCCCACACACAGGATATGTGGCAGTCATTCTTGGCCCCTTTTCTCTCTCACTCCCATGATCCATCAGCGAGTCTTGTCAATTCTACCCTTTAGCTCCGTCTCCAATCAATTCCTCTCACTTGAATCCCAGCGCCCTTCACCTCTTTCCTAACCCCTGCGTGAGTTTCCCAATTGAGCTCCCTGATGCCTCTTGCCTCCCCCCAGTCTGCTGTCTCACAGCAACGAGAGTGATCTCAGTAGAACATACAGCGGACCACCACACACCCAGCTTCAGACCTTGATGGCCCTCCTACTGTCCTCAGAATAAAGTTTAAATTCCTTAATGTTGCCTACAAACCCATTTATGATCTGGCCCTTGCCTAGCAGTTTCCTCAACTCCCTGAGTTCCACCCCTGAACTTCTTTCATTTCCTCCCATTTGCAGTGCTCTTTCCCAGTTTTAGCACAATGGGGTCCCTCTGCATGGAGTGCCCTTTTTCTTTCTCCCCTGGCTTACTCCTACTCATTCTTTTTTTTTTTTTCACTTAAAAAATGGAAGTATAATTTATATACAGTAAAATTCACCCTTTATGGTGTACAGTTCTGTGAGTTTCGACAAATCCGTACAGTTTTGTGACCACCACCACAATCAAGATGTAGAACAGTTCCATCACCCCAAGAAATTCCCTCTTGCTCCTTTGGAGCCAACACTAGCTCCCATCACCAGCTCCTGATAACCACTGATCTGTTTTCTGGTTTGCATTTTCTATAAACAGATATCCTCTAAATGGAATCATTCATTATGTATATGTAGCCCTTTGAGAATGGTTTCTTTTATCCAGCATAATGCATTTGACATTCATCTGTGCTGTCGTATCACTAGTCTGTTTCATCTTTATTGCTGCGAGTATGCTGTATATAGATGTACCACAATTTATTTATCTTTTTATCAGTAGAAAGGACATTTGGGTTTTTTCCAGTTTTTGGAGATGATGAATAAAGCTGCTCATACAGGGCTTTGTAGGCACAAACATTCTCATTTCACTTGGAATAACACCTAGTTGTGGGCCTGATGTATGTGTTACGTTTTAAGAAACTGACAAACTGTTTTTCAAAGCTGCTATAATGGTTTGTATTCCTGTTGCGATACATGAGAAGTTGCTGTACATCCTTACCCGCACTCACGTGGTTCGTTCACCTGTTTGTTCGTTCATTCAACTTCTTGACATTCTACTAAGTGTGTAGTGGTATTGCACTGTAGTTTTAATTTCCACTTCCTTGATGGCTAATGACGGTGAGTCTATTCATTCTTCTAAACCTCTGCTTGGTCTTCACTTCTGCCCAAAACCCACTGTACTCGCTTTCTTTGTAGACTGGTTAAGTTCCTGTCCTTTGTGGTTCCATGACAACAAACAGTTTCTCCACCTTGACCGTAGCCCACTAAACTGCAGTTGTTTTCCTGTTGTCGCCTTGCTCAACACTCTGGTCACACACACACACACACACACACACACACACACACACACACACACACGGTTGTGAACTCCGCCTTCCTTTGGTATCTCTAGCTCCTAGCACAGACCTGAAACAGAATCTTTATACAATAAATATTAAATGAACGAATTAATAAATGCTGAACAAATTAGAGAATAGGCAGATGAAAGTAAGTAGGAAGAAGCTTTGGCAATGAGACGGGCCTGGCTGTGCCAATTAACTCTTTCTCTGTCGGTCCCCACGCTAAGGTCCTCCTCTCCGTAAAGGCAATACTGCCGTGCGAACGTTTACGAGGATGACGACTCGACAGCGCCCTTTAACAGACGCAAAGCGGAAGAGGTGGGCCGGAAGTGGAAGTGCGGCAGGGAGTTAGCGGCGTCTCAGTTGCCATGGAGACTGGAAGGGGAGAGCAGCAGTCCGCAGAGTCTGAGTCCTACGCCTTCGCTGAGGCGACGTGGACGCCAACTCCGCGTCCGACTCGGATCCGCAGCCCCAGCCAGTCCTCCCTCGCCTACTCCGAGTCTTTCTACCAGCCAGGTAGTCGGCCCCGCCGCGTCTCGCCGCTCACGCTCCGGCCGCTCCCCGAGCCGCACCTGCTGCGCCTGCGCCCCACCTCGCCGCGCACCCAAGACATCTCTTACTTGCTCACCGGCGTCTTTCAAAACTTGTATACCGCCGAGGTGATTGGCGAGGAGGTGAGTGCGAGTTTGATCAAGGCCCGCGGCAGCGAGGATGCTCGGCACGAGGAGTTCGTGGACCAGCTTCAGCAGGTAACACGGCCCCGGCGTCCCGCGCGCTTCTCCGCGTGCTCACCCGAGGCGCGGCGGCGTCACCGCGTCTGCGGCCGTGCGGGCGACCCAGGGCGCGACTCAGCCACTCGACAAGAGTCAGCCCCTGTTGGGTGCCAGGCACTGGGGATGCAGATGGAAAAGAGCAGACCAAGTCCATGCCGCCGTATATCCGACATTCTAGTGGGAGGACATTCTACACACGCGCTTAGGCGAATACACACATAACGGCATATATCTCTAGCACCTATCTTTATTTCCCTACACGCATACACACGTTATATATTACACATATAAATGAAACGACGAGGGCAGAAAGCTGAATAGTTGTTCCCCGGAGAGGATAAAGTCACGTCCGCTTTGGGGTGCCTGCCCTTGTGTCACAAACCACAATCTTAATCGAGGCATTCATGCCCAGATTTTAGGAAGCATGTCCAGGCTCTAACAGCAACTCTGCTTCCTTAATCTGTATAAGGAGGAAAGTAGCTGACTTGAGTCGTCTCTGCTGAGGCTGACTGCTAAGCAGGCCATACTGCCCACAGCCCCCTTCAAGGAGTCTCAGCTGTGTGCTTTCAAGCAGCTGAGATCAACTCTGAAGGGGCTGACAGCTGGAGGCTCTCAGCTCACTATGCTCCCTGCAGCCAGGTAGCAAGTCCTTCCTTGAAGGGGGTCTGGGTGACACAACCCTTTGTCTGCCACAGGTGGTGTGTTAACTCATATTTGGTATTTCAGAGGTTAGATGGCAGCTCTCTTTACTGTGAAGCCAGTAGTCAGGAGATGGGGTTTCAGACTTGGTGCCATAATTGACTTTACTATGAAAGCTTTAAGCCACTTCCTTCTGTGGGTCTCGGAGTTCAGATCTGTCTAGTTAGACCAGATGGTCTCTGCAGTTCTGTGACTGTTCTGTGCTTCACGGGAAGCCCTGATGCTGGGGTGGGATTCAATAAAGCTGTGTGATCTCACCATATTTCTGTGCATCTGATCACCCACCTGCCAGATTCGGGAGCTCTATAAGCAGCGGCTGGATGAAGTTGAAATGTTGGAGAGACATATCATTCAGGCCTGCGCACGGGCCCTTGCGGAGAAAGAGCGGGCCATGCACCAGGCCGAAGTACAGGTCCTTGAGCCGTTCATCAAGATGCCTCCAGGTGTGTATGATGAGCTCCTCTATGCCCTTCACCCTGACTCCCCAGTTGTTAATGTATTACTGTGTTCGCTTCATTACCTCTCTAGTCTTTTTCTGAACATCTGGAGAGTGAGTTGCAGATATGTTGTTTCATTACCGCAGAACACTCCATTGTGCATGTCTCCAAAACAGGGACACTCGCCTACATAACCAGCACACAACCCCCTAAGCCAGGAAATCAGCAATGGTGCAGCGTTAACCTCCACTTCCCAGATAGCATGCAGGTTTCACCTGCTGTCCCACAGTGTCCCTTGGTCTAGGATCCTGTCTAGGAAGTCATGTTACATGTCATTGTCATGTCTCATTTTCAGAATTTTCATTTGGCACAGTTCTTTGAACTTTTCCTGTCTTTCATGTTCTTGACTGTTGGGTTTTTCCTCAATTTTTAAAAACTGTGGTAAACTACACATAACATAAAATTTACCCTCTTAACCATTTTTAAGCATACAGTTCAGTGGTATTAAATACGTTCATAATCTTGTACAAACATCATCACCATCCATCTCCATAACTTTTCATCTTGTAAAACTGAAACTCTATGCCCATGAAACAATAACTTCCCATTCCCTGCCTTGCCCCAGCCCCTGGCAACCACCATTCTACTTTCTGTCTCTGTAAAAATTTTTTTTAAGTTACTATTTCTGACCATTTATTTAATTTAATTAATTAATTTATTTACTTTTGGCTGCGTTGGGTCTTTGTTGCTGCACGCAGGCTTTTTCTAGTTTTGGCGAGCGGGAGCTACTCCTCGTTGCGGTGCACGGGCTTCTCATTGCGGTGGCTTTCTCGTTATGGAGCATGGGCCCTAGGCGTGCGGGCTTCAGTAGTTGTGGCGCACAGGCTTCGGTAGTTGTGGCTCACCAGCTCTAGAGCGCAGGCTCAGTAGTTGTAGTGCATGGGCTTAGTTGCTCCGCGGCATTTGGGATCTTCCTGGACCAGGGCTCGAACCCGTGTCCCCTGCATTGGCAGGCGGATTCTTATCCACTGCACCACCAGGGAAGTCCCTATAATTTTTTTTCTTAATTTAAGATTTTTTTCTGATGTGGACCATTTTTAAAGTCTTTTTTGAATTTTTTACAATATTGCTTCTGTGTTATGTCTTGGTTATTTGGCCTAGAGGCATATGGGATCTCAGCTCCCTGACCAGGGATCAAACCTGCACGCCCTGCATTGGAAGGTGAAGTCTTAACCACTGGACTGCCAGGGAAGTCCCTTGTCTCTATAATTTTGACTACTCTAAGTACCTCATATAAGTGAAATCATACAGTATTTGTCTTTTTGCAACTGGCTTATTTCACTTAGCATAATGTCCTCAGGGTTCATCCATGTTGTAGCCTATGTCAGAACTAACTTCCTTATAGGCTGAATAATATTCCATTGTAGGTACATACCACATTTTGCTTTTCCATTCATCAGCTGATGAACTCTTGGGTTGCTTCCTGGTGTTAGCGGTTCTGAATAATGCTACTCTGAACATGGTCATACAAATATCTCTTTGAGACCCTGCTTTCAGTTCTTTGGGCTTTATACCCAGAAGTGGAATTGCTAGATCTTATAGTAGTTCTATTTTTAATATTTTGAGGAATCACCGTACTGTTTTCCACAGTGCCTGTGTCATTTTTACATGCCCACCAACAGTGCTCGAGGATTCCCATTTCTCTACATCCTCACCAACTCTATTTTCTGGTTTTTCAGTGTGTGGTTTTTGTTTTTGAGTGTAGCCATCCCGATAGGTGTGAGGTGATAGCTCACTGTGTGGTTTTGATTTGCATTTCCCTGATTATTAGTGATGTTGAGTGTCTTTTCATATGCTTATTTGCTATTTGTGTATCTTCTTTGGAGAAATATCTTGTCAAGCCCATTTTTAAAAAATTTTTTACTGGGGTATAGTTGATTTACAATGTTGTGTTAGTTTTAAGTGTACAACAAAATGAATCTGTTATACAAATACATATATCCACTCTTTTGTAGAATCTTTTCCCATATAGGCCATTACTGAGAGCTGGGTTTTAGGAGGGTAATCTAGGCATCTGGCCAGGGATGGGCCCACAGAGAGCCCTGGCTGTTTAAGGGCAGAGGGAGCAGAATCCAGCAACTGTGGTTCAATGCAAAGCCTTTGCTAGGCCCTCCCAGCCCCTCAAAAAAACATATATCCACTCTTTTGTAGAATCTTTTCCCATATAGGCCATTACAGAGTATTAGTAGAGTTCCCCGTGCTATACATTAGGTCCTTATTAGTTATCTATTTTATATATAGTAGTGTGTATATGTCAATCCCAATCTCCCACTTTATCCCTCTCCCCTTACCCCCCAGTAACCATAAGTTTATTTCCTATATTTATAACTCTATTTCTGTTTTGTAGATAAGTTCATTTGTAATCTTCTTTTAGATTCCACTTATAAATGATGTCATATGATATTTGTCTTTCTCTTTCTGACTTACTTCACTCAGTATGACAGTCTCTAGGTCCATCCATGTTGCTGCAAATAGCATTATTTTGTCCTTTTTTATGCCTGAGTAATATTCCATTGTATATATGTACCACATCTTCTTTATCCATTCCTCTGTTAATGGACATTTAGGTTGCTTCCATGTCCTGGCTACTATAAATAGAGCTGCAGTGAACATTGGGTGTGCGTATATTTTCGAATTATGGTCTTCTCTGGATATATGCCCAGGAGTGGGATTGCTGGATCATATGGTCGCTCTATTTTTAGTTTTTTAAGGAATTTCCATACTGTTCTCCATAGTGGCTGTACCAGTTTACATTCCCACTAACAGTGTAGGAGGGTTCCCTTTTCTCTACACCCTCTCCAGCATTTATTGTTTGTAGATTTTTTGATGATGGCCATTCTGACCAGCGTGAGGTGATAATTCATTATAGTTTTGATTTGTATTTCTCTAATAGTTAGTGATGTTGAGCACCTTTTCATGTGCTTTTTAAGCATCTGTATATTTTCTTTGGAGAAATGTCTGTTTAGATGTCCCACCCTTTTTTTTTTTTTTTTTTTTTTGGTACACGGGGCTTTCACTGCCAAGGCCTCTCCCGTCGCAGAGCACAGGCTCTGGACGCGCAGGCTCAGCAGCCATGGCTCACGGGCCCAGCCACTCTGCGGCATGTGGGATCCTCCCAGACCGGGGCACGAACCCGTGTCCCCTGCATCGGCAGGCGGACTCCCATCCACTGCGCCACTAGGGAAGCCCCCACCCATTTTTTGATTGGGTTGTTTGCTTTTTTTGATATTGAACTGCATAAACTGTTTGTATATTTTGGAGATTAATCCCTTGGCAGTTGCTTCATTTGAAAATATTTTCTCCCATTCTGAGGATTGTCTTTGTTTTGTTTATGGTTTCTTCCTTTGCTGTGCAAAAGCTTCTAAGTTTAATTAGGTCCCATTTGTTTATTTTTCTTTTTATTTTCATTACTCTAGGAGGTGGATCAAAAAGATCTTGCTGCGATTTGTGTCAAAGAGTGTTCTATGTTTTCCTCTAAGAGTTTATAGTATCTGGCCTTACATTTAGGTCTTTAACCCATTTTGAGTTTATTTTTGTGTATGGTGTTAGGGTGTGTTCTAATTTCATTCTTTTACATGTAGCTGTCCATTTTTCCCAGCACCATTTATTGAAAAGACTGTCTTTTCTCCATTGTATATTCTTGCCTCCTTTGTCCCAGATTAGATGACCATAGTTGCGTGGGTTTATCTCTGGATTTTCTCTCCTGTTCCATTGATCTGTATTTGTTTTTGTGCCAGTACCATACTGCTTTGATGACTGTGGCTTGGTAGTATAGTCTGAAGTCAGGGAGCCTGATTCCTCCAGCTCCATTTTTCTTTCTTAAGATTGCTTTGACTATTCATGTTCTTTTGTGTTTCCATACAAATTGGAAAGGTTTTTGTTCTAATTCTGTGAAAAATGCTGTTGGTAATTTGATAGGGATTGCATTGAATCTGTAGATTGATTTGGGTAGTATAGTCATTTTGACAATATTGATTCCTCCAATCCAAGAACATGGTATATCTCTCCATCTTTGTGTCATCTTAATTTCTTTCATCAGTATCTAATAGTTTTCTGAGTATAGTTCTTTTGCCTCCTTAGGTAGGTTTATTCCTAGGTATTTTATTCTTTTTTTTTGGCTGTGTCTGGATCTTCGTTGCTGTGCATGGGCTTTCTCTAGTAGCAGCAAGCAGGGGCTACTCTTCATTGCAGTGCACAGGCTTCTCATTGTGGTGGCTTCTTTTGTTGCAGAGCACAGGCTCTAGGTGTGAGGGCTTCAGTAGTTGCAGCACGTGGGCTCAGTAGTTGCGGCACATGGGCCCTAGAGTGTACAGGCTTCAGTAGTTGTGGTGCATGGGCTCTAGAGGGCAGGCTCAGTAGTCGTGGCACACAAGTTTAGTTGCTCTGCAGCATGTGGGATCTTCCTGGACCAGGGATCAAACCTGTGTCCCCTGCATTGGCAGGCATAATCTTAACCACTGTACCACCAGGGAAGGCCCATATTCAAACCCATTTTTAATCGATTGTTTTGTTGTTGTTGAGTTTTAGGAATTCTCTATATATCCTCATTATTAATCCCTTATCAGATACATGATTTGCAAATATTTTCTCTCGTTCTGGGGGTTGCATTTTTACTCTGTTGGTAGTGTCTTTTGATGCACAATTTTTATTTTTCATGAAGTCCAGTTTGTCTATTTTTATTTTGTTGCCTGTGCCTTTGGTGTCATATCCAAGAAATCATTGCCAGATACAGTGAAATCACTGCCAAATCCAATGTTGTGAAGTGTTGGCCTTGTATTTTCTCCTAAGAGTTTTATTGTTTTAGGTCTTGCATTTAGGTCTTTAATTAATTTTGAGTTAATTTTTTGTATATAGTATTACAAAAGCATCCAACTTCATTCTTTTGTGTGAAGATATCCAGTTTTCCTGGCATTGCTTATTGAAAAGACCATCCTTTCTCTATTGAATGGTCTTGACACTGTTGTCAAAAATCGTTTGACCGTATGTATGAGAGTTTATTTCTGGGCTTTCTGTTCTATTCCATTGATTTCTATGTCCACCTTTATGCCAGTACTATGTTGTTCTTATTATTGTAGCTTTCTTATAAGCTTTGAAATTAGGAATTGTGAATCCTCCAGCTTTGTTCTTTTTCAAGATTGTTTTGGCTGTTGTTTTTGGCTGTTCCTTGAGATTCCATAATGAATTTTGGGATGGGTTTTACTATTTCTGTAACAAAAAAACATCCTTGGGATTTTGATAGAGGTTTCATTGAATCTGTGGATTGATTTGGATAGCATTGACATTTTAACAATATTAAGTCTTCTAATCCATGAACATCTAATGTGTTTCCATTTATTTATGTCTTCTTTCATTTTTTTCAGCAATGTTTTGTACTTTGTATTGTACAAGTCTTTGATCTCCTTGGTTAACTCTCAAGTATTTTATTCTTTTTGATGCTCTTATAAGTGGGATTTTCATAATTTCCTTTTCAGATTGTTCATTTTTAGCATATAGAAATGCATCTGATTTTTGTGTGTTGACTTTATGTACTACTTAGCTGAATTCACTTGTTAGTTCTGACAGGTTTTTTGTGTGTGTGAAATATTTAGGGTTTTCTATATATAAGATCATATCTGCAAACAGTAATAATTTTGCTTCTTCCTTTCCAGTTTGGATGCCTTTTATTTCTTTTTCTTGCCTAATTGCTCTGATTAGAACTTCCAGTTCTGTGGTGGCTAGAAATGGTGAAAGCAGACATTCTTGCCTTATTCCTGATCGTAGAGGAAAAGCTTTAAGTCTTTCACCACTGAGTGTGATGTTTGCTGTGGGTTTTCATCTATGCTTTTCATTATGTTGAAATAGTTTCCTTTTATTCTAGTTTTTTAGTGTTTTTTAAATCATGAAAGGGTGCTGAATTTTTTCAGAAATTTTTCTGCATCAGTTGAGATGATCACGTGATTTTCCCCTTTCATTCTGTTAATGTGGTATATTACATTGATTAATTTTTGTATTTTGAACCATCCTTGCATTCCAGGAATAGATCTCACTTGGTCATGATGAACTATCCTTTCAATATGCTACTGGATTCAGTTTGCTAGTATTTCGTGAGGATTTTTGGATCAGTATTTGTAAGGGATATAGTTTTCTTGTAGTGTCTTTGTCTGGTTTTATATCAGGGTAATGCTGGCCTCTTGAATGAGGTAAGAAGTGTTCCCTCCTTTTCAGTTTTTTGTGAAAATTTTGAGGATTGGTATTAATTCTTTAAATGTTTAGTAGAACTCACCAGTGAAGCCATTGGTTCAGGGCTTTTCTTTGTTGGGAAATTTTTGTTTTATTATTGATTCAGTCCCTTTACTAGTTATAAGTCAACTCAGATTTTCTGTTTTTTCATGATTTAGTCTTGGTAGGCTTAGTGTTTCTTGGAATTTGTCCATTTTTATCTAGGTTATCCAGTGTGTTAGTGTACAGTTCCTGGTATTCACTTATAATTCTTTTTATTTCTGTAGAATCAGTAGTAATATCCCCACTTTCATTTCTGATTTTAGTCTTTTGAGTCTTCTCTCTTTTTTCTTAGTTGATGTAGCTAAAGGGTTGTCAATTTTGTTGATCTTTTCAAAGAACCAACTTTTGGGTTCATTGATTTTCTCTATTGTTTTTCTGTTCTCTACTTTGTTAATCTGTGCTCTAATCTTTATTATTTCCTTCCTTCTTTCTGATAGCTTTAGGTTTAGTTTGTTCTTTTTCTAGTTCCTTAAGTCCTAAAGTTAGGTTACTGATCTAAGATCTTTCTTGTTTTATGTAAGTGTTTATAGCTCTAAAATTCCTCCTTAGCACCGCTTTTGTGGTGTCCCATAAGTTTTGGTATGTTGTGTTTTCATTTTCATTTGTCTCTAAGTATTTTCTAATTTTATTTGTGATTTCTTCCTTGGTTCATTGGCTGTTCAAAAATGTGTTGCTTGAAGTTTGGGGACAGGTTTGGTTTTTTAATTTTCCAACCAAGTTGAGAGGCAAGTTGATCTTACATAAAGCACTACAGCACGTAGTAACCATGTGATTTTGAGCAAACCACATGATTTTTCTAGGTCTGTTTTCTCACCTACAAAATAAGGAGGTTGGACTGTCAGGGTGATGGGTGAATTCAGGGTGAATGATAGTTGATCCTTGCTTTCATCACTTTCTAGCTCATCACCGTGCCTTTTTTCTTTCCTAAGAAAGATGTCACACCCCTTTCCTCTTCTCTTCTATTGTCCCTCCCTCCTTCCCTATCAAGGTACAGGCAGAGCTGGAGATTAGGCTGAGATCCAGAGTTTCCTAGAGAGTAACAGAGTGGCTTAGAAAGGGAAACCTGACTCTGGCCTCTTAATCCTGCATTTGGTGACTAAGGGGACTTAGGATGGTGACACGTCTCTTGCTGGGAACATACATTTAGCCAGTTTTCATAGTGCCTAGAATGTGTATGTCTATTTGTACACGATTGTCTTTTCCTATTTTGGAGTGGTCAGACATTTTATTTTTGTTCAGAATTATCAAGTTTTAGACAATCTTGCAAAACTGTGCTTTTATTAAGTGACTTTTTTGAATAAACTCTTTGGTATTCTGGAAAAAAAAAAGTGTGTTGCCTATTTTCTACAATTTAGTGAATTTTCCAGTTTTGTTTCTTTTTCTTTTCTTTTTTGTTTTGTGGTATGCGGGCCTCTCACTGTTGTGGCCTCTCCCATTGCGGAGCACAGGCTTCCGACGCGCAGGCTCAGCGGCCATGGCTCATGGGCCCAGCCGCTCTGCGGCACGTGGGATCTTCCCGGACTCGGGCACGAACCCGTGTCCCCTGCATCGGCAGGTGGACTCTCAACCACTGCGCCAACAGGGAAGCCCCCAGTTTTCTTTCTGTTACTGATTTCTAAGTTTACCCCATTTTGGTTGGAGAGTATATATTGTATGATATCTGTCTTTTCAAATGAGACTTAATTTATTGCCTAACATGGTCTGAGAAATGTCTCACGTGCACTCGACAAGAATGTGTATGCTGCTGTTGTTTGGTAGAGTGTTCTATATGTGTCTATTAGATCTAGTTATTCTATTGGGTTAAGTCCTCTTTTCCTTACTTATCTTTTGTCTGGTTGGTCTATTACGATAAATGGGTATTGCAGTTTCCAACTATTATTGTAGAACTGTCTATTTATCCCTTCAAGTCTGTCAATTTTTGCTTCATTATTTAAAAAAATTTTTTTTTTTATTTTTTTGCGGTACGTGGGCCTCTCACTGTTGCGGCCTCTCCCGTTATGGAGCACAGGCTCCGGACGCGCAGGCTCAGCAGCAGCAATGGCTCACGGGCCCAGCCGCTCTGCGGCATGTGGGATCTTCCCGGACCAGGGCACGAACCCGTGTCCCCTGCATCGGCAGGCGGACTCTCAACCACTGCGCCACCAGGGAAGCCCCATTTTTTAAAAAATTAATTAATTTATTTTTGGCTGCATTGGGTCTTCGTTGCTGTGCACGGGCTTTCTCTAGTTGCGGCAAGCGGGGGCTACTCTTCGTCACGGTGCGCAGGCTTGTCATTGCAGCGGCTTCTCTTGTTGTGGAGCATGGGCTCTAGGCACGTGAGCTTCAGTAGTTGTGGCTCGTGGGCTCTAGAGCGTAGGCTCAGTAGTTGTGGCACATGGACTTAGTTGCTCCGCAGCATGTGAGATCTTCTTCGATCAGGGCTCTTACCCATGTCCCCCGCATTGTCAGGTGGATTCTTAACTGCTGCACCACCAGGGAAGCCGCTTCATTATTTTGATGGTCTGCCATTAGGTGTGTAAATGTTTATACTTATTGTATCTTCTTGCTCTGTTGAATCTTTTATTACTATATAATGTCCTTCCTTGTTTCTTGTAATTTTTTTAAAATAAATTTATTTACTTATTTTTGGCTGCATTGGGTCTTCGTTGCTGTGTGTGGGCTTTCTTTAGTTGCGTTGAGTGGGAGCTACTCTTTGTTGCGGTGTGTGGGCTTCTCATTGCGGTGGCTTCTCTTGTTGCGGAGCATGGGCTCTAGGCATGTGAGCTTCCACAGTTGTGGCACATGGGCTCAGTAGTGGTGGTTTGCAGGCTCTAGGGCACAGGCTTAGTAGTTGTGGCGCATGGGCTTAGTTGCTCTGCGGCATGTGGGATCTTCCCAGACCAGGGCTCGAACCCGTGTCTCCTGCATTGGCAGGTGGATTCTTAACCACTGCACCACCACAGAAGCCTCTTGTAACCTACTTTGATTTAAAGTTTACTTTGTCTGATATTAGTATAGCCACTTCTGTTCTCTTTTTTTAAAAAAAATATATTTATTTATTTATTTTTATTTTTGGCTGCACTGGGTCTTCGTTGCTGCCCATGGGCTTTCTCTAGTTGCAGAGAGCGGGGGCTACTCTTCGTTGTGGTGTGTGGGCTTCTCATTGCGGTGGCTTCTCTTGTTGCGGAGCACGGGCTCTAGGTGCACAGGCTTCAGTAGTTTTGGCACGCGGGCTCTAGAGCGCAGGCTCAGTAGCTGTGGCGCACGGGCTTAGTTGCTCCACGGCATGTGGGATCTTCCCGGACCAGGGCTTGAACCTGTGTCCCCTTCATTGGCAGGATTCGTAACCACTGCGCCACCAGGGAGGTCCCTGTTCTCTTCTGGTTACTATTTGCATGGAATATCTTTTTTCATCTTTTTACTTTCAATCTATTTGAGTCTTTGGATCTAAAATGAGTCTCTTGTAGACAGCATCTATTTGGATCATGTGTTTTTACCTATTCTGCCAATCTCTGTCTTTTGACTGGAGAGTTTAATCCATGTACATTTAAAGTAATTACTGATAAGGAGGAATTTCTGTCACTTTGCTGTTTTTTTTCTATATGCCATGTACCTCTTTTGTCCCTCATCTCCTGCATTACTGTCTTCTTTTGTATTTAGTCAGTTTTTGTAGTGAAATGTTTAAATTCCTTTCTCATTTCCTTTTGGGTATATTCTATAGCTTTTTTCTTTGTAGTTACCATAGGGATGACATTTAACAACCAAAAATTATAACACTCTAATTTGAATTTATACCAGCTTAACTTCAATAACATACAAAACTCTTGTTTCTTTACATCTCCATCCCCACCCCTTTTGGTTGTTGGTGTCAGAATATTACATCTTTATACATTGTGTGCCCAGAAATACCAACTAATGCATTAGTCTCTTAAATTATGTAGAAAACAAGACATGAAGTTACAAACCTAAGTTACTATAATACTAGCTTTTATAATAATCAGCTTTATGTAATACTAGGTTTTTATAATACTAGCTTTTATTTTTACCTTTGTTTTTTTCCTTTAAATGTATAATATTAGTCTCTTAAATCATGTAGAAAACGTTTATGATTGTCCATGTATTTCCTTTGTTGAGATCTTTATCTCTCCATGTGTCTAGGAGTTACTGTCTAGCGTCCTTTCATTTCACGTTGCAGGACTCCCTTGAGCATTGCAGGGCAAGTTTAGTGGTAACAAATACCCTCAGCTTTTGTTTATCAGGAAATGTCTTAATTTCTCCCTCACTTTTGAAGGACAGTTTTACTGGATATAGGATTCTTGGTTAACAGTTTTTCCTTTTAGCACTTTGAATATATTGGCCCACTGCCTCCTGGCTTCCATAATTTCTGATGAGAAATCTGCTGATAGCCTTATTGAGGATCCCTTGTATGTGACAAGTCACTTCTCTCTTGCTACTTTCAAGATGCTCTCTTTGTCTTTCAAATGTTTGATTATAACATGTAACATGAGTGTCTTTGAGTTCTTATAGTTGGTTGAGCTTCTCAGATGTTTATATTCATGTATTTCATCAAATTTGGGAAGTTTTCAGCTGTTATTTTTTCAGATATTCTCTCTGCCCCTTTTTCTCTCTTCTCCTTCTAGGACTCCCGCAATGTGTGTTGTTCACTTTCTGGTGTCCCACAGCTTCCTTAAGCTGTCTTTACTTTTCTTCAATCTTTTTTCCCTTCTGTTCCTCAGACTCGATAATTTCTATTTTTCTATCTGAAAGTTCACTGATTCTCTCTTCTGCCTGCTCAAATCTGCTTTTGAATTCCTTTGATAGTGAATTTTTCATTTCAGTTAGTGTCCTTTTCAGGTCCAACATTTCTTTTTAGTTTCTTTATACATTTTCTGTCTCTTTATTGATATTTATATTTTTTGGTACATCATCTTCTTGAGTTTCTCCATGTGTTCTTTTAGTTCTGTGAGCATCTTTAAGACAGTTGTTCTAAAGCCTTTGTCTAGTATGTCTGCAATCAGGTCTTTTTCAAGGACAGTTTCTGTTGATTTAATTTTTTCCTTTGAACATGGCATACTTTCCTGTTTCTCTGTATGTTTTTGATTTGTTGTTGTTGTTGTTAGAAACTGGACATTGAATCTAATAGTGTTGTAACTCTGGAAATCAGATTCTCTCCCTGCCGCAGAGTTTGCTGTTTTTTGTAATTGTTTTTTGGTTGTTTTTTTTTTAATTATTGTAGGCTGTCTGCGCTGAGGGTCAGCCTGAGATGTAATCTTAAGGTCTTCTAGGTCTTTTCTGAACCCTTCTCTGGGTATATGTGGTCATGTTCTAATATTCCCCTGATCTACAGTTGTTTTTGAATGACGTAGTCTTTAATATCTGGCTTCCAAAAGGGGGAAAAGAGAAAGAGGAAGGGGGGCGTGCTGGCTCTTTAAATTCCCTGGAAGTCGGCTGATGTTAAGGCTTTCCATTAACACTGCAACCACAGAGGAAGGTAATGCTGGGCCTCTATGTCGAGGCAAACCCTCCCCCAGCTTTATTAATCTTCAAGCAAGTTCCCTATCAGCCACTTTCCTGAAAATCCCAGCAACAAAGCTGCCCTCACACCCCTGATCAACCAGCGAAGCCATTCACCACTACTGTCCAGAACTCCATGTATACTCGACCTCAGGCCACTTCTGCCATACAAAGTGAACGATTAGGTGTGACGCTCAAGGCTCTAGCCTGGGAAGGATTTCCCTACATGGTTTCTTTTAGGGCCACGCCTGAGTAAGGCTGTGATACAGCAGCAGCCCATTTACAGCTAACCTCAGTGTATCATGCTGACCCATCTCTGGACCAGACTGGGTTGCTTTTTCACTTTGATTTACAGAGAATTTAGAATGTACACCTAAGTAAATAGAATAGTATATGAACTCCCATTTACCCCTAACTCAGGCTTAACACATGGCCATTTCTGTCCCACTCATTACCCCCTCATGATATTTTAAACAAGTTGCATACATTATATAATTCCACTGTAAATATTTTAGTATGTATCACTAAAAGATAAGAAATGCTTTTGCAAAATAATGACATTATTATTACACTTGAAAATAGCAGTAATACCTTAATATCAAATATCCAGGAAGTGTTCAGAATCAGACCTGAGTTTTTGTTCCTGTCAGTTGATCTTTGAAAGTTTCCCATGAAGCCATAGATATGAGTTGAGGGAAAAGCACAGGAGCAAAGGACATAGACAGTCTGGACCACCAGTTGATGTAATTAGCATGTGTCTTTTGGACCTGCTCAGGCCTGATCCCAAATATGCCATTTTCCCATTGTACAATGGATTGCTCCTGTGCCCTCCCAGTCTTATGACTCAGTGGATCTGATAATACCCAGTCAAGATGAGTAGCTCTGGATGAATAGTCACTCGATGTCCCATAGTCAGTGCTGGGTCTATGCTCAAGCCCTAGAGCCCATTTTTCAAATGATGAGTCATTCTTTTTCACAGTAGGCAGAGTTTTGCTCCAGAACCCTGAGTCTGTGTTACAGCTCTACCAGTGGGGCTTTCTAGAGACTCTCTACAATATTCGAATCCACCGTAGATACCTTTGGATTCGTTGCATTTTTGTGTGTCATGTGGCTTTAATGGCAGGACAGCCTCAGTCATAGCCTGGACCTGCCATAGAGCTCTCACTTGCTTTGAACCCCACTCAAAACTGGTAGCCCTTCAGGTCACCTAATAAATGGTTTGGAGCAATATTCGCATGTGTGGAATATGCTGCCTCCAAAATCTAAAGAGTTCTGCCAATTACCACTCTTCTTAGTGGTAGGGGATACAAAATGCAGCTAGTCGTGCTTTACTTCAGAGAAGATGTTCTGGCATGCCATGTATTTAATTAATTAATAAATTTATTATTTAGGGATTTAAATTTAAATTTAGGGATTTATTGGATCCCTAAACATTTCTTCAGTGTGTCGGTGTTGGAGGACAGAGGGAATGAAAAGCACCCACCAAACTGAGAAGGCATCGTGAGAGTGAAAACTGAGGCAGGCAGCTCCATATAATCAGTGGATCAGTGGGTGAGATTGGGATCGGGTGGGCAATGACGCAGAAGCATTCGCAGCTGTGCTCCACACCGCAGAGGGGCCATTGGGATAATTTCATAGTTAACCTCGGGTATGGGGCTAGGTGCTTGGAAACAGTACGTGCATTCCTAAGTTAAGATTTGTGAATGGGTGGGGCTTCCCTGGTGGCGCAGTGGTTGAGGATCTGCCTGCCAATGCAGGGGACACGGGTTCGATCCCTGGTCCGGGAAGATCCCACATGCTGTGGAGCAACTAAGCCCATGCGCCACAACTACTGAGCCTGAGTGCCACACTACTGAAGCCCGCATGCCTAGAGCCCATGCTCCACAACAAGAAAAGCCACTGCAATGAGAAGCCCACGCACCGCAACGAAGAGTAGCCCCCACTCACTGCAACTAGAGAAACCCCACGCACAGCAGGGAAGACCCAACACAGCCAAAAATAAATAAATAAAATAAATTTACATTAAAAAAAAAGATTTGTGAATGGGTAACTAGTCTTGTGGGCACCAGGAATACATCAGGGAAGGTTTTTCATCATTGTTTGGGGACTAATAGAGCATAGAGGCTACCTGGTCCTCATGATTATTAGGCAATATCTATTAACTACAAAGCCCTTGATGAAAGAGAAGTGATTCACTACGCAGTAAAGTCCTGGGTAGGGTCATTGAAAGGAGAGGAGAAACTGTAAGGGCCCAAGATGGCTGTCAGTCATGCTAACAGCCATACAGTCAGGAGCCTGAATCTTCTAGTCTTACTAAACTACTTACCACTTCATGATCACCAAGTCCAATTATTAAGTCATCAGTATAGTGGACTGGCGTGATGTTGGGCAGAGTGTCAAGACAACTGAGTTCCCCGCAGGCTCTATTGGTTAGAGAGCAGGAGAGTTAGTATATGCTCTTGTGGTGAGATAGTGATTGTGTGCTGATGTCCTTCTTACATAAAGGCAAATTGCTTTAAACCATCCTTACCAAGGAGGATAGAGAACACACTTGCCAGACCAATCGTCACATGCCAATGCTAGAAGCTGGCCAGTAAAGATACCACATTCAGTATGGCAGCTGTGATTGGGGCTACCACGTGGTTAAATTTATGGTAGCCCATTATCATCTACTCTGTTTGGCTTCTGCAGGAGCCAGACAGATGAACTGAATAGTTTATGAACCCTTATGTATCCATCACTTAATCCCAACAAAACCATCCTCCCTGTATCCTTTAAGTATTTGAAGATGGTGCTAATCTCTGCAAGGGGGGAGGGTTGCTTCTGCTGACCTGGAGTGTTCAGATGAGCCTGGAGGTTCAGCATTCTCAGGTTCATGCACCTCAATGCCTCATTCCAGGTCTTTGAATCTTACTCTTTTCCTGTCAGGGTCCTGACTTTGATACAGGAGACCTGTTGATGCTGTGCATGCAGTCTCCTTTGCTATTCTGCTACCATCAGTTAGATCCCATATCTGATTTTCACACTGTCTGCCCTGCAACTTAGATGAGAGTCTCGTTAGACATTGCCAGAGACTCTGACTTTCATGGTATGCCTTGTCCGTTAGTTGACGTGAGCCTGTAATTTTCTCTTTTTTGAAAGCTTCCAAAGCAGTTAAAAGCCAGCCAATCCTTATAATTACCATTGCCTCCATACCATTCAGGGGTCATAGCTGTCACAAATGCCAGCACTTCACCTTTTGCCACATCCCAGTTTACCACATATGAGAATCTTAGTTATTTGATGCTGTCATACTCCAGGAATGACCAGCAATGGAATCCTTTTTGCCATCTGACTAAAGAGTGATCCAGCTCCAAAATCCTATCCTGATAGTATTCACTCTAGTCTGGAAGCAATTGTTTTAGCCAGTTTCTCCCAAAAGCAAAGCCTGGATAAAATGTTTTCATGCAGGTAGTTTATTTGGGAATGTGATCCAGACAGAAGGTATGCAGAACAAGGGAAGTGGAACAGGGAAGAAGGGAAAGATGATATAAAGATTTGTCATTCAGTTGGCCTCCACTACAGGTGACACGTGCTCAGTCCCCCAGGACCTTTTGAGGAGCCTCATGAAATGGATATCAGAACCACCAACCACAGGGAGATGAAAAGGGGAAATATATCTGTTGGCTCCTGACCGCTGTTGGACAAGAGCGCTCCCCTCGTGTTAACTCCCTGTCTTAACCAGTCCAGGATGCTGTAACAAAGTACCAGAGTGGTGATCATTTTGTAATGTATAAAAATATCGCAACACTATGTTGTACACCTGAAACTAATATTATAAGTCAACTGTACTTGAATAAACAAACAAACAAACAAAATTCCCTGGAAGTCACTTCAGCTGGAAGAGAAGGGGCTTGACACAATGGGGGGAGGTGCCTTTTTGCCTACACCTCTGTGATCAGAAGCAGTCATCGGCCGTCAGAGCACAAATCCCAGGTATTTGGAGGACAGGGTCCTTTTGGCTCACCCAGACTCTCACAGACTGTGCAGGATGCCCCAGAAACACATGCACAGATGCCTGCCCTGGGACTGGGAGTGAGGGGTGGGTAGCTGCTACCATCCTAAGAGCTGAAGTCCACTGCAATTTCCTGTCCAAGCCTTCCCCTGGAAGTTACAAGTCTTGAATAGATGCCATGGTTACAAAACAGTTCCGTTAGACTGATTCTGCCAGTGCACCTTTCACCTAGGTGGGGAGACAGTGTCCTGGCGCTTTACTCCCTGTCTTCCCAGGATCCTCTCTCTTGACAGGCCTCCCCCTCTGTGGCGTGGCTCTAATGTTGCCCCATGACCACACGCAGGCTCGCGCTTGGCAGCAGCACCATGCAAATGACGCTGTGCTCCTCTCACCGCAGCACGTCAGGAGGCCCGGGTGATGCTAGCCTTGATTACCTGGTCAGGTTGGTGTCTCCACATTAAATTCGCCATGTCGGATGATAATTGATTAGTGCTTTGTGGAGAGGTATTCTCACATTTGACCAATATCTTTTTTCCTCATCAAAGCTCCATCAGCACTCACTGAAAACTCTTTTCTAAGTCAACCATCTCTCTGGCAATGCTTTCTTAATTTATTTGTTAAAGAAATTGGGTCATTTTTCCTGTACACTTGTCCATAGTCTGGATTTTGCTGATTTCAACATTGTGGTGTCATTTAACCTGTTCTTATGATCCCTGTATTCCTTGCAATTCAGTAGTTAGTTGTAGAGACATTTTGAGGTTTAAGTTCAATTTGGGGGGCAGAAGGGGAAAGACCAGTTCATAGATGGTGCTGTGTACTCCCTTCAGGAGGTACGTGATGTCTCTGTTTTCGTGATATTGCCAGTCTTTGCCCAGATCTGTTGTTTCATTAGGGATTATAAATTACAGTGAAATGCTAATGATACTGAAATACTTCCATAAAGAGGAACTCTTCAGTAACTACTTTGATTACTCCAGGATAGGAACAGAATTAATTCTTTCCCCTTATCTGACAGTTTTTAAAATAATGAGTTGGTTTCCCTAACATCTGCCAACGATGACTAATGAGGTTTGGTTAGTCGGTTTTTAATATCATTATGACCTCATAGGTTTCATAACTACAATTATATTTATTCTTTTTTTTTTTTTTTTTTGGTACACGGGCCTCTCACTGTTGTGGCCTCTCCCGTTGCAGAGCACAGGCTCCGGACGCGCAGGCTCAGCGGCCATGGCTCACGGGCCTAGTCATTCCGCGGCATGTGGGATCTTCCCAGACCGGGGCACGAACCCGTGTCCCCTGCATCGGCAGGCGGACTCTCAACCACTGCGCCACCAGGGAAGCCCTGTATTTATTCTTATTGATGCTCGAACTGTCCCATCTTTGGCCAATTGGAACATTTTCAAGTTGACACCTGACTCTTTTGACACAACATTTGTTGTCTGTGACAACTTCCTTACTTTCTGGAATGGTCAGATGTTCCAGGTTCATCTTGTGTATTTATTGCCCCAGACCTGGAATCAGCCGTTTCTCTAAGAAGCCCTGGTTCCTTTATTCCGCCCCGCCCCCGCCAAAGTCTTTGATTTATCCTCCTACATCCCTGAAAATCATCATTTTCCAGGTTAGTAGGGACAGTGCTTTTAGGGTTGGGAGACCTGACATATCTGTGGCCTGGAGGGAGGGAGAAGTGGAAGATACAGTGGCTTCGGAAAGCATTACACTCATGGGGTCCTGCTGAGGACCAGAGGATGGGTAAGATGCTTTGCATATGTTATTCCACTGAATCCTTCCAACAACCCTGCGAGGTAGGTTTTCTCTCCATTTTACAGGTATAGGAGCTGAGAGAGGAGCTCAAGTAACTTCCCTAAATTCCCACAGCTCAGAAGGGCTGGGACCCAGATTTGAAGTTGTAATTGCTGTCAAAGCCCATCTCTTTCTTCTCTCAAGAGGAGGAGGAAGGCCTGTTGTCCAGGCACAGTGTCACACGGGTGTAGATGACTTTCCCTCGGGTGTGGCTCTGAGTGTGAGGCCCCATGCTATGTCAGGTCTGCCCGCTCTGAGGCTCAGCCCCATTAGACAGTGAACACTCAGTGTAGAATCCATATCTCCTCCTGTTACCCCTTCTCTGCAGCAGAGTCGTGTAGCCGCCAGGCCCCCTCCCTCAGTCGTGGATTTAGGCAGAGATTATTGGTAGCAGATTCTCAGGAAGATTTATTGATTGCCTGACATCCACTGAGTCCTTGGAGTCTGATACTGTCCCTGTCTTTGGTAGGATTCTTTTGGCTAAAGATCAGGGGAGATTAAGTAATTATTTGTTTGTTTATTTTTAAATTTATTTATTTTTGGCTGTGTTGGGTCTTCGTTTCTGTGCGAGGGCTTTCTCTAGTTGTGGCAAGCGGGGGCCACTCTTCATTGCGGTGCGCAGGCCTCTCACTATCGCAGCCTCTCCCGTTGCGGAGCACAGGCTCCAGACGCCCAGGCTCAGTAATTGTGGCTCACGGGCCCAGTTGCTCCGCGGCATGTGGGATCTTCCCGGACCAGGGCCCGAACCCGTGTCCCCTGCATCGGCAGGCAGATTCTCAACCACTGCGCCACAAGGGAAGCCCTTCTTTGTTTATTTTTTATGAAAGTGGAATAAAACATTGAGAACTGTGAAATGAACATCAGCCGGGAGAGTTTCCCAGTGACCTTCATTTTATGTTTTTACCCAAGATAATATTAAGTTGTAATCAGACATTATCTGCCCTGGTTTCTCAGCCTTCTGCTGGCAATGTTTCTCTTTTTGATTTCAAAAGTAGCAGAAGTAGAGACCTTAATCCAGTTCCCTGGACACCCCTCTGGTCTCTGCTTCTCAGGGCAGGGCGAGGTGACCCAAGAACACCTTTTATAACTTGGATGATTGATGGTAAGGACATTCCCCTGAAATATTTGTTATTTGAGGCACAGAAACAGACTTTCTCTGTTTGCTGATACAAACGTCACATGGTGGAAAACATGCGTAAATTCTCCAGACAGAGGGAGAAAGATCAGAATTCAGCAGAACGTCCTGTGCTTTTGTTCCCTTCCCTTGCTGCTATCTTATTTATTTTTTATTTTTGGCCACATAGGGTCTTAGTTGCGGCATGCAGGCTCTTTCACCGTGGCATGCGGGCTTCTCTCTAGTTCTTCTCTCCAGTTGTGGCGTGCGCGCAGGCCTAGTTGCCCCATGGCATGTGGGATCTTAGTTCCCTGACCAGGGATCGAACCCGAGTCCCCTACGTTGGAAGGCGGATTCTTTACCACTGAACCACCAGGGAAGTCCCAGCCTTGCTGCTATCTTATCTGTATTATCTTTTGGGGAATGGAGCAGCCAACCCCTGGCAGAGCCGTGCTCAGGAGCAGGGTCCATGTAGGAAGCCCACCCTTCCCAAGTGGAAGGAGATGGTCACAAGGCCAGTTCAGGGTGCCCAAAGCTCACCTGGTCCATGGACCAGGCCTGACGTGGAGAGAAACTTCCCAAAGACCTGATAAGAAACTGCCGCTCCCACCCCCAGACACAACACTGAACTGCCCACACCCTGGGGGAGGACCGTGGGAGTAATGGTATCCGAAGACAGAGGATACATCTCCTTGCAGCATGGCCTTTGCCCTTTATCTGGAAGCTTTATTTTATCTTTTAATATTTCAAATAGGCCATCACCAAAGTACTTGGGAACTGGGCTGGACTGTGTCAGTTGGCATTGCTGTCACTCCCTGGTGAGGTCTCTGTATTGCAGAGGAGGGGCCAGGGATCCACACGTTCCCAGAATGGACCTTTTACCTGTGGTTCCGGGATCGGTCACTGATGAGAGGCTCTTGGTGAGTTTTGGAAGGGGAGGCCTCTGTTCTTCAGAAGCAGTAGCAGGCAGATGACCGAGCAGCTGTGAGTTTCAGAGCAGAGTCCAGATCACGTCCTGAGAGCCCCCTGCTTCAGTGCTGCTGGCTGAAGTTGTTAATGATGAATTCCCTGACCTCTCTCCCACTTTGTAATCCTCTGCATTCAACAAGTGCCCTCCCGCCCTTTTTTGGCCGTGCCGCGTGACTTGTGGGATCTCAGTTTCCCAACCAGGGATTGAACCTGTGTCCTCGGCAGTGAAAGCACAGAGTCCTAACCACTGGACTGCCAGGGAATTCCCTTAACCCCTTTGTATACGGTATACATAGAGTAATTCCTGTTTTCCTTGTCGAAACTTGACTATTACAGTAATAGGCCAAATCTCAAAGTTCTTAAATTAACATATTTGATGGGAGAAACATGTGCTCTTCACTTGTCTCACCTGTACCTTTGGTTATAGGGAACCTCCGGAGGGAAAGGCCATTTAAAGGCACCATGTTGGTTAATGGAGCAAGCAGTAAAGTTTGAAAACTTTCAAGTCTTCCATTCACCCTGTTTACTCCTTAATTTTTATCAAAGTAGTCGTGTACATGGTTTAAAAAAAATCAAATTGTTTCTAATGAAATATAAAAAAGCCCCCACCTACGTATGTCATTACACATTTGTGCAAACCCATAGACTTCACAACACCAAGAGTGAACCCTAATGTAAACTGCGGGCTTCATGTGACAATGATGTGTCAGTGTAGGATCATCAGTTGTAACAAATGTACCATCCATGGGGGACGTTGATAATGGGGGAGGCTCTGCATGTGGTGGGGGGAAGTGGGTATTTGGGAAATCTCTGTACCTTCCCCTCAATTTTGCTGCAAACCTACCACTGCTCTAAAAATGTCTATTGAAAAATCCTCCACCTCACCTCTCCCAACTTCAGTCCACTTGTCAGAAATGGCCATTTTTAGCTCTAATTCTTCCGGAAACCTCTAGATAACACATCTTTTCTACTGTTTCCTGGCTCATCAACCATAGATAATATCAACTTCCCACTCTATTAAATGAGATTTCCTCTCATGTGTCTGCCAGTCGTTTGGGGGTTGGCTGATCTAGCTGGGCTTGGCTGGCTAGATCAGCGTCCAGCTGTGGGTCCAGCTGAACTTGGCTCCCTGCTGCAGGTTGGGCTCAGGTCTGCTCCACGTGGACTCCTGCTGGGGTCCAGGATGAAGGGGCAGGAGCTCTTCTCAGGATGATGGCAAAGGCACAAGAGGGAAGGCTCAGCTGCATGAGCACCTTTCAAAATCCTGCCAGCCTTTCATGGTCAAAGCACATCACATGGCCAAAGTCAAGGGTGAAGAAGTGGGCTCTGTCCCTAGTAGCAGGAACTAAACACTCACATGGCAGGGGGCATGGATACAGAGAAGAGTGAAGAATTGGGGCCACTCATCAATCTACCCTGTTTCTCCTAACTCTGTTTTGTTATAGACCTCTCTGCAAGTAACTGTATTTTAGCTCAAATCATACCACCACACAGCCTTGCCCAATGGTTGGCCTCTTTTAAGTGGCCAACTTAAATACTTGCTGGTTAGTTTCTTAAATCTCAAAATGACCACAGGGTTCTAAGAATTTTGTTAGGTGGTTTAGGCTTGGAGGATGAAGAAAGTTTGGGTGTAGTTTCTTTGACATCAGTGTGCCTTGAAACACTTTTTCTCATTCTCTTCTGTGTAGTGAAGACCATCTTCAGGTGGTGTGTGGACAACGAGTTGCTACAGAAGCATCATTTGATCTGCCCGAACGATTACTACAGCGATACAGTGCCCTTTTGCTCTGCACCTAAAGGTAATGCCTCTGTGCTCTCTTTGTGCTCTCTTCGAGCCTCTGATACCATTCCAGGGAAATTCTGTAGTAGTGGGACCACACCAGCCACCTTTGCTGCTATTTCCTTGTTCATAGATGTTTTTTTCCACTTTTCTTGAATTTGGTGGTGGCTCTTGGGAGGGTCAGCTCTGAGCGTGCCACTTCCTCACTAGCTCCCTAACATGTACAAGATAAAAGTCTCAGCTCCTCAATGAGGAATCTGACTCTCTAGTCCGTTGCCCAACAACAAGATGTGAAAATGTTTAGAAATGGAGTTGAATGAACCAAGACAGGGAGGGTCTGAAGACATATGAGCCAGGGAGCAAGTTTCTGGTGGAGTCAGAACACGGACCTAGGGGTTCTGCATACCCCTTACAGGCCAAGAGCAACTTTGAGTGTGGAGGGAAGTTTGGGTAGGGAGGCGGAGAAGGATGTGTGTGTGATACTGGGCCAGTTTTCTGTGCTGTAGAGGCAAGATCTTCTGAAAATGAGTGGAGTGGGAGGCTGTGTTGTGGGCTTAAGCAGCAAGGTAGAATTTCAGAAGAGCCGCCATGTAGATCCTGCGGCCAAACATCGGGATGGCGGCCTAGCGGTGCCAGGCTCCAAAGACGAGCTTGTCAGCAGCCCCAGTCAGTGGGACTCTGATGATCTCTGGGGGACCGGAGCTGAGAAGGCATTTGGGTTGGAAGGACTGGGATCCAGAGAATTGAGGGTGCTGACGAGGAAAGAGTTGCACTGACGGCCTGGGCCATGCAGAGAAGTGAGGCCAGAAAGAGGTAGCAGAACCAAGTGCCATGGGGTACTCGACCACTTAGTATTTTATTTTGTTTTATTTTATTTTT
Source organism: Stenella coeruleoalba (assembly GCF_951394435.1). Lineage (NCBI taxonomy): Eukaryota > Metazoa > Chordata > Mammalia > Artiodactyla > Delphinidae > Stenella > Stenella coeruleoalba. Next base: position 57,146,081 of record NC_137156.1, read on the forward strand.
ATTTTTATTATCATTTTTGGCCGCACTGTGTGGCATGCGGGATCTTAGTTCCCCGACCAGGGATGGAACCCGTGCCCCCTGCAGTGGAAGCATGGGGTCGCAACCACTGGACCGCCAGGGAAGTCCCAAGCCACTTAGTATTTTAAAGTTGGCTGGACACTCAGTATCTTAGGCAGCTCAGTAAGGATGGATTTAACATGTATTGAGGATTTACCTGGCACTGTGCTAGGAAATGTGATGGTACCAGTTTCATTGCATTCCTGCTAGCAATATTGAATGTTCTCATTTAACCTTTCGGAGATGATCTTATAGGTGTTAAAAAGCTAATACAAACTTTGATTTGTCATGTGAACCTTTTAAAAAGCATGTTCACATATGATGTACGTGTACATGCGTGTGCGTGACAACGGTCCACTCATGTTCTTGACCATGTTTGGCAACTGAACAAATACATGAACACTCTAGTCCTAAGTCTCGAGGATGCAGAGTAAGTTCCAGGAGTAATTGATACACTGCAGGGCAATTACATCTGGGGTAGGAAATATGAACATTTAGGGGGAAAAGAATACCAAGCTAATTGTGCCTTTGGTGGTTTCATTAAGTCATCTTGGAAGCGTCCACCTCGTCACCTTGGTATAGTAACTTATTTTTTTTCCTGGTGCTACAGGTGCCTTTGTCCCTGGATATTCAAAACTGACATTTAGTTTTGCGAAACGTTCTGTCCCAAAGATAGAGCTGACCAAGAAGCTTGCCTGCAGGAAGATGCCCTCTCAGTCTGAAGAGGAGACAGACTACACCATGGACAGCCTGACATGGGACTCATCTTTTAAGGGCAAACTCAGATCCAGAGCAACTGCCGAGGTGAGTGCTGAAGCCTGTGAGTGTGTGGGCGGTGAGGCAGGGCGATGACAAGGGGGAAGGGGCTCCTGGTGACACACGACATTGTGATGAAGCCACAGCAAAATAGAGAGGAGGGTGTCCTTGGCCACCTGTGGATCATGAAGTCGGCAAGATATCAACACACACAGCCCCCCCGCTTGTCGTTGACACTATCCTTTTCTCGTGTTTCAAAGAAAACAGGTTCACCGAAGAATAAAAACTGGATGAACCATTTACGTGTGCCCCAGAGGCAGCTGGAGCGGCTTCTGCTCGCCAGGATGGAGAGTCGGAACCGCTTCCTGAAAAACCCTCGCTTTTTCCCTCCTAACACTCCGTTTGGAGGCACGTCTCTTCTCTTTCCTCCCAAGAAGTCAGCACTGATAGGAAAATTCCAGGATGGAGAGCTGGAAGAGAGGTGTGTTTTTTCCTGACTCGTATTCTCAGAAAATCTGACCCTGCAGAGGAAAACTCAGAAGGTCCTGAGTCTGCTTTGGCTTCTGGAGGATCCTAGACGTTTGGGGGCGGGGTGTCAGTGTCCGAATAGAGCAAGGCTTCGGGGCTGCCTTCAGGCGTGGCCTTTGGACACCCCCAGAGTCCTGGGTTGTGCTCGTCTGACCTGCCAGTCCTGAGGAATAGGGATTAGTGTTGGCTCTTGTTTATATCTGAATGGTTTGGATCAAATGGGAGACATTTCTATAGCCTTGTGCTCCTTACATTAAATTCATGTGTCTTGGATAATAAAAATGTTTAAAATCTGTGTAATGACAAATAATTAGTATAAATTGTGATGTTTCTTTAAGAGAGTGCCTTTGGCTATATTTCAATAATTGTCCGTATGAAGGGAATGAGTTGCTTCACTGGTTCATAATTTTAATGGACTTAAAACGATTAATGTTTCTTTATTAAATATCTTTTTATTAAGAAAAATCGGAAAAGATTTGCCAAGAAAACTAGCACCTATATTAAAAACCCAATTAACGTATTGGTGTTTAAGCTTCCAGAGTTTTTCCTCTGCATATTTAAAAGGAAATATGTAGATATATGTGTTTTCACAAAGATTTGATCTCGCTGTAAAGCTCTTTTGTGACCTGCTTTAACAACAACAAAAGCCAACAGATGACACATTGCCTATCTCTTTGATGGCTTGGATGTATTTCTTTTCCATGAATCAGTCACATGGATGAAACTAACAGCCTTTCTCACCCTTTCTTGTCCTCCCACAGTTGTGCTGATACTCCAGTGTTTCTAGCTAAGCCCTCAATCGCATTTTTCACAGATTATGAAATTGGACAAGTTTATGAGGTAGGACTCTGGTTTCTTTACACATCCCACTCTGCTTCCTTATTTTTAAAAGTCTTTGCTGTGAAATTTTAAAACCACACACACACACACACACACACACACACACACACACACACAGGCCATACACAAAACTAGGGAAAAGACTGTAAAGAACGCTGATGTGTCCATCACCCAGCTTCAACAGTTACCTACATTCTGCAAATCTGGTTTCATCTGTTACCCTCACAACTTCATGTATGTGTGTCTGTGTGCACATGCATTCACTGGAGTATTTTAAGGAAAAGCTTCGATAGCCTGTCATTCTTCAGTTAATACTTAAGTGAGTATCTCTAACAGATAAGGACTATTAAAGAATAACCATCATCATACCCAGCAATATTAACAGTGATTCCTTAATATCAACCAATATACATCCACATCTGATTTTTAGCTATTTATTTTTTTTAAAAAGTCAATTTATAATTGGTTTCTTTGAGTCAGAATTCAAACATTGCATTTGGTTAAAGTATCTCTTATTTCTCCCTTAGTTTATAATTGCTGCTCCATCCTTTTCTTTTTAAAAATGCCATTTATTTGTAGAAGAAACTGTAATTTCTTATATTCTGGATTTGGCTAATTGCTTTATTTTTTGTTTTTTTAGTTTAATTTTTATTTTATATTAGAGTACAGTCGATTTACAATGTTGTGTCAGTTTCAGGTGTACAGCAAAGTGATTCAGTTATACGTATACATATATACATTCTTTGTCAGATTCTTTTCCCATATAGGTTATTACAGAATACTGAGTAGAGTCCCCTGTGTTATACAGTAGGTCCTTGTTGATTGTCTGTTTTATATGTAGTAATGTATATATGTTATATCCCAAACTCCTAATTTACCCCTCCTCCCACCTTTTCCCTTTGATAACCGTAAGTTTGTTTTCGAAGTCTGTGAGTCTGTTTCTGTTTTTATATAAGTTCATTTGTATCAATTTTTTTAGAATCCACCTGTAAGTGATACCATATGATATTTGTCTTTCTCTGTCTGACTTACTTCACTTAGTATGATAAACTTTAGGTCCATCCACATTGCTGCAAATGGCATTCTTTCATTCTTTTTTATGGCTGAGTCATATTTCATTCTATATAGGTACCATATCTTCTTTATCCATTCATCTGTTGATGGACATTTAGGTTGCTTTCATGTCTTCGCTATTGTAAATAGTGCTGCAGTGAACATTAGGGTGCATATATCTTTTCGAATTATGGTTTTCTCCGGATATATACCCAGCAGCAGGATTGGTGGATTATATGGTAGTTCTATTTAGTTTTAAGGAACCTCGATACTATTCTCCATAATGATATTACCAATTTACATTCCCACCAACAGTGTAGGAGGGTTCCCTTTTCTCCGCACCCTCTCCAGCTTTTATTGTTTATAGAGTTTTTGATGAAGTCCATTCTGACTGGTTGTAGTTTCGATTTGCATTTCTCTAATAATTAGTGATGTTGAACATCTTTTCATGTGCTTTTTGGCCATCTATATGTCTTCTTTGGAGAAATGTCTATTTAGATCTTCTGCCCATTTTTTTATTTGGTTGGTTTTTTTTTTATGTTGAGCTGCATGAGCTGTTTGTATATTTTGGAGATTAATCCCTTGTCGGTCTCATCATTTGCAAATATTTTCTCCCATTCTGTGGGTTATCTTTTTGTTTTGTTTATGGTTTCCTTTGCTGTGCAGAAGCTTTTAAGTTTAATTAGATCCCACTTGTTTATTTTTGTTTTTATTTCCATTACTCTAGGAGGTGGATTGAAAAAGATATTGCTGCAATTCATGTCAAAGAGTGTCCTGCCTGTGTTTTCCTCTAAGAGTTTTATAGTATCAGGCCTTACATTTAGGTCTTTAATCCATTTTGAGTTTATTTTTGTGTATGGTGTTAGAGAGTGTTCTAATTTCATTTTTTACCTGTAGCTGTCCATTTTTCCCAGCACCATTTATTGAAAAGACTGTCCTTTCTCCACTGTATGTTCTTGCCTCCCTTGTCATAGAGTAATTGACCATAGGTGTGTGGGTTTATTTCTGGGCTTTTTGTCCTGTTCATTGATCTATATTTCTGTTTTTGTGCCAATACCAAACTGTTTTGATTACTGTAGCTTTGTAGTATAGTCTGAAGTCAGGGAGTCTGATTCCTCCAGATCTGTTTTTCTTTTTCAGGATTGCTTTGGCTATTCAGGGTCTTTTGTGTCTCCATACAAATTGTAAAGTTTTTTGTTCTAATTCTGTGAAAAATGCCACTGGTAATTTAATAAGGATTGCATCGAATCTGTAGATTGCCTTAGGTAGTATAGTCATTTTGACAATATTGATTCTTCCAATCAAAGAACATGGTGTATCTTTCCATCTGTTTGTGTCATCTGCAATTTCTTTCATCAGTGTCCTATAGTTTTCAGAGTACAGGTCTTTTGCCTCCTTAGGCATGTTTATTCCTAGGTATTTTATTCTTTTTGATGTGATGGTAAATGGGATTGTTTCCTTAATTTCTCTTTCTGATCTTTTGTTGTTAGTGTATAGCAATGCAAGAGATTTCTGTGTAATAATTTTGTTTCCTGCAACCTTACCGAATTCACTGATGAGCTGTAGTAGTTTCCTGGTAGCATCTTTAGGCTCTTCTGTGTATCGTGTCATGTCATCTGCAAACAGTGACAGTTCTACTTCTTTGCCAATTTGGATTCCTTTTATTTCTTTTTCTTCTCTGATTGCCATGGCTAGGACTTCTAAAACTATGTTGAATAATGGTGGTGAGAATGGACCTCCTTGTCTTTTTCCTGATCTTAGAGGAAATGCTTTCAGTTTTCCGACGTTGAGTATGATGTTAGCTGTGGGTTTGTCATATGGCCTTTTTTATGTTGAGGTGAGTTCCCTCTATGCCCACTTTCTGGAAAGTCTTTATCATAAGTGAGTGTTGAATTTTGTCAGAAGCTTTTTCTGCATCTATTGTGATGATCATATGGTTTTTATTCTTCAATTTGTTGATGTGGTATATCACACTGACTGATTTGTGGGTATTGAAAAATCCTTGCATCCCTGGGATAAATCCCACTTGATCATGATGTATGATCCTTTTAATGTATTGTTGGATTTGGTTTGCTAGTATTTTGTTGATAATTTTTGCATCCATGTTCATCAGTGATTTTGGCCTGTAATTTTCTTTTTTTGTAGTATCTTTGTCTGGTTTTAGTATCAGGGTGATGGTGGCCTCATAGAATGAGTTTAGGAGTATTCCTTCCTCTGCAATTTTTTGGAAGAGTTTCAGAAGGACAGATGTTAAGTCTTTAAATGTTTGATAGAATTCTCCTGTGAAGCCTTCTGGTCCTGGACTTTTTTGTTTGTTGGAAGTTTTTAAACTACAGCTTCAATTTCAGTAATTGTGATTTGTCTGTTCATATTTTCTATTTCTTCCTGGTTCAGTCTTGGAAGGTTGTACCTTTCTAAGAAATTGTCCATTTCTTCTAGGTTGTCTATTTTATTGGCATATAGTTGCTTGTAGTAGTCTCTTATGATCCTTTGTGTTTCTGTGGTGTCCATTGTCACTTCTTCTTCATTTCTGATTTTATTGATTTGAGCCCTCTCCCTTTTTTTCTTGATGAGTCTGGTTAAAGGTTTATCAATTTTGTTTATCTTTTCAAAGAACTGACTTTTTTGTTTCATTGATCTTTTCTATTGTTCTCTTCATCTCTATTTCATTTATTTCTGCTCTGATCTTTATGATTTCTTTCCTTCAACTAACTTTGGTTTTTATTTTAAAAATTTTAATTAATTAATTATTTTTTGGCTGTGTCGGGTCTTAGTTGTGGCACGTGGGGTCTTCGTTGCAGCATGTGGGATCTTTCATTGCAGTGCGTGGGATCTTCATTGCGGCGCACAGGCTTCTTTCTAGTTGTGGCATGCAGGTTTTCTCTCTCTAGTTGTGGCGCGTGGGCTCCAGGGTATATGGGCTCTGTAGTTGTGGTGTGCGGGCTTAGTTGCCCTGCAGCATGTGGGATCTTAGTTCCCCAACCAGGAATCGCACCCGTGTCCTCTGCATTGGAAGGCAGTTTCTTTACCACTGGACCACTAGGGAAGTCCCTAACTTTGGGTTTTGCTTGTTCTTCTTTCTCTAGTTGCTTTAAGCACAACGTTAGGATGTTTATTTGAGATTTTTCTTCTTTCCTGAGGTAAGAGTGTATTGCTATAAACTTCCCTCTTAAAAGTGCTTTTGCTGCATCCCATAGACTTTGGACCATTGTGTTTTCATTTTCATTGGTCTCTAGGTAGTTCTTTATTTCCTCTTTGATTTCTTCAGTGATCTGTTGGTTGTTCAGTAACATATTGTTTAACCTCCATGTGTTTGTGTTTTTTAGTTTTTTTCTTGTCATTGATTTCTAATCTCATAGTGGAACAGCTGTACTTCTCTGTCTTTTCATTTTGTCTAACTTTCTGTGTTTGTGGCCTCCATTCCTCAGGCTGCAGGATTATAGTTCTTGCCTCTGGTGTCTGCCCCCTGGTGTGTGAGGTTGGTCCAGGTGCTTGTGCAGGCTTCCTGGTGGGAGGGACTGGTGCCTGCCCACTGGTGGGTGGAGCTGGGTCATATCCCTCTGGTGGGCTGGCTCGTGTCAAAATTTGTGTTTATAAGCAGCTGTGGGGTCAGGATGTCTTTAGGCAGCCTGTCTTCTGGTGGGTGGGCCTGTGTTCCCACCCTGTTGGTTGTTTGGCCTGAGATGTCCCAGCACTGGAGAAGTGCAGGCTGTTTGGTGATGTCTGGTCTCAGTGCCAAAATGGCAACCTCTGGGAGAGCTCACGCTGATGGGTATTCCCTGGGGCATCCGCCACCAGTGTCCTTGCCTCCACAGTGAGCCACAGCTGACCCCCACCTCCCCAGGAGACCCTCCAAGACCCACAGGTGGGTCTGGCCCAGGCTCCTATGGAGTTACTGCTTTGCCCTGAGTCCCAGTGCACGTGAAACCTTGTGTGCGCCCTCCAAGAGTGGAGTCTTTGTTTCCCCCAATCCTGTGGAGCTCCTGCACTCAAGCCCCACTGGCCTTCAAAGCCGAATGCTCTGGGGGCTCCTCCTCCTGATGCCAGATGCCCAGTCTGGCGAGCCTGACGTGGGGCTTGGAACTCTTACTCCTATGGGAGAACCTTTGCAATATAATTATTTTCCACTTTGTGGGTTGCCCACCCAGTGGTTATGGGATTTGATTATATCAGAAAAGTGCCCCTCCTACCATCTCGTTGTGGCTTCTTTGTCTTTGGGTGCAGAATATCTTTTTTGGTAGGTTTGAGTTTTTTTGTTGATGGTTGTTCAGCAGTTAGTTGTGATTTTGGTGTTTTTGTGAGAGGAGTTGAACTGAAGTCCTTTTACTCTGCCTTCTTGTCTCAGTTTGACTCTCGCTAATTGCTTTATTTGGTGACATTAAACATATTCCTTTATCCTCCATGTATTTTATAAACTTGTCAGATGTAGAGGTTTGATTAGATTCATGTTCAAGTTTTTTTTAATTTTTAAATTTTTTTGGCAAGAATACTTCTTTGGTTGTGGTGTATATTTCTTGTTGAATCCCATCAGGAGAACGTGATACTCGGTTTTCCTATTATTGGTGATGAATGGCTTCAGGTTTTATGAGCCTAATTCATCCTTTATAAAGTTTTTATCAATGTTTTATTTAATGGTTTTAGTAGCATTAGGTGATTGTTGCCTAGATCAATTTTTTTTAATTAGGGGTTATAAAACGGTGACTTCTAATTCTGTTATTCTTTCTGCATTTATTACCTGTGATTTCCTGTTTTTAAAAAAACTTTCCCTCAAACTTCTGTTTATATCCCCTCTTCCTTAAATTCTCCTTACCTCTATAGATAACTATTTCTATTAGTTTGGGTTCTTCCATTGTTTCTTTTTGGAATCATAAGCAAATATGTAGATATATATTTGAACCCTTTCTCCTTCTTACTGTCCACACCTTGCTTTTTTCACTTAACAGTATGTCTAGTGATTACTTCAAGAGCAATATGTAGAGACCTTTCTCATTCCTTTTCCTAGTTTCCCTCTTGCTGCTAGCCTCCTTCCATCCTGGGGAATCAGGTCAACACCAAGCTTAGCAGTCACCAGTTCTGCCCACCATATGCAAAGACAGCTATTCTTAATGATGACAGTCCCTTCACACACACATGGATTGTACTTTACAGTTTAAAGAGCACTTGCAAAGCCATAATTCTTTAGGAACTCTCATCCACCCATAGCAAAAGCAGACTAAGATGTCAGGCTTTTGGGCTAAATGTTAAAGAAAGCATTTTGTTTACTTCTTGAACTCAACAGTTATGTATTCTCTTTTGGACTTGTGTGCTTGGGATTTCTGTGTCTGGTCATCACATTTCAAAGACAGTTGGAAAAGTTGGCAGAGACTCAAGAGAAAGGGAGCTGAAATAATTTCAGTTTGGGCATGGAATGGGGCAAAGGGATGGCTGCCCAGGGACATACAAAAGCCATTTCCTTAGGACCTGCAAGTGTCCACTGTGGAGCCTGTAGATGAGGTGAGCTTAGGTTGCATAGGACCATCTTCCCCTCCTGTCTTTACTCTTCTGTGGCACAATTTTTTTTTTGAAAAGCTTCTTTATTAACACAAATTACTATTCTTTTTTTTCTTTTGTAAATTTTTACTTATTTATTTTTGGCTGTGTTGGGTCTTTGTTGCCATGCGCGGGCTTTCTCTAGTTGCGGTGAGCCAGGGCTACTCTTCCTTGTGGTGTGCAGGCTTCTCGTTGCTGTGGCTTCTCTTGGTGCAGAGCACGGGCTCTAGGAGTGTGGGCTTCAGTAGTTGTGGCACGTGGGCTCAGTAGTTGTGGTTCATGAGCTGTAGAGCACAGGCTTAGTAGCTGTGGCACATGGGCTTAGTTGCTCCATGGCATGTGGGATCTTCCGGGACCAGGGCTCAAACCCTTGTCCCCTGCATTGGCAGGCAGATTCTTAACCACTGTGCCACCAGGGAAGTCCCTGTGACACAATTTTATTTATCTTCCCCACTAGATTGAAACCCACATGGGCAGGGGTTATTTCTAGGTTTATGTTATCATTTTATTATTAGTGCTGGCATATAGTAGGTCCACTGACTGAATTACTTGAATACTTGAATATGGGTCTACCTCTTAGCCTTGCCTGCCCCTGATGCAAGGTAAATCAAGAACAAATGAAAGGGGCCTCATTTTACTAAAAAAAAAAAAAAAAAAGAGTGTGTGTGTATATGTGTGTGTGTGTGTGTGTGTGTGTGTACTTCTCGAAGGGTTTGTTTGTGGGTCACCCACCTGGCAGATATGGGATTTGATTTTATCATGATTGCATCCCTCCTGCCGTCTTGTTGTGGCTTCTTTGTCTTTAGATGTAGGATATCTTTTTTGGTAGGTTCCAGCATTTTTTTGTCAATGATTGTTCAGCAGTTACCTGTGATTTGGGTGTTTTCATAAGAAGGGCTAAACTCACGTCCTTCTACTCTAACGTCTTGTCTGAGATCTTCCCAAGGGGTTTCGATAAGGTGGTGAATGACAGCTTACAGATGGTTTCGTAAGGTCACTAAATATGCAAAATGGTTAAATATAGAGGGAAACCTGCTGTATAAAAAATAAATTTAATTTAAAAAAATATATAGTGAAGTATATGTAAAATAATGTTAAAATTAATCAAAGCACAGCATAATGATTATGAGTAAGATCTGAGTACATATGGCTGGAAGAAGCCACTTACACTGCACAGAGAATCATACATAATTAGCACATTTCAGGGAAGGAGTTACAGTATCATTTTTTTTTAACATCTTTATTGGGAACAGTATCATTTTTTTATAAACTTGTGTTGACACTGATGAAAACTTCTATTTATTTTTTAATTTGGGGAATTTTTGTTTTTATTGAAGTATAGTTTATTTATAACGTTGTGTTAATTTCTGATGTATGGCAAAGTGATTCAGTTATACATATATACATTCTTTTTTTAATATTCTTTTCCATTAAGGTTTATCATAGGATACTGAATATAGTTCTGTGTGCTGTACAGTAGGACCTTGTTGTTTATCCATTCCATATATAATAGCTTACATCTGCTAACCCCAATCTCTGACTCCATCCGTCCCCCTCCCCCCTCCCCCTTGGCAACCACAAGTTTGTTCTCTATGTCCATAACTCTGTTTCTGTTTCATAGATAGGTTCATTTGTGTCATAATTTGGATTCCATATGTAAGTGATGTCATATGGTATTTGCCTTTCTCTTTGTGGCTTACTTCACTTAGTATGATAATCTCACGTTGCTGCAAATGGCATTATTTTGCTCTTTTTTTATGGCTCAGTAATAATCCATTGTATATACACACCACATCTTCTTTATCCATTCCTCTGTCGATGGACATTTAGGTTATTTCCATGTCTTGGCTATTGTGAATAGTGCTGCTATGAACACAGGGGTGCACGAATCTTTTTGGATTAGAGTTTTGTTTGGATACATGCCCAGGAGTGCGATTGCTGGTAATTCTATTTTTAGTTTTCTCAAGAACATTCCGTACTATTTTCAGTAGTGGCTGTACCAACTTACATTCCCTCCAGCAGTGTAGGAGAGTTCCTTCTTCTCCACATCCTCTCCAGCATTCGTTATTTGTAGAGTTTTTAACGATGACCATTCTGACTGGTGTGAGGTGGTACCTCACTGTAGTTTTGATTTGCATTTCTCTAATAATTAGCGATGTTGAGCATCTTTTCATGTACCTCTTGGCCATTTGTATTTCTTACTTGGAGAAATGTCTATTTAGGTCTTCTGTCCATTTTTTGATTGGGTTCTTTTTTGTTGTTAAGTTGTATGAGCTGTTTGTATATTTTGGAAGTTAATCTTGTATCCTGCTACCTTGCTGAATTTGTTTATCAGTTCTAGTAGTTTTTGTGTGGAGTTGCTAGGGTTTTCTATATATAGAATCATGTCATCTGCATATAATGACAGTTTTACCTCTTCTCTGTCAATTTGGATACCTTTTATTTCTTTTTCTTGTCTGATTGCTGTGGCAAGGACTTCCAATACTATATTGAATAGAAATGATGAGAGTGGGCATCCTTGTCTAGTTCCAGATTTTAGCGGGAAGTCTTTCAGCTTTTCACCATCGAGTATTATACTGGCTGTAGGTTTGTCATAAATAGCTTTTATTGTGTTGAGATATGTTCCCTCTCTACCCATTTTGTTAAGAGTTTTTATCATGAATGGATGTAGTATTTTGCCAAATGCTTTTTCTGCATCTATTGAGATGATAATGTGGTTTTTGTCTTTTGTTTCTGTGGGTATCACATTGATTGATTTGCATATGTTGAACCATTCTTGTGAGCTTGTGATGAATCCCACTTGATTGTGGTGTATGATCTTTTTTATGTGTTGTTGGATTTGGTTTGCTAATATTTTCTAATATTTGCTAATATTTTTTGAGAATTTTCGCATCTATATTCATCAAAGATATTGGCCTGTAATTTTCTTTTTTGGTGGTGTCTTTGGTTTGGGTATCAGGGTGATGGTGGCTTCATAGAATATCTTTGGGAGTGTTCCCTCCTCTTCGGTTTTTTGGAAGAGTTTAAGAAGGACTGATATGAGTTCTTTGTATGTTTGGTAGAATTCTGGTCCTGCACTTTTGTTTGTAGGGAATTTTTAAATTACAGATTCTATTTCACCTCTAGTGATTAGTCTGTTCAAATAATCTATTTCTTCTTGATTCAGTTTTGGTGGGCTTTATGTTTCTAGAACCTTGTCCATTTCTTCTAGGTTGTTGAATGTGTTGGCATATAATTGTTGATAGTATTCCCTTACAGTTTTTTGTATTTCTGCACTATCAGTTGTTATGTCTCCTTTTTCATTTATTATTTTGTTTATTTGTGTTCTCTCTCTTTTTCTCTTGGTGAGCCTGGCCAGAGGTTTGTCAATCTTGTTTACCCTTTCAAAGAACCAGCTCTTAGTTTTATTGATTTTTTTCTATTATTTTTTTAATCTCTATTTTATTTATTTCCTCTCTGGTCTTTATTATTTCCTTCCTTCTGCTGACTTTAGTTTTTTTTAAATTCTTTTTCTAATTCTTTTAAGTGGTAGTTTAGGTTATTTGAGATTTTTCTTGTTTTGGAAGGAAGAACTATATTGCTATGCATGTCCCTCTAAGAACCACTTTTGCTGCATCCCACAGATTTTGTATGGTTGTGTTTGCATTGTCATTTGTCTCAAGGCATTTTCAAATTTTCTCTTTGGTTTCATCGTTGATCCATTGGTTCTTTAGTAGCATGTTGTTCCGTCCCCATGTAATTGTTTTTTTCTCCTTTCTTTTTCTGTGGTTGATTTCTAGTTTCATGCCATTGTGGTCAGAAAAGATGCTTGAGGTAATTTTTATACTTTTAAATTTGTTGAGGTTAGTTTTGTGCCCTAGTATGTGGTAAGTCCTAGAGAATGTTTCATGTGCACTTGAAAACAGTGTGTTCTGGTTTTTTTGGATGTAATGTCCTGAAAATATCAATTAAGTCTATCTGTTCTATTGTATCATTTGGGATCTCTGTTGCCTTATTGATTTTCTGTCTAGATCTGTCCATTGATGTGAGTAGGGTGTTAGTCTCCTACTATTATTGTATTCCTGTCAGTTTCTCCCTGTCTGTTAGTATTTGTTTTATATATTTGGGTGCTCCTATATTAGGTGCATATATGTTGACGAGTATAAAATCCTCTTCTTGTATTGATCCTTTTGTCATTATATAGAGTCCTTCTTTATCTTTCTTTATGGCTTTTGTTTTATGTTTTTTAAGTTTTTAAAAAAATATTTATTTGGCTGTGTTGGGTCTTAGTTGCAGCACACAGGATCTTCATTGCAGAGTGCGGGATCTTTAGTCGCAATGCGTAGGATCTTTTAGTTGCGGCATGCAGGATCTCTAGTTGCAGCATGTGAACTCTTAGTTGCAGCATGTGGGATCTAGTTCCCTGACCAGAGATAGAACCTGGTCCCCCTGCATTGGGAGCGTGGAGTCTTAGCCACTGGACCACCAGGGAAGTCCCTCTCTCCATTCTAGCTGCTGCAAACCAGTTGCTGCATTCTTCTCCAAGGCTCTGAAGCTCCCCTGCTCTCCTGGCTGAGCTCCCCGCTGGTGAGGGGACTTCCCAGCATGCAGGAATCTTTTCTCTTTCACAACTCCCTCCCAGGGTTGCAGGTCCCATTCCGATTCCCTTCTCACTGTCTTTTTCTTTTCTTTTATTTTTTGCTTTTTTCTTTTGTCCTACCTGGTAATGTGGAGATTTTCTTGCCCTTTCAGAGGTCTGAGGTCTTCTGCCAGTGTTCAGTAGATATTGTGTGAGAATTGTTCCACGTGTAGATGTATTTTTGATATATTTGTGGGAGGAGGTGAGCTTCACGTCCTTGATGAGCTACTCCACCATCTTGATCCTGGACCTGATGAAACCTTTTAAATTAAAAAAATATGAATGAGAATTAGGTTTTTTCACTGTTGCAAAAAGAAGTTACATATAAGGAAAAGGGGAATGCTAGAATGAACTCTATGGTGCTAGATTGTATTTGGAAGTGTAAATATGGATTCATGGTTTAAAAATATAGGTGTGTATGTTGGGGATAACACATACACACAGTTGGATAAATACAAGAATAAGTGTAGATGTATGTGAATGTGTTGGTTAGTACACATGCATATGTTTCTTGGCTGTATCCACTAGAGAGAGAGAAATAATGACACCCTAGTAGCATTTAGCACACCTGTTCTATGGATCTTGGTTTCTAAGTACTATTTTCCAAAAAAAGGAACCCAGGGCTCATTGGAAAACTGTTTGATTCCAGGGTTGAGGCAGGGAAAATAGGAAATGAATGTAGAGCATCTTGTGGTGCCAGAAAGTAAGGAAGTGCTAGAGAGAGAGAGAAAAAGAGAGTGTGTGTGTGAGTAGGGGAGAGGGCATGTCAGAAGGACACAGAGCTCCCAATGGCCAAAAGAGAAACAACTCAAGCAACAAAACAAATAATAATGTTATTAGATTATAACCCAAAGAGTAAAGTAAATATCCATGAGTCCATACTAATATAAGTAAATATCTGAATAAATAAATGGGAGAAAAGGGACAACTCTTTGTTATGAAAGAATTCTAATTAATAATGTAGAAAGAATGAGAATTTAAAAATCATCATTAGGGACTTCCCTGGTGGCACAGTGGTTAAGAATCCGCCTGCCAATGCAGGGGACACAGGTTTGATCCCTGGTCTGGGAAGATCCCATATGCCATGGAGCAACTAAGCCCATGCGCCACAACTACTGAGCCTGTGCTCTAGATCCTGTGCGCCACAACTACTGAGCCTGCGTGCCACAACTATGAAGCCTGCACACTCTAGGGCCCGCATGCTGCAACTGCTGAGCCCGCATGCTGCAACTACTGAAGCCTGCATGCCTAGAGCCTGTGCTTTACAACAAGAGAAGCCACTGCAATGAGAAGCCCGCTCATCACAATGAAGAGTAGCCCCCGCTTGCCATGACTAGAGAAAGCCTGCGCGCAGCAGCAAAGACCCAACACAGCCTAAATAAATAAATAAATAAATAAATAAATAAGAAAAAACCCACACTAAAAAAAAATTTAACCATTAACTATCACACTAATAAAATCTGCAGGCAAGACATACTAATAGATGCTAAAATTATTGGGTAGAAGTGTGAGCAGAAACATAATTCCATAGTCTCTCCCCAAATATTTAGCAATTACAAAGGAAAAATAGTAACTGTACAGTAGAGAATCCTGGAAGACACCAATTTAACCAAGTGGTTAAGGTTACCATCACCACTAATAGGACACATCAATAGCATATAACCCCGATATGATATCACTTTTGTGGTATTCCTACAAATAATGCACAACCTCAGCCCATTCATGAGTAATCATCAGAGAACTCAAACTGAAGGACACACTGTAGAGAGACATTCTACAAAATAACTGACCCGTACTCTTTAAAAGGCTCAAGGTCATGGAAGGTCACAGACAACAAGGAAAGATTGAGAAACTGTCACAAGTTGGAGGAGACTAAGAAGATATGACAGCCTAATGCAACTGCAGATCCTGGATTGGATCCAGGAATAGAGAAAGGATGTTAGTGGACAAACTGGAGAAGTCCACATAAATTCTTTCTTTCGTTAATATATGGTACCAACCTTAATTTCTTAGTTTTGGTCATTGTTCTGTTGTTATCTAAGATGTTAACATAAGGGGAAGCTAGATGAAGAGTTTATGGGAACTCTCTGGATTATTTCTGCAACTCTTGTAAATCTAATATCTCAAAATAAAGCACTAAAAATATGTATTCTGTGGAGACTTCCAGTTATGGCAATGTTGTATGTAAATAACCTGAGGAATCTACAAAAAAAAGAAAATTCTGGAACTGAAATGAAGTACTCAATAGAAGGCTTAACAGCAAATTAGACACAGATGAAGGGAAGACTTGCAGATATGTCAGTAGAAATGATCCAGGCTGAAGTATAAAGAGAAAAATGATGAAGGAATATAGAAAACTACGTTAAAAAATATGGGGCATAGTAAACAGGTCTGTTATGTAATTGAAGCCCCAGAAAAAGAGGAGACAATGTCACAGAAGCAGTATTTGAAGAAAAAATAGTTGAGAATGATCCAAAAGTAATGAAGAGTTCAAGCCATAGAGTAAAACACTAACAACCCTAAGAAGGATAAAATAAAGAAACTGTACCTTATGCATATACTTATATACATATACTTACACATTATAGTAAAATTCTGCTCTAAAGACAGGGTTTGGGGAGGATCTTAAAGCATCTAGAGAAAAAAGACCCACTGCCTTCTAACAGTAATGACAGAAGCTAGAAAATATTGGAATGGAAGCTTCAAAGTGATGAGAGAAAATAACTTTCAATCTAGAATTCTAAACCTAGTGAAAATTTTCTTTAAAAGTGAAAATAAGGAATTCCCTGGGAGTCCAGTAGTTAGGACTCAGTGCTTTCACTGCCAAGGGCCTGGGTTCAGTCCCTGGTCGGGGAACTAAGATATTGCAAGCCACACGGTGTGGTGAAAAAAAAAAAAAGAAGATAAAATGAAGACATTCTCAGACAAACAAAAACTAGTAATTCATTACCAGATAATAATAATTCATCACCAGAAGACCTGAACCAAAGGAATTCTTCAGTCAGAAGAAAAGTCTACCATATGGGAGTAGAGAAATATAAGAATGAAGAGCAACAGTAAGGGTAAACTTGTTAAGACATGTAAATTAATATTAAATGTAACATAACCATAATAATAATGTAGTTATTATTAATAATTATATGTTATTTAAATATATGTAGAATTAAAAACATAACTATACCCCAAAAGTGGGAGGGGTAAGTGGATTTAAAGTGTTCCAAGATCCTTGGATTCTCTTGGAAGTGTATAAGTGCTAATTAATATGGAAACTTTAATAATTTAAGGTTGCTTGTTGTAATCTCTGGACTAATCATTATTCAAATAGTAAAATGATATAAAAATAATAAGGTAATGGGGGAAATGGAA
Source organism: Stenella coeruleoalba (assembly GCF_951394435.1). Lineage (NCBI taxonomy): Eukaryota > Metazoa > Chordata > Mammalia > Artiodactyla > Delphinidae > Stenella > Stenella coeruleoalba. The sequence continues at coordinate 57,162,828 of NC_137156.1, forward strand.
TTTTTAAAAAATATTTGATTAATAGAAGATAAGAAATGAAAAAGGAACATGGGGGATAGTACAAATAGAAAATAAAAACATGGTAGATTTATACTCAAAAAATTTTTTAACATCTTTATTGGAGTATAATTGCTTTACAATGTTGTATTAGTTTCTGCTGTATAACAAAGTGAATTAGCTATATTATACTCAAATTTTTTGATAATTACATGAAGTAATTAAATGGACCAAGTACTTCAATTAAAAAAGAAGGATCAGGAGGGACTTCCCTGGTGATGCAGTGGCTAAGACTCCTCCTGCCAATGCAGGCAACACGGGTTTGAGCCCTGGTCCAGGAAGATCCCACATGCCACAGAGCAACTAAGCCCATGCGCCACAACTACTGAGCCTGTGCACTAGAGCCCACGAGCCACAACTACTGAGCCCACGTGCTACAACTACTGAAGCCCATGCACCTAGAGCCCTAGAGCCCACACTCCACAACAAGAGAAGCCACCACAATGAGAAGCCTGCGCACCACAGTGAAGAGTAGCCCCCGCTCGTAGCAACTAGAGAGGGCCTGCGTGCAGCAATGAAGACCCAACGCAGCCAAAAATAAATACATACATACATACATACATACATATTTTTTTTAAAAAAAAAGAAGGATCAGGGAATTCCTGGTGGTCCAGTGGTTAGGACTCCCTGCTTTTACTGCCAAGGGCACGGGTTCAATTCCTGATTGGGGAAGTAAGATCCTGCAAGCCACGCAGTATGGCCAAAAAAAAAAGAGAGAAGGATCGTCAGACTGGGTAGAAGAACAAAAACCAACTAAATGCTGCTAACGTGAGATAACCTTTAAAAATAAGGATATAGGGCTTCCCTGATGGCGCAGTGGTTAAGAATCTGCCTGCCAATGCAAGGGACGCAGGTTCGAACCCTGGCCAGGGAAGATCCCACATGCTGCGGAGCAACTAAGCCCGTGTGCCACAACTACTGAGCCTGAGCTCTAGAGCCCACAAGCCACGACTACTGAGCCCACGTGCCACAACTACTGAAGCCTGCACGCCTAGAGCCTGTGCTCCGCAACAAGACAAGCCACGACAATGAGAAGCCTGTGCACCGCAACGAAGAGTAGCGTGCACTCACCACAACTAGAGAAAGCCCGCACGCAGCAACAAAGACCCAACACCGCCAAAAATAAATAAATGAATAAATTTATTAAAAATTTTTCCAAAAAATAAATAAAAATAAGCATATAAATCCCCACTGTAATGTCTGTTACACACAAACTGTTGTGGGTTCCTGCCAGCCTTGAAAAAAATGATCTGAATTTCTTTCTCCTAAAAAAAAAAAAAAGGATACTAAAAGATTGAAAATATAAGGATGGAAAAAGATATAATCAGACAAACCTTAACCAAAAGAAAACTGGTGGGACTTGCCTGGCAGTCCAGTGATTAAGACTTCGCCTTCCAATGCAGGGACTGTGGGTTTGATTGCTGGTCAGGGAGCTTAGATCCCACGTGCCTCATGGCCAAAAAACCAAAACATAAAACAGAAACAATATTGTAACAAATTCAATAAAGACTTTAAAAATGATTCACATCAAAAAGAAGATCTTTAAAAAGAAAGGTAAAAAACTGGTGTGGCTATGCTAATATCAGAGAAAGTAGACATTAAGTCAAGAAGCATTAGTAGAAATAAAGAAAGAAGAGGGACATTTTATACTGATCAAAGTTTTTTTAAAAATCCATCCAAAAGGTACAACTATTTAAAATCTAGGGACTTCCCTGGTGGCACAGTGGTTAAGGATCCACCTGCCAGTACAGGGGACACGGGTTCGAGCCCTGGTCTGGGAAGATCCCACATGCTGCGGAGCAACTAAACCCATGAGCCACAACTACTAAGCCTGCGCTCTAGAGCCTGCAAGCCACAACTAATGAGCCTGTGTGCCACAACTACTGAAGCCTGCGTGCTTAGAGCCTGTGCTCCGAAACAAGAGAAGCCACTGCAATGAGAAGTCTGCACACCACAACAGAGAGTAGCTCCCGCTCACCGCAACTAGAGAAAGCCCGTGTGCATCAATAAAGACCCAATGCAGCCAAAAATAAATTAATTAATTAATAAAAAAGAAAATAAAGTCTATATACACTAATGACCTAGCCTCAAAATATATAAGCAGGACTTCCCTGGTGGCGCAGTGGTTAAGAATCTGCCTGCCAATGCAGGGGACACGGTTGAGCCCTGGTCCAGGAAGATCCCACAAGCCGCAGAGTAACTAAGCCCATGAGCCACAACTACTGAGGCTGCACTGTAGAGCCCATGGGCCACAACTACTGAGCCCTCGTGCCACAACTATTGAAGCCCGCACACCTAGAGCCCATGCTCTGCAACAAGAGAAGCCACCTCAATGAGAAGCACGCACACCACAACGAAGAGTAGCCCCTACTCACCGCAACTAGAGAAAGCCCGTGTGCAGCAACGAAGGCCCAACACAGCCAAAATTAAATAAGTAAATAAATTTATATTAAAAAAATTATATATATAGGCAAAATTTTACAAGTCTAGAAGAAAAACAAACAATAATAAACATGAGATTTTCACATTCTTTTCTCAAAAACTTAAAGGGCAGGTAGACAAAAATATCAGTAAGCACACAGAAGAATTGAACAATATAATTAACAAACTATATCTTATTGAGTTATATACAACACTGTACTCAGCAATTGCAATGTACAATTTCTTTAAAAGTATACTTGGAACATTTACCAAAATTGTCTATGTGCTGGATCATAAAGGAATTAACAAATTTCAAAGGACTGAAAGCATATAGAGCTTGAACTAAGTAGACTGAATAACGAATATATAACTAGAAACTCCCCCACATATTTGGAGATTAAGCAATTCGTTACTAGATACATGAGTCAAAGAAGTCATAACGGAAATTAGAAAATAGAAAATAATGAATGATCATCTTTAAATGATACATCACAGCTTATGGGATGCAGCTAAAGACATGCTTAGAGGAAAATGTATAGACTTATGTTCACATATTAGAAAAGAAATAGGGCTTCCCTGGTGGTACAGTGGTTAAGAATCCGCCTGCCAATGCAGGGGACACGGCTTCGAGCCCTGGTCCAGAAAGATCCCACATGCCGCGGAGCAGCTAAGCCTGTGCGCCACAACTACTGAGCCCGCGTGCCTAGAGTCCGTGCTCTGCAACAAGAGAAGCCACCACAATGAGAAGCCCACACACCACAACGAAGAGTAGCCCTCACTCGTCGCAACTAGAGAAAGCCCACGCTCAGTGACAAAGACCCAACGCAGCCAAAAGTAAATAAATAAATTAAATTAATTTAAAAAAAGAAATAGTCTGAAAATCAGTTACCTAGGTATACATCTCAAAAATTAGAAACGAATAGCAAATTAAGCCCAAAGAAGCTGGAAAGAAGGAAATAATAAAACAAGAACACATTTTAATTAAATAGAAAACAAATATAGTGTAGGATCAGCAAAGCCAAAAGTTAATTCTTTGGAAAGATTAGTAAAATTGCTTAGTCCCTGGCAAAACTGATCAAACTGAGAGAAGGTAAAAATTACCAGTGTCAGGGGAAATAAAGACATCATTATGGATCCTACAGACATTAGAAAGGTAACAAGAGGTTTATGAACAACTTTATGCTTAGAAATTTGAAAATGTAGATGAAATAGTCATAATTTTAAAAATTTTGTGAAAGCAATGATAACAGCAAAAGGATAAACATGAAGGTATAAAAGAGGACATCAAAATTATAAAATTTGGGGAGGAGAGTAAGAAAATGTAGAACCGACCCCACCATATCTCCGAGGTGTGCCTGTACCCCACATTGTACTAGCTCATGAGGGCTGATCATGCACATCTCTTTCCAGCTCTGTGCTCAGGGATGTCACATTGGTATCTTGAAATTGACCATATTGAGGATTTTTACACCACAGAAATCAGCCAATATTACCAAGTCAGGACTCTCCCCACCCCAAGAACTGGTCGTTAAACATTTGCCAGCACACTACAGAATACATTATACTCATGAATTGGAAGACTCATTGAGAGAGGAATTAGTGATCTGCATACTCATTTAACGAATAATAGCCAATACACTGTTGTCAGTGAGCAAAGGCAAAAAGAATTTATAACTGAGAGGGGAGAGGAAAAACTTTAGTCTGGGAACAGTGAATCTTGTCTGCATATTTTGGGGGTAAGAAAGAGGCCAGTTTGGGAGTCTATTCTTAAGCAGTCTGAATAATGATATCAAAACAGTTTCAGGGGCTTCCCTGGTGGCACAGTGGTTGAGAGTCCACTTGCCGATGCAGGGGACGCGGGTTCGTGCCCGGGTCCGGGAAGATCCCACATGCCGCGGAGCGGCTGGGCCCATGAGCCATGGCCGCTGAGTCTGCGTGTCCGGAGCCTGTGCTCCGCAACGGGAGAGGCCACAACAGTGAGAGGCCCGCATACTGGAAAAAAAAAAAAAAAAAGTTTCAGGATTTTTAAAATGAACTTTCCAGAAAACCTTGCAAAATTAATTGTGGAGTATATGTGACAGACTGTGTCTTCCAGTGTCCTTTATTAGTGTTCTTTATCTTAGTTAGGCCAGGTCTGCACCATTTCCCTCAAAAATTTCTCAACTCCCCCCATTTTGGTCAAAAGTCCCTGGTGTAGAGGATTTAAACCTAAGGGCTTTAGTCTGTGATGCAGAATCATTATTGGATGTCAGTTTGATCTTGGGGGTATAACAACATTTAAACACCTGAGTGTCAAACACAATGTGAATATTATAACAGACATTTGGAACATATTTTGTGTCCAATTTTTGGATAAGTGTAGGTCCAGTCAAGAGAATATATATTAAAGACAAGATTGGTCAATTTTAGTTAAGTAATTGGTTTTTTCACCCCCTATGATTAATTGATCATTTCATCTTTTTCAAAATATGTATCCAGGTACTGTAAACTATTGGCTATTGTATAGTGTTCATTTTTTTGGTGAGAGCACATCTATTTAGACTCATTCTACTTAATGAAGTTTTGTTAATCTAGCCTAAAATGAGTTATTTAAAGTCAGTATTCATTCTGCTTCTGAAATTATCTCAGATTTGTCCAGTGGGAGCCTTACACGTTGTCTCCCGTGTTCTTTTGATATGACCTAGCAGTTTCTTGAGCGCTTCCTTACATTCTGCCATCACAAGATGTTCCAGGCTAATCTTGTACTCTCTTTGTCCCAGTTCTGAAATCAGTTTCTAAGAAGCCCTGGTTCCTTTTAGTGGAGAATGGTATTTAGAAACCGAGATCTAAGCACTAGATCTGCTACTAGCTACTGGGATGTCATTGCTTCTAAGTCCTTTAAATGGATAGAGGTGGGGAAAAATAACAATTTCAGAGGTCCATCTATATATATATGTAAATATATATGTACCCATAAACATGCATATATCCATATCCATGTGCTTACATATTTAAAAATCATGACTTCATGCTGATTCCTCTAACTACAGTCTAATTCCACAGTGCATCCTCCCATTCCACGCCTATAGCTCCCTCCACCCACAGTCATCTGAAGAATCTTGGAATAACATTCTACTTGTGGAAGTCTCTGCATCTAGTTTAGTGAGTCTCAGGGTCAGATCACCGCAGTGACTGCATGTCCAGTTGCAGGATTCTAAATATTTATACTGTGGGAGGCATACAGCCCAGATGTATTAATGTTCTGGGACTTAAGAACAGCATTTGTGGTTAAAAGTACTTGATAGAAGAAAACAAAGAAAGAAAGTACTTAACATGGTCCCTTCCAGCATGGTTTTAAGGGTAACTTTCATTGGAGTCTCTTTTAATATGTTCAGTGTTCCAGTTACTGTAACCATGTAACACATTGCCCCCAAGACTTGGCAGCGTGAAACAGCAGTTTGCTTTCTGATCAGATAGGACACAGCTAGGAGAGTTTATCTCTACTCTGTGATATCTGGGGCCGCAGCCGAGAGACTGGGGCCAAAGTCTCATTCACTCACACGTGTGGTGGTTGGTGCTGGCTTTCAGCTGAGACCTCAGTTCCTCTGCCTGAGGCTTCTCCACCTCAGCTAGTTCCTTTCCTTTCCCTTCCCTTCCTCAGAGCACAGTGGCTGGTTTCCCCAGGGCAAGCCTCCCCAAAGAGAAACGCAGTCTGCCACTGTCCGTTATATAAATTGAATTGTATCTAGTGATGTCTCTTAGAAATGCACCTTGCATCTGTTGGGCATATGACTGTGTGCCTAAGTTATTTACCCAGCTAAACTATAAAGTTTAAGGATAAAAACATTTTCAAATTTGCCAAGTCTTTAAAAATGTATGTCCCATGCACCCTTTCTCAGGAAACTCTTAGGGAACATGCTCTCCTATATAAGTGAGTAAACCAAGGAAGAGGAAGGCTTGATGTGTGGGAAACGAGAGATCCAGCATAGGAGAGACATGCAGGAAAGGCCCAGGTCAGTAATGATTAAGGAGCTCTGTAGTTACTGCTGGTACAAAGCTTAACAACTTAAAACAACAATTTTATCGTGCTTGTAGATTCTTTGGATCAGAAATTCTGACAGGGCACAATGGGAATGGCTTGTTCCATGATGTTTGGAACCTAGCTGGAAAAAGTCAGTGACCAGGGGTTACCTGAAAGATGGGGCTGGAACTCTCTGAGGCATTTTCACTCACAGAGTAGTTGATGTTAGTTGTCTGTCGAGGGTGCTAACAGAGCACATGCACATGTATTCTCCATGTGGCCTGGGCTTCCTCACAGAATGGCTACCTCAGGGTAATCAGGCAGCTCAAAGTGAGTGATCAGAGCTTCGAAGTGAGTATTCTAGCAAGTAAGGGGGAGGTTGCATCACTTTTTTTTTTTTTTTGGCTGTGTTGGGTCTTTGTTGCTGCGCTCAGGTTTTCTCTAGTTGCGGCGAGCAGGGGCTACTCTTCGTTGCAGTGCACTGGCTTCTCATTGCAGTGGCCTCTCTTGTTGCGGAGCACGGGCTCTAGGCACCTGGGCTTCAGCAGTTGCGACACAAGGGCTCTAGAGCGCAGGCTTGGTAGTTGTGGCACACGGGCTTAGTTGCTCCACGGCATGTGGGATCTTCCCAGACGAGGGCTCGAACCCATGTCCCCTGCATTGGCAGGCGGATTCTTACTTAACCACCACGCCACCAGGGAAGCCCCTTAAGATTTAATTTTATTTTTATTTCTTCGGCTGCGTTGTGTCTTTGTTGCTGTGCGCGGGCTTTCTCTAGTTGCGGTGAGCGGGGGCTACTCTTTGTTGTGGTGTGCGGGCTTCTCATTGCAGTGCCTTCTCTTGTTGCAGAGCATGGGCTATAGGCATGTAGGCTTCAGTAGCTGTGGCACACGGGCTCAGTAGTTGTGGCACGCAGGCTCTAGAACTCAGGCTCAGTAGTTGTGGCGCATGGACTTAGTTGCTCCGCGGCATGTGAGATCTTGCCAGACCAGGGCTCTAACCCATGTCCCCTGCATTGGCAGGTGGATTCTTATCCACTGTGCCACCAGGGAAGTCCCTGCATCACTTTTTATGACCTAACCTTGGAGGTTCGTTTCCCTTGGAATACATGAGAAAGTCATTACTTCCTCTGCATTGCTGTAGGTTACAAATGAGTCACTAAGTTTAGCCCAGATTCGAGGGGAAGCTACATAGATAGACCTCACCTCTCAATGGAAGGACTGTCAAAGAACTTCTGGATGTGTCTGAAAACTGCTACAGGGGTTGTCCTGTCCTGGGTCATAGCAGTAGGTGTAGCAAGCGACCAGTCCAGATTAAAAGAGGCCAGAGGCTCTAGGAAGGGTTGACTTGTGGGGGTGACACTGATAAGAGTCCCTGATACATCTGGACATCTTGGAAGGAAATTTGTAGGGTAGTGGAAAGAGATTAAATTATTGATAAGTACAAACCAAACAAAATAATTGGTTGATTAACTTTCGGAAAAACAAAAATTGTATAAGGGAGAATTTCATGCTCAGCTGTGAATAGCATTTACATAGCAACAATAATGTAAACATTACTGATCTAACCGTGAGTGTGATGTAACTTACATCGGGAAGATGAGGGAGAAGAAGGGTGTGGCATGCGGTGAGCTGGCTAAGGGTGAGGAAAGAGAGAATATCCATATCACCCATCCATAATTAATGCCTAAAACTGAAAAAAAAAAAATTAGCATGCCATCTGGAGCCACGGAAGTAAATTCCAAAATAATCAGCTAAAGGAGGAAAAAGTGTTTGTGGTTGGGTGTGGGAAATGGCAGGGGTAGAGGCAGGGGAAGAGGGCAGGATTTCTATTTCCGAAATTTTGTAGAACTCCTTGCCTCTTTAAACTATGTGGTTATCCAACTTCGATGAAAATAGCTTAAAAAGAAAACTTTTTACTGAAAGAAACTCCATGCCCAGATCATTTTACAGGTATACACCATCAAACATTCAAGCTAATCCTGATCTTATATAAACTGTCAGAGACTACAAAAAGAAGGAACATACCCTCATTCTTAGGTAATGAGCCTGCTATGGTCTGAATGTTTGTGTCCCTCCAAAATTCGTATGTTGAAATCCTAACCCTCAAAGATGATGGTATTAGAAGGTGGGGCCTTGGGGAGGTGCTTAGGTCATGAGGGTGAAGCCTTCGTGAATGGGATTAGTGCCTTTCTGAAGAGGTTCTAGAGAGATCCCTTGCCCCTTCTGCCACTTGAGGACACAGTGAGAAGGTGCCAGCTGTGAATGGAAGAGGGCCCTCACCAAAACACAATCGTGCTGGCATCTTGATCTTGGACTGTCCAGCCTCCAGAACTGTGAGAAATACATTCCTGTTGTTTATAAGTCACCCAGTGTTATGTCATTTTGGACTAAGAGCCTAATGTTACCTTGACACCAAAGCCAAATAAGGAGCTCTGACAATGAAAGTCATAAGCCAGTTTTGCTTAAGAACATAAGCCCAGGAGGATGATGGCTGCCGTGGCCGTGGCTGTTCACGAGGACTCGGGATCTGGGATGAAGGCGGAGCTTGTTCCTCGGCCTGGGGCAGTGGGGAGGGAGATGACCCAAGAAGAAAAGCTGCAGCTTCGGAAGGAAAAGAAACTGCAGAAGAAGAAATGGAAGGAGGAAAAGGGGGAAGAACCAGAAACTGGCTCTGCTGTATCTGCAGCCCAATGTCAAGGCCCGACCAAAGACCTGCCTGGACTGGACAGTCAGTTGGGCAGTGCCAAGGAGAAAGTTCCAGCAGGTGGGAGTAAGGCTGAACTTCGAGCTGAAAGGCGGGCCAAGCAGGAGGCTGAGCGGGCCCTGAAGCAGGCAAGAAAAGGGGACCAAGGAGGGCCACCTCCTCAGGCCTGCCCCAGCACAGCTGGAGAAACCCCCTCAGGAGTGAAGGGTCTACCCGAGCAGAGTCAGGTTGATGACTCCACGCTTCTGAGGCGGCTTGTTAAAAAACCAGAACGACAGCAGGTTCCTACACGAAAGGATTATGGACGCAAAGTCAGTCTCTTCTCCCACCTACCCCAGCACAGCAGACAGAACTCTCTAAGCCAGTTTATGAGCATCCCATCCTCTGTGACCCCCCCAGCCATGGTGCGACTCGGCCTGCAGTACTCCCAGGGCCTGGTCAGTGGCTCCCATGCCCAGTGCATTGCCTGCTTCGTGCCTTGCAGCAGGTGATTCAGGACTACACCCCACCTCCCAGTGAAGAACTGTCAAGGGACCTAGTGAATAAACTAAAGCCCTACTTCAGCTTCCTGACTCAGTGCCGTCCCCTGTCGGCGAGCATGTACAACGCCATCAAGTTCCTTAACAAGGAGATCACGGGTGTGAGCGGCTCCAAGCGGGAAGAGGAGGCCGAGTCAGAACTTCGAGCAGCCATCGGACCATATGTGCAAGAGAAGATTGTGCTTGCAGCTCAGGCAATCTCACGCTTTGCTTATGAGAAGACCAGTAATGGAGATGTGATCCTGATATATAGATGCTCATCTCTGGTATCACGAATTCTTCAGGAGGCTTGGGCTATGGGCGGGCGGTTTCGGATGGTAGTGGTGGACAGCCGGCCACAGCTGGAGGGAAAGCACACGCTACGTTCTCTGGTCCGTGCTGGGGTCCCTGCCTCCTACCTGCTGATTCCTGCAGCTTCCTTTGTGCTCCCAGAGGTTTCTAAGGTGCTGTTGGGAGCTCATGCACTCCTGGCCAACAGGTCTGTGATGTCACGGGTAGGGACAGCACAGCTGGCCCTGGTGGCACGGGCCCATAATGTGCCAGTGCTGGTCTGCTGTGAAACATACAAGTTTTGCGAGCGTGTGCAGACTGATGCCTTTGTCTCTAATGAGCTAGATGACCTTGACGATCTGCTGTGTGAGCGAGGAGAACGTGTGGTCCTGGCTGACTGGCAGAACCACTCGTCCCTATGGTTGTCGAATCTGGTCTATGATATGACCCCCCCAGAACTGGTGGATCTGGTGATCACGGAGCTGGGCATGATCCCTTGCAGTTCTGTACCTGTTGTGCTGCGAGTCAAGAGTAGTGACCAGTGAGTGGAGGGACACAGGGTCAATAAATGACATACTCCCTACACTTAAAAAAAAACAAAAAACATAAGCCCAGTCTCATCCCCCAGCCTTTTGGAGCTGTGAGAGGGCTTGTCTGTCCTGAGATGGGGAGCAGAATGGGATGCTGGCTGTGAGTGCTGGAGGCTAAGGAGTTGTGGTAGGAATAAAGATCTGTACCTTATATGCCAGGGGCTTATTATGTTTCCTATAATTTCATTTTTGTTTTCTTTCCATATTTTGGTAAATTTAAAAGACATTTGAAACAAAAAAAAAGAACATAGGTTCAGAAATATTAAGTAAAAAACCAAGCAAGAAGAAACACGCACGCACGCACGCGCGCGCACACACACACACACACACACACATCCACCCCAGGAGCAAATTGAGTGTAACCCAGGAATGCAAGGGATGTCTTCACAGTGGCCCTTGAGTTGGCAGTTGGCTGCCCTGAGCCTGTCAATTTTTTCCTCCATGGCTTCCAGTGCTGTTACGGAAAGCCAGCCCACTGTGCAATCCGTGTACTTACTGTCTTCCCAGACCTTGCAACCGCGCCGTAGCTACCACGTTTCAATGCCCGCCTGCACCTCATTTAAGTCGACCATGGGTGAAAGCCTTAGTAATCTCAGGGATCATCACACCCTACTTCCCACCAGCTAGAGTTCTGATCGCTGCCAGACTGGGGAGAAAGCCAACTCCAGAATCACATCCTAAGGGTCTGCTGTTTTAGGACCTTTCTGACGCAAAGTGTCATAGCCTGGGTGCCCCATAATGCGGAGATTTTGTGCTGTCATTTACAATTCCAGGGAGGAGTGAGGAAAGGGGATGGAAGGAGGCAGAACCAATACAAGAATTACTGAGCTGACTTCCAGAAAGTGCAGTTGATTATTTTATCTTGTGAGACATCCCTTCATAAACTGCTGGATCCCGCCCCTTATTGCTTGGGGGTTTGCCTTGTGTGGCTGGGAGCAAGACTCTCTGGAGGCCTGCCTCAGTGGACATGAGGGGCAGCCACTGCCATGAACACCTCGATCCGTAATGACAGCAATGGCTGCAGCTAGCCCCGAGTCTGGAGAATAGCAGCAGATTGAGGGTATGGTGCCAGGGCTGTCCCGTGCACGTGTGCAGACCTGAAGAGGCAAAACTGAGTTAGTATCCTTGCCATATGGAAAATAATTTAATCCCTACCTCCCTCCATAGCTGAAACAAAATACTTTCCAGCAAAGATCTCAAGCAAAAATTTAAGAAGAAAATATAGGAGATATAGAAAGATTTCTTGAAACTGAAGTATAAACCTTGAACAAAATGTTGATAAATTTTATATGAAAATTTTAGAAACTGTACGCCAAAAGGTAATACAAGTTATAAACTTATACAAGTTATATATTGGGTTGGCCAAAAAGTTCATTCGGGGTTTTCCGTTACGTCTTACAGAAAACTGAACCCAATACTTATACTTTATAAGGTATAACACACACCTTATAAAGAATTAGTACCCAGAATATATAAAGAATTCCTACAAATCAATACGAAAAAGACAAAGTACCCAATGGCAAGTTGGCACTACGAACAGACACATCACACAAGAGGAAGCCCAAATAGCAAATAAACATACGAAAAGATGCTCATCATCATTAATAACAGAGAAATAAAAATTAAAACTATAATATGGGTCTCTCCACACTTGGATCTGGTTCACAGGTGGATTGAGGCAATATGTTGTACTGGCCAAAAATGGATTTAAATGTTGATTTAGGCATACATACCTATGAAGACATGCTTCAAATTTATGGAGCTGTTTTCTGGTGGGAGGCTGGGGCAGGGCTTCATCTGTATTTTTAATGTTTTACTTCTTAAGCTGGGTGATGGAAACACGGCTTGTCATGTTATAATTTATACGTTTTTCCCAGTGTAATAGTTCACGAAACAGAAGGCAAAGGTGTGTGCATGTATGGAGTTCCTCTTCCGTGCCAGGTTCATTACATTTATCCCCCCACCCCCTTCCCATATTATTCAGTGAACCCCAGACTTCATAGCCTTTGTCCACACACGTCGCTTTGCCTTTGAACAGATGGTGATCTCGCTGCAGAACACCACGTCCACCAGCCACCACCTGCGAGTCCTCCCGCCGTCCACGCCCTACTTCGCTCTGGGATTGGGTGAGCTCAGGGTGGCAGCGGCCTGGGCGGCCTCGATATTGTGTACTGGCCTTGCCCCGGGTTACACGCCCACCAGGCCCTAGGGTGACTCCACAGCTGCACCCCTCGTGCTCCACAGAGGCCTCCTACCCACCCTCCACCGAAGGCCCCCAGTCTCGACAGCTCCTCCTCGGATCTCGTCCCTCCAGGCTCGGTTCTGCCCTCTCCTCGCCCTGCGCACGGTCACTGCCCTCAGCCAGGACCCCTGGTTCCTCACTTAGGCCATCACAGTGGCTTCCCAGCCAGGCTTCCTGCCTCCGTGACGCAGCGTTCTCCTGAAGAACAGCTCTGATCTTGTGTCCCACCCCCGGCAACCCCTGCAGAAGCCTCAAATACCTCTCTGCTGCCCACAAAATAAATGCTAAGCCATAGGAACAGGCATGGCCCCGCCTGACCGTTCCAGGTGGACCCTATCACTCCCCCCACTGCCTCAGGCCCTGGTCTTCTTACCTGGTCTCCAGAATCTCATTTGTCGCTTTTGTCACCCACAGGGATGTTCCCAGGAAAAGGTGGAATGGTGGCTCCTGGAATGACCTGCCAGTACACTGTCCAGTTTTTTCCCGACTGCCTTGGGGGTTTTGATGACTTTATTTTAGTGGAGACCCAGTCAGCACACACGCTGCTGATCCCCCTGCAGGCCCGGAGGCCGCCCCCAGTGCTGACGCGTGAGTGTGCTCTGCTCCCCCGGGATTCAGGGCGGGCTGGCGCCCCTATAAGGACCGCCTGCCCACAGGGCCTTCATGGCAGCACACAGCCTGTCCCCGGGACAGGGGCTTCTGGGTCCTGAGAAGGGACCTGCCAGAAGTTTGCGCACAGTCCTCCCGTGTCAGGCCCCGACCATCTGCTTCCCGTGGAGGCTGACTCTGAGTGACACACATCGGGAGAGGAGGCCAGCATCCCAGCTGACCCCAGCCTAGGCGTCGCTGGCTCAGGGACACCCTGAGTGGGCCTGTGCCATGGCGAGGCAAGAAGGAGTGCCTGGAGCCCTCCATGGGTGTCACCTGTGTGGCCGTGGGGTGGCTGGCTTTGCCTGGACGCCCTCATTTACGAGTCCCTTCAGCTGGGCACAGGCTGCAAGCTGGGACTCTGACCACAACCCCCAGGGCCATGCCGGGTGGCACTGGCTGAAGCCCGAGCGCGTGGAGTCCTGAGGCGCCGCTGCCATGTGGGAGCAGGGGTGGGCCCGTCCCCATCCATCCCCCTCGCCCCTCCACAGCTGCTCTTAGCTCGGGCTGGGCCTCCGGAGAACAACAACAGGACTGTGCTGTTTCTCTTGCCCATCTTTTCTTGTGGCTGCAGTGTCGCCGGTGTTGGACTGTGGTTACTGCCTCATTGGGGGCATGAAGATGACCAGATTCATCTGCAAAAACGTGGGCTTCAGCGTGGGCAAGTTCTGCATTATGCCTAAGGAGAGCTGGCCGCCGCCAAGCTTCAGAGTGAGTGCTCACAGATTGCTACCTGGCAAAAGAGCAAATCCATCAAAGGAAATAACCCCTGTGAGGGACTTGCTCGAGTGCACCTGTGACTGGAAACACACACACACACACACACACACACACACACACACACACACACACACACACACACACACACACACACACACACACACACACACACACACACACACACACCCCACCCCCCACCCCCCAGAATTTTATAACCTCTCTCTCCAGCTGCCACGGTCCAGTGAGAATCAACATGTACAGAGACCAGCGCTGTAGTTCTTGTTACTCCCCTAATACCTGTGTGACCCTGGGCAGCTCCTGTCACCTCTCTTATCCTCCAAGGCCTGGCTCAAATGTCCCTGCATTCATTCATTCATTCTAGTAGCAAATGTTTGAGTATAGCAGAGGTCACAGATTGGCAGCTCTTTGGCTGAATTTTGTGGGTATATTTATTTGGCACAGGGCTTAAAAACATTTTTTGAGCCACCGTTTACAAATAGAGAGATTTCAGACTTCCTGGTGCCCCAGTGGCTAAGACTTCACGCTCCCAGTGCAGGGGGGCCAGGTTCAATCCCTGGTCAGGGAACGAGATCCCACGTGCTGCAACTAAGACCCAGCGCAGCCAACCAACCAACCAACCAAATAAATAAATAAATATTTTTTTAATAAATAGAGAGACTTCGTATAAAAATGTGCACTTCCAGTCTCTCCGAAACATTGGGAGATGTGCAGCCCTGGGCCAGGATCCACTGTGGCCTGTCAGCTGGAGTTGAGAAGCAGGGGGTGTGCACATCCCCTCCTGTTTGCCCAGCTCTGCCCTCCCCGCCCCAGGGCAGCCAAGTGCTGACACCACTGACGGTCATGCTCACTCACAGTGTTATCTGACTCAGCGTAGAGATATTTTGCTGTACCTGTGTCTCCCGAAACAAGCGACAGATCCAGAGGACCACATGTTCCCAGACACACATTTCACTCATTTCTGTTACCTGCCGGGGTCCTGGAGGCGTGGGTTTGCGTCCCTGGCATCTAAGTGGCTTCCTGTGTGGGCACCTGGGCTGCAGCTCTGCTGACAAGATGGCAGCGTCCCTTGACTCAGGTGCCCATGGCCAGGGGTGGGTTGAGGATGGAGGCCGACACAGAAGCCGGCACCAGCCACACAGGCTGCTGTAGTAGGGAAAGGACTGTGCTTTGGGAGCCCACCTCCTGCTTTGCGTCTGAAACACTTGTCAGTGGCCTCGTACCTCCTGCCCGCAGGCAGCTCTTTGTGAGCGCCCTGTCTTGTACTCATCTTTAACCACCGGAACCCCATCCAGTGCCTGGTGCAGGTTGAGTGAGTGCTGGCTGAATGCATGAGCCTCGGTTTCTTCATGAACAGGAGACTGGATGATCCATTAAGACCCTTCAAGCCACAAAGTGGATGTTTGGAGGAGGGAAGTGTGTCACCTGAGCACGAGATTTTACAGTTTCTTCCACACTGTTGGATCATCTTCTGCTTTTCTTTAAGGCTGTTGCAACCATCGGCTTTGTCGAGCAGCCTCCCTTTGGGATCCTGCCGTCAGTGTTTGAGCTGGCTCCGGGGCAGGCCGTATTCGTGCAGGTAGGTGATGAGACGCTAGCTTGTATTTCTTTATGATTGGTTTGCTGTTTCCTCAACTGCTCGCTTGATTTCATTTGCCTCTCTGTTTTTTTTGTTTTTTGGGGCTTTTGGGGTTTTTTTTGGCTGCCCCACACAGCTTGTGGGATCTTTAGTTCCTGGACTAGGGGTTGAACCCGGGCCACCGCAGTGAACACACTGAGTCCTAACCACTGGACCGCCAGGGAATTCCCGCCTCTGTGTTTTCATGACCCAGATAGCCACTCCCAGGTCCCAGCCTTGGTAGCTTCTGTGTAGGAGCATGCTTTTGTATTCTGTGGGGTGATGTCATTTGACTCTCCTATGACCTCCCTCGCAGAGCAAGTGCAGAAAGCCCTAGCAATGCCACCACGATCCGAGAGTTGCTTGTCCACCCGTGAGCCTGCGGGTCACCTCTACTAACATCTGAGCTGCCTCCAGGATCTCCCCTCGGTCCTTCAGTACGTCTTGGACCATCCCACCCCCTAAATCTGGTACCTTTGTTCTCTTTCCTGTTTTATCCTCAGTTATATGGTCAACAAGGCCCGCCTTCCTTAGGCCTCATCCTAAACCTCTGCGGAAGCTCCCAGAGTCTGACCTCTGGGATGTGGGCTCCTCCTTTCCTAACTGGCCCCTTTCCGGCATCCCTTGGGCCTGTCACACCTGCTCACTGGCCCCCAGAAGAGGCTGTGAGACATGGTGATGTCTTCCTGCCCCTGTCACCCCACCCTCTGCTCCAGGAGTCTGACTCTGTGTGGTCCCATGGCTGGGTGTGGGGCTGCCACAAGTGAGCATGGCCTTCCTCACTTGCCTGCTGAAGGACACACCCACATTAAAGAGTAAAAGCTATCTGGGTTCTGGGGAGGGGGATTTGGCCTACATCAGGTCATCAGGTAGTGAAAGCCAAGAGCCATAGGTTCCCAAACTCAGCTGCACATGGCCGTCCCCTAGAAACTTGCAAACACGCTGACATCTGGGCCCCAGCCCTGAGGTTTTGAGTTAATTGGTCTGGAGTGTGGCCTGGGCATAGGATTTTTCAAGCTCCCCAGGTGATTCTGTGTGTGCAGCGAAGTTTGAGGACCACTGCCATAAGCTTCTTTGCCAAGATGTAAAGGAAGGCTTCCTTTATCAGCTCCTTTCCAGTTGCAAGGGTCTGATGGGGTCTTGTTCATGTCCGTGATGATCTGATCCTGATAAGAACCTGGCTTTTGGAGTCGGGATGAGGCCAGTTCAGGAGCACAATAGGGATTATCCATCCTCCTCTGTTGCCGAGGGGTGAGCCGGGTCCTCTTGGCATGGCCCAGGATTTGTCAGAGCCTTGTGGTGGCTTTAAGGAATTGGGGCTGGTCACCCCTGCCCAGGCCATGATGTCCCCCTCATCCCATCCTCCTATGATCCCCAAGGAAAAGAAGAGGGTGGCAGCAGCAGTCTTTGGGGAGCAGTGGGGGAGTCAGGGGGAGGTTTTCCCCTTTGCATTCCTTATGTAAATTTTGTTTACTGACTGGGATTTTGTTTGTTTTAAAATTTATTCATATTTCCAAATAAATAGATTCACATGATTAAAAATTCAAAAGACGCAAATAGATGCACAGTGAAATGCTCCCTCTCCCCCCAGTTCCTCAGCCACCCAGAGGCCACAGCCTTACCAGGTTAGAGTGTCCTCCCCGAGATATGTGATGCCTACCTAAGCAACTGCACATGGTTTTTTCTTTCCTTTGTTTCCGTTTTTCCTTCACACAAATAGTTGCCCACTCTGTGCTCTGTTCTGCACCATGTATTTTCCACTTACCGTTTCATTTTTTTTTTACAGCTGCATAGTATTCCACTGGACATATGAACCATAATTTAGGTCAGCTGTCCCCTGCCTGAAGATTATTTCTGATCTCTGGCCATCTCAGGGAATAGCTTATACATACATCACTCTGTCCTACCAGAAGGATACAGTCCTTGACGTGCATTTGCTGACGCAGGGTCTCTGCTCTCATAATTGTGATACATGTCGCCAAAATCCCCACCATGTGGATTGTATCAATTTGTACTTCCATCCACAGTATGTGAGGGTGCCTATTTTAATTCTCATACCTTTGCCAATACAATGGGTTATCAAACTTAAAAAAAAAAACTGTTATCATGGACATTTTAAAACATATACAAAAATAATCTGAAAAAGAATAGATATACATATATGTGTATAACTGACTGACTTTGCTGAACACCTGAAACTAACATAACATTGTAAATCAACTATACTTCAATTAAAAAAAAAAACGAAAGGTCATAAGTCCAACTGGCCAAGCAAAAGCTACAAAAAAAACCCCAAAACAAACCTATATGCAAAAATAGAATAGTTGAATGATCACCCATGTACTCAGGACACAGCTTCAACATTTATCAACTCTTGGCCAACCTTATTTCCTTTGTGCCTCTCCGTCTCTTCCCACCAAGCCCTGCCCTGCCCCTCTAGATTATTTTGAAGAAAATTAACATATCCTGTCACTGTGTTTATGACCGCTAACTTTCTGCTCTTTGCCAGTAGGAGGCATGAAAAACTGTTCTTCTGGGTGGTTTGCATTTCCACTTCTTTTATCATGAATGAGGTTAAACATGTTATTTAAGAGCCATTTGTATTTCAGTCTCTATGAATTCTCTCTTCATAGCCTTTCAACACACTCCCCAAATTAGCTGGTGGAGCCTGGGCTGAACCCCTAGCCTTAGGGAAGGGGCCGGGAGGGGAGGCAGAAGTGGAGACCGGAGGGAAAGAGGTGCAGCTGAGAAGAAGAGGGCGAGGGGGTAGAAGCCCCTTCACGGGAGACAGCGGGACAGCCCTTCTTTCCCCAGGTCCTGTTCCTCCCAACCAGCCTGGGAAAGGCAGAGCAGACCTTCATCATCGTGTGTGACAACTGCCAGATAAAGGAGCTGGTGACCACAGGTGGGCTTGGGTGCGCTCCCAGGGGTGGCCCAGCTGCGCCCGGTCCCCCTTGGGGGTGGGCACACTCAGGGGATGCTGCAGCCTCCAGGGCTCTGGTTTGGGGCCTCTAGCTCTGGTCAGACCTTAGAGACCCAAGCCAGTGTGGCCTTCGGGACTGTCCCAAGGGGCCGTCTAGTGCGAGAGGGATGTAAACCTGGGGGGCAATCTTTTATCGAGTCACTTTGAAACTCACCGCGATCTCCTTTGGGGGACTGCCAGTGACTCACACAGAAACGACCAGGACACCTGTAGGTTCCTGTACAGTTAGAAGGGGCATCCTGCTGAATTTCCTTAAGGTGCCCTGTTCCTTCCTTCCATCCGTCTGTCTACCATCCACCCAGTTTCACTCACCAGGTATTAATTGAATGCCTGCTACATGCTATGTTATCAAAATCACCTACTTTTGGTCTGAGGTGACGTGGGGACATGAACCTGCGTGCTGTTGGCTCCCTGTCCCCCTCTGTGCACTTCCCGGGGTCACGATCACGGCGGTTGCATGTGGATGGTGGCTTGGGTCCTGTGACAGCCTTCGGCCACAGAGTCCTAGTGAAACGTCACTACTGTACTTTGTCAGGAATCGGGCAGCTGGTGGCTCTGGATCTGATCTATGTTTCTGGTGAAAAAAGTCAGCCGGAGCCCGGAGAGCTCACAGACTTAACAGCCCAGCACTTCATACGCTTTGAGCCTGAAAACCTTCAGTCCACGGCCAGCAAACTGCTGATTATTAGAAACGCCACGTGAGTGACGCCTGTGAGGGACCCCAGCACACACCCTCCCTCCTTCCTCACCTGGCCTGAGGTCCCAGTGAGGCTGGTGGTTCCTTCCAGAGGCCAGGGGGGGAATCTGGGCACAAGATGGAAGGATCCAGATTTGCACTGTCCATCATGGTAGCCAGTTGCCACATGTGACTATTTAAATGGAAATCAATTAAAATTAAGTAAAAGTAAAAACTCACTTCCTCCGTGACACCAGCCACATTTTAAGTACTCAGTAGCCGCACGGGTAGCTGGTGGCTATCGTATTAGAGCCGATTTATAAGATGTCGTATTGGACAGTGTTGCTCTAGATCCTCTGGAGCCTCCTTAACCAGGAATAGTTTTCCAGAGGGGTCCTGCCCAGCCCACGAGGGGAAGCCACCCAAGTCCCAGCGTCAGACAGATGATGGCCTGTGGGTTCAGCTCTCACTGCCATTTATTCCCTGACCGTCCTCTGAGCTCCATCATTACACCAGGACAGACCTTGGGGAGCCTCCCGGCCAGGCTGCCCAAGTGACCCAGGCCTTACACAGGCTCTGTCGCCTGGCAGGATGAGTAGTTCTCACCTGCCGTCCCCCTCACCGACACCTGCTGTCAGCAGCACGCCTGGAGTCCCACCCCTTCCACCACCAGGGAGTTGTCACCGCTCCTGTTGGCAGCCAGTGGGCACATATCTTTCTGGCCAGAGCAGTTGTCCTGGGAGGCCATAGCTGGAGAGGCAGAGGGTGGGGTCGATGTGGCAAAAACTCACGCGGTAGAAGATAAGGCAGAAACTTTTCCTGATATCTGGGGGGGGGGGGGTCCCTGATGGTTAGAGCATGATTCCCCCGAGTCACTGTGGCTCCAGCCTCCAGCTGCTGTGTGGGGCTGTGCTGGGAGGTCTGCAGACTCCCTGCCCCCTGTGCTGTCCCTTGCCCAGGGGCCCCCAGGCTCCTCCATGGGAAGGGCCTGAAGGCTGACCTGGCCGTGTCCTGCTCCTGGGTCGTTTCCTGCTCACTCCGGGAGCAGGGCCAGGCCGGGGGTGGGGGGAGCTGATTCTGGCAGAAGTGGGACATGGACTTGGACCCACTGCCTACTGTCAAGGTCGTCCCCACAGGCACGTGGAGCTGGCCTTCCGCTGGCAGATCGTGAAGCCCAACCTGAGGCCCCTAATGCCTGGAGAAACGTACAGACCGGACAGCATCAAGTCCCACCCCGACAGGGAGACGGCCTTCTCCATCGCCCCCGACACGGGAGCTCTCGAGCCCCACACGGACCACGAGTTCCTCTTGAGCTTCTCTCCTCGAGAGGTTCGAGTGCGGCCATCTTGGTGGTCACACATGATTGGGTCACGATGTTTTCACCCTCTGTCCCTGTTCTTTGGTGACACTGAAGCCACGGCCGATGCTGCCGAGATCCCTAGCATCCTGCCGAGGCTGGCGCTTAGCTAAGAGCGGGGCCAGTGGCCGGCTTTGGTGTACAGCTCGTTTTGCCTGGTCCCGACCCTGCACGCCCCATCTGCAGCCAGGGCCTGGGCTCGTTTCCTCGGCTCTAGTGTCTTCCGTGTCTCTACTACATCAAAGGTGTTACCATTCCTGCCCAGCCCACAGAAGCCCCCAGAAAGAGGGAGGTGGGGCTCCCCAGAGTGAGGCTCACACGACCGCCGCTTTCCAACACGAAGCCGTGTGTGTCCCGGGCGAGGGGGGAGTGTGAGGGGGATGCCCAGGGACCCTTGCTGGTAAGAGAGCAGGCCTGCCTCTCAGCACGCAGCCATCTCACGGCCTCTCCCGGGAGGGTGTGGTGCTGCAGACACACTGCGGGCACTGCCGAGCGAAGCAGCGCTGTGTCTCGTGGAAGACCTCTCTGGGGGCCAGGCCACCGGGAGGAGGGGTGCCTGCCGTGCCTCCAGCCTGCCCTGGGGCAGGCTTTTGTCTTCAGGGTGCTGCGTTTGCCTTGCAGCCCAGGGATTTTCACAGCATGCTCCAGATGGTGCTAGAGGAAGTCCCAGAGCCCGTGAGGTGAGCGGGAACCGGGCCCCTGGCTGAGGGGTACGCAGTTGGGCATGCTGGGACGGAGTGAAGGAGCCCCTGACCCCCGGCAGGCTTTGGCGCGTGGGAGCGCCTTGCCTTTCCCTGGCACCTAGGCCTGGAGCGGGCTCCGCAAGCAGGGAACAGCTCTCTGGACTCACTATCCTGGAACCTTGGAGCTGTGCCCCAGGCTCACGGTTACCGCCGGGCCTCTAGGCTGGTGGCCTCTGGGTGGTGGCGACTAATGAGGGGAGGTTTTGTCCCAAGGCGTCACCTCTGCCAGTGCTTCCCTGAGCAAGCTGTCGGTGGGGGGCCTCCAGTCAGCTGGTGTGGAGATCCTGGCCGACGCTGCTGCAGGGTGGTCCCTGGAGGTGCAGGGAGGGACCCCCGCCCCAGGCCTGTGGTTGAGCTGCCGTCCCAGCCACAGGCATTCATCTGTTTCAGGGCATTGCTGACGCCTCTGATTTCAGGGGGCTGTGGGCAGGGGGCGCTTTCTTTTCACAAGACCAGAGATGGGGGACACGATGGCTCCTAGCTCATGGTGGCTTTGTGTCCAGCTTGCACTTGGAAAGCCCGAAGGATCCCTCATACTCTGTGGATGACGTGATTGTCCTGGAAATCGAGGTGAAAGGCTCAGTGGAACCTTTCCAGGTTCTCTTAGAACCATATGCCCTCATCATCCCCGGGGAGAACTACGTTGGGATAAACGTGAAGAAGGATTTCAAGGTAGGTGGTTGTCCCTTCCCAGCCTAGGCTGCCTGAGATGGTGCTGAACTTGGGCGCGAGCATGGGGAGGAAGCGGCTGGCGGGGCCAGCTGTGGTGGCCACTGCAGAGAAGCTGAGGCTCTTCCCAGAGCCCCGGAACCCACTTGGTTTGAACAGACGCTGGGCCGGGCACGTCTGTCATTTGTCAGCTTCCCAGCATCCTCCAAACGACAGGACTGTGGCACGCGTTCCTGGGTTTAGGCATCTTTGACCGGCGGTGGCACCCACAAACCGCCGTGTGCCGCCGTGTGCGTTGGTGCCATCGGGTGGCCGGGATGTAGCTGGGGAGGTGTCGAGAGGACCTCTTGTGAGCCCACAGTCCCGCAGTCCTTTAGCAAGTACAGATCTGACGGGGAGCCCGGCTTGGGGTGTGTCTTTCAGATGTGGAACAACAGCAGATCAGCCATCAGGTACACGTGGGGGAAGATCAGCGACTGCCACATCGTTGAAGTGGAGCCCTGCACGGGGACCATCGGTACTGCAGGGGCCGAGGTGGGGGCTGGCTGGGGAAGGAGAGCTCGAGGTGAAAGGGGCCTGTGCAGGGGTCCATGGCCCCCTGATCAGCTCCAGCCGCAGCCTGGCCCTGTGGTGGGTAAGGAGTACGCCAAGGCCAGGTATCTGAGCCCGGCCACAGAGGGGACCTGCCCCTGCTTCCTTTCTCCACGGCTCACCTTTCCTCTCCCTCTCTCAGAGCCCAGCGAGGTGGAGGATTTTCAGTTGAACTTTACCGGGGGTGTCCCCGGCCCGACGAGCCAGAGCCTGCTGTGTGAAATCAAAGACTCCCCCTCACCCGTGGTCTTACACGTCGAGGCGGCCTTTAAGGTGCCTCTGGCGGGGCTGGGCGGCTGGGCGGGCTGGACGGGGAGCCGGGGTAGGGCACAGAGCCCACGGCCCGGCTGGCCGGGTGACGGGCCCCTCTGGGTGCCTCAGGGGCCTGCCCTCGTCATCGACGTCTCAGCCCTTCAGTTTGGTTTGCTGCGCCTGGGGCAGAGAGCCACAAAGTCCATCCAGATCCGGAACGTCAGCCAGCTCCCGGCCACGTGGTCCATGAAGGAGAGCAGGGTTTGCCTGCAAGAAAGGCAAGAGAGCGTAAGTCCTGCGATGCTGGCTCGTGGTGCCACCCCTCCCCCCTCTCCCCCCCACCCCCACCGGAGCCGAGTAACCCGCGTGTTGTGTGAGCCGTGGAACTGTTGCTGGTGCCTTCAGAGCGTGGAGGCTGGAGAGGAAACACCTGCCTGGTGACCTTTGCCTCGCAGAGTCCCCCATCCCGTCTCTAGGCAGTCGGGGTCCTTTCTACAGCAGAACTTAACCCCGAACTGGATTTTCCTGTTCCTTTCAGAGCAGCCAGAGCCAGGAAGAAAACAGGCAGCTGAGCTGGGCGGGAAGCTTCCAAAAGGCCCCCGGGGAGGGGCAGGCCGTGGGGCTCCCTGCGGAGGTTCCCAGCCTGCTTGCAGTTTTGAGTACCTGCCACCAGGTGGTGAGCTTGCCGCCCAAACCAAAAGGCTCCGAAAGGCAAATCATTTCCACTCAAACAGCACTTTTCCTTTTACTCTAAAAATAGAAAATATTAAAAGTGGCTAAGCATCGTCATCATTACATTTAAATTATGGCATCATGTTTTGTTTTGGTTTTTTATAAATTTATTTTATATTTGGCTGTGTTGAGTCTTCGTTGCTGCGCGCTGGGCTTTCTCTAGTTGCTGCGAGCGGGGGGGCCCCCTCTTCGTAGCGGTGTGTGGACTTCACATTGCGAATGCATTGCGGTGGCTTCTCTTGTTGCGGAGCATGGGCTCTAGGAGTGCGGGCTTCAGTAGTTGTGGCACATAGGCTCAGTAGTTGTGGCACGCAGGCTCTAGAGCGCGGGCTCAGTAGTTGTGGCATGCGGGCTCTAGAGCTCAGGCTCAGTAGTTGTGGTGCTCAGGTTTAGTTGCTCTGCAGGGATCGAACCCGTGACCCCTTCATTGGCAGGTAGATTCTTAACCACTGTGCCATCAGGGAAGCCCATGGCATCATGTTTAAATACCATGTTCAGGGAATTCTCTGGTGGTCCAGTGGTTAGGACTCAGGTGCGTTCACTGCGGGGGCCTGGGTTTGATCCCTGGTCAGGGAACTAAGATACCGCAAGCTGCGTGGCACAGCCCAAAAAAAAAAAAAATATATATATATATATATATATATATATATATATATATAAAAATATAAGTTTCAATCTTTTTTATTTTTATTTATTTATTTATGGCTGTGTTGGGTCTTTGTTTCTGTGCGAGGGCTTTCTCTAGTTGCGGCAAGCGGGGGCCACTCTTCATCGCAGTGCGCAGGCCTGTCACTATCGCGGTCTCTCTTGTTGCGGAGCACAGGCTCCAGATGCGCAGGCTCAGTAATGGTGGCTCACGGGCCTAGTTCCTCCGCGGCATGTGGGATCTTCCCAGACCGGTGCTCGAACCCGTTTCCCCTGCATCGGCAGGCAGATTCTCAACCACTGCGCCACCAGGGAAGCCCTATGTTCAGTCTTGAACAAGCCCAAGCCACACCAGCAGGCAGCTAGCTATAAACCACTGGCTCACCATGCCCACCCTTCCCACGTGGTGACTGTAGCTCTGTCGGAGCAGCTGCTGCACGTGTGAGACTCTGGCCAGGTCTGTCTGGTGAAAGCACCCTCCCTCCCCAGGTCCCCCATCCTGCTGCCCACTTCCCCTGTTGGTTAGAGGGCCGCACACTTTTTCTTCCACATTCAGGAGCTGAGGAAAGAGAGTCACAGCCACACATACATCTTATTTGCCAATGCACCTTCCCTTCTCCAGGACTTTTCCTTTCCACTTGAAAGCCATTCTCCTTTACCTGGCGGCCTCGCTTCTCCACTAGGCACCCTGAAACTTAGAAGTTATGACAGTTTGCATCGAATTGGCCAACACCATTGCCAAGAAACATTGCCATGTGGTCTGTTCCACAGGCTTGGAGTTAGCACTGGCCCCCCCAGGGGTCACTGGTCACGCTGCTTGGACCATGGAACCACAGAGGCTGGCGCTGGGACTGCGGGCAGGGTGCTATCAGTAACCTTTTCTTCAAATGAAACCTTCAGCAGAAGCCCAAGATCTAGAATAGAGTATGACTGTTCTTGGCTCCCAGAGGCCTCCTCGTCAGGCATCCCTGCCCCGCCCTGCCACTCCCCACATCCCACTTCCCTGCCCTAGGACTTCTGAGCAACCCCTGGGATTTCCCAGAGCGAAGTTGGAAACTTACGGACCTCAGCCAACCTTGTCACTTGATAGAGGAGAAACAGGGAGGGACAGGGGCTTCCCTGGGGCCACACAGCTAATAGGTGGCAGAATCGTATCAGATCCAAGTTCTCTGATTCCCAGTCTGTGTTTTTCTCCCATAGTGAAGAATAACTACATTTTACAGTTGAAGTAATTGTCAGTTTCACAGTACATTAAGATTTATGTCCTAATCGAAGCTGGTAGCAGTCCTGTCTCTACAGTTCTCTGTGCTGTGTTCTTGTGAGCTCTCAAAAATAATGTTGAGATTTGGGGTTTGTAGATGTCCCCAGGCCAGGGGACCCAGAAACCCAGACCCAGACCATAGCGCCCCCCCCCCCCCGCCCACCCCACACACACCCACCGGGCTCCAAAGGAGAGGCACGTGAGGAGCAACGAGCAAAGAAAGCAAAGGGGCTCTTTCCTTACCAGCAGAGCTTGGGCCCAAAGCTTGGACAAGCCAGGCCAGAGCATGCCAGCCATGTTTCCTGAGACGTAGGCCAGCCCACCCTCCCTCCAGTGCCAGGGCGGTGGAACCTCTGAAGTGAGAGGGCACAGGGCCCAAGATAGCACAGCACGTCGGCCAGGGTGGAGGTGGGGTGGGACTGGGCAGGGGCGGCCAGGTCTCCCTCCAGGCAGGTGCCTTGCTCTCCTTCATGGCCTTGGTCTCGAGGAAGGAAGAGACCAAAGAGGAGTAACCTCCCTCCTGGTTGTAAGCTTTCAACGTCCAGTGACACCCCGACTAGCCAGTGCGGCCCCTCTGGGGCCCTGGGGCCACGCAGTCAGGCTGGTGCTCCTGGCCTCAGCCTGGACAGGAAGAGGGGCACTCCCCAAGCCTTTTCCTTTCCCTTTTAGTGCCTGGTATAGGGCAGGGGATGGACATGTTGGGTGAGTGGGAACTAGCCTGCAGTGGGGCTGAGTGAGGTGAGGGTGTGACGGGGTGGGGCAGAGACCACGTGGGTGTGTTACTGAACCAAGCTTCGGTCCGCTTGCCCACGTGCAGTAAAGCCAATCTACGGACACCAGGTTGTGGTGAAGGAAGGTGTAGCGTTTAAGGTGCCAGACAAGGAGACTAGGTGGCTCGTGCTCAAAAACCTCAAACTTCCCGAAGGGTTTCAGCAAAACATTTTTGAAGGCCAGGTGAGGGAGGTGGATCATAGCGTGTGTGCTCAGTTCGTGCACAGTTCTCTGCTTGGGGGATGGTGAGGTAACAGGGCAGTGTCGCAGGGGTTAACGTTATCACTCCTCAGGCTCCGGTAGGTCCGGGGACTACGTGCTCATGGTCATCAAGTAGTTAATTTCTTCCATTTGGTGGTGGTTTTAGCGTCTGTAAAACAACTTAGGAAACGTGCAGCGGATACTGTCATCTAGGTGCTTCAGAGAGGAGCTACAGCAGAGGATATGGGGAGGGGTCTGTACCAGGAAGGCACAGTTACAGGTGCAAAGGGCAAATCTGTGGCCACATGGAAGCTTGTCCCCTAGTTTGGGGGCTTGATGGCTTTCCTTACTTGAAGCCGACAGTTCCTGACGCGCGCCTGCGCAGCAGGGCGGGCAGACCTCTCAGAGCCACCACGCCGAGGGCGACTCCCTCAGCCTTCCACCTCCTTTCCTTGGAGACTCAGTTTTCATCCTCTTCGTCCTGAGCTCTTGCTCAGCTGTGTTCCCCCACCCGCTTGCCTCCTTCCGCATCCTAGAAGCGCTCGGGGGAGGGGGTGGGGGCAGCTTGGGGGCAACCCTGGTTGTTCATGGCCAGCACCCAGTTCTGCAGTTCCATGTGTCCCCACTCCTCGTCCTTCTCCTCATCAGGTGTCTCCCTTCGTCATCGAGCCGTCCAGTGGCCAAGTTCAGCCACTGGGGGAGTGCAGAGTGAGCATCACGTTGGAGGCCCAGCACTGCCAGTGTCTGCAGACTGTCCTGAAGCTGGAGGTGGTAAACGGGACCTGCAGGTAAGGGGGTGGGGAGGGAGCCAGTATGACACACTCTTTGCATATTCGTGGCATATTTATTTATATTGTGTGTAGTTACGTATTTGTCTATAGACGTTTCAGAATTTAAAGGTCTTGATATGTGTTTATTCTATGAAGTTTGGAAATTACAGAAAAGAAAATGATCCATAATCTATTACCTGGAGATCACTCACTAGTAATATTATGGGGTATATATATCCTTCTAGTGTATATATGCGAAAGGAATATACATTAATGCAGCCACTTTGGACAACACTTTATTGTTACCTAATAAGGGTAACAATACCCTTGGTCCAGCATCAGTCCTTCTGGATATAATCCCAGACTTACACGTGTGCAGTGGGAGCCGTGTGCTCATGCTGGAAGGCTCATAGCTGGACTGTTCATGACAGTGAAAAACTGGAAACAGCTGACGTTCATCAACAGGAGAATGGATACAAAATAACTGTGTCAGATTTTCTCTTTATTGGAATGCAGTTGACATGTCACTAAGTTTTAAGTTGTACAGCATACTGACCTGATTCATTTATATATTGCAGCATGATTTCCATTGTAGCGTTAGCTTACACCTCCATCACTTCACCTAATTATCATTTCATTTTTGTGGTGGGAATAATCAAGTCTCCCAGCAGATTTGATGTATATAATACAGTATTGGTGTCCATAAGCACTATACTTCACATTAGATCTTCAGGACCCATTCACCTACTAGTTGCAAGTTTGTACCCTTAAACAGCATCTTTCCAGGTGCTGGGCATCCCCAGCCCCTGGTAACCACCATCCTACTCTCTGTTTCCACGAACTTGGCTTTTTTAGATTCTGCATATAAGTGAGATATTACAGTATTTGTCTCTGTCTGACTTACCTCACTTGGCGTAATGTTCTCAAGGTCCATCCATGTTGTCGCAAATGGCAGGATTTCCTTCTTTCTCATGGCTGAGTAATGTTCCATTGTATGCATGTACCACATCATCTTCATCCATCAATCTGTTGACAGACAGTTAGGGTGCTCCATACCTTGGCTGTTGTGAATAATACCGTAAACATGGGGGTGCAAATATCTCTTTGATATCCTGTTTTCACTTCCTTTGGATATATACCCAGAAGTGGAATTGCTGGGTCAGGTGGTAGTTCTCTTTTTAATATTTTGAGGAACCTTCATACTTCTTCTGTGGTGGCTGAACCAATTTATATTCCTACCAATGGTGTACAAGGGTTCCCTTTTCTCCACATCCTCACCAACACTTGTCATCTTTTGTCTTCTTGAAGATAGCTGCTCTAACAGGTGTGAGGTGATATCTCATTGTGGTTTTTTTTTTTTTTGCGGTACGCGGGCCTCTCACTGCTGTGGCCTCTCCCGTTGCGGAGCACAGGCTCCGGACGCGCAGGCTCACGGGCCCAGCCACTCCGCGGCATGTGGGATCTTCCCGGACTGGGGCACGAACCCGTGTCCCCTGCATCGGCAGGCGGACTCTCAACCACTGCGCCACCAGGGAAGCCCTTCATTGTGGTTTTGATTTGCATTTCCCTGATGATTAGTGTTGCTGAGCATCTCTTCGTGCACCTATTGGCCATTTGGATGTCTTCTTTGGGAAAATGTCTAGTTCCTCTCCCCATTTTTTAATTTGATTTGTTTGGCTTTTTGCCGTTGAGTTGTATGAGTTCTTTACATATTTTGGATATTAACCCCTTATCAGATATGTGTTATTGCTGACTGAAAAGAAAAAAGCACAACCTAAAAGTTGAGAATTATGTTTTATTCTGGGACCTTACTGAGGACTATAGTCCAGAAAACAGCCTCTCAGATAGCTCTGAGGTAAGGGAGGAGCCAGAATATATGGGAGTTTTTGCTGAAACAAAACAAAACAAAACAAAAACAACATACAGGGGAACATCAAAAGATTACTGCTAATCACAAGAAACAGACATCTCAAGTTAATGATTTTAGTGCTTTTCTGTGTATGGGAAGATGCAAGATTCTGGGCTTATTGAAATCGTTCCTTTAATATGCATCTTAACTACGTATGGCTGGTACCCTGTCTCTCTCCATCCTGAATTCCCCTCAGGGTGCACTGGGGGAGGCAGATGCAGTGACTGCTGGCTTGATGGTTGCAACATCCTTTGTTTACTGAAATGGCAGGCAGCATTCTTTGTCCACAGTGTGCAAATACTTTCTCCCATTTGGTAGGTTGTCTTTTCATTTTGTTCATTGCTTCTTTTGCTTTGCAGAAGCTTTTTAGTTTGATGTAGTCTCACTTATTTTTTTTTTAAATTATTTTATTTTGGCTGTGCTGGGTCTTCGTTGCAGCGCACTGGCTTCTCTGGTTGCGGCGTGCAGGCTTCTCTAGTTGTGGTGGGAGGGCTCTAGAGCACGGGCTCTGTAGTTGGCAGCACGCAGGCTTAGTTGCGGTATGTGGGATCTCAGTTCCCTGACCAGGGATTGAACCTGGGCCCCCTGCATTGGGAGCATGGAGTCTTAACCACTGGACCACCAGGGAAGTCCCTCTCACTTGTTTATTTTTGCTCTTATTGTTTTTTGTACTTTTGGTGTCAAATCCAAAAAAGCATCCCCAAGACTGATGTTGAGGAACTTCTTCCCTGTGTTTTCTTCTAGGTGTTTTATAGTATCAGATCTTATGTTTATGTCTTCGAGCCATTTCAAAGTAATTTTTGTGAGTGGTGTACGATAGGGGTTCAATTTCATTTTTCTACATGTGGTTACCCAGTTTTCCCAAAACCATTTGTTGAAGAGACTGTCCTTTCCCAGGACATTTTCCCAGGTGTTCATTTTTTAAAAATTGAAGTATAGTTAATTTACAATGTTGTGTTAGTTTCAAGTGCACAGCAAAGTGATTCAGTTATACATACACATAATATATTCTTTTTCAGATTCTTTTCCATTATATGTTATTACAAGTTATTGCCTATAGTTTCCTGTGCTGTACAGTAGGTTCTTGTTGTTTACCTGTTTTATATATAGTAGTGTGTATATGTTAATCCCAAACTCCTAATTTATCTCTCTCCACCCCTGCGCCACTATCCCCTTTGGTAACCATAAGTTTGTTTTCTATGTCTGTGAGTCTGTGTCTGCTTTGTAAATAACTTTATTTGTATCCTTTTTTTTAGATTCCACATATAAGTGATATCATATGATATTTGTCTTTCTCTGTCTGACTTACTTCACTTAATATGATAATCTTGGGAATTCCCTGGCAGTCCAGTGGTTGGGACTTGGCGCTTTCACTGCTGGGGCCCGGGTTCAGCCCCTGGTTGGGGAACTAATATCCCACAAGCAGTGCAGCGCAGCCAAAAATGAAAAAAAAAAAAGAAATCTCTAGGGCCATTCATGTTGCTGCAAATGGCATTGTTTCATTCACTTTTTTATGACTGAGTATTATTTCATTGTGTATATGTACCACATCTTCTTTATCCATTCATCTGTTGATGTACATTTTGGTTGCTTCCATGACTTGGCTATTGTAAATAGCACTGCAGTGAACATCAGGGTGCATGTATCTTTTTGAATTATGATTTTTCTCTGGATATATGCCCAGGAATGAGATTGTTATTTTAATGCTATTTTTATTTTTTTAAGGAAGCTCTGTACAGTTCTCCAAAACGGTTGAACCAATTTACATTCCTACCAACAGTGTAGGAAGGTTCCCTTTTCTCCACAACCTTTCTAGCATTTATTATTTGTAGACTTTTTGATGACGGTCATTCTGACTGATATGAGGTGATACCTCATTGTAGTTCTCATTAGCATTTCTCTAATAATTAGTGATGTTGAGCATCTTTTCATGTGCCCATTGGCCATCTGTATGTCTTCTTTGGAGAAATGTCTGTTTAGGGTATTCTTTTTTTTTAATTTTTTAACAAATTTATTTATTTATTTATTTTTGGTTGCGTTGGGTCTTCGTTGCTGCGTGCAGGCTTTCTCTAGTTGTGGCGTGCGGGGGCTACTCTTTGTTGCAGTACGCGGGCTTCTTATTGCAGTGGCTTCTCTTGTTGCGGAGCACAGGCTCTAGGCATGTGGGCTCAGTAGTTGTGGCTCATGGGCTCTAGAGCACAGGCTCAGTAGTTGTGGCACACAGGCTTAGTTGCTCCATGGCATGTGGGATCTTCCCGGACCAGGGCTCGAACCCGTGTACCCTGCATTGGCAGGCAGATTCTTAACCACTGCGCCACCGGGGAAGTCCCTGTTTAGGGTATTCTTGTGCTCTTGTCAAATATTAGTTGAGTGTATACATGGCATTTTTAAATGAGCAAATACCATTGTATTCTGGGAGGAACACACTGGAGATTTCGAAGGTTATTAGTGATATTCCCTCCCTCACTCCCTCCTTTCCTTCCTTCCTTCCTTTCTCATGGAAAATTTCTTACGTATATAAAAATAGTATAGTATAATGAACCCCTGTGTATCCATCATCTACTTTCAGTAATTATCAAATCACGACAAATACTGCTTCATCCACAAGCCTCATCCATTTCTCCCCCCAACCCTTCTCAAACTATTTTGAAGCATAATATTCATTTTCTTAAGTTGACTGATGGTAACATTTTGTTTCTTAAGCTAGGCGGGGGTGGTACACAGTTGTTCTTTTTATTATTATTCTTTAAACTGTATAGCTATTTAAACTGTATATTTGTTTTGTAGTCATTTCTGCACGTATTTTGTTATAAAAACTTTCACTGCTCACTTTAAATCTTCATGACTACTTGAATTATCCTCCAAAGAGAATGGGCCATTTTATACTTGCACCTCCAGGGTATGAGACGCCCATCACCCCAGACTGTCACAGTGACAGATATTCTCAGACTCTGGGTACTTGGATCAGCAACAGGGGGAAAGTACCAGCAATGTCTCATTCAAATGTGCTCTTCTACAGCTAACGTTATGGGTCTAAGTATGAGTCTTTTCAAAGCCACCGGTAATTGCATGGTTCTTCATGGTCCTTAAATAAGAGGGTTAAGTCTGTCTTCTCCTCAGGCAGAATGAATACCTTTTATTCAGTCTCTGCTTATTTCCTTTCTTTTCTTACCTCTGTTCTTTCTTCTTAAAGGACCTTGTATTAATCAGAATGTTTACAGTTGCAAGTGAGGGAAACACATCAATTTAGGCAAAAAGGGGGAACCATTGGCTCATGTACCCGGGCATTCCTGCCCTACTGAATCCAGGGCTCCAGCCTCTTCCTTTGTCTGGTCTTCTACTTCTCTCTCATTGTCCGCCCTCCTTCCCTCTCCTGCACCCACCCCATCCTTCAACTCTGCTTCTCTCTCTTTGTTGGCCTTTCTCTCCCCCATTGGCAGGGGCCCTTGGCCACAATGCCCCAGGGAAGGGGGCCACTTAGAGTTCCAGGCTCACACACTCCCAGCTTAATAACCTCTGTGAAAAATGAAATCAGCTTTCTCCAGAGATACAGTCTGAATGGATCTCTTTGGTCACCTCCCCTCACAGGCCCTACCTCCCCGTGGCAGGGGGCAAGGATCCAGCTCTAGAAGAGGCAGGTGGGAAAGCTTGCTGGACAGTAAAAACAATAGCTACCACAGTCCACCACAAACCTGCTGGATCTATACTGCATGAGTTTAACCATTTTCCTCATATTTTCCATCTCTTGGGGTTTTTCTCCTCGCTCAGGGATATGCCCTTGGCCCTGCAGGTCACTAATTAAGTCTCTGGTGGATACCCTTGTTTTGGCAATCATGCTTTTCAATTTCAAGCTTTTTTGTGTGTGTGTGTGAATTGTTCCTTTTCTGTAGTCATCTGTTATTGGCTTATGGATGCAACAGCCTCTCAGATTACCCTGAGGAAACTAATTTTAGTTTCCTCAGATTCTGGTTTGGAATCTTTCTTCGCTTTTTGGGTTTCTTTCTACATCTAATAATCCTTGGCTGCCCATTCCTGTTCTGAAGGAGGAAGTTGATTTGCATAAGGAGCCGGTGGTGTCAGTTTCCTCTAAGTATGTGGGTGTAGGTGTGGATGGAGTCCTCCTCCCAGGACTGAGTGTGTGTGAGTGTGTGTGAGTACCCTCAGAGCAGACAGCTTCCTGAATCCCGTAAAGGGAAGGGGCCTTTGGGGAAAACAGCCCAAGACAAACAGTCGAGGAAACCCACACTGGCCAGCTACACGAATCAGTCCCTTCCTTCCTTCATAAATAGGATCTTTTTGGTCGTTTTCCCTCAGAGACAGTTGAGAAGCCCAGTGTTCCTGCAGGATCTGCTGTGACCTCTCTTCAGGGCCACGCCCACATTCTTCACTGCGGGTGGGGTAAATCCTCTTGCAGGATTTACCAGTCTTCTGTGTGATGCCTGAGCTCTGGGAGCCAGTATAGCTGAACCCTCCAGGATAATCTCCCAGTGCTCCTTTAGTTACCTCCCCTGCTCTTTCCCCACAGCCCACTCTGCCTTGTGATGCCTCTCACTCCACTGTTACGGAATCTCTGCTTGGCCTTCTCCAGGGGTCTTAAGTAATAGTTTTGTTCTCCTCTGTTTTATCAGTTAATCTGATTACAGCCTTTCTTTTAATTTTTTAATTATCCCAATATAATGCATTGGGATAGCATTATATTTATTTTATTTTAAAATTTTCACAAATTATGCATAATGTTAACATAGTGTATCTTATTATAATAATGATATATGGGGCAAATATAATAGTTGCCAGTTGAGACCCACTCTCCATCCTTCTCCACCCTGCTCTCCTATTTCTCCTCTTCCTCAACAACACTTGTTACAATCTATCGTTCAGTGGTACTCATCCTGGTGTGTGTGAAGTGATATTTCACTGAGGATTTGAGTTTTCCTGATGGCAAATGATGTTTAGCATCTTTCATATGCTTCTTGGTTATCTGTAGATCCTCTTTGGAGAACTAGCTCTTGAATTCTGTGCCCATTTAAAAAAAATAAGGTTATTTGTCTTTTTATTATTGAGATGCAAGTGTTCCTTTTTTTTTTGAGATGGAAGTGTTGTTCTTTATATATATTCTAGATACATGTCTATTATTAGGTATATGATTTTCAAATATTTTCTCCCACTCTGAGAGTTGTCCTTTTACTTTCTTGATGGTATGTATACTTTGAAGCACAAAAGTTTTAAATTTTGGTGAATTCCAGTTTATGTATTTTTCTCTTTTGTTGCTCGCGCTTTTGGTGTTATATCTAAGAAACCATTGCCTAATGTCACAAATATTTACTCACATGTTTTCTTCTGAGAGTTTTATAGTTTTAGTTCTTATTCTTAGGTCTCTGATCCGTTTTGAGTTAGTTTTTGTGTATGGTGTGAGAAAAGAATCCAGGTTCATTCTTTTCCAACTAGATAATCAGTTGTCTCAGTAGGGTTTCTTAAAAAGACTTTTCTTTATCCATTGAATTGTCTTGGCACCCTTTGTCAAAAATCAGTTGACTGTAAACATGAGGGTTTATTTATGGACTGTCAGTTCTGTTCCATTGATCTATAGGTCTGTTCTTATGCCATATCAACATTGTTTTGATTAATGTGGCTTTATAGTAAGTTTTGAAATCAGGAAGTATGAATTCTCCAACTTTGTTTTTCTTTCTCAAGATTGTTTTGGCTATTCTGGGTTCTTTGAATTTCTGTATGAATTTTAGGACCAGTTTATCTCTTTCTGCAAAGAGGCAGCTGGGATTTTAATAGGGAGTGTGTTGAATCTGCCGATCAGTTTGGGGAGTATTGCCATCCTGACAATATTAAGTCTTCCCATTCTTGAACATGAAATGTCTTTCCATTTATTTAGGTCTTTTCATTTCTTTCAGTGAGGTTTTCAGTGTACAAGTCTTGTACTTTTTTTGTTAAAGTTATTCCTAAGTATTGTATCATTTTTGATGCTTTTGGAAATGGACTTTTCTTAATCACATTTTATTATTATTCATTGTTAATGTGTAGAAATACAAATAGTTTTTTGTATATTGACCTTGTATCCTACAACCTTGCTGAACACATTACTTCTAATAGTTTTCTAAATAGAAGATCATGTCGTCTGCATTTAGAGAATATTTTCCATCTTCCTTTCCGTTTTTTTCCTTTAAAATTTTTATTTATTTATTTATTTTTGGCTGTGTTGGGTGTTCGTTGCTGTGCATGGGCTTTCTCTAGTTGTGGCGAGCGGGGGCTACTCTTCGTTGTGGTGCGTGGGCTTCTCATTGCGGTGGCTTCTCTTGTTGTGGAGCATGGGCTCTAGGGCGCATGGGCTTCAGTAGTTGTGGTGTGCAGGCTCAGCAGTTGTGGCTCGCGGACTCTAGAGCACAGGCTCAGTAGTTGTGGTGCATGGGCTTAGTTGCTGTGTGGCATGTGGGATCTTCCCGGACCAGGGCTCGAACCCATGTCCCCTGCATTGGCAGGCAGATTCTTAACCACTGAGCCATGAGGTAAGTCCCTACATCTTCCTTTCCAATCTGGATGCCTTTCCTTTCTATTTCCTGCCTAATGGACCTAATGATACTCCAGTACAGTGTTGAATGAAAGTGGCAAGGTTGGATGTCCTTGCCTTGTTTCTGATCTTAAAAGGAAAACATTATCTTTCACCTTTAAGTATATTAGCTGTAGGCTTTTTGTAGATGTCCTTTATCAGGTTGTGGAAGTTCCCTTCTATTCCTAGTTTGCTGATTGTTTTTCTCATGAAAGAACGTTTCATTGAATGTTTCATTGAATGTTTTTTCTGTGTCTTTTGAAATAATCATGCCATTTTTGTCCTTTTTAAAATTAATGTGGTGTTTTTCACTAATTTTTGCATATTCAACCAAAAATTTTATTTCTTATTTGACCTATTGTTTATTTAGGAGTGTGTTGTTTAATTTACATGTATTTTTGTTTCCCAAATTATTTTCTGTTGTTGATTTTTAATTTGATTCTCTTGTTGTTGGAGAACATACTTTGTATAATTTCAGCCTTTTAAATCTGAGGCTTGTTGTATGAGCTATCTTATGGTCTGTTCTAGAGAATATTCCATGTACCCATAGGAAACATT
This sequence comes from Stenella coeruleoalba, assembly GCF_951394435.1. NCBI lineage: Eukaryota > Metazoa > Chordata > Mammalia > Artiodactyla > Delphinidae > Stenella > Stenella coeruleoalba. The sequence goes on from NC_137156.1 coordinate 57,199,331, forward strand.
TTGCTGTCGTTGGATAGAGTGTTATATAGAGGTCTGTTTGGTTTATAGTGTTAAGTCTTCTATTTCCTGTTCATCTTCTGCTTAGTTGTTCTGTCCACTATTTAAAATGAGGTATTGAAATCTCTAATCATTATTTTGGAATTGTCAGTTTCTCCCTTCAGTCCTGTCGTTTTTTGCTTCATGTATTTTGTAACACTGTTGTTAGACATGTGTATTTATAATTGTGATGTCTTCCTGATGGATTGATCTTTTTATAATTATAAAATACCCTTCTTTGTCTCTAGTAACAATTTTTGTCCTAAAGTCTATTTCATCTCACATTAAAATAGCTACAATAGCTCTCTTTTGGGTACTGTTTGCAGTATATTTTTCCATCCTTTTTCTTTCGGCATATTTGTGTCTTTGAATCTAAGGTGTCTCTTGCAGACAGTATACAGTGGGATCATTTTTTTAAATACATTTTGCCAATCTCTATCTTTTGTTTGGCTTTTGAATCTATGACCTATCTCAGTCTCGTTCTGTGGCTATAAAAAGATAGCATGATAACTGCAATTAAACCTCATTTTCAAATGTATTTTACAGCTCTTTATGGGGACAAGTCTTTTCTTCCTTGATATTCTTGAAGATTGCCAAGCTGGCCAAGATGGTAAAGGTTTTTTTCTCTTTTGGAAAAATCCTTAATTATTGAACAAAGTGAACAGCACTCAGAAATTTATGGCCAAAAAAAAAAAAAAAATGGGGGTGGGGAGGAGGTTAAAAAAAAAGAAGATAGCATGAGACATCCTTGTAATGGAACCGTTCTGTGTCTTGACTGTGGTGGTGTCATGCGTATCTGCATGTGATAAAATTGCGTAGAAGTAAATACATACAAACGAGTCCATGTAAACCTGATGGGGTCTGAATAAGATTGCTGGATTGTATCCGTCTTGGTCTCCTGCTTGTGACATTGTGCTCTAGTTAGGTGAGATGTTACTATTGGGAAATTGGGTGAAGAGTATATTGGATCCCTTTGTATTTTTTTTGGTTACAGCTGCATGTGAATCTACAGTATTTCAAAATAAAAAGTTAAAAGCAAAATGCATGTTATCCCCGTTCCTTATATAAGGAAAAAAATACCCTCAGACATATTTGTGTGGGTCTGTTTCTAGGTTTTCTACATTGTTCCATTGATCTGTTGTATACATCCCTCCACCAGTAACACACTAACTTGATTGCTGTAGCTGTATAGTAAGTCTTAACATCCAGTAATTTCCCACTTTATTCTTTTTAAAAATTGTTTTAGTCTGTGTCCTTTATCTTTCTATATAAATGTTATAATAAGCTTGTCTATATCTACAAAAATCCTGGCTAAGAGTTTGATAACAATTGTGTTAAACTTCATAGATCAATTTGGGAAGAATTGACGTGTGTTGAGTTTTTAAATGCATGAACATGATTTATGCCTCTCTATTTATAGTCATCTTTGATTTCTTTCATTGGTGTTTTTGTAGTTTTCAGCACACAAATTCTATATGTGTTTTATTAGATACTTACCAAAGTATTTCAATTTTTCGAGCAATTATAAATGGTATTATATTTTTTAACTTCTGTTTCTACACATTCTTTGTTAGCCTGTAAAAATGTGATTGATTTTGGAGTTCCCTGGCGGTCCAGTGGTTAGGACTCTGTGCGTTACTGCTGAGGGCCCGGGTTTGATCCCTGGTCAGGGAACTAAAAATCCCACAGGCCTCCTGTCACAGCCAAAAAGAAAAAAAAAGTGATTGATTTTTATGTGTTGATTTTTACCCTGTCACTTTGCTGACTCACTCATTAGTTCTAAGATTTAAAAAAAAAATTGATTCCCTGGGATTTTCTACGTGGACCATCGTGTCATCTGCACATAGGGAGGGGTTTTAATTCTTCCTTTCTGTTGAGTATGCCTTTTATTTCCTTGTGTTCCAGCCACCTGCCTGTGTATGCCGAGGTGCAGGAGCCCTACGTGTACCTGCAGAGCAGCCAGGTGGAGGTCACCAACCTCTACGTGGGCGTGCCCACCAAGACGCCTGTCACACTCATCAATGGCACACTCCTGCCCACCCAGTTCCACTGGGGCAAGGTGGGTGAGCCCACACTGTCGGGCCCTAGGCCTGCAACCCTCAGCCCCAGAGGCCTGTGTGGAGGGGGACATTGTCCCCCAGACACCTCCCAGAACAGATTATTGCCCCTGGAGCTGCCCAGAACAGATTATTGCCCCTGGAGCTGACTCTGCTGCCTGCCCCACGTGCCACGGCAGATGGGGCCACGTCCCTGTGCATCAGAGCCAGCTGTCCCTGTTCCCCATCACCCTGGGCCTCCCAGGGTGGATTTAGTCCAGAGAACCCCTGACAGGGATGAGGTTCATCTGTGGTGGGAGAGGAGAGGAGAGGGACCTGTGGTTTATCCCCACTCAGGAGCACCCCACCCTGCTGGTCTTGCTGGGGGCCCCCAGTCCGCCAGCCTCCCCAGAGTATGCGGTGGTGCTGAGCCCTCTGTCTGGACCCCGGGTCCATCCTGGAAGCCCAGCACGTGACCCCACCCATGTGTCTGCCAGCTCCTGGGGCTCCAAGCAAGCTTCTGCACAGCAAAAGTCTCCCCGAGACGTGGCACGCTGGGCCCCCGTGAGGAGCGCCAGTTCAGCCTAGAGTTGACTGCTCATACCCAGGCGAGTGAGGGCTCAGGGGCCTGCATGCCCAGGAAGCTCCCCCAGCTGCCTGCCTCTGTGCCGGCCAGGAGGTCCACCCCAGACCCCTCTCCTGGGCCGCGTCAGTGGGGACGAGACTTCTTGCATTTGGGTCTGGGGTCCCCACTCCCACTGGGCCTGCTGTCTAGGGACACAGGGCCTGGATGTGCCCTGACACCCTTGGGCACCACCTTTAGCCCTCGCCAGGCCATTCTCTTTGGAGCAGGTGGGCCCAGCTTTCCAGCTGCCTGGAGATGCTGAACAGAGCTGCTGCCCACGGCGGGCCCTGTGTTGGGTGCTGCAGGGGAGTCTGAGCGGCACCCAGGTTCCTCCCAAGAAGGACACAGCTTCTCCTGGGTGCAGCCCACAGGAAGGCCATTGGGCCGAATGTGCTCAGTACTTGGGTGGTTGCCGGCTCTCTGTTTGTGGTTCTTGTGGGGAAGGAAACTTCTTCCTCGCAGGGACTAGCAGCCCCAGGTCCCAGTCCTCTCTGGCGAACATGTGGCCGGTGGGCTTTCTTACACAGCTGAGTCTGAGCTCGAGGGTGACGGCCGGGCCCAGCCTGGCACAGAGCAGACCTCACGCAGAAAGGGCTTGATTTCTATGGTAGCAGCTTCATCAGGATAAATGTGCGGCTTCTCCAGAGGTCCGCTTGGAGGGGTCTCCCTCACGTGGGGCTGCCCAGGTATTTGGGGCCGACTCACAGCCAGGAGCCCTGAGGAAGGGGCCAGGCCTCCGGTGGGGGGCAGGGGTGGGCTGACAGGCCGGGTCTGGGCATAGTGACCCACTGAAGGGTCTGGGAGCCCTTCCACAGAGATGAGCCTGGACAAGACCTTTGGGTTGAGCGCCCCCGCCCCCAAGCAGCCTCCTGCGCTGCGGGAGCCCATCTGAGGCCCCTCTGCTGAGCCCAAGCCCTGGGCTTTACCTGAGTGATGCACCCCCGGTGCGCTTCCTTATAGGACGAGTTGATGGACCTGGCCCTCCCTTGTAACGTGTTGGGCGTGAAGGAGCCACTGGTTCTGGGCATTTCCGGGAAACCCCGGGGACTGCAGGTGGCCATCGCCATCTCTACAGAGGACAGCGACAGCAGGTGAGCCCAGGGCAGGCCCGAGGCCTGGGGGCTGAGGCAGCCGTTAAAAGGACTGGCCTTGAGGTGGTACCAGCCTCCTCCCCGTGATTCCCGCGGCCGGGAAAAGGCCCCTCACAGACTCTCTGGGGACAGCCCCGCCTAGCCCATCACCGCCTTCTCTGTGGTCTTTCCCCACACACCAGAGGCGTGGTGTTCAGGCGGGGAGACGGCAGGGGACGGGGCTGTGGGTACCTTGGGCTTTCCCACACGAGGCCTGGCGACCGGGAGACAGGCCGGTCTGCCCCAGACAGGGAGAGCCTGGGGAGTTTGAGGCCTCTCTTGGCATCACAGGTGGGCGAGATGGGAGTCTCTGTGGGGTGGCAGCTTTTTTTTTTTTCTTTTTTTTTATTTATTTATTTATGGCTGTGTTGGGTCTTCGTTTCTGTGCAAGGGCTTTGTCTAGTTGTGGCAAGCGGGGGCCACTCTTCATCGCACGCACAGGCTCAGTAATTGTGGCTCACGGGCCCAGCTGCTCTGTGGCATGTGGGATCTTCCCAGACCAGGGCCCGAACCTGTGTCCCCTGCATTGGCAGGCAGATTCTCAACCACTGTACCATCAGGGAAGCCCTGGGGTGGCAGCTTAATGAGGGCTTGGAGGATGCAGCCTGGTTTCCGGGCAGCTCTGGCGCCCCCACCCCAGGTGGTTCGCTGGGCAGGGGCAAGGGTGGCGTGTAACCGGGTGCTCGTGGGCTCTGGACAGTGTTGCCAGTGCAGAGCTGTGGCCAGGCCACCCGGAGAGGCTCCACCTGGACTTCGGCTCAGCAGTGCCGCTGCGGACCCGCGTGAATCGCCAGCTCATCCTGACCAACTGTTCCCCGATACAGACCCCTTTTACCCTCAAGTTTGAGTACTTTGGGAGCCCTGCAAACAGCCTGCGCCAAAAACCCAGCCTGTAAGTCTGGTTTCTTTCAGAGGCGGCTTCTGGGGAGGATGTGGCCTGCTGAGGTGGAGGGCTTCGGACAGGCCAGGTGGTACTGGGGCCCGCGGACGAGGGAGAAGTTATTGTAGGTGGAGGGAACTGTGCGCAGAGATACAGTGAGGCACACTGCAAAGCTGTAGCTCGGAATCAACTGCAGTGAGAGTATTTACACCGAGAGGTTGGCTAAGTTTACCAGCGCCCCGCTGCAGACACCTCGCCACCAAAGCTCCTAAGGTGGGGGTGGGAGTGGGAGCTTCAAAACCACCGACTGCTGGTGTTGCAGGGCACCAGGAACAGCTCCTGAGCCATTAACTTGCCCATTGCAGAAAGTTAGCATGTGTTCAATGCAGGACAGATGTCAGCAGCAAAGAGTGGAAACGGCCTTTTGCAGAAGGCTGGATGAGGGTTGGGGAGTCTGGGCTGGGTTTGCATCCAGGGGTCACCAAGGTGCAGAGCCTGGGGATCAGGGTCCCTGCCCTGGAGCCCTCCTGAGTTTGTTGGGAGGCAATCCCTGGGGCTGGCAGGCGGCCTGCAGCTGGGATGCTTTGGGTGGTAGGGGTGCAGCGCGAGCAAAGACCACAGACAGAGGTGAAGAGGAGGCCTGACCAGCTCTCCCCTGGGAGGAGCAGGCAGGGCCACCTTCCTCCGCTGGGCACCTGGGGGGATGCTGGTTGCCGGGGGAGGTGGCTCAGGTCTGGGGAAGGGCCCGGGTGGCTTGATGTGATTTCCATGTCCCGTCTTGTCAAGCCCTGACATGCCTCCTGCCCTGCTGAAGATGGCTCGGATGCGGGAGCTCTTGGCCAAGCGAGAGCAGCTGGGTAAGAGTCCCAGGGCATGTGCTGAGCCCAGGCCTGGCCAGAGTGGCGTTTTGCGTGGCCTTCCAAGGAGGTGGGCCAGTTGCTGCAGGAGGGGACCTGACCAGAGACCACTTCGCAGCGTCTTTTCTAGCAAGGTCCCTGAGATGGCCGTGGCCCTCCACCTGACAGCGCCCCCCCTTTTAAACGAGGCCATGCCCTTGCCAGGGCGTATGGCTTGTGCACAGGGCCTGGCTTCGATTCGGGAGGGGTGGTGGCTCAGAAGGGAGGGCTGAGGCTCGGCCCTTGTGGGAGGTGAGAGAAGCTGGATGCTGGGCCCCAGGCTCCCAGGAGGAGGGTCTGTTTAGCCAGACCAAGGAGAGGCTGTAGGTTGGCTGGTCTGGTTCAGTGCTTTGCTGACCCTTGAGGGTTTGGACCTCTTTCCTGCCCTGGGGCCTGAATCCCCATTCCTGGTTCTCCTGCAGAGTTTATGGAAAGCATGCTGTCCCATGGGAAAGGAGCTGCCTTCTTTCCCCACCTCTCCCAGGGCGTGCTGGGGGCCCACCAACAGCTTGGCATTGACCTCACAGCCTGTGCGAACATGTGGGGCGAGTACTGGGACAGCCTCATCTGCACAGTAAGTAAACAAAGTAAACGTGTCCCCAATCCTAGGCTACTGAGTTATTGCACAGAAGATTTTCTTGAACTATTTAGTAAATTGGATGGGTTAGTTATGGTAGATATTTGCTTTAAATTGTGCTGTGCCCAATGACAAAGAGTTGATCACCTTAATATACAAAGCGTTTCTTAACAATAAGGGGGGAAAAGCATCCCAAATAGGCAAAGGGTTTGAATAGGCAACTCAAGAATGACAAAGAGAGACGGCCAGTGAACGTGAAACATGTCACCAGCACTGGAAACCAAAGAAGTGAGGGTTAAACCACTGAAATACTAGTCTTTGTGAGATTAGCAAGGTTCAAAAGTTGTCAGTGAAGGTGCAGGGGAAAGGTACTCACGTGCACGGCGAGGCCAGCTGGGAAACGTGTGCCGCCCTTCAGAGGCACTTCTGCAGGGCGCTGGGGACACACAGTTAAGGTTGCCCCAAGGAAAGAAGTGGACACAGGGAACAAATAAATTCACACCAGGCTTCCTTTTCTTCTCAGCGTTGTTTGTAATAGAGGGGGGAGAAAAAAGCAAACGGTGTAAACATCCATGTCCATCAGGAGAAGATCGAATGAAAACATTAGGCTACATCCACGCAGTGGAATTCCGGAGCCCGTTAAATGATGCTGTAAACCTTCATTAGTAAAATTATCATATGTTGTAAAGAGAAAAGACATTACCAAAACAAAGCATGCCCAGAATGCTCCTCATTTATATCTGTGTTTTATGCACACAAGTCTGTCTAGACAGTGGTACACTGAAATGTTAACAGTGAGTCATGCTGGGGGGGCGGGGTAGGATCATGGGTGAAATACATTCTATTTTAAATTAAAAAAAGACATTTATCGCTTTTTATTAGCAGAGAAAAATAATAAAGTTATTTCCATTTAAAAGATAAAGAAATTTAATCAAAGGGGCCATAAGAGGCCAAAGACCCTCAAGCTGGGAGATCCGTGCAGTCGCATGCAGGGCTGGGTGGGAGAGCAGGACAGGGAAGGGGGGTCTGGGGTGAGCGTCAGACAGGGGGGAGTGAGTCCCCGCCCAGTTGCGACCAAGCTTTGGGGACCCTGGGCTGGCTGGAGGAGGGAGGGCCTCGGAGGGGATGGGGAGCCAGGGGTTGTGGTAGGAGCCGGTGACGAGAGCAACGCATGACTGCTGTGTTTGTAGGTGGGAGACCTGCCTCCAGCGGTCATCCCGGTGCACATGGCGGTGGTGGGCTGCCCCATCAGCTTCCACAGGACCGCCCACTACACCACTAACCAGATCCAGAAGGAGCCTGTTGTCAGGTATCCCTGCCTCGCCCCCGCCCGCCTCCTGCTCTAACCCTTGAAACCCTCTGGCCTCCACCCCGGGCTGCCCACTCCAGCTCATTGCTGTCCCGCTGGCCCAGGGCCACTTGGTGCCACCCAGCTCGAAAGCCCCAAGCCAGGGCTACCCCAGAGGAGAGAGGCCTCAGGGGGCACAGCCGTGATCTGCACATCTCCGAGGGCTTTGCGGGGACAGAAGTACCGAGTAGTCACTTGTGGTCCGAGGTCAGGGCCGGACTTGGGACCCCTCACTCCAACTGCGTTGGGGTCTGTGTGGTTGGTCAGTGCGGTTGCAGAGTGGGTGGGGTTTACCGGTGAGCAGTCCTGGGTCATGGTTCACCGGGCACCGCGTGGGGAGGGCCTCCAGCCCTGGGGCTCGGTTACTCTGGGCCGAAGACAGACCGCTATGGGGCCTCCTGCCTGCCTGAGCCCCGGCCCTCCTCTCTCAGGAGAGCTGGCCTGCGGGGTGTGTGCTGGCTGTGGCCCTGCTGACCCTCGTCTCCTGTCTCCAGGTTCGGCACCCAGGCCTCTGGAGGAGATACAGTCACCCGGATCCTTCGCCTGAGTAATTCCAGCCCCTATGGTGAGATGCTCGTGAGAGAAATCGGGGCTCTTGCTGCAGGCTCTGCCGTGTGGTGGGCCAGGCTGGGAGGGAAGATTGGGGTGGGGGAAGCTGATGGCCCACGACCTGGAGCCAAGTGGGCTGGGGTATGGAGGGAGGCCCCCAAGGGCCAAGGTCAGGACTGGCCAAGCCAGTCTTGGGTTGTCAGAGCCACTTCCACCCGAGAAGACAGGACTTACCCTTGCCTGGGGTCTCCCAGTGTCCATGGGCCACAGATGCCCTCCCCTGGTTGGGTTCACTTTGCATAGGGACAGGCACTTGTAGGGGACACCTTTTCTCTTCCCTTCAGCCAGCAGCCCCTGAGCTATTTGCCAGGTGCTGTGCAAGGAGCTGGGGATACAGGGGCAACAGGACAGCAGGGGCTGTGCCTGATGGGCAGGACGGACGTGACCATGGGCTGCCAGCGTAGAGTGCACTGAGTGCAACTATGGGGGCGGCCAGAGTGCTGGGGGTCTGTGTCAAGGGCCATCAGGCTGAGGCCAGGAGGAGAGCGACCCAGCTGGGCCTGAGGGAGCGTATGGGCCACAGGAAGAGCCAGGGCCAGCTGAGAACCAGAGTCTCCTGGGGATTATTTAAAGCACCTTGAGGCTGGGCCACCCCAGACCAAGTGAACCACAGTCTCTAGTGGCAGGGCCTGGGCACTGTAGTTTTTAAGCTCCTCGGGGACTCAAGAGAACATCCTGTTGGTGGAAGAGAGTGGCCACTCTGTGACCTTGCTTGTTTTTGTCCACTGGATCTGTGCATTTGGGGTGCATTGGACCACTCTAATCATATCTTAATCAAGTTCTTCTGGCGTTTGTAGTTTTGCTGTGTTTTTAGCTTCTGTATTGTTAGATGCACTTGACAGCTAACGAGGCCTCTTATCACCCTGTAACCTTCCTCTTTGGCCCCTTCAGTGCTTAAATCCCACCTCGCCGAAGAGCAGCATTGCTCCCGCTGGTTGTATACTGGCATTTGCCTGGTATGTCTTTGCCCATCCCTCTGTTTTCACCTTTTATGACTTTGATGTGTGTTTCTTTGTAAACAGCCGAGCGCTGAGCTTTAGAAAACCTAATCTATGTATTTCTTCTTATTTTATGATTTATTTCACTGTTATTTTTCTACTTTCTTCGTTTTGCTTTTGGTGACTTCCGTTTTCCCTTTGTTTGATTTGGGATTTCTCTTCTACTTTCCTGGTTACCGTTGCTTCCTTGGGGCTCATCATCACATGCACATTTCTCCGTACCTGAAAGTGAGATTGTCCTCTGCACTTGAGAGTATGGAAGCCACTGGTGGCCTTGGTGAGAGTGATTCCGTGCGTGAAAGAGGCAGATACCAGGTAGTAACCCTAGGGACTACAAGTTCAGGGACCTTGCGTGGGCATGTCTTCGCCAGGCATTCATTCCCCAGGGGCGAGCCATGAATCCGAGGTGAGCTGGGAGTGGGCGGAGGCGCTCATGGGTTGTTTATCCTCCAAGCTTGCTGTGGAGAGGAGAGGTGGTACTGGAAAGGTCTGGCAGAGGGAAGCTTGTTTAAGTGCTGTGGGGAAGCAGCCAGGAGAGAGGGGAGATGGGACACATCTGGCCCCTGAGAAGAGGGGTGTAGGGATGGGGTAGATGCAGATAGATGGGGGGCTCCGGGCAGGACTTTTTTCTGGGAGGTGAGGTGGGACCACCCACTGAGTGCCAGAGGAGACCAGGGAAGACAGTGTTGTGGTGCAGGTAGGCAGGGACGGCTGAGCAGGAAACAGTGATGGGCAGAGTGGGGGCACAGTTTAGGTTGGTGACATATTTATGGGAGTGGCACGTTGTTTAGAACGCGGGGGACTTGCTCACTGGGGCCTAGATGGTCGGTTCCGTTCCCCCAGGGTTAGGTTTTTGCCCAGTGGGTACAAAGATGGGGGCAAAGAGAGAGATGAGAATCCTGGCCAGACAGTTGCCAGTGGCAGCCCCCAGAGACTCGCCTGGCTGGGGAAGGAAGTGAAAGCAGGCAGGCGCTAAAGGATGGAGGAGGGGAGGAGGCAGGGGACACGGGGAGTGAAGGGCCCAGGGGTCAGCAAAAAGGCCAGAAGGAAAGGAGGGTGTGGGGAGAGCACACAGGGAGCCGGATTTCTGCATCTGGACATGAAACCTGGTCTTGTGATCCAGAGGGCAAGGGCTGATGGAGCCGATGGCATAAGCCTGTAGACTCTCCTAAAACAAGAATTGCCTGCAAGTGACATTGGGGAGCCAGGCCCCCTCCACCCTGAGTGTGGGAGACCCGGCAGCCTCCGGGGGCTGCAGGGAGTGGGGGGGGGGGCCCAGGGAAGAGTCTGCTCCTTCCTTATCCCTCGCCTCTCTCCCCCATGTCTGCCCCAGACATCCGCCTGGACTGGGAGACCTACGTTCCAGAGGCCAGGGAGGACCGGCTGCTGGAGCTGCTGGTGTCCTATGGGCCACCCTTCCCGCTGCGGGACCGAGCTGGGAACGGCCTCCTGTGCCCTGAGACCAGCAGCTCCTTCTGGTCCCCAAGTCCCTCTGACGTGTCCAAGTCCAGCCGTGAAGCTGCCCAGTCTGTGAGCAGGGGTGGCGGGAGGGCTGCCGGGCTGTGGCCAGTGGGCCTCGAGCCTGCGTGAGCCTCAGCGACTCCCGGACCACAGGCTGAGGGCGGCTCCAGTGCCGGCGCCTCCCAGGAAATCATCTCGGTCACCCTGCAGGGACGTGAGGGGGTGCCCTCTGACGAGCCGTTCTCCATCAGCCCCAAGCAGGTGGTGAGTTGGGGTGGGGCCAGGAGCTCTGGGCGGGGGTGGGGGGCGGGGGGGGCGGGGCGGGGGGTGTCCCCCTGGCCGGGAGGGACAGGCGGCGCTGAGGCTGCTGTGTGCGTCTGCCAGGTGGTCCCCGCAGGGGGCAGCAGCACCATCCGCATCTCCTTCACACCCGTGGTCCTGGGCCCCGACGTCCTGCACAAGGTGGAGTGTACTGGCTCCGCCCTGGGCTCCATGAGCTTGGATGACGAGGTGAGCGCTCCTGGCCTGGGGAGGGCCCCCACCACTGCCTCTCCCTGGGGCAGCTCGCCCGCTGCCTGCTCAGCTCGGGCGCCCGTGATCGGGCTTGTGCTCGGCAGGTGGAGAGGGAGCTTCCGGGGAGGAGGCGCCGCCTGCCGGGCTCGGCTGTGGGACCCGTGAGGCTGCACCTGCAAGGCTACGTGAGGCCCGCGCAGTGAGTCGGCTGGGCTGCCTGGCCTCCCTGCGGCCCGCTGTGGGGGTCAGCCTTCCCTGGCACTGCTGGGGACCAGACAGGGTCCTGGGAGCAAGAGGATGGGGACGGGAGGGAGAAGCTGGCGGGTGAGCCCAGGGAAAGGCCGGCCAGGGTCAGCTGGGCCCCAGAAGCCCAACCGTGCCTGTCGCTGGCAGGCTGAGCGTGGAGCTGGACTCCGGCGGCAGCATGGTGTTCTGGCACCAGGCCAGCGACCTCATCCCCGAGCAGCGCTGTGCTGGGGTGAGTGTGCTGCACGCCCCCCCCCCAACCGGCCCTCCCGAGCTACCTGGTCCTCAGACGTCTCCCGCGGCCCCCTGTGGGGCACAGGCCTGACAGTCCGGGTCCCCTCCCCCGGGACCCCCCACCCCCCACCCGAGTCAGAGGTTCCGGAGGGCAGAATTGAGTCCCCTCCCCGACCTCTGTGGCCGCCCAGGTGCTGAGTGAGCTGGTGACCACCCACCACCTGAAGCTGACCAACACCACGGACATCCCACACTACTTCCGGCTCCTGGTCTCCAGGCCCTTCTCTGTTTCTCAAGATGGAGTGAGCCGCAGCCACAGGGCTCCCGGTCCCAGCTGGAAGCAGGAGTGCAAGGAGGGGACAGCAGCAGCCGGCAAGCAGCTGGTACTCTACCCACAGGAGAACATGCTGGTCAGTGGGAGCTTCTGTGGTCCCTGCCTCCAGTGGGCACACTCACCTGGGCTGGGGCTCACCCTCCTCTCACGTTTGCGCATGCAGCACCCTCCAGGTCGGGACATAGACACAGACAGTGGTGTCCACACACGAACCACACGCTTGGCCCCGCCGTGCGCTGTGCGCTCAGGGGCGGACACCCATCACACGCACCATGTCCAGCAAACCCCTCCGCACAGGCCCTCCACGCGCAGGAACGCCCAGACCTATCAGTGTGGACACTCGCGAGTTCCCTCCACCAGTGTCCTGGTCCTGTGAGCACCTCCACGCGGCACAGACCCCCCTTCTTGTGTGCCCTCACGCAGGGTTTCATCACCATCTTTCCATAAACATAAGGCACACCAGAAACACAGTTCCCCAGGCCCCACTGCCAGAGATGAGAAGATCTGGGCTGAGGCCCAGGAACACGTTTCCCTAACAGGTGCCTTTGATGAATCTGTGGATCTGGGTCCACAGACCTGGGTTGGGGAGCCCCGTGTACAAGCCCCATCCTGTTAGGCCCAAGTTACACCCTGGACCCCAGATACCCACTCATGCTCCCCCAGCCCCCTCCCCACAGCCTCCAGGGTGGCCCCTGAGGAAGGCAAAGCTGACTGCACATCCTCTGCTTAAAACCCGGCAGGGGCTCCTCACTGCCCCCAGAACAAAGACACAGGCCTGACTTGGGCCTACGGGCCTGCCCGCAGCCCTGGTCACGCGAGTGGAGCCGCCCAATCCTCCGGCCTCTCAGCTCCCGAGGGCCGCTCAGCCCTGTCCCCGGTACTGACAGCTGTTGGGCGGGGAACAGGGCACAGGGTGAGGAGTGAATGCACCAGGCAGGGTCCGCAGGAGGGAAGGATGGAGCTCTGGGCGGGGAGGCTGCCGCCCACCTCCAGCAGTCTGAGGTGACGGCTTGTCCACATCTGCTCAGGTGAATGTGTCCTTTTCCCTCTCCCTGGAGCTGCTCTCCTATCAGAAGCTCCCGGCTGACCAGATGTTGTCTGGAGTGGACATTCAGCAGAGCGCGAGTGGAGAGAAAAAGATGGTCTTCACTCAGAATCTGCTTCTGGAATACAGCAACCAGACCACTCAGGTGAGTCCCAGGCCTGCCTCATGTGTTCAGGTGGGGTCAGAGGAGGACAAACCCCAGTTGTCTCCCCTGGAAGAGGCCTGGCACGTGGAGAGATGAGGGTCATCCATCCTTACCTGTCTTAGGAGCTCAGAGCGAGGTGGGGTGCTGTAGGGTGCAAAATCAGGGAAGGCTTCCTGGAGGAGGAGGTGGCATGCGAAGCCTGCATGCTGTTTAACAGAGAGAGAAGGGAAACCAGGCCGAGGGAATGGCCTGATGGGTGGGGACTGAGCAGCTGAGGGACGCCTCCTGGGCTCGTGCGGGACTGCGAGCACCAGGTGAGAATACCACGGGCCTCGTTCTGGTTCTGTGGACTGTGACAGCTCCACACCACAGCCCCTCCTGCCCTGAGTTGGAGAGGCCAAGGGAAAAGGTTAGATGGCCCAGGGCCCAAGGGGAGCAGAGGGCTAGACGAGAGGGGAGAGGAAGGCAGTAGGGCGGCCCGACCAGGGAGCAGAAACCACAGAGCTGGATCCAGGGCAGGGGTGGCAGGGGAGTCAGAGGGGAGCAGATGGCGCCTTCCTGGCCCTTTTCCTGCCCAGAATCCCACCAGCATTCCCCGGCTTTAGATGACAGCGCTGGCCCCCTTCCACCAGCTGTGGTGCTGCCTGTACGTCCCTCAGAAGCTGCAGTACTTGGGGTCGGCAGGGCCCCTGTGTCCCTGGGTCAGAGCCCAGTGGGAGTGGGTAAGGTCACCCAGTCCCCACCTAGTTAAAGGTTCTGTCCCCCGCAAGGTGGTGCCCCTGCGGGCCGTCGTGGCCGTGCCCGAGCTGCAGCTCTCCACCAGCTGGGTGGACTTCGGGACCTGCTTCGTGAACCAGGGCCGCGTCCGGGAGGTCTACCTGATGAACCTGAGCGGCTCCCGGAGCTACTGGGCCGTGTTGACAGGTGTGCCGTGCCCTCCTCCCTGCTCCCCCGTGCAGCTGGGCCGAGACCCCCAAGAAGGGGCCTGCGTGCCCTGTCCCTGCAGGCTGGCTCCCCAGGGTTGGGCCCACCTGAGAATTCCTGCAGAGGTGGGCAGGAGCAGAGGCGCACCCCCAAGATGCGGGCAGGGGGCCGAGCGTGGAGCTGGCTGCGCTCCTGCATGTCCCCTTCCCCTCACGCAGGCCAGCAGGAGCCAGACAAGGATCCTGTTGCCTTCAGGGTCTCCCCAAGCAGCGGGCTGCTGGAGGCACGACCGGTCAACGCGCCCCCCACCTCCGTCCCCCTCCAGGTTTCCTTCACCGCCAGGTACGGCCCTCCCAGCCTTGCTGGCGCTGCCTCTGGAGCCCTGGCCCAGGGCCCCCAACTCATCTCCGCCCCTGCTCCCCACAGGAGCTGTGAGCTGTACGAGTCCACGCTGGTGGTGGAAGGCGTGCTCGGTGAGAAATCCGGCACCCTGCGGCTCCGGGGCCGAGGCTCGTATGACGAGAGATATGCAGCACCCTACTAGCTCTGAGCCTCTGCCCTCAACCCCCAATACTGGAAATAAACACGGCCCAGAGCTATGGAGCAGGTTTACTGGGCAAAGGCACCTACTGGAGGACCTCTGAATAGCTCCTGGGATGGAGGGACCCCCCCCCCCCCCGCAACCTGCCCCACCACTTCCAGGCCCTGCACCCTGTGTCCTCAGAGCTAATACAAAGGGTCGGCCACGCCCCTGTGGAGACCAGAGCAGTTAAAAGAGTCACTATTCAGATTCAGCAGAGGCAGGACTAGCATACCAAGAACTGGCTCTTTCTTGGGGGAAAAAACCACAGCCACGGAGAGAAGGTAATGCGTTTACTATGTTTACTGCACTCCGCATCCACAGGCCCCTTCCCCCAGGAATCACACGGTGGCCTTGCAGGCTGCGTGAGCCAGGCCAACTTTGCCTGTCTCAGCTAGAGGGGCCCGACAGACGGCAGCCCGATACCTCACCCGCTCCCGTACTGTCTCATCAGTGTTCACATTTGCCAGCTCAGCTGAAGTGCCTTGACTTGCCACTGCCACCAGTGCTGGGACTCCCCAGGTGTCACGTCTGTAGCGCTACTGCCAGAGCACTGGGCTGGGCCTCTTTCAGTTTCCAGGGTATTCGAAGACGGCGGCGGCTCCCATGCCGGTCCCGATGCACATGGACACCACCCCATACGCCCTGTGGAAGCAAAATGTGCTGGTTGGGTGAAGGCACAAAGGGCAGAAGCCCAGCCACCAAGCTCTCCCCGGACCAGGCTGAGCTGGGTGGACCAAGGCCTTCACGGGCACAGGACGCCAGACCTCGGGGAACGTGGTTCCCGGCCTGCCCGCCGAGGGGCGCGCACACGGTGGCCGATGCCTGCCGCAGGCCAGGGGCCTGTCTCCTCGGCTCGGAGTGTGTGGGGGGCGGGGGCGCGTACACCTCCCCCAATCAGGCGCACCAGCTGGGCCCCCCCCGACCCCCACGGGGACCGGCCTTACCGCCTCCCGCGGCGCTTCAGCTCGTTGAGCAGCGTGATGACCTGTCGTGCCCCAGTGCAGCCCAGCGGGTGGCCCAAGGCCACCGCACCCCCCAGAGGGTTCACCTTCTCAGGGGGCAGTTGCAGCTTCTCCACACAGTAGACGACCTGGAGGGAGGCTGAGCATCAGTGTAGCTCCCTCCCCAGTCCCCCGCACCACCCTCCCGCTGCCTCCAACTGGGCGGCCCAGGCAACAATGCAAAACAGGCTCACCTGACTTGCGAAGGCCTCATTGATCTCAAAGATGTCCACGTCCTCCACCGTCAACCCTGCAGGCAAGCGGAAAAGACCTGAGCTGACCCAGCGGCCCCTTAGCAGGCTTCTCAGACTCCCTGGGGCCCTACGCCATCCATGGCCTGGAGGCTGGGCTGCCCGGTGTGTCTGCCTCTGTTCCAGATGGGTGAGCGGGTCCCAGGTGTGGGGTCAGGAAGGGGTCAGGGTGCCCCACCTTCACTCTGCGGCACCCGCAGGCCCACCCCGGGCACCCGCCTCTGGCAACAGCACGAGAGGCAGGGGCTGGATCCAAACCTAGGGTGTGAAGGAGCCATCTTACCTGCTTTTTGCAAAGCTACAGGGATGGCATAGGCAGGTCCAACGCCCATGATGTCAGGCGGGACCCCAACCACTGCGTAGGACCTCAGGACCCCAAGGATGGGAAGGCCCAACTCTTCTGCCTTGGACCTCCTGGCCAGCAGGATGGCAGCTGCCCCGTCACTCACCTGGCTAGAGTTTCCTAGAGGCAAACCACAGGGTTAAGGAGGCCTCGGGGCAGCTCCGAGGAGGTCCAGACCTTCCATATCCACCCTGCCCGGTGGCTCCAGGCTCCCAGAGGAGAACACCCGGCACGGAAGCAGCCCCCTCCTCACCCCACCCCCAGCCCAGTCTCACCAGCTGTGGTAGAGCCCCCCTTCTTGAAGGCAGGCTTCAGTTTGGCCAGGCCCTCCAGGGTGGTGTCGGGGCGGATGCCCTCATCGTGGGCCACGGTGACACTTCTCTCAGTGCCCTTGTCATCACGGACCGTGGTGGTCACAGGCACAATCTCAGCTTGGAAACAGCCCTTGCTCTGGGCTCTGGCTGCCCTGCCAGCACCGTGGACAGCCAGGCTCAGGTTTCCATGGGGTTACCTTCCTTCCTGGGGTCCCTCCCTGAGGCCTCCGCCTCCTGCCCTGCCCTCTGGGACAGACATGCAAGCTCAGACTGCTACATGCGGGGTCACACTCACCTCGGGGGCAGTGCACAGGGTCCCCTACTACCCCACCTGCCCTGGGACTGGGAAGCCCAGGGCTTTACAGGGACTTCTTGGCCATCAGCCTTAGATCTTCAGATCCTGGCTTATCCCAACCTCAAAGGGGAGGGGGAAGTTTGGAAGTGGCGGCTCTCCTTTGAGACCTTCACCCAAGAGGGACTAAGTCAAACTGAGGCTGGAGCCCCAGGAATATTTGTGCTGGGTTCTGCCAGCTTTTCTGTTCCCTCCCGTCGCTCAATTCCATCCATTCCCCATGTTTCCACGTGATTAAAATGACATATACTACCCTGAATATATCTATGCAAAATTTGCATGAGTGACACTTACGATTAACACAGACTTGTTAGTGAAATAAAATCTTTTAAATGTCAAAATAAAATAAAATGCCATATACCAAACTACCGGACGAATCTTTGTATTTAAACAGTGTAAAAGCACAGGGCATTTTAGGGTGGTCCTTGCAATCATGCAAAATGTAAGGGCCCACAGGCATTCCCATGGGGAGGAAGCCACGGCTTTCACCAAATTCTCAAATGGTTACTTGCACCCAAGTGGCTAAGAACCACTGCCTCAGTGTCCCCAGCCCCTGCCTCAGGATGCTACCCCAGACTCAGGGATGCCAGGGTCCCCGGCAGCACTGGCTCCACCCTCCAGGCTATCCAGAGAAGCCTGTGGTTACCATGTCTAATCACCAAACCACAGCCAACTAGAGAAGAGCCCTGGCCCTCCTTACACTCTCAATAAATGGATGGGGAAACCGAGGCCAAGCTACGGAAAGACACTCAGGGTAAACAGACTGTAACGGGACACAGTGCTAACTGCACAGTGGCTCCCCCACCTCCCCCTTCTGGGAGGTAGAGGCTTAGAAACCAGTGGTAGCCTAAGGGCAGCTCCACCTGAGATCACTTAGGACAGCCTCCAAACCTCACTCTCCAGCCCCTTAAGCATCTCACCCCAAATAGCACTCACTTTTGCTGGGAAGCCAGTGCAAAGGTATCCTGCTTCTCCCGCGAAATGCCAAATCGCTCGGCTACGTTCTCTGAGGTTATCCTAGAACACAGACAACAACAGTGAGCGTGGAGCCAGGCAGCCTGGGGACGGGCCCCAGGGCTGCAGGCAGGAGAACCGGAGGGCCTGTCTGTGCCACAGTGACAGTAGTGATGACTCAGGGCGGAGCACAGGCAGGGAGTCAGTGACGCTGGCCAGACTCTAAGACGCCTGTTCACCAGAGACCAGCACACAGGAGGGCGTGGGTAGGGCACTAACTGGCTTGGCCAGCTTCTCCTGTGCCTCAATGAAAAGTGCTTTACCGTGGGAGAGGAGTCCCCCTCTGGGAAGGCCACACCCAGCTTTCTGCTCCCCATAGCTGGAGCCTCCCCTCATCCTGGGAGCCCAGAGCCACAGAGGGGCCTTTGGCCGGGGCTTCTGGCTTTACAGGCTTCCCTCGGAGATGGTCCCTGGATGTGGAGGCAGCCGCACATCCCCTCACACGTCCAGCGGAGCCACGACTCCCTGCCCATGGACCCCGGGGGTGGCTCTGGATGCCTTTGATGCTGCACTGACAGGGCCCAAGGGCCCTCGCCAGCATGGCCGGTGAGCAAAAGCCTCCCGCCTCCTCAACTTTCTAGACCTCCAAGGCTTTAGGGTGCAGCTGCCATCATGCCTTGTGTGACTGAGCCCCTCAGGGTGGGAGTGACAGGCTGGGCCATGCTTGGAAACCCAGAGGCACAGAGCGGACTGGGGGCCTCAGGACACGGAAGTCAGGGCCAGCACTAAGTCCCATGCCCAGAGTCCCTGCAGAGCAGACCAGGGCCGAAGGCGGGAGGCCACAAGATAATCCAAGTTCCTGCACCCCTGCTCCGGGCCAGGCAGGGAGCTGAGCGGGGACAGGCACATGGAGCCACGGTGGGCGCTCACCCCATAGGAATCAGGCAATCTCTGGCCTTCTCCTTCTCCACCAAGCGAGAGGTAACATTTCCAGGGTTCCCTCTGTCTGCCAGGGACATGGACTCCACCCTGAAGAGGAGGTGATCATCAGCGGGACTCCCCACGGAGAGCTCTGCGTCTGGCAAGTGCTGGGAAATGGCCAGGGAGCTCAAGGCAGAGCACTGGCCGGCAGCACAGAGCTGGGGGTGCAGGGCTGCTGAGCCCCAGCCGCACCCTCGCCCCCACCGCTGCACAGTCCACATGCCTGGGCAGGGCCTCACTTCCCAGCACAATTGGTCCTGCAGCCAGTCCCAAGGAAGGCAGCCTAGTGTTGGCCACCGTGGGAGAAACACATCTAAGGAGCCCGGGCCCTGCCCTCAGGGGCCACAAATTCAGCGGAGAGAAGAGACAAATGTTTCAAAAGCTGCACATCAAAGAGCAAGCCGACCTGCATAGACCAGGAGGTGCTAGGAGCCCAGGGAAACACGAGCGATCTCAGTTTAGTGTGGTCAAAAGGGCTTCCAGGAGGCGGCAGGATACAAGGCCTCAAAGGATGACAACACATAACCTTGACTGCACGCTTTTCATGCGCCCAGCGCTACTGTAAAAATCTTTTCTGGGAATTCCCTGGCCGTCCAGCGGTTAAGACCGCGCTTCCACCGCAGTGGGCACAAGTTCGATCCCTGGTCGGGGAACTAAGGTCCCGCACGCCCTGCAGTGTGGCCACCCTGCCCCCGCAAAAAAAAAAAAAAAAAAAAAAAGTCTTTTCAGGTATAAGAGCACTTTGAACAGTGTCAGGGTCAGAGAAGCTGAGTTAACTTGTCCATGGTCACTCAGCCAGGATCCAAATTTAGGTAGTCTGGCTTCAGAGCCCACTGCCACCTAGGATATCCTGGGCTACTCATCACGATCACAGTCTACGGGGAACAGTCAGCCTGTGACATGGGGGAATGTCCTGGCCCCAAATCCTTAATACCCTAGTAACACAGTCTTTTAATTTGCTTGGGGACTCAGATACCCTCTAAGAAACACATGAAGGCTCCGACCTTCTCCTCAGGTCACCCACACCCCCGTCCCTCCTCCAGTAAGATAGAAACCAGAGGGCAGCCTGGGCAGTGGCCTTTGCCCGGCCAAAGTCCCTGCAGTTTGGTCTTTGTGTTTATCTACAACTGCAGACACAGGGCAGTACAGCAAGTGCCAACTGGCACAGCTCTGAGACGGCCCAGCAGGGCTCCAATCGAGAAATGCTATGGAGAGGAACTGAGAGGCAGAGGGCGCACATCAGGATCCTGGGGCTGCTGGCCTCCCCGAGGCTGCCAGCACCCGACGCCCACCCCAGCCTACCCCTCCCTGGGCTCCACACGCTGCAGCTAAAAACGGAGTCACAGCTGACGGGGACAAAACCACCACAGATCTGACCGTGTCCCTCAGAACCCAGGAGGCAGCTGGAAGTTTCCACCTTGGTCAGGGTGGGGGACAGCCAGCCTGTGAAATGAACAAGCTAGTTCTACAGCAGGCAGCTGTCCCTGGCTCTAGGGAAGCGAAACTGCTCTTTCTCTCAGCAGCCATCATGAATCAACAAGGGCCACAGACAGAAACCCAGGGCCGTATTTCCTCACAATGCTTGCCCACATTTCCAGCCCGACAGATTTCCAAGAAAGAAAGCTCTTCAAAGCCCACTTCCTCTGGTGCTGAGAGATGTGAGCGGTTCCCAAGCAGCCAGAGCTGGGGACCACTTCTAAGTGCCTGCAAGGGCCAGGGGAGAATTCTAAAATCATGGCCTCTGGGAACTCAGGAGGTGAACATTAGTTTCACTGGTACAAGTCAGTTAATAAGCTCCAGCAGGAAAAAATTCTTACCCACAAGCCATGCCAATGTCATAAGACCCATTTCTGATGCCACCTGCAACAAAAGCATTTCATAAACATCCTTCCCCAGAGTCCATCTGTCCTGGGAACAGGGGAGCCTCTTCCCCACCTGGTCTCTAAGTGGGACTCAGCCCCAGCCTCAGAGATAGAAGACCCAGGAGTGTCCAGAAAAGGCTGAGGGTGCAGTGAGGGGCTCTCCTCCAGGCTTTCTGAGATTACGGTCCTGTCAGAAATCCTTACTGCTTGCCCAGCAGACAGTGACTCTGACGACCCAAACCCGAGGAGCCAGGAACAAGGCCAGGCCGCGGCACTGGGTGCCCACCCAGTCAGAACTTACCAGCTATGTTGGCCACCGCCTGGAGCCCTGACGAACACTGTCTATTGACAGCTGACAAAGGCACGGTCTCTGGGATGTCACTGAAACAGAAAGTGAGAACAGAGTCAGCCCCCTCTCCCCTGCCAGGCTCTCAGGGAAAGCAGGCCTGTGCTCCTGGCCAACATGACTGCCCCTTCAGGAGACAGAAAGCCCAGGGGAACAAACCCAGCAGCCCTGCCCCTACTCCAGGCCTGACCTACACTGGGCAAACCCCATCTCTGCAGGTGCTTGCTCCCCAGTGCCCCACAATCACATGCCCTTCCACCCTGTGATTCTCCTCATCCAAGGCCAAGCACAGCGCAAACACAAGAGAAGGCTGGCTGGGCCACAGGGGTCCTTCTTTCTCTTCCTTTGAAGATTCAAAAATTAAAACTGTATATCCCTGTTTCCCATGAAGAATAGAGAAGAGGGCCTGTGGCCAAGACAGAGAACCAGTGCAAAATAAATGTCTGAAGTACGACAGATGGCCAACAGGCACGTGAAAAGATGTTCAACGTCGCTAATTCTTAGAGAAATGCAAGTCAAAACTACAATGAGGTATCATCTCACACCAGTCAGAATGGCCATCAAAAAGTCTACAAATAATAAATGCTGGAGAGGGTGTGGAGAAAAGGGAACCTTCCTATACTGTTGGGGGAATGTAAATTGATACAGCCACTACGGAGAACAATATGCAGGTTCCTTAAAAAACTAAAAATAGTGTTGCCTTATGATCCAGCAGTCCCACTCCTGGGCATAAATCCAGAGAAAACCATAACCCCAACGATCGCTGCAGCACTATTTACAATAGCCAAGACATGGAAGCAACCTAAATGTCCATCAAAAGAGGAATGTGTGAAGAAGATGTGGTACATATATACAACGGAATATTAGCCATAAAAAGAACGAAATAATGCCATTTGCAGAAACATGGATGGACCTACAGATTGTCATACTGAGCGAAGTAAGTCAGACAGGGAAACACAAATATCATATGATATCACTTATATGTGGAATCTAAAATATGACACAAATGAACTTATCTACGAAACAGAAATGGACTCACAGACAGAGAATAGACTTGTTTTTGCCAAGGGGGTTGGGTAGGGGAGAGATGAAGTGGGAGTTTGGGATTAGCAGATGCAAACTATTATATATAGAATGGATAAACAATAAGGTCCTACTGTATAGCTCAGGGAACTATACTCATTATCCTGTGATAATCCATAATGGAAAAAATATATTAAAAAACAATGTATATATATGTATAACCCAATCACTTTGCTGTACAGCAGAAATTAACACATTATAAATCAACTATACCTCAGTTAAAAAAAAAAAAAGAAATGTCTCAAGTATGAGGCTAGAAACCATCCCCACTCCTCAGCCTTACTAGTAACCATGTGGCCTTTATGTTCCCATTGTCTCTGGAAAGGCTGTTCCCAGCTGGACAAAAATCCCTGATGGGTACTAGGTATTCTAACATCCCTTCTTCTGACGGGTTCCCCCAGATTCTCACACTGGTTCCAGCCCTGGAAGCTGGTGAGGCTGCGTCTGCCAGTGTAACCTGTGCTGGCCAAGGGTACAAAGCCCTGGGGAAATCCCCAGACCCATGGACTCAGAACCTCAGGGGTGAAAGCACTTTTGATTCTGTTGATTCTGGCGTGCAGCCAGCGTCAGGAACCTCTGGGCTAGTGCCCAGGCCAGGCTCTGCTGAGACCCCCTTGGGTGGATAGTCTCCTAGGTCCCTGTAGCCTGTTTAACCCTTCCCAGGTCCCCTAACTCCCTACTACCTAGTTACCACCCCTTCACCCAATCCACCAAGTGTTCATTAAACACCTACTTGGTATGAGGCACCACTGGAGGGATGCTGACATGCTTATAATACAGAGCCCTAGAGGATGCCCAACCACACACAGAAAGTGAATTAACTAGCAGAGACTACAATAACAGAGCAAGGTGGCAAATCACATCACAAGGAAACACGTGGCTAGCGACTGGAAAAGAATGGGCCCTCGTTTTAAGCTTGGGAACTCAGAGAAGTCTGGTCAAAATGGTGAAACTGTGTTTGAACAGAGTTTAACTGGGGCAGAGAGGGGAGGTAGGGACAGTACTGCAAGGGGACAGAAAGACCAGCTTAGGGAAGGCAGTGGGCAGACAGGCTGGTTGAAAGAGGAAGCAGCAGGCAGTCAAATCTGGAGCCAAATCGCTGGAATCTTTGAAATCCAGGCTAAGCAGTCTGAACTTCTCCTAGTCTCCACAGGTTTTGTCAGTTTTCCTGTTCCTTCACTAGTTCACGTTCCTGTTGTTTCTTCTCCACGAAGCTGGGAGTACACAGCTCAGTGGCTCTTAAATCGACATGTGAAAATAATTTAAACCTCCAACCTGTCTTAGGACAACAAGTGGTAAAGGGCAATTCACCAGGGCCCCTTCTGGGCTACCCTTCACCCCAAGATTCTGCGCTGTCCCCAAGCCTCTGCTGATGGGCTAGCATTTAAAAAGTTCAAAATCAGGGCTTCCCTGGTGGCGCAGTGGTTGAGAGTCCGCCTGCCGATGCAGGGGACACGGGTTCGTGCCCCGGTCCGGGAGGATCCCACATGCCGCGGAGCAGCTAGGCCCGTGAGCCATGGCCGCTGAGCCTGTGCGTCCGGAGCCTGTGCTCCGCAACGGGAGAGGCCACAACAGTGAGAGGCCCGTGTGCCGCAAAAACAAAAACAAAAAAAAAAAAGCTCAAAATCACTCTTCAGTGTGCCAACCTGCTTATTTACTTGACAAGAGGACAGAGTTCACAAGCAACAAGCTGATTTTGGCTTAGGAAAATCAGGCCACAAGGAACTTTTTGCTCCAGTCCCAAAGGCCGTCTGTCCTGGCTCAGCGCTGGGAAACACACCCTCCCTTCAAAGTAGGGGAAAGGCAGCATGCAGAAAAGCAGGGTGCTGAGGACCCTGGCTGTGTCCAGGTCTGGTGTCCAATCCTGATCTTCTCCCCACAACAGGCTGAGTTCTCTGGGACCTGAGCCCAAGCAAGAGCGTGAATAGCCAACCCAGGGCAAGAACTGGAAAAGTTTACCTCAGAAACTGGGCAATTCGGGCCATTAATGCTCCGGCCCCAGGCTGAAGCACATTTCCTGTGGACAACAAACCTTTATTCAGTGCCAGGCACTAAGGTACAGCTGTGATTAGCAAGAGGGGGGCATTCCAGATCTTCCTTCAGAAACAGTGGAATTTCAAGGTCTGGAGCAGGGGCAGCCAGCTATACAGCAGCTTGTCCTGGCCATACACTAGATCCAGTCCCTGAGAGGCCCAAGCTCCCTTGCCCATGCAACCTGCTTTTCCAAATCAGCACACACTAGGGAGGTCGCCTGCCTTTAAAAGGTTAACATGGAAAGAAGAATGCAGTGCAAAGCTTTAAGTCTGAAGAAGTAGTTCTGTCAGTTAGGAAAGTGTTTTTGAAATGCACACCTTCCCCTAAGTGTCCTCCACCAAGCCCTGCTCGCACTCCAGGGGTGGAACGGTGATCCCCCATCTAGGGCTGACACTTAGGTGATGTGACTCTTACCATATAATGTTATGTTTCCAGGCTAGAGGAGCAGAGTTGGGGAAAAAGGGTTGGACTGACGGTCAAGAGGTCCTGGATTCAGGTCCAAGCTCTGCTGCAAATTCCCCAGGCCTCAGTTTCTCCATCTGCCTCAGTTTCTCCATCTGTAAGTGCGGGGCTGGACTAGATGGGTTTTGATGCTCCAAACTCCCTCTGTTCTACCCTGGCATAGATAGTACGTCAGGATGGGTACAGAACCCTAGCCTCCAGTCTCTTAGGGTGTTCTCAAACTCCTGTGCCAAGACCCTGGCGTTGAAATGTCTGTCACTTGAGATCCCAGCTTTCTATCACACTTAATATGCAGAATGTGCTTGGAGCGGGCACAGAAAATGCCTGGAGGCGGGGGGGGGGGGGGGGGGGTGGAGTCTATAGCCCGAAAAGGACGATTACAGTCAGCTGCGTGAAGTCCATCGACATTCCCCTCAGGGAAAACACCTGGAAAGTGCCTGGTGTTTGAGGAGGGCTTCGGCGTAATGGGAAGGCGAGAACCGAGCGCAGGGCCAGGGTAGTGCACTCACCCACGCAGATATCTCCCAGCTGGGCCGGGCTCAGCTTGACGTCCTGGAGAACCGCGGTCATGACGGCGGAGAGAAGTTCGTCGGGGGTGGTGTCCTGCAGCGGGAAGCGCGCGGCTGGCGGCGATGCTCGGGGTTCCCAAAATCCCAGCTCCCCCAGCCCCACCCCAGAGACACAGAGCGGTCCAACTCGGGCGCGGAGCCACCACCGACGCCGAGGGTTACCGAACAGAGGAGCCAGACGCCAGCCCGCCCCGGGCCGCCATCTCACACCCGGCGCCCGAGCCCAGGGGTCTCACCTTGAAGCCGCCGCGGCCCGACCGGCCAATGGCCGTGCGCCGCCCGTGCACCACCACTACATCCTCCGCCGACTTCCGCGGAGCGCCGCTCCAACACGGCGCGGCCCGCGGCGCCGGCTCCGGGCCCGAAGCGGGCTGGCGGTTCAGGTGACCCAGCACCACCTGCAGCCTCCGCATCGCGTAGCTCGGCAGGGTAAAGCCCGAACCAGCCAGCAGCAGAGAGTAGCAACCAACAGACCAACGCCCGCGCAGGCGCTGAACCTTACCTCTGACCACCCGCTTCCTCTATCCTAAGCCCCGCCCGCAACCCTGCGGGTCTGACTGGCCCTTCCCTCTAAGGTCCCGCCCACCTCCCCGCCTCAGACAACCAGAAGGCGAGTCTGCCTGAGGTCCCGCCCCTGCCGCAAACGGAACCTCCTAAAGTTGAACCCAAGGTCTTTCCACTCAAAGCCCCGCCTACAGTAGCCTCAGGCGGCTGCCAACCAGGAGGTGGGCTTTTCTGAAGCCCCGCCTAGAAATACAGACAGGAAACCTTTCTACTTGCAGCCCCGCCTACTGCCAAACCCGAGGCGGGTCTCCAAGAGCCCCATTGGTATCTTGAAGCAAATTTCACCATTGCCAGGGGTCCCTTTCCCTACAACTCTGCCCTCTGCCCGCCACCAAACAGAAGGCAGGTTCGTCAGGAGTGCCGCCTACAGCTTCTTGTCGGGAAAGAGGGGCCAGCGACTATAATTCCTCTTCCCCTTGCCTATCCTTCTCTGCTGTCTCCCCCAAGCTGGGGGACCTAAATAATTCCGAGATGCCCCAGAGCCTACCCCGACGCCCTTGGGCTCCCCTAGGAAGTCTTTCGAGAAGACTGAGGGAATTTGGGTTTTGAGGTGGCAGGAGAACGGATTGTACAAATGTGCCGGAGATGTGACAAGCCCCCTATCTGGAGAAAGAGTATCATACTTTTTTTTAAAAAAACCAATTTTACAGTCATTTGGGATGATTTGATTAGTGCCCACCTCCCCCACTAGGCTGGGGTTTCCGCCAAGTCAGAGAAGGACTCTGTATCCAGGATGCCTGCAACATACTTGACACTTAATAGGTGATCAATAAATACCTACTGAATGAATGAATGCACCAAAGCTCCCCAGGTCAGGACGATGTCCCCTGCCCCCTAAAAAGCAAGGCCGGGTGCCCGCTTGACTCCCAATGGCAATGTTTTCCCTAGACCCCAGAGGGTAGTACTGGGTTTCTCTCAGACAGGAAGGCCAGGGTGTCCTGTTACCCTCAAACACGGAGGGTGGGGTCGTGCCCCTCACTTTTCAAGGGCAGGGCCGTGGCATGCCTCTGGCTCCAGAAGGCAATATGCCCTTTTCCACCTCCAACTCTGGGTGTACAGCCAGGGATTCCCCATACTCCTAAGGGCAGGATTGTGTGCTCTACCAGAATTAGGGTGGGGGTGTGTGTGGAGGGAGGCAGATCCGATGCCTGCCCCCTTGCCCCTTCCCCGCCATCCTCGAGGGCAGGACCGTATGAACCCCTCAGATCCCTAATGGAAAGGATGTAAGTCCACCAGATGCCAAAGAGCAAGTCACCTCTTTCCTATAACCCAGGAAGGAAGGTCATCGTCCCACTGCCGCACCAGACCCTCCTGGACAGATAGGTGGAGCTCCGTAGACCTTCAAAGGTAGGTTCCCGGTCCCCACACCCCCAGTCCCCTGAGATCCCGAGGGCAGGGGTGGGGCGCCCCCCACTTCCGCACATATACTGGGGCTCCAGATTGTAGGGCGGGGCGTCGCTTCGAAAGAGAAACCGGCGGGGCGGGGCGGGGCCGGGTGGGCGGGGTGGCGGTAGGGTAAGGAGGAAGCACAGACCCACAACGCGCCTTTGCGTGACGGCCCGCCATGGCGGAAGGAGGTCCGGACGCGGGCTCCGCGCCCCCCACCCCTTCCATGTCCTCCCTGCCCCTGGCAGCGCTCAACGTGCGAGTGCGGCGCCGCCTGTCGCTCTTCCTAAACTTGCGGGCGCATGTGGCGGCCGACTGGACCGCGCTGGCGGAGGAGATCGGCTACGAGTACTTGGAGATCCGGCGGCTGGAGACGCATGCCGACCCCACGGGCAGCCTTCTGGACGAGTGGCAGGGACGACCCGGCGCTTCGGTGGGCCGCCTGCTCGAGCTCCTCGGCAAGCTGGGCCGCGACGACTTGCTGATGGAACTGGGACCCAGCATCGGTGAGGACGCCCCCTTCCGGGCCTCATATCCGAGGTGGGGGTGCGGATGAAGGGGCTGACCATAACTGGCCTCAGCATCCGTCCCACCTTTCCTGTCTTGGAGGCGGGGAGAGCGGGGGGGAGGGAGTAGTTTTGGGGTGGCAAGGGGGACACTGGAGGCAACCTGCAGAGGGGGAACCGTGCAAGACCAGTTCCCTCTTTCCATACGTGGGATGATAGGGACTAGAGAAAGAAGGCGAAGGCCGGAAAAGGCACAAGGAAACAGCTTAGACAAAGGCTTTCACATAGGACCAGGAGTCAGAATAGGGGTCCTCTGTGGGGGGCTTGGAATTGCTTCAAGTATGTAGAGCAACCGGCAGGTAAGGGACTGAAAGCTGACAGTCTTTGGAAACTTCAGGTCCCTGGAAAATGCACCCCTTCCTGCCACTTGCTGACCCATACCTGCACAGGCATGGGGACAGTGGCCCACTTGGTTGGGGCTGCTGCCCTCGCTGCACATAATCACCAGGTCTCCTGAGCTCTTCCTACATGCCCTGCTCACATCAGCCGTGGATCCTAAAAGAAGCATACCTTGGATTCTATTCTCGGGAGCCCGGAGCGGGGGGTGGGGGGTGGGGGAGTGGAGGGCAATGGGATAGAGACATAAGCCTGACCTTGATGGCTTCCCTCATGGCCAGAACACCACTGACGTCCCTTTAGGATGACCAGAGCCAGGTGGAAGCTCATCTTTTCAGAGCTGTTGAACTGTGGATGGCACCACTGGGCTAGAGAAGCCCTGGAGGACAACACAGCCAGGGAGGTGGGACAGGGGCTGGATCCTGACCGTGGGTAGAGGCGTGGGGTACCTGCGGGGAGCTGGCCACACCTTGTCTCTTCCCCACAGAGGAGGATTGCCAAAAGTATATTCTGAAGCAGCAGCAGGAGGCATCTGAGAAGCCTTTACAGGTGGACTCTGTAGACAGCAGCATTCCTCGGACGAGAGATCCGGCGGGCATCACCATTTGCGATGACCCCCTGGGTAAGGGCCCAGTACTGCCCCCCTGGGCCATAGGACATTGTGGTGTTAAAAGTATGGATGTTGAAAGCAGATGGACTGTGGCACCTTGGGCAAGTCACTTAATCTCTCTGAGCTTCAGTTTCCTAAGAAATGGGAATAATAAAGTCCTACCTCTGGTTTTGGTATGAGATTTTCATGAAATGATGTGTCTATCTCATCGTCAACCTAGGGTTTGGCCTGGGGTGGTAAGAAGGTGCTCATCTTTCCGCTCCTGGGAAAGGCACTTTCTCTGAGTAGTGTCATCTCAGGATTGTGTAGGGTCCAGGATCACGGGTGCTTAGGCTGGGGGCACCTGGCTGGGCTCCTCCCCAGCCTTCCTGTAGGGCTCTGACCATCACCCTTGTGCTTTGCACCCAGGGCAAATGCCTGAGTGTTTTGACGCCTTCATCTGCTACTGCCCCAGCGATATCCAGTTTGTACAGGAGATGATCCGGGAGCTGGAACAGACAAACCATCGGCTGAAGTTGTGTGTGTCTGACCGCGACGTCCTGCCTGGCACCTGCATCTGGTCCATTGCCAGTGAACTCATTGAAAAGAGGTTGGCTAGGTGGCCAGGGGGCAAGTGGGTGGTTGTACAAAGCCCTGCCAGGGATCCCAATGCTGGGATCCTCCCAGTTGGACCCTGTCTAGCCTGGGCACAGTGGGCTCCTCCCAAGGCTGTCCCCTGGGGGTATGCTGAACTAGGTCACCACGGTGCCTATAGCCTGCCCACTCTCCCTTAGGTGCCGTCGGATGGTGGTGGTTGTCTCTGATGATTACTTGCAAAGCAAGGAATGTGACTTCCAGACTAAGTTTGCACTCAGCCTCTCTCCAGGTAAGCTCAGCCCTGCCTTTGCCACAGAGAAGTGGGCGGGGCCTCAAGATGCCAGCCTTCCCTCACCATCGGCCACGGGTAGAGCATCAAGGAACTTGGGCAGGTCTCTGCACATAAGTGTGCATGCACATGAGTGCCCTTTGTGTGGCTGAATATGTACCAGGGGTGCTTAGTTGGGAGAGGGATGTTGTTAACCCCTGGACTGAGGATTGGTCCCACCCCACTGTGAGAGCCTGGTGCCAGCTCTGTACCCTTTGGCTTGCAGGTGCCCATCAGAAGCGACTGATCCCCATCAAGTACAAGTCAATGAAGAAAGAGTTCCCCAGCATCCTGCGGTTCATCACTATCTGCGACTACACCAACCCCTGCACCAAGTCCTGGTTCTGGACTCGCCTCGCCAAGGCCCTGTCCCTGCCCTGAACTGCCCTGAGTCCCTGGGTGTGTGCATCTATCTGCCTGTACATGTACTTCTACCCCTGCCTCCGCCTGCACTTGTATGGGGAATCTGTGCTCCACTGGCCTCTTGATTCCTGGACATGCCAACTCCACAGACACAGCTGCAGCCATTGTACATATCTGGACATCACATCTCATGTCCTGCATAGAACATGTGGCTGCAAGTGGCATGCCCACTTGCTGTTATCAGCCAGGACAGTAAAAACCAGAGCCAGCTGGGACTAAGAGGAAGACCAGAAGAGCCAGCTCTGACCCATCCACACATCTTAGGCCTCAGTTTCTCCACCTGAGAACTAAGTAGGGTGAGGAGAACAGGCAGTAGCTGTGTTCGAATGATTGTGGGAAACGGTGAAGCACTGTTCTGAGTCTCCTGGGGACAGGAGACAAATCTTGGCTGAGAGAGAGCTAGCTGCCTGGGCAACGTGCTGGCCACTGCTGGGACCATGGCACTGCTGGGGCAGCTGCTTCCACAATGGTGCCTACGGATGCTTTGGGGCCCTGTTGCCCCACCTCACATCCCACTTCCTCCTGCCCCGGGGACAAATGAGGAAGCAGCCTGGCCTAGCATAGGGAGGTCCTACATTGAGCCTGATTCCCCAAGAGTCCACCTCTCATCTGCCTCTTTGACTCCTCCCAGCCTCTGCACTGTGATAAGTCCCCAAGAGACTGGCCTGAGTGTCTGGGGCTGCTTTTCACTTCCACCTATTGAGTGCCTGTGGTCCTGCTCTCAGCTCTGCCCTGCATGAGATGGGATCCCGTCTTCTGGCATCTCCATCAAGTTTGGGTTCTGGAGCTAGGTCACCATGGTGGTGTGAGCAGGAAGCCTTCCTCCCTGGGCCACCCACAGAGAACTTTCCCACCAATCTTTTGTACTTAATTGCCTTACAAAGTTGTTTGCTGGGACTAGTTTACAAACAGTGACCACACAAGAGCCTCTTGCCCCAAAGCTTGTAGGCACATGGACACATAGAAGCTCACACACAGAGACACATACATACATGCACGGGCACCCTCATGCACACACATACAGGCATCTTCATGCACACATTTCCCTGGATACAGCTGCCAGGAACAGCTGGGTGGGACAGTCCCACCACAGAGGGGGCCTAACCCTGGACTAAGATGGGACAATCTTGTATTCTTTTTGTTTCCCTCTTCATTGGAACCAGACTCTGGAAAGGACCCATTATGCCAGCATTTACGCCTTCAGTGAAGCACAGAGCGAGGGAAGAGCTGCTTGAACTCACAGAGCAAGTTAGTTGTGACAGCTGTTTTTCCCTCCTTGGGGGATTTGTACGTTGGTTTCCCTTAAGCTCTCCTTCAAGGAGAAAATGTCATGGTCTCAGGTCTCTGTGTCAGGATAGGACCCAGGACCCTAAATCTAATAGCAAATGTATGCCTTCTCTGCTCCACTTCCAGCAGGGGCTGGGGCAAACCAAGTACCTTCCCTCAGGGTCTCAAGAGGGACTGGAGGCCCCTCTCTGCATAATCTTGATGAAGCACTTAGCTACTAGGTACCTATCCCCACTTTGATACTGGGAAGTATTTTAAAACTCTTTCAAGAAAGTATCTTTCAGGGACTTCCCTGGCAGTCAGTGGTTGAGACTTCGCCTTCCAGTGCGGGGGTGTGGGTTCGATCCCTGGTCGGGGAGCTAAGATCCCACGTGCCTCAGGGCCAAAAAACCAAAACATGAAACAGAAGCAATATTGTAACAAACTCAATAAAGACAAAAAACAATTAACTTAAAAAAAAAAGTATCTTTCACACCTGTTTGTATTCATTGTGAGAATTTCAAAGAGAGCTGAGAAATGCCTCGGTCTGTAATTTCCCCTTCTGTATCCTAGGTTTATAATAAAGCGTTCTCTACTTTGGGAGTAGCAGGTTTCATTTGTGTCTGGAAGGAGTTTGGAAGCAGTAACTTGGGATAACGCTCTCCTGGGTACATGAAACTGGGCCCTTGGGTAGGTTCCAGTGGGTTTGCCAGGAACTTCCTTAAGGCTGGTCCTCCTCCTCACAGGGTCCAAGCCTCACCAGGGCTGCAGGCAGAACTGTAAACAGCAGCTCAGCTACCGACGCTGGGGACTCTGCTTGCCTCTGCCAAGCTTGGTCTTCTGGGGATTGTCCCACACCCCTGGGTCCTGGGCCGGCCAGCGGGAGGGGCTGCTCTTCTAGGCTCCCAGGAGAGTCTGGAGAGTCCCCACTCCAGATCACACATCTCCGGAGAACGCTGTTGTTACCAGTAATGGCCATCCTTGGGCATATCTGTGTTAATCCTGAAAGGATTGATCTATTTTTAAATAGAACGCACGACTTTTTCACTGTTCACTTGAGAAAAATTAGAAAATATGAAGAAAAAAATGCCCATAATCCTAATCCCAGAGAGAACTCTGGTGACCTTTTAGAGTGCCCAGATATTTTCAGCGACCACAGCTTTTCTCTCACTGGTCTCTCTGTTACCACGTCCTGGCTCCTGAGCCTCCTGGATGCTGGAGGCTTCCCAGCCTTGCCTCTGTACATTCAGGACTCCTAGAAAGTCCCCCTGAGGCCAGGCCGTCCTCTCCAGTGTCCCCTTGGGAACAAAGCCTCAGTGTGGTCCAAGCAGGGCCCCTGGGATCTGCCTTGTGCCCCATGGCTGGGGGGACAGTCTTTGGGTCTGCTCCTGGTCATGGAGAGGGCTCTCTGGGCAATACCAGTCACGTCATGGGGAAAGCTCCTGTTCTCTCAGGTCAAGATGGTGACCTGAAAGCGCTCAGCTCAACCCCATCTAATCCTCACACCCCTCTCACCTTCCTCCAGTGCCCACCTCCCCATAGGTAAGTTCCCAGATACTGAGAAAGCTTCCTCTTCTCATTTTTGTTTTAGTCCCCTAGGAACTTTTGATAGAG
The DNA here is from genome assembly GCF_951394435.1 of Stenella coeruleoalba. Taxonomy (NCBI): domain Eukaryota; kingdom Metazoa; phylum Chordata; class Mammalia; order Artiodactyla; family Delphinidae; genus Stenella; species Stenella coeruleoalba. Next base: position 57,232,172 of record NC_137156.1, read on the forward strand.
AAATTCTCTTTCCTAAAGGGAAAATTCACTGATGAAATTATCCAAGGCAAAAGCAGGAAATTTTGGAGGGCAGCAGCAAAGGTAAAACACAAAATTACAAATCTACGTGACAATGGACTTGGATTCTGCCACAAGTCAAGGGCAAGGGAAAGAAACAGGGACAGGGATTTCCTCCAGATTAGACAATAAAATATACAAATATAGTGTGACTTTGCTGTATCCTGGTTCAAACACATCAATTATAAAAAGATATTTTGGGGTCATATATCCAGTAGAGGTCAATATACAAAATATGTGAGAGCAACAAAAAAATAAACAACCCAATTAAAAAACGGGCAAGGGGGACTTCCCTGGTGGTCCAGTGGCTAAGACTCCATGCTCCCAATGCAGGGGGCCCGGGTTCAATCCCTGGTCAGGGAACTAGATCCCACATGCCGCAACTAAGAGTTCGCAGGCTGCAACTAAAAAAAACCAGATTTCACATGCCACAACTAAAAAAAAAAAAAAAAGATCCCGTGTGCTGCAATTAAGACCCAATGCAGCCAAATAAATAAATACTAAAAAAAAAAAAAAGAGCAAGGGACTTTAATAGACATCTCTCCAAAGAAGATATACAGATGACTAAAAAGTACATGAAAAGATGCTCAATATCACTAATCATTAGGGAAATGCAAATCAAAACCACAATGAGATACCATCTCATACCCATTAGGACGGCTACTACCAAAAACCCCAGAAAACTGGGACTTCCTTGGCGGTCCAGTGGTTAAGACTCTGTGCTTCCAAAGTAGGGGCACCGGTTCAATCCCTGGTCGGGGAACTAAGATCCCGCATGCCACACTGTGTGGCCACAAAACAAAGCAAAAAACCCAAATGATACATTTGTTGTGGTATGGCAATTTCCCAAAAAATTAAAAATAGAAATACCATATGATCCAGCAATTCCACTTCTGTGTGGAAACCCAAAAGAACTGAAAGCAGGGTGCAAATATCAAAGAGATATTTCTACACCCATATTCATAGCAGCATTACTCACAATAGCCAAAATGGGTAAGCAACCCAAGTATCCCTTGACAGATGAATGAATAAACAAAATGTGGTATATACATAGAGTAGTATTCATCCTTAAAAGGAATGAAATTCTGACACATGCTACAATATGGACGAACCTTGAGGACATTATGCTAAGTGAAATAAGCCAGTTGCAAAAAGACAAATGCTATATAATTCCACCTACATAAGGTATCTAGAACAAATTCTTAGAGATAGAAAATAGAATGGTGGTTTCCAGGGCCTGAGCGAAGGAGAGAATGAAGAGTTGTTTAAAGAATATGAAAAAGAATATATGCATACACTCACACATAAAACTGAATCACTCCGCTATACTTGAAACTAACACAACATTGTAAATTAACTATACTTCAATTTTTTAAAAAGGCAATTTCAAATATTATTCGGAAAAAATAGTTGTTTAATGGGTACAGAGTTTCAGTTTTGCACAATGAAGTGTTCTGGAGATGGCTGTACAAAATTGTGACCAAAAACACAAAAATCAATATACTGGCCCGCGCCGCGGAGGCCTATGAGGTCGGCGCCAACGGCCGGCGTTGCGGGTGGGAGGCCGCGCTGGAGCGCAGTATGGGTGGGCCGGCCTAGCTGGGGCCCGTGGCCCTGCGTCTTCTGGTGCGACGCCGGTCCTGCGCAGGCTGCGGGGCCGCAGCCGCCGGGCGATGGGCGCCCGAGGGGCCGGGAGGCGAGCCGTGGCCCCCAGGCGGGTGTGGGCATCGTATCTGCAGCCAGCGTTCCCGAGGCCACGCTCGGGCCATGATCACTCGGTGAAGCTGCGCCGCGACAGCGCGGCCGACTTCTTCTGGCGCTGTGAGGACCTGTGCGCACTGCAGGATTTGGTGCCTTTGCCCGCCGTGTGCGCCTCCCTGCGGAAGGGCCTGCTGGACTTCAACGCTGACCGCCTCCGCGGGGTAAACTGGACGCCGCTCCTGAGGACCCTCTGCCCCTGATCTGTATCCAGAGATTCTTCCAGCCATGGCTTGGCGAGACAGGTTCTGACAGAAATAAAGTTTACAGAAGTTGTGTTCCTGCGATAAGAAATAAAGATATGACCTTCCAGTTGTGGAAAGCTCTTAAATGCTGTGTAAGTGCGTCGGGTGCGCTAAGGAACCTGGAGCTAAATGGGCTAGTTCTGAGAGACAGAGACTTAACTATGTTAACAAAGGTGCCTGGGTTTTTGGCAGCAGCTAAGCACGGAAGCTTAGGAGGAGGGGGCCATTCACCTCGATCCCTTGTCAGCGGCAGGGGCGACCTCAGTCCCGGCAGCAGCAGAAAAAGCGGCAGGGGAATCTTCTGCTTGCAGGGCCTACTGCTGGTAGACACCAGGGAAGAGGAGCTTCTTGATGGGATGTCTGAAGATTTTTCACGCTGCAGCTCCTTTCCAGACATCAGTGAGCCTGGTGATTTGGGCCGGTGGTCTTCACCCAGCACTTCTTTTTTTAGCCTCTCCAGCAGCAGGGAGCAGCATGCGGTTGGGGCAGAGAACACCATGGCATGGGACTCAGGCTTCCAAGGAGGCAGGACATCTCCAGGATCTCCATCTGAGCAGATGACATGGCTTTCTGAGGAGGAGCTCATTGGAGACATCTGGGCGTTCTCACTCAAGTTGTCTTCTGGGTGCTCGGGAAGGAGGTCCACTGGCTCAGGATCGCACTTGAGGCAAGTGAGGACTCCACTGGTCTCCTGGGGCCTAGATGTCAATGGTATATCCCGATTGCTACGGTGGCCCCTCTTCCGATCGTCCTCTCCTTTGGTCTCTGTGTGATCCTCCATCTTTGCCATGCCTCTTTGGGGCTCTTCTTGGACCTTCACCTCCCTCTCCTTTGGAGAAGGAAGTGGGAGGTGACTGGATGGTATCGGCTTCCTAATCTTGAGCCCTGTGTATGTATTGGCCAGCCCTTCCCCCGCAAGTGGCCCAGAGGCCAGACGCTGCTCAGAGCTGAGTGCAGAAGCCCCCAGAGCTTGCCAGGGTGTGGCCAGCCTCCTCCGGGGACCTCCCCAGCTTCTCTGCGAGGCCTGGAGACTGAAGCACCTTCTCCAGGGCTGCTCAGCTGCCAGCATCACCATGAGCCAGGCGGCGAAGGTTTCTGAGCAGGGGATGCAGAGCCTGACCCAACTGGATGCTGCACCCCACGATGTCCCTTCCTGGCAGATAGGTTCTTTCTTCACTTCTTTTTCGAAATTTGATAAAACAACATTCAAACTTTCCACTGTTCTTCAGGGTATACAGATGGTAGTGGCTTGTGCTCTGGACTGTGGTGCCTCCTTATCCTATATGCTTCATGTGTTACTTTTGTTTGTTTGTTTTCTTGTAGTCCTTATGGTACTTAGCCCTAAGTGCCATACCTGTAATGACACATACACTGCCCTGTAGGAGGTCTTCTTTTGTTCAACGCATGAATTGGTCATCCACCACACTGGGTTCTGGTCTCCGAAGATACAGGTCAGGGAGCACTAGTTGGCAGCATAGCAGCATACCACACTTCTAATTGAGGCTTGCAGCCCAGATATTCCCTTTGGTCTAATTTGAAGGATCCAGATATGTAAAGATTATATTCTAGATAAATCATGGGCTATCCTGAAAGAAATTCACCAGTAAATTATTCCAGTTTCTCTGGCCTTCCTGGAGTATATCCAGTAAGGTATCTCATTCATGTCTAGAAAGCAAATATATCATTTATTGCAACTTCATCGTGGAGTGACGTATTGGTTTAAAGTACGATTAACACAATTTGGTCATTGTGAGTATGCCAGCTGGGTCCACTCTTTTTCCCGTTGCGGAGCACAGGCTCCGGACGCGCAGGCTCAGCGGCCATGGCTCACAGGCCTAGCCGCTCCATGGCATGTGGGATCTTCCCGGACTGGGGCATGAACCCATGTCCCCTGCATCGGCAGGTGGACTCTCAACCACTGCGCCACCAGGGAAGCCCTAGGTCCACTCTTCACTACACATGTGTAACTCTAGAGATTCTTATGCCCAAAAGAGACATGCTCTTGGGTGTCTAGGGCAAGGGAAACGTGTTGTTATTCAGGAGCGGGAAGCTTCAGCATGACAGGAAAGAATTGAAAAATCCTGGTCTACACATCACTTTACCTTGTTTGAAACTTGTTTCTTTGGCTTGCTTCATTGGAGTGTTTTTGCTCTCCTGGGGCTGACACTGTGTGTTATGTATCACGCATGTGACATGTAGAAGTTTCAGAACCCAGAGTCACATAGATCAGTCAAAAATTTATATATTTTAGTTTAACATCTATTTTCGGTGGGGTGGGGATGGTGGTGTGCTGAATTGGGTGATTGGGATTGACATGTATACACTGATGTGTATAAAACTGATGACTAATAAGAACCTGCAGTATAAAACAACAAACAAACAAACAAAACAACTAATACTAAACTTTCTTTGGGTTATTTGTATGGAAATATGTTAACATAAATGTTTCAGACATTACATGAAATTTCTAAAAATCTTATATGTTCTGGTATAATGTTATAAGTCATAACTCTAGTTATTACTTTAAAATGTATATCTCAGAAAAAAAATTCTATTTAAAGTAACACTGGGCATAATTCATATATTCCAAAATTAGTTTGACCCTCTGCTCATGAGATTCTTTTTATGGCATGTGACAGCAAATTTGGACTTCCATCCCCAATAAACTTTGAGGTTGGAGGACACAAAAGGTTTTGCTCAGACCTAAATTCTGTCTGAAAAAAAGGGGTAAATATTATAAGCCCTTTCTAACCTCTCCAGGAGCAGAAATGATTTACAGCTGTGGCATTTAACCATAACTCCTTGATCTAATTTGAGAAGAGTTCAGTAAGGAACAATGTCTTGATTTTGTTTGTTTTGTTTGTTCCCTGTTTTCTTGTCTTGCTTACCAACAATCCATTGTAATTCATGAGTTAGTATGGCAGCAGACTGAGTGTTCCCTGGAGCTCATTAAATGAACTTTTTTTCCCCCCAAAAAACAAAAAAAATCACAATATACTGAACTGTATACTTAAAACTGGTTACTATGGTAAATTTTATGTTACGTGTATTTTACCACTAAAAAAAAGACATTCTTGAGACAATTGTGGAAATTTGGGTATTAGATGACGTGAAAGAATTATCACTATTTTTTTAGATGTGACAATAGCATTGTGGTTATATAAAGAAAATGTTCAATTTGTTAGAAACTAATTCTGAAGTACATGGTGTGAAATGAATGATGTCTGGGATTTCCTTTAAATAATTGAGAGAAAATAATAACAAAGACTATATGAAGCAAATATGACCATATATTAGTTATTAAATTGAAGGTACATTTCTTCTCTCTGTTCTTGTGTATCTAAAATTTTTCAAAATATAAAAAAGTATTTTAAGTTAAAAAGTGCAAGCATTGTTGTTAACTCCACTTGGACAAATGTCTCTCTTGCTGCATCTCCCTAAGGTAGGTATCTTAAAATCATTCATTAGGAATGACTGAAATGAAAATAATTGTTTCCTATCTCATGGGGAAGTGGAAGAAAATTTGGATAATATATTCCCAGACATCTGAAAATCTCACCTTGGATCACTGGTTTTTTTTTTAAATCATTCATTAATTTTGAGTCTTAATAAAAGTATTCCAAAAATATTTTCTTCAACTCAAAATATTTTCCTTTAACTTAAACTTAAAAGGGACTCTCACAAACTGCATGGCATTTGAGTCAGAAGGACCAGACCACTGACCCTGGAAAAACTGGGAAGCGCCATGGCTCCTCGGCAGCTGCATTGCAAGCCTCGCTCTGTAGCAAAGGGGACCATGCACTCCAGCCTGAGAGACACGAATAGAGTTCTGGCCCGCAACAGTGCAGGAGCAGCCTCCGTGGGCCTCTGGTTGATGGAGAATTCTGAGTGGTGGGGCTGGGAACTAGCAAGTGGTAGAAAACTGGAAAATGCCTGCTCAAAACAGGCTGGAATGATTTCAAATTCCAGAAGGCAAACTCAGAATCACAGAAAAACAGGCAGGGCCACTGGGCTGGTAGGGAGGTGGGTGAGGAGGGAGCTCACCAACAATTCAGGTGAACACTGTCCTCACTGGCTGCTGTTCACCAGGTGAGGCAGAAGAAATGGTCTAAAAGTCCCTGGGGACTTGTGGTTCCAGGACAATATGGAATAAACACGTGTCCTCAATCCCTCTGTTAAGTACAGCTAAAAAAAAAACCCTGGGCCATATATATACATATAGATATATATACATATAATATATATATATATATAAAATAAGAAGACTCTGAAGAGTGGAGAGGGAGATAGTCTGATAGTCTGACTAGCAGCCTTGGCACCCATAGAAAGACATGGCAATGATTCCGATGGTTTTCTTTTTGCCTCAGATATCTCAGACTGAGTACTGGAGAAGCTAGCAACCCAGAAACAAACGGGCACAGATGAAAAAAAAAAAGAAATCCTGCTCTTTCTAGCCAAAGGACTAGGAAGGGGCAGAGTAACAAGAAAGAAAACTTTTAGACTACTCCAGTCTACTCTACTCCAGTCAAACCACAGAAAAAAAATTGTAATACTCCCTATACTCTGCCAGTCAAGATAAACGGGGACCCCAGGCTTCTACTCCTACTTGCAGGGTGCTGTCAGAAGGCTTAGTGGAGAGTCAGGGCTGTCGCCATTGCCAGAAGCAATGTGCTCCTCCATCCTGTCAGTAGAAGCCACGAGTGTGGCAAAAACAAGGCATCCTTCCCCTCCCAGCCAGGGTGGTCTCAGCAGAGGATCAGTGGGCAGCCTGAACTCCCACCCTGGCCCAGCAGTAATTAGGCACCCACTCTACACCCCCTTCCCAGGATGTCAACAGCGGCTGAGTGGGGAACCTGAACTTTGACCTCTATCTGACAGCATCAGTGAGAGCCTGCTAAAACAGAAGATTTAAATAGGATCCAGAGTCTCATAACATAACACTCAAAATGTCCAGGACTGAAAATCACTCTTTATACTGAGAACCAGGAAAATCTCAACTTGAGCAAGAAAAGATAACCAATAGATGCTAACACCAAAATGACAGTGATGTTGAAATTATCTGACAAGGATTTTAAAGCAGCCAGTATAAAAATGCTTCAATGAGCAATTACAGACATACTGCAAACAAATGAAGAGTCTCAGCAAAGAAACAAAACAGATGAAGAAGAACTAAACTGAAATTTTAAAACTGAAAAAAAAAACCCACTGAAAAATGTCACTAGATGAATTCTATAGTAAAATGAACTTGAAGAAAGAATAATAGAAATCACCCAATCTGAACAACAGAGAGAGAATAGACTGAAAAAAAATTAACAGAGTCTCAGGAATTTGTGGGACTATAAGAAAAGATCTAATACTTATGTCATTGGAGTCTCAAAAGTAGAGGAGGAAGAAGGTGGAGCTTAAAAAATATTCAAATAAATACGGCTAAAAATTTTCCAAATATGGCAGACATAAACCTATAGATTCAAGAAGCTGATAAAATCCCAAACAGGATAACCCAAAGAAATCCATGTCAATATTCATCATAGTCAAACTTCTGAAAACTAAAGGCAAAGAAAAATCTTGCAAGTAGCCAGAGAGAAATGACAACTTCCCTATAATGGAAAAACAACTTTGAATGAAGTCAAGTTTCTCATCAGAAACCACGGAAGTCAGAAGGAAGTGGCACAACATCTTCCAAGTGCTGAAAGAAAAGAACTGTCAACTAAAAATCCTATATGCAGAGAAAATCGGGAATGAAGAGGAAATCAAGACATTCTCAGACGAAGAAAAACTGAGAGAATTTGTCAACAGCAACCCCCACCCTTTAAAAAATAGCTAGTAGAAGTTTTTGAAGCAAAAAATAAATGATTGGAAAAGCAATCTTGGAATATCAAGAAGGAAGAACAAAAGAGTGAAAATAATTTAATAATATGTTTTCCTTCTCTTGAGTTTTCTAAATTATACCTGAAGGTTTAAGCAAAAGGTTAGTGGTTGTATGCAGGATAGATTAGAAAAGTTGATGAGCACTGTGGTAATTTCTACTTCAAGCAACTGCACAAACAAAAGGGAGAAATGAAGTGACTGCTGGCTGGGAGGAGGGACCCTGTGGTCCCTTCTATTTCCTCTTTCCTAAAAAGATCAAAGCCTACCAGGTCCAGTCCATCGTCCCCTGTCCTGAGTACTCATACATCGTCTGATGCAGTTCTCAATTTATACAGAGAAAATATTTAAGACAGTTATAAACGGGAGAGTAAAGGGACTTAAAGAGAAGAAAGGTTTCTACCCCTCACTGAAACTGGTAATGTCAACACAAGTAGAACTGAGATGTTATGTATACACAATGTCGTACCTAAATATCCGCACAAAGAGACACTCTCCAAAAACTAGAAATAAATCAAAATGAAATTCTACTCGAAATGGATGAGATGGAGAATAAATTAGTGGTTGTCAGGGATGGTTGGTGGAGAAAGGGGATGGATATTCTATAAAGAGGTAGCTGAGGGAGCTCTTTAAGGTGTGGTAGTAGTTCTGTATCTTGATTGTAGTGGTGATTACACAGGACCTGCATGTAATAAACTGGCAAAGAACTGTACATTGTACCAATGTCAAGTTCCTGGTTTTGATACTGTACTACAGTTACATAACATGTATCCATTGGGGGAAATTGTGTGAAAGGTTCAGAAACTTCTCTGTACTATTCTTGCAACTTTTTGTGAATCTATAATTATCTCAAGATAAAAAGTTTTTTTAAAAATTTAACATAAAAAGGAAGTAAAGGGCTTCCCTGGTGGCGCAGTGGTTGAGAGTCCGCCTGCCAATGCAGGGGACACGGGTTCGTGCCCCGGTCCGGGAAGATCCCACATGCCACGGAGCGGCTGGGCCCGTGAGCCATGGCTGCTGAGCCTGCGCATCCAGAGCCTGTGCTCTGCAGCGGGAGAGGCCACAACTGTGAGAGGCCTGCGTACCGCAAAAAAAAAAAAAAAGAAAAAAAGAAGTAAAAACAAAAGCCCCTGGGTGCTTATGCAATGACTAAAACTTAATTTTCCATCTTGTTTTTACCCCAGTTTTATTGAGATATAACTGACATACAGCACTATGTAAGTTCAAGGTGTACAACCTGACCTACATATATTGTGAAATGATTACCACAAGTTTAGTTAACATCCATCATCTCATATAGGTTAAAAGAGAGAGAAATGGGACTTCCCTGGTGGCACAGTGGTTAAGAATCTGCCTGCCAATGCAAAGGACACGGGTTCGATCCCTGGTCCGGGAAGATCCCACATGCGGGTGGAGCAACTAAGCCTGTGAGCCACAACTACTGAGCCTGCGCTCTAGAGCCCGCAAGCCACAACTACTGAGCCGGTGTGCCACAACTACTGAAGCCTGTGTGCCTAGAGCCCATGCTCCGCAACAAGAGAAGGCACCGCGGTGAGAAGCCCACGGACCGAAACGAAGAGTAGCCCCCCTCACCACAACTAGAGAAAGCCCACGAGCAGCAACGAAGACCCAATGCAGCCAAAAATAAAAATAAATAAAAAAGATTTTTTTAAAAAAAGAGATTTTTTCCTTGTGATGAGAACTCTTAGATACACTCTCACCAACTTTTCTGTATATCACACACCATTGTTAACTATAGTCATCAGGTTGCATGTTACATCTCCAATACCTGTTTGTCTTATAACTGGAAGTTTGTACATTTTAACCACCTTACTTCAATTCCCCCTCCCCACAACATTCGCCTCTGGTAACCACAATCTGATCTCTTTTTCTATGAGTTTGGTTTTTTGCTTATTTAGATTCCACATATAAGTGAGATCATACATTATTTGTCTTTCTCTGTCTGACTTATTTCACTTACCATAATGCCCTCAAGCATTATCCCCTGTCCTAAGCACTTATGCATCAATTCAACCTGCAATTACCTAACCCGAGGTCATGAGGTCCTGAGGGTGCACCAAGTCCAAGGACCCGTGAGGTTAATTCTCATGAGGTCTCTGCTTTATTCGCTCTTCTAATGGAGTATCGTAAGTGAAAATGGTTTAAGAACACCAGCTTTATCTACTTCAAGAGTTACTTCCTTCAAGAGTTGGATAACGCAGTATTATCCAACAGAACTATGTGAGCCACGTATATTTTTTGTTTTTTGTTTTTTTTGTGTGTGGTACGCGGGCCTCTCACTGTTGTGGCCTCTCCTGTTGCGGAGCACAGGTTCCAGACGCGCAGGCTCAGCGGCCATGGCTCACGGGCCCAGCCGCTCCGCGGCACGTGGGATCTTCCCGGACCGGGTCACGAACTCGCATCCCCTGCATCGGCAGGCGAACTCTCACCACTGCGCCACCAGGGAAGCCCCCACGTATGTATTTTTACATTTTCTAGTAGCCATGTTAAAAAAAATAAAATGAAACAGGTGACATTAATTTTAATATTTATTTAACCCAATATATCTAAAATATCATTTCAACATGTTATCTATATAAAAACTATTGATGACATTTTAGTTTTTTTCATATTAAGTCTTCAAAATGCAGGGTGCACTTTACACTTACAGCACATCTCAATTTAGACTAACCACATTTCCAGTGCTCAACAGCCACATGGGACCAGTGGCTACCACATTCGACTATGCAGCCATAGAATCTTGCTACTCAAAATGTGGTCCCTGGACTGGGAGCATCATCATCATCTGTTAGAAATAAGGAATCTCAGGCCCCACTGCAGGCCTAATTCATCAAATTCTGCACTTTAATGGGATCCCCAGGTGATTCATAGGTACGCAAGATAGAAAAGCTCTGCCCCATATATCTGGGAGAAGAGACACGGGGTACATGGTATTTTTGCTACCCAGCATCAATACTGCTCCTCCTCATCCAGGCTCCACGCCCTGATTTTCCTCAGCCCGAGCTGCAGACACAGATCGACACCAAGCAACACCTCTCCTTGATGCTGAGCACCACGACTGGTTCAGGCATGCCAAGTGATCTAACCAGAGTCAACCTGGTGGACAACCAGTGAATCCTTTGATAGATCCTACTGTGCTTGAATGAAAAAGGCTGTAAGTTCTGAAGCCTTTTTGTAGCATGATAGGAGATCCTGCCTGTATATGAAGCCTGTGAATGCAGGAAAAACCAGATAATGATGACCTCATTTGAGCCCCTGCTCTAAGACTTACAGCTTGACTCTTCAGATATGTGAGCCAGAATATTCTGTTTGTTTAAACTAGTTTGGATTGTGTTCCAGATAGATATTATCTGTTTTCTCCTCCACATATCCTCCCCTTGCCAAAACTGGACTACTGCACATTCCTTTTGGTTTCCCTATGCCCAGCCCATGCCTTTGCAAACAGCTCCTTTATTAAACTCTCCTCAAATTATCTACTTTGAGTGTGCCCTTTATATTTCCCTTTGGGACCTGACTGGTACCATAACTGGTATCAGGAGAGGCCTTAAAATGGGATTCCAGAATTGAGTTGCTCATGTATATGAGGAAGGCACAGATAACCTCCTTGGTGGGGGGGAAATGGGACCCTGGCCATCCACAGCATGCAGTGTCATCACAAATAAGCAAATTATCACTGGCGGTGGTATAGGATAAAGCACAGGTGGAGGGCAAGACATGGGGAGATTCAATCAACTCAAAGTACTTATCATGAACTGGGTACTACCTGGTTCACTGAACCATAAAATTGGAGAGGCATATCAGCCTGCCATTGTGAAATGGTAATGGTATATACTGGGCAGGTCCAAAGGCACAGTGAACTACTGGACTCCTCTTGTATCCAATGCCACTGCCTGATTATATCTCCTTCAATATTCTACCTATGCCCTCAAGGGGAACACATATAAGTTAGTGGAGGAAAAAAACCCACAGGCTTCTTTTACAGATGAATCTACACACGTGCTGGAACCAGCAAGAAGTGGGTAACCGCTGCATCACAGCTGACTCTGGAGTGGCTCCAAAAGCCAGCAATGAAGGGATATTCTCCAGTGGGCAGTACTCTGCTGCAGATCTAACTACGGTACAGAGCTAACTTGACTCAATAATAGGATAGTCAGCTGGTCAGGAATTTAGAAAGAACAAGATTAGAAGACTGGTGACAAGGAGGTCTAGCGGAAAGATGGACTTCTTGCAACACATAGACTGTAAATCATTCAAGGGCATCTGTTGTAGCTGAGACTCAATAATCGGAAGGACAACAGGACCCAACCTGTGGACATCAGATGGCCTCTTCCTTAGATTCTCTAGTGCTTGGTCAATAGACCCTTTACAAAGTGGCCATGGTGACAGGGTAAAAGACTGTGTATAGGCTCAACAAGACTTGTCCTCACCAAGCTAATCTGGCTACTGCCACCATTTTCTTTGTGGGATAGATTTTATCTACAAATTCAAAATTTTAATAGATATAACTCTATGCTGATTATCTACTTCTTTATTTTCTACTTCTTAAATGAGCTTTGACAGTTCATGTTTTTCAATAAATCTATCTAAGTTGTTAAGTTTATTGGCATTAAGTTGTTCACATATTACCCTTTCAGTATCTGCAAAAACTGTAGTGATATCACCTCTTATTCCTCTTATTGCTATCTGTGTCTTCTCTCCTTTTATCTTAAAAATTAATTAATTTATTTATTTTTGGCTGCGGTGGGTCTTTGTTGCTGCACATGGGCTTTCTTTAGTTGTAGCTAGCCGGGGCTACTCTTTGCTGCGGTATGCAGGCTTCTCATTGCGGTGGGCTTCAGTAGTTGTGGCATGTGGGCCTCAGTAATTGTGGCTCGCGGGCTCTAGAGCGCAGGCTCAGTAGTTGTGGCGCACGGGCTTAGTTGCTCTGCGGCATGTGGGATCTTCCTGCACTAGGGCTCAAACCCGTGTCCCCTGCATTGGCAGGCGGATTCTTAACCACTGCACTACCAGGGAAGCCCTCTCCTTTTTTCTTTATCAGTCTGACTAGAGGTTTAAAAATTTTTCTCATAGAATCAATTTTTGGTTTCACTGATTTTCTCTACGGTTTTTTGTTTACTATTTTACTGATTTCCACTCTGGTCTTTATTATTTCTTTTCTGCTGTTTGAGTTCAAATTACTTTTTTTTTTTCTATTTCTTAAGATGAAAGCTGAGGTCATTCTTTTCTTCAATTAATTAATTAATTTTATTTTTTGGCTGCATTGGGTCTTCGTTGCTGCATGCGGGCTTTCTCTAGTTGCGGCGAGCGGGGTCTACTCTTCGTTGCAGGGCACTGGCTTCTCATTGTGGTGGCTTCCCTTGTTGCAGAGCACGGGCTCTAGGCACATGGGCTTAGTTGCTCTGCGGCATGTGGGATCTTCCGGGACCAGGGCTCGAACCCATGTCCCCTGCAATTGGCAGGCAGATTCTTGACCACTGCACCACCAGGGAAGTCTGAAAGCTGAGGTCATTGATTAGTAACTGTTCTTCTTCTGTAACATAGGCATTACTGCTAGGCATTTCCCTAAGCACTGCTGTTGAATGCCCAAAATGTTTGTTCAGAAGCTGTATTAAACCCATAAATGGCACCATTTCCAGGGGGACCGGCCAGACACCTGGTTCTTGGACACCTTTCAACATGTTGGGGAAAGGTTATTTGTAGGAATAGACACATATCATGGGTGTGGATTTGCCTCCCCTGCCTGCAGGATTTCTGCCACCACCACTAGTTTATGGACATGCAAAATACCTTATCCACTGCCATGATATCTCACATGGCACTGCTCCTATCTTAGGGACACATTCTATGGCAAATAAAGTGTGACAGTGGCACCACACTCAGAATTCCTGGTCTCACCACGTGCCCTACCATCCAGAAAGACCCAGTTAGGTAGAACAGTGGATTGGCCTGGTTAAGTCTCAGTTTAAAAGCCATAAGTCAGCAGCCAGTATACAGTGCCATCTCCCCCATAACCAAAATGCAGAGGTTTGGGAAACAAGGGGTAAAGAATGTGGTAACCCTCCTCACTTTTACACCACATGAAACACAGAGGAATTTTTGTGCTTCCCATCTCTGCAACCTTGAGCTCAGTGGGTTTGAAAGTCCTAGCGCCAAAAAGAAGGATGCTTCCGTAGGGGAATACAACCATGGTTTCATTAAATTGGAAGTGGAAACTGACTCCTGACTGATACATATTGTGGCAGAGACTGTCCTCAGAATCTAGCTTCTCTTTATTTCTTTAGGAACAGAACTCCAGAGTTTTAATTGCACATATGGCCACCATGCTTTCCCAGAGTTCTGTGTAGTTAAGGTTGGTAGACTATTGTTCGTAAGACATTTGTTCCATCCCTCCTCTCCTCCCTTCATGGGAGGGGTATACTTCCTACCCCACTGACATTAGGCTTGGGTATAACTTGTGTTGGCCAATGGGATGTTCGCAGACATGATCCAAGCAAAGGCTTTAAATGTGCTTCTGCAGTTGGGTGGGCTAAGGCCTTCATTTTGCCATTCTGACCCTGGATAGGTAAGTGTAAAAGCGAAAGGGCTCAGATCTGTGCAAGGTCACAACCTTGCCCTAAGGCCACCTTCTTTACATAGCTCTTAACCCATATACATGACTTGCAAAGGCCTATGTATGCTGCCATTACCATGAAACTCATCACCATGAGAAGCACAGGCCCTGGGCAGCTTGCTGTTAGCAAGAGGATGAGAGATACATGGAACAGATTTGAACCCAAGCTGCAGCCTGGAGCCAAGACCAGCTGAGTCCAACATAGACCAGCCAAACATCGGCTGATCTGAAGACATGTGAACAAGAAATAGATGCTTACTGTTGTCTACCACTGATATTTTGTGGTTGTTACACAGCATTTTTGTGGCAACAGCTAAATGAGACCTTAGGTCTGGCTAGGTGATTAAGCTACAGGCAATAGGATGTAACAGAAAGTGATATATGCCTGGACAAAACAATAATTCAAAAAGACACATGTACTCCAATGTTCATAGCAGCACTATTCACAATAGCCAAGACATGGAACCAACCTAAATGTCCACTGACAGAGGAATGGATAAACAAGATGTGGTACACATAGACAATAGAATACTACTCAGCCATAAAAAAGAATGAAATAATGCCATTTGCAGCAACATGGATGGACCAACAGATCATAGTAAGTGAAGTACGTCAGAAAGAGAAAGACAAATATCATATGACATCACTTATATGTGCAATCTAAAATATGATACAAATGAATCTACAAAACAGAAACAGACTCACAGATATAGAGAACAGACTTGTGGTTGGGAGTTTGGGGTTAGCAGATACAAACTACTATATATAGAATGAATAAACAACAAGGACCTACTGTATAGCACAGGGAACTATATTCAATATCCTGTAATAAACCATAATGGAAAAGAATATGTGTGTGTGTGTGTATATATATATATGTGTATACACACACACACACACACACACACACACACATAACTGAATCACTTTGCCATACACCAGAAACTAACACAACATTGAAAATCAACTATAGGGACTTCCCTGCCGGTCCAGTGATTAAGATTGCTCTCTCAATGCAGGGGGCACAGGTTCGATCCCTGGTCAGGGAACTAAAATCCCACATGATGCATGGTGTGGCCAAAAAAAAAAAAGAAAATCAACTATACTTCAATAAAATAAATTTTTAAAAAAGAGATTTATGCAACTTTTTTATTTTAATATTTATTTTTTATTTACTTTGGCTGTGCTGGGTCTTAGTTGCGGGATCTTTAGTTGTGGCATGCGGACTTCTTAGTTGCGGCTAGTTCCCAGGGATTGAATCCAGGCCCCCTACATTGCGAGCATGGAGTCTTACCCACTGGACTACCAGGGAAGTCCCTATATGCAACTTTTAATTCATGACCTTAACAAAATTGTGTGTCCTCTACTTTCCCTACCCACTTCACGCTGCAGCAATGTGGGTGCAGCAGTGCAGTGGTGGGAGCTAGAAGCTCAATGTTGAGGATGGCAGACACAGCATGGGAAGGGCCCGGGACCTTGATTATTGGGTTGAACTATCAGCCCAAAACTGCTTACACTCAGACTTTTATGTACGAGAAAAATAAATTTCTACTTTGGCTATTGTTACAGAGGAATGCTAGCATTCTTAATGCAGTTTGGGTTTTCTGTCACTGGCAACCAAGAGGCCCTAAGTGACAAAACAGGTTTGTTGCAAGCCCCCTGCAGTGCTCATCCAACCACAGTCCCACCATGTCTGCTGATGGTCTCCTCCTTGGCCTGCTGTGGGTCCCGCCCACTTTGCAGATGAACACTGGGCCCATGATCTGCTTCTGTACAAAGGCTCTCATTTCCTGCCCCCACTAGCTGTGAGGGTGGCAGCCAAAGGGCTGGCTTTAACTGGACACTTCATATGCTTGCCCTATAAAGGACAAACAAGGTTAGAGCAGGGATGCACACTAACTCACCCTGTAACTCAGAGATGCAAAGACAATGTAGCTTGTTTTCTATAATCTAATCTTTCCTATAAGCCCCCATCCTGCTGGGCAGGAAAGGGAGATTCGAGCTTGCCGGTAAATATTAAATTATCTGGTTCACACAGTGTCTTTCAGAGTAACCTGGTCTCTCTTAATGCTGCTTCTCAGATCTCTTTCCCTCCCCCCCTCACCTTGTCAAGAAGGTCTGGGGGTGTGGGAAGGGAGAGGCTCAAATATGACCTCACGGTAGAAGGAAAGCGTTGCCATGGATCATTGTGAGCAGGTCCTTATACTGTCTTCTAGTTCTGCCATGAAATACCTGGCATGATTCCTGAGTTCCTATAATTACCTGCTGAGATGCAGTGGGCCTCATCTGGCCTCTGGAGTGTGATGCCAGCCCTCAGAGCTGAAGTCCATGGTCCCAACCATTTGCCTTCTGCCATAAAGCCCACCTCTGCAGGCCTTTTCATTTCAACTCTCTACACAAGTCTCTACAGCACTTCCGCATGCTTTGATAGGACACAGGGAAGCTTTTGACCTCCTGCAGACCAAGTATAGGCTGTGAGGAACTGGGTATGGTATCCTGGTGTTCACTGGCCTAGACTCTGCCCTCCATCACTGCTACATTATTGTTCCTACAGTATATTGGACATGATGCAAGCCAGCCTGTAGTCTGCCCCAAGCCATACGTGGGGAAGCAGCCCACAAGCCTCTGATGTTCTGAGTTCTTCATATTTCCCTATCTGTCTTGGATGCTTCTACAGTTTCCCCTAGTCAAGATTTGGATGGGTTGGGGAGAATGAATAGGGGGAAAAAAGGATCCTGGAGCATGCCTGCACTGCTTGCTTTCCCTCTTCTGTTTTTCCTGTTTACACACCTGCAGGTAGTGCTACTTTTATTTCCTCTTACTTTTTTCCCATGGTCTGGACATTATGGGTAGATGAGGTTTCACCTCTACAGTATGCAAGGAACATCATGATCTAAGTAAGGCATGGGTTTTGATAAAAGGGCTGAGGGATAACTGTGAATTGGGGCCCTTCCAAGGACAATTGTATTAATAATCCACCCCTCGAATTTTATTTCTGTTGAAAAACTAAGACCCTTCGCTGGGGTGCTTTGTGCCAGCATCCCAGTTGTAGGTTCTACTCTGCTGCCCTTGGGTCTGCCCACTTCTCTAAATTTTCACCATGCCAATTCCTTCTCTACCCTTTCTACATCGAGGGGTTGTGGTCCAAAGATCCATTCCTTTCCCCAGGCAGTTTGTGGGCACACTCATCTCCTGGCCATACATTTTCTACAGCCTGGTTACTTAATATCGAAGTATGCCATGTTTGTAGGTGCCAATGCATACTTACATGCTTCACCAGGACCTTCCAAGGGGTCCTTGGCACTCCAAACTTGCTTCCTTCCTGGGTCTCCCTGCCAGGTGAAGTGTTAATAACACACTGTACACACCATGTGTACATACGTTAACAGGTGAAATTACCCAACTCCATATTGAGAAAGGTTTTCTCCAGACGCAACAGCTTTACTTTCTGATGATAACCTTGGTGCTTGTGCAATATGGAGTTAGTTCCTCTTTGTTTTCCTGCTTTCAGTCTGTGTCCCAAGGCTTGTCAAGTGCATAAGAAGACCCAATACAGCACCGACTATTCTATAATAGTTACCACAAAGCTACCAAATCTTTAAAATTAATTATTTTCTCTCTAGGATTTGGGTGAGTTAAAACTAAGTGAGAACAAGTTACCCGCCCCCCACAAGACTGAAGCAGAAGAATCTGATAACAGTAGGATAACACCTTCTGTGTGCTGGATGGGGTGGACGGAGCCTAAGACTCTGCTCTACGGTCATGGAGAGCCCTCCCTCTGTCACGGTCCACTGCCATTCACCAGGGAAGTAACATCAGTTCCAGGGCCCAGGTCTCTTTGGATGATGGAAGACAATCTCATCTTTAGGCAGACTGCTCACAGCTATGCACCTGGAGAAGAGTTCATAAATGCAGGCGCACTGCAATTGATAGGAAACTTCCACATTTCTTGATGTCCTGATACTTCCAACTCAATGTCCAGTCAGGCAGGGGCGTCTCTAATTTTGGTACACCTGAACCCCAAATTCACTCATTCAGGTTGGGTGCTAAAGGCAAACAAGGCTTTACAATCCACTGAGAATCAAAGAGAAAGCCTTCATTTCCTTCCCCAGACACTGCAATAAGAAATTAGGCAGTGCTGGGACTTCCCTGGTGGCACAGTGGTTAAGAACCCACCTGCTAATCAGGGAACATGGGTTCAATCCCTGGTCTGGGAAGATCCCACATGCTGTGGAGCAACTAAGCCCATGCACCACAACTATTGAGCCTGTGCTCTAGAGCCTGTGAGCCACAACTCCTGAGCCTGCATGCCACAACTACTGAAGTCCGCCAGCCTAGAGCCTGTGCTCCGCACCAAGAGAAGCCACCACAATGAGAAGCCCACGCACCGCAATGAAGAATAGCCCCTGCTCGTCGCAACTAGAGAAAGCCTGTGCGCAGCAACAAAGACCTAATGCAGCCAAAAAAAAAAAAGAAAGAAAGAAAGAAAGAAAGAAATTAGGCAGTGCTATGGGCAGCAACGATGCAGCAGTGGTATGGTGTGAATGACATCATGCAGATGGCGGCTGAAACCGGTTTTTCCTGAGCAAGTGGACTTGAGTCAGACACACTGTTGCTCAACCTCCACCTCCCTAATGCTTTCTTACTCTAGTCCCACCAACTAATAAGTAACAGCTATCAGTTACCGAGCGCTTACAAGCCAGGTGCTATGCTAAGCATTTCCAGGAACTTCTGGAGGAAAGTTTCTTAACCTTTCTGAGTTTGTTTCCTCAGCTGTAAAACCGGCATAAAAACCTCACAAGGCTATTTTACTGACTGCATGAGGTACCTATTTATATCCCTTAGCACAGTTAAATCTAATTGTTGCTATGAAGATTTTATTGGGCTTTTTATCTGAATTTATATTAATTTAATGAACCTAGGCATTAAATTCCATGCTGTCTGAATCTATCCAGTTCCTGAGTTCAGAGAGTGAGGTATACCAAGTTATCAGAAGATAAATGTGAGTATTCAGTTCCTGAGTTTAGTTAGTGAGAGATACCTGCATTTTTGAATGTTTTTATAAACTACTGCTGTGCCTCGGAGATTCTGATACCCCTGCCTAAGGCTGAGAATTGAATGGTATATACATTCTTGCAAATTTTCCTAAAAAGGAGAGAAATACAGCTCTTTATACATTTCTAGACTGTCATCATGCTGGCATGGCTTAAGGTGGGCAAATAACCAACACCACCAAACCCAAAACTCCAAGAAAGTCCTTTACTTCCTACTGACTGATAGGATATCTGCCACCCCTCATGGGTGATCCACAACCCAATTTGAAATACAGAATACTCACAAAAAGAGAAGACTATGGTTACCTGGCAGCACAGGTTAAGTGACCAGAAATGGTCTGGGTGAGGTAGTATGTATACATGATTTCCCTCAGGGCTGGAACAATCTCAGAAAAAGCATTCCAAGTAGGGAGGAGGGGAGGGCTGACCATCAGCTGAACCTGGCAGAGCCAGTAAGACTTGGACAGGTGGAGAAGAAAAGTGGCATTCCTGGAAGGAGGAAAGGCCTGAAAAAAGGCAGACAAAATGAAACCAGGTTGAAGAGAGTGTTGGACGTTCCCTCAGGTTGAAAGAAGGGATGGGCAGACTGCGGGGTACCATAAATATTATTACTGCCCGAGCCATGACAAACCAAACTTAAAATTATGAAATATACCTTAAAAGAACACATAAACATATAGGAATAGTTGAGCACTTGTGTACTCATCACCAGGTTAAGAAATAGCACACTCGGACTTCCCTGGTGGCACAGTGGTTAAGAATCCGCCTGCCAATTCAGGCAACATGGGTTCGAGCCCTGGTCTCGGAAGATCCCACATGACGCTGAGCAACCAAGCCCCGTGTGCCACAACTACCGAGCCTGCACCCTAGAGCCCACAAGCCACAACTACTGAAGCCCACATACCACAACTACTGCGGCCCGTGCTCCTAGAGCCCGAGCTCTGCAACGAGAAGCCACCACAATGAGAAGCCTGCTCACTGCAACTAGAGAAAGCCCATGTGCAGCAACAAAGACCCAAGGCAGCCAAAAATATATTAAAAAAAAAAAAGAAATAGCACACTACCTAAATCTTGGAAGTCTTCTGTGTGCCCTATCCTGGTTGCATCCCTTTCCTTTCCCCTAGAGTTAATCACCAAACTGATTGTTGTTTCCTTGCCCTTCTTATTCAATTGTGCCTACTTCTGACCTTTTTGTGAGTTCCCTTTTTGTGAGAGAATGTCCAACACTCTGTTCAACCTGGTTTCACTGTGCCTGCCTTTGTTCAGGCCTTTCCTCCTTCCAGGAATGCCACTTTTCTTCTGCTCCACCCATCCAAGTCTTACTGGCTCTGCCAGGTTCAGCTGACGGTCAGTCCTCCCCTCCTCCCTACTTGGAATGCTTTTTGTGAGACTGTTCCAACCCTGAGGGAAGTCATGTACACTTACAGTCACACTTGTAAGTGTTCTTCCGTTACTTTGTTGCTATCATCACTGTTCTGAGATTTAGTCAAGTTACTTTATGTAGCTGCATAAATACCTTTCCACATAAAGTATCCACTGTATAATTATCTTTACGTTCTATTTGGGTGCTTTCCTTTATTTATTTAGCTATTACAAAACATGCTGATATAGATGTTCTTGTGTATATTACTTGGAACACATGTACAAGAGGTTATTAATATATATATACTTAGGAGTGGAATTGCTGGGCTATAGGGGAAGCACAGGTTCTATTTTACTACATAATAACAACCTGCTTTTTCCAAAGAGGTCACAGCAATTGACATTCCAACTAGCAGAGGATGAGAGTTTCTGTTGCTCTTCATCTTAGTATTTTCTGGCTTTAAAATTTTGCCTATCTGGTGAGAGTGAAATGGAATCTCATTTTAGTTTTAATTTACATTATCTTTATTAATGAAGCTGGGGTTTATGGGCCTCCAAAATATTTTTGTGAAATTGATCTTAATGAATTTCTTTAGAGAATTTACATTGTTAGTGTTACACAATATTGGAATATTTTCTCCTTATAGTTCAAACAGTACACGAAAAGCAAATGTGTATTGCACCTCCACCCATCTCCCAGACCTTATTCCATATATTTATATACATATATGTTATAGGTTGAATGTTTGTGTCTCTCCCAAATTCATATGTTGAAATCCTAGCCATCAATGTGATAATATTAGGAGGTGGGGCCTTTGGGAGGTAAATAGGTCATGAGGGTGGCACCCTCAGGAATGGGATTAGTTCCTTTATAAGCAGAGACATGAGAGCTTGCTCCTGCCCTCTGCCATATAAGAATACAATCAGGAGATGGCTGTCTTTAAATCAGGACGCAGGCCTTCACTAGACATCAGATCTGCCAGCATCCTGATCTTTGACTTCCCATGCCCCAGAACTGTGAGAAAAAATATTTGTTTTAAGCAACCCAGTCTATGGTAATTTGTTATAGTAGTCCAAACTAAGTCAATGCAGAAATTTATCTATAACTTGCTTGTTTACCTTAATTACAGATCATTCCATTCCAGTATGTACAGATCTACTTCATTCTAACTGCTATGTAATATTTCACAGCACAGATGAACCAGAATTTCACCGGTCTCCCCTTCTTAAATTAATTTTTTTTGAACAGGTAATATTTGGATTTATAAAGTCCAAAATGTACAAAAGAGTATATCCCTCCTACTCCTCTTCCTCAATAAGTCAGTAGCTCTGGCCTGGCCGCAACCAAATTTACCAATTGTGGCAGAGATCGCCTAGATGTTGACTAATCCCATTTCTTCTTCCTGGACACAGAAGAAGCCATGTCCCAGTCTCCTTGACTTCAGTTCTGACCAACACAACCTGGGAAGAAGTAACAAACACAACTTCCAGTGTTGGCCAGCTTTTGTAGTGTTCTCCCTCTCAGCTAACCAGCTGGCTGAATGCAGAGGGTCCAGCAGAAGACTCTAAGGAGATCCTAGAAGATGGTGGTGCCACAAGATGGAAGGAGCCAAAATCTAATTCTCTGCTTGGAGGAAAGGGACCAAGGACATATGTATTGGACTATATGTGTGTGAGAAATAAGCTTTTGGGTTAAACCAGCCAGTTTAGTTTAGTTTTGGGTTGTTACTTCAGCTAGCATTAACACACAAATTTCTTATTTATCCTGAGATGTTCTACATAATATATACAAGCAATTACCAATCCTCTATCAATGGACACCTTTATCCAAGGTTGTTTCCAGTTTTCCCCCATTACAATAATGTTACAATAAACATCCCACTGAAGGAGGTTTCTAGACATATTAAACCTTTAAGAGACAGTGTTTGAAAAGTAGCAGGCACCTAGGCACCTGCCCCACCTCAGTCAGGTATTTCCCATCTTTTGCTCAATTCAACTTGAGATCATCAAGTTGGCATGGTGCCAGCCTGAGAGAACCTGAAGCTACTCTCTGGCCCAGAACCCAGCTTGATGCTGAGACTCTACTTTCTGCATGGACTGATTTTTCTTTTCCTACAATAACCTCTCATCTACCTATTTCTTACAGGCTCTGAGCCCCTGTCACCTTGGACATTCATTCCCTGGGTTTGCCAAGATGTCAGCTTCTCCCCAGGCTCCAGAATCCTAGCTTGTGCATGTCTTCTCTACTCGCAAACTCCATCGATTTTTAATCAACACCATGCCTGAATACGTGCCTGTACAGGGACCATTCTAGGCATATAGGCGGGAAGCACACCTATGTGAGGAATGGGTGTTATCCCTTCTCACAAGAGATGACTTTATACTACATATGACGTGTGATACTGGAGAGAAGGGGGTGGCGGGGGGGAGACAGATTCCAGCAGTTTACAGTTGGTCCTGGCGCTGATGTGGAACTGCTGAGAAAATCAGCTTAGGACAGAGACATAAACTTGTGCTTTTCTTTATATTCAGGTTTCTCACAAAAGGTACATATTAATTTATAGACTTCAACTCTCTTTAATGGAGCCTATAAAACTTGAATTAAAGCTGTAATTATCACTTCAACACATCATTAGTCTTGAAATCAGTCCTTTTTCCTCTACCCTGCAGGTGCTAAAAGCAAAACACAATGCAGGTAAGTTGCTTAAAGGCAACAGAGAAAGAAGAGGAAGCATGAATCTACTTTCCCTCCCAGCTTTTCAGCCCAGACAATGATTCTCAAATTCTGGGTTTACACACTGTAGTAGATGCTGTCTATACCCGTACATATCCTTTGGGCCTTCTCTGACGTTTGGTTTCAGAGAGTTCTAGTACGTGAGGAGGACTGTCTGTGTCTCTTGCTTGAGTGCATTCTCTGACTTTAGGAGCATGCTTTTCCCAGCACTGAGCTGGGCGGAAGTGCAGGAGCATTAACAATAAAGAGGAAAAGCAGTTGGTGGGCAAATACCTCAGCTTCCTTGCCTGTTGGTGGGGCAATTCCAAGGTGCATTCCAGTTTCTCAAATAGCCATGGTCTCCCCTCATTAATATACCCTTGAATGACTTTCCTTCCTTTCCTGTCTCTCCTCACCACTCCTTCAGAATGCCTCTTGAGGTCACCTCCTAAATAAACTATTTGCATCCAAATCTTTTCTGAGTCTGGCTTTGGGAGGAACCCAAAAGAAGACAAGGACTCCTTTGAAAATGTGAGGAAAAACAAGGTCCCACTCTTCAGGAAAGTATGTCATACTTTCAAGAAACCTAGGTAAGATTTGGTTAAATTTTGGTATTAGGGCAAGGGTTCAAAATCACCTTAACTCCCTTTTCCCCCATTCCCCAAAAGATTACTGAGGGAGCCATATACAAGGACCAGCGGCCTAAGAGGAATGAAATTATTACTTCAATAGCTTCGAAAGTGCCTAAAACCTCGTTGTAACCTGTTTAGAACACACTTTGCATGGCTGGCTCCCTCGCAGTTTTCTAATAGAGGTTTTCTCCAAACTCCCTAACTACTGTCCGTCACAGTATACTCGCCTTTTCCTGCTTGATGCTTTGTAACATAATTCCTCATCTATGTATTTGCTGAGTTGTTTACTCTTCCTCTATTAGACTATAGCTCCATGAAAACAGGAACTAAGTTACTTTGTTTACCACTGTACACCCAGTGTTTATGACAGTGCTATCACATGGAAGATACTCCATAAGCTGAGAAAGAAATTGAGGTTTCGGCTTCTGGTCTCGAACAGCCACCAATTCTTTGCTCATTAAAAACATGGGATCTTCATGACCATCAGCCACATGGAGAAAGCCCAGGAGACAGGGGAAATAAAATGACCAGATCTGCAGAGCAGGTTCTGGCTCAACTAAACCATCAAGCTTTGTGCATTGGAGGAAGTAGAAAAGAACCCATCAACGAATGTATAGTGGCCCTGACCACCAAGAATGTGGGTCAATTAACATCGTGAATTTTCATTATTAGGTCAGTAGCTCCTTTTCACTGGGGAAGAAGAAGAGAGAAAGGAGGAAGGTGGCCAGATTTCTCCCTGAAGTACATACTATTCGGCACACAATTTCAAAGGAGTAAAAACACCACAAACTTTCTGAAGGTTGTTCATGGTCCACACAGGCCAATAAATCCAGGTTAAGAATTTCTGGTTTATGGATCCTTCTATTGGTACAAACCTTGACATCTCTAATCCTTACCATCAGCGTTAGCTCCTTTCTGATAGATTTGATCCCCATCCCTCTTCTCCCTGCAAAAAGAAAAAGGCAACACGTGGCAGTAAAGAAGGTATCAGTAGTTAACAGCTGAAACCAATCTCTATAGCAAGGCCTGTGTTATGCTTCCAAACTTGGGAACTCTGGCACCTTTGCTGTGACTGGAATAGTCTAGCCTCTCAATTTCCACCTGTTGATAACATGTTAACTGTGCAGGGTGTCCTCCTCCATGAAACATTCTCCAATCCCACCAAGCAGGTGGAAACGCGCTAACAGCTTCATTGCTGCAGCTCCTAGTTGACTGCTTTTGTTTTTTTCATAAATTTATTTTATTTATTTATTTTTGGCTGTGTTGGGTCTTTGTTGCTGTGCACGGGCTCTCTCTAGTTGTGGCGAGCAGGGGCTACTCCTTGTTACAGTGCACGGGCTTCTCATTGTGGTGGCTTCTCTTTTGCGGAGCACGGGCTCTAGGTGCGTGGGCTGCAGTAGTTGTGGCACACGGGCTCAGGAGTTGTGGCTCGCGGGCTCTAGAGCGCAGGCTCATCAGTTGTGGAGCATGGGATCAGTTGCTTCGCGGCATGTGGGATCTTCCCGAACCAGGGATCGAACCCATGTCCTCTGCATTGGTAGGCAGATTCTTAACCACCACGCCAGCAGGGAAGTCCCACTGCTTTGGTTTTGTAGTCAGTGGATTTCCTGCACAGGGCTTCCAGTGCCTGGCATGGCCTGGGTGAAGGTCTCTTTCATAAGGACTACTACTGGTCTAAAAGACATCCAACTGAGAAGAGCTTCACACCTAGCCCAATCCACGTCAGTACTCTTTATTCCATTTTACCAAGTATGTTCAATTTTACCTCGTTAATTTCTCCAACGGCCCTAAGTGGTCAACCTGTGAAAACTCAAGTTCAATGAGGTCACACAAAAGTCAAGGCCTCTGAAACGACCTCAAATCTCCTGGGCCAAGCCTCACTTGTTTAATGGCCCCAGCCGCCTCTGGGGAAAAACTCCAACCTTCCGAGGCCCCAAGACAGGTGCTCATTTAAGCTCCAGACCCAAAGTTGAGTATGGACAGAACACCCTAACCATTAAGGTTACTGAGAAGGCCGCGACTGGCGCTGCAGATAGAACTTCCGCCTAGAGAAAGTGTCGTCACGGGGCGAGCTTCCGGTTCCCCTGTCTCGTGGCCGAAGGCCTTTTATCCCACTTGGCAGTTGTCCACCCCGCCCAGCTGCTCCCTCGGGTTTCTCCACACCCTGCGGAGCCGTTTGCACGTCTCGAGGGTGTGACGGTTACACCGCGACGTCTCTTGGGAGAACTGTGCAAAGCAAGAGGCATAACCTCCACCTTGAAGGACTGGAGCCCTGTCGGAGCACGGCACTCAGAGCGCCTGCTGGCGGGACTAATTTATGACTGACGTCCACACTCACCTATTGCCTTTCTGATTCCTTCTCAAATAAACCAATGAATGCGACAGCGGAGACGGCAACGTGCCCCCGCCGCCAGAAGTGGCTCCGCCCCCTCCACTAAGCCGCCGTTTGGTTGCCATACTCAGTGTGGCTACCGCTTCTGCTACTTTAGGCTCTTCTCTGGCTTTCCGATGCCCTTGTTGAACTCCTTTCAAAGCATTTCTTCCCTTCTATTGTCAACTTTCTCCTCCTCGGGATTCTTACTTGCTCTCTGCTCATCCAGCCACACTTGAAATGGCGGCTGGAGGCGGGGCCGAGGCGGGGCGTGCCCGGCGCGGTGACGTCAGCGCGCTGCGTGTCGGCAGGTGGAGGGAGAAGGGAAAGTTTGGCCCGTGCGTGGGGCTGGGGTGGAGGGCGGGACAGAGGGGCTGGGCCGAGGCGAAGCTCCTGTAGCTGCTGCCACGGAGGCCGAGGCCGGGACCTGGGCCGGGCAGGGGAGTGCCGGCCGCGGAGGAGCAGGAGGCGAGGTCCGCGGGTGCTTCGAGCCCCCCGCTGCTCTGCCGCGCGGCCACCCGGCGCCAGGCGCCGTCGACCCGTGGCTGTTCCAGAGGCGGTTGGTGGGGGCGCGGCGGCAGCGGTTGGGGGTGGGGAGAGGCGCGGCGAGGAGAAGACGGAGGTCAGCGAGTTTGAGGGAGGGCTGAGTGCCGTGCCGCCGTCATGTCCGAGGACTCCAGCGCCCTTCCTTGGTCCATCAACAGGGACGATTACGAGCTGCAGGAGGTGATAGGTGAGAGCTGGCGCCGCGGAGGGGGGAGGCGCCGCGCTGGATGGCGGGTGACACGCGGGAACGAGGGGACCCGCGGGAGCTCGGAGAGCGCAGGGCTCCCAGATATTCGTGGGCGCTCGAGTGGCCCGGGGGTTGGTAGGGAGCGTGGGTGAGGCTCCAGGTTTGTGCAGCGCGTGCAAGGCATGGAGGGGATTTTGAGTGGCGCGCCTGTGCGGCGCGGTGGGGTGGGGTTTGAGAGGCTCACCAGAGATTTGTGTAGTGACAGATGTTTGAACCTGAGAGACAGATGTGTCTGAGAGAGAAAGAAAAGTGAAGGTATGGGACAGGCCTTTACGAGGCGGTGCGAGAAATGGGGTATTGCAGTTGGGGGCACGGCCAGCTATTCGGGGGTTGATGGGTTAGGGTGCTTTTGTTCACTCCCGCATCCGTGCGAGAACCCGCACGAAGTGCCAGGCGTTGCTGCGGTAGAGCTGGGGATCCTCTCCAGATGAAGCTGCAGGTACCGCACTGAGCGATGTAGACACAACTTACGACTGCTTGGAATTGACTTTCTAGTCAGGGAGGTAGATAGTAAGTAAGTAGGTAAATAAAAAGAATTATAGGTTTTGGCAAGTGCTAGGAAGGGAATAAACAAGATGTTCTGATAGAGGATAACGTGGAGACCTAGTTGGGGCAATTTCAAGGAAGATGCTTTTTCTGAGGCGTTTACATGTAAGTTGAGCACTGAAGGATGAGAGAGTCTTAAGAGCCTAGGGAAATTTTTTCCCGACTGAGGGATGAGGAAATGCAAAGGCTCCTGAGGAGGGAAAGAGCTTGGTGTGTTTTAGGACCTGAAAGAAGACTGGTAAGGTTAGAAAGGTAAGGGAGAAGCCAGATTTTAGGGATCTTCTCAGCCAAGGAAAGGATTTTGGAATTTTATTTTAAGTGTTATTGGAGGGCTTCAAGCAAAGACATGAAACAATCCGATGGACCTGGCTATTGTGTGTGGAATGGATTTGAAGGGGGTCTGGGAATACCAGTTGGCAGAGACCAAAACTTGCACAAACATGGATTGTAATTCTCACAGAGGCACAGTGATTGGGGGAGGGTGGGGACTGGGGATGAGGGGAGTATTTGTTAGACAACAATAATCTAGTGATTTTAGAAATCAAAAGGGGGTGGGTTTAGCTAAACAGAAGCTCAATCCAACAGACACGAGCAGACCCTTGTGTGTTGGAGGAAGGAGATTGTCTGCTTTGCCAGATCAGCATCCAGTCCTAAATTAGTTTTATAACAAAGAGTGGCTGAAAACTCCTTAGCTGTCTTGGCGGGGTGGGGGGTGGTGGCGGGGTGGGGGGTGGTGGCAGGGTGGGTAGTGTTTATTGCACCGTGTAGGTGTTTAGAGAAACTTTGTCACATTTCTTTTTTTCACTTTACTTCTTGTTTCAAAACAAATCTGGCCTAAGTTTTATCTGAAAGACAGCACATCTTTTTCCTTAAGCCACTTCATGGATCTTTACTACATGCTGGGTCTTTGATGTATACTGGTTGGTTCTAAAGACAGCTAGCTAGGTCTCTGTCTTGATTGATTGCTTCTGAGGCCCTCAATCAGAGTTTCTTATTGAAAAAAGGGATTAAGTGGGAAATTCCAAAATGATGTCTGAAAAGTAAGGAAAGGGGGTCCTTATCATTTTAGAAAAGGAATTTTGATTTTCTTTCTGGTAAGTTGTACATCTTTCTAGGGTGAAGAGGAGGGTTGTAGTTGTTCCGAATGCCCTTGCTATTATGATTGCACAAGGCTCTAGAGCTTTAGAAACTTGTTAATTTGGTGTCCTCAGACCAGTAAGGTGTCTGTGAGTGAGCAAAAGGGAGGCTCAGGCCTCTGGGTTAGGGTTAGTCTTCATCTTATTCTCAAAGTAGTCTGTGGATAAAAAGTTAACTCCAATGTGATTTGACCACCTTATTTTTAAAAACAATTTTACTCTGAGGTATAATTTCACCCATTTTTTAGTATAAAATTCACCCATTTTTAAATATAAAATTAAATGATTTTTAGTAAATTTATTGTGTTGTGCACCAATCAGCATAATACAGTTTTAGAATATGTTCATCACCCCAGTGAGATCCCTTGTGCCTGTTTACAGTTAATCCCTGTTCCTACCCCCAGTTTCAGGCAACTGCAAATCTACTTTCTGTCTCCATAGATTTGCCTTTTCTGGACATTTCATATAAATGGGATCGTGTAATATGCAGTTTTTTTTGTTTGGCTTCATTCACGTAGCATAATTTTTTTCATTTTTAAAAGCAATTTATATACCATAAAATCCACCTGTTTTAAGTTTACAGTACTATAGTTTTTTAGTAAATTTACAGAGTTGTTCAGTCATCACCACAATCCAATTTTAGAACATTTCCATCATTCCAGAAAGATGCCTCATGTACATTTGCAGTCACTCCCTGCCGAAGGCAACCACAGATCTACTTTCTGTCTCTATAGATTTGTCTTTTCTGGAAATTTCATATAAATATGATCATATAATATGTGATCTTTTGTGTTTGGTTTCTTTTACTTTGTGTAATGTTTTTTGACGTTCATCCATGTTGTAGCCTGTATTAGTACATTATTCCTTTTCATTGGACACCACTTGATGGACATTGGGTTTCTTCTGCTTTTTGCCTATTTGGAATAATGTTTCTATGAGCATTTACATCAAATCTTCATGTGACCATGGTTCATTTTTCTTGAGTGGAATTGCTGGGTCATATAGTAGATTTATGTTTAACTTTTTAAGAAATGGACAGACTTTCAAAGTGACTGTACCATTTTACATTCCCATCAGCCATGTATGAGGGTCCCTGTTTCTTTACATTTTTGCTAGCATTTGTTGTCTGTCTTTTTGATTATAGCCATCCTAGTGGATGTGAAGTGGTATTTGATCATGGTTTTGTTTTACATTTCTGTAATAACTAATAATAGAAAGTATCTTTTTTTTTTAACATCTCTATTGGGGTATAATTGCTTTACAATGGTGTGTTAGTTTCTGCTTTATAACAAAGTGAATCAGTTATACGTATACATATGTTCTCATATCTCTTCCCAATAGAGAGTATCTTTTCATGTGCTTATTTATTAGCTTTTCATATCTATTCTTTGGTAAAATGTCTATTCAAATTTTTTTCCCATTTGGGTTGCCCATTGGGTTGTTTTCTTCTCACTGAGTTATAGAGATGTGTGTGAGGGTGTGTATTCATTCTGGATATGAGTCCTTCACCTGATATATGATTTCAAATATTTACTCTCAGTCTTTTTTGGGGGGGTGGGGGGGGCGTGCCACAGCTTGCGGGATCTTAGTTCCCCGACCAGGGATCTAACCTGCGCCCCCTGTAATGGAAGCGCAGACCACTGGACCACCAGGGAAGTCCTGAGAAATCTTTAGTAACCCAACATCACAAAGATTTTTTTTCCTATGTTTTCTTCTGTTATAGTTTAGCTCTTAAATTTAGTCCTCTGATATATTTTGAGTTAAGTTTTCTGTAAGGTGTGAGGTAAGGTGAACCATCTTGTTTTACAGATGAAGACACTGAGACATAGGAAGGTAAAATGACCTGTCTAAAGTCAGAGCTAGTTATGGGCAGAGCTAGTACTGGTGTCCAACTGTCGCCTAATCCAGGATCCTTATTTCTGCATCTGCATTTGATTGGTTTTTGGAAGTATCTAAAGATGGTGGTCATAATCTCACCTTTTTTTTTTTTTTTTTTTTTTTTGCGGTACGCGGGCCTCTCACTGTTGTGGCCTCTCCCGTTGCGGAGCACAGGCTCCAGACGCGCAGGCTCAGTGGCCATGGCTCACGGGCCCAGCCGCTCCGCGGCATGTGGGATCTTCCCGGACTGGGGCACGAACCCGTGTCCCCTGCATTGGCAGGCGGACTCTCAACCACTGCGCCACCAGGGAAGCCCCATAATCTCACCTTTTAAAGGAAATATCCTTACAATGAAAAAAACTGATCGGAGCAGATATTTTGTAGATAACCCCTTTAGATATAGTTAGATTTATTCTCTTTTGTGTATCCTATTTTGTCATTTTTTTTAATGTTCTCTCTCTCTCATTAATAAGTTCCTGAAAGTTCTTAATGTACTTCCACTCCACTCCTCACACACTCTCTCACCCCATCTTCTCAAGAGGGAGGAAAAAAAGTTTTTCCTTGAACTACAGCCTAGTACAAGTAGCAAGGCTCAGTAAAGCAGTGCATGCTTATTCTAACTTTGCTTCCATGCCAAAATGTTTGGAATACAGTATTTTGTAATAAGCTGTAAGTAGCTTTCCAAATGAATCTTTGTAATTTCTTCAGATTATACTTATTTTTTTTCAGGAAACAAATGGTTGAAGTCTGGGCAAAAAAGGCTTGGGGGAATCTTTTTGAATTTTCTGTTTCCAAGGGATTGTATTTTAAGGAAATGGTATAATGCTGTCTCCTTTCTCGTCAAAGCACATACAGTTATTTGAACTATATATCTTTTTCACATGTGCTACTTAGGACTGTATTTGGGGTTAGTTTCTCGCATGGTTTTATTCTCTCTTTTTCTGGCAAAATCTTATAGAGAAGAGAAAATTCCCTTCCTAGAACATAATAAAAGCATACAAGTTGGGAATTCAAAGGACTTCCTTTTAAGGCTTCCCTGGTGGCGCAGTGGTTGAGAGTCCGCCTTCCGATGCAGGGGACACGGGTTCGTGCCCCGGTCCGGGAAGATCCCACATGCCGCGGAGCGGCTGTGCCCGTGAGCCATGGCCGCTGAGCCTGCGCGTCCGGAGCCTGTGCTCCGCAACGGGAGAGGCCGCAACAGGGAGAGGCCCGTGTACCGCAAAAAAAACGGACTTCCTTTTAAAGAATTGTATCATCTTAAGCATGCTTTGGCAAAGGTTTGAACTTTAAGTATGATTACTTGTAAAAGATGTAGTATTGGTCTCACTATTAATCATTTATCTTCTCAGTGTTTTTGAGCTCCTTCCTAACCCCTACTATTGCATTAGCACTTCTGACCAGGTGTTGTACTGTATTTGACGTGTGTTGAAGCAACTGTAATAGTATGGGCTTTGGGATTAGACTGACCTGGATTCAAATCCTGGCATTAGCTCTTACTACCTATCTGATCTGGGGCAATTTATATAACTGTTTTAGTGTCAGTTTTTTGTCTGTAAAATGGGAATAATGGTACCCATGTCCTTGGGGCTGTTGTGCAGATTGTTGTTGTAGTTGTTTGCAGGAAGCTTTTAGCTTGTATTCATTACTCCATACAATCTCTTTGTTATCTCTTTCTTTTTTTCTTCTTTTTCTGTTTCCTAATTTTTGGTACTGCCATAAAATGTGAAATACATGATTTGAAATCTTGTAACACTTGTAATCTTGTAATGTTTTGAATCTGCTGTAATGTTTATTGGATCATCACTGCATCTTTTTGTTTTCTTACTTCCAGATCTTATTCAGGTTTAGATGGATTTAAGGATTTATGCTGGACATGGTAGTATAGCAGTGTAAGGCCCTGCCACCTGTTTTATTGCCCACGATACAATATAGTGGCAAAGTGGGAAACCAGTCTGTCAAGGGCTGTGCCATGTGGCTTTCGTTATCATGCATTTTTTTTTTTTGCGGTATGCGGGCCTCTCACTGTTGTGGCCTCTCCCATTGCGGAGCCCAGGCTCTGGACGCGCAGGCTCAGCTGCCATGGCTCACGGGCCTAGCCGCTCCACGGCATGTGGGATCTTCCCAGACCGGGGCACGAACCCGTGTCCCCTGCATCGGCAGGCGGACTCTCAACCACTGCGCCACCAGGGAAGTCCATTTTGGTTTTTGTTTGTTTGTTTTGGTTTTTGTTTTACTTTTTATTTATTTTTTGGCTGTGTTGGGTCTTCATTGCTGCATGCGGGTTTTCTCTAGTTGCGGCGAGCTGGGGCTACTCTTCTTTGCAGTGCACGGGCTTCTCATTGCAGTGGCTTTTCTTGTTGGGGAGCATGGGCTGTAGGTGCACGGGCCCAGTAGTTGTGACTCACAGGCTCTAGAGCGCAGGCTCAGTAGTTGTGGCGCATGGGCTTAGTTGCTCTGTGGCATGTGGGATATTCCTGGACCAGGGATCAAACCCATGTCCCCTGCATTGGCAGGCGGATTCTTTACCACTGTGCCACCAGGGAAGTCCCGTGTTACCATGCATTTTTAAAAGTCTCAATAAATATTTACTGTTTACCTCAGCCTAGGTTTAGAAAATTGTTCTTTAAGATCCGTTTTTAGTAAGGTGTGAGTCACCTACCTTTGATACTGTGGTGAAGGCAGCCTACTAGCTTTATTCTCTACTTTCCCTACCCTTTTAAATTTTCATTAGTTGTTCACTAGCTACACATTTGATGTCTAAAGTATTGGTTTCCAAATACAGATTCCAGGATCCCACCTCTAGCTCTTCCATAAATGTGAAAGCCGTTATTTTCTATTGATAGAGTGATGCTTAATGGTTAGTGTATTTTCTCCCCCTGATTGGAAGACTTAGCTATGATAACATTTTCAATAAGGCCAGCATTGGGCCAACAACCTCATAGGGTTGTATCAAATAGGGATTGCATTTGGCTGCATGTAATGGAAAACAAATAATAGTGGCTTAATAAAATACTTTTTTGCTCCCTTTATATGACACGAAAACTGGAGTGACAGCCTAGGTGCCATTAGGCACCCAGGCTCGTAGTTTTTCACTCCACTCCAGTTAGCACTTTGACTTGCGTTCTCATAGTTGCAAGGCAGTTGTTCCACCCCTAGCCTTGTGCTTGTGTTCCAGGCCAGAAGAATATGGTAAAAGGACAAAGTCACATGACAACTCAACTGGCTCCCTTTCAAAGAGCTTTCTTTCCTGGAAGCCTTACTCAGTGATACATTTCTATTTTATTGGACAGAACTGTGTCATTTGGCCATTTGCAAATGAAATGAAACTTTTTATCCAAGCACGTTATTATTTAAAGCAAAATAGGTAAAAGTTCTCTTATTAAAGAAGGGAAAACTGTATGTTGGCTAGGCAACTAAAAATGTTGGCCTCGGGTTTTTTTATTTTAATTAAAATAGTTAAATAAGACACTGCAAGTAAATAATTTAACCTGACACATAAATAATCAGTTAATGTTAGCTTTAAAGAGTCAGTTGCCTACCAATTAAGAGTATGGTGTTGAAACGTCATGTAGTTCTGGTTTCTAGGCCCTACTCTGCATCTTACTAATTTATGACCTAAGTCTTACCTTTGCTTGCATTGCTTTGTAAGATCAATAATACCTAACTCATGGGATTATTGTGAGAATTAGATGGAAAAAAAGAAGTGCAAGTAAGGAGAGTGCTCAGCATAGTACTTGGCGCACAGAGTAAGTGCTCAATAAATGGTAACGTTCACGATGGTAATAATGAGGTAATGCCTGTGAAGACTGGGCTATTTTTGTGTTTGTTCTGCCCCAAATGAGCAAAAATTTTTTTTCTTGAAAATATATGCCACTACTTGAGTCATGAATCTATTCAACAAATATTTACTGACCTCCACTTGTGTGTCAGGCACTATTTGGATGCTAGAGATACAGCAGCAAAGCAGACAGACAGAAATCCCTTGTGGTGGTGATGAAGTACAAATATAAAGTAGGGAAAGGGGTTGCGAACTGCTAGGGATAGAGGTGAATTTTAAAGAGGTCAAGGAAAGCCTCACCGAGAAGGTGACATTTGAGGAAAGACCTGAAGGAGGTGGAGAAGTGAACATGGTGGTTATCTGTAGGTAGCTTGGTCTAAGCAGAGGGAACATCAGGAGCGCAAAGGTCCTGAAGAAGGAACACACTGATGTGACTAAGGAATAATGAGGTAAGGGTGGCTGGAGCAGAGTGATTCAGAGGTTGAAGAGGTAGACCGGTTGAAGAGATCAGGAGAGTAAGGTGGTAGGTAGGGATGGATGGTCCTGGCCATCAGATGGTATGAAGCGTGGTAAGTCATTGTGGTACTTGGCTTTTGCTTTGTGTACGATTTTATGTTTTAAAAGGACAACCTGGGCTGCTACGTGGAGAATAGTTTTTTAAGGATATGAGGGTAGGAGAGGTTATCCAGGGGAGAGAGGTAGTAGTGGAGGTGGTGAGAAGCAGTCAGACGCTGGTGTAGCATATTTTGAATTTAGAGATATGCCATTGGATTGGATGTGAGAAGTATCCAAGATATTTGGCAGGAGCATCCAGAAGGATGGGGGTTAATATCCGTTGAGATAGAGATCACCAGAGTGAACAGGAGCGAGAGATGATTCATTGCAAAACCATCAGGCTGCTTGAATAATTACTCAGAGCATATGGCAGTGTCTTTATTTTCATCTTTGTATGGAGAGAGAGCGTGATTTTTATGATAATCACTGTCCTTACAGCTGTTTCTGTAAAGGAGCTTTAATTTTCAGTATGACTCTGACAAGAGGGCTTATTCAGAAAAAGGTTTATGAAATTGTAAAGTCCTGTATTTTCCATGGTTCAGGTGACAGTGCCTTAGTCATCTTTCAGAATAAACAGTCTGGACTAGCTCTTTAGTTGGTGTTAAAGCCTTACTGAAAAATACTTAAAATCTTTAGAATATGTATCTGTAATAGTGATGGTTGGTCAGAATTTTGGGGGAAAATATCTTCAGTTGATTTGGTTCATTTGATTTATTTTTTCCTCACAGGTAGGAATAAAATCCATATTTTTGCTTACTCTTTTAAATTTCAGGATCTAGTAAAGTGGAGGGAGACTGTGAAATTTTTTTTAGTCCCGCTCATGCCTTTGGGCGCTCCTTTTCTGTTTCAAGAGATAAGATTACCCAGTTTGAAGGATTTCAGGAGAAAGCTCAGTCATGGTTTTTCACTTTAATCCATTCTGGTGTGTAATGTACACTAACATAGCAGTTAAAGAACCAGCTAGGAGAGGACAGAAGAGTGGAAGAGGGGACATGGGGGATGGTGCATGGAGGATGCAAAACATGTAAAATAGTGAACTTCTGAATTAGGATGCTTTATTGGAAATTGTTTTACATTTTCCATTATATTATTCTTCATTTAAGCCAGTGCTTATTTGCTGGCATTAGAACAGTAGCTTTCACACTTTGACTAAACCATTCCTAACAGTTACCTTTTACATATTTTCGTGTGTATTTACACTGAAGTAAAAGTTTTACAAGATAATATTTGCATTTTTATTTTTTTATGTATTTTTAATTGAAGTATAGTTGATAGATAATGTTTACTTTTACTGTGTGCAATACATACTGATGGTTTCTAATTTGATTCTGTTTTCTCTAAGAAAAATGATGGTTGAAACCCAGTAAGTTGACTTGTGGTTTGAAAAATTCCTCATGAAGGAACCTGCTTTAAAGAAGAGAAAGAAAAAATATGTATTGTGGGGCTTCCCTGGTGGCACAGTGGTTGGGAATCCGCCTGCCAATGCACTAAACACGGGTTCGAGCCCTGGTCCAGGAGGATCCCACATGCTGCAGAGCAACTGGACCCGTGTACCACGGCTGCTGAGCCTGCGCTCTGCTTCGAGCCACAGCTCCTGAATCCCGTGTGCATGGAGCCCGTGCTCTGCACGGGGAGAGGCCGCCGCAATGAGAAGCCCGCGCACCATGACAAAGAGTAGCCCCCGCTCACCGCAACTAGAGAAAGCCCGCGCACAGCAATGAAGACCCAGTGCAGCCAAAAATAAATAAATAAATTTATTTAAAAAAATATGTATCGCACAGTAATTATATTAAGAAAAAGCAATTTTGAGTAGAATGCTTCATGTAAAATACAACATGCTTTCAACATTTTTCTTCCCCCATGCCCTCTTTTGTAAACATTGTTGTGAAATTAGTTTTTTTTTAAATAATGTATTTATTTATTTATTTTTGGCTGCATTGGGTCTTCGTTGCTGGGCGCGGGCTTTCTCTAGTTGCGGTGAGCGGGAGCTACTCTTCGTTGCGGTGCGCGGGCTTCTCACTGCGGTGGCTTCTCTTGTTGTGGAGCATGGGCTCTAGGCTCATGGGCTTCAGTAGTTGTGGCACTCGGGCTCAGTAGTTGTGGCACTTGGGCTTAGTAGTTGTGGCTCACGAGCTCTAGAGCACAGGCTCAGTAGTTGTGGTGCACGGGCTTAGTTGCTCCGTGGCATGTGGGGTCTTCCGAACCAGGGATCGAACCCGTGTCCCCTGCATTGGCAGGTGGATTCTTAACCACTGCGCCACGAGGGAAGTCCCTG
Source organism: Stenella coeruleoalba (assembly GCF_951394435.1). NCBI lineage: Eukaryota > Metazoa > Chordata > Mammalia > Artiodactyla > Delphinidae > Stenella > Stenella coeruleoalba. Next base: position 57,269,821 of record NC_137156.1, read on the forward strand.
AAATTACTTTCTATTTGGGAAGAAAATGAGAAAATGGAGAGGAAGGAAGAAAGAATTTAATGATTGTACATTTTTTCTTTTTTATTGTTTACATTTCATCTCTATCCAAGGCTGTATGTACAGGAGAACCCGTGATTAAAACATTGAAAAAAACTATAGTTTAAGTGGTATGGCTAGAGATGGGGAGTTGGTGAGGATAATTTATCCTCATGTGTTTTGGTAAAGATTCAAGTACTTTAGAAGCGTAATAAACCTACCCTATATCAAATACTTGAGGAGACACAGCTATGTCTTTTAACAGTTTAAATGTCTAATAGGAAGATAATAGGTAAATAAATGAACAATAATGACATTTATTGAGCATTGCCATTTCCAAGCATGTAATCAGGGAACCAAGACTTACCCTGCTAATGGTGGCAGAGTTTGTTTGAATCTAAGTGTGTTTTCCATGGAGCTCCCTGGTTAGGTGAGTTTTGACTTGGGCTTTAAAAGGAGGGGGAGGTATGGATTAATATGTAGAAAGCAAGCAAGGTGAATGGTTTACACAGAGGAATGGAGATGGAGAAAACTAAATTGCATCCAGGGTATGGAAAATAAGTTAAAGCGTTGAGTTATCAAGAAGTACAGTATTGGGACTTCCCTGGTGGTGCAGTGGTTAGGAATCCGCCTGCCAGTGCCGGGGACACGGGTTCGAGCCCTGGTTGGGGAGGATCCCACATGCTGCAGAGCAACTAGGCCTGTGCACCACAACTACTGAGCCTGTGCTCTAGAGCCCACGAGCCACAACTACTGAGCCTGTGAGCCACAACTACTAAAGCCCACATGCCTAGAGCCCATGCTTCGCAACAAGAGAAGCCACCGCAATGAGAAGCCCGCGCACCACAACAAAGAGTAGCCCCCACTCGCTGCAACTAGAGAAAGCCCGTGCGCAGCAATGAAGACCCAATGCAGCCATAAATAAATAAATGAAATTTTAAAAAAAGTACAGTATCAAGTAGTGGCTGTGGTTTAGTGATCTGATGAGTGATATAGTGCAAATGGACCTTGAAGATTATTTTATTAAGGGTAATAGATGGATTGAAGCCTAGGCTTTTTTTTTCTTTTTTTTTTAAGCAATCTACGGAACTTAGAGCTTACTATCTGTATGTGTACTGTACTCATTTGTGTGCATGTGTGTATGGTTCTGTGCAGTTTTATTACATGTGTACCTTTGTGTAACTACCACTAAATTCAAGACACAGAACTGTATTCCACCACAGAGTCCTCTGGCTACCCCTTTGTAGCCCTCCTAACCTGTCTACTCACATCCCTAATCCCTGACAACCACTAATCTGTTCTCTGTTGCTGTTATTTTTGTTATTTCAAGAGTGTTATATATTATATAAATGGAGTCATAAAATATGTAACTTTCTGAGATTGGCTTTTTTCATTCAGCATAGTGCCCTTGAGGTTCATCCAAGTAATTGTGCATATCAATAGTTTGTTCATTTTTATTGCTGAGTAATATTTGTCTGTGTGGACATACCATATGTTTAACCATTCACCTGTTAAAGGATATTTGGGTAGTTTCCAGTTTTTAGCTATTATGAATAAAGCTGCTGTGAATATTCATGTACAAGTTTCTGTGTGAACAGAAACTTGTATGTGAATTTTTAATTTCTCAGAAAAATTTTAATTTTTAATTTTAATTTCTCTCAGATAAATACCCAGTCATACAAATGCTGAGTTGTACAAGTTCATTTTTAGTTTTAAAAGAAATGGCCGAACTGTTTTCCAGAGTGGCTATACCATATTTTATATTTCTGCCTGCATTGTATGAGTGATCCAGTTTAACCATATCCTCACCAGCATTTGTGTTATCACTTAAAACAATTTATTTTAGCCATTCTAGTAGGTTATTCCATCGCTGTTGAACTGCTTTTATACCTTTGTCAGAAATCACTGTGGGGGGCTTCCCTGGTGGCGCAGTGGTTGAGAGTCCGCCTTCCGATGCAGGGGACACGGGTTCGTTCCCCGGTCTGGGAAGATCCCACATGCTGCGGAGCGGCTGGGCCTGTGAGCCATGGCCACTGAGCCTGCGCGTCCGGAGCCTGTGCTCCGCAACGGGAGAGGCCACAACAGTGAGAGGCCCGCGTACCACACACACACACACAAAAATCACTGTGGCACATTTGTGTGAATCTATTTCTGGTTTCTCTGTTCTGTTTTTGTGTGTGTGTGTATGTGTGTATGTCTGTCCCTCTGCCTATACCACACTGTCTTGATTACTGTAACTATGTAAGTCTTTAAATTGGATGGTATGAATCCTTCAACTTTGTTCTTTTTATTTAAAATTATTTTTATTTATTTTATTTTTGACTGCATTGGGTCTTTCTGGTGCACAGGCTTCTCATTGTGGTGGCTTCTCTTGTTGTGGAGCAGGGGCTCTAGGTACACAGGCTTCAGTAGTTGTGGCTCGAGGGCTCTAGAGCGCAGGCTCAGTAGTTGGGGCACACAGGCTTAGTTGCTCTGCGCCGTGTGGGATCTTCCTGGACCAGGGCTCAAACCCGTGTTCCCTGCATTGGCAGGCAGATTCTTAACCACTGCACCACCAGGGGAGCCCTGTTCATCTTCTTTACTATGGTGTTGATTATTCTAGGGCCTTCCCTTTTCATGTAAACTTTAGAGTAAGCTTGTCTATGTGTACAGAATACTTTGCCAGGAGTGTGATAGGAATTGCCTTAAACCTATATGTAGTCAATTTGGGGAGTATTGAGATCTTTACTGTGTTGATTTTTCGAATCCATGAACATGGTAAGTCTCCAGTTATTTAGGTCTTTTTTGTTTTCTTTGTTTGGTATTTTGTAATTTTCAGCATATAGATCCTGTTCATATTTTACTGGATTTATACCTAAATGTTTCATTTTGGGGGAGCAATTGTGTTTTAAGATTTTGGTTTCCACTTGATTGTTGTTAGTATATAGAAATGCAGTTGGTTTTTGTGTGTTGACCTTTTATCTTGCAACCTTGCTAAACTCTTTTATTAGTTTTAGAAGCTTTTCTTATATAGATGGTCATGACATCTACAAACAGGGACAGTTTTATTTCTTCTTTTCCAATCTGGATGCCTTTTATTTCTTTTTCTTGCTTTATTGTGTTGTCTAGGACTTCCAGTGCTATGTTGAATAAAAGTGATAAGAATGAACATCTTAGCCTTTTTCCCAATCTTAGAGGGAAGGCAGTCTTTCACCAGTATGATGTTAGCTGTAAGGTTTTTTTTTTTTGTAGATGTTCTTTATGAGGTTGAAGAAGTTCCCCTCTATTCCTAGTTTGCTAAGAGCTTTTTTATCATGAATGGTGTTGAATTTTTATAAAGTGTTTTTGTGTCAGTGGATATGCTCATATGATTTTTCTTCTTTAGCCTGTTGATACAGTGTATTACATTGATTTTTTTTTTTAATTGTACCAGCCTTGCATACTTGGAATACATACTACTTGGTTGTGGTGTAGTATCTATTGCTGGATTCAATTGGCTAACATTTTGTTAAGGATTTTGCAGCTAAGTGCATGAGAGGTATTGGTCTGTAGTTATTTTGTTTTGTTTTGTTTTTTCTTGTGATGTCTTTGTTTTGTTTTGGTGTTGGTAATACTGGCTTCATGAAATGAGTTGGAAAGTGCTCCTGCTTCTTCCTTCTTTTCTAAATTGTTGAACTATGAGTTAAAATTGTTTGTAGTATGTAGTATTCCCTTTTTTAAAAAGATCAAGATATGTCACTTAACATAAAACTAACGATTTTTTTAATATCTTTATTGGAGATATAATTGCTTTACAATGTTGTGTTAAAAACTAACCATTTTTTAAGTGTACAGTTTAGTTTTTTTTAGTATATTCACAGTGTTTTGCATCCATCATCATTGTCTAATTCCAGAGCATTTTCCTCACCCCAGAAAGAAATTGTACCCATTAAGCATTAACCTCCCATTTTCCTCTTCTCCCAGCCCCTGGTAACTACTAATCTGTTTTCTGTGTCTATGGATTTGCCTGTTCTATGGACATTTCATATATATGGAGTCATACAATATGTGGTCTTTTGTGATTGGTTTACTTCACATAGTATGTTTTCAAGGTTCCTCCCTTGGCTCATGACTCCATTACTCTTACCTCTGCTTTCATTGTCTCATCTTCTCTGACACTGACCCTCCTTCGTCTCTTTTATAAAGACCCTTGTAATTAAATTGGGCCCACCCAGATAATCCAGGATCATCTTTCCATCCTTAATTTAATAACATGTGCCAAGTCTTTTTGCCATTTATGGTAACATTCACAGGTCTCAAGGATTAGGATGTGGTCACCTTTGGGGGGCGGGTATTATTCTACCTACCACACAGATTTTAGAGCTTTTATTATTATTCCACTTCTCCCTGAAGCTCTGTTCTTTTTTTCAGTCTGTTTTCTCTCTGCTGTTTAGATTGAGTAAAATTATTGATCTTATCCTCAAGTTCACTGAATTTATCCTGTTATCTCTATTTTTCTATTGAGCTTCTCCAGCAGGTTTTATATTTTGGAAATTATATGTTTTAGTTGTATAATTTCCAGTTGGTGCTTTTTTTTTTTAGTAACTTCTGTTTCCTTATTGAGGCTTTTCTATTTTTTTATTTTGTTTTAAGATAATTCTTAACTGTTTGTTGAAGCACTTTTATGATGGCTGCTTTAAAATTCTTGTCAGATAATTCCAACTAGTAATTCATTTTGGTGTTTCTATCAGTGTGATTGTCTTTTCTCATTCAAGTGTGTTTTTCCTGGTTCTTGGTGTGACGATGTGATTTTCCTTTTTTAAATCGTGTGATGGACATTTAGGATATTAATGTTAGGAGACTCCTGATCCTATTTAAAATTTCTATTTTAGTAGGCAGTTACTCTGCTTAGATTTAATGTGTAAGTCCTGGCCTCCTTTTGTGAGCTATGTAATTCTTATGATAAGTGAGTTTTCAGAGCTCTGGCAGTGTTATTATCTTCTGCTTTATTCTTCTGGCACAGCAGGACTCCTATTTAATCTCTGCAGGTGTTACCTTGGTTGACAGGTGGGTGTGGGTCTGGTTCCCCCCCTTCTGCCCCCCACCCCCTCTGCTGCTGCTGTGGGCAGATTGGCTGGATGTTGCCCAGGTGTGGGGCAGGGACCTAGTTGCCCCTGTGGTGCATCTGGCCTGCTGCTGTCTGGGTGTGGGGTGGAGGCCCTGCTGATGCTGATGCTGTGGTGGGCTGGGTGGATTGTCCTGGATAAGGATCGGGAAATCTGTCTTCTAGGTTGCTACTGAGCTTCCCCTTTCACAGTCCTTTGGCTAGAAAGGATTTTTCTCATTTGTCTGTTTGTCTATCCCTGTTGGTTCCAGGAAGCAGGCTGTTCTGGTGCCCACTCATGGATATGTGCGAGATAAAAGAAAAACCCAGGGAGCTTACAGTAGTGCTTTTCCTCACATCCTGAGGGTCCTAGCCAGCCCATCTGCTTCTTTCCACCTTTCAGATTGTCTTTATGATTGTTGAATTATTTCTAAGGTATTTAGTTGTATTTAGAGGAGAAGAGCAGGGAAATGTGAGCCTACACCATCATATTCTAGAACTTCTGGAACTCAAGCAACTTTTATTTGTGTGTGTGTGTGTGTGTGTGTGTGTGTGTGTGTATTTATTGACAATTCTATGAAATGGTCAAGGCTTTTGCTTTTATTGACACCCTACTTTTTAGAGTGTTTCTCTGCATTTTTTGTTGAGTGTAAGAATAAGTTAAGAATTATTCTCTTGTTTAAATTGTGTAGGAATTTAAAATGTCTTGTTTTTATCTACCCCTCTACATATTTACTTACTTATATATTTATCTTTAGGGAGTGGAGCAACGGCTGTGGTCCAAGCAGCATATTGTGCCCCTAAAAAGGAGAAAGTGGCGATCAAACGGATAAACCTTGAGAAATGTCAAACTAGCATGGATGAACTCCTGGTATGCACTTCTCGTATTTCTTGTATATTCATGTTAAAGTGGGAAATAACTTGAAGTTTTTTGTTTTTTATTTTTTAAAAAGGTTTGTGATTTTTTCATTAATAAGTAATGCTTATTGTAAAATTTATAAAATCCAGGTAAGTAGAAAAAAATTATAGTCCTCTCATTCTGAGATTGACACTTGCTATATGTGCACATTTAAACATCTTTGTATTTTCATAATAATGTAACCATATACTTGTTCCTTCAATTAAAAATTTATCATAGAATTCTTTGTATGTCTATAAATATGAATTAATGTAGCTTTCAATATGTATGTAGTGTTCTGTTGAATACTTTATCTAACCTGTTCTCTAGTATTGGATGATTTTTGTTTCCTCTTTGTTGTTATAAACAATGCTTGCTTACTTCTCACTTTCCTTAAAATAGTGTCATGCAATTGTGATTTCTGGGTCAAATGAAATACCTTTAAAAGGCTTTAGCCTTCTAGGAACATGGTACCAACCTGCATTCCGACCATTGTTGCAGGATGAGGGGTAGAATGACCCCCCAGCAGCATTGGCTTCTCCAAGGGCTAGGGTCAGGGAGAAGAAAGGGTATCCCAAGGATCCACAGCTGCATGAGATGTTCTGTGGCGTTAAAAGCTAGCCACACAGGGATTGTTCTGTACTTTTATGCTCCATGACACCTAGAGTAGTTTTTAAGTATATAGTAAGTACTCAGCAAGGGAAATGAAATAGTTTTTCCAAATCATTTAATTTTTTAAATCCTCAGTTTCTTTGGTTTAAATTGGAAATAATATCTGTTTCTGCTTTGTGTACCTCATGAGGTTTTTCTTTTTTCTTTTTTTTAATAAATTTATTTATTTATTTATTTATGGCTGCGTTGGGTCTTCGTTGCTGCGCATGGGCTTTCTCTAGTTGCGGTGAGCGGGGGCTACTCTTTGTTGCGGTGTGCGGGCTTCTCATTGCGGTGGCTTCTCTTGTTGCAGAGCACGGGCTCTAGGCAGGCGGGCTCTAGAGTGCAGGCTCAGTAGTTGTGGCGCACGGGCTTAGTTGCTCCGCGGCATGTGGGGTCTTCCGAACCAGGGATCGAACCCGTGTCCCCTGCATTGGCAGGCGGATTCTTAACCACTGCGCCACCAGGGAAGTCCCTTATGAGGTTTTTCTTGAAGATTGAATGAATAGTACTTGAAAACCATAAACTGCCACACAAATATGAACTAATATTGTTATATTGTTAAGTAATTTCTCTAAGATCATGTACAGCTAATAGTAGAAAGGACAGGAACTAAGACTGGTATGATCTATCAGTCCTGGATTGGGTTTAATTTCTGGTGTAGTCTGTAGTGAGTATTTAGGGAATAATTGGAATAAAGTAAAAGATAATAGAATTATATATTGAACTTTCAGCAGATGAGACAAATGTATTTCTTCAGGAGTTGGTAATGCATAAGCAGAAGCTGAAGAGTTGGGGTGCTGGAGTGATCTAGAGCTGTCTTTGGTGAGAGAACACACACTTGGAAGGAGATGCTGATTGAAACGCTATGTGACAAACTTGGATTTACAGATGCAAGCAATACCTTAGAGCACCATTTGGGCATTTGAACTGCAGTGATCATAAAAGAAGTCTAAATTGTAAATTAATTCTTATTGTTAAAGAAAAACAATATTTAAAAAAATTTTTTTTCACATCTTTATTGGAGTATAATTGCTTTACAGTGTTGTGTTTGTTTCTGCTGTACAACAGATTGAATCAGCTATACGTATACATACATCTCCATATCCCCTCCCTCTTCAGCATCCCTCCCAGCCTCCCTATCCCATCCCTCTAAGTCATCACAAAGCATCGAGTTGATCTCCCTGTGCTATGCAGCAGCTTCCCACTAGCTATCTGTTTTACATTGGGTAGTGTTATATATGTCAGTGCTACTCTCTCACTTCATCCCAGCTTCCCCTCCCCCCCCCCGTGTCCTCAAGTCCATTCTCTATGTCTGTTTCTTTATTCCTGCCCAGCCACTAGGTTTATTAGTACCGCTTTTTTAGATTCCATATATATGCGTTAGCATACGGTATTTGGAAAAAACTTTTTTTTTTTTGCGGTATGCGGGCCTCTCACTGTTGTGGCCTCTCCCGTTGCGGAGCACAGGCTCTGGACGCGCAGGCTCAGCGCGGCTCATGGGCCCAGCCGCTCCGCGGCATGTGGGATCTTCCCCGGACCGCGGCACGAACCCGTGTCCCCTGCATCGGCAGGCAGACTCTCAACCACTGCGCCACCAGGGAAGCCCCATACTAAGCTTTTGATGTTGTGATTTTAAATTTTATTTTCAAAACTGTCTTTATTATTATGCAGAAAGGATGCTCTGGGTTCTCCAGAGAGTACTGATGTAAACCAATTACAGGTGTGTAATGTGTGTGACAGTTACTAGTGAGGACGCAGTATATTGCTCCTTTCTCTTGTCAAAATGTTTTCTTGTCTGACAGCCTTTGCTAAGTGTGATCACAAAATCGGCTGTCAAATCTTACTACATTTATTTTCTCCAGAGATTTTACTCACAGACTTTTCTCTGAGAAAGGCAACTATGTAATATATTGAGATTTTTCTCTCCTCTGGTAGATGCTAGGACTAGATTCATTGAACAAACATCTGAGGGGACCATTAAGAGGCTTAAGATGTCTTTTCTTCTGCCAAGAGGCTCACAATCTAGTTGAAGGCTCTTGCCTGCTGTACATGGCAGAGTGTGACAAATGCCTAGGAAAGGTATAAGTACTGTGTTGAAATAAGAGGAAGAAGGGAGCTACCAGTTATGAAAGTGGAGGCCTTTGTGGAGATGTTTGTGTCCTGGGCCACCTGGGCTGGGAAGACTTTGAAGAGGCAGAGGTGGAGACCCTGCTGGGCAGGGGTTTAAGATCAGCAAAGAATAGCATATTATATATTAACATTATGAATATATATGATATTATATATTAATATAACTGAAATATTTTTATAAAACAATTTTTTTTGAGCATTTCTTTTTTTTTTTAACATCTTTATTGGGGTATAATTGCTTTACAATGGTGTGTTAGTTTCTGCTTTATAACAAAGTGAGTCAGTTATACATATACATGTTCCCATATCTCTTCCCTCTTGCATCTCCTCCCTCCCACCCTCCGTATCCCACCCATCCAGGCGGTCACAAAGCACCGAGCTGATCTCCCTGTGCTATGTGGCTGCTTCCCACTAGCTATCTACCTTACGTAAAACAATTCTTAATTATGTGGAATGCGCTCTGATTTTCTATCCTATTTTTGTTTGTCTGGTTTTTTTTTAATGTGATCCACTAAATTTATTTAATGGCCCATATGAGTTGCATCCCATAGGTTGAAGAACACAAAGAGATATTGAGACTAAATTCAGGCAGTGACAGTGATAATGGAAAGGAAGACACAAATTCCCTACACATTTATAGATGGAAAAATTGTTAGTACTAGAATGAGCACTCTATGAGGGCAGGGACTGTTCACTCTGAATGAGTGAATGAATAAATTAACATTACTTGGGGACTGACTGAATAGTGTGAAGTGGAGGAAAACCACCTACGTTGGAGTAATCAGAAAACCAGGGAGTAAATAGTAGAAATCAAGATGAGTGAGTTTCAAGAAGTAATGAACAGTCCATCATTAAAACATGGCTTCAGGTGGAGAACTGAAAATTCCAGACAAAAGATCTGGTATTAGCAGACAATAAAGGACTTTCAGGAAAGCATTTTCATGAGTAGGGGTGGAATCACTTATGAGTGTTGAGGAAGTTGCTGGGAAATTTGAGTCAGAATGAATATACCACTCTTGCAGAGCACTTAATATGTATATTTTTTCTTTTTGAAAGGAAAGGGAAAAGGGTAACTCCAAGGGGAATTAAGAGGAATAGAAGAGAAGAAATGGAATATTTAAGGCCTTTTTTACCTTTAAAATTTATGGCTCTCCTGCTAGCCTCCTTTTTTTTGTTGTGGTTGTTTTTTGTTTGTTTTTATTAATTTTTTTTAGTTGTAGTTGATTTACAGTGTTTCAGGTGTACAGCAAAGTGATTGAGTTATACATACATATATATATATGTATATGTATACTTTTTCAGATTCTTTTCCATTATGGGTTATTACAGAATATTGAATATAGGTCCCTGTGCTATACAGTAGGTCTTTATTGTTTATCTGTTTTATATATAGTAGTGTGTATCTGTTGATCTCAAATTCCCAATTTGCCCCCCGCCATAGTCTCCTTTTAGAAAACCCTTTGTAGTACTCTTTTTTCCAGGATTAAGCTCAAAACCTTTTGCTTAACATTTAAGACCTTGGACCATTTGACCCCAGCTCTTTGCATTGTCACTCCCCTATGTGATTTCTGTCTCTTTCACCTCTCCTGTCCAGTTAGTCACCAAGCCCTATTGTTTATACCTCTTTAGTATCATCTCGACTCTTCCCTTTCTTTTCATTCATATTACCACTTATTTTTTTTAACTTTTTATTTTGTGATAGTCTCAACCTTACAGAAGAGCTGCTAAAGCAGCATAGAAAGTTCCCATATGCTGTTCACCCAACATCTCCTAAGAGTAACATAACCATAGTACAGTAATCTAAACTGAGAAATTAGCTGTTTATCGTTTTTCAGGCCATTATCATCTCACCCAGCTCATGGCAACAACCTTGAACAGAGTCTTTCCCTTTAGTCTTGCCTTCTCTCTTTTATTTTCTACATTACAGCCAGAGTGATTTTTATGAAAAAATAAATATAGTTAAACCTTTGATGCCTTTCCATTGCTGTTAGGATGAAGCCTAAATTATTGAACACAGTTACAAGCTCCTTTATGATACGGTCCCAGGTAATTAAACAATCAAAACCCCTAAAAACATATTTATCTTTCCTATTTCAGTGTCAGTGTAGTAAAACTTCTTATAGGAAGCTTTCCCTGATTGTCACTCCTAATTTTTGGTAATTCACCTCTCCGATGAAATCATGTAGTGTTTAGTACTTCTCCTATCAGACTTTCTTCATCTGTGTTATTAATTAGTATTTGTCTGACTTCTTCACCAGACTGTAAGTTTCATGAGGGTTCACCATTGTGGTCAAGCACCTAGGACTGTGCCTGGCACAGAGTAGGCATTTGGTAAATTTCTGTTGAAAGCATGAACTGCTTAACCTTAGACAGGTTTACTCCTGTGTCCTAAAATCTGTCTTGCTTATTTCATCCTCTTTTTGTAATTTTATGTGCTTTGCACCTTGTACTGCTACAACATCCCACATCCTGCAGAACTAAACGTAGTTCCCACCTTCTCTGTGAAGACTTCTTGCCTGCCTTAACTGTTCTTTCCTCTGGATTCTTGTAACATTTACTATCTTTACTGCTCATTTGGCACATATATGCTGTTCTCTTTCTATTCCCTCTTATATGTACATATCTTATCTCTTCAAATCCTGTATAACTATGTCAGTAGGCAGGTGTTTACTTTAGTTCTTCTTCCTTATCCTTCATATTTACTTACCTTTTAGTATGGAAGACTGTGCTAGTAACTTAGTGGGTAGCAAAAATGCACACAACAAAGTCCTTGCCGTAAAAGAATTTACATTCAAGTAGAGAAAATGAGAATGGAAAAACTAGTGTTTATTGAACACTTCTTATGAATCAGGGATTATGGGCAACTTTTACACAATTGATCTTACTGAACAAATACCAAGGGCATAGGGCAAGTATTAATACATCAGTAAGTAAAAAGCTATATAAAGTGCTATAGGATTTTATTCATTCAGCAAATATTTATTGAGGGTATACTGTGTGCCAGGCACAATAAGGGCCAGTATACAGAATCTGACCTCTCATTGAGCTACAGTTTTGTGAGGGATGCAGAAAAATAAATAGGCAATTACAGCATCGTATGATAATTCCCACCATGTGTATGAGTCCACTTTTAAGTACTTGCCTTCTTGGAGTTGTCAGTCTAGCAGGGAAGGACAGACAAATAAGCATCCAATGTACTATCCAGTACATATGTGCTGTGATGTAAGGAGATATGCACAGAGCTTGGAAGCCGAGAGAAGGGACACCTAACTAACTCAACCTGGGAAGTTGGGAGGAACTGGTATTTTGGCTGAGATCAGAAGGAAGAATTGGTGTTTTCAGCTAGGTGAAAATGAAGGAAGTGTATTTGAGGCAGAGGGAGCAACAGGGTTAAATTTAAATGTCCATGGTTAGAAGAAGCATGGCTCACTTGAAGTTACTTTGGCTGGATCATAGGACTGGGGTATGTTGGGGGTAGGGGTCAGTGAAGGCAGTAGGAATGATGGAGAGGTAAGCAGGGCCCTGATCACACAGGGCTTTTATAAGGCATTTTATCACACCAAATCTAATTTAAATTCATTAAATTCGAATGAGATAGTATAAGCTGAGACTTTGGGCTCAGGTGTCTACTTTGGATTTAGTTCATGGCCTCTTTAAAGTGGGAACCGTTAATCATTTCACAAAAATGATGTGAAACAGTGTTTTGGAGAAGAAAGACAAACAAACAAACCACCCTTTGTTTATTAGTATTGATAATTATCCTCTGTGACTGTAAAACCTGATTTCCCAAGATGGTTCTTTAAGGGCACCTGGAAGTAAAAATATGTGTCCCAGTGGAGGCCTCTGTGGTGCTGTGGCAGGGTGTGATAAATAGTGCATGTTTTTGGTTTCAGAGATCGCTAGTTTAACAAGTGAAAGGAGCAAGAGTCAGAATGGACTGAGGGAAACCAAGCGGTTTTTTTGGTTTAACCATTCTTGCAGAGGTCAGGCATGAAAATCCCAGAAAGGTTGTGACATAGTCTTTGGAATTCCCAGATCTGGATTCAGTAACTTCTAGTGTTGTTTTAGCCTTGCATATAATGAATTACCATTTTTTCTCTTCTTTGTAGAAAGAAATTCAAGCCATGAGTCAGTGCCATCATCCTAATATTGTGTCTTACTACACGTCTTTTGTGGTAAAAGATGAGCTGTGGCTAGTCATGAAGCTACTAAGTGGAGGTGAGTAGAGTACAATGAAATGTCAACTTCCATGGTTTGGAAAATTTATACAAATGTTTTTCTTGTTTTGGTTTTCATGGACATTTACATTTGAGGAGATACTGAGAATAAAGTATCTAATGATAATAGTGCATAAGGTGAGACAAGTTTCACATGTTGCATTTGTTTGTCATGCCTCTTCAATTACTCTTAATCTAGGATGGTTCCCTCCTACTTCCTCTCTTCCATGAGGCAGACTTACTGAAGGGTCTGGTCTGAAGGGTCTATCTTGTCCCACATTCTGAATTTTTTTTTTTAACATCTTTATTGGAGTATAATTGCTTTATATTGTTGTATTAGTTGCTGCTGTATAACAAAGTGAAGCAGCTATATGTATACATATATCCCCATATCCCCTCCCACTTGCGTCTCCCTCCCACACTCCTTATCCCACCCCTCTAGGTGGTCACAAAGCACCGAGCTGATCTCCTTGTGCTATGTGGCTGCTTCTCACTAGCTATCTATTTTACATTTGTTAGTGTATTTATGTCAATGTCACTCTCTCACTTCGTCCCAGCTTACCTTTCCCCCTCCTCGTGTCCTTAAGTCCACTCTCTGTGTCCTTGTCTTTATTCCTGTCCTGGCCTTAGGTTCTTCAGAACGAGTTGTTTTTTCTTAGATTCCATATATATGTGTTAGCATACGATATTTGTTTTTCTCTTTCTGACTGACTTCACTCTGTGTGACAGACTCTAGGTCCATCCACCTCACTACGAATAACTCAATTTCGTCTCTTTTTATGGCTGGGTAATATGCCATTGTATATATGTGCCACATCTTCTTTATCCATTCATCTGTCAATGGACACTTAGGTTGCTTCCATGTCCTGGCTAGTGTAAATAGAGCTGCAATGAACATTGTGGTATATGACTCTTTTTGAGTTATGGTTTTCTCAGGGTATATGCCCAGTAGTGGTATTGCTGGGTCATATGGTAGTTCTGTTTTTAGTTTTTTAAGGAACCTCCATACTGTTCTCCATAGTGGCTGTATCAATTTATATTGCCACCAACAGTGTAGGAGGGTTCCCTTTTCTCCACACCCTCTCCAGCATTTGTTGTTTGCAGATTTTTTGATGATGGCCATTCTGACCGGTGTGAGATGATACCTCATTGTAGTTTTGATTTGCATTTCTCTAATGATTAGTGATGTTGAGCATCCTTTCATGTGTTTATTGGCAATCTGTATATCTTATTTGGAGAAATGTCTATTTAGGTCTTCTGCCCAATTTTGGATTGAGTTGTTTGTTTTCTTGATATTGAGCTGCATGAGCTGCTTGTATATTTTGGAGATTAATCCTTTGTAAGTTACTTCGTTTGCAAATATTTTCTCCCATTCTGAGAGTTGTCTTTTTGTCTTGTTTATGGTTTCCTTTGCTGTGCAAAAGCTTTTGAGTTTCATTAGGTCCCATTTGTTTATTTTTGTTTTATTTCCATTTCTCTAGGAGATGGGTCAAAAAGGATCTTGCTGTGATTTATGTCATAGAGTGTTCTGCCTATGTTTTCCTCTAAGAGTTTTATAGTGTCTGACCTTACATTTAGGTCTTTAATCCATTTTGAGTTTATTTTTGTGTATGGTGTTAAGGAGCATTATAATTTCATTCTTTTACATGAAGCTGTCCAGTTTTCCCAGCACCACTTATTGAAGAGGCTCTCTTTTCTCCATTGTATATTCTTGCCTCCTTTATCAAAGATAAGGTGACCATATGTGCGTGGGTTTATCTCTGGGCTTTCTATCCTGTCCCATTGATCCATATTGCTGTTTTTGTGCCAGTACCATACTGCCTTGATTACTGTAGCTTTGTAGTATAGTCTGAAGACTGGAAGCCTGATTCCTCCAGCTCTGTTTTTCTTTCTCAAGATTGCTTTAGCTATTTGGGGTCTTTTTTGTTTCCATACAAATTGTGAAATTTTTTTGTTCTAGTTCTGTGAAAAATGCCAGTGGTAGTTTCATAGGGATTGTGTTGAACCTGTAGATTGCTTTGGGTAGTATAGTCATTTTCACAATGTTGATTCTTCCAATCCAAGAACATGGTGTATCTCTCCATCTGTTTGTATCATCTTTAACTTCTTTCATCAGTGTCTTACAGTTTTCTGCATACAGGTCTTTTGTCTCCTTAGGTAGGTTTATTCCTAGGTATTTTATTCTTTTTGTTGCAGTGATAAATGGGAGTGTTTCCTTAATTTCCCTTGCAGATTTTTCATCATTAGTGTATAGGAATGCAAGATATTTCTGTGCATTAATTTTGTATCCTGCTACTTTACTAAATTCATTGATTAGCTCTAGTAGTTTTCTGGTAGCAGCTTTAGGATTCTCTATGTACAGTATCATGTCATCTGCAAACAGTGACAGTTTTACTTATTCTTTTCCAATTTGGGTTCCTTTTATTTCTTTTTCTTCTTTGAGTGCTGTGGCTAAAACTTCCAAAACTATGTTGAATAATAGTGGTGAGAGTGGGCAACCTTGTCTTGTTCCTGATCTTAGTGG
Source organism: Stenella coeruleoalba (assembly GCF_951394435.1). Classification (NCBI taxonomy): domain Eukaryota; kingdom Metazoa; phylum Chordata; class Mammalia; order Artiodactyla; family Delphinidae; genus Stenella; species Stenella coeruleoalba. Next base: position 57,285,342 of record NC_137156.1, read on the forward strand.
AAATGGTTTCAGTTTTTCACCATTGACAACAATGTTCACTGTGGGTTTGTCATATATGCCCTTTATTATGTTGAGGTAAATTCCATCTATGCCTACTTTCTGGAGGGTTTTTATCATAAATGTGTGTTGAGTTTTGTCAAAAGCTTTTTTCTGCATCTATTGAGATTATCATATGGTTTTTATCCTTCAGTTTGTTAATATGGTGTATCACATTGATTTGCATATATTGAAGAATCCTTGCATTCCTGGGATAAACCCCGCTTGATCATGGTGTATGATCCTTTTACTGTGCTGTTGGATTCTGTTTGCTAGTATTTCGTTGAGGATTTTTGCAACTATGTTCATCAGTGATATTGGCCTATAGTTTTCTTTTTTTGTGACATCTTTATCTGGTTTTGGTGTCAGGGTGATGGTAGAATGAGTTTGGGAGTGTTCCTCCCTCTGCTATATTTTGGAAGAGTTTGAGAAGGATAAGTGTTAGCTCTTCTCTAAATGTTTGATAGAATTCACCTGTGAAGCCATCTGGTCCTGGGCTTTTGTTTGTTGGAAGATTTTTAATCACAGTTTCAATTTCAGTGCTTATGATTGGTCTGTTTATATTTTCTATTTCTTCCTGGTTCAGTCTCGGAAGGTTGTGCTTTTCTAACTAAGAATTTGTCCATTTCTTCCAGATTGTCCATTTTATTGGCATGTATTTGCTGATAGTAATCTCTCATGATCCTTTGTATTGCTGCAGTGTCAGTTGTTACTTCTCCTTTTTCATTTCTAATTCTGTTGATTTGAGTCTTCTCCCTTTTTTTCTTGATGAGTCTGGCTAATGGTTTATCAATTTTTTTAATCTTCTTAAAGAACCAGCTTTTAGTTTTATTGATCTTTGCTATCGTTTCTTTCATTTCTTTTTCATTTATTTCTGATCTGATCTTCATGATTTCTTTCCTTCTGCTAACTTTGGGGGTTTTTTGTTCTTCTTTCTCTAGTTGCTTTAGATGTAAGGTTAGGTTGTTCATTTGAGATTTTTCTTGTTTCTTGAGGTAGGATTGTATTGCTATAAACTTCCCTCTTAGAACTGCTTTTGCTACATCCCATAGGTTTTGGGTTGTCATGTTTTCATTGTCATTTTTTTTAGGTATGTTTTGATTTCCTCTTTGATTTCTTCATTGATCTCTTGGTTATTTAGTAGCATATTTTTTAGCCTTATGTGTTTGTATTTTTTACAGTTTTTTTCCTGTAATTGATATCTAGTCTCATAGCATTGTGGTCGGAGAAGATACTTGATATGATTTCAGTTTTCTTAAATTTACAAAGGCTTGATTTGTGACCCAAGATATGATCTATCCTGGAGAATGTTCTGTGCGCACTTGAGAAGAAAGTGTAATCTGTTTTTGGATGGAATGTCCTATAAATATCAATTAAATCCATCTTGTTTAATGTGTCATTTAAAGCTTGTGTCCTTATTTATTTTCATTTTGGTTGATCTGTCCATTGGTGAAAGTGTGGTGTTGAAGTCCCCTACTATTATTGTGTTACTGTGGATTTCCCCTTTTATGGCTGTTATCATTTGCCTTAAGTATTGAGGTGCTCGTATGTTGGGTGCATAAATATTTACAGTTGTTATATCTTCTTGGATTGATCCCTTGATCATTATGTAGTGTCCTTCTATGTCTCTTGTAATAGTCTTTATTTTAAAGTCTATTTTGTCTGATATGAGAATTGCTACTCTAGCTTTCTTTTGATTTCCATTTGCATGGAATATGTTTTTCCATCAACACACTTTCAGTCTGTATATGTCCCTAGGTCTGAAGTGGGTCTCTCGTAGACAGCATATATACGGGTCTTGTTTCTGTATCCATTCAGCCAGTCTGTGTGTTTTGGTTGGAGCATTTAATCCATTTACATTTAAGGTAATTATCGATATGTATGTTCCTATTACCATTTTCTTAATTGTTTTGGGTTTGTTACAGTAGGTCTTTTCCTTCTCTTGTGTTTCCTGCCTAGAGAAGTTCCTTTAGCATTTGTTGTAAAGCAGGTTTGGTGGTGCTGAATTCTGTTAGCTTTTGCTTGTCTGTAAAGGTTTTAATTTCTCCTTTGAATCTGAATGAGATCCTTGCTGGATAGAGTAATCTTGGTTGTAGGTTTTTCCCTTTCATCACTTTAAATATATCCTGCCACTCCCTTCTGGCTTGCAGAGTTTCTGCTGAAAGATCAGCTGTTAACCTTATGAGGATTCCCTTGTATGTTATTTGTTGCTTTTTCCTTGCTGCTTCAATATTTTTTCTTTGTATTTAATTTTTGATATTTTGATTTAATATGTGTCTTGGTGTGTTTCTCCTTGGATTTATCCTGTATGGGTTTTCTGCACTTCCTGGACTTGATCAACTATTTCCTTTCCCGTATTGGGAAATTTTCAGCTATAATCTCTTCAAATATTTTCTCAGTCCCTTTCTTTTTCCCTTCTTCTTCTAGGACCCCTATAATTTGAATGTTGGTGTGTTTAATGTTGTCCCAGAGGTCTCTGTAACTTTCCTCAATTCTCTTCATCCTTTTTTCTTTATTCTGCTCTGTGGTAGTTATTTCCACTATTTTATCTTCCAGGTCACTTACCTGTTCTTCTGCCTCAGTTATTCTGCTGTTGATTCCTTCTAGAGAATTTTAAAATTTCATTTATTGTGTTGTTCATCATTGTTTATTTGCTCTTTAGTTCTTCTAGGTCCTTATTAAATGTTTCTTGTATTTTCTCCATTCTATTTCCAAAATTTTAGATCATCTTTACTATCATTACTCTGAATTCTTTTTCAGGTAGACTGCCTATTTCCTCTTCATTTGTTTAGTCTGGTGGGTTTTTACCTTGCTCCTTCATCTGCTGTGTATTTCTCTGTCTTCTCATTTTGCTTAACTTACTGTGTTTGGGGTCTCCTTTTTGCAGCCTACAGGTTTGTAGTTCCCGTTGTTTTTGGTGTCTGCCCCCAGCGGGGATGGTTGGTTCAGTGGGTTGTGTAGGCTTCCTGGTGGAGGGGACTGGTGCCTGTGTTCTGGTGGATGAGGCTGGATCTTGTCTTTCTGGTGGGCAGGTCCACGTTTGGTGGTGTGTTTTGGGGTGTCTGTGACCTTATGATTTTAGGCAGCCTCTCTGCTAATGGGTGGGGTTGTGTTCCTGTCTTGCTAGTTGTTTGGCATGGGGTGTCCAGCACTGGAGCTTGCTGGTCGTTGAGTGGAGCTGGGTCTTAGCATTGAGATGGAGATCTCTGGGAGAGCTCTTGCCGATTGATATTATGTGGGGCTGGGAGGTCTCTGGTCAACCAATGTCCTGAACTCGGCTCTCCCACCTCAGAGGCTCAGGCCTGACAGCCAGCCGGACCACCAAGACCCTGTCAGCCACACGGCTTTTGGAAGTCTGAGGTCCTCTGCCAGCGTTCAGTCGGTGTTCTGTAGGAGTTGTTCCACACATAGATGTAATTTTGATGTATTTGTGGGGAGGAAGGTTATCTCCACGTCTTACTCCTCCGTTATCTTGAAGGTTTCTCTCTTCACACTATTTAGTTTTGAAGTGTTCCATACTCACAGATCAATCAAGGAAAAGCTTGAGGGCAGATTTAGGGAAATCTTCCATTACTCCTGTTGCTAGAGGATCTACATTTCATGTTTTTTCCTTTGTGCTTAGTCTAGTTTCACTTGCTCATAGAGTACTACGTGCAGTGGCCTTCTTCCTGGCAATTCAGACAAAGAGTTTCTAGCATGAAATGTATCAGGCTGCACCTGATACTTGAGCTTGGCGGGCTGTGTGCAGAAGCTCTGCACATGACACCTTGGCTCAGCGGGGCCATGTGCAGAGATGTTGTGCCTGGCCCTGTGAGCTGGAGCCTTAAGCAGCACTAGCAGCACGCAGCTACTCCACATTCTGGATTTAACTGGTTATTTCTTCCTGGTGATGTTTAACCTGATTTATATTCCTCTGTTTCCTACAAATTAAAACAAGACCCTAAGTGTTGTTTGGACAGAATATTTTGTAGGTGATGCTGTGTACTTCATATTGCATCACATCAGGAAGTAGTATTTGCTATCTGGTTGTATCTTTAATGGTGATATTAATTTTGATTGCTTAAGATTATGACAGCCAGGCCTCTCCATGGAAAAGTAAGCTTTATTTCCCTTTGCAGCAAGCAAGTATTCTGTGGGATGATACTTTGGCACTGTGAGTATCCAGTTCCCCAGTCTTTTGTCTAATGATTTTTAGCATCCATTAACAATCCTTGCTTGTCTCAATTAGTTTTGTCAGGGGTTGCAGAATGGTAATTTTTCCCATTGTGCCTTTTTTTTTTTTTTTTTTTTTTTTACATTTATAAACTGGCATTCTTCTCTGTAAAGGAACTTTCCCTTATTAACTGGGGCTTTTTGGTTAACCTATACTGTAGTTCCTACTGAAAAGGCAAGATAAATGTGTTTTTTTAAGGACCAATTTTCGGAGTAAAAAGTTAGTTTAATAATCACTGCCAGTGATTTTTTTTTTTTCCTTTTTCCCATTGAGTAATGCTTTCATTTTTTGGAGTATCACTATATAGACTCAAGGATTTTTATATATTCTGTGTCTTTCTCAGCTATAGTCTATTCTTTTGATGCTCAGGTTATCCAAAATTTTGTCAGTGGGAGTCCCTTCAAGCTTTCTGTTGTGTCCTTTTGACATGAATCCATCAATCTTTGATAACTTCCTTGATTTTTAGTTCAGGATAAAGGTTCACATTTATATTGCTTTTCTTAGAATCAGTGAATATTCTAAGGAGCCCTGATCCTTTTTATGGGGAGTGGTATTTAGAAAGTATAACTTGGATTCTTGGGATGCTCATTGCTGCTACTTTGTCATTGTTTCTAGTTGAAAGAGCTTGGAAATATATTGTAGCATATTAAAAATAAGTCATAATTTGACAGTTCAAGTTTAATATTACAGACGTTTAAAACTTTAAAATTATATTTGAATCTCTACTCTTACACAGAAAATCTTGTTTCCCCCATATTAACATAATTAATTACATACTTTATCCTGCACTATTATATTTACAATTATTTCTGCTTTAGTCCTTAGAATAAAGTGTAAGTATTGCTGATTGCAAACAGTGGACCCTTGGTATGTATAGATTGAAGATTTTGTTATGGTTACTGAAATACCCATGCCATGTGGTAAATTAGACATTTTCTTATGGCATGGATTTGAATGATGTGGCAAGATGGAGAGGACAAGTGAGTGATGGAGCTGCCTGACTTTCCCATCACTGTGCGACTTGTTTGCATATATATTTTATGTGGAAGCATGATCTTCCATTTTGGATTGTAGGGTTACACAAAAGAGAATCCATGTTTATTTGCCATGTCAACACCATTACTCATTGAGCACCTTACTTACCCAGAGAGGCTTTAAAGGAAAGTCGTAGGCTTTAGAATTAAATTCCAGGTTTTCTACTTAGCAGTTGTGTCACTGGGCAAACTTTTTCAACTCTTTGAACCTATTTTCTTGTCTGTTAAATGGGGATGCCTTTCTGCATTTCAGGGTATTGGGGAGGAGTAAATGAGATGACTATGCAAAGCATCCCTCACTATGCTGACATGTAATAGGTGCACAAGAAATTTTAATCATTAATAATAATAATCCCTTGTTATTTGATGCTTTTCAGTGTAGCCAGAATCACCTTTTTGTTTCAATCCCATTAGTGACACACTGGAGAAACTGGATTACTTTGTTAAAGGCCCTGTTCATATGATGATTGGAAGCCTTGCTAACACCAACCACCTTTCAAGATGGTGGTCAAGCATGGTTCTTTCAGTATGGACAGATATGGGAATATTAGGTAATATTGTATCTTTCGTTTTTGATCACCTACAGCATAATTTTCTTTATATGTAATTTACAAAAATGTATAATACAAAGTTTTTAATGTTTTGCTAATAGGTCCTCTGATGAACAGGAATAAGTTGTCTGCTTAATTCTGTTATCCATAGCTGTATGCCAGCCCACCCTTTCTGCTACTCCTAAGCAGAATGCCTTAAAAAAATTTTTTTTTTTAAAGAATTCCCGTTCCTCTCTCAGTGAGTATATGTCCTGATCACAGAAAGGGCAGGATATGTAGCGGAGTGGGATGTCTTTTCAGTGTACTTCTCTGTTCCTCCTGGTCTTAAGTTTCCTGGGATGGTGCCCAATTTTTCTAGCATAGCACCCAGCAGATTTCCTGGTTGATAATTTTCAAATATATTCCAGGCATTAATTCTTTTTATAATTACTTATAATTTTATGAGTCAACTTAATCTTATATCTAAATGTTTACTTTTAAAATATTAAAAATTTTACATCTTTTTCAAGAAAATGTAATCTTTTGTAGTTATAAAGTAAATACATATTCAAACTGAAGAGATACATTAAGTAATATTTAGAAAACAAAAGATAGAACTAAGCACAACTTAAAAAAATTTTTTTTAAATAGGAGGAAACTGTCAAGATAGCTCAATTAAAAAGCCTTTCATCAAATGCTTATTGATTACCAATACACTGGTGAATCAAACCATCAGTTCCTTGCTATTATGGGGCTTATAGCTAATAAGTAAAAGTTATAATTAAGTAATTATAAGGGTGTAGAGTGCCATGAAGAAGTATCAGGTATCATGGGAATAAGTACCAGGAGAACCTAACTTTATTGAGGGAGAATGGCTGTGGCAAGATAGACAGAGACTGCCTTTAGGAGGTGATGTTCTTCAGGAGACCTGAAGAATAGGTAATAATTAGCCAGGTGAAATGGGAGGTGGAGGTGGTATCGGGAAGAATGGGAGAAGGAATCCAGAGATAGAGGGAACACTGTACTGAGAGTGACTGGAGGCAGGATAGAGCAGTGTGGTGTGTCCTGGGAACTGATGGGGGATCATAGCTGGAGCAGAGAGAGTGAGAGGAGGGGACCATTGAGAAGCAGGGGCTCCGTTTGAATAATTTAAAAATGTAAATAGCCAGAGTTAATAGAAGTATGTTTAGGCTACATTCTTCTATATTCGCTTCCTCAGCCAAAATATTTAAATCAGAAGCATATTTTTGATGTAGCAACATTGTACTGATATAGAATTTAATAAGCTCATTAAATGTAAAATGAATTGCAACTGGCAGTCTTAAGCCCATCGACCAAATGGACAACATGGTCAAAATAAGTTTAAGTGTGTCAATATTATAATTATTTTGTAATGCTCCCTTATGACTATAATATTCTTATCTTTTGTTAATTAAATAATTAGAACTCTGATTTTGAGTGTTGGAATTTATTAGTATAGAAAGTTAATCTTTAGAAATTAGAATCACTTTCTATCTAAATAGCTGTTTCTACCATTTATTAGCACCAAATTGCAATATAAGATTTTTAGAAATCAAAGTAATTAAGAAAGCTTCTGAAGATTTTGCTGGAGCCTGCGACCGAGTGGGAGTGGAGTGGAGTGGCTGTTGTTGCCGACTCTTTCCTCCTCCCCACGGTCCAGCCAGCTGGTTGATTAGGCCATCGGCCCTCAAGCTGAGACTTGTCTCTTATTTAGTTCTGGGGAGTGCCTGGCCGACATGAGTGATGTAGAGGAGAACAACTTCGAGGGCAGAGTGTCTCACTCTCAGTCAAAATCTCCAGCGGGAACTCCTGCTCATGTAAAATTGGAGAGCAGGTCAGGATCTCGTAGTCCATCAAGAGTTTCCAAACACTTTGAATCCCATCTCAATCAAGATCAAAATCCAGGTCGAGGTCAAGGAGGCATTCTCATAGACGTTACACTTGATCCAGATCCCATTCTCACTCTCATAGGAGACGACCTCGAAGTAGGTCCTATACACCAGAATACCAGCGTCGAAGGAGCCAAAGTCATTCTCCAGTGTTTAACCGGAGAAGACATACAGGCAGCAGGGCAAATCCAGATCCCAACACTTGTCTAGGAGTGTTCGGCCTCAGTTTGTACACAACAGAGAGAGATCTTCTCGATATGGACCATTGAGTGGTGTCAATGTGGTTTATGACCAGCGAACTAGACGATCACGAGGGTTTGCTTTTGTTTATTTCGAGAGAATAGATGACTCAAAGGAGGCTATGGAAAGGGCAAATGGAGTGAAACTGGACAGTAGAAGAATTCGTGTAGATTATTCTATCACCAAGAGAGCTCACACACCTACACCAGACATATACATGGGCAGACCAACTCATAGTGGTGGAGGTGGAGGAGGTGGCAGACGTCGAGATCCTAACCGTGATAGAGGATATGATCGTGGGTACGGCAGATATGAAGACTGTGATTACGAGTACAGAAGAAGATCACCTTCTCCGTACTATAGTCAATACAGATCACGATCAAGATCTCGTTCCTATTGATAAACAGAGTAGTTGCAGTTGAGGACATCTTTTTCTCTTTCTCTTTTTTTGTTTAATTCTGGATTTCCCCAAGCTTCTGATCCTTCCTACTCCTTAAAAAGAACCCTTAAAAAAATCTTTGGTTTATTTAGCTTCTACACTTTGTCAATTGTATTGCTGTTTTCTACCCCTTTTATTATATTCTTAAAGATGTAATTGTTGTCATTTTGGGTAGTTGAACATCTTGAGTAAAAAAGGAAACCCCAGTGTTATGCTTTTGTAAATGATTTTTTGTTTGTTTTTTGCTTTTACAGAAAATTAACTCCTGCCTAATCAAATGAGGAAAGAAATGGTCTTTTTAAAGCTTCTTTTGTGTTAGATATTGTATTAGCTGCATTTACTACAGACTCCTTTTTAAACTTTCTTTTGGGGAAGTTAGTAACATATAAAGTAGTTCAGTCATGTCAGGTTTGTCTGGGGTGGCATGGAGCAATCAAATAGTTGAGTGTAGAAAGTTTGAAGCTATAGAAGAAAACACTTGGTCATTTCTTTTGAAGAATGGAATTTTTGAACCCTAAAAATTATGTCGTTTTTTAGAGATAAAAACCTTGTGGACTCCTACAAAACATGTTGTATTTAAAATACATTTGTTAAAACTTCAAAATGTTAAGTGTGATTTTTGTGTTGAAATTATTGAAGTTTAATCAGTGCAGGACAAGCCTTATTATTTAGAGCAGTTGTATGCTTTGCTGTTAGAAATTTTGGTATTGGGAAAATGGTTTAAGCAGGCTATTGTATAGAGTCCTTAGAAATAGTGAGGGGAAAGGTAGTCTCCTTTCAAATAAAAGTTAATTTCTTTGGGGAAAAAAAAATAAGAAAGCTTCTAAAAGGAAAAGATGAAGGGACTTCCCTGGTGCCGCAGTGGTTAAGAACCCACCTGCCAATGCAGGGGACACAGGTTCAAGCCCTGGTCCGGGAAGATCCCACATCCTGCGGAGCAACTAAGCCCGTGTGCCACAGCTATGGAGCCTATGCTCTAGAACCCGCGAACCCCAAGTACTGAGCCTGCGTGCCACAACTACTGAAGCCGGTGTGCCTACAGCCCATGTTCTGCAACAAGAGAAGCCACCGCAATGGGAAGCCCGCGCACCACAATGAAGAGTAGCCCCCACTCGCCACAACTAGAGAAAGCCCACGTGCAGCAATGAAGACCCAACGCAGCCAAAAATAAATAAATAAATAAATTTATATGAAAAACGTCATTCCTAACAAATATTTAAAAAAAGGAAGGGAGGCTTCCCTGGTGGCGCAGTGGTTAAAAATCTGCCTGCCAACGCAGGGGACAGTGGTTCGAGCCCTGGTTGGGAAAGATCCCACATGCCTTGGAGCAACTAAGCCTGTGCACCACAACTACTGAAGTCTGCGCTCCTATAGCCCGTGCTCTGCAACAAGAGAAGCTGCTGCAATGAGAAGCCCGCGCACTGCAACGAAGAGTAGACTCTGCTCGCCACACCTAGAGAAAGCCCATGCGCAGCAACGAAGACCCGACGCAGCCAAAAATAAATAAATAAAATAAATTTATGAAAAGAAAAAGTTAAGTCTTAAAAAAAAAAAATGAAGTACCTGTAGGACTGAAAGGGACGAACTATAGAAATGCAGAAATCTAATTTAATTCACTGTTAGGGAATTATTTTGTGGTTTAAGGATGCTTTGTCATCTTCTAATAGATAAAAGGCATGGGACTTCCTTGACCCTGAGCAGGACCCAGGTAAAAAATACCTGTTATTAAGAGTGACCAGGGCTTCCCTGGTGGCGCAGTGGTTGAGAGTCCGCCTGCTGAGGCAGGGGACACGGGTTCGTGCCCCGGTCCTGGAAGATCCCACATGCCACAGAGTGGCTGGGCCCGTGAGCCATGGCTGCTGAGCCTGCGCGTCCGGAGCCTGTGCTCCGCAACGGGAGAGGCCACAACAGTGAGAGAGGCCTGCGTACCGCAAAAAAAAAAAAAAAAAAAAAGTGACCAGCTTTGGATGGTCAAGCAATAATGGAGGGTGTTCCTGTTAATCTGAAATGGAATACTCAGACTAAGCAAATTGTGGTCCCTTTGAAAACTTACATGGCTTAGGAAGACACAAGCAACACCCAGTGGCTAAAGATTGGTTAAAACTTCTTGGTAAAAATACCTAACTAAAATGAGTGAGTTAATTTTGGACTCAAGAGTGTTTTTTCATAAAAATAAACTGTGCAAATGAACATGTTGACTGAGTAATTTGATTGAGCTACAATTATCAGATTTAACAAGGGTCATTAACCAGCAGCTGCTTCACCACTTTTTCAATTTTTTTTAATATTTAGTAATGATTTTCTTGGACAGTTAAAGTTTTGCATTGCTTTTTTTTTTTGCGGTACGTGGGCCTCTCACTGCTGCAGCCCCTCCCGTTGCTGAGCACAGGCTCCGGACGCGCAGGCTCAGCGGCCATGGCTCACGGGCCCAGCCGTGGGGCATGTGGGAGCTTCCCGGACCTGGGCACGAACCTGTGTCCCCTGCATCGGCAGGCAGACTCTCAACCACTGCGCCACCGTGGAAGCCCTGCATTGCTTTTTAAATGTTCTGTGCTATAGACTATGAAGGGAGACATGAAATGGTTTGGGGGAATAGATAATCTACCTACATTGTAATTTTTTGCTTTGTTATGAAATTTGTACCAAACCCCTCTTGTTTTCCATTATTTAATTTACTTGCTTTTACTCTAAGAAATTCTTGGGTTTCAGTGGACAGTGTTCATCAAGTAGCCTAGGTTGTTAAAATGCAACTTCTTGGGCCCTACCTCAGATCTCTTGAATGACAGTCTATAAGGTCTGGGAATCTGCATTTTTAACTAGTTTGCCAAGTAATTTCATGCATTAAAGTTCAAGAACAGATTATCCCTGTAGACTATTTCTTCTAGATTGTGCCTAAGGACATAATATTGTATATGCTGATATAGCCTTCCCTCATTATTCCTTCTTTTCATTAGATATTAATTTGAATCACCCAGTGATAAATCTGCAGTTTTCTTTTGCTTAGAATATTTTACTTTCATCTTTCTCTGAGTTGATATAAAGAATTCTATGTACTTTTGATGTTTGAGGAGGGAGGATTATAGGCGCCATCATCATGTTAGACGCTGCAAGATGCTGAGGAAATCATATGGAAAAGAAGTGGGGACCTTCCGGGACCAGTATTTGTCATTTAAGGAGGAAGGTCTTAGTGGCATGATCATCCCTCCACCTATAAAAATCATATTGTTGGGAGGGAGACTAAAACTGAAAAGACAAGTTATCCCAGGGAAGAGGGGGCTTCTTATCCAGCCTTGTTTGGTATATCTGTTCTGGACATTGTCCGGGGGTGTGCACTGCTTTAATTTCCCTGTTGATCATTGGATGATGTGAAATCAATTAAAATTTTCTAAGACTTTGAAAAGGAGTTCCTGCTTCAAACTCTTTAAAAATACAGATCTAATAACTTTGGTGTGCCCTAGGGTCTTTGTTACTCCATTTCTTTGATCTTCCAGATTAGAAGTTCCCTGAAAGTCAGCAGTCACATGTTTCTTGACATATTCTGTGGCACCTAGTTCTAGATCGCCTATATGACTAAATTGTTGAATGAATAAATTGTGTTTTTAATTCCTAGTAGGGGTTTCTCCCTTTGCGTTCCTTGTTTTAGATATTCTTTATATTACAAACATTTAACTCAGCTGGGATTTATACATATGTCTTCTTACTGAGCAGTTCTTGTATGGCCTGGATTTCTCAGAAGAATGAAATACATGCCTGTTGGTATAGTCACTTTGCTTTTTGGGAGTTGATGTGTGATTGGTTAAACTAAACAGAACAAAACTTCTTCCTTAGGCCCCCTCTTTGTGAATCAGTCTTGTGAATCCCAGCAATAAAGAGGGGAAAGTGTTAGAAAAAGTTACCTAGAATCTGAAGCCTCCCTGGTTCTTTGTCTACAGAGAGTAAACTGCCTGTCTCCTGCTGGAGGTGGGGTGTGGTCGTGGCCTGGCTTCCAGGATAGGGAGGAGGGATCTGGGAATCTTATTATGCCTTATATGAACTTTAACCAGTTTTCCTGTGTTCAGCCCTTTCCTTCAGTCCCCCCTTACTTTCCCTTATGTGGTCTTTGGTGTTTGTATTCTGAGCCTTTCTGGAGCTCTAGGGTAGGGAATCTACTTTTTCCTAATTGATATACCTCCTGTGCAGGCACTGAAGTTACAGATTTTTCCACTCTGCATAATCAGTTACTTTTTTCTGCTTTCTCTCTTCTAGAAAATTAGTGCTATATCTCTTCTGTTATCTTCTTTCTTTCTTTCTTTTTTATTCTGGGTTTATGCCCTTGTTCTCAAGCTTATCAAGTTAGTGGATTTCAAATGGGAGCTAAAGTAAACATGTGTTCAATTCTCTAATGTTTTTGAGGATTCCATCTAGACCACTTCTTTCCATCTATTTGGAAGTATATTTTTTTCTTTTTAAATGTGTGCAATAAAAAGCATCCACCAGGACATGTTTTCAACAGAAGCATTTGCCAAGAAATGGGCATCCAGTCTTTTCAGTGCAGTTTATGTTATGTTTCAGATTTCTTGGCACAGTTTTTAATATTGGAGATTGTTTTGCTTTGGTTCTGTGATCTTCATGGGCCATTGTACTGCCAGAAATCTTACCGATCTCTAGCAAACTTTTTTTTAATAATCATCAGTTATGGTAGACAGCATTCTGTGACTTTAATTACTATATAGGTGTCATTTCCCTCCCTCTCTCTGATTTTTAGGAGGAGCATTATTTCCCATCCTGGGAAGAATGGGATTGATAATACATCTGGGCTGTTATTTTAAAAGAACTGCCATTTTTATTCTTTTCATATTTTTCTTTGCCTTACCTGTTTTATTTCTACTACTTATTAACCTGAAACATAATTTTAACCCTTAAATTAGTTTGCATACACATGCGATATTTACTTTCCAAGTTTTCTTCTGTAATTTGACCTGCGTTTCAACTGTGTTTTATATCTTTATTTATACAATGTTGCATACTCTAATCTGATGTTAGAGGCCTAGATTGGTTTGTTATATCTTATACTAAAGTGTTATTGATGGGTATGGTTTACCTAGGGATTCTTTAGAGGTGATTAAAAATCATCTATTACCAGCCAGGAGATGGAAGCAACCTAAGTGTCCATCATCGGATGAATGGATAAAGAAGATGTGGCACATATATACAATGGAATATTACTCAGCCATAAAAAGAAACGAAATTGAGTTATTTGTAGTGAGGTGGATGGACCTAGAGTCTGTCATACAGAGTGAAGTAAGTCAGAAAGAGAAAGACAAATACCATATGCTAACACATATATATGGACTCTAAGGGAAAAAAAATGTCATGAAGAACCTAGGGGTAAGATGGGAATAAAGACACAGACCTACTAGAGAATGGACTTGAGGATATGGGGAGGGGGAAGGGTAAGCTGTGACAAAGTGAGAGAGTGGCATGGACATATATCCACTACCAAACGTAAAATAGATAGCTAGTGGGAAGCAGCCGCATAGCACAGGGAGATCAGCTCGGTGCTTTGTGACCACCTAGAGGGGTGGGATAGGGAGGGTGGGAGGGAGGGAGATGCAAGAGGGAAGAGATATGGGAACATATGTATATGTATAACTGATTCACTTTGTTTTAAAGCAGAAACTAACACACCATTGTAAAGCAATTATACTCCAATAAAGATGTTAAAAAAAATAAAATGAAAAAATATATATACAGAAAAGGGAAAAAAAATCCTCTATTACCTTTTTCAGATTCTCATTAGAAGTCTAAAAAAGATGCTGGTGTAACACTACTATTTGGATATTAGCAGGCTGCTTTCTGTTTTAGAGTGGAATCGAGAATAAATTATTACTTTAAACTTCTGTATATTCTTATATTTACTATTTTTTCCTTTCTTTCCTGCACAGCTAAGTTTATGAAAAGGTTTACATGTGTTTTGATTTAAAAATGGTTCTGAATTATATTGAATGAGTTAAAAAAATCATGGAAAACTGTGTTTTCTCTTTTCAGGTTCTGTTCTGGATATTATTAAGCACATTGTGGCAAAGGGGGAACATAAAAGTGGAGTCCTAGATGAAGCTACCATTGCTACAATACTCAGAGAAGTGCTGGAGGGGTTGGAATACTTGCATAAAAATGGACAGATTCACAGGTATGTAGAAGACAACAGTCTTTTCTTTTGGATAAGTGCAGTGATAGTTGTGCTGTATCATTTCGTGGAGGCTATTCCCCATTCTTTTGCACAGTTAATCATAATCTCTGAGTGTTAGCAGGGTTCTTTGTATTACTAGTTCCAGTACGTAGTGGTTACATAGCTAGTAAGCATTTAAAAGTAACAAGTACTTTAGTCAAATTGGAAACTCCAGAAACAGGAGAAATTTCTAATTTCCTATGGGAGTCAATCATTGCAATCACTGATAACATTTTGGAATATTCTTTTCCAGTTTCTTTTATATGCTAACAGATATTTAAAACAAAACTGTATGTATAATTTTGTCTGTTTCTTTTTTGTTTCCTTTATGTTATATCTTGACTATTTTCTCAAATTATTAAAAGCTTTTATAAAATCACTTTTTAAAATTAAAAATTATTATTATTTTTTTTAAATAAAATGACATTTGAAAACCTGTGTAACATTTTATGGTTCAAGTATTTCTGGCTAATTATATCTATTCAATCCCTGCGTACAGATAACAATTGTTACCTGTAGAAATGGTGGTAGATTCTGTGTTAGTACAAATTTGTTTAGTCCCTGGATTTGGTTTTCCTTCATTTGAAGATATATTTATTTCCCCATCATTTCTGAAGGATAGTTTTCCCTGGGTATAACAATTTGTAGTTGACAGTTCTTTTCTTTCAGCACCTGAAAGATGCTGTGGTACTTAATTGGGGCCTTCATGGTTTCAGATGAGAAATCTGTCATGTGAATTGGTGTTCTTAGGCAATATGTTGCTTTTCTCTGGCTACTTTCAAGGATGTTTCTTCGTGGGACTTCCCTGGAGGTCCAGTGGTTAAGACTCTGCACTCTCAATGTAGAGGACACAGATTCAATCCCTGGTTGGGGAACTAAGATCTCATATGTCACATGGCGTAGCCAAAAAAAAAAAAAAGATTGTTTCTTTTTTTTTTTTTAGAAAAACGATTGATTTATTTATTTATTTTGGCTGCACTGGGTCTTAGTTGCCGCATGCAGAATGTTTTTAGTTATGGCATGCAGACCCTTAGTTGCGGTATGTGGACTTCTTAGTTGTGGCGTGCAAACTCCTAGTTGCAGCATGCATGCGGGATCTAGTTCCCAGACCAGGGATCGAACCCGGGCCCTCTGCATTGGGAGCTCAGGGTCTCAGCCACTGGACCACCAGATAAGTCCCAAAGTTTGGTTTTGACAAGTTTAATTATGATATGTCTTAGTGTGGATTTCTTTACGTCTATCCTGTTTGGGGTTCCTAACCTTCTCAAATCTATAAGTTTTTGTCTTCACCAGTTTTGGGATGTTTTCAGCCATTATTTCTTTGAATACCTTTGCAAGCTATTTTCCCTCATCTTCTTCTGGGACTCTAATGATGGAAATGTTAGATCTTTTGTTATTGTACCATATTGTACCATAATCCCTGAGGTTCAGTTTTCAGCCTATTTTTACTCTGTTCAGATTGAGTAAATTTTCTTGATTTGTTTTCAGGTTTGCTGATTCTATCCTCTGTCCTCTCCATTCTACTCTGGAACCCATTCCTTGAGCTTTTTATTTCAGTTAGTGTAGGTTTTCAGTTATATAATTTTTATTTGGTTCTTTTTTATAGCTTTTTTTTTTTTTGCTGTTATTTTCTGTTTTTCATTTGTTTTGAGATTTCCAAATTGTATGTTAGAAGCATTTTCATGATGGCTGCTTTAAAATTCTTGTCAAATAATTCCAAAACCTGATTCATCTTTGTCTTGACATCATTTTTTTTTTTTTTTTTTTTTTTTTGCGGTACGCGGGCCTCTCACTGTTGTGGCCTCTCCCATTGCGGAGCAACAGTCTCCGGACGTGCAGGCTCAGCGGCCATGGCTCACGGGCGCAGCCGCTCCGCGGCATGTGGAATCTTCCTGGATTGGGGCACGAACCCGTGTCCCCTGCATGGGCAGGTGGACTCGCAACCACTGCACCACCAGGGAAGCCCATGTTGACATCATTTAGTTGTCTTTTCTTTTTGAAGTTTTTCCTGGTTCTTGGTATGTTGAATGATTTTTTTTTTAAATTTTATCATGGATGTTTTGGATGTTACGTTAGGAGACTCTTGATCCTATTAAAATAATAATATAGTGATATAATATATTTTAGCAGGCAATTGCCCTGATTTTTTAGAGCCCTTGCAGTGTTGTTCTGGTTTGTTTTGTTCCTGTGGCACTGCTGGGGCTCTCTTCTCGATCCCTGCTGATGCCACCCATTGGAGTAGAGTGCCCTTCCCCAGGCCTGGTGCTGCTAGGTGGAAGGTGGGAGATAGTGGCTGTGCCTGTGGGTCTGTGAGCACTTCTTGGGCTCACCTTGTGGGCCAGGCCACCTGGCCGCAATTGGGCTCCCACTCATTCTGTGGTATTGCCTGTGGACATGAAAGGCACTTTTGCTACTGAGTGGGGAGTTGGGAGACACTGGGTCTGGGTCATCCTTTGCCACTGTGCAGCAGTCCCCAAACTTTTTAGCACCAGGGACTGGTTTCATGGAAGACAATTTTTCCACACACTAGGGTGGGGTTGGGGGAATGGTTTAGAACAGGCCACGGCCCAGTAACGGTCTGCGACCCTGGGGAATGGGGACCCCTGGTGTAGAGGACCAAGAGGTGCCAGACCTGGGTCACTTTCTGCTGCTGGGTGGAAGAATGGGAGATACTGGCTGGGCCTATCGGTGGTGCTGGTGTAGGCAGCATGGGCCTACCTGCTGCACTAGATGTGGATTGGGCAATGGAGTTTCCTGTCTGGTCTTCATTGGCACCTCTGGTTCTGGCCTAGTCGGTCAGCCTTCCATTCCAGCTATGTAGTCGGGGATGGAGTCCCTGCTAGGTCTGAGCTGTGCTGCCCCTTTCCTGATCCTTTGGCCACAGAGAGCAGGCTTAGAACTACTTCTTTTTTTTTTTCTTGGTCTATGCCTATTGACAGTTCTGGGTTGCAAGACTATAATACCCAGTCCAGGATATATGAGATTGAAAGGAAACTCAGGGAAGTGGTGCAGTGCTATGTGAAAGTGGACTTGGATTAGTTGTAGATGTGTAGAGCAAACTCCAGGGCAACCACTAAAAAAGGAAAAAAAAAGAATACGCTAAGAGAGGAAAGAAAAATCGAATCATATAAAATGCTCAATTAAAACCAAAGAAAGCTGAAAAAGAATGGAAGAACACAACAAGATATAACATTTAAAATCACCTACTTTTAACAAACTACAAAAATAAGAACAGACTGAGCCCAGAGTTAGCAGAAGGAAGTTAAATAAAAACATTACAGTGGAAATATGTGAAATACAGACTAAAAATACAGTTGTAAAGATCAATGAAACCAGTTTTTAAGAACTGGTTTCTTAAAAAGATAAATAGACAAATTGTTAGCTAGACTCACCAAGAGAAAAAGAGAGAGGACTCAAATAAATTAAATTCAGAAATGAAAGAGGAGACATTACAGCTGATACCACAGAAGTATAAGGGATCATAAGAGACTACTATGAACAATTATATGCCAACAAATTATACAACCTAGGAGAAATGGATAAACTCCTAGAAACATACAATCTACCAAGACTGAATCATGAAGAAATAGAAAATCTAAATGGACCAATTACTACTAAGGAGATCAATTCAATAATCAAAAACCTCCCAACAAAAATCCAGGACTGATGGCTTCACTGGTGAATTTTACTAAATATTTAAAGAGGAAATTATAATAATCCTTCTCAAACTCTTCCAAAAACTAGAAGAGGAGGAAACATTACAAACTCATTTTACAAGGCCAGCATTACCCTGATACCAAAGCCAGACAAGGACACTAGAAGAAAAGAAAATTACAGGCCAATATCCTTGATAAACATATATGCAGAGATCTTCAACAAAATGTTAGCAAACAAAATTCAACAGTATGTTAAGAGGATCATACAGCATGATTAAGTGGGATTTATTCCAGGGATGCAAGCGTGGTCCAACATCTGCAAATCAATCACTATGATACACAACTTTAACAAAATGAACCATAAAATCATGGTCATCTCAATAAATGCAGAAGAAGCTTTTTGAGAAAATTCAACATCCTTTCATAATGAAAACTTTTGACAAACTGGGTATAGAGGGAATAACATAATAAAGGCCATTTATGGTAAGTCCACAACAAACATCATACAAAAAAATGATACTGACCTCTATCTTATACCATACAGAGGAATCAACTCAAAATGGATTAAAGACATGAACTTAGGACCTGAAAGTATAAAAACTCCTAGAAGAGGGCTTCCCTGGTGGCTCAGTGGTTGAGAGTCCGCCTGCTGATGCAGGGGACACTGGTTCGTGCCTCGGTCCGGGAAGATCCCACATGCTGCAGAGTGGCTGGGCCCGTGAGCCATGGCTGCTGAGCCTGTGCGTCCGGAGCCTGTGCTCCGCGACGGGAGAGGCCACAACAGTGAGAGGCCTGCGTACCGAAAAAAAAAAAAAAACTCCTAGAAGAAAACATATCCTTGAAATTGGTCTTGGCAATGATTTTTTGGATTTGACACCAATCACAAAGGCAACAAAAGCAAAAACTTTAAAAATTAGACCACATCAAACTAAAAAGCTTCTGCACAGCAAAGGAAATCATCAAAAAAGTAAAAAGGCAACCTACTAAATAGGAGTAAATATTCGCAAACCACATGTCTGATAAGGGGATAACATCCCCAAAATAGGAGGAACTCATACAACTCAGAGGCAAAAAAATAAAAACAACCCAATTAAAAAAATGGGAAAAGGACCTGAATAGACATTTTTCCAAGGAACACATATAAGTAGCCAACAGATACATGTGAAAAAGGTGATCAACATCACTAACCATTGGGGAAATGCAAATCAAAACGACAATGAAATATCATCTCACACCTGTTAGGATGTCTGTTATCAAAAAAACAAGATATCAGGCAATTCCCTGGTGGTCAAGTGGTTAGGACTCCGTGCTTTCACTGCCAAGGGCCAGGGTTCAGTCTCTGGCCAGGGAACTAAAATCGCACAAGCCGTGTGGTGCAGCCAAAAAACAAAACAAAACAAAACAAAAAGACAAGATATCAGATGCTGGCAAGGATATGGAGAAAGGGAACCCTTGTGTACTGATGTTGGGAGTGTAAACTGGTACAGCCACTGTGGAAACAGTATGGAGGTTCCTCAAGAAATTAAAAATAGAATTACAGGGAGACTTCCCTGGCGGTCCAGTGGTTAAGACTCCGCACTTCCAATGCAGGGGGCACAGGTTTGATCCCTGGTCTGGCAGCTAGGATCCCACAAGCTGTGTGGCGCAGCCAAAAAAAAAGAATTACAATAAGATCCAGAAATCGCATTGCTGGGTATATGTCCAAAAGAAATGAAGTCATTATCTCAAAGAGATATCTGTACTCCCGTATTCAGCATTATTCACAATAGCCAAGATATGGAAACAACCTTAGTGTGTGTCATGGATGAATGGATAAAGAAATTGTGATACACACACACACACACACACACACACACATATACAATGGACTTTATTCATCCATGAAAAGGAGGAAGTCCTGTCATTTGTGACAACATGGATGAACTTGGAGGGCATGTTATGCTAAGTGAATTAAGCCAGACAGAGAAAGACAAATACTGCATGGTATCACTTAATATGTGGGATCTTAAAACACACACACACACACACACACACACACACACACACACACACACAGTTAAATTCCTTGAAATAGTAGAAAAGTGGTTGCCAGGGGCTGAG
This sequence comes from Stenella coeruleoalba, assembly GCF_951394435.1. Lineage (NCBI taxonomy): Eukaryota > Metazoa > Chordata > Mammalia > Artiodactyla > Delphinidae > Stenella > Stenella coeruleoalba. Next base: position 57,305,708 of record NC_137156.1, read on the forward strand.
TGGGTGAGGGAAACAGGGAGAGGTTGGTAAAAGTACAAACTTTCAGTTATAAGATAAATAAGGTCTGAGAATTTCATGTATATCATGTTGACTATAGTGGATAACACTGTATCATATTATTGCAGTTTGCTAAGAGAGTAGGATTTAAATGTTCTCAAAAAAAAAAGTAAATATGTGAGGTGATAAATGTGTTAATTAACTCTATGGAGTTAATCCTTTCCCAGTGTATATGTGTACCAAACCATCACATTGTACACTTTAAATATCTTACAGCTTTATTTATATCTTACAAATTTATTTACCTTACAATATATCTTATTTATTTATATCTTACAATTTTATACCTCAGTTAAAAAAAAATCACCTACTTAACCCTAATCCATCAACAAACAGACAAGCAAAGGCCCAGAAAAGTAACAGATCAAAGATCAGACGACTACCAATTTGTAAAACTGAGGTTTTAAGGAGAAATCAGAATATGGAGGAAAAAAACAAGGTATTCCCTCCCCCTACACACAAACTTTTGATTAGATTACCCTGAGAGTAGAAGCATTTTAAAGAAAATCAACGTATAGTAAGTGAAATCACTCATCTATAGAAGCATCTCATTCTAGGAAAAATGAATAATTCTTTCCAGTTGTTTAAGTTTTTCCACCTGCTTAAGTCTTACAAAGGAAACAAACTTTTTTTTTTAATTAATTAATTTTTATTTTTGGCTGTGTTGGGTCTTCCTTGTTGCGCACGGGCTTTCTCTAGTTGTGGTGAGTGGGGGCTACTCTTTGTTGCGGCACGTGGGCTTCTCATTGCAGTGGCTTCTTTTTATTTTTAATTTAATTTAATTTAATTTATTTATTTTAGTTTTGGCTGCATTGGGTCTTCTTTGCTGCGCGCGGGCTTTTCTCTGGTTGCAGTGAGCTGGAGCTACTCTTTGTTGCGGTGCACGGGCTTCTCATTGCGGTGGCTTCTCTTGTTGCGGAGCACGGGCTCTAGGCACGCAGGCTTCAGTAGTTCTGGCACAGGGGCTCAGTAGTTGTGGCTTGCAGGCTCTAGAGTGCAGGCTCAGTAGCTCAGTAGTTTTGGTGCATGGGCTTAGTTGCTCTGCGGCATGTGGGATCTTCCCAGACCAGGGCTCAAACCCGTGTCCCCTGCATTGGCAGGCGGATTCTTAACCGCTGTGCCACCAGGGAGTGGTAACTTCTCTTGTTGTGGAGCATGGGCTCAGATGTGCAGGCTTCAGTAGTTGTGGCACGCGGGCTCAGTAGTTGTGGCTCGCGGGCTCTAGAGCACAGGCTCAGTAGTTGTGAGGGCTCAAACCCGTGTCTCCTGCATTAGCAGGTGGATTCTTCACCACTGCGCCACCAGGGAAACCCCAAACTTTCTTTTTATGAGGATAAAAGAGAGTAATTGATTCTAAGGAATAACATGTAAACTAGAAATCTTGGAAACACTGAAAGTATATTCTTAAGACAATAGTATTTTTCATCTAAAATTGTACCTAATCAGTTGTTTTGTACCTAGTTAAAATAATGTGTTAACAAATGACTGGAAAGGGAACATGACCAAAGGGTAAATGTTTAGGAATTTATTTCCCACACTGTCAAGGGAAAAGGTGCCCTGAAAAACAGGATTCCTGTCCTCTGAATGGTGATAACCCTGTGTATACATACCTTGATACTAGCAATGAACATAATTCAGTTAATACCTCAGTTCTGATTCCATGTTCATCAAGTAATCTTCTAGAAAGACATATGCCATAGACTGCTAATTGGCCCCTAATATGTCTCCCCTTGTTTTAGAATTAAAAGAAAAAAACATTTTTTACTGGGCACATGAACATCCAGAGGAAAGGCAGCATTTCATAGCCTCCCATGCAGGCCAGATTTGACTGTGTGATTTAGTTTCTAGCCACTGTGATGGAAACAATAGTGTTCCCTTAACAGGTTTTATCAGTCGCAGCACCACTGACTTTTGGGCTGGGCAATTCTTTGTTTCAGGGGCTATCCTGTGCGTTATAGAACGGATCTAGCAGCATATCCGGCTTCTACCTATTACACGCCAGTAGCACACACATACACACCGCCCCCAGTGCCCATTGCGACAACCTAAAATATCTCTAGACATTGCCAAATACGCTGAGAACCACTGCTCACAGAAAGTGGCATAACCTCTTTATGCCCTTTCCTTCCTTCCATTGAAATGTGGATGTGGTAGTAAGGCATCTTGGACTGTGCAGCAAGGACTTAGAGATGGTAGAGCAATAAAATATGAGGAACCTGAATCACCAACTCTGTGGAGTTACCATGCTGAACTGATGTCACTCATGCCCAGACTGTCGTGTGAGAGGAAAAAAAAATTATTTTACCACCATATAGATCATCAGTGATTGACAGACTCTGGCCCACAGGATGAATGCAGCCTGATGCCTGTTTTTTGTTTGTTTTTTTGTTTGGGTTTCTTTTTTAAAACACAGCCATGCACATTTTAGCACTACAGAGAAAAAGTAGTGGTGACAGATATCATCTGCCCCACAAACCCTATTTACTATCTGGCCCTTTAAGAAAATGTTGACCCCTGGTGTAGATAATAATCACAGCTAGCATTCACTGCAACTTGTGTGCTAAATACTTTTTTCTTTTTTTAAGTATTTATTATTTGGCTGCACTGGGCCTTAGTTGCGGCATGTGAACTCTTAGTTGCAGCATATGGAGTCTAGTTCCCTGACCAGAGATCGAACCCGGGCCCCCTGCATTGAGAGCATGGAGTCTTAGACACTGGACTGCCAGGGAAGTCCCTAAATACTTTTCTAAGTGTATTTTCTACCTTAACCTGATTTAATCTTCACAATTATTTTATGAGTTGGTACTATTTTTTTTTTAATTAATTAATTAATTTTTGGCTGCATTGGGTCTTCATTGCTACGCATGGGCTTTTTCTCTAGTTGCGGTGAGCAAGGCCTACTCTTTGCTGCCGTGCGCCTACTTCTTACTGTGGTGGCTCCTCTTTGTGTGGACCACAGGTTCTAGGCACGTGGGCTTCAGTAGTTGTGGCACACAGGCTCAGTAGTTGTGGCTCATGGGCTCTAGAGCACAGGCTCAGTAGCTGTGGCACACGGGCTTAGTTGCTCCGCGGCACGTGGGATCCTCCTGGACCAGAGCTCAAACCCATGTCCCCTGCATTGGCAGGTGGATTCTTAACCACTGCGCCACCAGGGAAGCCCCTGGTACTATTATTATTCCTACTTTACAGATGACGAAACCAAGGCAAAGAGAGTTAAGTAACTTGCCAAAGGTCACCCAGCTAGTGACAGAGCTGGGATCTGAACGTAGCAGTCTACTTCCAAAGTCTTCTAGGAAATATTGTGCTAATCAGTGATGCTGGGCATACATATCATGCTGGGTTTAAATATCAATTATAGTTTTTAGTTACTAACTCAATAGAATTTAGATCTGCCACTGAATTATTCTTCTTTAAATATGCAATTGTTGTCTTATTTAATATATCGTATCTCTATTTTTAAAAGTCAAAGTCCTCCCTTCAGAACATGGATAGAAGTATATTCTTCTCCCTAAACCTTTACATACTCAGACTTACATAGTCAATGGTAAAAGTAACCCAAAATACACACTGAAATACACGTTAAGCCCACATGAATGGTATTAGTGTCCTTATAAAAGAGACCCCAGAGAGCTTCCCTGGTGGCGCAGTGGTTGAGAGTCCGCCTGCCGATGCAGGGGACACGGGTTCGTGCCCCGGTATGGGAAGATCCCACATGCCGTGGAGCGGCTGGGCCCGTGAACCATGGCTGCTGACCCTGCGCATCCGGAGCCTGTGCTCCGCAACGGGAGAGGCCACAACAGTGAGAGGCCCGCGTACCTCAAAAAAAAAAAAAAAAAAAAAAAAAAAGAGACCCCAGAGAACTCCCTTGCCCCTTCTGCCTTGTGAAGATACAGTGAAAAGGTGGTCACTCATGAACAGGGAAGCAGCTCCTCACCAGGCACCAAATCTGCCCCTGCTTTGATCTTGGACTTTCCAGCCTCCAGAACTGTGAGAAATAAATGTTGGTTGTTTAAGTTGCCCAGTCTGGTATTTTTGTTATAGCAGCCTGAACAGACTAAGACAGAGCATCAGTATGATTAGGAGGAGTTGACTTCACATCAGAACAGTGGAGGCCAGAAGTAGCTGAAGTTAGCCCTACAACACTAATGACCCCTTTGAACTATAGTCCTCTGCGATTGAAAGATATTTTATAGGTACATACAGGTTCAGGATTGTTATCTTCTTGGTAAATTATTCCCTTTTTTTTGTTGTTGTTATATAATGATGCTTTTTATTCCTAGTAATGCTTTTGTATTAAAGACAGTTAGGTCTTATTTTAATATGGCTTTACTGGCTTGCCTTTGGCAAGTATACGTTTCATTGTGGCTCAGTCTTCCCAGGGTCCTAGGTTTATGAGCGGTCTCAGTTCTCTTTCTCAACCTTAAGCTAGCCCAATGCCAGGTATTCTGTTTATGGGTGGATTTTAAAGCCTGAGCTCCCTAGCTATTTGGCGGAGTATCTCTGTTCTGTCTCCCAAGGCTTACTGCTCTGCTCTTAAGTGTCCTTTTTATTTCTGAAGATTTCCTTTTCTTTATTTCATGTTCATTTATGTGGCAGTTTCCCCCCCTAATTAATCCAGCATTTCTTTGTGTTTGGAGAAGGGGAATGGTGTATCTTGGGGCCAAGGCCTGGGTAGTAAGTGATGAAAGTCTCTGCCATGTTGCTGGAATGGAAATTCTCTTACACATAAAATCAGAGAACCTTAATGTTGCCTTCATATTGGAATCACCTGGGAAACTTTAATAAGTACCAGTTCCTGGATCCACTGCCAGAAATTCATTTACCTGGTCTATGATGAGGCCTTGGCATTGGGACTTCTGAAAGTTCCCCAAGAGATCCTAATATGCAGCCAAGGCTAAGAACCCTACTTACACTTTAGCCAAGATGCACTGAGATTTCAACAGGAGAAACGTTGGGATAAAGTTGTTTTACTGGGAAACAGAGATGGATGTTTTTAGTAGGTTTTGTTACTTCTCATAGCTTTAGAGTCCAATTGTTATTTCAGGTAGATTTGTGTCAGTCTGGTGGATTAGGTCAAATAATTTTATTGTTTCTACTGTGTTTTCTCCTTGACTCCCCAGGCTTTAGAGGTTTTGACTAGGGTGAACAAGTATCTAAATTAGACTTACACTTTTCTCTCTGTATCTACATACCCAAATATTTTTCCCATTTAAAGAGGTTAGCTTTAACAGAAATGGTAGATATTTAGTCAGTTTAAGATGCCTAAATGTAGTGTATTTTCCAGCTTTTGTCTTGATTCATTTCTTCTCTTGGCCTTTTTCATGTTTTCCATAAACTGTGCCTATTGATGAGTCATAAAAATGTAATGGGGGGCTTCCCTGGGTGCGCAGTGGTTAAGAATCCACCTGCCAATGCAGGGACATGGGTTCGAGCCCTGGTGGCACAGTGGTTAAGAATCCGCCTGCCAATGCAAGGACACGGGTTTGATCCCTGGTGGCACAGTGGTTAAGAATCCACCTGCCAATGCAGGGACACGGGTTCGATCTGTGCACCACAACTACCGAGCCTGCGCTCTAGAGCCCACGAGCCACAACTACTGAGCCCATGTGCCACAACTACTGAAGCCTGTGCGCCTAGAGCCTGTGCTCTGCAACAAGAGAAGCCACCGCAATGAGAAGCCCGCTCGCCGCAACTAGAGAAAGCCCGCGCACAGCAATGAAGACCCAATACAGGCAAAAATAAAATAACTAAAAGTAAATAAATTTTTTAAAAAATGTGATGGGGAGAAACTTGTGTTCTGTACTAATGAGAAAGTCAAGTATGTCTATGATATTCCTTTTAATTTTAAAAGGAATCTGTAACTTTGGTGCAATAGTGACTTGTGAGAAATGGCATCAAGCTGTGAAAAACAACACTCACTGTTCTTGCTATTTAAGAGTGGTTGGAGGATTTAGCTGTTGGGGCTGTTGGGTTGCTTGATATCCTTTGAGGCAGGTAACAAAGGTTCTTCAGTTAAGGACTATTACATTGATTTCCAGAGATTTAGTTACAGATCTTTTCCTTGAAAGGTCATTTGCCCTGTTGTGTGTGAGGACAGACTGTGGTGTGTTTAATTGTCCAGTGAGCCATTTAGCTTCATGATCTTCCTCTGCTTTTACTCTTGGAAACTGTTCTATATTTTGCACTTTTGGTTTGAAAAGGGAAACATGAATTGATTATCTGGAGAATTGATCAGGAAAAGTAGTCACCCGAAGTGTAGGTTCTACTGAAAATGGATTACTGTTTCTTCACTTAAGACAAAAGCTTAGAAAACATTATTTGAGTGGGTAATGCAAATATAGGCTTAGAAATTCAAATGGTACAAATGGTATATGATAAAAAAACAAGTCTTCACCATATCAGCTGTGCTAAAACATGATGATAACTATGTACCCTTGATATGATGTGATGAAAATGGCACTTGACTTCTGTGGTTTTCCTTCCCAAAACTCATAACAACAGTTTAATCATGAGGAAAACATCATACAAATTCCAATAGAGGGGCATTCTACAAAATGCTGGACCGTTATTCCTCAAAACTGTCAAGGTCATTAAAAACAAGGAAAGTCAAAGATTAACTGTCACAGACAAGAGAAGCCCCTAAGAAAACATGACAACTAAATGGAACATGGTATCCTGGGAAAGAAAAAGGACATTAGGTTAAAACTAAAATATTTGAATAAATTGTAGACCTTAGTTAATAGTAATGCATCAATACTAGTTCATTACTGTGGCAACAGAACCATTTAATGTGTCATGTTAATAATAGGGGAAACTGCGTGACAGGTGTATGGGAACTCCTCTGCACTATCTTCTCAATTTTTATGTAAATCTAAAACTGTTCTAAAAATAATAAAGCATTTTAGGGACTTCCCTGGTGGCGCAGTGGTTAAGAATCATCCTGCCAAGGCAGGGGACACGGGTTCGAGCTCTGGTCCAGGAGGATCCCACATGCCGCAGAGCAACTAAGCCTGTGCACCACAACTGCTGAGCCTGAGCTCTAGAGCCTGCGAGCCACAACTACTTAGCCTGCGTGCCACAACTACTGAAGCCCGCGAACCTAGAGCCTGTGCTCTGCAACAAGAGAAGCCACCACAATGAGAAGCCCGCGCACCGCGACGAAGAGTAGCGCCCGCTTGCTGTAACTAGAGAAAGCCTGCTCACAGCAACAAAGACCCAAGGCAGGCATAAATAAATAAACAAATAAACAAACAATAAATAAATATAATAAAGCATTTAAAAAAAGAAAAATCTCCTTCCTTCACTGAACCTCTAGTACCCTGGTCTAAAGGGAACCACTTCTTGCCATTTTCTTGTGATTCCTTTGAGAGAGATTTTTATGGCAATATAAACATACTGTATACATCTCCCTCCTGCTTAAAAAAAAAAAGACAAATGGCAACATGATGTATGTAGTATTGTTATTTCACTTAATATATTTGGAGATTGTTCCGTATTAACATATATATTCGTTAGTATTCATAGTATTTCATTATATAGATATACCATCGTTTAACTGCTCTCCTATTTAGATGGATAGGAGGTGGGAGTTGGGAGGTGGGGTGGCAGGAGGGAACAATTTTATTTTTGTATTTAAGTTGGATTGATTGATTTACTACTCCACATCTCTTCAGAAACAATCAATTTTTATTTTAGTGTTTAGTTGGATGGATGGATTGATTTAATGATTCACTTATCTCCCTAAGAAGATTTAAGGCAGGTTGTCTTCTATTTAGTTATTTAAATCTATTTGATGAGTATCTGGGAGATGCCCCCTATGCACTAATTATAATACTAAGTAAGTGCAGATGATAATAGAAATGTACTAAGATATGACTCATGGTGAAATGAGAAAGATTATATTTTTATGATCTGTACTAACATTACAGCCTGCTGCAGAAACACAAGGAGGAAGTGACTAAACTATATATTGTTTTTCCCATTAAATTTTAGATGTCATTCCAGATGAGCCCAGAAAAAGGAGTTGAAGGTTCATGGTTGCCTTAGTTGAATGGTCTTGTCACCAAGGGAAGGAAATATCCTCAGTTCTCTCCTGTTCATGGTGTAGACTTTAGGTTTGTAGGGCAAAGTGAGCCAACCTCCATTCTAAGTCAGCCTCTGGGAAAGGTCCTATAAATTGCTTGGATTTATAAGCAGGAAAAAATACTCAGTAACATGATTTCCGAATGATTCAGTATATATTCAGGAAAGGTATTGTATACTCTTGGTATGGTGACGTTGCTACACACAGTTGTGAAACTGTTGTTCATTGTTTACCAAGGAATGGTTATAGCTAAGGATAGGGGAAAGAAGACAGGGACAAGGAAGAGATGAAGTGTCCTTTCACTGGTTCTTTTTCCTGACAAACAGGGTCTTCTTCCATGAGCTAGCCTCACTTTTCTTTCTTGTCTAGCTTCAAGACCTGGCTCTCTTTTATTTAATTATATTTATTTTTAATTATGAAACAAATAAGTGAGTCCATTCCCACAAGACTCTGATCCCACTCCTCTCCACTAAAGGAAATAAATTCATTGCTCTCTGTGTATGGAAAGGGGTGTGTGTGTTTGTGTGTGTGTAACATTAATGGTGGCATACAAAATGCACTGTCCTGTTTGATTTGTTCACTTAGCAGTATGTATTATGTATTAGAGGGCATGACATGTTGATTGACGTTAATCCATTTCATGGATGTAACAGAATTAATTTAATCTTTTTGCTGTTTTTGGCTTTCTAGGTTGCTACCATTTTTGGTTTGTTATTACAAACAATTCTGTAGACAACCCCCTTGTATATTCTGTGAACATTGTGAGAGTTTCTCTAGGTTATCAAAGAAGTGGATTACTCATAGGAATTAGGGATTGTAAATTTTGCTAGATATTACTGACACATTATTGCATGAGAAAAACAAGTTGTAGATTTGAAGGGATAGTACGATATCATTTATGTTGGAAGAAAAGTCCAGATACGTCACAGGAACATATTCTGTTAACTAGACTGATAATGGTTGAAAACTTTGGAGAGAATACTAGACTTGAGAACAGTGGTCAAAAGGAACTTTGGCCTTTTCAGTGATGTTTAGGTTTTTATAGCAGGAATGTGTTCATGTATTACTTGAGCTGTTATATATAGTTACTAATAAGAATATAGAGATGTTTGAATAATTTCCATCATGTATTTATGCTACAGGCATAGCATAGTCCCTGTTTTCAACCACATACCATTTAAAATTTTTGATCATATATTAGGGTGTAGAAAAAAATCATTGTATTTTAAAAAGTAGATAAGGTGATAGTAAGTGAGGGTCACATTCTTTGGCCACTATTATCTCAATTGAGTATTTAATAACCTCAGATGTTCCAAATTTAATAGTAAAAAGCTATATGTTATTGTTTACAATGTTTGGATTCTAGTACAAGTGACTACAATTTTTTAAATTCTACTGTTGGCCTTAATACCCTTTAATGATAAATAGAACATTTAAATATTGACAGTGTTGTGGTGAATATAGTGAACTGCTTAAATTATGTGACTCCAAAGAATAGGTGTTTTTTAATAAGTGATTTTTTTTTTTCTTAAAGAGATGTGAAAGCTGGCAATATTCTTCTTGGAGAAGATGGCTCAGTACAGATTGCAGGTAATGATTAATATTTCTTTTTATTTTGGTTTAATGGTTGATAGAACCACATTACTTAATCTGTTATGTTTTCTTAGTTTTCTCTTCTATCCCCTGGACCCTCTCTGGTCAAACATACTATGTTGACACATCCCTACTGACTCAAGATATCTTCCACTACTCATCCTTCATTTTCAGTCTTAGGCATTTTCTGACCATTACTCATTACCTTACAATTATCTACTCCTTATCCCCATTAAAGTCGTCATCTGTGGGTTCTCATAGCATTCTTTACTTTCTTTTAAAGGAGAAGTAGTCAAGAAACCTCATTGCGTTTAAGAATAAATATGCTACAGAGAGGTGATACAGAACTGCTTCTGTCCTGGGAGAAATGGGGTATTTGCCAATTAGGAAGAGGCATCTGAGAGGTGGAAGTGTACTTTTGTCAGATTCAGAGCTAAAGAGATAAGAATTGGAGTCCAAGGCCTGCCAGTGTTGCTATCCTGGTGAAATGCCCCCTCCACCAGGGTGAAACTCCAGAATAGCTGAACTGCAGGATTGTAGATCAAGCAGATCATCTGAGAAAAAACCTCAGCTTGGTCCCACACTGCTGGAACAGTCAGGTGTTTGGCAGGAGGAAAATAACCACCCAAACCTTGAATTATTTCTTCAGCTTTAGAAGATAACTGAGGCACACATCTTCATGTCCTCAGGTAAGGGAATATTTTAACAAAGCCACATCATGTTCTAACGTAAAGAAAAAGATTGATAAATTTGGCTCCTGTAAAATTAGCAACTACTGTTCATCGAAAGAAGAACAGTTTGTCACCATGAATAAGTAAAAAAGCAAAACCACAGAGAAGATATTTGCAGCATGAATAACTTGACAAGGGGCTCAAATTTAGAACATACAAAGAACTCATTAAGGAAAAATCAGATAATCTCAAATGACATCAAAACATAAATATAATAAAAGGTGGTCAGCCTCACTAGCTAGCAATTAAATGCAAAGTAAAATAGCATTGGGGATACCACATTATACTGACTGACCTAGCAAACACATCTGACAGTACTAGTTATCAGTGTGGATGTAAAGCAAGGGAGAATCTCACCCTCTGATGGTGGGAATAGAAACAGTACCAACATTTTATTAAGTTGAAGATATGCATACCCGGAGACTTTAGCTTCTAGGTGTATGGCATAGAGAAACTCATACTTCAGTGTGCCATAGTGCTTATAAGCATTGAAAGTTTGAAACAGTCCCAGGTCTTTTGTTAGTAGAATGGATAAGTAAATTGTAGTTAATTTATACTTTGGAATACCATATAGTGATGAAAATGAATAGAACTACAACTGTATACAAAAGCATTAAATAAATTATAAAAATATAGAGTGAACGAAGCTAGTCAGAATATATAGCTTGTGATTCCATTTATATAAGTTCAAAACCAGACACAATTATACTGTATTGTTTAGAGAAGCAAAATCAAGTGGTAAGAAACTAAAGAAGAGAGAATTCTGGGAAGATGGCAGAGTAGGAAGCACCAAGAATCTTCTCCCCACCTAAACAACAATTGAATTGGCAGAATTTGTCTAATGTTGGAATTCTGCATTCCACTGATTGCTTGAATATTCTAGGGCAAGACTTGGAAGGTAAATTACAGTTAATTTCAGAGCTGCTCATTCCGTACCTATCAGCCACCTGGCAGGCAGCTATGCACATGTTTTTGGAGCAGCTTGCAGGAACCATGGTGGCAGAAAAGATCCTGTCCTCCAGATATCCAGGATATGCTCTGGATACTGATTGCTTCTGATCACAGAGGTACAAAGAGACAGGCAGCCATTGTTGTTGCAGCTCCTCCCTTCCAAGTGATTTCCAAGGGACTTTAACAGGCCATGGCCTTTTTTCCTTCCCTTCTCTTCTTGCCCTTTTTGGAGCCAAACTTTAAAGACTAGGACATCAAAAAACAACTACAGGGGGAAAAAAAAACAAAACAAAACTGTAGAGACTTTCCTGGCAGTCCAGTGGTTAGGACTCTGCGCTTACACTGCTGAGGGCCTGGGTTTGATTCCCTGGTCAGGGAACTAAGATGCCACAAGCCACGTGGCATGTCCAAAAAAAAAAACAAAAACAAAAAACAAAACTACATTTGCAGGGAAAATTGGAAAGTGAATGTTCATTCCCAGGAAAAGGTGCAGAAAAGATCTGAGAAGATCTTAACTTTACATTTCAGGCTGATGCTTAGCACAGATACAGCCTACCACAACCCCCAAAAAACAAAAAAAAATATCAAAAAACAGCAAACCCCAGGAAAGGGGGAGAATCTGATTTCCAGCATTACCACCTTATTAGATTCAAATGTCCAGTCTTCAACAGCAACAAAAAAATCACAGAGCACTCAGTGAAACAGGAAGGTATGGCCTATTCAAAGGAAATAAATAAACAAACAGAAACTATCACTGGAAAAGACCTGATGGCACACCTACTAGACAAAGACTTTAAAACAGCTATCTTAAAATGTTCAGAGAATTTAAAGAAGATATGGAAAAACTCAAAACAATGATGTGTGAATAAAATCTAAATATCAATAAGGAGAGAAAACCTCAAAAGAAACCAAAAAGAAATTCTGGAGCTACAATAACTTGTATTGTGAAATGAAAAACTCACTAGAAGGATTTAAATGCAGACTTGAGCTGGCAGAAGAAATAATTGGTGAACTTGAAGATAGAAAAATGGAAATTATCAAGTCTAAGGAACAGAAAGGAAAATGATTGAAGAAAAGTGAATAGAGCCTGAGGGACCTGTTTGGATACCATTAAGCAGACCAACATACACACTGTGGGAAGCCTAGAAGGAGAAGAAAGGGGCAGAGAGAATATTTGAAGAAATAATGGCTGGAGGGCTTCCCTGGTGGCGCAGTGGTTGAGAGTCCGCCTGCCGATGCAGGGGACACGGGTTCGTGCCCCGGTCCAGGAAGATCCCACATGCCACGAAGCAGCTGGGCCCGTGAGCCATGGCCGCTGAGCCTGCGTGTCCGGAGCCTGTGCTGCGCAACGGGAGAGACCACAACAGTGAGAGGCCCGTGTACCACACACAAAAAAATAATAATGGCTGGAAACATCTCAAATTTGATGAAAGACAAACATCTAAGAAGCTCAGTGATCTCCAACTAAGGTGAATTCTGAGAGACTCAGAGACTCACATTATAATCAAACTTATAAGAGGCAAAGACAAAGAATTTTGAAAACAGCAAGAGAAAACTGACTCATCACATACAAGGGTCCTAAATAAGGTTGTCAGCAGATTTCTCATCAGAAACTTTGGAGGCCAGAAGGTAGAGAGACAATATATTCAAAGTGCTGAAAGAAAGTGTCAACCAAGAATCATATATCCAGTAAAACTGTTTTTCAAAAATGAGGGAGAAATTAAGACATTTCCAGATAAACAAAAGCTGAGGGAATAGACCTGCCCTGTAAGAAATGCTCAAGGGAGTCTTGCAAGGTAAAATCAGAGGACCCTAGACAGTAACTGCAAGCAATATGAAGAAATAAAGATAGTAAAGGTAAATACATGGGGATGTATAAAAGCTAGTATTATTGTAACAATGGTTTGTAACTGCACTTTTTGTTTTCTACATAATTTAAGAGACTGATACATTACTAAAAACAGTTATTGGTCTAAAACTTGGTATTACTTGGTATTGGTTTGTAACTCCAAGTCTTCTTTTCTACGTAATTTAAGAGACTAATGCATTTAAAAGAATGATTAGTTCATGTTTTTGAGCACACAGTTTATTAAGATGTAATTTTGTGATGACAACGACAACCAAAAGAGGTGAGAATAGTGCTGTAAAGGAGAAGAGTTTTTGTATGTTATTGAAGTTAAGCTGATGTAAATTCAAATTAGATTGTTAAAACTTTACCATGGTAAATGTAATCCCTATGGTAACCATAAAGAGAATAGCTATAGAATATAAACAAAAGAAAATGAGAAAAAAAATTAAGCATTTTACAACAAAAAATTAAGCACAAAATAAGTAATATAGGAAATGAGGGACCAAAAAGCTATAAGTCATATGAAAAAAATAACACAATGACAGAAGTAAGTCCCTCCTTATCAATAATTGCTTTAAATGTAAATGAATTAACTGTCCAATTAAAGACAGAGATTGACAGGTTGGATAAAAACATGATCCAGTTATATGCTATCTATAAGCAAGTCACTTTAGATCCAAAGACACAAATAGATTGAAAGTGAAAGGATGGAAAAATATATTCTATGCAAATAGTAACTAACTAAAAGAGAGCAGAGGTGGCTACTCTAATATCAGACAAAATAGACTTTAAATCAAAAAAGGTTACCAGGATGTGGGGGGGTGAATTGGAAGATTGCAATTGACATATATACACTGGTATGTGTAAAATAGATAACTAATGAGAACCTACTGTATAGCACAGGGAACTCTACTTGGTGCTCTATGGTGACCTAAATGGGAAGGAAATCCAAAAAAGAGGGGATATATGTATATGTATGGCTGATTCACTTTGCTGTACAGCAGAAACTGACACAGCAGTGTAAAGCAACTATACTCCAATTTAAAAAAAAAAGGTTACAAGAGACAAAGAAGTACATTACATATTATTTTTAACTTTTTATTTTATATTGGAGTATAGCCAGTTAACAATGTTGTGATAGTTTCAGGTACACAGCAAAGTGACTCAGCCATACATATACATGTATCCAGTCTCCCCTAAGTTCCCCTTCCATCCAGGCTGCCACGTAACATTGAGCAGAGTTCCCTGTGCTATACAGTAGGTCCTTGTTGGTTATCCATTTTAAATATAGCAGTGTGTACATGTCCATCCCAAACTCCCTAACTCTCCCTTTCCCCCCGGTAACCATAAGTTCATTCTCTAAGTCTGTGAGTCTGTTTCTGTTTTGTAAGTAAGTTCATTTGGGTCATTTCTTTTTAGATTCCGCATATAAGGGATATCATACAATATTTCTCTTTCTCTGTCTGATTTAAGGAAGTACATTACATATTAATAAAAGGTTAAATACAACAAGTAGATAGGACACTTATAAATATCCATGCACCTATTAACATAACAGCAAAATATATGGAGCAAAAAATGACAGAAGTGAAGGGTACTGTAGATACCTCTACAATACTGAAGGAAACAGTAGAGAGCTCTATAATAATAGTTGGGGACTTCAGTACTCCACTCTTAATAATGGGTAGAACAGACAGAAGATAAGGAAATAGAGGACTTAAACAACACATTGACCTTCTAGATCTAACAGACATATACGGAACACTCTACCCAACAGGAACAGCATACACATTCTTCTCAAGTGCCCAAGGAACATTTTCCAGGATAGACCATATGATATGTTAGGCCACAGATTAAGTGATATCATCTGACCACAATGAGGTAAAGCTAGAAACCAACAACAGAGGACAGGAAAATTCACAAATTTATGGAAACTAAACACATTTTCACAACCAGTGGATGAAGGAAGACATCACAAGGGAAACTAGAAAATACTTAGAAATGAATGAAAACAAAATCACAACCATACCAAAACTCAGGGGACACAGTGAAAGCATTGCTAAGGGGCAGATTTATAGCTTTAGATGCTTTCTTTAACAAGAAAGATAGCACATCAACAACCTAACTTTACAGCTTAAGGAACTAGAAAAAGAAGAAACTGAACCCAAAGCTAGCAGAAGGAAGGAAATAATAAAATTTAGAGTTGAGAAAAGGAAATAGAGAATAGAAAAGCAATAGAGGGAATCAATGAAGCCAGAAGATCACCAAAATTGACAAACCTTTAAGTAGACTAAGAAAAAAAGAAAGAAGACTCAAAGACTAAAATCAGAAACAGGGACTTCCCTGGTGGTCCAATGGTTAAGAATCTGTCTTCCAGTGCAGGGGACGTGGGTTTGATCCCTGGCCAGGAAACTGGGATCCCACATGCCATGGGGCAATTGGACCCACGCGCTGCATCTACTGAGCATGCGGGTCACAACTAGAGAGGCTGCATGCTACAACTACTGAGCCCTCGCGCCACAGTGAGGAGCCCGCGTGCCCTGGCAGAGGATCCCACGTGCCGCAATGAAGATTCCAACGAAGACCCCACGTGCTGCAGCTGAAACCCAATGCAGCCAAAAATAAAATAAATAAATAAATACTTTTTAAAAATAAAAGAATCAGAAACAAAAATGGGGACATAACTACCAATTCCACCCAAATAAAAAGGATTATAAGATGGTATTATGAACAGTTGTACTCCAACAAATTGGATAACCTAGATGGACAAATTCCTTGAAACACAAAACCTAACAAGATGAAATCGTGAAGAAGTAGAAAATCTGAAATGACCTATAACTAGCACAGAGATTGAATCAGTAATCAAAAATTTTCTGACAGAGAAAAGCCCTGGACTCGATGGTTTCACTGGTGAATTCTATCAAACATTTAAAGGAGAACTAGGGGCTTCCCTGGTGGTTCAGTGCTAAAGAATCCACCTTACAATTCAGGGAATGCGGGTCTGATCCCTCGTCAGGGGACTAAGATCCCACATGCCGCAGGGCAACTGAGCCAGCATGCCACAACTACTGAGCTCACATGCCTCAACAAGACCAAAAGTCAGACAAAGACACTAACAAGAAAAGAATACTACAGACTGGTATCCATTATGAACTTGATGTAGATATTTTCAGCAAAATAACTAGCAAATCAAATTCAGTAGCATATTAAATGGATCATATACCATGCCAAGTAGGATTTCTTTGGAATGCAAGGATGATTCAACATATGAAAATCATTGTTATACATGACGTTAACAGAAAGAAAAAGAAAACCCACCTGATCATCTCAGTGCAGAACAAGCATTTGAGAAAATTTAACACCCTTTCATGATAGAAACATGCAACAAAGTAGGAACAGAAGGAAACTTCCTCAACATACTAAAAGCCATATATGAATAACCTACAATGAACATCATACTCAGTGATGAAAGGTTTTCCTCTGAGTTCAGGAACACAGGAAGGATGTCTGCTTTTGCCACTTCTATTCAACACAGTAATGGAAGTTCTAGATTGAACAATTAGGCAAGAAAAAAAAAAGACATTCAAACTAGAAAGAAAGAGGTAAACTTACGTCTGTTTGCAGATTGTATGATCTTATATGTAGAAAACCCTAAACATTACATAAAAAACTACTTGAGAGACTTCCCTGGTGGTCTAGTGGTTACGAATCCTCTTTCCAGTGCAGGGGACACAGACTCGATCCCTAGTCGGGGAACTAAAATCCCACATGCCATGGGGCCACTAAGCCCACACCACAACTACAGAGCCCACGTGCTCTGGAGCCTGCACGCCACAACTAGAGAGCCCACGTGCCACAACTACTGAGCCCACACGCCACAACTAGAGAGAAGCCCGCACACCACAACAAAGATCCCACGTGCCGCAACGAAAGATCCCACGTGCCGCAACTAAGACCCAACGCAGCCAAAAGATAAAATAAATAAATACATATTTAAGAAAAAAACTATTTGAACTAATAAATGAATTTTGTAAAGTAGGATGCAAAGTCAACAGACATAAATCAGTCACAGACTTCCCTGGTGGTCCAGTGGGTGAGACTGCACGCAGTTCCTAATGCCAGGGGCCTGGGTTCAATCCCTGGTCAGGGAACTGGATCCTGCACGCATGCTGCAACTAAGAGTTCTCATGCTGCAACTAAGAAGTCCACATGCCGCAGCTGAGTCTGCATACTGCAACTTAGAAGCCATCATGCCACAATTAAAGATCCTGTATGCCGCAGTGAATATCCCACATGCTGCAACTAAGACCTGGCGCAGCCAAAATAAATAAATAAATATTTAAAAATAAATAAAAATAAAATGGTAATCTTTAACAAAAATCAGTTGCATTTTCTACACTAACAGTGAACAATTTGAAAAAGAAATTACAAAACAATTCCATTTACAAGTAGCATCAAAAAGAATAAAATACTTAGCAGTTAACTTAATCAAGGAGGTAGAATACTTGTACAATGAAAACTATAAAACATTGCTGAAAGAAATTAAAGAGGATGTAAATGAATGGAACCACATCCCCCCTGTTCATGGATTGGAAAACTTACTATTGTTAAAAAGTCAGTACTCCCCAAAGTAATTTATAGATTCAGTGCAATCCCTATCAAAGCCCCAATGACATTTTTTTTTTGCAGCAATAGAAAAAAAAAAATCCTAAAATTCATATGGAATCTCAGGGAACCTCAAATAGCCAAAACAGTCTTGAAAAAAATTGAACAAAGCAGGAGGACTCATACTTCCTGTTTTCAAAGCTTACTACAAAACAACAGTAATATAAACAATATGTTATTGACATAAAGATAGGTATAGAGACCAGTGGAATAGAATAGAAAGCTCAGAAATAAACCCTCATACATATGGTCAAATGATTTTTGACAAGGGTGTCAAGGCTATTCAATGGGGAAAGGACAGTCTTTTCAACAAATGGTGCTGGGAAAACTGAATATCCCAATGCAAAAGAATGAAGTTGGACCCTTAGCTAACACTATATTCAAAAATTAACTCAAAATGGACCTAAATATATGACCTAAAACAATAAAACACTTAGAAGAAAACATAGGGCAAAAGTTTCATGACGTTGAATTTAGCAGTGATTTCTTAGATATGACACCAAAGGCACAGGCAACAAAAGAATAAAAATAGACAAGTCAGATTTCATGAAAATTTAAAAATTTTGTGCCTTAAAAGACACTCTCCACAGGGTAAGAAGGCAACCCACAAAATGGGAGAAAAGATTTGCAAGTCATGTATCTGGTAAGAGATTTATAATATCCAGAATATATAGAGAACTCCTAAAACTTAACAACAACAAAAAATCAATTTTAAAATTTAATAGACATTTCTCCAAAGAAGATATTCCAATGTCCAGAAAGCACATGAAAAGATGCTCAGTATCACTAATCATCAGGAAAGAATGCAAGTCAAAACTAAAAGGAGATACTAACCCATTAGGATGGCTGTTATCAAAAAATAGAAAATAACAAGGATGTGGAGAAATCTGAATCCTTGTTCACTATTGGTAGGAACGTAAAACGGTACAGCTGTTGTGGGAAAGAGTATGGCAATTCCTTAAATCAATTAAAAATAAAAATACCGTATGATCCAGCAGTTCCACTTCTGAATGGAATTATATGCCAAAGAACTGAAAGCAGGGACTGAAACAGGTATTTGTGTACCTATTTTCATAGCAGCATTATTTACAATGGCTAAAACTTGGAAGCAACTTAAGTGTCCATCAGTGGATGAATGAATACACAAAATGTAGTATATACATACAATGCAATATTATTCAACCTCTAAAGGAAGGAAATTCTGACATATGCTACAACATGGATGAACCTTGAAGATCTTGCGCTAAGTGAAATAAGTCAGTTATAAAAAGATATACTGTATGATTCCACTTACATGAAATACTTAAGAGCAGTCAAAATCATAGAGACAGAAAGTAGAATGGTGGTTGCCAGGGGCTGGGGAGAAGAGGCAACTGGAGTTAGTGTTTAATGGATATAGTATTTCAGTTTGGGAAGATGAAAAGAATGGATCGGAGCAAGGAGGAAAATCTGAGATGATGATTGTGGAGGTGGAGAGGAATGGAGTGAGGAATCTGTTAAGCTATGTCTTAATTTAGTCAAGAAGTTTAGCAGAAAGAAGAGAAAAGGTCATGCTGTGTATATAGGGCCATAACTATATTACTTTTCTATCTACTTATGTTAGTTACTGTACTTTTAATGCCTTGCTGTTGTATTCTATTTTAGACTTTGGAGTTAGTGCTTTTTTAGCAACTGGTGGTGACATTACCCGAAATAAAGTTAGAAAAACCTTTGTTGGAACCCCTTGCTGGATGGCACCTGAAGTTATGGAACAGGTACTGTGTCTTTTGTCTTTTTAAAACGATTTGGGGTTTTGTTACAAAATTGAAAAAATTGAGTAGTGTTTGCTTTTGTTTGTTCTACTAGGTTAGCTTTGGGAAGTACGTCTCTGTTCCTTAAGACTGGTCCGTGCTTAAAAAAAAAACAAAAAAACTCTAGAATCTTAACAAAGGACATATGAATCTCAAGATTTATACAAAAGGCAACCTAAGGAATAATATAATCAAGATTGATTTAATGCTAATATCCTTAGTACAAATTAAATGACCTGACTTTTTTTACATGTAGTTTCATTGCTATGGCTCTTGAAGGACTAGTTTTCTCCAAGTCCCTCTTTCCCGGTTGTCGAACAAACTGTAGTCTGATGTCGCTCATCCCATCACCTAATGGAAACTGCTGTTTCTCCAATCCAGTGCTCATTTTTTGCTCCTTGTTTCGCTCTCTTTGTGGCATTTGAAACTGTTGACCTTTTCCCCCTTTACTCACATCCTTAGCTTCCTCATTCTTCATCTACTTGTCGGGCCATTTCTCTGGCTTCTCTTCTGGCTTTCCTTCTACTGCTAAATGACACTGCTCCCCAGCACCTTGTTTCTGACTCTTCTGTTCTCTGACGACACATACTATTTTCATCTCCACTTCCCACCTGTTAATTATTTCTAAATTATATCCAGTCGAGTCTTGTTTTTTAAGCCTCCGGATAGATATTTCCAATTCCCTATAGATGTTTTACATAAATGTCTTATGTCAAACTCAGTATGTAGAACTGAATCTACTTTTTATTCTGTTACAATAAAATACAATACAGTACAGGCCTATATTGACCCTGTTGGTGAGGGAAGGCTTCCCATGCTAGGGTTATGGGGATGGCTGAATGCACAGCACCTGACACTGGGCCTAATGAGATTGACAGCAGTTTATTATTTGTATGTACACATATCTGGAGGCAGAGGACACTGCATGCCCCACGGGGTTGCACTTAGGAAGGAAAAGAACAAACAGTTGCTGTAGGAGACAGGCTTTGTAGTATCAAGAGAGTGATATGCCCTTTGGTTTCCTTGTGAAGGTGTGATTGGCTTGTTTGAACAATTCTGAGGGCTGGCAGGGAAACCTGCTACTCAGGAATAAGCAGGAACTGTACCTGATGCATTTGATATGCAGGGCTGTTGGGCCTAGGGGGCCTTCTCCTTGGGAGGAGACCGGGGAAGGGAACTTTCGCTTACGTCAGTAGAGGTCCTCCTGTTTACCCAATGTTGAAGCAGCACGTAATATGGAGCTTTAATTTTAGGTCTCAAACCACACACTCCCCAAACCTGTTTCTCCTCCTATATTGCTTAGGATAGAAAATTAAAATATTTAATTATATAATATTCTGGTGACAGTATAAAGGAGAGAAATTTGGCAACATATTCACACCAACAACTTTAAAAATATTCTCACCCTTGGTAACTTTTTTCATTCTAAAAATTAAGGTGATAAAACAATACCATAACACAGAGGAATTAATGGGGAGGGTGTGGGACATATATGTAATGGAGTGTTACGCAGCCATAAAAAGGAACAAAATTGGGTCATTTGTAGAGATGTGGATGGACCTGGAGACTGTCATACAGAGTGGGGTGAGTCAGAAAAAGAAAAACATTAACGCATATATGTGGAATCTAGAAAAATGGTGTAGATGATCTTATTTGCAAAGCAGAGATAGAGACACAGATGTGGAGAACAGGCATGTGGACGCCAAGGGGGAAGGGGGGGTGGGATGAACTGGAAGATTGGGATTGATGTATATACACTATTGATACTGTGTATAAAATAGATAACTAATAAGAACCTACTGTGTAGCACAAGGAACTCTACTCAGTGCTCTCTGGTGACCTAAGTGGGAAGGAAATCCAAAAAAAAGGGGATATATGTATACGTGTGGCTGATTCACTTTGCTGTACAGTAGAAACTAGCACGGCATTGTGAAGCAACTATACGCCAATAAAAATTAATTTAAAAAAAGAAAAAAACAATACCATAACATAGGAAATTGGGAAAACTATGTCTAAGACTGCCTAACACTTTTTTTTTGTTCTAGTTCTTTCTAGTTTTTTTCTTTAATAGGCTATATATCTGTTTGTAATAGGATCAGAACTTATGAAAACTTTTGTAATCGTTTTTCTTCATAAGTGCTTTATCATATAACATCATAAAGTGGTTTTCCGTATTTTCATATAGAATTCATTAATTTTGCTTTTAGTTGAGTGTATAATATTTTTTTAAGTGAATATACCATACTTAACTATTTCCCCATTGTTGGTGAACATTCATTCAGTTTTCTTTCTTTCCTTTTCTTTTTTCCTCTTACCAAGTATATTTGGCTTTTGCCAACTTTAGATTATGTTTTATTGGCTTAAAATTTATGGTTCTTGATACATATTAGAAGCTCTCTTTTAAAAGTGCTTTTAGGGTGGTAAAAATAATCTTGTACATCTCTCTGTTCTGTACAGGTCCGGGGTTATGATTTTAAAGCTGACATCTGGAGTTTTGGGATCACAGCAATTGAACTGGCCACAGGGGCAGCTCCTTATCATAAGTATCCGCCAATGAAGGTGAAGCTCACATTCAAAATACTACCCCAGCTCATGCCTCAATTCTCTTTCAGAGCCTTACTTCATTTGGCATTCTTTTTTTGTTGTTGTTCTCCTTCACTTTATTTATTTAACATCTTCATTGGAGTATAATTGCTTTACAATGGTGTGTTAGTTTCTGCTTTATAACAAAGTGAATCAGCTATGCATATACATATATCCCCATATCTCCTCCCTCTTGCATCTCCCTCCCACCCTCCCTATACCACCCCTTTAGGTGGTCACAAAGCACCGACCTGATCTCCCTGTGCTATGTGGCTGCTTCCCACCAGCTAGCTTTTTTTTTTTTTTTTTTTTTTTTTGCGGTATGCGGGCCTCTCACTGTTGTGGCCTTTCCTGTTGTGGAGCACAGGCTCCGGACGCGCAGGCTCAGTGGCCGTGGCTCACGGGCCCAGCCGCTCTGCGGCATGTGGGATCCTCCCAGACTGGGGCATGAACCCGTGTCCCCTGCATCGGCAGGCGGACTCTCGACCACTGCGCCACCAGGGAAACCCTAGCTAGCTATTTTACATTTGGTAGTGTATATATGTCCATGCCACTCTCTCACTTCATCCCAGCTTACCCTTCCCCCCACCCCATGTCCTCAAGTCCATTCTCTACGTCTGCATCTTTATTCCTGTCCTGCCCTTGGGTTCTTCAGAACCTTTTTTTTTTTTTTAAGATTCCATATATATGTGTTAGCATACGGTATTTGTTTTTCTCTTCCTGACTTACTTCACTCTGTGACAGACTCTGGGTCCATCCACCTCACTACAAATAACTCAATTTCGTTTCTTTTTATGACCGAGTAATATTCCAATGTGCCACATTTTCTTTATCCATTCATCTGTCAATGGACACTTAGGTTGCTTCCATGTCCTGGCTATTGTAAATAGAGCTGCAATGAACATTGTGGTACATGACTCTTTTTGAATTATGTTTTGCTCAGAGTATATGCCCAGTAGTGGGATTGCTGGGTCATATGGTAGTTCTATTTTTAGTTTTTTAATGAACCTCCATACTGTTCTCCATAGTGGCTGTATCAATTTACATTCCCACCAGCAGTACAAGAGGGTTCCCTTTTCTCCACACCCTCTCCAGCATTTATTGTTTGTACAGTTTTTGATGATGGCCATTCTGACTGGTGTGAGGTGATACCTCATTGTAGTTTTGATTTGCTTTTCTCTAATGATTAGTGATGTTGAGCATCCTTTCATGTGTTTGTTGGCAATCTGTATCTTCTTTGGAGAAATGTCTTTTTAGGTCTTCTGCCCATTTTTGGATTGGGTTGTTTGTTTTTTTGATATTGAGCTGCATGAGCTACTTGTAAATTTTGGAGATTAATCCTTTGTCAGTTGCTTCATTTGCAAATATTTTCTCCCATTCTGAGGGTTGTCTTTTCGTCTTGTTTATGGTTTCCTTTGCTGTGCAAAAGCTTTGAAGTTTCATTAGGTCCCATTTGTTTATTTTTGTTTTTATTTTCATTTCTCTAGGAGATGGGTCAAAAAGGATCTTGCTGTGATTTATGTCTATGTTTTCCTCTTAGAGTTTTATAGTGTCTTGCCTTATATTTAGGTCTTTAATCCATTTTGAGTTTATTTTTGTGTATGGTGTTAGGGAGTGTTCTAATTTCATTCTTTTAATGTAGCTGTCCAGTTTTCCCAGCACCACTTATTGAAGAGGCTGTCTTTTCTCCATTGTATATTCTTGTCTCCTTTGTCAAAAATAAGGTGACCACATGTGTATGGGTTTATCTCTGGGCTTTCTATCCTGTTCCATTGATCTGTATTTCTGGTTTTGTGCCAGTACCATACTGTCTTGATTACTGTAGCTTTGTAGTATAGTCTGAAGTCCGGGAGCCTGATTCGTTTGACATTCTTATCCATAGAATTCTGCCCTGCATTCCTTCTAACTCCTGTAGCAGTTAAAATCTCTATGAGATATTTGGTATTTAGCATTGGGTGACTTTACATTGTAGTTGAGCTTTTTATATGATGACTCACCATCTCCTGACTGTGTAACTAGTTTGATATTAGGATCTGTTGTGTCTTATTTTAGGGTGTGTTCCCCACAGTCACTTGTGTAGAACAACCTCAGTGGGGATGATGATCATTTCTACTTTATAAGGTTGTTGGAAGGGTTACATGTTAATAGTAATTATCACTAACATTGATTCAGCACTTATCTGTGCCAGGCACTGTTTTTAAGTGCTTTTAAGTGTTTTAAGTGCTTTTTATATGTTAAATAAGATCCATGCAAAGTGTTCATGTGCCATACATATATATCATTCTCACTGTTATTGAATAAAAGTTTGCTTTGAAGTAGGACATTAAGGAGCTTTTATTAAAAGGCCTTTTATATCCTGAAGGAGTAGTTACCTGAAACGTAGTTTTTAATCCTAATGCCCCAACGTTAGTAATAAATGAGTTTTTTGTGTTTCAAGATGGTCCTGCCAGTACTGTTGGCAGCCATTTTTATCTGTGTGACCCCTTAATTATAATATGCACATGAATTCTATTTGTTTGTAACTGTAGCTGTTGTTTATAGTTCTGCTTGATCTCTTTACAAAATGCCCTATGACTGTTTAAATTGGTGACCACCGTTGTGAATTTTTGTCATAGTGATATTATTCATATATCTATGTTCTTGGTGCATTTTAGAACCTTTAAAATGTTATTTTGTCCCCTTTAACAATGTAGAGAGGGACAAAACCAGTAAGCAGATAGTATGAAAACCCTCTCTATATCTGCATATTCAAAACATATGTATATTGACCTATATATTTGATGCGTGAAAGGTTAGTGATATTTTAAGGCCACGGTTTTTTCTTAAAGGTCAAGATGCCTAGGTGTAAGTGAATATTCACAAGGTTTTGAAAAGGATGGTTTTTTAATAACTGTAAGGTGGGAGGCTATTTTTAGGTCCAAGAAATGGCTTATTTTTAAAAAGAGATGGGGGAGGAAGATGAGGTTTACTTTATATCATTGTAGGCAGTGACTCCTGCAGTTGTAGCCAGACATATACATGTTAACCTGTTTGCTCAAAACGAGAAATACTGCCAATCTTAGTAGTTCCCTTTCAGTAAATATAAATTGAATCTGAATAGCAAGTAATAATTCTGATTATAGCCTTTTAATTTTGGTGTTGACTTTGTGCTCAGAAAAATGGCTTATACTCTTATTAAAAAGTCAAACAGTATAGAAAAACACAAATCATCCCAAATTCCACCATATAAATGTGACCTTTATTATTTACATCTCTATGCATCAAGATAGTATGTTGCCATGTCAGTCAAAGAAGGAAGAGATTTCGGATGGACAGTTGCTGCAGGGAAGGTAGGAAGAATGCAAACTAAAAGAGGCTGTAGTTTTGTTAACTGGGACATCATCAGTGATTTCTATGATTGAAGTTTCTGAGGAGTTCTGGGAAGAGGAGGTCAGGTTACAAGGGGTCAGGTTGGAACAGAGCCATGAATAGGTAAAGTCAGCAAGGTCACACTCTTAATTTTGCTATGGTTTTAATTTTTTTAAGATAGTTTGCTGGTATAAGAATGGGGACAGAGGACATGAAGAAAGGATTCCAACTAAAGGACATACAGTACAATGTTGATACAGTTGAGCCCTTGTAGGCACATGCCTGGGAAGCCAACTATCTATAAGATACTGTTTATATGGAAAACACCTAAATAACTCTAGTTTCCAAACAACTGGTCTAGATGTGAACTTTTAGAAAATGAAATCTGCTCGTATGTTTGGAGGTTGTCTATATTGAAAAAACTTGGCCGCAATATTTAATTTACTTTACTGAGTCTTCTGAAGTTTATATTGTATTAAAAATTCTTACAGGTTTTAATGCTGACACTGCAGAATGATCCTCCTTCTTTGGAAACTGGTGTTCAAGATAAAGAAATGCTGAAAAAGTATGGAAAATCATTTAGAAAAATGATTTCATTGTGCCTTCAAAAGGATCCAGAAAAAAGGTAAAATATGAGATAAAGCTTACTTTTCTCTTCATCTAATATATAAACCATTGGGGAAGCCTAAGAATCACATACATACATGCCATACATACATACATGCACAGCAAATTCAAAGGAACTAAATACAAACATTAGGAAAAAAATGCACAGACCATTATACTAGACTGGAATGAGTGAATTACTTTCTCTCTTCTTTTTAGTATACAGTGTACCCTAAATAGTTAAGCTATTTCCTGGTTAATTTCTTATAATTATAAATTTCTATGTTACTGAAATGCCAAGTTAGTGGGAGGGCTTATTTTCAATTTGCATTTAAGAGTTGTAAGTAAAGCAGTATCATAATGCTCTTTACAATTTTAATAACAAGAGCAATATACATAGCAAATATTATATTTAATGTCGAATAGTCATACTTATTTCCTTACTAGAAAGATATTTTAGTTAAGTGGACCAAAAAGTCAAAGAGCTTATTGTTAACATTAGAAAAATTGGGTGGCATGTAAGTAAGAGAAACATGATCATCTAATGTGTGTATCTTCATGAATTAAACAGAAGCATAGAATGTTGAAGATCATTGAATACAATCTTTTATCTTTGAGGTCAACCAAAACTCCTGATTTCTAACCTTGGGCCCTGTTCCCACTCTGTCTTATTTTTCTGTTTCACATAGTATATACATAGTCCACTCAGTTTCTTAGCACTAAGAGGTCTTTAATTTTGATTTTTCTAAAGCTCAACAAAAGTAAAAGATTTGAACTGACATCCTTGATCATGTCTTTAGTATATATCATGGGCTTCAAAATTTACTGTTGGAAATATTGGAAAGGGTAAGAAAACAGGCAGTAAAATTCAAACCTTTGTTTTTAGAACTTTTTTTCTCTTTCTGAATAAATTGGTATAAAACATAGGTAATGCTTTTGCTTCTGCCAAGTTAGTTGACTAAAATAACAGAATTCTCTTGTTACAAACACCCAGAAATGCTGGCTAAATCTATCAAACTTAAAAAACCAAATACAGAGATGAACTTGCAATAAAGGGATGTCTTCAGATGCCAGAATTAATAAGGAAGCCATAAATCCAAGAACTATCATAAACTAATTCTGTGGCTCCCCTCAGTAGGACACTATTCATTCCAATAACCTACTGGTTTGGATTTTTAACTTCCAAGTGGGGACTGGAAATGAGATATTGGGCCTACCCAATGGGGATTTTGAACTGAGATCTCTGCTTAAAGCTAGGACATTCAGAAGTCTGCATCCTGAGTAAAAGGAGAGACCAAAAAACAAAAAAAAAATCTGTCCATCATCACAGAGACACAACAGAAATCTTTCCTGAATAATCCAGCCCTCTGACCTGGACATTCTGTAGGTTTACAGTCTGAATTTATACCCATATTATCCAGGAATCCACAGGATTAGAAAGTAAAACAGTTATTACTAAGCCAGTTTTATTTCTGGCAGAAGCAATTGGAAACTGCACTGTTAGAATACTTCCAAAACTCAGGTCCATGAGATTCTTTTTTTCATTTTTTAAATTTTATTTATTTTTGGCTGTGTTGGGTCTTTGTTGCTGCGTGCAGGCTTTCTCGAGCTGCGGCGAGCGGGGGCTACTCTTTGTTGCGATACATGGGCTTCTCATTGCGGTGGCTTCTCTTGTTGCGGAGCACAGGCTCTAGACACACGGGCTTCAGTAGTTGCAGCACGCGGGCTTTGTAGTTGTGGCGTGCGGGCTCAGTAGTTTTGTCACATGGGCTTAGTTGCTGCGTGGCATGTGGGATCTTCCCGTACCAGGGACTGAACCTGTGTCCCCTGCATTGGCAGGCAGATTCTGAACCACTGCACTGCCAGGGAAGTCCCCTATGAAATTCTTGCACTGAAGAGATCACAATCCAGAATTACAAAACGCACAGTGTAACACTACCGCTGTGAACTAGAAGCAACATTCGAAGAAATAACAGCTGAGAATTTTCTGAATTGATGAAATACCTTTATTTTCAGGCTAAGGAAATATCACCCCAGATTCCAAGTGGTATCCCTCTTTTCCCACTTGTACACATTGTCATGAAACTACTGGACACAAAGGCAAAGAGAAGCTCTTAAATGCGACCTGAGAGAACAGATTACGTACTGAGGAATAGCAGGCAGATTGACAGCCACTTCCCCAAAAACAACAGTCAAGGCCAGAATATACTGGAACAGTGCTGAGAAAAAAAAAGCTGTTAACCTAGAATTCTCCATCTAGTCAAACTATCATTCAACAGTAAGCATGAAATTAAGTTATTTTTCAGGCAAAAATTGAGTTTTCTAGTCATGTTTTAATCACTTAAAGAACTCCTCTAAAGTGTATTTAGAAAAAAGGAAGTGAACCTAGAAGAAAAGAATGAATCATAAACAACAGTGTTGTGCAAACTGTTGAACATTTTGAAATTGTGACTGAATGAAAAAAATAGGAATGGTAATGTCTACTTTCAGTTTGCATAGCACTTCCACACTGACTCTCTCTTTTAATCTGTAAGAATCCTCTGAGGCCCTGGTTCTCAAGCTTGAGTACATATTGGTATCACCTGGGGAGTTCTAAAAACTGCTGATACCCAGGTTTGCCCCCACAGATTCTGCTTTAAGTGTTAAGGGGAACAGCCTGGGCATCAGGATTTTTTTTTTTTTTAAATAAGATAAGACTTTATTTCTCTCTTGTGTAACAGTTCACATGTGGTATGACAACTCTATTTCAGAAGGGCAATCCAAAACGTAGGCTGCTTCTACCTTGTTGCTCTGACATAGCTAGAATATGACCCTCATGTCTTTAGTCCCAAGGATTTTTTTTTTTTAACTCCCAGATATTGTAATGCACAGCAGTGTTTAAGAACCACTGCTTTTAAGGACTTGGCCAGGTAATACTGAACCTTAGAGAAGTGATTTGCTCAAGATTACATGGTAGGTATGTGGCGTTAATCAGGTCCAGTTTCTTAAGTGTAGTATTTATTATTTATTCTCAGTCATACTAGTTTGTGAAATGGACAACAGTGCCTTTATGCCAATGAAGTAAGACTGTACACAGTTGAGTTAAAAACTGAGTTTAGGGCTTCCCTGGTGGCTCAGTGGTTAAGAGTCCGCCTGCCAATGCAGGGGACACAGATTCGAGCCCTGGTCCAGGAAGATCCCACATGCCACGGAGCAACTGAGCCCGTGCGCCACAACTACTGAGCCTGCGCTCTAGAGCCCACAAGCTACAACTACTGAGCCCATGCACCGCATTTACTGAAGCCCACGCGCTCTAGAGCCCGTGCTCCGCAACAAGAGAAGCCACCACAGTGAAAAGCCCACGCACAGCAACGAAGAGTAGCCCCTGCTCGCCACA
Organism: Stenella coeruleoalba; assembly: GCF_951394435.1. Classification (NCBI taxonomy): domain Eukaryota; kingdom Metazoa; phylum Chordata; class Mammalia; order Artiodactyla; family Delphinidae; genus Stenella; species Stenella coeruleoalba. The sequence goes on from NC_137156.1 coordinate 57,335,340, forward strand.
ACTAGAGAAAGCCTGCACACAGCTACGAAGACCCAACACAGCCAAAAATAAGAAAAAAATAAGTAAAAATAAATTAATTAAAAAAAACCTGAGTTTAGATTAAATTGGGGGACTATACGTTACTCTTAGAATCTTCAGTTTTTTTAAAGGAAATTGTGAAATTATTTTTAAAAAATATGTAGTTACCTAAGTTGAAGGCTTGCAAGCAACCATGTGGCAAGAAGCACAGGGCTTGATTTGTGAGTTTAAATATATTTTTTTGCCTCGTTAAAGCAGATAAAGCCAACTTCTTGGGAAATAATATTAAATAGCAAATATATTGAAAGCCACTAAGAAATCATGCTTTTAAAAGAAACATTTCACTAATGAATTTTTGAAAGAGCCTACAATAATTATTATCAGAACATTTCTATTTGAGTTTTTTAATTTTGTTCGATGTCTTGTACTGAGTTTATCCTTTTTGGTTTTTAGTAGGTTGAGGACAGTGGAGTACACTGAGTTTTTATCTTGATGCTCAAGAAATCATTTTTGAAAATGAAAACCCACATTCCACTTGAATTTATAAAAACTTTCTTTTCTGGTTTTAGACCAACAGCAGCAGAACTGTTAAGGCACAAATTTTTCCAAAAAGCAAAGGTAGGACATTCTAACTTGATTTCATGTGTTCATATGATCCTCCTCAATTACCTAAATTAGGTTCACTGTTCAGATGTTGCATTAAGATGATTATTTTTGGAAGAATGATGGTAGATCAAATAATTGCTGAGGGCACTATTTATATAATCTTTGGTATATAAGATAAATGTATTTTTCATATAAATTAAGTGTCAGGTAAAACTTAAAACAGGAAAAATGAATATTAAACTTTACCATTATAAATAAAATCTGTGGAAAATTCTGTGAAATATACTGAACTCGCATTTCAGGGTTTACTACTGAATTAGTAAACATCTCATTTCCCAAAGATGTGGGTTAAGTAGGATGTTACTGTAGTTGGGAAATGTGGGACCATGATCCCAAAGGACATATGTTAAAGCAAACTTTTCATAGATATTGGTTTTTACAGTACACTAAAGATTTTTCTCAATTTATAAAGTCATGGTAGTAATATACTAAGGAGCTTCAGAAGCTTTTTTCAAACTTCTTTATAAAACAGTTACTATATCACATTTTAATTGTGAATATTTCTGTGTCAGTTATTTTGTTCAATAAAAACTTCTTGTGAGAAGAAAATACTTATTTTTCCTCTCCAGAATAAAGAATTTCTTCAAGAAAAAATATTGCAGAGAGCACCAACCATTTCTGAAAGAGCTAGAAAGGTAAATGGGGATTTTACTCAGTTTTTCTGGGAAATTACTTAGAATAGATTTACTTTTGCATTTTGAAAGTATATTTAACTAATACTGTGTTAACAGTATGAGTATTACTCATTTTCTTTCAGTCTTATCTTTAGCATTCTTTGATATATTCTTTTAGCAATAGTCTACTGTATGCCTTGGTATTACTCCACTATCAACTAGAATGAAAAGGTATGTTACATAATTAATGAATTAATTCTAAATTCTGTTAAATCACTGTTTGCAACTACCAGAGTAAGTTGTAAAGTTGTGAAGTTTCTTCACACCATACAAAAACAATGAAGACACCACTTCACACCCACTAGGATAACTATATCAAAAAAGACAAACAATAACAAGTGTTGCTAAAGATGTAGAGAAATTGGAGCCCTTACACATTACTGACGGGAATGGAAAATGGTGTGGCCACTTTTAAAAAGCAGTCGGGCTGTTTCACAAAAGGCTAAACAAAGTTGCCATATGACCCAGCAATTCCACTCCTAGTCACACCCAAGAGCATTGAAAACATGTACACATAAAAATATGTACATGGGTCCAATCGCCGTCAGCCGAGGGCTGGCGGAGAGACACGCCCATGGCTGGGAAGTTGGCGGAGAAGAAAAATCCACCATGGGTACTTCCGGGGATTCTTCATATTGATGGAAGAAAGTGTTCAGAGTACCAAGTGAATCCCACTGAAGCCACGTGAGGGAGATAGGAGAGGCTAAATATAGCCACATTAAAAACCATCAGCAATGTTGGAAACAGCTTCAAGCTGAACATCCACATCTATATCCTAAGCTGCTTCGGCTGAGTGAATTTCTATTAAATAACAGTATCCTTTCTCTTGGCTGACTGGAAGAACTACATGTTTTAAGAAGAAAAGAGTTTAAAAAATTAAATAATTCAGTCTTATGTCCTTCCCCCTGACTAAAGTAGAAGCCACTTCCCCATTATTTCACGATTAATGTGAAAAAGTACAGGAACAATGAGAGGAAGTTCATCTGTTTCCAGTAGTAACATTCTGGTTTCTGTTGGAATTCCATCGGCAGCAGAAGGAAGCAGCATATACCACATGCCTCCCTATTACAATACACAAAGCTGTCAACTTTGAACTCTTTTGAAATGTTAGTAAAGTAGAAAAGATGATTGTGGCTTTCCTTCAATATTATTTGGGTAACCTAGCCTTAAAATAGTGAACAAACATAAGTCCTTTACCCTTAAGGCAGGACCAAACCAAGATATTAGTGGTCTAGGTAAGCTAGTAATTTGGCATACCTTCAAATGGTTACTTTTCAGATATTCACTCAGCAGGTGTTTGGGTGAGGAGTTGGGCATGGCAGGCCTTGAGAGGGAGTGGAAAGGGGGCTGGTGGGGCCTTTCAGTTTGCATACTCTATTCAGTATAACAAAGACCATGCAACTGATCTGGCTAGATCTCCTTGGAAGGCAGTTTGGTGACCATCTGTAGATTTTCAAATATGCCCTTCCCTATTCCAAGCTGTTTATCGAGGCATTAGTAACTGCAGCATTTATAACTGCACTGGTAGCTCCTTGAAAGGTTACTGCTTTATATTCTTTTCTCTACCTTGTTGCATTCCCAAAGATGCTTTCACACTCCTTATAGATCCAGCCTCCCTTCTATACCACGTACTGAGTGTCTGTTATGTGCCAGGCACTGTGCCAGATACTAGAAATATAAAAGTGATGAAGATACTTTCCCTGCCCTTAAGGACACACCTTGGGTAGGGGAAAGATTTACAAACAAATAATACAATACCACAGTGATGAAGCCTGTAGCAGTAAAATGGTTATTACTAGATATTACTGGTAAAATGCTCTGAAATCCTTTCTTAAAATAGAAGGTATTTTGAATTTGCCTTTATCTCTGGAAATCTTACCTTGGGTAAGGACTGGAATGAAAAGAGAGTAATGTTAAAAAAAAATATGTACATGAATGTTCATAGAAGTATTCTTCATAACTAAAAAGTGGAAACAACCTGAATGTCCATCTATTATAAATGGATATATAAAATGTCATGTACCTATACAATGGAATATTATTCAGAAATAATGAATGAAGTACTGATACATGCCATAACATGGGTGTACCTTTAAAACATTATGCTAATTGAAAGACATATTCTATGAGTCCATTTATGTGAACTATCCAGAATAGGCAAATGTATAGAGACAGAAAGTAGATTATTGGTTGCCTAGGACTTGAGCAGATTGTAGGGAAAAGGGCAGTGACTGCTAATGGGTATGGGATGTTTTTTGGGGGGTGGAGGGATGAAAATGACCAAAATTTGATTGTGGAGATGGTTTCACAACTCTGAATATACTAAAAATCATTGGATTATAATACCTTAAATGGGTCAATTTTACGATATATGAATTATATCTCTGTAAAGCTGTTACTTTTAAAAAAGAAGCATTTAGAGAATGGCGCTACCACCAATGGCTCTTGGAAATTGAAAACATTATAGAAGAAATGAAAAAAATTCTTTACAAAGATTTTAGGGTAAAGTTGAGGAATTTCCCAGAAAACAGAGCCAAAAGGCCAAGAGATAGATAACAGAAAAGATGAGGACATTAGAAGATTATTTGAGAAGCCTCAATATTTGAGTTAAAAGAGTTCCAGAAAAGGAGAACTGAGAAAAACAGAAGAAAAGAAATTACTGAAAAAATAATTCAAGAAAAATTTTCTGAATTTCCAGATTGAAAGAGCCCAAGTACCCAGCACAGTGAATGAAAATAGACCAACAGTAAGGCACATTTACCATGGTAGCTCATAATACCGGAGACGAAAAGAAGATGTGTAGCTTTCCAGAGAAGGGGGACAGGGCACGGACAGGATCGGGGTCATAATGACCTCAGCAGCATCTCTGGAAGCCACATCACAATGCAGCACTATTTCAACATTATGAAAAAAAAATGTTTTCTAACCCAGATTTTTTTTTTAACCAGTCAGACTGTAAGTGAAGTGTGGGAACAGAATCAAGTTATGTTCAGAAATGCTTGGCTTTAATAAATGTGCCATGTTGATAGTAGAGGAAGTGTTTAAAGTAAGAACAGGGAAGTCATGTGATCTAGGAAGCATGGTCCTCTAGATGACGGTAGAGTGAGATCTAAAGTACCAGACCTGGTGTCAGTCTGGTGGAACAGATCAGGAGGCTCTGGTGAGAGGCTTTCTCAAGAAGATAATACTGATGAATACCTAATATATGTGAATATGGTGAGAGGAGATTTACACAGCAGGGAGAGAATTGAGGGATGAATATGACAAGTAAGAAATAAGCAAATATTAACTCCAGGGGAAATTAAAAAGTTATGCAGAAAAGAAAAGTAATTGTAATATATAATAAGGTTCACCTGTATAGTTTATATAATCATGTTATATAAACACTGAATATTGATTTAAGCAAAATTACAATGTATCTTGAAAAAAGAGTAGGGGATTGATAATAGGGTTTAATTCTCATTTGCATAGCAGGAAGTTCAATAGATAATTCCTAAAACTAGAAAATCAAGGGGTAATAATAAGAACAGGTTACTCAGAGAGATAAATATAAATTCCAAAAGAATAAGCTAACATGAATTGAAAGTGGTTGCTTGTGAGGAAGAATATGAAAGTTAGGGGACTGCTCTTTTTCTTAACAACACTTGCATAGTTGTAGTACTTTTGAAACTATGGAGGTATAATTGTGATTTTAAACATTAAAATTGAAAAAAAAGAGCAGCATCTTCTTTATCTTGGGTTTATTTATTTGAGGGCTTAAACTCCACCCCCCCACACCTTTTTTCAGTGTCTCAAGATACGAAACCATTAATCAGATTTGACCTGTGACTTCACATAAGAAGGATTTGGATGATGTGCAGGCTCAGAATATGGGAGTACAGGGAGGGTCAGTGGTTGTGAGTAAAGACAAATAGTGGAGATTATGAACAGAAAGCAAGTGAAGGATGGAGGATGTGAGTTTATATAGGAAAACTTCTCTATTGGGAAAATTATTATCTGCTTACAACATTGAAGTAATAGAAGGAGAGAGAATATGGCTGACTTTTCTATATAGTAAGTGTCAAACACTACCATAGTCCACGTCTCTCTTCCTAATGAGCAGGTTCGGAGAGTACCAGGTTCCAGTGGCCGTCTTCATAAGACAGAAGATGGTGGCTGGGAGTGGAGTGATGATGAATTTGATGAAGAAAGTGAGGAAGGGAAAGCAGCAATTTCACAACTCAGGGTAAGTTTTGTTAAACTATATGCTTTAGCTAGAGTTCTATCTTTTTGTCTGAAGCCTCTGAGATAATACTATATTCTGTGGTTCTGTTCAGTTTAACCAGCTAAAATATAAAAAATACAGACAGAATTTTCTTGAACAACTTATTAACAACAGGAGCCCAAGTAATTCTACATGGAAAAGGGGACTGGCATATCTGTTTTACTGTGATAATATTTAGGGTATATAAAAATGACCTAAATCGAGAAATAAAAACTATAGTGTCTGAGATGAAAACACACTGGATTAGATGAATGGCTGATTAAACACTGCAGAAGAAAAGATTAGAGAATTTGAAAGCCTAACAATTGAAACTTTGTCCCTAAAGTCTGTTAACTTTCTACCTGAAGAGGAACAGTGCACCTCTTCTTCAATTGGTATATCCTGGATCGTGTGTGCGAGTGTGTTAGTTTTTGCTAGAAGTGGACACCAAGACATGAAGTGAGCAAATACTATTTGAAAAATGGCGCTGATAGACTTGCTCAGTGCAGGGTTGCCACAAACCTTCAATTTGTAAAAAAATGCAATATCTGCAAAGCATAATAAAGCCTAGTGCAATAAAATGAGGTGGGCCTATATCTTAAAGAATTTGTTCCAACATTTTCTTGTTTGTATTGTTTCCAGTATTAAATCTGCTTGTATACTTACCTTTTCATTTATAAGTCACATTTGTTTTTACTCTGGCTGCTTTTAAGATATTTTTCTTTATGAATGGTTTTGAGCAATTTGATATGGTATGCCTAGGTGTATCTTTTTTTTTTTTTCCATGTTTCATGTTTAGGGTTTATTGAGCTTCTTGGATCTTTGGGTTTACAGTTTTTTAATCAAGTTTGGAAAGTTTTCAGCCATTACATTTTCTTTTTTTTTAATATTTATTTATTTGTTTATTTATTTATTTGGCTGCACTGGGTCTTAATTGTGGCACGTGGGATCTTCATTGCCACATGTGGGATCTAGTTCCCTGACCAGGGATTGAACCTGGGCCCCCTGCATTGGGAGTGTGGAGTCTTAACCACTAGACCACCAGGGAAGTCCCTCAGCTATTACATTTTCAAATGCTTTTTCTGTCCTTCCACCTTGGAGAGTCCAATAACATGTATATTAGGCTGCTTAAAGTCATCTGACTGCTCACTGATCGTCTTTTCATGTTTTAAAAATTCTTTTTCCCTCAGTTTCATTTTGCATAGTTTCTAGTGCTGGCCTGTTCATTAGTCTTTCTTCTGCAGTGTTAATCTGCTGCTAATCTCCCATCCAGTCTCCTTTCCATCTCAGGTGTAATACGAGAATTTTGATTTGGTGTTTGATTTGGTTGTTAGTTTCTAGAAGTTTGATTTGGTGTTGTTTTGGCATCTTCAATGTCTCTACTTAACTTTTTGAAGATATGAATATATAATAATTATTTTAATGTCCTTCTCTGCTAATTCTAACATCCAAGTCAGTTTGGGGGCAGTTTTCTTTTCACTGTGGCTTGAAAAGTGTTTTTGAGAGTTGAGTAAATAGAGGTAAGAGATCAAGGCAGATAAAATTTGATAAGGTAGAGTACCAAGGAGGAGAGAGCTACCCAGAGAAAGAAGCTTAGAGCTTCCCTTTTGAGTATTCAGCAGCATACTTATCAGTGACTATATGTGAGAAAACTACCCATGTGGAGAAAGTGCCCAGCACTCGCACAGCCAGGAACAGCAGTTAGACTGGAGAAACTTATAATTCACAGGGCATTTGGTAGAGTGCTTAGTAATGGGGTGTAATATATTGCCCTAGACCGAACACTGCTCCAGACCCAACTAACAGCTCATCAAAGCAGGATCCAAAAGGATTAAACTATTTCCAAGTAACTTTACTGTATTCCAAAACAAAGCTCAAGAAGATTTATAGAAATTATCAGCATGCAACAAGGTAAAATTCACAGTTTCTGTCATCTAATCGAAGATTACAAGAGTGAACATACCTTATGCCCAGATCGTGGTTTCTAATGTCATTCCCTACTAAAGAACAAAGGCTCACTGGAGAAATGGCTGATTCCAGGGCTTACACAGGGAAAATGCAAGATAAATCTGGAATATCTTCTTTTGACAGAAAGAAAAGATCTTTTATTTTTAAAAAAGTCATAATAATATGAGCCAGGTTGAAGGAGCTCCCACTGGCCAAATTAGGGAGAATTTAACCATCAAAATCATTAAGTGTAGGAATAAATTATAAATCATTTAAAAAATAGGAATCTATAGGCCCATACTAATAATAAACAGATATATAAATACATGGGGGGGGGATGGGTTTTCATTACAGTAACTGCCAGTGCTGACTGGTAAATGTAGGAGTGGATGGGGAAGTTCATCATTTTACAGCCATCATAAAACAATCGTAAATGTTAGATCAGACAAGGATCATCAATAGGTGCTAAACATATGGGAAAATTTTGATGAACAGGATATTTACATGGTCTTAAAGTTTCTCTCCATAGATGGCCTATTAGTTGAAAGAAAAAAATACTGCGTACCTGAGAAATTAGAAAATGCCTTGACTCAATGATTAAAATTAACATCACTAATGAGGGGTAGAGGAACATGTGATTCCCTAAGATATGACACTATAGGAAGGATACGTCACTCTGTAGAATTCATTTAAGTCTGAATCATGAGGAAACATCAGACAAACCACAAATTAGGAGCATTCTATTCAAATAGAGTGTGTAGTAGGCAGGGGGGAATGATTATGTGTAGGAGGTCATTGGAAAAGTTGGATTATAGAGAGTAAATTAAAGTATTATTTTTAAATTTACTTAAGTTGATTGCTTTAGTAGTGTGAAGTTATGTAAGAGAATATCCCTATTCTTAAGTACACAGTGGGGACTTTCCTGGTGGTCCAGTGGTTAAGACTCTGCCCTCCCAATGCAGGGGGCCCGGGTTCAATCCTGGTCAGGGAACTAGATCCCTCATGCCACAACTAAAGATCCCGCACACTGCAACAAAGATCCCGCACGCAGCAACGAAGATCCCGAGTGCCACAACTAAGACCCGGCACAGCCAAATAAATAAATATTTTTAAAAAAAAGAAGAAGAGGAAGAAATACACAGTGACTATTCAGTTGTAAAGAGCTATGATTATATGCAACTTATTCTCAAATGGTACAGGACTGATTAAATATATATATTTAAAAAGAGAGAAAGTGAACACTAAATAATAAAGCACATGAGGAAAAAGGTTAGTAATGGATGAATCTGGGTAAAGGGTATAGCAGTGTTCTTTGTATTATTCTTATTCTAACAACTTTCTGTAAGTTTGAAATTATTTCCAAACAAAGTTTTTTTTAAGGTTTTGTGTTGGCTGTATACTTGCTGTAACCCATTAGCTGTTGCCTGTACCTTGATTCTCCTTAATAAAATGGTAATGAAAATTTTAAAAACCTAAACTGACCTTATAAGAAGTCTAAATTCACACTTGGTAGAATTTACCATAAATTGACGTTTGTTTAGAGATATGTTGTTGTTTTATGTATTCTCCAGTGCCTGTATCCAGAATTACTACTAACTTATGATTTACTGAATCAATTTAGCTTTAGATTTTCATATGGCATATTGTAATTAGTATTTCAATTTTGGCTCAAGAGTTTTCTTCATTAAAGCCTATAATCAGAATTACTCTGCTTTAAGAATGTGTTGGATAATTAGCTCGAATGTTTACATTTGGTTTGAGATATTATGCACATAATATGTTCATGATTAGTAGAAAGAATTGAACTTTGAAGAATGTGACCTCCCTACTAACTGATAGCTCAGTCCCATTATGTTTGCTTATAAACCTCAAGTTCTAGACTTAAAATACCGTAGGTATATTGATGCGTTACAGGCTACCTGGACAAAGAATACAGTAGTATCATGACAGTTTTCTTTTTCCAGAAAACTCTCACTAGAGTTACCGATGAGTTAATTATGGATCAGAGTGAAATGGAGTTGACTTGCATTTCAACATTCCGTGCAGTTTGGAACTGACTACAAGTAACCTGAGTTTTCAGTTAACAAGCCTCCTTTTTTTGTATTTCTTTTAGTCTCCCAGAGTGAAAGACTCATTAACAAATTCTGAGGTAAGTAGTTGTGATTATTGAATCATTAAAGTATATGTGCTTTTGTTTTGGTTTGGTTTTAATGTTAAGCACACTTTTTGGTATGTGCCTAAACGGGAATGGGAACTTATGCCAGTCGAATTTTATTAGAGCTATCGATTCTGAGTTTGAATGGATCTTTGCAGTAAATGGTGCCATTGCACTCATTTTAAAAGTGGGCCTAAGAACCCAGAATGTTCTTTTTTGCTTGCTTGACTTTATGAACGGCTATTTTTATCTTGGGCTGCTTAAAGTGGAAATTAGTCTTTTTGCATTAGCCTGTCCAGGAATCTGTCATATGCTGCCTTTGCTTTTTGGACTTTTTTCCTCAGCCTCTTGTCAAATAGATTCTGATGTCTATAGTTACTGCCTCAGTGTGATAGGGAATCCTACTAAACAGACGCCTGTTAGGCTGGCCTGCCTTATGCTCCTTACCTAAAGAAAATAATCATCTTGTGAGTATTCAATATTTGGTTTAATGGCACACATGTCTTGCTCTTAATCCAATTTGTTCTTGCCACATGCTTAAAAGTAACTATTTTTTCCACTTCATTTGTATATATAGTAATATAATTATGTACAGGATTATGTTTAAGACTGAAAATACTGTACCTCAGCTTATTACAGGCTAGCATCTGACAACTTGAATTAGAACTGCTATTCACTAAGATTTCTGGCTCTTCTTCTTGGTATGCTGTAGAATTGCATTTTTCTGCCCCTTGAAGTTACTCATGGCCATGGCAGTTACTTTGGCCAATAAAATGTGAGCAGAAGGAAGAGCCACATTGTGATTCCCTGGGTTCCCTTGCCCCTGCCATCATGACCTGCATCCCTGCTGCAAATTTAGGTACCAAATTTAGCCTCTGCTGGCCACAGATGGACTTGAAGTGTGTGCAAGAAATAACTTTATCACCTCACACCAGTCAGAATGGCTATTATCAAAAAGACAACAAGTGTTGGTGAGGATATAGAGAAAAGAGAAGCCTCGTGCACTGTTGGTGGGAATGTAAATTGGTGCAGCCAGTATGGAAAACAGTTTCTCAAAAAATTAAAAATACAATTATATATCCCACAAATCGACTTCTGGGTATTTTCCCAAAAACACTAATTCAGAAAGATATATGCATCCCGTATTCATTGCAGCATTATTTACAGTAGCTAAGATATGGAAGCAACCTAAGTATCCATCAATAGATGAATGGATAAAGAAGATATGATATATATGTATATATACACAATGAAATATTACTCAGTCAGGGACTTCCCTGATGGTCCAGTGGCCAGGTCTCTGCACTCCCAATGCCGGAGGCCCAGGTTCGATCCCTGGTCGGGGAACTAAGGTCCCACATACCGCAACCAAGAGTTCACATGCCACAACTGAGGATCACACATGCCACAACTAAGACCCAGGGCAGCCAAATAAATAAATAAATATTTTTTTTAAAAAAGAAAGAAATATTAGTCAAAGAAGGAATGAAATCTTGCCATTTGCAACAACATGGATGGACCTTGAGGGTATTATGCTAAGTGAAATAAGTCAGAGAAAGACAAATACCATATGATGTAACTTATATGTGGAATCTGAAAAACAACAAATGAACAAACAAAACAGAAATAGTCTCATAGATACAGAGAACAAACTGGTGGTTGCCAAAGGGGAGGGGCGTGAGGGGAATTGTGAAATATGTGGGGGAGATTAAGAGGTACAAACTTCCAGTTATAAATAAGTCATGGGGATGTAATGTACCGCATAGGGAATACAGTCAATAATATTGTAATAACTTTGTAGGTGACAGATGGTAACTAGATTTATTGTAGTGATCATTTTTTAATATATAAAAATACCAATTGCTATGTTGTACACCTGAAGCTAATATACTATTGTAAGTCAATGAATTATACTTCAGTTTTTTTTTTTTTTTTTTTTTTTCTCTTGGTATGCGGGCCTCTCACTGTTGTGGCCTCTCCCGTTGCGGAGCACAGGCTCCGGACGCGCAGGCTCAGCGGCCATGGCTCACGGGCCCAGCCGCTCCGCGGCATGTGGGATCTTCCCGGACCGGGGCACGAACGCGTGTCCCGTGCATCGGCAGGCGGACTCTCAACCACTGCGCCACCAGGGAAGCCCAATATACTTCAGTTTTTTAAAAAAGGAAAATAATTCTAAAACAAGCAAAATGTTTTCAAAAAAGTAATAACTTTTGTTCTTGTAATTTACTGAGAATTTAAGATTATTTGTTACGCTCTAACTTAACCTATCTTGACTGATTCCTAGTTTCTCAAAAATTGAATGGAAGGGTATTTTACATATTACCCAGACTTATTCTTTTTAGTCTCCTCCTTGTTCCTTTGCCTAAATAGCCTCTCCACGTGAACTTGTACATGCTCATAGTCATAGTCTCATGCTCATAACTTTGTTGTTGTTTTTTAAATTATGATAAAATACACATAACATAAAATTAACCATCTTAACCATTTTTAGTGTGCAGTTCACTGACATTAAGTACATTCACACTCTTGTGCAACCATCCCCACCATCCATCTCCAGAGTTCTTTTCATCTTGCAAAACCAGCTCTGTACCCATTAAACAATAACTCCCTATTCTCTCCTCCCCCCAGCTCCTAGCAACGTCCATTCTACTTTCTGTCTCTGAATTTGACTACTCTAGGTACCTCATAAAAGTGGAATCATACAATATTTGTCCTTTTCTGACTTGTGTATTTCACTTACATAATGCCCTCAAGGTTCATCTATGTAACATGTATCAGAATTTCCTCTTTCCTTCCCTTTTAAGGCTGAATAATATTCCATATTTGTGTGTGTGTGTGTGAACCACATTTGTTTAACCATTTATCTGTCAATGGGCATTTGGGTTTCTTCTACTTTTTGGCTATTGTGACTAATGCTGCTATGAACATGGCCACACAAATATCTGTTTGAGTCCCTGCTTTCAATTCTTTTGGGTCTATACCCAGAAGAGAATTGTTGGATTATATAGTAATTCTATTTTTAATTTTTTGAGGAACTATCATACTGTTTTCCATAACGGATGTACTATTTTACATTCCCACCTGCAATGCACAAGGTTCCAGTCTCTTCACATCCTCTCATTACTTTGTTTGGTATAACCTTTCTGTCTTGATTATAGGTATACATATATGTGCATGCAATTTGGAAGCTGTCTTTTTGAAATAGTGCTAATAGTTTTAAGCATTTTCAAAACTAATCTTAAAGTTCTGTTTTTCTATCAAAAACTGGAACCAGTGACTAACTTTTGGTTTCCTTTATGTGAAGCTAAGTAAACACAAAATTTTACTTCCTTGTCTCCTTGTTTTGCTTATATGATAACAGCTATTAGACCTCTCATTGCCCTTCTAATTTTTTTCCTCTTTTAACTCTAAATTTTGGCCATTACATTGGTATCATTTTCCCCATTACCTTATAATTTTAAGTATGTTTAACTTGAATTTGTACTCAACTTCGGTCTTTTTTCCCCATTACATAATTAAAATTTTCAAACACGCAAAATAATGTTTAATGTCTATGTTAGTTATAAAGCTTCACATCCATTTTGAAAAGCATTGCAGTTATGTTAAGGAACCATTGGTTGATTTTCTTTTTTTATAAGTAATGGAACATCCCCAACATAGAAAAATGTCATTTCTATAATTTCATACTATATACTAAATCTGTATTTTGTAGGTGCTATTTTGCTGGGCAAAGGGGATAGAATAGATGTATTTAAAAATAAACAGGACACAAAGAACTACTATTCTGAAGAAGGAAAAAAAAGTGGACTACTGATATTTGTTACAACATGACTGACTCAAAAATTAAGTTAAAGAAGCCAGACACAAAAAGAGTGCATATTGTAAAATTTGGTTTATATGAAATGTCCACAAAAGGCAAATTGATAGAGGCAGAAAGTAGATCAGTGGTTGCCTAGGGCTGGGTGGGGGAGCCGGAGTTAACTGTAAATGGGCACGGGAAGAGTTGATGGAAGTGTTCTAAAACCAGATTGTAGGGATATTTACAGAAGTAGAAATTCTCTAAAAATCACTTGAGTTGTAGGCCGCCGCCGCCCTCGCCACGGAGCCATGTGGAGATGAGCTCACGAGCTAACCTGAGCCAGCGGCCAGCTGGCGGGCGTCCCAGAGGTGGCGGCGCAGGGAGGGGCCCGACGCACGCACTTGGCCCTGGCGGCCGCCATGGCGGACAGCGGCCCCACAGGGGCGCGGCGTTGGCGGCTCCGGCCCCTGGACCGGGGAGTGGTGGTCCAGGGCCCCGCGTCTACTTTCAGAGCCCCCCTGGTCCTGCAGGCTAGGGCCCGGGCGGCACGGACGACGAGGGCCCAGTGAGGCGCTGAGGGAAGGTCATGGTCGAGTAGCACCGCAAGGAGCTACGGAGACGCCTCAACCTGGAGGAGTGGATGCTGGAGCAGCTCACTCACCTCTAGGACTGCCAGGAAGAAGAGATCCCAGAACTGGAGATTGACGTGGATGAACTCCTGGGCATGGAGAGCGATGATACCCGAGCTGCCAGGGTCACGGAGCTGCTGGTTGACTGTTACAAACCCATTGAGGCCTTCGTCTCTGGCTTGCTGGACAAGATCCGAGGCACACAGAAGCTGAGCACAGCCAGAAGAAGTAAGGGTCCTCGACCCAGGTGAACCGTGGTTCCCACAGAGCAATCGCTGCCCCCCCGCAAGCTGGTAACAGCAATACCAGTGAATTTCATGGGACGTAAATTATACCTCAGAAAGTTCTTAAAAACAAAAAAGCGGGACTTTCCTGGTGGTGCAGTGATTAAGAATCCGCCTGCCAATGCAGGGGACACGGGTTCGATCCCTGGTCCGGGAAGATGCCACATGCCGTGGAGCAACTAATCCCATGCGCCACAACTACTGAGCCTGTGCTCTAGAGCTGGCAAGCCACAACTACTGAGCCCACATGCTGCAACTACTGAAGCCCCCATGCCTAAAGCCCTGTGCTCCACAACAAGAGAAGCCACCGCAATGAGAAGCCCGCGCACTGCAATGAAGAGTAGTCCCCGCTCACCGCAACCAGAGAAAGACCGCACACAGCAACGAAGACCCAACACAGCCAAAAATAAACAAATAGATTAATTAATTAATTAATTTAAAAAGCATAGAGATATTTGACTTCCACTTGAAATAGGTGTGTCTTGGGGATGTAGAGATGGGCTGGTTCACTACACAAGGACTACTTTAAAAAGTCTCTCTGCGGCAGTGCTTGCCTGTCAGCAGGCCCGCCTCCCTTTCCTCTCAGCTTAAGCAGCACTGTGTGTGTGTTTTTGTTACAGCTGTTTTCAACAACTGATCCTGTGGGTACTTTACTCCAAGTTCCAGAACAGATTTCTGCTCATCTACCTCAGCCAGCTGGGCAGATGACTGCACAGCCAACTCAAGTCTCCCTGCCGACCCCCGCGGAGCCTCAGGTACAGCAGGGATGTGCTTTCTTTCCTGGTCAGCCATCCAGGTGGAGGCAGAGGGTGGAGGCTAACCTGGACCGCCGCCTGGTGCCATGAGGGTGATGTCCTGGTAGATTTTGAAACAAGTTAGAAATCTGTTTTCACGGTTTTAAATGTATGCAGATAAGAGTTTAACAAAGATCACACAGGTTTCATTTAGCAACAAAATAAGTTAATGATGGAAATATTTCAAACAGCAAAAGTTGGAAGGGGGGCGGTAATTTCTTGTCAGCTTTTTTTTTCCTCACACGAAGGCGAGGGGTTTTGCCCACTGAGGCGGCTCAGTGCCCCGGTGGCTCCTGCACTCAGGAGGGACGGCGCTGGGGGGTCTGGCGCCCCACGGCTCCCGCTCCCTCTCCCTCGCCCTCTCGGATCGCTGGGGAAGGCTGTCTCACCCAGGGTGCGTCGTCCCCCACACCCCGTCCCCGGAGCACTGTTTTTATCTGCATCCCAGTGGTGCTCTGCCTTTGGAGATCACTGCTCTGAGCTCTTCCAGTTAGTCACATTCTAACTTCATTTACCTTTTCTTTGCCCAAGTTTTCCATTTCTGCGCATCATATGGGAAAAGATACAGTTGTCTTATGAAAACTGATGGAAAGATTGGATTTGTTTTATAAACCGCTTAAATAGAATGTATATCCTCTGTAAGGCAAGGGACAGCTGTATGGTTTTCAGAGAGGATTAGTTTAGTCATTAGAAGATGTGGAGGGACTTCCCTGGTGGCACAGTGGTTAAGACTCCGTGCTCCCAATGCAGGGGGCCCAGGTTCAATCCCTGGTCAGGGAACTAGTCCCACATGCATGCCGCAGCTAAGGAGCCGGTGCAACCAAATAAATAAAATAAAATATTTTTTTAAATTAAAAAAAAAAAAAGATCTGGAACATCCAGGGTGGGTGGTTTTGTGAGGGGTAGCCAGTTTAGACCTTACTGGCAGATGTGTTGCCACTGGCAGATTTTTTAAAGGGAAAAACCCAGCTTCGTGTTCTTCATGCTTATATAGAGGAAGAGAGGTCTGAAAAATACAAAATTAAATGTGGCTGTGTATGGAATTTCGTGTGGGTTTGAGAATTATCGTTCTCATTATGTTTGACATTGAGCTCTTGCTGCTGCCTTGTGGTACATGTCCTCCTGCAGCAGGGAGTGTCCTAGGGACTAGGTTGGCCACACCTGGAGATGAAGAAAATTGATGCCAAGTGGACAATTCTGCAGATGAGCATTAGTCACCTCCATGCTTAATAGTCCAGGCAATGACTTTATACCTTTCAATGCTTTTTTAGGCTCTGTCTTCAGGAGCAGGTTCACAAGAAACCAAGATCCCAATCAGTCTAGTACTAAGATTACGGTAAGTAGACATTCTGGTGTTGTTTTCTGAATACTCTGAATATGCTGATTTCTATTTGAAAGTTACTCCCCCTTCTAGTAGTTCATGCCTGAGAGTAACTGGATAGGATCGTGTGTGTTTGCTTGTGGGTGTATTATTTCCCTCAGAAATAATAGCAGTAGTGTGAGGACCTGAATTAGCATTGACTCATTCCTCCTTCCACTTGTGAATTCCTAGTCATCTTCTCAGTATGACCATAATTAGAGTAGAGGCAGCAAGACTGTTTGGGGAATGTTTTGATTTTACCACTGACAGTAATGAAATTATGCTATAAATGTGAAGAAAGCAGATCTGGTTACCTTTTCTTTATAGAAGCCTACTCTGTATACCTGGACTCAAATAGTTCTGAATTAATACAGTGTCTTGGTAATCTCATCCTATTTTAACTGTACACAAAGAATGTTATTTGTCTCTCTTCAAAATTTTGTTTTGAAAACTTACAGCAGTTAATAGAGAGTATAACAATTCTATTTGACATGTGCTTCAGGAGGGGAGAGGATACTTGTAAGTGATGTAGTTAGCTTTTTTTTTTTAACAACTTTATTGGAGTATAATTGCTTTACAATGGTGTGTTAGTTTCTGCTTTGTAGTTAGCTTTTTGAAGGGTGCTTTTTAGTGGACTGTGTTCCAGACTTGTTTATGGAAGAGGAGGCTAGATTCTTATTCTCACTTATGAAAACTTTGAAGTTAAATGACTAGGCAGTTCAGTTTAGCATATTGTTATCTTTGAAGGTGTTTGTGCTTGGCATGACAGTCACATCACTAAAGTGATAATGAACACTTGACCTTAATTTTATTCAGCTTTCAGACTAAGTACAGCACTATTAGCTATTGTGCTAAGATACTGAGAAAAAGAGAAAATGAAATGCAGTAATCAAGTCTGTGTTGGAAGTTGATTTGTATTGTGTACTTAGCATAGCTAAAAACAAGTTTCAGTAGTAGACATGCAGAAGTGTAAGTCTGTGTAGACAAGTGCAAAGAGACAACATGAGGGAGAAAATCACTGTGGGGCAGGATGTGTTGGATTTGGATAACTATATTTTAAGCACAATTTCAGTAACATCAAGTATGTGTCAGATAGACCTAAGCTCCCTGAACTGTTTAGATAAAATGGATTTGGGTCCTAAGTAATCACTCATGTCTGCCTTTAGACATAATATTCTAATTTCTCCATCTTTAAGCAGAACCTCCAGGGAGCTTAGTTAATCTCAGTACTTGGTGTGGTGTGCAATCTATGTAACTATCTTTCGCCAGTCACATTTTAATCTCTGGAGCCTTATATTAACTCTGCTGCCAGTATGGGCCCCATTTCTTTCCCCATCTTCTCTGCCCACCCAAATCCTTCCTATCCATTAAGTCCTATCTAAAATACTACTTCTAAAGTTTTTCCTCATTATCCCAATCTGTATATTCTTTATCCTTCTCCTCTGAACCCCTGTGGAATTTGGGGAAGCATCATGTGTTTCATTCTGTGAGTCTAGTCAGACTGATCACCAGTGGTGGGCAAGGTACTCTCCTAGGCATAGGGGTGTGGGGGGTAGGAGTGGGGATAAGGAAGAAAAGGGCATCCTGTATCATGTTAATCACACCCCCCTGTGCTCATACAGATATTCCTCTTAGTCTAATATGATCATCTTAGTGGGAATAAGGATGGGCATGGGCATATATTGACCAGTGAAGGACATAAATTAAAAGGGTTGTAGAACAATTAGATGATCACTCTGAGTTGTTTGCTCTGAGCCCTCAGTGTGAGCTCATTAGGACAAATCATACAGTCTATGGGACAGAAAGATCTTTCTCTTGGCATAGCTTTCCTGATATATGTAGGCGGACCCTGAATGCATAAATTCAGACATTTATTTTATACATTTTGTTTTCTTTCATAGGAATTCAAAAAAAGAACTAAATGATATTCGATTCGAATTTACTCCTGGGAGAGGTGAGGCATCAAAACATTGAAAACAAAATAACTGCTCATTTGTCATTTTAAGGAAATGTGTGAGAAGTTTCTGTCCTCTAGATATATTTTCCTCTTAAAGGGTGATAAAAATGTTCCTGGCCTAAAGGTTTTGGGGGGCATATGAATAAAATTAAAATGCAGTTTATTTACTACTACCTCATTTAGAAAACCTAGTATAATACAAAGAGTATTGAATATAACTCTAATTTACTGCTTACTGTATGGCAGACATTGTGCTAATCAGTATCTCATTAAATTCTCAAAACTGCCCCCTAAGGAAAGATTATTGTCCCCACGGCATAGATGATGAAATCAAGGCTTAGAGAGAGTGAAGTAACTGGTTGCAGTTCCCACAGCTGAGAAGAGGTGTAGCTGGAATTCAAACCCAGATCTTTCGGAGCGCAGAGTTCCTGCTCTTATCACTGAACGTGGTTGTCCTCCATGACAATAAAGAAGCAGTAAGGCTTACAGTCCCCTCCCTCCCAGCTAAAGCTGAGCCCTGTCATTGCAGTTTCTGGCCGTGAACTTCTCCCAGGGACAAAGCTTATTTTCTTTCTTGCCTTTGTTACTCAGGATTGGTATTTGGGAAGTGGCCCGCAGCCAGCTGGTATCCGTCCTGTGTGCCACGCTTAGTCTTCCTGCTGTCTCAGTATCATGAGCAGTTCACTCAAATGCAGAGAACAAATGCACATGTACAGAGATGTATCTGTTTTCCTTTTTAAAGCCAGGCAGAGTCACATTTTAAGGTACTCATTCAAATCGCTGGTCTTTGGCAAATGTATGTGCACAGCCCCTCCCCAGAGGTCCTCCCGTTCCCTCTGAGGGGATCGGTGTTCAGGCCTCGGGAAGGAGTCAATTGGAGATGAGGTTAATTGATGGTACTCTGTCCTCATCTTTTTAGTTTCTAGTTATATACCCATTGCTCAGACAGTACAACCTATAATAATTAGATATGAAGGAAGACCCACCAGAATAAAAAGAAAATTATTTTAGCAAAAAAAACAAAACCAAAAAAAAAAAACTGGGAGTATGACCCACAAAGAGAAGAGATTACAGTTTGTTTTCTTAAGATTTATGGGGGCAATTCCCTGGCGATCCAGTGGTTAGGACTCCATGCTTTCACTGCCGGGGGCACATGTTCAATCCCCAGCCGGGGAACTAAGATCCCACAATCCGTACGGTGTAGCCAAAAAAAAAAAGAGAGAGATTTAATTGGGACTAAATTATTCTGCTTTATTAGCCCTGGAGATGTTATACACTCACCATCACGTCTCAGAGCTCATAGGGCTGGCATCCAGGGTTGTCCTCAGACTAGTAGTTTCTTCTGCAGCATCATTATCAGGTGCTTTTCCGAAAAGGGCAAGAAGCCATCTAAAGTACACCATCATTTAGAACGTTATCTTTACGTTGAGCTGATATTTGCCGTCTGGGTGATACAGGTTCCGCCCTCTACCTAGACCTGTGATAGTCCCTCACTTGAGATAATCCTGGTGGGAGGAGAAACCTTTATGTGGAGGAAGTCCCCCCCCCCCCGCCATCTTGGTTCTGTGGATTTAACAGCTAGCTTTGGTCTGGCTGTGCCAGCACCCACTCTGAATGTTAGCAGGGACATGCGTGCACAAGAAACGGAGCACCTTCTTCTTTGTCCTTGCAGATACAGCAGAGGGTGTCTCTCAGGAACTCATTTCTGCTGGCCTCGTCGATGGAAGGGATTTAGTAATAGGTAACTACTTTGTGCTCTGCCTTTGTGTCGCCGTCTCTGCTTGTATACTTAGGATCTAGAAAATCAGGCTTTGATTCCACTGAGTAGGTCTAATGGTTCTTGGAATGGTTCTTGGCTTTGCTGAAATAACAGGTATTGGGGACAGTTCCTTCCTTACAAAAAAGAAAATCTCACTTCTGAGTTTGCTTTGTGACCCCCAGTGATAGTGAGTGAAAACTTACCCAGGTCTCTGGGAGATCGTAGAAATGATGACAGAAGTTACAGGTTAGAGTAAGCTTGGCCATATCTAATGCGTTTTGGAGAATGAACGCTATCCTTTTGGAGCTAAGAGTTAAGCAAAAATCATTACAGATTTAGTCCTAAAAAAAGCAGGAAGTAAGAAAAGGCACAGTCGGGCCACAGGTGCATTTTACTGAAGGAGAAGACCATTGCCTAGGACAAGTCAGCAGAGTTTTAAAGGGCCAGATAGTAAAGTAAATAGTTTAGGCTTTGTGGACCATGTAACAGTCTCTGTTTTTACACTCTTCTTGGCTCACAGGCAGAACAGAAACAGGCTGAAGGCCATAGTTGGCTGATTCCCAATCTAGGGCTTTCTGGCCCATGAATAGGCAAATCATACCTCTTTCACCCCAGTGTCTTTCCTAAGTTAAAAGAAAGTTAATTTGACAATGATAAGATTTATTTGTGCTGCTTGGAGTTGCTTTTAAAAACACCTTGTGTTTAGGGAGCGATTTATCTTTCTGCTTCCATTTTGATTGTACATAGACAATTGTGAACTACCATTTAAGTTGTTAAAATGTGGTTGAAATGTGGATTTACTTAGCTTCTCATTACTTTCTCTGTTTGTATGATTACAGTGGCAGCTAATTTGCAGAAAATTGTGGAAGAACCCCAGTCAAATCGATCTGTCACTTTCAAACTGGTATTCATCCCTTCCTCTGTGTTAAACCATCTCACGTTTTACACACCAGCAGCCTCTGTAGACCAGCTTCCATATTCCCTGAGTGATGAGAATATTTAAGTCTGGTGGATTGTATTTGTTTAACCTCCCCATGCCCTGGGCTGATCCCGCCCTTCATTGGCTTCCCTTCCCCTCTCCCTCTCAGGAAGCCTCCTACCCGAGGCCCTTGACTATTTATCCTCAAGAGAGATTGCTGGTCAATCTGACTCCACCTTTGTACCCAGACTCCACCTACACCTTTATCTGCCTCCTGTGTGTATCCCAGGGACCTGTCCCCCACTGCCCTCTTTCCCACAGTCCCCATGTCTGTTTTAATTGCTGCCTGCAATTTTGTTTATAAATAGCCACAGCTTCTCATTTTGTTTGGTTCTTAGGCATCTGGTGTCGAAGGCTCGGATATTCCTGATGATGGTAAACTAATAGGATTTGCCCAGCTCAGCATCAGCTAAAACACAGCCCTGGAAGAGGTGGCCTAAGGAGATTCCACACATGCGTATCTCTGTTGCTTCTGTTGGCCTAAACTCACTACTGCCAAAGAACCCAGCAACAAACCTCCCAGCTAAGAGCTTTAGAGGTCTTTCTTTATGTTTTTCCTGCCATCATTCCCCCTTTTCCCCACAGGGAAAGAAAAGTTGGATCACCAGTGGCCAGCATCCCTTTAAAGAGTTCCGTTAGTAAACTTACTGCACGTGTCCCCTGTCTTCCTCCATCTGAGAAGTGGCCCGGGTGCCTCAAGGCCCAGGAGGGAGGTGTATCAGCTCATCTTGCCTTACTCCAGTGATGGCGCTGGGTGGAAAGTAGCAGCTATCTTGGGCTTCCTCATCCTGCTTGTTCTCCCACACCTGAGAGGATTTGGGCATCTTGGGATATCCCTTTACCACTGAAGTAGCAGTTAAAAGTTGGTTGTTTAGCTGAAGCCCAGAGAATTTAATTTAGTGGGGTTTTGTTTTTGTTTTCGTTTTTTGGTATCCGATATGAATTCCAACAACCTTTGTTAGGATGAAGCACAGCCTCAGATGGAGGCAACCTAAACTGTGTTCTTCTTTTGTTCATGATGTTTCTAAGCGTTTTGCTGAAGCTGCTCTCAGGCACCCCTCTTCATTACTCCCTCCAGAAAGGGTTGCTAGCCTTAACTTCAGCTGGTGCAAAACATCTGACTGTAATCGAACTTCAGCCATCGGATCCTTCAAAGTGGAACTTTGGACTGTTTTTAGAGAAAAGATCAAGTAATGGCTTGTAAAAGAGAATTTCCCCAGCAGTGGTTTTTGAACAGGAAAAATCATAACTCATATCATTGCAGAAGTATTTATTTTCAAATCTTAAAACAATTGAAGAAAAACTGCTCCTTGATCCTCCCATGAAAATCAATTTGCCTGGCCTCCAAATCATGAGGAAATGCAAGGCTGAGATTTCTACAGCAATAAAGGAGACTCGCACTGGGCCAGAGAGGCGTGCCTTCTGCCCCCTCTCCTGCACTGACCCTTTGGAGGGGGTCCCTGTGTGCTGAACCTGACCCAAGATGGAAAGTGAAACCACATGTGCCGTGACTTTTAGGATTTTTGAGTAGACAGTGTTCATTTGATTTTCTACAGAAATAATATAAATTATTCTTTAGGTTTAAAAAAGAGCACCATAATGCAATATGTGAATCATCAGTGGTGTTGATTTTTTCTTTTTTTTCCTACTGTTTCACAGTCAGCCTTTGTCTAACTGCAGATAGCCCTAACAAGTTTTGTAAATGAAAGGGATCCTCAATCTGGCCTTAAAATGACACACAAAGATGGGCTTTGGCCCATCTTTATAGAATCACTCGAGCCCTTTCCAGCATTGTTGGTCTGTGAATAAAAGGATTGCTTTACCTAGTTTTCTCTTAGAGCACTTCTGAAAGCTTTCTCCACAACTAACTTATTATAGTTTTTGTTTCATTCTGAGCTTGTAGTTTTAGTCATGGGCTTTCTTCACCTGCCCTGGATACAAAGGCATGTTGGGAAAGGGATGGGTGTTGTAGAGGAAGGGAGGGGATGCTTTGGGATGGGGGTTGGGAGGAAAGTAGATCAGAGGATCGGACACCAAAGCCCAAGGTCCCAGCAGGATTGGTAAAAGGAGGGAGCCTGCTGAGCCTGGAGACAGAATAGATTGATCAGCTTACTGGACAAATATTTAGCTTTTCTTTTTCCTTTTTTTTTCTTTCTTTTTTTAGAAGAGGGTTGGGGGAACGAGGACAGGAAGGTAGGAATAAGTTATGAAAAAATGTAATGTCCCTTTTGGCACAAGACTAGTGGCTTACCTTAGAGTCTGTGTTTTGGTTTCAGATAAGCCCATCATAGTCTACTTATTTCTGAATCCAAAGGGTGGTGGCATCACTCTATTCTAGCTTTTATTTGGAGGTGGTCGAGAGCCCAAGCTGGAAGTAAGCAGCAGCCCATCTCCCTGTTCAGTTTCTCCAGCCGGCCATTACCTTTGAACTGCAGTGGGACAGGCATGACAGTAGAAGTGGGCTGGGGCTTCCTCTTTCTTTTCCATTCATCTTTTGCCCTGCTGGGAATTAGGAGTCAGACACCAAGCCCCAGGACAGTGTTATTTCTTCTTCTGCTTGATGTATGGTGGACTCGCTTTGCTGGCTTGTGCAGTGATGCTGAAAAAAAATGAGTGAACAGAAACGTTGCAGGTGAGACAGCACGTGACCTAGTGAGCAGTTTTGCTCCTTCCCAGGAGGGGTGATTCAGGATACACCTCTCTCCCTGGATCCCCAGGATTCCCTGGTCCCTGGGGGAGGGACTAACTTAGCACAAGGTAACATGTGCCAATGCTATTTGTGAAATGTATGGTCTTTCTAAATGACTAATGGATTTGTTTGGGTTTTTTGCTTAAGTTGTGAACCAAATCCTAGAGCCAGCTGATACTCTAGTAATCTGGAGGACAGAATAATGGTGTATCAATAAATGGAGGTTCCTCCTTATGATGTATGCTAGATTATGGAAGATGTAAAATATTTGACATCCCCCTCCCTTTTATTTTTATTTTTATTTTTTTGACTTTGTACTTTGCTGCATGTTTCATTCATTTTTAATCAATAAAGAATAAATTGTCTGTGGTGGTGTAAGGATGCTTCACTTTGGTGACTGTTGGTGGGGGCAGTGGGAAGTGGGCCAGGAGGTCACTACTAACTTTAATTTTTCATGCGAATAGAGAAAAGCCAAGGTGCACTTTTCCCGAAAAAGTGTATTAGTCTACAAATTAGAACAGCTTAAAACCAAGTGGGGAAACTGAAATCCCAAAAGAGAGAGAGATCTGCCCAAGGAAGTTTGATAGAGTGGGATAAGGAACTCTTTGCATCGATCTTCTCTGTTTAATTCTGCTCATGCTGTTGGCCGGGGGGGGGGGGGGGGGTGGGGGGGTGGGGAAGATGCCAGATTCAAGCCCTTGGGAATCTGTTGTGGAAAGTTTAGAGCAGGGCTGAACTTGTTCCCATTTGGCTTTGATATTGAAATGGTGAGGTTTCGTGTAAGATTCTAGGCCCCTCTGTATTCCTCCACCCCCTGGATAAGTAACCTCCCTGATCATAACTCCTTCCCAACAGAAGGTGGTCTTTGAGCCATGACAGGACTGCTTTTGTGTGGGTCCTGGTAATTCAGGCCTCAGGTCCTGGGACCTTGGAATTAATGGTATCATAGCTGATTGAATTTGCTTTCAAGATGAGCAGGTTGTAAGAGCGGACTCTCACTATTGTGGGGATGGAGAAGAGTTGCTGGCTACTCAAAAGTGACCATGATGTATGTGGGGATAAGAGCAGGGGCAAGAGTAAACAGAGCCTCTCCACTTGCCCATAATCTCTAGCAAGATCCAGTCTTGTCCAGAAGCCGGTTTCCTCACCTCTGCCTATTCATAGTAGCAATGCTCAGTGCAACAGTTCGTGGATTCCTCCTGTGGGTCAGGTCATCTACCCCACGTGTTTTGTTTTTCTCTTTTTTAAAGTAGACTTTATTTTTTTTAGAGCAGTTTTAGTTTCATAGCAAAATTGAACAGAAAGTACACAGAGTTGCCATATACCCCCAGACCGCACACACACGCACAGCCGCTCCCACTGTCAGCATCCTGCGCTGCAGTGGTACATGCGTTACAATCAATAAACCTACACTGGCACTTCGTTGTCACCCGAAGCCCATAGTATACATTTGGGTTCACTCTTGCTGTTGTATATTTTATGGGTTTGGACAAACGCACTGTGATGTGTACCCATCGTTGTGGTCTCATAGAGAATGGTCTCACTGCCCAGAAATCCTCTGTACCCTTCTTGTTCATCCCTCCCTCCCCTCTAGTCCCTGGAAACCACTGATCCTTTCAGTGTCCCCAAAGTTTTGCTTTTTCCGGAATGTCATATAGTTAGAATCATACAATATGTAGCCTTTTCAAAACTGCTTCTCTCACATAGTAATATGCATTTAAGGTCTCTGCATGTCTTTTTTGTGACTTGATGACTCATTTCTTTTTAGTGCTAATATTCTGTGCCTGGATATACCAGTTTATTAATCCATTCACTTACTGGCTGTGTCCAAGTTTTGACAGTTATGAATAAAGCTGCTATATATATCTGTGTGCAGGTTTTTATGTCGGTATGTTTCAACTCCTTTGGGTAAATTACCAAGGAGCCCAATGGCAGATTGTATGGTAAAAGTAGGTCTAGTTTTTTAGGAAACCACCTACTGTCTTCCAGAGTGGCTGTGCCGTTTCGCATTCCCAGCAGTGAATGAGAGTCCCTGTTGCTCCACGTGTTCGCTGGCACTTGGCGTTGTCACTGTTTTAGATTTGGGCCATTCTACTAGGTGTGTAGTGGTATCTTATTTTAATTTGTAATTCCCTGATGACAGCGTGTTGAGCATCTTTTCACATGCTTCTTTGCCATCTGTATATATTCTTTGGCGAGGTGTCTGTTTAGGTCTTTGGCCCACTTTTAATCAGGTTGTTCTCTTATTGTTGAGTTTTAAGTGTTCTTTGTATACAGGCAGACTTCGTTTTATTGCAGTTTGCTTTATTTCTGCTTCACAACTATTGCATTTTTTTTTTCAAATTGAAGGTTTGTGGCAACCCTTTGTTGTCAGATGATGGTTAGCATATTTTAGCAATAAAGTATTTTTAAATTAAGGTATGTAATTTAATTAAGGTAATTTAAATTAAGGTATGTAATTTAAATTAAGGTATGTAATTGTTTTCTTAGAATACTATTGCACACTTAGGAGACTACAGTATAAACATAACTTTTTAAAATTTTTATTTATTTATATTTTGGCTGCGTTGGGTCTTCGTTGCTGCGCACGGGCTTCCTCTGGTTGCAGCAAGCAGGGGCCACAGTTCGTTGCCGTGCATTGGCTTCTCATTGCGGTGGCTTTTCCTGTTGCAGAGCACCGGCTCTAGGCGCGCAGGCTTCAATAGTTGTGGCACACGGGCTCAGTAGTTGTGGCTTGCGGGCTCTAGAGCGCGGGCTCAGTAGTTGTGGCACACAGGCTTAGTTGCTCCGCGGCGTGTGGGATCTTCTGACCAGGGCTCGAACACATGTCCCCTGCATTGGCAGACGGATTCTTAACCACTGAGCCACCAGGGAAGTCCCTAAACAACTTTTATATGCACTAGGAAACAAAAATATTCACTTCATTGTGTCTAGTTGTTCCAGCACCATTTGTTGTATTGTATTGCTCTTTGATCAGTTGAATCTGTGAGTTTCTTTCTGGGCTCTCTATTCTGTTCCATTGATTTATGTGTGTAATCTTTTCCCAGTACCACACAGCCTTGAGTACTCTATAGTCAAGGTTGAAGTCAGGTATTCTCAGTCCTGCACCTCTGTTCTTCTCCAGCACTGTGTTGGCTGTTCTCACCTTATCTACCCTGAGCCCCCAAGCAGTCTGTCAATTACAGTCGGATTCTCCCACTGTGATACTGGTTCCTGTGGAAGTTTGAGTTTGTGGATTTCTGCTCCAAGAAGTTATAGTTCTCTGTATTTACCTGTCTAGCTCCAATTCAAGGGATAGCAGTTTGCCCTGTGACCTCACTTCTCTGACAGAAGAGTTGTTGATTTTTCAGTTTGTTCAGCTTTTTACCTGCTAGAACACAGTGACAGTTTCCAAGCTGTTTACATCCTGGACCAGAAACCAGAATGCCTATCCCCTGTTTTTATCTACTAGAGTTGTTCTCAAATTTGGAAGAAGTTTGAGACACCATCCAGTGCATCCCTGTAGGTGATGTTTGGGGAGTACCTTCCCCTCCCCCCACCATACACACAAACACCGCCCTCTACCCCGTGGACAGCTGATTGCCAGGGATGTGTGTCCATTCAATTTAGCTCCAGTGGTTAGAACACTCTTGTTACACCTCTCTTTGGTCTTAGTTTTGCCCTTTACTGAAGGCAGGTACAAGGAGGGGAAGAGGAGAGAGACAGGCTGTAGGCTCTCCCTGAAGGGCCAGAGGCAGCCCCGTCCTGCCCTGCAGTCTCCTAGAGGACAGTGGATGTGACCAGACTGCTCGGGGACGCCAGAGAGCAGCACATATGCTCCTTTGAGCTCATCCTCCCAGGTCAGTGAGACCACAGGTCCCTGGGGTTACAGTATTCCTGGGAGGACTCCCTCAAAGAAGGGAGCCAGTTTTAGGCTTTGAAGCATCATGGGGAGCCTTTGGCAGACTGGTGGGGTCGGGGGGAGGGTTAGGAGAACAGATAAGTTAATCAAGAAATTAAGATTGGGGCAGTTGGGAGTGCAGTGAAGCCAGTGGCATTTGGGGATCATAGTTACAACTATGGAAGGTCTTTGGTTGAGTCTCACTCTTCTATCAGCATCTCCTCATCATTTATCTATCTGTGTTTTAGAATTCTACACCAAGAAATGGAAGGATCCTTAGAGAGCATCTAGTTCAAGCTTTCCTTATACACAGATGCAGAAATAGAGGCCAGAGGGATAGAAGGAGCGGACTGCGGATCACAGTGAATCAGTGGTGGAGATCAAGCTTCCTGCCTCCTACCTCCAGTCCCCTTGGAGCCTTAGAGCTGAAATCCTCACCCTGATCAGAGTGAAAAGATGATGAGGACTGAGCCCAGGCTCCTGTCTCCACCTCAGTTTTCCCCATAATGTGAACGCCAAAGTGAGCAGCAGCAACTAGTAGCGTCTGCTTTCTTGGCAATTCAGTGAAGGCTATGCTGAGGACAAGAACACGTAAGCGAGGTGGGTGAGGAAGAAGAGGTGGGGCTAGGGACAGTGGGGAGCCTGGTGGGGAGTTTGGGAGGGGGCAGAGAGGAATGTCCTCTCCTTAGGCAGGGTTGTGGACCCTTGCCTCTGCCTTCCAGCATCTGCCCTACCTGGACCCTCCCTCTGTGCTGACTAACAGGCCGCGGATGTAGGCACACTGTATCCGGAGCTGCCCTGCACAACCTTGCTCCTTGCCTTCCCTTCACCCATGCTCCTCTGCCCATCTCTTATCTCAAAGTGTTTCAAAATCAAAACACAAAAAGGCTTTCCGATGCTTACCAAGCAAATATGTGAATGTGAATGTGATACCCAAGCGTGTATTTTTCCCTAATGCTCTTTTTAATCCCACCATTCCCCACCTCCTATGATTGAACTAGATGCCTTCCAAGCCCTGGGTCTACCTGCAGTGAGACTCCCCCCAGGGAAAAAGGATGGGGGCTTTCATCGTTGGGAGGTTCCTGTTGTCAGAGGTCCTGCCTTCTGTTAGCCTCCTGCCCTGTAAGAATCCTGACCTGCCAGCCCCCATGCCGTGCCCCATCCCAACCTCGACTCCAGCAGGGTCATAGGACTGACCAGCGGGGGCTCGGGCTTTGTCCTTTGTCCCTCTGTGCTCACCAAGGTTGCTCAGGGTGATTGGGCTACCCTTGGGCAGCTTTTGCGTCTGTTTCTGTCTTGGGAGGGTGTTAATGGTTCCTTCCTTGATTAGATAGAGATCAAGATGCACTGGTTAGCTCTGCTGCTGAAGGGAAAGGCATTTATGCCCTTGGTGGGTCTCCTGACCTTCATACTACCCTTGGATTGACTGCTGTTGCATACCACCACATGCTAGAGACCCTGCAGAAGAAAATAACTTCAGGGTCATGAGATCAGGTTGGGCTGTTGGCCGAGTTAATGTGCAGGCTGGGTCCTTGCTGCTCCACTGACTTATCCCCCGCGGTGCAGTGTAGTAGCAACTGCCTTGTCGTGCTGAAATTACTCTCAGAATTTGGACTGTATCATAATGGGAGCGGTTCGCACTGGTGTGAATTGTAGAGGATGTTGCAGTTAGAGGGGATGCTGTCCCTGTATACCATGTAACCTTTGGCTAAAGCTCACTGCTGTGTGCCAGGCCTGAGAAGTTCCTCTTGTGGTGCCTGTCACAGTCCATAAAACATCCTCGGATCCTCCAAGTCAGAGTGGACTATCTTTTCATCATATTCTGTCATTCCTAGACCAGAGCTGGGGAGCTGAGGTGTGACAGGTGGGGCCAGGCAAGGCTGTTTTAAACATTAACGTAGCACCGCCACTGCCCCGAGGAGCCCGTGCCCCAGAGCGAGCTGCAGGGCTGTCTGGTGGCCCCAGCTAAGGAGGCGGTAAGCAGTGACCGTGGCTCCCTTTGCCCAGGTCGCGGCTGACATTGGCAGCTTTGGTCGCTTCCAGGTACAGCTGCTGATACTGCTGAGTGTCCCCAACCTCCTGACTGCCTTCTGCATGTTCACCCAGGTCTTCATGGTCCTGGATGAGGCCCACCACTGTTCAGTGGCCTGGGTCAAGCACCGGACTCTGACCCTGAGCGCTGCTGAGCAGCCGGTGCTGAGCGTGCCTGTGGATGCGGCAGGCAGCCCTGAGCCCTGCCTCCCGTTCCGGCCACCCCCGACGGTGCCAGCCTGGAGGACGTCCTCAGCCACAGCTTCAGTGAGACACAGCCTTGCGAGGTGGGCTGGGTCTATCCTGCAGGAGGCCCCTCTCCCTAAAGAATGAGGTAAGGCTGCCCTTTGGCCTGTCTTTCCACCTCTTTTTAGTCCGTCAGCTCGTCTGCCCGAGCCCGTGCCCTCGGTCTCTCATGTGGCTGCCTCTGTGGCTGCCCCGCACCCCATGCCTGAATGACGGTGGGTCGCCTGTTTTGCTCTCTGTCCTCTGCCTGTTGGCTCATCTACCTCTCCATCCATTTCCTTTGTCCAGGGTGTCTGTCCATCTGTCCATTCATCTCTGCCTGTGCTTTTATCTGTCCCGCTGCCTGTCTGCCCAGTGGCCCTCCTTCTTGTCTCTCCTGTTCTCCTGTCCTCATGCCTCTCTTTCTCTCTCTCTCCCCCATGTTCCCACCTGCCTGTCCATTTGCCTTTGTCTTTCCGTCCACCTCTGCATGTCTGCCTGCTTACCTATCTTCGCATTTAACTAACCCTCTGATGCTACCCCTTCCCCGTCCACTCGTCTGCCTTCCTGCTTGCTTGCCTCGAGCTTCCTGCCTTCAGCCTCTCTCTCTAGATCTCCTCCTGCCTGCCTGCCTGCCTGCCTCTTAGATCCTGAAGGACACCCAGGACTCTAGGGCTTGTCCTGCACATAACTGGGCAATTGCTCCTGTTAACTCCATTCTCGTAGGAGGGACCCTGGCAGATCAATAGAAAGTTCCCCACTCCAACCACCTCAGAGCAAGAAAGGCTGCTTCCCAGACAGTGGGGTTGAGCACAGAATGGGGAGATGACTTGGCGAGGGCAACATAAAGACTTGATGGTGGAGCCAGGACTCTCTCATTCGGGGCACCTGCTGCCCAGTTCCCTGCAGGCATGGGAAAGAGCACAAATAGTCCAGAAACCTGAGGGGCAGGGGTTGGGGATCTGTGCAGCTCTCACCTTAATGGTGGCAAATCCTGAACCTCTGTGGAGGGCAATTTGAGCCCCGAGACTAAACATTCACCTCTTAATATGTGACCATACACCTGCCTCCAGAACCGTGGCAGCCTGAGGATGTGTCCTCCTGCCTTCTTCCTGACCCTCCCCCTCATTCCACCCCACAGGGGGAGTAGGTCGCCTTTGAACTCTGCCAGCCCCTGGATCTAGCCCAGCCTAGGCCGGTCTGACCCTCAGTGCCCCCTCCATCATCTCCCCAGTATCCCACCCGTGATAGGTCTGGTCTTCATCGGTCCTTAGGTGTTGTGGAGGTGTCTTCCTCTACATGTGCTCATAAACTCTCTGCCCATCTGGCCAAATGTCACCATCCTTACAGCCCAGGCAGACTTCCAGAGTGCTTGGAGCCAACTCTAGGTCTTGTGCACAGCCTTTGCTGGACTGTTCATGCAATTACATTCAGCCAACAGCTTCTGAGTATTAACTATGCAAGGAACAGAGAACAGAGGCACCCTATTCACCTTCTCTGAGAACATCTGGGCTCCTTGTAGAGGGACAAAGGGCTAGATGGGCTCTAAGGCTAGAATTTGCTTCCTCCTGGGGAGGGAATGGGCAGGCAACTCCCTGAAGGAGTTGGTATGTGAGCTGGGCACCAGGGACCCGAATAAGATTGATGGAGAAGAAGGGAAGGCCTTTGTAGACAGAGAATAGCAAAAGGAAGGCCTGGCAACAGGAAGCAGGTGATGTGTCTGGGAAGCAGCAGGAACCTGGTGTGCCTGGGATAGGGCTGGGCAGGTTATGGGAATGAATGGGACGTTCTCAAGGATTGGGGGCCTCTCTCTTTATCCTCAGTCACCAACTTAGTCTTTGCTGACCCTGGGGTGGGACCTTGGACCTCTGGCCTTTCCCTGACATGCTCCCAGGGACCCACCCTCCCAAGAATTGCGAGTCTCAGGGCAATGTACACTTTTGGTACTTTGTGCCCTGAACCACGTGACAACCTCAAACTCTGGGGCTACCTTGTGTGAGGTATCCACCTTGTTTTCCAGTCAACAAGCAGGGGTTCTGCTACAGACTGAGGACTCCTCTGAGGTGACATCCCAAGTTTCCTTATTATAACCAGCAACTTCATATGCAAAGTGAAATACAAACATAAGAAGAAAAGAATATATTTCCTTATAGGCAGTGTGCTCGTGAAGAGCAGAGTACATTTCTCCTTCTCCACCTACCTGTCCAACATTTCCTGGGTGCCCATCCTTGGTAAAAGAGAAAATGACTCCCAGCCCTGTCCACACGAAGCTCTGAATAGGGAGGCAACTAGACCATCACTGAATAGCAACAACAGTGTGATCTGTCCTGGGACCACAAAAGGAAGCAATGGGAGGGAAGGGGAAGCAGAAAGAATAGCCATTTCTAGGGTCTGGAGCATGAAAATGCCTGGCCCCTGTGAGCAATTCTGACATACAAAAGGGGTTGAGAAAAGGCAAGAGTCTTAAAGGGTCTCAGATACAGTGCTGAGGAATTGGGGCTGTCTCCTAGAGACCAACGGGAGTCATTGATGGTTTTGGAACAGTGAAAGGGAGATTTGATGGGTTTTGCTCCAGGAAATGGGGGTGGGAAATGGGGGTGGGATCCTGCCACCGTGGCAGGCCCCAGACAGAACCATCCACTGTAGGCATTAGGGCTGGGAAGGTTGATAACTGGTGTCCCAAGTTGGAGCCCTCTTCATCTCTGTTCCATCTGCAACATGACACCAGCATGTGAACTTGGGTAGGTCTTGGCACCTCTCCAAGCCTCTGTCTTTGCTGCAAAACAGAGGGAATGATAAGCCTTCTGGGAGTTAAAATGAGGATTTGATAAGATAGGGGATATCTCATCTACAGGGAGGTAGTGAATGGTGTCAACTAAACAAGGGTGGCAGCCTTGGAGGAGTCCCATGGCTCAGCACTCATGCCTTTAGAGTATGACCGCCCCTTGTGCCTGAGATGCCTGTGTCACCAGCTGTGTGCTTCGTGGCACAGGGGCCAGTACAGCCTCAGCGGAGCTAACACTTGCTGACCTAGCACAGCCACTGTGCTAAGCATGCTATATGTGTTAATTCCTTTAATCCTATCTGGCGATACTATGGAATGTATTTCATCCCCATTTTGTACGTGGGAAACCAAGACACCAGCAGGTCAGCTAACAGATTCAGAGTCACACAGAGTGACTCAGTTCTGACTCCAGAGGCTGACAGCAGCAGGCCTTTGTTCATTATTATTTATTTTAAATAGTGTTTAACTACAAAGCAATCTGTGGTGGCTGGACAAAAAGCAAACAGGATAGAACTGGGTGGAACAACAAGTTCAAGTACCTGGTCCTGCTGCACTTCATTCTCAGGGGCAATCCATTCATCATTTGATATATATTTAAAGTTCTTATAAAATTAACAGTTGTTGGACTTCCCTGGTGGCGCAGTGGTTAAGAATCCACCTGCCAATGCAGGGGACACGGGTTCGAGCCCTGGCCCGGGAAGACCCCACATGCCGCGAAGCATCTAAGCCCGTGCGCCACAACTACTGAGCCTGCACTCTAGAGCCCGTGAGCCACAACTACTGAGCCCACGTGCCACAACTACTGAAGCCCACATGCCCTAGAGCCTGTGCTCCACAGCAAGAGAAGACACCGCAATGAGAAGCCCACGCACTGCAATGAAGAGTAGCCCCTGCTCACCACAACCAGAGAAAGCCTGAGGGTAGCAATGAAGACCCAACACAGCCAAAAATAAAATTAATTAATTTTAAAAAATAAAAATAAAATTAACAGTTGTCCTTCAGGACAGAACTAGGAGCAAAATGTTGTCTCCTGAGTTGGTTAATTTTTTGCTAAAGGTTATTAACTAATGGAGATTGGCTACTCATCTGACTGAAGGTATTAGTTCCTTCCTTCATTCACTCATTCCTTCACTCAGGAAACATTACCTTAGCTTTCCCTCAGTTTCACTCACTGCCATCCAGTTTCAGTCACTGCCAGGACTAGCTGCTTAACCTCTTCTCCCTTAGACGAATAAAGCAGTCTCCTACCTTTTTGGCACCAGGGGCCGGTTTCGTGGAAGACAGTGTTTCCACAGACAGGGCGGTGGGTGTTGGGGGAATGATTCAGGCGGTACACGAGTGATGGGGAGTGATGGGGTGTGATGGGGAGTGGCAGATGAAGCTCCGCTTGCTCGCCGCCGTTCACCTCTTGCTGTGCAGCCTGGTTCCTAACAGGCTGTAGAGTGGTACCGGTCCGCAGCCCAGGAATTGGGGACCCCTGGGGGAATATAATAATAAGTCAAGGATCGTTGTCAGAATTATATGAGATGGGACTTCCCTGGTGGTCGAGTGGGTAAGACTCCACACTCCCAATGCAGGGGGCCCAGGTTCAATCCCTGGTCAGGGAACTAGATCCCGCATACATGCCATAACTAAGAGTCTGCATACCACAACTAAGAGTCCACATGCCACAACTAAGAAGTCAGCATGCCATAACTAAAGATCCTGCATGCTGCAATGAAGATCCTGTGTGCCACAGCTAAGACACGGCACTGCCAAAATAAATAAATAAATAAAATTTTTTAAATGAGATAATGCATGTAAAACATTTGGCACATTACCCAACCCAGAGTAAGCGCTCAAAAAGCATTAACAGGGGCTTCCCTGGTGGCGCAGTGGTTGAGAATCTGCCTGCCAATGAAGGAGACACGGGTTCGAGCCCTGGTCTGGGAAGATCCCATATGCCGCAGAGCAACTAAGCCCGTGCGCCACAACTACTGAGCCCGCATGCCAGAACTACTGAAGCCTGTGCGCCTAGAGCCTGTGCTCCACAGGAGAAGCCACCGCAATGAGAAGCCCATGCACCACAACGAAGAGTAGCTCCCGCTCGCCGCAACTAGAGAAAGCCCATGCGCAGCAATAAAGACCCAATGCAGCCAAAAATTAAATAAATAAATAAATAAATTTTTTTTTAAAAAAGCATTAATATTGTTGTGAAGCTACCTCTGTGAGCTCTGGAGAACAGCTCATGTGTCATGATACCCTCATAAACATATGGAGCTGAGCTATGTGCAGAGGGGCATAAAACTCACAGATGGAGGTGGGGAATATCAGTCACATGCACTTATTGTTATGTGCACATTGCAGTAGACAAGTGTACAGACGTGTATGGACACCCATATTTTCATCACTTGGTTTCCCAGTCTGTCAGGTTCTCTCTGTGAGTCTCCAGGTGGGTTGTCCCCCTCACATCGTGTGTGTATGTGTCTGTGTGTGTGTCCGCGTGTGTGCAGGCCTGCACATTCCTGCATCCTAATCTCTTTCCTCAAGGAGTGTGTGAGGGCTCCTTAGGATTCTGACTGCCTGTGAATGATGGGAGTTTCAGGGGGGTTTTGCAGCCAGTTGGGAAAAG
Source organism: Stenella coeruleoalba (assembly GCF_951394435.1). Lineage (NCBI taxonomy): Eukaryota > Metazoa > Chordata > Mammalia > Artiodactyla > Delphinidae > Stenella > Stenella coeruleoalba. The sequence goes on from NC_137156.1 coordinate 57,370,825, forward strand.
TTGGAAAGGCCCAAGCAGGTCACAGGGGTGCCATGGTTGTGGGAAAGAGGCCCCATTTGTCAGGAAGAAGCAGTTAATGACTGTCAGAGGGTTCCCAAACTGTACATTCTTAGTGGGTCAATAATTTTACATGGCATCTCCAGGCCAAAAAAATACCTAAAAGTTTCACATATTAAGTAATTTGTTCCAAACAATTTAAGAAGGGGGACTTCCCTCACGATCCAGTGGTTAAAGCTCCATGCTTCCACTGCAGGGGGCACGGGTTCGATCCCTGCCCTAAGGAATCCCAGATGATCCCACTGAGATCCCACATGCCGCGTAGTGCAGCCCAAAACAACGACGACAAAAAACAAAAACAAACAACTTAAGAAGGATTTATGTACTAATAACTCAGTAGCTGTTTAAAAATATATATACACGAATCAAAAGAAAACACTTTTACATCCTAATGTGCAGTTACTTCCTAATAGGATGTATTGGGAACTGCAAAACGTCTTGATCCTTGAACCCCGCCACCCTCATTTTCTGATCCACATTGAGTTTCACGTGGTGCTTGCTTTTTTTCATAGTAACTTCCAAAAACACAACTTCACACAGGTATGATGTCACTGAAAAGAATTGCGTGAACCATCTGGAGCTGGTAGTTTGATATGAAGCAGATGTTGAGGGTCACAGTGTTTCCCTTTACACTTCTAAGTATCGTGTTGTGCACCCTGAGTTCACGCTGGTGCCCTGCGATGCCTTGCCTGCCCCACTTCTGTCCTGAGAGGTTTGTGGTGGGCGGGCTGGCTGGTAAAGGACTCGCCCTCGCTGCCCCTAGACTCACATCTGCATGTGTCTGCCTCAGCTGAACCTGGCCTGTGGTCGGAAGCATCCGAAGGACACCTCCCAGTCGGTGGACCTGGCTAGGCTCCTCACTGGGGCGCTCATCGTCGGGCCCCTCTGTGACTGGTAAGAACCTTGAGCAGCTCCCGCAACCCAGCACGCTCTTGGGTTCCTGGCCCAGTTCCTCCCCACCACGTGCCCCTCTCGCTGGTCTCCAGGTAAGGCCCTGTCTCCCCGCAATGGGGCTCCCAGGTGGGGCCCTGCACCCTCCCGCAGACAGAGTACCCAGGGCAGGGCCGGGGGCTGGGTCTCCCTCCTTCCCCTCAGACAGACTCCCTCCTCAACCTGCCCCTTTCTTACCCCAGGATTGGCCACGAGACCACTGTCCTGGTGCAACTGCTACTCTTCGCCATCCTTGGCATGGCCGCAGCCTTTGTGCCCGGCTTTGAGCTCTACACGGCCCTGCGCTTTGCTGTGGCCACGGCCGTCGTTGGATATACCTTCAGCAGCGTCACCCTACGTGGGTATCTGGGTCCCGCGCCATCAGCCGCAGAGCGGGGCCTTGGGGTCTGGGCGGCCACGCTCCCACGCTGCCTGTGGGGCCCACTCAACTCCCCGCACCTAACGTGACGGCACCAGCACTCCCTGTACCGGGCCAGGACCACAGCCCCTGACCTGGTGGCGTCTAGCCATGGCAGGGAGTGAGAGGGCAGGGTCCGGGCCAGCCTCAGACTCAGCGTTCTCACAGTTGCAGGGTGGGTGGGGCCCTGGTAGAGAACTCAGGCTGTGGTCCTGGCCCAGTACACCTTCTCCGTGCAGCAGATGGCCCTCGCAGGACTCGCCCATGGCGTCCAGAGCTGGAGGCTTTTCCAGATGGCTGGCGCTGCACCTGTCTTCCGCTCTTCCTTTACTTCTGGTGAGGAGATACTTCCCAGGCAAGCTGCCTCTCGGTTGGCTACATGTCCAGAGAGGTGTCTGGGAGAGCGAACCTGTGGGGTCAGTGTGCACTGGGACAGCGGGGAGGCTCCTGGGGGAGTGGGGAGGCCCAGGTCCAGGCCCCAGGGTCACAGCCCGACCTACAGGGCTCTGCTGGAATCTGCACGGTGGCTCCTGACCCGGAGGAGGGTAGAGGAGGCTAAACAACCGATCCAGAGGGTGGCCTCGGTCAACAAGCGAAAACTCCGAGCTCCTGAGCCAGGTACTTGCAGTAGCTGGGCCAGCCCTGCCCTGGTCTGACCACACAGCCCGGCCTGCCTGGCCCCTCACTCTGCACCTCCCTCCCGGATGGTCCCAGAGAAGACCGGCCCCACGGGGGATGCCCTGGATCTGTTCTGACACCCCCAGCTTCCCAGGCACTGTGATGGCTCTGGTGGGGAAGTTTGCCATGGCGGCCGGATTTACCATCTCCTACGTGTAGTCTGCTGAGCTCTTCCCCACTGTCATCAGGTAAGGACTGCAGGTGCAACTCCTGTTCCTCTGCTCCTGAGACCCTGATTTTGGCCATCCCTCCTCTGCCCTTACTGCTGTTCCCCAATGAGCTTACAGAGCTGGCTCTGGGGCAGCAGTGCTGGATGGGGTCAGTGGAGAGCAGAGGAGAGCAGCGGAGGGCAGATACAGGAGGGGCCACATCCTGGCCTTGTCAGGACTGGAACATGGAGTAAGTCCCAGGTTTGATGAATGGCTCAGAAGGAAGACTCCGGTGGGGATGGGAGGTGGTCAGGAGGTGCAGCCTTTGACCTGAGACTCGACAGGTGAGCAGGAGTACAGCAGGCAGACAGAGAGGCCTGGAGGTGGCAAAAGCAGGCCGCACAGTAGGACTCGGGGAAGTGCAGGAGGAGGGGGCAGGAAGGCTGGCTGGACTGCACGGGCCTGGAGACTCTGCAGGCCTGGAGACCAGATGAGACACTCGGGTGCTTCCAAGGAAATGAGCTGTGGCCCAGCGGAGGCCGGGTCTTCTCGGCTTGCGCTCACCTTTGCGCGGGCAGACGGGCATGGGGCTGGTGGGCATTTTCTCGAGGATCGGGGACATCCTCACGCCACTCGTGACCCTGCTGGGTGAGTACCACACGGCCCTCCCTATGCTCATCTATGGCAGCCTCCCCGTCGGGGCTGACTTACTCTGTGCCCTGCTGCCAGAGCCACGTGGCTGGAGCACGAAGGACGCCATGGACGACCTGGAGCAGGAGTCCTGCCCACAGCGAGGTGCTTGGTCTCTCTGAAACCCAGGACCTCATATCAGTGACCCCATCCCCAAAGGGGCTCTACTTCACCATTTGTCCATTGTGGCAGAGAGGCCCATATGGCATCCTCACGATTCCCCTACTTTGGGGAGGGGATGGCGAGGAACTGTAACACGGGATCAGTTCCTAAGCAGCCAATGACAGCCTTCTGCTTCCTCCAGCCCTCTGAACGCAGTGCCCTCGGAAAAGGATTCCGAGGCCTCAGGAAGTACTTCTAGCCCAGGGGTGACCTTTAGAGCAGCACGTACCTCTGAGTGTGTCTCTGAAGCCAGAGCAGCAGCAGCAGAGAGCTGCCTGAACACTCCCCTGGGAACAGCTGGACCCGTGAGCATGACCGTCTTGCTGACGGAGGCAGCACCCCATGAGCTGGCCCCAGAGCCAGCCAGCCACTGCCCAGCCCCATCCCAGAAGCATCCGAGACAGGCCTCCCTCCTTTCAAAACCTTTCTCATCCCCAGAGCCCCACGTCCAATACCCTGTTCTGGGTTAGAGTCTTGGGCGTGTCTTGGGCTTAACTTGTTCTCTGACAGTCTTGTGGGGATATGGCTCCTCAGATCCCCTCCATCTGGGGTCCCCCTGCCCTGAAAACACAGTCAAGCCAAAAACAGAACAGCTGGGTAGGGCCTCTCCAAGTAGGTGAGAGTAGGAAGAGAAAAACACTTAAAAGTTCTGGACTCGCCCAGGCAGGTGAAGGAAAAGCTGTGGATGAAGGGAAGGTTGTGGTTCCTCCAATGGCTGGACTAGGCCCGTCTGGATAAGGTGGGACCCACAGGGCATTTGCTCCAGCTGAGCGGGCACTGATTCAGTCAGAATCGAAGCTTCAGTCTTGCCTTCTCTTCAAAGATTCTCCTTCCCCTGTCCTGCACTCAGGGACCAGTGGCGGGGAGAGGGAGGATGTGGGTCCTGTTCCTCTCCGGGCCCCTCCTCCCTTTCATGCTCTGCTTCTCTGGCTCCTTCAGGGCCCATGCAGGGTGAGGGAAAGGGGAAGAAGTCTTCTTACCTGGTGGCCACTGGTGGTAGTTCTTCCGGGCTTGCAGTGGTTAATCATCAGTCAGTGGCCCTGGCAGGCTCCTAAAAGCAGGTTTTCCACAAGAATTTTCGGGGGTTCTCAGCGATCATCCCAGGACCTCTGCGTTGGTCCTTAATATGAGCAATGTGCCTGCAACTGACCCCTTGGGACCCCTCTTCACCTCTTGGCCGCCCCCCCGCCCCGCCCCGTGGGGATCCCCACGTAGTCTCTTACAGAAGAATCCAGCTAGCAAGACCATAGCAGCACATGGGCCCGACTGTCTGCTTTCTGTCGTCCTGCACCCCAGCTGCTGGTCACTGCTGGAAAGAGTCACACTCCCGACAAGTCTGATCTATGGATCCATGGTCACCAGCACCAACTGGGTCTTTAGCAGCACCTCGTATTCCTACCAGCTTTTCAAGTCAGCTCGTTTTCCAACTCTCACCAGTGGCTATTTCTAAGCTCTGCTCTGCCTGCTTCCCATCCTTCTACCCCCTACCAGATAGCTTCTCCTTCTCCTCTGAGAGAAAGGAAAAGCCATCCTACTGCCGCTCCCCAAACTTCCCACCAAGAAGTCTTTAACCTACACTCCCTCCTCCCCCGGGTGGGATCTGGGAGCTGCTGAGTGGAGAGCCTGTTCCTCCTCTTACTCTCCTCTCCATCCCTCCTCCTCAGGCATGGGGACAGGGGCAGCCAAGTTGTGTGTGGAAGGATGGGAGGATTTCCCTCAGTGGAAATGGAGCCCTGATGGGGAGGCGGGTGCTCCAGGTGCTGGGAACAGTCTGCACGGAGAAATGGGGCTGGCTCACATGGAGATTTTCCCAGCCTGCCTTGCGCCTTCAGTTCCTAGAGCCTGTGGCCAGTTGTGCCCCAGGAGTGGAATGCTGTTCCTCCCCATGCCACCCCACCCCAGGACCTCCCCGCCCCATTGTGACACTGCTCCCCAGACACCGTGGAACCCAAGGGTTCTGCTTCCAAGGGTCTGGCTGGGCCTGGCTTGTGGTCCTGTCTCCAGGGAGGACAGGGACTGGGAGGGTGTGGAGGGTGGCAATTATGATGACACCTGGCAACTGTGTGGCCACATTCTCAGCGCAGACGTGGACAGGGCCTGTTCGGCTGTGGGGAGTCTGTGGAAGGAGCGGGCTGTCCTCCCGGGAAGCGTGAGTTCTCAGGTGTGGCATCTGGCCATTTCCTGCCCTCAGAAGGGGGGCTGCTCCTGGTTATACCTTCCTGTCCCAGGCCTTAGTTTCCACTTTTTACATTGAGAACCAATTACCTGGGGCCTGTCCACCTGGCAGGGGACCTTTGGGAACAAGTGCTCCAGGGCCTTGCAGACTGTCAGGCCCCTGTGGGTATTCAGGTGATGCTGTGGGGGACACTGAAGGGGACCTTGCCCGGGAAGCTGGCTCCAGGCCCAAAAGCCAAATCTCTCTGAGCAAAGCAAAGTTTCCCTCCTTCCCTCTCTCCCTCCCTCCCTTCTTCCTTCCCTCTCTCTCTCCCTCTCTGCCTGGGAAGTCTCTTCTATCCTGTGACACTCCCTCCAAACTTACACACATGCACACTGTACTAGTTTTCTGTTGCTGTTGTAATATATTGTCACAAACTTAGCGGCTTTAAGCAACACAGATTTATTACCGTATAGTCCTGCAGGTCAGAAGGCCAAAATGGGTCTCACTAAACTAAGATCAGCTGTCGTAGGGGAATTTATTTCCTTGCCTGTTCCAGCCTCCAAAGGCTGCCCACAATTCCTTAGCTCACAGTTCCTTGTATCTTCAAGGCCAGCAACGGCTGGTCAAGTCTTAAGAGATGTAACTGAAATTTATGCATTTTCATTGCTGTATTGCATTCCACTAGATAAATATACCACAGTTTATCCATTCCTCTGCTGATGGAGCGTTTGGGCTCTTTTTTTTTTTTTTTTTTCCTTCATATTTGAGGTGTGTTGTCGTGAATGTTTTGGTACTCTTCTTGGATCATATGTACAAATGTTTGCCCAGAGTATGTAACTGGGAGTAGAATTGCTGGGTCATAATGTGTGGGGATATTCAGCTCTATAAGACAATGCCACATTGTTTTCCGAAGTGGAACTATGAATAATCCTGCCAGAAATGTATAAAAGATAGATACTGGGTATTGTCAGATTTCTTAAGTTTTCTTAAGCAAATGAGTGTAAATTATGGTCTTGATTTGCATTTCCCTCATTATTAAAGAGGTTGAACATCTCTTTGTATGTTTGTTTAAATTTCCTCTTCTTGCAATGCCCATTCATGTCTTTTGTCATTTTTCTATAGTCTTTTTATTATTGATCTGTGGCTTCTTTACGTATTCTTGATCCTTTTTCTCCCCAGTAATACAAGTTTTTCAATATATTCTCCCAGTTGTGTTTATTTTAACTCTATGATTTTCATTTTTGAGTAGTCAAATTTATAATCAAAAAATATTTTTTAATTCATTTGTTTATTTATTTTTTGGCTGTGCTGGGTCTTCGTTGCTGTGCGCGGGCTTCCTCTAGTTGCGGCGAGCGAGGGCTACTCCTCGCTGTGGTGCGCAGGCTTCTCATTGCAGTGGCTTCTCTTGTTGTGGAGCACGGGCTCTAGGCACGCAGGCTTCAGTAGTTGTGGCATGCGGGCTTCAGTAGTTGTGGCTCTCAGGCTCTAGAGCGCAGGCTCAGTAGTTGTGGCACACGGGCTTAGTTGCTCCGCGGCGTGTGGGATCTTCCCGGACCAGGGCTCGAACCCGTGTCCCTCGCATTGGCAGGCAGATTCTTAATCACTGAGCCGCCAGGGAAGCCCTATTTTATGGTTAGCATAGACTAGCATAGCTTTTGTGTCCTGATTAAGAAATCCTTTTTTGGTTCACCCTGCTCCCTCTTTTGCTCACATTCTGCCCTGCCATGCCCTGCTCTCAGGAAACAAGTCGTCTCCCCCAGCAAGGTGGCCCAGCTTGCAGAGGAGGACAGCATACCGCTCCACTTTGCCCAGCTCTCGGAGCACACCACCGCCCAGACCAAGGGGACTACATGCACCGCAGGCTCTGACCTGTACGCTGCCTGTGATTGCACAGTACCACCTATGGAGAAAGCCCTTGTGAAAACCAACATTCAGGTACCTCTTCCTTCTGGGTGCTATGGGAGAGTAGCTCCATGTTCTAGCTTGGCTGCAAAACATTTCATAGTTGTAGAAGCTGGGGTCATAGATGAAGATTGTAGAGGAAATGTTGGTATTGTACTATTTAATTGTGGCAAAGTTTGAAGTAAAAAGTGTGATAAAATTGCACAGCTCATTTGTGAACAGATTTTTTTTACCCAGAAATAGAGGAAGTTCAAGTTTTAGATGACACTGTAAGGGTTTCAGGAGGCTTTGGTTCTACTGGTAAGAATTTAAAATGTATGCCAAGAACAGAGAATGAGAAAATGTTCCTTGAAAAGAAAGACTTTGCTTAAAGTGAAAAGAAAAAAGAAATCATTTTTCACATAAAGTCAAAAATATATTCCAGTAAAAGGAACTAGACCCTAGATGCTAAGTAATGTTTGATTCCATTTAAATGACATTTTGTAAAAGGCAAAACTATAGAAACAGTGATTGCAAGAGATTGTGGAGTAGAAGGAGGAGAAACACAAGGGGATTTTAGGGGTAATGGAACCCCTCCACATCATGATTTTGGTGCTAGATATACTATTCTATACCTTTGTCAAAACCCACAGAACTGTACACAACAAAGGGTGTATTTTACTGTACATAAAATAAAAAGTATATAAGAGATACAAATATAAAATTGAAAAAAGGCTGGGACAGGGACTTCCCTGGTGGTCCAGTGGTAAAGAATCCACCTTCCAATGCAGGGGACATGGGTTCAATCCCTGATCGGGGGAAAATATATATATATATATATTTTTTTTTTCTAATAAAAGTTTTGTTCTTTAAATTTAGGTCCTTAATAGGACTGAAATTTTTGTTTATGGTGTGAGACAGGAACCAATGTTAATTTTTTTCCATTTACTGACCTGTCATGCAAGTCTGTCTCTCATATATCCAGATTTGTTTGGGACTTCCCTGGTGGTCCAGTGGGTAAGACTCCACGCTCCCAGTGCAGGGGGTCCGGGTTTGAGCCCTGGTCGGGGAACTAGGTCCCTCATGCGTGCCGCAACTAAGAGTCCGCATGCCACAACTAAGAAGCCTGCATGCCGCAACTGAAGATCCCGCATACCACAACGAAGATCCCATGTGCTGCAACTAAGACCCGGTGCAGCCAAAATAAATAAAATAAAATAAATATTTTTAAAAATTGTTTGCATAAATCTATTTCTGGGCTATTTAGCTACTCCTGCACTGAGACCACCTTGTCTTTAATGAATATAACTTTATAATAGATTCTGATGCTTGGCAGGACAAATCATTCCTCCTTATTCTTCAGAATTGTCTTAGGTATTCATGCCCTTTGTTCTTCCATAGTAATTTTAGAGTTATCTTGACAAATTTCACAAAAAAAAACCTTTTGGATTTTGACTGGATTTGTACTGAATCTACAGATCAACATGGGGAAAAATTGACAACTTTTATTCATGACTATTAGATATCTCTCCATTAATTTTTCTTTTTAACATATTTCTGTACGTTTTATAATTATTTTACACACAGGTCTTGCACTTTTTTTTTTTTTTTTTTTTTTTTTTGCCCTGCTGCGTGGCTTGTGGGATCTTAGTTCCCTGACCAGGGATTGAAACCCAGCCCACAGCAGTGAAAGTGCCGAACCCTAACCACTGGACCTCCAGGGAATACCCTTGCACATATTTTTAAAACATTTTTTATTGTGGTAAAATATACCTAATATAAAATTGATCATTTGAAACATTAAAAAAAATTTAGCAAAGGTAAATGTAAAATTGACATACAAAATTGTAAGATATTCAAAGTGTACATTGTGGTTCTTTGATATACATATATATTACAAAAGGACTCCCTTCATCTAGTTAATTCACACATCTATCACCTCACATATTTATCTTTTGTGTGTGTGTGTGAGAAACTTATGTTCTACTGTCTTAGCAAATTGCAATTATACAATATAGTGTTATCAACTATAGTCACCATGTTTTTACATTATATCCTCAGACCTTATTCCTCTTACAGTTGAAAGTAATTACCCTTTTACCAACCTCTTCCTATCTCCCCACCCGCAGCCCTTGGAAACCACTTAAACTTTCTGTTTCCACTAGTTTTGACTTAAAAAAAAAATTCCACATATAAGTGATACCATACAGTATTTGTCCTTCTCTGTTCACTAGCATAATGCTCCCAAGATCCACCCATGTTGTCACAAATGGCAGGATTTCTATTTTTTCTTGTGGCTAAATAGTATTTCATTGTATATATAAATATATACCACATTTTCTCTATTCATTCATCCGTTGATGGACACTTAATGTTGTTTCCATATCTTGCTATTATTGTTTCCTGTTTCGTTTATTTCTGTCTTAACTTTATAATCTATTTATTTAGGTTTATATTATTTTGTTCTTTTTTCACTTCCTATGATGGGCATTTAGTTTATTAACTTTCAGTCTTTCTGATTTTCTTTTATAAAGCAGGTAAAACTATAAATTTCCCACAGAGTACCACTTTTTATACCACCCATAGGTTTGATATGGGTGGTATAAGTTTTTATAGTTTTCACTTATAAGCATTTATATTATCACTCATTTATAAATATTTTAAATTTTTCATTATGATCTCTTCTTTGACTTCTGAGATAGTCGCAAGTTTTATTAACTTAAAAATATATATTTATAAAACTTAATAAATGTTAGAAAAAATATATGTATATTCCATGTTCATGGATTGAAAGACTCAATATTGTTGGTAAGATGTCAACGCTTCCCAAACTGACCTATAGATTCAATATAATCTCAATCAAAAGCACAGCAAGCTGTTTTGCAAATATCAACAAACTTATTCTAAAGTTCAAATGGAAACGCAGAAGACCTGGATATCCAACACAGTAGTGAAGAAAAACAAAGTTGGAGGCTTCACATTACCTGATTTTAAGACTTCCTATAAAGTCTTCCATAATCAGAATAGCATGGTATTGGCAAAAGGATAGACACATAGAACCATGGAACAAAATAGAAAGTTCAGAAATAGACCCACATAAATATAGTCAACTGCAAAGAAGCAAAGGCAATTCAATGGAGAAAGGATAGTCTTTTCAGCAATGGTACTGGAATAATTGGATGACCATATGCAAAAATTTAATGTAAAAAAAAAATGTAAACCCAGATCTTACACCCTTTACAAAAATTAACTCAAAATGGATCATAGACCTAAATGTAAAACACAAAACTATATAAAACTTCTAGAAGACAACATAGGAGAAAATCTAAGTGACCTTGGGTTTGGCAATGAATTTTTAGATATGACACCAAAAGCAAAATCTATGAAAGAAAAAATTGATAAATTGGACTTTTTTTTTTAAGATTTATTTATTTTGTTTATTTTTGGCTGCGTCAGGTCTTAGTTGCGGCACGTGGGCTCTTTGTTGTGGTGCACAGTCTTCTCTCTAGCCGTGGTGTGCAGGTTTTCTCTCTCTAGTTGTGGCGCGCAGGCTCCAGCGTGCGTTGGCTCTGTAGTTTGCGGCACGCAGGCTCAGTAGTTGCGGCACGCGGGCTTAGTTGCCCCGCGGCATGTGAGATCTTAGTTCCCCTGACCAGGGATCAAACTCGTGTCCCCTGCATTGTAAGGCGTATTCTTTACCACTGGACCACCAGGGAAGTCCCAAATTGGACTAAAATAAAAAACTTCTGCTCTGCAAAAGATGCTGTTAAGAGAATAAAAAGGCAAGCCAGAGACTGGAGAAAATATTTGCAAAACATAGCTGATAAAAGACTTGTATCCAAAATATACAAATAACTCAAAACTCAACATTAAGAAGGTAAACATCCCAATTTAAAAAAACAGGCAAAAGATCTGAAGAGATAACTCACCAAAGAAGATATACAGATAGCAAATAAGCATATGAAAAGATGCTCAATATTATTTGTCATTAGGAAAGTGCAACTTAAAAGAATGAAAAACTAAATAAAAGAGCTCATCTATTATTATGGCTAAAATCATAAATTGGCAAGGATGCAGAACAACAAGAATTCTCATTCATTGCTGGTGGGAGTGCAAAATGGTATAGCCACTTTGGAAGACAGTTTCCAGTTTCTTACAAAGCTAAACATAGTTTTACCATATGACTCAACATTCATGTTCCTAGGTATTACCCAACTGATTTGAAAACTGTATCCACACAAAAACCTGCACGCAAATGTTTATAGCAGCTTTATTCACAGCTGCCAAACACTGGAAGCAACCAAGATGTCCTTCAATAATTGACGAATGGATAAGCAAACTGTAGTACGTGGATACATTGAAAAATATTATTCTGTGATTTTTGAGAAACAAGCTATTAGGCCATGAAAAGATATGAATGGCCTTAAGTGCATACTGCTGAGTGAAAGAAGCCTGTCTGAAAAGGCTATATAGTGTATGATTAAAGGTATATGACGCTCCGGGCTTCCCTGGTGGCGCAGTGGTTGAGAGTCTGCCTGCCGATGCAGGGGACACGGGTTCGTGCCCCGGTCCGAGAGGATCCCGCATGCCGTGGAGCGGCTAGACCCGTGATCCATGGCCGCGGGGAAGATCCCACATGCCGTGGAGCGGCTGGGCCCGTGAGCCATGGCCGCTGAGCCTGCGCGTCCGGAGCCTGTGCTCCGCAACGGGTAGAGGCCACAACAGTGAGAGGCCCGCGTACCACAAAAAAAAAAAAAAAAAAAAAAGGTATATGACACTCCAGAAAAAGCAAGATATACTGTAAAAAGATCAGTGGTTGCCAGGGCTTTGAGAAGAGAGAGGAGGATTTAATAGGTGGAGCACAGATTTTTTAGGGCAGTGAGACTTCTGTCTGATACTCTAATGGTGGATACATGACTCCACGCATTCATCAAAACCCACAGGACTTTACAGCCCATAGAGTGAACCTTACCATGTACAAATTTAAAAAAAAATCATTTAAGAGATAGAGGGATCCCAGGGTGGAATGCCGACTGTGATAAATGAATGTAACTGTATTACACATGTATGAAAAACATATGGAATTTTAAATTATTAGGCTGTTAGTGACTTCTAATTTAATCTCATTGTAGTCAGAAGACAGGTCTATATGATGCCTATTCTTTGAAATTTGTCTTGAGAACTTCCCTGGCGGTACAGTGGTTCAGACTCCCTGCTTCCAATGCACGCGGTGTGGGTTCAATCCCTGGTCGGAGTACTAAGATCCCATATGCCGTGCAGTGCGGCCAAAAAGAAAAAAAGAAAATTTCTGTCGAGGCTTGCTTTATTGCCTAGTGTATGATAAAGTTTTGCAAATGCTCTGAGTAAGCTTGAGAAAAATGTGTATTCTCTAGTTGTTACATGCAGAATTTTAGAAATGGTCATTAGTTTAATCTTGTTAATTGTGTTATTAAAATAATCTATCTTTGCTAAGGTTTTACATTTTGACCCCTTGAAAAGGTGCATTGAAATTTCTCATTATGGTATTAGAGATATCAACTTCTCCTATGAGTTATACTCATTATTTTATATATTTGAAGACATTTATTAGGTTCATATATATTTAATTTTTTGGTGTACTGAACGTTTTGTCTTTAGATAATGAATCTCTCTATTAATGATACTTTATGGGTTTTTGTTTTGTTTTGGTAATAGTATAGCTAAATCAGATTTCTTTTGATTACTCTTTGCCTAATATAACTTTTTCCATCCTTTAACTCTCAGCCTTTTCATGTCCCTATGCTTTAAGTGTACCTTCTTACAGAGTGACCAAGTTGTCATCAAAATCAAAACACTTGTGAGAGGGAAAGGGGGCGCTATGAATAATTACACAAGCATAAAAGACATAAACTGGGTATGTTCTGGGAAATACTGGCCACCCTGTTTATTTATTTTTAAATATTTATTTATTTATTTGGCTGTGCCAGGTCTTAGTTGTGGCATGCGGGCTCTTTTAGTTGCAGTATGCAGGCTCTAGTTCCCTGACCAGGGATGGAACCTGGGCCCCATGCATTGGGAGTGCAGAGTCTTAACCACTGTACCACCAGGGAAGTCCCGGCCGCCCTATTTAAAAACAGCATATTAATTTGATTTTTCAAAAGCTCAATCCAACTATCTCTTTTAACTAGTGATAATCAATATACTTTGATTCATTTTTGCAGTCACAATTACTGAAATCCACTTTTTCTACGTTTCCTTTTTTCTTTTCTTCCCTTTTTCGATTGAGGTCTTGTTTTTGTTTTTCCCTTTAGCCTACCTTTTTCCACTACTGTTTTCTAGCTATATTATTGTAGTGGTTATCCTTAAAATTTTATCATGCAAATGTAACTTTGAGGGACTTCCTTAGTGGTCCAGTGGTTAAGACTTCATGCTTCCACTGCAGGGAGCATGGGTTGGATCCTTGGTCAGGGAACTAAGATCCCGCAAGCCAGGCAGTGTGGTGTGGCCAAAAAAAAAACGAGAAAAGTAACTTTGAAATCTTGGTGTCTTTCTCCTACACCTTGAACAATAGAAAGATTTTAAGATACTTCGGCTCTCATCATCTCCATCCTGAAATATATTATTGCTGCCCACCATTTTATCTTTTTTTTTTAACTCCACAGTTGAACAGAGCTTTTATTATTTAATGCAATCAATATTTGGATTTGCTTACATGTTTACCATTTAGATTGCTCATCACTGCCTATTAGTTTGTCGTCTTGACATAATTTTCCTCCTCCTTATCCTCTTTTTTTTCCCCAATAGTTCCAGACCCATTTATTGATGAGTTCCTCTTTTATCCAGTTTCTGGACTCTTTTTTTTCACTACACTGTATATTCCTACTCCAAAACTTTGTTGTTGTTGTTTTTTGGCCACACTGCGAGGCTCGTGGGCTCGTAGTACCCCAACCAGGGACTGAACCCGGGCCCCTGGCAGTGAAAGCTCAGAGTCCTAACCACTAGACTGCCAGGGAATTCCCACCAAAACCATTCTTAATTGTTTGAATTATTTTAGGATTTTGCATTTTCATATACATTTTATTTTATTTTATTTGGAGCATCCCCCTCCTTAACTTTTAGAAGTTCCATTAAATCAGATCTGTTGCTAACTCAATTTTTGACTATAACTCTCTTCATTTTACTCTGACAGATAATTTTGCTGAGTAAGCAATTCTAGGTTGGCTGTTATTTCCTATCAACATGTTGAAGATACTCTTCACTCTCTTCTGGTTTCCTTGTTGCTTAACAACTTTTGGTTATTTCTTTAAAAAAAAAGAAAAGAAAAAGAAAAGAAAAAGTCTTAGAGTTAGGGCTTCCCTGGTGGCGCAGTGGTTGAGAGTCCGCCTGCCGGTGCAGGGGACACAGGTTCCTGCCCCGGTGCGGGAAGATCCCATATGCTGCGGAGCGGCTGGGCCCGTGAACCATGGCCGCTGAGCCTGCGCGTCCGGAGCCTGTGCTCTGCAACGGGAGAGGCCACAACAGTGAGAGGCCCGCATACCGCAAAAAAAAAAAGTCTTAGAGTTAAACAATGAGTCTTCAACATTATAAAGCTATCTGTAACAGTAATTAAAGTAGTGGTAACATTTTACCCTTATGACAATGTCATAGACTTCAAATCACAACTTGGATCCTCAATGATTCAGGTGTTTTATCTTACAAATATGGATTTGGTCAGTTTTAAGATAAAATTCCTCCAAATATGTTGTCCACAACTTTTGTTTCTTAACAGAAGTCTGTAGACACGGCTCATTTGTCCATGATCTATCTAATCTCTAGATGTTTTTGAAAATCTTTTCTTTGTCACTGGTGTTCTGCAGCTTTGTTACAGTGGGTTTCTCTTGTATTTATCCTGCTTGGGATACGCTGTTTCCTGATTCTAAGGATTCATGTGTTTCAAATTTTAGAAAAGGGATTGCTCTTATCTCTTTAAATATCGCTTCTCTCTTTCTCCCACTGGGCCTGCAACTAGATGAACGTTAAATCTTCTATCTTCTAATTCATCTTTGTGTCGAATCTATTTAACCTTCCCTTTAGTGTGTTTATTTCAACAACTTGTTATTCAATAGTTTTCATTTTTAGAAGTTGTGTCTTCCCTCCAAAGGTGTCTGCTTTTTGCCTCTGGTTATAAGTCCATTTCTGTAATTATAACTTCCATCTCTTACTCTCAGAATGACTTAACTTCTTATGGGTTAGATAATATTTATTGTGAGCCCTTGGCTTGATCTTAATCTGTGAGAGCCTTGCAAGCTTAGTTTGGAGAAATTTTCCTTCAGAGAAGACCTGCATCTGCTTTTGCTGGTAGCCAAGGGGTGCCCCAACCCAGGACCTCTTCAGCCCCGCTTAGGTTCCCCACTTTGCTGCTGTTCCAAGGTAATATCCTTACAGTCAGTGTTGCTACCTCACTCCTCCCCTCCGCCTGCCTTTCCAGCTTGGCTCTCTGTTGCTGTCTGTCACCCTACCATTTTGGTGCCCCATGGCACCAGCCCTGTCTTCTCACCTCTGTGATCAAGGCTTG
The DNA here is from genome assembly GCF_951394435.1 of Stenella coeruleoalba. Classification (NCBI taxonomy): domain Eukaryota; kingdom Metazoa; phylum Chordata; class Mammalia; order Artiodactyla; family Delphinidae; genus Stenella; species Stenella coeruleoalba. The sequence continues at coordinate 57,386,481 of NC_137156.1, forward strand.
CAGCCACCCACCTTGGCCTCAGTTCATGACCACTTCAGAGCCAGATTTGTGTGTGTGTGTGTTGTTTTTTTAATTAATTTATATATTTTTGGCTGCATTGGGTCTTCGTTGCTGCACGCGGGCTTTATCTAGTTGCAGCGAGAAGGGGCTACTCTTCATTGCGGTGCGCGGGCTTCTCACTGCAGTGGCTTCTCTTGTTGCAGAGCACGGGCTCTAGGCGCACGGGCTTCAGTGGTTGTGGCTCGCGGCTCTAGAGTACAGGCTCAGTAGTTGTGGCGCACGGGCTTAGCTGTTTCGCGGCATGTGGGATCTTCCCAGACCAGGGCTCGAACCTGTGTCCCCTGCATTGGCAGGCGGATTCTTAACCACTACGCCACCAGGGAAGTTCCTGCTTTGTTTTTTTTAAGGAATGGTCCCTGGAGGCCTCTCCTACCTTTTGCAAGACTGGTGGTGCCTCAGTGTGTGTGTAAACAAAGTTTCCATTGTGGGCAAGTTGCAGGAGAGCTCCTCAGAACTTAGTCATTCATGATAACAGAAGCAGAGCATTTTCTAAAACATTAAAAAATCTTAAGTGCTCTATACACATCAGGGACGGGTGGGCCAATGGGGGCCAAATTAAGAAATTTCAGAAGCAAAGGAGGGAAGTACAGAGAACATCAAGGTTGAGATCCAAACTGTTTCAAGCCAGTTTCTGGCCAGTGCCTCCCACGCTGGTCTATGATATCTGAAAAGTGGTGTCAGTGAAGACTGAGCTGCATCCTCTCTTTGAACAGATGGCAAAGGAAAACAACTTCAAGGTAGAGTTCAAATCCCAGCATCATCTCAGGATCTTCCACCAACATGAGGCAGCAGAAAGCCCCCGTTCCTGTTCTCTGGACATGCTGTTACGCAGATTGAGGGCCATAGAAGCCAAGCAAGATGATAAGTTTGCCACCATCATGGATGCAGTAGGGGAGTTTGGCACATTCCAGCGGAGGCTGGTGGCCCTCACCTTCATTCCCAACATCCTGTCTACCTTCTTCTTGTTTGCTGACATCTTCGTGTTCACACCACAGAAGCCCTATTGCAACACCAGCTGGATACTGGCAGTGGGCCCCAACCTGACGGAGTCTGAGCGGCTGAATCTGACCCTGCCCCAAGCACCCAATGGCAGTTTCCTGACTTGCCTCATGTACTTGCCTGTGGACTGGGATCTGGATTCTATCATCCATTTTGGGCTCAACCACAGAGACTCATGTCAAGATGGGTGGATCTATCCTGAGGTCAAGAAGCGATCACTGATCAATGAGGTATGCCTTGTCCTGAGTTGTCTGTAGCTAACCCAGGACCCCAGAGATTTGCCCTCACCCTCACTGAACAGGTGGGGAAACTGAGGCTCAGGGAGGGGAAGCAATTGGCCCAAGGTCAACCCACAGAGGCAGGGCCAAGGCAGAAACAGGACTCCTGCTGCCCAGCCCTGGTCTTACAGGTCTTAGCCAGGAAGCTAGAGTAGACTGGGGACTAGGGGCAGATGTCAGGTGGCAGGGTTTGCCACCTGCCCAGGGGATTGCTTCTGTAGTTGTGGCTCTGCCCTCTGAAATCACAGAAATTAGGGAACTGGGGAAAGAAGCATCTTTGATCTGGTACCTCTTATGGAGTTTCTCAGCCTAAGCTGCTACCTGGGCCCTTCACAGCACAGACCTGCCCAGTTTGATTCTCTAGGGTGAGGCCTAGCATCTGTACTTGGAAAAGGGTCTTGGGTGATTCTGGCCTTTGCTCGGTTACCTCTTCACCCAGCCCCCTTCTTGGCCTGTGTCTCTGGTCCCTCTCTCCAGGCCTAACTCCTAGAGTCTGCCAGATGCAGGATGGGCTGCAGAGGTAACAGAGCTGAGGCATGCTGCACACAGTTACCTGCGCCTGTCCCAGGCCCCTTCTGCCTAAAGGCCCACCCTGGGTGGAGGCTCAGTCTCAACCTAGAAGGCCCTGGATGGAGGCCTGTGGCCAATCCCTGCATATAACCCGCAGTTTGACTTGGTGTGTGGCAAGGAACCAAACCCGGAAATCGTGCAGAACATGTACTTGGCGGGACTCTTGACAGGGTCTTTCCTCTTCGGGTTCATAACTGACAAGTAAGTCTTCCAGAGTTCCCTCTGGTCCCCGGGACACCCCTGCCTCCTCCTTGTGGCCATTCAGAGCTGAAGGGTCTCAATTTAGGGGAGGCAAGGGTAGGGGCCCTCCGGAGGCGAGTGTACGGCTCAGGGCCTGGTCTTGGTGCTGGGAGCGGGCTGGGGCCAGCCACATAGGTCCATGCGCTTGGCGCAGTCTCCCCTCCCTTCCACGTGCGCAGGCTGGGCCGCCACCCAGTCATCCTGCTGTCGCTGCTGGGACTGATCATCTTCGGCTTCGGGACAGCCTTTGTCAACAGCTTTCACCAATATCTGTTCTTCCGCTTTGGCGTGTCCCAAGCTGCGGTGGGCTATGCAGTCAGCGGCGCATCTTTAAGTGAGGTGGGGGGGCGGGGCGCGCGTGTACCTACCGGGAGCCCGCAGGACAGGGGGAGTTGTGGTCCAGTCAGGCAGGCTGTGGAGGCCTAGAGATGGCAGAGAATCTGTGCCCACACTGCCCTTGCACTGTCATCCCCCTGGTACCCCACACATCCCCCCTTCATACCCCTTGCTTCCCCCACCTGGGCCAGGTGGCTGCTAAGCCCTCTATATGTATTGCCTCCTTTCATCCTGGCAACTGTCTGTTCGGTAGGCACTAATCTATTATTCCTTTAGCTCAGGAAGATACTAGAGCCTCAGGAAGTTAACCAACTTACTCAGGGTCACACGGCAGTTCAGTGAAGGAACTGGGATTCCACCCCAGGCCTGTGTGATGCAAAATTCCCAAGTGCCCGTACATTTATTCAGCCTCACAGGAACCTGCTGGGGAACCTGCTCCCGTTTCTCATTGGGAAATTTTCAGAGCCCAGCCAGAGGGAACTGGGTCCTCCACAAAGGCCGGGGTCTAGGTGGCCAAAGCACTGATACACTAAGAACCAAGACAAGGACAGTGATGTCTCGCCTTGCCTGTGTCAGGCCACATGTGAGGTGCTGTACCCAGGGCCAGAGCTTCTTAATGACAGGCGTGTGGTCAGGGGGAGGTGTTCCAAGGGAACAGCCAAGTTGATGACAGACTGGAGGCTATGTCTGTGGTTTGGACCCCAGGCAAGTGTGCCCTGGGGGTGCAGAGGCACTCTGCCTGGCTTTGAAGTGCTGTCTCTGGACCCGGATCCTGAGCAGGCAGAAGAAACCCAGTCCCTGAGCAGGGCTGGGGCATCTCAGAAGGCTGGGGACAGGGGCAGCCCTGGGTACCTTGAGCTGAGTATGATTTTGTCCTCCTGGCCTCTGCACAGTCTCTGAGTGGCTAGTGGGCATGCGCTGGGCCCACGCCATCACCCTGGGACACTGCTTTTTCGCTATGGGGGTCATATTCCTGACGGGACTTGGCTACAGCCTTCCCCACTGGCGGCTGCTGTTTCTGGTGAGTGGGGCACCTGTGTTCCCCCTCATCTCATATCTGGTGAGCAAACGAATACAGGGCATGCACAGGGATGGGTCTGTTGGGCTGGAGATTGAGGGGTGTGGAGGGTCCTTGAAGGGCTGGAGTGGGTGGGATTTTCCCTGGGAGAAAGTGTATGGGGAGCCAAGGGCAGAGCCTCTGGAACCCCAGCATTAACCCCATCAGAGGAGATCCTCAAAGAGATGTCAGAGAGGTGGGCAGAAAACCAGAAGGAAAGGTTTTGAAAGGCAAGAGTTCAAGGACAAGGGAATGGTGAGGGTTGAAGGCAAGAAAGGTGAGGCTGGAGAAGGATCTGTTGGCCTTAGTGACCTTGACATGGCTTCCGCAGAGTGGCAGGAGGTTGAGGAGCGAGGAGGAACTGAAAAATATATCCATCCAAGAGGTGACACTTTCCCAGTGTTGGACTGAGGCAGGCAGGGGGAAAGTGAGGACGTCTGTGGGCAGCTAAGGCAGAGTCAGGGAAGGGTCTCTGATGTTTTTAATGGTAGGGGAGTCACAGACCTGAAAGACGGAAGCTATGAAGGGACAACTGATGGAGCAAACTTGGAGGAGTAATGAGGAGGGACTGGGCACAAGAGCAAGATGGCGCTGCTTACTATGGGCAGGTGGCCAAAGGAGAGGAACGGGGCTTCCCTGGTGGCGCAGGGGACACAGGTTCGTGCCCCGGTCCGGGAAGATCCCACATGCCGCGGAGCGGCTGGGCCCGTGAGCCATGGCCGCTGAGCCTGCGCGTCCGGAGCCTGTGCTCCGCAACGGGAGAGGCCACAACAGTGAGAGGCCCGCATACCGCAAAAGAAAAAGGAGAGGAACAGAAGAGAAGGCAGATAGGGAGGTGAGAGGGAGCAAGCTGAAATCACCTTGTTAAGGGTTAGGCAGTTCTGGGTGAAGAAATGATCATACTGAATCTTGACATGATCACATGTTATCTTTACAAGATGGGTGTGAGTCTCCTGTCCCAGAGGCTGGAGGGAGGGGTGAGGGAAGAGGCTTCAGAGGGTCAGAATAACTTGCCCAAGGTCACACAGCTAAAAAGTGGGAGACCTGGGATTTGACTCAGCCTCTCTGGCTCCAAAGCCCCTGCATTTTAACCACTGCATTGTACACAGTATGGATTGTAAGAATTGGGGTTACCAGTTAAAAGTGAGGGCACATAGGTGGCTTGGAGACCTTCCAAATTGTGCAGAAGCTGGAGACCAGCTTTAACAGTCGTTGAGATACCCCTAATGAGTGTGAGGACCTGGACCCAGTTGATGCCAGGTAGCATGGCATGTAGCTGGGAAAGAGGGTTGCATGACTTGATCTATTTTTTTTTTTTGGTGAGGGGGGAGGTATAGTTGTTTTACAATGTTGTGTTAGTTTCTACTGCACAGCAAAGTGAAGTACTGTTTTATACATATTCGTGTATCTATGTCAGTCCCAATCTCCCAATTCATCCCACCACCACCCCCTCATGACTTGATCTTAAAACATTTTTTAAAATGTTATTAATGCAATTGATGCATACGGTTAAAGATTAAGTAGTATCAAAAGGTTTGTGATGGAAAACAAGTCAATAATTTCAGCTCCCCTCAGCCCTCAGATCCTTTCCCAGAAGCCATCACACTGATCTCCCTTAGGGCTTTCTTCCAGCCGATGTCTACATAGTTCTACATTCTGTGAGTAGACAGCTTATTGAATGGGGCACCATTTTTCTTCAACCACTACCTGCAGACATGTCCTGTCAGCTGTCCCTCGCCTGACACTTGACAATATCTTGGGCAGGTTGTGTCTCTTTCCCATCATTCTTGGTTGTAAGAAAAAGTCTCATTTTGATCATTAAGCTTCACTGGCAGTCATTAAAAAATCCAGTCATGTCCCCATTTAAAACTTGGTCTTATATCCAGTTCACACCTTCTCCCTGGTGGCTAGGTAGCTCAACCTAGTCTATTCTGACCTTTGCTTTCCTCCTCTGTCTCCCTGCTCTGATATTCCAGGTTCCCAGCATCAGAGAAAAATGACAAAAGATGTGTCATCAATGGTCAGTGTCCTCCGTAGGGCAGATGTTCAAATGCCCCAGGAGCCCATCTGTGTGTCTTCAGAGTGTTGGCATTTCCAAATGCTCCAGGCACTGTCGTTGTGACTTCCTCCAGCTCCTGTCCCTAGCAGTTCACCCCATAGCCTCTTTCTGCAGAGGTCTTCTCGCCCTAGCACACGGGGTGCCTTCAAGACATCAGGGTCCACTTGGCTAAAAACTCATTGGCCCCCACCCCGCAGGCTGCCACTGTGGGCTGCTCACACTAACCTCCTGCCTGACCATACCCAGAGGGAGAAGGGACCCCAGTCTCTGGGTTTGTGTAAGTCCTCCAAATTCAGGAGACACACAAGGACTCTACCAGAAACTCTTCTGTCTAGAGTACAGGTACCAGGGCAAGCCCACAAGTGTCTGAATCAGCAAGCCCCAGCCAGAGAATGGAAGGACAGACTCCCTTTCTCTAAGGCAGTGCCCTTCACCAGGCTTGACCTGGTGAGCAACGTAGGGAGGGGAAGAGATTCAAGACCCTCTCACTTCCATGAACAGGAAATTTCCAGCCTTTCTAGGTGGCCAAGGGAGCTGGCTGCTGGGCTGTTTTGTGTTATTATTATTTCTTTAATAAGTCCTGTCCTGAATGTGGTAAAACCTCTCTTTAGAAGGTGAGGTTATCAGCCATTCTTACTAGCTTTGGGACTTAGCTGAAATTCCAGGCAAAAAAGGCCCTCGTTTTTTTCGTGATAGCATTTGGATTTTTTAAAAATTTTATTTATTTTTTGGCTGTGTTGGGTCTTCGTTGCTGCGCGTGGGCTTTCTCTAGTTGCGGCGAGCAGGGGCTACTCTTCCTTGCGGTGTGCGGGCTTCTCATTGAGGTGGCTTCTCTTGTTGCAGAGCACGGGCTGTACATGCACAGGCTTCAGTAGTTGTGGCACGTGGGCTCAGTAGTTGTGGCTCTCGGGCTCCAGAGCGCAGGCTCAGTAGTTGTGGCGCACAGGCTTAGCTGCTCCGCAGCATGTGGGATCTTCCTGGACCAGGGCTCGAACCCGTGTGCCCTGCATTGGCAGGCGGATTCTTAACCACTGAGCTACCAGGGAAACCCTGGAATTTGTTTTATGAAAATAAAACTGCGAAACATTCTCAAACGGTTTGTTTTTTTTTTTTTGGCCACGCCGTGCATGGCATGTGGACTCTTAATTTCCCAAGCAGGGATCAAACCCGTGGCCCCTGCATTGGAAATGCAGTGTTTTAACCACTGGACTGCCAGGGAAGTCCTCAAGTGGTTTTGGGGATACAAGTTAGAGTTTTCTTTTTTCTCTCCTGTCCCTTACATTATCTGTGTCCTCTGGGGTCCATTTTTTTTTTTTACTTATTTTGGGCCCTTTTTAATTGGAGAGGTTTTCTTTACTATTTGGTGACCTTGGATCATCCTTTCTTTTTTCTTTTTTTTTTTTTTTTTGCAGTACGCGGGCCTCTTACTGTTGTGGCCTCTCCCGTTGCGGAGCACAGGCTCCGGACGCGCAGGCTCAGCGGCCATGGCTCACGGGCCCAGCCGCTCCGCGGCATGTGGGATCTTCCCGGACCGGGGCACGAACCCGTGTCCTCTGCATCGGCAGGCGGACTCTCAACCACTGTGCCACCAGGGAAGCCCCCATCCTTTCTTATTTAAGAGTAAGTCACTAAGAAGCTAATGGGGGAAACTGCGCAGGAGCTCCTTGACTGGTAATCCTTTAGGGCAATAGATTGCAAATTGATTGGAGCATCAGAATCACCTGGGGACTTGTTAAAACATTGAGGATAGGGCCCCGCTCCCAGAGTTTCTGGCTCAGTAGGACTGGGATGGGGCCTGAAGACCTGCATTTCCAGCAAGTTCCCAGATGATGCTGATGTGGTTGATCCACTGATCACACTTTGAGAACCACTACTACTGGATGATCAAATGTCAGGTACCTTTTCCCTGAGGGATCCCAAAGCCAGTGAGTTGCCTGGCTCAGGCTGCTCTGCTCCCCAGTGGGGCTGGAGGCTGGTACCCTTGTTATCATCATGGGACTTCTGCTCAGTTCCCCTATTTACCCTCAGCCTTGTCCTTGCTATTGATGCCCCTTTCTTCCTCAGCCTTGATGCCAAAAACTCGGCCTCTGTGCACCAGTGCCAAATTGAATTTCAGAGACAGAGTTTTGTTTGTTTGGTTTGGTTTTTTGGCTGCATTTGGGTCTTCATTGCTGCATGTAGGCTTTCTCTAGTTGCGGCGAGCGGGGGCTACTCTTTGTTGCGGTGCGTGGGCTTCTCATTGTGGTGGCTTCTCTTGTTGCAGAGCACAGGCTCTAGGGCGGGCCTCAGTAGTTGCAGCACGTGGACTCAGTAGTTGTGGCACGCAGGCCCTAGAAAGCGTGGGCTTCAGTAGCTGTGGCGCACAGGCTCTAGAGCACAGGCTCAGTAGTTGTGGTGCACAGGCTTCGTTGCTCCGCGGCATGTGGGATCTTCCTGGACCAGGGCTCGAACCTGTGTCCCCTGCATTGGCAGGCAGATTCTTAACCACTGTGCCACCAGGGAAGACCCTTGGTGACTTTCTTGAGGACAGTTTTGCAGCCTTAGAGTGGAGAAGGATAACAGGGTGACTGGTTGCTGGCCCCTGGGTCTGGGGGGAATAGGAGCAGGGGCAGGTAGAGGGGATGACGTTGTCTCTAGAGTCCTGGGTGTGCGTGTACAGTGACCAGCCACAGAGTCCAGGCTGGGGCGGGAGGAGGGACAGTTGCAAGAACACAGCAGGGACTGATGGCATAGTTTTGTCAAGAGTGCCTTATCAGGTTCATACTAGCTCTGACTCTGTGACCTTGGGCAAGCCCTTACTCGCTGAGGCTGAGAATAAAATGGGAATAATCATACTAGGTCGGGGCTTGGGGGGGGGATTAACTGATAAGATAAGGGCACTTAAGTGCTTTAAATGTTAATCTGTGTGGATTCTTCAACCTGGTAGCATCGGGAAGAACCAGGGGCCTTTTGAGGTCAAAGGCAATGGGAGATGTGGCGGGGAGGAGATGGGCCAGAGTGGAGACCACTCACCGAGGCAGGGGCTGGGCCCTGGGGTCAAACCTGGGATCCTGCCCCCATACTCTCCAGGCTATTAGGAGATGGAGAGGAAACAGGAGAATTCCCCAACTACAAGAACGAGGCTCTATTAGAGGGTGTAGACGGGGAGGACAGTATGCCTGGCAGGTGGGGACAACCCCCAAGATAGAAAACAGCTCTTAGAGGTGGCTCTGAGGAAAGGAAGCTGTAGTGCAAAGGCAGCCAGTGGGCAGGGTGTCACTGAGCAGCAGTGGGTACTGTGTATGGCTTGGGCAGGGGACGGGCTGACTGCCGGGGGTGGGCGAGGGAGGCCAAGGTTGATGGTCACCTTCAGGGCCTCCAACACCTGAGTCACCTCATGCTGGAGCAGGATGGCCACCGCTGAGGCTGGGATGGTGCCACCTTGGGTCTGCGGGGCATCTTGGAGTGATGGGTAAGAGAGGGGCGGGCCATGCAGGATTCTCCCAGAGTCCCCACGATGGCTGATGATGAAAGGGAAGCTGAAAGAGGCCAAGCAGGTGCTGTGCTATGCAGCTGGTGTGAACAAGAAGACCATTCCTGTAAGTCTGCTGGATAAGGTAAGAAGCTTCAGGCCTAGAGTGGGACCAGGGCAGGGGGCTATGCAAGGGCCTCTTCCCTCCTCATCCTTTCAGGTAGGACCTCGGCCCAAAGGGTGTCCCCAGCCCACTGCTTGAGGAGCATGGTGACAGCAAAATCAAGCCCTGCCAGGGGAAAGACAGAGGCCAGACTGGCCCTGTGGGGGGCAGGGGGGCCTCGTGAGTCCTGTTGGGGGAAGGAGCAAGCTGGGGTCTCGGCCCTGCCTCTGGCTGGTCCTGCTTGTCCTGTAGCTGCAGCTGCCTGGAAAGAAGGTGACTACGGCCTCTATCCTGGACTTCTATAGCAACAGGCACCTCCGCAAGGTGACCTTGGTGATGTGCAGCATGTGGTGAGTACCCAGCAGGGACTGCAAACGGCCTTGCAGGCCAGGGGTACAGGGAGATGATGGGCGTGGGCAGGCTGCAGGGAGAGCATGGCCTGAGGACCCTGGTGCAGCCTGCAGAGCCCAGATCTCTGTGCTCATTTCTGTCCTCCACTGCCACCCTGCTGTGCTCTCCTCTGCCTCTGTCTTTATTCCTGGCCCCGGCTTTCTGTGTGTGTCTTTTTCTCTAAGTGTCTCTCTTCTGGCAATGAATTCTAGGCTTGCTATCGGTTGCAACTATTATATGCTGAGCCTCAGGATGAAGGAATTGGGAGTGAACATCCACTTCACACAAGTGATTCCTGGCATGATGGAGGTGCCCGCCCGGCTGTGCTGCATCTTTCTCCTTGAGCAGTTGAAGAGGAAGCGAAGCCTGATTTTGACTTTCTTCCAAGGTGCCCTCATGTGCTTCCTTAGCCTTCTGCTCCCCTCAGGTACAGCTTCCCCTAACCTCCCACTTCACCTCCCTGATGCCACCCCCGGCCTTCCGGCTTCCTCAAACCCCTCCCTCCTGCCTCCTGCCCCTATCCAGCCAACAAAACACCTTGGCAGTTAGCCTCATGCATCCAGACCCCACCTGCCCTACAGAGGCCCCTGCACGTCCTGAGCAGGGGCCATTCTCTAGAGCACTGCCCTCTCGGAGGGGAGGGGGTATCCCAAACAGGGCACGTGCAGCTCCCAGAGACCTGGGAAGGGAGGACGTGCTGTCCAGAGGAATCGTCCTTGTGCAGGAGAGTGGGCAGCCTTCTTCTGCCTGATTCCAACTCCTGTCAATAATTAAATGTGAACAGATGCAGCAAAAGTAGTCCTTCAACTGCTACCCCTGCCCTGTCTCATCTGTAGTCTCACCAGGAAAAAATCACTTGCCCACTGAAGATTGAGCATAACATTGGGCCAAACTCTCAGGAACAATTCTTGCATGGAGGCCACTCCTTCCCAGGGCGGGCACAGTGCCCTGCGCCCTGTCAACTCAGAACTAGGGAAGGAAATGGGAGGGTGGGCTGGCAATATTTTCAGAATTTCAAAGAACCTGAAGACAATGCATATGCTCCAGGTCACAAGGCTAGAAGAGTGTGGCGGGGCTGAGGATGTGGACATCAAGATGTCAGTGTTGGGGGCTTCCCTGGTGGCGCAGTGGTTGAGAGTCTGCCTGCCGATGCAGGGGACACGGGTTTGTGCCCCGCTCCGGGAGGATCCCACATGCCGCGGAGTGGCTGGGCCCGTGAGCCATGGCCGCTGAGCCTGCGCGTCCGGAGCCTGTGCTCTGCAACGGGAGAGGCCACAACAGTGAGAGGCCCGCGTACTGCAAAAAAAAAAGATGTCAGTGTTGGGAATATCCTGCCGGCCCGGTGGTTAGGACTCCGAGCTTCCACTGCAGGGGACCCCGGGTTCAATCCCTGGTCAGGGAGCTAATCCTAATCCCGCAAGCCACGTGGCATGGCCAAGAAAAAAAGATGTCAGTGTTCATTCACCTGATCAGAATTGCTGACCGCAAGAGCCCCTTCAGCCACTGGGGCCGGGATGGCGGAGCCTGGATGCGGGGTCCACCTCAAGGGGCTCCCTCACTTTCCCTGGGGTCTGGAATTTTGTGTGTCTTGACCTGGACTCTTCCTCTCCCAGATGTTGGCAGTGTTGACAGGCTAAAACAAGATGGGGGAAACAAAGCCATTGTTCAATTTCTATTGTTTGGTGGTTTTTTTAAAAAGTGGGTCTATAATGAGTCAAGCAGAAACGTCTGAAACTCTCACATGTGTGAGAGGAACTAGGAGGAAAATCCCCAATATATAAAATTAGATCTCCGGTTTCATCCCAGAGCCAAGTAAAGCCAGACCCAAAGTGGGGAGTGGGGAGGCCTGGGGCAGGGTCCAGCAGAGGCTGATGGGGAAGGAGCTGAAACTCCTGGCTCCAGGTCAGTGAGCAGGGCATCCAGCTCCCAGCTTCCCCAGGCCTGAGGAAGGGCGTTTCCCAGGCTCTTTTCTTCCTCCTCCAATGTACATGTCTGGAGTTGGGCATCCCGGAACGTCTAGCTGTGCAGGCCCCAGGGACCAGGCTTGCAGAGGATGAAGGGGAAGTGGGGAGAGCCCTGAGCAGGGAGCCTGGCACACAAGACGCAGGCCAGGGGCTGAGTGCATGCTTCAGGAGGAGCTGGCCGTGGGGTGGGTGAAGCTGGGTGAACATGTGGAATACAGGGAGGCAGAGGTGCAACAGCTGAGTCCACACAGTAGATGGTGGCCTGAGAGGCCACAGAGGTCCCCACTCCACTGACCAACTCTCCCGCTGCAGATGTACTAATTCCCGGCCTGGCTGGGCCTCTAGCAGACTGGCCCTCCTCTGAGTCTGCTGGCCAGCTGACCAGGTGGTCTGGGTAGACCTTCAGATGCCTTCTAAGAGGGATTGAGGGAGGGCCAGTGGGCAGGCCCCCCAACCTGCCCCGAGGGAAGGATGGCCACATTGTCTGGCCACAGAGTTGAAATCCCTCTTGGTCTTGATAATTGTGCTTGGAGAGTTCAGCCTGGCCGCCACGGTCACCGTGTTCTACATCTACCCTTCTGAGCTCCTCCCCACTGTCCTCAGGTAGGGGGCCTGGTGGGTGATGGCCGTGGGGGCATGGGGAGTGTGGGGCAATAGCAAGATGGGTAACAGCAGCTGAGATTGGGCAATCGCCTGCTGAGAGGCACCCTGCTAAGCAATTTACATGGGTTACTCCATCTAACCCTCACCAAAAAAAATCCCCCTAACACCATCATTAACCCTATTTCAGACAGGAAATCAGAGAGATAAGGGCACTGGCTCAAGGTCAAACATAGCAGGTGGCAGAAGTGGGATTTGGACCTAGGCAGTCTGACTCCAGTCCCTGACTTGCACTGACTGCCTGAAATGTGACTGGGCCGCTCTGAGGTTCAGGCCCTTCTCCACGGGGGCCCTTGGTGATGGCTGCAGTATCCTCCTCCCCACCCTCCCACGCATACCCACGCTATGGTGTGTGGTCTTACTTCTCCCACTCCTGGACCCATGAAGAAACTACTACCTACCTTGCAACAGTAAAGAACTAAATTCTCCAAGGTTGCACAGTGAGTTGGGACAGGGTGGAGATGAGGGTGTGGGGTTTTCCCTAAAACCTTTTTCCACCCTACCCAGTCTCTGGGCCCAAGAAGCCCCCAAATGAACTTTCACCTCCCCTTCCAGGGCGACAGGTCTGGGGCTACTGTCTTTGGTCTGGGCTGCTGGAGGTATCTCATCCTCGATAGTCAACCAGAACATCGCCATCCTACCCGTCTTTCTCTGCTGCATCTCAGCCTTCGTGGCTTTGTTCTTCTGCGTCAAGCTGCCAGAAACGCAAGATCAGCCCATCCCTGACAGCCTGGAGCACCTTCCGCCAGAGAGAAGGTAGGTGTGTGAGGCTTCTGGGCTCTGGTCAGAACAGGGCCTCGTTCTCAAGCACTGTCCATCCCTGCCCCTTCGCCAGAAGGGCCTATGATACAAGGGCTACTCTATGTCCACAGCAGACTCCCTAGCTCTACTGGATGCTGCCACGTACCTCTGTCCAGCTCAGCCTCTGCCAGCTCCCATCCTGCCTGGCTCTCCTGACCTAGCCTGGGCCACGTCTTCTTCTTTCTTCATCCCCTGGTGCCTGTCTGGACTGGGGTGATGCCCTTCGAAATACTCAGGGCTCCCTCCCCTCCCAGGGCACAGGGGACTGGCTTGGAACCAGCTTTCTGAGTACCTCTCCATTCATTTCTGAACTCCCAGGTGCTCACAAAGGACCCAGTCTTGATTTACAACTCTGGCCTCTTGGCCCCAGTAGCCCAGGACCCCATGTGGGAAATGTGCTCCACCCAACTGCTTCATGGGCACTTCTGGTCTCTGGTCTCCTAGTGCCACTGGAGAAGGCTTGTCATGATTGGTAGCACCATCCCTTCTGGGATTTGGGCCAGCAAAGCCCAGAACTCTCTTCCTGGACCTGAGCAACAGGGAGGAGCAGAGGCTGCTTCATGTCCTACAGTGCCCTCTGCTAATAGCACAGGGGCCTTTGGCCTTCCTCAGTCCTCCTCCCCACCACCCCCTCCTCCTTGCCTCCTTTTTCAGACTCTCATTGATACCACCTCTGCTAGGCATTGTACCAGGGCTGGTAAGAAGTCCCCAGGCTTAAGTAAGCCATAGTTTATAGGGAGACAGATACGCAAACAGTTATCACCAATGGACTCTGACAGAGGGATGTATAGGACGTATAGGGACCCCAGGAGGGAGGAACTTTAGTTTGGGGAGTTGGGGAAGGTTTCCCAGAGAAAGTGATATTTGAGTAGGGCTTTGAAGGATGAATAGGTGTTTGCCCCATTGTAGAGGGTGGGAGTGCCATGCAGCAGAGTGACAGCATAGTAGGTAAGAACACAGGCTCTGGAGCCAAAGGGTCTGGATTTCTATCTCCGCTAACACTTCCTAGTATGTGCACAGGGAAGTTACCTAATACTTCTGAGACTCAGTTTCTACGTTTGCAAAATGGGATGATAACATAGTAATAATAATAGCTAAGCTGTATGGAACATTTACCATGTGTCAGGTCCTGTTCTAGATACATGCCTTTTCACATTTCATCGTAACAACCACCACATACAATAGTGACAGGTCCTGTCACTATCCCTCATTTTACAGGTGAGGAAACTGAGGCACAGAGAGGTAAAGACATGGAGCTGAGCCTTCCTATCTCATAGGGATTTGGGAAGGTTACACCCATATAAAGTGGTTGGAGGAATTTCCTGGCGGTCCGGTGGTTAGGACTCTGCACTCTCAATGCAGAGGGCCTGGGATTCGATCCCTGGTCAGGGAACTAAAATCCCACAAGCCACATGGTGCGGCCTAAAATAACTAACTAATTAATTAATTAATTAATTAAAAAATAATAAAGTGGTTGGCACAGTGGCTCGAGGCAAGTGCTCAGTAAATGCTCGTGATGAAGATGGTGGACAGCGTCCCAAATATGCAGAAGAGTGAAGGGTCTGACTAGGGTTGGGAGATGGAACAGGTCTGCTCCTGGAGGTGAGGGTCCCTCCCGGGCTCGTGATGAAGCTTGGCTGGGGACCTGCCAAGGCGTGGGAAAGACCCACCTCTCAGGAGTGCAGAGCCAGGCCTGGCCGGTGCTGCTTCTCTCAGCTCCCAAAAACATGCAGCTCATGAGTTTTTCTCCAATGGTTTCTTCAGGACCTTGAGCGAGGACATGTCGAGCGAGGACATGTTATGTGACGATGTGACAGAGGAAGTGGCCAAGAACACCATTGTCAACACCACGATGACAAATGTGGACCAAGACAGTCTCTCCAACCTGTCTTTGCAATCTGGAGAAGGAGAAATAGACAAACAGGAGGACTGAGGGCCAGGCCCCCAGATGATCTCGGGCTGGAGTTGAGTGGCCGGATCTGGGGCTGTGGATCTCAGACCATGATTTCCGGTCCCAGTCCAGCTTGGTGGGGGCAGGGTCAGTCCTGCCCCGAGGCCAGCCCTGGAGATCCAAAAATGGCCCCTTCTCGGGGAACTAGGGTGTGATTCATTCCAATAAAGGTACTGTGTTGGACTTGAGACGACTAGGTCAAAATTGGCTGTGTCTGGAGGACCCAGAGGCCCAAGCCAGGAGGAGAGTAGTTCAGACAGGCTTTTCAGAGTCCTTAATGTCTTAGCTGACCTCTGAGGACGAGGAGTTGTCTGATTGGGGGGTGTGGGTGGGCCGTGTCTGTGAGGGCCGGGAGTGGGCAAGGGCGCCACTCGCCTCCACGCTGCCCACACCTTTTTAGCCCAGGCGTCCGCTAGTGTGGGTGGTCTTCCCACTCAGGTGCAGGCTGAGGACAGGTTCCACAGCCCCGCTGTGTGTGTGTTCACCTGCCAAGGCAGGGGTGGAATGTAAAGGAATAATGAGAAATTCTCCCTTTTGTGCCATGGCACAAGGGCTTTCTCACTCCTCCTGCTGCTCCCAGATAAGCACGGCCTTGGGAATTACCTATCTCAGTCTCATCCTCAGGGAGTGGGGAGCAGGGTGTCTCCCCTGATGATTCCATCCTGGCTGACCTCTGACCTCCACCACCCTGAGAATAAGCCCTCAAGCCCCAGCTCACGGTTGTGACTGCCCTGAGGGTGAGTCTGCATTCCCAGCCAGCATGGGGGCCCCCCGAGGCAGGATCCAGGACTCCTCATCCACTGGTCAGACCTGGAAATCTTTGGGTCAGGCCCTGGTCTCCACCTCCTATCTCCCTGAGAGGAGAGTCCCTGAGGGTAGGGGCGGGCTCTTCTCTCCCTGCTCAGTTTATTTGGAAGATCATTATTAGCTTGCAGGGAGGTGCTAACCACTGGAGCTGCTGCGGGGAGGAGAGAAAAGAATGTCCGCCTTCACGGAGCCCGGGGTCTCCCGGGCAGAATTGGAGAGCAGGACAGCAGGGCACAGCTTCTGGTACCCTGGCCCAAGCACACTGCTTTGGGCGTGTGCTCCCAAGCTTCAGGACAGCAACAAGCTGGTGCCAGGCCTTCCTCTTAAAATATCATTTTCTTTTTTTTTAAATTGAAGTACAGTTGATTAACAATGTTATGCTAATTTCTGCTGTACAGCAAAGTGACTCAGTCATACACATTCTTTTTTTTTTTTCCTGTTTTTTTTGGCCACGCTGCGTGGCATGCGGGATCTTAGTTCCCCCAATCAGGGATCAAACCTGGCCCCCCTTCAGGGAAGCATTGCGTCTTAACCACTGGACCGCCAGGGAAGTCCTTACACTCTTTTTTTTTTATATTCTTTTCCATTATGGTTTGTCCCAGGAGATTGGATATAGTTCCCTGTGCTATACAGTAGGACCTTGTTTATCCATTCTAAATGTATTAAAAGATCATTTTCTGATTTCTCTGTTCTTTACCCAGTTTCCTAGGATTGCCTTCAAAGGGGGGTTTGAAGGGCCCAGAAAAAGAGGTCTCGAAAAGTCTCTGCTCACAGGACGACAGGATACTTTAAAGGTTCCCTTGCTCTCTCTGTGGGAGGCCTGTCTATGAGCTCTGGTGGCCAACATATTAGCTATGTTTAAACACCTCATCTCACATTGCTTTGCTGGAAGGATTCAGCCAGTACTGCAGGGAACAGTAGGAGGAGATGGGTCAGGGCAGAAAACTGATGGGGCAGCATGGCCACAAGAGGTGACTGTCGGTAAGACCTAGTACACCCCTACTCGACTTAGATATTCCTTAGGTGGCCAGGATTTGTCAGTCAGTTCCAGATAGGACCTAGTTTGCTTATCTGATCAACGGCTAATATTACCTAGAGTTTGGCATTGTATACTTTAACAGACCATAGGCTAGCCACTAGCCAGATACGGCTGTTGAGGGCTTGAAATGTGGGTAGTCGGAGTTGAGATGTGTTGTGAGTGTAAAAAACACACTGGAGGGCTTCCCTGGTGGCGCAGTGGTTGAGAGTCCACCTGCCGGTGCAGGGGACACTGTTCGTGCCCCGGTCCCGGAAGATCCCACGTGCCGCAGAGCGGCTGGGCCCGTGAGCCATGGCCGCTGAGCCTGCGTGTCCGGAGCCTGTGCTCCGCAACGGGAGAGGCCACAAGAGTGAGAGGCCCGCGTACCACAAAAAAAAAAAACAAAAAACAACACACTGGATTTCAAAGACTTAGTACAAAACGAAACCAAACCCAAAAAATATGTCACCAGTATTTTTTATATTATGTGTAAAAATGATAACATTTTGGATATATTGAGTTAATATTAAAATTAATTTTACCTATTTTTAAAAAATTTTTTTTAACGTGACTGACAGAAAACATAAAACTACACACGTGACTTCCATTTCCATAAATCTATCGGCCCCTTGGATTCCCTGTTTTGTGAAGTACTTGGTCAAGTTTCTTGGCCATTTTTTTTTTCTGGCCACGCCGCACGGCATGTGGGATCCTAGTTCCCCGACCAGGGATCAAACCTGTGCCCCCTGCGCCCCCTGCATTGAAAGTGCAGAGTCTCAACCACTGGACTGCCAGGGAAGTCCCTCTTGGCCATTTTTGCTTTTTTCTTTCTTTTCTATATTTATTTATTTAGGCTGCGCTGGGACTTAGTTTCGGCACGCAGGATCTTTGTTGTGGCATGTGGGATCTTTTATTTTCCTTTTTTAATTTATTTACTTATTATATATTTATTTTTGGCTGCGTTGGGTCTTCATTGCTGTGCGCAGTCTTTCTCTAGCTGCGGTGAGCAGGGGCTACTCTTCGGTGCGGTGCGTGGGCTTCTCTTGTTGCAGAGCGTGGGCTCTAGGCGCTCGGGCTTCAGTAGTTGTGACTCACGGGCTCTAGACCACAGGCTCAGTAGTTGTGGCGCACAGGCTTAGTTGCTCCGCGGCATGTGGGATCTTCCCGGACCAGGGCTCGAACCCGTGTCCCCTTCATTGACAGGCGGATTCTTAACCACTGTGCCACCAGAGAAGTCCCGGGATCTTTTTTTCTTTGTTTTTAGTCGTGGCATGTGGGCTTCTTAGTTGCGGCATGCATGCGGGCCCCCTGCATTCGGAGCGCAGAGTCTTACCCACTGGACCACCAGAGAAGTCCCTCTTGTCCTTCTTTGTCTGGGGTTGTCTGCTCTTGTTCTTACAGACTTGCAGGGGTACTTTATAGGTTCTTGACGAGTCTGTTGTCAGTTATGTGGTTGCAAATAGCTTCTACCTCTTTGATTTGCCATTTCACTCTATCTAAAAATTTTTTTACAGTTTCATATTTTAAAAACTATGGATGCCTAATTTTTCCACGACTCCTTGTTGGAAAGATGGTCTTTTCCCCACTGTTCTCAGTGCCGTCATAAATCAAGTGATTGTGTATGTGGATTTGATCCTGGGTTCTCTTTCTTGTTTCATTGGCCTGTTTGTCTTCTTGTGACAATGATCTTGGGTACTGTGGTGCATTGAAGTCTTGATGTCCAAAGGAGCAAGTTCTCCCACATTGTTTTTCTTTAAGAGGGTCTTGGGGGACCTCCCTGGCGGTCTAGTAGTTAACACTCTGGGCTTCCAATGCAGGGGTCGTGGGTTCGATCCCTGGTCGGAAAACTAAGATCCCACATGCCACACAGCACAGCCAAAAAAAAAAGGTCTTGGCTTCTCTTGGCCCTTTGCGTTTCCATATAAATCTTAGAGTCTGGTCATTAAGTTCCACAACAAAAATGAAAAACACCTGTTGGGGTTCTCACTGGGATTATGGTGAATCCATAGAACAATTTACAATGTTGAGTCTTCCCATCCAAGAACACGCTAGATCTTCTCTCCAGTTATTTAGGTCTTCCTTCGAGTCCTTTGGTAAAGTTTTAGTTTATAGTGTTATGGTTTTCTCCATACGGGGTCTTGTATTCTTTCTTTACTCCTGGGTACCTGATATTTTTAAAGCTATTTTAAAAGCTACCTTTTGGTTTTGTTTTTTAATTTCATTTTCCATTAGCTGCTGGTATATAAAAATGCAATTGACCTTTGTATATTGATTTTATATCCACAGCCTTGTTAAATAGATTAGCTCTTTGTTTCCCATGTTTATGTCTTATATTTCTTTTTCTTGCCTTACTGGACTAGTTAGTTCCTCCAGTACATTGTGGTAAAGAAGTAGTATGAACTGGCATCCTTGTCTAACTCCTCATTTTAGAGAAAGCAAACCTTTCAACATTAAGTGTGATGTTCGTTGTAAATTTGTTGTAGATAGCCTTAATCAGATTAAGGAAGTGCCTTACTATTTCTGTTTTTCTAAGAGGTTTTTTTTTTTTTTCTCTTTTGGATCTTAGTTGTGCTTAGTTGTACACAGGCTTCAGTAGTTGTGGCACGTGGGCTCAGTAGTTGTGGCACGTGGGCTCCAGAGCACAAACACAGTAGCTGTGGCACACAGGCTTAGTTGCTCCACGGCATGTGGGACCTTCCCAGACCAGGGCTTGAACCCGTGTCCCCTGCATTGGCAGGCGGATTCTTAACCACTGCGTCACCAGGGAAGCCCCTTCTGTGACATTTTAAAAATCGTACTTTCAAGGGGTCAGGATGTTTCTGGTTTACAATTCTCTGATCAAGATGGTCCACGGCTCAGGGGCCTGTGAGTTCATCTTGCCCTGGAGAAACAACCTGATTTCATACATTAATGATGATGTCTACAACAGCAATTTTAGTACATGGATGATGCTATCATGTTATCAACAACAGCAGTTTGCCTCTGGTTGATTAGCGTTGCCTCATCAGATGCCTCTGGTTGATTAGCGTTCAATTAGCACAGGATTAAGGTCAGAGGAGACAAGAAAGGGACTGAGGTCAGAGAGGACAAGAAAAGGAATAAAGTTGTGGATAGAGAGAGATTAATCATACACCTGGCGAGGGAACTTGGTTTTAGGGGGCTCAGCTTCACTACAATGTGAACGATTCTCGAAAAAAGTATGTTGAGTAAAATAAACCAGTCACGAGAGGCCACCTGTTGCATAATTCCATTTAATTTAAATGTCCAGAATAGGCAAAGCCATAGAGACAGAAAGCAGATGAGTGGTTGCCAGGGTTTGGGGAGAATGGGAAAGAGTGAACAATGGATTTCTTCTGGGGGTCATGAAAATGTCCTAAAATTGGCTGTGACAGTTGTTGCACAGTTCTGTGAATACACTCAAAACCATTGATCGCGTGCTGTATTCTGAATAGGTTAATTGTGTGGTATGTGACTTACATATCAATAAGGATGTTAGTTTTTTTTTGTTTTTGTTTTTTTGTGTGGTACGTGGGCCTCTCACTGTTGTGGCCTCCCCCGTTGCGGAGCACAGGCTCCGGACGCGCAGGCTCAGCGGCCATGGCTCACGGGCCTAGCTGCTCCACGGCATGTGGGATCTTCCCGGACCGGGGCACGAACCCGTGTCCCCTGCATCGGCAGGCGGACTCCCAACCACTGTGCCACCAGGGAAGCCCGGGATGTTAGTTTTTAAAAAGAGAGATGAGCAGAAGGCAGAGCGGTGAAGGAGCAGAGAGCGAGGTGCTCTCCTGCACTGCGAGGGTAGAAGGGCACCTCATGCAGCTTTTCTGGAGTGGAGTTTGGCAAGATGTGCAAATAGTTAGACTCTATATACCTGTGGACACAGGAATCCTCCCAGATTTACCCAAAGGAGAAGATAATTATCCAAATATGAAAATCTGTGTGCCCAAGGATGTTCACTGCAGCTTTGTTACATTAAAAATACAAAACTTTTGAAAACAAACTTTAAGTCATTACTAAGAGACACTACTGTTCATATTAAATAATTAATACAATTTATGATAAAGCTCTATATTTACGGACATGCAAAGCTGTCCGTGACATAATGTTTAGGGAAGTAAGCAGTTTATGGAACTTCAGTGGTTATGTAAAATTCAGGCATGTCTTTATACCTAGAAGGAAGTTCATCAAAATGCTGAGTAATTTCTATAGCCCCTGAATTAATGGGGTATATTAGTTTCCTAGGGCTGCTGAAAACAGTACCGCCAATTGGATGGTTTAAAATGGAAGTTTACTTTTTCACAGTTCTCTAGGCTACCATCCAAAAATCAAGATTACTGTAGGGTCAATATTCCCTCCGGAGAGTCTAAGGAAGAATCCTTTTATGCCTCTTCTAGCTTCTGGTAGTTGTCCTAAGTCCTTGGGTGTGTATCTGTATATATGACTAAATTTCTCTTTTCCTATAGGGATACCAGTCATTGGATTAGGGCCCACCCAGTACGAAGTCATTTCAATTTGATTACATCTGCAAAGACCTTATTTCCAAATAAGGTCACATTCACAGGTACTGGGACTTAACTTGAACATTCTGGAGACACACAGCTCTACCCACTGCATGGGGTTAGTTCATTTCTTTTCACTCTTTAATGAAAGCGTTCAAGAATATGCATTTATCTCTGAGTATGTGTGTCCCAAAAGTTCTGATAGGGATGTTTTCATTTTCCTGCTTTCTAAATAGCGTGTTGTATTTTGACTCTCTGACCCACTAATTATTTAAGAGAATGAGTTAAAAGTCCTAAGCAGCTTGAGATCCATCCCATTATTGCTATTATGTTTGCTTGTTTTCTTTTTCCTTATTCTTTTAGTCTAAAAGTTAAAAGTTCAACAATACAGAGTGAATTAAAATGCAAAAGTCACCCCCTAACCACCAGTTTCTAAATCCCACTCCAACAGATAATTGTTAGTAACTGGGAGTATATTTTCCAGACCCTCCTTTCACATATACAGAACTACAGGATGTAGTTATCTGCTTTAAACACTCATGGAGTAAAGGAAATTCAGACCCCAAGGGACGAATGCAGTAAAACCAGAAAATTGCAAGATATCCACACCAACATTTAATTTTCCTAAATCAAATTTGCTTCTGAAGTGAGTACAAACACAGAAACAGCGGGCCTATGCATACTTTGGTGAAAATAAGAACTTTTCTCCTCAGAGCTCTTTGGAATCTGCTGAAACATCAAAGTCCATCAAAGTTTTCTCTAGACATAAACACAAAATCAGCTTTTAAAAATCTTAATCCCAGCTGCATGAGTTACTTATTTAACTGGAGGCAGGACACCCCTCACCCTCAGACTTGGATAAACAAAACTGTATGACATTTGCCCTGCTAAGGGCTATAGTTCCAAACATTTATTTTCAATCATAACAGCTTCCATTGGGAGACTGGGATTGACATATATACTTATATGTATAACATGGATAACTAATAAGAACCTGCTGTATAAAAAAATAAATAAAATTCAAAAAATCATAACAGCTTCCCACTGATCTTACAAAAAATTTGTACTACCTTTGAGATAGAACAGAGAGAAGAATTATTTAATATCTATCATATCTCAAGATGACATCTTCTAAAAAATTTCAGACAGATATAATAAATTAGTAAACCTGAATTATAATTGATTTGCCTTTTTTTTTTTGGTCACGTCATCTTAGTTCCCCGAACTGAGGCCACGGCATTGAAAGCGCCAAGTCTTAACCACTGGACCGCCAGGGAAGTCCCTGATTTGTCTATTTCATTTCCCAATTTCTGATTACATTTGATTGATTCAGCGATTTTATCTTTGTCCTAGAAGTGGAAGGGATAGGAATTAAAGCTACCAGTACAATCCTAACTTTTCACTCTTAAAACTACTCATTTAGAAGGAGATACATCAGCCTGAACAGTTTCAGTAGCATCAGTACTAATGAACACAGCTTTAGATGGGTTGGATAAAAACTAGTCAGCTATTTTTACACAAACAGGATAAAATATATTGGAATTTAAAAACAGTGCATCTTTATCCAGAAAGCATATTTCTTCAGGATTTTTCTCAAAGAAAAAGGTTAGGGCTTCCCTGGTGGCGCAGTGGTTGAGGGTCCGCCTGCCAATGCAGGGGACACGCCCCGGTCCGGGAAGATCCCACATGCCGCGGAGCGGCTGGGCCCGTGAGCCATGGCCGCTGAGCCTGCGCGTCCGGAGCCTGTGTTCCGCAACGGGAGAGGCCACAACAGTGAGAGGCCCTCGTACCGCAAAAAAAAAAAAGGTTAACTTTGAGAAAAATCCATATTGTGGATGCAGACTTCAAAGAATGAAGAGATAGTTTGCTGTTGTTTCATTGGCGACCAGAGTATAGGAACTGAATTTATGTTTGTCTCCATTTTCCTATTTTACAATGAGTTCTCATTATTATATTTACTAAATGAAATTTTTTTCTTTCTCTGAAGTTTATATCTAGTGCTTACCCTCAGATAGATTAGTTTTCACTGACTTCTGTGTTATGATGTAGTATATTCAGTTGACAAACACCTAGCTTCAAAGAAAACTCAATTCAATCTGTATGTCTTTGGAGAAATGTCTATTTAGGTCTTCTGCCCATTTTTTTTTTTTTTTTTTTTTTTTGGGAGAGAAACACGTTCCACAGACAGAGAGTGGGCCATCTCAGAAGGCAAGAGCGACCTCTTGGTGTGGTTAGTTTTTTGGGGCTGGGTAATTTCATAGGCTAATGAGTGGGAGGATTATTCCAACTATTTTGGGGCAGGGGTGGAGATTTCCAGGAATTGGGCCACCGCCCACTTTTTTGGTCTCTGATAGTTGGCCTCAGAACTGTCATGGCGCTGGAGGGTGTGTCACTTACCTTATGCTAATGTATTACAATGAGCATATGATGAGGCTCAAGGTCCACTGGAAGTCGAATATTCTGTCATCTTGGACCTAGTTGGTTCTAACCAGTTTTCGTCATATCCTATGGCTATGTCATGCTTTTAAACGCCTGCCCTGTCCCCTTCCCTCCTGTTTCATAACCACTGGACTGCCAGGGAATTCCCTGCCCTGCTGCTCTCAAGAGAAGAGCGTGCTGGTAGGACACTGCTGGTCCCAGGAAAGGAAAGATGAGAGACACATGGAGCAGAGCCCCTCTAACTGAGCCGAGCCTAGATCAGCTGACCTGCTGACATCTGAGAGACAAGAAAAGATGATTGTTTTAAGTCATCAAGTTTGGGGGTGTTTTGTTATGCATCAGCGGTTATCCAACCAGGTCACCTAAGCCAGGAACCTGAGCATTACCTTTGCTGCTCCCTTTCGCAATCCACGATGTTCCCAGAGCTTCCTAAGTATCTCTGGAATCCATCTAGTCTCCATCCTCAGCACCTCTTGAGGTGTTAGCCCTAGCTCAGGCCTCCTGCAGCTACATTCTAACTCATTTTTCCTTCCTCCCCTTTGCCCCCATTCTCCACACACAGCATCTTGAGTGACCTTCCTTATACCCAATCTGATCACGTGACTCCTGTGGGTTTGCCTCGCCCTCAGGCTGTGGTGTCCTTAGGGCCTGATATGGGAAGGAACCTTGCTAGGCACTGTGGACAACCTGGTCATGGTGAAGAGACACCTCCAGGGCAGTTTCTGCTTTGTTCCTAAATCCCTGGTGCAGGGAGCCAGGTTCAAGGTTGGAGCTGATAAGCAAAAGGCCAGCCTCAGGCCACGGCAGCATTTCCCAAGGGTTCCCTGAAACCCCTCTACTACTGGCTGGGCCTTTTCAGGGCGTCAACAGGGAAGACAGTATGAGACGCGTTGATAACTTGGAATTAAGATTTCCATCCTTATTCCTTGCTAAAGGATCAGATCGTGGGTGTACAGTCTCCTTAAACAGGCAGATGGGCTCTCAGACCTCTAGTCTTCTTTGTGGCCACAGTGAAAGTGCTATTACATCAAGAGAAAGGATGAGTCACCAGTCACCAGCACGGGGTAGAGATGCCACAGCCCATAGAGAACGGCACCCCTGACCAAGAGTAGGTCTTCCTGTGAGGCAGCTTGAGAAACAGCCAGCTGCCTCAGCCTTCAAGAGACTTTTATATTTTGCCATGGGCCTTCTCGCAAGGCTGCCCAGCAGATTGTCTTGTGTAGTGGTTAAACATGTAAATTCTGCACCCAAACTCACTAGCTTTGGGTCCAGCCCTGCCACTGACCTTGGGACCTTGGGCTAAGAAGAGGATCTGGGTTCCAAGAAGCTCAAGTTCAGCAAGAGAGATATGGGTAATAAGACCATTGCATCAGGGGCTCTGCTGCGCTGGGGGCTCCTGGGCGGAGCACCTGGGTGGGTGTTGGGAAGGCTTCTGCGGGACACACTAGGTGGAATGAGGGGGAGAGAAGGGGTCCTCAGCTCCAGGAAGAGAAGGAGTGAGTCTGCTTTTGGTTCTCATCCCCCTTCACCGTGCCTGGAATACCAGCTGACCGCAGGAGTGACGAAGGAGTCCCCTCCGGGGGAAGTGGGGGCGAGGTGGCTCAGGAGCTCTGACTTTAAATGCAGAGGTGGGATGCGGCACACGTCAGACTGGGGATAAATGCAGAGGTGGGATGCGGCACACGTCAGACTGGGGATAAATGCAGAGGTGGGATGCGGCACACGTCAGAGCTGGGGAACTACTCAGATCTACTGGGTCAGGACAGGGCCTGCTGGAGCCCCATGCCTCCAAACCCAGGGCACATTTCCCTGTGCCCCCTAACTCACCACTATGAGTGGACAGCTACTGCAGTACCCGAGAGGGACGGCCATGTAAGTCCCCAGGCTCAGGGCCCCCAGAGAGACAGGGACAAGCCGGCTTAAGGTTGAATCCTCTGGCCCAGGCGTCCTCCGAGAGAAGGCAGGCAGCGTTAGGGCCAGGCCTGTGCAGGGAGCACATTTGGATGGGAAGCGGGGCGGGGCGGGATTGGAGGGAGCGGGCTGCGCAGGGGAAACCCGTCGGTCGCCCAGGTGCGAAGCTCAGGCGGAGGCCGAGCCGCGATGTGTCCTCGCCCTGTTCACCAGCAGGCGGCGCCAGAGCTTAAGGCCGCGGGGGCCTCGGGTCCCGGAGTCCGGCCGGGCGGGGCGAGGGGCGGACCCCGGCGCATCGGAGCGTTGGGGCGCGGGGGCCGTCCGGCGGCGGGAAGGACCGGCAGAGCGACACGCTTCCTGGAACCTCCGTGGCCATGGCTGAGCACACCGGTCGCCGCTGCTGCCTGGGCTGGGACTTCAGCACGCAGCAGGTATCGGCGCGGGCCCGCGGTTGGCCGGGCGGGGCCGCCTCTTTCGCGACGCCGAGCGGGCTGTCGGGGGACCCGGGCGCCGGGAACCCTGGGCCGCGCCGCGGGCGCGCCTCCCTCTCGGGCTTCCCGGGGACCCGGCGCCTCCTCCCGGCCTGGACCCCGGAACTCCCAGAAAGGGCGTCCACCCCCACGCTCCCGAGGGACCCACGGGTACGTGGCGGGGAAATGCCCGGAAGGCTGGGGGTGACCCGAAGGACTCGCGCGCCGTCATGGGCACAGATTGACAGGGACCCGAAGGAGCTCAGCTACTGTAAACAGACGACCAGACAGACGGGTAGACACGCAGGCAGAACCAGTGAACTGCAACCAGATCACCGCTAGAAGCTTTTTTTTTTTTTTTTAAGTGAAATGGGCACAGTGTACACCTGAACTTTGTTCCGCCCTGTGACAGCCCTTGGTTGGCACCAGCGTGCTCGGGTCAACGTGCCCAGCTGTGCTGCTCTCAGGGCCAGTCAGACAGGCAAGCAGAGTCAAAATTTGTCTTCAAACTGGGCTTGGGGTGCCAAGAGGCTGGCTCCTCCTTAACTTGGGAAATCAACACAGTTGCAGTGAAATCCCCCTCCTCGGATGGGTCAAGGGAGCAAGGCCAATCCCTGATCAAAGTCTTGTGGGACCTTGGATAAGTCAGGTTGTCCTGCTAGGCCTCAGTTTCTCCATCTGTCCAGGAAAGGAGTTGTATCCTTGAGTTTGGAGGTCTGCTCCATTGG
Organism: Stenella coeruleoalba; assembly: GCF_951394435.1. Lineage (NCBI taxonomy): Eukaryota > Metazoa > Chordata > Mammalia > Artiodactyla > Delphinidae > Stenella > Stenella coeruleoalba. The sequence continues at coordinate 57,413,332 of NC_137156.1, forward strand.
GGCATGTGTCTCTGGCCCTTGACCATGGCCTGTGGGAACAGACCAGGGACCTTGCCTCTCAGATCTCTGCAAGCGTGGACCTCCAAGAGACATCTCAAAACCTTGCCTCCCATGCCTTCCCCTCTAGGACTTTCTCAGACCTCCTTGCCTGGCACAGGAACCAGCTTATCTGTGGACATCTACCTCTAGAGCATCTTGGCTTTGGCTGTTTGAAGGGCAAAAATTCCCTGAGCTACATGGGTGTTTCTGCTTAGCCTCAGCTTCTCCATTTTACTAAGTCTTTGGATATGTCCCCAGATGAGGCCTCTGTTCCCATGGTTACAATGATGCACCCCAGCCTCAAGGAGGTCTCCAGACTGAACCACTTCTAGGGGGCTGGGCTTCACTTGGTGATGTTCATATCCCTGGACCAGTGTAGAAGCTGAGGAAAATTCTATACATTGTTTTTTTTTAATGCCTTCCAGGTAAAAGTTGTTGCAGTTGATGCAGAGCTGAATGTCTTCTATGAGGACAGTGTGCATTTTGACAGAGACCTTCTAGAATTTGGGTATGTACCTAGTGTGCATGTGTGTGTTGGGGGTTGGTTTTGAGGTCCTCCCTGAACCTTTTTTTGGCTGTACCGTGTGCAGCTTGCGGGACTGTAGTTCCCCCACCAGGGATTGAACCTGGGCACCCCCCCACCAAGTGAAAGCGTGAGTCCTAACCGCTGGACCACCAGGGAACTCCCCCTCCTTCAACCTTTTACATTTATAAACCACACTGTTCTGGTTTCCTCAAACTGCAGGAGGGGCTGTCTTAATAAATCTCTCAGCATCTTTCTTCTATGCCTAGAATGCACGCTTCTGCATTCCTTTCCAATTCCACTCATTGCTTCATATATGTATAGTAGGTATCAGTTGAGACTTACTTTGTACCAAGCGCTATGCTGGGCGCTGGGATGGTAAACGAAAAAGAGACATTGTCCTTGCTTTCCCAGAGCTTCCCATTGAGTGGGGGGGATTGATATCAATCAAAGACTGATTGATTAAAGAAAAAAAAAAACCAAAAGAATGTTTGTTTATAAACTCAGAGAAGGCCATTGAAGGAAAGAAACTCACTTCTTCAAGTGCTTATTGTAAAGGAACGTGACCTAGACTTGTGAGAGTAGTTTAGGGAATGTTGCTAAGGAAGTAGTGCTTAAGCCAAGATCTGAATGAGTGGGGTTAGCCAGGTGATAGAAGGTAGAGAGCTTTCCATGCAGAAGGAACAGCATGTGCAAAGGCCCTGTGGCAAGGAACACTGCTCATTAGTGGAACTGAAGAAGGCCAAGTGGCTGGGGAGCAGAGAGGGAGGTGGAAGCTGGGTTGGGCCATATAGGCCATGGAATAGAGTTTGTCTTTATCCTAAAAGCTATGGTCACCCACTGAAGGGCCATAGGAATGGGGGGGCCGGGGAGGCATGACATGGTTTTATTTGTGTTTTGAAAAGATCTCTCTGGTGCAGTGGGAAAGCAGGTGGGATGTGGCCAGAATACAGGTTGGAAAACTACTGAGGAGGTTTTTCAGGATCATCTGGATGAGAAATGATGTTGACTGGAGGAGAGAGAGCTGGTGGTAAAATTGACAGGTCTTGGTACAGAATTGAATGTGAGATGAGAAGGTGAGGCTTCTGGCTGGCATTCAGGGTGGATGGTAGACTATGAAAGAGAATTGGTTTCCAGAAGAAAGATCATGAGTTTAGGTTTTGTATTAGTTTGGTAGGGCTTCCAGAACAAAATACCACAGACTGGGTGGTTTAAATAACAGACATTTGTGCTCTCATGGGTCTGGAGTCTGGAAGTCCAATTTCAAGGTGCTGGCAGCCTTGCTTTCCTCTGAGGTCTCTCTCCTTCATTTCCAGATGGCTGCCTTCTTGCTGCCTCTCACATGGCTGTCTCTCTGTGTGAGTGCACCCCTGGTGTCTCCCAGTTATGTTATCTATGTCCTGATCTTTTTTTTTAAGTTGATATGTTGTATTTTCATTTTTATTCAGTTCAAGAAACTTTCTTTTTTTTTGACCGCGCTGTGTGGCATGTGGGATCTTAGTTCCCCGACCAGGGGTCGAACCTGTGCACCCAGCAGTGGAAGCATGGAGTCTTAACCACTGGACCACCAGGGAAGTCCTTCAACTTATGAATTTTGGGGGACACAATTCAGTCCATAACAGCTGTGGATCTGTTGATTTTGAGGTGTCTCAGAGAGGTCCTGGTAGAAGTTTCCCTCCATGTCTATTTTAGATGTCATTTCCTTCTTGAAGCCTTCTCTGCTGGCCTTTCCCTCTCACTGCCCATCACCTGTGTTGCCATCTATTTCTCCCCCAGCTAATGTGTCTCCTTTGAGCTGAGGTTGGAAGCCACCTTGCTTTCATATATATATTTTTTTAATTTATTTTATTTATTTATTTTTGGCTGCATTGGGTCTTCATTACCGCACACGGACTTTCTCCAGTTGCGGCAAGCCGGGGCTACTCTTTGTTGTGGTGTGTGGGCTTCTCATTGCAGTGGCTTCTCTTGTTGCAGAGCACGGGCTCTAGGCACAGGGGCTTCGGTAGTTGTGGCACGTGGGCTCAGTAGTTGTGGCTTGCGGACTCTAGAGTGCAGGCTCAGTAGTTGTGGCACATGGGCTTAGTTGCTCCGCAGCATGTGGGATCTTCCCAGACCAGGGCTCGAACCCGTGTCCCCTGCATTGGTAGGCAGATTCTTAACCACTGCGCCACCAGGGAAGCCCTTGCTTTCATATTTTATATTACTGCAGGCCACCCACGTTAGAGTTTTGGTAGTTTGTGTCTTTCAAGGAACTGGTCCATTTCATCTAACCTATCAGGTTTGTGGCCAGAGAATTGTTCATAATGTTCCTTTATTGTCCTTTGATGCCTATGGGATCAGTAGTTATGACCCTTCTATCATTTCTGATGTTGGGAATTTGTGTCTTCTCTCTTTTTTCTCTTGATGAGCCTGGCTAGAGATTTATCAATTTTATTGATCTTTTCAAAGGATCAGCTTTAGGTTTCATTGATTTTCTCTTTTCATTTTCATTGACTCGTGTTCTAATTTTAATTATTTCTTTTCTTCTGCTGGGGTTATTGCTGTTGTTGCCATATTTGAGTTTTTGTTTTTTATGTCATTGAATTTCTCAGTCTCTTTTTCTGTTGCTTCTTGGTTTTGAGTCATTGTTTAAAAGGCCTCCTCACTCCAAGATTATGAAGTGGATTTGGAAGGGCTTCTACTCCAACCCCAAATTTCTCCAGTCCTTTCATGCCCACTGCTCCAAGTGACCGCCTTGCAGGGTGAACCCCTTACACTGAGAAGGCTTGTTTTTGCTGGTGCTTTCTGAGAATTGCCACCTCTGGGCCACACTGGGCAATTTCCATGCCTTCTCTCTCCATCTTGCCCAGCATCTTCCCTGTTCAATCTAGAGTTCCCACACAGGGCTACGGGGGTGGGAGGGTGCTTCTCCTTCTGTGGGAGGGATCCAGGGTCTGCCATCACTGGGCCTCCGCCTGAGGCTCTATCCCACATTCTCTCTTCTGCTTGTAGGACTCAGGGTGGAGTTCATGTTCACGAGGATGGGCTGACAGTGACTTCTCCAGTCCTGATGTGGGTCCAGGTAAATACAGGGATTCCTGTCCCTCTCCTCTCCCAGCCCATCTTACCAGCAGACTTGGCGATTTGCTAGGAAGCCCAAAGGTGGCAGCCCATGAGAGCCTCTGTTGAGAGGTCCTCCTGAGGAAGTGGAATCTGCATGGTCCTAGGGCCAGACTCAGCCTCAGTACTCCTGAGCTGAGAGGACTCACAGAGGGCTTCCAGGTTCTGAAGCCAGAGCAGCTGGAAAGTCCTGCCAGTGACCATCTTTAAAATGCCACAGAGCAAACGGTTCCCAAACACTCTGATTTCAGGCCCTGTGGCCACGCTTGAACCCTGAGATCCAAACATGCCCCTTGGGCTCTTCTCTTAGTGCTCAGTCGCCAGACTCTTTAACTCCAGGGGCAGAGGCCTTCAGAATGGTGGCTTGTGACCTGCCCAGTCAGGCTCAGATCCATCCCAAGCAGGCCTGCTCGCTCAGGACCAGTGAGAAAGGAAGATGCCTGTTGCCACATCCGGGTGACCCACGGGGCCACAGGGCCAGGGTGTGTGGACATCACAGGCAGGTATGATAGGAGCCAAGGGCTGCCTCATGGGCTGCAGGGGACCTGAGACCCTGAAACTAGAGGCCAGCCGAAGGCAGCACTGGATGTGTCTGGCCAAAGCTTTTTCAGTCCTCCAGTGCCTGTTTAACCGATTCCCTGTACTAACTTCTTTCTGTTAATGTAACAAGGATGATTTCTTTTTTATCGGCCTAACCCTGACTCATACTGGAGGACTGGGGGTAAAGGATGAACTTCCGCCGCACAGGCTGCCGGGGAAATACTTCAGGGGGCTGAGCCGGAGCACAGGGCAGCGGCAGTGGGGGTAACCGGCAAGAGTCACTGTCTGGAGGTCCCACTGAGGATGTCAGGGGCTTTGGATGGGCCAAGGCCATAACTTGGGGAGGTGGCAAGTGAGTAGAGAGCCAGGCTTGGGGTTGGGACCAGGATAATTGCTACTCCTGAGGGGCCCCCAGAACTGGATCTGTTCTAGCTTTGCCAGTCCCTTCCCCAGCTCTGCCCCACTCCCTGCCTGAGGTTTGGCAAGCAGGGCCAAGTTGGCAGCCGCAGCCAGGACTGTGAAAGAGCCCTCCCGGCATAGGATGGGGGTGGGAGGGTCAGGCCAAAGCTCCAGTGGCTTCTGTAGCCTGAAGAAAACACAGCCTGGGATGCGTATCTAATTCCCGGGGAAGTGTCAAGCTCTGCTGGGTGGCACCATCCATCCCACACATGGGGTCTTGCCAGAAAGGCAGTTCCAACCAGACGGTGGAGGGGGAAATAGGGGGTTGGGACAAATGGTCACCATCTTTACCTCCTCCCTCCAACCTGTACTCCCGGACACAGGAGTCTGGGCCTGGAGCCCTGTTCTGATGGGAGCCTCTGCTTTGCTCTTTGCCTCTCCATTGCAGTGAAGTTATATCACTAATATGGTGGGTTGAAAATGCAGATAAAAGAAACCGAAATTTGAGCCACCTCGTTTTTGCTCTTCCTGCGTGCCTGGAAGTCACCGATTGGAGAAGCAAAATTTGAGGAGTGCTGGTTTCTGATTCCATTTATTTAAAGTATTTTTAGCATAGCTCACTTTTTTGTTGGCTTGATGGCTACTTGTTTAATTGATGTATTTATTCTAGTGCTTCCAAATCCCGAGGCCTCAGTTCCTTCTCTGCCTCCGCTGGAAGGGCAGGCACTTACAGTCCAAATCAAGGCTTGTGTGTTAGCCTGGTTCCGTGGTTCAGGACAGTCACAGTGGATTCTGTGTTTCTTCTCAGGCTTTGGATATCATCTTGGAGAAGATGAAGGCTTCAGGCTTTGACTTCTCTCAAGTCCTCGCCTTGTCTGGGGCGGGCCAGGTTTGTTTGCTGCATCCTCTGTCTATGGCATAAGGGCGTGTGTCTTGGGCAGCGGTGCAGGTGCTGAGGTGACAGCTTCCCTCGAGGGAAGTTGCTTGTTCTTGAAAGCCACAGCGCACGTGTTGTTGCAGTGAAAATCCGTATAGCTGTTTCACCTTGGTGGATATATCACTTCCCTCCTTGCAAAAGGATTTGAGACAGTTCTTACAATTAAGCGTTATACAAAATAGGACACAGGGTGAGGAGGCACTGGATAGAGGTCCTCCAAGGGGAAGAGGAAGTATTTGACATGAATGTACTATGACTGTTTGAGGGCACAAAATTGCTTTTCTGTTTCTTGGAAGTAAAAGCAAAGTCAGAAACCATGCTAATAATGATAGCAGTTTTAGTAGTAGAGATATTAGTAACAATGGAGCACTTAGTGGATGGCAGGTGCAGTACTGAGCATTTGACATGCACTAACTTAATCCATGTGCCGTAGGGTCAATGTGAATGTTAAATACATAGGACAGGGCAAAAAAACTTCAAGCTTTAGCTGCTTTCATTATCACTGCCATTTACATGGGGAAACAGAGGCACCAAGTGGTGATGTCACTTGCCCAAGGTCACATAGCTGCTAGGAGGAGTCAGGATTCAAGTCCAGTGTTACCCTCCGAATCACTTTGCTCCATGCTGGATTAGCGTGTCTTCACATCCTCATTAGAGAGCACTTACTGATGCTTCTGAAGATGCCTCTTCTTCCCCTGACCTAACAGGAGTGTATTGATTGTGTCCTTGTTACACTAAACAGAGTCCCTGGTGATCTTGTCCACATCTCTCACCTGAACCCCAGGCCTGGACACCCTCTCCCTCCCAGACATCCCCTCCGCCCCCTTGGCCGGGTGTCCCAGGAATACCCCAAACTTATCATGTCCCAGACTGAGCGCACTGTCTTTCCCCCGATGTCCTCCTCCGGTGCCCTTTCTTGGGGAGTTCTCCTTCTCCACCGGGGCCATAACCCAGGTGTCATTCCTGACCCCTCCATCTTCCCACCCCTACATCCAGGGGGTCCCCTCGTGCTGCTGATTTGTACATGGCTCTTGAGTCTGCCACTTCTCCAACTCCGCCTCTGTTGCCCCAGGCCTAGTACCCATCATTTTTCTCTGGGCCTCTGTTTCTCCTCCCTTCCTCCAACCTACCTTCTCCATGACTCCCACAAGCCCTTTCATACATTCAGCCCTGGCCATGTCACTCCCCTGCCAATCCAGAGTTCTCACCACCCCAAGACAAACCCCAGCCTCCCGAGCATGGATGTCAAGGCTCAGGCTGTCACCTCCCCGTCCAGTCCCTACTGCCCCCGGCCCCAGCCTCAGGCCCCTTCCGTGCACCTGCCAGCCTCTCTCAGCTGTGGTTACTCTCTGCGTGGAGCACCTCCACCCTCAACTCCGGGATCCTTCCCTAATTATCACGTCCGCTTCTACCCACCTGCACCCCCAGCTGGCTAGATGCCCCTCCCCTCCTCTGTGTTCCCACAGTCCTACCACTGCACTTAATAGGGTTTTGTCCGTTTGTGTCCTTTTCCCTGACTCAACTCCAGTATCCTGCAGAGTAGCGACAATACTACCCTAGTCATCTGTCCCATGCCTGGCACGATCTGGGTGATCCATCAATGTTTGTTGAATGAATAATGGATAAGTGAATGAATGAGTGAATGTCAGGTAATATTATGAGCAATATATTTAAGCACAGTTTTACAAAGCCACCAAAATCCAGACCGATAGTTCTTTCTTGGACCCTTCCTACAAGTTTTGAGGTGGACAGGGCAGAGTTCCTCCCCATATTATAGAAATGAAAACCAAGTCTCGTAAAGGTGATGACCTCTGCGACTTACAAGTGGCGGGGCAGGCTTGGAGTCCAGTTCTTTGGCGTGTGGTCTGGGGTCTTTCTGGGTCTCCAGGAGGCTGACACAGGTGTGTGGCCACGGCCACGTGAACATGGGCTTGGGTTTTCCCTCGGCAGCAACATGGAAGCGTGTACTGGAAGTCTGGGGCCAGCCAGGTTCTGGCAAGCTTGTCACCGGACCTCCTGTTGCACGAGCAGCTGCAGGTAACTGGCCATGCTGTGGGAGTCTGAGAAACTTGCGTAATGGGGAGAAGGGCCCCGAGTCCTGTGGGTCCTGAAGCCTGGGGCTTTTGTGCATCGTCAAGGGTGTGGGAAGTTGGCTTGGGCAGCAGGCCTGTGGGCGTGGTCTTCCCTGCCTGCCTGCCACAGACATCCCTGCTGTCTGGACAGAGGCTCAGGTGCTAACAGCCCACGTCACACTGGTCCCCTCCAGCCCAGCAGGACTCTGTTGCGAGTTCCCCCCTCAGGAATCTCCCCCTGGGACGTGATGCCTCCCGGTGATGCTGGGAAGGTAGGCTCTGGCGTCTCCTTTTCTCCCAGGCTCCACAGGCCCCCGCCAAGCTGCCCTTTGCTGCAGCTCTGGCCCTTCACCGCCCATCTCTGGTATTGGCCTGTGGTGCTCAGGTGTCCTCGCCAGAACCTTCCACCTTGAGCTTTCTGGGGAGAGACCCCGCTAGGCCGGGCCGAGGTTTGGACATAAAGGGCTTGCCCGTGGGTCTTCCAAGGTCACATCCAGGGAAGAGGCGTCCACAGCTGCTGTGATGGGCGTGACTGCCAGCGCCAGGGCGGCCCCCCGGAGTCAGTGGGCGGAGCTCATGCCTGTGCCTCTGCCCCTTCTTTCCAGGCCTGTTTCTCCATCAGTGACTGCCCGGTGTGGATGGACTCCAGCACCACAGCCCAGTGCCGCCAGCTGGAGGCCACCGTGGGTGGGGCCCAGGCTCTCAGCTGCCTCACCGGGTCCCGCGCCTATGAGGTGGGCGACGCCCGCCACGGGCTGGGGACGGGCTGGGCCAGGAGGAAGGTCTGGTTGCTGGCTCTGGTGCCTTCTTCCTGGGTGTCTGGGAGGACACGGCTGGTGACCTGTGCCTGTGGGGATCACGTGACGCTGTGTGGGTGCCACCCCTGTGGAGCCATTCTGAGCAAGGCCACGTGTGCCGCTCAGCGAGCACGGGCAGACCTCCTGTCGCGCCTCAGCCCTCCCAGGTCAGAGCTGACGTGTGACCCAGGCTGTGCTGTGTATGCGGGTGACGATGGCATCTCAGTTTCAGCCGCTTTAACCTGGAGATAAAAATAGCACTTACATTTTGGGTAGTCTGGGAGCTGAAAGGAGTCAGTGCTTGTAAGATGCTTAGTGCAGCTCCTGCGAAAGTAAAAAAAATAAGAGTGCCTCTTTCCTGTTGGCTTCATCCATGGTCCTACCCCATCCCCTAGGGTGGCTGCTCTTGGCCCAGCTGGGGTAATTCGATACTCCCTGGAGCAGAGGTTTGGGGGATAGGACCAACCCCACTTGGGTTGCCTTAAGGAAGAAGAATGTGGGTGGGGATAATACCTGAGTCCCCTGCATGGGTGCCCTTGGTCAGAGCAGACACCCTCCTGTGTGAGGAGCGAGGTTATTACTAAGGATGCTCAGCAGACGTCAGACATTTCCAGATTTGAGGCCTTAAGCTCTCATCATGCTAACTAACCTTCAGAGCGTGCTACACGAACTTTACTTTATGAAGTTGATCATTCCCTGTAGGATTTGGGTTTTTAAGAATTTACACTCTTTTTCCAGCGATTTACAGGAAACCAAATTGCAAAGCTTTACCAGCAGAACCCCGAGGCCTACTCACACACAGAGGTTGGTTGAACGTTCCTCTTTTTTATTTTTTCTCTTTTTTTTTTTAAGATTTTTTTTTTTTTTGATGTGGACCATTTTTAAAGTCTTTTTTGAATTTGTTACAATATTGCTTCTGTTTCTGGTTTTTTGGCTGCGAGGCATGTGGGATCTTAGCTCCCCAACCAGGGATCGAACCCCCTGTATTGGAAGGCGAAGTCTTAACCACTGGACCGCCAGGGAAGTCCCTAAACACTCCTCTTTGATTGAAAGTCACAGTTGAATTCCTTTTATAACTTAGCATAAATAAATCTCATGTGCATGGGCTAAAAACATTGGTTAGCAGACATTAAAGATGATATATATTCAATTTGCTTTTATTCTCATTGTCAGGCTTTTTCCAAAGAGGAGGGAAAGAACGGAATTGTGGGAAAGAGAATTCCGGGGCTCTCCTGACCAGAAAGGTGGAGGTCAGGGTCAGGGTGGGAGCAGGGGGACTGGTGGCTTCCTGGGACCACCTGAGTAGGAGATCTGGGTGCCCTTATGCTCTGTCTGCTCAATTTCTGTGGTTAATGCAGGATGGTTACCTGCATTTGATTGGTGTGGGGTCATTGTTTTCTTAGGAAATTTGTAAGGCTGGACCAATGTCTCCAGCTGTGGCCCTCCAACCAGAGCCAGGAACCCAGGTTCATTCCTTGGTCCACAGTTGCTGAAAGCCAGCACTTAATGCTGCCTGAGAAGCAGCTCAACATCGTGGCTAGTGATTTTTCTCTCTGAGTAATTAGAAAATGATCAGCTTGTGTTAAACCAAATTGCCTTTTAAACCTTGGACGTTAACATGCAGTTTCTAATTTAGTGATTCAAGGTTCCACGTTACTGTGCAGCTTTAGCCGTTAATGAAGGTTTTGGGGGGAGGGGGTGATACAAATTCTCTGAATTCTATGTGTGGAACAAAGGTGGCCCAACTGGGGACAGGAGGTGATGGCATTCTCTCCTCCGGTCCAAGGGCCCGTGATTCCCACGTGGAAGCAGAGACCCTCAGGGTGACGTTTAGCATCCATTATCAGTTCCTCCCATTCATGTTTGGCGCCTCTGGCTTCTGAGGGGCCGGCTTTCCCTTCTCATTCTGAACCCCTGAGACTGTGTTTGTTGTTTCTGAATCCTGTGGCCACGCATCCCACTTCCTCTGCGACTAGATACAAAGACCACAGACATGGAGGAGGGAAATCAGGGCACGACACTCCCTGGCATATGGATTCTGGGTGAAAACCTGCTTCCCTAAGCGTGGCTTTTTTATCAGGTTTTGTAGTTGGTTGGTTTGTGGTTGGTTTTTATTTGTGGCAGTGCCTCGCAGCTTGCAGGATCTTAGTTCCCTGACTAGGGATCGAGCCCAGACCCCAGGCAGTGAAAACCCGGAATCCTTCCCACCAGGGAACTCCCTTTTTTTTTTTTTTCGTTTTGAACTTGACGGTTTTATGGCTTGTCAGAAACTGCAGAGCAAGGGGCTTTCCTGAGGAGTCACTTCTTGGTGTTCCAGCCACTCGAAATGCCCTGAAGGACTGAGGGATACTCAGTCCCTCACATTGCTGGGGCATCGTGCCCAAAATTTCTACCTCCCTCCCCAGTTTAAAACTCTTGTCCTGTTGTGTGTGTGTCAGAAGCAGTCAGTTGTTGATGGAAGTGAGTCATAAATCTCACTGTGTTTCTCTCTTCTGCAGAGAATTTCCTTGGTCAGTAGTTTTGCTGCTTCTCTGTTCCTTGGGTCTCACTCTCCTATTGACTACAGTGACGGTAAGTCTTCAGCGTCCGTGGTGTGGGTCTGTTTAGCGGGCGTGCGGACAGCCTGAGCCCCATGCACCCGGGTGGGTGCCAGTCTTCCAGCCCTACCGTCTGTTGCCAAGAAGGGAGTGTATTATCTTTTGCGGTGTAACAAATGGCCCCAGCGCTTAGCAGCTGAGAGTCATAAATGTTTATTATCTCACAGAGTTTCTGAAGGTCAGTAATCAGGGAGGGGCTTCTCTGGATGGTTCTGGCCTAGGGTCTCTTAGGAGGTGGCACTCAAGCTGGCCGCCAGCGCTGCGGTCACTTAAAGGCTTGACTGGGGCTGGAGGATCCACTTCCAGGCCACGCACGTGTCCGTGGGCCAGAGGCCTCAGTTCCTTGCCACGTGAGCCCCTCCCCCATATGGGAGCTGGATTCACCCCAAGCGAGGGGTGAGAGGAGACAGCGGCCAAGCAGAAGCTGCAGAGTCTTTCACATGATCTTGGGAGTGATGTACATCCCTGTCCCTGGTCACACAGGCCTACGGGAACAGGGAGAGGGGACCTCAACGGTGTGAACACTAGGGGATGAGTAGGGATCATCTTGGAGCCTGGCTCCCACAAGGAGTAACTTATTGAAGTTTTTGTCCACGTTTGGGGAACTCATGAGAGTGGTGAGCTTCTGGAATCAAAACCCTAACAAAAATAAATGCAGATACTATGTATAAAACAGATAACTAATGAGAACCTTCTGTTTAGCACAGGGAACTCTACTCAGTGCTCTGTGGTGACCTAAATGATCAGGAAATCCAAAAAAGAGGGGATATGTGTATATGTATGGCTGATTCACTGTGCTGAACGGTAGAGACTAACACAACATTGTAAAGCAACTATACTCTGATAAATAAACAAACAAACAAATAAATAAATGCAAACGATGCCAGTGGAGAAGGAGAGCTGGGAGGAGGTTGCTGAAGGAGCTCTTGGGTGAGACTAGCGTGGAGAGAGGAGAATGCAGAGCAAGAGTCCTGGCCTGGGAGGGTGGCCTCGGAAGAGCCTCGAGTCGCTCCGAGTCTCCGGGAGCTCAGCTGAAGTGTGTGAGTGCTGTCGTGTACCAGACGCTAGTCTAGTTTTCAGGGCACGGAGGGTGACTAAGGAACGGTCCCGAAGCTTCACTCACAATCTGTAGAAGAAAAGCTTCATCCCACACAGGAACCCAGCTCCTTGGAGCTCAGACCAGCAGAGCCCTACCCGTGGAATAGCCTGTATCCACCTGTGTCCTCCACACTCACCCCAGCCAGCCTCTAAGTGCTGCTGGGGAACGTTACGTTGTTGCACTAGACATTCCTGAGCTTCAGCCTCAGCTGGGTCTCCACCCACTCCCCTGTGTCCAGAAGTCACCTCTTCATTTACCAGCAGTCTGACCATCTCACATGGGCACGGGGCTCTAGCAGCACCCAGCCCACCTGCCTGCCTCCACCTGGGCCCATAGAGGAGGAGGGCTGTCCACCTGAGCCCTGGGTTCTCCCCCCTCCCCATCCTCAGGAGAACCTTGGGAGAAGTAGATCGTTTTAGGGAAGACTTAGCGGATCTTAGTGACGAGCATGAGGAAGTTTAGAGGCGTCCGAGAGCTTTCCTCAGAAAGTTAGATGTGATTGGGAAATCCCTGAGAGCTGACCCACATCAGTGCCAGGGCTGCCTCTAGCCTTGAACCCCAGGGGGCACGCAGAGCCATCCTAGGTGACATTGGTGGGAGCTCCCCTCCCTCAGCCAGGTCTTAGAGCAATGGATTTCCAGGCTAACTGTGGGATTTAAGCCCATGAGGAATGTTTGGGGGGGTGGAGGCATGTGTTTCTAAGGGCCCTGCTGACCTCTGGCTCTCTGGTTCCAGAGTTACCCAGGCACGTTGTATACGTTCCATCGGGAAAGAGCTCCAGGTATACGTTTAGCTGCAAGAATGATCCACTCTCGGCCAGATTTGTGCATTTTTACAAAAGGTCCCTTTTTGAGATTTCTCTTTCTTGTTTCCTTCCTTCCTTAGGTTCTGGAATGAACTTGTTGCGGATCCAGGACAAAGTCTGGTCGCAGGCTTGCCTTGGTGCCTGTGCACCTCATCTAGAAGAGAAGCTCGGCCTGCCGGTGCCGTCATGCTCGGTTGTGGTAGGTTCCCTGCCCAGTGACGCGGCTCACTGGGGAGCTGGCAGCTACTGGGGAAGCTGTGTAGTATACACACACACACACACACACACACACACACACACCCATCCATTTACACACAGGCACACACACATGTGACTTTGCCTAGTACAAGATAAGTATTTGACGTGATTCAGAGCAAAATGTCTGTATCAGTGTCTTGTACTCAGGTGCAATAACTACATCAAAGTAAAAAGCTTCTACACAGCAAAGGAAACGGTCAACAAAGTGAAAAGGCAACCCATCAAATGAGAGAAAATATTTGCAAACTATATATCTGATAAAGGGTTAATATCCAATACATATATAAAGAACTCATACAACTTAACAGCAAAAAACTAAACAATTCAATTAAAAAGCTTTAACCAGGGACTTCCTTGGTGGTGCAGTGGTTAAGAATCCAACTGCCGATGCAGGGAACATGGGTTTGAGCCCTGGTCCCAGAGATCCCACATGCCGCAGAGCAACTAAGGCCGTGCACCACAACTACTGAGCCTGTGCTCTAGAGCCCGCGAGCCACAACTACTGAGCCTGCGTGCCACAACTACTGAAGCCCACACTCCGAGAGCCTGTGCTCTGCAAGAGAAGCCACCACAACGAGAAGCCCATGCACTGCAACAAAGAGTAGCCCCCACTCGCCGCAATTAGAGAAAGCCCATGTGCAGCAACAGAGACCCAATGCAGCCCAAAATAAATAAATAAATAAATTTATTAAAAACAACCAATTAAATTAAATTTATTAAAAAATTAATTAATTAATTAATTAAATTTATTAAAAACAACCAATTAAATTTCTAATTTAACCATCAGTGTGGCACCCACATTCGGAATAGACACTGACTGTCCACGCCCTGGTTTCCCCTAGTTGGCCGGCTAAGTTCTTGGTTGGGCCCTGCACTCGGCCCTTTGGCGGGGAGCATGTGCCCCACAGCCAGAGCAAGCAGAACCCCTGGGTGGTGCAGAGCGTTGGCTGCAAAGGAAGGACAAGGGCCCCTGAGTCCCGGGGAGAGTCACAGAGCTGGGAGGGGTGGGCCACCAGGAGAACCAGGCTATCACGAGTGCCTCACTCCTCACGTGTGGAGTCCCAACCACAGAAGCCCTTTCTGAGATGAACAGTGACCTGCTGAAAACAGCCCTTGCCACCATGAGCAGAATCTCCAAGCCAAATCGTCATCATCCAGAGGGTGCCGTGAGGCCAGCGCACAGAGCTTAAGTTAAGGGTGTCCTGCCCTGTAGAAGCAGACAGTTCAGGACCCAGGCAGGCTGATGCACAGCAGAAAGAAAAAGGAAGGGCTAACAGAAAACAGCCAAGCCTCTGGGACTGGTATTCCACACACGGCTTTTAGTTTCAAGTGAGATGGAGAGCGGTGTTTTGTCCACGGCAACCGGCTTTGTTTGCCTTATGCCAGGAACACATGCCTCCAAGAGGTAGCCCGTGCAGACACCAGCAGCTTGAGGAATGGAAAAGAACTGATGGTGAAAAGTGTATTTTCATTTGTAACTTAGGTACCCACGTGATGGGGGGAAACAAGCAAAATCCATGTTTTCTGTCATCCCTTTTTCTGAAGGTGGTGCCCAAATGGCTTTCTCTCCTTTTCTGCAGGAAAATATTTGGAGATATAGTGTAGCAGATGCTTCCCACCTTGCATCCTCCCAGCCCACTTTTTTGCCAGCTGTTGTGGCTTCACGCAGGTGTCGCCTAGCAGAACCCTGCCTGAGCTGCATCTCATTTGCCTCACTTCTGCCCAGAGCCTTCTGGGACTCCACAGTTGTGCTCTGCCAGCCTGGAGGGTCAGGGAGTTAGCACCCCACGTGTGCCCTTCACTGGTGGGGAGCTACGGAGAGCTGCTCCCTGTTCCATCCCCAGGTGGACAGTCCCCCCATGCATTTCATGCAGCTCCTCAGACGCAGCTCACAGCCATGACCAGCTCCACAGAGGACCCTGGGGTGGGCTTTCCCCCCTTTCCTGTTCCGTTCTTCCCTGTCCCCTTCTCATTTCCTGGGGTTACTTCCCCAAATAAGCCACCTGCACAAGCCCTGACTCAGGCTCTGTTTTCTGAGGCAACAGAGGCCAAGACAGTTATCTCCCAGGAGATGGCTTTATTCTGATGTAAATCCGAAAGTTGGCTGGATGGAGTAAAATGTTCTTCCCAGACACCAGGAAATCCCATCATTTATTTTACACTTTTGGAACCAAGACAGGGAAAGGGGGGGAAATGCTTTCTTTTCATAACCGTGCCCTCTAGAGACGCTAGGTCTGTCCAGAAGTTATCCCTGCCCTCTGATCCCACAGGCGGTCTTGGAGGGGCCCTGAGAGCTGTGGTTCCTGGTGGAAGCCTTTCCTTGCTTTATTTTCTTTAGAACGTTGACCTCTGCACAAATGTGTCCAATGACTCTTAATCTGACTGATAGAGCGTGTGTGCAAGGCATTATCTACTTCTATGAGTTTGCTTAATGATTTCCTCCTGTTATTTCTTTACTTTTAATGCTACATCCATAATTTGGAGCTTACAGAGCAAGTCCACAATGGGAACTGGTCTGTTCTAGTTGCTTTGAATCTCAAAATTAAGTGGGCTTCAAGGCAGTGGGATGACCTCACGTGCGTGGTTGCAGCCCTGTGCTGGGCTCCTCTGGTGTTCTGTGAACAGGAGGGACGTCTCAGGTGTGATGCGACTGTAGGCCCCACCCAGGCCTGTGGCCTTCCTGTGGCCCGAGGTGTGGACAGTTGTGTCGAGCATGTGGGGTTTGCCTCAGCAGAGCGTGCTTGCCTTCTCTCCTCAGGGGGCCATTTCTTCCTACTTCGTCCAGCGCTATGGGTTTCCTCCAGGATGCAAAGTGGTGGCCTTCACTGGGGACAACCCAGGTGAGTACCTCAGGGGATCTCACCCTCCCAGTAGCCCGCCTTGGTCCTTGTGGGACACTGGAGAATGCCAGCCGGCTTCTTGGGGCTTCTTGGGGAAGCCTGTCCGGGGTGGGCCCTCCCTCCCTTGGTGCCTGCCCGCCTGCTGGTCTGAACTCTCACGCCTTGTACCTGCCCCGCCTTGGCTCTGACTCTGCCCACAAGAGCCACTGAGTGCTGCACCTCCAGGTGAAAGAAACCTGATCAGCGATTGAGGAAGACAGTGCCCACCCTCCCTCACCTGCCTTTTCTTTTCTTTTTTTTTTTTTTTTTTTTAGCAACAGCCATTAATTTTTATTAAATTTCTAATTTAAAACAAATATTTACAACATTATCAGTTTGGGAAAAGACAAACAGGAAAAATGAAGAAAAGTGATGAAAAGGCAAATTCAAGGACAGAATAAATACAGCCTATTTACACGCCTGCCTGGCCCTGGTGGCTGCTGCCAGAGTGCCAGACCCTCAGCCTCAGAATTAGCAGCAGCTCAAAACCTCCTCCAGTTTCAACACGTCCAAGGGTGGGATTTTGCTCACCTGCCTTTGCTGTTCCAAGCTAAACATCTCAGTTCCCCCACCCCTTCCTCTGGGACCCAGCTTTGAGTCTCTGCCCCATCACTTGACCTATAGGTACGACTTCGTCCAAGCCCCTTGTCTCCTCTTCCTCCTTTTCTTCTCCTCTGGGGGTTCCTGAGGCCCCCCCCCCGGAGGGGCTGACAGATCTCTAAAGAAAGGCCAAGTGGCCACAATAAGTACCACCAGACTGCTGCCCCTCACCCCACCTCTGCAGCCCTTTTCCTAATGGGCCACCAAATCAGGGTTGCTGGATAGAGTAAATACAAATACAGGACACCCAGTTAAACTTGAATTCAGAGGAAGGACAAATGATGAGGTAGGATGAGTATGTCCCAGGCAATGTTTGAATTTCAGATGACAAATGATTTTTCAGTGTAAGTGTGTCCCAAATATTGTTTCTCTGAACTTGAAATGTGACTGAGCGTCTTATATTTTATCTGGCAACTCTACCCCAGGTTGCCTTCCTAAGCAACCATTCCTTCTCTAAGGAAGTGAGTCTCAGGTACATATGGAAGGGTGTGGTGGAGGCCGGGGTCTGACTTCAGCCCTTCTCCTGGCTTCCACACCCGTGAGCCTCCCTGTGCTTACCTCCTACGGGTTGTATAGATGAGGATGTGGACAGCAAAAATAAAATAAAAAGAGAGAGGCACACGCATCTAGGAGTTGAGCTGTGTGCCTGGAAATGGGCTGAAGGTCTTGTTAAAATTCATTCATCATCATCATCATGATTTTATGTGCCGTATTTTCTGCAGTATCTATGTGTATTTTTGTGCCCGGGAAAAGACATTTAAGTCACCGTTACTCCTGTTTCTGCCACCACTATGAGTAACACTCGTGGTGCTCCTAGGTCTGCTTTAGGCCTGTCTGCTTTGGAGCTGAGGGCACAGCGAGGATGTCCCCGCCACCCCTGTGGTTGCATCCGGGTCCTGGCTGTGCCCCCTCCCTTCTGGGGTGGCCTCCACCCTGGCATCTGCAGGGAACCCCCAGGAGCCAGACGAGGGCCTCCCCGTCCCTGCACAGATTCTGTAGAACTTCACACGGAGCCCTGTTGTCAAGGCACAAACCCAAACTCAGAGCAGGTTTTGGAGAAGGGAGCCTCACGTTCCTGGTCTGAGGTGAGGTGAGACAGAGGCTGGTAGACAGTGGCCAGACTCCTGCAGGAGCAAGGCTTGAAGCCTGTCGCTCTGTCCCCTGGGCGCCTGATTTGAGAGGAAGCTCCGGCCTGTGGTGGGCATGTTCTGGTGCCCTGGCTCCTGGAGGGTGCCAGGCCCCAGTTCCTCTCTGCCCTAAAAGCTGAGTCACCCTCAGAAAGGAACAGATGGTGCACAAGCACCGATTCAGGACAGTTCTATGCTTTGTGGGCCACGTTTGTTTGCCTTTCAAAATGAAAGTAACTTCATCAGGTCTCGTTAGAAACAAATGCATTGTTTTTTTATATTGGAGCATTGTTGATATACAATGTGGTGTGTCCAGCAAAGTGATTTAGTTATACATATATCTATTCTTTTCCAGATGGTTTTCTCATATAGGTTATTACAGAGTACTGAGTAGAGTTCTCTGTGCTAGACAGTAGGTCCTTGTTGATTGTTTTATATATATTAGTGTGTATATGTTAATCCCAACCTCCCAGTATTTCCCTCCCCCCTGCCCCCACCTTTCCCCTTTGGTAACCGTAAGTTTGTTTCCTAAGTTTCTGAGTCTGGTTAGAAAAATGTATATTCTTACACCTACTCTGTCAACTGGAAGAATGTCAGGGAGAATAATGGGCCTGCTTTTGAACCACAGAAGCATGAGCTTCTGGCATGTTGCAGAGGGAACAACAAAGAAGCAGCTTCCTAAACCGTCCTTCTGGACTGCGGTTTCAGGCTGAATGTTGGAGATACCAGGCAGGTAGCCCTCAGCCGTTCCCTCCCTAAATCTGACCTTCACTTTGCTGCTGTCTTAAGTAATGCATTAGTCTTATGCTTCTTTTTCTTATACACAAGGGATACCTCTTCATTGCAGAAAAAAATTTTAAGTACCGACAAACCAAAGGAAGGATGTAAAAAAAAAATCATCCGTAATCTCTTAACCCAGAGATAACCACAGTTAAATTTTTTTTTTTTTTGTGGTCCGCGGGCCTCTCACCGCCGTGGCCTCCCCCATTGCGGAGCACAGGCTCCGGACGCGCAGACCCAGCGGCCATGTCTCACGGGTCCAGCCGCTCCGCGGCATGTGGGATCCTCCCGGGCCGGGGCATGAACCCGCGTCCCCTGCATCGGCAGGCGGACTCTCAACCACTGCGCCACCAGGGAAGCCCCACAGTTAAAATTTTGAGGACTGTCCTTCCAACCTTCTTTTCCTATGCCCATAAATAAACAGTTTATTTTAACCAACCAAGGCAATATTTTTGTGCAACATCATTAGTGGTTGTTTAGGTTTCCATCGTCCTGGCATTTACTTTGCCAACGTCCCTCAGATGGAGCTGGGAGATGGAGGTAGGCGTGGCTTCTACCGTTTAGGCCATGCAAACATTATCTTGTCCGTTGTCCCTATAGCAGCAGTCTCCAACCCTTTTGGCACCAGGGACCAGTTTCATGGAAGACAGTTTTTCCACGGACGGTGTGGGGCGGGGGGGGTTGGATCAGGCGGTAACGCGAGCGATGGGGAGCGGCAGATGAAGCTCCACTCGCTCGCCCGCCCGCCACTCACCTCCTGCTGTGCGGACCGGTAGGGGGTTGGGGACCCCTGCGGCCTATAGGATAAGCTCTCAGAGGTAGGATTCCTGAATCCAGGGCTCTGGCACTCTGCTGATCGTACCTCAGCAGCAGTGTTTGAGTACACCTGTTCCTGCCCACATTTCTTCTTCATTCATTCATTCACTCAACGTTTAAGGCCTGCTGCTACCTGGCAGACCTTTCAGTTCCAGGGTGTATCAGTGAGGAAGGCAGATAAACATCACGGTCATGGACCTCACATAAAGGGGACAGTCAACATTACCTTGCCCCTTTCCATACCACCGAGGTGGGGGAAAGCCTCTCACTCCGGCCTCGCCTTTGTCTTTCTCCGCCGTGTGTATCCTGGTGTCTTGACTTGGCCCCCTTGGTCCTCTGCACTCCTGGGAGTGCCTAACAGTGGGTGGGGAGTTTGGACCCCTTTAGATGAGGTTTCTGAGTCCAAATCAGAGGCCCTGACCACAGAGGCTCCACCCTGTAGCCCTTGGGGCGTCCTGAGCCCTTGCCTCACCCTGTTCCTGCATCTCCCTTAGCTTGTGGACTGGGGTGGGAGATGGGGGCTGCACTCACATCTGGCGGGGTGGGGGGGTGACTGGTTTGCTTTGTGGCTCTCATGTGACCTCCTGCTAACCACAGGCTCCCCTCCCATTCTCAGCGTCGCTGGCAGGCATGAGGCTGGAGGAAGGTGACATTGCGGTAAGGTGACCACTCCCTCCCTCAGGCAGGGTCAGCTTTCTGCCCCAGGGGACGAGGGTGCTGGGCCTCAGCAGCATCTTTGCTGCCTATCAGAGGGACTTCCAGGGTCAAAAGGCAGCTGAGGGAGAGGATAGGGAGACCCAGGCCCCAGGACCTGCCCACAGGTCCTCTCTTAGAAGGTCAGTTGCCTTTGCTGAGCAGACAGGTCCCCTGCCTGCCTTGACAGTGGCCGGTTGTGGTGAGCACAGTGGCAGAAGGGTCAGACCTCGGGCTAGAGGACTGTGAGCTCCCTAAGCGATGACGACATAACCCAGACCCTTCTGCTTCTAGTGGGAAACCCGTTGTCACCCAAACCACGAGTTAGAGGTAGTTGTAGTAAGTTCTAGAGAATCTGCCCGCAGGATCCATGGGAGCCTGAATCTGGGGAGCTGACTTTGGACTTGGTATGGGAGGGTCAGCAGAGGTTTCTCTGAGGAGGTGGCGTTTAATCCGAAGTCTGCAGCCTGAGGAGTGAAGCGATGGGGGTCAGGGCGCGTGGAGCTGGCGAGACGGAGCCGCTTCACCTCTGCCCGTCTGTCTGCAGGTCAGCCTGGGCACCAGCGACACCCTGTTTCTCTGGCTTCAGGAGCCCACGCCCACCCTGGAAGGCCACATCTTCTGCAACCCGGTTGACCCCCAGCACTACATGGCGCTCCTGTGGTAGGTTGGGTGGGGCGGAGGAGGTGCGGGCAGGTCTGGCACCATGTGGAGCCCCCCAGGTCGTTCCACTCACTGCGCAGGCTCTGGGGGCAGCTGAGACCCCAGGGACTCACTGGGTCTTGCTGAGAACAGAGCTGGGTGGGGAAGCACCCAGGACCTGAAGTCTCTCCCAAACCCAGATACAGATCCCATCCCCAACACCTGTATCCTGTGTGGCCTGAGGCAGACCCCGTAGCATATCTGAGCCACACTTTGCTCATAAAATGCGGAGAATAAGAGGTTTACTTCATAGTGTTGTTACACTATGTCTGGCACATGGTGGACCTTCAACCAATGGTAGCAAGGACATCCTGCTTCCTGACAGTTCTCATGGAAGGGGTCTGTTCTGCACCCTCCAAACAGGCATTTGGGGACCTGCTGGAAGCTACTAAGGGAGAGTTTTTGGCCTTGAAATTCCAAGAACCACTGGAGAATATGTAGGTCTAGTAAATCTGGCCAGCCCTGCCCCTTGTCTAGGTGGTACAACGTGCTGAAACCACAGCTGTGTCTCTCCCTGGGGCTTCTTTGTGGCAACCTCCCCTGTAAACAGAGCCCACGACAAGTGCATTTCCTGGTGACTCCCAGGAACATGCGCTGGGTCTGATACCTGAGGAGGAACCTCAGATCCCTGCTGTGCACTGGCTGGGGTTGTGGTCCAGCCTGACCTACAGCCCCTCTACCTGGGACTCTTCACCAAAGCCCGTGGGTCCAGTCAGCAAGCCCCAGGTCCCTCCCTCAGGGTTGTGTGCACTTCTGCAGCTTTAAAAACGGCTCCCTCATGAGAGAGAAGATCCGCGATGAGTTGGCTTCCAGTTCCTGGAGCGAGTTCTCTAAGGCGCTGCAGTCCACAGAGATGGGGAACAGCGGAAACCTGGGTAGGCTGTTTCGGGATGCCTGGGTCTGTGAAGGGGCAGCAGCTGCTGCGGGGAGGGGCAGGGCCAGGGAGAAGCCAAGGGGAGCCCTGACTGTCTGCACTTCTGCTCCATGGCCCTTAAAACTAGCGTGAGACCCCATGATCTGAGTGAGGTGGGGAGTGGCAGATCAGGCCAGAGCTGCATCTTCTGTGCCCCTCGAAGCCCCTGGTGACAGCATCAGAGATGGCAGCCACAGTGCCTACTCTGCCCTGGTGCATGCCCACATGCAGCTTTCTGCCCCAGACACGAGGTCTTGTTGGGAAAAGTGCCCGGCATTGGGGCAGGCCTTTTGAGCAGGGAGGGGATGTGCCTCCCTTGGTCAAACCCATGCTGGTATTTTAGGGTTAGTTGGACAGCTAGCTGTCTCCTGGCCTGGGCGGCCACATGAGAGCTGGAAGAGCTGTCTCCACGAAAAGCTAGCTTAGGCCTTTCATTTGCCCTCCGTCCTGCTGGAGAGAAGGACCTGAGAATATTCACAGGTCTCCAGGGGATAGGGGGTCCCGGGGAACAGGGATATAGGGTCATTTCACCCTGCTTTTTTCTAAGGCTATTGAGAAGCTGATATTTTGTTTTTGACCACTGACAACTAATCTCTTCCTGGTCTTGTTTCAGGTTTTTATTTTGATGTAATGGAGATCACCCCTGAAATTATTGGGCGTCATAGGTTTAGTGCAGAAAACCATGAGGTACGTGTGTTATTAGTATTGGAGCTACAGTGGCTCCATTTTTGACTATTTAACAAATGCCTATCAAATTATGCTAGTTTTAGGGACCTCATTCATTTACTCAGCCATTGATAAAACAAGTATTTAACATTTTTTTCTTTAAATTGAAATATTGTGGATTTACAATATTGTGTTAGCTTCAGATGTACAGCAAAATGATTCAGTTCTTTTTCAGATTATATTCCATCATAAATTATTACAAGATATTGAATATAATTCCCTGTGCTGCACTGTAAATCCTTGTTGCTTATCTATTTTATGTATAGTAAGTAGTTTGTATCTAATCCCATACTCTTAATTTGCCACCACCCTCCCCCACCAGTAACCATTAGTTTGTTTTCTACGTCTGCAAGTCTGTTTCTGTTTTGTATATAGATTCATTTGTATTTTTAGATTCCTCATATAAATGATATCATATGATATTTATCTTTCTCTGACTTACTTCACTAAGTATACCACTCTCTAGGTCCATCCATGTTGCTGCAAATGGCAACATTTCATTCTTTTTTATGGCTAATACTCCGTTGTATAGGGACCTACCTGGGTCCAGTGGTTAAGACTCTCGGTTTCCAATGCAGTTGTGCATGGGTTCGATCCTTAGTTGGGGAATAAGATCCCATATGCCGTGTGGCGTGGCCAAAAGATATTTTAAAAAATATATATTCTGTTGCATATATACAATATCTTCTTAAGCCAGTCATCTGCTGATGGGCACTTGGGTTGTTTCCATGTCTTGGCTATTGTAAATAATGCTGCTGTGAACGTTGGGGCTTCACGTATTTTTTCCAATTAGAGTTTTCCCTGATATATGCCCAGGAGTGGGATTGCTGGATCATATGGTAGCTCTAAGGACCCTCCATACTGTTCTTCATAGTGGCTGCACCAATTTACATTCCCAGCAACAGTAGGAGGATTCCCTTTTCTCCACACCCTCTCTAGCATTTATTATTTGTTGACTTTTTGATGATGGCCATTCTGACTGGTGTGATAATTAGTGATGTTGAGCATCTTTTCATGTGTCTTTGGCCATTTGTATGTATTCTTTGGAAAAATGCCTACTTAGGTCTTCTACACATTTTTTGATTGGGTGTTTTTTCAATATTGAGTTGTATGAGCTGTTTGTATATTTTGGCTATTAACCTCTTGTCAGTCTCATCATCTGTAAATATTTTCTGCCAGTCCACAGGTTGTCTTTTCGTTTTGTTGACGGTTTTCTGTGCTGTGCAAAAGCTTTTAAGTTTGATTAGATCCCCTTTGTTTATTTTTGCTTTTATTTCTTTTGCTTTGGGAGACCGAGCTGAGAAAACATTGGTATGATTTATGTCAGAGAATATTTTGCCTATGTTCTCTTCTAGGAGTTTTATGGTGTCATGTCTTATATTTAGGTCTGTAAGCCATTTTGAGTTTATTTTTGTGTATGGTGTGAGGCAGTGTTCTAACTTCATTGATTTACATATGGCTGTCTAGCTTTCCCAACACCACTTGTTGAAGAGACTATCTTTTCTCCATTGTATATTCTTGCCTCATTTGTCATGGATTAATTTACTGTAGGTGAGTGGGTTTATTTCTGGGCTCGCTATTCTGTTGCATTGATCTATATGTCTGTTTTTGTGCCAATACCATGCTCTTTTACTGTAGCTTTGTAGTATAGTCTGAAGTCCGGAAGGGTTATGCTTCCAGCCTTGTTCTTTTTCCTCAAAATTGCTTTGGCAATTTTGGGTGTTTTGTGGTTCCATATAAATTTTAAGACTGTTCTAGTTTTGTGAAAAGATGTCATGGGTATTTTGATAGGGATTGCATTGAATCTGTAGATTGCTTTGGGTAGTATGGCCATTTCAACAATATTAATTCTGCCAATCCAAAAGCATGGGATATCTTTCCATTTCTTTGAATCATCTTCGGTTTCCTTTAGTTTTATAGTTCTCAGCATATAGGTCTTTAAGCTCCTTGGTTAATTTATTCCTAGGTTCTATTTTTTATGCCATTTTAAATGGGATTGTTTGTTTACTTTCTCTTTCTGATATTTCGTTATTAGTGTAGCAGATTTCTATGTATTAATCTTGTATCCTGGGACTTCCCTGGTGGTCCAGTGGCTAAGACTCCTCGCTCCCAATGAAGGGGGCCCAGGTTTGACCCCTGGTCAGAGAACTAGATTCCACATGCCGCAACTAAAGATCCTGCACGCAGCAATGAAGATCCTGTGTGCTGCCAAAAAAAACCCCCCAAAACAAACAAACTTGTATCCTGCTACCATGCTGAATTCATTAGTTCTAACAGTTTTTTTTTTTTTTTTTTTTTTTGCTTTTTTTTTTTGCGGTACGCGGGCCTCTCACTGTTGTGGCCTCTTCCGTTGCGGAGCACAGGCTCCGGACGTGCAGGCTCGGCGGCCATGGCTCACGGGCCCAGCCGCTCCGCGGCATGTGGGATCTTCCCAGACCGGGGCACGAACCGGTGTCCCCTGCATCGGCAGGCAGACTTTCAACCACTGTGCCACCAGGGAAGCCCATAGTTCTAATAGTTTTTGTGTGGAGACTTCAGGGTTCTCTATATAAATTATCATGTCATCTGCAAATAGTGACAGTTTTACCTCTTCCCTCCAGTTTTATTTCTTTTTCTTGTCTGATTGCTGTGGCTAGGACTTCCAATATTATGCTGAATAGAAGTAGTGAGAGTGGGCATCCTTATCTTGTTCCTGAATTTAGTGGGAAGGCTTTCACCTTTTCACTGTTGAGTATTATGTTGACTGTGGGTTTGTCATAATAAAACAATACTTTTGATGTGCTAGGGCGCACTCTAAATGCTGGGGCATCAGCAAGATATAAGACAGACGCTGTACTTTCTCACAACGAGGAGTGTGGAACACCTAAGTGTTCTCCCTGAGCTAACGTGTGCTCCCGCTGACTGTCATTAAGCATCTGGGAGCCTGTTTCCTTGGCGAGCCTTATCCTACGCCTCCCATCGCCAGATGATGAATTTCCTCCTGATTGAAAGAGCCTCTGGCACAGGAGACACTAACATTTGCTGACGTTTATTGAGCACAGTTTAGTTCCAGGCACTATGTATGTGGGTTTCTTTATCTTCCTCATTTACCTCTCAGAGCAACTCTGTGAATTAGGTATTTTCATCCCCTTTACAGATGGAGAAACTGAATATCTCACCCAAGGCACCAGGGCCTAGGTGGTGGAGGTGGTCAAACCCAGTCCTTTCTGGCCCTAAAGCCGCTATTTTATTTGCCCTCCACCACGCAACCTTTCCCAGGAGGGATTTGGTTGATACTTGCTGCTTGGAATTGACTTTTCTGTGAGATGGTTACCAGAGTCATCACCACATTTTGGATTGGACCTGAGAGACTTTTCTGACCCTAAAAGGTGTCTGGGGAATTTCAGTAAGTCACTCTGTCTACTCAGTGTAACAGAGTTGGTGTTGGATTATATGCCGATGATGGTATTACGTATTGTATTGTAGATGGAAAGCTTTGTCTAAAGTATAGGGAGTTCATCTCAGTCTTCTGGTGGGGGTCAGTTTGGTTTCTGTTGCTCGTAGAAAGAAGACATGCCTGTTCTCTTTTGTGTAAATCTGTCTGGGTTTATCAAGAAGGGAGTTTTCTTCGTTCGTTTCTTCAATCAACGGATATGTATGATTGGTGCAAACAAGACAAACAGGGTCCCTGCTCCACGGAGCCCAGTGTCTAGGAGGATGTAAACAGGTGAACGAACACACACACGATTACGGTGTGTGATGTGGCTCAGACGGGAAGGAACCAAGCGACGTAGGGGAAAGCAGGGCATGTGCCAGGGACTTGCCTTGGATAGGGTGATCAGGTGGGCCTCCCTGAGGAGGTGGCCTTTAGGTGCAGACTTGAAGGATGAGAGGGATCCCACATGGGAAGCTTGGGCGGAGTCCTGGCAGAGGGAGAAGCTTAGGAACTGAAAGCAGGTGAGTTGGGTTGGAGCAGTTCCTGAGGGAGGGAGCGGTGGCATCAGTCACTGGTCTCAGGGTCTGGGGAGCAGGGTGAGGCTGGAGTTGGTGCCATTCAGCTTTAGCTGGAAGGGCAAAGGGCGTGCCACAGTGGTGGGTTCTCAGCACAAGCTCTCCCTTCATGAGCATCAGCTACATTGACCAGGCTCTGCTGTCTGCTTTTTAACAACCCTGAAACGTAGGTGCTCCCATTACCTCAGTTCTGTTAACAAAGAAAATGAGAGACTCAAGAGGGAGGAGGTATGGGGATATATGTATATGTATAGCTGATTCGCTTTGTTATAAAGCAGAAACTGACACACCACTGGAAACAATTATAGTCCAATAAAGGTGTTAAACAAAAAAGAAAGAAAATGAGGCTCAATAAGATTTACATGAACTTATTCAAGGTCGTAGAGCTGAATGGCAGGGGCAGAACTGGAACCCTCGGCAGCCTGAAACTGAGCTCTCCCATCCTCTGACTCCCCAAAGTGATACACGCGTGAGGCCGTGAGCACGTGTGTGTGCGTGCGAGTGTGTGACAAACAAGTTAGTGGTTCAAGAGCACAGCTATGGGTGAGCTCCAGTGGAGGCCTGAGTCATGAGCTCTGAATGTGGGCTACTGTTAAAAAGACACCACACACACACATACACCACATACATACGCACCACACACATACACACACACACACACACACACACACACACACACACAGTGAGTGGACAATGAGAGTTCTTCATTCTGCCCACTTTCTCCTGGAATCAGGTCTCAGCATTCCCCTGGGACGTGGAGATTCGAGCACTGATCGAAGGACAGTTCATGGCCAAGAAGATCCATGCCGAGGGCCTGGGCTATCGAGTCAGTAAGTGAGCTGCTGGCGGGCTGTGTGCTGGGGTGGGTGCTAAGGGTTCTGCTCCTACCCTGAGGTGCTTGAGGCCCTTCCTGGGCTTCAGGCCAGGCCTAGTGGACACTGTCTGTTAAGGCTCCATTACACGGGCCCTGTTTGCGCAGGAGGGACGTGGAGCCTGGCTCCTGGTGGTGGGGTGAGAAAGCGATCAACTGGCACTGTGGACAGGCATAGACTAGGGGGCAGGTTGTTCCTGCATCTCTGCTGCGTCCCCAGGAGCCTCACCTCCTCGGCCAGGAGCTATAGGACTTGGGAGATCTTTCTGTAACCCTACACTCCAACCTGCAGACTAAATGTCCTAAGCTCTGGATCCCGAGGACACGGGCAACGCAGGTGGGAAAGGTCTGGGCTGGGGCCATCACTGGACCTTCACCTTATAGCCTGGGCAGGCCCCATCTGCCTGTGGGGCACAGCTCTGGACATTTCAGCTTCAACAGGGAAGAGAGGGGAGGTAGAACCACTATCAGAACTGAGAGCCCTGCAATGGAGAGGGCAGAACCAGGGCCAGGGGAGGCCCATGGGGAAGGAAGGGACTTCTAAGAACTTGAGCTATGGAGTGTGGGCAGCTTTAGGAGGCCAGCGAGTTCCCCTTTTTGATGGCGCTGCAGTGGTCTGGCAGGGGGCGAGGGGGGCGTCTGAAGGAGGTTGGACCCGCCGACCAGAGAGTCCACGTTTCCAGGATGTATTGTCCCTCTGGGCCAGCCGTGGTCAAGAGAAGGTAGAAAACCCCTGGATCCTCTTAGCTTGAAGGCCTCCTCATGATACTTTTAAGGACAATCCTATGTAGTATATGTTTTATGCCTTTGAACCAAATAAGTAAAAGGGTACTTCAAAAATAAGCACTAGGTAAACCTTTTTGAAAACCTGTTAGGCAGCATCTACTAAAGCTGCATACACGTCCACCCAGCAGCTTCACTTCCCGGTGGATGCGAGACAGAGATGTGGACATGTGTTCACTAAAGACGTGCAGGAGGACACTGCCGGTGGCCCTGTGCTTAGCACCCCATGCTGGAAACAACACAGTGCCCATCGATGGTGAGATAGATGCCTCGTGGGGTGTTCAGGCGACATGATCCTACACAGAAATGAAAATGAACCAGCCTTAGCCACGTGCAACAAAATGGATGAATCTCACAAATGAAAACGCTGAGCAAAAGACCCAAACCCAAAAGTACGCGTGGCAGGTTCCGTGGACGTCAGATTCCAAAGCAGACAAAACCATCTGCTGTTGTTGGAAGTCTGGATCGTTAGTAGTTACCTTTCGGGGGGCATGGAGGGCCTCTGGGGTGCTGGTGAGGCTCTGTTTCCTAGGTTACACAGGTGTGTTTAGTTGTGAAAATGTGTCAAGCTGTCAGCTTATGGTATGTATGTACATTTGTTAGGATGTATGTTTTAGTTCAACAGAGTTTTTTTTTTTTTTTTTTTTTTTTTTGCGTTATGTGGGCCTCTCACTGTCGTGGCCTCTCTCGTTGCGGAGCACAGGCTCCGGACATGCTGGCTCAGCGGCCATGGCTTATGGGCCTAGCCGCTCTGCGGCATGTGGGATCTTCCTGGACCAGGGCACGAACCCGTGTCCCCTGCATCGGCAGGTGGACTCTCAACCACTGCGCCACCAGGGAAGCCCAACAACAGAGTTTTTTAAATAGAATGAACGTTATAAACAGTCCCACTCCTCTCCATCCCCCTACCCAGAGTGTAAAAAGAAATTCCCCCAAGGTCTCCAAAGGCTTCCAAGGTCCCTGAGAAGTGAGCCCAGGTGAGCAGGGCAGAGGTGGTGCTGAGGTGGGCGTGAATGACTGGCACGAAGGGTTTTCCGGTCGTCAGGAGGGGGCACTTTGGGCGGCTGGGGGGCTGTCTCCACCGGCCCAGTGTGAGGGGAGAGGCAGTGAGGGCGGAGGGGCCCTCCTGGGCTCCAGGGAGCTAGTGTGCCTCTGAAGCGATTCTTGTGCAAAATAGCATAAGGTTACTTATCCTCTTAGCAAGCTTAAGGGCCGAATCAAACCTGTCCTGCCAGCTCTGCTGGGTTCCTCTCAAACAAGATCACATGAATGAATGCGCTTGAACCTAAAAGGGCAAAAGGGCTGCACGAACTGTAGGCATCGTGCTCCCAGTGGCTGCATGGCTTGTGGCATCGTGGGATCTTTTTTTTAAAAATAAGTTTATTTATTTATTTTTAGCTGTGTTGGGTCTTCATTGCTGCGCGCGGGCTTTCTCTAGTTGTGGTGAGCGGGGGCTATTCTTCGTTGCAGTGCACAAGCTTCTTATTGCGGTGGCTTCTCGTTGCGGAGCACGGGCTCTAGGTGCACGGTCTTCAGTAGTTGTGGCACGTGGGCTCAGTAGTTGTGGCTCGTGGGCTCTAGAGAGCAGGCTCAGTAGTTGTGGCTCACAGGCTTAGTTGCTCCACGGCATGTGGGATCTTCCTGGACCAGGGTTCGAATCTGTGTCCCCTGCATTGGCAGGCGGATTCTTAACCACTGTGCCACCAGGGAAGTCTGGGATCACGGGATCTTAGTTCCCCGACCAGGGATTGAACCCTGGGTCCTGTCAGTGAAAGCGTGGAGTCCTTACCACTGGACCGCTGGGGAATTCCCTAGAGTTTCATTCCTGAACTGTCATAATCTTGTTTTAATAACATCTAAGAAGAATAAAAAAACGTTTGAAGTAAGACTGATGATCATGATAATAATCGCTGCCAACATTTATTGAGCACGTACTGTGTGCCCAGCCTGGTCCCTAAGCACATTATGTTTATTAACAACAAAGTCTCTGGGGTGGGTACCAGTATTACTCCTGCTTCACAAAGTAGGAGACCAAGACTCAGAGTGTTACATCACCTGCTCAGAGCTTCTGAACCAAGCCAGTCTGGTTCCAGACTCTGGGTTCTGAACCACGGGGTGACCTCTGCTTTCTTTAAGGAATGATCACTTTCTTGATGTTTGGACACTGTGAAACATATGCACCCAGCTGGGCGGGGCTAAAGCCATCGTCCCTTTTGAGCTTATATTTCGATGTATATTTCATTTTGTTTAGGTTGACTTATAAGAGCAGAAAAACCTTATAATAGCAAGTTTGGAAAATAAAGGAAAGAAAACTACCTATAATCCCATCCCCTCACCCCAACCACTCCTGCCATCTAGGACCGTTTTCTTCCAGTCTCCATTATGAGTTTATTTTTTATAAAGCCAGGGCCCTATTCCCTTTGTACCTACGAAGAGGACATATAGGGATTCCCTGGTGGCGCAGTGGTTGAGAGTCCGCCTGCCGATGCAGGGGGCACGGGTTCGTGCCCCGGTCCGGGAAGATCCCACATGCTGCGGAGCGGCTAGGCCCGTGAGCCATGGCCGTTGAGCCTGCGCGTCCGGAGCCTGTGCTCTGCAACAGGAGAGGCCACAACAGTGAGAGGCCCACGTACCGCAAAAATAAATAAATAAAAAATTTTAAAAAAAGAGGACATATAAACCTAAAAGTGTGTCAAAGTCTTCATGGTGCTTTACATCACACCCAGCTGACTTTTCTTGCAGTCGTGAATGAAGCGTGTTTTGATTTTCCAACATGGAATCACACTGGAACATCTTCCCATGTCCTGGATTGTCTCCTTAGCCGCTGACATTCCTTCCCCTTTTCCCAGCCCAGGTACTCTCTCTTTTTTAAAATAATTAATTAATTAATT
This sequence comes from Stenella coeruleoalba, assembly GCF_951394435.1. Lineage (NCBI taxonomy): Eukaryota > Metazoa > Chordata > Mammalia > Artiodactyla > Delphinidae > Stenella > Stenella coeruleoalba. The sequence goes on from NC_137156.1 coordinate 57,444,268, forward strand.
AATTAATTTTTGTCTGCGTTGGGTCTTTGTTGCTGCGTGCAGGCTTTCTCTAGTTGGCGGCGAGCGGGGGTTATTCTTTGTTGCGGTGCATGGGCTTCTCATTGCGGTGGCTTCTCTTGTTGCAGAGCACAGGCTCTAGGCACGTGGGCTTCAGTAGTTGTGGCTCACAGGCATTAGCATGCAGGCTTAGTAGTTGTGGCCCACGGGCTTAGTTGCTCCGCAGCATGTGGGATCTTCCTGGACCAGGGCTTGAACCCGCGTCCCCTGCATTGGAAAGTGGATTCTTAAACACTGCACCACCAGCGAAGTCCCCAGGTACTTTTTTTTTTTTTTTTTTTTTTTGTGGTATGCGGGCCTCTCACTCTTGTGGCCTCTCCCACTGCGGAGCACAGGCTCCAGACACGCAGGCTCAGCGGCCATGGCTCACGGGCCCAGCCGCTCCGCAGCATGCGGGATCTTCCCAGACCGGGGCACGAACCCGTGTCCCCTGCATCGGCAGGGGGACTCTCAACCACTGCGCCACCAGGGAAGCCCCCCAGGTACTCTCTTAATGGCTGAGGGTGAAGATGCTGGAGGCTGAGAGGTGGCAGCAGAGCCTCATAACATTTGTTTTTAAATACCTGCATAATAAATGAATACCTCTTCATTGTAAAAGAGTCCTGTGACACAGGAATATGGGGATCTAAGCGCTATGAGATTACAGAGCGCTCTGTTTTTCTGCCCTGCCCCCGGCTTCTGCATCACCCCCTACATGGTCCATGGGGGAGAGGTGGGGCGAGGAGGACTAGCTCTGCCTTTGGGATGCCCCTCCCACACTGACACTACCTAATGCTTGGCCGGTTTTTCTGTCCTGGCAAAGTTTATGTGCCTCTGGAGGATCACTGTGCCATCTATCTTGTACTGCAGGTACAGCAAGTTAGCGCTTAAGGGCTCATCTCATTCTAGGATTTAATTTATTTATACTTCTTCGCATTTACAACTTTTTTTTTTTGGCTGCGTGGCATGCGGGATCCCCAATTGACCAGGGATCGAACATGTGCCCCCTATAGTGGAAGCGCAGAGTCTTAACCACTGGACCGCCAGGGAAGTCCCTGCATTTACAACTTTTTGATAGCATTAAATAAAAATATGTTTTTGTTTGTTTATTCAGCATTCTCTCCTTAGGACAGCACAGGGGATGTTCTTTCTTGACCATCTCCATTTTAACCCAAAGTGGAACTATATGTCTTTTACTAGACTGTGGTTTATTATTTTTTATTGTGAAAAGTATGCATACAGTAGAATATATGCTTCATACAGCTAATTGTGAAACATATTAATAAATCAAACACCTTTCACAGAGCACTCTGGTTAAGAAATAGCACATTGGGCTTCCCTGGTGGCGCAGTGGTTGAGAGTCCACCTGGCGATGCAGGGGACACGGGTTCGTGCCCCGGTCCGGGAAGATCCCACATGCCACAGAGCGGCTGGGCCCGTGAGCCATGGCCGCTGAGTCTGCGCGTCTGGAGCCTGTGCTCTGCAACGGGAGAGGCCACAACAGTGAGAGGCCCGCGTACCGCAAAAAAAAAAAAAAAAAAAAAAAAGAAATAGAACATTGCCAGAACCTTAGAACCCGTCCTGTGTACCCTCTTCAGTTGCATGCCCAAGAGGTGGATGAGGAAGCAGCCTCACGAGCAAATTTCATGTTGGACGTGCGTGGACAGAACCAGCTTTAGATCTCCCACGCAGTCCTGTGTGATAAGCAAGAGGCATTGGCCTGACACTAGCTCTTTGTGGTAGAAGAACTCTGGAAAGCAGCCTTTTCTGCCTTGGGGGAATTGTCACAGCCGTTTTTTGTTTTTTGTTTTCTTTTTCCTTACAGTGCCTAAGACAAAGATTTTGGCCACCGGAGGAGCATCTCACAACAGAGACATCTTGCAGGTAAGTGCCGGTAGCAAGCCCTGAGCTAGGGCCTCTTCCACGTCTAATACTTCTAAGAGCCAGACACTCAGCAGTAACACTGCCTCTGTTCCCGCTCCTGCAGGGATGGGGAGCTTACAGCTCATTCTTTCCCAGGAAGCCAGCTCTTTACAGCGCACGTGGCAAGCAGATTCTATCTTACGCTCAAGTGAAAACCACTGCCCTGTACCACTCCACTCTCTGATACCAGCACTGGCCTCTGGAGTCACACAGAAAGTGCCTGTCCTTCATGGCAAACCTTCTGACATCTAATGCCAATGTTCTTGTCTTCCTCAAGGTTTCCCCCTTCCAATTTAAACACCTCTGATTTTCCCAGCCATTCCTCTTATAATACAGTTGCCAGAATTTGTCAACTGTCTTTCTGGCCCTTCATTATGCTAGACATATATGACCCAAAGTAGAATCAACCTGCAGATATCTGACCATCAAGCTGTTAGCCCCAAATCATGGGGCTGTTAGTGTCTTATTGGGACACTGAGAATTTTAGGGTATAGCCCGAGGCTGCCTTAGCTGTTGGAGTAACTGAATCGATTGTTGACTTGTACAGTAGTATACCTGTCTTAGGTAAGATTCTCTAGAAGCAGAGCCTGCAACGGAAATTATTCTATGAGTGATTTGTTGGGAGAGTGCTCCCAGGAGAAAGGGAGTGAGGGATCCAGGTAGGGCAGGGGAAGAAGGATAGGCAAGGATGTGGTTTTGGTTGGAGTCAGCTTCAGCTCCATCCCATGGAGAGATATGGTCCATGAACTATGCCGCAGACTTGCTTCCACCTTGGGGTAAGAGGGCCAACTGGCTGTCGTGGGAAGAGATACGAATAACCTCCTGTGAGAGGCAGCCTCTGTTCAGTAAAGAGCAATTCTTTTGAGGAGGGGCAGCTGTGAGCCGTTAGCAGCCAATACTCAACAGCATCTGCACACCGGTCCAGTAAGGGGATCCAGATGGGGCATCAACAATATCTCTGGTTAACTAAGACCCCCAAGTCTTTTCCATGTGAGCTCCCCTTAGTACACATCCTCTATTCTAAATTTATGCAATTTATTTTGGGGACCTACGTGGAAAACTTTATCTTTATTCCTATAAGACATGCATTTGTTAGTGTGGGTTTGTTTGGCCTTGTTAATATTAGTCTGAGACCTAGCCATCTCCACCTTGATTGTTTGTTGCTAAGCATACTTTCTCAATCTTCTCCTCGTCTTTGATAAAACGGTTAAACAATGCAGGGACAACCCAGAGAGCTGTGGCCCTTCACTAGAGACTTCTCCCAGGTCACCCTGACCCTATTATCACCAGGGCGGCATAGCCAAGTGTACTTCCTTTAAGGCAGTAGAGGTGGAATGGAAGGTATCAGAAGACGTATTAGAAAAGAGAGCCCAGAAAACGCATGTCTGTGTGCATGCTTCCTCTGAGGAGTGACTCACCACAGTAAGCACTTCTGTCCTTTCCAGGTGCTGGCAGATGTGTTTGGCACCCCAGTGTATGTCACAGACACAGCCAACTCAGCCTGTGTGGGCTCTGCTTACCGAGCTTTCCATGGTAGGTCAGGGGATGGCGCCAGATGCCTCTGGAAGCGGTTGGGGCAGTGGCTGGGCTGAGGACAGTGGAAAGGGGAGACTGGGATGTTCCCGGTCTTTAGGGACATGGGAGGCTTGGGGTCTTTAGCTTCACTTTTCTCCCCTCCCAGCAGGGGGGGAACCAACCCAAACCCTCTGTTCCTCTGTGCTTTACTTAAACTGGGAAAGAGAGGCAGGGTCCTAACTAAATGAGGCCTGGTCAGAGTCAGACTCAGCCCAGGGACATTGGTTGAGGGCCCTTGGGCATGGGTCTGGACAGCTGGTGGGCAGGAAGGGGTAGATAAAGTCCAGAGCCATCTTTTCAACAAGAGCAGAAGTTGAGACAAAGGTGGAGGCTTCCGAGCCAAGCAGTCCAGGACCCTGGACAGCTCCTTGGGGGCAGTGGGGAACCAAGGCTCTGATGGAGGCCTCCCTGAAACTGCGGGAGCAGCACAGGCCCACGAGGGCGTTCTTCCACCCATGTGGTCGACTTGCCCTGTCCTCTGCCTGCTCAGGCCACTCCTCCAGCCACCCATGTAACTCAAGGGCGTTGTCCTTTCCCTCTAGCGGTTGCATTCTTCACCCATTTATCCTTAACTTTTTAACACACCTATTTAAACTTGTATGTTTTCTTTCAACATTGAGAATTAATCAGGGACCATAGACTTCTCTTAATAATTAAACTCTTACTCTTTCATTCCCCTCCCTCTCCACCCTATCCACCTTGCCCCACCTTGTGCCACCGCCTGTATCAAGATCATTGGGCAATTTCTTTCTCTTTCTTTCTTTCTTTCTTTCTCTTTCTCTCTTTCTTTCTCTCTTTCTCTCTTTCTCTCTTTCTTTCTCTCTTTCTCTCTTTCTTTCTTTCTTTCTTTCTTTCCTTCCTTCCTTCCTTCCTTCCTTCCTTCCTTTTCTTTTCTTTTCTTTCCTTTCTTTCTTTTTTTTTCTTACGGCTTGTGGGATCTCAGTTCTCCGACCAGGGATTGAACCCAGGCCACAGCAGTGAAAGGATAGAGTCCTAACCACTAGGCCACCAGGGAACGGGCAGTTTATTTCTAGGCTGTTATGTTTTTAATCAAACTTTACAACATGTTGGCTTTTATTTGCACTGACGTATGAGTTTGTCTTTTTTTTTCTGACTCTGCAGTTTCTTTTTCCTTCATTTCTATGTTGGTGTTGTTGGAATATACAGCCAGAATACATAATTAAGAGGAAATTCAGTAGGTGATCATTTTCTGAGGGCTTGCATGTCCAGCAAGGGCTTGGTTTCACCCTCCCAGAGAACGCTACCTTGGCTGGACAAAGGACTCTAAAATATTTTCCTCAGAACTTTGAAAACACCATTCCATAAGCTTCCAGCCTTCAGTGTTGCCCATGAGGAGTCTGGGGTTTACCTTATACTCCTTTTGCCGAAGCAGAAAAGGAACTACCCTTTGGGGCCTCTGCTGCTGTGCTGCACTGTGTTTCTTTCTTATTTTTCCTTTTCCATGCCTATTTAGTTGTCAGACATTACCTGGGGGTACTGCCCTGCTCTGCCCTCCAAAACTAAAACCTGAGCTAGGTCCCAGCACACCAGTTCCCACTTTATGCGGACATCCATTCTCTCCAGCTGGGTCCAGGGATGAAAGCCAGTCTGTGAGTGAGTAGAGGGGGACAAGAGTCTTTCAAGTAGTCTCTGTGGTGGCTACCCCACCCCACTGTGTCCCCTCATCCACACAGCTCTGGGCTGGGATATTCCAGCATCCTTCAGAGAGAAAACTGGGCCTCACATCTTCAGTGGGCCCTCCTCCCCTCTCGGTGGTCTTGAGTTTCCCTTCAGTCTGATACTGCTCCTTAAATTGCCCGGAAATCCCTTACTGTTTCCTGCCCACCTATGGCAACCTTCTCTCTTTTCCAGCCCTGCCACTCTTTTGCTTGGTGGGCATTTATGGAGTGCCTCCTGTATGCGGGCAGTGTGCCAGGCACCAGGGCTCCAGTGGAGACCCAGTCCTGGCCTCTGAGAGCTTCCGGCTCGAGAAGGGAGGGACCTTAAACAAATCTGCGGCAGAAGTAGTGAGATATGCCCTGAGGAAAGCAGATGGTGCTGAGAGCTGGAAGGGATGTTCCTAGCGGCAGCTTTTCTGAGAAGAGAGAAGAACATTCCACACAGTGAAAAGGCTCTGAGCAGAAGAAATTGAGAGCAGTTGGGGTGGCTGGAATGCAGTGATCGACTCGGAGAGTGGAGCCACGTGAGGGAGGAGAGGCGAGCGGACCCTCCCCTCTGTCAGAGGTCAGAGGTTAGCTGCCTCCCCACATGCGCTTCAGACAAAGAAAGCCCTGCTGAGAAGAGGCCTGCACTTGAAACTTTTCTTCTCTTTCTCTCTTTTTTTAAAGATGGTTTTATGGAGGCCCAATTTCTATAACATAAAAATCACCCATACTTAAGCATACAATTCAGTGATTTTTAGTTAACTTTACTGAGTTGCACACCATCACCATAATCCAGTTTTAGAACATTTTGTCACTCCAGAGATAAAATGCTATTTCCGGGTAACGCCTTCATTTGCAACAGGCACTGACGTGAAATGAGCTTTCCCTTCTAGGCCTTGCAGCTGGAACAGATGTGCCCTTTTCAGAGGTTGTGAAGTTAGCCCCAAATCCCAGATTAGCTGCTGCCCCAACCCCAGGAGCGTCTCAGGTAAGAGACCATCAGAGTTCCTTCGTGGCATTTGCATCGTGAAAATCAACTACGTTCTTTTTTCCAAAAGGTAAGTTTTTCTTTATCACCTACATTATAGCTGATGTGCTCAACTAAAGGGGAAATCTACTTTTTTTTTTAATTGTCAAGGAAACAGCGCAAAAGAAGACAGGTTGTCTCTGAGATTCAGAGATACGGCTGATCTTAGAGCCCCAGGGATCAGATGGCTCACTGGGCATATCTTCCTTGCTCAGATGCCTTGGGGTGCACCCTTCTAACTCACAGGGTTACAGAGGCCACTGAAAGACTCTGTCACTTAAGCATAAGACGTGCTGGGTTTCTACCATTCAGATCTGAAATCTGGATCCAAGAAAGCTGTGTGGTCACTCAGTCAGAGGGAAGGCAGACCCCACTTGTTACAGGTTGGGTTCCCTGCAAAGCAGACCCCGAGCTGTTGATTAGGGTACAGGAGATTTATTAGGGGGCACTCTTGGGATCTGCATCTGTTGAAGGAAAAAGGAAGAGGCAGGGCTGCGCAGAGGCAGGAAGTGAGCTGCAGCGCGATCTCAGGGGAGCCCTCAGTCAATCCTACCGGAAGTTCTGAAGCTGGGATGACTCTGGAGTTTTACCCAGTTGTGGTGAGGGGGATGGGCCCTTATACCCCATGTCCATCAGTTATTGCCTGCAGGCCACCCCAGGATGGGGTAAGGCAGCTCTCTATAGCCAAAGCAATCCACAAAGGAGGCTGCCAGCTGAGGGCTGAGAGAATAAGTTCTCTGTTCCTGCGGGCAATCCAGGTGGTGTGCCATAGCTTCCATTTCACCACCCTTCCTGTTTGCACAAGGTTCTTGCAGTCCAGGCACAGGGGGTGACACAGACAGAGGACCTTATTACTCACAGTACAGCAGGCAGCATAAGCTTCACGTCTGCATCAGTTTTCCTTGGCCCCGAAGTGTGGAGTGGACCCAGGTGGATACTGTGCACACACTGTGTCTGTGTCACAAATGAGGGACCCTGCGCGTTATAAAGGAGCTGCGAGCAAACCTGTCCAAAGGAGACATCTTTATCATCCTGGTCAGCAAACAAATTTTCCCTCTCCCTATCTTCCAAGGCTGTTTGCTATACAAACACCCTTGAAAAGATAGTCTGGAACAAAAGCTGTCACAAGACATATAGAAACACCCTGGAGAATTGTCTCACAGCTTATCTTGGAAGCAGAAGCTCATGCTATCCAGGTGACTAGATAACCCACACACATGGGTCTGCCCAGGCTTCTATTACTTTCTGTTGTGTGCCCTTCTGTTTAAGAGGGAGTTCAATGAAGTACAAAGATTCTACCTTGAGATAAAGGGCCTTTGGGTTCTGATTCTTATCGTGCCTCTCCCTCTCCGTGTGACCTTCACATGACCTTGAGCTGCACTCCTCATCTCTGAACCTCTGTTTCTTCAACTGGGAAGTGGGGACATCTGTCTGGCCTACTTTTAACCTGCTAATTGTGAGGGTTAAAGAGAATCCTTGCCTATCATGGCTTTATTTATTTTTTTATTTTTTTGGCCACACCTCGCAGCATGCGGGATCTTAATTAGCTCCCCAACCAGGGATTGAACCTGCGACCCCTGCAGTGGAAGCTCGAAGTCTTAACCATTGGACCACCAGGGAAGTCCCTATCATGGCTTTACTGTACAACAGGAAGTCTGACGGTGTTGCCGTGTTGGTTCAGTGGTTCAACAGTGTCAGGGCTACGGGTGAGGTTTTCTGAAGTTCTCCAGATCAGCAGTGGACAGTGAGAACATCATGAGAGCCACATACGTCATTTACATTTTCTAATAGTCTCATTTTTGAAAAAAGAAGTAAAAATAAATAAGTGGCTGCTTTTAATGTATTTAATTTAACCCAGTATGTCCAAAATATTGTCATTTCAACATGTGATCAATAAGAAAAGTTGTTAATGTGATAGTTTACCTTTTTGTTTTGGCTGAGATCTGAAATCTGGTGTGCATTTCCTGCTAATAGTGCCCGTCACATTTCAAGTGCTCAGGACCGCGTGTGGCTTGTGGCTACCATATTGGATAGTGCTGTGCTAGGTATGCTCCACATGACCACAGGAGGTATGCAGCTTCTCCTAACATCATGTTCCCCCTCAACTGTATTCATAGGCAGAAATCAGAGCGTGGCATTAGGCAAGGAGTCTCTCCTCACACACTCTTGCTTTTCAGGGAGAAACATACTGGTCTGTTTCCCTCAACTCCCCCAAGAGACTACCACTTGGTTATACTGTCAACCTCGGTTGTAAGAAAGGCTGAAGTGGAGTCTGGCTCTTTCATCCTCTCTAGAAGGAGGCCAGCAAGGAAGAAGGTAGTGAGGGTAAGCTTTAGGGCAACAAACAGCTGCAGCGGCCTCATTACAGGCGGCAGATACTCAGTGTGTGTACCGCCACTCTCCCTGGCTTGCCCATGACCAGAGTCACTAATACCTCATGGAACTCTTTACCATTAAACCCAAGTGTAACCTCGGAATCCTTCTCAACACCAGTTGGCAAGAAGTGACAGTCTGTGATTGTTGGCATAAGTGACCTATTTGAGGACTGGATTGTAAATACCTTGAGAGCAGGACAACATCCTCTGTTTGCTTTCTGTGGCACCTCTGTGTGCTCAAGTGGAAACTCAAAACAGTAACAGTGTTTTCCCTGTAGGCTCTACTGAATGTTACAATTTCCTCCTTGGAGAGGACATCACAGCCCTCTTACGTCTGAGTTCACAGGCAGAGCTGCTCCAACTGCACCAAGAGTAGGCCCTAGTTGCGTAATCAGTTACTAAAGGCCTTGACTTTGGAGCCAATTAAACCAAATTAAGAAGGAATGGGGGCTTCCCTGGTGGCGCAGTGGTTGAGAGTCCGCCTGCCGATGCAGGGGACACGGGTTCGTGCCCCGGTCTGGGAAGATCCCACATGCCGCGGAGCGGCTAGGCCCGTGAGCCATGGCCGCTGAGCCTGCGCATCTGGAGCCTGTGCTCCGCAACGGGAGAGGCCACAGCACTGAGAGGCCCGCGTACCGCAAAAAAAAAAAAAAAAAAAGGAGTGGGATTGGCATGACCTCCTGGTGGTATATGTGAGTCCCAAGGAAATCTGGGTCCCTTGGCCAGCCTTGTGTTGCTTGTGTGTAAGACCACATGCGCTGACCTAAAGTGCAAGGCTTACAGAGCTACAGATGAAAACAGCTTTAAACAAAAAGAATGAAGAGGAAGAATGTGGGATTGTGTTTCTTTCTGGTCCTTTTTCCCTTGTTGGTTTTTTGGTTTTGGTTTTGGTTTTATTTTACTACACAGCACACTGTATATATAATTTTATAGCCTGCTTTAAATATTCTACATTACAGTGTAAGTATTTATATTCTTTTCTTTTTCACAGTATACAATTTATTATATTATTTGTGTTTACATTGTCATAAATATTCTTCATGTTTGACATATTTTACATGTTATATTATTACTTTTTTTTTAAACATTTCTTTACTACAGACTTTTACTATGCTAAGAATTTATATTCTTAAAGGTATACATACTTTTTTTTTTTGGTTTGCACATAGTCATTTATTTAACAGCTATTTATTAAGTTCTTACTGTGTGCCTAGCACTATGCTAAGCTCTAGGAATACAAACACACCATCTCTTGTATGTTTGGGATATAATGGGAGATAATGGCACATAAAAAAGATAAATTCCTAATTGCTACAGACTGTTTGGGCTTCTCCAAAATTCATTTATTTTAATTAATTTTTATTGGAGTATGGTTGCTTTACAATGTTGTGTTAGCCTCCACTGGGTTTTTTTTTTTTAACTAATTTTAAAAATTCATGAGTTGAAATCTTTACCCCCGCAGTGATGGTATGAGGAGGTGGGAATTTATGAATGTGATTAGGTCATGAGGCTGGAGCACTCAGGATGGGATTAGTGTCATTACAAAAGAGACCCCAGAGAGATCTCTGGCCCTTTCCCCCATGTGAGGACACAAGAAGAAGATGACTGTCTAGGAATCAGGCTCTCACCAGACAGAATCTACTGGCATCTTGATCTTGGACTTCCCAGCCTTCAAAACTGTGATAAACAAGTTTCTGTTGTTTATAAGCTACTCAATGTATGGTATTTTTTTGTTATAGCACCCAGAATGGACTAAGACACTAATCATGCAATTTGCAGAGGTGCACAGGAACATACATGTTATTTTTAATGACTGCATAATATTCTATCTGGCTAATGAACCATATTTTCTCGAGCATTTTCCATGTCTTAGAGCAGTTGCTTCTAGTTTGTCAATTATTATAATTAACGCTATGTGGGTAAAGGGTTAACAAAACCTTTCCCTATTCTGCATGAGAATTTGCCTTTTGGTTAATGTTCTAGCTCTGCAATAAAAGTGGAATGTCAACAGTGTTACTAGGCAACATTGCTATGTCAAAATGGCCCTGAATTAGGAAACTGCATCTGGAATGGGAAAACATAAATACCTAAGGGGAAGTCATACTTAGGGCTCCCTGAGTGCAGTGACTTCTCACGGGCATGGCTCTTGTCTATGGAGTTGTTAACAAGGGATACTCCTGTGGGGAGTGAGGTTTCAAAGCCAGGGTGGTTCTTGCACCTGTAAGATGTGGATTTCATCTCCTTGCACCTGAGCTGTAACTTGGGGGGCAAGGAGGGAAGAAGGAAGGGAGGCAGAGATACCCTTTCCTGGACACCTGTGCAAACTGTTCATGGTCTCCTGCAGCCACTGTGCCAACATGCATGATTCTCCAGTGTATCCTTTTTAAGGCCAGGGTGTGGCCCATGGTAGTCTTATGAGTCTGAACATTTAGTGGTGTCTAAGAGGACCTTTGGTGGGCCTAGCACCCTACACTTAGGATTACTTCCTTAGGAGAGCTTTGCAGAAGTAGAATAACTAGGTCAAAAGCCATGGGCATTTTCAAGCCCCTTAATACAAATATAAAGTTGAATTGATTTACAAAAGGATTGCACCACCAACTTCTACCAGCTGTGCAATGAAACAGCCATTTCCAGGTACCTTCATCAGAATTTTTTAAAATTTTGTAGATTTGATAACAAAAACTGGTTTCTTGTCATAATTTGCCTTTTTTAAAGATCTTAAACTATAGGTTTGAGAACTACTAGCATTTCCTCTTTTGTGAATTGACACTTCCTTTTTTCTGCCCAGCAAAAAATTTAAATTGCAAATACATGGGATGTAGAATTTTTTAAATTGCAAGTTGCAAAGAGATGTAAGAGCACCTTCCCTTCGCCATCCTAAACTGCTCTTTCCACCCCTCCAGGTCTACGAGGCCCTCCTCCAGCGGTATGCCATGCTTGAGCAGAGAATCCTGACCCAGACCCGGGGGCCTCCGGAGTGAATTCCACAGGCCCAGTCTCACTGATTCCACTTGGAGACGTGGCCTTGGACAGCAGGGAACCTCTTCCCTGTTGCAAGCAGCTCTGCCTGCCCACCTGACGCCTTACGGTGCTCCAACCTGCCCAGGACCACCTTAAAGCCCACCTTAGCACATCCTCCTGAACACAGCTTGTGTCCCTGTGCCCTTGTGCCCAGGGCAGGAAAGCATCTCTCTTCCTGTCTTTTATCCCAGGAGGCAAGATAACACTGAGCCTGGGATATGTCCAATAAAAATTGTGACTTTTCCCCTTTTGGGACCTAAATCAGCAGAATGGGAGAGACAAAGCGAAATAAATAGATTCTTTCCTCTTTATTCACTAGTTTTCAAGATGATGAGTTGATTGCCAAGCATCCTCTAACAGCAACTAGATTTTTAGTATCAATATGATACATTTGACATACTTTATATGTCTTAATCCATTGAGTAATTATTTTTCTCCCTGTCTTCTTTCTGATAGCCATACTCTCCAACTTTTCTCCTACTTTCCTGATCTACCATTCATTCTTTCTTCTTTACTGTTACTTCTGCTCTGTCTACTCCTTAATGATTGCTGGGCCCCAAATCTCTGTTCTCATTCCTCTCTCCCTCCAATTCTCTCTTGTTGGATGGTTTCATCTAGCCTTGGGCTTCAACTGCTACTTATATACTAGTAACACCCAGCTCTATGTTTCCAGCCACAACTCTCCTTGGAGTCAGCCAACATTCTCACAGGGGTACTTCAGACTCCGCTTATCTTTTTTTTTTTTTTAATTTTGAGTCATTTTCATCTTTTTTTTAAATTTATTTATTTTTGGCTGCTTCGGGTCTTTGTTGCCGCGCTCGAGCTTTCTCTAGTTGTGGAGAGTGGGGGCTACTCTTTGTTGTGGTGAGTGGGCTTCTCATTGCGGTGGCTTCTCTTGTTGTGGAGCACGGGCTCTAGGCACGCAGGCTTCAGTAGTTGTGGCACATGGGCTCAGTAGTTGTGACTCACGGGCTCTAGAGCGCAAGCTCAGTAGTTGTGGCGCACGGGCTTAGTTGCTCTGTGGCATGTGGGATCTTCCCGGACCAGGGCTCAAACCCGTGTCCCCTGCATTGGCAGGCGGATTTTTAACCACTGTGCCACGAGGGAAGCCCCAGACTCTGCTTATCTTCCCTTGCCCTTCCCCAAACCTCCTCCTCCAGAGTTCCTGTTTCAGTGAATTGGTACCACCAACCATCCTTTCATTCATTCATTCAGGAACCCAAACCCAAAACTCAGATATCTGCTTTCCCACATCAAATCAGTCACCAAGTGATTTTTGTTATTCCTTTGGTAACTCTTAAAACAGTTCCTTTCTCCCCTTCCCTCCCTGTTTTACTTTATTCCTTGCTCAAATTATTGCAGAAGCCTCCATAGAAAGTCTGCCTCCTGCAAAATCCTCCAGATTTTTCTTCTGCCGCAGGCCCACACCTATGTTGGGACTTCAGTTAAACCAAACTACTTGTGATTTCACCCAGAGTAGGAAAATGCTGCAACAGCTTTGAGACCTAGTGGATCAGAGCAGAGACAGAGACTACCCTAGTGGGAAGTCAAGGGAAGAGGTTTAGAAAATGAGTAGGACCAGAGACACCACTTGTGAGAAAGCTGAAGTCATCTTGAAAGGGAGTGGTGTCCCTTGCGGGCTTGGTGGATAAAGGCAAAAAGGGAAACAAGAAGCTGAAGATAACAGCCTATCAACAACAGGTCAAAGATTCAGAAGAGGAACTTCCCTGGTGGTCCAGTGGTTAAAAATCCGCCTTCCAATGCAGGGGATGCTGGTTTGATCCCTGGTCAGGTAACTAAGATCCCACATGCCACGGGGCAACTAACCCGTGTGCCACAACTACTGAGCCTGTGCACTCTAGAGCCCTTGCACCACAACTACTGAGCCTGCATGCTCTAGAGCCCTCATGCCACAACTAGAGAGAAGCCCACGTGCCACAACGAAGGATCCCACGGGCTGCGACTAAGACCCGACGCCACCAAAAAAAAAAAAAAAAGATTCAGAAGAAAACAGACAACTCTCCCCACCACCACCACCTAGACATTACTTATTAAAGAAATTACATTATTAGCCAGCAATAAAAGGTCTCTTTTCTACCAAGAAACAGAAAGCCACTCAATCCATTCCCCATTTTACCCCTGCCCCCATAGAGTTGCCCATTATTACAAGGACGTCAACATAAATAGAAAAAGGAACTCACTTTGTACAAATTTGGGAAGAAAACAAAGTGAGAATCATAACTTTTCAAGCTAATGAAATACACCCAATTCAAAGGAACAAAGAGGGTAAACTGTTAACAACCCTCCAACGTGAACTTTAAAACAAAAAACAACGGCGGACATGAAAGAATACCGCAGATCAGAAATTCAGAAACTCAGAGTAAAGATGAAAAAGCAACAAGCGTATATGGAAAGAGAACTGACCAAACTTGGGAAAGAATTTGAACAGAAAGGTAAAGTCACCCTAGGTAATGAAGACTACATGACAACATACCCAAATGAAAATAGGAACGACAGCAAGTGCCATAAAGCATATAGAAGATAGGAATGCAAAAAGCTAAGACAGCAAAAACAATATAAAGGAAGACCTGGAAAGGCCCAGAAAGAAAATGATAGACAAAAAAGACAGGCAAAGAAGAAAAACTAACACAGTTAAAGTTGGAGCTCTTGAAGCTAAAATATAAGACAATGGAGAAGAGTTAATATTTAAAACTAACCTCAGAGAAATTCCTGAAAACAAAAGACCTGACTCCATATCTTTTAAAAATATATATATATTTATTTATATATTTGGCTGCGTTGGGTGTTAGTTGTGGCATGTTCTGACTAGGGATAGAACTTGGGCCCCCTGCATTGGGAGCATGGAGTCTTAGCCACTGGACCACCAGGGAAGTTCCTGAATCTGTATCTTGAAAGGGCCTATCTTGTTACTTGGAAAATTGGCCCAGAATGATCAACTGAGACACATCCTAGCAAACTATTACACTTTGAAGGTGAGGGGGAATATTCTCTAGGCCAAAAGGCCTAGTCTCTTACACAGGAAAGATCAGGTTGGCATCAAACTTTTCAAAAAGCAAGTAGCAATGGAGCAACATTTTCAAGAAACTCAAAGAAAACATATGAACCAATTGTTTTGTGTCCAGCTAAGCTGCCCTTTAAGTAACAAGGATGTTTAAAAAGAGCTCAGGAAATATTGTACTCATAACCCCCTTAGGATTCTACTAAAACAAGCTTCGTCCAGCTAGGAGATGATTGGGGAAATTTCAGCAAAAGGACTCATAGTGAGCATTGAATAGTTTTAGATCTAAGACCAAAGTGAAAGTGGGGATAAGGGTGGAAGAAGAGTATCAAATGGCATGTGCTTTGACACAGTAGAAGTAACATAACTAAATAAATCAAAAAGAAGGAAAAAGACAGTACAAAGAGCTCTGTTGCAAAGGCAATATGTGCAAGTCAAAGAATATCATTTCAAGTTGACAAACCAAATATCAACGCTTAAATAAGGAAAAAGTAAGTGTAGCATCATATACAGAGTGAATGTAATAAGGACGAGCATATGAGTCGTATCAGTAAATGAAAACTCAACTCATCATTTAAAAAAAAAGTTCAGCTTGGCTTACAAACTAACATCTTACCGTCTATTATTTACAAGAGACACACCTAAAATAAGTGATCCAGAAAGGCTAAAAAGTAAAGGGGTGGACAAAAATATACCAGGCACATACAAATTATAAAAAGCAAAGCTTACGGGCTTCCCTGGTGGCACAGTGGTTGAGAGTCCGCCTGCTGATGCAGGGGACGCAGGTTCGTGCCCCGGTCCGGGAAGATCCCGCATGCCGCGGAGCGGCTGGGCCCGTGAGCCATGGACGCTGAGCCTGCACGTCCGGAGCCTGTGCTCCACAACGGGAGAAGCCACAACAGTGAGAGGCCCGTGTACCGCAAAAAAAAAAAAAAAAGATTGAGCAAATTCCCTGGTGGTCCAGTGGTTAGGACTCGGTGCTTTCACTGCCAGGACCTGGGTTCGATCCCTAGTCAGGGAAGTAAGATTCTGCAAGCCGCGTGGTGCAGCCAAAAAAAAAAAGACATAAGGAAATCTATGGGTATAATTAAAGCAGTGATAGGTGAAGTATAGCTTTAAAATGCAGTAACATTGATACAAATAAAAGTGTAAGAGTTAAATGAATTAAAAATACAACTGAAAAAGCAGTAATAATAATAAACTAGTGAACAAAAAAGACAGAAGAAGTAATGAAGATCAGATCACACATTAGGAAAAAATGGCAATTCCACCTAATTAATCTTTTTTTAGAAAGACACTAGTTATTTTCTCTCTAGAAAGTCCATTTCTGAGATATTTTATTCTCCCTTCATTACATTCACTTTTACCAGAAATCTTTCAGCATACTTATAATAGCTTTTAAAAATGCCTTGACTGATAATGACATCATCTATGTCATTTCTGTTTCTGTTGACTGATTCTTCTCCTGATGGGTCATATTTTCCTGCCTCCTCTCATATCTAGTAATTTAAAAATTTTTTTAATTAAATTTTTTTTATTATACAGTGCCAGATTTGTTAAATTCCTTTAAAAATGTTGACCTGTTGTCTGGTAGGTATTTAAGCTACTTATAGATCAGCTTGATCATTTCAAGGCTTGGTAGCGTGGGCTTACAGTAGCCTTGATTCTAGGGCTAGCTTAGCTCCACTGCCATGGAGTAACCCTCTGAGTCTTTACTCTCAGTGTCCTGGGTGTTCAGTGAGGAGTTTCCACTTTGGCTGGTTAGAACTAAAAACTATCCTGTGCCAGTCTTGGAGCTATTCAGCTTGCTTGCTTTCTTCCCTCACCTCATGGAGTTTCATTCTATATATGTGAAACCCAGAATTCAGCAAAAGCCCCAAGGAGACTCTTCTGCAAGACCTCCAGCTTTCTCTCTGCAGCTCCCTCCACCCTGTACTCTGCCCCGTCAGTTTGCTGCAGCCTTCCCCATCTCCCGAGCTCCAACCTCTCTCTCTGTCCCCAACTCGACAAGGTTGCCAGGCTCTGCCTGGGGTGCACTTCCTGCATTGTGGACTGGAATTTGTCTCCAGGCAGAAAGCAGGGGCAGTCATAAGCCTCACTTTGACTGCCTTTTTCCCCCCAGGGATTAGAGGATTGTACAAGGTCCAGAAATAAATAGTTGCCTCCTATATTTTGTCCAGTTTTCTTGTTATGGCTCCAAAGGGCAAATACCGTTCCAGCTACTGCATGATGGCTGGAAGTAAAACATCTTATCCAGCTTGATTTTGGTTCCACTTCCAGAAGTTTCTCCTCTTTGGAGGAGCCTGACCTAAAAGGGAGGCTTGGCTGCTCAGTTTTAAGAGTTCACAGGGACAGACTGTTCTAGCTCTTTCTATTCTTACCAGAGTCTCTTTGCATTCACTTGCTGTTGGATTGGAGAAAACCCCTCCTAGTTTCACCTACTGTTCTAAAGTTATTGAGCCATGCTTTCCAATGAATATCTCTTAGCTATTTTGGGATTCTGTTTTTCCCAGGTACCTCTTCCACCGTGTTCCTCAGCTTCCCCTTGTACAGATACTAGTCCATGAATTTTTTATTGCTGTTGATAGTTTGTAGTTATCTCCATTTGCTTGTATTTTGGTATTTTGGGGGAAACCTTGTTACCTAGTTTTATTGTAAATGTGCATGGATTTTCTGGTTTTTTTTTCTTCTATGTAGTTGCTCTGTGAGAATTTTGGAAGATTCAAAAGCTATGCAGCCACCACCCTAGCCCCCCATCTTCTCGGAATCTGGTAGAAGTTTTAAGAGCTTGGATGTAATTTACCAGGCTCTCTTTCCCCTATCTCTGCAGTAAAGAAGCACATATCAAAATGTTGCCTCCATTAGCCTGTGTCCCTAAGTTATTACAATGAGTACAGCTTGCTTGGTGACCCCCAATGGACACGCAGTATGAGTGAGAAATAAATTTTGTTGTTTTGAGCCACTGGGATTTGGGGATTTTCCATTAGCACAGCATAACCTAATCTGTTTTGAGAGTTATAGACAGTTACCTTTCCATCCAAGACAATTAATTTAGTTGACCTCAAGGTAACCACCATTTTAAGTTAAGAGAGAGGGTGGGAAGAAGAACTATGGGGGCAAGGAAGAAAAGAAAACAGTTTGAAATGTTTGGGAAATAACTTTTGATGTTGACGGCACATGGGACAGATTGGAAATAAATGAGTAAGTTTTGGGGGAATTGTATTGCCAAAAAAGCCATGCA
Organism: Stenella coeruleoalba; assembly: GCF_951394435.1. Classification (NCBI taxonomy): domain Eukaryota; kingdom Metazoa; phylum Chordata; class Mammalia; order Artiodactyla; family Delphinidae; genus Stenella; species Stenella coeruleoalba. The sequence continues at coordinate 57,462,149 of NC_137156.1, forward strand.
CCCATCCTATTAATGGTACCCCCTGAAATTGTTTAATGCATTGCTGTACCTAAATTACCCACTAATATATACTAATGTATATCGCCCTGTATTTCTCATAATTACCCACTGTGGCATATCTCTAACCAAGGGCCTTTCAGGAGCTGAGTTTGGGGCCACTTCTGTGTATTTAAGTGAAGAGGTCTCCAAATAAAATTACAAAAATTGTGGTTACTTTAAGAGTTTATCGGACTTCCCTGGTGGCACAATGGTTAAGAATCCACCTGCCAATGCAGGGGACACGGGTTCAATCCCTGGTCCGGGAAAATCCCACATGCTGCGGAGCAACTAAGCCCGTGTGCCACAATTACTGAGCCTGCGCTCCAGAGCCCGCGAGCCACAACTACTGAGCCTGCATGCCGCAACTGCTGAAGCCCGCGCGCCCACAGCACGTGCTCTGCAACAAGAGAAGCCACCGCAATGAGAAGCCCGTGCACCGCATTGCAGAGTAGCCCCTGCTCGCAGCAACTAGAGAAAGCCCGTGCACAGCAACAAAGACCCAATGTAGCCAAAAATAAATTTAAAAAAACGAACAAAAAACCCCCCAACACATCCAGCATCAAGCCAGTTCTCTTCCATATATATTATCACCACCTAGCATCTCACATGTGGACCACTGCAACAGCAGTGAACTGAAAGAGATCGTGACTTGTCACCTGCTTTCACTCTCGCCCGGCTAAAATACATCTTCTACATAGCAACTGAAATTATCTTTTAAAATGGAACTCACGGGCTTCCCTGGTAGCGCAGTGGTTGAGAGTCCGCCTGCCGATGCAGGGGACACGGGTTCGTGCCCCGGTCCGGGAAGATCCCACATGCCGCGGAGCGGCTGGGCCCGTGAGCCGTGGCCGCTGACCCTGTGCTCCACAACGGGAGAGGCCACAACAGTGAAAGGCCCGCGTACTGCAAAAAAAGAAAGAAAGAAAGAAAGAAACTCACTTCACATTTCGCCCCTTCTTCAAAATCCTCCCGTGGCTTCCTGAAGCCCACGAATGTGTTTTTGAAACCAACTTGCTGATGGACTGAATATGGGAGGAATCAAGAATGACATAAAATTTCAGTTTGAGCAATTGGCTGGTTATGCCATTGATTCAGACAGGGACAACTGGAGGAGTAGCTTTATGGGGTAAATGAGGAACTCTGCTTTAGCTAGGGCAATTTCGAGATACCTGATAGGCTACCCAATAGAGATGTCAAGTAGGGAGTTGGTTATACAAATTTGGAGTTCCCAGAGATGTCAGGGTGGGAGACACAGATGTGTTGGCAAGTTGGACCACCCTGAGCCTTTATTGTGATACCCGACTTGATGTGAAGCAGAAGAGAAGAACCAGCCAATCTAATTGTTGGCACACGGATTATAGTCGCTACCTTCCAGTAGGAAGGAAGCAGTGACTTATCTTCCCTAGAAAAGACATAGTTGCTTTCCTTGCCATCATGCGTCTATCAGTATAGCCTCCTATAGTCTATCAGTGACTCCAAAGTGTGGTCCCTGAGGTGTTCCTGGTGCTGTGGAAACTGGGGGTGGTGGACCCTCGTTTCAACTTCAATCAAGGCAATAAACGTTCTACAAGGTGGAGTTTTACATAAGATTTCGTTTGAATAAGATTCCTGATATTTAAAATAATGCAAAGTATAGCCTCCTCACATTTCCCCCCTTATATATTTAGCCTCCTCACTTTTGGTGTTTTTTTTTTAATACTTTTTTATTTAGCTGTGCTGGGTCTTAGTTGTGGCATGTGGGATCCTTAGTTGTGGTGTGCGGGATCTTTTTAGTTGCGGCATGTGAACTCTTAGTTACAGCATATGGGCTCTAGTTCGGTGGCCAGGGATTGAACCTGGGCCCCCTGCATTGGGAGTGCGGCATCTTAGCCACTGGACCACCAGGGACATCCCCTCCTCACTTTCTGTAGAAGGAAACTGAGGCTTAGAAGTGAAACAACTCAGACTTCCAGGCACCACCTCCTGCCTGGCCGCTCTTGCCCTGCTCCGAGAGAGGCTGTGGCAAATCAGGAGAGGCGGGAGGACAATTTCTGTATCCGAGGGTTCTGCGCCTCATCCCCGAGCTGTGAGGGGGCTTTCCCTCTTGAGCTGGGAGCCTCAGCATGCCCCCTCCCAAGCTCTGATTGTGGTAAGGACGGAGGAATCTGAGACAGAGAACAACAGGCCCCCAAGGAGGAAGCTGGGGAGTGAAGAGGATAGCCGAGACATTCGCTACACAAGTTCAACTGCGGGGACCAGAGGCAACTGAGAAGTTTTGAAGGTGCAGAGTGCAGGGGTGGGGAGGGCAGGTGGGTGGCAGTGCTTAGAACATTTGGGGTAAGGGTAAAGAAGAAAGTTGCTATAGGCCTTTTTCCACCTGCTGCTGCTCTGCGGGGCGGGGCTCGCACCCTCTCTCACTTGGATGGGTCCAATTCCAAGATCCCCAGCTGTGCCTTTGTGTGTGTGTGGGGGGGGGGGCGGGGGGTTGGGTTGCAGACGTGGGGGACCACTTGTCATTTCAGAGAAATCAGACTTTTTTCTGCCGAGTAGTTCATCCATCAATAAAGACACGACTCCTGTGGTTCACTGTGACCCTCATCTCAGGTTGGGAAACGGTGGCGCAGAGGGGAATTCAGGCCAGAGTCCGGGGGCAGCCCAGCACTCAGGGGTCGCACGGCAGGCTGCGTTCGGGAGCTTGGGCTCCATCCAGCGCGCGAAGCAAGAATCCCGGTGCCGCGGCCCCGGGGTCCCGTGGTCCCGGGGTCCCGGGCCCAAACCGCGATCTCTGCCAGCTCGCCCTGCCTCGCCCTCCAGTCCTGCGGTTTGCACGCGCCTCGGGAACGGCGCGGGCGTGGGGCGGGGCCTCCGTGTTGTTGTTTCTCTGGGGCCCCGCCCCTGAGGGGGGCGCGGACCACGCGGCCGGAGGGCCCGCCTCCCACCCCCTCCCCTCCCAGCTCGCCCGCCTCTTTGTATCCAACATCCGGGTTTCCCCGCTGGCTCGGCTCCGCGGCCGCGGCTCAGGAGCCATTTTGGACTCAGTTCAGCTCCCCTCCCCCCACCCCTCCCCCCGTTCATGGCCCCTCCGGACTCGGCCCCTGCGCCCCGGGCCCGGGCCCAGCCCCGCCGCGCTATGCCTGAGTCGGGCGCGCCCCGGCCTGCGCCCCGCCGCCGCCCCCCGGCCCCCGCGTCGCCCCGGAGCCCGGGCCGAAGCCTGCGTCGTCCGCAGTGGCCCTGAGCCCGGCCCCGCCGTCCGGCCCTTGGAGCCTGCACGCTGCCCCGGGACGAAGGCTCGGGAAGCGCGCGGGGAACAAGACCGAAGGAAGGAGCGGGAAGAAGAGCGCAGCCGCCGCCGGGCCCTGCGCGCCCCGGGAGCGCCGCGCGGCCCTGCCCGCGGGCTCCGGGTGTCCGCGGGGCGGCGCCGCGGAACATGACGGCGCCCTGGGCGGCCCTCGCCCTCCTCTGGGGATCGCTGTGCGCCGGTAAGGACGGGGCGCGGCGTGGGGGGCGCGGGGCGGCTTCTGGCGCCGTGCGGTGTTTACCAACAAAGGGCGGGCCCGCGGCCTCCTCGCCTCACCACCTGCACCCAGCTTGCATCTCCCGGGGCGGGGACGGGGGGCTCGCGGGGCGCCCTGCTAGCTGATCTTGGGGGGATGATCTTGCCTGTGCGGCGGCCTGCGGGGCTCCGGTTCGCGGAGGCGACCCCAGGGTCGGGGTTCAGGCTACACAGGTGCGTGGAACCGAGGGAGAGTGAGAGAAAATCCCAAGCATGAGGAAGGTGGTCAAGCGGGGCAGGCAGATCTAATACGGGGGGTAGCGGGACTGTAGGTGCAGCAGCGGCTGGGGGCAGGATTGCTTGACCCTCAGAGCCACTAGGTGTAGCGAAGCGACGCGGGCCGCTTCACACAGCCCGGAGGAGTCACTTGCACCCCATCCCACCAGCGTCTGCGTGGTATTCCCCCGGAGGCGCGCCGTTGGCGCCAGCTCCTACCTGCGCCCGCTTTCCCTGCGGCGCCCCGGGACGCGAGGTGCGGCCACCCCGAGGGACTGCTTTGTTTTGGGCTCCTGGGAGGGGAGGTGGGGCGAGAAGACAAACCAACAGGTCCCTATTCGTTCTGGCCACCGGGAAGCACGTGGCGGGGGTGGGTGACTCTCGCGGCCAGCGCTCGGCTCGCGTGAGGGTGTTTGAGGGTGTGTGGTTGCGGGTGTATAAAGCGGAGTTCGCTGGGAGACCGCTTTTCCCCCAGGCCGAAGCACTGATTTTCCTCTTCTAGCGGTGCTGGGACGCGCCCTGCTCCAGTGTGCGCGCAGGGACGGGCTCCGCGCTCGGCTTCGGACGGCTGCGGGTAGCCCTGGGAAGCGTGGGGAGCCGCGCATTAAAGCTCCAGGGAGAAGCCCGGGGCGGTCTCAGAGGCCGGTGTGCTGCAGCCCGGGAGCCTGGTCCTGCGCGTCTTTGTTCCCAGCCCCCATTACACATGCAGCGCGGGTCCCCAGACGCCCGCGGTGGCAGCAGCGTAGAGTCTGGGAAACCCGCGAAGGGCGGGGCCGGGCGTGCAGGGGCGGGGCTGGGATCCCCCGGCTGCTGAGTGGGTGGGGAACGCGCATCTCCAGCTCATCCCCACTCCCACTCTACGCGCCTCCTTTGCAGTGTAGCAGGGTTTAGCTGTCGGCACCGAAGGCAAGTGAGTTCTCCGAGTGGGGCTTTGGAGCTGCGTAGCCTGAGTGCAGGGACCAAAGGATAGAGACCCCTTATTGGTACCTGGGCACAATATGGAAAGGGTGTCATGGATCTTTTGGAGACATTTCCTTTGTCGTAGATGCCGAGAGTTGGTGGTGTTGAACCTGTTCCTTTCTCTGCCTTTTAAGTGCTGCTTTGAGCTGCTTTTCCCCAAGAATGAGATCTCTGAAGTGAAAGGAAGGCATTGGCCTCTAGAGGGAAGGGCTGCAGCCTGACGACTTACTAGGCACGCAGCAGCTCACCTGACTGTCTGTGGATCCCTCCTGTAGGTGCTGGGCTTTTCCAAGACCATGTCTGCAGAGGGGGCCTCCTCCCAGGACAAGGACAGCCTCAGACCAAAACCCTGTCCCTAATTATCGCTGTCTGGCTTGGCCAGTCTCAGGTCCCTCCCTGATTATGCGGGCCAGGGCCAGGGTGGGATTGGACCCCTGGAAGGACTGTATTTCCCTTCTCTTCCCTGGCTTGGGCAGTGCTCAGCAGTGCATCTTGCAACGTGGGGCAGCCAGAGTTAGGACAGAGTCCACCAACCTGTGTTCCTGCCCTGGAGGAAAGTGGGGGTCACTGGGTGTTTCTAGTGGTGACACCAGCCAGTCCTTTGGTGGCCACTGCCCTGACTTGTGAAGAACTATGGGAAGAGCCTCGACAAGCCCAGGTGGGAGCAGAGCTGGCCCTCCTGTTCCTTTGACTTCCTTGATACCCTTCCTTCAAGTTCCTGGCTTGCTGTTTAGAAGTACCACCACTCCCTGCAGCACACAGTGCCCTTGTAGAAGGAGGATCTAGAACAGCACTGTCCAACGGAAATATAGTGTGAACCACACATATAACTTTAAATTTTTCTGGTATTTATGTTAATAAAAGGAAAAAGAAACAGGTGTGTCTTAGTCTCCTTGGGCTGACTGTGTGACTTAAACAACAACTCATTTTCTCACAGTCTGGAGGCTGGAAGTCTGAGGTCAGTGTGCCAGCATGGTCAGGTTTTGGTGAGGGTCCTCTTCCTGGCTTGCAGATGGCTGCCTTCTCACTGCATCCTCACATGGGCTTACCTGGTGCTTGGGGTGGGGAGGTGGGGGGTTTGTGGGGTTTTTTTTCCTCTTCCACTAACCCCATCATGGGGGCTGCACCCTCATGAACCAGTCTAACCCTTTGCAAAGGCCCCGTCTCCAAATACCATCGCATTGGGCATTAGGATTTCAACGTACGAATTTTGAGGGGACGCATTCAGTCCGTGACAAGGTCAAATTAACTTTAATGGTATATTTTATTTAACCTAATGTATATAAAATAATCATTTCAACTTGTAATCAATATTAAAACAGACATTCTCCAATTTTTGTACTGTCATAAAAATCCACTCTGTATTTTATACTTACAGAGCATCCCAATTCAGACTTTGCACATCTCAGATGCTCAGTAGTCTCATTTGGCTAGCGGCTACCGTGTTGGATGGTGCAGGCCTAAAAGAAGAGGCAGAATTGATGCTGCAATAATGGTCCAGGGTACTTGTTACAAGATCAGTGTTAGTTAGTTTTGCACGTCTTCTGTATTCTGTGCCTGGCCCAGTGTCCTTGGGAAACAAGTCATCTTGCTCTTGCCTTGCAGTGGATATCCCAGACACACATCTGTGTATCCCGCAAGAACTCCTGACATCTGTCTCTGTACTTGAGGTTTAGATCAGGGCCTGTGGGTTGGAGAGTGTTCTGAGTGAAATGTCAGGAGCCGCTGGCTGGGGAGGAGGACCTGATTCCTGTCTGTCACATTGGGAAGTGCAGGCCTTGACTGCTCCAAGCTGTCCTCATAGGTGGGCTTCTCTCTGACTCAAAGATACTGTCCATTTCCTCAGGGGAGAAGTGTGTGTGGAATGAGTGAAGTGACCCTCAGGCCCAGTGTAGTGGTAGGTGTCAAGGATACGGACCACAGAGTCATGGGCTGTTGGTGCCCTTCCCCAGGGAAGGGTGTCCTCTGCTACCTGTCCTTGTACCTACTAAGAATTCCAGACTCTGCCCTGTCTGGCTGGCTGGGCTGCCCTTTGGGAGGAGTGGGCACCCTCCTCAGCTCTTAGAGATGCTTCCAAGGTAGATGAGGTAAGAAACTCACCCAGACTCCCTGGCTCTCCACCTGGGTGAGGACATAAGATCTGGAACCCCATGGCCTCCCACAGCTTGGGTGGGCTGCTGTGGTGCACTGCTCTGCAGGGTCTTTCTGGGCATCTCAATTCCCAAATAGCACCTGGACTTCCCCTGGCGCTTCGCCTAAGGAACTTCCTTTCTAGGGAGCCCAGTGAAGAGTGCCCGTCCTACACCATGGGCCCCTTTGAGAATCTCATGAAAGCTGTGGACCCCTCCCCCGCAGAAAACAAATGCAAATAAGAAAGAGAACCCATGTGAGAGTATGTGCATACGTTGTGCACACTCGCTGTTTGTACTGATACCAGCTAATTATGGCCCCCTGGATTGGACTCCGTGAAGGCCTGTCTGCCCTGGCTGCCCTACCCATTGTACCAGTCCTGGCCGGGGGCTATGCACTGGGCAGGTTCCCACACTGCTGCCTCCACCTACCCTGTTCTAGCCACTGGGCATGACTTCTCCTTTACTTCTGCCTTTTGTGACCCTGCCCAGTGTTCACATGCCACCCCTGATCCACCCCCCACCCCCACCCCTTCCTTCAGGAAGCCCTCCCCTGAGTGCCTGTGTACTGCTACCTGGGAGCTTAGGGTAGTGCAAGTGAGGACCAAGAGACATCAGGTCAGAGTTTAGATCTACTTGCAGATACTGACCTGTTACCAGGGCCTGGGATCTGGCGGCTTAGGTCGGGGGGAGCTGGTCTGGGTAATACTTTTGAGAACGACACTGGGTAGACAGCCCTCAGGCAGGATCCTGGCTGGGTAGACCTCATTCTAGAGCAGCGTTTCTAAACCTTGACACTGTTGACAGTTTGGACCCCATGATTCTTTGGTGTGTGTGTGGGGGGGGGGGTGGAGGGCATCTTGTGCATTGTAGGATGTTTAGCAGTATCCCTTGGCCTCTACCCGCTAAATGCTAGTAGCACTTCCAATCGCGAAAACCGAAAATGCTCTGAGTGGAGGGGGCACAGATCACCTGATTGAGAACCTGATCTAGAATGTTCTCATGCCTTTAAAGGGACAGAGTTGTGGGCGGTGGGGTTAATGGCTAATACCACCCCCCGCCGCACACCGCCCCCCCCCCATCGGATTCAGGGTGGGAGGTTGGATTCTCAAAACCTAGGAGATTCCTGCTTCAGCCTCAGGGTTTGGTTCGAACTCGTGGTTTGGGAGTCCTGCTGGCCACCGAGGAAAGAATCCTGGCGTCCTTGAGTTTTCTCAGAAGTGGTTCGGGTTTCAGGGAGGCGGCGATTGTGGGTGGCCGGGCAGCCTGCCTGCCGCCCCCGCCCACCACCCTGACCGCGCCGCCAGGTTTGCAGCGCGCCTCGCCCGAGGGGCCGGGGCCTCTGCGCCGCGCGGCGCCCCTGTGCGCGCACCTGGCAGCCGACGTGGGCCTAGCGGAGCGCCGGGCATGCCCTCCCCGGCGAGCCCAGCAAGCGGGCTGGCTGCCGGGCGCCCTGGGGAGGCGGCGCCGCCCTGGGCCTGGAGCTCCGAGCCCGTGGACCCTGGGGCGGGGGCGCCGCCTCTCCCCAAAGGTACGGGTGCGCGGCTCCACCCTGGCCGCGGGGAGGTGCGGTAGACTGCACGGCGGGAGACGGGACTGCGCCCGCACCGCGCGGGCCCAGACCCCGGGGTTGATCTCTACCGGCGCCTGTTGGTTGTGCTTGGCAGGCTGGCAGCCGGTGTTTGTCCTCCGCTCCTCCCCCCACCTACTCGTGGCTCGGCTGGGGAGCTTTATGGGGTCTCCTCTCTGATCTTGAACTCGGCAAAACACAGCTTGCTGAACTGGCAACGGATTACAGACGCTTCTTAGAGTAGGAGGAAGCACTCCCAAAGCTTCAGTTTCCAAGTTCTCCATGTCGCTGGTGTGTGAAGTGCTTATTTTAAAGGTTTTTTGTTTGTTTGTTTGTTTGTTTGCTGGGGTTGAGACTCTGCTTCCATCTCTTGGAGTCTTTCCAAAGTGGACTTTGTTGCCATCTCAGGATTCTTTATTTTTTTTCCCTTCCCTTCCATTCTGTCACCTGTTCTTTGTTCCAGAATAGACACCCACCCCCTTGTTTGGGGCTTCCTTTTTGGCCTTTCTCCACCAGACTCAGAGGCCTGCCATCCCAGCCCCAGAGGTGCCTGGTCCTTGAGGTCCTGGTGGTGCTGCTCCTGGAGGCCTAGGTTGTTGGGTGGGGGCGGGGATGGGGGAGAGTAGAGTCCGCTGCCCTCTTCTGAGTCTGTTTTTAAAGTTTCTCAGTGCTGTTTTTGTCTGAGACAATGGTAGGTACTGGAAACCAACTGGTAATGCAGGCCGAGGTTGTTTGGGGGTCAGCTGTGCCTCCCCTGGCCCAGGATCAGTCGTGGCTTCCCGCATTTGGACAGCCCCATGCCTTGCCCTGGTTATCCCAGTCTGGCTGTACACATACATGCACCTTTTTCAAACTCTCTCAGGGACTGGCAGCCCTAGCTGGGTGTTTTCATTCATGGGCACGTGATTGCTGGGACTGGGGGTTGGAAAGGAAGCCTGCCCCAGTGGGTGCATGTGAGTCCTCCTCCCAGGGGCCTTCTAGGGGCTGGGCCTGCCACTCAGTGGGACTTCTCTGCCTGGTTTCTGGGCTGGAGCTGAGGCGTTCTGTGAGCTGAGCGCATGTTCTTGTTTGCAAACGTTTCTCTACCGACTATTTCAGTTCCACTCTGACAACCAAGGAGGCTAAAATTAGTTCCGGGGAAGGAAAAGGAAGGCTGCTTGGAAACCCAAGCCCTTGGCTGGAGGATGGAGGAGGCTGCTTCCTGGGGCTTGGGCCCAGCATTTCGGAAGATGTGACCAGACAGCTGTTGTCTGTCCATCTGAGGAGAGGGAGGGGCCCCTGCTTACCTCCTAGACCTGAACCAGTGAAAACAGGAGGCTGACTTGGAAGCTGACGCTCTTGAGTGTTGATGCCAGGATGTTTTTTCCTTCTGGCTTGCAGTGGTGCCCAGTGTTTTTAGGTATGAGGACAATGCCTCTTAATGTCCAGTGTCATTGACGGTCCTCCTTCCCCCTTCCCCCTCATTGATTCAGAAAGCATGCATGAGTTCTCAGAGCCTTGGGCTGGCAATCGTGGGTTAAGAAACCCTTACTTTATATCCTGTTTGGGAATTTCCTTTTTACCCAAGTTTTACATTCCCTTCAGGTGCTCACAAGCCAGGCAGACCAGGGCCTTCCTTGGAACTGCTGGCTTGGGTGGGAGTGTGGGTGGGAGTTAGAGGAGAGCCCTGTGGTCCAGGCCTCATAAGTAGAGAGCCCTTTGTGCCCTGAGGGCAGAGGAGATCAGGGTTCATCTGCAGCTGGGGCTTAGAAAATAGAGGGGCAGAGAAGTTAGGTGAATTCTGGTTTCCCTTCCCACCTGGCTGGCCCCTCCTGTGAACCCGCTACCTGAGAGTGGGTCCTGCAGGACTATGTGGGGGAGGAGAGCCAGGGCAATGCGGTCCTGTCTCCCCTACCCTGAAAAACCCCTCCCAAGTCTGCCCTCATCCAGGGGTCTCCTGGTTAGCCACCCTGACATATAGTTGAGTGGTGGTCACATTGGCCATAACTTCTTTTCCCATTTAAAATTTTATTAATTTTTAGTTTTACGAGTAATACATACGGATTCAGTTGCAGAAATTTAGATATTACAGATAAAACCGGGGTGTCTTTTACCAGCCTGGTCCGCCATCTGAGTCCTCCTCCAGAAGTGAGCCTTCTCAGGTTGGTGGATATCTTCTAGACGTTTGACATATGTATCTATAGAAGTACTTAGAGAAATAAAGCTTTTTTTTTTTAACCTAAAATGGTATTACTCTTTTTCAAATACTTAGCTGAAATATAAAATATGTATAGGATAGCGTAATTATCATAAGTGACATCTTGAGGAATTTTCACAAACTGAATATGCTGATATAATCAGCATTCAGATTGAGAATCAGAAATTTACTGCCCTCTCCCCAAGCAAGCCCTCTCTTGCTCCATTCCAGTCTCTACCCCTAAACCCCTAAGGGTAACCACTATCCCGACTTCTAACAGCATATGTTATTTTGGCCTGTCACTGTGCTTTAAATGAATGGAACGTTACAGGATGAACTGCTTTATGTCCATCTTTTGCTCACCATGTTTTGTGACTTGCGTCCGTGTTCTCGCGTGTCATGGCCTTTTTCTTTTAGCTGTGCCGTGCGGCATGTGGGATCTTAGTTCCCCCAACCAGAGGTTGAACCCATGAACCCTGCATTGGAAGTGCAGAGTCTTAACCACTGGACTGCCAGGGAAGTCCCTGTCATGGCTTTTTAAACTCAGAGATCTGTTCTGGCAATCTTGTTAATTATATGGATCTACCTCAGTCTTTTTATTTATTTATTTACTTTTATTTATTTATTTTTGGCCCGCTGGGTCTTCATTGCTGCTCTTGGACTTCCTCTAGTTGCGGTGAGCGGGGGCTACTCTTCGTTGCGGTGCACTGGCTTCTCATTGCCGTGGCTTCTCTTGTTGCGGAGCACAGGCTCTAGGCACGTGGGCTAAAGTAGTTGTGGCATGTGGGCTTCAGTAGTTGTGGCTCGCGGGCTCTAGAGCTCAGGCTCAGTAGTTGTGGCGCACGGGCTTAGTTGCTTCGCCGCATGTGGGATCTTCCCGGACCAGGGCTCGAACCCATGTCCCCTGCATTGGTAGGCGGATTCTTAACCACTGTGCCGCCAGGGAAGCCCCAGGACATGTGTATTTTAAATTTTGATAGATATCGAGAAACGATTATACATGGTTATACTGTGTCTTGGTGGTGGTGGTGATGGTGGTGGTGTGTGTGTCCTGTGTAATGTTAGATTATAGAGGTTGGAAATAGCCCACCTGATGAAGGGTGCCCGGACAGGGAGGGTGCTCACTTCCACTGACCTGGTATCTCAGGAGCGCCAGAGAGGCTGCTTCCCATGTCTGAGGCTCCTGGTTACTGTGCCGACAAAGGGGAGGTGGCAGTGGACTAGCCAGGATATGGTCTGGGTTTGGGGTGGTTGTGCATGTGTGTGTCTGTGTGTGCTCACTAGCTAGGCTCCATGCTGCCTCCACCTCTCAGAGAGACTGAGGCTCTTGCCGAAGGTAGTGGGGAGCAGGGCTATACTGGTGCACCCTGTGTGTTTGACAGGCTCTGGGCATGGAGGGATCCTGAAGTCATGTGTGATGATAATGGTGGTAGGAGGTATGGGAGAAACTTGTAAAAGGATTATTTTAGAGTCTGGTGAGAGGCTTTTCACACCAGAACGGGTTCTGGTGAGCTTCAATTCCTGGCTGAGTGTGTGCCGCGTTCCCTCGCACGATCTTCTGCCTTAACTGGCTGAAGAATTAAAGAAGACAATTTGAGACGACTTGTTCTCCAAAGCCCCTGCTTTCCTAGTCCCTTCTTCAGCATGCTCTCTACTCTTTCACTACCATTTTACTGGGATTCCTTGTGTGAGCTCCCATGTCAGGCCCTGCTCGTGGAGTTAGGTGGAAGTGGGTTAAGGGTACTGTTTCCAGTGTAAATGATGTCCCAGTCAGCTTTCCCACATTGTACAGGTGATGTGCACTGTCTGTGTATTAATCGGCTCAGGCTTCTATACCATGGAATACCACGGACTGGGTGGCTTAAACAACAGAAATTAGTTTTCACAGTTCTGGAGGCTTGAAGTCCAAGACCAAGTTGCTGTCAGGATTGGTTCTTGGTGAGTCCTTTCTCCTTGGCTTGTGGATAGCTGCCTTCTTGCTGTGTCCTCACCCAGCCTTCTCTCTGGGTGTGTACACTCCTGGTGTCTCTTCTTCTTCTTTATAAGGACATCAGTCTTGTTGGGTTAGGGCCCCACCCATATGGCCTTAATTGACCTTAATTGCCTCTTTAGAGACCTTATTTCCTAGGACAGTCACATCGGTGGTTATGAATTTTGGAGGGGGACACAATTCAGTTCCTAAGGGTCTGAAATAATAAAGTTGGTTGAAAGTGAATTTTCCTCTTGAATTACACTTTGGAATGGAAGTTACTTTTTTCAGGACTCTGCTTTGGGGTCAGTGTTCTTCTCAATTGACACTTTCTATGGGTAGTCTTATCTCTACACTGGTATCTCAGTTGTTGTGTTTGTGTAGAGGTATCCCCTTTGGGTACTATATATGGTCCTGAAAATATATCTAAAACCTGGGTTAAAAGTAGATATGGAGAGTTCCTCTTTTGATGATCAGGACCAACCCTCTTTCTGAAAGCACCTGAAAAGATGGACAAACTGAGAAAACATCTCTGGTTGAAAGCATTGTACAGCTATCTCTCAATGCTGAGACGTACCAGGCCAGGATATGTGTGAGAAAAGAGGGCTTGGGTGGTGACTTTTACATTTGACTCTGTTTTCAGTTCCATACGGGCACCTGAAAAGCTGAGCCTTGCATTTGATCGCCTTGGGCTAGGAAGACAGGAATTGGAGTTCTAAAGAGAGGGTGGGTATAGTGAGCCCCTCTTTTTGGGTTGGGACCCCAAAGATGTAGAGGTGAGGGGGAGGCAAAAGAAGACAAACTCTAAAGTGGAATGAAGATGTGAGATGGTAGAAATCATGTTGCTTCTCAGCTTTCTCCACAGCCAGATTAGGAGTCTGTGCGATCAGTGGCCACTTGTTATATTTGCTTTCCAACTTCAGAACTTCATTCCTGTGGTGCTTTCCCATTCTTTTTGTCCTTAAAAACCTTTTCTCTGCTGTGGTTTTAGTGGGGCTACAGGAGAGAGCAAAAATAGCATTTGTGTATAATCCTTGCCCTTTACCTGGAAGCTCTCTCACCACTGTCCTTCAGGAATGATGGGCCCTGGAGAAAGGCAAGTGTTTCAGAGAATGGCCCTGGACCCACACCTTGTTCCGTGGATGGTGCCAAGGAATTGTTTACAAAGTTCGAGGTTGGAAGTGACTTGAGGTGACCTAGCTTGATTCCTTGTTCCTAGGCTGATAGAGCTCCTTTCGTCACCCTTGGGGATGGCTCTTGAACTTCCATTTCTGGCAATAATAGTGAACAAAACAGCTGAGAAACCTCTTCATACAAGACACATAGAAATGCTGGATAAAGTATAGCAAATATCCTTTTTACTTTTTTTTTTTTTTTTTTTGCGGTATGCGGGCCTCTTACTGTTGTGGCCTCTCCCGTTGCGGAGCACAGGCTCCGGACGTGCAGGCTCAGCGGCCACGGCTCACAGGCCCAGCCGCTCCGCGGTATGTGGGATCTTCCCGGACCGGTGCACGAACCCGTGTCCCCTGCATCGGCAGGCGGACTCTCAACCACTGCGCCACCAGGGAAGCCCCAAATATCCTTTTTAAATGTATATGCATGATTGCATGTATAACAAAGTAAGGGACAAGCAAGAGTGGGCTGGAAGCTAGAGCTGTACCGCTTCACTGGTTAAAGCTGCTTTTTCCTGGGGGACTTTGCCTCTCTCCATAATTTAGAGATGTGGGTTTAGTAGCAGTGTGTGAGGCACAGGAGATAAGATGTGGAATTGAGACTGAGGCTCTCACATGATAAGACTTCCACAGCATTATTCATTCAGTGAAAGTATGGACTAGAGGGAGCATTCTTTTGCTGATAAAGGGAATAGATAATAAAATTGTTGGTTGGTGGGGGGTGGGTAGTTTCACTTGAGAATTTGTAACCATAGATCTGTGCTTCCATGAGCTTGGAGTTGGAGTATATACCATCTGTGTTTCCTGGGAGTTAAGTAATTAAAGTGATTCCAGATTGGTAATGTCCTAGAGAATTTGGCAGAATTTGGCAGAAGCAAAAATATAAATTATCTCTGGAAGTTTGCCCCCTCAAACTTGGCTTCACTTTTTATTCCCACAGAAAAGGCCCCCACTGAACACAAGCGTATCCAAAAACAGAATCCAAAATTCCAAAACACACAGGGAAACAAGATACCATGAGTGAAATCATCAAAAGTAACAAGTGGCAGAAATAGATGTTCAGGAAGTTAAATTATGGAATTAGAAGTGAGGGATTTGGAAGTATGACAAAGAACAGAAGTATCAAAATTGACCAAGAAGGTTTTTTTAAAAATAAAACTTCTAGGGACTTCCCTCGTGGCACAGTGGATAGGAATCTGCCAGCCATTGCAGGGGACCTGGGTTCGATCCCTATCCGGGAAGATCCCACATTTTACAGAGCAACTAAGCCTGTGAGCCACAACTACTGAGCCTGCATGCCACAACTACTGAAGCCTGTGTGCCCTAAAGCCTGTGCTCTGCAGCAAGAGAAGCCACCACAGTGAGAAGCCTGCACACTGCAAAGAAGAGTAGCCCCCACTCGCCACACGCACAGCAATGGAGACCCAATGCAGCCAGAAAAAAAAAAAATAGAACTTCTAGAAATAAAAAAATAGATTAATTGAATTTATAAATTAAATAGAAGAACTAAACAGCAGATTAGACCCAGCTAAAGAGAAAATTAATGAATTGGAAGTTAGACCTGTGGAATTATCTGTATTGGTGCTTAGACACAGAATTGAAAATTGTGAAAGCAGAGTTAAGAGACTGGGAATGGTCTGATACTTGTAATAGGAATTTCAGAATCATAGAGTAGGGAGATGGCAATATTCAAATTGATAAAAGCCAAGAATTTTTCAGGATTGATGAAAGACATGAATCATCAGATTAAAAGCATATTCTTCCAAGCAGTACAAAGAAATTTAAACATGGACTTAGACACATAGCTCATAGTGAAAGAAGCAGATCTAAGAAAGCAGCCAGAGGGAAAAGATAGAGTATTTACAAAGTTAAACTAATAGTAGACGTTTCAGCAATAATGATGGAAGCCAGAAGACAGTGGAATAATATTTTCAAAATGCTGAGAGAAAATAACTCAACCTAAAAGTTTATGTTCTTCTAAACTGTCAGTGAGGAAAAAGAACAAACTAACATTTTCAGAAAGATGAACAAAGGCTTCTGTACCAAAAGATCTTTACTGAAAGAAGATGTTCGTCAGGAAGGACAGTGGTCCTAGAAGGAAGAGTGGAGCTCTTCCTTCTAGGAAGGGTGAGCAGACAAGCTGGAGAATGTATGGACTAATAAGAAAATGCTGGGCTTCCCTGGTGGTGCAGTGGTTAAGAATCCACCTGCCAATGCAGGGGACACGGGTTCGAGCCCTGGTCTGGGAAGATCCTACATGCCACAGAGCAACTAAGCCCGTGCGCCACAACTACTGAGCCTGCGCTCTAGAGCCCGCGAGCCACAACTACTGAGCCTGTGTGCCACAACTACTGAAGCCCGCACGCCTAGAGCCCGTGCTCTGCAACAAGAGAAGCCACCACAATGAGAAGCCCGTGCATTGCAATGAAGAGTAGCCCCCACTCACTGCAACCAGAGAAAAGCCTGCTCGCAGGAACAGAGACTCAATGCAGCCAAAAATAAAATTAAATTAAATTAAAAAAAAAAAAAGAAAATGCTGACTTTATAAAACACAGATAATATCTGCTTTGGGAGGCGGATAAGAAGAACAACTGATTAAATGTGGAACACAGATATTATGTTAAACTAATTTAATGTAAGTTGGAAGGAGGTAATTGGAGTTAGAACAATTAAGTTCTAATGAGGGATGGAAGAGATGTTGATTAACTTCAGGCTTTTAGCATAAATGTACATATTAAAACTTAAAGGCTAGCTTATAATAGGATAGAAATAGGGTACATTACTTCCAGACCAGAAGTGGCTGAAATAATGGAATTTAAAAAGATAATTCAAGGTGGTAGCAGTAGAGAAAAAACAAATTTAAACATAGTGGTAATCATAAATGTAACAGGAGTCAATTCTAGGATCAAAGACAGTGTTAGATTGAGTTGGGATAAAAAAAGATACAGAAAGATTTAAAATAAAAGTTGGAAAAAGATAAACTGGGAAAATACTACAAGAAATGTCATATAGCTATGCTAGTGTCACATAAAGTAGACTTTCTGGCAAAGAGCAAACAAATAAATCAAGGGGGTTACTATGTAGGAAGAAAAGTTTTATTGGAATCTGTAAAAACTTTCTATAACCCAAAGGAAAAGCAGCCCAGCAGAAAAATGGGAATGGGTGCGAACAGGCAGGTCTCAGAAGGGGCTGATGAACACAAACATGATCACTCTCACAAGCAGTCAGGAAATGTGGATCAAAACCATGATGTGCGATTTCACCCTGACCAGGTGAGCACATATCGGGCTGACGGTGTGGCTCAGGGGGGCTGGAGTCTGTTGGGCACATAAATTGGTACATCCACTTGGGAGAACAGTGTGACTGTATCCAGTGAGTTGGAGATGCTCATCCTTATGTCCCATATCTCTAACGTGTGGCTGTATTTCCTAGAGAAATGCACGCTCATGGGCACCAGAAAACATGCAAAAGGGGATTCAGGAGGGTTCACAGAGGCAGTGCTTAAGTCAGTAAATGTTGTAAATGACCTAAAGGTCCAACAGGAGGATGGACACTTAGTTTGTGGTCAGGCCATACAGGGGACTGTTCTGTAGCACTGAGAATAAAGGCGTCACAGAGCATGTAAAGGGCGTGTACTCTAGATCCAGGCTGCCTGGTTTCAGAACCTGGTTTTGACATTTAATAAGTAACTTGGGTAGAGTTATCCTCTTGTGTGAAAGAAGTTCAAAGAAACATAGGCACGTTTAGGATTCTTTTCTGCCTCTTGTATGTATGTGCCATTCCACCCTTGCGTGTCCACACACACACGTGTGTGTGTGTATGTGTGTGTGTCTGTCTGTCTTCTCTCTCGTGCTCTAGCCCTCCCCTTCGCCCACCCCCTCACCTCCATTTAGGTTCCCTTGATCCCCCCCGCCACGGGCCATCCTCACTCCAGTCGTGGGAAGATGGTGAAGATGCTCCTGTGTGGATTGGGGGAGGTGGAGGCATAAACTTGGATACAGACACTGTGGCAGGGAGCCCTCACCTTCAGGACCCTTGGCTCCTCTGGAGGAACCTGCGGGGACAGCAGGTGCTCAGCTGACGGCTGGGCCCCCTGAGGGGGCAGGGCTGGGGAGCCTGAAGCAGGGCCTCCCGGGAAGAAAGCCTGGCCGCTGTGTGTGTGGGGGGCTGCCCCTCCTCTCTGGGCAGACCTGGGTGCTGGACCACGAGGGAGAAGGCTAGGCTCGCCTTGCGCGGCCCCCTCTCGGGCGTGGCGGCTCCTGGGGGGTGCACTGGTGCAAGGGGCCTGAGGTGGACGTGGTGGCTGGCACCGCATTCTCACCACTCTACAGTGTAGGTGGGCTGTGCCCACAGGGAGGCGGGGGCTGCCGAGGGGCCTCCAGGAGCCAGGGGCAGGGTGCAGTGGCCCACTGGCTACTGGGGTGCGCGCTACTTCTGGGAGTTGTTGGCTGAGCTAGATGCACCCCAAGGCCAGAGCTCAGGGGACCCCAGGGGAGGCGTGGCCCCTCTAGCTCCAAACCCTCCCACCAAGGCTCTGCCTCACCTCTTCCTCCCTCTTCCTCTCCCTACTGGATTTTCCCCTTGTCTCCCCAGTGCAAGTCGGGTACCTCCAAAGTCAGCTGGCCTGGGAAATAGACCTCAAGTGTCAAAGCCCATCATTTAGGTGCATCCCGCTCCTGGAATGTGGGTTCTGAGTAGAATCTGCATATATTCTTTCTTTTGGTGGTGGTGCGTGTCCAGGAGCGGGGTTTCTCTGTTCTCCCTGGACTGGGGGCTAAGGGAGCACTGGGGGCATCTTTCTGCCGAGGTGTAGGCCCCTTGGAACATAAGGGCTGCCTGCTGGGGACACTGGCGCTTGTATACCTGCTTCCTTTGGAGGCTGCCGGTTGGGTTGGCTGGTGCTCAGGGGTAGAGTGAGCCCCTTGCCCAGGCGTCTGGGGGGAGGTTCCCCACAGGGCTCTGAGGCAGCACGTGAGAGGGATGGGCGAGTGGGCTGGGATCGGGGAGCCTCCTCTGCAGGGGGCCCCGGCTCTGTGAGTGTGGGCAGGAACCCTGTGTCTGTTAAAAGGCGGAGGCAGCCTTGTGGTTGGAGTGTTGCCAGAGGCTATAAATAGCTGAGTGTGTGCAGAAGCGGAGTGCCAGGGAGGAGGGGGAATCCCTCTCCAGCTGGCAGCAGAGCCTGGGTGTGGTGAGGGGGGGCATGGAGTCTCCCAGTCTCCCCTGGTCCCCCTGGGGCTCTGAATGCAAAGCTCTTTCAGGTTGGGTATGCACACTCCCAGCCTGACAGGGCAGGGAGCTTGTGCTGTGATGAAGTGGCATAGGCAGCAGGGCGTGTCAGGCTCTAATGTAACAGCCAATGTGCCAGGCATTGTGCTAACCAGCATTAAAATGCATTAACTCATCTCGCTCTTGGAACAGCCAAGGAAGTAGGTTCTGTTATCATCCCCTTTTCATGAGTGGGGAAACGGAGGCACGGGGTGGCTGGATCACTTGCCAGTAAGCATCAGAACCAGGACTTGAACGGGGTCACGGGCACCTTTTGTTTCCAGTAGGAGGATCTTGTCAGGTGGGGGTCCAGTGTCATCCTGAACCCTTGGGTCCTACCTGGAGCCTTGAGATTTGGACTTCCCAGCCCTGACCACCTGGGTCCTGGCCACACGGTAGTGGCCAGAGGGGTCTCTGCCTGATCAGCAGCTTGGAGAGAGGAGCTGGGCCAGCCTTGGGCCATTCCTGATGTCTGCTGGCCTCTCTTGTTCGGGCTCCTTGCCTTATACAGGGGGTGGGGGCTTGTTGTCTGAGTGGAGATGGAAGCTCCCCTGAGGACCCTAGGGCTTGGGCTGCAGGCTGAGGCCACCCCTCCTGTTTTCCCCTCCCTTCAGAATTCTGCTGTAGCCAGGAGATAACTCTGTCCTTCTGTCCTTCTGTCTGGTCCTTCCTTCCTTCATACATCCATCCATCTATCCGGTCTGTGTCTGGAACTGGTTCTAGTACTCAAGACAGTCAAGGCTTCTGCAGTTAAAGCATCAGCTTTGCAGTCCTGTGGGGGAAGCCTGACATTTAAAAAGCAGTTGTCAGGCACATTTGTAATGATTTGTCTCTTTCTTTCTTTTTATTAAAATTATTTCTTTTTTAAATTTTTGTCTGTGTTGGGTCTTCGTTGCTGCGTGTGGGCTCTCTCTAGCTGCGGCGAGCAGGGGCCACTCTTCGTTGTGCTGTGCGGGCTTCTCATCACGGTGGTCTCTCTCGTTGGGGAGCATGGTCTCCAGGTGCACAGGCTTCAGCAGTTGTGGCTCGCGGGCTCTAGAGCGCAGGCTCAGTTGTTGTGGCGCACAGGCTTAGTTGCTCAGCAGAATGTGGGATCTTCCCCGACCAGTGATCAAACCCGTGTCCCCTGCATTGGCAGGCGGATTCCCAACCACTGTGCCACCAGCGAAGTCCCTGTTTTGTTTCTTACATGAGTGTTCATTATGTTATTTTCTCTGGGGAGTTATCTTTGGTTACATTATTTTTATACTTCTTGAATGTCTGAAATAATCCTTTAAACAACAACAGGCAATTAGTCAAGGGTGATAAATTAGGTGATGGAGGAAGCACAAAGGCCTGTGGAAGTAGAGAGAGAAGAGCCAAAATATAAAGGAGAAAGTTGTGAGCGTCTTGCAGCCAGAGGTGATAACTTGTGCTAAGCCCAGAAGCCCAGCTTGGGGGTCTGCCCCACAGGTCAGGTCTCCTGGGACCCCTACTAGAATTGCTGCTGTGGATGCAGTGGGCCCCCTGAGCCCTGTGGACTGGGGGCTTTGCAGAGCACAGCCGCCGAATGCGCTGCAGGTGGGCAGGAGCCTGTGGGCATTGTCGGCGTCAGCCTCGGCCCTGCGGCTGGTGCTCAACTCAGCCTTTGGTCTCCGAGGTCCACCCCATCCCCTCAGCCCTGTTTCTCACTAGTGGAGCTGCTCTGAGACAAGGCAGAGACGGCGGCAGGAACCTGCCCTTCTAGTTTCTCAGACGTGGTCCCAGAGGTCTGCATCAGAACCACCCGAGACAGAGGGGGTTGGTTAAAGACATAGATCCAAGGACTTCCCTAGTGGCGCAGTGGTTAAGACTCCACGCTCCCAATGCAGGGGGCCCGGGTTCGATCCTTGGTCAGGGAACTACATCCCACATGCATGCCGCAACTAAGAGTTCTCATGCCACAGCTGAGGAGGCTGCCTGCTGCAACTAAGACCCGGCACAACCAAATAAATAAATTAAATGAATAAAATTTAAAAAAAAATGTAGATCCTGCCCCCACTCCAAATGGATGGGTCTGGGCAGGGCCCAGGAATATGCATTCTTAAAAAAAATTATTTGGTTGGGCAGGGTCTTAGTTGCGGCAGGCAGGCTCCTTAGTTGCAGCACGTGGGCTCCTTAGTTGTGGCATGTGAACTCTTGGTTGCGGCATGCATGTGGGATCTTGTTCCCTGACCAGGGATCGAACCCGGGCCCCCTGCACTGGGAGTGCGGAGTCTTAGCCACTGAGCCACCAGGGACATCCCAGGGATATGTATTTTTAGCACCACCCTTCCGCCCCACCCGGATGACACAGTGATTCTGACCGTGCCCTGGGGTTTTGAGGCCCCCTCCGTTCATTGCTGTTGCTGCAGGGAAGCAGCCCCCCTCCCACCCAGAAGCCCCCCACTGTGCATCTGGCTGTCAGTCTGGCCCCCTGCCTCCCTCGTGGGCCTGGGGCTACTCGGCAGCAGCTCTCTCCCCCGGCACAGGTTCCGGTCGCGGGGAGGCCGAGACGCGGGAGTGCATCTACTACAACGCCAACTGGGAGCTAGAGCGCACCAACCAGAGCGGCCTGGAGCGCTGCGAGGGCGAGCAGGACAAGCGGCTGCACTGCTACGCCTCCTGGCGCAACAGCTCAGGCACCATCGAGCTCGTCAAGAAGGGCTGCTGGCTGGACGATTTCAACTGCTACGACAGGTGCCAGTGCCCCTGGGGCTGGGCGTCTGGAGCCGAGGCGGGGACACACGGGCTCTCGTGGCAGCCTGGGCGAGCAGGGGTGGTGCTGGGTCCCTGCCCCTGTTGCGAGGTCCCCAGGAGGGCTCTGGGTGCATGCCCACCCTCTGTTCTCCCTCCTGACCCTGGGTCCCGCTTTAGGAGAAGTGGGCTCACACTCCCCCTGCCCCCCGCCTGGTTCCCTGTGGGGTTCTTTGTGGGGAGGGGTTTGGCTGGGCCACCCCGGGGAGGCTGTCCCTCACCTGAGGAGCGGATGGGAAACTGTTCCTCCAGGCAGGAGTGCGTGGCCACCGAGGAGAACCCCCAGGTGTACTTCTGCTGCTGCGAAGGCAACTTCTGCAACGAGCGCTTCACCCACCTGCCCGAGGCGGGCGGCCCGGAAGGTGAGGGGGGGAGCGATGTGGGCCGGCCTTGGCCCCCCACCGAACGCTCAGCTCCTCTGTGGGGTGGGGAGTAGCCACAGGGCTCTTTGGTCTGGCCCTGGAGGTGTGCGAGTAGGCGGGCTGTGTGACGCCGGGCTCCGTGTATCCCCCAGTCACGTACGAGCCACCCCCGACAGCCCCTACCCTGCTCACTGTGCTGGCCTACTCGCTGCTGCCCATCGGGGGCCTCTCCCTCATTGTCCTGCTGGCCTTCTGGATGTACCGGCATCGCAAGCCCCCCTATGGCCACGTGGACATCCATGAGGTGAGATGGGGTTGGCTTGGGGCCGGGCAGGGTAGACGTGGGGAGGCCAAGCCAGATCCTAGTAAGCCCTCGATCCCCCCAGGATCCTGGACCTCCACCCCCATCCCCTCTGGTGGGCCTGAAGCCACTGCAGCTGCTGGAGATCAAGGCTCGGGGGCGCTTTGGCTGTGTTTGGAAGGCACAGCTCATGAATGACTTCGTGGCTGTCAAGATCTTCCCACTCCAGGTGCGTGTGTGCCTGCGGGGCCCAAGCTCTCTGCCCCAGGGCAGTCCACGTCCTGTACAGCTGGGATGAGAGAGGAGTGGGCCGCATTGGGGATGGTGACGTTCACCATGGGCCTAGGGTAGGGCTTCGCAAAACTTTGATTTGCAAAACCTCAACCCAGTCTGGTTTTCAGGGTTTTGTTTTGCCATCAGGTTCTGCTTAGGGGTCCTAGACACCAGGCTACCCCAAGCAGTTGCCTGGGACACTTGGCAAAGCCAGGCCTGCTCTGCTTCTCACTGATTGGGTGGTCCTGGGCTCCTCACTTCTGTCTCTGGACCTCAGTGGCCCCCTTTGTAAATCAGGTGCTGGCCTTGGTGATCTCAGGGGTCACTGTTGGTCTGGGGTCCTGGGCCTGGCTCAGTCCTGCTCCACCTCCCTTACAGAGGCTGAGGTTGGGGTTAGTGGGCAGCTGCAGGGTGGCATGGCTGCGGTGAGGTTCAGCCGCATCCCTGCCTCAGGACAAGCAGTCATGGCAGAGTGAACGGGAGATCTTCAGCACACCTGGCATGAAGCATGAGAATCTGCTGCAGTTCATTGCCGCCGAGAAGCGAGGCTCAAACCTGGAGGTGGAGCTGTGGCTCATCACGGCCTTCCATGACAAGGTGAGCACACCCTGTGGACCCTGCTCCCACGGGAGGTGACCGTGGGCCCCACTGGCCTTCCCCTGAGGTCGCCCGTCATGGGTGTGGACATGAGGGTCTGCAATAAGAACCCCTCGCCCTGGGATCAGTTCTTACGAATGGGAGTAGTGATTTCATGATTATCACTCTCTGACGACTCCCCCTTCCCAACCCATCCTGGCCTCATGAATTCCAGCATCCGGGGGTCGGGGGTGGGAAGCCCAGCCGATGGTCCATGGAGATGGCCCTCCAGGGGCTGGGCTGGATCCTGTCCTCCTGTGCCGAGTCTGTGCTGTCCCCTCTAGGGCTCCCTCACGGATTACCTCAAGGGGAACATCATCACATGGAATGAACTGTGTCACGTGGCAGAGACAATGTCAAGAGGCCTCTCATACCTACACGAGGATGTGCCCTGGTGCCGTGGCGAGGGCCACAAACCGTCTATTGCCCACAGGTACCTGGGTTAGCAGTTGCCCTCTCTGCGCTTGACCTGGAGCTGCAGAGAGGGTTGGAGGGTGAGAGCAGGGCCTGGGGGTCTCAGTTTCATAAACGTGGTTAGCTGCTCTGTGGTGTGTCAGAGGCAACCGCACAAAACCCTTTGCCCACCTGACTCTTCCCCTGCCTTCTGCCCGCGTCCCCTGCAGGCTGTGGCCTCGCAAGTCAGTTCTCTGGTGCCCTCCAGTGGCCGCAGGAGGAAGTGCCGACTGCTGACTAACTTTGGAGAGTTGATTTAGCAGGTCTCAAACTTTTTGGTTAGGATCCCTTTACACTCCTGTGGGTTATGTCTGTTGATATTTGCTGTATTAGAGCACACATATTCCATTAACTGTCAGAATGATGACATGTGTGTGTAGCCTCTGGAAAACTCTATACTCTTGGGAGAATGAGCTTAAAAAAAGGCAAATAACGGATTATTATGAAAAGAATGCTGACCTTGCAGATCCCCTGAAACAGTCTCAGGGATTCACTGGGGTCCTTGGATGGTGCTTTGAGAGCCACTGTGCCACCTCCTCACCACAGTGGCAGGCACTGCTCTAAGCACTTAGAAACACCAAGTCATTTCAGCCTCATTGCTGCCCTGTGAGATAGGTACTGTTTTTCTCTGCCTGTCTTACAGGTGAAGGAACAGTGTCACAGAGAAGTAGACCTAGTGTAGTGTGGTTCTGTGGCCGTGAGGTAGGGAGTGAGCCTCGAATTCCAGGGTTCAAAGCTGAAGGGCCCCGATGGTAATAACATTAATGACATAGGAGGTTGACTGTATGAAATTGCCATTGTTGTAGGTCAAAAACGGTTGAATGTCGACTCTTCCATATGGTTCCACCTAATGGTAGTGCATAGTAAGTGTGCCAGGGGTGTCCCTAAACATTCGTCCATCGGTTTAGCCCTCACGGCAAGGCTGAGACAGGCGCGGGGAGATTGAAGACCTGCTAGGGAGGGGCCAGGCTGAACGCAACCTCAGCACCCGCTCCGCTGCTCCCGTAGCGGCTCGAGCCTCGGGGGCCTGCTCGGAACCCAGGCCAGTTCACTGAAACTTCTCTTTTCACTCACATCCCAAATAGTGTAAATTCTTCCCAGGAAACTCACATCCCTGGCTGCTATGCCCCCTCCTCAAGCCCTCTGAGAATATGAGGGCTGGCCTTCGATGCTGGGCACCGGGCTGGGGTCAGTGTTGCCACTCTGGTGGGAGTGCAGTTCTGGACTCTCACACCAGTGGAGGGAGGCGTCCTAAAGCTGCCTGCCCGTGTGGCTTCATGGAACTCCACCCTGGCGCAGACCCTGCTCCCCACGGGTGGGATGGCCTGGCCTGGGGTCTCTGGGAATCAAGGTGGGAAGCCAGGAGGAGGGTCAGTTGGACCACATGTTCGACTCTGTCTCAGTCCATTGTCTCCACAGGGACTTTAAGAGCAAGAATGTATTGCTGAAGAGTGACCTCACGGCCGTGCTGGCTGACTTTGGCCTGGCTGTTCGGTTTGAGCCAGGGAAACCTCCGGGGGACACTCATGGGCAGGTGACGAGCCTCAGGGGGTGCGAGACGTGGGGGCACGGGTGGACGCTGCCCTTCTGGTGCTCAGCTGGGAGGGGGCAGGGGTTGCCCCGCGAGCTCAGAGCTGTCTGAGAACTCCAGGAGCAATGCTCTCTTTCACCCGTGGGGAGAGTGAGGCCTGGAGGGTGGTGTGGTTTCCCAGGCCAGCCAGTGAGAAACAGATTTCCCTTCCTCTTTCAGTTGTAATTATTAAACAAGATAAAAATAAGATAAATAAGAGTATACTAAGAATCCAAACCAGAAACCTAGAAAAAGTAACCTAAGGTTAAGCCTAAGCAAATCGTCCTAAAGCAACGGCTATTACTATTTTTAAGTATTCTCCCCCTTCTGCTTTTGGCGTGCGTCTCAGTGAAGTACACATCATCTGTGTAGCCCCTCGTGGTGCTGATGGAGGCAGCAGTTCATGGTAGATTACTGCTGTCTCGAATGACACTTTACAGTCGTCATTACTTCATGACCCCGGGGCCCCCCGGGGATGTGGTGCGTCAGGGACGGCCGTCATTGTTGGTGGCCCTGCTGTGCACACGGCTGTAGCTCCTGTGTCCAGCTGTGAGTGCATTTGTGCGTGATTGGTGACCGCAGACCCTCCCCTGTCCCCGTGCAGGTGGGCACACGGCGGTACATGGCCCCTGAGGTGCTCGAGGGAGCCATCAACTTCCAGAGAGACGCCTTTTTGCGCATCGACATGTATGCCATGGGCCTGGTGCTGTGGGAGCTCGTGTCCCGCTGCAAAGCTGCCGATGGTGAGCGGGACGGGAGCCCTGAGCATTCTGGGTGTGTGGGGGGCTGTGGCTGGGCGTTAGGGTGACCCCGCCGGGCTCTCTCTCCGCCCCCAGGACCTGTGGACGAGTACATGCTGCCTTTTGAGGAAGAGATTGGCCAGCACCCGTCACTGGAGGAGCTGCAGGAGGTGGTCGTGCACAAGAAGATGCGGCCTGCCATCAAGGATCACTGGCTGAAACACCCGGTGAGGGGCCTGGGGGGCAGAGAGGGCAGCCCCTTCCATGTGTGGCAGGGTCAGAGAGAGGGGCCGCAGGCAGCGGGACAGCCCCTCCGCCCCTGCCTGGTCAGAGGCCACTTGGTGCAGTGCCTCCCTTCCACCAGGGGAGCGTCTGGGGAGGTTAGTGCTCTGCAGGGAGGCGGCTCTGGTTTTGGCCACAGAGAGCGATGGGGCCTGACAGCTCCGTCAGAGCCCTGGTTGCCCCCGTGGAGCACTGGTGCAGTGGAGCCCACTGGCCCTGGGCCTGACACATGTTGGTTGGAATCCTGGATCTGCCGGTCAGTAGCTGGGTAACTTCCGGCAAATTGCTTTATGTCTCTGAGCCTTTGTCTCCTCAGGGTAGTAACAGATTGAAGGAGTTACTGTACATCACCAGGCAGGACACCTATCACATAAGTGCTTAATATGGCTTAGCTCTGTGGCATCTGGGCCCCTCCAGTCTGGAGATACCATACAAAAGACCCCAGCTATGGGCTTCCCTGGTGGCGCAGTGGTTGAGAGTCCGCCTGCCGATGCAGGGGACACGGGTTCGTGCCCCGGTCCGGGAAGATCCCACGTGCCGCGGAGCGGCTGGGCCCGTGAGCCATGGCTGCTGAGCCTGCACGTCCAGAGCCTGTGCTCCGCAACGGGAGAGGCCACAACAGCGAGAGGCCCGCGTACCGCAAAAAAAAAAAAAAAAAAAAGACCCCAGCTATGTTAATCATTACCTTTCTTGGAAGGATATTTGCCTCCAGCTTCATTGAGTCCTTCCCCCTGCTACCCCAGGATTAATTCAGAAGAGGGACATCCTTGGGGCCAGTGGGAGCTAGCGCCCTCACCATATGGTCTGGGGTCGAGCTGTGGAGGCCAAGTTCAGCTGCCATGCTGCTCCCTGGAGCCCAGAGCCGCAAATGGAAAAATCTTAGGCATCAGGAGAGGGAAGCTGGGCCAGGAACTTACCTTCTGCCTCAGACCTCCTCAGTCTCCCAGGGCAGAGAAACTGGGGTTGCCAGTCCAGTTCCCTGATGAGGAGCAGATCCAGAGAGGTCTGAGTGTGTCCTATGCTGAGCAGGCCGGATTGCTCCTGGGTGTGGGCATTTTGCCCATCCTGCTGCCTTTCCCAGCTGCACACAGTTGGTTCCAGCACAGGGTGTCACGCCACGTTCCCTGGACTCTGGGGAGGTGTCCAGGGCTATGGGGGACAGAGTGGGATGAAGCCTTCCTTTTTTCCCACTGTGACTGCACTTTGGGCCCTTATGTGGTTTGGGCTTGGCGTAATAAGATTTCGTTTGAATATCTCTGCTCCGCGGCAGCAGCCATGTCTGCCCCCGGAGGGCCCTGGGTTGCCCTGCTTCCCACGTTGAGGTTCAGTGGACCCTTCGTCAGCGCTGTGGAGGAGGCCCGTGGCCTCAGGCTGGTGACTGTCGGAAGGGGAGTCTCCTTCAGACCCCTGCAGGTGGGCTCGTGGCTCTCCCTGGTCCTCAGGAACATCGTCAGGTTTGCTTGTCCTCAGTGAGGGCCACCGGCAAGGGCATCTGTTTCCTCTCTCCCGCTGGTGTGCAGGGCCTGGCCCAGCTCTGCGTGACCATCGAGGAGTGCTGGGACCACGACGCAGAAGCTCGTCTGTCCGCGGGCTGTGTGGAGGAGCGGGTGTCCCTGATCCGGAGGTCTGTCAATGGCACTACCTCGGACTGTCTTGTCTCCCTGGTGACCTCCGTCACCAATGTGGACCTGCCCCCGAAGGAGTCGAGCATCTAAGCCCAGGACATGAGTGGATCTCCAGACTCAGTGGATCTGAAGAGGAAAGGAAGAAAACAAAGTAGTGTTTTGTTTTGGAAATCCCGTAACACCAACAAACACGCAAAATGCAGCTGCTACTTTACCTTGACTTCTTATTATTATTATAATTATTATTATTATTATTATTAATATTATTTTTTGGATTGGATCAGTTTTTACCAGCACATTGCTCTACTGTATCGCAAACAGCGGACACGTCAGCAGGCGTTGAGGTGCTGAGCTGTGAATGCAGAACCAGCGCCGTGCTGAAGAGCCTCGGCCACCTCCCGCCCTTCGGGGTTCATTTTTCCCTCTTTCTCTTTGTTTGTTGTCTCAGAATCTGTGACACAAAGAAACCCATCTCCTGTCTTAGGAAACTTAATGCTGCAAACTCTACCTAGAGGAACCTTTGAAGACTGTTACATAAGAACACATCTTCCTCAAAAGAGGAGTTTCCCTCTGCCCTCGTCCTCCACCCCCCACGCCCCCGCCTTTTACTGTGTTTTTCTCCCTTTTTAGACAGTGAGTTTAAGAAACAGCAGATGTGTCTTTCACGGATTAACGGGTGTTGTCCTGACCGAGGAAAAACTGGGCTGAGGATGAGGATGGTTTGGACCGGAGTTGGAGGGGAGGACAGAGCTGGGGGTGGGGTTTGGTGCAGAGCTACACTGGACCCGGGCACATTCGGAGCAACATCCTTTGCTATGAGACTACTTCTCAGGTAACCAGGAATCGAGGGGAAGGAGTGTGTGGAGGCCAAGCGTTAACGGCAAGAGCAGGGTTTGGAGAAAGTCTGAAATCAGGTGTGGCTCTGACCCATCTGTTGGCCCTGACCAGTTTTTTCCACTCACTTGGGCTTGGGCATAGGACAGAACATTTTTTCTGCCCTGATTTTAAGGTTAGGTAAGGGTATAAATCATCACGGTTTAGTGAGTACATTCTTCATAAGACATGATACTGTAAATATCTTTAATGAGGAAAAGTTGAAATATGTACATTGCTTCCTCCTGGAGCAGTTCAGGGAAATGGCCACAGGGGGCGCTCTGCACAGCCAGGGCGGGAGAGTTTCCTGGGTTGGGCCTGCCGAGAAGGCCTGCCCCTCTGGAGACCCCCGGAGTCCTGCAGTGCTGGCTCTGCCCTGTGTGGTGACGTTATTGTCCCTTTCTGTGGCTCGTGAACACAGCTTTCTCCAGACCCTTTAAAGAGGTGCATATTCGAAAAACAGTTTCTCTGTTTTGCCATAACCTTGCTCTCGTCAGTGAATGTTCCTAATGCTGCTGTTTCAACATTTGAATTTTTTTTAATTTATGAAACATGCAAATTTTTTAAAAAAACAAAACACACACATCCACACATACATGCTTTGCTATGTGGCTTCCGAGGTTTAAATTTTGAAGAGTAAGAGAATTAAAACTTCACGACCACAGACCACCTCAAACCAGAAATACCTCAGAATTTTCTACTTGTGTAAGTTTTATTATATATTTTATTAGTTGTGTTGTCTTGTAGTAAGTATATTTTAATGTAAGTTGGCTTTTATGACAAGAAAGCTTAAAAGAAATAGAGAAAAAGAGGAAAAGTTGTGAGTCTTCTAGGGAGTGCTACCATTTTTCTTTGATAACGCCCCCTTGTAAATAATTGTCATCAACTGTAGGTTGGCTGTCTGGGCCGAGTCTGGGCATTCATCACTCTTATTTGTGAAGACTTTTCCTTCCCGTTTCTTTAGACCATTTTATTTAAAAACTGGATCTCTTCACCTTGCGGGTAGGCGAGTTGGTGGACGATGGGGAGAGGTTGACTGGCGTGAGAAGGGGAGGGGGAGCCTCCTCCTGAGTTATTTGGAAGTTCAAGTGTTTCCCTCGACTTGATTGGTCATTGTTCAGGATGACAGGTGACCCCACTTTAACTTGGCAAAACTGTAGCCTTTAGACCCACGTGAGGTAATTGTACTCGAGACTTAATTTCTTAAGCACATTGGCAGCAGTGATAGCGGAGTTGAGCTGTAGGCCTCTGGGTCCACACTGCTCGGGGCTGGTCTGTGACGGCACGGCTTGGTGGTGAGGGCTCAGTGCACCGCCACGCGGGGGTTCTGGGCCCCTGGCCCGTGTCCTCCTCTGCGTGTTTGGGCACGGGGTGTGGTAGGAGACGAGTTTGCTTCCCTTTCAGAGCTCAGTTTTTGCTTCATGGGTCAAAATGTGGGCTGGCCAAGGTGGCCACAGGGACAGGTTTTTGTTTTTGTTTTTTGGTAAGTTATTTGTCTTCTGACTTTTCCTTTTTAAGCTATTTTTTGCTGTGGTATTTTTCTTCCCTCGGAATAATTTTTAACAGAAAAACAGGCCTTACAGCAGTTGCTTTTCTTTTCCACTTATGTCTTTCAGAAGCTTTAAAATATTTATTGAAAAGTGCCATATCTGATTTCTCCAGCTTTCTCCTCAGGCAGGGCTGGGAGTCTCTAGTTTTCAACCCTCAGAAGAAACGAATAGAATAAACCAGTAACAAATGTAGCTCATTTACCATAGGCATGATTAGATCCCTGATCCCAGCCCGTGTGGAACACTAAACCCCAGCCTCTGTTTGGTTTTAGATTTCCTCTGGGCAGTTTTTCTTTTGTGTGCTGGCTTGATTCTTCTGGGAGCACGTTTTGGCCCTGCTGTGGGACCTGCGGGGCAGGATGCAGGATGGACAGGGCAGGCCTATTGTCTGGGGACGCTCCCTCTTTGCTGACCCAGTGCTCAGCCACTGTCACTCCCTTTGGGGCCTTGGCACCAGAATGAAGTGTCCAGAGATGGCCCCATGGGGTGTGGCCGGGCAGAAGGCTTCCGGCGGCCCTTTCCCCGCGTGCTAGGCTGAGTGTCCCTGACTGCTCGTGGCCAGGAGGTGGGCATCTCTCTCCCGGGCATGCTGCTGGGGCCTGGGTGGGTCTTCCGCCTCTGATAAAGTTAGGTTTACTGTCATGTCTTCTTCTCCGGGGAGTCAGCCATCCAGAGCTCTGATTTGTGTCGATGGGGTTGGGGGCCTCTGCCTGTGCTCTTCTTCACAAAGATTTGTAGCCTCCACTTCCGGAGATCTCAGATCACTGCTACATTCCCCCCCCCTCCCCCCCCGCCCCCCCCCCCCCCCGCCCCGCAAAGCTCTGTGGAAGACGCGGCGGATGGGCAGGGAGGGAGTCTGACATTGCTTTCCCTGCCTCATCCAGGGTGAGAGGGTGGCCAAGTCAGGGGACAGAAGTGGCCCAGGATCCCTGCCCCTTTCTTCCTAGTGTACTGTCGTCCGGGCAGGCTTCTGGCTGTGGGGTGGACTTGGGGGAGAGTGTGTTCTTATTGATCACTGTGGGGAGATCTCCTGAGCCAGAGAGATCCATGGGAGGGAGCAGACACGTGGGGACAGAGGCCACCATGCCACAGTGTCCTGCAGAGGACTCTTCATGACGGGCAGCCAGAGAAGGCCATGGATGTAGTCGTTAGCTCATGCTGGGGCTGGCATAAGCTGGGCTTTTGCCTGGGGCCGTTGGTCCCTATCAGGAGTCCTTCTTTGGTTGATTACTTGGGGTGTGAGGGCTGAGAATGGACCCTTCTTAGGAGGAAGCGAGACCCAGCTGTGCATAAATGTGGTGAGCACCATCAGCCTGGTGTTCAGATGGCCTTCCTGTCCTGCTGGCTTTCAGTAGGTGCCCGGAGGGGTCAGTCCTGCTGGGGAGGCTTCCCCGTGTGTGCCAGCTGCTTCTGACTCAGGATTCACTCTTTCTGGATGTGGTGGCACGTGTCCAGAACACGAAGGACCTTGTCCAGCCTTGAACATCCTCAGGATTCTTGAGCCCCCAGCTCACATGTTCTCAGCCAAGGGAAAGATCTGCCATCTCCAGGCCACTGAGGTGGTCCTTCCCCTGCCCCTGGGGCCAGGCTAATCCTCCTGTCATGCTTTAGGGAGCTGAGCAGGTGACCCTGCAGTTCTGTGTCCCCTTTCTCTCCAGTTGGCCACGTTCTTGCTGGCTGCTGCCCTGCCCTTCTGCACTGGGTGCTTGGGTTGCATGTGTGGTGTTTCCTTGGTGGCAAGCCCAGCTGTGTACTGAGGGTCCACCGTGTGCTACGTGTGGCGCAGAAAGCCCATCACGTGGCCCCTGTGCTTGAGCCATGAGGGCAGGGAGGCAGCTGCTCCATCCAGGGTGGGAGGACTAGGTGACCCTCTTGCAAATGGAATTCTGCCTCTTTTTAGAATGCAATATGAAGTTCCCCACGTCTATTGGTAATACAAGGATTTGATGTTTTTTTAGTAATATAGTGAGCGTATGTATGTAAGTTTTTACAAGTGGTACTAGAAGTTGAACAGCCTGGCATTATTCCGGAGAACTTGGCTCCCTAGAAAAATATCTAAATTGGAAAGCATTTTTCAGGAGAAATCAGTTTACTCAGTCTGTCAGTCCCAGCTATTTCAATGGCCTGTTGGGTTCTGAATCTTTGGAGAGACAGCCAGCCCTGCCTGGTTCACAGTTCAGGGGCCCTCAGACCACATTTTTCCAAGAAGCACAGGGAATTGACTCTCTACACGCCCCCCCCCCCCGCTCCCCCAAGCAGCCAGAAAAGGAAAGAGGACAAGATGGCTTTTTCTCCTCTTCTGGGTGATTTGAATTCTCCTAGGTCGATGGCTGTTCACAAAACCTGAACTAATAAAATGCTCAGCAGCTAATGTGTTCAGCCTAGTAATGATGAGTTTAAGTCTCAATCAGGAGTAATGTTTTAGGCAAAGAAACAGACCCAGTAATTCAGTTGATGAACTGTTTGTTTATTTTCTCAGTCTAGATTTGTAAGCAGTGTATTCAGGGTTATAGGCATAGTTCTTTAAGTAAGACTCCTGACAGTTAATTTGTAACCAGCAATTCACGTATGAATGTATCCCAGACCTTTAGGAGGCTTGGGGAAGTTTTAAAAGATGATTTTAGTTTTGTAGCAAAAAGAAATTGAAGCTTAAAATGCACCCTCTCCCTTGGAAATTAATTTATTTGACTCAGCCACACTTTAAAAACAATTACAGTCGGCCCTCTGTATCCACGGGTTCCTCATTCGTGGGTTCAACCAACCTCGGATCAAAAATATTTTGGGGGGAAAAATTACAGAATGTTCCAAAAATCAAAACTTGAATTTGCCACCTACTGGCAACTCTTTACATAGTATTGACATTGTATTTACAACTATTTACATAGTATTTATATTGTGTTTGGTATTATAAGTAATCTAGAGGTGATTTCAAGTATAGGGGAGGATCTGTGGAGGCTATATGCAAATGCTACACCATTTTATGTAAGAGGCCTCTGCCTCGGTGGATTTTGGATTCCCATCCCCCTGCCACACTCCTCCCCCATACAGAGGGACGACTGTAGTGGGTCCAGGAGACCTATACATTATCATCAAGTAAAAGTCCAAATTATCTAATGGGGTATTTTGAATATTCCTATTTTAAACTCATTTTGGGTCCACTGTAAACTTTGGTTTGGACAAGATATTGAATTTAAAGGATTTACCACTATTTAAATTTTTACAATTTTTACCAAGCTTTTACATTTTTGTGATGGTATCTTCCAGGTATGAGTGAAGCAGGACTTTTTGATTGTGGTACTCCATGTATCCCTGTAGTGCCAAAACCAGTGATATATTATTTGCTCCTATGGCAGCTCGTAGCGATAACACAAGTGTTTTTTCCTCATGAATTAAAATGCATATTCTCTAAACGCCAGCATGTGGAGATGGGCCCTGTGCTGCCCTTTCTTCTCCAGGAGTGTCTTTGGATTGTCTGGGGCCTAGACGATTCTGAGAACTACTGCAAGCCAGTTACAGGACACTAAAGAAATATACACACGGACACGTGTGTATGCAGTGGATTCTACAAACGTGGTTTCTTGTGGACATCTACAGAAAAGCGTTTCATTCATTTGCAAAGTTTACATTTTTAAGCTGACGGTTATAAAAAATACAACGCATTAGCTAATGCTTTTCAGGCAGGTGAGGATGGGTTTTTTGCAAATGGATGAGTTCCGTCTTGAGTCCTAGGAATTTCTGCTGTTGGTTGGGAGTGGGCTCATTCCCTGATTCTCCGAATCATGTTTGCATTGTAATGTTGTTAGGTAGCATTGTAAATAAAAGCATAGGTTATATAATAGAGTTACAACACTTGAAATTTTACTTTAAAAAATCTATAGCACTACATATATATTTAGTTATATCACCTGACAGATTTCTTCTGCACAGTGTGGAGATTGTTTTATACCACAGATTATTTTTATAAAGTCTAGTGAGTTTCGAATAAGAATGATTCTCTAATCAGAGTAATGAGCTTTACCTTTCAAGATAAACATACACTGGAGTGTAAGTGGTGTGGCGCTGTCACTTAGCGCTCCTGCGGATTCTCGTTGATACACTGGCAGATTACAGACCATCTTTGGGTCTCGTTTGACCAAAACTCCACTCGTGGCTGTCTGTGTGGGACGGTCTGTGCAGGACAGGGGTGCTCAGCCTTGCTCCTTGCAGACCTGGAGGAGAGGGGCTGGGAGAGGCAAGTGGAGCCTGCAGTGTGCTTCACAGTCGTGCTTCCTCCTGAGGTTTCTTTTGAACAAAGGGTTCTGAGGTGAATAATTAGTTTCTAAGTTACTCTCATGGGTGAAGTAGTATGAAGGTGTTTTGGGGAACAGAAATTGCATGGGTGCAGGTTGGGGTGGGTTGGGACTAGAATAAGATTCAGGCTGCGAACACGTGAAAAGAGGATTTGGTGATTGGAGAAATCTGCCAAACTGAATTATCTAGGACCAAGTTATCCAGTTTTCAGGACAGAATTCCCAGTGGAGTAATTATTCGGAAACGGGGAGGGTGGTGTGTGGACATAGTGATCAGATTATACGGAGAGCTGCCAGACACATGTTATCTTCTCTGTGAGGGCTGTTTGGAGGCGAGAGGGGCTGCGTTGGCTCGCCACTTTAGTCTAGCGAGTAACCCAGGAGCCTGTGGAG
Source organism: Stenella coeruleoalba (assembly GCF_951394435.1). NCBI lineage: Eukaryota > Metazoa > Chordata > Mammalia > Artiodactyla > Delphinidae > Stenella > Stenella coeruleoalba. Next base: position 57,497,278 of record NC_137156.1, read on the forward strand.
GAGGCTCAGAATCCTGTGCCAGCAGGGCATTTTTCCAGTATCTACAAGGTTTTCCCACTCTTCCTACAAAGGTCAGCATCACTGCCATAATGTGGAAGGCAGTCTTCATGTTAGCCTTTTGAGTTTTTGGGTAGAGAGTGGATGGTTATTGGGTAATGAGCCTTTTTGTTGGGGATGTATAGAAAGTATACATCGTGTATACTCATCTATACTCAAGTGTAGAGTCATGTAGCTCATACTCTAGCCGTAATGGCTGAAGGCCTGTTCCCCAGCCCCTGCCTGCTGGCTTCAGCTGCTGCGTTCGGAGGTGTTCTGGTTGGGACAAAATTGTCAGGAGAGTCCCTAATGTGTCATGTGAAACCAGCTGTGCTTTTATTCGGTCTGATCGAGAGTCAAGTTTTACGCTACCCCTTTTATACTTGAATGAATTGAGTTTTGGCAGATCCAGGAGCACTCTGGGAACCAACCATCCGTCATTTTCCTGTTCCCCATCAAAGAACATTTCTCTGCTCTCCAGCCACATGTCTTGGAATGTAATTCTGTTGTGCCTTTGTTTTTGTCACCTGCCTCCCCCCAAAAGCAACTGCTGTAAGCTTTTTTCTACTTGTCTTTTCTAGCCCGAAACCCCACCTTTTTCCTTTTTCCCAGCTGTATTTTCTGGATGCAGTTCTGTGCTCCAGGTGTGTTAAGAACCAGTTACCTCAGACCTTGTGTTGAACAGTGTCACCATCTGGGTCCTCTCGAAACTGCAGGCTTGTGACATACACACGCAGGAACCCTGCCGAGTATGGGTACTTATTTGTTTTAAAGTAAAACTCTTCCCAAGGATTGCAAAAGGGGCTTCTGGCAAGCTCTTTATGGCCCTGCGGTGGGATGGGTCTCGAGTGCCATCTGAAGGGTGCTTTCCGTGCTCCACTTTGAATTCTGCCATTTTCAGTATTCTGCTGTCTGAATAGGCAGAGTGATTCAACTGGTTGGCCTTGTACACAAATGAGTTCCGAAAATGAGCTCTTTGTAACACATTTCCAGTCACTAAAGCTCAAACGAAGAACATTCCCTCAAATGGCAGGATTGAAAACCCCGCCCCCATCCACCACAGTGCATTTCGGGAAGATGTCTGTAGCGTATGTTGCTGTGAAATTAGGCCTTGCGGGTTATGGCTGTTTGTCATTTTGATGTATTTTAAATAAATATATATATATTTTTTAAAGAGCCTTTTTTACCAGTTCAGAAAGTTTAATTAACCAGCAGTCACCACATCTGAATTTTTGTCGCTGGGGCATAGATGGCAGACCAACATTAAAGTGGTAACTCAGCCCTACGAGCATGGGCTGCCCACCTGGCCTGTCCTGCTGACCGTGGGACACCAGGGTCAGTGTGTCCCCACCGGGTCCCAACTCAGCCCTCGAAGTGTTCGGTCTCTACTCTGTTCAGGCGCTGTTTACTTCAGTCTCTGCAAGGGCTTTAGCCCAGCTGGGGTTTTCTCAGAGCCCTGCCACGAGTTAAGTGTACGTTGAGCCAAATAATTTCTCCATGAGGGAAAAACACGCTCATCGAAATTTTACCAGCAATGACAGAGATGAGAGTAGGAAAGGTTAGGCAACATCTGGGATTTGATTTGGAAAGTGTCCAAGTCATTGTCAAACACCGTCTGAGAGCCAGTGACCGTACAGAGATTCTTAGGAGACCTCATCTGAGAGTGTGAAGACCTCCTGTGAGGGGAGGAGTTGTTAAAATGCCAGCGTCTTTTTCCTCCCCCCTTTTTTTTTTCCCTGGAATTCTGTAAAAATGCAAAGAGAATTGGGTGGTACTTGAGAATTGGGGGTGAGGGTTACCGCAGATGAGAAACATACTTCTAGATTTCAGTTCCACGCCACAAATCCACACAATGCCGTTTTTCAACTGTACAAAAGAATCTGCTTATGAATTTGACATGATCTTAATGGTAGCATCAAAGGCCGAATTTTTCACGTGTTAATATTTTTTCCACATTTGTCCTTGAATCTGAAGAACTTCATACAGTACTGTAAATTTAACTTACATTGAGTTTGATGTCAATTCTTGTGAAAAGAGCTTCTGCATGTAACAGACACACAGTTAAGGAACACAGCAGAGTACAACATTTGCAGGACCAATTCTGGAACCAACAGATGTCACCTCTCATTTGCCATCTTATATGTCAGTGTTACCAGCTCCTTCTAAATGTGTGTATTATTTGTAAGGAAAAGAAGGAAAATCCTAAGACTTGTCTAATAACTTAGTGGAGAATGTGTGTGTTGGGTTTAGGATGGATAGCAAAGTCTTTTTGAGCTGTGTTATCTAACTTGTATATAAAACTGTAATTAAAAGTTTGGATTCACCTGTTTCTCACGGTTTACAATGATGAATCATTTGAAAACTCTGGAAATGTGACTAGGATATGATTTAAGCCTGTAGAAGTGAAGAAGCTCTTCAAGTGCTAAAACTAAAGACTTCTAGTTTTTGGCTCAAATTCAGTAAGTACTGTTTGTATGCCAGGATATGTGAGATGTAAATGTAATAGGTCACTTTTCACCCTTGTAGCTATAAAATAAAAATTTTGTAGAACAGAAATAGATTGTACTACTGAATTAACAAAAGTTATACTAAAGTATCATGTTTAAAAAAAAATATATATATATATATACACACACACACAGAGTTAAGCTTGTTGCTGTTACCCTGTCTGGATTTGAAAAGTGTGCTGATTTTTATATATATATATATATATATATATATATATAAAACACACACATATATATATATTATATACCCACACACATCTAAAATGGCCTAAAGCAGACATCCATGTAATTACAGTTGCAAAATGAAGACATTTTGGAGAGAACATTGTATCATAGTTCATTTATTTGCAGTGGATCTTTGTTCCTTTTTACTGTGGTAATTTTAGAAATGAGTGTCAAGTTTGGAATTAGATCTGCTAAGTTGGGGTTTTGCTGCTTGAACTCTGCACTGGGTCCTCAAATAAACCGATGTGAATGTAGTTTTTTCCCCCTGTGTGAAGAAGCAGCCACACCCCAACAGATAGGAGGAAAAATCTAGAACTGTTTCAAGTTTTATCTTTTTGTATATGAAAATAAAATAATAATAATAATAAAAATCCTGTTGTCTCTCTTAATCACACGGCAGGGGGTTGTGTTCTCCCACTTACAGGGCCAACTTGAGCACCTCCGTGAATTCCTGCTTGGACGACATGCAGTTAATGGCCGATACCTAGGCTGTCAAGGTCCTGTGGGTGGACCTAAGCACAGGTCTCCAGGTCTACCCTTCAGAAGCTCAGGACTTAGTTCGAGACACTGTGGGCTTCTCCTTAATGGACTGTCCTGGGACTTTGGGTATGTTCCTGCAGGACAGGGGTGTTATTTTCCAAATCCCCCAGATCCCCCCACACACAACCCTGCTCCCCAATCATATACTTTGCAGACAGCCCTGAGCAATATTTTTGTAAGTGCAGCAGAGAAACCTAGAAAATAAGTTATATTCAGGACTACTGAGAATACAAGCGCTGCCATTTCCAAACATGGCTGAGTAGCTGGGTCACTTGCTGAGCTGTTAAAAAAATACAGTGATGGAGCACCACCCCAGATCTGAATCAGCAAGCCAGGTCTCCCGTTTGGGAGCTCCTGAGTTATCTCACTAGATGCAAACGTGGTTCCCTGCTAATAAAATAATTATAGTCTCTACTACCTAATAAAACAGGAAAGACGCAGAAATCACCTCACTGCTTTCTGCAGTAACATAAAAGATTTTTTTTGGCCTCTGACTAATATTTGCTAAGTGGAGAAACAATTGCTTTGAATCCTTCTGGTGGTGTCAATGCCTTTTTATTCACCGTTTATTATGAAGATTAAATAACCTGCTTGGATCTCTTTGGAACAATTTTTGATGAAGGGGCCCTCTATTTAGGAACCGGTTGTCCAGTTTTTGATCCATTTTGTCTTCTCAGAGTTAGAAAGTTCACCTTTTATTAGTGAGTGCCCTTGATGAGAAGGAGAGGAAGACAAAAGGCTAACATTTTTGAATGAAGACCTTAGCGCTAGCAACACTGGAAGGTCGAACTGCAGGGACCATCTGGTTGCTTTCTCTTCAGCAAAGGGATTCTTTCAGTTAAAACAAAAAAAAAATTGGACACAGAAGCCGGTTCATAAAAGCAGGCTTGCCCAAGTTAGCAAGTAGAAGAGGGCTCAGGGGCCATTCAGCCTTCCCTCCCACTCCTTCCCTTAATTCTCAAGCACCCCTATGGAATACTAGGGTTCCCCTGATGATAGTTTTAAAACTACTGGTCCTTCATTTTAAAGGTGGACAAACAGGCCCAGAGGAGGTACCCTACCCAGAGTCGGGCAGACTTTACTTCTAATTCTTGACTCTTGGGGCCCAGTGTGGGGTTCACTGTTGTTTCCAAGTACAGGATGTGGGAGAGGAAGAGTCACCCACCATTTCTCTCTCTTTCTGGTGCTTAGCACAGTGCATGGCACTTAGGAGGGCCTTGAGAACTACCTCTTAAGTGAATGTGTGTATTTAGTAAATTCTGATGGAAGCTGTCAAAGCAGCTTTGAAACCTACAGATACCAGTGTTGCCTGGTTGTATTTGGACTCTTGACTGCACATGCCAGACACCATTAAACAAAAAGGGGGCTTTGCCGGAAGGATCCTGGGGCAAGTGGCCAGCCAAGCCTTGGGTAAAGGGCAGGATGTGTCTGGGCTTCTTCAGGAGCCTCGGAAGCTGGGGTCAGCATGGCACGCCTTCACCCGTGTCTCAGCATTTGTTCCACTGGTGTTCTGTGCAAGACCAGATGCATCTACTCTTTGTCTACTTAGCAAGAAAAAAGGCTGTAGACAGAGCGGGAGTTCCATATGTCACAGCTGTGCTATCTGGAGAAAGTTCCAGATCGAAAATCCTTAGGAAGACTCTGGTTGACTTAGCTCAACCAGTTAGTGTCGGAAGCCCTGGGGATTATACAAAATGACTTCATGACAGGTATTCCTGGGAGGGCGTATGGAGCCATGAAGCTGTCAAAACAACGTATACTTTTTTTTTTTTTTTTTTTGCGATACGCGGGCGTCTCACTGCTGTGGCCTCTCCCGTTGCGGAGCACAGGCTCCGGACGCGCAGGCTCAGCGGCCATGGCTCACGGGCCCAGCCACTTCGCGGCACGTGGGATCTTCCCGGACCGGTGCACGAACCCGTGTCCCCTGCATCGGCAGGCGGACTGTCAACCACTGCGCCACCAGGGAAGCCCAAAACAACGTCTACACTTAAGTTGGTTGTTAGAATTGGCCTCCTGCTTAGTGAACTAAATCCACATGGAATGCTGGAGATTATGCTGCAAAATGAAGAAGACCTATTTATTTGTGAATGGGAGTACATAAAACATATAACCTTCCTTTGACAGCAGGCATTCAGCAATCCGGATTCCATATTCTATAAAGTAAAGCTGCCTAAATAAAAATTGCTAATATTAACAGAGCACTTAACGACATGCCCCAGGTTCTTCCCTAAATGCTTTACATGGTTAATCTCCTTTAATCCTCACAAGAACCCTAGGGTCTAATAAGTATTATTATTATTACTATTATTATTCCCGTTTTAAAAAGAGGAAACAGAAAGGTAGAAAGTGGTTGAGTGGGGATCCAAACCCCTGTGCTCTGATTCAGGGTCCTAAACCACCATGGAGTACTGTCTTGTCAAGAAACTCCTTAGGAGATGCCAAGCTATCTTTAGAAGTTACGATTTGTGTACCATGCGATTTCAAAGCCACGTGTCATGAGGCCATCCAATGTGGCAGAGGTTTTAGAATCAGACCTAAGTTGGAATCTCAGTTCTGAGGACCTTAGCGTAAGCATGCGCAAGTGGTTTACTCACCTATTAAACGGGACTAAGAGTATTTTCTTCTTAGGACTGTATGTGCACATACCGAGCCTTCAAAGCGTCATGCTCTCACCCATCACCCGGCCCAGGGGACCAGGGATGGAGCCGGGACGCTCCTGGGCCTCCAGGTTTGTCACCAGGGGGCGCGCTCTTGCGCTCTGCCCTCCGGCGTCTCCTGAGAGGCTCAGGGCCAGCGACTCCAGGTAGCGCATGCGTGTCTTGGTCCCGCGGTTGCGATTGGCTTTCAGGCGGCTGGCTTGGAGTGCGCAGGCGCTAAGGCAAACAGCTAGCGTTTCGGGCAAGATGGTTGCCGCAGCTTTTGCCTCCCGCTTCCGAGGCTCCCGACGCTTTTTGAGTGGCTTCGTGGCTGGAGCCGTCGCGGGCGCTGTGGGAACCGGGCTAACTGTCGTGCAGTTCCTCCGGAGTCAGGACGCTGAGCCAGCGTTGGCGGTGAGGGAGCCGGACGGTGAGTGTGTGGGCCCCCAGGTCTCGGGCCCGGGCTGCTACCTCGGTCAGGAGCCGTAACCATGGACGCGCGCTGTCTCCACTCGCCAGGCCCTTGGTCGTCTGCCGTGCAGTCTCCCGGCTCGGCTTCCTCTCCCGGCGTTGCGTCTCACCTGCCTGCTCCGTGTACTTCCTTCCCCCTGGGGATATACTACCCCGACATGTGTGTTTTTATTGTCTATGTCCTCCCCTAGATTGTTAGCTCCATAAGCGGTCGGACGGTGTCAGTTTTGTTCTCCACCAGCCCGGTACCTGGTACATAATTGGCATCCAGTACGTATGGATGAATGAACGAATGAACACATAGTTTTAGCAGATCAGTTAACTGTCCTCAATTTATCATCGTTCAAATGAAGAATACCTGCTGGCCCTTCTTCAAAGTATGTAAATCCGCAGGTTACCAGGTGTACCTTATATTTGACAAAGTAAATGAGCTCATGCTCGGATACACTAATTTAACTTGCTCCTCCTGATACTTGGCATTTAGGAAGAGAGCAACTCTGGTGGGTTGAAGCCTGGAGAGCGCATCAAGAGAGAATTATTTGGAAACCGACTCCCTGTTCCGTGCGTGCTTGGTTTCTCCCACTAGGAGAAGCAATACCAGTTTTACCACTGTCTTGCTGCAGCACACATCTCTGCTTCAGTACCAGAACATTGAGGAAGAGTGTCAGTGAACGATGGTCTTTTTTTTTTTTTTTTTTTTGGCTGCATTGGGCCTTCGTTCCTCCACACGGGCTTTCTCTAGTTGCGGCGAGCGGGGGGCTACTCTTCGTTGCGGTGCGCGGACTTCTCGTTGCAGTGGCTTCTGTTGTTGCAGAGCACCGGCTCTAGGCGCATGGGCTTCAGTAGTTGTAGCACGCGGGGTCACAGGCTCAGCAGCCGTGGCACACGGGCTTAGTTGCTCCACGGCATCTGGGATCTTCCCAGACCAGGGCTTGAACCCGTGTCCCCTGCATTGGCAGGCGGATTCTAAACCACTGCACCACCAGGGAAGCCCCTGAACGATGGTCTTTTAAAAAAATTTAAAAGGCTGTGCTTTTGTCCCCACATTAACTCTTAGAACATAATGAGTACATAGGCTGTCGTGCATTTAATCATATCAATGACTAGTAATGACAGGAGTTTTCCCTTTGCTGCTTTTGTATACACTGTACTTTGTGGGGCAGAGATTTGAAAATTTGATGTGAAAGACCAGCAAGATCAGGTCCTTATTTAACAGTTAATGAGGTACTTCCCTGGTGGCACAGTGGTTAAGAATCCGCCTGCCAATGCTAGGGGACACCAGTTCGAGCCCTGGTCGAAGAATATCCCACATGTGCCGCGGGGCAGCTAAGCCTGTGCGCCACAACTACTGAGCCTGCGCTCTAGCAACAAAAGCCACCTCATTGAGAAGCCTGCACACCTCACCGCAACTAGAGAAAGCCCGCGGGCAGCAAAGAAGACCCAACACATCAATCAATCAATCAATCAATAAGAAAATAAATAAATTAGAAAATAAATTGGAAAAGTAAAAAATTTTTTTAAATTAAAAAAAGAACAGTTAATGAAATAGCTACAGTTTACCTGGATAGAACTATACAACTGATTATAGGCAAAACCAGTATTTTGCCTACTGTCTCTTTTCTTTGCTTTATAAGTAATTGCAAAAATGAGATCACCTGGTTGATTAAATTGTTGAGTCAGTCCTTTGTCTTACCCCCTTCCTTATAATTTTTTATTCCTAATAATAGTCACTAACTTATTTTTTTCCCCTGTTTTTCATTTTTAGGTTCTTCAGAAAGGGCTCTCTTAGAACAATTTGGATTCCCTTTAACTGGAACAGAGACAAGGTGCTACACTAACCATGCCTTGTCTTATGATCAGTCAAAGCGAGTGCCTAGATGGGTTCTTGAACATATATCCAAGAGCAAGATAACGGGTAGGTGGTTAGAAGCAAAGGCGTTGATGAAAGATGTTTCCAAATTTAAAACAAGGAGGATTATTAATAATTTCAACCATCTCTACTTTACAGCACGTTTAGAAAATGATGGTGTTTGTCTGGCTCACTAGATAAATGGACCCTGCCTGGCAGCCAGGGCACCCTAGACCCTTCCAGGCTGTCTCAGGGGTTGAGAGGATCTGTATCTTGACACATGAATTGGAGGCTTTGTCATAAATATTCTTGGAATGAGCACCACTCATTCATTACGTCCACAAATGCTTTTTTTTTTTCCTGCCTCAGGTTTATTTGTACAAATAGCACAGGAGGACACCAGCCCCATGCAGACAGCAGCCAGGGGTCACACCAGTCCTTCTGTCCTCACATTGGCAGACAAAGGTCTCTACTCCAGAGCCTTTGTGGGGTTCTGGGCACCTTTGGGAGCCTGAGCTGGAGCTGGAGCAGCAGCTGCACCTGCAGCCTTGGCCTTGGTTTGAGCCTTGGCCTGGGACTTTGGCCGGCAGAGCCTGAAACCGTTAGCGATGCAGGCATGAGCACGTTTCCCGAGCTTGGGGTGAGCAATGTAGGCAAGTTGACTGAGCTTGCGGCTGCCACCTGTTGGGATCTTGGGCTCGACCTCCTTGGGCTTTACGAGAGCCTTTTTTTAAAATTAATTAAATTATTATTATTTTTTGGCTGTATTGGGTCTTTGTTGCTGCACGCAGGCTTTCTTTAGTTGCGGTGAGCGGGGGCTACTCATTGCGGTGGCTTCTCTTGTTGTGGAGCATGGGCTCTAGGCTAGCGGGCTCCAGAGCAGAGGTTCAGTAGTTGTGGCGCACGGGCTTAGTTGCTCTGCAGCATGTGAGATCTTCCCGGACACGGGCTCGAACCCGTGTCCCCTGTATTGGCAGGCAGATTCTTAACCTCTGTGCCACCAGGGAAGTCCCTTTACAAGAGCCTTTATAGCCTCAGCATGTGCACTTATGGCCTTGGCGTTGTTGGCCTGCATCTTCTTCAGACCCTTCTTGTTGTGCTTCTTGGCAAAGCGCATGTTCCTCAGGAACTTGGAGTCCACCCCCTTAAGAGATTCATATTGTGATCGGGGTTCCGTGATGCCGTTTCTGTGCTGCTTTCGGGACTGACTGTGCATGGTGTGGTTCTTGGACTTGGCCAGGTCTGCACCGGGGCCTGCCCACAAATGCTTTTTTTTTTTTTTTTTTTTTTGCGGTACGCGGGCCTCTCACTGTCATGGCCTCTCCCGCTGCGGAGCACAGGCTCCGGACGCGCAGGCTCAGCGGCCATGGCTCACGGGCCCAGCCGCTCCGCGGCACGCGGGATCCTCCCGGACCGGGACACGAACCCGCGTCCCCTGCATCGGCAGGCGGACCCCCAACCACTGTGCCACTGGGGAAGCCCCACAAATGCTTTTTAAATGCCTACTTGTGCATGGCTCTGTGCTGAGCCTTGGGGTTATATCAGTGACCAGAGTAGATGGTCTCTACCCCCAAGGCACTTTGAATTGGGGAGGGGGTTGGGTGGACCTATCAAATAATCATAAATGTATAATTACAATTGGCAATAACTGTTCTGAAGGAAAAATGATTGCAAGTTGGGATAGTATAATTAAGGAACAGTAAAGAATACGATGGGAGATTATAACAGGAGAACCCGATACTGATTAATGAGGCTTCTTTGAGAAAGTGGCCTGAAGAGTGGATGGCAGTCACTCAGGCAGAGGAGTTGGGTGGGCAGCGGGGGTATGGAGAAGAGCGTTCAGGCAGGGAAAGAGAAGCACAGTTGCATCTTTCAAGGCCCCAATGTGAAGAGTTTGGTTCGGTTATGGAACTCAAAGAAGACCAGTGTGGCTGGAGCAAGGGAGAACGTGATGTGAAATGAGACTGGAGAGGCAGGCAGGTGTGTGAGCCTGTTCACCTGTCCTCAAGTTTCTTGGTGCGTTCCTGTAATTAAGATGACCAGATCTTGCTATTCAATGTCAGATTAGCTTCTAGGTAGCCTACTCCAATTTACACTCCCACCATCATTATTTGTCCTGTCTCTCCCAGCCCTCACACATAATGAGCATTATTGAACTTTACCAATTTATTAGTTGATTTTATTTGCGTTTATTGATTACCAGGGAGGGTTAATATTTTGTGAATTATTCTTTCTTTGTGAATTTTTCTTTACGATTTTCAATAGGGATATTCTTTTTTTTTAATATTTATTTTATTTATTTATTTTGGCTGCGTCGGGTCTTAGTTGAGGCATGCAGGATCTTTAGTTGTGGCATGTGGGCTCTTAGTTGCAACATGCAGACTTTGTTGCAGCATGCATGCAGGATCTAGTTCCCTGACCAGGGATCAAACCCGGGCGCCCTGCATTGGGAGCACGGAGTCTTACCCACTGGACCACCAGGGAAGTCCCAGGGATATTCTTTTTTGAATTTTGTAGGAGTTCGTTTTTATATTAAGGATATTACTTTTTGTCATAGTTGTTTTATTCCCATTCTCTTATTTGCCTGTTAATTTGCTATATGGCCCACAGATTATTTCTCCATTGCTTTACAGTGCATGCTATGCTTAAATATATTAAAATGCTGATCTTAAGATGAGTGTGTGCCTTTATAGAGTACACATTAACCAGCAGAATGGCAGGAGGCTTGGAATATGCTTGCCTGCTAGAAGGAAACTGATATAAGCAGAAACTGTATCCTAGCAGGTGAAACTGATTATGAATTTACATCAAGAGAAACTCACTTGATTTAGTCTCAAGCCTGATAAATTTCCTTTAAATACAAAAGTTTTCCCAAGATGGAATTTCAGCTTTACTAATTTTATCTTGCTGTTAAGTTATCATTTTCAGAGGCATATGAAAAAAGCACTGTTTCATATTGTATGTCACATGAGCTGTGTAATTTTGAGGTAAAATAGAGCTAATTAATATTTGAAAACAAGAAGCAATGTACCTGTGATTTACTTATTTTAGTGTAAAGCATCTTCTGTTTTAGTTATGACAGACTAAGTTATTTAGATTAACTCTCCTGCTAAAAACAACAAGAAATGTTATTAGCAGTATATAAAAAGTATATATATAAAAAAAATCACTAAAAAAAAAAACCATGAAGAGGGACTTCCCTGGTGGTCCAGTGGTTAAGAATCTGCCTTCAAATGCAGGGGACCCGGGTTTGATCCCTGCTTGGGGAACTAAGATCCCACATGCCGCGGGGCAGCTAAGCCCACGCGCTCTGGAGCCCGTACACTGCGACTAGAGAGAGGCCCATGTGGCCCAACGAAGACCCAGCGCAGCCAAAAAAAAAAAGTCTCAGAAGCCAGATTCCTGGCTTCTGATCCTGGCTTTAAAAACAAACAAACAAACAAAACATGAAGAGGCAACATGATAGTAGAGCTTTCTTTGCCAGGCCAATATTTGGGGGAACGCCAGAATCCAGAGGGGTAAGGGTGGCCCGGGTAAACCAAAGCCACATTGCCTTTGGTTCTGCAGCCTTAAATGGGGTGAGGGGGACTGAAGGCAAGACCTAGGGCTCAGCCAAGGTAGATTATCTTACTGGAGACCCTTCCCACGTTAACCTGGAACCCCAGAGGGCTGCACCCTCGGGGATGGGTGAACCAGAACTTACTTGCCTGCCCACCATAGGGAACTACACGGAAGGTTGCCTTGGCACTGAGCAGACAAGGATCAAAAAGGAAAATAAAAAGTTTGTTCTAGAGAAGTTGAGGCCACAAACTGGCTGTCATGCAGACTTGTAGCCCAAAGCCATGTAGCCTGTACAGATCAAGGAACCTTAAACCCTGAGCTTGCTATACTGTGGTCCTCCACTGCTAATGCCTCCAGACACTGGACAGAAGTAAGTTTACATCCTCTCTTCAGGAAGGCATCTTCATCCTAGGATTTTGGAAATTCCCACAAATGATTGTTCTTTTTCTTTTTTTAAATTCATTTTTGGCTGCGTTGCGTTTTTGTTGCTGCATGTGGGCTTTCTCTAGTTGTGAGCGGGGGCTACTCTTTGTTACGGTGCACGGGCTTCTCATTGCGGTGGCTTCTCTTGTTGCGGAGCATGGGCTCTAGGCGCAAGGGCTCTGTAGTTGTGGCTCTTGGGCTCTGGAGCGCAGGCTCAGTAGTTGTGGCGCACGGACTTAGTTGCTCTGCAGCATGTGGGATCTTCCTGGACCAGGGCTCGAACCCGTGTCCCCTGCATTGGCAGGCAGATTCTTAACCACTGCGCCACCAGGGAAGTCCCCCCCTCCCCCGCCCCCAAATGATTTTTCAAGGGCAGTGAGCACCAGATAAAGAAAACCAGACATACCAGGAAGCGATTCCAATGGTAATGACACTTAGAGAAGTTTACTAGTAATTCTCTGTTTACAGTTATTATTTTTTTTTTTATGGGGTGATTCTAAGAAGCTAGACATTAGATACTTTACTCTGAACCTTGGGGTCTGATAATTTAATTTTTTTCTTGATTGAATGAAATGACATTAGAATCAGTAACTTCATTAATCCTCGTTTTACACTTTTTTGAGTAGCAGCCTGAGTATATTCCATTTGTCCTCACAATTTTTGTAGTTTAACAAGGCCTGTCCTAATGACAGTGGAAAACATAGTGTTAGGATTCGCTGGTGTCCACGGTGGCAAACTACTCTGGAGGTATCAGAATATAAGCAAACTTGAGATTTTGTCTCTCCTGTGTGGTGCTCAGATATTTTGTGTCAGGAGTTTCTGGATTGATCTCATAACCTAAATGTTTGTTTTGTCACGGCTTAAGAGGCAGTAAGCAAGATATCAGAGGCACTCTCTCCCTCCTCTAGGCTGTGCCTGCCCAGAACAGATTGTTTTGTGTCTATATATCCATTATTTCAGTACGTATAAACTTGTCAAATACCGTTGTACAACATACAATACATGGGCGTCTTTTTTTTTTTTGTGGCTGAGCCACGCGGCATGTGGAATCTTAATTTGCTGAGCAGGGACCGCACCCACGCACCCCACACGGAGTCTTAGCCATTGGACCTCCAAGGAAGTCCCCGTGGGGGTCTTTTTAAAAAGCAAGAGTATATTTAGTAACTAAGCTTTTTGTACAGCTCAGCTATTTGATTGGTTATTGCTTTTACATAGATACCATCCAAGGGATTTTTCCCTTTAACTTGAAAGGCCAGAAACAAAAGTATATGAGGTGAGATGGCTGCACTGTATGAAAAACATTCTTTCCTGGACTAGTCCTTGCTAAATTCAGGTGAAGTAGCCGAACTATCCCAGGAACTTGAGACATGCGTGCTGTCACGAAGTACTAGCTGCTCAGAGAGCTACCAGCCAGCAACAAGCAGCTTGCCTTGCTTAGAGAATCTTGAGAGAGATTTGACCACTGGTAACTTACCATTTTGTGTGTTTTTCTTCAGGTGATGCAGACAGAAAACATTGTAAATTCAAGCCAGATCCCAACATCCCTCCAACCTTCAGTGCCTTCAACGAGGACTATGTTGGCAGCGGGTGGTCACGAGGCCACATGGCTCCAGCAGGAGATAACAAATTCTCATCTGTAGGCATATTTTTTGGGAGGGATGGGAACACAGGGCTGGTATTATGTGTACCATGGGACTTGGAAATTAAAAACCTAGGAGCCAAACCATAACACTTGAGAATTTTCATACCCTATTTTGTATTTTTCTTCCTGACTTCGCTTCCTTTCTTTGCTCAGATGCTCAGACATTTTTAAACAGGTTGAGGAAAACTAAATGCTATGCAAAAGGGAATTGGAAAGCCAATAGGAGCTAAAGCTACTCACTCATTTTTATCTTGAAAGATTTCAGACCTGTAGAAAAGTTGAAAAAAGAACACAGAAAAAATATGTTGACTTGTAGAAAAGTTGAGGATAGTACAGCAAAAACATTTTGATACATATATTTTATATATGCATTTTTTTAAACCATGGACAGTGAATTGCAGACATTGTAGCACTTCATGCCTAAGTAGATTGCTCAGGAGATTGTATTGTCTAAAGATGAGGATATTTGAATATATGTCAAGTGTATCATTATACCAAGAAATGTGTACAAGTGTATTTTTGTATATTTGTACAATAATATCCAGTATACAGTTCTCACTCAGATTTGCCAAATTTTCCCAATTATGTCCTTTACAACTTTTTTTTGGATTCAGTATCTAATCATGAATCATATATTACATTTAATTGTCATGTCTCTCTAGCCTCCTTTAATTTAGGATAATTTCTCTGCCAAAAAAAGGTGAGAAATGTCTTTTCTGACATTGGCATTTATTGCATGAATTGGTGATTATTATCATTAAGATAGTGGTTCTTAACCTTGGATACTCATTGTAACTACCTTGGGAAGTTTTAAAAAATCCTGATGCCCAGACCTGTAACCCAGAGCAGTTAAATCAGAAATTCTAGGGGTTGGGACCTAGGCATCGATATTTTTGAAGCTCCCTAGGTTATTTCAATGTGCCTTCAAGGCTGAGAACCATGGTTTGACAAGAGGGTATTTGGTGGCCTTGGCAGTGTAGATCAATGAAAGGAAATCCAATGACAGAGCCTTGGGTTTACAGGTCAGAAGTGTGAGAGGAATGAACACATGGTGGCTAGAAATTCAGAAGAATAGGACTTTTTCTGTGCCACTCTTGAACTAATGTGTTTGCACTGTACTACTTAAATACTACTGTGCTCCTGAAAGCTGCCCTTTGTTGAGAAACCCTCTGCCAGAGGCTTAGCACTAGAATTCACCTTTTAGCTTTATACTGGAAATTTTTCGTTCATAGTCTACATTGTTGGTTTGAATTTTGTAAATTGTGAAGAAAAGCAGCACACCAAACTACTTCTTTTGTTATAGTCCTTATTCTGAATAATCATTATTGAGCTTTTTGTCACGGAGTAGCTGTGGCTTTCGTTTATCTAAACAGACAGTTGCTGTAATTGCCTGGAGCTAAGGTATGAAAGAGGAGCTGGTTATCTCTGCTTTGTAAAATCTCTCTCAAAGGGAAAGGTATTTCAGTGCAAGTTACTGTTTTTATTTCTTTTCACAGAAAGCCATGGCTGAAACCTTTTACCTTTCTAATATCGTGCCTCAGAATTTTGATAATAATGCTGGTTACTGGAACAGGTGAGGGGTGAGAGTTTTTAAAATGTGATTCTGTGGGAGATGAGTGATGTGACAGGAGAGTGTGTGCCTAGCATCTGTTTCTGCCTTTGTTTTTTCAAATGTTAAAACTACTGAAGATAAATATTTTGGACTAATTTTCTTTGCTAGATTTGGAAGTGTAGACTTCAGAACATAGCCAGCCATTTTGGTCATGTTTCCTCTGGTCAGAAGTCAAGTTCTGGAAGAAACTACTAAAAATATTATTACTGAGACAGTAGAACACTATGTTTATAGGCAGAGGATACTGTATTTTTCTCCACTTGTATTGAAAGTATTTCTCCACTTGTATCTCCACTTGCATCATTAAAATATTTATTCAGTAAAATAATTCTGGCCCTTGAAATTTATTCTAAGGAATTAATACAATGTTGCATTATTTAAGAAATGTCAGGATAAACCCAGTTGTCCTACAGTAGGAGTAGTTACATAAAAACGATATATCAACTTTTTGAAATGATATGTAATTCTTGAAAAAAGTTTATTTGAGAACTAGGGCATAGAAAAATATGAGGAAACAAAACAAAATTTCAGTTCTAAACTGTACATTGAATGCACACACAGGAAAATGTAGGTAGTTGTATAAATGCATGTATTTTTAGAGTTTTTCCATGCAGTAAACACACTGGGAAGAACATTGCTTATATGCTTGTAGCGTTTTGTGCCATATTCTCCTTACACTGATTTCTCTAATATTCTTGGTATCTCTCCTAAGGACTTGATACGGTTTGCTGCTTTTTCTACATTTACGTGTGAGAATATCACACATCTTTTTGCTTTGTTTCTCAGAATGGAAATGTACTGTCGAGAACTGACAGAGAGGTTTGAGGACGTCTGGGTAGTATCTGGACCGCTGACCTTACCTCAGACTGGAAGCAATGGAAGGAAAACGGTTAGTTACCAGGTAGGAACGTGTTTTAATATTCAAGCTTATGTTATTTGCGTGAGATTATAATCTCATTCTTTATTCTACTTTTAAATTTCATTTATTCACCAGGATTTATTGAGCACCTGTTGGAATGATAGGCATAGAGGATAAAATGATGAGTTAAAAAGCAAGCATTGACTTCAAGGCGCTCACAGTTTAGAAGGGGAAATAGACATGTTATCAGTTAATTATGTTAAAGTGTGATCTGATGTATAAACGCATAGATGAAGTGGTGTCGGAACGAACTGACCAACCCTATTTATGGGGGTCAGGAAGACTTCACAGAGGAGGAGATGTTTTTTTCTGGCCCCGCTGCATGTGGGATCTTAGTTTCTCGACCAGGAATTGAACCCTCATCCCCTGCATTGGAAGCGCAGAGTCTTAACCGCTGGACCGCCAGGGAAGTCCCCCAAGGAGATTTTTGAGCTAGATCTTGATGGGTAAGAGTGAACTGAGTCAGGAGGGAAGCACGGGAACTCCAGAGGATGGACGGTGTGAGCGCAGGACACTTAAGATCAATGGCAGAATTCTGGAGTTTAGGTATCGTTACAGACGCGGGCTGAACTCAGGCAGATGGAGTGAGGAGGAATAGAGGAATACAGGAAAGAGTAATCACAAATTCACTTTTTGGGTGAAGAAGAGGGAAAAATTCAGGAAGACATCCAGATTGCAGTTAGTTGAATAAATGGGAGGAAAAGCTTTTCTTCTAGATGCTTGGATTTTTTTAAAAAGGTGAAGTTTTTTTTTACATGCACGATATATGAGAACTTTATGAACTAAAGGAAAGGGAGATTGAAGATATAAGAGAGGATAATTAGTGATGTGTGAGCTGTAGACAGCTTCTGTTATGCCTGAGATTAAGGATTCTACCAAGATATGGACACCAAGGGGGTAAAAGGAGGGTAGGATGAATTGGGATATTGGGACTGACATATATACACTAATATGTATAAAATAGATAACTAATGAGAACCTGCTGTGTTGCACAGGGAACACCACTGTACAGTAGAAACTAATAAAACATTATAAAACGACTATACCCCAATTAACAAAAAAAAAAGAAAAAAAAAGGATTCTGCCAAGAGGGTGGCTGAACTGATGTACTGTGAGATCTACAGAGGGTCAGGAATGAAGTGAGGTGAGGAGGAAGAAAGGTGATAGAGTCAGTGAAAGGAGAGGGATTGAAGGACTTCCTGGAAAGTCAAAGAGGAGGTGTGTTGGGGGGGAACATCTAGTAGATGTTTAGTAAATGCTGCTTAGGTTACATGGTTACTTAAGGGGGTCTGTGATAAAATTGAATGATCCAAGAAACGGTTAAGAAAACGAGAACAATTTTAGGGTGTATTCTGTCCCACTGGACTGGCTTATCATCAGCCCCTCTGGCTCTGATGAGCAGTGATGTGTAAGTCTCCAAGCGTTCCCACAGGTGCTCACGCCCTCAGTATTCCAGGGGTTCTTGTGGGAGTGAAGGAGTGGCAACGGAGTTAGTATTCCAAGCAGAGTAATCTCTCTCATCAACTTGCTATTTTCATATTTTTTGTAATACTAGAAGGAAAAAGTGCCTTGAAGCTCCCTGTGTTCTCTTGTTTTTCGAATACTAATTATTCTTGAGCTTTGGTAAGTCCTCTTTACTCTTACCTTTGGAAAATAGGTTCTCCCAGCTTTCACTTCCACACCTTAAATGATCAAATTACAGTTTTGTGTGGGCTTTGTTTTCATAAAATTGAAAGATTTGTATGACTAGCTTACTGTGTGGTAGAAGAAAAATGTATACAAGGTTTAAAAGGGACAGTTAACCAGTAGTTAAGAGCATTTCACGAAACAGCTTTTGTGTGTGTGTGTGTGTGTGTGTGTGTGTGTGTGTGAGTGAGTGAATATTTCTGTTAAATATGTTTTGGCCACATGTTGTCGTGGGAAGTATATTGTTTTTCTTAAGTTGGATATAATTTTTATTATCTGTCTGCTAAAAGCGCCTAGAAGCAGTGATATGCTATTAGCAATGAGTGTACCCTGAGACCAGATCTTGGTTTCTAAAAAACCACCTCCTGCTGAAAGAACCCAGCACTTGCAGAAATGGCTGATTCCAGGGATGGTGCAGGGAAAGTACAAACTGGAACATCTTGTGCCAGGAAGCAAGTAAGTACTCAAAGAAATGGTGAGGACATATCAAAAGAACACAGGAATCAGCTTTATGGAGTTCTAACTTAACGTGTCTGGAACTATTTGACATCAAAATAAAATGGATTATAGAACTAATAAATAGGAATCCATATCTTAATACATAAGTAAACACATGGGTGTAAGGAGAAGCTTCTGTGTACCATGGACGGTCAACTAATAAGTTTGTAAGAATGAAAGAGAAAAATCATTTTGTAGCCATCATGGTAATGTGTTTCAAACAATCATCAGTGGATGTTAAAACTAGAGAGTAGAAGCTTTATGACGAATAGGACATTTATATAATCTAAAAGAATCCCTCCGCAAATTACTTATTGATAACAAAGCAAGAAATGGTAACTTCACAGTAGAGAAACCCCCCCTTAACCGAGTGATCAGAGTTAATATTGCATGTATGGGACTTACTGATAAATTGTACTTGCTGGTGTGATGCACTAAGGATACAGTATCACTTCTGTGATATTTCTGCCCAAAATGCATAATGTTGAGTCTCATCATGCAGAAGTATCAGGCAAACCCCAACTGAGGGACATTCCGTGAAAGAGCTGACTTACATTCTTCAAAAATATTAGTGTTGTCAAAGACAAAGGCTGAGAAATTAACTGTTCCAGGTTAATGGAGACTAAAAACTAAAGACTAAAACGGCTGAAAACAAAATGCATTGTGTTATCTTAGGTCAGATCCTAGATCAGAAAAACCAAAGTTGCTAAATAAGACTTTATTCAGACAATTGGTAACGTTTGAGGTCTATAGACTAGATAATTATATTTTATCAGTGTTAAATTTCCTGATTTTGATCATTGTACTGTGATTATGTAAGTGAATGTCTTTGCTCCTAGGAGACACATCCTGAAAGATGTGTCTATGACTTACTTTCAAAAGGGTTAGGGAAAAAACAGAAAAAGAGAGTGATAAAGGGAATTGGGCAAAATGTTGAGTTGATGAATCTGGGTGAAGGGTGTGCACGTGTTCCATATGCCATCCTTACACATTTTAAATTTGCAGTTAATTCAGAATGAAACAAATATATATGTATATACCTTTTAGTATATCTTTTCTAGACCACAATTCTTATTACACTGGAATATGTAAAACTAACCACTAAAAAGACTTAACCTTACATCTCCTAAATCGTTGATCCGTGAATGATATTCAGGCATGTTCAAGTAGCCTTGAAGAGAGTTTCAAAAGAGACCTGTCGGCTCTTCTCACCCTAATTAGTGTCGTAATGATGAATGTGTGAGGGCAGTCAAGATCAGCTTCCTGAAGAGTATACTTTGAGTAACGGTCTTGTTTTTTTGTTTTTATTTTAAAGCATTATTGGTCTTAGGCCTTTTCTTTCAGATTCTGGGCCTCTGAACCTATATCATTAGTTTTCCACGTCTGTATTAATTGATAGGACCTATTCATGCTCACACTGGCAAATCTTTAATTTGGCAAATCTTTAAGTACCTGTCGTGTGGGAGGAATGTATACGGAATTATAAATGACATGCTTCAAACTACATTCTTGATTACTTTCTCCCTTCATCTATTTCACATCCTGGGAGTCATCTCTCTCTCTTAATTTCTTTGAGCCAACAACTTTTATCAGTTCTTTTACTTAATAACTTGTACTCAGATTTTGCAGAAGCTCTGAATACCTGTAATATTGAGGAGGACTCCACTAAGTTTCTCTGCACTTCCTGCTTTCTGGCATAACAGGATGTTCCAGACTCATCTTGGGCAAACTCTGGAATCATCCATTTCTCTTGGTTCATTTTAATGGGGATCAGTATTTAGAAACCAAGATCTGGACAAGTTGATTCTTGAGTACTCGGTCTGCTGTTTGCCTCGTCATGTGTGTTCACCACATTTATTTTTAGCTGTTTTTAGTGGGTGGAGAGAGCCCCAGAAAACATAGTATGTGAATTCTATTGCCTTTAGGGGCACACTGTTGGGAAGGCCTTTTTTCTCCATCTTCGATATTCCTATGCTTTTTAAAAATTTAATTTTATTTATTTATTTTTGGCTGCATTGGGTCTTCGTTGCTGTGCACAGGCTTTTCTCTAGCTGCGGTGAACGGGGGCTACTCTTTGTTGCACACGTGCTTCTCATTGCGGTGGCTTCTCTTGCGGAGCACGGGCTCTAGGCGTGTGGGCTTCAGTAGTTGTGGTACGCGGGCTCAGTAGTTGTGGCTCGCAGGCTCTAGAGCGCAGGCTCAGTAGTTGTGGCACATGGGCTTAGTTGCTCCGCGGCATGTGGGATCTTCCCAGACCAGGGCTCAAACCTGTGTCCCCTGCATTGGCAGGCGGATTCTCAACCACTGCGCCACTAGGGAAGTCCTTCCAGTGCTTTTTGAGAAAGAGATTTGTAGACCCTGGTCATAAAGGAAGCAGATAACTCTGTGTGTTATGTACGTGTACATAAAGTTGAATGTTGATAGGAATCTATATCCCTCGATGGGTATGTAGTTTTTCATCTTTCTTGGAATCATATCAAAGTGACATCTACTTTTATATACATATTTATATTTTTCACTCACAATTTCTATTATAGCTTTTGTTAGATTTGGCCTCAAACTTGATTTCAGGTGGAATTTTAAATTTAAAAATCTTTAGTATATTTATTAGCATGAAAGCAAAATAGGATACTTTAGTAAATTAAATTGGAAACACTGTCTCAGAGCTCACCATTTTAGGAATTTAGTTGGGCCAAAAATATTATATATATGTGTACAAATATATACACGTATAAACTTGGGTGAATTTGGTTAAGGAAAACAGACATGGGAGGCAAAGCTAGGCAAGGGGAAGGGGTAGGAAAAGGTAGGTTGTATGCCGAGAAATAGTAAGTCCCTCAGACAGTTGGATTAGAGCATTTGTATAAGGAAGAAGACGAAAATAAAAGGAAAGAATAAACAACAAGGACCTCCTGTATGGCACAGGGAACTATATTAAATATCTTGTAATAACTATAATGGAAAAGAATCTGAAAAAGAATATATATGTGTGTGTATGTATAAAACTAAATGACTTTGCCATAAACCTGAAACTAATACAATATAACATTATAAATCAACTATACTTCAATAAAAAGTTGTTTTGAAAAAAAATAATAATAAAAGGGAAGGTTTGCACCAGGTGGTAGAAACCTTGAATGCCCAGCTAAAAATTCAGGTTATTTTCTAGCAATTCATAACAAAATCATTGTGGATAAAACGATGTCCTTTAATGATGCTGAGAAAGGGGACACAGCATTGCCCAGCCCTCGAGGTGGGTCTCTTCCTCTCAAGGAATTAATATGTATTTGAATCATGAATTCCTGTTTCCCAGAGAATATCTTGCAATTATGTGTGGCAATTCATGTTTTGTTTTCTTAAATCCATCCATTTAGTATTTACTTCTTGTTTACAACTATACTCTGAACTTTATTTTAGGAGGATGTAGCTAATAAAAGCGAGGTATTAATTTACTTTTCTATCTAGGTAATGAAGCATATATGTGTATACTTTGGAGGAAGTGAAGCAGATGAGCTGGTATTTATCGAGGGCCATATATACCACCCAGTATGTAGGTAGCTTTGTTCACACCATCCCAGTCAGTCCTCACAAACAGCTCTTACAAACAAGCAGTGGTTATCTTCTTTTATAGGCAAGGAAATTGAGGTTTTGAGGGGTCATGTCCAAGTCACATTGCTAGTAATTGTCAAGGGGGAAATCCAAAGGTGGGTTTCTCTACTTGTATGAGAATTGCCAGTCATTCGTAGCATTGTTCTTTAAGCTCTCAAAAGTCGACAGTGAAGGGATTGCTTTGCTCTTCATATACAGAAGCTTAAGGCCAGGAGGTAAAAAATGGTGTGGATGGAGAGCAGTTACAAGTGATATTTACTAGCCTGCAAAAATAAGAAAAGAAAATGGGCCAAGAGGAGGATTCCGTATAGCCAGGCAGAAACGTCTGCTAGAATATGTAGGAAGGAATCACAGCATCATAGGACTTGAGTGAATGTGAGCCTGAGGGAAGATTGGTAGCAGTGATTTTATCAGTGAGTCATCTGACAGCTCTAATCAGAATCACCCCCTTTATTATAGCTTAGGTCATCCATGTGCCTATTTCTAGAAAAGATTGAATCAAGACAAGTGAAACATACCTGAAGATCCTGGCCTGAACACTATAATTGACCTGGTAAGAAAGTGAGCTTCAGATTTGACAACCCTGTAGTGGTGGTGGTGGTGATGTTAGAAGTACTTATCAGTCTGTTTTCCTTCTACAGCATTATTTTCCAAACTTCTACAACTCCTGGAGGGGGAGGAAATCGAAAATATGCTTCCAGGGATCTTGAGGTATCAGCTATAGTGATCAGGAATTTTTTTTTGAAATCTCCTCTTTTATCGTTATGCAATCTTCATTTCCATATCTATTAGTTTTAATTGAAATAAATTCTTTTATGTGTTAAATATTTCCTCACCCCCATCCTAAATTGCTCAGTAGAATTGAGAGTCTGGGAAGTTGTGCTTGTTTCACTGGCTTGGCATCTCCCACCCCTACGCAGGACAGGTGCCTAGTGTGAGAAGCACCGTCTCCCAGGGTTTGAGCTCCCGCAGAGGATAGCACACGGGGTAGCACACGGGGCTGCCACACCCCTGTTGACTCCCCACCCCTGTGACTCCCTCCCTTTTTGTTCCTCCAGCCTCTCAGGTAGAGATTCCCTGTTGATCACACTGTCATGGTCTCTTTCTTTCACTTGATTGGCATGACCCTTATTTTAAGGGCTTCATCTCTTGATGTGTCCAACAGTTTTATTTTTGGGATTTCTTTTTTTTTTTTGTCTTACCAGGGGAACGTAACCAGATACATTACATCTGTCTGAGTCTTGCAGGTACATATTCTTTCCTCACGATGCTGCTTGCTATTTCACTTAAGGCACAGTTGCTGCAGATATGACATGACAGAGGGCAGGCTTAGCTTGGGTGCCGTTTGCGGCCAGTCTCTGCTGGCACTGAGTCAGCATGAAGGCCCAGCTCTGTGTGTGTGGAGTTGGGGGTGGGATGGGGGAGCAAATTGTCATCTCTGTCTCTTGGATAGGAGGGAACGAGGGCAGGCCAGCACGTACGGAAACTAATTTCAGGTCGCGAGCAAGTGCCAGCTTTATGATTGTTATATATGTTGTATTTTCTAGTGATTCCCAGCTTTTGTTACAGCCTTGACAAGAGTTGTTGAGTGCTGTTTGGTAATTTAACAGCAGCAAGGATTTCCTTTGTATTTTTATACCTAAATGTTATATGAAAAGGATTATTGCTGATTTACTGATACTAAAGACTTGGTTCACGTTAAGCCCTCGAGTCCTTTGTTTAGGGCATCATTTGGGTCCAACCTGTTTTCTTCTCCTGAAACCCTATTGTCCACCTTGAACTGGTCTAATTTTGCTTGATCCCATGTTTCCCTACTGTCCCTCTGCAGAACCATCTTTTGTACCAATGCAATTGCATTTCTGTCTTTTGAATGATATCCACTACAAAAACAGCTTTTTTACATAGGCCTTGCAGGTTTCAAAATCTTTTTTTTTTTTTTAACGTGTCTTTATATCTTCAGAACTATTCTATGAGATAGACTGCTTGGGGATTGTTATTACCCATTTTATGAATGAAAAAAGAAGATACCAGTGGCTGTGACTTGTAACTTCGTGCAAAGCCTCAGGTCTGTGGGGTTTCAATCTGCTGAACCATTCTGCTTCAGTACCCTAGTTTCTAGAAACATTTTCTGAAAGTCTTCTAATTTTCCTGAAAGTGGGAAGGATTTATTATGTAGGTTGAGTTGTTTACAGAGAAGAAGATAGCTTTAAAATATTGCAGGATTTTTTTTTTAAGTTTTAAATTCAAGGAAGAAACGATGAGGGTTCTGAGTTTCCAAATAGGACTGGTTCCTATATTAGGCAGATTAAAGATGTTTACTTCCTGAGAACAAAGCAGACTGAACCAAAGAAGATAGTGGCTAAGGTTTCCATTATTCTCTTTATTTCTGGGAATAATAGTGTTTTACGCCCCCTTTGTTGAAATATTCTGAGACCGTCATGGGTGGAAGAGTCACACTTTGTGGTTCGTACTAGGAATTTCTGTGTCCGTGAGGTTTCTCGAAAGTAA
Organism: Stenella coeruleoalba; assembly: GCF_951394435.1. NCBI lineage: Eukaryota > Metazoa > Chordata > Mammalia > Artiodactyla > Delphinidae > Stenella > Stenella coeruleoalba. The sequence goes on from NC_137156.1 coordinate 57,522,000, forward strand.
TATTAGAGGTTCTCTAGCTATGTGAGAGTTTTTGAAAATCTAATAGAAATGGTACATTTCCATGAGGTAAAGCCATGAATCTTCATATGTCAAGCTTCTTTACTTTTGGCTGGAATTTAATAAACCTGGTTAGAAGCTCTGGTTGGCAGCACATGGCCTAACCAATTAATTATTTTTGAGAATTGTCATTTGTAGACAGAGTCCATGAGGAGAGAAAATAATCAAGTGACTGGTCTCCTGACAGTTGGAGTCTGAGATCTGTGCTGCCGTGATGGAGGATGTCCACCAGGGGGCACCAAGGATTTGCTTAACTGTTGGCTCCCCAGCTAGTTAGTTAGTGCCTGGACCACCTGAAGCCCATTTAACCGCCCTCCCCCCCCACCCCGCCTTGTAAACTATGGCTCAGGTGCAGCCACACCGTCAGTTCCGGTCCCTGACTTCCCCTGCACCCACCCCCTCAGCACTGCTGCTGATGCTCCGTATCAGCGTCTCACCACATTCTGCCTGCAGTGAAGGCTGTGGGTGTTGACTCCTCTCCTGGATGGGAAGCTTCTTGAGAGCAGCGCCAGCGGCATTTACTTTCAAGATTATTCCTTTCCGTATTTCCAGCAGTGCCGGGCACAGGACCTCTGAGTTGCAGTGTTGAGTTAACATCTCTTGGTGATCTGTGGGCTAGTTGTGTACTCCATCGAGCTCACCTTCAGCGTGTTTTTTGGTCTTGAAGAGCATGCATAAATGACTTCTTGGGCGGCAGCGGGGGATTTTGTGTCTGTAGGTTGTGTAGTTTCATAAACCTTACTCTAAACTGCACCCTGACCAACCACTTTCACTAACTTCCAAGACAGTTACAGAGATCATTCCTGTGGAATGATGGGTCTTCCCTGCAGCCCTGCAGTAGGCCTTGGCTGTGGGACTTCCCTGCGTGTTAGGCAGCAGATGGCCTTGGAGTTGTTAGGCTGTGCGCCGTGTGGGTAGGAGCTTGGGAAAAGCAGAAAAGAATCCTCTGTAGCTCTGGTACTTTAGCTCTGCCTTATCTGGGCTCCCAGCGGGGCCTCCCACAGCGAGCAGGCTTGGCCTGGAAGGGAGGCCTCTTGCCAAGGAAAGGCCGCCCCAGGAGGAGCAGTAGTACCACAAGCATATTGTAGCTGGATTGTGTCATTTTATTGGAGACCATTAAGGAAATGGACGTTCATTTTTTTCTTTTTCAGAAAGCAGATAATGGCTTCTAAGCCAATTGGAAGGAAATTTGAAAAGGTTTCATAACAGTGTTATTTCATTATTACAGCCAGCCTCCACAGGCAGCCAAGTTGTTTTCAGGCCCGACCCTGGCTCTGGCTTTTTCGTTGTGTGGATACCTTTCCAAAGTGTCTGATTTGATGACACATTCAGGGGTTCTGTGTTTGATAGCAGCCCTAAGAGTGTGCAGAACTCTGAGCAAACAGCATTTACATTTACCTAATGTAATTTAAAAAATGAGCCACAGTCTAGGTGATACTGGAGATAGTAATACTGATGTGGTGTGTCTGGGCGTTTCTTGAAAGGCTTTTTTTTAGCTCCCTAGTGAATTTGATAAACCAAGGCCATATTTTTATTTCTAGAGCTGGGAGTTCCCCAAGCTGGCCGTTTTGACCTTTGAATGTTAGGAGCACCAGAAGTTCTGATTATGAGACAGAGAGAAGGTGACACCTTTTCATGTCCATTAAAAAACCCAGGACTCACTCCTGACACCCCTTTGTCCTACAGACGGGGCAGAGAATGGGACCCCTGCTCTTTGGGGTGGTGTTGCTTTAAAGACAATCAGAATCTACCTGTTAAATGCTCATCTTCTCTGTGAGTCTGTGTCTTGGTTATTATTACTTTTGGCAGCTGAATTTAAATCCATTGGGGACGGGGTGGGGTAGTTTGTAAGTACATTTTCAGAAATGCATCTTAAAGCTTTTCAGAAAAACTTTGGGACTTGCTAGTGCAAATTAGCATCGCAAATATGGCTGCTTTGCTTTTAGGTGATCGGCGAGGACAATGTGGCGGTGCCCTCCCACCTCTACAAGGTGATCCTGGCGCGCAGAAACCCGAGGTCTGCTGAGCCCCTGGCACTAGGGGCCTTCGTGGTGCCCAACAAGGCCATTGGCTTCCAGCCCCAATTAAGTGAGTTCCAGGTGAGCCTGCAGGAGCTGGAGAAGTTGTCAGGACTGGTGTTTTTCCCTCATCTGGATAGGACTAGTGACATCAAGAACATCTGCTCGGTGGACACCTGTAAGCTCCTGGATTTCAGGGAGTTCACTCTGTACCTGAGCACAAGAAAGATTGAGGGAGCCCGATCGGTACTCAGACTGGAAAAGGTCATGGAAAATTTGCAGAACGCAGGCATTGAACCTGATGAGGAGTTCATGACTCGCTACAAGAAGAAGCTGGAAGAACTCAAAGCTCAGGAGCAGTCAGGAGTCCTGGAGAGAAAGTCCTCGTAGTTCACGTCTCAGAAGCGTGATGTCATCTGTAATGAAGCAGGTGCGGCCTCTTCAGATACTGTATTTTAGTGGCTTTGTTTTAAAATGATGGAATCCTAAATTTCGGACTAAATTTCTCCCCAAAAGATGTCAGATGTTTTGGTTGGTATTTTATTTGACGTGGGAAACTAAGGAAACTGTTAACGCCTGCAGATCACGGGCTGGTCTTGTGTCAAGTTAACAGGAGGGCTGTCTGCGGGATGACGCTGTGTGCGTGTCTCTCTGGATGTATTGTATGTGAAGGCGTTATATTTTCTGCCTCCAAATCGTACAGTGTCTTTGAAGTATCTGCTCAGCCTTCTTGGAACCCAAGATTGTACGTGTTGTTTCCCTGGGACTTGAGCTGGTCTTAGAGATGGCTTTTGGATAACCTCTATGCATTGTCCTGACCACGTGTATCATATATTTGTTTCTTGTTCCTCCTCTCATGGACCTGCTGTTCCTCCTCTTCTGTTATGCAGAAGCACTCAACAACTACATTTTCTGCTCACTTAGTGTGTTCTATATGCTAAGCTAAGTGCTTTCCACGTATTATCCTACAGCTACCCTCTGAGGGAAACACCACTATCCTCATTTTACCCATGAGGAAATTGAGGCTTAGAGAGCTGAAGTATTTCACCCAAGGTTCATCTTCCCAAAGAAGTAATCCACAAGGAATGAGGCATATAACATGGGGTACGTTAAAATCTTCCCTGACACAGAGGCTCAAGGACATACGTCTGTGGGTGTCTGTGATCCTGGGGCTTGCTTGGTAAGAGGGGTCTGGTTTCTTGTCTGCAGTCGAGCCATAGGGACTTGAATGTCTTCTGACTTGAACTCTCCTTAGTTCTTTGGGAAGAAACAGTCACAGCTATTTGAACGTTAGAGGACAGTGCTTCCTGGGGTTTATCTGAGTCCCTGCTGGCCTTCAGAAATGCAGTTCTTCTAGTGCCTGGCTGGTGCCAAATCGATGTGTTCCTTGCTTTCCAGATGGGCTTTTTGTTCTAGAGATTGAGGAACCTTAGAAGGGTCTGTGCCCACAGATTCACCAGCTCATGGCTTGCTCGCCTTTGTGCCTGCCTGTCTACCTGGTTGGCCCAAAGACCCAAAGACAGTTACCTCTGGGGGAAACAGTGGCTGTTTTCTGACCAGATCTCTAGATTTGGGTTTACGTGGAATCCTTTCATGGGCTGTCATAAGTGCAGGCTGTAATATATCTTCAAATAGAGCACAGGAACTTGTCTGACTGTGTCCTGTCAGTACTGTCTTTCCAAGTGGTGTTACCAGAACAGTTTTTGTGGTGTTTTTGTGTTTGTCTCTAACAGAAATGCCAAGGTGTTAAGATAAAGGTAAGATGAGAATGGTTGATCTTGTTCTGCTTTATTTGGGTAAACAAGAAAGAAGTTGGGGGGTCAGAACACTTCAGCCCGGTTAATACCGGCCTGTTTTATCCCACTGTTCCCCATTAGCTTGTGCCAGTCTTTTTCTTCTCAAGGAGAAAGAGCCAAAGTGTCACTGTGACCAAAAAAATCTGTTACTTTTTCTCCTTCTTGAAGAGGTGACAGTGGGGTCTGGGTGTTTTTCCAGGAGCCCGAGGGCGGCTCTGTGGGAGAGGTCCTACCGCCCATCTCCAGAGGTGAGTCCCCGTCCACTGTGCCCCGAGCCTGTCACTACGTTCTCCTCTGACCTCAGTATCCAGCAGCCTTGGGGTTATTCCCATGCTGTTCTCACTCCTGTGCCTCCACCTCGATGGTAGAAAGTCTTGGTTTTTAGATCAGTAAATTAAAGTGTCTTAACACATTTTTAGTTCCTGTGAAAAACGCTACCTGGTCATTGTGAAAAAGAGGTAACTACTTATAATAAAAAAAAAATGCATCTCCCAATCTTCATTATTATATGTAAAAGTTTTGTTGATATACAACAAGTGATGCTTGAATTGTTGTCTCAACACTTCCACTAAGAGTCCCTCCAAAACAAACTTTGAAATGTAAACACTGGGTAGAGCTCAGGACTTTCCTCTGGATCAGATCACTTCCGCCTCCCCCGTGGGACTGTTGAGTACTTGGACTCAGATGCAGCAGAGCCCTAGACCTCCCCCCAGCATCAGGTGTGTCCCTCTGGTCAAAGAAGGACCTCATTACTGACCTGAGCCAATCACCATCCAGCCGGGCCCTCTCCGGGTCCTGCCGCGGTCTCAGGCTGCACCTGGGACTCTGCCTTCCACTCTGTTTATGCTCAGGGAGCCCCTGGTTTGAGGGAGGCTGCCGAGGGAGAAGGACCCAGGCTCTGCTGCTGGGACACCCGTCTGGGGGCGAGGGACTCACTCCCTAATCTCTCTCCACCTGCAGTAACATCGTTTTTAGAGACTTCAGGCTCTTTGGTCTGTGGATTGAGACTATTTCGCCTATATCGTATGCAGCAAAGGGGGACCTTACACAAGTGGCAAAGGTAGGATGGGTGTGCTAGCCCCTTAACTACCTGCTAGTGTTTCTGCACTTGTGACTCCATCTTCAAACGACTGAAAACCTCCGTCCCTCCTTCAGGACTTAGAATAGAGCCCAGCAGGAGATACAGAGTCTGATCTCAAGGGAATGAATGGCTTCCTACAGAGCTGGGCTCAGCCTGCAGCCCTGCTCTTGGAGTGACTGTGAGTATTACCATGTCGTCTGTGTTCCCTGCCTTGATCGTGAGTCCATAAATGTCATTGGCGTTAACATGACGAATCTCCAATTTCCCGTCAGCGGCCTGTCCCCGACCCCAGGGTCCGCTGCTCTGTTCCCTGCCTACTCCCTACCACATCCACCCTGTGTGCCCTTCCCCTTTCTGGGCTCTCACTCTCCTCCTTGAGCCTCTAATTCATTCTGGTGGAGCTGGTCAGGGGTGGCCTCACATCGACCATGGAACCCCTGCTCTTGCCCACGCCCATGCCCAGCTTCTTCGTCTGGCCTGCTTTTCTGGGTGTCATCATGGAGATGGTCTATCACGGGATCCAGTGCTGTTTTTCCAGTCCAGCCTCACCTTCAGGGACCAACCCTCAGGTCATCAGAGGGCCGAGTGGGATGCACTGCACTCTGTATAATTTGGGGCAGGGGAGATGGGGTGCTTGGATGGGCTTCTCTTCCATGTTCTTGAACTTGACAATTCGGCCAAGGGCTGGTCCCCTCTGAGTGCACAGCACTCTGAGTGCATGGCACTCTAGGGGTCAATGTGGCCTAATGCCACACTGTTGGGACCCCACCCGAACACAGAGCCTCAGTCAGAAGGCTCTCAGGCTAGATAGGACAGGAGGGTCATCTTGTCCAGTGCGCCTCATGTTTGGCTCACGTCAGAGTAGCCTAGGGAGTTTAATCCGCCCCCCCCTGCAATTTTATTTTGAATAATTTCAAGCTTTCAGAAAAGTTGAAAGTGCAATGAATGCCCTCCCTCAATATTGTGTCTCATTGGTGTTCTTTTCTTGAACCATTTAAAAGTAAATCATTGTCTAAAAAAAGTAAGTTGTAGACACAGCACTTCACTTTTTTTGTTGTTGTTTTATTTTTTTTAAATTGAAGTATAGTTGATTTACAATGTTGTATTTCTGCTGTACAGCACAGTGATTCAGTTACACATATATATACATTTTTTTTATATTTTCCATTATGGTTTTTTTAAAATTAATTAATTTATTTATTTTTGACTGCCTTGGGTCTTCGTTGCTGCACACGGGCTTTCTCTAGTTGCGGCGAGTGGGGGCTACTCTTTGTTGTGGTACACGGGCTTCTCATTGCGGTGGCTTCTCTTGTTGCAGAGCATGGGCTCTAGGTGCGTGGGCTGCAGTAGTTGTAGCACATGGGCTCAGTAGTTGTGGCTCGCAGGCTCTAGAGCGCAGGCTCAGTAGTTGTGGCACACGGGCTTAGTTGCTCCGCGGCATGTGGGATCTTCCCGGACTAGGGCTCGAACCCGTGTCCCCTGCATTGGCAGGCGGATTCTTAAGCACTGCGCCACCAGGGAAGCCCTCCATTATGGTTTATCATAGGATATTGAATATACTTCTCTGTGCTATACAGTAGACCTTGTTGTTTATCCATTCTATATATAATAGCTTACGTCTGCTAACCCCAACCTCCCACTACATCCCTCCCCCAACCCCCTCCCCCTTGGCAACCACAAGTCTATTCTCTATGTCCGTGATTCTGTTTCTGTTTCATAGGTTCATTTGTGTCATATTTTAGCTTCCACATATAAGTGAGATCATATGGTATTTTTCTCTGACTTAACTTAGTATGATAATCTCTAGTTGCATCCATGTTACTGCAAATGGCATTATTTTGTTCTTTTTTATGGCCGAGTAATATTCCATTGTATGTACCACATCTTCTTTATCCATTCATCTGTTGATGGGCATTTAGGTTGCTTCCATATCTTGGCTATTGTGAATAGTGTTGCATTGAACATTGGGGTGCATGTATCTTTTCAAATTAGAGTTTTCTCTGGATATATGCCCAGGAGTGGGATTACTGGATCATATGGTAGCTGTAATTTTAGTTTTTAAAGGAGCCTTCATACTCTTCTCCATAGTGGAGAATTAATTCTTAAATAGAATAGGTCCCCAATGAATCATCTGTCCTGCTTGCCAAGTACTCTTTGGGCCACATGTAGGAGGCCTGAGGGCCAGCCCAGGAGGTGGCCTTGAGGAGGCCTCTTGCCTCTCGTGGCACCTTCCTTGTCCTAGTCAGAGACCAGAGACGCCTCCACCCACTCTTGGGTGCTCTGTCCCCCAGTTTTGCATCCAAAATTGCTCCCAAGTTTCTCACCCTCCACTGTCCCCATCCTAGTCCAAGCCCCATCATCTCTCCCTACACAGACCACCTGACCTGTTTCCCCTCATCTATTCTTATGCCCCACAGATCTTTCCCTCAGAGCAAGAGGTGGGATCTTTCTAAAGTACAAACCCAGCTGGCAACCGTGCCCCTCCCCGCAAATAATAGAAAGCATGTACAGCAAGGTACCTCTTTGTGTGCCCCTGGGTCACGTCCACACTCTGCTCCTGGCTCCCCCTCACTCCCATGCCAGCCACGTGGGCCATCTTTCCCTTCTGGACCAGGCTGCGACCCTTCCCTCTCTCTGCCTGGCAACACCCACCTCAGTCAACAAAAATGCCATGTCTTCATCAGAGGTCTTCCCTGATGCCGTCCCCTGGATATTCGTACTCGTTGTACTTTGTCCCCCACACCCTCACTGTTTTGTAATTCTAAAGAGCCCTGGTTTGTGGATTTTGAGGTTAATGTCTGTCTCCCCAGGATGGCATGGGCCTCCTCTGTTTGTGCTCATTTTTTTAACTCCAGAATCTGGGAGATGTTCAGCACATGTTTGCTAAAGGAAGAATGGACAGATGCCTCGGTTTCCCCAGCTGGTCCCGTGTGTAGGCTGACATCACTTAGCAGGAGTGAGTGAGTGAGGAAAGGGACTCCTTTGGCTCCGGGGCCTCCTCACGCCTGGGGAGTCCCGCTGCCGTCAGGCCCGCTGGCCAGGCTGTGGCCCCACTGCTCCGTTTTTATTTATCCTGCAGACGTCAGAGTCTCTACAGGAGGAGGAGGGTGGTCACGCAGCAGCTGGGGCTGACGGGAAGCAGACACATGGGGCCAGGTGGTCCTCAGCCGGGGCACAGGAGCAGAGAAATCAGCACGGGGGGCTCTGCAGCTGGGGCCTGGCAGCAGGTGGGTGGCGAGGGCTGGGCCGGCTGCCCATAATCAAGGAGCTGACAGTGCGCGTAAAGAGCCCACTTAGTGGAAGTGGAGGACTGGGGGTGGGAAGTCCAGAGCTTCAGCACCCCGACCCAGCCGTGCCCCTGGCCTCTGGTCTTCCTCACGCCTCCTGTACTCCAGCCCCTCACTGCCTCCTAGTCTCCCTGCTCTGGGCTTCTAGAACCCCCAGGCCCCCAGCCCCTGTGACGCCCTCCGCCCTCCCAGCCTCCCTGTCCCTCAGCTCCCCAGTTGCCACCTCTGGCCTGTCCTGCCAGCGGCCTGGGCCCTGCTGGCCAGCCCCCTTCTCTCACCTCCTTCCACTCCCTGTGGTGCCCTGGTAACAGCCCCAGGTCTGTGTGGACTCATTTCCCGACACGCCTGTCCTCCCTGCCCCACACCCCCAGGGAGGGGCTCTCTTGGGGATCCAGCTTCCCCCAGAGGTCAGGTGGGGGGAGGGTGTGGCTGACGGAGGGCCTGGTCCCCCGCCACCCTGAGCTGTGGAGCTGAGCTAGGGAGAGGGTGGTGTGGGGAGAGGGAAGGGCATGCGGGGCACTGCGGGGCAGGGGATGGGGTCCCAGAAGGGCCACACTACCTTCCCAGCTTCCTTGGTCTTGCCTGGTGCCATCTGCCCTTCCCAGCTCTTCCTCAGTCTCCACTGTCCCCCCCTGGTCCTTCCAGCTTCTCACGGTCCCTCTCATTGGTGACTGAGGAGCTGGGGCCAAGGCCATTCTGCGTGTCAGGAAGGACGGGCTGCAGGGAGCTTTCTGCTGCATTGTGTGTGTAACTAGTGTCCCGGGGGCTGGGTGGCTATCGGGGGTGCCCCTGGGTGGAGGAAGGGACCTGTGAGGGGTGTGTCAGTAAACAGAGAGCAGTTCAGGAAATCAGTGAATGTGACTGTGGAAGGGGCTTAGAGATTGTCCCTAACCATTTACGGATGAAAACGCAGGGCTCTGGAAGAGGGAAATTGGATTGGCATGAACAAGTCACATGGGGGCTGGTAATCATGCTCATCATTATCATGCTGGATATTTATTAAGTGCTACTGTGTACTAGGGATTATTGTAAAGTCTTTATGTGTCTTAGTTTACACAACCCTCACACTACCTTAGGAGGTAAGTATTGTCATGCCCATTTTACAGATGAGAAAATGGAGACTAGAACAGTGAGGTCAGTTTCTCCAGATGATACAGCAAGCCCATGCAGAGCAATGGAATGTTTTCACACTGCACAGGGAGTTTTGCTCCTTCAAATGGTGGCATATGTATTAATATATAAAGCATTTCTTTAGAGCTCCTTAAAAACAATAGCAGACATTTCACCAAGGAGGATATAGGAATGGCTAATAAGCACATGAAAAGATGCTCAACATCATTTGTCATCATTAGTCATCAGGGAAATGCAGATTAAAATTATAGGACACACCCACCCAATTGGCTAAAATTAAAGGAAAAAAAAAAAAGACTGACAATTCCAAGTGTTGACATGCATATGGTGCAACTGGAACTCTCTTTTTTTTTTTTTTTTTTTTTGTGGTACTCGGGCCTCTTACTGCTGTGGCCTCTCCCGTTGCGGAGCACAGGCTCCGGACACACAGGCTCAGCGGCCATGGCTCACAGGCCCAGCCGCTCCGCTGCATGTGGGATCTTCCCAAACTGGGGTGCGAACCCGTGTCCCCTGCATCGGCAGGCGGACTCCCAACCACTGCGCCACCAGGGAGGCCCGAGCAACTGGAACTCTCATTGCTGGTGGGAATGAATGATGAACAACCACTCTGGAAAACATTTGACAACTTCTATAGAGTTAAACATATACTAATCAGATGAAACTGATTAGTTGTCCCCTGAAACTAAATTTCTAGGCATTTACCCAAGAGATAAAAACATATGATCACACAAACACAAGTACACAGTGTTGATAGCGGCAGCTTTATTCCTGATGGCAAAAAACTAAACAACCCAAATGTCCAGTCCATCAACTATTGAATGCAAAACCAACCATGGTACCTCCATTTAATGGAGTACCTCTCAGCAATGAAAAGGAACAAACAGACACAGGCAGCAACACGGATGAGGCTCAAATGCATTATGCTAAGTGACAGCAGCCAGACACAAAGGCTATGTGCAGTATGATTCCATTCAAATGAATGCTCCAGAAAAAAGCAGAACTACAGGAGCAGAAAACACCTCAGTGGTTTCCAGGGACTGGGGCTGGGAAAGGGGTTGAATGCGAAGGAGCATGAGGACGTGATGGAAATATTTGATATCTTGATTTTGGTGGTGGTTATTACTGCTTATACATTTGTCAAAACTCACCACACTGCGCAGTTAAAAAGAGTGAATTTTGGGACTTCCCTCGTGGTCCAGTGGCTAAGACCCCAAGCTCCCAATGTAAGGGGGCCAGATTTGATCCCTGGTCAGGGAACTAGATCCCACATGCTGCAACTAAGACCCAGCGCAGCAAAAATAAATAAACATTAAAAAAAGAAAGAAGGGCTAAGATCTTAAAAATAAAAAGGATGAATTTGTTATGTGTAAATTATACCCCACGGAATGTGATCTAAGTATAGAAACAGTGGGCTGGAGAGGATAGAAAGTAAGATGGTCATTGTTGCCTCATTGCGAAAGTGACATCCGAGGAAAGAGGGGCGCCATGCACTCTCTGGGAGAAGACTGTGACAGAGAGGGAACAGCCACTGCTGAAGCCCTCAGGTGAGGCGTGCATGGCCTGGGCAGGAGCCAGCAAGGAGCTGGTGTGGCTAAAGTGGAGTAAGAGCCGGGGTTGTAGACGGGCTCAGACAGGCCCTGGGGAGCGGGGTGCATTGCGGGGCTGCAGAGGGCTCAGGCTGTTCTCTGAGTGTGATGGGGGCCACTCGGGGGTTCTGTGCAACTCGCCTTTTAATAGGCGCCACTGGCTGCTGTGTTGAGAATGGTCTGGGCCAAGGACCAACCAGGAGGACTTTGTAAGAATCCAGGCAAGAGGCGTTGGTGGCTCAGACCAGCATGGCGACGGTGGTGTTGAGGAGTGGTCTGACTTGGGATATATTCTGAAGGCAGAGCCGGCAGGATTTCCTGCTGGATTGGATGTGGGGTGTGTGAGAGAGAGGAGGTAGGGATGATGCCAGGGTTTTTGGCCTGAGCAGCTGGAGCTCCAGCTGAAAACCCCATGGGGGCTGCTGACCGGTGTTACCTGTCGCCTGGGGCCTGTGGCTGAAGTCAAGACAGATACAGGGGAGGGCTCGGCCCTGCTCCTGGCTCTGGGGGTCAGGGGATGGGCTGCCTGTACTGGTTATTCCATTACCCTTTATTTATTGGCCTTATTGGCTTTTGTCATTTCCTCGTTGTCTCCTGTCTGGAGAGAAGACTATAAATGTGATGGATTGATACAGGATACAGGAGGCCCAATTATCTCTGTCGAGCCGGCCTCTCCTCTTGGTCAAGCCCTCCCCGTTCTCCGTCTTTGCAGCATCTCCCATTGCCTTGCAGGCAGAAGCAGCCTGGTCCCTGGCTGTCCAGGAAGAGGGAGTGCAGCCCAAGAGGATGAGTGGCAGACAGACGGTCCCCAGGAGACACGGCTCCAAGAGCAAATACAGGAGGCAAGCTCAGCCCCACAGAGGCCGGGCCGGAGGACAGCGGGGTGGGAGGGCAGGACGTACCACCGCCGGTCAGCCCACATCCGGGGAGGGGGCTCTGCTTCGACTTGCACGCCTTTCTGGAATCCGAGCTGGCGCCTCCCTCCACGAACGCTGGGGCGATGGGGCTTTTCTCTCCGGCAGCAGGTGCCTGGCAGCTGCCCGTGGATGCCAGCCCCGTGAACTGGCCTGGGAGGAAGTGCCTGTCGGAGTGGTGATTGTACGTGCTGGGCTTGGGCTTGGCCCTGGCCCGTCCCCATCCCCTGCCCTTCAGGCTGACTTGGGACGCCCACAGGAGAGCGGCACCTTGTGTGGGGGCCCCCCGGGTCCCTCTGGGATCCCCCCAGGATCCCCTGAGACAGAGCTTGGCAGCTGCCGGCCTTTGAGTGTCATTTCTGAACCAAATCCCTCGGCCCCCACCTCAGGCCTGTCTGCCTGCCTCTGTCCCTGGGAATGTCCTGAGGCCCCTGGTCCAGGGTGGTTGGAACAGGAAGCCTGAGGTTCCTTCTTGGAATTTCAGGCATCTCCCTATGGTCACGCCCTGCTCGCTCTCCAACACGGATCCTGGTTGCTGTGCCTTGAGTGTGCATGTGTGTGAATCCGCACCTGCCTCTCCATGTAGGCGAGGACCTCATGTAGGTGGCGTCCTTCCAGAAGAACAGAATGGAAGGTGGGGCTGTGGATGAGAATAGGAGCCAGGGACCTAAGAGAACAGAAGGGCAGGAAGGACTCAAATGGAGGAGAGGATCCAGGTGAACCCGGTGGACCGTGAACGGCTGGGTTGAGGGGGTGTCTCTTGTGCCAGCACTCCAGGGCTGCTCTCTGTGCCAGGCACGGGGCGGGGGCCAGAGAGTGTGGTGCGAGCGGGCCGGCCTGGCCTTCCCCAGCCCTCAGGCAGCGCACAGGTCGGTGAGCTGGAAGGGTGTGCAGGAGACACAGTCCTGTGGCTTCCCCAGCCCATCCGCGGTGGCCTTTGGCACCTCCTAGCTCTCGGCCGCTGCCCGCTCTGTCTCCGCCTGTAGGAGTGAGTGCCTGTGCTGTCTCCCTGCCCCTCCCAGCCGCCCGGCACTAAGTCTCGTGGCCGTCAAGGCTGAGGCGGAAGAGTGGCTGGCACGGGGCAGGGAGCAGCCTGGCCCCAGGGTGAGAGCTGACGTCTGTCCGGGAGCATCTCTCTCCTTGCCAAGGGCTGAGATCCTGGGCTGCATGCCTGCCTTCTGATACAGGAGCCGGCATCCGTCCCTCATGGAACCTGGACCCCAGCCTCACCCCAGTGGCCGGGTGACAGCTGTGGCGGTGTGGTGACCGCAAGGCCCACTCTTGCCTCCCTCCAGATGCGCCTGACACCTCCCAGGCCACTTCAGGCAGCTACAGAGACCCACACAAGGGGCCCCACGCCCAGAATCCAAGTTTTGGCTTCAAGAACAGTGAGGAGCTCCTGCACTGGCCCATTCCAAGCGGTAGTGACCTGGAGCATGTCAGAGGGGAGGCCTGGCCCTTTACTGCTTATGGTGAGTGACCCAGCCTCCTCCACCCTCCACGGGCTCCACAAAGGGTTACTGAGCCACTGCCGCGTGCCAGCCGCTGAGCGAGGGACCGGCCGCGGTGCTGAGTAAAGCGCACTTAAACCCTGTCCTCATGGTTTTGTTTTGCTTTTAATTCTTACTTTACGTGGGAGCAGTGTATAGTTGATTAACAATGTTCTGTTAGTTTCAGGTATACAGCAAAGTGATTTGGTTATACATACACCTGTACCTATTCTTTTTCAAATTATTTTTCCTTTAAGGTTATTACAGAGTATTGAGCAGAATTCCTGTGTTATACAGTAGGTCCTGGTTGATTATCTGTTTTATATACATTAGGGTGTATATGGTAATCCCAGCCTCCTCGTTTATCCCTTTCTCCACCTTTCCCCTTTGGTAACCATAAGTTTATTTTCAAAGTCTGTTTGTTTTGTAAATTAGTTCATTTATATCATTTTTTAAAGATTCCACATATAAGTGATATCATGTGATATTTGTCTTTGTCTGACTTACTTCATTTAGTATGATTATCTCTAGGTCCATCCATGTTGCTGCAAATGGCATTATTTCATTCTTTTTTATGGCTCAGTAATATTCTATTGTCTCTGTGTACCACATCTTCTTTATCCATTCATTGGTAGATGGTCATTTAGGTTGCTTCCATGTCTTAGCTATTGTAAATAGCTACAGTGAGCATTGGGGTGCATGTATCTTTTTTTTCTTTTTTTTTTTGGGGGGGGGCATGCCAGGCGGCATGCGGGATCCTAGTTCCCTGACCAGGGATCAAACCCACACTGCCTGCTGTGGAAGCGCAGAGTCTCACCCACTGGACTGCCAGGGAAGTCCCTGTATCTTTTCAAATTATGGTTTTCTCTGGATATATGCCTAGGAGTGGAATTGCTGGATCATACGGCAACTCTATTTTCAGCTTTTGAGGAACCTCCATACTGTTCTCCATTGGCTGAACAAATTTACATTCCCGCCAACAGCGTAGGAGGGTTCCCTTTTCTCCACATCCTCTCTAGCATTTATTGTTTGTAGACTTTTTGATGATGGCCACTCCGATGCAAGGTGATACCTCGTTGTAGCTTCGACTTGCATTTGTATAATAATTAGGGATGTCGATCATCTTGTCATGTGCTTTTTTTTTAAAGAGTGTGAGTGAAAGTTACCTCTTGAAATTGGCTTCGTGACAGTCTTCTTTTTGGATTACCTCCCCCAGGACATTTCTGGAGGGCAGGTGTCATTTACAGTCCCACAGGCCTTGTTAATATAAAGTGCCCATGAGAAACAGTTTTAAAGTTGTTGTTACGGGAAACGGCCCCAAGGCGGCAGGATTTCTTCATGCCCAGCTTAGATGCTCAGGCAACCAAAGCCTTGGAAAGTCAAAAGTTGTGTTTGGGGATTGTAAATTACAGTGGAATGTGCCAGAAGAAATACCCAAGGGGGTTGTGTCTCATTACTTCCTCCCCCTTACCTTTCAACCTCTGGGTAAAATCCCAACCCCGGCAAAACTGCTTTGCTGAGTGTGCTGTCGTCTGGAGGCAGGGCGACTCTAAGCAAGGAGGCTGGAGGTGGGAAGCCCACCACCAGAACACGTGGAGACCAGGTGACTTTTCAAAGCTCTTACAGCCCTGAGGGTCCACCATTCTTTGGTTGCACTAGGCTTTGTTTAGCTGTAGGAGGACCCGCCTCGATCTAGAAATTGTGATCCCATGCAGAGGGGACCAGACACTACAGGTCCAAGGGGGGCTAATTTGCTGGTACATCCTCCCCAGCTCCCTCAGCCCCAGGACAGTCCAGCCATGAGAGCAAAGCTGGCTCAGGCTCCACTGATGTGACACCAGCCCAGGTCACCGAGGCCAGAGAGGAATATAGTAGGCATTTCTTTTTTCTTTTTTTTAATTTAATTTTTACTTTATATTGGACTACAGTTGATTTACAATGTTGTGATTGTTTTAGGTATTCAACAACTTGATTCAGTTATACATAGACGTATATCTATTCTTTTTTGGATTATTTTCCCATATAGGTTATTACAGAGTTGAGTAGAGTTCCCTGTGCTATACTGTAGGTCCTTGTTATTTTATATATATTGGGGTGTATATGCTAATCCCAACCTCCTCATTTATCCCTTTCCCCACCTTTCCCTTGTAACCATAAGTTTGTTTTCTAAGTCTGGGAGCCTGTTTCTGTTTTGTAACTAAGTTCATTTGTATCGACTTCTGGATTCCACCTCTAGGTGACATCATGTGATGTTTGTCTTTCCCTGTGTGACTTACTTCAGTTAGTGTGATCATCTCTAGGTCCATCCGTGTTGCTGCAAATGGCATTATTTCATTCTTTTTAATGGCTGAGTAATGTTCCATTGTCTATATGTACCACATCTTATTCATTCATCTGTCCACGGACAGTTTGGTTGCTAGTGTTTTGGCTATTGTAAAGAGTGCTGCAGTGAACATTGTGGTGCGTGGGTCTTTTTGAATTATGGTTTTCTCCGGATATTCGCCCAGCACTGGGATTGCTGGATCATCCGGTAGCTCTATTTTTAGTTTTTAAAGAAACTTCCATACTGTACTCCATAGTGGCTGTTACCAGTTTCCACTCCCACCAGCAGCTTAGGAGGGTTCCCTTTTCTCCACACCCTCTCCAACTGCTGTTGTTTGTAGACTTTTTGATGATGGCCATTCTGTCTGGTGAAAGGTGATACCTCTTTGTAGCTTTGATTTCCATTGCTCTAATAATTAGTGATGTTGAGAATCTTTTTTTTTTTTTAAACAGTATGTTCCTGGGTTGTAAATTAGAGTGGAATGTGCCAGAACAAACACCCGAAGGGTTGTGTCTCATTACTTCATCCTCGTACCCTTTCACCCCTAGGGCAAATCCCAACCCTGGAAAACCACTTTGCTGAAGGTGCTATTGTCCAGAGGTGGGGCAACCCTAAGGAAGAAGGATGGAGGTGGGAACCTTCCCAGCAGATGTGGAGACCAGGTGACTTTTCAAAGCTCTTCCGGCCCTGAGAGTCCACCACCCTTTGGGTGCACTGGACTTGTTTTAGCCGTAGGAGGGCCCGCCTGGATCTAGAGATTGTGGTCCTGTGCAGAGGGCACCAGGCACTACAGGTCCAAGGGGGGCTTCATTTGCTGGCAGATCCTCCCCAGCTCCCTCAGCCCCATGACAGTCCAGCCTTGGGACCCAAGCCTGCTCAGGCTCCAGGAATGTGACACTAGCCCAGGTCACTGAGGCCTGAGGGGAACATTGTAGGCATTTCTTTTTTTTTTTTGTAATTTAACTTTTGTTTTCTATTGGAGTACAGTTGATTTACAATGTTGTGTTTTTTTAGGTGTTTGGCAACTTGATTCAGTTATACATAGACATATATCTGTTCTTTTTCAGATTCCTTTCCCATATAGGTTATTAAAGAGTGTTGAGTAGAGTTCCCTGTGCTATACAGAAGGTCCTTGTTGATTATCATCTATTTTATATATATTGGGGTATATATGCTAGTCCCAACCTCCTCATTTATCCCTTCTGCCACCTTTCCCCTTTGGTAACCATAAATTTGCTTTGAGTCTGTTTCTGTTTTGTAAATTAGATCGCTTGTATCAATTTGTAGATTCCACATCCAGTGATATATTACATTTGTCTTTGTCTGACTTACTTCAGTTAGTATTGAAACCGTGTATAAGCCCCTGTGTCCTTGTCTTTTGTGATAAAATGCTGACTCAAGAGTTAATGATTGGGAAATGTGAAGGTAGAGAAACAAAGAATAGCTGTTGGGCTGAGGAACCGGTAACAATTTAGACTATAATTCTGCCACATAGCAGAATCATGAAACCCACAGTTCCCTGAAAGATATAAAGGCCTGACACACATTCCTGAGTTGTTTTTACAGAAAGCAGATCCTCTCCAGATGAAAACTGCTGACCACAAAAACATAGACCCTAGACTGGTTGAAACCAGAAGGTTGATAAAGCTTGAAACTTCGCCTTGATGCCAACCAATCCGAGAATTGTCTGTGAGCTAATCACCGCCTCCACGTTGGGTCACACAGTCTTGAGGGCATTAGCCCGCTGTGGCCCCGTTTGCCTGGCAAAGCAGTAAAAGCTATTCTTTTCTGCTTCACCCAAAACTCTGTCTCTGCATTTCTATTTGGCACCGGTGAACAGAGGCCGAGTTTTGGCAATAGAATTCTGGGGGCTCATCCAGGATCGACCTGTATGCAGGTGGCCTTGAGGCGCCCCTGTGTTTGGTCGGATGCTCTGAGGTTTCTCTCCACACCAGCCTCCTTCGAGAGAGCAGAGGGTTGGAGGACTCCTCTGGAGGCCGGATCGCCAGGGATCCCCTGCCATAGGGCTGTGCCCTGATCATACCCGGCCTGCCATCTCGGTAGCTGGAGCTCCGAGGCGGGGATGGAAGACAGGAGAGGAGCTGTCCTAGGAGCTGCCAAGGCCACCTTTGCCTTGAGGACGTCCCCCTCTCCTTCTGCCCACACGGGTCCGGACTTCCTGCTCTGAGAAGATATTTTGGGGAAGGAGCAAGGTAGAGTTTGGGACGTCGCAGCACCTCTGCCAGCACTTCGGTAAGCCCCCCGGCGTGCACTCCAAGGACCCTCAACCTTGTCCGTTTGGGGAACCTTCTGTTGCCGTTTGGGAATTTTTTATTTTATTTATCTTTCTGGGGGGTGGATTTTTTAGATCCAGTTTGTAAGGAGCAGCTTAGACTAAGGCCATGGGCTTAGTGGGACTTGGCAACCAATTTGAGCCTTGGGCTGTTTGGTTTTTTGTTTGTTTGTGGCTTCTGTTTGCCAGACAAGGATTTGGTTTGCCTTTGGTTTTGCCGGCAAGTGTTTAGTTTGACTCAACGTGGGAAGTGCTGCTTTTTTGATTCCATCTGACAGCCCACTAGGGAAAATTTTGGCAGCCTGGTCAACCTATAATTGTAACCCTATAAATAGGGAAAAAATAATTTAACACCATGTGGTCACAATATTCTTTAGACTCCAGAGAAAACTGGTTGAGATGAAACTCTTTTGAAATTCCAAAACTCGTCCATTTTGCATGTGCAGTTAGAGAAAGCTGGCTTGATAAAATACTTTTTTTCAGAACACTGACCTTGAGAGAACAAAACTATTCTTTTAGGAGAAAACTTGAAGTTAACTCATAATGTCCTTGAAGTACAAACACAGCCCACTGTGCCTGGGACTTCAGTTTTAGGTTAATTAGTAGAGCCTCAAGCCAAGGGGGAGAAGGAAAGGAGGGAAGAAAAAGAAGTCTTTTAAAATCAAATGTGTAAATTTGTTCTTTTATTCATAAACTGATAAGTTTAATTACAGTGCCTGATTCATGAAATATAAAAAGATGAAACAATGAGATCTCCGTCTGTATGTATGTCTCAGTATGTGTCTCTGACTTTGGATAATATTGCTGAGGTTAATTTGTAAATGAGCTCTATTTAATTGGCTTAAAGAAAAGTAAGTGCTTACAAATGAGATCTAAATTTACCTAGTTTTGTCTTCTTGCAAGAAGGAAACTAAAGATGTTTGCATTTATTAGACACGTCTTGTGCCACTTTGAGAAAAGAAATTGTGCTTTGGGAAAATGCATGTTTTTTGAGATTATAGAGTATGTTCCTAAGTCTGCTAATCAGAGAATGCCAATATGACAGACAATTCAGTTGCTTTCTTCTTGGTTCTCACTAGAGATTAAGGGTTGTTTTTTTTTTAATTAATTATTTTTTTTTTTTGGCTGCTTTGGGTCTTCGTTGCTGCATGCAGGCTTTCTCTGGTTGCGGCGAGCGGGGGCTACTCCTCGTTGTGGTGCGCGGGCTTCTCATTGCAGTGGCTTCTCTTGTTGCAGAGCACAGGCTCTGGGTGCCCAGGCTTCAGTGGTTGTGGCTCGCAGCCTCTAGAGCACAGGCTCAGTAGTTGTGGTGCACAGGTTTAGTTGTTCTGCAGCATGTGGGATCTTCCCGGACCAGGGCTCAAACCTGTGTCCCCTGCATTGGCAGGTGGATTCTTAACCACTGTGCCACCAGGAAAGTGCAAGGGTTTTTTTAAGGGTTAAAAATTATAATATGTAATTAAGGCTAATAAAATGATAAGGGAAACATTTCAGTGTGTAAAGCAAGTAGGAGATGTATTGCCAGTGAGAGAAGGTATAGAGATTGCAGATATTTTTGTTGAGGAAAAAAATGATGATAATAATTTTGTCCTACAGTTGGTTGTTTCTGGATGGAAAAAAAGAACAAATTAATATGAATCCAGAAAGTGATTAAAGGGTTGTGAAAAAGGTACTTTGAGAAAAGAATTTTCTATGTTGTTAACATTGATCCCCTCATTGTCAGATTTCTGCTGTCCTGCCCTTATAGCATAGAAATGGTCTACTTCTAAGTCAAGAAATTTAAAAATGAATAAACAATAGCTGTAAATTTTTAAAAATCAGGGCTATGGGAAATCCAAGATGCCCTCTTGGCTTTTCCCGGCTCCCTGACAAACCTCATTTTCTATTAGATGGGTTAAAGATTTCTCTGGCTGCAGGGAATGGCTCACAATGAAAAGGAAAAGGTTAGAAAATGTGTTTCCCACTTGGAGTATAGTGTCTACCATCTCCAGTGATCAAGACACTCACTTTACTGGATAAATCATACAAGACTTAATGTCACAAATTTCTTGAAATTATCACTCTATCATCCTCAATCATCAAGCAAGGTCAACAAAACTAATGGAAAAACTGGACTCAAACAGAACGAAATAAATTACAGGGGATTAAATGAACTGCTAAATATGATTATAGTTTTTATGAATTGTCTGACATACTGCTGGCTTCTAATCTTTGGCCCTTTTCTTCAAGCTACTTATGATTTACAACAATTTGGTAATTTAATTTACACCTGTAGGTAAAATTATTTTTTTCTCTCTGCCTGGTTCCTCCAGAAATTGGAGACTCCTGGGTTCTGAGCAGCCTTATCAGGTGAATGGAAAACACTGTCTCTTGGCATGTGCAGGAATCTAGATACTCTTGAGACCTGGAAAAGAGACAAATTTACCCAATCTATAGATATCACAGGCAGAATCTGTAGGCAAGCCTGGCCTTGAGAGACCTTTTAAAAGTTTGCTCTGAAACGGCTTCCGGGAAGATGGCGGAAGAGTAAGACACGGAGATCACCTTCCTCCCCACAGATACACCAGAAATACATCTACACGTGGAACAACTCCTACAGAACACCTACTGAACGCTGGCAGAAGACCTCTGACCTCCCAAAAGGCAAGAAACTCCCCATGTACCTGGGTAGGGCAAAAGAAAAAAGAATAAACAGAGACAAAAGAATAGGGACAGGACCTGCACCGGTGGGAGGGAGCTGTGAAGGAGGAAAGGTTTCCACACACTAGGAAGCCCCTTCGCGGGCGGAGACTGCGGGTGGTGGAGGAGAGCACAGCAACGGGTGCAGAGGGCAAAGCAGAGAGATTCCCGCACAGAGGATCGGTGCCGACCGGCACTCACCAGCCCGAGAGGCTTGTCTGCTCACCCGCCGGGGCGGGGCTAGAAGTTGAGGCTTGGGCTTCCGTAGGAGCACAGGGAGAGGACTGGGGTTAGCAGCGTGAACACAGCCTGCAGGTGGTTAGTGCACCATGGCTAGCCGGGAGGGAGCCTGGGGAAAAGTCTGGACCTGTTTTCTGGATCTGCCTTAGAGGCAAGAGACTTATTCTTCCCTCTTTGCTTCCTGGTGCTCGAGGAGAGGGGATTAAGAGTGCTACTTAAAGGAGCTCCAGAGACGGGCGCGAGCTGCAGCTAAAAGCACGGACCCCAGAGACAGGCATGAGACGCTAAGGCTGCTGCTGCCGCCACCAAGAAGCCTGTGTGTGAGCACAGGTCACTATCCACACCTCCCTTCCAGGGAGGCTGTGCAGCCCGCCACTGCCAGGGTCCCGGGATCCAGGGACAACTTCCCCTGGAGAACGCACGGCACGCCTCAGGCTGGTGCAATGTCACACTGGGCTCTGCTGCCACAGGCTCGCCCTGCATCCGTACCCCCTCCCTTCCCCCGGCCTGAGTGAGCCAGAGCCCCCGAATCAGCAGCTCCTTTAACCCCGTCCTGTCTGAGCAAAGCACAGACGCCCTCCGGTGACCTACACGCAAGATGGGGCCAAATCCAAAGCTGAGCCCCAGGAGCAGTGAGAACAAAGAAGAGAAAGGGAAATCTCTCCCAGCAGCCTCAGAAGCAGCAGATTAAAGCTCCACAATCAACTTGATGTACCCTGCATCTGTGGAATACATGAATAGACAACGAATCATCCCAAATTGAGGAGGTGAACTTTGACAGCAAGATTTATGATTTTTTTCCCCTTTTCCTCATTTTGTGAGTGTGTATGTGTATGCTTCTGTGTGAGATTTTGTCTGTATAGCTTTGCTTCCACCATTTGTCTTAGGGTTCTATCCGGTTTTTTTGGTTTGTTTTTTCGTTTTTTTTTTAATTTTTTTCATAATAATTATTTTTTATTTTAATAACTATTTTATTTTGTTTTACTTTATCTTCTTTTTTTCCTTCCTTCCCTCCTTCCTTCCTTTCTTTCTACTTTTTCTCCCTTTTATTCTGAGCCATGTGGATGAAAGGCTCTTGGTGCTGCAGGAGTCAGTGCTGTGCCTCTGAGGTGGGAGAGACAACTTCAGGACACTGGTCCACAAGAGACCTCCCAGCTCCACATAATATCAAATGGCGAAAATCTCCCAGAGATCTCCATCTCAACACCAGCACCCAGCTTCACTCAACGACCAGCAAGCTACAGTGCTGGACATCCTATGCCAAACAACTAGCAAGACAGGAACACAACCTCACCCATTAGCAGAGAGGCTGCCCAAAATCATAATAAGTCTACAGACACCCCAAAACACACCACCAGACGTGGACCTGCCCACCAGAAAGACAAGATCCAGCCTCATCCACCAGAACACAGGCACTACTCCCCTCCACCAGGAAGCCTACACAGCCCACTGAACCAACCTTAGCCACTGGGGACAGACACCAAAAACAATGGGAACTACGAACCTTCAGCCTGCAAAAAGGAGACCCCAAACACAGTAAGATAAGCAAAATGAAAAGACAGAAAAACACACAGCAGATGAAGGAGCAAGATAAAAACCCACCAGACCTAACAAATGAA
Source organism: Stenella coeruleoalba (assembly GCF_951394435.1). NCBI lineage: Eukaryota > Metazoa > Chordata > Mammalia > Artiodactyla > Delphinidae > Stenella > Stenella coeruleoalba. The sequence continues at coordinate 57,544,514 of NC_137156.1, forward strand.
GAGGAAATAGGCAGTCTACCTGAAAAAGAATTCAGAATAGTGATAGTAAATATGATCCAAAATCTTGGAAATAGAATAGACAAAATGCAAGAATCAGTTAACAAGGACCTAGAAGAACTAAAGATGAAACGAGCAACAATGAACAACACAATAAATGAAATGAAAAATACTCTAGATGGGATCAATAGCAGAATAACTGAGGCAGAAGAACGGATAAGTGACCTGGAAGATAAAACAGTGGAAATAACTACTGCAGAGCAGAATAAAGAAAAAGAATGAAAAGAACTGAGGACAGTCTCAGAGACCTCTGGGACAACATTAAACGCACCAACATTTGAATTATAGGGGTTCCAGAAGAAGAAGAGAAAGAAAGGGATTGAGAAAATATTTGAAGAGATTATAGTTGCAAACTTCCCTAATATGGGAAAGGAAATAGTTAATCAAGTCCAGGAAGCACAGAGAGTCCCATACAGGATAAATCCAAGGAGAAATACGCCAAGACACATATTAATCAAACTGTCAAAAATTAAATACAAAGAAAACATATTAAAAGCAACAAGGGAAAAACAACAAATAACACACAAGGGAATCCCCATAAGGTTAACAGCTGATCTTTCAGCAGAAACTCTGCAAGCCAGAAGGGAGTGGCAGGACATATTGAAAGTGTTGAAGGAGAAAAACCTGCAACCAAGATTACTCTACCCAGCAAGGATCTCATTCAGATTTGATGGAGAAATTAAAACCTTTACAGACGAGCAAAAGCTGAGAGAGTTCAGCACCACCAAACCAGCTCTACAACAACTGCTAAAGGAACTTCTCTAGGCAAGAAACACAAAAGAAGGAAAAGACCTACAATAACAAACCCAAAACAATTAAGAAAATCGGAATGGGAACACACATATCGATAATTACCTTAAATGTAAATGGACTAAATGCTCCCACCAAAAGACACAGATTGGCTGAATGGATACAAAAACAAGACCCATATATTTGCTGTCTACAAGAGACCCACTTCAGACCTAGAGACACATACAGACTGAAAGTAAGGGGATGGAAAAAGATATTCCATGCAAATGGACACCAGAAGAAAGCTGGAGTAGCAATTCTCATGTCAGACAAAATAGACTTTAAAACAAAGACTATTAGAAAACACAAAGAAGGACACTACATAATGATCAAGGGATCGATCCAAGAAGAAGATATAACAATTGTAAATATTTATGCACCCAACATAGGAGCACCTCAATACATAAGGCAAATACTGACAGCCATAAAAGGGGAAATCGACAGTAACACATTCATAGTAGGGGACTTTAACACCCCACTTTCACCAATGGACAGATCATCCAAAATGAAAATAAATAAGGAAACACAAGCTTTAAATGATACATTAAACGAGATGGACTTAATTGATATTTATAGGACATTCCATCCAAAAACAACAGAATACACATTTTTCTCAAGTGCTCATGGAACATTCTCCAGGATAGATCATATCTTGGGTCAGAAATCAAGCCTTGGTAAATTTAAGAAAATTGAAATTGTATCAAATATCTTTTCCGACCACAATGCTATGAGACTAGATAGCAATTACAGGAAAAGATCTGTAAAAAATACAAACACATGGAGGCTAAACAATACACTACTTAATAACGAAGTGATCACTGAAGAAATCAAAGAGGAAATCAAAAAATACCTAGAAACAAATGACAATGGAGACACGACGACTCAAAATCTATGGGATGCAGCAAAAGCAGTTCTAAGAGAGAAGTTTATAGCAATACAATCCTACCTTAAGAAACAGGAAACATCTCGAATAAACAACCTAACCTTGCACCTAAAGCAATTAGAGAAAGAAGAACAAAAAAACCCCAAAGTTAGCAGAAGGAAAGAAATCATAAAGATCAGATCAGAAATACATGGCAAAGAAATGAAGGAAACAATAGCAAAGATCAATAAAACTAAAAGCTGGTTCTTTGAAAGGATAAACAAAATTGATAAACCATTAGCCAGACTCATCAAGAAAAAAAGGGAGAAGACTCAAATCAATAGAATTAGAAATGAAAAAGGAGAAGTAACAACTGACACTGCAGAAATACAAAAGATCATGAGAGATTACTACAGGCAACTCTATGCCAATAAAATGGACAACCTGGAAGCAATGGACAAATTCTTAGAAAGGCACAACCTGCCAAGACTGAATCAGGAAGAAATAGAAAATATGAACAGACCAATCACAAGCACTGAAATTGAAACTGTGATTAAAAATCTTCCAACAAGCAAAAGCCCAGGACCAGATGGCTTCACAGGCGAATTCTATCAAACATTTAGAGAAGAGCTATCACCTATCCTTCTCAAACTCTTCCAAAATATAGCAGAGGGAGGAACACTCCCCAACTCATTCTATGAGGGCACCATCACCCTGATACCAAAACCAGACAAGGATGTCACAAAGAAAGAAAACTACAGGCCAATATCACTGATGAACATAGATGCAAAAATCCACAACAAAATACTAGCAAACAGAATCCAACAGCACATTAAACGGATCATACACCATGATCAAGTGGGGTTTATTCGAGGAATGCAAGGATTCTTCAATATACGCAAATCAATCAACGTGATACACCATATTAACAAATTGAAGGAGAAAAACCATATGATCATCTCAATAGAAGCAGAGAAAGCTTTTGACAAAATTCAACACCCATTTATGATAAAAACCCTGCAGAAAGTAGGCATAGAGGGAACTTTCCTCAACATAATAAAGGCCATATATGACAAACCCACAGCCAACATCGTCCTCAATGGTGAAAAACTGAAAGCATTTCCACTAAGATCAGGAACAAGACAAGGTTGCCCACTCTCACCACTCTTATTCAACATAGTTTTGGACGTTTTAGCCATAGCAATCAGAGAAGAAAAGGAAATAAAAGGAATCCAAATCGGAAAAGAAGAAGTAAAGCTGTCACTGTTTGCAGATGACATGATAATATACATAGAGAATCCTAAAGATGCTACCAGAAAACTACTAGAGCTAATCAGTGAATCTGGTAAAGTAGCAGGATACAAAATTAATGCACAGAAATCTCTGGCATTCCTATACACTAAGGATGAAAAATCTGCAAGTGAAATCAAGAAAACACTCCCATTTACCATTGCAACAAAAAGAATAAAATATCTAGGAATAAACCTACCTAAGGAGACAAAAGACCTGTATGCAGATAATTATAAGACACTGATGAAAGAAATTAAAGATGATACAAATAGATGGAGAGATATACCATGTTCTTGGATTGGAAGAATCAACATTGTGAAAATGACTCTACTACCCAAAGCAATCTACAGATTCAATGCAATCCCTATCAAACTACCACTGGCATTTTTCACAGAACTAGAACAAAAAATTTCACAATTTGTATGGAAACACAAAAGACCCCGAATAGCCAAAGCAATCTTGAGAATGAAAAACGGAGCTGGAGGAATCAGACTCCCTGACTTCAGACTGCACTACAAAGCTACAGTAATCAAGACAGTCTGGTACTGGCACAAAAACAGAAAGATAGATCAATGGAACAGGATAGAAAGCCCAGAGATAAACCCACACACATATGGTCACCTTATCTTTGACAAAAGAGGTAGGAATGTACAGTGGAGAAAGGACAGCCTATTCAATAAGTGGTGCTGGAAAAACTGGACAGCTACATGTAAAAGTATGAGATTAGATCACTCCCTAACACCATACAGAAAAATAAACTCAAAATGGATTAAAGACCTAAATGTAAGGACAGAAACTATCAAACTCTTAGAGGAAAACATAGGCAGGACACTCTATGACATAAATCACAGCAAGGTCCTTTTTGACCCACCTCCTAGAGAAATGGAAATAAAAACAAAAGTAAACAAATGGGACCTAATGAAACTTAAAAGCTTTTGCGCAGCAAAGGAAACCATAAACAAGACCAAAAGACAACCCTCAGAATGGGAGAAAATATTTGCAAATGAAGCAACTGACAAAGGATTAATCTCCAAAATTTATAAGCAGCTCATGCAGCTTAATAACAAAAAAACAAACAACCCAATCCAAAAATGGGCAGAAGACCTAAATAGACATTTATCCAAAGAAGATATACAGAGTGCCAACAAACACATGAAAGAATGCTCAACATCACTAATCTTTAGAGAAATGCAAATCAAAACTACAGTGAGATATCTCACACCAGTCAGAATGGCCATCATCAAAAAATCTAGAAACAATAAATGCTGGAGAGGGTGTGGAGAAAAGGGAACCCTCTTACACTGTTGGTGGGAATGTAAATTGATACAGCCACTGTGGAGAACAGTATGGAGGTTCCTTAAAAAACTACAAATAGAACTACCATATGACCCAGCAATCCCACTACTGGGCATATACCCTGAGAAAACCAAAATTCAAAAAGAGTCATGTACCAAAATGTTCATTGCAGCTCTATTTACAATAGCCCAGAGATGGAAACAACCTAAGTGTCCATCATCGGATGAATGGATAAAGAAGATGTAGCACATGTATACAATGGAATATTACTCAGCCATAAAAAGAAACAAAATTGAGCTATTTGTAATGAGGTGGATAGACCTAGAGTCTGTCATACAGAGTGAAGTCAGAAAGAGAGAGACAAATACCGTATGCTAACACATATATATGGAATTTAAGAAAAAAATGTCATGAAAAACCTAGGGGTGAAACAGGAATAAAGACACAGACTTACTAGAGAATGGACTTGAGGCTATGGGGAGGGAGAAGGGTAAACGGTGACAAAGCGAGAGAGAGGCATGGACATATATACACTACTAAACCTAAGGTAGATAGCTAGTGGGAAGCAGCCACATAGCACAGGGAGATCAGCTCGGTGCTTTGTGACCGCCTGGAGGGGTGGGATAGGGAGGGTGGGAGGGAGGGAGACGCAAGCGGGAAGAGATATGGGAACATATGTATATATATAACTGATTCATTTTGTTGTGAAGCTGAAACTAACATACCATTGTAAAGCAATTATAAAAAAAAAAGAAAAACATTTCAAAAAAAATTAAATGCAAAGAAAACATATTAAATGCAGCAAGGGAAAAACAACAAATAACACACAAGGGGATCCCCATAAGGTTAACAACTGATCTTTCAGCAGAAACTCTGCAAGCCAGAAGGGACTGGCAGGACATATTTAAAGTGATGAAGGAGAGAAACCTGCAACCAAGATTACTCTACCCAGCAAGGATCTCATTCAGATTTGATGGAGAAATTAAAACCTTTACAGACAAGCCAAAGCTGAGAGAGTTCAGCACCACCAAACCAGCTTTACAACAAATGCTAAAGGAACTTCTCTAGGAAAGAAACACAAGAAAAGGAAAAGGCCTACATTAACGAACCCAAAACAATTAAGAAAATGGGAATAGGAACATACATATTGATAATTACCTTAAATGTAAATGGACTAAATGGTCCCACCAAAAGACACAGATTGGCTGAATGGATACAAAAACAAGACCCATATATATTCTGTCTACGAGAGACCCACCTCAGACCTAGAGACACAGACTGAAAAGGCGATGGAAAAAGATATTCCATGCAAATGGACACCAGAAGAAAGCTGGAGTAGCAATTCTCATGTCAGACAAAATAGACTTTAAAATAAAGATTATTAAAAGAGACAAAGAAGGACACTACATAATGATCAAGGGATCAATCCAAGAAGAAGATATAACAATTGTAAATATTTATGCACCCAACATAGGAGCACCTCAATACATAAGGCAAATACTAACAGCCATAAAAGGGGAAATTGACAGTAACACATTCATAGTAAGGGACTTTAACACCCCACTTTCACCAATGGACAGATCATCCAAAATGAAAATAAATAAGGAAACACAAGCTTTAAATGATACATTAAACAAGATGGGCTTAATTGATATTTATAGGACATTCCATCCAAAAACAACAGAATACACATTTTTCTCAAGTGCTCATGGAACATTCTCCAGGAGAGATCATATCTTGGGTCAGAAATCAAGCCTTGGTAAATTTAAGAAAATTGAAATTGTATCAAGTATCTTTTCCGACCACAACATTATGAGACTAGATATTACAGGAAAAGATCTGTAAAAAATACAAACACATGGAGGCTAAACAATACACTACTTAATAACGAAGTGATCACTGAAGAAATCAAAGAAGAAATCAAAAAATACCTAGAAACAAATGACAATGGAGACACGACGACCCAAAAGCTAGGGGATGCAGGAAAAGCAGTTCTAAGAGGGAAGTTTATAGCAATACAATCCTACCTTAAGAAACAGGAAACATCTCGAATAAACAACCTAACCTTGCACCTAAAGCAATTAGAGAAAGAAGAACAAAAAACCCCAAAGTTAGCAGAAGGAAAGAAATCATAAAAATCAGATCAGAAATAAATGAAAAAGAAATGAAGGAAATAGCAAAGATCAATAAAACTAAAAGCTGGTTCTTTGAGAAGATAAACAAAATTGATAAACCATTAGCCAGACTTATCAAGAAAAAAAGGGAGAGGACTCAAATCAGTAGAATTAGAAATGAAACAGGAGAAGTAACAACTGACACTGCAGAAATACAAAAGATCATGAGAGATTACTACAGGCAACTCTATGCCAATAAAATGGACAACCTGGAAGCAATGGACAAATTCTTAGAAAGGCACAACCTGCCAAGACTGAATCAGGAAGAAATAGAAAATATGAACAGACCAATCACAAGCACTGAAATTGAAACTGTGATTAAAAATCTTCCAACAAACAAAAGCCCAGGACCAGATGCCTTCACAGGCAAATTCTATCAAACATTTAGAGAAGAGCTAACACCTATCCTTCTCAAACTTTTCCAAAATATAGCAGAGGGAGGAAGACTCCCCAACTCATTCTACGAGGCCAACATCACCCTGATACCAAAACCAGACAAGGATGTCACAAAGAAAGAAAACTACAGGCCAATATCACTGATGAACATAGATGCAAAAATCCACAACAAAATACTAGCAAACAGAATCCAGCAGCACATTAAACAGATCATGATCACCATGATCAAGTGGGGTTTATTCCAGGAATGCAAGGATTCTTCAATATACACAAATCAATCAACGTGATACACCATATTAACAAATTGAAGGAGAAAAACCATATGATCATCTCAATTGATGCAGAGAAAGCTTTTGACAAAATTCAACACCCATTTATGATAAAAACCCTGCAGTAAGTAGGCATAGAGGGAACTTTCCTCAACATAATAAAGGCCATATATGACAAACCCACAGCCAACATTGTTCTCAATGGTAAAAAACTGAAAGCATTTCCACTAAGATCAGGAACAAGACAAGGTTGCCCACTCTCACCACTCTTATTCAACATAGTTTTGGAAGTTTTATCCACAGCAGTCAGAGAAGAAAAGGAAATAAAAGGAATCCAAATTGGAAAAGAAGAAGTAAAGCTGTCACTGTTTGCAGATGACATGATACTATACATAAAGAATCCTAAAGATGCTACCAGAAAACTACTAGAGCTAATCAGTGAATCTGGTAAAGTAGCAGGATACAAAATTAATGCACAGAAATCTCTGACATTCCTATATACTAAGGATGAAAAATCTGCAAGTGAAATCAAGAAAACACTCCCATTTACCATTGCAACAAAAAGAATAAAATATCTAGGAATAAACCTACCTAAGGAGACAAAAGACCTGTATGCAGATAATTATAAGACACTGATGAAAGAAATTAAAGATGATACAAATAGATGGAGAGATATACCATGTTCTTGGATTGGAAGAATCAACATTGTGAAAATGACTCTACTACCCAAAGCAATCTACAGATTCAATGCAATCCCTATCAAACTACCACTGGCATTTTTCACAGAACTAGAACAAAAAATTTCACAATTTGTATGGAAACACAAAAGACCCCGAATAGCCAAAGCAATCTTGAGAATGAAAAACGGAGCTGGAGGAATCAGACTCCCTGACTTCAGACTGCACTACAAAGCTACAGTAATCAAGACAGTCTGGTACTGGCACAAAAACAGAAAGATAGATCAATGGAACAGGATAGAAAGCCCAGAGATAAACCCACACACATATGGTCACCTTATCTTTGATAAAGGAGGCAGGAATGTACAGTGGAGAAAAGACAGCCTCTTCAATAAGTGGTGCTGGGAAAACTGGACAGCTACATGTAAAAGAATGAAATTAGAACACTCCTTAACACCATACACAAATATAAGCTCAAAAGGGATTAAAGACCTAAATGTAAGGCTTGAAACTATCAAACCCTTAGAGGAAAACATAGGCAGAACACTCTATGACATAAATCACAGCAAGATCCTTTTTGACTCACTTCCTAGAGAAATGGAAATAAAACCAAAAATAAACAAATGGGACCTAATGAAACTTCAAAGCTTTTGCACAGCAAAGGAAACCATAAAGAAGACCGAAAGACAACCCTCAGAATGGGAGAAAATATTTGCAAATGAAGCAACTGACAAAGGATTAATCTCCAAAATTTACAAACAGCTCATGCAGCTCAATAACAAAAAAACAAACAACCCAATCCAAAAATGGGCAGAAGACCTAAACAGACATTTCTCCAAAGAAGATATACAGACTGCCAACAAACACATGAAAGAATGCTCAACATCATTAATCATTAGAGAAATGCAAATCAAAACTACAATGAGATATCATCTCACACCAGTCAGAATGGCCATCATCAAAAAATCTAGAAACAATAAATGCTGGAGAGGGTGTGGAGAAAAGGGAACACTCTTGCACTGCTGGTGGGAATGTGAATTGGTTCAGCCACTATGGAGAACAGTATGGAGGTTCCTTAAAAAACTACAAATAGAACTACCATATGACCCAGCAATCCCACTACTAGGCATATACCCTGAGAAAACCATAATTCAAAAAGAGTCATGTACCAAAATGTTCATTGCAGCTCTATTTACAATAGTCCGGAGATGGAAACAACCTAAGTGCCCATCATCGGATGAATGGATAAAGAAGATGTGGCACATATATACAATGGAATATTACTCAGCCATAAAAAGAAACAAAATTGAGCTATTTGTAATGAGGTGGATAGACCTAGAGTCTGTCATACACAGTGAAGTAAGTCAGAAAGAAAAAGACAAATACCGTATGCTAACACATATATATGGAATTTAAGAAAAAAAAATGTCATGAAGAACCTAGGGTAAGGCAGGAATAAAGACGCAGACCTCCTAGAGAACGGACTTGAGGTTATGGGGAGGGGGAAGGGTGAGCTGTGACGGGGCGAGAGAGAGTCATGGACATATACACACTAACAAACATAGTAAGGTAGATAGCTAGTGGGAAGCAGCCGCATGGCACAGGGATATTGGCTCGGTGCTTTGTGACAGCCTGGAGGGGTGGGATAGGGAGGGTGGGAGGGAGGGAGACGCAAGAGGGAAGAGATATGGGAACATATGTATATGTATAACTGATTCACTTTGTTATAAAGCAGAAACTAACACACCATTGTAAAGCAATTATACCCCAATAAAGATGTTAAAAAAAATCTATAAACAATAAATGCTGTAGAGGGTGTGGAGAAAAGGGAACACTCTTGCACTGCTGGTGGGAATGTGAATTGGTACAGCCACTATGGAGAACAGTATGGAGGTTCCTTAAAAAACTACAAATAGAACTACCATATGACCCAGCAATCCTACTACTGGACATATACCCTGAGAAAACCATAATTCAAAAAGAGTCATGTACCAAAATGTTCATTGCAGCTCTATTTACAGTAGCCTGGAGATGGAAACAACCTAAGTGTCCATCAATGGATGAATGGATAAAGAAGATGTGGCACATATATACAATGGAATATTACTCAGCCATAAAAAGAAATGAAATTGAGCTATTTGTAATGAGGTGGATAGACCTAGAGTCTGTCATACAGAGTGAAGTAAGTCAGAAAGAGAAAGACAAATACCGTATGCTAACACATATACATGGAATTTAAGAAAAAAAAATGTCATGAAGAACCTAGGGGCAAGACAGGAATAAAGACACAGACCTACTAGAAAATGGACTTGAGGATATGGTGAGCAGGAAGGGTAAGCTGTGACAAAGTGAGAGAGAGGCATGGACATATATACACTACCAAATGTAAGGTAGATAGCTAGTGGGAAGCAGCCGCATAGCACAGGGATATCAGCCTGGTGCTTTGTGACCGCCTGGAGGGGTGGGTAGGGAGGGTGGGAGGGAGGGAGACGCAAGAGGGAAGAGATATGGGAACATATGTATATGTATAACTGATTCACTTTGTTATAAAGCAGAAACTAACCATTGTAAAGCAATTATACTCCAATAAAGATGTAAAAAAAAAAAAAAGGAAATTAAAAGTGAAAAAAAAAGTTTGATCTGAGATTCCTAATGAAGAGTTCCACTGCAGCCAATATAAATGAGCCTATATGAGCAATTACATTTATATGAATAATCTGGCCATGTATATTGAAACCAGACATATTTTGAACAAATCAGCCTTAATTTGGCTGGACTTAGTAAAAAATGAGGATAATCTAGAGAGAAAAATTATGTTTCAATAGTATAGCTTGTGGATATTGAAGTTTTGTATTTATTGAGGCTTTGTATTTATTATCTATGTCCAAGATGGCTCCTTATTGCTGTTACCTTATTATAAAGTTTAATTGAACTAGTAAAAGAATATCCTAAGCTTGTTTCTAAAGCCAATCATGGTAATCTATATCTTTGGATGAAGATCAGATGCCCTGTGACCTACAACTAAGAGATTATGCACACTGGAAAAGATATTATTTAAAGGACTGTCAGCAAACTAAATAAAAAAACCCTTAAAAGATACTCTTAACTATGATATGTACCACAAAACTGAAGGGAATTGACTCGATTTCTTATTTCCCATTTAAGAAGGGCCTCTGCATTTGAATGTCTATAGAAAAGACTGCTAACTCCAAACGACACCCACATCAGGATGAAAAGAAGACAACAGCAGTGGAAGACAGCTGACATAAAAATCTGGACCAGGCCCGTAAGAACCATCCAACTAATTCAGACTGCACTGTTTATCAAATGTTTTGTCTTCCTATCAAAACGGAAAGGTATTGTTTTACTTCTAACCATATTTTTGACCCCAGTGTTCAGCATGAAAAAAAAAATTCTCTAGTGAAGTTGTAACAGAGTATAAATATTCATAACATGTATCCATGCTTGTTTTAAGTGTATTGCTAAACGTGTACAATGCTTGTGTGACAATTAAGTACAAATGATAAACTGTATACCCTGCAAAGCATTTTCCTATTCACATACCTGTGAGCCTGTTCATGATATCTGATGAGTTTTCCCCCAACATGGAGAACTAAGCAAAAAAAAAAAAAAAAAGGCATAGGACCAAGGGACATAAATGGACCCAGAGCAGGCAACTGGGTGACCACTCTGGCAACGCTGGAAAAACATATTGATTATCAATCAATGGGTCTATTTTGGGTCTATTAAACATGCATTGTACATCTGCTTTAGCCATTAAAAAAACAAAATGAAATAACTGTGGTTCAGACGTCCAAAATGGAACTAGGTGGCCAGTATGGATGTGGGTTCAGACATGTTCCTACACTACTGCAAACTTGAATTCTCTAAACTTTATCAGACTTAAGAACACCATCAGCCGTTTTCAAAACAATATCTAATGGCAGCTGCCAACTGCAACCTTATCCTCTCAAGGTCTTGTAACTATGAAACCTTTTTCCTACTTTAAAAATAGTAATAGCAAATGAGACAGCTCAAGCTATAGCCTCCCAGCAAAAGCCTCCTTGGTTACTAAATATCTGTAAAAAGGAAGCACTCCAAAACTTATTTTCCTGGTTGCCATCTGAAATAGGATTATTTTGAAGAATACTACAAAGGTGTATTTTAACCATTATCTGCATTGTAATATGTCTAATAATTTTCAAATGTTTGTCTAGGTGCTATGACAAAGCAATCAGAGAGGTAATATTTTCTTAATACAAAATATTGATGCTAAGCTTCGAATTCGAGATTATTTCCAACTCTGTGTCCATTCCCCAAATTAGTCAGGACTATGCCCCACATCAGCAGGAAGTAATCAGAGCGGTTGTCACCCCATTCCCACAGAGAAGGGGAAAATTGAAACAGAGATGGACTGACACTGAGTTCTGCCAAGTTTATGATTAACCTCTCAATCTAAAACATCCCCTTTCATGTTCTGCAGCTATCCCTTCTCAACTGAGGAATATCAAAGAAAAAGGGGGATTGAAACCATGTACAAGCACCTGTGTCCTCTTTGAAGAATAACGCTGACTCAAGAGTCAGTGATTGGGAAATGTGAAGATGTAGAAACAAACAATAGCAGATGGGCTGGGGAACTGGTAAGAATTTATAATTCTGTCAAGTAGCAGAATCACCCAAGTTAGAGTTTTCTGAAAGATATAAAGGCCTGACACGCATTCCTGAGTTCTTTGTACAGGAAGCAGTCCCCTCCAGATGAAAACTACTGACAGCAAGAACATAGACCCCAGACTGGATGAAAACCAAAGGTTAATGAAGTTTGAAATTTCACCTCGATGCCAACCAATCTGAGAATTTGCCATGAGGTGATCATGCTCTGCTTCTTAAACACTATAAAACTACTCACTACCCCCTCCAGGGTGGGCCACAGACTCTTGAGGGTATTAGACTGCTGTGGCCTCCTTTGCCTGACAAAGCAATAAAAGCTACACTTTTCTACTTCACACAACACTCTGTCTCCACCTTCCTATTCGGTACGGGTGATGAGAGGCGAAGTTTCAGCAACAATATGATCATCTCAAGGTCCATCTGTGTTGCTGCAAGTGGCATTATTTCATTCTTTTTATGGCTGAATAATACTCCATGGTCTATACATACCAAAACTTATTTATCCATTCATCTATGAACATAGGGTTCCTTCCGTGTCTTTGCTATTGTAAATACTGCTGCAATGGATGTTGGGGTGCATGGGTCTTTTTGAATACGGGTTTTCTCTGGATATACCACAAGGAGTGGGATTGCCAGATCATCTGGTAGCTTTTTGTAGATTTTTAAGGAACCTCCATACTGTTCTCTATAGTGGCTGTTACCAGTTGCCATTCCCACCAGTAGCTTAGGAGGGTTCCCTTTTCTCCACGCCATCTCCAGCTATTATAGTTTGTAGACTTTTGGATAATGGCCATTGTGACTGGTGCAAGGTGAGACCTCGTTGCAGTTTTGATTTGTGTTCCTCTAATAATTAGTCATGTTGAGCATCTTGGCATGTGCTTTTTTTTTTTAAACAGTATGAGTGAAAGTTACCTCTTGAAATTGGCTTTGTGACATTCTGCCCTGATTTGAATGTTTTTTGGATTGCTTACCACAGGACATTTCTTGAGGGCAGGAGTAATTTACAGCCCCCCAGGCCTTGTGAATATGAACATGTGCCCATGAGCACCAGATTTAAAGTTGTTGTTTCAGGAACCAGCCACAAGGCGGCAGCATTTTCTCATATCCAGCTCTGGTTACTCCTGCAACAACCACCTTAGAGAAAGTTGTGTTCCCCAGTTGTAACTTTGAGTGGTATGTGCTAGAACCAACACCCAAGGGAGTGTCCCTGGTGTCCAGTGGTTAAGACTCTTCGCTTCCAATGCAGGGGGTGTGGGTTGGATCCCTGGTCAGGGAACTAGGATCCCACAAGCCCCAGGGTCAAAAAAAAAAAAAAAAAAAAAGAAATTCCAGGGGGTTGTGTCTTATAACCTCTTCCCCCTAACCTTCTTGCCCAGGTCAGAACCCAACCCTTGGAGAACCACTCTGCTGAGGGTGCTGTCCTCCGGAGGTGGGGCGACTGTGAAGAAGGAGGATGGAGGTGGGAACCTTCCCAGCAGGAGACGTGGAGACCAGGTAACTTTTTAAAGCTCTTGCAACCCAGAGAGTCTACCCTCCTTTGGGTGCACTGGGCTTGGTTTAGCTGTAGGAGTGCAGGCCTGGATCTGGAGATGATGGTCCCATGCACAGGGGACCAGGCACTTCTGGTCCAAGGAGGGCTCATTTCCTGGCACATCCTTCCCAGCACCAAGTGCCTTAGACAGTCCAGGCCTTGGGACCGAAGCCTACCAAGGCTCCAGGGATGTGACACCAGCTTGGGTCAGTGAGGCCTGAGGTGATCATATGAGGCATTTCTTAGTTTTAGGGGGTTTTTTTAATTTAATTTTTATTTTCTAGTGGAGTATAGTTGATTTACAGTGTTGTGTTTTCTTAGGTGTTTGGCAATGTGATTCAGTTACAGATAGACATATATCTGTTCTCTTTCCGATTCCTTTCCCATATAGGTTATTAAAGAGTGTTGAGTAGAGTTCCCTGTGCTATACAGAATGTCCTTGTTGATTATCTATTTTATATATATTGGGGTTTATGTGCTAATCCCAACCTCCTCATTTATCCCTTCTGCCACCTTTCCCCTTTGGTAACCGTATGTTTGTTTTCTAAGTCTGTGAGTTTGTTTCTGTTTTGTAAATGACTTCATTTGTATCAATTTTTGGTTTCCTCCTGTAAGTGATATCATGTGATCTTTGTCTTTCCCTTTCTGGCTTACTTCACTGAGTCTGATCATCTCTAGGTCCATCTGTGTTGCTGTAGGTGGCATTATTTCATTCTTCTTAATGCCTGAGTAATACTCCATTGTCTATATGTACCACATCTTCTTTATCCATTCATCTGTTGGTGAACATTTTCACTGCTTCAATGTCTTGGCTATTGTAGATCCTACTGTAGTGGACGTTGCAGTGTGTGGGTCTTTTCTAATATGGGTTTTCTCTGGATATACCCCTATGAGTGGGATTGCCGGATCATCTGGTACCTTTATTTGTAGTTTTTTTAAGGAACCTCCATACTGTTCTTTATACTGGCTGTTACCAGTTTCCTTTCCAACAAGATTGTGCCAAGATTTAAAACTAGTGCTTTCAGGCACTCAGTATTCACCAGGACTACAGGGATGTAAATGACTCCTGCCCTCAAGAAATGTCCTTCTGTAGGTAATCAAAAAACAATACAAAGATTGCAAATTTTCAAGAAGGCAATTGCAGCAGCCAAATTTTACTCACACTGTTTAAAGAAAGGTCACGAAAAGATACTCAACATCGGTAATTGTTAGAGACGTGCAAATCAAAACTACAACGAGGTATCACGTCGCAACAGGCCGCATGATTATCATAAAAATGTCTACAAACAATGCTGCAGAGGGCGTGAAGAATAGAGATCCCTCCTACACTTTGGTGAGATTTTAAAGTGGTAACAGACACTACGGAGACCAGTATGGAGGTTCCTTAAATACTGAAAACAGAGCTACTATACGGTCAAGGAATCCCACTCCTTGGCATATATCCAGAGAAAACCATAATTCAAAAACACACATGCAGGCTTCCCTGGTGGCGCAGTGGTTGAGAGTCCGCCTGCTGATGCAGGGGACATGGGTTCGTGCCCCGGTCTGGGAAGATCCCACCTGCCGCGGAGCAGCTGGGCCCGTGAGCCATGGCCGCTGAGCCTGCGCGTCTGGAGGCTGTGCTCCTCAATGGGAAAGGCCACAACAGTGAGAGGCCTGCGTACCACAAAAAAAAAAAAAAAAAACAAGAAAAACCATACATGCACCCCAAGTTTCACTGCAGCACTATTTACAATAGCCAAGACATGGAAGCAACCAAATTGTCCATAGTCAGATGAATGGATAAAGAAGAAGTGGTAGATAGAAACAATGGGATATTAGTCATGAAAAGGATGAAATAATGCCACTTGCAGCCACATGGATGGACCCAGAGGTGATCACACTAAGTGAAGTAAGTCTGTTGCAACAAAAATAGAAATGAGGTTTTTCCTCTCCTGTTAACAAGGAAAAGAAAGCGAACAGTGAACAGGCTAGAGGAGAAACATAAACTGGCCTGAAAGAGGTAATCAATCCTAGTTTCACTTTAACTATCACTCATCTGTAGTGTCTGTAACTAGATTTGGTTTTCACAAAGCTAACCTCTAACACTCTCTGACGCTATGTGAATTACATCCTGCACCTATCACTCCTTAACTCTGTTTGAATTATATCTTGCCCCTAACATACTCTGTGTTTACACTCCCTGCACTCCCCTGTAGCAAATCACCCCTTGTAGCATTCTGCATTTCAGGAAGGAGGTTGCAGGCCGATAAGTTAGAGACGAACGGACCCAATTACCGGGTTGCCTGACGCTAGCTGTGACTGTTTTGAAATAATGCAGAAAGAAGAAAAATGCGAGACCTTCACCACTTTCATCCTTATCACCTACCCCAGACTTTGAGCCTCACCTATAGGACTTCCCCTTATGCCCCAGGGAAGGGGGTCACAGTTCTTGAGGTGTTAGTGTGCTATATTTTCCCCTTTCCCTGTCAAAGATAAAGCTATTTTTCTTTTTCTCCAAAACTCTGTCTCCATATTTCTGTTCGGCATTGGTGCACAGAGAGCCAAGATTTTGGCATCAAATCCAAGAGAGAAAGATAAATATATGATATCACTTACAGGTGGAATCTAAAAATTGATACCAAGGAAGTAATTTACAAAAGAAACAGACTCACAGACTTAGAAAACACACTTATGTTTACCACAGGGGAAAGGTAGGGGAAAGGGATAAATTAGAGGTTGGGATTAACATATATATACTAATATGTATAAAACAGATAATCAACAAGGACCTACTGTATAGCATAGGAAATTCTACTCAACACTCTGTAATAACCTATATGGGAACAGAATCCAAAACAGAACAAATATATGTCTATGTATAACTGAATCAAGTTGCTGAACACCTGAAAAAACGCAACATTGTAAATCAACTATACTCCACTAGAAAATAAAAATTAAAAAAAAAAAACTAAAACAAAGAAATGCCTCATATCACTTCAGGCCTCGCTGACCCAAGCTGATGTCACACCTCTGGAATCTCGGCAGGCTTTGATCCCAAGGCCTGGACTGTCCAGGGACTCGGGGCTGGGAAGGATGTGCCAGGAAATGAGCCTTCCTTGGACCAGGAGTGCCTGGTCTCCCGTGCATGGAACCATCATCTCCAGATCCAGGCCTGCACTCCTACAGCTAAACCAAGCCCAGTGCACCCAAAGGAGGGTAGACTCTCTGGGCTGCAAGAGCTTTGAAAAGTTACCTGGTCTCCACGTCTCCTGCTGGGAAGGTTCCCACCTCCATCCTCCTCCTTTACAGTCGCCCCACCTCCAGAGGACAGCACCCTCAGTAGAGCGATTTTCAGGGGTTGGCATTTGTCCCGGGGTGAAGGGTAAGGGGGAAGAAGTAATGAGACAGCATCACTTGCGTGTTTCTTTTGGCACATTCACTCCAATTTACAACCCAGAAACACGACTTTCACTAAGGCTCTGGTTGCCCGAGTTCCCAGAGTGGGGCATGAAGAAATCCTGCTGCCTTATGGCCATTTCCCGTAACAGCAACATTAAAACCAGTGGTCTTGGGCACTTAATAGTCACAAGGCCTATGGGGCTGTAAATAACATCTGTCCTCTAGAAATATCCAGGGGTAGGATGGGATCAAGATGGCAGGGGAGTAGGACGTGATGCTCAGCAGAGCTCAGCTTCTCCCCAAAGATACATCAAACATACATCCATGTGTGAAACAACTCTCAGAGAACATCTACTTGAACAGTATCAGAAGATCTCAGACTTCCAAAAGGGCAAGAAAATCTCCAGGTAACAGGGTAGGGTAGAAGAGAGAGAGAGACAGAGACAGAGAGAGACAGAGAGAGAGACAGAGAGAGAGAGACAGAGAGAGAGAGAGACAGAGAGAGAGAGAGAGAGAGAAGGAAAATCAGGACAGGACCTGTGCCTCTGGGAGGGAGCTATAAAAGTGGAAAGGTTTCCACACACTGGGAAGTCCCCTCACTGGCAAGGACAGAGGGGGAGTTTTTGCCTCAGAGCAGAGTGCAGCAACAGGTGTTTGGAGCGCAAAGTGGAGAGAGACCTGCACACATGTTCAGTACTGCCTGGCTCTCCACAGCCTGAGACACTTGTCTGCTTGCCCACTGGGACGGGTGGGGGCTAGGTGCTGAGGCTCGAGCTTCAGACGTCAGACCCGGAGGAGAGGACGGGTTGGCTGCGTGGAGACAGCCTGAGGGGGCTAGGATGCAGTGTGCCACAACTGAGGGAGTTGGGGAAGAAGCCTGGGCCCATCAGAGAGGCAAGACACCATTGTTGGGGGGGGGGGGCCCGCCATAGGAGCTCCTTCTCTGCCCACTCACAGGCAGCGGGGCACTGCCTACCGCCTCTCAAGCTCCAGTGGGGGGCATGAGCCATGGCTGCCATCTTGGACTCCAGAATGGGCCTGGACTGCTGCCACCACCACCACGGAGGGTCCTGTGAGCGGGTGCAGGTCACTGCCCTCACCCTCCCAGGAGCCTGTTCAGCCCACTGCCAAGGATCCCACGATCTGGGGCCAACTTTCCCAGGAGTGTGCATGGTCCACCACCACTGCTGATGGCCCTGCAACCTGGCGCCGACCACTGCCCCCACATCCAAGAGGCCGCACGACCCACCTCCACCACCTAGGGCCCCAAGATCCAGGGTGATCTTCTCCAGGGGCCTGCAACCCACCGCTGCTGCCGCAGAGGGACCCATGACTAGAAGCCAGCCACTGCCCCTGCCTTCCTGGGAGTCTGTGCAAGCCATGCACCTGCACACCTGCACACCCCCTATCAAGGGGGTAGCGGCCAGCACACACTGAGGTAAGAGACGGCAAGCATCCAAACCAAAAGCAGCCCTCCTGCCAATAAAAAAGTTAAACCCACACAAGCTACACAGGGATGGCCCCGCATATAAACAGCCCCCCAAGACTACAATAGATACTTGTTTTCCTAAACTCACAGACTAAGAGAAATAGAACCACAGAACCGAAATAAAGAAGCAGACGATCCACTCTCAGCTAAAAAAACCAAGAAAATTCCCCTGAAGGAACAAACAATGAAACAGACCTCTTCAGTCTAATAGACACTGATTTCAAAAGAGAGGTAATGAAAATACTGAAGGAATTAAGAAAGGCTATGGACAGAAATTCAGATTATTGTAAAAAGGAACTAGAAACTATAAGGAGGAGCCAAGAAAAATTAGAAAATTCATTTCCCGAAATGAAAGCTGAGCTCAAGGCAGTGAATAGCAGAATGAATAATGTGGAAGAAAGAATAAGTGATCTGGAACATAGAATAATGGAAATTACCCAATCAGAAGGGCAGACAAAAAGCCAAAGGAAAAAAAATAGCAATATAAGAGACCTATGGGATAATATAAAGCAGGCCAATCTACATGTTATAGGGATTCCAGATGGAGAAGAAAGAGAAAAGGGGATTGAAGATGTATTTGAAGAAATTATGGCTGAAAAGTTCCCAAACCTAAAGAAGGAAACAGATATCCAGATACAGGAAGCACAGAGGGTCCCAAACAAGATGAACCCAAACAGACCTACACCAAGATATAATAAAAATGGCAAAAGTTAAAGAGAGGATTCTAAAGTCAGCAAGAGAAAAACAAAGAGTTCTTTACAAGGGAACCCCCATGAGTCTATCAGCTGATTTCTCTACAGAAACACTGCAGGCAAGAAGGGAGTGACAAAATATATTCTAAGTCTTGAAAGAGAAAAATATGCAATCTAGAATACCCAGCAAGATTTTCATTTGGAATAGGAGGAGAAATAAAGAATTTCTCAAACAAGCAAAAACTAAAAGAATACAGCAATACTAAACCTATCCTAAAAGAAATACTGAAAGGTCATTTCTAAATAGAAAAGATGCAAGAAGAAATAGGAAGGAGAAAACCACAATTGGAAAGTAAATCATTTAAATTAGCCAGTATACGGATCAAAAAGAAAAACAAAACAACAAAACCTATTTGTGAAAGCAATGATAAACACAAGGAACAGCAAAAGGATAAACATGAAGATGTAAAAAGGGACATCAAAATCATAAAATGTGGGGAAGGAGAATAAGAAAATGCTGGTTTTTTTTTTTTTTTTTAGAATGTGTTTAAGCCTATATGACTGTCAGTCTAAAGCAAGCATATATAGCAAGGGGTTAACAATACTTGAAAAACAGGGCAACCACAAATCAAGAACATACAATAGATTCACAAAAACCAAAAACAAGAGAACATAAGCATAAAATAAAAGGAAATCATCAAACCACAAAAAGAAAACAGGAAAAGAAAGGAATGAAGAAGAAACAAAGAATCAACTGGAAAACAAGGTTTGAAATGGCAATAAATACATATGTATCAATAATTACCTTAAATGTCAATGGAGGGCTTCCCTGCTGTGCAGTTGTTGAGAATCCACCTGCCAATGCAGCGTACACAGATTTGAACCCTGGTCCAGGAAGATCCCACATGCCGCGGAGCAACTAAGCCTGTATGGCACAACTACTGAAGCCACGCGCCTAGAGCCCATGCTCTGCAACAAGAGAAGCCACTGCAATGAGAAGCCCATGCACTGCAATGAAGAGCAGCCCCCACTCACTGCAACTAGAAGAAAACCCATGCACAGCAACAAAGACCCAACACAGCCAAAAATAAATAAATAAAAACATTAAAAAAAACACTAAGGAAATCTGAATAAAGTATGAACTTTAAAAAAAAATGTCAACAGACTGAGTGCTCCAATCAAAAGACACAGAGTGGCAGACCGGATTAAAAAAAAACACAAGAGCTTACAGTATGCTGCCTACAAGAGACCCACCTTAGGGCAAAGGACACACATAGATTGAAAATGAGGGTATGGAAAAAGGTATTTCATGCAAACAGAAATGACAAGAAAGCAGGAGCTGCAAGACTCGTATCAGACAAAATAGACTTTAAAGCAAAGGCTATAAAGAAAGATAAAGAAGGACACTATATAATGATAAAAGGATCAATACAAGAAGAGGATTTTATGCTCATCAACATATATGCACCTAATATAGGAGCACCCAAATACATAAAACAAATACTAACAGACATAAAAGGAGAAATTGACAGGAATACAATAATAGTAGATTTTAACACCCCACTCACATCAATGGACAGATCTTCTAGAGAGAAAATAAGGAAACAGAGATCCTAAATGATACAATAGAATAGTTAGACTTAATTGATATTTTCAGGACATTACATTAAAAAAAAATCAGACTACACATTCTTTTCAAGTGCACATGGAACATTCTCTAGAATTGACCACATACTATGGCATAAAACTAACTTCAACAAATTTAAGAGTATAGGAATTATTTCAAGCATCTTATTTGACCACAGTGGCATGAAACTAGAAATCAACCACAGGAAAAGAAATGAGAAAAAAACAATTACATGGAGACTAAGTAACATGCTACTAAAAAACCAACTGGTCAAGGCTTCCCTGGTGGCGCAGTGGTTGAGAGTCCGCCTGCCAATGCAGGGGACGCGGGTTCGTGCCCCGGTCTGGGAGGATCCCACGTGCCGCGGAGCGGCTGGTCCCGTGAGCCGTGGCCGCTGGGCCTGCGCGTCCAGAGCCTGTGCTCTGCAGCGGGAGAGGCCACAACAGTGAGAGGCCCACGTACCACAAAAAAAAAAAAAAAAAAAAAAAAAAATAATTTAAAAACCAACTGGTCAATGACAAAATCAAAAAGGAAATTTAAAAAATACCTTGAGACAGACAACAGTGAAAACACAACCATACAAAATCTATGGGATGCAGCAAAAGCAGTTCTTAGAGGGAAGTTCATAGCAATACAGGCCTTTGTCAAAAAAACAAGAAAAATCTCAAGTAAACAACCTAACCTACCACCTAAAAGAATTAGAAAAAGAATAACAATACCTAAAGTCAGCAGAAAGAAGGAAATAATAAAGATCAGGGTGAAGATAAATAAAATAAATATTTAAAAAACAACAGAAAAAATCAACAAAACCAAGAGCTGGTTCTTTGAAAGGGTAAACAAAATTGACAAACCTCTGGCTAGGCTCACCAAGAAGAAAAGAGAGAGAACCCAAATAAACAAAATAAGAAATGAAAAAGAGGTGACAGTTTGCACATGGAAAATAAAGTGAGCACTTCAACCACGTGTGGCGCATGACTCAAACTGCCTGCCCACGTGGAACATTCCAGAGGCAGAGCCTCCAAGGCACACAGACCCACCTGTGGCTCTGGGAGGTTGCATCCCCTCCCACTCCCTACCTGTAGGTCCTTCCTGGCCAGCAGGGCTGATGCTGTAGAGCAGGTGGCGCTCATTCCAGGCTGATGGGCACACATGGAACCCATGTTTCACAGTCAGTTTTTGTGCTTGATTTTGAGAATGGAATTATGGGGATTTTTTCTTTTTAATGTATCTTAATTGACGTCTGTCAGTGTTTATGGCGCTGCCTCCAGGCTTTTAGATCCCTAGTTAGCTGGACGGGGAGGCATTTTGGTCACCAGTTCACTCTTGTGCTTTGATGTTTTCCTGTCTTTCTATCCCCCTCTGTTCCCAAGAGCAAAGATTAATTTAAAGGCAAAGATGGAGTCACTGTAAACTAACCTGTCCTCATTTACACCTTCCTTTTCTTTTCCAGTGCAGAAATTAAAATAAGTATAAAGCAAAAAAATAACGCCACAAAAACAAAAAAAACAAACCACTGTGCTTCCTTGGTGGTGCAGTGGTTAAGAATCCACCTGCCAATGCAGGGGACACGGGTTCAATCCCTAGTCCAGGAAGATCCCATATGCTGCAGAGCAACTAAGCCCGTGCACCACAACTACTGAGCCTGCATTCTAGAGCCCACGAGCCACGACTGCTGAGCCCGAGTGCCACAACTACTGAAGCCAGTATGCCTAGAGCCCATGCTCCACAACAAGAGAAGCCACCACAATGAGAAGCCCATGCACCCCAACGAAGAGTAGCCCCCACTCGCTGCAACTAGAGAAAGCCCACATGCAGCAACAAAGACCCAATGTAGCCAAAAATAAATTAATTAAATAAATTTAAAAAGAAAACATTACAGGCCAATATCTTTGATGAATATAGATGGAAAAATTCTCAACAAAATATTAGCAAACTGAATCCAACAACACATAAAAAAGATCATACACCACAACCAAGTGGGATTCATCCCAGGTTCACTAGGATGGTTCAGCATACACAAATCAATCAATGTAATACACCACATTAACAAAAGAAAAGTCAAAAACCACATTATCATCTCAATAGGTGCAGAAAAAGCACTTGACAAAATTCAACATCCATTCATGATAAAAACCCTTACCAAAGTGGGAATAGAGTGAACATATCTCAACATAATAAAAGCCATTTGTGACAAACCCACAGCCAATATCATACTGAACAGTGAAAAGCTGAAAGCCTTCCCCCTGAAATCTGGAACAAGACAAGGATGCCCACTCTCACCACTTCTCTTCAACATAGTATTGGAAGTTCTAGCCACAGCAATCAGACAAGAGAAATAAATAAAGTGTATCCAAATTGGAAGGAAAGAGGTAAAACCATCAGATGACATGATACTATATACAGAAAACCCTAAGGACTCCACATAAAAGCTACTAAATCTAATAAATTAATTCAGCAAAGTAGAAGGATACAACATTAACATTTGGAAATCATTTGCATTCCTTTACACTAACAATGAAATATCAGGAAGGGAATGTAACAAAATAATACCTTCTAAAATCACACCAAAAAACCCCCCACAAAACCTAGGAATAAACCTGACCAAGGAGGTGAAAGACTTATATGCTGAGAACTATAAAACGTTAATAAAGAATATTAAAGAGGATTCAAAGAAATGGAAAGATAATCCCATGCTCTTGGATTAGAAGATGTATAAAGATGATGTGGTATGTATACACAATAGACTATTACTCAGCCATTAAAAAAGAATCAAATTCTGCCACTTGCAGCAACATGGATGGACCTAAAATGTATTATATAGTACCTTAGTGAAATAAGTTAGAGAAAGAAAAATACTCTATGTTCTCACTTACACATGGAATCTAAAAAATGCAAGAAAGGAATGTATGTAACAAAATAGCTATAGACTCACAGAGAACAAATTAGTGGTTACTGGTGGGGAGAGGGAAGCGGGGAGGGAGAGAGAATAGTTTGTTTCTCTTAATCCAATACCCCTATGTAGAAAATAAACAAGGATATATTGTACAGCACAGGAAAATATAGCCATTATTTTGCAATAACTTTAAGTGGAGCATAATTTATAAAAATATTACATCAATATGTTGTACCCCTGAGACTAATGTAATATTGTAAATCAACTGTACTCCAGTGGCAGTGACATAAAGCCGCAGATCGCACAGCCATGGGGAGAGGGCTCAGCTTTCAGGCCTGCTTCCCTTGTCATGCAGTCCCTGGGGATCAGATCTGATTTCAGCCCCGCCTCCAAGGGTGGGCAACTTGCTGGCGCCTGTGCACTCCCAGAGCTCATAGAGGTGGCACCAAGAAGGAGGCTGCTATGGTGGTCCTTCCCCTCCCTTCACCTGCCCCTCAACAATGGCGCTTCGCTTCCGTGGCTGGCCTGGGCTTCTTCCGCGCACACCCCCGCTTGGGCACATACTATACTCCAGCCCCTTCAGGCTGTCTCCGTGCAGCCAACCCCAGTCCTCTCCCCTGGTCTGTCCTCTGAAGCCCAAGTTTCAGCACCCAGCCCCCGCACATACCAGCAGGCATGATTCTTGGGCTAAGAACTGCACAAAGTAGCACAGATCCTCTGTGCAGGTCTCTGTTTTGTCTGCTGCAAACTGGCTGCTGCGCCCTCCTCCTAGTCTCTGCAGTTCCCTTTCTGTCCCAGCTGATCTCCGCACCAGTGAAGGGGCTTCCCAGGGTGAGGGAACATTTCCTCTTTCACAGCTCCCTCCCAGGGTTGCAGGTCCTGTTTTCTTCCTTTCTTTTTTCTTTTATCCTATATCATTATGTGGAGATCTTTCTTGCACTTCTGGATGTCTGAGATCTTCTGCTAGTGTTCAGTAGGTATTGTGTGAGGATTGTTCCACATGTAGATGTATTTTTGATGTATTCAATATTTGCAGGACAAGGTGAACTCCACGTCCTTCTATTCCACCATCTTGATTCAATCCCTGTATGATTTTTTTGCCCTTTTTCTTCTACTACAGGAAATCAAATGATCAGTGCCTGAAGAAGACTGACTAGAGGCCCAAAGACACAGCAAATATCAAGGTCATCACACAAACATCAGCCCCACAGCACCCTAAAGCCCAGAACCTAAAGAAGCAGAAGAGGGGACAAACTGCCTTAAAAAGGACATTAAGTCATGTATACTTCCTGCAAGAGTGTATCAGAGAGCTTGTTTCCACCGATATTGACAAGAGACGCTACAAAGGCAGTTTAAGTTTCCAATATAATAGGGAAAAAACCGTTACATTGGCATTGTATTGTATTTTCCCCGACTATCTTTGAGGTTGGGTGCCTCTTCATATGTAACATGATCATTTTTA
The DNA here is from genome assembly GCF_951394435.1 of Stenella coeruleoalba. Lineage (NCBI taxonomy): Eukaryota > Metazoa > Chordata > Mammalia > Artiodactyla > Delphinidae > Stenella > Stenella coeruleoalba. The sequence continues at coordinate 57,570,067 of NC_137156.1, forward strand.
TTTCTCTTTCAGTGAAATTTAATTTCACAGGTTCCAAATATTTTTATTTGGTCACTTCTATTTTTTGTCTTGAGAGGCCGTTCAAATATACTTTATATTTGTGGTGTCTTCTCCCACAGCATCCTTCCAAGCCAATTACTGTCCACCCAGTCACTAAAAAATTTGTCAAGGAACTTGTTTTCACACGTCACCCACCACTCAAGACACCTGATATGAGGGCCATCTGCCTTGAACAGCCTTACATCAAGAACTCTGTACTGAGCTCTTTGCTCTCAACTTGTGGACCAGATAAAGGACAGGATGAGGGTATCATTATTACCTCACAACCTGCACCCAAGCACATTGGTCAGTGCTCAACCATCATTGCCAAGGTGACAGACAACAGGCCTGGGATCTTCTCCTATGATGTCCCCAGCTTGCCACCAAGACATCTGGTCCGGACCATGTCATTAACCACAAGGCACAACTCAAGTGTCCTGAAGTAGCCTCAGTGTGTGGACCAGAGCCTGTCAAACATAAAGGTGACCAGGACTCCAAACTCAGGCCCCAGGCAAGAGATCTTCCCAGGTCTCCATCCAGTTTTGCTAGAACCTCCCCCCTCCACCCTATCCGCTACTCTATCCCCAATAAAGTAAGACTCAGGTGCCTATTTTCCTCTGACGATACTCAGAGACCTGATCTGTGGAATTGTCCATAGTCTTCATCCTCTTCCCAGTACAACTGGACTTGGATACACACAGGCACATCAAATGACCATAAGGCCACCTGCCCCAGTGCTAAGCACTGACTCCCAGCCTCTACCCAACTCACCTCGCCTGAGCCCAATCCAGGCCTGCACTGTCCCCCAACCCCCACCATCTATGCACGTCCCCCCAGAATTGTCTTCATGATGGGACAAGGGATGGGAGAAGGGCTCCAGGTTCAGAACAACTTTCATTTCATCCTCCTGAGAAGCCTGCTCCTACAAGTCAGATGTTTCACATCTTAGAGGAATCTGGGTGATCCTACCCCATGTCCCAGTCCATGTTCTCCATGAGGACCTTCTGGTCTCCTCCTCTGAGGAGAGTGATCCGCCCCACCCCAAGGCACAGAAGACAGCCTCCAGGCTAATGTGTCTTAGAGGGGACTACTGCAGTAAAAGAAAGAAGAAAAGAGCAGAATTTGTCTCATGAATTAGCACTTCCCCAGGTGTGGTTTATGTACAAATTTCAGAACACCGAATACCATTGAGAGTTTCACAGCCCATTTCATGTAATGTTATGAATGATGTAAATTTAACTTATGTTTTAAATGGAAATTACCAAACTGTCATATAAAGTATTTAGTAAATTAGAAAAATTTTTGTTTGCTAATCCTTTTACAATATATGTCAAGTCATTATGCTGTGCACCTCCAATTTCTACAGTACTGTATGTAGAAATTGCATCTCAATAAAACTGAAAGAAAAATAAAGGAAAATATTAGTAAGTTAATAAGAAACTGAGTCAACACACTGGAAAATATTAAGCTATAATGCCAGTAGGAAGCAATTGATTAGCATTTATTAGTATTCAGTGTGCAGGTAACTGGAATTTGGGAAACTCTGGATAAAATAGACACCTATGTTTTTTAAGCTGAGCCTTTCCTGAAACTAGAATTTTTCTCTCTGAAGGAGTGCTACTAAAACCATAATGGAGGATACTTTCTTCATCTTATAAATTTTGATTATTGAAAATCACTGGAAATTATATTTGGATAGTTTCTTCATGATAATGAAATGTGATATATTATACAGATATTTTCACTTCCAGTCATCTCTTGTAAGGTTTATTGTTTTGTTATTTTGTCACCAAGTTTTATTTACTTCAGTGTAAAGGAGGCCCTTAGTAGTCTCAGTGTACTGTAGTCTGTGTCCCTGAATTGTGTTCCGATTTCAGACTTTTAGGCATAACCCAGGCCTCTGAAACAGAAACTGCCTTTTAACAATATTTTCAGGTGACTCACATGCACTTTTTTTTTTTTTTTACTAAGTAGGGCAAGTGTACTTATTCTCAATTTGACAGCAAATTTGAATAACATGGTGATATTTTAAAAATACTGATGCCCAGAAATACTAATTTACTGAATGCTTTTAAGTGCTGGGGATGGGAATTTTTAAATGTTTTCTAAGTAATAATGATGTGAGGCAAAGTCTGAGAATTCCTATAGATGAAGAGGTAACAGTTCCCTGACTTGTTCTGGTCTTTTTCCAGCATGGGAAGAAACTCTGACCTGGGTCAAGAAAGTGTGGGTGGTTTTATAGAGAATGGGATTCTACTAGGAGGAGCAAAGAACCTAATCATTTTTCCACGTGAGAATCTGTCTCATGGAAGCTTCTCTCTCTCTCTCGCTAGTACTTCTTCCCTTAATGAGGAAGACTCCTGGTTGAGGCCTCAAGACCAATGAAAAGATGAAAGCAAAGTAAAGGAAGCCCAGGTTGAGTTACTCAATTTGACTTGAATATATTCCAGTGAGGAGTTCCATGAGCATTACGGTTGAATAAGATGTGCCTCCTCATGACCCCCTTCAACAACTTGGCTTCATTCACAGACAAAAGTGTCTTTGTGGGAGCTGTGGGTTCCAGCACCACACACCAAGGGGCCCAGGAGGAGTCTCACCCACCCGTGCACAGGGTAATAGGCATAGGGACCTCAGTCCCAGCTCTGGACTTTGCAGTCAGCTGTTAACTGGCCCCTCTTGGCTATAGTCCAGGGGCACTTGGAAAATACTATTTTAAGCCATCACTCATGAACAAAAGAGCCTTTGTGGATACCCAGGTTTCTAGTAGAGAAGTACTAGCACAATGTTGGAGGAAAAAAAAAAAAGTATGAGTTTGGATGCATTGGACAAAGTAAAGGGAATAGTTTCACTTTACCAACATCACGCCTCCCCCAAGATTGCACAATTTAGGGCCAAGAGATATCTTCCTGGCCCATGATTTCTCCTGCAGGGGCAAGTGAAAGCATGTGAATGAGCATGTAGCTTCTCCAACTGTGTAAGATGCTGCCCAAAAGGCCCGTTGTTTTCTTGCCCCATCCAGAATGCTGAATTATGAGTTAGTTGTATGACTGGGGGTTGGGAAGAGGTAGCAAATAGGATTCTGGTAAGGCATTAATGTGGTGCAGATTATACTAGCTGTATTCCAGAGTCCATCAAGAAGTCTATCCACTGGGCTTCCCTGGTGGTCCAGTGACTAAGACTCAGTGCTCCCAATGCAGGGGGCCTGGGTTCGATCCCTTGCCAGGGAACTAGATCCCACGTGCCGCAACTAAAGATGCCACATGCCGCAACTAAAAAGATCTCGCATGCTGCAACTAAAAAGATCCCGCATGCTGCAACTAAAAAGATTCCGCATGCTGCAGTGAAGATCTGTGTGCTGCAGCTAAGACCCAGGGCAGATAGATAGATAGATAAATAAATGTTAAAAAAAAAAAAGAAGCCCATCCATGAGCCAGTAGGGATGCCTCACCCATAGATCCTCCCAACTGGCCAATGGGCACCCTTGGTGCTCTCCACACCTCACCAACACAGACCCTCATGCTGTGGTCAGTTCACCATGTGTGCTCCCAACCAAGGCACTGAGGGCAAGCTTTGGCAGACAGCTTGAGAACACACACAGAAAGTTGGCTCACATCTGCAGGACAGAGACAGACCATAAATTTCTGCATTAGCACCACCCTTAGGAGAAGAAAAGAGGGGCTGTCAGCACCCAGTCTATTGTGTTGCAAGATCAACAGATGGCACATAAGCTCACGAATTCTGCCAAAAGATGTGATAAGAAGCATGAAACAGGTTTATCCATGAAGGTCTGAGAAAGCCTCAGAATCTCTAATTCTACAGGGCTGATGGAAGTGTTTCTCTCCTGAAAACAAGTAGTAAATGCTGGAGCAGGTGGCTTCTACTTCAGAATTGAAAGCAGCACAAAACCCCAGGAACATTAAAAAAAATCAAAGTAATCTAACACTACTAAAGGATTGCAAAAGTCTGCCGGTTACCAATCCCGAAGACTTAGAAATCTGCAATCTACCTAATAAATAATTTTAAAATACTGTTATAAGAAACCTCAGTGAGCTGTAAGAAAAAAAGACAATTCAATGAAATCAGAAAAAACATGAAGAAAAGAAAAATACAATGGACAAAAATTGTAAAAAAAAAAAAAGAACCAAAAAACATTCTGGAGTTGAAATAAATTTAAAAAAATGCAACAGAAAAATCTATAGCTATGATAGCATTTTAACAAATATGTGGATAAAATGAAGTATATTGTGACATAAAAATATAAAAAGAGAAGGATAAAAGAATGGAACATTTGGACTCTGGGAGGGCTCACGCCAAGGAATACTTCCCAGAACTTCTGCTGCCAGTGTCTTTGTCCTCATGGTGAGACACAGCCACCCTGCCTCTGCAGGAGACCCTCCAACACTGGCAGGGAATAAAATCCAGACTGCTTAGTCTGGCCTTCAAGTCTCTATCTTTCATGAATTCAAGAACTTAACAATCATCGAATCCTCACGTGTGAGAGGTTAGAAAAGAATTCCTAGGTCTCAGACGCAGAAGCAAGAAGAACTACAATCCTGCAGCCTGTGGAACAAAAAACACATTCACAGAAAGATAGACAAGATGAAAAGGCAGAGGGCTATGTACCAGATGAAGGAACAAGATAAAACCCCAGAAAAACAACTAAATGGAGATAGGCAACCTTCCAGAAAAAGAATTCAGAATAATGATAGCAAAGATGATCCAGGACCTCGGAAAAAGAATGGAGGCAAAGATTGAGAAGATGCAAGAAATGTTTAACAAAGATCTAGAAGAATTAAAGAACAAACAAGAGATGAACAATACAATAACTGAAATGAAAACTACACTAGAAGGAACCAATAGCAGAAAAACTGAGGCAGAAGAACGGATAAGTGACCTGGAAGACAGAATGGTGGAATTCACTGCTGTGGAACAGACTCAAGAAAAAAGAATGAAAAGAAATGAAGACAGCCTAAGAGACCTCTGGAACAACATTAAACACAACAACATTCGCATTACAGGGGTCCCAGAAGGAGAAGAGAGAGAGAAAGGACCCAAGAAAATATCTGAAGAGATTATAGTCAAAAACTTCCCTAACATGGGAAAGGAAATAGCCACCCAAGTCCAGGAACCGCAGAGTCCCATACAGGATAAACCCAAGGAGAAATACGCGGAGACACATAGCAATCAAATTGGCAAAAATTAAAGACAAAGAAACATTACTGAAAGCAGCAAGGGAAAAATGACAAATAACATACAAGGGAACTCCCATAAGGTTAACAGCTGATTTCTCAGCAGAAACTCTACAAGCCAGAAGGGAGTTGCATGATATACTTAAAGTGATCAAAGGGAAGAAGCTACAACCAAGATTACTCTACCGTCAAGGATCTCATTCAGATTTGATGGAGAAATCAAAAGCTTTACAGACAAGCAAAAGCTAAGAGAATTCAGCACAACCAAACGAGCTCTACAACAAATGCTAAAGGAACTTCTCTAAGTGGGAAACACAAGAGAAGAAAACAAACCCCAAACAATTAAGAAAATGGTCATAAGAACATACATATCGATAACTACCTTAAATGTGAATGGATCAAATGCTCCAACCAAAAGACACATGCTTGCTGAATGGATACAAAAACAAGACCCATATATATGCTGTCTACAAGAGACCCACTTCAGACCTAGAGACACATACAGACTGGAAGTGAGGGGATGGAAAAAGATATTCCATGCAAATGGAAATCAAAAGAAAGCTGCAGTAGCAATATTCATATCAGATAAAATAGACTTTAAAATAAAGAATGTTACAAGAGACAAGGAAGGACACTACATAATGATCAAGGGATCAATCCAAGAAGAAGATATAACAATTATAAATATATATGCACCCAACATAGGAGCACCTGAATACATAAGGCAACTGCTAACAGCTAGAAAAGAGGAAATCAACAGTAACACAATAATAGTGGGGGACTTTAACACCTAACTTACACCAATGGACAGATCATCCAAACAGAAAATTAATCAGGAAACACAAACGTTAAATGACACAATAGACCAGATAGATCTAATTGATATTTATAGGACATTCCATCCCCAAACAACACATTACACTTTCTTCTCAAGTGCACACAGAACATTCTCCAGGATAGATCACATCTTGGGTCACAAATCAAGCCTCGGTAAATTTAAGAAAATTGCAGTCATATCAAGCATCTTTTCTGACCACAACGGTATGAGATTAGAAATCAATGACAGGGAAAAAAGTGTAAAAATACACAAACACATGGAGGCTAAACAATATGTTACTAAATAACCAAGAGATCACTGAAGAAATCAAAGAGGAAATCAAAAAATACCTAGAGACAAATGACAATGAGAACATGACAATCCAAAACCTATGGGATGTGGCAAAAGCAGTTCTAAGAGGGAAGTTTATAGCTATACAAGCCTCCCTCAAGAAACAAGAAAAATCTCAAATAAACAATCTAATCCTACACCTAAGGAACTAGAGAAAGAAGAACGAACAAAACCCAAAGTTAGCAGATGGAAAGAAATCATAAAGATCACAGCAGAAATAAATGAAATAGAAACAAAGAAAACAACAGCAAAGATCAATAAAACTAAAAGCTGGTTCTTTGAGAAGATAAACAAAATTGATAAACCATTAGCCAGACTCATCAAGAAAAAGAGGGAGGGGACTCAAATCCATAAAATTAGAAATGAAAAAGGAGAAGTTACAACAGACACCGCAGAAATACAAAGCATCCTAAGAGACTACTACAAGCAACTCTATGCCAATAAAATGGACAAATGGAAGAAATGGACAAATTCTTAGAAAGGTATAACCTTCCAAGACTGAATCAGGAAGAAACAGAAAATATGAACAGACCAATCACAAGTAATGAAATTGAAACTGTGATTAAAAATCTTCCAACAAAAAAAAGTCCAGGTCCAGATGGCTTCACAGGTGAATTCTATCAAACATTTATAGAACAGCTAACACCCATCCTTCTCAAACTATTCCAAAAAATTGCAGAGGAAGGAACACTCCCAAACTCATTCTATGAGGCCACCATCACCTTGATACCAAAAGCAGACAAAGATACTACAAAAAAAATTAGACCAATATCACTGATGAATATAAATGTAAAAATCCTCAACAAAATACTAGCAAACAGGGGCTTCCCTGGTGGTGCAGTGGTTGAGAGTCTGCCTGCCAATGCAGGGGACATGGGTTCATGCCCCAGTCCGGGAAGATCCCACATGCCGCAGAGCAGCTGGGCCCGTGAGCCATGGCCACTGAACCTGCGCGTCCGGAGCCTGTGCTCCACAACGGGAGAGGCCACAGCAGTGAGAGGCCTGCGTACGGCAAAAAAAAAATACTAGCAAACAGAATCTAACCACACATTAAAAGGATCATACACCATGATCAAGTGGGATTTATCCCAGGGATGCAAGGATTCTTCAATATATGCAAATCAATCAATGTGATACACCATATTGACAAACTGAAGAAGAAAAACCATATGATCATCTCAATAGATGCAGAAAAAGCTTTCAACAAAATTCAACACCCATTTATTATAGAAAACTCTCCAGAAAGTGGACATAGAGGGAACCTACCTCAACATAATAAAGGCCATATATGACAAACCCACAGCAAACATCTTTCTCAATGGTGAAAAACTGAAAGCATTTCCTCTAAGATCAGGAACAAGACAAGGATGTCCACTCTCACCACTGTTATTCAACACAGTTTTGGAAGTCCTAGCCACAGCATTCAGAGAAGAAAAAGAAATAAACGGAATCCAAATTGGAAAAGAAGAAGTAAAACTGTCACTGTTTGCAGACGACATGATACTATAGAGAATCCTAAAGATGCCGCCAGAAAACTACTAGAGCTAATCAATGAATTTGGTAAAGTAGCAGGATACAAAATTAATGCACAGAAATCTCTGGCATTCCTATACACTAATGATGAAAAATCTGAAAGTGAAATCAAAAAAACACTCCCATTTACCATTGCAACAAAAAGAATAAAATATCTAGGAATAAACCTACCTAAGGAGACAAAAGACCTGTATGCAGAAAATTGTAAGACACTGATGAAAGAAATTAAAGGTGATACAAATAGATGGAGAGATATACCATGTTCTTGGATTGGAAGAATCAACATTGTGAAAATGACTCTACTACCCAAAGCCATCTACAGATTCAATGCAATACCTATCAAACTACCACTGGCATTTTTCATAGAACTAGAACAAAAAATTTCACAATATGTATGGAAACACAAAAGACCCCGAATAGCTAAAGCAATCTTGAGAATGAAAAACGGAGCTGGAGGAATCAGGCTTCCTGACTTCAGACTATACTACAAAGCTACAGTAATCAAGACAGTCTGGTACTGGCACAAAAACAGAAAGATAGATCAATGGAACAGGATAGAAAGCCCAGAGATAAACCCACGCACATATGGTCACCTTATCTTTGATAAAGGAGGCAGGAATGTACAGTGGAGAAAGAACAGCCTCTTCAATAAGTGGGTCTGAGAAAACTGGACAGGTACATGTAAAAGTATGAGATTAGATCACTCCCTAACACCATACACAAAAATAAGCTCAAAATGGATTAAGGACCTAAATGTAAGGCTAGAAACTGTCAAACTCTTAGAGGAAAACATAGGCAGAACACTCTATGACATAAATCACAGCAAGATCCTTTTTGACCCACCCCCTAGAGAAATGGAAATAAAAACAAAAATAAACAAATGGGACCTAATGAAACTTCAAAACTTTTGCACAGCAAAGGAAACCATAAACAAGACCAAAAGACAACCCTCAGAATGGGAGAAAATATTTGCAAATGAAGCAACTGACAAAGGATTAATCTCCAAAATTTACAAGCAGCTCGTGCAACTCAATAACAAAAAAACAAACAACCCAATCCAAAAATGGGCAGAAGACCTAAATAGACATTTCTCCAAAGAAGATATACAGACTGCCAACAAACACATGAAAGAATGCTCAACATCATTAATCATTAGAGAAATGCAAATCAAAACTACAATGAGATATCATCTCACACCAGTCAGAATGGCCATCATCAAAAAATCTAGAAACAATAAATGCTGTATAGGGTGTGGAGAAAAGGGAACACTCTTGCACTGCTGGTGGGAATGTGAATTGCCACTATGGAGAACAGTATGGAGGTTCCTTAAAAAACCACAAACAGAACTACCGTATGACCCAGCAATCCCACTACTAGGCATATACCCTGAGAAAACCATAATTCAAAAAGTAATGTACCAAAATGTTCATTGCAGCTCTATTTACAATAGCCAGGAGATGGAAACAACCTAAGTGTCCATCATCGGATGAATGGATAAAGAAGATGTGGTACATATATACAATGGAATATTACTCAGCCATAAAAAGAAACAAAATTGAGTTATTTATAGCGAGGTGGATGGACCTAGAGTCTGTCATACAGAGTGAAGTAAGTCAGAAAGAGAAAAACAAATACCGCATGCTAATACATATATATGGAATCTAAGGGAAAAACTGTCATGAAGAACCTAGGGGTAAGACGGGAATAAAGACACAGACCTACTAGAGAATGGACTTGGGGATATGGGGAGGGAGAGGGTTGAGCTATGACGGGGTGAGAATGGCATGGACATGTATACACTACCAAACGTAAAATAGCTAGTGGGAAGCAGCCGCATATCACAGGGAGATCAGCTCGGTGCTTTTTGACCACCTAGAGGGGTGGGATAGGGAGGGTGGGAGGGAGGGAGACGCAAGAGGGAAGAGATATGGGAACATATGTATATGTATAACTGATTCACTTTGTTATAAAGCAGAAACTAACACACCATTGTAAAGCAATTATACTCCAATGAAGATGGAAAAAAAATAAAAAAATACAGATGCAGGATACAAAATTAATGCACAGAAATCTCTTGCATTCCTATACACTAATGATGAAAAATCTGCAAGAGAGATTAAGGAAACACTCCCATTTACCACTGCAACGAAAATAATAAAATATCTAGGAATAAACCTACCTAGGGAGACAAAAGACCTGTATGCAGTAAACTGTAAGACACTGATGAAAGAAATTAAAGATTATACCAATATATGGAGAGATGTACCATGCTCTTGCATTGGAAGAATTAATATTGTGAAAATGACTATACTACCCAAAGCAATCTACAGATTCAATGCAACCCCTATCATTACCAATGGCCTAGGGCTTCCCTGGTGGCGCAGTGGTTGAGAGTCCGCCTGCCGATGCAGGGGACACGGGTTCGTGTCCCGGTCTGGGAAGATCCCACATTCTGCAGAGCGGCTAGGCCCGTGAGCCATGGCCGCTGAGCCTGTGCATCCGGAGATGCAGAGCGGCTAGGCCCGTGAGCCATGGCCGCTGAGCCTGTGCATCCGGAGCCTGTGCTCCGCAACGGAAGAGGTCACAACAGTGAGATGCCCGTGTACCTCAAAAAAAAAAAATTAAAATTACCAATGGCATTTTTTACAGAACTAGAACAAAAAATCTTAAAATTTGTATGGAGACACAAAAGACCCCAAATAGCCAAAGCAGTCTTGAGGGAAAGAAATGGAGCTGGAAGAATCAGACTCCCTGACTTCAGATTATACTAAAAAGCTACAGTAATCAAGACAATATGGTACTGGCACAAAAACAGAAATATAGATCAATGCAACAAGATAGAAAGCCCAGAGATAAACTCACACATCTATGGTCAACTAATCTATGACAAAGGATGCAAGGATATACAATGGAGAAAAGACAGTCTGTTCAATAAGTGGTGCTGGGAAAACTGGACAGCTACATGTAAAGGAATGAAATTAGAGCACTCCCTAACACTATACACAAAAAATAAACTCAAAATGTATTAGAGCCCTAAGTGTAAGACCAGACACTATAAAACTCTTAGAGGAAAACATAGGAAGAACACTCTTTCACATAAATCACAGCAAGATCTTTTTTGATCCAGCTCCTAGAGTAATGGAAATAAAAACAAAAATAAACAAATGGGACCTAATGAAACTTAAAAGTTTTTGCAAAGCAAAGGAAACTATAAACAAGTCAAAAAGACAACCCTCAAAATGGGAGAAAATATTTGCAAACGAATCAACAAAGGATTAATCTGCAAAATATATAAACAGCTCATGCAGCTCAATATTAAAAAAACAACCCAATCCAAAAATGGGCAGAAGACCTAAATAGACATTTCTCCAAAGAAGACATACAGATGGCCAAGAAGCACATGAAAAGCTGCTCAACATCACTAATTATTAGAGAAATGCAAATCAAAACTACAATGAGGTATCACCTCACACCAGTTAGAATGGGCATCATCAGAAAATCTACAAACAACAAATGCTGGAGAGGGTGTGGAGAAAACGGAAGCCTCTTGCACTGTTGGTGGGAATGTAAATTGATACCACACTATGGGGAACAGTATGGAGGTTCCTTAAAGTACTAAAAATAGAATTACCATATGACCCATCAGTCCCACTACTGGGCATATACCCAGAGAAAACCATAATTCAAAACGACACATGCACCCCAATGTTCATTGCAGCACTATTTACAATAGCCAGGTCATGGAAGCAACCTAAATGCCCATCAACAGACAAATAGATAAAAAAGATGTGGCACATGTATACAATGGAATATTACTCAGCCATAAAAAGGAATGAAATTGGGTCATTTGTAGAGATGTGGATGGATCTAGAGACTGTCATATGGAGTGAAGTCAGAAAGAGAAAAACAAATATTATATATTAACACATATATGTGGAACCTAGAAAAATGGTACAGATGAACCGGTTTGCAGGGCAGAAATTGAGACAGAGATGTAGAGAACAAACGTATGGACACAAAGGGGGGAAAGCAGCGGGGGGTGGGGGGAGGTGGTGTGATGAATTGGGAGATTGGGATTGACATGTGTACACTGATGTGTATAAAATGGATGAGAATAAGAACCTGCTGTATAAAAAAAATATATAAAATTAAAAAAATTAAAAAAAAGAATGGAACATTTATAGGCACACAAAGATAAGTTTCTATCAGCATAAAATGGACTGTTTTAAAGATGAGATGTTTATGTATGCTTCATGGTAACCACAAAGCAAAATTCTTTAGAAGAATCACAAACATTAAGAAAGGAAACAGAGCATACCAACATGGTATACCACCAATTTAAAAATGTAGACAGACAGAGGGGAAAAAGAAACAATGGAAATACAAAACAATCAGGAAGCAATTAATAAGATGGGAATAATAAGTCCTTGCATCTCAAAACAAATGAAAATGGAAACACAACATACCAAAACCTATGGGATGCTGCAAAAGCAGTTCAGAAAGGAAAGTTTACAGCGATAAGTGCACAGCACAAAAAATTAGAAAGCTCTCAAACAATCTAACTCTACACCTCAAGGAACTAGAAATAAAAAGAAATTTATTCCAAAGTTGGCAGAGGGAAGGATATAATAAAGACTAGAGTGGAAATAAATAAAACATATACAAGAAAATCAATAGAAAAGAGCTACAAACTAAAAGCTGGATTTTCAAAAAATTCACAAACTTTTAGCTAGACTAGGAAAATAGAAGACTCAAAATTAGAAATGAAAGAGGAGACACTACAACTGATACTACAGAAATACATAGGATCATAAGAGACCACTGTGAACAATTATATGCCAACAAATTAGATACTCAAGAAGAAACTGATAATTTCTAGAAACTCACTTCCTACAAAGACCAAATCAGGAAGAAATAGAAAATCTGAACAGACCAATAACAAGGGACTGAATCAGTAATCAAAAAACTCCCAACACAGAAAACTCAAGGACGAGGTGACTTTATTGGTGAATTCTACCAAACCTATGAAGAAGAATTAACACCAATAATTCTCAAACTCTTCCAAAAAATTGAAGAAAGGAGTACTTCCAAACTAGTTCTACAAGGCCAGCATTTCCCTGACACCAATGCCAGATAAAGACTCTACAAGAAAAGAAAACTAGAGGCCAATAAAACTGATTAATATAGATGCAAAAATGCTGAACAAAATATTAGCAAATCAAATTCAACAATACAGGTATTATACACTGGGACCAAGTGGGATTTATCACTGGGATTGTAAGAATGGTTCAACATACAAATATGTGGGATACACCAGATTAATAGAGTCAAAATAAAAACCACACGATAATTTCAATAGATGCAAAAAAAAGCACTGGATAAAGTGCAATTCTTTTATGATTAAAAATTCTGAACAGATTGAGTATAGGTGGAACATACCTCCACATAGTTAAGGCTATATGTAACAAACCCAGCTAACATCATACTTGATGGTAAAAAGGCAAAAGCTATCATTTCATCACTCCTATTCAATGTAGTACTGGAAGTATTAGCTGGAGCGATTAGGCAAGACAAAGAAAGGCATCCAGGGCTTCCCTGGTGGCGCAGTGGTTGAGAGTCCGCCTGCCGATGCAGGGGACACGGGTTCGTGCCCCAGTCCGAGAGGATCCCGCATGCCGTGGAGCGGCTAGACCCGTGATCCATGGCCGCGGGGAGGATCCCACATGCTGCGGAGCGGCTGGGCCCGTGATCCATGGCTGCTGAGCCTGCGCGTCCGGAGCCTGTGCTCCGCGACGGGAGAGGCCACAGCGGTGGGAGGCCTGCGTGCCGCAAAAAAAAAAAAAAAAAAAAGGCATCCAAATCCGGAAGAAAGAAGTAAAATTGTTATTATTTGAAGATGGTATGATTTTGTATATAAAAATCCCAAGAAATCCCAAAAAGCTGTAACTAATCAACAAAATAGGTAAAATTGCAGTATGTAAAATCAACATACATCATCAGTTATATTTCTATATACAAGTAGTAAAACATCTGAAAAAATAATCTAATTTACAACAGCATCAAAAATAATAAGATACTTAAGAATAAATTAAATTTAACGAAGTTGGTGAAAAGTCTCTACATTGAACACTATAAGACATTAATAAAATAAACTGAAGACACTAACAAATGGGAAGATATTCTATGTTCATAGATTGGAGAAATTTCTAAGATTAAAAAGTCCTAAACTCAATGCCCACCATCTATAGATTCAAAGAAATCTCTCTCAAAAATCCAATAGCATTCTCCACAGAAATAGAAAAATCAATTCTAAACTTTCTATGGAACCAGAAAAGAACTGAATAGCCAAAACAATCCTGAGAAAGGAGAACAAAATCAGAGACATCACAGCTCCTAATTCAAACTCTACTACAATCTATATTAATTAAAACAGTATGGTGCTGGCATCAAAATACACACCCCGACCAATGGGACAGAATAGAGAGCCCAGAATTAAAACCCTATATATAAGGCTAATTTTTTTTTTTTTTTTTTTTTTTGCGGTATGCGGGCCTCTCACCGTTGTGGCCTCCCCCATTGCGGAGCACAGGCTCCGGATGCGCAGGCTCAGCGGCCATGGTGCACGGGCCCAGCCGCTCCATGGCATGCGGGATCTTCCTGGACCGGGGCACGAACCCGTGTCCCCTGCATCGGCAGGCGGACTCTCAACCACTGCGCCACCAGGGAAGCCCAAGGCTAACTAATTTTTGACAAGGTAGCCACGAACAACCATGGATTCTTAACAACTGCACCACCAGGGAAACCCTCCACATTGGTTTTGATGATTATTTTTTTGGATATGACACTAAAAGCACAAAAAACAAAAGCAAAAAGTCAACAACTGAGAATAAATCAAACTTAGAAGCTTCTGTACAACAAAATAAACAATGAACAAAATGAAAAGTCAACCTACCTAATGGGAAAAAATGCAAACCATATATTCAGTAAGGGACATACAATCAAAATACATTTAAAAAAAAAACACATAGGGCTTCCCTGGTGGCACAGTGGTTAAGAATCTGCCTGCCAATGCAGGGGACACAGGTTCGAGCCCTGGTCCAGGAAGATCCCACATGCCGCAGAGCAACTAAGCCTTTGCACCACAACTACTGAGCCTGTGCTCTAGAGCCCGTGAGCCACAGCTACTGAGTCTGCGTGCTGCAACTACTGAAGCCCACATGCCCAGAGTCCGTGCTCCGCAACAAGAGAAGACACCACAATGAGAAGCCCACGCACCGCAACGAAGAGTAATCCCCTGCTCGCTGTAACTAGAGAAAGCCCGCACGCAGCAACGAAGACCCAGTGCAGCCAAAAATAAATAAATCCAAAAAAAAACCCAACTCATAAAATGCCACAAGAAACCAAACAATCCGATGTATGTATGGACAAAGGAAATAGACTTTTTTTTCCATAAAAGACATACAGATGGCCAATAGGCAGTTGAAAATGTGCTCAACATGACTAATCATCAGTACAATGCAAATCAAAACCACAATAAGTATCATCTCACAACTGTTAGAATGGCTATCATCAAAAAGACAAGAGATAAGCGTTGCTGAGGATGTGGACAAAAGGGAACATGTGAACTGTTAGTGGGGATATAATTTTTGCAGCTACTGTGGAAAACAATATGAAGGTTTCTCAAAAAAGTAAAAATAGATCTATTATATGATTCAGCAATTCCACTTTGGGGTATTTATCCAAAGAAAATAAAGGCGCTAACTTGAAAAGATATATGTACCCCCATATTTACAGCAGCATTATCCACAATAGCCAAGATATGGACGCAACCTAAGTTCCTACCAACAGATGAATGGATAAGAAAGATGTGATATCTATATCTATATATACGTACACACAATGAATATTATTCAGCCATTAGAAAGAAGGAAATTCTACCATTTTCAACACTGATGTACCTTGGGTAAATTATGCTGAGATAAGTCAAAAAGAGCAAGACAAATACTATGTGATATCATTTATACGTAAAATCCAAACAAAAAATGCCAAAACTCACAGAATGTTGGTTACGGGGGGCTGTGGTGTGGGGAACAGGAGAGATGTTGTTTAAGGGTACAGACTTTTAACTAATAGTAAACAGTTCCTAAAGATCTGATGCACATTATAGTGAATACAGACAATGGTGTTGTATTATAGTCAAACTTGCTTAGAGACTAGATCTTAATTTTTCCAACCACAATAAAGAAATAATGATTATGTGACATGATAGAGGTGATAACTCCCGCTACAATGGCAATCATACTATAATATGTAAATGTATAAAATCACCATGCTGTACACCTTAAATTCAAATAATATTATATGTTAAATATATTACAAGGAAAAAAAGAAATGCAATAAGCATCATCAATATCAAAACAGATCAAGCAGAAAAAATTTTCTGTGAGTTAGAAGACAGTAAGTTGAAAATATCCATTCAGAGGAGAACAAAGATAAAAAGAGTGAAGAATGACTATGTGATGTATAGATACCATCAAAAGAAACATTCCGTGAATTATGGAGTCTTCGAAGGAAAAGATACAGACAGAAGGCTTATTTAAATAAATAGTGGCCGAGAACCTTCCAAGTTTTGGGAGAGATTTAGATATCCAAGTTCATGAAACCCATAGGGCACCAGACAAACTTAACTCAAAAAAAAATTCTTCTCCAACACATTATAATAAAACTGTCAACTATCAAAAACAAAGAATCTTAAAAGCATCAAGAGGAGATAAGGTTATAAGTTACAAGAGAATCCTCATAAGATTAAAAGTTGATTTCTCAGCAGAAACCTCACAGGCCAGGAGAGAATGGGATGATATATTCAAATTGCTCAAAAAAACCCCAAAAAACAAAACCCTAAACAAACAAAAAAAACCTGCCAACCAGGCATATCCTATCCACTGTAATTATCCTTCTTAAAAGAAGAGATTAAATAGTCTTTTCAAAATACAAAAGCTGAGGGAGTTCATCATCACTAGATTTGTCTTAGAACAAATTCCAAGAGTTCCTCAAGCTAAAATAAAAGGAAACTAAATAGTACCATGAAAACATGAGAATACACAGTAGACTTATAAGTATATAGTTAAGGTAAGAATACTTCAGTAGTGTGATATGGTGGTGTGTTAACCAGTTAACTTTAGTATAAAGGGTAAAGGATGAGATTATTAAAATAACGGCAGCTATAATAATTTTAATGTATAAACAATATACAAAGAGGTAAATTGTAATACCATATACAAAAATTCATGGAGGGGAGTAAAAGAGTAATTTTTTTGTATGTGATGGAAGTTAAATTCTTATCAACACAAAATAGACTGTTATATCTATAAGATGCTTTCTGTGAGCCTCATGGAACCACAAAGCAAAAACCTATATTAGATTCAGAAAATATAAAGAGAAGGAAATCATAACATACCACTATAGAATATCACTAATTCACAAAGAGAGGCAACAAAAGAGGAAAAAGGGAACAAGAAACAACAAAACATCCAGGAAACAATAAGACGGCATTGGTAAGTCCTTACCTATCAATAATTACTGTAAACATAAATATATTAAATTCTCTAGTCAAAAGTCATACAGTGGCTAGACAGATAAAAATACAAGATCAGCTTATGTAGGAAAAGAATCTTAAAAAAAAGTTGATACATGTATAACTGATTCACTTTGCTCTTCATCTGAAGCTAACACAACATTTGAAATCAACAATACTCCAATAAAAATTAGGAAAAAAATATAAGATCAAACTATATGCTGCCCATCAGCGATTCATTTCAGTGTTAAAAACACAAATTAAGCTCAAAGTGAAGCTTTTGAACAAGATATTCCATACAAGTGGAAACCAAAAGAAAGCAGTGGTAGCTAGTTATACCATACAAAATACACTTTAAACCTATTCTTCTCAACTTCACATTGAACATTCTCCAGGACAGATCATGTGATGTGTCACTAAACAAGTCTTAGCAAATTTAAGAAGACCAATATCACTATTTTTTTTAGTGATTCAGTTTTATATATATATATATACACACACACACATACACACATACATACATATATATATATATATATATATATATATATATACATTTATACACACACACACATTCTTTTTAATATTCTTTTCCATCATGGTTCATCATAGGATACTGAATATAGTTCTCCGTGCTATACAGTTCAATCTTATTGTTTATCCATTCTATATATAAAAGCTTACATCTGCTAAACCCAACCTCCCACTCCATCCCTCCCCCAACCCCTCCCCCTCGGCAACCACTGGTCAGTCCTCTATGTCCGTGATTCTGTTTCTGTTTCATAGGTAGGATCATTTGTGTCATACTTTAGATTCCGCATATAAATGATATCATATAGTATTTGTCTTCCTCTTTCTGACTTGCTTGACTTACATACTAAGTATTCTTTTAACCTCAATGGTAAGAAAGCAGAAATGAACAACAGGACAGAGTCTGGAAAGTTTACAAATATGTGGAAATTAAACAACACGATCCAGGGACTACCCTGGTGGTGCAGTGGTTAAGAATCTGCCTGCTCATGCAGGGGACACGGGTTCAATCCCTGGTCTGGGAAGATCCCAAGTGCCGCGGAGCAACTAAGCCCATGCACCACAACTAGCGTGCCTGCGCTCTAGAGCCCGCGAGCCACAACGACTGAGCCCGTGTGCAAAAACTACTGAAGCCCACACACCACAACTACTGAGCCCGCAGGCCACAACTACTGAAGCCCATATGTCTAGAGCCTGTGCTCTGCAACAAGAGAAGCCACCGCAATGAGAAGCCTGCGCACTGCAAGGAAGAGTAGCCCCTGCTCGCCACAACTAGAGAAAGCCTGCACGCAGCAATGAAGACCCAATGCAGCCAATAAATAAATAAATAAATAAAAATAACACAATCCTAAAAAATCAACAGGCCAAAGAAAAAATTAAAAAATAAAAGGACTGAATCATGAAGAAATAAAACAATCTGAAGAGACCAAGGAGACTGAATCAGTTCTCAAAAACCTCCCAGCAAAAAACTACCAGGACTAGATGGCTTCACTGGTGAATTCTATCAAACTTGTTCTCTATCAAACTTTTAAAGAAGAAATAATTATTTTTAATTGGGTAAATCTTATAAATCTATTTGTGGATGATGCACTTTGTATTTTACAAATACACTAGGGGAGACATACACACAATGATATAAAATAAGTTAGAGCTATTGGTTCTGAGTCTTTGATGCCTTGGAAAATATCATTTGAGATGAGCTATATTTCAGAAATTTAACACAATTGAGCATACGTTAATATATGATTCTGGTAAACATTTTGGAAAATACAGAGAAGTGATAAAAAAGAGTATGTCTGTTACATGAGCACAGAGTATAATGGAAACTTACAAGAACAAGCCTTGACTGATTACAACCTCCACTTAAAAAGCCAATATCTTTAATAAACAAAGGGGACAATGTTCATTTTCCAAAGCAAACTACAAGCAAAGGAGAACTAAGAAAAAATTGGAGTTTCCACATTTACCATGACGGTTTATGCACATTTCTCAGTGAATCACACCAAACCCTTACTAAAGATAAAAGAAGTATAGAAACTTCATAGCAGAGGGATCTTGCAGAAAGCACCTGAACCAATGAACGTCAGGTGTAATGGGACAAATCATTACCAGGTGACTGAAGCACACAAGACACATTATCCTTACTGTGTGGTATTCTGGGCGAAAATACATAAGAAAACCATAATCTGAAACTATCATGAAAAAATGTCAGTTTTATGCAAATTTCAGTCCACATATACCTCCCATGTTCTCTGACTCTAATAGTGTAATTAAATAGTCTTTCTTATCAATACTGTATATTGAGATTTTATTATTTATTTTTTTTCGGTACGCGGGCCTCTCACTGTTGTGGCCTCTCCCGTTGCGGAGCACAGGCTCTGGACGCGCAGGCTCAGCGGCCATGGCTCACGGGCCCAGCCGCTCCGCGGAATGTGGGATCTTCCCGGACCGGGGCACGAACCCGTGTCCCCTGCATCGGCAGGCGGACTCTCAACCACTGCGCCACCAGGGAAGCCTGTATATTGAGATTTGAGAGCAAATCTCTCCTACTTTTTTTTTCCCTACGACTTTGAGTTATCTGGACCACTAATGCCATCCCACTTAAAAGTGTGTTAAGGGCTTCCCTGGTGGCGCAGTGGTTGAGAGTCCGCCTGCCGATGCAGGGGACACGGGTTCGTGCCTCGGTCCGGGAAGATCCCACATGCCGCGGAGCGGCTGGGCCCGTGAGCCATGGCCGCTGAGCCTGCGCATCTGGAGCCTGTGCTCCGCAACGGGAGAGGCCACAACAGTGAGAGGCCCGCGTACCGAAAAAAAAAAAAAAGTGCGTTAATCCTGTGGTGCTAAGTTGATGTTGCATTCAGACGTACATTAATCATTCCACTTTCCCCTTCTTTACTAATATCTCAACATCTGAAATTATCCCAGAGGGAGTTTGGGATATTAATGCCTTCCCATGTTGATCTTTCATAAAAGGAATAATTTGAACAGTTGAAGGTCGTTAATTCATGGTGAGAAAGGAATAATTTCAATAGTTGAAGGTCGTTAATTCATGGTGAGAATTCTCCATGCTCTGTAGGGGGCCTGGATGCAGACAATGGGGAAAAGGCTCTGGAACACAGGGGAGAAGTATTGTAAAGAGCTGACTATCATAAGAAGGAAAAAACAAGTAGCTGAAAACAACCTTGCTAGGCAGGAACATCAGAAGTAGAAAATGAAACGTTTGCAGGTTCTCAATCCATGACATTTCAGGAGAAAAAGCAGACACGGCCTCTGACCCAGGACAGGACGTTTACCTGAGCTGCCATCTTCTCCTCTTCTTCCTCCTGCTCTGGGTTGTTTTCTCATCGGTATTATGTTGAGGAATCAGGTCAGCATCTTGAGAATATACCTTCTGTGGCGTCAGCACAGCTCCTTCACCTGTTCCCACCATGCCCACAGGCAAAAGGACCTTGAAACGCTGATATGCCAACCTTTTGAAAAAGAGAGATTCAGGAACAATGAGCTCCTTCATGGAGACCAAACTGTGCGGTTTCTCTTTCCTGTCTACGTGTGCTCTCCCCTACACACAGGCCCCAAAACTCTGCTACAGCAGAGCGTAAGTGGGCTACACGGCCCTACCCCTTCCAATCCCATGTAGAAGAGACACTGATGCCTCCTCAAAGGCAAAAGGCCGAAAGACTGGAAGAAACGCCCACCAATGAACCCAGCAGCCCTCGCGCTTAAACAGGGCCTAACCTTAGAATCACCTGGAGTTAAAACAATGCAGATGCTCCCACGCAGATTGATAGACTCTGTGGGGAGGGCACAGGTGATGTTATTGCTAAATACTCATCATGTAATACTAGTGGGAAACTGCATGGGAGCCACGTAGCAAACATTTTTTCCAAAGATTTAAAGTGCTTACAAATTTGGGGGGAATCAGGGCCCCACTCTAGATTATGATTCTCCTGTGAGGCTTATGAAATGGCATCTTTAACAAGTTTGTTGTTGGTGCAGATGTTACTCCTCAGACCCGTATCCAGTAGCACTGAGCTAGAGCTATCAGGTAGAGCGCACCTGAGACCACTGAGTAGCGTGAAAGTTTGGGTTAAGAACTTCCAGAAGTGCAGGTTCCCTGGGCCTGATTCCTAGGGGCTGAGCCCCTCCTGGAATAGATGTGGCCTTGCTGTTGCCTACGGGAGAGGCTGCTGGGTTGGTGGAAATCACATGGTGGGTTTAGGGTTGTGTGAGGGGTGGCCCGTAGAAATCCACCCAAAGGTACCTTTAGTCCTCAGGTCCTTTAGCCCCCTCTCCTCTCAGGGCCCACCTGACCCACAGGACTACCTGAGAGCAGGGCATGACCACCTGTCCTCAGGTGAGCTGAGACTCCCTACCCCCAAAGATCCAGAGCATGAAGTTGTTTGCATCACAGATTTGTTTGAAAATAAACCAAAGGCAGCAACGGAGGGTGGATTAACATTTTGTGTTGAGAATGGACAGAAGCCTTTGAAAATGATGCCATGAATGCATATTTGATGATTCACAAAGGAAGTCGTGATCTACGTTAATAAAGCACATTATAACTGAATCAACAGATCAGAATTTTTTGTTTACTGTGTGTCAATGTGTGCGTGTTATAAATTGTGGTGCCAGAGTCTGTTCTCTCCCACCCATCCCCCTTACATATTTATACTTTCTCACATCTTTAAAGTGCACTGATTAAGGTAAAAATTAGAGAAAAGCATATCCCTCTTTTCAAATATTCTTTGAGGATATTGAAGCTTTTAACTTATTTATTTAAAAATTTTAAATTTTTTATACAATTTTTAAAGGTTACTGTCCATTTACAGTTATTATAAAATATTGGCTATTCCCCCGGGTTGTACAATACATCTCTGAGCCTATCTTACACCCAATAGTTTGTACCTCCCACCTCAACACTGGTCACCACTAGTTTGTTCTCTGTATCTGTGAGTTTGTTTCTTCTTTGTTGTATTCACTCATCTGTTGTATTTTTTAGATTCCACATAAGTGATATCATACAGTATTTTCCTTTCTCTGTGACTTATTTCACCTAGCATAATGCCCTCCAAGTCCATCCATGTTGCTGCAAATCACATTTTTTCATGGTTGAATAGTATTGTGTTGTACATATATACCACATCTTCTTTAACCATCTGTTGATGGACACTTAGGTTACAATCTTGGCAATTGTAAATAGTGCTGCTATGAACACTAGGGTGCATTTAACTTTTTGAAATAGTGTTTTTGGGTGGTTTTTTTTTTGTATATACACCCAGGAATAGAATCGCTGGGTCACATGGTAGTTCTATTTTTAGTTTTTTGCATCTTTCAGTATATCCCAATAAGTGTTTCATGCTCCACATACCAGTGTATTTGAACTTTTAAGTGATTTTTAAAAGAGGCTTTTTTTTTCCTTTGGCCATGCGGCTTGTGGTATATTAGTTCCCCAGCCAGGGATTGAACCCAGGTCACAGCAGTGAAAGCACCAAGTCCTAACCACTGGACCACCCGGGAACTCCCAAATAAATTAGACTTTAAAATAAGGACTGTTAAAAGAGACAAAGGAGGACACTACATAATGATCAAGGGATCAATCCAAGAAGATATAACAATTGTAAGTATTTATGCACCCAACATAGGAGCACCTAAATACATAAAGCAAATATTAACTGACATAAAGGGAGAAATTGACAGTAACACAATAAAAGTAGGGAACTTTAAAACCCCACTTATAACAATGGACACATCATCCAGACAGAAAATCAATTAGGAAACACTGGCCTTAAATGACACATTAGACTAGATGGATATGTATAGCACATTCCATCCCAAAGCGACAGAATACACTTCCTTTTCAACTGCACATGGAACTTTCTCCAGGATAGATCACATGCGAGACCTCAAAACAACCCCCAGTAAATTTAAGAAAATTGAAGTCATATCAAGTATCTTTTCCAAACACAATGCTGTGAGACTACAAATGCTGTGAGATTTTGATCACTGAAGAAATCAAACAGGAGATTAAAAAATACCTAGAAACAAATGAAAATGAAAGCACAACAATCCAACTCCATGGGACACAGCAAAAGCAGTTCTAAAAGGGAAGTTTACAGTGACACAAGTTACCAGGAAACAAGAAAAATCTCAAATGTACCACCTAACCTTACACCCAAAGGGGTGAGAAAAGGAACAAAGCTCCAAGTTTGTAAAATAAAATTTAAAAAACCATAAAGATTAGAGCAGAAATAAATAAAATAGAGATTAACAATCGATAGAAAAGATCAATGAAACTAAGAGCTGGTTCTTTGAAAAGATAAACAAAATTTAGCAAGACTCATCAAGAAAAAGAAAAGAGAGGACCCAAACTGGTAAGATCACATATGAAAAAGGGGATGGTACCACTGACACTACAGAAACACCAATGAGCATGAGACTACCATGAACAATTATATGCTAATAAAATGGACAACCTAGAAAAAATGGAGAAATTCCTAGAAACGTACAATCTACCAAGACTGAATGAGGAAGAAATAGAAAATATAATCAAATTACCAGTAATGAAATTGAATCAGTTATTAAAAACAAAAAGACCTTCCAACAAACGAAAGTCCAGGCAGATGGCTTCACAAGTGAATTCTACCAAACATTTAGAGAACAGTTAACACCTGTTCTCCAACTATTCAAAAAAATGGCAGAGGAAATTGCAGAGTCAGGAATTACAGGGTTGGGGGAAATGGGTGCAGGGTCGTGAGGAAACTAAGGACACTAGATAACTGACGACTAGAACATTTGAGGGCATTAGACATACAGGACATGAGACATGGGCTGAAGTCACTGGAAGGAGAGGAGGATAAAGGGCAAGAGAGAAGGAGGGTACGAAGGATAAAAGGCTTGAGAGCAGTAGAAGGGGAGGAGGTTGGACTGAGAGCTCTGGAATCTGGGGGATAGAGGTTTCATGGGGATGGAGGTCTAAAATGCACAGGATGGACATGGGAGAGCAATAAAGAAGCCTAGAAGGGGAAGAATTCATTCTAGAGATATCTAAAGGTCACAGAGGCAGAGAGACTGAGGTCACAATGAGGAATAGAGGATGGTGGAGTTGAGGGGTGGAGGAGGGTGATGGTAGTTGCAGCAGGTGGATTAAGGGTCACTAACTTTTTCTCCTATTCACTAATTCCATGATTTGCATTCAAATCATAACCTAATTGTGAATAGTTTCTAGTTTGAGACCTTGAGGTAATAACCTTGCTTACATAAAATACTTGTGATAATCCCTTCAAATGAATACACACTAAAGGATTAGAGAAAAAAAATTGAGTGAACAATGACACAGTGTTTCTTCTCTCCTTTAGGGACACCGGATGCAAGGTGTGACCATGGAGGGCTCACATGGAAGCCACCAGAATGAAATGGGTTCTGCCTAGCACCTGAATGGTCCTGGAAGTGGAATCTCCCCCTGGAAGCTGCAGATAAGAACCTATGCCTCAGGAGACCCTGATTTTTGACCTTGTAAGACCGTAAACAGAAAGCCCAGCCAAGACCACTGGATTTCTAACTTATGAACTGTAGAATGTTTTCTAAACTGCTAAGTGTGTGGTCATACGTTACGGCAGTGATAGAGAACTATTACACACAAGGACAAATTTAATTATAAAATAATAAACATTATAAAATATGAAATTATAAAATATTTAAACAAAATCAAGTAAAAATGCACATTAATTAACCACCCCCAGAAGCAATAAAATTTTATCTCCATGTAACATCATCAGTTCCAAATATATCCTCCTTCCTATGCAATTTCCATGTGTAAAAAACTACATTTGAATTTGTATAATATACATCCACACACACACAAACACTAAAATATTATGTACATGCTTCAATACTGACATACATATTGTCAAATCAAACTTTCTGTCAATCAAACTGCTTTCCTTAACTAATGATATATGAAGGTGTTATTTTCTCACCAGTAGAAATGGATCTCCTGCATTCCCAAAAACACAGCATCATATTCCATGGTAATTATGAATAAAAAGCCTTTACTGAAACCCTCCTTAGTTATGCATTTACATAGACGCATCTGTTTTTGTCCTGCTATCACAGAATGTGGATCTCCGATTTCTACACATGTGGCTTACCTGGATAGTTCTGGGACATGAAACCGTTGCATCAACGTGACTGTGCATTTCTACGTTAGGTGGACAATTGCTAAATCACCTTGCAAATGGATGAAAAGTGTAATATCCCACCTACTGTGTTTCCAGTGTTAAAGTAATTAAACAAGGAGGCCATTAGGCTGAGGTGACTCTCATACTTTGGTAGTCTATTTAAGCAAACAAAACTTAATTCAGAGTCAAGGCACGTTAATCTGAGAAAATAAATTAAGCACAACCAGTCACACACAGCCAGCGAGGCTTTCCCAAACCAAGGTGACTGGTTAAGATACAATCAATTATTATCCTTGCTTTGATGTGGTGTCTTCTTTAGAAAAACCCCTCTCTGAGTTCCTGCAGATAAAGTGCTCCTAACCACCTTTGATTTGAGCCTGCTGGAACTGAACAGAGGTCGGCTCAAATGAACACTTGAAAACTGGAATGCTCGTAAATTAACATTTTAACACACAGGGCCACATTTCATTTTGAGCACTTTCCTCATCTAGTCCCTAAACACCTCGCTCAGGTGCAGCGTGGCCTGAGGACTCAGGGTGAAGTCTCTCCCCGCTTCTCCCTGCCCCCACTCACTCACACCAACAACACACCAGCACAGCTGTGCCCTCACTTGACCAGACTGCACCCTTGATAGTAACACCACACCGCCTGCACCGGCAGAGTCTCCCACCACGTGCTGAGCAGTGCACAGAGGACTTCTGGCACACACCCGCCCCTCCCAGGGCCAAAACTGCCAGTCACAGGCTCCTCCCTTCACCAGCCCTGGGCTCAAGATCGCCAACCTTGCATTCCATTTTAATGGAGCCCACACACCTGAGTTCGCAGTTCAGGCAAGCTGGTACCACAATCTGTAGCACAGGCCAGTTCTCCCTCTGACCCGTGTTGTCACCCCTTGGGTTTTGACAGCCTTCCCTTTTCTGGTCTCTTCTTTAGCCCAAACCTTCACACAGGCACACACAGGGAATGCAGGTGAAACTCATAAGGACTGGAATCTAGTACCTCTAACAATGCATATGACCCAAGAGCAGGCTGGAATCAGGGACTGGCCACCCAGAATCACCCTGAGTAATACAAACACATAAGGCGCTGGTCAGTCCCACCTCTAGAGCAGCCCATCCGATGCCACAGATTCCTGTTTCATGCTTCGGGCTTAACATTGTGGGAACAGCTCTGCTGCTTCAGAATTCCCACCCAAAATATAGTCCCTCTTTCAAAATCAGACTTGCAGAGCATAATAGTGAATGTCAGTTCATTCTGTTTAAAATGACCACTTAGGGAATTCCCTAGCAGTGCAGTGGTTAGGACTCCGAGCTCTCACTGCCAGGCCCCAGGTTCAATACCTGGTTGGGGAACTAAGATCCCACAAGCCATGCGGCCAAACCCCCACCCAAAACAAAAATAAATAAATTAATTAAATGTCCACTTAAGCAACCAAAAAAAAAGTCCTGCCATGGCTCTGCCTTTGGTCATGCTTTTTAGAGCAGCTCAGAGACCAGAGTTCCTGAAAACTCTGCCACCTTTGTGAATGGACCTAGCATTCACAATTTTTGATACTCAGACTCAGATAAAGGAGAGCAAAAGACTTAAAATTTGGTGGGTAGATTTTATCTTTATCATCAGTGATAATGAACGAAAAGAGAAAAAGATCATCTCTACTCCCAGAAAGGCAAGCCCGACATCTAAATCCTCCTGGGAAAGATGAACATAGAATCCCCACTTCCCAGCAGATTACGACAGTCAACTCTCATAATGTGAGGATGTTAGCACAGTGTCTTGAACACAGCGCATCCCCACATACCTGTGAGCATATAGTAGGTCCTCATGAAACATTCCTTTTGTGAATGAATAAATGTTGTTTCCCCGTAACAGTGTTGCTCAGACCCCACTGCTTTCTCTAGTCCCCACTCAATTTGGAAGTGGTGAGCAGAGAATGTCATCTTTTCAGAAGTTGTGAGTGGTCTTCACTGGGAACAAGCCGTATTTGTGTTCAGATAGGGTGGTTGGGTGTAAGGCACTCAGGTGCTTCCTTGATTTCTCTAGATTAATGCTGGGGGAAATGAGGTCTGGGAGAAGCAACTTCGGTGGTCGCTCAAAGTGCAAATTAATGACCTCCATCCCAGACTTGGAAAGTCATAACCTCTGAGTGTGGGCCCCAGTATCTGTTTTTAATGGGATCCGTAAGTGATTCGTATAGACGTGAAATTCCGATGAGCAATGTTCCCCAAAGTCATTTTCAGCCTGACTCCCCACTGGGATCATTTGTGTATTTTTTTAGAACTACCACCCCCTGTGTCCTACCCCCATAGCTTCTGTCAATTAGTCTTTGGCAGGGCCCAGGATCTTAATGAAGTGGCCCAGGTTAAACCGTGAGACTGGGTAAACACTGTGAGGCTCCCAGGTTCATTTCTGATGACCTAGTACAGGGTCTGGTCCATGGGGAAGCCTTCTCTACATAGACTTGAATGGGGGACGGTCAGTCTATCTCATGTTCCCAGGGTTGTAGTGGAATGTGTACGTGTCTCTAGGAGACGAGTACCTCCAGAGACAAGGGAGGAGAAACTCACATAAACTCCATAAAAGAACCTTGTTATGTGCACAAATTTTCCCAGGTCCCCAAAAGCAATGGAATTTTTAGTCAGAACATGCAGACCCTCAGAGGCCATGGCTCTGATTGGCTCTCACTCTGACTGCCATGGAAGGTCACTGAAGAAAAAGGAAAACCCTTAGAGGATTTAGGAGCAGGATACGAGTGGAGCAGGATAAGTACCTCTGTGACAGCAAGAGACATACACCTGGGCTTCTCAAAATAATTTCCACTGAAGCAGAGCTTCCTCCTTCATCTTTGGACATCACCCCTGTGCTCTCTGCTTTATTCATTCCCACCTACCTGGGTGTATGACTGTTGTCTCCTTTTCTTCACATCCCAGGGCTCTTTCCTTTGCTCAGAAAAGGTGACCAGGTTCAGCTTAGAGACAGCAAGACCTGTTTATTAAAAAAAGGAACATGACTCATCCCAAGAATTCTACACTTTCCAGTCCAGTATTGTGTTCAATAGAGAAGAGAGGACACTGTAAGTTATAGAAAATTACTTCACCAAATGGTATTTCCTGACAGCCCCTTTAAAACACTTAGGAAGCATTTCTAATTTGCAGATCCTTAACTCTACTTCCAAGTAGTACTCAATCAAAAATAAGGAATGGATAGCCGATTTTATGATGTGGGCAACAATATCTTGTTTCATTTTATAAACATCTAGAATGATCACTGATCTAGAGTGAAAGATGCAGATCAACTCAAGAAATGAGAATGACAGATGAAACACATGAAGACTTTCTTTGCATCAACAAATGCCTATTTCCTTGAAATGATTTCATTTATTTGTGCTGATTATATTATAGCATTTAGGATACTTGAACATATACTATAGGACTCTTGTGTTCTTTTCCTGAAGACACAATAAGTAATAAATAAGAGAATTACTGTGAAATGACAGTGGAATAAAAAGGAAATTTACAGAACATTTACTACCAAAAGCCTGAACAAAAATGAGTCATCCTTTTCCAAAGCAATCTACAAGTAAAGGGAAATGAAGTAGACAGGGGGAGTATTCGCATGAAATGCAATGGTTTATACACATCTCTCAGTAAATCCCTCCAAGACCCTATTAATGATAATTGGAAAATTATTAGCTTTCCAGTTGAATCTGGCAGACAGCCCCTGAATCAAGTGAACAAAATTAACATCCGTTTTAATGGGACAAATTGCTATCAGCTGACCAATGCACATGGGATTCATCATCATTGCTGGGATAGTTTTGCAAAAAAGCAAACGGAAAAACATGAATCATACGAACAGGGTTAAGCACATTTAAAACCACATATAACTCTCATGTCCTGTACCCTTGTGTATTTTAAATAGTAAGTCTTTCTTTGAGGCAATTGGGAGCTCTCTTTTTCAGAACTTTGGGTTATTCTGGGCCATATAGCAATCAGCTTTATTGGTGCTTTTTCATTATCCTTGTCTGCATAGTCTGATGCTGCAACAAGACAGGACGTATACATCACATATTCTCCTTCTTCACTCATATCCCCGGACCCAACCTCATATTCAGCGGGCATCTTGTGTATCAACACATCCCCAAGTTGATAGGACAAAAAGGGAACATTTTCAACATTTGCACATCAGTAATACGTGGTAGGAATTCTTTATGCTCTAAAGGGAGCCTGGATGGAGAAAAGGAGAGAAGGCGATAGGATGTAAGAGAGGAATATCCTAAAAATCTAACCTTGGCTATCATTAGGAAGAAAAGAAAAGGATTGAAAACAAATTTGTTAGGCAGGACCACCAGAGGTAGAGAAGTAAATGTTTGCAAGTTCTAAATACATGGGATTTCAGCAAGAAAAGGGGACACAGCCGCTGACCTGGGTCACAGATTTTACCTGAGAACCTGCCGTTTCTTCCTCTTCCTCCTCCACTTCTAGGTTCCTTTCTCAGGCAATATTATGTAGATATATGGCACCTGTACATCTTTGAGGGCATCAGCACAGCGCCTTCACCTGCTACCCCCACTCTCAGAGGCAGGAGGCTCCTGAAATGCAGAAAGACCACGTTCCCCTCTCCCTTAATACGTGACAGATTCAGGAAGAAATGCGCTCCTACATGGAGACCAAGGATATTCTCCTTCCCTGTTTTCATACGCCCTTCTGTCTCACAGTCAGCCAGGAATGCTGCTACAGCAATGGTGTATGTGGGATGCACGGCCCTGACGCACCCACACAGACTCCATTACATTTCCTTGAACCACAGGCTGGACTCAAATCTCAGTATCTCTACTCAACACAGTTGAGAGTTCATATTTCAAAACCAACGACAAGCAAAGGGAAACTAAAAAGAAATGGCATTACCACATTAACTGAAGTGGATTATGCTCATCCTTCACTATTTCTAAGACCTTTATTAAAGATAAATGGAAAAAACATGAACTTCTCAGCGATGGAATCTCAAAGAAAGCACCTGAACCAGTAAAGGTCAGATGTTATAGGATACACGGATAGCAGATGACTGAAGCACAAAGGACACAATATCACTGCTTGGGCATTTTTGGCAAAAATAAGGAAATCATAACCTGAATCGATCATGAAAAATGTCAGTTTTATGCAAATTTCAATCCATATAAACCTCCCATATGCTCTATTCCTAAAAGTTCATGTAAATAGCAAGCCTTTCTTAACAACATATAAATTGCCTCTCCTACTTTTTTTTCAAAACTTTATGAGGGATTCAAGATTACTACGGTCATCCTGTTTATATGTGCAATTTCTCAATCCTGTTTCAAATAGAATATTGTATCCAGATTAAAGTAATCACCACATTTTCACCTACTTCCCTAAAATCCCAACACCTAACTCCATCCCAGTGGGAATCTTGGATACCAATACTTTCCCTTGTTGATGTCTCACTAAGGGAATATTTTCAATACTTGAAAGTTATTAATTCATGGTGATAATTCTTCATGCTCTATAGGGAGACTGGATGCAGACAGAGGAGAAAAGGCTCTGGGACAGAAGAGAGTATTTTAAAGAGCTGATCGTGACTATCAGAATAAAAAACATAAGTAGTTGAAAACCACCTCACTAGGCAAGAAGTCAGTAGAGACTTAATGATTTGTATGTCCTCAATCCACGGCATTTCAGGAGGAAAAGAGGACGCAGCCTCTGACCCAGGACAGGACGTTTACCTGAGAAGCTGCCATTTTCTCCTCTTCTTCCGCCTGCTCTGGGTCGTTTTCTCATCAATATTATGTTGAGGAATTAGGTCAGCACCTTGAGAATACGCCTTCTGTGGCATCAGCACAGCTCCTTCATCTGTTCCCACCATATCCACAGGCCAAACTTTCAAAGCCGACTTTGAAGTCCTGAAAAGGCCAGTCTCTCCTGTCCTTTGTCTAAGGAGAGAGTCAGGAACAAACAGCTCCTACATGGAGACCAGCTGTGAATTTGTTCTTTGTTGTCAACACATGTTGTCTCCTCATAAATGTCCCAAAATACTGCTAACACAGGGTGTGTGGGCTGCACTAACGTTCCCCTTCCAAACCCCTGTAGAGCAGACTGTTGCCTCTCCTTAGACTAAAGCCTTGCCTCAGCTCTCACAAGTGTACCCAGAAGACCATGTGCTTAACCCTGATCTCTCCTTGGAATCACCTGGAGCACTTAATTAAAGCAACACTGAAGCTCCCACAGGACCAATAGACAGATTCTCTGGGGAGCACACACGTGATGCCAGTTCTTAATACTGATCACGTGATCCTAATGGGAATTCAGTTATATACTGAATATATATATAATCCCTATATATATATATATATTTATATATTTATTTTTATTCTTGGCTGCATTGGGTCTTCGTTCCTACACACGGGCTTTCTCTAGTTGTGGTGAGCAGGGGCCACTCTTCGTTGCAGTGCACGGGCTTCTCACTGTGGTGGCTTCTCTTGTTGCAGAGCATGGGCTCTAGGCGCGTGGGCTTCAGTAGTTGTGGCTCGTGGGCTCAGTAGTTGTGGCTCGCAGGCTCTAGAATGCAGGCTCAGTAGTTGTGGCGCACGGGCTTAGTTGCTCCACGGCATGTGGGATCTTCCCGGACCAGGGCTCAAACCGGTGTCCCCTGCATTGGCAGGCGAATTCTTAACCACTGCACCACCAGGGAAGCCCAATCCCTGTATATTTTGAATGGCCATCTCACATGCTGTTTCATTTCATGCAGCTTTTCCTACAATTCGGGGCGAGTTTATTTCTAGGAAAATGTATTATTTCAGATAAATAATTGCACAGTCAAGACTCCTCTCTAATCCCCAGATTA
Source organism: Stenella coeruleoalba (assembly GCF_951394435.1). Taxonomy (NCBI): domain Eukaryota; kingdom Metazoa; phylum Chordata; class Mammalia; order Artiodactyla; family Delphinidae; genus Stenella; species Stenella coeruleoalba. The sequence continues at coordinate 57,602,632 of NC_137156.1, forward strand.
TTTAAGAGACTTCTGCTTAACACTGCCTAGATTCTGAAGTTCCACTACAAGCATTAATAAAGTGATATTTACATAGGTATTTATATGTTAATCACATGATAATGCATTTACAGTTGTATTATGATTTATTGCTTCTTTTGGAGCATAAAATTGCCTTATATGCCACTCTCTTGTAAATGATGGCTTAATAATTATACTTAGGAATTACAGAGGAATGAATAAATTAAAAACTGACCAATGTGCAAATACAATCAATTTATATATATCTCACAAGATTAGGAAATTCTCTAATTATTATAAAAAAAAATAAAGGGAGTCCCCTGGTGGGCTAGTGGTTAGGATTTGGCACTTTCACTGCCATGGCCCAGATTCAACCCCTGGTCATCAGGGAACTAAGATCCTGCAAGCTGTGTGCCATGGCCAAAAAAAAAAATAAGTCTGGATTCTCTGCAATTATGAGTCAAGAGAATGAAGGGGATTAGAGTTAAGAAACAGACAGTAATCAACACAGCAGATTTCACCATCCCCCAGCTGGGATTATTACAAGGAGCCAGAGAAATGTGAAATAGGGAAGAGAGGGTTGCAAAGACACAAAAGAGCTCATCAAGACTGGAATGCTTTGGGTGGCTCTAGATTCAGGGCAGGGAGGAATCTAAGGGAGACGTTAGTCCTCTGGATGTGTTGAACCTGCTGCCTGTGCCTATTCAAGATGAAAACCATAGAAACATGGATCAGATCATGAGCACCTAACGTGAAACATCAGGGAATAATAACAGTCCTACAGCCAATAAGATGGTGATTCTGTTATGAAATAAAGCATAAAAGAATCCCAAATCCTTTTTCTGGTAACAAACCTAGCATAGTTAACCACTATGATGTACTTACAAATCTAGTTAGCTGTGTTCTTCCAATAGCTTATGTATATATTTATCTGGTATCCTAACTTGTCATCATAGTTTAAGTTGGTGGTAATTTATTTTATTGAGTACTGATGAGTTTCCATTTAGGTATAAAGATTTTATTTCATAGCCCAATATCAATTATGCAAAAGACTTAGAGATTAACTTAATGTAGATGCTCTCATTGCAATACTACAGAAACCTGCCACATGACCAAGTTGGACTTAGTGCACGCAAGACGGGCTTAATATGAGGGCTGTTACAGAAAGACTTCTTTGCTTCTGTGCCTGAACAAAATGTAATTCCACCTAACAGGAATTGTTGAATGTCACAGTGTGCCTTAAAGTAGTTGTTATGAATCACTAATATTAATAAAATTGTGTAGGGTAGAAAAATATCACTAATTTTACATCATATGCTTATGAATTTATTAATGCAAGAGTGAAGTAAAACTATTAGCAATGAGGAGAGATTTGCCTTTTATTTTATTTTAACATACATGATAGTTATGCAAAAATGGAACCTCTCGTGTAAAGTCGGGTGCATTTTATTAAACTGGAGTCATATATTTTTGTTGGTAGACTTTTTAAAACAGAGCAAATATCACAAGATACATTTGAGCCTGACTTCTGTTCTCTGAAACTCATTATTATATATTTATATTTCCTTAAGGCTTGACTCCTTTTCTTCAAGAGGGAAGACCATCTCATCAAAATGAACAGACCATTGACATTTGCAGTAGAAAAAATTCACTGTCTCCATTAAAGCACTTCATACACCCTGAGTTAGAGAACACATTTCTGTTCCAGCAACCACCATTTGGATACATCATTTCTGCACAGGACATAATGGTCTACGTACATTCATCTTACTCTTTATTATAAGCACGTGGTGTTGCAGGCATATACCTGCAGTAATCCTGAAAATTTAGTCTCTGATTCCAGTAATTAATATGAACAATAGATTGGTTTCAATCTGTTGAAACCAATGAAAAGTATATTAAAGAGTACGTTAAAAAGTATATTAAAAGATTATATTAAATGTCCGGTTGAAGTGTTACTTGGATTCAACACCAAGAATCCCCTGTGATTTACGGCGAGCGTCATTGCGAATTACACTTAATTACATTCGAAGCATAACGGATTGATGTAGGAACTATAATCTCAATCTCTCTTCGCTAGTTCAGCTCAAGCTTCAGAATTATTTCATCTTCCTGTGTGGCTTTGGCACTGGACCGGAATGAAATTCTGAAGAATCACTTTTTCTGACATGAGCACGTACCTAAATTCCTGATAAGCTTCCTTCCATGGACAGTCATCCTTTCAGACTGAAAGAAAAAATTGTCACCGGACTCCTTTCTGTGCCAGAATGGTGGGCTCAGTGTGGTCAAGACAGCCAGTACTTATGTTGGAAGGCGGCAGTCATAAACCTAGGTGCGGTTTTGTGATTGTGGGACCTCATCTCCCTGCAGTACGGCAAGTATGCAATGAGAGAACAGTTCTGGGGAACGGAGGGTATTTGTGAAAAATTTTACCCTTGTCGTTAATTACCAAAAACTACAACCTACTAGTCTAGTTATTTCCAAGGAGATTATTGAAGAGTTTTGAGAGACTCCTTTTTTTTTTTTTTTTACTTTATCCCAAAAGTAAAAGTCAGAGTCTCACGTGAAGGAAGCAGGAATTACTGAGTTGGCTGTGGAAACCGGAAATACACAGGAGCCTGGAAGATCCTATAGAGGCTCAAATCAAAAGTCTGGTGGCACATCAAGGGGAAGGAGAGCTAAACTGAAAGAGCTCCCAAATGGCCAAATGTAGATCAACTTGAACAACAAAATAAATGGTAATAAATGTACCGAATGGTAATATAAAATATTCAATAAATACATAGGATTCCATATCAACGTTAGAAAAATAACTATAGAAATGAATGGAGAAGAGAAATATATTCCTTACCTAAAAATGATGACTAATATATGGAGTTATTCCTCTTTTCTAATAGGGAAGCTTATTTTACTCCCCTCGCCCCAGCCCCACGTTGAGTATGAAAAACACTTAGTAATTTCCTGGCAAAGAAGAGAATATGGAAAAGAAAACCACAGTCACTCCACATTGGAGAAACTTGGCAAATACTTTACACAAGTGATTCACCAACTTAATGATAAATTAAATCAATTATCAAATGATATGACATGATGAGCTATTCTGGAGAAAGGTTCCACATCTCACTTATTCTAATCATGAGGAAAACATATCACAATCTCAACTTCAGATATTCTAAGCAGGGCCTCATCAGTATTCCTCACACTTGCCAAGGTCATGAAAAACAAGGAAAGACTGAAAGAGTGTTAATACAGCAGAAGAGACAGAGAACATGTGACGACTATATGTACTGTAGTGTTCTGGACTGGGTCCTGGAAGAGAAGAATGACACAGGGTCAAAACTGGTGAGATCATATATGGAATCTATAAAAACGGTACTGGGGCTTCCCTGGTGGCACAGTGGTTAAGAATCCGCCTGCCAATGCAGGGGACGCGGGTTCGATCCCTGGTCTGGGAAGACCCCACATGCCGTGGAGCAACTAAGCCCGTGTGCCACAACTACTGAGCCTGAGAGCCACAACTATTGAGCCCACGTCCCACAGCTGCTGAAGCCCGTGCGCCTAGAGCCCATGCTCCGCAACAAGAGAAGCCACCACAACAGGAAGCCCGTGCACCGCAACGAAGACCCAACGCAGCCAAAAATAAATAAATAAATAAATAAATAAATAAATTTATATATATTAAAAAAAACAGTACTGATCAACCTAGTGGCAGGGCAGGAATAAAGACGCAGACGTAGAGAACGGACTTGAGGACACAGGCGGGGGGGCGGGGCGGGAGAAGGGGAAGCTGGGACAAATGAGAGAGTAGCACTGACATATATACACTACCAAATGTAAAATAGCTAGCTAGTGGGAAGCTGCTGCATAGCACAGGGAGATCAGCTCGGTGCTTTGTGACGACCTAGAGGGGTGGGATCGGGAGGGTGGGAGGAAGGCTCAAGACGGAGGGGATATGGGGATATATGTATACATATAGCTGATTCACTTTGTTAAACAGCAGAAACTAACACAACATTGTAAAGCAATTATACTCCAATAAAGATATAAAAAAAAACTGGTGAGATGCAAATAAAATCTGGAGTACAGTAATAGTAAAGTAACTAGTTTCCTAGTTTTCACAAATGCAGCATGGTAATATACAAGGGTAACTATAGAGGAAACGGAATGAAAACATATTTGAGACCTCTCTGTTATCTATGCAGCTTTTCTACAATTCTAAAACTATTTCAAAATAAAATATTTACTTAATATTTAAAATTTTATAAAAGTTTATAATTTAATTACAAATAGTTATATTAACTGATTACCTGTTTGAGTTTATTTATTTCCTTTTTTACTTTATCTGGAAGGCACTTGACCATTTTCTTGATTTTCAAAAATAATCAGACTCTTTATTAAACAAAATAGATTCATCTATTCTGCCTTCTATGTTGTTCCAAATTTAATGAAAAACTCCTCTATAACTGTATTTTCCAGGGACTTCCCTGGTGGCGCAGTGGGTAAGGCTCCATGCTCGCAATGCAGGGGGCCCAGGTTCAATCCCTGGTCAGGGAACTAGATCCCACATGCATGCCACAACCAAGAGTTCGCATGCCACAACTAAGGAGCCCACGAGCTGCAACTAAGACCCAGGCAACCAAATAAATATTAAAATAAAAGAAATGTATTTTCCAGTTCAGGAGTCCATCTTGAAACCTCTTTCTTGTCAACAAAGGGGATAACACAGGAAAATCTTCCTTCTACAAATTATAAAAGGCCATTTTCCCATACACCAAATCTCTAATGAATTGTGGCCTCCCATGTGCTGTTTTCTTGAAATTCAGTTGAAACATCTTGTGTTCTTTGTAGTGACCCTACGCTCATTTTTCCACTGTTTACTGAAAAGATTTCAGTAAGTTAATCTATCTCAATAAGCATGATATTTCAAAGGTCCACCATTTATGACAGCAAGACACATAAACCTAGGCTTCTCAAAATAATTTCCATTGAAGCAAAGCTTCCTAAATAACATTTTAAAGCCTAGCTTCCTCCTTCATCTTTGGACATCATACCTGTGCTATCTGCTTTATTCATTCCCACCTACCTGGGTGTAGGAACTGTTGTCTCCTTTCCTTCACATCCCAGGGCTCTTTCCTTTGCTCAAAAAAGGTGACCAGGTTCAGCTTAGAGACAGCAAGAACTGTTTATTTAAAAAAAAAAGGAACATGACTCATTCCAGGAATTCTACACTTTCCAATACAGGACTGTGTTCAGTAGAGAAGAGAGGACACTATAAGTTATAGAAAATTACTTCACCAAATAGCATTTCCTGACAGCCCCTTTAAAACACTTAGGAAGCATTTCTAATTTGCAGATCCTTAACTCTACTTCCAAGTAGTACTCAATCAAAAATAAGGAATGGATAGCCGATTTTACGATGTGGGCAACAATATCTTATTTCATTTTATAAACATCTAGAATGATCACTGATCTAGAGTGAAAGATGCAGATCAACTCAAGAAATGAGAACAAGATGAAACATCGTGAAGATTTTCTTTGCATCAACAAATCCCTATTTCCTTGAAATGATTTCATTTCTCATTTGTGCTGACTATATAATAGCTTTTTTTTTTTTTTTCCGGTACACGGGCCTCTCAGTGTTGTGGTCTCTCCCATTGCAGAGCACAGGCTCCGGACGCGCAGGCTCAGCGGCCATGGCTCACGGGCTCAGCCGCTCCGCGGCATGTGGGATCTCCCCGGCCCAGGGCACGAACCCGCGTCCCCTGCATCGGCAGGTGGACTCTCAACCACTGCGCCACCAGGGAAGCCCTATAATAGCATTTTAGGATACTTGAACATATACTGTAGGACTCGTTTTCTTTTCCTGAAGATACAGAAAGTAATAAAGAAGAGAAAAACTGTGACATGACTGTGGAATAAAATGGAAATTTACAGAACAGTTACTAACAAAAGCCTATATCTCCACTGAACAAAGGTGAGAGTCATCCTTTTCCAAAGCAATCTACAAGTAAAGGGAAATGAAGTAGACAGGGGGAGTATTCGCATGAAATGCAATGGTTTATACACATCTCTCAGTAAATCCCTCCAAGACCCTATTAATGATAATTGGAAAATTATTAGCTTTCCAGTTGAATCTGGCAGACAGCCCCTAAACCAAGTGAACAAAATTAACATCAGCTATACTGGGACAAATTTATATCAGCTGCCCCATGCATACAGGACTCATCATCATTGCCGTGATACTTTATAAAATAAAATGAATAAAATAAAATAGAATAAAATAAAAATCTAATCATGAGAAAAGTGTTAAGCAAATTTAAAGCCACATACAACTCTCATATTCTGTACTCTTGTGTATTTTAAATGGTAAGTCTTCCCTTGAGGTAATCGAGAGCTCTGTTTTTCAGAACTTTGGGTTATTCTGAACCATGTAACCATCTGCTTTATTGGTGCATATTCATAATCTTTGGCTACACAGACTGATGCTGCATCCAGACAGGACCTAGACATTACATATTCTCCATCTTCACTGATATCCCAGGACCCAACCCCATATTCGGTGGGAATCTTGTGTATAAAGACATCCCCACGTTAATTTGACAAAAAGGGAACATTTTCAACATTTGCACATCAGTAATTCATGGTAGGAATTCTTCATGCTGTAAAGGGAGCCTGGACAGAGAGAATGAAAGAAGGATCTAGGCTATAAGAGAGGAATATTCTAAAGATCTAACCTTGGCTATCATTAGGAAAATAAAGTAGCTGAAACACAAGTTTGTTAGGCAGGACCATCAGAGTTACAGAAATAAATGTTTACAAGTTCTAAATACATGGGATTCCAGCAAGAAAAGGGGACACAGCCACTGACCTGGGTCACAATATTTACCTGAGAACCTTCCTCTTCCTCCTCCATTTCTAGATTTTTCTCAGGCGATATTATGTAGAGAAATCACACCTGTACCTCTTTTTTTTTTTTTTTTTTGCGGTACGCGGGCCTCTCACTGTTGTGGCCTCTCCCATTGCGGAGCACAGGCTCCAGACATGCAGGCTCAGTGGCCATGGCTCACGGGCCCAGCCGCTCCGTGGCATGTGGGATCTTCCCGGACCGGGACATGAACCCATGTCCCCTGCATCGGCAGGCGGACGCTCAACCACTGCGCCACCAGAGAAGCCCACCTGTACCTCTTTGAGGACATCAACACAGCCCCTTCATCTGCTATCCCCACTCTCAGAGGCAGGATGACCTTGAAATGCAGAAAAGGCCACACTCTCCTATCCTTTGTCACCTGAGAGATTCAGAAAAAAATGAGTTCCTACGTGGAGACCAAAACATGATTTTCTCCTGTCCTGTTTCCACAGTCAGCCACTAATTCTGCAGCAGCAATGGGGAACGTGGATTGCAGACACCTGACGCACCACACAGGCTCTATTCCCTTTCCTTGAACTGAAGGCTGACCTCAACTCTCACACCACAAAAATATCTGAGAGCCCTCTTGCATAACCTTGGTTTCACCCTGGAACTGCCTGGAACACGTAATTAAAACAGATTTATTTGTAATCTATATAAATTATGTTGTTCCCCTGAAACTATGTTGTACACCTGAATCAAATATAATATTGTAGGTCATGTACATTTCATATTCTTAAACATGTGCTCTCAGGCAGACTCTGTGAAGGAGGTCACAGGTAATAGTAGTAACTGAAACTCGCCACGTCATCTTTATTGTAAGTCTAGAGTGATAAGCACTTATGTAAATCTTGCCTCTCAAACTTTAATATGCATACAAAGCATTCTAGCACCCACGGAAGAAACTGTGATTCTGCAGGCTTGAAGTGGGGCCCGTGAATTGGCAGCTCTAACAAGCTTCTTCCTCGTGCTGCTGCTGCTCCCCAGACCCATTTTTAGTAGCACTAGAGAAAGCAGGCACACCACACCTCAGCCCCTTCCACCAACCACCTTATCTCAAGACAGCTACTGTTGGTTTCACTAAAAGCCACCATCATGGTCTTAAAGGATCCCATGTTGGGCTGGCACTTTAAGGTTTACAGAAGGCTAATAAAGGTTATAACACCTGAAAAAGTCTCTATTTGGAAAACAACATGTATATAGTCATTAGTGCAATGACTACTGAGCATCTACTCTGTGTTTACAAGTAGTTTATGGTGCACTGTTTTGGAAACCTCACAGCTCTTATGGGAGTTAATCTTCATAATACCCTGGGAATTTGGCACTAGGAGGCTCATAATAACCATGAGGGTGTAGATACTGGGACTCACCTTTTTGTCTCTTCTTCTGTTTCCCTATCATTGATTTTTAAAAAACTGTTTGCATACAATAGAAGCTACCTATAGGACTTCCCTGGTGGCGCAGTGGTTAAGAATCCACCTGCCAGTGCAGGGGGCACGGCTTTGAGCCCTGGTCCGGGAAGATCCCACATGCTGCTAAGCCCGTGCGCCACAACTACTGAGGCTGTGCTTTAAAGCCTGCGAGCCACAACTACTGAGCCCACATGCCACAACTACCGAAGCCCACGCGCCTAGAGCCCATGCTCCACAACAGTGAGAAGCCCTCACACCACAACAAAGAGTAGTCCGCACTCACCGCAACTAGAGAAAACCCCGTGCACAGCAACAAAGACCCAACGCAGTCAAAATAAATAAAATAAATAAATATTTTTTTAAAAAAAGAAGCTACCTATAGGTGGCTGGAGGAATACAGAAAGGAAGGGTGTCTTAGAAGTTCAGAGAGTTTTCATTGTTTTATGTACACTTTTATTTCCTTCCTAATATGGTAAAGTTTTAAGTTTATAAGTAAAAGCCAATCAGTTTTCCTAACTGGCTGTATTTTTATACTTCCATCAGCAGTACATGGTAATTTTAACTCCTCCCCATTCTCAGATATATGTCTACGTATAGCTGGTTCACTTTGCTTTACAGCAGAAACACAACATTGTAAAGCAACTACATTCCAATAAAAATTTAAAAAAAATTCCTCCCCATTCTCAGTAAAATTTGATGTTACCAATTTTTGTTTTATTTTTGTATTTAATTTAGGCATCTAGAAATTTGACGTGCCGTCCTATTATTGTTTCCCTGGTGTCTAGCAGAAATAAATAAAAAATGTGATATAGAGGATGAATATTATTCAGCCTGGAAAAAAAAAAGGACATCCTTCCATTTGAGACAACATGAATGAACCTGAAAGACATTATACTAAGTGGAATAAGCCAACACAGAAAGGAAAATACTGTATTATCTCAATTATATGTGGAATTATACTGAAGACCAGCTCATAAAACAGCAGAATCTTGACTGTCTGGAACTTGCTATGGGGGAGACAGGAGATGCTGCTCAAATGGTACCAAAATTCAGTTATGCAGGATGAATAAATTCTGGAAATCTAAGTACAGCCTGGTGAAACAATTATAGGGTATATTATACTTGAGATTTGCTAGGAGAGTGTATTCAAGTGTTCTCACCAGCAAAAAATGGAAGTAAGTGAGATGACAGGTATGTTAATTAGCTTGAATGTGGTAATCATTTCACAACATACATGTTTATTTACATTTTTGAACTTGTACAAATACTGGATCTGCAGAAATGGAAAGCAGGGTGCCAGATGACATGGCTTATGAAGTGCAGGATTTAATGAGAAATTAAGACTCCAAGCAGAAATTAACACAACATTGTAAATCAACTACACTTCTATTAAAAAAAAAAAAAAAAGACTCGGGGACTTCCCTGGAGGTCCAGTGGGTAAGACTCTGTGCTCCCAGTGCAGGTGGCCCGGGTTTGATCCCCGCTCGGGGAACTAGATCTCACACGCATGCTGCAACTAAGAGTTCACATGTTGCAACTATGAGCCCACATGCCGCAACTAAGACCCAGCACAGCCAAAATTAAAAAAAAAAAAAAAAAGACTCCAAAACATAGAGGTCTTTGCTCCCGCACATCTGCTTTTGGGTTTCAGCAAAATGTGACCATCTGCCGCTGAGGTGTGGGAGGAGCAGCCAGCCCAACACTGATCTCCTGTAACCTGTGCAGGGAGGGGAGGACCCAGGGTAGGACAGACCTGGACACAGCCTCCTGAGGGCGTAGATCTGGGTGGGGCTGGGGAAGGAGCCCCCTGTGTGCACTGCTCTCCCTGTCTCTGGGGCATTTCCCCTCACTGTCTTTCCTAAACCTGCCCAACAGAAACTTAACCTTCAGAGTTCATATTCTTTTAACCCATTTAGTCCCTTCCCTGCCTGTTTTAAAAAATAAGATAAAAAGCACTTTAACAGAAACACAATTTTCTGGGACAATTATACTAGAAGCTATTTTATTCTTAACAAGTTTAAAGAAATGCAAGTCATCATCATCAATAAAATCATCACCTCTCCTGTCAGGTGACGGCCCCTTCAAGGGGTGACACCAGGACTCACACACAACAGAGGAAGGGAACTGGCCCAAATGAAGCCAAAGTCCCCTACAAAGCACTCCTTTGGGTACCAGCCACACAATCCTGAATTCAAACATTTAACCATTTGTAATATCCCTTGGGTCAGGCTCTGTGAAAGAGTTCAGGTAACATCAGCCATTCACAAATATCTCCTCACATGTGCTACAGAACGTGTATTTCTTAGAGTGGCCATGCGATAGAATTCTGACCAATGATATGGAAAGAGAAGATCAGGGGAGCATTATGTCTCCCAAGTTGAAAAGGAGTGGCTTCAAATCAAAACCTCTATTATGTCCTATGAGATTCACACATGCTCCTTCTTGCTGCATGGAGCATGGTTCGATCCTTGATAGTGGGGCAACCACACTGGAATTATGAAAGAACAAAAGTGTACACAATGCCTGCATGTAGACAATGCCAGAGAGAAGTGAAAAATGAAAAGGTACCTTATAAGTTTTCACAGCCATTTTATCAGCTATGAGCACCTACCTATTCCCTGTGTACATAGCACCAAACGTACATCTTCTTTTTTATACATATGCATTAGTCCATTCTTGGTATAGCTGAAAACAAACTACCAGCTACAGAAAATGACACATCATTATATTTCATTTATACCAACGTTAAATGTGAGCATAACCTGCTACCCAACTCCACTGTATCAATTACCACAACTGAAAAAAATCCTCCTTCCGCTCCAGTCAAGATAAGTACAAAGACAACGTGGGTTGTGAAAAACTTGGGAACTTCTAGTCTAGGAACTAAATAAACTGTTTAAAAAAGAAAGGCTCGGGCTTCCCTGGTGGTGCAGTGGTTGAGAGTCCGCCTGCCGATGCGGGGGACGCGGGTTCGTGCCCCGGTCTGGGAAGATCCCACATGCCACGGGGCAGCTGGGCCCGTGAGCCATGGCCGCTGAGCCTGCGCGTCCGGAGCCTGTGCTCCGCAACGGGAGAGGCCACAACAGTGAGGGGCCCGCGTACCGCAAAAAAAAGAAAGGCTCACTGCCTCTGACTGGTGAACGTCTCACACAACTAAGTGACGCCTCATGCGGAACACAGAACTCTTTTTCTTTATTTATTTCTGGCCGCGTTGGGCCTTCGTTGCTCTGTGTGGCTTTTCTCTAGTTGCAGCGAGCGGGTTGCGGTGCGTGGGCTTCTCATTGCGGTGGCTTCTCTTGTTGCGGAGCACGGGCTATAGGCGTGTGGGCTTCAGTAGTTGTGGCACGTGGTCTCAGTAGTTGTGGCTCGCGGGCTCTAGAGCGCAGCCTCAGTAGTTGTGGCGCATGGGCTTAGCTGCTCTGCGGTATGTGGGATCTTCCAGGACCAGGGCTCGAACCTGTGTCCCCTGCATTGGTAGGTGGATTCTTAACCACTGCACCACCAGGGAAGTCCCCAGAACCCAGAACTCTTGACAAGACTATCACTCTGTTAAGAGAAAGGTCCCTGCCACGTGTGGGCGGAAGGTCACTTATTTAAAGTGGACATAATTTATGTTGCAGTTATGTTCCTGGCACCTCATTTTCTGTGAAGCACAGCACACGCCTTGCTGACCTGCCTATTACAGTGTCCGGAAGGCTTCCTCATCTCCAACATCTAGGTTGCCGTGTGATATTTTAAAGCTATATTCACAAAGTTTGTTTCATTCAACACCCCCTCTCCGTCAAACTGCCACCAATCTAAGCCTGGGAAAACGTAATAATCTCTGTATACCAACAGCATCTAGTCTTCAGTCTTTCTGCCTAGAAATTTGTTTAAATCACAAGGACAGAATCTGATTTCCCAGATTCTCAGAAACCCAGCACATTTGCCAAGTCTCCATCTCCATCATTTGTACATCAGAACACACCACCACTAGGGGCCTAAGACCTTGGAGTGACTAACGGGAGCTTCCTTGCAGTTTCCTCCCTCCATTTCCAAAGAACTCTCCATAGTTACTTTCAACAAGTCTTACGCATCTCTCTAAGAAAAACACCATCATCCTATCTTATCAGTCTTCACACATCTCCTAGCGCTAACTGCCTGAGTTAAGACTCTGGTCCATTGAAGCTGCTCCACTCTTACCACAATTAAGTGATCACAGTGTTGCACGTGAACCTTAATTCGTCACTTAAATTTCTCATTGTTTTAGAAAAATATTGAAAGCACACATCAGAAACTACCAGGGCCTGCGTGGATGACTGGGGGTGAGGAGAGCAGTGAGAACTCTGTGTCCTTAACAAAAGGCAAAGAAGGACAGTGACTGGCATTCATATGTAGCAAGGATGACAATGAGGTTACACAGAAGAACTGGAAATAATTAGGAAGTGAAACGAGTCGATTTTTCTCCTAAATTCAGAGTGTCAGTTGTGCGACCAGAGAACAGCTATCCTCTCTCCACTTGCAGAGTTTATGCAATTGTACATTTAATACATTTTCTGTCTCTTACGTCATGCTGCAGCATTACTCAATTGGAATATTTTTCTCCTAACTATACAGTATCTACTATACACCCATCACTGTCACGTGTGTTTGTTCACTCCATGTAAATGCCTAAACAACCTCATGACTTAGGAATTCTGCAGGTTTTCACCTGGTCAAATTGTCACAGTAAAGTGGATAACTTTGATAATGTCACTTATAAGAATTGGAAGAAACAATAACTGAAGAAAAGTTGTCTTACCGTTCCTCTCTAATTAAGAAGAAAAAGGGACTTCCCTGGTGGTCCAGTGGCTAAGACTCCGCGCTCCCAACGCAGGGGGCCCAGGTTCGATCCCTGGTCAGGGAACTAGATCCCGCATGCCTCAACAAAAGATCCTGCATGCCGCAACTAAGACCCAGTGCAGCCAAATAACTAAATAAATAATAAAAGAAATATTTTAAAAAAGAAGAAGAAGAAAGGAATCACAAAGAATCCCAATCAGGTCAGACAGAAAGTGAGAAATGCCCACTGCAAAAATTAAATCTCTCTTCCACCCCAGTGATCCTCTCTCGAGGCAATCAATATGAAGTATCTAAGTATCTTTCCAGTTTTCTCTGCCACAGACAAATATTTATTTATTCAAGTGGGAGCTTTCTCAACATACCATGGAATTTATTTCCTAGCCACCCTAGTAGGTCCCGTAGTTTCTGGAAGCTACTATTGCATCTATAACTTTCTTGGACATGTGTCTTTGCACTTATTTGTAACAAATCTTCCAAAGTGGAACAGCTGTGTCACGTGATATGTGCATCTTTACCTTCAGGAAATGTTGCCAAAGAGCCTTCCAGAGACTTCATTGTGACACTCCCATAAAAAGATGGGAAGATGCCTTAAAAACAAAAATGAAAACACCGCTTACTATAAACTTTTAGTCTTGGCCAATCTGATGGGTGAAAAAATGAAATCTCATAGCTGTTGCAATTTGGCTTCATGATCACCCTCATTACTACTCAGATTGAAGACCTTTTCATATATTATGATACTTTGAAGTACCTAGTACTATTCTTAGTCCATTTAACTTTGGGAATGTTGGTCATTTTTTAAATAGATCTACAAGAGCTCTTTTTATACTACAGGATAGCTTTTGCTTATTAGGTGTATTGGAAGTACTTTTCATAGCACCATTACCTTCTGACTCTGTAGGCTTTGCCACACGTATATTTTAACTTCTATGAAGTCAATTTTATTTTATTTTATTTTGGCGGTACGCCGGCCTCTCACTGCTGTGGCCCCTCCTGTTGTGGAGCACAGGGTCCGGACGCACAGGCTCAGCGGCCATGGCTCACAGGCCCAGCTGCTCCGCGGCGTGTGGGATCTTCCTGGACCGGGGCACGAACCCGTGTCCCCTGCATCAGCAGGCGGACTCTCAACCACTGCGCCACCAGGAAAGCCCTCTATGAAGTCAATTTTATTTACCTTTTTCTTTCTGTTCCTAGGTTTCCTGTTTCCTGTGAAACACCTTCACTCTAAGATAATTTTTCATATTGCCTTCGTCTCCTTCTTCAATGTCACTCCAAGAAAGAAGCAGCTGGAAGCCCGGAGGGTCTGAGTTTGTCTCTCTGCAACTTTCCAGAGCAGCCTTCCTTGCCTTTGGAGATGCTTCTCAAACAAGAGTGGAGTCTGCAGAGCACAGCCTGCCAGGAGGTCACAGGGGCCTGGAGTCGGGGGAGTCACAAGCGTGGAATCATTTGGGGAATCCGGGTACGGTTATATGGGAAATCTTCTTACTATGCTGACTAGATTTCTGTGCATCTGAAATTATGCTGAAATAAAGGTTTTTTAGAGGGATAAAACAGGGAGCAGCGCAGAGCCACACAGCCACAAGTTGGGGTGAGAGGGTGGAGGCCCTGCATACCCTCCAGATGAAAGACAAGGGTTTGGAGGTGGTTGGCCAAGGCAAGATTTCACCCACTCACTGCTGGATGTGCCCACAAGCCCTTCAGCTTCTTTCCTGCATTCTCTGGGCGAGACTCCAGCCCTGATGTCTGGGGCTTCCTCGGAGTCCGCCCTCCGGGGAGGAAACGAGCCCTAAATATGCGGTCCTGGGTTAGTCGTGATCCTGCCCTGGCTGCCATGGGTGGGTTTTGGGAAAGGGGCATTGATTACGAATAATAAAACCTTGGAACCTTACATATCAGACCTAGGAACCGGGAGCCAAGATGAGCCAATTTAAAAGGGAAAGAAAATGGAGACTGACACCCGTTTGTCTCATATGTGACCCCAAAATAGGGCCAGGCCCCATGACCTCACCTGCGTGTGGATGGCCATTCGAGCTACCGTCAAGATCAACTCTAGAAGAGCTGGACTAACCTTGACTAACTTTCTAGTTTTGTTTTTTTCATTTCAAGTTGAAAAAGTTAGAGATGCTTGTGATTTTTAAAATTTTGTTCTATATTTTGAACAAATAATGCCTCCACATGGTTCAAAATTTTAAAAGTACCCCTAGCCACTTTAATGCATCCTAGTTGCTAGTTTCTTTTAGATCTTTCCAGAGATGTTATATGCACTGAGAAGCAAATATGTTTATGCATAATTTCCCTTCTAATTCATACAAAGGGGAGCAATGTGTTCTGCGCTTTGAGTCTTTGCACGGAAAATGTATCTTGAAAACACTGGAGAGCTTTCCATCAGCATGTGGAGACCTGGCTCATTCTTTTTCACGGCTGCATAGTGTTCCATTGTATGGCTGGCCCATCATTTATTTAACTAGCACCCTATCCATAGGCATTTAGGTGGCTTTCAACATCTCACTAGTACAATCAGCACTGCAAAGAATAAGCTTGTACAGAGATCATTTAACCTGTATGTGTGTATTATCTATAGGAAGGATTTAATGGCTTGAAGTGGAAATGTTGGGCCAAAGAGCTTAAACATTTGTAATACTGATAGATATAAATGCTGTGCTCTCCACAGGGGCACTTGTCATTTTCTTAAGTGATGTTAATTCTACTGAAAGGAGCCAGCCTGGTGTGGCAGCAGAAGTCCCAGACCAGGGGAGAGGGGATCTGAGACGGAGCCCCAACCCTGCAGTAACGCATTGCATGTCCCTGGGAAAGCCGGCTTTGTTTGATTCCTCGCCTGAGAAGTGAAGGGACTGAGTAAGGTGCCCAGGGACTTCCCTGGTGGTCCAGTGGTTAAGACTCTGTGCTTCCAATGCAGGGGGCGTGGGTTCGATCCCTGGTTGGGGAACTAAGATCCCACATGCCCTGTGGCGCAGCTGAAAAAAAAATGAGTAAGGTGCCCAGGACCCGACAGTCACCTTTGCTGCCACAAGGAGAGGCAGAGGTACCCCTTGGAATAATGAGAACCGGGTCAGCAGCTTTCTGCAGTCCTCCGAATAAAAGAAACCAAGGCCTAGTGCACACAGCACTTACAAAAACCTGGGGCTGGGCTCTGTCTGCAGGGAGGCCCTGGTCCTGCTCTGGGGGCTCAGGGATGGGAGGGGGATGCTTACTTTTCTCTGTATTTCCTTTTCCACCATCAGAATTTAGCACCATGTGCATGAATTACCTATTCAAAAGTTAAATTCACTATTTAGAACAGAAACAAAGAGAAGCCTTCTGGAAAGCATCCTGGCCTGGGAGGGAGGAGGTCTGGGTTTTAGCTGCTTCACTTCTCTGGGCCTCCTTCATCTCCTTTGACCAGTGAGGGGCTTGAACAAGATGAACTTTCTCTGGTTCCAAGCCAGAGTGAGTGTAAAAGCATCCAAGGGGAACAGACTTTGGGGTCAGACAGAACTGGGCCTGAGTCCTGGTTCCCTCAACAGACCTGCTGTGTGACCTTGGGCAAGTTACTCAACCTCTCTGTGCCTCCATCACCCCATCTGGAAGATGGCGATAAGAACACCCATGTCACAGGTCTGTTGGGGGGAGTAGGAGGTCATTTGTCTAAAGCAGGTTCTATGGTGCCAGGCTCAGTAAAGGGTGCTGTAATCAGGTGAGGGCAATTCCAAATACTCTACAGAAAATGAGCTCTACGGGGAACCTTAGAGAGAGTGTCCATTCTGACATCCTCAGTTTACAGATGCAAAGTGGCAGTGCAGAGAGGGTGGGATATATTGGCTGTCAGCTGAGGAACCCAGCACGCCTTCCTTCTCTCTTCCTGCCCAGAACTTCTGGGCCTCAGGAGATGTGGCTCTAACTCAGTTCCTTGTGTGATGGCATTTTATCCATCAGCTGGTCCCAAAGACTCGTCTATTTTCACGTTCCCTGCCTGGCACAGGTGACACCAGGGTCTGGTCACAGGCCACTGGGACTCTGAGGCCCCAGTATTGCAGCTCCCAAACCACGCCACGGTCTGGCCTTCCCAAGTGATGGATCCCAGCCAACTCCTGGGATATTGGGGTCAGGGACATCCCACTTAAGACCCTCTGCTCTCTACTCACAGAGGGGACAGGCTTCAGGCCCTATCATGGGACAGGAAGTTCAAAATGCAAACTCTCCTAGAAAGATAGGCATGGACCGAATTTCACATTAACCCAGAGATGAGTAGAAGGGAGAAGAGAGAAAGGCAGGGAAGAAGGGCCTGAAAACAACAGGAGGGGTGAGAGACGGGTATACATTTCAAAATGAAACTCACAGGGGACTGATTTTATAGCCAGGAATGGAATCTTCTCATTTCTGTGTCCCCAGCCCATGGCCTGGCACACGGTCAGTGCTCAACAGAGGAATGAATGCACGCGTCAACGAACGGGTGAACAGCTCAGAGACCTGTTGTTTAACTGGGATAATGTGTGACGAAAGGCTCTGCACCACGAATCTCTCAGTGCCGCCAGCGCCTGGCACACAGTAGGGCCTAAGTCGCTGTGTGCTGATGGCACGGGTGCGCCTCCCAGAGGTGGGGGAAAACTATGTCCTCTTCTTCCAAAGGAAGCTGGTAGTCTCTTTTGGAAGGAGAGCCTCATCAGCATTGCTTTGGGGATTCAAACCTGCCCCCGACCAAGCTCTGTGAGCATCTCCCGGTTCTGAGGAAGAAGGGAGGCGAGGCCCTGTCTAAATCATAAAGACGTTGCATCCTGATACATTTTCCTCCCTTTCTTGTGGAGACGAGGAGGAGTTAGTAAATCCACATCCACAGATCTGCAGGAGCAAAATCTTGTCTTCTTGTATCAGAAGCTATAAGCTCATTTCTAATCCGACAAGTCCACGCAAAATCGTGTACACAAATATTCTTATCAGCATTACTCACAATAGCCACAAAGTGGACACAACCCATATGTCCATCACAAGGTGAATGGATAAACAAAATGTGGTACCTGCGCACAATGGAATAGCATTCAGTCATGAAAAGAAATAAAGTACTGATACATGTTACAACCTGGATGCGCCTTTAAAATATTATGCTAAATGAAAGAAGCCAGACGCAAAAGGCCATATACTGTATGATTCTATGCCTATGAAGTGTCCGGAATAGGCAAATCCAAAGAGACAGAAAGCAGATGTGATTGCCAGGGGGCTGGGGTACCGTGGCATGGAGACTGACTGCTAATGGGTGTGGGAGTTTCTTTTTGTGGTGGTAAGATGTTCTGGAATTAGACAGTGGGGATGGTTGAAAACTGTGAATATACTAACAAAATACTGAATTATACACATTAAAAAAATAAGTAAAATTTTAAAACCAGAAAAAAAATTAGTAACACTAATCAGGTTATTGGCTGTTGAACCTGGACGTCAAACTGTCAGCTCCAGAGCAAACAAACTCCAACCCATCATCCAGGGTGCACACCAGAAAGACAAATACAGACACACGGTTCATTCTCGTATCAAGGTACGATACCTCTGGGACTTCCCTGGTGGCGCAGTGCTTGAGAGTCCGCCTGCCGATGCAGGAGACACGGGTTCGTGCCCCGGTCCGGGAAGATCCCACGTGCCGTGGAGCGGCTGGGCCCGTGGGCCATGGCCGCTGAGCCTGCGCGTCTGGAGCCTGTGCTCCGCAATGCGAGAGGCCACAGCAGTGAGAGGCCCCCGTACTGCAAAAAAAAAAAAAAAAAAAGATACGATACCTCTGAAATGAGTAGAGACACAGTGAACACTTCCTCATCTTCTTAGGTGGAGACACGTGTCTCTCTGCTTTTTGAAAAATGACAAACCTTCCTCTTAGACAAACATCTCATTGTGTCCCGTGGTCTCCTGCAGGCACATCTGTTGAGAGTGAGAGGGTTGGGTCAGCACCAAGCATCTTTATGTATCCAGCAGGCATCTGGATAGGAGGCTGGGTCTCCTCAGGACAACGTCTGCTTTGAGATGGACCTCTTCTTGCCCTATTCGTGAACTGCTCAGGGAGGCCCGGCCACCAGCTCTCAGCAGTCTTCACGTCTGGCCTTGGCAGGGTGCCTGACTCACATATGTGAACACACCCTGCAGAGCCTTGAATGGTCTTCATCTTCCTCACAGGTAGAATAATGGGGTCAGATTTGATCATGGAGTTGTGAAGAGTGTCCCAGGGAGCATCACCTTCAGAGGGGTAGGAGGTGAGACTTGGGGAGTGCTATTAGACACTGGAAAACAGGCTCCTCGTCCACAGGACCTCTCCGGGGCTTTAACGTGCTGAAGGGGGAGGCAGGATGCTTATATGGATTAAGAGCCAAAACCTGGGGTCACACAGTGATTTGGGCATTCATTAGCTGTGTGACCTTGGGCAAATGACCCAACCTCTCTGAGCCTTAGTTTCCTCACCTCTAAAATGAGAGTAACAAGAGTACCTCCCTTCCCAGTGAGGCTGGGAGGCTTCAATGTATCAAAGTGGGGCAGTCAATTACCATTCTGTGACTCACAGCTTGGCCTTGGCCCTTGTGGGAGCTCAGAAAGCACAGCAAATTGTGCCCTGTTGGATATGAAGGAGGAGTTTTCCAGGGACAGGGGAAGGGGGAGGGAATCCAAGGCAAAGGGAAAAGCAGGCACAAAAGTGTGGAGGCACGACAGGCCGTGCTGGCCTCGAGAACTGCTGAGATGCAGACGTGTGGGTGACTCAGGCACGGTGAGTGGGGGAGGGAAGGAGGCAGCAAGGGAGCAGCTGGAGAGGGGGCTGGGCCACAGCGAAGTCACTGGGAGTCACAGAACAGCTCTGGAGAGCATCCGGCCACTGCCACGAGTAATGGAGGAGAGCAATGAAGGTGCTATGTGCATGGGGAGGAGGGGCCAGCTGGACACGACCCTTCTCTCCCCCAGCCTCGTGGCTAAGAAGGCCCTCTCTCCTGCAGGGGATGTGAAAGGAGACCTCCTGGGGCCGGAAGTCAGGCTCAGGAGAGCTGAGAGGGCTCTCAGCCAGCCAGGGGAGCCCCGGGGAACTGGGGCAGGTGAGCATCGCACTTGAAGCTATGCACGGGGAGAGGGTGCAGGCAGCAAACAGACTGTTTTGAACTAGGAATTAGATTCACATGGAGTAAGATACAAAAATGTCATGGGACCAAAAGGCAGAAGAGGTAACATGAGGGGGTGGGAGCAACCTCTGGGCCAGTTTCCTTTCCTAATAAGTAAAATAAAACTAGGCCCCCAAAGTGAGGTCAAGCTTTTCTCCTTGGGACCAAGAGAATGGACACATGCTCCTGAATTTGAAGAGCGCCAGCCTGCGTGAAGTCAGGAAGGAACCACGCAGGCAGAGAGCAGTCAGGCCGCAGGTCTAGAAGCGGAGGAGTTTCAACTCCCCCTCCGGGAATTGCAGCTCACCCTGGCTGCTCTTACTCCAAAAACTTAGGAAAGAAAAAAAAGTAGGAAAGAATTAAGATTCCACTCCTGGCAGTTTTAACTTACAAAAAAGGTATTTATTTATCTAATTTTCCTTCTCTTGCCATAATCCAGAAGCATGACATATCAGTGTGAAGTTGTCGAAAGCCCCACCAGTCACTGATTCCAAAATTCCATGACTGGCCTTTGTTAGGCAACAGGACTGCAGTTACAGCATGGTTTCAAGTCCATACAGGAAGCCCACCAACCCCAGGGTCTCCCACACCTGCCATGGCTCACTGGGTGGGTTGTGGAGCGTGAGAATCAACAGCACCGAGCAGACGGACCGAGAAGGCTTCGGGCAGAACACTGCTGCGAAGCCGGAGCTGTCCACCCGCAAGGCTGCTCGGTCACAGGCCTGGTTCCCTGGGAAGCATCTCTCTTTGGCTGAGGGTCAGAAGGCTGCACACCCAGATCGCCCTGAGAAGCAGTCCCCACACGCCAACCCGAGCCTGAGCCGCCATCGCTGTCTTTCCAGCGGGTCCGCCCAGCCCGCTGGTGCTACTGCTGCTTGTGTGGGAGAGCCTTCCTGGGTGGTGGGAGCTCCCTGTGGATCAGGGTGAGTCCGCAGAGGATGAGGAAGACTCCTCCCCACCACAAGACCTCCTGGCACTCTCCATACAACACAAAACCCAGGAAGGCCTGCAGGACAGAGACAGCTGTGAGGCTGGGCAGGCACACGCCCACAGGATGCGACCACGGTGGTTGGGCACCACCTGACTCCCCTGTGGCTGAGTGCCCTCCTAGGGTGGGAGGAGAGGTCTGGCGCTGGAAGTCTTGGGCCTGAAACCCATCTGTTACCTTCAGCGTATCTCACCTGGAGAAGTGGGGAGGGTACCTCCTCACAGCATCGGACCCAGCAAAGTGCACAAGAAAGCCCAGCAGAGGCCGGCAGCCAGGCCCAGCACACAGCTGGTCCACCAAGTCCTCCCTGCCTGGACTGCAGGGCTGAGTGGCTCAGCCCCACTGGGAGAGAAGAACCTCGACCCTCCACATCTCCTGACTGAGTTCACAGACCCCTGAGGAGCAGCAAGCAAGTAGGCTTTTGACAGTTGGACTTCATCCCCATCTAACTTGAGAATTCCTCCAAGTTAGAGATTAGAGGGGCAGCCACCGGGAGTCAAGACACAGCCCAACCTCTGCTTCAGTTCCTGGCCCTTCTCCTATGTAGAAGCAGGGGTTGCCCAAGGACAACCCACCCAGAACCCTCCCAGAGCCCAGGTTTGGGACAGAGAAACTGTACGCTCAGGCTACTCACCGAGCTGAGGATATTTGAAAAAGTCACTGTGACAGATGCAATGGCTGAAGACATGGAGACACTGAGGCCCCGGCTAAAGAACGTCCACATCAGAGAATTGGTGGTGGCCATCACAATAATGCCTAAGACGCAGAAGCCCACGTTCACCTGCAGGAGAAAGTGTCACTGCAGCCACGGCCAGCCCTGGGCAGCATGACCGGCAGACCCCCTCACAGCAGCCAGGGTCATGGTTACTGCTGGCAGCCGGGCCACCACAGCCTGGGGGTCCTCAGAGCTTTCCTGCACAGGGCTTCACTTAACCCTCAGCAGGGCGCACACCCACTTTACACCTGAAACAACCTCAGAGAAGACCCATACTTGGCCATCTTGCCAGCCATATGACCTTGGGCCGAGGTCAAATGTGAATTCCTATCCAGTTATTTTCTATTGAACATCAGTCTCTTACTGCCCCCACAGTGACCAAGGCTTGAAGTTCAATCCCGGAGGGCCAAGTACTTATTACTCGATATGAGGGATGAGTAAATCAGGGGCAGAGTCCTCACTTCCCGGGAGCAGGTAAAGCACGTATAAGTCCTGTCTCCCCGCCATGCTGTGAAGGCTGCATCCCCCTCGGGCCGGTCCCATTGGGCATTCTTGAGCTTCTACTCTGAGCCAGGCCCTCTGCGAATTGTTTTCAGTACATTTGCATGTGTTCCTTAACTTCATTTTACAGATAAAAATCCTGAGGCATTAAGTAACTTGCCTAAAGTGCCACAGCTGGGGGGAGCCGCCAGGATTCAAGCCCAGGCAGTGTGGCTCCTGGCTCCGAACCAGGACACAGCCATTCCTGGGGAAACCACACCTGGGACTATTTGAAGGGCGATCCCAAGCATCACTTGAAGAACGTGCAGATTTCTTTCTTTTTTAAAGGAGAGCCTTGAGAGAAGAGAGGACCTTCAGAAGCCTCCTACACAAAGGATATGCAGACCCCTTGCTTGGTTTTGAGTTTTAAACCTGCCGGCAGACAGAGCTGCTTCCTCTGGGGGGATGGTGTCCATCTAAACCTAATACTCTCATTTCTCGTTAACAGTTTCCCAGCAACTGAATATATAGTGTCTTGAGGAAAGAGTGTCTCTGCGTGATTTACACAGAAGCACTGTATATGCCAGTGCCAGCCTGCTTACGTAAAGGCTTATGAAGGTCTGCTGCACAACTGAGAAGACTAGAAAAACCTCATGGCTCACAGTCACTCATCTTACTTTGGACCACTTACTCCAAGAATTACAGCCCGCAGGATACCAACCGCAAGCATGGCAGCTCCCACTGGGTTAGCCCTAAACAGGCTTACACCTAAAGAATCAGCCTGTCTACTGATTCTTAGGTCAGGGCCTAACCCTGGGTTGCAGATGCAATGAAACCTCTTTAACAAGCAGAAGTTGGCCTATGACTCGGGATGGAAGCGGCAAAGACGTACACCTTAGCAGACATGGGGAGGTAGTTCAGGAGTTCTCAGCATTGGGGGGAATGTCCAGAACATTTCTCTCAGTCAAAATGAGAGATAGAGAAGACTTCCCTGGTGGTCCAGTGGCTAAAACTCTCCCAATGCAGGGGGCCTGGGTTCAATCCCTGGCCCCGGGAAGTAGCTCCCACGTGCCCCAACTAAAAAGATCCCACGCGCCCCAACTAAAAAGATCCCACGTGCCCCAACTAAGTCCCGGCATGGCCAAATAAATATTTTTTTTAAAAAAGGTAGAGAGTGGATGTAGGAGGTGTGCATCTTCCCCAAAAGCGAACTAACCCAATCGGAGAACGGATTTTAGGTGTCCCCAAACGCGGCGCCGCAGCGAGTTGGCCTGCGGAGGCGGAGGGAAGCTGGCGGAGGCGTCGGTGCAGGCGGCTGCGCACACACTGCCCCTCTCGGCCTGTGACATCCCACCTTGGAGCCCGCTGCGCCAGCCACGGACCCCCGGAGGAGCACACTCCGCGTAGGACTGCGGTCTCACGTGATGCGACGCTCACGTGGGTGCGGTGGCCAATAGAGGCTCCCCGAGGGCCTAGAGGGGCGGGGCCGCCGGCAGAGTCCTAGGCCTCCTTGTGCCGGCGTTGGCTCCTTTCCGCGTTAGGTTTAGGCTTTCCCTGGCGCAGACCTGGACCGATGTCCAAGGCTGACAGTGGCGGTGGTACTGTGGTTGCTGATGTAGACTAACTCTTCGTGGCCTAGCAGTTTCAATCCTTGTCATTAGGTGTGGGCCAACATCGGGTCCCCTGGGAATCTGTTTAACTCCCAGTTCCCGCCCCACACCCGTTGAAACAGAATCTACTTTTTAACAAGACCCCCAGGAGAGCGACATGCACCTTAGAGATACTTCGGCAGAGGGCGCCAGAGACCTGCAGACTCAGCAAGAAAGTGGGCTAGGGTTAGGGCTTCTGACAATTCAAAAGGCCCTGATGGATATATGCTCATTGCAAGAAATTTAGAAAGTATATTAGAAAATTTCATCCATAATCACTCCACTCAGATAATTGGGATTAACATTACTTCCAATTTCCAATGTACTTAGTTTTAAAATGTTTTCGTTTAAGTAGTACGTTTCTTTGAAAATGAAGTGCTGTTCAAGTGTATAAAGGCCAATTACACTCTTCAGGAAAGTCAGTTATTACAGTACTTTTTCTACATGTATAGTTTTATATATAGCACACGTTAAAAAATAGTGCATATACCATGTATGGGACTATTTTTCTAAACATGATCTCACAGTGCACATACTGTCCAGCAGCATTGTTTTTTTCCATTCAGTAAGTTTTCATGTTAGTCCTTACGTGCCATCCTCTCACAACGTGGCTTTGTGGCTCCAGTGAAAGCATGGATAACCCTGATAACTCCTATTAAAATTTCAAATTGGCCAATTTTTGTAGTTGTGAAAAGCGAGGCTCTGAGAGGCACTGTGCCACTTCGCAAAGAGCTGTGTGAACCCCAGCGCAAAGATGATCCCATCAGAAAGCTCTTACCTTACTTGGAACCGACAGGAAATTGAGTGGTGCTGTGCTGGATCAACTGTGCCTGCTTTATAAGTTTTCTTAGAACAAATGATGCCTCTACTAGCATTAGAGGTTGAGCATCTGAGCCACCTCCTCTGTAAAGCAGACTCTGCTACTCCCCTGCCTTTACACCACTCCTGTGGTTGTCTGTCTGCCTCCCTGCTAGCCTGTGAGCTCCTTGAGGGCAGGGACATGTTTCTTTCTTCTCTAGGTCCCCAGTGCCCAGCACAGGGCCTTGTCCTGGTGATGATGGCTGAATTGCTACCATCCTTGGACACCCAGCTAGGAAGTAATTTCCGCCTCCTGGACAAAAGCTCCCATGTGCACATGTATCACTTGCTAGCAATCTTGTTAAAATGAAGATCCTGACTCAGGTCTGGAGCTGGATTAAGATTCTGCATTTCTAACAGGCTCCCAGATGGTGCTAACGCTGCAGGCGGCAGGGGGAGTTGGGGGGGGAAGGGGGACGGGGGACACACCACACTGAGTAGCAAGTCTGTGATGAATCGTTGCCCTCAGCACACTCACACGCCTTGCAACATACTTGCCTCCCTAACTGGGCTCCATCAGGCAGATGTTATGCATGTTTTCTCTTTGTTCTGCCACAGTGCCCAATATTGTGACCGGCTCCTGTCCTGCTACGAAAGTTTGAGTGAACAGACTATGATTTGATTATAAAAGATAAAATTAAAAAAGTTACTAACAGCACCATGGTGTTAACTAGAGCACCCTTAACTGGGAGTGTGAAGGGGAAGGAATACCTCATCCCACATTTATTTAATGGTATTTTTAAAATTAATTTTATTTTGGGCTGTATTGGGTCTTCGTTGCTGCACACAGGCTTTCTCTAGTTGCGGCAAGTGGGGGCTACTCTTCGTTGTGGTGCACAGGCTTCTCGTTGTGGTGGCTGCTCTTGTTGCGGAGCATGGGCTCTAGGCGCCCCGGCTTCAGCAGTTGCGGTTCACAGGCTCTAGAGCACAGGCTCAGTAGTTGTGGCGCACGGGCTTGGTTGCTCTGCAATATGTGGGATCTTCCTGGACCAGGGCTCGAACCCGTGTCCCCTGCCTTGGCAGGCGGATTCTTAACCACTGCGCCACCAGGGAAGTCCCCACATTTATTTAAAAAGCAATGAAAACAGACATCAAAGATGGCTTATGGACAAAAGATGACCTATTGAGTTCTGGGAGACCCATTCAGACTCTGCCTCAAATTTAGGGCCTAAAGTCACAAATTTAAGAGGCCTTAGGGGCCAAGGAGGGAATTTAAATGTGTGAAGTTCCCTCCCCAAGAGACAGGAGGGATGGGTGTGGCCTGTGATGACCTAGGGAGTGAATGTCTGTCTTGTCTCTTTTATGCCCTCTCTCCAACCTTACCTCAGTCTCTTCCTCCCTTCACTTTGATGGCAAAATATTAGCTCTCTGCACAGACACTCAATAGAAATACAGAGGCAGAGTTTTGGAGGAAAAAGAAAGAGTAGCTTTGTTCTTTGCCAAGCAAAGAGAGAACATAGCAGGCTGGCGCCTCAAGAACTGTGCCCTCCTCCCTGGGGAATCAGGAAATGTCTTATAGGTGGGGCTTGCAGTCTGGGGTAGGTGATAAGGATCAAAGTAGTGAAGGTCTTGCATTCTTCTTCTCTCTGCTTTATTTCAAAATGGTCACAGCTGGCGTCAGGCAGCCGGGTAACTGGGTCTGTTCATCTCTGGGTTATTGGTCCAGGACCTTCTTGCTGAAATGCAGAACACTCCAAGGGGTTATCTGTTACAAGGGAGTGTAGGGGGTGTATATACCAGGGGCAGGATGTAATTCACAGAGTCAGAGAGTCTTAAGAGGTTAGCTTTGTGAAGGACAAAGCTAATTACAGACACCACAGATCAGTAACAGTTAAAACAAAACTAGGATTGATTAACTCTTTCAGGCCAGTTTATGCTGCTTCTCTAGCCTGTTCATTGTTCCTTTATTTTCCTTGTTTGTCAGAAAATAAAAACCTCACTTCAACAAGACAAGGACACAGGGGCTTCTTTACGCTTCCAACTTGTGTCCGTTCTTTGCCCAGTTAAACAAATGAGCACACACGTACTCAGGATCAGGACTGTTCCAGGCAGCAGAATTGCCAGGATGACTAAGATCCCTGCACTCCTTGGGTTCTGGCTTTTTGTAAAACTTTCAGTTCTAGCTCCCTGTCCTTAGCTGGCCTAAAGCTTTATCTCCTTTTCCTTGCTGTGAGTGACGTTATGGGTTGAATTGTGCCCCCTAAAAAGATATTGAAGTCCTAATCCCCAGCACTTGTGAATGTGACCTTATATGGAAACGGAGTCATTGCAAATGTAGTCAAATTAAGATGAGATCATTAGGGTGGGCCCTAACCTGACTAGTGTTCTTAGAAAAGACAGACGGGAGAATGCCATGTGACCATGGAAACAGAGATTGGAGTGATGCATCTAAAAACCAAGGAGGGCTTCCCTGGTGGCACAGTCGTTGAGAGCCCGCCTGCTGATGCAGGGGACACAGGTTCGTGCCCTGGTCTGGTAAGATCCCACATGCTGCGGAGCGGCTGGGCCCATGAGCCATGGCCGCTGAGCCTGCGCGTCCAGAGCCTGTGCTCCACAACGGAAGGGGCCCCAACAGTGAGAGGCTCGCGTACCGCAAAAAAAAAAAAAAAAAAAAAATGCAGAGTCAGGGGAGAGAGAAGGCCAAAGGGCACAGAAGATTTTTTTGTTTATGTATATATTTTTAAAAATTTATTATTTATTTTTGTCTGTGTTGGGTCTTCATTGCTGCACATGGGCTTTCTCTAGTTGTGGAGAGCAGCGGCTACTCTTTGTTGTGGTGGCTTCTCCTTGTTGAAACCACAGCCTCTAGGCAGACAGGCTTCAGTAGTTGTGGCACACAGGCTCATAGTTGTGGCTCATGGACTCGAATGCAGGCTCAGTAGTTGTGGCGCGCGGGCTTAGTTGCTCCGCGGCACGTGGGATCTTCCCAGACCAGGGGTCAAACCTGTGTCCCCTGCATTGGCAGGTGGATTCTTAACCACTGTGCCACCAGGAAGTGCTGTTTTTTCTTGTCTTGCCATAAAATATGAATTTTATTTCACGAGGTGATAAGATCCAAGCCTCTTTATTACCAGCTTCACTGCACCACCTTCTCCTACCTCCAAGGCAGTCAGTGTCTATTCTTTACCTTACACTGAATTTCAGTTTGTTCTTCATTTCTGGCTCTTAGGGATTTACTATTACTATTCCTTGAAAGTTCAACTATGCATTAATTTTCTAAAATAGTTTTTCTTCAGTATTATTGAGGTATAATTTACAAACCATAAAAGTAACTTAAAAAAATTTTTTTTCATTTCCTGAATCAGTTCATTAAGAATTTGCCTTTTTTTTAAAATTTTTAATTTGGCTGCATCGGGTCTTAGTTGCGGCACACGGGACCTTCATTGCGGCACATGGGATCTTTCATTGTGGTGCTTGGGCTCTTCGTTGTGGCATGCAGGCTTCTCTTCAGTTGTGGCTCTTGGGGTCCAGAGCATGTGGGCTCAGTAGTTGCAGCACATTGGCTTAGTTGCCCCTCGCCATGTGGGATCTATAGTTCCCCAACCAGGGATCGAACCCATGTCCCCTGCACTGGAAGACGGATTCTTAACCACTGGACCACCAGGGAAGTCCCAAAATTAACCCATTTTGAATGTAGTTTAATTTTTATTAAATTTATAGAGTTGTGCGACCATCACCACAAAACACTTTTAAAACATTTCTGCAAAAAAAAAAAAAAAAAACAACACATTTCTGCAACATCAGAAAGTTCTCTTGTGGGAATTCCCTGGCGGTCCAGTGGATAGGACTCCACGCTTTCACTGCTGAGGGCCCGGGTTCAATCTCTGGTCGGGGAACTAAGATCCCACAAGCCGTGTAGCACAGCAAAAAAAGAAAAGTTTCCCTTGTGCCCATCCCCAAGCAATCAGTGATTTGCTTTCTATTACCTGGCCTTTTCTGAAAACTTCACATAAATGGAATCATACAATATGTGGTCTTTTGGGTCTGGCTTCTTTCACTTAGCATGCTTTTTTCTCCCCCCCCCCCACCCCCACGGTTCCTGCGTGTTGTAGGAACATGTATCAGTTTGTCTCTTTTTTTATTGCTGACTACTATATGTAAAAAGTATTTGATGTCATTAGTCGTTAGGAAAATATAAGTGATATGCCACTTCATACCCTCCAAGATGACTACAGGAAAACCTGACGGTAACAAGTGTTGGTGAAGATATGGAAAAACTGGAACACACTGCTGTTGCGAACATAAAATGGTGCAGCCAAATGGTCTGTTTGGAAAAGTTAGACAATATGTTAAAAAGAAGATGAACACATATTCACCAGATGACCCAGCAATTCTTTTTAACATCTTTATTGGATTATAATTGCTTTACAATGTGTGTGTGTGTTAGTTTCTGCTTTATAACAAAGTGAATCAGCTATGCATATACATATATCCCCATATCTCCTCCCTCTTGCATCTCCCTCCCTCCCACCCACCCCCACCCATCTAGGTGGTCACAAAGCACCCAGCTGATCTCCCTGTGCTATGCAGCTGCTTCCCACTAGCTATCTATTTTACATTTGGTAGTGTATATATGTCCATGCCACTCCCTCACTTTGTTCCAGCTTACCCTGCCCCCTCCCAATGTCCTCAAGTCCATTCTCTTCATCTGTGTCTTTATTCCTGTCCTGCCCCTAGGTTCTTCAGAACCTTTTTTGTTTTTTTAAGATTCCATATATATGTATTAGCATACAGTATTTGTTTTTCTTTCTGACTTACTTCACTCTGTATGACAGACCCTAGGTCCATCCACCTCACTACAAATAACTTAGTTTCCTTTCGTTTTATGGCTAATATTCCATTGTATATATGTACCACATCTTCTTTATCCATTCATCTGTTGATGGACACTTAGGTTGCTTTCACGTCCTGGCTATTGTAAATAGAGCTGCAATGAACATTGTGGTACATGACTCTTTTTGAATTATGGTTTTCTCAGGGTATATGCCCAGTAGTGGGATTGCTGGGTCATATGGTAGTTCTATTTTTAGTTTTTTAAGGAACCTCCATACTGTTCTCCATAGTGGCTGTATCAATTTACATTCCCACCAGTAGTGCAAGAGGGTTCCCTTGTCTCCACACCCTCTCCAGCATTTATTGTTTGTAGATTTTTTGATGATGGCCATTTTTTTTTTTTTTTTTGATGACAGCCATTCTGACTGGTGTGAGGTGATACCTCATTGTAGTTTTGATTTGCATTTCTCTAACGGTTAATGATATTGAGCATCCTTTCATGTGTTTGTTGGCAATCTGTATATCATCTTTGGATAAATGTCTATTTAGGTCTTCTGCCCATTTTAGGATTGGGTTGTTTGTTTTTTTGATATTGAGCTGCATGAGCTGCTTGTAAATTTTGGAGATTAATCCGTTGTCAGTTGCTTCATTTGCGTATATTTTCTCCCATTCTGAGGGTTGTCTTTTGTCTTGTTTATATTTTCCTTTGCTGTGCAAAAGCTTTTAAGTTTCATTAGGTCCCATTTGTTTATTTTTGTTTTTATTTCCATTTCTCTAGGAGGTGGGTCAAAAAGGGTCATGCTGTGATGTATTTCATAGAGTGTTCTACCTATGTTTTCCTCTAAGAGTTTTACAGTGTCTGGCCTTACATTTAGGTCTTGAATACATTCTGAGTTTATTTTTGTGTATAGTGTTAGGGAGTGTTCTAATTTCATTCTTTTGCATGTAGCTGTCCAGTTTCCCCAGCACCACTTACTGAAGAGACTGTGTTTTCTCCATCGTATATTCTTGCCTTTTTTTTTTTTTTTTTTGGTGGTATGCAGGTCTCTCACTGTTGTGGCCCCTCCCGTTGCTGAGCACAGGCTCTGGATGCGCAGGCTCAGTGGCCATGACTCATGGGCCCAGCCGCTCCATGGCATGTGGATCCTCCCGGACCAGGGCACAAACCCAAGTCCCCTACATCGGCAGGTGGACTCCCAACCACTGCGCCACCAGGTAAGGCCCTATTCTTGTCTTCTTAATCAAAAATGAGGTGACCATATGTGCGTGGGCTTACCTCTGGGCTTTCTATCCTGTTGCATTGATCTATATTTCTGTTTCCATGCCAGTACCATACTGCCTTGATTACTGTAGCTTTGTAGTATAGTCTGAAGTCTGGGAGTCTGATTCCTCCAGCTCTGTTTTTTTCCTCAAGATTGCTTTGGCTACTTGGGGTCTTTTGTGTTTCCATATAAATTGTGAAATTTTTTGTTCTAGTTCTGTGAAAAATGCCATTGGTAGTTTGATAGGGATTTCACTGAATCTGTAGATTGCTTTGGGTACTATAGTCATTTTCACAATGTTGATTCTTCCAATCCAAGAACATGGTATATCTCTCCATCTATTTGTATCATCTTTAATTTCTTTCATCAGTGTCTTATAATTTTCTGTATAGAGGTCTTTTATCTCCTTAGGTAGGTTTATTCTTAGGTATTTTATTTTTGTTGCAATAGTAAATGGGAGTGTTTCCTTAATTTCTTTCAGATTTTTTTTTACCATTAGTGTATAGGAATCCAAGAGATTTCTGTGCATTAATTTTGTATCCTGCTACTTTACCAAATTCATTGACTAGTTCTAGTAGTTTTCTGGTAGCATCTTTAGGATTCTCTATGTACAGTATCATGTCATCTGCAAACAGTGACAGCTTTACTTCTTTTCCAATTTGGATTCTTTGTACTCCTTTTTCTTGTCTGATTGCTGTGGCTAAAACTTCCAAAACTATGTTGAATAATAGTGGTGAGAGTGGACAACCTTGTCTTTTTCCTGATCTTAGAGGAAATGGTTTCAGTTTTTCACCATTGAGAATGATGTTTGCTGTGGGTTTTTCATATATGGCCTTTATTATGTTGAGGTAAGTTCCCTCTATGCCTACTTCCTGGAGGATTTTTTATCATAAATGGTGTTGAAAGCTTTTTCTGCATCTATTGAGATGATCATATGGTTTTGCTCTTTCAATTTGTTAACATGGTTTATCACATTGATTGATTTGCGTATGCTGAAGAATCATTGCGTTCCGGGGATAAACCCCACTTGCTCATGGTGTATGATCCTTTTAATGTGCTGTTGGATTCTGTTTGCTAGTATTTTGTTGAGGATTTTTGCATCTATGTTCATCAGTGATATTGGCCTGTAATTTTCTTTCTATGTGACATCTTTGTCTGGTTTTGGTATCAGGGTGATGTTGGCCTCGTAGAATGTGTTTGGGCGTGTTCCTCCCTCTGCTACATTTTGTAAGAGTTTGAGAAGGATAGGTGTTATCTCTTTTCTGAATGTTTGATAGAATTCGCCTGTGAAGCCATCTGGTCCTGGGCTTTTGTTTGTTGGAAGATTTTTAATCACAGTTTCAATTTCAGTGCTTGTGATTGGTCTGTTTATATTTTCTATTTCTTCCTGGTTCAGTCTCGGAAGGTTGTCTTTTCTCAGAATTTTTCCATTTCTTTCAGGTTGTCCATTTTATTGGCATAGAGTTGCTTGTAGTAATCTCTCATGACCCTTTGTATTTCTGCAGTGTCAGTTGTTACTGCTTTTTCATTTCTGATTCTAGACTTGAGTCTCCTCCCTTTTTTTCTTGATAAGTCTGGCTAATGGTTTATCAATTTTGTTTATCTTCTCAAAGAACCAGCTTTTAGTTTTATTGATCTTTGCTATTGTTTCCTTCATTTCTTTTTCATTTATTTCTGATCTGATCTTTATGATTTCTTTCCTTCTGCTAACTTTGGGGGTTTTTTGTTCTTCTTTCTCTAATTGCTTTAGGTGCGAGGTTAGGTTGTTTATTCGAGATGTTTCCTGTTTCTTAAGGTAGGATTGTATTGCTATAAACTTCCCTCTTAGAACTGCTTTTGCTGCATCCCATATGTTTTGGGTCATCGTGCCTCCATTGTCATTGGTTTCTAGGTATTTTTTGATTTCCTCTTTGATTTCTTCAGTGATCACTTCGTTATTAAGTGGTGTATTGTTTAGCCTCCATGTGTTTGTATTTTTTACAGATCTTTTCCTGTAATTGATGTCTAGTCTCATAGCGTTGTGGTCGGAAAAGACACTTGATACGATTTCAATTTTCTCAAATTTACCAAGCCTTGATTTGTGACCCAAGACATGATCTATCCTGGAGAATGTTCCACGAGCACTTGAGAAGAAAGTGTATTCTATATTTTCGGATTGAATGTCCTATAAATATCAATTAAGTCCATCTTGTTTAATGTATCATTTAAAGCTTGTGTTTCCTTATTTATTTTCAGTTTGGCTCTGTCCATTGGTGAAAGTGGGGTGTTAAAGTTCCCTACTATGATTGTGTTACTGTCGGTTTCTCCTTTTATGGCTGTTAGCATTTGCCTTATGTATTGAGGTGCTCCTATGTTGGGTGCATATATATTTATAATTGTTGTATCTTCTTCTTGGATTGATCCCTTGATCATTATGTAGCGTCCCTCTTTGTCTCTTGCAATAATCTTTAAAGTCTATTTTGTCTGATGTAAGAATTGCTACTCCAGCTTTCTTTTGATTTCCGCTTGCATAGAATATCTTTTATCATCCCCTCTCTTTCAGTTTGTATGTGTCCCTAGGTCTGAAGTGTGTCTCTTGTAGACAACGTACATACAGGTCTTGTTTTTTTATCCATTCAGCCAGTGTATGTCTTTTGGTTGGATCATTTAATCCATTTGCATTTAAGGTAGTTATCGATACGGATGTTCCTATTACCATTTTCTTAATTGTTTTGGGTGTTATTGTAGGTCTTTCCCTTCTCTTGTGTTTCCTGCCTAGAGAAGTTCCTTTAGCATTTGTTTTAAAGCTGGTTTGCTGGTGCTGAATTCTCTTAGCTTTTGCTTATCTGTAAAGGTTTTAATTTCTCTGTCGAATTTGAATGAGATCCTTGCTGGGTAGACTAATCTTGGTTGTAGGTTTTTCCATTTTATCACTTTAAATATGTCCTGCCACTCCCTTCTGGCTTGCAGAGTTTCTGCTGAAAGATGAGCTGTTAACCTTATGGGGATTCCCTTGTATGTTATTTGTTGTTTTTCCTTTGTTGCTTTTAATATTTTTTGTTTTTAATTTTTGATAGTTTGATTAATATGTGTCTTGGTATTTCTCCTTGGATTTATCCTGTATGGGACTCTCTGCTCTTCTTGGACTTGATTGACTATTTCCTTTCCCATATTAGGGAAGTTTTCAACTATAATCTCTTCAAATAGTTTCTCAGTCCCTTTCTTTTTCTCTTCTTCTTCTGGGACCCCTATAATTTGAATGTTGGTGTGTGTAATGTTGTCCCAGAGGTCTCTGAGACTGGCCTCAATTCTTTTTGTTCTTTTCTCTTTATTCTGCTCTATGGTAGTTATTTCCACTATTTTATCTTCCAGGTCACTCATTCGTTCTTCTGCCTCAGTTATTC
This sequence comes from Stenella coeruleoalba, assembly GCF_951394435.1. Taxonomy (NCBI): domain Eukaryota; kingdom Metazoa; phylum Chordata; class Mammalia; order Artiodactyla; family Delphinidae; genus Stenella; species Stenella coeruleoalba. Next base: position 57,636,995 of record NC_137156.1, read on the forward strand.
TGCTATTGATTCCTTCCAGAGCATTTTTAATTTGTGTTGTTCATCATTGTTTGCTCTTTAGTTCTTCTAGGTCTTTATTAAACATTTCTTGTATTTTCTCCATTCTAAGATTTTGGATCATCTTTACTATCATTACTCTGAATTCTTTTTCAGGTAGACTGCCTATTTCCTCTTCATTTGTTTGGTCTGGTGGGTTTTTGCCTTGCTCCTTCATCTGCTGTGTTTCTCTGTCTTATTTTGCTTAACTTACTGTGTTTGGGGTCTCCTTTTCACAGGCTGCGGGTTCGTAGTTCCCGTTGTTTTTGGTGTCTGTCCCCATTGGCTAAAGTTGGTTCAGTGGCTTGTGTAGGCTTCTGGTGGAAGGTACTGGTGCTTGTGTTCTGGTGGATGAGGCTGGATCTTGTCTTTCTGGTGGGCAGGACCGCCTCCGGTGGTGTGTTTCAGGGTGTCTGTGACCTTATTATGATTTTAGGCAGCCTCTCTGCTAATGGGTGGGGTTGTGTTCCTGTCTTGCTAGTTGTTTGGCACAGGGTGTCCAGCACTGTAGCTTGCTGGTCATTGAGTGGAGCTGGGTCTTAGCGTTGAGATGGAGATCTCTGGGAGAGCTTTTGCCATTTGATATCGTGTGGAGCCGGGAGGTCTCTGGTGGAGTAAAGTCCTGAACTCGGCTCTCCCACCTCAGAAGCATAGGCCTGACACCCGGCCAGAGCACCAAGACCTTGTCAGCTACACAGCTCAGAAGAAAAGGGAGAAAAAAAGAAGGAAAGGAAGAAAAATAAAATAAGATAATAGAAAATAAAGTTATTAAAAATTAAAAATTTTAAAAAAAGGAAAGGAAGAAAGAAGAGAGCAACCAAACCAAAAAACAAATCCACCAGTGATAACAAGCGCTAAAAACTATACTAAAAAAAAGAAACCAGACAGACAGAACCCTAGGACAAATGGTAAAAGCAAAGCTACACAGACAAAATCACACAAGGAAGTATACACATACACACTCACAAAAAGAGAAAAAGGAAAAAATATATATATTCACGAAGCTCAGGCCTCACTCTATGCAGATAGCTGGGGACCTTGGTTTTAGGTTCATCTCTGATGTGCATTCTCTGAAGCCGAGTCCATTTCTCAGGAGAAAGAACGGTTGTGTGAGGGAACTGTTGACCAAAACTGCCCTCCTTGGCCAGGCACGATGCAAACCGCTTGCATGAGTTGTCTCACAAGGTCCCTTCCCGATAAGGAACATGGTGCTGTTGCCAAAAAGTAATGGGGAGAACTTGGGAGAGGCTGAAAGGATCCAGCAATTTTTGAGGCAGGAGATAGATGGGCCCCAGGGTGAGCAGCTGGAGTTTGTCCCCTGTGGACAGATACTCCAAAACAGCAGGAGGGAGGAGAAGCTAAGCCCTGCCCAGATAACAGACCACATTCTCAAAGTCAAGGAGACCATCCCAACTACACACACACGTGCGCACGTGCAGAGAAAGGCTCCTTGAAGGTCGAAAAGGGTGGGGGCACCACCCTATAGTAGGTGATGTCAAGCTACCCAATGGCCTCTTCACTAGAATCCACCTTGGCTAAGAGATGCATGTGCACACATGGGAGTGAGGCAGGAGATAGCTGGGCTCCAGGCTGGGCATTTACAACTGGCCTCCTGTTTACATTTCCTGAGGAAGGAGGCAGGTGGGCTCTAGGCTAGGCATTTACAACCAGCCTCCTGTTTGCACTACGAGATAGAAATAACAACAGCAACAGGGTAAATAACGGGACTTTGTCTTATGAGGACACTTTAAGATAACAGTCACAGCGGAGAAAGAAAGAGGCTAAACACTGAGTAAAGGATCGAGAGGTCACATGTTCCCCATCCTTGGGGCAAGGGAGACACTGCACATGCGCAGAAAGGCTCCTTGGGGGTTAAAAAGGAAGGGGCGCCACCCCATAATAGGTGATGCCAAGGCCTCTGGGCTGGAATCCATCTTGGAAAAAAGTTATGCACGCATGTCAGGGAGGGTCCTAGGGCAGGTCACGTGTGGAAAAAGAAACCAGATAATTGGCCAAAGGCAAACAAAGACCCAGAAGAACCGCCCTATATAAATGACTTAACCGCCTCTTTACTATACTCCTCCTCATTAGGAGGGACGCCCACACCATTTCTCTCCGGGTGTGCATCTGTGCCTTGCTTGTCTTAACTAAACAAACTGTTTCTCTGTGTGCTCTCCCACTTGTTGTGCTGTGTCTCTAATAATAAACTTTGTACCTGTTTTTGCAGTTTTTGCCTCCTTGAGAAATGCATTTTTCAATGGAGGCAAGGGCCAGGGGAATTTAGCTTCCAGCCTCTAGCCCCTGGTAGACTAATGGCTAGGATTCCTGGTTTTCATCCAGGCTACCCAGGTCCAATTCCTGGGCAGAGAACTAAGATCTTGCTTCAAGCCACTGCCCACTGCTGCCTCTCCAAGATGGCAAAGACACTGAGATATACCAAATACGGACTCAGAACCAGGCAAAGCAAGATGACTGGCCAAGGAAAACCAGAAGAAATGCCCCATAAAAGTGATTCAAACTACCATGAGAGCACGACTCTCTCTCTGAGCCCACCCATGTGTCTATCCACATGTATTCTTTTTCCTAATAAATGCTTTACTTGTTTCACTACTTTCTGACTCTATGTAGAAATTCATTTCTACACTGCTGACAGGCCAGGGCCTTGTGACTGGTCACTGGTCCCTGGTGGTCTAGTGGCTAGAATTCAGCGCTCTCACTGCTGCAGCCTGACTTCAATCTCTGGCTGGGGAACTGAAATCCTGCTTCAAGCCGCTGCAGGCCGAGGCCACCTGAGATCAACTTCACCCCTAGGTATCTACTCAAGAGATGTGAAACATTTTCATAGCAAGACTTACACAGGAGTATTTAGAGCACTGTTATCCATAGTAGCCCAAAATTGCCAACAGTTCAAATTGTAACCAAGCAGGACCCTACAGGGCCTTCCTGGGACAGACCCTTCCTCCACTTCCTCTGCTTTAGCTCCTCTCTAAGCACCTAGATAATAGTATCTGATGGCACATTCTCTGAGTTGTTTTATAGATGCTAAAACCCCCACCGAATGGAAGAAGTTAATTACTTGATAACCCTGAGTGCATAGCCCCCAGACCTAAGGACTGATAGTGTTAATCCCTGTGACACTGCCCTGTTACCTCACCATCAACCAGTCAGAGAACTTATCACAAACCCTGAGATGCCTCTCCCACAACTTGCTTTTTTTTTTTTTTTTTTAAGGATTTATTTATTATTTATTTTTGGCTGCACTGGGTCCTAGTTGCAGCATGCGGGATCTTTTGTTGTGGCGCGTGGGCTTCTCTCTAGTTGTGGTGTGCCAGTTTTTCTCTCTGTACTTGTGGCATGTAGGCTCCAGAGCACATGGGCTCTGTAGTTTTCAGCATGCAGGCTCTAGTTGAGGTGCATGAGCTCAGTAGTTGTGGTGCATGGGCTTAATTGCCCTGTGGCATGTGGGATCTTAGTTCCCTGACCAGGGATCGAACCCATGTCCCCTGCATTGTAAGGCAGATTCTTTACCACTGGACCACCAGGGAAGTACCATCTTGCCTTTAAAAATGCTTTGCTGGACTTCTCTGGTGGTACAGTGTTAAGAATCTGCCTGAAAATGCAGGGGACATGGGTTCGAGCCCTGGTCTGGGAAGATACCACATGCTGCGGAGCAACTAAGCCCGTGTGCCACAACTACTGAGCCTGCGCTCTAGAGCCCACAAGCCACAACTACTGAGCCCATGAGCCACAACTACTGAAGCCCGCGCACCTAGAGCCTGTGGTCTGCAACAAGAGAAGCCACCGTGATGAGAAGCCCACGCACCACGATGAAGAGTAGCCCCCGCTCACCACAACTAGAGAAAGCCTGCACGCAGCAACGAAGACCCAACACAGCCAAAAATAAATAAATACGTAAATTAATTAATTAATTAAAAAAATGCTTTGCTGAGGGACTTCACTGGCGGTCCAGTAGTTAGGACTTGGCTCTTTCACTGTGGTGGCCTGGGTTGGGGAACTAAGATCCCAGAAGACACACGGCACGGCCAAAAAAAACAAAAAACAAAAAAAACCCCACAAACACGGTGTCAGTAGATTGGCTGCACAAGGGTGAATGGACCCAAGTTTGGTTTGGTAACACAATGCCCATCGAATGGTAAGTAAATAAAATGTGGCATGTCCATACAATGGAATATTACTCTCAATAAGGAAGAATGAAGTGCTGACACACAGAAGTTCCTTGAGGATAGAGTTTCTGTTTGCCTTGTTCACTGATGACCAGTGCCTGGCATATAATAGTTGCTCAATAAGCATATGGTGAATGAACAATATAAATCACCTTATTAAACAATTTATTTTTAAAAGATTTTATTACATTTTGAAAAATGGCCATATTAACAGTCATAAAAAAGGCCCATGAGAACACTTCAAGTAGGAATACAAAAATAATCTATATTAACAAGTTTGCTATTCATGCACACTGCACCATCACTAACCTCACTGTAAGTTTTGGAACCTGCATATTGTTGGAGCTTCTGATGCAAGACTCAAAGGAGATTATGTCAGTACTGAAGGAAAAAAATAATCTGGCCAACATCCACTGTAAAACTGCAGCTACGGGCTTTTATTTTAAAAAGACAAAAGGTTTTCTCAATATTTACAGCTTTGAAACGGTAACCTCTAACTGCAGGCTGCGGGCTGCCACAGGTGTGCACAGGTGCAGAGAGTTCATAAGAAACTTGAGGGTCAGCCCCCCAACCCCCACATACACAGGTAATAGTCGTGGCTCTTAATTCAGCTCTGCTAAGTGCGCAAGGAGAGGTCTTACTTCTATAAGAGGGAAAGAAGTCTCCAAACAAGGTAGGTAGTTGATCGGGATCCTTATGATTCATTCATTTCTTTTCTTTTAAAAATAAATTTTCAGCACGCAACTTTTCTGACTCCTGGTCAGTAATTTTTAAGAAAAGGAAAAGAAAAAAAATTAAGGCTCTAATTCTTGCAGGAAGAGTTATTCTTGGCATTCATTAACTTTAAATTTCAAACTACGACTATAATTTTCCATTTGTAAACTACTTTAACAGTAAACAAGAATCTCATGTGTATGATAACTGACTGAATTATGCTTACAATAGCAATGGCTGAATTTTTTCTTTTTTTAATTCAGGAGGTTCCCTGAAGAAAGCAGTTAAGTGATTCAATAGTTAAATTAAATTTTAACTAAATCATCATTTAAAAACCAGAATGAGTTTATTCGGCACAATTTTCAGGAGTTTACCTCAGCAAGCCTGATGTTTTCCTTCTTTAGCCGCACAACGTACTGGATCTTCTGATGTAGGTTTCGGTGACCTACCAACTTCCCATTTTCCTCGGCGAGACACTCCACCTGCTTCCTTAACATTTCCATCTCCTGCAGGTAAATCAATCCAGGGAAGGGAAAATGAGCTGCTTTTAATTTTTATTTTAAAATAACATTATTTCGTGCCTTCCAAGAGCACAGGGAGGGAGAGACAAAGCCCAGGTTCCCAGCTTTCGTGACCACACATCTTTGCGTGCACCGGAGCAACTGTAAACCACGGGATGCCCAATCACAGCCAGGAGACTTATGCTGATCGGCTCTGTTAATAAAAACCAACACACAAATGCACCTGGCACGTTCTCTCCTTTTCTTCATACAATTCTTCCAGCTTTGATCTTAGTTGTTCCTTTTCTTGGAACGCTTTAGACTCCAACATTCTAACTCGTTCAACTTCCTCAGTCATTGTAACGTAGTCGGTCTCTTTGTTCTGAAGGGCACTCTGGAGCTGTTCTAGGCTGTAACAGTAACTATCGCGTTATGGTCTCCCAAAGGCACGTAATTATAAAACAGTACTCAAATCAGACACTTGCCACCCAAGCCCAGAATTTTTATTTGAAAGTATCACTAATATTCAGCCCTCCCCTTTCTGACAGCACAGGAAGACGGCAAGAGCTGCAGATACACTTTTTTTATGGTTGTTTTACCCAAAATTTTCATTTTGGAAAGCTCCACAAACCGTTTTTCACACAACAAAAATTTAGAATGGAAACTTTTAGATCCAGCCCTCAGAGCAAACTGTTACTTAAGCATTATTACAGTCTGCATGGTTTATTCAGTGCCCCATATCTTAATCATTTCTGGTTTCAAAAACTGGTTCTCAGATTGTGGGACACTAGTCATTTCTTCAAGGATGTGCTATTTAGAAGTTATACACTTTATGCAACTATCAATTGAAAATAAACATTAAAAAGAAAGGTTACCCATGGATGGACCTAGAAATTGTCATACTGAGTAAAGTTAAGTCAGACAGAGAAAGACAAATATCATGGTATCACTTATATGCAGAATCTAAAAAAAAAATGATACAAATGAACTTATTTACAAAACGGAAACAGACTCATAGACTTAGATTATGAATTTATGGTTACCAGGGGGAAAGGGAGGTGGGAAGGGATAGTTAGGAAGTTTGGGATTGACATGTATACACTGCTATATTTAAAACAGTGTTGGATAACCAACAAGGACCTACTGTATAGCACAGGGAACTCTGCTCAATACTATGTAACAACCTAAATGGGAAAAGAATTTGAAAAAGAATAGATACATGTATACATATAACTTAATCACTTTGCTGTACACCTGAAACTAAGACAACATTGTTAATCAGCTATACTCCAATATAAAATGTTAAAAAAAAGAATAGTGTTCAAAAGGGGAAAAAAAAAAGGGTTACCAAACAATTATATAGAATTTCACAAAACTAACTGAATCCTATAAGCTCCCCAAAGAAACAATTGTTTTTTATTTATTTTACAATGCATATGGAATAGAAAGCTGATGATTTAAGTGATGTAATACACAGAATTAAAAATACCACTTAAGGCCAAGAATTTCTTGGGCGGTGTTTTCAGACTACATTCTGTGGAACCTCAGGAGGACAGCGTGGGGGTGAGGGCACTGATGTTCTCCCAATTCATCTGGAGCTGTTCTGCTTTTGTCTTACGTGTTCTGCTTTCATTTCATGAAAAGGCTTTGTGGCATGGCAGACACTGCACGTGCCTACCCAACAGCCAATCCCTTGCTTTTTATAAAAACTCAGTTTATTCAGAGGACAAGAAAGGGAGAGGAGAAGCACACCCAGTTCCCAAAGATTAGTAAATAATAACTGGTCTGAGCTAAAACCATGGTTATCTCTACCCCACTGCCAGATACTGGTTTTCTCAGGTTGCCCTGCAGGCATGCTAATTCTGGATAAGGAGACACAATGAATCTTGAGGGTTTCTGGGAGTTTTTTTCCCTGAAAAAAGAAAGTCCTTTTGAACCCACAACACTGCAAGCTGTGATTCTGTTTATGTTGTTTGGAGCTGCAGCAGCCATCTTGTAGTCAATAGGCCACAAGCAAGAGTACCAAAAGCAGAAGAATGGGAAGGGTCTGGGTCAGTGATGGCATCACTGAGTCAATGCACCTCCAGACCTCTTGTTATGTGAAATTAAACATCTGCCTACACCACTGTTGGCTTGGTATTCAGTTCTTTGTAGCTTTTTAAAAGCATTGTCACATACACGTGTGGATAACGCAGTGTTTAAAATTGCTGCTGTAGGCTGGGACTGATAAAACCATGTATGCCATTTTCTAGAGGTTGCTTCACTTGCCACTCTGTGGGCTCCTGTAGTCCCAGGGACGCTGTAGCACTGGTTACTAGATCATGAAATAAATTACGTATCAGCTTAGATAGCTTTTATTCTTTTTGCTAGAAGGTCTCAAATGGGTATTATCTATACTTCTACAAACTATACAGGTGGATTCTCATAGATCCTGTAAGTGATCCAGATTTCTGTCCTAGCCCTACAGCTAACTGGCAAGGAACCAGTCCCCAAACTGCTCAAATGCAGATGAAAGTGTTGAACAAAGTTCTGTCCCACACCTATATTCTATTAAGTATATGATTCTATGATGCAAATGACTCAATAACTGAGTAACAAATCTTTCACAAGTTGGGTGGTCTTTGTCAGCTGATCATTAAAAAGATTTTTTTTTTTTTTGGCCACACCATGAGGCATGTGAGATCTTAGTTCCCTGACCAGGGATCGAACCCATGTCCCCTGTAGTGGAAGCACAGAGTCTTAACCACTGGACCACCAGGGAAGTCCCTAAAAAGAATTTTTGATGACATATCACTATGTAACTTCTGGCATATTAACTTGGATAGAGTTCAAATAATTGAAGGACAATATTCTAACAAAACTTCCATTGTTATTTACTTAGTATGTGAATAAGATTTCTCAGCCTTTATATCTATAAAAACAAAAAGTAAGAACAGAATTGATAGTGAATACTGTTTGATTCCAGAATTAAGTGCAACAGAATGAGCTAATTAAAGAAAAAGCATTAAGATAAAATGCATTGAGAGATGCATTTCCAATAAAATTTTACTTGTATAATAATTATTCATAAAAATTTACAATAAATTCAGGATAGTTTAATAACTGTAATGAAAACTCAATCCAGAAAAAATATAACACTTAGAGCCATATGAATATAATAAATTTTTACAAATTACTTGTAATTTGCATACATTTTCATTGATGAGTTATGATAGGGAAGTCAATAAAAAATTTTCCAAACAATATATTAAATTAGGATATAATTCTGCATGGGTATAGAATGGAAACTTAAATTCAAAGGAAAAAGGAAAAATGTGAAATTTTAGACTTACGAATTTCTTCAAGTATTTTTTTAAATGGGTAGAAAGTACCAAATCAGTTGGATAACTTTTAAAAGAACACCACAAAAGCTTTATTTCTAAATGTCACTATTTTCAGTAGGTCAAAACGTCTATCCTTTGCAATAATTTAAACTTACAATGAAAAATTTTAGACACAGTCAACTCCAAAAATGTGCAAGAGGGTATATGGTGTTTCAAAATTCTTTTAGGAGGTAAAACAAGTGAAAATGTTTGAGAATCGCTGTTCCTGATCAGATCTATTCTATTCAGAGAGTAAAATATCTTTCTAACATTTTATCACTTTGTTAATACCAACCAGTTTACTTATTTTGAACTTGATAGAAAATACAGTGTATCTTGTTTATCACAGAATGAGGCAGTTTATAAGATTACATAAATTAAAATATAAGAACTATATGAATAAAATAAAATCATGTCCATAGAAAACATATGAAGAGACATAAGGTCAAGACCAGAAGAATTCATAGTATTGATCCATGGGTCTGAGAGGGCCTCAAGGTTTTAAATCAGAGGAAACCAGAAGTGAGAAAGAAACCTGGTCGGTTATATAGTTCTCATTGTCCATGAGGAGAAAACCCATCAATTCCCCCAGGGAAGCTAAGGTTTTCCTGGCACTTATTTCTTTAAGTTTGTTTTTGGAATGGCTTCATGCGAGGAACCCCTTTAGCAAGTGGTATTTAAGAAAAGAATTTTGTAAATATCTATTATGTTCACATATTACTGCAGAAAGGAAAGAATTTACTTACCTTGTGGATATTATAAGCATTTCTTTCTTTAGAGGAATACTGGTTGGTGTTAATAAAGAAACGATCAACAAGAACTTGAATTACAAAAGAGTGTACTTACTCTGCTTTCATTTTTAGCATTTCTTCAACCAATTTATTCTATAAGAAGATTAAAGAAAGAGAAAGAAAAAATGACTTAAGTTCTTAACATTGCTAAACAAAAGACTGAAAGTAATCAGTCCGCTCTCCCTAATGGTAATAAAACCAATTAAAGCAAATTCCTTTACAATACATGCATCTCAATGTTCACAATGGCACTATTTACAACAGCCAAGACATGGAAGCAACCTAAATGTCTATGAACAGATGAATGGATAAAGAAGATGTAGTACATATGGACAACGGAGTATTACTCAGCCATAAAAAAGAATGAAATAATGCCATTTGCAGTAACATGGATGGACCTAGAGATTATCACGTTAAGTGAAGTAAGTCAGAGAAATATCATATGGTATCACTTATAGGCAGAATCTAAAAATAGATACAAATTAGCTTATTTACGAAACAGAAACAGACTCACAGACATAGAAAACAAACTTACAGTTACCAAAGGGGAAAGGGGGAGAGGGATAAATTTGGAGTTTGGGATTAGCGGATACAAACTACTATACGTAAAATAGATAAACAACAAGGTCCTACTGTATAGTACAGGGAACTATATTCAATATCCTCTAATAAAACATAATGGAAAAGAATATGAAAAAGAATACACATATAGGTATAACAATCATTTTGCTGTACATCAGAAACTAACACAATATTGTAAATCAACTATACCTCAATTAAAATAAAAAAGGGACATCCTTTTCCACAATCCCAGCTACACACACATAAAGGGGGTACCTATTTACAACCGTTCATGTATTGTGCCCTTTAAGGCCTCAAATAGGCACTCGATACTCGCTTCTAAATGGAGAATTCTGTGTGAGCAGTAGGCTTACCGTCTAGGCATGAAGACTAATTCACTCTTAATTCTCAGCTATAGCTAAATACTGATGGTAAATATCAAACTTAACAGGAATACAGGAAGACAAAATTTCAATAATAAAATGGCTTCTAAAATACATAACCATAAATGCTAACTATAAAAGCATTTTTCACACAAGAAAAAAACAACTATTATGTAAAAAAAAATCATACTTTAGCAAGTCTTTCTTTGATTTCTTCTTGTTCATTCTTCAGCTGCTGCATGTCTGAATGATTCTGTTCACTGCATTAGATTAGGAAGGGAGGATGGGAAAAGTGTCAAACATATTCAAGTATCGATTTTGTATCTATTACATGCAGCAATGCCAAAATGTGCAAAGAAGAGCGAATTCTATGGTGATTAGGTCAAGTTAGCACAGTCAATAAGCATGATCAACACATGAAGATGAAATAAGGTACCTCCCCAGCATTCGGGATTCCTTCCATACAAAAGTGAGATGAGCAAAGCTGGGAAATCTAATTACAGGGTTTGGCTGAGAATAAAGTATTAACTTAGAGCGGTACCATCTGAAGATCATATGTGAACAAAATGGGGCTGAAAGGACAGTCCAGGTGCCTGGCATGAATGTGGTTGGCTGGGTCGGGATGGTGGGGGAAACACAGGACACACATGGGGGCGGGGCAGGCCCCTCACACTGTCCTGTCCTGTGGAGCCTCTGATGCCCCCTCTTTGCTTTGGATTTCAGGTCTGGGACTGCTGTAGCCCTTTTTATTTATTATTTTTGGCCACGATACGCGGCGTGCGGAATCTTAGTTCCCCAACCAGGGATCAAACCCGTGCCCCCGGTCACCAGGGAATTCCCTGCATTGGATATCATAGTCAGCTGGAGATTTTCTGATGCCACTCGGGCTTCCCATACATGCTGACACCAAGAAGGGGATTCTCTGAGCACCAGACATAAATCCCGTCATGGAAAAGAAACACTCCTCTGTACAAAGAAAATTACATTCTGGACTATACATCAGTATCATGTGAATTTGATTAATGTGAGGCCATCTCTGTGAGCCTGACCAGGTTGGATAATAAATTGAGTTTCTGTGGGCAGCCCCTGGATCAGGAGACACCCCCCCTAGGAGAACCTGCCTGAAGGCCTCTGGCTTCTCTAGAAATCTCTCTCTCACTGGTGAGTAAAGGATCATTCCTTGAAGGAAAACAGAAGCTACATTAGTTTCTTCCACTTAATGAATCTGACAGCCTAGATAAAAATGGTAGTGAGGAAAACACCCCAAAACATTAGGGCAGATGTGTTTTCTGTTGTCTAATCGGGAGGGGGTGGGTGGGTAACTTTTACTGTCAAGAACCAGACATAGGTTTTGGGAGCCATAAGGTTTCCGGCACAGCTATGCAACTGGGCTGCTGTAATGCAAAGGCAGCCACTGTGATATTTATATGAAAGAACCGGACTGCTCCAGTGAAACTTCAGTTACCAAACAGGCTGACCCCTGGGCTATAATTTTCTTCTATTCTAATCTTTCATGGAGAAGGTTCTGTATGGCTCCTCACAAATGGGACATAAGGCTATGAAATAAAGTATTTTAAATTGTGGTTTTATACATGATCTGGTAACGTTCTAAGTTCCATGCTCAAATTAACTCTTGATAAAAGGTACAATGCTTTTCTTTAATATGCCTGGACATGGGGGTGGAGCATATGGAAACTAGGTGAGCAGACTGTGGACTACCTGCATCAAAATCACCCAGAAGGGGAAGTGAAATCCCTACAAGAGGATGCTTAATAAAATGAGCTCCTATGCTCACTAAAACTTGAAAAGAACCATTTAGGGGAATTCCCTGGCAGTCCAGTTGTTAGGACTCTGAGCTTTCACTGCCGAGCGCTCGAGTTCAGTCCTTGGTCAGGGAACTAAGATCCCCCTGCACCCTGCCACCCAGCAAAGAAACATTTAGGAATAGGTTGTTAGCACAGCCACCATCACCAACCTCAAATATCCATTGTCTCACTTAGGTTTGGACAGTGCACGTCAGGGCTGCTTCTGGACAGGGATGGGGAGCAGCGGGAGTGGGAAGCGCCTGTTAAGATCTTCTGACAACAGCAGCAGAAGCAGACACCCCTAACCTGGGATGCTGAATTCACAAAGGGCTTCCATCCCCAATACAGACCCCCTTTGACAAACCTCAACTTCCTGCGCAGTCTCATAGACCACCCTCATCTCCATCCCTCACTCAGGGGTGGGATCATAAATCTACCGTGTCTACTTAACAGCCACCATTTACTGAGTGGCTCCCCTCTCCTAAGCACTGTAACGAGCACTTTACACACGTTATCTTTGGTCTTTAAAACACCTTGTATAAGAGGTGTCATCTCCCTCACTTTATTGCTAAGGAAACTGAGGCACTAAGAGGTTTAAAGATGTGTCCAAAGTCACACAACTTTCAAGTGTCAGAGACACGATATAACCTGGGTGCAGTTGCCCTTGACAAGACGCTGTGCTGTTATCAGATACAACTAGAAGACTGAGCTGAGGCCAAAACACACACCCACACGCAAACATCCACATCCACACCCACCCCCCCCCCACACACACACAGAGACCTAACAGAACGCCCCCCTGTTCAGCTTCTCCTAGGAACGTGCCCTTCACCAGAAGCCAAGAAGCAAAACCAAGAAAATTCTCCCTTTTTCTGCTGGCAGAACCTTGAGCCTTGTCTTGTTGACATATTTGCTCCCGCCTCACCCCTTTCAAATACAAGTAGACAGTTTGGTTCAAGTATTTCACGTGTTTGAAATTCATTTCAATAGCTCTATAGCAATACAAAAGTTAACAGAGTGGGCAAGATGGTGATGACCTTATTTTCCCTCTCTGGTAAAACAACCCCCTCATCAGACCTGATTGAGAAGCAACCCCTGGAGCGGCTCCTGGATCAGCAAGAAACATGACACACGCTGTGAAACCTATGCTGACCTCATTCACTCAACTATCCCCAGGCAGGCCAAGATTTAGCTCACAGACTGCTCGTGGCTCTTTCTCACCTGTTGTCCTTTTGTCTTTTAATATCATCCAGCTGACCTTGCAGGAGCCAGTTTTTCTCTCTTAACTGCTCGGCTTCCAGGCGTAGGTTTTCCATTTCACACAACTGCTCCTAATAACATCAAATCAGGTCTTTTCAGAAAACACCTTATAGTAGGCATTATTTTGCTCCCCAGGCCGTGATGAGACAGGTATTCCTCTTTTAAGCTCCCTCCACACACTGAACACTGCTCTGGGTATCACTGGAGAAAAAGTAGACTATGAGAAGCTCTCAGGGGCTCCGAATGTGATTAATTTTCATGCCCCCATTGTCTTAAACATAGTCTCTTATCAATATCACATAATTTGGACTTCCCTGGCAGTCCAGCGGTTAAGACTCTGCACTTCCACTGCAGGGGGCACGGGTTCGATCCCTGGTTGGGGAACTAGGATCCCATATGCCAGGCGGCACGGCCAAAAAAACCCCCAAACAAACCTTAATTCATTAAAATTCCTTTATGAGAAAAGATGAACAAAAGCATCTACTACTTTGGTAAATGTTCTATTTGATTCTATTTATTAGATTCTAATTTTTAAAAATTGATGTGCCACAGCCTCAAAATACTTAATTGGATTCTGACTTGAAAATCATGAGCATAACCACCCAGAGGAAATAAATACTCGTCTGCAGGGAGTGAACTTTTTGATTTACTTCTGCTTATCTATTGTTTGATTTCTTTTAACCTGATCCAATTTCTTCTAAGTACCAAGATCATGCCACGTTCCTGAGATAGCAGCATACTGAGAGCCGCCCTGAATAAAAAAGCCAGGAATGATCCCCTCTATGAGAAACAAAGCTTAAGAGTGATACTGTCTTCCTACACAGAAGGCTAATTTTGTTCCTAAACAAAAACTCACTGCAGAGCCATGAGGTCACAGACTATCTGCTATGGGGCATCGCATCCTCCCTACACTCCCTTCTGCACCCACACTACACCTACCCAGGCGCTTCTCCACGCACTTCCCACCCCAACACCACCCTAAATATACTCTCCCACACACAAAAACCATACCCCCCAAGTACGGGGCGAAAAACACTAGAAGGAAGTTGAAAGAAATGGCAAACAAGAGAAACACACAAAAGCAAATCTCTCTAACAAAGTCCAACAACAGAAAAATGGGTGAAGGATACAGTTCATAGACACAAAAAACCAAAAGATGCTCAATCTGACTCCTAATAAGAAAAATACAAATTTAAAAATACAATGAGATAACGTGCTTCAGCTATTAAACTGGCAAAAATCTAAAAGTTGGACAGCACTGTCATGAGAGTAGTTAGTGCAGCCTGTATGATATGACACCATAGCATGAAAAACAAATGGGGCAGGGAGACAATGCTTACGCGCCTGGTTATAGGTGCTGCTGAAAAGTTCTCAGAAGATAACTAAGAAACTAGCTACACCTGAAGCCTACAGGGACAGCAAACTAGGCAGCTTGGAGTTAGGGGTGAGAGGAAGACTTTTCTCCATCTACCCTGGAGTTCTGTCCCTTTTGAATTTTGGATCCTCAGTCACCATGAAAGATACTGCTTATTTTGAAACATTAAATTCATTGAAAAAAATTACCCAGTTACCTTTATTCTGAGGATTTCAGCATTTTTGACTTCTCTGTCTTCATTTAGCTTTGTTATAAGGTGTTGCAAAGAAATCTTGGAGGCTCTCCCATCTTCTATCTCTTGTTCTTGCGTTTCCAGGAGTTTCGCCAAATGTGTTTGAAAGTGTGGTGGTGTTTTAGGGCTCTAAAATAAAATCAAATTTCACCCAGATACCTGATTAAGTGGTTATAAAGATTTCATTGTAAATATACTTGCCAAGCACGTAGAAAGTACACAGGCTACATATATAGCTCGCTATTCTAATTCTTGTCCAAGTAAAACAAATAAAACACTGGTACCTTTTTATCAAAAAAAGCAGAAAAGCTGTTAGTGAAAATCTTTTTCTGTAAAGACAAAGCTGGTCTTAGCAATTTCCAACTTCCATCGCTCACAAAATTGCTTATTCCTCCTGAAATGCCCTCTTTCTTATGAGAAGTACCTGGGGATACTTGGCAGCAGAATCCATCACATGCTCTAGCTGCCTCATTTTGAAGTTATATTCATTCTTCTTCTGTTCTACTTCCTCTTTCTTTTGGTTTAGCTGGGAAAATTGAACAGATTATAAGATTACAAGTTAGAAAATAATACACGTACATGGTCCGATTAGAACAGACAATCCTCCCAAGGCATGCAGAAATGGACTTCTTCCATTATTTTTTCAGGGCTTGATTGATAATTTGACATTTCTCTCACAAATTTATTTACACTTTAAAAGAAACTTCTTTTTTAAGTTTCACAAGTAATCAAAGGGTCATTTGAGGAAAGTTACAAAATATATTATAAAACTACACTAGCCAAAAAAGAGGACAAAAGTCAGCTATGGGACTTCCCTCGTGGCGCAGTGGTTAAGAATCCTCCTGCCAATGCAGGGGACACGGGTTCGAGCCCTGGTCCAGGAAGATCCCACGTGCCACGGAGCAACTAAGCCTGTGCACCACAACTACTGAGGTTGTGCTCTAGAGCCTGCAAGCCACAACTATTGAGCCTGCATGCCCTAGAGCCCACGTGCCGCAACTACTCTGCCCATGTGCTTCAACTACTGAAGCCCAAGCGCTTAGAGCCTGTGCTCCGCAACGAAGAGTAGCCCCCACTCGCCGCAACTAGAGAAGCCCATGAGCAGCAACAAAGACCCAACGCAGCCAAAGATAAAAATTAAAATTTAAAAAAAAACAAAGTCAGGCATAACCTTTGCCACAGTGGTTAGAACTTGCTGGCACGTGTCAAGGGCAGAGGGTGGGCAGGAGGACAGCCACCAAGTCTGAACACACAGAAGCAACCAGGTTGTTAAGAGTCGACAGCGCTGCTGCCCCACTACCTACTCGCCCTGCTAGCCCACCTTTCTGAATGCAGAGAATTAGCCGAGGCTGGGAACTCATGAGCTCAACCGCCACACAGTCCTGCTCCCCCAACCCCCAAAGCCCATCCTGAGCGACGATCACCCTGCATCTCACCTCATGCTGGAGCTCCTGGATGAGGGCGTCCTTCCTGGTCAGCTCCTCCTGGGCCGACTGCAGAAGCCCCGAGTGCTTTTTCGAGGCCTCGGTGAGCATGTTCAGCTGCTCAGTGGCGTGAGCCAGGTCCTCACAGAGCATGTCCCTCTGTTAGGGGACAATCCCCACAGGGGAAGACTCTCTTTAATTGTGGTGCTCCAATATCGATTTGAAAATCATTACTATGAATGATTTTTAAAACGTTAAGAAAGTTTTAAGTGAGAATCTTTTTTTTTTTTTGCTTGTATGCTAATCCATTCCAAGACAAACCAAGCAGTTAATACTTAAGTCATGAGGTCCAGAGACAAATACTACAGTAAATTCATATAAGTATCCCAGTTGAGGTCTAACTGCCCTCTGCTCCCCTCTCCCCTCAACCCCAGGTAATCTCTTACAGCTGATCTCTCCTTCCTTGGGAGGACTCCAGGCATGGGTCTCTAGTTTACCTGTTGTCTCACCAATAGATTCTAGTCCATTATACACGGGAAGGTAAACAGTTGTAAAGATGAGTACCCCTCAGCTCATTGGGGAGGGGCTGGCCAGTTCACCAGACTGTGATACAGTGTCATAGGCCATCAGATTTTCAGGGGAGTAGTAGCTTGATGGAAAGTGGCAGAGAGAGTTAGAAGTCCTATAGGTTGCATACTAATTCCTATGTACACAGTGTATGTAATCTCTACCAAATTAGAGCAGAATCTATTCCCCCTAACTTTCCAAATGTGCATGTATATGTGCACAGATATATATAATAGTGTACGTTACATATACATTAAACATACAGTATTATATATGTCATAGATACAATATGTGTACTGCACACATGTACCTGATAGATCACAAACATCTCCACATATACTTACTCTTTTATTGTATCATTTTCATTGAGTGGGCTCTATTTCATCTTATGGATGCACCACCATTTAACCCTTCACTAAATATTTCAGTTGATTTGAATTTTTCACTATTATATGCATCTAATTCTCATATCTAGATTATTGTTGGGTTGTCCAAAAAGCCAACCGCCTCAAGTCAGTCACACCCAACTGTTCCCCTTTATGAGGATGCTCCACAAACATTCACAGGTGCCAGGCTTCCCTCCCTAGCAAAGTCTTATACTATCTTCTCCGGGAAGCTCTTTGGAATTCTCCAGGCATAACTGCTCCTCTCCCTCCCTTTTCTGTGCTCCCAAGTCATTTGTTACATCATAATACATCTACCTCTTAAGCTAGATTGCATGCCTCAAGGTAAGTAACTGTGTTTCAATCATTCTTCCATTCTCAAATGACAAACAGGTACAGGTTGTATGGCAGCTGGGTTCAATAAATATTTGTTGAATTTGTTTCATGGATAGCAAGAAAACTATTTCTAAAGCAGGTTCAGAGCAGTATACACAGTGGGTTACCATCTGTGTGAAAAAACTCAAGGTATATAGGATTAGCCAAAAATACCTCTGGAAGGATATACAAGAGGGAATGTATATTGCTTTATATATTTTGAATTTTGAACCACACGACAGTACTGCTTAATTTTTTAAAAGATACATTTACATCAACAACAAGATAATTAAAACTTATTTTAGCTAAAACACAAGAAGCAATTTTGTGGTTAACCAGCCCTTTCTTTGCTCCCTGCTGCTACCACTGCATCCAAGTAAATGCAGTTTCCACTCTGCTTCCTTTTCAGAAGAGGGTGAGTTACAGGAACTTAGCATGGTGTTAGCACAAATGAATGAAAATAAATCAACTTAACAAAATATAACAATCTTAGTATTATCTATCAATTGCCTAACTACCTTAGGGAAAGTGGCTCAAATTATGACTTACTCCTTTTTAAAAGTCTTCTATTTATTCATTAATAACACACAGAAACATACTGACAAGTAATAAACCAAAAAGGGTGACGATGTGTTAACATCTACCTCTATGTCCTCGGAGAGTATTCTCAGTCTAAGGGATTCTTTCAGATCCAGAATGTCCACTTCCTGTCTCTTAATCAATGCTTTGCTCTCTTCTTTGTCAACCAAAGCAGAATTATATTTGCCCTACAGAAAAGAAAATGATGATACAAGATCTGTCTGCTTTATTATCAGTTTATTTTTAGATTATAATAACTGAAGAATGAGTCTGAGTTCCAAGGTGATGACCAGATCAACACAAATAAATTCAATAACCACTTGTTGAATGAAGGAGTGGAAGAGTTAATGGATGAATGGCAAGAAGAAGTGGAAAAGTCCCACAGGTATCAGTGAAAAACCATCTGGTTTTGTCATCTTTATCAGAAACCAGTGGAGTGCGGCAAGCTCCCTTTGGAGCACAGGAGTGAGGAACATTAACAAAAAACTACCTTGACCCAAGGGACGGAGGAAGCATTCACCACTTATATGCAGGAAGAGTAAGGAGTTACTTTAGGAAATGATAAAGTCCAATAATGGGGAAACAAACTCACTTTCTAAATCACTGATGTCTCTGAACTTAACTAAAATGTGCTATTTTTTTTTTCTTGAAGCAATTAAGGAACACCACATACCCTTAACCATCAGAGGCAACAGCCAGTCTGTTTCTGATCTGATTTGGATCAGCAATTCCCAAATGTGCACAGAGAGCACTGTTCCCAGGTCAGTGAGATCTGAGAAATGCTGCAGCCAACTCTGCCTTCCCGAGATGCACACAGCACACACGTCAGCATATTAAAGGCCCTGCGGGTTCTGCAGATACCGAAGCCTGCTGAGCTTTCACTACTACATATTTTCAAACGTGGGTGACCACAGAACCCTTTTTTCTGTGGGGCATTGGTTAACCACTTGAGTCTGTGAACTGTGCCTCCTGCTCAAATTTCATATCTTCTTGGCGACAGAACTTACATTGATGTCCTTCAGTTCTTGCCTCAGTGTGTCTATGGTTTCTGTTTTCTCAGAGACTGAGGTTCTTAGCTCCTGGATCTGGCTCATGAGGTCAGCTACAACTTCCTGACAAGGACAGAAACAATATCTTCATACCCAATGACAGCAACGAGATCTTTTTTTAATGATAAATCATTTATCTTTCCAAATGACAATAGAAGTCAATTTTATTTTAGCAAAATACCATGTGTCACATTACATTAGTAATATTACCAATTTATATTTTATTGGTTTTCTAATATTTTAGTTAATCATTTGCTTTGGTTTCATGAATGAATAAGAGCTAGACATATAAGGAATGTACACCTAATTTTATGTTCAGACATACATATTAATGTTTATTATTCTAGTTAAAGCCAACACCAGGGATTTGAGAATTTGTATCGTGGCACTCACAATCAATGAGAAAAGGTCGCACTGACGGCATCCTAGTTAAAGGGGGCAGGGATGTGTTTTAGAAACACTGCCATCAAGAGTGACAGAACAGTTTGGGTTGAAGTTATGAGGAAAATTAACTTAAAGACTTCATTCTCTAGCAACCTTGGAAGATGAGCAAGGCCTAAGTGCATACAGAAATGCTAGCTAACCCTGGGAGCAGGAGACTGGAATGTGATGGCAGCGTTTATAAGGAAAATGCAGGGGGCTATAGCCTCAACCTCTACCTACCTTGTCAGCATCTCTAGACTTCTCCAGAGAACTGATTACTTTTTCGGTAGCACACAAACTCTCTTCTAGTTTCTGTACTTTTGCCATCTATGGGGAAAAAAATCAATATTTTTAGAAAAAGAATTAAATCACAAAGTTAAGCACACACATGTATTTTAAAAAGCATAAAAGGAGTTGAAGTCTGCTTTTCATAGTAAACAGTGTATACTAAGGAGTAATATTTGAAAATAAAAAGTTGGGTTAAACGAGAATGATTTTGTGGTCTCTATCAGGAAACCACCAACAAATTATGATTATAGCCATCTGGGAGTTAGAAAAACAAGAGTTGAAAGTAATACAACCAACCAAAAATTCCATCTTTTTATTATAAATTTTCAACATCTGAAAGCTGAAACAGTTTTTATAACAAATCTCTTTGGACATCAGGAATAAAAGTTATAAACCTCAGTGAGAGTATAGCACATTTTTACCTGCTGCTCACACTTGGCCATCTCCTTCTGTTTCTCCTGACGTACAGCTTCAAGAACTTCTAAGATTTCTCTGGAAAAGAAGAACTATCTTTTACTCATGACTCATTCAATGGAAACAGGAACTGAGTCCGTTCGTACAGAAGAGATTCAATGCAATGCAACTGAACTTTATTAGACACATACTTGGTGTTAGGAATTGTATTCCAGTAGGATCAGAAATTTGAACCAGTTTCTTCAACAGTTATTTAACAAAAACCCAGTTTTGTGCCAGGACAGTTTATTTTTCTCCAGAGTACTTAGGACTCTCTAACATAATATATACTATTTACTTATTACCCATCTCTCTGTGCTACAATGTGAACCTCAAAAGGACAGGGCTATTTTGTTCACTGTCTTACCTCTAAATGTCCTGGCATTTACCAGAACAGTGCCTGGCTTGCTGGATATCACTAAGCGTTTGAATGAGCGACTAAATGTTAACTGTCTTTGCCAATCAGATGGAGTCACCAGTATATAGCAGGGACTAGAAGAGAATCTGTCTCATGGTAAGAACTCTACAAGTATCTGCTGAATACACTAATACAAATTCTTCTTATTAGAGTAATAATTCTCCTGTTGGCTGGAACGAAGAGACTGAGAGAGATCACCAAGGAAAAGAATTTGGAGAGAGGAAGAAAGACAATGGTGTTCATAAAAGGGACCAGAAGAAAAAAAGAGCAGAGAAATCAAATAGTAGAGATAGAAATAAATCAGTCCCCACCTTTCAATAATAAATACTGTGATTTATTTACAGAAGGTCCCGAGTTCTGATCACCACCAACTGCTATTCATTTAAAAAGTACTGTAGCTAAGTATTAAATGTTTTGAAAAATTAAGTTTCTCTACATAGCCATTTATACAAAAAAATCTGATATTCCTTTTGGAATGCTTTAAAAAAAAAACTTAACAGGCTATTAGCAATTAAAAAAAAAAGAAAACCCGCAAGATAAAGAATGTGGTAGTAAATG
This sequence comes from Stenella coeruleoalba, assembly GCF_951394435.1. Taxonomy (NCBI): domain Eukaryota; kingdom Metazoa; phylum Chordata; class Mammalia; order Artiodactyla; family Delphinidae; genus Stenella; species Stenella coeruleoalba. Next base: position 57,658,715 of record NC_137156.1, read on the forward strand.
ATATTCTAGTCAACTACGGAAAAGGTAAATAGCACTCACTTAGAACTGTTTTCTTTATCTTCTTCAAATTGTAATAATAATTTGTTATTGCGTTCTTTCTCTGCCTCAAAAAGCTCCATCAAATTCTAAAAGACAATGTTATATTAGATTTTAAGGTGCAGTCAACAAACACATGGAGTACCTTCTACGTGGCAGGCACAACGGGCCAGTACAGAAGTTAGGAGGAGGTCAAACAGTCACACATCCAGAGCAAGTTCATCAATAACCAATATCCTTCTTAACTTACATTCAGATCAGATTTCAGAGTCTCATTTTCTTTTTTGCAGTTTTGGAGGTTTTTTGAAAGTTGGTCAATTTCAAACTTCATTACTTCTTGTAAGTTGTCATAGGAATCCTGTAGGCAGGTTTTGCTCTCAAGAAGCTTTTCATTTTCTAATCTTTAACAGGAAAACATTTTTACAAATGTAAATATAGACATTAAATGTAGTTCTGCTAGTCAGATTTATCTGCAGTTCACTTTATCCCATCTACAGACCATTTCCAACTTACAAAAGGCTTGACTGATGTAAAGCTCCTCACAGACTTCTGTGAAATGGTCATTATGATGTGATGCACGAATATTAGTGTGATGGGGATGGAAAAGACAGGTTGGGCATGTTAGCCTGCAGCCATTTACTTCTTCATTCTTTCTCCCATGATTTCAAACCAGACATGCTTAATTGATTGGCAATTTTGGGTGATGAGACTCATTTAGGGGGTTCCAGACCTAACCCTCATGTAAACTAAAGACTGTCCATTGATTTAATTTTGCTGATAGCTGAACTCTATAGACTCAACACCTATTCTCCCGACTCTAGGAAGGTTTTTCAAGATGGCAAATATGGCTTGGATCTGAGCAAGAGAATAAACTCCTTTAGGACAGAACTATCTTTTAAAGTCACATGATTATTACTTATTGCTTTTTAAGTTTTCACCCTCTTATTCTACTTAGCAACATACTGTGACATGCCCAAACAGAGTTCATCCAAAAACTAGTAAACATGACCTCTGGACCACCCAAAACAGATGTCCCAGCTTGTACACAGAGGCCTATGAGACCTGGATCTATCTGGCTTCACTAACTCCATGCAGAGCAGAAATGGCAAATTATGAAGTAAGATAAATCAGTTGCTAAAGATAGATATACAGACAATACATGGTAGGGAGGGAGAACATATGATTTACGATACAAACTCTATATATAAAGCAGGTAAAATAATTCAAGAAATACACGGCGGTTGGGTGGTTTCACTTAGAGGCCTTAACCTTTGAGAGCCATGACAGTTTAAGCAACCCAGTAAGTGATATACTCAATGTACGTCACGTTGAGTGCAAAAAAAATCACACAAAATTAGTTTACGACAGAGCCAAGATCAGATTTAGTGATTCGGACGTTAAAAACTAATACCAGGTGTAAGAAAAAACAACAGTGCACCTGTGATGACAAATAGCCATTGACCAGCAGTCTTGGTGCTGGGGAAACGGTGCCGGGGAGTGCAGGCTGTGCTGACTTATAGCACAGGCCCCTCTCTAAAGGATGGTTGCCATACAAGAATGTGGGCCCAGTGCTGGTGGCACCAACTTGTCGGATTTTTAAGAGGATGCTGAAATATGGATCTTTATTAGGAAGTTCTCAATTTAAAAAACTTTATGCTAAATTGTTTTCAAAAACCATACTGGGCAGGCCCAACAAAAACATGTCTATGGAGACATGCAGACCTCAAGTTTTCTTCCTCTATTTTTAATTCCTTGTTGCATATTCAAAAAACACTCAAGGCTTACAGGTTTTAGTCTTTGCAATGTCTACAAAAACTAAATTCAAGGTTGTCTATTAGCAGCTTTTCTAGGGTAAGCAGTCACACTCATATCACACTCACAGTATCACAATCAAAATGTCCATTATTAAATTATTGCCATAGACTTGGGAAATAGCATCAAAACCACAAGATGGTTTTAAGTTACGTTTTACAAAAGGTTGAAATTAGTGAGGGAAAAAACCAAACAATTTACATCTTAGATTACTTTGTTTCAAGATTACCAGCACTTGACTAACTAGCCAGCCTCTGGAGTTACTGTGGACAAGGGTGGCAACTACATATTTGGTCTACCTTGTACTGTCCCTTCTAGTAAGAGCACACCTTTCCCGCTGGAGAGGAAACAGACACATCACCTCTGTTGGGCCAACACTTGGCAAGTGACTGATGCAAAAGTAAGCAGATGACTCAAGCAAGAACAATACCAGTTTTCTCTGGGATTGATATATGGCAATGGGGAGAGAGAATTTCTTCACAGGGATTGTTATGCCAGGAGACAGAAGATGGAGCTGTCTGAGGCAATCTGTTCCCCATCACATAGAGCAAGGTCCTCAACAGTAGAAGAGAATAAGGGCAATACACAGAGGAAAGAAGAGCAGAGAGAAAGGGAGGGAGGGAGTCAAAGAGGAAGTGAGGGAGAGAAGCTGGGGGGGATGGGGGGATGCGGATGCACACTGACAATATTGTTTGAGATTCAATCTAGTTTGTCCGTGAAACCAAAATCACCTCTGGGGCTTCCCAATGTCGTGAGCCAATAAACTACCTTTTTTTTTTTTTTTTTTTTAAATGGGGGCACAATGCGGCTTGCAGGATTTTAGTTCCCTGACCAGGGATCAAACCCAGGCCCTCGGCAGTGAAAGCACAGAGTCCTAACCACTGGACAGCCAGGGAATTTCCAATAAATTACCTCTTAGTTTTTTAAACTAGTTTGAGTTGGGTTTATAGCACTTGTACTTCAAGTAGTCCTGGGTTACAGGCCAATCAGGCAACTTGAAACAATAACAGAACAACTCTACCTGACATTATCTAGTTGAAGCTGTACATGCATGTGTCTTTCAGAAAGGCTGTTGAGTTCTTTCTCCTGACTCTCTCTGAATGAAATATATTCCAGTTTCACCGAAGACAGCTCCTTGTCTGCAGAATGAAGAACTACTCGCAGGTCATGTACCTCACTTTTCAAAACTAAAACAAACAAACAAACACATAATAACTCTTAACAGACTTTTCTTTACATGTATGTTTTACAAAGGAGGCAAATAAATTTGATAGGTACCCTTCACACAATCAGCAAAAACAAGTTGAAGAGACCATTTTAAGTGTAAAAATTTTGAACAACTAAATGGGAGGTATCTAGGAGCACTGAGATTTCTATTTTCTTCCTCTCCCTTGCTCATGGTTTTTCGTATATTTCTACCAAAAAAAAAAAGTTAACACCTGTCCCTCACATGTAGGTCATTTGATTTTTCTACATTTCTCCTGCAGAATGTGCATCAAAACTCTTCAAATAAGAAAAAAAGACAAGAGATTTAACGTATTTTAAGTGACCTAATCTTACTTATTGAAAACCCTTGGAGATGCACCAGAACGTTCCAAAATAGGTTAAACACTCTGGTCTTCTAAGGAAACTCCAACTGGAATTAAAATTAGGTTACTTTTTAGATCAAAGAAAAGGAAACGGCTGTCTTTTTTGCCTTAGCTTTATCATAAGCTATTGCAAATACTCTGATGAAAGAAGAAACTGAAAAAATTGGGAATTAAATGATATTCCCACATCTATGAATATATACAAATATATTTTATGCTTTTTTGTCACTAGTAAAACGTTCATCTTATGAATTCAAGACACTTCGTTTTCAAAGCAGTATTAAAACTTTAAGCAAACATTTGTATCATTTGTTTGAGAGCAGTCCTGGAAAAAATGACCCTTTATAATACATTGCTATTACTCATCTGGTCTAATTTAAAACAAACAAACAGAAACAACCAACCAAAAACACAGGGACAACATTTTATCCATATGAGTAAAAAGATACTGAGTTACAGTATTCAGATTAGGAAGCTTCCAGTGTTCAGACTCACAGTCATTCTTGGTCTGAGTGTCTTGAAGCTGCTTTTCAAGGACATTCAACTGAGAGAGATACCCTTGCTGCTGTTTGGTCCAATCAGTTCTTTCCGATGAGAAAAGCTTTGGGAAAGAGATAAATTTACTGGAAAAAAAATACTAGCATGTTAAGACACACTCCAAATCATCACCTTGTTTCTGTTTTTAAAATCTAGTCTTAAATTCAGACTAGGGATGTGTGTCTCATTATAGTAGGTGAAGTAACAAAATAGAGAATACAACTCAAATAAACCTTGACCAAGGCTTCATAAAGTCATTTCCTTCCTGGGATGCTCTTACTTTGAGGATCTGTTTCATGTATTTTCTGAGGCAATGCTCACGGTCTCACCTCCTGCATTTGAGTAGAATGATGTTCCAGTTTGTCAATGTGCTGCTGAAGCTTTAGGTTTTTATGCTCTTCTTCATCCAACTTGACTTGAAGGGCACACATTTGTTCCTGCAACACAAGAACTTCAGTGGTCAAAAATTCTTTTAATGGACATCTTAAACATTCCATAATTTCTTCTGCATTAAAAATACAAAACTCAAAACCTCATATGGACAAAGGTTTCAAAGGCCAGTTTGGAGCCAGAAAACCACTTCAAAAGACTACACTAATGATTTCTCATGTTTCAGAATTATACTTGTGGCCCATCAAAGTGGATAATTTCAAACACAAAGGAAAGAAGTAATAAAAGTTAAAATCATAGATTAAATCGTAGAGCCATCTTGAGACTTCTAAGAAACTTTCTCAGGCCTATATGAAGTGACTTTCACCAGAAAGGCCTCCATACCCGTGGAAGGGCAAAATTTTGGAATTTGGGGTGACGTGGCTCCCTGTAAGTTTTACTAGACAGTACATAAACTTCTTAAAAGAAAAAATAAATCACTGAATTCTGAGATAAACAAACTTCACATGTTATTTCAAATATACCAAAAGCTGTCTAAAATTTGATCACAAGATTCTTTCAACTATTTAATCTTCTTTAGCAGATACAACACTGTGCCGTGTAAACCAGTTCTGGAACTAGAAGCTAGTAGCAAACTGGTCTTTTTACACACGAGAGAACCAAAGCTCAAGGAAAGTGGAAACTGACTTGCTAAATACTGCAAAGCAGATTAAAAGAACAAGAGCAGGCTGATTTCTAACCCAGGGATTTTTACACACTCATCCTTAAAAATATACGATTTTAATACTAAACAGGTACCTGCACCATTCTGTGCTCTTCAGAAATGGCTTCAAAAGCTTGTTCACTAATCTCAGGTGGCAATGGCTCATTTAAGATATCCTTATCCAATCTGCTAGAATTCTGAGTGTGTGCAGAGCCAAAGCTCTCCAGTTCAGGGCTTAATTTTGGTACTGATCGAGACCAAAGTTGATAAGCCTTGGTTGGTGTCGTTATGATCTGCAGCAAAAAATTATTAGGAAAACAACATTAGCACACATGAAAATAGCATATTTATAATTGTGTGAACAGAGAGGATAAAATTAAAATTCTGTTCATCAAGAGAAAAGAAAAGGTATCCTTGGGACTTCCCTGGTGGTCCAGTGGCTAAGACTCCACGCTCCCAATGCATGGGGCCCAGGTTCAATCCCTGGTCAGAGAACTAGATCCCACATGCCACAACTAAGAGTTCACACGCCACAACTAAAGATCCCACATGCTGCAGCTAAGACCTGGAGCAGCCAAATAAGCAAATATTTAAGAAAAAAAAGAAAAGAAAATGTATCCTTGAGAGGCTGCATAGAAATGCCCTTGTGGAAACAAACCTATCAATTCAAAGCAGTCTCAAGCAAAAATTGCTGTAAGATTTTTAAAAATGAAACTTGATAAGTCGACTCTAAACTGTATACAAAAAAAAAAAAGTGCGAGACAAAAAGACAACAAATTAGGAAGTGTATGGTCACTAAAACAATGCATTATTAGCATATGTATAATCAAACAGAACACTGGAAAATAAAAAGTCCAGAATTAGAATAATTTATATGTGGAAAGTTCAAATTAATGAGAAAAACATGGTCTATTTTATTATTTTTAAAAATATCTTTATTGGAGTATAATTGCTTTACAATGGTGTGGTAGTTTCTGCTTTATAACAAAGTGAATCAGCTGTACGTATACATATGTCCCCATATCTCCTCCTCTTGCGTCTCCCTCCCTCCCACCCTCCCTATCCCACCCCTCTAGGTGGTCACAAAGCACCAAGCTGATCTCCCTGTGCTATGCGGCTGCTTCCCACTAGCTATCTATTTTACATTTGGTAGCATATGTAAGTACACGCCACTCTCTCATTTCGTCCCAGCTTACCCTTCCCCCTCCCCGTGTCCTCAAGTCCATTCTCTATGTCTGCGTCTTTATTCCTGTCCTGCCCCTCCCTAGGTTCTTCAGAACCATTTTTTTTTAGATTCCATATATAAAACATGGTCTATTTTTTTAAAAAGGTAAACCTGTATGTCATGCCATTTAAAAATAAAATAGCAGACACATTAAAAATCTCAATGTAAAAAGAAAATTATAAAAGTAGTAAAAGAGGCATCCGTGCCCGAGGCTCTGCGGGTCTGTGGCCGCAGAATGGGGCGGCCGAGTCTGAGGGGCGGGGCGGCTGCTGCCACGGCTGGGAGTCAGGACATGTTCGATGCCATCGTGATGGCGGATGAGAGGTTTCACAGGGAAGGGTATCAGGAAGGCTATGAATAAGGAAGTAGTTTGGGTATGACTGAAGGAAGACAGTATAACACGTTACACGGAGCTAAAATCAGATCTGAGATCAAGTGCTACCAAGGTTTTGCTTTTGCTTGGAGATGTCTCCTGCACGGTTCCGCCATTGAGAAAGACAGCAAAAAGATGAAGGTCTTAGAATCGTTGATTGGAATGATTCAGAAACTCCCTTATGATGACCCTACTTATGATAAACTTCACGAAGACTTAGACAAAATTAGAGGGAAATTTAAGCAGCCTTGTTCATTACTAAACGTTCAGCCTGACTTTAAAATTAGTGCAGAAAGTTCTGGACTTTCATTTTGAGGATGACAGAGTAACAAAGACAAAACATCAAGGAACAGATGTTTGTATGTTAAGTGTTTAAAAATGTGATTAAAGGCAAAACAATGATGAGGGATTCAGTGTTGCAGGGAGAGTTCCAGCTTGGCCGGTGCCTTCCCCTGAGGTCTGCCTGCATCGCCTCAGTGCCCCCCACGGGGCCCCTCCACACAAGCCCGTCCTTTGTTGGGCCCTGTCTGCTCTGCAGTCTGAACATGGCCCTGGCAGAGCCCTCGCGGGGCTGCTCTTCTCTGGTCCAGGGTCCAGGCCGCTGGCTCACGGGTTCTCGCCACCTGGCAGGCCTGGCTGGATCTAGATTCCGGTTGGCTCTGGATAGGATAAACCTCCCCTTTACCCCCCAGGCTTTGGTCAGCGCTCAGAGGGACAGTTTTAAAGAAAGTGAGAGCCACAGGGTTGACACGAAGCAGGTTAATGGGAAGGAGTGATGGGTACTGTGACATTTATTTACCCTTGAGATGTGCCAGTGCTGTGATCTGCTTCTCCTGTTTTATTTAGTCCCTTCAGGAGCCCATGAGGTGGGCATTATTCCCATTTTATAGATGAGGAAACCAAGGCCCAACAGACTGCCTGGTCCAAGGGCAGCGGGCGGTAAAGCTGGGACTCCAACCCCGGCACCCGGCTCTCTCCCCCGTCTCCTGGTGCCTGCTCTGGACCATGCGGTCGCACCCACAGGCTCAGGGTCCTTGCCCGCAGGTCCCCGCTGTGCCCTGGGGAGCCCTGGGGCATCCCCTGTGGCCATGGACATGGGTGTCTGGCTGAGAGAGGAGAGGCCAGCCCTGTCCTCAGGGAGCCAGGACATGCTCTTCCTGTGTCCCCTGGTGGGTGGGGCTCTGCAGCATCAAAAATGGTCACCGTTCTATGTGCAGAAACTTTGGAGCCTTACTGCAGCCTTCCTTTTATTGTGAGTTCTTCTGTCTTCTGCCCAGACTTAAAAGGCATCGTCTGTATGTGGTGAGGTCCAGGCAGGCCAGTCCCCCCCTGAGATGCATGGCTCCCGGGCATTTCTCTGCACATGACGGCCCATGTCCAGGCCCCTCGGGCACCCCGGCCTGAGGCCTCTCCCCACCCGCTCTGGCCCAGGGAGCAGATCTGGAAGCCATGAGTGAGATTAGCACAGGGGTAGCTGTGAATCCGCTCCAGATTTTAAAATCATTCCAGAGCATCTGGGTAAACTGTGCTCCCCTGGAAGCTGCTGTGGGGCAGGGGGTCCCTGCGGGGCCTGGGACGCTGGCCCTCACCGTGTGCCAAGGAGGGAGAAACAGCTTCTAGATGTTGGAAGACAAGACTCCGGCTTTATCCTGCTCAGCTGTCTTACATGTGTCTCGCTGTTTGTTCCTGGCCTGCAGCCCCACCTCAGTTCTGCAGAGGCCGGGGCTGGGTGCACGGCCTCAGATGTGCCGTAGTCACAGACACCAGCAGCGCTTATCTCTGGCTGGTGGAATGGAGGGGCTTTTGTTGTTGTTTTCCTGGGTGGATTTTTGTGTTTCCTAAACTATCTGTTTGCATAATGTATTATTTTTATAATTAGAGAAAAAAATAAACAGCGTATTTTAAAGCAAAAAAATAAAATAAAATAAAAGTAGTAAAAGAAAGTAGAATATACTGATGCTCTTGAGATTGTCTAGGCCTTTAAAAACGTATTTAAAAAGTCACAAAGGGGGAATTCCCTGGCAGGCCAGTGGTCAGGACTTGGCACTTTCACTGCTGGGGCCCGGGTTCAATCTCTGGTCAGGGAACTAAGATCCAGCAAGCCACTCGGCACGGCCAAAAAAAGAAAGTCGCAAAGATAAAAGATCAATAAACCTGGCTATATCAAAAATTTAAAACTTCTGTATAACAAAAGTATCACATACAAAGATGAAAGACAAGGAACATGATGGCAGAATATACTGGCAGTATACATAACAAACAAAAGATTAACACAGAAAACGCCTACAAATCACAAGATAAATAACTAGGAGGAAAGTAGGCACTTTTTCATAGGTCAAACATCTTTTCCTGTGTTCCAACCAATGGCAATGAACATAGGAAAAGATGTGGTCTGACCTCACTAGAAATGAGGGAAAGTGGAATTAAAACCATTTTCACCCATCAGACTGTCGAACAATGCCAGTTCTGGGGCCAGTGCAGTGGAAGGAGTGCTCCCAGGCTTCCTGGGAAGGAATGTGGTGCAGCCACTTGGAGGGCACTTCAGCAGGATGCTGAAACGTCCTAAAACTACCACTTCTCCTTCATAAAACCCGCCCCGGAGAATGCTTGTACTGGAAACCACCTAAATAAGCCACGGAATTATTCCAAAGCACAGAAGCCTGGGTTTAAAATGAGGTAGAGTTCTAAGTACTAGTTCATGTGGAAAGACCCAAGGCATATTCCTGAGTTAACAAAAGCCCATTGCAGAATAACATATGTAGGATGATTCCATTTAGTTTTAAAAACAAAGTACGACAAAAGAAAAAAAAAAAACTCTATGAAATAACTCCACATATCTTCTCAGACTATGTATATTTCCTGTACAAAATTGTTAAGAAAAAGGATTCCCAAATTGATGATAAATAACCCCTGGGGATGGGGATGGGGGATGAAGGACCAGATTAGACCCAGATTGGCAGTGGTACTCAAAAGGAACTTTAACCAAAACTTGTATACATATGTATACTTCCTTTAAACAAGGATAATGTATCCATAAAGTTCTCACATAATTAAAAATGAACGACAACAACAAGACCTGAATTGCTATGCTACTCTTGGCAAACCTTTTAATCCCCTTCATCCTGTTTGCTCAGCTATAAAAAGAAGTAGACTAGAATGTTACAGTGCTTCAAGCTCTATAATTCTATTGCTAAGGGGCTACAAACTCAAATTATGAAACATTTGGTGATATTCTGCAAGTATTTTAAAATAATTTCCTGCACAGATTTTAAAGGCTGCCTTTTTAAAAGAGCAATCTTAAAAATTCTCCCTTTATAAGAAAAAATAGTATTTTTCTTGTATTTACTTGAAAATAGTATTTTCAAGTTAAATAATAGTATTTAACTTGATATATATCAAGTTAAATCATGATATATCCATACAGTATATTCTTGTGCAGCTGCCAAAACAAAACAAAAAAGAAACAAAACAAAAAGGAGAGAGGGACTTCCCTGGTGGTGCAGTGGTTAAGAATCTGGCTGCCAATGCAGGGGACACGGGTTCAAGCCCTGGTCCGGGAAGATTCCATATGCCGTGGAGCAACTAAGTCTGTGTGTCAGAACTACTGAGCCTGCGTGCTGCAACTACTGAAGGCCACGCACCTAGAGCCCATGCTCCACAACAAGAGAAGCCACCACAATGAGAAGCCCGCGCACTGCAACGAAGAGTAGCCCCCGCTCACTGCAACTAGAGAAAGCCTGTGCGCAGCAACAAAGACCCAACGTAGCCAAAAAATAAATAAATGAGAATAAAGTTTGTTTTTCTCCCTTTAGATATGGGACAAACTCTAAAATATCATTATGTTTAAACAAAAAATTGAGGTGTAGAATGATGTGTATGTGTATGCTACTGTTTGTGAAAAATAAAAAAAATATATGAAAAAGAAAGAAAAAACAAAAAAACTTCGTGACATTGTCTGCCTCCAAGGAGGGTCTTGGTTGGCTGAAAGGACAGCAGACAGAATGAGACTTGTCACTTTGTACCTTTAAAAATTCCAGTCATGGGACTTCCCTGGTGGTGCAGCGGTTAAGACTCTACGCTCCCAATGCAGGGGGCCTGGGTTCGATCCCTGGCCAGGGAATTAGATCCCACATCCATGCCGCAACTAAAACTTTGCATGTCACAATTAAGGAGCCCAGGTACTGCATCTAAGGAGCCAGCAAGCCGCAACTAAGGAGCTTGCCTGCTGCAACTAAGACCCAGTGCAACCAAATAAATAATATGAAAGAAAAAAATTCCGGGCTTCCCTGGTGGCACAGTGGTTGAGAGTCTGCCTGCCGATGCAAGGGACACGGGTTCATGCTCCGGTCCGGGAAGATCCCACATGCTGTGGAACAGCTAGGCCCGTGAGCCATGGCTTCTGAGCCTGTGCGTCCAGAGCCTGTGCTCCGCAACGGGAGAGGCCACAATAGTGAGAGGCCCGCGTACCGCAAAGAAAAAAAAAAAAATTCCAGTCATGTGATTACCTATTCAAACAAATAAAATTACTTTGAAAAGCAGTATCCTATTAAGTGATACAAAAAGCATCACTGATAAAGATAACCATTAGAGATAAACACCTATTATTTTTAAGATGTATAAGGAAAGGGTTTTTTTAAGCCTTCAGAGAATTTGGTCCAAAAGTTAAAATAACCAGGATGAGCAGCATCAGCTTCTTAACCTTTGCCTTCCTTATGTATTCCCCTTCCCTCTCCTCATTCTCAGATGCTCACAGTTTTCTTCTTTCATGAGGGCTATGGTTATTTAGGGGAACCATCCCTTCTATTATCCCCCATGTTACCCTTGATCCTTTAGTGGTCTTTATCTTTAGGATTTCTATTCTTCCACTGCAAGCTTTGAGCACACAACACATTATAGCAACACTTGCCATATACTGAGAGCCATCAGGTGCCAGTTATTATCTCATTTAATGCTCGAAAAACCTTGTTATTAAGTTGGCCTCGTCTCCAATTCAAAGGCAATAAATGAGGCTCAGAAGTTAGGAAACCCTGCCTAAGGTTACTGACAGATTAGAATTTGAACCCAGGTCTGATTCCAAATGCTGTAATCTTCCCTACACGACCCTGCCACTGGGGGTATACATCAGAACCCTAGGACTAGTATTACCCTGGGGTTAACTGTTGGCAAGGGATTCTATCTGTACCTGGAGATAATCTGTGCAGACTCTCCATTATTAACAAAATGAGACACCACTGACTTAAGGTTGAAGTATTGCTTCAGATTACCTACCTTAAGTGTTTCAGCATGAATTTTATTCAGCTGAGAAACTTCTTGCCGCTTGCAGGCTTTTGTTGCTTCCAAAAGGTTTTCAAGATTAAGGTTCGCTTTTTGCAAAGACTGAAGCTCTGATTCTAATTCCAGCTGCCTTTTCCTAATACATATTATAATATTGAGTGTTTCAGGTAATAAGTAATGTCATACATTTGTAGAGTACTTTACAGTTTATATTCTCACAAAACTTTATAGTTATCTCTTTAAATCAGAGATATTTTCAGATTATTACTGGGATTTTCCAATTGGGTAAAATACAGCTCAGAGATTGATGACTGTTTAAGGTATTCAACTAGCAAATGGTAGCACTCCAATTCAAAAGCCCAAACAATCCACAGTGATCCATATGTAATATGTTATTTTTAAAACAAACATTTCTATATATTTTAGAATAGGATTAATCTTAGTTATAATATGAATGTGGTTTATCTTTGTTTTCTTTTACAAAGAATATCAAGTGAGAATATTAACAGGAAAAATTTAATAAAAAATAAATAACTGCATAGAACTTGAATGTCAAAAAAAAAGAATATTAACAAACCTGTAATTTCTAAAAATCCTGATCTAATTCATAACAGTGGTGATTTAAATTTGCTGGCCAGATAAAGAATTTACAAGTAACTTTAACAGATACTCATCTCAATAGGTATATCCCTTAAAACATCTGTATCATCTAGTTCATTGAATATATTATTAAAGACTAGAAGTTTATGTCAACTGTACCTCAATTTTAAAAAATGAGTAAAGAAAAAGAGCTAGATGCAAGCCCTTTTCCTTCATGTCAAAACAAGTTAGCTGCTATATTAGAATATTTAAGGTAAATGCTCAATTAAATCATCAATGCTAAACACCAAAACAAACCAACACTAAAAGATCAGAAATAGTAAGCATGAATGTGTATTTATACTTTACCTAGTTAGTTCTTTGAATTCTTCATATTCTTGCTTTGAATTATTCAGCTCTGTCTGAACTTGCAGGAGTTGTGCTTTTAACTTCTCAGTGTTTGCTAACGAACATGGCTCTTTCGGAGCTTTAGGAGAGAATCTTTGCTGACCTGATAATAAGGAAACAACCTGGTCTTTGAAAGAGAAAAATAACAGAATACATATTCTAAGTTCTTTGCCAGGTATCAATTTTGAAGCACAAGGAGGAAAAAAGAGAAATCACTGGAAAGTGGACCCTAAAATACAAGAGCCTGTAACTCAAGAGGAGACGTAAGACACAACCCAGTGCATCAAAGAGTATCAGAAGTTGTTTCTGAGAAGCTGTGAAGCCACAGGATGATGGGGCATATTTAAGCCAACACCTTTTCCATTAAGTGAAAAGAGCAAACAATGACTGAAGTATAACACCCACACTGCTGGACAGAGAAACATCACCAATTGAGTCTTGCAGGAATTAGTGCCAACGGTCAATGAATTTTTAGCAAAAGAAACAAATAGCAATGGCAGCCAACTGAAAGAACTTGGTATCATCTACCAGGTAGAATATATTAATTTTCAGGGATTGCTTAAAAGGCTGATTTTGTTGAAAAGAGTGCCACTGAGTTTCAGTATGGGAAATAACATGTAAAAATGTTTAGAGAGGGACTTCCCTGGTGGTCCAGTGGTAAAGAATCAGCTTTCCAATGCAGGGGACGTGGGCTCGATCCCTGTCCAGGCAACTAAGATCTCACATGCCGTGGAGCAACTAAGCCCATGCACCACAACTATTGAGCTCGTGCACCTCAATGAGAGCCCGCCTGCCGCAAACTACAGAGAAGCCCACGTGCTCTGGAGCCCACGTGCCACAACTACAGGACCCATGAGCCCTGGAGTCTGTGCACCACAACTAGAGAGAGAAAACCTGCATGCCACAACTAGAGAGAAGACCATGTGCCACAGCTAGACAGAAACCCGAGCAGACTGCACACTGTAATGAAAAGATTCTGCAATGCTTCAACAGAGATGCCTCAACAAAGAACCCATGTGCCGCAAGTAAGACCCGACGCAGCCAAAAAAAAATAAGGAAAATAAATTAATAAAATAAATGTTTAAAAAAAAAAAGAAAGATTGAAGTAAATACCCAAACTGCTTATTAAAAAAGAAATTGTTTAGAGAATGATGTATGTTTAGAAGATGGTGAGGTCCAGAAATTACCATTAGTATCTTTCAAAGATAGTAAGTTAAGGTACTACTGAGGGCAAAATGGCCAACAAAATACAGAGCATTGTAGGAAAAAATAGTTAATATAGAAAACCTGATTTTAACTTTGCATCTAAAATTGTGGTCTCTCTACAACTCATATTCTGTGAATTTTATTCTTTTGTTAATTCATAACAGAATGGAAGAAGGCTTGGAAAAGGAAATTTAAAAAGTATTTTTTTCCTTTATCATTGCAGTATAAAAAGATTAGAACGATCTCAATTTCAACCTAAAGAGAAACAAAGGCTGAAACAGAGTGTGATAAAAGACCATGAAGATATTCACTCTAAGAATGGAGCAAACATAGACTTTGTTACCAAATCCCAGAGCATTAACACCAATAGCTGCCACGCGTGTAAATCACATCAGTAACTAAACCACTTTTCAGAGAGTAACAGTAAACTTACAGAACTAATGTGGAGCAGAACATACACTGGCAAGCATGACCCGCAACCATGACATCAGGACCAATCACTGTGCTGGCTGGACCGTGAGTCTGATCACTCTGACATCTCTCACACTGTACAGATGTTCGTCAGGTGAATAAATATCTCAACTCTACACTCATTCATGTTGTCATTAGTTAAGTACTTTTCATTTCAAATACTTAAAATAGGAAAACTCCATTTAATAAAAGTGTAAAGTAATATCTGAATCAATCTTTTATCTGTAAGACAGAGATATTCTGAGTATTCCTTTGCTAATGGGTATCTATTAGCCTTCATAAAGAATAAGTATGTATATAAGAAGTTTGTACACCAGGTCTAGAGGCTAAAATGAAAACCCTCAATGCAAGGCAATATTGATGCCCTTTTAAACAGTCCCCTCGCCCCTAGAAGGCATGTTTACAACTATCACGTCTTACTTTTGTCATTTTTCTCTGTGCCAGATACTTCAAAGAAAGCTTTTTCCAGGATTGCGATGGTCTGGGCATCCATTTCGTGGGCTCTTTTCACAGGCTGTGACAATCTCAGTCTTCTGTTCTCCTCCCTGAGGGAATGATTTTCCATAGCATATTTTGCAACTCTGGGGTGGTGCTCTACCTGTCACATGGAAGAATTAGAGACCTACGTATTTACAAACATGACCTTAGTGAACAAGTCTTTCTGAAAGCCAACAGCAAACACTGTGGATGCCGCAGGCACTGCGGGGGTGGGGAGCACTTCAGCTTTTACCATCAGACTGAATATGTGCATATCCTACAACTCTGAACTCTACATTCGGGTCTGGAAACTCGAAACTTCCCCGTCTACCCCTGAAACGTTCACCCAGGCACCTGCGGTGATAAGCACAGGGTGCACATTGTGGCAGGCTCTTCCTGCAAAGTAGACGGCTTGAATTAACACACTGAAAAGAATTAGGAAACTCTCTACTGACCAGGGTGGAATGCCCCCCAAAGACACATTAAATGAAAAGGGCAAGGTACAGAAAAGTGTGTATGCTGTCTTCTGTGCACAAAAGGGATAAAAGTAAAAACATCTATCAATATTAGTTGGAAAATGCAGAAAAACTCTCAAAAGATATCCCCTCTGGTGAGAGATTATCCTGTTTTTTAATTACGTGCCTGTGTCAACTATCCAGATTCTCAGGGAAAAGGAAAAACAACAACACTTCAAAGGGCTCAGCTGTGAAGAGACTACTGGCTCCGATAACCCCAGGTGCCCACTGGGAGGAAGTGTGCTTGGCCTGCTGGGGCTAACTGCCAGGGCAGTGACACCACCACCACATCCTCCCTTCTCCCTTCAGGTTTTACTAGTTTAGAAAAGTGTGTGTGTGGGGGGGGGGAACATTATGCAATCATACTGTCAGTTGAATTCATTTAAAACACTTTCTCGGGCGGGCTTCCCTGGTGGCGCAGTGGTTGAGAGTTCGCCTGCCGATGCAGGGGACACGGGTTCACGCACCGGTCTGGGCCGCGGAGCGGCTGGGCCCGTGAGCCATGGCCGCTGAGCCTGCGCGTCCGGAGCCTGTGCTCCGCAACGGGAGAGGCCACAACAGTGAGAGGCCCGCGTACCACAAAAAAAAAAAAAAAAACCACTTTCTCGGGCTTCCCTGGTGGCACAGTGGTTGAGAGTCCGCCTACCGGTGCAGGGGACGCGGGTTCGTGCCCCAGTCCGAGAAGATCCCACATGCCGCGGCACGGCTGGGCCCGTGAGCCATGGCCGCTGAGGCTGCGCGTCCGGAGCCTGTGCTCCACAGCGGGAGAGGCCACAGCAGTGAGAGGCAGCAGTGAGAGGCCCGCGTACCGCAAGAAAACAAAACAAAACAAAACAAAAAACACTTTCTCTTGTATTAAACTACAAAAATTTACTGACCAACTTGGTGACTGATTCATACTTGCCTTGAACTTCTTTTAGTTTTACAGTTACTGCGAATGTCATGTACTCACTTGTTCTCGCAGAGTTTGAATCTCATCCCTCAATTCCGACAGCAAAAGATCCTGCTCCTCGGGCAGAAAACTTCCCCGGGATTCCTTGTGGAGCTTCTCCAGGCGCATTATTTGATCCTCTCGGAATTTCACGATCATTTTATTAGATTGAATAAATTTTTCTTTTTTGAGGGTGAGGTCTTCCAATTGGCTAACTTTTTCTACCAAAGACTTAAGAAATTCATAATTTGGTTAAACATAAAAAATAACTGGGCTTCCCTAAATTTTCACAAAACAAGCAATAAACACTAACTTCACATTTAATCTCAAAGGCAAAATTAGGTTTTTCAGTCTTCATTGTATTTACTTGTGCCATTTATTTCACTCGGAAAAGCTCCTCATAGTGAAAGCCTAAAATATCTTGAATCCCCTTTTACTAATTCAGTTTCCTACCTTCTTTTCCTGTTCAGATTTCTTAAAAAATAACATTGCCTCTCGGAAATACTTCATGTAGTCAGTCTCGTCTTTGCCTGTAACGGGTCCAGTAAGAAAGAAAAGGAAAGAGGAAAAATGTTTTATCTCCCAAATTTTAAGAACAAGAAATGAGCTAAAATAGCCTTTGACTGACTGCTCTCAATTCGTCTTAAAGAATCAGATTCTCATCACCAGATCATGAATTTCAAATTAACCCAGTCTACAAATTACCTATTCTTTGAAGAAAAGTAAGTCTCTCATATCCAATTTAGTAAACATAAAAAGATTACATATGACAGAGTCTTGGAAGTGGATCTAAATGAAATTTACTAGTATCTCTTTTTAGCACTTATTAGGGATAAATTATTCAAAATTATTTCTACTCCCCCTTCCCACATCTCACAGAAATCAGTACCTGTGGTAACTGTGTCTGGTTACAAAGTACCATGTTCCTATGTAGGTGAAATAAACAGGAACAGACACTTGTGGGAAATCTGGGTAGCCTTACTGCGTTGTGCCTGTCACTGGAGGGCTCTCATACTAATACCCACACCTGGATTTCCTCAGGTTAGAGGACACCGCGCTCGTCGTACCTCCGCTCCGAAAGCTTTCTGGTAGTATCTGCCCTGCAGTAAGCTGGGCCAGCTGCTCTTTGAGCCTCTTCACTTCAGCTTGGAGCTGGGTCACATTTCCTTGCGTGTCTTCATTTACCACTGCCTGTTCAAGAATTTTTTTAAAAAGCATTAAAAGAATGCTGAGTCATACAGTCTCGTGTTTATATTTGTTTGTATGATTTGGACTGACGAAGACCAAACAAAACTGCACTTGCATCTCACAAACAGTCCAAAGGCCTCCAAAATCAGTGTGCCGCAGTGCGGAGGGAGCTTCCTTCCCCTCTGCCTTCACACCAAGAGCAGGGGACTCTTTCCCCTCCCCTCCCCAAGCCCCCACTTAGGTCTCTGCTCTGTTGACTAGCCCTGGGCCCTGCTGGGCTGGGTCACCTCTGGGATCAACTTATATTCATCTAACACTGGCTTCTTCCTGAGATAACCCCACCCCATGAAGAGCAAATACCTCCATGAGTGTCACCTCCCCCTGTCTTCACTCCCTAAAGAGGTGTAAGGAACTGCAGAGATGACCTGAGCTCCACTGGCTTGGAAGAAACCACCGTCTCCAGAAAAATCCAACCCTGTATTTCCTAACAGTCTCCTGGAAGGGACAGTTGGTTTGACAACTCCATTTCTGTTTTATTATCAAACTAAAGGCTGTTTTAAAGAAATGTCTTATTTGAGATGACTTCTAAGAAGTTCATAAAGTCTCACAAAACCTAGAGGGTGATAACAAGAGTCAAGAGCTGAGAACCAACCAAATCAAACACCCAATACTCCAGAGTGAGGGAGAAACCTCTGACAGCCCCAAGGTCCCCATGTTCCTGTCTGTAGCTGGGTCTGCCCACTGGGAAGGACTGTTCACCCTTAAACAAATTCCAGACATCCGAGCCACTTTCCCTTGGTAGGCTGCAGCAGAGGACTCACCATTGGCAGGGACTAGTATAAGGCTCCTGGTTTTGTTATTTCATGTGTTAAGAAGCCATTTCTAGTTATTTTTGATTCTTATGGACAGCCTCATTAAAAGGCATTCCTATACACTGTGACATCACTGTCACATCGGTGACATAATTCTAATTATCCCTGCAGTTCTCCACTCTCCAAAATCTTCTAGTAAGTCCCAAGAGATAGGGTCAGGAAGCTCTAATGATTTTCCTCCTCATATTACAAATATCCCACAGGGGGTTCATACTCCAATAAAATGAATGAATAACCAGACCTATACTCTTCTGCCTTACCCAAGGGAAGAGGCAACATGGACCTCTTTGCTTTTACCATGATAAGATCACCAGGGAGTCTATTTTGGGAGGTAACAATGACCACTTTCTCCTTTGAAAGAGAGAGGAAATTAATTTGCCAATTTATGCCCTTTGATTCTTTTGTCTAGAACCAAAGGGCCCTCCAACCTCTCCAAAGCAAGTGGGGAACTCCTTGGTCTTCTGACAGTCCGCACCAGGGGTTGGCGAAGTGCTGCTTGAACACAGCCATGCCCATATGTTTACATATCATCTACAGCTGCTTTCTCACTACAAAGGCAGAGCTGAGTGGTTGGGACAGAGACCATACGGTCCAAGAAGCCGAAATTATTTACCTCTTGGGCCCTTTACAGGAAGTTTTCTGACCACTGGTGTACACAAGTATCAAGGAAACTTCTTGTATATAAAGAAAAATGAGGAATCCTTAGAGTTACAGACAACTTGAAAGACAAAGTTGGTCAACAGCATCAAATTACGTTCATAGCGGATCCTCCTGCTCCCAGCACCCAGCTCCGATAGCGTGGTTTAGGTAAATAAATTTAGTCTCCAGCCCAATTACAAAAGAAAAACTTTGCCTTCCCTTCAGAGAAAACTAGCCAAACAATAATGACCACAAGACCTATTCTAGTCTCAAATTACATGAGCGATACAGAAGGCTCGGAAAGATAAAATAGAAACGCTGCCTAGAGTTAGGCTTTCGCAACAGAGAAATACAATAACTAAAAGCTAATGTTAATATGAGGGCAATCACAAAAGTGAGATACTGCAAGCTTAAATAGTCTTC
Source organism: Stenella coeruleoalba (assembly GCF_951394435.1). Classification (NCBI taxonomy): domain Eukaryota; kingdom Metazoa; phylum Chordata; class Mammalia; order Artiodactyla; family Delphinidae; genus Stenella; species Stenella coeruleoalba. The sequence continues at coordinate 57,678,363 of NC_137156.1, forward strand.
TAATTTACTTAAGCATACTCAGTATTTTACCTTATTTTTAATCAGCTTGGCTCTTTGGGCAAAATTAAGCGTTGATAGGGTTTCCCCAAAACACCTAGATCCAGGATGAACGTTTGCAATTATGGCTGTTTTGGCATTACCTCCAAGGGAATCCTGTTTAATGATATGAATGGTACAAATTTTCAGGGGAGAAACCACAAGATGTTTTTTAAGCAAAGAAAATGTATACTGTTAGCACCAAGGCTGAGAGATTATCCGACTACCAACCATAGCGAGCATAACCAAAACAGGGCCCAGGAACCCAATGATCTACTTTACCCGGAGTAAGAAGGTAAGTTTGGAGTCTCTGTAGCAAACGTGTCTCTGTTTTCCATTACCCACATCGACAAGCGCAGTAATCACCTGCCCCAGGCAGCTCAACGATCGGTTTATGTTACCTGCTTCCTAGGGCGTTTGGGAAAAAGAACAAAAAATTGAGGTGCACTGGTGTCTTTTTAGTATTTTGAATTAAAATATACCTAGCAGGGTGGCAATTTTGAATGGAAAGGCAAGACAGGGACAATATTAGTTAAGGTAACTAACTTCTCAGCAAAAAGATGTCCTCAACTGTCCACTAACCTTTTCCTATTCAAAGCACACACTGCAATTTTAGTACTATTCAAATACAAACACAAAAATCACGTGAAGGAAAAAAATATCAATGTCACCTCATAATTGTAATAGTTTTAAACTGACCTACAGGTAGGGATAAAATCTAGAAGAGAACAGAGGAAAAAAAGTTGCAGTGCATTAATAGGCATATTTTTCAATCCTTTTATGTTAAAATGTTTGCTACGTTATAAGGGTATGGAAACTAATAACCCACTCCCATGTCCCACAAAGCCACCAATGAACATATTACAAGAGAACATTCAGTCTAATTCTACAACGTAATGTATAATAAAACCCCTTTAAAAGACTGGTTTCAGGAGAAAAGAAAAATGTTTGGGTTAAACGTGTTACACTGGATTTTTACCGTAGGGAGCATATTTCGGTAACTGGGTCTGCAGAAGTGGGAGAATAGAAAAAAAGAGAGGAGGAATAGAAATTATTAAGCAAGATGTGATGAGTTCGGAGTTGCCACTATCTGTTACCATTCAGAAAGGTGGTTTAGGGTCACAGTTGACAGCCCTGTCTGTGGAGCTGGATTACCATTTGAATCTCAGCGACTCTTAGCCATGTACCCCTGGAAAATTTCCTCCAGTTTCTTCAAAATAGAAAGGATAATAGGATCACTTCCCAGAGTTGTTGGGACGGTTAAATAGCTAATATATGTAAAGCATTTAGAATGGGTCCAGCATATGTCCTATTTTGAACTTATGCTATTTTTCTTTGCTTCATGTCCCCATAGAAACACGAATGTGAGACAGACTGAAACTGCCTGAGAGCTCAAGCGGCTCAAACCCTCACTTTTAAGGCAAACAAGACCCTCTCCTCTACCATTTCTGACTCTTCTCCCCCCCTCGCCCTTATATATTCTAAACTGTAGAATCCACACACATTTTATTTATTTATTTATTTTGTCCGCAGGGCATGTGGGATCTTAGTTCCCTGACCAAGGATTGAACCTGTGTCCCTTGCATTGGAAGAGCGAAATCCTAACCACTGGACCGCCACACACATTTTATTGACAGTACATATTACCATACATATACATATACACATTAGCAATACATATTAGCAAGAACTTCTGGTAATACCTTAGCCTAGAACGAGGTCCTTAACCCTTAACTCAAGAACTACTTTGCCATGCTTCCCCCAAGCAGGCCATGTCACACCCTTCTTCCCCTGACCCCTGCTACCACTCATATCACCCCTTTTGGCACGAATTCAAATACTCTTGCTACTGACACTTGTCACATCCCATGTATGTTTACTGTCCCTACCCCACAACAAAAATTTCTTAACCCTTTGTAGCCCTCAAAACACTTAGCTTGGTATTGACTTCTAGTAATAATTCAGTCAAGAATTGAAGACCATAATTCCATTCTTACCTTCAATCTCATCCCTTCTGCATGCGTATCTTTTTGCCTTTCAGATCCTGCTAAATCCACCAGATTGAGAAGGGAGGTCCGTATGTTCACAGTTTCATGGCTTTTCTCCATCGACTCTATTGTAATTGTAAAGACTGCATGAGACCTAGAGGATTCTCTATTCATTGATGTTGATGCCACACGTCTGTTTCTCCACCCTCCAGACAACACCTAGGCAAAAGGAAAATACGTTATCACGACTTCCAAGTGGTCACAACTGCCACGAACATCAGTAGGAAATTTGCAAAGAGTGGTGAGAGACTATCTAATGAGGAATACACTCAAATTATTTTCCTTTCCCTTTCCTTTTTTGATTCTTCTCCATGTCATGAAAGAAAACAAGCAGGAAATCAGAAGGCATAGGATCTAGAATGGGTTTTGCCATTTCTCTATTTGTATTAACTCAATGCAAATTGCAAAATCTCTCTGAACCCTCTTCTTTACCGAGACTATGAGAAAGCTAGATAAAATAAGTGTTAAAATTACCTTCAAGCCCAAAGTTTTATTAGCTCTTTTGGTCTACAAAGTATTTGTTTTCCCTCCCTATTCCCTGTGGCAAGCAGATACATGAAGGTTCAGACTGCAGACTCTAGAATAGGATGAACATGAGTTCAACTCTTGGCTCCACTATCTACCAGCTGTGTGGTCTGGGGGCCAGCTGACCTTTTCAAGGCTCAGTCCCATATTTGTATAATGGGAATATGGGTACCTACCTCACAGGGCAGAACATCTCAAACTGTAATATGAATGCTAATCAGCTAGGATCTGGTTAAATTTCAGATTCTGACTCAGCAGACGTGAGGTAGAGACTGAGATCCTGCATTTCTAACAACCTCCTATGTGACACCCATAGTCTGAGAACTACATTCTTGAGTGGCATGGTCATAATATGTATTGGATAAAATGAAGAAATCAGTAGCTTATCTCAAAAAGTAGATAAAAAATTAAATGAAATAACGTATACAAAAGAAGTTAGCACAGGGCTTAGCACATACACTCAATAAATGGAGCTGTTATAACCCTATTAACCAGCCATAGCATAAAAATGAAATTGTTTATATCTTTATTTTTTTGGTTAGTAGTTCATGCTTCCTTTTCACAACACTAAATACTGTATATTAAATATTAGATAATGATACATTCATACAGCTGCAAAGAGAAAGAGAGAGAGATTCTCAAACATGGGACAAATTTCAAAATACTATTAGCTTAAAAAAGCAAGTGCAGGGCTTCCCTGGTGGTGCCGTGGTTAAGAATCCGCCTGCCAATGACGGGGACACGGATTCGAACCCTGGTCCGGGAAGATCCCACATGCCGCGGAGCAACTAAGCATGTGTGCCACAACTACTGAGCCTGCACTCTAGAGCCCGCGAGCCACAACTACTGAGCCCATGTGCAACAACTACTGAAGCCCACGTGTCTAGAGCCCGTGATCTGCAACAAGAGAAGCCACTGCAATGAGGAGGCTGTGCACCTCAAGTAGCCCCTACTCGCCTCAACTAGAGAGGGCCCATGCACAGCAACTAAGACCCAACACAGCCAAAAATAAATAAATAAATTTATAAAAATAAAAATAAAAATTTTAAAAAAGCAAGTGTAAAAGTGTAAAATATGCTATCATTTGTGCAATATAAGGTGAAAAAGCAAATACAAGTCTGCTTATTTAAATACTTATGCAAAGGCCAAATACAAACAAAAATCAAAAACAAAACACAGAACTATTTGGTGAATACTCATGGATTGGAAGACAAAATATTGTTAAGATATTAATTCTCCCAAATTGATCGACAGATTCAACCCAATCCCACTCAAAAATCCCAGCAGTCTTTTCTGTAGAAACTAACAAAGTAAATCTGAGTATATGAAAATGCAAAGGACTAAAGAATAGCCAAACTAATTGTTAAGAAATTAGAGAACTTACTCTACCTGATCTCAAGACGTACTTCTCAGCAATAACAATACAGGCCTAATTCATTTTATTGTGCTTTGCAGATATTATGTTTTTTACAAATTGAAGGTTTGTGGCAACCCTGTGTCAAGCAAGGCTGACTCTCTTGTTAGGGGATAATGTAGCTGGTGACTAAGTTGAAGCCAATGCTCAGTTACCATTCTAAAATTCCTAGCGCCTTAAGAATTATGCTAAATCTACTCTGCCTATGCTCTATAACTGGAACAACAAAGCCTGGATGACAGCACATCTGTTTACAACATGGTTTACTGAATATTTTAAGGTCACTGTTGAGACCTATTGCTCAGAAAAAAAAATTCCTTTGAAAATAGTATTGCTCATTGACAATATACCTGGTCACCCAAGGGCTCTGGTGGAGATGTACAACAAGGTGAATGTTGTTTTCATGGCTGCTAATACAACATCCATTCTGCAGCCCATGGATCAAGGAGTCATTTTGACTTTCAAATCTTATTATCGAAGAAATATACTTCATAAGACTAAAGCTGCCATGGATAGTGATTCCTCTCATGGATCTGAGGAAAGTCAACTAAAACTTCCTAGAAAGGATTCACCACTCTAGATGCCATAAAGAACATTCACGACTCGTGGCAAGAGGACAAAATATCAACATTAACAGGACTTTGGAAGAAGCTGATTCCAACCCTCACGGGTGATTTTGAGGGGTCCAAGACCAGTGGAGGAAATAACACAGATGTGGTAGGAATAGCAAGAGAAGTAGAATTAGAAGTGGAGCCTGAAGATGTGACTGAACTGCTGCAATCTCCTGATAAAACAGATGAGAGGTTGCTTCTTATGGATGAGCAAAGAGAGTGGTTACTTGAAATGGAATCTACTCCTGGCGAAGATGCTGTGAAGATTGTTGAAAAGACAACAGAGGATTTAGAATATTATATAAACGTAGTTGATAAAGCGGGGCAAGGTTTGAGAGGACTGACTCCAATTTTGAAAGAAGTTCCACTATGGGTAAAATGGTACCAAACAGCTGCAGAGAAATCATTCATGACAGTAAGAGTCCCCTGATGCAGCAAACTTCATTGTTGTCTTAAGAAATTGCAACATCCATTCCAACCTTCAGCAACCACCATCCCTATCCGTCAGCAGCCATCACCACTGAGGAAAGACCTTCCAGCAGCAAAAAGATTATGATTCACTAAAGGCTCAGAGGATGGTTAGCATTTTTTAACAATAAAATATTTTTAAATTAAGGTATATACATTGTTTTTTTAGACATAATGCTATTGCACACTTAATAAGCTACAGAAGAGCGCTTTTATATGCACTGAGAAACCAAAACATTCATGTGACTCACTTTATTGCAATATTTGCTTTATTGTGGGGGGGAGACCAAACCTATGATATCCTCAGGTTTGCCTAATATCGAGCAACAATATCAATATCAAGACAGTTGTGTATTGGTAACTGATTCAGACACATAGATCAATGAAACAGAATACAGTCAGATATAAACCCATACACGTACGGTCAATTGATTTTCTTTAAAGGTGCAAAGGCAACCAAATGAGAAAATTTTTTTTAAACAAATGGTGCTGCATACGGGATCAAAACCAAAAAGGCAACCCAAGAGTGAACTCTGATGTCAACTATGGGCTTTGGGTGATTACGATATGTCAATGTAAGTTCATCAATTGAACCAGTTTAGTGGGGAATGTTTAAAACGGGGAAGGCTACCCATTTGGGGGAGCACGGGATATATGAGAAATCACTGTACATTCCCCTCACTTTTGCTGTTAACCTAAAATTGCTCATCTTAAAAAGAAGCAAGAGGGACTTCCCTGGTGGTCCAGTGGTGAAGACTCCACACTCCCAATGCATGGGGCCCAGGTTCGATCCCTGGTTGGGGAACTAGATCCCACATGCTGCAACTAAGGGTTCACATGCCGCAGCTAAAGATCCTGCATATCGCAACTAAGACCCGACGCAGCCAAATAAATAAATAAATATTTTTTAAAAAGAAAGGAAGAAAGGGGAAAGAGCATTGAATAAAACAGAACACAAAACACTAAGAAAGATAGTAGAAACCAGTCCAACAATATCAACAATCATACTTATGTAAAGATAGGTAAGATGCTGTCAAAAAAAAATTTTTTTTTTAAAGCAAGATATAACTACGTGGTTTTTCTTGTAGAAAAACTTAAAACATTAAAACACAGAGGACTGATGGGAAAACATATACCGGGCAAATAACTAATCAAAAGAATGCTGAATGGTATGTCAATATCAGACAAAATAAACTTTTAAGGCAAAATATGTTAATAGAAAACTGTGCTAATAATAGAAAACTAGGGACTTCTCTGGTGGCGCAGTGGAAAAGAATCCGCCTGCTGGCTTCCCTGGTGGCGCAGTGGTTGGGGGTCCGCCTGCCGATGCGGGGGCGCAGGTTCGTGACCCGGTCCGGGATGGTCCCACATGCCGCGGAGTGTCTGGGCCCGTGAGCCATGGCCGCTGGGCCTGCGCGTCCAGAGCCTGTGCTCCGCAGCGGGAGAGGCCACAGCAGTGAGAGGTCCGCGTACCGTAAAAAAAAAAAAAAAAGATAAAAAGAATCTGCCTGCCAATGCAGGGGACACGGGTTCAAGCCCTGGTCCGGGAAGATCCCACATGCCACGGAACAACTAAGCCCATGTGCCACAACTACTGAGCCTGCACTCTAGAGCCTCCATGCCACAACTACTGAGCCCGTGCACCTTGAGCCCATGCTCCACAACAAGCGAAGCCACTGCAATGAGAAGCCTGCGCACCGCAACGAAGAGTAGCTTCCATTCTCCACAACTAGAGAAAGCCTGCAAAAAGCAATAAAGACCCAACGCTGCCAAAAATAAAAAAAAAAAAAATAGAAAACTGTGTTAATATAAATACAAAACTACGAATTCAAATCAAAGGAAGATATATTAATTCTACTACTTGCATATGCCCCTAATAAAAGTCTATCTCTATATGTATACATATATATTTACGTATATAGACAAAAGTCAAGACAAAACCAACACTTTAGTTGGAGATTAATATATCTCAAGTATTGATAGATTATACAGACAAAAAAATATTTGTAAAAATATAAAACCCTATATCCAAGGATGTACATTCTTCTCAAGCACACCCTTATAAAAGTTGGCCATTGTATTAATCTATAAATAATTTCTCAATAAATCTCAAAGACTAGGAATCACACAAGACCACATTCTCTGATCCCAATGCAATTAACAGTCAACATGAAAAATAAAATTAAATTTCCCATAAATTGGGGAATTTAAAATCACATTTCTAAGTAAATCATGGGTCAAAAAAGAAATTATAATGGAATAATACTTAGATCTATATGACAGTTAAGATATTAAAACTTGTATAAACTTTAAGTAATATTAAGTAAATTTATAGCATTAAATACAAAAAAAAGGCCAAAATGAGCTAAGCATCGAGCTTAAGAAGTCGAAAGGAAAGTAGGATAAACCCAAAGAAAGTAAAAATAAAACATTAAAGAGTAAGGCCATATAAACCATCACAACTGTTCAAAAAGAGAACAGAATTGTAGTTACAGCAAAGATTTTTAAAATGAGAATACTAGGAACAGCTTTATGCCAATATATTTGAAAACTCAGAGGAAACTAAAATTTTTCTAGGAACACACAACCTATCAAGACTTCTGACCCAAAATGCCTGCATAGGTCTATTAAAGAATTTTTATTTGTTGTTAAAAATCTTCTTACCAAATAAATAAATAAATAAACAAATAATCAATAATCAATGTAACTAAACACAAGGCCCAGATGTTTTGGGGATGAGTGCTACATGCTTTTTAAGAACAGGTCATTCTAATCACACGTATTTCCAGAAAACACATAAAGGTGGTAATAAAGCAAGACAAGGAAAGTAGGAAAAAGGAAAAATACAAGTTTATCTCAATCTTAAGCCCTGATGAAAAATGATAAACAAAATACTGACAAACCTAATCTAATATTTTATCATGTTAACATGTTAATGAGAAAAACCACGTGATCATCTCAGTAGAGGTAGAAAGAGCATCTGACAAAATTTAACACACATCCTTGATTTTATAAGATAGTTAACAGGGTGGCTGATTATAAAAGCATTCTATTAAAAAACCTGCATTTATATACATAACAGACAACATGTAATTTTTTTTTTTTTTTCAGTACCGCTGCGGCCTCTTCCGCCGCGGAGCACAGGCTCCGGACGCACAGGCCCAGCAGCCATGGCCCACGGGCCCAGCTGCTCCGCGGCATGTGGGATCCTCCCGGACCGGGGCACAAACCTGCGTCTCTTGCATCGGCAGGCGGACTCTCAACCACTGGGCCACCAGGGAAGCCCGACAACATGTAATTTTAAAAAGAAGTTATCCCCCACCAGAGCAATAAAAAATATAAGGTATATTAGAATAAAGGTAACAAAAAAAAGGTAAGATTTTTATGGTGAAAATTATTGTAATGTAAGACATTAAAGACCCAATTAAATGAAGAGACATACCATGTTCATGTATGAACTCTATTGTAACTGGTCTCTAACTGCAATGCAATTCTAATCAAAATCTCAACATTATGTTTTGAATGTACATATATACATACCCCGGATCACAAGTAAAACCTATCTCTTACTATGAGAGTCACAGTTTAAGATGTTTGAAAAAGATTTGCTGAAGATGGAAGAATAAATTAATGAACCCTGATATATATATATATTTATTTATTTATAAATATTCATATAATGGATTACACAGCAGTGAAAAAAAGGCAACATAGATGAATTTCATGCACTGTGTTGACTTTAAAAAAGTTATAGAAGGCAATATACATAACTCTTTTTAAAACTCAAAAACAGGCAATACTAACATTTTAAGAAATACATACATATGTGATTTAAAAGTAGAAGAAAATGATGTCATTCAGCACAGTGCTTATGTTTAGGGAGGAACCAGAGATATGAGATAGAAAGAAGCACACAGGTAGAATGATAATATTGGTGATATTTAACTTTAAATTGTCTAATGGAGTCCTGCAAGTTCATTTTAACATTATGCTTAGTAAGTTATATGCATGTGGCAATACTGTATATGCATCAAATATTACATACAAAAAAATTGTTTAAAATCAACTGGCCAGGTTAGAATCCATACAATGTGAATAGAGGAAGAAAGAGAAAATATGAACAGACCCAATCACAAGCAATGAAATTGAAACCGTGATTAAAAATCTTCCAAAAAACAAAAGTCCAGGACCAGATGGCTTCACAGGCGAATTCTATCAAACATTTAGAGAAGAGCTAACACCCATCCTTCTCAAACTCTTCCAAAAAACTGCAGAGGAAGGAACACTCCCAAACTCATTCTATGAGGCCACCATCATCACCCTGATACCAAAAGCAGACAAAGATACTACAAAAAAAGAAAATTACAGACCAATATCACTGATGAATATAGATGCAAAAATCCTCAACAAAATACTAGCAAAGAGAATCCAACAACACATTAAAAGAATCATACACCATGATCAAGTGGGATTCATCCCAGAGATGCAAGGATTCTTCAATATATGCAAATCAATCAATGTGATACACCGTATTAACAAATTGAAGAATAAAAACCATATGATCATCTCAATAGATGCAGAAAAAGCTTTCAACAAAATTCAACACCCATTTATGATAAAAACCCTCCAGAAAGTAGGCATGGAGGGAACTTACCTCAACATAATAAAGGCCATATATGAAAAACCCACAGCAAACATCATTCTCAATGGTGAAAAACTGAAAGCATTTCCTCTAAGATCAGGAACACGACAAGGATGTCCACTCTCACCACTATTATTCAACATAGTTTTGGAAGTCCTAGCCATGGCAATCAGAGAAGAAAAAGAAATAAAAGGAATACAAATTGGAAAAGAACTGAAACTGTCACTGCTTGCAGATGACATGATACTGTACATAGAGAATCCTAAAGATGCCACCAGAAAACTACTAGAGCTAATCAATGAATTTGGTAAAGTTGCAGGATACAAAATTAATGCACAGAAATCTCTTGCATTCCTATACACTAATGGTGAAAAATCTGAAAGAGAAATTAAGGAAACACTTCCATTTACCGTTGCAACAGAAAGAATAAAATACCTAGGAATAAACCTACCTAGGGAGACAAAAGACCTGTATGCAGAAAACTATAACACACTGATGAAAGAAATTAAAGATGGAGAGATATACCATGTTCTTGGATTGGAAGAATCAATACTGTGAAAATGACTATACTGCCCAAAGCAATCTACAGATTGAATGAAATCCCTACCAAATTACCAATGGTATTTTTTACAGAACTAGAACAAAAAATCTTAAAATCTGTATGGAGACACAAAAGACCCCGAAGAGCCAAAGCAGTCTTGAGGGAAAAAATTGGAGCTGGAGGAATCAGACTCCCTGACTTCAGATTATACTACAAAGCTAATCAAGACAATATGGTATTGGCACAAAAACAGAAATATAGATAAATGGAACAAGACAGAAAGCCCAGAGATAAACCCACACACCTATGGTCAACTAATCTATGACAAAAGAGGCAAGGATATACAATGGAGAAAAGACAGTCTCTTCAATAAGTGGTGCTGGGAAAACTGGACAGCTACATGTAAAAGAATGAAATTAGAACACTCCCTAATACCATACATAAAAATAAACTCAAAATGGATTAGAGACCTAAATGTAAGACTGGACACTATAAAACTCTTAGAGGAAAATATAGGAAGAATGCTCTTTGACATAAATCACAGCAAGATCTTTTTTGATCCACCTCCTAGAGTAATGGAAATAAAAACAAAAATAAACAAATGGGACCTAATGAAACTTAAAAGCTTTTGCAAAGCAAAGGAAACTACAAGTAAGACGAAAAGAGAACCCTCAGAAAGGGAGAAAATATTTGCAAACGAATCAATGGACAAAGGATTAATCTCCAAAATATATAAACAGCTCATGCAGCTCATTATTAAAAAAACAAACAACTCAATCCAAAAATGGGCAGAAGACCTAAATAGACATTTCTCCAAAGAAGACATACAGATGGCCAAGAAATACATGAGAAGCTGCTCAACATCACTAATTATTAGAGAAATGCAAAACAAAACTACAATGAGTTATCACCTCATACCAGTTAGAATGGGCATCATCAGAAAATCTACAAACAACAAATGCTGGAGAGGGTGTGGAGAAAAGGGAACCCTATTGCACTGTTGGTGGGAATGTAAATTGATACAGCCACTATGGAGAACAGTATGGAGGTTCCTTAAAAAACTAAAAATAGAATTACCATATGACCCAGCAATCCCACTACTGGGCATATACCCAGAGAAAACCATAATTCAAAAAGACACATGCACCCCAATGTTCATTGCAGCACTATCTACAATAGCCAGGTCATGGAAGCAACCTAAATGCCCATCGACAGACAATAGATAAAAAAGATGTGTCACGTGTATACAATGGAATATTAGTCATAAAAAGGAATGAAATTGGGTCATTTGTAGAGACGTGGATCGATCTAGAGACTGTCATACAGGGTGAAGTCAGAAAGAGAAAAACAAATATTATATATTAACGCATATATGTGGAACCTAGAAAAATGGTACAGATGAACCAGTTTGCAGGGCAGAAATAGAGACACAGATGTAGAGAACAAACGTATGGACACCAAGGTGGGGGAAGTGGCGGGGGGTGTGTGTGTGTGTGGTGGTGTGACAAATTGGGAGATTCGGATTGACATATATACACTAATATGTATAAAATGGATAACTAATAAGAACCTGCTGTATAAAAAAATAAATTTAAAAATATTCAAAAAAAAAAAAAAACGTGAATAGAATATTTTTCAAATTCCTGTCAAAAGGTTTCTTTGTCCTGAGCTGAATGGCCAAAAGAGGTTGCCTTTTGACACCTAACAAATAATAAACAAGGGTGGAAAATAGAGAGCAGAGCCAGCTGGTTTGAAGGGCAGAGATCCCAGGAGCTCTTCAAAAGGGCAACTCCAGGCTTCCCTGGTGGCGCAGTGGTTAAGAATCTGCCTGCCAATGCAGGGGACACAGGTTCGAGCCCTGGTCCGGGAAGATCCCACATGCCGCGGAGCAGCTAAGCCCATGCGCCACAGCTACTGAGCCCGTGTGCCACAACTACTGAGCCACCATGCCACAACTACTGAAGCCCGTGCGCCTAGAGCCCATGCTCCGCAACGAGAAGCCACCGCAATGAGAAGCCCGCGCACCGCAACAAAGAGTAGCCCCACTCGCCACAACTAGAGAAAGCCCGTGCGCAGCAACGAAGACCCAATACAGCCAAAATAAAATAAATAAAATAAATAAAATAAATAAATAAATAATAATAAAACTGTAACTCTATATCCTTTAAAGAAACCCTCCCCAAAAAAAGGGCAGCTCCCAGGAGGAACAACTAAAGGGATATGGTCACTAACAAACTGTCCCCCATTGACATGTAAGGTGGTTTTTAGGAGTCTATGACCGGAATGAACAACACCAAAATAATACAAAATCAGGGGTCAAACTTCTATTTTAACTAAGGGGAAATTTATAAAACAGTGTCATATCCTTCTTTCATTTCTTCTCATGAACATTCTGGTTATGGCTTCACAAAACATTTTTAGTAACTCAACTCTTTCTCTTTTTTTGAGATCAAGGTGCTCGTCACAGCATGCTATGTTGCCTACGAATCAAATTGCTCAAGGCAGGGTACCTGATAGGCTTCAGCAGCTGAGGTCACCACGTGCTCCACAGCACCAACAACGAAGACTCCCTTCTTAATATGCTCCCTTAAGTACAGTCCAGCCGATGCAGAGTCCAGGAGGTCATAGATCTGCTCGTTGTAGATTTCAATAAAGGAACACTTACAAAGAAAACTCTTTCCAGCTCCAGCCTGTAAAAGAGAAGCCTGGTGTAGCTATGTTCTTTTCATGAGTTCATCCTTACCTTTCATGAGCATTCATCTTTCACTCACTTCACAACATATAAAATTCCTACAACATTATCCTTTACACAATACAGGACACTTAAAAGTCAGGTTTAAAATACAGATTAGTAGTTTCAGCACATCAGTACACTTTAAAGTGGCATCGAACTGTGGTCCCAGGAGCCCTTAAAGTTCTCACCAGTGCCTCAGAACAAAGACAGGGAGGTGGCACTTGAGCATTCCAAATAGGCAATTCCATTTTTTGTTTAATTGAGGTATAATTGATATATAGCATTATACTAGTTTCAGGCGTATAACATAATGATTTGATATTTGTATATATTGCAAAATGATCACAATAAGTCTAGTTAACATCCATCGCCATACACAGTTACGTAATTTTTTTCCCTTGTGATGAAAATAGCAATTCCATTTCACCTGTCTTATATATGAATCAAGTGTTATATTCCTCAAACGACTGAACACAATGTATTTTAAAAGTCTCTCTTTAAAAAAATAAACAAATAAAAGTTTTCTTTAAAAAGCCTCGCTATAGGATTTTTAACCACAGAAATGCACGTCACTAAACTTACTTCACTGGCACATAATATGTGTGTCTAACTGCAATGGTCAGGCATAGTTTCTGCAAAGGAGTAAGGGGTAAACCAATGCTATATATCAGACTCCTTGGCACATAGGTAATAGAACATAAAACACTAATGGCTCTTAAGCCTGGAATTCCCTAAGCTAAAGACGCACAACCAACAGAATGACCCAATCTGGGAGCCAATGGAAAATGGAAGGCCACATCGCTAGGATGATGGAGCCACACCACGTGTGAAGCAAGGAGAGCATAGTCAGGTGGTAGCAGGTGCTGCAAAGGAGGTACAGATGGGCCCATTACTAGTGGCTGTCATGAAGATGTAGGGACAGCTGCAGTCAACTGTGAGCCTAGGCGTAGGTAGGTGATGGAGCTTAATGAATTTGTTTTCCTCAGTTAAGATTTTCTTTACACTTTCTCTCTTGTAAAATCGGAGAGCCTAAGAAGCACTACATTCTTCTTTCTTTCAATGTGGGTTCATGGATGATGCATGTTTTATAGACTAAAAACTTTTAGAAAATAATAAACTCAGAATCCTTAATTTAATCTTAAGAATTGAAAGATTTTTTTTTTTATGACTCTAGCCTAACCACACTGTAGACTACCGGTGATGCCCCTCCATGTATCATGAGCTAATTAGTAGTAGTTAGCTACTCAAAACTAGGTATTTCATAGAATCGCTTTATTTTTACAATAAGTTTTACCTTCTCTTTTTCACGTTCAATTAAGGAAAACAAATATTCAAAACTTCGTGGAATTACTCCTCTCAGGTTATGAGAAAAATTATCAGATTCAGATGGTCCTAAAGAAAAATGTAAAAAAATATATATATAGCTGTTCATTTTTATTCGTTAACGGGAGTCTTTCAAAACAGCAACACTGAAAGGCAATTCATATAGAAAAGACAAACTGTATAATCAGTTTCTTTCAGGCCCCAAACAAGATAAATCGTGGTCTGTAACAGATGGCATAATAGAACCTGCCTATCAATGGGACTGAAGAGAAGGGCCCACAATAGCCACTAAGCAATTTTTAAAAGTAGTTGTTGTTTGATAAATTAAAAAATCCATTTCAGTCCCAAGCTTGAAATTTTTCCTTCTGCAGGTACCAAAATTAGCAGAAATAACAAATAATTGTACTTTACTGTTGCATAAGACATTCTGTCTCCTAGGCTGATCTTTATACACTGGCTGTGGGGCCACAGGCTAATTACTTAAAGCTCTTGGAGTTTTCAACTATAATATGGAAAGAATAATGGTAATAACTATCTCACAGGGTATAAAAATTAGCATTAGCTAGTATTTTGTTAATTGGGCAATAAAAGCCAAGCTGGTAAGAAAGATACTATAGGAATTCTTCACAAGATTTCTGTACAGACAGAAAACTGAAGAGCAATCCAATCTCTATTTTGTTAACGTTGGGGAAAAGGGGAGATGTGAGTGGATATGTAAACAGCAGGATTTTTTGGATACTAATTCAAGCTATAGCTATATCTGTCAGAAAAAAAACTATAAAGCTAGAAAAGATCCAAAAGTTACTATATGTATTAGTTAAACATGCCTTAGAGGGACTTCCCTGGTGGTGCAGTGGTTAAGAATCCACATGCCAATGCAAGGGACACGGGCTCAAGCCCTGGTCCGGGAAGATCCCACATGCCAAGAAGCAACTAAGCCCGTGTGCCACAACTACTGAAGCCCATGTGCATAGAGCCCATGCTCCACAACAAGAGAAGCCACCAAAATGAGAAGCCAGTGCACTGCAACAAAGAGTTGCACCCCGCTCGCCGCAACTAGAGAAAGCCCACACACAGCAATGAAGACCCAACACAGCCAAAAATCAATCAATCAATAAGTAAATTTATTTAAAAAATATATATATGCCTTAGAGACCAAAGGAACTAACAAATGCTGGCGTATGCTAGAAAGTTACAGAAAATAAATTTAAAAATATTATTGTCATCTTGGTGTGCTATACCTTAAAAAAAAAGAATGAAAAATATATAAAACAGGGGCAGAGAAATGCAAGTAAATGAACACAGAGGACAGATAATATTAGAATATTATCTACAGACAGAAAACTCCGCGGCATGTGGGATCTTCCCGGACTGGGGCACGAACCCGTGTCCCCTACACCGGCAGGCGGGCTCTCAACCACTGCACCACCAGGGAAGCCCAAGATAATTTTTAAATAAGAAAAAAGCTTGAGGGACTTCCCTGGTGTTGCAGTGGTTAAGAATCCACCTGCCAATGCAGGGGACACAGGTTCAAGCCCTGGTCTGGGAGGATTCCATATAACGCAGAGCAACTAAGCCCATGCGCCACAACTACTGAGCCTGTGTTCTAGAGCCCGCGAGCCACAACTATTGAGCCCACATGCCACAACTACTGAAGTCCGTGCACCTACAGCCCGTGCTCCACAGCAAGAAAAGCCACAGCAATGAGAGGCCGGCGCACCACAACGAAGAGCAGCCCCCGCTCACTGCAACTAGAGAAAGCTTGCCCACAGCAAAGAAGACCCAATGCAGCCAAATATAAATAAATAAATAAATAAATTTATTTTAAAAAAGAGATAAAAGCTTGAATGGGCATTTTACAGAGAGGCTATTCAAATGTCCAATAAATGTATAAAAGGTGCTTAGTAGTCAATGGACATCAAACAAATGCAAATAAAAACACGAGATAGTACTATACATACTCCAGAACAACTAAAATTTTTAAAACGGACAATACCAAGTGTGGACATGGATGTGGAGCACTGGGAAATTCCAACATCTATGCATCTCCATCATGACCTTTTTACTAAAGTTGAACATACATATACTATAACCCAGCAAGTCCATGCCCAGAAGTTTAAAGTTCAATAGACATGCACTATAAAAGACCCACACAAGAAAAAAATGTCCATAACAGTACTACTCATGTGCTCTAAAACTGTCTAGCAACAGCAGAATAGAAAATGTGGAACTCCTTTAAGATGGCAGTGTGGGAAGATGCAGAGTTAGCGTCTCCCCACAACTAGGGCACCTGCCAGCCGCTGGTGGGGGGCTCTGACCCCAAAGAGATGGGAGGAATCCCAGAGTGAACCGGTAGGATGTAGGGGGACCAAGGGGGGAGGAGAAATGGAGGCCAGACAGGATCGGCTCCCCTGAGGCTGGGGAGATCAGGAGAGGGAGGTGGGAGGGACTCTCCGGGAAGAGTGGGAGAGGAGCAGAGGGTGATCGCCTGGCCCACTGGTGTTGGGGAGGCTCCTGAGCTCCCAAGCCAGTTCCCCCCAACAAAGCCCCATCCAGGCCACATGGGTTCTGGGGGCACAGGAGGGCTGCTGGGGAGATCAGGAGTGGCAGGTGAGAGGGGCCACCGAGGAGGAGGGGGAGAGAAGCAGAGGGTGTTTTCCCTGCCCACTCGGGCCCAGGGAGCCTACTGAGCTCCCAGACCAGTTTCCTGCCCTCCAAGGCCCACCCCGCATTGGTCCTGGGGGTACAGGAGGGAGGACAGGGAGATCAGGATTGGCAGGTAGGAGGGGCCCTCCCAGACCCCAGACCGGAGGAGCAGGAGAGGAGAGGAGGGCGTTTGCCCCACCCACTCAAGCCCAGGAAGCCTGCTGGGCTCCCAGGTGAGGTCCCCCACCCTCTGAGACCAGGGGTGGGGGCATGCCTGGGCCCCTTCTGGTCCTTGAGCCTAAGCCCCACCCCCCCACAGCCCCCAGGGCCTTTTCCAGCCCTGTGGGTGCTGAGCATTGGCCCCACCCACGGCCCAAACCTCACCCTTGCTTAGTCTCTCCACAGCCAAGGCCTTCCCCCCGCTCCTTTTTTTTCTTTTTTCTTCTCCCTCCTCCTCTTTTTTACTATTGTGGTACTGACGTACCCTCCAGTTGTTGATTCATCTATATTTTTATTTTTACATTCTTTCTAATGTATCTATTAGTTTCCTAGTCTAATTTTATTTTTTACTTTGTTATTGTTCTCTTTTCTTTGCCACCCCACACAGCTTGTGGGATCTTGATTTGTGAGCACAGGGTTGGGCGGAAGCTCCTGTGGTGGGAGCTCCGAATCTGAACCACTGGACTAATAGAGAACCTCAGACCCCAGGGAATATTCATCAGAGTGAGGTCTCACAGAGTTCCTCATCTCAGCACCAAGACCCAGCTCTACCCAAGAGCCTACAAACTCCAGTGTTGGAAGCCTCAGGCCAAACAACCAGTAAAACTGGAACACAATCCCACTCATTAAAAAAAAAAAAAGAGACAGCAAAAAAATATGTCACAGATGAAGGAGGAAGGTAAAAAAACCTATAAGACCAAATAAATGAAGAGGAAATAGGCAATCTATCTGAAAAAGAATTCAGAGTAATGATAGTAAAGATGATCCAGAATCTCGGATATAGAATGGAAGCACCAACTGAGAAAATACAAGAGATGTTTAACAAAGATCTAGAAGAACTAAAGAACAAACAAACAGAGACGAACAACACAATAAATGAAATGAAAAATACACTAGAAGGAATCAGTAACAGAATAACTGAGGCAAAAGAAGGAATAAGTGAGCTGGAAGACAAAATGGTGGAAATAACTGCCGAGGAGCAGAATACAGAAAAAAGAATGAAAAGAACTGAAGACAATCTCAGAGACCTCTGGGACAACACCAAATGCACCAACATTCGAATTACAGGGGTCCCAGAAAAAGAAGAGAAAAAGAAAGGGTCTGAGAAAATACTTGAAGAGATAAATGGAAAACTTCCCTAACATGGGAAAGGAAATAGTCACCCAAGTCCAGGAAGCACAGAAAGTCCATACAGGATAAACCCTAGGAAAAACACACCAAAACACATATTAATCAAACTAACAAAAACTAAGTTCAAAGAAAAAATATTAAAAGCAGCAAGGGAAAAACAAAAAATAACATGCAAAGGAATCCCCATAAGGTTATCAGCTGATTTTTCAGCAGAAACTCTGCAGGCCAGAAGGGAGTGGCAGGATATACTTAAAGTGATGAAAGAGAAAAACCTACAACCAAGATTACTCTACCCAGCAAGGATCTCATTCAGATTCGATGGAGAAGTCAAAAGCATTTCAGACAAACAAAAACTAAGAGAATTCAGTACCACCAAACCAGCTTTACAACAAATGCTAAAGAAACTTCTCTAAGTGGGAAACACAAGAGAAGAAAAAGACACACAAAAACAAACCCAACTAACACACCATTGTAAAGCAATTATACTCCAGTAAAGATGTTAAAAACAAACAAACCCAAAACAATTAAGAAAATGGTAATAGAAACATGCCTATCGATAATAACCTTGAATGTAAATGGATTAAATGCCCCAACCAAAAGACACAGACTGGCTGAATGGATACAAAAACAAGACCCATATATATGCTGTCTACAAGAGACCCACTTCAGACCTAGGGACACATACAGACTGAAAGTGAAGGGATGGAAAAAGATATTCCATGCAAATGGAAATCATAAGAAAGTTGGAGTGCAATACTCGTATCAGATAAAATAGAGTTTAAAATAAAGACTGTTACAAGAGATAAGGAGGGACACTACATAATGATCAAAGGATCAATCCAAGAAGAAGATATAACAATTAAAAATGTTTATGCACCCAGCAGAGGAGCACCTCAATACATAAGGCAAATGCTAACAACAATGAAAGGAGAAATTGACAGTAACACAATAATAGTAGGAGACTTTCTAACACCTCACTTACACCAATGGACAGATCATCCAAACAGAAAATAAATAAGGAAACACAAGCTTTCAATGACACAATAGACTAGATAGATCTAATTGATATTTATAGAACATTCCACCCAAAAGTGGCAGAATACACTTTCTTCTCAGGTATACATGAAACATTCTCCAGGACAGATCACATGTTGGGTCACAAATCAAGCCTCGAAAAATTTAAGAAAATTGAAATCATATCAAGCATCTTTTCTGACCACAACGCTCTGAGACTGGAAATCAATTATAGGAAAAAAAGTGCAAAAAACACTGGAGGCTAAACACTGTGCTACTAAATAACCAAGAGATCACTGAAGAAATCAAAGAAGAAATTAAAAAATACATAGAAACAAATGACAATGAAAACACGATGACCCAAAACCTATGGGTTGCAGCAAAAGCAGTTCTAAGAGGGAAGTTTACAGCAATTCAATCTCACCTCAAGAAACAAGAAAAATCTCAATAAACAATATAACCCTACATTTAAAACAACTAGAGAAAGAAGAACAAAGAAAAACCGAAGTCAGTAGAAGGAAAGAAATCATAAAGATCAGAGCAGAAATAAATGAAATAGAAACGAAGGAAACAATAGCAAAAATCAATAAAACTAAAAGCTGGTTCTTCGAGAAGATAAACAAAATTGATAAATCCTTAGTCAGACTCATCAAGAAAAAAAGGGAGGGCTTCCCTGGTGGCGCAGTGGTTGAAAGTCTGCTTGCCGATGCAGGGGACATGGGCTCGTGCCCCAGTCCAGGAAGATCCCACATGCTGCGAAGCGGCTGGGCCTGTGAGCCATGGCCGCTGAGCCTGTGCGTCCGGAGCCTGTGCTCCGCAGCAGGAGAGGCCACAACAGTGAGAGGCCTGCGTACCGCAAAAAAAAAAAAAAAAAAGAAAGAAAGAAAAAAAGGGTGAGGACGCAAATCAATAAAATTGGAAATGAAAAGGGAGAAATCACAACTGACACTGCAGAAATATAAAGGATGATAAGAGACTACTGCAACAACCATATGCCAAAAAAATGGACAACCACGAAGAAATGGACAAATTCTTGGAAAGGTACAATTTTCTAAGACTGAACCAGGAAGAAGTAGAAACTATAAGCAGTCCTATCACAAGTAATGAAATTGAAACCAGAATTTAAAATCTTCCAACAAACAAAAGTCCAGGACCAGATGGCTTCACAAGCGAATTCTATCAAACATTTAGAGAAGAGTTAACACCAATCCTTCTCAAACTCTTCCAAAAAATTGCAGAGGGAGGAACACTCCCAAATTCGTTCTACGAAGCCACCATCACCCTGATACCAAAACCAGAAAAAGATATCACAAAAAAAGAAAATTATAGACCAGTATCACTGATGAACATAGATGCAAAAATCCTCAACAAAATCCTAGCAAACAGAATCCAACAGCACATTAAAAGGATAATACACCATGATCAAGTGGGGTTTATCCCAGTGATGCAAGGATTCTTCAATATACGCAAATCAATCAATGTGATACACCATATTAACAAACTGAAGAATAAAAACCATATGATCATCTCAATAGATGCAGAAAAAGCTTTTGACAAAATTCAACACCCATTTATGACAAAAATTCTCCAGAAAATGGGCATAGAGGGAACTCACCTCATCATAATAAAGGCTATATATGACAAACCCACAGCAAGCATCATGCTCAGTGGTGAAAAACTGGAAGCATGTGCACTAAGATCAGGAACAAGACAAGGATGTCCACTCTCACCACTCATATTCAACATAGTTTTGGAAGTCCTAGCCACAGCAATGAGAGAAGAAAAAGAAATAAAAGGAATACAAATTGGAAAAGAAGAAGTAAAACTGTCACTGTTTGCAGAAGACATGATACTATACATAGAAAATCCTAAAGATGCCACCAGAAAACTACTAGAACTAATCAATGAATTTGGTAAGGTTGCAAGATACAAAATTAATGCACAGAAATCTCTGGCATCCCTATACACCAACAACGAAAAATCAGAAATAGAAATTAAGGAAACACTCCCATTTATCACTGCAACAAAAAGAATAAAATACCTAGGAATAAACCTGCCTAAGGAGGCGAAAGACTTGTACTCAGAAAACTATAAAACACTGATGAAAGAAATCAAAGATGACATAAACAGATGGAGAAATATACCATGTTCTTGGATTGGAAGAATCAATATTGTGAAAATGACTATACTATCGAAAGCAATCTACAGATTCAATGCAATCCCTATCAAATTACCAATGGCATTTTTCACAGAATTAGAACAAAAAAATCTTACAATTCGTATGGAAACACAAAAGACACCGAATAGCCAAAGCAATCTTGAGAAAGAAAAATGGAGTTGGAGGAATCAGGCTCCCTGACTTCAAACTATACCACAAAGCTACAGTAATCAAGAGAGTATGGTACTGGCACAAAAACAGAAATATAGCTCAGTGGTACAGGACAGAATGCCCAGAGATAAACCCACACACATATGGGCACCTAATTTACGACAAAGGAGGCAAGAACATACAATGGAGAAAAGACGGCCTCTTCAACAAGTGATGCTGGGAAAACTGGACAGCTACATGTAAAAGAATGAAATTAGAACACTACCTAACATCATATACAAAAATAAATTCCAAATGGATTAAAAACTTAAACGTAAGACCAGACACTATAAAACTTTTAGAGGAAAACATAGGAAAAACACACTTTGACATAAACCACAGCAAGGTCTTTTTTGATCCACCTCCAAGAGTAACAGAAATAAAAACAAAAATAAACAAATGGGACTTAATTAAACTTAAAAGCTTTTGCACAGCAAAGGAAACTATAAACAAGACAAAAAGACAATGCTCAGAATGGGAGATAATATTTGCAAATGAAACAACAGACAAAGGATTAATCTCCAAAATATACAAACAGCTTATGGAACTCAATACGAAAAAAACAAACAATCCAGTTAAAAAATGGGCAGAAGACGTAAATAGACATTTCACCAAGGAAGACATACAGATGGTCAAGAGGCACATGAAAAGATGCTCAACATCACTAATTATTAGAAAAATGTAAATCAAAACTACCATGAGGTATCACTTCATGCCGGTCAGAATGGCCATTATCAAAAAAGCTGGAAACAATAATTGCTGGAAAGGGTGTGGAGAAAAGGGAACCCTCCTGCACTTTTGGTGGGAACGTAAAGTGATACAACCACTATGGAAAACAGTATGGAGGTTCCTCAAAAAACTAAGAATAGAATTACCATATGACCCAACAATCCTACTACTGGGCATACACCCTGAGAAAACCATAATTCAAAAAGACACATGCACCCCAATGCTCATTGCAGCACTATTTACAATAGCCAGGACATGGAACCAACCTAAATGTCCATCGACAGATGAATGGATAAAGAAGATGTGGCACATATATACAATGCAATATGACTCAGCCATAAAAACAAACGAAACTGAGTTATTTGTAGTGAGGTGGATGGACCTAGAGTCTGTCACACAGAGTGATGTAAGTCAGAAAGAGAAAAACAAATACCATATGCTAACAAATATATATGGAATCTAAAAAAAAAAATGGTACTGATGAACCTAGTTGCAGGGCAGAAATAAAGAGATAGACAGAGAGAATGGACTTGATGACATGTGGTGGGAGGGTGAAGTTGGGCAAAGTGACAGTAGCGTCAACATATATACACTACCGAATGTAAAATAGTTGGCTGGTGGGAAGCAGCAGCATGGCACAGGGAGATCAGCTCGGGGCTTTGCGATGACCTAGAGGGGTGGGATAGGGACAATGGGAGGGAGGTTCAAGAGGGAGGAGATATGGGGATATATGTATGCATATGGCTGATTCGCTTTGCCGTGCAACAGAAACTAAATCAGTATTGTGAAGCAATTATCTCCAATAAAGATCTGTTAAAAAATAATAGAAAATGTGTTATATTCATACAATAATCTATTATACAGTAATGGAAATAAACTACTACTACATGCCATAACATTAGTGAATCTGACAAACCTCAGGCTGAGAGAAAGAAGCCATACATAAAAGAGTAAATACAATAAAATTTCATTTGTAGAAGTGCAAAAACAAGCGAAACTAGTGATGACAGAAGTCAGAGTAATACATATGTCAGGGGACAGCAGTGGGAGTAGTTACTTACTAGGAATCTTGGTCTGGGTAGTGGTTATACAGGTACATAATATATAAAAACTCATTAAACCCACTTCAAAAATTGTTCATTGAGCACATACTCTGTGCTAAGCATTGAGCTGGGAACATAGCTAAAAACACAGACTTTGCTATAATGGAAGTCGCAATCTGACAGAAGCTTGGGAAATAACCTTAATTTTATGAGGTCAACATCATATACCAGACAGTATTCCTTTCCAAAAAATATACTAAGTTCTGTCATCACAAAAAGAGTAGACTAAGCCAGTAAATGTTAATCTCTAATTTACTTACCCATCATAGTAAATGTTTTCCCTGAACCAGTCTGTCCACTGTAAAAAAGAATGTTTCATATATTATTTTCACACATGAAATTTAGAAGACTACCCTATTTTAATATGGTCTACTAGTACATAAATTTTCCCCACAAAGAACTGTCTTTCGTTTTTAAAATTATATCAGGTAAAAAGTGAATGATACATGTTCTTTCTCTCCTATTCTACCACTAAGACTTAACCACTCTTAACTGTCTAATAAATGCTTCTGGATTATACAGACATGGCCATCAGAGTTTTCATTTAATTTTTATTTACAAAATTGGAATGATGCTATTCATACTTCTCTGCAACCTGTTTTTTTCCCTTAATTTTTGTCTCACACATCTTTCTATGCTGGTAAATAGAGATCTGCCTCTTTATTTTTAATGGCTACATAGTATTCCATGAATGTATCATAATTTATTTAATCAGAACCAACTAGAAATTTTTTTCCAATTTTTGCTATTCTAAATAATGCAGCAATTCTCTTCCTAAATTCTGCCTTTAAAAGATACTAAGATGTCTTCATTTAAAAATAAAGCAATTAAAAACATCCTTATGCTATAGGCTTGATTTTTTTTTTTTTTTTTTTTTTTGTATAGTGTCATATCTCCTCAGGTACACCAAGAAACAGGAGAAACAAAAAACTAAAGTTAAAATTTAGGGACTTCCCTGATGGTCCAGTGGGTAAGACTCCATGCTCCCAATGCAGGGGGCCCAGGTTTGATCCCTGGTCAGGGAACTAGATCCTGCATGCATTCCACAACTAAAAGTCCACATGCCGCAACTAAAGATCCCACGTGCTGCAACTAAGACCTGGTGCAGCCAAAATAAATATAAATAAATATTAAAAGAATAAAAACAAAATAAAAATTTATGTTGAAGATAGATGTCAGTTAGGATGTTAAATGTGGTTACATTGGACTCATGGCACAAATATAAAATTTTGAGTTTACTTTTTGGTTCAATGCCCCAAGAGCTAGAAAACAGTATAATCTAGTTGGTTACCTCTTTCTTTCGGAAGTAGGGGGAAAAAAGTTCTTCAGTTAACTCAGAATAAGAAATGGATACTGTTGAGCGTCCTACTTGAAGGTGAAGGGGACACTATTAAAAATAACTCTAGAATTGAGACTGTCTAAGGTAAACCAGAAGGTATGCTCAACCAACCAATAAACCAATGCTCACTTCTCTCCATATGTTTCTCATTTCTGCCCTTGACTACCAAAAGCAATTTTCAAATTAAATATTATAATTAGTATGCTTAAGGATCTTCAAAGAAAACAGTTCTGAAGATATATAATCTCTGGTAATTGTGGCTCTTATTTCAAATTGATTTTTGAGCTCTACCACTCAAAATATTCTGTGGAAAAAAAAATCTTCTTTTTTCTTGAGAAGACATGAGAAAATGGTTATCTGCTTCATGGGTCAAGAGAGAATATTTAGTTCTGCTGAACACAACTGAAAAGTAAGCATGAAAGGCAAAGGCAAATTTTCAAGGAAGAATTTGTGCACAAGATGAATCCAAGCTTTAAACTTCTTATTTTTTATTTTCTTGTATTTTGAGCCAATTACAGATGAACCAAGGGCGAACACACAAAAAAAGCATCAGCTGCTCAAAATTAATTACATAATTCACTACATCCTATTAAAAATCTCTGGTCCTAAATAAAATTAGGAAGTCTATTGCTAGAAGAAAAGGAAAAAATAATTGTACTACAAATTATATTCCTATTTATGAAATAAATCTGAAATGATTCACCTTGTAAAAAAAACTGACCTTCTAGAACTGCCAAGGTTGTCAGCTTACATTCCAACATTAAACCTAGAGCAGTATTTTAAGGCTGCCAGCATTTAGAAATTCAGAATCATCATGCACTTTTTTTTTTTTTTTTTTTTGGCTGCGCTGTGAGCCTTGCAGAATCTCAGTTCCCCGACCAGGGATTGAACCCAGGCCCTCGGCAGTGAAAGCACCAAGTCCTAACCACTGGACCACGAGGGAATTCCCATCATCATGCACTTTCAATATATATTTGGAAGACAGATTGACAGTTTCTTACACTATATGACCCAGCAATGTATTCCTACATATTTACTCAAGTGATTTGAAAACTTATGTTCACACAAAACCCAATATTTGAATGTTTGTAGCAACTTTATTCATAATTGCTAAAAACTGGAAGCAACCAAGATATCCTTTAACAGGGGAGTGAATTAAAAAACGGTGGTAAATCCACACAGTAAAATACTACTCGGCAAAAAAAAAAGGAAAGAAAGAAAAAGCAAAAGCTACTGATGCATGCAACAACATAGACAAATCCTAAATGAAAAAAGCCAGAACCAAAAGGCTACATATTGTATGATTCCAATCATATGACACTCTGGGAAAGGCAAAGCTATAGGAATGGAAAATTTATTAGTGTATCCAGAGGTTGGGGGGGGGGGGCGGGGGGGGAGTGGCTGACTATGAATGGGACAAACAGGAGGAACTTTGAAGGTGGAGAAACTGTTCTCTTCAATAGGTGTGCTAAATGCTTGGGTCTCTGCATTTGTCAAAACACTATGCAACTGTACATCACAAAGGGTGAACTTTAAAGTATGCAAACTAAATAAACAAACAAAACACATCAACTAGGATGTCAGAGACCCCAGGATGGAATGTATCTAATTGAATTACAAGTTCATGACATACTGCACTGAAAGGTGTAGGTGGAAAAGGGGCTGGCCCAAGTAAGTTTACAAAATGAGGTTCTGACTAGAAATTGTAGGACTTAAGGGAAAAAAAAAAAGGATCTGTACATAAACACTGCATGCAGTAAATCTGTTCTTCACAGGGATACAGGCTAACAATTCTGAAACTGCTTTACATGTGTACTGGGGATGAACAAATAAATAAACGGATGGTAGCAGTGGGAGCCCGGGTTTCTCACTGTCAGCAAGGGAAGTTACAGATAAACAAGAAAGGAAGGCTAGAATGAACCCATGTGGATTCTAAACCCTTGGATTAGAGTCAGAGACATCAGTATGAACTCAAGTTTACCCTACTGTATATAGAAATGGATAGAAACAGAAACAATTATAGATATGTCTGTATACATGACTTAGTATACATACATATATTACCTAGCTCTGTCTGCTGAAAAGGCCTAGAAGCAATGACACTCCAGTAGCAACAAACACACCGAGTGCCTTAGTTTCTAAACACCATTCTCCAACAAAAGGAACCAGGGCTCCTTGCCAAAATGGCTGATTCTAGGTCTCAGACAGGGAAAATATAAGATGAGCCAGGAGCGTACTGTAGCATCATAAAGGAAGTGCTCAAAAAAAAAAGGATGTGACATGTCAAAGGGACACAGAAACCAACCCCTAAAAGCTCCCAATGGCCAAGCTAGAACAATGTAAGCAACAAGATAAACATAATGCAGCATTAGATTATAACCCAAAGTATGATATAAATATATGTAAGTCCATACCATACAAATGAATTAATTAATTAATGGGGGCAAAAAGACAAATCTTCCTTACAGAAGAATCCCAGATAACATGTAGATCCTCTCCAGGAGGTAGAGTTTAATCCCTTCCACCTTGCTTACACAGGTGGGGCCAATCAGATTACATGAGTCCTTAAAATTAAAGAACGTGCCCACCTCAGTCACAGAGCAACATGACTAAGGAAGAGCAAGAGTTGCATGTCATTGGCTTGGACGATGGAGAAAGGGGGCTGTAAGCCAAATAATGTAGATGGCCTCTAGAAGTCGGAAAACAGATTCTCCTCTAGAGCTTTCAGAAAGGAACACAGCCCTGCTGACATCTTTATTTTAGCTCAGAGACTGGCGTCAAACTCCTGACTTACAGAACTGTAAGACAATAAATTTGTGTTGTTTCAAGCCACTAAGTATGTGGTCATTTGTTACAGAAGCCATAGGAAACAAACAGAAGCACTTACTATTGTACCCTTGTATAAGGAAACAGTGAACAACTTACTATGCAAAGATGGTACCATTATAGCCACTCATGCAAGACTCCACAATGCCTTTGGCCACAGTTGAGAACACAGACTCCTATAAATGTTAAGCACCAAATATGTTAACATTTCACAAAAATGAAAACATTTTTCCTAAACTACATTCTAAAATATAATAAAATTTGTGTGCAAATTTTCATTTGCAATAACATGAAAATTATATCTACTATAGGAAAAAGGCTAAAATAGCTAAGATGATAAAACTGTAAACATAATTATGTCCATTAATCTCCTATGCAATTATAGATTTAAACCTCACATCTAGAGTTTATATAGAATTTTGCATACTGCACGCAATATTATACTGGTATTAGCATAAAATACATAGCCCTATATGTTCTTCAGTACTTTT
The DNA here is from genome assembly GCF_951394435.1 of Stenella coeruleoalba. NCBI lineage: Eukaryota > Metazoa > Chordata > Mammalia > Artiodactyla > Delphinidae > Stenella > Stenella coeruleoalba. The sequence continues at coordinate 57,706,571 of NC_137156.1, forward strand.
CCCACAAGCTTATACTAAATAATCAATATCTGATTTTTATTTTCATTTTTATATATAAATAGATGCAGCCTTATCAACAATGCAAGAATTCGTAGATCTGCATTGTCTAGTATAGAAGCCATGAGCCACATATGGCTACAGAGCACCTGAAATGTGGCTAGTCCAACTTGAGATGTGTTGTAAGTATAAAACATACACCAGTTTTGGAAGACTGAACATGAAAAAAAGAAAGAATGGAAAAATATCTCATTAATAACTTGCTTTATGTTCCTTACATGTTGAAATGGTATTTTAGATATACTGGGTTAAATAAGATACAGAATTAAAACTAATTTTACCTGTTTCTTTTTTACTTTTTAAAAATGTGGCTACTAGGGAAATCCCTAGTGGGCCAGTGGTTAGGACTCTGCGCTCTCACTGCTGAGGGCCCGGGGTCAATCCCTGGTTGGGGAACTAAGATCCTGCAAGCAGCACAGCACGACCAAAGATGTGGCTACTAGAAAATGTTAAATTATATACATGCCTCACTTTCTATTTCCATTGTCCAGCCATGCCCTAGATGAAAAAAGATCTAAAGACCTACATGTCTCACCAAAAACATCCATGTGTATGAGGGAATAATCAAGATGTGTGATGTCCAATGCAGCAGCCATTAGCCATATGTGGCTATTACTTACATTAATTAAAATTAAATAAAAATTAAAAGTCAGGTCCTCAGATGCACTAGTCATATTTCAAGTGCTCAACAGCCACATGTGGCTAGGGCACCTGAGAAATTAATCTGAAAAGGTGAATTTGAAATTTTAATTAATCTTAATTAATTTAAACTTAAATAGCCATGTGTATCTAGAGGCTAATGTAATGGACAGCACATTTCCAGAACATTTCCATCACTGCAGAAAGTTCTATTGAATAGTGCTAGCTAGATTTTAACTAAATTGTCCTTAATTAGAAAAGTTATTGACACCATAGCAATCTTGTTTTTTTTGGCCATGCCTTGTGGCATGTGGAATCTTAGTTCCCCAACCAGGGATCAAACCCGTGCCCCCCTGCATTGGAAGCGCGGAGTCTTAACCATTGGACTGCCAAGGGAGTCCCAACACCATAGTAATCTTAAATCAATCACTCTCTGCTATGGATTGAATGTCTCCCCAAAATTCATATGTTGAAACACTAATCCCCAATGTGATGGTATTTGGAGATGGGGCCTTTGGGAGGTAATTAGTCATGAGAGTGGAGCCCTCAGGACAGCAGTACAGGCACACCTCAGAGATATTGTGGGTTCGTTTCCAGATGAGTGCAATAAAGTGAATATAGCAATAAAGCAAGTCACATGAATTTTTTGGTTTCTCAGTGCATATAAAAGTTATATTTGTACTATACTGTAGTCTAGTAAGTGTGCAATAGCATTATTTCTAAGAAAACAATGTACATGTCTTAATTTAAAAATACTTTATTGCTAAAAAATGCCAAAACAATTACAATAGTAACATCAAAGATTACTGATCACAGATCACCATAATAATAACAAAAAAGAACAAAATATTTCAAGAAATATTGACCAAAATGTGACTCAGAGACATGAAGTGAACAGTGCTGTTGGAAAAATGATGGTAATGGAGTTGTTCGACGCAGAGCTGCCACAAACCTTCAATTGTAAATAAACACAGTATCTAAAAAGTGCAATAAAGTGAGGTATGCCTGTAGTGCCCTTATAAGAAGAGACACAGAGAATTCTCTCTCTCCACTGTGTGAGGACACAGTGGAAGACAGCTGTCTACAAGCCAGGAAGTGAGTCCTCACCAGACGCTGGATCTCTTGCACTTGATCTTGGATTCCCAACCTCCAGAACTGTGAGAAATAAATGCTTGTTGTTTAAACCACCCAGTCTATGATATGTGTGTAATGGCAGCCAGAACTAAGACACTCTTCTTGGGCTTCCCTGGTGGTGCAGTGGTTGAGAGTCCACCTGCTGATGCAGGGGACACGGGTTCGTGCCCGGGTCCGGGAAGATCCCAAATGCCGCAGAGCGTCTGGGTCAGTGAGCCATGGCCACTGAGCCTGCGCGTCAGAACCTGTGCTCCGCAACGGGAGAGGCCACAACAGTGAGAGGTCCGCGTACCGCAAAAAAAAAAAAAAAAGACATTCTTCTTAAACTAGGCAGTTCAACTTTACTTATCAATCATCCAAGTGGCTCTGAAAAGTACACCTTCACCAACCTCCATCACAGGTTGGAGAGGGAAAATAAAGCAGGCTTGTCATTCTAGTACAAAGTCTGATGAAGGAAGAAAAATATTTAATAATATTAAATTTTAAATATTTATGGAATGTTTGAGCTTCCTTATCTGAGATCCGTCAAACTAAAGAGACCAGAAGTGAAATCCTCCCAAATAACAGAATCTTATATGTTCCAAATGAAAAGTTTAGTTCCCAAAATCATCATTACCTGAGTGGTGTCCATTTCTGCCACATGATCAAATATGAAGGTTTTGGGCTCAGGGTTGGAGTGCAGCCGGACAGTCGTAGAGGACAGCACAGATAGGCATAAGTTTTGCTCTCCATCAGCTGATCCAGAACCCTCTGTAGGTGGGCGAACTCGCACAAAAACTTTGATAGCATCGCCTTCATTACTAAAGACAAAAAAATATAGCAGCTAAGTTTACTGGAGAAAAAGGATCTAAGCCTCATATTGCCTCTAGTGTTTCTATTCTGAGTTTCCCCAATAAAGTACGAGATCTACCCATTTACGTTTACCTTTTATCAAGAGTCTCCCATAACCCACACCCTTTACTGATTTGCTTCACATCAGCCAACTTCAAAAGCCTTTACTTGAAATCATCTGAAAGGCAGCTCTAAGCTCTGCTTGTCTCTGACTTCCTTTTTAATAGCAATAATAAAGTAAGTCATCCCAAGGGAGAATTATGTTACTGATTCCATCTTTTAGCCTGGAAGGTGAGGGGACAGGGGCTGGGGAGGAGATGTGATTTTTCCATATTTCCAGGTAGCCGAGGACAAAGCTTAATGCTGAAACAAGGAACCCTTACTTACTATGCTAAATGGTTGTTTTAGGAATACTACATCCCTAATTCTTTTGGTCTCATCAATAAGATTTTTTCCTTACCTTGGTTGGTTAGACTGACAATTTGTCACACTGCGTAACTCAGCTAGAAAAAAAGATAAGAAGTCATTAAAGGTTTTTAAAAGTACAACATGAAAACCCCATTCTTCTAGCCTATTCTTCAGTTGCTGACACTCCTCAGTCTCCCGGCTCCCTGGCCTGGGCGTGACAGGGGACAAGTCTAGATCTTCCACTCCATTCTAACTGTAAGCAGATAGGTTAGGGGGTCCCCAGAGAAAGAGAACCAGGAATGGCTTTCTTGACATAAGAGAACCCATTTTGTGTAGAAACAAGGAGGAGCAGTCGAGAAACCACAGTGCAGCCTTGGGGCAGCGTCCAGGTTCCTCAAGGGATATACATAATAACATACCTTTGAGTTCTGCAGGAACTAAGGCCCATAGTCAGGTGGAGGATGGAATTACGATAGTGACCCTCCAGACTTCAATTGACTAAGGCTTGGACTCTTGTCGACCTTTGCCCCAACTCTATGCTAAATTTCCTCAGTTCAATCAAGTCCCTCCATGAATATGTATGTACGCTTAGCTTAAGACTTCCCCAATTTTGCTGTTCAGGGAGAGACTGCTTTGGGGAAGATCCAGGTATTCATTCTCCTCTTGCTGTAAGTAATAAATCCTAGAGGATGGGGACACCAGTACCCAGAGTTGCTACAACATATTATCTAAGATGTCAAGTTTCTAACAAAAAAATTACAAGGAATTCAAAGAAACAAGAAAGTATGATCCATAAACCAGAAAAAAAGCAGGCATCAGAAACTGCCTGTGACAGTGCCTACATGCTGGGTTTGTCAGGAAAAGACTTCAAAGTAGCCATTATAAACATGTACAGACCTAAAGGAAATCAAAATTAAGAATTAAAGGAAGGTATGAGGACAATGTCCACACCAAATAGAGAATAGCAATAAAGAAAAATTATAAAAAAGAAACAAATGGAAACTCTGGAGTTGAAAAGTGTATCAAGTGAAATAAAAATTCGCTTGAATGGCTCAAAGTAGACTTGAACTGGCAGAAAAAAGAACAAGCAAGCTCTAAGATAGATCAATAGAGATTATAAAAGTCAAAGAACAGAGAGAAAAAAGGATGAAGAAAAGTGAAGTGAGACTCAGAGAAATGTGGGACGTCATTAAGCATACCAACATACATAAATGGGGAGTATCAGGAGAAGGAACAGAAGAGAAAGAAAGAGAAAGAACAGAAAAAATTCAAAGAAATAATGGCCAAAAACTTCCCAAATTCATTAAAAAGCAATCTACACATCCAGGAAGTTCAACAAATTCCAAAAAGGATAAACACACGCAGATCCACAGATACATCATAGTAAAAATGCTGAGAGTCATTACTTATGAGAGAACCCCAATCAGATTAACAGCTGACTCTCAGCAGAAACAACAGAGGCCAGAGGAATTAGAGAGTTTGTTGTTAGAAGGCCCACCTTACAAGAAATAATAAAGGAAGTTCAGCCTGAAAGTAGTGACCACAGACAGTAAAATTCAAATCTACATGAAAAACATCAAAGAGCACCAGGTAACAGTGATTATGTAATTATAAAAAACAACAGAAATGCCTATTTTCTCCTCCCCTTACTTGAATTACAAAACAATTGTATAAAATAATATGTATATAATGTATTGTTGGGCCTACAACATATAGAAACATATGTATATTTGCCAATAATAGCACAAGGAAGGTGGGTAGGAACAAAGCTGTAACAGCCTAAGGAAATGACTAAAGATGGTAAAGTAATGTATTGTTGGGTTTTTAACAATAGATGTAACTTGTTTAATAATAATACCAAAGAAGGGGGTGAAAGGGAATAAAGCTACATAGCCCCTGCTCGCTGCAACTAGAGAAAGCCAGCGCACAGCAACGAAGACCCAACGCAGCCAAAAATAAAAGCTGACACTGTTAAGATGTATATGTTAAACCCTAGAGCAATCATTAAAAAAAAAAACTTCAAAAAAAGAAAGCAGGGAGTTCCCTGGTGGTCCAGTGGTTAGGACTCCACACTTCCACTGCTGGGAGCACGAGTTCGATCCCTGGTCGGGGAACTAATATCCTGCATGTGGTGTGGCCCCCCTCCAAAAAAAAAAGAGCAGTAACAAAATGGAAATAGAGTCACAGATGTAGAAAACAAATTATTTATGGCTACCAGGGCATAACAAATGGGGAGGGATAAATTGGGAGATTAGGATTGACATATACACACTACTACATATAAAATAAATAACTAATAAGGACCTACTATATAGCACAGGGAACTCTACTCAATACTCTGTAATGGCCTACATGGGAAAAGAATTTTAAAAAGAGTGGATATATGCATTATATATATGTATAACTGATTCACTTTGCTGTACACCTGAAACTAACACAACATTGTAAATCAACTATAATCCAATAAAATTTTTTTTTAAAAAGCAGTAAAGGTGGAACAGAGAAACATAAAAAACATGTGACACATAGAAAATGAAAAGTAAAATGGCAGATGTGAATACAACCAAATCAATAACATGTGAATGGATTAAACAACCCAATCAAGGGGCAGAGATTGTCAGACTAAGATGAAAAAACATGCTCCAACTATATACTATCTAAAGGAAACACACTTTAGATTCAAACATATAAACATATGGAAAGTAAAAGGATGAAAAAAGATTATCTCATGCAAACAGCAATCACAAGAAAGCAGGAGTGGCTATACAGGTTTCAGACAGACTTTAAAACAAAGTTACCAGAGATAAAGAAGAACATTTTTTATAATGATAAAAGGGTCAAACGACCAGGAAGATAACACAGATATAAACATATACTTAGGGACTTCCATCGTGGTGCAGTGTTAAGAATCCACCTGCCAATGCAGGGGACACGGGTTCGAGCCCTGGTCCGGGAAGATCCCACATGCTGCAGAGCAACTAAGCCTGTGCGCCACAAATACTGAGCCTGCGCTCTAGAGCCCGTGAGCCACAACTACTGAAGCCCACGCACCTAGAGCCCATTGTCCACAACAAGAGAAGCCACCGCAATGAGAAGCCCACGCACTGCAATGAAGAGTAGGCCCCGCTCACCTCAACTAGAGAAAGCCCACATGCAGCAATGAAGACCCAACGCAGCCAAAAATAAAATTAATTACTTAAAATAAATAATAAGCATATATTCACCTAGTAACAAAGCACCAAAATACATGACAAGAAATGAAGGGAGAAATAGACAATTCAACAATAAGAGCTAGTGTATGACCCTGCAATCCCACTCCTGGGCACATAACCAGAGAAAAACATGGTCCGAAAGGATACATGCACCCCAGTGTTCATTGTAGTACTGCTTACAATAGCAAAGACATGGAAGCAACAAGATGGATAAAGAAGATGTGGTACATATATACAATGGAATGTTAAGCCATTAAAAAGAATGAAATAATGCCATTTGCAGCAACATGGACGGACCTGGAGATTGTCATACTGAGTGAAGTTAAGTCAGACAGAGAAGGAGAATGATATCACTTATAAGCAGAATCTAAAAAGAAATGATACAAATGAACTCATTTACAAAATAGAAACAGACTCACAAACTTAGAGAACGAATTTATGGTTACCAGGAGGGAAGGGTGGGGCAAAGGGATAGTTAGGGAGTTTGGGATTGACATGTACACACTGCTATATTTTAAATGGATAACCAACAAGGACCTACTGTATAGCACAGGGAACCCTGTTCAATGTTATGTGGCAGCCTGGATGGGAGGGGAGTTTGGGGAAGAACGGATACATGTATATATATGGCTGAGTCGCTTTGCCCTGCACCTGAAACTATCACAACATTGTTAATTGGCTATACTCCAATATAAAATTAAAAGTTAAAAAAAAAAAGGAAGAATTTAGAGCGGGCAGATGACACAAACAGAAAATAAATATATATATATGTAACTGAATCACTTTGCTGTACACCTGAAACATTGTAAGTCAACTATACTTCAATAAAAACAAACAAACAAACAAACCTTAGATGCTTACTCTGCAGTCCAGATAGCTATGGATCATCTAGCCAAATATGATTAAGTTCAGAAAGGGACTCTTACAACTCAGTCAATTTCATGAGGGTTATTTCACATTCTCATTTCTCTGATTTCAGTCAGCAACCCATGGTGCCAGTGTTGTCACAAGAAATAACCTTCATGGGCACAAAAGTAAGAGCTGCAGGGAGCACTGCACGGGCTCTCTCCTTCCCTGTGTTCCCACTTCATGTTCCCGGTCTCTAAGCCTGCTGGGAATGCACTTACCTGGGATGTCATCAACCTCAACTTTGCTAACAAACTTAAAGGAGCAGGAGAGTTCCCCATGGAAATCACCACCATCATAAAGGGGAGCTGTGAATACCCTTGCTCCCATCACTTTTTTTAAAAAATTATTTATTTATTTATTTGTTTATTTTGGGCTGTGTTGGGTCTTCGTTCCAGTGTGCGGGCTTCTCATTGCGGTGGCTTCTCTTGTTGCGGAGCATGGGCTCTAGGCATGAGGGCTTCAGTAGTTGCGGCACATGGGCTCAGTAGTTGTGGTTCGCCGGCTCCAGAGAGCAGGCTCAGTAGTTGTGGTGCACGGGCTTAGTTGCTCTGCAGCATGTGGGATCTTTCCGGACCAGGGATCGAACCCGTGTCCCCTGCACTGGCAGGCGGATTCTTAACCACTGTGCCACCAGGGAAGCTCTCCCATCACTTCTTGATGTGTACAGACAGGACAGAGTCCTTTAACACAGTCACATACGTATGTCACTTTCCATTAAATAAACAGATGCTCTAATATCACAAACATCAATTCTCTTGCTTGAGTCCAGATTTACTGAACACTGTGATTGTGCAGAAAGTGCGATCAACATTTTGCTCCAATAACATACCAATTTGTGTGCTAATATTCCCTGAATACTGAAAATGGGGGAAGAAAAGGAACATTTTAGATGGAAAAAGAGAGCATAATGAGGTGTTAATGGTATAATGGACCTAAAAGGTAAGTAAAACAACAAACGTATCAGGAAAGAATTGCAATTGACAGCTAAAAGCATTAACGTTTTCGAAGGGTTCAAACACCAAAAATTCACCATTTGTTCAATCTTCTAACATAGGCATCGCCTCGTTACCGTTCATACCATTCACAAAGATCCATCTAATCAGCTCAAAATCAGCTTTAAAAAACCAAGACTCCGTAAAGGGTTAGGCGATGTAAGAGGCACGTATACAGGTGCAGCAAAGGACCAAGAAATTAGTAAAGTTGAACGGTTTATCAAAAGCAAAAATGACAGGCTCCCTTCCATGAGAAAAAGGAAGAAATTGAAGGGGTCTCCTGGAGAAGAAAAAAGGGACTGTGAGAATATAAAGACACTACTGAATTCTGTGCTTTAAAAGTCCCTTACCTAAGGAGAGTCCACAGCGGACCCTCCAAAAGAGAAAGACATGCTTGGAACAAGAATAAGTTCTTCCCTTCAGGAAAGTCAGTATTGTGGAAATACGCAGAAGGTAGTTGAGAGCTGGGGCCGACCCTCAGGCGAAGATACCTAGAGAGGCAGCCCGGGTCCGGACTCGGGAAGAGGCCAGCGACGAAACGGCAGGACCGAGAACAGGAGGGAAGAACCAGCAGGTCGCTTAGGAGCCAAGCGCCTGGATGAGGGCTCGGTTCCGGTTCTCTGCTCAGCCCCAGAGCTTAGAATTGCGCCAGGCTCGTAGCGTGCCCCCAACACATAGACGGAAGGGAAGAGAGCTGTTCCATTAGTGTATTATCTTGGAGAGACAGAGGGTGATTTCAAACATCCCCCGCCGCTCAGTCCGCTCCTGCCCTTCCCGCCCAGCAGGAAAGCTCGTATTTGGGGGCGGAGACGGGGTCACGAAGCTTGGGCTTCTCACTTACTTTTGCAGCCGGACGCCATGGTGCCCTCACCCCTCGATCCCGAGACCGACGGAGCGACCGCCCTCACTTCCAGCCCAGCCGCGCACAGAGATTCCGCCCACTCAAGATGGCCGCGAATTTAAATTTGGCGCTCAGGTCGGACGTTGACGCCAGCACGGAGGCTGCCATGTTGCCAGGCCCTGTGTCAGGGGCGGGGCCGACGTGACGTCACGAGTAAGCGCCGTCGCCTCTGTACAGTCTCCAGGCGGGTTTGGGGTCCTGTATTTCCCTAGCGCGGCTATGAGCAAGCGGAACCAGGTGTCGTACGTGCGGCCAGCCGAGCCGGCGTTCCTGGCCCGCTTCAAGGAACGGATCGGCTACGAGGAAGGGCCCACGGTAGAAACCAAGGTGAGCCCGGGCCAATCCCGTTACCGCAGAAATGCGGCCCGCTCCAATTCCAGCTTCTGGCTTGACTTGGAGGCCAGATACTGATGGGTCCCTCCTCGCACCCGCGCCCGGCCCCTAGTCCGAGTGTCCTCAGACCCCAGGCTGGTCATCTTCAAACAAACTACTGCCTCTTTCGCCCAGGAAGCTATTTGTCGTTTTCACAGTGCTGCTGTGTTTTTGAAAATGACTTCACGCAGGTAAAGCGCCTCGTCCTTGGTAGACAGTTAAGAAAGATCATTTTCGTCTCTTCGTTTTCACTTGCTTATCGCATAACCTGTAGTTAGCAGTGTGGGTGGTAGCGTCGTCCCATTTTCCAGGTAAAGAAACTAAGGCCACTCGATCAAATGACCTGATATCCTAAGCCTTGAGTCTGGAACATCCTTAACGAATGCCCTAGATCTACTTCTGTGCTTGTTGTCACCAAAAAAAAAAAAAAACGGAAAGCAAAAACCTTTTATATCTTGGCTTTCAATAGAAGAAGAGGAGCTTCAGGAAGGAGCCACACCTGGATAGTTTAGAAATGGGGATCGGTGGGAGGCAACTTCTAAGCTCCCCCAGGCTCCTACCCGAACTGATTCACATCAAAATCTGCCCTACCTTTTTTAATAGAAAGAGACTGTTATGCTTAGGGCATGTGTGGAGAAATAGAGAATTTATTTAGCACTTTGTGTCTAGCACTTGCACAAAGACCCACCCCTCAAGTCACTTAGTAGAAGGACACAAGATTGACTTAAGTGCAGTTAATCCGGTGAGTATGTGCTAAATCCAGGCCCTGGGCCAGGCTCTGAAAGGACAAAGAGATGGATCTCCAAAATGCCCTGTTCTTTAACACCTTCCTGCCTGCCTCATCTCAGCCTTCACAGGTCACCACCTCAGTGAAGCCTTTTGAACCTCCCCCAGACAGTAACTCCTCCTCTGTTCTTCTCTTCACTCTATCCGCATCTTATCTGCAATACTCATCATTATGCATGGCAACTACTTACTCTCTTGGGTATCTCCACCACTAAATCGAACACTCTAAGTATCTTAATCCCTCTATATTTTCCTAGTACAGTGCCTGTGAAACCAAGTAGTGGGTGACAAGTTACATTGGTTAGATGACTGTGGTTATCGTCAGGCAAGGCTTCATGGAGGAAGGGACATTTAGATTGAATCTTGAGCATGGGTAAGTCAGCAGGTAGAGATGGAAGGAACAGCATGGGTAAAGGTGTAGAGATAGTGAGTCACGGACTGACTGTGTTTAGAAGTGACTGAGGGACTGATAGAGGTGAGGCCATATGGACTATTCAGTAGGCAACAAGGAGCATGTTTGGATAGAGATAACATGATCAGGGAGTGACTGGTCCCCAGGACCAAAAACAGTGACTATGGCAAAGAGGATGAAGTTTGAGAAAAGGGACATGGTTTCAGCAATGAGGAGAATATGGACCTAATTTTATAGTTTGTTTCAGGTCCTAGTGATGATCATGTGTGTGCCTAGTTAACACCTCGAAGATTGCAGCTTAGAATGCTATCTTAGGAGAACTCGGGGCGGCGGGGGGGGGAACTTTCCAATTAATATCAGTCATTCGGGTTAACACATTTGATCAACAGACTTTTCCGTAGACAGATGTCCCAGGTTCCTGTGTTTGCGAAACCAACTTCATTCTTAATCATTTTGGCAGTATAATCATTCTAGGAATCTGTTAACAAAAAGAAAAGAGTTTCATGGGAAATCACTGTATAATTATAGTTTATAGTTTAAGATTACAGCTGTGGTCGGACAGCTGCAGGGCTTTGTTGCCCTGTTTGGAAGACAAGGAAGGCTCTGAGAGGTGGACTGACATCTATTTGAATAATGTGTGGTGGGTGTGCACGCCTTTCAACCTAGCATTTCCATTCGAGGAATTTATCTATGTGTAAGTTTGCAAAAGTGAACAAAAACATGTGCAAAAATTTTATTATAGTAGAAAAAAACTAGAAACAACCAAAATTTTTACTTACAAAGAATTGGTCAAATAAACCATGAGATAACCATATGTATAAATACTGGGCCGTGATTTTTAAAAATAGATGATGCCATATGTATCTCAAGGCATTGTGCAAAGATGTTTTTGAGTAAAAAACTTGGGTGAGTGGGGCTTATATGATGTCTGACATTTTTAAAAATCTCAGTCAACTAGCCAAATATTACCATTTGTTGCACCTGTAGAGTCAGTGCATGGTTTCTGTTATTTTCTGTACTTTTTTATGTTTGGTAAATTTCATAATTTAAAAAGAAAAAAGGAAGCGAGTCATATAGTAGTATGTTCCATGTCTTGTTTGTATACAAAATGTTTTCTGTACCTCCGTATTTTTATACACTTAGAATAACACTTAGGATACCCACCAAACAAGCTACTGGAAGGGGGTAAAGATAAGCAGAAGTAGGTGAAGGAGGACCTTTTACTTGCCGTTTTCTGTACTTTGGTGGTGTTTATTTTTTGTCACACTTTAAGAAGAGGTATACATGAAAAGGGTTGATGAAGAGCAGAGAGAACTGCTGTAGTCAGCACTACCCTGAGTAGGCTGAATGCTGGCAGAACATGAAGCAGAGGGCCCCTGACATCAGGAACTGCAAGCTGGGGTCCTGCTGAAATGGAAACCAGCTCCCTTGGACAGGCACCCCAGGATAACTGGCAGGTGGACCTCTTCCCTACTCTGGTGAGGTTAGATTTTTAAGAGTTACTTGAAAATTCATTGCCAAACACATTTAGTCAATAATGTTACCCTTCTCACTCTAGTAATTACAGTTTCTCACAGAGACAGTGGTTGTATTTAGTTCAAGGTCAGCAACTTAAATGTTATGTTTGTGTTTTTTCCTAGAGAATCCAGCTTCAGCTCCCAGGTGAAGATGGTGATCACAGTGACAAAGAAGATGAACAGCCCCAAGTGGTGGTTTTAAAAAAGGGAGACCTTTCAGTTGAAGAAGTCATGAAAATTAAAACAGAAATAAAGGCTGCCAAAGCAGGTATGTCTGAAAGTAAGCTGGTTTTTCTACCAACTTAATGAGTTAGGTATGAAATCATTTTATACAGTGGTATGGTATGTTTGAAGAGACAGTCCTAGGTTCAAACTTTGGCTTTAACACTTACCAGACGTGTTACCTTGAACAAGTTATTTCACCTCTCAGCCTCAGTTACCTCATTCGTAAAATGGGGACAAGTTGTGCCCACTTCATTGGGCTGTTATAAGGATTAAGTGCAAATTTAAGTAAAAACATCCTGTTTTTTAAAAAAATACCTGGTTAGGTTTACAAACTAGTCAACAGAGGTGTATTTAATTAGTGCCTGGTGTGTGGTATGCTATATAGTATTTTTTTCATTATTTGTAGTATTTATTACATTGATTTAGGAGGAAATGCTGGAGTTCCAAACAATCGCTTTTCGAGATACTTAAAAAATATAGCCTGGTTGTAATGAATTGGGGACTGGCAATATTACACCATACTTCGTTCGGTACATGAGTTTTTGTTTTTTGTTTTTTGCGGTACGCGGGCCTCTCACTGTTGTGGCCTCTCCTGTTGCGGAGCACAGGCTCCAGACGCGCAGGCTCAGCGGCCATGGCTCACGGGCCCAGCCGCTCCGCGGCATGTGGGATCTTCCCGGACCGGGGCACGAACCCATGTTCCCTGCATTGGCAGGCGGACTCTTAACCACTGCGCCCTGTACATGAGTTTTTATTAAGTGACTGCATGTCTTGTGGCTATATAGCTAGAGTCAGTGGAAAAGACCAGACTGAATTGACTCAAGGACATCCATAAATACTGTATGAGATTTTCTTGCCATTTGACTCTCCGATAAAGTCAAAATAACGAGAGAAAGAAAGTTTTTTAACTTTGTTTTTTGCTGCAGATGAAGAACCAGCTTCAGCTGATGGAAGAATTATGTATCGAAAACCAGTCAAGCGTTCCTCAGATGAAAAATATTCCGGTTTAAGAGCAAGCTCAAAAAAGAAGAAGACAAATGAAGAAGATGAAATAAATAAGCAGGATTCAGTTAAAAAAAACTCACAAAAGCAAATCAAAAATAGTAGCCTCCTTTCTTTTGACAATGAAGATGAAAATGAATAAGTGTAAATAAATATTTTGGACTTAGTCTTCTTTAAGAACATACGGAGTATTTTTTTAAATAACATCTTTTTTTCCTATTATAATACAAGTTTAGGGACTTCCCTGGTTGTCCAGTGGTTAAGACCTCATGCTTCCACTGCAGGGGGCACAGGTTCGATCCCTGGTTGGGGAACTAAGATTCCATATGCTGCACGGTGTGGCCAAAAAATAAAAATAAAACATTAAAAGGAAAAAAAAGATAATACACGTTCACTGGAGAAAATTTAGAAAATACAGAAAACATTCAGTAAGATAAAACATATCTATCCATCAATACCCTTTTGACCTGAACTGCTAACTCTCTAGACATTAACTACCACTAACATTTTGTTATTTCCTGTGTGTGGGATGTGTGTGTATGTAAATTATATTTTTCTAAACAAAATTGTGATTGTATTCTGTATGTTCTCAGTCCTGCTTCTCACTTGACGTTGTATCATGAGCATTTTTCTAGGTCAATACAATTCAAAATCCTGACATTAATAGCTACAGAGAATGTTGTAATTAAACAGATCCTGTATTTTATCTTCCTCTTCAACAGAACCTCACTTTGGATGAGGGAGATGATCATGTGCCTAGTTACCAATACTTCCCCAGCTTCTGCTAAGGGTAGCCATGTGACAGCTCTGGTAAGTTAAGAGATACAAGTGGATCTTGAACAAGTAATAATACAGGTGACCATGATACAAGTTAGGATCTACTGAATCACATGGTGACTATTATTGATTACATGGTTTAAAAAAAAAAGATAAAAGTGGAAGTCTGCTTACTAGGTTTTTTGATACAAAAGGACAGATTTGGCAAGCATGAACCTTTGTCCTCTCTCCATCCTACCTGGAGCACAAACATGAAACCAAGAAGTGCCAGAGCCATTTTGGGGCATGAAGAAGACAGCCACTTGTTCTGGGTGGTACAGTGGAAAGACTCGAGGAGCTTGGATCGTGATGGCATGCCTGGAGGAGCTACTGTACTAGCCTTGGACTTCCTGATACATGAGGATAAACACCATCTTAGTTAAGCCTCTGTCAGGTTTCTGTTACATGCAGCCTAATGATACAGTGGTAGAATGTGTGTGCACAGAAACCTCCAAGTGTATTTGTGATGATTTCCTTAGAATGAGTTGCTGGAAGCAGAATTACTAGATCAAAGTATTTGAATATTTCTAAAGCTTTTCATGCTTTCTTTCAAATTGCTTTCTAGGTGGTTTTTACCATTTTATTCATACCATCTACAATAGCCCACATCACCTCATCCATGATGCATTCAATTTGATGCTTTGAAAATGGTGTTTAATAGTTATATTTAACTGGCTTTTTTTTTTTTGATTGACCAGGGAAGCTAAACTGTTTTTCATGTTACCTAATAATTTTCCTCATTACTGCAAGTCAACCAAAACTGGAGACTTGTCAAGATCCCATTCTTCACCAGCCAGAAATTAGGAATTTCAGATTCCATGTTATGAATTTGGTGCCACATCTATCTTTCAGCCATTTTAAGACCTAGTGTAAAGAATCCTCAAAAGTGATTCATGTGAGTGGGCTAGTGAGTCCTGAAATAGGCTCTCTAAATTATACAAACTAGTCCCGAAGCCATTCCTAGTACCATCTTTAATGTATACTCACGTAACAAGCCAGGGTTTTTTCTAATCTGTATCATTGCTATATCTATCCTTGTACCAACACCCCACTGCTTTAATTACTGTAAATGTTAGTATGTCTTATCATTTACAGGTGGGAGTCTTGAGGGCAGGGACTTTGTCTTCCCTCTGTATCCTCTGTACCCAGAACAGTACCTAACATATTAAGAGCAGAATAAATATAGTTAGAATAAATAAGTGTTTAATTTTTTTTTTTTTTTAACAGGCTGGTGGTTCTCAAAGTGTGGATCCTTGACAAGCAGCATCAGCACCCCTGGAAACCTAAAGATGCAAATTTGCAGGCCTTGCCTGAGAATCAGAAATTTCAGGTGTAGGGCCCAGCATTCTCTGTAACAAGTCTGCCAGGTGGTTCTGATGCTCACTCGAATTTGAGAAATACTGATAAAGCCTATTATAAGGGAGATAAAACAAAAAATTTAAACAGGTAACATGAAAGACTATTTAAAAGATCTTAAATCTTGAAACTTATCATATTGATGAAGTCTTTACTGTAGGTGATATTTCTAACAATGTTAAGTGTAAGTGTTACCAGCCAGGAAGCATATCTCATGATGAAAGCCCAAGACCAAGCTAGAGTGTCAGGTGACATCTGCTAAGCAGCCTTAAGAAAATTGCTTCACCTCTGTAAACTGCTTTCTAAGAACAGTGGGTCCTGTTAATTGCAGAGAAAGGTGAATGAGTTTGGGGCCAGAGAAGAGAGGCTAGTCCTTTTCCCTCACGAACTATCCCCTTGCTTCTCAGAAATGGACCATAGGAGCAGGGCTAGACAAATAGGCCAGTAATGTAATCCCAGGGCTGAGGCAGGAATAGTAAAAGGACAAGCCTGGAACATCTTGTGCCCAAAAGTAAGGCGGTCCTCAAAGAATAATGGGGGCATGTCAAAAGGACACACCTGGAGGAGAAGGGCTAGGTCTTCCTTGCAGTAGAATCCCAATTAATAAATGTAGGAGGAATGTTGGAAATAGAAAAAATCACCATTTGGGGGACTTCCCTGGCGGCGCAGTGGTTAAGAATCCGCCTGCCAATTCAGGGGACACGGGTTCGAGCCCTGGTCTGGGAGGATCCCACATGCCGCGGAGCAACTAAGCCAGTGTGCCACAGCTACTGAGCCTGCGCTCTAGAGCCCTCGAGCCACAACTACTGAAGCCCGCACACCTAGAGCCTGTGCTCCGCAACAAGAGAAGCCACTGCAATGAGAAGCCCGTGCGCAGGAACAAAGACCCAACGCAGCCAAAAATAAAAATAAAATAAATTTTTTTAAAAAAGAAAAAATCACCATTTGGAAAATTCCACAATAATAAGTTGCAGTGGTCTGAATGGCAGCCTCCTAAGAGAGAGGTCCTAATCCCTGGAACCTGTGAATGTTACCTTATGTGGTAAAGTTTGCAGGTGTGATTAAATTAAGGCTCTCAGAGAATCCTGGATAATCTGGGGAGGCTCTAAAAGCCATCACACATTTCCTTGTAAGAGAAAGGCAGACAGAGATTAGACACAGACAAGACAATGTGAAGAGAGGCAGAGAATGCTCACAGCCACCAGAAGCTGGAAGAAACAAGATTCTCCCCAAAAGTTCAGAGGGAGTGCAGACCTGCCAACACCCTGACTTCAGCCTAATGAAACTGATTTCAAACTTCTGGCTTCTAGAACTCTGAGAGCATACATTTCTGTTCTTTTAAGCCACCAAGTTTGTGACAGTTTGTTACAGAGGCCATAGTAAACAAATACCTAAGTGGTGTTGGAAAGATTCATCAAAAGATGTCAAAATTAGTGGCCAGAAATATGCTGAAAAAATCACTATTTGCATAGTCTCAAAGTATATCTCCACCAGAGATTACAAAAGGAAAACAAGTCATTTACAGTGGAAAACCAGGCAGATGCCACCTTATCTAAATGATCAAAGTAACATTACCAGTAATAAGTCATACTGACATCATGACCTCCTTACATGATGCACTGAGATGGGCACGTCACTTTCCAAAAGGGCCTTCCTGATGCCCTTTTCAAGGATAGGGCTCAAGTGCAGTACTAAAGAGGCCCAAGTCCTACAAGCTGACAATGGCACAGGAATGTCAATACAGGCTCCAGGGCTTCTCTGTCAGTTTCACTGCAAAGATGCCCATTTATACTTTCTTCTGAAGAAATCCTTTATTCTGAGATTATAGGTTTCTTATCTCTGGTTTTTATTTTATGAAATAATGGTTATAACAAATAGCAGGTTAATCTAATGTGCTTACTTGTCAAAATAAAAGGTCATCAAATCTATATCAGCGTCCAAAAAATATTTTGAAGTTTATTGCCTAGGAAAGCCAAATATCAAGGCCAGCACTGTCTGATAGAATATTCCACAATATGATTCACTTTGTTATACAGCAGAAACTAACACAACAATGTAAAGCAATTATACTCCAATAAGGATGTTAAAAAGAAAAGAATATTCCACAATAATGGAAATGTTTTACAGTTTTGCTGCCCCTAGCCACATGTGGTCATTGAGCACTGGAAATGTGGCTAGAGTGAGTGAGAAACTGAACTTTTCCTTCTGTTAATTTTAACTAGCTTAAATAGCCACATGTAGGAAATTCCCTGGCGGTCCAGTGGTTAGGACTCAGCGCTTTCACTGCCGAGGGCCAGGTTCAATCCCTGGTCAGGGAACTAAGATCCCACAAGCCACATGGTGCAGCTAAAAGAAAAAAAGAGAACAAAATAGCCACATGTAATTAGTGGCCACTCCATTGGACAGTGTAGTTTTAGGTATTATTGGAGTAAACAGGATTTTTTCTTTCACTCATTAGGAGTCCTGCAACTCCTGAGGAAGTCTCTGGCACTTTGTAAGGGTCAAAGGTATTTTTACATTTGACACAAAACAGTGCAAAATGCAATCATATCTGATTGCATGGCTCAAGATAACCAGGGCAATGCAGTCAGATCAGGAAGCAAGACACATGTCTTCTGAGTTTTCAAGCTCCCACTTCTGTGGCTCTTTTCCCAGTCCTGGGCCCTGTCTCTCCAGAGGTTCTTGCTTTCTGAGCCTCACATTGCTATGGAAACAGTTTTGACTGACATCTACTCTCACCAACCTACTGCTTCTCCCAAGTTATGCATGAAGTCTTTCAGACAGGAGAAAGGCTAGACAGAAGGCGTCTGTCCAGGCCTGAGGTTAGGAATCCTCCATTGCCCCACAATCATTCTAGGCTAATGGCAGCCCCAAGTTTAACGTGATTTAGGCATATGTGGTCCTAGAAGCTGGGACAGAAGGGACCACTGAGTTATCATCATTGATTTGAACGTTTCCTTAGATACTGGCAACAGCTAGCACAGTACTGGTCCCAGGAGCTGCTGGGGGAGAGCTGACCAAGTTCCTCAGCTGTAGGATGGGACCCCGAACTTTGTATTCGTGTAGCTGTTTCCCCAAATTCTCCCAAGTCTAGCCATAACTTCTCTTGCTCCTCAGCCCATCACAGCCTCCATTCTCTCCAAAGTCTGGATCCTCTGGATCTGCAGTGTGGGGTCCTAGAACACAAACCATCTGTCCTGCCTTGACACTCGCAGTCCTTCCCAGCCTTCTCCTCCCTACGCCAATCCAGCTGTGCACCACTACACTTTTCCCCTCCTGCCCTGGGCGCCTGAGGAGATGGTAGCACAGAGTCAGTTTTCCCATTGCCCTTGCCTCTCCCTGAGCCAACAAGTCAAGCTGGGTCTCTGGTACAACTGCGGCAGTATTGTCTACCTCCCAGAGAAGGTTCTCTGTAAACTTGTGGGCAATGGAAGCTGGACACCCAATTAAAGATGGGGAAACATCCTGAACAGATACCTCACCAAAGAAATATACAAATGGCAAATATGCATAGAAAAGATGCCCCACCTCATATGTCATCAGGGAAACACAAATTAAAACAACAATAAGCTACCACTACACACGTATTAAAATGGCTAAAATCCAGAGCACTGACAACAGCAAATGTTAACAAGAATGTGGAGCAACAGGAACTCTCATTCATTGCTGGTGGGAGTGCAAAATGGTCACCACTTTGGAAGACAGTTTGGCGCTTCCTTAAAAAACTAAACGTGATCCAGCAATTGCGCCCCTTGTTATGTACCCAAAGAACTTGTAAACTTAGGTCCACACAAAAACCTGAACACAGATGTTTATTGCAGCTATATCCATAATTGCCAAAGTCTGGAAACAAACAAAGTATCCTTCAGTAGGCGAATGGATAAATAAACTGCAGTACAACAAGACAATGGAATGTTATTTAGCACTAAAAAGAAATGAGCTATCGGGCTTCCCTGGTGGTGAAGTGGTTAAGAATCTGCCTGCTAATGCAGAGGACACGGGTTCAAGCCCTGGTCGGGGACGATCCCACATGCCACGGAGCGGCTGAGCCCGTGTGCCACAACTACCGAGCCTGCGAGTCACAACTACTGAAGCCCGTGTACCTGGCGCCCGTGCTCCGCTAAGAAAGAAGCCCGCAATGAAAGTCCGCATGCAGCAACGAAAACCCAACGCAGCCATACATTAATTAATTAAAAATATTAAAAAAAAAAGAAATGAGCTATCAAGCCATGAAAAGACATGGAGAAAATTAAATGCATATTACTATGTGAAAAAAAAAAAAAAAACAATTCAAAAAGGCTGCATAGGGCTTCCCTGGTGGCGCTGTGGTTGAGAGTCCGCCTGCCGATGCAGGGGACATGGGTTTGTGCCCCAGTCCGGTAAGATCCCACATGCTGCGGAGCGGCTGGGCCCATTAGCCATGGCCGCTGAGCCTGTGCGTCCGGAGCCTGTGCTCCGCAACGGGAGAGGCCACAACAGTAAGAGGTAAGAGGCCCGCGTACCGCAAAAAAAAAAAAAAAAAAAAAAAAGCTGCATAGGGGCTTCCCTGGTGGCACAGTGGATAAGAATCCGCCTGCCAATGCAGGGGACACGGGTTTGATCCCTAGTCCGGGAAGACCCCACATGCCGTGGAGCAACAAAGCCCATGTGCCACAACTACTGAGCATGTGCTCTAGAGCCCGTAAGCCATAACTACTGAAGCCCACGCGCCTACAGTCCATTCTCCACAACAAGAGAAGCCACTGCAATGAGAAGCCCATGCACCGCAACGAAGAGTAGCCCCCCGCTCGCTGCAACTAGAGAAAGCCTGCATGCAGCAACGAAGACCCAACACAGCCAAAAAATAAAGAAATTTTTAAAAAAAGGCTGCATACTGTACAATTCCAACTACATGACATTCTGGAAAAGGCAAAACTTTGGAGACAATAAAAAGATAAGTAGTTGTCAGGGGTTGGGAAGAGGTGGGGATGAATAGGTGGAGCACAGAGGATTTTTAGGGCAGTGAAACTATTCTGCATGATACTATAATGATGGAAACATGTCATTATACATTTATCCAAACCCATAGGATGCATGACTCTTAAGAGAACCCTAATGTGTTGGAGAAAAGGGAACCCTCCTACACTGTTGGTGGGAATGTAAATTAGTGCAGCCATGATGGAGAATAGTATGGCAGTTTCTCAAAAAACTAAAAATAGAGTTGCCATGTGATACAGCAATCTAGAGCGCAGGCTCAGTAGTTGTGGTGCACGGGCTTAGTTGCTCTGTGGCATGTGGGATCTTCCCAGACCAGGGCTCGAACCCGTGTCCCCTGCATTGGCAGGTGGATTCTTAACCACTGCGCCACCAGGGAAGTCCCCTAAAACTATTCTTAAAAAGTCTATTTTAGAAAAAGGAGGGAAACATGTTTCCTTGTTTATAATCATCTATCTCTGGAAGGAAAACAAAAAACTGATAATATTTTTTATCTCGGGTGGCTGCCAAGAAGGCTTTTCACTGTTTAACTTTTGTGCTTTTAGAATTTTAAACCATAAGCTTCTATTGTCTAGTCAAAAAAAATAATGAAAATTTAAAAATAAAATTAAAGATCATACCTTCTGAAAATCCTAAGGCAATAATTTTAAATGATGAAAAAGCTTTATATACAAACATGTTTCACTGCTGAGTTAATAATTTTACTAGCTAACGTGAGCACATACCATGTGTCAGGCATTGCATTAAGTGGACTAGCTGATTTATAAGAAAAAATTGGCATTAATTTAAACAACAAACAGAAGGGAAACAGTAAATTATGAGCAGGTCAATAAGCAACCATTAAAACGAGGTTTATAGAAAGTCTGTAATAGTATGGCTAAATCCTTATGTTAAATCAAATGGCAAGATGTAATATAATAATCATAGTTACTTTTTTTTTTTTTTTTTTTTGGCCACACAGCTTGTGGGATCCTAGTTCCCTGAACAGGGATTGAACCTGGGCCCACTGCAGTGGAAGTGTGGAGACCTAAACACTGGACCTCTAGGGAATTCCCCATAGTTACTTTTTTTTTTTTAATGGAAGAAAGAAAAGCTAAGCAGAGAAGAAAGGCTAGAATAAATATACTAAAGTAAGTACTTCAGTATATGTACTTGGTGAAAGTAGGTAATTTTAATTTTTTCCACTCTTATTTTATAAATGTATTTCAATGAGCACACATTAAGTTGAAAAAAATACCTCCCCCTCTGTTTTTCACAATTTGGGCATCTCACACAATGGAAAGGTTCAGTGATGGAAAATTACCTGTGAGTTTGGTGCTATAAAAACCAGGATCTAGACTGAGATTCAACTCTGACATTAGCTGTTTGACTTTGGGAAGTCAAGTTTCTCTTTCTTTATCCCTGACTCTGGAAATGCGGAAAATATCTCCTACTTTTCCTACAAGGGCACCTTTTAGTGTTAGATGTGCTTATTTACCTTAAGTAGCTTATTAGCATTGCATGAAGCACCATTAAAAGTATCCTTTGAGGGCTTCCCTGGTGGCACAGTGGTTAAAAATCCACCTGCCGGGACTTCCCTGGTGGCACAGTGGTTAAGAATCCACCTGCCAATGCAGGGGACACAGGTTCAAGCCCTGGTCCGGGAAGATACCACATGCCGCGGAGCAACTAACTAAGCCAGTGCACCACAACTACTGAGCCTGCGCTCTAGAGCCCGCGAGCCACAACTACTGACCCTGTGTGCTGCAACTACTGAAGCCAGAGCGCCTAGAGCCATGCTCCACAATAAGAGAAGCCACCGCAATGAGAAGTCCGCACACTGCAATGAAGAGCAGCCCCCGCTCTCCGCAACTAGAGGAAGCTCGCGTGCAGCAACAAAGAACCAATGCAGCCAAAAAAGAAAGAAAGAAAGAAAGAAAAGAATCCACCTGCCAATGCAGAGGACACGGGTTCGAGCCCTGGTCTGGGAAGATCCCACATGCTGTGGAGCAACTAAGCCCGTGTGCCACAACTACTGAGCCTGTGCTCTAGAGCCTGTGAGCCACAACTACTGAGCCCATGTGCTACAACTACTGAAGCCCACGAGCCTAGAGCCCATGCTCCGCAACAAAAGAAGCCATCACAATGAGAAGCCCACACACTGTCACAAAGAGCCAACACAGCCAAAAATAAATGTTTTTTTTAAAGTATCCTTTGATTTGTTTGCTTCTTTTGAGCTCTAAGAAGCCATTCTTTGTTGTGAGGCATCCCCACCCACTTATCCCCAAGACGTTATTCTCATGTAGGCCCCACCTCCTGGCGCCTAAGAACCCAACGTCTCCTACCCTCCTCTTCCCTTAAGAGGCTCCCCTTTAGTGTTGTGCTCCTAGATTTCAAAACAAATAAAGCCACGTCCTCATCAACAGGCTTATATTCTCTGTCTTATGCCCCCTCTCTATTCTCCTGTGTCTTCTCCTCATCCCACTCCACCTCAAAACACACACAAAAGTCCTGAACACGAGTTTTTACTCAGTTAGTGTTAGTGAGGCTTCCCTTTTCATGGAAACGAGAAGTCCAGAGCTTGAAGTGAAATTAGATCCAACAATGGAAGGTATCAAAATCTACATAAAACTATTCAGAGTACCCAAAATGTCCACTCAAATCCCAATCATTTCTTTTTTCTCTGATTAAATCTGAATTTTTTCAAGGAGAAACTGGTCTTAAATGTGTTCTCCTATTTAAATCTGTATGTTATATTTTAAATAGCCTGTAGATTAAGTATGAAATCACAGCCCAATTACAAGGATATTCTTACGAAAAAATACATTATGATAAACAAAAAATTGACCTTTGTTTTCAATAACCAGATTTATAAACTTTTGCAACATTTATCACTCAAAACCAATTACTGGCAGTTAGTTATTATATACCACTCATTTTATTCTCAAGACAACCCTAGTAAGTAACCTCATTATTCTTTGGGGAGGATGGGAAAAACTGAGGCTCAGAGCAGTAAGGTCAGACACCCATTAAGTGGCAGAGAAGCCATCAAACTTAAGACTATCTAGTTCTGAGTCTATTTTCTTAATTTTTAGGACACATTGCTTTGTGCTCAACATACAAAACATTCATCCCAGGCGAAGATTTGAGTCCTAATCTCCTAAGAATTTAGAAAAAAAAAGAAGTGTTTTCATATTGATACAAGTCTTTCCACCCTAGTTATATCCCGAGTTTTATTCCCCAGCATGAAGCCTCTGATGTCGAGCAAGTGCTGAGCTGTGCCTGAAGGATTTCCCACAGTTAGCACATTCATAAGCTTTCTCTCCAGTGTGAATTCTGTAATGTTCACTAAGGTGTGCTTGCTTGCGGAAGGTTTTTTCACACTCACTACACTTAAAAAGTTTCTCTCCAGTGTGAGTTCTCTCATGTTCAACAAGGGAAGAGTTCTGAATGAAGGCTTTACCACATTTGGTACATATGTAGGGCTTCTCTCCTGAGTGGATTCTCTGATGCTGCCTGAGGCACGCACTCTGATTAAAGGCTTTCCCACAGTCATTACACTTATAAGGTCTATCTCCAGAATGACTTCTCTGATGACGAGTAAGGCATATGCTCTGACTGAAGGCTTTGCCACACTCGCTGCATTTATAGGGCTTCTCTCCAGTATGAATTCTCAGGTGTTTAACAAGGGATGGACTCTGACAAAAGGCTTTGCCACATTCATTGCATTTATAGGGTTTCTCCCCAGTATGAATTCTCAGATGCTGGACAAGGACTGCTTTTGTTTGAAAGGCTTTCTCACATTCATTACATTTATAAGGTTTCTCTCCCGTATGAATCCTCAGATGTTGAGTAAGATTTGACTGTTTCCGGAAACAAGTTCCACATTCAGTACAAACATAGGGTTTCTCTCCCGTGTGAATCTTCTGATGCTGGGTAAGAGATGATCTCTGAGTAAAAAACTTTCCACATTCACTACACTTGGAAGGTTTCTTCTGTCTTTTAAGTCTCTGATGTTTCACTTGCAGTGAAATCTGGCTGGAACTCATGCTTTTTGTAACACGATGAAGGGGGTGTCTAATAGGTTCCAGTTTAAAAGAAACTGTCTCTCAGATTCAGAATACTTACAAGGTACTTTCTCAAAGATGATTATCCTTAGAGTAACACTGTTCTCCTGTGAAAGGTCTGTGTGCATATGGTGTCCTCCCAGTCATTCCTGCAGGATTTCCCCTTCTAGTCCTTATTCAGCATGCATCTTCAACTTCTCCTAATGTGAACCCCTGATGACCAGGCTCTCTGACCCTCCATGTCTTTTCAAGTCATTTAACACTGTGCCATCAGGCTTGATTTTCTTGCCTGAAAAAAACATTCACAAAGGAAAATGTCCTCCGTGCAGAAGAGAGGACCTGCATTGTGAAGTCCTGATTTCTATTCTCTTCTCAATAATAGAGAAAGAAGATCACAATGACCTGGGGAAAAGATTAGAATAGGTGATTGGGAGAAAGAGATTAAGTAGTGACAGGTTTTGGTAAATCTATAAACTTCCCTATTGTGATTGATTCTGAAACACTCAAATACTAAAAACTGACCCAGGTAATTTAGGATCATCCAGAGTGATAAATAGCAGGAGAATGTGAAAGGGATAAGTATATTAATCTTGGGTAAGTTAAGTGTTGGGGAAAATTACCACTCACCTACCGTTTCTAGTCCTCAAAAATGGGTGAAAAGTAATTATATTTCCTTAGGTTGCCTATAATCAGTACCTTGGCAGACCAGTGATAATTGAAGAGTTCCTCTTTCAAGATTTCAAAGGTGATCCAGGCTGTAACTTTTGCTAGGTCCATCTCACCTATCCTTCCCTATTCACTCACCTTGATAGGTGTCTCTTTGGACCTCTCTTTCTCTCCAAAACATTCAGCCCCTAGGTACAACTGGGAAGGATCTAGGTTTGAAAACTAGAGTTCTGCTTAATGAAAGAAAATAAGATATCACTGTTTTGTTTACATAAAAATAAGACAGAGGTGGTCCTTAAGGAAGAAGCCCCCATTGGACAGTAATTTCACTATAGCATCATGATCCAGGATCTGGCCCTCACCCTTGAAGCCAAAAAATGCTTCAAAATCTGATGTGTACTAATCAAATTCACAAGGAGAGTGATGTAGAAAACATAAAGTCACTTCACCAGTTTACAGTGAAAATTTTATATGCTTAATGTCCAGCTGGTTAATATATTCTCTCCAGTATAGAAAAACTGTATGGGAACCAAACTGTTGTCATCAGGACACTCCTTAGGAAGCACAGAACTGGAGAAAGAGTGGACTACTTAGACAATCTTAACGGCATCAAACTTTGAACCTGATGCTCTCAATAAAGGTGCACAGAAACAGAGAATGGATATTCAGGAACCACACATCAGAGCAACCTCTTCTCTGGATGGTCTGGAGACACAAACACATTCTTATTCCCTGAGGCCTCCTTCTATTTTAGTTTTCTAATTTATACAAGTTACACATGGATGTATCCTCACCTTAAAATATTTAGATAATATGAAAGTATACAGGATAAGACAGTAATTTTTATAACCATCACCACCCCACTCTACCCAAATGAAACCACCCCCTTCCCAGAGATAACTTGGAGTATATTCTTTCAGTCTTTTTTCTCCATATTTTTAACACACATATAGCATTTGATTCTTTTTACATAAATAAAATTGTTGTATAGATGCTGCTATGCAATTTGATTTTTTTTTCACCAAGGAATGTGTCTTTGAGATCATTTCATGTTGGTACATACAGATCTACTGGGGCTGAGAGTCAACTGGTACACACTGGAGTATCTGCACAAATGGTTTACAGTTGGAATCTCCAAAATATACAAACAGCTCATGCAGTTCTATGTCAAAAGAAACAAACAACCCAATCAAAAAATGGGCAGACATTTCTTCAAAGAAGGAATACAGATGGCCAAAAAGAACATGAAAAGATGCTCAACATCACTAATTATCAGAGAAATGCAAATCAAAACTACAATGAGGGGCTTTCCTGGTGGCGCAGTGGTTGATAATCTGCCTGCCAATACAGGGGACACAGGTTCGAGCCTTGGTCTGGGAAGGTCCCACATGCCACGGAGCAACTGGGCCCGTGAGCCACAACTACTGAGCCTGTGCGTCTGGAGCTTGTGCTCTGCAACAAGAGAGGCCACGACAGTGAGAGGCCCGTGCACCGCGATGAGGAGTGGCCCCCACTTGCCGCTACTAGAGAAAGCCCTCGAACAGAAATGAAGGCCCAACACAGCCAAAAATAAATAAATAAATAAAATTTTTTAAAAACTACAATGAGATATAACGTCACACAAGTCAGAATGGTCATCATCAAAAAGTCTGCAAACAATAAATGCTGGAGAGGGTGTGGAGAAAAGGGAACCATCTACACTGTTGGTGGGAATGTAAATTGGTAAAACCACTATGGAGAACAGTATGGAGGTTCCTTAAAAAACTAAAAATAGAACTACTATATGATCCAGCAATCCCACTCCTGAGCATATATCCGGAGAAAACCATAATTTGAAAAGATACATGCACCCCAGTGTTCATTGTAGCACTATTTACAATAGCCAGGAAGCAACCTAAGTGTCCATCAACAGAGGAATGGGTAAAGAAGATATGGTACATATATACAATAGAATATTACTCAGCCATAAAAGAGGACAAAATAATGTCATTTGCAGCAACATGAATGGACCTAGAGATGATCATACTAAGTGAAGTCAGACAGAGAAAGACAAATATCTTATAATATCACTCATATGTGGATATAATTTTTAAAAATGATACAAATGAACTTATTTAAAAAACAGAAACAGACTTACAGATATCGAAAACAAACTTATGGTTACTGAAGGGGTAACATGGCGAGGAGGGATAAATCAGGGTGTTGGGATTTACATACACACACTACTATATATATATAAGATAGATAACCAACAAGGACCAACTGTATAGCACAGGGAACTCTACTCAATATTCTGTGATAACCTGTATGAGAAAAGAATCTGAAAAAGAATGAATATATGTATATGTATAATTGAATCACTTTGCTGTACACCTGAAACTAACACAACATTGTAAATCAACTATAATCCAATAAAAATTTTTTAATGGTTTACAGTCAAGAGACTGATTTGATTGGGCAGTCTTGTACCACACTGGTTGTTAATATATTGACTATTTTGTGTAAATCTATCTTTATCTGCTGTATAAACTTCCAGTATGGACATATATATACAAAAATAAACTCTAAGTGGTTTAAATAGCTAAACATAAAACCAAAACTCTAACCACACCTTTATTTCCTTTATTTTTATTGTCCAAAATAAAAAGGTTTTCTTTTCTTAATCATACAGGGGGAAAAAAAAAAAGCTCATTCTGTAAAACAGTCAGTTAGTCCAAAAATGAAATTACTTGAAATCCTACCACCCAAAAGAAACAGTTGGTATTTTGATGAATTTTCTTCTAGGATCTCTCAATGCACATATGGGCACATATGTGTACATGTATTATGTGTACATATTAGACTAGACTGAATTCTGCAGGACATAAATAGTCTATTATATCTATTCAAAAATTTCCCATTACCTAAAAATCCAGTTCACCCAGTACTATTCTTACTTACTTTAACAGATACCCAGGCTCCACACTGCCTTCTGCTGGCCAATAACAATGGCAGTTGTGATTACTTAAGCTCTTGTTCCAAACGAGGCCAGAAGCCCATTGCATACCCTCTGAGGAAACACTTAATCACCTTTGCAATGGGTCTTCCAGTAATTTACTATCAGTTTCTGACCACTACACCATTAGAGCATCATACTTAGCAGTTCAGCAAGTGGTTTCAGGGTGTTCCACCAGATGACTGCAGTTTAAGTTCATGTGATAAGAAATTACTGAGACTTCCCTGGTGCACAGTGGTTACAAACCCACCTGCCAGTGCAGGGGACACGGAGTCGATCCCTGGTCCAGGAAGATCTCACATGCCGCAGCTAAGCCCGTGCGCCACAACTACTGAGCCTGTGCTCTAGAGCCCACGAGCCACAAGTACTGAGCCCGCATGCCACAACTACTGAAGCCTACATGCCTAGAGCTGGTGCTCTGCAACTAGAAGTCACTGCAACTAGAAGCCCGCGCGCAGCAACAAAGACCCAACGCAGCCATAAATAAATAAATAAATAAATAAATAAATAAATAAATAAATAAATAAATAAATTTATATTTAAAAAATTACTTCACACTCTGATCTATCCTATTACCAATTACTCCATAGCCTTCTTTCACAATAAGCCACTCTAAATCTGATTTAAGTAAGATGGTCCCATTTCTGGGTGGTTCTGTGTTTTCAGTCTGCAGGGTTTAGGTATAGTGGTCACTGCTGGGTCCCACCTTAGGTCTGCCTACTGAGCAGCCCCATCTTGGGCTCTCTAGTTAGATTTCACTTACCCAGAGACAAGCTGTTAGGAATACAAGTGACTACAGTTTGTCTCCTGGGGACTCTTCTCATGAGGAAGAGCAGGAATTTGAGGCACAGAGGGAGGAGAAAGAGCACCCATAAATTGTCAGCCTACTTCCTTCATACTCTGGATTCAAGGGAATCCAGGAATAGCCCATCCCTAACCAAATGACTATTTTAAATCTGAATGAATGTCCTTGTTCTCGTAGGCATGTATCACCAATGACAAAAAGTCAGTGAGACGTGACAATGCACAAAGAAAGAGGGCAGGTGCTCTTAAGGACCAAGCATCCTGGGGTAAAAATTCCTCCACCAGAGATAAGACTGGAGCCCAAAGGCACCTCCCCACCCCCAAACCTAATGGAGAAGTCACTGACTTCAGAAATCAAAGACTATGGGGCTACAGTAAAAGGCAGTGAGATAAGCAGTGGACTCAGTCAAGAGGTCTGGGTTCTAGTCTCTGCTCTGTCCCTAACTTGCTTAATGACCTGAAGCAAGTCACTCAATTTCAACTGTGACTTTTTAAATCTGTGAAATGAAAAACTAGATGATATCTAAAGCTTCCTCTAGTACCAACACTTTGTGATTCTTTGACTCTAAAAACAGATGGAAAAGAGCAAGAACCTCAAATCAAGCCCTTCCAGTCCCTCTTTGATTAAAGCTGGTTATTCATTTCTGTGAAAAGTACTAACTGAGCAGCTACTATGTGTCCAGCAGTGAGATGCCCTCTTGTTAAGAATAGGCTGAGTCAATAGCAGGGCAACACCCCAGCACTTAGTCTCCCACAATCAGAGGCCTATTAATTTCAGGCAAATAAGACTGCCTCGGTGTGAAGCAAAATCTCCAACAAAAGACAGGGGGTGTCTGTTGGAAGATGTTAAGAACCCCTCCTAAAAGGAAAGGTTTTAAGAACCCCTCTGAATAGAAAGGAAAGACCACCATATCAAAAGGCAGTGACCGGTTTCCAGTCTAATCCATCCCAATCCACTAGCACCTCTTGACACTGAACAACTAATTATCTTCAAACTTCTAATTAGATTAAGTTACTCTTCTAAACAATTTTAATATTCAGGTCAAGTATGAACCACCACATTTCTTCCTTGAGGAAAAGTTTTCTTCACGCTTCCAAGGCACTTCCTCAACATTCTGGAAAAATTTCACACGTCTCTACTATAGCTCCTTCCACTCTGTGTTTAATACTCTGATTACATCCCGTTTTCCTCTACCAAACTTGAAAACAAATATAGCATGGGCTCGGGGCTAGTGGTCTCTGGGTTTGAATCCCTGTTCCACCATTTATTAACTAAGTGATATTGGGTAAGTTACTCTTTCTGTACTCCATTTTTAACAAATGTTAAATGGAGCTGATAATAACTACTTCATAGGGTGATGATGCATAAATGAGTTAACACATGGAACGTATTTAGAAGAATACTGACTGATAAGCATTCAATAAATAGTACCTGCTGTTAAATTATTATTGATGTCTTTGTACAGCACCTATCCTGTTGCTATTAGAGAGGATATAAACTTAATGAAAGGAAAGAGATAACTTGCACATATACTTAATCAACCCGTACAACTCTGTGAAGTGGCAAAGCGAGGAATAGTATTCGCTTTTGGAACAGAGAAAACGGAACTTTGGGGTTCTCTGGCTCAACTACATGCAAATGCAACCCCGGCCTCCCAACTCCCAGACCAGGGCTCTGGGACAGCCTTCGCCCCTCCCTCTTCAGGGGAGCCGGTCCCGGTCCCCGGGCCTCCGCTCCCAGGGGCCCTGCTCGGCCGGAATGAAGAGGCGCTGCGGCCGACTGGGTTCCTCCTGAAACCAGCCGCAGCCGGGTACGGCCTACTCCGCTCACCACGCGCTCCCCGCGGCGCCGCCGGCCACACCTCTCCACCCTCTGTCATCTGCGCGCTTCTGGGCCGCCCGCGCAGCTCTTCCTGGGCGCTCTGGGCCGCCATGACGTCACCAGTCTGCGCCGCGCCAGCAACCGCAGCTGTCTCCCTAGGAGGGCAGGGGGCTTCCTCCCCGGCTCAGAAACAGTGGCAAATCCATCAGTATACCTCCTCCCAGAATAAGGAGGCTGACCGCAAGTGAGACTGGGGGACGCCACAGGGAGCTCTTACTCCAGGTTAATTCACCCAGCAATTCGACCACACTGATCTTCCTAAAAACTCTTTTCCAGGTCACGGTCCTTTGGAGGTCTTCTAAAGGTTTTCCCAAAGCTTATAGAACACTCTTATACACATTCTCACCTGCTGGATAATTGGCTTCCTCAGAGGAACCGCAAACACCCTTCCGGATCTTTGTTCAACAATCAGCCAAAAGACAAGAAGAGCTCAGATTCTCAGTGTGTGAACTTGGGCGTTACTTTACCCCTCTGTGCGCACTCCTTAATGATACCAAGTTTCACAGGGTTGTGAGGATTAAATGAGGCTAACTCGTGTAAATTACCAAGAATTTCTGGTACTTGAAAAATGCTCAATAAATGTTCGTCCTATCATGTTCCCCAAATCCCAGCTCCAGTCCCCCATTGACTGAATTGGCTTCCAGGACGTTTCAAGCCTTCCAGGTAGCACCCCTTCCCCCTTTTTGGGAAACTTTAGATCCTGCTGATCCTCATTAAGGAATATTTGCGCATAAGGGCTCATCCTGACAAATGTATCCCAGGGATGAAGGCATGGGCAATGCGGCACCTGACCTACTTCCAGGCATTCCCACTGATCTGCAAGCTCAGGAAAATAGGGCTGTCTGCTTACCATCATATCCCTAGTGTGAGTAGGCGCTCAGTAAACAATTAATAAATGAATGAGATGCAGCAATTACCTGCTCGAATTTCCAGATGGACTGTTTTCCCAAAATGGAATCCATTTAGGATGCTGAAAACAGGAGTGGAGATGCCAGACTGAAACCATCACTAACCATCTTCAGCTAAAAGGGGACCCTTTGTAGAACTGTTAGCTGACATGCCAGGGAACAATGCTGGGCTTGCCAATGTCACAGTCTCAGCAAGATAGCAGGTTCCTCCTCCATAGCCCTAACATCCCACATACCACAGAGCCTAGGCCTACTCATTTCCCCCCTAACTTTTAGGCTTCAAAGAATCTCTAAATCAGCAGGCCCCCCTGGGTGGAAACTAACCCTGGAGTAGGGTACCCTAGGCAGAGCAGGTTAGAAACAGGAATCTGGGGCTTAACTGCAATTTGGGTTGAGATTTTTCAATGAGAGGTGGAAAATGGATTGGAGGAATGGACACCAAAAATATTCCACAAAACTAAAATGATCCTAGCCCTGCTCTAGATAGCAGCTGCAAGAGAGTGAAACTAGAGCTACCCCGGGTCAAGACTAGACTTCTGCATTATGTGGAAAGAAAGATGGGGTCAAAATGTAAAATCAACTTATTTCTCACCCTCACTTACATGCAGTAAGGTCTTATTCTGTGGGCCAAAAAGCTTCTTGATCTAAAGTGAGCTTCTCCCATTCTCAGGAGTAGGGCCTAACAGACACAAGTAAAGAGGCGTCATGGAGCAGAATTACAACCAGTAAAGAGAAATCTGAGGGGAAAGAAAGGACGCTGGAGTTTCAGTTTTACCTGAGACTAGGTGTGTGACCTTGGGCAAGTCCAACCATCTTTCTGTTTTCCCTTCTGTCGTTTTGAGGATCTCATGTGGCCTCATCCCGTGTCCTTCTGAAGTCACAAATTACATTTCGGCACACTGAACATAAGCAACACATTCTAATTCTTTATCATTCCACAGCCCAAGGAAAGACATAAGCTTCCATGTTGGGGTTTCCAGCTCAACTGCTCTCCTGCCAGGCCAGCATCACTGCTCAGCTCCTGTCTCTCTTATTTCATGGATATTCCAGTTGACATAGCTGTGCTTCTACACCTGCATGGATTTTCCTCTTCCTATTGACCCTGACATCAGTATATCTGAAAGCACTTTGTTAAACAATGATGGGACATTTAAATGCCTAATTTGTAACAAAACCAAAAAAATTCTTTGCTACATATTACTTTTTCTCATGAGATCCTCTCTGTAGGATCTCATAAGAAAAAGTATCAGAGTGGACCACACACTCTGTACCTTGGAGGAAGGTGCAGAATTCTTGCTTCTGGCAAACGCTTCATGACACATTCATGTATTCACCTTTCTGCTCAGGTATACTCATGTATACCTCCTTTCTGCTGATAACTGTGGACCTAAGTCACGACCTGTAGGTGGGCATGGAGAAATGTCTGACTTGATTTTAGTTGAGCTCAACAAATATTTATTGAGTACCTACGAAATGCCAGAGACTGAGGATACAAAGATGAATAAATTTCACATGGCTCCTACCCTGATGGAGCTGACAGTTCAGTGGAAAGAGAAAGATCTGTAAACTAGCCATTACAACCTAACATGATACATGAAATGATGAAGTTACAAAACACAGAAATAATACTAAAATGTGAGGTCAGAAACAGCTTTGAAGAGATGTTGCCTGAGCACATTCATAAGTGACAAATGGGAGCCTCCCAGGCAAGCAGAAACAAGGAAGGCAAATAGGCCATAGAAAACAGTATGTGCAAAGGTGCCAAAGTAGAGTCCAGAGATGATGAGTCACAGGAACTTGCACTATGGAACAGAACATGCAAGGAATGTCCTCTGAGAATGGCAAAGGGGGCCTGGGCCAGATGAGGAGCCTCAGATGCCCGTTGAGGCTAGCACTTTATTCAGAGAGAGAACAACAGAGCTGCCACAGTTGTGTCTTGCAAAGACCACCCAGAAGAAATGTGAAAGATGGCCTAGTGGGGCAAGAAACTGCAAGACTGTTTGGGAAAACATAAAAATCGCCTAGGAAATAAACCAGGGAGCTGGAATAAAGCAGCAGCAGTAGAGATGGCTTCCAGACTTAGGAGTTACGTAATGTCAACAGGATATAGTTGTTGATTGGATATGACGAGGGAAGGCTGAGGAAGAGGACAATTCCTAGACTTGGGGCCAAGCTGGGGTGGCTAGGTATATGGTGGGCCAGCAACTGAGAGAAAATCAGGAGCAAATATTGCAAGGGTGAGAATATAGGATGAGAGTAAAGAGGATACGTTCCTTTCCTTCCTGCTTCTCCAGGAAGTAAAAATGGTACTGGACACTCTTAACCTGAGGATTAAAAACTCCACTTAATCCATGTTCTCCACTCCATTTTAGAAAATCTTTCTAACATCAACTTAGGCATCTTTCACCCTAAGGTTTTCCCATTTCTGTAGTGGAATAACTGAGGACATGGAAAGGAGACGTGACCCATGAGCCCCCCCCCCCCCCCAGCAAACTGGGGGCTGGCGAATAAGCCAGTACTGCAAACAGCCCTGAATGCTTTGAGCGCCCCACCCCCACCCCCGGCAAACCGGGAGCCTGCGAAGAAGCATTGAGTGCTTTGGGCACTGATCCATGAGATGTCCTCAGTATAATCAGAGTGGTGGGAACTTCGTGCTGCTTTTGCGCTCAAGGACGAAGCACGGCATTTTTTCAAGAAAGCCTATTATTCCTTGTATAATTAATAAAAACATAGGTTGCTGCTTTGGCATTTCTGAAATGTTAAGAAAACAAGTCTTAAAGTGTAAACCTAGATAATGCTTTAATAAAAGCTACCACAGCAGGACAGACGGCGCTGTTTTGCCTGGGCGAGCGGCAGCCCTCTACTGCTGTGCTTTGGCACAATTCATCTCGTGTGATGAGCTTACTTTCGGCCCTGTCATAAGATAAACTACAACACATTTCTTCCTCAAGAAAATTCTCCCTTTCCTCTCTAATCACCACTCAAGACTCCAAAGATGGTAGCATATAAATATTACTCTAAATATCAGAAAGTTCCTAAAGTTTTTGGTGGGCAAAGTTTGACTAAAATATATTAATTCAACAAATAAAAATTTATTGAACATTTACTACATGCTAGCAATGAGTTTAGTGTTTTTTTTCATTTAGAAAAAAAATACATTGACATTTGCTTTCAGTAGACTATATTTTTTTTCCATGAGCATAAAATGTAAAGTTTTCATAGGGTTATTTTTGCCCATAAGATATTAATTTACTCAATTATGAACTGTCCTATGGCAGATTTGAGAACATAATCTTTACAGCTGGAGAGGGAAAATATGTTATTTCTGCCACATTCCCATTATTGGTAATTAATTGCTCAAACCAATGCTTGTAAGATACTTGCTCTGGAAAAAAAAAAAAAATCGATGCTGAGTTCCAAATAACCATTCCAGAATTAACTTACTTTAGTTTTTAAACAGTCATATTTTAAAAACTATATAAGCTTCAGAGCATAGAAACTATTTCAAATACTAGTCAAAGGCTAATTTAAGATCACTTAATCTTCCAGAGCTGAATCTCTGGGTAGCAGTTAAAAACATGAAAGAGAATGGGGAAACATGCCCTTCCTTTCTCTCAAAAGAATAAAATACCATCACAGTCATGGCAAACCATGTTATCTCAGTTTTCAGGGATTTGAAAAAGAGGTAATTCCCTCTAGAATTCTTTCCAAATTCATCCCACGAGAAGTGTTTCCCTAGATACTCCTAATCCGCAGGGAATGATAAATATCCTGGAAAGAGGCCCAATAAAAACAGAAATATCTGAGATCTAATGAATCCATGGTTAGAGCCACCAATGCCATGATTACACAAAACCTAGCCATCCCCATTACGGTGACCACTTCATCACTAATGCTTTCTCCTCTCTAAAGGCTAACAAACCAAGTCCCACTTTGTTAATCCTAGTG
The DNA here is from genome assembly GCF_951394435.1 of Stenella coeruleoalba. Taxonomy (NCBI): domain Eukaryota; kingdom Metazoa; phylum Chordata; class Mammalia; order Artiodactyla; family Delphinidae; genus Stenella; species Stenella coeruleoalba. Next base: position 57,742,363 of record NC_137156.1, read on the forward strand.
GGCCCCTCTCCCCTGGTCCCTGTGCACTAGTGTCCCAGCCAAACTTACAAGAGACAGGTGTATGCCCTAGTCTAGGACAGGGATATGTGGGTAGCTTGCTCAGTCACAGGCAGGCTTCCTGCTCTGAGGCTTCTTAGCACTAGCAGTCTAGCGCAAACTATTTTCTTTCTGGGTAAGATAATAGTCCTCTGGGAAAGAGGTTAGGTCTTCCTCTCTGCTTCCTCTGAGCAGATCTGACTTCCTTCCCACAAACTGACATAATTCAAGAGAAGTCTCTCTTGATCTCTTATTTCCTTCTTAGTCCCAAGTCACCCTCCAGCTTGAAAGGATCAGGAAGCTCTCCCTCACCCTGATAAAAGCCTTCTTCACCAATTTTTCTGTAGCCATCAACCCAGCTCTTGCCACATATCCCCTTATTTGCTGAATAGATGAATGACTAAGGATTCTGTTTTCACTTGTTTCTATCTCCCCTTCAAGGGAACACCTCCACAGATGGGCAGCCTCCCCAAGGTGGCATAGTCAGAGCGGCCTCAGGCACCTGCAGGCTACTCAGCACTACCTCAGAGCTGCTGCCACTTTCACACCGACAATCAATTTGGAAAAGCACCTCAGCCTATGACCAGTGAACACAGGTGACAAGTTGGGAGGGTGAAGCAGGGGTGTAATAAGGGAAACACAGTGCTAACTTAAATGGCATCTCCAGGTATGAGAATGCCATGGAGACAAAGGAATGGCAAAGAGCAAGGATTTCTGTGAAAAGTAGGAACTTCTTTCCTACCCTGTATTCCCAGATGCCCACCTGGAGTAGGCTCTGCATTCTCCAAGCTCCCACCTCCATTTCTCAAAATACCTTCCTGAGTGCAGTATCCAAGGCTCCTTTATCCTTTCCTCTAGGAACTCTTCCTGTCCCTCTTCCCCAGCCAGATTCCTAGTCATTGTCTCTAGAGAACTGTCATAACCTGAATGCCAGGTTTATTCACCACTGTGAAGTTTCTGATGTCTGAAAAGAACTGAACTATGTCTGAAGAATTTTCCACATTCAAAGCATTCATAAGGCTTCTCACCAGTGTGAATCCTGTAATGTTCACTAAGGTGTGCATACTTGCGGAAGGTTTTCTCACACTCACTACACTTATAGAGCTTCTCACCAGTGTGAGTTCTATGATGTTCAGTAAGAGACGTGTTGTGAGCAAAGGCTTTCCCACATTCTTGACATTTATAGGGCTTCTCTCCAGTATGAATTCTCATATGCTGAGTGAGGCAGGTATTCTGGTTAAAGCCCTTCCCACATTCATTGCATTTATAGGGTTTTTCTCCGGTGTGGCTTCTCTGATGCCGAATAAGGCAAATGCTCTGAATGAAAGCTTTACCACACTCACTGCATTTGTACGGTCTTTCCCCTGTATGAATTCTCTGATGTTTAGTGAGTGGGGTGCTCTGAGCAAAAGCTTTGCCACATTCCTTACACTTATAGGGTTTTTCTCCAGTATGAATTCGCTGGTGTTTAATAAGGGATGGGCTCTGACAAAACGCTTTCCCACATTCCTTACATTTATAGGGTTTCTCTCCAGTATGAATTCTCTGATGCTGAGAGAGGTTTGCCTTTGTATGGAAAGTCTTCCCACATTCATCACATTTATAGGGCTTTTCCCCAGTGTGAATTCTCTGATGTTGTGTAAGATTTGAGTGTTTGCGAAACGAAGAGCCACATTCATTGCATAAATAAGGTTTCTCACCAGTGTGAATTCTCTGATGATGAATGAGGTGTGTGTTCTGACTGAATGCCTTCCCACATCTATTACATTTATAAGGTTTCTCTCCAGTGTGAATTCTTTGGTGTTCAGTGAGATGTGAATGATTGCGGAAGGAATTCCCACAGTCACTACATTTATACGGTTTCTCTCCAGTGTGGATTCTCTGATGCTGAGTAAGAAATGATCGACATCGAAATGTTTTCCCACACTGCTCACATCCATATGGTTTCACTCCGGTGTGAATTCTTTGATGTCGAACAAGGAATGAGCTACGACTAAAAGTTTTCCCACATTCCTCACATGTGTAGGGTCTCGTATGAGTTCTCTGATGCTGGGTAAAGGATGAGCTCTGATTAAAAGTTTTTCCACATTCACTACATTTCCAAGATTTTTTCTGTGTAGAGAAGATCGGACATTTACTTTGGTCTGAAATCTCATTGGTGTATATGCTACTTGTCTCCCACTGATGTAGGCTCTCTTCTGTAGAAACCCTGAGATGTGTAACAAGGCTTGAGGTCAAAAGCAGGCTTCTCTCAAAATTATATTCTTGTCTAATCATTTCTGGAGGTGCTTCCTTGTGGATGAAAGCTATTCCCCCAAAACCTTCTTGGAAAAGGCATGGTCCAGAAACCTCTCTGGGAGGGTTTTCCTTCATGCTCTCACATACATATTTTTCTTCAAATGTAGAATCCTGGTATTCATCCTCTTGGGATCTCTTTGATGCTATCCCTGGCAAATCAATTTCAGAGCCATCCTGCTCTGGAGCAGGCTTGTTCACCCAACCTGAAAAAAACCACCACAGTGAGTATCTCTTGTGCAAGGCAGAGTGCAAGCCCCTGAACTTATAGGGACCTAACTTTGACAGGTCTCAGTAATGGCCTATTAGTAATGGCCAATAAGAGCAAGTGGGGGTAGGACTTCCCCTGTGGCATAGTGGTTAAGAATCTGCCTGCCAATGCAGGGGACACGGGTTCAAGCCCTGGTCTGGGAAGATCCCACATGCCGCACAGCAACTAAGCCCGTGTGCCACAATTACTGAGCCTGAAAGCCACAACTACTGAAGCCCGCATGCTTAGAGCCCATGCACTGCAATGAAGAGTAGTCCCTGCTCACTGCAACTAGAGAAAGCCCGCATGCAGCAACAAAGACCCAACGCAGCCAAAAAAAAAAAAAAAAAGAGCAAGTGGGGCAAGTAATTCAGAGTTACAACTGGTGAAAGAGATCTGCATCAGGGTAAGGTGATCACCATTAATGAAAAATGAGTAGCTGCAGACACCAACGAAGTGACAGAATCAGAGACCAGGGAGATAAAGGGAAAAAAACAAACAATAACAGACTAAGATTCGGGCAAGACAAGAAACATGGATGGTTTGTATTCAAAGAGTGGAGAATGGGAGAATGTAAAAGTGCAAAATAGTGGAAATGAGATCAAATGAGTACCAGGGAAAAGCTGGCCTCAAGAGATGCTCACTCAATAGATGCTCACTCACATTCACCCCAGCATTCCTAAAAGAGAGGGTAATTTGCTCTCCTGAGCTTCATTCAGTTTTTCTTGTAAAAATTCCAAAGCCCTCCTGTTTCTTCCACTGGTGATCCCTTGCTTACTCACCTGGACAAATCTCTCTTTCAATCTCTCTCTTTTCAGCTCCTTGCATATTCAACATCCACAAATCTTCACTTTGCTTTGATTGTAAAAGACTTCAAGGTTGAAAAACTGGGAGCCCTGCTCATAGAGGAAAAAAAGGTGGGGGAGGGGATATCACTGTCCCAGTAAACAGAAAAACGAGATAGAGCTGTTGCCTAAGGATACTATCTGGTAACTCACACAAAACCTGTCAGGACAGCAACGTGCCTGCATCACCAAGAGTCAGGGGTGGCTTCCAGCTTTCTAGGTTAACAAACTCCATTTGTCAGCTGTCCAAGAAGTGGCAGCCAGGCAGACTGACATATTAGCAAACACTCAAGTACTTGAGAAATAAATCAGAATGTTACTTATAAAAATAAAAATAACTATGAAGTGAATGGGAATATCCATGTCAATTAGTGCACTCTTTCCACTATACAATAATCTATATGAAAAGTCAATTAATATAGTCAAATGTTGTGTTGGGAAATGGCCTCATGGCAAGGCTAATGCATTAAGTCTGATCCACCCACCTCCCCTATATGTCAAGGAGTTGGATAGTAATTAGGGATTTCTATTTGATACAACGTAGAGATATGCTGATTGTCCTTTCTTCAAGATGTCTTATCAATTCAAAATCTTTTCTTCAGGCATAGCTCAATATAAGAGTGTAGGCTGCAGTTGAAAAAACAAAAACACTCTGTGAAATAATTTTTGACTTACAAAGAGTTGCAAAAATAGTATAGAGAGTTTCTGGTTTTGGGAAAGTCAAAATCATAACTGTTCATCCAAAAATGTCTCTCCATATAACCCTGAAGTGAGAAGTAGAATTGGAAGCATTATTTCAAGAAAAACAGAAGGTAGAGAGATGGTTTACCATAATCAAGAGCTCAGAAGGCATGGAAGAATAGGATGTCTGGTGAAGTATATAATAAGGCTGGCCCTGTGGAATTCTCATCAAGGTCTCTGCCTCGGTGTTGAGTTTTAGAGGTTTAAGAGGATCCTATCTGGGATTTCCTGATCCTCTTCCATAGCAGGGACATAAAGTGGACCCACTGCAGAATCCTACAGAGACTCATGAAGTAGGGTGGGGTTTGGCTATAATCAGAGCTAGACAATGGAAAAAAAGTCAGAAATGCCCCCGCCTACCCAGAGCTTATGTCACAGCTCAACAAAGACACTAACACCATTAGTTACAAATAAGGGAATTATAAAAGGAGAAATATTGGGTCCTGTAGAATGCAGAGCAGAGGGGACCTAATCTAAGCTGGGATAGAGATAAGAAGATAAATAAGAATAGATAAGATAAGAAGAGATAAATAAGAATTAGACAGGTGAAGAGGGAAAAGAAGATACTAGAGAGATGAAACAGAATATACAAAAGGAATCAAGCCCCATACTTTGGAAGAATGAAAGAGATCTAGTAAGGCCAAAGTATTAGGCACTAGAAATAAGACATGAAGCCCAGGGCAAGCAAATTCAACCCTGCAAATCACTTTAAGGAATTTACCCTAAAGTGAGCAAAAAGCCATAAAAAGTATTGGAAAAGGTTTGAAAAATATGTGACATGATTAGATCTTCTATTACACACACACACACACACACACACACACAACTTATCCTTTTGCTCATAGAGCTAAGTGTGTACAAGGGGTGGAAGGTAGGAGGCAAGGTGAAGGCTGCAGGACCCCTTGGGAGGTTGTTTCAGCAATCCAATAAGGGGACTTGGATGACTAAGAGACAAAAACAACAGGACAGGATGACTACTGGAGCGAGATGTGAGGGAGAAGGAGAAGTTAATGATAATTTGCTGGTTTGGGGCTTCAGAGATGACAGTGACCTTTAGTGAGAGTGGTAACACTGGTTTGAGGAGGAAAAAGATACATTCAGTTTGAAATATCAGGCATACATATATGGAACAGAGGACAGAGGTGTGGGCTGAAAACTTGGATTTAGAGTTTTTGTCATAAAAAAGGTAACTGAAATTCTGGGGGTAACAGATAAAATCATCAAAAGAGTGTAGCTAGGAAACCTCAACAGGGAGTTTACACATTTATAAGGAGGTTTAACTCTGGTTTTTAATTTTAGAGATTCCTAATCCCTAAGAGAAATAAGTAAACTAATTTAATATATGATAAAAATTGGCATTTCTAATCAGAAAAAAATTGATTACTCACAATTTATGTTGGGACTGTTGCTTAAGTATCTGGAAAAAACACTTAGTGAGATTCCTACCTCACACAACATACCAAAATAAACCAAAACCCAGTAAAGGGTTAAAAAATGTATTTTTGATTTATACATCAAGGAGTAGATAGACCTGATAGATAAACGACTTCCTATTAACGAGTAAAGAAAAAAGATGAACTGATAGAAAAATGCAAAGTACAACAAATACACCAAGAATTACAAAAGGCCAATAGACATATCAAAACAAAGTTTCACCTCACTGGTAATCAAAGAAATGAGAACTGAAAGAATGAAGAATCAATTTTTATATCAAGTTGGAAACTCTCTCTTTAATGCTAAAACTCAAAATGGGCAAAGGTACAGGGAACGAGAGCTTCTCACACACCACTGGTGGGAATGTAAACTGGTACCATCTTTCTAGAGCTAACTGGCAATATACTGGGTTGGCCAAAAAGTTCGTTCGTAAGATGTTACAGAAAAACGCGAATGAACTTTTTGGCCAACCCAATGTATTAGGTCTTAAAGTTGTAGGCTGAGTGGCAGTTGGGACACCACGATCACCATTTTGTAGGTACAGAAAGTCAGGACAAAATTCTCAATCTGTACTATATACAACACCTGCAATGGATCTCAGAATATCCTCAGTCATCAGTATGTCATAAAAATGCCTATATTATTTAACCTAGTAATTCTACTGTTAGAACTTTTCCATAGAGAAGGAACCTCCCAGAGTGGGAGAAAAAAACCCAAGCTGAATTCTTTTGTTACCTGTTAAAAAAAAAAAAAAAAAAAAAAACCCTGAAATGTTGTTGGAAAACACAATTTTTCTGTTGATGGACACTGAGGCTTAGCAATTTAGCAAAGTATGGCACTTCCACTTGGTGGAAATTATACAGACATCAGATAATTGAAAATGAAAATATGTGACAATGTGGAAAAATACTTATAGGCAAATTGTGAAAAAAAACATAGGATATTAAAATTTCAAATACCATCTAACGTTATATATGTATGTTAAAATATATATATGAATAAGATCAAGAAGGAAAGGTAATCACCACTATGGTGATATAAATTATGAATGATTTTCTCTTCTATTTTCCAAATTTCTTCAATTATCTATATTTTGGCTTATTTTTAAAAAACTTAAATCTCTCAGAATATCTATCAATTTGTTAGCCATGATCATCTTGAGGAATAAGATTATGGTAAACTTTTGTTTTAAGGCCTTTCTTTTTGCAATGTTTGAAAGTTTTCCTGTAGAAATAAGTAAATAACTCTGTAATCACAGAAAACAAGTGAAAAAAATATAATCAGAGATAAGCACAGAGATTTATGTACAAAGATCACATTGTTACTATAACTGTAAAAATACAGGCAAGTAAACATTGATGGCATATCAATATGATAGATTATGAAACTATTAAGAGTCATGTTTTCAAAGAATATTCATGAGAAAATACAATATGTTAAAACAGGAGACTACAAAACACTGAAACAAAAAACATGCACATATATACCAGTACTAAAGTAAGCATTCAATAAACAGAAACTATTATTGCTACACAGATATATACAAAACACACACATAAAAAAGGACAGAGGAAAACCCACTAAAATGTCAACAACTGATCTCTAGGTCATTTAATGGGTTACTTTATTTTGTCCTTTATATCCTTCTACATATTTCATTTTTCCTGCAATAAACACGAATTACTTTTATAGTCACTAAAACATTTAAAAATGAGAGATCTCACTCAGGGGTTTAAGCACACCCCCAAAAGAAAACCTTTCTTTTTAATGCCACACCTAATGGATATGGTATTGGTTTCCCTTTCAAAATAAGATCAAAGTGGCAAAGTGGACTGGGCTGGGACTCAGGAAACTATGCTCTGCCACAGCCCACATGAGCAGGCTATTTATCTGAAAAAGGTGACAAATTAGATAATATCCACGAGTCATTCCAGCTCCAACGTTCTGTGAAACCCCTAACTAAATTTTTTTTTTTTTTTTTTTTTTTGGGCTGTGCTGCACAGCTTGTGAGATCTTAGTTCCCTGACCCCAGGGACTGAACCCAGGCCCTCAGCAGTGAAAGCTCAGAGTCCTAACCACTGGACCACCAGAGAATTCCCTAAATGAGTTAATTAATTCACGTAAAGCATTTATAAAGATACCTGCCACATATCAGGCACTCAACAGGGGTTAGGATTATGTTTGAGAAGGACAGGTTGGTGACAACCACTGTCCTCCAGTCGTGGATCATCTGAGCTGTTTGTCTACGCCAAAAGTTAGCAAACCTTGCCTTTGTAGTTTGAAAACAGAACTAGACAATATGTAAACAAGTGATCTTGGTTGTGTTTCAATAAATTTTTTTTTAACAAAAACAGGTGGTAGACCAAAATTTAGCCCATGAGCCAGTCTGCTGTCCCCCTGGCCTCTAAGTTGCCCAGAATAGGATGTATAGGTGCTTCCACAAATACATAATGTGGAATAATCTGTTGGTGATTTTAAGATGCTGAAAAGATCTATCTGAATCCAGATTTGGGGAAAACGGGTATTATGGTGAATGGACATATATATCTCCATCCTCATCTTGCTAAACTAAAAGGGATCTGGCTTCCTCCTCATGCCTTGTAAGCTTTCTCCCTGCTGCCACTTCCCTATCCCTCTAGAAGGATTCTGGGGAAGCCAGGTGGGGTTTTCCAAGAATTTGAAACTACAATTCCTTCAATAAGACCACACTTAAATGTACTCTTCTCTGAAGCCCTTCTTGATTTGCCTGTTGGCCCCAAGTAATGTATTCTTCTAGGCTGCAGCAGCACACTGGATCTATCTCTTCTGCAGCCTTGGGTCATTCAGTAGCAATGTGTCCTCGGATAAGTTACCTATTCTCTCGTACCTCAATTTCCTCACAAAAACCTAGATAATACGTTGCTGTGAAGGCTAAATAAATTAGCGCAACTGCTTAAAACAGTGCCTGGTGCACGTTAAGTGCCAAATAAATGTGTTTTAAAACATTACCACAGAAATCTGCTCACACATATATCTTCCAGCACTACAGTGGAAGCGTCTTCCCATTTGGCAGGCTCTGAGGTCACTCATCCTGTAGCCCCGCCTCTAAACCCTGTGTAATATTTGGCAAGTAATGGATAGTAAATTTTTGTTGTTAGACGTTAACATTTCCATACGTGCTATCATGTACATGCTATCAACTGAGCTTTAGAGAGAAAAGAAGGTAGTGACAGTCCAACTTTATAAAGATCAAGAAACCGGCTCTATCGTGGGTAATTATAACCCAGGTCTCGAGACTCCTTAGCTAGTGCGCTTTACACTATTTGCCTTCTGCTCTTAAGTCGGTCCCTTAAAAAAGTTTGAGTTGCAGGACTTGTTGGGGGAAGCAGCTGGTATCCAGACCGAGAACTCTGGCCCCAGGATTTCATTTCCGAACACGGGTCCTAGGTCTTGATCATTTATCCATCACTCAATCATCATTCATTCATTCATTTATTCACTCCACCATCTTCTTAGGCGTGTCCTGTGTGCCAGGCCCTGGTGAGTGCAGAGTTGAAGCTGCAAGTCGGGCCGGGCCGCCGGGAGTTCGGAGCCGCCGTGCAGGCAGCAACCCGGGGAGAACAAGGCCCGGGCGGGCTTGCTACATAAACCTGGGCCGCCGCCACAGCCGAGACGCAACCGGAGCCGCTGCCTTCCCCTCCCTTGGGCCCCGCCCGCTCACCGTGATGTCCCGCGGCTCCCAGCGGGGCGGCGACCACGGTCCCAGAGGTACACGGAAACCCAAGGCGCAGGATCACCTGCCCGGACCGGAACAACAGCAGCGCGGCCGGTAGTGCGTCATCAGCGACCCCGAAGAGCAGCCCTCGCTTGCCTCTCTAGGAATCGGGAGGAGCCTCTCGATAGGGGCCTCATAGAAGGCGATTGGGGCCTGGTTTCCCTCCAAGCCCAGTGGCGTGCCTGATGTCCCATGAAAGACTGCCTTCACCCGGAACACAGTGACCACCTCATGTCTGGGGAAAACTGTAGATGGGGGCGTTAGGGTTGGAAAGAGTGCTAAGTGGGAGTCAGAATGGGCCATCTCGGGCTTCCCTGTTGGCGCAGTGGTTAAGAATCCGCCTGCCAATGCAGGGGAGGTGGGTTCGAGCCCTGGTCGGAGAAGATCCCACATGCCACGGAGCAACTAAGCCCGTGCGCTATAACTACTGAGTCTGTGCTCTAGAGCCCGCGAGCCACAACTACTGAAGCCCACGCGCCTAGAGCCTGTGCTCTGCAACAAGAGAAGCCACCCAATGAGAAGCCCACGCACCGCAACGAAGAGTAGCCCCCGCTCGCCGCAACTAGAGAAAAGCCCGTGCGTAGCAACAAAGGCCCAAGGCAGCCAATAAAATAAATAAATAAAAATTTTTTTTTTTTAAAAAAAGAATGGGCCATCTCAGCAAGGGAGTAGTACATTCCATGTGCTAAAAATAGCTCCTGATTATGAACCTTGACCTCAACTCTGGGCTCTGACCAGGGAGGCCGGCCTGGTGCTTCTTCTGGGTGTGAGTGGTCTGGTGGCAGACGAGATGGGAGCTCTGGCCCAAGGCCTTCCTGCACTGGGTGTGGCAATAGGTCTTCTTGCCTGTGTGGCTCTGCGGGTGCACCAGGAGGCAAGGGCTTCAGCTGAAGGCCTTGCAGCACTCAGGGCACACGTAGGGCTTCACCCCAGTGTGCACCCTCTGGTGCAGATCAGGTGGGAGCTGCACGTGAAGGCCTTCCCACACTCGTCGCACCCACATGACTTCTCCCGTGTGCACTCTCTGGTGGACCATGAGAGTGGAGCTCTGGCTGAAGGGCTTGCCACACTCAGTACACGTGGGGAGATTTTTGCTGGGGGCAAGAAGTGTTTTGTTTGTTTTTTAACTTTCATATACCCCCTGATAAAAAGGAAACAAGATTGGAAATGCACCATGCAAGGAAGTAGAATGACACTCCCTCTGGGATAAAGATATATCAATAACTGGTCTTTCATGGGCCTTCTACTTTTTCAGAATAAAATGAAAACACACACTCATTCACAAGAGAGGTACTTGAAAAGAGGTGAAAAGAGCAGAGTAAAGGCACCCATCTATCCACAAGTCTATCTGTAGCATCAGTCATATAAAGATTCTACGTACATTAAATCAATATATTCCTGAATTGAATTCCCTTTGAATTAAAAATTACCATTGAAAAAAGTTCATTAACAAGTCTCTCCTCACTTACTTGTCTGCAGGCTGTTCAGAATGCCCTGCTGTCCTGCTCCCCTCTTCTCTGGCTTCCCCAATGCACAGACCTCTGGAATCTCGCCCTGGAGTCTTTCAAAGAATTCTCCTTTCAGTTTGCTCTAGAATCAAATCCTCCTTTTCAACTTTGGTCTCACTATCTGAGCAAGGCATAGAAGATAAAAACAAATAATATATAGCAAAAAGAAAAGGAGAATCAGCTTTATATTCTAGACAGGTAAAAGAGACTACATTGGGATTTGAGGAAACCCAATAAATGACTTCTCTCTTTAAAGAAGCAACATGGGGGAATTCCCTGGTGGTCCAGTGGTTAGGAGTCCGTGCTTTCACTGTTGAGGGCCTGGGTTTGGGGAAATAAGATCCTGCAAGCCATGGGGCATGGCCAAAATAAATAAATAAATAAAAGTAAAGAATCAACATAGCACTGGGGCCAGACTGCTGAGGTGAAATCCTGCCTCTGTCACAAGCAGTTACTTGACCTCTCTGTGCCTCAGTTTTCCTATCTGTAGAATAGGTTAATGCTAGTACCTATTTCATGATGTTTTTAGAATTAAAAAATTTAATGTCCATAAAGTGTTAGCTAGGTAAGTGTTAGCTATTAGTAAAATTCTCTGCTCAGTTGACAAATAAGATATGCAAAGACCAATATATTATCTTTATTACTGAAAAGCTGATATTGTTGAATGTGCCTTATAGTTGCAGGCAAGTGAGGTTACTAACACCGAATCCCAGGATTAGACAGCACTAAGCACCCAGGGACACAGTGCTGGGCAACCATGGGTTTGCCCCTGTAACACCTGCAGCAAAGAAGAACAGGGCAGACACATGGTCTCTGTGGAAAAACTGGACCCTAAGGGTAGGAAGGAGGAGGGCTGGCTTTCACACAATCCACTTCTTTTCCAAAGTCATCAATCAAATCCAATCCCTTTTTGTCCTAGGGCAAGAGTGAGTGTGGGGTCAGAGAGAAGATACAAGTGTTACACCAGTGAGCTTCCTGAAACATCAGGAGTGAGGGAGTAGAGTACTTAAATTCATAATTTTTCTATACACGCACCATGGTTTCAGAGTATGGGCAGAGGAAGAAAAAAATAAAAAGAAAGAAAGGGCAGTAAAGGAAAGCTTGCATTCTGGGGAAGAGGCGGAGATGGCTCTGTCACCAGAGATGTTGTGCCCAGGGAGGACCAAGCCTGCAGATGTAAAGACTGCCAAAACAGGAGGGGACACACGGGATGTCTTGGGAACTAGCCAAAGCAGCAAGTGAAGGTCAGAGAAGGGCTTGGATGTGGACTGTGGGGTCCTAGGAGTCAAGGAGCTTGAGCACATCCCCCTTGCCAGCGAGAGAGAGGCAGGATGAAAACTCCTGAGAGGGAACTGAGGGGTCCATGCAATCAGGTAGGGCAGGGGAGCAGGGAGCTACGAGGTAGGCAGGGTCAAGGGCCTGCTGTGGGCAAAGCCAGGCACTGGGATTGGCAGTGGGGCAGGGAGGTGGTGCACAGAGGTGTGGATCCCCAGCCTCACAGCCTACAAGCTTAGTCTAGGTGGGAAGAGAGAACAGAGTGGCCGACCCTCCAAATCGGTGGGGATGGACACACTCTGCCCCTTTTCACCCCACATCTACAGGAAATAGAAAAGGAAAGAAGACCCACTCAAGGAGGTCCAGGAGACGGAACTCGGCCTTTGCTTCCAGGAGGGCTGCAGAAGCAGGGGAGCATCAAAATGCCAAGGAAGGGCTTCCATGGTGGCGCAGTGGTTAAGAATCCACCTGCCAATGCAGGCAACATGGCTTTGAGCCCTGGTCCGGGAAGATCCCAAGTGCCGCAGAGCAACTAAGCCCGTGCGCCACAACTACTGAAGCCCGTGCGCCACAACTACTGAAGCCTGCGCGCCTAGAGCCCGTGCTCCACAACAAGAGAAGCCACCGCAATGAGAAGCCCGCGTACCGCAATGAAGAGTAGCCCCCGCTCACCACAACTAGAGAAAGCCCCTGCGCAGCAACGGAGACCCAATGCAACCAAAAATAAATAAATAAAATAAATTTATTTTTTAAAAAAACCGCCAAGGAAGCTCCTTAGCGGAGCAGTCCAGTTTCCTCCCTTTGGGACTGGGAGAGCCAGGGAGGGAAGACTCAAGCCCAACACTGGGAAAGAGTGATACCTGGTCAAACTGTTTTTGAACACATTCTCGAAGAGCAAAGAACAGTTTGGAGGGTAGAGGTGGCCAGGGTCTACCTCAGTCCAGCCTGAGCCCTCACTGTGGTCTTATCTCCCATTCCCTAACCCCCTTCTCGGCTTCCCTGAACTTTCTGGTCATATTCATGCTCCCTAAGAAAGATTTCTTGACTGTTTCTTTTCTCTCATCTTCCTCATGGCCCGGAGCAGTCAATACTTGTCCTTCTACTCACCACAACTGCCCAGCCACCCAGCCATCCACCATCTGGGACTGGCTCAGGTCGTACCTGCCTCAGGGAGTCTTGGTCTGCCCCTCCCCAAGCTCCCAGTGACTGCCCCCCTCCTGTCTCCTCAACCACCTCGGCTATCCATCCCCACTGCTTTGACAAATGACTTCATATTTTTTTGTGAATTAGCTTTCTCTTTCCCATCTGTCCATTTTATCTTCCCAATGAGGCTATGAGTTTTTGCAGGGCCACAGCTGAATCCTACGATGCCTACAGCCTTCCTAACCTGGTGCATTGGTGCAGGTCTCCGTGAGGACACAGTGCTGGCTAGGCATAATTCCTGCCCTCAAATCTGCCAAGAGGAGGGACTTCCCTGGTGGCACAGTGGTTAAGAATCCACCTGCCAATGCAGGGCACACAGGTTTGAGCCCTGGTCCGGGAAGATCCCACATACCGCAGAGCAACTAAGCCCGTGTGCCACAACTACTGCTACTGAGCCTGTGCTCTACAGCCCGCGAGCCACAACTACTGAGCCTGCGTGCCACAACTACTGAAACCCGTGCGCCTAGAGCCCGTGCTCCACAACGAGAAGCCATCGCAATGAGAAGCTCGCTCACCGTAACGAAGAGTAGACCCCGCTTGCCACAACTAGAGATAGCCCGCGCACAGCAATGAAGACCCAGCACAGCCAAAAAAAAAAAAAAAAAAAAGAGGCATATGCTGAAGATTCATCTCCAGCAGGGGATGTGGGCCCCATACAGTCACAAAAGCATCCCTCCCAAAGAGCACACCTTCTCTTCTTGGACAGGGAGCTCAGCCTGACTAATGATCACAGCAATGCGACATGACTGACGGTTCACAGCCTCGTCCTGGCCCCGTCTCCTTGAAGCACACCACCCTGTGACGCTGGCTGGGCAGGTGAGGAAATTGACTGGGAAGCTGGCTGGGCTGGTGAGGAGTCTGTGGCTTCCCAGAGATGACCCAACAAGTCAGAGGAAGAGCAGGTCCTCAAAGGACCCTCAGGGCTGCCTGGCACTCAGCACTCAGTACGAGCTGGCCACTTTGACACTGGGTTAATAAGAAAGAAATGAGCCCAGTGCATCTGGGCTAATACACCTAAAGGTCCAGGACCCACGGGGGAACCAAGAATGGCTTATGAGAAGGCCAGAAGGTGAGTCCCACCCCTGCCCCGGCAACCCCTGGTCCTTTTCTCACCTTCTTCTGGGGCCAGCCTGTCTCCCCACCTCTCACGGCCTGCGATGGTCCACCAGGCTCCAAATGGGAGCTCCGCTCAGCCCTGCCGGTGGTGTTCCCAAGGCTAGAGCCACTGCCGGTGCTCCTCCTCTGTCAGGCTCACGGGGCTTGTCCTCACTCGCGTGCATCGCATCCTCACTCAACTCCCTGATGGCAAAGAAGAAACCCTGATGTGTTCCTGACTGTCACTTCCTCGGGCTCAGGGAGTGTCACCTGAAGGGGCAGTAAACACTGTTCAACACAGAGCTGGCCCATCCTGGGAGGGTCACTGGCTCTTGAAGGAGGCAGGGCCAGCTTTGGGACCAGGCGTCCTGTGAACACAGCTCACGACAGTGGGCACCCATTGTTCCAAAGGCCCAGTGGTGCCCAGCAGGCTGGAAGGAAGGACAGGTGCTCCAGGCCACCCCGGGCACTGGAAGCCACTCCAGCACCCACAGCTGTCTGGGACCAGGGCTTATCCATCCTGCTCTTGCCTCAGTCCAGACCCTGCCAGAGACTCTTACTTCCTGAGACATCCCCTCATGGCTTCTTCTGGCCTCAGGGGTCACAGAAGCACCTGGCTCCTTCCTCAGCACAGTGGTTCCTTGGACTCTCGTCTAAACAGATTCTACCTTTTGGGACCTGAGTTATGACTTTGCATCTCCCCTCCCTGACCTGTTTCCTGTCCTCTCAACAGCCAAGGCCTCTGCAAGGCTTCTGCTTCTTAGTCTCAAGCTTCATGTAGATTTGGTGTAACTTCCAGCAGCAGTGATGGGGGAATCCAGCCCAGCTCCAGGGGCAGGACTGAGCTTGGCTAAGGCCTTTGCGGTCCCTAGCTGCTCAGCGGCTCCTGCCATTGATGTCTATGCGTGAGGCAGTCAGCAGGAACTGCACCCCATGTTGAACTGCGAAAGTAAAAATGTTTTCCCAGTCAGGTAAAGCTTGGCTTCCTTTATCCATGCCTACCCTGTCCTCCAGCAGGAATATGGCAGGTCTCTGCAACCAGGCAGCTTTTTAACGGTTACAGAGCCATTTCAAACTCCTCATTTCATCCCAGCCTCCTACCTGGAGTGGAAGAGAGGACTTACGTTCGGAGACGTTAGGGATTTGTCCTGAGTTGGAGGTAAGTGAGGGGCAGGGCCAGTCTAGAATGCTCTCTTCCCCAACAAGAGGTTTGGGAAAATAATCCCGTCCGCAGCGGCACGCCTCCTTCGTGTCCACCGGCCCGAGTCCAGCGAAACAAGCTCAGCAGGACCGGTATCCCAGGGTCTCGGAGGAACCCGCCCTTGAGCTGGTATGAGCCCCTCCTCTTCCAACGCCCTGCCCCTAGCCCTCCCACCCTGTCCGACCCCTTTCCCCGCCCCGGCACTCTCTCCTCCACGTCTCTGCTCTGGCCCATCCCCACCGCATATTCTCCCCGTGCGGGCCCCGGCCCCACGCCCACTGCCCCCACTCCCCACCCCCGTGGCAGCCTTCCTCCTCCCCTTAAGGTGACCTCAGGCTGCAGCCCCTCCTCCGCTTTCACAATACACCCCCCGCCCCACGCCCCCCCAGCGCCGGACTGCAGCCGCGTCCTCTCTCTCCCTCGCCCAGGACTGCGGAACCCGCCCTCTCCTCCATCCCCAGCAAGCCTGGCCCACCCCGCCCCTTCCGGCTATCCCCTCTTTCTCCGGCAGCTGCCCCTCCCCTGGGCCTCCACTCCCAGCTCCTCCGGGCGCGAGCCTGTCTCTCCCAGCCCGCGGACCGTCGGCGACCTGAGAACGGCCCAGGGAAACGGCCGGGGTGGGAGCACTCGGCTGCCGGCTGCTACACCGCAGCTTCAGGAAGCAGGGAGGTGCCTCCCTCTTCGTGGTGCTTCCGCTCAGTTCCCCCTGCTGGACTGCGAGGAAAAGGGGAGGGCTGCGGGGCCAGGACCCAACTCGGCCCTTACTACAAAATGGATTTCAAACGGACCTATCTCAAAGACTAGGCGACATCACGGGAGAATGTATAATCTTGAAGAGGGCAAGTCTTTGATTTGACATTAAATCCTAAATATCCGAACAGCAAAAACTAAAGTAAAAGGACTAACTGTAAACTGGGGAAAATGTTTGCAACACATCTGGCAGATGAAAAGAGTAACTTCTTTACTACAGAATTGGTAGAAATAAATTCCTAAGAGGATCAACAACCAACAGAAAAACTTGTTAAGAACATGAACAAGCAATTCACACAAAAAAGAAATACACCTGGCTTTTAAACACAAGACATGATATTCAGTTTCACTCATAATTGAATGCAAATGAAAACCTGAGAGCATTTTTCACTTATCAGATCAGAAAAGACAAACAATAGTTCTATAGAGGAGTCAGGGAAATAAGCATTTTCCTACACATACTGTACTGGGAACTGCATTTGCAATTTCTATCAAAATGTCAAAAGTACCTACCCTTTATCAATATATCCTGCAGACAAAGTCGTGCACATACAAGGACAGTGTGCCGGAATATTCAGCATGGCATTGTTTGCAAAAGCAAAAGATAGAAAAGAACCTACATGGCCACCAATAGGACCCTTGCTCATGAATCATGGTACATCCATACAACACACTATCACACGGCAGTGAAAAAAAGAATGAGGTAAATCTTACGGGGTGACACTGAACCGTCTCCAAGACACACTAAGCTTAGTGAATCCTAAGCTCGTGTGTGTGTGTGTGTGTGTGTGTGTGTGTGTGTGTGTTTAAGGGAGAATACAAAAGACTCTAAATGCATGTCTGGAAGGATCCCCAAGAAATTGACAACAGTTATCTCTGGGGTGCTCCTACCTAGGGTACTCTGGACTGGGAGGGAGATGACTTTTTCATTGTCTGCTCTTGTACCACTGAACTTTTCACCCCAGGCAAGCCCTGTTCTTCCAATTAAACAAAGCACTTTTAGACGAGGAGAGGGGTTCATGGAGGCGCACTGAGAAAGTAGCTTCGGAAAAGGGAGAACGGGCTTTGGCCTCAGTTATTCTAATCCTCTGACTACTGACTTTGAAAATGGAGGTGAGAGAACTTCCCTCCTCAGGTGAGGTCAGAATGAGATAAGAAACATTTGCCGTTTAGCACAGTGCCTAGCACACAGGAACCCCTCAACTAACAGAGCAGTTACAACCTTGCTATTGGCCCAGCAGGGGGACCTGGGTAGCCAAGTAGCCTGCTAGGACTTGGGTTTCCTCCTTCTACCCATGGCGACACAGGGCAGCCCCACAAAGAAACCAGGACCTCTCGGGCCTGGGTCAGGCCCCATCTGTCACAGGTCATGTCGTAGAGGGTGTGGAGGGCTGGATTTCTGGCTTGGGAATTTGCTGCTTGATCTTCCATGCCCCAAAGGCAGCCTGCTCATCCCCTCTGTCCCTTCTCCTCTGGCCCCTGGTGCTGCTTGGGTCAGAATCCCAGGGTCTCTCTCAGACTCTGACAAAAGCTGTCTATATGGTCTCCCGGATCCTTTCTCCCCTCACCAGCCCAGGCTCCACACTCCAGCCACAACTGCATGTCACAATCATTGGGGTTACATATATGCCCCAGCTGAATCCCTTCGCCTGGCATTAGGTCCTTGGTAACTGGCCACCTTATTTCCCCAGACCCTTATTCTGCTGTTCCCCACGACCCATTCCATACCCCAAAAGGATGCCTTACCACTCCAAACAAGCCATGATCTTTTAATTAATTTTTCCCTTCTGATCATAAAAGTAATTCAGGTTCATTGTAGAAAATGTGGACAATGCAGGAAAATTCAACTGCTGTTAATACCTGATGCACTTATTTCCTTCCAATCTTTTCTATACATGTACATTTAAGGAAACTGGGCTGTCTGTACACACCACTGAATTTTATACTTTGCTTTTTTTATTTAATATTATTGTGAACGTTTTATCACTAAATACTCTTTAAATTATGATTTTTAGTGGTTGCATAATATTCCATCACATTGTAATTTAATCATTCCACTGTTATTAGTCACTTGGGTTGTTTCCATTTTTGTAAAATATGGACATTGATAAGTATATATACCATTGTCAAAATATTCATTGTTAGGATAGCTTTCTAAAAGTGGTACTACTGTATCAAAGGATATCAACATTCTTTTTTAAATCGTTCAGCTTCCCCTAAAACAATAATGTATTAAAATTGTTTAAAATATATAAATAACAATGATGGGACAAGGGGAACAAATTTCTAGAAAATGGAAAATGGATGAAATGGTAACTGAGAAAGTTGGGTGGAGTGAGTGATGGCTTGAAACACTTGTTGAGGGCAATATAGTGGAAGGGTGCAGCTGAAGTACCTGCCAAACCCCAGGTGACTTGGGACTTGGAAACCCCAGGTGCAACGAAGGGTGAGAGGGAGAAGTGGGGCTAAAAATAAGGCATTAACTGAAGGTATGTAATAACATTTGATCCCCTTCTCTCCCACTCTAGAGAAGCACTTACATCATCCAAACCCCAGACAAAAACATCAGAGGATTTTTTGCTAAGAAAATGTAAGCACCCCAGCCAAAAGATCTCTGCATTCTGGCATTTAGAGGTCACCAGGGAAACAGCTTGCTCATTACCAACCACTCTAGAGGGAAGCCTTTTACTGAGCCAATCCCACTACCCACCTTCCCACCACACAGATACATCCACGTATTTGTGTGTGTGTGTATCACTAAGAATCACAACATATCTGAGGAAAGTCTCCAAAGACAGTCAACAAAATAAAGAGAAAAAAGGACCCAGAGCAGGCGAACGAAGATGGTGAGACAATTCGTGTGACAGAAGAGACTTTTCGGAAAATCCTTCTAATTACAATACTCAGATTTGAGAGGTATCTCTAAAATGAGAAAAGTACGCTACAAAAAAGGAACAAACTGAAAACAAGACTCTTAGAAATTAACTACTGCCAAAAATTAAAAAATTCACTAGAAAGGTTGAAAAATAATCAAGGTACTCTCCCAGAAAATGGCACAAGGAAATGGAAATACTAGAGAAAGTAGCTGACGATCAATCCAGAAGGTCCAACATTTGACTGACAGGAATTCCAGAAAGAGTAAAAATAGAAAAAAAAAATATGGAAACGGAGAACTGTCACATAAATAACATGAGAAAATTTCCAAGAGTATAAGTACCTGAGTCGCTAGATTGAAAAATCTCAGAGTACGTTAGGGAATTGAGTACATCAAGGATAAACAGGAGACTTTAAAAGCTTGAAAGGGGTGGGGAAACAGATCACAAAAATGTAAATTCTATTTATTGTCAAAGAAATAAGAATCAGACTGTAATCAGGCATCTCATTAGCAATATTGGATGTTATAAGTCAAGGAAGCAATGCCTACAAACTTTGGGGGAAATTTTTCAATCTAGAATTCCAGAGCCAAACTACCAATCAACTGTGAGGGCAGAGACAGTTGTTTTAGATATATAAGCACCCAACAATTTTGCCTTCCACATACTCTTTCTTGGCAAGTGACTTGACGTGCTGCAGTGAAATGAGTATGTAAACGAAGAAAGGAAGAATGTGGATTTTAGGATGCAATGGAGCGCAGTGTAACAACTGGACAGTAGGCAGAGAGAACACGAAGGACAGGGACTTTCCCGGCGGTCCAGTGGTTAAGACTCCGTGCTTCCACTGCACGGGGTGTGGGTTCAATCCCTGGTTGGGGAACTAAGATTCCACATCCCAAATGCTGCAGGGCATGGCCAAAAAAAAGGTTAAAAAAAAAAAAGAACATCAAGGACAGACTAGAGCAGAAGGCTGGAGGTCTCTGGAAGGGATATATACAGGAGAAAGGGGGACTCAGAAGAGTGTCTAATTGGACGGAGAATTTGAAAATAACTGAGGATATGTTAAAAGCAACCAGTACAAGGGAAAAAGAAAGACAACCAGAAACTTCGGTAAAAATTAAATGCTGCTCCAAAAAGGAAATATAATCACAATAAACTACTTAGGTCTGCAGTGAACAACATTTACACAGTCATAATAACATTCATGCTGTTTATTTCAATTTTCAGAACAAATCAATAAACAAAGCATAAAAGACTATGGTTTCAGAACAGAATTCAAGAATTAGCAGACTTGACATTGTCAGAGGCAGAGAGGTGGACAAGGGGAGGAGACAGAAGCAGGGTGAATCCCCCATTCTACAAAATGGAGAATTGAGATACTGTTTACAGTTAATACAATAAAACTAAATTTGTAGTTACAATAAATAATTTATTTTTCCTGATTATAAAATTTTTGTTCCTTATAAAAAATATGGAAATTACTTTAAAAAAAACTTTTAATCACCCATAATTCCATTATCCCTAGGACCTGGGTTTGAGCCCAGGCTCTGCAATTTACCATTTGTATGGCTCTGAACAAGTCAACCATTTATAACATTTTCTTATATTTCCTTCATGTTTATCTATATACTTTCTCATAGTATACAGTGTACATAACATTATTTGAGAACTGTACTATATACACAATTTCGAATCCAGACTTTTTTCACTTTAAAGCATAAAGTAAAACTCTGGATACAAATATCATGCTCTTCGATACTTCTAAATATATTTCTTGGCCATAGGGCAGTCAGAGGTTTCCCAGAGATGGGCCTGAGCCAAATCTTAAAAGAAACCAAATGTTAGGCAAAGCAGACAGGGGCTGTGGGGTGTGGTGGTGAGGTATCACAGGCACCGAGGACAGTGTGAGCAAAGGCACGAGAAGAGCAAGCACGTGCCTCCAGGCTGCAGTAAAGATGCATGTGAAGTGAAGCGATGAGGCTGGGAAGAGCTCAGTAAATCACGTTGAGGGATCCAGGCATCTTTCCCGAGAGACATGAAAAGGGGGTATGGTAGGCCTTGTTTGCTTTGGCAACCCAGGACCTAGCACCATGTTTGCCACAAAGAGAGTGCATAATAAATATTTTTGTAATCAACGCATGATACATCGGAAGCCAGAAATGCCTCCTGGGTTTCCAGTCTAGGTGCTGGATAATGCCATTTGCTGAGGGAGGGAAGCCAGGAGAAGCAAGACTGAAAAGGTTATGTATCTGGGCAACATCCTCAGAGATTCCGTAATCTGACCTCATTTTTTAAAAAGCCACCATTTTGTAGCATGTGAAGGCAATTATGTAGTGCATCCCCAGGTGTGACTTGAGGCCCTGGAGGCTCCACGGATTGGCCTCAGGGAATTTATATGCCTCCACAAATAAGCACAGAACTGAGAGCGCAATCCGAGTTTCTCCTGAAGAGGGTCCACAACCTCCATCAGATTCTCAAAGGGGCTGTGACCCCAGAAAAGTTAGGCACACAACGGGAGAAGTGACAGAAGTGGGAGAGGGATGACCACCTAGGGGAGGGAGGGGATCTAGAGCATAGAAAAAGGACTAGCTTCCTGAGCCTGGAGGAATTCACAGCCAATTATGTTTGAGACGGGTGTGTGTGTACACGCATGCTGATGAAGAATCTCTCCCCACCGAGCCTCCAAAGCACCTATACGTGATTTCACTTTCTCATCCCTGTGCTCCACATAACATACATCTGTTGGTCTCATTTGAGGGTAAAAACAGACTTCTTGGCTCTACCCTTAATGCTCATCACTAGGTCTGACTCTGAGATCTATAAGACTGATAGCTCTTGGCAACTTAAGAAAATGGGGCTTCAGAGTTCCCATCTACTTCTGGCAAGACCAGCCCAGAAAGAAGGGAGATGACCCCAAGGAAAAGGAAAACCTAAGCCAAGTCTGACAACAAAGGGTAGTCACTCCTCTCCTATCAGAAACCCTGTAGAAAAAAGTGGGAGGTAATTTATTTTGAGGGCTGGAATTTAATTGGAAGGGAAAGTTTTTATGAGTTGGGGAAGGAACTGATCTGTCTAGTAACCTACTAGGCTCACAGGATTTGTGTAGGATCGGGGGTCCTGAACCTGGGTGCAGATTGGTGGAAACCCAGACCTGGAGATGAAATATAAGCAAAAATGTAAAAAGTCATTTTGTTGAATGAGGAACAGAAAAGCATGTTACATAGAACTTGGTTTGCTCATATAAATAAAATGTTTGGTATATTCACTTAAAATACAAATACAGGAAGTTAGGTCACAGAGTCCCAGCAGCCAAGGGTTGTCAGAGGCACGGAAGGCAATGTAGTTACTGTCCTGTTTTGCTGAAACAGAACAATGCGCATCCAGATCCTTATATTGGAGTTCCCTTCCACCTTTGATCACACACATTTGTGACCTGCAGGTTTTACTTGTCTGTAGTGGCTCATTCCCCTTCTAAGTTTTAAAAAGTACTGAGGCCTAACATGGAAAAAATTTCACGTGCCCTAGATGATTCTAACATGCAGCCAAGGTTAAAAACCACTGCTGTAAAACGGTGGGTCAGTGATTCCCAAACCTGGCTTTATATCACAATCACCTGGACAGCTCTTCTGAGCTCCCTATGAATAGAAATCTCTAGCCAGGAGATCACAATCAGTCATGACTGAGTATTCATTTACGAGAATAAATATACAGCATGTGGCTCAAACAGTTTAACCATCTTAATGGTCACAAATCCCAGCTGATACCTTTCAGGAAAGCACACTTTTGGCCTCTTGGTGGGTCAGGGTCACGGATCTACCTCAAATCTTCAGACCTGCTCACCCTCTCTAAGCCTCCTGATCATGCAGGGGGAAAAACCTAACTTGTTCCTAATCTCAGTGGAGACATGTGGTGTTATCTTTGGGTCTTTCCACTCCCAGAGAGGGGACAGAAAGAGTCACTACCAGGGTCTGTGAGGGCATGAGCATTTTTTTTTTTTTTTTTTGGCAGTACATGGGCCTCTCACTGTTGCGGCCTCTCCCGTTGCGGAGCACAGGCTCCGGACGCGCAGGCTCAGCGGCCATGGCTCACGGGCCCAGCTGCTCCGCGGCATGTGGGATCTTCCTGGACCAGGGCACGAACCCGTGTCCCCTGCATCAGCAGGCGGACTCTCAACCACTGCACCACCAGGGAAGCCCCGCATGAGCATTTTTGATTCTTACTTTTGAACTGTATTGATGTTTTTGTATTTGTGTCTATATGATTTAGAATGAAACTGGGAGAAGTTGTCACACATGCTTTGATGAAAGACTGTGGTTAAAGGGGGGAAAAAAGTTAATAAGCTTTCTTGTGTATGCCTTCTGTATGTGAAAGTGCTCTGTAAACTACAAAACGCTATGCTAACTAATATTTAGTCTTGTAGAAATGACACAATAAATGCGTGGACTTATGCACGAGAGGTGCCCCCAATTGCTTTCACCAGGTATAGCATTTATGATAAACACTCTTGCTTGCTGAGAGCGGGAGTGGAGACAGACCCAGAAATTAGGAGACTCAAACTCCAGCCTTAGATTTGCTGCTTGCTGGGCACACTGCCTAAGGCAAACCCCCAAATCTGTCACCTCAGCTTCCTCACCTATATATATATATATATATACCTTTTCTATATACCCTTTTCTCAGGCTTTCCCACAGATCTGGGTGGGGTTACAGGTGGTGAGACATGGGATAAACATAGAAGAACAGAGGGAACCTGGATTTAGGACCTGGGCCTGAATACAGGCTGTCACTTGTTACTTGGTCTTGTGTTAAATGACCTCTCTCAGGTAAAGGGGGCAAACACCTCTTTCAGTGTTACAAGGATTAAGGTAATGATCTATCTGAAAGTATGAGGTAAGTGCCGGGTATCATGACTCTACACGTGAAGGTACACAGACAAAGAATCAAGTTCTATATAAATACAAGGCAATATTATTACATAACTCTACCTATTGCATAGTTGTAGAAATTGTTTTTCGGGAGTAAAGGCTCAATGGTAACAAAGGTATCTTACCTTAGCCAGTTTCTTCATCCTTCTAAAAGTTTGCATATTCCAATACCTTTGAACTTCTAAAAAAAACAAATGAAGACCTTAGGAATCCCACTCTGCTTCCTCCCTCTCTTTTCATTTCCCTCTTGGCTCCTCTCAGAATTAGAAGGGCTCCATTATTTCTTCTAAAGACCATCCAGAAAGTGACAATGACACCCAACTGAGCCCCCTGCTTGGGCCTGAGCAGAATGAGAGCAGAGACAAAGCGGGCATACCTCCAGGGAAGCTTTATTCTCTGATGCCTCTATCTGGGAAGGGGGCTGCTAGCAGCGTCTCACTCAAACGGAATGCAATGGCAACTGGGGTTAAGTTATGGGAAGAGCTGTTGACCTTAGCAAAGGGACACAGCCCAGCAGCGTCTGTGGCTGTCTCCATCAGTCCTCAATTGCTTGGCCATGCAGGCTGGGAAACGGTCAGAAGAGACTCTCGTCAGAGGTCCCCAGAGCTTTACCACACCAACGTTCATGAGGTACAGATGATGAGGGAAACGAATGTTTCCTACTTCCATCCATGTTAGGAGCAATAGATGGTTAGTAGGGTGTTTTTGTTTTTTTTAATTACCTAGGGAATGGAAAACCTATAAATGTTCATAGGTGAGTTGTTGGTGAACTGCTACCCCAAGTGGTTTCCTTAATGAGTCGCTGCTTAACCCAAAATATTAGAATACAAGGTTCAAAGCTCCGGAATTCCATCAGGCAGACCTCCACCAGTAACCTGCCCGTTGCCCAAGAAATTACCAGAGTTTTCAAAAACAAAGTTAAGTGAAAAATGCCTTTCCCCCAAAGGGATCTTTATCACTGAGCTCTGTATGATCCATTTCTAAGAAAGCCACATTCCACTTCAGACACCATGACACTTGGGGCACCAAGTGAAAAACAAAATCCTTGCCTTGAGGCCTTCGTTTTCATTTTCTTTAAATTAGCCTCTGAAATGCCCCTCTTGTGTTTTGCGCTGCACTCCTGAAAACTATTACTTTTAAGGACAGAGCAGGCCTCGTTTTCACCAAGGAGGAGAAAACAGCCAAGAGGTGTCTGACTTGGGGGGAGCGGGGGCGGGAGGTTCTGACTGGCGCCTGGAGGTCTCCCTCGTCCCTCTATGTGCTCTCAACGAGATGGGTTCTGTGGTGGCGCATGAGGTGTGAGTTGGAGATGAAAGCCGCACCGCACTTGGCACACTCGTAGGGCTTCTCCCCGGTGTGGGTTCTCTGGTGCACGGTGAGGCTCGACCTCTGCCGGAAGGCCTTGCCACACTCGCTGCATGTGTACGGCTTCTCCCCATTATGGATCCTCTGATGAATCAGCAGGTACGAGCTGCAGGTGAAGGCCTTCCCGCACTCATTACACACATACGGAAGGTCCCCGCTGTGAATCCTCTGGTGCACAATAAGGCAAGAGAGCTGACTGAAGGCCTTCCCGCACTCGCTGCAGTCGTAAGGTTTCTCCGCGGTGTGGATTCGCTGGTGCACGATAAGGTGTGAAAAACAACTAAAGGCTTTTCCACACTCTTTGCACTCGTATGGCTTCTCACCAGTATGGCTTCGCTGATGCACGATAAGATTTGCGCTCTGTGTGAAGGCTTTGCCGCAGTCATTACAGGCAAAGGGCTTCTCCCCGGTGTGGATCCTCTGGTGGACAATGAGGTTTGAGCTTCGAGTAAATGTTTTCCCACACTCGTTACATTCATAGCATTTTTCTGTAATGTGGACTTTCTGGTGCCGGGCAAGTTGTGAGCTGTAACTGAAGGCTTTCTCGCATTCACTGCACTTAAAGGTTTTCTCTAAGGAGTGGATTTTTTGATGTACAGTCAGATTTGAACTCTGAGTGAAGGCTTTCCCACACTTTGAACAAACATACGGTTTCTGTCCAGTGTGGATTCGCTGATGCACAACAAGGTTTGCGCTCTGAATGAAGGCCTTCCCACACTCGTGACATTCGAAGGGTTTCTCTCCAGTGTGGATTCGCTGATGCACTACAAGGTTTGCGCTCTGACTAAAACCTTTCCCACACACGCTACATGTAAAAGGTTTCTGCCCAGCCTGGCTTTTCTGATTTTTAACAGAGCCAGAACCAAGGCTATATCTCTCCTCAGATTTGTGACACTTCTGGTCTTCCTCTTCTTTGAAGTTTTCAGGTATGTGACAGTCCTTCACTGTCACTTGTCTGAAATCTTTCTTTTCCGTCTTTATTCTCTGCCTTTTTAACATGTTCCCTTTTTCACAGCCTTCTCCTAATTCAGGTCCTGGAGGGTCAACTTTCTGGATTCTTCCTGATATTATGAAAGGTTTTTCTGCTTCATCACATATCTCAGTTTTTGGAACGAGTAACTGTGGGTTCTTGGTTTCAGCACCTGAAACAGCAGACAGAAAAAATAAATGTCATATTTTTTTGGCCTAGAAAAAGAATAGGATAGTCAAGTCATAACGGTCAGGAAGCGTGTGACTTCAGCTGTGAGCTGCAGGTCATGCAGCAACTGCACAGGGGAATCTAATGTCCAAAGACATCCTACTGGCACAGGCCAGGGCAACTCTCCAGCCAGTAAGATGAGTGGGTGGGACAGGGATGTTGTGAGGCACAAACCAATACTGGGCAAGGAGGACAGCCCAGTTTGGTTGCCAGGCTAAGGCCATCACAGTCATTCAGAAAGAAGGGCAATGTCAGAGAAAGGGAATGCCTGAGCGCTGGATACAGCAAAGCCCCGAATGCGACAACAACAAAAAACCCTGAAAGGCTAATCTTTTTCTGGTTATTTCTATTACTACTGCTCTGATTTCTCAATCTACTCCACTTTTCTCCCTGCAGTTTAAAACTGCTATTACATCTTCTTTTCTTCCTTCTTATCTTACTTTCTCCCTGTTACCTCTTTCCCCTACTGCCTCTCCACCCTTCCTTTCCTGGTTTTTATGTAAAAACATTTTTTGTTTGTGAAATATTCTGAATTTTTCTAGATGTATAAAGGACATAAAAATAAGTTATGCTTAAAAGCTTAAAAACTTGGCTTTAAATGTATAAACTTTAATAAATTCAATATTAATCAATACATACCAAACTGTAGATAAAACTCACAAACATTAACATCAAAATTTCCAAAGTACTTTCATGTATATTATACAATTTTATCATCAAGATGAAACTGTTCTCCTTCACTTGTATGGAAGCTAAAAAAGGGCAAGGCTGTTCTTACTCACTGCTATATCCCTAGCACCTGTCACACTGCCGGCACCCAGGAAGCAGACCCCCAACGAATCCTGTATTTACTGAATCAATGCACCCCACTTTATAGAATAGGAAATGGACGTCCAGAAGAGAAAGGATTTGCTCAATGTCAAAGAGTTATCAGAGGTAGGGCAGCAACTACACTCGTGACTCCCTCTCAATTCCTAGAGCTCAGTGAGCTCGTTATTACCTATATATATATATATATATGTTTTTAATATTTATTCATTTGGCTGCACTGGGTCTTCGTTGTGGCATATGGGATCTTCGTTGCAGCGTGCAGGGTCTTTAGTTGCGGTATGCAGGTGCTTAGTTGTGGCCTGTGGGATCTAGTTCCCTGACCAGGGTTTGAACCCGGGCCCCCTGCATTGGGAGCTCAGAGTCTTAACTGCTGGACCACCAGGGAAGTCCCTCGCCATTACCTATTACAACAGAAATGGCTGGCAGAAAGATGAGTCCTGGCTAGGAATAGCAGAGAAAGAAAACAGTGGTCATTCCTGGTGGATGGGGGCAGCTGCTGGAATTAAGACTATAAATGACTGACTGATAAAGCAAGGAAACAGAAAAGAAGTGATACAGAGGGGAACGCTCCAGAGACAATGGAGCACAAAGCAGAAAGCGGGAAACAGAAGCTGCTGAGAGTTTGGGGAATTAAAGAAGAGACAAGAAAATGAAAGGTGGCAATCCTAGCCTTCCCTACAACACTGGTTTAAGAAACTGACTTGGTTTGCAAATGCCTGAGTAATTGGCTAGGGAGGAGAATAGGCTCAGGATATTCAGGCACAGGCCTATACTCATAGCATATGAGTACCAGAGGGGCCTTGGCAGTCATCCAGGGATTGCTTCCACAGCACAGGACTCATGGCTACCACACTGTTGACCCACAGTTACATGTCACTCCTTCACAGGCAAGCTTCTGCCACTGCTAGCCAGACACATCCTGAGTCCCAGCTTAGAGAACCAGGTGATAAGCCAGCCATCAGTAGCCTCCATAAAGACCTAGCTTTAAACCTCATCATGGCTGACGCAAGTGCTCAAAATCCTCTAGAATCTGCACAAAGATCTATGAAAACAGAACACCTCCAGGGCATTTCCTCAAAATATCACCACAAAAGGTGACCCTTCCTACCTTAGCCAGCTTCTCTTGCAGGCTCACCAAGCTACAATAAACACGAAGCATACTGAAGAGGACACGTGTCTACACGGGTGAATAAATATGAAACTTGCTGAACAATAAATGTGATTAAAAGGTAAATTTGGAGTTCACCTGTGTTTGTCTGGTGTCTTGAGACTGTGTGCAAAATAAGCCATTTCCTGTGACAAATGCACAGGCATCTTTCAGTATTCCTCTGTCCAGCTCTCCCTGACACTTCCAACACCTCAATACTCTCTGTTGCTGAGGTTAGGAGACGAGACCACCAGTCTCTGAAAAGATTTTGAGAAACCTCAATGGTCAGATTCTGAATTGAGGTTGAACCTCACCTAGACAGGTCATGCTCCCATGAGTCTCCAGTAGCTCCCTCTTGGCCAGAGTCTCTGGTAATGAGGAACTGCCGGGGGTTGATGCAGCAGACGCCTCCTGTGTTGGTTTCAGGATGACAGCCATGTCCCAGAACAAGTTCTGACCCTAGAAACAAGCAGGCACAGGTGGGTTTATGAGGAGACTGTCACTGGGAGATGGTACAATTATAGCTTTGAGGTTGAGAACATAAGCACCCGTTCTTGGAGACCGTAAAATAAAAAATTTAAAAAAAGAAAGAAAAATACCAAACATTTAAAGATAAAGAAAGGAAAAGGAAGCCAGAGTCTTCCCTAATTCCCAAGGTGGGGTGGGCAGAGAAGCAAGCCTGTTACCTTCCTCCTGATCATTTTGATTTCATCTCATTGTCCACTTCAGCACCCAAACCTAACTTGCCAGTGAGAGCACAAGACAAGAGAGCATATGGGGAGATTCTCCAGAGTACACTTTCCCAAGGTCTAAAGATCAAAGAAGCAAGGTTCTAATCATATTATTACAGAGAGGCTTTGGGGAACCTCAGGCCTCATTTGGCTAGTGACGGAAAGGTGTGTGTTTGAAAACATACAGCCTCACAAACTCAAATCGTGGTCTGCAGATCAGCAGAATCACCATCACCTGGGAGCTTGTGAGACCTGCAGAATCTCAGACCACACCCCAGACCTCCTGAATCAGAATCTGCATTTTAACAAGATCCCCTCCCCCACATCCTGGTGATTCCTATGCATATTAAAGTTTGAGAAGTACAGGTTAGAGTTATCAAATCCTGCCTGGAATCACCTGAGGAGTTTTTTTTTAAATACAGAGGCCTGGGTCCCATCCCCCAGAGATACTGGTTTAACTGACATAAGGTATGGCATGGGTATCATGATTTGATAAGAAGCTCCCCAGGTAATTGCAAACTGTAGCACAGTTTGAGAAGCACTGGTTTATAGAAAGTCCCAAGTGTCACATCAATAGAATAATATAATGTTTCAATTATACTGCAAAAAGACTAGAGGCCAGAGCCCTCACCAGACAACAAGACTACAGATGTGGGAGCAGAGGGATAGGGTCCCCTCTGAAATCACTTGAGATCTTTAGCTGTCTCCTTCCTCCCTCCTCCCAGACCATTGTTTACCTTTTCCTCCTGTTCTGATACATCGAGGCCTGTCTGAGGACACTCCCCAGGAGCCCAGACTTTGATGTTTTCAGAATGCACTTGTTGGCTGGATGCCTGACCCACGAAGGTTTCCTCCTCTTCCTCTTCCTTTTTCACTGTCACTGGGCCCCAAGGGGCCAGGGTCATGGCCTCTCTCAATTCTGTAGTCATCCTCTCTGCTCAGGAGGGGAACTCCTATAGCTGGGGGCTGCCCAGCAGAAGTCAAGCCCCATCTAATCTTTAAGTCTCAAAAGCTTCTTCTTGAGTTTCTTCCCGGGGCCAGGATGAGTAATGTCTACTGAGAAATCAGAAAACACTGTTAGCAGTAGAGCAGAGGTTTGCCTGGATGCCACCAAGCCCACAAGCCAATTTCACCAGTGTCTAGGCAGCAGCCACTACCGCTACAGGGTCTGCTCTACTCCTCAAGAGGATGGAAGGAGTTGTAATGTATACAAGCAATTTATCCCCATAATAATCACATTACAAACACCTTTATATAATATTTATTGATTTTCCCTCTGATTATAAAGTTAATATATTTTAATTATAAAAACTTAAAAAATACAGAAAATGATTAAGAAAAATTACCCCTGGTTCATCTCCAAAGAGATAATCGCTGCTTATTAAAGAATTTAAGATATTTCTTTTAAGGAAAAAACCTCCAACCATACTGACAATTATGACTTAAAGTTCTTAACTATGGTTTCTTTTTAAGAAACGACATTACAATGCAAAGTTTTTCGTTTGCTTGGTTGTTTTTTTTTAATCACCAAGGACAATAGCATGAACAAAAGACTACAACCTGAACTGTTTGCTTTTTGAACTCAATTTCTATGTTTCACAATAGTCGTAGGTAGATGTTTCAATATAAGTACATACAGCACCACCTCCTTCTACCATGGTACTCTAAGTTACAACTACATTATAATTTACTTAACCAGCCCCTATTTATTTATTTTAAAGTATTTATTTATTTGGTTGTGCCAGGTCTTAGTTGTGGCTCGCTGATTCCTTAGTTGTGTCATGAAAACTCTTAGTTGCGGCATGCAGGTGGAATCTAATTCCCTGACCAGGGATCAAACCCGGGCCCCCTAACCACTGTGCCACCAGGGAAGTCCCCAGCCCCTATTTATTAGCCACTGCTTTAGTAAAAGGACTTTTGTTTCCAGTTTATTTTCTTAATAATTGTTAAGATTCTTTTCATGCAAATAGTTTTTTTCTGCTGCTGAGTTATTCCTTTACAATAGTGGGATTACTGATTGAAGGATTTTATGAGTGACATGTATTGCCAAATTGTTTTTTTTTTCTATTTTATTTTTTAAAATGTTTATTTATTTGGCTGCGCCGGGTCTTCATTGCAACATGCACATCTTTTAGTTGCAGCATGCAGGATCTAGTTCCCTGACCAGGGATCAACCCGGGCCCCCTGCATTGGGAGCGAGGAATTTTAACCACTGGACCACCAGGGAAGTTCCCCAAATTGCTTTCTAAAAGGACTGCACCAAATCATACCACCACCAACTTAACAGTACCCCTGTATCATAGCCAAGCCAACAGATTTTTTTTTGATTTGTGAGTAAAATAACCTTACCATTTTAGTTGATTATGAAGAAACTGAAATTTTCCTATTCCCCTTTAGATGTCTTATTAGGGAAAAAAGTGCTACATTTCATTAAGTCCCTTTTTGCTGCTACTGAAGTGATCACATACTTTATCCTACATTAACGTACTGGCAACTTATTGTATACACTGCATCTCTTCAATAATGCAATATTTTCAGTCCTGCAACACATCTTAATTCTGGAGAATTATTCTTTCCATGACTAGCTGAATTCTACCAGGGAGGAAGGCCCTTAACACTCGTTTCACCTATCTATACGCAAGATTGCCTACTTTGAGTATTGTCATCAGACTGCTGATCAAACTCTCATCGGCCTCCAGCCCTAGAGAGCAAAGTCTCCTAACAAGGGTTTCCTTTCAATGTCCTTTCCCTAGTTCCAAACGTGGCAACGCATCTCCTCCTTCTCCAGGCCCCACGCAGCCCTGTTGTGGGGTCGACCCTGGCCCCTTGGGCGGTCCGTGTCCAACCTCCCGCGGGCTAGGCCCCCATAAGTAGGCGAGAGCCGAGTTTCCGAGGTGGCGGGGCGCGGAGCCGCCTCCGGACAGACAGGGCTGTATACCCGAGGGGAGGACGGGGCTAGTGGACCCTGGGATGGCCCCTCCCTCACCACCGACGTTCGCGCCCAGGCCACGCCAACCCCGCTCACCATGCGCGGAGAAGCAGCCCGGCCGCAGCTCGCGGGCTCTGGAGCAGAAGGCAAGCGGCCGCGACCCCTGCGCCTACCGGCGCGAGAACAATGACCGGACAGGAAGTGCCTGGGGATGGGCTTCCGGCTCCCCAAGTCGCCAGGCCAGCCTCTCTAGGAATCTCGGAGGTGCTGTCTTCTCGTTGGGTGTCCAATATCGCTACCGACCAGTGATGGGGGCAAAAGCGCTTAGAGGAAGAGTGCAGGTGGATTGGGGAACTGAGCCTCAGAGCGCGGGGCATCCCTGGGTCGGGTAAGGCCACTTAACCGAGGCGCGCACCCGACAGCCTGAAGCTACAAAGCATCCATCTGTGGAAGACCCTGATAATTTTGCCCTAAATGTTCTGGAAATATCAAACAGTACAGAGAATGGTACAACGAATGCCTGTATCCTCCTTCTGTACTCAACAATTAACACTTTGCTATGTTTGCCTTATCTCTCTATATACTGAAGACATTTTTTTAAGTTGTAATCATCAAAACCCTTCATTCCAAATACTTCGATATGCATCCTTCAGTAATAAGAATAATCTCCAAACTAACAATACCATCATTACAGGTAGGAAAATTAACAATAATTCCGTGAAACCATCTAATAACCATTTTCAAATTTCCAACTGTCCTAAAATATATATTTCATAATTTTGTTTTTCCAAATCAGTTTCACACACTTTATTTGGTACGGCTTTTCAGTTTTGCTTTTTATTTTGAATTTACAGATTCACAGAAAGTTGCAAAGATAATACCCTTCAACTAGTTTCCCCCAATGGGTACATCTTACATAGTTTAATATTTTAAAAAATCAGGAAATTGATACTGGTACAATGTGTGTGTACACTTTGTCATTTTATCACGTGTAGATTTGTGTAACCACCATCACAATCAAGATACACAACTGTTCCAACACCACCAAGGCCTCCCTAAGTGCTACCCCTCCCTCTTCCCCTGCTCCCTCCCACTATTCCCAACCTCTGGCAACCACTAATCTGTATACTTTCATCTGTATACTTTTGTCATTTTAGAATATTATATAAATCTGGCCATACATTTCAGATTGGATTTTTTTCACTCAGCATAATTCTCGTGGAATACACTTGAGTCACTGCAGGTATCAATAGGACATTCCATTTTATTGCAGAGTAGTATTACATGGTATAGATATACTGCAGTTTGTTTTAACCACCTGTTGAAGGATATTTGTTTTAACCACCAGTCAGATCTTGACTATTACAAATAAAACTGCTTTTAACAGTCACGTACAGGTTTTTTTGTGAACACAAGTTTTCATTTCTCTGGGATAAATGCTCAGGAGTGCAAATACTGGGTATATGGCAAGTGCATGTTTGGTTTTATAGGAAACTGCCAAATTATTCCCCCGAGTGGCTGTAACATTTCTCATTCCTGGCAATGTAAAAGATTCCGTTCCTTTGCATCCTTGCCAGCATTTGGTGTTAAAACTTTTTTTAAAAAGCTGATAGCTGTGCAGATTTTTAACTTGCATTTCCCTAATGGCTAATGATGTTGAACGTCTTTTCATATGCCATAAATGTCTGTTCATGTCTTTTGCCCATTTTCTAATTGGATCTATTTATTACTGCTGAGTTTTGAGAATTCTTTAGTCTAGATACAAGTGCTGTGTTGCATATATGATTTGCAAATATTTTCTCCCAGTCTGTAATGCTTTTTCATTCTCTTTAAAGAGTCTTTTGGAGAGAAAATTATTTTGACGAGGTTCAACTTATCAATTTTTTCCTTTTACGGAGCATGCTTTTGATATGTCTAAGAATTCTTTGCTTAGTCTTAGTTCCTGCTGTGATTTTTATTTTTTGCCTATGGCTATCCAACTGCTGCAGCAGCATTTGTTGAAAGGCTATCTCTCCTCTACTGAATTGCTTTTGCACCTGTCAAAAATCCATTGGGCATCTGTGCGTCTATTCCTGGCTCAGTATCTTATGGCTCTTTAGTATCTTTTAAAAACAACCTTCTCCTCCACTTTTTATACCTTCATTATGGAAAATTTCATACATATACAAAAGCAGTACAATGAACTCTCAATATTCACCCAGCATCAACAATTATCACCCCTCCCTTTTTCACCGTATCTTTTTGAAGAATCCAGTTTTCTTTTTGTTTTTCTTTTATAGCCGGGCCGCTTGGCTTGTGGGATCTTAGTTCCCCGACCAGAGATCAAACCTGCGCCCTCAGCAGTGAAAGCAAGGAGTCCTAACCACTGGACCGCCAGGGGAGTCTCCCAGTAGTTTTCTTACACAATATCCCATGTTTTAAACTTGTTTCTCATGGTGTGTTTTATCTTGTTCCTCTGCCTCCTGTATTTCCTGTAAACTGGCAATCAGGTCTAAGAAGCTTGATAAATTCAGGTTATACTTTTGGCTTTATTGCATTACATGCGGAGAGGCACATTATGTGAGTTGTCTCAGTCTTAGCAATGTTACATTTTGTTAAACTGATTAAGAGGTAAATGCCAACTCTCTTCATTGTTAAACTACATCTTTCCCTGTGTAATTATTACATAATCCGGGGTGATTCTTCTGTATGGACATAAAGCATCTTCATATTCATTACCTCATAACAATTTGGTGAGGTAGATATTCTTCCTTCTGTTTAACAGATAAGGAAATCGAGGCTCCAAGAAATGAAGGCATTTGTCCAAGGAAGAGTGGCAGAATCTGACTCATAGGGTCCTCAGACTTTTAACCTAGACCCCTTCCAGTTTTCACTCTTGGTCCCTTCAGTCTGAGGAACCAGCCCTCAAGGAACTTTGGGGTTGAATTAATAACACTTATTATAATCAACACACCACTTCAATGCTGCTAGTATTAGAAAACACAATCCTAATAGTCAGGTATTTATACTCCAGTGACAGAACTGGAGTTCTGAGAATTACAACATAAAATTATCAAATAAAGAATATAGGAAGAAATAAATTTACAAATGTACAAAAGGGTACAGACTGAATGAATGATTGGTTCACTGGGAGTAAATGGGCCTGAACACTCAGAGGTGGATTCTGAATTGGTTTAATCAGAGCTTTGAAGGGCTTGGCTCTGTGTAAAAAATCTTATGTAGTAAGTTGAATGCTGGGACAGAATGTTGTTTCTTAAGTAACAAGCTATTTGTATGTCAATAATGATGAAATGCTGATTAGAATTCAGAATGACAGTAGCACGGATAATCAGCTCAAGGGCTGGGGTTAAGGATTTTTTCCTGTCGACAAGGAAAGCAACATAGGACTGTCCTTCCATTTTGATACTCTACGTCCACTAGTTTTTAAAATCCAAAGGTTGAAAAATAAATTGTTTTTCTTGGCATCATATTAATAGCTGGACACACTATTTAATAAGCCAATATTTTTTCCATTAAAACTAATATATTATCTATTATCTCCCTTAGACATTTAAAAAGCTGTTTTAAAAAGGTCTTTTTAAAGTACAAAATTCCAAAGTTAGCTATCCACCATACTTCCTCTTACTATAAAAATGAATCTTTTGAGGTGCATTAAGTCCTAATATTAACTTAATGAACAAACATTACATTATGCCATGTTCTAGATTTTGTTCTAGATCATGTTCTTTTATCCAACTTTATTGACAACTAAATTGTTTCATAAAGTACTTCCACATGATCCTTTTACTGAATGCTCACAACAACACTATGAAGTAGGCATTATACCAATATTTGATTGACAGAGAAACTGAGACTTAGAGGCTGACTTAATAACATCACAGAGCTAGTAAAAGAAAGAGCCAGGACCCAAACCTATCTTTTCTGATTCCAAATCCAGTGTACTTAAGTTGTCCTCAAACAGCAGACTCTTGCCCATCCAACTCCATGTTTGATATGTCTTAATCATACCATCTGTAGAGACTTTCTCTAGCAGTAATACTATCTTTAAAATGTACAGTGTATATATACCTTTTCAAAAATGTACACTTTTTAATACCAAGATATTTTTGCTATCATTTACAATGACACCATTACATCTTATAAAACATAACCCAATTTCTTCAGAATCTTTGATCGTTCCAAGGTCCTTTCCTAGGTTCATAACAAATGGTTTGGGACAGAGTATTTAACTAGAATTTGGCTTATGTTTTTGTAGTCTTGAAAGTCTAGATTAACTTTCTTCCTCATGCAACATACTTGTCTATAAAGGGGTGATCATGATTTTTTTTTTCCTTATAAAAACCATATGCTGCCATTTATCCAACAGTTACTTAAGTAGGCAGGGATTCTATTCCATTTGACACGATACTAGATTTTCTGAATCTCTGTCTTGGACTCATTGGCATTTTGGAGCCAAGGGAATTCCTCCACAGAATGGACTTTTTGTTGAAGATGAAGGTTTGAACTCTGAGAGAATTCTTTTTCAGACTCATCACATTCACAGTTTTTTTCATCTGTATGAATTTTCTGATGTACAGTAAGGTTTTTTCTTTGCCTAAAAACTTTACTACAATCATTACACCCATATGGTTTCTCCCCTGTGTGGATTCTCTGGTGGCCAACTAAATTCCTCTTAGAAGTAAAAGATTTTCTACACTTCTCACACTCATATGGTTTTTCCCCAGTGTGCATCCTCTGATGTACAACAAGGTTTTTATTCTGACTGAAGTCTTTTCCACACTCATTACATTTATAAGGTTTCTCTCCCGTATGGATTCTTTGATGTACCATAAGATTTCTACTAGAGGTAAGGACTTTTCTACATATATGACATTCATAGGTTTTTTCCCCACTGTGAATTCTTTGATGTTCAATAAGATTTCTGTTGTAAGTAAAGCCCTTCCCACACTCATTACATGCATAGGGCTTCTCACCAGTGTGGATTCTCTGATGGGCTATAAGGTTTGAGCGGTAACTGAAGACTTTCCCACAGTCATTACATTTATAAGACTTTTCCCTTGTGTGAATCCTCTGATGGCCAATGAGGCTTTTCTTCAGAATGAAGCATTTGCCACACTCATTACACTCATAGGGTTTCTCACCACTGTGGATTCTCTTATGTTCAATGAGGTTTCTGTTAGAGCTGAAAGCTCTACCACAATCACTGCATTCAAAGGGCTTTTCCCCAGTGTGGATTCTCCGATGTACGAGCAGGCTTGAATTGTAACTGAAAGCCTTCCCACAATCCTCACATTTGTAGGCTTTCTCCTGTGTATGGAGCTTCTGATGGACCATGAAACTCTTGCTCATAATGAAGGTTTTTCCACATTCTCGACATTCATAGGGCTTTTCCCCATTGTGGAGTCTCTCGTGGTCAATGAGGTTTCTGTTAGAACCAAAAACCTTGCCACAGTCTTTACATTCATAGAGATTCTCTCCTGTGTGGAACCTTTGATGTAAAATGAGGCTCTTTTTCAGAATGAAAACTTTCCCACATTCATTACATTCGTAGGGCTTCTCCCCATTGTGGAGTCTCTGATGGTCAAAAAGGTAAGCACTCTGAGTAAAGGCTTTCCCACATTCAGTACATTTATAAGGCTTCTCTCTGCTATGCATCCTCTTATGGTCAATGAGGCTTGACTTAGAAGTGAAAATCTTCCCACATTTTTTACAACCAAAGGTCTTCTTTTCTGTGTGAACTCTCTGGTGTAAGAGGAGGCTTTTGCTTCGAATGAAAACTTTTCCACATTCTTTACATTTATATGGGTTCTCTGTGCTGTGGAGCCGCTGATGGTCAACAAGGTAAGTGGTCTGGGCAAAGGTTTTTCCACATTCGTCACATTTATAAGGTTTTTCCCCAGAGTGGATTCTCTGGTGCAGAATGAGGCTCTTCTTCAGAATGAAAGCTTTCTGACACTTGTTACATTTATAAGGTTCTTCTCCTTTGTGGAGCCTCTGGTGATCAATGAGGTAAGCATTTTGAGAGAAAACTTTGCCACACTCATTACATTTATAAGGTCTCTCTCCAGAATGGCGCCTTAGATGTATAATAAGGCCTGAGTGCCTATAGAAGCCCTTTCCACACTCCTTACATTTATAAGGTTTCTCCCCAGTGTGGATTCTCTGATGGTTTAGAAGGTAAGCACTTTGAGAGAAGGCTTTCCCACATTCATTACATTTATAAGGTTTCTCCCCAGAATGGTTCCGTAAATGCATTAGAAGGCTTGAGCGCTGAATAAAGCCTTTTCCACACTCTTTACATTTATGAGGTTTCTCCCCAGTGTGGATCCTCCGATGGTTTATAAGATGAGAGATTTTATTGAAATGTTTACAACATATATCACATTTATAAAGCTTCTTTCCTTCAGTGCCTATTAAACTTTCAGAAAAAGCTGAATCTGAAGTTAAGCTTTCTCCAAATTCCTTCCACTTTTGGCCTCGTTTTTCTGATGGAGTCCTTTTCTTCTTTTCTCGTTCACACAGGGAATCTTTCTTCAGTGTATCTCTTTCCCTTGTTTCATTTCCCCACTGACTTGCTAAAACTTGCCATTCATACTCTTCCTCAAAGTCAAGAACCTGGGGAACACTTCCTTGAAGTCTTTTTGATGCTCCTTTCTGAGAATCTGCTCTTTGAGATAGGCTTGACTTTGATGTCACCTCCTCATTCTCAGTCATGGTCTCCCACTCTGGTAAAAGGAATTAAAAATGCAAATATTATCATATCCCTGTGTTAGTGAGAACAAGATCTTCAAATGACTTTAAAACAAGCTAGAAGGAAACTTTTATATGCATACAAAAAGGAAAAGATTTTTGTTAAATGAGGGTATAAAGCAGAATGCTAATGACAGAATGTTGTAAATGGATTAACATAAAATTCATTCTGAGATACTTCTAAG
This sequence comes from Stenella coeruleoalba, assembly GCF_951394435.1. Lineage (NCBI taxonomy): Eukaryota > Metazoa > Chordata > Mammalia > Artiodactyla > Delphinidae > Stenella > Stenella coeruleoalba. Next base: position 57,781,683 of record NC_137156.1, read on the forward strand.
CTCTTTGCCTTCAGGGAGCAGATGTAAACATAGACAGGATTCTGAAAAAACAGATGCAAGGAAGAACCAGAGAAAGAACATGGGATCTTTCGTAGGTGGTTCACACCTGAGGCTCAAGAAGTTGGATGGGACAAAAAGAACCATTTGGCTTATAAAGAGCTGTCTTTTTATTTTCTTCTTGCTAGGAAGATGGGAACTCTGAAAGAAAGAAAATATACCTAAAAACTTGGAAGACAATCTTTAATTTGTGAAGTCAAGTGTATAAGCACTTTTTAATTACTTGAAAGCAATTAACCTACAGGGAAAAAAAATCCATGAAAAAGCAACTTAATGCTTAGAATTCTCCTTCCAAAATTGAGAAACAATTTTAAAATTCATTTCACAAAAATATCAGGTTTGGTTAGACTCCCTCACTTAATTAAATAAAAAAGAGAAGAAATACAGAACAAAATGAAAAAACATAGACATTAAAAACCATGAAAACATCTATAAAATAATGAGGCTAAGTTAGTTAACCTCTTTTCTACTCTAACATTCTCAAATATTTTAAAATGTGAAATTATATATATTTTAAATGTTTTGGAAACTTATTTTCACCATCCAAATGTGAGAAAAATTATGAACTAGTTCCCCAAATTATCTAATAAGTAAAATTATGTAAATAATAGTAACATTATCTTCTATTTGAGTATGAAAACACTATTCTTCTCCCTAAATAGAAAAGACATGGGAAAGGAGTGTAACTATTTTACTCTATTACGAACTTCTTAAAGTTTATGAGAGTATGAAAATGGAAAACATCCAATAAATGTTAAAGTGAACTACATTCTTAGATCAGGCCATCATATCTCATCTCAACTGTCCCTCTCTCTGGAGTTTGGGTAGGACTGCCCATCACACTACACTGCTTCACTTGGCAGTAGGGATGGGCATGTGTCCTAGGCCTATCCAATACCAGTTTCCTTGTGATTGTATCAAGACTGGTTTCACAATTTAAGCAGGATGCTGGTGGAAAGGAAGGTTCCCTTTCTTTAAGGAAGTAGAAGTGTTTTAAGGAATAGAAGTGTTGCAAGTGGTTAAACTGAGATGGAAAATCGTTAAGAAATGAGCAACTTTTATATACACAGTAGCTAATTAGCTGGTTAAATGATCTGAAATTTTAGTATAGAAATCAGACTATGTATGGGCCTATTGAGCTTTAAGGGACTTGGGAGAAAAATATGAGAATGAGAGAGGAAGCTGGTTACCTTCTGCAATCTTTGGTGAAGCCTGCAAGAAAAAGACAGGGTTCCCTACCTCCAATACTGCCCACTCCTCTAATCCATGTCCACTCCATTGCTAATTATCTTTCCAATAAGTATATTTGATCATGTCACTCACCTGCTCAAAACAAATAACCCTTCACTGCTTATAGGATAAAGCACAAATGACTAGGACAGCCCAAGAGTTGCCTTCACCCTATATCTGCCTATTTTTCTGGCTTCACTTCTTGTTAGTACCCTTTATGCCTGGAGACTCTAGGCATGGAAAACTACGTAGAGATGCCCAAACATGTCATGTTTTTGCTTGCTTCTCTATCACTGCCCTTGCCCCTTTCTCTTCCCAAATTGCTCTTCCTCGTCCCAATCTGCTACCTGCCCAAACCTACAGCCTTAAAAACTAAGTACAAAAGTCACCCCTGCCCCCGGAATTACCACTGATCTTACAGAAATAAAAAAAGGATTATAAAGGAATACCATGAATGATTCTGTGCCAATAAATTGAACAACTTAAGATGAAATGGCTAAAATCATAGAAAGACACAAACCACTAAAACTGACTCAAGACAGAAAATCTGAATAGTTCTATAATAAGTAAAGAAATTAAATCAGTAACCAAAAAACTACCCACAAAGAAAACCCCAGGCCCAGACTGTATCACTGCTGAATTCTACCAAACATTAAAAGAATACCAATTCTTCATAAACTCTTCCAATAAATAGGAAAGGTGGGAACATTTTCCGACTCATTCTATGAGACCAGTATTACCTAGATACCAAAACCAGGCAAAGATATGACAAAAAAAGAGAAAACTACAAACATATCTTACGAATACAAACATAAGAATCCCCAACAAAGTATTAGCTAACTGAATCCAGCAACATATAAAAAAGAATTATACACTATGACCAAGTGGGATTTTTCACAGGAATGCAAATCCTGATATAACATCAGATAATCAATTAATGTAATATACCATATCAACTGTATAAGGGACAAAACTCACATAATCATCTCACAGATACAGAAAAAGTGTTTGGCAAAATCCAAAACTCCTTCATGATAAGAACACTCAACAAAGTAGGAATAGAAGGGAACTTCCTCAACCTGATACAGGACACCTACAAAAAATTTAAAGCTAACATCATACTTAATGGTGAATGATTGAATGCTTTCCCTCTAGGAGCAGGAACAAGAAAAGGATGTCTGCTCCTGCCATTTCTACGCAACAGTACTGGAGGTTCTAGCCAGGTCAATGGGGCAAAAGAAAGAAATAAAAGGCACCCAGATTGGAAAGGAAGACATAAAACTATCTCTATTTACAAAATTTGTATATAGAAAATCCTAAAGAATCTACCAAAAAACTATCAGAACTAAGTACGTTCAGCAAGGTTGTAGGATAAGTATCAATATACAAAAGTCAGTGGTATTTCTGTACATTAGCACTGAACAACCAAAAAACAGGAAATTAAGAAATAATAGCATCCGGGAATTCCCTGGTTGTCCAGTTAGGACTTGGCGCTTTCACTGCCAGGGCCCAGGTTCAATCCCTGGTTGGGAACTAAGATCCTGCAAGCCACACGGTGCAGCCAAAAAAAAAAGAGACCAATATTCCAAAAGTTAAATGGGCAAAGAACAGTACTAGGTAGTTCATAACATATGAAAAGATACTCAACCTGACTAGTAATGAGGGTGCTCATGAAACCAAATTGAAACAGCAGTGAGATTTCATTTTTTCACCCTCTGTAAATCCTTTCCTAAACCATCCACCCCTCCCCCCACCCTCCCAGTTCTTCCATCTAACCAAGCTCCTACGTGCTCCTGCACTCATGCATACTTTTATTATATAACATTTGTCACACTGTATTGTAATTATTTGTGTAAATGTCTTTTACTCCAACTTGAATGTACTTTATGGCAGGGGCTAAGTTTGATGTGGGAGATACTTAATATTTCTTGAATAATAACCTTCAAATCCTATTCCAATCTCTTAAATGAACATATACAAGTCTTTTACATATTGAAGAAGTATGTGCAAGCTATCTGGGAGTCTGCTTTTCTATCAGCTTATCAATGCACAGAAACTGAGTGCACAAAACTGTCAAATATGATAGTGTCACAGTCTACCCCCAGGTCAAAACACCATGGGCTGTGTAGTACTTTCTCTTTCTGGGGGAATTTGGTCGTGCCCAACTTTTAAACATTATAAATCCTTCGCGGGGACTAGATTCTTTAGACACATTACTTATTTTCCCTCTTTCTGAACCATTTCCTTAAGGTAGCCTCCTCAAGTCAGAATTACTAGGTCAAAGAGCATAAACACCTTGGTATCTGCTTGCCCAAAGCCCTAACAGCATTGCAGTTAGAGCATATCTTACTTATTAAAGTTGATTCAAACTTCTCTTCCCTTAAAGAGTTGGAAAAGTAAGGAATTACATTTTCTTCTTAGTTTTTAAATTTAACTCCAAATTTAACTCCTAGACCCATCTGGAATTTATTTTGGCTTACAGCGTGAGGTATGGATCCATGGTGAGTGTTTTTCATAAAATTAATCAATTAACCCATAAAGCATGTTTTAAAATTCTTCAAAGAAAAGATGAATTATTGAGTAAATAGCATTAGAACTACTGAAAGCCACTTGGGTTAAAAAAAAAAAAGCAAACATACAAACTGGATTCCTATGTCATTCTGTATATTAAGATAAACTTTAGATGGACTAAAGCTTAAATGTAAAAATGAAACAATGAAAATGTCTGAAGAAAATACAGGTGATTTAAAAACTAATAATTTTACGGAGAAGGAGACCACAAAGGAAAATATTGCTGTTTGACTTCATGAAAGATTTTCTAAGACTTAAAAAATAATGGTAATAATAATACCACTGAAAGGCAAACAAATGGGAAAATGTGCAACATGTGACAAAGGGTTAGCAGTTCTAATAAATAAAAGAAATAAGTAGAAAAAATATGAATAAGCAGAAAATGACCAATAAACATGATAACACTAATAATCAAAGAAATGAAAGAAAAATAAACAAAAGATAGTATCCTTCACCTAGCTAGCAAAGTTTTAAAACAGTGACCAGGGCTTCCCTGGTGGCGCAGTGGTTAAGAGTCCGCCTGCCAATACAGGGCACACGGGTTCAAGTCCTGGTCTCGGAAGATCCCACAAGCCGCAGAGCAACTGGGCCCATGCGCTATAACTGAGCCTGCGCTCTAAAGCCCGTGAGCCACAGCTACTGAAGCCCGTGTGCCTAGAGTCCATGCTCTGCAACGGGAAAGGCCACTGCAATGAGAGGCCCGCGCACCTCAATGAAGAGTAGCCTCTGCTCGCCGCAACTAGAGAAAGTCCGTGTGCAGCAACAAAGACCCAACGCAGCCAAAACAAAATTAAAAAAAAAAAAACAAAACCCAAAACAGTGACCAAAAGCACATACAGGGGAAATGGGCCCTCTTGTACTCTTTTTGTAGAAGTGTAAATTGGTACATCATTGATAGAAAGCAGTTTGGGAATATGTATCAAAATATAAAATCTACAAAATTTTTGACCACCACACCATAGCTGAGATACTAAAAGACATATTCTCATATATGTAAAAATATATAGTATAAATTACTATGAACAATAAAAAATTTACTAAGGTTGCTGGGTACAAAATTAACATACAAAAATTAAATATTTTTATGTATGCAAACAATGATCAATTAGAAAACATCAGAAAAGTTTCCTATTTCAAAGAATCAATGTAACCAGAATACGTAAGATCCACCTGAATGCAATTTTAAAACAGGCCTGAAACAGACAAAGGCAGTATGAACAAATGGAACTATATGTAATGTTCTTGAATAGAAATTCAGTATCATAAAGCTGTCAATGTAAAGCATGATACCCAGACAATGAAATACAAAGCTACTTCCTTCATGGCCTTTCCTAATCCCCAGAAACTGGTACTGGTTGTTTTGTCTTCTTCATTTCCATCTCAAGAGGCTTACGTCACTCTATTACCAATTATTTTACTCTGCTTTGTTTATTCTTTTTATGTTCATCTCCCAAATCATGCTACTTAAGGGCAGAATCACGTCATTTCCATAGTTGCCATTACATGGTAGGTGTTTAATGTTTGTTGGAAACATAAATGGCAAACAGTTTTAAAAAAAATACTCTTGTTATTAATCAAAGAAATCCACTAAATAAAAATATTATAACTTAAAAAATTATATTAACAATAATTTAAAAGAACAGGACTACTCAGCAGCAATGAAGGCAGAGCCAAAGGAGTGGTTCTTACATACAGCTGGTAAGAGCAGAGAGGACTGAGATCACTATGGAAAGCAGTTTGGCAGTATGAAGCAAGAGCCTTAAAACAATTCAAACACTTAGGCCTAGTAATTCTACTTCTAAAAAATAATGAGAAATTAAAAAAACAAAAACAGGGGCTTCTCTGGTGGCGCAGCGGTTGAGAGTCCACCTGCCGATGCAGGGGATACGCGTTCGTGCCCCACTCTGGGAGGATCCCACATGCCGCGGAGCGGCTGGGCCTGTGAGCCATGGCCGCTGAGCCTGCGCGTCCGGAGCCTGTGCTCCGCAACGGGAGAGGCCACAACAGTGAGAGGCCCGCGTACCACACACACACACACACAAAACCTTAGGCATAGAGATAGATGATTATTATGGCAATTATTTAAAATAAAGAAATGGCTAACTAAATTATGACACAAATTACGCAGCCAATACAGATAATTGTTGCAAAGAATTTGTGATAATATGAGAGTGAGGTGACTGCAAAGAAGGCAAGCTATAAAACTGTATATATTCAAAAAAAAAAAAACTGTATATATTCATAAATACACACTCTCAAAACAATGTAAAAAACCTCAAACACACACAAAAAAGCCAGAAAGGTAATATATCAAAATTTTGATAGTAGCTGTTTGCAAATAGTGGGTTAAAAAAATTTTTTTTTCTCCTAATATTCTGTGTTTTCTAAAATAAGTATGCTATACTATGTTCATAATCAGAAAAACAAACAAAAGCTGGGACTTTCCTGGTGGTCCAGTGGTTAAGAATCTGCACTTCCACTGTAGGGGGAAGAAAAAAAGAAAAGAAAAACAAACAAAAGCTGATGAAGTTGTGGGGGAGGGAGATGCAACAGGGAAGAGATATGGGGATATATGTATATGTATAACTGATTCACTTTGTTATAAAGCAGAAACTAACACACCATTGTAAAGCAATTATACTCCAATAAAAACGTTAAAAAAAAAAAAGCTGATGAAGTAAAGGTAAGAATTATGGAAAGAAAGTGTCCTTACCTAAGGAAGTCACATTTCCATAATTCTCCAGCATCACATCCCAGTACAAAGCCCTCTGAATTGGGCCCAGACATGCCCATTCCTCTGAAGTGAAGCATACTGATACCTCCTCAAACATCACCAATTCCTGAAATAACAGGTATGTGTGAGATTATCCATGCCCAGGAAGCTCCCCTACTGAAAGGTCCCTTTCACTTATGGGGAAGACAGGTTGTGAGGGCATGAGGTGGGCAAGGGATACCAGGGAGACATAGGAGACCCCACATGAAGTCTGCCTTCCAATAGCATCGACCTTGATTTAGAGATAGGAGCTGACTGGACACCTAAGCACAAGGATGAGAGATACTCCAACCACAATTAGGATACTTCAGCCACAATGAGATAGTGCAGATAGGATCTTAGGAAGAAAAGAGGATGCAAATCTTACCTGGGGCTGGGCTGTCAGGAGCATGAGAGCCATTAATTGATTTCTTGGGTTCTCTTCCTGGGAAAGGGCAGAAGCTTCAGGGGCAGGAGAATCTGAAGGAGAAAAAGCTGCATATGAGATAACTGTTGTTCCTGCCCACTACTCCAAGTCCAATATCTTTATCTTCTATAAACAAGGAATTCAAAAAGACACAGAGCTCCCAGAACTAGGCAACGATGGCTGTAAAATGACCTACAAATATTTTCTGACCCCCACGTGCAGGGCTGGAATAGCACAAAGAATAGCAATAAGAATGGATAAAGGGGGACTTCCCTGGTGGCACAGTGGATAAGACTCCGTGTTCCCAATGCAGGGGGCCCGGGTTCGATCCCTGGTCAGGGAACGAGATCCCACATGCATGCCACAATTAAGAGTTCACATGCCACAACTAAGGAGCTGGGGAGTCTCAACTAAGGAGCCCCACGAGCCACAACTAAGGAACCCACGAGCCGCAAATAAGACCCAGCGTAACCAAATTAAAAAAAAATTTTTTAATTAAAAAAAAAGAAAGGGCTTCCCTGGTGGTGCAGTGGTTCAGAATCTGCCTGCCAATGCAGGGGACATGGGTTTGCGCCCTGGTCCCAGAAGATCACACATGCCGCAGAGCAACTAAGCTTGTGTGCCACAACTACTGAGCCTGCGCTCTAGAGTCTGTGAGCCACAACTACTGAGTCCACGTGCTGCTACTACTGAAGCCCATGTGCCTAGAGCCCGTGCTCTGCAACAAGAGAAGCCACCACAATGAGAAGGCCACGCACCGTAACGAAGAATAGCCCCGCTCGCCACAACTAGAGAAAGCCCGCGCACAGCAACAAAGACCCAACGCAGCCAAAAATAAGTAAATGAAATAAATAAATTAAAAAAAAAAAAAAGAATGGATAAAGGGTCAGAGGGACCCAGGAAAGGATAAGAGGGAGAACAGGAAAGAGCTTGGTACCATAAGGGGTTCATATAAGGGCAGGAGAGGAAGCAACTATCTGGGAGTAGGGAGATGAGCCACAGTAAGAGTCCTGAGAAAAGTCCAAAGTCATAGCCAGTAAGTTACCATGTTGAGGATCTTGGAGCAAGTTGAACACCACTGGGTCAGTAAGAGGATTTGAGCGAATTTCAGCTGATATGTGGCTGCCAGTGGGTGCATGAGGAAGTGCTATTCCTGGAGTGCTCAGACCCTCCTGGAGACTGTCCTGATCCTGGACAAGGACTGGAACCTGGGAACAAGCAGAACAAAATAAGCTGACTTTTCTTGTACCTCCAGAAAATGGACTCACCTAACATGGACCTCTTTCTGCCCGTAATCTAGAACTGTGAGATGAGAGTGACCCACCTCAAATATGGAGCATCAAAACAGCAGTAAAGCTTTGCCTTGAGAACAATGGAGCTGCCCTCTAGCCCCACTCATGGTACTGGTGACCTCTCCCAGAGGAGACTGAACACAACGGTGGAAACAGAAGCCAGACCTGGGTGTGGGTTAAGGAGGGAATGGGAAGTAACAAGCAATTAAGAGCTTCAGACCTCGTTTTAGATTACACCTGGGTTCAATACACTCTTCTACTTATTTACCCCTTTACTTATCCTTTCCTGCTCCAATAGAAGGAACACTAGAAGTCTAGACATTTGCTTTTTTTGCTAACTAGATGTCTCACCTAAGACAATGCAGTGAACCTTTTCCTGCCTCCATTTTCTTATCTCTCAAATGAGAAAGATGGATTAGTGATTAATACTGAAATATGTAGCTCTCAATTCTTCATTTTTATGATTTAAACAAATAAGCCCATCCTTGGTATCACTTCCAAGTTATATTCCAGACTTCTTATATAGAAATGTTTCTAGTGGGCTCCAGATTGACAGAAAGAGATCTGACACATACTAGAAACTATATCAAGATCCCAATTTAATAGCCAAGGATATAAAATCTTATCAGAGGCAAATATCTCAACCCAATCCCTTGGCTCACAGAATCCCCAGTAGGGGAAAACATGGGGAGGTCTTGCCAGATCTAGAAAGCTTCATTCATGCTTTCCCACTGCCTTTTATACTTCAGGCTTACAACATCACTCCAAACATACTTATACAAACAATACATATGTTTCTGTTTAGAGGAACACTTACAAATATTACATTCTTCAGATTCTTGAACCAAACTCAGCATTAGCAAGCATCAGCCAAGGAGGCAAAGTAGAGTCAATGCCTTGTGTTGATTCTGAATTGGCCCAAAGACCCCAATCATAAATCCATTTCTCTCAAAATACATTCTGTGGTCTGAACAGCTCATGAACCTGTTTTAATTAGCATTAGGGTTGCTATTGTGTTATTGTTAATGAAAATCACAGCATCATCCTCTACCCCCTCTGTCCTGGGCCTACTCCCTCCTTCCACCTCAAACTCTTCCCCCTTCCCCTTTCTCACTTTTAGTGCTGGTCCATCGAGGTCTTTCTGCAGCTCCTCTACCAGGGCCACTGCCTCCTCACCACTCCCGGGGCGATGGATCTGCACCCAGGTCCGTATCTCTCCGGGCAGGATGCTCAGGAACTGCTCCAACACCAGCAGCTCAAGGATCTGTGCCTTGGTGCGTGCTTCTGGCCTCAGCCACCGGCGACAGAGCTCCCGGAGCCGGCTCAGTGCCTCCTGGGGTCCAGATGTCTCATGGTAACGTAACTGTCTAAAGTGCAGGTGGGAGGTCTCCCAAACAGAGGAGCTGCTCCCTTGGAAGCTGGTTCCCCACTTCCAGGTATCATCCTTCCCTTTAACAAGGCCCTCTTGTCTCAGAGCACTGTGGGCCCAATTTTCTCTTGTCATTGTTGTTATTTAAGAAAGGCTCCTCTCTAGGTCCCCTCAATCCTTGCTTGCCTTCTTCCTTAGAGCTTGGAGAACATCATCTATAAGACCTCAAGAAATCATTGTTAAAGTTAACCCAGAGAAACAATCAGGTTTTCCAGACCCCAGTTAGCTCTCACTAATGAAGAAACCTCCTTGAATGCAAAGTTCTAGATTCTGGGCCATGCCTCCTCTAACAGAGAAGCCCGGGCCCAAGGCTCTAGGGACACTAATACGCATGTTACCCAGACCATTGCTGATATCAAAAACATGAAATTCCTTTGGTCTTTTTTTTTTTGGCCACGTGGCATGTGGGATCTTAGTTCCCCAACCAGGGATCCAAGCCGTGCTCCCTGCATTAGAAGCATGGAGTCTTAACCACTGGACGGCCAGGGAAGTCCCTCCTTTGGTCTTTATTCACAGTTTCTCTTCCACCTAATTACAATAAATCCTTTATCCACCATTCTAACAATGGGCATCCTGGCTACTCCTGTGTGACCTTGAACAAGTTACCTCACTTCTAAGTCTCAGTTTGGTAACCTGTAAAATAGGGGCAACAACAATTCCTATCTTATGGGCTTGTTGTAAGAAATTGATGTGAAATACATTTCAGGCTTTTGAATAGTGCCTGGTATATGGATTCAAATGTTAATCATTATCTTTCTGCAACTAGCACCCTTTCCTATGTTCTTAGGCTTCTGCTTTCTAGAAATAGTGCGTTTTTTAGAAATAATATGTCTCTTTCTTATTACAAAATGGAAAATCTGTAAAACCAGAAAACACATACAAAACCAAAGAACAATCACTGCTGTTGTTCTGGACTACATTCTTCCAGTCCTTTCTCCAACGGGCAATTTGGATCACAAAACTGGATCCAACTGTATTGCTCCATAATTTCACACACATTGTGTTGTAAACACAATATCAAATATTCTTCATCGTTATTTTCAAGAGTACATCAGCCCATGGGACTTTCCTGGTGGTGCAGTGGTTAAGAACCCGCCTGCCAATGCAGGGGACATGGGTTTGAGCCCTGGTCCAGGAAGATCCCACATGCCGCGGAGCAGCTAAGCCCGTGTGCCACAACTACTGAGCCCGTGTGCCACAACTACTGAGCCCGTGTGCCACAACCACTGAAGCCTGCGTGCCTAGAGCCTGTGCTCCACAACAAAGGGAGGCCACCGCAGTGAGAGGCCTGCGCACCGCGGGGAGTAGTGGCCCCCACTCGCTGCAGCTAGAGAAAGCCCGTGTGCAGCAATGAGGACCCAATGCAGCCAAAAATAAATAATTTTTTTTTTTAAAAAAAGAATATATCAGCCCATTCATACTTTAGTCCTCTGTTGTTAGACGTTTAGATTTATATTTTTTCCTATGACAAATTCAGCTGCAATGACCATCTTTGTTAATGAATTTTTGGTTACATTTCTGCTTACTTCTTCAGGAAAATTTCCCAGAAAAGAAACTGTTTGGCTGAAAGGTACAAATAGTTTAAACTTTTAAGGTTGTAATAGTTACATTACTATCAGTAACATATAAGAGTGCCTCATTAATTTTATTTAACACATGGACTCTTAAAATTCATGCTTATAATGGAGCAGAGGAGGCCAAAATATAAACATAATTTCAATATAATGTGTGAGTACAATTAATAGGAGGACATATAAGCACAGTAAGAATTCATGAACGTAATTTTGGGTTGGGCTGTAAAGAAAAAAAGACCACTGGAGTATTAGGAAAGCCATTCCAGGAATAAAGAAACTGTAATTTCAAAAGCAAGGGAGAGACAGCACATATAGCTCTGTTAAAAAGATTCTTTGCAAATCAGAGAAGGAAGTAAACTTTGAGGTAATTTTGTAGAATTAGAGTGAAGAGGTAAACAGAAGCCAATTCTAAAGGCTACTGAGAGGCAGCCAGAGGCATCCCAAGTAGCCAGAGTGGCACTGTCAAGCTCCTTCCACAGGAATTACACTCAGCATTTCAGCACCAAGCCACTGTAGATTTAACCTGTGTCTGTGAGCATCTGTGCTTTACCTATTTTTACTTTGTGCATCTGTTAGCAAGATGTGTCCTAAGGGAACTGCTTCTTTGCTTTACATCATTTCAGCTAATGAAAGGTTTCATAAGAATACTCTACTTTCAGGGACTTCCCTGGTGGTGCAGTGGATAAGACTCCATGCTCCCAATGCAGGGGGCACAGGTTTGATCCCTGGTCAGGGAACTAGATCCCACATGCGTGCTGCTACTAAGAGTTTGCATGCCACAACTAAGGAGCCCACAGGCCGCAACTAAGGAGCCTGCCTGCCGCAACTAAGACCTGGTGCAACCTAAATTAACAAAACAAAACAAAACAAAAACAACTCTACTTTCAGACATTAGGGGAAACCTGTAGTCTAAACAAATAATTAAAGTTCTAAATTAAGTAGTAGTAGGGATAGAACAATTGAGAAAAACTGAGCAGTTCTTTGGTAACTGATCTGGGGGTGATGGAAAGGAATTTAAAAAAAGGATTTCTATCCCATGTTCACAGATAGGAAGACTCAATATTGTCAACATTTCAGTGCTTCTCAACTTCATCTATAGATTCAATGCAACTCCAATCAAAATCTCAGTAAGCTATTTTGTGGATATTGACAAACTGATTCTAAAGTTCACATGGAGAGGCAAAAGACCCAGGATAACTAACACAATATTGAAGAAGAAGAAGAACAAAGTTGAGAGACTGACACTACCCACATCAAAACTTTCTAAAAAGCTACCATGATGAAGTCAGCATGGTACTGGCAAAATTGTAGACAAATCAATGGGACAGAATAGAGAGTCCAGAAATAGACCCACATGAATAGTCAACTGATCTCTGAGAGAGAGTCAACGTAATAAAATGGAGCAAATATAGTCTTTTTGGCAAATGCTGCCGGTACAACTGGACATTCACATGCAAAAAATGAATCTAGACACAGACTTTACATCTTTCACAAAAACTAACTCAAAATGGATCAAAGACCTAATGTAATATGCAACACTATAAAATTCCTGGAAGATAACCTAGGAGAAAACCTAAATGATCTTGGGTATGGTGATAGCTTTTTAGATACACACAAAAGGCACAATCCTTGAATGAAATAATTGATAAACTAGACTTCATCAAAATTAAAAAATTCTGCTCCGCAAAAGGTAATGTCAAGAATGAGAAGACAGGGCTTCCCTGGTGGCACAGTGGTTGAGAGTCCGCCTGCCGATGCAGGGTACATGGGTTCGTGCCCCAGTCCGGGAAGATCCCATATGCCGCGGAGCGGCCGGGCCCGTGAGCCATGGCCACTGAGCCTGCGCATCCGGAGCCCTGCAACAGGAGAGGCCACAACACTGAGAGGCCCGCGTGTACCGCAAAAAAAAAAAAAAAAAAAAAAAAAAAAGAATGAGAAGACAAATACTTGCAAAAGACACATACTATTATCCTTCCTTTGTATATTTTACACAAAGAACTCTTAAAACTTAATAAGAAAACAAACAACTCAATTAAAATATGGCCCAAGGGGGAATTCCCTGGTGATCCAGTGGTTAGGACTCAGAGCTTGCACTGCCAGGGGCCTGGGTTCAATCCCTGGTCAGGGAACTAAGATATCACAAGCTGTGTGACAAGGGAAAAAAAAAAAATTAAGATTAAATGACTCAAAGGCCTAAACAAATACCTCACCAAAGAAGATATACATATTTCAAATAACTGCACAAAAATATGCTCCACATCATATGTCATCAGGGAAATGAAAGTTAAAACAATGAGATACCTTACGTACCTATTAGAATGGCCAAAATCCAGAACACTGGCAACACCAAATGCTGGTGAAGATGTGGAGCAACAGGAACTCTCATTCATTGCTGGTGGGAATGCAAAATGGTACAGCCACTATGGAAGACAGTTTGGCAGTATCTTACAAAACTAAACATAATCCTACCATAAATTCTAGCAATTGTGTTCCTTGGTATTCATCCAAAGAAACTGAAGACATACATCCACACGAAAACCTGCACATGGATGTTTACAGCAGCTTTATTCGTAACTGTCGACACCTAGAATCAACCAAGATGTCCTTCAATAGGTGAATGAATAAACTGTGGTACATCCAGACAATGGAATATTACTCAGTGGTAAAAAGAAACAAGCTATTACGCCATGAAAAGATACAAAGGAAGCTTAAATATGGACTACCCAGTGAAAGACGCTAATTTGAAAATTAATATACTGTACAATTCCAACTATATGACATTCTGGAAAAGGCAAAACTATGGAGACAGTAAAATGATCAGTGGTTGCCAACGGTTGGAGAAGGAAGGGATGAGCAGGCAGAACACAGAGGATTTTTAGGGCAGTGAAACCATGCTATATACTAAAATGGTGGATACATTATACAAATCATTATAAATCTGTCCAAACCCATAGAATATATAAACACAGAGAGTGAGCCTTTATGTAACCTTTGGACTTTGGGTGATTAAAATGTGTCTGATACAGGTTCACCAACTGCAACAAAAGGTACCACTCTGGTGGGGGATTTTTTTTTTTTTTTGGATTGAAGTATAGTTATTACACAATGTTGTATTAATTTGTGCTGTACAGCAAAGTGATTCAGTTATACATAAATATACTCTTTTTATATTCTTTCCCATTATGGTTTAGCACATGATATTGAATATAGTTCCCTGTGCTACACAGGAGGACCTTGCTGTTTATCCATTCTATAAATACTAGCTTGCATCTGCTAATCCCAAACTCCCACTCCATCCCTTCAGTGGTGGGGGATGTTGATATGCGGGGACGCTATGCAAGAGAGGGGGCAGGGAGTATATGGGAAATTTCTGTATTTTCTGCTTAATTTTCCTGTGAACGTAAAACTGCTCTAAAAAAAAAAAAAGTCTGTAAGTAAATAAAACCCGGGGCGGGGCGAGAAGGATTTCTAAATAATTTTCTACGGTAAATTATCAGAATTCTATTTACTCTTACTTTGCAGATAGATACAAATAACAAATCCTTAAACATACATTTTGTTTGCTTCTCACAAAAGGTTTGTGAGCCACACGTTAAAAAGAACAAAAGAAGCCTCAAAGGAACTAAGTGATTCACTCAAGGCCACTCAGTTATGGGAGCAAATTCTGAACTCAGGGATTCTAACTCCAAAAGTCCAAAATAACTGCATCTAAGAAAAGACTTCTGAAACCCAAACAACTATTCTAAAGCAATGGTTTAGAATAATAATGACAACAATTCATTATAAAGCTTTAATCTGGCAAGCGG
This sequence comes from Stenella coeruleoalba, assembly GCF_951394435.1. Lineage (NCBI taxonomy): Eukaryota > Metazoa > Chordata > Mammalia > Artiodactyla > Delphinidae > Stenella > Stenella coeruleoalba. Next base: position 57,796,821 of record NC_137156.1, read on the forward strand.
TAAAACGAAAATAAACAACCATACGTAGTCACTCGCAGGTTGGCAATGACCTTTCTTGCAAAAGACGGCTTTTACGCTGAGTTTACCATCTTAGTGCTTAATGTGAAAATACATTCTCTAAAGCAATGGTGGTACGGCTTGTCTAAGTTTGCTTCTTAAATACCATTATATTACAAAATTAAAAGATGAGAACCGGTCCATACCTCGAGGGAAAAAAAAAAAAGGCCCCATTAGTCTGGGAGCCCCTGCTCCAGGGAAGTCTCAAGCTGTTTCTCAGCATCAGTCTCAGAGAAGATGGGAAAAGAGCAGAAAAGCCTGAGCTGGGGAACCTGACTACTGAGGGCGGTGTTCTCAAAGGGGCAGCACATTCTACTAACTCGAGGGCCGGTCCACAGACACTCAGACTCAGGGGCTCTGTCTTCAATACCTTCCCCAAGCCGCAGCCAAGGCGTCCACCTCAACACGGAGCGGAGGGACCGCCCTGGGGGTAAGGGCCGGAGAGGGGTCGGCGAAGGCTGCGCTGCCCTGGCGAGCTCAAGCCGCACCCCGGGCCGCCCTCCCCGCGTGCCAACCTAACCCGAGCCCACCCCGCTCACCGGGGGCTCCCGCAGCGGCTCCGGCCTTGGGGACCGCCGCTTCGGCGCCGGGACGCCGGGAGATGACACGGGAACTGGACGCCACGGCACCTGAGGCCCCAAATAATGGCTGACCCGCGGATACCGCGATTTCCGGTCGCTCACCCCACCTCCCAGTGCCGGCTCTCTAGGAAGCCATAGCTCTATGGTTCCTAGTTTTTCCCGGTGAAGGCGAAGAAAAGCGGAGCTCCTGGACCCTTGGGTCTTCATTCCTCCCAACCAGAGAGTAGGCGTAGCTGTGTTCCGGAACACAAGGATCAGCGGTGAATCACACGGTTCAGGCCCTCAGGACGCTTGTTGTCTCCTGAAGGAACGGAACCTTTTTGTTTTAATTTGCAGTTCAACTGAGGTTGATGGGGAGTAATTCTTCATATGTCTGAGTGACTTCGTGGGTGACTTTTCCAATCTATTCTTGAACCTGGAGCAGTTCTCACTGTAAATAACATGGCTTGTAAATGACTCCCTTGTGAACTGGCTTACTGTCGAGTATCTCTTGCCCAAATGATGAGATAATGGAGCTCTGGTGTTAAATATTAATCAAGCTGAAACTGCAATAGAGAGACACTGCCTCTCTGGAATGAGAAAGTTGTTGCAGTTGTCCATCACCCTGGGTAAATTTAGGTCTGTGTAAAGGAAACTGAACTCTGATTCTCTCTTTGATACTTAGATATTTTAAGTTTGGACTCCTGGAGTCGTCAACCCCTATATAAGACAGACCAGAAAGATGCTCCAAGAGGGTGTTGCAGGAGAGGGAAATGTCATGTCCTGGGACCCACAGGAGCCCTTAGAATGGACCATGGCCAAGTGAGGGTCCTTGGGTTGTGCAGGAAAAAATTCAAGAGCTCACCAAAGAAAAGTGAAAGCAAGTTTATTTAGAGCGATACACACTCCACGGGCCAAATGTGGACTGTCTCAGAAAGTGAGAGCGGCCCCAGGGCATGGGGCTGTAGTTTTTATGGGCTAAGTAATTTAATACGCTAAGGAATGGGAGGAATATTGCTGTTACCAGAAGGAATATTGCTATTTCTCGGAAGGGTGGGGATTTCCCAGGAATTGGGCCACTGCCCACTTTTTCGCCTTTTCTGGTCTGTCTGGGAACTGTCATGGCTGAAGGGGCATGATTTTTAGTATTACAATGAAGGTATAATGAGCTAAAGGTCAATGACCAGACTTTTCTCAAAGCTACCTTGGTTACCAAGCAGGTTCTAGCTGGTCTTTATCGAATCCAAACAACTGCGCTCCATCTTCATTTATCTAGAGTTTGTGTCCTGCCCCTTTCCCTCCTGTGTCAAGGGCCAGGGCCATGTCTGTCTGGATCCCTTGTATACTTGGCACCTAGCACAAAGCCATACTAGGTGCTAGATGAACGTTTGTTGAATGAGCAAGGTGTTATTCTGTATATATGTCCTCTCCTGGCTTTCAATGAACACCTGCCTAAACATTTCAGCCTCTACTCTTTCATTCATTCAACAAGTATTAACTGAGTACTAACCATGTGCTAGACACTATTTTAGGCACTAGGGACATAAATGAAGAGGTAAAGTCCCTAGGAGCTTACATTTCTAGTGGGGGTAGACAGGAAAACAAATACAAAATATGTCAGGGAGTGATACATGCTAAGCAGAAAGATGGTAAAGACCCAACAAAGGAGGCTTAGAAGCAGCAGCCAACCAAGTAGAAGGAGAACCAGGAGATAGTACTTTATAGGTCTCAAAGCACGAATGGGAGATTTTGAAATAATAATCAACGTGGTCCCTGCTCCCCCTACACTAAATCATTTTACTTGTGACCTGAGGCCCCTTCTCCTCCCCTGCCTGCCCAAGTAGACAGAGGTTATTCACTGTGAGACTAGAAAAAAAGGGTACAAAGACTATACTGTCAGCTCAATAGACACTTTTGGGAGATGGAAAGACATGCTTGCCAAACAAGTGTTTCTGCTAGGGAAGAAGAAAGGAATGAGAGGAGCCAAAATGACTAATTGGGCTGTGGATGACTGACCAGTGAGCCTATAATCATCCACACCCTACCAAGCAGTGGCCTGGAAGGATGTAACCAGAGTTGTCTGCTGGTGAGGACCACTAATTGCCAATGGTCAGCCTAGAGCCCCAGTTTTATCATTCAGTTTGTGCCCTGAGATTCAGCCTGGTGCCCATCTGACAGTCAAGGAATTTGAAGCCTCCTCATCCTCACCCCAAGATGAAAGGCTTGGTTATCTTGTGGGATGATGGTAGTCGAAAAGGGATACCCTACCTTTGAAGAAGATGGAACTATATGGAATCTGTTTAAAGTGGCCCAGAGAGCTGGGATGTTGGTGGAATACAACACATAGCCTCTGTTTTACGTACACTCACACATTCTTAGCACATAGAATTCCCACAGGTGAAGTACACTGGATTTGGAATCAGAAAACCTAGGTTTGGGTCCTGGCTCTTTCTCTTACTAGCTCTGTGATGTTATTAAGTCCGCCTCTAAGTCTCAGTTTCTCTGTCGGTCAAATATTGGTATAATGCCTACTTCATAGCGTTGTTGTGAGCATTCAGTAAAAGGATCATGTGAAAATACTTTATGAGACAATTTAGTTGTCAAAAAAGTTGGATAAAAGAAGTAATGGTCAAAATCTAGAACTTGGCATAATGTAATATTTGTTCATTAAGTTAATATTAGGACTTCAGGCACCTCAAAAGCAAACAAGAATTAAATGAGTTTGTTAGGGCTATACAGTATATTCAGTTAATTAGGGACATAGGCAAGAATGGAACCGAGATCTTTCTGCTCTTTCTTTTGCAACAGGTTACATGCACCTAAACTGTCCAGATACCATAGAAATCACTTAAACATAGAACATGCCAACTCTGAAACATTCTTCTGAACTAAGCCCCTACTTTAATGCCAATTAATAGCTTGGAAACTTGAGTTCTATTCTTAATATTGCAGTTTCCAAACATCCCTTCAACCATTCCCATAGTTTTTAAGGGCCCAGACTCTGGAGCCAAAATCTCTGATTTTAAATCCAGGTTCATATGTGAGTACAACCCCCTTTTTGTGAGAAAGAAAAGCACACTAAAAAATGAGGGACCTCGGACTTCCCTGGCGGTCCAGTGGTTACAACTCCACGTTTCCAATGCAGGAGGCATGTGTTCGATCCCTGGTCAGGGAACTAAGATCCCACATGCGGTGTGGTATGGCTAAAAAATAAAAATAAAAAAAAATAAGAGGGACCAGACGTACACTCACGGCTGCCTCACCTTCTCATGGACCACTTTGTCTCTGAGAAGCAAGATCAACACATTCTCCTATCTTTGTGGTTCTCCTGTTTAATTTCATTGTCTTGCCTTAACAGGAAGGAAAATTGATCCTTCATTTTGGGGAGGGAAGAATTATACCAGATCCTTTGTCATAGGTCAGTCACACACCAATTTGCATTTAAAAACAAACAAACAAACAGCCCCACAACACTGGTAGAGTAGGATTTTATAGAAAGATGAGAAACACGACCTTAACATTCAGACTAGGATTTCTGTTTTAGTTGACCAGTATTCTGAGGTCTTAGCCCCATCTTAGACTATCGGTCCTCTCCCTCCAGCCTCTTCTCAAATACCTATCTATGATGTTGATTGATGCTCTTACACCTCTAATTCGGAGAGGTCCAAAAGCATACTTTTAAGTCAATCTAGAATCTTCCATCCTTAGCAGTGGCTAGGTGTCTGGGCAGAACAAAATGTAACTGAGGCCCTCCCCAGTCCAAGAGATTATGCAAATACTTCTCTTTCAGGTATTGGAAAATAATGGAATTAGTACTACATGGTTGAAGGGATTATTTCTAGACACTAAATTCTGAGTCAGGCATATGGAGAAGAGATCATGGAGCTCTTCAAGAATGCTAGCTCTCCCTTTGCCAATTTATTTCTCATAGTATTGATGAAAGTTTTGTCTTCTGGACCCTCCCAGTGTGGGTGAGTAGGTCTTGAACGGCAAATCCACTTTAATAATCCAATCTCCCTAAACCTTTGAATTCCCGCCCCATACATTAAACCAAGGGAGGGCGGGCATTTCTGATTCATTCACAACAGGCCATCTTTTGGTCCATGTTTCAGCCAGTCAACCAAACTGTCAGAGCCCTTTCTAACTCCCAGATTTGCAGATTCAAATGCTAATCTCTTCTGAAAACAACCTCACAGACACACCCAGAAATAATGTTTTGCCAGCTTTCTGGGCAACCCTTAGCCCAGTCAAATTCAACGTAAAATTAACCATCATAGGGCTTCCCTGGTGGCGCAGTGGTTGAGGGTCCGCCTGCTGATGCGGGGGACACGGGTTCGTGCCCCGGTCCGGGAGGATCCCGCATGCCATGGAGCGGCTGGGCCCGTGAGCCATGGCCGCTGAGCCTGCGCGTCCGGAGCCTGTGCTCCGCAACGGGAGAGGCCACAGCAGTGAGAGGCCCGCGTACCAAAAAAAAAAAAAAAAAAAAAATTAACCATCATAATTATTATCCCTTTAAGTAGTGTAGAATCTCATCTAATTGGTGTCTTCTCTTTCATTCCTGACATTGGTATTTTGTGTCTTCTCTTCTTTTAGCCTGATCAGTCTTGCTAGAGGTTTATCAATTTTATTGATTTTTCTAAAAGAAGCACTTTTGGTTTCATTAATTTTTTTCTATTGTTTTTGTTTTCTGTTTTCTAGTTTTCCACTCCGACTTTATTACTTCATTTCTTCTGCTCACTTTGATTAAAAAATTTTTTTTATTCAAGTATAGCTGATTTAAAATGTTGTGTCAGTTTCAGGTGTACAGCAATGATTTGGTTATATATATATGTTTCCTCATATATTGTGCCAATCAGTACTTGTGTCAGTGAAGGGGTCTAACGGCCCAGACCTCTCACTTCAAGTTTGGGCAATCTTGAAAGGCCATCCCAGTCTGAGTCTGAAGCCAGCAAAGGGAACATAGGTAACTCTGTGACTACAACATAGCTATCTTCTCCCACTGCTAATCCTGCTTTCGTCACTCTCTCTACAGATGTTAATCCCAATAGCGCTCTCCAATAAATTTGCTGCATATTATCCTGTCCCAGAATTTACTTCCCAAAAAGTTCAACTTAAAACAATCAGATAACTCAACTTTTTAAATTGTTAATTTTTAAATAACTGTTCCAGGTGTACTTGGATATGTAAATACCTAATTTTATATTACTTTCTTGGTCTGGTGTTTACCAAATTTGAACCCTAAAATACCATGAGGATTGATCCATGGCTATAAATTATTAGGGAGACTTTTATTTTACATTTAAAGCCCAGGACAAGCCCCACAAACTTCCTTAATGTCTTCCCTCTGCTCCTGACTCACTTTTTTTCCTAATGTATGCTTTCACTGAGGATGTAGCCCTGTGAAGATCTAGGTTTCTTGTTAATCTAGGTTCCAATTTTCCACCTCTTTGTAAGCCCAAGGCTCAAATCCTGCCCTTGTGGCTGATAAAATCTAAGTCCCTTGGCGACCAAGATCTCCAAACTGCTGCACGGCACCCAAGGCTTTATCACCCACTTATCTTTCTGACTTCCATTTCCTCTTCGTTCTAGGCTTTGAGGATTTATTTCACTTTCTTGAAAGCCCTGTAAAAGGATGTTCAAGTTTTATCCAGCATTTCTAGGTTGTTTCATAGCCAAAGGGCTTTATGATTATTTTGTTTGCCATATTGTTCTATTATAAATTTTTAAAACATGAATCTCTGTCCAACTCTGTTTTTAAACCAACACTGCAAATGTGACCGCATTTTCTTTCACTCAGTAAACTGGTTGCTAATTTGTTATGATTATACTAACTTTGGTATATGTCTCAATAATTTTGTGACTTATAGACTTTTCTGAGGGAAAATGGACAGTCATCACACAAATAGTCATGTAAAGAGTCAAGGCTCCTAATGGAGAGTTTTCTTAAATCCCCACAGCAAAAGTTTTGCTTTATATAGATTCCTACACCCTGTCCCAGAAATGCTGATTTGCTGGGCCTGGGAAATTACTTATATTACTTCTTGTGATTCCCAGATTTGGACTTCACTGGGCTTAGAGACTGGTTATAGCTTTTTCGTGTCTACAAACCTTGTACGTCAAATTATGCCACGTGGATTTGAAATGGTCAGTGGAAAGAGTGTGACCTAGTCAAGTCCTGTATCTATGTTGTCCAGAAAGGCATCTGCCATATCCTTTTTGACCCCTCACCAAACTGCCTTCTGGAGCAGAAATGGACTTCAGGGAACATGCTGGTTTTATTCAGCCAAATGACGTCTACATAATAGTATAGGTTTGAAACACAGATGAGACCGGGGGGCGGGTGGGGGGGTGGGTGGGACAATAAGTGGCTGTTCAAGTTCTCTAAGGAAATAACAGAAGGACACTTTCTAATGGTTAGAGCTCTAGTTTATGTAGAGTTGGCCCTCCGTATCTCTGGGTTCTGCATCCATGTGTTTAACCAACCACAGATAAAAAATATTAAAAACAAAAAAAAATTCCAAAAAGTTCCAAAAAGCAAAACTTGAATTTGCCACACTGGCAACTATTTACATATCATTTACATTGTATTTACAACTATTTACATAGCATTTACATCATATTAGGTATTATAAGTAATCTAAAGATGATTTAAAAGTATACGGGAGGATGTATATAGGTTGTATGCAATAGTTTGCCATCTTATATAAGGGACTTGAGCATCCTTTGAGTTTGGTATAGGGGTGGGGCTCCTGGAACCAATCCCCTGCAGTTACCGAGGGACAACTCTATTATGAGTGTGAAAATAACAAGCTTCATGTTGTGTTTGAATCTCAAACAACAGAATCATTCTTTCTAAAAACAGCTGCTTAAAAGAAGAGCAAACTGGACAGTTTTCTTCCCACTCTCAATAAAGGAAGGAAGCAAAGGGAAAAAAATTCAGTGATATTTATAACAAGTAAATAACAACAGATATTTATTGGAGGAATTATAGCTATCTTCTGCAAAAACAGTTTTATGACTTCAGTTTTATAACATCAGAGGTGACTATAGACAGTCTAGTTTCTAAACACAACCTAACAATATGAGCATACTATTTTATTTATATTGAATGGGAAAACATTAAAAAGCAAGTCTGTCTCTCAGGATACAGAGCTGAAATGAAATATAGTCTTATGGGATTCATATTCAATGGAATTACTCAGCTATTTAAAGCTCTTTTTGGTTTCAATTTTCTTCTCAGTTCCTAATAAGACCTAACATAGTACACACCATCAATGAAAAATATCTCTAAGTCTAGGGAGACACTTTCCTCTCTATGCATGATTCTTTGTCTTTCATATTTCCCTTTAATCAAGGCTACATAAGATTTTAATTTCACACTTTTTCTCACAACTAAAAAGAGACGTGTATATTTCTAGTCCACACCAAAGCAATTCTCAATAACCAGGGTATCTGTGACTAAAAAATACTTGCCTCTTCATATTCCTCAGGAATATTCAGGGTACTAAAAACTAAAGTGAATAAATGTGAGTGCACAGGAAGCTGGCAGATGACAAGAACACGGATGGGCAATACACAGTAGTTTAGTGATGTACATTTCAAAAGAGCTGGGGTTTTGATGGAATAGAGAAGAAATGGCCGTACAAAGAGGTAAACGGGTTGGGGGAGAAAAAACTAGCAATTGAGGGACTGCAGAGGAAGCACTGCTGTTAGGGATCAACCAGGCTTCCATTAGAACAGGAAGTTGGAAAAAACACATTCAAGGAGACAGATCCTGAATTCCAGAGTGTATCATGAAAGGGCTTGAAAGGAACTGCAAAATTAAACTCTGGCTGAAGCAGGCAGCTGGAAGTATTGAAAAACTTCTGGAGGAAGGTGGATGGTCAGTTCAAATTATATTGCAAAATATTTATATGAAAAGGTACAGAGACCATCTGTCAACATTTACTCCTGCAGCTTAAGACAGGCATCAACCTCTCAGACTAGAAGCTAGTGAAGGCCTCCTCCAGGGTCCGCTATCTTAGCTTGCCTGGGCAAGAAAAGTGAACGTATTCTGATCTCTGGCCAGTCTCCTAGAAGGTATTTACTCTTGAAGATCACAGTCTTTTAAGATGAAAAAGAAAACCTATTTGAAGAAAAAATTTCAGATGCTATGACACAGTGGTAGGAAAATGTTTTGGTCAGAGAACACTTGCTCAGCAATATAGGAAGCATCAACAACTCTGCTTAGCAATAATAAATGCTTAAAAAATACCACCTGACAGGCACACAGGAAGCTGTTTGCCTATTTTCTTAAAGCAGTTTTAGCAGGGCCAGGAGACATTAGTCCTGGGAGTTTCCACATAGGTAATCAGCAGGTGAGGATGGCTGCCATGACAAAAGGCATGAATATTAATGACAAATCCCTTGTAGAATTTTAAAAGGACACATGACAAGGGAAAAATGATGGAAGTGCCCTTACTGCTGCAGTTCTGTTTAGCCACTGCCACATGTGGGTGACCCTACTCTCGTGTCCACCCAGACTCTTGGGGAAGTGCCTACCCAAGGGTAACCAATGTTACAAGAGTCCTACCCCCTGAATGCAGCAGATCTGTTCCAGAGCCTCCAAACCTTGCTTTGAATAACTATGCAAAGAGGGACTATTACATCACAAAATAATATATAAGCCATTATCCTATCAAAATAGGACGAAACCAAACAATCCCTTTTCACCCAAATATACCCTTCACACCTTCCAATTCTTTCTAAGAAGTAACAGCAAGGAAGAAATATATAATCCTTAAAACTAAATTACAAGGTGCAGAGACAGGCCATAAATCTAACTCAGAGAAGACTGACAGCATCTTCCTTAGGAAACCATGATCAAATAACTGTCCAGATATAATCAACCACCTTTCACAGAAGTGGCTACTCAGGGGGATCCCAACTGGTCTCCCCCTCGCATAGAACCATCATGATGGACAGAGGCACTTTGGTATAATAAAGAAAGCATGGACTTGAAAGTCAGATCTGAGTTCACATTCTGGCTCCAACCACTTACTAGCCAGTCACCTAACCTCACTGAGACTCAATTTTCTTGTACCAATGTTATGAGGATTGGATGGGATATCAAATCCTCAGTAATCCCTGAAACAATAAATCACTATGTGCATAAGACAAATGGTGTTAGGTTTGGGCATTCACTGTATACAAAGAAAGAGGAATGGCTGCGTTAAGAATGGGGAGATTCTAAGGGTTCCCAGACGGATTCTGAGCTGTCTTAAAAGTTTAAAATATTGGTTGTAAACAGATTAAGGCCTTGTCAGAGGGCTAGACAAAAAGAAAGGCTTGTCACACATTTACATGCATTATCTCATTTAATCCTCACAACAACCCTGTGAGGTAGGTCGTTATTCCCATTTTACAGATAAATCTGTGGCTCAGAGCATTTGAGGGACTTGTCCAAAACTGACAAGCTAGGGCACAGCAGATTTGGAATTAGAACTCATATGTCTCTGACCCAAAAGTCTGCACTTTCAGCTATGAAAATCCATGTAACATGTGAAGGCAGAGTCTTCTCCTTGTTTGAATTATGCTGTGTCTCTTTAAAGGCTTTGAAACTGCAATTGTTCCAATTTCATAAGATGGCATTTTTTCTGTAGACATATATCGAAAAGGTGGAGCCTAGGTGGTTCTTTATTATCTGCGGATCCTTCTAAAACTGTGGGAGAGGAGAATGTAGTAAAGCTTTGCTGTTTTCTTTTAACCTAACAGTGATTAAGAAAGTGGATTATATATTCTGTTGACAACTGTAAAGTCAATTTATCTCAAAACTGCAAAAGCCAACAACTGGTATTTATGATGTAATACACAGGAAACAGGCTCTAAAAGGAAGTGACGTGCTCAGGGTTCCCCTGCTACTAAGTGTCAGTATTAGGGTGCAATCCCAGGACTTTAGAGTCTATGTTCTATGCGCCTTTCATAACCCTGTTGAGTGAAAATGAACATGTACTCGTTGTATTTAAAAAATACAAAAGTAGTACATTCTCACTGTAGAAAAATATGAAAGTAGTACATTCTCACTGTAGAAAATCTAAAAAGCATAGAAAAGTACAGAGAAAAAAATAGAAATTACCTATAATCCTATTACCCAGAGATAATCACTGTTAACATTTTGGTTTGGTATTATTTCATTCCCATTTCTTTCCTTTGTATAAATGTTTTTTAAAAATTTGGATCGTATTTCATTGTTTTTCTCTTTATCTTCTATTTCATCTAAATCATTTCCCCCATGGCATTAAATATTCTTTAAAAATGTTTACAATGGGTGCCAAACCATCATATGGCTAGACCGTCATTCACTTAAACCCTGTATGGTTGAAAATCTAGTTTTCTTCCTCCAGGTATATATGATGCTGGCATGAATAGCCCTTCTGTTAATCTTTGTCTACTTCTGATTACTTTCCCTGTATGAATTCTTAGAGAATTAAGGTTGATGATACTGAAAAATTGCTTTTCCAGAAAGTAGCAATTAGGTCCACTTCCAACAATATATGGCATTTATGACGTTTCTTTCTCCTCATTATGTTTTCTCTGGTGTTGAATAAGCTGTGAGCTATAACGATAGGCTTTCCCACACTCACTACATTTATAGGGTTTCTCCTTTGTGTGGGTTCTTAAATGTAGAATAACTTGAGAAGTCTGCCTGAAGGTTTTTCCACACTCATTGCATTTATAGGGTTTCTCTCCAGTGTGCACTCTCTGATGATCAATAAGATTTCGATTAGAAGTAAAAGCTTTCCCACACTCATTACATTTGTAAGGTTTCTCTCTACGATGAAGTCGCTGATGTTCATTAAGGGTCTTCTTTAAGATGAAAGCTTTTCCACACTCATCACATTCATAAGGCTTCTCCCCAGTGTGAATTCTCTGATGGTCCATAATCTTTGTATTAGAAACACACGTTTTCCCACACTCCTTACATTTGTAAACTTTTTTTCCTTTGTGCATTCTCTGATGTTGAGTAAGGTTTGAACTACGGCTAAAGGCTTTCCCACACTCGATACAAGTGTAGGGCTTCTCGCCAGTGTGAACTCTGTGATGTGAAATCAGACCAGAACTCCGACTAAAGGCTTTCCCACACTCCTTGCATTCATAAGTTTTCTCCCCACTGTGGATTCCCTGGTGCCGAATGAGGTGTGACTTACCACTGAAAGATTTCCCACATTCGCTGCACGTGTAGGGCTTCAGTCCAGTGTGGATTCTCCGATGAACAACCAGGTTGGAGCTATGACTGAAGGCTTTTCCACACTCCTTACACTTATAGGGTTTCTCTCCTGTGTGGATTCGTTCATGTACTGTGAGGTTTGCACTCTGACTAAAGGCTTTCCCACACTCAGTACACACATACTGTCTCTTTTCAGCCTGACTTCTCTCATTTATTGTAGGGTCATCTTTTTCAGATTCTTGGTCACTCACTTCTGTGAATGTTTTATTATCCTTAACTGTCTTCTGTTTGAAGTTTCTCGTCTTTCTCCTCATCTTCTCTTGCTTGAAGCATCCCAGTGGCCCCTTGAGTCTTCCCTTTCCCTTCAGAGGAGCTTTCTAAACATTGACTTCCTTGGCAACACCTCTGCGGAGTTCTCTTGAAAGTACGAGATTCAGATTTTTCGGGAATGATGTTTTTGAATCAATACTTCCTCAATCCCCGTTTCACCATCTGACAGAAGAAAGAAAAGTTGCACATGTCACCTGCTCTCTATACTAGAGGAAGGAGAATTATCCAAGGATAACAAGATGTGGCAGAACACAAGGTCCCTCATGGAAAAGTAAGTGTTCAAAGGCAGGGGGACCTGATCAAAAAGATGAGAAAAATGAGGATAGACATAGAAGCCAATGGAAAGGCTTATGGAAAGCCAGGGGCTGACAGGAGCCCAACATGTCCAGCATCAGAATGAACGATGAGTAGTATAAAACCCATCCTGGTTTCTTCCTGTCTCATGCTCTACTCCCAGAATTGGAGCCATCTAACTCCTAATCTGATCCCTAGAAAAAATGCACTGAAAGATCCTTCGTTCAGTAGCTTAAGTGACTAATCTTCAGATCAGTTTGGCATTTAGTTCATGCTGACCTATTCCCCTAGTACCAGTGATACAGTGGCTGGAACAAAATAGGTGCTCAAAAATTGTTTTATAGAATAATAACTCGGATTTTGTCTTAAGGTATGACTAAGATTTCATCTTTTGCTTTGGTCGAGGTACTACATCCCTCTTCTTAAACTTTGTTGTGATAGGGGTAACACAATTCTTCCAATATTGGAGCATAGTCATATCATAGCCTACTCTGTAGCGGCTGGTCTGTAGCTGGATCCAGCCGTATGTGCTAGTTCAGTCTGTCTGCTTTTCACCAAGCAGTCTACTGGGTGAACCTGAGAGGCTGAACTGGGAAACAGGGTTAATTAAAGCATGGCAGGGGAAACTCTAATAGGACCTTGCATGGTACAGTGGTAAAGTATCTAAAGATGGCAATAGGGTGAGAGCAGTGGGCAGCACAACTAAGAGGGGCCAATACATGAAACCAATGTCAGGGATGAGCAGGAGTTTCCCAACTGGTTTGATGTAAAGCTCTGAACATATAGATATCCCTAGCAGACCTCAATCTAGAGGGGGTTGAGTCATAAAAGAAAACTGAAAGATGACTCCATGATACTAACACATGACTAATTTTCCTTTTACTATGTTCCTTTTCAGACTTGTCCATATTCATAATTATATAGTTGTAAATATACAGTAGATATAATTTTGCATCCTACTTCTTTTACTTAATTTTTATAAGTATTTTTCCATATTGCTATTAACTCTTCATATGATCATTTTCTGACTGCATAATTCACCACCAATTAAACTCCTTACAGTTTACCTACAATTTTGCTAGTGTCAGACATTTCTGTTGTTCCCTGAGGTTTAACCACTATTAATAATGCTATCATGATCACTCTATACATATAAAGTTTTCTTCTCATTGAAATATATTCCTAGGATAGAAGTTCCACAAGTGAGTGATTGGGTCAGAAGGAATGACGTTGTTTTGTAGTACTACCTACTGCTTTTCAAAAAGCTTGACCAGTTTTCATTATCCCATAGCATTCTGATAAACTGAGTCAAGATCTCTGAAGGAAGGACATATTCAATGGTGAGTGCTCAAGGCCAGCAAGAAGAGAACTGTGGAGGTTAGAGTTCACATCTCAGAAGGGTGAGTGCCACCCATATGATACACAGGCACATATACACGGACTCATGCCCAAGATATGGAGGGCAGGCAGAGAAAATGGTGGGGGAGGAGGGGTTCTTGGCAGGAGCCTGAGCACACTCACATCCAGCTGCTGTTACCCTCCTAATCAAACAGGAGTTAGCAGGTGGAGGAAACTCAGTGAGAAGCCAGGGGAACTGCAGAGCAGAGTGGGACAGTAAGTGAAGCCGCCTCCAGAGTTCTGAGAAAGTTGATGGTTCTTTCTCAGTTTCTTTTCCATTTTTAATCTTCTCTGAAACTTTCTTTTCTTCATACATTTCTTCAACTAGTAATTATTGAACACTCTACCCTGTACATATCTCTGTCCTGGGTCTCATGCAGGGAAATTTTCAAAAAGCATTGTTGCAGAAAAGTGAAACCATTTGTGGTATGAATGAATGGATGGATGACTAGGTGGATAAGTTTATGGACTTGCTGTTATGAAAGCCTCCCATTTTGCTGGCAAATTGTCCTCTGCTAACTTATGTTATTGTTTAATTCTTCTTCTTTCTACAGTATTACTTATGAAAACTCAGGAAATGACTTTAGAGGAACAAATTCCCATAATTACTAGAACAAAGTATGTTAGAGATTCAGAATGAGACAGTGCCCTGAAGCCAGCCCCCGGATGTCTCATTTCTAGGCATGGCTGATCCAATGCTCCCCAGTTAGCTAGTGCAGTAACTATTATATCCTTAAAGGCTGTTATGGAAAGATCAGTCTTGCAGCCTTCCAAAAAGAGGTGTTCAAGAAAAACATTAATAAGCAGGTATTTACATGACTCCGTCTTCCACAAGCAATAAATACCATTATTGAATGCAAAAAAAAAGTTCTGTTACACACTGTGTCCCTCCAAAATTCATATGTTGAACCCCAAGCCCCCAATGTGACTATATTTGGAGATGTGAGTTCTAAGTGGGTAATTAAGGCTAAATGAGGTTATAAGGGTGGGCCCTGACCCAGTAGGATTAATGTGTCCATATAGGAAGACATACCAGAGAGTTAGCTTTCAACTTGCACTCCTGCCCCCTTCCCACCACATACACAAACCGAGGAAAGCCATGTGAGCACACAGCAAGAAGGTGGCTATCTACAAGCCAGGAATAGAGTCCTCACCAGAAACTGAATCAGCCAGTCATCATGATCTTGGACTTCTAGTCTCCATAACTGTGAGAAAATAAATGTCTGTTGTTTAAGCCACCCAATCTGTGGAATTTTGTTATGGAGGCCCAAGGAGACTAATATAAACGTGAAATATCATACCTACTTTTAAGGAACTTATAATGGAGTGATGACAATACACTAAGAAAGTAAATTACAAATTTACAAAGTACCCAATCAGAGGATGAAGGGCTAGGAGAGGGAGTGAGTGCTGGGGCTTGAGACGCTTGTGGAAAGGTGCTTTAAAAAGGTAGAACTAAAAAAAAAAAAAAAAAAGGTAGAACTTTGGCTGAACCTGAGGATAAGCAAGAACTGTTTTCTCAAAAGGATGTTAGCACAGGGTTGATGTACTCAGAAATAAGTGGGAGGCTACACTATCACATAGCTTTATGAAGGCAGGGATTTTTGTCCATATTGTTCATTATTGTATTCCTAGCAAAGTTCCAGGCACATACCAAGCACTCAAAAAAATTTTTTTTGTTGTTTCATGAACAAATGAGGAAATGAAACAATCGAATTGCGTGAAGTGATACCAGCCAGAACACTGAAATCACGGGGCAAAAAATATGGATATAATCTGCTGGTCAACGGAAACAAGTTCTAAATGGAAGAGTGAAATCTACCCTTAATTTCCTCTCTGTTTTCTATATTCTTTTTTTTTTTTTTTTGGCTGCGCCATGGCACAGCTTGCAGGATCCTAGTTTGCTGATCAGGGATCTTACCTGTGCCCCCTGCAGTGGAAGCTCGGAGCCCTAACCACTGGATCACGAAGGAATTCCCTCTATTTTCCATATTCTTTTTTCTACCTTGCTATTCTCTTTTCTTGTTACTTTCCTTCTCATTTTCACTTGTCAAGAACAAAGTTTTTCAAGCATTACCATTCATTTCCCCTAGTCCCAGACTTCCCTCCACCCCCAGCACATTCATGTTTCTCTGGGCTTCATGAAGTGGAAAACAGGAAAGAGGCAGCTGGGGTATCCCATGAGGAGTAAACTGAGGAAAATAAAAAGAAAGAATCCAAGAGCTGTCACCTAGGAGTAAGGTGATCATATACCCTGGTTTTCCCAGAATAGTCCTGGTTTATACCTGCTATTCCAGCATCATTATTCTTTATTTTTTTATTAAAAAATTTTTTTCCAGCACCATTATTAATAGTGCCCCCCTTAATTCACAAAAGCATCCCAGTTTGGATAATAAATTTTGTATCCCCCTACCCAAAAGTGAAATTAGGAAAAGAATGCTTTCGGAAGATTAGCCCAGATGGATTAGAGTTGAAAAAAAGAATGGAGGAAGGGAAATGAGTTGGGAGAAAAGTTTAGGAATGCAGTATGGGTGACCATTAGAGGGCCTGCGACTTTCTAGGTGCTGAATAAATGTTTGCTGAATGAATAAACAAATGTATGAGATAGTGAGACCCTAGTCCAGAATAACAACAGGATAGAAAACAAGTCCAGCTATTTCCAGGAAAGCATATGCATATATCAGACTGGATATAGAGGATGACTAAAGGAAAGAATTCTAGGCCATCAGATCCAGGTCTAAATATTGAGAATGGTACTATCACTAAGAAAGATGGGGATGTGGGAAAACACTTTAGACAAGAGGAGGAAGAATATGTCAGGAATACTAATTTGAGAATAAGACATAGGGGACAGATGAAGTCATGAAAATGTATAAGCTTGCTGAAATAGAGATTTTGGTTAAAGAGCAGGCAGAGAGAAAGAGAAATGCACAAGGATGTGCTGTAAGGATGCTCAGGGTGGTTCTGGGGGACCTGAGGAGGAAGCAAGACTTATCAGGAGAGCAGGGAGGGATAGTTTGAAGAGAGTTTGATCCAAGGAAACCTAACTATTTGCCCTCTGCCCAAATGGATGGGAAATTCCCTCAGAAATTCTGGAAGAATTCCCAGGCAGTAGGGAGGTGGGGTCTTAGCTAAAGAAGTAGGAGGAGGGATAGATGAGGCTATAAGGATAGCAAGTCACTAGGAGTATCCAGGCAACTGGGCACAAAATTACAATCTCAGACAATCAGTAAATGGAAGAGGACCAATGAGGCCCCACAGGTCTCTGACCCACAAATCCCTGAGAGTGATGGATGAGTGTCCTGATCTCAGGAGCACCATTCATTTCAGGCCGTGAGGAACCCACAAAGGGCAAAGTTCTATTCTGAGAGAGAGAGACAGAGGTTTTACCTAGAGGCGTTGTCTTCCTTTAATTCACCAGCATCACCAGCCTTTCAGGTTCCTCTGGGCAGTGGTCACATGGTCTTTGGTTACTGTTTAGCTGCAGTGGAGTGATGAATAAGAGGCAATACCTGAAAATAAATTCCAGAGAAACAGATGAATAAAGTGTAAAAATTTAAAGGACAAAAAAAAGAACTATTAGAAATTATCTTGATCTCAGGGAAAGGCCTAGGCCTTAAGCATAAAACAAAAGTTGACACCATAACAGAAAAGCTGATAGATTTGACCATATAAAAATTTCTTCACTTAAAAAAAAAATTAAAAATCTGTAATATAAAATAAAGTTGCCTTATACCATAATTCCTTCTGTGTATGTCTGTGTCCCTCCTCACATGTATACTTTAAGCTCTAAGCCCCCAGAGAACAGGGCCCATGATATTCGTATGTGGATCCCACTCAGTGCCTGGCACATAGGGCTCAATAAATGTTTGATTTGAAACGTTAAGTAAGTTCAGAATTCTATCTAATTCTATCTGGGTGTAGGGATGGTGAGAAGTGCACCCTCCACACATGACCACCCTCATCCCTCCTCTCCACCTGTTTATCTCTTTGGTGTTTCATATTGTCGAAACACCATGACAATACTGACATTCTTGGCAGTTCTGTCTCAACAGGGCCATCCAAGGGCTTAAATTCCCTAAGAGACTGACCTAGTCTAACTGCTCAGAGATTCTCAGAATGTCAGAGTTGGAAGGAAACTCCTAGACCACCTCGTCTCATATTAAAATTTTGAGCTGCGGAAACTGGAACTTAGAGGAGAGCTGGGACTCAAGCCAAAGTCTCCTGACACCCAAAACTGAGTTCCACTACATCACCCTTCCTCACCAAAACTCTACTCCTCAGGGTCCAGAGGTCCTCCTCCCACTTCTCTGTTTCTCTCGAGAAATGCTCCCTTTCAGACCTGGTTCCCATACTCTAGCAGGCAGGATTCCCGTCCCCAGACTAATTTCACAATAAACATCTCACCTGCCAAAGAGAAGGGAATGGCTCACTTTCACACCTGTGCACAGTAGCCTCACTCCAAAGGATCTGCCCAGGAAAAAGTTCCCGGTGGGGTCTTGGATCACTGTAAACACACAGAAACGACTTGAGTTCTCTGACAGCTCAACTGCAAGTGGACACTCAGGGCAATGTCCCATCCCTGGGTCACTTCCCTTCCTATTGAACTGAGAGCAATAAGGATAATCATTCCCATTTTAAAGATGAGGAAATGAAGCTCCCAGAGATGGAATGACTTGCTGAAGGTCGTATGGGTAGTAAGAGATAAGCCTTCTGCGTCGGAAGGAAATCCTCATTCCATCACACCACGGTCGCTCCTTTTCACCTGTTCTATTGATATCTAAGTCTCCACATTCTCCTCTAACTGACAAATGCATTCCAAGTGAGAAGTTCTCTGCAATCCAGCTTTCCAACAAAAGTCTGCAGAAAAGGGATGAGGGAAACTCTGCTGAGTCAAATGTCTTTAAAGACAGGAAGAAATAAGGCTTTACAGGGATGCTAGAAGGAGAATTTTTTTATGATTACCCATCTCTCAGGATCACTAGGCCTCAAAATCGGTTTTGTGTTTCCCCCTTCAGATTCCCAGACCCCGCGTCTAACCCTTCAAGCTTGTTCCATTTCTTCCCTACCAGAATATAGTTCTGCCTTGTACACAACTGTAATCCCTGGATCTAATACACTGCAAGTTGGTGCTAAGTATTTTTTGAATGAATGAATGAGTAATCTTCGGCAAGGCTCTGCCCTCCTCTCTGGGTCTGCTTCCTCACTGAGAACACAGCAGGGATTGGATTAGTGATCTGAGCCATATACTTAGGTGTTGCGGAGCCCTTTGAGAGCCTGAGCGGGATGTGGACCGCTTTTACCAGGGAGGCCCCGTGGCTAGCAACGAGGATGATACAGTTCTGTCACCGCTGTCAGCTGGTCCGAGTGAGCAGCTACGCGGAGCAGGAGACGAGACCCAAGACAAAGGGGCAGCGCAGAACAAGGGGAGCGGGGCCCACGACGACCCCTTGACCTGCCGCGCCCCCGTCTCCGCAGCGGGCAGCGGTGAAGGAGGCCTGGCCCCCGGCCTATGTGCCCCACCCGCTCCCAGAACCGGCCCGAAGCCCCACACCAAGCTGCCACATACCCCGCACCGAAAGCGCCCGACCCACATCTTGGAACAATGCGGAGAAGGAACTACGTCACCGACTCCCCACTAACTCCCACCCTAACCCTCCGGTCCTTCTAGGCATCGGGAGGTTTCTGCATCTCTGTGCCCGCTTCGCGAGCCCGCAGGTCAGGGGACGCTCTGGCCCCGCCTCCCTCCCAGTTTTATCCTACCATTGGCTGAGAGGGCGAAAGGGCGTGGAGAGTTCAGCCAATAGGCGGAGAGATCCTGGACGGGGTGGAGCCTGGGGAAAGGACTTGGTTAGGGCGGGAAGAGGGACCAATCAACTGGGCGGCCAGACTACCTTCCTCGAACTGAAACTCTCTGAAGTCACACCCCCAGCTCTGGCTGCTGAGCGGAAAAGTCATCCTTTTCACACATCCTTCTCCTTTCAGCCTCAAAGTCAGGATCGGCTACCATTTATCGGCAGCATATAAAAATACGTGTCGAGTGCCTATTATGTCATTGTTCTAGGCTCTGCAGATACAGTAGTGAAGACAATGAACTTACTGCCCCATGAAGCTTACCTTCAAGTCAGGGAGACAATGGATAAATAAATACCTAGAATGTAGTAGTGCCTAAGGGGAGAGAGAGAGGGAGAGAGGAAGAGAGGGAGGTAGAGAGAGA
The DNA here is from genome assembly GCF_951394435.1 of Stenella coeruleoalba. NCBI lineage: Eukaryota > Metazoa > Chordata > Mammalia > Artiodactyla > Delphinidae > Stenella > Stenella coeruleoalba. Next base: position 57,816,883 of record NC_137156.1, read on the forward strand.
GAGAGAAGGGGGTAGGTAGTGGTGGGGTTATTTTATAGATGACAGGGAAGGCAGAGACGGGAAGTGAGCAACTTAGGCATGTGGGTAGCTGGTGGAGTATTCCTGATAGATGGAACATCAGGAAGCAAAGGCCTTAAACCAGAAGGAAGGGGGCGCACGTTTTGGTCCAAGAGGGATTTGGATATGTCCCAAATAACACTGGAGGGTTTTGGGAATGAGAAGTGACATGATCTTACCTTTTTTTTTTTTTTTTCCTGCCCCATGTTCAAAGGTTTATTAGCTATCAGATATTAATGGAGCCAAGAAACCTGTTTTTCTATAAATTCTAATTTCTTGCTTTCAGTTCTTAGTCATTTTGACATAAACCTCCATGACATAACGTTTTAAAAATTTGCTCTGGCTGCTCTGCTGAGAACAGTCTGAAGGTGGGCAAGAGTAGAAGTAGAGAAATTAAGAAGCTACTGCACTATTCCAGATGAGAAATGATGGTGGCTTGGACGAGCTTAGAGGTGATTTAGGTGATGAGAAATGGTCTACATATATTTTGAAGGCATGTCCAGCATGATTTGCTAATTAATTGGATGTTGATTAAGGATGACTCCATGGTTATTGATCTGAGCAACTAAAATAAGACTGTCTTTTGGAAATAGAGTAGACTGAAAGAGGAACAGGTTTAGGGAGAGGGATCAATAGTTTTGTTATGGATGTGTTAAGTTAGAGATGCTAATTAGACATCCAAGAGTAAATGTCAAACAGGCAATTGGGATAGGAGTCAGGAGTTCAGTGAAGAAATCACAGCTAGAGATGTAAATTTAGGTGTTGCTATATAGGGCAGGATGGGACAATCTAGGGAGTGACTGTAGGTAAAGAAGTCATCTGAGCAATGAGCTTTGAAGCTCATTAATCAATAGATGTGTATTGAATACTTAAAGCATACCAGGAGCATTCTTATCCATCAATTCTTATAGGTGGCACAACATTTTCCAAAGAAGATTGAGGCACAGAGATTCAGAGAAATAATAAGACTTGCACAAGTTCATACCCCCAGTTGATGCTGGAAGTAGAACTCAGGAGCACAACACTATTGCCACTACATCAGGAAACACTTAAGAAGAATATTCATGTACATTATGACCGTAATGATCAACTTGGTCTTGCTTTTCACCTATTCTTTTATTTGGGGGAGGAGTTATTAATTCTGATTAAAACTCTTAACTCCACCTCTGGTCCCAGGGGGTAACAATATTTCATTAATATTCCAGCTCCAGCTGGTCTCTAATTTTAGAGAGCATAATGAGGACACATGTTAAAAATACAAATTCCAGGCCACCCTATCCAACTTGTTGCCTTTATCCACAAGGATATTTATTTTTTCTGACAAAACCTATTCATTCAGTCCAGAATGATGTCACTGTTCAGAATCAGAGTATTTGTGGGGTTCATAATTGCCTAAATATTCAGCAGTTTCAATCTTTATCATGACATCTGTCAACCAAAGAAATTACAACTCATTTTTGGGTAAATGAAATACATATCCAGTTATTCAGGTCTTACTTTATTGGTCAAAATGGTGATAACACAATGCTTCCCTCTGGTAATTCACAGTCTCTTTGAGGATATGACTCTGGCTTTACAAAAAGATCAGGGGGGAGTTTCCTGGTGGTGCACTGGTTAAGAATCTGTCTGCCAATGCAGGCGACACAGGTTCGAGCCCTGGTCCAGGAAGATCCCACATGCCGCAGAGCAACTAAGCCCATGTGCCACAAATACTGAGCCTGCGCTCTAGAGCCCGTGAGCCACAATTACTAAGCGTGCATGCGACAACTGCTGAAGCCCGTGCACCTAGAGCCCATGCTCTGCAACAAGAGAAGCCACCACAATGAGAAGTTTGCATACCGCAATGAAGAGTAGTCCCTGCTCGCTGCAACTAGAGGAAGCCTGTGCACAGCAACGAAGACCCAACGCAGCCATAAATAAATAAATAATAAATTCACTTAAAAAAAGAAAGAAAGAAAAATCAGGGACTTCCCTGGTGGTCCAGCGGTTAAGAATCTGCCTTCCAATGCAGGTGACTCTGGTTCAATCCCTGGTCAGGGAGCCAAGATCCCGCTTGCTGTGGGGCACCTAAGCCAGTGCACCACAACTGCTGAGCTCGCAGGCCACAACTAGAGAGAAGCCCGTGCACCACAGCAGAGGATCCCACATGCCACAAGGAAGATCCCACGTGTGGCAACCAAGACCTGATGCAGCCAAAAATAAAACAAATAAATAAATACATGTCCTTTAAAAAAGATCAAAGCATACTTCAAAAGTATAAAAGTGAATGGGACATTACTGCCATACACACACACACACACACACACACACACACACACACACACACACACACGGCTTCCATGGGCATTAAATAATTTAAGCCTCAGAGTAATTTTATGGCTTAATGCTGTCCTTATTTTTATTTATTTTTACTTTTAGTTTTTTTGGCCATGCCACGCAGCTTGTGGAATCTTGGTTCCCTGACCAGGGATTGAACCTGGGCCCTCAGCAGTGAGAGTGTGGAGTCCTAACCACTGGACCGCCAGGGAATTCCAATTCTATCCTTATTTTTAGATAAGGAAACTAAAGCCTGGATATGTCAAATGATTTGCTTATGGTTGCACAGCTAGTAGTGGACAATTTGAAACTTGGACTGGGTTTTCTGACTGTAGATCTTGTGTTCTTTTGTCTACTGCCACACTGCCTCAAACTATAAGTTGCATTTCTTCTAAAAGGTGTTGAGTTATAACAAGCCGTCCATAATCCCTTTTTACCTTTTTCAAACTTTATTTTGAAACTTTCAAACATGCATATACCCTCTAGGTAGATTCAACAACTGTCATTTTGCCATATTCGCTTTTTCTCTCTACACACACATACACATTTTATTTGTTGTTATTGTTAGCCATTTGAAAATATGTTGAAGAGATCATGAGCCTCCAACCCTAAACACTGCAGCATGCATGTCCTAAGAATAAGGACATTCTTTTACAGAAGCAAAATATAACTGTCAGATTTAAGAAATCTAAACAATTGTATATTATCATAAATGGGCCTACTATTAAATATTACATCCATTCCATATTTAGTGTCTCCATTGATCCCCAAATATCTGCTACAGCTTTTTAAAAAAATTCAAAATTCATGCACTGCATTTGGTGGTTGTGTTTCTGAAGAGTCTCTCTTAATCTAGAACAGTTGGCCAACTTTATTCATTTCACTGACTTTTCAAAGAGTCTAGGTCAATTGTCCTATATAGTGTCTCACATTGTACAAATTAAAAATCAGTGAATCCGACTTATTTTCTCATCATATCCCCCTATATTTCCTGTAAATTGGAAGGTAGGAAAAGAGGCCTGATTAGATTCAAGTTATATCTTTGCTTCACTGGTGGTGTTAGAACTTATGTATTACATGCCATCCTTAATTTCTTTTTCTTCTTGTTTTGTATTTTGTGTACATTAAAATTTCTCCATAGTAAAAAGTAAAAACAAAACATTAAGCCTGGCAGAGGGGGGAATTAGGGGGAGGGATAGGTAAAAGGTAGGGAATCTCTTTTTCAGGTGATGAAAATGTTCTAAAACTGCCTGTGGGGATGGTTGCACATGCATGTGAATATACCAAAAATCATTGAACTGTACATTTCACAAGGATGAAGTATATGGTATGTGAATTATATTTCAATAAAAACGTTTAAAAAAAGAGTCAGGAACTCACCTCAGAGAACCATTCGTGTGCCTGCCATAGTGCTGAAATGTCCAGGTTTCAACAGAGAGTAAAATACAGATTGAGGAGCCATTTGGAAGACAACCTAGGAGGCAGCGGCCACAGTGTTCAACCTAGGGGGAAATGTGTTCACTTAAGAATAAGGCCAATCCCCACATTAGCAGGTCAATCCAGACTTGCCCTTCCGTTAAACTGATACCATGGGCTACATTGTGTCCCCCACAAATTTGTATGTTGAAGTCCTAAATCTCAGGACCTCACAATGTGACCATATTTAGGGATAGAGCCTTTAAAGTGGTAATAAAGGGTAAATGAGATCATTAGGGTACATCCTAATTCAATACCACTGTATAAGAAAAGGAAATTAGGACATAAACTAACAGAGGGAAGACCATGTAAAGACAGAAGGAGAAGATGCCCATATACAAGCCTAGGAGAGCGGTTTCAGAAGAAATCAACTCCACTGACACCTTGATCTCAAACTTTCAGCTCCAAAACTGTGAGAAAATAAATTTCTGTTGGTTAAGCTACCCAGTCTGTGGAACTTCGTTATGGCAGCCCAAACAGACTAATACACCCAACTTCCTTGAGAAGCAACATAGTTCCTTGAGAAGCAACCAACTCATGATTCCCCCAAGAAGAGGAAAAGGGGTGTTCCAGAACCTGGAGATGCAGAGCAGGTGGCATGTCAGAAGATGGCTTTACCCTTGATATTAATTACGGGCAAAGACATTATAGCTTCTTGTTTGGGGGAGAGCAGGTAGAGCACAGCTTTAGCTCTGCCCCAATGAAAGATATTCCTGACTCTTATTCGAGCATATTGCTCTGGGCAAATCAGAGGTCCCCAACCAGATGTGCAACTTCCTTAGTTCTTGCAGATTTTTTGGGAATTGCCCAGCTGTTCCTGATTATACAGTTCAAATATCCCACATATCCACTCTCAATGGAAACCTCAGGGAGCCCCTGAGAAGAGGTGAATTGTCTAGACTTCTTCTAATGGTTCTCTTTTGAAAGTCTTTTAAATAATTCACTATCTTGTTATTTCAGTGCTGCTCATTAGGACAGATGTTGACAATGGATAGCGTGGTAAGTGCACAGCTTAGCCTGGAGAATACAGTTGCCAGTGGCTTTAATTTTAGCACCATAACAGCTGCCACGACCACCTTCCTCATAAATGGCCCGTGTAGTAGGCTGCACATACCTCAAATCCTAAGGGCACCAGTAGTGCGGCTCCCCAGTGAGAGCCTGAGTGTCATCGATTTTTGCTCATTGTTGAGGCAGCCTGACTAGAGGTTTCACTAGTGGCCTTTTTCTGAAATCAGGTCATGCTGACTTGCCAGGGTCCCTACAGGTATGGTGTAATTGCATCATTCTGTTCCCTCCTTGCCTGGGGAGCAACACAGACAGTCTCAGAGAGGGGATATAGCATTTTTCAATCTCATCCAAATGGAAACCAAAGTATAATGTATACAACCTGGTGGATGAGCATGTACCTATGCACCCCGTGACCCTGAACATGTAGCCGTTGTTACCACTCCTCATTTAATCTTAGAGGAATATATATTGTCCTGTGATTACTCTGTCCTTTCATCTAATTGTACTCAAATCTTGGGTGACTGTTGGCCCTGTCCCTTTCCATCCACAATCCATATGGCACCAGCTTGGGAAACTTAATATCTTGTAAATGCATCATCCATACACAAGACATTGCAACTGGAAGGGACTTGGGGGAGAAGCCTGTTAGATATCATAAAATGCCAACTGTACATACATCTCTAGAAAAGTTTAAGTCATTGGACTGCGCCACCTAGGGTGGAAAAACATTATGTTTTCAGTCAGCTGCAAATTCCTAACCAAGAGTCACAGATCAGAAAAGGGGGTGGAACACCGAATATATCTCTCAAACTGTGTTTTCACGCAGGGTATTCACAGGTCTTGAAAGGGAAAGTGCACTCATCCTACAGGGCATCCACCTGGGCAAAGTACAGGCCGTTGGTTCTGTGCATATATTAGTGGGAGGACTGTTGTGGTTCACTAAGGAATCAGTCTATAATGTCCTATCCTGGGTCAAATACCTGTACAACAAGGTACTTGGAGCCAGCTGACATCATAACACCTTCCCATTATCCCCCTTGGGCAAGAGTTTTATAAGGCTCCATCAGGCTAGAACACATCCTAATGTTAGGGGGGATAGGGGGTTTGTTTTTAATTTTCTATAGAGCAAAAGCCACCCTGTGGGTATTCACAATTTGTCCCTAACACCTAGAGTATCCTTTGTAACACTCCAAGAGGTCGACAACTTCACAGAAATGTCTTCCAGCATGGGACAGTACTCGTCAACTTGTCAGCACCCAAAATCTCTGGACCTTTCCTACTGGTCTTAGATGAATTACCAGGGTTTGAGATGCAGAATATAGCTGTGGAATATTTTCTTTGTGTTTAAGAGGTAAGAGGGTAAGTGTCCAGCTCCTAACACGTTTACCACCATATTTGGTCACCTGAACTATCTCCTGGGTATAAATTTTGTCTGTTTTTTTTTTTTTAATTTTTTGGCTGTGCCGCGCGTCATACAGGATCTTAGTTCCTGGATCAGGGATCGAACCCGTGCCCCCTACAATGGAAGCATGGAGTCCTAACGACTGGAGCACCAGGGAAGTTCCAAACTTTGATTTTTAAAAACAAATTGGGAGCTCTATCACACTGCTTACTGTAATTCTTTACTTGCATTGTGGACTCATGAATGGAGCAGAAGCCATGTGCTATAACTAAAAGCTTTTCTACACTTATTCTAGGAACAATATTTTTCAAAAATGTGTACAAAATAATAGAAGCTCTGGATGATTTCTTGCCCTCTAAAATCCAAAACAGATTATAACCCAGGTGGGTTTTGTTATGCCAAACAAGAAATAAACTATAACCAAGGCTTTCCCACACACGAATAAGTAGACTTCCTTGTAAGCATAAAGTCTCTGGTGGATGTTTCACACAACTGAATGTTTTCTCACACTTATCTCAGGAATAGTTTATTTTCTCAGTTTGGAGTTGCCGAGGTAAAATAAAGTCTGAGTTGTGACTGAAGGTTTTTCCACATTCAGTTCTTTTAAAACAAAGCTATTCACAACAGGTAGAGCACATGGAAGGAGCCTCCACTGTACCCATAGTGTGAAAGCTGAGCAAAAAAGAAAAGAGGGCTCTGGGCGGAAGATTTGCAACCAGATTAGCAAAATGTCGAGCTGCTCTTTTACTTCTTTACTGCTGCACAGCATATTAGTAATATAAATTTATAACTCACCTTCTAGCTCCAAGTCTAAACAGACAATTTTAACAGCACGCAAATAGAATATAAAGCAATTCAAGGAAAACCCACTTTCCCTATCTTGGGGCAAATATTGTTGATTAGTGAAGAAAAAGACAAATGAAATATGAGGCTAATAAAAAGTCTCTGCAACTTGAGGCAGTGAAAGGACATAAGAAAAAAATATATTCAAGGGACCTCCCTGGTGGTCCAGTGCTTAAGACTTCGTCTTCTAATGCAGGGGGTGCGGGTTCAATCCCTGGTTGGGGAGCTAAGATCCCACATGCCTCTCAGCCAAAAAGCAAAAATCATAAAACTGAAGCAATATTGTAACAGATTCAATAAAGACTTTAAAAATGGTCCACATCAAAAAAAAAAAAAAACCTTAAAAAATCCCCACAAACTTGGCAATCATGAAAGGAAAACTGAAAGGAAACCAAAATGTAAAACATTACGGATGGGGCTTCCCTGGTGGCGCAGTAGTTGGGAGTCCGCCTGCCGGTGCAGGGGACACAGGTTCGAGCCCTGGTCTGGGAAGATCCCACATGCTGCTGAGCAACTAAGCCCATGCGCCACCACTACTGAGCCTGCACTCTAGAGCCCGCGAGCCACAACTACTGAAGCCTGCAGGCCTACAGCCCATGCTCCGCAACAAGAGAAGCCACTGCAGTGAAAGGCCTGTGCACTGCAGCAAGGAGTGGCCTCTGCTTGCCGCAACTAGAGAAAGCCCGCGCACAGCAAGGAAGACCCAGTGCAGCCTAAAAAATAACTAAATAAAATCTATATAAAAAAAACTGTGGATGAAACACAGCCCTAACTACATATACAAAAGAGAATAAAAGAACTTTACAGGGCTTCCCTGGTGGCGCAGTGGTTGAGAGTCCACCTGCCGATGCAGGGGACACGGGTTTGTGCCCTGATCCAGGAAGATCCCACGTGCCACGGAGCAGCCGGGCCTGTGAGCCATGGCCACTGAGCCTGCGCGTCCGGAGCCTGTGCTCTGCAACGGGAGAGGCTACAACAGTGAGAGGCCTGAGTACTGCCAAAAAAAAAAAAGAACTTTACAGAATACTAGGTGCAGCTTTATGCCACTCTCTGACAGTCCAGTAGAAAGGATGATTTCCAGATAGAGCTCACCAAAAGTCACAGAGGTAGAAACTTAAAGAGGGCAGTAATTGAAGAAATCAAAATGTTGCTAAAGATTTATGCTTCTTGGGGTGGGGCAGGACAAAAAAAAAAAGACTTTTCCCTCTCAATTCCCTCATCCCCCAAAATGGATCAAGCCCAGTTATTTTTACTGTTCAAAGAATAATTCCCACATTATTCAAGCTCTTCCAGAGTAATTAAAGAAAAACAAATACACTTTGCAAGGCAGGCAAAACCTTATTAGTAAATTCAACTTGGTTCTGTACTTAAAACATTAACAAATGGATTCTATTCCAGGAATGCAAGGAAATTTCAATTATCTAGAAACTTGCTCCCCCTAAAATTACAAAAATAAAGGACATTATCCATGAAATTACAGATTTTTTTTAAAAAAATGGTAGAACTTAAAAACCATAACAAAAACTCAAAGTACAAAACAATAATAATAATTATAGGGTATAGTATGTGCCAAGCACTGTTTTAAGTGCCTTACACTTATGAACTAATTTAACCCTCACAGCCCTGAGGTAGCTCCATTTTATATATGGAAGAGCTAGACACAAGGAAACTAAATGACTTACTCAGGATCACACATGTAAGAAAGTAAGGAGTCAGGATTTGAACCTTGAGTACCAGGCACAAAAATCTATTCTCTTAACTACTGTATTATATTGCTGCTTCTAAAAACAGGAATAGGGACTTCCCTGGTGGTCCAGTGGTTTAGACTCCGAACTTCAGATGCAGGGGATGTGAGTTTGATCGTTGGTCAGGGAACTAAGATGCTGCATGCTGTGCAGAATGGCCAAAACAAACAAAGAAAAAAATAGGAAAAGAAGGAAACTTCCTAAACCCAATAGAATATTTATGAGAAACCAACAATGAAGTAACAATAGTGAAACTTCCAGGGGTACACGTAGAAGATATCAATGAGGGCTTTATATGAGATATCCTATGAAGAGATGTCACTTCTATCTTTAGAAGCTTCTAGTCTGGTGGGGATGGGGGGAGGGGAGATTGTGTCCAATTTAAGGATGATTCAATTACAGGGCTGAGTTTTCAAAAGGTATTTATTAAACAACTACCATATGAAAATTATTATCTATATACTAAAAGAAATAGATACTATACCCAACCTCAAAGAGCCTATAAGTTGGTATGAACACATATGCATTAAATACAGAATAATTTACAACACAATTTAACAACAGTTGTACACATAGCACCAGCTAAGTCAAAGCACTGAGGTCCAACGAATAGCAGTTTAAGATGAATGAAGACGTATTTGAAGAAGAAAGTCTTTCAGAGATGAGTTGGATCTGGCAGGTTCTGAGGGACACATATTAGCAAAAGAAAAGAAAAAAGATTTTCTAGACAGGGAACATAAGTGATGAGGGACTATATTAGAAGTTCAAAAAGTAGAATAAGGAGGGCCACAGCCAAGAGAAAGAAAGAATGAATCAGTACCTTGGAGAATGACTTTATGTAAATGGTAAAACGGAGGAAGTGGAACACAATAAGGAAATACCTCTGTCCTTGAGAAGTACACGTTCTGATTTTGGGACACCTAAGTAAGAAATGAGATAGATTTTTAAACAGATGAAATAAAAGAAAGAAGGAAAGAAATCTACAAGCACATGAAATGTGTAGTCCTTAGTGGGGAAGGACCATACTGTTAATCCCACTCTCCCACCTTCCTGACCACCAGAGAACGTTTAAGGAATGATCCACTTTGATTAGTGGTTCCAAGAGGAGACCAGAGTGAGCATACTTCTTCTATAGAAACCTTAACTCAGAGTTCCTTGCTGTCTTAGAGAATCACGTCTTAAAAAACAGACCGAGCCAGACCTGACTGCTTTTCTCCAGTGTGAGTTCGCTGGTGGTGATTGAAAGTAGAACGCTGACTGAAGGCTTTCCCACATTCAATACATTCATAGGGTTTCTCTCCAGTGTGAACTCTCTGATGCACAATGAGCTGTGAGCTGTCACTAAAAGCCTTCTCACAATCTTTGCACTTATAGGGTTTCTCCCCAGTATGAGTTCTCTGATGTACCATAAGACTGGAGCTATAACTGAAGACCTTCCCACATTCATTACATTCATAAGGTTTCTCACCAGTGTGAATTCTCTGGTGTATAATAAGATGTGAGTTTTGATTGAAGGATTTTCCACACTCATTGCATTTATAGGGCTTTTCACCCGTGTGAAGTCTCTGATGTCGAATGAGACATTTACTCAGACTGAATGCCTTACCACACTCATTACATTCAAAAGGTTTTTCTCCAGTATGAATTCGCTCATGGTCAACAAGTTGAGAGTTCTGATTGAAGGCTTTCCCACACTCACTGCATTTGAATGGTTTTTCCCCAGTGTGGAGGCTCTGATGTCGAATAAGACATTTACTTCGACTAAAGGCCTTGCCACATTCATTACACTCATAAGGCTTCTCCCCAGTGTGGATTCTCTGATGGTCAATAAGATTTCTGTTGGAACAGAAAGCTTTCCCACACTCATTACACTTGTAAGGTTTCTCACCACTGTGAAGTACCTGATGGTGGACAAGGCTTTTACTCCGAATGAAGGCCTCCCCACACTCATTGCATTCATAGGGTTTCTCCCCAGTATGGGTTCTCTGGTGGTCAATGAGTTGAGAACTCTGAGTGAAAGCTTTTGCACATTCGTTACATTTATATGATTTCTCCCCATTATGGAGTCTCTGGTGTTGAATGAGATGCGAGCTGTGGCGATAGGTCTTTCCACAATCACTGCATTCATACGGCTTTTCCCCTGTGTGGATTCTGAGATGGACTATGAGCTGAGAGGTCTGCCTGAAGGTCTTGCCACACTCATTGCACTCATAGGGTTTCTCTCCAGTGTGGATTCTCTGATGCCCAATGAGGTGAGAACTCCGATTAAAAGCTTTGCCACATTCATCACAGTGATAGAATTTCTGTCCCTTCAGAATTTCCTGATGTTCTGCAGGACTTGAGGACAGATCTGGATGTTCCTCAAGTTCCTTATATACATCACATTCATCTTTTGTGCATTTATTTTTAACCTCCTGTGTTATTTCCAAGAAATCACTCTTCAGTCTGCTCCCTTGTTTGCCTGAGGGTTGAACTTCTAGCTTCTCTAAAGCCTCTTCACAGGCATCTCCAGCTTCTGGTCCTCCTGGAATCACTCCATAGAGTACTCCTGAGGTCCTATCAGATGACTCTGTTTCTTCAGAAATTTCCTGCTTTGGAGGCAACTCTGAACTCTCCATCCTGTTCTCACCTGCTGCCAAAAGAAAGAAGAAAACAACTGTTACTCACTCTTACCCTACTGAGGAAATGAACTATCAGGAGCCTATGTACCTAAAAAAAAATTCATATTATGGGTAAGGAATGAGGAGACACATTGAGAACAGGAGAGAAAATGAGAAAACAGCTCAAATTTCTCTTCATGGACAGAAAAACAATGAGGGGAAGCTGGTCAGTGGAGGAAGGCAGAAGAAGAGCTATCAGGACAGAGGGATGCTGAGCCAGCACAGCCAGGTGAACAGGCCAGTTGAAAGGCAAGAGACCAGACTGTAAAGCATGGTGTGATCTTCCAGAAGTCACTTAGATGCGACGTCTCCTTAGTAAAATGATGAACCCTAAGGTCCTTTCCAACCATGATATTGTATGGTTCCACACTTCTCAGCAAAGATGTTGGGGAGAGAAAGTGGTGGCAAATACCTCAAATCAAATATGAGAAACAATGTGGGCAAACCTGAGAGTAGAAGGGAAATTTATATTATGAGAATATGATTAGGAAAAAGTGTATATAAAGGAGTGATTCTGGTGTAACAGGACAGTGACAAGATTTGAAGAAGTCATGGGTAGAGAAATACTGGGGAAAAGTATTGAAGGGGAAAGCAAAGCTATAAAATTGGGCACCCCATAGTCCCTGGAGCACTGACTGGTAAGTACAATACTGCACTCCTATAAAAACTAGGAATGGGGCTTCCCTGGTGGCGCAGTGGTTAAGAATCCGCCTGACGATGCAGGGGACATGGGTTTGAGCCCTGGTCCGGGAAGATCCCACATGCCATGGAGCAGCTAAGTCCGTGCACCACAACTACTGAAGCCCACGTGCCACAACTACTGAAGCCCGTGCACCTAGATCCCGTGCTCCATAACAAGTGAAGTCATCACAATGAGAAGCCCGTGCACCACAACAAAGAGTAGCCCCCACAAGCTGCAACTAGAGAAAGCCCACTCGCAGCAACTAAGACCCAACACAGACATAAATAAATAAATAAATAAATAAATAAATAAATAAAACTAATGGGGGACTTCCCTGGCAGTCCAGTGCTTAAGACTTCGCCTTCCAATGCAGGGGGTGCGTGTTTGATCCCTGGTTGGGGAGCTAAGATCCCACATGCCTCTAGGACAAAAAACCAAATCATAAAACAAAAGCAATACTGTAATAAATTCAATAAAGACTTCAAAAATGGTCCACATCAAAAAAAACCCCCAAAAAACTAAGAATGGCATCAATAACTTGAAATATAAATCAAACATGTTTTTGGTATCTTGATAATCAGGAATCATAAGGAAAGTGAGCAGTTGAATATTTGCTTTTAAATTCTAGGATTTTTCAGTACAAAAACTGGGAGAAGGCAGAGCAATTATGGTTATAACTTAACCTAAAAATGTTGGTTCCTTTCAATGACATCTACATCAGGGCTATAAACCTTCATGCTAATTGAGTGTGTTCAAGTGGTAGATGTCTGAATCTCTCACTTCTAAGCCCACCCTCCCCAGAGTAGGCTACTGTCCTAGACCGGTCAAGCCCAGAACCTGCCGTGACAACAGCTCCTTCCAGGAAGCAGCCCTGCCCCAGTCTTTCTGAAGGAGAAGCTGAGGCAACCATGCTTTGTGCCAAACAACCCAGCTCAGCCCATGATGGACAACAGGTGACTGGAACAGGGCCAAGCACTAGACCCAAGTGTGGCTTATCTGTAGATTAATCATCCGCCTCTGTGCAGCAAGGACCAAAGTTCTGCTCAAACAAAGATGTTATTTAATGGCTGAACCACCCTTGGAGCTCCTCTCTACATAAATTCTGAACTGAAGGTAGGACAAGATGAAGGAAATTACAAGTAGAAGCCCAAGCTGAAATGATGCATGGAGAGAAGGCAAGCCATCGGGAGCCAAAGCAAGCAGAATGTGTGAGGAAACAGAAAGTATGACTAAAAAGGAGCTCTGACAAAAGATTCAGAGTGAAGAGAATGGGTATCAGAGGGAGGAGAAAACAGATACACAGAGCACAGCTGTCTTACGACACTGGTGTAAAAATCCTTTCACTTTTGCTGCTGTGGCTCCCAGGCTCCCAAGTCCCTACAAAGCTTTGTTTCCCGAAGTCTGGTCTAGCTGGTCAGTTTGTTCTAGGTTTCCATTCCTTTAGTCTTATTGTAAGTAACTTAGCTCACTGCTTAAAACTGAGTGGCTTTCTATTCCTTCCAACTACAAACGCTAACTAAACCAGCCCAGTTCAATTAATAAGAAAGTAAAAAGAATGTTAATAACGGTTAAAGTGGATGATGATGTAGAGGGGTTCATTATACTATTCTCTCCACTTTGTCTCTTTATATTTTCATAATAAAAAGTTAAAAAAAGAAAAAGAATATAGCAAAGAATATGTAAAGAAGGCTGACTCTAAGTTACTGGGTAACAGAGTCATTACCCAATGAAGCCAGGCTGCAGCAATTTTCTGGCACGATGTTCCGGTACAGGGCTGCTTTCTGGCTGAGAGCTGGACCTTTCCACTTCTTCTGAGTATAGTCCACAGACAGGAACTCGAACTCTGCAGCCTCCTGGAATGACAAGCTTCTATTGCTCAGGGACATTCCCAGCCTGGAAAGCAGTCATTAGGGGCACCAAGAGGACAGGGTCGGGGAACCTGGTGGTAAAATGGGTGGGGGGGGGGGCGGAGGGAGGGAATCTGGGAAAGACAGATTAAAAGGGGGAATTCCCTGGTGGTCCAGTGGTTAAGACTCAGTGCTTTCACTGTCATGGGCCCGGGTTCAATCCCTGGTTGGGGAACTATTATAAGATCCCACAAGCTGTGGGGTGCAGCCAAAAAAAAAAAAAGGACAAATCTAGGACAGGACCAGCTCCAGGGGAAGCCACAGGAGCAGACTCAGAATGGGCCAGAGGCCCGGAGATGAGCTCTAGCTATTCCTGGGCCACAGACTTGGAACTCAGGAAGCTCACCTGGGGCCTGACCATCCGGAGCACAGTTGCCGCTGCTTGGTCTCCTACGTTCCCCACTTGGGGAAGGGCAGGCACCGGGGAAGCATGCTGAGCTGAGGGAGGAAAGAAAGCTCTGAGTGGGACCAGCCCTGCTCTTGGCTCCAATGAGGTCTGTATCCCAGCAAGTGGATTCAGGAGAACCCAGGTGGCTCCACACACACGGACCCTCATCCCTGTTCCATAAAGGCATTATCCTTTGTGAGCTGTGAACTTTTCCTGAAGGCAAGAAGGTCCCTGTTCAAACCGAACTGGCGGTTCCTTCCAGCCCTCTCTCTCCCACTCTCGGAAGGAAGCTACACTTCTGACCACCTTCTGTCTCCCGTGGCTTCCCCAGCAGCAGCCTGCCTGGCCTCCCCCTCACCTCTCTGCCCCTCATTCCCTGGCTTCTCTTCCTGCACCTGCCCTCTCATCACGGACACTGCAGGCGTTCAGGCCTCAGAGCTTCCCCTTTCCCTCTCTCAGAGATCTCACGACTCCCAATCTCTGCTCTTAAGCTCTCAGTTCTCTCTGAGACCCATATCACAAGCCTCCAGTTGCCTATTGGACATTTCACTTGGGTGTCCCACAACACCTGAAATTCAGTGTCTAAAGTGCATGTTTCCATCTTCCTTTCCTGACTTCCCAAGTTTTCTCAGTGATTCCAAACATCAGCCAAAACCCGCTAATTCTCCCTCCTCTCCATTGTCCCATGGATTCTTCGTTCAAATATGTGTCACATCTATCACTTTCCATTCCACTCAAACCCACTCACGCAATTAGTGCCTCACATCTGTTCTACACTAGCCTCCTAGTGAGGCTCCCGGTCACTGGTCTCCACACTCAACCCACAGTGCTCATGTGCCACAGTAATCCTTCTGAAATACTGTTTCTAACGCTTCAATCCCCTGCCCCCAAATTCTTCCTGGTCTCCATCCAAAGGCCCTGCACAAGCAGACCCCAGGCTCCCAAATAAGTCCTTCCTGACCCGACCTCAATGGGGTCCAAGGAACTCCCACTTAGCGAGTGTCTTTGCTCCAGCCCTCCATGATCTCGCTCACCGTTTACAATGTCCACATGGCTTATTCGTGATGGCATCAAATGCCTGCGGACAGATATCACTCACATGTACCTTATGAGGCTGCCTCTTCTTGCACTTAGGACTGACTCTCTGCCAACTAGATAACAAGCTCTTTGGAAGCAGTGCCGGCGTACTATATCTCTCTGGTCCTCAACAGTGCCTTTGCCATGAAACGTGCTTGACAAAAATGTGCTAAATACACGAATGATCGGAGAATAAGCAAAAGGAACAAAGTCACTAGGGAAGGAAGACACAGGGCAGGGCAATAAGGGACTCCAATGGGGTGGGAGATGGGGAGATGAAGGAAAGGAGACTCCGAAAGAGAGAAAGGAAGAATGACTTAAGGCCAAAGCGGGTGGAGTGAGTACCAGAGTGCCCACTGGGGAGGTGGTGGTGTGCCCCAGGGTCACCAGGAGGCTCCAGGTGGGCTCCGGGTGCCGAACCCTCACTGAGGAGTGAGGTAGGAGGAGATTCCTCTGTTGCACCCAAGGCTGTCATCTCCTCCAAATGCATTTCCTGTTCCTGTGCTGGAGCTGAAACCTAGAGACAAGGAAATAAAATTGGGTCCAAAAGAGCATCCTTGAAGGTACAGAACCCAAAACCTCTAAGAAGCACCCCCACGAGAGGAAGCCAGGGAGAGAAGAGTCAGAGGGTCCTTCTAGCCCCACCAGTAAGCCAACTGGGGCAAAAATGCCAAAGCAGGATCTACAGCTTACAATCCTATTTGCTATCCCTCTGTTGACCCTTTCGGTAGGAGCTTCAAGACCAGATTATATAACCATTTCCACTCTGTGTCAGTGCTTCAGACACACATTTGCTTATGAAGAACCCCCTGGAAAAAGGAGTTAGGAAAGTAATTCAGTACACTCCCTAGGGCCTCAGCCTACAGCACAGATCAATCAGAAGCACCAAGGAAGTAAAAAGTGACAGGTGTATGTACCTGTATGTGCACAAATAATGCTACTGAGGCCGACAGCTGGAGCAATACCCCAGAACAGCAGCTGACAAACCTCAGCTTTTCCAACTTCTCTCAGCAAAAGTGTCTCCTCTTCAGAGAAGCCATCCCTGACCACACTGACAAAGCAAGGATAGTCACACTCTCTCAAATTACCTGGTTATGTTTTCTAGAGCATACATTAGTCTTTAAATTATCTTATTTATACCTTTATTGTCTATTTCTCTGCCAATGAAGTATAAGCGTTTTGAGGGTGAGCACTCTGTCTTGGTCACTAGCTCCCAGAACAATGCTTAGTCCAATGGTGGTATTCAATTAATATTTGCTGACTGACTTCCTCTCAATATTTTGCTAAGAGTTATCTGCAAACTTGGTTTTCAATATGTACTACCTCTCCCCAAAAATTTATACAAAAAGTCAAACAGAAAAAAAAAATTTAAAAAGAAAAGTCAAATAGGATCACATAACACCAAATCTTTAGAGACCTCGAGAATATCTCAGAGCACAGACCTTTTATTTTCTAACCCTTGCTTGTTGTCATCAAATCAGTTCCTCACAATCTCATGGTTACTACTTGTACCAGCATTTGGAGCAGAAAATCTAAAACATTATCTAAGTAAATCACTTTTTTTTTTTTTTTTTTTTTTTTTGCGGTACGCGGGCCTCTCATTGTTGTGGCCTCTGCCGTTGCGGAGCACAGGCTCCAGACGCGCAGGTTCAGTGGCCATGGCTCACGGGCCCAGCCGCTCCGCGGTATGTGGGATCTTCCCGGACCGGGGCACGAACCCGTGTCCCCTGCATCGGCAGGCGGACTCTCAACCACTGCGCCACCAGGGAAGCCCAATAAATCACTTTTTAAAAATTGAAATATAGTTGATTTACAATGTTGTGTTAGTTTCAGGGGTACAGCAAAGCAATTCAGTTATACATACATATATATTCATTCTTTTCCAGATTCTTTTCCCTTATAGGTTATTAAAGAATATTGAGCAGAGTTCCCTGTCCTATACAGTAGGTCCTTGTTGATTATCTTAAATAAATCACATTTATAAGCTCATTCACTCTGGCATGTACATAGCAGAGCATAAGGTGAAAATAACTTCTCCTTCAACAAAACACATGGATTTGCCCTACTGGGTTACATCTGCTGAGACGTTAGGGGGCTCTCTCCTTTAGTGTATATCTCTCCAATGGAATGGTAGGTCCAAGAGGCTCCCTGCAGTCTGAGGTTCCCCAGCTCTCCCATGGATGGTTCTTATAAATGGGACTTAGAGCTCTTAAATACAGCAGCTGTGGGTACTGGCAGAAGATAGAACTTAACTGCACTGTGATAACACAACCTTGTAATTCACTGACAATTAAATCCTGATAAAGTTCCTATTCATTACCTAGGACTCATAAGTGTCCTCTCCTCGCAGGCCATGAAAACCCCATTCCAATTTTCATTCCAAGATGGCATTCCACAGCAAGACATTAGGGAAAAGGTAGTGGCTTAGAATCTAGGGAGCTGGAAAATCCTGGTTCCCACACACATGGACAAAGGGACTGCTTACTAGCTCTGTCACCTTAGATGAGCCAGTTAACTTCTCCACGTTTGCATCGCTTGTCAAATGGAGATAATGATTACTATCTGCATACCTTGTAAGCCTGCTAGGAGCTCAAATTAAAAAAGATATAAAAGCATTCTGTAAATTCTGCAGCCCAGTAGGGATGCCTCTACCACTCTCTCCAGCCCCAATGTGCACACATGTGCATGCTCACTTCTGCTGATCAGAATGACATTCCTTAATCTCCTCCTGGCAAACGCCCACGAAAACGCCTGTTTTTTCATTTAGTCGTAAAGCATTTTCTGAATCCAGGCTAGGTGAGATAGTCCTGTTCTCATGTCCTTATGTCAGAAAACTTAAGCTGATGACAGTGGCAGAGTAAGAAACAGATTCCAAAGATCCCACTTCTAGGCTAGAGCCATGAGTGTTCAGCTGCCCTGACTGTCAACTGTTAGTCACTCTCTTGGGTTTGTGACTCAGTCACCTTTCTTCTGAGGCTCCCTGGATAAAAGACAGTTTTAATGGAGGCTATATTCTCTTCTGCTTAAGCAAAAGAAGGCAGGAAATAGGGAAATTTTCCTTCTACCCTCCTCACTAAATAGCACTCTAAACATTTCTTCAACCACTTGTCCTTGCCTATGGTTGGGCCTAGCTGCTCTCTAGACCCTACTGATAGTTGATTTATCCCTGTGTTTACTTGTTTAAACAAGGAAATAACGATTGACAATGTATCTGATACTGTCAGAGGATACTGGCTATTACATCTGGAAAAAGTCTAGCCCTAGAACTCCAATCAATTGGAATTCATTCCCTAGGCCTAGATATGTAATCAGTTTTGAAAAAGCACTGAATAAAAATGATGTACTGGGTACTAAGGAAATTTCACTGGTACTGGTTTTCCCTGGTAAAGCACAAAGGAGGAAAAGTAGAGGGGACCCTAATCCATCCTGCTCAGTTACAAGGGAGCAACTGGAGACTCATCAGGAAGAACTGACTCATCCATGGTGTGATGGTCTTTTGATGTCAGTTTAGCTCTAAACTAGGTGTTGCTGTGATGGTATGGTGTACAAGTGATTAAAATTCATAATCAGTTTAAGTAAGGGAGGTTATCTCAGATAATCTGGATGGGCCTGATTCAATCAGTTGCAAGGCCTTAAAATCAGAGCTGAAGTTTCATGAAGAAGGAATTCTCTTTGTGGACAGCAGCTTCAGCCTATGCCTGAGAGTTCTAGCCTGAACTTTCTGACGGCCTACCTTACAAATTTCTGACTTGACCTGTCAACTCCCCCAATGACAGGTCACTTTCTAGCAATATATATATGTATGTATATATATATAATTTCCTACTGGTTTTGCTTCTGTGGCTGAACCCTGACTAATACACATAGTCACTGAACTAGTTAGCTCTGTGATCCTAGAAGCCAGACTTCCCACTGTTATGACACTGCTAACTCTCCAACTTTTCCTTTTGAGTTACCCTGGCTTAAAATTTGAGAGAACCCCAGAAAGTAGGGAAAATCAAAAATAGAATTAAAGATGCAAAAAGATCCCAGTTGAGTTTGGAAAGCTAGAAAAGAACAAAATGATGATGAGGCCCAGAACTGTTACACCTCATAAGGAACCTAAAAGGCAGGAAAACAGCACAGTAACTTGGAGAAATCCGAGGAAGTAATGAGAACTTCTCAAATGAGGGCCCATGTTATCAGCATACCCTACGGGCTACTTCTCCCTGACATGCTTCCCTATTCTAACCAGTGTGCGGATCCTCTGCCTGTCAGGAGCACTCTGTGGAGCTCCAGGCTGCAGCTAGGTTCACGACACAGCACTTCACAAAGTAATTCACAGAGCGTGGCTGGGATCTGCATTTTTGTTTAAGGCTAGGAGCACAAAACTCTTTCCCCTTTATACATGGCACTGGTTCAGGAATCCCAAAGGCAAACCAGCTCAGGGCCTAGGGAATGGAGAATGTCTATTCTCAGGCTACCCCAAGCAGTATAGAATGGTTCCAGATGCCATTCTAGACTCGGCCGCTCACCTCTCCTGGTCCACTAACGTGTCTCTGGAAATCCTCCACCACAGCCACAGCCTCCTCACCACTCTCAGGGTGATGCAGCTGCACCCAGGTCCGCAGTTCCCCTGGCAGGATGCTCAGGAACTGCTCCAGGACAAGCAGCTCCAGGATCTGCTCCTTGGTGTGCACCTCCGGCATCAGCCACCAGCGGCAGAGCTCCCGGAGCCGGCTCAGCGCCTCCTGCGGCCCAGACATCTCATGATAACATAACTGCCTGAAGTGCAGCCGGAAAATTTCACAGACAGGAGGGTGATTCTTTTGGAGACTGCAGCCCTGTCCCCAGCTCTGGCTCTCTGGCTCCTGTTTCACGGTCAAGCGCCCCTCCTGCCGCTGGAGAACAGCACCCCTGGAGATGAGGCCTGAAGTTCCCTTGCCTTGGGCGGCCATCGTGACACCAAAGAGAAGCTTGTTTCAGTTGTGGTTTGTCCGATTAAAATGATGATCTGTAATTCAGACCTCAGAAGCTGTTGTCAGAGTTGAGGATGTAGGGTGATGGGAACGTCACCTAGAGAAACATCAAGAGAGAAATCAGAGTCCCCAGAGTGCTCAGCCCCAGGCAGATGACAGACCCTCCACAGTTAAAAAGCAAAGCTCTAGAAAAAAGAAAAAGGAGCACAACCAGGGCAGTCTCTCTAAGCATCTCTCCAAGTAACTTCCTTAAAGTTTCAGTGGCTCCCATCACCTACAGGATAAAACCTAAATGTCTATGCCTAGCATCCACAACCTGGCCTGAGGCCTCTATTCTAGCCACACCCCCTACCACTTTCCCCAGGTACCCCACCAGGCTAGAAAGACTGCAATGATCTCCAAATGTGAGATATGCAAGCTAATCCAAAAGGCAGATAAAGAAATACTAAGTTGTTATTTAACTATTTAGTGGATGTTTTATAATGTGCACTGAAATTTGTACAACAGTACATACCTTTAACTCACAAATAAACCTATGTTGGAAATGCATGCTCAAAACTCTTCTACTCTACTCTTTTGTAATAGAGATGCACAATAAAGAAAGTTAGCGACTAAAGCTCTAAAGACACAGCTAGAAGCCACACATACTTTCTCTGGATTTTTCTGCTTCTGAAACTTTTGACAAACACCTACTCACCTGTCAAGACCCAGAACAAATTTTATTTTTCTCTTGAAGGCATTCCTGATTGCCCCATGCAGGAAGGGGAGCTGGTCACCTGCCTCTCCGTACTTCTCAGTGTAACATTGTATTTTAACTAATTTATGCACAACTCAACACTCACACCCTCCAAACTGCTGGATGGCCACAAAAGAAAAGGAACCCAATGGAGTAAGAAATGCCAGACCCTCTTCTACTCAACCCACTTCCCCTAGAAAGCCTTGCTGATCTCTCCAGGCTTAAGTGTGGTTACTGCCTCAGTGAACCCACAGTACGTTTTTCTTCAAACCTCTGCTAGAGCACTTCTCACACTGTGTTTGGGACTTAGACGACTGCCTCCTCCACTTTATGGGAGGACTCAAAAGGCAGAGCTGGTTCCCAGTCATCTTTGTACGTGTGTGTGTACTTGGCATACAGAGGCACATATGTGGGAAGCGAACGAATGATACTGAAGTTGGGGGTGGGGGCGACTTTTATCCAGTTTACATAGTGTAAAACCCTGAAAATCAGCACCTTAGTGGTAACTAGGGCATCTGTGTTATGCTTCCAATTCACCATGCATCTTGGTACCTTGGATAAGCTACTCTCTCCAGCGCTCAATTTCTTTAAAAAGACAAAGACAGACTTAAAAATCTGTGAGTCTGCTCTGAAATACATAGAAAGTTCAGGCCATTTTCCTACTTCCCTTACTGCTCCGAATGCTCAGCCCCTCATCTCATCTGGATTTTTGGCTCTCCAAGCTATACTTCACGTCTGAAATTCTGACTGGGTCTGACCCACTTCTGACGCTTCGTACTGTCTTCCAGCGCAAGGCTGGGAAAACGTCTATCTACATTTCGCGTTCGACCAGGCTTCTGCGGCGCCGCTCACCTGGCCACGTCTGCCCTGCTCATCGCTGTACCCGCAGGTGCTGGGCTCGGTGCCAGGCACGGCTGGTCAGGGAACTGGGACAAAGAGGCGGCTCTGCATCTGGCGGCTTCTGAGCGTCACGGGGACCGCGCCGCCAGCCGCGGGGGCGAAGAGTGGGTCGGGCTGGCGTAGCCGACCTGGGCTGTGGGCGGCCGCAGCTCCAGCCTAGCGGCCCCGGGCCCCAGCAACACTTCTCCCCCCGCCCCGGGCCCGCTCACCGGGGCACCGCGCCCGCGACTCCCGAACACCAGACTCCGCCGCGGCCGGCGTAAGCGAAAACAATGGCCGGGCCGGAAGCGAGAGAGGCCCCACTTCCGGCCCCTCCAGGATCCCGGAAGTCTCGGTTGAGAAAGTGGGCGCCCGCGAACCCGCGAACCCGCGACCCCGCAGCAACACAGCTGGTGACACCTTGGGCGCGGAGACCACCCCCTCCGGGCCTGGCTGGGGCACAGGGGCGCCAGCGGGGAGGGGGTCTCAACTGAGGCCTCAGGCTGCACACGTGCTGCCCTCAGACCATTCTAGGACTGGGCGACCCTGCCTCACCCCAGCTTTGTCCTTTCCCCTCCTGGTGGCCTTGGGAAAGAAAACCTAACCTCTGAGCCTGTTTTTTCATCTGAAAAATGAAGAGCACAGCCTGTGCCTGACACGGCTGTGAGAACTGAAAGGGGTAACATAAGGACACTACACAGCAAAAGACCTGACATATCCTGAGCGCGCAGTCAGATATTATTATACTGTATGTGATGCCCAGGGCATTTTCACCCAGTGTGAGTCTTAATGAAATAAGCAACAGGTATCTCCATCTTACTAAAGAAGAAATGAGCCCAGAGATTGTGATATTTTGGCCGCAGGTGTGGTTAATCTTTCCTAAAACAGAACAAGCACTCTGGTGTCCAAGGAGAGGCCCCCTAGGGAGGGCCAAGGAGACAATAAAAAGTGGGAAGTTATGGAGACAACATAATCTAGATGCAATTGTCTAGTCTAATATCTGGGAGGCAGGTGTTACCCAGGTGGACTTCACCTGGAAGAATGGTTTGCATACAGAAGCATGTGAACAGGTCCCTGCTGCTAAAAGGATTGAGGAGGCTCTGAAGGCACAACCTCCAAAAACGAATGATATATGGAGCTAACGAAAAGCCTCTGCAACTTGAGGCAGTAAAAGGACATATGAAAAAAATATATTCAAGAAAAACTTGAGTTCCAAAGAGAAACAAAGGGCAAAGGATAACATCAGCCACATTTCCAATGGAGTTAACTATGTATCTTATGCATTGGGTTGGCCAAAAGTTTCGCTCGGGTTTTTCCATAACATCTTACAGAAAAACCTTGATGAACTTTTTGGCCAACCCAATATCTTGTTGTAGCCCAGCAAGTAGTTCCTTTACAGGGTCCGAAGTAACAGTAACTTGTGCTGTCCAGGCCATCAGCAATATCCCAAGGATGTACTGGGTCTACCTCTGGACCTGACATGTGTCCATCACATCTCTGCATAAGCCAGGACAGAAACGAAGGCATAAGAAGACCTACTGCAGGGTTTTTACAGTCTTTAAAGAGGTCTCTTAGAGCAGTCTTTGCCCACTGAGCCTGATGAGTGGCCTTCTGATATCAAGGTCACTCTCTACATTTGGAAACCTCACAGGGAGGTCTTGGCTATCTGGTCCTAGCTTCTGCCTGACATTGCCACTGCGTGTGGCCCACTGGCCCATTAAGGCCTCAGAGACTCAGGGATATCGAGAAGGAAATCTCTTAAGGCCAGGCCAAATGCTATCATCTCTTTTTCAGGTTTCCCTGATGATGCGTTGTCCTGGCTGCCTGGTATGTAGGAGACTTAGGGATCTGGAAAACAAGATTAAGCTTTTTCATTCCTCAGAGCTGTTTCATGCCCAGGTGGTTGGCTTTCATTGTCTGTGAGAGCCAGCTTCATCTGGGAAGTGTGTCCACACTTCATAGGTTCCTCTGTGGCCAGCACTGTGGGTCTAACCTACCATGACTGGATTGGGTTCCAGTGGAGGAGACATGCTCCATGACGCCCCTCATATAGCACCTTGGGAAACCTATATTTGGGCCAAAGACAGTCCCAGAATACCTGAGGGAACACCACCCCTGACCTCTCTGGGAAACTATCACACTAGCTTTGGTATGAGAGCTAATAGAACAAGTAACCCAGTTCTATGTGCCTGAAGTGGAACTCACCATCTACCCCCAACCCTGAAGCTCCACTCACATTCACATCACTATAAAGGGCACTATCATTCATCCAAGAGCCCAAACTAGAACCCTGGATGTCATACCATGGGCTGGGTGACCATAGGAGAGCTACTTAGCCTCTCTGTGCTACAGCTTCCTCATCTGTAAAATAAGGAGAATAATAATAATGATACCTAAATCATAGAGTTGATATGAGGATTGGATGAGATTATATATATATATATATATATATATATGGCACTTAGAATGTGCCTGGCACATTGTAGGTATTATAGGTGTTTTCTAGTATCATGTTTACTCACACTTCTTTATACCCTGTATCCAGATTATTGCTGAGTCTTTGCCCCATTTGTATGTAATCACAATAATAATGACAACAAAAAACAATAGAAAATACCTATACCACTTACTATGCTGCTCTGCATCATCACCACTGTTCACTTCCCTGTGTTAAGTCCTGCCTGGTGTGAGGGCAGCTGTGAGAAGGATGTTCCTAGGGACCTTTGGGATTTAAGGAGACCACAAAGAGAGGAGCATGGTCAGGTCTGGAGATTCTTTGTCCCCAAACTGCTCATACCTTCTGACATCATCTGTGTGGACAGTCCCCTTTTCAACAGCCAGGACACTCTTACACACCCTGAAAATAAGATGGGGGTCCTAGAACTGTCCCCTGTGGGGGGATAGTTGTAATATGGGCAGGAGACCCCAGCTACTATGCTTGAATGGGAATGTATGAAGTCCAAGCTCTAGCCAAGAGAGCAAAGAGACTGTCTTATCACCTTGAAAACTTCTCCTTATCCTTCAAGAATTAGCTGAGAAACTCCATTCTCCAGGAAGACGTCCCGGGACCCCATCTCCCCACCTGGATTAGGTGCCCCTTCCTTTGTGCTCCCGTGGTGGCCTGCCATGTGCTTGTCACGGCCCTTATTTGTCACACCAGGTTAACACTTTACTTGTCAGCTTCCCCCATGCACAGTAAGCCTTACGTGGGCTGCCACCACGTCTCTCTGGTTCACAGTTGGGTCCCAAGGCACAAACACTAAGCCTGGCTGGTTTGAATATCTGTCTTGGCCGGAAGACAAGGTCAGTCCACCTTTATTTCCCTGGTGTCCAGTACAGAGCCTGGCCTAACCTCTAAGAAATGTGTCCTTGATCCAGGCTGCTGTGGAAGGTTTTTAAGCAGGGAAAGAATCTGTTCAGTCTGGGTTTTGATTGCCAGCTATACTGAGGGGCTTGGAAGGAAAGAGATTGAGACATCAATTGTATCTGCTTATCTGCTTTGCCACCCCAGTGCCCCTGTAAGACAGAATCATTAGTTTACAGTCGAGGATTCTGAGCCTCGGCAAATGTCCTGCTTCCTGGGTAACAATTTTACTGGATGAAAAGGGCACGGAAGGCTTTGAATTCAGGTCTACAGACCACCTCCTCCTCCTCTTTTTTTTTCTGTTTTAGGATCCTATCTCTAACCCTCATTCATTCTTCATTCTTTAATTACTCTCAGATTTCTTCCTGCTGGTGGTGTGTCAACGACGGTCACAGAACATGGCCTCGGGGTAGACTCGGGAAAGGCAGAGATTCTCTAGGTCTTCTGGCCTTAGTGATCCCGCGAGGAGCCAAACCCTGGCGCGGAGACCAACGAGATAAGAAGGCCTCCGAGCTTCCTAGACAGAACCGGAAGTGGCTCCAAGGGCCCGAAGATCGGAGAGGAATTCGCTTCCGGCGCATCTTTTGTTCAGGAATCGTTGGAAGCTGCTGTTGGTGGGGAGGTCATCGGGTTAGTCGTGGAGCTTCCTCAGGTTGCCAGGAGTGGGAGCCGTGGTCCCGGGCTGTTCCTGCCCGCTGTTGGCGCTGGTATTGACCCTATCCCGTGACACACGTAATGAGACAGGCCCAGAGGGCAGCAGGAAACTTCCGGGGATACCAGCGCATCCCCGACAGGGTTTGGTGGGAACGCAGGACTGTCTCCCCGCCTCATACCGCTCGACTCTCCGTGCTTCCTTCCCGGGTTTTACCCCAGAGGTCTTCGGAAAAGCGGGGCACTGTATTCCGTGTTCTTTGTTCTAGCTTAATCCCCGTCCCGAAACCCCTCAGCCCGACCCTCATCTCATCCTCTGGCCCACCAAACTGCAGATTTGCCAAGTGGAAGGAGCGTTTTCAGTCTGTCCTACCCACAGCTCCCACAGACACCGGGGATGTTATTAGCAAGGACTCGTGGATTGCACAAAGGATCCTTAGAGCCGCTGGTCCAGCCACCATCTTCCTACCTGTTATGGGTGCGGAAACAGGACCATGGAGGGATTTGAACTGAGACCTTCTGCCTCCCATTCCAGAGACCTCGTCTCTTTCTGAGCCAGTGTCTGCGACCTTGAGTCTCCTAAAGCACAGTTTTGGTCTTGGAAATAATAAACTTGATACTATTGGCTGTAATCTTTCAGTTTCTGTGTATTGTTGGGCCTTAGGTTTGAAATCCAAATTCTTCCAGAAGCATCTCAAACATAGATTGGAATTTCTTTCCAGCCTGTGAGTATGGCAGAACTCAACTTTGCAACCTACAATCTGGGATTTGCAATTTGGGCAAGTTATATATCCACTGAGTCTTAAGTTTCTTCATGTGTGAAATGGAAAAAAACCAATCCATGCCTGCTTATCCCTCAGAGTTGGGAGGATTGAGTGAGGTAAGTTGTGAGTCTTGACATGTCTTGTTAAGCACTATTCA
The DNA here is from genome assembly GCF_951394435.1 of Stenella coeruleoalba. Lineage (NCBI taxonomy): Eukaryota > Metazoa > Chordata > Mammalia > Artiodactyla > Delphinidae > Stenella > Stenella coeruleoalba. The sequence continues at coordinate 57,843,953 of NC_137156.1, forward strand.
AAGATTAACAAAAACACCTACACAAGAAACTTTGGATTCAAGGAGGGAGATGGAAATGACTGGACATTGGAAACATGAAGGGCAAGGGGCAGGCAGACACTGGTGACTTACAAAAGGCAGTATCTGATAACAACGTAAGAGAAGTTCAGAGAGCCAAGGAAGGGATTGATTTTGAAAGGGATCAGAAGCAGCCTCAGAGGGAAGAGCACTGAGTTGAGCCTTGAAGCAGGATTTAGGGAGGTTTGGGAGGGAGAAGGAACAATATGATCAAATGTTGAGAGATACACATTTCGGGGGGGGGCGGTCGTTATTTCAGTCCAGTATTATAAGCTGTAGGGAATTTAAAAACGGTGATGAGATCTCTAGTTTAGATGTATAAAATCTATGTGCCCCCTAAGCCACCATAATGTCTCCTGATGATCCTGTTTTTCCACCACTTTAGAGGACAGGTGATATTGTACTTCCATTCCTTATTGCTAGTTGAACAATCGGGAGAAAGCCAAGAAGAAGCTGAGCCCTGATACTCCAGGGAAATTGTAAATTCTCTTCCCATATTAGGCCTCCAGGATGTCTCCATCTGCACTTGGAGGGCTTACATGACTAAGCCTAATCTTTTCTAAGAGTATCTAGCAGATTACCCTGTGCCCCAATAACACCAGTGTTCCATACACTAATGTTTCATAGAGTAAGCATGCAGAACTTGCTAAGTGAGTGGATGTTTCCTACTTCCTCAGAGAAGGTGTTCCAGAGGGCCAGGTTGGTTCTCCCAGGAGGTGGACAGGAGTATTGTTCTCTCTTTCTCTCTTTCCTAGCAGTGTCTGGAACAAGGCTGTCTCCAAGGGTTGCTCACCTGAAATACGTTGAGCCTGTTGCCTTGTCATCCTAAATCCCTGTCATTTCTGGCTTCCTTCCATTGCCCAGAAGCTGGTGGAGCCTGGAAAGAGGATAACAGTGAAGAAAAGTCTGATATCTCTCTAAGTACCATTTAGGGTAGAAAGGGCTTGTCATTGGCATCAAGTTTACGGATACGGGATGCACAGTAAAGTTCGGAGAGTAAAGCTCTAGTGGAAACTTCGCAATGTGAAAAGGTCAGTTGTGTATTGGAATTTAGCTGTGTTTGCTCTTTGCTTCTTGGACTATGATAAGTGCTACAACTCTTCTTTGGAAGATGCACTTCCCTCCCCGGAGTTTTAATGTATCTTTTCTTTTAGGACTTTTCTAGCCCTATTGCCAGAATTTTGTTTCATTTCATTAATCCTAATCTCACACATTTGTTCCAGTTTCACTCTGCTGTGATGTCCTCCAATTTCAAAACTCAGATCAAATACTAACCATTAAAATTTCCTGGTAACACTGTCTGAAAAATGAACTTTTAGCTGGCTTCCGCATTTGTCTTTTTTTTTGATATCTATTAAACTTTCTTTTTTTTCTGTACGCGGGCCTCACTGTTGTGGCCTCTCCCGTTGCGGAGCACAGGCTCTGGACGTGCAGGCTCAGTAGCCATGGCTCATGGGCCCAGCCGCTCGGCGGCATGTGGGATCTTCCCGGACCGGGGCACGAACCCGTGTCCCCTGCATCGGCAGGCTGACTCTCAACCACTGCGCCACCAGGGAAGGCCAGCACAGACTTCTTGAAGCACCTGGCCTGTGAAATGGGTTACTTGATTACTATGAAGTTTAAAGTTAGTCACATAAGAGGCAGTAGGCTGTCTGCAAGGGAAGGCTTCAGTCCAGTGTGAAAAAGTACAGACCGTGACTAAAACATATTTATATCCAAGAGACAAAGGAAGTTGTATGAAATCCATTTGCCAGACCTCGAATGGTCCATTTGGCAGTTTAAAATGTCCAGGAGCAGTATGAACAGGCTTCCCTGGGTTGTATTTTGACAAGTGGGACAAGTGAGGTAAGCACTTTTTGCAAATTTGTTAATGTTTCCCCAGCAACATTGATTCATGAAGGCTATCATTTTGTCAGTAGATCAATGGTTTAATGCATGTACAGTGGTGAGGAGTGGGAATTTTAGAGCCTCCAGTAGGACTGGATTGTTATTTGGTACAAACCAGAGCTTTCTCTTTTGAACAAACCAACAGTTGTTGAATTTCCAATCTTGTTTTTCCTTTTTTTGAGGCCAAATGTTGGCCAGTTTTTCTAAATTATCCTTTGGTGAACTAATCTCTTTGGACCATGACAGAGGTTTGGCTGCTGTTCGTCCCTTTAAGGGCAGCATTCCGCAAAAATATCAGAGGTGATTTCCCTTAGCTTCCAGAGAGTCAGGTTTAGAATTCCCCAGAATCTTAATAATAGCTAAAGCAGCAGGTAAAGTGTTACATTCAGTAATTCCTGAACATAGGACCATTTAAAATTTTATTTCTGCTGGAAGTAAGGAAGCCACGTTGCTTCCACAACATTCCAAAGTCATGAGCTACTCTGAAAGCATATCTACTATCAGTATAAATATTGGCAGTTTTGTCCTTGGCTAAAGCACAAGCCCGTGTAAGAGTGTATAATTCAGTATGTTGGGCTAAAGTAGCCATAGTTAAAGATGCTACCTCAACAACATCAAAAGGAGTTGCAATAGCATACCCAGCACAGTATTTGCCATTGTCACCTTTTGATTTTTTTTGGCTGCACTGCACAGCATGTGAGATCTTACTTCCCTGACCAGGGATCAAACCCATGCCCCCTGCAGTGGAAGTGTGGAGTCCTAAACACTGGACCATCAGGGAATTCCCCATTGTCACCTTTCAAATAAGAACCATTGGTGAACCATGAGAAGTCAATGTTAGCCAGTGGAATTTCCTGTAGATCATTACAGGAGGTGGTCCGTCAGTGTTATGCACTTGTGAGCTACTTGATTAGTGACAAGGGGAGAAGAGTAGCCGGGTTAAGGTTAACACCAGGTAAAAGAGTTATGTGAGGAGCAGTTAACAAAAGGACTTCGTAGGAGGTGAGGTGGCTGACAGAAATGTTGAGTATGATGAGAATTCTCCTTTAAGGCCTTGAAGGCTATATTGTCCAATTCTTCCCATTAAGTTGGGTTGGATCGTTACTGTTAAGTAAAACATACAGAGATTTGGCCATAAAAGAGAAATTTGGAATCCAATTTCATCAATGACCAACTAGCCCACGCAAACCTCACAGTTAGCATTTGGTTTTGGTTTGGGTAAACTTACAACACCATGAAGTCTATTTGGTTCTAGGTATAGGTCTTGTTCTGATATCAGATGCCCTAAATATTTTTAAATTAATTAATTAATTAATTAATGTATTTTTGGCCTTGTTGGGTCTTCGTTGTTGCGTGTGGGCTTTCTCTAGTTGCAGCGAGTGGAGGCTACTCTTCGTTGTGGTGCGTAGGCTTCTCATTGCAGTGGCTTCTCTTGTTGCAAAGCACGGGCTCTAGGTGCATGGGCTTCAGTAGTTGTGGCTCGCGGGCTGTAGAGCGCAGCCTCAGTAGTTGTGGTGCATGGGCTCTGTGGCATGTGGGATCTTCCTGGCCCAGGGCTTGAACCTGTGTCTCCTGCACTGGCAGGCGGATTCTTAACCACTGCTCCACCAGGGAAGTCCAAGATGCCCTAAATATTGAACCTGGGTTTCAGCAAACTGAAATTTTTCTTTGGGAACCTCATGTACTTTTTAAAAAAGCTTTAGTAAGTGTATGCTGTATTCCTGTGAGGAGGCTCGGGAAGGAAAGCAAAGAAGCAGATCATCCACATATTGCAACAAAGTAGAACCTCAAGGGAGCTTTATATCATGTAGATCAGCTTTCAGGATTTGTGAGAAATAAGGACTCTCAATATAAAACTGAGACATTATTGTTCGGGTGAATTGTTTTTCTTTCCAAGTGAAAGCAAAAGGTATTGGCTAGCTTCATCAACTAGAATACTAAATAATGCATTAATCAGTTACAGTAAACAATTTACTTCCAGTGGGAATGGATGTTAATAACTTATGAGAGTTAGGAACAACAGTGTGTTGAGGGATAAACAATGTTGTTTATTCGCTCTGAGGTCGGAGACAAACCCCCATCCTTGGCCCTTAGGTCTTCTCACTGATAAAAATGGGAGTATTACAGGTGCTAGTACAAGGGATAATGAGGTTTAACCCTTGTAATCTATTATGGGCTTTATGCCTGGAAGGGCTTTTTTATTTATAGGGTATTGACTAATTCTGGGAGGAGGTTTTGAGGGGACTATTTGAATCTTGATGCAAGGTGTGCTGTGAATTTTGCCAACATCAAGTGGAGGTTTTGCCCAAAAGGAAAGTGGTAGCTGATTCAATAGGAACTAATGATCAGCATTTCCAGAATCAGCTTTAGTACAGTCAGAGACAGAAAAAATTAAAATGTCAAAGAGTTATTCAATTCATGTGTTGGTTACTTTAATGGCTACTGTCAATTTCTAGAATTATTTCAATTTGGGGGGAGAAATTCCATCATAATACTTCTCTAATAATAAATAAATGGATGGGCTGGAGGAACTAAGGAGAAATGGTGTATATCTCTCAAAGAGCCTAAACAAAAGGGAATAGGGGAACCTCTTAGAGATCCCTACTATTTGAACTGTTTTAGTACTCCAAGCTGGGGGCTGTTCCATAGTGGTGGGGTTGAGCACCAAGTGTGGGGCTCTGGTGTCAATTAGGACTGGAAGAGATTCATCCCCAATCTGGAGAAATGTTTCTCCAACCAATTAAGAGGGAGGATTAGAAAGAGCCCCCTGTAGTTCCTCGGAATCCCATCTTTGAAAATAGGGAAGATGTTGGAAAGGCTGGTTGGAGGGCTGAAGGTGCCTAAAGTGCTTAAATTTGTAACAATCTCTTTTCCAATGTCCTGGCTATTTGCAATAATAGAAGAAACTAGGAGGGTTTTGGTTTCATTTCTGAGCCTTCATTTGTTGAAGATTAAGAATTTTGGCAGTCTTCCTTGGAGGTGACTCATCTAGAGTACTGAGAGAGCTGGCTTGCCAGATTAACTAAATCTGGAGTGGACATAGTTTCCCATTCCATCCTGGTCCTTTTTACTAGAAGGGAACAGTCTCAGTTCAGCCCATTAACAGACACAGTTAAAAGTTACTTGGATGGAATCAATATCTGAAGGAAGACCAGAATTTCCTTTAAAAACAGTCTGAAGTTGATTGTAATAATCATGAACAGGTTTGACAGATTTGTGTGTAAACCTGAATTTTGTTCCAATTAACAGGCCTTGGAAAGGCCCCAGGAATTGCTTGATGAAGTTGCCTAGCGATTGCCGGAGCCTGATCATGTAAGTTAGGTGGCTGGTCTACCAGTTGTAATTCTAGAGACCTTTCAGGACTTTCCTGATTGGGGGTTTTCATCCAAAGCTGGGTCTGGCCTTCACCAACAAGCATATGCACTAGATGATATAAGTCAGAGAATCCAGGCTGACAAGTTAGAATGGCTATATGAAATTCCTCATCAAATCTGTGAGGAACTTCAATTACTTTGGGAAAATCTTTGACTATGGCTCGCAGTTCAGCTTTACTCCAGAGATTATAAGAAATTAAGGGTTTGGCTTCTGGAACCTTAGAAGGCTTAATTTTAAAGGGACAGCTTCTGACAAGTTCAGAGGAAAAGGGGGCCGAAAGAGTTTCAGAGAAAAGGGGAAGTATGGTGGGAGAATTACTAAGGGGGAACTGAGGGTATAGAGGAGGCATAGGCAGCATAGATTGCAGAGAGACAAGATGGTGCCCGAGGCAGAGCCTGAGGCAAAGGGGCCAAGGGAGAAGAGCCTGAGGCTTTGGGAACTATTTCATCTTTCTTTAATCATTTGTTTGCCTCAGTTGATCTCAGAATCTTACTTTGCAGAGAGGCAATTTAGACTCTTTATAATGTTGGAAAGCCTTAAAATATCAATTGAAATAAGCATTCCACTCAGTTCTGGAAATTTTTGAGCTCTTGTAGTCCATTTCAGTTTTAAGGAAATTAAGTTTGGGGATTTCAGAAGTTCCCCATAATGGCCATTGATATCACAAGTTGCCTTAAGTCAGGTCAGTCCACTTAGTTAAAAATGCACATGAGGGGACTTCCCTGGTGGCGCAGTGGTTAAGAATCAGTCTGCCAATGCAGGCGACACGGGTTCGACCCCTGGTCCAGGAAGATCCCACATGCCGCAGAACAACTAAGCCTGTGCCACACAACTACTGAGCCTGCGCTCTAGAGCCCGCGAGCCACAACTACTGAGCCCGTGCACCACAACTACTGAAGCCTGCAGGCCTAGACCCCGTGCCCCGCAACAAGAGAAGCCACTGCAGTGAGAAGCTCGTGCACAACAGTGAAGAGTAGCCCCCGCTCTCCGCAACTAGAGAAAGCCTGCGCAGCAACGAAAGACCCAACACAGCCAAAAGGTAAATAAATAAATAAATTTATTTTAAAAATATCCCACAGCATTGTAAATAACTATATTTCAAGAAAAATTATTTTTAAAAAATGCACATGAGGAAGCCATAATACGTAAAAACATAAAATTGGCCCGAGTCCCTGTAGGCACCCTCCAAATATTTAGATAACTGGGATCCCATTTCTCAGAGGTTTTTCTCTAGAGTAAAGAACAATTTTCAAACAGCTCCAAGAGCTTACAGCACAAACAGCTCAATATGAATAGCTTGCAAGCCTGAATACCAGCCAGTCCTAAGGAGATAGCTTGGTCTCGGAGAAGCCAGGTGGAAAGGCTTTTTCAGCCAGTTTCCAGAGAATGGCCCTTTCCAAAGGAATAGGCCAAAGGAATAGGCCAAAGACTGAAAAACCAGCACAGTTTCAGAGAAGCAGCCCCTGTTTCTGAAGGAATCAGCCAAAGGCCTTTTCAGCCAGCTTTGGTTGACAGTCTGACTTGAAAATCAGACCAAAGTGCCAAACACATACAAAACAAGACTTCAACCAGAAAGATGAAACCTTTAAGTAGATCCCAAATAAACCCTGTGGAGCTTCAAACGCAAAGATGGCATGAGCTCAGATCCAGGAGAAAGACGTGCCTTCAAACTCCAGGGTCAGCAAGAAAGCAATGAGCTAGAAAGCTCAGTAGGCTAAATTGTGGTTACCACACCTGTTTGCTCACCAGCGCGGAAGCCATGGGAGGATCTTCAATGGTCCCTGTGTGGGCTACCAAAATTTTGACCTGAAACAAATAGACTGCCAGATATTTCTCCAGCAAAGGTGGGTTTATTCAGGATCAGCAGAGATTTTCAACTTGAGGTCTGTAACCATGGCAAACCACATGCAAGTTCCTGAACGACAAGGGAAGGAGAACACTTTCATAAAGGAAAAGGAAGTAGGGCGGGTATGGTAAACAAAGAGCCCATGACTTTTCATTGGCTGAGTACTTGCCAGGATATAAGAGGAGTATTTCTTCTTCCTCTTGGGCTTTGCTATGGTCACAGGGCGTGAGAGTTCCCTATTCTGGTCTCCCAGCTCTATTTAACTGAGTTTTCTGTTTATTAATTTTTAAAAAGAGATTTGGCTTTTGCTCCTTTAAGTGTGGCCCTCGGAATAGCAGTGCCCCCATTATCTGGGAGCTTGTTAGAAATGCAGAATCTCAGGCCCCAGCCTAGTCCCATGGAATCAGTCTTCTTTTTAGCGAGGTCCCAGGTGATTTGTATGTACCTTCAAGTCTGAAAAGCGCTGGTCTGGGTGGAGCCTTCTGTTTACAATTCCTGCTTCATCTCTAGGAGCCCCAACAGTCCCAAGGAGGAGAGGTTGGGAAGCAGAGGGTACATATGAGGTTAAGGTCTTCTGATCAATGGCACCTGTGGACTCTAAAACCTAGGGACAGAGGGCAGGAGGCTGAAACCATTGGCCACACTTGGGGTCAAACACAACTTAGATGGAGCAGATTTTTATACAGCCCCACCCTCCAATTCGACAAACAGAGGAGGTTCGTATCACTTTTTGTTAAGAAATCCATGTGGAACTTTTCCCCAGGAAGCAAAACAAATTTAGGGCAGTGCTTCTCCACTCTAATGCACAGAAGGACCTTTTAAGAGCTTTGTAGAAATCCAATGCCTGGGCCCTGCCCATGGGATTCTGGTTGAATTGGTTTGAGGTGGGGTGGAGGGCTGAATTTAAAAAAATTCTCCTGATATTCTAATGTGCAGCTAAAGATGAACTGCCAACTTAGAGGCTTTCCATTAAGATAGTGGGTTTCCAAATGTGGTGCCCCAAACCGCTGCATGAACATCACCCAGGAACTTGCTACAAAGGCAAATTCTCAGGTCCCACTCTAGACCTAATCAGTCATAAACACTGGAGTAGGGCCCAGCAAACAGGGCCTCCAGGTGAGGCAGATATGTTTCAGAACCACATCATAAAGGCAAAAGAAACAGCACAGGATGCAAGCTGAAAGTCCCTTTTGTGGATCTTTCTAATAAACTACAAGTTCCAAAAAGAACTTAAAGGGCTTAATCCATATTCCTATTTATTTAATGTCATGGCCAGCAAGCTTCATAGGGGATTGAGTCTGCCTTGGAAAGCTGTCATAGTGCCTGTTCTTTTTTGTTTTTTGCGGTACGCAGGCCTCTCAGTGCTGTGGCCTCTCCCGTTGCGGAGCACAGGCTCCGGACGTGCAGGCTCAGCGGCCATGGCTCACGGGCCCAGCCGCTGCGCGGCATGTGGGATCTTCCCGGACCGGGGCACGAACCCGTGTCCCCTGCATCGGCAGGCAGACTCTCAACCACTGCGCCACAAGGGAAGCCCAGTGCCTGTTCTTGAAGGGGTTCCGAACAAGTCCCCGAAAAGATGCCACTTTGGCATGAGGATTATTTTGCTTAGAGTTCAGTTAAGACCCAGCAGACTCAGGAAAAGCTCTTTACCTCCCGCTTAACTGCCTAAAAGAAGCAAGCAGTTCCTCCATTTGTGGCGATGTTACCGAGCAAAGGGCTTGCTTTCTAATGGGCTTGGAAGCCAGTACTATAGCACCAGCTTTTAGGCTCTCAATCTGCCTTCCCCATCCAGTGCTGGGGGTAAAATTTTAAGAGGTAGGGGAATTTCAAACTTGGGAGCTTGTTGGCTAGTCCTGAATTAGTCCAGATAAGCTACTTGTGCTGCTGGAAGCCAGATGTTTTCTTTTTAATTAAAGGACTTCTCGCTTCCTAAACGGCTTCAGTGTCAAGACTGAAGATTCTTGGTTCCAGGGTCATCGTGGAGGCCTGGGTCCCTGCCTTACGCACGTGTGGTGCTGTCTCTGTAAAATAACTCAAGGTTTGATTAATCAACCACCTATTTAAAGAGGCAAAACCAGTTTAAGCTGGTGCTGTTTCACTTTGATTACAGGATTAAGAAAGGAATGTTTTCTCCTAAGGAGTTATCTTGCTGGCGTCAGGAGAAAACTCTTTTCGGTCAAGCAGTCATCCCTGAATCTTCTAAGGAGGTCTGGTTAATGTATAATGTAGATGCACAGTGCACACTTAAAGGGGTTTTCCAGAAGGCAGAAAAAGAAAACCAGCACTGAGTCAAGCAGTGACTGTTAAAGTATAATTTTAAAGTAAAAGATAAATTTGCACAGCAACGAAGACCCAATGCCGCCAAAAAAAAAAAAAATTTAATTAAAATAAAGAAATTAAAATAAATAAAATAAAGCATAAGAACTACCTAAAAGAAAAAAGATACATTTGTATTATTCTAATCTTGCCCTAAACATATCTTTAATATGAAAAAGGTAGCTTTCAGTATGAAAATTTAAGGCATTTTTATGACTAAATCAAGCTTTTCTAACTTCTCTGCTCTTATGCCCAAGCAAGATCCTCTGTAAAGATCTGACTCAGGAACAGCTCCTGGACTTGGATTAGCCTCGGAGAAGCCATGATTGATTTCAGTTCGGGCAATGTGGAATTTTGCCTGAGCCCTGTGATCCTGGTAAACAGTGAAGGTTAAGAAATCCCCTCACACGTTTGTGTTCCAGAAAACAGCTTACTGCACAGAACCACCCTCCCATATACGACTCAGTTAAGACCCACAGACACCCTCCATGGTACTTAAGACGGAGCGAGATACAGACTGGCCCAATTCCCATTCTTTGTCTCATTAGCTGAGCTGCTTGTCCCCACTGATCAATCAGAACAAAATGCTTGCTAGCCAGACTTCAGTCAGGCTTCTCTTTCCTCCAGGCCCCTGACCTCTGCTGTTCCCCAAGACTGAGCAAGCACAGAAAAGTGGGACATGCCCCCTTATCAGCTTCTCCCGGGAATCGGGAGTAGGACCCCAGGGAGATACTTTTCTGTCAGACCCCACTAGTCATTTCACCTTGCTCGTCCAGCTTTCCCCCCAAAGATTCTGCTTATCTTTGCTTCCTCTTTACCCTATAAAAGAAAAACCATCTTCTGTTTGATTGGAGACACTTGCAGACCCCAGGGTCACGATCTCCGTCTTGCAATAGTCCCCCTTTCCCTCTTGCATTAATTCTTTTGAATACAAGTCTCTATTTACTAAGTCTGGACTGGTTTTTCTCTGCCAGTTTCCTACCATGCTGGCCGTCTTTCAGTTTGTAAACACACCAAGCTCATGACTACCTTGGGGCCTTTGCATGCTGCTCTCTCATCTGGTACATCCCTTCCCACCTTCTCTGACTGGCTTCACAGCCCTCCTGCCTGTCCTGACCCTGGCCCTGCTCACTGTATACCAGAGCCTAGGGTCATAGCCCTATTCTGCACATTTGATATAAGTGGAATCATATAATATGTGGTCTTTTGTGACTGGCTTCTCTCACTTAGTATATATTTTCAAGGTTCATCCATGTTGGAGCATCTATCAGTACTTCATTTTATTGCCAAATACTGTTGCATTGTATGGATATACCACATTTTGTTTAATCATTCCCAGTTGATTCCCAATTTGGGTTGTTTCCACTTTGGGGCTATCACATGAATGCTGCCACAAACATCCATGTACAATTTCTGTGTGGACATGTTTCCATTTTTCTTTGGTATTCTATTAGGAGAACCACCAGTTTTCTCCTCCTAAGTAGGGAAAAACCCATTTCTTCCCTAATGTGTCTTTCTTTCTTGTGTGTCTCCTTTACTACTCACACAAAACACTTAACTTCTGATACTTTTGGTCACCAAATGCATGAGGTTTCTCCCCACACCAAGCAATTCTCTGAAACACCAGTTGGGTGTCCTACAACTTAATTCTGACACTATGTACCCAGAGATAGTGTCAGATCCCACAGATTAAGGGCTCAGTCCCACAAGACTGCCCCGCCACACTTCAGATGCCGATCACAAGTAGTAGGTCCCCAGGTTACCCACAACTTCTGTCTGTATTGTCTACAAATCAGAGGTTCCCATGACCCCCTCCTTGGTTGGATTAATTTGCTAGAGTCACTCACAGAACTCAGGAAACACTTACTTATATTTATTTACCAGTTTATTAAAGGATATGATAAAGGATACAGATGAACAGTCAGATGAAGAGATAACATAGGGTGAGGCCTGGGAGGGTCCAGAGGGCAGGAGCTTCTGTTCCTGTGGATTTGTGGTGCATCACCCTCCCAGTGTGTGGATGTATTCACCAACTTGGAAACTCTCTGAACTCCATACTCTTGGGATTTTATAGAGGCTTCCTCACGTAGGTATGATCAATTATTAACTCCATTTCCAGCCCCTCTCCCCTCTCTGGAGGATGGGGGGCAGGGCTGAAAATTCTAAGCTGCTAATCATGGCTTTTACTTTCCAGCGACCAGCCCTCCTCCAGGAGCCCATTTGGAGTCACCTCATTAAAACTGAAGATGCTCCTAGTGCTCTTCTTATTACTTAGGAAATTACAAGGGTTTTAGGAACCCTGTGTCAGGGATCAGGGACAGAGAACAATATATATATTTTCCTATAGTAACACTATGTTTAACATTTTAAGGAATTGCCAAACTGTTTTCTGAAGTGGCTGCAACATTTACATTCCTACCAGCAGTGTATGAGTGTTCCAATATCTCCACATTTTTGACAACATTTGTTATTATCTAACAGTCACCCTAGTGGGTGTGAAGTGGTATCTAATTATGGTTTTCATTTGCATTTCCCCAATTAATGGTAAAGAGCATCCTTTTTATGTGCTTATTGGCCATTTGTATATATGTATCTTCTTTGGAGAAATGTCTATTCAGATCCTTTGTCCATTTTTTCAACTGGATTATTTACCTTTTTATTGTTGAGTTTTAAGAGTTCTATGTATATTCTGGGTATAAATCCTTTATCAGAAATACATTTTGCAAATATTTTCTTGGGATTTTCCCTCATTCTTGAGTGATAGCTTAGCTGGGTATTGAATTATAGGTTGTAGCCATCTTCCAATGCAGGAATCAGAAAACTTTCTCTGTAGGGCTTTTCTGGTGGCGCAGTGGTTGAGAGTACGCCTGCCGATGCAGGAGACACGGGTTTGTGCCCCGGTCTGGGAAGATCCCACATGCCACCAAGCGGCTGGGCCCGTGAGCCATGGCCGCTGAGCCTGTGAGTCCACAGCCTGTGCTCCGCAACGGGAGAGGCCACAGCACTGAGAGGCCCGCGTGCCGCAAAAAAAACAAAAAAAAAAAAAACCCTTCTCTGTAAAGGGCCAGATAGTAAATATTTTCAGCTTTGAGGGTCATATAGTCTCAGTCATAACCACTCAACTCTGCCACTGTAGCAGGAACACAGCCACAAATAATACATAAATCAATGGGCATGACTGTATTTCAATAACACTTTACTTATAAAAACAGGCAGCAAGCTTGATTTGGCCCATGTGCTGTCATGCAGCCACTCTGCCAAATTTGGCATGTATGTTGAGATTAGTGATACCACACATTCATCAAAGGTTTATTACTCACATAATGAGGAATTCTGGGAGAGTAGGGTGACTCCTACACAGATCCAAAATGGCTTGAGGGACTTCCCTGGTGGAGCAGTGGTTAAGAATCCGCCTACCAATGCAGGGGACACGGGTTTGGTCCCTGGTCTGGGAATGTGCCACGGAGCAACTAAGCCCATGTGCCACAACTACTGATCCTGCGCTCTAGAGCCTGCGTGCTGCACCAACTGAGCCTGTGTGCCACAACTACTGAAGCCCACGTGCCTAGAGCCCAGCCCATGCTCTGCAACAAGAGAAGCCACTGCAATGAGAAGCCTGTGCACGGCAACGAAGAGTAGCTCCCACTGCAAAAGCCTGCAAGCAGCAACAAAGACCCAACACAGCCAAACAAAAAAACAAAACAAACAAACAAAAAGGCTTGAGAGAGCAGGGAAAGGAAATTGGTCTGAAGTTTTTATGGTGGTTCAGGATTGGGGCCAAGGTAGGGTTCTCACAGAGGGGCAGAACCTGAATGGTTTGAATTTCCTACTGGTGTAAACAGAGGAAACACCTGGGATTTCTTACCAGCTTGCTCAGATGTAGGAGAGAAGTGGAAGAGGAGAGTTAGGCTTAAAAGATGTCACTTGTCAAACGTAAAAAAAGATGAAGCAGACTCTATTACAGGCTGTAGTTGGCTGACCCCGTATTCAAGGTTTTTGAAGATACCACATTATCTTCTGACTTCTATTGTCTTGTTGAGAAATCTCTTGTCAGTTTAATTGTAGTTTCTTTGTAGGAAGTCCTTTTTATCTTTGGTTGATTATAAGATCTCTTTAAAGCCTTTGATGCCCTGCAATTTCATTACAATGTGTGTAGGTGTATTTATTTATCCCATTTGGGATATGTTAAGTCTAGCGATTTCTGAATCTAAAGATTCAGCCCTTTAAACAATTTTGGAAAATTATCGGCTATTCTGTCGTTGAACATACCCAGACATTTTTTATTCTTTTCTGAATTCCTAATTGATGTAGATGAGACCTAATTCCTTCTCTTAAGTCTCTTAATATCTCTTTCACATTTTCAATCTCTTTCATATTTTCAAATCTCTACATTTCTGTGCAGGAGGGCTTGTTTTCAGGTTGTCTAATAGGCAAAATTACTTGAAACAGAAATCCTGTCCCAGCACTGTTGACTGATCTCGGAATGAACGTGCAGCCTCAACCTGGATGTTCGTGAGTTTTTTGTTTTTAAGATTTATTTTTTATTTATTTTATTTATTTTTCACTGCATCGGGTCTTAGGTGTGGCATGTGGGATCTTTCATTGCGGTGCACTGGCTTCTCTCTAGTTGTGGTATGTGGGTTTTCTCTTCTCTAGTTGAGGCACGAGAGCTCAGTAGTTGTGGCATGGGGGCTTAGTTGCCCCGCAGCATGTGGGATTTTAGTTCCCTGACCAGAGATCGAACCCCCGTCCCCTGCATTGTAAGGTGGATTCTTTACCACTGGACCACCGGGTAAGTCCTCTAAGTTTTTAAATTGCAACTGAGAACAGAGCTATTTGGTATGTTCTGACAGACTTTCTGGTCTTTTTCCAGTGGCTGTTAAGACCCAGCTGCACCTCTGTTGTTCAAGTGTTTATCTAAGTTCTTTTCAGTAATGGTCCCTTTTGCTCAAACTATTTTGATCTGTGTCTCTTATGTGTGACGAAGAAAGTCCTAACTAGTGCAGCGGACTATCTCAAAATTTCCAAGTACCATTTCAGAGAGGGAGTCAGGAACTGCAGACCAAGGACAATGTGAGAAATCTGAGAGTTCTTAAAAACATTGTGTGTTCATTATCTATTGCTACATAACAAATTACCCCCAAACTTATTATTAAACAACAACTTTATTATCTCACAGTTTCTGCATTCAGGAGCAGCTTAGCTGGGTTGTTCTGGTTTAGGGTCTCTCCTGAGACTGAAGTCATGATATTGGTTAGGGTTGAAGTCACAGACCTTCCATAATGCTGCACAAATTTTCTCAAGTTATGGAAGCTAGCTTACCTCAATGTGAGTCATCTCAGAAAGACAGAGAGCAGAGAGGTAGCCTCAAGGCCTTTCTACAACCTAGTCTTAGAAGTGACACACCATCACTTCTGCCTTATTCTATTTGTTAGAAGCAAGTCACTAAATCCAGCCCACACTCAAGGGGAGGGGAATTACGCTCCATCTCTTGAAGGTAGGAGTAGCAAAAAAATTGTGGACATATTTGAGAAACACTACACTTTGTCATTCCTCCATGGGTTATAAAGGTGACACTACCTCCACAGCTCCAACTAGACCGTTATTCCATCTGAATTTACAGCCTCTCTTCTTTTGAAGTTCTTGGTGTCAGATTTAGCACCCACTATACCTCATGTCAGGAATTAAAACCCATGTTTTGCCATTCATGAAACCTGCATCTTAGCCATGGCTAAGCGTGGGAGGCTCGAGGGAATGTAACAGTTATTCCAGACCCCCAAAACCCTCAGATGGGTTACCCCAGACCTCATCACTGACCTACATCCCTCACAGGGTGGCAGTAGATAGTACTGACACACTTCACGCAAGTTCTCTGTCCACGTCAGTCCTGGCCTACCTGTTCATCAAGGTTGTACCCTGCTCCTAGGACTCCCTAACCACTTAATTTCTGAATACGGTCTCCAGTCTGTCTCCTGATTTTGGAAGGAACAGTTGAGTCATTCTGACTCTATATTTACCCATTCCCTGCTCAGTTTCTACTGACTGAGGACCACACATGAGGTGTCAACTGTGTGCTCAAGAACATCTTCCTCATAACTCTCCTGATTCTCTCATCTTGCCACCTACAAGACGGCATCCAACTTCTACTCCATCATCCCCAACAGAACAATTATGGCCTCTACATCTCCCTGCTCCGTACACCCCTAACCCCTCTGACACCCCGGCAGTTGGGTCACACAAGGGAATCTATAACTTCTGCTGGTCTGGAAAGTAAGGTAACCAGAGCCAGGCCATGAGCATGGAACACATCCGTCTCTCCTTCTAGCAGGCACTCCCACATCTTCCACCCATGCAGTGAATAATTATCCAGGCTTGTGGAGAATGGATGAGGTCCTTAACCCCATGGCCCTATGATACCAGCTCTCCCTACCTTCCTTTTCTTTTTCTTTTCTTTTTTTTTAATATTTATTTATTTGGCTGCACCGGGTCTTAGTTGTGGCACGCAAACTCTTAATTGTGGCATGTGGGATCTAGTTCCCTGACCAGGGATCAAACACGGGCCCCCTGCATTGGGAGCGCAGAGTCTTAGACACTGGACCACCAGGGAAGTCCTCTCTCCCAACGTTCTTAATCTACTCCATCTTTCATTGCTCTACAATCGTGCTAACCCTGATCATCCATATGATCCAGCAACTAAGGAGTTAATTAGGAGATGCTCTTCTGCGGAAGGAAAATAAAAATAGAGTCTGTATTGCCGAGAGAGCTCGCTAACAAGCTATTGAGGAAGCGTGACTTATGCACATCTTAGCCTGTGGAACCTGACCTTTTGACCTAATGAAGTCACCCAGAACATCTGCCAGAAACAATATATCTGCATATTGACACCCTTAAAAAACTTGTGATTCCTGAGGACAAATCTTTTCCGATCGTGTCAGTGCCAACCACAATTCTTGCCAGGCAACTTTTTTTTGTTTCTTTTTTTGCGGTACGCGGGCCTCTCACTGTTGCGGCCTCTCCCGTTGCGGAGCACAGGCTCCGGACGCGCAGGCTCAGCGGCCATGGCTCACGGGCCCAGCCGCTCCACGGCATGTGGGATCTTCCTGGACCGGGGCACGAACCTGTGTCCCCTGCATCGGCAGGCGGACTCTCAACCACTGCGCCACTAGGGAAACCCCGCCAGGCAACTTTTAAGAGCCTCGTGCCTTTGTTTTTGTTTTTTTTTAATAATTAAAAAAACCCCACATTTATTTATTTATGGCTGCATTGGGTCTTCGTTGCTGCATGCGGTCTTTCTCTAGTTGTGGCGAGCGGGGGCTACTCTTTGTTGCAGTGCACAGGCTTCTCATTGTGGTGGCTTCTCTTGCTGCAGAGCTCGGGCTCTAGGCACCCGGGCTTCAATAGCTGTGGCACACGGGCTCAGTAGTTGTGGCTCACAGGCTGTAGAGTGCAGGCTCAGTAGTTGTGGTGCACGGGCTTCGTTGCTCCGTGGCATGTGGGATCTTCCTGGATCAGGGCTCGAACCCATGTCCCCTGTATTGGCAGGCGGACTCTTAACCACTGTGTCACCAGGGAAGTCCCAGCCTCATGGCTTTTTGTCTTTATAAGCCCCTGTTTCTCTTCCCCATCAGGGAATACTCTTTCAAGAGTTACCTGAATCTGTCTCCCAAACTACAGTTATTGCAATTGCAATAAGATCCCAAATAAACTTTTTTGTTTTTTATCCTCCTACATTATTTTTTTGGTTGACTCATTCTACCTGTGAGGAGGAGCTCCAGGTAGGGAGGGATATTAGACCCCTTCAAAGACTCCAGTCCACAGACAGAACTGAAAGTGCTACTTAGGTCTCTTTCTCACTTAGGGGTGATATTTAAATTATTAACAATTTACTAGCCTAAATGGATCAAAGCAGATCTGAAGGGTCCTTGATGGGATAGGCATTAACTCTTCAATTGTTGTCTCACATGAGTGATCCGTGAGGGGTTGGTTGGCGGGGAGCTCCTGTGGGGTTCAGCGTGTGTTTAAATAGTTCAGCCGCTATTTACCAACTGGAACATGGGAACTTTCAAAAATGGTAAGAAAAAAATGGTTGGAACCAGAATAGCTATAACCATATGTACAAACTAAAATTTGTACTGCTTTGTACCTGCTTCTCCAGCTGATAATGCCACAGTCTTTTCCAGTTATAGCCTAGGAACCAGCCTGCTCTGACCTTCTGATGTGAGTTTTGACCTTCATCCTTGCCTGTTGTTCTTGATATACTCTTGGCCTCAATATTTTGAATCATCCCTGCTTCTCTGGGTGGTGCCCATTCTTGGACAGGGACTTTAGTTTTCATTGGAAACTTGTCCTTGAGCCTAACTAGCCCTCCTCACTACCCTACCCACAAACCCCTTTCTGTAGCTTCTGGGATCCCAGGTCAGAGCCATGCCATCCCCTGCTCTTCCTCTAGATGGAGATGGAACAGGATATGATGGAAAGCTGTAGTGAAAAGGCGGAAGGATTTGTCCTGGGTGGCTATCCCACTAACCCTACTTCCTAGGGCAACCCAAACCAATCTGTGGCAGGCAGTGTGCTAGGAGCTACAGGAATTGTGAGGTGATTAAGAAAATATACAGGCAAGGGCTTCCCTGGTGGCGCAGTGGTTGAGAGTCCGCCTGCCAATGCAGGGGACGCGGGTTCCGGGAAGATCCCACATGCCGCGGAGCGGCTGGGCCCGTGAGCCATGGCCGCTGAGCCTGCGCGTCCGGAGCCTGTGCTCTGCAACGGGAGAGGCCACAACAGTGAGAGGCCCGCGTACCGCAAAAAAACAAACAAAAAAACACAAATAACCCTGTTACTTTATTTCGTTTTTTTGGCCACACTTTTCGGCTTGCAGTATCTTAGTTCCGCGAACAAGGATTGAACCCACGCCCTCAGCAGTGAAATTGCAGAGTCCTAACCAGTGGACCAGCAGGGAATTCCCTACATTTTTTAACTTAGCATTTGTAAATATTTGATGTGAAGTTATTAGTGAAGTGGCTTATCAATTTTCCACACTGGACCACTGGCTCTTTTCATAGTAGGTACTTTAGTGCCTTATGTCTTCAAAGACAGGGACCAGATTTGTGGCTAGAAAAAGGGTGAAAATCCCAGCAGGACATTTTACTTTCTGTCACTTGGCCACAGCTGATTCTCAGGCTTACATTCTGATCTATTTTCTCTGGCCACAGTCCTGACCAAATTCCCACTCCCCATACCCAAACTTCAAATAGGAGGGAAAAAATTAAGTGGAAGCTTTTCCCCTTCTTTTTAGAGGCAAAAAGCTGATGCATTTTAAATTTGAAAACACACAAATGAACAAAACCCTTCAGCCTGTGGCTTTTGCACACTGCAGGGAATCAGGGTAAAAGGAGGGATCCTGCACTCCTGGGTTGTCAACTTTGGCTACATGTTGGGATCACCTGGGGAGTTAAAGAAGTAGGAACGCTTGGGCCCCACCCACAAAGCTTTGCGCTTAGCTGATGTGCAATATAAACGCTTTAAGAGCTCCCCAGGGGATTATACTGTGCAGCAGAATTAAGAGCCAGTGATTTACATTCACAGTTCTTTGCTACTCAAAGCCTGGTACAGGAACACAACACGCTCACACCTGTGAGTTTGTCAGACATAGTCTTTGCCCCCTCCCTCGCCTCCCAAATTAGAATCTGCAGTTTAACCAGCTAAGCCTGTTTAACCTCAAGTGATTTGCATTCCTATGCACATTAAAGTTGGAGAAGCTCTGCCCAGGGCTCCTGCCAAGCAAACTGGCCCAATGTGGAAGGAGGTAAAGCACTCAGGAAACAGAGCTCCAAGAATAGGCCCCCAACCGGAGGACGGAAGAGATCGCCTTGTTACAGGCTCTGTGTTGTGGCTCTTGGGGAAATCAGGCAGTGGCCGAGGTGGGCTGAGCCTCAGGGCGCTGGGCAGGACTTCAAAACAGAGCTGCTCTCTGAGCAGAGCAAACAGAGCAAAGAGACTGCTTCTGCAGCGGTGCAAACGCTGGAGGGGCCGATCTGCTGGATCTGTTTGACCACACAAGTCTGGGTGCTGTCCATGTTAGCTGCTGTCCTGTGACATAAGCACACCCCAAACACAGAATCTGCTTGAGCTCCTCTGTGGTGGGAACACTGTGCTCTCAAACAGACTGTGAAACAAAAAATGTTGCTCACCATCCAGTTTCATAAGGATTAAGTCATTTGCTAATGCAGCTGCTGACCGACAGTGCACCCTAGGAGGAATTCAGGATGAAAACCAGGATGAGGCACTCTGTGCTTTGGAAAAACAGGTCCCTTAGACAGATGTGTATCTCAGGAAAAATTTTAATGAGTCTGGATTCTTGCATTTTCCCAAACATAGAAAAAGCACTAAAATAATTAACTGAGATATCTGTTCCTTGTGACCTTTCACTGAGATGTATGCTTGACAGCATGTATTCCCTAGACAAAATCATATGTGTACTGGCTTCTCCTCTATCTCTGTGGAGCAGCTCTCTCACAGAGAGCTCTCTTCTGGGCTATAGTCCTCAGTAAAACCCAATCTACCAGCTCTTATGTTGTGTGTTTTTCTTTCAGTTGACGAGACAAAACTCAAAACTCTTTCCTGTGTGTGGTTGCAGATGTTCAATCCCTTACCCACTCACCCACTCCTTGGAGACAAGTTACTAAGAACATTATTTCAGAAGGAAAATTGTATAGACGAGCAGTTCCCACTTTCCTTTTTAGGTGTGTTGGATATTTTCCAGTTCTCCCCCATATTCACTCTCAATCCTTCTCAATGCTGTCCTGAGACCTGAGAAGCTGACCTTCTTCCACCAGCTTCCAGTTGAGTCATGTTGACTTAAAGAAAAACACACAACATAAGAGTTGTGAGTTTACGTTTTGTTCAGGGTCTTGCTGAGGGCTAGAGACCAGGAGACAGCCTCTCAGTAGCTCTGATGAACTTCTCTGAAGAGGTGGGGGGGAACCAGTTCATATATGGTTTTTTCCTTTTCTTTTGGCTAGGAAATACATGTAGGCAAGCATACATCACAGTAAAAGACTACTGCTAATCACAAAGAACAGATATCTCAAGTTAATAATTTCATTGCTTTTCTATGTAGGGGAAGATGCAAGAATCTGGGGTCATTGAAATTCTTCCTGAGATATACATTTAACTATCTAGGGGCCTGTTTATCCAAAGCACAGAGTGCCTTATCCTTTTTTCATCCTGAATTCCTCTCAGGGTGCAGAGTGCAGTGGGTTGCAACTTAACCCTTATATAATTGGGTGATGAGAGATACTCTTTGTTCACAGTTGGGCCAGTGGCAGGTCCTGGCAGGAGATCAAAGGGAGAGTCAAGAAACTTATTACCCCAGCTCACTGTGCACTGGACCATGGGGTTGGGCGTGTCGCTGAACTGAAGGCCACAGCTTCTGTCAGGTAGCCTGCTCCTAGGGGTGGTAATAGTTTCCAAATATCGCTAGCCCTGGGGTTTTGTACCACCCCATGTTGTATTTTCTTAACAATTATACTTTTGTGTGTGTGTGGTGGGGAGGCGCACCACGAGGCATATGGGATCTTAGTTCCACGACCAGGGATCAAACATGTGTCCCCTGCAGTGAAAGTGCAGAGCCTTAACCACTGGACTGCCAGGGAAGTCCGCAATTACACTTTTTATATGTTGCCGCTTGAACCCTCCTCATTTATGCTGTGCCGTTGGTTTCTCTTCCATCGCATCAATAGCTCTCTGGTGCCAGGATCCATTCTCTCTTTCCATCCTTGGTGGCTGGGGCATTGACAAAGAACCTGGGGTGGTTCAGATGACTGGAACCGAGCCTCAGCGCACGGATGAGCATCCCTCCTACTGAAACATCAGTTGGTAACATGCTGAGGCCTGGCACTAGGATGCATGTACCACAGGGCAACCAGGACAGCTACCTGGCCCCTTGACACAGCAGCTTGCACGTGTCCTCCAATGGCAGCAGGTGGTCTTTACGGCATTGGCTCCACACCCTCCAGGTTCTCTGATGTTATCGACAGAAGACATTTGCTCCTACACGGACTAGGCAGTCTCCTGATGTGACTTCAGCCCTTCTTCAAGCAGCCTCTCTATCCCCAAACCTACTCCTCCAGGATTCCACATATTGGCAAATAGTACCATTGTTCACCCACTAGGTGAGCCTTGTTAGAAATCACCCATAAGATAAAAGAGCTGGAAGCTGTGGGAAGGTAAGAGTTTTGTATGCCTGTGGGCTGGGAATAAGCAAGTACCCCTGGTTGTGGTTATGGGGGAAGAGACTGTCCTGGAACAGAGCCTCCCTGAGCATCTGGTTCCCCTTGTTGAAAGGGGACCCAGGGAGTAATGAGTGGTCCCCTTAACAGCTCCTTCTGGCCAGCATGGTCACTATTTTGACTCCTGGCTTTGTCACCGGAAAGAGACCCACACCGGCACAGAGGCTAACCTACTTCCTCTTTTTGTTCCCACGCCACAATCTGCTAATCTATGCCACAGCCGTGCTTGCTTAATAGAAAGGAAGGCAGAAGGCCACATAAGCAAAACCGAAGAACCGGCCCGAGCCAGAAAGGCCCAAGATGGCAAAAGTCAACTCTCCTGAACCGGTTCTAGCCTGACCACGAGGGCAACACCTGTGCCGATGAGATGGAAGTGTGTGAAAGTTGCCTTTGCTTCATTACCATGCTAGGATCGCTGCCCAAATTGGAGACTTGCACTTTGCTAGGCACAACTAGTGCTGAGTGCAAGGGAGCCCAGAGGAATGCTCTTGCTCCTGCTGTTTCTGGAAATCTCCATCTCTTCCCCCAAATTCTGATGGCACACCCACCTCTTACACCTTAAAAGTTGCGGGCTTCCCTCCCTCAAGGGGAAGGGGGCTTCAGAACAGGAGCTCTCCCCTCCTCATTCCTTGATCGACAAATAAAGTTTCTGCTCTGCTGAACCTGGTCTCATTCTATTGAGCCAGTAGCACCTAGCAAGAAAAGACCCAGTTGGGGTCCACCCAAGCAGCTGGGGATAAGAAACAGCTTTGATATCACTCTTCTCTGGGGGGAGGGAGCCCTCGAGGGAAGCCCTGCACACACATGGGGAGGGGTGTAGGAAAACAGGACAAGACTGATAGAGATCTGGGGCACGAACAGAAGGCAGGCGTCCAGCGGGTTAGATTAGGTGGGAAGTGTGGGGGACAAGCCTACGGGCTGGGCTCAGCGGCCGCCCAGAAAGGCACTAGGCCCCGGGAGAAGCCGAGACATTGGCCCTCCCTGCTTCCTAGAGGGGCCTAGAGGCCCGGAGCGGCATGCGCGTGCGCTATACGGGCCAGAGGAGATCCCGGAAAGGGGGCAGGCGTGGGGCGGGTCGTGCAGTCCGGGGACGGAGAATCTCGCAACTGCAGGCGTCGGTGAGCGGGGCAACAGGGGGCGTCTGGGGCTGCTGTGCGGGCGCGGGGTTCCCGGGGGGCGGCGGGTGAGGCTTGGCCTGGAGGCTGCGCCCGGGCGGGGATCTGGCCTGGGAGCCCGCCCCGCCCCGGTGAGGGCGTATCTGCCTGCGTTTCGCTGCCCGGGGCGCGAATTTGGAGTAATGGTTTCTGTGTTTTATCACTTCTCCCAATTATGCAAACAAAGCGTATTCATTACAGGTAATTAGATGACGCGGGTGAGCGTAAGAAAAGTAAAAGTAACTGCAGTCCGTTAATGTTTTTGTCTGGAGGCTTCCTGACCTTTTAAAATTTGTGCATGATTATGCAAACTCTTATACGTATATGTAAATTTTAAACTACGAAACAGGATCCTACTATTGCTTAAAAATTTTCTAGTATTGTAATAAAACAGTATTGTGATAATATATGTATAACATTTACCATATGATACATAAAAATTTGCCATGTTAACCATTTAAAGTGTATTATTCAGTAGCATTAAGTACATTCATACTGTTGCTTCTTGAAAATTATATCTTCAACTTACGGAATGCATTTGTTCCTTTATTGGTTAAAATTGATGCCAGCATTATGACACCACTGAGATATATATTTGCAAGTATAATTAAAATAAAACATTTTGTTTGCAGTTTATTTCGTATAATACACACTACATGAATCTGTAAATGCTGAGCAAGTGACGTTTGTGCAGAAAAATAGCAAATTATTAGGGTGATTGTTTCTGTTTTCAAAATAAAAGAGTAGTGTCTCTAAAATGCAGTTTTTAAACACAAGTAACAGCACTAACCTAAAACCACTCTACTGTCGTCTGACATATAGACTTAAGAAATAAGAAAATGGTCTCCTTTCTAAGTTAAGAGTGGTGGCAAGGAAAAGAACACCATCCTCTTTCAAACTGTTTGCGGGTCTGTCACCAACCAGGGTTCTTGGCCTCCTTAATCAATAGAAATTGAGAAGGCCAGACAAGAAATTCAGGCAAGGCAGCAGGAGGGAGAGAAAACAAGTAACAGGTTCCCTTGCTTGCTCCCTGAAGGGGGGGGGGGGGTTCTTACTTGGGGTGAGGGTAGGGGTAGGTCTGGGGGTCCCAAATGAGGGATGGCTTCGGTGGTCTACCCACCCTTGGTGGTGCTGTGTGTAGGGTACATGGGCTATACTCTGCTTTTGCTCCCAGCTCCTTAGAAGTGGCAGTTGGGTTTTTTATCTTTTTGTATCTTGTTGTTCATAATTTGCCCCAGCTTTAGTCCCTTATAGTTTCTTTGTGTTTTGTTGGTGGAGATGTTTGTCCAGGTGCAGGCAGTGCAGCGAAGGGTCCCAGGTCCCAGCCTGTCTCACTTCCAAACTGAAAACGCCTTAATGTTAGGTCGCTTATTTTGCAAGGAAGTAATTTTCTTAGGGATTTCAGGGAGTTTCCATTTGTTATACTCATGTATATATGTGTGCATTTTCAGGGACTGACAGATGAGGCTGCTCTTGCATGTTGTTCTCAATGCTGAAGAAAGGCAGACAAATTTTGGTTTAAAAATAAGCCAAAAAGATGGGATTGTTTTGAAGATAAACCTCTATATGTACTTATAAGGAAGGGAAACTGACAAAAACATGAAAAATAGTAGCTATGCCAAGGTTAAGTTTTCTGTGGCTCTGGTATCCAGGAAGTATTAGTGCCTGAGCATTCTATGCTGTCATTCTCCAGAGAAAAA
This sequence comes from Stenella coeruleoalba, assembly GCF_951394435.1. NCBI lineage: Eukaryota > Metazoa > Chordata > Mammalia > Artiodactyla > Delphinidae > Stenella > Stenella coeruleoalba. The sequence goes on from NC_137156.1 coordinate 57,868,575, forward strand.
AATACAGAAAATGTAGTAAAATATAAGTCATTTTACTTTGCAATCTTCAATATTTTTAATATCAGAAACTGTCTGAAAGAGGTCCCTTAGGTGAGTCGTCATGTGCTCTAGACTGAATTTTTGAGCTTATACTTTTCCGTCCCTGATTTTAGGCCTCTTATCCTCCTTCCTTGTTTTATTATACTACATAAGACCTGTTGCTGTCTTTATTTCATTGTCTGTCTTCTCATAAGCTACTCAAGGCCGTGCTTTTTGTCTGCTTTATTCACTGCAGAGACCTTAGTGCCTAGGACATAGTAGGTGCTCAGTAAATATTTGTTAAATTAATGAAAGAGAATACAAATTGGAGATGATAAGCATTGACAGTATTCAGTGCCCTTATTGCCAAGTTAATCCATAATATCTAGACATTAATATTTCTAGATAGAAATAAACACAGTAACAACTCAGACTTCTTCAGTTTAAAAACCTTTTTATTTTGGGACTTCCCTGGTGGTCCAGTGATTAAGACTCAGTGCTCCAATGCGGGGGGCATGGGTTCAATCCCTGGACAGGGAACTAAGATCCCGCATGTTGCATGGTGTGGCAAAAAAAAAACCCAACTTTTTATTTTGACTAATTGTAGACTCACAGAGGGTGTCCGAACTTTACAGATTTCCCTTATATCTTTACCTGTTTTACCTAAAGGTAGTATCTTGCATAACCATAGTATAGTCGTCAAACTTAAGAAATTTACAGGGGTCCAATACTGTTAATTAAACTGCTGATTTATTTAGGGTTCATCACTGTCTCACTAATGTTCTTTTCCTGTTCCAGGATCCAATCTAGAATCCCTCATTCCATTTAATTGTCATGTCTTCTTGTTCTCCTTCAGTCTGTGACAGTTCCTCAGTTTTACTTGTTTTTCACGATCTTGACACTTTTGAAGTATTTTATATTTGTAATTTTAGAATGACCCTCTCGATTTGGTTGTCAGATGTTCCCCTGCTTAGATTGAGGATGATGTCGATATGTCTTCTTACTAGTGATACTACTTTTGATCCAGTATTTCTGCCAAGTTTCATCACTGTAAAGTTGCTGTCTTTCCTTTGTAATTAGTAATTATTTTGAGGAAGACATTTTGAGACTTTGCATAGAAATATCCTTTCTCCTCAACTTTCAGCCACTAATTAGCATTTCTTGGTGAGTCTTGTCTGTAGCAGTTATTATTGTGATGTTCTTCTAGGTGCCTTTCATTTCTATTTTTTTCTTCTACATTTATTAACTGGAATTCTTTGTGAGGAATAGTTGTGCCTTTTCTCCCTTTCATTTATTTACTTAATTATATCAGTTACATCAGTGTGTGATGTTCAGTGTTTATTTTGGGGGTTTATTGCCTGTATTGTTACTTATTTTGTGGCTTAAGTTATTCTGATTTTGGCCATTGGGAGCTCTTTCAAGTTGTCTTCTGTTTCCCCTTACATGCTTCCATCCTGTTGTGTGTCTTTCTCTGATTTTCAGGCACCACAAGTTACTCATCTTGTATTTTTACCTCCTCCAGCCCTGGAATCAACCATTTCTGCAAGGATTCCTGGTTTCATTCATTGTAGAGTGGTCCTTAGAAACCAAATTTTGGGCACTAGGTTGAGCTCATTTTTTAATTGGTAAGTTGGTATAAATATTATTTTAACATTTTAAATCTGTACTAGAAGCAATCTTTCTTTTAAAAATTTTTTTTAATTGAAGTATAATTGATTTACAGTGTTGCAGCAATCTCTGCTGTACAGCAGAGTGACTCAGTTAAACACATATAGACTTCTCTTTTAAAATATTCTTTTCCATTATGGTTCATCACAGGATATTGAATATATTTCCCTCTGCTCTACAGTGGGACCTTGTTGTTTATCCATCCTATATATAATCGTTTACATCTGCTAATCCCAAACTCCCAGTCCTTCCCTCCCCCAGCCCCCTCCCCCTTGGCAACCACAAGCCTGTTCTCTATGTCTCTGAGTCTGTTTCTGTTTGTAGATAGGTTCATGTGTGCCATATATTAGATTCCACCTATAAGTGATATCATATGGTGTTTGTCTTTCTCTTTCTGACTTACTTGACTTAGTATGATAATCTCTAGTTGCATCCATGTTGCTGCAAATGGCATTATTTCGTAGAAGCAATCTTCCTTTAGGGGCAATTGCCTTAGAAACTTATTGGCTTACTATCAGTGTATAAAGTAAACCTTATGTACACTCTCACTGGGCAGGAAAAACATGAGAACAAGAGACTACTTAATGAGGATTTTAAAAGGAAATCAAAATTACATTGCATATAAGATGATAAAGCAAAATGACAGAAAGAAGAAAATGTCCCTGAAAAATGCCCACACGATTCCTTGGGATTTCCCCTGTTCTTTATGCGGGCCTCTCACTGTTGTGGCCTCTCCCGTTGTGCAGCACAGGCTCCGGATGCGCAGACCCAGTGGCCATGGCTCACGGGCCCAGCCGGTCCGTGGCATGTGGGATCCTCCCAGACCGAGGCACGAACCTGTGTCCCCTGCATCGGCAGGTGGACTCTCAACCACTGAGCCACCAGGGAAGCCCTTCCCCTGTTCTTTTGAAAGCCATTTTCATTTGGGAATGAAACTGGGCGGAGGGATGAAGCTTTGGGGGAGAAGAGGCCTGCTCCATCTCAGGTTGCTCCCCAGGCCTGGGGGCTCCCATTTGTGGTATAATCTTAACAAGTTGATGAATGAAGCTTTTCTTCTGTCCTCAGAAGCTAGTTGGGACCTGGAAGGAACCCTGAGGCATTAGGATACCTAAATTTAATTGGGCAGTTTCAGCTCATTGGCCCCATCTCTTTACTATGCTGTGGGGCTTTCATTCAGACTTCGAAAAGCCCAGGAGGTCATTAACTTTTTTTTTTTTTAAAGGAATGATTTTCTTTTCTTTTTTTTTTTTTAATTTTTTTTAGCTGTGTTGGGTCTTAGTTGTGACATGTGGGATCTTTGTCTCAGCATGTAGGAATTGTGGTGCATGGGCTTCTCTCTGGTTGTGGCGCTCGGGCTGCATGGCGCGTGGGCTCTCTAGTTGTGACATGTGGGCTTAGTTGCCCCGCGGCATGTGAGATCTTAGTTCCTTGACCAGGGATTGAACCATCGTCCCCTGCATTGGAAGGCGGATTCTTTAACACTGGACCACCGGGGAAGTCCCAGGAAGTCACTAACTTTTATCCATGTTCATGGTTGCAGGGGCTGGGCTCAGAGGGCTGGAATCTTTTGCCATATTCACAGACAGTTGCCTTCATTTTTCTGTTGGTCCGTCTTCTCATCACCTCTTTACAAATACTTCACTGACTTCTTCGGACATTTCTGCAGCAGCTGCTTCAGAACAGGTCAGCTTGGAGGCTTATGTTTGGTGCTGATTTCCCTGTGGGTCTCAATTTCCTGAGATAGGTCAGTGCCATTTACATTTCCCGCTGGGTGCGTTTGTTCAAAATATTTCTTTCTGGTCTCCAGCTCATTCTGTTGCGTCTCACTCCTGGATTTCTCTGCACCTGAGTGTCTTTCTCTTCCCCAGTCTTTCTGCAGGTTTGGCTGGGAAAGTCTCTTGCCTCTTTCTCTGACTCTCAGCTCCCTCCTGAGCAGCTCCCGTTGGTGCTGCTGCGGCTCAGCAAGGCTGGAGCCTGCCTCTGCCGCTCCGGAGGCACCTTTCCTCTTCAGCTTCCCCTTGTTGTGTCTTCAAGTCTCTTTTCATAGGCCTTCAGTTATGTACCTTATCACTTCTCAGTTTTTCTTTGCTTTTGTTTTCTCTGTGTATTTATTTTCCTTACTCCATCCCCTTCTTTCGCAGCAAAGCTTCATTTCTCTGCCAGAACTTCAGCAGCTTCCAAAGTAGTTCTTCAATTGATTCTCCATCCCGTTGTAGCAGCACTGCAGTTTCTTTTATCCGAGTGATGACAGGCTTTCTGGTGTGAGCCTTCTTCCCATCTCAGTTTACGGTTGTCTCTATTTTGTCAGTCCTAGCAGTGCTCACTGAGTCCAGGAGACATTGCCTAGGTATTGGTTTGTAGCAAATATAGGAGATGATGGCCTCTGTTTTAATCGTGGATGAAGGTAGTGATTTTTTTAAAAATTTGCTTAACCATGGTGGGAGACAGAGGGTTCCATGCCCTCAGGGAAAGCTAGCCATCATCTGTGATTTGGTACACAGAGCCGTGGGGCCAGTTTGCAACAGGTGCCAAGGCCTGCTGTCCATATAAGTTTCATATATAGTCTGAGGTACGGGTCTAACTTCATTCTTTTGTAAGAGTACATCCAGTTGTCCCAGCACCATTTGTTGAAAAGTCTCTTTCGCCTTTAAGTGGTCTTGGGACTTCCGTCAAAAATATGTTGACCGTAGATGTATCGGTTTACTTCTGGACTCTTAATCTATTTCACTGATATATGTCTATCCTTATGCCAGTATCACACTGTCTTGATGAGTGCTGCTTTGTCAAATGTTTTGAAATTGTGAAGTGTGAATCCTTCAACTTTTTTTTTTTCTTTTTTTTTTGGCTGTGCCATGCAGCTTGTGGGATCTTATTTCCCTGACCAGGGATTGAACCCAGGCCATGGCAGTGAAAGTGCCAAGTCCTAACCACTGGACCGCCAGGGAATTCCCTCAGCTTATTTTTATTCTTCAAGTTTCTTTTGCCTTGTACTGGAACTCTTGAATTTTCAGTGAATTTTATTATCAGCTTGTCAATTTCTGCAAAGGAACCAGCTGGGTTTCTGAAAGGGATTGTGTTGAATCTGAATATCAATTTGGGGAATATCTGTTAGATGTGGGTTTAGATAAAAGAGTGTAAATTAAAGGTTGTGACTGATGTCTGGAATCATTAACAAAACGTGGGAAGATAGGAAATGAAGATAGTAAGGAGATGCGTTTTTGACACTGAGTTTATGCTACTGTGGAACACCAGGTGAAATGTTCAGTAGGCAATTAGAGCTTGTATTAGACGTGGAGGAGAGAACAAGGAACTGTGAGAGCAGCATTAGAGAATGAGATTTCTGAGAGACGGAAAGGAGAACCTCTGAGACCTGAACGCCTGCCGTGTCCGTGATGAGAGGGCAGGTGAAGGAAGAGAAGCCAGGGAATGAGGGGCAGAGAGGTGAGGGGGAGGCCAGGCAGGCTGCTGCTGGGGAAGCCACGGGAGACAGAAGGTGGTCAGAAGTGTAGCTTCCTTCCGAGAGTGGGAGAGAGAGGGCTGGAAGGAACCGCCAGTTCGGTTTGAACAGGGACCTTCTTGCCTTCAGGAAAAGTTCACAGCTCACAAAGGATAATGCCTTTATGGAACAGGGATGAGGGTCCGTGTGTGTGGAGCTACCTGGGTTCTCCTGAATCCACTTGCTGGGATCCAGACCTCATTGGAGCCAAGAACAGGGCTGGTCCCACTCAGAGCTTTCTTTCCTCCCTCAGCTCAGCATGCTTCCCCGGTGCCTGCCCTTCCCCAAGTGGGGAACGTAGGAGACCAAGCAGCGGCAACTGTGCTCCGGATGGTCAGGCCCCAGGTGAGCTTCCTGAGTTCCAAGTCTGTGGCCCAGGAATAGTTAGAGCTCATCTCCGGGCCTCTAGCCCATTCTGAGTCTGCTCCTGTGGCTTCCCCGCCTAACTGCTTCCCCTGGAGCTGCTTCCGTCCACTGAGTTCATTGACTGTATCTTGCCCTGGACTTCTCCTTTTATTAATGTGTCCTTTCAGCTTCCCACCCTCCCCCCACCCCTTTTGCCACCAGGGCCCCGACCCTGTGCTCTCAGTGCCCCTAATGACTCTGCCCCTCAGACTGGGAATGTCCCTGAGCAGTAGAAACGTGTCATTCCAGGAGGCTGCAGTGTTCGAGTTCCTGTCTGTGGACTATACTCAGCAAAAGTGGAAAGGTCTGGCACTCAGCCAGAGAGCCCTGTACTGGAACATCATGCTGGAAAATTGCTGCAGCCTGGCCTCACTGGGTAATGACTCTGTTCCCCGGTACTTAGAGTCTGTCTTCTTTACACTTTCTTTGGTATATTCATTTTCTTTTTTAACTTTTTATTATGAAAATATAAAAAGACAAAGAGAGAGAATAGTATAATGAACCCCTCTCCATCATCACCCACTTTAATAGTTATTAACATTCTCCTTATTATTAACTGAGCTGGGCCAGTTTATTAGAGTTTGTAGTTGGAAGGAGTAGAGTGCCATTCAGTTATTGTAAGTGATGAGCTAAGTTACTTACAGTAAGACTAAAGGAATGGAAGCCCTGAACAGACTGACCAGCTAGACCAGACTTCGGGAAACGAAGCCTTGTGGGGACCTGGGAACCTGGGAACCTCAGCAGTGGAAGTGAAAGGATTTTTACACCAGTGTCGTAAGACAGCTCTGCCCTGCGTATCCGTTTGCTCCTCCCACTAATACCCATTCTCTTTATTTATTCTGAATCTTTTTTCCCCTTCCGAGCTCCTTCTTAATTAGACTTTGTTTCCTCCTATATTCTGCTTGCTGTGGCTTCTGATGGTTGCCTACTCTCCATGCATCATTTCAGCTTGAGCTCTTGTAATTTCCTTAGTTTTTCCATCCTTCCGTTTAGAATTTATGTAAAAAGGGACTCCAAGGATGGTTCAGCCATTAAATATCATCTTTGTTTGAGCAGTACTTTGGCCCAGGCCACGCAGAGGCTGATGACTAATCTACAGATAAGCTACAGTGGGGTCTAGTGCTTGGCCCTGTTCCAGTCACCTGTTGTCCATCATGGGATGAGCTGGGTTGCTTGGCACAAAGCATGGTTGCCTCAGCTTCCCCTTCAGAAAGACAGGGGCAGGGCTGCTTCCTGGAAGGGGCTGTTGTCAGGGCACGTTCTGGGGTTGACCGGTCTAGGGCAGTAGCCTACTCTGGAGAGGGTGAGCTTAGAATCAATGAACCAAATATCTTTAACTTTCCGTATGCTAAGGTGGTATGATGGCTTGCGGCCTTGGTTAAGATGTGATTGAAAGGAACCAATATTTCTGTGTTTAGGTATGACCGTGATTGCTCTGCCTTCTCCCAACTTTTGTATTCAAAAAATCTAGAATTCAAAAGCAGATACTCAGCTGGTCAGTCTCATTATGACTCCAGATTATCAAGATACAAAACATGTATTTTGATTTACGTTTCAAATTATAAAAATTAATTTTTATAGGAGTGTCTACTGACACCTACCAGTCCAGTGCTCCAGGGACTAGAGGGTACCCAATTTTACAGCTTTGCTTTCCCCTTCAATACTTTTCCCCAGTATTTCTCTACCCATGACTTCTTCAAATCTTGTCACTGTCCTGTTATACCAGAATCACTTCTTTATGTACACTTTTTCCTAATCACATCCTCATAATATAAATTTGCTTTCTACTCTCAGGTTTGCCCACATTGTTTCTCATATTTGTTTTCAGGTATTTGCCACCACTCTCTCTCCCCAACATCTTTGCTGAGAAGTGTGGAACCATACAATGTCATGGTTGGAAAGGACCTTAGGGTTCCTCATTTTACTAAGGAGACATCACATCTAAGTGACTTCTGGAAGATCACACCGTGCTTTACAGTCTGGTCTCTTGCCTTTCAACTGGCCTATTCACCTGGCTGTGCTGGCTCAGCATCCCTCTGTCCTGAGGGCTGTTCTTCCGCCCTCCTCCACTGACCAGCTTCCCTTCTTTGTTTTTCTGTCCATGAAGAAAAATTTGAGCCATTTCCCATTTTCTCTCCTGTTATTTATTTATTTTTGCGGTACACGGGCCTCTCACTGTTGTGGCCTCTCCCGTTGCGGAGCACAGGCTCCGGACACGCAGGCTCAGTGGCCATGGCTCACGGGCCCAGCCGCTCCGCGGCATGTGGGATCTTCCCAGACCGGGGCATGAACCCGCATCCCCTGCATCGGCCACCAGGGAAGCCCTCTCCTGTTCTTAATGTGTCTCCTCATTCCTTACGTGTAATGTGAAGTTTTTTCAAGTACATAGACTCCTGATGATTCTCTTTCTTCAGTAGGACAAGAAATGAGTGAAAGTTGTTTTCTTCTTTCTTTTGGCAGCAGGTGAGAACAGGATGGAGAGTTCAGAGTTGCCTCCAAAGCAGGAACTTTCTAAAGTTTTGAAGTCATCTGATAGAACCTCAGTAGTACTCTGTGGAATGATTCCAGGAGAACCAGAAGCTGGAGATGCCTGTGAAGAGGCTCTAGAGAAGCTAGAAGTTCAACCCTCAGGTGAAGAAGGGACGAGACTGGAAAGGGATTTCTTGGAAATAACAGAGGAAGATAAAAATAAATCCACAAAAGATGGGTGTGATGAATATAAGGAACTTGGGGGACATCCAGACCTGTCCTCCAGTCCTGCAGAACATCAAGGAGTTCTGAAGGGGCAGAAATTCTATCGATGTGATGAATGTGGCAAAGCTTTTAATTGGAGTTCTCACCTCATTGGGCATCAGAGAATCCACACTGGGGAGAAACCCTATGAGTGCAATGAGTGTGGCAAGACCTTCAGGCAGACCTCTCAGCTTATAGTCCATCTCAGAATCCACACAGGGGAAAAGCCCTATGAATGCAGTGACTGTGGTAAGACCTATCGCCACAGCTCGCATCTCATTCAACACCAGAGACTCCATACTGGGGAGAAACCGTATAAATGTATTGAATGTGGAAAAGCTTTCAATGAGAGTTCCAAACTCTTTGACCATCAGAGAACCCATACTGGGGAGAAACCATATGGATGCAATGAATGTGGAGCAGTCTTTAGTCGGAGTAAAAGCCTTGTCCGCCATCAGGTACTTCACACTGGTGAGAAACCTTACAAGTGTAATGAGTGTGGGAAAGCTTTCTGTTCTAACAGAAATCTTATTGACCATCAGAGAATCCACACTGGGGAGAAGCCTTATGAATGTAATGAATGTGGCAAGGCGTTCAGTCGAAGTAAATGTCTTATTCGACATCAGAGCCTCCACACTGGGGAAAAACCATTCAAATGCAGTGAGTGTAGGAAAGCCTTTAATCAGATCTCTCAACTTGCTGACCATGAGCGAATTCATACTGGAGAAAAACCCTTTGAATGTAATGAGTGTGGTAAGGCATTCAGTCTGAGTAAATGTCTCATTCGACATCAGAGACTTCACACGGGTGAAAAGCCCTATAAATGCAATGAGTGTGGAAAATCCTTCAATCAAAACTCATACCTCATTATTCATCAGAGAATTCACACTGGTGAGAAACCTTATGAATGTAATGAATGTGGGAAGGTCTTCAGTCATAATTCTAGCCTTATGGTACATCAGAGAACCCATACTGGGGAGAAACCATATAAGTGCAAAGATTGTGAGAAAGCTTTTCGTGACAGCTCACAACTCACTGTGCACCAAAGAGTTCACACTGGAGAGAAACCCTATGAATGTATTGAATGTGGGAAAGCCTTCAGTCAGCGTTCTACTTTCAATCACCACCAGCGAACTCACACTGGAGAAAAGCAGTCAGGTCTGGCTTGGTCTGTTTTTTAAGACGTGATTCTCTAAGACAGCAAGGAACTCTGAGTTAAGGTTTCTATAGAAGAAGTATGCTCACCCTCGTCTCCTCTTGGAACCACTAATCAAAGTGGATCATTCCCTAAATGCTCTCTGGTGGTCAGGAAGGTGAGAGAGTGGGAGTAACAGTACCATCCTTCCCCACTAAGGACTACACATTTCATGTGCTTGTAGGTTTCCTTTTTCTTCACCTTTTTTTTTTTTGGCCACGCCATGCGGCTTGTGGGGGAGCTTTCCCGACCAGGGATCAAACCCGCGCCCTCAGCAGTGAAAGCAAGGAGTCCTAACCAGTGGACCACCAGGGAATTCCCTTCTTTCACTTTTAAAAAAAATTAAAATCTATCTTGTTTCTTAATTATTTGTCCCACAATTATATTCTTAAGGAAAGAGATATTTCCTTATTCTATTCCACCTCCTCCATTTTACCATTTATATAAAGTCATTCTCCAAGACTCTGAGTCATACTTTCTACCTCTTGAATGTGGCCCTTTTAAAACTACTTTAATCTAGACTCTCATCACTTGTGTTCTCTACCTAGAAAAGCTTTTCTTCCTGTTGGCCAATCTGTGTCCCTTGAACCTTTAAGATCTAGGTCATCTCTGAAGGACTTTCTTCTTAAAATGCTCCTTTTTTCCTCCTAACCTGTTGATTGACCTCAGTGTTTTGAATTAACCTGTGCTGTAATTTGCAATTGTTATATAATTGCCTTGTCAATTCTCAACCTAATGCCCCTTTGTGTCCTTTTATACTAACTTCATGTAGGCTTTCAGGTTGGGTATAGTATCTATTTCTTTTAGCATATAGATAATACTTTGCATATTCTAGTTGTTAAATAGCTTTTAAAAACTCGCCTCTCCAACTGAACCATGCTTAAAGTGGGCATGAACTCCCCTTTCACCACCAGACCTAAAATTTCTAAAGATGGGTATCATAGGATATCAAATACAAAGGCCTCATTCATATCTTCTCCTTGTGTCCTTTAGAGTCTTACTACTGTTACCTCAGCCTCAGAGAGTTAATGGATTTGTGTTTGAGTGTGTGCAGGTGTGTGCGTATATGTATGTATCTAGGTATTGGAGGCAGCTGTCATGTTCCAGTGATAATGTACTTTGCCATGAACACAGACTCTGGTTCTGTACTAGCTTTCTCCACCCTGCTGTCTAAGTACAAGAACAGCATCAAAGTTTACTGCAAAGAAGACTCAACTTCCATGGCAATTTCAGTTCCTAGCATTCTTGGATGATTGGAATGAACAGTAATGAAGTTTGTGACAAAATAATAGAGTCACACCATTCTGATTTCCTTACCAACTAGTTCTAGATGCCTGCAACTGTCATCTGATTTTTAGGTGAGAGGTGTACGCTTAATTATTGTGATTATCTTCTGGGCCAACTTTCATACCTCAAAGGCATAAGAAAATCTCTTCAGGGGATTTCCTCTTCTACAGTCATGTATCAGACACAAGTTTTTCTTTCCATCCTTGTAGTAGGGCCTCAATGCTAGGGGATCTTTGCCCCTGGTAGCTACCCTCTTCCTCTTAGCAATATGACAGGATCAGCAGTGTGGCAGAGGAGGAGGAGGTTAGAGGGGCAATGTCAGGCACATAACCTAGAGGAGAGAGATTTTTGTGAGTTGTGATTTATGTCTCCGAGACAGTGGAGAAGAAGGGGAAGAGAGTTGAGGCTCAAGAAAATAAGAATTAGGGGCTTCCCCGGTGGCGCAGTGGTTGAGAGTCCGCCTGCCAATGCAGGGGACACGGGTTCGTGCCCCGGTCCGGGAAGATCCCACATGCCGTAGAGCGGCTGGGCCCATGAGCCATGGCCGCTGAGCCTGCGCGCCCGGAGCCTGGCTGGGCCCGAGAGCCATGGCCACTGAGACTGTGCGTCCGGAGCCTGTGCTCCGCAACGGGAGAGGCCACAACAGTGAGAGGCCCGTGTACCACCAAAAAAAAAAAAAAAGAAAGAAAGAAAATAAGAATTAGATATGATTCTGGTGAGGCATCTCAGAAAATGTTAGAGTGTTTATTAGGAGCCTAAAAAATTACTGAACCGAGGACAGAACTGGAAATTTGCCATTTGTGAATATTTTCAATTTCTGTTATAGCTATATTTTTGGTGTTTATTTTCATTTTTTTTAAACCAATAGGACTTTCTTTTTAAAAATATTTTACTTTGGAAGCTCCCAGATTCCAGGGGAGAGCCTAACCCCATATGAACACACGGGTCCAGCCCTCTACTCTGATTTCAACATGACTGGTTATGTCTTTAGTAGAGAACCCTCTGTCGAGTATTGTAATTTTTTATCTTCTGGTTCTGCTTATACCGTACCACACTAAGGCTCTGGAGGGAGGGGTCCAGCACTGTTCATAACCCTGCTAGCTGACCACCATCCATCCGGGTTAGGTGCTAAGTAGCAGTGAATATCCTTACTTGCTAGAAAAGCACTCAGGCTCTTGGTTGCAGGAAAAGAGGCTACGTTTAAAAGCCACACCTCAATTTCTACTGGTTATTGCTAGTGTTTTAATAATTAGTGATTTAAAAAAAATTTTTACTTGGATCCAATTACCTTGCTAGATTAGTTTTGGTTTGAAGAGTTTTTCAGTTTCATTTCCTAGCTTTTCTAGGTATACAATAAGTAACGATTAGTGTTCTCTTAATTCTAATCTGTATGCCACTTACGTCTTGCATGAGCACAAATATTTTTAAAATGTTGAATAGTGAATAACAGGCGTTCAGTGTCTTGTTCCTAACTTTCAGGAGAAAGGTTTTTTAGGATTTCACAGTTTTATATGGCGTTCACCCTCATTGTTTGTGATAAATATTCTACTCTGTTTGGGAAGTTTTCTTCTATTCCTATTTTTAGAAGAAGCAATATGTTATAGTGGTAAAGAGCACAGATTTTGTGCCTGGAAGCCTAGGTTCAAATCCTGCCTCCACCGCTTTCTTTAGGTGTGTGATCCTGGGCAAGTTGCTTTGCCTCCTTTCGTCTTCCATGTGTAAAATGGAGCTACCTCATAGGGCCTTGAGGATAAAATCAGTTCGTAAGTGTAACGCACTTGAAACAATACTTGGCATGTAGTATACCCTATAGCAAATTATTATTATACTTAAGTTTTTATTAGGAATGGATGCTAAGTTCTGTCCGACTTTTAAAAATCTGTTGGTGTAATGTTATGGTTTTATCATTCTTTTCAGAATCGATTTTGCTGACAAGTTTCCAAATGAGATTTCCTTGTGTTCCTGGAATAAAATCCATTTTTTTTGTGGTGATTTTATTTTAATTTTTAAGTACAGAACTAGATTCAATTTGCTTTGCAAAATGAATTTGGAAGTTTTGTTTTATTCTCTTATTACCTGGAAGAGTTTGCATAATGAGGGGATTATTCTTTGAAGCATAAAAATAACTGGGCCTGATCCCTTTTTGGGAGGAAGGGGATTGGGAGGGACATATCTTTAGCAGCTGTCTTAGTTTGGGTTGCTATAACAAAATACCACAGACTGGGTGGCTTAAACAACAGACATTTATTCCTTACAGTTCTGTAGGCTGGGAAGTCCAAGATCAAGTTGCCAACATGGTCAGCTTCTGGTAAGGATCCTTTGAGTCTTGGCTGCCATCACCTTCTTGCTATAGCCTCACATTGTAAAGAAAGAGAACAGCTCTCTGTCTCTTCCTCTTCTAATAAGGACATTACTTCCATCATGAATGCCCTACCCACATAAACTAATCTAACCCCAGTTACTTCCCAAAGGCCCAACTCTACCTACCATCACCCTGGGGATTAGGCTTCAATATATGAATTTCAAGGAAACAAACATTTGGTCCATAAATTCTGAGTCCGGCTTTCCCAAATTCATGTCCTTCTCATTTGCAAAATAAGTTAATTCCATCCCAACAGCCCCAAAGTCTTAATTCAGCACTCCTAGTGGAAAGGCTGAAGTCCACAAATTCTCATCTAAATCAGATATGGGTGAGATTTGAGCTACGATTCATCCTGAGGCAGAGTTCCTCTCCGGCTGTGAACCTGTGAAACCAGACAGGTTATGTGCTTCCCAAATACAGTACTGGGGGCTTCCCTGGTGGCGCAGTGGTTGGGAGTCTGCCTGCCGATGCAGGGGACGCGGGGTTCATGCCCCAGTCCGGGAGGATCCCACATGCCGCAGAGCGGCTGGACCCGTGGGCCATGGCCGCTGGGCCTGCGCGTCCGGAGCCTGTGCTCCGTCACCAGAGAGGCCACAACAGTGAGAGGCCCGCGTACCGCAAAAAACAAACAAACAAACAAAAAAACAAAATACAGTGCTGGGACAGTTATAGGATCAACATTGTATGTTGAAAAAACCTGCAGTTCTTCCCTCCTGTGTCACCTTCACTACTCAGAACGTTTCAGTTCTTACACTTGAGGTCACCAGATGTGTGGGTGGCTTCCCCCACACTAATTCTCTGCAACACCAGCTGGGTGTCCTACTATTTAACTCAATTCTGACACTACGTGGAAATAGATCGCACAGCTTAAGGGCTTAGTCTCATAAGACTCACACACACCTCATCTCCCCACCCCACCCCCACCAACTTTAGATACTAGTTCCAAGCCCAAGTTATCACCTGTGTTACTGACCAACCAGCTATAGATGAGCGGTTCCAACAGCCCCCTCTTTGGGTTTAGTTTGCTAGAGTGGCTCACAAAACTCAGGAAAACAGTTTCCTTACATTTACCGGTTTATTATAAAGGAATATGATAAAGGATACATATGAATAACCAGATGGAGAGATGCATAGGGGAAGGGCTGGGAAGGTCTTGAGCGCAAGAGCTTCTGTCCCTGTGGAGTCAGGATGTGTCACCCACTGGGGAGCTCTCTGAACCTGGTTCTATTGGGATTATTATGGAGGCTTCGTCGTGTAGGCATGGTCAATCATTAAGTCCATTCCCAGCCCTTCTCTCTTATCAGGAGAACGGGACTGGGGGAAGGGGGCTGAAAATTCCGAGCTCTGAATCATGGCGTGGTCTTTCTGGTGACCAGCTCTCATCCAGGAGCTCACCCAGAGTTGCTTTATTAGAATAAAAGATGCTCCTATCACTTAGGAAATTACAAAGGTTTCAGGACCCCTGTGTCAAGAACCAGGGTCAAAGACCAAATATTAGAACAAAAGATGCTCCTAGAGCTCTTATAACTTAGAAAATTCCAAGGGTTTCAGGGGCTCTGTGCCAGGCACTGGGGGCAGAGACCATTGTAATCTCACACATTCCAATTCCAAAAAGGAGAAATCAGAAGGAAGAAAGTGTGCTAGGGCCTGAGCGAGTCTAAAACTTAGCAAAGCAAGTTACATGAGATCTTAAGGCTCAAGAATAACTTTTTGGTCGGTCCTCTGCCCTCCAGGACCACTGGGGTGATGGTCCCACCTTCTGGATGCTCTGGGGAGCATCCAGAGCTCAGATGGAGTCAGAGCTCCAGGGGAGTCTATCCCAAGGCTCTGGGTGGCTCTGCCCCCATGGCTTCTGTGGAAGCTGTCTGGTCTGTTTGAAACCGAGGTGGTAAACCCTGATCATCTCTGAATCACCTTCAGGGTTATTCTTCCTTTGTCTTGAAGAATAAGTACACTTTTGCAATCTGTCTTCATTTCTCGTTTTAGGACTTCAGATGCAGTCAAATTGGAGGTTAGGGCTTCAACATGTTAATTTAGGGGGGACACAATTTAGTCCATAGCAATACCTCAATTCCCCTGCAATACATCGCCAGTGGTCGGCCTAGATCTGCAGCAAGTCTAGTTATCCCCAGAACTACTTTTCATCCACTGTGTTGACATCCTCATTGCTGGCCTGACCAAGAAACACCTTGACCAGTCCGTACCTAAGGTTGTAGATCTTATGACATGCAGGAAGGGCCGACAACACTGATGAGATGCAGGGACCTGCTCAAAAGTGCAGTTTCTGGGAGCCACCTGGGCCAGTAATCAGAGGAGTATTCCTGAGAAAGTCAGCCAAAAACTGCTGTCCTTGGCAGCCCCCGCCAACAAGAAAGAGCCTCCATAACTGGTAGGCCTTCTTGGCTGTCAGAGGCAACATGTATCACATCTGGGTATTCTTTTGGTCCCTTATGTCATGGTTACTCACAAGACAGACATCCTTGGATGGGATCCCCAACAGCAGCAGACCCTAGAGGCTGTGCAAGATGCATTGGCATGGACGCCGTCATTGGGACCAATGGTGCTTGCCAGCCCTCTGGAGCTCCACATCTTGGCGATTTACTTGTGAGGATTGGAGCCTATGGCAACAAGAGACTGCTACTTGGGTACATAGGCCCCTTGGGTTTTGGACTGGTGAATACTGAAGATAGCTGCCAGACACACCCCCTTCAAATGGCAACTCCTAGCTGGCCTTTGGCCCTAATGGAAACAGAGCTCCTGACCACCAAAGCCCTGTATGTGACCTTAAGACCTGAGCTGTCCATCCTCAAGTGAGTACTCACTTATGCTACTAATAAAATAGGACAGGCTCAGCAAAGTGCTATCATTAAATGGAAATATTACATCCAAGATCAAGCCTGAGTGGGATTCCAGGGGGTCAGCCAACTCCATGAAGTAGCTGTCTTTCCAGAAAAGGCTGAACAGGCTGTAGGCTCTCGCCACTCCCTTAGTGAAGTGCAGCCCATGGTTCAAAGATGTTCCAGCTGATGGTATAGTTTGTGTTTGCACTTTTTTTTAATGAGTTGGTCAGTCAGATGCAGCCAGAAGAGGAGACAGAGGAGAGGCACAGGAGAAAAAAAGACCCAAACTTTATTATACTCACTGATCCTAGAGACAGGAGGCATGGCACTCCACGCTGGACCACATGGGTAAGCCACCAGGGTGGTGAAGAGTCAGGGGTCAGGATTGAGGGGAAGGTTTAGGTCATGGTCTTTACAGGGATTTTCAAGGGAAAGGCAAGGCAGTGTTTGATGGGTTTGGGGCTGAAGGGGTGGTTCCTAGTTGCCTAGCACCTGGCCCTGGGATGATAAAGGCAGAGGAATATTGTCTCCTGGGGTATATGGGCCAGTAGAGGTGGTGAGGCTCTGGACTGGTTAGTTTGCATATCAAAGACATGCCTCTGGCTGGGACATTTGCTATCTCTAAGAATTGGCTAGCCCTAGGAAGGCCAGTCTCCCCAGCCAGAATGTTCTTTTGGGGGAGATGTCAAACATCATAGCATACAGAAAATTAAAAAAATATTTAAGTACAATAAGTCCTCTGAAGTTTTGGCATCATGTTAACGAAAGTTTGGGGTGATGATAATGGAGATGTTTAGAGAGTAGGGCAAAGTTGCCCTAAACAGCATAGAAAAGATTTTATTACAAGAGTAAAATAGAGGAACATTCTGTTCTAGAATGTAGAATTATAAGGAATCTCTGCAGGCCAGCCCATAAATAAGTTTCCCATTTTTTATGGCATTAGCCAAGAAAAACAGATTTGAAATTTTGGGAGTCTAAGAGCCTCAAGGTTAAGAAAAACAACCAATCACAAACAAGTCACTGGGTTTTCCCAAATAAATGCAACCACTTCAGCTATAGCCAATCAAGCAATTTCCTTGCTTTTCTTCCTTGTCCTCTCTATAAAAACCTTGCATCTAGCTCCTGTTGGTGGAGTGGTCCTAACTACTTCCAGGTTGGTGCTGATTTGAATTGATGTTTGCTCAAATAAACTCTTAAAAATTTTAATGTCTCAATTTATCTTTTAACAGTACCAACTGTTGGTGATGTTAAAGGGACATAGAAATTGTCATGACTCCTAGTGGAAGTCCCTCTCTATCAATGCTTACCTTTGCCTTCCTCTGATCCTAGAACTGGAATAATGCCTTTTGCTGATACAGATGGTAAATGGTCCCTGAGGAATAATGGTCATGAGTCCCCAGGGGGACGAGAAACCTCCGGTTCCGGTTGATATGAATGTGCTTCTTCATTAGTGGTCAGATTCTATCTTTGGCTTTGACTCAATGTTTTACCAAGGCTTTTGACCCAGAATCATACTCCTGCCCCTTCCTTGAATAGAAACCAATTATCTCAGTTTCAGAAGGAAGCTGCAAAGAGAAAAAAAACACGGACTTCTTAGAACCACCTAGGCCCAAGATGGTGGAAGATTTGACTTCCAGTAGATCTTGAGCCTCATTATACACTCATTGTAATACATTAGGATGCTAAAAGACACACCTGCCAGCACCGTGACAGTTGACAATTGCCATGACAACAACCGGAAAAACCCATTCAAGGACTGAAAAGGCGTGTTGCATCAGTTCCGCATCCAAACCACACCCCTGTTCTTAGATAAGTCGTAAATATTCCTCCCACTCTTTCCAATTCCCTACCTTTAACCTCCACCCTCCTATGTATTTGGCGTTTCTGCCCGAACTGGGTTGAGAAGTTGATTTGTGAACTAGGTTTCGGGTTGTCCATTCTTTGGCCATTGAATAAAGCTTGTGCTGTTCCGGTCTCAGCATCGGTTTCATAATTGGCTGTGTGAATCTAATCGGGAAAAGAACCTCCCTGGCTGAGACAAAAGGTCGCGAGTCCAGTCAACCAATTTGGTAATACTTTGAATCCCCCTGTACCTCTTTCAGCGGTGCTGAGTACAGCTGCTAATGCCTCTGGATGGTCATCTGCCTGATCCTTCCTGTATGCAAATCACCTACAACATCCTCATAACTGCACTTTATGGAGTTGCCTGCATCATTTCTTTGGTCTCAAACTTCCTTCTCAGTTCAGAGGTTATTGTGGAGCTTAACAGTAGAACAGCCATCTTAGGCTGGGGAGGTCATTTCAAGATAAGAGAATTGCACCCTCCCCCAGTGGAAAATTACCAGCAGTCACAAGAAGTTGGCGGTCCTGGAAGAGTGAGTAACGACACACCCAGCCCTAACCACCACATGGGTGGAACATTAATCCGAGGGTGACCAGAGGGGACCATAAAAAAAGTCCAGTTTCTCTCCCCCAGGGGCAGACCTCCTCTTGGTCTCACCCGCTGCTCCCTTGCAGTGTACTCAGTAAATCTCGCTTTTTTTTTTTTTTAACCCTTGCTTCTGACTCGGTAAATTCTTTTACAGCTGGAGTTGCTGGCCCCATCACTTCACCCTGCGGTGGTTATCATTACATACCCCTGCCATCCAACACTTGGAATACAGCAATAAACAAAAACAGATTCCATAGTCTTTCTTCCCCATGTCTATGGCCTGACACAAAGATAGACAGATCCCTTACCCGTTACCAATAGAGTTTCAACTCCCCATGAGAGCCTTCCTGATGCTGTCTCTACCCCTGCATCCAGAGGCATACCATAATCTTTTTGGAGGAAGATAGAGGAGGACTTAGGGGGGTAAGGGATGGAAGTATGTGTGTGAATTCCTGGTAAGGGAAAAGGGGCTGAATTCCATTTTAAATCCTTTTTAGTACTACTTAAAGTATCAGTATTTCTTTGATACAAGTTAGAAAGTAGTTAAAAAATTCACTTACAAACATCACTTTGTAAAAGAGAACACATTGTTTGATTTCCTGTTTTTTCCCCACAAAGAGGGGCTCAGGGTTTGTGACCAGAAAGAGTGAAAATCCCACCAGGACAATTTTCTTTCTGTCACTTGGCTACAGCTGATTCTCAGTTGTACATTCTGATCTTTCTTCGGTCACAGTCCAGACCCCCATCCTCACTCACCATACCCAAACTTATCTCTTCACATTTCAAAATAGGAGGTAAAGGAAATTCCCTGGCAGTCCAGTGGTTAGGACTCCAAGCTTCCACTGTTGCGAGCCTGGGTTCCATCCCTGGTCAGGGAATTAAGAACCCCACAAGTCTCGTGGTGCAGCCAAAAATAAAAAACTAAACAAAATAGAAGGTAAAAATTAAGGGGGAACCTTTCCCCCTTCTTTTTCAAAGTCAGAAAGCTGATGCAATTTAAATTTGAAAACACGCAAATGAACAAAACCCTTCAGTCTGTGGCTTTTGCACACTGCAGGGAATCGGTAAAAGGAAGGATCCTGCACTCCCGGGTTGTCAACTTTGGCTACATGTTGGGATCACCTGGGGAGTTAAAGAAGTAGGAACGCTTGGGCCCCACCCACAAAGCTTTGTGCTTAGCTGATTGTAAGGTCGGATCCTAACAAACGGCACCGCGAGAAACAGAGGAAAGCTTCAAGTGAGCTTTATTAGGGAGCGCTCCCGGGCGAGGTTCACTGGTCCGAGAGAAAGGGGCCAGAGAAGGTGCACCCGGGCGAGGGTTGGGCAAGATTTTATAGGGGAAGAAGGGAAAGGGGTGTGGTGAATCTGGGAGGGTGCAGGGTATTCCTTATTTGGTGGTCTTTTCGGGTATCCTGGGGGACCGTTAGTCCCGCCCCTCGAAAGGCGGGAAGGCTGGGCCGGGTGCAAAGTCCCCAGGTCAGTTCCTGGAACTGGGTGGTCCGGAGAATTTCGGTCTGATGCAACCTGTGAATCTGATTGTGTTCCCCTGCCTCGGGCCAGTTGGCCTTACACTGATATGCAATATAAACGCTTTAAGAGCTCCCCAGAGGATTATACTGTGCAGCAGAATTAAGAGCCAGTGATTTACATTCACAGTTCTTTGCTACTCAAAGCCTGGTACAGGAACACAACACGCTCACACCTGTGAGTTTGTCAGACATAGTCTTTGCCCCCTCCCTCGCCTCCCAAATTAGAATCTGCAGTTTAACCAGCTAAGCCTGTTTAACCTCAAGTGATTTGCATTCCTATGCACATTAAAGTTGGAGAAGCCCTGCCCAGGGCTCCTTGCCAAGCAAACTGGCCCAATGTGGAAGGAGGTAAAGCACTCAGGAAACAGAGCTCCAAGAATAGGCCCCCAACCGGAGGACGGAAGAGATCTCCTTGTTACAGGCTCTGTGTTGTGGCTCTCAGGGAAATCAGGTAGTGGCCGAGGTGGGCTGAGCCTCAGGGCGCTGGGCAGGACTTCAAAACAGAGCTGCTCTCTGAGCAGAGCAAACAGAGCAAAGAGACTGCTTCTGCAGCGGTGCAAACGCTGGAGGGGCCGATCTGCTGGATCTGTTTGACCACACCAGTCTGGGTGCTGTCCATGTTAGCTGCTGTCCTGTGACATAAGCACACCCCAAACACAGAACCTGCTCAAGCTCCTCTGTGATGGGAACATTGTGTTCTCAAACACACAAAACAAACAACTCTTTACTTTGAGTGGTTATGAATTTTCATTTCCTACCCCACCACCCCCTTCAGCCCCACCCCTACCGAGACAAGTTATCTGGAACATTATTTGTCGAACAATAATTAGTACCAAGGCTGCAAAGAACTGTTGACTTATAGAAAGACACAAAGTTAGTGTTTGAGTTAGTTAGTTTGAGTTTTATCTGGGGTCTTGCTGAGGACTAAAGCCTAGGAGAGAGCCACTCAGGTCTGATGAACTGCTCTGAAGAGGTAGGGGAGAAGCCAGGTTATATACGGCTAGGAAATAAGTGTAGTCAAGCATACATCTTGGTACAGAATTTCAAACGCGTGCATCAAAAGAAAAAGATACTGCAAATCATAAAAAACAGACATCTCAAGTTAATAGTTTTAGTGCTTTTCTATGTATGGGAAGTTTCAGAAATCCAGGGCCATTAAAATTTTCCCTGAGATATACATCTAACTATCTGTGGGCCTGCCTGTTCACGTGTATCCAAAGCACAAGGTGCCTCATCCTGTTTTTTTCTTTAAATTCCTTTTGGAGTGCAACTGTCAGGTCAGCAACTGCAGTGGGTTATGACTTAACCCTTGCAGAATCTGGTGGTGAGCAGCACTCTTTGGCTTAGCGATCCTAATTTTTCTGTGTCCATAGAACAAAGAGCTTTATTTGGGGTCTTGGGAATTGCAAATTGGGAGACACAGATTTGGGTAAAACCGAAAGAGTGTTCTGAAGAAGAGAAAGAATCAGAGACTTATAAAGGCAAAAGCCACAAGATTGTTAAAGTTGTCTTGCAAGGATTATGATTGGCTCTAATGCAAAAAGGAAATATTTGCCCTTAAGGGATAGGCTGTCATGATTTATTTAGGGTAAGGGTCTGTTAAGTATCTTAAGTTTCTGGAACATTGTGTAGATGTTCTGGATGCCTGCCTTTATAAGTCAATAAGTGGTCAAAAGTTCAGATTCCATCCTGGCTGAGATGTGTATAAGTCCCACTTCCTCAATTACCTCCTGGCTCCATCTGAGTGAGCTCTCTTAGCAATACTGACTCCATTTTTATTTTCCTTTCACATAGTTCAAAAGGAAATTCATGGACACATTAGGCATAGACGAGCAGTCCCCATTTTCCTTTTTGGGTATTTTGGATATTTTCCAGTGGCACCTTCCCCCGCCCCCCTATATTAACTCTTGGTTCTTCTCAACCCTGCCTTAAGACTTGGAAAGATGACCTTCTTGGACTGCCCTCCAGCTTCCAGTTGGGTTGGACCAGGGGCAGGCTCTGGCAGAAGGCCAGAGGGAGAGTCAGGTTCAGGTACTTATTCCCCCAGCTCACTTTGTATTGGACCATGGGTTGAGTATGTCCCTAAACTGAAGGCCACAGCTTCTGTCAGGTAGCCTCCTCCTACAGGTGGTCATAGCTTCCTATTAAAAAATGAAATTCAACTGAGCAAATTTCAAAGATCTTGTTGGCCATATTCAGCAATTCATGAATCAGGTAACATCCAACCTAGCAGATAGAAAGGAGCTCTGAGGAGCTTTGCAAAATGAAAGACTTTTATAGGCAGAAGGGAGCAGGAACAACGAAGTTATACAAGGCAAAAAAGCGGGTTGGTTATAAGGTTACTTTCCTTTACAAGGGAATGGCAGGGGTCTATCAGGCAGATTACCTAACTAGTGTTGATCAGGAAATTCCTGATGGACTGGGGCTGGTTTAAAATTCCACTTCTGGAGGAGCCAAAACTTTAAAAAAAAATTTATTTATGTATTTTGTCTGTAGCAGGTGTTAGTTGCAGTATGCGGGTTCTTCATTGCAGCATGTGGGCTCTTCGTTGCGGCATGCATGTGGGATTTAGTTTCCCGATCAGGGATCGAACCTGGGCCCCCTGCGTTGGGAGCATGGAGTCTTACCCACTGCAGCACCAGGAAATTCCCCCAAAACTTTTAGTTAAGTTTTATTTTGGTGGCTTGACCCTTAGCATGAGCTACTCCATTTTGGGCCTGTTGCTTTGTTTTTACTATTTCAAATATTGTTAGCCTTGGGGTTTTGTACCACCTCATGGCCCATTTCCTTAACAGTTACAATTTTACATGTCACCCCTTGAACTCTCCTCAGTTATTCAGTTTTCATGTGCCGTTGGTTTCTCTTCCATCGCATCAATAGCTCTCTGGTGCCAGGATCCATTCTCTCTTTCCATCCTTGGTGGCTGGGGCATTGACAAAGAACCTGGTGTGATTCAGACGACTGGAACAGAGCCTCAGCGCACGGATGAGCATCCCTCCTACTGAAACATCAGTTGGCAACATGCTGAGGCCTGGCACTAAGATGCACGTACCAGAGGGCAACCAGGACAGCTACCTGGCCCCTTGACACAGCAGCTTGCACGTGTCCTCCAATGGCAGCAGGTGGTCTTTACGGCATTGGCTCCACACCCTCCAGGTTCTCTGATGCTGTCAATAGAAGACATTTGCTCCTACAGGGACTGGGCAGTCTCCTGATGTGACTTCAGCCCTTCTTCAAGCAGCCTCTCTACCCACAAACTTACCCCTCCAGAATTCTACATACTGGCAGATAGCACCATTGTTCACCCACTAGGTGAACCCTGTTAGAACTCACCTATAGGAGTTTTAAAGATGAGACAACAGGCCCAAAATGGAGTAGCTCATGCTAAGCCCCATGTGACCAAAATCAAACTTAATTTAAAGTTTTGGCCCTCCCAGAAATGGAATTTTAAACGAGTCCCATTCCCTCAGGAATTTCCTGATCAGCACTAGATAGGTAATCTGCCTGATAGAGCCCTGCCATTCCCTTGTAAAGGAGAGTAACCTTGCAATGACCAATATCCTTTTTGTCTAGTATAACTTCCTTTTTCCTGCTCCCTTTTGCCTATGAAACCTCTTGCATTGCGTAGCTCTTTGGAGCTCATGCCTATCTCCTAAATTGTGTGCTGTCTGATTCATGAGTTGCTGAATTAAGGCCAATAAGATCTTTATTTATTTTTTTAATTTTTAAAATATTTTTTTGGCTGTGTTGGGTATTCGTTGCTACGCTCGAGCTTTGTCTAGTTGCGGCGAGTGGGAGCTACTCTTCGTTGCGGTGCACGGGTGTCTCATTGTGGTGGCTTCTCTTGTTGCAGAGCACGGGCTCTAGGTGCGCGGGCTTTGGTAGTTGTGGTGCACATGCTCAGTAGTTGTGGCTCGCAGGCTCTAGAGGACAGGCTCAGTAATTGTGGTGCATGGGCTCAGTTGCTCCACAGCATGTGGGATCTTCCCAGACCAGGGATCGAACCTGTGTCCCCTGCACTGGCAGGCAAATTCTTAACCACTGCGCCACCAGGGAAGTCCCAAGGCCAATAAAATTAATTTACTTCATTGAATTTTGTTCTTTAACAGTTTTGGTGATGACAGTGGGATCCAAGGGAGTCTACTAACATCCTCAAGGACAATGGGAAACATAGGCATTGGCACCTGCTGAGCCATTTTGTTCTCTTTCTCGCTGCTTCTGAAGGCCATGGGTAAGTTTCTCTTGGATCTGAGCTCTGCTCCCTTTGCATCTGAGCTTGCTGCTCTCATTGGTTTTCCAGACCAGGGTTAACAGGGCAGTCTGGACTGACAGAAGGCTTTAACAGAGCACAAGTCCCTAGCTCCTGGTCAGTCCACAATACCATTTCTTTGGTTACTGCTGACATCCACAGGTCTATTTCCTGCTCAGTTATTATTGGTTTCTGCTGATACACACATAAGGTAAAAGAATGATCGATCTATTGTTAAAGGGAATCTTGGAAGGCAAAGTTGCAAAAGATACATTCAGGTTGAGCACCTAAAAGCTGTTTGAGCTCACCATCTAATCTAAGACCCCCATTCTAGGATAAATTGGTTAGGGAATGGGTTAGATCAGTACTAGGTCACCTGCCAACCTCAAGAAAATTTTTGTGCAATGAGATGCCCTGTAAAACATAAAACATCACAGAATCTCCAACCCAGTGGCACATTCCTGTTAGGGATGAATTTGGTTCCAAGAGACCAAAGGCTTCACTGAAGAAATAGGGTCCTCAAGTTCCAAAGAACTGAGTGTTCTATCTTCTGGCACACCTGCTTATTTTACGTCTAAGAACTATGGTCCTGGAAGCTATAGATACATACAAAAATGTCAAAATCTTACTAAAGACAACCTAGATTTGCAATGACCATTATGGGGAACATTTCAGTTAGACAAGGCCATTCATTCAAAAAGTACAATTGTAATCGAGTGTTCCCAAATCAAACCAACAGAATGGGATACCTGTTATTTTAACTGATATGCAGAAGCCTCCAAAAGGCTTCAAGATTCCAAAATAGCTTCATTGAATGATTCATTGCAAAAGGCTAATGAAGGGACTTCCCTGGCAGTCCAGTGGTTAAGACTCTGAGCTGCCAATGCAGAGGACATGGGTTTGATCCCTGGTCGGGGAACTAAGATCCCACATACCGCAGGGCCAAAATTTTTTTTTAATAAAAGCACTAATGAAAAGTTAAAGACACAAGAGTTAACCAAAACCAAAGGCTGTAAGACTGACGTGACTCTTACCACTCCCATCTATCTTCCTTTACCTGAGTACTCCCAGTCTACTAATCCTCTATCTGAATCGCCTTTCCACTCCAAAGAGACTATTAGTTACCTTTTATTTTATTTTTATTTTGTGTTTATAGTAAACTTTATTTTCATTGATTTCATTTAACATAATTTCAAAGTAGGTCTGTGCTTTAAGATAAGCAAAAGAACAGATATCCTAAATCTCATTAAGAGATCTTTTTCACACTGTTCCTCTGAGCAGGACACGGGGTTTCAGGGGCCCCAGTGGTGATACCTAATATTTTATCCCTGGAGATATTACCTGTAGATACAGAAAGAACAGATAACACCAACACACAAGAATCAAACTGTATGAGGGTACTACAGGAAGAAGCTCTTATGTTATACTTTATCTACCTCTTTAGGGTTGTAATGATAATGACTGACTTTTTTCTCTGCAAAGTTCAGTGTTGTTTTTTGTTGTTGTTGTTTGTTTTTGTTCAGTGTTGTTTTAAATAAAATGTCAGAATGTGTGAAAATGCTGTACTCATTTATCTTAATACACTAAAAATAGTGGAAGTTTAAAAATTCTTCATGAGTCCAATCTGGGCCATGACTACCACTGATGGGGTTTACCCAGCACACTAATTCCAAGTTTGGCGACCATCAGCAAACTGGCTCCCGCAATTAAGCCTGCAGGCATAAATTTTCCAGTGTGGTAGAATCTCGTTCCCATAATGCCAGCCAAGGTTCCAGATGTAACGAAGAAAACCTAAATGTTCCTTGGGTCCTGAGACCCCTGATAGGCACCCGGGCCCGCTAAACCACCGAAGAGGAGCCCGGCAGCCAGAAACGGGACACTGCCTGCTTTTGCATAACCAGTGATCCCACTTATCCCACCCGAAGCAACCAGTGCTGCGTAGCCAAAACCAATACAATATAAAGGCACTAGTGGGCTGGAGTCCTTCTGCATTGTTCTCTTTCACTCTGTCCAGACAGATTACACCAGGCCTGCACCTCCTTCCCGAAGGTCTGCACTGGCCGACAAGGGCGCACATGCCTTGGGGTGGAGAGTCGCCAAGGTTAACTTTTAACATCTTTTTAAAATTAACTAATTAATTTTTTGGCTGTGCTGGGTCTTCGTTGCTGCACACGGGCTTTCTCTTGTTGCGCTGAGCGGGGGCTACTCTTTGTTGCGGTGCGCGGGCTTCTTATTGCGGTGGCTTCTCTTGTCGCGGAAGACAGGCTTTAGTGCGCGGGCTTCAGTAGTTGTGGCATTCAGACTCAGTAGTTGTGGCTCTCGGGGGTCTAGAGCTCAGGCTCAGTAGTTACAGCGCACGGGCTTAGTTACTCCGCGGCATGTGGGATCTTCCCGGACCAGGGCTCGAACCCATGTCCCCTGCATTGGCAGGTGGATTCTTAACCCCTGCGCCACCAGGGAAGCCTTTAACTTTTAATGATCTCCTTTGGGTATCTTTCAGTCCTTTGTCACAGACTAAGGGCCACAGTTAAAGAATTTTTCCTAAACACAGGGAGCATCCCCAAAAGTATTTTGAAGAATTGAGTCCTAATCTGGGCTGTCAGATCTTCACCAGCTTGTGCACATGTAGGAAAGCCCCAGAATGGATGCAGGAGGCAGAATGGTGTAACTCTGAGAATGATACTCAAGATCCTGGATCTCCAACATGGTCCCCTTGTGGACCAGAAAAAGCTCGCAAAATAGCAGTGGATCTTTTAAAAGCTCTTCTCAAGGTTTTCCCTGCCTGAAGTGGTTGCTCTATTATTCACACCTGCAAACAAAAGAAAGATGAATTTAGGGCAGACTTTAAAGCCCATCTGGAAGCTCTCTTCCTATGGCATTCTGATTTCCATACAATAGATGATGCTGCCCAACCTGCTCTAACTGCCTTATTGGTAAATGTATTTTCTCCCCTGAGGTAAGTGGATTGATTAAAAGGCAGAAAATAGATGGGAAGTCACAGGTCTGACCAAATTTTGAGTTGTTTGTATATTTTGGAAATTAAGCCCTATTGGTCGCATCGTTTGCAAATACTTTCTCACAGTCCTTAGGTTGTGTTTTCCTTTTGCTTATGGTTTCCTTTGCTGTGCAAAAGCCTATAAGTTTAATTAGGTCCCATTTGTTAGCTGAGCACTTTGAAAGGATAACTCTCTCTCTCTTTTTTTTTTTTGGCCGCGCAGCTTGCGGGATCTTAGTTATCTGACCAGAGGTCGAACCCAGGCCCCTGGCAATGGAAACATGGAGTCCTAACCACTGGAAAGGATATCTTTTTATGTGCCCTACAATCTGTCCTTGGTATAGAGAGGAAGAATTCCAGCCAAAAATCCCTAATTTAATCAGTTACCCTAATATCTGCGGGCTACCTCTAATACTGACATTGGGAGATTAAAAAGTGCAGAACCTATAAATATTCAGATAGATGTAACTAAACCTCTTCCCAAATTATCTCAATATCCATTAAAATCCGAGGCCACACAAGGCCTCACGTTAGACCAAATCACCCAGGGGCTAACCGTTCCCTGTACCAGACCCGGTGTGTTGCTGTTAGCATAACTGATGCCATCTTGGGCCCTTACAATTTCTACTGTTTTTCACTGACCCTACTCAGGACTGTACTGTGCAGTGAATCACTTCTGTACTGTACCGTGCAGTGAACCACTTCTCTGTCATCAAGGGCTTTTTAGTTAATAAATATCGTTTAATAATCATTAGGTCCAGGAAGCCTCTATGCTCTGTTAGTCCCCAAACAATGATGAAAACCTTCCCTGACGTATTCCCAGCACCCATGAGACTAGTTACCCGTTCATAAATCTTAACTTACGAATGCACCTACTGCCATATCCTAGGTTAACTATAAAGAATTGTCCCAATGGTCCTTCATTTCTATTCCCTTCTGCCTATAAAACCTCTTGCTTTGTATACTCTTCAGAGCTCCTCTCTACCTGCTAAATTGGATGCAGTCTGACTCAGGAATGTCATGGTCCCAACGCGGGTTGGGAAAGAATTTCCAGATACAAGGCAGAATGTAAAGAAGATAGAATTTATTAAAGGGAAGGGTCGCTGCCAGAAGAGCAGGCCGGCTTCCTGATAATCAGGGAGAGCCGACCCGGAGCAAGTGTTACTGGTCTGTTTTTATATCCAGGGAACAAAGGAAGTTACGAGTCACCTGCTGATTGGGCAGGGTATGCATACTAACAGTGTGGCAGAGCAGGAGAAGAACGGGGCAAATACCTTTCCTTATATGGGTTGGGAAAGGGACAGGGCATGACACTTGGGAGGAATCAGGGATATTGTAATGGTTGCTACATGACAGTGATAAGAGCCCGGTAACTCCCTGTCCCTCGATGTTGGCCCTTTGAGTTTATCTTGTCCGTTATCCTTGGAGCACCACAATGAATTGCTAATTAAAGCCAAAAGGGCTTTAAAATTTACTCAGTTGAATTTTGTTAACGGGAGAAAACAGCTGAAAGCTGTGGTCAGGAAAAATTTTGTGTGCCTGTGGACTGGGAATGAGCAAGTATCCCTGGTTGTGGTGGTGATGGGGGAAGGGACTGTCCTGAACGGAGCCTTCCTTAGGATTTGGTTCCCCTCCTTGAACGGGGCCCCAGAGGGTAATGAGTGGTCCCCTTTACAGCTCCTCCTAGCCAGCCTGGTCATCTAGATCTTGCTGGTCTCTGATTTGACCCCTGGCTTTGATCCCGTTCTTCCCTGGGGGGAGGCAGCCCTGGAGGGATGCCCTGCACACAAATGGGGAGGGGTGTAGGAAAACAGGATAAGACGGATGGAGCTCTGGGGTACCAAGAGAAGACAGGCGCCCAGTGGGTTAGGTGGGGTGTGTGGGGACCACCTCCTGGGTTGGGCTCAGAGGTCGTCCAGCAGGGCACTTGGTCCTGGGAGAAGCCGAGACGTCGGCCCTCCCAGCTTCCTAGAGAGGCCGAGAGGCCCGGGGCGGTGACGCGCTTGCGCGATACGGGCCAGAGGAGAGCCGGGCGCGGGGCTACTGGCGCGGCCTGGGCCGTGTGGTCAGGGCACCTAGGAGCTCGCGGCCGCGGGAGTCGGTGAGTGGGGCGGCAGGGCGGCGGGGCGGCGGGGCGGCGTTGGGGGGAGAGGGGCGGCGGGGGTTGTCTTGGGGGCGCGGGGTTCCCGGCGGGCGGCCGGTGAGGCTCGGCCTGGAGGCTGCGCCCGGGCTGGGGTCTGGCCTGGGAGCCCAACCGCCGCGGTGAGGGCGTATCTGCCTGCGCTTCGCTGCCCGGGGCGGGAATCTGGAGTAATGGTTTCTGTGTTTTATCACTTCTCCCAATTATGCAAACAAAGCGTATTCATAACATGTAATTAGATGACGCGGGTGAGCGTTAGAAAAGTGAAAGTACCCGCAATCCGTTGTTTTCGTTCGGAGGCTTCCTGACCTTTTAAAATTTGTGCACGATTATGCAAACTCTTATACATGTACAAATATATATTTTTAAGAAGTGGGATTATTTTACTGGTTTTTAAAGATATATAATCCATATATTTTATTTTTAATTAAAAAAATTGAGGTGTAATCCACATAGAACAACATAGTGGTTTTAGGTGTACAACATGATTCCGTATTTGTATACTGTTGCTTTTAAAAAGCTTTTTTTAGTAGTATTGTGATAAAATGCACATAACATTTACCACACGATACATAAAAATTGATCATTTAAGCCATTTAAAAGTGTATAATTCAGTGACATTATGTACATTAATATTATTGCTTTTTGAAAATTATATCGTCTTCAACTTGTGGAATGCATTTGTTCATATATTGGTTAAATTTGGGGCCAGTAGTGTGACACCACTGAGACATATTTTTGCAAGTATAATTAAAAAAAAAATTTTGTTTTCCATAGTACACATTACATGAAGCTGTAAATGCTCAACAAGTGATGTGTATTAGGTTGATTGTTTTCAGAATGAAAGTACTATATAAAATACAGTTTTTAAACACAAGGTAAAGCTGTAACCTAAAACCACTCTACTGTCTTCTCACTTACATTGGCCTAAGAAATCAGAGAATGTTCACCTTCTTAAAAGTGTGGCACAGTGGTTGAGAGTCCGCCTGCCGATGCAGGGGACACGGGTTCGTGCGCCGGTCCGGGAAGATCCCACATGCCGCTGAGCGGCTGGGCCCGTGAGCCATGGCCGCCGAGCCTGCACATCCGGAGACTGTGCTCCGCAACGGGAGAGGCCACAACAGTGAGAGGTGCTCGTACCACACGCACACACACACACAAACCCTTTTTATTTTGAATAATTGCAGACACACAGAGGGTGTCAGAACTTTACAGAGTTCCCTTATATCTTTACCTGGTTTACCTAAAGGTAATGTCTTGCATAACTACAGTACAGTCATCAAACTTAAGAAATTTGCAGGGGTCCAATACTATTAATTAAACTGCTGATTTATCCAGAGTTCATCACTGTCTCGCTAATGTTCTTTTTCTGTTCCAGGATCCAGTATACAATCCCTCATTCCATTTAGTTGTCATGTCTTCTAGTCTCCTTCAGTCTGTGACAGTTCCTCAGTTTTACTTGTTTTTCATGATTTTGAAGTATTTTGTATTTGTAATTTTAGAGTGACCCTCTCGATTTGGTTTTGTCAGATGTTCTGCTTAGATTGAGGATGATATCGATATGTCTTCTTACTGGTATACTACTCTCTTTGTTTTTGGTTGTGTGGGGTCTTAGTTGTGGCTCGTGGGCTCCTTAGTTGTGGCAGGCGGGCTCCTTAGTTGCAACTCGCCAGCTTCTTAGTTGTGGCATGTGAACTCTTAGTTGTGGCATGCATGTGGGATCTAGTTCCCTGACCAGGGATCGAACCCCAACCCCCTGCATTGGGAGTGCGGAGTCTTATCCACTGCGCCACTAGGGCAGTCACTAAATTATTCTAACTTTGGCCATTGGGAACTCTTTCAAGTTGGCTCCTGTTTCCCCTTACATGCTCCTTTCCTTTTTTGTGTCTTTCTCTGATTTTCAGGCACCACAAGCTATTCATCTTGTATTTTCACCTCCCCTAGCCCTGGAATCAACCATTTCTGCAAGGATTCCTGGTTTCGTTTATTGTAGAATAGTATTGAGAAACCAAATTTTGGGCACTAGGTTGAGTTCATTTCTTAATTGGCAAATTGGTATAAATATTATTTTAACATTTTAAATGTGTACTAGAAGCAATCTTTCTTTAGTGGCAATTGTCTTAGAAATTTGTTTGTTTATTATTAGTGTATAAAATAAACCTTATGTACTCTCTCACTGGCAGGAAAAAGATGAAAACAAGAGATTACTTAATGGGGATTTTAAAAGGAAATCAAAATTACATTGCATATTGCTTTGCAATGTTGTGTTGCTTTCTGCTGTGTAACAGGGTGAATCAGCTATATGTATACATGTGTGCCCATATCCCCTCCCTCTTGCGTGAGCAAATATTTATTGATTACCTATTGTGTGTCAGGTAATGGGGACCTATTGTAATAAATATGGCAGTTCAGAATCCTGATCTTATGAAGTTTACACTGTAATTGGGGAAAAAGGGAACAATAGGCACATCATTGAAATTTCTGAATATATTACCTAAAAGGTATGTAACCTAAAAGGTATGTAAGAAAGAAAACAAATTCATAGAACACCAATGACTTAGATATAATTTAAAAATAATCCTTCTTTGACACATCTGTTGACATAGCATTTCTTAAAGATGTGTCATACTGAAAAATGGGGAGTACTATAGTGCCATTCTATTGGCAGATACTCTTGGAGATTCCCAATTAATATATTACCAGGCTCTGAAACGTTCTGAAAGTAAGATATGTTTCATTTTCTTTAAGCTTTCCAAAGCTTGTATTTTTTTTTTACAAATGCAGCTCTGTAGTTTTTACCAGATCATATAAAAATGTATTTGAAATACTATCATAAAGAACAGTATAAAGAAGCAAATATAAATCATCTGAAGTCACACCATCCTGAGACAACCACATAAAAATTTTGCTGCTGCCGTTCCTTTCTTTCATCTCTCCACATCTGTATAACGACACAGTCAAATGTGTATTTAGAGATTGTTCTAAAATACTGTCCTTATTGTATATGTACTTTTCTCTTTTTTCCTTTTCTCTCACCTCTCCATCCTCCATCCTGAAAATCACTATTAAGGATCTGGCTGTTACTTTGTTCCATATTCATATTATCATGTACAAGTTTTTGTGTAAGAAGATGTTAAATGGGATTGGTCCTGTACTCGGAGTGGGCTGAAACCCTAAACAGAAATGGTGAATGATAAGTGTCAAAACATTCTAACCATTTTTAGAGAGAGGCCCCAGACACATTTTCACGTGACTTATTAAAAGGTGAACAAAATTGGGCCTGTGAATCTTAGTCACCCCCCAACTTGAGCCTATGTGTGAATACTTATTCATATGAAGAGTGTTGGTTGGCCTGACAGTGAGCCAGCATTTTCTCTTCCTCATATAGCAGGGGATGCTATCTTCCCAGGTGCCAATCCAAGTGCAAGAGTAGGGAGTGAGGAAGGCAGTAATAAAGTCCTTTGAGAAGATTAAAGGAGGCTTGCATAAGAAGATTCTGCCATGTTATTTTCTGACTGGATGCTTGTTGACCTAAGGAAACTAACTCATCAGCCCAGCCAGCACCACATCCACTTCTATTTACAAAAGAATTCTGAGAATATGATATAGTCCTACAAGAGTTTGGGGAATACGCCATAAAATCAGAGGCTGCTAGAATTCCCCTGACATCAGCATAAGAAGAGAAGATTGTGATGGGGGTAAAGTACATTTCCACAGATGTGGGGCAAGAGGGTAAGTTTTCCATAAGTCAAATGATACCATAGATGTAAGTAGGCTGAAGCTGCCTTAAAAGAATCCCCTTTCAGGGTACCTGGCAGAAGGAAACGACCCCAAATATAAATCCTTTGAAAAGGAGGTAAGAGAAAAATTTAAAAGGATAAACCAAAAGTGCATCACGCGGGCTTCCCTGGTGGCTCAGTGGTTGAGCGTCTGCCTGCCGATGCAGGGGACGCGGGTTCGTGCCCCGGTCCGGGAAGATCCCACATGCCGCGGAGTGGCTGGGCCCGTGAGCCATGGCCGCTGAGCCTGCGCGTTTGGAGCCTGTGCTCTGCAGCGGGAGAGGCCACAACAGTGAGAGGCCCGCGTACCGCAAAACCAAAACAAAACAAAAGTGCATCACTCAAATTAGGAAAAGGTGGACTATAAAAGGCCACTTCATCAAGGTGCCTGGGGTAGGGGTGCCAACAAAGAATCTACAAATGCATTCTCAAGAGGAGCTAGCAGCAGTTGGATGTCTGCCATAACAGACAGCATATAAGAGCCAAGAAAGAACTCCAGACAGCATCAGATTTTGCCTGGTTGCCTCTCATTTCTTTTCCCTGCTCTGACACTGGAAGAATCAGCAAGAAAGTGAGGAAGGCAAGCAGAACAAGATAGAAAAACAGTGAAAGAATAGATGATACTGCATCACTACTCACCCCGTCCCTTCTCATCTTCCTCACTGCCACTTTGCAGAAGCAAGAATCCAGCCTGAGCTAGGGGTAAGGGAGAAGATTTGAATTGGTTGCGAGATTGAAGTTTTGGTATTAAGTTAGACTGGGTTTTTTTATTATCTTTTTAAAGAAATATTTATTTATTTATTTGGCTGCCTCAGGTCTTAGTTGCAGCACACAGGATCTTTGTTGCCGCACCTTTTTAGTTGCAGAATGCAGGATCTTTAGTTGCGGCATGCAGGATCTAGTTCCTTGACCAGGGATCGAACTTGGGCCCCTTGCGTTGGGAGTGCAGAGTCTTAGCTACTGGCCCGTCAGGGAAGTCCCGGTTTTTTATTATCTTAAAAAATGGGTGGAACTGCCAAGAGATCTGAGATCAAGATTAATTCAGGGACAAGGAATATCCCAGAAAGTCTGTTTGGTCATCAGTGGAGAAAAGTAAGTTATTTCCTTTTTGCATTCCCTTGAGACTATCACATTTAATAAATAATATATAGATATAGATAGATACATATAGATATCTTGTATATATATATCGTGTGTGTATCACTATTAAATATATAAAATGCAAAAAAAATTACATTGCATATAAGATGATAGAGCAAAATGACAGAAAGAAGAAAATGTCCCTGAAAAATGCCCATATGCTTGCTTGGGAAATTTTCCCATTCTTTTTTTTTTTTTTTATACATTTATTTATTTACTTTTGGCTGCGTTGAGTATTCGTTGCTTCGCGCAGGCTTTCTCTAGTTGCGGTGAGCGGGGGCTACTCTTCGTTGCAGTGGGCGGGCCTCTCATCTCACTGGCGTCTCTTGTTGTGGAGCACGGGCTCTAGGTGCGTGGGCTCAGTAGTTGTGGCTCGCAGGCTCTAGAGCACAGGCTCAGTAGTTGTGGTGCACAGGCCTAGTTGCTCCGCGGCATGTGGGATCTTCCCGGACCAGGGCTTGAACCTGTGTCTCCTGCATTGGCAGGCGGATTCTTAACTACTGTGCCACCAGGGAAGTCCTCCCCTGTTCTTTTGAAAGCCATTTTCTTTTTTTTTTTTTTTAATTTATTTATTTAATTTATTTATTTTTGGCTGTGTTGGGTCTTCGTTGCTTCACGCAGGCTTTCTCTAGTTGTGGCGAGCAGGGGCTACTCTTCGTTGCGGTGCGTGGGCTTCTCATTGCGGTGGCTTCTTTCATTGCAGAGCATGGGCTCTAGGCATGCAGGCTTCAGTAGTTGCAGCACACGGGCTCAGTAGTTGTGGCTCACAGGCTCTAGAGTACAGGCTCAGTAGTTGTGGCGCACGGGCTTAGTTGCTCCGCTGCATGTGGGATCTTCCTGGACCAGGGCTTGAACCCATAGTCCCCTACCTTGGCAGGCAGATTCTCAACCACTGCTCCACCAGGGAAGCCCTTGAAAGCCATTTTCATTTGGGAATGAAACTGGGTGGAGGGATGAAGCTCTGGGGGAGAAGAGGCCTGCTCCATCTCAGGTTGCTCCCCAGGCCTGGGGGCTCCCATTTGTGGTATAATCTTAACAAGTTGATGAATGAAGCTTTTCTTCTGTCCTCAGAAGCTAGTTGGGACCTGGAAAGAACCCTGAGGCATTAGGATACCTAAATTTAATTGGGCAGTTTCAGCTCATTGGCCCCATCTCTTTACTATGCTGTGGGGCTTTCATTCAGACTTCGAAAGGCCCAGGGGGTCATTAACTATTTTTTTTCTTTTAAAGGAATGGTTTTCTTTTTTTTTTAATTTTTTTTGGCTGTGTCGGGTCTTAGTTGCGACATGTGGGATCTTTGTCTCAGCATGTAGGAATTGTGGTGCACGGGCTTCTCTCTAGTTGTGGCGCTCGGGCTCCATGGCGCGTGGGCTCTCTAGTTGTGGCTTGTGGGCTTAGTTGCCCCGCGGCATGTGAGATCTTAGTTCCTTGACCAGGGATTGAACCATCGTCCCCTGCATTGGAAGGCGGATTCTTTAACACTGGACCACCGGGGAAGTCCCAGGAAGTCACTAACTTTTATCCATGTTCATGGTTGCAGGGGCTGGGCTCAGAGGGCTGGAATCTTTTGCCATATTCACAGACAGTTGCCCTCATTTTTCTGTTGGTCCGTCTTCTCATCCCCTCTTTACAAATACTTCACTGACCTCTTCGGACATTTCTGCAGCAGCTGCTTCAGAACAGGTCAGCTTGGAGGCTTATGTTTGGTGCTGATTTCCCCGTGGGTCTCAATTTCCTGAGATAGGTCAGTGCCATTTACATTTCCCGCTGGGTGCGTTTCTTCAAAATATTTCTCTCTGGTCTCCAGTTCATTGTGTTGCGTCTCACTCCCGGATTTCTCTGCACCTGAGTGTCTTTCTCTTCCCCAGTCTTTCTGCAAGTTTGGCTGGGAAAGTCTCTCGCCTCTTTCTCTGACTCTCAGCTCCCTCCTGAGCAGCTCCCGTTGGTGCTGCTGCGGCTCAGCAAGGCTGGAGCCTGCCCCTGCCGCTCCGGAGGCACCTTTCCTCTTCAGCCTCCCCTTGTTGTGTCTTCAAGTCTCTTTTTATAGGCCTTCAGTTATGTACCTTATCACTTCTCAGTTTTTCTTTGCTTTTGTTTTCTCTGTGTACTTATTTTCCTTACCCCATCCCCTTCTTTCGCAGCAAAGCTTCATTTCTCTGCCAAAACTTCAGCAGCTTCGTCAGCGCGTATGATCCCAAAGTAGTTCTTCAATTGATTCTCCATCCCCTTGTAGCAGCACTGCAATTTCTTTTATCTGGATGATGGTGGGGATATTGAATAATAGCCTCCGAACTGAGAAGAAACTTTGAGACCAAAACGTGAAGCAGGCAACTCCATGAAGTATAATTATGATGTTTATTGTGGGTACTTATATAGGGGCAGTACGGGCGGACAACCACCAGAGGCATTTGTAGCTGAACTCTATGCTGCCAGAAGGGGCGTGGGGGAATTCATTTATTTATTTTATTTATTTTTTAAAAAATGTTTTCTTATTTATTTATTTTATTTATTTATTTTTGGCTGCACTGGGTCTTTGTTGCTGTGCGCAGGCTTACTCTAGTTGCGGAGAGCCAGGGCTACTCTTCGTTGTGGTGTGCGGGCTTCTCATTGCAGTGGCTTCTCTTGTTGCAGAGCACGGGCTCTAGAGCACAGGCTCAGTAGTTGTGGCACACAGGCTTAGTTGCTTTGCGGCATGTGGGATCTTCCTGGCCTATGGCTCGAACCCGTGTCCCCTGTATTGGCAGGTGGATTCTTAACCACTGCACCACCAGGGAAGCCCTGGCATGGGGGAATTTAAAGGGACCAAAGCTAAAGATAGAATCTGACTACTAAGCGAGAAGCACATTCGTGCCAGTGGGAACTGGGGGTTTCTCCTCCCTTCTGAGGTCTCATGAACATTATTCCTCATGGACCATTAACCATCTAGACTAGCAAAATGCATTCTTCCAGTTTTCATATCAGATAAAGGCAAGAGTAAGAGTTGATAGGGAACTTATCTGGCTTTGGGTGCATTCCTTGTGAGTAGGCTAAAGCTCAGAAAGGGGACTGTGGGCCTAAGATGGAGCTGACAAAGTGAAGTCAGTGTGGTCCAGCCACATAGATGGCATGCTTTCTTCATCCCATCTCAGTTTACAGTCATCTGTTTGGAGAGTCCTAGCAGTACTTGCTGAGTTCAGGAGATGTTTGTAGGTGATGATGGCTTCTGGTTGAAGTAACGGTTTCTTTAAATTTTCTTAACAGTGGTGGGAGGTGGAAGGTTCCACCCTTTCAGGGGAAGATGACCATCATCTGTGACTTGGTGCACTGAGTAATGGGGTCACTTTACAACAGGTGCCAAGGTCTGCAGTCTACCTCATACTTCAGTTGGAGGATGGAGGGAATGAAAAGTGCCCATTGAACTGAGAAGATAGCTTAAGACTGAAAAAGAAGGCAGGCAGCTCCATATAATCAGTGGATCAGTTTATTAGAGGGTAATTTACTCACATGGTGAGATCAGGTGGGTGAACTAGAAGCATTTGCAGCTGCACTCCGCACCACTGAGGGGCCTCTGGAACAGTTTTATTGTTAACCTAGGTATGGGGGGGGGTATGTGCTTGGAAATAGGAAGTGCATTTCTTTTTTCTTTTTTTTTCTGGGAAGTGCATTTCTAAGTCAAGTTTTATGAATGGGTAACTCGTCTGGTGGGCGATGGGAATGTGTCAGTGAAGATCTTCATCGCTGTTTGGAGACTGTTAGAGCATAGAGGCCACCTGGAACTAATGATCCTAAAACAATATCTATTAACTACAAAGCCCTTGATGACAGAAAAGTGATTTTACCTCATAGTACAGTCACAGGAAGGGTCACTGGAGGGACAGGAGGAATTGAATGGGCCCATGATGGTGGCAGTTATGCTAACAGCCATACATACTTCTTTGTAGACTCTTGGTTTGATTTTGTTTTAATATGCTCTTTCTTGCTTTTTTCTTTTGCATGTTGTGGTTTTGGGCAGCATTTTACTCTCTTTTGTTCTCTACCTCAGTTGTCAATTTTTGTCTTACTTTGTTCTCAGTTCAACCAGCCTTCTTTGGTTTGGTTGTTGACTCAGTGGCTAAAACAGAACAAGGGTCAGTGGGGTTTCTTTTCCCTTTTGCAGTTACTTGAGCTGCAGCCACCATCTACATACAACTGCCCTTCAAGGACATGTAACCTATTCTGCTGAGTGCCCACCTTTTCAGTCCTGGGAGCTGGTACTCAGTACCTTTTTTTTTTTTTAATTGGCTGCACCCCGTGGCATGCGGGATCTTGGTTCCTTAGTTTCCTGACCAGGGATTGAACCTGGTCAGTGAAAGCGTCCAGTCCTAACCACTGGACCTCCAGGGAATTCCAGTTGCTTTGTTTTTTAAGCAGAATTATTTATCACTTTGCTGATTATAAAAATAATGTACAATTCAGGGAACATAGACAAATAGGAATGGAAAGCTCTCTAGTCCCACTTGCCAGAGGAGATTAACTGCTGAAAACACTTTGGTGGCCAAGGCTTAGGAACTTTTTTGTGCCTATGCAAACTGTGCTTTATTTTTATTTTGTTTAAGACATAAGTGAGCTCATAAGTATAATTTCTAAAACTTGCCTCTTAATTTACTTTTTTGGGGGGGAAATTGGGAAAAGACAAAAAATACAAAGAAGAAAATAACAGGCAGGCGTATTTCCAACACACAGGAGTAACCTCTTCTAACATTTCGGCATATTTGCAGTCATCATTGTACAATCTTAAAAGAAAAAGAGACCTTGAACATAAATGTTGTGTTAAAAAAATCAAATCACTACAAATAAAGTCTCCCTTTAACTGTTATTTCCAACCTCTCCACTTCCACAATCAGTAGGAGTTTTTGTAAATCTTTTTAGGCCATTTAAAAACCTTTCGAAAAAAAAAAAATAAAAACCTTTCGAGTGCTTTTATGTACATCAGACCTAAGAAATTTAAACATAAATATGATTTTAGGTTTTTTCTCCAATTATACCTAAGTTCTTTTTAACTTAGCATACGTTTTTGATACTGTTGGGAAAAGCAGTCAGGCGCAGCTGCTTCTCTCTAGCATAACTCTGCAAGAGTAGCCCTGGCTGAGGACATTTTCTTGCAAAGAAATCAAGAGCCCTCATAGCCTGTGCTGTGCTTAGCCTTTTGAGGGACTATCTTTACCTGTTCAGTGCTTAATGTGTACCCCTTTTTTCTTCTTTTTTTTTTTGGAGAATTATGTTTTTTAAAAAAATTTATTTTATTTTATTTTTGGCTGCGTTGGGTCTTTGTTGCTGCGCGCAGGCTTTTCTCTGGTTGCGGTGAGCGGGGGATACTCTTCGTTGTGGTGCGTGGGCTTCTCTTGTTGCTGAGCACGGGCCCTAGGCATGTGGGCTTCAGTAGTTGTGGCACGTGGGCCCAATAGTTGTGGCTCGCAGGCTCTAGAGTGCAGGCTCAGTAGTTGTGGCGCACGGGCTTAGTTGCTTTGCGGCATGTGGGATCTTCCCAGACCAGGGCTCGAACCCGTGTCCCCTGCATTGGTAGGTGGATTGTTAACTACTGTGCCACCAGGGAAGCCCCCCTTTTTTCTTCTTAGGTGCATGTGTCAATGGCCCCCAGGCCCTCCCTTGCTTTCTGTATTTCAGACCCCATGGGTAAGGGGCCAAGGTTCTTCTACTGTATCATGAAGGGTGGTGCTGGTATCTGTTCCACCTGCATGGCTTTGGCTGCGAAGTGGATCCGTTGGTCATGGGGGACCAGTGGTTTGCAGGGGGTTGAATCTTGTACACTTTGTTTTCTTCTCTTGCTCTAAGCGAACACTGTATCACTTGAGCCTCGTGTGTGTGTTGTCTGTTCTCAGGAACTTAGAATTACGCTCTGTCTCTTCTGTGGGTGGCACTGATCTGCTTTTTAACCTTGGCTGCATAGCTTGACCACCCAGTGAACAGTGAAACAATTGTATTGTTTCTTAAAGGTCTTGTACAGTCTTTTAAATTGTTGTATGGTATTTCATCCTATAAAGTGCTACACTTTTATTTAGTTGTATTGATGGGCAAGTAGGTCATTTCCAATATTGTGTTATTACAAAGAGTACTCTAGTGAACACCTGTGTAAATGCCTCAATACCTGTGCAAGTGTTTTTCCAGGGAGCTTCCTAGAACTGAAATTTCAGGGGCATAGGTAATATGACTTTTTAGCTTCACTGCAGACTTTCAAACTACTTTTCCTAGTGGCTGTAAACATTTACACTTCTGTCCAGTGGTTTGTGCTTTTGTTCTTTTTTTTTGGACAAGAGGTTTTAAAATACTGAATAGTCATATATCACCCTTTTTCCTTTGTTTCCTTAAGAAATCCTTGCTTACCCCAGGGCTCTTACTCCTTTTTGTTTGTTTTAATATTAATTAATTTATTTATTTGGCTGCATCAGGTCTTTGTTGTGGCACACAGGATCTTTAGTCGCGGTATGCGAACTCTTAGTTGTGGCATGTGGGATCTAATTTCCTGACCAGGGATCGAACCCAGACCCCCTGCATTGGGAGCATGGAGTTTTAGCCATTGGACTGCCAGGGAAGTCCCTGTTTGTTTTTGAAGTTAAATCTTTAGCTAGAACTCGTTTTTTGTGTGATCCCCTGCAGGTACTGAAGGATGGCTGTATCCGTCTATCTGGGAATGGAGTTGCAAGTAGTAACTGTACGTTTAACTTAATGATGCGTGACTGTTTTCCAGTGTGGCTGCACAATTTACATTTCCACCAGCAGTGTATGAGTGTTCCAGTGTTTATCTCTACATCCTTACCAACATGTTATTTTCTGACTGTTTGATTCTAGCCATCCTAGTGGATGTGAAGTGGTATCTTATTGTGGTGGTGATGTGCTTTTTCCCTGATGACTAATGTTGTTGAGGATCCTCTGTGTTTTTCAGCCATCTTTATAGTTTCTTTGGAGAAATGTCTGTTAAGATGCTTTGTCTAATTTTAATTGTGTTGTCTTTTCATTATTGAATTGTAAGTTATTTATATTTTCTAGTGACAAGTCCCTTATAAGATATGTGATTTGTAAATTTTTTTTTCCCACTCTGTGGGTTGTCTTTTCACTTTCTTCATGAGACCTTTGAAGCACAAGAATTTTAATTTAGGTGAAGTCCAATTTATCTATTTTTTCTTATTTTTGCATGTGGGATGCATTTGGTAGAATCCATTGACTAATCCATTGTCACAAAGTATTACACTTACATTTTATGATAAGAATATTATAGTTTTAGCTTCTTACATTTGGGTCTTTGATCCATTTTGAGTTAATTTTTGTATATTGTATTATGTAGGGGTCCAACTTCATTCTTATTCATGTAGACATATAGTTGTCCATGTACCACTTGTTGAAAAGACTATTCTTCCTCCCTTTGTGTGGTCTTGGCACACTCGTTAAAAATAAATTGACCATAGACAATTTGTGGACTCTTAATTCCGTTTCATTGATCTTTATGTCTTTCCTTATGCCAGAACCACACTGTCTTGATGACTGCTGCTTTTTTATAAAGTAAGTTATGAAATCTATTCTCCCAGCTTACGCTTTTTAGTTTTAGTGTTTCATTTTTTTAATAGATTATACTCACTCAAAGTTATTATAAAATATTGCTGTAGTCCCTGTGCTGGACAATATATGCTTGTAGCTTATTTATTTCATACATAGTAGTTTGTACCTCTTAATCCTCTACCCCTGTCATGCCCCTCCTCCCTTCCCTCTTCCCATTGGTAACCACAAATGTTTTCTCTGTTTCTGTTTTGTTATATTCATTTGTTTGTTTCATGTTAAATTTTAATTAATTAATTTATTTGGCCATGCCACACGGCATGTGGGATCTTAGTTCCCTTACCAGGGATCGAACCCACACCCCCTGCATTGGAAGCTCGGAGTCTTAACCGCTGGACTGCCAGGGAAGTCCCTGTTTCATTTTTTAGATTGCATATTTAAGTGATAACATACAGTATTTGTTTTTCTTTTTCTGATTTATTTCACTAAGCATAATACCCTCCAGGTCCAACCATGTTGCAAATGACAAAATTTCATTCTTATTTATGGCTGAGCAATATTCCACATCTTCTTTATCCATTCATTTGTTGATGGACACTTAGGTTGCTTCCATGTCTTGGCTATTGTACATAATGCTTTTATAAGCACGGAGGTGCATGTATCTTTTCAAATTAGTGTTTTTGTTTTCTTTGGGTATATACCCAGGAGTGGAATTGCTGGATTATATGATGGTTCTATTTTTAGTTTTCTGAGGAACCTTCATACTGTTTTCCATGGTGGCTGCACGAATTTACATTCCCACTAACAGTGTACTAGGGTTCCACATCCTCACCAACATTTGTTATTTGTGATCTTTTTGATGATAACCATTCTGACATGTGAGGTGATATCTCATTGTGGCTTTGATTTGCATTTTTCTGATGATTAGCAGTGTTGAACATCTTTTCATGGGCCTGTTGGCTGTCTATATGTCTTCTTTGGAAAAATGCCTATTCAGGGTTTCTGCCCATTTTTTAGTTTGGTTGTTTGTTTTTTTGACATTGAGTTGTGTGAGCTGTTTATATATTTTGGATTTTAACCCTTTATCGGTAATATCGTTTGCAAATATTTTCTTCCATTCAGTAGATTCTCTTTTCATTTTGTCAGTGGTTTCCTTTGCTGTGCAAAAGCTTCTATGTTTAATTAGGTACCATTTGTTTATTTTTGCTTTTGTTTCCTTTGCCTTAGGAGACAGATCCAAAAAAATATTGCAATGATTTATGTCAAAGAGTGTTCTGCCTATGTTTTCTTCAAGGAGATTTATGGTTTCTGATCTTAACATTTAGGTCTTTAATCCATTTTGAGTTTAATCTTTACTTCATTTTGAGTTTATTATTGTGTATGGTGTGAGAAAATGTTCTAATTTTCATTCTTCTACATGTAGCTGTCCAGTTTTCCCAGCACCACTTATTGAAGAGACTGTCTTTTTTTACATTGTATATTCTTGCCTCCTTTGCCGTAGATTATTTGATCATAAATGTGTGGGTTTATTTCTGGACTCTCTATTCTGTTCCACTGATTTATGTGTCTTGTATGTGTATGTGTGTGCACACATGTGCAGCACCATACTGTTTTGATTACTGTAGCTTTG
Source organism: Stenella coeruleoalba (assembly GCF_951394435.1). NCBI lineage: Eukaryota > Metazoa > Chordata > Mammalia > Artiodactyla > Delphinidae > Stenella > Stenella coeruleoalba. The sequence continues at coordinate 57,911,999 of NC_137156.1, forward strand.
TAGTGTACTCTTAAGTCAAGGAGCATATCTCCAACTTTGTTCTTTTTTCTCAAGATCACCTTAGCTATTTGGGATCTTCTGTGGTTTCATATAAATTTTAGGATTATTTGTTTTAGTTCTCTGAAAAATGCTGTGGGTTTTTTGATAGGGATTGCATTAAATCTCTAGCTTGCTTTAGGTAGTATGGACATTTTAATAATATTAATTCTTCCAATCCATAACCACAGGATTTCTTTCCATTCTTTGTTTCATCTTCAGTTTTCTTCAATAATGTTTTTTTTAATTAATTAATTTACTGGCTGTGTTGGGTCTTTGTTGCTGTGTGCAGGCTTTCTCTAGTTGTGGCGAGTGGGGGCTACTCTTTGTTGTGGTGCACGGGCTTCTCATTGCAGTGGCTTCTCTTGTTGTGGAGCATGGGCTCTAGGCACGCAGGGCTTCAGTAGTTGTGGCACGTGGGCTCTAGAGTGCAGGCTCAGTAGTTGTGTTGCATGGGCTTAGTTGCTCCACAGCATGTGGGATCTTCCCAGACCAGGGCTTGAACCCGTGTCACCTGCATTGGCAGGCGGATTCTTAATCACTGCACCACCAGGGAAGTTCCTCAATAATGTTTTATAGTTTTCAGAGTATATAGGTCTTTCACCTCCTTGGATAAGTTTATTCCTAGGTATTTTATTCCTTTTGATGCAATTTTAAGTAAGGTTGTTTTCTTGCATTTTCTTTCTGATTCTTCATTACAAGTAAATAGAAAAGCAATAGATTTGTATATATTAATCTTGTATCCTGCAACCTTACTGAATTAATTTAGTCTAACAGTTTTTTGGTGGAAGCTTTGGAGACTTTAGGGTTTTCTATATATAGTATTATGTCATCTGCAAATAGGGACATTTTTACTTCTTCCCTTCCAGTTTGGTTGCCTTTTATTTTTTTTTCTTTTCTGATTACTGTGGCTAGGATTTCCAATACTATGTTAAGTAAAAGTGGCAAGAGTGGGCATCCTTGTCTTGTTCCTGATTTTCGAGGGAAAACTTTGAGCTTTTTATCCTATGGCGTTAGCTCTGGGTATGTCATAAATGGCCTTTGTTATGTTGAGATATTTCCCTGTAAGCCAACTTTGAAGGGAATTTTTAAATTTTGTCAGATGCTGTTTCTGCATCTATTGAGATCATGTGGTTTTTATTCTTTATTTTGTTAATGTGGTGTATCTCATTTATTGATTTACGGATGTTGAGCCATCCTTGCATCCCTGGAATAAATCCCATTTGATCATGGTGTGTGATCCTTTTTATATATTGTTGAATTTGGTTTGCTCATATTTTGTTGAGGATTTTTGTGTCTAGGTTCATCAGAGATACTGGCCTGTAATTTTCCCTTTTTGGTAGTGTCTTTGTCTGGTTTTGGTATCAGGGTAATGTTGGCATTGTACAATGAATTTGGGAGTGTTCTCTCCTCTTCAAAAGTTTGAGAGGAATAGGTATTAGCTCTTCTTTATATGTTTGGTAGAATTCCCCTGTGAAGCCATCCAGTCCCGAGATTTTGTTTGTTGGGAGTTTTTTGATTTCTAATTTAATTTCACTACTAGCGATTGGTTTGTTCAGATTGTCTGTTTATGATTCAGCCTTGGAAGAGTGTAGGTTTCTAGAAATTTATCCATTTCTTCTAGGTTGTCCAGTTTGTTGGCATGTAACTTTTTGTAGTATTCTCTTAGGATTTTTTTGCATCTCTGTGATATCGGTTGTAGTTTCTCCTCTTTCATTTATTATTTTGTTTTCTTGGGTCTTTTCCCTTTTTTTGTTAAAGAGCCTGGTTAAAGGCTTATCAGTTTTGTTTATCTTTTCAAAAAAAAACCCAGACAGTTCTTAGTTTTATTGATCTTTTCTGTTGTTTTAAATCTCAATTTTATTTATTTTCTCTCTGGTCTTTATTATTATTTCTTTTCTTCTGCTGATTTTGGGCTTCATTTATTCTTCTTTTTCTAATTCCTTTAGATGGTAAGTTTGGTTGTTTGAGATTTTTCTTGTTTCTTGAGATAGGCCTGTATTGCTATAAACAACTGCTTTATCTGTGTCTCATAGATTTCGGAAAGTTGTGTTTTTATTTTTATTTGTCTCAAGGTACTTTCAGATGTTCTCTTTGATTTCTTCTTTGACCCATTGGTTTTTTAGTAGCATGTTTAGTCTCCACATGTTTGTATTTTTCCCATTTTTCTTCTTGTAATTGATTTCTAGTTTCATATCATTGTGATTGGAAAAAATGCTTGATATACTTTCTGTCCTCTTAAATTTGTTAAGAGTGTTTCGTGGTTTAGCATGTGATCTATCCTGGAGAATGTTCCATGTACACTTGAAAAGAATGTGTATTGTGTGGGTTTTGATGGAATGTACTATAGATATCTATTAAGTCCAGTTGGTCTAATGTGTCATTTAATACCACTCTTTGTTGATTTTATGTCTAGATGATCTGCCCATTGATGTAAGTGGGGTGTTAAAGTCCCCTACTGTTATTGTATTACTGTCAATTTCTCCCTTTATGTCTGTTAATATTTGCTTTTTGTATTTAGGTGGTCATATATTGGGTACATATATGTTAACGAATGAATGTTATATCTTTTTTTTTTTTTGGCTGCGCCGTGTGGCTTGCATGATTGTAGTTTCCTGACCAGGGATTGAACCCACGCCATCGGCAGTGAAAGTCCTAACCACTGGACTGCCAGGGAATTCCCACATATCTTCTTCTTGTATTGATTTCCTTTATTATTGTGTAATGTCCATCTTTGTCATTCGTTATAGACATTGTTTTAAAGTCTACTTTGTCTGATATGAGTATAGCTGCCTCAGCTTTCTTGTCGTCTCCACTTGCTTGAAATATCTTTTTCCATCCCCTCATTTTCAGTCTGTGGTGTCTTTAGCTGTGAAATGAGTCTCTTATAGGCAGCATATAGATGGATCTTGTTTTTATATTCAATTAGCCACCTTTTGTCTTTCGATTGGAGCATTTAGTCCATTGACATTTAAAGTGATTATTGATAAGTATATACTTTTTGCCATTTTGTTAACTTGTTTTCTTGTTTTTTATAGTTCTTCTTTGTTCTATTCTTCTGTTCATTTCTTCCTTTGTGGTTTGATGATTTTCTTTAGTAGTATTCTTGTGTTCCTTTCTTTCTAGTATTTGTATATCTATTATAGTTTATTGATTTGTGGTTATTATGGGGTTCATATATGTTGACCTGTAACTATATCTACTTGTTTTAAACTGATAATCATTTAAGTTCAAAATACATTCTAAACGATTTATATTTTTCATTCCCCTCCCCCACATTTTGTTTTTGATTTCATATTTTACATCCATGTTTCTCCCTTAACTGTTTACTGTAGTTACAGTTGATTTTACAATTTTTGTCTTTTAATCTTTGTGCTAGCTTATTTAAGTGGTTGATCCTCAGCCTTTACTATATATTTGCCTTTGCTAGTGGGGTTTTTCCTTTCCTATATATGTATTTTAAAATTTATTTATTTTTGGCTGCATTGGGTCTTCGTTGCTGCGCACAGCCTTTCTCTAGTTGTGGTGAGTGGGGACTACTCTTTGTTGCAGTGCCCGGGCTTCTCATTGCTGTAACTTCTCTTGTTGTGGGGCACGGGCTCTAGGCATGTGGGCTTCAGTAGTTGTAGCACATGGACTCAGTGGTTGTGGTTCATGGGCTCTAGAGCACAGGCTCAGTAATTGTGGTGCACGGGCTTAGTTGCTCCGCGGCATGTGGGATCTTCCTGGGCCAGGGCTCGAACCCATGTCCCCTGCATTGGCAGGTGGATTCTTAACCACTGCACCACCAGGGAAGTCCCCTTTCCTATAAATTTTTACTTTTTATTGTAGCCTATTCTTTTCCACTTAGAGAAGACTCTTTAACATTTCTTTTAGGGCCTGTTTAGTATTGATGAACTCTTTTAGTTTTTTGCTTGTGTGAGAAGTTCTTTATCTTTCCATCAATTCTGAATGATAACCTTGTTGGTTAAAGTGTACTAGGTTGTAGGTTTTTCCCCTTTAATACTGTAAATATATCATGCCACTCCCCTCTGGCATGCAAAGTTTCTGCAGAAAAATTTGCTGATAGCCTTATAGGGGTTCCTGTATATATGACTCTTTGTTTTTCTCTTGCTGCCTTTAGAATTCTCTTTATCCTTCATTTTTGCCATTTTAATTATAACATTTCTTGGTGTGGGTCTCTTTGGGTTCATCTTGTTTGGGACTCTCTGAACTTCCTGTACCTGGATATCTGCTTCCTTCTTCAGGTTCGGGAAGTTTTCAGTCATAATTTCATCAGATACCTTTTCAATCCTTTTTTCTGTCTCTTCTCCTGGAACCCCTATAATGTGAATGTTGATATGCTTGATATTGTTTCAGAGGTCTCTAAAACTGTTCTCATTTTTTAAAAAAATCTGGTTTTTTCTTTGCTGTTCTGATTGGGTGATTTCTATTATTCTACCTTCCAGATCACTTGTGCATTCCTTTCTATCAGCTAGTCTGCTGTTAATTCCTCCTAGTGTGTTTTTCATTTCAGTTATTGTATTTTTCATTACTGACTGGTTCTTTTGTACATTTTCTAGTTTCTTTTTAAAATTCTCACTGTGTTTATCTATTCTTTTCCCTAATTTAGTTACCATTCTTATTACTGATGCTTAGAACTCTCTATCTGCTAAATTATTTATTTCTCTTTCATTAGTTTTTTTTTTTCAGGGGATTTATCTGGTTCTTTCATGTGAGACAGACTCTTCTGTCTTCTCATTTTACTTAACTTTTTGTGTTTCTGTGAAATTAGGTGAAACAAGTTACCTGTCCCAATCTTGAAGGGGTGTCCTTGCGTGAGAGCATTCCTATACAATCTGTGTGTGCCCAGTGGCTTTGGTGCGGAACTGGATCTGACGTGAGCATGAGTCACACCTTCCCCCAGGGTGTGCTCACAGCTCTCACCTTAGTGGGAGGTGGGGCTGGAGATGGAGGGGTTAGAGCTAGAGCCAGGTGTGAGCCAGAGCTTCTCCTATGCTCAATAGCCAACACCACCCTATTGGGAGCAAGGGTGTGTCTCAAGTTGCTGGAGCAAAAGCCCTGAGGATCGGGTCCAAGCCTGTTGTGTTTCTTTTAAGTATGTGCTCTCCTCCCTCCCAGGACTGGCACCCTTGCCACCCTTGCCCAGTCTGCTGCCTCTGCATCTCCAGCAATAGCCACCCTCAGATGCAGTGTCAGGTCTGTTGCCCAAGTGTGCACTCTCCTTAGCAATGGCAGCCTTCACCCTAGTGGGGAGCTACACCAGAGTTAGAGGGACTGGAGTGGGTGCTTGCTGTGGGCCAGGTTGCTTGCTGGGGTGGTCGCAGGAAACCAGCCAGTGCCCCGGGTGGTTTCAGTCTGCTTCCTTTACTTCCTTTACTTTGTTTCCGGCAGTGTGCATGCTGTTCACGAGTGGAGCCCTCCTGTAAGTCCCACTGGTTTTCAAAGCAGCCAAGGGGACTCGTCTTCCTGGTGTTGGACTCCAGATCTGGGGTGCCCAATATGTGGTTTGAACCCCTCATTCCCCAGTGAGGATCTGTGAGCCCATGATTATCCCCCTCTTCTGTGTCCCCTCCTCTCGGCTTAGGTCCCAACATAATTTCTTCTCCTCTCTTCCTGCCCTACTCCTTGTGGATCTTTCTTTATAGCCTTGGTTGTAGAAGAGTTTTTCTGCCCATCTCCAGCTTGTTTTTAGTTAGAATTGCTCCACATGGAGATGTGTTTTTTAAAAAAATATTTATTTATTTATTTGGCTGTACCAGGTCTTAATTGCCTAGTGTGGGATCTTCGATTGTGGCATGTGGGATCTTTTAGTTGCAGCAAGTGAACTCTTGGTTGCAGCAGGTGGTATCTAGTTCCCTGACCAGGGATTGGACCTGGGCCCCCTGCATTGGGAGCTCAGAGTCTTAGCCACTGGACCACCAGGGAAGTCCCATAGATGTATTTTTGATGTGTTCTTGGGGATGTGAGCTCATTGTCCTCCTACTCTGCCATCTTTTTTCTACTCTGCCATCTTGATCTCTTCCCTCTCTTCCAGCTTATTCTTTTTCAAGATTGTGTTGTGTATTATGTGGGTCTCTTGAGTTTCCATATGTTAGGATCAGCTTTTCAATTTCTACAAAGAAGCCAGCTGGGATTCTGATAGGGATTTCTTTGAATCTATGGATAAATTTGGACAGTATTGTCATCTTAACAATGTTTTGTCTTCTGATCCGTGAACAACGAATGTCTTTCCATTTATTTAAAGTTTTAATTTCTTCTAACAGTGTTTTGTAGTTTTCATAGTATAAGTTTTGTTCTTATTTTGTTAAATTCATTCCTAAGTATTTTGTTCTTTTTCATGTGATTGTAGATGGAATTGTTTTCTTAATTTTATTTTTGGTTTGCTCATTTTTACTATGTAGAAATACCACTGATTTTTTTTTAAAGTAAAAAAAATTTTCTTCTAGTTTTTTTGAGATATAATTGGTATACAACACTGTATAAGTTTAATGTGGACAGCATAATGATTTGACTTACATACATCATGAAATGATTATCACAATAAGTTTAGTGAACATCCATCTCATTTAGATACAAAATTAAAGAAATAGAAAAAAATTTTTTCTTGTAAAAAAAAATTTTTTTCTTGTGATGAAAATTCTTAGGATTTTCATCTTAACAATTTTTGTATATAATGTACAACAGTGTTAATTATATTTATCAAGTTGTACATTACATCCCTAGTACTTATTTATCTTATAACTGGAATTTTGTACCTTTGACTGCCTTCATCTAGTACCCGCGAGCCCTGCCTCTGGTAACCACAAATATGATCCCTTTTCCTGGTCTGCTTGATCCTGACAGGCTCCACTGTGCAAATGTTCATGAGTCCTTTTCTCAGAAATCTAAAGATGATCCTAACTAACAGCATCTACTTTGCACCATCCTTCTCACATCCCTCCTGAACAGTAATGTTGGTTATTTCAGTCTCTTGCCAGCGACTTCTGATGTCCCAGCAAATGGCATTGTCCCCAGCAGTGCTGAAAAGATACTCCCGAGGGCCCAGCAGTGATACATACAACTAACGCAGACTTGCTTGCACTCTGGTGGGTAGACCTTGAACAGGAGTGATGCCTCCAGGCAGGTGGTATGCTGTCCATCCAGCTCAGGCCAAGGCTTCAAGGGAGCGAGGACGCCTTCAGATGATAAAGAAGGAAGAAGAGGATGAAAGCTACACTTCAGTGCCAGCTGCCAGACCACAGACACTCAATCGTCCTGGCCAGGAGCTGTTCCGCCAGCTCTTCAGACAGCTTCGCTACCATGAGTCTTCTGGGCCTCTAGAGACTCTGAGCCGGCTCCGGGAGCTCTGCCGCTGGTGGCTGAGGCCAGATGTTCTTTCAAAGGCCCAGATTCTGGAGCTGCTGGTCCTGGAGCAGTTCCTGAGCATCCTGCCAGGGGAGCTTCGGACCTGGGTGCAGCTGCATCACCCTGAGAGTGGTGGGGACGTCGTGGCCTTGCTGGAAGAGCTACAGAGGGACTTCTATGGGACACCATGGAGGGTGAGTGTGAGCAAGCGTGTGGTGCCCAGTGAACTCTGCCTGCTCGTGAGCCTGCTTGTGGGTGGGGGGGTGGGCCTCTGAACCTTCAACACGGAAGAATTCAGGGGAGGTCTTCCCTTCTCATTCCCATGGCACCTGAGCAGCTAAGAACTTGACCCTAAGCAAAGGACCATTTAGCAGGCAGCCCTTCCCTCTTTCCCAGAGGAATATAAGCTCCAGGAAGAAGAGGGTCTGCAAGTATCCATAAACAGTAATGAGGTTTTGGACACATTGACTTAACAGTGCATAAAGTACATCTCCACATACCTAACTTGACTTGTACTAACCTGTAAAGTGGGGGTGGTATCTCTTGCTCGTACACGGGGGAATTAGTGTCAGGATCCTTGGCTTCTAAGTACATCTTGAGACCTAGAAGAGCAGTCTACACAAACCATGTTACTTCTTTCTCAGTAAACTTTTGAGGATTTGTTCTTTGCGGGGGAGATGGGGAAGAAGAGTGGTGAGGGGCAGCCCAGGGCTAGGAAATTGGAAGATCACAATTTTAGACTGCATTCCACAACCTTGGTGTTCTTGCCAACATTGTGGTACCTTCAGAGCCTCAGTTTTTGAAAACAAAATGGAAAACTGATCTAACGGTGAGAATTTGTTCGTTACATATTTGAGTGCCTACCATGTGCCCAGCCCTGGGCTTGGTGCTAGGAAACAGAGCTGACAGTCCCAGTGCAGGCAGTAGAGCAGTGGGTCAGTTAAAGTGCACTCTGCGTGCCCCTCTGCCCCACTCAGGCCAGCCTCTCAATACTTCTCCATACCTTTGAGGTTTTTTTTTTTTTAAAGAGCATTTATCATTTTTTTAGGCTTTTAAAAAATTTTATAAAGTATGTGTAATTCTACATGTATGATTCATGCATAAATGAAAGTTACTTTTAAGATTTCTGAAACATATTTGACATACTTCTCCCCTAAATTTAATATAAAAATTAGATCAATTAAAACGCTGAACATTGTCTACCAGCAATAAATGATAACAAATATTAAACAAGAAAACCTTTTGCCCAACATTGGGTACTATTTTTTAAAATCTAAAAGAACATTTATAATTTTTACCAAAACCATGAGTTGTGCAAAATGACCTAAAGATAACTTTTAAAGCAAATAAGGTACATAGTAGGTACAAAATTGTGGCTTGGGTATATTCAAGTCAGTCGAGAGCTAGGTGTGTGGTTTAAAAATCCATGAAAACATTGCCAAACGAGCGGAAAGGGCCTACCTGGTTGAAAGCTAGTTAGAAATTAGAAAACAAAAAACAGAGCCTGGAAAAAAGCCTACCAGATTCTAAAAAATGAACAGAAATGCTCAAGATGCATATAAATTATAGTTTATCAAAATTACCAAAATTTGAGAAACAGGGGCCTGAGAAAGTTTGTCCTTAAACTCATTTGTCTATGCTTCCATATTGTTATTTTTTCTTTATTCTCCCTTTGGTAGGATTTGGGAGGAACAGGAGATAAATTGCTGTGATCACTTTATCTTCTTCAGTCTATAGCTCGGTATTAGGTACTTAATGGCCTCAGGCTAAGATTCGTCTGTATCAGTGTAGAGAATGTCTTGGCCACAGGGCCAGAAAAACCTGAAGTTCACTGGCTGTAGCTTCCTATACTCACTTTTGCATCAGGGATAGCCTTGCCTCCAGAGACCAGGACTGTTTGAAGTCCCAGCACAGAGACCACCTTTCTCCAGGTTCCTGCTTGGATGGGTACCTCCCTGTTTTTGCACCTGAGACTTTTTCTTCTGTGATTCCATAGCTGACCCTCACAGTTAGCATTGTCTCTCTAGTGGTGTTGCTATTTTAGTCAGGTTTATAGTCTGGGAGCCTTCCTGCCTCTTCGAGGTCACTTTGCATATCATTACCTAGAGCAGTGCCCGAAACTTGATAGATGTTATCTGACTGCATCTCTGCTGTGAACCATTATCAGTTTAACTCTCAGGGATAAATTTCTTATTTCTAAGTTCCTGGCCAGGGGTGGGGACTGAGGGTTAGTGGGGAGGTATCCTGCAGCACCCGAGGCCTGACAGCAGTGCTGTCACTGACTTGCCATTTGCTTTCCTATGTCAGGCAGGAATCTGGCTTCACCTGTCTCCCCATGGCCCGCATTAGAGCCCAGGGAGGTGGAGGGGTGAGGGGATCCTCTCTGGGCTTTCTATTCCTCCTTTTCCCTCTACCTGTAGGTAATAAAGGACCTAGCTCACCGCTCCCTGGGCCTCTACCTTTTAGAGATTGGCCATGTGGCCAGTTCTGTGAGTTTGCTTTCTGATTCCCACGAGGATCCTCTCACAACATTTTCTTCTTGCCAGGACCCAGCCCTTGCCCAGAGCCCAGATGTGCATTGGATGGGCACAGGAGCCCTGCAAGCCGCACAGATATGGCCCCCTGCTTCACCTCTCAGGAGCAGCTCGGCTCTGGGGGACCACCTGCAGCCTCCCTATGAAATAGGAGTGCGTGACTTCCTGGCTGGGCAACCCGGTACTTGCCGCCTGGCTCTAAGACCCCAGCCTATGCCACACTTCCCAAATTTCCTATAACGTTGTCTTTTCACCCTCTGTCCTCTCAGGAGAATCCCTTCTGTCCTGGCCTTGAGCTCTGTGTCCTTTCTATCCTGTGACCCATGTCTACCTACCTTCTCCTCCCATTGTACCCCCCACTTCCTGACCCCAGCAGACACCGGGGAAATGTGAAATGGGTGTTTAAAACAGTCCATACCTGCCTGTGGGCCCGGGAGTCCTCCACGTGGGGGGAAGAGTGGGCTTCTCAGTGGGATACCAGAGCTGGGCTGCCCTCTCTCATGACTCTTTCTTCTTCAGATCCTCCTGCTGCACAGGTTTCTGCCCTTTCCCAGAGAGAGGGATGTTCAGGAGACCTGGTGACAGTCCAGCCTCAGGTGAGCCACAGAACCTTCGGTCCTTCCTGATGTCCCACCGTTGCTGCCTCATGGGGTAGCTGTAGCTCCCGCCTGTCCTGTGTCTTTCTGTCCAGTGACCTCACATCCCGAGACGCATGTCCCAGAGACCAGATTATCCCCCAGGAGCCCAGAGCTCTTCTGCTGGGTGATGATCTTCTCTTTCCCCTTTATCAGATCCATCCTGTACTCAACTCAGAGCCAGCCTCATTCCCCTGCCCCCTCCTAAAAGCTGGGAGTTGTGGACTGGCTCTAAGGCATAGGACCGTGTTTTTTCAGGAGGCTGTGACTTTCAAGGATGTGGAGGTGACCTTTTCCCAGGATGAGTGGGGATGGCTGGACGCTTCTCAGAGGAACCTATACAGGGATGTGATGCTAGAGAATTATGGGAACGTGACTTCTTTGGGTAAGGCATTGATATCCCCATGCTTCTACCTACCTCTACTTCTGCCTTCTTAGTTTTCATTATGGTGCATAGAAAGGGGCCTGACCTGGGTTTAGGTCCTGTCTCTCTAACTACTACCCAAATCACTTAATCTTAATGCCTGTCATGCTAAGTTAATATAAAGATTAAAAGTCATATGTGTCAAGTTCCTAGTCCATTTAGGCATCCAAAATAAGTTTGCTGATTTAACTAGTTGACTTGTCATGTGGCTCTGGAGAATGCTAGCGATCCTTTTGTCTGTGGTTTCTCTCAGCCTCTCTTGTTTCTGCTCAGGGCTGTCAGAAATTCCTGTCTAGGCCTCCTGTCCTAACTTCCTCCACCTGCCTCCCTGGCTTTCCCTCCTCCCTACCAGGAGCTCAGGCCTGAGAGGGTCCTGGAGAGTAGTTCTGTATGATTCATCTACCTTCCATTCACATCCCATTTTCTTCTCTTCTGCAGTGGGGCCATTCACCAAACCTGCTCTGATCTCCTGGTTGGAGGCAAGGGAGCCGTGGGGCTTGAATGTCCAGGGAGCTCATCCTAAGGGGAGTCCAAGTGCTGCCCCTGCAGGTGAGTTCCAGAGAACTGACCAGGTCTTGCTCCTCCCGCATCTACTCTCCTCTTTCTTAAGGTCTTTTATACTAAGAAAATCATAGGGAACTTACTCCATTGTTTACTGGAAGGAAGATCCTTAGCAGTGTTGCTAAGAAGTACTGGGTGCCTGGGCTTCTCCCCTCCAGACCGGCCTATTAGACATTGGTTTCTGGTCCTGCCCCTTCCCCAGCAGCACTCTCAGTAACAGCTCTTGCCCACTGAGGGCTTCACTGTCCTTGTCAGTTCACTGATGCTCCTCCTCAGCCCTGTGCTGCTCTCCCCTTCCCGCTCCTAGGAACCCTCATCCCACTCCTGCTGCTCCTCTTTGCTTGGTCCTTCCCCCGTGGTAGGCTTGACCTCTAGCCCTTGCAGCCAGTCCTCCTAGGAGCCCCACCTCTCAGCTCTTGGAAACCTTCCTATCATGCTCTGTGTCATGATTCCTCTCCCCTCTCTTGCTGTTTAACACCTGCTTCTCAACCCTTTTTGTTTTTCACTGGATGTGTACAGCTAGCTGCTGTACCCGTCTTGCTTCTCCTCTCCCTTTCCTGTCGTCTGGAATACTCTTCCATATTTTGCCTTATCCCTGACTATTTTGTAAAGGTATTGGCAGTCAGGCAAAAGCCTCACCACCTAAGTTCATGACATTTTTTGGTTCCTTGGTGCTTTCTGCAGTTCCAAGTATGGGAAAAGAGAACATTCTCTTTCCCTTTTTTTTTTTTTTGGCCACACCTAGTGGCTTCTGGGATCTCAGTTCCCTGAACAGGGATTGAACCCAGGCCACGGCAGTGAAAGCCCAGAATCCTAACCACTAGGCCACCAGGGAACTCCCAAGAGTACATTCTCTTCTGTTTTATTTGTGTCAGGAAATGAGCTCCATGTGAAAACAGACAAGTTCATCTTAAAACATGAACCTTTGGAAGAAGCTATACCATCAGGATGTCATGGTGCAGCAAATGTTTCTGAGGGAACAGGGCTCAGAGAATCTTTTGCACAGAAGAGCAGGTTAAAGGAGCAATGTGGAAACCCCATACAAGTGACAGTTAAGAAAGAAGAGACCAATTCCAGCTACGGGACAGGAAAAGACTGTGAAGAATCGGGAAGAAGTAATAGTCTTCATCTAAAACATATTACATGTTTGAGAGGACCCAGAAAAAAGCAGTCCCTTAAACATGGCTATGGCAAACACTTCAGAGGGAGTTCATACCACTGTGATTACAAGGAATATGGGAAAGGGCTCAGACGCGTGATTGGGGGGTTTAGCCTACATCAGAGAATTCACACTGGACTGAAAGGGAAGGCAAAGGATGCGCACGGGAAGGACTTCAGCCTTAGTTCTCATCACCAACACGGGCAGAATCTTCACATGGTGGGGACATTGTATACGTGCAGTGACTGTGGGAAGACCTTCAGTCATAGCTCCCATCTTGCATGTCATCAGCGACTTCACACTCAAGAGAAGCCGTTTAAATGTAGGGCCTGTGGGAAAGCCTTCAGGTGGAGCTCAAACCGTGTGCGACATGAGAAAATTCACACTGGATTGAAACCTTATAAATGCAGTTTATGTGACAAAGCTTTCCGACGCATGTCTGCCTACCGCCTGCACCAGGAAATTCATGCTAAGCAGAAATTTCTTGAATCTTATCAGCACGAGGAAGCTCTCTCTTGTGGCTCAGGGTTTGATCATCATTTGAGAGACCAAAATGGGGAGAAACTCTTTGACTGTAGCCAGTGTAGGAAATTCTTCCACTGTAAGTCATATATTCTTGAACATCAAAGGATTCACACCCAGGAGAAACCCTATAAATGCATCAAATGTAGGAAAACATTTAGGTGGAGGTCAAACTTCACTCGTCACATGAGACTGCACCAGGAAGAGGAGGTCTGTGATCCAGACAAATGTAGAGAAGACTTTAGGCAGACCTCCAACTACAGTCAGCCCCAGAGTGCCCCCACTGTGGAGAAAGCTCTTTTGTGTCAGCAGTGTGGGAAGACCTTTAATCAAAAGAAAGCTCTCATTGATCATCAGAGAATTCACACAGGCGAGAAACCATACCAATGCAGTGAATGTGCAGAAGAGTTTCCTCATAAGTCGGCCTTTATCGTTCATAAGAGGCAGCATGCCGTCGAAATAAAGCCTGAGGACGTGCCATCGTTTAGTGAGGACGTGCCATCGTTTAGTCAGGACGGAGCATTCCAAGTTCCTCAGAGCAGTCACACCACAGAGGAACCCTACAAATGCAGCCAGTGTGGCAAAGCCTTCCGTAATCACTCATTCCTCCTTATCCATCAGAGAGTTCATACCAGAGAGAAGCCTTATAAGTGCAGGGAGTGCGGGAAGTCTTTCAGGTGGAGTTCTAACCTCTCCCGACATCAGAGGGTTCACTCTTTGGGGAAACCGTATGAGTACCATGAAAGTGAAGATGCTCCAAATCTGCAGTCACAAATACTCACTGGTGCAAAACCTTTTTGGTGCCAAGAATGTGGGAAAAGCTTTACACGTAAAAGAAGTCTTTTAGATCATAAGGGAATACACAGTGGAGAGAAACGCTATAAATGTAATCTGTGTGGGAAATCTTACGACAGAAATTATCGCCTTGTTAATCATCAGAGAAACCACACGAAAGAGAGACCATTTAAATGTCAGTGGTGTGGGAAAGATTTCATTGGAAGACATACTCTCTGTATTCATCAGAGAAAACACACCAGAGTGGCCCAGTCTGAATGCAGTGTGGCTGGGTTGTCTTCTCGCCAGGATACAGGGGTGAGTTTACAGGAATTAAAACCAAGTGAGGAGAAGAAACCTCTTGAAGATTGTGAGAAAACTTGTGATCAGAACTCCGGACTCACTGGGCTCCAGGATATACCCACTGGGGGAAAGTGCCACAAATGTACCACGTGTGGGAAAACTTTTAGCAAGAGCTCACAACTCATTAGCCACAAGAGATTTCATACTCGAGAGAGGCCCTTCAAATGCAAAGAGTGTGGGAAGACCTTCAGGTGGTCTTCAAATTTGGCTCGGCATATGAAAAACCATACGAGAGATTAGCTTGGGGTCTGACAGTGTGGGGAGGGGGTCCTGGCTACCCTGCTAGAGAACCCCTGATTGTAGGCAGTGTGGGGCAGACCTTCATAGAGGGCCCAGCCCTTTCTATTTTGGAAGCTAGTGGCAGAGAATCCTGAGGATTCAAAAATGCAGGGCAGGCACCCCCATCCTACTGCTGGAAAATGAGGTGCTGGGGAAGAGCAGCAACGTGTTCCAGAAGGAGGCTTGGACCCCTAGGAGTGGTCTTTGCACAATGGCCTGGAGCTCCCCCAGCCAGATCTCCTTCTATAACTCTAAAGGGAGAGACCATTGCCCTTCTTGGTTCAACAAAATGTCCGTGGCATGGTGGGCTGTGGCTGCTGGGAAGGGGCCAGTTGGATCCTAAGTTTCCCTTTTGAGTTTGGCTTGTGATGGTGCCTAGTCTGTTTGACCTTAAAAGCACCAGCAGCAGTAAGAACTAGTCTCTTCTGATGCCTCCAGGGGAGTTCTGGCTGCGGCTTCAGTCTTCACAGCTGACTTTGGATATTTGCCATGGGCGTAGAGTTGTCTCAGCTGCGAGTGGAGAACAGGGTACTGGGCTTGATCACCTGGAGAATGAAGCTCGACCAGTGCCCCATCGCCATCTCCGTCCCACAGGCCTGTATGGGCAGCAGCCGTTCATCTGCTAAACAGAAATGTGCTGAGCATCTCTCATGTGCCAGGCACTGTTGTGTGTGCCAGAGACCCAGCAGTGAGTGGAACAAAAAAGTCTGCCATCTTGGATCTTTACAGACGATAAACAAATGAGATATATATAGTATTTCGGATGATGATATGTGTTGTGGACAAAATGAATCAGAGTAGAGTGAGAGGGAGTGCTGGATTGGGAGGTAGGTTGAGATTTTAAACGGGCTGGTCAGAGAGGGCCTCAACTGAGAAGGTGAGATTTGAATAAAGACCCAAAGGAGATCATGGAGGAAGCCCTGTAGGTCCCTAGATGCTACATAGGACCCTTCACAGGAGGTAGGGTCTTGTCTGGTCTCCTAGGGAATGGCAAGTAGGCCCCTGAGCCAGAGTGGAGTGAGCCAGCTGGAAGTGAGGAAGCCAGAAAGGTGGAGGGCCAAGGTGCATGAGCATCGTGGGTCCTCACTGGGGCTTGGCTACCTCAAAGGGAGGTAGGGGGCTTTTGGACAGTTTTGAGTTGAGGATTATTGTGGTCTGAATCTGAACCCTTATAGAATGTAATTCAGATTCAGAGTCCCATGTGTTGAGGGCCCAGGGTCATGGCAAGGGCCTTGGAGTCATCAGATCTGCATTCCAGGCTTGGTTTGTCTTTTCTTGGCAGGATGATCTTGAGTAAGTCACTGAGCATCAGCATCTATTTCCTTGTGTGTGAAATTAGAGTAGCTGGCTCTGCTACCTGGCTATTGGGATTGGTGAAAAGAAGGCTTGGTTTACTAAGATTCTGGGTTAGGGGTCTGATCTCTAGACCAGAGCCTTCACAGAGCTGCAGATCCCATGTCAGTTGATGCTACAAGCACAGAAATACCCCTTTACTGTCCAAATTTTTCATCCTCCCACTCCTTGTGTGCCACCTGGTACCTCATAGAGTTCCTGCCCCAATAGGGGTGTTTCTACTGCCATTTTTATAAATTGATATATATTTATTTTTAAACATTCAAATCAAATTTTAAAAAATGTAAATGTAGTAAAAATCAACAAAAATCTCTCTGTATTGAGGTAAGCCTTGAATATTTGGGGATAGTGCTGATGCAGTCTGTTCAGTAACCTGAGTTTTAAAATAATTTTAATTATATAAGTAGTATGTGATTATTATAGAAATATTAGTAAATACAGATCAGCTGAAAGGAAAAGTCTGACTACTTGGAGCTAACTACTAAACATTTTGGTGTAATCAGTGTTGGGTTTAACTTCATTGCCCTTGCCTGAATGCCCCTGGGCGGACCTGCCTTGTGCTGTCTCCCTTCACCTTCACGCGGAGTGCCACACTCCTGTCCAAGCTGGCCCAGATCCTTACTCTTTTAAGTTCCAGCCTTCCCTGACCTGTGTGTCTCTAAGCCCTCTCCCCAGGTCCCACCTCTCCTAATGCCTGTATGTTGCTCTGTTAGGTGTTGTCTGGGTTTCCAAAAGTTATTCCCACTACTGCAGCCGGACCAAGTACTTTGGAAGCCAGGTTTGGGTGCTTATTTATCCTTTGGCTGGGCAGAGTAGATTTTGCACAAAGTTGACTCTTTTAAGGAATATAGAACTGGATTTATTATTTCAGCTAAGTCAGGATTGGAAGTTTTTGAAGGGGTCTGTGAGTGAAATGTTGACTAGAGACCGCCCACAAGCACGCCTGCTACTTGGGAGCCCAACCATGGGTGGTTCCGAGTCATAGGACGCTCCGACAGTTTCTGACTGCCCCAGCTATCAGTGCTCCCCTCACACCCCATCCTGGCCTGGAGAACATACCCCTTATTCCAGCCCTGCCCCGCCTTCTCTCCTCTTCCTAGGAAGAACTGAAGTTAGGGCCGGCGGGAGCCAGATGGGCTGGGACTCCATGGAGAGGAGTGGGTATCAGGAGGTCTTTCAGGCAGGTGTTCAGTATGGTTGGTCTCACCCTTGCTGACAGAGACTGTCAGCCCAGACAGAGGCATGTGCAGAGAAGAAAGCGCAGGAAATGTAGATTGATATGGACCATCTTACACTCATAAAGTTGGCAAATTTTTAAAAGCCATTGTGTGGGTAAGTGTATGGCACATGGGAACTCACTGCCATGGGTGTGCCAAGCAATTTGCAACATCTTGTAAAATTGTGTGTACTCTACCACTTAGAATTCTAGTCTTGGATAAACCCTAGAATAACTCCATGTGAAGAAGGAAATGTGCATATGACTGTTCATTGCAGCACTGTGTAGATAGTGAGACTGGGAGAAGCCTAAATTTCCATCAACAGAAGAACGGGTAAATACATGGGTTGTTTGGTACTTTGGGAAGTGAACGTGAAAGAGCTCGAGTTACATCTGTCAACACAGATGAATCAAAAATGATGCTGAGAAAGTTGCAGAAGCTACGAATACCATTTATGTAAAGTTAAACATACTGTGTATCTGTGGGCGCATTATTTAAACTTACTTGTGTTTCACTTTTTCTGTAAAATGAGATAGTA
This sequence comes from Stenella coeruleoalba, assembly GCF_951394435.1. Taxonomy (NCBI): domain Eukaryota; kingdom Metazoa; phylum Chordata; class Mammalia; order Artiodactyla; family Delphinidae; genus Stenella; species Stenella coeruleoalba. The sequence continues at coordinate 57,929,741 of NC_137156.1, forward strand.
GTGCCAACCTCACAGGGTGATGGGGGGAGGGGGACAGTTAATGAATTAATGCATGTAAAGTGTTTAGAATAGTGGCTGGCATGTAAACCTTGTTGGCATATAGTAAACAGTGTTACTCTTTTATACAATAATATATTTCCTATGGATTCAAATTATATGAAGAGTGTAAAATCATGTGTTAGAATGAGGTGTGAAAGCCATGCTCTGCTTTCCCAGAGCAGGAGTTGCTGATGGAATCACGGAGGGTACGTGGAGGCTTCAGTTGTGTTTTATTTCTTTTAAGAAGTTGATGTAGATGGGTCAGCATGTTGATTTAATGGGATAAGTGGTGGGTTCTTTTTTAACTGTTTGTTTAAAACATCTCAAAATAAAAATATTTTTGAGCATGGGCTCTGCCATTTTATGATTTTATAGAAATCCTGGCTCTGCCATTTATGTGATGTTTCTTAGAGCGAGCCACTCCATCTCTCAAGGCTTCAGGTTCTCACCTGCAAAAATCGGGAGCAACACAGATGGCTCTTAGTAAAGGAGTGGTTGAACAGGTCTGATACATCCATGATAGAGAACTGGGCAGCAGTTAAAAAGAATGGGAATGTTCTCCATGTATTGACAGATGATCCCCGAGGCCTACAGTTTATAGGAAATTATAAGCTCCATTTCCTTTCATTCCTCCTTGCCTAAAAATAACAAGTGATGCCAGAAGCTGTAGCCTTATAAGTTTAATGAAGAAGTGGGAGCCTGTGAATGGAAGATGCCGAGTCATCCATTCCACTTTTTTAGGTTGGTGAGTAAATAGGTTTACATACCAACTACCCCACCTTTTATGTTAATGCTAACCCAGCTAAGAAGAGCAAAGAGGTTTTGTGTCAGCAGGTTCTAGTCAGGAGCCAGAAACCATATTAGTTAATTTAACAAAAAACTTGTAAAGAATTGTTCACTAGATCTGTCTAAGTAACTGTAAAGGCAAAAAGAGAAGGCTAGGGTATCATGGAGGAAGTAACTGTGAGAAGGAGCTACCACCCAGGACTGGAGGAGCTGTGATAGAATCTGGCCTCATTTTGGATGTTTGACCACTGACAGATTTCAACCCCTGTCCCCATTTTGCCTCGCATCTGGGCAAGCTGATAAGAAATCCCAAGCACACCCTCTCAGCTCTGAAGGGGAAGTTTATGCAAATCCTGGCCTTTTTTGTTGCACTGGAATCCTCACCCCTAACCACAATAAAAACCAGAGCCACTCACCCCTCCTTTATCAAGGCAAACAACCTGGCTTTGGTACCTGTCCTGATGTCTCCACAGAGCCTCATTATATGAATAATAAACTTTTTCATAACCTCTTGATGTGTGTGTGGTCATTATAGTTTCAACATCTGAACCAGTTTGGGGTGGTGGTATCATAGTGATCCCGCCTCCACAGGGCAAGATACAAAGCAGAAACAAGGAGAAACGGTTAGAATCGTTAAAACGTTAGACATTGGAAGAGAGCCCCTGTGGAACTGAGCTCAGACCTATGAGCAGGAGAGCACTGCTGGGCTGGTGCTAGTGTCTGAGCTCGGGGGAAGGGCCCCATGTAGGCAAAACCTGTAAGCTGGACTCTGCTGCTACCAGAAGGAATTGCCACTGCTGGGGTGAAGAAGCATTGGGAACAGGAAGCAATGCCCACAAAACCCAGGAAGGAACAAGCCCCCTCTTCCTCCTTGTATTAGGATTCTCCAGAGAATCAATCAATAGAAAAAATATATAGGAAGAGAGAAAGAGAGAACAAGGAATTGGCTCATGATTATAGAGGCTGGCAAGTCCAAAATCTGCAGTGGGCCAGCAGGTTGGAGACCCAGGAGAGCCCATGTTCCAGTTCCACCCAAAGGCTTTTTGCTGTAGAACCTTTAAGAGCTGATGTTGCAGGTGAAGTCAGAAGCCAAGTCTGCTGGAGAATTCTTTCTTGCCTGGGTTGGCCAGTCTTTCTGTTCTATTCTGGCTGATTAGAAGAGGCCTGCCCTCATTATGGAGAGTAATCTGTTTCATTCACAGTCCACCAGTTTAAATGTTAATCTCATCCAAAAAGCACCCTCACAGGAATACCCAGAGTAACATCTGACCAAATGTCAGTGGCTCAGACAAGTTGACACACAAAATTAATCATTACACTCCAACACTGCAGCTTTCCTCTTGCATTCCTTGATTGCAGAACCTAATGGAACCAGCGAGCAAAGCAGAGATGTGGATCGCAGAATTCAACCCCGTCATCACAAAACATCTATAGGAGGGCCACTTTGAAGCAGAGAGACAATAAGCTAAATAAATGGTGCAGCCTTCCTGAATTATTGTATTTTTAAAATTCCTAGGATATTTGACTTAAAAATTTGAGACCAATAATATTTGTTGAGGAAATCATGTGGTGACTGGTGACTTAAAGGTATAAATTATGTCATAAGCAGTTGATTTTACCCACTGACCTTGTAATAACTAGCTGTTCACTGTGACCTTACTCCTCTTGCTGTAATGAACTCAAAGCCGCAAGAAGAGTCTCTCAAAATTAAGAACACAGTTAAAGGTATTCCACTTTATAAACATTATTTTACAACAAATTTCAATAAATTAATAAATTTAATAAAGCAAATTTGTGACTTTAACAAAACAGCAGAATCCCAATTTACCTCAAATGGAGCAGTGACTTGGATAAACCCCCAGCAGAGCACAGAGGAAACCAGACAGCGAAGTCCTATAGCCCTGAATTTGAAAAGAATCTTCCAATTAAAAAGACAAGGATGCCTCCATTTAAATCCATGGTTGAGCTGTCTTTGTTGCCCAAATGACCTGGGAGCACATCAGTTCGTGCCTTTCACAATTAAATCTGTATAAGTTAGGTAAGGCAAGGAGAATGTATGCATCTAGTTCTACTGGTTAAGATTCATAGGCTATTAATGTGGTTTCAACAGATGGGTTACTATTCGTGTGAATCAAAGAATCTGATAAATATACTGGGTAGAGGTAGAAAAAAAATTGTCTAAGTATGGATGTTTTCCCTCTGCAACTTTAGGTTTGAATGAGAGTAGAAAACAGACTGCCTGCCCTCAGATACATCATTGTGGTTTACTTAAAATGGCTGTGGAAGATTCTCCCTTGGTGAGAAAGAGTCCAAGGAGTCATTATGTACATAAACCAATACTAAATATTGAAGTCAGCAACCCAAGAGAAGTATACTTTTAGACTAGTGCAAACATTTCCACATACTAGTTGTACACATGAATCTTATTCATATAGAAATATAAAGTTGTTGGGAAAATCCACAAGTTTTGCTTCTTTTTGGGCCATTTACAATTAAAATAATTATGTACATTTAAGGTTCTATCATCAGATCCACAACTGAGAAGCTCATTCTACCAAGGTGCAGTCTAATGTGAACATAAGCAGAAACTTTTATATGTTAAAAAAGAGAAACAAGTAGCAGTTATACATAAGAAGAAAGTCTGGTTGGAGTCCTAAGAGCAAGCATGGTGGCTACAATGTCATCAGAAGGAGCTATGTTAGGTAAGTAGAAAGTCTTACTACTATGATTTTAATTGTATGAGGTGGATTGAAGAAGGTTCCAATTGGTAAGCCTTGGCCACTAGTACTAGAGTAATCCAATGTCCAATAACAAGTGGTGTTTTCCTGTCCTCAAATGTGTCATTCACACGCTATGAAGCTTCAACTGTAGGATGACTTTTAACTTACCATTGGTCACATTAGTTGGAGCTGGCAATCATTCATTCATGGGAATCATTTTTTTTTTTGGCCACATGTGGCTTGTGGGATCTTAGTTCCCTGACCAGGGATCGAACCTGGGCCCTCGGCAATGAAAGTGCAGAGTCCTAACCACTGGACCACCAGGGAATTCCTGGGAATCTTTTTTTTTTAAATTGAGGCAACATTGGTTTATAACACTATATAAGGTTCATGTGTACAACACTATAATTCTGTACATACTGCATTGTGCTCACCACCAAAAGTCTAGTTTCTATCCATCACCATACAGTTGACCCCCTTTACCCTTTTTGCCCTTCTCCCCAGCCCCCTTACCCTCTGATAACCTCCAACCTGTTCTTTGTGTCTATGTGTTTATTTTTGTTTGGTTTGGTTTTATTTTTGTTTTTTTATATTCCACATATGAGTGAAGTCGTACAGTAGTTTATTTTTCTCCATCTGACTTATTTCCCTTCGTATAATACCCTTAAGGTCCATTCATCGTGTTGCAAATGGCAAGATTTCATCTTTTTATGGCTGAGTAGTATTCCATTGTATATATATACATCTTTATTCTTCTGTTGATGGGCACGTAGGTTGTTTTCATATTGTAAATACTGCTGCAATGAACATAGGGTGCATATATCTTTTCATATTCATGTTTTCATATTCTTTGGATAAATACTCAGAATAGCTGGGTCATATGGTAGTTCTATTAATGTACTGAGGAATCTCCGTATTGTTTTCCATAGTAGCTACACCAACTTAACTTTCCCATCAACAGTGTATGAGGGTTCCTTCTCCACATTCTCTCCAACACTTGCTTTTTCTTTTCTTTTTTATAATTGCCATTCTAATGGGCATGAGGTGATAGCTCATTGTGTTTGATTTGCATTTCCCTGATAGTGATATTGAACATCTTTTCATGTGCCTGTTGGCCATCTGTATGTCTTTGGAAAAATGTCTATTCAGATCCTCTGCCCATTTTTCTTTTTTCTTTTGGCTACCCTGTGCAGCTTATGGGATCTCAGTTCCCTGACCAGGGATGAACCCGGGCCATGGCAGTGAAAGCACCGAATCCTAACTACTAGACCACCAGGGAGTTCCCCTACCCATTTTTCAATAGGGTTTTCTTTTCTTTTTTTTGGGGGGGGGGTTATTGTTGAGTTGTATGATTTCCTTACATATTGATATTTTGGATATTAACCCCTTACTGGGTATATGATTTGCACATATCTTCTCCTATTCGGTAGGTTGTCTTTTTGTTTACTGTGCAGAAGCTTTTTAGTTTGATGTAGTCCTATTTGTTTATTTTTGCTTTTTTTTTTTCCCTTTCCTGAGAAGACATCCGAAAAGATACTAAGGCCAATGTCAAAGAGCATGCTGCCTATGGTTTTGTGGTTTCAGGTCTTACATTCAAATATGTAATCCTTTTTGAGTTAATTTTTGTGTATAGCGTAAGATAGTATAGTCTGGTCTCATTATTTTGCATGTGGCTGTCCAGTTTTCCCAATACCATTTATTGAAAAGACTTTCCCTTTTCCATTATATGTTCTTGGCTCCTTTGTCATAAATTGGTTGTCCATATATGTGTGGGTTTATTTCTGGGCTCTCAATTCTGTTCCATTGATCTGTGTGTCTGTTTTTCTGCCAATACCATGCTGTTTTGACTACTAGCTTTGTAGTATAATTTGACATCAGGGAGTGTGAAACCTCCATCTTTGTTCTTTTGGCTCAGGATTGCTTTGGCTAGCTAGGATATTTTGTGGTTTCATACAAATTTTAGGATTTTTTGTTCTATTTCTGTGAAAAACATCATTGGGATTTTGATAGGGATTGAATTGAATCTGTAGACTGCTTTAGGTAATATGAACATTTTAACAATGTTAATTCTTCCAATCCATGAGCATGGAATATCTTTCCATTTCTTTGTGTCTTCTTCAATTTCTTTCAACAGTATCTTATAGTTTTCAGTGTATAGGTCTTTTTACTCCTTGGTTAAATTTATTCTTAGGTGTTTTATTCTTTTTGTTGTGGTTGTAAATGGGATTGTTTTCTTAATGTCTCTTTCTGCTAGTTCACTGTTAGTGTAAAGAAATGCAACAGATTTTTGTATGTTGATTTTGTACCCTGCAACTTTACTATATTTATTTATTATTTTTAATAGTTTTTTTGTGTGGAGTCTTTAGGATTTTCTATATATAAAATCATGTTAGGCTTCCCTGGTGGTGCAGCGGTTAAGAATCTGCCTGCCAGGGCTTCCCTGGTGGCGCAGTGGTTGAGAGTCCGCCTGCCGATGTAGGGGACATGGGTTCGTGCCCCAGTCCGGGAAGATCCCACATGCTGCGGAGCGGCTGGGCCTGTGAGCCATGGCCACTGAGCCTGTGCATCCGGAGCCTGTGCTCCGCCATGGGAGAGGCCACAACAGTGAGAGGCCCGCATATGGCCAAAAAAAAAAAAAAAAAAAAAGAATCCGCCTGCCAATGCAGGGGACACGGGTTTGAGCCCTGGCCCGGGAAGATCCCACATGCTGCGGAGCAACTAAGCCCGTGCACCACAACTACTGAGCCTGTGCTCTAGAGCCCGTGATCCACAACTACTGAAGCCCGTGCGCCTAGAGCCCGTGCTCTGCAACAAGAGAAGCCACTGCAATGAGAAACCCGCACACCAAATCGAAGAGTAGCCCCTGCTCACTGCAACTAGAGAAAGCCCGCACCCAGCAACAAAGACCCAACTCAGCCATAAATAAATAAATAAATAAATAAATAAATAAAATTAAAAAATCATGTCATCCACAAATAATAAAAGTTTATTTCTTTTTTTTGCCACACTGCATGGCTTGTGGGATCTTAGCTCCCTGACTAGGGATTGAACCTGGGGCCATGGCAGTGAAAGTGCCGAGTCCTAACCACTGGACTGCCAGGGAACGCCCAAAAGTTTACTTCTTCCTTTCCAATTTGGGTGCCTTTTATTTCTTTTTCTTGCCTAATTGCTCTGGCTAGGACTTCCAATGCCAATGTTGAATAAGAGTGGTGAGAGTGGGCCCTTGTCTTGTTCCTGATCTTAGCGGGATAACTTTCAGTTTTTCACCATTGAGTATGATGTTAGCTGTGGGTTCATCATATATGGCCTTTATTATGTTGAGGTATTTTCCTTCTGTACACATTTTATTGAGAATTTTTTTTATCATAAATGGATGTTGAATCTTGTTAAATGCTTTTTCTGTGTCTATTGAGTTGATCATATGATTTTTATCCTTCATTTTATTAATGTGATATATCATGGTGATCAATTTGCAGATGTTGAACCATCTTGCACCTCTGGAATAAAATCCCTCTTGATCATGGTGTATGATCTTTTTAATGTATTGTTGTATTTGGTTTGCTAATATTTTGCTGAGGATTTTTTCCATCTGTATTCATCAGAGATTTTGCCCTGTAATGTTTTTTCATGTGTGTTGTCCTTAGCTGGTTCTGGTATCAGGGTACTGTTGGACTCATAAAGTGAGTTAGGAAGTGTTCCCTTCTCTTCAATTTTTTCAGAGAGTTGGGGAAGGATAGGTATTAAGTCCTTTCTTATTTTTTTTCTCATTAAGAGCTTTAATTCCAATAAAATTTCTTTCTGTTTAACAATTATTTATATAAATTTACAATATTTTTTGTTTTGATTGATTATAATAAGTGCAATTATAATTCAATCCAGGAGAAAAATTCCTCCTCCCCACCCCCACTGGATACTTTTTTTTGAGTCCTTTTTAAAAAATGTTTGGTAGAATTCACGAGTGAAGGCATCTGGTCCTGGACTTTTGTTTTTTGGGAGCTTTTTGATTACTGTTTAAAATCTCCTTGCTAGTGATCAGTCTATTCAGATTTTCTATTTTTTCATGATTCAGTCTTAGAAAGTTATAATATTTAAGAATTTATCCATTTCTTCTAGGTTGTCCAATTTGTTGGTGTATAGCTGTTCAAACTAGTCTCATAATCCCTTGTATTTCTGTGGTATCTGTTGTACTTCTCCTCCTTTGTTTCTGACTTATTGAACCTTTTCTTTTTTGTGAGTCTAGTTAAATGTTAATTTTGTTTATCTTTTCAAAGAACCAGCTCTTAGTGTCATTGATCTTTTCATTCTCTTTTTAACTCTATTTCATTTATTTCCACCCTGATTTTTATCATTTCCTTCCTTCTACTGACTTTGGGCTTCATTTATTCTTCTTTTTCTAGTTCCTTTAGGTGTAAGGTTAGATTGAGATTTTTCTCGTTTCTTGAGGTAGGCCTGTATTGCTATAAACTTCCCTGTTAGTGCTGCTTTTGCTGCATCCCATAGATTTTGGTATGTCATATTTCTATTTTTATTTGTCTTGCCATTTTTTAAAAACATAAATTTATTTATTTATTTTTGGCTATGTCAGGTCTTCATTGCTGCATGTGGGCTTTCTCTAGTTTCAGCAAGTGGGGGCTAGTCTTCGTTGTGGTGCACAGGCTTCTCATTGTAGTGGCTTCTCTTGTTGCACAGCACCGTCTCTAGGCATGCGGGCTTCAGTAGTTGTGGCACTCAGGCTCAGTAGTTGTGGCTCGTGGGCTCTAGAGCACAGGCTCAGTACTTGTGGTGCACGGGCTTCATTGCTTTGTGGCATGTGGGACCTTCCTGGACCAGGGCTCGAACCCATGTACCCTGCATTGGCAGGCAGATTCTTAACCACTGCACCACCAGGGAAGTCCCTGTCTTGGCATTTTTTGATTTATCCTTTGATTTCTTTGTTGACCCAACAGGTGTTCAGTGGCATGTTATTTAGTCTCCACATATTTTGATTTTTCCAGCTTTCTTCTTGTAGTTGATTTCTAGTTTCATACTGTTGTGGTCAGAAAAGATGCTTGATATGATTTTAATTTTCTTAAGTTTATTGAGATTTGTGTTCTAACACATGGTCTATCCTTGAGAATGTTCCACATGCACTTGAGAAGAAACTGTATCCTGCAGCTTTTGGATGGAATGTTTTATATATATATATATTTATATATATACATGTACATGTATATATATATACGTGTGTGTGTGTATATATGTGTGTGTCTACTAAGTCAGTCTGGTGCAATGTTTCACTTAAGGCCAGTTGGATGATCTATCCATTGATGTAGGTGGGGTGTTTAAGTCTCTTACACTTATTGTGTTGATGTCAATTTCTCCCTTTAGGTCTGTTAATAATTGTTTCATATTTTTTGGTGCTTCCAGGTTAGGTGCCTATATATTAATAAATGTTATGTCTTCTTGATGAATTATCCCTTTTGTCATTATATATTGTCTTTGTCTCTTGTTAATCTTTTGTGGCTTGAAGTCTGTTTTGTCTGATATGAGTATGTCTGAACTCTTCCTTTTGGCTGCCGTTTGCTCAGAGTATCATCTTCCATCCCTTCACATTGAGCTTACATTTGTCTTTATTTATTATATTTATTTATTTGGCTGTGCCGGGTCTTAGTTGCAGCAGGCGGAATATTTTAGTTGTGACATGCGACCTCTTAGTTGTAGCATGCGAACACTTAGTTGCAGCATGTGAACTTAGTTACGGCATGTGGGATCTAGTTCCCTGACCAGGGATCAAATCTAGGCCCTCTGCACTGGGAACGTGGAGCCTTAGCCACTGGACCAGCAGGGAAGTCCCTACCTTGTCTTTAGATCTGAGTTTTGGGAGGCACCATATAATCGCATCTTGTTTTTTAATCCATCTAGCCACTCTGTCTTTTGATTGGTGAATTTAATTCACTTACATTTAGGGTAATTATGAAGACTTATGACTGCCATTTTTTTTTTCTGCCATTTTTTTTTTTTTTACATCTTTATTGGAGTATAATTGCTTTACAATGGTGTGTTAGTTTCTGCTTTATAACAAAGTGAATCACTTATACATATACGTATGTTCCCATATCTCTTCCCTCTTACGTCTCCCTCCCTCCCACCCTCCCTATCCCACCCCTCCAGGCGGTCACAAAGCACCGAGCTGATCTCCCTGTGCTATGTGGCTGCTTCCCACTAGCTATCTACCTTACGTTTGGTAGTGTATATATGTCCATGCCTCTCTCTCGCTCTGTCACAGCTTACCCTTCTGCCTCTCCATATCCTCAAGTCCATTCTCTAGTAGGTTTTTGTCTTTATTCCTGTCTTACCCCTAGGTTCTTCATGACATTTATTTTTCTTAAATTCCATATATATGTGTTAGCATACGGTATTTGTCTTTCTCTTTCTGACTTACTTCACTCTGTATGACAGACTCTAGGTCTATCCACCTCATTACAAATAGCTCAATTTCATTTCTTTTTATGGCAGAGTAATATTCCATTGTATATATGTGCCACATCTTCTTTATCCATTCATCCAACGATGGACACTTAGGTTGTTTCCATCTGTGGGCTATTGTAAATAGAGCTGCAATGAACATTTTGGTACATGACTCTTTTTGAATTATGGTTTTCTCAGGGTATATGCCCAGTAGTGGGATTGCTGGGTCATATGGTAGTTCTATTTGTAGTTTTTTAAGGAACCTCCATACTGTTCTCCACAGTGGCTGTATCAATTTACATTCCCACCAACAGTGCAAGAGGGTTCCCTTTTCTCCACACCCTCTCCAACATTTATTGTTTCTAGATTTTTTGATGATGGCCATTCTGACTGGTGTGAGATGATATCTCATTGTAGTTTTGATTTGCATTTCTCTAATGATTAATGAAGTTCAGCATTCTTTCATGTGTTTGTTGGCAGTCTGTATATCTCCTTTGGAGAAATGTCTATTTAGGTCTTCTTCCCATTTTTGGATTGGGTTGTTTGTTTTTTTGTTATTGAGCTGCATGAGCTGCTTATAAATTTTGGAGATTAATGCTTTGTCAGTTGCTTCATTTGCAAATATTTTCTCCCATTCTGAGGGTTGTCTTTTGGTCTTGTTTGTGGTTTCCTTTGCTGTGCAAAAGCTTTGAAATTTCATTAGGTCCCATTTGTTTTTGTTTTTATTTCCATTTCTCTAGGAGGTGGGTCAGAAAAGATCTTGCTGTGATTTATGTCATAGAGTGTTCTGCCTATCTTTTCCTCTAAGAGTTTGACAGTGTCTGGTCTTACATTTAGGTCTTTAATCCATTTTGAGCTTATTTTTGTGTATGGTGTTAGGGAGTGATCTAATCTCATACTTTTACATGTACCTGTCCAGTTTTCCCAGCACCACTTATTGAAGAGGCTGTCCTTTCTCCACTGTACATTCCTGCCTCCTTTATCAAAGATAAGGTGACCATATGTGCGTGGGTTTATCTCTGGGCTTTCTATCCTGTTCCATTGATCTATCTTTCTGTTTTTGTGCCAGTACCATACTGTCTTGATTACTGTAGGTTTGTAGTATAGTCTGAAGTCAGGGAGCCTGATTCCTCCAGCTCCGTTTTTCATTCTCAAGATTGCTTTGGTTATTCGGGGTCTTTTGTGTTTCCATACAAATTGTGAATTTTTTTGTTCTACTTCTGTGAAAAATACCAGTGGTAGTTTGATAGGGATTGCACTGAATCTGTAGATTGCTTTGGGTAGTAGAGTCATTTTCACAATGTTGATTCTTCCGATCCAAGAACATGGTATATCTCTCCACCTATTTGTATCATCTTTAATTTCTTTCATTAGTGTCTTATAATTTTCTGCCTACAGGTGTTTTGTCTCCTTAGGTAGGTTTATTCCTAGATATTTTATTCTTTTTGTTGCAGTGGTAAATGGGAGTGTTTTCTTGATTTCACTTTCAGATTTTTCATCATTAGTGTATAGGAATGCCAGAGATTTCTGTGCATTAATTTTGTATCCTGCTACTTTACCAAATTCATTGATTAGCTCTAGTAGTTTTCTGGTAGTATCTTTAGGATTCTCTATGTATAGTATCATGTCATCTGCAAACAGTGACAGCTTTACTTCTTCTTTTCCGATTTGGATTCCTTTTATTTCCTTTTCTTCTCTGATTGCTGTGGCTAAAACTTCCAAAACTATGTTGAATAAGAGTGGTGAGAGTGGGCAACCTTGTCTTGTTCCTGATCTTAGTGGAAATGCTTTCAGTTTTCCACCATTGAGGACGATGTTGGCTGTGGGTTTGTCATATATGGCCTTTATTATGTTGAGGAAAGTTCCCCCTATGCCTACTTTCTGCAGGGTTTTTATCATAAATGGGTGATGAATTTTGTTGAAAGCTTTCTCTCCATCAATTGAGATGATCATATGGTTTTTCTCCTTCAATTTGTTAATATGGTGTATCACATTAATTGTTTTGCGTATACTGAAGAATCCTTGCATTCCTGGAATAAACCACACTTGATCATGGTGTGTGATCCGTTTAATGTGCTGTTGGATTCTGTTTGCTAGTATTTTGTTGTGGATTTTTGCATCTATGTTCATCAGTGATATTGGCCTGTAGTTTTCTTTCTTTGTGACATCCTTGTCTGGTTTTGGTATCAGGGTGATGGTGGCCTTGTGGAATGAGTTTGGGAGTGTTCCTCCCTCTGCTCTATTTTGGAAGAGTTTGAGAGGGATAGGTGTTAGCTCTTCTCTAAATGTTTGATAGAATTCTCCTGCGAAGCCATCTGGTCCTGGGCTTTTGTTTGTTGGATGCTTTTAAATCACAGTTTCAATTTCAGTGCTTGTGATTGGTCTGTTCATATTTTCTATTTCTTCCTGATTCAGTCTTGGCAGGTTGTACATTTCTAAGAATTTGTCCATTTCTTCCAGGTTGTCCATTTTATTGGCATAGAGTTGCCTGTAGTAATCTCTCATGATCTTTTGTATTTCTGCAGTGTCAGTTGTTACTTCTCTTTTTTCATTTCTAATTCTATTGATTTGAGTCGTCTCCCTTTTTTTCTTGATGAGTCTGGCTAATGGTTTATCAATTTTGTTTATCTTCTCAAAGAACCAGCTTTTAGTTTTATTGATCTTTGCTATCATTTCCTTCATTTCTTTTTCATTTATTTCTGATCTAATTTTTATAATTTCTTTCCTTCTGCTAACTTTGGGGGTGTTTTTGTTCTTATTTCTCTAATTGCTTTATGTGCAAGGTTAGGTTGTTTATTCGAGATGTTTCCTGTTTCTTAAGGTAGGATTGTATTGCTATAAACTTCCCTCTTAGAACTGCTTTTGCTGCATCCCATAGATTTTGGGTCGTCGTGTCTCCATTGTCATTTGTTTCTAGGTATTTTTTGATTTCCTCTTTGATTTCTTCAGTGATCACTTCGTTATTAAGTAGTGTATTTTTTAGCCTCCATGTGTTTTTTTGTTTGTTTGTTTGTTTGTTTTATTTGTGATATGCGGGCCTCTCACTGTTGTGGCCTCTCCTGTTGCAGAGCACAGGCTCTGGACGCGCAGGCTCAGTGGCCATGGCTCACGGACCTAGCCGCTCTGTGGCATGTGGGATCTTCCCAGACTGGGGCATGAACCCGTGTCCCCTGCATCAGCAGGCATACTCTCAACCACTGCGCCACCAGGGAAGCCTGATGTGTTTGTATTTTTTACAGATCTTTTCCTGTAATTGATATCTAGTCTCATAGTGTTGTGGTCGGAAAAGATACTTGAAACAATTTCAGTTTTCTTAAATTTACCAAGGGTTGACTTGTGACCCAAGATATGATCTATCCTGGAGAATATTCCATGAGCACTTGAGAAAAATGTGTATTCTGTTGTTTTTGGATGGAATGTCCTATAAATAACAATTAAGTCCATCTTGTTTCATGTATCATTTAAAGATTGTGTTTCCTTATTTATTTTCATTTTGGATGATCTGTCCATTGGTGAAAGTGGGGTGTTACAGTCCCCTACTATGGTTGTGTTACTGTCAATTTCCCCTTTTATAGCTGTTAGTACTTGCCTTATGTATTGAGGTGCTCCTATGTTGGGTGCATAAATATTTACAATTGTTATATCTTCTTCTTGGATGGATCCCTTGGTCATAATGTAGTGTCCTTCTTTGTCTCTTCTAATAGTCTTTATTTTAAAGTCTATTTTGTCTGACATGAGAATTGCTACTCCAGCTTTCTTTTGGTTTCCATTTGCATGAAATATCTTTTTCCATCCCTTTACTTTCAGTCTGTATGTGTCTCTAGGTCTGAAGTGTGTCTCTTGTAGACAGCAAGTATATGGGTCTTGTTTTTGTATCCATTCAGCCAATCTGTGTCTTTTGGTGAGAGCATTTAGTCCATTTACATTTAAGGTAATTATCAATATGTATGTTCCTATTCCCATTTTCTTAATTGTTTTGGGTTCGTTATTGTAGGTCTTTTCTTTCTCTTGTGTTTCTTGCCTAGAGAAGTTCCTTCAGCAGTTGCTGTAAAGCTGGTATGGTGGTGCTGAACTTTCTCAGCTTTTGCTTGTCTGTAAAGGTTTTAATTTCTCCATCAAATCTGAATGAGATCCTTGCTGGGTAGAGTAATCTTGGTTGCAGGTTTTTCTCCTTCATCACTTTAAATATGTCCTGCCAGTCCCTTCTGGCTTGCAGAGTTTCTGCTGAAAGATCAGCTGTTAACCTTATAGGGATTCCCCTGTGTGTTATTTTTCCCTTGCTTGCTTTTAATATGTTTTCTTTGTATTTAATATTTGACAGTTTGATTAATATGTGTCTTGGCATATTTCTCCTTGGATTTATCCTGTATGGGACTCTCTGTGCTTCCTGGACTTGATTAACTATTTCCTTTCCTATATTAGGGAAGTTTTCAACTATAATCTCTTAAAATATTTTCTCAGTCCCTTTCTTTTTCTCTTCTTCTTCTGGAACCCCTATAATTCGAATGTTGGTGCATTTATTGTTGTCCCAGTGGTCTCTGCGACTGTCCTCAGTTCTTTTCATTCTTTTTCTTTATTCTGCTCTGTAGTAGTTATTTCCACTATTTTATCTTTCAGGTCACTTATCCGTTCTTCTGCCTCAGTTATTCTGCTATCGATCCCATCTAGAGTATTTTTAATTTCATTTATTGTGTTGTTCATTGTTGTTTGTTTCATCTTTAGTTCTTCTAGGTCCTTGTTAAATGTTTCTTGCATTTTGTCCATTCTATTTCCAAGATTTTGGATCATCTTTACTATCATTATTCTGAATTCTTTTTCAGGTAGACTGCCTATTTCCTCTTCATTTGTTAGGTCTGGTGGGTTTTTATCTTGGTCCTTCATCTGCTGTGTGTTTTTCTGTCTTCTCATGTTGCTTATCTTACTGTGTTTGGGGTCTCCTTTTTGCAGGCTGCAGGTTCGTAGTTTCTATTGCTTTTGGTGTCTGTCCCCAGTGGCTAATGTTGGTTCAGTTGGTTGTGTAGGCTTCCTGGGGGAGGGGACTAGTGCCTGTGTTCTGGTAGATGAGGCTGGATCTTGTTTTTCTGGTGGGAAAGTCCACGTCTGGTGGTGAGTTTTCGGGTGTCTGTGGGCTTATTATGATTTTAGGCAGCCTCTCTGCTAATGGGTGGGGTTGTGTTCCTGTCTTGCTAGTTGTTTGGCATAGGATGTCCAGCACTGTAGCGTGCTGGTCGTTGAGTGAAGCTGGGTGCTGGTGTTGAGATGGAGATCTCTGGGAGATTTTCGCCATTTGATATTATGTTGATCTGGGAGGTCTCTTGTGGACCAGTGTCCTGAAGTTGGCTCTCCCACCTCAGAGGCACAGCACTGACTCCTGACTGCAGCATCAAAAGCCTTTCATCCACACGGCTCAGAATAAAAGTGAGAAAAAGCAGAAAGAAAGAATTAGTAGAAGTAGAAAGAAAGAAAGGAGGGAGGAAGGAAGGAAGGAGGGAAGGAAGGAAAAAAGGAAAGCAAGAAGATAAAGTAAAATAAAATATAATGAAGTTATTAAAATAAAAAAATAATTATTAAGAAAAAAAACCGGATGAATAGAACCCAAGGACAAATGGTGGAAGCAAAGCTATACAGATATAATCTCACACAGAAGCATACACATACACACTCACAAAAAGAGGAAAAGGGGAAAAAATCATAAATCTTGCTCTCAAAGTCCACCTCCTAAATTTGGGATGATTCGTTGTCTAAAGGAGGGAAGGAAGGAAAGAAAGAAAGAAGATAAAGTAAAATAAAATAAAGTTATTAAAATAAAAATAATTATTAATAAAAAAATTTAAAAAAAAACAACAAAAAAAAGGAAGGATAGTACCCTAGGACAAATGATGGAAGCAAAGCTATACAGACAAAATCTCACACAGAAGCATACACATACACACTCACAAAAAGAGGAAAAGGGGAAAAAATCATAAATCTTGCTCTGAAAGGCCACCTCCTCAATTTGGGATGATTCGCTGTCTATTCATGTATTCCACAGATAAAGGGTACATCAAGTTGATTGTGGAGCTTTAATCCGCTGCTTCTGAGGCTGCTGGGAGAGATTTCCCTTTCTCTTCTTTGTTCTCACAGCTCCCAGGGGCTCAGCTTTGGATTTGGCCCCGCCTCTGCGTGGCCCCTCCTGCGCCGGAGGGCGTCTGTTCTTCGCTCAGACAGGACGGAGTTAAAGGAGCCGGAGCCGCTGATTGGGGGCTCTGGCTCACTCAGGCCTGGGGGGAGGGAGGGGCACGGAGTGCGGGGCAGGCCTGCGGTGGCAGAGGCCAGCATGACGTTGCACCAGCCTGAGGCGCGCCGTGCGTTCTCCTGGGTGAGTTGGCCCTGGCAGTGGCGGGCTGCACAGGCTCCCCGTAAGGTGAGTGTGGATAGTAACCTGTGCTCACACACAGGCTTCTTGGTGGCGGCAGCAGCAGCCTTAGCGTCTCATGCCCGCCTCTGGGCTCCGCGCTTTTAGCCGCAGCTCGCGCCCGTCTCTGGAGCTCCTTTAAGCAGCGCTCTCCTCGCGCACCAGGAAACAAAGAGGGAAGAAAAAGTCTCTTGCCTCCAAGGCAGGTCCAGACTTTTCCGCGGACTCCCTCCCGGCTAGTCGTGGTGCACTAACCCCCTGCAGGCTGTGTTCACGCCGCCAACCCCAGTCCTCTCCCCGTGCTCCTACCGACCGAGCCTCAGCTCCCAACCCCGCCCGCCCCAGCGGGTGAGCAGACAAGCCTCTTGGGCTGGCGAGTGCCGGTCGGCCCTGATCCTCTGTGCGGGAATCTCTCTGCTTTGCCCTCCACACCCCTGTTGTTGAGTTCTCCTCCGCGGCTCGGAAGCTTCCCCCTGCACCACCCGCAGTCTCCGCCCGCGAAGGGGCTTCCTAGTGTGTGGGAACCTTTCCTCCTTAACAGCTCCCTCCCACTGGTGCAGGTCCCGTCCCTATCCTTTTGTCTCTGTTTATTCTTTTTTCTTTTGCCCTACCCAGGTACATGGGGGGTTTCTTGCCTTTTGGGAGGTCTGAGGTCTTCTGCCAGCGTTCAGTAGGTGTTCTGTAGGAGTTGTTCCACGTGTAGATGTATTCCTGGTGTATCTGTGGGGAGGAAGGTGATCTCCGCGTCTTATTCTTCCGCCATCTTCCTGGAAGCCCCCCTTTTCTGAATAACTAGGCTTTAAAATGCTTAGGCCCTGGATTCTACCTCAGCAAGTTTCTGCCTAAAATGGAATGGATTTAGGCCCTAACCGGCTCCTGAATAACTAGGCTTTAAATGCTTGGGCCCTGAATTGTACCTCTGCCACTTTCTGACTAAAACTGAAGTGGATTTAGACCCTACCTCGCTTCTGAATAACTAGGCTTTAAGATGCTTAGGCCCTGGTTTCTACGTCAGCCAGTTTCTGCCTAAAACCCTATGACTGCCGTTTTATCTTTTGTTTTCTGGTTGCTTTATGTTTCCATTGTTCTTTTCCCTTGTGTTTCTGTCTGCCATTTTAGTTTGATGGTTTTTCTATGATGTTTTTCTCAGTTTTTTTCTCATGTTTCATGTCTCTGCTCTAGATTTTTGTTTTGTGGTTATCATGTGGTTTGTCTAAAATGTCTCATAGATAAAATAGTCCTTTTTCTGCTGATAGCATCTTATCTTCATTTGCCTCTACAGGTTCCATCCTTTTCCTCTTACTCTTTTATGTTTCTGTTGTAATAAATTATTCCTT
Source organism: Stenella coeruleoalba (assembly GCF_951394435.1). Lineage (NCBI taxonomy): Eukaryota > Metazoa > Chordata > Mammalia > Artiodactyla > Delphinidae > Stenella > Stenella coeruleoalba. The sequence goes on from NC_137156.1 coordinate 57,947,464, forward strand.
TTTATGATGTGACCTCTTTACCAAATTGAAGTATCTGTAGTTATTTTAAATGTTTTTCCCCCATTTAACGTTTATGCTATAATTAAGTGCTCAACAACCTATTCTGATATAGAGTTGGAATTTTCTGATTCTATTTGTCCGTTTATCACCTTTCTCAACATTTTGTGTACTTTTGCCTTTTTGTTTCAGGTAGAAGAGCTCCTTTCAACATTTTTTTGGTAAGACTGGTCTAGCGGTGATGAACCCCTTCAGCTTTTGTTCATCTGGGAAAGCCTTTATTTATTCTTCATTTCTGAAGGATAACTTTGCTAGCTAGAGTATTCTTGGCTGACAGTTTTTAATCTTTCAATATTTTGAGTATGTCATTCTCCTCTCTTCTGGCCTGTAGAGTTTCCTCTCAGAAATCTGCTGATAGCCTAATGGAGGTACCTTTGTAGATTACTGTCATTTTTTTTCCCCCTGCTGTCTTTGAAATCCTTTCTTTATCATTGACTTTTGACAGTTTTAATATAGTGTGTCTTGGAGCAGGTCTTTTTATGTTAAGATAATTGGTGGTTCTATTAGTGTTGTGGACTTGTATAGCCAGTTCCTTTCCCACGTTTGGGAAGTTCTCAGCTATTATTTATTTAAATAAACTCTGCTCCCTTCTCCCTCTTCTCCTTCTGGAATACTCATTATTTTAATGTTGCATTTTCTAATGGAGTTGGATAGTTTTTGTAGAGTTTCTTCATTTAAAAAAAAATCTTAGTTCTCTCTCCTCTTCTACCTGAATCATTTCTAGATTCTGTTTTCAACTTGCTAATTCTCTCTTTCATTTGGTCTACTCTATTTCCAATGCTTTGTAATGTATTTTGTCTCATGTATTGAGTTGTGCAGCTCCAGAATTTCTACCTGGTTCTTTTTTAGCGTTTCAGTCTCTTTGGTAAAGTATTCCTTAGGTTCATTAATTTTATTCCTGAGCTCATTGAACTGCCTTTCTGAGTTTTCTTGTAGCTCATTGAATTTCTTCATGACAGATATTTTGAATTCTCTGTCAGTTAGATCACAGTCTTCCATGACTTTAAGTTTGGTTTCTGGAGAACTGTTATTTTCTTTTTGTGATACCGTGTTACTGTGGCTTTTCATGGTGCTTGATGAGTTTTCCCTCTGCCAGTGCATTTGAAGTAGTGAACACCTTTCTTATTTAGGTAAAGCTTTGTTTAATTTGATTCTAACAGTTCAACAGATTGGTAATTAAAGGCATTTATTTTATTTGTCAGTAGGTTTCCCTATAGCACAAGTTTTTGGTTTCATTTACCTGAGCTGCCTCTGGCTACATTTGGAAATTGGCACTTTCCACCCTCTGCTGCCTGTGCCAGAGGTGTTGCTGGTGCCCTTGTTGTTGCTGCTTGTGCCTCTGGGTTTGCTGGTACCTTGCTGCTGCCAGTGTCACAGCTGTCACTGGTGTCATTATGGGGGCACGAGGATGGCGGGCAACTCTGCTGTCTCCAGGATCACCTAGGGCATGGGCACCACTGTTGCAGTGGGGGGAGGGGGAAAGTGGAGGGGGGAGCCAGGATCTCTGGCACCTACACCACATTTGGGGTTGCTGGGCTTTTGAGCTCTGCTGCTGCAGGTGGGGTGGGGTGCAGAGTCACGTGGCTAGAGGGTTTGGGCCCTGCCACTGCTGCTGTTCACTTCCTTGTGGCCATGGGTACGGCTGCAGTCAGGAGGCAGGTTCATGTGCGCTGCCTTCACTGCTGCTACTAGGTCCTCTGGGCTGTGGGACTCAGTCACTTCAGCAGGGGAGCCAGGATCGTAGGTACTGGTTTCACTCTTTCCCTGGTTCTGCCTCCTTTATGTGTTCCAGTCTACCCACCTTCAGAGGTGCAGATGTACAGATCTTTCCGGGGTCCTAGTGTGTTGGGCAGGGGAAACTTTGTTGAGTTATAGTTGTTTTAGATGGAAGGGGAGAGACAAAGAGAGTGTCTCATGCCACCATGATGCTGACATCACTCGGCAATCTTTTCAAAATCATTTTAAATATAAAAGTAACGCAGATGGTCTGGTCTCATATTGGCTGAACACTGATAAGAGACATACCTGATTCATATTTTTGGGCACTGAACAAATTCAGTAATTAAAACTTGCTTTCTTATGTGGTGGTGGTGGTCTGAGTCAAGTTGAGAACAGATTCCTTTCCTATCCTCTTTGTTTTTTAACAAAGTTGGGAAGAATGTGAGAACTATCAGTGAGTTTATAATTTAGTTTGGATTATTTGACTGAGTTCCTATTTTAAGTTTGATAAAAATTAACTGCAAAGCAGAATTAAATCCAAATAGTTTTGAACAGGGAATTAATTTTTACAATGGGAAGAGGCCTTAAGATTGTAAATGACTTGACTTAGAGAACTACAGTTGACCCTTGAACAACACAGGGGTTAGGGGCACAGACCCTTTGTGCAGTCAAAAATCCAAGTATAATTTATAGGTCCTCTGTATTGCAGTTCTGCGTCTGCAGTTTCAGCCAGCCATGGATCGTGTACTACTATAGTATTTACTATTGAAAAAAAAATCCTTGTGTAAGTGGACCTGCACAGTTCAAACCTGTGTTGTTCAGTGGTCAACTCTACTTCTAGTTTTGGAGGGCCTACTCAAAGGAAAATCATGAGGCTTAAAAGCTCTGGGTAATATTCAACTCTGGAAGTACAGTGTAAGTAACAATATTTAAAAAAGATTTCTATTATGAAATGTAGTAGTATATGAAATTAAAAATGTACAACCCAGTGAAGTTTCATAAGATAAGCTCCCCTGGAATCACGAGCCAGACTCGGAACTAGAACTTTGTGGGAAACTCAGAAGTCCCCTCCTGCCATTATCGATCAATTCCTCTTCCTTCCCTTTCCTACAAAGCAAACCATATTCTGATGTATTGTAACAATTTCCTTGCATTTCTATCTTTTTACCACCTAAACACACTCCCCTAAACATTATAGTTTTGCTGTTCTTTGTTTTGTGTGTGTTTTTACTTTAAACAGATGGGACCGTATGTATTCCTTTGTGTCTGGTTCCTTTTCATCCAAACTTATGTTTGTGGGATTCATTTCTGTTGTGTACCCCTGGCTGGTTCATTTTTGCATGAAAATGTAGGCAGCGCAAGTGGTCACAGAAGATCTCAGCAGGTGAGCTTTTCAAAGTCCTGACATGAAGACTGGAAAGTAAAGTTCCATAGGAAAGGAATAGATACTCTTTTTTTTTCCCCCGGTACGCGGGCCTCTCACTGTTGGGGCCTCTCCCGTTGCGGAGCACAGGCTCCGGACGCGCAGGCTCAGCAGCCATGGCTCACGGGCCTAGCCGCTCCACAGCATGTGGGATCCTCCCGGGGCACGAACCCGTGTCCCCTGCATTGGCTGGCGGACTCTCAACCACTGCGCCATCAGGGAAGCCCAGGAATAGATACTCTTGATCTCTCACCACCCTAAAATTTCCTGGAAGCTAAGCCTTAGTTGTTTTTATCTTTCCAGCTGAGATGAAAGGAAGTTTTGGATGTGGAAATTTTGCTGAAGAAAGGAAGTCGAACAGACAACCCGGTGGAATCTTAGGAGCTATTCTCAGGACCCATATCTGTGGGGTCTGGTGGGGATATAAGGGTAAATGCCCAAGGAGGGAGAGTGGGGTTCAGGAGTTCAGGGAAGATGTTCTGGATCCTGAGCTTAGACGGGCCAGACCTGGGGAAAGAAGGTTGCAAAGTCAAGAATCATCAGCTTAGGGAATTCCCTGGTGGTCTAGTGGTTGGGTCTCAGGGTTTCCACTGCCGTGGGCCCGGATTCAATCCCTGGTCAGGGAACTAAGATCCCACAAGCCTTGCAGCGTGGCCAAAAAAAAAGAAAAGAATCATCAGCTCATTTTCCTCGTCACCATAGCAAATATAGCACTCAGGTCCTGTGCTGGCTCCATGGGTGTGCAGTTGCACAGGGCCCCGTGCTTAGAAGAGCTTCACACTTGCTTTAGTGCTCTGCTGTCACTCTTTAGAAATTCAGAATAATTTTGAACATTTTGCACTTGACCTGGCAAATTATGTATCTGGTCCTGATCAGATCACAAGGCAGCCCCAAATTAACACTTCAGAGGCCAGCACTGCCTACTGAGAGTGGCTTTTGTGAGCTGAGAATTATCTGAGACTTGAGGCAGCCCCTTTGGAAAACATTTTGGTGGTTCCCCAAAATGTTAAACGTAGAGTTACCATATGACCCAGAAAATCTCATGTAAAATGGTCTCTTGTGGCCCCTTTAAATACACAGAACATAACTATGAATATACAGAACAAAGAATGGAGTTTTGGAAGACAATGGTCACCCTAGGCAAGTTTATTTCCCATACTGACATGTTATGTGTCTAACCAACATGTTTAGAGTAGTTGCTCCTTCTACACGGCAGGTCTCATCGCCGTAATATCATCAGTATAATGGACCAGTGTGGTATCCTGTGGGTGGAAAGGTGATCCGAGTACCTGTAAACTAGATGGTGACTAGGGTTTTTGAGTTGATACAGCGCTGAAGTAGCGTGAAGGTGTATCCAGCTGAAAACAAACTAACTGCTTTTAATGGTCTTTACTAATAGGTATAGAGAAAAGATTTTGCCAGATTAGTAACTGCAAATAAGGTGCCAAACGTGTTAATTTGCTCAGCAGCAAAGCTCCATGTGGAAACAGCAGTTGCTCTTGGAGTCACTGCGTGATTAAGATCATCCGCTGTCCGTCTCCAGGATCCATCTGTTCCGCACAGGTCACGTAGGCGAGTTGAATGGGGATGTGGTTTCAAGTCTTTGATGGTGACGCTAATCTAGGCAATCTCTCCAGGGATGCAGTATTGCTTCGGTTTACTACTTTTGTGGGTAGAGACCATTCTAGTGGCTTCCACTCGGAATTCTGCCGGTTGCTGAGGATGTCTGTTCCAAATATGTATTCCAGACTGTGAAAATAATCACAGGATGCGTTCACAGTAGGATGTGCCTACTGTGAGATGGATCTGAGCCAAAACTCCATTGATCACTTGAACTCCGTATGCTCATATGCCGACCAGGGCACCACAGTGCCATTCTGAGTCTCCCGTAATTAGTGTCAGTTCAGAACCAGACTCTGGCAATCCCAGAAAAGTCTGATTATATGCCCTTCCCAATGCACAGTCACTCTGATAAATGTTCTCGGGTGCCTTTGGGGAAGAGGAGGATTAAAAGTATAAATATTTCTCATTGGTAGCAGGGTTCTGCTTCAAAGGGACCTGGCTACTCTTTAGTCAAGCAGTTCTAGGTCTGTGAACTAGCTGAAGTCTGGAAACTGAGTGATGGATTGTAACTCTGTTTTTGTGATTCAAGTCAGACTTCTATTTACTAGACCTGGAGCTTTTCCACTTACTTAGATCAAGTAAAACTTTAGTAGGCTGCTCCATCCATTTCAGTTCTAAGGATACCATGAGCAACGAGCTAACATCAAAGGCCTCTGTGGGGGCTTCCCTGGTGGCGCAGTGGTTGAGAGTCCGCCTGCCGATGCAAGGGACGTGGGTTTGTGCCCCGGTCTGGGAGGATCCCATATGCCGCGGAGCGGCTGGGCCCATGAGTCAGGGCCGGTGAGCCTGCGTGTCCGGAGCCTGTGCTCTGCAATGGGAGAGGCCACAACAGCAAAAAAACAAAAAACAAACAAAAAAAACAAAAAACAAACAAAAAAGGCCTCTGTGGGTCAGACTCTGCAGTTTACTCCTTTGACTCTGTTGTTTAGTACAGTAACCACACCCGCCTTGTCTTTGGTGAGTGTTACCACATGGCTGCTGTCTCCTCAGGATTCCATCAGCCCCATTGCATTTAGGTAGTGATTCCCATAGTCTATAGACTTCCTTGTTTTTTTCTATGTAGATAATCTGAGCGACTATACTAATGGCAGTTTTGTTTCTTCCTTTCCAATCTTTATACTTCTATTTCTTTGACACATGTTAATGAACTGGCAAGTTTTACAATGTTGAATCCTCATCTGATTCCTGATTTTAAAGGGAATTATTCTAAGATTTCACTGTTAGGTATGATGTTTGTTCTATGATTAAAATACTAGCCTTATTGTGTTAAGGAAGCTCCCCTATAGTTTTAGTTTGTTGATATTTTAAAAATTATGAGTGGGTGTCTTATTTTGTCACAAGCTTATTCTGCTTCTGTTGAGATGTGGTGACTTTAATGGATTTCCTAATGTTAAACCGTTTGTGAATTCTTAAGATAAATCCAAAGATGTATTTTTTAAAGTATCTATAAGCTGTTAGATTTGATTTGCTACTATTTATAATTTTGCATCTATGTTCATGAATGAGATTGCCCTATAATTTTTTATTTTCCGTATCTAAATTTGGTGTCAAGTTTATACTAGCCATATAAAATAATTTGAAATATCTTCTGTTTCCAACTCTCTGGAAGATTCCATATATAATCGGTGTGGCAGTGACCACTAAATGTCCCTCATGTTTTGGTCTCCCTTCTTTTTCAATAGTAGAAGGCTTAGCTATTTATAGGACCACTGAAATTAAAGACTCTAGGTTCCAGCCTTTTCTGAAGCTAGGCATGGCCATGAGATGTCCACTTAGTGTTGTAGGGGTTTTCTGGGATCTTCTTGAAGAGTCAGCAGACAAAATTGTGGCTCCTACTTGAACTCTTCCTCCACCATGTGGTTTGGAATGCAGATGCCACTTTCTTATACCAGAAGGACGAGGTTCAGTCCCTAGGGATGGCAGAGGGTGAGCTGGGAGGATCATGTAGGCTCAAGGATTTCACACAGCACATGAGATGTGAACCGCACATTTCTGGACTTTTATGTGAGCATGCAATAAATAAATTTGTATCTTTGTTAGCTTACTGTTACTCATAGGCCAACCTAATCTTAATTAACATAATTGACATTTTCCATGCCTTGTATGTTTGCTAGATTTTTCCCATAAAGTTCCTAGGACTTTGTTTTGTATGTGTGTGTATATGTGTGTGTGTATCCTTTTTTTTTTTTTTACTGGAGTATAATTGCTTTACAATGTTGTGTTAGTTTCTGCCGCCCAGCGAAGTGAATCAGCCATACGCAATGTGTATCATTCTTAACTTCTCATTAAACTTCAGTGAGGAGAGAGCTACTTAGGTTTTATATTTTTCTTTATATAGATTTTGGAAAATGAGATTGTTTCAGGAAATTGACCATTTAATCTAAGTTTTAAATATAATATCAAAAAGTTATTCAAAGTTATGTAATATCAAAAAGTAGTGCTTATTATTTTAATTTTTGCTATAGCTAGACTTACACCTGTTTTAAAATTTCCATGATTGTTATTTTTCTCACTCTTTTAAATTGAGTAATCTTACCAGTTTTCTCACTTTCTTTTTTTTTTTGTGCTCAGAGAACCAAGATTTGCTTTTGTTGATTCCTTAGATAATACCTTTGTTTTTACTTTATTATTTCTTTTATCCTTTACCCTTTCTTTGCATTTATTATTTTTAAATCTTAAGTCAGATACTTACTTAGCCTATAAATTTTCAACCTTTTCTATTAAATAGAAAGCATTTAAGGCTATAATTTTCCTGTAAGTACCATTTGAGCTGTGTTCTACAAATTTTGATTTGGAGTATTTTCATTATAATTTAATTCTGATTTTCTTATTTCCATTTTGTTTTCTCCTTGGCCCATGAGAATGACAGATTTTCTGACTGTCAAGATCAAAGTTCTCTAAATTGGATCATGTTTAGGAATTGTGTTATTCCTATGATTGATAGCCTTACTAATTATTTTCTGCGTCCTCTATCAGTTACTGAGAAATACATGTTTTTTAAACCCCTCAATGTGATGGTAGGATTACCATCCTCTCCATATAAGTATATCTATCTTTGTTTTGTCATGTATATTTAGGACAACATTAATGAGCTGAATTCACACTTAGGATTGTTAAACATTCCTGGAGAATTGTTATCTTTTATCATTATGTGAACATCTATATCCCTGATAATGCTTTTTGCCTTAAGGCAGAGGTTGACAAACTATGGTCCATTGGTAAATCTGGCTGCCACCTGTTTTTGTATGGCCTGCAAGTAAAGAATAGTTTTTACATTTTTAATTTTTTTTTTTTTTTAATTTTTTGGCCATGCCATGTGGCATGTGGGATCTTAGTTTCCTGACCAGGGATCAAACCTGTGCCCCCTACACTGGGAGCATGGAGTCTTAACCACTGGACTGCCAGGGAAGTCCTGGTCGTTACATTTTTAAATGGTTGGGAAAAGAATTGAAGGAAGAATATTTTGTGACATGTAAAGATTATATAAAATTCAAATTTCAGTGTCCCTAAATGAAGTTGCACTGGAACAGATCTACACTCACTCACTACATATTGTCTATGGTTACATTCACTCTTCAGGTCAGAGATAGCCCACAAATTTTACAGAAAGTTTCCTAACCTTTGCTTTAAAGTCTTTTGTTTTGTTTTGGTGTGGGAGCTCCACCAGCATTTTTTGGTTAGTATTTTTATTGCAGACCTTTCCCCCTCCTTTTACTTTTAGCCAGTGTCCTTATGTTTTTGGTGTATATCTTGAAAACATCATTTAGTTGCATTTTTCCTAGTCTGACCATTTACTCGCCTTAAAAATATCACATTTACTGATATTCTTGGAATCAGTTCTATAATCTTATAGTGTTTTAATTTGTCCTGCTTTATCTAAGCTGTTCTTTTCTACTTTTGTTTGGATTCATTGAAGCCTTTAAATTCATTTTTTCCTCTATACGGTTATATGCTCTTTCTACTATTTGGAAAGATCATGCATTTTTATACTATATAAACACACTTGTATTGTACTTGTATTAACTTATAAAGTTAATACATCTACCTCAATTACTTTGAAACACTATCTTCAACCACTCTCCACCTTTTAAATGTTTGAAATTATTTTTAGCCAAAAAAATTAAAATTAGCAATTATTGCTTATATAATATAAAGTTTTATAAAGAAAGAATTAATCAGATGCTCAACCAGAACTGCTTGAATCTCTCCCACTTCCTTTTTTCATTTAACAATATATCATGGACTTCCTTCCAAGTCAGTATATATAGACACCCTTTATCTTATTATCTAAATTTTTATTTTGTTTGTTTTTTATCCCATAAACTGGACATTTTTATTATTGGTTTCCACAATGTTTGCTACTGATGTAGACGTCTTTAAATATAGTTTATTTTTTCCTGATTTTTAAACTTTTTATATAAATGGAATCAAACTGTTTTCTGTCCTTCATCTTGCTCAAAATTTTGTCAGTTTTATGCAAGTTTCTGCTGCATGTCATTGTGCTTTATTTTGTTTTATGATATTCTGTATGATAACACCACAATTGATATCCAGTCTACTCTTTTTAAAAATTATTTTTATTTATTTTTTTATACACTTATTTTATTTTTTTATTTTAAAAATATTTATTTATTTATTTGGCTGCACTGGGTCTTAGTTGCTGCGTGCGGTATCTTAGTTGCTGCGTGTGGGATCTTCAGTTGCGGCATGCGAACTCCTAGTTGCGGCATGTGGGATCTAGTTCCCTGACCAGGGATCGAACCCGTGTCCCCTGCACTGGGAGCGTGGAGTCTTAACCACCGGACCACAAGGGAAGTCTCATATCCAGTCTACTCTTGATGGACATTGGGCTCTTTCCAGTTTTTGTCCTGGCTCATTGAGAATGCCTATGTCCTGTGCTCTAAAATAATGCCAAATTGGAGCAGTTCTCATTAATGCTTGATTTTTTGCCAGCTTTCTTCACGTTTACCAATACGATAGATGTCATAGAAAACGATAGATGTCATAGAAAAGCAACACACTTAAACTCATCTTTGCTAGCAGCACCAGTGTTATCTCCTGCAAAGGCTCCCTCTGCATAGCCACAGCTAATAACTGCCTTGGCTGAGTATATAGAAGTGGTTAGTTTTCTCAAACTTGTAAGGAAACAACTTATTCAACTGTCCATGTATGGCAGGCCACAATTGGGTGTTAACTACATTAGCAACACTCTGGATCCTTCCAACTCTCCTTGCATACTGGCTAATTCCAGCCAGGGACCGCTTTTCTCACAGGACTTTGCTAAGAGCAGCCAACAAAACTACCATTCTGGATTCTTATTACCATTTTCTTTTCTTTCTTTCTATCTCTCTTTTGGCTGCACCACACAGCTTGTGGGACATTAGTTCCCCCACCAGGGATTGAACTCGGGTCCACAGCAGTGGAGTCACCACTGGACCACCAAGGAATTCCCTTATTACCATTTTCTTAATGCCACAGATGGGTTCAAATTGTGGTCTCCCTTCCACACAGATGTAGAGAACAAATGTATGGACACCAAGGGGGGAAAGTGGGGTGGGTGGTGGTGGTGGGATGAATTGGGAGATTGGGATTGACATGTATACACTAATATGTATAAAGTAGATAACTAATAAGAACTGCTGTATAAAAAATAAATAAAATTAAATTAAAATTTAAAAAAAAACCCAAACAAATTGTGGTCTCCCTTCCAAATTAAGATTGCAACGTGACCAAACATTTTAAAGCACTGGCCTTCCTGTCTCTGCCCAGCTGAAGTCTGGGATTTCTATTACTAAGGAAAAGCCGAGAACGGACATTGGTGAACCCTAACCTTGTCTTTCTTCCAGCAAGCTCTGGCATCATTTTCTTTCTTCCGGAATAACACCCTTTAGACCAGTGGTTTTCAACGAGGGGACATATGGCAATGTCTGAAGACAATTTTTGTTGTCACGACTAGGAAGAGTGACATCCAGTGGACAGAGGACACAGGTACTGCTAAATATCCTATTGATACAATACACAGTACTGTCCCCCAACCCCCCACAAGAAGGAATCACAGCTGACCCTTGAATAACAAAAGTTTAAACTGTGGGTCCATTTATACATGAATTTCTTTTTTCAACAGTAAATACTTCAGTAGTACATGATCCCTGGTTGGTTGAATCCCAGGATGCAGAGGCACTGTGGATACCTGGATTTTCCACTGCATGGGGGGTCCGAGCCCCTAACCCTTGTGTCTGGCCCAAAATGTCAAGGGTTCTGAGGTTAAGAAACACTGCTTGAGGCATTCCTTTAGTCTAGGTCTGATTGTGATAAACTTTTTATCTCGAAAGTCTTTATATTTTCCAATTCTTGAAAAATTAGGTGAGCACACAAATCTGGGGTAACTGGTTTTTCTAAGTACGTTAAAACTGTTATTTGATGAAATTCCATCATTGTTGATGTCATAGGTTATTTATTTTCTTTAGCTGTTTTCAAGATTTGTCTTCAGGGTTCCATAGTTTCGCTACAGTGTAAGTGTGGATGTTTTTAATTATCCCACTTGGGATTCAGTGGAATCTCTGAGAATTCCTGTCTTGCATCAGTTTTGGAGAATGCTCAGCCTTCTATCTTTGATGTGGTCTCCCCCCAGCTCTCTGTTCCGTAATCCTCAAGCTTTCTTTCTGTGATTTGTGTATTGTCACTTCAAACTTCCTCATCTCTATACCCCTGAAGGAAAATGGCACTTGAGATCCCGTTCGCTTAGCCCTTCTGCCATCTGTGTCCTATCTTACATTCAGTCTGTCCACTGAGTTCTTATTCCCAATGATCATATTTTTTCTTTTTTTAAATGGAAAACACATAGTAGCACAAAGACTCAAACATCGGATATTATTTTTTTTAATTTATCTAAGATGATGTATTTAAAGGAATTATATGTATGTATACATAATGATAAAAAGAATTTAAGAAAGCCTTCAATATTAGATTTTGAGAAATGTTAAAGGTCAAACCAGGTCATGATTTGTATCAGGCTGGGGGCCTCTGAGGACCCTGTGAGTAATGCTAACAGCCTGGAATATGACTTTCTGGGGGTTGAAGGATGTCACCTTCATGGACAAATTATTAAAGCAGGAATGCCCTTGAGCTGGGACAGTGCCTGGAGGGGAGGGAAATGTAGAGGGCAGTGGCCGAGGAGGTGGTACCAATGGCCTACAGAGTGGGGGAGGGCCTGTGTCTGGCAGCGAAGGAGGGCTGTTGATGGTAGCAGGCACCCAGCCAGCGCCTGGAGAGTAGCCAGGGCTCCTTGGGCCACTTTCTTTTGGGGAGGCAGCAGTAGGGGGTGCCACTGGACTCCATGTCTGTGCAGGGACAATAGGTGGGCCTCTGGGACAGGGGGGAGCCACATCCCCAGCCCTACATCCAGATAGAGGTCCATATCTCAGGCTCAGCAGAGAAGCAGGAGATGGTGCCGGAGGATCTATCTTCCATGTGGGGCAGGTGATTTGGGCTGTGACTTCATTTACCCACATAAATGTAGGTAGAGGCCAGTTCTTTGACTCCACCTGACTTCTAGACATCTAAAGGAGAGGAGAGAAAACCTAGGTGAGTTCCCCGTCAGTGGGCAATGGAGGGGCCACCCCTCACACAGCATGCGTTCTTACATAGCAAGGAACCCCAGGGTCCGTGGGCTTCAATGAACTAACCCCATACCCCGTGGGGCTACAGCTTTTCAGAAGCTTTCTCAGGAACAAGAGAGGCCTCATAAACTGTCCAAAGTTCATTTTTAGGTTTGATCAGAACTCCAGTAAGAGAAACACTCATGTCTCCAAGTCCACTCCTCCTCTAAATAACTGACACGTTTGCCAAAGGCTATTACTATGCATTTATAAGTTCTATTTCTTTTATAAGGTATGAAGTGACGTTCCTTCCTGGTGAAATCTGAAAGCCCTTACCTTCTAGGTTAGAGTAGGTTTCAAGGTCTGAGCAGCTTTTCAGCTGTTAGATGCTGGGTGGAAAAGGTGGGTCCAACTGAGGAGCAGTGAGAAGACTTTGGGCCTGGGACTGGAATGCTACATGGGTTCCAAGGCCATGTTCACTGGGTTTGGGGGAAGGAAGGCTGCGAAGGAAAGGAACACGAGGAGGAGTGGCCAAAGACTGGTAGTCCCCTCTCCGCCCCATGGCCCTCTCCTTTTATTCTCTGGCGCTAGCACCTGGCCTTTATGACAGCGAGGTCTTCAGCCAATCACAGCGCTCACCCTTCGCTGTCACAGTGGACTCTCCAAGGCAATTTGTGGAGGAGAGCACCTTTGCTACCAGTGTAAATATGTGCCTCTTTGCTTTTGCCAGTTGGCATGCCTGGGCAAGGGCAACTCTTAGTCCTGTGGACTTTAATTTTGGGAAATTTAATTTTGGGGAGTGGTCTGTATTTTTAAGGGTGAATTTATTTCTATGATATTTAAAAATATGAACAAATAAAATTAGATCAGGGCTATGCAAGGGAATCACTAACAAGGTGATTTAAGTGTATGCCAGAAGTACTGAGAGTTAACAGAATAGTGTGGTGACAAAAAAGGAACCTCTATAATTTGGGCATTTAAAAAAGTAGTCATTTTACCTGAGAGACTGTATTAGGGTTGTCCAGAGAAACAGAACCAGTAGGATGTATGTGTGTGTGTATGTGTGTGTAAGTGTGTGTGTATAGAGAGTTCTTATAAGGAATTGTCTCACATGATTATGAAGGCAGAGAAGTCCAAACCCAAGAGGGCTGCTGGTGTAGTTCCAGTAGATGTTGGAGGGCAAAGGCATGAGAAGACAGATGTCCTGGCTTGAAAACAGCCACACAGAGCTTTTTTTCCATTCAGGCCTTCAATGGATTGGATGAGGCCCACTTTCCACTAAGTTATGGAAATAGTGGAAACATATTTAACTTATGAAACCAGTATAGGAAATATAGGAAGTTTGAATCATGAGAAATATAATATTGGTCTTAGTCAAACCAAAATATTGTGCTAACATGTTTTTAAATGATAATAAAGACTGAATAATGCTAAAGTCCTTTTTTTTAAATTGATGCCTTATTATCTCATAAGTAGTTACAAAGGCTATTAGGTAAATATACTTTTTTTTTTTTTTTACGAAATTACTGGTTTATTATAAAAGGATATAACCCAGGAACAGCTAGATGGAAGAGATGCACAGGGCAAGGGGAAAGGGTATGGAGTATCCATGCCCCGTCTGAGCAACCCGTCCCAGCATCTCCCTGTGTCCACCAGCCCAGAAGCTCCTAATTATACTTTCTAATGTCTGTAAATAGAAACACTTTAATAATGTTTCTTTCCTTTTTCTCATTTAGACAATTTTGGCTTTATCCAAACTAAATGTTTGTGGAGTATATGTATAACAACTGAACGCATTTTTTGATGAGTAAATCCTTCCCATCTTCAAGAGAGGGAAAAGAGAGGAAGCGTGATAGAAAAAAATAAGAGGGAATTGGCTTTAGACAGATAGCTAATCATTTTTCTCTGTAAGGAGAGAGGAGAAAGTTTAGACATGCACACACACAAAAAAGAGTGTCATATATCTGGTTCTGACATAATTTGGTCCTTGAAAATTATATCCAGCCATGAGATATTTAAAGCCAGCACTTATTAATTCCTTATGTGTGGAAAGGAAGGAAGTGATGCTTCCTGAGTGAAATAAAATTATGTGTTGCTCAGGCAAACAAGATTAATCATTTCCTCATGAGAATTCATTCGTATTTTGGTGTCTAAAGTCTCCTTAAAATATATAACCGAATGTCAATGTTTGTTGATGAAAATTCAATTAACAAGTTAAGAAAAAAAATTTGTTCAAGCCAAACTGAGGATTATAATCTGGGAGACAGACTCTCAGAAGCTCTGAGAACCGTTCTGCCTGTTAGAAGTGGAAGGCACAGTCATGCACACTTTTGAGACAAAGGATTTTACATCAACATGACACTGACATTTTATTTAAAGTTCAACAGATATCCATAATCCAGGTAACATGTACAAAGAGAGAAGCAAGTCACCATGACCCCTCACAGAACTGGGAAAGAATGCTCATCTTTTAAGAAGTTATATTACTAGCATCAGAAGAAAGGAAAAAAAAATTGAACTTTACAGTTGAGCAGGCATTCCCACCTTTGAGGAGGTCCGGTTAATGTATAAGGCAGATGCACATTAGGGAGGGAGGGAGGAGGCTGAAACAGAAAGAATCTTATGTTTAAATTTTCCTGTCCTGCCTTAAAATATAAATTTTATTTCATCATGCCATGGAGTGATTTACCAGCCAACATTTTTGTTTACCTAATACATCTATGATTTCTGACTTTTAGCCATTAACCAACAGTGGAAAGAGCACTGGAAATAACATCAAAAGCTAATCCTGAACACTGTCTGAAGGTGCTGATGAGGGAGAAGATTCTCATATTTTACATTAGTTTTCACTAAGTAATATTTAGGGAGGCAATTTTTTTTTTTTTTTTTTTTTTTGCAGTACACGGGCCTCTCACTGTTGTGGCCTCTCCCGTTGTGGAGCACAGGCTCCGGACGCGCAGGCTCAGTGGCCATGGCTCACGGGCCCAGCCGCTCTGCGGCATGTGGGATCTTCCTGGACCAGGGCACGAACCCGTGTCCCCTGCGTCGGCAGGCGGACTCTCAACCACTGCACCACCAGGGAAGCCTCCTAGGGAGGCAATTTTTGAGTTCAAATTGTGTTTAGAATCCTTCTCATACCAATTAAGAAAGCACACCATTGGACAGTCAGAATTTTGCTTTGTTTTTTGTTCTAAGATGCTTCTCAAATGAGTAATTTTGTCCATATCAGATTTCCTCCAAAGTGGCTACTAGGACTTCCCTGGTGGCGCAGTGGTTAAGAATCTGCCTGCCAATGCAGGGGACATGGATTCTAGCCCTGGTCCAGGAAGACCCCACATGCTGTGGAGCAGCTAAGCCCATGCGCCACAGCTACTGAAGCCCAAGTGCTTAGAGCCCATGCTCCCCAACAAGAGAAGCCACCACAGTGAGAAGCCCATGCACCGAAAAGAAGAGTAGCCCCCCCTTGCTGCAACTAGAGGAAGCCCACGTGCAGCAACGAAGACCCAACGCAGCCACAAATAAATAAATAAATAAATAAATAAGTGGCTACTATAATTCCAAATTATAATTGCTGAAATTGAGCCAGTGAGAAAGATACGCACGGGCATTAGCATCATAGTGAGAACACGTTCAGGGAGCAGGTGTTTCAGAGTTTTAGATGGATAAGACCCCGGAGAACTGGGTGTGTGTCCAGAGGTGTGTAACTTTTCCTCTTGGAACTTGTCAAAGGCCAGTCATCACCAATCAGAGTTTTCAGATGCGTGGAAGACAAAGGTCTCAGAGCACGAATTTTAAGGGTTGGACACTGTGGTGAGAGCAAGTGAAATCTTAAGCTTGGTAATATTGTCAGCAAGCTGAGTTTCCAAGCTCAGTGAGATGAGGTATGAGTTAACATTCCTGGGGGAAGCTGCCCTTGTGTGTACATGTTACTGAGTCCAAACTCATAGTGCTCGCCACAAGGCAGGCCAGTAAATCGAGAGACGAGTTGTTGGGGCCGGGTGTAGTGACTTTACTTGGAAAGCCAGCTGACCGAGAAGATGGTGGACTTGTGTCCCAAAGAACCATCTTCCCTGATTTAGAATTTAGGCCTCTTTTATGCAGGAAGGGGAGGGAGTAAAGTCCTGGTTCCTGTCAAACTCTGGAGGGGACGTGTTAATTTCTCCCTTCCTGCAGTCATTCACAGGTGGGCCTGGTCAGGATGTTTGCTGTGAGCTGAACAGGTATTTTTGCTTAATGCTGATTACCTAGGAGGCAGGGTTCCCAGAGATGGGCCATTATGTATAATTTAAGCTTACAGGCAACATCCCTTTAGTGATTAACTTGTAATAGAATACAAAGGTTCTTCCCTATAACAGACAGAGATGGGAGTGCTGGGGAAAGAAGTGGGAGACTCACTTAGGCCTAGACAAGTAGCAGGAGGGGATAAGTTGAGCCAGGGAAGGAGGAGACAGAGGGCTTTTCCCTCACCTTAGCAATGGCCTCATGCAAAGGACAGGCTCACAGCAGTCCCTGGGAAGAGTCAAGGCCACAAATGCCCAGGGGAGAAAGTTGTCAGTGGCAGGCTGCCGGGTGGAGAACACCTGGGGGCATAGAGGAGACTCAGCAGTGCTTCTGGACTGCCCTCCTTCAGGTGGGCTGCACCAGGCAGATGAGAAGAGGGGAAAAGCCTAATGGGATGACCTGGGGCCAGTCTAAGAGGTCCGCCATTCCATCTCCACCAGCGTGATGGGCCAGACCCTGTAACACTTGGCAGTTGCTGGGTCCACAGTGTGGGGCAGCCCCAGGTCAGAGGCAGCTTGGTGAAGATTCAAGGTGGTCCTGGGCTGGGGCAGAATCTCAGTTAGCAGATGGTAAAATGGGGAATGGGTCTAATTCTCAGGGAGCTGAGGCTGTGAAGAGGTTGTGGGTCCAAGGCTGAGCCAAACCCAGGGAGTGGCTCTGTGAAAATCCCTAACTGAAGAACCCCTGGCATCCACTATGCTAAGAAGAAACTAACCTTGCCAGAGGAGGGCATCCTCCCTTGTCTGTAAGTTTATGTCCTGGAAAAAACAGACACTGCTTGTGGAGACACACAGTGGGACTGGCAAAAGTCAGGAACTATGGGAAGGGGAAGGGTGGGTGTCAGGGACACCTCTAGGTTGGGGATATCAGACACTATGACAGAGGGGACTGGAGCAGGAGTGAGGTGTGTTTGTGGCTGTGCCGGAGAGATCTGAGGTCACCAGGTGGAATCAAGGCTGGGATAGGGTGGGAAACGCTTTACACAATAAAGATTGGGTTGCTAGGAGCCCCTGGTCTTCTACTGCTCCTTCTCCTCTCTGAAGCTCCCTCCACAGACTTCTCCCCCCAGCACCTCCTGACAGGTGAGCTTCAAACCCTTCATACCTTTTTAGTCCCCTAGCTCCTGGCCAGCCCCTACCTGTTCAACCCACCAAGCCCTTGCTACCAGCCACCCTGACTCTGGGAATCCCTGCAGGATGTGCTGACTTCCTCATGGCCTTGTGGACCATCAGGGGAAGGTGGGGGAAACCTCTCTGCTTGAGGGCAAATTGGAGCTTCATGTAGGATGCAGGTGTCAGGACCTTGAAAGCTCGTTGACTTGGTTGATGTTCTAGGTAGTGTAACTTGATGTTTCTCAGGACCTTGAAAGCTCGTCGACTTGGTTGATGTTCTAGGTAGTGTAACTTGATGTTTCTCAGGGGTGACAGTCACTGTCCACTTTCAAGAAGGTGAAGCAATTATCAAGCTTGACAGAAGGAAAGTAGGAAGAGTCCCCGGACTGGCTAATAGGCCCACACCAAAGGCAGGCTTACCCTGAGCTCAGGAAGAGTCAGCTTTGCAGCCTCTCTCTTGCACTGTTCTGGAAAAGTGTTCTCATGGTGTATGAGTTTGTTGCTGCAGTAATAAATGACCACACATTTAGCTGCTTGGAACAAGAGCCATTTACCATCTCACAGAGCCCGAGTCTGGCAAGTGTGGCTTGGTACGCCACTTAGGGTCTCACAAGACCACCATCAAGGTTTTGTCCACCCTGGGCTCTTACCTGGACGCTCTGAGGAAAATCCACTTCTAGGCTCATTCATTTTGTTGATAGAATTGATTTCCTTCTTCATGGTCTTCACTTGGTCCCTGCCATCATCAAGCCAGCAATGGTGGGAAAGTCCTTCTCATACTTAATCTGTCTTCCACTTCTCCTTCTGCTCCATTTCTCTGATCCCAGCCAGAGAAATCTCTCTACTTTTCAGAGCCCAAGTGATTAGATTGGGGCACCCAATCTATCTAAGGTGATACAGGATAATTTCCCCCTAGTTTTAGGTCCATAATTTTAACTACATCTGCAAAATCCCTTTGGCCATGTAATAAAACATATTTACAGGTTCCGAGGATTAGGGCAAGGACATCTTTGGGGAACAGTTCCACAGACTACACATGGTCATGTTTTTGTAAAATTTGTAAGAGTGATTTTTTTTGTCTTCATTTGTAGAAGCTCCAACATTCTCCATTCTCCTCTTAATCTCAGACAGTGTTTTTGAAGCTATAGTTTATTAGTCATTGCTGCTTCCCTTATAAAATGAGTTTAAGGAATGGCAAAGAGCGTTTTTTAAAGGAATATAGGAAAACTCAGTTGCATAGGAAAGTATCAGAGACCGCTGCACACAACCACGCACATTCCATGAAATTGTTATCATTCATCCATACACACGTGCACATTCATTCACACAAACACACACACACACACACACACACACAAATATATCTGAACTAGATCAAGATGTAAAGAATACTTTTTAGTATGCTTGGTTAAAATTTTAAAATTTGAAAAGATTATTAAGAAAAGACCTTAGGGACTTCCCCTGCGGTTCAGTAGTTAGGACTCCCTTTTTTCACTGTGGTGGCCTGGGTTCAATCCCTGGTTGGGGAACTGAGATCCCACAAGCCCACGTGGCACTGCCATTAAAAAAAGAAAAAAAAAAAAAGAAGAAGAAGACGACCCTCGAATTCATCGGAGCCTCCAGGTAGGCCTGCTTTTGGTCCTGGGAAGATTTCTGGAGCATCTGGGACGACAGAAGCCTAGCACAGTTTGTTTACAGAAGCCCGGGGCTGGCGGCTCCCTTTGATGCTGGTTGTGTAGGTGGAGTCCTCCCTCAGTATGGACGGCTGAAGACCCTCCTGTGTTGTCTCCATTTTCTCCTTTGCAGCAATGTCAAAGAGACAGTTCGGACAGGGGAAGAAACCTCTAGATTTTTCTGGGTAAACGAGATAACTAGAGAAATCACCTACCCCCTGCTGAGGTCAGACACACCCGCAGCTTCTCCAGCTCCGGTAGAGAAGCCAGGAGAGAGACCCAGATCTCAGCGCGGGAGCGTGCAGGGGGGGTCCTCCCGGCGCCCAGGGCTCAGCCAGCACACGCGCAGAAGGCCGCCCCTCCACCCCGTCCCAGGCCTTCACTGGAAGAGATTGGCTCCCGAAACTCCGTCCCAGCTACACCGACCCATCTCCCGGCCAAAGCTGGAGCCCGGAGCCCCACGCTGTTCTCAGCAATTCCTGTCACCATCTCACCGCCAGGAGGCGCTCCGCTGCCATTCGGCCCCCTTGGGCTAGCGCCTCTGCCACAAGCCTCTACCTTTCCTCCCAGCCCTTCTGCAACCCCCCTGCACCTTCACCTGCAAGCTGAAAAACGTCCTTACTGGGAGTAACCGATTTTCCTTTGAGCCTGAGAGAATGTGCCGGGGCACGCCCTCTGAGCATCTGTCAGAGCCATTGTCGCCTGCCACCTGTACGCCTTCATGCCCTGCAAGGACCATTCCGCCTCCCCTGGAAGCACTCAGGACCCTCTGTGGAATTCTTATAGGAATGTGCCCAATGTTTCAAACACCATATAAATTTAGCTTAGATTTTGACACATAATGTTTTCTAGAACGTCCTTTACCTCTTGAGACATCTTGGTGTTTTTAGCTCTTTGGGGTTCAAGAATCCAATTCTAATGTTGGCAGCAGAGTAATAGTTCCCAGCCAGAGCCAGAAGGATCCCCCACTTGGCTGAGATAGGAACAAGCCAGGATGAGTGGGACTCGAAGGCCTGGTGTCCCTGGGCACAACCTGGGGCCACCTGGGCTTGGGGGCAGCATTGAGGACCAGCCTGGGCCCTGATCAGAAAGGAGCTAGAGCCGGGGCTGGAGGGACAGCCTGAGGCCAGGGGGCCTTTGGGCAGAGAGCCCCAGCCCCAGCCCAGCTCTGTGCCTTCCCTGGTGGAATAGGCTCTGGGTGATGCTTTGGGGGGCCAATGAGCAGCCGCTCGGCCCTCCAGGAACGGAGTGACTGCTGCCTACTGATGCAGCCATGCTGGGCAGGAGGTGGTAAGTGGAGGCTCTGAAACACACTGTCCCAGCCTGAGGACCCCCGGAAACGTCAGTTCTCTGGGTTGGAGATTAAAGGCCTGGGGTCCAGCGTTGATTCTCTGGCTAATGACCCTCTGACGCAGCCAGGACCCCTCCTCTCTTGGCCTCAGTTTCCCTCCCTGCATGACGTGGGGGTGAGCAAGCCTGTCTGCACTTCTGCTCAACTGCACAGTCTGTGACTGTGTTCCCAGGAACCAGGACTGGGTGAGGCCCCGGGGACACAGGGGGCCTGGAGGTCAGGCCTGGGGTGGGGTCAGCTGATGCCAAGGGCATGACTGCTTCTGAGAGTGGCAGGGGCCATTAGCTCCACAGGGTGGGTGGTGGGAGGACCAGAGTACACTCTCCGGGCTCCCTGCCGGTTGGCCTTGACAAAGACCTCGCTGTCATGGCTGGGGGTGCTGGCCTCTGAGGCAGAGCTGTTGGGGCCAGGCCCCCAGCCCTGACCTTGCAGGGGCTCTTAGCCTCACTCCCATCCAGCCCCCAAGAGTCCCAACAAGTGTCTCAGAGAGGCCCAGAGAGGTTCAAGCTCAGCCTGGGGCAGGGACCAGGGCTCAGTCTACACCAGCAGAGTCCCCAGGGTAACAGTGACTGTTATAAATCCCATGGACAAAACCGTCCAAGCCCTTCTGGGACAGCATGGCTTGGTCCTCTATTTCATGTCCTCTCAGGGCCACTTCCGCTGACAGTGTATATGTGAAAAAATCTTGGCAGGAGTTTCCTGTCAGGTTTGGCCTGATTGCCCACGGGGTCTCTAATCTGGAAAGCCAGCCAGCAGTGGGTATAACCCTCACCTCCAACACTCTCCAAGCAAGTGGATAACAACAAAGGCCCTGCAGTTAACGAAACCACAGTTTCGTTAACCTGCAGTTAACGGAACCTCCAAGGCTGGAGGTACTGCTGAATCAGGTGTGCATGTCCTACTTCCTCAGTGGCCTCCTGGCTCTGTTTTAGAGAGCTCTCTTAGCAATACTGACTCCATTTTTATTTTCCTTTCACAACCTGGAGATAGCATCCGATTTCACAGGCCAAGGGTTCAGTCCTACAAGACTGCCCACCCTGTCCCCCACGTCAGACACCAGTTGCAGGGCCAGGTTGTCACCTGTGCATCTGACCCAGTATAGATCAGAGGTTCCCACAACCCCTTCCTCAGGTTTGATTAATTTGGTAGAACAGCTCACAGAACTCAGAGAAACATTTTACTTCCTAGATCACCAATTTATTATAAAGGGATAAAACTCAGAAACAGCCAGATGGAAGAGATGCCTAGGGCAGGGAACGTGGGAAGGGGCACAGAGCTTCCAACCCTCTCTGAGCGCCCCACTCTCCCAGTACCTCCACGTGTTCACTAACCCTGTCTATTGGAGGGTTTTATGCAGGTTTCATTACCTTACAATGGTTAAATCATTGGCCAATGGCAATTGACTCAACCTGTGGCCACTTTCTCCTCCTTGGAGGTCAGGGGGTAGGACTGAAAGTTCCTTCCCTCTAATCACATGGTTGGTTTCCTGGGCAACCAAGCCCCATCCGCAGGTGTTTGCAAGAGTCACCTCATTAACGTAACAAAAGACACCTTTACACTCTCAGCACTCAAAAAATTCCAAGGGTTTTAGGAGCTCGGTGCAGGGAGTGGGGACAGGGATGAAGACCAACAATATATCTCTTATTATAAATCACCATATCGCACTAACTGAGCAGGACCCCTTATTCCCCTCGTGTGCTAATGTTTTCATGCAGCTATCAGCCCACCCTGGGAGACCCCGAGCACCTACGGCCCCTTCACTGGGTGAACCTTCCAATGTTATGCCAAGCCTGGTGCCTGCCCAGAGAAGGCCTTGGGAAACACTCCACAAAGGATTTCAAGACCCCCAAGACTGCAGGACTCCCTTCCTCAGAGTGCTCATGATCACGTAAAGTACCTGTTCCCCTGGGGCTGGGCCCCCTTGGCATCCTGATCTTACCTGTTCCAGGTCACTGTGGGCTGCAGGATGCCTTTGCTGATGGGCTGACCTGGAGCCAAGAGCCCCCGGGGCCTGCACATCCCCGCTGGTGACCTGCATGGACGGGGGTCCTGAATGGGGAGGGGGCTGTGAACCTAGGTTGCTCCGACACTGGCCGCATGAACATGGGCAAGCAGCCCATGAGCCCGGCCCCCCCCCCCACCCCAGGTGCTGGAAAACAGGGCTGTCTTTGTGCCCCCAGCGGGTCGTCACTGAGCCTCTGAGTTACTCTGGTGGTCTGTGTTGCTTCCCAAGTGATAGAATCACCACATCCTGATTCTGGTGAGTTCTCTGATGGTCAGGAAGTTCTTCCTCCTGTCTAGCCACTGCCTACCTTGCTTTGACTTAAGCCAGTCCAAAGGTACCTGGTTAACTGTCCAGGATGATAGACCAGGATGATAGGCCAGTGCGTGAGGAACATGCAAACCTCAGGCTATCAGGGGGAAAATGGCCCCATGGGCCGCCAAGTTCTCTGCTGCCCCCTTGTAGAGTTCTCCTCTCCCCAAGGAAGCAGTTTTGGTCAGAGCAGAGGGATCCGGCCATCCCAGGCGGTGGCCAGGGACAGAGGGTAGGCCTGAACGGCTGGCCCTGCAGATGGGCAGTGGGGAGGGTCCTGGGCTGGGAGACGCTGGATGGCTTCAGCTGGCTCTCTGTGCAATGATCCCTTGGCCCTGGGTTCCAGGGTCACGTGCAGCACAAACGACCCTGGCTTGGCCCAGTCCCCCATCGCACTTTTGGCGTGTGTGTTGCTGGTCAAGTGCACAGGGTCCGCTGTGCGGTTTCCCTGAACTTGTCGTCAGGCGTGTTTCAGAGCCAGCTTTGCCCGCTGTCATGCGGTGACACGTGCTGAACCTTCCTGCCTAGGGCTGTGGCTGGGCAGGGCATAGAGGGTTTGTGCTCTGTTTGTTTGTTTTGGCCACACCACTCGGCTTATGGGGTTTTAGTTCCCTGACCAGGGATCGAAACTGGGCCTTCGGCAGTGAGAGCGCGGAGCCCTAACCACTGGACCGCCAGAGGGCTTGTGCTCTGGAGCCAGTGGGTCTGGGTTTGAGGACCGGCCTCTCCACTTCAGGGCATGTTGAACCTCACCTAGAGGATGGGGTGGGCCTTGCCCTGCCCCCGCTCGGGAGGCTTTAGCAAAGACTTCAGCTGGGGTCAGCCTCCAACAGCTTTCTGTGCTGAGACCACTGGCCCACTCCCTCCCTCCTGTACCTCCTGGAGGCTCCTTTCAGGCTTGCCCTCCAATCCCGTGCCTCTCCTGCTGGCTGAGAGCCGAGTGGGTGGGTCCTGCCCTGACCCCCGTGGATGGGGGCATCCTCCTGCTACCCGCCACTGCATGCTCTGGGGAGACTGCTGGGTTGGGACAGCTCCCACCTGTGCCGTCTCCTGTTCCAGGCCACACGGTGGAGGGGCTATCGCACCTTCCTGGTCTCATCTCGGACTTGGCTCGGTGAGACAAGGCGGGAAGTGAGACCCAGCCCGGGATGGGCCGTGGGTGCTGCGTGGGTCCCAGAGTGGGGGACGAGGGGCTGGCCAAATGGGCTGCACCCTGAGCCATGTGGAGCTGGACATCACCCTTGTGGGTCGCGCGCTGGTTCTGGCTGGGATGCACCTGATCTTGGAGAGAGAGCAGTGAGTGGTGGCTTGAAGCAAGATCTTAGTTCTCTGCCCAGGAACTGGACCTGGGTAGCATGGATGAAAACCAGGAATCCCAGCCGTTAGTCCACCAGGGGCTAGAGGCTGGAAGCTAAATTCCCCTGGCCCTTGCCTCCATTGAAAAATGCATTTCTCAAGAAGGCAAAAACTGTAAAAACAGGTACAAAGTTTATTATTAGAGACACAGCACAAGTGGGAAAGCACACAGAGAAACAGTTTGTTTATCTAAGACAGAAGCAAGGCAGAAATACACACCCGGAGAGAAAGGGTGTGGGTGTCTCCGCTAATGAGGGGGAAAGAGGCAGTTAAGTCATTTATATAGGGCAGTTCTTCCCGCTCTTTGTTTATCTTTGGCCCATTATTTGGTTTCTTTTTCCACTGCTGACCTGCCCTAGGACCCTCCCCGACATGGATTCCAGCCCAGAGGCCTATGGGGGGCCTTGGCATCACCTATTATGGCGTGGTGCCCCCTCCTTTTTGACCCCCAAGGAGGCTTTCTGCTCATGTGCAGTGTCTCCCTTGCTCCAAGGATGGGAAACGTGTGACCTCTTTATTTTTTACTCAAATAGGTTTAGCCCCTCTCTGTCCCCTCCATGACTGTTATCTTAAAGTGTCCTCAGGAGACAAAGTCCCGTTATTTACCCTGTTGCTGTTGTTATTTCTATCTCGTAGTGCAGACAGGAGGCTAGTGGTAAATACCTAGCCTAGAGCCCACCTGCCTCCTTCCTCAAGAAATGTCAACAGGAGGCCACCGGTAAATGCCCAGCCTGGAGCCCACAGCCGGTGGGAAGCAACCAGAGCAGGGTTCTCCAGGGCACTCCCAGGTCCTAAAATCCCCCATGAGCCCGCTCTTGGCCTGCCTTGGCTTCACAGCGCCTTACTTGATTCAGAAGCCCCGTGTTCCTCTCCTGTCGGTTTATACCAAGGCAGGTTCACGCTGCAGGGCCTAACTGTGCAGACAACAGGACCACAGCAGCTCTTCCAGAACACATTCAGGCTTCCCCCACCTGAGAAATGTCACAGAGGCTGTGAGCTTTTTTTTTTTTTTTTTTTGATGGTACACAGGCCACTCACTGTTGTGGCCTCTCCCGTTGCGGAGCACAGGCTCCGGACGTGCAGGCCCAGCGGCCATGGCTTACGGGCCCAGCCGCTCCACGGCATGTGGGATCTTCCCGGACCGGGGCACAAACCCGTGTCCCCTGCATCGGCAGGCGGACTCTCAACCACTGCGCCACCAGGGAAGCCCGAGCCTGTGAGCTTTATGTCCTTTGAGGAAGAGGTGGGCTGCTGAGGCCGAGCCAGCCTGCTGTATCTCAGCACCAAGGATATAGTCAATAATTTTTTATTTTTTTAAATGGATGACCAGTATGCTAGCTGGACTCAGAAGGCTGGAGCACCTGTGCAGGATCCTCTAGGTGGGGAGCACCCAGGAGGAGCGAAGCCTGGACTCATCCCCAAGGCTGGAGGTACTGCTGAATCAGGTCTGGGTCCAATCACAAGACGGTTTCAACAGGGAAACAATATAAAAATTGGTAAATTTTGTCTGATCAGGTCACCCAGGATGGCTGTTCTTCTGCCCTCTGTACATCCCCTGCTCTCTGTACATCCCCTGCTCGACCAGCCCCTGCTTTACCTATGCCTTATTCACGTGACTGACCTTCCCTCTCAGTCGCAGAGCCTGATCAGAAAATGCCTGTGTACTTGCCCCTGGCCCCAGCTGGTGATTGTTCTAATCTTTAGATGAGAGCTCTCTCATCTGCTGCTTTATCAAAGGGGCAGTGAGGGGCGTGCTCCTCTGCTGGTTTCTCTGGCAACCAGCGAGTCAGTCTGACGTCAGTTCCTCCTCTAACTGGTAACCTCCTCCCGCTCCTCTCCCCCTGGAGTGAAGACTGCCGCCGTGTCCTGTCCGCTGTTTGCTGCATGCCATGGGTGTCTCGCTTCAGGACCTTGCTTCAGACGTGTAAGATCCTCCTATCCATTAAACCATTGAGCTTGCTCTTGCTGACTCTGGGCTGCTTCTTCTGGCTTGAGGCTCTGTGACATGGGCAAGTACAGGGCTTGCTGGCTTGAGGGGTGCAGCCCAACAACTTAGATAAAATAATGACTATAAGATGTAACAAAACTCAATATGGGCCCTAGGGCTGAGGGAGAGCCCCCCAGGAAGAAAAAAGCTTGGAAGGGGTCCTCTCTCGAAGTCCTGTGTTCAGGCCTCGTTGGTGGCAGAGAAGTTGGCTGGGTTGCTCCTGCCGTGGCTCCCCAACCACTGGGTAAGCAGGAAGCAACTCTCTGGGGCACAAACCAGGTGCAGGCAGGTCAGCTGATGGCTAGGCCTGTGGACAAGCAGAGGAGGTTGGAGTGCCAGTGTGGGCAGGAGGCCCAGTGTTTGCAGTGTGTTGATGTTACTGAGTCCAAGCTCATACTGCTTGTCTCATGACAGGCCAGTAAATTGAGAGACAATTTGTTGGGGCAAGGAATAGTGACTTTATTTGGAAAGCCAGCAGACCGAGAAGAGGGTGGACTAGTGTCCCAAAGAACCATCTTCTCTAGAATTCAGGCTTCTTTTATACTAAAAGGGAAGGGAGTAAAATCCTGGTTCTGTTCAGACTCTGATTTCTTCATTCCTGTAGCCATTCACATGTGGGCCTGGTCAGGATGTTTGCTGTGAGTTAACAAAGATATTTTAGCTTAATGCTCATTACCTGGGAGGCAGGCGTCCCAGAGGTGGGCCATTATGTATAATTTAAGCTTATAGGCAACATCCCTTTAGTAATTAACTTGTAGCAAAAGCAGTAGGTTACAAAGGTTAAAGTAAAAGAAACAGATCTGATATGGAGTCAGATTTGTCTTCTCTATTACATTGTGAGGGCCACGAGTTCTGCGCCCATGGCTGGGCAGGTCTGCACCAGATGCCATCACACCTACACTTGTGACCAATGAATCTTGCAGCCTCCAAAACCAGCAGGAGAGCCCCTCTCTCTGCAATGTCCCCCTAGCGCCCTCTACTGGAAAAGCTTACCATTGTGCTCACTCTGAAGGACAGAAGCTTAAAGGAATCCTGTTCATTACTGCAGAGCATGTGTGAAGGGGTGGGTTGAAAGTTGAGCAGCAATAAAGGGGGAACTGGCACAGAACACCCGTGACGCAGCTCTATCCTGGAACCCATTGGCCCAAGAAGAAAAGAGAAGTACTGTGCACAAAAAAACTCACAACTAGCCAATTAGAAAAGTGAGAGGCTGGATCCAACCCAAGTGCCCAATGCATAGGGCAGGCTCAGTAGAGGCTGGAATCATGGGAGACCTTAACTTTGGGGGTGTGAGCGGATGTGAAATAATGCCAGGTGGACTTGGCGTGACACCCACAGATGGTGACTTCTCTCTGCAAAGCCATTCAAAGGCAGAATGAAACAAAGGGGAGTTTATAATGGTGATCCCGTCACCAAATGTAATGGATTGCATGCTGGCTCCAAGGATGTGTCATGTCCTAATTCCTGGAACCTGTGAATTTTACCTTGTATATTAAGGTATGTGACTTAGTTACAGATTTCGAGAGGAGGTGCTTATCCTGGATTATCCCATGAGCCCTGCATGCAGCCACATGCTTTTATTAAAAACTTCATAGGAAGAATTTTATATTTTTCAATAACTTGTCTTTAATATGGGTGCAATTTACATCATTTTCACTTTCATTTTACCTAAAGATTTGGTAATGCTCTTTTTTTAATTAAAAAATTTTTTATTGGTCTTCCCTGGTGGCGCAGTGGTTGAGAGTCCGCCTGCCGATGCAGGGGACGCGGGTTCGTGCCCCGGTCCGGGAAGATCCCACATGCCGCGGAGCAGCTGGGCCCGTGAGCCATGGCCGCTGAGCCTGCGCGTCTGGAGCCTGTGCTCCGCAACGGGAGAGGCCACAACAGTGAGAGGCCCGCGTACCGCAAAGAAAAAAAAAAAAATTTTTTTATTGAAGTATAGTTGATTTACAACGTTGTGTTAGTTTCCGGTGTACAACAAAGTGATTCAGATATATATATATATATATATATATATATATATATATACACACACATATATATATATATACACACACACACATATATATATATTATTTTTCATATTCTTTTCAATTATAGTTTATTATAAGTTATTGAATATAGTTCCCTGTGCTATACAATAGGACCTTGTTGTTTATCTGTTTTATGTATGGTAGTGTGTATATGTTAATCCCAAACTCTTAATTTATCCCTCCCCCACTTCCCCTTTGGTAACCATAAGTTTGTCTTCTATGTCAGTTTTCCCCTGACTCTTGTGGGGCACGTTCACCCCTTTCTAAGGGAAAGAGGCATAGAGTCGCATGTAGTCATGGCATCAGGCCAGGATCTCAGAGTGAAGCACAGTTTTTGCTGTTTTATCCTCTTACTTTTAATTCAGTTTTAAAATAGGCAAAACATGTATAGGTTTCAAAAATCAAAGCTAGGGCTTCCCTGGTGGTGCAGTGGTTGGGAGTGCGCCTGCCGATGCAGGGGATGCGGGTTCGTGCCCGGGTCCGGGAGGATCCCGCATGCCGCGGAGCGGCTGGGCCCGTGGGACGCGGCCGCTGGGCGTGCGCGTCGGAGCCTGTGCTCCGCGGTGGGGGAGGCCACAGCAGTGAGAGGCCCATGTACTGCAAATAAATAAATAAATAAATAAATAAAAGCTAAACACAAAGTTTACTCAGGAGTTTCACTCCCATCCCAATTTCATTTACCCCAATCCCATTTTTATTCATTTCTGGGTTGTTCTGTCTGGTTTTTTTGGGCAAAAATGGAGATAAGTATCAAAAATTAATTTTGAAGATTTAGTCCTTCACTAACAGGAAATTCTCTCAGCTCCTCATGGGAGTGTCATAGCTGAGAGTGGTGTATTATAATAAATTAAACAAAAATAAATGGACTGTTCCTAATTTCAGATCACACTGTGTTTCTGAGAAGAGACCTACAGGGATAAGAAGAAAAGTTATTATTTATGCCATTTCTTGGAGCTGTTCCGTCACTAAAAGACATTTCTTTTTTCACTTAACAGTATATCCTAGAAATCACTCCATGTCCTTTCATATATATTGCCCGTGTCACATTCTTCCCCCCTTTTTTTCCTTTTGGTTGTGTAGCACTCCATTGAATGCAGATACCATCATTCAACCAATCTCTGGATAGGCATTTTAAGAGCCTTTTATATAGAAAGAAATTAGCTCTTTACTATGAAATAACTTGCAAATATTTATTCCCAGTCAATTTTTGTCTGTAGACTCTTGTGTGTGTGTGTGTGTGTTTTCCTTAAAAATGTGTGGTTTTTTTATGTGTTCTTAAGATTTTTTTAAAAATTTACAATATTTTGTTAATTTCTGCCATACAGCACAGTGATTCAGTTATACAGAAATATGTATATAGTTCTTCATATTTTTTTCCATTATGGTTTATCACAGGATATTGAATATAGTTCCCTGTGCTATATTAAGTTTTTAAACTATCTTAGGTAATTGGATTTATCATTTATTATCATTTATCATTTATTACTTGAGATATTCAGTCATAGTTAGGCTTTTCCCACATCTAAGTTATAAAGGAACTCGGACATGTTTTCTCTAGTACTTACGTGGCCACATTTTTTTTTTTTTTACACATCTCATCCCTATGGAGTTCCATGTTGTAGGGTGTGGATCCAATTTTATCCTGTACTGAGGAGCTATGAAATCCCACCATTTTAAAATACTAAATTCTTTAATGCACTCAATAATGTGTTTAAAAGGTCGGGGTATAATTTCTGATGTTTCCTTGTTCTATTTTGTGTATAAATGCCTCTTAATATTGTTTTCCAGGAAGTCAATGAAAATTCTCTTAAGAGATTAAGTGCCTACTTAGAAAACCTCCAGAAACCAGGCTTCAAGTCTTTGAAACCAACCCAGCTTATGTTTTATGTAAGAGAAACAGACCAGAACTCTTCTGATGGCCAGGAACACTTCAGCACTTCTGGTACGTTTCTTATTTCTCGTGTGTCCCTTGCAGGCTTGGTGTGATGTGTCAAATCTGTCTAACATTGCTAGAAGACCTTCGGATTGAAGCCTTGTCATAGGAAATAATATCATTTAATTGAGTGTTTTCCTGGAGTTAGATTCTGTTCCTGGCTGCATGTGGTTGATGAGCCATTTTTTATGTTTAAACTTTTCTGACTAGAAAACTGAAGTGTTCCTATTTGTCCCCTTCCTATTTCAGTGCTGTTTTAAGTATTAAATGTCTATATAACAATTTATATCTTTAAAAAATATAGCTTACATTCTCTAATTTAGTCCTCAAAGTACCCTGTGAAGGAGGTAGTATTTGCCCAATTGTAACTTAGTAATGTCCCAGGACCATGGAGACAGAATAGGGGTCTTGAGCCCTTTAATTCCAGCCTCATGCTGTTCCTAAAATCTGAACAGTCTTCATGTACAGCCTTCTGTTTGTCCTTTGTCACTCCTTTAGCCATGATCCAGTGATCCTTTAAACTAAGGATGAATGTGGGTCTATCCATCCTTTCCGTGATCCTTGAGGAAATAACTTTATTTTTAGAATGAACTTTAAAACAGTTTAAAGATTTACTAAGAGCTTTCTGTGAACAAATGCTAAAACAAATAGCTGTCGTGAGCGCTGGCTGAGTAAAGAGAAAAATCCTCCACTTTCAGTTAATGGTTAACTTTGAACCATTTATTAAATGAAAGTAGATTATAAAAAAATAAATTAGTGGGAATTCCCTGGTGTTCCAGGGAATTCTGCGCTCTCACTGCCAAGGGCCCAGGTTCAATCCCTGATCAGGGAACGACGATCCCACAAGCTGCATGGTGCAGCCAATAAATAGATAGACAGACAGACAGACAGACAGACAGATTTCCCTGGTGGCTCAGTGGTTAAGAATCCGCCTGCCAGTGCAGGGGACACGAGTTCCATCTCTGGTCCGGGAAGATCCCACATGCTGAGGAGCAACTAAGCCCGTGCGCCACAACTACTGAAGCCCAGGTGCCTAGAGCCCGTGCTCCACAAGAGAAGCCACCGCAGTGAGAAGCTAGCGCACCGCAACAAAGAATAACCCCCGCTCACCACTAGAGAAAGCTCGTGTGCAGCAAGGAAGACCCAACACAGCCAAAAATAAATTAATTAATTAAAAAAAATAAATTATATATATATGGAGTTCTTAGAAGTCAAAAAGAAAACAGACTAGCTTAGTTACAAAAATGGGCAAACACAGTGACTAGATAGTTCAGGAAATAATACACATAAATTGCCAATAAGCATATAAAAATGTTTAGCCTCAGTAATCAAATGCAAACTAAACTAATTAGTTAATATTTCCCAATAAAAGTTATGTGCAGTCTGGCACAAGCATTCCACACTATATAGCAGCATTTACATTGGATTAAATAATTAATGGTATTGATAAGAGAGAAACTGAGATTTATTCCTTGACTTACCTCTTCTGAGGATAAACTATTTCTTCATAACTTCAAATGCAGGAATTTGGATTTTCCTTTCCTCTTTCACTGACTAGAATAATTTTCCTACCAGTATTTCTCACTTTATCATCAATGATTCAACTAAAAAGTCTTTCTTAGTTTGCATGTTATAGATTCTATAAATCTATGTGGCAGGCATAGCAGGTATATCTGAGAATGATTTAGATTGTGGTGACGGTCATCGTGGCAAAGAAAACACAGTCTTGTATGCAATGGTGAAAAATTAAAAACAACTTTTATGGTGATCAGTTTTGGCAGTGTTAAATAAATTGCACTACATTGATTATGTGGAATAGTATAGAGCTACTAAAAAGAAAGAGAATGATGTATACATACAGATAATGGAAGAGTCACCAAGGTTAAATAACAAAAGCAAGTTCAAAGTAATAGATCCAGGGAATTCCCTGGCAATCCAGTGGTTAGGACTCTGTTCTTCCATTGCAGAGGTCCCAGGTTTGATCCCTGGTCAGGGAACTAAGCTCCTGCAAGCTGTGTAGAGCGGCCAAACAAATAAATTAAAAAAAAAAAGTCATAGGTCCAGAATGGTGCAGTTTATATGTTAAAAAGGAACAAATCACACTGTGGGTGTGTGTTCATGCAGACACAAAAGCGTATATGTCATACATAACATACACACAAAGCACATAGGAAAGGGCTAGAGCAGTGCTGTCCAAGAGAACTTTCTGCGGAGAGGTAACTGTTCTGTATGAGCGCTGTCTGGTACAGCTGGCACTAGCCCCATGTGGCTACTGACCACTTGAAGTGGGGCTAGTATGACCAGGAACTGAATTTTAAATTGTATTTAATTTCAATCAATTTAATTTTACCCATAAATAGCCACATATGGCTGGTAGCTACCGTATTAGGCAGTGCAGGTCTCAATGCTTGTGTACCTAAATGTTAATAGGGTTACATCTAGTGCAAGTGTGAGGTTGTGTGCCTGTCAACAGGAGACTTTTACTTTGTATATATAATTTTACAGGAAGGATGTACTTATATAACACTTGTATAATTTTCAAAACCAATTTAAAAAACTTTCCCAAAGAAAGAAAAAAGAGTCAGCATGTTATAATGGGGAAAATGCTTGGCTTGCTGGCAGCTCAGATTTCAGCCCTCACTTCACGCTTCTTAACCTCCTTGAACCTCCGCTTCTTCACATTTCAAAAGAGAGATAATAATGGCACTGGTGAGAGTGTTCATTGAAAAGTTATGTAAATTCTACTAGCGCCATGTTTAATACCCAATAAAGGTGCAGGGGAACCAGTAGATTTCCTACTGTTGATGTAAGTTAGATTACTACCCTGAGCCCAGGGACTACTTGCATTAAAGTCAGATTGTGAAGTGCTAACTTTTAAAAAATTAGGGAACTTTGAGTCACTTCTGAAAATATTGTGTCCCTAGCTAGTTGGATGGGGGAGTATGAGGACAGTCTCTTTCAACCGTAGAGAAAATTTGAGATGGGTTTCTGTGACCCCTGAGACTGGATTGGCCCCCCTCCTTGAACCACTGTCGCAGGGCAGCCTGCCCCACCCTCCCCCTACCTCCACCCTCCCCCTTCTCTTTAGTGCTGGACACCCTCTCTGGTGGACACTTGCTCATAGGAGAGCTTTTCCATGCCTTAGACTGTAGAGACCAAATTTATGAACAGCATTGAAAATATTCTCAATCCCCTTCTTGGGCTGGCGTGGGTTTGGTCACTGGCACCAAACTAGAAACAGGAGCTGACAGAGGACTTCATGAAGATGGAGGTAGTGTGGTACAGTTTTGGAGAAGGGATGAAGTTTTCCATTTACAGATGATTTTCCAATAGGATGAATTTTAATGAGTAATGGAGTGTTTTAAAGATTTTGATTCTATAAATGTTGTATGAAAAGAAATGTTTTTCAAGTAAAGCAAATAATCATCTGTATTAACTGTTTGGGGGAATTATATTCTCTAGGATTTCGAGCAGTCAAATTTACTTTGCACACCAGAGATCTGCTAAGCACAGTGTTATATATTCTCAACTCCTGCAGTTTATCTATTGAACATATCCAGAGCTTGAATACTAATGTGCACTCCCAGCCTCTCAAAGAGGCCACAAGGATATCTGACAGGCCCATCAAATGGGACAAGTCTTACTACTCCTTTACTGGATTCAAGGACCCTGATGAAGACCTCGAGCAAGCCTGGAGAATGGAAACAACCCTAACGTACGTAAGAGTTTTTATTTAACTGAACTTATTTGTAGTTAGTAGTCCCCACTCGCCTCGACTAGACAAAAGCCCGCATGCAGCAACAAATACCCAATGCAGCCAAAAGGAAACCCCAAAAAACATGAGCTAGAAGAGAGGGTCTCAGCCTTGCATGCACTGGGATCCAGCCCATGAAACTTTTGCCTATACCCATTGCTCTAATGATCTCACAGTGTGTCCTGATGAACAAAAACTTGGGAATGTCTGACCTACCTTTTGGTATAGAAAAAAAGTGGGATTGGATAAGTCAGGGCATAAAAGCAACAATGAGAGTTGTTGGACCTTAAGTCAAGAGGCTTTAGAATAACATATTAAAGAAATTCAGCAATTAGTCTGTGGTTCAGTTGAGTGTTTCACAGGGTACAATTTTGGTCTGGAGCTAGATGTGTAACCATCATGAAGAGATTGTACCAAGGACCCAGAACTCAGAGTTAGTCAGCTGGCAAACAATGAAAACGGACTGGAACTGGGAAAAGCCAATTCACCAAGATAAGTGCTATTCCATTGGTTCCTTGTCCAAGCTGAGTATTTATAATTTCCTTATTTGTATGTAGTTCATCCAATAAAATTCTTCAGTCTTCAATAAAAGTAAACACTCTTACATTATATTATATTACATGTTACTAGATAATGCATTTTTAAGAGTAGGGAACATGTTTTAATCATCTTTCTACTAATCTGCTTCGTAGATTCATAAAACCCAACCAGCGTTTTTATTTCATTGAATTAAAGAATTGTTGGAAAAGTGTGAATGTGAAGTGCTGGAGGCTGGGTGTGGAGAACTCAAGGTTTAATATGGAAATGTAAAGTAGCTTAATACAGATGGTAGCAGTAGAAGTGACTCAGCAATGAATGTAGAGGACCATTTTTTTTTAAAACAGTGCCTCTGTTAGTTTCATTACTGTTGACTTAAAGTATCTGCTGTTTTTAGCAAGAGATACATTGTGTTAAGGAAATTTTCTGAGCGTACATGAGTTGTGTTACTCTGAATTCTTCATTTCCTCCAGAGGGATACTTTGTTTTAAATTCAAGCTCTCATGTTGACAGTTACCAGCACAAGCTCAAAACATGTCATTTTGATTTGCCTACTCTTAAGGAACATAGCAACATAAATTAAATAGACCACTGTTTTAGAAATTGAAATCAGTAGAAATATAACTGTCTAATTTATTGATCATTATTATCCAAATTCAGTTGTCAATAGCTATGTATCTTGTCAAACAATGAAGTAAATCCATTCATAGCCAGATAGAACCTTTGTTTTCTTAGCTTTGACAAATGAAATTAACAACAATAAAGCATTACATGTTTTATCCCTGTTTATAAGAGAGATCTTGCATTCGCTTTAAAACTGTGATTTAAAATTAATATTGAATTATCCTAAATGAAACAGACAGTATTTAGAGTTTCTTACAGAAGAGCTGGAATAGGGTTGTGGCTGGTTCTTGGTGTAATGCTGTTTCCTATCTTTTACTTCCATATATTTTTCTTGGGCTAGAGAATATTGAGAGTTGACTGGTATCACCTTAAATCTTCCTACTCAAAGCTTCTCTTCTAAAATCGACCGGTTAGAGATTTCTGTTTTGTTTAGTTTTTGATGCTTGTATCGGAGGTCCTTGGGTTATATTTCTTGAACGTTGATATGTTAGTGACAGATCATCACACCTCATAGAGTTTGAGTTTAGCTTATTAGGTATAATTTTAGAGCAGAGGGTCCAGGCTGGGTAGGATAGGAGAGGATAGCTCTACACTGAAAAAGGCAAGAAAAGGAATACATGCTGCTCTTTGGGCCCTTTGGGTAATTACAGTATCGACTAAATGCCGCAAAAAAAAATCTGTTGCCTTTACCAGCATGCCTTAGAGGGCCGGTGCCCCGGTTACGACAGTTGTATGAATTTGGAAGATTTCATATCTCTTATTTCCATAACCTAACCTGGTCTCCCTGGTCCAGTGTGTTCACACAGGCCCAGCACCCCTCTCAGCCAATCTTGACCTTTTCCCAAATATGGATGTTGCCCAGTTTGCAGGAACCCTGATGAGGGTTTGTTCAAGGTTTTGTTTTATGTTAGTTTTTCCCAGTAAGGATTCCAGGAGCTTATGTCATCAAAGCCAGTTTGTATCAGTTTCTTGTTTCAGTTATTAATTTTTTATTTGGCCACGCCACGTGGGACGTGGAATCTTAGTTCCCCAACCAGGGATCGAACCCAAGCCCCCTGCATTGGAAGTGTGGAGTCTTAACCACCGGACCGCCAGAGAAGTCCTAATTTTTTTAATTTGTTATTATTTTGCAAATAATTATAAAATTGTTGAACCATTTGACAGGTTTCAAACCATATGAATGGAGTGACTGTCCCATAGGAGATTTAGGGGCTGTAACTCGGACAAAACTTTTTTACCACCATGGTCATTTTGGCCATATCCGGTTTGTTTTTATTTTCATTCTTGTATTGTTTACCTCATCTTTATTATATCTGTAGTTATAGGAGAGGACGCATAAGGAGCACATGCTGAGTTACACAGTTCAGAGGGAGCATAAAAATAATTCTGCAAATTTACATCCAGCTGATCTTCAGCTGGTTTACAAATTGCATTCACCTGATCAAAATTTAATCTTGAAAGCATGTTATTTCTAATATTTCAGGATGTAATGTTAAAAAGAGAAAATATAACAGTTCTATTTAGTGTAAACTTTCAAATAATTTTCCTTATGTTTCCGCAGAGACATGCAGGCTGAAATAAAACACAGAAATTATGAAATCAATTGAGTTTTTAAAAACACAACATAGAAGAATTATCAGGTCATAAAAGCTCCATTTAATCTATTTTCTTCTTATATCTGGCAGTTACATTTCAATGTACATTTTAGGACATGCTGTGTAATTTTGTATTTCTCAGCAAATTATGCTTTATCTTACTGTAAAATCACTTTATAGTGATTAAAACACTACAGTGAAATGTTTAATATATAAGGTTTTCTAATTTTATACAATAATAAAAAGAATTTACCGGTGTAAACAAAATTAGGAAATGCTACTTTGTGTTGTAGCTTTTAGTATTTCCATATTTTGCATATATTCTCTGATTATCAAATAATTTTATAACTAAAATGTATTGCAATTATCGAATTTGTGTTTAGAAGGAGACAACAGGATCCATTTGTATCTAAACAAAATTATCCCATATGTAATGTCTACCCCACTGGAAAAAACATGTCATTGAACTATAGGAAGACCATTGAAATGCTATTTTTTTTTTTTTTTTTGACCAGGAACATGTCATGTTAACTTTTTTTTTTTAATACAACAGGTTCTTATTAGTCATCCATTTTATATACATCAGTGTATACATATCAATCCCAATCTCCCAATTCATCACACCACCACCCCAGCCCCCATTGCTTTCCCCCCTTGGTGTCCATACGTTTGTTCTCTACATCTATGTCTCAATTTCTGCCCTGAAAACCGATTCATCTGTACCATTTTTCTAGGTTCCACATATATGCGTTAATATACGATATTTGTTTTTGTCTTTCTGACTTACTTCACTCTGTATGACAGTCTCTAGATCCATGCACATCTCAACAAATGACCCAGTTTCGTTCTTTTTTATGGCTGAGTAATATTCCATTGTATATGTGTACCACATCGTCTTTATACATTCATCTGTCAATGGGCATTTAGGTTGCTTCCATGACCTGGCTATTGTAAATAGTGCTGCAATGAGCATTGGGGTGCATGTGTCTTTTTGAATTATGGTTTTCTCTGGGTATATGCCCAGTAGTGGGATTGCTGGGTCATATGGCAACTCTTTTTAGTTTTTCTTTTTCTTTTTTTTTTTTTTGACCAAGCAGCTTACAGGGATTTTAGTTCCCCAACCAGGGATTAAACCTGTGCCCTCAGCAGTGAAAGCACAGAATCTTAACCACTGGGCCACCAGTGAATTCCCACTATTTTTAGTTTTTTAAGGAACTTCCATATTGTTTTAATAGTGACTGTACCAATTTGCATTCCCACCAACAGTATAGGAGGGTTCCCTTATCTCCACACCCTCTCCAGCTTTTTTTCTTTTTAATTTATTTTTGGCTGCATTTGGTCTTTGTTGCTGCACGCAGCCTTTCTCTCTACTTGTGGTGAGTGATGGTTACACTTTGTTGAGGTGTGTGGGCCTCTCAGAGCGGTGGCTTCTCTTGTTGTGGAGTGTGGGCTCTAGGGCATACAGGCTTCAGTAGTTACGGTGCACGGGCTCAGTAATTGTGGCGCATGGGCCTATTTGCTCCACGGCACGTGGGATCTTGTCTCCTGCATGTCTCCTTGATTGGCAGGTGGATTCTTAACCACTGCACCACGAGGGAAGTCCCTCCAGCATTTATTATTTGTAGACTTTTTGATGATGGTCATTCTGGCCAGTGTGAGGTGGTACCTCATTGTAGTTTTGATTTGCATTTCTCTAATAATTAGTGATGCATCTAACCTTCTCTAAATCCTCTTTATCTTTTCATATTGGTTATGTTAGACGTCCTTGGAAACCTTTGCTTGACCCTCCAGTCCCTTCACCGTGATGTGGCACTTAGTACGCTGAATTCTGATTCTTGTTTTGTTTCCCTGCACCCTGACCATAAGTCCTGGGATACAGGGACACAAATTCTTATAATCTCTATACGCCAAGGGCCCAGTTTAGTGTTTAAGTACATGGTAGGTGCTTCAAAATAGAATTTAGGAAATGAAGGGAAATTCTGAGGAAACAGATTTGCAATTGAAATACGTAGACTTTATTTCTAAAACCCTTCTTTATTATACCATTTAATCTTTCTAACCTAATTTGAGATTCTTACCTGAATATTTAAATGTTAGTACTTAACACTTATTTTTATTTGGAACATATTTCTTTTCTTCTTCAATCTCTTCAATTCCTACCTAAAAGTTCCTAAGATTTACAGTGGTTTATTTTGAATATTAATATTTCCAGCACTCCATAGCTTTTTTCTTATTGCTTACTTGAACTTTCCTTCTAGGAAAATAATTTTCTTGTTAGAATTCCTCAATACCATTTATTGGAGTCCTAAACTTAGACTATTAAAGTACCAAAGAACTAAATATTTCTTCCTTTTTTTTTTTAAATACTGTAGCTTTTTGAAAGATTACCAAGTTATTTTGACCTGCAGAGGAGCCTGATGCTTCTGGAGGACCAAATAAGCTATCTTCTAGGTGGCATCCAAGTTGTTTATATCGAAGAATTACAGCCAGTGTTGACACTTGAAGAATATTACTCTCTTCTCGACGTGTTCTATAATAGACTCTTGAAAAGTCGAATACCTTTTCACCCTCGAAGTTTGCGTGGTTTGCGAATGATCCTTAACAGGCAAGTATCTAAAACAATTACTTTTATTCATTCAGTCAGATGGGCTGTGTGTGTCCATGCATGAAATTGTTTTGTATTTCCATGTGTGATTCTTAGGAATTAAAGAAAGGAATGTCACCACCTCTGTTGGCAACACTCTTTTACACATGAGAAAAGCCAACATGAGAGGATTGAAAGATTGAGTCCCTAGAACGTTCTGTAAATATATTGCCCCTTACAGGGCAAATCAGTCCTGTGGAAAACTTTATAGGGTTAAACTAATGTGAAATCAACAGTGTGCATATCAGGCACCGTGCTTGGTACTTAAATGCATTATCTCTTCAGCTCTCACAACCTCACCATGGAGTGGGTTACTACCCCCATCTTACAGATGAGGAAGGTCACAGGGCCAGGAAGGGTGTGGTCATCCTGATAGTGTGTCCCTTTGGGGACAGCAAAACTTCAAATCAATTCTGCTATACAGGAAGTCCACTACATATGAACCTTCAAGTTGCAAACTTTCAAAGATGCAAGCGTACGTTCACGTGTCCAATCTCATAAGTTAGTTCATGTGTCTGCTGTACATTGTCACATGCGTGCACCCTCTACAAGTGGTTGTGCTTCTGTGTACTTCACTGTACAGTACTGTAGAGAGTACAGTAGTACAGTATCTTTATTTCAAGTGTTTGTTTTTTAAGTATTATTTGTGTGAAAAGTATTATAAACCTACTACAGTACAGTGCTATATAGCCAATTGTGTTAGTTGGGTACCTAGGCTAACTTGTTGGACTTATGAACAAATTGGACTTAGGAACGCACTCTTGGAAAGGAACTCATTCATATGTAGGGGACTTACTGTACCTTTAAGGTAGACTTTCTTGATGAGTTCCTTTTCCATTAATCAGACTAAGAAAATCGTTTCTATGGGGGTGGAGAGGTTGCTGATTTTTCCTTTTACGTATGCTTTATTACAGTGACAGATATGCTCCAAGTTTGCACGAACTTGGGCATTTTAACATTGTGATCCTCTGCTATCAAGCAAACCTCCAGTGGTTTATTCTCACCAAAGCCCAACAGGCAAGAGAGAACATGAAAAGAAAAGAAGAGTGAGTGCTCTTAGCCCTCTTCCTGTCTTATCATTCCGTCTACTCGTTAAAAATATTCAGGTATGGGTTTCCCTGGTGGCGCAGTGCTTGAGAGTCCGCCTGCCGATGCAGGGGACACGGGTTCGT
This sequence comes from Stenella coeruleoalba, assembly GCF_951394435.1. NCBI lineage: Eukaryota > Metazoa > Chordata > Mammalia > Artiodactyla > Delphinidae > Stenella > Stenella coeruleoalba. Next base: position 57,988,250 of record NC_137156.1, read on the forward strand.
GCCCCGGTCCGGGAAGATCCCACATGCTGCGGAGTGGCTGGGCCCGTGAGCCATGGCCGCTGAGCCTGCGCGTCCGGAGCCAGTGCTCCGCAACGGGAGAGGCCACATCAGTGAGAGGCCCGCGTAACATAAAAAAAAAAAAAAAAAAAAAAAAAAAAAATCAGGTAGTCAGAACTCATAAGTATGGGAAATTAAAACTGTATTGAACTTAGGATATCAACTGTATTAAGCTGTATGTCACTTAGGAGTAACATTTATTTTTTCCCTCCCGGTTGTGCCAGGCATTGGATGTGGCTGTTTTCTCAGTATAATAACCTCAGTTGCATTCCCACCATGTACCTCAATTTGAGAAGCAGGGCTTGTTAATATAAAAGTCAACTCAGAAGCAGAGTGAAAGATAAGAGTATCAGAAAGAAACTGTGCAGATGGAAAAGGGTGGCAACAAGGGGGGAAAACTCAGTTACTACTTGATTAATTAGAATCTTCACTGTTTAAAATTTTGAAATGTGCTGACAGAAAGCAAGCCTCGTCTGCACTGTCATTAAATTGAGAAGAAATCTTAAAGTGAAAAAGGTTTTTGGTTCATAAGCAGTGCTGTCGCTATGCCATTTGTATCTTTGAAGGAATCCTGTTATAGTCAGTAGTTTTGTAGGCAGTAAGATAGTGTTGAAGATGTTTCATGGATCTACTATGAAGAAAGGGAGAGTATTATATTCAAAACACGGTCGTTTTCCTAAAGATGTGGCCTAAGGAGGTTTGGCTAGCAAGGATTCATTCATTCATGCAGCCGTCATTTGCTGTGACCGTTGTGGATCGGAAGCTGTGCAAGCCGCCACTGGTAGAAAGATGAAGGCCTGGTCCCCAGGCTCGCAGGAGACGCAGGTGCCCTCAGTGTCAGGGGTGGTGGACGGAGAGGGGTCATGCGTGAGAGGAGCCAAGGCTGATGCTCTGGAAAGGGAACAGGAAGCAGAGGCTGTGGCCGAGGAGGCCGAGGCTGACGTGTCCGGGGAGCAGGGTAAGGAGATCGGGGGCAGGAGCCTGGTGGGTGGAGGACCGGGGTGATTGTCCGAGTGTGCTGCTGGGGCCCCCCTCTGGTTACTTACTTCTCTGGCCTCGCTGCCCGTTCTCTCCTCGACCTACACAAATTGCTTGTTTAAAAAGCCAAGGATGTGAAACAGAGAAAGGGTGGCCACGCAGGAGGGCTGTGGACATGATCCGTGTCCCAGGAGATGATGGGGTCATTTTATGCATCAGATAAGTGAAGGAGTCACATATCTGTTTCACTTGTGGAATAGGCGACAGTTCCTGGCCAGATCCTATTGAACAAACAGCCTGCTTCTTGATTGGTTGGTGAGCATTTGTGTTTGTGTCGTTACCTTTTCTAACCATAAGTTTGTTTTCGGACTCTATGAGTCTGTTTCTGTGTTGTTAATAAGTTCATTTGAATCACTTTTTCTTTAGATTGCACATGTAAGTGATATCATATTTGTCCTTCTCTGACTTCCTTCCTTCCCTTTGTATTATCATCTCTAGGTCGATCCATGTTTCTGCAAATGGCATTATTTTGTTCTTTTTAATGGAAGAGTTATATTCCATTCTATGTGTGTACCACACCTTCTTTGTCCATTCTTCTGTCAGTGGACATTAAGGTTGCTTCTCTGTCTTGGCTCTTTTAAACAGCACACGAATGTTCTGGTGCATGTGTCCGTTGGAATGATGTTTTTCTCCAGATATACGCCCAGCAGTGAGATTGCCGGATCATATGGTAGCTCTAGTTTGAGTTTTTAAAAGAACCTCCATAGTGGCTGTTACCAATTTCCATTCCCACCAAGACATAGTAAGGTTCCCTTTTCTCCACGCTCTCTCCTGCATTTATTATTTGTAGACTTTTTTTTTTTTTTTTTTTTTTGCAGTATGCGGGCCTCTTACTGTTGTGGCCTCTCCCGTTGCGGAGCACAGGCTCCGGACGCGCAGGCTCAACGGCCATGGCTCATGGGCCTAGTTGCTCCATGGCATATGGGATCCTCCCAGACTGGGACACGAACTCGTGTCCCCTGCATCGGCAGGTGGACTCTCACCCACTGCGCCACCAGGGAAGCCCTATTTGTAGACTTTTTGATGATGGCCATTCTGAATGGTGCGAGGTGGTGTCTTGTTGTAGTTTTGATTTGCATTTCTCCAATAATTAACGATGTTGAGCACATTTTCATGTGGTTTTTTTTTTTTATACAGTGTGAGGAAAATGTACCTTAAGAAGCTGGCTTCCTGAAAGTCAGCCCTGTTTTGAATTCTTTTTCCTTTTTTTTTTTTTTAACATCTTTACTGGAGTATAATTGCTTTACAATGGTGTGTTAGTTTCTCCTGTATAGCAAAGTGAGTCAGCTATACATATACATATATCCCCATATCCCTTCCCTCTTGCATTTCCCTCCCACCCTCCATATCCCACCCCTCTAGGTGGTCACAAAACATTGAGCTGATCTCGCTGTGCTATACGGCTGCTTCCCACTTGCTATCTATTTTACATTTGGTAGTGTATATATGTCCATGCCACTCTCTCACTTTGTCCCAGCTTACCCTTCCCCCTCCCTGTGTCTTCAAGTCCATTCTCTACGTCTGTGTCTTTATTCCTGTCCTGCCCCTAGGTTCTTCAGAACCTTTTTTTTTTTTTAGATTCCATATATATGTGTTAGCATACGGTATTTGTTTTTCTCTTTCTGACTTACTTCACTCTGTATGACAGACTCTGTCCATCCATCTCACTACAAATAACTCAATTTTGTTTCTTTTTTTTTTTTTTTTTGCGTTATGTGGGCCTCCCACTGTCGTGGCCTCTCTCGTTGCGGAGCACAGGCTCCGGACGTGCTGGCTTAGCGGCCATGGCTCATGGGCCCAGCCGCTCTGCGGCATGTGGGATCTTCCTGGACTGGGGCATGAACCCATGTCCCCTGCATCGGCAGGCGGACTCTCAACCACTGCGCCACCAGGGAAGCCCTATTGTATGTTTTTGATTTGTGGTTACCCTGGTTTTCAAATATGTTAACCCATTATTGTATCTACTTTCTTTAGACTGGTAGTCATATAAGCTCAAAAACGGTCTAGAAAAAAACCTACATTTTCTTACTCCCCTCTCCCACATTTTATGATTTTTTTTTTTTTTTTTTGCGATACATGGGCCTCTCACTGTTGTGGCCTCTCCCATTGTGGAGCACAGGCTCCGGACGCGCAGTCCCAGTGGCCATGGCTTACGGGCCCAGCCGCTCCACGGTGTGTGGGATCTTCCCGGACCGGGGCACGAACCCGTGTCCCCTGCATTGGCAGGCGGACTCTCAACCACTGCGCCACCAGGGAAGCCCGAGGGAAGGGTTTTGAGTGACCAGTAGGACCGGGCTGCAGTGGGAGGGGCGTGGAGGGAAGAGGGTCGCATGGCGTTGACCCAGGTCTGTGCTGTCTGGTCACTGGCTGCTCCACCTCCTCCTCTTCTTCCTCGTCCAGCTGTTAAGCAGCAACAGGCACCTGGGCTGGTGGCTAAGGACCATCCAAGGGAGGACTCTGTTTTCCTGGGACAGACTCACTGGGGGTAAGAAGGAGCTCCAAGAATGGGCATGTTTCACAGATGGGGAGACTGAGGCCAAGGGAGGCGTGGGTTACAGGTTCCAAAGGTGAGCTGGCTCCTGAGGCAGCCCTGGTTCCCCTTGCCCACCTGTCCACCCCTCAAGGCCCATAGCCCCTCTCATGAGCTCAGGGAGGCTGCCTGGAGGCAGAGTCTTTGAAGAGAGAAAGGAGGAAGCAGGGCCTGGGGAGACCTGTCCTGTGGACAGACGTGGCTCTGGACATACGCCTCCCTGACTGGACAGCCTGGGCATAGGGTACAGCCCCCAGGCAAGCTCATGGCCTGGTTCTTCCTTGGGAGAGCTCTGGCCTGAGGCTGGAGCTCAGGTCCCTCTGGAGATCATTTCTGACCCAAGGCTTTGAGGTTAGAGGGGTCTCATCCTGTCCTAGTTTTCAGTGGTGAGAGAGAGTTTTCCAGAACTTCTATGTTCGATTGGAAGAGGAAGTCAAACAGGCATAAACAGGCCACCAATTTTTTGTAGATTCCTTTATGTTGAAATAGTTATAAACTATTAACAAATGAATAATGAGAAAACAATTATCTGGTTAGCGTATTACTTATTATGTAACAATTAGTTCTGAGACAAAGTCCAATTCAAAACATATTACTGAGGATTCTATATTAGTTGATTTTAGAAATGGCATAATCCAAACCTATTTTTCCATAAATTATTATTTTTTTGGCCACACTGCATGGCTTTTGGGATCTTAGTTCCCCAACCAGGGATGGAACCCTCACCTTTGGCAGTGAAAGTGTGGATTCCTAACCACTGGACCTCCAGGGAATGCCCTCAAATAAATTTTCCTATGTAACCTCTAAAGAATTTTTCACTCCCATCATTTGGCTCTGGAAAACTTATAGGCAACAACATTTTTATATGAGAAAAAAAAATTAAGTACAGTTGTTGGGCACAGCTTAAAAGGGGTGATATGCACAAACTATAATAATTACAAATCAATACTTATTCAAACACACATTTGAATTTAAAGCGTTCAAATAATCATAATCATTCAAATAATCAAATAATCTCGCACCACGCTTCGAGAATCATTTTTAACATCTCTTTTCCTTTCTAACGCACTATGGAAAAAATTCCTTTCTTATTTCTTCAGCAGTAAGAGCCTCAAAAATGTTGTTACAAACCTGGATTCACCTTGTCCTCTTGAGAAACAAGCTGAAGAGGTTTTTGGATATGGTTAAAAATATTATCCTAAGGGAAATATCCACAGAGAGAAGCCCTGTGTGTCTATAGGGCTTGGGGCTGGGCTGGGTGGTGGGTCCAGGAAAGTCCACACAACTATGGACAGGGGGTGACTCAGAGGGGCTCTAACCAGCGTTCTAATCATTGGAAGACCGGGGTTGAGAGGGGTGGCAGATCCTGAACGGCCCGAATCATTTTAAACTTGGCCCTACTTGATGGAACTCTTTGAGAAACAAGGATTTTTCTGGATAGTGTTTGTCCTTGAAACAAATGAATCACCTCATTCAGTGTTTCAAAAAAATTCACTGTCTCTTGGTTATAGGCTATCAACAGTTAGGCTATCTTAATGCATAGGGAATGCATTCTGGAAATGCTTTAACAAACTGTATCAGACAGCTTATGATAATGTCAATATCATTTATTAATTCAGTTGCTTTTTCCCATCTACTCTCTCTTTAGGCAAATTTTTTTTTTTTTTTTTTTGCGGTACGCGGGCCTCTCACTGCTGTGGCCTCTCCCGTTGTGGAGCACAGGCTCCGGACGCGCAGGCTCAGCGGCCATGGCTCACGCGCCCAGCCGCTCCGCGGCATGTGGGATCCTCCTGGACCGGGGCACAAACCCGTGTCCCCTGCATCGGCAGGCGGACTCAACCACTGCACCACCAGGGAAGCCCCTAGGCAAAATTTGATTAACGAATTTTTACTACCCATCAGTCATCTGTTTTGGACTCAAACTGTCCATAATTGGCTGTGAAATACAGGTGTGTGTATCGATACATGTGATGTAAGTATAAAGTCACATGTTGAATTGTTACAGGTGGAAATGAGTTCCGCAACTCCAGAGCTATATTGAATGAGACCTGTTTATACTTACCAACATTCACTCATAAAAAAAATATATATATATATGTGTATGTATATATATATATATATATACATATATATATAATCTTTCACCCTGTAGAATCCTTTCTTTCTAACATCTTTTCAGCCAGTCCTGCCAATCAGATAAGAAACACTACAAGATTGGGAGATAAAACCTTTTTAAAACAAGTTTCCTAATAGAAATTAATTTTTAAAAAGTCTACTTTTAAAGCAGCAGTTAGAAACTTTGTTTTTGTAACATGTCAGTAATACTGTTACATCAAATTGTGGATTTAAATAAGTTTAGCAGTTTCTTATCTCTTTAAAAAATAATACAGATTTCTGTGTTATTTAATGGCTTCTCCATTCTTCCAATTCCAAGGAATACAAAGGTCTCCATCCTGCATAACAGAGTAAAAATGTGAAATGCACAGGTGCATCCCTTGTAGATAAGGCAGTGATTGTTCTAGAAGTCTCTTACAACAATCCACCATTTGTATACTTGAAACGCTGGGCTCCTTATAAAACTTTTCCAGAGAAAATTTCTTCGTGGAAGCCTGCATCAATTCGTTTTCAATGACTTTCAACCTGTTATGTTGAAAACAAACATCTGATTGCCACAAGCTATAACCAAATAAAAGAACATAAAATGTAAAAAATATTTTTGTATATTGGACCATAACTTTCTACTGTCAACACTGAAAATGGTATCCACAAAGGCCAAATTATACGCTCAGAAGACTGTCCATAGGTATCTTGTAGCACCTATTATTACCACATGTATCTCTAAGTATTTGTTAAATCTTTTTACCAGTAATGGGGTAAAGATAATTAATACAATAATTTTTTTGGCTTTTTAAAAATTTTTATTTAAGTTTAACTTCTAATTAAAAAATGTTTTTAATTGAAGTATAGTTGATTTACAATGTTGTGCTGGCTTCTGGCGTACAGAGAAGTGGTTCAGTTATACATACATATATCTACTCTTTGTCAGATTCTTTTCCCTTATAGGTTACTACAAAATATTGAGTATGGTTCCGTGGGCTCTACAATAGGTCCTTGTTGTCTAATTAATGCATAATTCAAAAGCCTCTTATCCCTTCTCCGGGAGCAGCTGTTGGTGACTGAGAAAAGCAGGAAGCTGAGAGCACCACCGGCAGCTTCAGGAGGCCCTACAGTCCAACCCTGACCCGGGCAGGAGCGACTTCTGGAGATTCCTGAAAAACCCCAGGACCAGAGGCTGGAGGAGGCCGCCCTCCCCACCAGGGCACAGGTTCTGTCTTCTGCCCGCCAAGGGTAAGACACAGGCGCTGAAAGTCAGGCAACCTGGAGAAGTCGTGCAGGGGCTGGAAGGACAGGACCCAGATGTTAGCTTAGAACAGTGGTCTTTAAACGGCTCAGCAAGCCGAGGGTGGTGCAGAGGTGCTCTGAGGGCCCTCGTGGGTATGGACGGCCTCCAGTTCCTTTTCCTCTTCAACTGGAGCACCTGCCAACCTTGATCTTTCTTTATCAATTGGGTTTCCACTTGAGAACCCACTTTATAAAGAGAGATGCAGCTCAAAGTGTCTGAAAACCACTGTCTCAGAACAGGCTTCATCTAAGGCAAGAAGGCTGTCTAACCAGCACCGAGTGGCTGCGATGCAGGCGGCCAGACTAGGGAGGGACCGCGGCGCAAGGAGAGGAGAGAAGGCAGCGGGGAGGGGAGACTCAGCCGGGCCGGGGCAGACGGCTGTAGGGGGCCCAGGCCAAGGGGGCAGGCGGGATGGGACCAGCAGCAAATGGTTTCTTTACCCTCCGTGTTGGAGGGGACAGGGATGAAGGCTCCGGAGCCCAGAGCCAGAAGGAGACCAGGGAAGCATGAGCGTCAGTGGATCCAGTCGGTGAGTATTGACTGAAGCCTCCCATGTGCCAGGCCCCGACCCCGGCACTGGAGCGAACGAAAGAGACAAAGCCTCTGCCCTCATGAAGCTCACATGCTATCTGGGGCGGCGGGGGCGGGGGGGCAGACAGTAAATGAACAAGGAAAGCAGCGTGTCATAGGGAGATGGGTGGCAGGTGGGAGGGATGAGGGGAAGCTGCCGGGTGGCAGGGGAGCTGAGACCTGAGGCTGGGAAGGGGCGGAGCCTGAAGCCATGGGGGAGAAGGGCTCCAGGCAGGGTCAGAGCGCGTGTCCTTGAGGAGGTAAGAAGCTCCTCTGGCAGGAGCAGCAGGGGTGAGGGCAGCGTCTTAGGAAGCGAGTTCAGGAGGCCGCCGGCAGGGCCTCGCAGGCAGGAGCACATCCGGGCTCTCAAAGGACCACTCGCTCCGGCTGCTCGGCTGAGAATCCGCTGGGCGGGGGCGTGCATGCGGAGGCGCGGACACGGGACAGGGCATCACAGGATGGTGGAGGCTGAGACCCGGGCGCAGCGGGAAGGGACACGAGACGGGCGGGATTCTGGAGAGACGGAGAACGTGGAGCTGAGAGGTCTGCTGGCCCGGATGTGGGGAATGAGGAAGCAGGACAGGAATCAAGATGGATCACGGGGTTGGATTTACCTCAGCATCTGGTGGATGAAACGCTCAAAAACTAAAATATTTGATTTTTATTTCTTTTTATTTTCCTTCCTTAAAAATCTACTGGCACTATTTCAAAGCTATAGAATGCCCAGTGCGAAAACAGAAAAAGCAGCAGATACGATGTAGCAAGATCCTCAGGCCTCACAATGGAAGGTAGGTGAGGCTTACAATTAATTAATTAATTTCTGGTTTATCCTTCAGTGCTTATTTTTTTAAAGATTTTATTGGGGTATAGTTGATTTACAACATTGTTAGTTTCAGGTGTAAAGCAAAGTGATTCAGTTATACATACACATATATTCTTTTCTCATGTAGATTATCACATTCAGTAGAGGTCCCAGTACTATACACTAGGTACTTGTTGTTTTTCTATCTTACATGTAGTAGTTGTGTGTATGCTAATCCTAAGTTCCTGATTTATTCCTACCCCCGCAATGGTTCCCCTTGAGTAACCATAACTTTGTTTTTGAAGTCTAAGTCTGTTTCTGTTGTGTAAGTTCATTTGCATCATTTAAAAAAATTAATTCCAACTATGAGTGATAATTGTATTTATCTTTCTCTGTCTGACTCACTTCACTGAGTGTGATCATCTCTAGGTCCATCCATGTTGCTGCAAATGGCATTATTTCGTTCTTTATTATGGCTGAGTAATATTCCACTGTATATATGGACCACATCTTCTTTATCCACTCCTCTGCTGATGGACATTTAGGAGGCTTCCATGTCTTGGTTATAGTAAGTACTGCTGCAGTGAACATTGGGGTGCATGTGTCTTTTCAAATTATGGTTTTCTCCAGATATGCCCAGGAGTGGGATTGCCAGATCATATGGTAGTTCTATTCTTAATTTTGAAAGAAACCTCCATAATGTTCTCCATAGTAGCTGTTAACAGTTTCCATTCCCACCAGCAGCTTAGGAGGGTTCCCTTTTCTCTGCACCCCCTCCAGCTACTATAGTTTGTAGACTTTTGGGTAATGGCCATTGTGACCTGTGCAAGGTGAGACCTTGTTGCAGTTTTGATTTGCGTTTCTCTGATAATTAGGGATGTTGAGCATCTTGTCATGTTTTGTTTTGTTTTTTAAACAGTGTGAATAATGTTACCTCTTGAAATTGGCTTCTTGAAATACTGCACTGATTTGACTTCTTTTTCGATTACTTATCCCAGGACATTTCTTGAGGACAGGTGTTATTTATTTACAGCCCTGCAGGCCTTGTGAATATTAAGACCTGGGCAGGTGTCACATCCCTAGAGCCTGAGCAGGCTTGGTTCCCAAGGCTGGACTGTCCTGGGGCTGAGGGAGCTGGGGAGGATCTGCCAGCAAACGAGCCCCTGCTTGGCCCTCTAGTGCCTGGTCCCCTCTGGATGGAACCACAACCTCCAGATCCAGGTGGGCCCTCCTACAGCTAAACCAAGCCTACTGCACCCAAAGGATGGTGGATTCTCTGGGCTGGAAGAATTTGAAAAGTCACCTGGTCTCCACGTCTCCTAGTGGTGGGGCTCCCACCTCCAGCTCCGTCCGTACAGTCGCCCGGCCTCCGGACGACAGCACACTAAGCAGAGCGGTTTTGCAGGGGTTGGGTATTGTCTGGTGGTGAAGGGTAAGGGGGAAGGGGCAGTGAGACAAAAGCCCTTGGGTGTTCGTTCTAATTTACAACCCAGAAACAAGTTTCCCTAAGGTTCCGGGTGCCCAAGGCAGCAGAGCTGGCATGAAGAAATCCTGCCGCCTTGTGGCCATTTCCCAGAAAAACAAGTTAAAAACCAGTGCTGATGGGCACTTGTCACAAGGCCTGGGGTGGGGTGGGGGGCTGTAAATGACACCTGCCCTCAAGAAATGTCCTGGGGTTGGTAATCGCAAAAGAATTCAAACAGGGCAGACTTTCAAGAAGCCAATTTCAAGAGGTAAATTTTACACTGTTGAAAAAAAAGGCACATGAAAAGATGCTCAACATCGGTAACTTTTAAAAAAATATTTTATTTTGTAACATCTTTGTTGGAATATAATTGCTGTACAATGTTGTGTTAGTCTCTGCTGTATAATAAAGTGAATCAGCTATATGTATACACATATCCCCTTATCCCCTCCCTCTTGTGTCTCCCTCCCACCCTCCCTATCCCGCCCCTCTAGGTCATCGCAAAGCACAGAGCTGATCTCCCTGTGCTATGCGGCTGCTTCCCACTAGCTAGCTGTTTTACGTTTGGTAGTGTATTTATGTCAATGCCACTCTCTCAGTCCGTCCCAGCTTACCCTTCCGCCTCCCATGTCCTCAAGTCCATTCTCTACCTCTGCATCTTTATTCCTGTCCTGCCCCTAGGTTCTTCAGAACCATTTTTTTTTTTTTGATTCCATATATATGTGTTAGCATATGGTATTTGTTTTTCTCTTTCTGACTTACTTCACTCTGTATGACAGACTGTAGGTCCATCCACCTCACTACAAATAACTCAAATAACTCAATTTTGGTATTTTATGGCTGAGTATTCCATTGTATATATGTGCTACATCTTCTTTATCCATTCATCTGTCGAACATTGCTAATTATTAGAAAGATGTAAAGCAAAACTACCATGAGGTACCACCTCGCACCAGTTGGAATGGCCATCATCAAAACATTTACAAACAATAAATGCTGGCGAGGCCACGGAGAAAAGGGAACTCTCCTATGTCACTGGTGGGAATGGACATCAGTAACAGCCACTATGGAGAATACTATGAAGGTTCCTTAAAAAAACTAACACTAGAGCTATTATAATATGATCCGGCAATCCCACTGCTGGGGCGTATATCTGCAGAAAACCATAATTCGAAAAGCCACATACACCCCAACATTCACTGCAACACTATTTACAATAGGCAAGACATGGAAGCAAGCTAAATGTCCATAGACAGAGGAATGGACAAAGAAGATGTGGTACATACATAGAATGGAATATTACTCATCCATTAAAAAGAACAAAATAGGGCTTCCCTGGTGGCACAGTGGTTGAGGGTCTGCCTGCCGATGCAGGGGACACAGGTTCGTGCCCCGGTCCGGGAGGATCCCACATGCTGCGGAGCGGCTGGGCCCGTGAGCCATGGCCGCTGAGCCCGTGCGTACAGCGCCTGTGCTCCGCAACGGGAGAGGCCACAACAGTGACAGGCCTGTGTACCGCAAAAAAAAAAAAAGAACAAAATAATGCCATTTGCATAAACATGGATTGACCTAGAGATGATCATACTAAGGGAAGGAAGGAAGTCAGAGAAAGATAAATATGATATCACTTACATGTGGAATCTAAAGAAAAAGTGATTCAAATGAACTTATTAACAACACAGAAACAGACTCATAGAGTTCGAAAACAAACTTATGGTTAGAAAAGGTAACGACACAAACACAAATGCTCACCAACCAATCAAGAAGCAGGCTGTTTGTCCAATAGGATCTGGCCAGGAACTGTCGCCAATTCCACAAGTGAAACAGATATGTGACTCCTTCACTTATTTGATGCGTAAAATGACCCCATCATCTCCTGGGACACGGATCATGTCCACAGCCCTCCTGCGTGGCCACCCTTTCTCTGTTTCACATCCTTGGCTTTTTAAACAAGCAATTTGTGTAGATCGAGGAGAGAACGGGCAGCGAGGCCAGAGAAGTAAGTAACCAGAGGGGGGCCCCAGCAGCACACTCGGACAATCACCCCGGTCCTCCACCCACCAGGCTCCTGCCCCCGCCCTCCTTACCCTGCTCCCCGGACACGTCAGCCTCGGCCTCCTCGGCCACAGCCTCTGCTTCCTGTTCCCTTTCCAGAGCATCAGCCTTGGCTCCTCTCACGCATGACCCCTCTCCGTCCACCACCCCTGACACTGAGGGCACCTGCGTCTCCTGCGAGCCTGGGGACCAGGCCTTCATCTTTCTACCAGTGGCGGCTTGCACAGCTTCCGATCCACAACGGTCACAGCAAATGACGGCTGCATGAATGAATGAGTCCTTGCTAGCCAAACCTCCTTAGGCCACATCTTTAGGAAAACGACTGTGTTTTGAATATAATACTCTCCCTTTCTTCATAGTAGATCCATGAAACATCTTCAACACTATCTTACTGCCTACAAAACTACTGACTATAACAGGATTCCTTCAAAGATACAAATGGCATAGCGACAGCACTGCTTATGAACCAAAAACCTTTTTCACTTTAAGATTTCTTCTCAATTTAATGACAGTGCAGACGAGGCTTGCTTTCTGTCAGCACATTTCAAAATTTTAAACAGTGAAGATTCTAATTAATCAAGTAGTAACTGAGTTTTCCCCCCTTGTTGCCACCCTTTTCCATCTGCACAGTTTCCTTCTGATACTCTTATCTTTCACTCTGCTCCTGAGTTGACTTTTATATTAACAAGCCCTGCTTCTCAAATTGAGGTACATGGTGGGAATGCAACTGAGGTTATTATACTGAGAAAACAGCCACATCCAATCCCTGGCACAACCGGGGGAATAAATATGTTACTCCTAAGTGACATACAGCTTAATACAGTCGATATCCTAAGTTCAATACAGTTTTAGTTTCCCATACTTACGAGTTCTGACTACCTGAATATTTTCAACGATTAGACGGAATGGTAAGACAGGAAGAGGGCTAAGAGCACTCACTCTTCTTTTCTTTTCATGTTCTCTCTTGCCTGTTGGGCTTTGGTGAGAATAAACCACTGGAGGTTTGCTGGATCGCAGAGGATAGGAATGTTAAAATGCCCAAGTTCGTGCAAACTTGGAGCATATCTGTCACTGTAATAAAGCATACGTAAAAGGAAAAATCAGCGACCTCTCCACCCCCATAGAAACGATTTTCTTAGTCTGATTAATGGAAAGGAACTCATCAAGAAAATCCACCTCAAAGGTACAGTAAGTCCCCTACATATGAACGAGTTCCGTTCCGAGAGTGCGTTCCTAAGTCCAATTTGTTCCTTAAGTCCAACAAGTTAGCCAACTAACACAATTTGGTTATATAGCACTGTACTGTAGTAGGTTTATAATACTTTTCACACAAATAATACATAAAAAACAAACACTTGAAATAAGGATACTGTACTACTGTACTCTCTACAGTACTGTACAGTGAAGTACACAGAAGCACAACCACTTGTAGAGGATGCACGCATGTGACAATGTACAGCAGACACATGAACTAACTTATGAGATTGGACAGGTGAACACACGCTTGCATCTTTGAAAGTTTGCAACTTGAAGGTTCATATGTAGTGGACTTCCTGTATAGCAGAATTGATTTGAAGTTTTGCTGTCCCCAAAGGGACACACTATCAGGATGACCACACCCTTCCTGGCCCTGTGACCTTCCTCATCTGTAAGATGGGGGTAGTAACCCACTCCATGGTGAGGTTGTGAGAGCTGAAGAGATAATGCATTTAAGTACCAAGCACGGTGCCTGATATGCACACTGTTGATTTCACATTAGTTTAACCCTATAAAGTTTTCCACAGGACTGATTTGCCCTGTAAGTGGCAATATATTTACAGAACGTTCTAGGGACTCAATCTTTCAATCCTCTCATGTTGGCTTTTCTCAAGTTTAAAAGAGTGTTGCCAACAGAGGTGGTGACATTCCTTTCTTTAATTCCTAAGAATCACACATGGAAATACAAAACAATTTCATGCATGGACACACACAACCTATCTGACTGAATGAATAAAAGTAATTGTTTTAGATACTTGCCTGTTAAGGATCATTTGCAAACCACGCAAACTTCGAGGGTGAAAAGGTATTCGACTTTTCAAGAGTCTATTATAGAACACGTCGAGAAGAGAGTAATATTCTTCAAGTGTCAACACTGGCTGTAATTCTTCGATATAAACAACTTGGATGCCACCTAGAAGATAGCTTATTTGGTCCTCCAGAAGCATCAGCCTCCTCTGCAGGTCAAAATAACTCGGTAATCTTTCAAAAAGCTACAGTATTTTTTTTTTTTGAAAAAAAGGGAAGGAATATTTAGTTTTATGGTACTTCAACAGTCCAAGTTCAGGACTCCAATAAATGGTACTGAGAAATTCTAACAAGAAAATGATAAATTATTTTCCTAGAAGGAAAGTTCAAGTAAGCAATAAGAAAAAAGCTATGGAGTGCTGGAAATATTAATATTCAAAATAAACCACTGTAAATCTTAGGAACTTTTAGGTAGGAATTGAAGAGATTGCAGAAGAAAAGAAATATGTTCCAAATAAAAATAAGTGTTAAGTACTAACATTTAAATATTCAGGTAAGAATCTCAAATTAGGTTAGAAAGATTAAATGGTATAATAAAGAAGGGTTTTAGAAATAAAGTCTACATATTTCAATTCCAAGTCTATTCTTTCAGAATTTCTATTCTATTAGAAAGTCTATTCCTTCAGAATTTCCCTTAATTCAACTAAATTCAATTATGGAGCACCTATCATGTACTTAAGTACTAAACTGGGTCCTTGGAATATAGAGATTATAAGAATTTGTGTCCCTGTTTGCCAGGGCTCATGGTCAGGGTGCAGGGAAACAAAACAAGAATCAGAATTCAGCGTACCAAGTGCCACATCAGGGTGAAGGGACTGGAGGGTCAAGCAAAGGTTTCTAAAGACGTCTAATGTAATCAATATGAAGAGATAAAGAGGATTTAGAGAAGGTTAGACACATTGCTAATTATTAAAGAAATGCAAGTCCAAACTACAATGAGGTACCACCTCACATTGGTCATAATGGCCATCATCAAAAAGTCTACAAATACCAAATGCTGCAGAGCATGTGGAGAAAAGGGAACCCTCTTACACTGTTGGTGGGAATGTAAGTTGCTGCAGCCACTATGGAGAACAGTATGGCGGTTCCTTAAAAAACTAAAAATAGAGTTGCTATATGATCCAGCAATCCTACTCCTGGGCATATATCCAGACAAAACTATAATTTGAAAAGATATATGCACCCCAATATTCATAGCGGCACTATTCGCAATAGCCAGGACATGGAAACAACCTAAATGTCTAATGAAGGATGGATAAAGAAGATGTGGTACATATACACAATGAAATACTACGCAGCCATAAAAAAAGAATGAATAATGCCATCTGCAGCAACATGGATGAACCTAGAGATGACCAAACTAAGCGAAGTAAGTCAGACAGAGAAAGACAAATACCATATGATATCACGTATATGTGGTATCTAAAATATGACAGAAATGAACTTATCTACGAAGCAGAAACAGACTCACAGACATAGAAAACAAACTTATGGTTACCAGAGGGGGAAGGAGGTGGGGGAGGAATAAATTAGGAGTTTGGGATTAGCAGATACAAACTACTATATATAAAATAGATATACAAGGTCCTCTTGTATAGCACAGGGAACTATATTCAATATCCTGTAATAAACCATAATGGAAAAGAATATAAAAAAGAATATGTATATGTATGTATAACTGAATTACTTTGCTGTATACCAGAAATTAATACAACATTGTAAATCAACTATATTTCAATGAAAAAAAAAGGAATAGAGAAGGTTAGCTGCATGTGGGAAAGTTTCAGGGGAAGAAAAAAGCATGTGCAAACCTGGAAGCACCAATAGGGACAAAGCAGGTTCAAAAACAAGGAGTTTGGTGTGGCTGGAGGGTGGCACACGTGGCCTAAGTGGAAGGAGGCGAGGCTGAAGAGGCAGGTGGCGCTGGGTCGGGGAAGGACCTGTGTCCTACATTACGGACTCAGATTTTATGCAGAAAGTTGCAGTTATATTAAAGGAGTTGAAAGGCATCAAAAACTCTGCTATAATAAAAGCAATAGCAGTATAAAAATTCCACAAAGTATTTATAATATACTTCTAACACTTTTTGAAAAACAATTTTACTACCTACTTTTCAACTTTTTTCTCAACGAGTTATTCATGTGTAAATGGTAGCTACGTTTTAAACACCTTTAATTTTGAGATAACTTTAGATTCACACGTCTTTCACCCAGTTTCTCCAATGGTGACATCTTGCAAAACTATATACAATCACAACCAGGAAACGGACATGGCTACAGTCCACTAACTTTGTTCAGATTTCATCAGTCTTACTTGCACTCGTGTGGATTTAATCATATGCAGATTTATCACATGTAGAGATTCATGGGACACGACCACAGTCAAGACATAGAAGAGTTCCATCACAAGGATCCCCTCTGCTGCACTTCCACAGCCACAGACACCTCTGCTCTCCCACCCCCTGACCCCTGCAACCACTAATCTGTTCTTTCTATAATTTTATTATTTGAAGAATGTTATATAAATGGAATCATACAGCATGTATTCTTGTGAGATTGACTTTTTTCACTTTGTACAATGCCCTTGAGAGCCACCCAAGCTGTTGCCTGTATCAGCAGTTCATTCCTTCTTACCACCGAGTGGAGTTCTGTTGCATCGATGTGCCAAGGTTTGCGTCACCATTCAAATACTGGAGGGTATTAGGGTTTTTCCTAGTTTTTTGCTATCACGAACATTTGTGTACAGTTTTGTTTCTCTAGTATAAATGCCCAAGAGGGCAGCTGCCAAACCCCATGATAAACACGTGTTTACTATTATAAGAAACTGCCACACGCTTTGCCAGGGTGCCTGTGCCATTTTACATGCTCAACAGGAATGCATGAGTGATCCAGTTTTTCTGCATCCTCGCCAGCATTTGGTGGTATCATCATTTTTCAGTTTAGCCATTCTGACAGGTGTGCAGTGACATCTCATTGCATTTCCCTATGGTTTTTCATGTGCTTATTGGGCATCTGTATGTCCTTTTCTGTGACATATCTATTCATGTTCTTTGCCCATTTTCTAATTGTTTATTTTTTTACTGTTGAGCTTTGAGTGTCCTTTATATATTTAGATACAAAGACTTTGTCAGGTAGGTGGTTTGCAAATATTTTCTACCAGATATTTGATTTGAACAGGTATTTCACCAAAGAAGATATACGGATGGCAAAAGAGCACATGAAAAGATGCTCACCACCATTCATCATTAGAGAAATGCAAATTAAACCCACAATGAGATAGAACCACACACCTCTTAGAGTGGCTAAAATTAAAAAGATGACCATAGCAAGTGTTGGCAGTTTCTTTCTTTCTTTTTTTTTGCGTTACGCAGGCCTCTCACTGTTGTGGCCTCTCCCGTTGCGGAGCACAGGCTCCAGATGCACAGGCTCAGCGGCCATGGCTCACGGGCCCAGCCGCTCCGCGGCATGTGGGATCTTCCCGGACCGGGGCACGAACCCGTGTCCCTTGCATTGGCAGGCGGAGTCTCAACCACTGCGCCACCAGGGAAGCCCAAGTGTTGCCAGTTTCTTAAAAAGTTAAAATACCCTAACATATCTGTCCATTCCACTTTTAGGTATTTATCCAAGAGAAAAGGAAATATATGTCCACATTAACTTTGTAGATAAATGTTCATAGCAGCTTTATTTCTAGTAGCCAAAAGCTGACGTAACCCAACATCCATCCATAAGTGAATGGATAAACAAACTGGTATATCCATATGATGGAATACTACGTGGAAATAAAAAGGAATAAATACACACAATAGCATGGATGAATCTGAAATTATGCTAAATGAAAGAAATCAGGTCCTAACCCCAACATACTCTGATTCCACTTATATAAAACTCTAGAAATATACACTAATCTATAGTGACAGAAAGCAGACCAGTGGTTGCTGGGGTAGGGGGTGGTAGATGGAAGAGAGGGTTTACGAGGGACATGAGCATTCTTTTGTGGGTGATGGATGTGTTCACTATCCTGATTATGGTAATGGTTTCATGGGTATTTACATATGTCACATCTCATCAAGTTATACCCACTAAATATGTACAGTTTATCGTAAGTCAATTATACCACAGTAAATCTGCTGAAAACAAAACAAACAAAACAACAGAATGAAGGCCTTCAGCCTATGCTTCAGAAAAGACTATAAAATTTCCAGATAAAAACGGACTTAAAAATCAGTCCTCTAACAATTTAAACTACAAAATATTAAGCATCTGATCTGCAAACAGATGATTCAAATTTTTTTTACTTTACTGACATATTAGCATAGTTTGAAACAAAAGTATGTCGATAACAAATTAGAGACTTTTTTTTGCTTTTAAGCTTTTTCTTACTTTTGTCCAGTGATGATGGACATCCATTGTTCCCAGCATCACATGGCCCACTGCACTCATCCCGGACCGGTCTGTAAATATTATTGTACATCCTGATGATAAAGCACAAACCTTTAGTCACTGTCCAGAGAGGCTTCATTCTTTCAGCACTGTGCAAATAATTACGTAAATTTCATGTGTCAACTCAGGATTAAATTCGGTAGAAGCTTAAAGCCTAATTTTATGTCACTGTTTAAGTCAAAGGAACAGATTTTAAAATTCAGCTGATATAAAGTCACATCTATCAATACAAAGACTTTTAACACTTAGCTTTCCTCTAGAGTTTACAGATGTGTATAGCCGTTAAGGGGTATGGATTTCGGAAGTGAATGGAAATTGTTTACCTTTTGCATTTTTAAGGCTTTCCAAGTTCTGCTGGGCTAAGCGGCCTAAACTGTGCAGCTGACTGCAGCGGTGGGCGATGCCCCAGCTCCTCTGCCACCTGGTCCAACAGAGCACACAGCCCATTAACACCCGTGTCCCCCCAGAGGGAGGCACACACTCGCCCCCACTGCTTGACTCCCGTGAAAGCCGAGGAGTTGCTTTCTCAAGGAGACACACAACATATTTCCAAACTAACTCATTTTTCAAGAAGCAGCCAAATGGGAAATGAATCGTTTACCAGAGGGTAAAAATCTTAGCACTATATTCAGCGATCCAAAGACTTAAAACAAGCAAATACACTGTGTTGTTTCTCTTAAAGTAAGAGGATGAAATGGGGAAAACTTTGACAAAGATCTTTTTCTTCTTTATGTTGTTTAATGACAGTGTTGTCTTAGATTTAAGTTCCAACTAGGAATTCCAGTTTGGTTTATCAGAATTTTTTTTTATCATATTCTAGAGAAAATGATTTTTACGACATCGTGTAATCTGCTCATTTTATAGATGAACATTATTACACCTCAGTGACAAAATGGAACTTGATATTCACATGATGTCACAGAGGCACTTCTGTGTATGTGTAAAGAGCCCCGGTATTAAGTGGTATCAGAAAACCAACCTTCGAATTCTAATTCTGTGATTTACTAGCTCTGTGACCTTCAACAAACTGCCTTTAGTCTTCCTAAGGTTTCTCTTCATGCTTGCCCAGTGGGGACACTTCTTACAGCACAGGTAGTGTACATCATAGGGGATGAACATGTGAAGGAGTAAGGCGCTCAACAGGCTTTCAGAAAACTTAGGTTCCTTCTTCATGCTAACGCCAATTCTGATGAATGTCAATTCTGATGAAGTGAAATCGGCTTTCAAAATTATTCCTTTAACACACAATGTCATCAGTCACAATGCTTCCTTTCGTTGGAGACTTGGTTAATTTCCCAGTAAGCCGAGACACTCACGTCCATGGTCCTTAAATGTTTTGGTCTCGGGACCCCTTTGCACTCCTAAAAACTGAGAACCTCGAAGAGCATTTGTTTATATGGGTTATAGCTATTGATATTTACCATAGCTGAGAAATTTCTCCACTATATTGTAAAATAATGTTTATATCTCTTTATGTTTAAGAAATCCTTTCATTTTCCTGATCCATTCTGCCTTCTCACATCTCTTAAAATTTATTTAGAAAAAGTTATTTTCATGCATATTAATTTGTTTTTTTATATACCTGTAAGAAGGATCTTATTATTTTGTTTTTAGTTAGTGAAGTCTATGTTACTAGATTATGGAATTGGCAGGGCCCCCTCTAATCACAGCTTGGATGTGATGAAAAGACAGCAGTAATCAGCACAAACCCAAACATGCCACACAGTCCAGGTGTAAACACTTTCCTCTGAAATTTGAATCATCTTGGACAACTATGATTTGAATACATAAGAATAGAACATATAAGTACTATCTGTATTCTGCAAGCCCAGGAAAAAGGTGCTGTTATGATATCCAAATGGTCATTTGGTTCAATTTAAGTAAAAAGTCCTGATAATGATGGCTGAAAACAACAAAACAGGCTACAGCAAAGAGTAACAGAAGTTTAAGCTCCAGACCAGATGACAATACCTCAGGGTTCTTGTAATGCAGAGTCCCATGACTGAATCACACCACCCCCTCCTTAGGGTTGTAACAGCTGTTAAATCTATTTTTATAATAGATAAAGATTCAGCATGTATCTTTATACAACTGTGATTTCTAAGTTTATGAAAACATTTAAAAAGTCATGTTATAGTGACAACAGGTAATAATACTGTATTGCATTTTGAAAGTTGCTTAAAGAGTAGATCTTAAAAGTTCTCATCACAAGAAAAAAATTGTTTTGTAACTATGTATGGTGACAGATGTCAACTAGACTTATTGTGGTGGTCATTGTGCAATGTATAGAAATAATGAATTATCATGTAAAACACTTGGAACTAATATAATGTTATATGTCAATTATACCTCAGTTAAAAAAAAAAGTCATGCTATATAACACAGAATAAAAGAATACAACATTTATTTTTTATCTCCCTTCCTCTTTTTAAACTTAAGTACCAGTCTTACATGATTGGGAAATAATTATTTTTTATACATTATGGGCATAGGAAAAGTATATTTTTCACAAGCCCATTATGTTAAAAAAAAACTATTATGCTAAAAATATCAGTATCTAAACTTTACTTCACTATTTTAAGCAAGAAATTCATATTGATTTTCTTACATAAACATTTGATTACTTTCATAAAAAGATAACTGAATATTTAGTGAACACAATAATTAAAGATGCAAATATTTAACTGTTAGAAACCTTTACCAAAAGGTAATACATGTTTATTTTAATCTCTAAATTAGGTTTTCTCTTCTTCATTACCTGATATCCGAGAGCTGCAATTGATGGGACAGTTCATCTTTTAAACGATCTAGTTCTTTTCTAAGTGGCAAACTATTCTTCAGCTTTTTAACAGCACTTTTCCCATTATTATCTAACCAGGATCTAGAAAGAAGAAAAACAGAGATATACACTTTGCAATACTAACTATAATGCAGACATTTCTACTATTGAACGATGTGTTCATTGACTTAAAGCAGCCCCAGTGTTAAACTGAGTTTGCCATCAAACGTTTGCCAAATTATAAGTACTGTTGCGAAGTCTATTCTTTTAGAGTAAATACTTCTAAAATAGGTTTCTTGGAAAACTGCCAGCATCTGTTAAATCATATTCTACTTATGACAACTTCCTTTGTCTATCAAAAAAATTCAATTTAAATTACACCAAGCCTGCTGCTAGATTTCGAAAGATGGGATGATTTTTAAAGAATTAAAGATACTTCAAACCTCACTTATGTTTATTGCACTCTTAGGCAGGCTATACTAGACCGTCACTTACATCAGTCATCTACAGGCGACCCTTTTCCTACTGGAGCAAATGAGCAGATGATGTTCTAGTGCAGCCAGACGGTGAAGAAGTCAATTCAGAAGACGCACCTGATGGTACTGGTGACATTCAAGAGGCAGTATTTCCTGATGAAGGGACTTGCGAAGGGAACTCTGTGGATTCTAACTGGGTAGATCCAGTCTCTTCCTTTGTTTTCGTCTTGGTTGTTAGCACCCTGAGCCTCCCTGCTCACCCCCTCAGCGCTCTGTCCAAGTGCTCCCACTGGTCAGACCTCACCAGTCTCGGTGTCTCCGTCCACATGCTCCTGTCGGGTGGGTCTGTTTGCCCCTCAGTTCCTTTCCACCCAACCAAATGCCCAGCTCTAGTCTCACCTCTCTCCACCTTTATTTTTTTCCCCCGTCAACTACATCATAGGCTCAGCAGAAAGATGTTCTTTTAATTCTGCATTTCTTAGAACGTTTACTTCAGTGAAGTCTTAAAAGAGAAAATAAACATCAAATTCGGCATAAGGATTAGAAGGGGAGAGCTTTCAGAAAAGAGCTGAGGGCAGCCTGGGTGGCCTCGTACCGAGCAGCATGGCCCCTCGGGAGGTTATCACTTCCTCGGTGTTATAATGGTCATGGCACAAGGGATGCCGGCTGTCGCTCAGAGCCTCCAGTCTCCTAGGGGAGTCTGGACAAACGAGAGGCCTGGGTGGTGCCTAGGAGGCTGAATGGCTGCTGCAGGAGTAGGCAGGGCAGAATGGCAAGGTGACTTGGGGATCAGAGGAACATTTTGGGTCCAAGATGTAGTGGTGGAGGGGGCCCTGGGTACAGGCGTGCAAGAGAAAGCTCCAGGGGGTTAGGGGAAAAATGGTCTAAAGCACGCCATCCCCAGGCCACCTGACACCCCCTGTGGGACACCTGTCAGTGACTGATGGTCAGGTGTTAGGATAACTCTGCAGAAGGGCTCATATGTCCATCTCAGAAGTGCTTGCCAAATAAACCTTTTGAAGGTTCCTTATTAAGTCACTTTAAAGGTTTGAGATGTTGTGATCTAAAACATTTAAAAAATAATCAAGTTCAGGGAATTCCCTGGTGGTCCATTGGTTAG
Source organism: Stenella coeruleoalba (assembly GCF_951394435.1). Lineage (NCBI taxonomy): Eukaryota > Metazoa > Chordata > Mammalia > Artiodactyla > Delphinidae > Stenella > Stenella coeruleoalba. Next base: position 58,011,048 of record NC_137156.1, read on the forward strand.
GACTCCCGCTTCCACTGCAGGGGACACTGGGTCCTATCCCTGGTTGGGGAACAACCATCTGGCACACTGCACAGCGTGGCCGCAAAATAATAGTAATCAAATTGAAACTTTCAGAACCAATCAAATCATTATGCGTGCATCAAATATTTATCCTGAAAGCCGAACAGTATGTTGTGTTGGGAATCTAAGGAAGATACATCTAGTAAGGAACAGAGAGAGAAGCAACTGGAAGAGAATATATGAGCTTCTAGGAGAACAGAGGAAGAATTAACTAATTCTGCCTGGAAGGTTCTAACCTGAGAGATGGACCAGATTTTTCCAGGCAGATGAATGAAAGGGAAGGGCATGCCAACCACGCCAGTGCACAGGGAAGTATAAGAGGAACCAACGTGCCCAGATCACACGATGCCTAGAGGGAGGGTGGTGTGAGATGAGACTGGAGAGGCACATATGTGTGTGTGTGTGTGTGAGATTATAAAAGGTCTTGCACATTGGGGTAAGGAATTGGGATCTTTTCCTCTAGCTAAAGATGTTCCACTTTGTTTTTTTGGCCATGTGGAGGAGCTTGCAGGGATCTTAGTTCTGGAACAGGGATTGAACCTGTGCCCCCTGCAGTGGAAGCTCGGAGCCCTAACCACTGGACCACCAGGGAATTCCCTATATTCCACATTTTTTTGACTCACTAAATGTGTGCAGTCATTAATAATTCTTCCTACTCCCCCTTTAAGAATACTGGTAGTGATTTTATTTCTGCTTTCTGTGTGAGAAATAAGAAAATAATATCTTACTTTATATCACGATTATTAGCTATTACAATTTTTCAACCTTTTCGTCATTTATTAAGTCATACGTGTTAATCAATTTACTTTAAATTATGTAATAGAAAGGATGCTTTTTGCCAAATGAATTACCAAATGGCATACTATGTTGGGTTTGGGGACCAAATGTCTTAAACTGTAGAATGAAATATAATCTTACGATTATATATATTCATGACCTGATTGTTGGAATTCTTACATTTAGTGTATAAAATTTAACTGATCTAGTTTAACAATTTTTGTGTTTTGTGTCTAAACACGGAGATAAAAATGAAGGTTCTACACATGGCATTTTCTTTCTATCTATGTAGATATTAGATCTATCTATAGATATAAAGACAAAGATACATGTATCCTAGCTCTGGCCACTGAGAAGTTCAGTAGCAATTGAGACATGCACCACCCAGATCTTGGTTTCTAAAAATCATTCCCTCCTAAAAAGAACCAGAGCTTCTTGGCAAAATGGTTCAATCAAACACTGGGCCAGGGAAAGTCCAGATGAGCCTGGAACACCTTGGTGAACCAGGAAGTAAGAGAGTTCTCAAAGAATGATGGGGACATAGGAGCCGGCTTGAAGGGATGATAAGGTTAGAAAATTGCTATTTGGCAACCATCGTCATAATATGTGATTCAGGCAAAAATCATCAATGAGCACTAGAGCTAAGGGGTAAAACTTCAGTGTTAAAAGGATATTTACACAGCCCTAAGTATCTGCTCAAAAGAAACTAACTGAAGGGAAAAATAGTTCCTTTACTGGGGAAAAAACTGGGAGACACCACCTTAATCAAATGATCCAAGTTAATATCACTAGTAATGGGATAATCAACATCATATGCCTCCTATATAACATTGAAAACAACACACTTCACTTTCCGGGTATTCCTGCCAAATATGAATAACCTGACTCTAGTTATGAGAAATACCAGATAAACTCAAAACACTCAAATTGAAGGACATTCTACTAAATAACAGCAAGGCAATGGAAGACAAGAAAACACTGAGGAACCATTCCCGATTAAAGGAGGTTACAGAGACTAAAGTTATGACTTATAATTTGAAAAACAATGACTTAGCCTATAAATAAGGAGAAGCCTGAATAAGTGTATTATATGAGTTAAAGCATGATTATAGCATTTCCAAATATCCTACAGAAATAATTCCAATATTGTAATTGTCCAATGTGGCATTTTGTGGACACTAAGAGGATTCAGAGCTTAGACAATGCAAGTGAAATAAAACTTTGTGTGCAAACTTCAAATAGAAAAAATGGAAGTCTGACACTTACTAATATCTCAGTAGTTAACAGAATAGCATTTCAATGGTCTTTCTATAGTTCAATGACATGTTTTTTTCAGTGGGATAGACATTACATATGGGATCATTCTGTTTAGATACAAATGGATCCTGTTGTCTCCTTGCAAACACAAATTCTATAAATACAATATATTTTAGTTATAAAATTATTTGATAATCGGGGAATATATGCAAAATATGGAAATACTAAAAGCTACAACACAAAGTAGCATTTTCTAATTTTTTTTAGGCTGGCATATTCTTTTTATTATAGTATATAATTAGAAAACCTTACATATTAAACATTTCATTATAGTGTTTTTATCACTATAAAGTGATTTTACAGTAAGATAAAGCACAATTTGCTGAGAAATTGAAAATTACACAGCATGTCCTAAAATGTACATTGAAATGTAACTGCCAGATATAAGAAGAAAATAGATTAAATGGAGCTTTTATGACCTGATAATTCTTCTACGTTGTGTTTTCAAAAACTCAACTAATTTATTTTCATAATTTCTGTGATTTATTTCAGCCTGCATGTCTCTGCGGAAACATAAGGAAAATTATTTGAAAGTTTACACTAAATAGAACTGTTATATTTTCTCTTTTTAACATTACATTCTGAAATATTAGAAATAACATGCTTTCAAGATTAATTTTTTTTTTTTTTTTTTTTTTGCGGTACGCGGGCCTCTCTCTGCTATGGTCTCTCCCGCTGTGGAGCACAGGCTCCAGACGCGCAGGCTCAGCGGCCACGGCCCGCGGGCCCAGCCGCTCCGCGGCACGCGGGACCCTCCCGGACCGGGGCACGAACCCGCGTCCCCTGCATTGGCAGGCAGACTCTCAACAACTGCGCCACCAGGGAAGCCCCAAGATTAAATTTTGATCAGGTGAATGCAATTTGTAAACCAGCTGAAGATCAGCTGGATGTAAATTGCAGAATTATTTTTATGCTCCCTCTGAACTGTGTAACTCAGCATGTGCTCCTTATGCGTCCTCTCCTATAACTACAGATATAATAAAGATGAGGTAAACAATACAAGAATGAAAATAAAAACAAACCGGATATGGCCAAAATGACCATGGTGGTAAAAAAGTTTTGTCCGAGTTACAGCCCCTAAATCTCCTATGGGACAGTCACTCCATTCATATGGTTTGAAACCTGTCAAATGGTTCAACGATTTTATAATTATTTGCAAAATAATAACAAATTAAAAAAACTAGGACTTCTCTGGTGGTCCGGTGGTTAAGACTCCACACTTCCAATGCAGGGGGCTTGGGTTCGATCCCTGGTTGGGGAACTAAGATTCCACGTCCCACGTGGCGTGGCCAAATAAAAAATTAATAACTGAAACAAGAAACTGATACAAACTGGCTTTGATGACATAAGCTCCTGGAATCCTTACTGGGAAAAACTAACATAAAACAAAACCTTGAACAAACCCTCATCAGGGTTCCTGCAAACTGGGCAACATCCATATTTGGGAAAAGGTCAAGATTGGCTGAGAGGGGTGCTGGGCCTGTGTGAACACACTGGACCAGGGAGACCAGGTTAGGTTATGGAAATAAGAGATATGAAATCTTCCAAATTCATACAACTGTCGTAACCGGGGCACCGGCCCTCTAAGGCATGCTGGTAAAGGCAACAGATTTTTTTTGGCAGCATTTAGTCGATACTGTAATTTACCCAAAGGGCCCAAAGAGCAGCATGTATTCCTTTTCTTGCCTTTTTCAGTGTAGAGCTGTCCTCTCCTATCCTACCCAGCCTAGACCCTCTGCTCTAAAATTATACCTAATAAGCTAAACTCAAACTCTATGAGGTGTGATGATCTGGTTCAGGTAAGTCAATAACATATCAATGTTCAAGAAATATAACCCAAGGACCTCCGATACAAGCATCAAAAACTAAACAAAACAGAAATCTCTAACCGGTCGATTTTAGAAGAGAAGCTTTGAGTAGGAAGATTTAAGGTGATACCAGTCAACTCTCAATATTCTCTAGCCCAAGAAAAATATATGGAAGTAAAAGATATGAAACAGCATTACACCAAGAACCAGCCACAACCCTATTCCAGCTCTTCTGTAAGAAACTCTAAATACTGTCTGTTTCATTTAGGATAATTCAATATTAATTTTAAATCACGGTTTTAAAGCGAATGCAAGATCTCTCTTATAAACAGGGATAAAACATGTAATGCTTTATTGTTGTTAATTTCATTTGTCAAAGCTAAGAAAACAAAGGTTCTATCTGGCTATGAATGGATTTACTTCATTGTTTGACAAGATACATAGCTATTGACAACTGAATTTGGATAATAATGATCAATAAATTAGACAGTTATATTTCTACTGATTTCAATTCCTAAAACAGTGGTCTATTTAATTTATGTTGCTATGTTCCTTAAGAGTAGGCAAATCAAAATGACATGTTTTGAGCTTGTGCTGGTAACTGTCAACATGAGAGCTTGAATTTAAAACAAAGTATCCCTCTGGAGGAAATGAAGAATTCATAGTAACACAACTCATGTACACTCAGAAAATTTCCTTAACACAATGTATCTCTTGCTAAAAACAGCAGATACTTTAAGTCAACAGTAATGAAACTAACAGAGGCACTGTTTTAAAAAAAAATGGTCCTCTACATTCATTGCTGAGTCACTTCTACTGCTACCATCTGTATTAAGCTACTTTACATTTCCATATTAAACCTTGAGTTCTCCACACCCAGCCTCCAGCACTTCACATTCACACTTTTCCAACAATTCTTTAATTCAGTGAAATAAAAATGCTCGTTGGGTTTTATGAATCTACGAAGCAGATTAGTAGAAAGATGATTAAAACATGTTCCCTACTCTTAAAAATGCATTATCTAGTAACATGTAATATAATATAATGTGAGAGTGCTTACTTTTATTAAAGACTGAAGAATTTTATTGGATGAACTACATACAAATAAGGAAATTATAAATACTCAGCTTGGACAAGGAACCAATGCAATAGCACTTATCTCGGTGAATTGGCTTTTCCCAGTTCCAGTCTGTTTTCATTGTTCACCAGCTGACTAACTCTGAGTTCTGGGTCCTTGGGACAATCTTTTCATGATGGCTACACATCTAGCTCCAGACCAAAATTGTACCCTGTGAAACACTCAACTGAACCACAGACTAATTGCTGAATTTCTTTAATATGTTATTCTAAAGCCTCTTGACTTAAGGTCCAACAACTCTCATTGTTACTTTTATACCCTGACTTATCCAATCCCACTTTTTTTCTATACCAAAAGGTAGGTCAGACATTTCGAAGGTTTTGTTCATCTGGACACACTGTGAGATCGTTAGAGCAATGGGTATAGGCAAAAGTTTCATGGGCTGGATCCCAGTGCATGCAAGGCTGAGACCCTCTCTTCTAGCTCATGTTTTTTTGGGGTTTCCTTTTGGCTGCATTGGGTATTTGTTGCTGCATGCGGGCTTTTCTCTAGTCGAGGCGAGTGGGGGCTACTAACTACAAATAAGTTCAGTTAAATAAAAACTCTTACGTACGTTAGGGTTGTTTCCATTCTCCAGACTTGCTCGAGGTCTTCATCAGGGTCCTTGAATCCAGTAAAGGAGTAGTAAGACTTGTCCCATTTGATGGGCCTGTCAGATATCCTTGTGGCCTCTTTGAGAGGCTGGGAGTGCACATTAGTATTCAAGCTTTGGATATGTTCAATAGATAAACTGCAGGAGTTGAGAATATATAACACTGTGCTTAGCAGATCTCTGGTGTGCAAAGTAAATTTGACTGCTCGAAATCCTAGAGAATATAATTCCCCCAAACAGTTAATACAGATGATTATTTGCTTTACTTGAAAAACATTTCTTTTCATACAACATTTATAGAATCAAAATCTTTAAAACACTCCATTACTCATTAAAATTCATCCTATTGGAAAATCATCTGTAAATGGAAAACTACATCCCTTCTCCAAAACTGTACCACACTACCTCCATCTTCATGAAGTCCTCTGTCAGCTCCCGTTTCTAGTTTGGCGCCAGTGACCAAACCCACCCCAGCCCAAGAAGGGGATTGAGAATATTTTCAATGCTGTTCATAAATTTGGTCTCTACAGTCTAAGGGATGGAAAAGCTCTCCTATGAGCAAGTGTCCACCAGAGAGGGTGTCCAGCACTAAAGAGAAGGGGGAGGGTGGAGGTAGGGCGAGGGTGGGGCAGGCTGCCCTGCGACAGTGGTTCAAGGAGGGGGGCCAATCCAGTCTCAGGGGTCACAGAAACCCATCTCAAATTTTCTCTACGGTTGAAAGAGACTGTCCTCATACTCCCCCATCCAACTAGCTAGGGACACAATATTTTCAGAAGTGACTCAAAGTTCCCTAATTTTTTAAAAGTTAGCACTTCACAATCTGACTTTAATGCAAGTAGTCCCTGGGCTCAGGGTAGTAATCTAACTTACATCAACAGTAGGAAATCTACTGGTTCCCCTGCACCTTTATTGGGTATTAAACATGGCGCTAGTAGAATTTACATAACTTTTCAATGAACACTCTCACCAGTGCCATTATTATCTCTCTTTTGAAATGTGAAGAAGCGGAGGTTCAAGGAGGTTAAGAAGCGTGAAGTGAGGGCTGAAATCTGAGCTGCCAGCAAGCCAAGCATTTTCCCCATTATAACATGCTGACTCTTTTTTCTTTCTTTGGAAAAGTTTTTTAAATTGGTTTTGAAAATTATACAAGTGTTATATAAGTACATCCTTCTTGTAAAATTATATATACAAAGTAAAAGTCTCCTGTTGACAGGCACACAACCTCACACTTGCACTAGATGTAACCCCATTAACATTTAGGTACACAAGCATTGAGACCTGCACTGCCTAATACGGTAGCTACCAGCCATATGTGGCTATTTATTGGTAAAATTAAATTGATTGAAATTAAATACAATTTAAAATTCAGTTCCTGGTCATACTAGCCCCACTTCAAGTGGTCAGTAGCCACATGGGGCTAGTGCCAGCTGTACCAGACAGCGCTCATACAGAACAGTTACCTCTCCGCAGAAAGTTCTCTTGGACAGCACTGCTCTAGCCCTTTCCTATGTGCTTTGTGTGTATGTTATGTATGACATATACGCTTTTGTGTCTGCATGAACACACACCCACAGTGTGATTTGTTCCTTTTTAACATATAAACTGCACCATTCTGGATCTATTACTTTGAACTTGCTTTTGTTATTTAACCTTGGTGACTCTTCCATTATCTGTATGTATACATCATTCTCTTTCTTTTTAGTAGCTCTATACTAATCCACATAGTCAATGTAGCGCAATTTATTTAACACTGCCAAAACTGATGACTATAAAAGTTCTTTTTAATTTTTCACCATTCCACAGAAGGCCGAAATGTGTTTTCTTGTCTTTGCCACGGATGAAAGTCATTGCAATATAAATCATTCACAGAGATACCTACTATGCCAGCCACATAGATTTACAAAATGTAGAACATGCAAACTAAGAAAGATCTTTTCGTTGAATCATTGACGGTAAAGTGAGAAATACTGGTAGGAAAATTGTTCTAGTCAGTGAAAGAGGAAAGGAAAATGCAAATTCCTGCAACTGAGGTTAGGAAAAAATAGTTTATCCTCAGAAGAGGTAAGTCAAGGAATAAATCTCAGTTTCTCTCTTAATTTATCAATTCCATTAATTGTTTAATCCAAGGTAAGGGCTGCTATATAGTGTGGAATGCCTGTACCAGATTGGATATATCCTTTATTGGAAAATATTACCTAATTAATTTAGTTTGCATTTGATTACTGAGGCTAAACGTTTTTGTATCTTATTGGCTATATGTGTGTATTATTTACTGAACTGCCGAGACATCGTGTTTGCCCATTTTTGCAACCAGGCTGCTCTGTTTTCTTTTTGACTCCTAAGAACTACTTATATACTAACATTATCTTTTTGTCACTTATGCTGTATGTTTTCTCCCATTTTTAATTTATTTTTTATAATCTATTTTTATTTAATAAATGGTTCAAAGTTAACCATTAACTGAAAGTAGAGGATTTTTCTCTTTACTCAGCCAGAGCTGATGACAGCTATTTGTTTTAGCATTAGTTCACAGAAAGCTCTTAGTAAATCTTTAAACTGTTTTAAAGTTCATTCTAAAAATAAAGTTATTTCCTCAAGGATCACGGAAAGGATGGATAGACCCACATTCATCCTTAGTTTAAAGGATCACTGGATCATGGCTAAAGCAGTGACAAAGGATAAAACAGAAGGCTGTACAGGGAGACTGATCAGATTTTAGAAACAGCATGAGGCTGGAGTAAAAGGGCTCAAGACCCCTATTCTGTCTCCATGGTCCTGGGACATTACTAAGTTACAATTGGGCAAATACTACCTTCCTCACAGGGTACTTTGAGGACTAAATTAGAGAATGTAAGCTATATTTTTTAAAGCTATAAATTGTTATATAGACATTTAATACTTAAAACAGCACTGAAATAGGAAGGGGACAAATAGGAACATTTCAGTTTTCTAGTCAGAAAAGTTTAAACATAAAAAATGGCTCATCAAACACATGCAGCCAGGAACAGAATCTAACTCCAGGAAAACATGCAATTAAATGATATTATTTTCTATGACAAGGCTTCAATCTGAAGGTCTTCTAGCAACGTTAGACAGATTTGACACATCACACCAAGCCTGCAAGGGACACATGAGAAATAAGAAACGTACCGGAAGTGCTGAAGTGTTCCTGGCCATCAGAGGAGTTCTGGTCTGTTTCTCTTACATAAAACATAAGCTGGGTTGGTTTCAAAGACTTGAAGCCTGGTTTCTGGAGGTTTTCTAAGTAGGCACTTAATCTCTTAAGAGAATTTTCATTGACTTCCTGGAAAACAATATTAAGAGTCATTTATACACAAAATAGAACAAGGAAACGTCAGAAATTATATCCCGACCTTTTAAACACATTATTGAGTATATTAAAGAATTTAGTATTTTAAAATGGTGGGATTTCATAGCTCCTCAGTACAGGATAAAATTGGATCCACACCTTACAACATGGAACTCCATAGGGATGAGATGTGTAAAAAAAAAAAAATGTGGCCACATAAGTACTAGAAGAAAACATGGCTGAGTTTCTTTATAACTTAGATGTGGAAAAAGCCTAACTATGGCTGAATATCCCAGGTAATGAATGATTGATAAATCCAATTACATAAAAAATTTTAAAAACTTAATATAGCACAGGGAACTATATTCAATATCCTGTGATGAACCATAATGGAAAAGAATATATGTATATATGTATAACAATCACTGTGCTGTACAGCAGAAATTAACACATTGTAAATCAACTATACTTCCATTAAAAAAAAAACTTAAGAAAAGAACACATAAAAAAACAAAAAAAAACCACACACACACAGTCTACAGACAAAAACCGAGTAGAAGAAAATATGTGCAAGTTCTTTCTTTTCTTTTTCTTTTTTGGCCGCCCTGTGCAGCTTGCGGGATCTTACTTCCCCGACCAGGGATTGAACCCAGGCCCACCGCAGTGAAAGCACCAAGTCCTAACCACTGGACCACCAGGGAATTCCCCAATTTGCAAGTTATTTCATAGCAAAGAGCTAATTTCTCTCTATATAAAGGGCTCTTAAAATGACCTTTCAGAGATTGGTTGAATTATGGTATCTTCATTCAATGGAGTGCTACACAACCAAAAGGAAAAAAAGGGGGAAAGAATATGACACAGACGGTATTTAGGAATGTACACAGAGTGATCTCTAGGATGTACTGTTAAGTGAAAAAAGAAATGTCTTTTAGTGAAGGAACAGTTCCAAGAAATGGCATAAATAATAACTGTGCTTCTTATCCCTATAGGTCTCTTCTCAGAAACACAGTGTGATCTGAAATTAGGAACAGTTTGTTTGTTTTTGTTTGTTGAATTTAGTACAATATACCGCTCTCAGCTATATTGTGTTGGGGGTTTGATGATTCACTAGAAGGATTTACAGAACTCAGAAAAGCTGTTATACTCACAGTTACAGTTTATAACAGCAAAAGGATACAGATTAACATCAGCAAAGGGAAAAGGCATGTAAGGTGGAGTCCCGTAGGGACCAAGCGCAAGGTTCCAGTTGTTCTCTCCCAGGGGAGTTGTACAGACAGTGCTTAAGCCCCCAGCAAGGATATGTGACAACACATGAGAAGTGCTGCCAACCGAGGAAGCTCATCCAAGCCTTGGGGGCCAGGGCTTTTACTGGGGCACTACATGCCCACATGACTGACCATAGCTATTCAGTCTCCAGCCTCCCCAGAGGGCCTCAGACATGAGAAAACAGCCATTCACCGTAAAATACATTGTTAGCATAAACTATCTGGTGTGGCCCAAGGCCCCGGCACACAAAAACATTCTTATCAGGCCAGGATATCCCAGGGGCTCAGAGCTCATCTCCCAGGAGGCAGTGAAGGGCCAGCACTGAAGCCTGGCATTTCTTTGCAACAAAGCAACCCAAGCCTGCTGAGTTCACCTTTTATAGCACACAGAAGTTTTAGTAAAAAAAAAAAAGGTACACTTGTAGAGGAGGGAAACCAGTCACCTAGTACTAAGCTTAATTTTTCCTCACACGTTGGATTTAAAAACTTTACATTATTAAACATTAAATTAAATTGTGTTAATTTATGACATCCCCAATAATTTGTATTAAATTATTACATCTCCAAGGTAGTATTTTTCTGTTGATTCAATTTACTAATTACTTAAAAAGGATATGACTTCGAATAGCCTATATATATATATATATATATATATATATATATATATATATATATATATATATATATCAACTATCATAAACAGAATATTTTCCTAAAGCAAAGAAGCAAAACTGATTTATTTTCCATGGCAAGTAGAAAAAAGCAATACCGGAAATTCCCTGGCGGTCCAGTGGTTAGGACTCCTCGCTTAGTTGGGGAACTAAGATCGTGCAAGCCGCAAGGCATGCCCCCCCACCCCCAAAAAAGGGGGAGAAGCAACACAATAATGTTCTAATTTTCAAGAGTTTTAAATTCCTTTTCATGTTAAACCAGGTGTCAATGTTAAGGAAGATAAAAGGAACCAATGAAATTATTCCAAAGCATCTGGCTTTGTAATATATTATCTAACATTAAAAAATAGTGACCTTCCTAAGTTCATCATGAGTTTGTATTCCTTGAGAAGACATTAACTGATGATATAGGGAAGTGGACCAGCAGCATGCAACATAAGGAAAAACTATTTGGGCACTGAAAAACCCTCCTTGCATCAACCTTAAAAAAAAGGACTGATTAGGGTATCAGAGCCCTTAAATTTTCCTTCAAACCCTCAATTTTACTTTCAAACCTGGTACAGAAAATATGATTACTAATACTCTAAGGAGTTTACATGATATCTTTATTGCCTGCATAAAACATGACAGCTTTCATTTAGAAAAAACAATAGTTTTAGTTTCAATTTTCAGTATCTATAGTTCAAAGCACTGATTATTCCACCGTGACAAAACAACCCCAATTTATAGAACTCTCTGTATTATACTGTAGCAAAGGTAAATAAACTAAACAAAAACATAGACTAAATGTTAAAAAGTAAAAAAATAATTGTTTACCCTTTCCCTGGGGTGCTGTCCAAAGAAATCTGGATGTACAGCAAAATAGAATGGCCTCAAGGCATTGACTGCTTCAGCTCCTGATAAAGCTCTTGAGTAGAGAAACCAGTATGGAAATATCTTTCCTGGACATAACCTTTTTAAAAGATATGGATTTATTATTCACCAGAGCACTGACATGGACACAAATCCCCCATGTATAAAGTGACAGTAGCATTAAGATTATCGTGTATGGAAAATACCGTAGAAATAAGACAGAAACCAAAGTGTAAAATTTTGTGGGTTTTTGAAATCTACAAAAGTTTTGAAAGCAGTGAGTCCCACATGATTTCTTTTTCTTTTTTTAAAATTTACTTTTTTGGGGCTGCACTGGGTCTTAGTTGTGGCACGCGGGATCTTTCGTTGTGGTGCACAGGCTCCAGAGTACACAGGCTCAGTAGTTGCGGCGTGCAGGCCCTAGAGCACAAGTGGGCTTCAGTAGTTGCGGCGCATGGGCTCAGTAGTTGCGGCATGTGGGCTTAGTTGCTCCGTGGCATGTGGGATCTTCCCGGACCAGGGATTGAACCCGTGTCCCCTGCATTGGCAGGCGGATTCTTAACCACTCCGCCACCAGGGAAGTCCCAAGACATTCCTTTTAACAATGACTATTTACTAAGACATTCATGTACATAATAGTTAATTAAAAGTACTAATTATTGCCAAATATGTTTTAGAAATCTAAAACTTCACATGTCATTTTTATGGAACAGATCCAATTTTATTTTGGTTATATACTTTGAGCCAAATAAACACTTTATTTATCTCTTTTGACTGGGCTACCAAGAAGCCAGAATGAAATTTGATGTTTGAATAATTGTCTCATCAGTTCTATTTTTTTAACAAATGATCTTTCTCTAGAGGGTATCTGGTCTCCATTTTGATTACCCTATATATGCCTATTACTGTGCCAATTAAATTTTACTGAACTCCTTAAATCCTTTCTTGAAGTAGATAGGGTTTAGACTATCTACTCTTTACTACATAAATAGTAAATATGATAGTCAAATGACCTTACTATAGAATTTAAATGTAACGTGTTTTTCTATATGATGGCAATAGACTTGAGGGCAACATGGTAATAAGAACTGTGCTAAGGACAAACTTTATCTTTTTTTCCTCTTAAACTTTTCACACTGAACTATTTTGAAAGATGGTATTCTTTTCACCTTCTACTCTGAATGGACTCTTGGGAGAATGGACCTGGATGTTCACATGAATTTTGTTTCTTTTTTTATTCCTGCCCTCCACCATATTATCCACAAAATAGTTAGAATTTGATAAATTATAATAAATTGAAATTAGCTAAACACCTAACAGATTCCACACCCCTCCACCCCAACAAATACTAATAACAGATGGAACCGCAAAGCTTACCTCCTCACAGGTCTCAGGTGGCAAAACATTTCTGAATATATATGTAGGTCAACTTCCAGGCATCCATTAATCACTTAAAAAGTTAAGCAGATACCAGTAATGAACAAGTGGAATTTGAAATTAAAAACACATTACCATTTACATTAGCACCCCCCAAAATGAAATACTTAGTTATAAATCTGACAAAATATGTACAAGATCTATATGAGGAAAACTGTAAAACTCTGATGAAAGAAATCAAAGAAGAATTAAATAAATGGAGAGATATTCCATGTTCATGGATAGGAAGACTTGATATTGTCAAGATGTCAATTCTTTCCAACTTGATCTACAGAGTCAATGCAATCCCAATCAAAATCCCAGTAAGTTATTTTATGGAAATCAACAAACTCATTCTAAAGTTTATATGTAGAGGCAAAAGACTCAGAATAGCCAACTCAATACCAAAGAAGAATAAAGTTGGAGGACTGACACTACTGGACTTCAAGACTTACTGTAAAGTTACAGTAATCAAGACAGTGTGGTACTGGTGAAAGAACAGACAAATAGATCAATGGGACAGAATAGAGAGCCCAGAAATAGACCTACAAAAATATAGCCAACTTATCTTTGACAAGGAGCAAAGGCAATACTATGGAGCGACAATAATCTTTTCAACAAATGGTACAGGAACAACTGGACATCTACATGCAAAAATGTTAATCTAGTCACAGACCTTACACCCTTCATAAAAGTTAACTCAAAATGGATCAAAGACCTAAATGTAAAACAAAAATACTATAAAATTCCTAGAAGAGTACCTAGGAGAAAACCTAGATGACCTAAGGTATGTCAGTGACTTTTGAGATACAACACCAGACACATGATCCATGAAGGCAAAGAATTGATATACTGAATTTCATTAAAATTAAAAATTTTGCTCTGCAAAAGACAACGTAGAGAGAACAAGAGGACAAGCCACAGACTGGGAGAAAATATTTGTAAAAGATACACATATCTGACAAAGGACTGCTATCCAAAATATACAAAAAACATTTAAAACTCAACAATAAGAAAACGGACAACCTGATTAAAAAAGGGAGCCAAACACCTGAACAGACACCTCCTGCAAGAAGATATACAGATGGCGAATAAGCATATGAAAGTACGCTCTACATCATAGGTCATCAGGGAAATGCAAATTAAAACTATGAGATACTGCAACACACCTATTAGAATGGCCAAATCCAAAACACCAACAACACCAAATGCTGGTGAGGATGTGGAGCACCAGGAACTCTCGTTCATTGCTAGTGGGAATGCAAAATGATACAGCCACTTTGGAAGACAGTTTGGGGCTTTCTTACAAAACTAAACATACTCTTACCATATGATCCAGCAACTACCCTCCTTAGTATTTACCCAAATGAACTGAAAACTTGTCTACACACAAACCTGCACACGGATGTTTATTGTGGCTTTATTCTTAATTGCCAAAACTTGGAAGCAACCAAGATATCCTTCAGTAGGTGAGTGGATAAACTGTAGTACATCCGGCCAATTGAATATTATTCATTGCCAAAAAGAAATGAGCTATCAAGCCATGAAGAGACATTGAGGAAATTTAAATGCATATTACCCAGCAAAAGAAGCCAATCTGGAAAGATTATATACTGTATGATTCCAGCTCTATGACATTCTGGAAAAGGCAAAACTATGGTGATAGTAAAAAGATCAGTGGTTGCCAGGGGTTGGGGGAGAGGGAGGGATGAATAGGTGGAGCACAGAGGATTTTTAGGACAGTGAAACTCTCTGTATAATGATACTACAATGGTAGGTACATGGCATTATACATTTGTCCAAACCCGTGGAATGTACAACACCAAGAGTGAACCCTAATGTAAACTATGGACTTTGGGCAAGAATGAAGTGTCGATTTAAGTTCATCGATTGTAACAAATGTACAACTCAGGTGTGGGAGGCTGTGTGTGGGGAGGGGGTATGTGGGAACTCGTACTTTGGTCAGTTTTGCTGTGAACCTAAAACTGCTCTAAAAAATAAAACTTATTTTTTTTTTAAAAGGTTAAGCAGATAAAAGGGGGAACATGATTTGAATCACATGGACTTTTCCAATAATTTAGAGCTTCAGCAAGAATTTCAACTATACTATAGTCTCCATGTCAACTGACCGAGTGATTTTAAAAATTCTATGAGCAACCTGTCTTGAAATGCCATATTATTCACATGATAATCACCACGTAAAAAATCCTTTCTTCCCCCGGCTTATGAAGCTCTGAGCCTGTGGAAGAGTGTATTTGCTCAAAACAAACCACCACGTGGCTCAAGTCCTATTCTGTCAAATCTTAAGAACTAAAAAGTTTAAAAAATTTTTTCATAATGCAGTTAATATACCTGAACCAAGGTAATGAAGGAAAACTGCCATTAACAGGATAATAGAAAGATGTATTTAAAAGACAATTCAAGAATTACCTATTTAAAAAGTGCATTTGCAAACAACAGTGGGTGCTTCCATTCATTTTCTGGTGGACTGGTGTGGCAAGACCCTTTTGGATACAGAATGTGTTTATAGGTATTCATTTAAATGTTTAAAAACGTGATTTTTATTTAACCCTTCACCTTGCTATTTTGTTTGAGACAAATACGGATACCAGAAATACTACCATTTGGAAAATTTCTGAGATTAAATGGAGATACAATGAGGAAGAAAGAACCATTTTGACTAAAGTTTCAGTGCTGCCCATGACCGACTGAATTCTCACTAAATGTCATCATGAAGTAACTGAACAATCTCGACTTAGTAAGACAGAACAGGTACAAGCCTCCAAGCTTGCAAAGAAGAGACCAGAAGAATATACATATCCAATCCAGCACTGGCTCTCTTTAGGTGGTAGGATAGGAAGCCCTTTACTTTTTTTTATTTCCTAGTTTATTTACAATGAGCACGCGAAGTATGCTCTTAAAAAAAAAAAAATCAATGCTTCTAGCATACAAAATTAAACAATGAAAAGGAATAGAGCAGGTACGTGTTGTTCATTCAGTATTTAAGACAGGCCCCTGGCCCTGGGAAATCTGTCCAGTGACGGCCCTGGACTGTGATTCCAATCTAGCTCAAGAAGAAAACAGCCCCTCATCTTCACACACAATGACATTTCATTTTTAATATTAGTAAGAAAATTTATGCCACTTAACTGCAAAGATGCTAATAAATGAGCTAAAACTTGGGTAAGAAACAAGGAATAATACTCGAGGGGCATATGATCAACCAAGAATATGAATGGGCAAGAGATGAAAATAATATGCAGCCAAGTTCTAACCATCATCCTTTTCAGCATAAAATGATCTTATAAGAAGCCTTGAAAAGTCAGAAGTACTGAACTAAGTAGGCCTAGAACTTAGGCCTACCATTGCAACAATGATGTAACCTGTTTTAATGGTCTGTTGCAGCAGCATTTTAGAAGTTCATGAAATCACAAGGTCTCCATCTGATGTGCAATGTAGGTGATCCAAGTCATACTCTACTCCCGTTTTCCAAAGCAAGACATCAAAACAAATAAAACACTGAAAAGGAACTGTCATGATCACTGATTTGAAACAGAAGTTAAAGCACACTAAAAAGACAATAAAATTTTTGGAAGTTGATTTAGAAAAGACTGGCTGTCTCCAATTTGATTCACAAAGAATTTGAGAGGCAGGCAGCCAAGTTACACTGTTTAGAAATGTACATATCTAAACATCTATAAATAAGAATTGTTAGGAGGGATTTCCCTGGCAGTCCAGTGGTTAGGACTCGGTGCTTCCACTGCAGAGGGCGTGGGTTCCATCCCTGGTTGGGGAACTAAGATACTACAAGCCATGTGGCCAGGCCACAAAAAAAAAAAAAAAAAAAAAAAAGAATTGTTAGGAAAAGCTGATTTAGCAATTCATCTTAAGAGTTACTTCAGAATTAGTCTCCAAAGAGTCACTCACAGCAAAGTTGCAAAAATTAGGGATTGTATCCTCAGTGACTTTCAAACATGGAGCATAAAGTATGTTATGCAGAGAATTATAGAGCATGTTTTAGAAGTGATTCTGTCAAAAATAATCAAAGCCAAAAAAAAAAAAAGTTTCTGTATTTAAAAGTCCGGGTCTTCAGTTGTCCAGAAAAATAATTCATTCATTGTTCACTCTGTAATCATAGGGTATAATTAAACTTAGTACTGAGCAATGACTAAAAAAAGGACATTAATACTTGGAAGAGTGACAAGAGATTCTCCCAATGAAAATAAAATGTTCTCAAATACAAGTCTGAACATTAAATCATGGTTTCTAGATTTAGAAAGAACTTAAAAAAATTAGGCTACTATAGGTTAAGAGTTAGGTATTTTCTGCCTGCTTTTTTGGTGAGTTGCCTATTTCCTAAAAAGGTTCACACTGCAGTAAAGAGAATTCGAATCTAGACTTGTGCTGCCTAATAAGGGAGCCCCTAGCACATGTGGCTACTGTGAACTGAGACGTGTTTTAAGTGTAAAGTACCCATTGGATTTTAAAGATTTAGTATGAAGAAAATGCAAAGTATCCCATTAATAATTTTTTATCCTGATTAGATGTTGAAATGATAATTTATTAATTTCACTTGTTTCTTTTTGCTTTTTTAAAAGCAAAACACGACCTGGTCTTTTGTGATTTACTACCAGAAAAATTTAAATTACATCCGTGGCTCATATTGTATTTCTGTTGGATGGCGCTGATCTAGGCCAATTCAAGGCAAATTTAAGTGAACATGACACTGTCAGGGAAAGCTCAGTAACTGTGGCGCACGGCCTGTTGCTCCGCAGCATGTGGGATCTTCCCGGACCAGGGCTCGAAACCATGTCCCCTGAATTGGCTGGCGGATTCTTAACCACTGCGCCACCAGGTAAGTCCTGTGCTGTTTAAAGTGAGGCATTAAATCTTCTAGGCAGTTTCATATCAAATTGGGTAGAAAGAGATATCTAAATTGGTGGAAAAGCCAAATTATGGGTAGTCTAAGAAGTTTAAATTACATTCGATAGAAACCACGTTTGCCACACAGAGGTCCTAGTAACTTATTTGAACAGAGTTAATATCCTCAGGCTACTCTCATTTAAACTGTGACTTTCCTTAGTAACTATCTTGTAAGGTTTAAAAAGTAGTTTGTTCTATCAAGGAGAGATAAAAGCAGGCAATATTTCACTGCTCTTCGGTTTAACACTTCTTAGGGAAGGGAAAAAGCAGGAAGCCCTTTAGATAAATTAATAAATTGCAGCAAAGCAAAGTATCAAGGGTTTTTAAGCTTCCTTTTGTAAATCTTTTGCTATGAGATTTGAATCATAACCATATCCTAGGATAAGTCAAAGACTTCGGGGAAATGTAATAGTCGGAAACAAAACCTAAATCGTCTCAGGTTTCTCATTTCAAAACAAGTTAAAACAGATACTATGCGGGCACTCCGATCCCGGCACTGCCTGGGTTCAAAAGTTAGCACGTCGAGCTAAGGCGACTCTGATCTCTGCCCACCCCGACCCCCACCCCCACCCCCGCTTCTGCCCCGAGCAGCCTGAAAGCACAAATGGAGCCCCTCCCGTCCTGCTCCTTACAGTTCTGGCAAGGGTCCGCCGCGAGGGCTTCCTCCTACCTGCTCCACCTCCCACCAGGTACCAGGAGGAAGGACGGTCGATCCTCTCGCAGGGCTCTGCAAGGGTGCGCTGGGCCAGGCAGGAGCGCATGCGCACCGGGGCGCCAGCCCGGCCAACGAGGGCGCGCCGCCGGGCCGGA
The DNA here is from genome assembly GCF_951394435.1 of Stenella coeruleoalba. Lineage (NCBI taxonomy): Eukaryota > Metazoa > Chordata > Mammalia > Artiodactyla > Delphinidae > Stenella > Stenella coeruleoalba. The sequence continues at coordinate 58,029,987 of NC_137156.1, forward strand.
GCTCCCGCCCGCTCTCGCCCCACCTGACGACAGGCTCTGACAGGCTCCTACCCGCGGTGCTGAGTCCCCACCCGAGAAATCTCAGCTGGGCGCGTACTGCTCCACCCGTCCGTCGGCGCCTGCCGCAGAGGCTTGCTCGAGAGGAGTCCGGGCTCTGGGTCGGGCGGCAGGTCGCGCTCTCATTGGCTGAAGCGTGCCAGGCCTTCCTCTCTGGGGCGCCTGCGCACAGCCCCAGGACGCGGCTTAAAAGCCTAGCGGTTCTCAGCCCCACCCTGACGTCAGCAACTAGGTGAACGCCTGCCTTCTCGCAGCGTGGAAGCTCCCGTCCCTCCGTCTTCTTACGGTCCGGCCCGGAGCGGGCTCTGCGCACTCAGCTGAAAGCTTTAGAAGGCGCGAATGAGCGCTAAGGGATAGGAAGGACTAGGCGGGAGGGGGTCGGAAAATGACTGGGCGGCAGGTGGCCGGGCCTGGACCGAGGGTTGGTGGGGAGGGCAAGGAAAGAAGGACGACCGAGCGTGCGCATGCGCCGGCCCGCTTTCCGCGCCAGCCAGCTTTCCTCCCCGGCCCGGGTCCCCCAACCCCCGGCGCCTGGGAGGGGAAGAGGCTGGCTTGGCGGATCAGTCCGTAGAGCGTTCGGAGCTGACGCCTTAGAACGACTCTCGCTTGAGACCTCCAGGTTTTAAAGGTCTTACTGAGTATAGCCTTTGGCTTTCTTTACATACATACAGCTAATTAAAACTATTTTCTCCGGTTTGTATTTTCCTTTTGACTTTGGCCCTTAAGGAATTCTCCACTATCAGCTTGGGGTTTCTACTGTTAGCTGTATTTCGCTTCTATGACTTTGGTTATTCCCATAAACTGCCACAGATGGAATAAGACAAATACAATAACCGCTCTTTTCCTACCTTTTGGCACCGTTGACCGAGCTGGGGGAAAAAAAAACAACCCCAAACCAAAAAATACCCCCAGAATACCAAAAAACAAAACAAACAAAACAACCAACCTCCCTTTGTTCCAGCCCTAAGGGTTCTTGACTTATCATTCATTAGAAACCATCTGGTCAATTTGTGGTTCGTCCCATCCAATCCCATTTTTCCTAAAAGCTTAATTTATCATCTTTCGCATCTTCATCCTTTCAAATACATCCTTGCCACCAGCATAAGGTTATAATTGCCCACTTACCGTTCTTCACTTGTCCTCAAAGGCACTTCAAACTGATGGTGGTAATCTCCGAACCCAATTTATTTCTTAGGTGCTGAATTTCAGTAATGGCAGTTAGTCACCCAATTTGTTCATACTAGAGAACTGGGCCTCTTTTTTATTTTTTATTATTTTTGGGGGGGGGGCTCTTTCTTGATGTCTACTTATGCCTTACTTCCCATATCCCATTCATGAGAGTATTCATTCCACATTTTATCATAGTAAGGCATTCTGCTAAGCGCTAGGTTTTAACTTTTTTATTCTTGTGAGGTTATAGACTTATTCCAGTGATGCTGCCATTACCGTATTTTGGGAACCCCTTTAAGAAATACTTTCAGTCTCCTTAGTCACCACTTACTCTTTTATTACTCTCCTTACTCAGACATTTTCTCTAAATGATTTAAATTATGGTTTAAAGTATCAAATCTAAAGTATCAAATTAAGGATTGAGGATGACCACCTTGGAGAATGACTGCTACAGATTCTGCAGATGGGTTCAGAAAAGAAGCTTAAACTTCCCAAGGTGGCTTGAAAAGTACAAGTCTTGTTTGGATAGGTTCTGGTATATTTGTTTAAAATACTGATTTCTTTAGTCATACCTAATGTAATGTACATAAATTACAAATTTTCAAGATACATATAGTATTTTAAGATACACTAAAGGAAAACTTTAGAGAATAATTTAAAATTTCTGGTATAACTCAGAAGGTACTCTGGAATTTTAGTGTTTGAGTCATTTTCCAGTATTATTTGACTATTCTATTTTACAAATGTACAATAGGCTTTAGAGACTGGACTGAGTGCTCACCAAATCTACTTCATAACCCTAAAGGTTGTTCTGAAAGCTCCAGACACCTGCTTGAATATTTTCCCCTTTATGTCTCCCTCTTATTAAATGCTGCACAATACTCAGTTTGTGATTTGTCATTGTTTGGATTTCAGAATAAATTGGGATTCACCATATTAGGTTTACCTAAATTAAAGAGATGTCAAAAAGTAATCTGAAAAATCATTTGCAGTATGGGTAAAACTGTTATAAATTGCATACCTCAAAATTTTTAGTGTTTGAAAGCTACTGACGTACTATAAATCAATAAAGAGCAAAAGCTGAATATAGTGAAAACTGTCTTTATTTTCATCAATGATTACTTGAACTTAAAAAAAAAAAAGCCTTTAATAACTAATGGTTACTGAAAAGCCAAACCTTTCCAGCCCACTTCATATTCTCTTTCAACCATTTCAGGGCAGAACAATGTTCCAAACTATAAACCTGTTCCTTATTAACATTGACGGTCATGTGCTTAATGAAGAGCTTTGGATCTGATATACGAGCAGCCATAATTAATCTTTCCACTGCAGCTTGATAATCATCCTTGCTCCAAGATTTGTTTTCTTCACATCTACAAAGTGAACACCTCACAAAGTCAGAAACTCTAAAAAGAAGCTATATAGTTTCTTCAAAAGATAGTAATTTACATTTATTGGTTCTAAGCTATGACAGTCCCCGCGTCCCCTGCATCTGCAGGCGGACTCTCAACCACTGCGCCACCAGGGAAGCCCCTTTTTACTCTAACAGTGGCTTTCAAACTTGTTTGACCATGACACACAGTAATAAAGACATTTTATATTGTGACCCAATATATACCTGCATACATAAAAACTGAAAAGTTTCACAAAACAAGACTTACCCTTATGACCCTATTTTCTATTGTTTCATTTTTTAAAATAAAATGGTTGCAACCCCCTAAACTGATTTCACTACACAAATGGGCCACAACCCGCAGTTTGGAAACACTGATCTAGAACACAACTAATAACCTCTCTCTTTGTATTTTCAAATTAACAACTGTATAATTATTCATTATAATTCATAAAAGAATAGTAAATTTAATCGAGTTTGGAGTTACTAACATTCATGTGTTTTACCTTGATATGGCTATTTTAAATTATAAGCATATACTTAATTTGTAGCTCACATCTGGTAACAGAAATTGTAGCTGTATGCCTTTATACTAAATTTTTATAGTATAATATTATAGTATATTATATAGTATATATATACTATAATATAGTATATTATATAGTATATATATATACTATAATATACTATATTATAGTATACTATAATATTTATAGTATATTCATATCTGAATAACTTTCTACTAAGTTATTTTCAGTCCTGATTTAAGGTACTTCACTAAAGTGCTGGAATTTTAAAATAACTTATCTAACAGTCACCAAATTTCATAAAACTCATACCTTATGGCTATTTCTCCTATGAGATAGGGAGTAAGAAGTATATAAAATAGAGATGTAGCTGTTATTAGGCATCACTTTCTCTCTGTGTTCACTGCATCCTGCTCTGGGCACCTAAAAGGCTCAGCAGCAAGGCCCGAGTATGAGCCTACCTGTGTTAGCACAACAGTGTGGTCTACGGAGTGGTGGGAGTAAGGACTTCCACTTTGAACAGGAATCAGTGATCATAGAGAGCAAAGATTGGTCAGGCCGCTTCTAGTACATTCTGGCTTAGGATTGGTGCCTGAAATCTGGTAGACTGGGCATACACCAACTATATGCAGTTTCTGAAAGTCTTAAGATGAATAAAAACTCTCTCAGAGGTTAATGTAACAAAGCAGGGCTTGGTATGATAACAGTAATGGAGAAAACAATATTGGTTAGGACAAAATAGAAGATCCAGGCATGTCACTAGTTATGTGCTGGCATCACAAATACCCCACAAATTCAATAATGAATAAACAGACTGCATATTTGGGGAATGGAAAGTTATGAGAAAACCAAACCCTCATTAGGATAGTGGAGAGCCCAAATGCCTCACGCAACTGTAGTGCATAGTTGTAAACAGAAGGCCCTCAGGAAAATTAACAAAATTAACAAATTTTGTTAATTTTTTAAACCCACTAAAATTAACAAAAAAGCTAATTTTAGTGGGTTTAAAAAAAAAAGGTGGACCTAAAATAAATTCTCCTCCCCTTAAGTGTAGGCTGGATTGAATGACTTGTTTATCTCCAATAAATAGAGCAGAAATGATGCACAACTTTGGACACTAGATTGTTAGATATCAATTTTCATGGTCCCTTGCATTTCTGGAAGTTCTGAGAGCAGAGACACTGATTACCCCTTGTTCCAGATTTCAAGGATGTTTAATATAGTGGACAACCTTGAAAGACAAAGATAGTTTCTCCTTCAGGAGCAAAAGACAGGTTTGCTTACAGCCTTACAAGGTGGAGATAGCGTTTCCATCTGAAGAGCAAGGGACAGGTATGTTTATTACCCATTGTAAAAGATTAGGGTTCCTAAGTTCACGATTCCTCTCATGTAATGGAACCCACTGCATGTGCAGGTATCCATCTGGGCCCAAGTGTGGAACCTGGGAGCAAGAGGAAGAGATACAAATATGCAGATAACCATGCTGCTTGCTGTGCCACGAGTAATAAAGTCCTGTCTCCAACCCAGGAGGTCTTGTGTCTTATGCCAGGATCCGTGAAACTATGGCAGGCTGACTTACAGCCTGCAAATGGGGTGGAATCTCAGAGCCTTCACAGTTCTTGATGTAAGATCACAAAAGGCACTGCAGCTTCCTCCTTGTGTTCTCTCTCCTGGATCACTCACTCTGAGAGAAGTTAGCTGTTGTGTCATGAAGACACTTAAGGAACCTATGGAGGGGCCCATGTGGTGAGGAGCTGAGGCTTCCTGCCAACAGGCATGAGTGAGCCAGCTGGGAAACGGATCCTCCGGCCGCAGTGAAGCCATCAAGTAGGTGACTGCAGGTCCTGACCACATCCTGAGTCCAGTGACATGAGAGACCCCTAGCCACAACCATCTGGCTAAGCTACTCTAAAATTCCTGACCCACAGAAACTAAGAAACTACTTGCTATTTTAAACCACTAAGCTTTGGGATAACTTATACACTGTAATAGATAACTAACAGAATATTCAGTCTGAGGATCTGGTTTCTAACACCAGTAAACTGAAGCAAAATTCTTGTTAAGAAACGCCAAAACAGGAGTCCCATGAGATGCTTATATTACAAGTTTCCTAGATAAAGCTGACAAGAAATTGGAGTGGTGTAAAACTAAATTCTGGAATTTTGAACAAAATTATCTGAAGGGATGCCACTCTGGTCCAACAGCTACATTATAATATTTATGCATTTATAACAACATTTTAAAATATTGAAACTAGGCTGATGGCTTTATTTTGAACAGGATTCTTGACTGAACCTAATAAATTATCATATATTTCCCTTTTAGACCTGGTTCTTAGATCTTTTGTGTTGACCAAAAAGATAACTTTTAGGTACCTAACTAAAAACCACCAGTACACGAGAAAGGTCCACACCTAAAAAACACCCATCTCGGGCTTCCCTGGTGGCGCAGTGGTTGAGAGTCCGCCTGCAGATGCAGGGGACGCGGGTTCGTGCCCCAGTCCGGGAGGATCCCACATGCCGCGGAGCGGCTGGGCCCGTGAGCCATGGCCGCTGAGCCTGCGCGTCCAGAGTCTGTGCTCCGCAACAGGAGAGGCCGCAACAGTGAAAGGCCCGCGTACCACAAAAAAAAAAAAAAAAAAAAAAGACCCATCTCTTTGAACACCTAAACAAGATCTTTGAAGTTGTTAAAATGTTTACTGAAAGGTACTAACTTGTTTGGATTTCAACCTCAAATACGTCAAATCCTTTCTCAGTATAAATGCTACCAAAGTTTGCCAATACACACATGCACAAGTATATGAATATATAAATATGCAGTATATAAATATGTAACTGTTTATATATATACAAACAAATAAAACATTTACATCCTAGGGCAAGTGTAGGGACATGATCTGCTTTCAGGATGCAGTCAGAAGTTATTTCAACCAACCTTTTTAAAACTATCTGCAGCATCTGTGTAGAAGTTCCAGGACTCTGAATACTACTAGCATTAGATACCATGAAGATTTCAATAGCTAAAAGCATTTCAATCTCAGACAAATAGGAAGGAATCAGTAGAAGTTTTCGGTATAAATTTCCCTCCAATGGTGGGTAGCAACCCAATGAAAGAGCACCTGAAAGTCAAGTAACAGATCAAACTTTACTAAAACCCCGGTAGGTGAAAACCTAGACTTACAAAATATCCACAGGTGATAATTACTTTTGTTTCAGAATAATTCTTCACATTCAAAGCAGATTTATTGCATAAATTATATGGTAGTGAGCTTATCCTAGTACAACTGAGATCATTCTTTGTAAAATGGTTTTGAAACATTAAACATGAAGTGAGAAATTACAAAAAAAACAAACCCTGAAAAAGAATTTTTGAGCCTCATTGTAGCAAATGTCCATTTATTTTAAGCCATAGTCAACACAACATAATTTCAGAATAACTAAAAAACCAGAATAGCTACTTGGGCTTTGTTTTAATGGGATCTGGGTCTAATAGCAACTACATACAGTTATTATGTATATAATATTATATATAATTATATATATAACTACATATCTTGAATTATGAATCCAAAATGAAGAAAACAGAAATTATAATTTGAAGATTTTACTTTCTATCACACAGTTTTATAGTATTTTTGAGTGTACTTATTTATAGTGCTGCTAAAGTTTGTGCAATAAATATTTGCTGTTCCTACAAATGTTGGGCATTGTGCTAAACACTAGATATAAAAATGAGTAAGATACATTTCCATCATGTAGGTGCTCAGTGTGTTGTTCTCCAATTCATGTTCTAAAAATTTTGCTTTTCCAAAGAACAGATTCAACTTTTAAACTGTTTAGGTGCTTATTACAGGTGACATACAGGGAAATCTCCTATACATCAGTCCAGGACATCCAAATTGTATATAGGCAATATTATATTGCTGTCTTTTACTGAAACCAATTTAAATCTGTGTGTAAAATTTGTTTAAAATGTTTTATTAAGTTAAATTTCTTCAATAAATCTTTCTAATATGGATGATGATGACTAATCTTTGAGGACCTACTATACGCCAGGTACCTGAGCTAAACACACAGGTTTTATCTAATTTTAACCTGACAGTTTACTACCTTTGCAATTAGGTACAACAACTCCCATATTATAGATGGGGGGGCTTTGGGTAAGCGCCCTGGCCTTCTGACTCCAGATTTTGGAATCTTAACCACTAGGAAGTCCCGCCTTCCTAGATCACTGCCAGGACCAACAAACTATTGACTCGTTAACATTCCTAAATATTGGTAGGTATAATTTACATGCACACCTGTTTTACTTCTGAGCAGAAGAGGAAAACAAAAGCCAACAAACTAAGTAGAAATTTACTAATATTATCTTTTACCCTAAAATCAAACATGAAAAGAAAAATACTCCTATTTGATTTTAGCGGGGGAAAGTAAGGAAAAAATATACTAATAACATCTTCCCTTCCCGACTTTTCAGTTCTGACAGAAAAGCCGTATTTTTAGGACTAGGTAAGCACATCAGGAGCATCAGGAAGGCAATTCTGCTGTCCCTGGACAATTTCCTTCTGGTTAGTTAGGGAACACAAGCAAAGCCATCAAGAAAGTAAAAGATAACTCCTGGAATAGAAAAAAAATTGAATTCATATATCTGACATGGGACTTGTATGTAGAGTGCATGTATACATATATGAATAGTATGTATTTATATGTACCCACACACATACTTCACACACTCAACAAGGAAAAACAAGAAAAACGCCTCAATTTAAAAAAGTACAAAGAAAAAAATAGGCAGAGGATTGAATAGACATTTCTCTACAAAGATATACAAATGGCTAATAAGCACGTGAAAAGATGCTCAACATCATTAGTCATTAGGAAGATGCAAATCAAAACCTCAGTGAAGTATCACTTTATATCCACTAGGAAGGCTAAAATAAAAGACTCAGCAAGGATGTGAAGAAACTAGAAATTCCATACATGGCTTGGTGGGAATATAAATGTAAAACAGATAGCTTCTTTGGAAAACAGTTTGGCAGTTCCTCAAAATGCCAGACATAGATATACCATACGAGCCACCAATTCTGCTCCAAAGAGAAATGAAAACCATACATCCACACAAAAACTTGCATGTGAATGTTCAGAGCAGTGTTACTTATAATAGTCAGAAAGTGCAAACAAAGCAAATGTCCATTAATTGATGGATGGACAAATTCCGTACAATGGAGTATTATTCAGTAATTAGAAAGGAAAGAAATAATGATATAGGCTAATGATATGGATCTTGAAAACATTGAAACCTTGAGAACATTATGTTAAGTAAAAGAAGCCAGTCACAAAAAACTACAAATTGAATGATTCCATTTATGTGAAATGCCCAGAACAGGCAAATCCATAGAGATAGATTAATTGTTGCCTAGGACTGGGTCGGGTGGGAAACATACATCGAATGGGGAGTGAATATAAATGTGTTCAGGGTTTCTTTTTCTAGAGGTGTTGAAGATGTTCTAAAATTAGATTGTGGTGCACAACTCTGTGAATAAAATAAAAATAAATGCACTGTAGGGACTTCCTTCGTGGTCCAGTGGTTAAGAATCCACCTGTCAATGCAGGGGACACGAGTTTGAGCCCTGGTCCGGGAAGATCCCACGTGATATGGAGCAACTAAGCCCGTGTGCCACAACTACTGAGCCTGCACTTTAGAGCCCATGAGCCGCAACTACTGAGTCTGTGTACCACAACTACTGAAGCCTGCGTGTCTAAAGCCTGTGCTCCGCAACAAGAGGAGCTACCACAATGAGAAGCCCACGCACCTCAACCAAGAGTAGCCCCCAGTCACTGCAACTAGAGAAAGCCCGCGTGCAGCAATGAAGACACAGCACAACCAAAAATAAACAAACAAATAAAAATGCACTGTACACTTCACCTGTGTAAAGTTTATGGTATGTGAAATTATCTCAATAAAGCTGTAAAAAATATTAAAGAAAAAAGCAAAACAAAGGCACTGGTACTACAGCCTTAACAGTGCCTTGAAGAAAACTTAACTGTAAGCTCAGAATCAAATATGTACTACTAGATGTGATTATAAGGCATGGAAAGGCTTTCCTAGCATGTGTTAACCTGTGTGTGAAGACAGATCCAAAGAGAGTTCCACTGATATTTTAAATGTCAACACTGTCAGGAAATGAGATGTCCTGAAGACTGATCAGTGACTATAAATTACTCACTTCATTTTATAACTCAGGCACATTAAAAACAAAACAAAACAAAAATACTCTTTACCCTATAACCTCACTTGCATAAGTTAAAGCCATTGAATTGTACATGTTTAAATGGGTGAACTGTGTGGTATTTGAATTATAGCTCAATAAAGCTGTCAACTGAAAATTTTTTAAATGATTAAGTTTAGCTGTTTTAATACAAAATTTTATTTTCAACTAAAAAACAGAAAGATTCATAGAAATCTCATTTATGTGTTTCCAAGTTAACACGTTATTCCTGCGGCACATAAATGCCTTCTGATGGCATTTTCCCCAAATTGCACAATTATTTGAAAAAAATACCTCATTAACATCAATTCTAAAAACTAAAATCAAGAAGTTATAGCAAATAGTACATATATACTTTGTGGTGTGATTTCTAGCAGTCTGCAGGGAAATAGTATAAGTAGTTGAAACATAACCACAAAATTGAAATGAGGTGTTATGAACAAATAATTCCACCTTGCCTCTAAATTTCTGATCATCCTTTTATAAAAATTCTGCTTTCAAAAGGTTTTATTGTAACCTACAATAAGAAATACATTTTACATAATGCCCTAGCACACATATAAGAATACATGTAACTGAAATAAAAATTTGATCAAATAATATGTTATTTTACTACCTATAATTCACACTAATAGTTTCTTTCCCATTTCACTGGGAAAAAAAAGTTACCACTTGCTGAACTGATCACAGCTGGGAACATTGAAAACACTTCCAAGTTCAGAGAGGTTTTTGTTGGTGTAAGATGGCTGGGATGTTTGACACATTTGGCACAGTGGTGACACAGAGTAGGTACTCAAATGTTTGTCATATAGTTGATAGTGGTAGAAATGGAAATTTAAGACAAATTACTGCATGAAGGCAGAAAAGAATTCCTTTCTAGATCTAGATTCTACACAGAATTGTTTTCTAATTAAAATACTTGCAAGGAGATTGGGACTAGAGAAGATATTCATTTTCTAGGCTTACTTGTTAGAGAGGAACAGTTGTAAACATTACTAGGAGCCATGTAAAAAACTGTTATATATCATGTTGCGTTGTAACGACGCCCTCTGTACTTCCTATGTGCCTGTTATAACATATTCTAACCAAAAAGATCAGGGATATACCAGGGATAAATATGTATTCCTTAAGCTTCATTCTACCAATTGGTTTACTCCTATATATTTATAAAATATGCCAAACTGGTTCAAATTCTGTCATTTATTTCCTTTTCATATCCTCCCGTGGACATGCCAATATAGAAAGAAATAAAAATACAGCAATTAGAAATGAGAAATAACATGTTTCAAAAGAGCACAAATCTATGTAGACCACTATTTTTAAATGTGTATCAACTGCTCTTTTTACATATTTAATGCCCCGCCATGAATATTATACCTAGATTTCAGGTTAGAAAATCAAATTCAAAACCAATATATCAAAATTTAAAATTTTAAAATGTAACTTACTTTTGTAGTGGGCTCTGGCTTTGAGCCATAAACAACTTCTTCCTAAAGAAGTAATTAATCTTCTAAGAAAGGAAAAATCAATAGGGATGCTCTTTGAAATCATGAATTCTGCTACGGAGGATGATATACCAAGACTGTTGCTTTCTATACAGGCATCTAGAAGTTTATTAAAAAGAAGGCTATACTGTGAGACCTCCACAGTTTCTGAAAAGAAAAAAATCATTGATATAGTGAAACTTATCTATCTTCTCTCAAACTTCTCTCTTACTCCTTTCCCCTCTGCTCTCCTTGGCCCCTTCCTACCTGCTATAAGAGTCAGAGTCACCAAAATGCAATCATCTTACATACTAAGTTAACAAAGAAACAAAAAATTCAACAAAAGCAAAACGGTTCATTCACTTTGTAATGGAGAATGTGGAAGGAATATGATTTCAGAGGCTACATTAACACCTCTGTCCATGGTCCTCAAGTGTGACTGCATCTGCACGGTTCTGTTTGCATTCTATCTACAGTGCAGACCTCAGACTTGTTTTTCCCACGACTAAAAATAAATCATCCACTCATAAATATTCACTCTCAAATTAAAAAAAAAAACAAAGCTCCTTTCTTGGGTATGTCTACTCCTTTCTGCTTTTCACTCAGAAGAAAGTGAAGTCACCTTGGATACTTCGAACTCTTTTATCCCCTATATTCAGTCAGGTGGGTCTATGACCTAGACTCTAGGTCTTTATCACTTTAGGGCTTTTTAGTGGTCTAGGCCTTATCAGGAAATTTATCTCCTTACCTTTAGTCTCTTTCTAAACATTACCACCAGAGGCACTTTCCGAAAATACCAACTCCATTATGTAACACCCTGGCGCCAAAACTCTAGTGACCCCTTACTACACATAGAGAAGAAAATTCCTTTAGCCTGCCATTCAAGGTCTTCCAAAATCTGGCACAACTATCTGTTTGATCTCACTATTATACTTTGTTTCATTATCACGATAATTGTATATCAAAAGCCAGTTCTACAGCAGCCATTGTACCAGGGATACCACGATAAAGAAAACAATTGCCTTTAAGGAGCTTACTATCTAGAGGGAGAATCAGATAAGAATGTTAATGACAAAACAGTATCTCAGTGGAATACATGGGAAAATGGAGAGTGATAAAGCACTGAGGGGAGGCCTTCAAGTTAACGTTTTCATTAAACATTAACCCACCACTCTGAACCCATTGCCCAGCTCATTCCTGACCCAAAGCTTTTGCTGTTTCCCTTCACAGGGACTCTCTCTTGCTGCCGACATATGACTTGCAAGCATTCAAGAGCACTGCCTGTCATTGCCCACACAGGCATTCTCTTTCTTTGAACCCATCATCTGCTTAATTTCCTCCATTTATTCCATGTTTTCCTATGTTCCAAGGTAATGGAAACTATGTCCTCTGTTTGTTAAGTGATAAAAGAAAAGGTATTCTTTATTATGCCAATGCAAAAAATTATTTTAAGGCACAGTATAAAGCTTGCTGGGGTCACTTAACATTGATTGCTGATGACTTGACAGAGGTTAGAAAAGGAATGATGAAATGCTCCTTGTAGGAACTGCTGATAAAAGATAAGCATCTCTGGTTTTTTTTTTTTTTTTTAACCATCAGGAAAGCATATTCTATTGGCAGAGAACACATTTTACAAAAAACATCATTAAAAATATATGCTGGAATATAAAATTCAACCAAAACAGGTGGAGAACTGTTTCTTATTAAATACCAGATGGGCCAGAGATAATTAAGCTAGACTTTTTAAAAAACATACCTTGAGAATTTTGAAAACCTGGTAGATTTTGCAAAACTTCAAATGTCTGTCTGTAAAGACTCTTTGCTAAAATTTCTTGTGCAATTGTACAGAGCAGATTATGCCGATTGAGCACATCCAGTCTATCACAAGGCCACAGTGGTGTATTGATGACCCACTCTGACTCTTACAAAAAGAAAAAGTACAAGTACTTTACACCATGAAAATTACATTTAACAGTATAATCATAACAAATGTTTTTAAGTATCTTTTGGAGAAAGTGGAAAAACTTAAATATGTGTACTCAGAAAGATAACCATAGCTCAAATTTATTAGAAACAACTTATATAGTGATGATCGTCATCCTAAGAAGATGCAACTAATGACCATTTTGTTATTTTTTACCTTTTTACTAATTCTTCCTTTTTCTAAATGTACCAATTAGTTGTTGATTCTGAAGTTAATGATTATTTTTATATGACAAAATGTTCAGATTATAATGAGTATACATTATAAGGTAAAATATTGTCTGTGTAGACAAATTAAACAATTTTACAGTAAAGAATACATAATTTAATTAGTTTTGGTATTCTTGGGGAGCAGTTTTCCCCCACAATATCTGCCTATTCAAAAATTTTTAAATAAAATACTTGCTATGTACAGAGGAATATCTAACATATGGAAGTTACAAAAGTATAATAATAAAGTAATAAAAAGAATCCTTAGGTACCCATCACACAGCTTAAAGAAAAGAGAATATTACCTATAATGCTGAAGTTCCTTAATTTCTGCCCTGATTTTCACATTGAGAAAAACAATGGAAGACTGTAGTATAGAACACGGAGGTGTTAACATGTTAGAAATGCCAGCATTTTACCATTTACCTAATTCCCTCAATCATTTACACATAATGAGACACATAATGAAACGTTGTCATGTAACATTCAAATCACATTCCTGTGTTCTTTTTCAACTGGAGTAAGAGCAGGAGTCAATCCTTTTCTTTTGGGGCCTTCCCAGCACAGTAAATACAGAAAGTATTAAAGAAAGATTTGACAATTCAAGTATACAATGCCACATAAAGTCTTAAGTATCGAGTAGAAAACTTTAAAGCAGGAGCTTGTTTTTAAATTACTAGAGCTCCCTTGACTGGTTGACTTGATTTATACTACCTACGAGGCAGTGTTTTACAAATATTAGTGCTTTACAATTATTAACTCATTTAGACAGATACCTTCATTAATTTACTTCTCAATTGATTAAATCAATAATGATGAGAAATACTAATATTAAAAAACAGACCAAGAATGTGAACTGGTAATTCACGAAAGAATAAGTACAAATAGAAATAAAAAGAAAAATAGTTCAATTTTCTAATAAGCAATTAAATGCAAAACAAACCAGTGAATATCACTTTTATCCTGTCAAACTAACAGAGATAGGAAAAATAACAATGAATTTGGCAAGGGTGTTTGCTTCATAATATGCATCTTGAAATGCTGGCAAGATGACTATGATTAGTTCAACACTTCTAAAGGTGTAGAGTACGTCTGTATTCTATTCACAGAGGTAACACCTGGAATGGAATGCTCAGAATAGCCAGATTAGGGCTTGCATAAACTGAAGTGCGCCAGTCTGTCTGGTAACTAAAAAACATAAAATTGGGCACTAACATCTGGACTGTTTATGTGCACCTGTGATCCCTAACAGGACAATGACTGTATAGACAATACCTATGCAATTGTTCTCTAAGGATTTTCTCACAAAGGGAGGCTTTCTAATTAACTCAAAATAACTTGCTGCAAATCTGAATGGCAACAAGGGCAAATTTGCCAACATTTATCAAAAAGCTTTAAACTGCCCTTACCTTTACCCAGCAATTCCATCAGAATTTATCCTAAGGGCATAATTAAGATTTAGCAGGGATGTTTAGTAGGGATTTTGTTTATCATAGAAATTTAAAAACCAGCTAGTTCAAGAAAAGTGGACTCATGGACATATCTATGTATCTATGTTTATCTATATTTGTTTATAAGATGGAAAACTATGCAGCCCATTAAGTGATGTTGTAGAGGAATATTCCCTTTCACAGAAAGATGTCCACAGAAAGACTGTTGCCTGATGAAAATGAAAGGTACTAGAGAGTCTGTATAGTAACACTATAGTGTTATTTATAACACTGAGTGGCTGGCTGAATAAGGATTTTTTGTCATCAGTTTTGCTTATCCACCCCTTCTTATTTCTCTATAGAAATTTCTCTATATTTCATTATAGAGAAATAAGAAGGGGTGGATAAGCAAAACATATTATTAAATCGTAATAACCATGTATTACTTATATAAAGGCAATAAAAGTTATTTTAAAAATTCAAGAGCAGTTTCTCAATAAATAGCATATATAAATTTTTTTTTTACAAAATTTGTATTCTAGAAAGTTAAGACATTTATTTTTCAGCCTCCAAACCTTAATTATAAAATTATAGTTTTAAGGGTTTTTTTTAATGCTGGTAAGGGTATATAAGGCAAGGTAGGAATTTGTTGTTCATTTGCCAGGATACAAGGTACCAATGCTGAAAAAGAGTTTAAAATGTGAAAGTGAAAATGTGTAAGGCCCAAACAATAGAGCAGGGGTCCCCAATCCATGGGCTGCCGACCGGTACTGGGCCGCACAGCAGGAGGTGAGCGCGGGCAAGCGAGCAAAGCTTCATCTGCCGCTCCCCATTGTTGGCATTACCATTCCCCCCCCCCCGACCCCGCCCCCCACCGTGGAAAAATTGTCTACCACGAAACCGGTCCCTGGTGCCAAAAAGGTTGGGGACTGCTGCATAATGGCTGCCACCCATTAAATAAAAATGTGGGCTTCCCTGGTGGCGCAGTGGTTGAGAGTCCGCCTGCTGATGCAGGGAACACGGGTTCGTGCCCCAGTCCGGGAAGATCCCACATGCTGCGGAGCGGCTGGGCCCGTGATGGCCGCTGAGCCTGCACGTCCGGAGCCTGTGCTCCGCAACGGGAGAGGCCACAACAGTGAGAGGCCCGCGTACCGCAAAAAAAAAAAAAAAAATGTATAAAATATTCTACATTACTCAAATATGAGTAAGTGTATATAAACCCCTTCTTTAAAAAGTTTAGTAGGTAATGCACATATTTTTAAAAGGAAAAAATATAGAAAAAATATGTAACAAGTTAATATGCCTCTCATCCCTGTCCTCCAAGCAGTCAATTCTTCTTCCCAGAAGCACCCACTATTACTAGTTTCTTGTGCATCCTTCTGCAAGTATTTTAAGGGTATAAAGCAAGTATGTATGTATCCATTTTATTTTTTTACAGAAGTGGTAGCATACTGTGTACACCGTTCAGCACATTCCTTTTTTCACTTGGTGGTAAATCCTGGAGATCATTCCAATGAGTATTTGCAGCTCTACGTCGTTCTATTCCATCATATGGCTGTCACATAGTTTCACTAACTGGTACACCCTTAACAGACACTTAAGTTACCTGGAATTCTTTGTTATCATTGTTGATGGTTTAAAAAAGAGATTCCATATAACTTACAGTGCATACCCCTGTACACATATATAAATGTGTTTGTAGGACAAATTCCTAGAAATGGAGTTAATAGATTAAAGGAAATATGCATTACTAAATTTTGATAGATATTTTGTCAAAAAGCCCCTAAAGACAATATATGTGAAGGCTCATTTCTCTATACCCTCACGAAAAGCATATCACAAAACTTTAATCTTTGCTGGTCTGACAGGTGTTTAGGATTTTAATGTTTATTTCTCTTAATACAAGTGAGTATTATTCTCACTTATTACAAGTGAGATCAAGCCATTTGTATTTCCTTTCTTGAGAGTGGCCTGTTCACTGCAGAACCTTTGAAGAACGAAAAAATTCTGGGGACAACTTAACATACTTCTGTGGGCCCTTTTTTTTCAAAGAAATAAAATTTTACTTATGAAAAATGACTTTCAATTGGAATGGTCACTGCAAAAGAAAATCCTGTGTTTGTAACTGATAGAATTTTAAAAGATAATCTCAAAATTGAAACAACAAAATTATAAAAATTTAAAATCTCCATAGACTACTCCACACCCCTCCCACAAACCCTCCCCCAGTCTCTAGTTTGAGATAGACTAGTTTTGCCAGAAACTTTTAGGCAGAAGATCATCCAGGCCCATTTTTACCAACTATTTTACCCTTTCCATTTCTTGCCACATTTTTTCTTTCTCACAGAGCTTGTGAGCTCTGGCTTGCATTTTGCTACTTCCTATTTTTATGCACATTCTATTTTGTATTTGTATATTTGTATTTTGTGTGGTATCTTTCTATTTTGATTAATCTTCCCGTCCTAGGAAAACTCACTGGTTACATTTGTTAAGTTGAAGAAAACCTTTTCCAACAAGCTTTTGATCACGAAGTCTACTCACAACCTCTATATTCCATAAACCCTCAGCAGTGAACAAATACGGTATTTTATGTATATATGAATATGTATGCATGCTAGTTTTGTGTGTTAGTGTAAAAGTTTTCTATTTTATTTACTTGTGAGTTTATTCCATCTTCCACCTAAACTGAGATTCTCGAAGTTTCTTCATTCTTATCTATCTCATTTTATCAAATAAAATCTGCTTGATGGTCCAAGTAGCCAAAGCTACATTAGATGCTGTGCTACTACTGTGCTCTCTAAATTTTATTTACCTCATGCCAAACTAACCTTAGTTGCTTCTGCTGGCTTAATTTCATCGCAATTTCTATTAGATGATTTGACTTACTAGGGGAAATAATCTTTACTGTCTTGGTTTGGAGCCATGGTTGTCGGCACATGCAAAGATAGAGTTATGCAGACTGCAATCAGGATTTCCCTGTCTCAGCAGCTGAAGCTTGGGCTCTGAAGCTGGACTGTCTGGGATTAAATCCGGCCTCCACTCCTTACTTGTTATGTCATTTTGGGCAAGCTGCTTACTGTCTCTGACAACATTTTCTTATCAATAATATGGGGATTGTAATAATTCCAAACTCATAGGGTTTCTATGAAGATTAATTGAGATAATCAGGTAAAGCATCTATACAGTGCTTAGGCCAAAGTAAGAACTAACTTTTCAGCAAAGGTTCACACAGTTTCTTCTTTAAAGCTAGGTTACCATTCTCCTTTCATTTTATATAACAACCTTTCCTACCCGCATGATCACTAGGGGTTTAGACCAAATTATCACCCACAATTCAGTATCAACTTGAGGTAACTACAAAACCAAGAATTTATAACAAGCTTAACAAATTATTTCATGCTGGCATATATCAGAACTTACCCCTTAACACCCAAATGGCGCCATCTAGGCTTCCACTTTTTAGAAAAATTTCTGCTGCAATATTCACAATTTGACATCTCGGTGCTAACTTCTCAGGCCCTGTAAGTCCTTTTAAACTTGTAAAATGTATTTTTAATTCATATAGTTTATCTAAGACCTTCCTTCCCTAGAGTTAAAAAAAAAAAAAGACAAAAAAACCCACTGAGTATCAATCATTAAGAGTATTATAGAGGTACAAAGTCACTGATAATTATATAGAAGTCAATTATGCAATTTGAATAATTCTAGACTGATGGTTGTCAAACTGCTCTAAGACTCTCTCCTTAAGCCCTTTCCTGCTCAGCCACAAAGATGGAAAGGGAAGGTGAGCAAGCAGGGCTTTGTCTCATTAACCACGCCCACCACTGGGCCCCCTTTCATCGGTTCTCCTTTCATCTGTTTTATTCACTGAGCCTCCTCTAAAGATTTCATTTGGCAAAAGGATTTCATGCCTTAATGTGGAAAGCTACCCATCCTATGTTTTTGCTCTTCTTCTGTTGATCACCCTGAGATCCAGGAGGGAAAGTCAATGAAAAGATTATTTCATATGAAATTTAGATAAAGAATGATAGAAAATGATAGAAAAAAAGGGGGGGGGGATAAAATTGTTGTCTGAAAATTGTTTTTTTGAGTCAATAGGCTAATTATTTCACATTGTCTACATAAAGGCTGTCTCTAGGGTGGACATCAGAAATTGGACATGTGTTATTATTTTATACCAAGGTCAGCAAAATTTTTCCATTAAAAGCCAGACAGTAAATGCTTTAGGCTTTGCAGGTCACATTTGGTCAGCTGCATATTCTTTTTGGTTGTTTTTAAATTTCTAAATCTTTAAAAATGTAAAATACATTCTTAGCTCATGAGCTGTATAAAAACAGGCTGTGGGCCAGATCTGGCTTTTGGTTTTCAGACTCTTGTTTTATATTATATTACATGCTATTTTGAGTCAGATGCATATTATGATGTCAAAGTACTTTCAATCTGACTGTATAAATGAGTGCATTTTTCAAGGGATACCTTAAGTTTAATTTCAATGGTTTTACTTTTATGTTCAAAATGGAATGTTTCATTAAAAAATTCATGCTAAGTAAGATAATAAAATACTCATTCTAAATAAGATAGTTAACATTTAAAATTAAAATACAGGCATTGGGACTTCCCTGGTGGTACAGTGGTTAAGACTCCGTGCTTCCACTGCAGGGGGCACGGGTTCAATCCATGGTCTGGGAACTAAGATTCCACATGCCACGCAGCACGGCCAGGAAAAAAAAAAAAAAAGAAAAGAAAAGGGCACAAATTCACCAACTGCTTATATCCTAAATAAAAATAACCAAATAAAGGGGACTTCCCTGGCGGTCCAGTAGTTAAGACTTCGCCTTTCAATGCAGGGGGTGCGGGTTTGATTCCTGGTTGGGGAATTAAGACCCCACATGCCTCATGGCCAAAAAAACAAAATAAAACAGAAGCAATATTGTAACAAATTCAATAAAGACTTTAAAAATGTTCCATATCAAAAATAAATCTTTAAAAAGAAACCAAATAAAATTAAAACATACTCCAAAATTTCAGCAAAATCAGTCTGAGTTTTAAAAAAGGGTCTTCTAACTAGGTAGTCCTCAAATTCTCAAGCATTAAATACCCAAGAAATTAATGCTGTGATAGACTTTAAGCTAGAATGTGAGAGCGGAGCCAAGGTACATTTTGCCCATCCCAGGCCTACCACACAATAAGTGCTAAACCGCTTAGAAGACGTTGGAGACTGGAGACCTTCTGTACAATGATTATTTAAAAATTATTTTCTTTTAAAAAAAATTCATGAATTTTGTATGTGTACCTGAGTGACCATGTCCTTAAATATTATTTCAATTGTGAAATAACCTCTTTATACAAAGAAGGAAGGAATAAAATATACATTTTAATAGTTGATTCAATAGTAACCCCACTCTCAACCATCTTACTCTCCATCCCTCAGCACTTCTCCCTATTTTGGATTTTTCTGTCCTTTACTTTACTTAACTTTATTGAATCTATAACTCCACCACCACCTCAGGGAAATCTAAACAATGATAGCACAATATGGTCTAGAATCACTACACCACTTCTATGGTGAGCTAAGCCTCAAAGGTAGACATGAAGATATATGGTATACAGTATTCAAGAGCATCCTAAGAAGTGATTTTAAAAGAGTTCTGTTAATTGTTAGCATCTCGGGTTCATCTTAAGAGAGAGCTTCCAAAATTATAATACTACCAATACTCAAGAGCTGGCAAAATAAATTCTGAATTGAAAGGCGCTTCAAATAGATACGATATTTAGCACAGCTTCCTAAGTGTTCCTTATACTGAGATTCTTCATAGTAGTCATAGATGTTCTTCTCATGCCATCTCCTTTCCGTATTTGCCTAATATACCACCTAATAATTCACTTATTGTGTAAGTTTCGATTTGCCACCCGTAATGATTATTAGCAAATTTTTAGCAAATTATTAGCAAATTTTCAGGGTTAACCTATATTCTGCTCAAAAATTTTAAACTAACACTCTATATACCAAGCCAAAATAAAATTTAGTGAAGTACCTTGGACCACTGCAACAGCTTGTGGTAGAAGTACATAGCACTGATTCCAATTCTTCCCAGCAAAGTTTTATCTACTTCACTGTTTTGTGGATCTTTGCTAACTGAAACACAAAGTAGGTATATGGAAGAAAGTGAAACAGTCCCTTAGAATGATGGAAAAGGCAAATTTAATATGGAATTAGTGATATTACCACAAAGACCAGGTATCAGCAAACTATAGCCCATGGGCCAAATCTGGCCTGTGGCCTGTTTTTGTACAGCCTGTTGAGATTCTAAGAATGGTTTTTATTTTTAAAGGGTTGTTTGAAAAGAAAACTGTGTGACACAGATTATATACTGTGCGTGCAAGGCCTAAAATCTGGTCCTTTACAGAGTTTGCCGACCCTGACAGAGAATATAGCAGTGAAGAGCTGATGTAAAAAGAAAGGTCTCAAAAATATACGAATTTTGTTGACGTGGCAATAGTGAAGATAGTAACAACTTAATGATTCAAAAATTCAGACACTCCACTACAATTTCTTAGCAATAGTTTTACCAATCTGAATGAAAAGAAAAATAAGAACATGAAACATCTGATATTCTATTGACCTTTTATCATTATAATCTAATTTAACAATAAATAGACGGAAAAATTTATAAAAACAAGGAAAAGTATCTAAAAACTGCAGTGTTAACTTATCTCCAACATGGAGACTATTAAGAGCTTTATATGTTATGAACATTGTACCAGTCAATCCATCAATCAATAATAAAGAACACTGTATCACCCTAACACACAATACTCAGACAAAAACAGTGACATTTACTTGTTTCAGCGAATTCACAAAATGGAACACCTGGTCTCTCTTCTTTACAGTCTTTTGTCAGTGTTTCAGCAATACAAGCACAAAATCTCTGGAAATCTGCAAATTTTTCACAGCCCAGTTTTATGTTAATGTATAAATTTCCCAATTTGGTCCAGTCACCTTTTTCTTTATAATGCTATGAGAATTATTAAAAAGAAAACAAAAAATGCAAGTTGTCATTTATGCAAACATATTATGGGGTAGGCACATGCAGGCATCAGATATACAGAAATTAATAAGACAATCTCTGCAAACCTTATAAACTTACTGACAAGTGTTACAACAGCAGTAACATGTTACTGTACAATTTGCTTTTCTGTCCATAGCAATGCCTCTATAAGTTCCAGATGTCAACATACACTTGTTTTAATTATCTAGCTCCTAATGTACTTAATGATGTCACCCTCAAACCTGAACTACACAGTGGAGATAGATTTAAGGAAAACAGATGATTAGCAGCATGATTTGAGCTACTTCCACAGCAATACACTATTTTACTACTTTTAGAGACTGCATTTTACAGTTAGTTGGCCATTTATGATTTGCAGCCCACACATAATTTTGGGCATTACATTTCTTCTACAAAAGGCGCTACAAGGTAAATTTCAGTAAACTTACTATCTTCCTATTATTTTCAATTCTAAACTGAGAAAGTTTCCCATGCCAACAAAAAATTGTTTCAAGGATATAAATTCTAATTTAGACTACATCAACAATTACTAGAATGAGTACAAAAATGATCTTAAATTAAAAAGTACAGTCATCCTGAAAGTCCTCTATTTCTTATTCAGACTTTAAATGCTTGGAGAGTGCACAATGACCTTGGCTTTACCCTGTCATGTCACATACTGCAGCCACCTATGGATCTCGACAAGAAAGCCAAGTCATTTGTGCACTGAGGGAGTCCGCCTAGTGACAAGAATTAAAGGCTAAGCTATAGATTATTATAGCTTAACATAAGTCAATTTTAAACTGAACTATTTCGAGAATTATTTTTAGAACAGTTCACAACTCTAGAAATTATGTTTGCATTTCAAAGTATTAACCTGCAAAAAATTAAACTTCTTTTCCTTCTTTTCTCTGTGTAACAGCCGCATTGTAAAACTTTTCTAAAACTGGGTTACTATCCAAAGTTTCTTTGTTGTTATTGGTTTTCGGAGATCCCAGAAATTTATTTAAAAGATAAGCAACATACCTCTATTTCATTCAAGGCTGACTCTAAATCACACTTCCAGTTCTTTATAAACTGCCTCATCTGTAACCTTTAACAATAAAAAAGGGTTAATTATGTTCATCACCCAAAGAGTCAATATTGGTCCTAATTCATCTGTTCTATAAATTATACCTAAGAGACTGGAGAAAGAGAAATATACTATAAAAATTATTCAGCGCTGAAGAAAATGGCGACTGCACAGATACCTAACTTATACTATTTCCTCCTAAACCACAGGCAACGAGGAGGAAAAAGCAAATTCCACATGAAATCATACCTTCATCCTAACTTGAAGACAGAGAATGTCAAAACTTTAAGATAATTGTGATTAAAAAGAGAAAAAAATTAAATCACAGCACTTGATCTCTACTGCTCCCACTTCACCCTCACTGGTCCATAAGGATTTGTGGCAAGCAAATAACTGACCAAAACAAAACAAAGCAAACAAACAAAAATACTTGTAGGGGAGAACCAAAAAGGGAAACTACCAGAGGGATCTAACATTGATTAAGAACTACCATTACAAAGACAAAGTCCACACTAAATTTGAAAATGCTAAGAAAAAAACTGTCTGGGTATATTAGAACACAAACCACACAGAAGGAACTTAAAAGTTTTGTATGATTTAAAGAAAGTGATCTGTGAAATGTATAGATAGCTTCTGGGAAAGAAAAAAAGACAAAAATGAAAGGAGAAGCACACCGGCAACTGGGAAGAGGAGAAGAAGAAAAGGAGAAAAGAGGAGGGTCCCATTAAACTAACAATAGTGTGTGACAGCCAACTATGGGGTCAGTTTTGGTAATTAGTCCCGATGCTTTATAAATTATTCCAGAGCATTAAAAAGGAAGGACAAGTTCCTAATTTTTATCCGTTCATCTGTCAATGGTCATTTAGGTAGCTTCCATGTCTTGGCTATTGTAAATGGTGCTGCTATGAACACTGGGGTGCATGTTTCTTTTTGAATTACAGTTTTCGTCTTTTCTGGATATATGCCCAGGGATGGGACTGCTGGATCATACAGCAACTCTATTTTCAGCTTTTTAAGGAATCTCCATACTGTTCACCATAGTGGCTGTACCAATTTACATTCCTACCAACAGTGTAGGAAGGTTCCCTTTTCTCTACACCCTCTCCAGCATTTATTATTTGTAGACTTTTTGATGATGGCCATTCTGACTGGTGTGAGGTGATACCTCATTGTAATTTTGACTTGCATTTCTCTAATAATTAGCGATGTTGAGCATCTTTTCAGGTTGGCCATCTGTATGTCTCCTTTGGAGAAATGTCTATTTAGGTCTTCTGCCCAGTTTTTGATTGGGTTGTTTGGTTTTTTGATATTGAGTTGTATGAGCTGTTTATATATTTTGGAAGTTAAGCCCTTGTCGGTTGCATCGTTTACAAATATTTTCTCCCTGTCTGTAGGTTGTCTTTGTTTATGGTTTCCTTTGCTGTACAAAAGCTTTTAAGTTTCATTAGGCCCCATTTGTTTATTTTTGCTTTTATTTCTTTTGCCTGGGGAGACTGACCTAAGAAAATATTGCTACGTTTTATGTCAGAAAATGTTTTGCCTATGTTCTCTTCTAGGATTTTTATGGTGTCATTATATTTAGGTCTTTAAACCATTTTGAGTTTATTTTGTATATGGTGTGAGGGAATGTTCTAACTTTACTGATTTAAATATATGAAGTTGTCCAGCTTTCCCAACACCACTTGTTGAAATGACTGTCTTTTCTCCATTGAATATTCTTGCCTCCTTTGTTGAAGATTAACTGATTAACTGTGTGTGGGTTTATTTCTGGGCTCTCTATTCTGTTCCATTGATCAGCATGTCTGTTTTTGTGCCAGTACCATACAGTTTTGATTACTGTGGCTTTGTAGTATTGTCTGAAGTCTGGGAGGGGTCTGCCTCCAGCTTTGTTCTTTTTCCTCTGGATTGCTTTGGGAATTCTGGGTCTTTTGTGATTCCATATAAATTTTAGGATTATTTGTTTTAGTTCTGTGAAAAATGTCATGGGTAATTTGATAGGGATACCATTAAATCTGTAGATTGCTTTGGGTAGGATGGTCATTTTAACAATATTAATTTTTCCAATCCAAGAGCAGTAGCATTGTTTTAAATTACAAAATATTGGGGACAACTTAAATACCCATCACTGATTGAATAACCTAAAGTATATCCATAAAATGGAGTACTCTGCATTGTTTAAAAGATGACAAATTTCTGTATGGACTGATTTAGATTGATTTCCAGGATATACTGAGTGAAAAAAAGCAAATTAAAAAAAAAGAGCATTATTTTCTACACTATATGTAATAAAGAAGTAGATATAAGAAAATACATACATATCTGCTCATTATAAGAGGATAAAACTGAAAGACTGGTTACCTCCAGTATGTAGGTGGAAAAGAGGTAGAGAGAAGGATGAAATGGAAACAGTGGAGCAGGAGTAAACTGGAGTAACATTGCTCATTGCATCTTTTTAGTACAGCATTGACTGTTAGAACAGACAGCAATTTTTCACATACTTCCCTAAATAATTCAAACCAACTAGGATGTGGGATAACTGAAAATATAATACAAACAGTAATAAATAAACCTAAATGGTCTACAAATGAATAATCACATTGAATGGGCATAGGAAAAAAAAAGAACTAAACAAAATAACTTAGGAAGCAATATTTTGGCTGAATACTATAATAACCTTATACTAAAAATGTACTAAATTTTTTTCCCACAGAGGTATGGGTTAGCAGTTCTGAAACTACTTTTTGTGGATCGTAAGACTGAATAAATGAGCAAATATATTGTAGATAATGAGAGTCAGGTTTCTCACTGTTGGAGAAAGAATTTATAAATATGAAAAAGGGATGGCTAAGATGAACCTGTAGTGCTGGATTCGAATCAAGCTATCAGTATGTACTCATGTTTTTTGTAATATATATAAAAATAGAGAAATAAATATATATATCTTGTGTGTGTATGTATGTTGTGTATACATACATATATTTCCTAGCCCTGTCCACTGAGAAGACCTGGCTGCAATGATACTCTAGCAGCAATGAACACATTCAGGTCTTGGTTTTGAAATACCATTCTCTAATAAAAGGAACGAGAGCTCCTTGGAGAAATGGTTGCTGCCAATGTTGGAGCAGGGAAAGAGAAGATGAGACTTAATTCTGAGGCTTCAAATAACACAAAAGTGGTAGAAAAACGAAAAAAAAAAATGATGAAAGGATGTAGGAACAAACCTGAAGGAATTCCCAAAGGTCAAATTTGGAACAATTTGAGCAACAAAATAAATAACTATATTATTAGATTATAAGTAACCCATAGAATAAAATAAATAGCCATGAGTTCACATTGACATAAATTTTGAATAAGTAAATAAATGGAGAAGGGACAGCTCTTCTTTACTGAAAAATTCCAATTAATAAATGTAGAAAAGGGAGGGACTTCGCTGGTGGTGCAGTGGTTAAGACTCCACAATCCCAGTGCGGGGGGCCTGGGTTTGACCTCTGGTCAGGGAACTAGATTCCACACGCATGCCGCAACTAAGAGTTCGCATGCCACAACTAAGGAGCTGGTGAGCTGCAACTAACGAGCCCACCTGCCACAACTAAGACCTGGTGTGACCAAATAAATAAATAAATATTTTTAAAACCCCCCAGCAATAATAGCTATTTTAAAAAAAGGAAGCATGCTATTTAAAAATAAATAAATAAATGTAGAAAAGGGACTTTCTTGGTGGTCCAGTGGCTAAGACTCAGCACTCCCAATGCAGGGGGCCCGGGTTCGATCCCTGGTCAGGGAACTAGATCCTGCATGCCGCAACTAAAGATCCTGCGTGCCACAACTAAGGCCCAGTGCAGCCAAATAAATAAATAAAATTCTTTTAATGTAGAAAAAATGGGGAAAATACAAAATCACCATTGGGTAAATACCACAGTAGTAACCTGTAGTAAACAGCCATTGAAGAATACTAAAATTAATGTATGAAGTTTTGAGGAGAAACAGCATAATACATAATGCTAAAGTCTCTTCCCCAAGATATTTATTCATTACAATAGGACAAAGAGTAACTTTACAGTGTAGAAACTTGGCAGATAATCTTTTTAACTAAGTGATAAAGGTTAACTTAACCAGTAATAAGATATACTGAACCATGTGCATCCTACTACAGTGCAATATGATCTGTAGTGAGTTAATGGATTTATACCAAAATTAATTTCCTAGTTTTGATATTGGCACTATTATTATGTAGGATGTTAACATGAAAGGAAGCTAGATGACGGGAACATGGGAATTCGCCACACTAATTTCTGCAACATTTTTGTAAATCTAAGATTATTTCAAAATACAATTTTTAAAGTCAGTAAATGTATGTTAACAAATTTCCTAGATTATATACACACCTAAATTTTCACTTATGTCCTGAATATAAATGTCAGAATTCTTTGTCGTAGCCTTATTCACTGAAAGCGAAAGTCTTTCAAATGAACTACAGCTAACTAAAAATTATAATCAAAATCAAAATAAGAATGTCCATTAAAATTCACTTCCCTGTCTAGAAACGGGTAATTATTTCAAAGAACATCAGAAGATATAAATTCAAATATAAAATAATAAATACTAAATTTTTTTTTCCTTCTGCCTTGGGGCTGGGTCCATATCCCCAACCATGATCTACACATCTTAACTACCCAGAGTTATTTTTAAATTTTCTCCTTCACTAATAAATAGGTCACCAATGTTAATACCTCCTAAAAAATACAAGATAACTGTTGTGAAGCAAGCACACAGGAAGGGGGAGAGTGCATAAGGATACAATTTTCAAACTTAGGGGTTACCAAATAAATTGTCATAATTTTCATATGCAACATAAATAGTATTAACTATCACTAAAGGAATTTAAAAAAATCATAGAACCTGAAGAACCTTAAATGTGCCTTAAATGCTGGTGTTTGAAGGGAAGTAGTATAATTAGAGCTGAAATTCCCTAACTGCACTATGGCATCCAGAGCACTAGAGCAAATTCACAGGGGCTCCTCAGGTCATTTTAAATTTTCAAGCGACATCTGTCAGACACTGTCAAACTGCTATTAACTTGTTTGGATTTAACTACTTAATAAATGGTACTGTTAATGTATTTATTTTGGCCTCTGGACACTGTGAACCAAGAAAGTTTGGAAACCTCTGTACTAGAGGATAATAAGAAATGAGATAAAAACAACTGTGGAAGCTCCTCTGAAGGAGGGAGCTTTCTGGGCACTCTCAAGGACTTTGGTGGTTGATATCATTTGCACTTTATAAAATTTGATTTTGTTAAAAAGTTACAGTTCATTTAAATACTTAAAATTTGTATACTTTCCTCTATGTATGTGACAGCATAATAAAAATTTTTATAGAAGTCATGGCTTTCCTTTTTCTCAATACAGGTATATTATGGTACTACTCTTACAATTAGTACAGGTTTTTTTTTTTTTTTTTTAAGGCCTTTGGAGGCCCATAAACTGAATAGAGAAAGTGAACAAGTAAGAGAAAGAATGAAGGAGAGGGCTTCCCTGGTGGCGCAGTGGTTAAGAATCCACCTGCCAATGCAGGGGACACGGGTTCGAGCCGTGGTCTGGGAAGATCCCACATGCTGTGGAGCAACTAAGCCCATGCGCCACAACTACTAAGCCTGCACTCCATAGCCCGCAAGCCATAACTCCTGAAGCCCAGGCACCTAGAGCCCATGCTCTGCAACAAGAGAAGCCACCGCAATGAGAAGCCCGCGCACCACAGCAAAGAGTAGCCCCGCTCACCGCAACTAGAGAAAGCCTGCGCGCAGCAACAAAGACCCAACACAGCCACCGATCAATCAATCAATCAATAAAAAGAATGAAGGAGAGACATTAAAGTATTTTATTTAATGTGGCAAAAAGTGAGAGAGAAAAAAGAATTAAAGTAATTTGTATACACATAAGAGAGTGCATTAAGTAGAATCAAGTAAGTTATGAAACAGAGCAAGGGAGACTTTACATTTGATCTGCCAGGCACTGAGATGAAATCAGGTACTGAAAAAGATCTGGTGAGGCTGGCCAGGAGGGTTGGCTAGAAGCAGCTGATGACAATGTGACTAGGCCATAGCCAAAGGAAGGAGAAGGGCTTAGGGTGAGCATATGAACAATAATAAGTGCTTTGCCTTCATCCTTTTTAAGTCTCCACCAAAATACATATATTTTAGTCCTAATTATAGTGATTCTTCTTACCTGGATTTCATTTCCAGAACTTCAGTTATTTCTTGCTTGGAAGCCTGTACTTGGTATAAAAGCTTAATAATATAGTTAAAGTGTTCTGGGTCAAGTACCATCCCAGCTTCAACAAGCTGTAGAAGAGGGAAAACAGTAGTCATTCTCATAAAAATATGAGAGTCAAAACCAATGTGTGTGGAAAAAAATGAGACTGATGGAAGAAGTGTAACATGGAGACAAACAGAATTAAAATTCATTTTAAAACTTTGAAGCATATTTTTCTTCAAATATTTGAGAACCACAATAAGACTGCTTACATCAAGAATTTAAAGCAAAAATGAAAATAATACTTTTGAATGCAAACTTGTATATTCTTCCTGTTCTCCAAGTTATCTCAACCACTTTATCAGCTGTACCTCATTTGGTACTCATTCTGTCTTTTAGTAAGTATAGCACTGGTGGTTGTACTGTATCCCTGATGATAAAATTCCTGAGAGGTATTAAACTGAGGTTTTTTACAATGACTACAGGTGAGCAGTAATTTCTTTTCATTTTTTTAATTTTAAATTTATCTATCTATCTACCAGTTTTGTTGAGATATAACTGACATGCAGCACTGTATAAGTTTAAGGTGCACAGCATAATGATTTGACTTACATACATCACGAAAAGATTACAGTAATTTGAGTGAACATCCATCATCTCATATACATACAAAATAAAAGAAAAAAATTTGTTTCCTTGTGATGAGAGCTCTCAGGATTTACTCTCTTAGAACTTTCATAGAGAACACACAGTTGTGTTCATTCTATTCTTCATGTTGTATAATACATCCCTAGTTCTCATTTATCTGATAATTGGAAGTTTGTAAGTTTTGACCACCTTCATCCAATTCCCAATCCCCCACCTCCTGCCTCTGGTAACCATAAATCTGATCTCTTTTTCTATGAGTTTGTTTTCTGAAGTATAATTAACCTACAACACTACGTTAGTTACTGGTGCACAACATGGTGATTTGATATTTCTGTACATTACAAAATGATAACCATAAGTCTAGTTACTGTCACCATACAAAGATACTACATTATTACTGATTATGTTCCCCATGCTGTACATTTCATCCCTGTGACTCATTTGTTATGTAACTGGAAGTTTGAGTAATTCTTGATTCAAAAAATTTCCAGGCAAGTAACTTTGTCAAGTTTTGTAATATGGTACTAGAGGTATTCACTGAAATATTTGTTCATCTGCTAGAGTGGTTCCAATGCTGCTTCCTAAAGAGAATGGGTGAGAATTGGGTGTTTTCCTGCTATTAAGCCTATTCTAAAATGAATGGCTGGGTAGTACCAAATACTAGGAAATATTCAACAACAGTAAAAATTTTAATATACCTTTAAAAAGCTGTAAAAATTTTTGTTTTTCTTTTTGCTTAATGCCAAATAGAAAATTAACTCCTTGCCACCATATTCTTATCTATCTGCTTTGTTTGGTAACAATGTCCTATTTATACATTGATTTGTGTATTTACTTTTG
Source organism: Stenella coeruleoalba (assembly GCF_951394435.1). Lineage (NCBI taxonomy): Eukaryota > Metazoa > Chordata > Mammalia > Artiodactyla > Delphinidae > Stenella > Stenella coeruleoalba. The sequence goes on from NC_137156.1 coordinate 58,060,369, forward strand.
TTATATATGACCTCAAATCTTTTTGAAAAAGAAAACTTTCTTTAATCATCCTTAAGAAGTAGAGATGAGGACAGTTCACGAAGCTGAAAGAAGTCACCTCGAGTGCTTACAACTATTTAATTAAGGGGAAGCCCTGTCAGTCACTGGAGTCTGTTTATAAACCCTATTTTGGGAGAAAAAGAACATTTCTGAAAACAGAATTCTTTGGCATTAAGAATGTGAGTAAAAGGCAATTTAAGAGTGTAAGCAGAAATCATTATTTTCTTGGTTATTCAGTATTAGAGAATAAAAGGGATAAAATGAAATCATACCTTGCAAAAGATATCAATTAAAGCAGGTACAGCATTCCTTAATTTCATAGTTGCCACACACTCAAATGTTTTTAGTAATATTTTCAGAGCAGGCTGGATAAAACAAAAAAATTACACTCATTTTCATGTCTTCTTTCAGTACACCTTAAGTTTCTCAAATTCGTTTATGCTGAAAAACACAAGTGTTCTCTACGAAGTATTCAACAAACAGAAATGTAACTGCTCAATTATACAAACAAGAAATATAACAGATACATTAACTTAAAGTATTAGAAAAATATATTTTCAGGTTACTTACCAGCATTTTAACCATTATGCTGAGGCTCATGACCTGAAACACTTCTCTCAGTAAACAATGTTTGAGTAAAGAATTGAGAAGGTTATTTACCACTTGTAGATCAAAGTGTATACCCGGAGGGAACTTTCTGTAGTACGCCATAAACGTGTTTACTAAAAAGGAAGAAGTATATGTTAAAGTTATTTGCTGCTTTTAAGATATTCATCTTTCCTAAATTAGACAATCTTTCCATATTTAAAGATCAAGTAGTATAAATTCATTTTCTTAAAAGGTACACTTCCAGTATCAGAAATACTTGATGAAAATAAATTAAAGCAAAAGTTAATGGCAATAACATGTTAACCAAGATGTTAGGCACTAGATTGGGAGCTAACTTATATGCTACCCACAAAAAACAGGGCCAAACTGCCTCATACATAATGGTCTAAATACGAACTCCTAAGGAGCCACACTCCCATGGAGACTTTAGGCAGTGGCCTGTTTAGGGGTGGATGCAGACAATTTTGACATATACCCCTTCTTGCTGTTTTAACCCCCACCAACATGTTGACCTGGGGATATTTTTATTCCAATTTATGATATGAACATTCTACCAAAAATTATAACATTTCCTTTGAGAAAGTAGTTTCTTAACGGACACTTGGGTTGCTTCACATTTTACTGTGAAAAATGCTGCTATAAACATGGGTGTACAAATATCTTTTGAGACCCTGCTGTCAATTCTTTTGTGTATATGTCAAGAGAAGAATTGCTGGGCCATACAGTAACTCTAATTTTAATTTTTTGAGGAATTGTCATACTGTTTTTCCACAGTGTCTGTACTATTTTACATTCCTGCCGATAGGGTACAAGGGTTCCACTTTCTCAACACCCTCACTAACACTTGTTTTCTGTTTTTTTCGATAGCAGTCATCCTAATAGGTGTAAGGTGGTACCTCAATGTAGTTTTGATTTGCATTTCCCTTAGGATTGGTGATACTGAGCATCTTTTTACATGCTTATTGGCCATTTGTGTATCTTTGGAGAAATGTCTTTTCAAGTACTTTGCCTATTTTTGACTCAGGTTTTGTTGTTGAGTTTTAGAGGTTCTCTGTATATTCTGGATACCAATCCTTTATCAGATATATGATTTACAAATACTTTCTCCCATTCTGTGGGCTGCTGTTTTATCTTGCTGATATTGTCTCTTAATGAACGAAATTTTAAATTTTTCATGAAGTTCAATTTGTCTATTTTTTCTTTGTTCCCATTGTCTTTGGTGTCATAGCCAAGAAATCACTGCCAAATCCAATGTGTGATGCTTTTGTCCTTGTGCTTTCTCCTCAGAGTTTTATTGTTGTAGGTCTTACATTACGGTCTCTAATCAATTTTGAACTAATTTTTGTATATAGTGTTAGATAAGGGCCCAATTTTATTCTTTTGTTTGTGGATATTTAGTTTTCCCAGCACTAAAAAACTATCCTTTCACTAGTGAATGATCTTGGCATCCTTCTCAAAAATCATTTGACCATATATGTGAGGCTTTATATCCCGGCTGTCTATTCTAGCCCATTGGTTTATATGTCTGTCTTTATGCCAGTACCACACTGTTTTGATTACTATAGCTCTGTAGTAAGTTTTCAAGATAGGAAGTATGAGTCCTCCAGGTTTTTTCTTTTTCAAGATTATTTCGGGATTCCTTGGGGATCACTTGGGAAGTAATGACATTTTTTTTTTTTTTTTTTGCAGTATGCGGGCCTCTCACTGTGTGGCCTCTCCCGTCGTGGAGCACAGGCTCCGGACACGCAGGCTCAGCGGCCATGGCTCGTGGGCCCAGCCGCTCCGCGGCATGTGGGATCTTCCCGGACCGGGGCACGAACCTGTGTCCCCTGCATCAGCAGGCAGACTCTCAATCACTGCGCCACCAGGGAAGCCCCTGACATTTTAACAATACTAAGTTTTCCAATCTGTGAACATGGGATGTGTTTCCATTAATTTATCTTTAATTTCTTTCAGCAATGTTTTGTAGATTTCATCGTACAAGTCTATCACTTCCTTGGTTAAGTTAATAAGTATTTTATTCTTTTTTATGCTATTGTAAATGGAATTGTTTTTGTAATTTCCTTTTCAGATTGTTCAATATCAGTGTATAGAAATGCCCAGATATGGCTTTTTAAATGTTGAGGTAGTTTCCTTTTATTCCTAGTCTTTTGAGTGTTTTTATCATGAAAAGGTGTTGAATTTTGTCAAATACTTTTTCTGAATCAATTGAGATGATCATGTGGTTTTTCCCCTTCATTCTGTTAATGTGGCTTATTATTCTGATTGATTTTTGTATGTTGAACTATCCTTGCATTCTAAGAATAAATTCCACTTGGTCATGGTCTATGATCCTTCCAATATGCTGCTGAATTTGGTTTGTTAGTTTTTGTTGAGGATTTCTGTATCAATGTTCATAAGGGGTATTGATCTGTAGTTACCTTTTTGGCAGTTTCTTTATCTGGCTTTGGTATCAGGGCAATGGTAGCCTCAGCCTCATAGAATGAGTTAGCAAGTGTTCTCTCCTCAATTTTTGGGAAAAGTTTGAGGATTGATATTAGTTCTTTAAATGTCTGGTAGAACTCACCAGTGAAACCATTTGGTGCAGGGCTTTTCTTTGTCAGAACATTTTTGATTACTGATTCAATCTCCTTACTAGCTGTAGATCTATTCAGATTTTCTATTTCTTCATCATTTAGTCTTGGAAGATTTTGTTTTTCTAGGAATTTGTCCATTTCATCTAAGTTATCCAATTTGTTTGGCACACAATTATTCACAGTATTCTCTTATAATCATTTTTATTTCTGTAGAATTGTATTATTGTCCCCACTTTTTTTATTTTAGCAATTTCAATCTTCTCTCCTTTTTTCTTAGTCCATCTAGCCAAAGATTTGTTAATTTTGTTGGTCTTCTTGAAATAGCAGCTTTCAGTTTTATTGATTTTCTTCTCATTGTTTTTCTATTCTCATTGTTCTCTATTTCATTTATCTCTGCTCTGATCTTTATCATTTCCTTCCTTCTACTAGCTTTAGGTTTAGTTTGTTTTTCTTTCTCTAGGTTCTTAAGTTGTAAAGTTAGGTTGTTGATTTGACATCTTTCTTGTTTTTTAACATAAACATTTATACAATAGCTATAAATTTCCCTCTTAAGTACCATTTTCACTCCATCTCATAAGTTTTGGAATGTTGTGTTTCATTTTCATTTGTCTCTAAGTATTTTCTGATTTCCCTTGTGACATCTTCTGTGATCCCTTGGTTGCTTAAAAGTATGTTCGATTTCCACAATTTTGTTAATTTTCCAGTTTTCTTCTGTTACTGGTTTCTAATTCCATCCTGTTGTGATCAGAGGAGATACTTTGTATAATATCTATCTTTTAAAATCTGTTGAGACTTAATTTGTGGCCAAACACATGGTCTATTGGGAAGATGCCCCATGTGCTCTTGAGAAGAATATGTAAACTACTGTTGTTGGGTAAAGTGTTCTGTATGTGCCTGTTAGATCTAGTGGGTATATTGTGTTGAGTCCTCTATTTCTTTACTTCTGTCTGGTTGTTCTATCCATTATTGTGAGTGGGGTATTGAAGTCTCCAACTATTATTGTAGAACTGTCTATTTCTCTCATTAATTCTGTAAGCTTTTGCTTTGTTTTTGTTTTTTTTGCGGTATGTGGGCCTCTCACTGTTGTGGCCTCTCCCGTTGCGGAGCACAGGCTCCGGACACGCAGGCTCAGCGGCCATGGCTCACAGGCCCAGCCGCTCTGCGGCATTTGGGAGCTTCCTGGACCGGGGCACGAACCTGTGTCCCCTGCATTGGCAGGCGGACTCTCAACCACTGCGCCACCAGGGAAGCCCAGTTTTTGCTTTATGTATTCTGATCGTCTGTCATTAGGTATAAACGTTTATACTGCTGCTATACTGAACCTTTCATTACTATATATAATGTCCTTCTTTGTCTCTTGTAACCTTTTTTGATTTAAAGTCTATTCTGTCTAATATTAGTATAGCCACTCCTGCTCTCTTCTGGTTACTATTTGTGTAGAATATTTTTTCCATCATTTCACTTTCAATCTATTTGCCTTTGGCTCTAAAGTGAAAATTTTGTAGACAGCATGTAATTGGATAATGTGTTTTTATTCATTCTGCCAATCTGTGTCTTTTGAATGGAGAATTTAATCCATTTACTTTAAAAGTAATTACTGATAATGAAGGACTTACTTCTGATTTTGCTATTTGTTTTCTGTATGTCTCATAGCTTTTTTGTCCCTCATTTCCTGCATTACTCTCTTCTTTTGTGTTTAGCTGATTTTTTGAGTGAGTTTTAACTCCTTTTTCATTTCCGTTTGTGCATATTCTATAGCTATTGAGGTTACCATGGGATTTATACCAGCTTAACTTCAATAATAAACAAAAACTCTGCTTCTTTACAGCTCCATCCCCACCCCTTTCAGTTGCTAAGGTAACAAATTACATTTTTATATACTGTGTGCCCGAAAACATTAATTAACCGTTCTTTCAAATGCATCAGTCTCTTAAATAATATGGAAAAGAGGATTTGGACTTACCAGTCAAATTTACAATAATACTAGTTTTTACACTAATATACTTTTCTTTAAAGGTATTAGTTTCTTAAATCATGTAAAAACCAGAAAGTACAGTACAAACCATTGTTACAATAATACTAGCTTTTATAACTACCCACGTATTTACTTTTATTGAGATCCTTATTTCTCCATATGACCTCAGGTTACTGTCTCATGCCCTTTCATTTCACTTTGCAGGCCTCCCTTGAGCATTTCTTGAAGGGCAGGTCTAAAGAAAACAAACTCTCTCAGCTTTTGTTTATCCGGGAATGTCATATCAATAATTTATCCCTCAATTCTGAAGGACAGTTTTGCTAGATATAGGATTCTCGGTTGACAGATGTTTTCTTTTAGCACTTTGAATATATTGGCCTACTGCCTTCTGGCCTCCAAAATTTCTGATGAGAAATCTGCTTATAATCTTATTGAGGATCCCTTGTATGTGATAATTTGCTTCTCTCTTGCTGCTTTCAAGATCCTCTCTTTGCCTCTGGCTTTTGAAAGTTTGATTAAAACGTGTCTTGGTGTGTGTCTCTTTGAGTTCATCTTAGAGTTTGCTGAGCTTCTTGGATATTTATATTTACAACTTTCATCAAATTTGGGAAGTTTTCAGCCATTATTTGATCAATATTCTCTCTACCCTTTTCTCTTTCTCTTCTCCTTCTGAGACTTCCACAGTGTTCTGTTTCATGGTGTTCCTCAGGCTGTATTCACTTTTCTTCAAACATTTTTCTTTCTGTTCCTCAGACCTGATAATTTCCACTCTCCTATCTTCAAGTTATCTGATTCTTTTGCCTGCTCAAATCTGCCTTTGAATCCCTCTAGTGAATTTTTCATTTCAGTTATTGTATTTTTCAACTCCAGAATTTTTCTGGTTTCTTTTTAGGTTTCCTATCGCTCTGATATTTCCATTTTGTTCACACATTATTTTCTTGACTTTCCCCACTTCTTCCTTAGTTCTTCAAGCACCTTTAAGACAAATGTTTTAAAATCACTGTCTAATTTATCTGCCATCAGGTCTTTTACAAGGATAGTTTCTGTTGATTTATTTTTTCCTTTGAATAGGCCATATTTTGCTCATTTCTTTGTATGTCATATGACTTTTTGATTGAAAAGTGGGCATTTGAATCCAATAATGTAACTCTGGAGCTCAGAATACATATATTTTAAAATATTTGAAGCTAATAGCTTTTTTCAGTTTACATAAACAAATTTTTATCTTTTGTGCTTCCTTTGATTACTCTAAACCACAGAAATTATCAACTTTCAAAAAAATCTGATTGAAAATGTTAATTCTTTTTACTGAATTACCAACATACTACAATTATTCATTTTGGTGTATGCTAAGCAGTAGTAGTTTTTCCACAATGTTTTTAGTCAAACAAATTCTGGAAAAAGAATTTTATGTGGAAATTTAAATATAAAACAGATAAAAATGAACTTATGGTTAAATAGGGTAATGGGGAGTCTCACCCTCTCAGTACCTCCCCTTGTGAACTAGGTGGTTCCTGAGGCCTCTCTGTAGGGCCTAAGCAGTTAGATCTATACTTTATACCAGTGATATTCAGAGTTTCTCTTTCTAAGTTGCTATCCAGTTTTCCTAACATCATTCATAAAATGAGTCTTCCTTCCCAAACCCTATGGTCTTTCTAAACACTAAACCTCTTTATACATAATATCAAGTTTATTCTGAGCTATCTATCTGTTCTGCTGATCTAACTTTCTATTTTCACATCAAACGTAATTTATATAGGTTTTTGCCAACTTCCTGCACTGATTCTTCACTATAGGTTTTTATTTTTGTTTTCTGTATTTATTGTTTTATAACTGAATAAACATATATTTTTCCTTTTCCCATACTGGATATTCACACAACCAGAACTATGTTTTGGGGAGTTTCGCATTTTCCCCATGTCATCCTCTTTTCTTCCATATATGTTATGGAATTATTTCTGGAATATAAATGTTCATCCATATCTAACCATATGTAGCTTCTCCTCCTTGGTTATCACAACGTGTCAGGTGACAGGTATATTCCCTATATAGGCTCCTATTACTTCTACCTTAACTACCTCCTCTTTGCTACAGCTGGATTAAGTCCAGACTACCAGTTCCCTCATATGCTTCCTCTAATCCTTAGAGGAGATGATATCACCAGCAAAACAAACTTGTCAGAGATTTTGTTTTTAGCTAGATGAGATTTTAAGCAGATGAATATGGTGCTCTGTTACCATAATACTATGTGGTTTTGGTGGCTGTGTCAGGGTGACAAATGTAAAGCTTGGTCCCTTCCTCTTGGGGCTCACAACGTAGTAGGGGGAGATGGGAGCAGGGAATGGGATGAGGCTGTGGAGTCAGATAAGGGCCTAACAGAGGAGAGTATCCTATTTCCTATGAGTAAGCTTTGAAAGATGAATAGGTCTTTGCTATGCGGAAGTGGGATAAAAGAAAGGGATCCTGGGTAGAGACAGCAGCGCCCTCTCTATTATAACACAGCATGCCCTATTTAGGGAACTGCACAGAACGATGGATGGTGCACTGGCTACAAGGGGTAGTGTAAAAAGAAAAGGGCTAATAAGTAAGGAAGATACAGTTTCTCAAAGATCCCTTCAGAAAGATTTTAAGCCAATTAATAATATCTTTTTTCCTGTCTTACAACTGTAAATAAAATTTCTATGTCACAAAAATATTAGTATGTGAGGGAATTACAGTGTTAGGTGGATTATACTTTTTGTATTAACCAAAATGCCACACTTATTATTAATCCTTTCTAACACCAAGAGAGCTACTCTAAGGCATTCAGTTTTCATACTCAAAAGTACTGAATTTACTTTCAAACTATTAAGACAATAGCACATTGTTTGAAACTCTTGTATTAATAAATTCATAGTAATCATTCCATTGTCTCATACCTGCACGTTGTAGCAAACAAAGCTCGTTGATACTTATATATTTCTTAAACACATCCATACAAACCTATAAAAGTCACGAAAAATGTAAAATTACCTTTTTATATTTCGTAAAATCTACACAAATTTCAGTCCTGTATTTTTGCTTATTCCAATTTTTTTAAGTCAATTGAAAGCAATGGAATAAAGAAGCTGATGTTAGGTTAACTAAGATTTGAAATGTACGTTGAATTCATTACAAAAATCTTATTCAGAGAATCTCTGTCAAAGAAATAGCCTAGGAAACAGAGTCAAGATTAGCAATCAACTGGGGAAGGGAGGACTTCTTTTACTGGTATAAGGAGAAACACATGGACCAATGGATTGAACAGAGATCCTATTAATAGACCCACTCATACACAATCAGCTGATTTATGACATGGTGATACTGCAGTGCAGTGGGGGAAAGGATGGTTTGGGGTCACCTGGAGATACACATGGGAAAAAATATGTATCTAGACCTTCTCACATCCTAAACAAAAATTAATTCTAGATGGCTTAGAGTTCTAAATGTAAATATCAGACAAGACAAGAAAACTTTTAAAGGAAAAACATAAAAGAACATCTTCATGATTTTGGCAAAGCTTTCTTGAACAGCATGTAAAAAGTCAACACCATAAAAGGGAAATAAATAGATAAGATTAGACTATATAAAGATTAATAATTTTGTTTACCAAAGACACTTTTAAAAGGGTGAAAAGTTTGACCCACCTCCTAGAGTAATGGAAGTAAAAACAAAAATAAACAAACGGAACCTAATGAAACTTAAAAGCTTTTGCACAGCAAAGGAAACCACAAACAAGACGAAAAGACAACCCTCAGAATGGGAGAAAATACTTGCAAATGAAGCAACTGACAAAGGATTAATCTCCAAAATATACAAGCAGCTCATGCAGCTCAATAACAAAAAAACAACCCAATCCAAAAACAGGCAGAAGACCTAAATAGACATTTCTCCAAAGAGTATATACAGATTGCCAACAAACACATGAAAGGATACTCAGCATCACTAATCATTAGAGAAAAGCAAATCAAAACTACAATGAGGTATCACCTCACGCAGGTCAGAATGGGCATCATCAAAAAATCTACAAACAATCAATGCTGGAAAGGGTGTGGAGAAAAGGGAACCCTCTTGCACTGTTGGTAGGAATGTAAATTGATACAGCCACTATGGAGAACAGTATGGAGGTTCCTTAAAAAACTACAAATAGAACTACCATATGACCCAGCAATCCCACTACTGGGCATATACCCTAAGAAAACCATAATTCAAAAAGAGTCATGTACCACAATGTTCACTGCAGTTCTATTTACAATAGCCAGAACATGGAAGCAACCTAAGTGTCCATTGACAGATGAATGGATAAAGAAGATGTGGCATATATATAATGGAATATTACTCAGCCATAAAAAGAAACGAAATTGAATTATTTGTAGTGAGGTGGATGGACCTACAGTCTGTCATACAGAGTGAAGTAAGTCAGAAAGAGAAAAACAAATACTGTATGCTAATACATATATATGGAATCTAAAAAAAAGAAAGAAAAAACAGTTCTGAAGAACCTAGGGGTAACATGGGAATAAAGACACAGACACAGAGAATGGACCTGAGGACACAGGGAGGGGGAAGGGTAAGCTGAGACGAAGTGAGAGAATGGCAATGACATATATACACCACCAAATGTAAAACAGATAGCTAGTGGGAAGCAGCTGCATAGCACAGGGAGATCAGCTCGTGCTTTGTGACCACCTAGAGGGGTGGGATAGGGAGAGTGGGAGGGAGACGCAAGAGGGAAGGTATATGGGGATATATGTGTACGTATAGCTGATTCACTGTGTTATACAGCAGCAACTAACACAACAATGTAAAGCAATTATATTCCAATAAAGATGTTAAAATAAAATAAAATTAGAGATTTAACTAAGCAAAAATAAATAAATAAATAAAATAAAAGGGTGAAAAGGCCTGTTGATGGAATGTAAATTGGTATCATTATGGAGCACAGTATGGAGGTTCCTTAAAAAACTAAATATAGAACTACCATATGATCCAGCAATCCCCCTCTTGGGCATATATCTGGAGAAAATCATAAATTGAAAAGATACATGCACCCCAACATTCACTGCAGCATTATTTACAATAGCCAAGACATGGAAGCAATCTAAATGTCCTATGACAGAGGAGTGGATAAAGAAGATGTGGTACTTATATACAATGGAATATTACTCAGCCATAAAAAAGAATGAAATAATGCTATTTGCAGCAAGATGGATGCAACTAGAGATGATCATACTAAGTGAAGTAAGTCAGAAACAGAAAGACAAATATGCTTATATGTGGAATCTAAAAAAATGGTACAAATGAACTTATTTACAAAATAGAAATAGAGTCACAGATGTAGAAAACAAACTTATGGTTTACTGGGGGAAAAGGGGAGGGGAAGGTATAAATTGGGAGATTGGGATTGTCATATACATACTACTATATATAAAATAGATAACTAATAAGCACCTACTGTACAGCACAGGGAACTCTACTCAATACTCTGTAATGACCTATATGTAAAAAGAATCTAAAAAAGAGTGGATATATGTATATATATATATATAACTGATTTACTTTGCTATACACGTGAAACTAACACAACATTGTAAATCAACTATACTCCAAAAAAAAATTAAAAAAATAAAAGGGTGAAAAGGCAACTTGTAAAGTAGTAAAAGTTATTTGCAATACGTATATCCAACAAAGCATTTGTATCTAAAATATATACAGAATTCTTAAGATGGACGAGAAAAAGATAATCCTCTAGAATATAGGCAAAATATTTAGATATTTACAGAAAGGGGATATTCAAACACCTAACAAACATTTTGAAAGATGCTCAACTTCATCAATCACTAGGGAGAGTATCACTCCCCACCCACTAGAATGGCTTAAATTAAAAGGCTGATAACACCAAGAGATGGTGAGGATGTAAAGCAACCAGAACTCTCAAACATTGCTGGTTAGAGTGTAATTTGGTAAACCACTTTGGAAATCTGTCTGGCAGTATCTACTAAAGTTGAATATATGTAGACCCTTTGACCCAATAATTCCAGTTTTAAGTATAACCCATCAGCATGTGTTCATATGTTCACCAAAAGACATGCAGAACACTACTGTATTTACCAAATTTAGAAATCACCCATCAAAAGCAGTATTTATCAACAAAAAACATTTTGATATACTCATACAATGGAATATTTAATATTATACAGCAATGAGAAAGAAGCATCTACAATTAAGTAAAAAAGTACAGATGAATCTCAAAAATGTTGAGCAAAAGCAGCCAGAAACAAAAGAATACAAATTGTATGATTCCATTTATGTAAAGCACAAAATCAGGCAAAGCTCATATATTAGGAGTTGATGAAAACCTGAATTAAAACATATGACTGAGATGGTTATTAAAACAATCTCTACTTCAAAGACTTAACATATTTTACCTTTTCATCCCCTTGCTCAGGCACGTGAGCAAACTTGCACTGTGATCGCTCACAGCCACGTAATGTATTAAAATGAAATTTGCAATATCTATGGGGTATCATCAACCCTAGGGACTTCTGGAACACCTAGAAAATTAGACAAATTCCCTTTCTGTGTTAATTGTAAAACACTTACTGCAATCAAGTGAGAAAGTATTTGAAACAATCAGAAATATTATACATCCAAAAAAGTATCACAATAAATTGTTTGCTGACTTGATAAAAAGTAACTCCAAACAATTTATATTTTTAAAAATTATGAAAAAAATCAATTTAAAGTTATTTGTCTGAATTTTTGCAATTTCCTTTAGTGTAAAACTTTTATATTTCATCAAAGTTACTACCATTTTACTTTACGTGGTTTTAAAAGTTTATACTTTCCCTCCTCCTTCTCATGTGCCTGCCCTTTTAACTTGTATAAAAAGTTAATTCTGTAATAATATGCATATTTCAGATGCATTTATTAGAACCAAAAATCTCCTTAGCTTTTCTGATTATTGGAAAAAGGCAATGAGTGAAAGCTTTTTACAACAGGCTTTTCCTATCAATAGCTTTATATCACTAGCTTTCTCCTTCATCACAGGGAACTATTCATCCTGTATTTTCTGTTTTGGATATCCCATCCCCCACCCTCTGCCTTAAACCTGTTATACTGTTTGTGAATATCCTCTGAATCGCTACCCATTTTCTGTCCCTTACCACCAACCCCCATTTAAAATCCATAAAATGTCCAGAACTGCTTAAATGATGATAGGGAAATTAATCAGAAAGCCCCAAAGCACAAGCTTATAAGATTATTATTTTTTTTAATGGGGCGCTTACCCCTATAGTTTTTTCCCTCTTAAATATTTCACAAATTTCAGGATCCTGCGGTTTTAGAAGAGAATGTTTTCCTGGAAATCTGAAATCTAGAAATGATTAAGAATGACATTACATTCCAATATGTTACAACTTATTCCTTTCATAACAATCAAACAGATGACTACTACTATCTGCTTTAATATTTCACTTTGGACTTCTTGTGCTCAGTTCAAGGTCTGCTGCTGTGGTATGTTCCTGTGAAATATACAGTAATTTACATCTTAGGTGTTCCTTAAGGATGTCTAGATCTGAACTTAACATTTTAAATTCATTATAAGCTAAAGATGCTTTCTTAAAAGCCTTACACAGCAGAATTGAGTACTATATTCAAATGATTGTCTGTAAGTTAAACAGACAAATATTACACACAATAAACCTTTCTTAGGGAAGAAAACTACTGACAAACCCAGGTGCTATGGACCGACTGTGTCTCCCCCCAATTCATATATTGAAGCCTTAACCCCCAAAGTGACTGTATTTGGAGTTAGGGCCTTTTGCAGAAGTAATTAAGGCTAAATGGGGTTGTAAAAATGAGGCCCTGATCTGATAGAATCAATGTCTCTATAAGAGACACCAGAGAGCTTTCTCTCTCTCTCTCCCCCCCCCCCCCCGCCCCCACCGCATGCACATGCACCAAGGAAAGGCCATGTGAGGACTTAGTGAAAAGGCTGCCGTCTGTAAGCCAGGAAGACAGCCAGAAACTGAACTCTACCAGAAACTTGATCTTGGACTTCCAGCTTCCAGAACTGTGTGAAATGAATATCTGTTGTTTAAGCCACCCAGTCTGTGGCATTTTGTTATGGCAGCCCGAGCTGACTATTATACCAGGGATCATTATCCCTTAATGTTAGTCTTTTAAAATGAGAATTAGGACATTTACAAATTATTTTTTCGAAAGATAACACAAAAATGTTTTTATCTTAAGCAATTTCATTTTTCATTTTGGCAGCATCCAGATATAATTTGGGACAAGCTGACGTTTTTGCTGCATAGCTTTGCAGTACTTTTCATTATGAAACAGGTAAAGCTTTTTAAGATAAAACACGTGATCATCATGGGCTTGCTGCTACAGTACACAACACCAGGCAGCATGAAGTCAATAATGGGAAGTCCAGAAGAGTTAGGTGTGAGCTACACACACAACAGGATTTTATTGTTTCTAAATTAATTCTTCAATCTAGTTTATTTTTTCACAGCATTATGAATTACCAAAAAAGACACAAATTCTAAACTACATTCTAAATTTCTAAAACACTCACTTAAAATATGAATATTTTAGGTATAGACTATAATTTACCTATACTAACACTATTGCATAAATATAGATATCTCAGAAGTCGCTCCATCAAAAGTACTAACTAAAGGTATACAAACCTTCTAATCTTAGCATATTCTATACTTGTTTCAATTTTTTTCTCTTCTTTTTTTGGGGGGGCCCTGCCACACAACTTGCAGGATCTTAGTTCACTGACCAGGGATTGAACTCGTGCCCCCTGCAGTGGATGTGCAGAGTCCTAACCACTGGACTGCCGCCTGGGAATTCCCTCAATTTCTTTCTTAACTTTTTTGTTTTGGGTGGAAAAATCTCCTGTATCATTTCTATATTATCAAAAGCCAACAGAATTTTACTAAGAAAATCATACCATTCATCCAGGGCTTCAGTAATGTGTCTTCCTGATGAGCACTTAGATTCAAAGGTGGCACTGGCACTGATAAGCACAGAGGTTTGGGGCCCAGCGCTGCCAACTGACATTCACCAACCACATTATCTGTATTTTTAGAATCGCTGCTGTGTGAGCAGAAAACCCAAAAGCAGAATTTAAATTTATTCTAAAGACATAAAGTAATGAGAATCAAATAAGTAGAAACACATCCTAATGATAGTATTGATGTAGTCTACATACTATGCTGTGTACTACCATCATATACTATGATTCTTCAGTATTTTCAATAGGTTGTTCCTGCCTTCTTAACTAGAAAACTGATACTTGTTAAATGGCTAGGGATGGGTAAAAGTGGGGTGGTGGGGTCAAAACTAGAGCAAAGTATTTCTGATCATGTCAGACAAAAGGTTTGAGGAGGAACTGGACTAGCATCCAAATCCAGAAAAGATCATGCAATGATTCTATTAATAGTGCAATAAAATAAATGAATTGTAAGTTATTCTTCAGGACATGTATATATAATAAATTTATACATGTACTTGAGACCTTCCTTTGGGAAGAAGGTATAAGAAATGTATTGTTCTAGGCTACTGATTTAAACAGCTTTGACTGTGTTCTAATATGTGAGATCCTATATAGCCAATTAACAAAAAACTCTTAATCTGGAGGTCACTTAACCTAGAAAAATAAATAACTTAAGCAAGGGGGAGGGTGGAAAGTACCTCAGAGCTATCAGATATAAATGAATTTACTTTTTCGGAGAAAGACTTATACCCTCATTCAGATACTACAGTATTTTACCTTAAACACAATTCTAATAAAGCTTTTTCAGCTGGGGTTCCCTTGGCCAGCAGAGAGTAAAAATAGTAAGAAAAGGGGCCAATGCTTATAACAGTTGAAACCTAGTAGCACTAATGGGAGTTCAATAATTTCACACAAAAATATTTGTTTCTCTCCCCAACTTGGGATATCATTGATATGCGCAATTATCATACCCCCTCCAAATAAAACAAAATAAAAGCAGTAACATAAAACAAACAAATATGAATTATGGAATTTTACAGATGGAAAAGCTTATCTAGAAAAATTCTTTTATTTTGATTGGGTAATGAAACCCAGGGTAATGTGGTGACTTACCCAATGTCACACTCCTGGTCATTATGGTAGAGCCAAGGTGATGACAAAACTCTGCAGGTTGCAACTATTTAGCTTGTAAGCAAAATGTTTTTAATAGGAAAAAAAAAAGTTAACCTTGTCACATTTTCTTTTTAAGATCTTCAAGTGGGCATGAACCATACGGGCTTCTATGCCAATCTAATTCTTACCTAGGCTTTTCTTTAACGTAATGGTTCTCAAACTTGAACATGTAGCAGGATTAGTTGGTGACTTTGTTGAAACACAGATTGATGGGCCCCATTTCCAGAGTTTCTGATTCAGTAGGTCAGGGGTGGGAACAAATAATTTACATTTATGACAAGTTCCCACATGATGCAGCTGCTCCAAGGACCACACTTTGAAAAACACTGTCTTAACATAAAAGAACTTGAACATATTTGTCACCTGACCCGACTGTGCCTTGCCTCAACAGCAAGATAGGTGTGGGGGGTGGATCAAATGACCTCCAAGGTGTCCTCTAAATCTAAATTTGGTATCTGTATATGTTCCAGTGAGTGTACTGTAGCTCTCAGTACTAATCGCTGCAGACATAGAAGATACCTGCAAATTGCAATGTTCATCTGATTTCAGCTAGTCTTACCTTCATAGAAGTCACATACACATCTTTTTTTCTTTTATTTTATCACTATTCCTCATTCCTCCCTCAAAAAATATTTTAATGGCTCCAAACACTTAGTGATAACTTTAAGGTAACTTACAATATCCCTGACATCTGTATACACCTGACACATTACTTAAATAATACCCATATATTGTTTACGGCATAGTAGCCCAAGTATATACAGGAGAGAAGGAAAAATATGCTCAAGATACAAATTACATGAATGACTATTTTAACATTATGTAATTAAAAGTTATGTTACAGACCTTTTGCAAACTTCATAAATATCTTCTTTTTCTTCTTGAATAGTCACCTTGTCCAAAAATCTACACTGTGAAGAGATTATGGTTAAATAGTATAAGTGACTATCTCTGCATTCCATATTAGGCTATGAGGCTTATCAGATCAGAATGTACTAGATGTTAATTAAACGACTAGCTTATGGTCAAGCAGGAAAATAATTCTACTCTACATTATTTAAAATATGAACACTGATTTTAAAATCTCTGCTGTTAAGAAAAACTAATATAAATCAATACATTTTTCCCAATTTTTGATGTCACCTTTAATTATGCAAGCCACCATTTCAAATTATTTTGGACAATTAAAGTTATATTTCTTTTTATTCAGAAAAAAACAGCTTTGAGTGATTTTTATTTTTAGGTGGTATTTACCAACATAAATGTGTTTTTCATTAGAAATATTTATATGTATTTAAAACATTGCTACACTTAAAGCACTTTACAATTAGTAATTAGTGTTTTGGGAATTGTGATTCTCTAATTATAAGAAAATTATACATACTAGACCTTTGAAAAAACAAGCACCAAGAAAATAAACACCCCAAATCACCCATCATTTGGGCAGCCAGAGATAACCACTTAATATCTTACTTTATATCTTTCTAGTCTTTTTGAAATACACAATCATATTTTACAATAATGGTACATACTATATATACTATTGTAACTATAAAAATCAACTGAGTAACATGAAACACTAGCAAATAGAAAGATATACCATGTTCCTAGATGAGAATGTTAAAGGTAAAAAATGTTAATTGCCTGCAAATTAATTTATACATTTAAAAAATTACAATGTGTGTTTAAAGCTCTTAGAAGAATATAAGAATAGCCAGAAATATTTTAGATTTATAATACATGTTAGTATCTTTTAAAGCAAGCCTTCCTGACTGTTTTTATTTTTCAAGTAATTGACAGTATGGAATTGGTACAGGACCTGAGCAATTAATGAAATAAAAGACAAGTAAAAGAATCATTCTATACATAAAAATTGAAACTATTAAAGATGACATTTGAAATTTGTGAGGAAATGATTCAATAAATAGTAACAGGGCTTCCCTGGTAGCACAGTGGTTGAGAGTCCACCTGCCGATGCAGGGGACACAGGTTCGTGCCCCGGTCCAGGAAGATCCCACATGCCGCAGAGCGGCTGGGCCCGTGAGCCATGGCTGCTGAGCCTGCACGTCCGGAGCCTGTACTCCGCAATGGGAGAGGCCACAGCAGTAAGAGGCCCACATACCACAAAAAAATAAAAAAATAAATAGTAACAGAACAACAGGCTAGCTGACTGGATGGAAAAAAGCTTGGTACCAATTCACCATATGCCAAAATACTTTAAGTTCATTAAAGATTTAAATATAAAAAATACTGAAAGTATCAAAAATAAAATAAAGGTGAGTAGTTATATAATTTGGAGGCTGGAGAAAGCCTAAGCTGACACCAAAGGCAGAAACCATGAATTACGGTATCGGTAGGTTTGAATACAAACATTTAAAATATGTTCGTATGCTAAGATGACAGAAGTCACCTGTCAAAATAAGAACAGAAAGGTTACATCGTTTCTACTTTTTTTCTTCCAAGATAAAATTTAAATTTATATTGATAAAAAATTTAAACATAATAACACCAAAAAAGCACTAGAAAAAGATACAGGTGAACATTTTTGATCCAGAAACGGGGAAGGGTTTCTCTAAATACAACTCATAACTCAAATATCATAAAATAAAACATACATTTGAGGGGCTTCCCTGGTGGCACAGTGGTTGAGAATCTGCCTGACAATGCAGGGGACACGGGTTCGAGCCCTGGTCTGGGAAGATCCCACATGCTGCGGAGCAACTAGGCCTGTGAGCCACAACTACTGAGCCTGTACGTCTGGAGCCTGTGCTCCGCAACAGGAGAGGCCGTGACAGTGAGAGGCCCGCGCAACACGATGAAGAGTGGCCCCCACTTGCTGCAACTAGAGAAAGCCCTCACACAGAAACGAAGACCCAACACAGCCATAAAAATAAAAAATAAAATAAATAAATTGAAACAACAACAAAACAAAAACAAAAAAAACACATACATTTGACTAAATAAAAATAAAAAGCTCCTTCAAGGTAAAACCAAACTATTAAAGATGGCATTTGAAACCAAGTCAAACACAAATGAAAACCAAGTCAAACACAAATGAAAAAACAGGAAAAAGTTATGGCAACATATGACAAAGAACAAATATGCTTAATATATGAAAAGTTCCTGCAAATAAAAAAAGACCAAAATCCCAAAAGAAAAATGGGCAAAGGATGTAAAAGAGAAGTTCACAGAAGAAAATGTAAATGGCTTTTACACATACTAAAAGATGCTTAACTAGACTCATAAGAGAAAAGCAAATGAAAAGTCATTTGTAAAAATGTACAGATGGACAAAAATAAAAAAAATTTAATACTGAGTTGGTGAGTGTGTGGGGGAGAAAACTGTCATTCCCATACAATGTTGATGGAAGCATAAATCAAAGCAATCTCTATGTAGGGCAATCTGAAAATTCTACTTCTAAGAATTAATCCAAAAATGCTTGCACATATGCAAAATGCCTTATGCTCAAGGATGCATAATGCAACAATGTTAAAATAGCAAAAAATGGGAACAAACCAAGTGTCCATCAACAGTGTAACTTGTTGAATAGAGTATACCCATATAGTGGATAATTATATAATTGTAAAAACAAAGTGTCATTACATATATGGAAAGGAAACAATCTCCATTATACATTAAGTTAAAAAAAGACAAAGAACGATAAGCTGTCGTTTGTATAAAATTAAAAAGAACACACAATAGGTCCAGTTTGAGAAATGGCAAATAAGTATCTCTTATTGGGCTAATCCTTCTTCAGGTAACAACTATAACTCTCAGATGAACTATAAAAAAAAACTCTGCCTGAAAACACTGGAGAGATATGAAAAGTAGGCAGAATCTGGAGGAAAAGAGGGAATGACACTGGGTGACAGTCATGTTTTTATGGATTTATTCTTAAAGAAAGGCCTTAATTGGTTGGAACCACTGGGGAAGGCTAAAAATTTGCCATACTGACACAAAGAACCAGAAGACAGAGTACAGGGCAAAGTCAGAAACTGGGAAGTGAGGCTGGGAATCCTGGAAATGGGAGAGCCTAAGAGAGAAAGCCCCCAAATCTGCTTTAAACTTGGTCCAAATCTCTAGCTGACCCTTGAACTACACCTTTGTAAGGTAGACTCCAAACAACCCAGATGACACTAAACGAACTGAAAAAACATTTCAACTGCCTACTACCGCAGGGGAGTAACCTGGAGGCCAAGTCCACCCAAGTTAAAAGCTAAGCATGCAATTACCAGACAGCCCAGCAACTGCAAACCTGGGCATTTATTTCAAAATACCAAAGTTACAGAGATGGAAAACATATTAATGGTTACTAAGGTTACAGAAGTTAGGGGTAGGGAGGGATGTGTGACAAAGGGGTAGCATAAGGAATATCTTTGTAGTGATGGCATAATTATCTTGATTGCAGTGGTGGCTACAAAAATCTGCACACTTGATAATATACACAGAACTACATACACTCATTATACTAATACCAAATTTCTGCTTCTGATATTGTGCCTTAAGATGTAATCATGGAGGAAAACTACTTTTGCAACTTTCTGTGAATTTACAATTGTTTCAAAATAAAAATTAAAAAGTACACTAGCATTTCAACTATCTGGGGGTCAAAACTAGAATCATTAAGCAACTACTACCATGGTAAATCTAAAAATTGTTATATATGGATTCTGGGTATAACTGATATACAAGAGAAAGAAAAAACAAGGTCTGTAGAAAAGACAGAAATATATATATGTAAAAGATCAGTAAGGAAGCATTTCTAAAAATTCACAGAAAACCATACATAAAAGCAGAAAAGTGGCAAGCTAGACATATGTCCTATAAATCAACCTATTTACCCTCTAAAGTTCCTAAAATATAAGGTGAGAGATGGATAAAGTTTGTTAATTCCCAAATTGTGGGGCCAGATATTTTAATGACAAATATTATTGACAGGGTCATGTATCAATATTTTCTAAAGAGTTGCTACTTTGAAGCTTACCACGGTATCAGAAAGATAAAAGTATCATTCCCCTTCCCTTAAACAAATCCAAAAAGTTTACACTAGGAAGTAGATAAATGATTTTGGGGATTATTTTTAAAAGAGCTAATATTGAAAATAGTCTACATCTTTAAATATTTAGTTAAGAACTCAGTGAATTCTGGCAAACATCTCTTAAAATCTATCCTTGCAGAACTGAAAGCAAAAAGTCTTCTCTTCTGCTTTAAGTAGAATAGAGTACAAACTGTTTATTTTTTAATGCTTTAGAGCAAAGGTTGGCAAGCTATGGCAAGCTATAGCCTGCAGGCTGCCTGTTTTTGTAAATAAAGTTTTATTTGAACACAGCAATTGACATTTGTTTACATATTGTCTATGGCTTCTTTCTCCTTACAGTAACAGAGCTGAGTAGCTAGGACAGCAACCATATGGCCCACAAAGCCAGACAATATTTACTATCTAGTCTTAAAGAAAAGGTTTGCTGACCCCTGCTATAGAGTCAAGGGATTCTACTGTGTGACCCTGGACAAGATACTAAGTCTCAGTTTTTTCATCTGCAAAGGGAAATAGCAGTACACACTTCATGTGCAGTAAAGGATTAACTCAGTAAATCTGGGTTGTCCATATGCCGTATGTTAAAGGTCTGGCCTGTGACCTGCTCCTAGAAGGTAACTTATAAGCCCTTGGAATATGCTGCTTGATTGTGTGTCTTTGTTTACCTGGGTGTCTGGGATCACAACAGATAATGTAAGCTAACAGTGTAATTTATGGAAGAGGCCTTGGGCCACTCCAGAAAGTCTTTGTGATTTATGACGGGGTCCTTGAGCCATGTGGTATCAGCTTGACCTCTGGAGGGACTGGATTGAGACTGAGTGACTAAGGTCAGCTATGCAGGTGGTCAACCATGCCTATGTGACTGACCCCAATAAAAACCCTGACCAAGCTTCAGGCAAGTCCCTGGCTGGCAATATTCTGTTTTTGTCATACATCACTCCTGGGAGGAGCAAGCAGTGTCCACGTGACTCTATTGGGAGAGAAAAACTGGAAGCTTGTACTCCGTTTCTCCTGTGCTCTGCCCTATGTGACTCTTTCTTTTGCTGACTTTAATCTGTATTCTTCCACTGAAATAAACTGTAACCTTGAGTTACAATAACAGCTTTGCTGACCTCTGTGAGTTCTTCTAGCAAATCACTGAACCTGAGGGTGGCTTTGGGAACTCCTGAATAGCACCTCCTTATATCATAGGGATAAGATATAACCAGTGCTAAGTCTCTAGCACTGGCTGGCTGGCATTTAATAAAGGTTCAATACATAGTGGCTGTTATCATCAAACCATTAAGCAAGTACTTTGTGATATTTTTATTCATGCTACAGGACACTTCTAACACTTAAAGACTTTTTTTTTTTGATGTGGACCATTTTTTAAAGTCTTTATTGAATCTGTTACAATATTGCTTCTGTTTTATGTTTTGATTTTTTGGCTCCGAGGCATGTGGTATCTTAGCTCCCCAACCAGGGATCGAACCTGCACCCCCTGCACTGGAAGGCGAAGTCCTAACCACTGGACTTCCAGGGAAGTCTCAAAAGACTATTTTCAAATGAGGTTCACATTCAATATTCATTCAACAACCATTTGGGACTTCCCTGGCTGTCCAGTGGTTAAGATTCTGCACTTCCATTGCAGGGCACACAGGTTTGATCCCTGGTCAGGGAACTAATATCCTGCATGCCGTGCGGAGCGGCCAAAAAAACCCAATCATTTGTGTTATTGCTCTGTATCAGCCACTGCTCTAGGTGCTAAAGATTCATTTGTGAGCAAAATGGACAAAAATCTTTGCCTTCATGGAGTTTCATTCTAGCAGGAAGAGATGGAGGTAAACATAAATAAGTAAATGTAAAGTATATTATATCATGATAAATACAAGAAAGGGGGATATGAAATGTTGACAGAACGGAGAATACTGGAATTTTAGGTTGGATGGCTAGCGGAGGTCTAACAACATGAAATTTGAGTAAAGATGTGAAGGAAATAAGAAAGTAAACTGTATCTTTTTTTTTTTTTTTTTTTTTAGGAGATAAAATGGCAAGGGCAAAGGCCGTGAAGTGGGAGAAAGCCTGGTTTGTTCCAAGAACAGCAAGGAGGCTAATGTGGTCAGAGTAAAATGGATAAGGAGAGTAGTCAAAGAGATCAGAGAGGTAACAACGTAGGGGAGGGGTAGGGGGAACAGATAAAGGGCCATGTAGGCCACAGTAAGGAATCTCAATATTAAAAGCCACTGGAGAGTTTGAAGCAGAAGAATAACATGATCTAATTTATGCTATGTTGAGAATAAACTACAAGAGAACAATATCAGAAGCTGGAGAAATGTAGGAGACCACTGCAGTAATTCAGGCAGGAGATGATATTAGGTGGGGCCTGGGCCTGGGCCTGTGTGGTATGTGTGGGAGTGATGAAAAGTGAATAATTTCCAGACATCATCTGAAGCTAAGGCCAGCAGGATTTCCTTACAGTCTGGATATGGAGTGAGAGAAAAAGAAAGTAAGAAAATCCAAGGCTTTTGAGCCTAAATAACTTATAAAGGATAGAGTTGCCTTTAATAGAAAAGGTGAAAATTACAGGAACGGCTGGTTTGTGGTAGGGTAGGGGACATATAACAGGAGGTCAGTTTTGAACATGTTAAGTTTGAGAAGTATAATTGGACATCCAAGTGGAAAAATCAAATAGGCAACTAGACAGAAAGGTCTGCAGCTCAGAGACGAAGTTCAAGCTGGAGATATCAATTTGAGAGTCTTAGCACACAGATGGCATTCAATGCAATGAGGTTGGATGAGACCATCTAAGGAGCAAATCTAGATAGGAAAAAAGAACAGACTCCTGGTCTAGGCACTGGGTCGCTCCAACATGTAGAGGTCAGGGAGATCAGGAGAGACCAGCAAAACCAACTGGGAAGTTGCAGACAGACAGGACACTAGGCATGCATGTTTAACCTGAAAGCCATGTGAAAAAAATGTTTCAAGGAAAGCGTGATCAACTGTTAAATACTGGTGATAGGTTAAGTAAGATTAAGACTGAACTATGTCGATTAGACTCAGCAACGAGCAGATCACTGGAGAGTTTAAGACAGGTAGTTTTGGTGGAGGTGAAGGTGAGTATCTTTGGAACTGGAGGAGAGAAACTGGGGATAGAGGGTCTAGACAAGTCTTTGGAGAAACAGGATGACAGGTGAAAAGGAAAATGGGACCATGAAAATGTATTTTTGGTTTTGTTTGAAGATGGGAGAAAAGCATGCTTATGTTGAAGAGAATGATCCAGTAATGAAAGGAGAATTACTGGAGTAGTATTTTAAGAGAGGAAAGAGATGGATTCTAGCACACAGGTGAAGGGAATAGCCTTGGCCTGTTCATCCAGTGTAACAGAAGTGAAGCTGGAGTTTTGGGAACAGGTGCAGGTAGGTGGCCTAATGTATTGGTAGGAACTTCTTTTCCAATTACTTCAATTTTCTTGGTAAAGTAGGAAACAAGGTTGTTAGCTATGAGGACAAATGAGGAGGAATAAGGAGAAAGAAACATGAAATAGTTGTCTAGGAGTCAATTAAATTATTCAAAAGGTTAAGACAATCATACACATTATCCGGCAGATAATTGATACCCCCAATTTTCTCCATATCATACACCAGTGGTATGTTCCAACATCAAGTTAGGTTTAGCTCCAATTCCTATGCATTCTACATCTGTGGTCGAATAACTGATGCTTGCATTCATAGCACTCAGACACTATGATATTCTAAAATTTCAAAGAAGATCAAATGATATTCAGTACTTTGTACTTAGTGAGGCAGGAAGATATGTAACAATTTAGAAAGATTTACATAGGTTTAAGAACTTTAGGATTCTAAAAAGCTAAATATATAATTAAACAGCATACCCCATTTTCCCAGACAAGTGAAACTCTATTAATACTGTGCTTATGGCAAGCATCAAGCAGTATGTCCCATGGCCAGAATGACGTGACTCTTTTACTCAACAAAAAGGCCATTCCCTTGTCACCTGACAGCACTGCTAAGATGGACTTCTGTATTTACCACTATCTGGACCAAGAAATAAGAATATGCAAAAGATTCCCTAGTACCTTTTCATCCAAGTCTGAACTTTTTGTGTGTTCACTGACGTCTCCCAGTTTTTCATTTGAAGAAGTCTCATTAGTAACTTCACCTAAGGAAATGTTTGCACCTTTGGAATCATGTTTTATCTCACTTGCTGAAAAGAAATAATATTCAACTGTAGAAACTTTAAATGACAAAATAACCAAGTCATTTAAAGATTGTTCTAAAAATGAGTTAGAATTCAGAGACTCTTTTAAAGTCCAATGTGACAAATATGAAGCAGCATTTTCAGCAAATTATACATTTATTCCTCCCTCTCTATCAAAATAACTCCATTACATGGTATAAAAAGAATTGGCAGTGAGACAAAATTGAGACATAAAGATAAATTTAAGAATCTTTCTTGATCATGTCCAGCTATTTTTCAATATATTTTTAAAATTGGAAAGTTTTTGAAATTAACTTTCAAATTATTTCCTGTAAAGATTCAGTTATTTAAACTTAGGATTAGCTATTATTAAAAAAATATTAAAAAGGACTCAGATTTAAAATGTGGTAAAGCTTAAATATATATTTCAATTTCAAAAATGAGACTACAAAAATTGCTAAGGTCAATTATCTTTTGTAGATAAAGCCTAACAAAGTTATTTATTAAATAATCAACTTTCTCAAAATCTGATCTGCCAACCAGGCAAAACTGAGGAAAACTGACAAACTGTAAAACGTGGTTGACAGACTCTAAAATGAAAAGCTTCCTATTTTAATGAATTCATTCTGACTATGCCTAAATAGAGATATAAAAGTACTTCAATATTACACATTCTGAAAATGTCAAATTTTACCTGCTGACAAGGAAGCACAGATCTCTGACTTCATCAATTCAGGATCCAGTACAGGGAGTTCTCTATTATAAAGCAAACAGAGCTTACACATTATAACATATTCTAGCAAAACTATCCACTCCTCTAAACATTACACAATACTAGCTTTAGCAGCCTGGCGAACATCAGCTCAAGTCCTCCAAGGCCAGAGTACTATTCTGGGATAGCACACCCAAGCAGATTCTGCATTTGGTTCTTTTTTTTTTTTTTTTTTGCGTTACGCGGGCCTCTCACTGTTGTGGCCTCTCCCATTGTGGACGCGCAGGCTCAGCGGCCATGGCTCATGGGCCCAGCCACTCCACGGCATGTGGGATCTTCCCAGACCGGGGCACGAACCCGTGTCCCCTGCATCGGCAGGCGGACTCTAAACCACTGCGCCACCAGGGAAGCCCCTGCATTTGGTTCTTTAATCACATTCGCCACAATTGTTAGGGAGTGCTGCCACTCAAACTCTGTTACTCAGAGAGAACTGATGACATATACCAGGCATTTAAAACATTTTTAAAGTATTACACCAATGCAAGATAATGTTTACCTCCTACTCTTAAGCATGTGTATGTATGTCTTACCGCCAATGTAAAAGGAAGAGTGTGAGAGCACTTTGAATCTCTTTTTGTAGTCTCTGAAGACAACCTAAGGTCTAAAGGTAACAGCTATGGAGATCAGAGTTAAACCAACCTGGGTTCAAATATTGTTCTGCCACTTACTATGTCAACAGTGGCAAAACTATTTAAATTCTTTGAGTCTAACCATATCTGTAAAATGAGAATACCACTTACCCACGAGGTTATTGTGAGGATTAAATAAGATAAAATGTCCTTAAAGCCAATGGCATAGGCTCAACAAATGAAAACTACAGCTATAGGAGCCACTCAAAAACAAGTGGCCAGGGCTTCCCTGGTGGCACAGTGGTTAGGAGTCCGCCTGCCGATGCAGGGGACACGGGTTCGTGCCCCGGTCCGGGAAGATCCCACGTGCCGCGGAGTGGCTAGGCCCGTGAGCCATGGCCACTGAGCCTGCGTGTCCAGAGCCTGTGCTCCGCAACGGGAGAGGCCACAACAGTGTGAGGCCCGCGTACCGGGGAAAAAACAAACAAACAAACAAACAAGTGGCCAAACACTATTCCATTTTTAAAAACTTGGACAGAAGTATATAAAAGTACACAGAATAAAATATAATAGGACTTCCCTGGTGGCGCAGTGGTTAAGAATCCGCCTGCCAGGACAAGAATAAAGATGCAGACATAGAGAATGGACTTGGACACGGGGAGGGGGAAGGGTAAGCTGGGACGAAGTGAGAGAGTGGCATGGACATATATACACTACCAAATGTAAAATAGATAGCTAGTGGGAAGCAGCTGCATAGCACAGGGATGTCAGCTCGGTGCTTTGTGACCACCTAGAGGGGTGGGGTAGGGAGGGTGGGAGGGGAGGCGCAAGGGGGAGGGGATATATGTATACATATAGCTAGCTCATTCACTTTGTTACACAGCAGAAACTAACACAATATTGTAAAGCAATTATAGTACAATAAAGATGTTAAAAAAAGTAAGTATTTATATAACTTTAAGCTTATAGACACATGTATGAAAACCAATGGCTTTTTAAATTATATGATATTATACTTTGTGAGAGGGATTTTCCTTCCAAGTTTCAATGTTACCTCAATTATTCAGAACCTTAATTTTGCTTTTTAAAAAAATTTTCTCTGAAAATAGTATCGTCTTTGATTTTCTGCTTTGAACTACCTTGTCATTTGAAAAAAATTGTGTATATAACAAAAAAAAAAGGAATCCACCTGCCAATGCAGGGGACACGGGTTTGAGCCGTGGTCCAGGAAGATCCCACATGCCGCGGAACAACTGAGCCCGTGCGCCACAACTACTGAGCCTGCGCTCTAGAGCCCGCGAGCCACAACTACAGAGCCCACGTGCCACAATTACTGAAGCCCACGTGCCTAGAGCCCATGCTCCGCAACAAGAGAAGCCACCGCAATGAGAAGCCCGCGCACTGCAATGAAGAGTAGCCCCCGCTCGCCACAACTAGAGAAAAGCCCTTGTGCAGCAATGAAGACCTAACACAGCCAAAAATAAATATAAAATAAATAAATTTAAAAAAAGAATGGGAAAATAAAAGTACAAACAAGACACAAATATATACAAATCTCCTCCCCCAATTCATACCTCTTGACTCATATCTATTAGAATATCTCCATTTCAGTATTTCAAAGGTCTCTCCAACTCAACATGTCTAAATCTGACCTCATGACCAGCATCCCTCCCCAATCCTGCCTGTTTTCATCAGAGAACTGTAATGCCCTTCTTTGAAACAAGAGAAACCAGGTATCTTCCTTAACTCCTACCTCTAACCTCACCCCCATTTGATTAATCAATCTTCACTTCCTAAACCTCTCTCAAATCCACTCCCACTTCTGGTTGAAGTCACCATGTCCTTTGGTCTAATTACGACAATAGCTCCTTGCCAATTTGTTCTCCACACCAGAGCTATCATGATTTTTAAAATGTAAATCTGATCAAATTCTCTACTGGAAGTCAAGTCCTTCAGTGAATCCCTATATACTCTTAGGATAAAGTTCAAACTCACCATGAATTCTAGTTCGTCTAGGATGATCTGTGTATGCCTCTTATCCTGGCATATTAATTATTAATACCTCCCCCCGCATTTCCCTCTCAAAATTTTTGCAATTCAGAAGATCAATTCTATGGTCATCCTATTTACAAAGCCCTGCACGACTGAGCTTTCTGCATATTCTGTAGGTTCATTTCTTGCCACCTGAACACTAAGCCATGGGATGTTATTTCTGTCTCTCAGTTGTAACATGCTCTTCCCTGCAGGCCTACCTATAGACTACTCCTTCCCTCTCAATTTTCTACTCACTTTTCTTCACCTATTGCCTAGTTCCTATTCATTATTTAGTGTTCAACTTAAATGTTACTAGGGTGAGTAAGCCTTCAACACCTTGCACTTTTCCTATCATATTTTATTGTATTTGCTTAATCATTTGCAGCCCTTGATAGACTAAAAGCTCTGTGAGAACAAGGTCCATGTGCATCTAGTTGCTAACCATATACTCAGCACCTAACATCCTCCTGGCCTGACACTAGGGAGATGCAAATGAAGATGCCTCTCTCCTGTCTACAAACTCCCAGCATAGGAGGAGGTGCACATACAAGGAGACATAATATACTGAGATCTGTGCCAAGAGAACTACTGGAACAAATCCCTAGAATAATATCTCAGATGTGATTTAGAGGACAAATGAATGAAAAGAAAGGAACTTTTGGATAAAGAAACACATGCAAAAGGATTCAAATAATGACATATTGTGGAAACAGTGAGCTGCCTGCTCTGCTTATCTTTTATCAGCCTCCCCCCACACTTTCCTCCCCACCAACCCCATAGCTGCCAAAGACAGAATGGATGCAGATCCACCAAAGAGCCATAATAAGCCATGCCAATCAATTTAGACTCTATCCTCAGGTGGCTGAGAGCCACCGGAGTACTGTAAGCAGTCACTGGCAGATCAATTTCTGCTTCAAAATATTACTGCGGAGGAGGATATACTAAGAGATTTCAGGAAGATTAACCAGGAGCTAATTGCAATAATTTAGAAGAAATATGAATAAGATAGTAGCAGTGAGAATTGAGAGAAAGGAAAAACCATGAGAGATATTCAAGATAATAGCATGAATAGGATTAACTGACTCAATAAATAGAGAATTGAGGGCTGTTTCTAATTATGCTGAAAGTTACATTCACAAATAGGTACAGCCCAGACACACAGAAGGTTATTCCTTAAAAAAAAAAAAAAACCCAAAACCCAAAAAAGTAA
The DNA here is from genome assembly GCF_951394435.1 of Stenella coeruleoalba. Taxonomy (NCBI): domain Eukaryota; kingdom Metazoa; phylum Chordata; class Mammalia; order Artiodactyla; family Delphinidae; genus Stenella; species Stenella coeruleoalba. The sequence goes on from NC_137156.1 coordinate 58,089,592, forward strand.
ATAAGTATAGCAAGTGTATTACAATAGTATTTTTTAATACTGCTGGTACAGTTCATAAGAGAAACTTTTTACTATGAATAAGTAACTTACAAGGAAGGTAAAATTGCACATGCCACTCTTGTTAGAAGTAATTTAGTTTTGTTTTGAATTTGCAAGACACAAAGAGATACGAAAAAGTTAAATTCAACTAGATTAGGAAAAATAAAATTGTAACCCCCATAAATATATTACAGCTTTGCATTAGTGGAGTAGAAAGGGGGAAAAATGAAGGGTAGAAGGAGGAAAGGAGAGAAACAGACTTGGGTGAGGCTACAGAATACAGGGAAGCAAAAGAGAAGATCTGAGCAAAAAGGAGAGGAGAATAAGAGAGGCTTCTGAAGAACTACATAGATGACATCAGGTTTATCCTCTAACAGAGCATTTTTCAAGGGGGTGATGTAATTTAATGGGTTCCAACCAGGATTTTTAAATAAAACAGAATAAAATACAAAATATGATACTAGACCACATGTAGTAAGGGAAATACTATTTTTATAAATCTATTGTCTTACATATTCATAGGTAGGTACCAGACTGTAATGTAAAATGTATCTTTAGTATGGGTAACTGACAAACAGGTTTGAAGACAACAGCTCTAGAATAATTATTAGCAGAAAAAGCTTGAAAACTAAGAGAACGTTATTGCCCAAGAAAAATTCAGAATGTTATTGCTCAAGAAAAATTCAGAAAAAATTCCCAAGAAAAATTCAGAATGCCCAAGAAAAATTCAGAATGTTATTGCTTCCTTTTGAGATGCTAACTAGCTGAGTGCAGTCAATGTTCACTTATTTACACACTCACGTATTGTTTGCGAAAAGGACTACCATAAACTCACTGGGGCAATTATTCTGCAGATAACAGTGGCCCAAAACAGAAATATTACAGTATCCAATTCAGTGGGCCAGAGGTTCCCAAGCCTGTTGCTAGGATGTGAGGTGCTCAGTCTCCTAATATTACAAACGATAACTCCATCAAGTACAGTACCATTTATTTCAGCAAAAACAAACAATGGTTTATGTGGTCCAAAAGAGAAAAAAGTAAAAATCAGAATGATCCTTCTTCATACTGCACCACCTGCTACTTTAAAGAGAAGGATGAGGGCTTCCCTGGTGGCGCAGTGGTTGCGAATCCGCCCGCTATTGCATGGGACACAGGTTCAAGCCCTGGTCCGGGAAGATCCCACATGCCACGGAGCAACTAAGCCCATGCATCACAACTACTGAAGCCCATGTGCCTAGAGCCCGTGCTCCACAACAAGAGAAGCCACAGAAATGAGAAGCCTGCATACAGCAACGAAGAGTAGCCCCTGCTCCCCACAACTAGAGAAAGCCCGCGTGCAGCAACGAAGACCCAACGCAGCCATAAATAAATAAATGAATTAATTAATTAAAAAAAATAAAGAGGAGGACGAGATGAGAGAGGAAAGGGGTCAAAAAGTAAATAATGTTCTGTGGCAGTCTATAGACTAATGGATTTGAAGCCATGTAAAGAACCAAAGTGCCACTCTTCCAGCATGCTGTTTTGGGGAGGGGAGATCAACTTTGGAGCAGGTTGCCCTGTGTCCAGATCTCAGCTCTGATACTTACTAGTTGTGTGTCCTTTGGAAAGTTAGTGACTTTGACTCAATTTTAAAGATATGGTCAATCTCAGAATCGTTCTACTTAATGAAATAGCATAAGTAATGTATCTAGCACAGGGTAGACACTAAATGTCTGTTCTTACAATTAAGTGTAAAATTGTGCATTATAGTTAGAGTGCCTCAGATATTCAGTGGACAGGGAGAATGGAGTAAGATGAGCTTCTTGAAAGATAGGCCAAGGAGTCTAAATAAATGAGGGAAAGAAAGAGAATGACCTTTACTTTTGCAGGAAAGCATTTTTTGTTTTTGTTTTTGGGGTTTTTTTGGTCATTTGGTATTGTAAACCTGGTGACAGAAGCCAGTCTCTTGGGGAACAAACTGATTCCCCAAGATCTGAGAAAGTAAGTGGGGTGGATTTCTTGAGAGAATATAATTTACCCAGCATAGATCCATGCTAGGCATGGTCTAAATGGGACTCAAATGCCTGAGCAAAAGTAATAGGCTTTTATTTTCTGTACAGTGGTGCTAGGTATTTTTCCCCCTAGAAGTTTATTATTTACCAGCTCTAGAATGTACAATGGCTTTTCATGGATTTAAGTCCAAGTTGCAAAGGTGGTATAAATGATCCAAACTGATCACCAGCATCAATTCTATACCAAGTTCAAATTTTGATGCGTAATTTTCCAACCTTCTTAGTCTGGTATCACCCTACTTATCAAGTCTTATTTTTACTATTCTTAAACATCTATCTGCTTTAGAAAAAAAGGATTCACTGTCTCCATTTACATATATTCCAATGCTTGAGAAACAGCCTACAACATAGTAGGAACTGAAACCTTAATTCTCTCCCCTCCCTCAATGTATGAGTGACTGGGTTTACAAAGGCAAATGAGACATGGACATTTCCCACCCTCAAGAAGTCCAACAGTTTATGTGAGCCATGGAATACAAGATATGGTACACAAAAGTTAAATATCTGTCTCACACACACACAAACAGAAAATGATGTTCCCATGGAAAAGTGTCTGAGATATCTACTCTAAACCAAGAACTTATTATAGAGGATAACACCAGAAACAAAAAGGAAAGAAAGAAAAATAGAGAATATACACAAGAGTATATATTCTTGTGCAACTGTATTTACATTGGTGGGTACCAAGATGAAAATTAGACTGTATTCAGTAACAAAAAATATGTTCTCCTCTCAAGACTTCACTGAACTCATTAAATGTTGCATCTACAAAGAAAATAAAACAAGACTAATAACTGTGTTTATAATAAAATGGGCAAATAAAACATATTTTATCAAAATTATTAAGGTCTACTAGATTAGTGTATGTTTTGTTGGCTAAACTTAAATTTTCTGATTCCTGTTGTATAATCAGGCCTGTACAATGCTCTTAGTTGGCTGACTCAATCTTTGAGTTCCTAACTATGTGAAGATTAAAAAAAAGTAATCATGTTATTTGGTTTTTTGCTATTAAGTTGTATGAATTCCTTATGTATTTTGGATATTAATCCTTCATCAGATACATGATTTGCAAATACTTTCTCCCATTCCATAGGCTGCCTTTTCATTTTGTCTAGACAAATAGTGTATGATCTCACTTGTATGTGGAATCTAAAAGAAAGAACTCATAGGAACAGAGATGAATGTGTCAGCTAACCTTATTATGGTAATCATTTTGCAACATATACATATATCAAATCATCAAATTGTACACCCTAAACTTACATAAATGATACATCAAATGTCTCAAATATGTCTCAATAAATTTGGAAATAAAGAGAAAAAAGAAAAGTAAAAAAAAAAAGGTCCAATAGTATTAGCAGGTGAGAGATGTAAATTATATCATCACGAGATCAGTGCCATAAGTGAGGTAGCAAAAGGTGCTGTGGGAAGAGAACGGCTCCTGCTTCTGTCTGAAGAAGTCATAATCTGCCCTGCACAACCATATTCATAGCTACCTTTACCTTCTGCCCACATTTTCTTTATAAATTTTCTACCTCTCCAAACTTTCTTCCTTCTTCCCCCTTGTTAATCTAAATCAATCCAACCGTTAAGGATCAGTACAAATTTTGGCTTTTCCAAGAGGCCCTTTCAACCCTCTTTTCTAAACTACTAGTGTTCTTGTACCTCAGTTTACATATTTTTGTTTCAAACACATTAGTCCCCATTTCCCCAGCTATATAGTAATTCCCGTGAATATTTGGCAGATTCTTAAAATCTCAATGATCCACTGTATAATATCACTTGACTGATATTCTAGCATATGTGATTGAACATAATCCTATATTCTAGTACAGATTAACTGTCCAGCACTGACTATTACAGACATTCTCAGATCTCTAACTATACTTACAGGCTAATTCAAAAGTTTTACCTATTTCACCCATTATATATGTCTAAGTTCATCAGTTCAAGTCTTAGGGAATTAGTTCTAATATGCTTCTAATGCTTGGGATTTTAATATGGACTTCCCCCACAGTGGAGACTGACAATGCATAAGTATTCTAACATAACTTAAATGCCTTACAAATAAGCTCATGTTTGTCTACCTGTTTTACCAATAAGAGGTAGTCCAGAGCTTCTGACAATTTCTGGGCATAGCCCTCCCATCTTCAATTTCTATTTCTGTAAAACAGAAACTCATTCTAACAGGTTTCAACCTCTCAGTGTCGTAGAGTGAGGAAACAGTAATGTACTAATTAGCAACTGATTGGCAAAAGGGAGAGAGCTGACATTAGAAATTATGTTTTAAGCTTCATCTAGTTCTAGAACCATTAACAATTTTCTGTATAACTATTAGCAGACCCTCTGGTGATCATGCGTCCATTTTTCCCTGTTAAGGTTTATCCTAGCACTGTGGATGACTGTAAAACTGGTATTTCCAGTGCAGAAAAATGAAAATATTAAAATAACTACTGAGAAATTTTAAAGTTTATTTAAAACCCAAAACTTCAGAAGCAGGGATGAAAGAAAAAGAAGAGCTAAAAACAAGTATAATTGGTACTCCTGCCATAAAAGGAAATGAAGTTACAATAATAGAAAAATTATCTGAAGTAAATTTGATTCTTGGTTTGTCTTTTTTTTTTGCGGTACGCGGCCCTCTCACTGTTGTGGCCTCTCCCGTTGCGGAGCACAGGCTCTGGACGTGCAAGCTCAGCGGCCGTGGCTCACGGGCCCAGCCTCTCGGCAGCATGTGGGATCTTCCCGGACCAGGGCACGAACCCGTATCCCCTGCATCAGCAGGCGGACTCTCAACCACTGCGCCACCAGGGAAGCCCAGGAACTAATTTCTTGTTGTAAAAAAGTATATTGATTCAGCAGTTCCTTTAGTTTCACTTCAGTCCCTCCTTCCCCAAGTTAAACGTAAGTAAAATTAAATGTTTACTAAAAAGTGGCATGATCCAACTTTTCTGAAATTATATCCACATATATGCCTAGACAGGCATACAAATTTTGAGTAATTAATTTGTTATTTTGGGTGGTGAGATTCCCTCCCTCTTACACTTTTAATATAATGAACATGTATCATTTTTATAAAATCAGCCATTATCCTAAGAAAGAAAAAAAAGTATAAAAAACAAACTTTACGCCCAGTTTACAACATTTCTCTCTTTCTACCTTCAACTGCAGTTCACTGTCAACATCTTGTTAGCTAACAGAGATGTTTGCCTTTGAAAGAGTTAAAAGCACCTTTAATTAACTACCTTTTATTGAGCTCTTACTATTCACTCAGTATTACACCAAAACCTTTCCCATCCCTTCATTGATTAATCCTCACGACCTTGAGAGGCAAGTACCTTCCCTTTTTACAGATAAGGTAAAATATCAATAATTTGCCTACAAGGTGACAGAGCTATTAGGGAAAGGAAAAGATTCAAAAACCTAGGTCAGACTATAAAGGTTAAGTTCTTGACCACTAATTTTAAACTAAGATAGTTCAAATCCAGATTCTGTTACTAGCAGTGTGAATTTGGACAACTGACAACTTGTCATCTTCATTTTTTCCACCTCAAAATGGGCAGATTACCATCTTCATTATGGACGGTTTTAAAAAATAACAGATAAAGCTCTTGGTCCTTCCTTTGGGATATAGAAAGTACTCTATTTGGTGATGTTACAAGTTACTGTCACATTAAGAACATCAAGAAGAATGTAATATCACAAAAGTAACTAAAATTTATGAATACCAGACAAATTTAAGTCATGTACTATTGAATCTTAGTGGAACGTGTTTATGTTTCGAGTCTGTTCACAGAACATTCCAATATTCAAGTACTGTAACATACAAATATAAATTAGAGCTTAAAGAATTATAAAACTTTAGTAAAATATAACATAATAGTAAATAAAATTTAGGCCAATCAGATAGGTCAATTTCCCGAACAAGAAGGTTATTACTTGGCTCCATTTAAAGTTGATTCAGGCAAACTCACTCTCTTTGGGGGCTAAGTCATCATTTAAAACCATCAACTTAGATGGATCTAGAGACTGTCATACAGAGTGAAGTCAGAAAGAGAAAACCAAATATCGTATATTAACGCATATATGTGGAACCCAGAAAAATGGTACAGATGAACCGGTTTTCGGGGCAGAAACAGAGAAACAGATGTAGAGAACAAATGTATGGACACCAAGGGCGGAAAGTGGTGGTGCTGGGGGGTTGGTGGTGTGATGAATTGGGTGATTGGGATTGACATGTATACACTAATATGTATAAAATGGATAACTAATAAGAACCTGCTGTATAAATAAATAAAATTCTAAAATTAAAAACAAAATAAATAAAAATTCTACTATTTATGGCAAAAAAAAAAAGAATCACCTTTACTTGCTTTTAACCAAGATGCCTATTCTATCCTTGCTGATATTAAAGAAACATTTACTCAAAAAATAATAATAATAAATTAAAAAAAAATAAAACCATCACCTTAAAAGTAAAACCATGAAAAAAAATTCGTGCTTTTCCCCTCTGAATATTAGTTTAACTTTTGATTCGACTTTCAAGTTCTAATTCAAATAAACTTTTCCAAGTTTTCTCTGGTCACTGAAAAATGGATTTTTTATCTAACAAGGAAGCCACAGAAAATGGGTTAAAATACATAGCACTGTTCTTAATACGTAACTTGGTTGAAATAAAAGTATATCTGTATATTTACAATTATTAAAAAATTATGAAAATAAATTTGACTTTTGAAAGAAGCAATCTCACTAATTTAAAAAGCCACTTTATAAACCACCATTTAAAATTCTGAACAGCTAATCTGCTCCATTATAATTTCAAATATATATAATTGTTTTATTTTGATTCTAAGTTTCAGCATTAATGACATTTCCAGGTCTTAGCAATTATATACTATATTACATTTAATAAATAACTGGGTTAAAAAAATAATGGAGCGTCAATAATGATCACTGAATAAATTAGTGACACCTAAGAGTAGAAAGTGCTTTTGAAACCTGCAACAATAACCTGTACCAAAAGGCATACTTGAATATGCATACCTCAAGTCACCACTTGGTTCTTTCTTTTCTGGAAGTTCCATGTGCTTGGAGTCTGTTGACTGGTGCTCTTCAGCAACATTGCGCTCCTGGCTTATCACGGGAACCTCGGAAGTAAATGAGAGCTCTCCTTCATTGGAGACTCCAAAGAGATCTGGGTCATCTTGAATTACATCAATTAAGAGGACATCATCTTCATATGCTTTAAGAATATCTGGAAACCCCACTTCAATTTCTGAAACGTTCTCAGTCATTTTTCTACCACTAACTTCAGAGAAAACTGCTTTGAATCTTTCTTGTTCACTAGAGCAGAAGGCAGGACTTTTCTTTATACACCCAGGATCATAAGAAATAGTATTATTTTCAACTGTGAGAGAAACAGCTTCCTTATTAGAAACAATATTGCCTGGTTTAGAGATGTGGTTAGATGGTTTATTATCATTACCTTGCTTTAAAAAGCTTGGAGAAATAATACAGGAACTCTTACTGCAGTATGAGTCAGAACCAGCTTGCACTGGAACTACACTATTTTGTATGCTCAAAGATTGAGGTCCTGAAGTTACTGTGGTGACATTTTCTTTAGTCCTATTCTGCCTTACCTCTGCTCCAGATAAACTGTCAAGAAGTTCTAGGGGACTATATACTTCTCTCTCTGATGACTTGCCATGTATTTTTCTTTTTTCTGTTTTGTTCTTAAGTAAGGGAATTTTAAAATTAGTCAGCCGTCCTGTGTTCAGTATCTTAATCAAGTCTGGAACAACCAGTGTTTGCTTAGCAATGCATGCTTTTCGATGAATAGTTTTGCCTGTAGAGCTATTTGCTTCCTGGCCATCCTGGGAAGCCACTGTCAAATTCAGTTTTGTTAAACTCCCTCTATCCTTTTTTTTACTTCCTGTTAAGTTTTGAGTCACATTAGCTAATGGAGTATCTTCAATAGTATTAGAAACTATCTCTGACGCACTTCTGCTTAGTTTCTCTGACTTCGTTTTTTTATTATCATTGATGATAGGTTCCTTTATAACCATTAAAGTAGGTTCCACTGTAGAGACTGAAGATAAACAATTTAAATTAGAATCCAATTTCTCTCTACTTGAAGATTCACTTCTTGTTTCTGTTAGAGAACTTTGTAGCATCAATTTGGAATCAGTTAAATGAGTTTGATTTGTTTGGTGTTTAAGAAAATCATCTTGCCTAAAACTTTCCTGAGACCCAGGAAGAAAGTTATTTGACTGCGGCAAGGAAGCCTTTTTCCAACACTGGGCAGATATTCTAGCACACGAATAACAAGGCCAAGTTCTTTTGCCAGTCATTGGTATTGTTCTTTGACAGCTAAATTTAGATTCTTCAGCTTCATTCTTCGAGTCTTCCCTCGAAGCTCTCTTTTCAATAGGATGGCAATCGCTAGGTGACTTCACTATTGAGTTTTCCATCCACTTAAAATACTCCTCTGGATCCATCCTTTTACATCCTAAAGGCTCTGAAGCATTCTTTTTTTCTTCTTTTGAAAGTGGCTCAAGAGTTTTCTGAAACATAGGATTTACATGGTGTTCATGACTTGTTTTTTTCCCTGTTTCTGGAAGACTTAATAAATGATCCATTGGTGACAGCGTGTTATTGTTTACTTTTCTCAAAACTTCTAAAGGACTTTTTTTAGCCTCTAAAGTCTCTGTTTCTTTACCTTCAGCACCTGTTTTGTTTTCTTGTAACACCAGCTCATATTTGTTATACACATTAGAGAATTTCATCTTAATAACCATTTCATCTCCTTTTTCAGACACCTTCATCCTTTTCCTGGGTTTTCTCCCAACACTGCTCTCCTCTAATGAATGTTTATTTTTTTCACTTTGAAGGCAGGAAAGCAAGCCCTTATTTTTACTTTGGTATGAGTCATTTTCTTCAAGTAATAACTGATTTACTCCCATTAAGTTTTCTTCAGTTTGTAAATGCTGAGGAATATTATTTGTGTCACTCTTATCTCCAAGACTCCTAGGGTTTTCTTTCTTTAACTCTGAGGAATTTTCTGGTACATGCATATATCCACCATCAAGTTTATATGCAAGGTTATTTTCATCATTACAACTCTTGGAATGGGGGAAACAACTGCAATCACGTAATCTTAAAATGCAATTATTTTCTACTCCAGGTGACAAGCTGTGACAAGAATATTTTGGAGTATTCTTGTACAGTTCATCTTGGAATTCAACCTTACTATTTTGTGTAGCCTTATATTCCGTTATTTTGAGAGGTGGCCGTTCTAAGCTTTTAAATTTTTTAATTCGAATTCTTCTTTTAATACCTTTTACCAAACTTTCCTTACCCAAAGACTGCAAGAAAGCCATACTTTGAAATTCACTGCATTCCACTGTTTGGAAAGATTCCGAACTGGTTAATGATTCCTTTCTTACCAGGTCAATCCCTGGCTGGGGATCATCACTTGAGGCTTCAGTAACTTTTCTTTTTTCCTTGGCTGAACAAAACAACAAAACATACCAGAAAAGATTTTACATTGAGGAGGAAAAAGCAATATCACTTAAAAAAAAAAAAAATTGTGAAGCCATCCATTTTTATTTCCCTGAAGAGCCATATGGAAACATACATTTGTTTTTAAATCAAAGACCTAATTTCTATTAAGGTCCTGTATAAATTCTAAGACAGCTGAATAACCTCTAGCATCGTGATTTCATACAAGCCAAAGTGAATCACTAGTAGGAATTCCTTTTACAGAACTTCTGAGCAAGGGATCCTAACAGGACAAACACCTTTTAAGCGAATTCCTGTTTTTTTCTCTCCGGGTCAACCGTGTGCATCAGTAAAGCCCATGTAGATGCAAGTGAAACGCCAGTGGTAAAACACGGGTGCAGGAGAAGGGGTGCAAAGGCTAGAAAGGGAGTGACCCCTGCGTGCTTCCTTACTGTGTCTTCCCGATTGCAAGGGGAGCTCCGCCTCCTTCGCTGCTTCGAAGCCCGGCCGGTCCGACGGGTCTGAAGAGCCCACCTGGCCCCCCGGCCCCTCCACTCGCCGCCTCGCTGAGGCCTTCCCAGCCCCGAACGCCTCACCCGACCTGTCACTTTCTACCTCTTCTCTCCCAGACGTCCGGGCCACCATCCCCCTCTTTTGCCTGCTCTCTTCGCGCCCCCCGGCCTCAGGGCCACAGCCTCCCGCCTCGCCTGGTCCCGGCCGCCTGCCTCTCTTCCTCGGGCCTCGCGCGTCGCCTTTACGCCCCAGGGCCGTCGCTGGGCCCGACGCCCGCGGCTGCCGCATCCGCCCCGGGCCACCCGTCTGCCCACCGAGGCCCGCCACGCCCGCTGGCAGGAGCCCACCGGCCACACAAAAGCTGCTTCGGCTGCCAGGCACCCGCGGCCCTCAACCCCGCCCCGCCGCGCCCAGCCGCCAAGACCCTGGGACCGGAAGCGGAAGTGGGGTCCGCGATGCCTGCCTGGGGCAGGCGCGGCAAGGCCCAACGGGCGGAAGGACCTCGAGGCTTTGCAGCTGGCCCCTCTGCCGTTCGTTGCGGGGCATGGGGGTGGAGCCTTCCAGTAGGCCGGACTCTCCCACGGCCACCTCTGGCGCCTGGTTGCTCGCAAAAACCGAGTGGCTTCTAACTCCTCCCCAAGTCTCTTGTGGGGGGGGTCCCTTTCCATATGCCTTCCTGACATCCTATACGCACCTCAAACTTAAGTTGTGCAAAACTGACCTTGTCTTTCATCACGGGCTTGCTCCTCTTGTGTTGGTGGATGCGTCACCGTCTACCCAGTTGTCTAAGTCAGAAACCTAGAAACCATCAGATACCCTTCTTTGCACTTCATCCCTCGCATCCACGTTCATTAGGTCCGCCTGATTCGACTTTCTGTGTTTGTCAGCCACTCACCTTGACTCTGGCTTGCAGACTCTGACCCACTGCATCAACCTCCTAGATTTTATTCATGCCTCCATCCTTGTGCTTTGTCAGTCAGCTTCCACCTGCCGCCAGGCCATGCCCTTCCAATGAAAGGATGTCTTGGCATTTCCCAGCTTGACCTTTCATGAACCTCCTTTGCTCAAAGACTGAAACTAACAGAAAGTCCAAACTCTTCATTGTGGTATCTGTGGCTCTTTCTGATATGGCCCCTGAATTGTTGATTTTGTCTCTTACTGCCACTGTAGGGGAGAAGGTGTGCTTCAGTGGAAATCTATGCACAGGAGTCACCCTCCTCCATTATCTGATTCTGATTCTATGGGAGATACTTTACAACTATATAAGTTGTAAATGAGTGGTAGCATTGCAAAATAATGGTCTATAGATATGCAAATTCTCTCCTACAGAAGTTCAGTGGACTTCCCACTCCTTGTAGAAGAAGCCAGTTTTGCCTCCGTTTGCACATTCATTTCAATATTCCTGGTCTATAAACGTGTCTGTTCTTTGGACTCACCCTTTGAGTGGTTATTATAAAATCTGCCTGATGGGAGAAACAAAATCTTTAACATGTTCGTTTTTACATCTATATGACAGTCATGATTTTGAAACTGAGCAGGACCCTGTGGGGCCCTCCTGCTTACAAAAGTCTTTCTGTTTCCCCATTTCTTGTTTATAGGCTTCCCCTGAGTTCCAAAAGGGCAGATTCAGACAGTTACTAATTAGGGAAGTGAGGGAATGTAGAAACAAAGGGAAAACAGTAGTGCAAGAAGCAATAGTGCATTGATAAAGCACAGTCTTAATTCCTCCTCAAGGGATATACAGAACAATCTGATATCTTTGAGTTCTACAGGAACTAAGTAGCCCATCCAGGTAGAGGATGGTAACTTCAGACTGAGCACAAGCACATAGACCCCAGACTAGTTTGAACCAGAAGACTGATGATTAAGATTCCTGAAACACCACCCTGTTACTTCACCACCAACCAATCAGAAGAGAGTCATGCATCCTGCAGTCCTCACCCCTAAATGTTGCTTTTAAAAACTCTTCCCTGAAGACCATCAGAGATTTTGGCTCTTTTTGCAGCATGAGCTGCCTGTACTCCTTGCTTGGTGCCCTGCAAATAAATGCTGTACTTTCCTTCACTACAACATGGTGTCAGTAAATTGGCTTTGCTGTGCTGTGGGTGAGCAGACTCAAGTTCAGTAACAATTTTAATTGGGGCGGGGGTGCTATCTTTTAACACCACACATACCCTTGCCTGCCTGCACTTAAACCACATTAGAATCCTACTGAAGTTCCCTAGATTCCATATGATCCATCATGCTGATAGGGATAGAGTAGGATAGTTACACAGGTAGCTTTAGAAATCCCGCTAGGGGATTATAGTTAGAGAAGGAACTTTGGGAGACCATTGTAAGTTAATGACCACTCAAGAAAGTAATCAGAACATTGTGAAACAAGACAGTCCTGCTTAACAATGAAACCATGCAATAAAAGCGTTGCAGGAAGGGGGACCCCTACCAGGGCCCAAGAGCAGGCTCTTGTCTAACACTTGGAAATGAGTTGTCCGAAGAGACACACGTGCTGACAAAGCAAGAGACTTTATTGGGAAGGGGTGCCCAGGTGGAGAGCAGGAAGGTAAGGGAACTCGGGAGAACTGCTCTGCCATGTGGCTCACAGTCTCAGGTTTTATGGTGATGGGATTAGTTTCTGGGTTGTCTCTGGCCAACCATTCTGACTCAGCGTCCTTTCTGGTGGTGGGCACATCACTTAGCCAAGATGGATTCCAGCGAGGATTCTGGGAGGTTGGTAGGACATGTGGACTGGAGTCTCCTCTCTCCTTTTGACCTTTCCCATATTCTTCTGGTTGATGGTGGTTTGTTAGTTCCGTGTTCCTTACCAGGATCTCCTGTCCTAAAATAACTCATGCAAATTGTTACAGTCTTTGCCTGGCCAGGGTGGGCAGTTTCAGTCAGTGTTTCCCCTAACAAATGCACCGAGATATGCCCCAGGCCATTAAGTGAAAAAATGAGACCTGCATCCTGCTGGTGGAGGTCAGCAAGATAATGATCCTTAGGACATGCACCTCTGCACGTACCAAGGACAGGAATAGAGGGAAAAGATGACATTCCAAAGTAGAAGACCCTCATTATACTGAAACCTGAGATGATTTAACATATTTTACTGTATGTTACCACTCTTATGCTGATTTTAATAGCCCCATGACATGAAGGAGGAGCTAATGATGTAAGCCTGCTGTCTACTCAAAGAATGAGGAAGAAGGTGGTCTTCTCCCCCTCCACACTTTTCCTTGGATTATAAAAATGTAGCCCACTTAGTTATCAGGGCAGAGCTCTTTTGCCTGCCCGCTTGTATCCTTCACAAGCATCCTATACTAATCCATCCTATACTAATAAATCCACTTCTTACCACTTGGTTCCTCACTGAATTCCTTCTGTGCTGAGACGTAAAGAACCGGAGCTTCATTAAGTCCTGAGATGAATTGTTCAATGCCTGTGTTTTGCTAAAAGCCTTACTTTCGGTTTCAAGGTTCATAGGATTAGCTGGCAAAATAACCACTCTACACTCAGTTAAACAAGAATTTAGAGAGAGTTTATTGAATTAACAAATTGCATTATACTAATTAAGAAAAGAATAGTATAACTAACTAAGAGAGAATAGTAAAGACAGAGGTTTATACGTCTCCGAATTGGGGAAGCACCTACATCCAGGTCCAAGCAATGCTGGGAAGCCCCTTGAACGGCAATCTGGAGTCCCAGTTGGGAAAGTCCTGGTGGTGCGTCCACCGCACGGGTAAGACTTCAGTTTGCCACTCGAAGGAGCACAGCTTTTAGCACCAGGCCGCAGGCTGATAACAAACAACCTACGTGCCAATTTGCAGCTCTGGGAAGTTTGGGAAATGTTCTTGATTCCGGGGGCTGGCCAGACCCTCAAGGGGTCCCATGACTGACTCGATCTTATCTAGTGGTTTATGATGTGTGCTGGTGCCACCCTGCTGGCCTGGGTGTAGCTCAGCAGTTAGGCATGAAGCCAGCTTTAGCATCATTGTCCCGTCAGTGAGAGGCCTGGTGCCGCCTCTGAAGCCTGAACAAGACTACTTTACTAGCTTCCCCAACAGTCTGACTCTCTACATGCTGGTCCTGGAAATTCTTCCTCTGCTTGTCTGCTTGGTGAAGTACATTTTCCCCTCCAAGATTCAGTGCAAGGATCACCCCTCAAGGAAGCTTCCCGCCTAACTTTCTCCTTATACTTGGAGGGGTCAGGTGTTTCTGCCTGCAAACTCGGCACTTTCAACTGTTTACTTGTATGTCCCCCTCAGGGCAGGTACCTTATTTTTTCTTTTTTTCTTTTTTTATGGCTGTGTTGGGTCTTCGTTGTTATGCCCAGGCTTCCTCTAGTTGCAGGGAGTGGGGGCTACTCTTCGTTGCGGTGTGCGGCCTTCTCATTGCGGTGGCTTCTTTTGTTGTGGAGCATGGGCTGTGGGCGCGCAGGCTTCAGTAGTTGTGGCTCGCGGACTCTAGAGCACAGGCTCAGTAGTTGCAGCACAGGGGCTTAGTTTTTCCGCGGCATGTGGGATCTTCCTGGACCAGGGATTGAACCCACCACCAGGAGTCCAGCTTCCTTGGTCCCCTGCATTGGCAGGCGGATTCTTAACCACTGAGCCGTCAGGGAAGTTCTGGTACCTTCTTTTAATCTGTGCATTTTGTGTGTTTAAAGAGGAAGTTGGTGATTTTGAACACAATGTGTGTTATGCATTCAAGGATGGTAGGTATGGTACAGAGAGTGTGAGTACTGTGGCAGTTTGGATGAGTGGAATATCCTTAGGAGCGTCTAGAAAATAGAACTTAGGTAAAGGAGGTGTAAAAGATCTAGAAACTTTGTTTCTTTCTGCTTGTGAATACAGAAAGAAAGGGAAGACAGCTTAAGAATAACAGAATTTAGAAAAAGTTATTTTATGGACTTCAGGCTACATGCTCATTCCAAGTTCGCTTTGTGCCTCAGTTTCCTCATCTGTAAAATGAAATAAGAGCACCTCCTGAAGGAAACCAGAATATGTCATCCCAAGCTATGCCTCTCTGACATAAACATTTTTTTGAGCTGAAGGCAATTAAGCAGCAGGAAATGCAGGAAAAACTCTCTACCCTCCCTCAATTCTGTGTGCAGGCAAGATATAAATTCTCTGTTACTGGAGATGACTCTAGACTCTTATCAGCTTGGAGATGGCATTAGAGGAATCTGCAAATAAGACTTACTCTATTAGTTTCCTCCCATATGTTTACCTTCTTGCAATTTGCCACCCTTAGACACCTAAAACTGCTTTCCTTTGTCATGTAATCGCTATACAAGTTTATTGTTCCCTGTTGAAGATGCTATAGAAGGTGGAGTTCTAAAGGAGTTCTCCTGAGAATTAAATGTGCTAATATTTGTAAAGCACTTAGAACAATGCCTAGCAGATTGTAAACAACAACTAGATTTGTTAACTAAAAACCTCTATATTGAAAGATAAATCCTATATAATTCTGGCATTTACTACCTTCAAAATAAACATTGTTACTAAGGTCTTGGTAACATAAAAATAAAAATTCAAGAGTCCAGCTTCCTTGGTCTTAATAAAAACAGAGGGTCTTAAGGTGGGCTATAGGCCCAGGAATTTAAAGACTTAAGCCTGTAACTGTTGAGCAATGCATAAAAGAGAAATGGGAAGAGCTTAGCAGCATAGGAAATTGCAAAATCAAGCTCCCTGAGTGTTCTGAATAAGAAAATTATAATCTTTATTACAGTTTTAAAATTCCTCATACCAAACTGCTTTCACTGAAAACTTGAGGCGATTAGGTGTGTTTACACAAGTTTTCTTCTGTGAAATGATTATCATAATCCTACTATTGTGCTTGGCAGTGTCTGGAAAGGGCAGGCACAGTTGTTTATCAGAAAAGACTCAATCTTCCTGGTGGCAGATCTCATACACTTACGAGTCCAGAATATGGAGCAGAATATTTACCCATGTCTATTGGACTGCATCTCAGTGCACTCAGAGTCAGCCCTTCGGGAGTCCTTTCTCTTCTGGTTCCCCTCCCCCCCCTTTTAATTTTCTACCCCTTTCCCCTTGTCCCTGGATCCTGGTGGACACTACTGCTTAGCCCTTGAAGTCAACTTCAGGATCACTGCTTCAACCATGTCCCTTGTTCATGGCAGGTCCTAGCTCTATGCTGGAAAGATGACAGCAGAGCAGCATTCTCTGCATTCTGCAACTATAATTTGTAGATGATTAATGCACACGACTGGCTACACAATTTGTGAGGCTTAGTATAAAATGAAAATGTACTTTTTGGAGGCCCTTTGTTAAAAATTAAGGATTTCAAGACAGAGACAGCAGAGTATTAACTAAGTGTGGCACCCTGTGCAACTGCACAGGTTGTGTGCCCATGAAGCTAGCTAGCCCTGCAGATCCATGGTCTACAAGCCTCTCTGTGGCTAATATTTATCAGTGTTGACATCATAACTTCTACTCTTTATTGTGCCAGTTCTTGGTCAGTTTGAACTCAGAGAAATTCCACTCTCTGCCTCTGCCCTGCTCTGAATCACAGGGTCTAGCCCCTCAGCCTGTGTTTTCCATGCTTCTGGATCATGGGTGAGATTTGGTCAATGAAGGACACTGGTAGGAGAATGGAGAAGGGAGACGTTTCCCCAGATCTTCCTCTGCTTCAGTCTGTCTATGAGACAGCAGTTGCATCTCCTCTGGGCCTCCATCTCTTGCTGGGCAGGCTCACTGGGGTGTAGCTTCAGCCAGGTGCCTTGAGGTCCCTTTACCCTCCATCCTCAGAGTAGCAGTGCCTTTCTGTTTTTACTGATCTCTGGGCACCTCATCAAACCCTGTTTGTTTTCTCAATTCTTCTACCCCTGCATTATATTCCTCTGTTTACGATACTTAAAGTAATTTTTTTTCTTGGTAAGAGAACCCCTCTGTAACTAAAAGTGAAGATGAAGGAACAAAGGGGATAAAAGGAAAGACTTCTGTTCTGCCACAATGGCAGGAAATGTTCTTTTGCCATCTTGAAATAAATGTCTAAATAATGCAAGGATAACCATTGTCTTCTCCCAAGACATGGTCACTTTTCTTTCTCCTAAGTATTTCCAATATTTTCACCAGGGGTAGCTTCTTATTCGACTTTAGATTGTGAATCTTCCATCCAGGAATATCACCGAATCTTATATTCAGCAGAGAATAACATATTGGAACGCTTTAAATGTAAGAAAAACAAATCTATAATCCTGTTTTACCTCTAGGGGGAAAAGAATCAAAGATTTCAGAACTGGCCAGTGGGTCCCAAATATTTTACTTCAGATATTAAAGCCCGGACTTGGAAACTGAATTGACTTTCTGTCCACTAGAGGGCCCCAGATCCAGAGCAGCCGAGGATGACGCAGGGATCTTGACTCTGGCTCCAGGAACTCCACGCTCTTTACGGGCCTTTGATTGTGTCATTGAGTCAGATGAAGTCAATTACTCAATGTAATAAGTCCAAAATGGAACACAATGGGAATGTGTCAGCAGAACAGGACCTCAGAAATCATCCAGTCTCACCTCTTCATTTTACTACTGTGAGGCAGGGGAAGCTAAGTAATTTAAAAGTGCTGTGAATCAGTCATTTCCTAAGTGTTTCCTCTGCTTGCTGCTGAGTTGCCATTCTTCGGGAGACAGTCACCTCTGGTCTGACAGAGAGAGCAAGGCAAGCACAAATTTATTCTCTTGCTTCTGCATGAGGGCTGCACACCTGTCTAAGGATGTTTGTGGTGCATGTGCCCGTGTTCTAGCATCTCTGTAAGGGAGCTTGTATTTATGCCTCTCAAATTTCCAGTTGAATTAGAGCCAGCATTGTAGTCTATTATATCATTTTTGGAGGAGGGAATTCCCATTTCACTTTCCAATATGGGAAAACCTCAGAGAGGAGGGGGCTCTGCCGGTAGCTATGTCAAAATCAAGCTCACCAATGGATAGAGTGGATGGTTGTCTAAATGGTTTGATTTGAAGTGTGACAGGCAAGTTTTCCTCCTTTTTAGCCTTTTTCCCACTCAAGGAAAAACATGTATATGTTTACATATACACTGATGACTTCATATCTCCAGCCCAATGTCCTGGTTCGAAGCCTCTTGTCCATGCCTTTGATCAGGTGGCTGGGATAAACACTTTCTTGCAGGGTTTGACTCATTTAGCAGAGAGCAGTCACCAAGAGTTTTCCCCTCCTGCCCCAGGGATTCCTCCAGTGCCCCACAGCAGACAGCTGTCTTCATTCAGGGCATGGGCAACTAGAAAGTGCAGTGACGTTAGCATGCCTGGAGAAACTCTCAGCCAGCAGGGGTGGGGAGCTAGTGGAAAAAATGCTCCTGCCTCCTGCCTCCTGCCTTTCAGGCAGATGATCCTGGGGGCATTTTGTGTATTTTCTCAGATATCTCTGAAGATTTGAGCCATCATCGCACATGGCAGCTACCTTGATAGCACACCTTTTTTTAAAAAAATTAATTTTTATTGAAGTATAGTTGATTTACAATGTTGTGTTAGTTTCTGCTGTACAGCAAGGTGAATCAGTTATATGTATATATATATATCCATAGATTTAGATTGAATTTAGATTCTTTTCCCATATAGGTCATTACAGAGTATTGAGTAGAGTTCCCTGTGCTATACAGTAGGTCCTTATTAGTTGTCTATTTTATATATAGCAGTGGATAGCACACCTTTTTATTGGCCTCTCTTCCATCCTGGTCTCACTCTCCCTATTCTTACCACTGGCCCCTGCATCTCCTAAATAAACGACTTACACATAGGTCCTCACCTTGGGCTCTGTCCCAGCTAAGATAATATCTAACTGACATTTTAAATTCATGTGCCCCAAATATAACCCTTGATTCCCCCACTTTTCCCATAGCTTCATCAGCTCAGTAAATGACAACTCTATAATTTTAGTTACTCGGGTCAAAAACCTTAGACTTATTCTGGGATCCTCTCTCTCACCGGCCCACTTCTCCACCCCCATCCAATCATCAGCAAACTCGGTCTGCTTTCCTTAAAAACATCCCAAATCTCACCATTTCTCATCATCTCCACCACTTCTGTCCCCTAGTCCGGCCACCATCTTTCTTGACAAACTACTGTAAAAAAAACCTAACTTATTCCCCTACTTCTAATTTTGCCTTGCTATTCTTCACACGGTAGTCAAGTTGATTCAGTAAAATGCAAGTTGTCTCTGCCTCCAAGTCCTCCACTGGGTACCCGTCCCATTTAAAATAAAATCCCAAGTCCTTCTGATGTTCCACAGGCTCTGCATAATCATGTCCCTGGCATCCCTTTGCCCTAATATTTGATCACCTTCTTCTTCCTTGTGATGCTCTAACCCACTGGTCTTCTCATTGTCACTTGAACATGCTAAGTGTGTTCTCTCCTTGGGGCTTTTGTATTTGCTTTCCCCCTGCCTGGAGTGTCTCTTCCCACCAGAATCGATCAGCTCCACGCCCTGACTTCCTCACATCTCTGCTGAAACGTTCCTGTGGAAAGAGACTCTCCCTGACCAAGTCAAATAAAAAACACATCTGGACTTAGCAAGGAAAGACTTCTGTTCAAAAAGGATTATTGCAAGGGGGGAAAGAGACTTACAATGGAGAGAACACTGTGACCATAAGATCTGCAAGTGCCTCCAGAGTTGGGCAAAAAGTTTGTTTTTAAGTTTTTTTTTTTTTTTTTTTTGCGGTACGTGGGCCTCTCACTGTTGTGGCCTCTCCCGTTGCGGAGCGCAGGCTCCGGACGCGCATGCTCAGCGGCCATGGCTCACGGGCCCAGCCGCTCCGCGGCACGTGGGATCTTCCTGGACCGGGGCACGAACCTGCGTCCCCTGCATCAGCAGGCGGACTCTCAACCACTGCGCCACCAGGGAAGCCCTAAGTTTATTTTTTAATTGAAGTATAGTTGATTTACTGTAACTTAAACATACATAATATTCATTGAGTATTTTCCATGTGTCAGGTACTGTTCTAAGTTGTTTATATTCGCTATATCATTTAACTTTATGAGATAGTTAATAGTATTGTTATCTCCATTTCACAGATGGGAAAATTATACTAAAAGCAGATGAGCGCTTGGATTCTTGGGAAACAGCAGAAACACAGTAAATATCAAAGGGATAGGAAATCACTGTATGTACAATGTATACACACAGTACCATGATTTATATACACAGTTCAAAGATGAATGATCTAGGGACTTCCCTGGTGGTCCAGTGGGTAAGACTCTGTGCTCCCAATGCAGGGAGCCTGGGTTCGATCCCTGGTCAGGGAACCAGATCCTGCATGCATGCTGCAACTAAGAAGTCCCCATGCTGCAACTAAGAAGCCCGCATGCCACAACTAAGCCCCAGGGCGGCCAAAATAAGTAAGTAAATATTAAAGAAAAAAATGAATGATCTAAATCACCAAAAAACTTAATATGGACAAGTGCTTTGCAATATACTTAAATATTTCAATCCAAATGATCTTTAATTCAGTATTTAAATGAATAAACTTCAATTTTCTAAAGAATGCTCTTGTCTCTACTGGCCACATGTAACACTTGGAGCAGTTGAAAGGTAGGTGGTACAACTGAGAAGATGAACTTCTAATTTATTTATTTTTATTTTATTTTATTTTACTTTTTACTGAAGTATAGTTGTTTTACAATGTTGTGTTAGTTTCAGGTGTCCAGCAAAGTGATTCAGTTATACATATATCTATATCTACATATCTCTCTATATATCTATTCTTTTTCAGATTCTTTTCCCTTATAGGTTATTACAAAATATTGAGTAGAGTTCCCTGTGCTATACAATAGGTCCTTGTTGATGATCTATTTTATATATATTAGTGTGTATTTGTTAATCCCAAACTCCTAATTTACCCCTCCCCACCTTTCCCCTTTGGTAACCATAAGTTTGTTTCCTATGTCTGTGGGTCTTCTTTTGAACTTTTAGTTTTATATCATCTTCATTAACATAATTTAAATTTTAAAATAAGAATAGAATAAATAAATAAAATAAGAATAAGGTAGTAGTGTAGTTCATACACTGGGAAAGTACATCGTTTCACATATTACACATAAACACATCGCTGATCTACTCGGTGTCAATGGATGGATTCCAAGAGATTATTTACAGAGAGGAGTAAATAAAACTAGAATCAACCAGGTTTGCGGTAGTGGGATGACAGGGTGGCGTGATCGGATAGATCGGAGAATGTCTGACCCTGAGGCCAGCCTGTTCTCAGGGGGGGTCGTATGCTGGCTCAGGGTGAGGGAGGTCCAAAGTTCAGGAACCTAAAGGGAGGAGAGAAGCTTAACTAAAGTTTGATAGACAAGCATTTTGTTACAATTGATCAGTGGGGACAAACAGTTCATTTAATTATGCGGCAAAGAAAGGGAATTTTGAGAGTCTGGCCTTGTCATGGATAAATAAGAAGCACCTGGGAGTCTTATCTCAGTTATGGCGGAAAAGGTGGTTCTTTGCCGTTAGCAGTTTTCTGGAACACAAAGGGTGGAGTGGGTGGGGTTTCCTTAACCTTCCCTGCTCTGCAGGATCGCAGGGCTTAGGTAAACTTCAACATTGGCACCACTCAAAGATGGGATATTCCTCCCAGGCGCTTCCCTGGTTTCATTCTCCTCCTGACACTTCCAACACGTGCCATATGGTGTGCTTGTTCATTGTCGGTCTGTTCCAGCCCGCAGTTGGAGCAGGGTCTTCCTCCACGCCCTGCTGTATCCCTCCTGCTGAAAATAGTGCCTGGCCCAGAGTACACGTTCGTTGGATGCATGGGGCCTGAAATCTCCTTTTTGAGCAGTTGTGGAATGGTGGGACTGTCAGAGTCGAGGCTCAGGAAGGCTGATCTGGAAGAGCTGAGCATGCAGGAAGGAGGTAACCAAGCAGAGGGCCCTCTCCACAGCCATTACGTTAGAGCGAAACACTAGAAAAGCAAGTGGCGGGTTCAAGAGACCCCGAGGAAGAACAATTCCTCTTCGAGAGACAAGAGAGTGTCTTATTGATCTCTCCTCTCCCGGCACCCAGCGTGATGCCTGGCCACCGGTCGAGCCTTAGAAGTAACAGTCAGTTAACGTTTATGGTGGCTCAAACAGATATTCAAGGGAGAGAGCTGCCGCTCTGCTGAATCCTTTCCCTTTGTGAGGAGATATTTTCTGACATAAGCCCAGCAAGGGTGGCTTCCAGGAAACCACTTGGGGAGTTTGATCTGGACTCCATCCAGTTGGGAGACCCAGAACTGAGGCCTGACCCATGCCTCAGAAAACTAAAGTGAACCACAAATGGAGCCTGACACCCTGCTACCCAGAAAATCCAGAGTGGGAAAGAGCTGACTCTGCCTTGGAGCCAGTAGGCTGGCCAGGTGGGGACAGGTCTGCACTCCTAGAACTAGTCTGGGTGGGAGACTGGACAGCATCCACCATGCACCAGATGGGACCATACAGGGGAGAGCTGACATGAGGGAGTCTTGGTCATGTCTAGTAGGGTCAGCTCATAGGATGGGGTGTCCTCAGGAGGAGGAGGCTGGGTGCCCGGTGGCTAAGGAAAGAGTTTCAAGGACTACCTGGAAAATAGATGCACCTGCTCAGGTTCAGGGACAAGAGGAGGCTCTGCAGAGCCCATGAGAGATGACTTTGACCACTGCTTCTCTCTGAGACAACTAGCAAGGGAGGAAAAGCAAAGGGGGACAGGAAAAGCAGTGAGCTGGAAAAGAGGGGCAAGGAGAAAGGGGATCCCTCTTCCCATTGGAGGCTTTCATCTGGGAGCAGGAATGAGCCGAGAGGGGAGACAATGCAGAGCCAACTGACAACCACGGTTGTCGAGACCAAGACCATCGCGAGGGACTAGACACTTTAATTTCTGTGATCAAGATTATCTATGGCTAAGAGCAACAGAGGACTATCTGTGAGTGACCAGAACATTCTCATCCTGCCCAAGTCTTCACCCAGGCTCTTAGAATATTACTCCTCACTGTAGGAAGTCTGAAGGGACAAAGGAAAACAAAAGAATAGTTGTGGTCCCACACCTATGTAGCGCTTGCTCAATACAGGTTATACGTTTGTTAAAGTATCACGATCTGAGTGTGCTCTATGTGGGACATGGTGTTTAATATCCCCCTACCAACCCTACAAGGAAGGGCTTGTTGCCACTGAAGGATGCTTGATCAGGACACTGAGGTTCAGAGGGGTGTCCTCTCAGTGGGTTGGAGCAGGGCGGAGATTCACGCCTGCATTGCCCATCAAGTTCATCACTGAATCACAAGCTCCCTTGAATGTATTTCTCTAGTGCTTAAGCCATCAACGCATTTTATCTTTTTTTTTTTTTTTTTTTTTTTTTTTTTTTTTTTCGGTACGCGGGTCTCTCACTGTCGTGGCCTCTCCCGTTGCGGAGCACAGGCTCCGGACGCGCAGGCTCAGCGGCCATGGCTCACGGACCCAGCCGCTCCGCGGCATGTGGGATCTTCCCGGACCGGGGCACGAACCCGCATCCCCTGCATCGGCAGGCGGACTCTCAACCACTGCGCCACCAGGGGAGCCCAACGCATTTTATCTTTATGGTCATGCCATGAAGTGGGCCAGTGCATGGTGACAGGCCCAATTTTGCAAAGGAAAATGATTTGGAGAGAATCAGTATTGCTCATGGCCACTGGCTCTGTGACCAGGTTTTGCATTCTTGCTCTCTGCTGGGCCTTCTGCATTTCTCTAGGGTGCCTTTCAGATATTAACTTTTGCTACACCTTGAAAGTTATGCTTGGAGACAATTTTCTATTCACTTTAACTTTTTAAAAAATTGTGAAATGCAACACACATACAGAAACGTATTTAGAAATGCAGCACACGTACAGAAAAGTATTTGGAACACATGTTCGGCTTAAGTGAAGGTCTAGGTAACCACCATCAGTCCAAGAAGCAACGTTTCAGCACCCTAGATAGCCCATGTGCCTTGAACACAGCCCTGCCTCTTCAAGCAAAGATAGTCACCATCCTGTGTTTTACAGCATCTTCTTGATTTGCTTTTACAGTTTCGTTCCTTATGTGTATGTCTCTAAACACTATAGCGTCGCCGCTTTTCAACTTTATATTAACCGAGTTGTAATGATGTATTCTTTTGTGTCTACTTTTTACTCAACGTTGTTTTAAAAGTTCATCTATACTGTTCCATGTAACTCCAGGCTTTTCTCATTGCTGTATAATAAACTTCATTGTATGACCATACCAAAGTTATTGAATCCATTTATTATTGGATAGTAGGTTATTTCCAGTTTTGAACAGTTACAGACAAGACTATGTTTCTGTATGTGCACATATGAACACGTTTTCTAGGGTGTTGTGGAATTTCTGGGTCATGGGCTGTGGCCATGGCAATATATATGCGGTAGCTCATGCTGGCCCATGAAGCCAAACATTAAATTTTCAGGAATTTTGTAATTAACACAGCTCTTATTAAAAACTAAATTATATAAACTTGCAATTAATTATATTTCTAAAAAAGACTCATCACTTCCTAGTTTTTACACCATGGAAATCAGCAAACACTATAAATTAGGGCTTTGCTTCCAGAGAGCTGGCTGTTGAACATTTCACAGCTCTCACTGGATGTGTGTCCTTAAATTTATCAGATAATTCCAAATTATTTTCAAAGCTGTTGTACCAATTTACATTCCCACCAGCAATTTCAGAGTCCCTGTACATCTCTGCCAACGCTTTAAATATATTCTGGTGGGCATGTAGCAGTATCTAATTGTGGTTTTAATTTGTATTTCGCTTCAGCACTTGTCTTGCTTATCGGCTATTTGGATATTCTCTTTCTGTGAAGTGCTGCTTCAAGTCTTCTGCTCATTTTTCTCTTATGTTGACTGTCTTTTTCTTACTGTTTTCTAGGAGATTCTTTCTCTGACAAACGATGTGAACCCCGTTGATCACGTGTATCTCTTTTTCCCACTACTTTTTTGGTTGTAAAACAGGAACAGAAAATCCACATCAAATATAGCTTAATAAATTATAAAACAAATACCCTTGCAATCATTTCCCAGGTCTAGAAATAGACCTTTGTCATCTATTTTGACAGCACGTTTGTGCCTTGTGCAATCACAGCTCTTCGTCGCTTTTCTTTACAGTTTTAACCCCAAAATGTGTATCCTTATATGCAGTAATTTAGCTTGCTCCTGAAAAATAAATGTCTTTGAAATCTTTTAAACTACAGGTTTCCACCACCTCTCTTTTTCATTTTGCAATTTGAAGAAATTGAATCATTTGTCCTCTAACGCAGCGGTCTAACCTTTTTGGCACCAGGGACCGGTTTCGTGGAGGACAATTTTTCCACGGACCAGGGGTGGGGGATGGTTTTGGGATGATTCAAGCTCATTACATTTATTGTGCACTTTATTTCTATTATGATTACATTGTAAGATATAATGAAATAATTATACAACTTACCATAATGCTGACCGGAGGTGGAGCGCAGGCGGTAATGCAAGCGATGGGGAGTGCTTGTAAAGACAGATGAAGTTTTGCTCTCCCAGCGCTCACCTCCTGCGGTGTGGCCCGGTTCCTAACAGGCCATGGAAGGCTACCGATCCGTGGCCTGCGGGTTGGGGACCCCTGCTCTAAAGTTTCCTATAGATTGGATTTTGCTGATGGCATCCCTATAGTGTAATTTGTCACTGTCTTCTGTTCTCTGAATTTTGAGACGGTCCAATTCAGGTTCTTTTTTTTTCCAAGATAATTTCATAGGCGGCAATGTCTTTTTGCATTGGGAGGCACATAATGTCTGCTCACCTCTTCTTCTGTGGTATTATTAGCCTTTGATGCTGCATGCATTAGTTCATTGGGGAGTGCAGAGTGGTGATCTTCTAAATCTATTATTCTTTTATGTACTAGCTGGATAGCTACTTCCATACAGAGAAACTTCCCCTCATCAACTAGTTGGTTACCTAGTGGTTCTATCTATATAGAAAAAACAGGGAAATTCTTTGGTTCAATTTACTACTTTTTAAAAAGAGTTTGTTCTCTATCATGCTCCAGAGGTGACTTCTTTCCTTTTAGTAACATTTCATAATGGATTTACTGATCACTTAACATATTTGAATATTTCTGTTTATTACCATTATATCTTTTCATTACCGTGTAAATTCTCTCATCTATGGCCTGTGCCTCGTCAAGTCCTTAGAAACACAATCTTGTTAATCTTTGATAGCTTCCTTAACTT
Organism: Stenella coeruleoalba; assembly: GCF_951394435.1. Lineage (NCBI taxonomy): Eukaryota > Metazoa > Chordata > Mammalia > Artiodactyla > Delphinidae > Stenella > Stenella coeruleoalba. The sequence goes on from NC_137156.1 coordinate 58,115,895, forward strand.
TCTGACATGACAAGATGTTCCAGACTCATCTAGCACATTTTCTATCTTGCCCCTGGAATCATCCATTTCTCCAAGAAGCCCTGGTTTCTTTTAACAGAAAATGGTGTTTCAAGGCCATAGTCTGGCTGCTAGGGATGCTCATTGCTAACAGGTTGGTCATGATTTCTAGACCTCTTCAGCAGAGTTAGGAAGCTAAATGAAAATACCCTGAGTTCATGCTAATGCTTTTATTTCAAATCCATGAGTGCGGGATTTTTACTTAACTTCTTTCATCTTATCTCTGTAGTTTCCTCTCTTCCATATAGAGAATCCTGGTTCTCAAGGATACAGAAGATGATAGATTGGAATATTCATAATTACACATTTGCTCTCCTACATCACACGCACTGTACTCTCAGAGCTACAAAACCAATGCTGCTACCACCACCGAAGTGAACGCTGAAGACAGCTAACTTTTCCATGTGCTTTCTCCATTCTCTCTGCTTTTAATGGTTTGCTCTATCTATATTGCCAGAGCAAACAGATATTACATCTTGTATTCTCTCCCTTATAATCCTGATTCCCTATAAGCAGGAGGTTACCCCGGAATGTTTAGGCTAAAACTGACACTTGAGCATTTCCTATATACAAGAACTCTACATATTAAAAAGAGCAGATTTCAAAGAAAAGGGAGGCACACTTGACCAAGGTCATATATTATACAGACGTATTTTCATCTTTGTGAACATGTACACTCTTCCCTCCCTTTAACTGACATCTTGGGTTATGCTAATTGCATAATTAGAATGCTAATTGCATAATTAGAATGCTAATTGCATTCTAACAATCTCACTAGATGGTGTGTTAGCATAAAGAATGTGAAAGTAAGATAACGGTCATGGCTGTTTCCAGGTTCTTTTTTTTTTTGCGGTATGCGGGCCTTTCACTGTTGTGGCCTCTCCCGTTGTGGAGCACAGGTTCCGGATGCGCAGGCTCAGTGGCCATGGCTCACGGGCCCAGCCGCTCCGTGGCATTTGGGATCTTCCCAGACCGGGGCACGAACCCGCGTCCCCTGCATCGGCAGGCCGACTCTCAACCACTGCGCCACCAGGGAAGCCCCTTCCAGGTTCTTAAGCAGACAAATAACAGACATACAGAAAACTTCTAGAGTTTGGAGGATTACAAAAGGAAGGGCAATTCTTAGAGGAAGTGCAAAGTTTTGTTTTCAAAGTTTGTATCTCTTGAAAAAAAAAAAAAACCACATGCCTTTTGTTAAGCATTCTAACAATATAGAAATATATTTTCAGAAAATTATTCAAACTCACATCACGCAGAGGGACTCCTAAAGTTGGAATTCCATATTGTCAATTAAAACTTCAGTTCTGATTATGTTACTTTTCATCATAACTTCCACCAGAACTTCCAACATTCTCAAAGTCACTTCAGATAAAGAAAAGAAACAAACAAGCTATACTTGGCATCATGAAAATGCAACTCAGATGTCTTGATAAATATAGTAATATGTTCCCTAAGTGGAAGCTGTCGGGAAATTACTGGTGTACTGTAAGTTGTACAATGTGGTCATCAAATGCAAGCTCTACCTGTAGAAAAGCAGAGCAGCAATTTCCCTGCCCCAATGTACTTGGTAATGCAGGTGTAAGTGACAGGAAAACAGATAATCAGGTTCAGGAAATGAAATCAATTAATCATGCAAACCCCCCCCCCCCATTTATCTAAGTTGTATTGGTGCTGACATTTGTACTTCACTCCTATCGTTATCCCATCAGACAAAGCAAACAGCAGCTCAGCCATTCTCATTTGTATACATTTTCCAGAGCCTTTGGTACCTGCTTTGACTTTCTCAAAAATCATTTACCTAAAAGGTCAGCACTTCCAGTTGGAAGTTAATAGCAAACTTCTGACTTTACGCAGATACAACCCCAACTTTCATCTGGTGTATTCACAACAGGGAGCACACAGTTTACCCCAGAGAGCTAGGTCTTCGTTGAAACTGAAATCCTTTGCTCTTCATGAAATCAGTGGCTTCAGGCAATGTAACTATCTTTGCATATACACTAAAATTTAGGAAGACACCTCTATTCGCCTGCAGTTCTACCTGAGTCACTACTGAAACTACTGCCGTTTCCTATGCACAGTATTTCTGCCAATGACAAACATCCTTGACCAAAGACATCAGCCTCACCTGGGGACTTGCTAGAGTGCAAGTCCTTCTGAGTCAGAAACACTGGGCTGAGGCCCTGCAATGTGTGTTTTAACAAGCCCTGCGGGGGATTCTCACGCACATTCACGTTTGAGAACTGCCGTCTGAGATCTGGGTGAGAAGTCATTTCCTGCATGCCTTGTGAGACTAAATGAGGTAAGATTCTGCAGGATGCTTGGCTTAAATATACTCCAGAAGCGTTTGTTCCCCTGAGTAGAATCCAGACTTTTCAAAATCTACTGCCCTGTCACTGCGATAAGCCACGTTCACACTTTATGGGTCTGTGGTTTTTCCCTGATACTGGCTTGGCCCCCAGTCACTGCTAACCTTGCCCTACAATTCACCTTGAAGTCAGCTGGAGCCACTACAGAAAGTTACAAACCAACCCTAAATCATTTAGCACTTGCTCCCCTTTACGTGGCTTACCCACACAGGTAGCAGACCCCTTCTAAGCAGCGTGACCTGGTTTGCGCCCCCCCCACCCAGTCATATCCTCCAGTGATTCTCTCTATCTGTTGCAAGTTGCCCCCAAAACCTCCACCTGCCCCAGCATAACATGTCCAAGCCTTTGGTTTCAAGTGAGGCAAGGAGCCTTCTAAGTTTGGGGGGATACATGGTCCCCTCAATTACTGCCAGAGGGGCCAGTGCAACAGGAAAACAGGGGCACCTGGCCTTAATGCTCTTCAAGCCCCATCCAATGAGCTACACTAGGTACTGTCCATGAGCTCGCCAGCTGTGCCTTCTTCCTGACCAATTTTTCTTCTGGGTCCCTTCAAATGGGAAGCAGAGCCAGCAGGAAAGCAACTCCAAAGGGCTGTCGTAAAAGGCATCCTTCCTGTCTCCTGCAACTCCCAAGCGGTTATCCAGTTACTTTTATTGCCCCCTTGATCTTCCCAATGAGAGAATGGCAGGAATTTTGGGAGAGGCAGAGACAGGCAGCTGGGAAGTTGTGACATGAACACACCAGGCTTTAAGCACATGGTCCTGTAAGTAAACATCAGCTTCTACATCCCTGCCCTCCAGCCTATCCCTGCTCTTTGTTCTTTCCTTGGAGCTCTGCCTTCTCCTAGTCACCTAGTTCTTTCTCAGGACCTCCAAAGGAGTGAGGAGTTCAAACTAGAATAACGTTGAGATGCTCAATTTTTTGTATCTCCCCTTCATCTTAGTTTGAGTGTTGTCTCTCCCTTCTTGACAGATTTTGCTGCCTAGACCGCTCGGCTCAGTTAGGGTTCACAGGGAACAGCTGGCTCAAGGGAGGAGTCTTAGTTTACTGTCTCCACCTGTCAATCTGCCTCCTCTCCCCATCAACCCACCCCAGGTCCCGAACTGCTAGATTTCTGAGTTAACCTCCAATTCAGCATTAGTTCAGACAGTCGGATATTTCAGACAGCCCATTGTTTCTTTCTTCATGGAAATTGCCAAACCAGGATAGACATCTCCTAAGAATCACTTTTTCCCTCTCAGAAAAAGGAAATAAAGAGTTCTGGCCTCTGGTTCCTTCTGAGCAGGATTTTGTGAAGGAAAAATTTGGGGAAGAAATCTGGTTTTCAATATTGGATGCTATGATTTTTATAAGTGTGGCAAGTCTTGCCTCCAAAAATTTGATGAGGTTCTAAAATCCCCGTAACTCCCTCCTTACCTCATTCTGTATCACTTTAGATAACAGCCACTCCACTATCGAATTGAGAATGTTACACAAAGGCAGTACACACAGAAGGGGGTAAATGGGACCCTTTAGTTACCCATCTACACCCATCACTGTCCAGGTGCCCCTTTGAGAGAAATTTGAAACCCTTAAGTCAAAAGGACGAGTCAGCATACATGGAACAAGAACACACCATCAGTGGCAGATTAGGGCAGAAAGTAGACCAGAAAAGTAATTCCCCTGAGTGCATAGAATGCTAGAGATGTTTGAAAGGCAAGTCCTGACACCAGTGTTAGCTCTACGTTCAAGACAACTTGACATAGAGATAGCAAGTTCTTAAGCACAGTACTACTATATTGCCAATACCTAGCTCAAAATTGGGTTTGTTTTTGGTCACAAGTTTTTGACCATTTTCTAGGCTTCTTGATAGACATCCTCTTGGTTACTGACTACACTGTGAGGAATAACAGGAGTCTCAAAATACCTCACAAAGAGCAAAGTACATTAAAAAAAAAAAAAAAGGCTATTTATACCACAGTGTCCCAAGCAAGCAGTTGGGCGTTGTGAGCCTCGATGGAAATGGCTAAGAATTAAGGAGGAAAGGGGCTCTGGAATCAACCCCCTCAAAGAGCCTTGAGCCTTGTCTATAAGCTAGAATTGCTATAGAGCTGCTAATTTCACCTCATACCCCACATCCAAAGCCCTTCGTAAGGCTGCAGCCCCTTTCCTGTGCAGGCACTAAAAGTCTCTACCTTTCTGGACTCAAGATTTGTCTCTCTCCCCGGGCCTGACCTCACTCCTTGAATCTGTTCAAAGAACTTGTGTTCTTGGCATCCCCACCCACCTATGCCTGAGGACCCCAAGACTGGTAGGCTCTGGCTCAGCCTACCTCTTATAACCACCTTCCTGCTGGTTAGCAGAGTCAGCTCAGCCGAATGTGTGGCCACATGGAGCCTGTTCATAATCTGGTGCAGGGTGAATTCTGAGCTTAACTTTCTTCCCCCTTCTCCTTCCTTCAGTGTTGAGACTCATAAAATTGAATTATGTTCCATAGTTTAATACTGAATTTCTCATAAAGGTAGAAGGACTGATTTTCACTTGTTATAAACAATTTCATGTAAACACCTAAAAACAAATCTTACCAAATAGTTTAGAATACAAAGGAGAATCAAATCTGTATTTTTTTAAAAAGTGTTAAAATTATGCTTTTAATTGTGAACTATAGCATTCCTAGATAAAATGAGTATTTTAATCCATAATTGTAAAGCACATACCCGTGTGACCACCACTAGGGGCCAAAAATAAAGGGAACATTTCCCTATTATGAGAAGCTGCCCCCACTCCCATTCTTTCTTGCCTCTTGTGATAACCGTTTCTTTTTTCCTTTACTCCCTATGCATCTGTTCCTAAATGACCTAGTAAAGTTTTGTCTCTTTTTGAACTTTATTTAAATAGGCCATACTGAGCCATTTTCAACTTGCCAGTCTAACCACTGGCCACCCTGCTACCATGTTCACACCAGCCTCAGTGTTTATAGACTTCATATGACCTTCCTTCTGTGATTTCACTTTTCTTTTTCTTATTCTTATTGTTCAACCTACCTGAATATTCTTCCTACTTCTGCCTATGTTATTTCAGCTCAGTATTACAAGTTCTGCTCAAATGCCAGCCCTTCTTGAAGACATCTCCTACTAGGAATTTTCTGATCTTCCAAATCTCTCGTGTACGTACCTACTTCACTCTGTCTTGTATTCCATTGGTTGCTTGGATGTTGGTCTCTTTCTCCCTCGACTACAGTTTACTTGTAGATGTCTTTTTATTCATTTTAGTAACTACTGCATGGTGTAGCCTGTCATTGGCTTTAGAAGCATCCAATCAACACTGGTTAAATAAATGAAGTTAGTCATAAAGAGATTTTAAAAGTCTCTATTTTAATGAAGATGGAAATTACAATATAAAATTCTATTCCTGATTGTGAGTGGGTCTGCACAGAGCCTGAACCCCTTGTTCGGCTTCTCTTGCCTCCACGGTCACAGATTGTCCCAAAGTCTGAGAGGAGGGTGGCGCAACCCCCAGCCCCGCCCAAAGCCTCACTGCCACTGCGTTTGGGACAGACCCTGGCGGCCGAAATCCTGTCTGCCCTCTGGGCCGCGTGCCAGGTGTTGCTGTCTCTAAGCTGAACCTGGTCACCTTTTTTGAGCAAAGAGCCCTGGGATGTGAAGAAAAGGAGACAACAGTCATACACCCAGCCGTGTGGCTGACAGGGGTCCTGGTGCTCCAGTCGGGTGTCAGGCCTGAGCCTCTGAGGTGGGAGAGCTGAGTTCAGGACATGGGTCCACCAGAGACCTCCTGGCTCCACGTAATATCAATCGGTGAAATCTCTCTCAGAGATCTCTGTCTCAATGCTAAGACCCAGCTCCACTCAATGACCAGCAAGATACAGTGCTGGACACCCTATGCCAAACAACTAGCAAGACAGGAACACAATCCCACCCACTAGCAAAGAGGCTGTCTAAAATCATAATAAGTTCATAGACACCCCAAAACACACCACTGGATGCAGTCATGCCCACCAGAAAGACAAGATCCAGCCTCATCCACCAGAGCACAGGCACCAGTCCCCTCTACCAGAAAGCCTACACAACCCACTGAACCAAACTTACCCACTGGGGGCAGACACCAAAAACAATGGGAACTACGAACCTGCAGGCTGCGAAAAGGAGATGCCAAACACAGTAAATTAAGCAAAATGAGAAGACAGAGAAACACACAGCAGATGAAGGAGCAAGGGGAAAACCCACCAGACCACACAAATGAAGAGGAAATAGGCAGTCTACCTGAAAAAGAATACAGAGTAATGATAGTAAGGATGATCCAAAATCTTGGAAATAGAATGGAGAAAATACAAGAAACGCTTAACAAGGACCTAGAAGAGCTAAAGAACAAACAAACAATAATGAACAACACAATAAATGAAATTTAAAATTCTCTAGAAGGAATCAATAGCAGAATAACTGAGGCAGAAGAACAGATAAGTGACCTGGAAGATAAAATAGTGGAAATAACTACTGCAGAGCAGAATAAAGAAAAAAGAATGAAAAGAATTGAAGAGAGTCTCAGAGACCTCTAGGACAACATTAAACACAACAACATTCGAATTATAGGGGTCCCAGAAGAAGAAGAGAAAAAGAAAGGGACTGAGAGATTATTTGAAGAGATTACAGTTGAAAACTTTCCTCATATGGGAAAAGAAAGAGTCAATCAAGTCCAGGAAGTGCAGAGAGTCCCATACAGGATAAATCCAAGGAGAAACACGCCCAGACACATATTAATCAAACTATCAAAAATTAAAAACAAAGAAAATATATTAAAAAGCAGCAAGAGAATAGCAACAAATAACATACAAGGGAATCCCCGTAAGGTGAACAGCTGATCTTTCAGCAGAAACTCTGCAAGCCAGAAGGAAGTGGCAGGACACATATAAAGTGATGAAAGGGAAAAACCTACAACCAAGGTTAGTCTACCCAGCAAGGAACTCATTCAGATTTGATGGAGAAATTAAAACCTTTACAGATAAGCAAAAGCTGAGAGTTTTCAGCACCACCAAACCAGCTCTACAACAAATGCTAAAGGAACTTCTCTAGGCAGGAAACACAAGAGAAGGAAAAGACTTACAATAACAAACCCAAAACAATTAAGAAAATGGTAATAGGAACATACATATAGATAACTACCTTAAATGTAAATGGATTAAATGTTCCAACCAAAAGACATAGACTGGCTGAATGGATACAAAAACAAGACCCGTACATATGCTGTCTACAAGAGACCCACTTCAGACATAGGGACACATACAGACTGAAAGTGAGGGGATGGAAAAAGATATTCCATGCAAATGGAAGTCAGAAGAAAGCTGGAGTAGAAATTCTCATAGCAGACAAAATCGACTTTAAAATAAAGAATATTACAAGAGACAAAGAAGGACACTACATAATGATCAAGGGATCAATCCAAGAAGAAGATATAACAGTTGTAAATATTTATGCACCCAACATAGGAGCACCTCAATACATAAGGCAAATGCTAACAGACATAAAAGGAGAAATTGACAGTAACACAACCATAGTAGGGGACTTTAACACCCAACTTTCACCAATGGACAGATATTCCAAAATGAAAATAAATGAGGAAACACAAGCGTTAGATGATACATTAAACAAGATGGACTTAATTGATATTTGTAGGACATTCCATCCAAAGAAAGCAGATTACACTTTCTTCTCAAGTGCTCATGGAACATTCTCTAGGATAGATCATATCTTGGGTCAGAAATCAAGCCTTGGTAAATTTAAGAAAATTGGAATCATATCAAGTATCTTTTCTGACCACAACGTTATGAGACTAGATATCAATTACAGGAAAAAATCTGTAAAAAATACAAACACATGGAGGCTAAACAATACACTAAATAACCAAGAGATCACTGGAGAAATCAAAGGGGAAATCAAAAATTACCTAGAGGGCTTCCCTGGTGGCGCAGTGGTTGCGAGTCCGCCTGCCGATGCAGGGGACACGGGTTCGTGCCCCGGTCTGGGAAGAGCTCACATGCCGCGGAGCGGCTGGGCCTGTGAGCCATGGCCGCTGAGCCTGTGCGTCCGGAGCCTGTGCTCTGCAATGGAAGAGGCCACAACAGTGAGAGGCCCGCGTACTGCAAAAAAAAAAAAAAAATTAAAAAAAAAAATTACCTAGAAACAAATGACAATGAAAACACGACAACCCAAAAACTATGGGATGCAGCAAAAGCAGTTCTAAGAGGGAAGTTTATAGCAATACAATCCTACCTCAAGAAACAAGAAACATCTCAAATAAACAACCTAACCTTACACCTAAAGCAATTAGAGCAAGAAGAACAAAAAACCCCCAAAGTCAGCAGAAGGAAAGAAATCATAAAGATCAGATCAGAAATAAATGATAAAGAAATGAAGGAAATGATAGCAAAGATCAATAAAACTAAAACCTGGTTATTTGAGAAGATAAACAAAATTGGTAAACCATTAGCCAGACTCATCAAGAAAAAAAGGGAGAAGACTCAAGTCAATAGAGTTGGAAACCAAAAAGGAGAAGTAACAACTGACACTGCAGAAATATGAAGGATCATGAAAAACCTAGGGGCAGGATGGGAATAAAGATGCTGACCTACTAAAGAATGGACTTGAGGACACAGGGAGGGGGAAGGGTAAGCTGAGACAAAGTGAGATAGTGGCAGGGACATATATATGCTACCAAATGTAAAACTGATAGCTAGTGGGAAGCAGCTGCATAGCACAGGGAGATCAGCTCGGTACTTTGAGACCACCTAGAGAGGTGGGATAGGGAGGGTGGGAGGAGGGAGACACAAGAGGGAAGAGCTATGGGGATATATTCTTTTTTTTTTAATATGTATAGCTGATTCACTTTGTTATAAAGCAGAAACTAACACACCATTATAAAGCAATTATGCTCCAATAAAGATGTTAAAAAAAAAGAAATATGAAGGATCATGAGTGATTACTACAAGCAACTATATGCCAATAAATTGGACAACCTGGAAGAAATGGACAAATTCTTAGAAAAGCACAACCTTCTGAGACTGAACCAGGAAGAAACAGAAAATATAAACAGACCAATCGCAAGCACTGAAATTGAAACTGTGATTAAAAATCTTCCAACAAACAAAAGCCCAGGACCAGATGGTTTCACAGGCGAATTCTATCAAATATTTAGAGAAGAGCTAACACCTATCCTTCTCAAACTCTTCCAAAGTATAGCAGAGGGAGGAACACTCCCAAACACATTCTACGAGGCCACCATCACCCTGATACCAAAACCAGACAAAGATGCCACAAAAAAAGAAAACTACAGGCCAATATCACTGATGAATATAGATGCAAAAATCCTCAACAAAATATTAGCAAACAGAATCCAACAGCACATTAAAAGGATCATACACCATGATCAAGTGGGGTTTATCCCAGGAATGCAAGGATTCTTCAATATAAGCAAATAAATTCAGGTGATAAACCATATTAACAAATTGAAGGAGAAAAACCATATGATCATCTCAATAGATGCAGAAAAAGCTCTCAACAAAATTCAACACCCATTTATGATAAAAACCCTCCAGAAAGTAGGCATAGAGGGAACTTACCTCAACATAATAAAGGCCATATATGACAAACCAACAGCCAACATTGTCCTCAGTGGTGAAAAACTGAAACCATTTCCACTACGATCAGGAACAAGACAAGGTTGCCCACTCTCACCACTATTTTTTTTTTTTTTTTTTTTTTTGCAGTACATGGGCCTCTCACTGTTGTGGCCTCTCCCGTTGCAGAGCACAGGCTCTGGACACACAGGCCCAGCAGCTATGGCTCACGGGTCTAGCCACTCCGCGGCCTGTGCGATCTTCCCGGACCGGGGCACGAACCCGTGTCCTCTGCATCGGCAGGCGGACTCTCAACCACTGCGCCACCAGGGAAGCCCTCTCACCACTATTATTCAACATAATTTTGGAAGTTTTAGCCACAGCAATCAGAGAAGAAAAAGAAATAAAGGAATCCAAATTGGAAAAGAAGAAGTAAAACTGTCACTGTCTGCACATGACATGATACTATACATAGAGAATCCTAAAGATGCCAAGGAAAACTATTAGAGCTAATCAATGAATTTGGTAAAGTAGCAGGATACAAAATTAATGCACAGAAATCTCTTGCATTCCTATACACTAATGATAAAAAATCTGAAAGAGAAATTAAGGAAACACTCCCATTTACCATTGCAACAAAAAGAATAAAATACCTAAGAATAAAGCTACCTATGGAGACAAAAGACCTGTATGCAGAAAACTGTAAGACACTGATGAAAGAAATTCAAGATGATACAAACAGATGGAGAGATATACCATGTTCTTGGATTGGAAGAATCAACATTGTGAAAATGATTATACTACCCAAAGCAATCTACAGATTCAGTGGAATCCCTATCAAACTACCAATGGCATTTTTCACAGAACTAGAACAAAAAAGTTCACAATTTGTATGGAAAGACAAAAGACCCCAAATAGCCAAAGCAGTCTTGAGAAAGAAAACTGGAGCTAGAGGAATCAGGCTCCAGGACTTCAGGCTATACTACAAAGCTACAGTAATCAAGACAGTATGGTACTGGCACAAAAGGAGAAAGATAGATCAATGGAACAGGATAGAAAGCCCAGAGATAAACCCACACTCATATGGTCACCTTATCTTTGATAAAGGAGAGGAAGGAACACTCCCAAACACATTCTACGAGGCCACCATCACCCTGATACCAAAACCAGACAAAGATGCCACAAAAAAAGAAAACTACAGGCCAATATCATTCTTTGATATTGGCCAATATTATTCTTTGATAAAGAATATACAATAGAGAAAAGACAGCTTCTTCAATAAATGGTGCTGGGAAAACTGGACAGCTACATGTAAAAGAATGAAATTAGAACACTCCCTAACACCATACACAAAAATAAACTCAAAATGGATTAAAGACCTACATGTAAGGCCAGACACTATAAACCTCTTAGAGGAAAACATAAGCAGAACACTCTATGACATAAATCATAGCAAGATCCTTTTTGACTCACCTCCTAGAGAAATGGAAATAAAAACAAAAATAAACAAATAGGACCTAATGAAACTTAAAAGCTTTTGCACAGCAAAGGAAACCATAAACCAGACAAAAGGACAACCCTCAGAATGGGAGAAAATACTTGCAAACAAAGCAACTGACAAAGGATTAATCTCCAAAATATGCAAGTGGCTCATGCAGCTCAATATCAAAAAATCAAACAACCCAATCCAAAAATGGGCAGAAGGTCTAAATAGACATTTCTCCAAAGAAGATACAGATTGCCCACAAACACATGAAAGGATGCTCAACATCATTAATCATTAGAGAAAAGCAAATCAAAACTACAATGAGGTATCACCTCACACCGGTCAGAATGGCCACCATCAAAAAATCTACAGACAATAAATGCTGGAGAGGGTGTGGAGAAAAGGGTACCCTCCTGTACTGTTGGTGGGAATGTAAATTGATAACAGCCACTATGGAGAACAGTATAGAGCTTCCTTAAAAAACTAAAAATAGAACTACCACATAACCCATCAATCCCACTACTGGGCATATACCCTGAGAAAACCATAACTCAAAAAGAGTCATGTACCACAATGTTCACTGCAGCTCTATTTACAATAGCCAGGACATGGAAGCAACCTAAATGTCCATTGACAGACGAATGGATAAAGAAGATGTGGCACTTTTATACAATGGAATATTACTCAGCCATAAAAAGAAACAAAATTGAGTTATTTGTAGTGAGGTGGATGGACCTAGAGACTGTCATTCAGAGCGACGTAAGTCAGAAAGAGAAAAACAAATACCATATGCTAACACGTATATATGGAATCTAAAAAAAAAAAAGTTTCCGAAGAACCTAGGGGCGGGACAGGAATAAAGACACAGACATAAAGAATGGACTTGAGGGCACAGGGAGGGGGAAGGGTAAGCTGGGATGAAGTGAGAGAGTGGCATGGACATATAGACACTATCAAATGTAAAACAGATAGCTAGTGGGAAGCAGCCGCATAACACAGGGAGATCAACTTGGTGCTTTGTGACCACCTAAAGTGGTGGGATAGGGAGGGTGGGAAGGGGATGCAAGAGGGAGGGAATATGGGGATATATGTATATGTATAGCTGATTCACTTTGTTATACAGCAGAAACTAACACACCATTGTAAAGCAATTATACTCCAATAAAGATGTTAAAAATAAATAAATAAATAAAATTCTATTCCTACTGTTATGGTTAATGTTTTAATTTTTTACCTTGTGATCAGCAAAAAAGGGCATATTCTAATTTGTACTTCATTGAATATTACTGAGGTTCAACAATATTTCATGTATTTATTACTGTTGTTTCTTCTGTGAATTTGTATTCCTGTCCTTTGACAATTTGGGGGGTTTTATTATTTTTCTCTATGGATTTATAGATTCTCTGTATTATGGATATTACTACCTTCCTGGCTGTGTATGTTACTGGTATTTTGTCCCATCAGTAGCTTATCTTTTAATTCTGTCTGCAATATTTTTTGTTAAACAAAACATTTGGATTTTTATGCTTCAATCTGTCAGTGTTTTGCTTTCCACACTTGGTTTTAATAAGAACCTCTGTTCTGTGAGAAGAGAAATATGAAGGAGGCCCCCTTCCTGAGAGATAGCTATTTTATGGCTAGTAAAGATTCTTAAGTAGGGTGGTGATGAATCTTTCCTTATATTTAAATTTGGGGGTCCAAATTTTCATATGTATGCTACAGACACATAATAGCATGTCAAGATTATTGGTTTTTTTAATGTTTCCATACATTTTTCTTCATCACTGGCTGACATTAGCATTCATCACTTGGTTTTGTGATTCACTGAATGTTTTAGGTGGTTCAATAATTTCTGTGTGAATCAGTAAGAAATTCTTCAGAGATAACCCCTTGAGGGTGCACATTCTGTCAAATTCCCTCTGATCCTTCAACTGCTAATCTAACCGAAACTAAGCAGTAATAACAAGAGAATATTGCCTATTTTCAGGATCTAAAGTCCAGGATTCATGAACATGCTCTGGTAGGACTGGAGTCCAACACTGGCTTGGGCTTTACCGTGGACTGTCGTCTTTTTTTTTTTTTTAATAGTCAGAAGTCATTATTCCCAGGACATGTCAGAATAATATAACGAAGATTTTAAGGGATAACCTTGCTTTCAAGTATACTCTTTCAGCTCTCTCCCTAGTGGCACACCAGGTCAGGACCAGCCCAGTAGTACTTGCTAACCCTTACCCTATGGCCTTGCATCTGAGGGTTCATCTTAATCACAGTGTGATCAGGGCCTTGGAAAGTGCAAGTGGGGAAAATGACAGTCATTGAGCAATTCTTAAAGTGTGATGAATGGTTTTGTCATCAACTGTAGCCCTCCCTACACATTGCTAACAAACTCATTGCCCTGTTGTGGAGGTACAGATGGTATTTGCTGTCCTTTGAGTGCATGGGTCATTTGTGTGCTCCTGAAATCTGAATTTGCATGAAAATATAATCACCTAGAATGGTTCCTATTAGTCGTTTTCCTTTGTGCTTAACTTGATTAAATGTTTAACCTGATGTAAATTCTGGGCTTTAAACTCAGGATGGATACCCTGAGATGATTCTCTGGTAGTGAGGTCTACCTTGCCTTAGTCTAAGAGGGTGGACCTAGTTTGCTCCTGATTATCAATGGAGATCTTTTTTCTTTTACTTTAGCAGCAACCCAGAAGAGTAAGGAGGACTGATCATAAGACCATCAGTAATATTTTCACATTTTGAACCTAATAATAGCAAATACACAGTGCTTACTATGTATCAGGCTCTGTACTGAGTCTTTACATGTAATAACTCAATCTTCACAACAACCTTATAAGGTTGGTCCTTCTATTATCCCCATTTAGCAGAGGGTAAGACTGAGGCTCAGAGAGATTATAGGGAAATGACAGAACCAGGTTTAAAATCCAGATGATCAGCTCCAGAATCAGGTTCTTAACCACTAAATGTTGCTTAATTTATTTATTTAGAAAAATTGGAGATAGGATAAGAAGAACCCCATAAAGTTGTGGTCAATACATTAGAACAGATCTCTCCAAAATTTGTTCAAAGTGGAATCTGGAATGTACAATGAAAGAGCAAACACGATAATAAGAGCAAAGTGGGAACTAGATGTTTTTCTAAAGTTCTTAGTATATATTAATTCATTTAGTACTCACAACAACTTTATGAAAAGGGTACTACCATTCTGCCCACTTTACTAATGGATAAACTGAGGCCCAGGGAAGTAAAATAGTTAGCCTGATGAGACACAGCTTAAAGTGTCTTACTATCAACTCCTTAATTATTTCTAGCTCTCAAATCATTTGTTCTCTATAAAACTTCAAGGTTTTTTTCACATGCGTCATCTCATTTTATTCTCAAAATAATAGTGTACCAAACCGTTCCATAAGTCAGCGTTCACTTTCCTTTAGCAGTTAAGGTGTGTTTTCTATGTTAAGCCATTAGGAGATAAAGAAGAGTTCTTTAACGCTCAAGGTAAAACTCCCAGTCTTTTTGGTTGAAATGGAATCAGGGCGATCAGTTGTTAGCAAGAATTACAATCCAGAGTTGCAGGGCGTGGGAGGAGACAAATGGAGTCCCCAGATGATCAGTACAGACTCTGGAAGTAAATAGAAATATTTCAAACCCAACCAGGAGGAAGGCTGGGGGTTCACATCCATTCTGCTCTTGGCTTTGGCCTTCTTTTGTGGGCCATGCATTTCAAGAGAATTGTTTAGGAGATTTAGGTGAGTTGGGCCGTTTGAAATGTGGAAGAACGAGTGGAAATGAAGAATCACCACTGTTTGATTGTTGACACAAAGAAGGGTCAAAGGCACAGGTCAGCTCTACTCCCCCAGGCTAGAAAGCACCCAGTCTGAGATGGAGTTCCCTTCAGGCAGGATTGCTACATACTGCTAAGTACATTGTTGAGTGTACAACCTAACCAACAATACACAGTGGCCCTGCTTTTAGGAAACGCACTTGGGAGAATTTCTTATTGTGTAGACCTAATTGTAAACAAATCCACCAAAAAAGATTTTCAAAATATAGAACAACTTGTTCCATTAGACCTTGTCAGTTTTATTCCAATGGGTTTTTTAAAAAATGAAATGACAACTTTACTGAGATATAATTCATATACCATACAATTCACCCATTAAAAATGTACAATTAAATGTTTTATTAAATATATTCAGAGTTGTACAACCAACACCACGATTGATTTTAGAACATTTCATCATGCACAAAAGAAACTCCATGCTCATTAGCAGTTATTCCTCACTTCCTCCCAACCACCCCAGCCCTTGGCAACCAACCATGAATCCACTGTCTGTCTCTATGCATATGCCTATTTTGGACATTTCATAACAATGGAATCATACAATATGTGATCTTTTGTGTCTGGCTTCTTTCATTTAGCATGTCTTCAAGATTCATACAGTATATTAGTACTTTTTTCTTTTTTATTGCTGAATAATATTCCATTGCATGGCTATACCACATTTTGTTTATTCATTTATTTGTTGATGGACATTTGCGTTGGATCCACTTTTTGGCTACGATGCATGACGCTGCTTTGAAGGTTTGTGCACAAGTATTTTGTGTAGACATACGTTTTCATTTCTCTGGGGTATATATCTAGGAGTGGGGTTGATGCATTATATGGTAGCCTGACATTTAACCTTCTGAGGAACTGCCAGACTGTTTTACCATTTTGCATTCCCACCAGCAGTGTATGAGGGCTCCAATGTTTCCACATCCTCACCAACATTTATCTGCCTTTTTTTTTCTTCTTTTTTTGTGGTACGCGGGCCTCTCACTGTTGTGGCCTCTCCCGTTGCGGAGCGCAGGCTCTGGACGCGCAGGCTCAGTGGCCATGGCTCACGGGCCCAGCCGCTCCGCGGCATGTGGGATCTTCCCGGACCGGGGCATGAACCCGTGACCCCTGCATCAGCAGGTGGACTCTCAACCACTGCGCCACCAGGGAAGCCCTATCTGCCTTTTTGATTCTAATCATACAAGTGGGTGTGAAGTGATAATTCATTGTGGTTTTGATTTCATTTCCCCAGTGACTAATCACGTTGAACATCTTTTCATGTGAATATTGTCCATTTGCATATCTTCTTTGGAGAAATGTCTATTCAGATACTTTGCCCATGTCTATTCAGATACTTTGATGACTTCAGTGTAAACGAGAGCCTCTTCGATGTGGTATCTCTGTCTCTCTGTCTTTTTTTTTTTCTGTAGTTAATCTGTATTTACTGTGTACCAGACTGTATAGAGAACATGATACTTGGTTCATTCTTTGCCTTATGTTCAGTCTTTCAGAAGAATCAGAGCTACACTCTCTGGATTCTCCTCTATGCCTACAACTCCCCTCTTAGTCTCCTTCACCAACTTGTCTTCCTCCACCCCCTCCCTACATTCTCAGTTCCTTCTTCTATGCTGCACTCCAGTTGGAGACCATATTTCTTCCCACAGCCTGTCATCCCGTCAGCTACAATGATGAGCTCATCAATATCAGAGATCATGTACATTATCCTCTCAACTCACAATTCCAACTGACTGTCTGGCGGAAACTTCCATCTTTTGACAGCTCAGGGGATCTTCATTTACTATAATCAGATCCAGCCATCAAGGTCCAGCATTAATCCTCCTCCCACACAGGACTTACCCGACCTCGATGTGGTATCTCTTTGCAGTGCCCACCCTTGTGTGGCAGCTCTGACTTAGGGGAACCCAGCATTAAATCAAATCTATAAATACTTGGGGTGCGCCTTCTAATGTGCAAGGCACTGCACTTGCCTCTAGGCATCAGGGGATGTGTGAAGGTGCAGTGATTAATTTTAACAACTAGTGATTGAGCACCTACTGCATGGAAGGCTCTTCCAGGACACGAAGAGGAGTAGCGCACAGTCCTTGTCCCCAACGAGCTTAGAATCCAGTGGGAGGCAGACAAATTGACACTTACAACCACTGTATAATTCAGCCATCTTTGTGGGCCACTGCCATTTCGATGATAAAGTCAGCCTCAGCTGCTTCCCAGATAAGCACATTATCTAAGCCTAAGTGGAGTTCCCTGGTCCCTTCGTCCAAGAGCCGAATCCCTGCCCCGCGGCGAGGTTCTGGAGCCACCACTGTTCACAGCACAGACACAGGCTTGGAGTTAGTTGAGTGTATCCCGGACGAATCATGGAGTGAACAAGCTGTGTTACGGAGTTACCGGGAGTGCTTCTGGGAGTGTAAGGTCCAGCTGGGCTGTGCAGGACGTTGGCCCTGACCTAGGGGTTGCATGTTGCTGCTTCAGGCATGTGGGCCATGGAACCCTCACACTGTTATTAGCTGGGTGCTTGATACAAATATAGAGTCACAGGCTACCGAATCAGAACCTCATGGGCTAGGGCCCAGGAACTTGCACCTTAATAAGCTCCCTAGGTGTGGCCCATGAACGATGAGGTCTGAGAACCACCTACTTAACCCCTGCTTGCAAGTGCTGATTGAGCAGTAGTGCCTCCCAGTGGCACATTAGATTCTGGGGAATGACCCTGTAGTTCCTGAAAATTACAGCCACTCCAAGTTTTCTTAAGAACCCACCTAGCATATTCTTTGTGGTCAAAGAAATGTTGATTGCTGGGTAAGACAGTGCATTGTTGCTCACCTGAAACCTCCCTCGAGTGGTATGAGACAGCTGAGTGGAATTTTGGGTTCCCCCGCCCTTTCCGGTTTCCCTGAGCAGCCAATCCAGCCGTAGGTTATAAGCTCTCTCTGGGAAGCAGCAGCCTCTGCCTTCACGGGTGGTGGGAGAATCCAGCCTGCGGCCTAGCGTCCTTTTTGAAACTTGCCGTTGATGTGAGCTTTATGGCCTCTGGAAGGTAAGTCCAGGATGAACAAATGGGTTTGTAGAAAAAGCTGCGTCTCCAGGAGTGAAGAAGAGCCTAGGTCAGCTCTGTGTCTCACTGTCTCTGTAGAGATGAATTCCACTGCGCTTTTAATCTGCTTCCTGGAGAATATGGCCTCCAGCCGCAGCAGCCCCAACCATCCAAACTTGCTCTGAAGGACCATGTGTTTTCATGCAGTTACAAAGGGGAACAGCAGGGTCCTAAGCCAGTTACCAGCGGGGTCCTAAGCCTAAACCTTTTTTGGGGGTGTCCAAGGAGCCCCACCTTAGGAAGTGGTAATTTGCAGTTGCCTCAGGGGAGTAATTTTTGATTTCAAGCTATTCTCTACCTTAGATTGAAGGCTTTTCTAAAATTACTAAGAGGTTGAAGTGTAGCTTTGTTTTTAACTCCTAAGTAGGGGGAAAGCCCGCATCTAACATTAGGATATTCCCTAGAAGGGTGTAGGGCCTGGAGTTATATATATATATATATATATATAATTTATATATATATAAATATATATATATATTTTTTTAATTTTTAATTTTTTTTTTGCGGTACGCGGGCCTCTCACTGTTGCAGCCTCTCCCGTTGCGGAGCACAGGCTCTGGACGCGCAGGCTCAGCGGCCATGGCTCATGGGCCCAGCCGCTCCGCGGCATGCGGGATCTTCCCGGACCAGGGCACCCAACCCGTGTCCCCTGCATCGGCAGGCAGACTTTTCAACCACTGCGCCACCAGGGAAGCCCCAGGGCCTGGAGTTATTTAAGCCGTGCAGCCTGCCCAGAATAATGGCGCTTTAAGGGAGGTTGTGTTTTTGGTATATTTCATGGGTCCTTGAGGCTTTGGTTAGAAACCGAAGTTTGAAATTGAATTGTAATGATTAGAAAAAAGAAGTAAAATGCAGGACCATGTGGGGCTCCTGGGGACCTCGTTGCTCTACCCAAGGGACAGCCCAGTCTGCAGTGGTGACAACTGAATCACTATGGAAACAATACCCAGTTGCTTTAATTTTGGTCGTGGCTATGAAGACGCCAGATGGATGCTATTTTGGTTGATAGTAAATTCCTGGGTTTCTGTTTTCAACTCAATTCAGGTGTTGGGTCTTGATTCTATTTCCTGGCTGTAAAGTATCTGGAGATAAGCCAGGATTGAGTCCCATCAAGTTTGAGCACTATTAAATAAAAGGTAGTATTTCCCTGGGCATCTGCCCTGGTTGGTTAGCCCTTGCTCCAGGTCACCTAATAGTCTGGAATACCTCTGTCCTTGGCCACCCAGCCTGGGTCATCAATGCAGCTGCCCACTCACCAAGACCAGCACGACCCCGTGCCTTGTCAAAGCCTTGCCTCACAGCTGTATGTGCTCATCAAGACCTGTTTCTCATTCCCTTCCACGCAGGCCACTGCTGCTTTGAAGGAAAAGTTCAGTGAGACTTTGAACCTGGAGATATTCTGGTTTTTCTTCCCCAGTATTGGGTTGGCTTTGGACGCTGTACCCAAATTAGGAAAAAGTGGGTGGTAATGAAGCTGCCAGAGAACTTGGCTTTTCCCATGCCTGCTTGGGATACGGATTAAAAGTCTTTAACTCTGAGTTCGATTTTTGATAAAAGGAATTCTTTCTTCCTAGTTTTTAAGCTACAGTTAACTCCTTGCCTTCAGATGGCCAAACGCATTGACAGTAGGGAACAGGTCGTACACTCCCATGACTCACACTGAATTAACTCAGTGCCTAGTGTGAAATTGCTACTCAAAGTGTTGATTAAAACGAGATGCAGGTTCTCTGGCATTTGAAAGTCTTCAGAAAACTTCAGGTATGCTTGTGAGAGGACGCTAATCGATGATTACGGTCTACAGCAAACGTGTAGACCATGCATGATCCTGATTGAAAGGAAGCTAAAAATAGGCCTAGGAGACCAGGTGCTTTGATATTGGAGAAATTGAGCTGAAAGGGGCTTAGGGATGATCTAGTCTACCCTACCACTCTTATTCTTGCACAAAGTGACGGGAATACTGTTTTCCCCTTCCAGACTCTACAATTGAAACCCAGTTGTCAGACTTTTCCATAACTAGTTAATGGTAGGGTAGTATTGGAGATCTGGCCCGATACTGATCATATTGTCCATCCCATCTCGTCCACTTTCCTATGGCAGAGAGAGATGCGGTGAGTTCACGAAACTGTTCAGCTTATCTACTTGACGCCTTCCTTCAGAAGGTTGCCAGCCTGGACCGTAGGAGCATTTCTCTTTGGATTTTAGTTCCAATTCTTAGTGTGTGTGTGCTCTTAGGCTCTTTAACAATCAGGTGCTTCATGTAGAGGTAGAGCTGGTAGGGGCCCAACTGGTCGGTTTATTACTTCAAGTCGTTAGCCTCCCTTTCAGAGGTAGTCATCTCCTTTTGGCCACCCTCCAGCTCTGGCTCCATCTAGCTCTCTCGTCTCCACCTGGCACAGGTTCAGAAAACCCTAGAAGACTCCTTCGTGATCCCAAAGGCTGTGTTGGTAGAGGAGCCCAGCTTGGTCTCCCTTCCATGTTGATTAAATTATCATTGCTTTTGGCAGAAAGCATCCGACCACATTCTTGGCATTGGTCCCCAAGAGCCAGTTGGCACACTTAAAGCTAGAGCTTTGAGTGACACCTCTGTGGGGAGCTTCAATCTACCTCCATCACCTTTTAATTATAACCTTATGAATTATGCATCCGTGAAGATGGCAAACGCTATGTGTGAGATGTACGATTTTTCTCCATCAAATTTTCTGTAACAGAACTGCTAATGACAGGGTCACTGCCCTTCCTTTGACTATTGGTTTGATTCCCTGGTATTTTTTTTTTTTTTTTTTTTTTTTTTTTTGCGGTATGCGGGCATCTCACTGTTGTGGCCTCTCCCCTTGCGAAGCACAGGCTCCGGACGCGCAGGCTCAGCGGCCATGGCTCACGGGCCCAGTCGCTCCGCGGCATGTGGGATCTTCCCGGACTGGGGCACGAACCCGTGTCCCCTGCATCGGCAGGCGGACTCTCAACAACTGCGCCACCAGGGAAGCCCTCCCTGGTATTTTTTTTCTAGATGTTTGCAGGCCATTCCGAATAGCAGGAGTCAGAAGACTGAGGCAGTTTGTGGAAGGGAGGTCCTTGCTTAGTACCTGTTCTCTGCCAGAACCGTGCTGGACTAGATACATTTTCTTTAATCGTTATAACTCTGCCTGAAATGTCTTCTCCATTAAGGCTCATGGAGGTTTAAATCATCCTGAGTCTTTTCATTGCATCCCTCTGGGAACAGTGTTTTCTAAATGACTACATACACATATAGTCTACATGTAGTTATTGCATTTCTAACACTGGTTATGGGAAAGTTTTGGATTATTATCATAGCACATAAAATAGAAAGCAAATCATTTATCTCTCTTTACCCAAGAGGTACGTTGGCTGTTAGGGTCACTGGTTTTATAGTTGAGTTTACTAGAGACTAGTCCACTAACAGCTGGACTTGGAGACACAGATTAGAATAGGCCTGTTTGTATCCGATCGCCTTTCTCTCTTCAATTCTACAATCCTAGGAGGAGAACCGTGGGGTCATGGTGGGATGATGATCTCATTTTTCTAGATGAAAAATCATATTATCACTACCTTTAGGAAACAATGGTGCTTATTCTTCTCAATTCTTGCTGAAGCCTTTCATTCAAGATATTGCTTAGTCATCTAGAGCAAAGTCTATAGGAGTTAAACTGGTAGCAAATGTGGGAAGGAGGCTTGCCTTAAGAATAAGTAGGAGATTCCTGTGAAATCCAAATGAACAAGGGGGGCTGTTGGCCTCTCAAGATAACTCAACCCCAGAGGAGTAAGAAAGAAGAGTCGAATCTAGGAACTTACAAAACAGACCAGATAATGTCTCTCTAACACTATTGACCTATATAAACTATATTAAATGACACCCCTAAAATCACCGTGAACCATGCACAACTTTTGAGTCTGCAAAAGGTATAGTGTGATCCAACAAGCAGCTACCGTGGTCCAGGAGTGATGGATGATGGTTGGGGAAAGCCCTGTGGGTCTCAGTGGGCTGCAGCTCTGGTCACCCTACTTAGGCGCTTCTTTAGTAGAAGGTGTGGTTTTCAGGCAGATAAGGGTAGCAGGCCTGCTGGCAAGCCAGGGCAACTGTTCATTTTATTGTTTAAAATTCTAAATTACCTGACAGATGGCTGGGGTCTTAATGTCAGTGTATTTCATAAGCCTTTCATCCTCCTCTTAGAGCTGTCATACTGCCCAAGGGCAGCTTCCAAGCGCATTTTCCTGGCTGGGAGGAAGGAGAGAGTAAAGGTTGAGAAAATGTCTAAATGGTTACTGCAGCTTTAAAGGATGTTGGCTTTGTCTCAGTGAGTGAGTGGCAAGCCCACTTAACCAGGGCAGAGATGAGAGCACACGTAAGCAGGCTCTGTATCCACCAATAACTCTCCCCCCAGTGCTGGAAGCAGGGGACTTATAAAGGGGCTGGAGGGGAAAATGCCCCCTCACCTGTTTCCAGATGACCCTGCAGTCTCTATAAGAGGCAGTGTTAACCTTGGTGTTCGTGGGAATAAGCTTTGGGGGTCAGTGAACCACCCACAGTCAAATGTAAGATTTTGTGTGCATTTTTCTGGTGAACCACAGACACTGGCTTCCCAGAGGTGTTTTCGAAACCAGAAAGGGTTAAAATCGTCATTCTGTTTGGGGGTTCTGGAAAGAACGATGGTGCCGACAATAGGGGGAGAATGGAAGCTTTCTTCATCTACGTTTTGCCCCTGCTCCATGGAAGTGCTGCCGCCTCCACCACTGCTCTCGGCCACTTACATTTGTGGCTGTTTGTGGGAGGGGCCACCTGACAAGCCTAGATGGCTTGTTTAGCTCTAATGAGCAGTAAGTTGAGTTTTTCAGCGTAGGAATGTCATTGGCTCTAACACTGGCTGCTGGTGAAGATATTTAGTGCTTGTTCTATACCAGGCATGGGTATGAGCACTGCATGCATGGGCACTTTTATCCTCACAACAAACTTGGGGATAAATGCTGTTGTCTTCACCTGACATGATGAAAAGTAGGAGGATTCATTCAAATGAGGGCAGTCTGCAATGCCACCATGAAAGTCCAATGAAGGGTCCCCCCTTTGGGGAGGGCCTAGAATGCAAAGAAAAGAGGTTCCCAGGATGCATAAACTCCTCCTCTCACCTCCAATGAGTTTAAAGAAAAAATAAATAAAACTAGAGGCTTTGTTTTTGTTTTTTTTTTGGTACGCGGGCCTCTCATTGTTGTGACCTCTCCCGTTGCGGAGCACAGCCTCCGAACGCGCAGGCTCAGCGGCTATGGCACACGGGCCCAGCCGCTCCTCGGCATGTGGGATCTTCCCGGACCGGGACACGAACCCGCATCCCCTGCATCGGCAGGCGGACTCTCAACCACTGCGCCACCAGGGAAGCCCCAAAACTAGAGTTTTTTGAGTTCTTCTAGACACCACTAGATGGTGGTGTGCCAAAGGCTATTTCCTACCAGGATGCCAACTGCCAAGGAATGCAGGTAAGTTTTGCTCTGGAGTATAAAAATCTGCCGAATAGTTTGAAAGAAGAGTTTTAGGAGGGAGCTGGGAATCTCTCCCAACCTCCTGCCCCTCCTCCCCACACACCTCGTTCCAGAACAATTCAAAGCGAATGTTTCACATTTTGGCTAAATTGTGCTTCCAGCCTGCCTCTGCCCCCTGGTCTAATTATGGGTTTTCATCTGCAGAGCATTTGTAATGAAGGGGTGTGATCTCTGCGTCCTCAGCAAGTCGCAGCTGTTTCACAGTGACGGTAAGGCATTTTATCTTCACATCTTTACAAAGTTCTCACGGTGCACAGATTCTAAGGCATTGAGGTCTTGTGATACACTGTAGTGCGGAGCCAGCAAGTGTGTGTTGAAATATTTTATTGCTGTAAGTCAGTAAGAAGACAAAAACATATGACTCTGTACCTTTTCCTGTCATTCACTTTGTCCTCTTACATGAAATCCTGCTTGGGTATTCCCTGCTGTGCTCTGTAGGTTTCAGACACCTCCCCAGATGTAGACAAACAATCGAAATATATTTTATGTCACTAGGAGCTGGCCCTTTCTTAGTTTTGTGTGAGTACCACAGTGAGACCAAAGCAATCTCATTCAATTACAAGTTTTTCTTTAAGTAGTCATACAACTTTAATGGCTGTTGCTACTTCCATGGGGTCATCAGTGTATGTTTACGGCACCCTTTCCAGCAGTTAGACACGGAGATGAGTCTCTAGTCTAAAAGCCTCATCTAGAATCATATATAATTCACGTGCTAAATGGCTAAACTGGAACTGCGCCACTTTTCTCTTACACAGGAATTTAAAACAGGATTATTAAGGGGTTGGATCTTCCTTTCATATGTGCCAGATTAAAATGTCCTACAGTCTTGTGCAGCTTGTTTCTAGAACAGAGTTAAAGGCCAAGTATGAATCAATGCATGTGATGTGTGTTCAGGGTTCTTTGCGATTCCTTTACAGATCCATAGCAGGGTTTTTGGTTAAGTGGAAGATGGTCTCAATTCTAACAGGACTGTTGTGAGGCTCCCCTTAATGGTACCTGAGTTATCATATTATTGTTTCTAACAACCTTGCCTTTGAAAAACATAGACATGCACTATTATGACTTAAGATTTTTTTGCATCTACCAGAAAATATACACATTTTGCAAGTGTGAATATCAAAGTGCTTTCCTTAACTAAGTATATTTTTATTTGCGATTTCTGCAAAGCAAACTGTGCCATTGGACTGTCTTTTAAGCAATCCTTAACATGGTCTCTGTATGCTGATCACACATACCCTCTTTAAAATTTTTTAAAATTTTAATTAATTGGTTTTTAATTGAAATATAGTTGATTTACAATGTTTCAGGTGTACAGCAATGTGATTCAGTTATATGTGTGTGTGTATATATACATTTTGTCTTTTCCAGATTCTTTTCCATTATAAGTTATTATAAGATATTGAATATATGTCCCTGTACACATATACTCTTTCTTTTAAAAAATTATTTATTTTTGGCTGCGTTGGGTCTTCGTTGCTGTGCGTGGGCTTTCTCTTGTTGCCGTGAGCGGGGTCTACTCCTCATTGCCGTGCACGGGGTTCTCATTGCGGTGGCTTCTCTTGTTGTGGAGTACTGGCTCTAGGTGTGTGGGCTTCAGTAGTTGTGGCACGCGGGCTCAGTAGTTGTGGCTCACGGCTCTAGAGCACAGGCTCAGTAGTTGTGGCACACGGGCTTAGTTGCTCCGCGGCATGTGGGGTCTTCCTGGACCAGGGGTCAAACCTGCGTCCCCTATATTGGCAGGCGGATTCTTAACAACGGTGCCACCAGGGAAGTCCTCACATATATTCTTAATAGCATCTACTTTCAGACTCCCATCTCCAACCTGTTGTCTTTTTGTGTTGTCTCCTCGTAGCTGTTGAGTTGAGTAACATTTCATGGTCACATGTTCTCACCCTTGTTCCTACAATTCACTCCCATTCCACCCTAACCTTTCTAATGCATTTAATAATATGTTTGTATATATGCTTGATGCTTTCAATGTACAGTGGAGTGGAATGTATTCCAAATTACATAAGCGGTTCCACATTGTGGATCTGTCATTCTCTCCACTCATTGTTTGTTTAAGATGTATGCACAGCAACATGGATATATCTTATTCATGGCATGTAACTGCAGCATTGTGTTCTAGAATATTTCCTTATCTGATCCCCAAGTGATGGTCACTATATCAGTTAACGTAATATTAGCTAATGGACCAAACGTCATAAATTTATTATTAGGAGTACCAAAACAATTATTCCTGAGAGGAGGCATCTCTCTTCTAAAACAGGGCTCTGAAGATATAGGCACCTATCTTTGCAGCTCTGTTATCTTCAAACCAAGATTTCCAAGGCTGCCAAGGTTTCTGGTAATAAGGAAGGGGAGAGAGGACTGAGGATTGTAGCTAGAGGATTATCTGGGCCATGCCTAGAGCAGTGCAGATCACCTCGATTAAGTTTGGTCAAAGACCACACCTAATGCCAGGGAAGCTGGAAAGCTATTGTAAATGGTATATTGTTTTTTACAGTTCAATTTTTCAATTGGTATATAGATACACAATTGATCTTTTTCAATGTTGACCTTGCATTTTATGACCTAACTAAATTCACTGGTTCTAGTAATTGATTTATAGATTCTTTAAAGTTTTCTACACAATCAGTTACCTTTGAAAAGAGAAAGTTTGATCTTTCTCTTAATGATCATGATGGCTTTTCTTTGTGTTATTGCGGTGGCTTCAATTTTGAGTACAATGTTGAATAGAAACGGTAAGAGTGGATATCCTTGCTTTGTCACTGACTGCAGGGAGAAAACATTTAGCATTTCATCACTGAGTATGATGTTTGCTGTAGGTGTTTTGTTTATGCATTTTCAGACTGAGGAAATTCCCTTCTTCTCATACTATGCTGA
This sequence comes from Stenella coeruleoalba, assembly GCF_951394435.1. Classification (NCBI taxonomy): domain Eukaryota; kingdom Metazoa; phylum Chordata; class Mammalia; order Artiodactyla; family Delphinidae; genus Stenella; species Stenella coeruleoalba. The sequence continues at coordinate 58,142,781 of NC_137156.1, forward strand.
GTGTTTGTTCCTTCATGAGTCGGTATAGGATTTTATTAAATGCTTTTTCTGTATATATTGAAATAATCATGTGATTTTTTTTCCCCCTTTATGTTAATATGAGGAATTTTATTGAATGGTTTTCAAGCATAAACCAACTTTCATTCTGGGCATAAACTCCATTCATTCACAATATATTGATTTATTAATATTTTGCCAAGGATATTTGCATGTAATGCTCATTAGAGATATTGGTCTACAGTACTCTTCCTGTATTGTCTTTGTCTAGTGTTGGTATTGGGGAAATGTTGGCTTCATAAAATATGTTGAAGTGTTTTCTACTCCATTTTCTGAAAGTTTGTGTAAGACTGGTGTTATTTTTTTCTTAAATGTTTGATAGAATATGCTAATAAAACCATCTGGGCCTGGAGTCTTGTTTTTGAGAAACTTTAGTAGTTAATTTCTTTTATAGATATTGGCATTCAGATTTCTTATTTCCTCTTGTATCGCTTTAATAAGTTGTATTACTTATAGACTTTGTCCATTATATCTATTTAATTTATCATAACGTTGTTCATAATATGTACTTATCATTATAATGTCTTTTATTCCTGATATTGGTAATTTGTGTTTTTATTTTCTTGATTAGTGTAGCTAGGGGTTTATCAATTTTCTTAATCTTTTACTAGAACAACTTTTAATTTGTTTTTATATTTTTTCTATTAGTCTTTATTAATTTTCTCAATTTCATAAAATTATTCTCTTATTTATATTCTACTTGCTTTGGGTTTACTTTGCTCTTTGTTTCTAGCTATTTAGCATGGAACTTTATAGAGTACTTATTGAAGAGGTTTCTTCCTTTCTAAAATAAACATTTGTAGCTATAATTTGCCTTTTAGCCACTAAGCCCTGTTTTAGGTGCATCATATATATTTTAATATGCCTTATTGATTGATTGATGGCAGGTTTAATAAGCAAGTGGACATACTTATGAGGCTTGTCTTGGGCAGTTGCAAGATGAGTAGATTGCCATACCTGCCTTCCAGAATCTTAAAAGTTTATATAGAAGCCTTAACTGGTTTCAGTCATGTGTACTCTTCAGATGGTCTAAACAACACATTACTCCCTCAAGGCTGTGTCTTCCTTGGGCAGCTTCTAGCGTGGGGAAGGTAAGCGGAATGCACATCCAAGGACAGGGGAGTGGGTAGGAGCCTCCCATTGCCTGGGTCCAGCTCACGGGTCAGTCAGTGTTCACGTCTTCTCATGACCTCCTTCAACACTTCAAGAATCACGTTAGTGATTCACACACTCAAAAGTAATGAATTTTTAAAAAATCACATAGTTCAAGTAGAAACCCAGCCTCAGGTTAGTTTTATTCAGAAAATCTGGGGCCTTGGCACCTAATACACTTTATTTTATTCACTTGAAAATATTTCATAATTTCCTTGATTTCTTCTTTGACTTGTTCAGATGTATGTTGTTTAACTTCCAGATTTTTTTCTTTTTAGATATTTTGTTATTAATTTCTAATTCCATTGTGGACAGAGACATAGGATGTATGTGTGATTTTGATCTTTTGAATTTATTGAGACTCTGTTTATGGTCCAGCCCATGATCAGTGTTGATCAATGTATCATATGTATTCTGGGATTGTTTGCGAACTGTTGCACACATGTCACTTAGGTCAAATTGCTCAGTAGAATTTTTCAACTATCTGTCCTTACTGACTGTTGGTTTTTGTCTAGTTTTTCTATCAATAACTGGCAGAGGAGTGTTTAAAAAAAAAATCCAGCTCTGATTATGGATTTGTTTTTCTCTGTTTTGTTTCTACCTACTCTTGCTTCATGTACAGGCATACCTTGGAAATATTGCAAGTTCAGTTCCAGACCACTGCAATAAAGCAAGTCACATGAATATTTTGGTTTCCCAGTGCCTATAAAAGTTATGTTTACACTATACTGGAGTCTATTAAGTATGCAATAGTATTATGTCTAAACGATGTACATAATTAAAAAATAATGCTATTGGGAAAATGGTACCAATAGACTTGCTCAACACGGGGTTGCCACAGACCTTCAATTTGCGTCAAAACAAAACAAAACAAACCGTAATATCTGCAAAGTGCAATAAAGCAAAGTGCAATAAGATGAGGTATGCCTGTACTTGCAAGTTCTGTTATTTAGTTTATAATATGTGACTTTTTCTCCCCTGAGTTGACCTGTCTGTAATTTGAAATGTCCTTCTGTATTGATGGTAGTTCTCTTTGTCTTAAAGAGTACCTTATGTGGTGTGTAACCATTCTAATTTTCTTATGCTTCCTGTTTGCAGGGTATATGCTCTTCTATAGGTTTACTTTAAACCTGTATATATATGTTTATATTTGTAAATGTCTCCTATAGATAGCATGTTAGGAATATCTTGCTTTTCTTAGCCAAACCATTTCTGCCTTTTTTTTTTTTTTTTTTTTTTTTTTTTTTTTGGTACACGGTCCTCTCACTGTTGTGGCCTCTCCTGCCGCGGAGCACAGGCTCTGGACACACAGGCTCAGCAGCCATGGCTCACGGTCCCAGCCGCTCTGCGGCATGTGGGATCTTCCTGGACCAGGGCACGAACCCGTGTCCCCTGCATCGGCAGGCAGACTCTCAACCACTGTGCCACCAGGGAAGCCCATTTCTGCCTTTTAATTGGAGTGTTTAGTCCACTTACATCTAATGTAATTATTGATATGGTTAGATTTAGGATTGCCATTTTGCTATTTGTATTCTGTTTGTCTTAGTTGTGTTTTGTTTCTCTGTTCTTCCCTTTCTATCCTCTGTGTTAAAATGTTTTCTTGAATTACATTTTTGTCTGCTGATTTTTATTTTAGTGGTTGCCCTAGGGATTACAATATATTTTTCACAATCTAATTTAATATCACACCGTCTCACCTAAACTGTACCTTGTAGTCATGTACTTCCATTTACCTATCTTATCCTTTATATGATAGTTGTGTGTCTGTGTGTGTATATATACACATATATATGCCTGTATATATGTATATGTGTGTATATTTATGTTTATATATATGTACATAATATACATGTACATATATTACATCCACATGTTTTATAAGCCCCGTGATTCAGTGTAATAGTTACTGCTTTATACATATTGTCATATGTATTTTTTAAAGTAAGACAAAATACTGTTTCATGTTTGCCCATATATTTTCTATTTCTGGTGTTCTTTATGCCTTCTTGAAGATCCAAGTTTCCATCTGGTATTATTTTTTTCAGTGTGAAGAACATTAACATTTCCTGTGGAACAGGTCTGCTGGTGATGAATTTGAATTTTCTTAGGTTTTATTTATTTAAAAGTGTCTTTATTTTGCCTTTATTCTTGAAAGATTTATTTTGGCTGGATATAGAATTCTGGGTTTGACAGTTTTCTTTCATCACTTTTAAAGATGTCATTATGTTGACTTTTTGCCTGCATTATTTCTGATGAGAAGCAAACCATAATTTTTAATTTTGCTTCCTCATGTGTAAAGTATCCTTTCTGTCAGGCTTATTTCAAGGTTTTCTTATTTGGTTTTCAGCAGTGACTATGATGTGTCCAGTGTGGTCTGTTTGTATTTATCCCACTTAGAACTAACTAAACTTCAATCTATAAACTCACATTTCTTATCAAATTAGAAATTTGGACTGCTATTTCTTGAAATATTTTGTGCCCTATCTCTGTCTTCCCTCTTTCTGGACTCTGATTACACCCATTTTAGGCCTTTTGATATTTGACCACAAGCCATATTTTTTCCTCCCGTCATCTCAAATATGCTATTAAGCCCACACAATGAAATTCTCAACCCTTCTGACAGCCAGATCATCCCCAAACACTACTCTCACTATGTCAGTCTTTTAAAAATGACAGTATGCATTTTATATGTAAATTACACCTGAAAAAATACTGCACTGTTTCCCTGTTGCCTACTAAATGCAGACAAAGTGTGTTACGTCGGCATTCAAGGCTTTCTAGAATAGTTACGTATATTGTTTATGCAATTTTTTTTTTAAATTGCTGTATGATATGAGACTGATAACATTGTTTTCCTCTAGGAATGGGAACTGAGTGGTTGTGAAACAGGCATGGGAAGGAAACTTCTCAGCATTTACTTTAGAAATTTAAATCAATTTGGAATGTATTTATTCCAGCAATACCATAAAGTGTGCCATCCTGTATACAATTTCTGACCCATCGTTTCTTCCATTCCTGCATAGCACACCTGCTTCTTTAGTCTGATCATTGCACCTCTCCCTGTCCTCTCATGCTCCTTTTTCATGCATCCAGGGCCTTAACCTGTCTTCAAGACCCGACTTGTATATCCGTTTATGAAGCATTCTGCAGTAGGACTCTGTCAGTTGCAAGTTCCAGCCTTTTCCCAAGAAGGGGTGCAGTTGGTGCTGATCTAAGGGTAACTAGACTGAGAGACTTGGATGTCATTGGTATTCCCCAGCTTTTGTATCTACCTCTCTTTGCATGCTGACTTTGTTCTCCCAGGTTCCCTGTACTGAGGAAACTGGAACCAAAGCTTTAGGCAGCTCCAGACTTAGATTTTTCATAGTCATATGATCAGAGAGGAAAAAGAACATTTCCTTGACAATTTCACTAAGTAGAATCCCAGGAGGGACTCAGATTGGCCTGAATTAGGACAGGGCAAGGACGTGACAAATCACTGATCAGCTCAGCCTGTGATTGGCAGGCTGACCAGAACTATACGTCTGGAGGCGGGCAGGGGAGCAATCTTTCAAAAAGAGAGGGGAGAGACGCTCCTCTCTGTGAAAAAATATTGATACACAATCACTGTTCCTTCCCTGGCAACTGCTATGCCCACTGACCTGTCTGTTTCCCAGAGCACTCTTTTTTTTTTTCCTTTTTTTGCCGTATTCAGCATGTGGGATCTTAGTTCCCCAACCAGGGATCGGACCCGCGGCCCCTGCAGTGGAAGCGCAGATTCTTAACCACTGGACCACCAGGGAAGTCCCTAGCACTCTTTTATATCCTACGTTCGGCTGTTATACAGAGCGTGCCTATGTCCTTTGAAGTCTGACATGGGGTAATCTTATTTCTCCCAATCAAATTTTACTCTCTGAGAAAACAAGGTGTAAGTGTTTAAACATAGACACATCCTGGCACAGGTGTGAACCTGGAGGTTTGCTAACACGTCAAAGCTGAAGTCAGATGCAAGATGCTTTGATGTGTTGTACTGTGACTGCTCAGAGAGCTGTCTCTGGGCAAAAGAACAATTGGAAGGGCAGGGTGTGCTGGGGCTGAGTTCAGGGTAACCACAATGGGCAGTTTCTGACTTTAGCACTGGATTAGGCTGCTTCTTCCCTCAGTCACCACCACTGCTTATTAGTGACAGTTCAGCCTGTATTGAGACCACCTTATAACTTCTGTATGTATAATAGATCCATGGCATAGATGTTACACTCTACTGGCTACCATCTTTAACGTCTTCAGCTCTGTTAATGCTATTTGAATCACTATCCTTATAGGAAAAAATTGTGACAGCTCACCTTCGCTTAATGGATTTGAGAAAGTGGTTAACTGAGTGAGGCTTGTTTTAGACTTAGAGATTCTTTGCTGACAAAGGTGTTTAGTGACTGTGTCTGTGTTATAATATCACTAGGAATGAAGAATGAAATTAATATATACTTGTTTATAAGGAAAGAAATGAAAAAAACCTCAAGCTCTTTATTTCATTCATAGTTGGCTTCTTTACTTTGCCAATGGTAATACATTCAGAGATGTTATTACATTAAGTAGTCCAAGGTCGGAATTCCCCGCCCCCATAGGCTTGGTTTTTTTGTTTCTTTGTTTTTGGTTTTTTTTTTTTTTGGTTATTGCTTACCTGCTGGCAATTTTGATAAAGGGCTTTCCCCAAGAGAAGATGAGGAGATGGCTTTCAAATCTAGCTGGAAATAACTTCAGGTAAACAATTTTGATAACCGGAAAAAGTTGAAACATAAGGAAGATCTTCAGGTTATCAGTAGAATAAATCCATCATTCACACCTTTGCCCAGGTGAATGTCATGGGCAAAGGCAGGCACTTTGCTGCCATCAAAGTGACGAGGAACCCTGGGTCACGTCTTGACTCAGCCTTTCCTGGGAGATCCTTGAGGGAGCTCCACACAGGAACAAGAGGGCATGGGAGAGCAGCTGCTTCTTCAGTGGAGTCTGACATATACTCCCCAGGCCCCAAGACAGAGTCTGAAAAGGTGCGCTGGGACCTGAGACTCATGCTTGAGACCTAAATAGGCTCTTTTCTCTTAAGTCCCAAACCCAAATCTTGGGACCCTGTTCCCTCTGCCCAGCCTCATGGTAACAAATCCAAAAATGTGTAGGCTAGGGTGTGCACGAGGAAGGGAGAGAGATCTGTGTTTTGCTTCCTTTAGTGATGTGGGGCTTGTTCCAGAAATAACGTTGAAAGTGACCAAACTTGGGCAGCTATCATTTTTGACATGCAGCATGGTACTAATCTTCTGAAATGCATGGAGTGCCTTGAGAGCGTAGCAGTGGGAGGGATATGGGATGCCTTACCCGCCTCACGTCCCATTGGCCGAGGCTCCGATTCCAGGCACTGCTAGAGTGTGCAGTTCCCAGGAGTCAGCACCTTCTGCTGGCAGGGCCACGCCTGCCCTGGGGCTGCTCTTACATCCTGGGGGGCGGGCCTGTAGGCGCGTGCCTCACATGGCTGTGTGTGCAATCCAATGTGCGGGGCCCGTGGTGCACCCCCAGCCCCCGTGACCCACAGTGTGACCAGTCAGTGATGAGGGCGCATCTGGGGATGGCCTCCTTTCTGTCTCACGCTCCCCTTCCCCTTACTGCCGATCCCTAAAAGCCTTGTCAAGTGCACAACCTGTAAGCAAGTTCTTTCTCAGCTCTGCTTTCAGGGGGCAGGGGATCAGCTAAGGCACTTGATGTAGAAGGTTGTTTGTGTGGTGGGAAAGTGGCCATTTGGGACCATTCTTTAAGTCTTGTTAATTAGCAGTAAGGGCTCACCGCCCACCTTTCAGCTCGCCCCTGAACTCCATGGCTCTTATGTGTCTGCCAGAGCACCTCCTCCAGGCATGTGCCCACCCTTGAGACAGTGGTCACGGCTCAAACTGAGAGAACAATGCACCAGGCAAGGACCCCGAGCCCCCGGAAATGGAGGGTTCCCTACAGGGGGAAAGGGTGCCTCAAGCAGATGCAGAATTCTGTTTTGGGAGACACTGGAGTCTTTTCCTACTGCAATAACTTTCCTTCCTTTCTCTGTCTCTTGGAGGCTGTTGAAAGTCAGGTTTTGCGTTGCAAGTACTGATTCTGGCTAACAAGCAGAAAAGAAAGTAATTTGCAGGAAAGAAGAAAAGCCAGATTAGGAAGCTTCACAGCCAGGAGCAATACCCCCAAATAACATGACAGAACTGGTCCCCTGAAGGGGACAGAAGTGGCAAAGTGTACAATACTACACCAGGCTCTGAATTTTCCAGTCACTTAAACGACTGCCATGTTGCCATCACTGGCGCCAGAACAGATTTGGCTGGGTCCCCCTGGGCGTCTCCCCACGGTGCTTAAGCTGGACCTGGAGGCTTTGCTTGTCTTCAACCTTGTCTACAAGCCCCCTGTAATTGGCTATCATTCCACAAAAACAAAATAGACATCAGTGTGGGCAACCAAATGAAGGGGACCCATGTGGCCACGTTTAAAGATACCATCTAATGTTACTGCACAGTTTCTAACTAGGTTTGGTGGGACTCTGGACGCCATGTCCCCTCATTTAATCAAAATTTCCACTTTTCACCTATTCTATACCTTGGGGTTCTTGTAATTTTGTCTTTAGAGTCAGTTTAGAAACCAACGCCCTGTGGAAATAAGCATCTTCAGTGTCCAGAGACCTTGAGATGATTACCTGCCGGAGGCTCCTAAAACCGTCTTTCCAGGTGTGATCTGACCATGGAGGGAAGAGGCACCACTGGAAAAGCCCCTGATGCGTTATTACTGAAAGGGAGGCTCTGGCAGCATGGCTAAGCCTCATGCTAACCTTCCAGCTCCCATTCTCTGAAGCGCTCAGAACTTTAAATGGGCTGCTGACACCACACCAGGGGACTGAAGGAAGTAGACTAGCTGTTGTAGAGAACCAAACTTCCAAAGCCTCATGACCCTAGGCTTATTCTAGTGACATGAAATCTGTTTGTCTTCAAGCACAAGACAGAAATTTTTTTTCCAGAGTTTTGGAAATGATTCTAATTCTGAGTGGAACAAGGTCCTGACAAGGCCAATATGTATGTCACAGATTGGATTCTATGGGAAGCTGATGGCCCTTATGCCCTTACCCACAGGTGTTCAAATCCATCCAAGGGGCCAGGAGAAGAGCTGTCTCCACACCTCCCCCAGCTCCTGCCTTGGTTGGCTTTCCCTCCTCTCCTCCTTGTCCACCCAAACCTCCTCTTCTTCCTACAGTTAGGAAGCAAAAGCCCCTATATGCCAGTGGATGCAAAGAGAGACTGATGGCTAAAAAAGAGGCTTTGCTCTGGCCATCAGCCCAGCTCAGCTCATGAAAACACCCAATGGTAAAGGCCACTGGTCATTCACTTTGACCTTTCTTAACACTTGACCAAGGCCACTCATCATGAGTTGCTCTTGCCCTGATTCCACAAGCTCACATTCAGTATCTCTCAGCTTTCCAGCTTCCAGATAAGAGTTTAAAATCAAACTCAGTCCTTTGAGGGTGGATGCCTTGTCACAAGGTTGCGATGAAGAATCATCAGAGTGAAGGTGATGTGAATGTACCTTCTTGAGAGGAAACCCTGTGCAAGTTTAGAGGAGTTCTTTTAATTCTCAGGATCCAAAGTGAGTTTGTTTAGGACTGTAAAATTTTCTAATGGAAGCAGTTAGCAGTGGTGGAGCTGCCTACAACCCATGGTTTAGGGAGATCACTGGCACCGTTCTGGAAGTATCCTCCTGTGGGATGTCTCAAGACAAGAGTATCCCTGGGCAAAGACTTAGGTACTGGAAGAGAGACCGTGGGAAATCTCTCTGGAGAGGGTTGGGTTCCAGGCTTTCCCACCCCAACTTCTCTCTTAGGTTCTAGGGTCTCCATTTTGTGTCCCCTAGCTTCATAGACCACAGAGAACAAATGTCAGGCACGTCAGGAGAGGAAGTATTGGGTTAACTCTTCAATGCTCCAGTTTATAATCGTTTCTGGCTTGTCATCAGAGTACGTATAGAGCTAAATGATGAATGGCCACTTTAAAAATCGAGCGCCGTAATACTCAATTCCCAATGACAAGGGGGCATGATGCTAAAGCGCTAGGCAAGTTAAAAAAAAAAAAAAAACAGCAAATGTTCCCCTTCTGTGGGAAAAAAAAAAAAAAAGAGTGGGAGGAAGGAAGTGACTACCAAAGATCTGCTGCTCTTGAAAATCAGTCTTTACCTTAAATCACCCAGTGTGAGTTCCTGTGCTGCCCACCCTGTGGGACTTTGGCTTAAAGCTTGCCTGGGAATTCTTGGTTCCTCAATTGGTATAAGCCAGGAAGGCACAATTCCTTCTGCTGACACACACAACAAATCCTGTACAGAAATTGTATCACCCAGGAGTGCCCAGTACAGAGCATGGCTCAGCATCCCTCCCCAACTGACTGCCTCATTCACTTCTCTCTCCTAAATCAGCTTCTCTGCCAGAGGGTCAGTGGCACCATCTGGGCAGAAAAAGGACAATACTTCTATACTCTGTTGCTGGCCAATCATCTAATTCCTAATTTACTGGGTTCAGTATCCACTTTATCTATCGAGGTGGGACTGTATCAGTTATCTATTGCTGTGTAACAAATTACCCCCAAACCTAACAGGTTAAAACACTAAACATTTATTATCTCTCAGTTTTTAAAAGTCAGTAATCTGGGAGCAGCTTAAGGGATTCTGGTTCAGAGTCTCTCCTGAGGTTGCAGTCATCCTGAGGACTGACTGAGGCTGGAGAATCTGCCTCCAAGTTCACTCATGTGGTCATGGGCAGCCTCAGTTACTTGCTGTCTGTTGGATTGAGGGCCTCAGTTCCTCACAGGCTCTTGTCCAGAGGCTTCTGTTCTTTACAATTTGGGCCTCTCCTAGAACGGTTCACAATGTGGCAGCTGCCTTCTCCCAGAGAGAGTGATCGCCCGGGGCGGGGGGGTGGGGAAGAAAGAGAGTGGCCAGGACAGAGCTGCAGTCTTTTTATAACCTAATCCGAGAAGTGACACGTCGTCACTTATGCCATACGCTCTTTGTCTCACACAGACCAATCCTGGTAGCGCGTGGGAGGGGACCACCCGGGATGTAATATCATGGGGTGGGAATCCTTAGGAGCCATCCTAGAGACAGACTGCCTACCCATGACCATCAGCAGAGGAGCTTGGACTCAAGTTCAGACACTGCTTCTGACCTCTCCACCTTCAATTTTAGCCTCGCTGTAAAGGAGCCAGTTTGAACCTCCATCTACAACCCCAGGTATATGAAAAATAACTGCTTTTGAGCCTCCATTTTACTGAGTCTTAGGAAACTTCCTCACTCTCAGAGGAGTCAGGGTGTTGGGAGGAATCGCCCTGGTTTTGAAGCATCTTCCTGGAGGCTCTCTGTTGCTTCCAGACGGTAGCTGGGAATCCACCTGGGCAGCCATGTAGAATCTCATCTGTCGTGATGTACGGCATCACTTTCCCTTCTGAGATCCGGCTGCTTCCCAGGTAGTTCTTCCTGCCATGTTATGAACAGCCTCTGCCATGGGACCCTCAGACACCTCTGCTTGTTTTCACCCCCACAGCCCAGGGAAAGCTCTTTCTAGGCTATTCTCTTCATTCATGACCAAAATACCTTTCTTGAGAATTCTACCCTAGACCCAAGAGGTTCAGGCTTTGGAAACGAGCCCTGTGGAGTCCCAGGTTGCTTGTGACTTCTGCCCTATATTTTTGAAAGGTGAAAACACAGGTAGGAAAAGAGAAGATGGAATATCCTGCCACACCAGCACCCTCCCTGTGCTTCAGTTGGCCAGACTGCACTGTCCATCCCATCTCTGGGTCTTTGCTGGCTGTGCTGAAATTAGGCAGACTTATTATGCACACCTGCCTGCCACTCTGCCTGAGTCACGCTCTCCAGTCTAAGACTTGTCTCCTTTCTGACACCTTTCCTGACCTCAGGCTGGGGGTCATCCCTCTTCATTCTGCATTTATAAAGCTGCCTTCCTCTCATCCCTTACTCGCTGTAACCTTCTCTGTGTCAATTCAGAGATCACACACGGGCAGTGTGTTTGCTGAATCTGTCCCAGAGGTGTAGTTTCACCCGTGCCACTTTCTCTTTTTAATTTGAATGAGTTGCCAACATTTTAAAAATGCAGGGATTTCACATAAATTTGGCTTCTGGCTTGCACTGAGAAACCAGATCTGGTAGCCCCAGACTTGCTTTCCCACGGAGTAAAAATGAGGCAGTGCTGAGCAGCAGCTGCCCCTTTAGATGGGCCCTGCTTCCTCCAGTTGGCTTCTGCCCACTTCTCTCTTGCTCATCACCTGCTAGACCTCTGTTTGTGACCCCTGCTCTGGTTTCTCACCTCTCACAGTCTGATTGTTCCGGATGCTTCTTTTTTCCATTTACCGATTGCCCAAAACGCTGGGCTGAGCTGGATACAAGCGTAAGAAAGTTCAAACCATGTCATCTACGTATTAAAGATTAGGAAGGGCCTTACTGTGCGATAGGCGCTGTCAGCTAATTTCACCCAGAATCCGAGGGCTGCTGAGTAAGCAAAGTCTTCTGTGTGGTAGACAATTCCCAGTTAATAATTGGTGTATAGCTAATGATCCCAGGCTGCAATTCCCCTTGTCAGTCTGTCTTGATGTATACATTTTGTAATTCGTTTGCAGTAGGGGCAGAGGAGACCTGTACTATATGGAAATGCTTGTTCTTTCTACTGGAAGCTCAGCTTACTCTCCAGTATGGATCTAATCTAGGGAAGTAAGTGCAAAAGTCCTGAGGCGAGGTGCAGGGAGGCAAAGTAAGTGTGTTGGGGGGAGTACCGGGAGATGAGGCCAGGAGTCTCCCAGGAGGATGGCGTGCCGCTGCAGGTGGTCAGGTTCTGGGTTTGCCAAAGGACTGGCATTTGCATTGGCTTAATCTCAGTGAGGTCTCCCATCCATCCTGCATGATGGGACCGAACAGGGCTCAAAGCTCATCTTTGAGGACATTCCAGGAGAAGATGAAAACACATCTTTGATTTACTGTCACCCTTGTGCAGAGCCTGTGATCTGAGGCCTCGGGAAGCTCAGCACCTCGCTCAAGGTCATAGTCAACCATGCCCTGCTCTGACCCTTAGCATCTAAAATGCAGAACTTCTGGACTCTCTTGGGATGATCTTTGCCCCAGAGCATTGTTAGAGAAACATGGCACCTCTGGGAGTGAAGGGGGTCCTTCCCTGTCCCTTGCTGGCTATTCAAAGTGAGCTAGCAATTATACAATAACACATTTTCTTGATTCCTTCTGCCCAGTTCTTTCTGAGCCTTTTGGCTTCTGCTCGTGACAGCTCCTGTCTAGAACGGCTCCAGTGCAGAGCCGGTTTGACTTTGGAGGCTGTTTTGCAAAATTAAGAGGCTGCTTTGACATGGCTTCAAGGAACATGCCGCAAGCTTCAGCAGTCGCCTCATTCAACCCTGGGAGACAACAAATGCTCCAAATAGGGCCATGCACGCCTACCGTCATGCAGCCACCCAGCAAGTGGCCATTTAATCTCAATTGCTCCCCACGGCGTGGGCCAATTAAAGAGGAAGCCAGCAGGGCAAGGAGCACTGGCAGATCTTTTGAGGGAAGGAAACCCCAGGGCTGCATTGCCAAAGGCTCTCCCACTCCATTCACACACTGCGCAAGAATGCAAACCCTGGGCTGCAAGTGGGATGGAGGGCTGCCTCAGAAATGGGAGCCGAGATGCAGTACAGATGGCAGCAAGAGTGGCGGTGACACAGAATAGTATCCCCAGGGCTCGAAACTTCCAAAATGAGATTTACAGTTCTGGCCCGCCCTCTTTCGGGAGGAAACACCTGCTCCAGCAGCTTTGGAAACGGCCTCTTATTATCAACTTCTGTGCAGGGATCAGATTTTTGCAGCTAACTAGCGCCTGGTGTGAAATAAAAGCTATTTTGAGGTGGGAGGAGTTCTCAACCTTTTCCTCAATGCATTTTGCGTCCTGATTAATTTCTCTCTAATCCTTTATTTCCGAGTCTACATTCTTTCACAACTCCTCCTTCTCTGCCATTCTTTCTACCATCCTCTCCTCTCTGAATATTCGCAGCCTCTGCTTGGGAGACCAGAGCCAGGTCTTACCCGTAGTTCCCAGCCCTACCTGCCCATCAGGATCACCTGGGGCCCCCAGATAGTTGTATTTGGGTCACTTTCCAAACCACTTAGGTTAGAATCTCTTGGGGTAGGGCCCCGGCATAGACATCTAAGTTACTCAGCTGATTCTAGTATTCAGCCAGGGTTCCGAAATGCTGGCTACGGAAATGATGCTAAGAAACAAGATAGATTTGACTGTCCTAATCCACTGGAACTACCTTAATCCTTACACTCGAGTTTCTAGAAGCAGGATTGAGTCCCAAAGATGAGGTGTGAGGAATCAGATTATTTCTTCATAGCTGTTGTCTTACTATACACATGATCCATGTTTATTGAGGAGGATTTAGAAAATAGAGACAAAAAATCTATACTCTAGCCCCTCAGTACCACTTGGTAGATATTTCTTTACTCTTATTTTTATGCATATGTACAGAGAATTTCTTCAATAAAAGCAGGATTACACGAGCTATAGCCTCATAACTATTTTCTCTTAATATCATGAACTGATCTCGGAGAGGCAGCAGTGGGCAGTGGCTTGAAGTGAGATCTTAGTTCTCTGCCCAGAAATCGGACCTGGCTAGCCTGGATGAAAACCGAACCTCTTTCCATGTGAGCGAATACACTATAGAACACAATTCAGTTGATGGCATGGTACTATTTAATCGGTCTCCTATCAGTGGGTTTTGGGCTACTGTTTTGTTCTCTTATGATAAACACCATGATGTCCACTCTTGTAGACACATCTTTGCCCTCGTCCGTGGTATTGGTCTGATTTTTTCCTCTGTACTCATTCACTGGGTCATCACTAGTCTCATGCCTTTAATTGTACCCCAAATACTAACATTCCAAAATTTATGTGGATTTCAAGTCACTTTTGTTCAAAAGGAGCTCTAATGATGCCCCTCTGGTTGCCCAAACCTCGTTTCCTATCTACCTACCTCTGGTATGTTTGTTTTTTCTTCAAGCCAAAGACCTAGACATCACCCTCAATTCTTCCCTTACCCCCAGCACAGAGCCTCTCCCCACCAATCCACATGCAGGTGGTGCTGGTTCAAGTTCCGTATTGTTTTGAATCAATCTGCACCTTTCCAACTTCCTCTCACCTCCTAATCAAGCATCTTCATCTCTCATCTGGACTAAACTTTTCACTCTTGATCTCCTCCTATCTTTTCTCCACATGGCAGCCAAAATGATCTCCCTCAGGCATAAATCAGATGATGGCATTGCCTACCTTGAAGAGTTACGTGGCTTCCTATCTTCCAGAATGAAATTCAGGCCTTCTTACCATGATCCCCAAGACCTGCAAATCTGGCTCCTGTTTACCTTGCTAATCTTTTCATTCTCCTTCTCCCCTTGATGACCAGGCTCCAGGCACGCTTGTATTATCTCTCTTCTTAAATGTGCTAATGCCTTTCGCACCTCGGGACTTTGATACCTGCAGTGCAGCATCCGCCTGATGCAAGAGGAACTATGTAAACGTGCAGCTTATGCTTCTGTTCCATGAGAAATGATCTAAGAGTCTCCCATCTTCCACCATGAAACTGTAGCAGGCTCATTTGTTGGCTTGCAAGTAGGGTAAAATCTCAGACCCTTCACCTATTAACGCTCACCATTCCAGCGTGCTTGGGAAGATAACCTACCTCAGGAGAGATCGAATGTGCTTGGCTGTGATATCTCTAATTCACTTCCCATAGACTATAGTTGCCCCTCCCCCTTCCCATTCTACACACTTTATACTGAATATTGAATAGTACTGCCTTATGGGACAGCATTAAGAAATTTCAGTTGTAATAAGTGGAAGGAGGAGTGATCATCTCTCCGTCTTAATAATAGTCCTATTTGGCCTAGGAGTAAAGCAGATGGCTCTGGGAGACTAAATGTTGGCTATCATGGCTTTTCACCAAACTAGACGCAGTGAAAACTGTTAGAGAGCCCAACAGGCTAAAATTAGACAGATTTGACTAATGCTTGCTTTTCTATATAAACTTTGGGAGGAAGCCGGGCACAACTCAGTTTTTAATGGAAGGAATGCAGGATCCATTCACTGTCTTCCTGCAAGGGTGCCTGAAGTCTCCAGTATATGGTCACAACCCAGTGAGAAGAGATCTAGATTTGATTGCCATCAAAAGTAAGTTGTTTTTCACACGGGTGATGTGGTGACGGTCTCCGTCTCAGAAGCAGCAGTGAGGGAACATTGGAGAACTTCAACAGTACCTACAGCCAGCTAAAGATGGTTAATTCACCTGGCTAAAATTCAGGGCCCAATCAGTTCAATTCTTGGGAATAACTTGGGCCAAGACTAAGGAGATGAAAGACAGTGCTGCTTGGGATACTAAGTTTCAGTTGCTTGGAATTTGTGGGGTTTTTTTTCCCCCCTTAGCTGACCAAAAGACTCTTGGTCTTTTCTCTTTGGAACATTAATTTAAAGAATTGTTGAGATGATAGGCTACTGATTAAATAGAATCTGGTTGAGGATTATAGTCTGTACATGCACGTTGTCAAAACTGGTTACTGAGTAATGAGTAATTGGCATTGATGAGATGCAGCTGCCTTGAAGAATGGGTGGGGGGCAGTCGCATACCTGAGGGGCTACATGACCAGCTGGCATAAAGCTGAAGGGGGCTCAAAGCTGATGGCTTCCCTGAACTGAGGTCACTTGCACTCAGTCTTGTCTCTTGTGAAAACACACGTCCCAAGTTCAGAATGACTGTGCCTAGGATTTCGGCTGTGCCGTTGCGGTGCATGCCAGGGTATACCATGTCCTGTATCCTTTAGTAAAGCTAAGTAAACTTGGTGCTGTGTGGGGTCTATTGTGTCTTGTGAATTTGTCTATCTGAACCCAAGTCCGTTGTGGCTGGTAGAGCAGAGTGGACATTGCAATTACGTAAACCATTCTATGTTTTAAATTGTTTTATTCTTAGTCATAGTCTTAAATTCACAGCCATGATAAACACTTGATGGAAGGCAGGAAACCTGAGGAACATTGATGTTGAAATACGTATTTAAGAAGATAAATGATAATTCCTCAGATATGCCTCAAGATGTTCTTCCCAGATCTGTAAGTTGCATATTTATCTGATCGAGATCTTTACATAGCAGAGCAACACTATTATCTATCACTTAAGCAACCAGTGCTAAAGAGAAAATATGGTGGAAATTACTCCAATTTAGCTTTCTATTTATTGGGAATAGATACTATCCACATCTGAAATGTGTTATTTGTAGAGCAACGCTTGCAAATAGCAGCCTCAAACTTTCTCTCCAAATGAGTCATTTAAAAAAATCATGACGATTATAAAAAGAAGCTAGTTGATTTTTATCTCAAAATAAAAGAATTCTATACATCTAATATATTGACTTCTATTTGTCATTAATCAAGACTATCAAAAGCACTTGAAGGATTGAACATAAGGTATGAAACATTTGGAGACAGCAAAAGCAATTTCATTCAAGTCCCAGCTCACTTGTCACCTCTTCAGGAGCCTGTCTGAACCATTCCACCTAATGTCTTCCCCTGGCTCCATCCATTTGGGTACTTGTCATGCTACAGATCAGGGTTCTCCATCTTACTACCCTCTTTTAGTTTGTACCCTACCACTTCCCCCTCTAGAATGTAAGCTCACGTGGGCAGAATCTGTCTTGTTTTATCACCATGTTCCCCCAGTGCCTAAGAACATTGCCTGGAACGTGATAGATGTTCAATTTGAACATATCAAATATATTTTGATGATATATTTTGTTATATTTCAGGGACAAAAGGTAGATATTTTGTACCAATTGGCATAGATGGAGTATGGTGTACATTTTTCCTGTGACACGGTATCTAGACAAACGCACGATGCCAAGTACTTACCTGGTCAGAGAATATATACCATGCTTTGCGGTTAGAGACCACTGGTGATTCTGTTCCAGTGATTTAAATATAGATTGAGTTTTAAAACCAAAACTGGTGACTGTGGAAACATGCTGCTCAGATCTCCTGCCAAGGAGAAACTGGTTGACTGGCAGCTCCAGCTGCTGCTCCTCTGGATTCACCACCATGTTTGCACTGAAATCATGCTCCCCCTGGGCTGCTCCCAGCCATTGACCAACATGGTGGGCATCCTAGTGGCATGTGGGACTCCTCTAACTGAGGAGTCCTCTAAGCTTTTGCTTGAGGACTCCCCATTGCCTGGGTTGAAACTTCCTTGGGACTACAATGTAGTCCTAGACTCTTCCTCCCCAGTCCTCCTCCCTTCCTTCTTTTCTTCTGGGAGTTCCGGCTAATGGGAGGCATTGGCAGAAATTTGGAGACTTGGAGGAAAGGAAGGGCAAGGGTCTTTTTCTGTGGTACTTCTGCTCCCTGTGATAACTCCAGCAGCATCTATTTGTGTCTTCTTCATGTCTACATCTCCCTGCATATAATACATCCCTTCCCTCTGTGGTCCAGTCCCCTCCAGCCTCCTCCCACTGAACCTCTAGCCCCATCCAATGACCACTGCAATCAAACAATTTCTATTGGCTTAGGGATTGACAAGTACACAAGTTCCAGTAGAAAATTCAGAAAGAGATTCTAATTTCTAAAAATGTAATATTTCAAAGAATTAAGGGATTTATAATAATACAATAAATGGTGCTCATATTGGAAAAAAAAGTATGTGGACTTACTTTACTCCACACAAAAAAATTAAATCCAATAGATTGAAGACTTAAAATGTATTTTTTTAAGTTAAAACCATGCAAGAAAGTGTAGGAGAGTACAAGTATAATTTGGGATAATAGAAATGATTTGTCACTGTATTACTTATCTATCGCCGTGTAACAAATGGCCCCAACACTTTGCAGCTCAAAACACCAAACATTTATTATCTCACAGACTTTCTAAGGATCAGGAATCTCACAGTGACTTGGCTGGGTGGTTCTGGTTCAGTTTCCTGCGAGGTTGCAGTCATCTAAAGGCTAAACTGCGGCTGGAGAATCTGCTTCTAAGTGCACACATGTGGTTCTTGGTAGGTTTCAGTTCCTCACTGGTCATTGGCAGGAGGCCTCCGTTTCTCCCCATGTGAACCTCTCCATAGGGCTGCTCCCATCATGGCAGCTTGCCTCCCCTGGGGTAAGAGATTCAAGACAGAGAGAACGAGAATGAGAATGAATGCATCCAAGGTGGAAGCCTCAGTCTTTTTCTAACCTAATTTTAGAAGTGACATCTCACCACTTCTGCCATATTCTGTTCCTTAGAAATAGATTATTAAGTTCAGCCCACACTCAACGGGAAGGGAATGAAACTCTTCCTCTTGATGGGAAGAGTATCACGGAATTTGTGGGCACATTTCTAACACCCCCACTGTAACTAAGAGGAGAAAAAACTACAAAAAATCTGATTACATGAAAATATGGAACATTTGCATGGCAAAATATTGTAAAGGTTAATAGACAGGAGACAGCTTGAGAAAATGTTCGCAGTTCAGATAAGAGAACATCTTTCCAATACATAAAGAACTCGTAAAATTTGACAAGAAATAGACAAACTGCTTGACAGTTATGCAAAGGATATGGAATCAGTAAGGACTTTTGTTTGACGGCTGGTGACAGAGACCCGCCTGTAGTGGCTTAAAGACTTGAGGGTTTGTTTCCTTTTGTAATAGGTCCAGAGGGAGGAGATGGCTGGCACTGGTTTAGGGCTGAAGTGTCTTCATTTGCTCGGCCTTTTTCTTGTAGTTACAAATGGCTCCTAGAACTTTAGACAAGACATGCACATTCCCAGTCTCAGGAAAAAGATGGCAGGAAAAGGACAAAAAGTGTTTTGTCATTGGTTTTAGCTAATGACTTCTCTTTACATCCTATCCAAAAAGCTACTAGAAACAAACAAGTTTACCTACTGTATCAGATAGGATGCTTTTTGGTGCAAACAACAAAAAACCCAATTGAAAGAAAAATTTTTTTAAATGAGGAAAATTCTTGACATACAAGTTCTGAGGCAGGAAAGTTCCAGTATTAATTCAGTGGCTCAGTGTTACCAGATATCTAGATTATTTCCATTTTTTGGCTTTGCCTCCCCTAGAGTATTTGCTTTTTGCTCCTAGGCTATTACCCCATGGTTACAAGATGGTACAGTTACTTGCATCACTTATCCACACAACAATGACCAAAGGTTAGAAAAGGCAACTCTATCTTCCATACAAAAAGCAATCATGGCAAGGGGAATGGCATTAGCATGATTGAATGATTGGCTTGGACCAGAGAATCTTAGCTGGTAGGCAGTGCTGAAAGTGGGCGACAGTCCTGAGACTTTGCTCCTCTCATTCCTTAGGGCAGCCTGGGGGGCACCTGGGGTGCCCAGAGCCTCCCAGGTTAGTTGTCTCCCAGGATAAATGAAAGCACTTAAAAGGTGTCCTATAAAAAGCATATCCTATGTGGGCCTTGATGCAAAAAAGGATGGGAAGCAATGGCTAAGAGTAATTGACCTTCACCTCCTGGGGCTAGATAGAAGACCGTGCACACTGGCCAGTAGAAACCTGAACAACACTCTGGTTCTATCAGAAGGAAAAGGGGGAGGCCACAGATTACTTGCCACAACTCTAAAAGAGCTAGAATTAGATCGAATTAAAATTCGAATCAGTATCTCTAAAAGTAGGACGATAGGGTTACTGCTTTAAAGTAGTGAAGGAAAAGAACTTTGACCCACAGCTTTAGACCCAGTAAAACTGCTCCAGGTGGGGCTCACAAGGACGCAGATGACGAGATGGAGATTAGCATAGGGGAGTTGCATCAGGAATCAACACTTGTGGAGGAAGGGAAGGAAGCCGGATTAGGCAAAAAGAAAAGTTGGGCTGCAGTGGAGCCCTGGCAAAGGCTACAGCAGACCCCAAGGGGAGCTCTGAGGTGGGATGGCCTTCAGAGTTGTCCCGCATTGCATGGGGTCTTTCTGCTCCCACATGGACCAGTCACTGGGTGCAGGATGCCCCCAGGAAGGGGGTGCAACGTTGGATGAGCCAGCTCTTGCTAGCTGAGAGACATTTCTGGAGAAGGCTAAAAGCTACAATATGTCTGCCAGCAATACTGCTAGCTTCTGGGGGAGTAAGTTCTTCTGTCTCGAGGGAGGGGTCTGAGGGTCACATCCCAGCATCCAGCACAGAGATGAACATTTATTCAACAAATATGTATTCAGCAGCTACTGTGTGGTAGGCACCGTGCTAGGCACTTGCTGCATATCAGTAAACAAAAGAAACAATGATCCCCACCCTCTTGGAGCTTATGGGCAGTCAAATTATAAAGGTAATAAGTAAGGAAGTTAAACAGTTTTGTGTCAATCAGTGGCTAGCCAAGAAAATCAAACCACTGTAGGATTTTCATATGGAAGGAGTTTTATATAGGGGATTAATACAAGTATTGAAAGAGTGGGGGAGCTAAACGGGATCTAATGTACCTCTAGGGCCAGAGGGACAAAAGGAAGGGGCAGTTTTACCAGAACCTAGAAGTTGAGGCTATTGGTGCGGGCTAGAGGATCAGGGGGCAGCCTGGAAGGCCCTGGATCACAGAGGAAGGGGATAGATGGAGGGATATGGACTCACAGAGAGGACAGAGATGCCCCGAAAGCAGAGAAAGGAGAAGGACCTCAGTCTTTTTCTTCTTTCCACCCTTCAACCTCCTGTCAGTACCTCCCATTGGCTGAATCTCCCAGAAGCCAGAGGGCAACTGAACCTGGGAAACTTAGTTCCCTGTGATACAGAACAGGGCAGGAGAATGGCGGGATTGGTATGAGAGCAAATGCCCGTTGAACAGCAGTGTGTTTAGAAGGCGGTAAGTTTAAGATTTTTTAATTTTGGGGGAAAAAAATGTAGAGCAAAATAAAGGGAACCAGGTATTTTAGAGTGGAAGGAGGCAGTAAAGATAGGGAAGACCACACTGAGAAAGTGACTTGGAAGCAAAGAATTGAGGTGAGGGAGTTGGCTGAATGATTGTCTGGGGGAAGAAGACAGTATGCCAGAGAGGAAAGAGCTAGAAACGAGGCACAAGATGAGATGTCACCTGTCTACTCCTATCAGAGAAACAGTGAAAAAGGTGGCTAGAGCAGGACTAATGCGGTGTCTGTGGCCAGTGATGTGGCCGAGAGGAATGGGAGCCACGTCACGTGGGCACTTAAGAAGTGTGACTTCTACTCTGAGTCAAATCAGGAGCCATTGCATGGTTTTAATCAGAGGAGGGACATTCGATTATGTGGTTTAAATGTAGGCTGTACAAAGCTGTGGACTTAAAGCACCCCACCCCCCCCACCCCCCCCACCCCCGACTGTTTCTGACACTACTAGAGGCTGTAATTCAGCAAGAAGAAAAATTAGTTTGGGAGGAAGTGGAGAGATGCAATGGTGAGTAAAATCTAGAGCTCTCTAAATAAGTGCTAATTGAGGAAATGTTTTAGAAGAGTGATCTGGAATTAGAATTCTAGATGATTTCAGCATGGAAGTAGGGCAGCAGGTGGTGGGGGAGAGTAGGGAGGTATAAAAACACAATATGCTGCTTTTTTTTTTAAATTGAAGTGTCATTGATGTACAATGTTGCATTAGTTTCTGGTGTACAGCAAAGTGATTCAGGTATATATATATTCTTCATTTTTTTTCCCATTATTACAGGATATTGAAGTTCCCTGTGCTATACAGTAGAACCTTGTTTCTTATCCAATGTTACGCTTCTTGCCTTGTCTTGGGGGAGAGTTATAGAGAGGGACCTCATTAGAAAGATACGTGAATTAAACATTTAAAGCTTAAAATTAAAGGTTTAAAGTTTAAGGGTAAATCGCTAAGAGAATAAATATAGAATACATAACTTTCTAACCAGTGGAGGAAAAAACTGGAACTAAAGAGACTTCAACACAAAGGCAAGAAAAAATGTGTGTGGATGGTAGGTAGTACTGATATAAGAAAGAAAGAGCTTGGAAAAAATAACAAAAACAAAATTAGGTAGCAGGAATCTGTTAAACATAGAGTTACCGTTTGACCCAGCAATTCAACTCCTGGATATCCATCCAAGAGAACTGAAAACATAAGTCTACACAAAGCTGTACACAAAAGGCTATAGCAGCATTATTTGTTACAGCCAAATGGTGGAAACAACCCAAATGTCCATCAGCAGATGAATGGATAAACAGTACGTATATCCATATACTGAAGTATTATTCAGCCACAGAAATGAATAGTGCTTATCATGCTATAGTGTGGCTGAACCTTGAAAACATTATGCTAAGTGAAAGAAGGCAATCACAAAAGACCACATATTATGTGATTCCATTTATATGAAATGTTCAGAAGAGACAAATATATAGATACAGAAAATAGATTAGAGATTGCTTGGTGGGGGGCAATGAGGATGAAATGGGGATCATAGCTAAAGAGCAGAAGTACAGAGAGACACTGACAGACAGAATGGTTAATTTCTCCATGAACTCTCTTGCTGTTGGGTGTGTTAGGTTCCCCTGCATCTTTCATAGAGTTTGCATAGTATTGGGCGTTTTGCTAATTTTCTGTCAAATGTTCATGGGCACTGGTGATGCCGCAGTGAATGCCATGGACCCAGGCCTAGCCTCAGAAAACACAGAGCGGCCACTTGGAAAGTGTTCACCTACAGAAAACCCTGGGGAAACATGTTAAATCAGAATGGACTTCCCATGAACAGAGTGCGGGGAATGACCTTGAACAGAGGGAAAACCAGGCCTCCATTTTAATTATGCATTCAGTGTTGGTGAAATGGAATTAATTATCTTTATCATCTTTGAAAATGCTGCAGTGCACTTCCTATCTTTTGTTTCATGCTCCTTAAGATACAGGCATCCTCACAATTACTTGCAAAATGTTTAAAAACAAAGGCTGCAATGTAGTCAGTAGAGAGACAAAGCAGATGATTTTCTGAGTTTGATTAGAGCTGTACTTGGCCAACCTATGGTATATACATGTACACATTTTTTTTTTTACTGCATTGCTTTTTATTTTTCCAGCTTTGAGACATTACTGACATGTAACATATATAAATTTAAGGTATAAAATGTGATGATTTGATATATGTATACATTGTGAAATGATTATAGGTTTGGTATATTTTGATTTCTGCTTTAAAATATGAATTCAGCTGTCTGTAGACCTAGTCCTGACTCTGTCTCTGATTTAATTTCTGTGCCTTTGCAGAGGTGACTTAATCACTCCTGGGTGCTAATTTCTGTGACTTTGCAGAGGTGACTTAATCACTCCTGGGTGCTAATTTCTGTGACTTTGCAGAGGTGACTTAATCACTCCTGGGTGCTGATGGCTGTATGAGTTTTCGATACCTTTCGTATCAACTTGGCATCCCTTCAAAAAGGGAAGATGTGAAAAAGCATTTGAGATGAAAACAAATGAATAGACTGTTTTTCAGTACCCCTAGCCCAGAGTTTAGAATCTGACCATGAAAATGAATCCTAGCCAATCTACTCTTTCTTTAGGGAGTCTACCAAGTATTCATACAGAGATTTGTGTCCACGTTGGGTTTTGAGTATTCCTGCCCCTCCTTCTGTTGATGGGAAGACTCCGACCATCACCCACCGAGGGGCAACTGGGCATTTGTCACGTCTGTTCAATCTGGACCCACCTCTCTCGCCATGGCTGTCTGGACGTTGAGTAAAATGTCTGACCCAAGGGAAGTCCAACAGTACACTAGTCAATGACCCAAGTGGCCTGATTTGGAAACATCAGTAGAGCCAATCCGATTCCCCTTTGGGGAACGTGGAGTTAGCCAACAGAGACTGAGGTGGACAGTATGAGGAGGAAAGAGGTGAGAAAATGTTATCGAGGGACTTCCCTGGCGGTCCAGTGGTTAAGATTCCGCGCTTCTACCGCGGGGGGCGGGGGGCGCAGGTTCGATCCTGGGTCTGGGAACTAAGATCCTGCCTGCCGTGTGGCAAATCAATCCATCAATCAATCCAGAAAACGCTGCCAAGCTGAACAGGGGCTGTGATGAGCCCATGGCAAGGCAGTTAGGAGTGGGGAGAAGAGGAGTTAAAAAGAGTGAGCTGGTGTCATTCACCAACCTACCAAACTGAACCAGTCTGGTTAGTTGGTGAATGTCAGGGGTGTGGTGTGTGCGTGTGTGTGTGTGTGTGTGTGAGAGAGAGAGAGAGAGAGAGAGAGAGAGAGAGAGAGAGAGTCACAACTGGCAGCCTCACTGCTTCCTAAGTCTCAGACCAAATTTGACCAAGTGTACGGGCTGTGCTAACAGAGGTTTCCCAGCCTGTCTGGAGTGGGAAAAATCCCTCTCTATCATTCTCCACTGGCAGTTCTCCCAGCACTTGCTTGGAAGGAACCCTCCCAAGCAGATGGGACATCTTAAGGTTGGGAGGTGGCAGGATCCTTCCTAAAACAGACCAACCCCAGAGGAAAGGCTTCTATACACTGAGAGGGTGCTGGCGGCACTGGCTGCTGTGCTTTCTGGTTCTTCACGTTGTTTTCATGGAAGGTGGACGTTTCTCTCGGATGCCTCCTAATCCGTCCTGTTTTAAGCATCACTAATGCCCCTGATCAAAACCGCTTCTAATGCTAATAAACGAGTCCTAGTGTCGATACAGATGAGGATGGATTTGGTTAAACACACATCACCATCATCGTGCTGAGGCATTGCGGAGTCGATCCCACTAACCCCGGCCCACAGGGCAGCTCCGTGCTGTGTATGTGTGTGGTCGGGCAGAGCCTGGAAAGCTGCTGCTTGATTACTGGTTGCCTCTCTTGGTATCCGAGTTAGGTGGTGGTGGCGGTGTTTTACTATACATGTATTTGGGTTTTTGTGTTTTTAATTTTATCAGAGTATAGTTTTATTTTTGAGAGTCGAAAGAATTTTATGGTAAACACTCACATGTTCATCACTTAGATTCCACAGTTAACCTAGATTCTATAATTTTATCACATGTCGCTTCATCCCTCCATCCATTCATTTATCCATCTTATTTTCGTTAATGTATTTCATAGTCAACTGCAGACATCATTACACTTCACTCCTAAACACTTCAACCTAAGACTGAGCTTTATGCAAGAGACTAGCTCTCCCTTAAACTTCAGATGTTATTGACAAGTAAAATTTATGAACTGCAATGACCTCCTGCATGTTTTATAACTTGTAATTATCTGATCAAGATTCTTCAACAAACATTTACAGTTTGATGGGCAATAAAACAATTTGAAAGCAGCATTTTTGTATTTTTATAATGCTTGGCAGGAAAACCATGACCCCAACCACTTAGGATCAAACAGTTTTAGTCTTGAACGTTTCAATCTGATGGTTAACAGCCAAGTTTACTATTTAGCTCCATCTTCTTAAGTTTTCTCCATCCCAAACACCTTCCTTTGCCGGCGGCAGCTGTGGATCTGAGTGTAAACGTGTACCTGGTCTCTACCTCGGCTGCCCCCAGGGTTGGGCCAGGTGTGCGCATCCTCCCCCAGGGGCCAGAGACTGGCTTCCAGATCCTGCTGTTGGGAGGCGCAGAGAGAGACCTTCGAGTTCTAGGTCCCAAGCTCCACAAAAAATTATCGGAGTGTAGTTGATTTACAATGTTGTGTTAGTTTCAGGTGTACAGCAAAGTGATTCAGTTATATGTATACATATATTCTTTTTCAGATTCTTGAGTTGGTGTTAGGGGAAGGGTGTGTCCGTTTCCGTGGGGACAAAGATCTCTTGGGAGCAAGGAGAACAACACCCTGCTTTTCCTCCTTTGAGACTCCATTTCTCCTGTGCACGTGCTCACTCTCACACTCACAGTTGGATTGTTCAGTTTTAATGCACGTGACATCCATCTGTGTTTGATGGCCATCTATTGTGTTGCATTCAACTTAGGCTTGTTGAGGACCCACTTGGGACCAGACACTGTGCCGTGGAGATAAATCTAAGGTATTCACAGGCTGGAGGAGAAGCAGTCAGTTCATTGCTTTATTCCTGGTGGTGCGTGTCTCCTCATCTCTAGAACAAGGAGTGCAGAAGTGCCTGCATTTCCCCCATTAAAAATTATGTAAGTTGGGCTTCCCTGGTGGCACAGTGGTTGAGAGTCTGCCTGCCGATGCAGGGGACACGAGTTCGTGCCCCGGTCCGGGAGGATCCCACATGCCGTGGAGCGGCTGGGCCCGTGAGCCATGGCCGCTGAGCCTGTGCGTCCGGAGCCTGTGCTCCGCAATGGGAGAGGCCATAACAGTGAGAGGCCCGCATACCGCAAAAAAAAAAAAAAAAAAAAAAAAAATTGTGTAAGTAGATCATGTTCCCTCAGCATCCAAAATATCATCCAGCCTATTCCTTTTGCCTTGGGCTGGGCTGGAGTTCTCCTCAGTGGGATTGGTCATTGCCAACGCCTCTAGGCGACCAGACGTCTAACCGCAGGATATCAGAGCCTGGCGTTAGACTGCCTTGCCCCTCTCCACCCAGCCTCATCGTAGCAGAGAAGTGGTTTAGAGAGACATGTTCAGAAAAGGGTGGGAGCCAAGTTCCTCCATGGACTGTCGTCATGGGAGCCAGGGGTTAGGGATCCAGCATCCCTTTATTCATCACATATGAGTATGTCCTAGGTGCCAGGTACAGATCTAGGGCTCCGTGTACAGCAGGGACCAAGGTGGACAAGGCATGCTCCCTCACAAAGCTTTCCCAAGGGATGATGGCAAACAAGTAACCAAACTGAGTGTGACAGGGGGCACATCTGCTGAGAACAGAGAGCGTTGGCATCCCTGGCTCTTGGCTCGGAGGGGCTGATACCCACTGAGGGAGCTCTTAAGAGGCCATGTCTCTGGCTAGAGATGTCTTCTGGAGAAAGCAGGGCTGGATTTTGGATTTGGGCTCCCGTATCAGATAGGCTTTGTCTGGGTTATTTCCTAGACGAGCTATGTCCTCGCTCTCTGAGCCTGGACCAAGGCAGGCAGACCTTGGCTCAGCCCTCTCCAGGGAGCGGTTGGTTATACCCAGGGTGTGGTCTGAGTCAGGGGCCCTTTCTCTCCCAGACGGCACAGCTCACCTAAGGTATACCGAGGGGTACACGTTGTGACCCCTCCAGCCTGGGTGTGAAGCATTGAAACATACAAATTTGGGACTTCCCTGGCGGTCCAGTGGTTAGGACTCCATGCTTTCACTGCAGGGAGCACGTGTTCGATCCCTGGTCAGGGAACTAAGATCCTGCATGCCACGTGGTGCAGCCATAAAAAAAAAAAAGAAACATACAAATTTGTATTTGTGCCATGACTGTGGGAATCACAGGTTTTCGCATAAACACTTCTCCACCGTGGCCTGTGAGGACTTGCTTCCTGTACCTTTCCCACCTCAGGTCAGGTCCTTACCTTTCTCCCCTAGACTAGAATAAAAGCTTCCCATTCAGTCTCCTGCTCCCAACCTTGTCTGTTCCTTTTCAACCATCCTGTGCAAAGCCATGAGAGTTGCCCACTCTTAGGTGTTTCTGAAACACATCAGATTCTTTCTTGCTTCTGGGTCTCTTCCTGGGCCATTTCCTTTGGTTGGGTGCTAGCCCCACCCTCCATAGTGGCTGTATCAATCTACATTCCCACCAACAGTGCAAGATGGTTCCCTTTTCTCCACACCCTCTCCAGCATTTGTTGTTTGTAGAGTTTCTGATGATGCCCATTCTAACTGGTGTGAGGTGATACTTCATTGTAGTTTTGATTTGCATTTCTCTAATAATTAGTGATGTTGAGCAGATTTTCTTGTGCCTCTTGGCCATCTGTATCTCTTCTTTGGAGAGATGTCTATTTAGGTCTTCTGCTCATTTTTGGATTGGGTTGTTTGTTTTTTAATATTGAGCTGCATGAGCTGTTTATATATTTTGGAGATTAATCCTTTGTCCATTGATTCACTTGCAAATATTTCTCCCATTGTAAGGGTTGTCTTTTCATCTTGTTTATAGTTTCCTTTGCTGTGCAAAACTTTGAAGTTTCATTAGGTCCCATTTGTTTATTTTTATATCCATTACTCTAGGAGGTAGATCAAAAAAGATCTTGTGATTTATGTCAAAGAATGTTCTTCCTATGTTTTCCTCTAAGAGTTTTATAGTGTCTGGTCTTACATTTAGGTATTGAATCCATTTTGAGTTTATTTTTGTGTATGGTGTTAGGGAGTGTTCTAATTTCATTCTTTTACATGTAGCTGTCCAGTTTTCCGAGCACCACTTATTGAAGAGGCTGTCTTTTCTCCACTGTATATCCTTGCCTCCTTTGTCATAGATTAGTTGACCATAGGTGTGTGGGTTTATCTCTGGGCTTTCTATCCTGTTCCATTGAACTATATTTCTGTTTTTGTGCCAGTACCATACTGTCTTGATTACTGTAGCTTTGTAGTATAGCCTGAAGTCAGGGAGTCTGATTCCTCCAGCTCCGTTGTTTTCCCTCAAGACTGCTTTGGCTATTCGGGGTCTTTTGTTTTTCCGTATAAATTTTAAGATTTTTTGTTCTAGTTCTGTAAAACAATGCCATTGGTAATTTGATAGGGATTGCATTGAATCTGTAGATTGCTTTGGGTAGTATAGTCATTTTCACAATATTGATTCTTCCAATCCAAGAACATGGTATATCTCTCCATCTGTTTGTGTCATTGATTTCTTTCATCAGTGTCTTACAGCTTTCTGAGTACAGGTCTTTTACCTCCTTAGGTAGGTTTATTCCTAGGTATTTTATTCTTTTTGTTGCAATGGTGAATGGGATTGTTTCTTTAATTTCTCTTTCTGACATTTTGTTGTTAGTGTATAGGAATGTAAGAGATTTCTGTGAGTTAATTTTGTATCCTGCAACTTTACCAAATTCATTGATTAGCTCTAGTAGTTTTCTGGTGGCATCTTTAGGATTCTCTATGTATAGTATCATGTCATCTGCAACCAGTGACAGTTTTACTTCTTTTCCAATTTTTATTCTTTTTATTTCTTTTTATTCTCTGATTGCCATGGCTTGGACTTCCAAAACTATGTTGAATAATAGTGGTGAGAGTGGACATCCTTGTCGTGTTCCTGATCTTAGAGGAAATGCTTTCAATTTTTCACCATTGAGAATGATGTTTGCTGTGGGTTTGTTGTATACGGCCTTTATTATGTTGAAGTAGGTTCCCTCTATGCCCACTTTCTGGAGAGTTTTTATCATAAATCGGTGTTGAATTTTGTCAAAAGCCTTTTCTGCATCTGTTGAGAGGATCATATGGTTTTTATTCTTCCATTTGTTAATATGGTGTATCACATTGACTGATTTGCATATATTGAAGAATCCTTGCATCCCTTGGATAAATCCCACTTGTTCATGGTGTATGGTCCCTTTAATGTGTTGTTGGATTCTCTTGACTAGTGTTTTGTTGAGGATTTTTTCATCTATATTCATTTCTCAAAGAACCAGTTTTTAGTTTTATTGATATTTGCTATTGTTTCCTTTATTTCTTTTTCATTTATTTCTGATATGATTTTCATGATTTCTTTCTTTCTGCTAACTTTGGGTTTTTTTTTTTGTTGTTGTTGTTCTTCTTTCTCTAATTGCTTTAGGTGTAAGGTTAGGTTGTTTCTTTGAGATTTTTCTTGTTTCTTGAGGTAGGACTGTATTGCTATAAACTTCCCTCGTAGAACTGCTTTTCCTGCTTCCCATAGGTTTTGGATCATCGTATTTTCATTATTATTTGTCTCTAGGTATTTTCTGATTTCCTCTTTGATTTCTTCTGTGACCTCTTGGTTATTTAGTAATGTATTGTTTAGCCTCCATGTGTTTGTGTTTTTTACATTTATTTCCCCTGTAGTTGATTTCTAATCTCACAGTATTGTGGTTGGAAAAGATGCTTGGTATGATTTCAATTTTTTAAAATTTACTGAGGCTTGATTTGTGACCCAAGATGTGATCTGTCCTGGAGAATGTTCCATGTGCACTTGAGAAGAAAGTGTAATCTGCTGTTTTGGGATAGAATGTACTATAAATATCAATTAAATCTATCTGGTCTACTGTGTCATTTAAAGCTTATGTTTCCTTATTAATTTTCTGTCTGGATGATCTGTCCATTGGTGTAAGTGAGGTGTTAAAGTCTCCCACTATTATTGTGTTACTGTGGATTTCCTCTTTTATAGCTAGTAGCAGTTGCCTTATGTATTGATGTGCTCTTATGCTGGGTGCATATATATTTATAATTGTTATATCTTCTTCTTGGATTGATCCCTTGATCATTATGTAGTGTCCTTCCTTGTCTCTTGTAACATTCTTTATTTTAAAGTCTATTTTATCTGATGTGAGATTTGCTACTCCAGCTTTCTTTTGATTTCCATTTGCATGGAATATCTTTTTCCATCCCCTCGCTTTCAGTCTGTATGTGTCCCTAGGTCTGAAGTAGGTCTCTTGTAGACAACATATATATGGGTCTTGTTTTTGTACCCATTCAGCAAGCCTGTGTCTTTTGGTTGGAGCATTTAATCCATTCATGTTTAAGGTAATTATCGATATGTATGTTCCTATTACCATTTTCTGAATCGTTACGGTTTGTTATGGTTTGTTTTTGTAGGTCTTTTTCTTCTCTTGTGTCTCCTGCCTAGAGAAGTTCCTTTAGCATTTGTTGTAGAGCTGGGTTGGTGGTGCTGAATTCTCTTAGGTTTGCTTGCCTGTAAATCTTTTGATTTCTCCATCTAATCTGAACGAGATCCTTGCCGGGGAGAGTAATCTTGGTTGTAGTTTCTTCCCTTTCATCACTTTAAATATATTGTGCCAGTCCCCTCTGGCTTGTAAAGTTTCTGCTGAGAAATCAGCTGTTAACCTTATGGGAGTTACCTTGTATGTTATTTGTCGTTTTTCCCTTGTTGCTTTCAATAATTTTTCTTTGTCTTTAACTTTTGTCAGTTTGAT
Source organism: Stenella coeruleoalba (assembly GCF_951394435.1). Classification (NCBI taxonomy): domain Eukaryota; kingdom Metazoa; phylum Chordata; class Mammalia; order Artiodactyla; family Delphinidae; genus Stenella; species Stenella coeruleoalba. Next base: position 58,173,952 of record NC_137156.1, read on the forward strand.
TACTTTGTGTCTTGGCGTGTTTCTCCTTGGGTTTATCCTGTATGGGACTCTCTGCACTTCCTGAACGTGGGTGGCTATTTCCTTTCCAATGTTAGGGAAGTTTTTGACTATAATCTCTTCCAATATTTGCTCGGGTCCTTTCTCTCTCTCTTCTCCTTCTGGGACCCCTATAATGCGAATGACGGTGCATTCAGTGTTGTCTCAGAGGTCTCTTAGGCTGTCTTCATTTCTTTTCATTCTTTTTTCTTTATTCTGTTCTGCAGCAGTGAATTCCACCATTCTGTCTTCCAGGTCACTTATCTGTTCTGCTTCAGTTATTCTGCTATTGATTCCTTCTAGTGTATTTTTCATTTCAGTTATTGTATTGTTCATTTCTGTTTGTTTGTTCTTTAATTCTTCTGTTAATTCTCTGTTAAACATTTCTTGCATCTTCTTGATCTTTGCCTCCATTCTTTTTCTGAGGTCCTGGATCATCTTCACTATCATTATTCTGAATTCATTTTCCTGGAAGATTGCCTATCTCCATTTCAGTTAGTTGTTTTTCTGAGGTTTTATCTTGTTCCTTCATCTGGTACATAGTCCTCTGCCTTTTCTTTTTGTCTATCTTTCTGTGAATGTGGTTTTCATTTCACAGGCTGTAGAATTGTAGTTCTTCTTGCTTCTGCTGTCTCGGGGCTGGTTCTTAATCATTAGCACATTGCCACCCAGGTTGTGGAGGTTCAGTCACCACTGGTCCTTGATGCTGTTCAGTTCCTTGCAGCAGGATTCACTACCGGCCCAGCCTCGTCTTCCAGGAGCAATATGGGCCAAGCACAAAGCGTATCATTTCAGTTTAGGTTCCCCCAGAACAGCTCCTGAGACAAGGAATTGAATTTAAGTAGTTATCTGGAAGTGAGCCCAGGAGGCACTGGGGCAGGGACCTGGGGAAGTGAGAGATGAGGGGAGGGAGTCAGTACGGGGAGTGTCATCAAGCCAGTGATCACTGTGGGTACCCGGGAACTTGGGGGACAGTGCAGAACACTGTGATGGCTGATTTCATGTGTCACCTTGGCTAGGCCACAGTACCTAGATATTTAATCAAATATTATTCAAGATGTTTCTGTCAAGGTATTTTTTACCTTGAGATTAATGTTTAAATCAGCAGACTTTGCATCAAGCAGCTTCCTCTCCATAATGGTGAGGGCCTGAATAGAAAGATGGACCTCCCCAAGCAAGAAAGAATTCTGCCAGCAGTCTGCCTTTGGACTTGGGCTGTAATATCAACTTTTTTCTGGGTCTCCAGCCTGCCAGCCTTCCTTACAGATTTTGGACTTTCCAGACTCTCCTTCCTTAAAATGTCTCTCTCTGTCTCTGTCTCTCTCTCTCTCTCTCTCTCTCTCTCTCTCTCTCTCTATATGTATGTATGTATGTACACACACAGAGATACACACACCCCATGAGTTCTGTTTCTCTGGGAGACTCTGACTATTACAAACACACACGTCGGAGTTGCCCTGGTCAGTCATTGGGCATTAATTTCCCAGCACTTCCAGCCTGCTGCACACATGGACAGAGGGGCTCTGGTGGACAAAGACAGTCCTTAGGCAAAGATTTTCAGGTGCTGGCAGTGAAAAATCTGGCCCATGAGCTTGGAAAGCTGCCTACAGATCTGGGTGAGGCACTGACAGTTCCTGCTACAAGCCTGTTGACTGAGTATAAAGCTTCTCATAAGACACTCCTTCATCACCTCATAGGACACCATGATAGATTTCTATGGCCTGACTTTTGAACATTGAGCAAGACACCCGACAGCTTTCCCACTTCTAAAATAGAACAATAGCTCACAGGATTATTGGAGAAATAATTCACAATGATATAATATATACCAAATGTACGCACACTGTTTCATAGATAGAGCACACTCCATAAATGATAGCCACTATTACCAGCCCTTGGAGCTTCTAAACTCTTTTTTTCAGAGTGTGGTCTCCAGAGCAGATGTTGGAACACTGGGTATGCACTGCTCTCCATTCCTCGTCATTGCTCCCTGTGACGTGGAGACAGAGACACATGGCAAATTGGACGTAGCACTAACATGACCACTGAGAAACCCTGCCCTTGAATTTGAGCAGCTCTTCTGTCAGTTAAAGGGCTTCCCATCAAATTCAGTCCTTTCCAACTGCCTTCCACCTTGCCATTTCTATGACTGATAAATATAAATGGAAGGTCACATAGCCTTTGACGAAAAATACATGTCATGTGATCAGTGAAAAGAAACAGACTCGGAAAATGAAGATACATTTGGGAGAGTGATGTGACCAGCATTTGCATCAGGTTTACATGAGCTAGACGCTTCCACGCCTGCATCTGTGTGAGGCTGGCAGGCAGGAGAGTACTGGGTCACCTTCCTCAGGCAGGTGGAAGGGATATCCATGTTTACCTGCTGGAGAGTGTTGAAAATCTCTGCACCACAATGTATTAAATGATTGGGGCATGTTGTCAACATTTCAGTAGGTGAATTGCAGGACTTAAAGATGTTTTGAAACTGCCTTTTGAAGAGGAGAAAATGGCATTTTATTTCATTATGGGGCAATTTTTAAAATTTAATTTTTATTTAATATTAGAGTATAGTTGATTTACAATGTTGTGTTAGTTTCAGGTGTACAGCAAACTGATTCAGTTATACATATACATATATCCATTTTTTTTCAGATTCTTTTCCCATATAGGTTATTACAGGATATTGAGTAGAGTTCCCTGTGCTATATAGTAGGTCCTTGTTGATTATCTGTTTTATATATAGTGGTGTGTATATGTTAATCCCAAACTCCTAATTTTTCCCTCCCCCCAATTTTCCCCTTTGGTAACTATAAGTTTGTTTTCTAAATCTGTGGGTCTGTTTCTAAAGCAGCATTTATTATTCCAAGAAATTGGGAGCTATCATTTCATTCCTCCCCATATTCTTCAGTAGTGGGTTATTTCATAGCTGTACTATGTGTCCCTTCCTATGGAACTGACCTGGTTCGTCAGTGCAGTAGTGACTTGCTTGGCTGTGGATGGATATTAGCTAACAGGTGTGGTGAAGGAGGCTAACTTGAGGGAATTCCACCTTCTTTCCTGGAGATAAGTAGGGTTTGTGCAAGATGAAGGTCAGAAAAAACCCTCAGTACCGCTCATAATGCAAATCATTAGATTCCACAGGCAGGCTGGCATAGCTGATAACAAGAGAATTGTAAAAAAAAAAAAAAAAGAAAGAAAAAAATCAAGTATATTATGGACTTTCAGAAATTCCCAGTTGGGACTTCAATGTAGATAAAGACACATTGGCTGGAAATGAATGCTCTTGGAATATTGATGGAGGCATTTATTCCCATCCTACATATTTTAGATAACTTAGGTCGCATCACACCCCGTGTTTAGAATGCAATAATTCAAGTAACAATAACAAATTATCCATGCCATTGACCATGTTCAGTCTTGATAGTGCTCAGTGTAGCTGCTCACACCATTTTGCGTTTCATAAATGCCTCCAGATATATTGGAAAATGTCACGACTTCTCATCTACAGGAAAATCAAAATGCCAGGCAAGCATTTCATTGCTTCTCTGAATTACAGATTGTCTTCTGACTCCAGTCTTCGTGTGCAGTGAAGCCCCACTCTCTACAGTATAATAATTCCTAAGAGCCAATCAATTTATTTTGTGTTATTCTGCTTCTGTTCAAAGGGAATTTAAGCCAAGTGTTGAAAATTACAAAGGAAAAGATCAGCATGTGTATTGGTTGCCATTTATGTGGTCTGAACACTCCGTGTGCGGACTTCTCTAGGAAAATGGGGAGAGAAAAGATCAGTAGTCATTTGATCAGACCAACAGAGCTCTGGGTGGGTAGCAGTATTTTCATTTTATGATGAGAAAGTAGTTTCTGAGAGGTTAAATATCTTGCCTAAAATCACTCAGCAATTAACTAACAAAGTCAGGAATCAAATCTGGATCTTTCTGACAAAAACCCATGATTTTTTTTTCACTCCATCCCTGTGCTGTCTCACTATAGTCCAAACCCAACTCTATGAGCACTTCTGCTCTTCAAAGCAAGGATTTAGGTTTTGATTTCCTAGAAGTTGTTGCTGTGGTTTAAAACTCTGAACTAATGACAAACTTGGCAATCCATAGCTTAGCTCAGTGATCTAAAAAATACTGTCTGAAGCAGGAAATGCGGGTTAACTAGACACTAAGGAACAGAGGTAAAAGTCCTCCGTATTGTAAATCTTGTTTCCAAATGTGTTTTGAAGAAATTCTTGTGGATCTTGAAGCCAAATCTGGCCTCTGGACCCCAACACCAAATTAATTCTCTGAGACAGAGTTTTGGGTGAAGTAGAAAAGAATAGTTTTATTGCTTTGTCAGGCAAAGGGGGCCCCAGCAAGCTAATGTCCTCAAAACTGTGTGTCTGACCTGGAGGGGGTGTGGGGAGTTTAATAGTAATGGTTCAAAGAGGGCTTGATCAGCTCGTGGACATTCTTCTGATTGGTTGGTGGTGAGGTAAGTGGGAGTGAGCATCACCACCCTTCAGATTCCAACCGGTCTGGGGTCCATGCACTGTGGACAGCATACTGTTTACTTCTCCCACCTGGTGGGGCTTTCAGTATCTGCAGAACAGCTCAAAGATATTGTTATGTGTATCCCTTGAGGGGAAACCAGGACCCTGCCCCAAGGCTGCACTATTGTTTCTTTTGACTATTTCCTCCTTGGTCCCTGCATCCCCTCCCTTCCATAATTAGCAACTGTTTGAACCTGCTCATTGGAACTCAGGGAAGCTCATGGAGGCTGAATGAAGCTTATTTCCTGTAATCAAGAAATGGGGGACACAGAAAGGCTTTTGTGCCCAGGAGCCCCACAGCGTGCTGCTTGGTATCAATCTCTGGGAAGACCTCATGTTTTGAGGCAAGGCTGGCCCAGAGAGAGCTTCATATTGCTTCCTCTAGTTGGGAATAAGAAAGCCCATTGGCTAGTAGGGAGAATCCAGTAACTACAGCAGATCCTGTTGACCGCCAGCCTGAAATCCACACCCATCACCTCCCACACACTCTCCTGGAGTTCCCAAATATGTACCTCCTAATGTTCATACATCCCGGGTTTCAGAGGAGGCTAACCCACTCTGTCCCCAGGGGTGGGTTTGATTGGTGTAATCAGAAAACTCCTACTCCCTTGAATGAAATTGGATTAGGCAAGGGTACAGTGACAACATGAATGTGAGAATTGGGGGCTGGGATCTTTCTTGAAAGGCTGTTTCTTTCCTTCCTTCCTTCCTTCCTTCCTTCCTTCCTTCCTTCCTTCCTTCCTTCCTTCCTTCCTTCCTTCCCTCCCTCCCTCCCTCCCTCCCTCCCTCCCTCCCTCCCTCCCTCCCTCCCTCCTTCCCTCTTTCCTTCCCTCCTTCCTTCCCTCCCTCCCTTCCTTCCTTCCTTTTTTAATTGAAGTATAGTTGATTTACAATGTGTGTTAATCTCTGCTGTACAGCAAAGTGATTCAGTTTTACAATATACACAATTATATATATACATATATATATACACATTCTTTTTTATATTCTTTTCCATTATAGTTTATCATAGGATATTGAATATAGTTCTCTGTGCTGTACAATAGGACCTTGTTTATCTTTTCTATATATAAAAGCTTACATCTGCTAACCCCAACCTCCCATTTCATCCCTTCCCCAACCCTCTCCCACTTGGCAAACCACCAGTCTGTTCTGTCCTTGATTCTGTTTCTGTTTCATAGACAGGTTCATTTGTGTCATATTATAGATTCCACATAGAATTGATATCATACGGTATTTGCCTTTCTCTTTCTGACTTACTTCACTTACTATAATAATCTCTAGTTGCATCCATGTAACTGTAAATGGCATTATTTCATTTGTATCTCAGTAATATTCCATTGCATATATGTACCACATCTTCTTTATCCATTGCTACGTCGATGGACATTTAGGTTGTTTCCATGTCTTGGCTATTGTGAATAGTGAAAGGCTCATTCTTTAGTTGCAAGAAAGAGGCAGAGCCTCTTCTGCTTGTGGCTATTTGCCTGCTGTGATGCCTGCGATGGTGATAGCAACTGCACGATGAGAATTAGAGTTAGATTGAATGAGCTGGAGTGATTGAAAGGGTAGACTACGCTATTATTTTTGAGCCTATCCTGGAGCTGCCCTGCTCATTTTTTATTCTTTTATGTGAAATAATTTCCTTGTAGTTGCAGCCAGTTGAGTTGGTTTTCTGTTACCTACAGCTTTAGGTGTTCTACTTGGGAGTGTGGGTGAAGGTGAATCCCTGGTCTTTTGGAAGGGCCTTGGGGTAACCTCAAAGTTTTAAAATGCCTAGTGCAGTTGAAAAACACTTCTGGACAAAACTGGTACATTCACAAGGCTGCTGGCTCCTCCTTTATTCCACGACTGATTTCCAAGAGGCCTTAGGACCTCTCAGGTCAGTTCAGTAGTGCTGTCTTGGATGGTCCTAAAAGTGCTTTCAGTTCTGAGAGAACATTGTCTTCCAAGCACTCTCCATTTATTGGTGGTTGGTGTTTTCTGATCGCACAAGTTTTAGGTGTTAATCGTAGAAAATAACGAAAAGGATGCCAAAAAAAAGAAAGAAAAATAAGAATTACTTGTAATCTTAGCATTCAACTACTTTGGCCTGTGTCCTGGGTTTGTCTGTGTGTTTCTGATTCATTTCTTCCCCCTTTCAAAAATGTGCTCATTATATTGTATATGTAGTTTTACATTCCATTACTTGAACTCAAAACTGTAACATGAAGTTATTTTCTGTACATCATTAAATATATTTTAAAACTTAATGATTGTACATTCATTTATTGCATGAATACGTAATAAATTATAAACTGGTTATACTTTACATGAAGGATGCATTCATGACAGTCTTGCATAATTTAAGCTCTGCATAATTCAGGATTCTTTTCCATAAATAGGAACACTCAAGCCGTTTCTCCCTGTATTAATAACAAACACCACTGACATTCAGCTTTGGACCATGATTCTTGAAGAACTTAAAATTTGGAGGTGATTTACATTATTTCAAAATTTGTCAACAAATGTTGGAACGCTTATTATGGACGACTGGCCACCTGTCTAGGCTTTGGGGACTCTCTGAATAGTGATCTTGGAGAGACAGCAGTGGGCGGTGGCTTGAAGTGAGGTCTTACTCCCTGCCCAGGAATTGGACATCGGTAGCTTGGATGAAAACCAGAAATCCAAGGTTCCCCTGGCTCTTGCCCCCATTGAAAAATGCATTTCTCAAGGAGGTAAAAACAGGTACAAAGTTTATTATTAGAGACACAGCACAACAAGTGGGAGAGCACACAGAGAAACAGTTTGTTATGACAGAAGCAAGGCAGAGATGCACACCTGGAGAGAAAGGGTGTGGGCATCCCACCCAATGTGGAGGAGCACAGTAAAGAGGTGGTTAAGTCATTTATATAGGGCAGTTCTTCCGGGTCTTTGTTTATCTTTGGCCAATTATCTGGTTTCTTTTTCCACATCTGACCTGCCCTAGGACCTTCCCCAATATGTGTGCGCAAATTTTTTCCAAGATGGATTCCAGCCCAAAAGCCTATGGGGGCTTTGGCATCACCTATGATGGGGTGGCGCCCCCTCCTTTTTGACCCCCAAGGAGGCTTTCTGTGCATGTGCAGTGTCTCCCTTGTCCCAAGGATGGGAAACATGTGACCTCTCGATCCTTTACTCAGACAGGGTTTAGCCCCTCTCTGTCCCCACCTCGACTGTTATCTTAAAGTGTCCTCAGGAGACAAAGTCCAGCTACTTACCCTGTTTCTGTTGTTATTTCTATTTTGAAGTGCAAACAGGCGGCTGGTTGTAAATGCCCAGCCTGGAGCCCATCTATCTCCTGACTCAAAAGGAGTTAAGATGATAGTTGGAGACAAACAAGAAATATGATCAGATTTACCTCTTTATCGTGTTTATTACATTAAAAGGTGTGGTAAGAGGTATGTGGAAAAGTGCCAGTGTCTAAGAAGTGGTGTGGCCGTGAGTGGCTGGATTTACAGAGCATTGAGAACCTGAGTAGCCTATCCTATGAGCAAAATGCTTTGTTTTATGACTGATGAAGGCATTGACTTGTGAGCATTAATTTATCATAATGGCTGGTCAGAGAGCCTGCCAAGAGAGATGCTCAACTGATGTATCCTTAAAGGGATAAAGGCTGTCTATCCAAGGAAATCATATCCTTGTCACTCCCAACGTGCCAAGTCTCACCAAATGAGAAAATGGCTTCATTGTCAGACCTTCTCCCATCTAGCACTTTGCTGATGGGAGCCCCCCAGACTGAAGAACATTGCCGAAGGGCTCTAAGAGGTGTACTAGTGCTCTCACCAAAACTCCCATTTTGTTTCCAATGAGGAAACGGAAGTGTAAAGAAACGGAGTGATTTTTCTGAAGTCATTGGGTGCCCTTCCTGGTCCTCTTTGCAGGCTCTTCCTCCTGTACCCAACCTCTAAATACCTGCAGTCTTCAGGGCTCAGCCCTGGGTCCTCTTCCGGCTCTCTTCTGGCTCTCTTCCCTGGATTTCAATACTATCTAGTTGCTGACTGTTCCCAATATCTCGACCTTTGACTTCTCCTCTGAGGCTTGGTCCTCAAATCTCTAATCACCCACTCAACAGCAGGCAGAACCCCTCCTGCATTTGTCCCTTCCTGTACTCTTTCCAATCTCTACAAATGGCTCCACGCTCCACCCACTTCCTACAACCCAAAATCGGCTGTCCTTCTACAATCCATTTGTTAAGAAGCAGAGAAGTCTTTTAAAGATTTAAAAGGCATACAGTTTGGAAATGAAGAAATAAAACTGTCCCTGTGTGCAGATGATATACTTTTCTGTGTTAAAAATCCCAAGGTATTTATAAAACTCCTAGTGATTTCAGCAGGGCTCCGTGGTACCAGAGAAACATACAGAAATCAATTACATTTCTATTGACTGACAACAAATATGTGGAAACTAAAATTTAAAACAATACCCTTTACAATCACTCCAAAGAAAATGAAATACTTAGGTATTAACCTGAAAAAACACATACAGGATCTGTATGCTGAAAATTATAAAATGCTGGTGCAAGAAATCAGAAAATCTAAATAAATGGAAAGACATACTGTGTTCATGGGTTAGAAGACTCAACATAGTGAAGATATCAGTTCTGCCCAAATGATGTATAGGTTTAATGCAATTCCTATCAAAATCCCAGCAAGATTTTGTTGTTATTTTTTTTGTAGTCATACATACACAAGCTTATTCTAAAAATTTACATGGAAAGAAGAAGGAACTAGAATAGCTAAAACAACTACCACAAACAAGAATAAAGGGGGAGGAGTCGGTCTACCTGACTTCAAGATGTATTATACAGCTACAGTAATTATATAATACAGTAATTATATAATACAGGGTATTGCAGAGTCAGGGACACATAGATCAGTGGAACAGAATATTGAACACAGAAAGAGACCCACAAAAGTCTGCCCAACTGATTTTTAAAAAAATAATTTGCTATTTTTCCATTCTGCTTTTTTCTGTTTTAAATTTTATCTATTCATTTATTTTTTGGCTGCGTTGGGTCTTCGTTGCTGTGTGCGGGCTTTCTCTAGTTGCAGCGAGTGGGGCTAATCTTAATTGTGGTGCGTGGGCTTCTCATTGTGGTGGCGTCTCTTGTTGCGGAGCATGGGCTATAGGCATGCAGACTTCAGTAGTTGTGGCTTGTGGGCTCTAGAGAGCAGGTTCAGTAGTTGTGGTGCACGGGTTTAGTTGCTCTGCGGCATGTATGATCTTCCTGGACCAGGGATCAAACCCGCGTCCCCTGCATTGGCAGGCGGATTCTTAACCACTGTGCCACCAGGGAAGCCCTGCCCAACTGATTTTTGACAAAGGTGCAAAAGCAATTTAGTTCAGGGGTGGAGGGAGCAGCAACAGATGGTGCTGGAACAAATGGACCTCTGAAAGTGAAAAAAAAAACAACCCAAAACAACAAAACACCCAAAACCCCAAACCAACCTTGATCTGTTGGTTGGTTTATCCATTCTATAGATTGTTGTTTATCCATTCTATATATAATAGTTTACATCTGTTAATCCCAAGCTCCCAATCCATCCCTCCCCTCCCCCCCCTGGCAACCACCAGTCTGTTCTCTATGTCTGTGAGTCTGTTTCATAGATAAGTTCATTTGTGTCATATTTTAGATTCCACAAGTGTCATATGGTATTTGTCCTTTCTCACTTATGATAATCTCTAGGTCCATCCATGTTGCTGCGAATGACATTATTTTATTCTTTTTATGGCTGAGTAGTATTTCATTGTCTATATGTACCACATCTTTATCCATTCATCTGTCAATGGACATTTAGGTTGTTTCCATGTCTTGGCTATTGTAAATAGTGCTGCAGAGAACATTGGGGTGGATGTATCTCTTTTCTTTTTTGTTTTTTTTTTAAGCTATGGACAGTACTTTTTTTTTAAATTAATTTATTTTTGGCTGTGTTGGGTCTTCGTTTCTGTGCAAGGGCTTTCTCTAGTTGCGGTGAGTGGGGGCCACTCTTCATCGCAGTGTGCGGGCCTCTCACTGTCGCGGCCTCTCTTGTTGCGGAGCACAGGCTCCAGACGCGCAGGCTCAGTAGTTGTGGCTCATGGACCCAGATGCTCCGCGGAATGTGGGATCCTCCCAGACCAGGGCTCGAACCCGTGTTCCCTGCACTGGCAGGCAGACTCTCAACCACTGCGCCACCAGGGAAGCCCCTGGACAGTCCTTTTAATGATAATGTATCATAGTCACAGTAACGGAACAGTTCTCTTTTTTGGTAGAGTTAGGAATGAGGCCCATCCTTTTGGGTGGCTGAAAATTTCTGAAGTGGAGTAAAATGAAAGTAGAGTGTTTTACATTGTTATTTAAACTTTATTTTATTTTATTTTATTTTATTTTTATTTTTTGCGGTACGCGGGCCTCTCACTGTTGTGGCCTCTCCCGCCGCGGAGCACAGGATCCGGACACGCAGGATCAGCGGCCATGGCTCACGGGCCCAGCCGCTCCGCGGCATGTGGGATCTTCCCGGACCGGGGCACGAGCCCGTGTCCTCTGCATCGGCAGGCGGACTCTCAACCACTGCACCACCAGGGAAGCCTTGTTATTTAAATTTTAGATAACATTTCTAGCTCCCAATTAGCTTGAAATCGTAGACCTGATAGCCTTCACCATTTTCTTCTAGGACATTCCCACGTCCATATATATATATATTTATTTATTTTATTTATTGTTTTGGCTGCACCATGCTGCTTGTGGAATCTTAGTTCCTCGACTAGGGATCGAACCCAGTCTCATGGAAGTGAAAGCGCCTAGTCCTAACCACTGGACCGCCAGGGAATTCCCCATTCCTGAAGGAGAGAGAGGACCAGCAAACAGCCCCACAGAGCTGGAGGCAGATGTGTTTTCCAGCCCACTGTCTGGGACGCATGTTGGGGCTCACGTATCTTTTCGAATTATAGTTTTGTCTGGATATTTGCCCAGGAGTGGGGTTGCTGGGTCGTATGGTAGTTCTAGTTTTAGTTTTTTAAGGAACCTCTATACTGTTCTCCATAGTGGCTGTATCCATTTATATTCCCACCAACAGTGCAAGAGGGTTCCCTTTTCTCCACACCCTCTCCAGCATTCGTTATTTGTAGATGTTTAAATGATGGCCATTCTGGCTGGGGTGAGGTGGTACCTCATTGTATATATAACATTCTTGAAATAATAACGTTATAGAGATAGAAAAGAGATTATAGGTTGCCAGAGGTCAGGTGAGAAAGGGGGATGGAGTAGTATATGGGAACCCTGCGGCAAAGGAGCAGTTTTGTCTGTTGGTGTGGCAGTGCTTACATGAATTTACACATGTGGCAAAAAAAAAGCATAACATGATACCTACACACACAAATAAGTACGTGTAAAACTGGTGAAATCTGAATAAATTCTGTAGCTTGTACTAATGTCAATATCCTGGTTTTGAAATTGTGTTATGGTTATGCTGTATTTTTCCATTGGAAGAAACTGGGTGAAGGGTACATGGCACTTCTTGCCTGCTTTTGCAACTTTCTGGGAATCTGTAGTCATTTCAAAATAAAAAATTAACAAACAGTGATATGAAATGTTATAGATGGTCATAACACTCATCTGTTTATATAGCCCTTGCAATGTTTTTTTAAAATTTATCTTTATTCCATTATAGTTGAATTACAGTGTTGTGTTAATTACTGCTGTACAGGAAAGTGACTCAGTTATACATATATATACATTCCTTTTCATATTCTTTTCCATTATGGTTTATCACAAGATGAATATCGTTCCCTGTGCTATACAGTAGGACCTTGCTGTTTATCCATCCTATATTATACAAGTTTGCATCTGCTAATCCCAAACTCCCACTCCTACCCTCTCCCACTCCCCTCCGCCCCTTCAGTGTTTGTGGCATGTGGGATCTTCCCGGACCGGAGCACGAACCCGTGTCCCCTGCATCGGCAGGCGGACTCTCAACCACCGCGCCACCAGGGAAGCCCCCCTTCAGTGTTTTTACATTACTCTCAAGAATAATTTCTCACCGTGACTTACGAGGCCTGTATGATCTAGCCCATGCCTACGCCTCCCCCTTGCTTACCGTTCTCCTGTCCCTTAAGCCATTTGTCAGATCCTAGACCATGCCAGTCATTCTTACCAGGCACACGGCCTTGTTTTTCCTGTCCTGTTTGCATACATCCTTCACATGGTTCTCTCTCTCTCGTAGATTTCAACTTAAATATGACCTCAGAGAGGCCTTCCCTGACCATCATGTTTCTCATGGCACCATGTTAATTTCATTCCAGATAATTTGGGTAATTTATCTTTTTTTATTGACTTTTTATCTGCTTTCTAACTAGACTGAAAGTTCCCCAAGAGCCGGAACATTCCACGTCTTATTCTCCGTTACGCTCTGGCATCTAACACTCTGCCCCGCACATAGCTCCAGCTGAACAAATGAGTAAATCCGTGAATTAATGGCAGCGTTGGAATGAACACACTGGTCTGCTGTCTCTTACTGCAACACACCTTCTTCGGTCTCCTCTGCCTTTACTCCTCCTAAAAACACCAGCAGCAACGTTCAGTTCCCATAAACTTAGCGACTGAAAACAACACAGATTTATTATTTTACAGTTATTGAGGTCAGCAGTCCCAAGTGGATGTCACTGGGCTAAGACCAAGGTGTCAGCAGGGCTGTGTTCCTTCCTCAAGGCTCTGAGGGAGAATCCATGTTATCGTCTTTCCAGCTTCTAGAGACTGCCTACGTTACTGGCTCATGGCCTCTGTTATCTTCAAATTCAGCGACTCCAAGTCTTTCTCACATCGATCACGTGGTCACTCATTCTTCTGCCTCCTTCTTCCACATTTAGGGACCCTTGTGATTACATTGGTCTAGGATAATCTCCCTATTTTTTAAAAAATTTATTTATTTATTATTTTTGGCTGTGTTGGGTCTTCACTGCTGCACACGGGCTCTCTCTAGTTGCGGCGAGCAGGGGCTACTCCTTGTTGCAGTGCGTGGGCCTCTCACTGCAGTGGCCTCTCCCACTGAGGAGCACGGGCTCTAGGCGCGCGGGCTTCAGTAGCTGTGGCTCGCGGGCTGTAGAGGGCAGGCTCAGTAGTTGTGGCACACGGGCCCAGTCGCTCCGCGGCATGTGGGATCCTCCCGGACCAGGGCTCGAACCAGTATCCCCTGCATTGGCAGGCGGACTCTCAACCACTGCGCCACCAGGGAAGCCCTAATCTCCCTATTTTAAGGTCATCCTTCTGCTCCCTTAATTCCTCTTTGCCACGTCACATATTCACAGGTTCTGTGGATCAGGTTGCGGACACATGGGGAGGTCATTATTCTGTCTGTCAAACCACTAGTCTCCAACTTCCATAAAGAGACTCCTCTGTTCATATGTGGATCTCCAGGGGCTTGTATCTGGTATTACTCAACAAATTGTCGAAACACACTTAACTAAAATAACTCGTGGGCAGCATCAGTGTCTAGTACATGGCAGACACTCCGATTGGGTTGGCCAAAAAGTTCGTTTGGGTTTTACGTACGCCATTACAGAAAACACGTTTACCTACTAAAGGCCCTTCTTTTCAGCCTAGTTCCACCCAACCAAGTCAGTATGTTCTTCAAGGCTCTGCCCAAAGCCAGTTCTTAACGTGAAGCCTCCACTAAGTGTGAAGCAAAGTCTTCCTCCTCATTTCTAAGGGCACAGATATGGGTTCCCTTCAACACATGCTTGGATAGTCATGGTCTCATTCCTTTCTGAGCTCTTCACAGTTCCTAGCATGGGCGGGGGAGCCCTTAAGTAGTAAAGAGAAAGGGGAGAAACACGAGGGAAAGATCAGAGCGAGACAGCAGTTGGGGAGTGTGAGAGCCAAGGGGAGACCTCTCTCAGGGTCTTCCATTTCCTCTCACTAAAGAAGAATCGCCGTTGCAAGGTGGCTAGAGTGCTGGCGTGGGGGAACACGCTTGTAGGAAGATGTTAGAATCGGATTCTTCCTCCATCATTCCCTTGTGGGAACATATAGTTCCTGTGAATGTCATCCAGACATCTATTTCTTTGCTGAGTGAAAGCAGGCCTTTTCAGGTGTGATCCCATGATGATGGCTCTGCCTTCTGATCTGGTCATTTGCTTTGAGATCTCTCCAGTGTTCGGGTTATCTATGATTCTCTCTTGCTGCCCCCCTTGCCTCTACCATCGACTTGGTACATGGAGTGCTACCCCCTTGCCTGTTTTGAAGGTCGTGCCTGTCAGCCTACACCTTGGTTGAATAGCTTTTCCTTTCCAGAAAGTGCAGAAGGTGACTTCCATGCAGTTTTAAAAAGTGGGTGTGCTTTTATTTTTCTTTTTTCTTCAAAGACACTTTAAACTCTTTGGTCAACATTTCTCATCCTTTTCCTTTCAGATACCCAAGGTCAAGTACTATTTTTAGCCATTGTTCTCCCCAATGGGGTTCTCCTCAGAGCATCCTGGCTACTGGGGCTATACTTTTATAAGCTTCTTCAAGGGATAACACATAGGTATCCACATCTCATTTCTTCCCCTTTTAAGTAGGTTAAATCTTCCACAGATCATTTGCTTGTTGCATGTCTAGTTATTCTTAAATAAGAATACTAACTGGAAAAAGAATAACAGATTGGAAGGATAAGAAGAAAAACACATAACTATGATTGCTTTGAAAGAGCCCATGATTTGCCAAATGTTCTTCTGGGGAGAGCACTGGATGTGTTTGAAAGAATTGCTTTTTAAAGTCGTTGGGAAGCAGGTGAGACCCTGAGGGGCCTGGGCGATGACAGAATAGTCTGTGAAAGAAAAAGAAAGGATTTGTGAGTTGATTTGGGTTTGGGAGAAGTGGAGATGAATGGGAGAGAGAGAGAAAGGGGGAAAAGCCAGCAGGGTGGCTGAAGGCCATATGTTCCAAGATGTGACCCTGTCACACAGCCTCTCAAATCCTTGGTGAAGTGCAGCTAAATCGCAAAATACTTGACATGAGTAGATTTGTTGTGTAAACTGGTGAAGCCAGGTTGCCGCGATGCAAACTGGGAACAATTTACGCTGCCAGGTGGAAAGCTTTCAGAAATACAAGGATGTAAACCACAGAAACTTAGAGAAATTGTGGAGAGGGTAAACAAAAATCAGGAGCAGAACTTCCCCACTTGGCTCCAAGTCCATGAGAGAGAAATATTATTCCAGGATTGTTTGTTATTGTTGGTTGTGCCGCAATAGCTGACTTCTACAGTCCTCTTCCTGAGATCAGACCTTAAGATCCAACTCTGCCCCTACCCTCTCTAAAAAGCCTTCTCTCCTACAACTCGTGTTCTCAGGGGCATCCCTCTCCTCTAAAATTCTACTGCCTGTATCACCTTTGGTACATAGTTTAGTGCCAAACTATCTTCTGTTAGTAAAGAGAAACTCAAAAGCACAAAGCCTTCAGTGACCTTGTAGGAGTTTTATAGAGAAGGGACGCTACGAATGGGTCAGAGGGTTGCAAACAAGTAGGAAGAGCAGAGAATTGTCCTTGCTGATGGTGGCAGAGACAGAAAGATCAGTTTTCTGGGGGTAGCAGTGGCAACAGTAAGATTAGTGGTGATCAGGGCCAGTGTACAGTGGTGCTAGGACGCACTCATCACTGGCTCGAATTTGGGCGTTGTTCCTGGCTCTGTACCCTCTCAGGCTAGTTTCTCAGCCTCCTTGGCATTCTTTACAGCACTCAATATCCCTTTAAAAATGTATCTCCTGCTTAAATCAGCCAAGTTAAAACGCCCAGATTCTGTTGCTTGCAAAGATTAACAAAGGCTTTGCACAAAGCCACTTTATAATATAACTATTATAAGCACTGCTGTGATGAAAATCCTTAAGCATCCATTCTCAGCACATATCTTTGATTATTTCCCTAGGATAAATTCCTAAACCTGGCTCTCAGGTTCTGAGTAAGATGGACTAAGCAGCTGCCCATCACTCCCGGTGAATGTGACTATAAAACTGGAGCAGGGTGTATGGAGTAGGCTATCTGGGGGTTTGAAAAATAAATTGTAGCGGGCAGATTGGGGAAGAAC
This sequence comes from Stenella coeruleoalba, assembly GCF_951394435.1. Taxonomy (NCBI): domain Eukaryota; kingdom Metazoa; phylum Chordata; class Mammalia; order Artiodactyla; family Delphinidae; genus Stenella; species Stenella coeruleoalba. Next base: position 58,190,581 of record NC_137156.1, read on the forward strand.
ACTAGATACCAAAGAATCATCAACCTGGCAGGGAATGTAACTGTTTTTTCCCTGCAGTATCTCCAAGTTGAATTCAGTGCATCCAGAAACTCAGAAGTGAGCACTGTAGATGGAAGAGCTCTATGGGAATTCCCCAATCCTTCTGGCTTGAGATATTGGGAAGTGAACGGGAGAGAGAGGGAGAGGGAAAGAGGGAGAGAGAGAGGGAAACAGGGAAAGAGAAAGGGAAACAGAGAGAGAGAGGGAGAGAGGACATACTCCCAAGAACACTTGAGCAGAAATCCTCCTGGATTTAATTTTTTCTTTCTCTTGCACCCCAGCCCCCAAGCAATCCTGTAGAGTGGGAGCAGTGGTTGAACTTTGATTCCAAGAGGGTAGGGCCAACACCTGTTGACGTTTTAACCTCTTGTCCTCCTCCTACTTGGTCTAAATGCAGACACAATCATGGAAGTATGTGACAGAGTGAGGTAACTACAGTCCCAAGTTTCTGGCCAGAAGACTGAAAAGTGGAAATCTAAGAAATCAGAAACTACCAGGGAGACTGCAAGAAGGAGGACCTCAGGGAAACAACTGTTTATGAACTCCAGAGCTCACACCTGAGCTGTGTGAGGTGTGCATGTTATAATTAGCAGAACCAAAGATTCTGAGAGCTAAAGTAATGGATAGATTATCCCCACAACTCTGATTGTGATACACGTCCATGACAGACATGAAGAGCGTCGCAAAGGTTTTGACAACTGAACTGACATTAGAAACATAGCCTCCAGGTTGAGACTTTTTCAGCCTGAACCCCACCAGGTCCATTGCCTGCTAAAACAAAAATACCAACATTCTCTATAGCAGAGGTCCCCAAACATTTTTGGCACCAGGGACCGGTTTTGTGGAAGACAATTTTTCCATGGACCGGGGCAGGGGTGGGGTGGGAGGAGGAGATGGTTCAGGCGGTAACGCGAGAGATGGGGAGCGGCAGATGAAGCTTCACTCGCTTGCCCGCTGCTCACCTCCTACTGTGCAGCCCGGTTCCTAACAGGCTGTGGACCAGTACCAGTCTGCGGCAGGGGGGTTGGGGACCCCTGCTCTATAGGATTTAAACAAGATCCAGAATCTTGTAACATAATGCTTAAAACGTTATGATACAATCCAATATTATTCAGCATAGGAAGAACCACAAAAATTTCAACTTGCACGGGAAAGGATGATCAACAGATGCCAACATAGAGATAATACAGATGACAGAATTATCTGACAAAGATTTTAAGTCAGCCATTATAAAAATACTCAAACAAGCAATCAGGAACACTCATGAAACAAACGCTAAACAGAAAGTCCCTGCAAAGAAAGAGAGAACATAAAGAAGAAATAATGCAAATTTTAGAACCGAAAATCACAACCAGAATAACTCACTGGCTGGACTCAGTAGCAGACAGAGGAGTCAATGAACTTTGACTTAGATCAACAGAATTTATCCAGTCTGAAAAACCAGAAGAACGATTGGAAAAAAAGTGAACAGAATCCCAGGAACCTGTGAAATAATAACAAAAAGGCCAATAGAAAGACCAGAAATGAATAAGATGGAAACAGAAAAACAGTGGACAAAATCAATGAAACCAATGCCTGGTATTTTGGAGAGATCAATAAAATTAAACCTTGAGGAGGACTGAGATAGCAAAGAGAAGACACCAATTACCAATATTAGGCATGAACAAAAAAGAGGATAGATATCACTACAGACCTTAGAGGCCTTTGTAAAGCCTATGATAAATGGAATGGAATATTTATAAATGGAATATTTCTTGCCATATCAATAAACAAAGGAAGTCACAGTCACCAACGTTTGCAGCCCTCCAACGTGAGCCAGTGAGCCCTGAGGAAACTCAGGGCTGAAAAGAATACCTGTCATCTAGCAGCCATCAGACTGCAGCCACTCCCTGTGGTGAGCCCTGAGGAAACTCAGGATGTGAAAACACAGGATACTGGTCCCAGATAGCTGAGGTGCACATCAAAGGAATGATTTCAGTGAGCCCAGACTCTTGCATCTTCCCATACAGAGAAAAGCGCTAAATTACTTAACTTGAGATATCACGTTTTCTTTAATTAACAATAATATTTTGAGGTTCCCGACTACCTGCCCTTTGTTGCAAAACTCCTATATATCCGGGCTCCTCCCCTCGTCTCCTGGAAGCAGTTTCTCAGAGTTATCTGAAATGCTGTCTCCCGGGCTGCAGTCCTCATTTTGCCCAAAATAAAACTTAACTCGCAACTCTCATGTTGTGCATTTTTTTAAGTCAACACCTACATTACAAACGACACATAAACTGGAGAACTTAGATGAAATGGACTAATACCTCAAAATCCACAGCTATCAAACCTCCCCTAAAATAAACTAGAGAACCTGTATTGTCCCATAACTATGAAAGAAATTATATTTGTAGTTAAAATCCTTCCAAAAAAAGAAGTCTTCAGGCCCAGATGGTTTCATGGGCAAATTCTACCAAATATCAATTCTGAGCAATCTCTTCCAGAAAATACAGAGAAGGAAATGTTTTCCAACTCATTTTATGAGTCCAACATTACCCTGATACCAAAATCAAAGATAGCACAAAAAAATAAAAGTACATATGACTATTGTTCAAGAATGTAAATACAGAAATGCTCCAAAAATATTAGCAAATTTAAAAAGGATAGCATGCTGTGACCAAATGGGGTTTATTCAGCTTGGGAATACAAGTGTTACCGAGTCCAAGCTCGCTCTGCCCGCCGCATGACAGGCCAATGAATTGGGAGACAAGGTGTTGAGGCAAGGAATATGACTTTATTCGGAAAGCCGACAGACCGAGAAGATGGCAGACTAGGGTCCCCCCAAAAACCATCTTATTGGGGTCTGGATGCCAGTTTCTTTTACAGAATCAGAGAGGGAAGTAAAGTAAAAAGGCTAGCAGTCTTGCACAGAATAGAGAGGGAGAGGTAGGGAGGAAGTACGTAAAAAGGGCTATCAGTCTTGCAAAACATCTCGGAACAGCCAGCCTCGGGAAGGGGATGTGTTAATTTCTTCTTTCCTGCAGCCACTCACAGGTAGGTAGGGTTCCCTGAGGCAGGCCATTACGTATGATTATAACAACAAAAGTAACGGAAAGCAAAGGCTAAAGTCAAAGAAACAGATCCAACGTGGAGTCAAAAATTGGCTCTTCGCTGTTACACAAGCTGATTCAATATTCAGACATCAATCCATGTAACTCACTATATTAACAGTCTAAAAAAAACTCCACATGATTATATCAATAGATGCAGAAAAAGCATTTGACAAACTCCAACATCCATTCCTGATAAAAATTCTCAAGAAACTAAGAATAGAAGGTGAGAAATTGTGATTTATAGTAAGAAATATATGTATATATATATTTGGTCTTCATTCCCTTTCGTGGCACAAAGCGCCTAAAACACTTGGAATTTCCTGGATGAGAGATATGAAGGTTTCTTTTGTTATGTTAACGAGATGACTTTCGGAAATCTCCTAGGGAAGGGGGGCTGGTTGCCAGGAGAACCAACCACATGATTAGAGGGTTGGAACTTTTAATCCCACCCCCAGACTTCTGGAGAGGGGAGAGGGGCTGGAGATTGAATTCAATTGTCAATAGCTAATGATTTAATCAATCATGCCTATGCAATGACGTCTCCATATAAACCCGAAAGGATGGGGTTCAGAGAGCTTCTGGGTTGGTGAACACGTGGATATTTGGGGAGAGTGGTGCAACCCATTCTACATACTTTGCCCTATGCATTTCTTTTATTTGGCTCTTCCTGAGTTACGGCCTTTTATAAATCAGTAATGTAAAATGTTTCTTTGTATTCTATAAGCCTCTCTAACAAATTAATCAACCCAGGGAGGGGGTGTTGGAACCTCCAATCTATAGCTGGTCAGTCAGAAGCACGGTGACGACTTGGAATTGGCATCTGAAGTGGGTAGAGGGGGGCAGTCTTTAAGGCTGAGCTCTCAACCTGTGGGATCTGAAACTGTCTTCAGGTAGATCAGAATTGAGTTGACACATAGGACACCCAGCTGGGGTCAGAGAATTTCTTGGTGGTATAGAAAAAATACACATGTTGGAATTGGGTGCAGAATTGTAGAAGGAAATCTCCTCAACCTGATATAGGGCACCTACAAAAAAAAACCTAGAGCTAGCATCATACTTACTGGTAAAAGACGGAATGATTTCCCTCTAACAACAGGAACAAGGCAAGGATGTCTAAGCTAGTGTAATCAGGAAAAAAGAAACAAAACATAAAAATAAGAAACTGTAGAGATTACAAAGAAAGAAAGGATCTCCTTTCACAAACAGCATGATTTTCTTTTCTTTTCTTTTTTTTTTGTGGTACGCGGGCATCTCACTGTTGTGGCCTCTCCTGTTGCAGAGCACAGGCTCCGGATGCGCGGGCTCAGCGGCCATGGCTCACGGGCCTAGCCGCTCCGCGCCATGTGGGATCTTCCTGGACCGGGGCACGAACCCGTGTCCCATGCGTCGGCAGGCAGACTCTCAACCACTGCGCCACCAGGGAAGCTCCAGCGTGATTTTCTATGTAGAAAACCCCAAGGTGTCACTAAAAAAACTCTAGAACTAATAAAGATAAGCAAGTTTGCAGGATGCAAGGTCAACACACAAAAATCAGTCATATTTCTATATACTAACAATGTACAATCGAAAAGAAGAATTTTAAAAATATAATTTTAGGGAATTCCCTGGTGGTCCAGTGGTTAGGACTCCATGCTTTCCCTGTTGAGGGTACAGGTTCAATCCCTGGTGGGGGAACTAAGAACCCATAAGCCGCGTGGTGTGGCCAAAAAAAAAAAAAAAAATGTTTTTTTAATAGCACTCCTTCAAAAACTACTTATGTATAAATCTGAAAAAAATATGTGCAGGCCTATTTACAGTAGTCAGGACATGGAAGCAACCTAAGTGTCCATTGACAGATGAATGGATAAAGAAGATGTGGTACATATATACAATGGAATATTACTCAGCCATAAAAAGAAATGAAAGTGAGTTATTTGTGGTGAGGTGGATGGATCTAGAATCTGTCATACAGAGTGAAGTAAGTGAGAAAGAGAAAAACAAATACCGTATGCTAACACACATATATATAGAATCTAAAAAAAAAAGGTTCTGAAGAACCTGGGGCAGGACAGGAATAAAGACACAGATGTAGAGAAAGGACTTAAGGACATGGGGAGAGGGAAGGGTAAGCTGGGAGGAAGTGAGAGAGTGGCATGGACATATATACACTACCAAATGTAAAATAGATAGCTAGTGGGAAGCAGCTGCATAGCACAGGGAGATCAGCTTAGTGTTCTGTGACCACCTAGAGGGGTGGGATAGGGAGGGTGGGAGGGAGGTGCAAGAGGGAGGGGATATGGGGATATAAGTATACATATAGCTGATTTACTTTGTTATACAGCAGAAACTAACACAACAATGTAAAGCAATTATACTCCAATAAAGATGTTAAAAAAAAAAGTATGTGCAGGGTCTGTGTGATGAAAACTATAAAAAGCTGATGAGAGAAAGAAGACCCAATGAATAGAGAGATATACTGTGTTCATGCGTTGGAAGACTCAAAAAAGTAAGCATGTCAATTTTGTGCAAATTGACCTGGAAGTTTAATATAATATCATCAAAATCCCAGCAAGGTTTTTAGTAGATGTAGACCAAGCTATTCTAAATTTTATGGTAAACAAATAAATTGGAATAGCTAAAATAATTTTTAAAAAGAAAATAGTTGGGAGAATTATTATGATTTTAAGACTTTCAGTAATTAAGAGTATGAGATTGACGAAGAGATAGACACATGAATCAATGAAGCAATGATTAGAGAGTACAGGAATAGATCCACATAAGTATGCCCAATTGATTTTTTTATTTTATACTAGAGTATAGTTGATTTACAATGCTGTGTTAGTTTCAGGTGTACAGCAAAGTGATTCAGCAATATATATGCATATATCCATTCTTTTCCAGATTCTTTTCCCATATAAGTTATTACAGATTACTGAGTAGAGTTCCCTGTGCTATATAGTAGGTCTTTGTTGATTATCTATTTTATATATAGTAGTGTGTATATGTTAATCCCAACCTCCTAATTTATCTCTCCCCCCACCTTTCCCCTTTGGTAACCATAAGTTTGTATTCTAAGTCTGTGAGTCTGTTTCTGTTTTGTAAATTCGTACCTTTGTATCAATTTTTAGGTTGCACCTATAAATGATAAGATATTTGTCTTTCTCTGTCTGACTTACTTCACTCAGTATGATCATCTCTAGGTCCATCCAAGTTGTTGCAAATGGCAAAATTTTGTTCCTTTTTATGGCTGAGTAATATTCCATTGTATATATGTACCACATCTTCTTTATCCATTCATCTGTTGATGGACATTTTGGTTGCTTTCATGTCTTGGCTATTGTAAATAGTGCTTCAGTGAACATTGAGCGTGCGTGTGTTTCTTCAAATTCTGGTTTTCTCCAGAGATACACCCAGGAGTGGGATTGCCGGATCATATGGTAGTTCTATTTTTAGTTTTCTGAGGAACCTCCATACTGTCCTCCATAGTGGCTGTTACCAATTTACGTTCCCACCAACAGTGCAGGAGCATTCCCTTTTCTCCACAGCCTCTCCAGCATTTATTGTTTGTAGGCTTTTTGATGATGGAAATTCTGAGTGGTGTGAGGTGATACCTCAATGTAGTTTTTACTTGCATTTCTCTAATAATTAGTGATGTTGAGCATCTTTTCAAGTCCTTTTTGGCCATCTGTATGACTTCTTTGGAGAAATGTCTGTTGAAATCTTCTGCCCATTTTTTGATTGGGTTGTTTGTTTTTTTGATATTGAGCTGCATGAGCTGTTTGTATATTTTAGAGATTAATCCCTCATCGGTCACTTCGTTTGCAAATATTTTCTCTCATTATGTGGGTTGTCTTTTTGTTTCATTTATGGTTTCCTTTGCTGTGCAGAAGCTTTTAAGTTTAATTAGGTCCCATTTTAAAATTTTTGTTACTCTAGGAGGTGGATCCAGCAAGATATTGCTGCGATTTATGTCAGAGTGTACTGCTTATGTTTTCCTCTAAGAGTTTTATAGTATCAGGTATTATATTTAGGTCTTTAATCCATTTTGAGTTTATTTTGGTGTATGGTGTTAGAGAATGTTCTAGTTTCATTCTTTTACATGTAGCTGTCCAGTTTTCTCAGCATCACTTATTGAAGAGTCTTTTCTCCATTGTATATTCTTGCTTCCTTTGTTGTAGATTAATTGACCACAGGTGCATGGGTTTATTTCTGGGCTTTCTATCCTGTATTGATCTATGTTTGATCTATATTTCTGTTTTTGTGCCAGTACCATACTGTTTTGATGACTGTAGCTTTGTAGTATAGTCTGAAGTCAGGGAGCCTGATTCCTCCAGCTCTGTTTTTCTTTCTCAGGTTTGTTTTGGCTATTCGGGGGTCTTTTGTGTTCCCATACAAATTAAAAATGTTTCTGTTCTATTGGTAATTTGATAGGGATTGCATTGAATCTCCCTTGGGTAGTATAGTCATTTTGACAATGTTGATTCTTCCAATCCAAGAACATGGTATATCTTTCCATCTGTTTGTGTCATTTTTGATTTCTTTCATCAGCTTACAGTTTTCAGAGTACAGGTCTTTTGCCTCCATATGTAGGTTTATTCCTAGGCATTTTATTCTTTTTGATGCAATGGTAAATGAGATTGTTTCCTTAATTTCTCTTTCTGATCTTTTGTTGTTAGTGTATAGAAATGCAAGTGATTTCTATGTATTAATTTTGTATACTGTAACCTTACCAAATTCATTGATGAGGTCTAGTAGTTTTCTGGTAGCATCTTTAGGATTTTCTATGTATAGTATCATGCCATCTTCAAACAGTGACAGTTTTACTTTTTTCTCCGATATGAACTCCTTTTATTTTTCTTCTATGAATGCTGTGGCTAGGACTTCAAAAGCTATGCTGAATAAAAGTGGTGAGAGTGGACATCCTTGTCTTTTTCCTGATCTTAGAGGAAATGCTTTCAGTTTTTCACCATTGAGAATGATGTTTGCTGTCGGTTTGTCATATATGGCCTTTATTATGTTGAGGAAGTTTCCCTCTATGCTCACTTTCTGGGCACTTTTTATCATAAATGGATATGGGATTTTGTCAGAAGCCTTTTCTGCATCTTTTGAGATGATCATATGGTTTTTATTTTTCAATTTGTTAATGTGGTGTATCACACTGATTGATTTGTGGATATTGAAAAATCCTTGCGTCCTTGGGATAAATGCCACTTGCTCATGGTGTATGATCCTTTTAATGTGCTGTTGGATTCAGTTTGCTAGTATTTTGTTGAGGATTTTTGTGTCTATGTTCATCAGTGATATTGGCCTGAAATTTTCTTTTTTTGTGGTATCTTTGTCTAATGTTGGTATCAGGATGATGGTGGCCTCATAGAATGAGTTTGGAAGTGTTCCTTTCTCTGCAATTTTTTGTAATAGTTTCAAAAGTATAGGTGTTAACTCTTCTCTAAATGTTTGATAGAATTCACCTGTGAACCATCTGGTCCCAGACTGTTGTTTGTTGGAAGTTTTAAAATCACAGTTTCAACTTCATTACTTACGATTGTTCAGTTCATATTTTTTATTTCTTCCTGGTTCAGTCTTGGGAGATTTTACCTTTCTAAAAATTTGTTCATTTCTTCTAGGTTGTCCATTTTATTGGCATGGAGTTGCTTGTAGTAGTATCTTATGATTCTTTGTATTTCTGTGTTGTCCATTGTGACTTCTTTTTCATTTCTAATTTTATTGATTTGAGCCTTCTCCCTTTTTTTCTTGATGAGTCTGGCTAGAAGTTTATCAATTTTGTTTATCTTTTCAAAGATCCAGTTTTTAGTTTCATTGATCTTTTCTATTCTTCATCTCTATTTCATTTATTTCTGCTCTGATCTTTTGTTTTTTCATCTTTCTCTAGTTGCTTTAGGTGTAAGGTTAGGTTGTTTTTTTGAGATTTTTCTTGTTTCCTGAGGTAAGATTGTATTGCTATAAACTTCCCACTTAGAACTGCTTTTGCTGTGTCCCACAGGTTTTGGATCATCATGTTTTCATTTTCATTTGTCTCTAGGCATTTTTGATTTCCTCTTCGATTTCTTCAGTGATCCATTGGTTGTCTAATAGCATATTGTTTCACCTCCACGTGTTTGTGTTTTTTACATTTCTTTCTTGCAGTTGATTTCTAATCTCACAGCACTCAAGCCCTGCTGGCCTTTAAAGCCAAATGCTCTGGGGGCCCCCTCTTCCTGATGCCAGACCCCCAGGCTGGGTAGCCTGATGTGGGGTTCAGAACTCTCACTCCTGTGGGAGAACCTCTGCGATATAATTATTTTCCAGTTTGTGCGTCACCCATCTGGTGGGTATGGGATTTGATTATATCATGAAAGCACCCCTCCTACCATCTCATTGTGGCCTCTTTTTCTTTGGGTGTAGAATAACTTTTCTGGTAGGTTCGATTCTTTTTTGTCGATGGTCGTTCAGCAGTTAGTTGTGATTTTTATGTTTTTACGAGAGGAGGTAAACTCAAGTCCTTCTGCTCTGCATCTTGTCTCTCCCCTTCTACCACAATTTGGAGGTCCTAGAGAGATAGTCACTGCATGCCAGGCAAGGTTGCAGGACAAAACACCAGGTGGTCAGGAGGTAGAAGACAGAAGTCCCAACTGATTTTTGACAAGATCCCAGAGTAATCCAATGGGGGAAATAATATTTTTTTTCAACAATTGGTGTTGGAACTATTGGACATCCTTAGGCAAAAAAAATAAACTTGAACTTAAACTTCATACCTTACACAAAAATTAACTGAAAAAAAATCTAAATAGAAAACATTAAACTATAACGTTTTTAGAATAAAACATAGAAGAAAATCTGCATGACTTTAGCTTAGGTTAAGAGCTCTTAGACATGACACCAAAAGAACAATCCATAAGAGAACATATGATAAATTGGACTCCACTAAAATTTAAAGCTCTTGGTCTGCAAATAACACTGTTGAAAAAAATTAAAACACAAGCCACAAATTGGTAGAAAATATTTACAAATCACATATCTTACAAAGGAATTGTATTCAAAATATATAAAGAACTCTCAAACTCAAAAATTAAAAAAATTATAAATTAGCAATAGACATGGATATTCTATTGACTATGATATACAAATAGCAAATAAGCATATGAAAAGATGTCTTGTTCAGATCATTAACCATTAGGTAAGTGCAAATTAAAACGGTGATGAGATATCACTAACCTATCAGAAAGCAAAAATTAGTAATATAATTCTGAGTGTTGATGAAGACACGGAGCAACTGGAGCTCTTTACGTTGCTGGTGGGAATGCAAATCTTGAAAATAGTTTATCTGTTTGTAATAATAGTTTCTTATAATGTTAAACATGTACATACTGTATGGACCAGCAATCACACTCCTGGTTATTTACCATAGAGGAATGAAGACTTAGGTTCACACAAAACCTGTACATGAATGATTGTAGCAGCTCTGTTCATAATTGCCAAAAACTGTAAATAACCCACATGTCATTCAATTAGTAAATGGATAAATCAATTGTGGTTCATTTGTGTAATGCAATAGTACTCAGCAATAAGAAGAAACAAGTTATTGATAAATGCAACAACCTAGATGAGTCTTAAAACACTGTGCTGAGTGAAAGATGTTTGCATACTGTGCGATTCCATTTAAATGACATTCTTGAAAAGATGAACTAGGGGATTGAAGAACAAATCAATGGTGGTTAGGGACTGTAAGGGGAAGAGGGTGACTACAAAAGAATAGCACAAAGGAGTTTTCTGATGTACCCTTACTGTGTTGGTGGTTATACGAATCCATATATGTATTATACTTCATTGAACTCTACACCCCCAAAATTTCCTAAACATGGGGTTTTTTTGAGCACCAAAGAATATACATCTATTTAAGTCTTCTGAAACATAGTTGCATATTGACCTTCAGAAGGGTTGTAATAATTTACATGCCAGTCAGCAGTACCTGAGTGTGTCTATGTTCACCATCACTGGGACGTACTGTTCTTTATCACCTTTTCCAATTTGATAGGTATAAACGTTAGATGAGATTTTAAAAAGTGTGTGTGTATCTAGCAAGCAGTCTTCAGCTCTAGTTTCGAGTTGCAGGTCCCTCTCAGGCCATCTGAATAAAAGGTATTGTTAAGTGCCTTTTAATATTACAAAATGCCTGTGCTCATTCCTAAGGAGGTATAGAATAAATCTGCTAACAGTGTCACTCCAGGAAAAAGTTAGATGATTTCTGCTGCTGGATTTTTTGGGCTGTGAGTGGGGAATAAAGGGCCCTATCAGAGACTCCTGTAAAAATTTTTTTTTTATTCAGATAGAAAGTCACAAAAATTATGATCATCCTCATCAGTTCACTCAGTCCCATGTAATTAATTTTTTTTCATCTTGATCTTTTGTTAGCACTTTTACGAATTCATCAGTTTTCCATTAGAGTTCTGAAAATGCTCATTCATTTAGGTCAGCAGTATAGTCAGTTACCAGAAACCTGTACTTGTCAGAGTCTTTTCCATGAATTCCTTGAAGATGAAACCCTTTTATGGGAACATTTTTGCAAAAGCATCAGAGTACCCCCAGAACTGTCTGTAAATGACAAAACTTAAAAATGACCACGGTTAAAGATTTGATGAAAGTTCATAATAATGCAATTGACAAGGAAATTTAGTTATTTCTGAGATATACATTTTAAAGTAATAACTAGAATTATGACTTATTATACCAGAACATATAAGATTTTTAGAAATTTCATGTTATGTCTGAAACATCTATATTAACATATTTCCATACAAATAACCCAAAGAAAGTTTAGTATTAGTTGTTTTTCTTGTTTTTTTTTTTTTTTTTTTTTTGCGGTACGCGGGCCTCTCACTGCCATGGCCTCTCCCGCTGCGGAGCACAGGCTCCGGACATGCAGGCCCAGCGGCCACGGCCCACGGACCCAGCCGCTCCGCGGCATGTGGGATCCTCCTGGACTGGGGCACGAACCTGCGTCCCCCACATTGGCAGGTGGACTCTCAACCACTGTGGCACCAGGGAAGCCCTGTTTGTTTTTTATACTGCAGGTTCTTATTAGTCATCAATTTTATACACATCACTGTATACATGTCAATCCCAATTGCCCAATTCAGCACACCACCAACCCCCCACCACCGCGGTTTTCGCCCTTGGTGTCCATACGTTTGTTTTCTACATCTGTGTCTCAACTTCTGCCCTGCAAACTGGTTCATCTGTACCATTTTTCTGGGTTCCACATACATGCGTTAATATACGATATTTGTTTTTCTCTTTCTGACTTACTTCACTCTGTATGACAGTCTCTAGATCCATCCACGTCTCAACAAATGACTCAATTTCCTTCCTTTTTATGGCTGAGTAATATTCCATTGTATATGTGTACCACATCTTTATCCATTCATCTGTCGATGGGCATTTAGGTTGCTTCCATGACCTGCCTATTGTAAATAGTGCTGCAGTGAACATTGGGGTGCATGTGCCTTTTTGAATTATGGTTTTCTCTGGGTATATGCCCAGTAGTGGGATTGCTGGATCATATGATAATTCTATTTTTAATTTTTTAAGGAACCTCCATACTGTTCTCTATAGTGGCTGTATCAATTTACATTCCCACCAACAGTGCAGGAGGGTTCCCTTTTCTCCACACCCTCTCCAGCATTTGTTGTTTGTAGATTTTCTGATGATGCCTATTCTAACTGGTATGAGGTGATACCTCATTGCAGTTTTGATTTGCATTTCTCTAATAATTAGTGATGTTGAGCAGCTTTTCATGTGCTTCTTGGCCATCTGTATATCTTCTTTGGAGAAATGCCTATTTAGGTCTTCTGCCCATTTTTGGATTGGGTTGTTTTCTTCTTTAATATTAAGTTGCATGAGCTGTTTATATATTTTGGAGATTAATCCTGTGTCCGTTGATTCATTTGCAAATATTTTCTCACATTCTGAGGGTTGTCTTTTCGTCTTGTTTATGGTTTCCTTTGCTGTGCAAAAGCTTTTAAGTTTCATTAGGTCCCATTTGTTTATTTTTGTTTTTATTTCCATTACTCTAGGAGGTGGATCAAAAAAGATCTTGCTGTGATTTATGTCAAAGAGTGTTCTTATGTTTTCCTCTAAGAATTTTATAGTTTCCGGTCTTACATTTAGGTATTGAATCCATTTTGAGTTTATTTTTGTGTATAGTGTTAGGGAGTGTTCTAATTTCATTCTCTTACATGTAGCCGTCCAGTTTTCCCAGCACTACTTATTGAAGAGACTGTCTTTTCTTCATTGTATATCCTTGCCTGCTTTGTCATAGATTAGTTGACCATAGGTGCATGGGTTTATCTCTGGGCTTTGTATCTTGTTCCATTGATCTATGTTTCTGTTTTTGTGCCAGTACCATATTGTCTTGATTACTGTACTTTGTAGTATAGTCTGAAGTCAGGGAGTCTGATTCCTCGAGCTCCGTTTTTTCCCCTCAAGACTGCTTTAGGTATTTGGGGTCTTTTGTGTCTCCGTATAAATTTTAAGATGATTTGTTCTAGTTCTGTAAAAAATGCCATTGGTAATTTCATAGGGATTGCATTGAATCTGTAGATTGCTTTGGGTAGTATAGTCATTTTCACAATATTGATTCTTCCAATCCAAGAACATGGTGTATCTCTCCATCTGTTGGTATCATCTTTAATTTCTTTCATCAGTGTCTTATAGTTTTCTGCATACAGGTCTTTTGTCTCCCTAGGTAGGTTTATTCCTAGGCATTTTATTCTTTTTGTTGCAATGGTGAATGGGAGTGTTACCATAATTTCTTTCAGATTTTTCATCATTAGTGTATAGGAATGCCAGAGATTTCTGTGCATTAATTTTGTATCCTGCAACCTTACCAAATTAATTGATTAGCTCTAGTAGTTTTCTGGTGGCATCTTTAGGATTCTCTATGTATAGTATCATGCCATCTGCAACCAGTGACAGTTTTACTTCTTCTTTTCCAATTTGTATTTCTTTTTCTTCTCTGATTGCTGCGGCTAGGATTTCCAAAACTATGTTGAATAATAGTGGTGAGAGTGGACATCCTTGTCTTGTTCCTGATTTTAGAGGAAATGGTTTCAGTTTTTCACCATTGAGAATGATGTTTGCTGTGGGTTTGTTGTATATGGGCTTTATTATGTTGAGGTAGGTTCCCTCTATGCCCACTCTCTGGAGGTTTTTTTTTTTTTTATCATAAATGGGTGTTGAATTTTGTCAAGCATTTTCTGCATCTATTGAGAGGATCTTATGGTCTTTATTCTTCAGTTTGTTAATATGGTGTATCACATTGATTGATTTTCATATATTGAAAAATCCTTGCATCCCTGGGATAAATCCCACTTGATCATGATGTATGATCCTCTTAATGTGTTGTTGGATTCTGTTTGCTAGTATTTTGTTGAGGATTTTTGCATCTATATTCATCAGTGATATTGGTCTGTAATTTTCTTTTTTTGTAGTATCTTTGTCTGGTTTTGGTATCAGGGTGATGGTGGCCTGATAGAATGAGTTTGGGGGTGTTCCTTCCTCTGCAATTTTTTTGTGTGTGTGTGGTACGTGGGCCTCTCACTGTTGTGGCCTCTCCCGTTGCGGAGCACAGGCTGCAGACGTGCAGGCTCAGTGGCCATGGCTCACGGGCCCAGCCGCTCCGTGGCACGTGGAATCTTCCCAGTTTGGGGCACGAACTTGCGTCCCCTGCATTGGCAGGCAGACTCTCAACCACTGCGCCACCAAGGAAGCCCTCCTCTGCAATTTTTTGGAGGAGTTTGAGAAGGATGGGTGTTAACTCTTCTCTAAATGTTTTATAGAATTCACCTGTGAAGCCATCTGGTCCTGGACTTTTGTTTGTTGGAAGATTTTTAATCACAGTTTCAATTTCATTACTTGTGATTTGTCTGTTCATATTTTCTGTTTCTTCCTGGTTCAGTCTTGGAAGGCTATACCTTTCTAAGAATGTGTCCATTTCTTCCAGGTTGTCCATTTTATTGGCATAGAGTTGCTTGTAGTAGTCTCTTAGGATGCTTTGTATTTCTGCGGTGTCTGTTGTAACTTCTCCTTTTTCATTTCTAATTTTATGGATTTGAGTCCTCTCTCTCTTTTTCTTGATGAGTCTGGCTAATGGTTTATCAATTTTGTTTATCTTCTCAAAGAACCAGCTTTTAGTTTTATTGATCTTTGCTATTGTTTTCATTGTTTCTGTTTCATTTATTTCTGCTCTGATCTTTATGATTTCTTTTTTTCTGCTAACTTTGGGTCTTGTTTGTTCTTCTTTCTCTAGTTCCTTTAGGTGTAAGGTTAGATTGTTTCTTTGAGATTTTTCTTATTTCTTGAGGTAAGCTTGTGTAGCTATAAACTTCCCTCTTAGAACTGCTTTTGCTGCATCCCATAGGTTTTGGATCGTTGTGTTTTCATTGTCATTTGTCTCTAGGTATTTTCTGATTTCCTCTTTGAATTCTTCAGTGATCTCTTGGTTATTTAGTAACATATTGTTTAGCCTCCATGTGTTTGTGTTTTTTACATTTTTTCCCCTGTAATTCATTTCTAGTCTCATAGCGTTGTGGTCAGAAAAGATGCTTGATATGATTTCAATTTTCTTAAATTTACTGAGGCTTGATTTGTGACCCAAGATGTGATCTATCCTGGAGAATGTTTCATGCACACTTGAGAAGAAAGTGTAATCTGCTGTTTTTGGATGGAATGTCCTATAAATATCAATTAAATCCATCTGGTCTATTGTGTCATTTAAAGCTTCTGTTTCCTTATTTATTTTCATTTTGGATAATCTGTCCATTGGTGTAAGTGAGGTGTTGAAGTCCCCCACTGTTATTGTCTTACTGTTGATTTCCTCTTTTATAGCTGGTAACAGTTGCCTTGAGGTGCTCCTATGTTGGGTGCATATATATTTATAATTGTTACATCTTCTTCTTGGATTGATCCCTTGATCACTATGTAGTGTCCTTCCTTGTCTCTTGTAACATTCTTTATTTAAAGTCTATTTTATCTGATAGGAGTATAGCTACTCCAGCTTTCTTTTGATTTCCATTTGCATGGAATATCTTTTTCCATCCCCTCACTTTCAGTCTGTATGTGTCCCTAGGTCTGAAGTGGGTCTCTTGTAGACAGCATATATATGGGTCTTGTTTTTGTAGCCATTCAGCAATCCTGTGTCTTTTGGTTGGAGCATTTAATCAATTCACGTTTAAGGTAATTATAGATATGTATGTTCCCATTACCATTTTCTTAATTGTTTTGGGTTTGTTTTTGTAGGTCCTTTTCTTCTCTTTGTTTCCCACTTAGAGAAGTTCCTTTAGCATTTGTTGTAGAGCTGGTTTGGTGGTGCTGAATTCTCTTAGCTTTTGCTTGTCTGTAAAGCTTTTGATTTCTCCATTGAATCTGAATGAGCTCATTGCCAGTAGAGTAATCTTGGTTGTAGGTTTTTCCCTTTCATCACTTTAAGTATATCATGCCACTCCCTTCTGGCTTGTAGAGTTTCTGCTGAGAAATCAGCTGTTAACCTTATGGGAGTTCCCTTGTCTGTTATTTGTCATTTTTCCCTTGTTGCTTTCAATAATTTTTCTTTGTCTTTAATTTTTGTCAGTTTGATTACTATGTGTCTTGGCATGTTTCTCCTTGGGTTTATCCTGTATGGGACTCGCTGTGCTTCCTGCACTTGTGTGGCTATTTCCTTTCCTATGTTAGGGAACTTTTTGACTATAATCTCTTCAAATATTTTCTTGGGTCCTTTCTCTCTCTTCTCCTTCTGGGACCCCTATGATGAGAATGACGGTGCATTCAGTGTTGTCCCAGAGGTCTCTTAGGCTGTCTTCATTTCTTTTCATTCTTTTTTCTTTATTCTGTTCTGCAGCAGTGAATTCCACCATTCTGTCTTCCAGGTCACTTATCCGTTCTTCTGCCTCAGTTATTCTGCTATTGATTCCTTCTAGTGTAGTTTTCATTTCAGTTATTGTATTGTTCAACTCTGTTTGTTCTTTAATTCTTCTAGGTCTCTGTTAAAGATTTCTTGCATCTTCTCGATCTTTGCCTCCATTCTTTTTCCGACATCCTGGATCATCTCCACTATCATTATTCTGAATTCTTTTTCTGGAAGGTTGCCTATCTCCACTTCATTTACTTGTTTTTCTGGGGTTTTATCTTGTTCCTTCATCTAGTACATAGCCCTCTGACTTTTCGTCTTGTCTATCGTTCTGTGAATGTGGTTTTTGTTCCACCGGCTGCAGGATTGTAGTTCTTCTTGCTTCTGATGTCTGCCCTCTCCTGGATGAGGCTATCTGAGAGGCTTGATGGGAGGGACTGGTAGTGGGTAGAGCTGACTGTTGCTCTGGTGGGCAGAGCTCAGTAAAACTTTAATCCACTTGACTGTTGATGGATGGTGCTGTGTTCCCTCCCTGTTCGTTGTTTGGCCTGAGTCAACACTGGAGCCTACCTGGGCTCTTTGGTGGGGCTAATGACAGATTCTGGGAGGGCTCACACCAAGGAGTACTTCCCAGAACTTCTGCTGCCAGTGTCCTTGTCCCCATGGTGAGCCACAGCCCCAACCCCCTGCCTCTGCGGGAGACCCTCCAACACTAGCAGGCAGGTCTGTTTCACTCTCCCCTGGGGTCACTTCTCCTTTCCCTGGGTCCCGATGTGCACAGTACTTTGTGTGTGCCCTCCAAGAGTGGAGTGTCTGTTTCCCCCAGTCCTGTCGAAGTCCTGCAATCAATTCCCACTAGGCTTCAAAGTCTGTGTCTCTAGGAATTCCTCCTCCAGTTGCTGGACCCCCAGGTTGGGAAGCCTGAGGTAGGGCTCAGAACCTTCACTCCAGTGGGTAGACTTCTGTGGTATAAGTGTTCTCCAGTCTGTGAGTCACCCATCCACCAGTTATGGGATTTGATTTTACTGTGATTGTGCCCCTCCTCCCATCTCACTGTGGCTTCTCCTTTGTCTTTGGATGTGGGGTGTCTTTTTTGGTGAGTTCCAGTGTCTTCCTGTTGATGATTATCCAGCAGCTAGTTGTGATTCTGGTGTTCTCACAAGAGGGAGTGAGAGCACGTCCTTCTACTCCACCATCTTGGTTTCTCCCTTCCTGTAAATTTATTACTCTTTCTCTTAGGACTTAAAGAGACCTCTGAAATATAACCTTGTCTATCTTTGTGGCTGCCACAGAATGCCATTTTAAACCCCTGAAACATAAGATATAACCAAGAGAAATGTCCAGGTGAGGGTGAGAGTTTTTTCCTATGCAAAGGATCACATGAGTAAGTGCCACAAGTAATCACCTGGGAGTTCCTGGAAACATTTTTCAAGAAGCCCTCTGTAAGCCAATCTTGTCTGCACTCCACCCACGTCACCTTAGAGTCATGTACCATTTTTATGCATTTGGCTTCCCAGTATATGTTTACTCCCAAAGGCCAGCACCTGTGCCTGTATGTTAGAGGGCTGCCTGCAGGCTGCTGGACCTGCTCTGCTTACATACTTGGACAGCTAGAAGTGCCAGGGGATTTACACTCTTCTGGGGGCATCCCTCAACTGGCAAGTGCAGGGTGTGTAAATTCTCCAGCTCTCTTGCCTATAACTGTGACCTATACTGTCCCCAGAATTCCCCTGGAGGACTTAGCTACAGTTACCCTCACGGGGCTTTATCTGATATCAAACCCTTGCTTGGCCGTCCTCTCTTCTTACCCCGTTACCAGTTTTTCCTGGGAATATTTTCTAATAACTCATAAGTCACTTTGACATGGATCCTCATCCCAGGGTCTTTTGTGGGAAATCCAATCTAAGAGAGACATTTTTCGGGACTTCCCTGGTGGTCTAGTGGTTAAGAATCCGTCTTGCAATGCAGGGGAGACTGGTTCCATCCCTGGCCGGGGAACTAAGACCCCACGTGCTGTGAGGCAACCAAGCCCAGACACCACAACTAGAGAGCCTGTGTGCCACAACTACAGAGCCCACACGCCACAACTAGAGAGAAGCCCGCATACCACAATGAAGAGCCTGCGCCCCACAATGAAAGATCCCATGTGCCGCAACTAAGACCTGATGCAGCCAATAAATAAATAAATAAAATATTTTTTTAAAAAAGAGAGACATTTTTCTCTTTATCCATGACACAGTTTGAAATTTATAATCCTATTGCACTCTAAGGAATTGTATTCTTTAGAATATTGGTTTGATTGCTCTAACAGGAACCCAAAATGACTTGGCTTTCACGGATAGAGGTTTCTTTCTATGTGGGGTGTCTTTTTTGGTGAGTTCCAGTGTCTTCCTCTTGATGATTATCCAGCAGCTAGTTGTGATTCTGTGATTCAGCTAGTTTCTTTCTGTTCATGAAACAGAGTGAGCAACTCCATGATATTGACGATCGGGATCTATATTGTTTTTCCTCCATTCCTCAGGTGTGGCCTTCATCTACATGGCTTCCCACCACGTCCACACAGGGTGATAGGGAAAGGGAGATATGTCTAAGAAGTTGTGCACATCACTTATGTTGACACCCCATTGGCTGGAACTTAGCGGCAAGGCCATATATAACTGGAATGGTGGCTGTCTGGGTAGACGTGTGTTCAGTTTATAACCGAACATATTGTGCTCCATGGTTGTGAGGGAGAAGAGAGACCATATCTTGGGATAGCTAGCAGCCTCTGTCATGGGTATGCTTATGTGTTATCCATAGCTCTGGAGAGAGGAAACGGGCACCTGACTAGGTCATGTTCTCTGTTCTGTTTTAGCTTATTCTCCTTTGCCCTCATCCCCATGCAGGCTGAGGTGGCAAATGACGAGTTCACCTGTGGAATAGTTGAGCTTCAAGTAAGTAGGTCCTTTCCAGAAGTCTAGAGGATTCACTTGAGGTTCGTTACTCACTTTAAAGTATAACATGTACTATCTATACTGAGATCTCAGAGCCTTGGGCACGATGGTCTTAGGTGGGATAGCCCAGAAGCAGTGACTTTTTAAAGGAGCAAAGCCCCCAGGAGAAATCAGTAAGGGAGTGAGAGAAACATTTGGCAAAAAAGGAGATGCAGCTCGGAAAGGGGCAAGTTCAGGCAAATTCACAGTGTTGACCTGATCTCACAGAGGAACTCTGGAGCCTCAGTTATGCTGGAGACAAGGGAGCTGAGCCTCCATATTCTTGCATTAGTTCTGCACTGACTGATGGTCTCCTCAGGGGACAAACTCCCAGTGCCTGCAGACAAAACTGCACCAGGAGCCCCAGCACGATCTTTCCAAGAGAGTTAAGGGTACAGACCTTGAGAAGCTCCAGGAGGGGTACACAGAGCCAGCTGAAGGGATCTAAGGGGATCTGGGAAGAGCTGCGGCAGTCTGCTGCAGGTGAGATTGCAGGTGATCGATGAGCCCAGAAACTGCTTTTATGGGACTGCCTTCGTGGAAGAGATGGCCTTCCAGCTCCATAAGGAAGGGGGTTATGCTTGGTGACAGCTCCTACACAGTCATTTAAGCCCCAGATCAGGGTCTTCCCTCCAGACTCCTCTTGTTCATTTGTGAGGCAGGAGTAAATTGGCATGGGTTCATGAAAACCAGAGCCCTGAAGATGATAGGGAATGGCTGACTTCATTCTCTACCCGTAGGGACGAGGCAAATGTCATGACACTGGGGCTCCCAACCCAGGCATATCCCGTCAAATGAAGCAGGTAGTTGATGCAGCTTAAGTGATTCTCCCATGTGGCTGTTTCTAGGTACATCTTTTAAAATTAGTTGTGCTTAAATTAGCAACGCTTTACTTTTAATATTCCTCTCTTGAAGCAGTTAGCACAGTTTCAATCAGGAGCCTGATTGATATGCAAAAAATGATTTGTTTTGATTTTGGTCTAGCGGGTTTTTTTTTTTTTCCTTTTCTTTCCCAGGCAACTTCTTTATCAAATTTCTCTGCTTTTAAAGGATGAGAAGAAATGTATCTCCTTAAAGTCAGAGGGCATAGTTTCCTTGAAATTGGAAATGGAAGGCTCTCTGGGAGCTGGTCTGAAATCTCTACAGCATAACTTTGCCAACGGCAAAACATCTCTTCATAATTTTCAGTCTACCTTCAGGTGTCATCAGCTCCCTGATGATGCCATACAAAATCTTGTCCATTGGAAGCTGCAATCGACATAGTTGTTCTATCAAAGTGTATAATATTTTGCTGCTTATTGTATGACCTTGGGCAAGTTACTTAACATCTCTAAATCTGTTTATTATCCTTAAAGTGAAGATAACACCTACCTGTTGGGATTTTGTGCAATGTAAGTTCATAATCCCTTATCCAAAAACTTGATGAATTTCCGAATTCAGAATTTTTTGGATTTTTAGGAAGGTGATTCAGCATATATATCATATTACTTAACACGCCCAGTGGAGCCTTCGGAAACACCCTGTAATCAAACACATTAATATTTCTGTAGCCAAATCCATGAATATTCATATAGACCGGCGTAAAGACTAAAAATAGCCTCTCATTAGTCCAGGGCAAGGTTTGTAACCAAATGAGTTACAAATAGATCTTTCTCTTTTCAGAGTTCTTTATATTTGGGGATTGGGAATCAGAGGCTGTGGTCCTGTGATAAAACCATCTCTGTGTCCATCCACCCATTTCCCAACTGGTTCCAGTAAGGACTGAGGGCAGTGCGGTGATGCATGTGGAAAGTCTGGCTCCCAGGATGTTTTGGTTTGCCTCCCTGCTTGTGATGTGGGTGGGCTCTTGGGAATTTTCCTTTCTTCTTTGACATTTTTAATCCTGATATGCTTCTCCCAGGGGTCTGATTTCAGGCACAACTCTACTCTTGTGACACTACTAGAAGAGGACATGCTTGACCAAACAAGTTCTAGAGAGGGAAAAACAATAATACAAACACTTAATTGGTAGGCTGATTAAGAAATAGAATTGCCTAAAATCTTGGTAGGAAGTTCTAAGAAATTGCCCAGGTGGCAAATTTCAGGAAGTTCAACAGGAAATATACAGCAAGAGTTTGTCAATATACACAAAGGTCTGAAAGCCCATGGCAAACCCTCAAACCTACCATGGTACCCTCTCTGCTCGCCCACCCTCAGCAAGCCCTGCTTACATGTGCCATGACTATGTTTAATTTTTACTAACTATGTCAAAACATATAATACTTATGATAATAAACGTAAGAAGATAAATCTATAAAATTTATTTTCACCATATATGCTCCTGGAATTTTCTTGTGAAAATTTAAATTGGGGTAAAATTTTGCCAAAGGGATATTAAATCAGTAGCCTTGACCACTTTTGCAGGTGTTTTCCGCCTTCACTACATTTGTATTGGTCTTAGTAGAAAATATTAATAGTTTGCATTTATTGAGCAATTACTATATGCTAGGGACTGTTACTAGTACCTACATTTACAGCCCACGATATCTTGTCCAAGTCCCTCAGGGCCAGATGCATTTCTGAGTTTTAGAAAGGCAATGTGTGGTAGGTGCTGACTGTACCGTTACACCCCCGGGGGGGGTTTGTGGCACTGTCGCCCAAATCACACACAGTGATATTTCAGTAGGAAAGCGTAGGAAAATTCCCACTAACTGTAATGTAAGTTTTGCCTCTAAATGATTTCTGATAAAATTCCAGTCTTCAAAGCATTTGGGATTTCAGAATTGCATACGTGGGAAGATAGACTTGTGTTATCTCACTTAATCCTCACAGTGACCCCCTGAAATAGGAACTGTTATCCCTTGTGTAGAGAAGAATTAACCTTACCCAGCAAGTGGTCTGGCCTTTGCCTTGGCTCATGGAAGCTGATTTCTAGGCCCCTGGGATGTCCTGTCTGCAGGAGTGTCTTTGTTTTCCTGGAGGCTTTGGTCATCAGACAGTGTCACAATGTGATTTATGATGGAGGCTTTGGGCCACGTGTTATGAGTTCTGATTTCTAGAGGAACTGGAGACTAAAGGTATTAGCCTGACTTTTGAGAGGGGCTGTCAGGTCAGCCGCCTGGGCAGTAGTGATCAAGCTCCAGTAGATACTCTGGACACCAAAGGCTCGGATGACCTTCCCTGGCTGGCAGTACTCTGTTTGTATTGTCACACATTGTGGCTAAGAAAGGGTAATGCCATCCAGGACTCCACGGGGAGAGGACACACAGAAGCTCCACATCTGGACTCCCTCCCAGATTCTGCCCTAGGAGTCTCTTCCTTGGGCGAATTTTAACCTGTATCTTTTCCCTATAATAAACTGGTAATAAACTGAGAGTATAATAGCTTTCAGTGAGTTCTATAAGTCCTGTCAACGAATTAGCGAACCTGTGGGTGGTTTTATGAACTCCCCCAACTGGCAACTGATATCAGAAGTGAGGGAGGTCTTGTATGGAGAATTCTTCCCTCAAGCCGTACCGTTAGGTAAACTCATGTCACCCCCATTTTCTAGATGAGCAAACCAAGGTAAAGAAGGTAAGTAACTTACTCCAGACCACAAGGCTTGTAAGTGGAGGAGCCAATTCAAACCCACTTTTGACAGAATTTATAATCCTTGCCCATCGTTTGTTCTGGACTCCGTTCATACACTACTTCTGACCCAGTGGGTCCTGCCTCCCCCTTCCACCACGGGCCACGACAGCTTTCCGTGTACAAGTGTCACACAGTGGTTAAGGACAGGTTTGGCTCTGGAGCTAGACAGCCTTCACTGTGGAAGGGAGTTAGGTTCACTAGTGCTAAAGTAATTCTGATTCTAAACCTGAACTGCAATTCTTTACGGTTACATCATGATTTGTATTTTTGTAAGACATTTTTACATTTATAGTTTCATTTCTTCCTCATACCACTCTAAAACAGGCAGGCAACAGAGCAGAGAGAACAAAAATTGGAGCCTAACAGATATCAAGCCATTTGCTGGATGAGTAATATGGTGTGTTGCTCAGCCTCTTAGCCTCAGCTTCCTCCGCTGTAAAATGGGGATATTGATGGTATGTCTGTTAGAGAGATGGATGTGAAATTAGGGATGTGTGCAAATCACCTGACACATCACAGGTATTCATTAAGTGATGAATTATTTTACAGATGAGAAGAGTGAGTCAGAGATGTTAGGTAGCTTCCCTCACTTATACGAGGCAGGACCTAGACTTTGATTCAAGTCCCATAGACTTATGAAACACAGGGGTAGAAAAGGGCCTTAAAGATAAGCTGGGTGTAAGATTTTCAAACTTTTATTTTAAGCTTCAGAGAAAATCCTGGAAAACCCTCTAATGGGAATCAGATAAAGGTAGGGCTACACTAATTCAGGTGGACCTGGTCTCCTCTCCCCTCCCAAACTGCTCAGTAACTCATAATGGGGTTGTGGTACCTGAGGGTTCCTCGGAACACTACTTGGAAATCTCTGGTCTAGTGCCACCTCTGCTTTACAAATGAGGTTGCTGAGGCTCAGAGAGGTCATGTTACTTGCCCAAGGTCACACAGTTTGTCTCTGGCAGGGGTGGGACTTAAGCCTTGTTGACAGAATCCACGCTTAGTGTTCTCCCTCTCTACCTCATCACCTCTGTGAGGCAAAGACACCTGACCCCGGTGAGAGAGTGCCATCTGATGATACTAACAGGTACGTTGCTTTCCAGCCCAGGAACTGTCTGTGGGTCCTCAGCCTCATTGACATTCTCCAGTGTTCTCCTTTACAGTCTGTACTGTGAAGGATGAAAGCGTGGAGCTGCATTTCTAGTTCATCTTGCCAATTGGGTTCCTGTCGGTCTTTGCCAATGTAAGGCATTTGCAGGAGGCTAGAAAGAAGGAGGAGTATAAGCCACTCTGCTCCTGGTTCTGGAGCTGTGAATGGCTGAGGGTGACTTGGCAGATTTCAGCAACATTCATGTTTCTAGGAGCAGCACCCATGGAAACTACTTTTTTTGTGGTCTCATGGCAATCTCCTCATTTTCCCACTATGACATTTTAGAAAGTACCAGCTACTTCCCCTGGCTAGGAAGGACCAAGGGAATATGCTGTACTCTTCAGTGGTTACCCAGTCAGGGAGGGAGAACACAGATATATTTTGTTTCCGCATTGCGTCTCCCTGGCCTACTTCTGATTTCAGCACCATAGTGATGGACAGTTCCATCCAGAGCTGAGATGGTGTCCGGCAAGCTTTCTGTCACTTCAGCTAGTCCTACAGGCAGATGCTAAAGCAGGGTTAGACGAGAAAGAGGTTTGCTAGGGGCAATGTCTGTGAAGGCTAAAGGGGCTGGAGGTGGTGATGGTAGGGGGAAGTAAAAGTAGGCAGGGAGAACTTCAGACCACAGTGTACTTCTGAGACAGTCTTGGCCTGGACATTGGGGAGTCTCTGAGCAGGATGCCTTTTACAGGAGTCCTTCACTGGGCAGGAATGGCCCGGTTCTAGTGCCCCTGTTGTGCTCCTGTCGGCTGGGGACAACCAGGGAAAGTGTGGCCTTGGGGTGAGTGCCGAGGCAGATGCGAGAGTGCAGCAGCAGGAGAGATGCCTTGTAGCAGGTTCTGCTTAAGGTGATCTGAGTGGCAAACCTCCATGACTGCCACGAGTGGCCCCCAAAGCTGCTCTTTCATTTTCTGCCTCAGAGCATTCTCCAAAGCTGATAAAGGTCCCTGGGCTTTTACATACACTTAACCCAGAAGTGCAAGGGGAGGGCGGGGCGACTATGGAGAATCTGTCTGGGGCAGATTCTCTACGGTGCCTCAGAAGGTTCCCAGCAGGACTGAGACTCATTGCCCACAGCACTAACCTGCTCACTAACGCACCCTTTACTGTCATTTCTTCTATTTCCCACCGCCTCCCTCCTGCTTCGTGAGACCACTCTACAAATACACCACCCTCATACAAGCCCTTATCTAACGATCTGCTTTGGGGGAGCTCGGAATGACACATCTGAGAAGCTGAGCACGCCTGAGGATCAGTGACAGTGCTCAGAGTAAGAGCGCCCTAAGAGGGGCTGACATTCCAGGGTGCAGGCCTGAAGTTCCCTCCAGGGTGAAACTCAGGTGGTACCAGACTTGTTTTTGTAAGGGAGGCTGGCTTACCCAACACACTCTATTTTAAAGTGTTGGGGCTTCCCTGGTGGCGCAGTGGTTGAGAGTCCGCCTGCCGATGCGGGGGACGCGGGTTCGTGCCCCGGTCCGGGAAGATCCCACATGCCGCGGAGCGGCTGGGCCCGTGAGCCATGACCGCTGAGCCTGCGCGTCCGGAGCCTGTGCTCCGCAACGGGAGAGGCCACAACAGTGAGAGGCATGCATACCCCCAAAAACAACAACAACAAAAAAAATAAGGGGTCTCATCTTTTTAAATCACGAGGTGGCTCCCTCCACTTCCGCAGGTCCCTGGTCACATAGTGTTTAGCCTCTTGGCCTCGTTCACGCTGACAGTGTTTCCCAACTTTTAAAAACCCATGTTTCTCCTTTGTAACCACCAAACTTCTTAGGATCTGCCACCTCTCCCAAGAGAATATTACATATGGCTCACCAGCTTGGGGATCACGCCTCTGTTTTCTGTGTACGGCAGACAGTGAGATTTCCCTGAATTTTTCTTTCTATACTTGTATTCAAAAAAAGCAGTACACTCCAGCCCCATGTGAAGTTGTATTACAATGGTTTGATACCAGTTGTCTTCCCCTGGAGATCCCTCTTCCTCTTCCTTCATCTCGAGAATCGTTACATTAGAAATATGATGATGAGAGTGGATTTTCTCCCTTCCCCTCCCTTCTTTCCTTCCCTTAGTCTAACTACAGATAGGAAGCAGTCTTTGATAAAAGAGTAAAGAGGCAGAGAATGCTATTAACCTAAGAATCTGAAGCTCCCTTTGCTGGTGCCCACGTCCTCTTGCCCTTAACATCCTGCCATCAGACTTCTAGCTGCCTGCCCCTGCATTTTTTTGTCTAAGGACTTGTTTTGGAAGCAGAGGACATTTTCCCCAACCATGGGCAGGCCTGAAGTCCCAGGGAATTAACAACCCCTGGGAGTCGGCTTCAACTGATGAATACCCTAGTTGTTTGAGGCGTTCGTTCTCTGCTAGTTCCCAGTGTGTCCCTGTGGGTGGCATAAAACTCTAGTGGTCCTCAGGGGTAACCAGCTTGATAAGGAACCCTCCCCTGTCCCATTTTACCATTCCCCGAACAATGTTTTCTAGGATCACTTCCCAAGTAAAATTTCTTGCCCTCACATCCTTATCTCAGGATCTGCTTCTGATAGAACCCAAAATAAGACATAACTCACCCAAGCTCTGCTCTGAAGGGAGTTGGGTGACCCAAGAGGAAAGTTTCTTCAATACACAGAGCCAGAACTCCAGCAACGCCATGCTGCCTTTCCAGGTAGAGCAAGGACCCGGGAAAGGAAGGAAGAGAAAAAACTATGGGGTTTGGGAAATCGGGGGAGGGAGGAAGGCGGCTGGTGGAGACAGCGATGTGGTGCTTCCGGACAGCCATCTGACGGGAACTGATGGAGGTGTGGCAGAAAAGTAAAGCGAGGTGCTCAAATGAGCCCTTCCCGGAAATGGGCTTGACTTACCCCTTCTTTGGGACCAAGAGGGCTTAATGAGAGGTTATCTGCCATGTCTGTGTGTGGATTTAGGGCTCTTTCCACACCTGTGGCATAATTGGAGGATGAAGATGGGAACATATTGGATACCTGTCTCTAACTGGAATTTCAGGGCTTCCTGACCTCAGGCACTTCCCTTCCTATTGGTTTAATCTGCAATGTAGTCTCAAATACGTGTCCAGGATAGGAGGCTTCTGTTCCCTAAAGTCTCTCCCACAATCCCAGAGTGAAGGAGCAAGGTTTTGCTTAGGTGCCCATAGCGACAAAGCAGCCTCTGGGTGGTGGTGCTGGGCAGGGTCATGGTGAAAGGTGATCACTGCATCACTATGTGTCTGTCTGTCTGTCTCATGAATCTTTTTGAAAAATTTCTTTTATCCTTAGCTATTTTGAATCTGATACTTTTAATTTTTCTGAATCTTGACCCAAATAGAGATGATTGTGTGTCAAACTGGAAGCCTGGGGAGCATGAGGTGGAATATTTCTGAGCAGAATTAACTAAGAATATGGGATGGAGGTGGAGATGTTCCCCTTCTGATGCCATGAAACTCCCAAGGACTTCTATCTGCAGAACCTATACCTGTCATGTCCATGCCAAACACCTCCAAGGGGCAGCCTGTGTGTTTCTTCTGTTACTCTTTGATGTAATAAATTTTCTCTTTAGGGGGTGTGCATTATAGCTAGCTCATAGATGCAGAATATCTGTAAATAATCATGAATAACAATTCATGCACTAGAATAGAAATGAACAAACTGGTTTATTTGCGGGCTTTTAATCCTTGCGGTACACGAGTGTCTGTGAAGCATCAGATATTGCCTTTGACAGGCAAAGCGGCAGCATTCTCTGATCTGCTCAAATGTCTCTGGGAGCTTAGGGCAGAGGTGGGCATGGGGCTGTCCTTGGGACACCTGTCTTTGAGAAACACTAATTTAAAGGAACAAAGTGAGAATCCAAAAGGTGACCTTTATTGGAATGACCACCATCCCAGCTTTACAAAGAATCTCAAAGCCTGAAATCAGCCTCCTGGAGTGGGGCTGAAGAGCTGCCTTTTAAAAAGCCCCTCCCTTCCCCACCGCTCTCATCTATACTAAAGTTGGAGGCTCTCTGCGTAGGAGAGGGTACTGTGGGTGAGGCGAACCTCTCTTTAACTTTCGGATTCAAATATTCTATCGCACGTGTCCCGATTTCTTTTGCTCTTTTCTGAACACACACAAAGCAGCCTGTGTACTAGGAGGACACAGAAGCCAACAGCTTAAATAAAATCGAGGTGTTTCATGTTAGAGGTCGGGGACTGGGACTCAGATTCAACGTGTCGGCAGGCGTGTGGCCCCATTTCTATGTTTCTAAGCTCTGGATGCATTACGGGGTGGAATATGAGAGTTTCAGCTGAAACAGGAGAGTCGAAAGAAATGTTAAGCCTGGTGGAGGTGTGAGGGGAAGGAACACCCTGCTCCCAGCTACCCCTTAGGCAGCCGAGGTGCACGTTCGCTGCGCTCCTCAAATTGAAATGGAATGGAAAGCATCAGTCACGCCTTAGTGAATCTCATCACAGTGTAGTTTTATCTTCGGTAGCTGAGGTGAGTTAGATCTAGGGAGCACAGGGGCTCTCCAGTGCAGAGGTGGGTCTCTCTTTGGGCTGCAGGAAGGACCAGGAGCCTGAAGGGTGAGGGAAAGACAACACTGGCTGCGTAATTTTGTCTGACACCTTACCTGCTCTACGCAGCCTCTCCTGGGGGCCAGAGGGGAATTTTATTAGAGAAGCTGTTCTAGAAGGTAGAGTCTTTCTCAGTGATCCATGTGGAGATCAAGAAGTTGGTGGGTAATCATCCACAGTTAAATTTAAGCCCAGATTAAGAGGCCTTCTGGCTCAGGGAATGGAGAGCCCCCAAATGTACAAAGTAAACCCACAGCCAGACTCCACTCTACCCCCAAGTGTGCATCAGGTATAACGAGTGTATTGGAGGTTATGAAAGTCTTCACTGTGTTGAGAGCTTGACATGCATCCTCATTCCGTCTTCCCCGAACCGTGAGGTGTCGTAGGTTGGGTTCTCTTCAAAGCAGACCCTGAGACAAAGTCCCAGGTGGTTTGTTTGGGAGGTGATCCCAGGAAGCATAGCGATGGTGTGGGAACGTGAGGCAGAGAAGGGAGGAAAATGATACACGTGCAAGAAAATGCGGTGGGCACCAAGGGCTCCACCCCGATGGGGACCCACAAGAAAGAACTTGTGGGACACACCTCACAGCCACCACACCAGGGGCACGGAAGCCGCCACCAACCTCTGTCCTCGCCGGTTGAGGCTACGTTTGGAGCGTTAACTCCTGGGCACGTGTGGGCTGCCCTGCACGTTCAGTTGAGCTCACTGCCGTGGGCGGAGAACACTCTTGGGTAGGAAGCCATGGGCTTTCTGAAACTGTCCTTAGGCAACCTCCTGAGGAAGCCGAGTGGCTACGAGCAGGACCCCAACAGCATCTGCTACAGGTGCGCCTCACTTTCACGTGAGAGATGACAAAACAGACTTTAAGGGACTCCCACAGTCACACAGCTTGGATCTGCTCAGATCTGCTGGACTAAGACACTGCTCGATGTCCTTTCGCTTAGAACACTTTCCAGGATGAGGTGCTAGTGGGACCCAGGGCCCGCTGAAACTTCATCTCCACCTTCAAGGTGATGCCAATGGCTGCCGGGGCGAGGAAGTGCCGACTGCAGCTGTGATGCAGCCCTGCTGTAGTCCCGGAACCTCTGTCACCTCTGTGGCACCCCTGCTGGCAGCACCCCCAGGCAGCAGCTGTCCCACAGGAGCCTCTGTCTGTCCCACAGAGCCTGGAGCCTAGAAGGGCACACACTTCAGGGGAACCCACACTTCTGACCCCGAACAGAGGCCAGCCTCAGAGGCCGTCTTCCAGATCTTGCAACAGAATGGTAGATGTTGTTAGTCCTGGGGGCTTCTGATGGCTACCAGACCAGGCTGGGGGGCAAGGAGCAGACAAAGAGCTGAGACGAACAGACGAGCAGCCAGCCCTATCGTCGCCCACCAAGTCAGAGCTCACCCCCTCCCTGATCCATACATACCTCATCTGCGCTTTGGCCACTCTCTTCCTGGACGAGGTGGTCCCGGGTGATCACTTGCATAGCATGATGCCTAAAAGTACACATTCAGGAGTCCCACAGATGTGGGTTCAAGTCCCAGCTCCACGGCATATCAGCCGCTTGTGCAGGTTACCTAACTCTGGTGATGGGGAAACTGGAGTCTCTCTCGTCTGTCGACCGTACATGACAGTGGCCCCTTGGAGAATCATTGTCAGAATCAAATGAGTCAGACACTCGTATATATTAAGTTTTCAATCAATGTGAGCTGTTAGCGTTGTAACAAGTATAATTGAATCACCTGGCGGAGGGGAGAGGCACGATGTGATCTGTCCCGTGGGTGTTCCTCAAGGATGGTCCGTAACCTCCCCTCCGATACAATGTTAACCACGACTGATTACTAAGTACACTGAACCACCAGAGCCACATGACCTCTGTCTAAACCCTTGCGAGTCTCGTGGGGACGTTCGGGGCCCTCAGATGTTCCCTCTGGGCTCTACGCTAATGAAGGAGTAAAGAAGCCACTGAAGGGGTGTGGAAGGCTCAGGGTCAGGGAGGCTGCATGGTGACGGCTGCTGCGAAATGAGTTCTCCCTCTGGCCCTGAAATTCAACTCCTTTCCGTGTGCTGCTTTGCTCCTTGGGGGTGCTTTCCAGGTGGCTTGGTCCTCTGCGGCAGGGCTGTGTGGATGGGGGGCCTCACAGGCCCCCCTAGACTCCCTTTGTCCCGAGCGTGCTGTGGAAAGCTGGGCGGGGCTGGAAGCGGGTCCTCCTTCACCATCAGCACCCTGTGCCGGGGCCCAGTTGTTAGCACATCACCCTGTCTTGACCCGTGGAGTAGATCACACCAAGGGAAACTTCTGGTCTCCCGGGAGGAGCTACAACTCACAAGTCCACCTGGGCAGATCACAGCCCTCCCACAGTACCCTTTAAACCTTTTCAGTGACTGCAAATCGAAACCCCTGAAAGACTCAGGCGGGCGACGGAGGAGAGCCCAGACCCTGGGGCTGGTGTGGGTTTCTCTTTTCTAGCGACTGCCTCTTGCTGTCTGATTCCCAGGGCTGCGCGGGCCTTCTCTTCTCTCTCTCCCTTCCCAAGGGTGTTTTCTATGTGACTTAGAATAAGTATTCGGTCATGTGGACGTTACTATGGCAACCAATGTTTTAAATAAAAATAGTCCTACACCCCCGGTAGCCTGTCAGTGTGAAATGAGCCGATAGGCAGTGAGAGGCTGTTGGGATCTGCATCCCTTCAATTCCCAGCAGCAGCCTCCTGGCAACCCCCGGCGCCTAGAGGGCAGAACCTGCAGCTGTGTACACAGGGCGGGGCTCCTGGGTCATTTGGGGAGGAGGCAGGTAACTTGCGCAGTTTCCCCACCTGGCCAAGGCCTGGCGCTTCCTTCCTGGACCTCTGCCAGCAGCGGATGGACGCTGCTGTTCTCAAAGTGTTTCTGGCGAAAAACTTTAATTCAAAATGGGCTTCGTCTTGAGGTCTCCTTCTGAGGGAACAAAAACTGAGACAAGGATTTATGGGCAAGTAATTTAATTGGGAGGGGATCCAAGGGAACTCCAGCAGAGCAGGGAAGAGAGGCAGGGAAGGGAAGGCAGCTGGTAGAAGTGCATTTTCAAAAGAGACTGCTGTGCACAAGGGGAGCTCAGCCCCGGAGGAAATGTGGGAGCCACGTTATCCCCCCAAGGGGCAAGGAAGCTGGTGGATTTATCTAGCCCATCTCCCTCTGTTCTTCAATGAGGTCTCCTCCCAGAGGCATTAACTCTCTACATTCCCAGCTTGACCTGCGAGAAATCGGGATAAAAACAAACATAACGCCACCAAAAGTCCTGAGGCAGAGTTGCAGGTGTCGGCAGGCGGCAGCCTTCAGCATTTGAAGGTGCACACGGGAAGGGTACCACATCACCTGCGCTGGGCCTCCTGGCTGAGCTGTCGGCCCTCTGCGTATCAGTGAATTTCCTCAACTCTCCACAGTGCTTTAGGGTTGGGCTAAGGAGCTCCATCTGAAAAGTTGAAGGAATGTAAAATAAAGATACTAATAATACAAAACAGACCTTTGAGAGGTTACCAGAGGTTCCAGAGAGGCTGGAGATGAAATTGGTACAGTCAAGGCCAAGGCCCATTGGCCTCTGTCACAGTGGAGAGTGGGGGAGTTGTCCTCCTGCTGGGGAGGCAGCTTACTATATCCCAAACAAGTGTTTTTGAAAAAGTTTGAGTACGTCCTCCTTGACTCCGTATCTGATCCTTTGGGGGGGTTGAAAAGTGTTAAGATTAGGCACAGTGACATTGAACCCAAAAAACTCAAACCCTTGGGGAGGAATGGACGGTGCTTTAGGCAAAGAGTGAGCAGGTGGAAATGCATTGCAGATACATCGCTTTGAACTCTTGGCAAGAATTGGGGCAGGGTGTATTTTTCCCTCTCTTGTTAGGTTCTGTTGAAACTAACAGCCATCTTGACAGATCCATTCACCTTTGAGTGACAGGCACCTTGATCTTGCTTTAGATGCAGGGTCAGTGGGTCTGTCCATCAGTGGAAGGAAAGTTGCTTCCCAAAGTGCCCCACCACCTCTTGGGCCAATGAGACACCTTCTTCCTGGAATCCGAATCCTGAGTGGGATGTGGGATCCTGTGGGATCCTGGAGCTTATTGATGTCAACAGCACAGTCCTGAAGAAACAAAGTTGACTAATTCTGGGAGATTGTGAGCTCTTGGGGCCCTATCCTTTTGGAGCCAAGTTCTGTAGCCTTTCCTGAAATTCTCTGGGTATCCCATAGCGTTCCAATAAATTCTCGTTTCTTTTCCTATGAAATTCATGAGGACCTGTTTCTATGCTTGCCATGGGAAGAGTCCTGATTCTGATTCCTTTGGAGGAATCCCACTGGGATTAATACCATAGAGGCTCTCAGATGAAGCCCTGTGAAAACTTCTCTGTTGCTGTTACTTCGTGCGGGAGGTCTCTCCAGAAAGAAGAGAGGAAGGCAAGGATGTCTCAGCCCCATCTTCCCAGAGGACTGAACTGCGAGGGAAACAGGAGTGGAAGAGGATGTTTTTGGGGGCAGGGGGGTGGGGGAGTGGATTGGGCAGGAAGAACCTCAGGCTGCCAGGTAGGTCTGACGATGTCTCAGCCAGGTACGTGGGGCACTCCCGAGCAAAGATTTCCCCTCAGAGAAGTTCCGCGGTGGCAAGAAGTGGCCGAGCCTCGGCACCGGCTGGGGGCTGCCGGGAGGAGCATAGCCTCTGCTCAAAGGCTGGGGCACATCTGAAGGCGCCGTGTCTGGAGTCTGTCAGCTCACTGCACTCCTGGCAGCTGAACGGCAAGTTCTTTCTTGAAGGGAGATCACAGCATCACAGCTCCACGGCTGCCTCGGAAAGAAAGGGCGGGTGCCTTCTGCCGAGCGCTCACCGAGTCAGGCGCTTTCTCCATTTTATCTTCCTGAGGCCTCCCACCAGCCCTGGGAGGTCAGTGTTATTTCCACACTCAGAGCTGATGAAGTGGAGACCCAGCAAGTTATTTACCCTGAGGTTGCCGTGCCGGCGGCTGGCAGAACTGAGATTTGAACCCGCCTCTGTCTGGCTTGAAGGCTCCCACTTCAATGTTGTACGGCAGAGTCCGCCGGCTTCAGCTGCCATCGTCCGCTGTGAAGGACTTGGGCTCTGCAGCGGCTCGTTGACCCCAAAGCATATTTTGTGTCTGGGCTGGTACGTTTGTACAGTTGGCCCTCTGTATCTGTGGGTTCTGCATCCTGTTGAAAGTATTCAGGGACAAAGCTTCCAGAAAGTTCCAAAAAAGCAAAATTTGAATTTGCCGTGCACCCCGGCAACTCTTTACATAGCATTTACATTGTATTTACAACTATTTACATAGCATTTACATTGATTAGGTATTATAAGTAATCCGATTTAGAGTATACGGGAGGATATGCGTGAAGTTATATGCCAACATGATTTTACATGAGGGACCTGAGCATCCTTGGATTTGGGTATCTGTGGGTGTGTGTGGGAGGGGTGCATCCTGGAACCAATCCCCCGTAGATGCTGGATCCTGAGGGAGGACTGTATGTGCACTTGGCTCTGTCTTGGGTTCCAGCTCTCTTCTCCATGTGTCTTAGTTTGGGTTCTCGCAAAGGCAGATGCTGAGAAAAATAGTTTGATAGAGAGGAGATCCCAGGAAGCGGGCTTTAGAGGAGAGGAATTAGAGAGGGGAGGAGTCTGAGCCAATGAAGAGGCATCAGTGAATTGATCTTCAAGGGCAAGTGGGGCTCGCACCTGCTGGGGACTGTGTGAGAAGCCGTGCAGAATGTCGGGACGGTTTCGACTTCCATTCCTCATTGGTGGCACTGGCTTCCTGGCACCTCCTGGAGGATGTGGCCAGCATGGGGGCCCAGGGACTCCAGTGGTACCAAGAAGAGCCTCAGGTGCGCAGCTTGAGAGGGGATGCAGTCAACGTGCAGGGAACTGTTCAGCACAGCCACAGGGAACCAGAGGTGGCCCAGACAATGGGTGGGTGTCCACAGTGAGTACTCAAGGCTTGTGGAAAGAACCTGCCTCCAGTTTCAGGGTATCTGAGTCCTGAAGCTCAGGATGCGGCGGAAACAGCAATGATCCCCACACTTATGGGGTCATCTTATTAGGTCAGTTCAAGCTGCCAAAACGAAATACGACAGACTGGGTGCTTTAAACAACAGAAATTGTTCTTGTGGTTCTGGAGGCTGGAAGTCTAGGATCAAGGTGATGGATGACAGGCTTAGTTTCTTCCGAGGCCTCATTCCTTGGCTTGCAGGAAGCTGCCTTCTTGCCGTGTCCTTACGTGGTCTTTCCTCTGTGTGCGTGCCTTCCTGGTGTCTCTTCCTCCTCTTATAAGGACACCAGTACCAGCGGATTAGGGCCCCACCCTTATGACCTCATCTAAAGTTCATTACCTCCCTAAAGGTCCTATCTCCAAATATGGTCACATTCTAAGGCACTGGGGATTAGGGCTTTAACCTACGAATTTTAGGGGTACACAGTTCAGTTCCTAACAGGCACGAATGGCTGGCAGGACCTGGGTCTGAGCTGTATTGCCTCGCTATACTGGTCCCAGAGACAGGGAAGTGAGAAGCTTAGGGTCCCACAGCTTGAGTGGCAGTGGAGTGCTGAGTCAGAAGCAAATCTGTCTGCCTGGGGTGACTCCCAGACCAAGGACTGCTCATATCCAAGGCCTTCAGGGCATCATGCTCCCGAGGTCTCCTGGCCTTGGTCCTCTCTCCTTGGGAACCCCTGGCACCTGTTCATGGCTCCCCAGACTCGCCTGCACCCTGGTGCTTCTCCTTCCCTGACGGGTGCTCCAGGAGGGTTCAGGATGCAGTGCCAAGGGGCCTGGCTGTCAATATTGAGGCCCAGCTCCCAGGCTGGCTGGGCTGTGTGGCCTTGTGCAAGAACTTCTTCCCTCTGTCCCCTCATCTGGGAACCGAGTGGGCTGGGTTAGGCTGCCATTCCTGTTCCCCTAGTCTTTTTTTTTTTTTAAGTGTGGGTGAAAATTTCGTGGGGGAGATGGGCACTTGTATCTGCTGGAGGGATTATACATCGGAATAATCCACCTGGGAAGGCGATTTGGTAAGATACTTCAGAAGCTCCAAAGAATGTGCACATCCCTTATGAAACATTCTTAGATGGGGAACTGCTGGGCCACATTTTAGCTACGAGAGGGGAGTCACTAGTGTTGATTTTTCCCTCTTCTGTTATAAATATCAATATGCCCAACACCAAGGGACCAAAGAAACAAGTCATGGTACGCTATTCAGTGGAATACACGGACATAAAACATGATTCTGCAAAGAACATTTAATGATTTGAAAGATGTTTCATCATATCAAATGGAAAAGGTAATTACAGAACCACCCATAGTGTGATTTCATCCATGTTAAAAAAATGAAGTTCTAGGATCATAAACCAGGAATAAACAGTGGTTACTTCTGTATGATGGGATTGTAGAGATTTAAAAATCTTTATTTTCTAAAGTAACAGTGTATATTCATCGCGTTTATAATAAAACCCACAAAAAGTTATATTAAAAAATAGTTTCGTTTTGGAAGATATTGCAGGCTGGCTAACTCTATAGCTATTACTGACTCACTCCTCCCTTGCTACTTCAGCTTTTCCAATCTTTATCATTGAATTCTCATCTTTCGAATGTCCCTGACTGCTAGGGTGGCCCAGTGATGGGGTTCTGGCCAGTGATATTTAAGTGGAAGTCTGCTGGGTGGAGGTGGAGGTTTCTAAGAAGGCTATATCTCCTGATGAAAGGAGGGGTATAGTACTGGCTCCTCCACGTCCCCTTTCCTCTTCCTGGAATGTAGAGGTGATGCCTTGAGCAGCAGCAGCCCTCTTGTGACTGTGAGGTGATAAGGGTGGTGGAGCAGAAGGGTAAAGCCTGGGCTTTTGATGGTATCCTTGAATCATTTCATCCTTCTGGACTCCTCACCTCCAAGCTTCTTGTTATGGGTGATAATTCTGATATAACGGTTCTGTTAGACTGGCTATGAATGCTGTTGGCTACAAGTAACAAAGTTTAGGTCTCTCCTCCAGGTCCTAGATTACTCCTGCCACTCCACACTGACTCCGTGGAAACGGGGGTGTCTTCACCAAGACACTTTCTTCCTAAGCTGGTGATGCCATCTATTTGGCACTAGTCTCTGGATGTGTCTGGTGACTCTGGGAGCAGAGGGGCAGTAAATGTCTTCTGTAGGATGGGAAACGCAGTAAGCAGCCCATCTGCCAGAACGGAGCAGGGCACCGTGCGAACAAGTGGCTCAGCTATCCCTCAAAACACCTATGTGCCAGGCACTGTGCCAGGTTTTGGGGAGGCCGAAAGAGCAAAACACACCTTGGCGCTGTGTTCCTGAAGCTTACTGCCTGATGGAGAAATAGGATATTGCAAAGTCATAGTTAGTTGTTTGCTTGTTTTTGAAGTACAGGGTGCCGTGTGAGTAACGGGGGAGCCTCACCTGGTCTGGAGCTCAGGGAAGGCAGCCTAGAGGCCGTTTCTTCTGTCCTTAAGCTCAGCAAGATGCCCCAAACCTCCTGGGCTTGTCTCTGACGGCCTCTCATCACAGTGCCCCAGGGAAAGCCTTCTTCCCTTGGCGAGAGCTCTCACCTGCGCACTCTATTGTCCATATTCGATGAACCTTCAGCTTCCCAGAGCTTGAGTGACATATGAACACAGCTTGGAGGAAGCCACCCCCAGGAACCGTGCAGATGCAGGTTGGGGTGGTGAAGCTGGGCTTAGAAGTGCTGTTTACTTCCCGGACTCAGCAAGGATAGGGCCCACGGTCTCTCAGCAAACATGTATTGGACACCTACTGTTTGCTGAGCGCTGCGGATACATCAGTGATCACAGCAGGCAATAATGCCTGCCCTCGGGAGGCTCATGGTCTAGAGGTGGAGGAGACCAGATCACAAGTAGATCACGTAGGACCCTGAAGGTGATGCGTGCTGTGGAGACGAGGCAGGGCAGGGTCCAGGGATGGGAGGGAGGGTGCTGTGGACGGTGGCACGCAGTCAACTGGAAGGTCAGGGTGGCTCTCAGTGGGGGGAGGAGGGGTCAAGCTGACACCTGGGGGAAGAGAAGCCTCTGCAGGGAACAGTGTGTGTGGGGCCTTGGGGGAAGACAGCGCAGCGAACAGCAGAAGTGGGAGTTGGTGGTGGATCCCACACGGCAATGGGCAATGGAGGTCAGAGCCCTGTGGTCTGACTTGTGTTTCCCAAGGATTGCACGTCAGTCCTTGCCTGTTCTATTTATTCTGAATCAAAAATTAAGAGGGTCAGTGGCGGGGAGCCCTGGTAACCCAGGTGGTGAGCTGCATCGGTGGCCTCAGACCCTGTGCCTGCCAAGGACGCCTGAGCAGTGAAGCATTTATTTACTTTCATTTTGCTGTATCTTTAAATGCATCTGGCTTTTGTAATCATAAAAAAATATTCAAATTGTTTTTTTTTTTAAAGTGGTTATCTCTGGGGATAGAATGATAAGGGACTCTCACAGGCTATCCTGTACCTCTGTAATCCTTTTGATATTTGAGCGGTCTGGTCCTGGAATCGTGTCTTCTTTTTTCCCCCCGTTATTTGTTTCGTGGTTGTAAACATGGAGGGATGCTCCTCTAGGCAACGTACAAAAAGAAATGGTGCAAACATAGAAGACAATGGACTGTACTTCACAGTTGTAAAGTCAATTACACACACACACACACACACACACACACACACACACACACACACACACACACACACACACACACACACACACACACACACACACACACACACACACACACACACACCCCCCCCCCCCCCTTCCACTTGTCAGGGCCCGAGGGAACAGCCTTGGAGGCTCACTTCAGGAGGGCGTCGCTTTTCACCCCCGATGTCCAGGGCTTTCTCTCCCAGAGCTCCAGTGTTTCAAGCAAAAAACGGCTAGAAAATCTTGAAGGCAGTCAGTCACAGGGTGTAGGCTGCTGGCAGGTGAGGAGGGCGCTGCCCGGGAAGCAGGGAGGGGATGAAGCCCCTCAGCAGGGTTGGAAGCAGACTTTTGGGGTCCCGATAGCCCACTCACCAGCTGGGAGGCTTTGCGCGAGAAAGCCTTTCTTGACCTTTCTGAGCCGGTTCCTCACCTGAGAAATGGGAATGATGCCACTGCTTCCCTTCCCAGGGCTTCTCTGAGCCTCAGTGAGATGACACTGGCCAAGTGCCAGGACACAGTAAATACCAGCAGGGGAGGAGGGGGGGTCACTATCTTGGTTCTGAAGCACAGGGACCTGTGGCTCTGGAAACTGAGGGCAAGGCTGTGTGGCCTAAGGCAGGTTACTTGACCTTTCTGGGCCTCCGCTTCCTCAATTGCAAAATGAGCTGCAATGGGACAAGGCCAGGAGAGGCCTTTCCAGTCACAGGTACCCCTTGAAGCCATGACAGCAGCCCCTCTGCTCGGCTAAGATGATGGAGCGTCCCAGATCTGAGGCCGCTCCCAACTTTCACCTTCTGCTGGGCCTCAGCCTTAGGTCTCCTTGCTTCTGGCCCCTGTGCCCCCACTTGGAAATGAAGAACCGTGGCCCAAGTCCCCCGAACTGCCCCAGCATGCGGGAAGCCGGAGGGAATGTCAGAATTAGGTTTCATGGCTTACTTATTTTGATCCATTTTTCTACCAAAACTCTTTTATGCTTGGAGTATAGTTGCTTTACAATGTTGTGTTAGTCTCAGGTGTACAGCAAAGTGAAGCAGTTACACATATATGCACTCCTTTTTAGAGTCTTTTCCCATATAGGCCATTACAGAGTATTGAGTTCCCTGTGCTCTACAGTAGGTCCTTATCAGTTATCTATTTTATATACAGTAGTGTGTATATGTCAATCCCAATCTCCCAATTATCCCTCCCCCCTTGGTAACCATGTTTGTTTTCTACATTTGTGACTCTATTTCTGTTTTGTAAATAAGTTCATTTGTACCGTTTTTTTTTAGATTCCACATTTAAGCAGTATCATATGATATTTATCCTTCTCTTTCGGACTTAGTATGGTCACCTCTGGGTCCATCCCTGTGGCTGCAGATGGCGTTATTTCATTCTTTTTCATGGCTGAGTAATATTCCACTGTGTATATGTACCGCATCTTCTTTATCCATTCCTTTGGCGATGGACATTTTGGTTACTTCCATGTCTTGGCTACTATGAACAGTGCTGCAATGAACCTTGGGGTGGTCTGCTATGCCTTTTAAAATAGCAATTTCAAACTCTCTCTTTGGCCCGTGTGAGGTTCTTTATGAGTTTTGGGGACAGAGCGAATGATGGAATGGATTTTCACTGCCCCTCCTCTTTCCCAAGCTACATCAACAATCAACACTATGGTGCAAACCTTCCGCTTCAACTCTGTCTGTGAGGCCCATGGACTCTTCCTGAAATTTCAGTAGCTCGTGTGTGCACAGCTTTCCCTGCGGCCTTACTGCCACAGAGAAGATGTGATACGTGGGAACTCTTGCTTTGTAGCAGCACATCGAATAGGAACCCTCAAATTACTTTATCTATTTGGGAGAAGCCACGGCCCTGGGGTCTGTATCAAGAGACAGGTGCACGGGGCTGAAAATGTCCTGGGCTGTAGCTTGCATAAGGAATGCATAAAAGGCCACCCATGGGGCTAAAAGTAAATGTCTAGTGATGACTACAAGTAAACAAGAAAATCTACCCTCCCCCTTCCCCATCAAGAAGGAAACCTACCTCAAGGTAAATAACAAAACTTTTCAAGTTTAAATGAAACGGCTGTCCAGTGTTTCATCTTTACGGCGTTACATTTTAGAGTCAGGGTTTCCCCAAGTTGGCTGCCAAGTCCTAAACGGCTTCTAATTGTTTAGACAGACACAGGGTGCCCTGAGCTGGCACGGCTGACTTTCCTGGTCCCCAATTGCTCCTTACAGAGGTAGCCAATCAAAGGCAGGTCCGAGTGTGGGTCTGGGGGTACCACGGGGCTCCAGTCTCTGTTCCTGCAGGTAGATGCCTGTCATTCCCAGGGGCAGGTTCCTTAACCTCTCTGCCTGTGGTTCCTCTTCTTAAAATGGGGTTGTTGGGAGCTCTGATTAAAGGCATATAAAGCCCTGAAAATGTGCCTTGTCCTGTATTACTAATTCAATCAATAGGGAATAAAAATCTAAGCCTTTAAACTGGTGGAAAGTAATTTTATCTTCCAGTGTCCCCGCTGTGAGGGATAAAAAGACGCTCTGGGGATGTTTTTTTCAGGTCTAGGTGAAGAAGGCAAGGGTCAGGTTTCCACAGCCCAGAACACCAGGGGATTTACTTTAAAGTAGGTTTAAGAAAAATTATTATTCAACATACAGTAAATGCCCTAAACTTTCCACACTGCTTCGAATGGCCTGCGTGAGCACCTCACGACCTTGCCCTTTCCACATGTGGTAATGAAGACGGTTCTTTTCCCTTTTTTACCCTATTTTAGTGGTTCTCAAACTTGAGGCACTTCAGAATCCCTGGGAGGGCTTATTAACACACAGATTCTTAGATTCCATATATATGTGTTAGCATACGGTATTTGTCTCTCTCTTTCTGACTTACTTCACTCTGTATGACAGACTCTAGGTCCCTCCACCTCACTACAAATAGCTCAATTTCGTTTATTCTTACGGCTGAGTAATATTCCGTTGTATATACGTGCCACATCTTCTTTATCCATTCATCCGATGATGGGCACTTAGGTTGTTTCCATCTCCGGGCTATTGTAAATAGAGCTGCAGTGAACATTTTGGTACATGACTCTTTTTGAATTATGGTTTTCTCAGGGTATATGCCCAGTAGTGGGATTGCTGGGGAAAAAAATGTCATGAAGAACCTAAGGGTAAGACAGGAATAAAGACACAGACCTACTAGAGAATGGATTTGAGGATATGGGGAGGGGGAAGGGTAAGCTGTGACAAAGCGAGAGAGAGGCATGGACATATATACACTACCAAATGTAAAACAGATAGCTAGTGGGAAGCAGCCGCATAGCACAGGGAGATCAGCTCGGTGCTTTGTGATCGCCTGGGGGGGTGGGATGGGGGGGTGGGAGGGAGGGAGATGCAAGAGGGAAGAGATATGGGAACATATATGTATAACTGATTAATTTTGTTGTAAAGCAGAAACTAACACACCATTGTAAAGCAATTATACTCCAATAAAGATGCTAAAAAATAAAACAAAAAAAACCCAAAAAAGCACACAGATTGCTGGACCTCCTCCCCCAGGGTTTCTGATTCAGCAGGGCTGTGCGGACCTGGAAGATGTGTGTGTCTAACGAGTTCCCAGGTGCAGATGCTGCTGGTCAGGGGACCCCCACTTTGAGAACCGTGGCTCTATTTGATATTAAATATTTACTCAGGAAACCTCCTTTCCAAACCCGGCTCTTCCCAGAAGCGCTGACCTCTGAAGGTAACTGAGGAACACCTCGGATGAATTCACCAACTTAACAACAAAATTAAGGAGAGTTTCCTCTGGTTCTTAAACAGTTTTTTCTCTCTCTGGACTTGACCCTATTTTATATTTCATTAGGTTTATAATCAGGTTCCATTATGAAGTGCTTTAAACAAGATTCGAATTTAACCTTTTCGAAAGGTTCAAACAGGAAGAATACTGCCCGGTCTACCAGGTTTCAGAGACCAGAGGGAAGCCTCTGAGAAGGGAGGGGGTTTTTCTGGGTCCCTGGGAGCAAGCCCTGGGGATCTCCGTGTCCAGCTTTGTCCCCCTTTTTTTAAAAAGTATAGTTGATTTACAGTGTGTTAATTTCTGCTGTATTTCAGTTGTATATATGTGTATCTACACACATTCTTTTTAATATTCTTTCCCATTATGGTTTATCACAGGATATTGATTATAGTTCCCTGCGCTATACGGTAGGACCTTGTTGTTTATCTGTTCTATATATAATAGTTTGCATCTGCTAACCGCAAATTTCCAGTCGATCCCTCTCCCAGCTCCCCCTTGCCCCTTGGCAACCACAAGTCTGTTCTCCACGTCAGTGAGGCTGTTTCTGTTTTGTAGATTGGTTGGTTTGTGTCGTATTTTAGATTCTACGTGTAAGTGATATCATACGGTATTTCTTTCTCTTTCTAAGTCCATCCATGTTGCTGCAAATGGCTCTTTCATTCTTTTTTGTGGCTGAGTAGTATTTCATTGTCTATGCGGACCACATCTTTATCCATTCATCTGTCGGTGGGCATTGAGATTGCTTTCGTGTCTTGGCTATCGTGAACAGTGCCGCAATGAACACTGGGGT
The DNA here is from genome assembly GCF_951394435.1 of Stenella coeruleoalba. NCBI lineage: Eukaryota > Metazoa > Chordata > Mammalia > Artiodactyla > Delphinidae > Stenella > Stenella coeruleoalba. The sequence continues at coordinate 58,234,070 of NC_137156.1, forward strand.
GCCTGTATCTTTCTGAATTATAGTTTTGTCTGGATAGACGCCCAGGAGTGGGATTGCTGGATCACATGGCAACTCTATTTTTAGCTTTTTGAGGCACCTACCTACTGTTTTCCATAGTGGCTGCTCCAATGGCCATTCCCACCCACAGTGAAGGAGGGTTCCAGCGCTGTCCCCTTCGGCTCCTCTCAGCAGCATGGAGCCAGACAGCCTGGGGTAGGGTTACGCCAATTACCAACAGTATGGATGGTGTGGTCCCACTACTTACATGACCTGCCACTAGGAGGAAACCGACTGGGTACACGGCTATGCAAAGGGCTCAGAGCGGTGCATGCCCCCGTTTCTACGCTGTAAGTGCCTGCTGCTGTTATTACGATGCCACTGGAAGGAAACAGACGCAGCGCTCCCATGGGCCAGAGAGAGCGTTTGACTTTGAAGGACACTCAGAGCTCAGGCTGTGAACAAATACATTATCGAGCCACTACTCCATGCCAGACACTGAGCTCGGCTAGGGGCGCAACAGTGAATGGAGCCGAAGGGTCCCTGCCCTCAGGAAGCGTCCAGCCAGTGGGGAAGACACACATTCAGCAAAGATTCCCACCCGTGAAGGCGTAATGACAAAATGGGACGTGTGCTCTGAAGGGGCAGAATTCAGCTTGCTCTGAACATCAGCGTCCTTACCTGGCCTGGCCTTGCGGGTTGGGGAGTCGGTGCTGGCTGAAATCTGGAGGACAGGTAGGCACCAATCGTGGGAGGATGCTCAGGGCTGGGAGCATTCCGGACAGGGCTGAGCTGCACAAAGGCCCGGGGGCAGGAGGGAGCTTGGGAAGGTGTGAGGGTCTGGAAAGGGGTCCTGGGGCAGGTGTGCCAGAGGGAGGAAGGGCGTGGACTGAGAGGTGGCTGGGGGTGCACGCTACTCGGGGTGCCAGTGTTAGGGTGAGGACAACCCTTCCAGCAGTTTTAAGGCAGAGGGTGGAGAAATTCACGCGATGTAGGTGTGTGTTTGGAAAAGCCCATTCTGGCTGGAACGTGCGGAAGAGATAGGGTTGGAATGGCACCTGGAGAGGATGTGGGGAGACCAAAAAGGGAGTGGTCACGATTCTGAAGAATCCCCTTGAGGGCCTGTTAACACCCAGTCCCCGAACCCAGGCTGTGGCCCTGAGATTGTGATGCAGCAGGCGTGCCTTTCCAGCGTGCTGATGCCACCACCATGGACCACACTGTGAACGGTACCCACCTGGACTCTGGTGGTGGCAGGGGAACCAGTTAGTGGATAGATGCTCAGAGATAGGCCGTTTATATGCTTTAAGGAGAAGGTGGGAAGACTGTTCTGAAAAACTGGGACTCCTTTAACTTTAAAGATACTTGTCCGCAAGCATAACTTACGTAACATTTCAGAGATGCCTTCGTAGTTTGGGGTGAGGGGCAGAACTTCGCAGCAGCAGTAGACTCACCTCCCAGAACTTCAAGGGGACAGAGACCCAGGGCCGCTCTGATTAACCCAAGGTCTACGTAACCTCATTCTGTGTAGTATTGGCACTGGGCTTGTTTTTGTCCATCCCTCTGGCTTCCTCGCGGACGGCAGCACAGCACCGAGGTTACACAGACAGAGCCCGGGTTCATCGCAGTGGCCCTGGTTCTCCTTCTCTGCGCCACAGAAAGCCAGAGAGATGGGCATCCTCCTTTTTCTTAGTGCTTCGAGAAAGGATTCTAGCCAACCAGCCACCCTGTCTTTAAACTCCTCCCTTGGCTTTAAAACACAGCAGTTTCACACGTAAGATTTACCTTAGGTACTTAAACATGAAAACACTTCAACTCTGGAGACCCCCATCAGTTTTTCAACCCTGCCAGGTCCCTGGCTGTGGGGTCCCAGGGAAAGGAAGCCCGCCTGTCAGCACAGGTGACAGATCACATTACCTAGGACGCGAGTGTGTGACACACTGATGCCCTAGGAAGGGTCCTCCTGTGGGTGGCTCTCAGCCAGAGTGGGGGCACGTGCTGATGGCGGGCAGTGGGACTCTCACCCTCAAAGGCACCCGGGACCACCTAGGAAATAGATGCTGGCAGGAGTAGCTTTTTTCTTTAAAAGTGGAGCTGTCTGTGTTGGGGCAGAAACAGCCTCCGGGCGGCTGTGTTTGCGGTGGTGTCCGCACAGCATATGCACAATGAACCAGAAAGTCACCTGCCGTGGTTCTGGGGGGCTTGGTGGTGCCCCATCGATGGCCGAGGTGCGGATGTGATGGGGGCCGGTGCCTGGAGTGCTGCCTGTGGTGGGGTGTGACCCTGGTGTTGTGAAGTAGCCGTTCTCTGATTGGCGACGGCCTGATTCACAACACCAGCTGCCCCACCGCACCGTGCCGGGGAGGCCGATCGATGGTCGTGGGGTCCCTTCCTCCGTGCTGCCTCTGGAGCGGCGGGGGGAGGGGGGGACAGACAGCAGCCATGGGTTAGAAGCAGAGTGCAAGCAGCTTCGACATTTCATCTCCCCATGTGTCTGCACTCCGTGGGCTTTTATCTGCTTTTCTAACTTCTCAAATATGCCATAGTTCTTTCCACCACAGGGCCTTTGCACAAGCTGCTTCCTCTGCCTGGAATGCCTCACTCCCCATTTCGCATAGTTTAACACCAACTCCTCCTTCAGATTTCAACTCCAAAATGACTTCCTGGACACCCATCCCCCAGACCAGACCTGACTCCTCCGTAACGTGCTCTCCAGGCATCTGGTCCCCTTCCTTAGGGCACTTACCGTACAGTGCGCATAGAGCTGTCTCCACTAAACTCTAACCTCCCCAGCCTTGGCCACGTGGGGGGTGCTTGATAAATACTGGTCGAATGAACGCATGGTTTAAACTAAGGCGTGTGTGGCCCAACTACTCTTATCTACGCGTTTGGAAAAGGAAAAATAAAAAAGGCACCAAGTATCTTAAGGACATACACGTGCTGTTTTGTAACGAATAATTTTACGTCAATAGCTGACTGCCAGATCTCCTCACTCATCTCCCTGCCTCTAGGCTAGCGGTACCCTGATGCACAGGGAAATCAGACGGATTCTTCCAGAGGGTCAGTCTGATCTGGCTTAACCTCTCTAAGGTTCCTCGTCATGCCCATGAGTTCCAGATCCTATGGTTCCTCACTCCCTGCCTGCTCCTCCCCTCTTAGGGAGCAGGCCTCCCCCCAGGCCCCCACGTCTGCCTGCTTCTGTGGATCTGAACACCCCTCTGCCCCTTTCTACCCAACACACTCCTGCTCATGCAGGAGGGCTCCAGGGTCAGCCACCAACAAGGCCCCCCGGCTCCCTGCTCAGCCTGAGCTCTGGGCCTGGTATCTAGGATTCTTCTACCTTTTGTGTGCTTCCATTACTGTTGCACTCGTCAGTCTGTCATAGGAGACAGTGATCCCAAGGACAGAGGCCGTCATGGAGTCCCCTGGCAGCCCAGTACTGCACAGTAGCTGTAACAGCAGGACCTGCAGCTTGGCTATGCTCTCAATCAGTGAAGGAAGTCCTGCAAAGTTGGGGGAGGTGCAGACACAAAACAAATTTTTGTCCTTAATGTCCCCAAGAGTCATCAGAATGGTCAATATTTTGCCACTGAAGTACATTTCTCCATCTCCATGGCCACCCTACACCACCAGCCCAGCGCCCCCGCCCCTGCCCTGCCTCTCACCTGGACGATGCTCTGAGTGTCTAACTTGTCCCTCTGATTCACTCTTCGTGCTGCAGCCTGAGTGATCCTTCTAAAATATGACTCAAAGCGTGTCATTCTCCTGCTTCAACCCCGGTTCCCATCCCACCCAGGATAAGATCCCCGCGAAAGCACACGCGTCCCGGTCGTCCAGCCCTGCCTACCTGTCTACCAACACCTCCCCCTTTCCGTGCACTCAGCCGCGCTGTTTTTCTTTCAGATCTTGAAACACAGAGCTAGGCCATATGGTACCTTCTACAATGTAAAAAATCAGACCTTTCCTGTGGATGGAGCCCTTTGTGAGCTCAAGAAGCTCCCCCTTTTCCTGGGCAGATGCAGCCCTAGAACAGGGCATGTGACCTGGTGGGTGGCCTTGGGCTGGACCCCAGCCCCCAGACAGGGGGCGCTTGCATCACTGAGCCACACAGAGTGGCCCTGCTGGAACTACCTGGTTTCCTCCCACCTCAGGGCCCTTTTACCTGCTGTTGCCTCATTAAGCACCTCAGCTACCCCGGGGGCATTTGAAGAGAATGTTAAGATTTCTGGTGTTCCAAAATTCTGCACCCATTTTAACCAAAACCTTTTATCTCTTTATTTCACACTTTGGCCTGTTTATGTTAGTCCTTCTTCTTATTTGCCTGGTAAGGTCAAGCCAGCTAATCCTATTAATTCATTTTTTTAAATGTCACATAATGATCACTTGGTGAAGGCGATCGATCGGAAGGGCGTGACAATTATCTAAGCTTTGTAACATCAGCGGTCTCAAACCAACAAACTATTTTCCTGCCTGTTACTTTGGGGAAAAGTTGACAGCCATAGAAACAGGGCGGGTTTCCTCATCAAAACCACCTCCCACGCTGACCACGGGTCGCTGCAGATGCCCTGAAGCGGCTGACATCCCCCCCAGCCTGGCTAGCTGGCTCAGGATGGGAAGGTGGGATTCAGGGCTCCATCCCCACCACTCTAAGATTCTGCTTCAGTAGGTTTGAAAGCAAAGGCCAGGAATCCCCACCCTCCCCCCACCCCAGGGATTCTGATAAACCAGATCTGGGGACTGCTGCTCTAAATCTAGGGCCCTGTTAAAAACGGACACTTCTAATGACACATCTTCAGAGGAATATGAAATCTCACTCACGTGGCAAGTGCTGGCGGTATCCAGCACCACTGTTCACACGGTGCCCTCGGCCGGGGGGCTTCCTTGGGTCAGGAAAAGGAGCAGGCGTGTGGTCAACCTGCTGGGTTAAAAAGGAGTTAACAGGGCTTCCCTGGTGGCGCAGTGGTTGAGAGTCCGCCTGCCGATGCAGGGGACACAGGTTCGTGCCCCGGTCCGGGAGGATCCCACATGCGGCAGAGCGGCTGTGCCCGTGAGCCATGGCCGCTGAGCCTGCGCGTCCGGAGCCTGTGCTCCGCAACGGGAGAGGCCACAACAGTGAGAGGCCCGCGTACAGCAAAAAAAAAAAAAAAAAAAAAAAAAAAAAGTCAACATCCCTCATCAGTGATGCATGGGAGCTGGTGGAAAAATACCTGCTCTCCTGCCCCACATAGGCTGGCAGAGGTCCCCACCTGCCCACAGCAGTAACCCAGAGGATAACTCCATCTTTACTGGTTCCCTTCCCTCTCACCTGCCCAGCCTCTTCCTTGCCCTGCCCTCCCCTCGACACTCAGCTGTGCATTAGTGACCGTGTGAGTGTATTTAAGCGCACGTGCATTTTGAATGGGTGTATCTTACATTGTCCCCACGGTCACTTTCAGCAGGACCAGGGTGAGGGGCGTGAGGCACTCACTCTCAGAGGCTGAACCTGCTCTTATAGGAGCGGGACCCACGAGCACCTTCTGAAAATTTATGTCCTGGGCTGTCCTCCTTGCTCACCCTGGTCTCGCCCCGACTTTCAGGCAATCAGAATACACACATCAGGCAAAACCAGCCATTCCAAGTACGTATTTTGTAGAGTGTGTTGTACTGAATGTTTCTTCATTGTTTTTCAGAGACAGTCACCCTCTAAATGGAGGACCCTTTAGCACCAAAACCCTGAGGCATTAGGCTCATTCTGCACGGTCAGAAGGCTGCTACGGTGATGTAAGACGGCACAACTCTTCTAGGACGATGGCAAACGTCAGCCTAAAGGCAACCTGGGAAGCCCGCTTGCGTTAGCCCATCGTCGCTGGAAGACTCCAGGTGGGCTTTAAAATAAAAAAATCCTGGTTCAGAGAGGACTGCTGGGCCTGCCGAGCCTAGCCCGGAGTTTATTAGCACAGTTAATATTGCATGCAAATAGATTTCCCCGCTTTGGTCATGCCAGTCCACTAATTCTGCCCCTTGTCTGCTGTATCTTTATCCCTGGCAGGTTAATCCTGCCAAATGCCTTCGCTGTAGCACATGTCACGCCGTGCCTATGGCCAACAATACAATTTTGCTAATCCTGTTTTATCAGCTTTGTGGCCCTGTCTGCTCAATCCGATGGTGGAAACGGCACACACGAGGTTTTTTGCCAAGATCTTTCTCCTGCTCTGGCACCCACCCCCTTCCCTTTTTTAAAAAATATGGTTTCAATTAAATGGTCTGAAAGTCAGCCACAGTGCTTGGACAGCTGCCAATGCCAGTGTCTTTCAGACAAGGGTGTCAGGGCTCTCAGCGGCCCTCCAAACTCTTCACAGCAGCCTCACCCGGCCGTCAGCTGACTGTGCTAAACGGGAAGGGTTAAAACAGGAAAATCCGCTCAAGACTGCTTTTTCCTGGGCCTTGAAGATGACTGAATAGAGGGCATCCGTCTCAGCCGGTATTTCTGGTGTCACCGCTTACAGAGTCCAGTGGAATCATTCACATGAATTATTAGAAGAGGTGCATCCTTACCTGCAAACACCTTTGCCAGGTATCCACCTGCCCCAGGGAAGAGAAGCATCTCAGGCCCCACGGTGTATCGCTCTTCTAGTCTGTGGCCTTGTAGCCAGATTCGCCCAGGTTCAAACCCCGGCTGGACCACTTCTACCTCTGTAACCTCAGGCAATGTCCTTTCCTCATCTGTAGAATGGGCAGAACCTGCGGCATACGATCGCTTTGAGGGTTCAGGGACTTAATACACGCTAATCACTCAGAAAGGTGCCGGCACACGCAGAGCAGGCACTGGGTAAATGGAAGCTAATATGATCACAGACTGAAATTTGTCAAAACTCTGTCATTTACAGCTTACTGTAGCACACATGTGAAGTACACGGTCAAATTCCACAGGGACCTGTCTTTTAGGGGCTTCAGATGTAAACTCCACTCTTTTGCCAGCTAGTACAGGAAACTGGCTTTGAGGAGCCCTTTCCTGTCCCCCATACCACTGGTCTCTGTGTTACCCCTGACAGCGCTGGTGGGCAGGAAGAGGGCTTCTAGGTGGACAAGCACAGGATCTGTGATTAGATTCCCAGGGACTGAGTCCTAGCCTGTTACTATGCGACTCTGGGCAAGGTAGTCAACCTTTGAGACTTACAATCCTGACACTAGAAATGGGGGGACTTGGTTCTACATGGCAGGTGAGGACTAAGTGAATAAGCACGTGGGAGGTGCTTGGCACACTGCTAAGAACACAGTAATGGCCCCGTAATGGCCATTATGGTTACGGAGTCTCCCGCAAGGTGCCAGGTTTCCCTCTTCATTCTCTATCCATCTGCCTCCTCGTCGCCCCTCAGCTTGCATGGAGATGTCGTGAGAATCACGTGGGATCATGCATGGAAAGTAGCATAGGGTCTGGCTTCCAACACAAGCTCAGGAGATGAGGCCACGTTCACTGTTGTTAAACCATAGTTCTCCCTGGTTCGTTTCTTACCCCAAACGTCCTCAGCTCCGCATAGCCCTTTTCGCATTAGCCTTTAGTCTGAGCCCTGCTAAGACGCGTGAGTGGTTTGTAAATGACAGTGTGCACGTGTAGGTTTAAAACTGCCCTGGTATTTGGACAGCGCTGACTGCGCATTCTGACATGAGCACTTAGACATTTTCGTGGGGACCTCGAGGGTGGAGAATTAAACCTATTTGATACTGGATGTGTCAGGACAGGATTTTTGCCCCGGATGTGAAGAGAACTTTCCAACTGGGAGGAGCTGTATTATACGCTTTCCTTGGCAACCCAGCCACTGAACACACTCCTGGATCCTGCTAGATCTTCTAATAAAGTCTAATAATAAAGTAAGTTGAGAACTTACTTTGTCGTTGTTATCAGGCTTGATACTCCACATTCATCGTCTCGTTGAATTCCAGTTGAGGTGAGACGGTACTGTTTACTGATTTCCCACTTTAAGGAAATGGAGAAATGTAAGTGCTAAACGACTTCAAAAAAAGAAAAAGGAAAATGAAAATAGAGGCTCGGAAATGACAATGAACTTACCGAGAGTTGCAGCTAGAAAGTGGCTGCAGAGCTGCGGTCTGAGCACAGGGCTGCTGGCTCTCCAGGCCACTAGGCTACATCATACATCTTTGCTGTGATGCCGTTGCTTCTGCCGAGCATCTGAGTCCACGGTGGACCTCCTGAATTACCAACTCCCTTTAGCATTTATTTGTTCCAAGGTACAGCTATGCCAAATGCAGTATTTTCCCCTTCCTTTTATTTTTATTCTTTATAAATCCTGTAATTAGGTTTTCTTTGGGGGGGGGCGGGATATGGCCAAAAAAACCCCCTCGACCCCTTTTCTGCAAAAATTTAGGAAATTCCAGCCTCTAGCATTTCTCTAGTGATTAGGAAAACCCTATATATCCTAAGCTTACTGCATAGATCTTAATCTGGTTTTCACTTGCCAACATCTTGAACAGAATGGGTTTGCAATACTTCATGCTAATTAAAACATGATGGAATCAGGCTATTTGCAAAAATGAGTAGTTCTGACCCTCTGTGAGGGTCTCAGGTGAGTCCACCCAGGCACACCTGTGCACTGCCTCGGCGAGAATTCCTGCCGAGCGCAGCCCATCCAGCTCAGGTCTTGAGAGACCCCTGCTTACCCAGCAGAATGCAAACAGCTCTGAACTTTGCTTACTGGCTAAAAGGCAGCCTCCGCTTCCCACTGCTTTTCGGGCGGCAGGCTCAATCACACATCCCCGCTCATGATTAATCTCTCAGTGGCGAAGCTTCTCCTTGGGATGGATTGCTGTATCTGAGTGCGGTCTTCTGCGGGGAGGGGTGGGAGGAAAATAAAGGCTGGGAACAGAATAATAAGCGCCCGACGTCTGAGGAGGCTGCTCCGTGCCATGTGCTGCAGGAAGCTTTTTTCAGTGGTTGATTCACTGTCAGAAAATTCGCTTTTGCCGTGAATGCTATTTAGCATCATGGAGGAAGTTTATGATTTCTTTTCTACTGCGTGAATCTGGTGCCTTAGTTAGGGGTGTGTGAGTGTGTGTGTTTCCTGTTCTTTTTTAGCCAAATCATAGTTGGCTATTGTAAAGCAACCCTACTCTAACATCAATTAATAATAAAAAAAAAAAAAAAAAGACCGAAAAAAGTTGGCTAATTCCTGCCTCTTTGGTGGTTCTAGGGTTGCACTCACATCCTATCAGAGGAATAGAAAGTACTTGGGTTTCTTTACTCAAGGATTTCACCGTGACAATTTCATACAACCGACAGAGACCTGCTTTTGACTCTGCTCTCTGGACTCTGCTTTTCTAATTCTTCGCTGAAATTGAAAACGCTTGAGGGTTGTTGAATTTTTAAAAACACTGTGGTCATCTCAGTTCCTGGGTTTCTTGTGAGGGTGTGTGTGGGGGTGAGGGATGATGATAGGTGACAATGTCACAGGCATTCATCAGAGGAGGCTAAGGCTTGCGGCACTAAAAGCTTCCAAAAGGGTTGCCAGCTTCTTGACCTTCCCTGAATAATGCTGTTTGTTACTATTTTAGGAACCAAGCGAAATGCAGGAAAAAAAAAAAAAAACCTTGTTTTAAAGAAACCCAGTAGGCGGAAGCCTCTGTTTATACAGAAACCACCTAAGGAGTGACTTCTTCAAGAGATCGAGGACTCCGTTACAAAGCACGTTTCCTTGATGCCTTGAATATCACGTGGGAGACGCACATACTTCCTTGCATGGACAGGCCCACTGTATCAAGAGAGGCACATCTGCATTTATCTCTGAAAAGGATTTCTTTTGAGAAAGCACCTCCCTTCCCTGCAAGACCCCGGAAGACATATTGACGAGAGCAGGATTAAGCCACGCTGACAATGGGAGGATTATTTCCTAACCTGGTGTGTGACAAATGCCTATTAATAAATGAACAAGACAGACCTGTCTCCATTTTCTCCCAAAGCCCCCTCTCCCACTGACCAGAACCGAGGCGTCCATGCGGTCACTGACGTTTCCTGTCCTGCCGCCTGCCCAGGCCCCAGGGAGGGTCCTTCTGGGCGCATCTGAGACCCGGGGGCCCGGGCCTCCAGCGCCTGGGTCAGGGGAGCTGCTTTGACTGCCTCCCGGCAACGCCCCTCTTGCTTTGTTCTTGGCATTTCCATTGACAGAGGACAAAATGCTTTCTTGTCAGACAAAAATGCACACTGGGGAAGCTTGCCCAAGCAGATTTTCTCAGGGAAGAAAAGAAGTTGTTGTTTGAAAACCTTAAACTGGCATTGAGACCTCAGAGGCCTGACTGGGCAGCTCTGGTTCTCAGCAGACCTACTTTTTCTGTTTTGAAAGTCCTGTTTCCTCCTTCACTTCCTGGCCGTGGAGCTCCGGGGACATTCCCCTGCAAGGTTCTAAAGGCCTCTGTCACCACGGGTCTGCATTCTCCTCTCTCCATAAAAAAGAACAAAATAATGCCATTTGTAGCAACATGGATGGACCTAGAGATGATCATGCTAAGTGAAGAAATTCAGACAGAGAAAGACAAATATCATATGATATCACCTATAGGTGGAATCTAATAAAAAAAATGGTACAAGTGAACTTTTTTACAAAACAGAAGCAGACTCACAGATCTTCAAACGTGTGGTTACCAAAGGGGAAACATGGGGGGAAGTGATAAATTAGGAGGTTGGGATTAACATATACACACTACTATATATAAAATAGATAATCAATAAGAACCTGCTGTATAGTACAGGGAACTCTACTCGATATCCTGTAATAACCTATATGGGAAAAGAATCTGACAAAGAATGGAGAGATATATATATATATATATATATATATATAACTGATTCACTTTGCTGTATACCTGAAACTAACACAACATTGTAAATCAACTACATTCCAATAAAAAAAAAATGCAGCAACTAATGTCCTAAGGAGCCCTTTGAATGAAACGTGGTTTAACACAGTAGCAAAGGGAGGTTCTGCTTCTGAACAGAACGATTTACCGCTACGACACCAAAAAATACTCGGGAAAGGATAATGAGGAACGGTAGCGGGTAGGGGGTTATTCAGAGGAGCAGGAAGGTGGTGTAGACCAAGGCAGAGGGTAGAATTCAAGGGTGGGGTGGGGTCCATGCAGCTTTCTTGGAAATACTATTTAAAAAACTTCTTTGTGTAATTATTTATTGGTGAAATTAAATGAGGACTACTTAGACAAATATTCCTGAGACCTTGCTCAAAGTAAAGGTATTGAAACCATAGGTATCGTAAGCATTTAAAGACAGTATGGTGAGAAGGGGTCCACGACACAGAAAAGATCAAGGACCCCTTCCCCCTAAGGATGTGGATGCCTTGGGAGGGTGGAGATCAGCATGGATGTAAAGACGCAGACTCCCCCTCAGCTGTTGCCGCCACCTGACCTTGCTGCATTCAGACAGTCTGGTAATACTGTCCACATGCTCTGGCTTTACTCTGTGCCTCAGTTTCCTTCTTGCTGAAGCGGGAATAACAAAACCCTTGAACCTCACGGTCAGACATCATGTGCCTTGCCCACGGCCACGGCTACAGCCAACTCAGAACCCTTATCATGAGGCCCAGAAAAAACCCTACTGACCTGTAGGCACTGTTGAGCCTCTCCGTCCTTATTCTGGATACAAAACAGGATGTCCAGCCTCCTTCATTCTGCAAGAAATGTCCAGAAAATGGTCACCCTCATAGATACTCTAACTTCAGACTCAGCAAAGGCAACCTTAGGGCTCAGCTGAATTTCATAGGGACTATTGTGGCCCAAAGAAGATCCACCTTTATCATTGACCTGCTGTCTTAACTCTGGGCTGAACAACTGCGGGTGGACGTGGGTGTGCATGAAGGTGGGGAATCCTGCCAGCCTGGGAACTCACTGCCGGATTCTCTTCTGCACTTGCATATTTTTAAAGACAAAGTGACAGGGCACAGCTAACATTATCACAGCACCCTTAAGTGCCTCTTAGCTCTTGTTTGACGCAATGCTTCTAGTGACGTGCTTCCATGGGTCTTTTAAGCATAGGGAGCAAACGGACGAAGAGTTTCCCGTTTTAGGGCCCAGGCGCTCTCATCCACCCCACCTCCCCTCACCCCTATTCCACGTTATTAAGGAAAAAAAATCAGGCAGGACGATGATGCAATACTCTTTAGACAAAGTACCAAGCCTGCAACCTAGCTGATGCCATTCCTTTGTCCTCTGACTCCCAGAAGCAATAGCTGTAGACCTGGAGGCTCTGGAGAAGGCGGGGCGGGGCTTTCCAGGGAGGCTCTGGAGAAGGCGGGGGTGGGGGGTAGGGGGGTGGCTTTCAAGGGAAGCGGAAGAGAATGGGGGAAATGAGAAGACCCTTTGCAAAGCTTGTTTTTTCAGCTGAAGATACACCTGACCTCCGTTCCCCTTGTCTTCAACAGGTACCAAAATGGGAGAAGGGGAATGGACCATGGTTTATGCCCATTTTGCAGATGGGGAAAACTGAGGCAATGGGGCCTAAAGCAAACTTTTCTGGGGGGGGCAGCCTATCAACCTTTATGAAAATCACAGGTTGGTGGGGGCCATACATACTTTGTAAGTGTCTTTAACTTTTCTTCGAAGCAACTTTCATTTCATAGTTAATGTTTCTCATTTTCTTTACTCTTATGATGAGTTCAGACTAGCAAAGTGAAGAGGAGATAAAAAAAACGAGGTGGCTCGTCTGGGCCACAGCATTTATTCAGACTGAGTCAGCGGGAAGTTCGGGGCAGAGGGCTGCCCTCCAGAAGGACTTGGAGGGAAGGCTCGTCACAGTGATACCCAGAGTGCCGACAGACGTTTCCCAATATCACTTCTACTGCCTTTTTCAGCTTGAATCCCCTGTTAGTAGGATGACGGTGAGCTTAGGGGAGGATATGAGATCATGACTTGCTTCTTCAGGGGGAGCCCTGGAGTCAGAAGGCAAGAATTGCTGTCACTTACCCTCACGTGACCCTGGCCACTTACTCATTTACCCCAAGCTTCCGCTGCATCACGTAGGACAGGAAACTGGGTTATCATATCTGAGCAAGGCAATATGTGCAAGTAATGCTTTGCCATTTGCGAAAGGCTCCCCCGCATCCTCTCCCAAGCACATTTAGCTATGAAACACTGCCCACCTTTTGTGGCTGGTTCTGAGTGTCTGACCACCTTGTCCTCATCCAATAGAGGGCAGTGTGGCTGGAGGCCCGGGGGAACTCACCCAGAGACCTCCTGCGTACCTGGGGTGGAAGGGTAATTGTCAGTGAGACAGACTTCCAATGATTAGCCGACAGTTTCCTCATCCGTAAAATGGTGACAACGGCAATTCTCCTCCTTGGCCACTAGAGGGGATAAAAGAGAGAATCCTTGGGCTTAACAAATACACACAGCCATCATCGTGAACAGCATCGGGCAGCTCACCCGTTGGTGCCCCTAACCCTACAGAGAGAGGCCCAAATACCGCAGTGGGCAGTTCCTACAGCCAGCTCTGCTCAGGGAGCCCAGGGGGAGTGCTGTACGCTTGGCACACTCCTTCTAAATAATGCCTCTGCGCTCGGAGTTCATTACGCCAAAGATGACATGTTGGGTAGACCCATGATGGTTTTGGAAGTGTTCTTCTCCAATATCAAAGATTAGGAAGAGAGAGAAAAAAGGATCAAAGTAGAGGCATCCAGTTGATTTATAGCCAAGACAGGCTACACAGTGTTTAGCTATAGTAAAAGCAAAGAAAAATAATGGAGTAAGGAAACATTATACAAATAATGTTGGTAGGAGAGCTGGTCAGCAACACTGAGAAAACATTTTGATGGTCATTAGGTCACGGTGCCACCTTGTCCCTATAAGCGAGCAGGACCCTACGGGGCCTTCTTGGGACAGACCCCGCCCCCATATCCTCTGCTGTAGCTCCTTGTTGAAGTACCTAGGTAACAGTATCTGCTACACGTTTCCTGAGTCGTTTTGCAGATGCGGAAACCCTCACGAAATGGAAGAAATGAACACATCCCCTCCAGAGCCTGGCAGAAACCAGGAAATATGCGCAACAACTTAGTGCCTTTTTACTTCACCTCGCCATCAACCGATCAGAGACTTGTGCATGAGCTGATTACATATCCTGGGACTCCCCTCCCTTGCCTGGCCTTTAAAAAGGCTCTGCTGAAACCCATCGGGGAGTTCGGGCTTCTCGCGCATTAACTGTCCCAGGCTCCTCGTCTGGAGCCTTGCAAGAAACGCTGCACTTTGTTTCAGCAAACCGCGTGTCAGTACGTAGGATTTACTGCGTGCACGTGAGTGGACCCAAGCTTTGGTTCAGTAACATCCCTGTCCGTGTCTTCTGCCACGCAGTGACCCCATCATCCCGACTGAAACATCTCAATGGCTGCATTCCCCTGGCATGCCCAGCCTACAGAGTTCAGCCTCCCCAGAGCTCTTTGGAGTAGGAGTGGCTGGTGCCCCCTCAGTAACGTGTTTCACAGGGCCTGAGCGGGGGGTGTCTTCTGAGCCTGTTTTGGGGACAAGGTGAGGAAGTGGGTGTGCAGGGCACATATGATAAATGCACTCCAACCCGCCGACCTCGCTAAGCCTTGGATGCCTTCCTTCTATGCTATGCCAGGGACGTTCTAGAACCTCACTGAATGTAGAACCATGAAGGCCAACTTTCAGCCAACCAACAAAGCAATCTCTTAGAGCCACTTCCAGCTGCTTGAGGGAACACATTCCATCCAGAATCTATTTCATCCTCCTTAATCTAATTTCCTTAGAATCCATTCCTACCTGTGTTCTTCAGGTTTTCTAAATTAGCAAAATCTTGCAGTTCTTTTGGGGGAACGCCCCTTCTGGCCTCTCCCCACGTCTGTGCTCTGGCGGCCGTGCTCTGGGGACTAGACGCTACCCTGTCCACCTCCTGAAGGTCTAGGCTGAGGCAGGACTCCTGGGCCCCAAATCTTTCTGCTCCCCCACTTACCACCTGTGTTTCTGCCTGTAGAGACAGTTCTCTGGGAAGCGGAATTTGCTGACAGAGATGCTCAACTCGATTTCGGTGTTTTTTGCCAGCGATTTTACTTTGATTTTGAAATTGAAGAATCCTTTCGATCAGGAAGAAGTCCCAGAAGACTGAGTCTTAGGAAATATCCAGAAGCTCTCTGGCCAGACAGGGCTGCTTTGCGGGGTTTCAATATTTACTGTAAAACTCCCACCTTGGTACTCCCTCCAGATGCCGAAGACCTGGAATTGTCATCAGAGACAGACTGTGAGCTCAGGTCTGCTGAGGAAGGTAGCGATGTTCTGGACCAGCTGCGGGCTTCTGGAAATGCTTCTGTGGCCGTAACCACTTTTCACCAAGCCTGACTGTGCCGGGTGGCCCAGTGGCTCCACACATTTCCTGTCCAAGCCTCCCAGTAACCCAGGGAGGGAGGTATCGCTCCCTCTTATGGATCAGGAAGTGGAGACTGGGTCTCACCCACGTGCTTCCCTGACATCCATATGTGCTCCCAATGGCAGTGATGACAAGGCAGGGAGGTTGGTTCTGTCCTCCCCAGATGACAAGACAACAAAGCTGGATGGTGGAGGGGGGTGAGGTGAGGTGAGAAGAGAGAGTGGGCTTCTGGGTCAGTCTGGGGGGATATGACTTGTGCTCTGGCCATGGTCCTCCAGCCCCCAGACACTGGCAGGAAGTGTCGCTCTGCCTCTTCTCACAGACTGGCAGGTTGCCTACTCTCTATTGCTTTTCCAAATTCCCAGGATGCAGAAGGGAGACCAACTCAAGCCATTCCAATTTTACTCCTACTTCAGAAGCACCTCCTTAAATGTTAGCTTTGAAAAGCCTAGAATTGGCAGCAACATGGATCTTTCAGATTATCTAAGAGTTGAGAAACTCATGCTGCTTCTGAAATGTACACGAGGAAGTGCATGAACTTCCAGATGCAAAGCAATCCTCTGTCGAACAGACTCAGTCTCGGGCTCTCGGCCGCCATGTTAGATGCTTTCAGACTAATTACTGACCAGAAGGACACTAAGTTAAAAAAATTTTTAGAACAATTCAACACCAGTATATAAGTGTAATGAGAACTACTTCTTTCTCCAATCATCTTTTAGCAAGTAACTTCAATTCTACATTATTTGAAAATTGTTGGAAATAGTTCCAAATAGTTGGAAAATTTCTCAAAGGTAAGGCTTTGGTGAGAGAGCTGGGACTTTAGGTCAGACAGACCCCGTACGTGTGATCCTTCACTGTGTGGTGTCTTGGGAAAACCATGAGAGTTCAGTCTCCTCATCATATAATGAGGATGGTAACCCCTTCAGAGGGCTGTTGTAGGGATCAAACTAGGTAAGTATGGGGTACAAATGTTATTAACTAACAGTGAGAACAGTTGAGCCCAACACACCTCAGCTTTTATTCTCTTTGCCCTTGGGACTCTGGTCACAGCAAGAGAATTTTCGTACATGTCCTAAGCATTCCTGCAAGAGTTTCCTTCTGATTCAATGTCTTAAAAAAACTGCCTTGGACACAAAACCATTTGGTAACCAGTGATTCAAAAAAACAAGCAAAACACAGGTAAGCACCAAAGTCAAGTTAACAGCCTGGTCCTTGGTACTTGAAGGGAAAACCAATTTAATCTACTAGACTTTGAACACGGAGGCTTCCTTCACGATGATTGCTGGACAGAGTGTTAATTGTTACCTACACAACCGTAAAATTAGTCAGCAACTTCCAGTTAAGCTCCTATGCCAAACAATGAGAGAATTAGCAGAAACTAAATCCTCCCAATCAGGCTGAAGAACAGATGAGAACTAAGGACACGGCATATGTCAGTCATGAGGAAGGTGAGGATTTAAATCCTTGGGGGACAGAATTCTGCCGGTGCTTCTGTCTTTATCCTGCTCTTCTGATACATCCCACAATGCAAAGTTGCAAAGGCAGGGATGTACGGGGAAATGAGAAATCACAGCTCGGCCTGTGGGTTAGCAGTGTCTGGTTTCTGTCGGGATGGAACCCAGCGGGAAGGGGACAGACTCTAAAAGTACAGCTACTGAGACTCGGTTTCAACATCCCAGCTGAACCGCAGCCTTAGACGCCGCAACGCAGCTGCTCACTTTCCTTCCACGGAAATTGCATCTGCTCGACAATGCAACCTACATGCAAAGAAACCCTCCTCCAGGTGGAGGCTGCTTTGAGCCTAATTAACGACAACAGGTCATCTCAACGTGGCAGGCTGATTTTGTTTTGGGTTTACTTTCAATTTGGGTTGTCGTGAACCGAATCCATTGGGAAGGGATTACGGAACACTTCCCCAGCCCTCTCCACACACACAGAGCCTCCCACCCTTCCCCCATCCCTAGTCCTTGCTGCTGGGACTAAATCTACAAGCGTGCAAGTGCCATTAACTGACATTCATCAAAACACTCTCCATTGTTCGCAGACATGAGCGGCCGAGAGGTGGAAATTACTTGGCATTTCATTTTAATCTGTATGGAAGACTTGCCTGACAAAACACATTAAGTGTAAGAATTGCCGGCTTGGGAGTGAAGCTATGTTTATGGCCTGCCCCCATCTTCCTCTGCTAAAGGAACGGCAACGACACTTCCCCCATCCTTCCCTACCTTCTACAGCTTACCTGCCCCTACCCCGCCATCATCATCCACCTTAACACTGAATTTTCCTTGGCGAGTGCAGCTTTTGTTAGCAGTGCCTGCAAAACTGTAATCAACATTCTGTGCCTCTGCAACCAGCATCTGAGATTAAAAACAACAACAACAAAACCCCAACAAACTCTGCCTTTAATAGGGTGTTATCGGTGGCATCTCCCTCGGCGTGCTACCCTGTGGCCACGGAGCTGCAGACCACAAGGCTGTGTGCTTCTCCGGAGACAGACTGTCACCAAACGCCTCTGACAAGGAATGGATGCCAGGCTAACGGATGCGCATAATTACCAAGGGACCCTGATTCCCCCTGCTGCATCCGACGGTTGCCGAATGCAACAGTGTACCTACAGTGCTCGCCATGCTAGCGCGTTTTCTGGGGACCCTCAAGTTTACACTTTTATCGTTCATGGTAATTTCGCACGGTACTGAAAAATAAAAGTAATTAAAGTCTCTCAGGTGTGGAAGCCTGTTTATTTTTCCTCCTTTTTCGGGTCTCTTTCTAGATGAGGAGGCTGTTCTCGGGGTAAGGCACAAGGTGAGCGGTCCACATTTTCTATTGCTGTGGCTGGCCAAGTTCAGACCCAGGGACCCAGGGCAAAGAGAAACGATGGCAGACGTATGGCACAGAGGGTGGGGGGCTATTAGAGGTCAGCAGGGGACCGCAGGGACACCTGGGCTTTGCCCGTTTTATGCCTTCTTTGCTCAGGGGTCTACTGATCGTGCCAACTGGTGCTGCCAGAGCATGGGTGGGGTGGAGAAATCCTGTCTTATGTGTTTTACTGTGATGAAATCTGTGCCCTGGGCCATTCCGGAGTTCTGCTTTTGGAAGAACTTTGGATTTCCAAGCTTTGAAGTATCACAAGCTCCCCCAGGCAGGAAGTTTGACATTTTGGCCTTGCTTTGTTGACCTTGGTGAGGGTTATGCGGGCCATGGTCTCTCCAGGGAGGCCTCTGTTGTCCTCCACCTTGGCTGGAAATACATCAGAGGTGTTCATTTCAGCCCTTTCATTGGGCCTTTGCCGTTTCCAGGATTTGGGGAATCAGGCGATCAGAGCGGAGGAAAGGAGAGGAGACAGGTGCTTCATGTTCTCCCCCAGGGAAGGTACAGGCGTCAAGGCCTCAGCCAGTGCTCCCCTGGAGGGCGCTCCCCCATCCCTTCAAACTGTGAGCCCTGGGTGGGTCTGGCCAGGGCTGCCCGCGCGGTTCTCGTGATGGAGTGAAGACCACAGGAATCCCGAGGTGTGTGCGTGGGGCGGCGGGGAGGAGCGGCACCAGGGGAAACCACTTCAGAGTGATGGAGAAGCCGCCCACCTGGGTGAAAGCCTGTGGCCTGGATGCCGTGGTCCTATCCCACCACAGGCATCAGACCTGCCTTGCTACCTCGCCCCAAGTAAGCATCTTCGGTCAAGTTTTGGTGAAAGCGTATATACGTTTTTTGCAGAGTGTGTGTGCTTTTCCATCATAGACAAGATAGAGCTGCTCACTGCTGAATTCATAACGCGACTATCTCAGGCTGACACCCCAAGAGAAGAATCCATTTTGTTATGAGGGCTTGGAGGCTTGGTACCAGTCACGCCCTGAACAGATCCAGCCCTTCTTTCCTCTCATGCCCCATCCAGGTTACCATGATGCACCTGAAAAATTCATACCTTTGCAGCTCAAAGATGTGACCTTTTGAAAAGATCTGAGAAGAATAACACCCACCCTGCTTTAAGTCATCATTTCAGTCTGTTACCTTTGGATTTGCAAGATAAATACTATAAGAGAGACTTGCATATGGCCCGTTTTTAAGGGCAGATGTGAATGGAATGGTAATTACTTGCTAAGAGTCACAGAGAATCACTGGAATTAACCATGTGGTATAGTCACATCGTGTCTAGAAAGCATAAGCAAGACAACGCTTATTCTACTAAATTTGTTGTGCATAGCTTTGATTCTTTGTCATATAAAAAGTACATTAGGGCTTCCCTGGTGGCGCAGTGGTTGAGAGTCCGCCTGCCAATGCAGGGGACACGGGTTTGAGCCCCAGTCCGGGAGGATCCCACATGCCGCGGAGCGGCTGGGCCCGTGAGCCATGGCCGCTGAGCCTGCGCGTCCGGAGTCTGCGCTCCGCAACGGGAGAGGCCACAACAGTGAGAGGCCCGCGTGTGGCAAAAAAAAAAAAAAAAAGAAGTACATTAAACAAATAATAATGCTCTATTAGCTTCCCTTGGAACAAACGGAAAGTCTTTTTCTTCAGGAAGGTAATTCCACAGATTATCAAATGGAGTCTTGTCCAGTTCCTTGACCCCTGCCTGTAAGATGAGGGCATCCAACTGAGACGACGACTGGAGAAGCTGGGTGATCACCCTCCCCATTTCCCACCGCCTTTCATACTGGCCTGTTTGATTCTCATCACGGTGCTTCCTGCCATCTGGAACTACGTCTTCCTGGCTTTACTTACTAGTACATCACGTGACTCTCCGCGGGAGCATAAGCCCCGTGAGGGTGGGAATCTGGTCAGACCTGTCACCTCTATCTCCAGCTCCAAGAGCAGTGCCTGGCCTAGAGTAGATGCTCAAAGCGTGCTTGTTGAATGAATGAACGAATGAGAAGCAGCGGTACCGTTCCACAGAGCTGACCACGCTCCCTTTGATCTTTGCAATCCCCCTGGCTTTGCACAGAACGGGGCTGAGGAAGCAGTACAGGAGAGTCTCATGGAAGCCGAAGGAGAGCAGGGGAGAACCTAAGCTCTGAATTAATTAAGCTAAGAGCTATAAATCAAGGAGAGGCACCAAGTTGCCATGGTTAAAAACCTCAAGACCCGGGTATCACGGCCTAGGGACGATTGCTGTGGTGCTTCCAGTCTGCATTTTTAAGACCGGAAATAAGTGCAGAAAAACAGGAAGGGAAAGAGTTGTAGAAAACAACGAAGGTGAGGCACCAAGCAAAGAGTCACACAGCCAAGCCCAGAAGAACCGTGTGATTCTGTCCAGGATTTAGAATGTGCGTGTGCCTTTGGGTGTGGGTGAAACTGGCCCACCCCAGTGAAGGCCCTGGAGGACTCAGACACGAACCTCTTCAGTTTCAAGGACAAGAAACAGACCTTTGCCTATTTCTTCTTCCAGATCTTACCACGGGTAAACATAAACTCTCACACGCATGTCACGTATTTCCCACAAAAATTTCTCTTAACCTAACCCATCATTCAAAACCTGGGTGTGGCGTAAGTTTTGACTTGCAGACAAGTAGGCTATAGATTTAATTCCCTGGCCTGAATGTGAACATCCCTTGTAAGTCTTATTCACTGGTTTCTCTGCCTTGCCAGTGATGTCTGCTTGTGATTCCCAGCCCTTCCATTTATCAGCCAACCTTTCTATAGTTAAGCAGCTAAAGTTGGTTATCAGTTTAAAAACTTCACTTGCTAATAACTACTAGTAATAGAAGAACATTACCTAGCTGAAATACTTTTGGTCATGTATGTGGCCTTTTCTTTCATGAGATTTCACATCTCTAAAACACTTAGAAAGGGGAGGGAAAAAAATAGGTTTTGGGCCGAAAGGGTTGCTTTCCTATTTTGGAATGAGTCCCTGGATCCTTTGTTAGGAAATGCCTACTGTGTGCTGAGTGGGGACACGCCAGAGGGCTGAGGTCAGAGCCCTTGGCACGTGGCAGGGCTGCCAGCCACGCCCAACCACAAGCCACGGTCGACCCAGCCACAATTTGGGGTGACAGGGCTCTGAGGTTTGCTAACCATCTTCCGCTGCATGATCCTCTTACGAATTTAGACTATTTAAAAGAGTATCGCAATTAATGATGGAAAAATAGGTCCTCATCTCATCATGAGGAAACGTCAGAAAAACCCCCAATGAGGGACATTCTCTGTTCTCTCTTAATGTGTCAAATGTGACAAAAGAAAGGCTGAGGAGCTGTTTCAGATTACATAAGAGCAAAGAGACATGACACCCAAATGCAAGGGGCGCTACTGGACTGGATCCTGGATGCTCTGAAAAAGAAATTGCTTTCAAGGATAGTATTGAGACAGGTGGCAAAATCGGAACATGGACTGTGATACTCCGTCAATGCAATCAACACATTACAAATACAGCAGCATCAATACAATACTATTATATCCATGTTAAATCTCCTGAATTGGATATTGTATTTGATTATGTTGTCAGGAAATACAAGCTGCAATATTTAAAGATAAACTAACTCTCAAATCGTTTAGGAGAAAAATGTCTGTGTATATAAGTACGTGTATATGTGTGTGCATATATAAATGTCTGTGAGTGTGTGTGTGTATGTGTGTGTGTGTCAGAGAGAGAGGGAGGGAGAAAAGTGATAAAGCAATTACTAATCTGGGTCCAGACTATATAGAATTCATTGTACTATTCTTACAACTCTTTCTTACGTTTTAAATTATTTTATTTTGGAGGGAATAATTTTTCATTTTCTTTTTCACCTTCTCTTTGGAAATATGTCATCTGTAAATACAGGCAACTGTGGGGTGTTTCTTCTCAATTTTTTCAAGGAGGCGGAAAAACGTCATACCTGAAGTAACTGACATCACATTGAACGTCACGGTATTTCTTTAAACTCCAATATTATATAACCCCAGTAATTACTTCATGTACTACACAATCTTAAACTGTTTCTTAATTTTCCATCTTGTTGAAAAGCTGCTTTGGGAGGAAATATATTTTACTTTTATATGGAAATAGATTAAACAGACGGTTTATACATTTTTCCCCTTAGTATCGTGTGGCTTAATTAAAAAGGAAGGGCATTACGTGATTTAAGTCAAAAAAAAAAATTCCTAGTAGTCACTCAAAGCGTCTTCCGGCCCCTGCCCCTACCTGGCAATTTCCGGAGCTAGTGGGGCTGGATGTCTTTGGGAAGCCACCCTACCTCTCATTTATGTCTAGTCATCAAGGGATATTCACTTTCAGCAAGCAAGGTCAACACAAATGTTGCGGATCTGACGCTAAAACATCCTTTCTTCCATTCAAATGGCAGATGATCAAAAGGATACAAGCGAGAATATTTTGCCTGGCACACGGCCTAAAAGTTCTAAATTTATGTATTCTATTTTTGCTTCTTTCTCAAATTGGATTAGTTACTAGGCAACTGAAGTATTTAATTTCATTTGCTAATAGTTACATTTTAATAGAGGCAGCTAGCCTACATGACCGACGCTGCCGATACAAACACAGCCCCGGCTCCAGCCTTGTCGGGCAGTAGTACGCACCCCTTGATTCTGGCTGCAGACAGAAACACTACTCGTATCCTTGCCTTTTACTTATTTGACTTTTAAGTACAGGAACAGGGATGTCTATTTTGGAATTCTTTATAGAAAGGATATTTTAAGTGATTTGTTTTCCTCACTCAAAAAGCTACCTGTTTGACTCGCAGACATAGAGAACAGACTTGTGGTTGCCAAGGGGGAGTGGGGGAGGGATGGACTGGGAGTTTGGGATTAGCAGATGCAAACTACTGTCTATAAAATGGATAAACAACAAGGTCCTCCTGTATAGCACAGGGAACTATATTTAATATCCTGTGATAAACCATACTGGAAAGAATATGCAAAAGTATATATATACACGTGTGTGTGTGTGTGTATATATATATATATAAATATATATATATATATAAAACTGAGTCACTTTGCTGTACAACAGGAATCAACACAGCACTGTAAATCAACTATACTTCAATAAAATTTAAAAAAAACCCAACAAGCCATTAAAGAAAAAAACAAGCTACCTGTTTCTGGCATCCTAAATAAACCCTCTTTTAGATTTCTGGTTCAAGATGGCAGACTGAGCACATATGTTTTCTTCCCCTCAGCAAGAAGGAAAATCAATCCTTAGTAGCACTGAAAGGGCACCATCAGTGACACAGACATACTGGTAGGTGGGACAGGTTGATAGAAAACCTGGAGTGGGGAAAACTGCTACCCCAAACAAGCCCAGCACAGCAGCAGGCTCGGTGGAGTCTTCTCAAGGCTGTGTTGAACCCCTCCAAATTCAGGGAGAGGGCAGACCACGGGGGCACTTAGGAGGGAAATGAGTTACAAGATAGGCTCTAAATAACCTGGACCAACATGTCCTCCCCCTTCCCCCAGTGTGCAGAAGGCTGGATGCAGTGTGTTGTGAACGTAGCTCTTAAAGAAGGCTGGGAATTGGCCAGGGTAGGGGCTACCCTCCTGGATTCTGAGTCTAGAACATCAGGTAGGGAGTACGAAGCTCCTCAGCAGGCAGAGTCGAGGGTAAGGAGAGGAAAATAGAAACATGAGCTGCACAGAAGTCAGCTATGGGAAACTGCTTCACCTCAAGGCAAAGCTTCCCTGCGGGGCCCCATGAGGGTTCCCAGCTGGCCTGCCTGCTCTCTTCCTAAATGCCTTAAAGGGAAATCTGCTGTTACGCCCCCCACAAACTGACTTAGGGTCTTAGCCATCCCTCCCATTCAGAAGAGGGATCTGCAGTGGAAACCAAGCATATGACTGCTGAGGAAACACGTGACGGTTACCAGCACCAATCCACAACTTTCTGCATATTAAAGAACTAGGAGATATTTGAGGAAATATTTTCCATACGAAAACAACCTGAACTGGCCTCCAATGCAGAGAATAGAACACACACACACACACACACACACACACACACACACACACACACACACTATTGTCATCTTTAGAGGGATACGGCACTGAGAAAACCCAGAGTAGGCTGTTGTGAAAATGGAGCCATTGAGAGCAAGAAAGAGTCCTCGGAAGCTAAAAACTGGTAAAAATTTGCTCAAGATTTTGTCTCGTGGGAAGGGTAGGTTACAAATTCTGATTTAAATTACATTTTCCTATAAGTGATGAGAGTTTGATGCTCTGCTTTCAACAACTAAAGAAGAATAGGACGTAGAAATTCCAAAACACCAAAGGAAAAAAAAAAAAGAAAAAACATTATGAGTACAACAATATAGAAAAGGGAGGCATGTTAAGTAGGAAATGAAAATAAATGACAGGGATAAGTTCAAACATACCAATATTTATAATAAATACAAACAGTTTAATTTTCCTATTAAAAGACAGACTTTGTGACGGGAAATACTTAGAACTGAGCTTTATGTTATTTACAAAAGACTTAAAATGGCACAAAACAGAATGACTGGAGATAAACCTAATATATGTTATCAAAAAGAAAGCCAAAAAATTCAGTCTTAATATTAGATAAAAATAGAATTCAAGGTCAAAAGCAAAGGGACTATTTTACATGGATTAAAGATACAATCTAGAAGATAATAGTCACAAAGCTTTATCACTGAACACCGCAGCATGGAATTATGTAACAAGGGTTAGAAATGCAAGCAGAAACTATTAAATCCATGATCATGGTGGGAAACTTTAGCACGTCCTTCTCAGAAAGTGATAGATCAAGTAGACAAAAAAAATAGGTAAGGATACAGATGATTTGAATACACAATCATCAAGCTAGATGAATTTCAAATTTAAACTCAGTTCCCAACTAACAGACAGCGTATGTTTAAATTTTCATGGAGCAGTTAAAAAATCTGACCAATTATTTGGCCACAAATAAAATCTCAATAAAACTCCTGGAAGAGAAAGAGTACAGGCCTCTTGGAACTCTAACCCAAGAATTAATTTATAAAAGAAAATCAAGCAGAGGGGGAAGGGAAAGTTGGGGCAAAGTGAGAGTAACGTCGACATATAGACACTACCGAATGTAAGATAGCTAGCTAGTGGGAAGCAGCCGCATAGCACAGGGAGATCAGCTCGGTGCTTTGTGACCACCTAGAGAAGTGGGATAGGGAGGGTGGGAGGGAGACGCAAGAGGGAGGGGAAATGGGGATATATGTATGCATATGGCTAATTCACTTTGTTGTACAACAGAAACTAGCACAGCATTGTGAAGCGATACGCTCCAATAAAGATGTATTTAAAAAAAAGAAATAAAAATAAATTGGAGACCACGTAGCAATGAATGATCATGACAGCACTCAGCTCAAAATCAAAGAGGGACTCCACGTTTTACGTGCATTTGGAAAACGAGAAAGATTAAAACTGCACTAAACAATCATCTCAAGAAATTGTTTAAAAAGAGCTCAACAAAGTAGAAGAAAGGGAATCAATAAAGATAAAAACAGAAACTGATGAAACAGAAAACAAACAAGTCAGTTTCATCATTAAAACCAAAAGATGTTTATAAAGACCAACCAAAGAGACCAGACTGGGGGCGGGGGGGGAAGTAAACAAAATAAAATTAGGACTAATAAAGAGAATAAAACTATAGATGTGGATTTCATTTCAAAATTATTAGAGAATATATATGCAAATCCCAATAGATTAAAAAAATAAATTTGAAAATAGAAATAAAATGATTTTCTAGGAACATATAAATGACTACAATGACTCAGTAAGAGGCAGGAAACCTGAAAAGACCAGTAACTATAGGAAAAGAAAATTGAAAAGGTAGTCAAAGTTTACCTCTTCCACCTCCAACCCCATCAACCAGGTCCCAGGACCAGATGGTTTTACTACTCACTCCTTCTTTTTTCTCACTTTTAACACCTTTAAAGTTTAAAGTACATGTTAATTCCTGTGCTAGACTGCTGTGGAATGTCGAAAATATGTAAAGATTCTCAATTTCTTCTACAAACCTAGTATAACCTAGATACCAAAAATGGATAGGATGGCACGAACACAGCAAAGTACAGACCAGCAACTCAAAGTGCCTATGAAAGTCAGACAGGACATTGAATAAAAAGAAATATAATATTTAATAGGAAATGTAGTAGGGATCAGAAGCACAATTTTATTAATGCATACGTGAGCAAAAATCCTAAATACGGTAACCAATCAAAATTAGTAGTGACAAAAAAAAAAGTAAAAAAAAGAAAAATTAGTAGTGTCTTAAAAGAGTAATACACCATGACCTGGCAGTGTTTGTCCTATGAATGCAAGGAAGACTCAACATCAGAAAAATTTATTATTATAATTCTATTATTAATAGATCGGAGGAGAAAATCACATGATCATCTTGGTAAATTCAGTAAAGGCATTTAATAAAACTGCACATCCATTCTTAATAAAAGTTCTTAATAAGTTCAGAGAAAACATTGATAAAGGATATAAACAGAAACCTACAGAACAATCTACTTAACCCTGAAAGATTAGAAGCAAGAAGGATGGATGCCTGTCATTGTCACTGCTCTTCCACATTACACCGCTGGTCTTGGGCAAGGCAGTGATGGAATAGGAAGTGAGGTGTAAATTTTGGAAAAGAAGAGAAGAAAACACAGTTCTTTTCAAAGTATGTGACTGTTACCCTCCAAAATCCAAAACCATCATTTGAAAATGACTAGAACTATTAAAATTGTTCAGTAAGGATCTCTTTATCTGTACCTCTATATCTCTACATCATGGAGATAGAGATATGAAAAGTGGAGAGAAGAAAGGAGACTGGCTAGGGACGTTGGGTGCCGAAGAACGACATGGTGGTGAGTTTCCCGGGTTGTCTTTTTGCCTCATATATTCCAGACTTGGAGTTGAAGAAGCCAACAACTTGGAAATGTCAATAGGTACAGACAAACATATTATAAAAAAAGCTGCTCTTTACAGCCAAAGGACCAGAAAGGGGTATCCTAGCAAGACAGAAAACTTTTAGACAGTAACCGATCTACTCTAGCCAAACATTGCAGAAAAAACTGGGACCCCACTCCAACCAGCAAAGACCAGGTGGGAAACCTAGGCTTTCAACCAGGCCAGGCTGTGCTAGGTACCCCCAATATACCCCACCTCCACCCCTGCTAGAGCAGTGTCAGAAGAGGCTGAGTAGGGAGCCTGAACTTTCATTACCACCCATTAATAATGAAGTACACCTCTTCCTCCATGCTGGGGTGGAGTCAGGGGAGGCCTTGTGGAAGGCAAGGACTTTCAGCAGGGGTAATGAGGCAAGCTACTCTCCCCAAACTGAGGTGTCAGTGCTGGCCATATGAAGAGCAACAAAAGGCACTCATATCCTTCCCAGACAGGTGATATCAGGTTTAGTGGGGAGTTGACACCTCCACTGCTGCCCAGAAGGAGCTCCTTCTTCCTTTGGGTATCAACAACAGAGGCTGAAAGGGAAACCTGGACTTCTACAATCACCTGGCAGTAGCGAGGTGATGCCATTCCTTCCCCTGCTGGAGCAGTGTTAAAAGTAGTCACCTAAAACAGAAAAAGCTTTGAATAAGATTCTGAGTCTCATAAAACCCAAAGTGTCCTGGTCTCAATCTAAACTCACTTATACCAAGAAGCAGGAAAATTTCAATT
This sequence comes from Stenella coeruleoalba, assembly GCF_951394435.1. Taxonomy (NCBI): domain Eukaryota; kingdom Metazoa; phylum Chordata; class Mammalia; order Artiodactyla; family Delphinidae; genus Stenella; species Stenella coeruleoalba. The sequence goes on from NC_137156.1 coordinate 58,262,013, forward strand.
TGAATAATAGATAGATAGATCGATCAATGCCAACACTGAGATAACAGACATGTTAGGATTATCTAACAAAGATTTTAAAGCAGCCATCGTAAAAATGCTTCAATGAGCAATTAGGAACACTCTTGAAACAAAAAAAGAACAGTCTCAGTAAAGAAACAGACCTATAAAGAATAATAACCTAATGGAAATTTTAGAACTGCACAATACATTAATTGAAATAGAAAGCTCAGTGGATGGGCTCAACAGCAGAATGGAGGGGACAGAGGAAAGAATTTCTCATCTGAAACCAGGGAGGTCAAGTAGAAAGCGGCACAACATTTTTCAAGTGCGTTTCAAAGAACTGCCAACCCAAAATGCTATACCAGTGAAAATATTCTTCAGGAATTAAGGGCAAATCAAAGCATTCTCAGATGAAGGAAAACTAAGAGAATTTGTTATCGATCCTATAAGAATGGATAAAGGAAGTTCTCTAAACACGTAAGAAATGAAAATGAAGGAAACTTGGAATTAGGATGAAAAAAATGGAAGTAAAAATATGGGGAAATACATTATCCCTCTCCTCCTGAATGTTCTAAATTATGTTTGATGGTTGAAAAAATTATAGCACTGTCTGATGGGTTCTAAATGTAGGTAGAGGAAATATTTAAGACAATTATAAACAGGGGAGGGTAAAAGGATATAAAGGGAAGTTAGGTTTTTATATGTCACTCAGACTGGTAAAATGCTGATACCAACAGATGATAAATTACATATATACACAAGTACACACATATACATACATACATACAAGCTTGTAATACCTAGACAATCCACTAAAAAATCTATACAAAAACACACTCACAAACACTATAGATAAATCAAATGGAATTCTAAAAAAATGTTCAAGTAACCCACAGGAAGACAAGAGAAAGAAAACAGATGAAAAAGAGAGGGAGAAAGTACAAGCAGAAAGGAAACAAAATGGCCAACTTGAGCCCTAACATATCAATAATTACATTAAATGTAAATGATCTAAATATACTAATTGAAAGTCAAAGATTGGCTGAGTGGATAAAAGAACATGACCCAACTATATGCTGTCTACAAGGAACTCCCTTCAAATATAATGTTAAAGACAGGTTAATAGTAAAAGGATGGAAAAAGATATATTATGCAATCATTAATCAAAAGCTAGCAGGAGTAGTTATACTGATATCAGGTAAAGTAGGCTTCAGATTACCAGAGACAGAGATGAATATTACATAACATCAGAAGGGTCAATCAATCAAAAAAACATAGAAAATCTTAAATGTGTGTGCACCAAACAACAGAGCTGCAAATATGATAACCAAAACCTGACAGAACTGAAAGAAGATACAGAGAAATCCACCATCAGAGTTGGAGACTTCAACATCCCTTTCTCAAAAGTTGATAGAAAAACTAGACAGAAATAAGCAAGCGTATCGAGGAACTCAACATCATCATCTACCAATAGGAACTAATCAACGTTTACAGAACACTCCACCTGACAGCAGCAGAATGCGCATTCTTTTCAAATGCTCTCGGAAGTATTCAAAGAAAAACAATACCTAGAGCCAAACGTCAACAAACTGAAAAAACAAAACAAAACAGAAACCATACAGAGTATGTTTGTGACCACAATGGAATCAAACTAGAAATATTGTAAATAACAAAAAGATAACTGAACGTTCTCTAAACACTTAGAAACTAAAGACTTCTAAGCGATCCATGGTTGAAAGAGGAAGCCTCAAGGGAAATAAAATACATAGAACTTAATTAAAATGGAAATACAACATATTAAAATCTGTGAGACACAGCTAAAGCAGTGCCAAAAGAAAATTTTTTAGCACTAAATGCTTATTTTAGAAAAGAGGAAAAGTCTCAAATAATCTAAGCTTCTACCTCAAGAACCTAGAAAAAGAGCAAAATAAACCCGAAGCAAGAAGAATAAAGGACATAATAAAGAGCAGAAACCAGTGAAATTGAAAATAGAAAAATAAAGAAATGAGAAACAAAGTCTGATTCTTTGAAAAAACTTAGTAACATTGACAAATCTCTAACAACACTGATAAAACAAAAAAGAAAGAAAACACAAACTACAAATATCATGAATTAAAACAGAGGCTATTACTACATACCCTGAAGATATCAAAAGGATAAGGAATTACTATGAATAAATCTACACACATAAATTTGACAACTTAGATAAAATGAACCAATTCCTCAAAAAATACAAACTACCACAAACTCACCCAATATAAAGTAGATCATTTGAATGGCCGTATAAGTATTAAAGAAATTGAATTTGTAATTTTAAATCTCCCAAAGAAGAAATTTCCTGGCCCACGTGGTTTCCTAGGAGAAGTCTACCAAGGAAGAATTAACAACAACTGTATATATTCTCTTCCAGTAAATAGAAGAGGAGGAAACATTTCTCATCTTATGAAGCCAATATTATCCTAATACCAAAACCAGGCAGGGACAATATGAAAAAGAAAACTAGAGATCAATAGCCTTCACAGAAATAGATGCAAAACTCCTTAACAAAATATTAGCAAATAGAATTCAACAATATATAAAGTAATTATACACCATGACCAAGTGGGGGCTTATTCTAGGGGTACAAGCCAGTTCAACATTCAAATATCAATCAACGTAATCCACCATATTAACAGGCTAAAGAAGGAAATTACAAGATCATATCAATCAGTGCATAAAAAGTATCTGTCAAAATTCAACACCCATTCAAGATAGAAACACTTGGAAAAATAGGAACAGAGGGGAACTTCCTCAACTTGAAAAACGGCATCTACAGATTGTTGTAGAGTTAACATACTTCATGGTGAAAGACTGAATGCTTTCCACAGACATGAAACAAGGCAAGGATGTCTGCTTTCACAACTCCTGTTCAACACAGCACTGGAAGTTCTAGCCAGTGCACTAAGGCAAGAAAAAAGAAATTTATAAAGAACAGAAGGTAAGAAATAAAACTCTATTTCTAGGTAACATGAGATTACGCACAAAATCCCAATCAATCTAAAAACAAAACAAAAGAAAAATGAACAAATAACTCCTGGAACTCCTAAGGAATTTCAGCAAGGTCACAGAATACTAGATAAATATAATAAATATACAAAAATCAATTGTATTATTATATGCTAGCAATGAACATGTGAACACCAAATTTAAAAATATAATACCATTTACAATTGCTCAAAAAAAAAGAGAAATACATATTAATCTAACAAAACCTGTACAGAACTTGCGTGCTGAATACCACAAAATGCTAATGAAAGAAATCAAAGATCTAAATAAATGGAGAGACATACTATGTTTATGAATTTGAAAATTCAACATAGTGAAGATGTCAATTCTGCCCAAGTTGATATAGGTTTAATGTAATTCTTTACAAAATCCCTCTACTTTGTAGCTCTAGACAAGATTATCCTAAAATTTTTATATAAAGGCAAAGGTAGTAGAATAGCTAAAACAATTGTGAAAAAGAATAAAGTAAGGATCACTCTGCCTGATTTCAGGACTTACTGTAGAGCTATTCTATGGTATTGGCAGAAGGAGAGACACAGAGAGCAATGGAAAGAATAGAGAACCCAGAAATAATTCTACATTACTGCCTTACTGATTTTTGACAAAGGTGCAAAAGTAATTCAGTGGAGGAAGGATGGCTTTTTTTAGCAAATGATGCTGGAACAGCTGGACACCCACAGCTAAAATAATCAACCCCCTGAACTTAAACCTCACATCTTACACAATAATTAACTCAAAAGGAAAGACAGACTTAAATATAAAATGTAAAACTATCAAACTTAGAAAAAAACATGGGAGAAAATCTTTGGGATCTAGGGCTAGGCAAAGAATCCTTAGATATGACGTGACACCATAAAAGAAAAACAAAGTTGATGATTGGACTTTAACAAAATAAAAACCTTGTGTTATATAGGCTGGGAGAAAATATCTGGAAGCCACATATTCCACAAAGGAGCATTATCTAGAATATACAAGGAAATCTAAACTCAATATTAAAATCTCAAACAATCCAATTAGAAGGTGGGCAAGAGACATGAACAGACAGACATTTCACTGAAGAGGATGCAAAGATAGCAAATAAGCACAGGAAAAAACGTTCAACTCAACCATCCATTAGAGAAATGCAAATTGAGACCATGATGAGCTATCACTACACACCTATTAGTCCAGATGAAATTAAAACTTGTGACAGCACAAGATGCTGGAGAGGGTATGGGGACGTCGCTCATACATTGCCTATGGGAATGTGAAACGGTACAGATGCTTTGGAAAACAGTGTGGTGGTTCCTTCAAAAAATAAACACATATTTGCTGTATGACCCAGCAATTGTACTCCTGGGCATTTGTCCCGGAAAAATTAAAACTTATGTTCACACGAAAACCTGTACACACAATTGTTCGTAACAGCTTTACTTACAATAACCCTGAACTGGAAACAACCAGAATGTCGCCACATAGGTAAATGGCTAGACAAACTCTGGCCCATCCATACCATGGAACACCACTCCACAGTAAAAAGGAACTAGCTAATCAAAACTACCATGAGGTATCACCTCACACTGGTCAGAATGGCCATCATCAAGAAACCTACAAACAGTAAGTGCTGGAGAGGGTGTGGAGAAAAGGGAACCCTCTTGCACTGTTGGTGGGAATGTAAATGGATACAGCCACTACGGAGAACAGTACGGAGGTTCCTTAAAGAACTAAAAATAGAACTATCATATGACCCAGCAATCCCACTACTGGGCATATACCCTGAGAAAACCATAATTCAAAAAGAGTCATATACCACAATGTTCATTGCAGCACTATTTACAATAGCCAGGACACGGAAGCAACCTAAGTGTCCATCGACAGATGAATGGATAAAGAAGATGTGGCACGTATATACAATGGAATATTACTCAGCCATAAAAAGAAACGAAATTGAGTTATTTGTAGTGAGGTGGATGGACCTAGAGTCTGTCATACAGACTGAAGTAAGTTAGAAAAACAAATACCGTAGGCTAACACATGCATATGGAATCTAAAAAAAAAAAAAAAGATTCTGATGAACCTAGGGACAGGACAGGAATAAAGATGCAGACACAGAGAATGGACTTGAGGACACAGGGAGGGGGAAGCATAAGCTGGGACGAAGTGAGAGCACGGCACTGACATGTATACACTACCAAATGTAAAATAGGTAGCTAGTGGGAAGCAGCTGCACTGCACAGGGAGATCAGCTCGGTGCTTTGTGACCACCTAGAGGGGTGGGATAGGGAGGGTGGGAGGGAGATGCAAGAAGGAGGGGATATGGGGATGTATGTGTACATATAGCTGATTCACTCTGTTATACAGCAGAAACTAACACAACATTGTAAAGCAATTATACTCCAATAAAGATGTTTAAAAAAAAAAGGAACTAGCTATTGATACAACAACTTGGATAGATCTCAAGGACATGATGCTGAGTGAAAAAAAAAAGCCAATTAGAAAAAGTCACATACAATATGACTCCATTTATATAATGTCCTCAAAATGACAAAATTGCAGAGATAGAGAACAGGTTGCCAAAGTTAGAGAGGGTGAGGGGAGAGGGGTGTGTGTGACTATATAGGGGTAGCATGAAGATCTTCATAACGATGAACAAGTCTTCGTCTTAAGTGTGGTGACGGTTACACAAATCTACAAATGCAATTCCATATGGTTGGTTTAGATAACGTCCTATGATATTGGGGGAAACTGGATAAAGGATGTACAGGACCTCTCTATACTAGCTTTGCAACTTTCTGTGAATCTATGATTATTCTGAAAAAAAGAGGGGTTTTAAAAAAATCACTAAAGGTTAAAATATAAGCTATCCAAAACCAGGGACTGCGACAATTCTTGCATGTTGTATCTTAAGCACCTAAACATTGCCTTGTCTATAGTAGGTGCTCAATTAATATTGGGGAACTGGCTGAATACTCATTTATGAGAGTCCCATCTTTGGTTTCTGTTTGTAAAGGCACATGATTATAAATGGCAAATGGTGGTTATTTCCAGAGATGGGGAGAGATGAAGCAGGGAGGACGTGAGGAAAGGGAGATCTTCTAAACAATGCAGAAAAACACAGAGTAGAAGTCCGTTTTCCACTCATTTCTACCTCCATCATTGTAAAAGAGGATCTTTCTCATCTTAACGATTTTTAAAAACTGTAATATGTGCTTATCCTAAAAAAGCAAATAAATACATATATAAAGAAATATCCCCCATGTCTTCCTTCTACTGTCCTGACAGACGGCAAGTGGAGTAGTCTTGTGGCAAAAACACAGGACAGTGAGTGAGTTACGGCAGCAACCAGGCCAGGGGGCACCATAGTGTTTTCCAGCTATAGTTATCTCCCTGCTTTCCAGGCTGTCTCTGAATACACACTGGTCAAATTCAGGGTGGAAAATGCATGTTACATATGAAACAAGTCCAGGTAACTTAAAATATTCATGAATTCTTAGAATAGAAAAATTATATTATGTAAATAACATCTACCCATTTGAGAATCCTTCTCTCTTCCCAACACCCCTTGCCTTTCTGTCTTGACGCACAGCGCAAGGCATTTTTAAAGCACCGACTTGAGTGATAGTGGTCTTTCAACCAATTAATTGCCCTCTGCAGGGGGTGATGTAAATTCCCCTTACCATCAGGGAAGAAGCACTGAAATGTTATTTGTTATATTATGAATTTCCCTTTTAACTTCTGTTCTTCTGCTAGATCATGGCTTAAATGTGCCTATTTTCGGGCAGCCTCGTACCCAAGTACAAAAAGGCCGCAGCAGACAGTGAACCCTTAATTAAATAACATTTTAATTTTACATTATATCATATAGTACTTCAGGCTTTTCAGCGTGTATTCACCTACGTCTCTTTGAAACCACATAATAGCCCTGTGAGGTAGGCAGTATAAAACAATTTCAAGAAATGAAATATTATACCTAACATTTCACGTTCAGAGAGTGCATGAGTCAGAAACTGAGCCAGAGATTTCGGCCTCCCATTATCCCAAGCTTTTATGTGTTCTAGAAGGCGTACTGGTGGGGAAATAAACACATTATTGGTTACAGCCTTATGAAAAAGGAATGCCTAATTGCAATGACTGTTTCGCTTTGTTCTTCCTGTTTCACATAATGCCTCGACTTTACACCTGTTCTTCTCTCCTCAGATGTAAATTTTAAAAATTGTCAGATATTTATTAAAGCCCTACTTGTACGAATTTAGAGACCCAATATTCTAGTGCTAGAAGGGCTCAACTCACTTTCTATAGAAATACTGCTGGGAAAATTCTAGAATAAAGGAATCTTCTCCCATGCCCCCGCATCTTTAACTTTTAAAAATTACAACCTTTTCAAAAGCAAAGCCAGAGCACATCCTTGCTTTTAGAAAAAAATCTGGTGAAGTACAACAAAATAACTACAATGAAATTGTGATGTCTTAGTGACTACTGTCAAGCAACCGCATAGCACAGGGAGATCAGCTCCGTACTTTGTGACCACCTAGAGGGGTGGGATAGGGAGGGTGGGAGGGAGGGAGATGCAAGAGGGAAGAGCTATGGGAACATACGTATATGTATAACTGAATCACTTTGTTATAAAGCAGAAACTAACACACCATTGTAAAGCGATTATACCCCAATAAAGATGTAAAAAAAAAAAAAAAAAAGCCAGCAGATTTACTAAGCTGGACAAAAGTGTAAAGGTCACATACTGCTTCAAGCTTTAAACGATCTTCTTGGTGAGAAACGTGACTATTAAAGGTTGTGTCAGCCGTGGAGGAAAAATGGAGCTGGCAAAATGACATGTGTCACACATACAAAAATCAGTGGTGAAACTATAGCAAATCTGGAGATTCTGCTAAATAAGTGGGACTAGGAGGCAGGGCAGGCGTTATTCTGAATGACACCTTCCCCAGAGCTGTCTCGGGAGGTGCCCCGAGATCAGTGGCTCTCAAACTTGGCTGCACAGCGGATTCCAGGGGCCTGTTTGAAAATGCACAGCTGCCTCTGTCCCTCTGCCAGTTAGTCGGTTTAATTAGTGTGGGGCTGGTCCTGGGAGAGGGTTTTATAAAAGCCCTCGCCTCTAGACACTATTGATTGCGCGTCTTTTCCATACGCCTCCACCCTGTGCCTGGCCCTGAGGTGACTGCAAACCTGGGGCCCCTGGAGAGTTGACAACATGGGAGCCGGAGGGCCAGGCTTCCCAGGAGGAGCAAAATGCACTGTGAAGCAGCTTGGGGAGCCCCGCACACTCCCTGGGGTTCAGCGTGCCTCTCGTATCTCTGGGTTATAACTCCGTGATCTTGAAGCAAAGTGGAAACCAGGTGATGTCCACTGTGTCTCGTGAGCGGCCAGCTGCAGGGTGGGAAATGTGCTAAAAGTGGGATCCTTGTGGTTTCTTTTTAATTTTTAGAGACCCCCCCCTTTCATCTTCCTTTGTAAGAAAAAAAAAAAAAGAACATGACCGTTGACAAGGGTTAGTAATTCATCACTACCCAATCTGGATTTGGGAAAATCAGCCTTATAATTAATCGGCCAAGAATCACATTTTCCCACGTTGACTGGCAAGAACATTTCCAGCGTCACAGCTTAGACACCTTTCTTTAAAAAAAAAAAAAAAGTGACTCAGGATTAAGGGAGGAAACCATCCCTTTCTCTTGCTACCACTGGGAGTGAATTCTGACACTTTTGGTCCAAGAAGCAAAACACTGTGAACACCCCAGACTAAATAAGGTACAGTTTGCTGAACAGAAAGACACACGGAGAAAGGCAGTTAAACCATCACAGCTATGCATAAAAGGCTGCTGGAAAAATGTGCCTCGAGAGGCAAACTTTTTAGGCCTGGCCCAAGGAGGAACAGGAGATGAAGACCAAGGACCCAACTGCAGCAAGAGCACGGCGAGTCACATAACGTCGGCATCATACGGCTTAATTATGCAAGAGGGAGCAATTAAGCTTTTGATTAGGGCCTTCAAATACAAAGGCAGAAATCACCAAAGCTTTCATCTCTCCCGTGCTTTTTTCCCTCCCCTCTTCTCGGGCCTTTATTAAGAAACAGATAAGCAGAGAAATGCTGCGATCCTGACCGGTACCATTCCGGCTGGCCACTCGCCTTGGGAGCTGCCCTCGCGTCTGTCTGATTGGCTGAAGACCCACGGAGCCCTCTAGAACTTGCTTTGCATCTACAAGGTGATGGGAGCACTTCACCACGGCTGATTTTACCTCTTCCAATTAAGTATTACTGTTGTAGTTCTTTTCCCGATTCATTATTCATTGAGCATTAATCCCCTTAAAAGTGGTCTTTGCAGGGAAACTTTGCTTTTTAAAGATCAGTATGTGTTTAATCAAGGGAGTGGGTCCCGGCTTTGCTGATGGGCAGGCAGCTCTATAGAGGCAAGCCGCGGGCCTCCCCGCTTTTCTCTGCTTACGCTGTCAGCCCCCCATCTCTGCCGCTCTATGAAATACGTTTTCTGCCTCTCTCAGCTAATAGACTCTTCAGAGATGGAAGTTAATCCTTGGGCGAAGCAATGTTAAACCGCCCAAGGAAGAATTAAATATTTCAGAAGAGAACATGGTAAAAAATAGCATGTGCTATTTTAGATTCTTTGAAAATTTAAGCAGAAGAGCAAAAAATAGAAAGCGGCTTGTCTGCAGTACAATGGCTCTAAGTTCACTTTCGTGAGATTCTTAATAATGTGGAGGGAGACCGGGAAAACAGCCATGTGCTTGGACGCAAAGAGGGGATCTGGCCGCTCCCGTCAGAGGGGGCACCTCACATTATTAAGAACCTCACAAAAGTGAACTTCGATCCACTCTACCAAGTATAAGGCTGTTCCGACCCCTTAGGTGTGAAAAGAACACGCATTCGAAACATGGAGATTGACCTATATTTCCCTTCCCCTCGCAGTAACAGAGCGAAAAGCAAAACTTTCACCCTTGGGAGGAGTGGGCTCTGGTGTTCGATGCCGTGGGTTAGGATCCTGGTCCACAGTCACCAGCCCGTCAACTTGGAACATTGCTTGGCTTCTCAGCTCCTCGGCTGACGCCTCCGGAAAGCAGAAGTGCTAGGAGCCCCTGTGGGTGGGTAGCTGTCGGGGTGACATGTGACAGCGCCCTGTGTCTTGCTGAGCGGTGAGCAATCAATACAGGCTGGATTATAATGGTATAGTAATGAAACGGACTTAACCTGGATACATTTTTTTTTTTTTTTGCGGTACGTGGGCCTCCCACTGCCGTGGCCTCTCCCGTTGAGGAGCACAGGCTCTGGACGCGCAGGCCCAGCGGCCATGGCTCACGGGCCCAGCCGCTCCGCGGCATGTGGGATCCTCCCGGGCCGGGGCACGAACCCGTGTCCCCTGCATCGGCAGGCGGACTCTCAACCACTGCGCCACCAGGGAAGCCCCTGGATACATTTTTTAACCGCCAAAGTACAGAGAGAAAGCACTCTCGCCTCTGCGGACCGAGGAACACCAGGTAATTGTCAAAATGCTGCAATCATTTTTCTATCCTGCACTTTTACGATCCAATTTCTTGCTCTGCTCACAGCTGCTTTCCAGAGCCCACAGACTGTGGTTAAAACATATTAGCTGGAGTCCGATTAGCAGGCTTGAGTATGTATGTATTTATGGGTGACTCAAAGAGGCACAAGTGATGTGACTTCAATTGTTTTAATTTGCTAGGCTTTCTCTCCCTCTGTCTCGGCGGGGATCGCAAGAGACAAGCTCCCTGGCGCCTGGGGCTCCGCGTGCTTATGCAAGGGCCGGCGGGGAGAGCGAGGGCTGCTGTGACCGTGCCGCTGGCCTCCTGGGGATGTTCTACCCTGGAGGCTCATGCCACCCAGGCAGGGGCTCCTGAAGGTCCCGAAAGCACCTCCACCTCCAACACCATGCAGGTGTGGGCTCAGCGCTGCATCTGGCCTGGACTCGCCTTGGTTCCCACGTGGTGAGGGCAACTCTCACTGCTTCCAGCCTCTGTGGTTTGGGGACTGGTTTCGGGTCCCCAGGACAGGGGTCAACAACGGTGTGGCAGAAAGCCCAGATGAGGAGCAGGGTCTCCCAAGGGTACCTGCTGGGGTTTCACTCCTCACTTGGCCTTGGGCAAGTCCCTTAGCCTCTCTGGGTCTCAGTTTCTCCATCTGTGAAATGGAGGTAATAAAACCTACCTTCGAGGGTGAGGAGAGGAATTGAATTGAGGATGCCTCCAAAGTGCTTCGTGGTTTAAGACTAGATATTGGCTCTGATGTCAGAGGATTTAGATGTCTCGTCCTCTCCAAGGCCTCGTGGCCACACAGCTGCAGGCCCTCAGATGCCCCTGGACTGACTGACACTCTTCAAAGTCTTGCAGGGGGAGACTCCCTGCTTCTACCGGCAATATCCCACCCCCTGGAGGCTTTGCCCGTCTGAGTGCTACTGCCTCATTCCAGTCTTTTCTCAAATGCCACCTCCTCCTTGAGGCTTCCCAGGTTGCCTGCCAGCCAGCTCTCTCCCCTTCCTTTCCTGGCCTCCCGTCGTACATTATGAAGCCACGTGGTGTGCGTTATGGATGGACACGTGTCATCATGGGCCCCAGACACAGGGATTGTGTCTTATTTATCCCTCTGGCCTCTCCACTTCACCCCATCCATGGCTTGCACTTAATAGGTATACCCCATGCTCCGGCTGAACTGGAAGTTTGCTCACCTGAACTCAGCAACCCATCTTTCCGAGATCCCCGACTCAGGGTCTGACAGTTTATGTAGCAGGTGCCCAACTCATTCAGACATAAACAAATGCACCAGATCCAGCCCCTCCCAGAACCTGACAAGAGCCCTGCTGCCGCGGGCACTGGGAAGGACGCCTGACCGAGAATCCCTCGGTGTCTCTGCAAGGGTGCACAGTGGCCTGGGGCAGGAATGGGACTTTTCATGGTAGGAATGTGTCTGTGTCATAGAGAAGAACAAAGCTGATTCCATATTGACTATTCCTTTAGCTCTAACCTTTGTGTTCTGTCGCCTGTGCTTAGTCATGCTGACTCTGCACCTTTTGTAAAAGAAGTTGCCTACAGCCTGAAATACGCAGGACAGCCCATTCTTCAGGCTCTGACCTTTAAAGGTATAACACTTTCCCTTTCATACAGAGATAAAAAGTTGCAGAACAGAAAATAGCATTTGTCTTGTTGGAGGTTTATAGGGGCATTGTGACTGGACCTAGTGGACAGCTGCAAGAGCAAAGGAATCCAGCACTAAGAAGTTTACAGCAACTAGTCACACCCCCTGCCCTTTTAGAGTAAAAGAAGCCTGAATTCTAACTCTGGGAAGATGGTTCTTTGGGACACGAGTCCACCACCTTCTCGGTCTGCTGCCTTTTCGAATAAAGTCGCTATTCCTTGCCCCAACGAACTGTCCCTTCATTTACTGATCGACCTGTTGTGTGGCAAGCAGTATGAGCTTGGACTTCATAACAGCTAGACAAAAGCCCTGGAGGTAGACGTTTGTGAAGCACACAGGGGAAGGCACAAGATAGCTAGTTCTCCCGCGGCACACTGCAGACACTGTTAGTGTGCAATGTTCTAACTAAGGGGCTGTTCAAATTTGGGTCTCCTGAACTTCCAGGAGCGCCTCTTGAATTTCCGCCGAGCATATCTGATGAGGGTGGAAGCTGCTCAGGCTGCCATTGACACTAGACAGGAGTGTTGGGAACCCGGCTTCTGGGGCCGGGCAGGCCTAATACCGCCGTTCCCAACTGAGTGCCCCTGATCAAAGGTACCGATCCAGGTATGTCCTGGGCTTCTCTGTGAAGTGGGGAAAGTGACATACCCCACCTCACGGAGTTGTCTGCCACATCAATGAGCTGTTGCATGGAAAGCCTTGGTATAGCACATGGTAAGTGCTGAGTAATGATCACTATTAGTGAAATACTGCTGCAGTGAGGAAACGATTCCACTTGGAGTGAGTTAATTTTCTATAATCTAGTGTGAACCAGAGATTACGGGTGAACCTGTTTTGCTTGGTGAGTTTGAACGGGTATGAAGAAATCAGGAAAGAGAGAAGAAAATGACGATTGGACCCAGGTGTATCCAGACCACGGCTGCCCGCAGATGCTGAAATCTGCTTTTTAAAAAGACAGTTCAAGAAGAGGCAGTGGAATGGGGTGGGGGTGAGAGCAGGGCTTGAGGGAGCCATTTGAATGGGTTTTTCTCCCTCACTGACCTTAAGTTTCAAAATAAACTTATTGTCTCATGACAATAAGTACACCCTAGCTCTCAGCTCATCATCCAAAGATTAGAACTAAATAATAACAGATAACAAGTGAACACCTGTTGTCCTGGGATGGGCTTACTCTTAGCCAAGGAGGGCCCTAAGTGAGGGTCTGAGAAATCTGCATCCTCAAATGCCCTGCGCTTTTTAAATCCAGTAGAACTACAACAGCCTCCTTCAGTTACTGTGTGAAACGGATGCTGGGGAGCTGCCTTTTCTGAAATTTATTGGTACAGTCAGAGGGGCAGGAGGCCAGCCTTGCACAGTGGTGTTTAGAAGGTGTTCAGAGGAGCTCATGAACTGTCTGTCTCCATCCACGGATGCAGATCAGCTCAAGAAATGGAAGAAAACCACTTTTAGTGTGTGCAGGGGACCAGGGGGAGAGGGGTGGTGGTGAAAAGTCATCAAGCGTACAGACTAGAGAATCATTTCAAGAAGAAGGAAGTGTCAAACCACTGTGGCCAATCTATTTAAGGTGCCACTGCAATTAACAGGTAATTTACAATGTGCAGGAGAGGTTCTGCCTCCAGAAGCACCTGCTTTTAAGCAGTACGCAATGTGTACACAGTGGAGAATATCTCCTGGAGATGCAGGGCTTTATATGTTCAGAAAGGTGGCGGAGGGTACAGGTGAGCTCACTGCTTTTAAATGCTTTTTTTTTTTTTTGGTATGGATGTTTGCAATCTGGTTCTCATACCTGTGATGAACTCACTGCTACTAATCACTGAAAAGGCCTCCCGGGACCTCAGTACCCACAGTGGCTCCAGAGACCGTCAGCACCTCACTGAGGAGTTGGTAGAAATGCAGGTCCTCGGACCCACCCCTGGCCTGCGGGATTGGAATCTGCACTTTACTCCCCAGGTGAGCACAAGAAAGCGGGAGGAGCCGGCTCGAGGGCAGATTCTGATGAAGTGAAGAGCGGGAGACAGGCTGCCTCCTATCAGACTGTTTGTTCAAAAATATATTCTCAAGCACCAGTTGGGTCAGACTTTCAGGGAAAAGCAATTAAGTGCAGGTAGAGTTTGGAAATGCTGGTTTCTGCTAATTTCGCTCATCAGTTGCTGGGAGCTCACTTTGTATTTTTCATCACTATTACTCAGTCTTCGTGGGTTACAAATCCATTGCTTCTCTTCTCCTTAATGATGCTTTTTCTGGAGGGAGGACTGACCAGGGACGCATCCCTGTGCCTGATTATTGGACTCCAACCCACCCCTTTCCCAATTTGGTTGCTCTCCTGTCATCTTCTACTCCTCCCCTGCTCCTGGGTGTGCACAGCTCAGCTCTTAGCCAACAATCGTCATCTGCTTAGGCTGTTCAGCCTCCCTGCTCCCCTCCACTTCGGCTCTTACCATCTCCATTAACCTGCCACCGAGTCCGCATCATCTCCCGTCTCCCTTACCCTGCAGCTTGGCTGTGGGCATGCCATGTCTTTTGCTTGCCCCTCTGGGTCCCCTCTCCTCCCTTTGTTATCCAGCTCTGGGATCTGGGAGGCTGACACAGAGTGGGAACTTCATCAACGGCTCCCTTCCCTCCTGAAGGGAAGGCGAGGGAGGGCAAGATATCGATGCCCTGGACTCAGCCTCTGCCGGGTCCCTTGCCACACCACTCTCTGTCTCAGGTTCTGGGAGCAGCTCCCTGCTCTGGTCCTGGCAGGCTGGCTGCCGCTGCTACAGACCCTGAGTCGGCACCATCTCCGTGGTTCTCCTACACCCTGCCCACACCTCTGCACACCATCCCTTCATTAAACTCTCCTCAAAGGACCCAGCTTGAGTAGACCATCTGTCTCCTCCCATGCCCCTGACCCGATACACATCTCTGCTACCCTACGCATCCTGCATTCTCAAAGGTCCCCACGGCCCCCTGAAAGACAAAGCCAATAGTGCCTTCTTTCACCTCCATTCTCTTGCTGCTGCATCTGAGAGATGGTTCCCCTTGGATCCAGCCCCCACCCATACATCACATTCAGGATGTCTGAAAGAACTCATTTTGCTCCCCAAATGTGTTCCCCCTACCCCCTTCTGGGGGCATCGCGACTTGCCTGACCCAGGCTTCTACCCTACCATCGCCTCCACTACCCCTCCCTACCTCTGTCAGGGAGTTTCAGAATCATCAAGCTGGGGGAGACCTGAGACTTCCTGGTCCATCCCAATGGGACACTGAAGCTTGGTGACCAAGCTGCCCAAATCTGATCTGGCTGTTTTAGGATGTCGGTCGGTCCTCAGATGAAAGGTTCAGGCTCTTTCCATCTCCCTGCCTCCCCTTTCCTGACATGGGTGCTTCAGGGTGACGGGCACCTCTGCTCATTCCCATCTCAATTTCTTGATTCTCCCGAAACATCCTTCATCAGCTCCTTGATGGTTTGTTTCTCCAGCCCAGTCTCTCTCACTCTAAGTCATTCCACCCACTGGGACAATTAAGTCGTCTGAAAAATACCATTTTGAACATATCACCCACCAGCTCCAAAAAGCTCCTGGCTTCCCAGCTTGCCCGGGCACACAGTTTGGTGTTCTGTCACCTTTCCAGCCCTAGGACAGCCCACCACCTCCTCTCTCCTGTGGAAATAAGTCCTCCACCGAGGCTCCAGGGCGTGCACACTGCCACCCATTCCACCACACCCATCCTGCCCCCTACTCCTGTTCACACTCGTTTCCCAAGCCCAGCATCCTTCTGGTGTTCAGATCTGGCTTGGGAAACCCTAGAGGGTTCTCTCTTTCTCTCATTTCCTACAGTCTCTTATTTTCTGTCCCATTTATCATTAAACAATTAGTCATGTCCTACTTCTGGCTGCCTTGATCGGCTATGAAAGACACACGTTTAACTCTTCAGCTGCCGCTACCTAATGTTTCCAACTAGATCCGCAGTGCTCTTATCGTTGTGTATCTCTACATCTCTCTTGCCATCTAGCAGAGTGGGATACAAACGGAAGGGGCCAGAAAGACAGCATGCCACCCTCCTCCACTTCATGACAGGAGCATAGATGAATAAAAGATGGTAAAGCCCTCGGGGAGACTCTGAGTGCCCTGGGAACCAGAGAAGGTGCAGTGACAGTCATTCAACTCCTGCTGTCCTCCAAACCATCTAAAATGAGGTCTCCAGTTTCTGTGTTTTATATAAATCTGGCCTCGTTACAGCTCATTAAATATATTGCAAACTCTACTTAAATAGAGGTTATGACATCCAGATGTTTTGCTCATCCAAAGATGCTGAAATGTTTCTATATTCTGACTGTCATGTGACAGTCAGAGACCAGTAACACTAACCCTGCTCAGGTACAAGCCCCGCACCCCACGCTGCCTCTCCTTACTATCGCCCAGTCTAACCAGCTCCACGCTGCAGCAAGACTGACTGTGTCATTCTCTATCACCTTGACCCTTCAGTTCCTCGAGGCCAACCCCTGCCCCCCACCCTGCTGTCCCGTCAGGATGGCTCACCCCTCCCCCAACTCCTTTGCAGCACCCCTCTACCTAGCAGCCTCATTAACCCATCCTTCAGATTTTTTCGTAAATGTCACTTAGTACCTGTCTACAGGCCCTCCTGCTCACAAGACATAAACTAAGCGGCAGAGACTTTGGTGCAATTCTCTCAGCATCTGGAAGTTCCTGCACATAGTAGGTCCTCAACGTGCCTGTTTCACTTGCCTCAAGATAAAACTGTAACACGGTGGAATTCACGAGGCAGCCATTCTATGTGCCGAAAAGTTCATTCTTGTCTCAAATTCATCTCAGCTATAATAGGAAAACCTGCTCTGACCCTGCCGTGGAATCCTCAGCTGGCGAGGAGGTGACAGGCTGAGTGAGGGCTCCTGGCACCTGCAGTGGCAGCAGACACCTCTCCTCAGGCTTTTACTGGCCTCACCGGGGACACCTAACCACTGAGCAGCCTTGGAGAAGTCACCCAGATACCGGGCCTTGGTTTTCCTCCTCTTTTTAAAAATGGTAGTAAAATATATACATATATATAACATAAAATTGACTATTTTAACTATTTCTTTTTGTGTGTGTGTGATTCCTTTCGCTTTATTTCAGTTTCTTCTAGTTCGATGTCATGTTATTTTAACCATTTCTAAACGCACAGTTCTGTGCATTCTCATCTCTATGCAATCACCGACATCCACCTCCAGGACTTTTTCATCTCGCCAAAGTGAAACTTTGAACCCATTAAACCCGTTTCCTCTTCTCCCCTCAGCTCCTGGCAAGCACCATTCTACTTTCTGTTTCTATGACTTTGTCTACTCTAGGCACCGTATACAAGAGGAATTGTACAGCATTTGTCCTTTTATGACAGGCTTATTTCACTTAGGAGGACGACCTCAATGCTCATCCACGTTGTAGCATGTTCCTTCTTTTTTTTTTTTTTTTTGGCGGTACGCACAGACTCCGGACGCGCAGGCTCAGTGGCCATGGCTCACGGTCCCAGCCGCTCCGCGGCATGTGGGATCTTCCCGGACCGGGGCACGAACCCGCGTCCCCTGCATCGGCAGGCGGACTCTCAACCACTGCGCCACCAGGGAAGCCCACGTTCCTTCTTTTTTAAGGCTGAATAATATATTCCATTGTACGGACAGACCTCATTTTGCTTATCCAATTCATCAGTTCAGGGACAACTGGGTGGCTTCAACCCTTCCCCCGGCGAAATGTAGCAGGTGCTGCTGCTATGCTGCCCATATACCTTGGCACTCGCTGGTGCTTCCCAAGGCTTCTTGCCCTGGATCCCCTGCCTGAGGCTGCAGGGGACAGGCTGGACGTGCTGGTACATTCACAGCCCCAGGAGCAGCCCTCATGGCCCTGGGAGTTGGTGGGTGAATGCCCCACCAGCACCCTCGCCCTCGGTGGCTGTACATACCTGCTCTCGAATGAATGCCCGCTGTCCTGGCTCCCTTCTCTGCCCGTCTCCTCTCTCCTCCCCGCACAAGCAGCGCTGCCTGGGCTCACCTCCCAGATAAAGCAATTGCTCCCGAATCTGCCCGCAGTATCCACCCCTGGGGGAACCCAAATTAAGGTCTCACTCATGCACAGAGGCCACGATGGAGGCGGCGCCGGACACACAATGTGTACTCTGCGGATGGAGAACCCCATTTTCACCCACAGGGGCAACGGTCCCTGCCCTGCCACCCAGCGGCATCTCAGGAGAGGGATCCTGACCAAAATCACCCCGGAAAGCCTCCTGGGAAACGAGTGAGGGGGGCCCTTTCTGCCTGCCCCAGGCTCACGACAGCGCTGTCTGCTCCGGCGGAGACCAGCCAAGCTGCGCTCGGGTTCATGACGTCCCCACCCAACATGCTGAGTAATGTCTCCCCTGCACAGGGAGAGACTCAAGGGCAGTCCGGCCCCAAGCACATCTCACTCCTGCAGTCGGGAGCCCGCCTTCCTTTGGGGGCTCGTCACACGCTCTGTGCCGATGCCAGGATGTGTCCCGGCAGCCGGGGGAGGGGCTGGCCGCGCGGAGGTATGGGTCCAGACCAAACACCAAGCCTCGCCCACCGCAAGGGCAGAGGACTGGGTTTTCCTTTGAGTCATCGAAGCCTCCTGGCTACCTTCCTCTCTCTTTTCAGCAGCAAGGCTCGTTCTGCCCCACTAACCCTTGCCTGCAAACAGAAGATTCAGTGACATAGCCCCTGGGCTCTGGTGACGCCAAAAAAGGCAAGAGCGGGGGGGCGGGGCTTTTAAAGCAGCAGCCACCCCCCCCACCCCCCCCCCCGCGCCCAGCTCCAGTCGCCTTTATAATTGTAAGTGGACGTCCTGTCGTTACTGAGGTCACAAATCTCGCTCCCCGCCATTCTGATTCAGTGTCTGCCTGTGGGAACATGACGGCTTTTCGCAGATTCAGCTGGGATGGACCCGCGTGGTTGCAGGGCTCCTGGCTGCTTCGTTTAAGAAACCACCACTGATTATAAAATGGAACTTACTAAATTCCACAAAGCCCACACGTTCCTCTACTTCTTTATCCATGGACGACTTACTCCACCCTGCCCACCAAGGCCAGAAGCAGTCCCCATTTATTCAACAGGTATTTATCAAATACCCTCTCTCTGACCTATGGTACTGGATCTGGGAGCGCAGAGGGAAGCCTGACACAGGGAGGGGCGTGCCCTCCAGAGCGTCCAGTACAGTGAGCGGTGGACCCGTCAGGACCCACAGCAGCGAGCGCTGACAATGTGTCACAGCTCTTCCAGACGCTTCCGTCTGTTCCACCCTCCAGCAGCCGTCTTCACATCAGGAGTGAGGAAGCGACGGGACCCCACTGTTTCAATTCACCCGGGGTCACCTGGCTGTCCAGGGTCAAGGCAGGGTCCCACCCAGACAGCAGGTCCCAGCACCACACTCTCAACCTCTGTGTCACATGGCGTCCCAGAAGCCCAGTCGAGGGGTGATCTTGGCCTTTTGCACGGTCACTGTCTCTGCATCTGTTGTCTCCTTTCTGAGTCTCAGGACAGAGCTGTCTCACTGCCACAGGGAACCCACATGGAAAAACAGACGTCTGCTCACCTTTCTGAACGGGCCAGGCTCTTCTGACCCCTGTTCAGAGCAACTCAGCCTGAATCATGGCTGAAGTCAGGGTTTTGATGGAGAGAAACAAACCACAGACCTCTTATGAAATGTTAATCGGGACGTCAGGGCTCTGAGTTTTGATGGAGGCCTTCCTGGACGCCGAGGGCAGCCCCTTGACAAGGCCCTGCCATCTTGCTTTCATGAGTCGCTGAAATAGCCTTACCCCATCTCCTTTGCCAAGTTACAAATGTTTCAAAGCAATGACGATCACGATAAAATGGCCACAACAGAATATGTGTAGAGAAATATTCATGCACGTATGCAAGCCCCTACACTCACGCCTTGCATTTGGATTGTTTCAAAGAATCTACACATCTCTCATCAGAGGCAGAAAAGACGTGGACGTTCACACGGGGCACTGTGCCAGGTAGTCGGAAGGATGCAATGGTTTCCGACTTGAGGATCTCAGAATCTAATGAGAAAGAGAGACCACCAGAGAATTTGCTTTAAGATGCTATGATGAGGGCACTGGGTATCATGATAGCATAGGGAGAGGGGCCACTGATCCTGCCAGGAGTGGGGCGGGGGCGACTGGGAGTCAGGGAGGGGCCCCCCAGAAGGAGACTGATGGTGGGGTCTTGAACATGAAGTAGCAGTAATTTATAGTTAATAAAAAAAGAGAAAAGGATGCAAAGCAATGCGCTAATGAGGAAGGGGCATTTCCTAGTCAGGGATGTGAAGGCAGGAGCTCAGGGTGTGAGCTAAGGAGCTTAGAGGCCTCGATCTGGACCCTTGCCCCAACCTGCTGGGCCTGGGACCTTGAGCAATTACTCCATGTGTCTCCTCACCTGTAGAATGCTGACTGCACACACCATCTCATTTAATCCTCACTACCATCCTTAGCCAGCCCAGTACCTGTTCAATCACCTGCTTATTAGAATGGTTCACATACAAGTCACTGTTTATTTTCAACCACGACAATGTCACTTTGATCTAGCGAAGGCTGGGCAGTGCCCCTAACCCAGTGTCTCGGAGTTCTGCAGCATCCTGGGCTCCCGATCTGGGTCTTGAGACATCAATAAAAGATGACTCTTTCGTCTTCCTGTACCATGCTTCCTGGCAGAATAATACATGAGAGTACATAATAGCTGACATGCTACCATGAACAGGAGGGGAAATTCAGCAGGCTCCGACAGAGCTCGTTATTTAAATGGTCATATGCTTTGCGGGAGGTACCGTGCGTCGGAATGGGATGGGGAGCTTGGCTTGAGGGAGAAAGAAATTTCCACCAAACCGACAGTTAATTGTAGTGAACTGCAGAAAACCCAGAAGAGGAGCCCCTGTTACAAGAAAACAATCCACAAATAAATCGCCAGTCAACACAGCTCCAGGTCCACGGCAAAGTCCTCTTCCAAACGGCGCAGGAAAGGAGCGAGGGAAATTTATGATTTTTTTTTCCTGGGCATATATCCGCCTATATTTCTGACAAGTGGTAATGGAAAATAGGCTTACTGCATGCTCCTATTCTCATGGCTGTTGGTTCTCTGACTTGCTTTCTGCCTCTCCCTGCTCTGGTAACATTCAATCTATTTTGTGATGCTGACATGTCTAGTGACCCAGACTTGCAGGAGGCTTGCTTAGAATTTTAACTACAGTTCTCTTCTTGACTCTTCCTGGCTTATCTGTTTCTTCAGTGTTCCTGGCCTCTGGTCCTTGGCACGAAAGAACCCAGAAGGCAGCAAGTATGAATGAGCAGTGGCCTTGACTCTGGCGGGACTAGGGACCAGAACCGTCCTCGAGACAGGCTTTCACAAAAGGAACTGGGGGGAGAATGACAGGGAAGGTACAGGAGAGTCACCGTGGTTTCGAAGGCACTGAATGCGAGGCTCCTAGAAGGTACCTTAATAAAACCTACAGAAACATGGTGATGGAGGAGAACCTGGCTTCTCTGTCCCCTGACAAGATCAACAGTTAGACAGCTAGCCATGAACAAAACAGCTCTGGGAGAGTCCAGAGTCCATTTGAGAAATTTTAACAACACAGTGCAACAAAAACCCTGAGGAGAACCACACAAAAGGCAAAAAAGAGAGCTTCCTTCTGCCTGCGGCATCCCATCCCCCGAAGCCGGCACCAGGAGGGGATGTCCCAGCCAGAAAGAGTCCCCACACCCACCAGGAAAGGAAGGGTAGAGCGAGCCGCTAGTTTCCCCAGCTTCTGGGGGCACTGTGCAAAGGTCTCGCTTTGGTTTCACCCTAGTAGGTACTTTCTAGAACCTTACAGAACCGTGCTTCTCAAAATTTACTGTGCACACGAACTCCCTGCAGATCCTGCTTTGGCAGGTCTGGTGTCTCAGGTTCTGTGTTTCTAACCAGCCCCTACGGACCACACTTTGCAAGATTCTAGGTAACCTAATTCAACCCTCTCATTTTCAGGTGACGACACTGAGGTCCAGAATGCGGCAATGACTTGGGGAAAGATGGTTAGAGAAAGAAATGAGTCTAAAATCTGGGCCTGTGATTCCTAGCCTTGCGCCCTTTCAAAGGAATCACTTAAGTAAACAGGGAAACAACAGGGGTGAGGGGCCTGCCCTCCCCTCGTATTCAGTCTTAGGTAGCATTTTACTTGGCTATGTCGCTGAGTTTTGGATCGTGGTAAGTGAAAGCCTGAAGTGGGAAATACCAACTTCAGAGTAACTGCCTTCTCTGTGCTGAACCTATATCTTTGTTGGGGCTCTGGAAGGAACCAAGGAGGGCTGATTTTATCAAGTACAGTGCTCTCAGGGCCATAGAAAAGGAGCTGTCTCCTGTCCCCTGAGGTCACACAGTAACAAGAAATTCTCAGATTCTGCAGGAATGCGAGGCTCCCGCCTTAATAAGAAGACATTTGATAACACTCTGCACACGCTTTAATGCGACTGCGTCTTCCTGATCTGGGTCACAAACAATCAGAGGGTTAGCAAGTATCAGCATCTGGAATACTCTGAGTGTCCCTCAAGTGGAGGAAGGACGGGTAGGTGAAGTGACTGAGACCAGTGGTTCCCAAATGAGCTGGCCTCTAGCTCCACGCACCAGTCATCCAGGAACTTAAATGTGCAGCAACTCCGCAGCGGATTCTAACGCCCGACCAGTTTGGGGGAAGAGCACCTTAGCTGGCCCCTCAAACTGCCTTTCAGCCTGGGATGGTGCAACCACCTGAAACCAGGGCTGAGACCAGGTGGCTCGTGTGCCACCCGGCGAGGAGGGGGAGAAGGGCCCCTTCCCATTATTAACAAAGGAGTAATGGGGGGTGGGGCTTGGGTCCCTGCCCTCTGCCTCTGTTTGAAAAGGACCAAAGCCACCCAAGATAAAGAAGGGCCACTGATGAGCTGCCATCATTGTGAGAGAAGGGCGATCTGGATAGCTCTGAATTTCTCAGAAAAGAAAGGGAGCAAAACCGAGGCTGTGATCTCAAAGTGTCCAGGGAGGCGCTTCTAGAAAAGACGTGCCTTTGAAAAGCTCTTGAGAATCGAATGAAAAACATCTGACGTGCGACAGATCTCCTCTGAAAATGGGAGCTGCTTGCTGGGTGAATCCTGTGCTGGGGGATAGCATGGTTATGGGGATGGCGTATTGGGGAGGGGCGTGGCCCTCCAGGCTCCCCCACTGCCTGCGAGGGGGAAAGGGCAGTGAAAGAAGATTCCAGCAAATGAGCCTCCAGGGAGGGGTACGGGGCATTATGGACCTGGTTCTGACCCTCCAGCCCTGCGCTTTGCCACGTGAATTGGCCGACTCCTTCCACTAAAGAGGGGAGGGGAGCACGGCCGTGGGACTTGCTTTGGCCAGGAAACCGAGGCGGAGTGACGGTGTGCAGTCCGGAGCCTAGATCACGGGGGGTCTGACGTGTTTCCACTTGCCCTCTCTCTCCTCTGCCTTTGCCACGAGCAGAGCTTGCCTGGCCACCCGACTGGTCCACAGAGAACTAGAGATGTGCAGAGCACGGCCTCCCAGCTGCCACATCTTGAAGCACAGGGGCCCCGCCGAGCCAACCCTGCCTCAGCTGAGCCCCTGCAACCCTGCAGACACAGGATAACATGAGTGTTGCTGAAGCTGATAGTTTCTGGGGCGGGTCCTCGTGCAGCCCTAGATGACCAAGGAGACAGGCAACAGGCAGCCAACGTACATCCTGCCAAGTCAGTGCTCTGCAGGGCAACTCCTTGCTCTGGAGGATAAATCACTGAGCCACTAATGGAGGGGACAGGACAGTGCCACTAACGGTCATCGCTGACTCCGATTTCGTGATCCCCTGAGTTTCAGCCCTTTGCTCAGATCCCTACACGTAATAAAGGAGAAACTGGACTTTTAATCATGGTGGTTGGCTGGAAAGTGTGACACTTTTGCTAATAATAAACACGCGATGGTTAACGCTTTACCGTGTCACACACCTTCCGCCCAGGTCCCTTGGTGCGCCATAAACACTTGGTCATTCAGCATCTGGAGGCCTGCGGCTTCTGCTCACTCTCGCAGCAAGGAGAGGCAGCTAACTCCTGGCCTCGGGGACAGTTCCCAGGCTCCTGAGTTAATAGGTTTCTCAGAGGGAAGAAGAAGGATGAGGAATTACCCACAGCCTTGTTGGAGAAGGAAGGCATTGACTGTAAATAATTTCCTATCCATCCAACTGCTTGCCATGTCAGAGCCTGGCTTGGGTCTTAATCCGGCTTACCTTCTTTCTGACTGTGTTAACTTAGGAAAATCAAATTTTCAGAGCCTCGGTTTCCTCAGCATAAAACCTTAAGAGCTGCTGTCAGGGTTTTAGATAGTAACTATGTAAGAAAAAATTCCTGGCCTTATGATTAACAAGTAGGTACTCAAGGGTAGCTAGTTTCTTTGTCAGAGCACAGAGTTAAAGCAGGGTTGCAATGTGCCATTGCATAGGTTGTTAACTGCGCAAAAACTCCCAGCCAAGGAGGGACAGGGGGCTGAAATCCATCCTGGGCTCTGCAGGCCATGTCTTGTGTCCTGTGTGGTCTGTACCTGTCAGGGAAAAAGGGTCCCTGCTTATAATCTGCACAAAGGCTCTATGGCAGCCGTGAGGGCAAGCTCAGTGTACTTAAAGCTATGTTTGTGCTGAAACTTCTCTGAAAGACCGTGAAAAAAACGATCACCTAACTGGGTAACTTGCAAATACTTACAGAACTTAAAAAAGAAAAAAAAAAAAAAGTCAATTGATTTTTGCCTTCACCCTGGAGATTTTGATTGAGTAGGTCTGGAGAAAGGCCTTGCAATCTGTATTTTTAGTCCAAGTCCCAGGTATCTGCACACACCAAGGTTCACTGTAAGGTTTCTGGTCCCCTTGGTCCAGGCCTGGGCTCCCAGGAGCCAGGAACAGGTCAAACAAACAAACAAACAAGAAATAATCTCCAGCAGTTCGCGTTTAAATCTCAGAGTTAAAAATGCAGAATTAACCCCTGTGTCTTGTTAACAAAGGTTTCGGTCAGCCAGGACCTCCCAGAGGTTGGGGCACGGAAGGGGATGCACGGCAGAGGGGGCAGCTTGGGAGGTGGATCTCTGACCAGTAGCCTCTGATGCACACTAATGACAGGACAGAGCTCGGCCACCAAAGGCAATTACAGAGGATGAGACATCTCGCGCAGGCCAGCGAGTCAGGGGACTGCGGCGGGATCTTATTATCTCTCTGTCTCGCTTAATAGGAATTAATAGTTGGAAGGGGATAAAAGAATGGTGTGTGACGTTTAGTGCCAATGCAACCTAATATGCATGCTATGTTTTTATTTCAGAGAGGATAAAGGCCCAAATTTTATACTGAAAACAAATGTTAAAAATTAATTATAAAGAAGACACCAGAGGGCCTCAAGCCTGTTCCCTGGGTGACTGATTAAATGCCTGCCTCATTTAGACTGGTATAAACCCAATCTCTTGGAAGAAGACCAAAACTATTTGCCAATGTCCACAGAGACTCTCCAAGAAAACGATCCTGGTGCCAGGAAAGAGAAAAACATACTTGCCACTGCTGCCCGGAGCCAGCCACCGCCAATGGCATTGAATCCAGTCACGGGCAGGAAAGCTGAATGATTCTGCAAGGTCAGTGTGGGTGCAAAGCATCCTTCATCACCTGAAACTGACCATCGATGAACCAAACCAATGATGCTGCTCGGGCCTGTGAGAAAGTGGCCTGAGGAGCTCCTCCTCTCTACAGGCTTTGAGGGGATGGGGGCTTTTTTCTAACCCCTGGATTTTGTTGGGTTTCAGAGAATATCTTCCCAATTCTCGGAATGGGCAGGCTCTAACTGAAAACTGCTGAGCTAGGACGTAAGCCAACGACTCCATTATCTTTTGAATGTTAAAATTACATTTTCATGTATTGAGATGCTCCTATGTTGGGTACATAAATATTTATAATTGTTATATCTTCTTCTTGGATTGATCCCTTGATCATTATGTAGTGTCCTTCCTGATCTCTTGTAACAGTCTTTAAAGTCTATTTTATCTGATATGAGTATTGCTACTCCAGCTTTCTTTTGATTTCCATTTGCATGGACATGGTGGGGAAGGGGAGGGTGGAATGAATTGGGAGATTAGGTTTGACATTAACACACTACTATGTGTAAAACAGATAGTTAGTGGGAACCTGCTGTATGGCACAGGGAGCTCAGCTCGGTGCTCTCTGACGACATAGATGGGTGAGATGGTGGGGAGGGGGGCAGTGGGAGGGAGGTCCAAGAGGGAAGGGAAATAGGTATACATATAGCTGATTCACTTCACTGTATATAAGAAACTAGCACAACATTGTAAAGCAATTTTACTCCGATAAAAAAAAAAGTGAAATTACATTTTAACGGCAAGATAACATTTTCCTTGTTAAAATAAAACTGAAAGATTACCAAAAAATGCTGAAGTCCCCCTTCAACACTCCCCACCCCACCCAAACCCTAGTTCTTTCTTTTTGCCCCAAAGGTAACCGCTGTTAGCAGTCTGGTGTGGTCCTCAGACCCACAGAGAACACCAACCAACAGAGGTGTTCTGTGTAGGATTTTTCCACTGGTGATAGCACACCGGGCATATTTTCCTGCAACTTGCATTTTTCATTAAATGACAAGTCTTGGAAACTGATTCATGTTGGTACGTATGCTAACCACAGCATAATATTCCAAAATACGCATACAATTATTCCATGTTCAATGGCAAAAACATCCATGTTTCTTAGGCTGTTCATAATAAGGTCCCGACCTACATTTTCTACTTTATTTCCCTCAGGTCCCCCCTACCACCTCCATGGAAACTATACTCAAACCAGAGAACCCACCTGCAGTTTCCTACAAGGGAGGGGCGGCATTTCAGCCGAGTCCTGTCTGCATCATCAGCTCCCAGTGGGCAGGCATCACACCTCCTTTATGTGCCCCTTGCACAGGGCCCTTACCACTTCTGCTGGGCATCTATTTCCACTGTCCCTTCTTAGTAGCGAGCTTTGTAGGAGTATGAGTACGGACCAGGGATATAGTCGGTGCTCAACAAATTTTTGTTTTTAAGAAAAGGAAACAAAGTCTTAACTGATTCTCTAAACTGCTATGGGAGGAGGAGAGAAAGGTCCAATAGAAGTTGGACTGTGGATACAACATTTTCCTTCTTTCCATCATCCATCCCTCCATCCATCAATCTAACCTCTATCCATCCATCCAGGCATCATCCATTCATCCACCATCTGTCCATCCTTCCGTCCATCCATCCATCCTCCATCCATTCACCCATCATCCATCTATTCTCCATCCATCCATCATCAATCCAACCTCTATCCATCCATCCAGGCATCATCCATTCATCCACCATCTGTCCATCCTTCCGTCCATCCATCCATCCTCCATTCATCCTCCATCCATTCACCCATCATCCATCTATTCTCCGTCCATCCATCATCAACCCAACCTCTATACATTCATCCAGCCATCATCCCTTCATCTACCATCTGTCCATCCTTCCGTCCATCCATCCATTCATCCATCCATCCTCCATCCATTCACCCATCATCCATCTATTCTCCGTCCATCCATCATCAATCCAACCTCTATACATTCATCCAGCCATCATCCCTTCATCTACCATCTATCCATCCATCCACTTTTGCTTCTTTTTCTTTTATGCTTCCTTTCACCTCTCCCTCCATCCTTCCTCTTTGGTGGCAGCTATGAAAATGTGCCTTTCAGATCTCTAATTATAGGGAGCATATTGATAACCTGCACTGTGGGTTAATTCACGAGAAGCATGAGACTGTGCCCGCCACATAGATGTCTGGCACCCCCTTGGCCACGGCTGAGGTGCGACAGGGTGGGAACAATGGCTCACGTCTGCTGGGGCGCCTCTGTGAGCCATGTCCCAAGGGTGCACCATTCCTGGAGTCCTCACGCAATGGGAGAACGCCTTCCATTTTTGTTTTATCCTGCTGTGACCCGGGATTTGATCGTTCCTATTTTAGAGTCAAAGGAAGTGACCGCGTGGAGAGACCCGCGCTCGGCGCCCACACGAGCCCAGATGCTCAGACCTCTCTGAGCTCCTCCAGCCTGAGGCTGTGGGGGCCAAAGAACAGCTGAAGAGCCACTAGAACAAAACCGGTTTCCTGATTCCTCTCAACTCCGTCTGGCTGCCGCTTGTCTAGGAACATACAGTATGCCCAGTACCTACTGAAAAAAGTTGGATTTTAAAAATTTTCTTATAAATTTATTTATTTTTAAATTTTTGGCTGCATTGGGTCTTCGTTGCTACACGCGGGCTTTCTATAGTTGTGGTGAGCAGAGGCTACTCTTTGCTGCGGTGCGCGGGCTTCTCACTGCGGTGGCTTCTCTTGTTGTGGAGCACGGGCTCTAGGCATGCGGGCTTCGCAGTTGTGGCTCATGGGCTCAGCAGTTGCGGCTCATGGGCTCTAGAGGGCAGGCTCACGAGTTGTGGTGCATGGGCTTAGCTGCTCCGCGGCATGTGGGATCTTCTCGGACCAGGGCTCTAACCCGTGTGCCCTGCATTGGTAGGCAGATTCTTAACCACTGCGCCACCAGGGAAGCCCCTGGATTTTTTTTAAACCAGATTATGCCCCATAGCAAAGATGGGCTCCTACTCCTTAGAATTTTCTAGATTCTGAGATTCCACAGCCTCCTTGGCACACCCTCCTTCAGTTCTAGACAAGCGTTTACAGCCTCAGGTTCTTTCACCCAGTCTAAGAGCTCTCCCTTTCCAAGTATCAGTGTGAACAGCGGTTCCCCAACCTCAAAGGCTGGATCGAAGCCTCTGCCTTCCTTACTGTGTAAGTTCCCATCACTTACACACTGATGCAGCCATCGCCTTCTTGACTGTATCGCTGGAGGAAAGTGAGACCCTGGAGGGCCAGAAACAGGTGATGGCACTGTCAAAAAGTGGGCTGGAGACAGTGTGCAGGGTGACTCCTCAGAGGTCAGGCTGCAGGCACTCTGTCAGGTCAGCTAAAAACGGCAGATCCACTGTATGTGTACACGTACACACGTACACACACACACACACACACACTGGAATACTACTCAGCCATAAAAAAGAACGAAATAATGCTATTTGCGATAACATGAATGGACCTAGAGATTATCATCGTAAGTGAAGTGAGTCAGACAGAGACAAATATATGATATCACTTGTATGTGGAATCTAAAAAAAAAACCAATACAAACGAACTTGTTAGGGAAAACACTGACCGAAACTGCCCACCCTGGCCAGGCAAGATAGTAGCCACTTGCATGAGTTATCTTAACAACGGGAGGTCCTGATAAGGAACGCGGAACTAAAAAGCTACCACCAACCAGAAGAATTTGGGAAAGTTCAAAAGGAGAGAGGAGATGCCAGCCCGTAAGTCCTACCAACCTCCCAGAATCCTTCTCTTGCCTGAGCGATGTGCACACCACCACGAAGGACTCTGAGTCAGAATGACTGGCCAGAGACAGCCCGGAAATTAACCCCATCACCATAAAGCCCGAGACTGCGAGCCACGTGAGCCTGGGTTCCCTTCCCCTCCTGCTCTCCACCTGGGAGCTCCTCCCAGTAAAGTCTCCTCCTTTGTCAGCAGGTGTGTCTCCCAGGACAATTCATTTCTGAGTGTTAGACAAGAGCCCACTCTCGGGCACTAGAAGGGGTCCCCTTCCTGCAACAGACATATTTACAAAATAGAAACAGACTCACAGACATAGGAAAAAACTTACGGTTACCAAAGGGGAAAGGTGAGGGAGGGATAAATTAGGAGTTTGGGATTAGCAGATACGCACTGCTAATATATAAAATGATAAACGAGGTCCTACTGTATAGCACAGGGAACTATATTCAATATCTTGTAATAACCCATAATGGAAAAGAATCTGGAAAAAAATATATATGTAAAATATATGTGTTATCTTAACAGGAGGTCCTGGTAAAGAACACGGAACTAACAAGCTACTGCTCGTTATATATATATTATATATAATATATATATAACTGAGTCACTTTGCTGTACACCAGAAACTAACCCAACATTGCCAGTCAACTATACTTCAATAAATTTTTTTTAATTTTAACAACTTGAATCCAACAATATAATAAAAATATAACATATCATAAAAGAGCAGCTCCATGTAAAGGAATGGCCAGCCCTCTCTGGACTGTCACCCCCAAGTCTATCCTGCTCACCTCTTCCGTCCTAGCTTCCCTCGGCTTCCGGGACTGACCCTCTCTCTCAGACAGCAGTGGCTGCCCTCTGTGTCTGCCCACCCTTCCAGGCCTCTGCAGATAGATCATGCCTTGTGTCCCCATTTCCCAGTTTCCCCTACACTTATTTTTGGGAAATAGGCTTTTAAAAGCATGTCTGCTTGTCAGCATCCCATCAGCCGTTTTCCTGGCTGGTTGCTTCTTCTTTTCCACATTTCGACTCATATTCTCTATGACAGGGACCCTGTCCCCACTGCTCACACGCCCCCTGTGTCTCCCATCTCTGCTCCTTCTAATTCTCTCACTGCCTGTTTGGCACACTTGCCCTGTCTCAGACCTCCGTTCCCATCTTGCCTAAGTGGACAGGCCCCTGTGTCCAGTATAGAGCTGTCTCTCCAGGGGGCAGCCCTGCCACCATCCTGACTGTGACAACCTGACCCCTAGATCCAGCTGAGCCCCTAGGCAGCTCTCAACACACCATCCACTTTCAGGGACGCAGTCATCATATTTTAGCAAACAAGTGCCTGAGGGCCAGCCTGGGAGTTACTGGGCAGGAACCAGCCGTTTGAAAGGACTGAAACAGACACAAACAAGACCTACCCAAAGTGTTTTAGCTGATGGAACTGGCGAATAGAGAGGGTATGTCTGCATATGGAGAGAAAAACTAATTTCCATCCATTTTGTTTTTCACACCCCAATAAATGAGCCATGGGTGCTGGCAATGATAATAACACGAAAAGAATGAAGGTTAAACCAATAAATTTCACTTTGAAAAGTCAGATGAATATTAACTATATTCCTATTTTAATGATTCGAAGATAAAGTAGAATCTAGGAGAGAATCTAAAGCAAATAGTCATTTGTGACTATTCCATTTCCAAAGGAAAAGGTAAATGAATTTTTTTTTTTTTTTTAAACAGAAGAATTTAAATTCCCCATAAGGGTTAACTTACTCTTTTAATTTTTACTTCACGTGTACAAGAACACAAAAAAGTTATTCTGATCTCGATGTGGAAAAGACAAATTATTTCAAGTTCGTGTTGCCTTTCAGATTGTTGCATAAGCCCCTAAACAATTTGCAGGGTATAAGGGGTGGCATCTACCACCACCCTAACACCCAGGAAAAGTCCTACCCCTGGGACTTCCGTGGTGGTCCAGTGGTTAAGACTCTGTGCTTCCAATGCAGGGGGCCTGGATTCGATCCCTGGTGAGGGCACTAAGATCCCGCGTGCCACGTTGGTGCAGCCAAAAAGAATTCTTTTAAATAAAAAATAAAAATATGTATATAAAAAAAGTCCTACCTCCGCCTTATATTTTATTCATCTTTGAAGAGACTAAGACATCACAAATTCCCGAGAGCACGAGGTGACAGCTCCGTTTTGCCCTTGCCCCGCCGTCGTTATCGTTTCAAAATGACTGCATTTTAAACGTGGCTTTCTCTGTCAGCTGAATGAGAAGTTCGATTCTCCCCACTGAGAGATGAGGCTACCCAAAGAATCACCAAAATGTGTTCCAGAAGCCTCTGCTGGCAGCAC
Organism: Stenella coeruleoalba; assembly: GCF_951394435.1. Lineage (NCBI taxonomy): Eukaryota > Metazoa > Chordata > Mammalia > Artiodactyla > Delphinidae > Stenella > Stenella coeruleoalba. The sequence continues at coordinate 58,294,002 of NC_137156.1, forward strand.
AAATGAGCAGCCCTTGCCCGGCTCCGGGGTGCACTGGGATCCGGCAAGAACCAGCTCTTTCACTTTACAGGCAAAACCAAACTGACCGTCCTTTACACATGTCGAGTAGCATGATAATTGATTCAGGCAAGCTTAAACCCCCCATCTTCCCAGGCCACCAATTATTGCTGGTTTTCTCTTTTCTTTCCATTAACTCTTCTCACAGTGACCCTCCACCCAAGGGCTGGCATTTCTCCTCGTGTGCTTCTTGGGGAAAGTATCCCTCCCTTTTCTGAAACAGCATCCTTCGAAACTGCAGGCAACGGGTTTCTAGGATTGCTATATTCCTGCCAGGGAAGCGAGAAGCTTAAGCGAGCTCAGACCTTCACTGGTGTGGACTCACATCCTTCAACCTGCACACGTTTTCACAGATGAAAGGCAAGCCATCATCGTCTTGGCAAAGGGGCATCGATGTTATCCCTGTTGTCCCATTAATCACATTTAATGCTTGCGTCTAATAGTATTATCTTTGCTCCCAGTTCCAGAAGCCTATAATTTAACCTGAGCACTTTTCCCCAAAGTGTGAATCAGGTTCATACACTCTCTCTCTCAACCTCCTTTGTGTTTCTAAATTAGAAAACCAAAATGTCACTTTTCTCAGATATGATATACTCTCAAGGTCAATGTAAAAGAATAAGGCAATTAACTTCCTGGGTAAATTGCAGTAGGGTGGGAAAAACACCATACCTGAAAAAGTGGTTAAAAAAGAAAACCCTTTCTACAAACGACATCCCTTGCTTAAGACCAAAATGATGAATGCAGGTCCCAAGGCTCCTATGAAATGAACAACGGAGAAGGAGTCTGCACCCCGATCTGCCGCCAGCTGGCCACAGCAATGTGCTGTTTTTATGCTGCTGGGCACAGTGACTGGAGTGGTTGCTGAAGCAGATCTGTGGCTAGTTTCTTTGCTTTTCTTTCTTTTCCTCCCCTTTTGATAACTTCTTTCAAATTTTCTTTTTCTTTTTTTTTTTGCGGTACGCGGGCCTCTCACTGCTGTGGCCTCTCCCGTTGCGGAGCACAGGCTCCGGAGGCACAGGCTCAGCGGCCATGGCTCACGGGCCCAGCCGCTCCGCGGCATGTGGGATCTTCCCGGACTGGGGCACGAACCCGTGTCCCCTGCATCGGCGGGCGGACTCTCAACCACTGCGCCACCAGGGAAGGCCCTTTTAAATTTTCTAATAAAACAAGTTCCATTTCTGAATTTCCACTGGGGCCATTGTGGTCTCACAAATAATGGGAACTCTATGCAGTGACTAAATACACTGAGTTCTGTTAGCGACTCTAGTAATTATAAAGAACCAGACCTACACAGAAACAAAGACAGAGGCAAGGTTCCAACTAGTTGCTCCAATCTTGTGAGTTTTCTTCCACGTTTGATTACAGTTGGGGTTTAAAATTTTGCTGTCTCCTCCTTCTGCATAAATAAAAGTGAAAACACATTTTTATTTGTACATTTCTTTACAAGAGTCACATTGTGACTCCAAAGTTGAAAAGATCTGCTTACTGTATTTGACTGAATTTCTGAACCACGGTGTGGGGCACACTGGGCTGGCCCAGAGCCCTGGAGTTCCCGTAACCACAGAGGTCAACAGCCCGCCAGTGACTGAATTTCCTAAAACCTGGCCAAAGGCGTCAGTGGTTCTGTGGAAGAGCTTGACCTCAGACTACAAGATAGCCTTTGGAGCACGGCTGCACCTGGCAGACCCAGGTGTGCCCCGAACACAGGCAGGAGGCGCTCCCAAAGCAGTTTCACATCAAGGTGCGGGCTGGTCCTATCACCTTAACTCGCTTCAGAAACAGGAGCGGGGCACGCTGAACTGAAGGGCTATGCCAGCATCGTCTCTTCCCAGGCCCCCGGGTGGGCACAGGTGTGTCCGCGTGGCTGTGACGGTGGGTTCTCATTAGACTCTGGGGAAAGGCAAGCCTGTGGCTCAGAGTCCCCCTTCAGTGAAGGCCCCTGAGGAACTGGCCGTGGCTTCTAAAGAGATATGGATACACACACTCAGGCTTGGGCAGCAGCTCCCCCAGGCATGTGGAGGCGTTTTAAGAACTCTCCCCAGCTGCTCCAATCCCCAGTTCCCCATCAAGTCACTCATTTTCATTGCTCTCCAAACCCATCTCCCACCAAACGTCTAGGTATTCTCCCCTCCCATCAGTGATGGTCTCCCCTCTCATTCCAATCTCCCTGATGAGTCCCACACTTCCTACACCAGCTATGAGCCTGCCTGAACACACCTCAAAAACAGCAGGCTCGGGCTTCCCTGGTGGCGCAGTGGTTGAGAGTCCGCCTGCCGATGCAGGGGACGTGGGTTCGTGCCCCAGTCCGGGAGGATCCCACATGCCGCGGAGCGGCTGGGCCCGTGCGCCCGGAGCCTGTGCTCCGCAACGGGAGAGGCCACAACAGTGAGAGGCCCGCGTACCGCAAAAAAAAAAAACAAAACAAAAACCCAGCAGGCTCTACAAAAGTCCCCAGCTTCTGCCACAGGGATGCCCCAGGCCCCAGCCCCACAAAGGACTGCGCACAAGTCTCCTTCCCACTCCTCTGGGGTGCAAGAAGACAATGCTGAAAGCAAGGACGGTGTGGCTGGAGGACATGACCATGGTGCCAAGGACTGGAGAGGCTGCATGGGGACCATAAAGAGAACAGACACTGCCTGCCCGGTGGCACTCTGAGCCCACCTTTTCCTGTGATCCCCAGTTGCAAATCTTCTCAGCCGTTCTGCAGGCACTTTTCTAAGCTCTACAGCCTGGCTCGGCAGGGCCACACCCTCCTGCTGCTTCCCCAGGGCTGTGATGAAAGATGCAGAGTGACACACAGCCGCTCACGGCTCAGTCTCGGCACCTGGGGCAAAAGCAGCCCACGGCTGGTTCCTGCAGCCCCAGCTGGCAAATAAAACCTCCGGCACTCAGATGAGCCCAGCAGGGTATGCAGGGGGCCTGTGTCTGCTGGGAGGTGGTGGGAGGGGCCCAAGGGAGGGAGACGATCACGCCTACCCCTGGGCCCCCGCCGTGCACGAGGTCTGAGCAAAGGGAACTGGAGAGCGGAGCTTTGCAACCAGCTCCACATGGCGCTGGCAGGCTCTCTTTCCCCATGACTCACGCCGCTTCACTCTCAGGACTTCTTAATGTCTTTTATCTGCCACAAATGTTCTCATCAGGGAGCTGGTAGGTGTTAGATGTTCAAGCAGACTCAGGGGTGTGAGCACACACGTACACACACACACGCACACACACGCACACACACACACGTACACACACACACACACACACACGCACACGCACACACACACACACACACACGCACACGCACACGCCATCTTCCGAAAAGCACATTTGTCTCACTTAAAAACAAACAAAAACGACACACCTGCCTGCCTTAAAGTACTTCTCTGGGAATGGACAGCCTGGCTCTGACTTCTGAGCTCCCGTTTCACTGCCTCGAAAGGGATGAGCAACTTTCTCCTCAAAAGGAAAGCAACACCTTAGGCCTAGCCCCACATCCCACTGGAGCAGGTACACTGGCGGCAGGGAGGTGGCCAAGCGGGGAGGACAGCAATGAGGACAGGACAGCAGACGTGCGGGGCTGAGCAGATGTTGCTGATGCTGCCCTGCCTAAAGCCCGGGCATCAGGGCCGGCCTGATGCAGGACCACTGGGGCAGCGGGGGCAGGGATAGCTGGAATTCTCTGCAGAAACGGTGAGGCGAGAGCGAGAACGTCAGTGAAAGCAAAATGTGATTCATAACCAACGCTCTCTATTCCCTCCCTCGCCTTTAACAGTTGATCATGTAAGGTGGTTTCCCAAATTTTCAAGTCACGTTTAAGATACTCTGAGAAGGCCATCTCATCTGAAAAGCCTGAAGTCGTCACCTTCTAGGACCCCAAGCAAATGAACAGATTCAACTCCACTCCACAAACCCTCTGAGAAGAATAAGGAACGGCCCTTGGGAAGCTGATGGCTTCGGGAGGAAGGAAGGCAAGTATAGATCTTCCTCAACTCACGACGGGGTTACCTCCCTATAGGCCCATGGTTAAGTTGAAAATATTGTAAGGTGAAAAGCCATTTAATCCACCTAACCTACCGAACATCACAGCTTAGCCCAGCCGGGCTTAGACATGCTCAGAACACTTCCAGAAGCCTACAGTGGGGCAAAATCATCTAACACAAAGCCTGTTTTATAATCGAGCATTGAATCTCTCATGCACTTGATTGAATACTGCACTGAAAGTGAAAAAGAGATGGGTTGTCTGGGTACAGAACGGTTATAAGTGGACTGGTTGTTCACCCACACGAGCGTGTGGCTGACTGGGAACTGCGGCTCGATGCCCCTGCCCAGCATCACGAGAGAAGATCGTACCACCTATTACTAGCCTAGAAAAGATCAAAATTCAAAACCTGAAGTCCGGTTACTACTGAATGCGTATGGCTTCCAAGCCAATGTAAAGTCAAAGAACCGTAAGTCTAACCATTGTAAGTTGCGAACCATCTGTATACGAAACCGCAGAATAAGGTAACTGATATCAGGGACTTGCCTGGCGGTCCAGTGGTTAAGACTCCACGTTCCCACTACAGGGGGCACGGGTTCGATGCCTGGTCAGAGAACTAAGATCCCGCGTGCTGCGCGGCGAGGCCCCCCCTCAAAAAAGTCACCGATGTAAGAGTGGTGCCCAGAAGACGTGATGGAACACATATGATAAACTATGTTTGACAAGGGAACCAGGGAGAGACAGCCCAGGGAGGTGGCACTTGGGCCTCACAGAAGGGCCGGGCAGGGGAAGGCAGAGGGGAGTGCTGGCGAGGGCCTCCAGAGATCTGGGACCACCAGGCAGCCCACGACAGGCAGGCGTGGGGCAGTCACCTGAGACTGGAAATGGGGCTGGTGTGCCTTCCTGAGACCCCGTGGGAGTGGATGGTGGTCAGGTGCTTCCTGGAGTGAGATGACGCCTCCAGTGTGTGGGGGGGCTATGGGGGGAGGGGAGAGGAGGTGGAAGGGAATGTTCAGAGCTGAGACTCATTGTGAAGGCAGAATTCACCGACCAGGGGCTTGAGGGACGAAGGAGACAAAAAGATGCGTCTGCCAGTGAGAGGCAGAGGTAGGGGGCTGGGATTCAGGGTACCACAGACTCTGAGGGCAGGGGGAGGAACCAGGGCGGGAAATACACAGAGAAAAGAGAAGCATCTTGTGTCTTCCCGTTTTGGAGCCCCCTGTCAGGAGACAGCTGCCTTCTTTGCTGCGCCCTGCACACCTCAGTGAGGCAAGGTCAAGTACGGCGAGAGGCCAACGCCAGCCGTTACAAACAACACAGCATCATCCAATGGGACGGGGCCGAAAAATACAGGCTAAACGTGAGGTTGGAACAGGGACCTATGTGCGGTCGAAGATGAAATGGGGGCACGAGAGACCACTGTAAAAGCCCAAGAAAACTGAGGGGCCCTGTCACCTTCCTGCCTCGGAAGGCTGACACTTCGGCACTGCCGACGGGAGGGCAGTTCAGAGGTCTAGGAATGCCGGTTCTCTCTTCAGCAGGCAGAGGCACTGCTGTGTTGCTCTGGTCCCGGAAAGACCAGGGAGGATTAAGGAAATGGGGTCTCTCTCCAGGAAATACCAAGCACTTTACAAGCCTTATTTTCAGATTAACGCACGGATGCTATCACTAGTACTGATTCCCAGCAGGACGGGGCTGTCCAAGCTCGCGTACTCCCCGTCCGTTCTCTCTCTCACCTCTGCCGCCCTCCCACAGATGGTCCTTACTCCTCCATGTTGAAGCCACAGCTCCACAAGGCATCCTGCAGGGGTCCCGAGCCACAGCCCTGGGTCCCCAACTCCCTGCCCCCCATCAATCCCCAGAACCTCCACAGTGGACCCCGAGGCACACGACCTTCTCAAAAGAACCCAGGGCCATGATGTGAGGGGATTATACAAGATAAAACGACCCAGCTTTTTACCTCGCGTTACAAATTGTACTTAAAAAGGGGGAAACGCAAGACATCTTCCAAACGCGCTCTTCCTGGCACCGGTTGAGCTTCTGCCTGACTCACCCTGCCTGTCTTCTTTGCCACAGAGGGAAGGGAGGAAAAGTGAGGAAAGACCACAACTGCACTTCACAAAGAGACTTGGTTTACTTACATAAACACGTACTTCTGAGCGCAACATGTCATCAATTCCATGACTGCGGGGTATTGTATCTTACGTTAACTGCAATTAGGTAAATCCCGCTTGTCTTAAGAAATGAAATGAAAGCTGAAAGAGTGCAGAGAGACAGTCTCTCCCCAAGGCTACAGTGCGCAGAATCCTGATGTCTCAAAACAACTCACAGTTTCAGGAAAAACAACCCACTTATCCTATGGGTCTATTGGAAACCTTCTCCAAAGATCTATATATTTGCTTAATCTGGTGACCCATCTGGGACTTTTCTCTACCCTCGTCCTTTACCCAAAACATCACTTTTGGTGCTTTTTGAGGGAAAACATCTAGCTGCTTACAAAACAAACAAACACAAAAGAAAACAAACAATACTTATAAACTGCTCATCGGGTACTGAACAAATATCTACAACACGAAGCAATCTCAGTGCCATGCTTGTTTTATTTTAGGGTGTCTTGGAACTAGTGATTGCTTGTATTGTAATCAGTTACATTTCATGTTCTATCTCTGGAATTAGATGGTAAGGGATTTGAAGCAGCAAGGGAGTCTTTCCTTTCCACAATCTCCCACATGCTGGCCTTTCGTACCACGGAGTGAGTTTCTGAATGAACAACGCACAACTGAATGAGCGGCCGAGTCAGTTTACTGCAGCTTTGTTAGGACCAGCTATGTTGTTCCCTGTTTTACGTGAATGAACATCTTCTCAGGTTGGGGGCAGGGGGAACGGATGGGTGGATTTGGAAAAGACTGGTCAGGAAAGATGGCAAACGCATGACACTTGAGCCATTCCTCCTCCTCGTGCCCTTGGCAGACACTAATAATCAATTACAGACTCTCTGTGAGCGTTGATTAGATCTCAGATTTCATCGTGGATGCCAACCCAATCAATCGCAGTAGCCACCCTAAGCGCCATGTAGTGACGGATCTATTTGCCTTCTCTTTGTTAGATCCAGATTTTTTAAAGCATCCCTTTACTAGAAAAACAAACATTTCTCTGGTCTTAAGGTCACTTCTTTATTTTTAAACCCCTTCTTCCTTCCTGTGCTGATCTTTCCCCCTCGATAGCCTACCTCACTCTGTTTAAACAGAACTGTGTGTGATAATCTAGCTGACTCTCCTTGCGTTGCCCTTTGTTCCTGTTCTCCTAGATCAAATGGCTAAATGTCCCGGACTGGGGGGATGCACTGGCCACCTGAGAGCGAAGACGTCCTTACAAGGGGAGGATTAGAAAGTGACAGTCAATGAGGTTGATGGGCGAGTCTTGGGCTAAAAGGTCCTTCCTACAGCAATACGCTGTGTGCTGGTGGCACTGTCCCAGTGAGGGAGAGAGGACAGAGCCAGCGTGGTGTACGTAACTTCGGGGTTTCTTGGAGGGGACTGTGACCCCATGCCTCCAGGGTGCAGGGAGAGGACTGGAAGGGTGGGCCCTCGGGCTGGGGGAGGTCCTGCATGGGGGAGAAAGGAAGACAGGCCTCCTCCGTCTTTTGGGAGCTGGCGGGGTGCCCAGTGGGTGGCGCCTGTGGAGGGATGGTGTCTGGTGCCTATCCAGGGTCCACTTTTCCTTTTCCCTGTTCCAAGTCTCTGAACTGCTGACCTGGGTTTAGATGCGGCAGGCTGACTGCGGCTGTGCTCGGGGAAAGGGGTGTGAACGAAAGGAGAAGCAGGGCCACCCAGAGGCAGCATCACTGCCAGGGAGGCTGGTGGTCCTGGCCTTGCAGGGAGGTGAGTTGGAGACAGGCAGGGACCCTTGGGAGGGCAGGGGTCAGCGCACAGAATCAGCACCCGGCTCAGGCAGAATGGATCTGCGAACCTCCCAGTGCGGTCCCAGTCTCGCCACTGGGGAAGCTGGTCAAGTGGCCTGGGGTGGGTGGGCCTAGAAACGATGAGGTCTTGATTCTCCCCGTGGCTGGCGGGCGGCATGGCATCTGCCCTGTACACCCTGCATCTTGGGTGAGAGAATGGGTCCTTGCTGGGCAGACGCTGCTCTGGGCATGGGAATGGTGGCCCAAGGCGTGGGTGGAGGAAGGGCCGCTGCTCGGAGCCCGCCCTAAACGCAGAGCTCTCCCTGGGCTCCAGGCACCCTGGACCACAAACGCAAACGTTTTGGCCTGAGAGCGTTTAATAGCAGACTGAACTCGTTTGGATAAACAGAGGTCTCCAGTTTCTCCCTCTGTGGGTGTCCTGTGGTCACCATTTCCTCCGCTCTCCTTGAGGGGATTAGGAACGCACTGATAAATTAACACCAAGGGTTGCCACCAGTGGAACTCAGACCTAAGTCCTGGGAGAGGGGAGCCCGTACCATTCTCCTGTGTGGGCTTCTCTCTGGCTCCTGGCCCCTCCTCCTCCTGTCTTCACCCCACGAGGCCTCTTCTGAAACCTGTGCTGGGGGACCGAGACACCCAGCTTCCCCGCACTCCACATCCCCTTAGACCTGCAGGCTCTCCTTCCTCCTCTTATTCCCCAAAGCAAGGAGGAGCCCGATAAACAGATTTAGAGCGTGTTATCTAGGAAACCGGGCTGCATTTGCCTGGTTTCTTTGCAGCTCAGAAGACATACAGTCTCTACCCTGTAAAGAAAAATCTAATTGCATTTTAGATCATGCTTCCGTTTGCTTCTCTATAAAATAAGATCCACGCAAGTCTATAAGCTCCCCTATAGTCCTCAAATTGACTGCACACCCCACACGCTACAGAAGCTGATGAAAGAAAAAAAATATATAAAACTGACCCCAAGCTCGAGACTAAACACGCTTCCGCAGCCGCAGATGCACAGGCCTTCTTGCACCAGCAGCATCGCGCAGACAGTGGGGATTTGTTGGGCAAAGTTATATCAGACTCCAACCGGGGGCCCCCCTGCCCCCCACCCAGCTCTGTCCTTTGTGCCAGCGACAGTGCAGATGTGCTGACTGGCGACGGGTGGGGAGAGCAGCCCCATCAATGCTGGACATGTCTGGGGGTATGCTAAGGACTAATTCAAAGCCGGCAATGGCTCGATGGAAAGCCCTTTGTGATGGGCCCCTCCCCAGGGGCTGGGATGTAAGGACCAGGCATGAAGGACCCATTTCAATTCAACAAGAATGTACTGAGGTCCCACCAGGTGCAAGGCACTGCGCTCAGCCTGGGGAGAGGCCGGCCGAGAGGGACAGAAGACAGACCGTGGTGTCAGGGCTGCAGTCAGTCGAGCCCCTGGCATCGAGCTGCACCGATTGAACAGTGGGGATCTTTGCACCCATTGTCCCCGCACGTCGAACTGCTCACCCGAGTCGGGGGAGCTGGGGACTCAGAGTCGCTGAGGAATAAATGGGCACGCTTTTGCCTTCCGCTCGGGACAGTCCGTTCTACAGCAGCTCGAGGTGACTGACTGCCCCTCTGCAGGTGGCACCCAGGGGGTGCCAACGTCCCCGCCCAATGCTTTCTCCCCTACACTCCTGCAATCTCACTTAGCACGGTCCACAGAGCACCCAGTGACACTCTCCCCAACCGCCCTTGTATTTTCACACGTGTATCTCAGCGGCTTAACGATATGTTGATTTCTGAGTGGAACTGAAGATGATCTTTGAAATTGGATTAAGCATTTCAACACTTGCGAGTTAAACCATCCTTGAAATGCGAAGACTAAAAAATGATATCTAATGGGTTTGTAGATAAAATTCCCTTAAACGGAGGAAAAAGCTTTCTGCCATGAGCCAAAAGGGTCTTTGCACAATGATGTGTAAAAATAGCCGTGGCAAAAGAAGTCAATGAAAGTATCTACCTGTTTACTCTGGTTCAGAATTTTATGCAAAGGCACAAGTGGGCCAAAATCATAAGTGAAATTTTATCCCCAAATCAAATCCTCTTATAAAAACGATTACCAGAAGATCTCCGTTTAGCAGTGCTAAGCCTCAGTCAGTACTGTGATGCCTTCACGTTTTAGCGTAAGCGACGAACCCAGACGATCTCCAGGAGTTTGGCACTGTGGGGTTTCATCTGTATTCAAAGTTCTTATCTCCAATGGAGAGATTTGTGGGGGAAGTCCTGATCAAACTAGACAGCTCTGCCTACAGAACAGCAATCAACTCAGATGCCAATCTGGAAGATCCTTCACAGAACCAGAGTCTGCGCTACTGAAAAAACTTTAAACATGCAGGATGAACAGAGTAGATGGTAGAAAAGCTACCTTTCATTTGGGAGAGAGGGAAACCTAGGGTCAGACACTGCTGAATTCAGAGGCTGATTCCTGGTGTTCTCAGGTGAGTCCTTCATTAACAGGACGCCTCACCCAGGTGTTTGAAAAGCCCCAACGGCTGGCTTCAGGTGTTGGTGGGGTAGGCAGTATATCCTGGTGGTAGCTCTGGGGTGACAGACTGACGGCAGGTATCACCCACGGAAGACATTACTAGTTCACTCCTCATCTGCGCCCGTGGAAGACATTACTAGTCAATCTCATGCAACCTCATACCTCTCAACACTCAGGCAGCAACTTACCTCAGTAAGGTCCCCCTACCGTGACAAGGAAAATCCCCCAGCCCAAACCCAGAAAGCAATTGCTTCACCTATAGCTTTCAGACCCGGAACTCAAGGTAGAGCTGCTAAGGAAATTGATTACAAAAGTCTTATGCTTAAAGACAGCATTCAGATGGCTCCCAGCAGCCACGTCTAGAATTCCAAGAATGGACTGGTATGAAGAAGGCTAGCTCAACAAACTTGGTAAAAATACCAGCTAAACCCAATACACTGGGCCCTTTGTTTATCTGGGCTGTCCGTAGAGGAATGTCCCAATTCAGAAGGATTTATAAAGAGCTGAAATGACCATTCACCAAAGACGCCTTGGGTTGCTCTGAACTGATTAACAATGGAGGGTCGGCCACGACCGAGGACTGATGACCCGGGAATTATTTGGAAGCCAGAGTCTTCCTGTCAAACTGAATTCCAACGATAACCAAGTCACGGAGGCTGCAAAGTCGCTTATGTGTTGGTTGGATCACCTGTTCAACCTCCATCACAAGCCTCTGTTGGCTCATAAAGGTGGAACCCAGAGACCTCTGTAACGGTGGAAGAAAACCCTGCTGCCTCTTTAATCCTGGGAACTAGACGCTTAACAGAGGGGTAGGAATCCATGGCTGTCCACAAACATGTCTGCGCTCTTAACTAACCAGTGGACAAGAAACGTGGTTACCAAAGTCCGGAGAGGTCCCTATAGTTCCTAAGCCCTCCCCTGCAGAGGTGGAGGAGGTTCTGCTGGTTAGAGATGATCAGCAGAGAAGACGGATGATCAGAAGGGGACGATCCACAGCTAAGCTTCCGAGGCACGGCGCTATATCGGGCAGTGCCTTGAAACTAATAAGAGTTCATCAAATGTTAACATTTCAAGAATCCGATTTGCTTTTAAAAATAGCATTGTCAGGTCTATCCATATAATCACATCCCTTGCATCCCGATGAAGTCTTGGAGTGGGAGAGAGGGGGTGACTTTTGGTGACTGCCAGGTAACTTCGCGGAGCCGGCAGCCTGCTTTGTCTATGCCCTCGCCCACAGGGAGTACCCATGAACCTCGTCCTGTTAATAGTGACGGCAATTATTAAGTACCTTTGTGCTTTACTCCCCTGCCTAAGATTTTACTGTTCTCTCTGCTGGAACCTAAGGATACCCACAGAAATATACTTCACTTGTCAACGTTACTGTGCCTGTGATTGGGGTGGGGGGAGAGGAGCAAGAATTTCCTCTGAAGCAGGACTTGCCTGGTGGTCCAGTGGTTTCAGACTGCGAGCTTCCACTGCAGGGGGCACGGGTTCAATCCCTGGTCAGGAAACTGAGATCCTGCAAGCCGCGCTGTGCGGCAAAAAAAAAAAAAAAAAAAAAAATTTCCTCTGAAGCAGTCGGAAATAATATCTTGATGGAGAACTTGGAACTGGACAGAGGAAGCTGCTGCTTGGAGCAGCTGTTTATAGCTCAGCCCAGGGAGCCCAACGTCCCACCTGGCTGGGAGGAATTCCAGGTTCAGTCAAGTCTATGCATCTTCCAAAGGCTTCTCACCTCAATATGGTTTTCCAGGGTGTTATTAGTGCTGGAAAAAGAAGGCATTTCCTGGTCTATCATGGTGTGTGTGGAGGCTGTATTTCTCACTGCAAAGCATGTGATGGGTTTTTGGATTTATAGAGAAATGTAAGCAACAAGGGCGTACTTTCCAGGGTCTGAGTCTCAGAGCTGAGAAGCCAAACCACCACCAATGACCTTCATGATCATTACCCTGCGCCCATTGTCTTATTCTCACCTCTCTGACAAGGAAAAAAAATACAAATGAAGCGAAAACATTGGGGTTATAAAACACTGTTCAACATACCCATAACTTGGGAAACCAAAAATGAGGCATACACTTAATAGACAAATTTCTGAAACATGCAGCAACATATTAATGGTGGTCCCCTTTACCACCTTCCTCTGAAGTTCTGTATCATGTACAATCATGGCATTGACTGTGTTGTACTCCCCCTAGAAAGTTCTTCATTCTGTTATGCGCATACAGAGGCTAACAATAGAGTATTTAAAATATGACCGCTCACACCTAGATTTTTGCAGGAAATAACCCAAGTGTTATTAAGGGCCCACCAACACACCATACGATGCTGTGAGGGAAATTACCGTACTGGATTTCCACAACTGATGCTTACTTTGAAATCTCTTATCATTTTTATCCACTCAAGTGAAAACGGACACTCTCTGTTCTAGATTAATGGGAGTTAGCTAACACAGTAGCCTCCAAACTCTGTTGAGCACACAACCCCAAGAGTGAAAAAACAAACAAAAAAACCCCAAAAAACCCCTGTGATCCTGCCACGGATAGATGCATATTCATGAAGCAGGCGTATGCACTACTGTACTAACATACTGGGCCCATGAACAAGTGTATGAGAACAGAACTTTTCTAGTCTACTGATCTGCATTTTTCCTGCACCACAGTGGGTTATATCTTGTGTGTTCCCACTTTGGAGAGCTAAAGTGTAGACAAATGAGAAGAAAGTGGTCAGCATGACACGGCTGACGTTAATTTGCCACCTGGGAAGCTCCATAAACCTGCCACTCAGGCCTCTCACACGCAGCCCAGCCATGCACTGAACACCCCCAACAAGATGAGCCTCGACCACCTGTACCTGGTAGGTCACCAGCAGGAACTCATTTTTCCATGGGCTGAAAAGTCCCTTCCCACAGCAACATTCACAGAAAGCTCTGCCTGGGGACCTCAATGCAGCTGGCTGAGGCCCAAGGAACTTCTGAGAATGAAGCATTTCCCTATTTTTTTCAGATGGCTTGTCTACAAGATGATGAAATAGAAAAGCTTCAGTGATTCTTTTTCTGCTCGGAAAGCTATAAATACAAATAGATAGCTGTCAAGAGTAGTCATATCAGAGGTTTTGGAATGTTTTTAAAGAGCTCTGATGTTAATTAGCACATTATGGAAAGTCAAAAAACCCTGGTGCAGATCTGCTGCATCCAGATCTGTCTTTAAAACAGTCAATAAGAAATGCTGAGAATGTGTGTGGTTTTCTATGTCCTCCACACAAGTTCTGAGTGGCAATGGGAGAGTTCTTTCAAGTTCAGATCTGGGGGAGGAGTGATGGAGATTAGAAGTTAAAAAAAAAAAAAATCAACCCCCGAACTATGTGAACCCAAAACAAAGTCTCATAAAATGTTTGCTAACCTCAATTCCATCTTTGCTAGGTGGAGGCTCTGAACGGTCTCCAGGATTTGGACCACCTGGTCTAACATCCAAAATTAGCAGAAAGCAGGAATGCGATACCTCTGCTGAGGAATGAATGAATGAATCATGAATGAATAAACAATCCCCCAACACTGTGAAGCACATCACCGAGGTGTAGGTCTCAGCCTGTATACTCTACTGATTTGTTTTACAGACACGGTAGCCTTCCGGAGGCTAATTTGTTTTCTTTCTTAAACTACATACTGAGAACACAGGTGAAATAGAGACTCCTGGCCTCCAAGAGCTCGGGGAACAGTGAGGATGAAAGACGATCAGCACAGAAGGTCAATTTTGTGTGCTCTCTTAAGAGTCTGAACTGCAGGAGGTCGTGGATGAGCAGAAAGCCTTTGGCTTGAAGCTGCCCTTGGGCTGGTGGCGGTGGGTGAGCGGAGCTGGACAACAAGGAAGGTGGTGAGGGAGGGAGGCTCCCAGCACAGGAAGCAGCTCCTGCGGACGCGGGGAGGCAGGGCAGAGGGTGTCACTGGGGAATGGTGCCAAGTTCAAGATGCTGAGGCGTGGAGAAGGCGGCTGACTGCCTGGGAAGCACCCTGCAGTAGAAGGCATTTTCATTTTATCCTGCAGGCAATGAGGAAACAAGCTGATTTTAAGTAGGACACAGACTTCTTTGGTATTTTTTGAAAACATGACTGAATTTGAACCAAAAAAAAAAAAGAGAGAGCGCTCTAACAATGTGAAAATATCCAAAAATAATGCCTGAGCTCAGATATGTTAAAATATCACTTTTGTTCTTCTGTATTAAGACCCCTCAATTCCAAATCATTAATAATGGGGGCAGAGTACCTTTTGACTGATCAGAAGGGGGCCTGCTTCACGGAGCAGAGCTGAGCAGAGCAACCTGTATGCGGTGTACATCCCGTGGATGTCTGTTATGTTGAACGAGATAAGCTTAAGATTCAGGTGGAACCAAGTGAAAGGGGTCCCATTTTTTATACATGTTATAACGGAGCATCCCCTTGAGAAACTACGGCCGCCTAGAAATGTGTGCTGGACAATGTTTCAATGGAAACAACTGTATGCAAATGACGACTGAGTTTTATCCAGAAGGATACAATAAAGATGTAAGGTGACCAGTCTTGCTACGTTAAAACCCAGAAAAATAAGAAAGAACTTTATGCACATCCACGACGTACCACAAAAACGATGTCTCTGGCTGCCTCTGTCCTTTACAGGCACCCAGGAGAAGGGAGGAACATGCTCAGGAGAGAGCGTGGTACGGAAATGCTGATGCCTATTGGCTGGAAGAAACTGCCCTCAGCCATCCCAAGCAGCACGATCTCATGACGCTACGAAAGGAGGTTGGTGTGTTGGACTCGGGGTGGGTGAGGCTGGCAGGTTGGGCATGACTGGAAGTCAAAACAAGCTCCAGCCTGTAGAAGGTAGGAGGGTAACAGGTAGGGACCTTGAAGATGGTGTTCTCCAAGCTACAGAAAGGGCCCAGTTCTGTGAAGTCCCTACACCAAGAGGGGCACAGCATCTAGGGCTTGTGGGGAGGCCAGAAGGGAGGGGCCGCCCATGGCGGGATCACCCCCATCATTTAATGTGCGGTGGGCACACGGCCACAGGGGCACGAAGGTTATGCCGGTATCACAGAAAGAGAGACGCACGGTGGCCCGTGTGGAGCTGAGCGCGCCGCCTCTCTACACAGCTGAGAAACCAACGTCGCAAAGCCAGAGGATCATCGCGCCACCCGCCCTCGGGATGCAGAGCAGCCTTTGCTCACCAGAGGAGCACCCCGGCACCCTCAGGGGTGGGCGGGCAGGAAACATCTCCTAGCACTGCACACCCCCTCTTTCCTGCACGCGTCTTGGGACCTGCCCCCCTCCACGCCAAAGGTGCTGAGGCAGACCTGCAATCGCAGAGAACCCGGCTTTCTCCGTGAGGCTCGGACCATTAACATCGTCATTGTTATTGCGAGACGGTGTTCGTTAGCGAAAGGTGCTCTTCGGAGGAGCAATTTTGATCTGAATGAGCAGAGACACACATGACTGGGAACAACCTGCTTGATTCCCTTCTTGGCTGACCTCTCCTGGCCTTCCCCAACCTTTCCTGCTTGTGATATGTCACCGATGCCTTGCTGCTTTGCCATCAAACACTGGCCCTGAGGTCAGGCTTTGCTTCTACAGAGCTGCTTTGTGAAGAGATAAAGGTCTGATCTACCGCCAGAACCGAAGCTCCCACCTGTACCCTGTAAGAAGCAACTCAGAGCGGCTACAGAAGGTTGACACAGGCAAGGGCTTGCCATCTGGCTGAGGAATCAGGATGGGACAAAGGCCCAGCGGAGGGCCACGGATTGAACTGAGGATCCTGACCTGCCCGGAAAGGTATAGACGCTAGTCCCAGAGGCCACCTTATCCAGGGAGGGATCCCCACATGGTAGGAGGGGTAGGTAAAAGGGGGAGACTTGAACTCTGTGAGTCAAGGGCCTACCAAGGTTCTCCAACCTGACCAAAGCAGCAGCTGAGTACCACAACTGGAAAGCCCCTTACGAATAAACAGGCAGCCCCTTCATTTTATAGATAGGTAAGTTGCCTCCTACTCTGGGCCTCCGTTTCCCTAATGCGACACCATAAGCGAGCGATCGGGGCAGAGTACTGGGCACAAGAATCTTGGGGTGTCCTGCTTACTAAGTGATTCTTGTTCCCAACCCACCAAGCTGCTTCCAGAAACGGAGAATCACTTTTCACCTCCCAGCTCAGAGAATGCCTTAAAACACATTCAAATCGTATGCAGTCTAAAAGCTTGATGACAAGACTCTGATTTTGGCAAGCGATGTGGAGAGACGGTTCATAAAAGAGCTCATTCAAATAGCCAATAAACACAGGAAGAGACGCTCAACCTTAGGAGCTGTCAGGGAAATGCAAATCACGGCAACCATCAGCTGTCACTTATCACTCTTGAATTTTTACCAATCTGATAGGTGAGAAATCCCGTGGGTCAGGAGGGGCGTGGCTGCAAAATCACTGGTGGAAATGCAAAGTAATTCAATCCGCTTAGAAAGCAATCTGACGACAGATTCCAGCTTAAAGAACGCGTTCCCTTACACTTAAGCCTCAAATCTCACTCCTGGCAATCTTTTCTTTGGTAGACACTGTTGGGTTGGTTTCCTTCTCAGCACTCACTTCTTCCTTCCTCTTTCTAACAGAATGCCAGGTTTCCTCAGTATCCACCTCTGCCCCCATTCAACTCACCAATCCCCACCCATAGCTCCTTTCAAGGCCCCATGAGGTCCAAGAGTAATCCCATCTTCCTCGCCTGTGAGCGGCTCCAGGACACAGGCCTAGGCCACATCAACTCTTGGCATTCTCCTGGTCCCATGGCTTGGTCCAGGACTGGACAATGTAACCTACTCTGGGCCAATGGGACTGAAGCCAAAGTTTTCTAGGGGCTTCTGGAAAGGAGGATTCCTTACTCTTTGGAGACATATCGGAAGCCTCTCTCTTCCTCTGGCTGTTGTTACATGCAGTGGCGGGCCAGAACTGACGGCACCCATCTCGCTTTCAGTCTAAGAATAAATCACAACCATGGAGGAGGACAGGGGCCTGCCTGAACCACATCTGCCACTGACCTTTCTTGCCCATGAATCTCTTCTGTTGGTTTTCTTCGCAATTTATGAAGTCTTTTAAACACAGAGAAAGGTATACAGAGGATAAGGGAGAATCCATCCAAGTGCCCACAGCTCAGATCTCACAAACGTTTACATTTTGCCACATGCTCCCGTTCTGCGCGTTCAATCAAACTTTAGACACATTTGAAGTTCCCTTTGTAGGTTTCCCTGACTCCGTTCCTCTGTCTCCCTCTCTAAAAGCAATCACCATCCTGAAGTTAAGCAGCTACCCTTCCCTTCATCTTTTAATCTTTACATTAGGTATGCAGTAGATTGAACTATATGAATTGGTCAATATGAACCATTTTTACCTCTGTATTGATATTGTATCTACATATACCTATTTTATATAGCTCAACCTAATAAATTTTTTAAGACATGGCATCACTGTGTACATAATTTAGCAACTCTAGTCACCAACATACTTTTGAAATGTATCCATGTCGATCCCTGTCACTTTAACTGCCACTCAGAAGTGCGCTGACTGCATGCGTCATAAAGTCGTTTTACAGATGGGTGTTTAACTTGTTCTCCTTTTCTTTTCTGTTTTTCTTTCACAGGTGCTGCATCTCCTGGTGCTCATGGGGAGTCTCTTGAGGGTAGAACACTGAAGTGGAGCTGCTGGGGAGGGGCAGGATCTCGAGATTTACTAGGTGCTGTCTGCATTTCCAGCCCTGCCATCCAGTAAGACAGGTCCTACTTCAAAGCTTCCTCTCCAAAGCTTGCTCCTTTTGGCCAGCCTTCAACATTTGAGCTAATCTGTTGGCTGTGGAACGGTTGCCTTTTGAGGTTTTAATGTGCATTTCCCTCATTACTAATTGAGCATCTTTTCATATGTTTATGGACTATCAGTTTTCCCCTTTCTGCAAAGAGCTTCTCCCTACACTTTGACCATCTCTCTATTGGCTTGTTAGTGGTTTTCTTATTGAATGCCAGGAGTTCTTTGGGTAGGCTGAATTAGTTCCTTGTTATGCATTGCAAGTATCTCCCAATGAGAGGTTTGTTCTTCCCCCTTCTAAAAATGGTTACTGCTGTCATTCATGAGTTTGAATTTTTGTGCTGTGAGATTTATCAATTATTTCCTTTCTTCGTTTGTGCTTTTTTGTGTCTTGTTTAAGAAATCCTCCCCTCACCTCAACACAGTAAAGGCCATATATGACAAGCCCACAGCTAACGTCATACCCAAAGGTGAAAATCTGGAAGCTTCCCTCTAAGATCAGGAATAAGACAAGGATGCCCACTCTCGCCACTTTTATTCAACACAGTTTTGAAATCGTAGCCAGAGCAATTAGGCAAGGAAAAGAAATAAAAGGCATCCAAATTGTAAAGGAAGAAGTAAAACTGTCATCATTTGCAGGTGACATGATATTATATATAGAAAACACAAAAGACTCTACCAAAAAACTGTTAAACTAATAAACGAACTCAGTAAAGTTGCAGGATACAAAATCAATATAAAAAACTCTGCTGCATTTCTATATGCTAATAATGAACTATCAGAAAGAGAAATTAAGAAAACAATCCCCTTTACAATTACATAAAAAGAATAAATACCTAGGAATAAATTTAACAAAGGAGACGAAAGACTTGTACACTGAAAACTGTAAGACACTAAAGAAAGAAATTAAAGAAGACACAAATAAATGGATATTCTATGTTCATAGATTGGAAGAATTAATACTGTTAAAATGTCCAAACGACCCAAAGCAATCTACAGATGCATTTCAATCCCTATCAAATTCAAATGGCATTTTCACAGAAACAGAACAATCATAAAATCTGTATGGAACCACAAAAGATCTCAAATAGCCAAAGCAATCTTAAAAAGAAGAACAAAGCTGGAGGCGTCACGCTCCCTAATTTCGAACTGTATCACAAAACTATAGTAATCAAAATAATATGGTATTGGCATAAATACAGACACGAGATCAATGGAACAGAATAAAGTGCCCCAAAATAAACCCACACACATATGGTCAATTAATTTATGGTAAAGGAGCCAAGAATATACAATTGGGAAAGGGCAGTGTTTTTGATAAATGGTGTTGGGAAAGTTGAACAGCCACATGCAAAAGAATAAAACTGGACTACTATTTTATACCACACACACAAATTAACTCAAAATAGATTAAAGACGTGAACGTAAGATCTGAAACCATAAAACTCCTAGAAGAAAATAGAAGGTGGTAAACTCTTTGACATCTGTCTTAGCGATGATCTTTTGGACTTGACACTGAAAGCAGAGGAAACAAAAACAAAAATAAACCAGTGGGACTACATCAAACTAAAAAGCTTATGCACAGCAAAGGAAACCATCAACAAAGTGTAAAGGCAACCCACTGAATGGGAGAGAACATTTGCAAATCATTTACGTAATAAGAGGCTAATATCTAAGATATATAAAGAACTCATGCAACTCAACAGTAAAAAACCAAACAATCTGATTAAAACATGAGCAGAGGATCTGAATATACATTTTCCCAGATAGCCAAGGGGTACAAGAAAAGGTGCTCAACATCACTAATCACTAATGCATTGGATTTCAAATGCAAATCAAAATCACAATGAGATATCACCTCACCCCTGTTAGAAGGGCTATATATGTACATATACACACACACACATAAATGAAGACAAGAAGTAACAAGTATTGGTGAGGATGTAGAGAAAAGGGAACCCTTGAACACTGTTGGTGGGAATGTAAATTGCACAGCCATCATGGAAAACAGTATAGAGGTTCCTCAAAAAGTTAAAAATAGAACTACCATATAATCCAGCAATTCCACTTCTGGGTATTTATCTCAAGAAATGAGAACACTAACTTGAAAAGATACCCCCATGTTCACTGCAGCATTACTTAAAATAGGCAGGACATGAAAATAACCTAAATGTCCACTGATGGGTGAATGAATAAAGAAAACATGGTATGTATATATACATATACACACTCTCACACACAATGGAATATTATTCAGCCATAAAAAATGAAATCTTGCCATTTGTGGCAACACAGATGGACCTTAAGAGCATTATGCTAAGTGAAGTAAGGCAGACAAAGAAAGACAAATACCATATGATCTCTCTTACATGTGGAATCTAAAAAAAACAAAACCCCCACAAACCCCCGCCCCCCAAAAAACTGAGCTCATAGATGCAGAGAACAGATTGGTGGTTGCCAGAGGTTGGGGGGAGGGGTGGGAGAAATGGATGAAGGAAGTCAAAAGGTACAACCTTCCAGTTATAAAATAAATAAGTCCTGGGCATGTAACGTGTGGAATGGCGACTATATTGTATTGCATATTTGAAAGTTGCTAAGAGGGTAGATCTTAAACGTCCTCATCCTAAGAAAAAAAAACATTGTAGCTATGTATGGTGCCAGATGTGAACTAGACTTATTGCGGTGGCCATTTCACAATATATACAGATATTGAATCATTGCATTGTACACCTGAAACTAATATAGTTTAAATATCTCAATGATAATAAAAAAAAGAATGTGAGATGAGGTTGTCTCCAGCGTCCCTCCAGCTTTCAAAGCCAAGCGTTCTTGGATTTAAGGATAATACTTTGTTACACTGTTGCTAGGGCTGGTTCTCAGCTGTTTTAGCTATGGTGGAAAGTTTTAAGAAAGAAACAGAAAAAGACTGCCCTGAGGTCATAAAGATAATTTGCCTGGTTTTCTTCTAAACACTGAAAAACTTTGTCTTTCATATTTAGGTCTTAGATCCATCTGGAATTTATTTTTGTGTGACATGTGAGAAAGCGACCCCAGTTTACATTTCCCTGCATGAGAAATCAGTCATCCTAGTGCAGTATATTGACTTGGCTTCCTTTCCCACTGATTAATAGCTCCACCTCTGAACTGTAACCCTGATACACACTTAGACCAAAGGGACAAACTAGAGAACACAAATACATCTCTGCAAATACCACGTTATTTTAATAACTGTATCTTTCCAAAAAAACCTCTCTCATTGCGCAAGGCTGCCTTCTCTATTCTTTGTCTTGGGTTTTTCTTAGCCCTTTACCCTTCCACATGAATTTTAGGATCAGCTCATTAAATTCCGTGCAAAATTTTATCGAAGCTTTTATTGAAATTGTACTGAATTAATATATTAATTTGGGGAAATGGATATGTTAGTTAGTTGGTCTATTTAGCCATGTCCTTGTCCTTTGATAGTTTTAAAATTATTTGCATACACATCTCATACGTTATTAGATTTATTTCTGAGCTTCTGAGTTTTTGGAGTTAATGGAATCTTCTAAATTTCACTCCCTACTTAGAAGATGCAAGTGCTCAGGCATGCTACTGAATTTGTATTCAGAAAAGTTTCCGAATTCATGGAATAGTTCTAATTGCATAGATTTTCTTGGATTTTCTAAATTGACTACCTTAAGGATTTCCAAAAACTGATACACTTGTTCTCATTTCAATCCTGAATAGCCCTTATTTCTCTTCGGTTGCATCTTAGTGGCCAGGACTGCTAGTAGAGATGTCAAAGAGAAGTGATCCAGCCACTCTGTGGTCCAGCAAAGTGGTACAGCCTCTTTGCTGTATTTCTGCATGTAACATTTCTACAGGGTGTTTACTGCAGGTTTTTGACAGATGCCCTTTATCAGGCCGTCTATTCACATGGGTCAAAACATTTTCAAACATTGGGAATGAGAGTAGAATTTTTGATTTCTATGCCTTAATTGAAATGCTTGAACTCTTTTTCTCCTTGGATCTGTGACTGTGGTCGATTCTAATAGACTTTCAAATGTAAAGCCATCCTTGCATTTTCTTGTGTCGATGTATTCTTTACTAATAAGTTGCGGCATCCATTTCACTTACGTATTACCTGGGATTATTGTATCACTTTTACTGTGTTTATTAAGCTCTTCCTTTTCGAGCCAGTTTGAGTCAGGTCTCCTCTTCCTTACAGCAGAAAGGGCTCTAGCTGGCACAATCCCACTGAAATGAAAGCCGGTGGGCACTGCTATAAGCACACGCACGTCTACCACAGCAGAGGCTGCTCAGGGAAACACGCTGCCTGTGCTGTGATACACCCATTCCCGTGGAATCTGCCGCCACCGACGAGGACGGGTTAGGGTTAGTAATTCACTGTAGGGATCAGCCCACTTTACAAAGCGACGAAAGTAAAACGCAGAGAAGCACACATAGGATGACTTCACTTGCCTCAATGACCAAATTATGTTTTCTCTATGTTATGCATATGTGACTATATATCTGTGGAGAAAAGTATGGAAGAGAACGTCCAGGCTCTTAATGCTGGTTGTCTTGGGAGTGGCAGATAAGGGAGAGGAGAGAAGGGTTGTTTACAAAAAATATGTCCACAATGAAAAAGATCACACAGAACGTATGATATGATTCCCTTTGTGTAACATTTTTTGTTTTGTTTTGTTTTTGCGGTCCACGGGCCTCTCACTGTTGTGGCCTCTCCCGTTGCGGAGCACAGGCTCCGGACGCGCAGGCTCAGCGGCCATGGCTCACGGGCCTAGCCGCTCCGCGGCATGTGGGATCTTCCCGGACCGGGGCACGAACCCGTGTCCCCTGCATCGGCAGGCGGACTCTCAACCACTGCGCCACCAGGGAAGCCCTGTGTAACATTTTTTTAATACTCTTCTCTAGCGTCAGAGATTTTTGGAGTAAATTGTATTTATGGAGTGAGAAAAAGTTTAAAGATTATTTTCATAGTAGACTATCACAAAAGATGTCCTGGAAAGACACATTTATTTGATTTCATCTGAAAACATTACGTGCGTGTCAGAAATTACCCTCACTGAAGCCAAACAGCTCAGATACCGTAACAGTATTTGCCAGTTGGATGGCTCACACCTGCAGGGCAAGGGCAGGGGCCATAGTAGGAGCTGGAAGGGGCTTAGGTGGGCATGTTCCACACTGACCCCGCAGCACCCCAGGGTCTGTATCCTAGCAGCCAGTTCAACAGATAAGAAATGTTGACATTTCATCCACTTCTCAGAGATGCCACAAGCCAAGAGGGAAAAACCCTGAGCTGGTTTCTCACCAACTCCAAGCCCCAGGCAGGAAACAGAGAACACTGAGGAGTGGACCCATTTGCTCCTGGCATCTTCTCTTCTCCTTGTTTTTACAGCAGAGGAACACTGGAGATGGAAGAACTTAATTTTTTTCACTGGCTCCAGAGGGAAGTCACTTATCCTAAGAAAAGGACTTAGAAGGACGGCAAGGCTGGAGTGGCTGCTGGGAGTAAGAATACGACACCACCACCAAGCGTCTCTGTGGACTACCCGAGGACATCCATCCGCCACTAGTGACCTTCTCTCTCTACAGTTTCTTTGTAAGGAAAATGATGGACTCAGAAAACATTTGCTAGCACTTGCTCCGGGCCAGAAGCTTGGCTAAGCACTGGGGATCGGCAGGCCCTGCCTTCCAGGAGCGTAGAGTCTACTGAGAGATTCCACCATTTAAGCCAAGGTTTTAAGTCCTCGAACAGAAAACTGCAGAGTAGTATGAAAAACCACACATAGGATAAAACAAAAAAAAAAAGGGAAGAGGCTTATCTCTAGATAAAATGAATCCAAATGAATTTCACAGAGCAGCATGGTTGAAGTCTTCTGTCAAGAACGTGGGCAAAAATGTCTAATACTGTGGAAGTTGTGAGGGAGAGAGAAGGAAGGAAAAAAATGGAATGAAATAGAAACAGGAAGAGGAAAGTAAAACCCAACAGTTATCCCCCATGGCGTTGGGCACCACTGTAAATGCTTTGCAGCCATTCACTCATCTACCCACAGCCTCCCTGAGGTGCTATGATCATCCCTGTCAGCTCCACGGAGAAGGTGGGAAGTGGCTGAGAGGCACAAAGGGTTAAGCAACCCCCTTCTAAAAATCTCTGATGCTAGAGAAGAGTATTAAAAAAATGTTACACAGGGCTTCCCTGATGGCGCAGTGGTTGAGAGTCCGCCTGCCGATGCAGGGGACACGGGTTCATGCCCCGGTCCGGGAAGATCCCACATGCCGCGGAGCGGCTAGGCCCGTGAGCCATGGCCGCTGAGCCTCTCAGCCACCAGCTCTACTTCCTCAGAAAGAACCCTCGGAAAGCGACATTTTCCCAGAGACGCGTGGGTCCCTTGGGTTGGAATGAGGGAGCTGGTCTAGAAAGAGTGTCTGCGCGTCCAGCTGCAGACTGAGCTGTGTCGGTGCCCAGGGCAAGTCGATGAACTGCCACCGGTTTAAATCCAGGTTTTAAATAGTGTTGAGCATTTCTTAGAGGCAAGGTTCCCTGCAGCCCTGAGGGAGTTTTGCAGAGGATGGCAGTGGCAGAGATCAGCGTCTCCTTGAGGGTCCCCGGGAGCAGCAGGTGGTGGTTGCCGTCCTCCTCACCATCATCAGTGACCCTCATACAGACTGAGCGCTTTCCCTGTGCCAGGCGCTGCTCTAGCATTTAACATTCAGGCTCACCAAGCTTGGAAGCGAGTATATACTGTTATCAGGCCCATTTTGCTGATGAGGCCCTGGGAGGTGAAGCAACTCACCCAGACGTACACGACCAGGGCTCGAACCTGGCTGCTCTGTCCGAATGACTAGGTGTGGGACGCCTCACTGCCATGCAACTCTGGCCTCAAACCTGCACGCCCCGCACAGCAAACCAGAGCCCTGCGATTAACTGGCCTCTCGCGCTCTGGACAGCAGTTCATTGGCTATCTGTTGTGAATCTAGCCTGCTCTTTGAGAGATCTGGGGGTCCTCACCTCAGCATACCCCAAATGGCATATTCCAGAATTCCTTCCCACCACATACACAGAGGACATTTCTTTCCATCTTGTTAAATTTCCCTACAGTGGGAATGCACTTGGGGGGCCATCCAACCTGACTGCCCTTATCTGGCTGTGTCGGGGGGGAGAAGGCAGCGACTCTGGCCTCACCCGTCCACCCCATGTGTGTGTCCACTGACCCGATGAGATGCAACCTAGTCCCGAAGCAGATGTCCTTGGTTCCAGTCTCAGGCCTGCCTTTAACAGGCCATCTCCCCAGGGAGATGACGCAGGGCTTAGTTTCAGCTTCGTAAACTCAGCAGGTTGGACAAGATGGCCCAGAAGCTTCCCCCTCACGTCCCAAATCTCAACTGTACACCTTAACTGAGGCCTTCTCTCTCCACGCTTTGGCAGCCAAGCCTGAAACTTGTTCGCCGGTTTTCATAAGCCTCTGTCTTCAGGATTGCTCCTCTTCTTGGTAACAGAACTGGAGAAAGCCAGAGTGGGGGGATGGGGGGACGAGTGGGTGGGTTATGGCTTGTAACGGATGACAGCCCACAGTGCTCTCTAGCCCTGAGCAAAATGTAAGAGCGAAACACAACCCAAACCCAAAGCAGCAGTGACACTTCTCTGCCGACTTTAAACACAAGCTCTAACCGGCAGAGCCAGTGCTGTCGGTTATTGATCCCTAATCTTAGTTTAA
The DNA here is from genome assembly GCF_951394435.1 of Stenella coeruleoalba. Classification (NCBI taxonomy): domain Eukaryota; kingdom Metazoa; phylum Chordata; class Mammalia; order Artiodactyla; family Delphinidae; genus Stenella; species Stenella coeruleoalba. Next base: position 58,319,982 of record NC_137156.1, read on the forward strand.
AAGGGAGGACCAGGGCTTCCCTGGTGGCGCGGTGGTTGAGAGTCCGCCTGCCGATGCAGGGGGCACGGGTTCGTGCCCCGGTCCGGGAAGATCCCACATGCCGCGGAGCGGCTGGGCCCGTGAGCCATGGCCGCTGAGCCTGCGCGTCCGGAGCCTGTGCTCCGCAACGGGAGAGGCCACAACAGTGAGAGGCCCGCGTACCACAAAAAGAAAAAAAAAAAAGGGAGGCACAGACAAAACCGAACCCAGTGGCTCTGTGTTCTATCGAAGGATGTTGGCAGCTCTTCCTTTTAATTATCTAAGAGAAAATATCACAAAGAGCCAAAGCTCTGGGTGCAGGCAAGCCTGGGATCCAATCCTGAGTCCGCCCTGACTCTGCGAGACGGGCAACCAACTCGGGTGCTCGGAGTCTCAATTTTCTCAGCTGGAAACAGCAGCATCTCCATCACAGGATGCCCGCGAGCATTCAATTAAATCATACATAACAAGTCCCCAGTAAATGTGTGTTTGTGTTTGAATACTCACAAACAACCCAGAGCAAAATTAATTTTGAGAGAACTATAAAAGGGGCCTTTAAACATGACCTAATGCACAGGATGTCCACATGTAAAAATGTACACTATAGATCTGTGTGTTTTACTGTATGTATAATATACCTCAATTTTAAAAGTTACAGGAGAAGAAAAGGGCCATTAATAATGACATTTACAGAACCAGTCTGCATTCTAGTGAAAATTGGAAACAAACGTCCAGCCGTAGGTGAACAATGAAATAAATTCAGGTACTTCCACATGGTAGAATACTGTTTGTCTATTAAAATTATGTTTTCAGAGAATGTTTAATGTCATGAGAACATTCTCAAAATAAAATGAAAAGTGGGAAGAAAACAGGATATGAAAGCTGTGTGTAAAAAAAAAAAAAAGAAAGTTGTGTATAAAATAGAATTCCAATTTATAGCTTACATCTGCACAGACCAAGGCTAACGAATCCGATGAAGGTGTTATCCGGTGTCATCCCTGGGGGCACAACTGTGGGTGGTATTTATTTTTCCTTCCTCATTTTCTGTATTTTCTAAATTGTCTAAAGTGAACATATATTACTTTTAGAATCCGAGAAAAAAACCACAGTAAGAGATAAATGCATGCCATAGAGCACTTATAAGCGGTGACATTACGGAGATAAGGCTTCCACTAAGGTACTGCACTCCCAAACGGGCGCGGAGGTTGCTGCAGAACAGAAAAACTTCGCGCATTCTCATCACCTGAGAAAATAGAGCCTTTGACTCCAAATCCAGGCAGAAAAGCTGGAAACTGGGTTTTAAGACGATCAAGATGATTAACCAAAAGCCCAAGGCTTCGCTTAAGCACTCTGATTGGGAAATCAGGGACAACAGGGAAAGAGAGAAAAACCTGGAGGAGTATTTCAGAATTGCAATCCTTAAGACACAAGAGAAGTTTCTCAATGAGAAAGTCCTTGTTTCTAAACAATTATTTTTCGGTGACACAGAGACTCAGTCGGGAATCACCTTACGGTTTTATTATCATTATTACGACTGTCATATTATTTTGTAAAACAGTAAACTGTCTGACATGTGAGGATGGCCTTCCATTTTGGAATTTAAAAGATGAGAAATCGGAGTTTATCTCCAAAGAAAAAGATTATTAAATCTCTGCAACAATGAGGACTTTTGCTGTGTGGGTTTTTACACTTGCATCCTTCCTCTTTTAAAAAAAGATGTAAAACAGAATATCATCTTTGATTTTTGGTCTTTATCTCAAAGTGTCTAATATTCCTGAAGGGATAACATGAAAGGAGGCCAGAAAGTGAATTCCCTCTTATCCCAGCAAGTGCTCCATATGACACTGGGGGAGGGGGGTTATTTAATTATTGAGGTGGAGTGGTTTCAAAGGGAGGGTGGATTGAGGAGAACCAAGGGCACTGCCAGGGGATGGGCATCCCGGTCCCTAAAACCTCCTGAACTCCTGGGACAAAGCTCAGCGTGCAGCGCTCGGCCACCCCTGTCCACCAGCTCTCCTCGAGGGCACTGCCAGTGATGCTGTGCCCACCCTGCCTTCACCCAGATGTCAGGTCAGACTGAGACCCGGCCAGGAGCTGCCATGGGCTTGAGAGTAGACTGCATACACCCCAGGAAACGGGCAGGGATCCCAAGATGAGGGTGGGAAAGCGAGCACAGCTGGGCAAAAGGCAAGGGGGACACCTCAAAATTCCAAGGACAGGGCAGGAAAGGGACCCCAGTAAAAAGGGCCAGCTATGCCCGCTGACTCTCCAGACAGTACCTGTGCAGGTAACAGAGTGTGGATTTTAGCCAAAGCCTTTTGATCTTTTCACAGTTAACAAGCTGGACTGGGGTACTTATTCCCTGTCAATAATATCTCAATAAAGCTGGGAAAACAAGACGAAAAAAAAGAAGTGTCTTTCAAGTTGAGATCTGAAGAATGAGAAAAGAGGGGCAGGATTTCAAGGCAAGATCTCCGTGGGGAGAAGCAGGGTTCATCCAAGGAAATGAAAGAAAGTGGGCAGAGGTCCAATGGTCCAAGGCCCTGGGAGCAGGGTAAAAGATTTTGGCTTTCCTTTTTAAGGTAATGGAAAGCTTTGAAGAGACTGCTGGCTCAATTCTCCCAAGAATAGTTTATGATTTGTACCATCCTAGATGCACCAGAGAACAGTTAATTTATTACGTTATAGATGCCTTAAGGGCTAATACTTTCAAGGAACTGATTGAGAAAGGCTGCGTCAGACTGTATTTCAGTAAACTCCTTTTGTTATTTTAGTAACCATAGCCCTCATTCGGGGGTCTAAGGCTGAATCTGCTTTAGGCAAACCTCTACCATTCATCCTGGGGCAGACAGAAGAGCCTACTGGTCACATACACTTGGGTTGAAATCCCAACTCCGGCTCACAAGCTGCATGACCTTGGGCAAGCCACTTAACCTTCATGTCTCAGCTACTGCAATACTTACATCATTACCTACTTACTTCTTCCAACAACCCCAATCAATAATTCATATAAGGAGTTTGCCACATGCTTAATCTGTTGACTGGGCATGTACTACTATATTATTATTATCAAATAGTATTTGAGGAAGCACTTCCCGTGTCATGTGAGCTAGAACTGCACTCCTATCTTCCACAATGGTTGAGAAGCTACTTCATTAAAACATATCTTTCGTTCTCAGTCTGTGTTCAAGGCTAAGTTCCAGTCTCCAGTAGGTGAAAATAATTGGGGATATTCTTTTTCAGGGACTGGTGTTGGTCAAAGTTTTCTGGGCATTCTGGATGAGGGAGGCATGATGAAATCCCCAACTTGGGGCTCAACTACAGGCAACACGTAGCAGTCTCTCTTGGGGTTTTCCGGGAGCCACTGCTATATGATGTGCTACTTGCTGGGTTAGATGGGCCCTGAGCCACCAGTTATCTCTTGGGAAGTATCTTCTGTAGACATTTCTGACCAATACTATTTTAAGGGTCATCTGAAAAGTGGCAGAAATCAGTCAGGCATTATTCTCTCCATGGACCAAACCACAATGCTTCTCTACCCACTTTGGTCAAGAAAGACAGGAAAACCAGTCTTGGATGTGTCCCAAGCACCTAAAACAGTGGGTGTTCCATATATATTTGTTAAAGGAAGGAAGGAGTTGGGGGTTAGAAAATCTTTCCTGGCATTTTGATGTGGGAAAATGAAGCCTGAGAAGGGGATTCTACTGGGAACAGTAATTTTTAGCATCCTGGGATGTGTGGGCAGGGTCCACCTCAATCTTCAGACTTTCAGAAGGAGGCTGAGAGTTAAACCCACTAATTCAACATTCTAGTCTGTCTCATTTCATGGCTCACAGGGCCCTTTCCCACATGTTCTTTCAGTTTCTGGAACAACTCTGAGAAATAGATGTTATTACCTTCTTTTTAGGGACGTGAAAACTGAAGCTGAGAAAAGTACTCAAACCACGGTGCTAGTCCCAGCCCCTAGAGCAGCTGTTAAGATGCAGAATCTCAAGCCCCAGCCTCAGACCTACTGAATCAGAACCTCAGATCTGGGGAGGGAGTGGCCTGGGGATCTGAATTTATAATAATCACCCCTGGTGTTCTCAGTGCAGCTCGATTCAGGAACCACTAGGTCCCTGGGTGATCACAGTGCTGGGAGCCCCACCTGATACTCTCCTCCTGTGTCTTCCCGTTCATCTCCCAGTGTCCTGTCCCTCGATGGACCATGAACTATTCTCATCTGCTAACTCTATCTGGGCCAGATTTTAGACCACCATCCTGGGAACCAAGCCAGCAGATGGATTCATAGAGTCTGTATGGGGCAACCGAAGCCAGCCTATCTTTTTCTCCCCACGTAATGCCAATTCGTAAGGTATTTCATTCAATTACACTGATATCGGTGTGAACTTTAAAATGATAACCAAGAAGAACTGATGGATTTTAGAATGGATTTTAGATCGCGCATGGCCAAACGATCAAATGGAAGAGGGGCAAGGAAGTCAACCATTTCACATGCAAAGGGCCTCTCAACAGTGCCCAGGGCCAACCCGCCTCCTTCTGTTGAAAGTGACTGGGAATAATGGAGAATGCATTTGAATGAAATACTCAGTGTGGTGGTCCAGTCTATGTATTTACACCTACGTGTTATGTTATTGGTAATTATGCACTTCCGGTTTGAGGACCAGTTAACAGACACCTTTCCACATGCTTGCTTCTCCTTCTCACTTCTAGGTTTTTAGAAAATATGGTTAAGAAAACAAAGCAGAAGGTGAAAACACTTGACATAGAAAACACGGGGACATTTCCTCAAATAACATGGAGGATAGAGTCACAAATAAACTGGGGCTATAAAGTCTAGAAAAGATGAAGAGTTGGCCTGATCTACAAATGATCTTTAGCCTACTTGCAGATTTTTATTCAAAAGATGTCGACTGCTAATTTTCGGCAGAAACACAACACAGTGCTGTAAGTGATGAACATGTCTTGGCAGAAGGAGAGGGAGAAGAAAGACCTGCTTTTGCAAAATCTGACTTGATATGTTAATAAGCAAGAGAATAACAGAATTGTGAGCAAGATCTTAAAGGTAATGTTAAAGAAAAAAACCTCAGAAGATAGCCAATAGAGTCAAATTCCTCCAAAATACGGGGTAGTGGGATATTCAGATCTATAGGATTGAAAGAGGCCCAAATGGAAAAAACAATGTGATTTTATAGTACTCTCTTCTGGGCATGATGGTATGCCTAGGAGAAAAATGACTGTTCTGGTCACTCATGCCCCAATAAAGACCCTGGTACCTTCCATCAGAGTCGAGGACAAAAGTTGGGAGATGTGTTTCTCAAAGTGTGACTCTGGGGCTTCCCTGGTGGCGCAGTGGTTGAGAGTCTGCCTGCCGATGCACGGGACACGGGTTCGAGCCCTGGTCTGGGAGGATCCCACATGCCGTGGAGCAATTAGGCCCATGAGCCACAACTACTGAGCCTGCGCGTCTGGAGCCTGTGCTCCGCAACAAGAGAGGCCGCGACAGTGAGAGGCCCGCACGCCGCGATGAAGAGTGGCCCCCGCTTGCCGTAACTGGAGAAAGCCCTAGCACAGAAACGGAGACCCAACACAGCCAAAAATAAAAATTAAAAAAAATTACAAAAAAAAAGTGCTCTGTAAACTTAAAAAATGTGACTTTGTTTTGCATTAGAAATCCAAAGTCAGAAGAGATACCAGGATGATCTATCCCTCGCCTAGTCGAAGGTTCTACCTTCTGCAAAGGAAGGGTCTGGAAAGAAACAATACTTTATTTTCAATGTCAATTATTTTGCCTGATGTTTCTATTCCTTGGTTTTGTAAATACCATCAACAGCATATAATTTAAAGCTACCTCGGAAGTGTTCTTTATTCTGACGCATCTGGGCTCTGTGTGGACAGGAAGAGCATTATCTAGCAAGTTAGGGGTCCTACCCATTGAAGGACACTGGCAGTCCCCCCAAGTGAATGCTGAAACGGGAAACTCTGAGGTGTGCCAATCTGTCATAACCACTGGCTTCTCGGTCGCTCACCGCCTACCTGGAGCACCCGGGGCAGGAGAAGTCACTCAGCATTTCTCAAAGCTAACATCACCCTCCAGTTCCAACTGTTCTGCAGCGATGCAATGGACTTTAAGAAGAGATGGGCTAATGCCCATGATTGTAGATGCCCAGAACAAAGGGAAACCCATGTCAGGCCTAGGGAAGGCAGTGGGAGTTAAGGGAGAGAAGGAAAGGAAAGACAATAGTGCCTCCATAGTCTCTGACTTAATAGAGGCAGGGAGAGAACAAAATGCCAATTTCCTCTATTCAAAGGTGCAATACAATAGCCAAGACATGGAAGCAACCTAAATGCCCATGGGCAGATGAATGCATAAAGAAGATGTGGTACATATAGACAATGGAATATTACACAGCCATTAAAAAGAATGAAATAATGCCATTTGCAGCAACATGGATGGACCTAGAGATGATCATACTAACTGAAGTAAGTCAGAGAAAGACAAATATCATATCACTTATATGTTGAATCTAATTTTTTTAAATGATACAAATGAACTTATTTACAAAACAGACAGACTTACAGATATCGAAAACAAACTTACGGTTACCAAAGGGGAAATGCGGGGCGGGGGGAATAAATCAGGAGCTTGGGATTAACATACACGCACTACTATATATAAAATACATAAACAACAAGGACCTATTGTATAGCACAGGGACCTCTAGTCAATATTCTGTGATAACCTATATGAGAAAAGAATCTGAAAAAGAATGAATATATGTATATGTACCACGGAATCACTTTGCTGTACACCTGAAACTAACACAACATTGTAATAAACTATAATCCAACTATATACAACTATTATACAACTATAATCCAATAAAACTTTTTTTAAAAAGGTGCAATAGAGAAGATGGGCCCTCCCCTGGATCCACCCCACCGCGGGTCCTGTCCTCCTGTCCTAACGACTGCTATGAAAAGAATAATTACACTTGATATCTGCTGAGCGCTTACTGGGGGCCGGGAGGTCTCGGCACTTTAAAACGCTATCTTGTTTAATCCTTAGAATACCCCTGGGAGGTGGGCACTATGATGACAGAAGGGAAACGGGGCTGAGAGGGGCAGGAGCATTTGTCCTGCTCACAGGGCTGGACAGGGCGGTGTAGAAGTTCCATCTCTAGTGCCTCTGTGGCACTGGACCACAGAGGTGGAATCCTGAGGACAGAAGGAAGTCCACGTAGCTGGCCTAAATGCCAGGGCCAGCGTCACAGGCAATGCCTGTAGTCAACAGAGCAAAATGAATTAGTAACACCTGGTCATAGCCTCCCGGCACCCTTGGGTGCCCAGGTCACTTTGGGAGACGTAAGAATTCAGGGAAAGAAGAAAAGCCCAGAACAGAGGGACTCAGAGGAGGGACTGAAGCTGTTGGCAAAGGCCTGAGTCAAGAGCCAGGAGAGTGTGGTCACGAGGGGAGGTTCAGAGAGCCAGCCTGGATGTGGTTCACCTGCACTCAGCTCTGCCACTGACTGCTGTGACCTTGAGCCAGCTATTCAATGTCATCGTGCCTCAGTTTCCTCATCTGTTCAATGGGGATGATACCTCATAGGGTTGCTGGGAGGGTTAAATGTTTAGATTTAAAACTGTAAGTCCTGGGCTTCCCTGGTGGCGCAGTGGTTGAGAGTCTGCCCGCCGATGCAGGGGACACGGGTTCGTGACCCGGTCCGGGAAGATCCCACATGCCGCGGAGCGGCTGGGCCCGTGAGCCATGGTCGCTGGGCCTGAGCGTCCGGAGCCTGTGCTCCGCAACGGGAGAGGCCACAACAGTGAGAGGCCTGCGTACCGCAAAAACAAACAAACAAACAAACAAACAAACAAAAAACCTGTAAGTCCTTATTCACTGTTAGCTGTTACCAAATCACCTGGGTAGTACAGCAACTCACTGAACAAGATTTTAGCTTAGAAAAAGATCACCAAATCGATGGCACCTTCATCAGCCTGAGTTTCCCCCAAGACCATTGCCTGCAACAGGACTTCGCAGGAAGACGGTTTAGCAGGAGTGGGACAGGAGGTCAAGAACGTACCGGGTTGGCTGGATCTTACAAGGACAGTCCAGGGAACCTCAAGAAACACTGGCAGAGGATGAATGAATGGGGAAAGGGATCTCCGCCAGCCCTCACCCTCGTGGACAACGTGCTATCAGGGGGCTGGAGAGGCAGAGACCCCTCGGACAGGGCATCCCTGGCTGCTCCAGCAGGAAGCTGCCCACAGCTGCTTGGGACCAGGCTCTGCAGTGGCTGCGGTTAAGAGGGTTCAGAATGGTGCATAACGTGTCCAACGTGTTCAGTCAGCAAATCCATACTAAGTCCCCGCTGCGTCCCAGGCAGGGAGAACACAGCAAACAACAAGCCAGGCGAGGCGTTTGTTCCCTCTTCCACTGACGTGAAGGAGACGACAAGAAGCAAGGAAACCACAAGTCTGTTCTGTGTGTCTGAGGCGGGGTTTGGGGTCGGTAGACGCAAACTAATACATTTAGAATGGATAAACAACAAGGTCCTACTGTATAGCACAGGGAACTATATTCAATATCCTGGGATAAACCATAATGGAAAAGAATATGAAAAAAGAATCAGAGACTGGCACAACATTGTAAATCAAATATACTTCAATTAAAAAAAAAAGAAGGAAAATTAGTAATTTTAGATAGGGATAAAGTACTTGGAAGAAAATAAAACGGGCTAACAGGATGAGGAGGAAGGCTTCCTTTAGACAGAAAGACCAGAAATGGCCTCTCTGAGGAGGTGAAATTTGAGCTGAGGCTCCAGTAGCAAGAAGGAGCCAGACAGAATGCAAAGGGCCAATGCAAAGATCCTGAGGTGAGTTCCAGGAATCCCTGGAGGCCTGCTGGGAGGAAGAGTGAGCTGGGGGACAGCTGGGAGGTGGGGGAAGGGCAGGCAGGGGCTGGGTCCTGAAGGACCTCGGAGGAGGCCAAGGTATAGAGCCTGGATTTTATTCTGAGCCCACTGAGAAGCCAGTGGAACATTTTGTAGGCAGGGGAATTCCGTGATCTGGTTGCTGTGTGAAGAAGGAGAGCAAGATAAGAAACTGGGAAATGAGTAACTGCTGGTTTTGTAGGTCAGAAGTGGCTGAATGCTGGCAATTTCATCTGGTTCACCCTGATTCCTGCCCTGTTAGACTGTCATTGAGAACAAGAGCAGTGTCTTAATCAGGCTCTGGTGGCCGCTGCCGCCATGAAGTCTTCCATGGGAGTACCAGGGACAATGGCCCTGAACCAGGAGGAGGAACTGAACCTCCCAGGTGGCTGGAGGTGGAAGCACAGCAGAGGGGTCTCGCTGTGTCCCTGCAACCCACACAGTGCACAGGAAATGATCCGTTACTGTTTCTGTTCTACCATCTTCCCAGGTACTGAGTTATTTATGCTCTGCCAACACACAGCACGCTCACCACGGATGCCCTTGACCACCTGTGCTTATCTGCTCAATCACAGACACAGAGAAGGGAGGGCCTGAGCCATGGCGCTCCTCCCTGGTTCTTATTCCTCCTACTGCCTCTAGCTGCTGCTGTTTTTTCTTTCTTTCTTTTTTGCGGTATGCGGGCTTCTCACTGCTGTGGCCTCTCCCGTTGCGGAGCACAGGCTCCGGACGCGCAGGCTCAGCGGCCATGGCTCACGGGCCCAGCCGCTCCGTGGCATGTGGGATCCTCCCGGACTGGGGCACAAACCCGTGTCCCCCTGCATCGGCAGGCGGACTCTCAACCACTGCGCCACCAGGGAAGCCCTGCTTTTTTTTTTTAATTTTTATTTGAGTATAGTTGATTTATAAGGTTGTGTTAGTTTCAGGCGTACAGCAAAGTGAATCACTTATACATTATATATCTATATATATATATATATATCCATTCTTTTTCAGATTCTTTCCCATATAGGTTATCACAGAATATTGAGTAGACTTCCCTGTGCTATACAGTAGGTCCTTATTAGATACCTGTTTTAGTTATAGTTTTTTTTTTGGAAGAAGGGAAATTCTTCAGAGCAGGAGAGAGGGGTCTGGGTAAGGGGTGACCACAACCACTGATGAGCGTATCTGTTCCGTACAGTGACAAGCCTCCATCTGCATCTTGAACAGGTCCCAGGCTTAAGGATTTTGTGGTTAAGCAAACTGCAGACTGGTGAACCGCCAAGCCTGATTTAGCACCTGGACCAGATTAACACATTCCTATGCTTCTGTGCATCCACCTTTTACTTTGGTGCCTGGGACGCTCACTTCCACAGTGGTATGAAGGTGATGCTTTAAATTCTGTGTGAGAAGATGGCACCAAAGTTTATCTTGGGGCTGTGTAACGGATATCTAGTATCCAGTAATTGCCATGCATTTTAAGAAATTTCATGAGGCTACCGTTACCACTCTTCATTTCCACGACCATCAGCCGTCTAGTAATCAAACAATACCTTGACGTTACTGTACACTTTGGTTTTTCTGTTTTTATCCTTGAAGCACAGAGGGAACGTGCTTATTTAACCCCTCAGCCATCTGGAGACTGTTATGGAGAAATCCTCTGGGGCAGAGACAATGAAACTTCACTGTAAATCAAATCCCACGTCAATCATTATTGATTATCAGCCAGGAGGGCGCTGTGTTGGGGATAAAGTTTGAAGAAAGGGCAAGTACTTTCTCTTTGAATCTATTAGAAATTGGTTACTGAGGGCCTCTGGGGCCTGCCCAGAGTCATTCTTAATTTATTCTAAGATCCGTTGGGTTTGTTAACATTGGTCAATCATCTAGAGTAGCAAAATAGGCCACTGACCTGAAACAGAGAGCTTAAAATATGTAAATTATATAAAGATGAAACCACTAAGGTATTTTACTGTCTCCCTGGAACTGAGCTCTGCAAAAGTACACCAAAATCAAGTCCTTTTCAAGTACACAGAAGACGTGGTTTTTTGGAGGGGATCATAATGACCCCAAAATGATAATGTTAAAGGGAGCCTAGAGACAGCTTTGTCCCAAAGGTGGCTAGAAGTCAAATACTGGCTACAAAGGGAGGCCAACTCTACCAGCACAAGCAGGCTTTTTCATTACATCTAATTTCTCAGGGGAATTCAACACATCCTAGTGGGGTAATTGGGACATCCCAGTTACCCCAGTGCACAGGAGATCAACACCGACAGCCAAAGAATTCCATCCTACTCTGAGCTACATTTTAAAAACAAAGAATAGATTTGTGTGTCAGTAAATATCGACACACAGAATCTCTAACACTCCCCAGTCATTTCATTCCCGACATCACCCTTGATAAACAAGAAATGACCAATGGTATCTGCAAAGTGGAAATGACCTTTCCCCTGCTTCTGATTCAATCACGACAGACCAATACAGTATCATTTTGTCCAGGTACAGGCTTTTATATTAAACAGTTCCCTTTCAATTATTCACCAAAATAAAGGGAAAAATACATATGTGAATCCTTGAATCAATCAAATAGGTTTGCCTCAAATGTTTCTGATATTGAGGAATATTCCATTTGCTGTTCTTTCTTGGGACAGAAGCCTAAACAACTAAACAAACCAAAAAAAAAACTTTCTTTTTTTTTTAACTTTTATTTTTTTATTATTATTTTTTAATATTTTATTTATTTTTGGTTGCTCGGGTCTTAGTTGTGGCACGTGGACTCTCTAGTTGAGGCAAACGAGCTCAGTAGCTGCAGTGCGCGTGCTCAGTTGCCCTGTGGCATGTGGGATCTTCGTTCCCTGACCAGGGATTGAACCCTCATCCCCTGCATTGGAAGGCGCATTCTTAACCACTGGACCACCACGGAAGTACTGAGGGCTTTTGAAAGTATTCTTTCTATTCATCAAGAGTTTCTGGTAGGGAAAAGGTCACTTTCCAGGTTAAAAAAAAAATCACAACTAGCGACCTGATGGTAATGGTCTTGAATGGAGCTTGAAAAAGTTCCCTGTAGTCTTTCCAGTGAATTGAAAGAAGACTGCACACTTGTTTGCATGTGTTACTATCTAATAAACGTGTGCTTGTATGTGTGTATCTCACAGAAGCACAAGAGGATTCAGACCATCAGTAAAAGATTTTATACACCATCACCATCCCCAGGGATTTAGTGCCAACTCCACATACAATGAACAAAAGGCCACGCAGACAGTGCCACGAAAGGGGGGGGGTGGTTATTACTGTGGTGGTTATTATTTCAAGGCGGAGTATCTCTTTGCTCAGGGGGAGTCAACCCAGCTCACTTTAATTCTTTCCTTCTTTACATTCTCGGTGGTAAGTTTCTACTGCCCCCAAGACCTCAGAAAGATCCATGTACTGCTTAGGGGACTAAATGTATTAAGTTGTTACATATTCATTCTGTGTTCGATAACACCGGAGCCGGGGCTCACAGACAATGGTAACGTGCCTCCTGTAAAACAGGCACAAAGACACACCAAACACGCTCACGCCTACTTGCTAGAGTCGCTCCCGTAAGCTTAACAGTCACATCCCAACTCATCTCTGCTGTTACTCGTAAAAATGCAGCCTCACGCCATCTTCAGAATATCAAGTCTATAATTACTTTTCAGCAATCAACGCATGTCAAACATGTTTGTAAAATGGATAAATAATAAGAACCTGCTGTATACAAAAATAAAATCCGAAAAAAAATGTTTGTAGTAAAGATATAAGATAGAAACACTTATATTGCCTAGTTAACATTTGGTCTTCTCATTTTTACTGAACCCCTCCAACATGAATATGATGCCACCAGGAAAAGCCTGTTTAAGAATTGAAGCAGAAGAAAAGCTTTGGGGCCCCTTTTCATGCTGGTTACTTATACGTTATTGATCTGCGGTGGTTTCTTTCTTGCTCTCTCTCATAGAGGCAGATGCTTCATTCGTCTCACCCTAACGGCTGTCATTTCTACCCATGGATTAAATCATATGTGTGTACTGCACAGTACGTTCATCTATTTTATGTATAAGATGAATTGGCAGTAGATTGAAAATTTAGATCATTTTTAAAAGATTAAAAGAGGCACATCAAACAGAATATACAATGAGTCTGTAGAAAATATAAACCCCAAACAAGTGTTCCTATACTTTAGTTATTCATTCTTACACGACTCCTTCCCCCTAAAATACAAGAAACGCATACTTTTTTCTAGAGTTTAAAATCAGAATACTATTTCACGGGGTGAAATTTTTATTGCTGTTAGATCAGTTATTTCCATTAAGGAAATGTATAATGATTTAATCACTAACAATACAAACATCTTTTGTTAGAAGCACATTTTACATTGATTAGAACTCCTTGGGTTGAACAGGCTTTTAAAGTACTGAATCTAAAAACAGTTCTATCAGGGATCTGTAGAGACATTTTTGCTAAGTGTTCACTGGCCTAAAAATATCTTTTAGAAACAATTTAGCTAATTTGACTGGGGGGTTCACATGAACATATTGACCCACAGACTGTGATTTCCTGTATGACAGAACCTACCAAATTAGTAACACAATCCAGGTCAAGTTTATAGGCATAACAGAGTTCCTGAAAAATATAAGCAGGTCTATGGAGATAAGTTTGTTTTTTTAAGTGATGGGGTTGTGTATGGATGAGTAGAGGGCTGGGAGCATGGAAAGATGAAAACCACAGTTGAAGAGTTGACGTGATGTCTCCCTTTTCACTGCAGTCTCCTTTGTAATGAAAGGCAACATTTCTTTTCATGTACCTTGATGGGAACATGCTGTTGACCGTTTCACAGAAGTAACAGCAATCCTGGAACCATCCCCAGACTGAAATAACACACCACACTGTCCAGTCTTGACCACACACCCCAGAAGAAGTTACTTCTCAAATGTTGGGCTTTTAAAAATAACTGCCTGCTTTATTTACAAACACTAATATTGAATTCAGTGATTCCTCTGGGGGGAAAAACTGCCATGCCTAACTAGCTTTCCATAAAACAACAAAAGTCAGTGGTCACTAGGTAGAAAATGAAGGGGTGGGGCGAGGTGGGACGACCACCTTTGTCTTTCATCCTTAGCAATGAACATGTCTGGGACGCGCAGACGTCTCCACGACTTCAGGATTGCCTAATTACTAAAATAAAACACACTTTACACATAAATCAATAAATCAACCTGCAATGGCAAGACTGGTAGCCGGTTACTAGACAAAATGAATATGCATAAGCACCACCTCCTAGGAGAGCTTCTGTGCCAGGGCGGATCACAAAATCTAAAAGGACGGTTCCAGGAAGGCGGCCGGCGATGCCCCGTGAGAAATGACACGTAATTTTACCCGCCAGAGAAAATGCTCTGCCAAGAAGTCGGGGGGAGGGGACGTGCTCAGCCCGCAGGCGCCCCGGTGAAGACCCCTTACCTTGGACAGGGGTCAGAGCAGGCGGGCAGCCGGCTGGGTCCCCGCCGGCCCGGAGCGCACCCGGCCCGAGCCAGGCGAGGACCGCGCACCCAGCTGCCGCTCCGAGCGCCACTCCACTACTCACCCCATCGGCGTTATTAATAGATGTTAATGGCTCCCTCAGATCCAGGAGAAACCTCTTGCTTTTTGTTATCTGGAAATTCCAAGGTTAAAAAAAAAAATCCCAAAGCGGCAGTGGGCTCCCTGGTGCCGTGGATGCCAGTCCGCATTCCGCCCCCAGCCGCCTCCACCCTCCGAGCCGGCCCCCAACTTGCTGCATCGGCGGCCAAAAATCAATCCGAAGCCGGAGCGATCGGGCGCGCAGGCAGACAAAGACTTCACCTCGGGCAGGGCCGGAGTCTGGCTTTGCTTTGAAAGCAGTAACCTTGCCAGTGGCATTACAGAGAGGGGTCCTACACGTTGTTTTTCTCCAGAGGATTCTTCTATGACATCCAAAAATACTCAAGTCCTGACACCGTCCCGGACGCTGTCCCTTTACTGTGGGACAGTCACGTCCCATGATCTTCCAAAAAAAATTCCCAGTCCCCTTTGTGTGAGGCCAGAAAGCACTTGGCAGTCTCCTGGCCCCCATACTCCTGACACCCTGTGTTCTTTCCTGACACACCCACCCTACTGGCATCCAGTCCCCAAGGACCTTCCTCTCTTGCCCAGGAACAGCCTTCTAGGGTCCCTTGGGTTTGGGGAGGGAGAGGGGTGGGAGGGAGGGAGAGGGGAGGGAGGGAGGGAGAGGGGAGGGAGGGAGGGAGGGAGGGAGGGTGACAAGCGGGGAGGAAAAAAGGAGGAAAAGAAGGAAGGAAGGAATTAGGTTTAGTTCATTCAGAGGTGTCATAGTTAATATCAATCAACTTTTGCTGCTTTTAGTTCCAAGACAAACTATGTTACTGAATAGGTGAAAAATTAAAAAAGAAAAAAAAGTATCCGGTGAGATTTGGTCTGAATGCACTTTAGCGGCCGACATACAATGCACTGTTGTGTCTGCCCCTTTGGCTGTGTTACTTAACCCCCAGATGAGCCAGGCCATCTAGGTTTGTCACATACCAAACACCCAGCAAGGCCTGCCATATTGGTGACTGAAGCAACCCATGTTACCAATTCAGCTGGTATTTGCCAGAAAAGTATGTAGTTCACCTCAGCTAAGAACTCGCTAGTTTTACAATCTGTGATAAACCAATCTGTGGAGGTGGGCCGTGGGTAGGGGACTAGCTGACTTCCAACTTTCTTGACACTCAGGATCTTCCACGCTTGGAAAAGGAGGCCACCTAAACTAACAGCCTTTGTTTCTTCATTGTGTCTTCCGGTTCTTGGTCCAGAAATCGTCAAAGGACCTTTGTAGTTAACACAGAACCATATTAAACATGCCTGTTATGAATTTTAATTATTTTAATTAAGTTACCTTTTTCTACTTCTTAGTATTCATTCACATCTATATATATAACTTTCTCCAAAGTAATAAAACTCCATTAGTACAATTACTATTTTTCAGTAAATCTGATTTCCCTTTTCACCATGACTCTCAATCAGTGAGAATTAATGGTATAATAACTATAGAGGTTGCAACTGAAGACACAAATGAGAGAAGAACTGGGAATTTCACTAGAACCTTGGAATAGTTTTATCAATTCCTTATTCTCTTGCCCTTCTCCATCCACGGGCCCCACAAAGAAGGACAGGATAAAATGCGATAAAGTTTCAGAATAATGGATATTTTGAGAGAGAGAGACACATACTTTATAACAGCCAACATTTCTTTCTCTTTTTTTAATTGGCTTTTAATGAGCAGCTGCAAAAGTTCAACAACCTATTAACTACTTCAGGGTCTGCTTTATGAGAAATGTGATCCGCCTACACAACCCAGAGCCCTGCAGATTCCAGTAAAGAGGGGTAATACAGTTTTAAAACTCAATCAATATACCAAAGTAATTGCACTGGGCATGCATGGCCTGGGAGGTGAAGGTGGCAGGGAGAGCGAGGTAGACTGAGATTCACCTTCTTATATGCAGATAAAGAACTGCAGCTATTTTCTTGTTTTCACCCAAAGAATGAAAAATGTCATTAATTCCTTCAAGACAAACGCAAGCAACTGGCTTTGTTGCTCTTTCTCCCTCCCTCCCCCTCCCTCCCTCTCTCCCTTTCTCTCTCTCTCTCTCTCTCTCCAGCTTTAGAGAAAGGCAGCGGTAAGATTATAGCAGCGATGGAATCACAGGGTCTGGCTATATTAGCAGAATCACAGACAGCACTAGGGCGATGTCTTCGCTCTCCAGCTCTCTAATTATTTACCCAGATCAAGCCTGACTGCTGGAAAATCAGCTCTCTCCAGGAGGTAACCAAGCTGAAAGGTTCTTTTCACTGAGAAATGATGGGCTGGTGGCTGGCATCCAGCCTACAGGCCAGTGCGCCCTTGTGGGCAGTGTCACGAAATAAATACCCAGGACCACACCATTTCCCTCCTTCATCCCCAGGAAAGTATTGGTCAGTTTCAGAAAATCAGCAGAGACGAGCATGTCTGCTGTACAGAAAACACACAAAGATTGAGCCCCTACAAGACACAGTTCTTCAGAATTAATTTGGTGAAATGAGGGACGGAGCAAGCTGAGGTTGCTGGTATTTAACAGTTGGAGTGTCCGTGCAAAGTCCCTACATGCAGACAAAGCCGATTGCTTCATTGTTCCCACTGACGGGTGGGTGCTGTTTTCTCTCGCGCAGGTCTCCAGAAAACAGAAACTGTTCGGGCAACATTTATGTTCTCATTTGCTTGGGCTCTCAGAAAACAGCAAGCCACTAGCCCTCTGTCAGCTCCCATGCTCCTCCAAAGCTTTGGGTCACTCTCTTGACTCCACAGAAGAAAAGCTTTTTAAAAAATCAATTGAAATCAATCTCATTTATATTTGTCTGTTTCTAAAAGCTTTGTTGGAAGCGACACAATTCAAATGCTTTGCACTTTCTTATTTGCTTTCCTCGGACTGCAAAACTACTGTCTCACACATGCAAATTTTTAATTTGTCAGACCCACGATGGGATGGATCACCTTCAGATTCCTTTATTTTTCACTGCTCACAGACGAACATGGCTGCCAGCGAGGATCTGTCTGAACGTGAACGTGAACGTGAACGTGGGGGCCTGGCACACACATCACCCCTGCTCATTTACCTACGCACTTCAGAAGGTGCAATGTCAGGGTACATCCACCAAATCTATAACAGGTCTGGGGAGAC
Organism: Stenella coeruleoalba; assembly: GCF_951394435.1. Lineage (NCBI taxonomy): Eukaryota > Metazoa > Chordata > Mammalia > Artiodactyla > Delphinidae > Stenella > Stenella coeruleoalba. Next base: position 58,337,659 of record NC_137156.1, read on the forward strand.
AATGTACGTATTGTTGACTGGTATTTCAAATTTATGTTGTGTTTATTCTAACGCTATAATCAATTTGTATTCTCCACATATACAGCCACCTCTTAATAGTACATCTGAGGATTCTTTTTCCCTGCCTCTCGGTCAGGAGTGGAATTCCAAATCTGCCGTGGTTAGACTGCCGATGTTTAAAAACAAACTTCCTTTTTAAAAATCCCTCTTTTGGACAACTGGCATTCTAACTTGAGCTTGAGAAGCCATGGACTTTTATTCCCGCATTCAACATCCAACCGAGCTACTTCCTTTGAGCTCAGCTGGGATTTGTAATATATTCATCAAATTTCTATCATGAAACATTTGCATCAATATTACAATTTTCTACGTTCAGGAGAAGGGGCTCAATAAATTCATTATTTAGAAAGTAACTAAGTATGGGTCTGCTAAAAGTCTATATCAAGTTTCTTATTAGACACCATAGAAGCACACCAAGAACCAAGTATTAAGAGAAAAATTAACAGAATTTTGAAGAGGGTATAAACTTAACCAGCTGGGATGATGGGGTCATCTCTATTTCCAATACAGAAACCACTGCTCAACTGTCTGGTGATATCATTTAAAATAGGGAAAAGTTGATCTTAGTAGGAGGGAAAAAGCCCTTACCCCATCTCATGTTGACAAGTTGTTTTATAGGAAAAAAGAGAATCATTTACATTAAATTATTATTCATTGGGAGAATACATATTAATTATAAACAATTTCCTCTTTGGTATTGAAAAAAAATTTAGATGGAATGTAGAGGAATTTTCCCCAAGTTCTAAGAGAAAATAATAACCCCAGAATTCTCATAACCATCACACAGACTATAGACTACAGTGTGCAAATTTAGAATTTTTTATCTTCTATAGAAAAATGTTTATTGTAGTGATTGGAGTTTAAAAAAAGCCCCTCTTTGGACGCTAGGGACATTTCCACTGCTCACAGGGTTTGCAGCTGTTTAAACATTTTGAGCTTTTTGTCTCAACTGGATCTGGCTCTACTCAGACCAAAATCACTGTTTTATTCACCTGAGTGCAGGGCAAGTTCCATTTTCCTTCCTGGGACTACTGAATGGTCCCCCCTCTATTTTTCACCCAACGATACCAGATATAAAGTTATGGGAGCATTGATACATACCCCTAAAACAAACTAAGCCAGGACCACCCCAGCCTGGAGAAGAGCCATTTGATTTGCTTTATGGCCAAATTATTTCAGGATGGAGAACCAGCATAGTCGACTGCATGGGGCATCCCTGGAGGAGTGCAGACCACCTGTGACAGCTCATCTCACAGCTGATGAACTGAGCTTTCCTCCTGGTCTAGATTCCCTTTCCTTGGCCTTGGTGCTAATCTTTATTGGCTGTGTGTGACCCCCATGTTTTCATGGAGGCGGTCCAGTTGGACCACGAGTGCTTCGTGAGCTGCTCATGAGGAATCACAAGATAGTAATTCTAAAAACCAATACTACCTCATCGAGTTACGGGGCCAGAGTGGCCTAAGTCATTGAAGTATCAGTGTTTGAAAGGAAAATGTAGTAGACCCGAATGTAGCTGGCGTTTATGCAAACTTGACATGCCAGCACTGCAGCATGTGAGGGTAGGGGGCTGGTCTATTTTGCAGAAGAGGCAAAGTGACAGGAATGAAGTGACACGAGAAGCTCTTGTCCCAGTCCAGGATCATGTCCACTGAATCAGGGTGTCTCCCTCAAGAGTCTGAGCTCTGAATGTCCAGCTAATACTGGGATGGGATGGTCCCCTGGATTTTTTGGGAAGCAAGGGCCTCTTGTTACTCTCTACCATCTTTCAACCCTAATTCCCATTCACCTTCACCCTAAAGGCTACTCCCATCCCCTGCTCAGGCCAGCACCGTCAGTATCAGGAGTGCTGCAGTTGGAGCCTGGATCTGAGACTCCTTTACTTACATAAGCGCAGGTAAAGGTGACCCCTGTGTGATGCCACCCTCTGGCTAGGATTCCATCCGTGTGGAGAATGCAGCTTGAGTCTGTCCGACCAACACCAGCATCTAGAACTGGGGCCTGTTCATGAGCAACAACTGAGACACGAGGGTGCGACTGGTCTCGGTCAAGGTCAGGAACCACCTCTACTTCTAGTTTTCTGAGCTCTTTGGTCTTTCCCCATGACTACCATCTTACAATCTTTCTATCATGGCCTCGCTATTACAGCTGCTCCAACCAAAACCCCATTTTACCCCAACTGTCATCATCTGTGAAGATCTTGTAACAGGGAAGAACAAAGCTGACCCCATATTGGATCTGTTTCTTTTACTGGAACCTTTGTTTTCTATTGCTTTTGCTACAAGTTAATCACTAAAGGGATGTTGCCTATAAGCTTAAAGCATACATAATGGCCTATCTCGGGGAACCCTGCCTCCCCTGCCCCTGGTGTTAAGCGAAAACACCTTTGTTTAAGCTCACAGGAAACATCCTGACCAGGCCCACCTGTGAATGGCTGGCAGGGAAAGAAGAAATGAACACATCCTCCCTGGAGTCTGGCCAGAACCAGGAAATATCTGCAACAACTTATCACCTCCCCCTCTTTGTTCTATAATAGAAACTAGCAACCAAACCCAGGCAAGATGGTTCTTTGGGACACAAGTCCACCCTCTTCTTGGTCTGCTGGCTTTCCAAATAAAGTCACTATACCTGGCCCCAACAACTCGTCTCTCAGTCTATTGGCCTGTCGTGCAGTGAGCGGTATGAGCTTGGACCGGGTAACAATCTCACCTCAAAACCCTCAGCTGCTGATGCGGACATGGGCAGGGCCAGGTCCTGTAGCGGGAGGTTTCAGATCCGACTTTTCTTCCCACCTCGCCTCTCTGTTTTCCTGCTGCTGTCAGTGCGCTGTCTGGAGACTGACCACACCTGACCTGTTGTCAGACCTCAAGAGCTCCAGATGAGAAGACTGGTCACGCCACTTACATGCTGATGAAAGTCAACGCTTTCCTGGACAGACCCAGACAGTCCCCAGATTCTCTGGGGGAAAGACTGTCCACGTGGCTTCACAGACCATCACCATATCTGAACCGTCCTCACTGACGGACCTCGTCTTGGCCGTGAACTGGAGATAAAGGGATTTGATCCCATTATGGCATATAGGGTTTGCACACTTGCTTCTTTCCAGCAGTTAGTTCCTCTCAGGCTTGGCTGATAGGCCAGGCATGGAACGGAGAGGGCAGCATCCAGCTTCTCTGAGCCTCAATTTCCTCATCAGTTACATGGGAAACGTGCAACCAGCCTCACAAAGTTTGGGTAGAGATGAACTGAGATTACGTGTGAGAAATCTGGCACCGAAGGCAAATCGTTGTTCATCCTCTCTAACCTACCCAGGATTTCGGCCACCAGGAAGTGGTCACCATCTTTTTCCTGGTGAGAAGAGACCTGTCCTCCAAGCTCCCCAGAAACATGTGCCACAGCTGCCTTGGGGAGCCCCTGGCCGGCTGTCAGGGAGAAACGGCAGGTGGGTGGTGGGCAGGGGGGCTTCTTTCTCCACCTGCCTGTACCAGCCCTGTTACCTCCCCCAGGTCCTCCTGGCTTCTTAGCAGATGGATTCCCAGACATTCCTGTCTTTAGACTCTCTCGGGTTTACCTCTCCGTCCACCCAGAGCCACGGCTGTAAGGCCACCCTAGAGATGAGCAACACACACACAACCCTGCCAGTATGGCCCTTACCAGCTAGTAGGGGCAAGAGAGACAAAGCAGACCACGGAAGCTGCAGAGCATTATGAAGAAACACAGGAAGCTGGGGCGGGTGCCTGGCGAGAGGGGAACAGGAGACATAACACGATCAGAGTCGCGTTTCTCAAGCCCACCCTGGATGCTGTATGGCCGGAGATGGAGCAGAAGCTGGGGACAGGCAGACCAGATGCAGACGGAGGCCGGGGTAGGAGCCTGAAAAGGGAGGTGGTGGCCTCTGCTTGGGTGGTGACTCTGGGGATGAGGTGCGTGTGGGCGAGAGGGAGACAAAGGTGCCAGCAGGCTTGGGGCTTGTGCACTCAGGTTGCTGGGGCTCCTGGTGCCTGGCAACTACAGGGGAGATTTTCGGTCCCCTGAAATGCACCCACATCTTGGCCATGAGGCTAAGAATATCCCACAAGGGAACATCCGAGGCAGGGAGGGTTGGGTGGGGTCCCTGAACCACACCCCTTACTGTACATAATGGCCTGAACCCTTGGGCCACCATCTGATGTCTGCTTCATACGTGGCACTTGGATGGGGCAGAAAGAAGTACCTGTGAGAAACCTGAGCTGGCCCCCAGGTCCCCAACTGGCCTACAGAGGACCACGCCACTGGATGAAGCCTTAGGTTGGGATCACAGGAGGGGTTCTCTCAAATGCGACGAGTCATGTAAACATGTGTCTTTCAAAATGACAGGGAGGTAAACTGGAAGATTGGGGTTGCCATATACACTCTACTGTATATAAAATAGATAACCAACAAGGACCTACTGTAGAGCGCAGGGAACTCTACTGAATACTCTGTAATAACCTATATGGGAAAAGAATCTAGAAAAGAGTCGATATATGCATATGTATAACGGATTCACTTTGCTGTACACCTGAGACTAACACAACATCGTAAATGAACTCTACTCCAATAAAAATTTAAAAATAAGTAAATGGAACTTGAAAACAAACCAAAAAAATACAGGGAGGTACACAATGGCAGGTGACACTCCCCCTTCCCCTCACCCCTGGCCTAGGGAGTCACAGGCAAAAGCAATGAACCAAGTACAGACAGACACACAAAGAATGGTGTCACTCTGATAGGACAGTCATTCTTCCCGAACTGGCGCCAATCCCTGACCTAATCTTATTCACCAAGAAGCAACAGCACGTCCAGAGAGCGAGCTGACGGAAGACAGCCCAGACCCCGGGTGGAGCTCGGCGTGGCACAGATGCATTAAATAAACAGTAAATCGCATCAACTCCCTGAATGCTGTGATGTGAATCTTCTGATTTTAGGTTGGCGCCTCACTAGAGCTGTCAACCGTCTCTGCCTCTATAAAATAGGAATTACTACTGCTTTTCATTGGTTGCAAAATATCCCCAGCTGTTCCAAAGAGTGCTTTCCAGAAACCAGTCAGTTTTCGCTGCAACAAGGCTGAGCCCCTAATACATGCCAGGCGTGGTTCTCTGGGCGCTACACGTACACACTAATTCGATCCTTGCATCCACCCTGGGAGGCAGTACCGTTATTTTACAGATTCAGAAACTGATACACAGAGAGGTTAAGGAACTTGATCAAGGGCACACAGCAGTGACCGATGGCACAGCCGGGATTTGAAGCCAGGCCGTCTGAATTCAGGCCTGTGCTCCATGGTTCTCATGAACAGTCTCAGGAGCTCAGCCCTGTGCTGAGGGCTTCAGCCACTCACCCTGCCTCTCTTCTCCCCCAGCCCTGAAGCCTGTGTCCATCTACCTTGGTTTCCCATCTTGCTAATGTGGGTACCCGGGGGGATCAGGGCTCACAGGTATTGTGCGCCCCTGAGCAGGAACCCATTCCCTATTTTTTCAGCATTTCCCTAGCTAAGGTTTAGGCTGCCCTGAGACAGATGTCTGATTATTATCTGGGGTAAAAAAATTCAGGGTGGATACTCCTCAGAAGCCAATACCCATAGTTGAGAGCATATGGTTCTAAATTTTGCAGAGACAGAAATCTAATATTGAAACAAAAAGTAATTCTGCAAGTCTTTGAAACACTTCAAAAACTGATCTGCAGAGGCAGGCATAAATCATTGTGAAGGAAACTTTTCTTCCTAATAGGAAAAAAAAAAAAACCTAAGGGGGAAAATAAAAGTTGAGGAAATGACTCACTGATGTGTATGGAGGCGAGAGATAGTGGGCCCTGAGGAGCCACATGGATGGTTTACAGAAGCCCGGAGGCCCAGCTGGGAGGAGGAAGCTGGGAAATGAGGCCCCTGGAGCACATCTAAGCTTCTAACTCGTTCCTTCTTTGTCTTCTTCCACAGCTCACGATTCAGAAACACCTGGGGAAGGTGGGGAGCCGGGCCTGGGAGCCCGGGCTCAGGCTGCTCAGAGTCCAGGCCTTGGAGATGCAGGACAGCAACAAGGAGTGCCTCTACCTCTTCCTAGCTGTGTGACCCCCAGCCACTGGCCTGCCCTCTCTGAGCCAATTTCTTCATTTGCAAAATGGTGACAGCAGTACCTACTGCATGGGTGGTCATGAAGATAAAAGAAAGCACCCACACCAAGGGCTGAGGAAACACTACAGAGGGAGAGCTAACAACGGCAGTAATAATAAGGCTGGTAAATCCCTTTCTGTCCTGGACCACGGTGCTCAGGGCCCAGGTGGCCAGTTCAGGTCCAGCCCCGAGGGACAGAAAGCACATACCTTGGACATTCCCGATTCAAATGATGTCCCTGGAGCTTGAGCCAACTGTGGGGCGTGATCCTGAACTGAATGGGACCCCTGTCTCCTCACTGGGCCCTCGGGTCAGAGCAGGTATTGCAGGCCTGGGGGGCCGGGAAGAAGTGGCCTGCCTCGGTGGTAGGGCAGGGTTGAGGGGTAGATACAACCAAGTAAAGAAGGCTTTCCAGGGACTTTGGATCTTCCTGCATGTTGGACTAGCTCCAAAGCTGTGCTGTGTCTCAGTCAAGACACCTCCTTCCGGCCAACCTGTGTGACCAGTTCAGGGGGTGTCTGTGGGATCCCCTCACTGGCTGATGGAGCATTCATGCCAACGACCAGGGTTACAAATAACCATCGTCCTTCCCATGTGGGGCTCTAGTTTCCAATCCTGGGACCTTAAATCATGAACCAGCCTGCTTCCTCTCTGATTTGCCTGGGTGGGTGGGAACGGCTCCCCACCGCCCACACGGGCTGCCGCGTCATCCTGCAGAGGGACCCTGGGCCGTCTGGGCCCGTCACGTGCTTGCGTCCAAGAGGCAGCCCACCACCTCCGCCGGCCCACAGACTCCACGACGCTCTGCCAGCGTCGCCCGCCCACTCAGCAAACTCAGGAGCCAACCCCGGGCTGTTGGCCCAGGCCATCGCGCTGCCTGGGGACAATGAACCCTCTCGGTGTGCTTTACATCGAATGGCCGAATAGCCTTCTTAAAGCAATGCCGCTTGACCATTCTCAGGTACAGTAACTCCTATCAAGAAAGACATAACTGGTGCTAAAGTGAACGACGGGGCCATCCTCGCACATAAAAGGACTTCTCTGTGCAGGCTTGTTGCGAGTTGTCCTTTTGCAGCGCCTTGACTGTCACCCAGAGATTGACAGCAGAGCCGAGAAGGCGCTGGCCGTGTTCTCGGGGAGGTGTTCCCAGAGGGGCCACCCAGAGTCACCCACATCCTTTGAGGCTGTGGCCCTGGGGTGGCCTGGGAAGCTGGGGTGCCCGTGTGCTCCTGGCCCTGGGGGGCTGCAGCGGAGGAAACCTGCGCGGGGAGGGGGAGACGGCCTGTGTTCTTTCCCCTAAAAGTTTGCCGAAGGGACTCTTGGCTGAAGGCCAAGTTTGGAATGCGCAGCAGCTCGTCCTCGTCCTCGGGCCACAGTCCCCTGGGGGCTCGGCTGTGGTTTCTCCTCTAGGGCTGAGCCCCAGTGGACCCCTGGCCTGACTGTGGGTATAGCCACTGCCGCAAAGGTCTCCACGCGGTGGGTGAGGCTCACGGGTGGGACAATGACGAGGCCCAGGGGAGCACCAGCCGGGAGCACCAGTGTGGTGGGATCAAGAAGGGAACGTCCCCAACGACGGCCCGTGGGGATCTGCAGCGCTCGCTGCGCAGCCGCTCCCCTCTGCCCCGCGGCTGTGCCGTAAGTCCCGCGGCTCCGTCTCTGCCTGTCCCACCTTTACATCCACCCCACTCTGAAATACTTGACATGTTTGTAGTTCCTCGAATAAGCCCGGCCTTCGCACCCTCCCTCGGGCCTCTGCGTGCATCTGTGGCCTCTGATGCCCTTCTAGTTCCTCCTCCTTCACTAAGATTGAGCTCTGGAAGCTTCTCCAACTTGGCCCGGCTGGATGAGGCCCTCAGCATCTTGGCTCAACCCCTCCCAATGTTCCTCCTGATGGGCTGCCAGCCTTTCTCCCCCCGGCAGCGGGTGGCAGGAGAGCGCCCTTCATCTCTATGCATTTGTCCAGAGCAGGGGCCTGGCTGTCCTCTCGGTCCCCGGGGGATCTCCCGCAAAAAAGCGGGGAGGCGATGGCTTCGAGGGTCTGGCTCAGCCATTTGAGGCTACCCTCAAAGCAGCTGCCCAAGAAAGGGGCTCAGGATATAGCCAGGCGGGCTAAGCCAGAGACAGGGGTAGAGGTGGGGTGGGGACAGATGACACAGGGAGGGGGCAACAGTGGGAGGGTTCCTGGCATACTTTTCCCTCTACTACAAAGACATGCCAACTGTGTCTCAAAATTCTCATTCCTTCCAAGACCAGGGTGGAGAAAAGTGTTTTCCCAAAGTACCATCAAGGAGCTGGGAGGCTGCTCTGAGAATGCAGGGATGAGTGAGCAGCTCTGATGGGGGGTGGGCGGGGGCCAGCGTGGGGAACAGAGTTCACTGCTGGAGGATGACGCTGTGTGTATGTGTCTGGTCAGTGGGTGAGAGGTCCAGCACATCCACGCACAGGGGAAAACCAAAGGCCTGGTCACTGCCAAGGGCATCTAGTCAAGAGCACTTAAAAATGCCACAGGCACCTGGGCGGGAGTATGTGATGCTGGTAGAGCTTTGCAGGGGGCCTGTCCTTAGATGTAGGGACCGACTGTGGCTGCAGGATGGAGTTGGGGGTGGGAGCGGGGACCCTGTGAGCAGCTGCATATGAGCCCGGGCAGAGAACCAAGAAACAGAGGTGCAGGCAAAGGTGTGGGGCTTTGGGAATGAGTGGTTTGGCCAAAGGCATTGAAGGAAGCTTGCGGGTAACCTGTGAACCAGGCCTTGAGGGAGGTATAGATCAGCAAACACGGGGGGGGGGGATGAAGAACAGGGGGACCACGCACTGAGGCCTGGGCTGCAGGGCACAGAGGACCCGGCTAGCAGCCTTGGGTGGCCGGGGGCCGTGAAGGCAGGGTTGGGTGGGTGAGGGAAGTAGTGGACAGCCCTTTCCTCATCAAGAAGCCCTTAGGAGCTTTGATGTGAGTTCTGTGAACTGACCTATGGTTCCACAGCTGAGGAGGGATAACTGGAGAGGAGAGCCATCGAAGCAGGCAGAGGCCAACTCAGAGCCTTTTTGATCAGGCCGGGCATGAGACGGCGCAGGTCTGAACTCGGTCAGCATCAGAGTGACCAGAGGACGTTGCAGGGGGACCAAGGCCGCAGGACTCAGGGACCGCACTGGGGGGGGGGGGCGGGGGAGGAGCAGCTGAGGTTTGCACCCTGATTGCCAGGGAGCAGGGTGGCATGGGGAAGGGGACTTGGCCCACTTTCACGTCACTGAAGGACACACCCGGCCGGAGCTGCAAAGCAGGCTATGGAAAGGTCACCGCAGGCCCAGAGGTCATTTGCTCGGTGGGCGGAGCAGAAGTGATGAGACTGCAAAGAAGGCAGGAAAAGGTGAGGGGCGAAGATGCTGAAAGCCAGCATCACATCGAGGGTGGCTGGACGCATAGCAGGTGTCCAACAAGTGAATACAAGCTAAGGGGGGCAACCCCACTGAAACTCCTCCCGCACATCCTGAACTCCTCCGCGACGGAGCCAGAGGCAGGCTGCATCAGCAGCGCCAGCGGAGCTTGACACTCGTCAGTGTCCAGGCCTCCCCCCCCCAGGGATTCTCACTCAGTCTGGTGGGGAACCCTGACGGCAGCATGTCTTGAAAACCCCCTAACCGTGAAGACGGGGTTGAGAGAACTGAAAGAAACGATCTAATTCTACACATGAGGGGTGGGGCTCAGGAATTTGCTTATGAACATTTTTTCCTGAAGAATCTCCTAGGTGATTCTGAGGCAGGACCAGATTGGAAGATCCTGGGTCTGGGGGAGATGGTGGGGTGCAGGCTGGGAGCTTCCAGAGGACAGAGCCGCTCACCCACCTGTGCCCACCACGGTCAGGCTGGCTCTCCCCACACAGATGGAAGCCTCCTGGGTATGCCGGGCAGCATGGGGTCCCCCTGGGGGCACAAGGGGGATGGTCACAGCTGCAAGGCACACTTCACCCCCTTTCCCTCCCACTGGCCTACCGCTACAGTCTTAGGATGGTGGGAGCCAAAGAAACCAAGCTCCACCAGGACGAGTCCACTCACCCAAGGACTCTGTCCCAGAACAGGCTCTGAAAAGGTCACAGTCAATTCAGTCAGAAGACCCTCTCCATTTATAGAGGAAGCTTTCACCGCCTTTAGGAAGAGGCCTGTCTGCGGGATGAGTGAGTTGTCATAACTTCGTAACAGGTCTCGCCTTGACTGAGGGGGTCCATACCCTTAAGCGCACCGGAGGCAAAATCCTTCCAGACACAGAGACCCCAGTGTAAGTAGACGGTGAAGCTCTAACCACGGACAACAGGATACAGTGACCAAAAAACAAGGAAGAAGTGGCAGAAGAAGCTTCTATAAGGGCAAATCCAGACTTTTGCCCATAAACCTCTTATCCTAAAGCCAGAATTCTAAGAGGACCTCAGAGGTACAGTCACAACCAAACAAAGTAGCCAGGACCCAGAGAGATTCTGGGACAACAGAGAGACTGCCCAGTTGGGGACTGGGTCTCAGAGAAGCAACAAAAGTCAAACTCATGGAAGCAAAGAATGGAACAGTGGTTGCCAAGGGGGCGGGGGGAGAATGGCAAGTTGCTAATCATGGGTGTGAAATTTCAGTTATGCCAGATGAACACATTCTAGAGCTCTGCCGTACAGCATGGCACCTACAGATAACAATACTGTACTGTACACGGAAAAATCTGTGAAGAAGCTAGATCTCATTATAAGCGTTCTTATCACAAAAAAAAAAAAAAAAAGAGTAGTAACAATATCATGCACTGGGCCCCGAACTGGGAGGACTCGGTTCTATTTAAAAATGTGGGGAAAAGAATCTTAAAAAAAAAAAAAAAAAAAAAAAAAGAATGGATACCTGTATAACTGATTCACTTTGCTGTACACCTGAAACACAACATTGTAAATCAACTCTACTCCAATAAGAATTTAAAATAAATAAATAAAATGTGAACATAAGACAGCAACAGCACAGCCATGACTTGCCTGGCAGCTGCACGTGGAGAGCGCACAGTGGTCAGCACTGACCCGTCCCCAGTTTCCGGAGTGTGCGTGGCCCTTCACTCACATCATCCACAAAGAGGACTTTATGCAAAGCTGACTCACTTTCCTGTCAGAGGCAACACTGTTCAATACATACAGCCCCCAGCTACATGTGGCTTTTTAAATTTACATTTTAATTAAAATTAAGTAAGATTTTAAAGATGCAGTTTCTGAGTCACACTAGCCACCTTTAAGCGCTCAGTAGCTACATGTGGCGAGTGGCTCTGTACTGGACAGTACAGACAGCGAACGTTTCTGTCATCACAGAAAGTTCCGTCGGACAATGCTGCTCAAGAAGTCTGCTCTATAAGGGATCCAGTCAGCCTCATGTTCAGAACTAGAAAAATTAAGAATGATTAGTCATCGTGGTCACTGGTGGCGACATCCCTGGACTATTACAGAAGAGAATAAAAAGCAGAAAACCCTGGAATTCGGCTGACTCTCCTGCCTTTACGGACATCTCTAAAGAAACAGGAACTCTCACCTCTATGCATGTTCACTTTGTGCTGGTGTTTTGTTTTGTTTTGGTTTGGTTTTTATTTAGCTGTCAACTTAAATCCTTGCCTAAAGAGTGTCTGTCTGTCTGCTTTACTCCAGCATCCCAGCTCTGCAAATCCCGGGTAAGATACGTCTCCTAAGGAGCGTTCATAAAGGCCTGAGGTAGAGCTTTGCCCAGGCTGGAAATTCACATCCTCCAGGTTATTTCCACAGATTGTATGAGAGTGGAAAAGCCTGACAATGTGGATCTCTAGTAGGTTTCATATTTTTAAGTCTTATCTTGAACGCTTATCTTTTACTTTTAACGATACGAAAGAAAAATGATTTTGAATAACTTGTGGAGAGGTATAGGTGTGTTTGCAGGAGTATAAGAAAAGCATGGCGATGAAACAATGATTCTGAAGAGGGTGTGGCCAGCTTGCTGGGGAATAACATCAATTTCAAATTCTTGGCTTGGGAATAGAATTCAGAGGCTGGCCACTCCCTCTATTTGGCCGAGACAAAATCAAGTCCATCAGACGATGGGTCTGCATGTCCACACCTGTCAGTGTGACCAAAGCCCAGTCTTAAGGGAGGCAAGGGCACACCAAGATGAAGAAGTTTAACCTGAAAGTGGGATTAACTGGTTTCACTTGATTTTTTTTTTTATTTTTAAAAATGAGACTCTCATTCCTTAAAGCTACCCTCCTCCACTCAAAGCACACACACCAAAACCAAAATAATCCAAAAAAACCATCACACGTTACCCTTTCGCCAAATTCAGGCATAACCGTGGTGGATCAGCCTATCAGTAAGAAAATGACTTTTGCCACAGCATTATTTCAAGCCAGCACTAACCTGGGGAAAGAGTTAACCCTAATTTCTTTAATGTTATAGGACATTTGGTTATGTCAATTTCTTAGTATTGTTTCCAGTTAAACCGGAAAGGTTTAGGCTTGTTTGAAATGGTATATATGTTTAACTATTAATAAATAAAGCATAACAATATACTTTTTTTTTTTTTCTGCGGTACGCGGGCCTCTCACTGTTGTGGCCTCTCCCGTTGCGGAGCACAGGCTCCGGACGCGCAGGCTCAGCCGCCATGGCTCACGGGCCCAGCCGCCCCGCGGCATGTGGGATCTTCCCGGACCGGGGCACGAACCCCTGTCCCCTGCATCGGCAGGCGGACTCTCAACCACTGCGCCACCAGGGAAGCCCCAACAATATACTTTTAATAAAAGTGTATTATATACTTACAGGATATACATAGAATATATTATTAACATATCAATAAACATTTGGGCTGGCCAAAAAGTTCGTTCGGGTTTTCCCACACGACACTGCCGAAAATCCGAACGAACTTTTTGGCCAGCCCAACATAAGACGTCATCAGCTGACTGTGAGCCCCAAGTTATCCCCTCTCATATGGGGGATATGGATTTTTTTGGTATACAATCTAGTGATTCATAATTTTTAAAGGCTGTACACCATTTAAAGTTATTACAAAATATTGGCTATATTCCCTGTGTTGCACAATATATCCTTGTACCTTATTTTATACCTAATAGTTTGTGCCCCTTAGTCCCCTATACTGCCCCTCCTCCCTTCCCTCTCCCCTCTAGTAACCACTAGCTTGTTCTCTATATCTGTCAGTCTGCTTCTTTTTTGTTGTGTTCACTGGTTTGTTGTAATTTTTAGATTCCACATACAAGTGATGTATACAGTATTTGTCTTTCTCTGTCCAACTTATTTCACTGAGCATAATGCCCTCCAAGTCCATCCACATTGCTGCAAATAGCAAAATTTCATTCTTAAGAGGAACATGGGGGTCTAATAAACCGAACTTGCTCAAGGCTCAGCAGAAGTTCTATGCCCTAAGCAAGTGGTTTGAGCATGAGCAATTAAACCTGAAAATAAACATTTTATTAAATGTAAAACTAGATTTATTAAAAGTAATATATACCAAACTACTACTTCACTGATAATTGAATTAATACACTGTAATCTGTCTTTACTTTGCCTCAACGTGTTCTTCACGAAAGTGAAAAAACACCAACTTTTAAAAATGCGTATTATCCTTAATCCATCGCCATCAGCCTCGTTATTTAAATCATTGTTGAAAGAAAAAGTCGTCTCACTACTGTTCTTCTTTTAAATGAATCTAACTTTAAATGAGCTGCTTCGAACAGAAGAGAGCTCTGACTCTGCCTTCTGAAAATGTTGCAGTTGCAAGAAAACAAACATCGAAGAGTTCCAGTTACTTCCTAACGTTCACTTAGCGTATGCAGAAATCAAACCTCAGAAACTGTAATGTCCCTTCTGTGAAACGACTGCCAATTCAACTCGGTTTTCAAAATCTGTGTTGAATAACGATTTTTAAAAAGCAATGTAAAAACAAAAATGTAAGAGCCTTACCAAGTACCTGGTGAGTATACTGATGTTGTTTTTAATTCTACTGACATAAAAGATATGTGCTTTAACTTGTTTTGTCTTTAAATATTCTCACTGTAATATGGTAGGAACTGGTAAGAAAGCAATCTATTCAACCTAGGCATTTATATTACCAACACATAATCTTGAATATCTTTTAATCAGAAAACAGCTTGCGTAACTTCTTCTTGGTTCCTTTCATTTCCTCCCTTCATTTTATTAAAATAAATCAGTAAAATGATCCAAAATTTAAGACAACAGCAAGGCCTGTAAAAGCACATTTCAGACTTTGGGAAATTTTTTCCTTCCCATTCTCTCTGCCCTGCGATTTCATTTTTCCCTTTTGTTGGTGACACCCAATAAGTCCAAGTTTTAACATTTGCAGACATTCATTTCTCTGTAGGTTAAAAGTTAATAATTTATTCGAATAGCTAATTCCCGAGTTTAAAGTTCTCATGTAACGTAGTTTTTGCTAAAATTTCAGCAGCATAATTCCCCAAGCTTAAACTATTGAATGTGATTGCCTCTTTGTGCAAGAAGCCGCATACTATAAATAGTTTCTAACTGTCATAAAACAGTATACATATATAAGAGACTATACAGATAAAAAATTTTACTCATACAAGATATTGCTAAAGTCTATAGCTCCCCTATAATCATATACTGTTGCATCTCTGCAACTGGCGAGTTCTCAGATAATCCCATTTTCTTAGCAAACTTTGCATGCTCTCTTACTGCTAATCAGAAACCTTAAAAAACAAATCAGAAGCATTTTAATGAAGTAGATGAAAATAGGCAAAAGTTCTTGAAGCCCTACAGAAAAATAGCAGATATGATCAGGGCCTGATGTCACATCTTTTATACCCTAATAGCCTCACTTGTCCTATTTTCACACACTCTGTGATAAGTAGGTTCTTCCAGTTGTCGGATAAGACCTGAGATTTAAAAAGTGAAAACTCTGCCCTAATATGCTTTTAAAAATCTTGAATACCGTAAAGGAACTGGAAGAGACACTTGTCTAGAACGTGATTTAGTTTTTGCCATAAAAAAAGCAAACTAAAACCTGATAAGGAGGACATCCCTGGTGGCACAGTGGTTAAGAATCTGCCTGCCAATGCAGGGGACACAGGTTCGAGCCCTGGTCCGGGAAGATCTCACATGCCGTGGAGCAACTAAGCCCGTGAGCCACAACTACTGAGTCCACATGCCACAACTACTGAAGCCTGCATGCCTAGAGCCCATGCTCCACAACAAGAGAAGCCACCGCAATGAGAAGCCAACGCACCTCCATGAAGAGTAGCCCCCGCTCGCCGCAACTAGAGAAAAAGCCCGCGTGCAGCAATGAAGACCCAACACAGCCAAAAAAAAAAAAAAAACAAAACCCTGGTAAGCAAAAAGCGCATTGACTTCATTCACTTATAGGACACCAAGAACTCCCGACGGCAGGTAGGCTGCACCCCAGCCGGTGGACTGGGAAAGTGTAATATACCCCACACCGTCTTGGGGTGAAGCAGGATGACAGCTCCTACAATACCCCATGTTCCCTCTGGGGCCAGATTCCACACAGACGACCAACGGCAACAGAGTCAGAGAAAAGCTACAGAAAGTAACCAAAAATACCACTTTCCCAGAAATACTTGCCATCACGATCACTGCTCTATCAGGAAAAGAGAATTTGAAGAATTACCCCTAAAACTGTGAAGTTGAGATTCCTTTACTTATCATTCAATAAGAAATTTAAAAAGGAAAAAAAAAAAAAAGATTTCACTTTCCTAACGCATGGCTACTCCTCTGCTCAGTTGTTCTTAAAAATAATTTATGTAAAGCAGGATTTTCTCTAAATATACCGTGCTCTCCCATGTACACATTGAAAATATTTGCATACAGCAAGTGTATGCACTGATACACACATGGTGAAAAGTTAAAAAATATGGACTGCATAAATCAGTAGCTGATTTTAAATATACACCAACTTAAACAGATTTGTTTGCAATTTCTGAATTCCTCAGGTAGAAAAGATCTTTCTCGCTGGCTGCGATTCTAGAAGATGTTTATACTCTAGAGGGTGTGCAAAAATGCTTCCCCATATAAACAAAGAAAGAACGGTCCCAGGATCTTGGTATTCTAACCTTGCCTTTGCTATTAAATATCCACCCCATGAATGTGAGGAGACTGGTGGAATCAGTCTGTCATGCTACAGTAAACATGATATTTTGCGTGCTGCCCAAGACATTTTTTTTTCCTCACGAATATAAGTCGCCTGCCATTTATTATGAGATTTTTTTCCCCGATTGACACCCCATTATGTATATTCAGTCAAGCTCAAACAAGATTTCAAGTGATCAATATACTATTTGTGCCAAAAGTCTATTAGCCGCTGTAGCGATAAACTCTGCAGCAAAACCAAAAATGGAGAAATATTTAGTGAACTGAATTACACGGAAATCCATGTTTGGGGCAAGGAAACAGAGACAGGAGGCAGAAAAGCAAGGGGAAGAGAAGGCAGCAGAGATGTTTTTCCTAATAAAAATCCGCTTTCTAGAGCCTGACCGTTGATGCAATGCATTCAATGCCTAAAGGTTTTTCCAAAATAGCTTAAATTACATGCGGAGGTCTCTACAGAGGCAGGTAAGCATCTTCCCCTGGGTCCCTTTCTGAGAACAGAGAGTAAGGAGCCATCCTCAGGAAATCTGTAAAATCCCCCACCATCCAATGTCTTTGTGGAAGGAGTAATGGCCTCCTGCATATTTTAACACTTGCCATTTTATAACTGAAGTGTCCCAGATCCCAACAGTGTGACCTTCATCAGCTGAGCTAAAGAAGCATTTTGCTTAACGGACGTGGCGGGAAAGCTAGCTCGATAGCAGCCATGGGATTTCTTCTGGCACAAAAGAATGCTGCTCCTGTGTGTAGCTACGTATCAAAATCTGTTTGCTTGAGCCAGGAGAAGATTAGAATAGGCAGGGCCACCCAGAAAGATGTGACATCTGGGGAAGTGTCAGTTCAGTATTGCCCAGACACCAAAGGTACCTATTCTATTGCCAGGAAAATAATGGGGTGAGGAGGAATAGAGAAAAATACCAACGGACGGCTGTCTTGGCAGTTGTATAGAGTTACATCGCTGTACAGTGAACAAATGTTGGTCTAAGGTGGGTATCCCTCCACCTACCCAAGGGGATGATATCACCTCCTCCTAGCCTTTTACTTATCAGGCTAGAGTCTTGGTCAGAAGCAATGAAAATGGGAAGAACTGTTCTGCATAGAGCTCCAGAATTACCAATGTTTGATTATTTGGTTTGCTGAACTTACATTTTGAACCACTCGCAGGCAGAAGAGCAGAGTCACCATCCACTGTATCAAAGGAACACCTGTAAGATCAACATATTTAGATCATTAGCAGTCTGGGTAGTTTCCACATTCCATTAGTAGCAAAGATGATTTACCATAATTTGACCAAAGGAGATGCATCCTGAGCTACATCTGGACAAAAGCTATTTCTCGTGATATTTCTAGTTCTAAAACCTAGAGCATGACTACTTTTAAACTGGCAACCTAAAGGAAGACACATTGTAAAAAAATATACTTTACTCATAATAGGAACAATTGTATGTGTTCCTTGCCTCTTCTTGAGGGTCCTAAGCCCTAAGATACCCAAGCAAGGCAGAATCAGAGCCCAACATCCACCAGGGAAGAAACAAAAACTCTCCCCACTACCTCAAGTCTCTGTAAAATAAGTAACTGAATAATTCTAAATAGCAATTCTAGTTTGTGTAGGATGCATGCGTATGTGGCAAACTGTGCATACCAAAGTGTATTCTTTCATTTTGCAGAGATGAATGTGCAAGTGTTTAATGTCACATAATTTTAAGAGCAGCGATTTCCAAATGGTTTTTTAAAGGCAACTCCCTACGAATACTCAACCCAACCCAACAGTCACGTACCCCCAAACGTACGAAGTTTTCATTTTTACATAAAGCCAAAGATATTACTAAGGTTACTAATCCTACAACTCCCTGTAATAAGTGGATTAGCAAAGCGTGTTCTCTTTTATTTCCTTCAAAAATACACATAACCTCACATTCTCAAAAGGGAAACAGGTAGATTTTTGGAGGCCAGCTCTAAAGGAAGTCAGATATCAGACAGCTCTCTCCATCCTCTAAGGCTCTCTAGGGTCCTAAACAAGCTTGGTGTCCATTAACACTATCTCGTGTGGTGAAAAGTGAGATTTGTTGGCGGGCCAGAGAAGCCCAGGTGTTTACGCAGACAGCACGTTCACTTCACCGGGAGGTGGGTGTGCTGGAATGCTGCTCATACAATGCTGTGTACACATTTACTGCCGGAACTCAAGGAGGTACTGTTCTCGAACCTTCCTGCACTGCAATTAACTATGCAAGTGGGCAGAGCTAACTTCCACAAAATAATCGCTGCAAATCTTAGGACAAGTCCCTCTTTGAAACCAGGCTACCAGGGCGCCAGTGTCTGAGCAAAGCACCAGAGACGTCCTCGCAATTGGATTCTTGAAGCTGCAGATGAAATCTATTTTGATTTCAGAATGACCCGCAATCACAGGCAATTTACCTGATTGTGTGTTCCTGGTGAAATCGCAAAGTCTTCTAGGTGCTAGGATTGATAGGTGTGGTTTGTGGATTTAAAAGAGGGGAAAGATAGTATTAGAAAGAAGGGTAAAAAGCGGAAGGTGGTTTCAGCAGCTTTGAAGTTACATTCGTTCCACACAGTACATGCAATTTTCACCTGGAGTCTCACTTCAGACTGGAATAACTATTGATACAGTTATTCTGTTATATAAATGGTCACCACATCCAGATTTAGAAGTGCATTAATTCACTCCAGCCATCAGGGAAAAAGTAAAATTTTCTCTTCTTTAAATGATTTATTTGCCTTTAAAAAATGGTAACATCAAGTGGGCGTCCTTTTGAAATTTCTTTTTCTTTCTTTCTTTTTTTTTTTTAAAGAAAAGGGAAGAAGAAAGTCTTGGTATCTCTGTTCCTCATGGTCAGACTCGCTGTCTGCAGTAGACGATGCGGGTTAGCATGGCTAGGACAATAATGAATTGTGAATTTATAATGAATGCCTCTTTCTTCAGAGCAGCTCAAAACATTGTCTTTCCCATAGATTTGAAATAAGGTTTGAAATCTCCTCGCCTTGTTGCAGAAATGGCCTTCGTCTAATCTGACATGACACGACTGGCTTCCGACTGAAGGACCAAGGAGCGGAAGGTAAACTCATTCATCTGTTTCCTGCTGCCATTGTGCATCTCTGTTCTGAGATGCCCAGTGCTTGTCTATTCCACAAGCAGGTTTATTGCCTGAAAATGAAACCTCTCTTTCTAAAACACCTACTTTTATAAAGAAATTCTGTTCAGAATTCCAGAGCAAAAATAACTCTTTTTGGCTTCACTAAATGCTTTGATATTTGTCCTTCCAAGCACGTCTTTTAACCCCAGCATCTTAAAATTGGGAAGCAGCACCCACTTCAGATCCCTTTTCTATCCAAATCAACCTCTCAAAGTTAAATGGATATTTTAACAAGCTGACAAGTGAAACCACGTAACACGGTGCTTTTTCAAGACCTCCCTATGGATTAAAGCCTAACCCCCCCCAACCTTTTAGTAATTATTTAAATAAACGTTAACACCCAAGTCTAGAAACTGCCTCTCTGTGCACCACTGCAATTGTTGAATTCCTTTCCTGGCCTTTCATGCAGATGCTCAGAAACAGGGTGGGGCTCCCTGGTCCTGCATGCCATGTTAAGGGAGTCTGTGCTGCAAAGAAAACTCAATTAATCATTCATTGTCCAGTTTCTCGGCATCCTTCACAAATACCTTTGAAATAATCATATTGGTAGGAATGCCACTATTTCTAATGTCAAGATTTAGGTGCAAATCTCTGGTGTCAACCCAAATGTTCTGTGCACAAGCATGGATGACAGGTACTGAAATGAAGGTGACAAGTCAAGGAATCGGGAAAAACCTCCCTGAAGAAAGGATGTGAGGAGGAGACGAGTTTTTCTGTTTATGGATATCTGTGTTAAAGATCTTATTTTCCTTAAAAAAAAAATTTTTTTTTTTTTTTACAGGTATAGTTATTTAGATTGTATAAGTAAAACCCAACCCTCCTAAGCCATGCTGGTTTCCTTATGAGTCAGCAGGCCATGAGCAGTTCAGACAGTTCAGCCCAGAGTAAACGGGCAAGAGCTGTCTTTGGACACACCCATTTTGCTAATCCTGACTCTGATTTTTTAAAAAATCGTCGTTATGCTACTTGGTGTCTGACCGCAGAACTTGCATCAAAAGCTGCACCCTTCCACCTCCACCTACAAGGACTCAGGCTCCCATGTGGGATCACTTCCCTTCAGCTGTTTTACTGAACACAATTGCATTTGGGCTCATTTCTTCCTTGATGGGCAACTCCTGTTTCTTTTCCTCTCTAGTCTGCATGTTATCAGCTTGACATTCCCTTCAGATGCGTATGACAAATCAAATTGGCCATCATCACATTCATCGAAGAAGGAGTTTTCTATTTCCAAGGACTGGTTTCCTCCACTCCTCTTACAATCATGGACACACCAAAAAAGCCCATGTCTTGGATTGGCTTTTTTTTTTTTTTTTTAAGGGGGGAGGGTGGCAAGAGATACTGAATAGATACAACTCACTCTAAGGACAGAAAAGCAATCAACAGCCAGAAAGCAAAGGGCACAGTCTTAGAATGTGATTTTAAAATACCTGGTGCCTACACCTTAAACTTGAAGCATTTATTCAAAAATTATCACTAGCTTTGAAAAACTTTACCAAAAAATGAAGTGAATTATTTTCATTATTTCATTATTTCCCTGTTCCATGTCTTTTTGCATGATTCAGCACTTCTAATACACAATCCTGCCAAGAAGTTAAAAGGTAAATGGAATATTTTCTGGGTGCCTTGAAGCCTCATACACTCTTTACTGAAGCCACCTGCTCTCCTGCTACTACAGGAGCATATCAGAAATACGGAGGTCACCGGTTTGCTGCTGTAACACCCAGTGACCACCTCGGAGCAGCGCAATTTCCCTCTTGGGTATCTAAGTGGCTTTGGGGGACGGAATGACCCGCCGCAGAGCCTTCGCCCCATCTCGGGCTCACCCTACTCGCCCGGGAGCCACGCACACACAGGCAAACTCGAATGCACCTGTCTAACCCCCATCAGCTGTAGCTACACCCTCCACCTGATGTGTCTTTTCAACCTTTGTCAAGTATCTCAAGACAAGAATTTCCCGAAGCCCTTCCCCCCAAATCTACGTTTTCGCTGGAGCCCCCAACCCGCAGGAGCAGCAAGAGGAGGCCGAGATGGAGAGGGACCTCGGACTCGCTCTGCAAACTTAACCTGCGCATCGCACGGACCCGCGTCCTCATCTGAGGACCCGCACGTCCCCCTGCACTCTCCCCGCAGCATCCCACGCCCACACCGCACACTCACCTGACGGTAGGCGAGCCGCGCGCCACCGCGGTCCAGCCTCCCGTCACGACCTCCGCGGGCGAGCTTCCGCGCTGGGTGCCGGGGACCGCCGGCCGGCTCCGGGCAGGGCGGCGGGACACCGGGAACCGGCGGCAGGAGTGCGCCCGGGCGGGTCCGCGCCGAGCCCGAGCGAGCGGGCGAGCGGGGCGGGAGGGGCCATTTGTAAGCGAGCAGACGCTACCACCGCCCCTTACTCGCGGGGGGCGGGGGCGGGCGGTCAGGTGACGGCGGCCCACCCTCCGCCGCCGAGCCGGGTGGTTCCTGCCCAGGAGGAGCCCCCTGGCGCGCTCTGATTGGAACTCCCGCCGCAGTGGCGGGGGAGGGGGACACGTGACAGCCCGGCCCCGCGGCCCGGCGCGCCCCACCCACGCTGGGCACCCCATCTTCCTCCTGGAAAAGCCGGGGGACACAGGGAAGGCGGGGGAGCACACGGGGTGCAGGAGAGCCTACCAACCCTTTTTGCCGCCGCCCGGGGTGCTCCCGGCCGCTGAACCCGGAGAGGAAGGGTTCCCGTGCGGCCAGCCGGCCTTCAAGGTCCTCCCACGCTGCCCTGGACCGCAGTACCCTCCCCCACAAGTCCAGGCACAGGCACTCGGTATAGACCATCGCCACTCCATGGATGCCGGTGGCACTTAGGAGTGTGTTTTGTTTTGTGTTTTTCTCTTTGCACACCGGCACAATGTGCCAGAGAGAACCCACGACGAGGCATTGCAGACACCGCCCAGCTCGGAGGCCCGGGAGACCCCCGGGGATGTCTGATGGCCCCCGAGCTAGTCGCAGAGGGTCTCGGGGCCTACTTCCTCTGGAGGAGGAAGGGGCGCCGCAGGAGCTGCAAGTCTCTTACCCTGCCTAGGAAGCAGGCCGGTGGAGGGGGGGAGAGGACGGCCATCGGGGTGCGAATCCAGCTTCCAGCCTCTGGGAAAACGTTGCTAATAATAAGGGTCAAATTAAAACGACTAAGCTCGTGGTGCTGGCAGCGACGCGCCGCACGGTCGTGGGAAGCCCGGCTATTAATCACCCATAACCAGCATTGCTTTTCTCACGTGGGAGAATGGGGCCGTGGGAAAGCCCCCGGAGTTGCGCGCTGTTCTCAAGCCCCAGTGGTTCCGCAGAACGAATGGATTCCGCAGCCTCTTCCCCACCTCCCCGAGGCCCTCTCACTCGGCTGCACCACCCGAGAAGGCAGGGATTCGGAGAAAATGCGGTGTCACGTTCCCCACGGTGCCCGCTGACGCGTCTGCGCCAACTCCTGCAACACGTGGGGACCGCGAATCTGGGTGCCTGCTCCCCACTTGGGTGGTTATGTGGGTATAATTATACGATAATGTGTTATAACGAGACTGGAGGAAGTCTGTCTTTACATTGGATTCTCTCAAACTTTTGTCCAAAGGAATTTCGTACTCTATTAGGGCGGGGAATCGGTTTCTAGCCGAGGTCACCGCGGCTCTCAGCGGAGTCCAGGAAACCGCCGGGAGGAAGACCGAGGCCCCTTGTCTCTGGATGCTGTAGCCTCTGTTCGCCACTTCGGCCAGCCTAGCAACCCGTCTTTCGCCCTTGAGGGCCTATTCTAACAGGAATGTGACAGTGTGGAAGCCAGGGAACCTTGACCCATTGGTACCTGGGCTTCGCTGGGCATGGAACAAGTGGTGAGCAGGTTTAACCGTAAAGCTTCTGGCACAAAACCTAGGTAGGGAACCTTTGAGGAAGCTGAGAATATAATCATTGTAAATTGGGTAGGGAAAGGGGGAGAAGTATCTGTTCTAAAAATAAAAGCCTGGCGGCCGTTACGTCCCCCCCTTACCCCCCCCCCCCCCCGCTTCTCCAAACCACAGAAGGTTGGGGAAATCGCATCAGTAAAGTGTAAGTCCGTCGGGAAAAAAAATGCTCGGTTAAAAATCAACACCTCTTTAATAGGAAGATGGGTAAGTTTTACATTTCCAGGTGTTAATGATACCACCACATTAAAAGGTTGATTGTGACAAGAGAATTGCAGCGCACAGGACGCAGACAGCATTTTCACAATCGAAAATCAGCAGTCTTCCTCCTCGCATTCACCCCCATCCGGCCGACTGGGGACCGGGAAGCTGTAGCGCAGGGTAGGCGGCGGGACCACTTGTTGCGGCACCGCCAGAGGAGGTAATTTCCAAGCGGATCTGCGGATCTGGCGGAGATGCAGTTAAAATCCTTCACCGGGATGCGGACGCTCCAGAAGCCGAGGCAGGCGGCGAGCACTGACTCAGTGCCTCGAGATGCGTGTGTGTCTGTGTTGTTGTTGTTGGTGGTGGTTTTTTTAAACTAGAACGCTGGACCATCTTTGCCTGAAATGCTTTGTCTTGCACGTCTGGGAATTTACTTTGTGCTGTTAAATGCTTACCGCGCGCGCGCGCGCACACACACATACACACACGCGCGCGCGCGCAGGGGGTCGCCCCGCATGGGGGAAGGTGAGTGGCACAGATGCTTCGGACTTTCATGGACTCTGCCCTTGGGAAGCAGAGCGAGGGGGACGGCCTCGAACCTGAGTCAGGTAACTCGGAAAGGTCCTTCTCCCGCCGCTCGGGGAGTAGGGAGCTGGGGACCGAGGTACCGGGGCGGTCCAGGTGCCCACACAGCACCCGCCACGGTGAAGGGCAGAGATGTCGGGAGGCAGCTCGGACAAGGGCAGGCGGGTTCTCGATTCATTGTCTACCAGGTCACGCTCTGTTGAGAAAATGCGCGATACCCGAAGGGGGAGAGGGAAAGAGAGGGGGAGAGGGAGGGGGGGGAGAGGGAGAGAGGGGGTGGAGAGAGAGAGAGAAAGAGAGAGAGAGAGAGAGAGACCAAGTGTCCGTGCAGGGCCGACCCGCTCGCCTGGGGAGGGGGACGCGAGGCTCGTCCCCACTCGGCTCGCGCGGCCGTCTCACCGGCGCCGGGCGGCCACTGAGACATTGCCTTCAGCGTCCTCCGGTGGCATCCTCCCGGGTTTGCGTAGCAAAAAGCCGAGGACTGTGGGTTTCGAGTGACCACGTCTTAGGGCCATAGAAAGCTGCCTCTGGGGTCTTGGGGACGGAGAGGTTAATAGAGTGACGAATTTGTCCTGGTTTTTCACATAAAATTAGGCTGGTAATACCGAGCGCTTAGAAGACTGCTAAGAATTTGGAGGTGTGTGGGATGAGGGCGGGAAGGGGTTAATGCTAGGTTTAGGACTACTATGGGAAATGCCCAATTTAAAGATCTCCCCATCTTGGGTCGCGCTCTCGGAAGCTCAACCCATGTGGAGGCGCCGCTGCGCGGGCGGTCACCTCCCCGCGTTATGACACCTGGCGGTACCCTGCAACTCCCACGTCCCCGCGGCCAACCTCTCCGCGCCGGCCGGAACCAGCAAAAGTCTTTGCCCGCCCACGCCCCTTTAAACGGACTCTGCCTTTTCCTTTTATTCGGAGGACAGGTTAACGCCGACACGGACCGCAGTGTGGCCCGCAGGCACCACACGGCCCGCCGCCGCCTCCCCCGCGCCGGGCGGGGACTGCGGAGCTGCTGCGGCAGCAGGGCCAAAGCCTTCCGGTGCCTCCCGCCCCCTCCCCCCCGCGGCCACACCTCAGTCGCGGACCGCCCCCAACCATCCCCGCCCCCCTTCCCTCCCCCGCGCGCTCGCGGCGCCAGCCCCGCCACCGGCGGATGGCAGCCAGACGCTGTGTGCCCGCGTTCGTGTGCTGGCATAGGGAACCGCACGCGACGGCGACCCCACCACTGCCCCCAGCTCGGGGTCCACCCATGTAGAACCCACCGGCCCTCGCGGGTCCCCGGAGCCAGTCTCCGGAGCTCGGCTGCGGGTGCAGTTCTCCGAGCCCCTCGGCGCTCCCACCAGGCTCTGTCCATCCCAGTCTTTCCCCCATGCCAGGGTGTGGCAGGCAGGGAAGCCCCTTCGTCCCCGCCAGCGCTCCCAGACATCCCCGGACAAAGCCGCCGGGCTTCCCGCACCGGCGCGGGAAGGAGGCCGCCCGCAACGGGGAAGAGAGGCGCGCGGAGAGCGCCTCCAGGCGCCGGGCCTCGGTGCGGTCCCCGCCCCTGGCCTGTCAGCTGGGTGCCGGGCTGGGGCTGCGGGGGGCGCCTGCACGGGGCGGGCGCCCCACCCGCGGTTCCTCCAGCGCCGGCACCCGGTCGCCGCGGCGCCGCAGGAAGGAGGCCCAGCTGCGCGGGTTGCTCCACACCCACGTGCCTCGCGTGTGCGCGCCCCCGGCCCGCAGAAGCTACCCGGCTGGCGCCGCCGGGATTTCTGGGCGGCCCCACCCTCCCCGGCCGCCACGCTTCGCTCCTTGCGTTCGGAGTCTCCTTGGCGTCTCGGCTGCAGCTTCCAAAACCGGGCGCCGCCTCTGCCAGCCGGGCTGCCCAGCACGCCTGCGGGCCGCTACTCAGAGGCCGCACCTTCCGCGCGCGTCCCGCACTCACCTTTTCCTGTGCAAGGTGGGGTTCAGTCACTGCACCCCGGCTGTTCAGCCACCGCCCACGGCCTCCTGGAGAGTGCAGCACGAAGGCGTTCCTGAGGCGCCAGCACCCTCCTTAAACCCTTCCCTGTCTTTCAGCACAGCACCTTCGTCAGCTGGCCACCCTCCCCGACAGTAGGGAAGGCATAGCTCTCCCTCTGTTTTCTCTTTTTTCACCATCACACCCGTGCCCACCTATAGACACACACACCTGAACACCACGAGGCCACGACCAAGATCGCTCTCCAACTCCTAATTCCAACACTATGCAGTGCACATCACGTAGCCGATAGCAAGGTGAGGGAGTGGCACTCAGGAGCTAGGTGGTTTCTTAAAAATTATGAAATAGATTTCTGCCCCTGGCCATGACATTTTTAAGAGGATTATAATTTATTTAAAAAAAATAAATAGCCCAGAGGAATTCACACTTTTAAAATAATATTAAAGTAGTTTGAGATTATCGTAGATTCACGTGAAGTTTCTTAAGAAACAATATAGAGAGATGTTGTGCTCCCTTCACCCAGTTTTCTACAATGGTAACAATTCCCAAAACTGTGGTACAATGTCATAACCAGGATATTGGCTTTGATCAAATCCACTGATCCTATTTAGATCTGCCCAGTTTTACTCGTACTCGTGTGTGTAGGTATTTAGTTCTATTCCGTTTTATCATATGTGTGGGTCCAGATCCACTATCACAGTCAAGGTACAGAACCGCTCCCTCACACAGGATCCCTCTTGTTGCCTTTTTATAACCACACTTGGGGGAGGGGTGTCTGATAACCACTAATCTGTTCTTCTATAATTTTGTCATTTCAAGAATGTCATATAAATGGTACTATACAGTAACGTCATCTTTCTGGACTGGTTTTATTCACTCAGCATCATTCCCTTAACATTCATTCAAGTCACTGTATCAGTAGATTCTTCTTTTTATTGCTGGGTGGTATTCCATGGAATGCAGCTACCACAAAGGTAAACAGTTCGTTTAACCCTTCATTTGCTGAAGGACATCTGGGTTGTTTCCAGATTTGGGCTGTTACAAATAAAACTCCTAGGAACATTTGTGTACAGGATTTTGTGTGAAGATAACTTCATTTCTCTGGGACAGACGCCTGAGAGGGCAATTGCTGGGTCGTATGGTAAGCATATTTTTAGTTTTGTAGGAGACTGCCATACTCTTTTCCAGAGCGCCTGTGCCAACAGCAATATATGAAGGATTCAGTTTCTCCTCATCTTCCACAGCATTTGGTGGTGGTATTATTTTTTATTTTAGTGATTTTGATAAATGTAGTAATATTTCATTGTGGTTTTAATTTGCATTTTCTTGATGGCTAATGATATTATTTTTTATATGCTGGTTTGTCATCTCTATCCCCCTTTTTGTGTGTTGTCTGTTCACATTTTTTGCCCATTTTCTAATTAGAGTTTTTTGGGGTTTTTTTACTGTTACGTTTTGAGAGTTATTTTTTTAAAGCACTTTATTGAGGTATGATTGACATACAAAAAGTTGTGCATATTTAATGTATACAACTTGATGACTTTGGAGATAAGTATATACCTATGACACTCTCAACCACAATCTATGCCATAAACATATCTATCACATCTAAAGGTTTCTTCCCACCTTCTTTTTTATTATTAGTTTGTGATAAGAACACTTAAATAAGATCTACCTTCTTAGCAAATTTTTAAGTATATGACACTGTATTGTTAACTATAGGCAATAGATGTATACAGTATATATGTTTAGATACTAACCCTTTATCAGATACATGTTTTGCAAATATTGATATTTTCTCCCATTTTGTAGGTTGTCTTTTCATTTTGTTGATTGTTTACTGTGCAGGAGCTCTTTAGTTGGATGTAGTCCTACTTGTCTATTTTTGCTTTTGTTACCTGTGCTTTTGGTGTTATATCAAAGAAATCGTTGCCAAGACCAATGTCAAGAAGCTTTTCCCCTATGTTTTCTTTTAGGAATTTTAGGGCTTCAGGTGTCCTGTTTAACTCTTTAATCCTTTTTTTTTTTTTTTTTTTGCAGTACACGGGCCTCTCACTGTTGTGGCCTCTCCGGTTGTGGAGCACAGGCTCCGGACACGCAGGCTCAGTGGCCATGGCTCACGGGCACAGCCGCTCCGCAGCATGTGGGATCTTCCCGGACTGGGGCACAAACCCGTGTCCCCTGCATCGGCAGGCAGACCCTCAACCACTGCACCACCAGGGAAGCACTTTAATCCTTTTCGAGTTAAATTTTGTGTATGGTGTAAGGGTCTGATTTCATTCTTTGTGTGTGGATATCCAGTTTTCCCAACACCATTTATTGAAGAGACTATTCTTTCCCCATTGTGTATTCTTGGCACCTTTGTCAAAAATCAGTTGACCATATATGTGTGTGCTTATTTTTCTGGTTTCTCTATTCTGTTCCATTGGTCTATATGTCTGTTTTTATGCAAGTACCAACAATAGTGTTGACTATTTTGTTTACTGTAGCTTTGTAATATATTTCAAAATAAGGAAGTGTGCTGTCTCTGGCTTGCTCAAAATTGCTTTGGCTACCTATTCAGGATTTTTTGTTTTCTTGTCTTGTAGTGTCTTTGACTTTGGTACCAGTGTGACGCTGCCCTCATAAAATGAGTTTTAAAAGTGTTCCCTCCTCTTCTATTTTTTGGGAAGAGTTTTAAAAGGATTGGTATTAATTCTGCTTTAAAAGTTTGGTAGAATTGACCTATGAAAGCATCTGGTCTGGACTTTTCTTTGTTGGGAGGTTTTTGATTACTGATTTAATCTCTTTATTTGTTATAGATCTGGTCAGGCTTTCTATTTCTTCTTGATTCGGTCTTGGTAGGTTGTGTGTTTCTAGGAATTTATCCATTTCTTCTAGGTTGTCCAATTTATTGGCATGTCTTTTCATCCTCTTCACATGAACTTTTGCAGAGCAAAATCTTCCAATTTTGAAAGATATAATTTATCATCCTTTCATTTTGTGGATTTTGCTTTTGGTACCAAGTCTAAGGACTTTTGCCTAGCCCTCAATTCAGAAGATTTTTCTCCAACTTTTAAATAAATTTTATAGCTTTACATTTTAAATTTAGTTCTGTGATTCATTTTGAGTTAATATTCCTGTAACGTGTGAAGTTTAGGTTGAGATGTATTTTTGCCTATGGTACCAAGTTGTTCTAGCATCATTTGTTGAAAAAGCTCTCATTGCTTCATTGAATTACTTTTGCACATTAATGAAATGTTGGTTGGCATATTTGTGTGGGTCTATTTTTGTGTCCTCTATTCAGTTCCATTGATCTATGTGGCTATCACTTTACCAATACCACACTGTGTTGACTTCTGTAGCTATGTAGTAAGCTTTAATATCAAGTAGAGTGATTCCTTTCACTTTTTTCTTCTTTCTTAAAGATTGTTTTAGCTATTCTAGGTCTTGTTCCTTTTCATATAAATTTTAGAATGGGCTTTCTGTAACTACCAAAAGAAAAAAAAAACCACCTTGGTGTGATTTTGATAGTGATTGCATTAAGTCTATAGATCCTTTTGGGGGGAATGCTGACATCTTTTCTATGTTGAATCTTCTAATCCATGAGCATGGTATATCTATTCCTTTACTTAGGACTTCATTGATTTCTTTCAGCAGCATTCTGCAATTTTCAGCATACAGATCCTGTTCATGTTTTATTAGATTTATACCTAAAGGTTTCATTGTCTTTGGATCAGTTGTAAGTGATATTGTACTTTTAATTTTGGTTTCCACATGAGCATTGTTAATATAGAAATGCAATTAATCTTTGTGTTTTGATCTTGTATCCTGCAACCTTGCGGAATTTACTTAGCAGTTCTAAGAGTTTTCTATGTGACCGTTATGTTATCTGTGAGGAGGGCCAGTTTTCTTTCTTTCTTTCCAATCTGTATACCTTTCCTTTCTTGCTTTATTTCAGTGTCTAGAACTTCCGGTACTGTGTTGGATAAGAGTGGTGAGAACAAACATCCTTGTCTTGTTCCTAAACTTAGAGGGAAAGAATTCAGTCTTTCACCTTCAAGTATGTTTTTGTAGGGTTTTTGTAGATGCTTTTTTATCAAGTTGAGGTAATTCTCCTCTATTCCTAACTGGTTTAGAGTTTTTTACAATGAATGGATGTTGGATTTTGTCAAATTGTTTGATATCATCCTATGATATGGTAAATTCATATCGCTGATTGGTTTTTGAATGTTGTACCAACCTTAAACACCTGGAATAAATCCCACTTGGTCACAGTGCATAATTCTTCTTGTACATACTTTGATTCAATTTGCTAATATTTTGGTGAAGGCTTTTGCGTTTAATTTCATGAAAGATATTGATGTGAACTTTTTTTTTGGTACCGCATTTGTTTCATTTTGGTATCAGGCCCTCATAAAATGAGTTGAGAAGTACTCCCTTCTCTTCTATTTTCTGGAAGAGATTGTATAAAATTGGTGTTAGTTATTCTTTGAAAGTTTGGTAGAATTCTTTGGGCCTGGGCATTTTTTAATGAGTTTTACTTACGAATTTAATTTCTTTAATGGTTATAGGACATTTCAGGTGATCTATCTCATCTTTGTTGAGTTTTGGTAGCTTAGGGTTTTCAAGACTTTGATTCATTTCTTCTAAGTTTTTTCATTTCTTCTAATAAGTTGAGAATGAAGTTGTTCATGGTATTTCACCTTTTCTTTTTAATGACTACAGCACAGTGATATCCCTAGTTTCATTCCTGACATAGGTGATTTGTTTCTTCTTTTTATTTTTGTACATCTTGCTGGGGGTTATCAATTTTATTGATTTTTTGAAGAACCAGCTCTTTGTTTCATTGATCATTCTCAATTGTGTTCTTATTTTCAATTTCATTTATTTATGTCCTTCTATTTATTTTCTCCTTCCTTCTTCTTGCTTTACTTTTCTAGCTTTTTGAGATAGGAAGTTACATTACTCATTTGAGACCTTCCCTATTTTCTAGTGTAAGCATTTAGTGCTATTAATTTCTCTCTTGGGACTGCTTCAGTTGTGTCTCACAAAGTTTGACATGTATTCTCATTCTCACTCAGTTCTATTATATTTAAATTTTATTTTGGGAATTCCTCTTTGATCCATGTTTTTTTCAGAAGTGTGTTATTTAATTTCCAAGTGTTTAGAGATTTTTTTCTGTTATTGATTTCTAGTTTGATTTGATCTATGGTCAAAGAATACACTTTGTATGCTTCAATTCTTTTAAATTTGTTGAGGTTTATATTATGAGCCAAGATATGGTCTATATATCATGGGCTCTTGAAAAAAATGTGTATTCTGCTGTTGTTGGGTGGAGTTTTTCATTAATGTCAATTAGATCCTATAGGTTAATGATGTAGTTGAGTTCTTCTATGTCCTTAATGGTTTTCTGGCTAGTAGTTTTTATCAGTTACTGAGAAGGGGATACTAAAAGTCCCCAACTTTACCTGTGGATTTGTCTATTTCTCCTTTAAGCTCTATCAGCTTTTGTGTCATATATTTTGAGGCTCTGTGGTTTGGTGCATATACATTTAGGATTGTTATGTCTTCCTGGTAGATTATCCTTTTCATTACATAAAGTCCAGCTTTGTCTCTAGTAATTTTCTTTGTTCTGAAGCCTACTTTGGTATTAATGTAGCCACTCCTGCTTTT
This sequence comes from Stenella coeruleoalba, assembly GCF_951394435.1. Taxonomy (NCBI): domain Eukaryota; kingdom Metazoa; phylum Chordata; class Mammalia; order Artiodactyla; family Delphinidae; genus Stenella; species Stenella coeruleoalba. The sequence goes on from NC_137156.1 coordinate 58,369,431, forward strand.
TAAAAACTTAATATTTGAATGATATATATTTTTTCATCCTTTTAAATTTCAACCTTCCTATATCATATATTTGAATATTCATGCACTTTTCTAAAGCTTTTTTTGGCAGTCAACTGTTGAAATTCTAAAAGTTATTTTGTCCAATAAAAAGTTTATGGTTTCATGGCATTGGATTTGGCAATGATTTTTTGGTTATAACACCAAAAGCACATGGAACAAAAGAAAAATAGATAAATTCACCAAAATTTAAAACTTTTATGCATCATACAATACTATCAAGAGAGGGGAAAGACAGCCCGCAGAATGGGAGAATATATTTGCAAATCATATATGTGATAAGGGATTATATAAAGAACTCCTACAACTGAACAACGAAAAACCAAGTAACCCAATTCAAAAATTTGCAAAGGACTTGAATAGACATTTCTTTAAAGAAGACAAACAAATGGCCAATAGGCACATGAAAAGATGCTCAACACCCCTAGTTATTAGGGAAATGCAAATCAAAATCATAATGAGTTACGACTTCATACCCATTAGGATGGGTATTATAAAGAAAACCAAAAACAAAACCCAGAAAATAACAAGTGTTTCTAAGGATATGGAGAAATTGGACCCTGTGCATAGCTGGTGGGAACGCAAAACGGTACAGCTGCTGTGGAAAACAGTTTGGTCATTCCTAAAATGTTAAACTTAGAATTACCATATGAAGGAGCAACTCCATTTCTAGGTTTACACCCAAAAGAATTGAAAGCAGGGGCTCAAACAGATATTGCACATCAGTATGCATAGAAGCATTATTCACAATAATCAAAAGATGGAAACAACTCAAGTGTCCATCAACAGATTAGCTGATAAACAAAATGTGGTATATACATAAATGGAATATTGCTCAGCCCTAAAAAGGAATGAAATTCCGACACAGGCTACAACATTCATGAACCTTGAAAATATTACGCTAAGTGAAAGAAGCCAGATACAAAAAGACAAATATTATGTAATTCTACTTATATGAGATACCTAGAGTAGGCAAATCCATAGAGACAGACAGTAGAATAGAGATTATCATGGACTGAGGAGAGAAGGGTATAGGAGTTATTGTTTCATACGTAAAGAGTTTCTGTTTGGGATGATGAAAATGTTCTGGAAATGGACAGTGGTGATGGTTGCACAACATTGTGAATGTACTTAATGCCACTGAACTGTACACTTAAAAATGGCTAAAATGGTAAAATTTACTTACCACCATAAAAATTTTCCAAAAAAAGAGAAAAGCTTATGGTTTGATTTGTCAGAAATATTTACCTACGCTACAAAGGTGTTTCTATACAACTTGCAAAGGCTCACTGTCAAGAGGTCCTCCTCACCTCTCTCCCCACTCCAATTTTGTTATTGTTTACTTTTGGTGACCTGAATCTGTTTCACCCAGGTTTCCTTGCTGAGTCAATTAGAGGGTATTTTTTTTCCACCCTACATGACAGAAATGAAAATAGCCAAGATATATTGATGCTTCTGGCTCAGGAAGTATCTTCTCCTTGTCTCCCCACTTATATGGTCACTGAAGGCAACACTGACCTTGGCAAACAGTCACCTTGCCAGTCCCATTGACTTGCCTCTTCAAAGACAAATACGAGAACTAAGTGAAACCTGCATGACTTCTTATTTTTCCCCCAAGTTTTTTTTTTCTCTCTGAACCTTTTTAGCTTTCACTATTATGGTTATAGCATCACAAATATAAAATGCCTGTATCACTCCTATCAAAAGGCTTAATATTTTAGAGATGTTTTTTTAAAAAATGATTGTTCTCTGCCCCCAGGATTTGCTACATATTTGTAGGGCCCAGTGAAAAATGAAAATGCAGGCTCCTTGGTCAAAAAATAAGAACTTCCAACTGGAGAAACGAGTTAATTAAACCAAGTGCAAGGCCCTTCCAAGCACAGGTCGCGTGCTGCCTGTCCATGTCAAGAGTCAACCCCACCCCCAACTGACTCTTGGGAAAACGTTTAAGTCAAAAGAGCACCCTGAGTACATTGAGAAGTTATGTGTGGGTTGCATTTTTATACACAAAAAACACAAACAGGAGGCAAGTCTTCCAACCTGCCATGTTGTTAGTCCCTCACAAGCAGGGTGTGCTAATAAGTAGTCCCTGCTGAGCTCAGAGGCAGCACAATGAAGTGAAAAGTCTACAGAACTGGCCAGATAAAAGACTCAGTTCTTCATTTCATAAATATTTATTGAGCACCAACTAATGAACTTGGCTCTGGGCCAAGTTCAATTATCTAAGTGTTCTATCTGCCCTGGGCAGATAGAGCTATCACCCTGGGCATTTCAGTCAATCTTTGATACCTTGGTTCCCTGGGTTGTTTGATGGGAACAAAAGTATTGCTCATCCGAGAACCTTCCGGAAATAAGATGACTCCAGAGGTTTAAGTTGAAATACTAGTTATAGTCATTGGTTGTAAGATTTTAATAATGACATCTGCTAAAAGTGACATTATCAAAAATAGAGAATGAAGATAGATTATAGGGTCTCAGAGTAGCCTGTGATTTTTTTCTTTCTTAGCTTTCTTTTATCTGAACCACTCCATGGGAGATTCCATTTCCAGAAACCATAACCGGGTCCTCCAATATCTTCTATGAATCTATAGAATTTCATCCTTGAACTTCAAAAACACTAAAACCAATAATGAGGCACTTTCTGGCATACCTGGCTTTACACAACTGATGCATTCCTAAAAAAAGAGTCAACTGAATTGTTGGAAACTGAATTATATTTGAAATACACTAGAGAACTTGGATATTAAAAGAAAACTTCCATTGGATCCTTTTGTACAACAAAGAATAATTTTTATAAAGTAAAAAATTTCCCCTAATTTGCTTGATGTGAACACTGAGGCTTAAGCACAGAGAGTTTTGTGACTGTAGAAATGGAAGCCCATTTAGACTGCACAATGGTTCCCCATCTTCCTTTTCAGCTCCAAGGATGTGCAGGTGTAAAGAAGAGGTGGAAAGTGTGGGAGGATGTCAGCATCCTTTACCAATGTTCATAATCCATTTCCTACCTGAATGAAAAGTGTTTTCCTAAGCACAGGAGGACAGTAGGACCCAGAGCCTTTGATGGGATCAACTCTGATGTGACAATGGGAGCACTTTTCAGGAAACACACTGTGAAGAATAACAACAAATATCAATTAAACTCATAATTTTAGTCAGCTGGTGTGAGGTGTGGGGTGAGGGGGTTCACAGGTCATCAAGCCCTTGGCTTTCAAACTGGAGCAGCCAGGTAACTATCAAGTGATATACAGATTCTGAGACCCCACCCCATTCCAGAAGGAACAGGGACAAAAACCATATTTCCCCCTGGTCAAAGGGATGCTCACTGGTGGTAATAAGGCCAAGTGACCTTTGGCCAAGAAGCTTTGGAAGGGATAGAAGGGGAAGCCGGACTGAGGGCAGAGAAAATATGATTCTCCCTCCCCCCCACCCCGCCTTGGGGTACACATCCTATATAGTCCTCTCCCCTTGATTGTGAACAGGACGTATGAACATGATGGGATATCACTCCCATGATTAGGTTCTGCAGTATAGCAAAGATGTAATTAAGGTCCCTAATCAGTTGACTTTGAATTAACCAAAAGGGAGAGTCTCTTGGGTAGACTGATCTAATCATGTAAGTCCTTTAAATCTGAGGCTAGAATCAGAGACAGAAGTCAGAAAGATTAAAGCTACAGCAGATGGCTTCCTGCTGGCCTCAAAGAAGATGGAAGCCATCATGAGTTCTACCCCTGCAAGGAATTAAATTCTGCCAACAAGCTCAGTGAGCCTGGAAGATGACACCAAGCTCCAGATGGGACCATAGCCCTGGCCAACTCCTTGATTCCACTCCTAGAACACAGGATCCAGCAGAACTGTATCTGGGCTCCTGACTGACAGGAGATGTTAAATTTATATTGTTTAAGCCACTAAGTTTGTGGAAGTTTGTTACACGGCAAAAGAAATCTAATACACTAAGATACTTCTATTTGGAATAAGGAAATTTTAGAAGAAAAGAGAGATGGGAGGAACTTGAATTACAGAGAGCACCAAGATGGAGCTAAGTCTGCTGAGGCCTGTGATGTTTGTGAGCACTGGGGTTTAGGTGGTCTACTACCTGAAACACATCAACCAATATCCCCTTTGAACAGAGAATTTAGGCATGCCTGGGGCTGCCTCTGGAGCAAATTACAAATGACTTCCCTTGGAGCACATGGGTGCTAGGGAGTCATTAAGGACAAGTGATGTCCAAAGGGCACATTACTCCTCCATCTTTATGAATTTCAGGAAGAATTATATCTATTTCACCATCATTATTCAGTTAAGCCAGAAGAGAGACAGGCTTAGAACAAAAATGATTTGATTACTTATTCTGATTACCTTCTATTCACCATGATGGTGAAGGAGAGATTTCCTGCTGTAAGTAGTACAAGATCACCGAACACCAACATCTAACACTGATACATGCAACTGGCAGCAGTTTATTAGTCATGGAAACTCAGCCCAGTGGAGGAGGACACCACACATCACATAGGGCCACACAAGGGCTCCGTGGGGGAGCAAGTGAACCTGGAAGTGGGGTGGGGTAGGAGGCAGCCTTTGTAGTAACTGGTGGTTGGGAGTGCTGCCTGGTTCTTGCAGAAGGACATGATTGGCTTGTTTGAATAATTCCACAGGCTGACAGGGAGGTGAAGCCCATGAGATTGAGGACTAGGTGGGGTGCAGCTGGTCTGGCTGATAGAGGAACTAGCCCAGAGGGAAGCCTTTCCTGCTGTGTGGGGGGTGTATATCCAGAGAGAACAGGGGAACTCATAGAGCCCTGTGCAGCTCAAAGATGTCAGGGAGCAATTGAAGTTTGAGGTCTTACACTACATAACTAAAGGCTCCTAAACCTAAATTTAAAATGAGATCCGGAAAAATTAACCCAACAGATATGGACAATAAGTGTGCCTATCTTTCTACCTTAATCTAGTGAATACTGATGTCAATTCCAAGGAAGTGAAATAAAATTGTTGATTATTTTTCTATTTTTGCCACAGACAATTAAGATTATATATGTGGATCTTAGAAGTTAGGTTATCAGTTATTTTACTTACAATGTCTACTTTCAAAATTTATTCAAATTCATAAGAGGGTACAGCAAATATGCCAGATAGAATAGGAGAAAAAATTATCAATAGCTTTCCTTTAAACCAGCAATAACAAATTAAAGAATGAAATAGGAAAAAAATCCCAGTTACAATAGCAATGTAAAAAATAAAATGTTTTTTTTTGCCCAGCCACTCCACGGCATGTGGGATCTTCCTGGACCAGGGCACGAACCCGTGTCCCCTACATCGGTAGGCGGACTCTCAACCACTGCGCCACCAGGGAAGCCCAATAAAATGTTTTGAAACAAATCTAAGAGATGTAAAAAATCAGTATGTAGAATATCATAAAACTTCACTGATATATTTAAAGGATGTGAATTAATGAAGAGACATACTCTGTTCTTGGATAGGATGCCTTAGTATAATGCAGATGTTGGTTTCAATGAATTCGTCTGTAAGTTCTATATAGACTCAAACAAAAGCCCAACAGGATTTGTCCTAGAATTTGACAAGCTGATTCTAAAATTAATCTGGAATGGAAAACGAATAAAATAGTCAAGGCATATTTTTGAAAAAGAAAAATAATGAAGGATCCCAAATATCAAAAGATACTGTAAAGCTTTAGTAATTAAAAGTGTGATATTGGTCTAGAAATAAACTAATTAATGGAATATTTAAGAGTTCAGATACAAATTCATATATTTAAGAATTCTGCATAAGAGAAATCCAGCATATTTAATTCAGTGAGGAAATATGGACTACTCATGCTTAAGATAATTTCCTAACCACCTGGAGAGAAATAAACTTAGATTTTATCTCTTGTCATAACAAAAATATTTCAGGTGAATTATGAAGCAATTCTTAGATAAATATGGGGCTATGAATTAGAATGTTTATCGCTTTGGGAGTAAATTTAGCATTGTTAAGCAAGAGACAAAACATAAAATATTGAAAATTGTCGGTATTAAAAAACTACAGTGTGATAAAAGATGTTATAAAAAATTAAACTGCATGTTATTGACCTGAAAAAATTGCAATGTATATAACAATGAATTGATGTAGAAGTATATAAAAAACTACCAATCCAAGAAAAAAGTCAACACAGCCCAATTAAAAATGGGAAAAAGATGAATAGACAGTTCACAGAAAAGGAAAGACAAATGGCCAATAAACATGTGACAATGTTCAATCTCAACAGTAGTTGGGAAAATAAAAATGAAAACAATGAAATATCAGTTCTAACCCATCCAATTATTTATATGTTGATAAATGTCCTGAATGGAAGAGGGTAAGAGAGAATTGTGTACTCTTGTACATTGTTGTTGGGAGTGAATGTTGATAGCTTTTCTTGAAGTCTATTATGTATTATGTTTTAAAATTTAAAAGAGAAGAAATTAATGAAATAGAAACTGCCAAAGAATAGAATAAATTAACATAGCTGAAAGTTGATTATTAGAAGATATCAACAAAACAGCTAGACAGTTCAAGGAAAAAAAAATAAGAAAGAACACAAATTACCAATATCAGGAATGAGAGAAAGGATATTGCTACAAGACCTGAAGGCATTAAAAGGATAATTAAAAAATAAAAACAATTTTATGCCAATATATTTGATAAATTAGATAAAATGGATAAATTCCTTGAGAAATACAAGTTACCAAAATGGACACAAGATGATAGAGAAAATCTGAATAGTCATATAACTAAATATAACTTGAATTAATCATAAAAAACCTCCCAACACATAAAATTCTAGGCCCAGATGGTTTCACTGGGGCCCAGATGGTTTCATTGGTGAGTTATATCAAACATGCAAGAAATAACACCATTTTAATCAAACTCTTTCAAAAAATGGAGGAGGTAATACTTTCCAATTTATTAGTCTAACAGAATCCTAATAAAAAAATCTCACATAGTTATTACCAAAAAAATTACAGACTAATATCCCTCATGAGTACAGATACAGATATTCTTAATAAAATATTAGCAAATTGGGCCCAACATTATACTAAAAGAATAACATATCATGATCAAGTAATGTTTATCTGAGGAATGCAAGGTTGGTTTAACATTAAAGAAAATCAATCAGTGTAATTTACTGCATTAACAAAATAAAGGAGAAAGCTCATATGATCATCTGAATAGATACAGAAAAAGCATTTGACAATAGTCCACATCCACCCATAACAACAACGCACAGCAAGCTAGGATTAGGAAGTTATCCCTCAATCTGATAAAACAAACCTATTGAAGACATATAGCCAACATCATGCTTGATAGTAAAATTTTGAACATTTTCCCCAAGACTGGGAATGAAATGAAATGCCTACCTTCACCACCTCTATTCAACATTGTACTGGAGATGATAGCCATTGCAACAAGTGAAGAAAAAGAAATAAAAGACACAAAGATTGGAAAGAAAGAATTAAAACTATCTCTATTTATAGATAATATGATTTTTTGGTATAAAGTTCTATGGATTCCATAAAATAACTATCAAACTCGGAAGTTAATTTAGTAAAGTCACAGGATACAAGGTCAATATACCAAAGTAAATTGTATTTTTACGTACCAACAGCGAACAATTGGAAATGAAATTTTTAAAAATTAATTCCATTGTTTAAAAATGTAAAATATTTTTAAACAATGTAAAATTTAAAGTAAAATATTTAGGATAAATTTTAACAAAAGCTATACAAGAACTTTAGACTAAAAACTGTAAAACATCCTGAGCTAAATTAAAGAAGGTCTAAATAAATGGAAAAATATATCATGTGAATTAATTGGAAAATCTACTGGTTTAAAATAGCAATTATTCTTAAATTAACCTACACGTTTCTCTCTGTCTCAATCTTAATCCCAGCAGACTTTTTAAAAAAGAAACTGACAACTAGATTTTAAAACTTGTATGGTAATGCAAATGACCTTGAATATCCAAAGCAATCCTGAAAAGAAACAACAAAGTCAGAGCATTTGACTGTAAGAGTTACTATTGTGCAGAATGGTGCTGGGATAAAGGTCAGCAAATAGATCAAAAGCACAGAACAGTGAGCCCAGAAATACATCCTAGTTTATGCAATCATTTGATTTTTAACAGCTAAAATAATCCAATGTAGAAAGGAAAATAAATTTTTCAACAAATGGAGTAGGAATAAATGAATATCCATATGGAAGGAAAAATGAACTACTATTTCTACCTCACTCTACTCCAAATTAATTTAAGATGGCTCCTAGACCTAAAGATAAAAGCTAAAGCTATCAGTTGTTTACAAGAAAACATTGAAGACTATCTTTGTGAATTGTGGTAGAAAAAAGTTTCTTAGGCAGGTCACAGAAAGCAATAACTATCTTTAAATTGACAAATTAGATTTCATCAAAATTGAAAACATCTGCTCATCAAAAGACATCATTGAGGAAATAAATAGGCAAGCCACAGACTGGGAGAAAATATTTGCAAAACATAAAACTGACAAAGGCCTGGTATTCGGCACATGCAAAGAATTTTGACAACAATTAAGAGACAAATACTTGAGAAAAATGGGCAAAAGTTTTGAACAGGTACGTTACAAAAGAAAATGCTATATGGCTCCCATAAGGACTTGCAAATGCTTGATGACAACAGTCATCAGAGGCTCACAATTTAAAACCACAATAAGATACTACCACACACCTCTCGAATGGGTTCAAATTAAAAAGTAACAATACTAAATGTTGGTGAGGATGTGGAACAATGAAAATCCTTACAAAAAGAATATATGGAGTATGACTTCATTTGAATGAAGTTCTAGAATAGGCAAAAGGATGGAAAACTCTCAGAAAAGTAGCTGCTTCTGTGTGTGTAGGGGTGAGAAGGGGCATGAGGAAACTTTCTTGGGTGCTGTTTACGTTCTATATTTTGAAGGAGTTTGGTGAGACACAGGCATACAATTTATCAAAATTCCATGAACGTTCATTTAAGATCTGAACATTTTCTTACACATAAATTCGACATCAAAAGAAATCAAAACTCTAAAAACACATTTAACACTAGTCAACTATATGCAAGTTGAAATAGTTAGGGGAAAGTGTACTGATTTCTCAAATTTACTTGTAAATACATCAGAAAATTAGTGGATTAATGGACTGATAGAGGAATGGGTAGATACATGATAAAACAATTATACAAAAATGTTAATGGTAGATAGTGACATACTGGTGCTCACTTAAATTTATTTAATTTTTGCTGTTTGTTTGAAAGTTTTATAATAAAGTGTCGGAAAAAAATAGGCACACCCTTTGACCCGCTCCATTTATGTCTAGGTATTTATCCTAGAGAAATACACTTTAGACATGTACCAAAAGTCATACGTAAGGTTAGTCACTGCAGTATTGTTTGTAACAGCAAAAAAAAAAAAACAACACACCAAAAAAACGGTGGGGTTGGGTGGGGCATGTGAATGCCTATGGTTAAATATACTGTGGTATATCCATAAAATAGAAAACTACGTAAAAGCTTAAAAAAAGAATAAGGTAGACCTATACGTACTGATACAGAAAAATCCCAAGGTATATTTTAAAGTAGAAAAATAAATTATAGAATAATATGCATGGTATGTTCCCTTTTGTGTAAAATTTTAAAAATTAACAATTAACATGGCATATGTATAAATATATACATATATAAATGCATAGAAAATGGTCTAGAACAAGAGTTGGTATATTTTTCTGTAAAGGGCCAGATAGTAAATATTTTCGGCACCGTCACTTCTGTTGCAACTACTTAATTCTGCCATTGTAGTGTGAAGGTAGCCATAGACAGTACATAAAGGAATGAGCTTGGCTGTGTTCCAATGGTGGTGGGTCAGATACAGCCTGTGGTCCATAACTTGCCAATCCTGATCTAGTAGTGTGACTGATTTTGCAAGGATGCTCCCAATTCTTCACCCCTTCCTGTATCTATACTGTTTGCTATATATCTTTGTTTTATCCTCTCCTCCCGACTCTGAGCTCAGACATGTGATTTGCTTTGAATCAATGGAACGTTGTAAGGGGGACACAGTGGAAGCTTTAGAGACGCTGGTACACTGGGGCTTGCTTGCTCTTGTGCCTCTTCCATCACTTAGAGAAGATGCCTAGGCTGGCCTGCTGGAGGAGGAGAGACACCTGGAGAAGTGTCCAGTCTCCACGGTTGTCCCAGCTGAGGCCACCCTAGATTGGCTGATAGTCAGCTGACCCTCAGACTTATGGGCAAACCCAGGCAAAATGAATAGAGCTGCCAAACCGACCACACCAGACATGTGAGCAATGCATGCCTACTGTTGTGTGCCACCCAAGTGTGGTTGTATAGCATCAGTTAACTGATACGGAAACAAAACACACCCAACTGATAGCATGACTCTCTTTGAGAAAGGGAGAGGAATAGGGATGGCTTTTGCAACTGAAAAAAAATTTTTTAGCAAAGAAAAACTGTGTAGTGAAATTCCAGAATTCAGAAAATCTAAGTTCCAGTGAAGATTCTTTGGAAGGTCAGGCAGAGGCACAGATACAAGTAAAGGACCAAGGTCTATTTGCCGTTTCTTTTCTTCTATCTTTAATATCTTTCTATTTTTTTTCTTGATCCTTTGCCTATAAATATGTTCGTCTTTTGTATGCTAAAAATCCTCTCTTGCCCTTCTAACCTTGGTTAGCTTTAGAGCTCTTCTTTCTTTTTTAAAACTTAATTTTATAAATAACACACATGCCAATAAAAATTCACAGTACAGAAAGCCCAACATAAAAATAAAAGTCTTCTTTCCTGCCCACCACCTTTCTACTAGTACTGCTCCCTGGGACCAATAGCTTTCAAATGATTCTGCTTCTGCTTCTTTTCATTTTTTTTTTTTTCTGGTAGTTATCCACATTTTTCTAAATCACTGCTTATAGCTCTATTTTTGGACTTGTATATTTTGGACTCTCTGTAGGAAAGATACGGCATTTAGCTGATGTATTCTACCCCTCTGCCCTCACCCTGCCTTCACACAAATTGTCTTTTGAAATTTTTAGTTCTTCTGTTTTTATATATGTTATGGCTTTAAATAATATGCTAAAACATCTAGTTCCTTTATTCATAGTGGCTTTTACATTTTTATCAAAGTAATATGACCACCCAGTTAAAAGCAATCGCCCAGTCCTTTCCACCTTCTGGGCCCCACCTTAATTCCTCCAAGTCAACCACTTCTAAATGCCAGATGTGCACACAAAGCCCCTGGGGCTCTATTTATCTATCATCCATCTATCTGTCTGTCTATCTATTTATTTGCCGCGCCACGTGGCATACAGCATGAGGGATCTTAGTTACCCGACCAGGGATTGAACCCGTGTCCCCTGCATTGGGAATGTGGAGTCTTAACCACTGGACCACCAGGGAAGTCCCTGGGGCTCTGTTTAAATGTAAACCCTAATTATAGGTCTATAGGTGGGGCCAAGACTCTGCATTTCTAACAAGTTCACAGGTGATGCTGTTGCTACTGGACCATGGACCACACTTTGAGTAAAGATGTGTAGAGGCTATAGCAAAGGATCCTCTTAGTCATATGGGCTTGGAATCTGAGGCAGAATTTTAGTTCTTTTGGGGACTGAGTTTCAGACAAGGAATAGGAGGCCCAAATCCAGCCTTTGGGACAGGGCCAGTGTGACAGGGAAGCTGAGGGGGCAGTCTGTGTCCTTCCGAAGCCTGGTTCTTTATCTGGACCAACAGTTCCAAAGTCTTCATTCTACTTAATTCCTGGCAAAAGTATCATTACACAAACACCTTCCTGTTGGCCTGCTTTGACCAACTTGACCTCCCTAGGTGCAGAATAATTTCCAAGTTCCAAGGCAACACTTGTAACCTAAGGAAAACAGAAATGCTGTTTAGAGGCAGGGGCTCTTCTCTTACTGCATTAGCTAAATCTCTCTCCTCTCCATCAATCTAATTCCCAGCTTCTACCATTAGGTCATGGTATATAATTATAGCATATCAAAAATTCATATATCTAGCACTCTCCCTTATGGCCATCTTCTATAAAAATAAGTAAATAAAAACTCTGGATAGCCATACTAGAACTAAAATTCTGCTTCATACATTTGTCTTCGTTTGGTTTCCCCAGAAGCAGATTCTAAGACAAGGACTCAAGTACAAATAGTCTATTTGGAAGGTGGTCCCAGGAGGGGAGTGGTGAAGTGAGACAGGGAAAGGAAGGCAGTCAACAAAGGATGTGGAATCAGCAGCTTATCATCGTGGGCACCTGGAACTTAGTCCCTTTGAGAAACCCTGGGAATAAATGTAAAACACGCATCTTGTCCCACCTGAGGGGGAGGGAGCTGTGTTTATGCAACAACCCCTCGGGTGAGCCTTGCTCCTGGGGGGAGCGGAGTCCCTGGCACTCAGGGTCTGCCGTGTAGGCGGCAGAGAGAGCCCCCAGGAAAAGCAATGTGGGCGCAGGCAGCTGGAAGTCGGGCCACAACCTTCTACCATATCAAACCGCTCCCTCCAGAGGAGGGACCCCTCTGACCAGCACCCAAAACCTGTTTACTTCTCCTTGACCCTGTCTGCACATAAGATGCTGCATATTAACAGCGTCAGGGCAGGCAGGTCGGCTACAAGTCTGTCCCTGACAGGTCAACTGTCTCATACTAGAACAAGGGCAGATGTGATCCAGGTGTCCTGCAACCAGAGGTTGGAGAGCAACCCCAAATGGGTTGTGGAGACCCCTGCTCCGGGATCCCTGGGGTTTGACACTGTGGAACACTCAGCTCTGTTCCTCTTCCCATACAATCTGCCCTGCACCCTGATCATCGCCTTTATTTCCCCAGGAATATATGTCAAGGAGATAGATCTGTGGAGAAAAGCCATCTGGAGGGGCTATTTTCATAGGAACTATTTTAAGGCTGTCCTTCCCGTCCACCACATCCTGACATTTGGTATATTTAGCATCATCCATAGACAGGGCTAATGGATTTTTTCTTTGCAAATCATTATGATTCAAACCACTGCGGTCTTTATTCTTTTTTAATTGCAACTAAGTCACGCACACATACACACAACACACACATTAATAGCTACCTTATATTTATACACGAAAAACGCTTCCCAGCAAAGGAACTCTAGTGTAACTTACAAGCCTTTGCCACTGAACCCTTTTATGTGGTGGGGGAGGGCCTAAGGCTGCAGGTTGGCGGGTATTGCCTTCACACTGCACACGAAATGCACATGTATTTGGTCAAAGAAGAGAATGCGCAAAAGGTGTTTAAAATTGACAGCCCAAGACAGGAGTAATTTAACGTGCCATTCTTTGTCTACCGCTCCTGTAGGTAGAGAGCACTGCTGATCTGCCTCACTGAATACAAATTTGTATCATCTCTGCCATTAATATGGTTTCTTTTCATCCCATGAATTAATCTCCTTTTGCCAGCATAATAATGGCTGTGGAGGAACAAGTTCCAATGTCAGGAATCAAAATTGCAGTAGGCTCAGGCTTTCTGATGCAGCCCCATGGGCTGTGTTCATTAACGGCAGATAAAATAGGAATCGCACAAACAAAAGCAGTGGCCACAGTTCACCTCTGCCCTGGGGCCACCATGCCAAGGCTTGACTTCCCACTTTCTCTGATGACTGATTTGGTGAGTTTCTGAGATACTAATCCAGGCATCACACGCTCTACTGTTTCGTTTTTTTCTTTTTAAAATTTTTTTTCATTCTTTTCTCTTAAGAATTTATTTTATTTATTTTTGGCTGCGTTGGATCTTTGCTGCTGAGCACAGGCTTTCTCTAATTGCGGCGAGCGGGGGCTACTCTTTGTTGCGGCACGCAGACTTCTCATTGAGGTGGCTTCTCTTGTTGCGGAGCAACGGCTCTAGGCGCGTGGGCTTCAGTAGTTGTGGCACGCGGGCTCAGTAGTTGTGGCTCACGGGCGTAGTTGCTCCGCGGCATGTGGGATCTTCCCGGACCAGGGCTTGAACCCGTGTCCCCTGCACTGGCAGGCGGATTCTTAACCACTGCGGCACCAGGGAAGCCCCTCTACTGTTTTTAAAATCAGCTGCTTAGTATCATGGTTTGGGCCTGGTCTTGAATGCTCTACCCTAGGCTGGACCCACATTCTCCAACAGTAGACATTTGGTCTTATAGGTTTCTGTATCCCTGCAGCCTCTTGCACAGTACTTGACACACAGATACCCAGAAAATACAGGCTGGAGTGCATATACAGTATAGGTGAGTACACTACCCACTATAGCAGGAGGATATGTGAGTAAACTACAGAGCATAGTAGCCACACTGGGATTCAGCTCCCCTGGGGTAGGCAACCTGCATAGGGACAGACCCTACTTTTTTGATACGATGGACTTGACAAACATCTTCAACAGCATGATGATAGGGGCTCCAATCACTGAGCACTGAGTAAGCACTACAGCAGTGGTTCTCATAGGTGGTGCTTGGATCAACCATAACATTACAGGAGACTGGTTAGAGATGTAAATTCCAGAGCCTCGTCCAGACCCTAGAAACTCTGAGGAGTGGGGCCCAGCCATCTGGGTTTAATCACCTTCTGGGTGATTCCAGTGCACAATTAAGTTTGAGAACCCCTGTATTCAGACTAAGAACCCGGGCTCTGGAACCAGAATGCCTGGGCTACAATCATAGCAGTTCGACCTCGAATACATTCCTCAATGCCTCCATGCCTCAGTTTCCTGATCTGAAAAATGGAGAGGTGCTAGTCTGTATTTTTCCCGAAGCACACCTACAGACGGAGATTTGGGCAAAAGTAGTCTGTATGGGAGGTGATCCCAGGAAGAGGGACTAGGGAGAATAAAACAGGAAAAGAGGCCAAAACAGATCCTGAGGGGCAATGGGGGTAAATTCCACTGGGGACTCCACAAAGGAGTGCGGGATGAATAGCCCAGTATTTACCACTATAACTAGCCCATCGGTAGGGTGACTCCGAGATGTGTTCTACAAATTCCCCTCCTTCATTGATTAAGGGTCACTCCTGTGGCGTCAACATCCTGGCACCTATAGGACATAATAGAGTAAAACTGGAATATATAAGGACCTCCTTCAAACCTTACACACAAGTGACAAGGCCTGGGTGAGATGAGTCACATGTCTAACAGCTCGGTGATCTGCTTCCGCTCAGCCTACTGTGCAACGAGCCACTTTGGCAGCAATGTGGCAAATGCATAGGCATTATTTTGAGTTGGGTTCCCCCAGAGGCACACTTTGAGACAAGAATTCAAGTGCAAGTGGTTAATTTGGGAGGAGATCTCAGGAAGTCCCTCGAGGGGAGTGGGGAAGTGAGTCAGGGAAGTGAGGGAGGCCCATGCAGGATGCTTTTTGGAGCAGGTCTCCACTGGGGTCCAGCACACACCTCAGAGCTGTCCCACTCTCACTGACAAGGAAGCGGGCACAGTTATCCACTATCTCCCGTTGTCTTCAGCACAGGGCTGTTGCCAGGGCCATTGACTCTCCACCCTTCCCTGTATGTGCACAGAACAAGCTCCCATGACCCTAAGATGCACTTAGGCAGAGTTGTGAGTGTTAACCCAGCAACTTGCACGTGGGGGTGAGCGCCATGCTACACGGGTGGACACCGGTCCCTTCGGGGTACCCGTGCCGGGATATTTGGAGCTGCATGCAAATAGGAAGAGCTGCAGGTGTTGGCAGGATCCCGGTGCAGCTGTGCTTGGTTCCGTGAGAATGAACTGGAAGGGAGAGAAGCAGCTCTAAGCCTGGAGTCGGGCTGCTCTGGCTGGCAGGGCCATTCCCTCTCCTTCCACGCTCAGGATGGAGAAGCGGGGGAGCGTACTTTCTCTTCTGTCTCCGTCTCACTCACTCACATGGCAGCGGGGCGGGGGGCAGTGGGGAGACTCTGCACCTCACCCCACAGCAGTCCTTCAAGAAACCCGAAGCTTTTAATTACAAAGGGAAAAAGGAAAAACATACCTTTTGTGGCAGGAGGTGCAGGGCTGAGATCTCCCTTCAAGGAAAGACAAGCCATTCAACTGGGAGGAGGCAGGCAGCTGAAGACCCTCAGCTCTTATTGCCTTCATGGGGGGGGCAGGGGAGGGGAGAGTCGGCTTCCGCCTTAAAGGGCCCTCACTTGCCATGCAGCCCCCAGCTGGGGACTGAACATGGTGAGGCCCTAGGGCCCGACCATTTTGCCCAACACAGCACTTTTCTAATGGACAAATTTGTTCTGGAACTCTCTTTCGGGTCGGCCCAAACTTTGGCACACTTGCGTGGCAAGTGAATGTTCTCCCAGCTCCATCCCGCCTCCTTGCGATCTTCTTGTTCACAGGTGTTACCTCTCAACAAGCTTCCTGCTCACACATGTATGGGGGAGGGGAGAGAGGGATGCAGAAAGTGACAAGATGTTCCCAGTGTTAGTAATTGGTGAAGCTGAGTAAAGAGTATATGGGTGTTTGTTGCCCTAGCCTTGCAACTTTATATTTGAAATTAAAAAAAAAAAATTTGTAGGAAGAAAAACGTACAAGAAACAGGAAACTTCTCAGAGAATCACTGCCCAGGGTGGCGGATTAGCTCTGGGGCCTCTTGCCCTCCTGCAATGGGCCTGAGCGTCTCCTGGGCAGCAGCGGATACAAGATGAATGAAGTATTTGCCTTCTGTGGAAGACCGGATGCTTCACGCTGGAGAAAAAACCCAGCTTAGTCTAGAAGGCACATGGGGCGCCATCCAACACATTCCAACAGCAACGCCGCAGAGCCCAGCACGGTCCCTCTTCTCTGTGTGAGGAGCTCCGGGCATGGGCTGGGGGAGGGCCGACGCATTCATGGAGCCTTCCCAAGGGGCAGAAGACCCTCTGCAGTGAGTGCAGGTGCAGAATGCAGGAATTAACCTGGAAGAGGCCAGCCCAGAGCAGAACCTAAAAAAAAAGTGTATTGAATATCGTCTTAGGATCCTTCAGTAATGTAAAAATGCAAACACAAATCTACTGGGAGCGGTGAGAATGTAGTCGGCTCAGGTCTCCCAGGGTGACCAGATGCCCAGGGTACCTGTTACAGTCCTGTTCACCCCTCATGTCCAATCGCAGACGTGTCCTGGTTTGGATGGTCAGTGATGTGGTCACCCTACTTCTCTCCCTTCTGATCCTTCTTGCCATTCTTTGGGCAAATATTTGCTGTGGGCCAGGCTCGGAGCTTATTCATGACAGAGTGAACAGCATGGTTTTTTGGGCTCTGAGAGGATGCCGCCCTGCCCTTCCATCCCCAGGGGTGGTGGAGCAGAAAGAGCAGGGGGTTTGCAGTCAGACAGAAAGGGGTCTGGATTCTGTCCCCGCAATCAGCTCCCTAGACCTGAGTAAGTTACAGAAACCCTCCATGACTCAGTATCCCATCTATCAAATGGGGACATTGCACCTCACCTATCTTTCAGAATGCTGTAAGGACGAACTGTGTGAATGAAAAGTGCACGGCACATGAAATATTTCCAATAAGCGGTATTTTTCTTATTAATAGGGAACCTCCTCAAGGGTTCTGCAGCTCAGAGGCCCTCCCTTTGTGGAGAGGGCACCTGTATGAGATTGATGTTCCCATTTTACAGGTGAAGAGACTGAGGCCAGGAGAGATGTATGGGGATAGGGAGCATTGTTACCCACTAAAATTCCTCTTAGGGCACCGTGGGGTTTAAACAAGTATAGCCACGACTGGCTACTTAATGGGAGTTGGGGGCCCGGGGGTGCGACGCAAAGAAAATGTGGAGCCCCTTATTCAAAAATTATTAAGAATTTCAAGATGCTGACAGCAGAGCATTAAATCAAGTGCGGGACCTTTTTGCACATGAGGTCCTGCAACTGTGGCAGGCTCGTGAGGCCAGCCCTGAGTGTGGTCCTTGGAGACGTAGCCGCAGGGAGCAGGTGAGACCCCCAGGGCAGACAGAAGCACCCGAGCACCTGCAGGTACCTGCCACGTTGCTGTGCTCACCACACGGGGAAGGATTTGCTTTTCACGCTTGGGTCTTCAGTGTCGTCTATTCAAACACTCAGCGACGGATAGAGATGGAGCAACTCAGAGGCAGCCCCAGGGGCATCGAGAAAGTGGGACTCAGGAATCCATAGAAACCACGGGGAGGGCTGCGGGCCTTCTAAGGGATTGGGGAGCGGAGGCGTCTGCTCAGCTCTCTGCACGAGGGGGAGGTTCTGGGGCACGTGTCTGCGGGGGCAGTGGGATGGGCCCGTGGGGGGCCCAGCTCCTCCCCTTGTGCTGTCACTGAAGCAGCTCAGCGCGCTTCTGTCTGATATGGGGCTCCACTTGGAACACACCGGCTCGGGGGTTACGCTGCTTGGGCTCCCTGAGCAACCTCTGGGCAGTGGGTGGCGGTGGGTGGAGGACTGTCCCCTGCGCCCTTTCCACAGGCGTGGAGCAGCTGCCTGGGTGAGAGAGTCTGCAGTCTAGGCTCAGCCAGAGCCGGCTTCCCGAGTCATCCTGGCCTCATGGAGAAACACAGCCTCTGTGGCCGTTCTTGCTATCTTTAGTTTCAGGCGAGGCCTGCAGTACCGCTGGAGAAACCCAGTGGCAGGTAAAACAAGTACGGTCTCCAGCATCTCTCTGGAGTGGTGTGGACCGTTGCTCCCAAGGTCTGCAAAGTTCACTGAACATCAGGACTTTCTCTGTGAAGCTTTTAATTCACCCATAGGAATTGTCTCAAAGACTTCAGGCCAGATCCAGCTCATAACTGATGTGTTATTTGGCCTAAACAGTGTTTTTTAAAAAATCTAGACACAGTATTTAAAAATCAGTGATTTCATATAAAATTTTGAATTTCTGGCCCCTCTTGATAAAAGTGCCTTTTGGCAGCCCTGGCCATGACTCTACATGTGGCTACACTTACCTGGAGCAGTCAGCAGGTGCCTTCTTCACCTGGTCCAGGTTCGCCACTCACCACGGTCCCCACCCAACCCACGTCGCTCACTTTATCACGCGCCTGGACCCTGCGAACGTTTGCTCTTGCACGGGTGCTGTGCTATGAACACACCTGTTGTCCCCAATGTCTCCCATGGAGTTACTGGACCTCAGATGTCATTTAGCACATACTTCATCTTGCAGCATGGGTTTCTAGCCAGGGCTTAGAACTCTCTGAGTTTGTTTAATTTTAGAGTCCAATATTTAATCTCTCTCTCTTTTTTTTTTGCCTAGGAGAGATTTTGGTGACATAAGTGTGTGCTGTGAGCATAGGAAGTTAAGTCTGGATTCCTGCTGGGTCAAGGGGCTTACACTTTGCTCATACTTTTGACCAACCTTCCCCAGGGCTATCTGAGCCCATTCCTGGCGCTTTGAATCTTTGGACCCCATTCTCCCTCTCGGGCTCCATCGCTCCATCTCTCTCTCCCTCTCTCTCTCTCTCTCTCTCTCTCTCTCCCTCTCTCTCGCTCTCTCTCTCTCTCTCTGCAAAATGAATACAACACGAGACCTGTGTGGCAGATTATCTCATTAGCAGAGCCCTCGCAGGAGAAGACTGGATGGTTGCTGAGCATGTTGGTAATTACGTCCTTGGTTTGAGGCCAGAGCCCCTCAGCCTCCCCGGCCGCTTGCCAGCTCAAGGAAGAGACCACAGGCTTCCAGCCCCACCCGGAGAGCTTGGAGCCTGCCACTCTGGAGAAGTGAAGCTATTTCTGTGTGTGTATGTGGGAAGGGTGGGAAGACGGAAAGAAAAGTGAGAAAATGTATGTAAGCAAATATTTCAAAGAAAAGAGGGGGAAGCTCATCTTTAAACAGCATGATAAAAGAATTGACAGGATCCTGCCAGACCCCCAAATGAACAGCAGGCCCCGGGTCCCTTTGTAGCACTAGAGAGACTCTCGTGATTGCCAGGTGAAGCCTGAGTGCAGCCCGGAAGTCCTCTGGAAAGTAAGCCAACCCCGGTTGCCTTCCCACCTGCCTGGAAATGATCAGCGGGCCCTGAAGCTGAGCTCAGAACCAAGTCCCAGAAGATGACTGTGCTCTATTCCACTGCAGCCTTCCTGGACGATGCCTAGAATTTAACACGTTTTGTGGCAATGCCCAAATGACTTCACTCTGATTTACTTACGGGAACAAAGGATGAAGAGAAGAAGGGCAGGCAGGGCAATCATAAAGCTGAGTGAATTTTGTCCTTTAACACGCAGGAAAAACAACCAGGAAAGGTCGCAGCTACACAAGAGTCGTTTCTTCCTGTGGACTCTTCCTGTATGCACGTTTAGTAGATTCTAAAACTAGGCCCCGCCGCGCCCCTCCTCCTCTACCTTCAAGGGGAAAGTTGTAAAAGGTAAAGGAGGAGATGGTGAGCGAATCGGGAATGAATAGGACTGAGGTAAGGACATCATGACAGAACCCGATCAGCTGCTCATTGGGGACATTTGTCCACAAGTGACTGGCACAAAATAAAATTGCACCAAAAATCACTTTCAGTTTTGAGGCGGTTTTGACATCCAGGCTTTTCTTTGTTTCAGTCATTTCGGAAAGTGTAGCTTCTGATTTCTGTTTCTGATTCATGTTCCAGTTCAAAGAATTTGGATTTGGTTCCATTTGAATTTAAAAAACTAGCATTTTTTTTTTCTGGGTTTGGTTCTCGGTGGGTTAAGTTTAAGACCCAGGCACACGGGCTCAGAAACATGCATTTCAACATGGAAAGCTCAATGGAGCCAAACAGTCTAGTTACTGATTAGAATAATTAAAATATCAGAATCTAATGGATAGGAAGTATGCAGAAGAGCTTAGACGTACCCACAGGGAACTGAACTAAGGCAGTGGAGAAACCCATCTTTTACGACAAGCTGGGAACCAGTAGTGCTAATGCCAAGAACCACACAATAAATCTTAGTTCACGGTGAGTTTAGATGTGTTTTTTGGTGTCAAAAAACATGTGGGTGAAACATATTCATGTGGATGAAGACAGGCCGAAGTTTGGTATTTCCTGCTATGGTGGATGCTTTTGGTACCCCACTCCGATCCCTTTACAGCACAAATGCACCTGATCTCTGGCTGCCGGGAGTGTTGGCTGAGAAGAGCACACGGCTCCCGCACCCTCACCCCACCCCTGCCCACTGGCCTTAGCCTAAGGAATAGGAGCCGTGCCACACCTCAACCTCCCCCAAGGTTACAAGTCACCCTGACCCCCACAAACCGGAGCGATGACTAAATGACATGGTATTACAAAGGCGCCCCTCTGCCTTACGCTGGGACAGCTCTGGTGCGATCCATGCTCCAGAGCTCCCCGTGGGGCCAGGCTGAGATGGTCTCCAGACGGAACCACATCCTTACCTGGCTCCTTTCCCTGCTCCATCCTGCTCCCCTGAGAGTACCCCCAGACAAGAACCCCCAGCTCAGGCTCTCTTTCTCCCACGAACTTTATAGTTCAGGATGCCTACTCTCTGCTGAAGGAAGTCCTGTCCGGTTCAGATGTGCTCTGCGGAGCTCCTGTCCAATACCTCGATATTAAGTTCCGGTAATCTTAGAATTGTTTTCGGTTTAGAAAATTGACCCTGCTCTCTGGGATTGGTGCCTGTGAACCCACCGTGGGCCGATCTTCCCTGTCTAGGGCCCTCCAGGTGAATAGGCGTTTCCAGTTACTAACAAGAACAATACAGTCAAAGCGACACTGGATTTCCTTCTAAAAGCGAAAAAGAATTTCTTTGCAAGTAACATTTCTAACTCCCCTCTCTTGTATCCTAACATACAAAAGAAAACAAAACAGTAGAAAATGCCTCAACCCAGCAATTCTATTACCAGCTCTTAGACAGCTCTTTCTCCCTCCCTCCCCCCACCCCAAATTGCTCTTTATCTCCCCCTTATATATTTTCTACACAGCTGGAAAGACCATTGAATCCAGGAGGAAAATTAGCAAAACCATCCAGCTTTGTTGCAACAAAATGGCACTCCCTTCCTGGACATCCATGTTTCAGCTCTTTTGCCATCTGTATGAAGATGCTTGGGGTGTGGTTCCTGGTTGGACACTCCATCCCGTTCTTGGAATTTTTATGTGGGTGGGAAGGAGCTCAAGACCACGGGGACCATCCCTTCAATCTCCTCAGCAGAGCAGAATCCTATAATAATACAGGATTGTGGCGCTACACCAGGAAAATATGAGCGGCTTAGATCACCTGGGTCAGAGTGCGAGACACACTGATCGCTCGGGGGGAAGGGGAGTATGACTCCACGCCCACCCACTCGAGCCGTACCGTGGGCAAAGTGCATCGCTTCAGAGAGCAAATAAGTGAATAACTGCGGACCATCCCAATGGAAGCAATGTGTCTCGGTTGGAAGGGGCTTGGTAAAATCTTCCCACTACAAAGCCCAAGATTACCGATGGCTCCGTCTTCCGATACGTTTACATTTGTAGCAGATGCTGTGGATGCCCTGACTGAGGGCTTTTTCCCACACCACAGGAAGTTGTTCAGCTGCAAGCAGGGGAAACCAGGAATGCAGGGGTGTAGGACAGTTCCACCAACCAATGGGGGCTGGGAAGAGAGAAATAAAGGCCTCACTCTTTCGTCTGCTGTAAGCCCCCTCTGAGCCACGCTCCATAAGTTCCTCCTCAGGGAGTCCCCAGTGGGTGGGATTAAGTCCCCAGTCTCCCCGCAAGGCAACACGCTCGTTTATGCACCGTTTATTGACTTTTCTCCCTTCCCTCTTTTACGTTCCCAGCTTATTACCGCTTCCTGAGATCACCTTTAGAAAAACGACTTGCATCCAAGTCCTCACATTGGGTCTACTTTGGTGGAACCCACAGGAATGATCTATCCATTTATCCATCCATCCCGCTACGATCCCCTCTTAGGTTCCAGCTACTGTACTGTCATGGGCTGGGGGGCGGTGGAAGTCCAGCATAAGATATTCTTCCGCCCCGCCAGGGGTCTCTCAGTCTACCTGAAACAGACGACCATTGTACGATGGGCCAGTGCTAGAACAGATGGAGACAAATAGCTATAAGAACACAGAGGCGAGAATAGCTGACTGCCTGGGCATCCAGGGAACCCTCAGCGGGGAGACAGTGTGTCTGCTGGACACACCTGAGGGACAAGTAGTACACTGGAAAGTTGTCTTACTAAAAGAGCGAGGTTCCAGGGTTGGCATAAAAGGTAAAAACTTACATAAGTGGAAAGTACACTTGAGATACTAGAATCTCTCTCAGCTCAGCATCAATGGCAGTCTCTAAAATTCTCTCTCTTTCAGCAAGACAATTTTTTGTCAGTTAAATTCTTACATTATATGAGTCCCATATTTATCCAATGGACAAGGAAAGGGCAAGGATTTCTGGGTGGAGAGAGGATAAGGGGAAAGGCGTGGAGGCACAGACGCGTGGGGCAGTTAGTTAGGTTTCGGGGTGTAGGGTAAGTGGTGCTGATTAAGCATGTGGAGGCCAGACTGTGAGACCCACTAAATGCCATTCTAGGGAGGTTGGACTTTTTCCTACGGGCTATGGCATCCTCAGGACTTGCTGAGCACAGGAGTGATGGCTCTAGAGCAATCTTTCAAAACATTTAAATTGGGTTTCTTGCAGACAACATATATGATTGGGTCTTATTTTTTTTTTATCCACTCTGTCAGTGGATAAAGCTCTTGCTTTAGTTGGTGTATTTAGACAACTCACATTTAAAGTGATTATTGACATTAGTTGGTTTAATGACTCTCATATTTATAGCTGTTTCCTATCTGTTGTTCTCAATCCTTGGTGCTTAAAAAAAATCGTCCCCTCTTTTTCTTTTTTTTTTTTTTTTTGGCGTTACGCAGGCCTCTCACTGTTGTGGCCTCTCTCCCGCTGCAGAGCACAGGCTCCGGACACGCAGGCCCAGCGGCCATGGCTCACGGGCCCAGCCGCTCCGCGGCACGTGGGATCCTCCCGGACCGGGGCACGAACCCGTGTCCCCTGCATCGGCAGGCGGACTCTCAACCACTGCGCCACCAGGGAAGCCCTTTCCCCTCTTTTTCTGACTTCTCTGATTTTAATTCAGCATTTTGTGTGATTCCATTCTATCTCCTCTCTTAGCGTATCAATTACATTTCTTTGTGGTCGCCCTAGAGTTTACAATACGTTTTTACAACGAATTCCACAAAGCCCCGTTTCCCCACAAGGCAACTCTTTCAAATAACACTATCCTACTTCACAGGTAGGACAGGTGCCTTGTAACAGAGTATCCCCAATTCCTCACTCCCAGTCCTTGGAGCACTGTTGCCATTCAGTTCACTTAGAGCGATCTTTCAAACGGTGAGGCTGAACCAACGTGGATGATGAACTGCAGTCAGACAAAAATAACCTGGCAGGACTTTGACATCTTGGAGGCAGGAGCTGGTATGCGGTAGATGGTTTGCCAAAATGGCTAAAATAATTCTGCCCATCCCTGGACCGTGAGCCTTTGCAGTGTGACTTTGCCACTCCCCGTCAAGAAAGAGGCGGCATTTATTTCTCCTTTCTTGGAATCTGGGCTCAGCCACGTGACTCCTTCACCCATGGGACACTGACCAATGTGGCCCAAGCAGGAACTTGCAAAGGGCCCCTGCACTGGGGCTCGGCCTCTTGTAAGGTGCTTAAAAGCTGAGTATCATTTCTGCTGAAGGCCACGCTTAGTTCAGTAGCAAAGAAACCTCCCCTTTTGCATGTTCTGGGCTGTGGTCTGGGAAGATCAGACCTGCTGTGCTTCCAGAAAAGTCCGCTCTTCTGCCCACTGGCCCTGCTGGGGCTGCAGTCCAGCAGCCAGTGCACCAGTCGCAACTGTCACAGGCTCTTTAGCTGCCGTGTCCGTTCTCTGGAGGCTGCCAGCCCCCAGCCCAGCCCTCTGTTCACGGACCTTTTAATAGCATTAGGAAAACCCTGGCTCCAGTCACTCCTCTGGTCCTTGGTATTCAGGAGCACTCACCAAACTATCTATTTTATTAAGAAACAGCCAGGATATAGTGCACCCCGTCTCCACCACACACACACCTTAAACAGAAAAACAAAAACAAAAACACACAGGGCCAGAAGATTTATGGCTAGTGATTTGCAACGCAGGAGAGAGCCCAAAGGAGCGAGACGTCCTTGGCATTCAGGCCGGGCAGAAGTCGGCTCACCAGGTACCGCCTGCATCCTTCCCGCCCCCTCCATCGGACGCGCCTCCCTTCCGGCTTCCCGTAAGCCGCTGGCACCAGCCGTACTTCATCACCACGTTGCCATGTATAAAAATTTTAGGAGACTGCTGTCTCGAAGAAATGAATCCCAGATCACTTTTTAATACTTCCGCCCCCACTTTTGTTCTTTCTCTCTCATCAAGCCTTATTTCACCAGGGAGACATTTCTGGAGCATGTTCTGAAGAAAGCTTCAGGTGGGGTGTAGGCAATGCTGAGCTCTCCAGAGCCGGGACAGTTGGGACTGCCCAGGTGCCAGGCCCATGTTGCCCATTTGAGGAACTGGAGGAAGAGAGTCCGGCCCTTCAAAGGCACTCGTGATCCTGGCCAGGGCTTCCCATGGTTTTGCCCAAGGTACTTGGGAAGTGGCGAGCAGGCTTCATTGGAAGGTTTGAAGGGCGAGGGGAGCCTGGCACCGTCAGTGCCCTGTCCTCAGCCAGGCCTGCGGATGCGTCAGAACCTGTCCAGCTCAGTCTCACAGCAGGGGAGATGTTCCGAACCACATCCCCCAGAGTAGCTCATCTGTCAGGGCAGGCAGGGGCTCAGTTTCTCTGGTCTTCATCGGCAACAGCCAAAACCAACATTTGTGCTGGGGCCTTAGCACCGAAAGAGCTGACAGGTGGATACAGCAGACCAGGAGGCCATGTGCAGGCATGGTGCTAGGAACATGGCCTTGGGGGCAGACACGCTGGAACTATTAGCTATGTGGCCTTGGCCAAGCTACTTGACCTTGCGGAGGCTTAGTTTTCTCATCTGTAAAATGGAGATTGATGTCAGGACTAAAAGGAATGTTAAAAGTAAAGCAGTTGTGGTATATAAAATAGATAATCAATGAGGACCTACTGTAGAGCGCAGGGAACTCTACTCAGTATTCTGTAATAACCTAATGAGAAATGAATTTGAAAAAGAATGGATATATGTATAAGCAAGTCACTTTGCTGTACACCTGAAACTAACACAACATTGTAAGTCAACAAATCAACTATACTCTGATATAAAATAAAAATTAAATTAAAAAATACTTTAAAAAAGTAAAGCAGAAGCAGTTGACACTGTTGATATTATGCTTACAGTAAAATTTGGGCTTCCCTGGCGGCGCAGTGGTTGAGAGTCCGCCTGCCGATGCAGGGGACACGGGTTCGTTCCCCGGTCCAGGAAGATCCCACGTGCCGCGGAGCGGCTGGGCCCGTGAGCCATGGCCGCTGAGCCTGCGTGTCCGGAGGCTGGGCTCCGCAACGGGAGAGGCCACAACAGTGAGAGGCCCGCGAACCACAAAAAAAAAAAAAAAAGCTACTACTACTACTGTTATTATTATTATTAACGCAGGAGACACCAAATCCGATTGGAACTAGTGTGTAAGCTGCAGTCCACAAGCAACAGGCAGAGTCAGGATGCAGGCAGTAAGGAGGGGCCCGTCGGGACAGGGCAGGGACAGGATCTCCATCTGGCCCTGCGTGATTGTCACCCCCTTCTGTTCCTTTCCTATGCAGGAACCCCACCCCCAGATTCCTGGCAAGTTCGCAGTCATTTGCCTCAGTTTCCCCACACACGTGTTTAACAGAGAATGAACTTGGCTGTGGGAGGCTGGCTGTGCTACAGGGTCAATGGATGACCTTGAGGTTGTGGATGACTCTCGGCGATGCTCCAAAGTGTCTCTGAGTGTCCAGTCTCTCGTGTTTACCAGGGTGGAGCTCTTACCCTCCAAGCACAGCCCCTCCTGCCACTGCACACAGCGTCCTAATAAAGAAAAAGAAAAAAAAAACAAACCCAAAACCCAATAAACCAAATCAAACAGCTGTTCCCAGAACTGCTGGGGCAGGAAGAGGCACAGGCTCCATTCATTAGCAAAACCAGTCCTGGTGATTATCTTTAATACATGGGCTGAGTCTTTATTGCATTTTAATCTACTCCATTCACTGTTTGCCGGCCCAGGATTTGATTCAGAAAGCAGGTCAACAATTTCAGGATTGCAATTTGTTGAAAAAGTACTGGTTTTAAAAATGCGCCCGTGCTGTTCTTCTGGCATGGTAGAAAGAACATGTGGCCTAAAAGTCTAGAGATCGGAGTTTGAAATCTGCTGTAGCCACTATCTGGGTGATCATAGGGGAGGCATTCAAAGGTGACTTCATTTGGGTTCCTCCAAGAGCTGACGCCGGGATGAGGACCTGGGTGCAGGAAGTTGATTAGGGTAAGGGAATGGGGAGAACAAGATGGGGGTGGAGAAAAGACAGCAATGGGTGTGGCAATGGTGGGGCTCAGTGCCGCTGGGGTCTGCCAAGGAGCCATGCCGCGCGCCCTCGGAATTCTCCCCTGAGGGCTGGGAGCCTGGGGCACGACCCCACCGCCTGTCGGGTTCCCTCTTCTGAGGGTTGCTGCAGGCGTATTAGCTCCTCCAAAGTTTAGCTGTGTCTGCGTGTGCCAGAGGTCCTCATGGTGAAAGTCTGAAGAAAGTCTCAGGAAGAGAGAAGGAGACGTGATCATCAGAGGTGGCTGCAGTCATGCAGGAACTGCCCCCTACAGCTGCAGGTGAGCTCAGGAGGGTGGAGGGGATGGGCAGACATGGGAGTGGGTCAAATAGCAGTTTAATGCTCAGAACACAACATGGGATCTATTTTATGTTCTCTAACCACCTTCGGCTAAGTGTCCACAATTGAAAGGTGATCGGCAAGTTTGCTGCAGCCCAGGCGGCTGGTTGAACCCCACGTCCATTTCCCTTCTTCCTCAGTAATAGGATTTCTAGCTGGGCACGTGGTCACACAGAAACCAGACTACATTTTCCAGCCTCTCCTGAAGATGGGCGTGGTCATGGGATTTAGATCTGGCCAATGGGATGGAAGTGGAGTTGTGGCAATTTCCGGGAATCTTCCATCAAAACAGCTGGTGGTGCCTTTTGTCCTCCTCTCTTTTCTCTTGGTCCCTTCCTCCGTCCTGGGCTGGGATGGAGTGTGAGGGTCACCAGCTTGGACCACACTGGCTGGCACTGTGGGGATCTAGAAGGAGCCCGGGTCCCTGCAGACTTGGTCGGGGAGCTTGCTCCACTAGCCCCCAAGTAGAAAGTTCCAGCCTTTATCACGAGAGAGGAATAACTTTTTATCTTGTCTAAGCCATGACGTTTTGAGTCTCTTGATAGCCACAGACTAACTTCATCTTAATGGATATAGTCCCTCGCCGTTCTAATTTTTCCCCTGAATCCAATGTTTATTTTCTTTACAAAGGGAAGGGAATACTTGCTGGTCTCCCCTGCCCCCTTTTGGGGGGCTGCAGCCCCCTTCCCACGCGTGGCCGGACTTCCGTGCAGCCCCTGCCTGCACCTTGTTGAATACCTGAACTTTTGGGCTCCACCTGGGGCTGTACCTTCACCTGTCACTGAGGGCCACCAGGCACCTCCAGACACCTTCGCTCTTTGGACGGATCATGATATTTGTGTCCCGCGTGCTGTTGAGACCACTTGCCCCCAGAGCTCTAGGTAGGTGTAGTAGAAGCTTCGAGTCCCCCTTCCTCCTCCACCACCCACCCCTCTCCCCCTTGGAGTTCACCTGGTGCTGGGAGCACTCCCCACGTGTGATAGCTGCCACTCCCAGCACCTGCATGCTCTGCCCTGCCCAGCGCCCTCTTGGGCAGCACAAGAGTTTGCTCAGCCTGGGCACAGCAGCCTGCCCATGCTGGGGGGTTCACACCCGAGGGGCAGCGCTCATCTGAACTGGGGAGCTGTAGGTAAAGTCAGCTTTCTTCCCTCGTGGGACAATCCTAAGATGTGTTCTACACAGTCCCTCATTTACTCACTCCGTCCCCGAGATCACCTCTGCAAGCAAACCACATACACCCAGGGCCTTATCTCAGAGGCTGTTTTTGGGGGCGGGGAATTGGACCCTACCAATTCCACAGCCTAGAGAGATCCAAAGCGCTACCCAGAATCACCAGTAAGTCCTAGGAGCCACCAGGCTTCTCCTGCTCACGGCTCACCCATCCAGACCTGCTGTCCTCATCTGGCCTCGCATCAGCCTGGTCCCATAATGCAGCCCCTCACAGACGCCCATCCCCACTGAGTTCTGTGGACTGCAGTGCAGACTCTGGGTTACAGGACTCCTATGCCCTCCCCTCTCTCTTCCTGTCACCTCTGCTCCCACCCCACCCCCATCCCTCCAGATCACCCCAGGAGCTCTCAGCTCTCCTCCAACCACTCTGCAGAGCAGTCCAGCCTGGACACTGCCGCTTCCCCACCCAAGGAGCCAAACCAAGGCTTTGAGGTTGTTAGCAGCACAAAGCCCCCGCCTCCCCACCCCCGGCCCCTACACAATTGAATGGGACCCACTTTCCTTGGAAGATGGGTTTTTTCTGTACTTTACGTGTCAGGAGACCAGACCCAGGGTCACAGGGCTAGTAAGAGGGCGTATTAGATGCTGCTGGCGCCCACCTGTATCCTAACACTTATTTTCCCACATGGCACCGCCCTGAACTGTCTACCTGTGTGCCCCCCACACCCACCTGGCACAGAGAACAAGTTGAAGTGCGAGAGAGTTAACACCCTCAACTGATGATGGAAGGGTGTCGGTGGACACATCCCCCGGCTCCCTTGCCTCTAGCTGGGAACAACTCTGCATCTCATTTCCCACAGTGCTAACTGCTGGATAACTCACTCTGTATCTTTTGCCTTCCCTTGTTTCCCCACCCCAACTGGTGTTTCTTGGGGTTATCTCCCAAATTAACTACCTGCATCCAACTCCTCGTCTTTAAGGCTGTTGGTGGAGGGAGGGGGAGGAGCTCAAAAGAAGACAGTAGCAGAGCTGGGATTAGAACCCATGTCTGACTGACCCCAAAATGATGCTCTTTCCAACATGCCATGGGTGGCCCTGACCCAGTCTCCCAGGAAATTTCTGCCTGTTGCCTGGTTCTCAGCATCTCTTGATACTCACGATGTTATTCAGTTCCTGACTCACTGTCCCCTTTCTACGAGGGTCCTGTCTAGTTTCCAGTTACTCCCTACCCTGACTATCTGGCCTTGCTTGGGGACCACACACTGAGCTGGGAGCTCTTGTCCTGAGACCGTGGGAAACACTCCCCACCCTGAGACTGTGGAGGTAAAATTATTTGTGGCTGTGGTTTGCCTGTGGCCTGGAGTTTTCCAAGCTCTTTGCAGTCATTTAGTTTCAACCTGCCCAGCCTTTCTGTGATGTGGCCATAGGAAATTGCCTCTTTGTTTTCTTAGCTGCCTCCTCGATGACTTCGAAATGGGCCACCCTGGCCCAGTTTACACTCTGCACAGCTCATCTGTCTGTGGTGACACAACATTTTCCCCCCTCTCTCCTCATGAGAAAAACTAATCAAAACTAGAACTCTGCGTCCCTGAGGAGGGGAGTCAGTCATATGTTTGGCAGGTCCTGCGAGGGTCACCAGGGCAGCCAAACGGAGCGTGGATCAGGGACACCGTGATGTCATGCCTGGTGACTGGGGCTTGTCCCTGGCTCACACACTGGCTGTGTGTGGTCCCTCCCAGGGGCTCTCTCTGCCACAGGACACTTTCTACACCCTCTCTGTCCCTCACTGTGTAGAAGTCTGCTCCTGGACCAGAGGAGGCGAAGTATGATAAGGTATCAGTGCGATGATGGAGAGACCCAAAGAGCTGGATGCAGAGATGACCTTGTAGAACACAGCCTTTGTGGGCTTCGCTCTGCAAACCCACTGAAGCTTTATCGAGAAGTCCTTTGTAAAGGCTTCTTCCGTTTGTCAGCTGGTCCCACTGAGGAGGGTCCCTGTCAGAGACAATGACCGTGTGGGCCAGCCTGGGGGCTCCTGGAGGACAGGGCATTAGCACTGGCCCTCCCACATATGAGGAGCAATGGGGAAGCCTGGAGAAGCGCCTGGGTGCCAGGTCAAGGGCTACGTGCTATTTAGGGAATGAGATGCTTCCTAACTGGATACAAGAGTTCACCAGGTGGCTTAGCTGGCAGGGAACAGGGTGCACAGAGGAATTTAGCTGGGATATGATTACTGGATATATTATACCAATATAATAAAAATACCAGGCGATCTAGCCAGGTCACCTCGGTGTTTGGCTAAGCCTGACTGTCTGACAAGAGAGTCTATTAGAAAGTGGGTTCTGGGTGCCCATAAATTCATACTTGCTGAAAATTTAATGGATTTCTTAGTTTCTCTAAAGCTTTCTGAAACCTCAAATCCTATTTTCACTTTGAGGGCCATTTCTTGAACGACGGATATCCTGCGTACAAGGGAGACGCAGCAGACAACTTGTCTCCTGTCCCTCCTCCTGATCAAACAGATTGTCCCTTATATTCTTGTTGAGTGGGTCACATTGGCGTTAATAATCCAGGCAGTTAAAAAAAAATCATTCAGCATTGCCGGTAGGAATGTAACATGGGGCAGCTGCTGTGGAAAACAGTATGGAGGCTGCTCAAAACCTTAAAACTAGAATTTCCATATGACCCAGCCATTCCCTTCCCAGATAGATAGCCAAAAGGATTGAAAGCAGGGACTTGAACAGATATTTGTGCACCACTGTTCATAGCAGCATTATTCACAATAGTCAAAATGTGGAACTATCCCCAAGGTCCACTGATGGATAAATGGATAAACAGAATGTGGTATATACATTCAGTGGAATATTATTCAGCCTTCAAAAGGAGTGAAGTTCTAAAACATGGTTGAAACTTGAAAGTGTAAGTTATACTGAGTAATACAAGCTAGACACAGAAGGATTCCACTTATCATATGATTCCATGTATATTAAGTATCTACAATAGTCAAATTCATAGACAGAAAGTAGAATAGTGGTTACCAGGGGCTGGGGGAAGGAGGGATTGGGGAATGTGTACAGAATTTCAGTTTGGGATGATGACAGATTTCTGGAGATGGGTAGTGGTGATGTTTGCACAATGATGTGAATGTTCTTAATGCCACTGAATTATGCACTTGAAAATGATTAAAGTGGTACATTTTATGTTATATATGTTTTATCACAACAAAACAAGTTTAAAAAAAGTCATTCAGTGAGAGTGTTTGTGATGTATCCTTTCATTATGCATTCAAAAATCATTTTATGTACTCTTTCTAGTTTCCCTGCATACATTACTACAAAGCACTAATAAGCTCCTGTTTTGTGTCCAGAAGGGCCTCTTTGCCAAGCAGACACGTTCATTCACCACATGATTTCATGATTCTGAACTGATCATCAGTTTTTCTTGGGTGGTGTGGTTGGGAAGGGGTGAGAGTGCCGTGGGTTCCTTAGATTTACGCCTTTATTCTGTCAACGATCCGCCTTCCCGGAAGCAAAAAAAAAAAGGTTGAAAGATGCTGACAAAGACTACAGAGATTGCCTAAGCATCTTGGGTAACAAATGGCTCATAAAAAGCTGGGGAAAAAAAGTGTGCTTTGATGAGCATGGTATACGTGAATCAGAAGCACGGGAAATAAATACATCTGAAATCTAGGTAGGTTTAAAAATGAAGGGGAAGTGGTGCTTAGTCAAGTTATTTATGGTTTTTCAAACTCAGATCAAGAACAGTAGAAAATTGTTCCAGATGTTCAGGGAAATTTGGAACAGAGCCAACCCAGTGCTGTCTGAGAAAGGGAGAGGGAAAGGGAAAGAAATGAGGGAGGAAGAAGGAGATAAAAAGGGTGGTGGGGTTGCTTCCGGTGTGTATACTTAACTGTGAAACTAAATACAAATGATAAAAGGTGCCAAGTGCTCTGAGCCGGCTACGCGATGGATACCAGGTCACCCGAGTTTCTGAATTTAAAATTACAGGATACAGGTTTAAATTAGCTCCCATGTCGAACCCTTGAGGATCTTTCCTCCAGAGGAATTCAGGGTTAGAAAGATTCCTGGATTCTTCCTCTTTCATTGCACTTGGATTACTTGGTGTCGTTCTTCATATTTTGGTATTGTTTTCTGAACCGAAAGTCTTGTCACGTGACTTTATTTATAATCTGACAGAGGCTGGAGATGCACAGATTGCTACTGATGAGCCACTGTGATTAATTTGCTGCTGAGTTTGGGGGCGCACACAAGAATGCTGTGGGGGAGTTTCTGGTAGTTGTCGGTAGCAGCCAGAAGATTGGGTTCAATCAGCCCCCTACAGTCCTATAGAACATATCTGAGTGCAGAATTAACATGGTCGTTAAGTGTAAGCCACCTAGATAAAGTTTAAATTAAAAAAAGAAACCCCACTACCCAAGAGTACAAAAAACTCCACCAGCTCTCCGACACTGAGATTGCCTTATGTGCCAAAGCAACGGGATGGTTCATTCAACACTTGCTATGTGCCAGCCTTGTGCTAAGTGCTAGCGATGGAAGACTCCTGCCTTTACAGCACTCAGTCTAGTGGGGGCTACAGACTAATCAATCCACTCTCATATAATTTCTTAAGTGTTTTGACAGAAGCTTGTACACAGTGCCGCAGGAAACCAGGAGAACGAGCAAACAGTTTTGTTTGTGGGCAGGTGTGTGTATGCGCACGCGCACATGTGTGTGTGTTTGTGTGAACAGAGAAGGCTCCACAGAGAGACACTTGTCCTCTGTGTTGACGAATGACTAGAATTTCAGAACGCAAGGGTAGGGGCAATTCCAGGTAGAGGGAACTGCATGAATAAAATAGATTTTGATTCAAGCCACAAAATAGTTTTTGTGATGGAAACGGGATAGATTAAAAACCAAAAAACAATCTGTCCTATTCCTTTCCTCCTTTCACTTCCCCCTTCTCTTCTCTTCTCTTCCTATTTTTCCCTTCCTGTCTTGAACAATTTATCCTACAGCCATCAGCTGGGGCAGAGCAAGTAGGCATCCGTGCCTGAGGAAGCCATG
The DNA here is from genome assembly GCF_951394435.1 of Stenella coeruleoalba. Taxonomy (NCBI): domain Eukaryota; kingdom Metazoa; phylum Chordata; class Mammalia; order Artiodactyla; family Delphinidae; genus Stenella; species Stenella coeruleoalba. Next base: position 58,403,461 of record NC_137156.1, read on the forward strand.
AGGAGTGTCACAGATCTGCCACATGGTAGGAGGGCACACATGGGGGATTTAAGGATTCTCATTTTTCCACATCGTTGCCAACACTTGACATTGTCTGTGTTTTTTATTATAGGCGTCCTAGTGGGTATGAAGTGTTATTTCATTGTGCTTTTGATTTGGTTTGATGCTCAAGAACATGTCGAGCATCTTTTTATGTGTTTTTTTATTGGTTATTTGTATATCTTCTTTGTAGAAATGGCTATTCAAATCCTTTGCTCACTTTTAAAGTGGGTTATTTATCTTTTGATTGTTGAGTTGTAAGCATTCTTCTTTATATATTCTGGATGTGAGTCTCTTTTTGATATATAATTTGCAGTAATACGGTCCCATTCTGGGGTTGCCCTTTCAATTTCTTGATAGCGTTTTCTGAAGCACTAAAGTTTTTAATTTTGATGACGTCAAATTTATCCATTTTATTTTGGTTGCTTGTGCTTTAAGTGTTACACCTCAGATATTCTTGCCAAATCCAAAGTGTGGAAGATTTACACCTATGTTTTCTTCTTAGAATTTAGTTTTAGCTCTTAGATTCATTTTGGGTTTTTTTTTTTAAACATCTTTATTGGAGTATAATTGCTTTACAGTGGTGTGTTAGTTTCTGCTTTATAACAAAGTGAATCAGCTATACGTATACATATATCCCCATATCCCCTCCCTCTTGCATCCCCCCCCATCCCACCCCTCTATGTGGTCACAAAGCACCGAGCTGATCTCCCTGTGCTATGCGGCTGCTTCCCACTAGCTATTGATTTTACATTTGGTAGTGTATATATGTCCATGCTACTCTCTCGCTTCGTCCCAGCTTACCCTTCCCCCTCCCCGTGTCCTCAAGTCCATTCTCTAAGTCTCTGTCTTTATTCCTGTCCTGCTTGGGTTAATTTTTGTATACAGTATGAGAAAAGGGTCCAAATTCACTCTTCTGCATGTGGATATCGAGTTGTCACAGCACCGTTTGTTGAAAAGACTATTCTTTCCCCCATTGAATTATTTTGGCCCCTTTGTCGAAAATCAGTGAGTAAAACATGGAAGGGTTTATTTCTGCATTCTTCATTCTATTCCATCGAGCTGTCTGTCCCTCTGCCGATACCATACCGTCTTGATTACTGGAGCTTTGTAGTAAGTTTTGAAATCAGAAAATACTTCAAATAGCAACATCAGCAGTACCCTTGACCCCTCTTCTTCCTGGTGAAGCAAAGCAAAAGCACAAGCTCCTTCCTGGAGGAGGCTCCTCCCCAAAGGCTTCCTTCCTTGAATATAATAAAAGCAAACAGGCACTGAGTCAGGCCATCCAGTTACACTGTCTCATTTAACCGTGAAAACAGCCCACTTTACAGATGAGGAAGTGGGATATGCCAGATATGTTCCCATCAGCCCTCCAGACCCACATTCTGTGCTCGGGAGAATGGCCTTTGTGTCCTTGCTCCGTGCACTTCTCCCCCTCTGGCTTCTGATTGGGTTTGGCAGGGGAGCCCCTCCAGGAGGTCAGAGGGTGGGGTGCGTGAGGTCAGGGCTTTTATTCCCTGGCTCCCTCTCCATGAGGGTGCTTCTGGCTGACCTTGACCCTTCCTGAAGGTCACAGTTCCTCTCAAAGCAGCTTGCTCTACATGACTTTCTCCTTCTGGGTTCTGGAGACCTCACCCTCCCCAAGGAGTGTGCATGCATAGGAGTGACAACAGCTTCTGGGAATTGCAACTTCTCCCCAGGTGGGCTGATGGGTCTTAGAGCTCTGGCTGAGTGAACGCCTTCGGAGTGTCAGTCGGTTCAACAGGGTCAGGAAGGTGCACTCTTGAGGAAGGCCTAAGGGAAGACCCACCTGATGTGCCAATGTCTACAAGCACTTACTCCGAGGTCCTTTGCCAACACATGTAATATTAAAGATAGTAGTAGGTGTAGCAACTCCCAGGGGTGAAGTTTGGGAAAACATAATGGAACATTCAGATGCAAAGTGCAAGACCATGAGCTTGTTGCTAAAGACTTTGCCTTCAAAGGCTAATTGGACTCTGCCAAGTTTGGAAAACCACTTAGTCTTTCAAAGTAAACTGAGAAGGAGGGACAGTCGTAAGTCAAATGTCAAGGTAACTTCTAGTAGATGAACCCATTAGCAATACTTCTGAGACATGCATGTTTCCAGAACCTTGTGCATGATTTTGAAATGATCTGGGCAGAATCCAAGGATCTGCATGGAGATATGCTTTGTGGAGAAGCAGGGGGAAAACCTATGCAGAGCTTGAAAAGTATGGCTACCAATTCATCCTCTTCCTACTGAGTATCTCAGTAGGCCTACTGCATGAAAACAGCACATTTTTCCAACGTAGAGCCTTTAAAAAAATTAACCCTTTTATCTAGGGAAAGAAAAAAATCTCAGACCTGCTGAGAAACTGCAAGAATATCGTACTGGACTCTAACATATTTTTTGCATAGAGTCACCTATTGTTCACATTTTGCCATTTTTTGCTTTATCTCTTTTTCTCTCTCTTTCAATTTATAAGGTTGAGCGATATGAAATATATACACTATTTATTCCTTTTTATTTTTTTGCTAAACATTTGAGAGTAAATCACAGAGACCAAAGCCCTAAACCCCTTATTACTTTACATATACCTCCTAAGAAAAAGGACATTCTCTTACATAACCACAGGTCAAAAATAAAAATTTGCGGAATTAACGTTACGCTAATTGCTCCAACACCGTTTTATAGCAATGTTTACTCCCCCGCAGTCCAGGATGCAAGCCAGCATCACGCCTGGCACGTAGACAACAAGTTTAGAGCCTTTTGTTCAGTGCTTGAGTTATGTGGGATTTAGCATAGATTCAGGTCTTGGCTTGTTGGTTCTGGATGGCAGGGAAGCAGTTATTTCCCTCGGGAGGAAGAAGTTGCCAACCTACCTGAGATGAGACACACCCTATACTCCAGGACTCAGAGAAATCTAAGGGCTTTGGATGACCCTCCAGAGAAGCCAACACCAGGAAAGGGCCTTCCCTGGTGGCGCAGTGGTTAAGAATCCACCTGCCAATGCAGGGGACACGGGTTCGAGCCCTGGTCTGGGAAGATCCCACATGCAGCGGTGCAACTAAGCCCGTGCGCCACAACTACTGAGCCTGCGCTCTAGAGCCCGCGAGCCACAACTACTGAAGCCTGCGTGCCTAGAGCCCGTGCTCCTCAACAAGAGAAGCCACCGCAATGAGAAGCCTGCACACTGCAACAAAGAGTAGCCCCCGCTCGCCACAACTAGAGAAAGCCCGCGCGCAGCAACAAAGACCCAATGCAGCCAAACATAAATAAATAAAATAAATAAAAATTAAAAACAAAAGTCACTAATGATTTAGTATAGCTCACCTCTACCTTGCATTTATCTGTATGCCACCTCTCTTATATACACACTATTATTTTCTAGTGAGGAAATCTGGATGAACTGTTAATGTGAAAACTGCATGAAAATAAACTATGTAGCATACAAATATGCTATTTGTGCCTTTAAAAAAAACAAACAAAAGAAAGAAACACCGGGAAGGAAGATTCTTGCTCTGGGTCCCCACTAAGTGGCCCCACAATTTGCAAGGCACCAATGCACGTCCTGATTTCACAGCATCCCCTCTTGCCCTGACTTTGCTTGAGAAGAGGGTCATTGGACTAGGCAGTCGTGCTGTACACACTCTAACACTTCGCCCAGGAAGGCTCACGTGGGAGCAGAGAAGCAAAGCCAGCAATATTTGGACATTACCCAAAGGTTTGTCTTAAATGTAGCAGAGGTCGGGAGGTCAGAGGATAGGCAGGAAAATCCATCCTCATGGAGCCTACTGGGGAACTTGAGATGGCTGTGAGGAGGTGGGTGACCCCAGAGAGAAGTTGCAGAAGCCCCCAGGGAGTATCCAGATGCCCCGAATTGGGGGGGTCTGGGCATGTGTGCTGCATGAGGGCTTCGATTACCCATCCTGGGGTTCCCCTCTTCCCCACCTTAACAAAAAGCTCGATTCAATGCTCTTCAGACATGGTTTGATTTTCACATTCTATGAGTCTGTGCTCCCTCCTTATAGATGCCTGGTAATGGGGAAGAGCAGGAATGAGAGCGAAAAGGAGGAAGGGAGAGGCATGCAGGAGGGAGGAGTGGCTGTTTCTGGGGGTATCAGGACAGAAGAAGGACTCCGGCATTTGCTGTTTTGTGTAGCAAGAGGTGGGTGATGGAAATGTGACAGCAGAGCTTCCGAAGAGGCAGGAGGCTGGATACCGGGGTGTTATTATTTCCAGCCCATCAGAAAAACCAGGAGTCTCACGTTTCTGCTTCTTCCTCAGCGGTCTCCACCTGCTGATTTAGGGCATCACATGGTGCTCTGTGTTTGGGCTTCTGTATTCTTATTTGGGTTTCCTCTTACTTGTTTTTCCAGCTAGAGTGTCAATCCTGTGCTCCTTAACTCCCGCTCAGCCTCTAGGATGGAGCCAGGCACGCCATGAGCTGTCAGCCTGTTTACTGATTGCATTTGAGGGAAGTAGATTTTGGTTGAGGTCTCTGCCTATTGTTTACATCGTTGACACTTTGCCCTTGTTAAGGTATGTGACAGCTGCACAGGATGCCAAGAGTCTGCGTGACCATGACATCCAAATATACACCTCCAGCCCACTGTGCCTCCACCTCTGGCCCCTAAATCCAGCTGCCCCTCTGCCCTCAGCACCTCCCCTCCTCTGGCTCAAAGCATCTCACACACAACACGTCAAGGACCAAACTCCTGCTCTCCCTCCCCTCCCCCACGAACCTTCCACCAATTTCCCCAAGTGGCACCAATACTTACTCTGGACATTTCCCTCACCCTCACCCTTCATAACACACCCGTTCCTAAAGCCCATTAATACTTACCCCCTAAATAACACTCCCCTCCATCTCCACTGCAAGCTTTGCCCACCCACTGGCTTTCTTACTTGGACCACTCAGCAGTTACTTCTCATTGGTGCTTGCTTGCTGCCAATCTTTCCTGCCTACAGAAGCCCAAGGTATTGTCACAAAAATGAGATCATATTTCTCCATCGCTAAGAACCATTCCATGACCTGCTATCACCTTCCAAATAAAGATCAAAATGGCGATTGTGGGGACTTCCCTGGCGGTGCAGTAGTTAAGAGTCCACCTGCCAATGCAGGGGACACGGGTTCGAGCCCTGGTCTGGGAAGATCCCACGTGCCGTGGAGCAGCTAAGCCCGTGCACCACAACTACTGAGACTGCGAGCCACAACTACTGAGCCCGTGAGCCACACCTACTGAAGCCCACGCGCCTAGAGCCCGTGCTCCGCAACACGAGAAGCCACCGCAACGAGAAGCCCGCGCGCTGCAACGAAGAGTAGCCCCCGCTCGCCACAACTAGAGGAAGCCTGCACGCAGCAAAGAAGACCCAACGCAACCAAAAATAAATAAACAAAAACAGAAACAAAATCGCCATTGTAGCCTCAAGGAGCTTTCTGGCCCCGGATCAACACCTTTGCCTCAACTTGTTCCTAAATGATCCGTGCTTTTGAAGGATCAGCCGCCATGTCAGCTGTGAGCTTCTCAAACACCTCCTGCGCACGCTCTCCTTGGGTCTTCACTCCTGTCTAGGACGCCCTTCTCCACCTCCTCCTCCCTCATCACCTCCATGAGTTCCTACTCAAACATCTCATCTCACTTCAAAGTTATTTTCCCAGGGAAGCTTTCCAGTCCCCACGAAGTTCAGGCAGGCGCTCCTATTACATTCTCCCATAGAAACACAGAGTTTTTCTTTGCTGCACGTATCATAGTTACACAGGCAGACCTCGGAGATACTGCAGATTTGGTTCCAGACCACTGCAGTACAGTGAAGTTTGCAATAAAGCGAGTCCCACAAATTTTGTGGTTTCCCAGTGCATGTAAAAGTTACGTTTGCACAATACTGTAGTCTACTAAGCGCACAGTAGCATTATGTCTATGAAAACAAGGTACATACCTTAATTAAAAAAATACTTTATTCTAATAAAGGCTGCCCATCATCTGAGCCTTCAGAGTGTCGTAATCTTTTTGCTGGTGGAGGGTTTCACCTCGATGTTGACGGGTGCTGACTGATCAGGATGGTGGTTGCTGAAGGACCAGGTGGCTGTGGACATTTCTTAAAATAAGGCAACGAACTTTGCTGCATTGATTGACTCTTCCTTTCACAAAGGATTTTTTTTTTTTTTGTAGCATACAATGCTGTTTTTACCCATAGTAGAACTTCTTTTAAAACTGGAGTCAATCCTCTCAAATCCTGCAACTGATTTATCAACAAAGTGTATGTAGTATTTGAAATCCTTTGTTGTCATTTCGACAATATTCACAGCATCTTTCCTGGACGTAGTTTCCATCTCAAGAAACCATTTCTTTGCTCATCCATAAGCAGTAACTCCTCATTCATTCACGTTTTATCATGAGATGCAGCAACTCAGTCACCTCTTCAGGCTCCACTTCTAGTTCTAGTTCTCTTGCTATTTCCACCACATCTGCAGTTACTTTCCCCACTGAAGTCTTGAACCTCTCAAAGCCATCCATGAGAGTTGAAGTCAACTTCTTCCAAATTCCTGTTCATGTTGATATTTTGACCTCTTCCCATGAATCACAAAATGTTCTTAATGGCATCTACAATGGTGAATACTTTCCAGTGGGTTTTCAATTGACTTTGCCCAGATCCATCAGAGGAATCACTATCTATGGCAGCTAAAGCCTTGTGAAATGTATTTCTTTTTTAAAAAATAAATTTATTTATTTATTTATTTATTTATGGCTGTGTTGGGTCTTCGTTGCTGCATGCAGGTTTTCTCTAGCTGCAGCGAGTGGGGGCTACTCTTCGTTGCAGTGCTCAGGCTTCTCCTTGCAGTGGCTTCTCTTGTTGTGGAGCGTGGGCTCTAGCCACACGGGCTTCAGTAGTTATGGCACACAGGCTCAACAGTTGTGGCTCGCAGGCTTTAGAACGCAGGCTAAGTAGCTGTGGTGCACAGGCTTAGTTGCTCCGTGGCACGTGGGATCTTCCTGGACCAGGGCTTGAACCCACGTCCCCTGCCTTGGCAGGCGGATTCTTAACCACTGAGCCACCACGGAAGCCCAAGCCTTATGAAATGTATTTCTTAAATAATAGGCCTTTAAAGTCGAAATGACTCCTTGATCCATGGGCTGCAGAATGGATGTTGTGTTAGCGGGCACTAAAACAACACTAATCTGGTTGTACCTCTCCGCCAGAGCTCATGGGTGACAGGTGTATTGTCAATGAGCCGTAATATTTTGAAAGAAATCTTTTCTTCTGAGCAGTAGGTCTCAACAGTGGGCTTAAAATATTCAGTAAACCATTTTGTCAACAGGTGTGCTCTCATCCAAGCTTTACTGTTCCATTTATAGAGCACAGGAAGAGTAGACTTAGCATAATCGTTAAGGGCCCTAAGCTTGTCTTTATAGTAAATGAGCACTGGCTTTAACCTAAAGTCACCAGCTGATTTAGCCCCTAACAGGAGAGGCAGCCTGTCCTTTGAAGTTCTGAAGCCAGGCATTGATTTCTTCTCTTTGCCTATGAAAATTCTAGATGACATCTTCTTCCAATAGACGGCTGTTTCATCTGCATTGAAAATACGTGGTTCAGCGTAGCCACCTTCATGAATTAACTTAGCTAGATCTTCTGGATAACTTGCTGACAAACCTTCCACGTCAGCACTTGCTGCTTCGTCTTGCCCTTTTACGTCATGGACACAGCTTCTTTCCTTAAACCTCATGAACCAACCTCTGCTAGCTTCAAACTTTTCTTCTGCAGCTTCCTCATCTCTCTCAGACTTCATAGAACTGAAGAGAGTTCGGACCTAGGTCTGGATTAGGCTTTGTCTTAAGAGGATGCTGTGGCCGGTTTGATCTTCTATCCATACACCTACAACTTTCTCCACATCAGCAATAAGGTTGTTTTGCTTTATTATCATTCGTACGTTCAGTGCAGTAGCGCTTTAATTTCCTTCAAGAATTTTTCCTTTGTATCCACAGCTCGGCAACTGTTCGGCACAAGAAATCTAGCTTTCAGCCTATCTTGGTGTTCGACATGCCTTCCTCACTAAGCTTAATTATTTCTAGCTTTTTTTTTTTTTTTTTTTCAATACACGGGCCTCTCACTGTCGCGGCCTCTCCCGTTGTGGAGCAACAGGCTCCGGACGTGCAGGCCCAGCGGCCATGGCCCACGGGCGCAGCCGCTCCGCGGCATGTGGGATCCTCCCGGACCGGGGCACGAACCCATGTCCCCTGCATCAGCAGGCGGACTCTCAAGCACTGCGCCACCAGGGAAGCCCTCTAGCTTTTGATTTAAAGTGAAAGACCTTTCACTTGAACACTTAGAGGCCAATGTTGGTTACTAATTGGCCTAATTTCAATATTGTTGTATCTCAGGGAATAGGGAGACCCAAGGAGAGAGAGAGAGATTGCGGAATGGCCAGTTAGTGGAGCAATGAGAATATGTACAGCATTTGTCAACTAAGTACGCCATCTTACATGGGTGCAGTTTGTGGCACCCCAAGACAATTACAATACTAACATCAAAGATCACTGATCACAGATCACCATAACAAATACAAAAATAAAGGAAAAGTATGAAATATTTCGAGAATTATCAAAATCTGACCTGAAGACACAAAGTGAGCAAATGCTATTGGAAAGGTGGTGCCGAATAGACTCGCTTGATGCAGGGTTGCTACAAAACTTCAATTTGTAAAAATCACAACGTCTGCGCAGTGCCACAAAGTGAAGTGCAATAAGAGAAGGTACGCCTGGAATTCGATATTTGTGTACCTATTTGATTAGTATTTATCTCCCCTTCTTGACTGAAAACTGCATGAGCACAGGGAATGGTTCTGGTTTTGCTCCCAACTAAATCCCAGTCATATCTAAAACAGTGTGTGGCAAACAGTAGGTGCTCAGTTAATACCCTTTGGAAAGGGAAAGGATGATTAGGCAAATGAATGATGAATAGTCAGAGCCTAGATTCTCTTCTTTTTGTTGGGGGAAAATGCTGCACCACTGTACATTACCACTAGCACCAGCAACATCGGAGGGGTCCAAATTCTTCCTATCCTCACCAACACTTGATATTTTATATATATATATCTCCATCCTAGTGGGTGTGAGTGGTATTTCATTTAGGTTTTGATTTGCATTTCCCTAATGACTAATGATGTTAAGCATCTTCTCATGTGCTGACTGCCCATTTGTATACCTTCTTTGGAGAAATGTCTATTCAATCCTTTGCCCATTTTTAAACTGCATTGTTTGTCATTTTATTGTTGAGTTGTAAGAGGCTAGACCCTTATCAGATACATGATTTGCAAATATTTTAGAGAAGTCTTTATGCTTGCTCCCTCCTGGAACTCCCCTAAGATGACAGCAAGGGAATAAAATTAGATTCATTTCAGACAGAGAGAAAAAGAAGCAAAAAGATATAGACAAAAGATTTCTAAAAATCTTTGGAAGCAGACAGCATTTGGAGGCATGGTCTCTACCTTTGCACATGGAGGTGGTCACAGCCCAAGTGCTGAGAAGGAATGAGACGGCACACCCTACAGAATTCTGGAAGTGCCCAGGGTCCTAAATCACCAAAAGTGCAGAATCTGGAAGGCAAGCAGGGGTAAAGCTCTAGCATACAGAGCTATATCTGGAGTGGTATAGGTCTCGCCTATTGTCACCCACAGGAGATGACAGGTTTCTTTTCTAAAGAAAAAGATTCCCTTCATACATTTCAGATTCAGGGGACATGGGCACAGTGGAGGGGGCAGAGAGGTATGGGGCCCACAGTAGACAGATTAAATAAAAGTCTGCCTCCTGATTGGGTCCCTCTGTTGTTTACTTAGCATGCCCCTAAATGTAGGTATCTGGGCACCTCTACTTCGGGCAGAAGATGGGAAGGTTCTTCTCTAGAGAATCTGCAAAGCTTCAGAAAAAAAAAAGCCTCCTGATCCTGGCAGTGGGGGCAAGGCCAGGCCTGAACGCAGGTAACCTGACCACCAATGCCCCCGCTCCTGACACTGACCAGTCCACAAGCCCTGCCTGTGCTCAAAGTGGAGAAAGACACCCGGACCCTTCCCCTAACCACATGAATATACCTACTCACTAATTTAATCCTCTTAGAGAGAGAAGAAAATAACATTTCAGCTCCCCCACCCCCAGAAACTAACAGACAAACAAAAACAAGAACAGAATACTATGGAAAATGAGCAACAGAGAATATAAAAACAGCTTTGAAATTTTTAAATGTAACTAAATTAAAAGAAATTAAATAGAAGAACCAGAAGATAAAGTATAAGAACTCTCCCGGAGAATAGAACAAAAAGTTACATACATAGGGCAGAGAAGATAAGAAAATTATGCAATCAATCTGGCATTCCAGAAAGAGAAATGAAAGAGAAAAAAGGAAATTATTAAAGAAACATTACAAGAAAAGTTTCCAGAAGTTGAGAGAGCATAATAATCATCCAGTTTAGGAAACTGAAGGGAGATCTACATAAAGGCACATCAGGAAAAAACTAAAAGATTCTGAAAGCATCCAGAGAGGGGAAAAAAATAGGTCCCACACAAAGGATTGGGTGACATAATGGCATTGGATTTCTCAAGAGCATAATGGAAGCAGTACATTTAAAAGTATAAAGAAGAACAATTTTGAATCAAAGGATTTATATTTCCAAGCTATTAATCAAATTTGAAAGCAAATATTTTTAGATGGGTACAATCTCAAAAAATTTGCTTCTCAAGCAAGCAATGTTGGGAAGCTACTGAGGATGTACTTAAGCAAAAGAACAGAGAAAACCGAAAGGAAAAAAAAGGGGGAAACTTTAGATCCATCAAACCAGAGAAACAACCCAGAAGGATGAGGGGAAATGTGGGATATAGTCCACACCTAGTCCAGAATAAAGGAGAAGGATAGAGAGCTGTGGAAGAGAAGTGTTTAGGAAATCATGAAGCATCTGATATGCTTGCTCATTTAGAAAATGTTATTTGTAGACACTTGACAGATCCATTGGAAGATACGGGGAAGAAATAGAAATTGAAACATAGAAAATGAAGTAAATGGAAAAAACTGAGGCAACGATAAACTCCAGGAAAACCAAAACTTGTACAAGAAATGAAAAGATGAAAGTGTCTCCCTGCTTCAGCAGTGATCAATATCAACAAGGTTGTAATAATGTAAACATTGGCTATAGGTTTAATTCTGGAAGTAGCATATTAGGAGAATGGGTAAAATGGAAAGGGAGGGTGGTGATCTGTAAGAGTGCTAAATCTTTATTTAACCTAATAGGAAGTCAATAGATCATTTCTAACACTGAAAACTCAAGACATTTCAGCAAAAGCATGCTATTTAGAAATAGGCGAGTGAGTTCCAGGACAAACAACTGAACTAAGTGGTTGCCTCTGGGTAGTGGACCTGCAGGTTGGTACTGGGGAATGAAGGAACCCATGGTTCTGATTGCCCAACTTGCAGTATTATTTCACTGAATTGAAAATCAATTACAAAACCATAAGGAAGTTCCCTTAGAAATGCATGCTGTGAAACCAAGAATTGAAAGTTTCCACTCCATATACTTGCAAGAAAAATGACAATGACGTTCCTAGCCTCACAGGATTTTACCATTAGATTCCCAACTCATCCCCTCCTTCAGTACACACACCTCTGCGTTTGTGAAAACCTTTGTGCTTTAGAGAAAAAAGGAGAGAACAAGTGTGTGGAACTCCAAATAGCTTAACTGGAAAATTCACAGTCCAAAGCACATATTTATTTGTATCACAGACAAATCTTCAGATTCGGTGGGAGAAACTTAAAATCATTAGTGTCTACATTAGTGTCAAGGGTGTTACCAGCAGTGTTTTCCAGCAGAGCAGCACATGGTTCAGAAGTAAGTGGGAGACCAAAAGGAAGGAGCCAGAAAGCCAGGAAGTGTGACTCAGACATTTGCTTTTGACTTTAATTAGTAAGCCCTGCCAATTTACTTCTTGGAAGGGGAAGCGCATCTCCTACCTTCTTTCTTCTAAAGAGATTTCAAGTGAGTCTCACCCAAGAAGTGAGCCACTTTGTTACCATTACACATCAGATGAGACCTGCTCACATGGTACAAGCTAGCCTCCGAGCAACACACCAGTCAGCAAAAATACATTGATCACTGTTTCTCTTTATCCTCACACCCTTTGGTTGGACTCCCTAATGCTAGGGATTTCTCAAAACGAATCCAAGTCCCAGAAGGTTTCTCAAAGAAATGATGGTGTGTATTTGGCTCAGAAACAGAATTGCAAAGTGCTTTCCAGTTGGTAGATTTGCAGAGAAAAATGCAAAGAGGAGGGCATGCGCAGAAGGGCAGTGCGAATTTGATTCCATAAATCTTTATTGAGTGCCGACTGTATGCTGTTCTTCTGGGATATAGAAATGACTAAGACCTGGGACTGGCCCTCAGTTACCCTTATATCAGATCAGAACTGTCATCCCAGGCCCGTCCATTCAGTTCCACAGTTCTGGGCAAGCCCCACACTGCTCTCTGGGCAGGAGGGGAAAATGAAGGGAATCCACCAATGTCTTCAGCTTTGGGGTTTCTTCTGTTAGAGAAATGGGGCAGAGTCCACCAGAAGTCAGTGGAGTGTGTGTGTTGGGGGCAGGAGTGGTTGCCTTCTTTAAAATACAGCTTTGCTAGTTTTCTGTATCCTAAATACAAAGTGACCCCAGTGGTGTTTTCACCAGGAGGAGTTCTGGTCTGAGCCCCCCAAGCCATAGAGACCCAGAGGATTTGTTGAGCTAACTTTCCTTGTTAGGAGACTAGGCTTTCAGAGTGTCCCTCATGGGCGCACCTTCATTTCCCATTCTCACTGCTCAAACCTTCCACATTTTCTCAGTAAGCCCTGTTCTCCCCCTCCCCCAGGATATGCCACCCCTCCCCCACCCCATTAAAAAGTCCCAGTAGCAGCTCCCAGCTCTCCCTCAGGCATATTTCATTTGGATGTCAATGGTGTTTCTTCTGTGCAGGCTTTTTCTGGGTCTTGGGGAGGAAAAGGAGGAGGTCCTTATTACGGATGGCTGTAGCCTGGACACAGCTACAGCTTAAGGCTCGCAGGCTCCTATGTGCCCGGCAGTTATCACAGCAAGGATTTCTCCCATCTCAAAGGCAGACAGCATTCAAAGCATGAGGGAGATGGGTTTCCAAACCCTCCAGTTAGGGTTTCCAACTTCTTGGAAGGGTATTAAAATGTCAGTTACCAGAATGTTAACATATAGAAAACCCTGACTTTGGTCATCTGAACCATTATGGTACGTCACTCACGGCCCAATCCAGACAATAGAAACCATCTAGGTATTTCAGAAAGAGAGAATTTGATACAGAAGTTTGATTACAAAGGTACTGGAAGGTCTGGAAAAGTAACGGGGAGAAGGAGTGATCCTCAGAGATCAGAAAGTTCTCACACCCCTAGGCTGGAACCCATGAGCCTGCAGCTGCTTCTGTGGTGGGAAGTTGCTGAGTTCCTAGACCAGGGCTGGGACCTGCACTGGGAAAGCTGCTCTCCTTGTTGTCAAAGACCGTAGTGGGGCAGCGTCATCCTGCAGAGCAGCGGGAATTGGGGGCCCTAAGGCCTGGGGGAGATTCAGCCGGAAGGTGCACATGAGTTTTCTAGATATTTATTAAGGTGGCTGTGAAGTCAATTTAGTATAGCTCTATAAAAAAGACAAATAGGAAAATCCATTCTGTCTCTTAAATAAAATTCTTTAGAGGAACAGTAGAAAAGCATGATCTTATAAACAAAATTGGCTCTTTGTATGCCCAAAAGAAAACATGTTTGTCCAGTTTGACTTTATTGCCCCAAACCAGCTCACAGCCTTGGGGGAAATGTGTTTCAAAAATACCTCTGTTGGAGCTTCCCTGGTGATGCAGTGGTTGGGGGTCCGCCTGCTGATGCGGGGGATGCAGTTTCGTGCCCCGGTCTGGGAGAATCCTACATGCCGCGGAGCGGCTGGGCCCGTTAGCCATGGCCGCTGGGCCTGCGCGTACCTCAAAAAACAAAAAACAAACCAAAAAAACACCTCTCTTTTCTGAGAGTCAGATGAAATATAAAAACATGAAAACACCACTTAAAAATTTTTTTAATATAAAAGTACACATTAGGTTTATTTTGGGGGGTAATTTAAGTTTTTTATATTCACAATTACAAAATATTAAAAGCATAAAGAAAAAACAAATCACCAGAAATATATAGAGAATTTTTCTGATATATAAAGAAAATATCTATAGGTCTCTTTTTACAAACATATTTTGCACAAAAATAAATTATGTATGAATTACTTTGTGAATCTTTTTCTGCTTAACAAGATGTCATTAAATCTACTTTTGCAACACAAGTTTTGAGTGGTTCTTTGTATTCTATGACAAGGTCTGTACCATAATTTATTTAACCTATTTATAGTTTGACTGTTTAAATTATTTCCCCTTTTTTTACTAATGTTACGATGAACAAATTTTCTGTGTGTGTGTGTGTGTGTGTGTGTTATGCGGGCCTCTCACTGTTGTGGCCTCTCCCGTTGCGGAGCACAGGCTCCGGACGCGCAGGCTCAGCGGCCATGGCTCACGGGCCCAGCCGCTCCACGGCATGTGGGATCTTCCCGGACCGGGGCACGAACCCGCGTCCCCTGCATCGGCAGGCGGACTCTCAACCACTGCGCCACCAGGGAAGCCCACGATGAACACATTTTTTTGCACGACTTTGATTATTTCCATAGGACAGATTCTCAGAGATAGAATTGCTGAGTCAGAGGTTATGAATTATTTTAAGGCCTTTGATGCACAGTGTCAAATATCTTCCAGATATACTGAACCAAGTTCCAGTCCTATAGCCAGTGCACCAAAGTGGTTGCTTCCCCAAACTCTGGCCCATTCTGGGTTCTATCACTTAAGAAACAAACAAACGAACAAACAATAACAACAGAATACTCACCAAGGCCATGTAAGGCATGTTTTTCACTTGTCCAAACAGAATCAGAAAAGTTAAATGCCACATTTCACCGATTGTAAGATGTATCCTTTTTTTATGTTCCTATTTTCACATCTCTAAAATCAGTGAGGTTGAGCACATGTTTTGGTTTCTGCTCTTTGTTATTGCGTAATTATTAATAGTACTACCTCTCCTTCTTAAGCGTTCTGGTTTAGATGATAGATGATCTAATCACCCTGATTCTCCAGTCGGGTGGCTCCTTCCGACTTTGGACAGAATGGGGTAGTATGGGGGCCCTTTGGAAGGGACCCTAATCCTGTCCTAGAGAACCAGGGACAGATAAACTGAGCCTGGAAGGATGGGAAGGGGCCGATCTGGTGGAGGTCATTGGAAGAAGAAAGGTGAGGTCCAACAGTGAGCCTCACCCAGGCCAAGGCTTGGAGGTGGCTGAGGCACTCAGGGACTGAGGCACGCAGGGAGTAGCCAAGTCAGTAGAACAGTATTTTGGGCTATGGGTCGACCTTCCTGTGCCAACAATCACTGTGGATTTGACTTTGTGACTCTGACCTGAACTAGGGTAAAGCTATTAATATACATAATACAAGGTGAAGGGGAGACTGCAATGAACTGGTAGAGATGACCGAAATGATGGCAGCATCCTCCCTTCGGCCCGCGGGTTCTACGCAGCCCCTGAAGAAGGAACTAACACTCCAGCCCATTCTGCAGGTCATCTCCCAGCTCTCTGAACGGTCACAGACCCACACCCAGCAGCCCCCGGAAGTAAGTTTTAATTCTTGAGTCAACCTCGTTAGAGAAACACGATAGAGATGTTGTTTATCGACCCCAGAGGTGTTCCACTTCTTTGATTTTTCTAGGATTTTTTCATGGAGCAGGGTCATGTCTCCAACAGGGTGGAGTGCTCAGCTCCCTTCAACTCATCAGAAGCCTGGCACCGTTCCCATTCCCCCACTGACTAAGTACACAGCTGGATTAAGTCACTTGAACTTTGTTCCCTCGGTGAAAGCACTAGTGAAGCACAAATTATATCCACATCACTGGCAAAGAAATGGAAGTGATTACCCAGGAATGCGCGCACGCGCGCACGCACGCACAATTACCCAGGAATAAATAAATGAATAAACAAACAAACAAATCAACCATTCCTGCCATGTGTATTTCCACTGTGTCTGCATTATGGTGGAGGAGGAACACCGACTGGGGTATTTCCTCCTCCTACTCACGGCACCACTGCACACAAGCCCAGCACAGATGAGGATTCTGGACGCAGAGTCTAGTTCTTTTACTGAACAGCTGCATGGCCTTGAGTAAATCTTGAAGCTCCTCTGAAGCTGTTTCCTCATCAATAAAGCAGAAATAATAATACGGAGGCAGACACTGCTCCCCCTCTACTTCCAATCCATCACCGTTTTCACCAACAGAACCCTGACCATGTTTGGGAGACAATGTCCCAGATAAAGTACTCCCATTCCCCAGCTCCCTTGCACCCAGTGGTGATCCTATAGCTGGTTCCTGACAATGAGAGGTGACCAGAAGCCTGCGGGGGTGGCTTCAAGGAGATCCACTGCGTTCCTCATAAATACGGGCAGACTCAGCTGACACGTGCCTTTTTCTCTCTGCCTTTCCTTTTATTCTTGCCTGGGGCACAAATGCTGTTGTTGGGGGAGAAGCAGCCATCTTGTGACAATGAGGTTGGAAGCCACATACTCAGGGATAGTGGAGCAGAGTCCTGGGTTCCTGATGATGTCTCCAGCAGCTGTACCAGCCTTGGGCTGCTACTTCTCTGGACTTTTTGTCACATGAGGGAAATAAAACCCTTATGTTGGTTAAACCACTCTAGTTGGGTGTCTCTGAGCCATATGGATACCTTCCTCACAAAGTGGCTGTAAGGAGGAAATATGAGACAATGAGAGAAATTGCCGACTTCACGGACAAGGGGAATACCCACAGGAGATGCTCCAGTTTACCTCCGAGACACTGGCGGATGAATGACACAGATTTTACTGGAACCCACAGGACAAGTCATTTCCAGCTCAGAGTGAAATCTGCGTCCAGAAATCCTGATCTGTTAGTCTCCAGCCCTCTGAGCCTCCACCTTCCTCTCCTGGCTTTCCTACGGGTGGCACTGGTCCTATTGTGAGTGAAGAAATGTTGCTTGCCTCATCAGTAAACCAAGGATGTTGCAGCTATCAAGCCATCACATTACAGTCACCCCGACAGGGAGCCCCGAGGAGACTCAGGGTGAGAAGCACAGGATGCTGGTCCCAGAGAGCTGAGGTGCACATCAAAGGAATGATTTCAGTGAGCCCAGACTCTTGCATCTTCCCATACATAGAAAAGCACTAAATTCCCTAACTTGAGCTCTCAATCTGGTTTTCTTTAATTAATAGTAACCTTTCGATGTTCCGACCACCTGTTCTTTGCTGCAAAAACTCCTGTTTATCCCGGCTCCTCCCTTACCTCTTCAGGGCTATCCCTCAGAGCTATCTAAAAGGCTATGTCCCGGGCTTAAATCCTCAGTTTTGTCTGCCAAATAAAACATAATTCTCAATTTTTAGGTTGTACTTTTTTTTTTCAGTTGACACTATGTTGAAACAACTTGAGGGTTCTGCAAAAATAGTAAGACTTAATTGGATGGAGAACTTGAAAAGAGTGTTAATTGGGTAGGAGTTAGTCTGGGGGGTCTTCTGAGGCTAAGTTAAAGAGTGGACCATTAAGGTCACCGATTAGAAGTACCAGCAGTGAGGAGTGCTTAAACACACCTCAGAAAATGTGCTGGCTTTTGACTCAGGTTTCCAAACATGGCATTGTGTGTGACTGGTAAAATGTAAATTAGGCTTAGTTCTGGGAAAAAATAAAATAAAAAAGACTGTCCTCAGATGGAAATAAAATACCCTCATTCTAATTTATCTCTTTTGAGATTCGTTACAATTGACAAAAAGCCATTGGCCCCATTCCTGCCGAGGAAGGTGGACCTAGAGCAGAAATACATGACCAAGACTGGCTGCACTGTATGTGCTTCTGTCATTTACTTGTGAGAGGTGACATACCCGGACCACCAACTGTAAGTCCCGTCAGCTGGCCAGAGCTGAATTTAGCGGCTACTGTTGCAGAAATTTTGAAACAGAAAAATGTAGAATGGAAGGAGTGGTTTATGATCTAAGGAATGAAACCACTTAAAATGCTACTGGGATTTTCTGGTCCAGAAGACTGCATATAATGGATGTGTGTAATTACTTTTATTTCAGATGGAAGAAAATATATGTTTATTAATAGAAAATTGGTTTCTCAGAGCCTTTCCAAATTAAATGTTGAACAGGTATTTTTAAAAATATTATTTGACATGGTACCAAAATAATAGCCTCAATGCCCCGGAAGAACTTACTGGAGAGAATCATGATAACACCTGGCAGGGACCAGTCCTTACAGGTGCACTGCGTTGTTCTAAGCCCCTCACGTAGGTTAACTCATTTCAACCGAGAAACAATTGATGAAGTACAGTTATTATTCATATTTTATAGATGAGGTGCACAGCTAATAATAAAAGTTTTGCTCTTTCATTTTTTTTTTTTTTTTTTTTTGTGTGGTACGCGGGCCTCTCACTGGTGTGGCCTCTCCCGTTGCAGGGCACAGGCTCCGGACGCGCAGGCGCAGCGGCCATGGCTCACGGGCCCAGCCGCTCTGCGGCACGTGGGATCTTCCCGGACCGGGGCACGAACCCGTGTCCCCTGCATCGGCAGGCGGACTCTCAACCACTGCGCCACCAGGGAAGCCCTGCTCTTTCATTTTTAAATATAATCCTTAATGGGAAGTACACAGCAACAAAGCTAAAAATGCCAGCCTGTGGCTCAATTAACAAGTGTTTCCACTCTATTTTGTTTTTATTTACTTGCCTCCCTTTAACCTAGAGTATATTTCTTCTGCGTTAATATAGCTCACACATAGCCTTAGAGAGAGCAAATTCACAACTCGGTCACAGAGAAAATGAGGTAGGAAGCAGTGGCAACTTTCCTTGGCTCTGGGGGGATTAACTGTCATGGATATTTAATTTAGGATTAATAGTTGTTTCAACCAAGCCATTTAAAAATGTGCCAAACCAGCAAGGAAGAAGGGAAATGAATTCGTGATCTGAAATTCGGGGAATAAAGCTTTTCTCATTAGCAAACAGCTTTCTCTTTGTAATGTGAATAAACCTAATGAGGGTCAATTATACGTTTTATTAAATTTTACAAAATCAGTGTTACTGATCCCCCTCTGCTTTTTGTTCCCCCTGCCTTGCCTCCTGAATTTGTACTCTAATTGCTTAGGTTTTCTTCTGTTGGACTAGCAGTGCCATTCACTTCTGATCTTTACTTCCCATTAACCTTTTATTTTGGAGATCTCTTGGATACGATTAGCTGGAAAACCCAGGCCCAAAGCAAATTCCAACAGTAGCTAATTTGGTCTTGAGAAACAAGCCCCCTGAGTCGTTTGTGGGTAGGGAGTGGGAAGAAGGAAAGATGGGTGAGAGGGAGAATGATGAAGGAACCTCAGCTTCCCTTTACCCGTTCAGCCATTAGACCCTGCGCATACGCCATGCGCTAAGCCCATCACGGTCGTGAGAGAACGGGATGCAGTCCTTGCCCTTCAGAAACTCAGTCTCGTGGGGATTTATGGCAGGTTAATTTTCTTCAATGAACGAGGATCATGTAGTCATGGTACTGTTTGACTAATCTAATCAAAGCCTCTACCAGCTGGGGAAACTGGAGAATAGGTTAAGGGTAATCAGCAGTGACATGACAACCACATAATTTTGGCTTTGTCTTTAGATGATCTGGAGAATTCCCAAATGATGCTTTCTTTGCTTTAGCAGCGGGTACTTGACGTTGTCAAATCCAATGCCCTGCTTTGCCAGAAGCCTCCACCACTATCTCTGCTGTAAGGAATTCTGAGTCTCGCTTTGGCCAAGCCGGGGACTCAGGGGTCTGCAAAAATCCTTTCTCCTGAATAATATTGGCTTCATTTCTGTTTGGAAGGGAAAACAAGAGGTTGAAAATTCCACTCCACTTGCTTCTATGACTAACTAACGTGCTGAAGATGCTACTAGATATTGTCATGCCCCTCCCCAGTTATTCACCTTTGTTGTCTTATTAAGTGACTCTCTCTTTCCCCAGATGTAATCTGGAGTATCTCTGGATTCCCAGACCCTCAGGCTTCATAAATATTCATTAGGAAGGAACCACTGACCCACAGTCAAGCAACTAAGTACCTTGAATGCAATTCGGTTATTCTCAATGCAATTTGGTATCTTCTTGGTCCAGTCAGCATTTTCACTCTCTTTGCAGCAAATATTTTCTTCATTATTATGATCTTTCCTTGTCTTTTGTTCTGAGCTAGGTAAATAAAATTCCTCTACCCCCTGTAAGAATTTCTAGTCTGCTTTCTCTTCTCTTCTGACTTTTCAGCCATTAGAAGAGTTCCTTTAAATGAATTGCTCAATAACTTGAAACGGTGATTAAAACAAAAGAAAACAAAACATGGTACTTCACGCACAGGCAAAGGCCTAGGTGAGCATATATGAGTTCAGTAACGCTGTTCTCAGACCTTCCTCCGTCCTGAAATCTCAGCTCTGTATAACCTTCTTTCTGAAGCCACTTTGCATCCTCTGGTAGGATTTCCTTGGCAGTATGGAAAGAAGCATTTTTGCTTCCTCTGATTATGGGCCTCAGCTTCTCTCAGGGACTTGGGAGAAAAAGAATTGGAAGCATGCCCTCCTTGGTGACAAGGCATTTTCCGTGCTATACTTGGAAGACAGTGAGTGGAATGTTGATGCTTCCTGGCTCTCACCAGCATCACTGTAGGGGGCAGGCCTGCAGGACTGAGGCACTAGATCAGAAGTCAGCTGTCGGGCTTAGAAAAGGCACAGGACTTTTTCTGGGGGGGTGGGGTGGGGGAGTGGATCAGTGGCCAACATGTCCTTAGCTTATGTCTGTTCTCATCATGACTGTTCTTGAAATCATAATTTTCCACTTTTCCTCCCCATTAACATGATCTTTCCTGGGCACACGAAGGTACTCAAAACGAATGGCAATAGGCTATTACTATCATTCAGCTTCAGTAGGGCAAGACCCAGATTTGTTTCGTGATTTTGGAATCAGCTCCAGTTCATGTGGTGTCAGATGCCTCTTGAGCCCTGCCTCATCCTCGCCGAACCTTGACTCCTGCAGTCACGGCCATGGTGAGCAGTCCTGGGTGAGCTTCGAGTCCCCTTGCCACTTTGGGCTTCTAGCATGTCTCTGCAAGCTGCATGTTTTCTACTTCCTTTTCTGCAGCTTCCCTGGCCAGGAGCGGGGGAAGGCAGACGTGGCACCTACACACGCTGTGGTAGGTCTGGCTCTCTAGAAGCAGGGTAGCATGCGGGATACTTCTTAGGAAGTGCTCATCAACCCCTGACGAAGGGCGGTTATGGAGGTACATGTGGACAGAGGAAGAAGTCGTCCACGATCAACTCCTTGGGGTGCCCTGGAGCTGGGATGGCCCTGCAGAGTTGCCGGATTTAGGGGGATGAGTCAGGCCCCTACATTCCAGTGTTGACAGAGTGTGGGTTTCCCTGGAAGGAAGTGTGTCTGTGGACGAGGCACAGACATCTTCCCCCAAGACATCTCCAGGAGGGCTGACAGCTGAGGGCCATCTTTGGGCAGTACCTCCAGCAGCTGGGAGTATAAGTCTTGTCTCTGCTGGGGAATCTGGGGATCATCACACAGCAGCTGCCACGCACAGCCCAAATGTGCAGGAGAATTTCAACCCGTGGAGGGTGAGAGCTAATGGATAAATGTTTCTATCCGTCAGGGACAATTCTGAGAAGCACCCTTTAAACTCCCAAGAGTGTCCCAATGGTGTCTTTAGTTGCACCCAAGTCCTCATCTCAGGGTCTGCTTTTGGAATAGGGAGGACCCAAGCTGTAACACATATGCAGGTGGATGTTAATAAAGACTTAGTGATGGTAGTGGCTGTAGTTCATGACTTTGTGAAAATGCCAAGCTGAGACTGGTCATCAGAGAGATGATTACCAACCATGCCATTTCTTGAATCAAACTTTCCAAAAAACTGAAAAGGGAGTGGTGGTGAGAGAGGGCAGGAAAGGGATTGTGAATGAGAATTCAGAGTTGAAGACAAATTGGACTTCCTGAAAATTTTGCGCATGGACAGCCAACGACGACAGAATAAAAAGGCAACCCACAGACGCGAGAGAACAGTTGCAAATCATATATCTGATAAGGGATTAATATTCAGGCTATATAGAGAATGTCTATAACTCAACAACAACAACAAACTCAATTCAAAGAGGGACAAAGAAATTAAATAGACATTTTTCCAAAGAAGATATATAAATGGCCACTAAGCGCATGAAAAGATGCTCAACATCACTAATCGGTATGGAAATGAAAATCAAAATTATAGGGCTTCCCTGGTGGCGCAGTGGTTGAGAGTCCACCTGCCGATGCAGGGGACACGGGTTCGTGCCCCGGTCCAGGAAGATCCCACATGCCGCGGAGCGGCTGGGCCCGTGAGCCATGGCCGCTGAGCCTGCATGTCCAGAGCCTGTGCTCCGCAGCGGGAGAGGCCACAACAGTGAGAGGCCCACGTACCACAAAAAAAAAAAATTATAATGAGATTTATAGAGCTACCTCACACCCATTATGGTGGCTACTATAAAAAAAAACAAACACATGAAATAAGTGTTGGCGAAGATGTGGAGAAATTAGAACACTCGTGCTCTGTTGGTGGGAATGTAAAATGGTACAGCTGCTGTGGAAAACAGTGTGTTGGTTCCTCAAAAAATTAAAAATAGAATTACCCATATGATCCAGCAATTCCACTGGGTATATATCCAAAAGAATTGCAAACAAGGTCTAGAAGAGCTAGCTGTACACCCATGTTCATAGAAGCATTATTTGCAATAGCAAAACATGGAAGCAGCCCTAGTAACCATTGACAGACAAATGGATAAGCAAAATGTGGTCTATCCGTACAGTGGAATAGTAATCAGCCTTAAAAGGGAGGAAATTCTGCATTATGCTACGACATGAATGAAACTTAAAACATTATGCTGAGTGAAATAAGCCAGTCAGAAAACAACAAATACTGGTTAAAAAGAATAAAAATTGTAAAGGTGTCTTTTTAAATTAGCTTTCAAATTAAACATGTTCACACTGTGCCTGGTACCCAGTAAAAACTGTATAAGTGCCCGATAGATAGATTGATAAAATAAAAATGGATTTTTTATGATGGGGTTAGAAAGAGACAAGCTTGTTAGTTTATATGAAAAAATAAACCAAGAATATTCTGAAAAATAGCTATAGTAATTAAAAGTTTGATGTTAGCACAAATTGAGTAAACAGAATGAAGAATTTAGAAATAGACCCAAATGTCTATGGGAATTTAGTATACGATAAATGTGGCATTTCAACCCAGTGAGAAAATTTTTAAAATTTTTGACTTTTTTTAAAAAGTCAAATCCACTTTTGTGAAGTAGTTAGAGTAGTGAAAATCAGAGAGACAGAGGTTGAATGGTGGTTGTGAGGAGTTGGGGGAGGGGGAATTATTAGGCTAGCGGCTGGAGGAAGGGAAAGGCCAGGGTCTTTTTCCCTTGCCTCTTTGCTTCAGGCTGGGTCTCCAGCAGCTTCTGTATTGCCTCTGTGGCTTCAGGTCTAGCGGACAGGCCAGGGGTGGTTTCCACTCTCCTGGGGACCAGGTGGCCCTGGGCTCTGCTCACCTCCCCTTCTCCTTTTGTCACGCAGCCTGAGGGTAGTGGTGGCATCATGCAGCTGCTAATCTTGGGGGGCCTCACTCTGCCCTGTTTGGCTTTTTAGCTCTTCCATCATCTGTGTCACCATTGGCCAGTATTAAAATCCCTCTGTTTTAAATACCCAAGGAATTTCTGTTTTCTGGTAAAATGCTGACTGCTGCTGTAGAGATATGGGAAGAGAATGTGTCTCACCCAGCACCCTTAGGGGACATGCCACTGGGAAAGGTAGTGGTGCTATGTGCTCTTGGCAGAGAAACCCCGAGCTTCTCTGAGCCCTTGGGTTGTCACATACCCTAAGGGGCTGAGATTTGGTCACAGCCATGGGGGCTAGAAAGCTGGTCACTGGGGCCAGAAACTGAGCCTCGGGGGCTACAGCAAGACAGTGGGAGGACTACCAGCCTCTTAGAATCAATGAAAAGAAAGCAGGTCCCAAGCTCTAGCAGCCACAGCCTTGGCCAGTGCCAAGAGGGCAGGCAGTGACCAGGTGAACAGGGGACACCAGGTCTCCAGAGGCCGAGGAGGATCCAGGGTTCAGCGCAAGGGAACCAAACACAGGTCTCCATCTCTATCCTCCTCTGCCATCTGGACACGGTAAACGTCCCGTACATCCCTCACCCTCCTTGGAAAGGAGGAGAGAGGGCAGCAGAAACTCAAAGGAGACTGGTTAGATCCAGGGGCACTGAAATATCACTTTTTAAAAAAAATTTTCTTTTATTTATTTATTTTTGGCCACACTATGTGGTATGTGGCATCTTAGTTCCCTGACCAGGGATTGAACCCATGCCCCTTGCACTGGGTGCAGAGTCTTAACCACTGGATCGCCAGGGAAGTCCGAAATATTACTCATGACAAGTTTAGTTTTCCTTGCTGCCTAGTAGAGAAAGGGCGCGTGAGAAAGGATAGCTCAATGTAAAATTAAAAAGCTAACTTTTCCTTGTCAGAACTATTATTATTACAAGCCATTATTAATAATAGAGTGAGCACACAACCAACACTTCCTACCCTCACTCCATTCCTTTATGTCCTTTGGAGCTCTTTGGATATGACCTGTCTCTCATGGTCTCTCTCCTATCGTGCTTCCTGTGGTTTGCTACTTTCAAGCCCTGAGACTTTGGTCAAACCATTTAACCTCCATGAGCCTCAGTTTTCTTATCTGCAAAGTGCGGGGAATCCAGAGCATCTTTGTAACCTGAGTTTTCTTTATTTGGGTCCTCAGAGAACAGGGTTGCCTGGCGAGCAAAAGTGAATCTAATGATCAAATAGTCACTTCTGAACGATTATTTATGAAATGGGTTCCCATTGAAATGACCCTTTTCGAGCTTGTAATGCACATGCAATGCAGATTAATTGCGAAGGGAAATCACAGTATCTACAAAGATACAGAATTTCACAAAGTTGAGAAAAGTGAAGTTGGAGAATTGCTAAAGTCACACACAAAGTCAGCAAAAACGAAAAAATCATGCAGAGATAAAACAGTTTAAAACTGAGAAAAATTGGGCAGAAGACCTAAATAGACATTTCTCCAAAGAAGGCATATAGGTGGCCAGGAGGCACATGAAAAGATGCTCAACATCGCTAATTATTAGAAAAACGCAAATCAAACCCACACCAGTCAGAATGGCTATCATCAAAAAGTGTACAAATAATAAATGCTGGAGAGGATGTGGAGAAAAGGGAACTGTTGTTGGGAATATACATTGGCACAGCCACTATGGAAAACAGAATGGAAGTTCCTCTGAAAACTAAAAATAGGGCTTCCCTGGTGGCGCAGTGGTTGAGAGTCCGCCTGCCGATGCAGGGGACACGGGTGCGTGCCCCTGTCCGGGAGGATCCCGCGTGCCGTGGAGCGGCTGGGCCCGTGAGCCATGGCCGCTGAGCCTGCACGTCTGGAGCCTGTGCTCCGCAACAGGAGAGGCCACAACAGTGAGAGGCCCGCGTACCACAAAAAAAAATAAAAGAAAATAAAAAAATAGAACTACTATATGATCCTTCAATCCCACTCCTGGGTATGTATCCAGAAAAGACAAAGACTCTAATTCAGAAAGCTACATGCACCCCAATGTTCATAGCAGCACTATTTACATTAGTCCAGACATGGAAACAACAGACAATTGGCTTAAGAAGATGTGGCGTATATATACAATGGAATGTTACTTAGCTATAAAAAAGAATGAAATATTGCCATTCTTTGGGCAATGAAATATGCGATATGGATGGATTTAGAGAATACTTAGTGAAGTAAGCCAGACAGAGAAAGACAAATATTATATTATACCACTTATATATGGAACCTAAAAATAATACAAATGAGTCTATATACAAAACAGAAAGAGACTGACATGTAGAAAACAAACTCACGGTTACCAAAGGGGAAAGGCAGGGGAGAGGGATAAGTTAGGAGTATGGGATTAACAAACTACTGTACATAAAATACATAAGCCACAGGATTTACTGTATAGCACAAGGAACTATAGTCAACATCTTATAATAACCTATAATGGAAAATAATTAAAATATATATATATATATATATATATATATATATATATATATATATATATATATATATATATATAACTGAATCACTTTGCGGTACACCTGAAACTAATACAGTATTGTAAATCAATTATACCTCAATTTAAAAAATTGAGAAAAAGAATGATGGAAAGCTCTGGGGGAAAGGTAACACAATCCATTCTTTTTTCCTTCTAAGAGTTGATCGTCATTTGTTCATTCACTTATTCAACAGGTATTTATTGCACAGTGGCTGTCTGTGAGCACAAGTGATACAGCAGACCAGAGTTGCACTGAAAATACAATTTTATAAAACATGAGACAAAACGTATCTTCTTAATTTTTAGTTTCATTTTTCAAGCTTAAAAAGACACCATTCTAATTTTTTAAAACTACTTGAAATGACAGTTTGGCTCTCATTTTAAGTGGGTTGACTTTAAGGGGTCTTTTCCAGATGCAAGTTACCCTGTTTCCATTCTTCCTAACTCTAAGAGTGTTTTAGAGAATCAGAAACATTAGGTACTTGTCAACACTTCACATTTTCTTACCAACATGACAGGGAAAAGTGGCTCCGCCTGAGACCAGCTCCTGTAGTCTGGTGTGGCTTATTGCAGAAAAAGGTTCCCCCCCCAAAGAAAACCTATTATTCCCATTATTTTAGGTGTAGAGAGATCTCAAGTTAGAGCATATCAGCATCGTTGCTCTGTAGGAGTTATCACTCCTGTTCAATTGGTTTATTTTCCTTTTTATCCCTGATCTCTTCTATTCCCTTCTTCCCACAGGCATCCACTCCAATGTGTTTGATAAAAGCCCTCTGATAGGATGCTTCCTTGTAGAATATATAGTGTCATCTTGCGTTTTAATTTGTATATATAGTATTGGGTAATGGAACTTGCTCTGTTGCCTTCTGTTTGAACTCAACGCTGTGCTTTAAGACATATACGCGATTGTACAGCTAATGTATTGCTAGCTGCTGCAGACCATGCCGTGGTGTGTGTCTCTACCACTTTACCAATTCCCCCTGAGGATGGGCCCCTGGATCGCCTCCAGCTCACTACTGCCCAATCAACACAGACATGAACACCCTTACACATGCCCGCTTACACACCTTTATCCAGGAGAGGGGTGACTGGTCCTAGGGCATATACTAGATAGGTTTCCTGAATGACTGTCTCAGTTTACCCTCCCACCAGCAGTGCACAAAATTTCCCATCTCCTCAAAACCTCATGAAACCTTATGGTTAATTACTTTTCTATTTTTCTTCTCTTCTGATGGGTATAATATATTATGTCCATTGTTTTAATTGCATTCCCCTGATTATTAATGAGTTTGAGAATCTCGTCTGTGAATTCACTCTACATATTCTTTGCTTATTCTCTATTAGGTTTCCTGTCTTTTTCTGGTTAATTTGCAGGAGTTCTTTGTAGAGTATAAAATTAATTGTTTATCGTTTCTAATCATTGCAAATATCTTTTCCCAGATTGACACCTGGTTATCATATTTATCTATTGAACAGAAATTTTTTTGCTTAACATAATCAAATCTATTGATTTTGCGGAAGGGGCGAAGTCTTACGGTTGCCCAACTCTTGGTTATGAACATATTCTCACACATTTTTCTCTATGACTATCTTTCCTTTCACATTTGGAAGTTTAATCAATCTGGAGTCTCCCTTTTCAGTGTGCGAGATAGCACTCCGGGCTTACTTCATTGCACGTACTTTATTAGTTTTTTAAAACTCCAGTTTCCTTATCACCATCAGTTAAACAATCCATCCTTTTCCCGTGACTTTGTAGTAGTACCGTCATCGGTGTACCAGCTTACCCTATAAAGACAACCCTAGTTCTATTATGCCATCTATTCAGTTCCTTTGCTCTATCGTATTTTTTTTTGACATCTCACATTTTATCTTTAAAAAATCTTTTGGGTTTTACATTTTGTTTCTTAATATCATATTTACTGTAATATAAAAACCATATTTTAAAAGTCATGTATTTAAGTTTCAAGGCCACTTAACCTATAAATAAAGAGCACGGTCTCTGCAGTCACAGGGAGCACGGTTCAAATCCTGCCGCTACCACTCGCCATCTATGTAACATGTAGCAGTTTCCTATGGCTGCTGGAACAACACCACAAACGTACTGGCTTAAAGAAACCCAGATTTATTACCCTATACTTCTGGAGATCACAAGTCTAAAACGGGTTGACAGGGCTGTGCTCCTTCTGGAAGCTCTTGGGAAGAATCCATTTGCTTGCCTTTTTCAGCTTCTAGAGGATGCTCATATAGTCCTTGACTTGTGGCCCTGAATCACTCTGACCTCTGCTTCCCAGTCACGTCTCCTTTTCTGACTCTCCTGCCTACCTCTTTCCCTTGTAAGGACTCTTGTGGTTGTCCTGGGTCCACTAGATAATCCAAGATAATCTCCCCATCTCAAGGTCCTTATCTTAATCACATCCACACGTCCCTTTGCCTTGCAGAGTAACCCAGTCACGGGTTCTGGGGATTAAGACATAGACATCTTTGGGGGGCCATTATTCTGCCTACCAGACCTCAGCCAGGTAACTTAACCTCTCTGAGTATCGGTTTCCTTATCTCTAAATTGGGGATGAAACAGTAAGTAGGTGGTATTCGTTTGGCACAATGTTTGGTACCTAGCGAGTGCTTAATAACTTGTGGATGTTTTCATCCTCGCAATGGTCCAGGAAGGTGCACCATGTCCTACAGTTGGAGCAATTCAGAGTAGATGAGGCATTTGTAAGAGAAATGCTGAATTACTGAAAATAGTCATAACAGAGAATTATATTAGTATTTCAATACTAAGCCCAGCATCCTATTAAAGACCAGGGTTTGTCTGGTTGTCATTTTCTAATTGCTATTCTGGTGAGTAAAGTCGGGGTGATTTACTCAGCATTTGAATCACATGACCTCTGATGTTCCCTGAATTCCCTGAATTAATAGGAAACCAAGATTTGATCACCAGCTCTCTTTTGCTTGAGAGCTGGCCTTGCGTGGTTTCAATAAAGAAAATCACAGAGGACTGAAAGAGTCTGGTGTTCATAAATCGGGGTCTGTGTGTGAGATCTCAGGGGATTTAATTTGGCAAAAGGAAGTTCTCTGAATCGAGGCATATTACAATTTTCGTCTAATCAGCTAAGGAGATCAAGGAAGAGGGAGATCTTGTCATTCCTTGCAAGGCCGTATATTTCCAGAGCAGGAGCCATCGGTGGGAGAAGGTTGTCCGGAGCAGGATGGGAGCACAGCTGGGGGATAAGGAAACGACCAAGTCCAGGCATATCACAGGGCTGGCACCAAGAGCATTGCAACCACAGAGAGATTTCCTTCTGGTGCAAATCTCAGCATTTTAGAACCCTGAGAATTCAGTTTCTGGCCCTGGAATTAGATTGCCTATATTTGAATCTGATATTTACTAGCCGTGGCCTTGGGCAATGTTTTAATCTCTCTGTGCCTCAGTTTCTCCTATTTCCAAAATGCTGATACTATCACCCACACCACCGGAGCCCCCACTCAGCCACAGCTAGTTATTAGAATTGTTGTGATTGCCTGTCTTTAAAATGAACTGGATACTCTCTGAGGCTCATAGGGGTTGTGTAATTCATGCATCATCCTGCTAATAATTAGGAACAGATAATCCAGGCTCCCCGTCTAAAGCCGCTTCCACTGGAGAAAGCTACAGTAAATTTAGAGGATGTTATGAAATTTCAAAGGGAACATCAAGGGCAATATCTCCCTATTGTATAATGATTGCAGAAGAGGCCAGCTTGCAAGTCTTAAAAAGTGGGCCTCCATTCACTGCTCTCTGCAATCAAATTCACTTTGCACTAAGTGGATTCAGAGTGTGGCTACCAGGCCACTTTAGCATGAGAGATGAACGGTGCACTCACTGCGGTAGGCTTTCTGCTGTAACAAACACACATTTCTGTGGCTAAACACAATTATTTCTCTGCTAAGTTAAGTCCAACATGGGTGTTCCTGCTGGGTGGGCAGCTCCCCTCCACGTGGTGATTAGGGACCCAGGCTCCTTCCATCCTGAGCTCTGGAAATGGTGCAATCCCTTCCACTCACATCCCATGGGCTGCAATTGTCACATGGGCATGGCAGACTGCAAGGCAATCTGGGAAATGTGGTCCTGCTGTTGTTTCCAGGGAGAAGAGGAGCTACATTTGATAACTAACTAGTTGGTTTTGCTGCAGGAAGTGACACTTTTTCAGAGGACTGAATACAAACTCAGACCAGATTTCATCGGCCAGCTTCCCCTCAGGAGAGACCACACCACCATCTCCCCTTAGATTCAGTGAAATGTTCAGCCAGGGAAAACCAAGGCTTGCCATCTGCCCAAGGTCACAAGTATCCTAATGAACACCAAGGATTTGGAGTTGATGGTACCTTTTGTTTTGGGGGGGGGGGGTGGCAGGGAGAATGAAGGGAAGACCAGGAAGCAGAGGATATTAAGGGAGAAAAGGTGGGAAGGGGAAGGGGAACAATTGTTTTGAAATTTAAAACATGATTTTTATCATGGAAGTATTTAAGCATGAAGAAAAGTAGAAAAATAGTGTGTCAATGTAAACAGTTAAAGAGGGAAACGTCATACTTCATTACGGAAAAGTGGCAAAAGAAATAAAAGAAAAATATCTATAATTCCACCACTTTAGTATAGCCACATATTGCTATGGTGTATTTCCTTCTAGTCTTTTTTTCCCCTTGATCATAAGTTTTTACACAGAGTTGTAAAGAAGAGAAATGGTTATAATCAGGGACTTGGCAGTATGCCCTTACAGGGAGAAGGGGTGGATTTTTCTGTCTGGTTTTTCCCAGATTCCCTTGCTCTGTATTTCTCGCTTTGGGGGCATTTCACACTTTTCCAGTTCTCTAGCAGGTGAGGAGAGGGGAGGCGGGAGAGGAGGGTGGAAAGAGAGGAGGCGTAACCCCAATCAGTTATATGTTCAGTTTGTTAACAACTTCCTAGGCTTGAACCTGGGCTAGTTATGGTACTAGTTTAAGGGCTGAAGTGAAGTCCAGCAACTCAGCAGTTTTGAGAGGATGGGAGTGTATTTTCCACCTTCCATGCCTCTCAGGTTGTGTGTGTGTGTGTGGGGGGGGGGGGGGGGCGTGGTCCCTAGTCCCCCAGACAGCGCCAGCTTGACTGTGCCTGTTCCCCACAGAGGTAAACTGCTCCCCAGAGAGCCCTAACGCCTCCTTCCCCGCCTGCCTCAGTGCCTGTGGTGGCCCGAGCATGAGCCCAGCAGACTTGCCTCAAACCAGAGGGGAACAGTGACCCGGCTGACTGCTGCACCTGAGTCCCCCCACTGTGTTTGTGCCCAGGCCGTGCTTCCCGTGGGCTGCCCCTGTCAATGACTGGGTGCAGCAGGGACTCTAGGCAGGTTCCTAGGAGACCTGGGACACCTCTGAAGCGGGCTTGGCTCAAATATTTCCCGATGGGTCTCCCAGCTTCATCTGACATTTTCCCCTAATAAAATCCTTGCATGTTAATTCCACCTGGGCATCTACCTTCCCCGACTCGTGTCTCCTGGAATCACCTTACCAATAAACAACTTACACTCAAATCTCTGTGTCAGTGTCAGTTTCTGGGGGACACAGCCTACACTACGGGGCACTCGAGAGAAACTGCACACATCACTGTCACTCATTACCCTGGAGCAAAATCCTGTCCCAAGGCCACACTGAGCAAGGGAAGCTGGGCCACACAGTGCCCTCTGTGATGACCATGCAGGGAAGAATGGTGGTTACGGGGCCTCTGGCAGTACCCCTCCTTGCTCGGCCTTCAAGGCCTTTTCAAATCCCTTCAAGGTCAAGGTTCTGGAGGAGCATGGGTAGAGGCAGAGTCTTTGGATAAATCTGTGCTGATATAAATTAATCAAAACCAAACCAGGGCTTCCCTGGTGGCGCAGTGGTTGAGAGTCCGCCTGCCGATGCAGGGGACGCGGGTTCGTGCCCCGGTCCGGGAAGATCCCACATGCCGCGGAGCGGCTGGGTCCGTGAGCCATGGCCGCTGAGCCTGCGCATCTGGAGCCTGTGCTCTGCAATGGGAGAGGCCACAACAGTGAGAGGCCCGCGTACCGCCAAAAAAAAAAAAAAAAAAAAACCAACCCAAATCTAACTTCATACTATAATGATTACTGTGTCTGCTCCAAGGCAAACTTGTAAAGTGAGTGAGGTTTATGCCCTGAACCTAGCCTACCTCTTGAACCATAGCCCCTTCTTTCCTTTCCAAATTCCAGCTGCCCAGAGCCCCGATTACAATGTCTCACCCCAGGCATTGCTGCACCAGCCCAAGTTTCTCCTCCTTGCCTTAACGCGTACCTGTTCCATTCCCCAAGGTTCTTCACATTGCTAATTTGATAAGTTAATTTAACATAAAGATTCACGATGGTTAAGGCTTGATTGTGGCAGCAACCAGATGAACACATCGGGGCTCTAACCAGAACCTGGTAATGCCTTACCCAGAGGACGGAATGATAGTTTGCCTAGGGACTGCCACTGAGTCCTGGGTTCCAGGCAACGAGCAAATATTTAGACTTTCCTTGCCACGCAGATAGGATAAAGCAGGAATAAGTTACCCCACAGGAAGGATATTGTAGCTCAGCTAGCTGAGATTCCATAAACTCTGTGGTCTGATTTTACTCTGGGCTATGTTCCTTGGGATTTTCTTTTTCTGTCATGTTCAGGAGAGAAGCACTAGTTTCCTTTGATTCAAACTGTTCACTGTAGTATCTATCCGCAGAGAGAGAGATCGTAGTGGGCGGGGGGGTGACCGTGAAAGGGCACTGCCACTTTTTTATAGCTCTAGAGGGTTTGAATCTTTCATATAAAGCATACCAAGTTTCGTAATGGACAAGGCATTTGCCTTGCCCTGTGGTATGGACAAGGCACCTGTCCTATCTATTCCCGAGAAGGTCTCTTCAGCTTTGGTCACTGATGATGAATCCAGTTCTTACAGCCTTCTCTGACATGATGCAAGTCGTCCCTCCAGCCTGGTTTCTGTCTGCCCCGTGAGTCAGCTGTTCTGATTTCTTTAAAACCTTAATTTTAGGGCTTCCCTGGCGGCGCAGTGGTTGAGAGTCTGCCTGCCGATGCAGGGGACACGGGTTCGTGCCCCGGTCCGGGAGGGTCCCACGTGCCGCGGAGCGGCTGGGCCCGTGAGCCGTGGCCGCTGAGCCTGCGCGTCCGGAGCCTGTGCTCCGCAACGGGAGAGGCCACAACAGCGAGAGGCCCGCGTACCGCAAAAAGAAACAAAAACAAACAAAAAAACCCCCAATAAAACCTTAATTTTAAGTAAAATTAGAATGGAGACCATGTTTATTTACCTGCAGTGCCTCAGCTCAGTGTCCCGTATAAAGTTGACCTGTTATAAATGTTTTTAAATAATGCCTGAGCCCTCAGGTTAGTCAAGGAGCTCCCCAACGATTGCTGAAGTGTTTCAATATGGCGGGGCGAGCCCTCAGCTCCTTGAAGGACTTTCCCTGGGTTGTCCACCCAGATGCCAGATGTGGCTGGAAAGAGGATGTGGCCTACTGACCGATGGTGTAATACTAAAATTAGGAGTAATATCTGTGAGAACAACTGCTTACGCCCTACTTCCCTAGTCACTAGGCAAGGCATGTTAGGCCTCGAGGGGAAATTACTGGCCAGAATCTCAGACATTTCCTGCAAGCTTGGGAAACCAAAAATAAAAACAGAATCAGGGCTTTTGGTTTTGGGTTTGACAATGATATCTGTTGGGCTGTGTCGGCCTAATCGACACTCTCTGAGATGACTTCCCTGACTTTTTGTTTAGCCGCATTACTCTACTCAACTTTCTGAAGCGATTTCCAAATGTCACACCTCGAGCCCCCTGCCACTTCTGCCTACATTGTCGTCTGCTGTGAGAGAGGCGCTGCCTCGTGTCATAACATGCACTGGTGACAGCAGACAAAGTCTGACCCCTGGGCCTGCCAGACCTTAACTCACTGAGCCTTTCTCTTCTGTTAAATGGTATTGATAATGATAGCTGCCTCTAGGGTTGTTTTAGGGATTAAATGAGATAATCCACTTGTTTTTTTTAAAGCACAGGATACCTAGTAAGCATTCAATAAATGGTAACCACTGTTATCAACATCATCATCAAAAGTTTATCAAAGAGGGTCAGAAGGACCTGGGATGTAGCCCAGAAATTCTCTCTTTCAGGCCAAAGAATAATGATAATACTCATTAGAGTTCTGCTGTGTCATTCTTCTGGGTCCTCAAGTTCTGTTCTTTGCAGAGTTGGGAAGTGGGCAGACTGGAGCCTGGGAGTGGGGAGGGCGGCTGGGAAGGCAGAGGGAAAATGAGGACTGCTGATGGTAGGTTGGTGGTTCAGAGGCAACAGCGCCAGCAGGAAGGAAACGGGAATTATCTAGCGCTGAGGAGTCCTAGTGCCAGCTCTCTGCTGATAATTAACGAGGCTGCCGTGCCAAAAATGAGGCATGTTGTTAATATATAGACCTGTGGGAGCACAAGGGAAACGCAAAAAAAAGTTGTGCCAGAAAGGGAGTGAGGTCAAATCAGCTCCAAAGGGGGACCGCATTATCTGCAAGACTCTAATGTAAGGAAAAAGAAAACAAAAACAAAACAAACAAACAAGAAAACCAAAACCAACCAAACAAAACATCACCACCAGGAAGAAGAAAAAGGATTAAAAAATGGATTTCAAACGCAGGACCAAGAGCTACAACAGACTTAGTGGGCTTTTAACATTCTTGTCTGATTATTGTACTTTTTGTCTTTATTTTTTTCAAAGTTTGTTCAACTGGTCAAATTCACCTGGTAATGACAACTAAGATCCCAAAGGAATTTTAGCGTTCAGGATTTTAACATACTTTCCATAGGAGGCCCAAGAGAAAACTTTTAAGACTGGTTTTATTTTATTTTTTGAAGAGCTCTGGCTTGCTGAGAAAAAGCAACCTTGAGCCGACATAAATTTTTTGTGATTTCTGTGCCCGATGTTTCCATCGTAAAAACTAAAACGATGATTGATTTTCTTCATGTTAAGCGTTCTCAATGGAGAATTCAGTTTTCTCTTTAAAAGGCCTTTTTGAATCACCCGGTGAGATGGACCAAGGAGATGCTGCCTGGGGCTGACCGTGCGGTCCAGGCGGAGGCAGGAAACGGAGTACCGGTTGCCGACACGGTCCCCTGCGGCTGTGGCTGCGGACCAGCGGGAAGCAGAAGCCCAGCATCGGCATCGTTTGATGCAGTCGCTCTAGAAGGTTGCGAGCATCTCCCCAGTCACAAGCCCCAGCGCCCTGGCTAAGCGGCCGGACAGAGGTGGCTCTGCGCGTTGGCCCCGCACGGGGACGGAGTTGACACGCTGGTCACCTTTGGGGGCGGGGATGGCGAGGGGGCAATACAAAGAGGGGACTCTGGCCTCTGCCCGCCCCCCCCCCCCTTTGTTAACCTACCCCTCCCTCACTGCTCGCCTTGCTCCTCTCCATCTTTCCTGGCTTTTTTAGGCCGGGCAGTGACCCTGAAAAAGCGCTTGGGAAGCGAGGCGCTGTTGGAGGCGGCAGGATGTGAAAAAGGTCTGTTTTATTTCGTTCATTTATTTTTCCTTTTCATTCTGCCGCTGCCTGGTGTTTGGAAAGAGCAAAAAACGTTTCTGACGGGCCTGTTAAGGTCGAGCGGATCCACCGAGCAGGGGCTGAGCCGCGGCGGGTCCACGGAGCCGCGCGTTCGTGGGTGGGCGTGCGTGGGCGTGGGGCGAATGTGCGCGCGGGCGTGCATGTGGAGCGCGGTGCATACGTGCGCGCGCGCATTGTTTCTGCTTCAAACAGGGTCCTCACTGGGCACCGAGGTCAAAGCTCTGTGCGTTTCGCGGGGGTCTTGATGTCTGCCCGCCCGCCCGCCCCCCAGCAGAGCAGAATGTGCCGGGGCTCTGTTCTGCCAGGCAGGCGATGAGGTTGCAGCTTCTAGTGAGAGCCAACACTTACTCTCCGTCAAGGCACCGATCTAAGCACTTTACTCGGATTCACTCAGGTCACCCTCAACAACCCAGAAAAGTAATGGATTATTACCTTCAATTTCCGGATGAAGTGAGGCACAGAGAGGTTAAGTCGTCCAGCTATAGACCTCAGTCCCTGTCTACATCGTTATTTCTTAAACGCGAGAGCTCCCAGACTCCTGTTTGAAAAGCATTGGTTAAGGGACCCTTTCACTTCCCTCTCTCTAAACACCATCATTTCAGTTAATCTAAAACCCGCAGGCAGCATGCAACAGTACCTAGAGCATCAAAGTCATTGACTCTGGCCTGGCAAATGGAATCTCTCAGACGGTACTTGATCAAGTGAAGGGCACGTGCATTTTAAACTGACTCCTACCATCTTTTAGTTTAATGTAACAATACGTATACTTTGATTCCCACACTTGATTCTTTGTTTCTGATTTATTATTTTCCTAACTGCAAGCGATGTGTTATACTAGGAAAATACAGAACACAAAGAAGAAACTAAAAATGCCCCATATTTTCAGCTCCCCTATTTACCATATGATGTTGAAAATCATTTTTCAACATCTTCAGTCATTTTTTCCTAAGCATACATATAATAAAATTGATTTACGAAAAGAAAATTTTAAAGCTATCATAATGTACATTCTGGTTTTTATTTAACAATACATCACGAACATTTCTCCATATCAGCTATGGGGAAAAACAAGTCTGTTTTTAATGACTGCACGGTATTTCATCGTATGAATTGGCCAGAACTTAACTAAGCGCTTGTCTTATTTTTGACATTTAGATTGCTCCCCAGCTTTCGCTATGATGAATGATGGGGCCCAGAATGCAGCAATCTTTGACACACCATGACGATCCCTTAAGACAAACAGAATTGCCAGGTCAAAGTACGTCACTTTTAAAGGGGCCAAATAGCCTCCAGAAAGGCGGGCTCAGTCCATACACCTCCAGGTAGAATGAATGTGCCCACTTTCTTTCCCAAGTCTGGGTGTCACTGCAAGACAATCTTTATTTACAAACAAATTACATCCCTAAAGAAAAAAATACCTCGATAATGTCATTGGAATGTGCTGGGTTTCAAGAGGCTGCAAAGGACATGGTAAGACAGGAACATTTTGGAAAAAGAAACTAGGGAAGTTAATTCTCAAACCATTTTTTTTTTCTTTTTTTCTAAAGCAGGGAGACAGACACTGTTTATAAAATGGGAGGAAAAAGGTATTAACTGTTTCTTTTGCTGGGTCTTCGCTCCCTGGCAACTTACCCATTGGCAGGTCAGAAAACATTGGTGGCGCTGCCTTCTGCAGAGCTACTGCAGAAATATTCAAGGCAGCAAACCTAGGCAATTAGAGGTGTCTGTTAATTTGCTTCCCTTTTCCTTCTACCAGCTTCCCCTCCCCCTCCCACAGCAGCAAGTCGGAGTGACAAATATTTAAAGTCAGCCAGCCACGCATGAGCGGCGCAGCTGTGTGAATGAGTGATTTCTTGACGTTCTAAGCAGCTCTGTGCGTGCGCGTGGAGACCTGTGGACCCTCAAACCCTCCACCGTCTGACTTACGAGATGCCATTGGTTTGGTATTTGAGGCCATAGTGGGGGTCTGGGCAGGGTGGCAGTTTACGACCAGGAAATGCAGAGACCTACAATCTGCAGACGTTTTTGGAATATGCCTGTTTGTCGCAAAGGCCTCTAGGTGGATTTCTGCAGTGACAAAGAGAAGACTTTTAGGGTGTGGTTTAAATGCCTTCCCTTGCAAAGCTTGCTCTAAAATCACTTTTGCCTAGTGGGCTACAGACCATGATGTCCTTAGTGAATCCACGAGATACTTTTGGACCTGACTGGCCTTTTTTCTCCCCACTCAGCATTGCAGCAAGAGTAGCAGATGCCTGTTTAGGGAAGACACGTTCCCTTTTTATATGCAAACCTTGTTGCTAAAAATTCTCTTTTAGATGAATTATTAAACCCACTTTTTAAAATAAGGACGGTACAGATTTCCTCTTGAACTATTCTTTCCCTTTGATATGTGATACCCATGTCTGCTGGTGGAGAAAAGCAAAGAGAATATGAGAGGCTGAGTAGGGGTGAGAGGAAGGTGGAATGAGTAAATAAAGGTCATTTTTAGAGCCTCAGAAATTCCCTGAATGCTTGGACCCCTTAGGGTGCATTTGGAATTCTTTAATCAGTACATAGAAATGCACAAAAACGTAATTATTTTTGTAAACCAGATTTCTCCTCACGGTGTAATGAAGTAGGAATATTTAACATATCAAAATTCCTTTAAGAAACAGTACTGTCTTTGTTTGGGAACAGGCATTGATCTGTGTTTGGGGCATTAAGGTAGGTGCTTTCAGGGGAGAGAGTAGGTTCTTCTTTTTGATTCGAGGGGAGGGATTTTTGTGGTGCTTTTGAAGGAGCCGCTGCAGGAATGAGGCTAGAGGAGTTGAGTGGACCTACAGCCACAGAAAGGAGTGGCCTCTGGATGGTCTGAGATTGGGGACACCTGGGGTGCTCATCCGGTTGTTTAGGTTATAAACTTAATAGGAGGTGTGAACCATTCCCCCACCTGCCTTATGAAATCTTCGGTAACAGATACACTTTCTAAAAGCATAAAAGCTTTGCCTAATTCATATTCTTTTTACATTGTTTAGAAGAGCTTCGTTACAGAATTTATATCCCTTTTTGCAGTGCATGAATTTTTATAGTAATTAGGAAAAAGAAGCTAGCGATGAAGTTGATACATCTGAGGACAGTAAAGTCCCTGTTCCGCACAGCCTGAAGCCCATGCCTTCCCCGCCCCAGCAGAAGCTGGGAGTTTTACCCTCTGGAGAAACTGAGCCAGGCAGCTCCCAACTCAGAGATGCCAGGCACAGCTGGGGATGGAGGTGAGGCCACGGACAGAAATGAGATTAAGTGAAATTGTGAGGCTTTGCGCCCAATGCAGTCCTCCTTCCCAGGTAGGCCGCCAGAATGCTGACCGTCAGGCATACATCCACAAGCCAGAAACCAGAGAAAATGCCAGGATACTGAATTTTCGAGAATCTTCCCAAGGAACAGCAGGCCCTGATCATTCTTAGCAAAGCCCCAGGTGGCAAGCCCATCCCCACGTCAGGAGCTTCCACTAGCCTTTGATTCCACCTTCCTAGTATAAAGGGACAGGCGACGATCACAAGCAAAACTTTCAACGCTAGGAAAGCAAATATCAAAACAAACAAGAGAAGAAAAGGAACTGAGCAAACAGGGATAATGTGGTCCTACCCTTGAAGGGAGAGGAGGAATTGCATCTGTAAGATAAGAGTATTCAGAGGACAGTAGAGGTATTGAAAATGAAAACAAAACGAAACAAAGCAAAACAGGACAGAAATAAATACAATAAAAAGGGTGGGGCTACAGTCAAGGTAATCTCTCAAAAGTGTGATAAGGAACACCGGGGGCAATATGAGAGGTCCAAAAGAAAATAAAAGGTATTCCATGGAGAACAAAGAGAATGGGGAAGAAACAAAATTATCTAAGGAAACAATGTTTTAAAATATCCCAGAATTTAAAAAATACTATTTTCCAGACTGAACAGCCTCAGGTAGTGCCCAGCACAATGAATTTTTTTAAAGGGGAGGAGCACCCACCGAAGCACATTTTCATGGAATTTTAAATATTGCAGGGATAAACAGCAGATCTTAAAAACTACTCTCAAGTCAAAACTACAATAAGGTATCACCTCACATCAGTCCGAATGGCCATCCTCAAAAAAATCTACAAACAATAAATGCAGGAGAGGGTTCTGGGGGAAAAGGGAACCCTCCTACACTGTTGGTGGGAATTGGTAGAACCATTATGGAGAACAGTATGGAGGTTCCTTAAAAAACTAAATATAGAACTACCATATGATCCAACAATTCCAGTCCTGGGCATATATCCAGAGAAAACCATAATTTGAAAAGATACATGCATCCCAATGTTCATTGCAGCACTATTTACAATAGTCAAGATATGGAAGCAACTTAAATGTCCATAAACAGGGGAATGGATAAAGAAGATGTGGTACATATATACAATGGAATATTACTCAGCGATAGAAACAAAATAACGTCATTTGCAGCAACATGGATGGGCTTAGAGATTATCATCCTAAATGAAGTAAGGCAGACAGAGAAAGACAAACATCATATGATATCACTTATATGTGGAATGTAAAAAATGATACAAATGCACTTATTTACAAAACAGAAATAGAGTCACAGATGTAGAAAACAAACTTATGGTTACCAAAGGGAAAATGTGGGGGGAGGGATAAATTAGGAGACTGGAATGAACATATACACACTATTATATATAAAATAGATAATTAATCAGGATTCAACACAAAATAGAGTCAAAGGGAATTCAAGGTTTGGTGAGTGAAGCTCTAGGATGACCACTGGGCAGCAGGGATGGGGACCCACCAACCCAGATTGGAGCAGGAAGAAGGACAGCTCCAGGAAGGGTATCTCCAAAATACAGACGGAACTGATGTGTTTGAATATAAAGTCAATGATTAACTCCAGGGAAAACAAAAAGTCACATATGAAAGGAAATATAATACTTCCCTGAGCAGCTTGACGAATGTTTACTTAGGAAAGATAATATATTCATTGAATATTGATTTAACAAAAATGTGATATGATTCCATGGGGGGGATGTAGGAGAGAAAGGAGACAAGGTGAAGGTATATGTGCTAAAACCCATAGCAGAAAGGCAGAAGATTATGTCTAAAATGGAAAAATCAACACAATAGTATAATTCCTTTTGCTCAGAAAAATGGAGGTAAATAAAAAACTATCTGATAAAGAGTTGGGACTTGGGGTGGGAGGCATGGGAAGAGGAAAGCTATTTTCCTTCCTGGGCTTAGAGAACTATTTGGCTTTTTAAAACGTGTATGTATTACTTTGGTAGAAATAGAATTAAATTTTAAAATGGTGCAGAGCGCAGCACCTGGCCCATGGTAAGTTCTGGAAGCTATGCTTCCCATCCCTGTCTCTAGCCCCCTTGGCTTTTCTCAGCAAGCTCTGCGAAGCGAGTTTTAAAAGTTGGCCATTTTGAATTTTTGTAACTTTATCTCTCACTCCTGCACTCAAGAGACCCTGCTGTATCATTCCTTTCTGTTGTTGTCTGTCTTAGCACAGGCTGCTGTAACCAATGAGCAGAGACTGGGTGGCTTAAACAACAAACATTTATTTCCCACAATTCTGGAGGCTAAGTCCAAGATCAAGGTGCTAGCAGATGTGGTTCTTGGTGAGGGCCTTTTTCCTCGTTTGTACATGGCTACCATCTTCTTGTTATGTTCTCAGATGGCCGAGACATAAAGGGCTAGGTCTGTTCTCTTCTTAGAAGAACACTAATCCCATCATGGGGGGCCCCCCTCATGACCTAATCACCTCCCAAATGTCTCACCTCCAAATACCATCACATTAAAGGCTGCAACATATAAATTTTTGGAGACACAAACATTCAGTCCACGACATTGTTGTGGTTGGTTTGTTTTTGTTCTTTTGTGTGTTTTGCCTACAGAGAGAAGGGACGTGAAGCTGTGCTTCACTGGAGAAGCTCACAGCGCACTGGAGACTTCGAGAATGTTTTTGATGCTGCTTTAGCTATTGATATAAATGACTGGTGTTTAAAATAAGAAATCTATACTTTTTGTCTTATATATAACTAGGGATTTCTCTGTTAAGGATTTTTGTAAGTGAAAAATCAGAATATCTGTTGGAGTACTGGAATGGATAGATTCAAGGTTCCCTGTTGAAATAGAGTTGGGACAATTTTGCATAACAACCCCTTGCCTTATGCCCTGTGCGGGGGGTGGGGGAGTACATTGAGGATGTTGTGTGGGGCTGGGGGTTGTACTTGATAAGAGTGGATTATTTTATGGAAATCAGGTAAAGGGCTGATATCTTGCATCTGGTCTGCTGAGAGGTGTAGGAGACAATATCCTGGATTCCAGAGGCAGAGGGGTCTGGGTGAGGGGGCTTAAGTGCTGGGAATTTGCAGAGATCTGTGGAGGACATGGGGCTTGATCCCTCACTGTGAACTTGGGGGGTCTTCAGTCCTCTTACCTCCACAGGGCAGGGCCAGAGAAACTAGGCTGACCTTGGGCTCATAGGAGTTTCTTGTGTTCCTCCATTACATTAGCTCACCCTTCTGCAGAGGCTGTGTTCACCTCTGCTGAGGAGAGGAGGGATTGGCATTTGGGTGCAAGACAGGCTTGCTTCCAAAAAAGAAAGGAAGGAAAGGAAGGAGGGAGGAGGGAGGAAGAGGAAGGGAGGGGGGGAGGGAGGGAGGGAGGGAAGGAAGGGATGGAGAGAGAAGGGAGGCATGGAGGGAGGGAGGAAGGGAGGAGGGAGGAGGGAGGAGGGAGGAGGGAGGGAAGGATGGAGGGAGGAAGGGAGGAAGGGAGGAGGGAGGAAGGGAGGAAGGGAGGAGGGAGGATGGAGGAGGGGGAGGGAGGAGGGAGAGAGGGAGGGAGGGAAGGAGGGAGGGAGGGAGAGAGGAGGGAGAGATGGAGGGAGGGAGGAAGGGAGGAGGGAGGAGGGAGGGAGGGAGGGAGGAGGGAGGGAGGGAGGACGCAAATGACCAAAGTGCATTTCTTCTCTTAAAGTCACTTTCCCTCCCTCCCTTCCTGTAACCAAGATGAAGTTATACGACACCCAACAGGGTACCCCTCTGCACATCTCAGTTCAGCTCCTCATCTGCTGTGACTTAATAGCAAAAATAGAATTTTTTAAAAAAAGTTTTGTCATCAGTCTTGCTTGATCCTGAGCAGCGCCACTCCAGCAGATATGACACAAATCCTCTCACAGGCCAGCTTGCTTTGTTCTGGAGGTAATTTGTACAAAAAGCAGCCAACTCCCTGATGCTAGAGGGCAGGGAGATGGACCTGCCATCCTGCCGCTGCGCCCGCCCGGGAGGGGCGTGCGGGTGTGAATGTGTGTACACGCACATGTGTGAGACTGTGCAAGTGCCAGTTAGCATGTGTGTGTGGCCAGAAGGTGTGGTGGGTGGGACTGAGGCAGGAGGAAGGAGAAAAGATGCTTAAGAGGTTGAACCCAGCTATCTGGGCATATTCTATTTTTTAACAAAGAGTGACATGTTCTGTCTTAACTATTCAGCTTCTTGGTATGAAAATCCCAGCAAGATTCCACCAAATTTCTTTCTTAAATCCTTGTCATTTGAAGGTGGACTTCAGAAAGACTTCCTGTCTGCACTGGGGCTGATTGCAGATCATTTCTTTTTCGAAATGAACACCTTGCCCTTTCTGCAGGGGAGAGAGGACGATTCTCATCCAGAAAGCTGTCACAACAGGAGGCAGGCAGCCTTTATTAGCTACACGACGATACGTTATATTTTATGCGAATAGCGGAGATAGTTTGAGAAGAAACGTGCTCCTGCCTGGTGTGTGTTTGCCGTGTGTCTGGAGTTGCCGCCGTGTGACTACATGGGTCCTTATTTTAAGAACAGTCCTCAGACAATAAAGCGAGTGTCCCTGAGCTGAGCGATTCCACAAATGACTCAGTCCTTCTCAAAGGG
Organism: Stenella coeruleoalba; assembly: GCF_951394435.1. Classification (NCBI taxonomy): domain Eukaryota; kingdom Metazoa; phylum Chordata; class Mammalia; order Artiodactyla; family Delphinidae; genus Stenella; species Stenella coeruleoalba. The sequence goes on from NC_137156.1 coordinate 58,447,323, forward strand.
GACTTCACAGGCCAAGGAGGTACCAGAGCTGATTTTAGGTGGGACACGGTGAACACATTTTTTGTTTTTTTTTCTGGCCGCGCTCCGCAGCTTGGTGGGTGTTAGTTCCCCGACCGGGGATTGAACCCAGGCCCTTGGCAGTGAAAGCATGGAGTCCTAATCACTGGACTGCCAGAGAATTCCGGGAACACTCTTATTTTTAAAGGTACGTGTCTATCTTAATGTGATTAGAAAAGTTAAAGCCAGCATATCAAGTCCACAATGACACAGAGACGTAAAATTCCCATAAAACAATCATTTAGATTTTTGAAACGTGAGGTTGTTTAGGAAAACACCACTTAAACAGTAAATCAGGAGTGTATCACCCAGAATTAGGTAGGAAAAAGAATTCTCCCTGGTCTCCGTGGCAACACTTGATGAAGGGGCGGCCACACACAGATTCCTGGGACAGGGTACAGGGAACCCTAAATAATGCTAAGTCTCTGAGAGTAGCCCCCGGGGTGGCTGTGACCACCTGAGGCCGGAAGGGTCGAGGGAGGGAACCGGGCCTCAATGAGAGATGGAGCTACCGAGGGGCCGACTGTGGGCAGAGCCAAGGCACCCAGGTGAGGAGGGCAGGGAAGAAACACCCCAGCCTCTCTCCCTCCAAGGTCTCATCTCCTGCCAGCATCTTCCATGGGCCAAGCCACCTGGAGGCCAGTGGGCTAGGGGCCTGGGGGGAGTCCACAGGTCAGCCTCCCTGGCAGTACAGATCTGGGCAGAAACTGGAGCTGGGTTGGGGCAGGGCTGGAGCAGAGAAGAAGCAGCATAAAGCGGGATGTGGACGTGGCAGGAATTGCTAAGTTACGCGATGGTGGGAGTTTGGATTCTCACAACAGACCAGTGAAGTTGGTATAATTATCCTCACTTTTCAGGTGAGAAAGCCGTGCCTTAGAAAGGTTAAGAACTTACCCAAGCTTACATTGCTGGTGAGTGACAGAGCTGGGTCTCAGGTCAGATCTACCTGATCATAGAGCCTGGGCTCTCAAACATTGCTTTGTACACACCATGCACGCACGCACGCACACACGCGTGCGCACACACACACCATGCATACACACCCCACTTATACAACAACCGGCAAATGCTGATACTGGAACTGTGTCCACGATGGATTTAGACAGCAAAGCACGTTATAAAAACATACTTGACATGCTGACCTTTCATTCGTCCCCACGATCTCTGTGGCCAGGAACACACAGCCGGTCTCTCCTGTAGACTCGGCCATTGCACAGCATCCTGGTAGTTTACCCCAGGCCTCATTATTCCAGCCACAGAAACATAAACCCCATTTATCCAAGTGCCGGAGTCTGGTTGGCTCTCCTCAGAGTTCATAGTCAAGGACAGGGCTCCTGGCCAAATTAAAGTGGGGCTTCGGAGAGTCCAACTGCACTTAAAAAATAATAATAATTGCATGTACTTTCTTTAATGAGCTCTCATTCCCACTTGGCAGCAGTAACACTAAATTCAGTCCATTCCAGCAAAGGCCAGTCTAATCCAATAAAAATGTTAGTCTAATCAAGGATTTCAATCACCATCCAGTTCAAAGTTCCCTCTCTGCGAGGTGCTGCCCCTCCTCCACCTGATGGGAATATTCCAGAGGTTTCCTACAGCCCACAGCCTAGCAAACAGGGGCAAGGTGAGCCGGAACCCAGTGGCGGCGAGGCTGCATGGCATTCACGGCTGCTGTTCTCACCTTGGCTTGGTCCCGTCCAACGGCCATCCCTATGCACATTCGATGGCTCCGGGCTGTCTAGCTGGACCTTCCGCCTGAATGCTGAGCGTCTACAGAAGCATAGTGGTTGCTACTACTCCTTTCCCCAAGCAGGTGGTTTACCTCCCAGCCTCTGCCAGTCAGTCACTCTGTTCCTCTGGGCAGTCTTTCGAGGTGAGGGAAGTCGCCCACTATACTTTTGAAACTGACCTTTACAATTGCTACGGATGAGAATTGAAAAAAATCCCTACTTAGATTCACACAGCCCAGGCTCCTCTGAACAGAGAGCACGAGGTAAGGTGTAAGTGCTAGTGTGTAATTGGAAGGTACAATCCCAGGGCAGCAAGAGTGAGGGGCAAGGAAGGCACCAGGAAGGATGAGAAAATACAAGGTGGTTCGTTGCTGAGCAGATCTTGCTTCAGGAAGAGACATGGCCGGACATTTGGCCATGTGGGATGTCTCTGAACAGACAATGTAGGAGCACCATGCCTAGAAATAGTCCATATGGAGGAATGGAGAGGGGATTTGTCTTCTGGTTCTCCACAGTCTCTTGTCCCTCACTGGGTAAGGCTCTCCCCATAAGAGTTCATTTCCCTGTGCTTCTGGGTTGCATCACACGGCTCCTTCAGGAGCCACTGTGAAAACATGATCCATGCCCAATAGCATGGGGCGGGGGGGGGGGTCGTCTGAGTCTGGAAGTCACGGGAGCGGCCAGAAACCTCAGGTGGCAGAACCAAGTTGCCCTCCCAGAGCCCATCATGGCAGAGGCTGGCATGGTGGCCACTTAAGAGAATCTGAGATAGCACGTGAGGTGTCTGCCACAGTGAGGCTGTTTTTTGTAAAAATATATTTTCTAGAAGAAATCAGGCTGAACTGACATCTAAAATATTTCAGTATAAAAGATACATGGGGGCTTCCCTGGTGGTGCAGTGGTTGAGAGTCTGCCTGCCGATGCAGGGGACATGGGTTCGTGCCCCGGTCCGGGAAGATCCCACATGCCGCGGAGCGGCTGGGCCCGTGAGCCATAGCCGCTGAGCCTGCGTGTCCGGAGCCTGTGCTCTGCAACGGGAGAGGCCACAACAGTGAGAGGCCCAAATACAGCAAAAAAAAAAAAAAAAAAGATACATGATGGGTGACTGGGACAGGAGCTTCCCTTTAGAATGCCCAGAATCCTATCTGCTCCATTCCAGGCTGTGGAGGCCCCTGTGCCTGCCCAAGAACTGTGGGAACCCTCTGCAGCACAGAGACCTAGAACTTCTTTCCTTAGTGTGAGTTGAAGCTGTGGTGTGTCAGTGGCTAGACGCTTAGACTGTCCTGATACCCAGGAGGGAATGACAGCTATATTTAACTCAGAGTTTTTGTGCAGAGTAAGTGAAATAATCCAGGGTTTTCCACATTTGGGGCATTTGCATACCACCTTCACACTTTGCCCCCTTATCCGTGTACCATGTGCTTTATTACTTAATTGATTTTTTAAGTTGACTCCATTCTAAACTTTAGTCTCATTCTAAGGAACAATATCTGTGAATTCTCCAGGTTGATATACTGGAGATTATATATATATATTTATATATTTATAAGCATGTATATTAGAATAATCATGTTAGTCTTAAATGGAGAAAATGATCATCGTGGACTACCTGACACCATCGTACCTATGGAAAGTGGTACAGTGCCACACTCTGATGGACACCGAGCTGATCGGCACATCCAGGCAGTGTCTGGTGTTCAGTAAATGTTCTCTGGGTTGCTTCTATTCAACACAGTGTTGAAATTCTTAGCCACCGCAATCAGACAAGAAAAAGAAATAAAAGGGAATCCAAATTGGAAGGGAAGAGGTAAAACTGTCACTATTTGCAGATGACATGTACTTTATAGAGAGAACCCTGAAGTCTCCGCACAAAAACTATTAGAACTAATAAATGAAGGTAGCAGGATACGAGATTAATATACAGAAATCTGTTATGTTTCTTTACACTAATAATGAAATAGAGAAAGTAAAAAAAAATCCTGTTTAAAATCACATCAAAATAAAAAATGCAAAACATAGGAATAAACTTAACCAAGGGGGTAAAGGACCTATATGCTGAAAACTAAGACATTGATGAAGGAAACTGAAGAAGAGTCAAAGAAATGGAGAGATAGCCTGTGCTCCTGGGTTGGAAGAATTCATATTGTTAAAATGACCCCACTACTGAAAGCAATTTACAGATTTAATGCAATCCCTAGCAAAATACTCATGACATTTTTCACAGAACTAGAGCACATAATCCTAAAATTTATATGGAATCACAAAAGGCCCAGAATTGCCAAAGCAATCCTGAGAAAAAAGAACAAAGCTGCAGGTATAACCCTTCCAGGCTTCAGACTATACTACAAAGCTATAGTAATCAAAACAGCATGGTATTGGCATAAAAACAGACGTATAGATCAATGGAACAGAATAGAATCCAGAAATAAACCCACACACTTATGCCCCATTAATCTACGACAAAGGAGGCAAGATTATACAATGGAGAAAAGACAGTCTCTTCAACAAGTGGTGTTGGGAAAGTTGAACATATATGTGTAAATCAATGAAATTAGAACATTCACTCACAACATATTAAAAAATAAACTCAAACTGGATTGAAGACCTAAATGTAAGACATGACACAGTAAAACTCCCAGAAGAGAACATAAGCAAAACATTCTTTGGCATAAATTGTAGCAATATTTTCTTAGATCAGTCTCCCAAGGCAAAAGAAATAAAAGCAAAAATAAACAAACAGGACCTAATCAAACTTACAAGCTATTGCACAGCAAAGAAAACCATTGACAAAGTGAAAATACAACCCACGGAATGGGAGAAAATATTTGCAAACAATATATTTGATAAGGGGTTAATATCCAAACTATACAAACAGCTCATACAACTCAATATCAAAAAACCAAACAACCCAATCAAAAACAGGCAGAAGACCTAAAGAGACATTTCTCCAAAGAAGACATGTAGCTGGCCAACAGACACACAAAAAAGATGCTCCACATTGTTAATTATTAGAGGAATGCAAATCAAAACCACAATGAGGTGTCACCTCACACTGGTCAGAATGACCATCATCAACAAGTCTACAAATAATCAGTGCTGGAGAGGGTGTGGAGACAAGGGAACCCTCCTGCACTGTTGGTGGGAATGTACATTGATACAGCCGCTATGGAGAACCGTATGGAGGTTCCTTAAAAAACTAAAAATAGAGCTACCATATGATCTAGCAGTCCCACTCCTGGGCATATATCCAGAAAAAAGTGAAAACTCTAATTCGAAAAGATACATGTATACCAATGTTCATAGCAGCACTGTTTACAATAGCCAAGACATGGAAGCCAACCAGCTGCTCTTCGACCAACATTGGCTTAGGAAGCTGTGGTGTGTATAGACAATGCACTATTCCTCAGCCATAAAAAGAATGAAATGGTGCCATTGCCACAACATGGACGGACCTAGAGAATATTATGCTGAGTGAAATAAGCCAGACAGAGAAAGGTAAGTACCACATGACATCACTTATATGTGGAATCTAAAAAATAACACAAATGAATCTAGGTACAAAACGGAAACAGACTCACAGACAAGGAAAAAAACTTATGGTTATCAAATGGGCATAGAAGGTACAAATTAGGAGTATTGGATTAGCAGATACAAACCACTTTACATAAAATAGATAAGCAACAAGGATTTACTATATAGCACAGGGAATTATATTCAATAGCTTGTAATAACCTATAGTGGAACATAATCTGCAACCCCCCCCAAAAAAACCCCTGAATCACTATGCTATACACCTGAAAGTAATGCAATATTGTAAACCAACTATACTTCAATGAAAATTAATTTTAAAAAATGCTCTCTGTTAGGCTCTTTCAATCCTGGCCAAGGATATGCCCTGTACTTCCTGAGTGTGGGCTGCTCATTTTGTCTCCAGCTCTTGCGTCTGCCTTTGCAGTCAGTGGAGCAATGGCTGTCTGCCTCTGACTCTGCAGTTGCTCATGGACACTGCTTTTCCATCCCCATGCAAACACCTCCTTCTTGAAGTTCCTATCATCAAGCTCCACCTTCCTTTCCCCTCCCAGTCGCTATCTTCCACCAACCTCCTGATCACTCCCTCTCTTTTCTCAAAAACTTTGGCACCTGCCACTTGGTTTTCTTCTCCACTCCAGATTCATCTATACACCTTATGGCTTCAGTTTTCATGCTGACATGCATCCAATGTCTTGTCTCAAAGGTCCTTGACCTCTTCTAATAGCTCCAATAACGCTATTCCGCCTCCTTCTTTGGCGAGCCACTACATCCTACATGACACATCCTACGGAGCATGCCATCTCCTAGAACTGCACAGTCACAGAAATCTTTCCATCTCACACTTCACTCTCTACCCCTCCAATGTTTTGTGCCCTTATTCCCAGTGTTTTGGTTCTTCAACTTCATTAGAACTCCATCTCCTTGATCCTCCCTTTTCTTACAGTTTCTCATCCATCTTCCCTACCCAGTCTAGGTCCCACAAGGCACTGTTTAGCAATTTGGAAGTTCCTGGCCACTTTCTGTTTCTACCACACCCATCTCACCAACCCCCAACATTGAAGCATCAACCTACCTGCAGGCCAGTCCTAGAGGTGGGAGTGGCACGTGGGCTGAGCACTGTTGAAGAATATCTGTTCACCCTTTTCTCCGAAGTTTGTTGTGTTCTTGTTTCCCCATTTTTGGTAATGTTTCTGTTGGGTAAGCCTGCTGGAGAAGCAAAAAAACCCCCAAAAAGTTGTAAGTGTTCTGAAAACTATAGTGCTTTTTTCAAAAGTAAAGTATTCTTTTTCATGAAAGACCTGACATTCCCCCATTGAAGGATTTACAGTCCATCCATTGTGAGAGCGATTCCCCTGTACTCATGCAGGTCCTACACTTCTGTTTGGAATGCCCTTCCCCTTCTTACTCAACCTTCAAATTGCACTGCAATCATCTCTAATAGGACACCTTGTCTGAAACCCTGGACTTGGTTGGGTGGCCCCCTCCCTCTGTGCTCCCAGAGTGGTTATCACAGGATCTTGTAATGAGCTGTTTGCGCCTGTCTCCCCCGTTAGACTGGGATGCAGAGGTTTTTTGTTTTGTTTTTGAGGGGAAGGACCTTGCCTTATACTCCTCTTCATTCCTCACCATAGCCACTTGTTCACTTTACAAAATTGAAATGAACTAAAGCTAGAAGAAGAACTTCAAGCTCTTTTGGAGAGCAAAAAAGAAAATTAATTGCCATCAGATGATAATGAGCTGCAATAGACAATGTCTTGTCTGCTTAGCAGTCTACCTTCAGAGGGGAGCATCTGTTTCCCACTCCCACCACGTGGAATGGAAGGTAGCAATCATAGGATCTCTGCTCCTTTGCCCCTGCTGATTGGCCTCAGCTGGGCCAATCAGAGCACTTCCTGGAACCTTTTGAACTGGAATCAGAATAAGGGATGCAGTTCCTCTTTGTTGGTGAAGGTGTAAGGCTGGCAACCATGTTCAGAGGAAGCCAGTGTGTGGTGAGAGAGAAGGTACCCAGGGAGAGAGGGAGTCAAAGGACAGAAATGAGTCCCTGGTTCTCATCACCGCTGGTGCCAGTCTGTGAAAGATATAGTCCTCTCATCAAATTCCTCTTGAACCTAAGCTAGACTGAGTTGAGTGTCTTTTTTTTTATTTTTTGCGGTACACGGGCCTCTCACCGTTGTGGCCTCTCCCGTTGCGGAGCACAGGCTCCGGACGCGCAGGCTCAGCGGCCATGGCTCACGGGCCCAGCCGCTCCGCGGCATGTGGGGTCTTCCCGGACCAGGGCACGAACCCGTGTCCCCTGCATCGGCAGGCGGACTCTCAACCCCTGCGCCACCAGGGAAGCCCGAGTGTCTGTCTTTTACAGTCAAAAGGAGGCTGACTAATTCACATGCCCGTCCTTTGCTTCTGAGTTTCACTTTTCTTAGGACAGCATAGCCAACTTAAAAGAAAAGATGGTCAGAAGAAATGGATTGGTGCTTGGTTTGATAATTTGATGACCCTCATTTTATTCCGTTTATTTCATTAAGGTATAATTTACACAGAGTAAAAATTTCCCTTTTCGGTGTATAGTTCTGCAAGTCTTGAGAAAAGTATAGGGTCGTGGAATCTCTACCACGATCCAAATACAGAACAGTTCTCATCATCCCCCAGAATTTCTCTGTTCTCCTTTGTGGTTTAATCCCCACCCTATTCCCAGCTACTGGGATCCACTAATCTGTTTTCTATCCCTATAGTTTTGCCTTTGCAGGAATGTCATGGAAATGGAATCCTACAGCATGTAGGAATTAGCATAATGCACGTGACATTCATCCGCGTGAACAAGTGCTTCAGGGGTTCAGTCCTTTGTATTGCCGTTCCATATCCTGTTGTACAAAGTACTACACTTTGTTTATCCATTCCCCGGTTGTAGGACATTTGAACTTTTTCCAGACTTGTTTTCTAATCTCTTTCCACCTTCAGCTTCGGGATTTCCTGTGCACCTGCAGCTGAGAGAAGATGTCTCTTCTAGCAATAAGACACTGTCACTTGTCGCTTGACACTGGTTATCCTCATCATAGAATGTGGGAGGGAGAAGGGTGTTGTTCTGATTTGACCTCAGCCTTGGGCAGGCACGGTGCCCTGTCCCTCAGGAGTGAGGTCTTCCAGGAGATTCTGCAGTGCCCCAGCTGTAGGAGACCTTTCACAGTCTGGGTCCAGGATGTATCTCTGGCTCTTCCTCCAGGGTGGAGATTGTTTTTTTTTTCCTGTTCTCTTCCTCCAGCTGCCCTGGGTGCTTGAAAGCAGTAGAGTTTGCTGCCCTTCCACAGCAGCTTAATGCTGTTCTATGGGGAAGGACTGCTGACCCTTCCTGCAGCAGCTGCTGTTCCCCTGCCCAAGAGCTGCACCATGGGGACGCTTTCTCAGGACCCTTGCTCTGTCCCCGATCTTTCTTATGAGCACCTGCTAGGTCAGCAGAGAGGAGCCTGTGAGGTGGGGGGGACGAGTCCCTGTGTCTGTGGCTCCCAGGGAGGGGATTCCCAAGTTCTCACGACACCCACACTTAGCCCGTGGCAGTCACTGCAGAGTTGAGGCGGATTTTTCCTACTCGCCAGTGTGACGTCCGGTGACGTCTGTTCTAGGCAAGCAAGTGCTCCAATCCCGTCTTTCCTTGGAGGTGCCTGTCTTTAGATTTTGAGTTAATCATCTACCCAGTGTCCTCAGTTTTCTTATGGGTTCAAGGGAAATTGTGAATTTGTACAATGTTTAGTTTTTTTCTTGTTGTAAGGGTGGGAGTGATGTTTTCCCAGTTTTCCACATCCTAAGCGGAAGCCAGAAGTCCATCCTCACTTTTTTCTTTTTTAAATTGAAGTATAGTTGATTTACAAAGTTTCAGGTGTACAGCAAAGTGATTCAGGTTTATATATATATATATTCTTTTTCAGATTCTTTTCCATTATAGGTTATTATAAGATATTGAATACAGTTCCCTGTGCCATACAGTAGGTCCCTGTTGTTTATCATGCTCACTTTTAAACAGAAGATGAGAAAATAGAAGCCCCATGCAGGGTGGAACAGCTATGACTACAAGTGGGGAAGGAGGTCAGCACCCAGTTACATTTACGCTGACCCACAGGTATTTGGGAGGGAAAAAAAAAAAAACTTGAGTTGGCTTCTAGTGTTTTAAAAATCTGAAATTTTCTCAAAAAAAATTTGAATTTGGGATTTCTCTTGAAAAAAGCTGTCCACCAAGATAATCACCAGGCTGCTTCCTGGATACCAGTTCCCCCCCACCCCCTGCCCACATGCGACCCTCATCCTATTTCAAGCATCTTCTTAACCTGCCTGACCCTGTGGGCAGGGATGGGGCTGAGCCCGGATGCACTGGTAGAGTTGTCTCAGTGGTGAAAAACGTCAAAGTTCTTCTGTGCCATTGGGCAAATAGCCAGTGCCCTGAGGCCCCGGAGAACCCTACCGCACCAGCCATGCTGGCCTCTCCCTTAAGACCCTTCATTCCAAAGGATAAAGCTAGCAAACCCCACAGCCCTGTGGCAGAGCCAGGAGCAGTGTCCGTCTTTACGGAATGATGCCTGCCCTGTTCTGGTGTTAGATGCCCACAGGCAGGGCGACACAAAAAGCACTGAAGTTTGCAACTCCTATCTTAAAAGGATACAACCCCCTGTCCATAAGAAGGTGGAGGGGGGCAGAGGGATGCTGTTTAAAGTGTCAAAGAACAAGGCTTTGGAGGGCCTGGTTGGAGCAGTCAACGCAAACAACAGAATGTGCCTTGGGATACTGGTTTTGGGAGCGTAGGGAAGAGACCAAGAACAAACAGGATGTGCTTAAGCAACAGGAAAATCAGGAAGCAGGGCTGATAGCTTTGGTGATAAAGTGGAAAATGGCTCTGCCTGAGGGTAGCCCGTTATCAGGGATTTCTAGCCTCTTTCTACCTTAACAAGACATAATTGCAATAAGGTAATTAACTGTTTTGTAATTAAATACCAAAATAATTAAATTTGAAATTAAACATGATAACATCAAGTTGTTCAGATGGGATTAACTTGTGTCTTAATCTGATAAATCATTTTCATTATTGTGAGGATTAAGGATTTGAGAAAGAAATTGTAAAAGGAAGTTTCATGTTCCACAGACAAAGACTGCCTGGGATTTTGATTCCGCATCTACAGAATTCTCTCAAAGGTCAAGTGCTGGATGTGCTTTTAAGGCATGAGTTGGAAGACTGAGAGAAAGCATTCTTGAAAAGACTCTTCTGCTGCTATTTGAACCTGAACTATTTTGTACTTGGATTTTGAAAATAGCCAGTTTCCTCCTAAGGTCCTACAAATTTTTGACCAAAAAAAAAAAAAATTTTTTTTAAACTGAGGCCCAACAGCTAGCTAAATTTAGAGCCACCCATCAAATAACAAACATCTGGTGTCTCCTTTGTGCAAAGTACTACGCAAGAAAACATCAGAGCGTATGCAAAGAGACATAAAACAACGTCTCTTCTCTCACATGCAGGACTCTCTTTCTTTGCTATGGAGAAAAAGAATGTCTGCATGGCGAAGATAAAGTGCCAATCACAAATTCAATAATAATAGAAGGTACCTGTGATAGTTCATCTGGGGTCAATTTGGCTAGGCCCCAGGACCCAGATATTTGGTCAAATATTATTCTAGATGTAGATGAGATTACCATTTAAATCAGCAGTAAAGTAGATTACTCTCCAGAATGTGGGTGGGCCTCACCCAATCAGTTGAAGGCCTTAACAGAAAAAGACTGAGGTCCCTGGGAGAAAAAGGAATTCTGACAGCAGACCGCCTTTGGACTTGAACTCTTCCCTGGGCCTTCAGTCTGCAGCCTCCACTGCAGATTTTGAACTTGCCAGGCCTTCACAATGGTGTGAGCCAGGCCCTTAAAATAAAATCTCTCTCCCTCCCTCCCTCTCTCCCTCCCTCTCTCCCTCTCCCTCTCCCTCTCCCTCTCCCTCTCCCTCTCCCTCTCCCTCTCCCTCTCCCTCTCCCTCTCCCTCTCCCTCTCCCTCCCCCTCCCCCTCTCCCTCTCCCTCTCCCTCCCTCTCTCTCCATATATATGCATCCTGTTGGTTCTGTTGCCCTGCAGAATCCTGACTAATACAGCACCAAAGTCAGAGGTGTCTCAGGGAAGTTCACTCTCTCTTTGGCAGACTCTATCATTACAGCAGCAAAGCACTGCTGGATGGCTGAACCCACAGTGTCCTAATAAAACTGCACTTAGTAAAACAGGCAGGCAGCCTGTGGGCCATGCTTTGCTGATTTGATTTTCTTTCAATACTGCCTGAGAAGATTACTTCCTTTGCTTACGCTGTGTTCTTCCTTCTTGGTATCCCACAAATTTGGCACTTAAGGTGCATGCCTTGCTTGCCTCATCCTAGTTTTGGCTGGGCTCTCAGCAAAAGGACCTGAATGATACCTGTGAGGAGGGTTCAACTAGCAAGGCCGGAACGTGGCATGGAAACGCTGGCAAGGTGGCCCTGCTGTCCTGTATAAGCTTGAATGGCCTTGGAGTAGGCTATGACCTAAGCCAGGCCTAGCAAAACCTGTCCCCAGGGAATTCCCTGGTGGTCCAGTGTTAGGACTCCGTGCTTTCACTGCTGAGGGCGCAGGTTCAATCCCCGGTCGGGGAACCAGGATCCTGCAAGCCACACGGCACAGCCAAAACAAAACCTGTCCTTAGGATCTTGTAAACTAGCAGTGAAACCAAAGGCCTGTCCCTCCTTGGGGGTGGAACTGTCCGTTGGAGATGGGGGAGCTCTTTCCTGCCAGGCGCAGGGAGCTCATTCTGGGAGGACAGAGCCAGAGAGAAGCAGGCATGGGCGTCAGAATGTGAGTTCCTGGTGGTTTTCGAATCCCCAGTCCACATCTTCCCATGTGACCCACCTGTACCCCAGCGTCACTCCTGCAGTTGTATGACCCATCAAACAAACCCCACTTTGGGCTGCAGCTAGTTTCAGGGGTGCGTTCGTTCGCTACGGCTTCTAGTCTCTGGAATTTTGAGAAGGTACATTTCTGTTGTTTAAGCCACCCGGTCTGAGATCAAGGTATCAACAGGGTTAGTTTCTTCTGAGGCTTTTCTCCTGGTTGTGTCTTCTCATGAGCTTCCTGCTGTGCTTGTCTGTGTCCTAATGTCTTCTTCTAAGGACATCAGTCATATTGGATGAGAGCCCACTCCAAGGACCTCATTTAACCTTAACGACCTCTACAATGCCCCTGTCTCCAAATACCTTACTTCTGAGATACCAGGAGTTAGAATTTCAGCCTAGGAATAGCGGGGTGGGGTAAGGAGGGGAGCGGGCTACGATGCAGCCCCCAACAAGGGGTTTGAGTTTCTGTCGCCTGCAACCGAAAGAGTCCTGACTGACATGCACGTATATTCATGGAAAATAAAACCTGGGAGCATATTTACCAAAATGTTAGCAGAGACTATTTCTACATGGTGGATTAAGACTGATTTTTATATTTGCTTACCTACATTTTCTGTTTTTCTTCTGCAATGAACATGCATTCTTATTGTAAAGAAACAACGTTTTAAAATATCCCAGAGCCTTGCGAGGGCAGTGGGAGTGAGGGCATCGGTGCTGATTCCCCTGGATAAATTCTGCAGCCCCGCCCCAGGCAGAGGGGGAGGGGGAGAAGTCACAGAGATGTGCCTGGAAGAATTCGGAAATAATAAGACATCCCTCTGCCAGTTAAACCATAAAGCCAGCAAAATGGATCCACGCAGAGAAAAATGCCAAGTCACCTTAAAGAGGCAGGAGGGCTCCAGCCCAGACCTGATTTGATTGGAGGAATGCAAAAGCTAGAGGAAGAGTCACGGGGTGTGTGTGTGCGCGCGTGTGTGTGCGTGCGTGCGTGCGTGCGTGTGTGTGTGTGTGTGTGTGTGTGTGTGTGTGTGTGTGTTGGGGTGGGAAGAGCGGCAGAGCTGGGGAAGAGGGGACCACGGAGGCAGGTGAGGATGGGAAGGGACGCTCTTGCTAAAACCAAGCTGCCATTTGAGCCAGACTTCCTGGGAAAAAGTCCCTCTTAGCCTCTTGGACTGTGCTGTATTTTTGTTAAAAAAAAAAAAAGAAAGAAAGAGAGAAGGAAAGAAAGAAAGAAAAAAAATGAAAACTTAGGGGAGCTTTTCTTTTTTTTTTTTTGGATTTATGATTGAGAAAAGTGAAGGCCCTGGGCCTGGACCAGGAGGAAAGGGGTTAAGACAGTGCAGCAGGGTATGATGGGGTCACAGGCCCTGAGACGTGCCTGCTGTGGAGGCCCAGTGTGGTGGGAAGTGGCGAGTGTGCCCTGGGTGCGGTGTGGGTGAGGGCCTCACAGGGGAGAGACTCAGCAGCGCTGAGGGAGAGAATCCTGGGGAGACCGAGGGCCAGTGAAAGCCCCTGAGCATCAGGAAGGCTGGCAGCTTCCAGAGCCCGGGATCTCCAGGCCCGCAGTGAAACTTGTTTCCCGTGCTGTGCTCTGTCATAATCCCCTCTCGGCAGCCCCAGACCTCGAGTAAAATTCCATGACACACAGGAGCATCCTGTTGGTGGCACTCGGGGGAATGAAGGCAGAGGGCTGGCCACTGCATGGGGAGGGGGCGGGGAGAGGAGGCAGTAGCCTGGCCCAGGGGTTGGGGCTGGAGTGGGGCGATAGGCTTCAAGGAGCACTCTCTTAGGAGTGGATTGAGACGAACGCCATTTCGTTAAAAAGAAGGAGAAAAAAATTGTGAGGCTAGCCCTGAGGAAGACGCAGGCGATAACCACTGCCGCTCACTGTTTTCCGAGCGGCAGTCCCCTCAGGTCGAGCAGCGATCGCATGGCTCTGTAAGGAAGCGACCTGGGACTCTGGTTTTGAAATCGCCTCCACAAAGAGTGGGATGACAGTCATTTCAGCCAGACCTTAGGAGGCTCAGAGAGGCCAGGTAGTTTGCCCAAGGTTACACAGCGGGTACAGGAAAGAGTCAGGATTTGAACCCTGCTCCTTCGGACTCCCAAATGCAGACTGCATCTCACTACCCCACACTGCAGCTGGCAATGCCAGGAGAGTTAGTTTCCAGCCCCATCAGGGCAAGGTGGGATCCTGACCCACGAACACCCCCCATCCTTTTCTTATCACCACTGAAGCTCCGGGCCATCACGAAACGCAGTCAACACTCCTCGGCCTGCAACCTCTGTTTTTATGGCAGGCTTTCCTCCCTGGGGAACATGGGCTGATCCCTGGACGTGAAAACCAGGAGTGCCTGCTGGTTCTGTTTCTCCCTGGAGACGTGGCAATCTATTGGGAGTTTGCTTCACATGAGCCAGTCCCCAGCAGCCGGTCACCTTTGGGTGTTGTACCAGCTGCTGTTCATGCTCTCCCGAAACCTCTCGGGTCCCCTTACCACGTCTGTGTGCAGTGGGACCCCTCCTGCTTTCTCTCCAAGAGCCAGCACCTGAGGATGGAGCGCAGGTTGCTGAAACCCACTTTGCCCGTGTGTGTGGACAACTGGAAGCGCCTGGGAATTTGCATCCTCTTGGGGCCGCCCTTGACCAATGACTGATAAATCCTCCCCGTTCCTTTGACCCTCATGGAGATCCTCTGAAGTATGACATGCCCTGTCCCCAGTGGGACGAAGCCAAACTTACCGCCCAGGCTTAGTGTCACACCCTTGCTTCTTGATCCCACTTCCCCACCCCCCTACCAGTTTCTCTAGGAAACACTTGCTAATAAATCATTCCCTAATAAATTGCTTCCATATGAACCCTCATCTCAGGGTCTGCTTTGGGGGAACCCAAACTAAGACAGAAATGTCAACAAGTCGAAGCGCTGAGCCTCCAAAGCTGAGGGCCAGCGGATTGCTGCCACCCGGATGAGCTCGGCCTGCAATGGTGTTTTGTTCCGAGTGCCTCCCCCGTCCCTCCTGGTTCCCCCTCAAAGCAAACACTGTTTCCACGTGGGAATAAAATTCTTGACCTTGGCTAATGGAGTGCTTATCAACTGCATTGAACAGCCACAAAGGAAAGCAATGAGTGCGGCTACAGCACAGCAAGTGCTTCAAGAGACAGGGTATTTCATGCAAGCCTTCCAAGAACCTGTGAGTTAGGAGCCATCACTACCCCTTTTAACGGATGAAGATTCTGAATCACCGGGGCTCCTTTACTCAGTCACATATCTAGGAAGCAAAGGGAGGGAATTTGTACTCAGGCAGTCTGACTCCAAAAGCTATGCCCCAACCACTGTGCGACGGAGAGATCCACAAACCTACACCTACGCTCCTGCCACCCAACTGAGGGCATCTCGTGACTGGTGGGACTTCTGATCTGCTAGTCTTGTCTTGCTAAGTCTCCCTATTATTTGTTTCTTCCCTTTCAACAGCTTAGGACTTGATCTGGGAAGGCACAGGAATAAATAATGATGCAGAACCATGCATTTTGGGAGGGATTTATGTCTTTCTTTAAAAGAAAAGATTAAGCAAATGCATATATTTAAATTCTCAAATTGCAGCGTGGTAGTTCCCGGGAACCAGCACTTCTGCAAGCCGGCTGAGGTCGTTCCAGAAATTGGACCTCTGTGTGTACAGGGCTGTGGGTGAGCCAGAGCGAGCGACCAGGAGAGGAAGTCAGCCCTCCCCCTCCCCCCACCTAGTGCCATCCCTCCTCCAACAAGCTGTCAACTCTGCAGTGGAGAACAGTGCCAGCCTGCAGGCTTTCTGTTCCCAGAGCTCAGTGGATGACTCAGTTACTGAGCAATTTCCTTTTTTTCATGAGCCTACCATGCAGAGATTTTCAAATTATTTCCCTGAAATGTTCCTCCCCTCTCCTTGCTGCATGCCTTGCCCCCAGAAGGCACAATTTTCAACAGATTCTTCCTAACAACATCCCAGCCAGCATCTATTAGGTTCTAACTAGAGGCCAGGCACCCAGCTCAGCATTTCACATCTGCCTTCCCAGCTCACCCTCACAACCACACTGGAGGGTCTGCATATTAGTGTTTCCATTTTCTGGATGAGGAAACTGAAGCCCAGAAAGGTTGCCCAAGGTCATTTGCCAAGACGTAACAGAGCTGGAACACAAACCCGTATCAGTTTATGGCTTTAACCACCATGCTATACTGTCACCTTACTCTGAAAAGATGCACATTATTCGAGGTAGGTTGTGTTATTTGTCCTGAAATTCTTCCTTCCTTCCCTTGACATGACTTTTCCACGGGCAGATTTTCTATGCTCGACTTTGGACTTGGCCATGTGACTTGCTTTGGCTGATGGGATGAGGACAGAAGTGAAAGTGTGCCATTCTGAGCTGAGGCTGCAGGCGACGTGGCACATTTCTGCCAGTCCTCTTGCAGCTTCTACACCCTGCCACCAAGAAGGCATGTTCATTAAGCCGTTGACTCTCAGCTTGAACCTCAGTATAAAGACCTGTGGGGGGCCCCAACCCCAACCTGACGCGTAGAGTTCAACCTGATTCATCCATACGTCACTGAGCCCAGCCAAGATCAACCAAACCACAGCCGACCAACACACTGTGGGCCCAAAGTCAGCACTGTAGTTGTAAGCCACTGAGCTGTTGGGGCTGTTTGTTATGGACCATTATCATAGCAAAAACTTCTCACTGTTGCATGGGATAGCACTCTAGTCCAGCCAGCACTGCCTGGGCCGGCTCTCAGCGTTGTAATGGAAGAGTGCAGGGTCATGGTCTTAGGGAAGAAATGAGCCTGCGACATCATCTGACCCTGCCCCTCCTCTGCAGCCTTCATCCTTCCCTGTCTCCTAAGGCAGCCCACTTCCTCTCTGAACATGCTCAAAAGTCTTCCCTAGATTGAACCCTGAAGACCCAGGCTCAGCTAACATTAACAGTTCCTCTTCTCTCTTTCTATGATCAGCACCCTAGCGCCCCACGACCTCCGTCACTCTCTGAAAGGACACCTCTGGTTATCAACATCCTTCTTAAATAATGGTCAGGGCCATTTACCTGCTTGTTCTCCAATCCCTGCCCTGCCCATTCTTCTCTGTACTGTAGGGGGATGAGTCCTACAAAAAGTGTCCCAGGATCTCTCACTCATGAGCTTCCAGTGGGATGTAGCTAATGGGAGGGGAGACCCTGGTGAGAGATGGGAGGGGAGAGGAAGGGAAAAGTCAGGGTACTGCTCCTCTCCCCTGCTTTGGGTGGTATGCCAGGCAATGGCTCTATTTCCTTTATGGTTCCAGCCCTGCCCCCCCTATGGGCCCTCCTGCTGTGGTCCCCAGTCCCATCAGGAAACCCCTAGAGCCTGGTCTGGAGACATCCTCTCATCCCTCAACCCCTCTGTCCCAAGGGGTGGTGGTGCCTTCCAGCTGCAACTAAACCCTGGATTGCCTCGCCCTCTCCTGTGTCCTTCGCAGCCCTTCTGGCCTTTGTGACTAGCTCCGCCCCTCATCCATCTCCTCATTTCAATTATATGACCCAGGTTCTCTTTTGCCAACAGACTCTGCCTAATACAGCCTCCTGACTTCTTAAGGCCTCATCCTACATTGTACACAGCCTGTCCACACCTCACACAAACAGACTTCACAGGTGCCAATCCCACCCAAGTTGAGTGGCAGTTGACTTGCCAACGAAATGTGAAATTTTGTAGCTGTTTAATTTCAAATAAAGTTTGTTTTTTTTGCCTTGTGTAGCCAACAGTTCTTTTGTTTTTGTTTTTTCCCAGCCCTTGGGGAAGCTCCTGGGCCTGTGGAGAAAATGGCTCTGAGGGTGGTGACTGAAGGGAACAAAGTGTCCCAAAGGGCGACCGTAAAGGCCTGTGCTCAGGACAGTTGCTCCCTCAGCGAAAAGCCAAGGGGAAAAGGAGCCCCAGGACAAAGGTGCTCATTGCTGGAACCATTTTGCCAGGGATCCTCCCCTTTCCCATCCAACAGGATGGAGTCTTTATCCTTCAAGAGGCCTGGAGCTCAGAAGGACTCTGTGTCTCTGAGATGAATTTTCTCCATGGGCTGACAGGCAAGAGGATCTTAAATGTGTCAGTGGAATTCAGATTTCCCAAGTTGCCCAACCACTAAAATAAAGTTGAAAGCAAAACTCTGTTGGAAGGCTGCCGAGACCTTAATGCAGGATGCTGCGTGGCAGCGGGAAGACAAATTGGGACTCTGAGAGCCCCTACTCTGCAAATGGATTTGGCTGTCCTGAGCTGGGCCCTTATAGCATGGGGGAGACTCAGCCCTGCTGCTCAGCTGTGTGTCACCCCTGTCAGGGGGCTGGCGCACCCAGGAGAAGAACTCTGCTGAGGTCTGAGGGCGGCACCCAGATGCCGAGCACTGTTTTCTCGTGAGGCCCACGGGCAGTTCAAATTCCATCGTGGTCCCTAGAAAACAAACTCATGGTTCCCAAAGGGGAAAGGGGGAGAGGGAGGGATAAATTAGGAGTTTGGGATTAGCAGATAACACTACTGTATATAAAATAGATAAACAACAAGGACCTACTGTATGGGGAGCATATTCAATATCTTGTAGTAAACTATAATGGAAAAGAATATGAAAAAGAAATATACATATATATGTATACATGCGTGTGTACAACTGAATCACTTTGCTGTACACCAGGAATGAACACAACATTCTAAATCAACTATACTTCAATGAAGAATAAAATAAAAGGCTCCGTCTTGGTCTTGTGACCAGCTCTGGAGTGGCTGGGCCCCATGGTCTCCCTCGTGAGGCCAGGTGAGGAGCCAGGTCTTGGCAGGCATGCGGGGAAGTGGCCAGTACAGTGGGCACAGCAGGCCTTGGTGTGGAATGTCACTAGTCTGACGGGTCGCCCACCCACCCCTCCTCTGGCCTTTGCCTGGTGATTTGGGGGAACTTGGTGCTGTGACCCCCACATCACCCTCCCACCCCCTACTCTGGGCAACACTGAGAATGGAGACGAAAGCCTCTTGGTTGGAGATGGACCCACTGGGGATCGGTCTGAAGAGAGAATGAAGATAACACAGGGCATCATGTGAGGAAGAAGCAGGAAGTAATGCGGGCCTGGCTCCCAGGGGAAGTGGATCCAGCCATTAGCCACCCGAAGGACACTGAGCAAGGAGGCTTTAGTGAGCAGCTATCAAGTGTCTACCATGGTAATCAGCATCCCTCGGGGCTGCTGACTTCCCTGAATTTTCCAGAACACTTGGTATTGACCCAAGAACAGCCTGGTCAATCAAAATGTCATTGTATCATGTGCTTTTGTTTATACACTAGGGAGCGGCTGCCCGGGGGTAGAGTCGGGTAAAGAGGCAGAGGTTGCCAGCACCAGGAAGGCAGGCTATCAGAGGAGCAGAGGTGGAACAGAATGGGCAAAATTGTATTAACAGGACTTTCTCAGAGTGAAGCCCCTGAGCGGCAACGTGTTTGGAAGGAATCCTTTGAGAAGCTGCTTGGGAGGAAAGTACGCTCCTCAGGGCCATGGTGCAGTGGCCTGGTGGCTGACACAGGTGGTCACTCAGTAAGCATTTGTTGAAGAAATGCTTGAGAAACACTAGAAGGGTCCCTAGACTACCTCCCAAGTCAGGTGGGTCTCCTTAAATAAAGGGCCCTGGTTTAGCTGAGTGGGAGGTGCAAGCCGGGTTCCTGCTAAGGAGCTTCTTCCCCACCACAGAGCTCAGCCCCTAAATCAATGTTGAACAAATATTTACAGAATATCCTATTCATGGAGACCCCCCTCTTTGCCATCCCAGATCACTTAGGTTAGGCATGGTCAGAAGACAGAGTTCAGGGATGAGAAGACTGAACTCTGCCTCATGCCAGCTGTGTGACTTTGGGCAAGTCACTTAACCTCTCTGGGCTTTAATTTCCTTCTCTATAAAATGAGGAGCTAAGACTTGGGCTGAAAGGCCTTGCTGAGACGAGGCAAGCAGCTCTTGCTGGAGACAATGCTTTGGGATGCCAAAGAGGTTGGCAGGGAGGAGGGGAGGGCGGCGGGGGGGGGGTGTGCAAATGAAAATGATAATAACTGGCCATGGGGCATTTCCCACGGCCAGCACCACAGGAGCACTGGACACCTACTAACCTGCTTGCTTCTCACAATGACACCCATATTAATCAAACACGTCTTGCATCCCAGAGTTTCTGATAACCCCTGCACTGTGGGTGTGAGGCTAGCATCAGAGCCCCATTTCACAGGTGGGAAAATTGCAGGCGGAAAGGGAAGGGCACTCACCTAAGGCCAGAGGGGGCAGAGGGCATGCAACTGAGGCGGGACCTGGTTCTCCCTAGGAGATCTGACTGTGTTCCTGTCTACCTGACCACAGGACCTGCGGGCTGGCTACTTCCTTCCTGGGAGTTGACACCCCTCAGATCCTCCCTCTGCTGGGAAAGGCTTCCAGAAGGAGAAGAGCTTCACGCTCACAGAGCCCGCCTAACTCCTGTTTACCACTTCATCGTAGCCAAATAGAGTAAGTGCAGTATTGATTAAATGCACTTTTTTTGGGAATACATATTCACCCTGATGTTTTATCATTAATGCATTAAGAAGCTGAACAAGCAATAAGACCAAATGGACTTCAAAACGCAGCAGAATTTCCATCCAGTGTGGTCTGACTTACAGCCATTACCTCCTGGCAAAGGACAGCTCCCGCACCAGCCCACACCTTGGCTGAAACTTGAGAGCTCTTTGTTCTCAACCTTATTTATTTATTCTCTCAGAGAGTGGATGGACGTCAGGCTCTGTGCCATGGGGCAGGCCCTGCTTGGTGATGGGGGACACGTGTAAATTAGGGAGGCAGGCAGAGAAGGAATAAGATTTTCACTGCATGCTTATGGAGTGACTGTTGATCCCGACCTGGTTATTGGGGTGAGGGGGTGGGGAATGTGAAGAGCTCGCCTCCCTCATGCCCTCACCTGCAGAAAACTCCAGAGGGAGGCGTGGACTCAAGGGTCACGTGACTCTGCCCCCCCCCCCCCCATCAGTCCATCCCAAGTGACCGGCGACTGGTGCAGTGCCTCGTGTATCCCCATGGCTGGGTTGGGGCTCTGGCTTTGTCACTAGCTGAATGAGGAAAAACTGGCCAGGTTTTTTTTTTTTTCCCCTGTTTGGGGGCCTCAGTTATTCATTTGCAAAAAAAAAAAAAAAAAAAACCAGAAAGGAAAAAAAGCCAAAACTGGACAATATCTTAGAGCCTTGAAGATCCGGCAGCTTATGACCCTCCCCGCTCTCTCCCTTCCTTCTTCACTCCCTCCCTCTTTCTCATTCTCCTCCCCCTCCTTCTTTCTGAAACAATTTCATTCTTGCAAAGTCTTGTCAAAAACTCTCTAGATGAACTGACAAGGACAAAAAATACCTTAAAAAGAAACCCACCCAACAACAAAAGTCTCCTTAAAAAGCGCTTCTGCAGAGCTCAGATGTCAACAATGAAAGCTTAGGAACGGCATCGTTGAGAGAGCTGGCGTTTGCAAAATTTAACCTAAGACACTGCAGACAGCAGGGAGGGGCTTTGAGTCAGGATGGGGGTGGGTTAGAAACTCTGCCCACAGAACTGGCCACCCCGGAATGAGAATTCTCTCCCTCCTCTGCCTTTTCTCCCAAAGCTCTGTGGTCAGCTCAGTTATCAGCCTGATGAGGTTTCCCCTCCCTGGGTTCTCAGCAGCCCCCTTGGAGGCTGGGTGCGGCACCCTGAGCCCTTGGTTTTCCCCTGCTCTGTGGAGGCCGGTCCCATGCAGAAAGCCCAGCATTGGAGGAAAGGGCTCTGAGGCTTGCCCGCTCATCCCTATTTTCAGAGCTGTTTGTGGAGTCTTACTGTGTGTTGGGTACTTCCTGGTGGCAGGTCCTGTGCTGGTTCCAAGGACGGCATCTAGAGAAGGATGGATGAGGCCTCAAGAAGCCCACCATCTAGCAGGGGACCTAGACAAGCAAACCGCAACTGGCCAGCGTGCTACGGATGTGGCAGAGGTGGGCCCAGGATGCCAAGGGAGCCCAGAGCAGGAGGTTGAAGCGGGCTGGAGGGAAGGCTCAGTGAATATGGAGCTGAATGGCCAAGGCTCAGTGGGAGTTAGTCATCCAAGCAGGGATTGAGGGCATCCAGGGGAGGTGTGAAACCTACAAAGGTGTGAAATGTACAAGGCAGGGAGGGCTGAGAGACCATGGCTGGGTCTGGAGAGTAGGGAGTGAGGGCAGCGATGGAGAGAGATCACCCTGGACAGATAGGCGAGAGCCAGGACCTGCGGTTTTACACGGTAAGTAATGGAGTTGAAGGTTTTACAGCAGGGGAGTGATGTAAGGTGCACGGTTCGCATGGAGGGGGAGAGATAAGAAACTGCATTGGGCTCTGCACTAAACCAAGGAAATTCCAACTACGACACCTGGTTCAACCCTCCAGCCGGCCCTGGGAACCTGCAGAGCCACCTGGTTGAGGGCAGTACCTCTTAGCTCCACTGGGGTCCCAATCCTAGTACCATCACTCATTAATCTGATGATGTGGGCAAGTGGCTTAACGTCTCCGGGCCAAGTCTCCCCATCTCTAATATTGTGTGTGGATCCCACAAGGATTCACGGGTGGTGCTTGGGCCACACAAAGGCCCACTTGGACCGTTAAGACCCCGTCGGTGAGGAGGAAAGCGACTCATGCAGGGGCACCACATGGCGTGAATCCCGGCTCTTTGCTCCAGGCGGCATCATCTCCTGATTGATAACTGATGCTCTTGTGGGAACCCGGCGGGAGATGTGTGGTATCTGGGACTGAGTGAGGGGAGCTGACAGGTAATGGGTTGGGGAGGATTTCCTGTTGTTTTCACAGGCAAATCATGCTGGCTTCAGGCCCAAGTATTTGCGATGACAAAGAACAGTCGTCCCTTGGTATCAGTGGGGGATTGGTTCCAGGACCCGAAGTGGATACCAAAATCCGCAGATGCTCAAATCCCATAGTCAGCCCTCCATATCCAGGGATTCAACAAACCATGGATGGAAAACGTCCCACAGGATATGTATTGAATAAACATCCACATATAAGTGGACACGCTCGGTTCAATCCCTATTCAACTCTATTGAAGTTGAACCCCTGTTCAACTTGGGTCAGAGGACACACGTCAGATGCACGGGGCAAATGATCTCTGAGGCCTGCCCTGTGCCCCTTCCCTGACACATAACCTTAAGTCATAGAGCATCCAACTCCCCAAGAAGGCAGAGCGAGGCCAGGCATCCCTGCACTACACCCAGGTGGGCAGGGGGCCCCAAGTCACCCAGAAAACCTGTGGTCAGCATGCCCTTGGAAGCCACTTACATCAGACCTCGCTGCTTTTTGGGAGGGCTGTGTCGGCAGGCGTGTCACAGACAACCTCCTCTGACGTTTGTCCCTGTGTGGCCACGCTCACCCCTTCCAACAGCCCCAGTCTGGGAAGAGTGTACCTCTGACCATCTAGAATGCTCCTGGGGGACCTGGGAGCCCATGCCCCTGTGGACTGGTGGACTGGACGAAATTTGTTTCCTTGGGAAGGCACCCAAGGGGGAGCTTGGAGGGCCCAGTGAGACAGGCAGGTGAAGGCTGTCCAAACACAGCCCAGATGCCCCGTTTGCCGGTGCACCACATCCTGGCTGCCCAGAGAATTGCCTCGGGCTGACCAGGAACTACCTGGCCCAGGAGTTTTGCCCACCGGTCCTGCAGCTCATGGCCCTTTGTCTTAAGCCCAGACTACCTGGTGCTCCAGAGCGCCTGCTGTGATCTGGTTGAAGCGAGACCACATGCTGGTTCCACTCCTTCCCCCACCCCTCCCACTGCCCTCACTGCCCTTCTCCAGCAGACACGCCCTCAAGAATCCTTGTCTCAGGCTCTGCATGGGGGAAGCTGTTGTAAGAGACCCTGCAATACTGACATCGCTTCTCCCACCCAACCCAACCTCCACCAGATTGTTTTCCAGCAACATTCCCGACCCTCTGAATGAGCAGTCTTCTTGTCATCCTTGTGCTTCCTCATCCCTGATCCCCAACCTGGGGCTTTGCAAACACTGTCCCTCTGCCTGGAATGCCCTCTCCAGCTTCTTAACTCTGTGAAAAAGCCCAGTTTGAACATCCCCCCCTCTGTGGTACTTCCCTTCAGCCAGCAAGCACTTGGTATCTGCAGCTGTCACACACTCATGGTGTGGCTGTCACTTGTCGGTGGGGGGGTGTCTATCTGACTGAACTCTGAGCCCTCAGGGCCCCTCACTCCTGCCAAGATGCCCAGCTCCCTCCTGGCTCACTGGCTGCCATGAATAAATCCCCTGCCTCTGGGTAGCCCCTGGAGTCTGTCTGTCCCCCGTGGACCTGTCTGGCCTCCTTCTGCCCGGTCCTGCCCTTTGGCACCCTGGAACCCGTCTGGTCACCAACCCTGCCTGCTGCAACCTCGGAAGGAAACTGAGGCTCACAGGGGTGGTGTGACTGGCCCAGGCCACACATCCAGCAGGAAGGAGACCAGAGCTCTTGACCTCAGGACACCTTTCTTTCACCCTAATTTGCATCACTGCAGGGGAGGGGGAGAGGCACGTGGTTTTGCGGGAGGCCAGGAGATGCCAAATGCGGGTGTGCGTCTCATGGTGAGAAGTGGAGACTGTTTCTCCTCGGGTGGCGTTTGCATTTACAGGTGTCACCTGCTTGCCCTTCAGAGGAGGGGCCCTCGTGCTGTATCATTCAGGGGCTGCACGTGAGACAGAACTCACCCCAGATGGTTCCAAAGGAGAGGCTTTAAGGAAAGGGATACTTCCAGAGGGGCGGGCAGGGCTAAGGGAACAAACAAGGGATGCTGAGGTGCCCAGAGACGGGTGACACCAGGAAGCTGTTATCCCGAGGACCGAAGGGCAAGAGAGGGACAAGGGTCATCAGCGTCCCACGCAGGGAGGGGCCGTGTGGAGCAACTCGGGAGAGAGAGAGGCAGGCAGGAGCGCCCCAACTGTTCTCCGCCCACCCCCATCTCCTGCCAGGGTCTGCTTCTGACCACATCCAACTGGGAGTCAGAGCAGGGCCAAGAAGGGCAGAGAACCGAGCCAGGGGTCAGGGAGGCAGATGCAGACCGACCCACACAGACGACGCCTCCTTTTCATGAACCAGCGATCGGCGGCCCCCGGGACGGCGCAGAAGTGGGTGTACAGGGAGATTCATGGCCACCTTAGCTTCTCACTGTATGCCTTTCCCCCCACTGGGTTCCCAGAAGTCATCAGAAGGTGTCGCAGTGGAGCCACTGCCACTCCTTTGTCATGAGGCCCATGAGATAATGGGGACTGAACTGGAGGAACATCTAACCAGGCCCCCAGCCAGGGTGAGTGGGAATTGAACCTAGGCCAGCCGTTGGGTCAAGTTGCAGACCTCTGTTGGGTCCGTGTTGCTTTCAGGACATGGGAGGAAGGGGTCGCTAAGGCCTGGCTGAGGCTTTCTGGTGACCTTCCCCCTTCCCAACCCAGCGGACACTCTGAGGCACACGAAGCAACTCGCCTGCAACTCTTCCAGAACACGGAATGCTCCCTGGCCCAGCGTTCACGGCAAAGGGACACTCCCTGACTTTGTGGGATTTGGCTACGTTTCTGGGTAGGAATGGAAGACCCTGGAAGAGCTAACACCTCTGTTGTCGGTAGAAGCATGAGCTAGGTAGGTTGCAAGGAGAGTCAGCAGATAAACAGAGAGCACTTTCTGCAAAGCACTTCCACAGTAACCCACAGGACACCAGGAGGAGAGGAATGGGCCTCTGTGTAGGATGCTATGTTTCTTCTTCTTTTTCTTTTTTTTAAAGAATCAATTTAATTAATTTATTTATTTTTGGCTGCGTTGGGTCTTCATTGCTGCATGCGGGCTTTCTCTAGTTGCGGCGAGCAGGGGCTGCTCTTCGTTGCGGTGCGCAGGCTTCACGTTGTGGTGGCTTCTCTTGTTGCAGAGCACGGGCTCTAGGCGCATGGGCTTCAGTAGTTGTGGCTCGCGGGCTCAGTAGTTGTGGCTTGCAGGCTTTAGAGCGCAGGCTCAGTAGTTGTGGTGCACGGGCTCAGTTGCTCCGCGGCATGTGGGATCTTCCTGGACCAGGGCTCGAACCCATGTCCCCTGCATTGGCAGGCGGATTCTTAACCACTGAGCCACCAGGGAAGTTCTGCTATGTTTCTTCTTACTCCCCACTTTCTGCCGGTCATTGGGAGGGGACTTGAAGAGCTGTTAGCGTGGCACTGAGTCAGGGGCCTATGCTCTCTGTCCCCTCCCCCTGTTTATATCCACCCTTCCCCAAGATACCCTAATGAATGCCTCCAAGTCTGGGAAGAATAATGTGATAACTGATTATCACGGCACTTGATTGTATACAAAATCAGATTTGCAAATTCCATTGTTTTTAGTTCCTATCTTGCAACACTTTTGCCAAAAGAGAGAGAGCCCCCAACCTGGAAAGGGTATGGGTATTGGTGGGTGCATGAAGATGGGGACCTACCAGTCCTCCAGAGGGAAAGAATTTGGAATGCACAGGGAGGTCCAGCCCTTGAGGTTTGGGGGCCCCATGCTCGGCCTCAGCAGGCTCATCTCAGCAGGGACAAGCTTGAGCAGAAGACAGAAGGCTCCTTCCAGAACGCTGTGCTCTCACTTGACACCAGGACCCCAGTTTGCCTTTGGCGGGAGGGAATCAAATTTCCCTTCAACTCCATGGGAGTTTATTTATTAAAGAATGAATAAGATGTTCCTTGCCTATCTGTGGTGCAAATTTAAAACCACTGCACAGTTACTGCACACTACATGCCCTAGGCTTTGTTCTCATACAGGACAACAATGTTGAGTGATGGGGTTAGAACCCTCGCCGTATATCAGGCTGCCCAGATCCACTTCCCAGTAACCACTAAGCTGCTGGGTGCCCTTGGGTAACTCAGCAGTTTTGAAACTCGGGGAACAGAAAGCCTTTCCAGGAGGTACTTTGCCTGGATAGTATCGTAGATGATAAAAATGGCCCAACTTCGCCCCTCTCCCTGGAGTCCGTTTCCCCACCCCTTGATTCTGGACGGGTCTTGTGCTCTGGGCAGTAGAATTTGGCCGAAGTGAACTCCTGCCAATGGGCAGCCCCAGCAGGAGACCAGGGTGCAGGAGAAGAGAGCATTAAGGTGCCTGCTCCCCTCTCTCCCTGCCCTGACTGGCCCTCCTCCAAGCTCCAGCTCTACCACACTCAGAAGATGCATTTCCTCTCTGGCCCATTAGCCTAGAAGGTGGCGTCTTAGGCAGGGTTCCCGGAAACAGAGAGAGAGCTGGGGATCCGTGCGAATGTGTTGTGTTAGCAAGTGCTCCCTGGGAACTCCACGAGGGGAGGGGGAAACAAGACCAGGAAGGGAAGGAGGCCCAGCAGGTGTGGGAGGGCTGGGTGTGCAGGTCACACCTGGAGTGTCCCCCTGCATGGACAAGGGACCCCACACCCCATCACCCGTCAGTCCTTGGCCAAGGGCTACCCCAGGGGACGCTCCTGGCTCTCCCTAAGCACTGGCAAAGCTGGATGTCAAGTGCAGCCAGCCTTCTGGTAGAGAGAGCCAGGTGCTGGATGCAGGGCTGGAGGCAGTGTGGAATCCCCACACTTAGGAACTGCACCCCACACCTTTTGTTTTCCGAGTCTTAGCATTCACAGAGGTGAGCAGTAAGAAAGCTTTAGTTTTAATTTGTCCAGAATAGCGCACCCTCGCACAAAAAGCAGAAGCAATGGGTGTCCCCAAACAGTTTCTCCCTTCTGCACTGGAAAAGGCCCAGGAGAAGAAACACAAAGTGCTCTGTTACCTTCTTGAAGTGTGGGGAGGGAAGAAAAAATGAATCCCTCTAAGCTGTCCTGCCACAAATGTGTGTTGAATTGAACTGACCTAGTAGAACATGGGCCCTGGGGTCAAATCCTGGCTCTTCCATGTTCTAGCTGTGTGAGCTGGTTATTTAACCTCCCTGTGCCTCTGTTTTCCCACCTGTAAAATGGGGATAACAACAATACCAATAATAATAATCACCATTTCATAGAGTAGTTGTATCAAGTGAGTGAACGTACGTAGAGCGCTTAAAACCACACTCTGACTGAAACAATCAGCACAGTGCAAGTGCTAGCTGCCGTTTTTATAAATCATTAGCACAGTCTCTTTTAATTTTGTTGCATGTTGTAAATAGTTTTCTTCTTCTTTAAAATGGTTTTGGATGAGCAGACAAAACTTCCTGCCTTAAACAAATGAAAGTTTGTACCCTTCCCCTGAATTGGTGAAGGAAGGACAATTCAATCTGTAGATGGATTCCGAGGTGGGGCCTGTAAGGTGACCTCTGGGTTGGGCTAAGGTTCTGAAGGCTGAACACAGAGCAGGACCTGTGCTTTCTTACTGCTTACCTCTGTCAGTGCTAAAACACATGCTAAAAACAAAGGTGGAGGAGGGGTGCTCCTAACCGTGGGGTCCCCTCCCTTCCAGGCCTGTGAGCTGTGCTCAGTAAGCTTATTCTGCTTCCTTCATATTCGAGGCTGCAGGGCTGCAGCGATCTCTGCAGAGAGGCAGCACTTCGAGAGGTTAGCAGCGCTTATTGATTTAGTAATTCGCACGCACTTTTCCGGCTAGATTATCTTCCCGGAGACTCTGATAGAGGCAGCCAGCGGCTAATGCAACGCGAGGCTGCAGGCGGGGTGGCGGGGAAGGAGACAGGCCCGGAGACCTGGGGAGGATGACCAGAGGTGGAAGAGGAAAGAAGTCTTCCTCACCCTGCCTGGGGCCGTACAGCAGGGAGCACGGTCTGCATTCTCCAAGGCGCTCCCCAGATTCCCCTTCAGACACGACGATTTACTCCCCAAGTCGCTAGAGTGAGGCCTGAAGATGCCCTCAGGTGCCAGCCCTCCTAGAGGCACCTCCGGTACAGCAAGCTGCCCATCCAAGGTCCCGCCGCTCCCCGGGGCCGTCACATCCAATGGCTGAGCGGTCCAGAGACATGCAACGCCCCCCAACTCAGGAGCCCGACTCCAGAGCCCAGAGCAGACACCTTCCCCCGCTGCCCTGTGTCCTCCCCCTCCCCCCGCAGGTGTCAATCCCCACCCCAGCCACACTCCTACTAAAGGTCCCACACACTAACCTGGGGCTTGGTGTCTGCTTCCCTGGAGTCTGCCGAGCGGAGCCACCAACACTGCGGAGCCCTTTGATTTTCATCATCAAGGCCTGTCTCCACAGGTGGTTTTCATACACAGTGATGGCGCGAGATTATGGAGATTAGCCCCACCTTCAGGTCCTGGCCTGGTAAAAGTGGCCCCAGGTGAACTGCCTTCCCCATCAACCTCACGACCCCCCATCCAGGGCTTTTCTCTGTTTCCTGAACTTCTGGAGCCCCGGGGCTTTCCTGGTCCAAGGTTCCCCTCATTTGGGGAGAGAGCTCTGGACCAGCTCCTCGGTCCCGGAGCTGCTCAGGTGTTACAGCTCCCGGTGAAGCCGGGCCAGAGAGGGCCAGCGGGGTGCACGGCGCTGAAGCAGGAGAGTCATCT
This sequence comes from Stenella coeruleoalba, assembly GCF_951394435.1. NCBI lineage: Eukaryota > Metazoa > Chordata > Mammalia > Artiodactyla > Delphinidae > Stenella > Stenella coeruleoalba. The sequence continues at coordinate 58,477,021 of NC_137156.1, forward strand.
CCGGGGCCGAAGCGCCGACACCTGGCGCGAGTACCAGGAGGCGGGCGCAGGGCGGGCACGGTGGTTTAGGATTCACGTCTCTGGATCATTCTAGTTTTCCTTCCTCTATACCTTTCCTCATTTCCTCAGTCATAACCTCACCCAAGGATAAGTGACTATCGTGTGTCATATATCACTAGGCATCTAGAACGCAAGAGGGAAGCAACGACAGATGGCCCTGCCCCAGACTGCCTGTCCCAGAGTTTTAGGGGAGATGTCCATCCATTCATCCATTCACTCACTCAATTATTACTTATGCAACACCTACTAGGAACCATTACTTTAGATAGATTGATAGATAGATAGACAGATAGGTAGATAGGTGATAGATAAGTAGATAACAGATAGGTAGATAGCTAGTCACTACTGGGTTCTTTTTTTTTTCCACACTGACACCCCACTGAGGGTAGAGACGATGTCTATTCCCCCAGAACCTCTTCCGCAGGCCCCATGAGTGGTACTGACCATCAGCGCTATAAGTGCGGCGAGAGGAGAGATGATGGTGAGGCGGGTGTTATAATGGGAGCCCCATGGATGCAGCAGCACCTAAGCTTGACCTTGAAGGAGTCATGAGCTTAAGGGTGATCCACAGGGGGCCGCCCAGACCATCTGCCCTACCAACTCCTGGGACTGGAAGCAGACACAACACGTTGAGGGTCGTGGAGGAGACAAGTGCAACCAGAGCCCTCTTAGAAAGAGCGTCTCTTCCTCTCTCCGCAGGCCAGCCAGCAGACGGCGCCTTCATCGGCTCTCCCACTCACTCCGACTGTGAGGCGGAGGGCTTCCTGGCTACGAAGCTCCTTTGGCCAAGTGTCCCCGGCCCTCTGAGCCCGTGGCTCCCAGGTTCACGATCTCTTTCAAGACCCAGACTCCGTGAAGAGTCATGCACGTGGGTGCTCCCATGGTACCTGGTCGTGGCCCACCCACAGCTGACTGGTGGTCTGCAACTGCTCTCCCACCCTGACTGGCATCCTCTGTGCACGACGGGCTCGGCCGGCCTTCATGGTCTCCCGCTGTCCACCAGCCCTGCCTCCGCTCCTGGTGCCCATTTCTGGATCAGTTAGGGTCCTGTGAGCAGGCAGGAACCACTAGGTATTTGAACAGAGAGAATTTAATATGAAGATTTGTTTTTAATGGGAATCTTAATTTTTCTCCAGTTTTATTGAGCTATAATTGACATGTAACATTGTATGGAAGAATTGTTAACTGTGACATTAAGAAGGGAGGGAAGGACTTAGGACTTCCCTGGTGGCGCAGTGGTTGAGAGTCCACCTGCCGATGCAGGGGATGCGGGTTCGTGCCCCGGTCCGGGAGGATCCCATATGCCGCGGAGCGGCTGGGCCCATGAGCCATGGCTGCTGAGCCTGCACGTCCGGAGCCTGTGCTCTGCAACGGGAGAGGCCACAACAGTGAGAGGCCCACGTACTGCAAAAAAAGAAAAAAAAGAAGGGAGGGAATTCCCTGGCGGTCCAGTGGTTAGGACTCTGCGCTTCCATTGCATGGGGCACAGGTTCGATCCCTGGTCAGGGAACTAAGATCCCCCAAGCTGCTCAGTGCGGCCAAAAAAAAAAAAAGGTAATGAGAACTCTAAGGTATTACAGAGGTAGCAACTGCAGGGAACAGCTCCCTCCCCCTCGGGCTGGGTGGGCACCAAGGCAAAATACTGGAATTCTTAAAACACTTAGAAGCTTGGAGGGAGGACCTGACAGGTATCTTGGAGGGGGGGGGTGGAGGGGTGGAGGAGGCAGCCAGCTGGCGCTGGCGTCTCTGTGCTCAGAGGCTGCCCCTGGGGCTGAGACCCAGACTCTGAGAAGGGGATGCCAGACGGCTTGTGCAGTGTTTCTGGCCTGGGAGTGAGCAGCACAGCTAGTTCTGCAAGATGGAAAATGGAAAGACTGCAGTGTGGATTTCGTGGCTGCTTTGGGAAGGAGCTGCTGAGGTCGGGGAGAAGAAGAAGCCTCGTGAGGCACTGCTCACGGGAGCAGAAAGCAGGCAGGGATAAGCATCCTCCTCCTCCATCCTTCCAGTCTCTCGAGTGCCCCCTGGTGGTAGAGCCTATCAGGGATGCTGGCAAAGGAGAAATTGCGGTTTGCCGGAGAAAAGTGGTTTGCAGGTTTGCGGCAAAGGAGAAGCGTTGGGGGGCCCAGCATCACAGAGTCATAGCTTCATGCTGGCGCCCCAGGTGTCCTCTTGCTGAGGAGTCCTCCTGCTGACAGTACCACACAGGACCCCCAAAGTGACAAAAAGCCCAGGGAGGTCTATGATGGTCGGAAGTATGCTATCGCCTATTTTGTGCAAAGCACTGTTGTGTGACTATTTCATCTTCTCGCTGCTCTGACCAGGACACAGATGCAAACCCACAAGGATGGGTCTGTGCAGATGAGAGACACCAGAGATGGAGGTCGTGTAACAGGAATACACTTATAACGAAACAGCAATGCCTATTGGAGAGAAATCATCCTTCCAGGCAAATTGACTTCTGCAGGAACCTTCTCTCAGTTGACAGAGTCCATTGGAATCCCGGTAGCGGACATTGCTCAGGACCAAGGTGGGCCCCATACCCCACCACCGACACTGCAAGGCGAGCAGGCAAGGGCTGTCCTTTCCACTGGCCAAAGAAACTGAGGCACAAAGGAATCAGCTAGTCAGACAAGGGGAGGCATTAGCAGAACTCCTGAGCTCTTGCGGGGGGGATGGTTGCTTGATCTGCTGGTCCCAGCAAAGGAGGAGGGGGAGTCTGCAGGGGTTCAGTGGGGTTTCCAGCTCAGGTTGGCCCCTGCAGAAAACTCAGACTCCAGGCAGGGCTGGCTCTCCATCCACACAGCCCAGGTCGGGAAGCTGAGGGTACGGGCCAGCTGGCTCCCAGAAGGGGCTGCTAATTGCTCTGATTGCAACTCCAGGGCAGAGTGTTTCTGGAACTGCAAAACTCCAACAGAGGAGGAACTACCAGTGGAACATTTTTGATGAATAATTCAGTGAGCTGAAATGGGAAATGAGAAAGTTTTCTCTCCACTAAAGTGGAATTTGAAAGAACAGAGAAAGAGAAAACAATAATAGCATCAAGGCTCATCATTCTGGTCTCCCCACAGTAAGACTTTTTCTTTGCATAACCGTGAAGGATGGCTCACTGAGATTTGCTCTCAACAATCTATAGAACTTAAGAAAAGACTCACGTCACCTGATTGATGGTAAATTTGATCTCATCACTGCCACCTTCCCTTTCAAGCATTTATTCTACAAATATTAATTGGGCAACTACCCAAGGCCAAGCACTGTGCTGGGTGTTAGAGATTCTGTCGTGAAGAAAACAGACATTATTCTTTTTTCATGGAGTGTGTGGGAGGGGAGAGGGAGGTATTCAGATAGTAGATTAAAAGACACAGCAAAGATGTTAAAAAAAAAAAAAGACACAGCAGTTGATACATTTATATCTACAATTTGAGATACATGCTGTACCAGGAAGAGAGAAATCACTGAGTATATAGGTCAGAGAGGATCGAATGCAGGGGATTTGTTACTTACAGGAGTGATGGAGATGCTGAGACGTCTGGGACAGTGAAGGAAACCAGAGATTATTAGCAGCAGGAAGCCATTCAGCGAAGGGTCAAAGAGAGGAGGGGATGTTATCAGAGTCCAGCGCCTGGGGCCATTTGGGAGAGGGGAACTAGAATCAAGACAGGAGCTGCCCAAGGAGGACTGGGACCATGGAACGAGTGGATGTCTAGTATGAATGGAAGACACAGCGGAACTTAAGTCTTTGTGCAGATGAAATCAAAGCCAAAAGAGAAGGGAGACAACCTGACCTTGCCCCCTCCTCCTGCTTTTCTGACAACCACCGGTACCTCCCAGAGGCTGAGCCTCTGTAGATGTCAGGAAGCAAGGAAGCCTGAGAAATATAGTCCACAGGAGTCAGTCCCCCAAAGGTACAGAGTTCTCCAGGGGAAGGGTAGGGGGGATGGATCTGAAGGCAAACAGGCCAGGAAAAAACCAGCATTCATTCTCTGAAGGAAAAGAACAGGATATTGCAGGGAAGAATTAAAGGGATAGCATTATTAAACTGGATGATCCTGGGAGGCCTCTGAGGAGGTCAGGTTGAAACATAAAAGATGACAAGGAAAAAAAAAAAAAAAGATGACAAGGTATTCAAGCAAAGTGGGGGTGGGCAGGAGAGGAGGAGCTTTCCAGGCATATGCAAAGGCCCTGAGGCCAGTTGTAGATGGTAGTAAAGGGAAGCGTATGGAGAGTTGAGGGTGGAGATGTCGTTAGTCCAGATGATGTTAAGGAGATGTTTGGGATGTCAGAGAAGGAAAAATTCACAGGTGATTTTGCCTTCAATAGAAAAGAGGTTTTGAAAGGTTTAAAACACACACACACACACACACACACACACACACACACACACACACACACAGTGTCTGTTTACTTCCAGACAAAGCAAAAACTAAAAACTTTCCAAACCTTCCAGGAATATGTAAACAGATTTCCTTTGTGAACGCTGTATTCATGGTAGCTCCCTCAGAACAGATAAAGCTGTGGCCTGACAGAATCTGTGAAGAAATATTTAATACAGAATTTTCTGGATCCGTTTTTTCCAAATCCCCTAGGTGACAATCTATGAAAATGAGTTAACAGGTCTCGACTCCATTCTCACATCTGCCACCAACTTGACTTGCTTGTACCCCCTTCTCTCACCTCCCGTGGGACCCTATCAGACTTATTGAAATGCCTGTGAAAGTGTGACTTGTTTTAAATGCATTTAAAACCACACTTGTTTGCACAGTCAATCTTATTTTGTGCTTCTTGTGAATACATTTTAATCTATTGTGCATTTTAATGAGGTGGAATTCTTAGGAACAGATTAATCCATAAACTGCGATCTTCCTTGGTGACTAGTACCACGTCATGAAGGTACCTGTGCATGCAATTTTTATGAGTCATAGTTCAGTAGATCAGTATTTGATTAATTTTTTAATTCAAAATTTTAAACTGTATAGCCAGAATAATGTTAATTGATATGGGTGTTAAAAATATATTAGGAAGTTCTATTTCTAGCCGTGATGGAGTAACTGGGACCAGGCTTATCTTCTCACTGTTGAGAACTATAAAACTGAATAAAATATACAAGGCAGCAGTTTTCAGACATTAGGGAACACTCATCTCTGAGAAAAAGATCAAACAAGATGAGCCTCTTATCACCCTGGCTTTCTGTCTGGAGGTGTTTTCTGCAGAGAAGGGAATCCAAGCACAGCACAGCTCTTTCTGAGTTAAAGAGACAGGGGTTGTCATTCAGAAAAGATGAAGGGGCTGGAAATTCGAGACATAGTACTGGACAGAGAGATGCTACTTAAGTAAATAGCTCCAGAAAAGTGTACAGGGATCCCCTGCCTCTGTTGCTGATTATTAATAAACATAGAATGAAGATCCAGGAAGCTACGGAAAGAAAAACCAGGGAGCTGTAAGCAAAACAGTTCTCAGGGCTGAGAGACGATCAAATTCTGATCAGTTGGAATAGAGATGTCTTAGATTCTCGGGTTTTCAGTGGATACCCCAAGTGAGTCACATCTTAGTAGCGGAGCTAAACTAATCTTAGAATTAAACCTACTTATGACCCATCCTAAGAAAATTGAAAAGCTTTAAAAAAGGCCTGCCCTGCAAGTAACTTCTCTGCCTGCCATAAAGAGGTCCAACACCCTTTAAACAAAATCCAGCACTCAACAATGTAAAGTTTAAAATGTACCGCAGCCAGCTGAAACTTCCTAGATATATGAAGAAACAGGACAGTGTGACCCAAAGTCTTGGAAAAATTCAGTGGAAACAGGCATAGAGAGATAGAGATGGTAGAGTCAGACAAGATCTTTAAAACAACTATTTAAAATGTTTTCAAGGATTCATGGGAAGGAAGCCCATGTCCCTAGTGACTACGAGGCCACTGTGCCAGCTCTGATCTGCGGTCTTTAGACTTCTTTAAGTGACACAAATAAGCAAATCCCCTATTCGACCTAAGCTGCTGTTCTTTGGGCTTTCTGTTATATAGGGCCAAATCTAATGTTCATTGATAACTTTTATCCTTTTCATAGGTAGATCTCCAAGGCCTTAGAATAGCACCTGGCTCGTCACGGATCCTCCACTAATATCTGTTGAGTGAAAGGATGGAATCTAACCTCTCCAGAAAACAGATGAGGGCCTTGAGCCCAGGGAAAGGAAACAATGTGCCCTTGTCACATAGCTGGTAAGGGGCAGGCACGGGATCATGTTCATTCCCTGCTTTGCCCTGCTTCCCATGGCGCAATGGCTGTGGCAGAAGGAAGCCACCTGTTCATCACCTCCAAGGCCCCACCTGGCCCCTTCTCTACCCCAGTGCATCTAGCTTAACCCTCTCTCCATAACTGTCACACCAACTTGGTTGAGGGACACAGTCTTCCGAGGATGCGGTGATAAGAGCAGCATCCCAGACTGCCCTGCTCACCTGCCTGCCAGGACCCACTAGACTCCACCACGCTGACCAGGAAGCTCCCTGCTGGTCCACGGTCCCCACCCGCCCTGGATCATGCCTTTCCAGCAGGATTTGCTAGAGGTACAGAGTGTCCCCACCATTTAAATGAGATCCGGCCAGGGGCTCGGAAATATCACCCTGCCCACCCACCTGGAGCACCAGGGACACGATTAGGAATACCACCTTATCCCCGTGTCCACTCTGCAGCTGGCCTCTAACTGAATGGCCCCCAAAGCTGCATTCGTTTGCTCCCTGCAGGACGGCGTGAGGTGTTAGACAGAGGGATGCCATGATGTCCTTAGATAAGCTCTTCCTTTTCTGCCCTATCCCTCCACACCCAGGCATGGGAGAGAAAATTTAGGTTCTTGCCTGTCACCCTTTCTCAGGTATATAAGGGAGAACCCTTTCCCACAATTCTTAGGTCTAGGTTATTATGGGAAATACTTAAGGCTCTTGTCAAACCTGAGTCAGGTTGGAAGTGTTAACGCCCAAATCAGCAGATCCTCTTCTATTTAATTGACTGCAACTCAGTTCATTTTCTCCCTGACGGACAGAACACAAGATGGTAGCAGTAATAATAATATTGGTATCAGTAATAATATCAGCTAGCATTTACAGGTGTTTATGAAACTCCAGGCATGGTGCTGTTTTACACAGATAATCTCATTTAATTTTTGCAATAACCTGATAAAGCAGGTATCATCATTCCCACTTTATAGGGGGAAAAAAAAAAAAAAGAGGCTCAAATAGGTAACCTGCCAAGGCTAGAGGAAATTAAGTCTCCAGACCGAGCACTTACTTCCGTGTGATACCATCTTTCGTGAGGGGAATCTGTGAGCCCCCACGTCCCTGTTATCCCTAGGAAAGAGAACACAACCCTCTGTTCATCTCCGTTCATTCATTCAGCCTTTACTGAATACCCACCTGTGGCAGGTCCCACGCTAAATACTGGGGTTTTAAAGACACACAGTCCATGGCCCTTGCGAGGAGTTAGATTATCATGTCGCTTGTGCTCATCCCTCTCCCCCTCTACCTTGGGTGCAAGATACCTCATTGCCTCACTGACTTGGGGCATGGCCATGTCACTTACGTTGGCCAACAGAACTTGAATGGGTGTGATGTGAGCAGAGTGCCTGCATGGGTGGGCTTCTCTTGAGCTCCTGCCATTCGCTATGAGAAGAGCATGCTCCAGGCAGCCACTGGTCTCAAAGGGCTGCAAGACGCGTGGAGCAGACCTGGATTCAACCTAGAGCTTGCAGCCAAGGCCAGCTGACCTGCAAAACTAAGGAAGAGAAAAACAAGCTTGTGTTAAGCACTGACCCTTGGGGATGGTTCGTTACGCAGCATTATTGCAGCCATAGCTGACTGATGCAGTTCCTGCTGTCAAGGAGCTCACAGATTAGTGGGGAACATGGACAGCCAATTACAACCCAGTGTAATAACAAACCAGAGTGGAAGGACATACACTGTGCCCTGGTGAACAAAGGAGGGCTCCCACCCCAGCCTGGGATAGGCTGAGCAACGAGAAGAGAGAGTTAGATGACCCAGGAGGAAGCAGGTCCCGTTTGCCTGAAAGAGAATTCAGGGTGCTCAGAGAGCTTACGGCAGAGGAGCACGAGTGTCCTAGGGTAAGGGAGGCTTTGATGAAGAAATGCCATTCGTCTGAGACTTGATGAATAAGTGGGAATAATCAGGGGAAGGTGGGAGGTGGAGAATAATCCAGGGAGAAGCCCAGGGGCAACAGTGTTGGGCATCAGCCAGCAGGGAGAGGCCACATTTCGGTGGAAACTTATCTAGGACACTCAGTACTGGCCTCTGCACAAAGACCTGCACCCAGAAACCCAGCAGGGTGGCACCTTACAGACAGGACAGGGACAGATGCCCTGAATAAGGGTAAATGTGGACGATCAAGGTGGAGACCAATACTCGGTATCCGTACTTCAGACTCAAATGCTGCTTCACAGACTCAACTTCCTCCACCATGGCATGTTTCCTTTCTCAGCCCCCTCCCCGCCCTCCCCAGGAAAGTTCCCTGCTTGAAATCCAGCAAGTGGCCACCCCTTTGCCATCTGAGATGCCGAGGAGCCACCCCCGTCAGCAGGCGGAGACCAATCCCTCAACCCACTCCTGCTCCTGCAGGAGAGGTGTGGGGATAGATGAGACTTACGATGCTTCCAGTTGACAACTGTCTCAAAACCAAAATCCAAGTTTACCTTGCTTCCTCTCCGCCATTATTGTTGTCCTCTCCCTGTCTGCCCAGCCTCCTTGGGGGCAGTCTCTGTCTGAGGTTTGATGGGGCTGTGGATGTGGACACACATGTGCAAACACAGACACAGCTCTGGGACTGTAAACCCAAGTGTATAGAGCAGGTAGCGGAGAAGGCAGTAAAAATGAAGACTATTTCCCTTACCAACCATACAAACGGCTTGGCGGTGGTGCTGAAGCTTTGAGCTACAAACAGGTCTGGGTGCGCAGCTTTCTGCTCCTCCAGCATTTCGTGACATCTCCAGCCTTGTTTCTCTACCCAAAGTCCCCTGGCCTCTGTCCTGTCTCGACAAGGCACCTTGAAATGCTGCCTTGGCTCCCATTTTGAGTTGCATCATAATCAATCAGTTTCTCTCAATCACACACACACGCAAACCATAACCCTGGGCTTAGATAATCATATGATAACAACAACAAAAACAACTAGTGTTTCATGAGCACTTACTATATGCCAGTCCCTGTGCTTTAGGCATAGATTGTCTCATCAACCTTCACAACAACCCTATGAGGTGGTATTATTATGATGATCCTCATTTTACTGAAGAGGAAACAGGCACAGAGAAGAGTAATTTACCCATCGTGCAGGAAGTAAGTGGTCAGGTTCCTAACCCTGGTGGTCCAACACAGAGTCGTACCCCAACCACTATGCTCCCCTTCCCCCCACCCCGACTGGTACGGCATAGATTTCACCCCACAGAGGCAGGGACACCTAAATACGTACTCCTGGCTCCTCCAGAGACTCTCAGGTGTGCTGGAGACATAAGGAAAATATCCCCACACAGGGCAAAAACTCTGGGCATTGACAAAGGCCTTGCCATTCGTGCAGGGAGGGTCTGATGGGGCTTCAGGAAGGTCCTAGCAGCAGTTCATTATCCACTCTGTCTCCCAGGGGCAGGCATATGGCTGCCCGCCATATGGGATGTGGGATATGGATGGAAAACCAGCTCTTTCAAGAGTTTTCTGGACTTGGGTGAGTGTCACTCATCCCCCACAACTAGCTCCTGCACAGGAGCAACCACTGCCCACAGAGACAGGCCTCCTTAGTGGAAAATAAAAGTCCTGGACAGTTGTCCCTTTATGTCCTAGGATCCATTATGCTCTAGACACATGGGAACAATGGTTTCCAAACTGGGTAGGTGAAGAGCCCCTCATCACCCCTCCCCTGGGAAGTTCCAAACTAAGCCATTTCCTCCTCACTGGGGCAAAGGCTCCTTCACCCCAGGGCAGTGGATGTTTCTAAGGTGATTTCTACCCTTGGAGGGGCTAGAACCCAGGCCAGGAGGTTGGTGCACCAATGCTGTGGTGAGGGCAGGTCCGGGCCTCAGGTGCTGCTGGGTAGAGATGCTGCTTCCTAGAGAGAGGCCAGAGTAGGACCAGGGGTGAGTCTGTCTTGGACTGTAGAAAAGCCTTTTGTACCACCTGTGAATGCCTATGCGAAAATAATTAAAAGTTTTGAAAAGTCAAATCCTGGTTTAAAAGGGTAAAACAATTCAGGACAGCTATGGCTGTGACCTTGGGTGAGACTCCGTGGGAGGCTATAAATGAAAATGGGTTACTGCATTTCCCGTTCGTTTGCTGGTGTGTTAATGTACTCTGAATTTGTGTGTATACGTGTCTGTGTGTATGTGCGTGTGTGTGTGTGTGTGTGAGAGAGAGAGAGAGCGAGAGAGAGAGAGAGGAATATATGCCTCCCAAATGTAGTGAGTTTTGCAATGACCTGAATTTCTTACAAATGTTGCTTTCATGTGCTCAGGGACTTCATCAAGACATCACTCGAGAAAAAGAAAACATTGCAGGCTGGTCTAAGGCATAGCGACCTGGAAAGTGTAGGACTTGATTTGCTTCCTCTTTGCAGATAGAAAAATTCAGATAAGATACAAGCTGGGGAAGCTTTTAAAAATAATAATAATTAAAATATGGAGGCATCAGCGTGTCTGTTCTCCTCTCTGAAACCAAACGTAACAATGGGGAGAAAGAGGACAGAAAAGAAAGCTACTTCTTTGATAAAAGAAAAAAATAACCCTAATTCCAAACCACACTCCTCAAGAAGAGCTGCCACCTTAAAAAGGGGAGCCCAAGAGAAAGAGTTTATATCAGATGGTTTAGATGGAACAGGTAAAGGGAACTGAGGAAGAGGAAACAAGGCAGAAGGAATGTGCTTTAGGATTGGTGTGGCTTTGGGATGGAAGAGAGCAGCATTTATCAACCAGCTTCTGCCCTCATTGGCCATGGGTTGCCCCATAAGATGTTAACTCACACACTCTATCTCTGCAAAAACAAGGCTCTCCATGGGATAGGGCAGGGAATAAAAGCAAACGAGCAGCCCTGTATTTGATGATGTCAATTAGGTGAAGACAAGAACTACTGGTCATTGCAAGAAATGCATTGAGCTTCAACCTGCAACAGGAGGACTTCCTGTTAACCTGAAGCAAACCCATTCCCCCTGGGGGGAGTGTTGGTGAAAACGTATTTAGAACCCATCCACCCAAACCCAAGCGCCGTCTGACCTAGTTTATTCCCCTGATCCCTTGTCCCAACACTGCTCAACTCTTACAACAAAGGGCTGACCAAGAAAGCATTCGCCTCCATTAAAAAATGAATAATAACATGAAAGGAAATAGTACGAAATCTATACAAAGGTGTCACAAGAATAAAGATACAAGCATGACAAACAAAAAGCAGATAAATAATGATGAATAATTCATGCCCAAGAAGATGCAACAAAGCAGAGGAAAATTTATGGATCAACACTTCTCCCTGCAAAGAAACAAAAATCATATATAGTTTTAATGAAAAAAAGAGCTCTAAAAAGAGAAATAATAAACAGTCAAAGAAGGAGTGACATGGTAACAGAAGAAGATGAAAAATGATCTGGCAGATCTCAGGAAAAAAATAGGTGGGAAAGAGAAAAGTATTACAAAAATAAAAGTAGAATTAGAAACAGGAAAAAAAAAGAACGGACCGTTGTGAAACACACGGATAAAAAAGTGTAGCTAAGTTTTTTAATCTCCAGATTCAAATATTCCTTCATTTCAGGAAAGTTTTCTTCTCCTATGACCTTGAATATTTTGTAATATTTTATATATGTAGACATTGGTATCAGTTGAAAGTTCAGAGGAGAGTTGCAACTAGAGATATTAACCTGAGAATCATGAGTGAGATAATCTACAGGCAGTGAATGAAGAATGTGGGTTGGGACATTGCAGTATCTAGAGGGCTGGATTTGCTAATATTTTATTTAGGATTTTTACATTGATGTTCAGAAGTGAATTTGGTATATAATTTTATTTCCTTGTATTGTCTTTGTCTACTTTTCATACCAAGATTATGTTAGCCAGTTAAATGTTGTACTCTTTGAATTCACTTTGTTTATAATCTCCAAATCTCCCCACCTCCAAAGATACCAGATGCATTTTCTAAACCTTCAAAGAATCTTAGCCAACCAATTTTTTAAAGACTCTTCTCTTAGAGCAGTTTTAGGTTCACAGCACAATGGAAAGGAAGGTACAGAGATTTCCCATATGCCCCCTGTCCCACACATGTGCACCCTCACACATCATCAACAGCTCTCACCAGAGTAGTACACTTGTTACAATTGATGAATCCACACTGACACGTCATGATCATCCAAGTCCATAGTTTACCGTAGGGTTCATTCTTGGTGTTGACCATCTGTGGGTTCGTTCAAATACGTAATCGCACGTATCCATCATTGTCGTGTCATACACAGTATTTTCGCTGTCTTAAAAATCCTCTGTGCTCTGCCTATTAATCCCTTGCTGGAAAACCACAGATCTTTTTCACTGTCTCCATAGTTTTGCCTTTTTTAGAATGTCATATAGTTGGAATTATATAGTATGTAGACTTTTCAAATTGGTCTTTAGTAATATGCATTTAAGTTTCCTCCACGCCTTTTCATGGCTTGATAGTGTATTTCTTTTTAGCGCTGAATAATAGTCCATTGTCTGGACGTACCACAGTTTATTTCTCCATTCACCTACTGAAGGACATCTTGGTTGCTTCCAAGTTTTGGCAATTATGAATAAAGCTGCTATAAACTTTATCTGTGTGAACATAAATTCTTAACTACTTTGGGTAAATATCAAAAGGTATGATTGCTGGGTAATCCATTTTTTATGTGAGTGGCTATGGTTCATACAGAGCCACCCAAGTGATGGGCTGCAGCTCACGGGGAATGGGCTGCAGTTTGCTGACTTCTCAGCTCTCCAGGCAGCCTGGGGTTGCCAGAGCCTCTGGACAGTCGCTTCCAGAGCCATTTGAGAAGGCAATGTTCTAGGAACTGAAGAAGCTCAGTGGGGCCAGTGCCAGGTAGCGACAGGGAGGCCTTGAGGGAGGGTGGGGAGCCCTGGCATATGCAGCTCCAGGTGAGGAGCTCGACATCTCTGCCTCTCTGCCTACATGGGAGCTGGCTGCTGCCCTCTGCTCTTCCTCCTGTCTTCTTTTAGTGGTGAGCAAGCAGGTGCAGGTGTCTGCCCTAACAGAGCACATGCAATCTGCCCATTAGCACGTTTGCTGTGTTATAAAATGCTTCATATGATAAATTTGTTTTTTACAGGCAACCTTTACAAATCTCTCTGTACTCTGGAACAACAGAAGGACCTTAGACTGTTTTTAATCTGACAACCTGTGCCTTCTTAAATGTAGTGTAGTGATTTTTTAAATTTTTTTTTATTTTTTATGTAGTGATTCTTCCCTCCTTGTTTCTCTTCTACATCACAAATTAATACCTCTGTTGCTGTTGTTCTATGCAGTCAATATTTGTTTAGACTTGCCCGTATGTTTGTGCAGGACTTCTACTAACACATATGGCATTACTGTGCAAATTAGGAAGAGGTGCGTCTTTCTCGAAACACTTAATTTCCATCTGTGGAAATAAATAATCACGTAATTCAATAATATACATACACTATACAATAATAAGAGTGCATAATAAACATACAAGCTACACTGTCTACCATACAACTGGCATCCCCAGATGTTGCACCTCTATGCAGTACACAACCTCTAAAACAGCCCTTGGCAGTCTAGGTTTGCCGGACCTTTAAGCCTCATTCTGCACTGTAGCTCAGTTCTTCCTTCTGGGTTCAATTTCTGTACAACAGGACATTCTTTATAAGTTCCATAAATTCAGGTTTCTCGAAATAAATTCCTCAGTTTTTTGTTATTTGATAAATGTTTTTATTTTACCCTTGTGTTTGATGATAGGTTTAAGTATTTTAAAACTCCATGTTAATAGTTATTTTGTTCTCAGCAGCTTGATGATAATATTTCACTGTCTTTTGCTTTTATTACTATTAGTGAGAAATCTATGGTTGATCTAATAGTTATTCTTTGTAGGTAACCTGTCCTTTCTCTTTGCTTGCTTTTACATTTTTTTGTTTTGTCTTTGGAGTTCTGCCAGTCCTTTTAAAGTGTGCTACCTAGGGCTTCCCTGGTGGCGCAGTGGTTGAGAGTCTGCCTGCTGATGCAGGGGACACAGGTTTGTGCCCCGGTCCAGGAAGATCCTACATGCCACGGAGCGGCTAGGCCTGTGAGCCATGGCTGCTGAGCCTGCGCGTCCGGAGCCTGTGCTCTGCAACAGGAGAGGCCACAACAGTGAGAGGCCCGTGTACCACAAAAAACTAAATAAATAAAATAAAGTGTGCTACCTAGATTTCATAGTGCTCTCTGAATCTTAGGATCTATTTCTTTCATCAACTTTGGAAAATTCTCTACTATTATCTCTTTGAATATTTGCTCTGCTATGGCCACTCTTTTGTCTCTCTAAAATTAAAATTAGACATATATTAGATTTTTTTCAGGCTGTTTTTTGTGTATCTTATATTTTCCATCTGTTTGTCAGCATTGTGTTCTTCTTTTATCTGTCTTCCAACTTACCCATTCTCTCTTCAGCTGTGTTTAATCTCCTATTTAACTTATCCACTGAGATTTCCATGACTACATCTTTAATTTCTATAAATTATATTTGGTTATTTTCTCAATATGGAAAATATTTGAGAAAATATTTTCTTTTTGATAGAGTATCATTCCTATTTCATATCTCCTAGTCATCTTTTCTTTTAGAAATATCTTAAGCATACTTGATTTATTTCCCATATCCTATTGTTGTGTCATCTAAACATAATTGGGGGCTTTAATTCTATTATTTGTTTTTTCTACTGACTCACTCTTGATATCTTGGTTCCTTGTGAACTTTGTGATTTCAAATTTAGAGCTCATTTTCAATGGACTTTATCTGTGAAAAATTCATGAGGCCTGACTAAACACATGTTCTTCTAGAGTGAATATGTGTTCCTTCCAGGCATCCCAGAGATGTTACCAAAATGAGATTGATATTACAATTTTTCTACAGGAAACTTTCAAGCATACACAAAAATAGAGAGAAAGGTAACATAAATCTCCCCTGAACCCTTTAACCCAGTATAATATTCATCCTAAGACATTGTTATCATGAGATTTTAAATGAAGGCAATGTTGGGCCCTTCTCTCTTTGCTAAAAATAATTCCATCCTTGACAGAACTAATGCCAACTTGAAAAGTAGGTTGTTATTTTTATTTTTAAATGAATGGGCTCTTGTTTGTTCTTGTGTGTGGTTTAAAGATTTTTGTTTCTCTCTCCTGCATCATGGATCTATATTCTGTAAAGCTTCCACCTTGAGAGGGGGGTGAGGTGGGAGGGTCTTAGAACATATAAACTGAAGGTGGCTCAGACTCTAGGTGAGGGAGTTCTCTCCAGACAGTTCTGCACAACTCCAGACCATAATAAAATTAAACTTCATTTACCACGAGCCACCCACCACCAACCGGTACATGAGCTCAGTGAGGGCAGGAATCTTTGTGTTTCTCTATGTCCCAAGACATAGAACAGAGCCCAGGACAAGGCTCTCAGTACAACTGTGTTGAATAAATGAAAATAAAAATTAGAAAAATAAAGGCATTCATTGGTTCTCCCTTACAGATTCCAAAGTGTTAGCCTGTTTGTATCATGCTTAATTTTTTAATGAAAATACCTCCTTTTTCTAACAATAACAATGACATAAGCTCAGAAAAAAATTTTCAGACAATGAAGACAGGGGCTTCCCTGGTGGCGCAGTGGTTGAGAGTCTGCCTGCCGATGCAGGGGACACGGGTTCATGCCCCGGTCCGAGAAGATGCCACATGCCGCGGAGCAGCTGGGCCCGTGAGCCACGGCCGCTGAGCCTGCGCGTCCGGAGCCTGTGCTCCGCAATGGGAGAGGCCACAACAGTGAGAGGCCCGCGTACCGCCAAAACAAACAAACAAACAAAAATAAACAATGAAGACAATTCTAAAGAGAAAAATTAAAGATCACCTCAGATCTTATCGAAGGAGATAACCATTATTAACTGGCAAGATCCCCTTTCAAATAGTTCTCTGTGAACCCGCATCATATACACCACCCTGTCATCTCTGTCAATAAAAGTGGCTGTACTTCATCATTTCTAATAGTTGTACACACACACACACACACACACACACACACACACACACACACACACACACACAGAGTCCATTCTTATTATTCGCAGGAGTTATATTCTGTAAAGTCGCTGTAAACAATGAATTAACAAATATTTACCCATTGTTTATAGGGAGTATAAACAATGTTTATAGGGAGTATTTACAAGGTTAGGTTCCTGTGAGCCTCTGGTCAATTTTGATCAACCAATCAATACATAACCTTGTTTTATGTGTGTTTCCATTTAAAGACACCTTATTTAGTATATATTGTTGATTCATTAACATTGAACTCAGGGCCAACAGCCCTGTAACTTGTGCCTGAATGAAGCTTATCTAACTGATGAATTTTCTCCATACAGCACATCACAGCCATCTCGCACTTAAGAATACTAAATAGCACTTCACTATGTTTGGGGGCCATTCAAAACAGACATCACCAACAAGGAGCCAAAAATGCAAACATGTTGCGCTAAATACACTGTGCAAAGGACCCTGTTTCTAGTATGAGACCTGAAACCAACAGGCAGAGAGTGCCCTGCTCGACCTCAGCTGGGAACGTGCACAGTGGGCGACTCAAATTTTCAGTGGCTCTGCACGAGTCCACAAATGACCACAAAAGTGCCACGAGTATTGGTTTTGGGGTCACAAATAATTTTAGCAAGTAGGCAAATTCGTAAAAAAAAAAAAAAATTGCAAGAAAAGAACCTGCAAATAACGAGGATCACATGTGCACCTGTGTGTAATTGACTTAGCCAGTTCCCTGCTGATGACCATTGAGATTGTTCCCAACTTTTTCTTCCCCTTTGGAGCAGTATCACCAAGACCTCCTTCCCCTCGTCCACCCCCCTCCCTCCACTTCCACCTCTTCTAGTCCTCTTGCCTTCCTCTTTCCCCTGCTGTTCTCTTCCTTCTCTTTTTCCTCTTCCTCCTTCCCTTGTCCTTATCTGTTGTTGAAGAAGAAGTTTCAAAATAATGGGGGAAAGAGAAGAAGAAGCTTGAGGTGGAAAAAGTAGTGGGAGGGTGAAAGGAGGGTTGGGGGGTTATGCAAATGAAGCCAGGTCAGCTCCCTCCTCCCTCCAAGAGCATTCCATTTGCAAAGACCACTAAACTAGCCACTTTAAAGACTTCATTTTAAAAAGACTTCATTTTTAAAAGTATTAAAATCTTATGTTATAAAAGAAGAAATTTCCCCATCAACAGATGAATGGATAAAGCAGATACGGTACATATACACAATGGAATATTACTCAGCCATAAAAAAGAATGAAATAATGCCATTTGCAGCACCATGGATGGACCTAGAGATGATCATATTAAGTGAAGTAAGTCAGACAGAGAAAGACAAATATCATATGATATCACATATATGGAATCTAAAAAAAAGATACAAATGAACTTATTTACAAAGCAGAAATAGACTCATAGACATAGAAAACAAATATGGTTACCAAAGGGGAAGGTGGGGGGGAAGGGATAAATTAGGAGTTTGGGATAAACATATACACACTACTACATATAAAATAAGCAACAAGGGCCTACTGTATAGCACAGGGACTATATTCAATATCTTATAATAACCTATAATGAAAAGAATCTGAAAAAGTATATATATATATATATATATATATAGAGAGAGAGAGAGAGAGAGAGAGAGGGAGAGAGAACTGAATTACTTTGCTGTACACCTGAAACTAACACAATATTGTAAATTAACTATACTTCAATTTTTAAAAGTGGTTAAAAAAAAGAAATTCCAAAGGAAATCATAGTTCACATCTGTGGTAGATAAAAGCTGCCTATAAATCATTCGACATCCCCCCCAGCAGGAGATGGGGTCCCTTTCCCTTGAACCTGACTTGGCCCTTTGACTGCTTAACAGTAAAATACAGTGGAAGGGACACTGCTCAAGTTTCCAGGCTCAAGTCTTAAGCAACGGCAGCTCTCAACGTCTCAAATAATCTCTTGGGATGCAGACATCATGCAGTTGGGAGCCCAAGCGACCAGTGGAGAGTCTCCCGTCGAGGGAAGCGGAGGCCCTAGCTGACGGCCCTAGCTGACGGCCCTGGCTGACAGCCCTAGCTGGTTCTAGGTCAACAGACAGCACCAACTTGCTGGCCAGGTGAGTGAGTCATCTTGGAAGTGGATCTTTCCTCCACAGTCAAGCTTCCCCAGGTGCTGCCACACAGAGCAGAGAAGAGCTATTGCCTCCAAGTTCTTCCTAAATTAAAGATTCAGATGCAAAATAAATGACTCTTGATCATTTAAAACACTAAGCTTGAGTGTTTTATTACCCAGCAATATACAACTAGAACAATATTATGAATAAAATCTGTCCTATGTAGCAATGAAGCCATATTTGTAGTATTTTTACCAAATCTCTGCTTCTTGTGTGTTATCCTGCTTCTAAGAAGGTGAATTAAAACAGTGTTTAGTTCAGGGTTTTTGGGTTTTTTTGTTTTGTTTTGTTTTTGGTGCCTGGATGAATTCTATCAATCCATTCTTAGAATTATGTTTTTAAGTGCATAAAACAAAATGCACTAATTAATAGAAATGCAGTTACCGGGCTTCCCTGGTGGCGCAGTGGTTGGGGGTCCGCCTGCCGATGCAGGGGGCGCGGGTTCGTGCCCCGGTGCGGGAGGATCCCGCGTGCCGCGGAGCGGCTGGGCCCGTGAGCCACGGCTACTGGGCCTGCGCGTCCGGAGCCTGTGCTCCGCGGCGGGAGAGGCCACAACAGTGAGAGGCCTGCGTACCACAAAAAACAAACAAACAAACAAAGAAAAACAAAAAAGAGAGAAAGAAATGCAGTTACCAAAATATTAAAATGTTTAATAAAGGAATATATGTGTGAGATAATAGAATCTAGTGGAGCGTCTAATGACTGCCGTAAATCTGAAGTATGATGAGCTCAAATAATTTTTCTGGATATCTGCAACACTTTAATGTGACATGGAAATATCTGTTACTTTTTTCTTGTACATTTTTTTTTTTGCGGTACGCGGGCCTGGCAGGCAGACTCTCAACCACTGCGCCACCAGGGAAGCCCTCTTGTACATTTTTTAAGTTAAAAAATGAGAAAGTACAAATATCATGTGATTATATTTCATTTTAACTTTCTCTTGACCCACCTCCCCTATTACTTTGCTTTCCTTTATAGAAAAGATTTTATTTTTTTCCTTCCAGTTTTATTGAGGTATAATTGACATACAGACTGTATAAGTTTAAGGTCTACAGCATACTGATTTGACTTGCATACATCATGAAATGATTATCACAATAAGCTTAGTGAACATCCATAATCACAGATACAAAATTAAAGAAACAGAAAAATAAAATTTTCCTTGTGATGAGGACTCAGGATATCCTCTCTTAATTTTCATATAAACATACAGCAGTGTTAATTATATTTATCATGTTGTACACTATATCCCTAGTACTTATTATTTTTTTTTTTTTGCGGTACGTGGGCCTGTCACTGTTGTGGTCTCTTCCGCTGCGGAGCACAGGCTCCGGACGCGCAGGCTCAGCGGCCATGGCTCACGGGCCCAGCCGTTCCGCGGCATGTGGGATCTTCCCAGACCGGGGCACGAACCCGTGTCCCCTGCATCGGCAGGCGGACTTTCAACCACTGCGCCACCAGGGAAGCCCCCCTAGTACTTACTTTATAACTGTAAGTTTGTACCTTTTGACTGTCTTCATCAAACTCCCCTACCCCTACACCCTGCCCCTGGTAATCACAAATCTGATCTCTTTTTCTATGAGTTTGTTTGTTTGTTTGTTTTTGAAGTATAATCTACAATACTATGCTAGTTCCTGTTACACATCATAGTGATTCAATATTTCTGTACATTTCAAAATGATCAGCATGATAAATTTACTTATGATTCGTCACCATACAAAGATTTTACATAGTTATTGACTATATTCCCCACACCTTACCTTTCATACTCGTGACTCATTTATTTTAATTTTTATAAGTGGATTTTGCTTATACGACTATGGTTTGCTACCCACATGAGTAATTAAAGGAAATGCTAATTTTCAGTTAGAGATTAGTGAAAATGTAGAAGTAATTTTTTGCCCATACATATCCACAGACTCCTAAATTTTATTCTTATACCTCAGATTAAGAACTCTGAACCACCTGGTTGTACAGCGATAGAATAACTTTGCATTCCTCAGTAAAGACACCGAGATTGAAAATCATCTTTCTCCGAAAGCACAATGAAATGATAGAAGCGGTCAGGACAACTAACCTCCATCTACCCACTCATTAGCCAGAATTTCATAAGCAACAGGGAAACATGTGACTCTTTTGAAAGTCCTGGGACCATTGTACTTTCCAGTCTCCAAGGGCTTTATTGCGTGGAGTCAGGTAGCATCAGCCTGAACCCAGATGTGCTCACACATGCCTCTCTTTGCTCCTCAGTCCATGTGGCAGCAAACATGGACAATGAAGGCTCTCAAGTTTTATGTGCTGTATCTTTATGCAACTGGAATGAGGCTGACTGACCCTCTGAGTCCCACATCCAAAAATCACAGAGATATACTCCGATTGACCAATCAACTGTAGCCAGAGGGGAAGGTCATAGTTTGCAAAGTGGCTGTTCCCATAGTAACCATGCACCTGGCAGAAGAGGTGGAAGTGCAGGCGGGGGAGGGACAGGCCATTCAACTTGCCCAGCCTAAATAGAATGACGATGTGGATGGGAAGGGCCACACTCACATTCACATGCTTTTTGAAGATGGACTCTGAGCCCATGATGGCGGCTGTGGAAATTTACCTGCTACAAAACTGAATGGCTCCTCTGCTTGTGGGTGGCCTGAGAAGGACCCATGACACTGTCCCCTTTATGGGGGACTTTACTGAAGCCCTCAGTCTCAGGGAAAGCTCCTCAGCCTTGCTCCGGAAAATGAAAGCAAGCAGGGGACTCTTTCCTTGAGAATAGAAGCTGTAGCCTGAGGTCTCCATTGGAAATCCATTTTAGGAACCGGGAGACAAATAATGATTAAAAAAAACTGAAATGTATACTGTGCTCTATGGCAGTGGTTCTCAAACCTTTACTGTCAGCAGCATTACACTCTTAAAATTTCCTAAGACCCTAATATTAGAGCATTTTTAATATGGGTTTTATCTACTAGTATTTTCCATAATAGAAATTAAAATATTGATTTTACTAGTTTATTTTAAAATATCATAAAATCATTCCATGTTAATATAAAATGACATTTTTCTAAAAGGATCATATTTCTGAAAACAAAGAAAAATGTAGCGAGAAGAGCAGCATTGTTTTACGTTTCTCAAAGCACTTTACTGCGTGGCTTAGCAGACAGCTGGCTTCTCCTGTCTGCTTCTGCATTCAGCCTGTTACAAAAATGTTGTTTTGTCTGAGGTAGATATGGAGTTGGAAAAGGGAGGAGTACTAAAATAGCCTTTTCAGAAAACTGTGACTATTCTTTGATAGTACACTAAAACTCGACAAATAGCTGTAAATCATACACTTGCTCGTTAAAATTTTCCATTTTCAATGGCTCTTTCACCCACCCAGCCATGATTCTGTAACACCACGTATTGGCCACCTGAGAAATACTGATCCAATGAACTCATGGCAGATCTTTCAGACCTTGAAACATTTCATTATGTATGTTAAAACGGCATCACCAAACTGTTTAAGCATCGGAACACTGCCAAGCTCAGAAAGGCAAATACAAATTTTCCGTAACTCTAGTTTTTGCATGAAAGTTCAGATCTTATCATTGATAACAGACACTGTCATTTATTTTCCTCGAAGTGACAGGCTCGCTTCATTATTTTTGAGAAAATGTCTGTCAAATACCTAAGTCTGTAAGTTGTCCATTTAAGTAAAAATCGTGTTGCATGAAAGAAGTGGCTAGTTCATATCAAAACTCAAATAATCATACAGTTTTCCTTGAGATGAACACTGCTCTTCAGAATGCCATGTAAGTGCTTTACGTGTAGCTCCCATCTCATCACACAGAATATTAAAAAGATGTACATTCGAGAATTGCGATTCAATACAATTAATACTTTGTGCTGATTCATCAAAGATATTCTTAACTGCAAAATTTTTTCTCTTCAAGTAGGTGAAGAATACACTGACCGGGACTTCCCTGGTGGCGCAGTGGTTGAGAGTCCGCCTGCCGATGCAGGGGACACGAGTTCGTGCCCCGGTCTGGGAGGATCCCACGTGCCGCGGAGCGGCTGGGCCCGTGAGCCATGGCTGCTGAGCCTGCGTGTCTGGAGCCTGCGCTCTGCAGCGGGAGAGGCCACAGTGGTGAGAGGCCCGCGTACCGCAAAAAAAAAAAAAAAAAAAAAGAATACACTGACCACTAGTACAGTCTGGTACATGGACTTCATTCATGCCTATGCGCCAGCACTTATACCCCACCATTGCTTCTGCACCATTAGTGCAAATGTCAACCCAGTGAAAAAGGCAAATGAAGTCCTAGTGTTAGTTTTTAAATTGTTTTGACCTCTGAGACCCTTTGAAAGAGTTTCAGAGCCCCTCTGGGGGCCACAGACCATAAATTGAGATCCACTGATTTATGGTTTATGAAGTATTGAATATTTTCTTATAAATGCCTTTTATGGTTCTCACAGAAGCCCTTTGAGATGAGCACTCCTGGGACACCCCCTTTGTAAGGACAAGGTAAATGAGGTTCTGGGAGATTAATTGCCTTGTCCCTGGCCTCAGGGAGCAAGAAACTTCGAGGGACAAAAAGGAAATTCTTGTCATCACTCCCATGGATCCTGGTAGAGCATCACGATGGGAAAGGCTCCACCTCCATTCCAGCTCCACCTGCTGATTCCTACGGGCTGCCACTAGCCAGCCTTGGGAGGGAAGGAGGATGCTCAAACAAATGGGTGTATTTGGGGCAGCTCAGTACTGGGGGACGAGTCAAGGCAGCCCTGCGGGGTGGCCCCAGGATCAGGCCATCAGTGGAGCAAACACTCCCCCCCACCTCTGGGCCCCTGATCTCTGATGATGACGCATGAAAGATTCTTGGAGGCCGGCATGGCTGTCTTCTCTCTCCATGCATCTCAAAGACGAGGGATCTGCAGTGCAGGCGACAGTGAGGAGGAATACACTAGTAAATGTTCATTTTCAGAGTTATAGTTATTATTATTTTAGTTTTCAAAGTTGCCCAAGACTTGTCTATCCTGCCAGTGTAAAAACATAGCTCAAGTTGGGAGAGATAAATTAGGACTTTGGGATTAGCAGATGCAAACTACTGCATATAAAATAGATAAACAACAGGGCCCTATTGTATAGCACAGGGAACAATATCTTGTTATAAACTATAATGGAAAAGAATCTGAAAAAGTGTATATATATGGAACTGAATCAAGTGCTGTACACCTGAAACTAACACGATGTAAATCAACTATAATCTAATTAAAAAAAACAAACATTTTTTAAAAAAGAGGGTCTTATTAGACTTATTAAACTGATAAAGGATAAATGTTAACAGTGATGATATTACATAAAAGTAACAAATAAAAGTTTATTGATAAACAACAAATTACTATATATAAAATAGATACACAGTAAGTTCCTACTGTATAGCACAGGGAACTATATTCAATATCCTGTGATAAACTATAATGGAAGGACTGAAAAAGAGTATATATATATATATATATATATATATATATATAAAATATATATACACATATATAGATGTACGTATAACTGAATCACTTTGCTGTACACCAGAAACTAACACAACATTGTAAATTCACTATACTTCAATTTTAAAAAAGTAAAGGTGAAACAAGAAAAAAACAAAACAAAACAAAAAACCCCGTAGCCCAAGCCAGAAGATATGCAGCCTTCCCCATGGCTTTCCTATAGCTACATCCAGGGGTGGGAGATGCTTGGAAGATCCCTAACTCTGTGAGCTTTGGGATTCTGCTCTGCTGGCACATTCCTGGATGGCCTGGGAAGCCAAAGGAAGGAAAGAAAAGTAGGCCACCAAGCATCCCTGGGGCCATGGATCAGCAATGAGGAGACGTGTCAGGCTGGAGAACTCTGTGGAAGAGAAACATAGAATGGGGAGCACTGTCTTTAGGAAGAAGGAAAGAAATGACAGAGACTGTGGGTAAATGACACTTGCACATTTCCTTGGGGCTGAACACCTCCAGTTTTCTCTGTCTTGTGTGATCCAGTGAGTCCCCAGGAGGCGGAACTGGTTGCCGAGACAGGCAGCAGATGAAATGGCAGCGACATAGGACGCGACTGAAAAATGTCAGAGACTCTCTACAGCTTGGCCAAGACAAGGTCTCTTTTCCAACTTGACTTCAGACCTGTTTTCCAACCCAGGGAGCCAGAGAGACGTGGGGAGACACAGAGACGAGAGACACAGCAGAGGCCAGAGGAAGTTGGATCCAAACTTCCATCTTTGTCACTTGCCTTAAGTATGTTTCAGCTGGTAGAAAAGAGAAGGCCGAGTGCTGAGGGCAGAACCCACATAGACATGGCATTATTCATCCATCCTGTCAACAAACACGGTTCTGACCACGTGCTGGTGGATTTACTCTCTAACAAAGGAGGAAAACAAGCAAAGCAATGCCTGACAGAGTGCTGGCAGCTCTGACAGATGTACATTGGGGTCAGTGAGGAAGATCCGAGCAGGGACCAATCCCAGCCCTGAGAGGTCAGGGAAGGCTTTAGGGAATGACAGGAACCAAACACGCAAAGTCACAGAGAGAAAGAGTATGTCTGGGTTCAGGGGACCTGTAGTGGCTCCATGTGGCCAAGTTCCAGGTGGAAATGCACAGAAACCCCAGTGTGACCTTGACGTTTTCAAGCAGCACTAACCTGGTGTTCCTGACCTGCATCTTTCCATTGCAAGGACCTGAGACCCATCCAGGACATTCTGCCGTCTTGAGGGAGGGAAGCAACGTCACAACACTGGATACAAGGCACAGTGACAAGGCAAGCACTGGTCCCGGGGTCGGGGGTGGGAGCAACACAAGGGCTCAACAATTGTTTCCACCTCCTCAGTTTCTAGAAGCACAAGGTAGAGGTTGACTCATAAGGGGAAGGCAGGACACGAGCCTCTAGATGGTGCATGAGGTCAGAGAGTGACACACAGAGAGGGTGACTTAACGGTGGGTCCCCAGAGCCACAGGTCATGTCTCCTGAAATATCCCCTGACCAGGGACCCTGTGAGTCATCACCCAAGAATAGAGGTGGCGAACAGCCGGCCGCTTTGTGCTTGTGTGTGGGCATGTACGCAGGATGGATCCCAAGAAATGGAACTCCTGGTACAGAGCTATGCCCCACAGCGCCCCTAGAGGCTGTTCACTTTACACTCCTCCCAGGAACCAGACCATCCATTTCCCTCCATCCTCAACAACACTGGACGTTTTACTTCTTCACCAACTGAGAAAAGCTCTTTGACAATCATTTAAGAAGCGTTCACAGTCCTAACAGCACCCACTAGTCAAAGGACAGACCCTCTGATAATAGGAGAGGAACCAGAAATTGTCTCTTGCATGCTCTATACTGGGAATTTTTAACAGGTGTGAGTAGGAGACATCAGAACTATTCAGTCTTGACTTTGTACATGCACCAACTTTGTCTTCTAGCACCCCTGTTGTTGCTGACGGGAAATCTAAATGTAAAATACAGCCTAGATGCAGGCCTAATTTTTGTCATTTGGGAGATCGTGTTGTCTCCAATAGCTTTTTGTTTTGTTTTATATTCTGCAGTTTCACTCTCATTGTTTAGGTAGGATCTTTTTGGTATATTTTCTTTTGCTTTTGTTTTTTTCACTTTTGGGTGTTGGTTTCCTCCTGCCTTTAACTCAGTGTGATTTTTCTATTTGGGGAATTCATGCCTTTCTCCAGGTCGTGAAAATTCCCTTCCATTATCGCTTTGAGACTTGTCTTGGAAGAGTCCTCCCCAACAGTGGGACCATAGTGGTCTTTCGTCAAACATAAGCCCATGTTCCCAGCACTTGAAGTAAGAAGACTGTGCGGGAGGGGCTTAGAAATTTCAGCATCTCCACAAGGCAGACAAGTCCTGGTGGGAGGCAGGCTGGCAGTGAGCCCTTTGGCCTGAGGCGCAGGCAGGCGTGTCCAAGAACACGGGCCACGAGATGGTGGACAAGAACATGAGGCACATGAAGGCAGCTGGAAAGAACATGAATGTGGAGCCCAAAGAGCTCTGTCTCCATCCCAACGGGTGCACCCACTACACAGGTGATTCTGAGCAAGCCCACATCAAGGTCATGATGTAATGACGATGCTCGCGTGGCACGTGGCCATTTTAAAAGGATCTCATCCGTGATAACTTTTTGTCATTCACAGCAATGCTGATGGAGACTGGTTGCTCCATCTGTAAAATGGAAGTGATGATTCGGCTTCACAGAGCTGCTGTAGGGATTGGACTGGGAGAACCTTTGCAAACTGCAGAGTATCACGTAAATGTAGGACGAGCAGATCAGGCTTGTGTTTTGCCCAATTACAGATGAGGATGCTGGGGCTCAGAGGATTTCAGTGAGTGGGTAGAGGTCAAGCAGACTTCTAGCAGCCTGGGAACAAACCCACACTTGCCGACTGTCCATTTCCACTCCCTTCGCTGTGTTCTTTTTCACTTCTCTTCCCGTTCCTCTTTGAGGAAGGACAGCCTGGCGGTGAACAGCACGTGGTTTCTGGAGTCAAACCAACCTGGGTTCAAATCTTCCCCACAGTGGGACCCTGAGCCAGTTACTTAACCTCCCCAAGCCTCAGTTTTCTCCTGTGAAGTATGGGGAGCTAATAGCACCATCTCCATCTCACGAGGGGATTCGGCGCGATGACGCAGGTAAAGCATGCTCGTCACGTGGAAAACACTCAAGAAACGAGACCGCTTATAATTATTTTTGCTTCCACAGAAAGCCGCAATGGAGGCAGCTTAACTTAGCGGGACGGCAGGCTCTCCTACAAGAGACTCCCTGGAGTATTCAAACAGAGCCTTCCCTGCCTTTGTGTGTGGGGTGGGACGGCGGGGGGGATGGATCCCAGTGCTCTGGACAAGAGCTGCGCTTCCGGTACACCGTGGGGAGAGGTGCTGATGATCCTATGTCAAGGTCACACGATGCTCACACACACTTTGCCATTTGAAAAACGTATTCTTCTCCATTAACTTTTTAAAATTCACAACATGCTGTGATATCCGAGTTGTAATGATAAGAATGTCTCTATTACTATTCCTACTTACTGATGAAGAAATAGGCCCACCGGTTTACAAGGCAGAAATAGAGACAGAGATGTAGAGAACAAATGTATGGACACCAACGGGGGAAAGTGGCAGGGGTGGGGTGAGGGGGTGGTGGGATGAACTGGGAGATTGGGACTGACATATATACACTAACATGTATAAAATGGATAACTAATAAGAACCTGCTGTATTAAAAATAAAATTAAATTAAAAAAGAAAACAGAAACAGGCCCAGAGAAGGTCAATGGTACAGCTTATTAAAAATATTTCTTAATCTTTCATGGAAACCAGGTTGAAATATTTTTCATTTTGTTTTCCAGGGTCCCTTAGATAACTACCCATCAAAATAAATCCCTTTTAGAATTTAGTGGCAGATAAAGACCCAGATACTTAGAAGTCTATGACCTGGATTTATTTTCCCCTTTGGTCTTGGCAATCAGAAGACTATGGGAGATATTTAGTTCTCAACCTCAGTAGTTATATATTTTGGTATTTTGCATTCTGCTAGGACCAGGAAAGACTATGAGAAATGGAGGACAAGAGTCTGTGCTCTGCAGCAATTACAATTTTTTTTTTTTTTTTTTGCGGTACGCGGGCCTCTCACTGTGTGGCCTCTCCCGTTGCGGAGCACAGGCTCCAGACGCGCAGGCTCAGCAGCCATGGCTTACGGGTCCAGCCGCTCCGCGGCATGTGGGATCTTCCTGGACAGGGGCACGAACCCGTGTCCCCTGCATTGACAGGCGGACTCTCAACCACTGCACCACCAGGGAAGCCCAGCAATTACAATTTTGTGGGACAGCAAAGTGGTAGCCCAAGACCCTCCCAGTGGATGCCACGTGGGGACTTCCCTAGGCTGGGCAGCTTGGTTCATCTCAAGGTGCTTGGACTGGGGCTTCTGATAACCCCTGGCCCTCGTGTCCACTCTTTCCATAGTCTACCTGAAGTCCTGTAGCCAGGACAGCAGTGCTCAGACCTCTGGCCTTTGGTAAATACGCATCGGACAGGAACCAAAGAAGAAAGCAAGCCCTCAAGATGACCCTGTGTGGTGCAGGGTCAGGAGCTCTACAGCCAGCAAAGAATTCCCTTCCACAAGCCTCCCAGCCAGCTTCTGCAATTGAAATCCACAGGCTCGACATCTCACCAAGGCAGCCCACGCTGGGAAGAATGAAATTAGGGCCTGTGAGTGGGCCGGGGATCACTTAAGAGGCCAGAAGCTCCCAATTTCTTCTCAGCAGTCTCTGTTTGACTGAATTTGGAGATTCTGAGATTTTGTTTGATTTCAGTCGTGCTGCATTTCCAACGCACCAAAGACCCCCCGGCCTGTCTCCAGTGATGCCATGGGCTCGGGGCCCTCACCCCAGATCGCCTGCCTTTCCAGGTGGGTAATAACCATGGGAGGGGCCCGGACCCCCTGAACTCCTGAAATTTGTTCCAGCCGCCAGCTTTCTCACAGCAAAGCTGTTTCTTCCAGCAAGTGAAGCCTGCAGTTGATTTATGGCTCATTTTCAGGACACAATACTGTAATTTTGTGAAATGATAGTAGTATCGATTCCAGAAGATTTTCTCTTTGCTGAAACCCCGGGGCCGAGGTGCTAAATGGAGCCTCGGTGTGAGGAACAGCATTTCACACTTCATCGATTTCACCGGTCAGATCCTCCACTTTGATTCAAATGTCGAGGGCCCCCCTCAAGCTCTTTGTTGCCCCGTTCACAGCCCCTGATTTCTGCAGAGGGCATTGACTGTCATTATACAGCCGACTTGCCAACGAGGCAGAGGGTCCAAACAGGGTCATAGGAACGTATTCACTTTGGTTGTTGGGACACTCAAGGCCACTGTGAGGAATGGCTTTTGGGTCCTCATTCTAAGTACATTTACTGTCCTCTTCTAGTTCTGATCTCAAGATGGGAAAGGAAGTACTCCGTTCAGGATTGAAAACAAAACAGAATGAGTGAATCAGCGAATGAATGAATGAGAGAGAGAGAGAGAGAAGAAAGGAGAGGAGGGAAGAACAGACAGAGAAACAAGGGAGGAAGACAGAGAGAGAGGGAGGGAGGGAGGGAACAAGAAAACTCTAAATCCAGAACAAGCACTGTCAAGGCAGCGCGAGCCATGATTTTGAGCAGAATTGAACTACCTGCCATTTCCAACATTAGTCTGAGATCCTTTATGGTGGACTTTGAGAAGGAGGCTATCTGTCAGAATCACGGGGCTATCTTCCCATTACCCTCAGTACTGGCCAGAAATATTTTAAAACACAACAAACCATGCTGGGCTTCTCAGCTGAAAGGAGATTGGTGATTTTGTCAGGGGAACTACAGCAGTCTGGGAGATTATTAAAGGGTTATAAATTAGGTGTGACAGGCTAAAGGTGCTGGGATATTAAGACTGGAAGAAGAAGTTTGGGGGGTGTCTTGATGGATAAAATCTGCTTTCAGTATCCAGGCGGAAGGAGGTGGCACCAGGATCCCACTAATTTATTCCCTCAGCAGATACTTATTGATCATCTATTATGAGCAGACACTGCTGGTTCTTCTGGAGCTTACAGACTAGAAGGGGAAGTAAATATTAAATGAATCAATTCAAATGTGATTACAATAGGCCCTAAATTTTTTAAGGAAGAAAGCTAAGTTCTATGAGAGACAGAAGCAGGGGGCCCCAATTAGTTGGGGGTGGGCCCAGGGTCAGAGAAATCCCTCCAGATCTGAGGAATGAGGAGAGTTTAGCAGACGCCGCTGAGAAGGGCTGGTCCCTGCGTTTGTGAAGTCCCCAAGCTGGTTGCTTTCGAGGGGCCACAACAAGGGTAGAAGTTGGGGGGAAGGAGGGGAAGGGCAAATTCAGCCATGGGGGAAGGGGAGTGGAGACTGGAGGGCAGAATGAGCAGTAACCAGGAGTCTGAAGGTTGTCCTGAGTATGATGGGATAGGATGCCATTAGTGGGTCTTAAACAGGGGATGGTATACTTTGCTGTGCAAAAGCTTTTAAGTTTAAGTAGGTCCCATTTGTTTATTTTTGTTTTTATTTTCATTACTCTAGGAGGTGGATCCAAAAATATATTGCTGTGATTTATGGCAAAGAGTGTTCTGCCTATGTTTTCCTCTAAGAGTTTTATAGTGTCCAGTCTTACATTTAGGTCTTTAATCCATTTTGAGTTTATTTTTGTCTGTGGTGCTTGAGAATGTAGTAATTTCATCATTTTACATATAGCTCTCCACTTTTCCCAGCACCATTTATTGAAGACTGTTTTTTCTCCATTATAAATTCTTACCTCCTTTGTCATAAATTAATTGACTGTAGGTGTGTGGGTTTATTCTGGGATTCTATCCTGTTCCTTTGACCTATAAGTCTGTCTTTGTGCCAGTACCATACTGTTTTGATTACTGTAGCTTTATAGTATAGTCTGAAGTCAGCGAGCCTGATTCTTCCAGCTTTGTTTTGCTTTCTCTAGGTTTCTTTGGCTATTCAGGGTCTTTTGTATTTCCATATGAATTTAAAAATTTTTGTTCTAGATCTGCAAAAAATGCCATTGGTAATTTGATAGGGATTGCATTGAATCTGTAGATTGCCTTGGGTCGACCCATAGAATAAAAGAAAATATTTGTAAATGATGTGAATGACAAGGGATTAATCTCCAAAATATGCAAACAGCTCATACAGCTCAATATCAAAAAAGCAATCAACCCAATCAAACAATGGGCAGAAGATCTCAACAGACATTTCTCCAAAGAAGACATACAGATGTCCACAAAGCATATGAAAAGATGCTCAGCATCACTAATTATAAGAGAAATGCAAATCAAAACTGCAATGAGATATCACCTCACACTGGTAAAAATGGCCATCATCAGAAAGTCTACAAACAATAAATACTGGAGAGGGTGTGCAGAAAAGGGAACCCTCCTACACTGTTGGTGGGAATGTAAGTTGGTATAGCCACAATGGAGAACAGTATAGAGGTTCCTTATAAAACTAAAAATAGAGCTACCATATGATCCAGCATTCCCACTCCTGGGCAAATATCTGGAGAAAACCATAATTAGAATAGATACATGCACCCCAATGTTCACAGCAGCACTATTTACAATCGCCAAGACATGGAAGCAACCTAAATGTCCATTGACAGATGAATGGATAAAGAAGATGTGGTACATATAGAAAATGGAATATTACTCAGCCATAAAAAAGAACAGAATAATGCCATCTGCAGCAACATGAATGGACCTAGAGATTATCATACTAAGTGAAGTAAGTTAGGCAAAGACAAATATCATATGATATCACTTATATGTGGAATCTAAAAAAAATGATACAAATGAACTTATTTACGAAAACTGAAACAGACAGACTGAAAACAAACGTATAGTTACCAAAGGGGAACGGTGCAGGGAGGGATAAATTAGGAGGTTAGGATTAACATATACACACTACTATACATAAAATAGAGGGACTTCCCTTGTGGTGCAGTGGTTAAGAATCCACCTGCCAATGCAGGGGACACAGGTTCAAACCCTGCTCCAGGAAGATCCCACATGCCACGGAGCAACTAAGTTCATGTGCCACAACTACTGAGCCTGTGCTCTAGAGCCTGTGAGCCACAACTACTGAAACCCACGTGCCTAGGGCCTGTGCTCCACAACGAGAGAAGCCACTACAGTGAGAAGCCCAAGCACCACAACGAAGAGTAGACCCCGCTCGCCGCAACTAGAGAAAGCCCGCACGCAGCAATGAAGACCCAACGCAGCCAAAAAATAAAATAAAATCGATAATCAACAAGGACCTACTGTATAGCACCGGGAACTCTATTCAATACTCTGTAATAACCTATATGGGAAAAGAATCTGAAAAAGAATAGGTATATGTATGTGTATAACTGAATCACTTTGCTGTACACCTGAAACTAACACAACATTGTAACTCTATATACTATAATATAAAATAGAAATTAAAAAAATAAATGAACAGGGGATGGTATGATTTAATATGCATTTCAAAAAATAACTCTCAGGCCATAGAGTGCAAACTGGGTTGGAGGGGAGCTAGAGAAGTGGGGAGGCCAGTTAGAGGGTGGTTTTGGTCACCCAGGCAAATGATGATGGTGGCTGTGCCCGAGGTGAGAAGGAAAGACAGGGAGAGACTGGAGCTCTAAGATGAGGTGAGTGGACAGGACGAGGTGATGGGTTGGCCATGGGAAAGGCAGGGCAAAGGAGAGGGCTCTGAGAACTCTAGTGGAGGTGTCATTTCCTACAAGTGGGAAGACTGAAGGGTTGAAGAAGACAGAAAAGCTTCCTTCCCAACCCTGGAAGCCCACAAGTGCTCCTCTGTGCAGCCCGGATGCACTTTTCCAAAGAAAAGATTGCCCCATTTCTGCAGACTTGGTGATCGGCCTGTCCACCAGCTCCCTGGTTCCCACACCCACCTGCTGGAGGGGGTGGGCTGAGTGGCACTGAGGAGATGGCCCTGCCAATGCCAGGGCTTCAAACCCTGCCAGAGAAGAAGCCCACAGATCAATAACATGGAAGGAGGAGCTGGATGGGACTGAGCTTTGTAAAAATATATTAATATCCTCTGTGGTCACTTCAAGACACTTGGGAGAGGAGTCCCGAGTCACTGCAGGACTCATTATGGGACCATGATTTTGATCATTTATTTACATAACCTACTTCTAAAAACTTGTACAGCCACATCCTACTGACCAGACTGTTATAACTCTGTTGGATCCAAGAATCCGAATTGCAAAGTAGGAAAGAGCCTGAGAGGTCACCCATTCCAAATCCTTCTCTCCACCTGAATCCCTTGCAGTCTCCCACTAGGGATGGTCATTCTAAATCAGGTAGTTCCAAGCATCCTACAAGTGACTCAAGGCAACATGACCCACCCGTGGCACCATTAGACTGTCTATGCAGCGATTTCCAAATTTTTTAACTGCAGGCCACAATGAGAAATACATTGACATGTCATCCCACACACACACACACACACACACACACACACACACACACACACACACACACACATACACACTACCCTGAAAAGCACTCTGCATGCAAAGCACTGTGATATTTTACTGCAAGCAAAGCACTGTGATATTTTCTATTCTGCTTCATTGTAAAAACTAGTGGTCTCAGTTCACTAAATGGATTTTTTTTTTTTTTGCGGTACGCGGGCCTGTCACTGTTGCGGCCTCTCCCGCTGCGGAGCACAGCCTCCGGATGCGCAGGCTCAGCGGCCATGGCTCACGGGCCCAGCCGCTCCGCGGCACGTGGGATCTTCCCGGACCGGGGCACGAACCCGTGTCCCCTGCATCGGCAGGTGGACTCTCAACCACTGCGCCACCAGGGAAGCCCCACTAAATGGATTTTATAGCTAATGGGTTTTGACCTAAAATTGAAAAAGCACTAGCCTAGAGTACAAAACTCCAAATGCTCAGGTGTCAAGCAGACAGAACAACAAACACAATTCTATGCTTCCTTGGTTTCTCTGTTCGATTTAATTCCTTGGAAGCAGTCAGATTTCGATTTATATTTTGTTTTAAACAAACATAACTAATTTGGCTTTTACTTCTTCCTTTTGGGGGATATTTCTCCTCCATAGAAAAGTTGTTGGTGCTTTTATCACCTTGCCTCGGATGCTTCTCTATGATATAGAATGTAACCATCCACTAAAATTACAGCTGCTTTATGTGGGCAATTGATGCCTTATCGAACGCAAAGTTTCTTTAAAAAAAAAAAAAGTCACGTCAATAATTGGTCAGGGCTGCAAATGATGTGACCGACAAGGGCTTAAAAAAAAAAGCACATGAAAAGATGCTCAGTGTCGCTAATTGTTAGAGAAATGCAAATCAAAACTACAATGAGGTACTACCTCACACCAGTCAGAACAGTCATCATTAAAAAGCCTACAAATAACAAACGCTGGAGAGGGTGTGGAGAAAAGGGAACCCTCCTACATTGTTGGTGGGAATGTAAGTGGGTGCAGCCACTGTGGAAAACAGTATGGAGGTTCCTAACAAAACTAAATATAGAATTACCATATGATCCAGAAATCCCATTCCTGGGCATATAGCCAGACAAAACTATAATTCAAAGAGATACATGCACCCCTATGCTCATAACAGCACTATTCACAACAGCCCAGACATGGAAACAACATAAATGTCCATCACCAGATGAATAGATAAAGAAGATGTAGTACATATATATATATAATGGAATATTACTCAGCTATAAAAAAGAATGAAATAATGCCATTTGCAGCAATATGGATACAACTAGAGACTATCATGCTTAGTGAAGTAAGTCAGAAAGAGAAAGACAAACACCATATGATATCACTTATATGTGGATTCTAAAATATGACACAAATGAACCTATCTGTGAAATAGAAACAGACTCACACAGAGAACAGACTTGTGGTTGCCAAGGGGGAGGGGTTGGGGGAGGGATGCAGTGGGAGGTTGGTGCTAGCAGATGTAAGCTTTTATATATAGAATGGATAAACAACAAGGTCCTACTGTATAGCACAGAGAACTATATTCAATATCCTATGAAAAAACATAATGGAAAAAAAGAAGTAGGAGGTTGTTAAGTAAAGGTTGTTATTTAACATAAAAAAATAATAATTGGTCAGGGTGATCTCTTGGTTTCCAAGTTATTTTCATTCTTAAGAAAAATGTTCTGTGACTCTCCAAGGAGGGGGAAATGGTAAGAATATGGATCTGGGTTCAGAAACTATTTTAATAAATAGACATTTTAAATTTGGATTTGTTTAAGCAGATACTAGTTCTCCTGAGCTGATGTCACCAATCTGAATGCGGCCAAGTGCTGGGAGCCTGGGGGAGAGATGCGGAGAAATGGGGGCGTGGGGAGAACATTGCAGAGTTAGCTTATGTTTGGCATCAATCTGGGCTGACCTTTAGACACAAATGCAATATACCTTATATTCTTAGTTGGCTTAATTTTTAAAATAGGGCCTTTTTATTTCAAAAGTTGATAGAGATGTATTGTAGAAAATGTTACCAATACTAACAAAGCATAAGAAAAAAGAGAAAGGAAGGAAGGAAGGAGGGGAGGGAGGGAAGGAGGGAGCGAGAAACTAAGGAAAAGGGAGAAATGAGAAAAAAAATGAAACAACCAAAATCCCATCCCCTGGAGAAAACCACTCATAACATTGTGGTATATATCTGTCAGCTAATTCCTCAAATCACTTCTGATCTCACGCACACAAATTTTTCCAGATTAGTTCTTGTTCTTTCAGCTCAATAAAATTCTCCTCACCTTCTCTCTGACTTAAGGGCTTCACTTGAATTCTGGTTTTACAGGCTTGTGAAGGCGAATGAGCTCCCTATGACTGCATCTCAACAGCCTTTCTTTAATATACATATGGGGGTGGATACAAAAGCTTTGATTCACTCCAAACTCAGCCTTGGTCCAAAAATTCCTCTACAGTGTGGGGAGTGGAATGAACTGACACCTAAGTTGCTGTTGTTTTCCACTGGACTTCTAAAACAAAGAACTCCCTAAATCTTATTAATATTATACCCCCAAGATCTATCACCATGCCAGGCACATAGTAGGTGCTCAATAAATGTTTGTGGAGTTCAACTCAAAAATGCTGAGTTCATTACTAAGTCACTCTCAAGGGCAAACAGAGAATATTTATTTAGCCCAGGCAACTGGGCTTTTAGAATACGTGAGTCAGGCTAGAGTGATTAACCTCCCCCAAAAAATAAAATGAAGGAGGTTTCAATCTTGTCTGTTGGACTGCCAAAAAAGCCATTATATTCCCTGATGGGAATCTAAAATTCTCTGGTCTCAAGATGGCAGAAGACCTTCCAAGGCCCTGTGCAGAAATACAGCGGAGATGTTCACCCTACAGGGCTCTGGGGCATCCAGGCCCAAACCCTCACGGAGACCGCGGTGTCAGCTGGGAGTTAAAGGGAGATTCCTACACCTCTCTCCCTCTCTTTTCTAAGAACATTGGCTGCGAGTTTGGCCTCATTCTTGTAACAGGGACAGGTTTAGCACATTTGTCATAGTTTGCGTCTTATCTTTAATCTCCTTCCATCTGCAATGGCCTTTACGTCTTTGGCTCGGATTTTCAGGCTCTATCATTTGCTCTGGGCTTCACGGGTCTATCTGCTGTTGGGTCCATTGGCATGAACTCATGAGCCTACTTCTTAAGCTGGGTGCTGTCTCTGGCTGCTAAGATTAGCCATGAGGGAACTAGCTTCTAGTCACTAGTGCCTGCCCTATGACATCTTTTATAATTGATTTAGGGAAATTCAACCCCTAGAGATTGCTCCTTTCAAGATCAGTTTCTTCCCAGTGACTGCTGCCATCATACACCCAGCTAATTTCATGGGGTAGCGGATGCTCCTTGGACGGCTTCCTCATTGACCCCCAAGGCTGGCTCCCCCGGGTGCTTTCATTCCCAACACCTGCTAGTTT
This sequence comes from Stenella coeruleoalba, assembly GCF_951394435.1. Lineage (NCBI taxonomy): Eukaryota > Metazoa > Chordata > Mammalia > Artiodactyla > Delphinidae > Stenella > Stenella coeruleoalba. Next base: position 58,513,988 of record NC_137156.1, read on the forward strand.
TTATTGGAAAGCCGCCCTCAGGCTTCTGGAGCCCCTTTGCCTGTGTGCATGGAAAACGGGAGGTGCCTGGATATTTGTCTTTCCCCAGAGTCCGCCCTTAGCCCCAGTGGCCCATAAGTATGGGAGTAAAGACCCTATGGCTCCTTTGCCCCCAGTTGGCAAGACCTACACTGTAGCAGAGCTTCCTGCAGGACGAAGCAAAGCTACCCTTCCTGGGATTCTGCTTGTTATAGCATCTTTGCCTGGCCCCCTTCCCTTCTCCGTCCTGCTTCCTCACTCTCCTGTCAAAAGTTCCTGGGAACACTTCCTATAAATCCCTTGCGCATGAACCCCCATCTCAAGGTGGGCTTCTGAGAATCTCAGCCTAATACATCCGGCAGCGTGGAATACCTGAAGTCTCAGTGGTGGCCCGTAGGCTAGATTCAGTCACGTGCATGTTTTACTGGCCACTGGGGGCTAGCCGGCCTACACAGCGGGTGTTAATTTTATTTAAATTATTTGTTGACATACGTTAAGTTGGGGGAAAGGAATCAAAACATGGAGGACATATTCGAGAGGTTACATGAGGAAAACCAGCAAGTTTTCTTATTCCTGAAACTCAAAAGGGATCCTCAGGCAAGATGAGCACGACAGAGGCAGAGGGAGAGAGGCCATGGGGTCTCAGGTGGTGGAACCAGACCCGAACGGTGTCAACAGAGGGCTGTGGAGGCAACATCTGGAGCCAGCAGCCAGCAAGACCTCCCAGGAGTCATGTGGAGGCTGAGGCAATGCTTACCATCTGACCAGTGTCTACTGGGAGAGCATCCCACCCGGACCATTCTGAGGACCGGTGCGAGCTGTTGTGCGACGAGCCTCCAGCACGCCCCCAGTGACACCTCCCTGAGCCCCACGACTCTGCTGGTTCCTATCTGCCTTGCCCTGTGGGCACCCTCGTCATGTTCAGAATCCCAGGATGCTCACAGGCCCTGCGCGCCTGGAGGAGTGGTGGGGAGGGAGAGCCCCAGGAGAGCTAAGGGGTGGGAGGGCTGCATGGGACAACTCAAGCTCAAACCCCTCTCCCACCCAGAGCCTGGACAGTGGCAACACCCTTCTTTCCTCTCTTGTAGCCAGTAGTATCATTCCATCTCATGACCTGATTAACTTTTAACCTGATCCTTGATCAGCTCTGTTTGAGGACCAAGTCCAGCTCTAAATATCTCAGCAAGTGACTACCCAGAAAATTCAGGTAGACAATTATTCCAGGCTCATCCGATGCTGCTCCAAAGACCTTGATGCAAGAGGTCGGGGTGTGGGTGGAGGAGCTAAAGCCCTTCGCCTGATGGCCTGGGTTTGCAGTGCAAACTTGCAAACCTGGGCTCTGCACAGATTTCCTCCACTCATGGCCTCATGGGTCTCCCTAGCCCCACCGCGGTCCCTGCACAGTGACGGACTCACCTCTTGGACTCATTACCCCAGGGAGGATAACCTGGGCCAAGGAAGCAGCTGAGACCATAGAGCATAAACTTATGCTTTCAAGTGCAGCCTGGTGAGACCCTAAGTAGAGGGCACAGCTCGTGAACTAACTTGGAGGGCTGGGGTTGATTGATCCCTGTTACAGATAGAAACCAAGTTTAGCCCTTGGTATGCTCCCGGAGGGGAGGCACCGCTGCAGGCTTAGGGCCAGGTGAAGGCTTGCCAATGTGCTCCAGACAAAGGCCTCCGGGATCCCCTGCAATATAACAAGCTGGACTTATTACTCGTCCCAGGGAGGGAGCGCACACAACATGGGGGACCATGGGGGCGTCCCAGTAAAAGGGTGTTGGGAAGGACTTATGGTAGGACTTGGAGAGGGTTTGAGGAAGCTGGGCTTTGCTCCGGACTAGATGCTGTCAGGAAGTGGGGAACCAGTCTCTGATTGGGTATCTTAATAAATCACATCTAGAGGAACGGCACACCAGAGTGAGCCTCCAGGTATAACTGGGAAAGAAGCAGCCATTACTCATATCAGCCAGGATAGGGGACGCTCGGTGATTCCTGTGGTTTGAGCAATGCTCATATTTTGTCTATGTTTGAACATTACTAGAGAGCGACCTGGTTTTTATTTTGATCCATCATCATCGCTGAGAGGCCTCATCTGCTGTTGATGTGAACATTTCTATATTCCAAGGAGAGCACCCACGCCAGCTCAGGAGCAACGCCAAGGCCTAGCGATAGCACCAGGCCAGCTCCAGGAGGACAGGGGCTGCTTTTCTGTCTGGCTTCTTTCACTTTCCATGATGTTCTCAGGGTTCATCCATGCAGTAGCATGTATCCATACCTTTCCTTTTTGTGGCTGAATAATACTCCACTGTATGGACAGATCACATTTGTTTATCCATTCACCTACTGATAAACACTTGGGTTGTTTATACATTTGGGCTATTATGAATAATGTTCATATAAACATTAATATACAGGTTCAATTGTTTCCACGTTTTGGCTCTTACGAATAATGCTGGCATGAACGTTCATGTCCAATTTGTACAAGTTTTCATTTCCCTAGGGTATATAACCTAGGAGTGGAGCTCTTAGGCCACGTGGTAACTCCATGTTTAACATTCTGAGGAACTGACAGTATTCTTCAAAGCAGCTGTACCATTTTACACTCCCAGTGTATGAGTTCCAATTTCTTCATATCCTCACCAATACTTGTTAATATCTGTCTTTTTGATTATAGCCATCCTGGGGTGCATGAAGTGGTATTTCATTGTAGTTTTGATTTACATTTCTCCCGTGACTAATGATGCTGAGCATCTTTTCATGTGCTTATTGTCCATTTGTATATCTTCTTTGGATAAATATCTATTCAAATCCTTGCCCATTTTTAAATTGGGTTGCCTTTATTGTTGAGTTGCAGGAGTTTTTAAATACATTCTTCACACAGGTCTCTTATCAGGTATATGATTTGCAAAAATTTTCTCCCATTCTGTGGGTTTGTCTTTTCACTTTCTTTCTTTTTTTTTTTTTTTTTTTTGTGGTACGCGGGCCTCTCACCGCTGTGGCCTCTCCCGTTGCAGAGCACAGGCTCCGTACGCGCAGGTCCAGCGGCCATGGCTCACGGGCCCAGCCGCTCCGCGGCATGTGGATCGTCCCAGACCGGGGCACGAACCCGTGTCACCTGCATCGGCAGGCGGACTCTCAACCACTGCGCCACCAGGGAAGCCCTTTTCACTTTCTTAATGGTGTCCTTTGAAGCACAAAATTTTTAATTCTGATGATCCAATTTGTCTATTTTTTTGGTCATTTATAAGGTTTAGTGTCATGTCCAAGAAGCCATTGCTTAATCCAAGGTCATGAAGATTTGCTCCTATGTTTTCTTCTAAGGGTGCTATAGCTTTACCTCTTATATGTAGGCTTATGATCTATTTTAAGTTAAATTTTGTAAGTTGGATGAGATAGGGGTTCAAGTTCATTCTTTTGCATGTGGATATTCAGTGGTCCCAGCACCATTTGTTGAAAAGACGATCCTTCTTCCATTGAATTGCCTTATATTTCTGCCTCATTGATGCCAGGTAGGGAGAGAGGCTCAGTTCCCCACGGGGCAGGGGATCAGGACGAGGGGGGAAGGGAGAGGCTGAAGGGTAGTGGTATGGAAAATCAATTGACCATAAATGCAAGGACTTATTTCTCGACTCTCAATTCAATTCCATTGATCTACATGTCTATCCTTATGTCAGTACTACACTGTCTTGATTACCGTTAACATCGTAGGATGTTTTGAAATTGGGAACTTTGTTCTTTTTCAGGGTTGCTTTGGCTATTTTGGGTCCTTTGTATTTCCATGTGAATTTGAAGATCAGCTTGTCAATTTCCACAACTAAGACAGCTGGAATTTTGATGAGGATTACATTGAATCGGTAGATCCACTTGGGCACTATTGCCAACCATATTAAGTCTTCTGATCCATAACATGAGATCTTTCCATTTATATCATTTTTCTTTCATTACTTTCAACAACGTTTTGCAGTTTTTTAGTGTACAAGTCTTATACTTCTTTTGTTAAGTTTATTCCTAAGTATTTATTCTTTTTAATGCTCATGTAAATTTAATTGTTTTAATTAATTTTATTTTTGGATTGTTCATTGCCAGTGCATAGAAATACAATTGAATTTTGTATATTGATTTTGTATCCTGAAACCTTGCTGAAATCATTTATTAGTTCTAGTATTTTTTTTATTCTCTAGGATTTTCTATATATAAGATCACATCATCTGCAAATAGAGATAGTTTTACTTCTCCCTTCTAATCTGAAAGCCTTTTAATTATTTTTCTTGCCTAACTGCCCTGTCTAGAACCTCCAGTATCGTGTCGTACTGAAGTGGTGAGAACAGACATTCTTGTCTTATTCCTGATCTTAGGGAGAAAGCTTTGAGTCTTTCGTCATTAAATATGATGTTATTTGTGGGCACCAGATAAACTCAACCAAAAAGTTTTAGTTTCTGGCCTTTCTGTCTAGTTAAAACAGACTCCTCACAGTTAAACATATATTCACCTAAAATTTTCTCTAGCATCTTTATAATTTTATTTATTTATTTTGTGGTACGCAGGCCTCTCACTGTTGTGGCCTCTCCCATTGCAGAGCACAGGCTCCGGACGCGCAGGCTCAGCGGCCATGGCTCACGGGCCCAGCCGCTCCGCGGCATGTAGAATCTTCCCGGACCGGGGCACGAACCCGTGTCCCCTGCATTGGCAGGCGGACTCTCAACCACTGTGCCACCAGGGAAGCCCCTATAATTTAATTTTTTATTTCACTTAGTATTTTTCAGTTCTATAATTCCCTTTTGGTTCTCTTTTTTTAAAAAAATAACTTTTATTTCTTTGCTGAGATTTTCTGTTTTTTAAATTTGCTGCATGAGAATGTTACAATACTTGTTGATGTATTTTCACGATAGCTGCTTTATAGTCTTTGTCAGATAATTCCAACATCTGATTTATCTCAGTATTAGTGTCATTAGTATTTGTGTCTCATTCAAGTTGTGATTTTCCTGGTTCTTGGTGTGATAAGTGATTTTTCTCTTGTGTCCTGGACATTTTGGATATTATATTATGAGACTCTGGACCCTATTTGATCTTATTTTTTAGCAGGCAGTGCTGCTGTGGAGGTGTGACACGTAGATCTCCTCTCTGGGCTCCACTGACACTACCCCAGCAAAAGCAGAACACTGATTCTCACTGCCTCATTGCAGACACATGGAGTGAAAGCTTAGCTGGCCCCTGGTCCCATGGAGAGCTTCCCAGTGGAAGTGGGGTACTGACTGGCATCACCTTTTTGCCTCTAAGTAAGTGTGTAAGTTTGGCTCCCCACTGGGCCCCGCAGACATCAGGAGAGGAGATGGGGGAGGGGTGGGAACAGACTGCCAACAATTCCCACCTCCCACCATTCAATCCATTTCATGATGCCAGGTGGGCACGGTAGTCCAACCCTCCATTGGGCCTGCTGACGCCCAGGGGAGAGGGTGAAGGGTGGAGGGACAAGCATTGCCTGGCAGCACCTCATTAAGCCTTGTACTGCTGGGTAGGGCTAGAGGATAAACACACCCCTGGACCACCCTGACATTACCCAGGCAGGGGAATCAGAGCACTGCCTCCCTCTACTGGTGGGGGATGGAAGATCAGCTCCCCAGCCAGTCCCAGCAGGGGAAAAGAAATAAGTTGCCTACTTCCACTCAGTAGGGAATAGATCAGCTGCCCTGCTAGCAGGAGAACTGGAGTTCTCCTCCTGTCTCCACCCTGTGCAGGAAGGAAAATTGCTTCCCTGCTGGCCCGGCCCACTGACACCACCAGAGCACACCAGAGGGGAATCAGAGCACAGAGGTTCTTTTTTCCACCTTTCAGAGTCTTCCTGTGCAAATGTGTTGTGATTTTTAGTTGTAAGAGGGAGGAACTGGGAGGAATGGGGCTATTCCATCTTGGCTGGAAATGGAAATTACATAATTTTATTTTTTACACTGAAGTCTTTAATACATCTGGAATTTATTTTCGTATGAAGCATAATGTAAGAGTCTAAATTTATTTCCCTGCTGATGGAAAATCAGTGATGTCACCGTAACTTATTAAATAAAACATCATGGTCTCATTCCATCTAAACACCACCTGTTCTGTACATTAAAATACAATATATACGAGGATATATTTTTAGCTTCCTTATTCTGTTTCACCTATTCCCTTGTTATTACTATACTGTTTGGACAACAAGAGTCTTGTAATATATTTTACCATCAAGGGAGGCAAGTACACCGTTACTCTCTTTCATTTTCAGATGATTCCCGGTTATCCCTGGATATATATCCTTCTTTACGCACTTTATAAGGCCATTGTGTTATGAAGGTTAACTTCAGCAAGCTGGAAATGGCCTGAGCTGTTTTACTGAAATAAGAGTTGAGTCTTCATGGCATTGACCCCTGGTAAAGGCATGAGATGTCCCGATTAATAATGTTGTTCTGTAACCATGGTTCACAGATGCCCTTTCTGCTTCTGTTTCATAGACTAAACCTATGGTCATGCCTAAGTTCAGAAGGGCAAAGGGATATTGATGACTATTAATACACCTGTTGTACTAGTCTACTTGGGCTGCCATAACAAAATGCCATAGACTGGGTGGCTTAAACAACAGACATTTTTTTCCCTCATACTTCTAGAGGCTAGATGTCCAAGACTGAGATGCCAGGCTTGGTTTCTGGTGAGACCTCTCTTCCTAGCTTGTAGACAGCCACTTTTTCTCTGGGGCCTCACATGGCCTTTCCTCTGGGCTCTTGTGGAGGGAGAGAGGTGTCTGGTGTCTCTGCCTCTTCTTATAAGGACACCCATCCTACTGGAGTAGGGTCCTATCTCCAAAAACATCACACTGGGGACTGGGGCTTCAACTTATGAATTTGCTGTTGGGGGAAGGGGGACACAACTCAGTCCATAACACCTATAAGTGGATGCTGTGGTGATTGCCCAGATCCTCCTTCTGGACTGGGTACCCTTTCCCACAGTTTCTAATGACTCATAGCTGAGTCCCTCTCCAGGAATTTCCCAAGGCCAAAGGGAACTGCCTTACCCAATGTCATACCCCACTGTGGGGTCATCTTGCCTCCAACTGGGACAACTCCAGGACTTCAGTGTAGGACTGGCTGAGGTCACAGCCCATCTCCTCCCTCTGCCCACTGTTGCTTCCTCTCTCTCCACCCCACAGGGTTTGGTCCCAATAAACTCCCAATAAACTTCCTATGTGTTCATCTCCATCTCAGAGCCTGGCTCCTGGGAACCTGACCTAGGACAGGCCAAGTCCACTTGACTTGAAAGCACAAGCTCCTAATCACTAGTCAATTCCACTCTCTGGGCACTTTTCTCCCACCCAGGCTGCCTCTCACCTTTCTGGGACCAGACCTGCTCAGTCTGGGTGGGATTATGATAAACCCTTACCTTTCTGTCCTGAAAGATGTATACTTGTCTTTGAGTGACATTTTATAATTAATAATCATTGAGACTATGGGATTGCAAGTCCACTGTGGCATCTTTGTAGGGAACAATTTGAGCAAATAGGGGCCCGACTTCCTTCCCCCTCTTTCCAGGTGCAAGCCTGGGGGAAACTGACACCTGATTATAGGTCTCCGTGCTCTACCCTTCAGAACAAGCAGGTGGCTTTGTCACTGGGATGACCTGGAAACTCTGGGGCAGCCCATTCTCACACTTGGGGCTGGTTAATCATTGCACAGAAAGGACCATGTTGCAACTTAAGATCATTAACTTCTGGTAAGTACCTAATGGTTAAGTACAAAGCAGAATCTTAAAATCTCAAGGTAACTATCTGAGACTTTCTGTCTGAGCAGGAGCCTGAGTTCTTCCTCCAGCCCCCTCGAAAAGAAAACTGTACATTACATTGTAACTAATCTTCAAAATACTTGGAAACTTCAAGTATAATGGCTAAGTCATGAGCCGGACTGTGCAATTCAGTTCCAGGTCACCATCACCTCGGCCCTTCTTCGGGGCCTCTGCAGACAATGACTCCGGGGCTGATGAGGGCAGGGAGGAGAATGTGGAGGAGGAAAGCAAGGAACAAGCTTATCTTAAAGACACTACTATCCATCATCATATACAGAGAGAGAGAGATTTACACGTGCACACTGACAAAGTAAAAAATTAGGCCTCCCACCATACCTGAGTCCCTCTGGCCAGATTTATTTAGCAATTTCTCACTGAATCTCAAATCTGGGCACTGGATGGACTTTGAGAACATCACCTGGGAGCTAAGATGGACTGATGGACCCAAGTCCCTCTTCAGGTGCCCAGGTCACAGGGAAACAGAAAGAAGCTGGTTCCCTCTCTACCATGTCTGTGAGGGTGGTGTCTCCAAGGCCTGGCTACTACAGCAACTCAGAGACACAGTGAAACGAGGGACCCGGGACCACTTCTCAGGTTTAAGTCGTCCTAACCTCCCAGAGTTCCTTGGGGCTGGAACAAATCTCTCCTGAAATGCTTCCTGTTGGATTGTTCATCACTGACATCTGTTCTGATCCAGCCCAAAGTCAGAGAAAAGATTCACTCCTGAGAATCTCCGAAGACCCAAGAGTAGCAATGGCCGACACGTACTGAGCTTTCACCGGCTCCCAGACACAGTTCTAAGCCCTTTGGCTGTATTAACTCATTTAATCCTCCCCACGACCTTATGGGGTAAGTTTGTATGTCATCCTCTAGATGAGAAAACCGAGGCATAGAGAAATTAAGTAACTTGCTCAAGTTCGCACCAATGTTGTGTGTTGTGTGGGGAGGGTGTGTGCCTAAGTTGTTTTTTTGGTTTTGTTTTTTTTGCGATACGCGGGCCTCTCACTGTTGTGGCCTCTCCCGTTGCGGAGCACAGGTTCCGGACGCGCAGGCTCAGCGGCCACGGCTCACAGGCCCAGCTGATCTGTGGCATGTGGGATCTTCCCGGACCGGGGCACGAACCCGTGTCCCCTGCATCGCCAGGCAGACCCTCAACCACTGCACCACCAGGGAAGCGCCCTGTGCCTAAGTTTTGAACCCAGGGATCCTTGCTTCAGAGCTCATAGTCTTCCCCACTGTGTCACCTGCCTTTCTCTAGAAAAGCTTTGCAAGGCTTTGTGTGGTTTTTATTTGTTTGTGTTTATGTGTTTTACTGTACCACTTGTTTGCAAAGCGATCCTCTCTCCTTTGGGTGCCTAAGCTCCCCCTTTAGATTCAAGTACCAAGAGAGCTTTGAAGGTGCCAGCCCTTCACAATTCAGTATGAATGAATGCAGCCAATGGCCTTTGGGGAAGGGGAGTGAATTTTAAAGGCTGGGCCTGTCTCTTTGGAGAAAGAGGTTAACTGAGGATCAGGAGTGGCAGGGCAGCCAGAGGCCATGCAGAGGGCACTGGGAGGCTGGGGAGGAGCGGCTGTCACAGCTAAAGAGGCATCCCAAGAAAGGGGGGAGGGCCCAGAGAAAGCCCGCCTGCTTTATACATGAGCAGGGAAGCTCAGGCCACTGAAAGCTGTCTCGTGTTCTGCCTGGGCATCCTGCCCTGAGTGCCGCTGGCTGTGCTCTGCTTCAGTCTCACCATGTCTTAGAGATTTCTGCTTAAATTAGGGCTAGTGATCAAGGTTCCAGCTAGACCACACCTGTCCCTGCAGGGATACCGCCCTACCAGTTCCTCACGCACAGACGGCCACAGCCCACTTCTGTCCTGCTTCCCGCTCCTCACCCGGCCACCTCTTTGGCCACTTCGATTGGACCAGAGGAGGGCACGCCTAGCGAAGTTGTCAACGCCCTGCTCCCACACTTGGCCACCTGAATTCTCAGCTGCGGCAGGCAGTTTCCAGCAGCTGACACCTTCCCACCTCTGGAATTGTCTTTCTTCTTTGCCTGGAGGCCCTCTCTGGCATAGGGAGCTTGGTCAGAGCAATGGGGGTGCAAGTGGAGTGAGGCTTAATGCCCCAGGGTCAACCCTCAACCAGCCGGGCTGGGAGCTAGGAGACAAACGCTCCAGACGCCCCCCTCCTCCGCCACTCCAGCATGGCGGAGGGTCCCCCGAGGTGGGGCACCTTCTGCTTAGCACACTTTTGTTAGATTTCCGCCTTTCCCTGTCTCACTCTCCTGTTTCCCAGAAAGACCTGAGATTAGGACTTGGGTGCAGGTGGTTGATCTTGGGGCTGATTCCAGGAAACACAGCGAGGATGTAGGGAACCAAGAAAGGGGATTTCAGTTTACAGAGGATTTGGGCCTCTCTTATGCTGAAGGGAGGAAAAAACAAAAACAACAAAGAAACGGAATACTTATTCCGGCATTAGAGGTAACTGTTGCGAGATATTACACCATATTTTTTTTTCTGGTGAATTATTAATAAAGCCTGTTTTTGTTTAATGCCTGCTAATAATTTCTAAAAACAGATCTACAACTTCAGCTGTAAATGCAGTTCCATGAATCACTCTGCAGAAAACCCAGTGTATGGTTAGCAAAAACCTCTGACAAAACAACTTCATCTTTTCAACCTTCCTCTCTGGGATCTCTGCAGAATGGAAGACAAACCAAAGCAAGACCCAGGAAGACAAGAGGGGGAAGTTGAAAGAAAGCTTCCCGGGTGAGTCTCCAACAACCTTGTTCAAGGAATAATGAAGAGGATGAAAATCTGGGGAAAGGGCGTTGAGACAAGCGACTTTCTGACTGTGAGTCAGGAAGGGAAGGGCGGTTCGTCCCACATGGCTTCTCTCCAGCACCGTCAGATGCCCAGCATTTCCCCAGATCAACCCTAAGGGATAGGTGTTCTGATCCCTAATTAACAAAGTAGAAAACTGAGATTCAAAGAGGCCTGACCAATGACAAAGCTAGGGTTCGGACCCAGGACGGTATGATGCCAGAGCCTTGGTCTTGCAAGGACTCTTTACTGCCAATCAAATGGCCTTAAAATTCATACAGTTCATCTTTCTGTGAGAGAAAGGAATAAAATATTCACACATTGCCCTTTTCCCCCAAGAAGGAATCTTGAGGTTGGAGGTAAAGCCATGGGCAAGGTTTACTTTGGAATCCTCTCAAGGAGATTCTGACCTCTGCTCCCATCCTCTCATTAAGAACCTCTGGTTTTAGGCTCAGCGAACTGACCCAACCCCAATGTTATTGGATAAGATTATTCTCAGGTGGAGTCCCTCATTCAGTGGATCTTGATTTAGTGCCCACAGTGGCCAAATACTGCACTGGGCAAGGGTAAGGGGGTACCCAATGGGGAGCCAAAACAGACATGGCCCCTGATCCCAGTCTACATATGGCAGGAGATAGAAAGTCACCTCCACAAGGCCAGGAGAGCTCACCCTGGGGAATGTGACCCTCAGGAAGTAATGACTGAGTTAGGATCAGAAATGGAAGAACTAACAAGAGAATAGAAGAGCATTCCAGGCAGAGGATCTGACGTGGACAAAAGCCCAGGGGCGGGAAGAAGTATAGCTGAATGCAGGCCAGTGAGGTGAGGAGGGAGCGGCTGTGTGTATGGGGGGGGCGGGGAGACTGGAGGATGCCAGGCCTGCAAGGTCTGCCACCCACGGTCAGGAGAGCAATGGGGAGACAAGGGTCACAGGCAAAGGTGGGACATAATCAGATTTGCACTGTGGAAAGAGTCCTCTGCAAGGTGAACGCTACAGCAAAGAGGATGGGAAGGGAGCCAGTCCTGGGCTGGGAGCAAGAGTCTAGGGCAGGGCAGTGGCAGCTTGACTCGTGGTGGGGTGATAGAGACAGAGCTGACGTGAGATTCAGGAGATAAAATCATCCAGTCTCAGGGAAGGACTGGGCCATGGGGGAGGGCTTGGGGGAGGGAGGAGCAGGGCAGGTAGCAAGGATGTCTCTGACCTTTGCAACTGGATGAATAAACTGCAACTCACTGAGATTTTGGAAAGGTCCAGGCATGGGTTTTTGTCAGGGCTGGAGGAGTCACGTGTCCAGTACGGACTCTGAAATGCTTTGAGATTTCCAAAAGAAAACGACAAATAGGCAACTGGAAAGATCTAAGCTGCGGAAAACAATGTGCGTCGTCCCCTTAGTGGTGGAGCTTAAAGCTGTGGACCTGGCAATCACAAATGGATCAACCATGCCTGTGTGATGAAGCCTCCATAAAACCCCAAAAGGACGAGGTTAAGACAGCTTCCAAGTTAGTGAACCATGTATTTACGTGTGCCGTGCCAGGCCCCAAGCTCCACCGGCACAGAAGCTCCTTTGTTTGGGACCTTGCCCTCTGTATCTCTTCAGGTGCCTGCTGATTTGTAGCCTTTAATGTTCTTTGTAATAAACCGATAACCCAGTGAGTCAAAAAAAAAAAAAAAAAAAAATCAGTTGTGGGCCTGGATGGGTCCTGGGAGGGGAAGAGGCTTGGAGGGGCCTTGTCTCATTTTCAGGCCTACGTGCCCACCCAGAAGACCCTCAATTGGCATAAAGGCGGGAGAGGGCCCAGAAGTTGGCGATGTCCTGGGATCCAGGAGGAAAGAGTGTCTGAAGATGGAAGTGTGCAAAAGTGTTTGATGCTGTGGAGGAGACCAGCATGGGGAGAGCTGAGAAATGTCCGTCGGACTGAGCGCCGTGGAACTGAACTTGAGGGGGCCGGTTTTGTCAGAATGAAGGGGAGAAGTCCGACTGAAATGGGCTGAGGTACCGGTGGGAGTGAGGAACACGCACGGTGACCACGGGTTTCACTTCTAATTGGTTTGATACTGAAGGGAGAAGACAGAAGGAAGGGGAGTGTGGAGGGTAAGTGTTCAAGAGAGGGTTTTGTTTAAATGGGAGAACTGGGACAGTGTTTAAAACAAGTGGAAAGGACCCAGGGGCCTGCTTGGTAGAGACATGGGCACAGGGGGAGCAGCAGAGGTCGGGGGTGCCAGCACCACGTCCCTGCAGCCCTCACGAGGCTCCTGCAGCTACAGCCAGGGTCTTGCAAACACCCCTCCTGTAAAGGGCCACGTAGTAAGTATTTCAGGCTTCGTGGGCCATACGATTGGTACATGAATGGGCAGGGTTGTGTGCCAATAAAACTTTATTTACAAAAACAGTCAGTGGGCCACAGCTTGTGCCACGCCCTGGATTAAGATAAGGAGGAGGGTTTGATCTGGTGGCTTCAGAGACGGTGCAGTTACAGTGAGGATGAGGTCCAGGCTGCAGCCAACAGGGGCCTGAGAAGAGTGAAGGAGACAATTGCTGCAGAGGAGGCTGACAGGCTGAGAGGCCTGGGAGTTGGAAGCTGACATCTCCCAGGACAAAGGCCAGAGGAAGAGAATAATCCCGGTTGCTCAAGTCTTGGATGAATGAGGGGAAGGTCTGAAAGTTCAGCAGCTGATGGCAGAGAGAGGTGGCCGAGTGCCATGAGTGGGTTACCAGGGAAAGCAGGAATTGTCTGGAAGTTTCCAGAAAGAAAGAAGATAGACATGGTGGAGGATGTGTTGGCAGCAGGTGAGGTGGCCAAGGGACTGGTCCCATGGAACGTCAAAGCTGCGTGTTCTATGGTTTGAGATAAATTCCCCCCTCAGAGACCTGGAGAAGCTGCTAATTATCACAAAAGCACCTACCTTCTCTCCCCATTCCCAACCAGATTAGTCTTCGAGAAGCGTGTTTCTAACTCTGCCTCTCCCCCTGCCCTAGAAGAGCCATCTATGGCTCATCATTGCCTAGCCAGTAGATCCCAAACTTCTTAGCAAGACATGGAAATCCACCACTGAGGTCTCTTCTCACTCGGCATGATGCTTCAGTAAACAGATATTTACTGTTTTCCATACCTACTCCACAAATTCTCACTTCTTCCTGTGTACCTTTAGCAGGAAGGCCCTTTCTCTGCACCTCCAACTGTCAGCTCAACACCTGCCCCAGCTAGAATGGCACGTCCAGGGTGAAACTTTCCCCAGCAACCTTGGCAGAAGGTGACCTTGCCCTCCTTCCTGTGCTGTCAGAATGGGATCAGGGAAAGTTTACAGCCTGCACAGGCTAAGAATGTGGTGTCCCTTGAAACCTGACATTTGCTAACAGTTTGTTCAAGGCAGGGGTGTCACGGAGGGAGCAGAGAAGCAGGACAGCGGAGGGGTTAGCTCAGGCAACTCCACACACCACTTGCAAAGCAGACGCCCTTCAGAGATGCTTTCTGTGCCCTGCGCTGCCTTTGGGCATTCTCCAACCCACACAACCGCTTCTCAGAAGCTACCTCCCAACCTTGCAAACCTCTCCTAAAAGACATTCTGGTAAATACCACTTTCTCCCGCCCCAAGCTCCCCAGGCTGGGTCCTGGACAAGCCCGACCACCACAGGGATGTTCTCAGGAAGCTCCGGAGCTGGCAGCCCCCAGAGCCGCCTGCGGGCCTGCAGCCCTGGCTCCCCCGCCCAGAGGCCTCCCCAAAGGCGCTGGGCCTTCCAAAGCACAGGACCAAGGAAGGGGCAGCAGCTCCACTGGAAGGCAGCCCCTCCCACCAAACCTCCCTGGGCTCCTGGGGGCGAGTTTTACCCTGGAGGCCTGACACTTTGGTGGGTGTGGACGTAGCTCTGGGCAGGGTCCCGCTCCCTGCCCTGGAGCTGGAACCATGGAGGCACCCACAGGGCCCAGCTCCCCTCATCAATTCTGCATCTTCCTGAAAATGTACTTTTAAGCCCCTTAATTGCATTTCAGAGATAACCCTGCAAGCAAAGTGGCAGGAAGAGAAACCATAGAGAGAGGTTGGTGGTCAGGCTCTTTGTTTTAAATCAATCAAACATCTGCGACTAATGCAGCTTTGGGCTGCTCCTCAGGAAGCATTAGCCCTATTAGTGGGCGCTGGCAGGAACACAAAATAAGATATTTATGGGCTGGGCCTGCGTGCGTGACCCCGGGGATTGAGTGGCTAGGGAGGAGGATGGTGCAGGTCAGCATGTCTGCTGCCTCACCTTGCCTCACCTGGGGGATCCAGGGACAGCAAGCTCGGGTCCTCCGCCCCCGCGCCACCGAACGATCACACGCAGCAAGGGGGACTCTGCCTCGCAGGCCCCGCCCTGGTCATAGCTGGGGCCTTGGCAAGTCACCCCTTCTCCCTGGGCTCTGGGCCTCGGTCATACAATGACAGATCTGGCGGGATGCCCTCCGAAGTCCCCTCTCTGGTCAGGCAAATGTGTGCGGTGAGGCGGGGAGAGGGTTTGCCACAGCTGGTTTCTAAGCAGGGAATCCTCTGGTTGAACCAAAGACCCCTGGGCTGTCGGGGAGCTGCCTTTGGGAGTCAGGCGTGAAGTGATGGCGAGAAAGAGGACTTCAGTGCTCTCAGGACTAGTAGAAGGAGGATGGGAAGGAGGCAGAGGACGGCGGAAGATGACACATGCTGCTACCAAGTGGGACAAAGTACCTGGTGAGCAACTGATGGTTAAGGGCAGGACTCCTGATACGTGATTTTAGCTTGTGTGAGAGCAGAGTTTGACAAGACTCTTCACAATCCACAAATCGTTAATAAAGATTCTGTTACAAGCGACTGCCTTGTGCTTGCGGTTGCTTAAGGAGCAGAACCAAGAAACAAGTGTGCTCCATAATGGATAAAAATAAAAGTGAAGGTAGTGGAAGAGTTGCAGAGACAGAGCAGAGGAGACGGAGAAGAAGAAATCCCAGGAATCTTGAACCAGGCTTCAGGGGGTGGCCTTGCTGTGGGCAGAGCTGGGCGACCTCAGCCGACATCGGGGTTTATCCAAGCACTGGCAGGTAAAGGCAGGCCTGCCTCCCCCTCACGCTCTGAATATCTGTCTAACTCTGTCCCCACCTCCTCGGGGCAGTAGACAGAGCCAGGGCAGAAGCTGTAGAGACAGACCCACTGCCTGCCTCTGTGAGTTATTCCCTCTGAATCAGGCTCCGTCTAAGATGTAGAAAAATGCTTTCTTCCCAGCACTGTCGTGCCCATCAAATGAGATGGTGGATGATTGCTAGTCACTATATCAGTTAGCTACTGTTGTGTAACAACCCACCCCAAAACACGGTTGCTTCAACAATCAATTTTTCTCAGGTTCTGCACTGTGAGTGGGGCTCAGCTGGGCGGTTCACCCGTTGGTCATTCCCACGGTCACTCACGAAGCGTTACCCATCTGAGCCTCAGCTGGGCCTGGGGAGTCCACGGTGCCTTCGCTCACGCACCTCGCACCTGTCAAGCTGCCTGCTAGGGCGCCAGGCTCTCCTCCCCAGGGTCTCCCCAGCTGTGCAGGCCAGTGCTCTCCAGAGGCTGTGGTTCCCAGAGGGGTGGCCTTCACGCCCAAGTGCTTATCAAGGCTCTGCTTGCACCACGTTTGCTGATGTCCATTAGCCAAAGCAAGTTCCACGGCCAAGCCCACGGTGCGTGTGGGAGGCGATTACACAAGGGGGTGGGCGACAGGAGGTGTGCTTCACTGGGGCCATGATTGCAGCCATCCACCACCATCGCTTGGCACTGTGCTTGGTTCACAGAAAACGCTCAAGAAATGTTCATGCTACAGTTATTTCTTTTTGCATGCTGCAGCACCTTCACTCCTGCACAGCTTGGAGGAGGAGTCTGGGAGTAGTGGGAGCTATGTCCATGCATGGCCTCACTCAGCACAGCCCAGTCTGGCCCCAAGGACCCAGCCTGGTAGAGAGCCCAATGGTGATTCACGTCAATGGCCCTCAGGGCTATACACTCAGAGCCCCCAGCCCCCAGCTCCCTTAGAGAAGGACAGAGCCCAGGCTTCAGCACAGAGCCATCTGTCTGCTCCTCTGGAGGGCAGGGGAATTGACACAGGGACTCCTCATTCCCGTGTACATGATGCCACCCTGGGGCCTGGCCTCCATGCCAGGGGAAGCGTCTCTGTTGGCACCGGTGCCATTGTGTTGGGGCTGGCCTGGGTATAGACCAGGCCCATAAGAGTGGGGCTAGGCTGGGACACTGTCACACCTACCCCTCCCACACCCTCGCACTGCTCCTATCGGTCCCAACTCCACCCGTACCGGTCTCTGGGGCTTTCTCCCACCTCCCAAGCTTGGGGCTTCACCTTGGGGCTTTCACGCCTAATCCTCCCTCTCCCCCAACAGCCTCTGCCTTCCCTCGGTCAACTTCTCTTCCTCTAGGTCTGAGCACAAATGTCCCATCCTCCGAGAGTTCTTCCCTGTCACCTGTCCCTCCGAGCTGAAACTGACCACCTGGCATCCTCTCGTGAAGCACCCTGGGCTTTTCCTCTGTGGCGGGGATCTCAGCCTGCCATCACGTGTGTATGTGTGTGAGTGTTTGCCAAGCCTGTTTCCACATCTCGCTCCCAATTCCCTCGGGGAGAGTGGGTACTGCCTCTGCCTTGTTCCTTGCTCTACCCGAGCATTTAGAGGGTGCGGGGAATCCAGCTGGCGCTTAATAAATGTTTCATGAGTCAACTGATTAACAGATACACACGGAGCTTGATAATGGATCAAACTGCCGTTCATACCCTTGCTGACAGCCTGGGAAGCGGTAAGGAGAGAATGGGATAAGATGAGGGTCAGGGTGGCTGGCGGGTAGGGGTGGGGCAGAGACTGAGACTTGCCCAGTCGCCCTGAGCCCTGCCCAGCACTGGGGTGGGGAGTGAGGGGCGCGGGGGTCCTCAGCTTTCAGTCACCAGCCTCTAGCTGCAGCCCAGCTTCATTTTACCTCGTGTTCTATTCTGGGTGACAGACCAGACACGTGCCCAGGTGCAGAGTGGATCTGATTCTTCAGCAAGACCTGAAATCGACTGTGAAGTCTTACTGGTCTAGAGGACCTGAGTGGCCAAATCACCCCGCAAGCAGTGAGGAAGGGGGGTTATTGCCATTCCTATCTGCTCAGCCTGTAGGCTGAGGGCTCCTGTGGAGAGTTCATGCAGAAAGAAAGGCATCATGTTCCATGGTGGTACTTTGTGACGCACACGGTGCCCACCTTTCTGGAGGATCTGCCGGGACCCATCTACCCCAGTGATCTGTGGCTCTTGCTCTTCAACATCAGCTCTAATTTGCTGGGCAACATGAGGTGAGTTGCTTGGCCTCTCTGGGCCACAGTTCCTCATTTGAGTAGCAAGAAGAAAAAAAGGTTGTTGTAATATGTTGGCTACATTTGAGCTAAAAGGATATTTCTCTCAGAGGAATTTCTTCTCTTCTGGGACGAAAAACTCATAAAAGGACCCCCTTGTCTGGACAACTATCCAAGCAAAAGAAAACAATTAGAAGTCCATCTCCAACATGAAATTAATCCTCTAGAGCATGAAATCAATCACCCTTCACCACTGTCATTTTGATGCTCAGAAAACTTCTGGGACTTCCAAGAGCTGTTGTATTCATCCCAGATTCCCCACCAGGGGCCCCAGTCACATCTGCCACATCCCCTCTCTCCAAAACCTTGGCCCAGGTCTGATTCTCCTGCCAGTGACCAAGCTTGACTTGCACTTCTGAGTATGTGTTCCTGGGCTCCTAAAATCTCATCTCCTGCCCTGTCTCCTCCTCCAGGAAGTCCCCTAGATCATCGCCATCACTTCAACCAGACCAGAGCTCTCTTTCCTCTGATGCCTTTGTCTGCACTCCCATACAGCCTAGGAAGGAAGCTACCCCTCTGTGGGGCTCCCTTCCTCAACACTGCTGCCCCTCCTGCAGAGACCAGCACAGGGCCTCCCCCACCTTCACAGTGTTCCTCACACTTTCTACTAAAATATCTTTAACGGCAGAGGACGATGTTGAAGTCCCCCGAGTCCTCTAGGGAAGCAGCCCCAAGGGGCCTCGACACCCCCTTCTTTGCTTTTAACATTAAAATTCATGAACTTCTGGGCTTCCCTGGTGGTGCAGTGGTTGAGAGTCCGCCTGCCGATGCAGGGGACGCGGGTTCGTGCCCCGGTCTGGGAAGGTCCCACATGCCGCGGAGAGGCTGGGCCCGTGAGCCATGGCTGCTGGGCCTGCGCGTCCGGAGCCTTTGCTCTGCAACGGGAGAGGCCACAACAGTGAGAGGCCTGCGTACCGCAAAAAAAAAAAAAAAAAAAAAAAAAAATTATGAACTTCTGCATTCCACACAATCATCATGTAGAAGTATCTGTTTTAATATAAAAATCACGATTCCCCCCCATCCCAATCTTCTAGCCCTCTCGATACTCTGAGAAGGTGTACAACTTCCTGTTACCCCCGCACGAGAAGGCTACGGCTAAGATGCCAGTTGTTGAGGACATGAAAATAGGACTGGACACACAGTGCCCAGAGAAGGCTGCCTCCCTACCTGGACGGCTGAGCTGCGGATGACTGTGAAGAAGGATGTGGGTTTTAAGCGTGTACTTCATTCTTTGGCAAAGCCCTGGACAGCCTGTAAAACACCTCCACGACGGGAATGCCATCACATTTGAGGTCACAACGAGATGGAAGGGCAGGGAGGGCAGGAGTTCGTAGCCCCATTTGACAGAGAGGCTCTGGGCTACCTGAAGCCCAGCAACCAGAAAAGGGTACAGGCAGAGCTAAAACAAAACAAAACAAACCCTTTCTTATTCTTCTAGCATATGGAGCTTCCTGTTATCAGGACAGCTGGTTAACAAGTACTACCTGAAGCAAGAATTCTACACTTCACTGAGGACACATGGAGGTCACCTGGAGCCCTACCGAGGGCGGACTTACCCCTCAACCCAAAACACACACACACATACACCCCACCCCTTAGGCTCGCAAACTTATGCTTCAAGATCAAAGTCTTGGGAATTCCCCGGCCCTCCCGTGGTGAGGACTCCGCGTCTTCACTGCCGAGGGTGCGAGTTCAATCTCTTTCCCCACTTGGAGTTGTTAAAAACAAAGGATCAAAGTCTTCAGGGGCCCCTCTGCGACACCCTTCCAAAGGTGTCATCCACGCCAACTCAGAGCCTCTGCACACACCCGGAGCTGCAGGGCCTGCCTTCAGGCCGTGGGACCCAGAATAGGCTGGAAAGGAAGTTAGAGAAAGAAAGAAGCTTTTTCTAACAGTCCTTCGCGCTCCTCCATCTATTCTCTCTTCCTGGCTCACTTTCCACTTCCTGTCCTCCAGAGGGAGTGGCTCCTGAATGATGGCCTTGAACTGGAAGTGAGGGTGAGTATAACTGACTCTGTCTCCAGCCGAGTCCCCATCCAGTGCTGAGTGCTCTGAACGTGGAAGCCAAGCAGGGCCTGGGCTGACTGGGCCACTGGCCCCCAGGTTGCGGGGCAGCCACGGGCATGTGAACCTTCTGGAAGGGGGCTCTGGGCGCCGGGTGTGCCTGTGCTATGCAGAGGATCAGTGCCCCAGGGTCCATCCCCCTGCCGCTCCACCACCAGAGTTGCTGTGGTCATCCCCGCAGGGGACAGTGCTCCAGAGGGAGGCTATGCCTGAAGGATCTTCCCGTGCTCGTGTGAGCTGTGTCACCCTGGGAAACCGCTCTGAGACCTGGTTTCTTCATCTTCAAAATGAGAGATATCACTGGATCCACTCAGCCTTCCTTGGGTCACGGACGAGGGGAATCACATCTCAGTATTTGTCTCCAAAGGAAATTAAATCCTCTGAGCCCGGGCAAGAGGAAGGACATATAAACGAATGCCCGTAAATGGCTGCAATCCTTGTGGCATAAACAGATCATTTCAATACAGGGTGGGAAGGAGAACGCCAGGCTCACCTCTGCAGATGCAACGTGAGAGCTCACTAAGTCAGTGGACCTGGAAAGCCAGGCATATACATGGGGTTGCAAAAGGGGAGAGGTAGGGACCGTGGCCCCCGGAGATGACACACTCTCTCCATGACCACGCAGGGGCTTAACCCAGCGTCCCCAGAGCTTTCAAGAGAAGCAGGAAGACTGGGCTTATATGTGAAATTTCCGAATTTTTAGAGCTTTGGCAACTAGTTCCATTAAAATAGTGAAATTATCTAGCTAGCGCTTCATGGACCCAACCAAATGCATCTTCCCTAAGTGCGTGTGACTGCAGGTAAGTGGACCCTCTGGGTGTGGACAGAATGCCTGTGCATGTGATGGAGAGGGAAAGTCAGCTGGTGGATCAGACTGTGCTGAAACCTTGCAGGGACTTCTAGGTGAAAACAAAAACATGTGAGCTCCCTTCCCCCACCCCCCTGCAGCCCTGCAGCTCTGCGCAGGATGACTTGCAGGTTTTGCTGGCAAAGCATCCTCCCTCCTGCTTGGGGCAGAGAGCAGCTTCTCCAGCTGCTGCCCACCTTGCCAAGGCTGCCGGACCTAGGGCAGGACTGTGAGGCAGGGGTGGCATCCGCTGCCCCCCTCCCCCGGCCCTCCACGACCCCGTCTGCAAAGCCCAGTGTGGCCCAGCCAGTCCAGATCTCCCAGTCTTTGGATTCATCTTCCCTCCCCTGCCAGATGGATCTCTTTACAGGCTCTGCTTCCCCAGCCATTCCCAGACAGAGACAGGGTCCATCCTAGTCAGTGGATATTGGCTAATTGATTGAGGTTTTGTCGTTTCTGCTCCAAAGGCAGTCGGGAAAGTCCCCAGACATCTCTTTGAAGGGAAAAGATGACTAAGGTGGAATTGTTTCTAATTGTCCTAAATCATGCTCTCGTGGAACCGGAAGGGACTTTCTAATGCATCCCCCAACCCGTTTTCCCATGAAAACAGAGAAGTGGAAATCCACCCAGGTTCCCCTCGGGAGAAAGGCCCCCTCTCTGTTCCCCTCCTCTAAGGCGAGGGCCAGAGCATCCTAAGGGGGTCTCTGCCCTTGCACACAATGAAGACAACTCCCCACTCCCTTCACTTAACTGAACAGAAATGTTTTCCTCTCTCTGAAAAGTGGATTAAAAAAGCTATTTCACAGCTAAAAAAACAGACTTGCAAACAGAGGATCAGTCTGCTCTTAAGAAGGCTTTGTTGATTCTCCAAAATATTCCAAAGTGTTGATGTAAATAACGACTGCTAAATTACATGTTGCAAAAATAAACGATTCAAGTACACGTTCCTTCCTGGAGCCTTTCTGAATTTGCAAACTTTAGACTTCACCGTGAAGTTTACCCTGTAAGTTTTTAACAAATTCTCCTTAAGATACTTCAACAGAACTCTCATCCCCCAAATAAAGAGTTTTATACCAGAAGAGTGCATGGCTTACAGCGCCCAATTTCCTTCTCATATAACTACTTGTTGTAATAAAGTTAATAAGATAAAAGCATTGCTGTTTCCCATTAAGTTGTATTGCTCTCAAAAGAAATCAAAATCAAAACTTTAATTATAAAAATCCATTCCAAAACATGGACGTTAAGAGACCTAGGCTGGAATACTGCTCCCAGGGCTCAATACATAAGGAGACCTAACCTCTCTAAGCTCCGCTCCAGTTTTCTTTAGGCAAAGTGTGGTTAAAATAATAGTCCTTATGACGATTCAGAGGGCTGTGCACTTACAAGATGCACAGTTTTCTGTTTGTATGTTATACTTGAAAAAAGCATTTCATATGTATATGTAAACCAGTCCTTGTTCATACCTATCTCCCAGGAATAGTGGGAGAATCAAAGAGGGTGATGTACATGGCAATGACCAGGGACCTCCAGACCACCAAGGAGGACAACCGTTATCACAGAGCAGGTGGCCTTGCACATGGGACAGTGGGCAGAGAGAGACTTGGAGGAAGACAGGTTCCACTCGCACCAGCTGTGCTGCTTCAGCAACTATAGAACTTCTTCATCCCAAGTTTATCTGGCTGTAAAATGGACACAGTGACCCTTGTTTCACAGGATAAATGCCAACAGCGGGTGCTAACTTTGCAAATACCATGGCCCACACTTCTCCTCGCCCCCGCCGGCCCCGTTGCCTGTCCACGTAACTGGAGCCCCGCCCCTTTGCCTGTCCACGTAACCGGAGCCCCGCCCCCCACCCCAGTGATTTCCTTCCTTGTACTCTCAGGGGCCGCTACAGTCAGTCCAGCCCCCCGACACACCTCCTGCTTGCTTATCCCGCATGGGGGCGCGTTGGAATCCAGATGTCTGAGCAGGATGACACGGACCAGGCACAGCAGAGCCAGCCCTAAGGGGCCACCCTGGTGTCTCGATTCCAGGCCTTCTCAGGCTTCCATCTCCCCTTCTCTGTTCACCAGTCACCCTCTTGCCCTCTTCGTGAAGGGGCTTCACCTCCCCTAACCCTCAGTATCCTTGTGTGGAAAACACAAATAAAAGAAATAGAAGATTGAAGACAACAGATTCTGATTCAATTAACAGATTCAGGCAGCCAGGCCGGAGGCGAGAACCTTCACTGTTTGGAGGATTTTTTTTTTTTTTTTTTTTTTTTTTTGCGGTACGCGGGCCTCTTACTGTTGTGGCCTCTCCGGTTGCGGAGCACAGGCTCCGGACACACAGGCTCAGTGGCCATGGCTCACGGGCCCAGCCGCTCCGCGGCATGTGGGACCTTCTCGGACCGGGGCACGAAACGGTGTCCCCCGCATCGGCAGGCGGACTCTCAACCGCTGCGCCACCAGGGAAGCCCTGGAGCATTTTTTTCTGGCTCCCAGTGGTGAGGCGATGCACCCAGGGTCACAAAGACAGAAAGTGGCAGCCAGGATTTGAGCAGGATGGGGGCAGCCTGATGCCCAGCTCTTATCCCACTCACGGAGCAGCTGAAGGTGGCCTGTGTTGCAGGGCCTCGACCCCCATCATCCCTATCTTCCCCCAACATCCAATCTAAGGATAAGCAGAGGGCTTGCTATGACCCAGCTGAGGCCACCAAACCTGCTTCCTTCCCGCCGCTCGGACGCGGAGACAGGAGCTGCCCTGCCAGGGAGGGTGTGGAGGGCGGAGCTGACGCCCGTCTCTCGGGACCTGCCTCCCCGGGTCCCAGTATACGCAGCTCACCCTTCACATCCCTGGAGTGATGACTCACCGCTCTCCTCTGCCACAGTCCGATAAAGAACTCAAGCCATTAAGAAATGGAACAAAGTACGAAATGGGAGGCATAGGAGAAAGCCGGGATTAAATCAGCTCATTATTCGTAAATCAGAAACGACTCTCCCTCTCACCGGTTCTGGTGTCTGTCTGTCTGTTGGACTTGAAACTGCAAGAGCTTCTGACAGGCAGGAGGGCTGGGGCTCAGGAAACCCCGTTCCTCCTGAGTAGGGACCCCACCCAGGGGAGGCAGCCACCTTCCAGCTGGGGCACCAGAGCTGGGCTGGCCCAGGCCGCTGTTATTGGCTGGCTGTCGGCTGCTGTCTGGGCTGCAATCTCGCAACCGAGGAGCCGGGCTTATAGGGTGGGCACTGTGGGGCCTGCTGTGCCATTGGCGTGTTTCTGATGCCGAAGTGTCTGGGTAGGGCTGAGCTCAAATGGGTATGTCACCTCTGTGGGGTGAGAGGTGTGTCACCTCTTCAGAGCGTATTACATCTTCAGGGGGTGTGTCATCCCTGGTCCGTGACACACTTTCTGACGGCTGTCTCATCTCTGATGGGGATGTCTCATGACTGAGAGTCCCTTGATGCCTTCCTGTCCCAGCTGGAGACAGGACCAGCCTGGGTCTCTCCCGGGGACTGTCCTGCTTGGAATGGAGCCAGGAAGGAGAGAGACCAGCCAATCCAGTGCCAAGGATGCCACGGCATCTGTTCCCCAGCCTGGGAGGAGCTCCCCGCCCTGCAGTCTACCAACCACAGAAGGAAGCAGCCAGGGCCCTGTCTCAGGAGGGCTGGGAGGCGGTAGGCAGAGACTGGGAGGAGTGTGGAAATGGACACGAGAGAGGTGCCGCCCCCTGCTGGCCACAACTGGGAAAGGCATGGCAATACACAGGGCCAAGGACAGGGTGTCAGGGAGGAGAAACTTGCCAGTGTTTTTTTGGTTTTTTTTTTTTTTGCGGTATGCAGGCCTCTCACTGTTGTGGCCTCTCCCGTTGCGGAGCACAGGCTCCGGACGCACAGGCTCAGCGGCCATGGCTCACGGGCCCAGCCGCTCCGCGGCACGTGGGATCTTCCCGGACCGGGGCACGAACCCGTGTCCCCTGCATCGGCAGGCAGACTCTCAACCACTGCGCCACCAGGGAAGCCCTTGCCAGTGGTTTGTGCAGACATCTGCTTGTTGCTTTCAGTATCACCCCACCTGGAACACTATTTTGATAATGCCTGACTCCTAGGCTACGGGTCAGGGGTTCCCAAATAAACAGCAGTATTCTGGAACTATTCGTGTGAGGGTGTTTTCCCCTCACCAGAGCTTACTGGGATTGTGCAAACGGTTAGAACTACTCCCCCACATCATCCTGACATCTTTTCTGCCTCTAAAGGGCCAGCTGTGTTTTAATGGTGAGTGGAGGGGCAGGGAGGTGAAAGGGCGGGGGGTGGGGATCAAACACTCAGCAGTGCACTGGGTCCCTGCCAACAAGAAGTGAGCACGAGTTCTTACCTAACAGCGGTGAGGGTCATTTGCTGCAGGCTGGCCAGGTGCCAGCTGCACCTGTGCTCCCTGGATCCAGCAGTGACCCCATGCTCATTTCACAGATGGAGATACTGAGGACCAGTTAGTGACTCGTCTAAGCAAGGGGCTGAGCCAGGATTTTAACCCAGGTCTGAAGAGCTTCCAAGCGCCTGCTTTTCTCACGTTACCACGCGACCTCTGAATCTCGGCCCATTAGGGAGACCAACGTGCTCTTATTCTACGGCAGCCAAAGCAGGCACTGGCACAGCCCCGTTGGTCTTGCCACACTGTCCTGGCTGTGCTGACATTCTAATTGGGTGGAAGGTGAGATTTTTCCATTTTCTCAGTATCCCAATTCATCTCGTCCACTGTGATTCTCGGATTTGCTCACTTCCTACCCTGCGTCCCTCTTGCTTAACTGTTCCCGGGGTGAAATTCCTGTCTTAGCCAAAAGGGCACTGTTCCTACCGAAGCCAGAAGTCGGGACCTCCTCCCTGCAGCCTCCCTCAGCTCCTTTGCAGCCGACATCTCAGAATCCACCTGCCTCTGACATGCGGAGACAGGGCCCTGGCCTGTCACTGAACCTCACTGGGACCCCGCAAGCCATCTGACTTGACACTGATTTTTTTACAGCTTTGCAAATAGTTGCCTTAGTTCCCGTTCTCTGAATGCATTAGAAAGTTAGAGAAAAAGAAGTCTTTTAAAAATTCCCCAGCTATCTTAATTAACATGCAGAATGCTTTTCTGGCAGTGCACAGGCTGTGTTAAAACGGGAAGCTTCTTCACACAACATATATTTAATCTGTGGCATTCGCGTCCACATGAAATTCAATCAGACATTTTAAGGGAGTTAACGAGGGCTCTCATCGAACTGTGAATAAACGCAGGTGTGATAAGCACACTCCAGCTCCTGGGATGTTTGATCAAGTGATAAAGGTGTGGAGTAGAGTGGGGTTGAAGGACAAACCTTAATTCTAATTCTGTACATTGTCAAAGGGGGTAAGAGAATTTATTGGACAACGCTGGCGCAATCTAATGACCCATTGCCTCTGAAAAATCAATTGCACTTGCTCATTTGTTCTGTTGCTGAGAACTCTAATTCGGGCCTGTTATGTGTCAGGCACGGGGGAGGCAGTGACTGGTGAATGATGTGGTTCCTGTCTCCGCCTGCCTGGAACTCACATTGTAAGAGGGCGAGACAGACAGTACGTACGTAAGCAAGTGCAAGCAGTAATTTCCAGTTGGGTTAAATAGCAGAGCAGATGAGATGGTGTTCAGGTAATGCATCTGCGAGGCATATTTGAGGTAAGGCCTAAAGCATGAGGAAGGGCCCTTCATGCAAAGAGGGAACAGCTCATGCCAAGAAGGACCAGCATTTGGTTGGAGAGGTAAGCCTTTCAGCTTCTCCTGTCTTCTTTCCAAGTAAAGGTTACATCTGCTACAGATCAGCAGGGAAAGGATGGATGATTTGGTTGCTGGTGTGAGGTCAGTAGCTCACCCACAGGGAGAAAGATAAAGCTGCATCCCACATCACACACAAAAGGAAACACCTGACAGGTCCAAGGCTTCACTCGGTGTGAAAGCTTACAGAAATAAGGAGTTATTAGGAAAGAAAGGAGCAGAATATCTTTGTGTTGCTGGAATGAGGAGGACAGATCTCCTAACATAATCTAAAAAGCACAACCTTCAGATGAAAATTGGATGCATTTGACTACATCAAAAGTAAGGATTTTGTTCAAAAAAAAAAAGAAACTCTAGACAGAGCTAACAGCTGGGTGAAGACTTGGAGAAGATTTTGCTTTGTCTAAAATGAAGGGATTAATCAGGGAAATGCAAATCAGAACCACAATGAGATATTCCCTTACACCTGTTACAATGGATATTCTCAAAAAGACACTAACAAGTGTTGGTGAGGGTGTGGAGAAAACGGGATCCTTGTGCACTGTTGGTAGGAATGTAAGTTGGTGCAGCCAGTGTGGAAAACAGTATGGAGGTTCCTAAAAAAAATTAAAGCAGAACTACCATATAATCCAGCAATACCACTTCTGGGTATTTATCCAAAGAAAATGAAAACGCTAATTCAAAAACATATATGCACCCCTATGCTCACTGCAGTATTATTTGCAGTAGCCAAGACATGGAAGCAACCTAAGTGTCCCTCGATAGATGAATGGATAAAGAAGATGTAGTATATATATACAACGGAATATTACTCGACCATAAAAAAGAATGAAATCTTGCCATTTGCAAAACTCAGATAGACCTAGAAGGTATTATGCTAAGCAAATACGTCAGACAGAAAAAGACAAATACTGCATGTTTTATATGCGGAATCTTGAAAACAAAACAAGTGAACAAACGAAACAAAACAGAAGCGGACTCACAGATACAGAGAACAAACTGCTGGTTGCCAGAGGGGATGGATGTGGGAGTTGGGTGAAACAGGTGAAGGAGATGAAGAAGTACAAACATCCAAAATGGCTTAAAGACTTAAATATAAGACATGACACCATAAAACTCCTAGAAGAGAACAGAGGCGAAACATTTTCGGACATAAATGATACCAGTGTTTTCTTAGGTCAGTCTCCCAAGGCAATAGACATAAAAGCAAAAATAAACAAATGGGACCTAGTCAAACTTACAAGGTTTTGCACAGCAAAGGAGACCATAAACAAAATGAAAACACAACCTATGGACTGGGAGAAAATATTTGCAAATGATGTGACTGTCAAGGGATTAGTCTCCAAAATTTACAAACAGCTCGTGTGGCTTAATATCATCAAAGCAAACAACCCAATCAAAAAATGGGCAGAAGACCTAAATAGACATTTCTCCAAAGAAAACACACAGATGGCAAATAGGAACATGAAAAGATGCTCAACACTGCTAATTATTAGAGAAATGCCAATCAAAACTACAATGAGGTACCAATTCACACCAGTCAGAATGGCCATCATCAAAAAGTCTACAAATAACAAATGCTGGAGAGGGTGTGGAGAAAAGGGAACCCTCCTACACTGTTAGTGGGAATGTAAATTGGTACAACCATTATAGAGAACAGCATGGAGGTTCCTTAAAAAACTAAAAATAGAACTACCATATGATCCTGCAATCCCACTGCTGGGCATATACCCTGAGAAAACCATAATTTGAAAAGATACATGCACCCCAATGTTCATTGCAGCACTATTTACAATAGCCAGGACATGGAAGCAACCGAAATGTCCATCAACAGATGAATGGATAAAGAAGATATGGTATATATACACTATGGAGTACTATTCAGCCATAAAAAAGAATGAAATAATGCCATTTGCAGCAACATGGATGTACCTAGAGATTATCATACCAAGTGAAGTTAAGTCAGAGAAAGACAAATATCATATGATATCACTTATATGTGGAATCTAAAATATGACACAAATGAACTTATTTATGAAACAGAAACAGACTCACAGACATAGAAAACAAACTCATGGTTACCAAAGGGGAAAGGGGGTGTGGAAGGGATAAATTAGGAGTTTGGGATTAATGGATACAAACTACTATATATAAAATAGATAAACAACAAGGTCCTGCTGTAGAGCACAGGGAACTATAGTCAATATCCTGTAATAAGCCATAATGGAAAAGAATATGAAAAAGAATATGTATATATGTATAACCGAAATCACTTTGCTGTACAGAAACTAACACAAAGTTGTAAAGACCATTATACTTAAATAAAAAATAAAGAGGTACGAACGTCCAGTTATAAAATAAATAAGATATGGGGATGTAACATAGTTACATGAATATAGTTGATAATATCGTAATAACTTTGTATGGTGACGGATGGTTACTAGACTTATTGTGGCAATCAATTCATAGTGTATATAAATGTCAAACCACTATTCTGTACACATAAAACTAATAATGTTGTAGGTCAAGTATACTTCAATTTTAAAAAGTAAAATAAAATGAAGGGATTCATATTTATGTAGAATAAGAGTTGGCAAATTACAACCCACAGGGCCAAGTCCAGCAGGTTGCCTGTTTTTGTAAATAAGGTGTTACTGGAACACAGCTATGCCTGTCCAGTTATGAGTTGTCTGTAGCTGCTCTGTGCTATATCAGCAGAGTTGAGAAGTTGTGACAGACCGTGCAGCCTACAAAGCCTGACATATTTAATATCTAGCCCTTTACAGAAAAAGTCTGTTGACCCTGATCTAGAATATGGAGGGAATGGGCAAAACATACACCAGGAAAATTTGCGAAGTCTATAAATAGGTAATTCATTGGAGAAGAAATGAACTGGCTGACTATCGATGATAAAATGAGCATTCTGTCTGGAATTCAAAACAGTGCAGATTAAAGCAATAATGAGATTAGAAAGGGAGGTAACACCAGGTGCTGGTGAAGATGTCAAAAAGTAAGAACCCTTGAGCCATCTGGTTAGAACGTAAAGTCGTGTGACCTTTCACAGAGCATCTGACTGCGTTTGGTTGAGCAACATAAAGTTGCTGATACTGAACCTGAGGAGTTCCTAGGAAAGCCTCCTGAGCCCTGTGCCCACCCCAGCCAACTGGACAACAATATCGTGTGTGAACATTATTGGCTGTCCACCCTGCATGAAGCTCCCCCGAGCCCACTTCTAGGAGCACCCTGATGTGCTCTTCGTGTATTCTCCCTAGGGAGGCAGACCCCATCCCCAGCTCCAGGGTTGGGCTAGATGGGTTCAGAAATGGGCACATGGCCAAATTCAGGCCACTGAGATTCAAAGCAAGGTTTGTCAGCAGATTTGGGGGAAGTTTTCCTTACTCTGCTGAAGAGGTTTCCGGAATCAGTTCTGTATTACTCTCTTCCCTCGAATGTGAGCTGTAGATGGGCTGCCTGGAGCATTCTGGGCATTACCTCTTCTTAAACAGAAGATGATGCCAATATCTGGAAGAGGGTGAAGCAAAAAGAACCCCAGGAATCAGAGTTGGGACTCAGACTAAGTTAACCCTAAAGCCCACCCATCCCCTGGGCTTCTAGATGTGTGATCCCGAAATTATTTAAGCTGGTTTGTGTTAGGTTTTCTTACTTGTAGCTCAAGACATCCTAACTAATAGAAATGATTTGGGAGCTGTAGGGATTTGAGAGGCAAGGGAGTGGTTAGAGCTTCTTGGGGATGCTAATGAATAACTGGTGACTAGGGGACCCTAGAGAGCTCCAGGATGGGGTTGGTGGCCAGAAGGACCAGCCGTGATTAGAGGGGAGCTTTCAGCCCCACCCCCTAACCTCCAGGAAGGAGAAAAGAGCTGGAGATTAAGTTCAATCACCAGGGAATTCAACGCTTTCACTGCGAGGGACCGGATTCGATCCCTGATTGGAAAACTAAGATCCTGCAAGGTGCGCGACGCAGCCAAAAAAAAAAAAGTTCAATCCCCAATGACCAATGATTGAATCCCTCGTGCCCATGTAATGAGACTTCCACAAAAACCCCTAAAGGATGTGGTGGAGAGCTTCCAGGGGGGCGAACACGGTGAGGTCCTGAGAGCGTGCTGGCCCAGAGAGGGTCTGGAGCCCCTGAACCTCCTTCTCCCCCATTCCTTGCCCTGCTCATCTTTTCCATTTGGCTATTCCTGAGTTGCAGCCTTTATAATAAACCAGTAAGAGTAAGTAGAGCACTCTCCTGTGCCTCATTCTAGCGAACTGTCAACCTGAGGGGGGTCATGGCATCCTCTACATTTGTAGTAGGCCAGGCAGAAGTGTGAGCGGCCTGGACACCCCATTTGAAGTGGGCGTCTGAAGTAAGGGCAGTCTTGCGGAACTGAACCCTTAAGCCTGGAGTCTGGCTCTGGGGAGTCAGCGTCAGAATTGAATGAATTGTTGGACACCCAGCTGGTGTTGGAGAATTGTAGAATCGGTGTTGGAAAAAATACAGTGCATTTGGTTTCAGGAGAAAGGCCATCACACCACCTTCAAGCAAGGGGAAGGGTTGGTACACTCATCCGTCAGTCATGGCTGTGGGCTGCCCTGAGGAGGAAGACCTAACTGTCCCCTCCCCAGGTGAGGTGTTTCCCATCAGCCGGGGACAATTCTGGAGGAAGGCAGCTGTGAATTCTTAGCTTCCAGTGCTCAAGCACCTGGGGGATGAATGCACTGGCCCAGAGAAAGTGTTCTGGATGGGACACTGAAACCGAGCAGGGTACTGTGGGGCTCCTGGGCATGGAAGTCTTTCTGTGTCCCCTGTTTCTTGTTTGTAGGGAACAGCCTCCAGCCTCCATGACCTTCCCTGAGTTCCAAAGGGCAGATTTGAACAGTTGCTAATCAGGGAAGGGCGGGGGATGCAGAGACAAAGACGGAGCAGCTAAGAAACAATAGTGCCGGCTTGGGGTAGGGTCTTGGTTCCACCTCGAGGGATACACGTAACAATATCTTTGAGCTCTTTACAGAACTAAAACCCCCACAAATGGAAGATGTCAGCATTCTTCATTCCAGAGAAGACCACCTGATGCCAGATGAAAGGAACCAGAGAAGCTCGTAAAGAGGCTACCTGAAGCCAGATTAAAGGAGTACAGGCCCTGCACACACCCTGATCCTTATCAGCAACCCCACCCTCGAACCATTGTTATAAAACTCTTCACCAAATCCTCCCGGGTTGGGACACACCGTTTTTGAGGCAGAAGCCCTCTGTGCGCCCCTTTGCCTGGCAAAGCAACAAAGCCACTCTTTTCTACTTCACCCAAAACTCCGTCTTTGAGGTTTGATTTGGCACCAACGCACAGAGGCCAAGTTTTCAGCATCTGCGCCAACAGCATCCACTATAGTCAGTATAGCCAATTATCCCTCTGAGAAGCTACTGAAGGAAGTGACAAGAGGAACCAGTGGCAAAGCCTGTGGCCAAAACAAGGAGAACACAGCAGTAGATCAGGAGACAGGACTGCTGGCTGTGGAGGGACAAGGATGCCATGGCAGCTGTCAGTGTGGCACAATGTCAACGTGCATTGTCACATCTGGAGCTTGTCATCCAGGGATGCCGGAGTGGACACATGACAATCAGAACCAGATGCCACCCTTACCGCCATCAAGGCCTGGACACCGTCACCCCAGCACTCTCCCTGGGGGCAAGGGGGAAGAGAAAAAGCCCTGAATTGACTAAAATTTTTTCACCCCCTGGATGGGACTCCAGGGTAGAAACCGGAAATAATTAAAGAAAGTTACATTGGTTTGCCCACTGGCTGATCTGCAGTCACCACATGTGCTCCTAGCTAAAACATGAAAGAATGTCATTAACAGGACAACACTATTAGCTAGTTCATTAATCATGGTCATTTTCACACTTCCATTGTCAACTACAATCCTGGTCGTTTGAACTGAAGCCTCTCTACTTAATTACAGTGTTTATCAATTAGCAGTTCATCCCCCATCCTGGGCCTACCCTGGCTTTCAGTAAAAGATAAAGTGCTTGGATTTCACAACTGTTCTTTGTAGGGGGCCCCCTCCTTTTGGGCAAACAGCCATGTCTAGTGTTACCAGGGCAATCATGTGTTGCTGAGTGAACAGGACCATTTTCAATGATGTTGCTAATGGCTTGGCCTTGTCTATGAACCCAAGGTGATTTCGAGCATCGGGGATTTCCAGGTGCCTCACAGGGCAGCTGGGAGGCGGTTAACCTCAGTTTTCTTATCTGTACAATGGGCATAATAATAGAAACTTCCTCAAAAACTGAAATGACAAAATGCACGTAAAGTGGCTAGGAAAGGGCTTGGCATGGAGCTAGCACTCAATTAATGCTAGGTATTAATATATTGTATGTTAAATATTTTTTCTTTTAGAGATATAGTTGATGTACAATATTATATAAGTTACAGGCATACAACATAGTGATTCACAATTTTTAAAGGTTATACTCCATTTATAGTTATTATAAAATATTGGCTATATTGCCTGTGTTGTACAATATATTCTTGTAGCTTATTTATTTTATACATCATAGTTTGTACCTCTTAATCCCCTACACCCCCCTTCCCTCTCTCCATAGGTAACTACTAGTTTGTTCTCTATATCTGTGAGTCTGTTTCCTTTTTGTTATATTCACTCGTTTGCTGTATTTTTTAGATTCCACATATAATTGGTATCATACAGTATTTCTTTCTCTGTCTGACTTAGTTCACTTAGCATAATGCCCTCCCAAGTCCATATGTTAAATATTTTAAAAACTTTTATTGATGCGCCCTTACAGAAAAGCACACATATCATAAATGTATGACTTGATGAATTTCCCCAAACAGGAAACACCAGACAACTGAGGAAACATTGCCAGGGCCCCAGAAGCCCCTTCCTGCATCATCCCTTATGTTAGTACACCACCAGGATGGTAACACTGTCCTGACTTCTCATAACGTAGACTGGGTTTTGCCAGGTGTTGTATTTATATAAATAGACTCACATTGGGTGTGCTGTCTTCTTTCACTCCGCACCACGTGCCATTCATTCACGTTGTGTATAATTGTACTTCGTTCATTTTCATTGTATTATACTGTGCCACTGTGTCAATATACCACAATCTGGTTACACTTTCTTTGGTGTTATGGGCTTTGAGGTCGAAGGTGACTATGAATAAAGCTGCTACGGATATTCTTGCCAGAGTCTTGTTTTTTTGTTAACTTTTTGAGATCATTGTACATCCACCTGCAGTTGTAAGAAATTATACAGAGAGACCTGGTGTGCCTTTTACCCAGGTTCCCTTGGTGAGAACATCTTGCAAAACTACAGTACAATATCATAACCAAGATATTGGCATTGATATAATCCACTGTGCACCTGGTTCAGGCTTCTCCAGTTTTATTTGTACTCATTTGTAAGTTGAGTTCTACACACTTTTTGTAATTTTTATTTTATTTTATTTTTATAAATTTATTTATTTATTTTTGGCTGCATTGGGTCTTCGTTGCTGTGCGCAGGCTTTCTCTAGTTGTGGCGAGCAGGGGCTTCTCTTGTTGCAGTGCATGGGCTCTAGGCGCAGGGGCTTCAGTAGTTGTGGCACACAGGCTCAGTCGTTGTGGCTCGCGGGCTCTAGAGCACAGGCTCAGTAGTTGTGGCGCACAGGCTGAGTTGCTCCACGGCATGTGGAATCTTCCCAGACGAGGGCTCGAACCCGTGTCCCCTGCATCGGCACGCGGATTCTTAACCACCATGCCACCAGGGAAGTCCCAACACTTTTTAAATTTTTGTCCACACCGTGTGACTTGCAGGATCTTAGTTCCCCAACCAGGGACTGAACCTGGGGCCACGGCAGTGAAAGCACTAAATCCTAACCACTGGACCACCAGGGAATTCTGGTGTTCTACACACTTTTTATCACTCATGTAGGTGTACTTGCCACCAGTCAAGACACTGAACATTTCTGTCACCAACAGCCCATGAGGAACACATGAGCAAACTTGACAGTGAATCACATGTTGACAGCAATGTTTTTTTTAATTGTTTTTTTTTTTTTTTTTTTTTTTGGTGGTAAGCGGGCCTCTCACTGTTGTGGCCTCTCCCATTGCGGAGCACTGGCTCCGGACGCGCAGGCTCAGCGGCCATGGCTCACGGGCCCAGCCGCTCCGCGGCATGTGGGATCTTCCCGGACCGGGGCACGAACCCGTGTCCCCCTGCAGACAGCAATTTTTTGAGAGACCCAGAGCCACCCACCCAGGCCACCCTGGATTCCTAATTCTCAGAAACTGTGGGAGATAATGTTTTGTGGTTTTAAGCTAAGTATTGAGGTAATTTGTTTTACAGAAATAGATAACGAATACAAACACCTACATCAGACCCTCGTTAAAAATGTAGATCTCTGAGCCTCACCTCAGGCGTAGAACCTGCCTTGTATAAACTCCTCCAGGCAATTCAATCACTATTCTGCCACTAACTTCACTCCATTTATTTCACCCTTTGTCCCAGCCTAAAAAGTGGGTACAATCATGCCTACCTATGAGTGTTTTTGTTTTTGCTTTGTTTGATGTTTGGGTTAGGGATGACGTACATACAGCAGGGTAGCAGGCCCCCCCTGGTGCCCCGTCCATATCTCCTCACCATTTCAGAGCACACCTGGCGGGTGGTGGGAGACTGCAAGTCCCTGCACTGCTTTGTGGGAAACCTTCCTCTTGCCTAGAGCTCATTTTGCTGCCTCAGCAGCAAGCTTGAAGTGCTGGGTATTTGACACCCTCCCTGCCCCCCCAGCCAACGACTGACGGCAACTGGTGTATAAACATCCCGGCTCCCTTACCTCTCTGGTAGGATGGCTCTGAGTCCCACAAGTCTCCAGCAGAATTAAGTCACCCCCACGTAGAGTGGTAACTTGCTGGATAATACCCCGTTTATTGGCTGCCTCCCCTTACCCGGATCACACCCTATAAGCATTGTCTTCATGGCCCAAATAAACTACTCCCACCCATGTCTTTGTCTCAGGGTCCGCTCCAGGGAGAGAGAAACTAAGACAAGTACCTCACAGAGTGTCGCCACATTGTATGTGCTCAGTTAATGCTTTTGACTATATTTCAACAACTGCATGTCTGGTTGGTTAAAAGGACATGGGAGAAAATTTCCACACTAACGACAAACTGAGGTATTTGCAGTGTCGAAAATCCAAAGATATCTATCCAGACTCTCAAATATACAGTTGGTTACAAATCAACAACTATAACACCACCACCAATTTTAAGAGGACACAAAGTGGTAATCAAGCAATACACAGGAGGGGAGACCAAACAGCCAACAAGTATGTGAAGAGTAGTTCCAGGTCAGCAGTGATCAGAGGAATTCAAATTCAAACAAAAGGCCCTCTCACACCCAGCAGAGAGGCTAAGTTAGAAATGTGGGGAGGTGGGAACCCTGCACTGCTGGGAGGGGAAAGCCGCAATCACCTCTCTGGACAGCTTGCAGGCAGCATTTAGCAAAATGCAGAATCCATTGTCTGCAACACCCAGCAATCCCACTCCTGGGCATGTAAGTCCCAGGGAAATTCTCACATAGTACCAGGTGGTTTATCACGGTGTTTGATGTTGGGGATTTGGAGGCAGGCTGGTAAACTGTGACCTGGGGAAATGGATAAGTAACTAGGTCCCCACCCCTAATAGGACACGGACCCCAGAGCTCCCAGGGGAACAGAGCCAACTGGGAGCCTTCCCTCCGTGGGATGTTGTTTGATGCCGCACATTGCACCCCTGCCCAGCTCCTTCCCTGCCGGGTCCCACTTCCCTGGCCTCTCCTGGGTTTTCCTGGGAGCATTTCCCAGTGACACACTGCATGCAAAGGCTCTGCTTTTGAAGAACCAGATCTGGGACATCCCTTGGCTGTAAGTGCCAGAGCCTGAGTTCAAATTCAGGTTCAACTATTCACTGCATAAACTGCCTCAAACAGAGCACCACCCTAGCAGAAACAATGACAACAATATAACAGCAAACCCCCATACAGACGGAAGACCTAAACTACAACCCTTGCCAATGCCTAGAACTCTCGCCAATGCTGGCTGTGAGAGTCCCCATCCACAGGCCACCTGGAGCTTTAACACCGCTCCGGGAGTCCTGCAGACAGACAGATGCTGGTGTGTCCTCCTCTGACAACATGCCCGGCAAAATTATGGTAGAGAAAGTTGCTAGAGTTTTGGAAGCTAGGGAGGCTTTCCTTAGCCTAGTGATTATTTTTTTCTTTCAAACCTCTCTTGCGAAGAGGGTAAGTTAATTCATCAGCCTAAAGTTCTGTGCTAGATTCCGTTGCTCCCTCTCCTGCAGCCAAAGGAACGTGTGCATCGTTTTTAAAACTTAATTATTTACTTATTTTTAACATCTTTATGGGAGTAGAGTGTGCGTCTGTGATGTGTGTGAGTTAACATCTTCTACAGTTCCTCCCACTCACCAACAGAAGGAAAACGATACCCACGAGGGACTTGCTGTTCATACCTTCTTGCACCAAAGCGGTGCTGAAGCAAAGGCCAGAGCAGACACAGCTTTTTCCCTGTCTCACCATTTTGGGGCAATTATCCCAGAATAGGGAAAACAAAATAGCACCCTTGTTATTATAACCTTATGTGGAAAAGAAAGGAATGTGTCCGGTGACTGTCACCATGGACCTGAAAATCCACCGACCCAGTCTTCCTTAGAAATGCTGGATCCACGAATTTGAGGAATGGCGCTCACTTAACCCTGGCCCTGCCCTCCAACTCTCCCCCAGCCACACCCCTCCCCCACCGCACTCTCCACAAACAGCCAGAGAACTTTCGTGGAAAGGCTTTGATGGTGGCTCCTGAGGAAGATGATGTAGGGATTATGTGAGGGAAGGGGACCTCAGAGGTTGGCTGAAGTAAAGAGAAGAGTTTAGAACATTCTTTATTTTACTTGGGGGGAAATTCTACTGTGCAAAGCTAAAGCCATATTCTAGGTTCCTCTTTCCTCCGGCTGACTCAGAAGCAAGCACCTTTCAGAGGGACGGGGCCTCCTTCAAGAGCAGTTACCATCACAGATTTGCTTCACTGGTGGAGGTTTGCATCAAGAACAAACTTTAACCAGACAGACCCCTGATCTGGCCTTGCTTACACACGTTGAGTACTTTGTTTGCTTCCCAAATACTTCTTGTTCTCATCCCTCCGTGAACATGATGGGACTGCACTCCTGGGCCCCTCTGGTTGTTTGAGGACACGTGAGCAATTCTAGCCAATAAGTTGCAAGGGAAAGTGACATTTAATTGCCAATGCAAGGTCCTCCAGAGCCCTCTTTTCCCCTGGTGTGATGACTAGCGATGTTCAAGATGGCGGTGCTTCCTTTAGACTTTGATTCCTGAATGACCACTATGAGCAGAGTCTTCCCATATCTGTAATGACCCACAGTGGACATGTGAGTAAGAAATTAATCTTTTTTTTTTAACATCTTTATTGGAGTGTAATTGCTTTACAATGGTGTGTTAGTTTCTGCTTTATAACAAAGTGAATCAGCTATACATATACATATATCCCCATATCCCCTCCCTCTTGCATCTCCCCCCTACCCTCCCTATCCCACCCCTCTAGGTGGTCACAAGGCACCGAGCTGATCTCCCTGTGCTATGCGGCTGCTTCCCACTAGCTATCTACCTTACGTTTGGTAGTGTATATATGTCAGTGCTACTCTCTCACTTGGTCCCAGCTTACCCTTCCCCCTCCCCATGTCCTCAAGCCCATTCTCTACCTCTGCATCTTTATTCCTGTCCTGCCCCTAGGTTCATCAGAACCTTTTTTTTTTTTAGATTCCATATATGTGTGTTAGCATATGGTATTTGTTTTTCTGACTTACTTCATTCTGTATGACAGACTCTAGGTCCATCCACCTCACTACAAATAACTCAATTTTGTTTCTTTTTATGGCTGAGTAATACTCCATTTTAAGTCACTGGGTTTTTGGGGTTCTTTGTTACTGTGGCTTAACCAAGCCTGTCCTGACTGATACACCCTGTAATCTGTAGTTTAGATAACTAAATTCAATGGCAGTTGATGTTGTATTTCCTAAAGAATGTAGATAAATTATAACTAAATATGTAATAACAGGGAGATATCCTTAGGAAAAATGTCTATCAACAAATGGGAGGGCATTCCCTGGAGATCCAATGGTTAGGACTCTGTGCCCTCACTGCCAAGGATCCAGGTTCGATCCCTGGTCAGGGAAATAAGATCCCACATGACATATGGCATGGCCAAAAATTTTTTTTTTAATTTTAAGAATGAGAAAAAAAAAAAGAAGGGCAAAAACTGATGTCAGATTATATTAAAAGATAAAAGCAGGCAACTTGAAGGGACAGAATTTGCCATGTGGATGAATTTTACCAGGGATCTGGCTGGCTCCAGAGGTGTCTCTATTGGGAGGAGGATTTGGGCAATAAAAACACCAACACAGGTTATATTGCCCAAATGTTGGAGACCCAGAGAAGGAAGGAACAGTGTAAAATTGCTACCAACAGAGCTACGGCACCTCCTTTGTTGTTACCAGCAGGAGTCAACCAGTCAACGTCACTCAGAAAATTAGCACAGTGAGAAAGACACGATTATATGATACTCATTTTCCCTTTGTTAGTTATTAATGAAATCCTAGTTTTGTCCTGATTAGCAATGGTTTCTATTTAAAAACACTCCTTTTTCCAGACTCCCTTGCAGCTAGAGATGGTCAGGAGACCAATTCTAGCCAATAGGATGTAAGGTAAAGTGTACCAGGTGGAATTTCCAGGAAAGCTATCATTTCCCTAAGGGGACAGACCCGGGTAGCTCATGCTTTCTCATTTTGCCCTTCCTCCTAGCAGAAACAAGCAGTGATGCCCGGAAATGCTGCATCCTGTGAACATAAGGATAAAAGTCACAGACGCAAAAGAGTGGGGCAGAAAGATGAAGCAAGCCTGGGTCTCTGGCAGCAGCACTGTGGAGCTGCCACATCATCCCAGTACTTCCTCCTGAGGAGGAAGGAACAGTGTAGAGAGAAAGTCGATTCCTGCATGCTTATGCTACCCAGGCAGGTATCTGTTACACACAGCTGAACTCACTCCTGACCAGTACGCCTGGGAACCCCCAATTCACAGCTAGGAGCTGACCCACAAATGTGTCTTGTTTGACCAGCACAGTGTTTGAAGCAATGGTATTTAAAAAG
The DNA here is from genome assembly GCF_951394435.1 of Stenella coeruleoalba. Classification (NCBI taxonomy): domain Eukaryota; kingdom Metazoa; phylum Chordata; class Mammalia; order Artiodactyla; family Delphinidae; genus Stenella; species Stenella coeruleoalba. The sequence goes on from NC_137156.1 coordinate 58,553,879, forward strand.
TGGAACCTAGGGGCAGGACAGGAATAAAGACGCAGACGTAGAGAATGGACTTGAGGACTCAGGGAGGGGGAAGGGTAAGCTGGGATGAAGTGAGAGAGTGGCATGGACATATATACACTACCAAATGTAAAATAGATAGCTAGTGGGAAGTGTCACATAGCACAGGGAGATCAGCTCGGTGCTTTGTGACCACCTAGAGGGGTGGGAGGGAGACACAAGAAGGAGGGGATATGGGGATATATGTATGCATATAGCTGACTCACTTTGTTGTACAGCAGAAATTAACACAACATTGTAAAGCAATTATACTCCAATAAAGATTTTTTTAAAAAATAATAATAATAATAAAAATTAAAAGTGGAGAACTGCATTCAAAATCCAGATTTCTGGGGCTTCCCTGGCGGCGCAGTGGTTGAGAGTCCGCCTGCCGATGCAGGGGACACGGATTCGTGCCCCGGTCTGGGAAGATCCCACATGCCGCGGAGCGGCTGGGCCCGTGAGCCATGGCCGCCGAGCCTGCGCGTCCAGAGCCTGTGCTCCGCAACAGGAGAGGCCACAACAGTGAGAGGCCCGCGTACCGCGTACTGAAAACCTGAAGAGTATGGAAATTTGGGGCTTATATTCCTCCACGGCTGAGCAGTCCTCCTGCCCCTATGACCCCTTCTAATTTAGGGGAGGCACCATATCATCACCCCTGAGCTGATTTTCTCACAAATCCCCCAGACCTGCTTCCTCTACTGTGTTATGTGTGTGCTCCCAGCAGCCACAGGAGCTGGTGAGCCTTGGGTAGCAAAGAACCCGGGTTAGCTGTCCATCTTGGTTTGGACCCCTGATCTCAGTCAGTTATTCAACATCTGAGCCTCTGTTTCCTAACAGATATAATAATACCTACCAGAAGGGATGGTGTGGGGTTAAAGGAGAAAATGTGAAAGCATTTCGCATGTTATCTGCTATTTTAAATAAATCACATCACAGCTCCTCAATAAATATGAGTTCCTGTCCCCTCCTCTGTAGGTTTTAGACACCAATCTTCCCACGAGGGAGTAACTCAAGGATGTGACTGCTCAGGGATTAAACACACCAGATGTCCCTTTTGGGGGTGACACGCCTAATTTGGTGACTACATCCAGCCTCAAATTTCTGACTTACAGGAGGGCTCCCTGGCAGAAGCTGCCTCAAAAACATCAGAGTTGGAGTCTGAAAACTTCAGTTCAGTGAACATGGGCCTAATGTGACCCAAGGGTCCTCCTTCTGGCCCCCCCCCCCTTCCACCCTGGGACATTTGTCTGTGTCCCTTGTCCATCACGGTCTCCTAGGGTTGAATGGTTTTTGCTAATCCAGGGCCGCACCCCTTTCTCTGCCCTTCCTAAGCCAGATGAGGCTGGGGGTTGGAGTTAGGTTGAGGTGGGAGAGAAGGGGGAGAGGAGACGGGGTACAGACAGACAGTGGCTGACCGAGGGGCACAGTCACGGCATCAGGCGGGAGGTTCCGAGGGGCCCTAACTCTCGTCCCCACCTCCCCGACTCCCACCGCTGCATCTGTGACACACCGTGTCCTCACAGCCTCCAGTCCAGTTCCCGGTGTAAAGCCACCCCTATCCTCCCCGCCTCTCCTGACTCAGAGAACCCCGGTATGGCTCCTGGGCCAGGCACCTTCAGGAGTTCACTATCCTCCATCCTGACTAGATCCTACTTCTCCCTTGTTGGGTGGGTTACCCTCAAGCTACCAGTGCCCAGGCCCACACGTGTACCTCCTAAATCATATTTTTCTCCACAGAAACCTTCTCCCTACAGCCGCAGAGACATATTCGCACTTGAATAGCACCATGTGGGAAAGCTTTCACACCAGCAGGACCAGAGAGTGACGTTTACGGTTGGACTCGGGAACCACACGACTCCACTGAGGGCCCCCTGACCCCCTAGCGGTGACGGCCCAGAGGGGTGAGGGGGCCTCAGAGGCTGCCTCTGACCCTGGTACCAATGTGACCAAAAAATCAGGATCTCAGGCCTGTCCACCAGTCCCGCTCCTGGAAGTGGAGGGGCAGGTGGCATTGGGAAGTGGGGAGAAACGATTCCCCCCCACACACACATCCAGCTGGCAGAACGGGGGCTCATTCCTCTGAATCCCAGGGTGGAGGCAGTCAGCAGCTGTGATTTCTCACAAGCACCAGAGCTGCAGGCACAGCCTTCCTTACCCGGGCTCCAGCCCTGTGGAGAACTGGGCAATCTGTAGCCCTCACTGAAGGTTTTTGGTAAGAGATTTAGGCCAGTTACTCATTAGCCATAAATCCTAAGAAATCCCATGATCTGTAATATCGAAGTTTCCCTGCAGACCCTCTGTATTGCCTTTTGCCACAGCCAGGAATGATGAGGTTTCTTTGTGAAACCCCACCTGTGTAAGATAGACAGATAAAATTGAAAATAAACATGCTGACCAACATTCACTGAGTTTTTCTGTGTGTGTTAAATATTTACACGATTTCCTCACACATAACTTGAAACTTCTTCACACTTCTCATAACTTCTCCCAGCAGGAAGGGCTGGCCGCTCCCATCCACACCCCAACGCCAGTGCCCAGGGTGACCCCCGCTACCTCTATGTGCGCGAGGCAGCCACGTGCACCCATTCACTCTTTCACTTGTTCACGGCACACTTACTCTGTGCTACTTTCCAGATGTTGGAGGAAAACGCTATGAACAAGACCAACAGAAAAACTAGCCCCAGGGATCTTCTACTCCATGGGTAGAGAGAAAAAATGATGACCTTCAAAGAGTGATGAGGGCTATAAGGGAAACAAGCAGGTGCAGGAGGAACTGTGGGCAGAGCGGGGAGGGAGAGTCTCTCTGACCTTGAAGCATGTCTCTTCAAGGTGACCTTTCCTTCCTTCACTCCTTGAAGCAAGAAAGATTTACTGAGCATGTACTCTCTGCTGGGCATTTGGCCCTGGAGATACAGGATGAAGAAAAGAGGCCAGAACACCTGCCCTTGTGGTGCTTGCATTCTGGTAGGAGAGACAGAAAAATGAGTAAGATAGAAACTTTGTCAGATCGGATGAGTGTGGTGAAGGACCACAGAGGAAGGAACAGGAGGGGATGTGCTGGACATGGCCAGAGAGACTCACCAGGTAGCAAAATGTCCATCGATGGATGAATGGATAAAGAAAATGCAGTGCATATATACAATGGAATATTCTATTATTCAGTATTATTAAAAAGAAGGAAATCCTGCCAGTTGCAACAACACGATACATTTAGCAGATATTATGCTAAGTCAATTAAGCCAGACAGAGAAAGGCAAATACTGCCTGCTACTACTTACATGAGGAATGTAAAAAAAAAGAAAGGCGAACTCATAGAAACTGAGAGTAGAAAGGTGGTTGCCAGTGGCTGGCGGTGGGGGAAATAGGCAGAGGTTGGTGATAGTAAAAGGGTATAAATTTTCAGCTAGGAGATGAATAAGGTCTGAGGATCTGATGTAAAACGTGGTGACTCTAGTTAATAGACTGTATAGTATAATTGAAATCTGCTAAGAGTAGAGCTTAAATGTTCTCCCACACACAGAAAAGGTAAATATGTGAGGTGATGGATATGGTAATTAACTCACTGGGGGAATCATTCCACAATGTATACGTATATCAAATCAGCATGTATGCTTTAAATATCTTACGATTTTATTTGTCAAGTAGACCTCCGTAAGGCTGAAGTGGAAAAAAAGAACAAACGGGAGGGAGCCACAGGTGAGTGGGGGCGCAGCCTTCCAGGCAGAGTCCAAAGGTGCTCTAGGTAGAGGCGTAGAGGGTTTTGAGATAAGACCTAAGAGAGAATGCGTCAGCCATGCAAAGAGCCAGAGCAGAGAGCCCTGGGCAGAGGGAACAGCGTGAGGTGTGTTCAAGGAACAGAGAGGGTCCAACCAGGAAAGCAGAGTTGGCAGCTCTTAGTGGAGATCCTCTGCCCTCTCCCCTTGGGCGGAAAGACTCACTCCCTCTTCAGAGTGTACTCACTGACGGAGCTCCAGCCACATTAAGTAACAGTTAGTCTAGTAAGAAAGCCAGTATTTTAATATCCTCAGCAACCGCTCAGTGCCTGGAGCTTAGTAGGTGTTTGTAAGATGAATGTTTGTTGACTGACTGACGGACTGACTGGGAGACGACAGGTTACTTCTATCTGACTACAGACAGCCTAAGAGGAATAATTTCTGGTTCTAGCTTTACTCTCTGCTCTTGATATTTTCCCTTGTGAGACCCTATTCCCCTGAGGCAGAAAGCAGCCAAGACACCAGCATATTCCTCCCTTTGAGCGTCCTGTGGCCGGAGGAAAGGCAGCAGGTGTACGCACTCCTGTGTGTAGTTTCTCTCCTGCCCAAAGCGCCAGTCATGACTCCACCTCAGTCCTGACTTTGTTCCAGGGTTTTCTGCCTTTTCTGGTCCTACCATCACTCAAACCGCCAGCTCCTGGCCCTTCCCTGCCTCCTACTGCCTTTTACTGCACAGAGGAGGCAGAAGCCATTGGAGGGAAGCCCACAGCCCCTCTCCCGCCCCATCCTCTGCGCTCTGCCTCAGTCCCCTCTCCCTCTGGTACTGGAGAGGGACCTTCGGCCCGAGTCCCCATCTCCTCTCAGTGCTGCACACACCAGTAACTCTCCCCTCTCCACTGCAACCTTTCACCGCCACACAAACATGGTCTTATTTCTTCTCTTTAAAAAACAACGACCCTCTCCTAGCCCCACTTCCCTCCCAGGTGTTACTCCATTTCTCCTCCCCTTCGCAGCCCCGTCCTTGAAAAGCAGCGTGTAATTCTGTGAGGGAACGAAATCGCCCGCCCGCCTCGGCCCCGCAGGAGGATAACCACTTGCCTGAGGCGTCTCACAACAGGAGGTCCCGTCAAGGAACTCGGCGCTGCAGCGGAAAACTAACCAGCAAGAGTTGGGAGGGGCCGGAAGAGGGCGGAGACGACCAACCTCCCAGAGTCCTTTGCACCGGAATCCATCTTGGCTGAGAGACGCGCGCGCTACCTGGAAGGACCCTGAGTCAGACTACAGGGTCAAGCAAGAGGATGGGCCAGAGGCAACCCGGAAACCAAGCCCATTACCGTGAAGCCCGAGACTGCGAGGCACATGGCAGAGCATTTCTCCTGCATTCCCTAACCCAGCTGCTCTCCGCCCAGGCGCTCCTTCCCAATAAAGTCTCTTGCTGTGTCAGCACGTGTGTCTCCTCGGACAGTTCATTTCCGAGCTTTAGATAAGAGCCCCGGAAGGGGTCCGCCTTCCTGCAACAATTCCTTTCTCCAGCTCGCCTTCCGCGCATCTGCTGTGAGCTAGTGCCAATCAGCCTCTCACCCCACCCATCACAGGTCACCAGAACGCCCGCGCCCTTGCTGGTGCCAGGACAACTCTGGGTCGAGCCTGACAGATTTGCCCCCTTTCTTGCCCGATACACTTGCCTTCCAGGATCCCACATTCTCTTGGCTTCCCCTGCCTCCCCAGGTCCCCCTCATCCCTCTAACATCTACACACTGAGGAAGCCCCAGGGCTCAGTCTTTGGACTTTTCTATTTATACTCACTCCCTTGGTGACCTCATCTAATCCCAGAGATTTCAGTGCCACCTACATGGAGCCCAGTACTCTTTTTTTATATTATGCAGCTACCTACCCAGCCTCTTCACTTGGAGGTTTATCAGTCAGGATAAACTAGATTACAATGCAGATGAAACAACTCCAACGTCTCGGCGGCTTAAAACCACAGAGGGTTATTTCTTGCTTGTGCTTCCTGTCCACCATATGTCAGCTGGGACTTCCATTCTTATCCGTCAGGGACCCCGGGGCTGATGGAGGCTCTGCTCTCATGAACGGCCATCATAACACAAAGCCTCCGAGCGTGGCCCAGCAGGGAAGAGAGCATGAAGAATCGTGCATTTTCTTAGCCCCCAACTTCTGGCATGTCTAGCTAGTGTCCTCTCTGCTGTTACCTTAAGCAAGGGTTATAGGTACTTACATGCACAAATAAATGTCTGCTTCGTAATCTTTATACACAACAATCCACACCCTCCCACAATGGAGTTAACATTACCACAACCTGCTACACCTAAGAGGGGGTTATAATAAAGTCTTGTAGGCAGTAAAGGATTGTACCTCCAGCAAGGGATGGCTTTCACCAGTGAGGTGCTACTCGTTCAACAACCAGCTCTCCAAGAAACCGAAAAGCCCTGATTTGTACTGTTTGCCAATTACCATAGTGTAAATACCCACACCATGGCTGATTTGAGGTCACCAAGATTCTAACAGCCAGCTCACAAATTCACTGAATACTTAATCAGTGGCTCGCGTGAGCTGAAGCAGTGGCTCTTGTGAGCCAGCTCTGTCACACCACTGGTTTTACCCCAAACTGCTTCATCACACCCCTTGACCTACTCTCTCGAAAAAGAATGAGTAGTGGGGGGACACGCAGACAGTCACTGGGACGACATTTTGTATGCAGTATTTAATTTCAGACTGGTATTAGTTGGTATATTGGTTCTACTTCTTTCACAAAAAGACCTCAGATAACTTGTACACCAATGTTCACAGCAGCATTATTCACTATAGCTAAAAGGTGGAAACATCTAAATGTCTATCAACAGATGAATGGATAAATGAAATATAGTATATATCTACAATGAAATACTGCTCAGCCTTAAAAAGGAACAAAATTCTGATACATGCTACAACATGGATGGACCTTGAGAACATTATGCTAAGTGAAATAAATCAGACAGAAAAGGCCAGCTGTTGTCTGATTCTGCTTATATGAGGCAAGTAGATGAGAGGTTACCTGGGGGTGAAGGGAGAGAGAAATGGGGAGTTATTGTTTAAGAGGTCAGAGTTTCTGTTTGGGATGATGAAAAAGTTATGGAAACGACAGTGGTGATGGTTGCACGACACTGTGAATGTCCTTAATGCCATTGAATCATACACTTAAAATGATAAACTTTATGTTATTTATATTTTATGGCAATAAAAAGAGTTTTAAAGAGAACTCAAAATAATAGAGGCTTAAATACCATTCCTGTCACTCATAAAAGGCTAAACAGGTGGTCCAGGGCTGGTAAGGTGACCCCACAATTGCCAGGTGACCCGAGGCTCCTTCTATCTGAGTACTCTGCCCCTCTTGACATGTGGCCTCCCCTTATGGTCTGGATGGCTGCTTCTGCCCCCACCATCACATCAGCATTCCAGCCAGCAAGAAGCCAGAACATGGGAAAGGGAGGTATGCTCCTTCCCTTTAGGAGGATGGCCTAGATATTGCACTCACCACTTCCACCTTTATCCCATCAATCAGAACGTATTTATCTAGCAGCAATAGAGGCTGGGAAATGTAATCTTTCATCCAGACAGGTATGTGTCTGGCTAAAAATTCTAAATCTATGTTAAACGGGAGAATGGGGTATAGTTAGTAATCCCTGTCAAAAACCATAATAACCCTATGAGGTAGTCACTATTACCCCCATTTTAGAGAAAAAAAGACTGAGGCTCAGAGTGTTAACTACCTCACCCAAAGTCACTCCACAGTGAGTGGCAGAACTGAAAAATCCTGCTGTTTCTGACTCCAAAGCCTGTGCTCTTTCCACTATATTATGCTCTTTCCCTCCAAGAAGTGAAGTTCATCCGATGTTACCTCCAGATACTGCAAAGGAGAGCACAGGCTGAGGGTTGGGGGAAAAGGGGCCACACAGATCATCTGTTATTGTATCTGAACCCACAGACTCAACCCTAGTGGCATTTGGGATGGTGGCTATGAAGTGATATGGAGTTGCTAAATGGCCATACGTGTGGCACCGTGCTGGAGCCGGCTCTTCCCTGCCCCATGAGAACTGCTTATTAAATGTTCAGGAATTTCATGAGCCGGTTGTTAAACACATCCATTATAAAATTAGATTATATACATTTACAATTAAATGATATTAAAAACAAAGGTAATAAATTCATCACTCCCTAATTATTTCACTACGTTTTTCTGTTCTCTGTGCTTTGAGGTTATTTATGTTTATTGTATCGGAGTGGTGGATATACTATAAAACAGTGAGCTGCTGCCCATCTCTTGTGTTCAGTAATGTCACCTTAGTAGCTTGATATCAGCCATGGGGGGAATGTTTATAACACGGAAATCGGCAAAGGCTACAAATCAGAGCTTTCAACCACTTACTAGCACACCAGTACACGCATGTGCAAAGGTGATACTACTGGGGTAACGGGAAACTGCTTGGATTGCGTTAGAGAAGACACACACTGCTTTCTGTCTCTCCTCTGGTATTCTGACCTCTCGTTAAAAAGACATACATGAGGGCTTCCCTGGTGGCGCAGTGGTTGAGAGTCCGCCTGCTGATGCAGGGGACACGGGTTCGTGTCCTGGTGCGGGAGGATCCCACATGCCGCGGAGCGGCTGGGCCCATGAGCCGTGGCCACTGGGCCTGCACGTCCAGAGCCTGTGCTCCACAACTGGAGAGGCCACAGCAGTGAGAGGCCCGCGTACCGCAAAAAAAAAAAAAAAAAAAGACATGCATAAGAAACTTTCCTGATGGTATTTTTATTATTAACACTTTAAGTTTTAGGCTCACTTGCAGTTCTATTAGGTTTTTTAAATTTAATTTATTTTTTTATACAGCAGGTTCTTATTAGTTATCCATTTTATACATATTAGTGTATATATGTCATTCGCAATCACCCAATTCATCACACAGTTCTATTAGTTTTTTGTGTGTGTGTGGTACGCGGGCCTCTCACTATTGTGGCCTCTCCCGTTGCGGAGCACAGGCTCCGGATCCGCGGCATGTGGGATCTTCCCGGACTGGGGCACGAACCCGTGTCCCCTGCATCAGCAGGCGGACTCTCAACAACTGCGCCACCAGGGAAGCCCTCTATTAGTTTTTGATGCTGTTATTAGGTACATACACATTAAGGATTGTTACTCTTCCTGGATAATTGACCCCTTTGTCATTATGAAACGCCCTTCTTTATTCCTGATAACTTCCCTTGCTTTGAATTCTGTCTGCTCTGTCTGAAATTAATGCAACTACTCCTGCTCTCTCTTGATTCGTGTTAGCATGGTAAATTTTTCTTCATCCATTTACTCTTAATCTATATGTATCTCTAAAATGGGCTTCTTGGGACTTCACTGGCCGTCCTCTGAGCGACCATTGCAGGGGGCACGGGTTCCATCCCCAGTCAGGGAACTAAGATTCCACATGCTGCACAGCGGGGCCAAGAAAATAATAAAATAAAGTGGGTCTCTTGCAGACAACAATATAGCTGGGTCTTGTTTTTTGATCCATTCTGATATTCTCTGTCTTTTAATCGTTACACTTAGACCATCGATCTTCAAAGTGATTTTTTATCTGGTTGGATTAATATCTGCCGTATTCTTCACTGTTTTCTAATTGTCGCCCTTGTTCTTTATTCTTGTCTTCCACTTTTTCTGCCTTTCGCAGTTTTAATTGAGCATTTTACATGATTCCATTTTCTCTCCTTTCTTAGAATACCACTTATATACTTCCTTTCTTACTTTTAGTTGTTGTCTTAGAGTTTACAATATATGTTTACAGCTAATCCAAGTCCACTTTCAAATATTATTAGTATACTACTTCATGGGAAGTATGAGTACCTTATAAAAACAATCATCCTCTCACCAAAATAGGTATACAAGGAACGTATCTCAACATAATAAAAGCCATTTACAACAAATCCACAGCCAACATAGTACTCAACAGTGAAAAGCTAAAAGCCTTCTCACTAAGTTCAGGAACAAGACAAGAATGCCCACTCTCACCACTTCTATTCAACATAGAATTGCAAGTCCTAACAACAACAATCAGACAAGAAAAAGAAATAAAAGGGATCCAAATTGGAAGGAAAGAGGTAAAACTGTCACTACTTGCAGATGACATGATACTCTATGACATAGAACTTTATAAAGTCTCCACACCAAAACTATTAGAATAAATGAATTCAGCAAGGTAGCAGGATACAAGATTAATATACAAAAATCTGTTGCATTTCTTTACACTAATAAAATCATTCTATTTCCTCCCTCCCATTCCTTGTTTCATTGCTGTCACTCATTGCATTTATATATTGATATAAGCATACATAAGCATATATATGTACATAAGACAATTATACATCAGCAAATACATTTTTGCTATTATTTAAATTTATCTGTTAGATCAATTAAGAATAAGAAAAATAAAAGTTTTTATTTTACCTTTATTCTTTCTTTGATGCTCTTCCTTACTTTAGGTAGATCTGAGTTTCTGACCTATATTATTTTCCTTCTTAGAGAGGAAAAATGTCTTTTAGCATTTTCTTGCAAGGCAGATCTACTGGCAACAAATACCCTCAATTTTTGTCTCTCTGAGAAAGTCTTTATTCATTCATGTTCGAAAAATAACTCCACAACGTACAGAATTCCAGGTTGGTGGTTTCTTTCTCTCAACACTTTAAATATTTCACTTCACTCTCTCCTTGTTGCATGGTTTCTGAGAAGTTGGGTGTAATTCTAACTTTTGTTCTTCCATAGGTAAAGTGCTTTTTTTCCCTTGTCTTCTTTCACGATTTTTTTCTTTATCTTTGATTTTCTGTACTTTGAAAATGATATGCCTAGGTATAGTTTGGTGTTTTTATTGGGGTGGTGGTGGAATTTATCCTTGTTATTCTCTAAGCTTCTTGGATCTGTGGTTTGATGTCTGAGATTATTTTGGAAAATTCCCAGCCATCATTTCTTCAAATACTTTTTCTGTTCTTTGCTCTTCTCCCCCTGGTATTCCCATTACACGTTACACTTTTGTAGTTGTTTCACAGTCCTTGGATACCCTGTTCTGTTTTTGTTCTTTTCGCTTTTTGGTTATTGAGACATCCTCAAGTTCAGAGATTCTTTCCTCAGTCATGTCCACTCTACAAAAAGCCCATCAAAGACATTCTTTATTTCTGTTAGTATTTTTTAGTCTAGTGCTTCTTTTACGGTTCTTTCTTAGGATTTCTCTGCTTCCATTGCTCATCTGCTCTTGTGTGCTATTTTACCTGTTAGAGCCCTTACTATATTAATCCTAGTTGTTTTAAACTTTAACATCACTGCCATGTCTGATTCTGATGCTTATTCTTTCTTTTCAAACTGTTGTCTTTTGGTATGCCTTGTATTTTTACTTCATAACCAGACATGATGTACTGGGTAAAAGGAACTGCTATATTCCGTTAAAAAAAAAAAAGGAACTGCTATAAATAGGCCTTTAGCAATATAGTGGGGAGGGGCAGTGTTCTATAGTCCTGTGACTAGGTCTCAGTCTTTCAGTGAGCCTGTGCTCCTGGTCTGTGAACTTCACAAGAGTTTTTTTCTTTTCCTCTTAGGTGGGACAGGATGGCTTGAGTGGGCTGGAGTTGGGTATTTCTCTTTCCCCGGGTTACTCAGGCTCTGATAACACCCCAGCAGGTGGGTTAGGCTCTGGTTAACTAGTTTCTCCTGGGGGCAGCCTTGTTAAGGCATATTGCAGAGTGGTATTTTCCCCTCCACCTGCCAGCCTCCTGAGTAGGTTTTTCTCAGATATTTATTGTGGGAATACTGGTAGAACTCCTAGAGGTAAATTTCACAGTGTCATGGAGTCTTTTACCCCTAGACTTTTGGGGTTCCCCTGGAGTTTTTTAACTCTGAGTTGTCCACAATGAGCTCCAATGATTCATCAATTACCTTGAGATTTTCCTACCCAGGCACTGGTTCCCGCACTGGTTTCCACTCATGAGTCTCTGCTCAGCTAAGCCAGCACTCCCTGTATTCACCTGTCTGCCGCTGCCATCTTGGGGGGCAGTGGTTTGATGGTGTCCTCCTCTCTTATGGATCCAGGAGGAGTTATTAAGTCTATTCAGCTTTTTATGTATTGTTAGAACAGAACGGTGACTTCCAAGCTCCTTACATGTGAAGCTGAAACACTAAAATCTCTGCATACATAGAGAGAGAATTTCTGAAAAACAAAGTGTTCAGGGATTGACATAGAAAAATGATTTGGGCTGGTATCCACATCCCTATTGTTACGTGGTCCTTGTAGCTTTCTGAGGCTTCACTCATGGCTGCTTGAGCCCTGTTCCACCCCTTCCATTCTCACCAGAAGCTACCGTGCTGATGTGGATAAAGTGCCCTGTTTTTTCCCAGACGTCGGAGGCAGGAGCCAGGAGGAAGTTGTGATGAGTGGGGACAAATGGCTCCCCCTGCCCTTTGAATGGGTAAGGTCAGCTTCCCTCTCAGACTGTGAATCAGGTGATAATGTGGTGCCCCTGCCCAGCACTGAATTCATTCTGTTGCCCGCAAGCAGCTGGGGGCAGGAAGATGAGATGTATAGCCAGGCAGAGGCATGAGTATGACTTGGCCAGGGCAGGAGGATGCTAGTTCCCCAGGAATCCACCGTCCAAGAGCTCTGCTTCTCCCTTATCAAGACACATGTGCAAGCACCCACTCCTCACCTTCAAAAGAAAGAACAAAAACCAAAACAAGCATTAAAGGTGGGGAGGCCCCTGACTCATTTTTCTGTGCTGAAAACAAAAGCAGCCTGGAGTAAAATACTACCTAGAATGCAAAGCTGGGCTCCCTCAGCCCCTAGTTGCAGCATTTCTGTCTCCAAGGTCTGTCTTTGCCGTCCAAAGACTTGTTCTGGTCTTGCAAAGGGCTCTGCAGCAAGGATCGCCTGGCAGCGTCCACATTTGACCCACATGGCCAGGCTTTTATGCCCCTGGCTGGCTCAGGTGCCGCATGTGCTGGCGTCCCACCTTGGGTGAGGCAGATGTGAAGATGCTCACGGCTTGCGTCCTGCAGCTGGACAAGTTCTTCCTCAACGGGACTCTGGACCGCTCAGTTCCACGGGTGCTGCACAAACCTGTAACATGCTGACGCCATGTGCGGGGCTGCAGCTCTCAGCAGGGCTTTACCTTCCCAAACTGACAAGGGTTTGGTTATTCCCTTCACCACTTCCAGCTGTGCGGCCTGAGCACAATTACCCATGAGCGAATACATTGTCGGTATTATGTTGAGCAAATGTTATCTTTTTGATCCATTTATAAGAAAACTAAAAGTTTTTTACTTCACCTTTACTCATTCCTTCTTTGATGCTCTTCCTTACTCTATGTTGACCTAAGTTTCTGACCTATATTATTTTCCTTCTTAGAGAAAAATGTCTTTTAGCATTTTCTTGCAAGGCAGATCTACTGGCAACAAATACCCTCCACTTTCGTTTGTCTGAGGAAGCCTTGATTTCTCTTTCACTTTTGAAAAATAGTTTCACAAAGCACAGAATTCTAGGTTGGTGGTTTCTTTCAACACTTTAAATACTTCACTCCACGCTCTTCTTGCTTGCATGGTTTCTGAGAAGTTGGATGTAATTCTTAACTTTGTTCTTTCCTAGGTAAAGTGCTTTATCCCTCACTCTAAGCCTCTGATTCCTTTTTCATAAAATGAAGTGTCCAGCTCCCCAGATCCCAGGATCAAGGCCTTTTAAAAGAAAAATCCATCAAGTCCCCTCCCTCGGCAATTCCCTGTTCCCCGACTTAGGCCTCAATGGTGTCCCGGAACCTCCAGAGGTGTTAGCTTCCTATTGCTGCTGTGCAGATGACTACAACATTAGTGGCTTCAAACACACAAGTTCACTGTCTTCTAGTTTTGGAGTTCAGAAGTCCAAAATGGATCTCTCTGGACCAAGATCAAGATGTCCATAAGGTTATGCTCCTTCCCAGAGGCTCAAGGGGAGGATTCATTTCCTCGCCTTTCCAGCTTCTGGAGGCTGCTGTTTTCCTTGGCTGGAAGCCCTGTCCTCTGCCTCCAAAGCCAGCGGTAGCTAGTTGAGTCTTCTTTACATCACTGTGATGCTGACTCACCTGCCTCCCTCTTCCACATTTAAAGACCTCAGTGATTACATAGGGCCCACCTGGGTCATGCAGGCCACTCTCCCTACTTTAAGGTCAGCTGATTAGCAACTTAATTTCATCTGCCACTCAATTCCCCCTGACCATGTAACAGTACATCCACAGGTTTCAGGGATTAAGACATTTTTTTAATGATTTTTTAAAATTTATTTTATTGAAGTATAATTGATTTACAATGTTGTGTTAATTTGTGCTGTATAGCAAAGTGATTCAGTTATACATATACATTCTTTTTTTTAAACTTTTTATTTTATATTGGAGTATAGTTGATTAAAAATGTGTTAGTTTCAGGTGTACAGCAAAGCGATTCAGTTATACATATGTATGTGTCTATTCTTTTTCAAATTCTTTTCCCATTTAGGTTGTTACATAACATTGAGTAGAGTTTCCTGTGCTATACAGTAGGTCCTTGTTGGTTATCCATTTTAAATATAGTAGTGTGTACATGTCAATCCCAAACTCCCTATCCCTCCCCCCGACCCTTCCCCCCAGTAAACCATAAGTTCGTTCTCTAAGTCCGGAAGTCTGTTTCTGTTTTGTAAATAAGTTCATTTGTGTCCGTTTTTTAGATTCTGCATATAAACGATACCATGTGATATTTGTCTTTCTCTAAGACATGACTATCTTTGGGGGAGCCCTTATTCTCCATCACACAGGGTAAGGTCAGAATACCCTCCCCAGGGTCATCTCCATACAATAGAGCCAGAGGGGACTCAGTCAAAAATAAGTCAGTCAGTCATCCCCTGTTTACACATCTCCACTGATAGTAAGAAAAATATCTTTTAACCAAATCCCTAGGCCTGGACTGTCTGGCCCCGGCCTCCCCCTTTGACCTCATCTCAGGCCACTCTCTCCTCCTCTCTCTCCTCCTGACCTATCAGGCTTCAGACAGTTCATCACCCCCGCAGCCCCCGCCCCGGCCTCATCCTGCTGCCTGGCCTCCTCAGGGGCTGTTCCCTCTGCAAATGTTCAATATACCTCAGCCTCCCAGTCTTGGCGTAAGTGTTGCTTCCTTGGGGAGGGCTCTGACCTCCCTGCTGAGGCTCTCCACCTCTCCTCCCTCTGCATTTGCTATGACTTAACAACTAATCACAAGTGAAAACTGCCACGGGGACAGTGTGGTAGGTAGATTGATTCCCCCCACTTCAAGCTATCCACATCTGAATTCCAGGACCTGTGAATATGTTACCTTAGTGGCAAAGGGGCTTTGCATGTG
Source organism: Stenella coeruleoalba (assembly GCF_951394435.1). Classification (NCBI taxonomy): domain Eukaryota; kingdom Metazoa; phylum Chordata; class Mammalia; order Artiodactyla; family Delphinidae; genus Stenella; species Stenella coeruleoalba. Next base: position 58,569,020 of record NC_137156.1, read on the forward strand.
TGATCAAGTTAAGGCTCTTGAGATGGGGCGATTAGCCCGGATTATCGGTGGCAGGGTGGGGGGCAATGTAATCCCAAGGCTCCTCATAAAAGAGAGGCAGGAGAGTCCGAGATCAGAAAAAGGAGATGGGAAGACAGATCAGAGGTTGGAGTAACGGGTTACACTTTGAAGATGGAGGATGGGGCCACAAGCCAAGGAATGCGGGTGGCCTCTAGAAGATGGAAAAGGCTAATAACAGATTCTCCCCTGAGGCCTTGAGAAGGAACCAGCCCTGCCCACACCCTGATTTTAGACTTCGCACCTTCAGAATCATAAGGCAGTACGTTTGTGTTGTTTTAAACCACAAGTTTGCAGTAATTTATTACAGCAGGAAGAGGCAGCTCATCAAGACAGAAGCTGAGTCTGTGTCTGCCCAAGCCTGGGACAGTGCTTCCTATAGAGCAGGGGCTCAATAAATCTTTGATGAGTGAACCCAGCAGCTGCTAGTGAATAAAGCACCCTGCGGACAGACGATAACAGCCCCCAGCTCTTCACTGCCCTCCACGTGTCCACTTCCTCCACCATCGCAGTTCCCAAAGGATGAAATGTGGGTAACACTTCTCAGAGTCAGCATAGGAAAGACAAAAAAGGAAGGCTAGAAAAACAGGCTGCGATGTGGGGAGGGACCCAGAGATGCTGCCTAGCTTCCTACTCTCGAGCCTGAAGGGATCACAAATCACAGCCCGGATGCCTCTGGTACCAAGGAAGAGGCTGTCTTACAGTGAAGACTTTCTCAGGTCACACAGCCCATGGGGCTGAGCAGGGAGAGTGTCCAGGGCCTCTGACTGGGAGCGGGGTGCCCTTTGAGGGACATGGTCACAGGCTCACAGCAGGGAGTCACCTGGCCAGGTTATGGTGGGGGAAACCTCTGCTGTACTGGATGCACAAATAAATGAAGTTCATGGCTACACTTTTGACAACTGCTTCTCTCATAGGACAGGAAAGCAGCAAATCAACAGCTGTGAGTGTGAGGTGGGTGGGATGGAGAGAATGAACTGGAGGGGGCAGGGTTTTCAGGAGGGAATTCAAATGTATCCACAACGTTTATTTCCTTAAAAATAAAAGAATCTGGGGACTTCCCTGGTGGCGCAGTGGTTAAGAATCCACCTGCCAATGCAGGGGACACGGGTGCGAGTCCTGGTCCAGGAAGATCCCACATGCCGCAGAGCAACTAAGCCCGTGAGCCACAGCTACTGAGCCCGTGCTCTAGAGCCCACGAGCCACAATTGCTGAAGCCCGTGCGCCTAGAACCCGTGCTCTGCAACAAGAGAAGCCACCGGAACGAGAAGTCCGCGCACCGCAACTAAGAGTAGCCCCCGTTTGCCGCAACTAGAGAAAGCCTGTGCACAGCAATGAAGACCCAACGCAGCCATAAATAAATATATTAAAAATAAATTAATTAAAAAAAATAAAAGAATCTGAACGTAGCAAAATGCTAACGTGTTGAATCTAGGAGTGGGTTATATTATTCTGTCCTTTCTGTGTTTAAAATATTTTTAAAGGGATAGAAAAATGGAGAAAGAACTGCTCTCCGATGTGATTTCATAAATGAATCACACAAACCCTCCATCACACACACACTGGTTTTGACAGAGGCTCATGGTCCATCCCCCTCTCCCTTTCCTCCTATCACTAAAATAATTTTCTCTGTTATGTACAATTTATATAATCACAGTAGTCAGGGCTTTTAGAAAATTCCATGAGTTTTCTTATCAATTTAATTATTTCAGCACATTGTTCGTTAATTAACTTTCATTGAGTTGATGTACTTTTATAGTCCAAAAAAGGTTTTTAAGCTCAACAAAAAAGATTTGTAGAAGTCTTGAACATAAAATTGCTTGTTTATATTGAAATTCTAGTTTTAAGAATATTTATCTCTATTTTCCAATCTCCCTGCCAGCTCTCACCCAGACATAAACTCTTTTAATATTTTGTATGTTTCCTTTCGACTGCTTTAAGTGCAGGTGAAAATATGTGATTTATACAAATTTGTATTCTTCGTTCCCCTTTAGACAGCACCATAAGCATTTTATCCTATCAAGAACGTTTTCTAAGTGTAATTTTAGTGGATTCTCCACATTCATTTTAATAGATACCATGAATTGTTTACACACCGGCTCCTTGCCAGCATTTTGCATTTTCCGGCATTTCCTTATCACTGTAGTGTGAGGCAAACATGTTTGGGTGTCAGCCTTTGACCCCAACTGTTTTTCTCATGGCAGTTTCCTAGAATTGGAATTCCTAGGCAAAAGGGTACACAGTGTTTTAAGGTTCTTGACATCAGCTGCTAAACTGCCTTCCAGAAAGGATGTAACAGTGTGATATGGCCACCAGAGAGAGTCTTTGCTCCAGCCAGCTTGGAGAGAATTTAGGAAACCTATCTCAGGGGTTTAATTTGCTTTTCTTTCATCGTTAGTGAACTTGAACTTATTCCCACAACTGTTTTGAGCATTTTTATGTCTCCTCTTGCCTATCCACAGTCTTTGCTCACTTTCTCTCTGGGGTCTGCATGTTCTCCCCATCACGGGTGTCAGCCCTTTATCTGCTAAAGACAGTATCCTTTTGTCTATTCTATCTTTGAAGACCATTTGCCCCAGTTCACCATTTGCTTCTGCCCCAGGTAAACAGATCTGGGCTGTGATTCTCTGGATTTGCCTGTCTCTCCAGGTTCTGAAGTGGCTGTTTGCCCTGTGACCTCAGTTCTGTGATGGGTCCAAGAAAAGTCACCGACTTTCAGTTTTTTAAAGCTTTTTCTTCAGGATGGGAGTAATGACTTCCAGCTTCTTTACATGTCAGAGCTGAAACCAGAAGAGATTTATTTTTTCAGGAAATTTTAAACTCTGAATTCAATTTCTCTAATGGTTAGAGGACCATTCAACCATTAAAGAAGTTGAATTTGTAACCACAAAGTTCCCCACAAAGATCTCCAGGCCTCTGCATTTCACTGGAGGAGTCTACCAAACATTGAAGAGTCTGATAACTTTGATTTGCTTAAAAAAATGCTGTCTGGATGATTTTCTAGATCTTAATCCTCTTTCCATTAGCACAAATTTTCATTTTAACGTAAAATGTATTTCTAGTTTGTGTGTCTAGTTATGTATTTGCATCTTCAGTACTGACCACTAGAATATGGGCGCAGTTATTCTGACTTTGCGTCCTTAATCACCATATTCATTCTGTGTATTTTAGCGTATTTTCTTATTCTTCTGTTAGAAGCTTTAATTCCCTTTCCTTTCTCTTTTCTATATGCTTTATGACTTTGCTGATGGAATTTTAAACATGTGCAGATAGAAGTGAATGATCCCTTGTACCAACTGCCTTTGAGAGTGGCCTGACATGGCTCCTTTGGATTTTCACCAACATCAATGAAAAACAAAACAAAACAAACACCACCACCACCAAAACAGCAAGACGACTCTTCTTTTTACTTTTTTGACAGGAAAGTAGGATTTATTGGTGGGCATGAGTAAGGAGGGGACAGCACCAAGGCTCTCGCAAGCACAGGGCCCGCCATCTGTCCAGAGGGCCACGATTAGGGATGTATATGACCCCACAGCCATCCGGGATGAGCCGCTTTTCTGCCACCATGTTTTCAAATTCACCTGCATTAAACTTAGTAAATCCCCACTTCTTGGAGATCATTTGGCCACCAGGGAACTTGACCTTGGCCCTGTGGAGGGCCTCAATCACATGCTCCTTGTTCTGCAGCTTGGTGAGGTTGGACTTTATGACTTGGCCAATGTGGACTCTGGCCACTGTGCCCTGGGGCTTTCCAAAGGCACCTCGCATACCCGTCTGGAGCCTAGATTGGGGACAGCGTGCCAGTCATGACGTCCACTGGAAAGGGCTGTCTCCAAGGTCCCTTAGGGCAACAGGCTGAATACACTATTGAGGAGGCTGCTGTTTGCAGCCATTGCACACTGGGAAGACAACTCTTAATCACTTTCCTGCTTTGCCATAGTTACTCCATTCAAGGGCTGGATTCCCTAACTTTGTATCTGCCTGGGGAGGGGCATGTAGCTGGTGCCATGATTTAAACATTGCACTGGGGGCTTCTGGAGGCAGGTCCTAACCAAGCACTCCTGGTTTCCCTCTTCTGCACTGTAGCACAGTCAGGCACACGGGACAGGAGCAGAGGGGCAGCGTGGGCAGCTTGGGGCAGTCATTGCAGCTCTGCTCTGGGGACAGTAATGATCTCTGGAGGTCCCCTATGCTTGGATTTCCAAACCAGCCTGTATGTTTAAAGCACCCGGGAAACTTGTCGGATCCAGATTTTTGGCCTCCCTGCCAAGAGAATCTGATTCCGTAGTCTGGGCCTCAGAACTTTTAACGAGACCCTGAGGTCGTTCTGCTACATTACCAGTTTCAAGAACCCTCAATCCAGTGCATTCATTGATCTCCAGGAAGCAACCCACCTATACAGGTCTCAGAACCTGTTAGTGGTCTTCTTTCTCTGGAGATCTTTTTTTAGAAAACTACTTCTGGTTACTCATCCTGGTGTTATTCAATCCATAAACTTTCCTGAGCAACTCATTCAACCCCTGAGTACACAGCCAACTCCGGAGCAGGACACCCATGGGGACTTGAGTCAAAGCAAGAGCTGAGAAGTTTGAGTTGATTTTCTGGGTGAGCCGTGTGAATGCTATTGTCGCATAATGGAGCCCCAGCTCCACAGCCTAGATCAGGATTCTAAAAGCAGCTGATGGAGATGCTGCTGTTTCCACCAGAGCCAGGCCTGTGTTTTTCCTTTGTTAGGTGATGCCCATGGTCCTGCCAAGCAGGCCAGACCCTGGCAAAGCAGTGGCCTTCCCCATCTCCCACCAGGACCTCCCTTGCTCTAACACCTCCTTTTCTGGCTCCAAGTCCATTTCTCCAGCCTTGCCTCATTTATCCCCCGACTCCTGAGCATGGCTCCCTTGTCGCAGCATTTGCTGGGCAAACTCCCCTGTCCAGAGCAGAACTTCTCATGATGGTCTTTGCCAACAGCCTGGAACTTGTCAGACGAATGAGTTTTGCATCTTTCTTACCCAGCCTTAGTCAAACCCGCTGAAAGCAGCAACCACTTTAATCTCTCTCCTGTACTTTGTCCTGCTCTTGACCTGCTGGAGCAGATGTTATCAGGAGTGGCCAAAGTTTACCTTGGCTTTACTGCACAACTGTGTGTCCAACTGGCCCAGGAGCCCAGGAACGGAGTTCCAGGGAAGTGAGAACGATGACCTTCTTAGTCCTTTCTGAGATGCATGATTCTGCCTCACGAGGGTTTTCCTTCTGTACTGCTGACCCTGCTTCCATGGTGGAACAGACCTGGACAGGCCCTACAAAGCAGGGAGGCCAAATTCCATGAGACCAGGTCACCGGGTGGGTCTGCCTTCGTCATCCTCTGGGAAGTAATACATTGCATGATCCTGACAACTGCTGAGAACCTGATATTCTTGGAAGTGCATTACCTTTCAGCAAGTGAGTGGCTCCACCCCACCCCTACTTTCCTTTTCCAAGACCCTTTCACAATCTGTCATTCCCACCCCACCAAGGAACAGGGTGCTGTCTAGGGCCTTAGCACTTAGCCATTCCTAGGGTAGGACAGTCTAGATTGGAAGGTTTGTTTTCTTTTAATCTTACCCTCAGGACTATCATGTACAGTTGTAGAGTCTGTGCACTGCACAACTCGGTGGGATGCCATTTACACAGCCTGAGGTGAATGAGGCAATGCCCTGCTAACCCTAATCCTTCACACTTCCTGTCTCACCCTGACCCCTCCTGATTCACCTATGTCATATGACTCTAAATCAGGGGTTGGCAAACTATGGCCCACAGAGGACTTAGAAGTTTTACTGGGACGATATTTTGGTGTTTTGTCCTGTTTATTTCCTTTTTTTTCTTGGCTGCGCCACGTGGCTTACAGGATCTTGGTTCCCCAACCAGGGACTGAATCCAGGGCCATGGCAGTTGAAAGCACCAAGTCCTAACCACTGGACCGCCAGGGGATTCCCCCCTCACCTTTTTTTTTTTTAAATTAATTTTTCTTTTTTCCAGAAAGAGCTCGCAGGTAGTAAGCTTTCTAGGTCCAGGGGATTGTCATGGTCACATGAACCTGGATAGTTGCCTGGGGCCCTGCATTCAGAAAGCCTCACACTTGGTTTAATGCTCTGATATTGTCATCTTAAAATTCTTAACATTTTTAAACAAGGGGACCCACATTTTCATTTTGCACTGTGTCCCACAAACAGTCCAGTCTGGCATTTTGCATGTTCAAGGACATTGTTATTTTGTTCTCACACTTAATGATAGTAAACTGGGCACAGAATTCTAGGCTCAGAATCATTTTCCTTCCGAATTTTGTAGATAGCTCCCACTTTGAGGACGGGCAATCAGATGCCAGTCTATTTGTTGAAACTTCACGTGTATGTCTCCCTCTGGAAACTTGCAGGATTTTCTCTTTATCCTTAGCCAAGGATCTTTGGCGTCTTTAAGAGGTTGAAACTTCACTGGGTGATGTCTGTGTGTGACTTTTTCCCCCGTTATTGCTTCTCACAACCTGGGGGCACCTCAAAGCAATTCACTTAAACAAAACAAAACAAACAAAAAACCCCACTATTTTCTATTCCTTATTAAAATAAAAAAATTTTAAAGTCTCTCTTTCTGGAATGTTTATTAGATGGAAGATAGATCCGGGAACTCCAATATTCATACCTCTCATCAGCTTGTTTTTTTCCTATTTCTTATCTCTGTCAGATTCCCTTGACTTTGCCTTCCAGATTACATCTCCAGGCAAGGCTTCTTCTGTCAGCCACCAGTAGTCCTCAATAGTAAGGTCAGGGTGAACCAGCTGACAGCCATGCCAGTAGAAGCTGACTCACCAAAAGCCACATGGGCACTGGCATCGGTAGCATCTGCTCTAACAAGGTACATCTGTGAAATAACTGTACATTTCCCCAGAGTTAAATAAAACAATGTTATCAGGCTTAAATAAAACAATGCTGCAAAGCTTCGAGCACACTATTAGTGTTCCATAAACGTTAGCTCTTATGAAAGATGAATAGTATTTAAACACTGGCTTCTTAACACCAGCTTCTTATGCCACCTCCCTTTTCCAGTTTTCTGATCCCCCCAGGCCAGATGCAATCCCTCTCCCTTTGCAACAATGCAATGTGTTTATCTTACAGTAAGTTAACAAAAGTACACAGAAGAATGATAAGCAGAAATAGAAGGAGCTTATGACCCAGTAGGAGAGGGTGTACACCTCACTCATTGTCCTGAATGTGGCCTGTACTGTTATAACGTTTGTTTGGGGACCTTCTATCATAGAGAAGCGTGTAGTCATTCTGAAAATACCTACGTGCTTCTGCGTCACTCGGGTGCTGGCAGTTTTGTGAGATCTAGATCAAAACTCAGCTCATCAAATGACCTTTGTCCTGTCTTTAGTTTTCTGTAAAGATCTTGCCACTCGAACACATGGCAGGGCAAACCTGCACATTATTTATCATATTTGGCAACGTTATGCAGAAGGAAGTCCAAATGAAAAAACTCTAAAGGGAATGAGACTATTTTGGTTCCAACGTCCTGGCTGACCACTCTTTAGCTGTATGACTTTGGGCAAGTCATTTAACCTCTCTGAGTTTCATTTTCCTCCTTGTAAAAATGGAAATACCTTTCAAATGTACCCGGTTCCATCCTCCACCTTCCCCATATACTTCCACATCTATATATTGTCCTTAGAATGAAATCCAAAATCTTATGCGGTACCCAGAACAGATAGTTAGGATGAGGTAAGGTACTTGTGGCACCTTTATAAAAGTGCTGTGCTTTCCCCATTCTCATCCACAGGACCCCATATTCCGCCACTCCTCTGAGATGACCATCTTTCCATTCCTCAGAATCACCAGGTTCCCAATTGTATATTCTCTGCCAAGCTCATCATGATGTCACCACCACTGAACATTCTTTTAACTCCTCATTTACAGGGAGGGGACCTACTGCTTTTCCAAGAGAGTGGATCTCTTGGGAGCTCCATCCAAGGCCATGATGGTTAGAGCTGCCATGAAAACATAAAAAGCCTGTATTTTAAAATGAACCAACTTATTCTTTGCTGTTCAGACCCTCTCCCAGAAAACAGGCTAGGAAACAGGAAATCCTTGCTTTTATGTGGATTAAAGCCACACATCAGATTAAAAAAGAGCCATTTGGAAGCGTGGTGAGAATGCCAGCTGCTTGAATGCTGAGGGAGGGTCTCTGCATCTTCGGACATCCAGGGCTTTATGTGCAAGTCTTGGTGGTGTCCATTTTGAGCCCTCAGGCCTGATTCCTCTTCCTTGGCTCTCAGCTGTGTCTCTGATAGTGGAGGCTGCTCAATAGGTATGTGTGTGACAGCTGCCTTAATGGCTGGCTGGCTCCTCTCCCCACAAGCCAAAGATGAATGAAGGATGAGCTGGATGTCAGAGCTCCAATTCACAGGTCACAGGACTGTGATTCACAGAACTCCATATTATATTAGTACATAAATTCCATTATTTTAGTAAACAAACCCCTTAGTAGAGCCAGCTTATTATTTCCAGATTCCTTCTTTACCAGGATCAAGAAGTGGAGATATGGAGGGAATGTGTCAGGAGCATTACTTCTTAGGGTTGTTACGGGTTAGTTTAGGGAATTATGAATCGTTTCCATCAGCAATGCATAAGTTTAAAAGCATTCATCCCTCAAGATTTTTGCTGACTTCCAGACTAAAAAGATTTCACTAATCTCATTCTACAGCTGATGCCATGGGGTTCTGGGCAATGCAGAATACTGGGGTACTTTACTATCTGAAGTTGTCGGAACCTTCCTGATTTATGAGAATTTGGCATTTCTTACGAATTTAAGCACTTTGGTTTTGTTGGCTTAGTAGAAATGTACAGCACTATGGCTATTAGATGACGGTGAACCAGCATGGCTCCAACCATACGTATGAGAAATATAATTCTAGAGAGGGCAAAGGACTCAGAAATAATGGGCCAACAAAACACTGCAAGCTCTGGAGCCACTGGTGGGCATGGTAAGCAAGGCCTATGAGGCCAGCAAAAGCTAAAGATAGAAAGGTTTAAAACGAAGCTGCTTTAGGGAGATGAGGTAGAAATGGCAGTTTCCAGACGGGATACTGACTGCAAACTATATTTGGTTTTCATCTCAGCTAGTTTTGGGCCAAACTCTCTAAAAGCAGTACAAATACCACACCACATTTCCTGCTTTGGCTAATCCTTGTTGACATTTCTACAGTAAAGTGAACTCTCCACATATTGCTAAGTACAGAAATAAGATGCAATTTTGTCTTTCAGTGATACAAGCCTCTTCCTAGCCAGGTCTCAAGCCTGTACAAGAGAAACACTAGACAACGGTGATCTCAACGTCTGATCCAAGAGTTCCACTTCCAGAAGAGCTGGGGAAGATCCTACTGGGGACCAATAAACCCACCTATAACAACTATAAACTGGACAAGACCAAGAAATAATACTCTGAAAGCACTAGAGAATGATCAAAGGCAAGCAGAGTAAGGAAGGAACTTGATACTTTGAATAGAGAACGGCATTTTCACAGCTCTTAGCCTGAGGGAATGTCACAACCCAGGACCCAGAACTCTGGGAGACAACCAGCAGTCTTTCTGGCTTCAAGAACCAGAGAGTTCAGGGCAAGCAAGGTCACTGCAAAATGACGGGGAGTCCTGGAAGGGGGAGAAGGGAACCTCAGAGAAGGGAACCTCAAAGTCTGGATATAATCTCTGCCCAAATTTCCAGCTGGCTGTAAGGGCCAGACTGCAGCTAAGGATACAGTGACTGAACTGAGATTTCAGCTGCCACCAAGAGACAGCGTTTGTAGCAGTTTGAGTCCAATCAAATGAACTGCCTGATAAACCAAACAAAAACCCAACACTCCTCTGTCAGATGTATTGGGGGTGGGGGTGAGGATGTCAAAGTGTAAATTCCCAGGCCACACCCACAGATCTGCAGCATCAGCATCTCCTGGGGGTAAGGCCTCAACTCTGCACTGTCAAAAGTGACAAAGTAAGAGAGCCGCACGGACATATATACACTACCAAACGTAAAATAGATAGCTAGTGGGAAGCAGCCGCATAGCACAGGGAGATCAGCTCGGTGCTTTGTGACCACCTAGAGGGGTGGGATAGGGAGGGTGGGAGGGAGGGAGATGCAAGAGGGAAGAGATATGGGAACATATGTATATGTATAACTGAGTCACTTCGTTATAAAGCAGAAACTAACACACCATTGTAAAGCAATTATACTCCAATAAAGATGTAAAAAAGAAAAAAAAAAAAAACAGGAGCTTCAATGACTCGAGCAGAGTTGGAGCCTCGCTGCTGAGAGCTGATGTAGTCCACACCGCATGCTCAGATGTCAGCTGAAACAGGCTGCACTTGAAGAGACGGTGTCTGTCTGCCAAGGAAGATGTGTCAGCTGCCCACATCTTTGATGCTGGCCACGGGAAGCTGAGAAGTCACTTGGAGACACAGAGGAGATACTTCCCTTCTTAAGATCATCACTGAAAACTTTTAGAATATGTCCCGTCACACAGAGACAGGACACCGGTCCTTCGGTAGTCTCCTGCACGTCAGCACAAGGCCTCCCTCTGCCATCTTTTCCTCTCCATATCCCCCGAAGCCCGCCGCCCCACCCCATGGAAAGCAGCATTTTCAAGACTTGAATAGATGTAGGTTAAAGATCTGTTGGAGTTTTTGCAAAGCTGCAGAAATATGGCAAGCTGGTTGGCACAGGAAGGTGAAATACCAATCATTCGTGTCTGGCATCTTAGTCTCAACATTGTTTCCGTTGCTGTAACTTCCAATTATAAAAACACTCACAGGTAAAAACTAGGAAATAGCTCATACTGAACACAACAAACAGCAGTAATGTCTGTAATGCACTTAATCCCCCCACCCTGGTCACTGTGACCAATACGTCTAATTTTACCAAGGAGGACATGGGCCCAGTCATTTAGCTTTTCATACCTGTCTTCATAACAAGTGTCCCAAGTCATACAGTGTGACAAACCCGATTTATAACTCTCAGCCCTCACATCTGTTGGCTAAGTCACCCTTCTCTCAAAATGGATTCAATGTTTAATGAGGAAAAAGGCTTGGGTTATTCTAAATTTTCAAACAATTAATAATGGCCACTTCATGGAAACACTCTAAGCCTTAAGTGAGTATACAGAAATTTTTTTAAGGATTAAACTATATGGTTGAATAAAATTCCTTACCCATTTATTTAGTAAACTACTTGATAAGAGTGTTTTTCAATTTTAAATCTGGGAGCTAATCTAATTAAGTAATCCTAAAAGCCAGACTACAGAAAAAAAAGATATTCTAGTTCTAATTTAGTATAATGTTACAAAATTTTTTCTAAAGATTGGTTTTAGAGGAAATAGCAAGAGAAATACAGGAGTGCATATGAGATGGGGAGAGACAGAAATAGAGGTAGAGCTTCATAGATACGGAGATATTCTTTTTTTTTTTTTAAATCTCATATTGGTATCTTTTAATTAAAAAAAATTAAAAATCAAAGAAAAATATCTGGCCAGGGCTGGGATGAGACAAACAGGAACACTTCAGAATCCAAGGCAAAGGGAAGGTTGTTTGCCCCTTTAGAGAATTGTAGGGGTGTGAAAAGGGAGAGACAGCTCATGCCCAAAAGTACTTATAAATTACACACCCAACTCCCACCCCCTCAATACAAAAGAGAAGAAAAAGCCCCATCACTTAACACCAAATAGCAACATTATCAATAAACCCTTTCTCTGCTGCCCATCAGGACTTATCTGAAAGAGGAGGCCTGTGAGGAAAGGTGAAAAGAGTAAGGGTTAGAGGGAAGACCTGCACTTAAGTCTGGTTTCCAACTGGGAGATAGATATTCTAATTCAGGTCACCCTTTCAACAAGTTTAAGCAAAAGAGAGCAAATGAAGAGGGCAGTTTCAAGTTGGGACTGTGTGTCTATCTTAGGTCAAACAAAGACCAGTTATAACTTTATAGCTCGATTTTCAACAATATAAATTACTGAGACTTACAGCCTTCCATACACTGAACACCTGTCCCTCTCCCCCCAGTCTGGGTCTACACATCCACACAGAACACCGAGCCAGTAAGCCCCTTCAGTTATTTTCTTACCTATTTCGTACGTAAACAAGATTTTTTCTATATTTTATAGGGATTTTATTAAAATATAAAGAATGTGCAAGGATCCAAACTTTATAAAAGCATATACAACAGAACTGCCCTCTTCAAAGCTAATCACTATTAACAAACTCATGTACATGTTTACCCTCCTCAAAATGGCTATATATATGAGTACACGGTAAGTGTATTCTGTATACATATATTTATATGTCTGTGTATGTATATATATATGAAATACTATTCTGAATTTTGGGGGGTTTCCCCTTTGTTTTTCTCCATTAAAGATATTCTGGAAAATTTCCATATTGTCACTTATAGATAGACCTGTCTCATACATTCCATTTATTGCCATCTTATTGACATATAACATGAGTAAGTTTAAAGTGTACAACATGATGATTTGATACATGTATATATTAAGATCCACCTCATTTTTAAGGCTGCATAATATTCCAGTGTGGAATTTAATCAGTCACATATCAGGTTCCAGATTTTTAATCTTACAGTGCTGCAGTGAACAGCTTGTAGCTGTCTTGGCACACTGGTGCTGGGGTATTTGTGGGACTGAATACTGGAAACGAAAGTGCCGTGTCAAGTAGTATGGGGCACATATAGCTTTACAATATATTGTAAATTATTTTTCAAAGTGGTGATTACCTATTTACAGTCCCACCAGCAGTGTGTGGGAGTTCCTAGTTGCCCTTAGCCTTGCTAATACATCACCGCAACCATTCTCTCCTGCATCATCATTTTCCCCCTCTCTGCCAAGTTAATCATAAGGTTCCCCCTCTAGCTATTACATACTTTTCTGCTCTTCCTTTACTCCTAAACAAAAAAAGAAAGTTGTCTATACTGGCAACTTCCAATCTCCCCCATTCTCCCATTCTCTTTTATTCTTTAAATTTCTATTATGGAAATTGTCAAGCATGCATGAAAGTAAAGGAAATAGAATAATAAACTCCTGTGTATCTGTCACTCAGCTTCAACATAACATTCTGCTCATTTTCTCTATTTCCTGTCCCCTGCCTTTTTCTTCTTGGAATATTTTCAAGTAAATCCCAGTCATAATTTTAACTACAAATACTTAGTATGTATCTCTAACAAATAAGAGCTTTAAAAAAAAACAACACATAGTCACTATACCATTATTTCACCTAGTGAAATTAATAATTCCTTAATATCATCTGATACCCAATCCATCTTAAATTCTCCTCTAATTGTTCCCCAAAATGTCTTTTTAGGTTGGTTTTGTTCAAATCACGATCCAAACAAGTCCTTTAAGTTTCTCCAATCTTTATTTAAGTCCCACCACCACCATCTTTGTTTTACACATTCAATTTGTTGAATAAAGTGGATTATTTGTCCTGTGGACTTTCCCACATTCTGGATTAAGCCTGTTGTTTAACATGTTCCTCAGTATCCCGTGCTTTCACAAATTGATCGTTAGATGTAAAAGGCTTGCTTAGATTCCGGTTCTATTTTGTTTGTTTTGGGCAACAATTCATCATGGCTGGTGTTGGGTTCCTGCTATTGCAAAACGTCAGAGGCATGTAACTTCTGGTTGTTCCTTTTTTAGTAATGCTAAGGTTGATCACTGGGTTCAGATGTTATCAACCTGAGTCATCCAATAAAACATTTCCCATACATTTTTAAAAATTTTATTTATTTTATTTATTTTAGGTTGCGTTGGGTCTTTGTTGCTGCGCACGGGCTTTCTCTAGTTTTCTCTAGTTGCGGCGAGTGGGGGCCGCTCTTCGTTGCGGTGCATGAGCTTCTCACTGCGGTGGCTTCTCTTGCTGTGCAGCACGGGCTCTAGGTCGCAGGCTCAGCAGTTGTGGCGCATGGGCTTAATTGCTCCGCAGCATGTGGGATCTTCCCGGACCAGGGCTCAATCCGGTGTCCCCTGCATTGGCAGGCAGATTCCCAACCACTGTGCCACCAGAGAAGCCCCTCCCATAAATTTTTTACCTAATACTTTCAGCAGCCTAGATCCATTATTTCACTACAGGTGACAAAAGGGTGATTTCCTAATCCTATCAATTCTCTGGCATTTAGTTATGATTCTTTTTTTTTAATTATTTAGTTTTTTGAATTTTATTTTACTTATTACACAGCAGGTTTTTATTAGTTATCCATTTTATATATCTTAGTGTATATGTGTCAATCCCCATCTCCCAATTCATCCCACCGCCGCCACCCCCTCCCCACATTTTTCCCCCTTGGTGTCCATACGTTTGTTCTCTACATCTGTGTCTCTATTTCTGCCTTGCAAACAGTTCATCTGTACCATTTTTCTAGATTCCACATACATGCGTTAATATACAGTATTTGTTTTTCTCTTTCTGACTTACTTCACTCTGTATGACAGTCTCTAGGTCCAACCACGTCTCCACAAATGACCCAATTTCGTTCCTTTCCATGGCTATTTACCATTGTATATATGTGCCACATCTTCTCTATCCATTCGTCTGTTGATGAGCATTTAGGTTGCTTCCATGACCTGGCTATTGTAAATAGTGCTGCAATGAATATTGGGGTGCACGTGTCTTTTTGAATTATGGTTTTCTCTGAGTATATGCCCAGTAGTGGGATTGCTGGATCATATGGTAATTCTATTTTTAGTTTTTTAAGGAACCTCCATACTGTTCTCCATAGTGGCTGTATCAATTTACATTCCCACCAACAGTGCAAGAGGGTTCCCTTTTCTCCACACTCTCTCCAGCATTTGTTGTTTGTAGATTTTCTGATGATGCCCATTCTAACTGGTGTGAGGTGACACCTCATTGTAGTTTTGATTTGCATTTCTCTAATAATTAGTGATGTTGAGCCTATTTTCATATGCCTGTTGGCCATCTGTATGTCTTCTTTGGAAAAATGTCTATTAAATGGTCTTCTGCCCATTTTTTGATTGGGTTGTTTTTTCAATATTGAGCTGCATGAATTGTTTATATATTTTGGAGATTAATCCTTTGTCTGTTGATTCGTTTGCAAATATTTTCTCCCACTCTGAGGGTTGTCTTTTCGTCTTGTTTATAGTTTCCTTTGTTGTGCAAAAGCTTTTAAGTTTCATTAGGTCCCATTTATTTTTGTTTTTATTTCCATTACTCTAGGAGGTGGGTCAAAAAAGATCTTACTCCTATGTTTTCCTCTAAGAGTTTTATAGTGTCCAGTCTTACATTTAGGTCTTTAATCCATTTTGAGTGTATTTTTGTGTATGGTGTTAGGGAGTGTTTGAATTTCATTCTTTTACATATAGCTGTACAGTTCTCCCAGCACCCTTTTTTTTTTAATCTTTATTGGAGTATAATTGCTTTACAATGTTGTGTTAGTTTCTGCAGTATAACAAAGTGAATCAGCTATATGTATACATGTATCCCCATATCTCCTCCCTCTTGCGTCTCCCTCCCACCCTCCCTATCCCAACCCGTAGATGGACACAAAGCACCGAGCTGATGTCCCTGTGCTATGCGGCTGCTTCTCACTAGCTATCTATTTTACATTTGGTAGTGTATATATGTCCATGCCACTCTCTCACTTTGTCCCAGCTTACCCTTCCCCCTCCCCATGTCCTCAAGCCCATTCTCTATGTCTGCGTCTTTATTCCTGTCCTGCCCCTAGGTTCTTCAGAACATTTTTTTATTTTTTAGATTCCATATATATGTTACGGTATTTGATTTTCCCTTTCTGACTTACTTCACTCTGTATGACAGACTCTAGGTCCATCCACCTCACTACCAATAACTCAATTTCATTTCTTCTTATGGCTGAGTAATATTCCATTGTATATATTAGCACCACTTATTGAAGAGACTGTCTTTTCTCCATTGTATAGCCTTCCCTCCTTTGTCACAGATTGGTTGACCATAGGTGCATCAGTTTATCTCTGGGCTTTCTATCCTGTTCCATTAATCTATGTTTCTGTTTTTGTGCCAGTACCATGTTGTCTTGATTACTGTAGCTTTGTAGTATAGTCTGAAGTCAGGGAGTCTGATTCCTCCAGCTCTGTTTTTTTCCCTCAAGATTGCTTTGGCTATTTGGGGTCTTTTGTGTCTCCAAATAAGTTTTAAGATTTTTTGTTCTAGTTCTGTACAAAATGCCATTGCTGATTTGATAGGGATTGCACTGAATCTGTAGATTGCTTTGGGTAGTATAGTCATTTTCACAATGTTGATTCCTTCAATCCAAGAACATGGTATATCTCTCCATCTGTTTGTGTCATCCTTGATTTCTTTCATCAGTGTCTTATAGTTTTCTAAGTACAGGTCTTTTACCCCCTTAGGTAGGTTTATTCTTAGGTACTTTATTCTTTTTGTTACAGTGGTGAATGGGATTGTTTCCTTAATTTCTCTTCCTGATCTTTTGTTGTTAGTGTATAGGAATGCCAGAGATTTCTGTGCATTAAGTTTGTATCCTGCAACTTTACCAAATTCATTGATTAGCTCTAGTAGTTTTCTGGTGGCATTTTTAGGATTCTCTATGTATAGTATCATGTCATCTGCAAACAGTGACAGTTTTACTTCTTTTCCAATTTGTATTCCTTTTATTTCTTCTTCTTCTCTGATTGCCATGGCTAGGACTTCCAAAACGATGTTGAATAATACTGGTGAGAGTGGACATCCTTGTCTTGTTCCTGATCTTAGAGGAAATGGTTTCAGTTTTTCACCATTGAGAATGATGTTTGCTGAGGTCTGTTGTATATGGCCTTTATTATGTTGAGGTAGATTCCCTCTGTGCCCACTTTCTGGAGAGTCTTTATCATAAATGGGTGTTGAATTTTGTCAAAAGCTTTTTCTGCATCTATTGAGATGATCTTATGGTCTTTATTCTTCAGTTTGTTAATATGGTGTATCGCATTGATTGATTTGCATATATTGAAGAATCCTTGCATCCCTGGGATAAATCCCACTTGATCATGGTGCATGATCCTTTTAATGTGTTGTTGGAGTTGTTGGATTCTGTTTGCTAGCATTTTATTGAGGATTTTTGCATCTATGTTCATCAGTGTTATTGGCCTGTCATTTTCTTTTTTTGTGACATCTTTGTCTGGATTTGGTATCACGGTGATGATGGCCTCCGTAGAATGAGTCTGGGAGTGTTCCTTCCTCTGCAATGTTTTGGAAGAGTTTGAGAAGGATGGGTGTTAGCTCTTCTCTAAATGTTTGACAGAATTCATCTGTGAAGCCATCTGGTCCTGTACTTTTGTTTGTTAGAAGATTTTTAATCACGGTTTCGATTTCATTACTTGTGACTGGTCTGTTCATATTTTCTATTTCTTCCTGGTTCAGTCTTGGAAGGTTATACCTTTCTAAGAACTTGTCTGCTTCTTCCAGGTTGTTCATTTTATTGGCATAGAGTTGCTTGTAGTAGTCCCTTATGATGCTTTGTATATCTGCGGTGTCTGTTGTAATTTCTCCTTTTTCATTTCTAATTTTATTGAGTCCTCTCCCTCTTTTTCTTGATGAGTTTGGCTAAAGGTTTATCAATTTTGCTTATCTTCTCAAAGCACCATCTTCTAGTTTTATTGATTTTTGCTATTGTTTTGTTTCTATTTCATTTATTTCTGGTCTGATCTTTATGATTTTTTTCTACGTACTTTGGGATTTGTTTGTTCTTTCACTAGTTCCTTTAGGTGTAAGGTTAGATTGCTTGAGATTTTTCTTGTTTCTTGAGATAGGACTATACTGCTTCAAACTTCCCTTTAGAACTGCTTTTGCTGCATCCCACAGGTTTTGGATCATCGTATTTTTGTTGTAATTTGTCTCTAGGTATTTTTTGATTTCCTCTTTGATTTCTTCAGTGATCTCTTGGTTATTGAGTAACGTATTGTTACTAAATAGGGTGATTTCCTAATCCTATCAATTCTCTGGCATTTAGTTATGATTTTTAAGTGAAAAATGTTCTCTTATCAGGTTAACCTGGTACACAAAGAAATCAGGATAAATACTTCATTTCCAGTTAATTTTCAAAATAGTAAGTTGGTGCCCTAATAATCTTCAAAGATGACTAATAGATTTTTTTAAACTATCATTATGACCTCATAGATTTTTATATATTTCATGTCAATTGTTATTCTTTTTGATGTTCAAATTGTTCCATCTTTGGCCAATGGAAGCCCCTTCTAGTTGACTCCTGGGTCCTTTTGACATGACCTTACTCTGATTGCTTTCTTGCTTTCAGACACAAGATGGTCTAGCCTCATCTTGTCCCTTCCCTGCCCCCTCTAATGGGACAGTCTTGGTGCTAGGGTATGCCTTGCCACTGACTTCTGATTGCTTCTAGGCCTTTTCAGTGGATAAAGCTATGCAACATGTATTTTTTAGGAAAAATAAATCACTGTATTTTGCTGGTACTTCCAACTGAAATATACAATTACAGGGTTTTTACTTAATTTTATTCTTGTATCTTTTCTTTTTTGTACTAAAAATCTTGGCTCTTACTTCCTTTGACTTCATATTTGCTTTATCATATGTAAATACATAGAGTTTCAAAAGGACAACACCAATATCATTGTTAAAAATAAAAATACTAAATGCAGTTTAAGTTTTCATTGTAGTTCACAGGATATATTCCATTAGGAAAGTGCAGACAAATGCTGGGCTTTAAAGTCGCTTGAAGTAATTGTTCTGTGGGTGGTTACACCACCAATTTGATGGATAGTTAAGTTTTAGTTTTAAGAGTTGATTTTTTAATTATAGAAAACACTGACAGGGTCCCAAAGTAAAAAGTATAAAAGAAGATACAGATCTAGGTGCCATCTCTGGCCAGCTCCCTACCACCACCCCTAAGGGAACTGATTTATTAGTTATTGATGTAATTAATCCTTCCATTTTTCTTTTTTTTTTTAACATAAGTAAATGCATGCTTGTTTTTTCATTTGTCCCCTCCTTTCTTACACAATCAGGTAGCACAACAAACCTGCTCTTCACTTTCACTTCCTATACTCTGAAGAGGACTCCAGGACAGCATTTTTTTTGGGGGGTGCGGGGGGGAAGGGGCAGGAGTTCAAGATTGTTTTTATTTTCAGAGCCTGCAACAGTTGGTTAGCAATGCCAGCTAAGCTGGTACAATCCGAAGGCCATCCCACCTCCCTTTTCAGGCATTCAACTAGCAGAATCCTCACAAATAAGATTAGAGACCAACTGAGATGTGTCCCCATGTGTGTGTGGTTCTGCAGCCTTCACCTTCTTCCCTCCTGGAGATGCTCCCTCATTTTTTTTTTAACAGCTGTGCAGTATTCCACTGTATGTATGTGCCAGGTTTCTTCCATCAATCCCCTCTAGATGGAGATTTGGGTGGCTTCCACTCTTTGGCTGCTATACATAGCACTGTAATGAAGATCTTTGTGCATACACCATCACATATTTTTACCAGTACACCTCAGATAGATTTTTAGAAGGGAGCCTGCTGGTTGAGGGATAAACTCATATTTAATTTTGATAGTTATTAACAAATTCCATCCACAGGAATCTGTACTTTCTGGAGTGCTTGTTTCCCCACTGTCTCACTAACAGAGTGCACTGTGTAACTTGGACTTTTCACAATCCAACAGGCAAGAAATGGTAACTCAGTAGTTTTAATTTGCATTTCTCTTTATTATGTGTATCCTCATATGTTTAAGAGCTATTTATTTGCAATTTATTTTCTATGAACTGTCCATATCTTATTTATTTATTTGGCTGTACTGGGTCTTAGTTGCAACAGGCGGGCTCCCTTGTTGCGGCTTGCTGGCTACTTAATTGTGGCATGCGAACTCTCAGCTGTGGCATGCATATGGTCTAGTTCCCTGACCAGGGATCGAACCCGGGCCCCCTGCATTGGGAGCGCGGAGTCTTACCCACTGCGTCAGCAGGGAAGTCCCTGTTTGTATCTTTTTGCCCATTCTTTCTGGTTCTTTTCAAAGTTTAGAAATTCTTCACATATTAGGGCTATATTATATTAGCCCTTTGTGATAAATGTTGCAAATATTTTTGCCAGTTTACTATTTACTTTTTAACTTTGCTTTTTTTGGCCATCCAAATCTCTTTCTTTCAGTTAGATATAAACTCCTCCTTTTATTCCTTCTGGATATTCAGTCATAGGAATGTTTTCCCCACTCCCAGATCATAAAGGAATTCACCTATGTTTTCTTCCAGTTATTTAGAAGGTTTCATTTTTACAGTTGGGTCTCTAATCCATTTGGATTTTATCCTTCTGTACAGTGTGAGAAATGGATTCAATTTTACTGTCTTCCAGGTGTTTAACCACATTTGTCTCCACACCGTTTTTTAAGTCTTTTTCTCCACCAGTAAGATGATTCCTTTATCATATACTAAATTCCTGGACTTTTTCTCAATTTTTTATAGTATGTTATAGTATCTAGTAGTGTTATCCCTCCTTCCTTTATTTTCTGTAAAATAAAGTACATTGTACATAATGTACTGTTGTGGCCTCTCCCGTTGCGGAGCACAGGCTCCGGACGCACAGGCTCAGCAGCCATGGCTCACAGGCCTAGCCACTCCGCGCCATGTGGGATCTTCCCGGACCGGGGCATGAACCCATGTCCTCTGCATCGGCAGGCGGACTCTCAACCACTGCGCCACCAGGGAAGCCCAGATTTTTTTTTTTTAAAGAAAACATTTAGGACCCACTCTATTTTCAGGAATTCAAGGATTGGGACTTTCTATGTTAGCTCAATCTTCACAAAATTACATATACAATAGCCCAAGGTAAAATTCACTTTTTAAAAAGAATTATGGCAATATTTTTCAAAGAAACCAAAATTAGTTGTTAGGAAAATAAGTTCCACTTGACACCTGGGTACATCTTTTCCCTAAATCACTTGGCACATCTATGGCTAGAAGCCCCATCTACTAAGTGAAACTAGTAACTTCCCTCTAAGTTCTGAGACCACGTTTCCTGTGCAGAAACCCTCCTGTATGACTAAAAACTGTCATTCACCCAGCAAAGGAAAATTAAGAGAGACTGGAGAGTGTGTCAAATAAAAACACCAAAAATGACCCAAATTATCTGTACCACTTATAGGTTTGAATCTGGCCATCCAAGATACAAACTAAAAAAGTAAAGACTACTTTTATTCTCAAGGTAGAGAAATCTGACTTGGCTCTCCTGTTACCGTCTGGACTAACCTAGTCCATCCCACAACCGAGACAAATTGCTCACTGGGAAGCTACTTGTCATGCTTCAGTGAAATGTGCCTATTTTTGGGGCAGGGGAGATATTGTTGAAAACAGAACATTCGTCTTCCTCACAGTTAATCAACAGTGATACAACCTTACATTTCCTAACAACTAAAGATTTCCTAATCATTTTTTAAATGCAACAATCAAAACTATGAAGTCATTATTTGCTCTAGTTCACTGTTTTTATTTACATAACCACCTTTCTCCTAGACAAGCAACATTAAGCAAAACATAAGGCAAAGATGACTTGCTGGTGACCATCCTATTCAACTTTCTTTTGTGGAGGGTCTTCTCAGTAGTAGCCAGTTACCACATGGAGCTTCTTCTCAGTTTCAGAGAAATTTTCCTTGTATTAAAAACAGCAAGAAAGTGCTACACTTGATGGTAGTTACTGTCAAATAGTTCAATCAACCTTACAGAATTTTTGTAACAAAGTATGTAAGTTATTTAATCAACACAAAACTCTTAAAAAAACAAAACAAAACAAAAAACCCCCCAAGTACTAGCTAACTTCTGGTGCCATGAGTAACAGCACCACCGATTTTTATATTTTAGTGGTAAAAATGTAATCCAGTTTTAGCACCCATCTACAAGAATTAGATGAAAATATATGATTTGGCTTACTGGAAGGTAACAGTCTTAATGACCCCTCAGTGAGGAAATCTGTTCCTTCTGCTGCATGCAGGCTCAAAGAAAAGAATAACAGTATTAATGGGGGAAAATAGGATAGACTTTTAGTTAAGGCTTTTCCGTACTTGAAATACTTAAGGATGGATCACATTTAAAATGGTGAACATGGCTTTGCAGCCTTAAATAGAGAACAAAGGAAAATCAGAAAAATCAATGCTAGAAATCAACTCCCATCTTTTTAACCAAAACCCTGTCTCAACACTCCATTTCAAAAATGAAGTGAAGCATTCTAAGAAAGTGACAAATTTTTACATAAAAACACACCGAATTTTGTTTAACTCTATCAGTTATTAGACATGGTATATATAAGCAAGGAAAATAAGGTGCACCTTTACATTATATAAAATAATGAACCCAGAAATCACTTTTTAAAATTGGCAGTACAGACTGCAATATAAAAAATACTTGATATAGCAAAGTTAGATAGAAATAAAAATTTCAGTTGAAAAATTACAATATTTCAGTACAGCAGAGGGACAAATAACCTTTTATTAAAGCTACCAGATTTGGAGACTCTTGTACATGTTGATTTTGGAGAAAGGAAAGTCATTCTTCTAGAAGGCACTACCTGGTTTAAATGTGCTAGCAGCTTCATAAAGAAAACATGGGGAAAGTACAGTCAAGAAGCCTGCCTGGTTCTCATGTGAGATTCCTTACTCTCTGCATCGCAGACTGCAAATTATTGCTGAGGAACTGTATTACCCATGTGCATTTCCACGTCATCTGCAGTGTGCTCAGTCCACAGTGTCACAGATCTCCTTCACTTTCTGGTTAAAGTCTTCTGGTTGATCTGCATACACATAATGCCCTGCTCCGAGAATGGCCTAGGAAAGGAAAAGCAGTCAGATGGTCAGTGAGTAAAAGCATTTAATAAAACACAATGACACACACAAAGACACTTAGCAATGAAAGTGAGAACAGCTATATATAAAACATAAAAGAAAAAGCAATACTGATCTGTAGTAACTATTATATACTTCATTAAATAAAGGATCTGAGAATAAAGAGAAAATCCATTTTCATATGCAAAAATAACATTCTAAATTGACCTCTAACAATAGGGCCAACAGAAACACTGAACAAAGTAAGCATGTGCTGCCTTGGGAGGTGGTCGCAGTGCTATTGGACCTGTCTGTCCCTCTTTCAGTCTCTCCCACTGCGGAGATGCTGTGGCTCTAGGACAGACAAGGGCCTAAGAATGGGGATTCGCTGTCTGGACATGAAGATTTGTATGGGTCAAACCCTGCCCCCGTCACAAGTGACAGCAGGTCTCTGACCAAAGCTGCAGGTATAGCTTAGATGTGAAAGCACAGGGATGACCTGAAATCTCACTGAAAGCAAAGATACTAGAACAGACTTCGCCTACAACTATAAGCCAAAAATAAACCACACACTTACTATAGTCTTCACATATGAATGTGGTCGTAATGACTGGATGCTGGTGCCAGAATTGCCATCTATGCAGGATCGGGCGCCATAGATGACCGAAACTGGAATGTCAGGGTGCATTTTACCAATTCGCTGCAGCATTGGTCTTTTTGCCCATCCATAAGGGACAGTCATATTTCTGAACGCAGTCTCACCACTGCGTTCAGAGGGAGAAAGGGAGAAAATCATATGTATGATTCTGGGGGATAAGTATGTATCACACTCCCACCTCTACCAAAACAGACTCATATTTAGCTTCTCCTCCTTTTAAGAAAAACCGCAGCTTACATAGAAAATAATTTACTAGGAAATGTAAGGAAGAAACCCCACAGAAGTTATATGCTTTTGTTAGATAAACAAGGATGCTTTAAACTCTAAAAAAACTCTTAAAAAAATGATCATCTTCCGAATCAAAACATGCAACCCTAAGTCCCTATCATAAAATCATCAAATTTCCTGTGGGGATAGCTGAAATATGTTTTTTCACTCTAACTTATTTACAAGGGAGCTTTTCCACATGTTCATCGCACCAGCATTTTACCTACAATGGCAAAACCAATACCAAGATAAGAACACATTCAGCTTAAGTATTCTTTGTGTATTGTTTATATTTAAAATTTTCTGCCTGTTATGATGTTTGCCGTCTTTAAAAACCTTTCCGGCTGGGGAGAGACAGCCTCCTGGAGCTAGCCAATTCGTAGAGACAGCAAAGGACTCAACTGGGACTGCCTTTATATGCAAACTAACCAATCCAGAGCTGCACCTCTTCTGTCTGGCTTGCACATCCCCGGAGGCAATGTTCCTCTGCCTTAATCAGCCCAGGGCCAGGTGCCAGACAACTAGAAACCACCCCTATATCTTAGTGCCCACTGAAATTATTCAACTAGCAAATCCTACACTGCCTACCCTGCGCTGCCTTGCCTCTCCTGCAGAACCCAGTAAAGGCTCCTGCCTGGACTTTCCCTCACTCCTGTCTTCTGCCACCTGACCAAAATCTGGTGCATCCCCCCGACCCTTCAAGGCATTCAGTGACCCCCTCTCTAGGACCTGTGAGTATACTAAACTTTGTTTTCTTGAGCCTGTCCTTGAGCCTGTCCTTTGTTTTCTTGAGCCTTCTCTCATGGCCACAGCTGACTGACCGTCACATAAAATACAGAACATTTGGCAAACTCCTAGGACAGATCCATTCTGCCGTCATTTCTCTTCTTTCCTCGTACTAGGTGTGCTTCTGAACGGCCGTTTATGAATTCAAGTTCCACCACAAAAAGGCAACAAACTAGGATTACACAGGCACACGTAATCATGGAATGTGAGTAGGTGAAGAACAAACCACTAAGACCATGCAGGAAAACAGATGATGTCCCTGGAACAGGCCACTAAAAATTGTTGAAACAAGTCAATGAAGTGTGTAGACCTAAACCATCAGACCCAACTGCCTGGTGAGTCACAAAACATCAAACCCTTGGGGGACCCCCAAACCTCTCCAGCCTCCCTCACCTTTGGCAGAGAACCTCTAACCTACTTTATTAAAAAGACTGAGGCTACAGCTATACCTCAAGTGCTCTCAAGGCCTCAATTTTTTTAATAAAGTAGGTGTACATATTCTCTGACAGAAGTGAGAGAGGAACAACAACAAAAAAAGTGAAGGAGGCTGTCTCTGCATCTCACCTCTCAGCCTTTCACCCAAGTTTCAGTCTTAGAAAGGATGAGGTACCACTTTTATATTTTAAAGTATGGTCTATGGCTAGAATCATCTGAAGCATTTGTTAAAGATGCAGCCCAGAACTGCTGAATTAGAGTCTTAGAGACAGAGTTCAGGTACCACTTTCTTTTTTTTTTTTTAATATTCAATGGTCTTCACTACAATTATTATTTTTTTTACATCTTTATTGGAGTATAATTGCTTTACAATGTTGTCTTAATTTCTGCTGTACAACAAAGTGAATCAGCTATATGCATACATATATCCCCATATCCCCTCCTTCCTGTGTCTCCCTCCCACCCTCCCTATCCCACCTCTCTAGGTGGTCACAAAGCACCGAGCTGATCTCCCTGTGCTATGCAGCTGCTTCCCACTAGCTATCTATTTTACATTGGGTAGTGTATATAAGTCAACGCTACTCTCACTTCGTCCCAGCTTACCCCTCCCCCTCCCCGTGTCCTCAAGTCCATTCTCTATGTCTGTGTCTTTATTCCTTTATTCCTGCCCCTAGGTTCATCAGAACCATTTTTTTTAGATTCCATATATATGTGTTAGCATACAGTATTTGTTTTTCTCTTTCTGACTTACTTCACTCTGTATGACAGACTCTAGGTCCATCCACCTCACTACAAATAACTCAATTTCATTTCTTTTTATGGCTGACATAATATTCCACTGTATATATGTGCCACATCTTCTTTATCCATTCATCTGTCGATGGACACTTAGGTTGCTTCCATGTCCCGGCTATTATAAATAGTGCTGCAGTGAACATTGTGGTACATGTCTCTTTTTGAATTATGGTTTTCTCAGGGTATATGTCCAGTAGTGAGATTGCTGGGTCATATGGTAGTTCTATTTTTGGTTTTTTAAGGAACCTCCATACTGTTCTCCAAAGTGGCTGTATCAATTTACATTCCCACCAACAGTGCAAGAGGGTTCCCTTTTCTCCACACCCTCTCCAGTATTTATCGTTTGTAGATTTTTTGATGATGGCCATTCTGACTGTTGTGAGGTGATACCCTCAGTGTAGTTTTGATTTGCATTTCTCTAATGATTAGTGATGTTGAGCATCCTTTCATGTGTTTGTGGGCAACCTGTATATCTTCTTTGGAGAAATGTCTATTTAGGTCTTCTGCCCAGTTTTGGATTGGGTTGTTTTTTCTGATATTGAGCTGCATGAGCTTCTTGTATATTTTGGAGATTACTCCTGTGTCCATTGATTCGTTTGCAAATATTTTCTCCCATTCTGAGGGTTGCCTTTTCATCTTGTTTATGGTTTCCTTTGCTGAGGCACCACATTTTTGACAAACTCCTCTAATAATTCTGGTACAGAACCCAGCACAAGAACTGGAGCTCTCATCATCATACTCCATTCTTGATCCTCTCCCTAATGACTGTAGGCTCTGTCTTCCAGGATCCTCCCAGCTCGTCAAGACTTTCAGGCTCTGTTTTCTCTACCGGTGCCTTGTACACAACAAGTAATTTAATTTAAAAAAAGTAATTTAAAAAAAAAAGAAAAAGAAATACCTTTGCTTGGCCCTCTTGCTCCCTCTACTATGCTCTCTCTCATAATCACTGTCAAAATTCACGCAGACTCCCCTTCCCCTCGACCCTCACTTACTCCTCACCGCTGCAGCAGTGTTTCTCATGCTGACACACAGACTTGAAGAAGTGCTGAGTAAAAGAAGAGTGCCATCAGCAAATGAACTTGAAAATGCTGCCTAGTATCTCCCACGCACCTGGGAGATTCAAAACCCTTCGGCTTGGGCTTTCCTGGTGGCACAGTGGTTAAGAATCCGCCTGCCAATGCAGGGGACACGGGTTCTAGCCCTGGTCTGGGAAGATCCCACATGCCACGGAGCAACTAAGCCCGTGTGCCACAACTACTGAGCCTGCGCTCTAGAGCCCACAAGCTACAGCTACTGAAGCCCGCGAGCCTAGAGCCCGTGCTCCACAACAAGAGAGGCTGCCGCAATGAGAGGCCCACGCACCACAACGAGGAGTAGCCCCCGCTCGCAACTAGAGAAAGCCCGCATGCAGCAATGAAGACCCAACACAACTGAAAATAAAAAACAAACCAACAACAACAAAAAACCTTTGGCTTAAAAAACGGTTCTAAGAAGATCCATGGTACAGAAAACCATTCTTGTTTAACACAGAACTCCTTTTTTGTAGAACATTCATACTCATTTGGGAATGCTGCTTTATTTGAAATTCTTCTTTCTCTCTCAACTCTGACCACCTTAACAAGATGCCCAAGACCAAGACTTCCCTCAACTATCCACAGGCACCTTAGGGGAAGAAAGTATGTCTGGCTTTTGTTTTTGCTTTTGTTTTTGTTTTTGTTTTGCGGTACGCGGGCCTCTCACTGTTGTGGCCTCTCCCGTTGCGGAGCACAGGCTCCGGACACGCAGGCTCCGTGGCATGTGGGATCTTCCCCAACCGGGGCACGAACCCGTGTTCCCTGCATCGGCAGGCAGATTCTCAACCACTGTGCCCTGTCTGGTTTTTAATCTCTCATCAGAATCCAGTACAATGTTTTACATAGTAGGTGCTCCATGAATAGATGAGAAAATTAAGAAGTGTTAGTCATTTAACTACTTGTCCTTTTAAATTTAGTCATTTACATACTGATAAAAATCTCCTGGACTATTCATATATTTTCAAAAAATAAAAGTCTAAAACACAAACACAGCAAATTTAGATAAACCTTACCTCGGAGTCTGGACATTACAGTGGTAAATGTATTCTGTCACAGTATCATCTGCAAACATTGAAGAATACTTCCGTTTGAAATCAGGCCTTAAACGCTGTACTAGACTTAAACCTATTTAATAGAAAACAAACATTTTAAATTATATGTATGTTTTAAATTATAATTTAATTTATATACAAATATAGAAGAGTTTAGTGTTTGCTTCTATAATGAGCACTACATGCTACATTACACATGTATTCAAATATGTATTTTAAGTGGAAAAAAGCACAGATCCTAGAAACTGCTCTCCTCAAGTTCCCTAAGGAAAGATTAAAATAAGAATAAAAGTCTGTCATATGTTGACTTACTAATATGCTTTAGGAGCTCAAGAACAGTTGCCTAAGACTTGTTTTTGTAGGAAAATAAATTGTATTAAACAAGGGAGGTGAATAGGACAGATCATACATAAAATTAACTTAATAATTTGTATTTCTTCCACAATTACAACACATTAGCATCTATATGAAGTGAATTGGTATATAAATATTTCTTGGGAAAATTAATTCAGAGTTTCTGCTTGGGACACTAGCAGAAGTCTCCGCTAAGTCCATCCACAGTGGCTATCACGGTCCCACCCCTGAGGTGAGAGGCAGGGGCAAGGCCCCCAAAGCAAAGAGGATGAAGAGCAGGAACTTTTGTCTGGTTACTGTTTTCCCTCGGGGACCCAGGGACTGGCCGGTTTCCCTCTCTGCTTTCACTGCCCAATACTCTAGCAAGATCTTACTTCTTCACTGGCCCTGCCTTCCCATCTCTGAAGGAATTACACAGCTCCACCAAGAATTCTCATGATGCAGTGGACATTCTGCATCACCCTCACCACCATGTGCAAACAACAATGGGAGGCAGAGGACATGGCTTTAAAGGGCCCCTCCTAGGCTTCCTCCCTCCCCCATCATTATCTCCTAACTTCTTTTTATGCTTTACTTTTCCCATAATTGCTACCTGTGTAACTGTGATCAAGCAAAATCCACTTACATGTCAGGACTATAAAGCTCTTAAGCAGCTCATCAAAGGAGGACAAGACACCTAAGAAGGCGTGGCTCTATTTAGGGGGGGCGGTGAAAAGAGGCTACCTACACGAGTACTGAGGGCATGTAGTGTGGTCACCAATTCAGCCCCTGTGCCCTCTTCTCATTGCTGCAGTCCCGCTGCTCTCCCAAAGGGATGGCACTCAGGCAAGGGCAGGGGCACGCCTGGACAGGGGGCAGCAGAATCTACAGTCACCTATGCAGCAGGTATTGCCTCACCCTCACCCACCCGCCACACCGCTATTCTTTTCTCTTGCTAAGAGAACCTGACTTTTGTGTACCATTTAGGCAGCAACGTTCCCAGGAAAGCAGGCCCCTCGCTCCAGCCCCTGGGAACAAATGACGATTGATCAGTCATAGAAATTTCTTCTTCTTTGCTAATGGAAGAACTAGGGGTGGGCAGAGACATAAGGAGAAGTCTGCTGGGGCTCCCAGGGAAGACGTCCTTCCCTGACAAAGAGCATCATGCTTTCCTTTCTTCTTGTTCGGAGAGCCTGTAAGATCATGCTTCCTGTCCTAGCAACCACTGAGGTAAAAGGTCAAGAGAATCACATACACAGACCCAAACCCTAACATCAAGGAGCTAGCTTTGGGAACAAATGCTAAAACCACCTGCTTCCAGACTGCTTGTTAAGGAAATAATAAAAGGCCTTCTGGTTTAAACCGCTGAGGTCTTCAGTCCCTTTCAGCCAAAAGCCCTCTTAACTGACACAAGCTGTAAGAGGGAAAGGCAGAGGTCCAGACCATCACCATCTGTGACAACGAGGGAAGGAAATTCCCTTGGCTGTGAGGCTGAGACAGAAGATCTGAGGGTCAAATAACTTAAATCAGAGACTAAACTCAAAATATGACCAGAAACACAAATCAGGAGTTCCCCAAATCTTTGTGAGAAAGGATGACTTTTATCTTCTTAACACTCTGACATTACAGGGCAAGAAAGGAATCTGAGTAATGATACCTGTTATCCCACGTTTATCGGTCAGGTCAGGCTTTGTGATCTGTCAGCTGGACATCAGTAACTGGCCAAAGGCTCAACAGGTCACTGGGGCTAGCAGATAAACTCCCATGCCTGGGGCTAGCAGGTAAACTTCCCCAAGACACTACTTGCTTGGCTTTTTTCAGAATGTTCAAGGTCACCTAACCTCATCCTTAGCATTTCCCACCTCTTCTGCTTGCTAATTATCTGTAATGTTTACAATATAAAGACCCTTTTTAAAAAAAATAAATTTATTTATTTTATTTTTGGCTGCATTGGGTCTTCATTGCTGCGCACGAGCTTCTCTCTAGTTGCGGTGAGTGGGGGCTACTCTTCATTGTGGTGTGTGGGCTTCTCACTGTGGCGGCTTCTCTTGTTGCGGAGCACGGGCTCTAGGCGCACAGGCTTCAGTAGTTGTGGCACGCAGGTTCAGCAGTTGTGGCTCATGGGCTCTGGAGCGCAGCCTCCGTAGTTGTGGAGCACAGGCTCAGTTGCTGTGGCATGTGGGATCTTTCTGGACCAGGGCTCGAACCTGTGTGCCCTGCATTGGCAGGCATATTCTTAACCACTGCGCCACCAGGGAAGCCCTGAAGACTCCTTTTTAAGGAGAGGAGCCTGGTTTCATTCACCTTTACGCATGGACTGGTACTTTTTAGAGGAGGAGGAGAAAAAGTAAGGTTCAGTTTTTTTGTTTGTTTTTAAGATTTTAACTAACAATGGTGATCAGCAAATACTCCTCTATTGCTATGTATAAACATTTTGCTTTCCTAGGATACATATACAAGCAAGCACTCACCAAAGGGTCCTGCAATCCTGAGGCTGGCTAAAGGGTTAAAGGGAGTCAATGCTGCTCCCAGGGCTCTGATCCAAATTGGAATTGGTCTCTCTTCATCAGCAAGGTGTGGTCGCTCAGGAAAACCCCAAGGCTCCACTAAAATGAGATGACTAACCCTGCATGGGAAAGAACAGACTTCAGATCATTTGGAAAATTCACCCTAGGACTATAAAGAAATTACACGATTTATAAATAAAAATAGAATGAACTTCCTTCGAAAACCTTGCATTAAAGAAAAAACTAATGACTGAACAGGTTACATCATGCTCTTATTATGCATGAATTGATGAGATTTGGTAGGATTTGAGAGTTGTTATGGTAGAAAGAGGGCTTCATTTTTAATCTTTCTATATGTGGAAAGTAACGGATGTGTGAAAGGGTATATGATAACTGTGGTTATTCTTGAGAAACAAGAAAAGACAGCATTTGTTGTTGTTTAAGCTACACTCTGGCAGATGATATAGATCACTGACCATTCAGAAAAATCCAATGGTTCCACGTATCTCATGGTTGACACTGCAGAAATGACTGGAGATTAATATTACACTCATAAAATGGCTTCGGACACCAACAATAGTTATCTCCTATGAACCAAATCATTCTAAAAATGTATGAGGCATTAGCACTTTAGGTGGATTCAAAAGGACTTTGAATGAACGTTTGACAAACATGAAGATGATGTAACAATATGGGCTGAAATTATACCCTTAGTTTGGGATTTCAGTTTGGTGAACAGGAACACATTTACCCTATGCATAACATCATGATATACTGGCATTAGATTCTGTTCCTAATCCTTTCCTAATTTTCTTCTTTACTTCAAAGAGACAGAAAAGCTTCATTCCAAACTCATATAAAAATTGTTTCATGTCACTAATAGTTTTAATTTTTCCATCTTAGGAAGCATCTTTCTGATGAGGGAAAACCAGAACCATGTCCTTGTGATTGTATCACGGTATAACACATCATAAAGATCTTCAACAAAACATAAATGTCCTGACGCAAAACGATATTCAACTGTAGCCAAAACAGTCAACAAATGGCAGCAAAAATCTCCCAAGGGTGAACCGACACTGATTCTGTGTCGGTCATAATCGAAATAGAAAGGTAAAAAAAACAGAACATGGGAACAGACAGCTATTATTTTCCCAATATAAGAAGTTTTCTTATTTTTGTCAGTACAGATAAGGATGAGTTAGTAATGAATCCTTTGCTCTGACTGCATTTTCTCAAACAGAAAGCTTCAGAGCACAGACCCAGAGCATAGAGCTCCAAGGACCCTTGGAGAATACTCAGCCCAATCTTTCATCTCTTCAGATGAGAAGAAAGCTGAGATGTACTATGTGACTCACTCCAGAACCTCAAGCTAGTCAATGCAAAACTAGGGCTATGATCCTTATTTCCCAACCCCAGTGTACTAACAGATGCCAACAAGCCATCGGGCAGAAGGCTCTCTTTCCTAAGAATAGGCCAAGCAACATAAGCTAAACAGATTAGTAAAGGTAGGGCTTAACTCTTACCAACTCTAGGCCAGTCCTAACACTATACTCTAAATCTCATAGCATCTAGAAGATCTGTAGAATGTGACTATGAATCTGTGTGAAGGTATGTCAAATGTGAGATTTCCATATACTTACAGTAACATCACTGCTTAAAAGTTTTATGAGACTATTTTCTAATAGTGTATGGAAATGGCAGTGAAAGTGAATTTTTTTTTAAAAAAGTTATCTCTCATATTCTGACTGCCTCCTAAATTCCTATGACAGCCCACAGTGAGATTTGAGGGTTGGGGAGGGGGACATATGCCAGAGGTATGAGTGGAATTAATGAAACAGCCACCTAGTTGAAAGCAGCAAAGCTTCATTTCGGGGAAATAGCTGGTATTATTCACTACTGACTTACCTAAAGAGAAAAACGAACTCTTTATTAAAACATACTCTACAGAAAAAGATGATTAAATTTTCTTACAAACTTGTTATAGGATTTTGCCCAGTCTGCTCTGAGCTCTTACTGACCTGCTAACCCAAGAAGGGGCAGGACAAAGGAAACTTGAGGGAGGAAAGTCTCACCTATCTCTAGTTAACTGATGGTATTGTTTTTGCCTTAGTTTTGGCTTGCCTTGTTTAGTATGGATCTATGAGATTTTAACAGGTTACACAGAGTATATATACAGGAGCAGATAACATTTTTTTTCTTTTTGAAATGGAGTAAATTGCCCCAACTGTTGTTTGATCCTATGCCTTCAGCCTAGCACATGGTAGATGCTCAGTAAATATTTGGAATATTGTGCTTTTCCAGTTTCCTTTTGATCCTTATCTATAATGATGTACAAATTTTATAAAGTATAACCAGAGTAAGCATAGGAGTTAGTCCAGTCTGAATTTTTCTGGTCCCCTGGATGACATGAGAACACCACTGTTATTTCTCATATTAATCTTGCAGGTCATTACTCATTAGTGGGTAGTAAAATCCACTTACAGAGTCAGAGCCAGTCTGTTTTTTAATAAAATTGTATAATTTGGAATAGAAAAATGTATCATATAACAAAACTTTTGTTTCAGACACACATATAATCATTACTGAGGGTTGTAGTCAAAAAAGTTGGAAAACAATTTTTTAAAAGCTCTGCAACAACGTCTAAACTGTAGTTATATATCATCTGCCTCCACTTGTAAAAAACCTCAGAAATTAACTGTCGCTTATTTTTGGTTGTAAGGATTTTAAATGAGAGACCATGCAAAGCACTTAGGCTGGCGGCTCTCAAATAACAAATACCCAGTAAATGCTAGCTAGTTATAGTAGCAAATACAGGAAGATTACTAGAGAATAATTCATTCTAGAAGCATGGGAAGACAGTGGCTGGGACCATGTAAGGAATGAGTAATTTAACTTTTTTTGTTCTTCAGAAAAGCTTTATCACAGGCTTTGGCTCACACTCCTTATAATCCTGCACCAGACCAAGTTCCCAGGCTATCTTCTCACCTGCTTCTCTAGTAAGAAGATTATCTCCTCATTTGCTAGGCGCTATTTAGTTTTAATGTATATCCAAACTCATATACTAATCCAGACTCGACCCTCTAATATCCCATAGAGGATAGCCTGATGGGATTGTTAGTTCACATCTAGGCTTAAGGAACGGGTCTAGCCAGACAGCATGTGAGTCATCCTATCAGACATCTTTATCAAGAATCAGAGGCTAGGGACCTCCCTGGTGATGCAGTGGTTAAGAATCCACCTGCCAATGCAGGGGACACAGGTTCAAGCCCTGGAAGCCCGGGAAGATTCCACATGCCACGGAGCAACTGAGCCTGTGCACCACAACTACTGAGTCTGCACTCTAGAGCCCGCGAGCCCCAACTACTGAGCCCTCATGCCACAACTACTGAAGCCCAAGTGCCTAGAGCCCGTGCTCCACAACAAGAGAAGCCACTGCAATGAGAAGCCCGCGCACCACAATGAAGAGTAGCCCCCACTCTCCGCAACTAGAGAAAGCCTGCGCACAGCAATGAAGACCCCCTCCCCTAAAAAAAAGAAAGAGAAAAAAAAAAAGAATCAGAGGCTAATGCAAACTACAGGAAAAACAAAGAACCAGCAAAGCAGGAACACAAGAAGAGCTCATCAGTATAGAAACATAATGACGCATTCTTCTCCAGGTTAGTCATCACAGTAGGTCTTGAGTTTGAAGATGGTGAGCAGATTACAGCCTACAGGGCAAAGAGGTAGGTAACACCTGCTCCAACATTCTGGGACAGCTGAGTCTAAATGCTAACAAGTCTATGGAAACCTGACTTTCACAAGACTTAAAGTCAGCTACCAGCCAGAAATAATACAACAGGAATGACCAGACCCAGAACCAAAATGTACAAAGGAGTTTACAGGACCTACTAAGGAACAAGGAAAAGGACCAGAAAGAACTCGAGTCAGTGCACAGATGAGGCATTCTCAAAAAGAAGTTAGCCCCAGATAGTTCCCATTGGTTCCAAGCCACTGAGGGGAGGATGGGGCACAGAACAATAAACTTAAATACCTCTAACTTCGAGTCAAGTAGAACAGTCTTTCTTCTCAAGACAGGCTGATAAGAAATGCTCAGCCCAGCTCCACATAGTCTGGACACAGGAGACAGAGCCAGGCAAGGTCAAAAGCAAGATGATTTGAAAACCTTTTAGTGGAGAAGACCAGTTGTAACCTATACTCTTGTGACTTGGAATGGATCTCTTTGCTAAACACTTTCTAAGTTAATAAAAGTTTTCATAGTGTCCTTTTCCTTAGTTTATAACAAATACCTATAAAATACAGATAGTCTCTGTATGGGATCCTGAACAGCAGGGGCCAGAATGAAAAGGAAAATGAAAAGGAAACACTGAGTACACAGATGAAAGAAAGGAGACGGTATCTTTGGCTATTGTTGCTGGTTTCCTCTATTCCCATTGTTCCCCCCTTAAGGTGATCAGACACTGCTTGATGAAGAAGATTTTACAGAGTGGCAGCCCAAGACACCTCACACAGTGGTCCTGTTTAATTAATGCAGCATATTAATCTACAAGTAAAATTACAGAAAACATCTCTAATTATCACACATCACGGTAAGAGAACGGGGATGAACTAAGGTCATTTTAGCGGAAGGAACGTGAGGTTTGTGCCTCCATTTGGAGTTATCCATTAATCAGTTCATAACTTCTCTGCCCACCAACCACACAGCCTTTCCAGAATGGCCCAGATGTCCCCCTAGAACAGGGCCTTTGCAATTTTTGTCCCTACTACCTAGAATGCTCTCCTGCTACATCCCTTTGAGACCTCCGCCTCAGCTCGAATTACACTTCTTTAGGATACCATAATGGACCTGAGACTGGGTCAGATATTCATCAAGATTTCTCACAGCTGTCATGCTACTCATGTGGTTATTTGTGTCTTTTCCCCCAATGCACTGTAAGCCTTACAAGCACACAAAGTCACTCAACATTATTTTAACAGAACCAACCTGTTTATTTCAATGAAGGACTCATCCAGGTACTTTTACATAAAGAATCACAATTGCTGAATACTCAGTTTTTAATCAATATCAAGAATCTGGGGAAAATATGGGATCACTGCCACAAGTTAGGCTATAGAACAACTTTTATGGACAGAGGCACTCTGCTGCTCATAGAGATGAAGCACACAGGTTGACCTAATGTACCAAAAATTGGAAAAAATTAGTTTTTATTTATTTTCTATTATTAGAATCATTCCTAAACAAGTACATTAAACTAGGCATTTTCACACTTCTCCTCAAACTGTCCTATAAAAATAAACAAAGAATGAAAGAATGGGGCTGCCCATAAAAGATTAAGGGCAGAAATAGGTATGGATTGGGACATAAGTCCCAACAAGTAAAAAAAAGTGTTGTCTTTGTGGTTTTTTCCTCCATGCATAGGAACAATAGAAATTAAAGAGCTGTGGTTTTACTTAGGAGAAAAAAAAAGTACAGATTATATCTATCATACCTGAGGAGGCAAAGAAAAAAGTCATATTCTCAAAGTCCACTTGAGAAAAAAGAGAGAAAGAGAGATAAGAAAAGAAGCATAGTGAGTGAAGGAAATTAACTGAACCTCATCTGGTCTCTATTAGACCATTTTTTCCCCTCCTCTCACCCCACCCCACCAAAATCTTTCTGAAACTCAAAGATTTAATCTCATGACAGCATAATAAAAATGGTCCTTGTAGGGGAGGCTATGCATGTGTAGGAACAAGGATTACATGGGAAATCTCTGTACCTCCCTCTCAAACAGCTCTAAAAAAAGTTTTTTAAAAAGGTACCTGGATCAAGTTAAAGTTGGATAAGTGACATTTAGAGTAGGTAGTTACTTACAGTATACAACAGACCACTCCGCTGCACCAGAGAAAATATGTGTATGCCACCAAGCAGCTTTTCTGGCTCAGGTAAAACCTCTCAGATCACACAGATGGCGACCCTGACAACCACCCAACTGCTTAGTAGGAGTGCAACTTGAAGAAACAGCTAATGCTAAATCTCACTCACTATGAGGCTTGCTATAATTATGAACACTTACACTGGTAACAGTCAATTGTGTTTAACTACATTTGGATCTGTGAGTCTGCTGAACTGTTCTATTAACCATAACATCTGATCTTCTATGGAAATCTAGATGAATTTGCTTAGTCAGGATCAAGCAGAAAAAGTTTCTGTAAGGTAAGAAATTAACACAAATGGGGACCATTACGGAGCAGTGAGGACGTCTGCAGCAAAGGAAATGATGTCTCTATAAGAACAGAGACATTCTTATTTATTGATCTCTTTCTTCTCCGGTAAAAGAGAAATGCTCCAAGGAAAGCCATCCCGAAAAGCAACATAGGAAAAAAGCTAGGGGGAAGGAGAACCCTAGAGGTTAACTGCCACCTTCCTATACTGTGTGCTACACTGTGGTATCATCTGGTCTGTACTTACTAATCATACAAAATATGATTTTGTGACCTCCCCCCCAGATTAGCAACATAAATAATAGGAAATAGCATAAGAAAATAAGGTAAAGAAAGGAAGAGAGGGCTTCCCTGGTGGCGCAGTGGTTGAGAGTCCGCCTGCCGAAGCAGAGGACACGGGTTCGTGCCCCGGTCTGGGAAGATCCCACATGCCGCAGAGCGGCTGGGCCCGTGAGCCATGGCCGCTGAGCCTGCGCGTCCGGAGCCTGTGCCACAGCAGTGAGAGGCCCGCATACCGCAAAAAAAAAAAAAAAAAAAGAAAGAAAGAAAGGAAGAGATGTTACAAAGATTCTGAAGTAAACACTCATTAATTCAATGACTCAGAAAAAAATTCTATGGCAATAAAGGTTAGGGCACAGTATAATAATAAAGAAAAGCCAGAAGATATTCTATGCAGGTGTATTTTCTGTAGCTTAGAGATGTGGAAACTAAAATTTAGAGATTAAGTGATTTGCTCTAAGCCATAAAGATAGCACTAGCACCTACGTCTTCTAATTTCTAACCTCTGGTTTTCTATTGCAGCTTACTAAAACCTGGAAAAGGTTAGGAAAAGCCTGCTGGATCCATAGGCCTAATGATAATAATAACTGTAAACAATAACAACAGTTTTTAGTCGTGGCTTAAATTGTGTACATTCTAACAAACAGAAAGTCCTTTCACAAGCCTCCTACCAATGTGTAGCATATGTAACAGGAAAACCTGACAACACTATTTCTGCTACTAAATTGGCCATCAGTTGTGGCTATTCAGTCTACAG
The DNA here is from genome assembly GCF_951394435.1 of Stenella coeruleoalba. NCBI lineage: Eukaryota > Metazoa > Chordata > Mammalia > Artiodactyla > Delphinidae > Stenella > Stenella coeruleoalba. Next base: position 58,607,050 of record NC_137156.1, read on the forward strand.
GGTCCTTTAAGACAATGTCTGTCTTATAAGGTTCAGACACCAACAACCACCAAAGAGGGGAACTGGAAACCAGCGCTTGGGTGCCTCTCTTTTGTCACCATCACTTACCTTGATGGGTACTTCAGTGAGTAGGCAGCACCCAGGAACCCACCCAGGTTGTGTCCAAGCAAAATCATTTTGTCCAATCCTAATGCACATCTCCACTCTTCAATGGATTCCACAAACTGATTCTCTACTTCTTCTGCATCACTGTCAAATCTGGGTCTGCTACTTCGTCCAAAGCCCAGCAGGTCAAAAGCATAGACAGGTCTATTGGTGCAAAGATCTCCAAAATTCAGTGCCCAGAGTCCAAGACCTCCTCCAAAACCATGGAGGAGGACAAGTGGAGTCTTATTTGAAATATTATGAGAAAGCTTCAGTGTCCATATTTTATTTCCATTAGATATACGAACAGGTCCTTTTTTGTATGTGCAGGGGACACCTAATGGAAACATAAAAGAGAAATTCTGCTTAGTGTCACTACTTCTGAGAAGGGGAGTATTCTCAGAGCAATCAGAAATTAATAATCTAGAAACCATCTGGTATTCATTTATATAAGTTTAGCCTTTATTATATCAGCCCTAAAAAAAAAAGTGCACATTTTATTGAAGCAATTCTTTTTTTCTTTCATTTTATTTATTTGTTTGTTTGTTTACTTCTTCATTGTGGTGCACAGGCTTCTGATTGCAGTGGCTTCTCTTGCTGCAGAGCACGGGCTCTAGGTGAGCGGGCTTCAGTAGTTGTGGCATGCAGGCTCAGTAGTTGTGGCTCGCAGGCTCTAGGGTGCAGACTCAGTAGTTGTGGTGCACACACTGAGTTGCTCCACAGCACGTGGGAGCTTCCCGGACCAGGACTCAAACCCATGTCCCCTGCACTGGCAGGCGGATTCTTAACCACTGCACCACCAGGGAAGTCCCAAAGCAAGTATTTCTTAATTACCATATTTTACATCTTGGTGGTAAGATCTATCTCAGACAGGTCTCAAGCACCTGTGGCCTAGGTTTTCTGGCAAGTCATGTCAGCTCTTTGGACTTCTTTCCATATCTATCAGTTGAGGGTACTGGAGTGGAACTTAGTGGCTGCTGAATCCATTATTTTAAAGTCTCTAGCTTTACAGACAATAGAATACTACCTTGTATGTGTAGAACACTTGAAGATTAAGCATTGAACATTGAACTCAGACTCAAAAGAAACATTTTTCCCTAAAACATCATCATGAATTTAGGGAAGAATTAACATGTATTAAACACATAACTGAAATCTTAAGTCATCATAATGTTTAGTAGAAAAAGATGGCAGGAACTCCTCAGCATGAGGTGCCAGCTAGTCTGAGTTCGTATCCAACAATCTCTCTAGAGAAAGCAAATAATCACAGTTTTGTTGATAAAAAATCTTTCTTGCCCTCAATGCTACAGGACTAAATACTTTAAATCTCCCCCAAAACTGACTAAAGATGAAACTTATTTGAAATTCTTTTACATTAAATTATCAACTGAATAGCTACACTTAAGATATATCTTAATTATTTGTGCATATACATCTGCAGTGGACAAACACGGAGAACCGGGAGTTTCTGCCCTTTAACCAAATAATCTCCAGTTTTGTACCCACATAGTGGCAGAGGGGAAACCCAGCATTTGCTCAGAATATTAACAGAGCCCAGAGTGAGTGGAAATGACACCAGTTTAGAAAAGGAGGTGATCCGGTACTAGTGCCAAGCCAAACCACATTCTGAACATAGATGTCTGCACATTCCCATAAAAACGATCTGTGACCTCTATGAGAGAGCTCACCCCACTGTATTAGCTGCTTGCTTCTATGTCTGATATTAAAGCAGGGGCCAATTCTCACTCCTATTTGCATCCCTAGAACCCAGCAGTAGGAAATCAGTATGTCTGTTAAACACATGAATTGAGTATCTAGCACCCTTTTTTTTTATCTCTTGACAAGAATTTTTTCTTTTAGTAAATCACAATGACAACTTTGCCAGCTTGGTAGAGAACAAGATTACCCAACCATACAGAGCAGAAATCCATTTGCATGTTAAAAATCCATATAAGATGGCTAATTGTCCCCTTCTTTGGATATATCCCGTTATGGTCACTTACTCCTGAATCATTCAAATGCACAAACAAAATTCATTTGTGGCAGAGAGTATGAAAAACAGGTGTGGACAAGTATATGCACAAATATACATAATAATCATGTATGTGCACTGCACCACTTAAGCTCTTCCTCTAAACAAAATTTCACAGTAAACACCTTTACTTTAAAGTATACCCACAGATATCTGGGAACACTCTGACAGTAAAAGTGTGGGTAAATTTCAGTGCTCACAAGAAACAAAAAAGATAAAGGTTTCCACACTACTATAAATGTAGACATAAAGAATCCTAGAATACTAGACTAAGGATCACCCCGCCCACTCCTCTTATGGGCAAAAACTAGGAAGGTGAGAAAAGGAACTTGCCCAAGACGCTGTAACCCCTGGACTGCAGCCCTGGGCCTAGAACAGGTTACCTGGATGTAGTCGTATGTGTTCTACTAGACAAGGCTACTTGCTCTGCGATACCTACAGCCTGCTCTCAGAGCAGTCTGCGGACCTCTGGTGAGCCACAGATCCTTTCAGGAGGTCTCACGAGGTCAAAACTATTTTCATAACAATCTAAGACTTTATTTGCCTTTTTCACTCTCATTCTCTGATGGGTATACAGTGGAGTTTTCCAGAGGTCACATGATAAGTGACTACCAACAGTCTGAATGCAGAAGCAGATATGAGAATCCAGCTGCCTTACATTAAGCCAGATATTAAAGAGGTGTAAACTTGTAAACAATGTTACTCTTTTCACTACATTTGTTTAGAAAGCAGTTATTTTTAGAAAACATGTTATTTATTTTAACCTGCAATGGGTTTATTACTATTGTTTTAAAATAAATTAATAAGTTGACATATTTTGAATTATTCAGCTTTAATTTTTTTTTTTTTTTTTGGCGGTACGCGGGCCTCTCACTGTTGCAGCCTCTCCCGTTGAGGAGCATAGGCTCCGGACACGCAGGCCCAGCGGCCATGGCTCATGGGCCCAGCCGCTCCGCGGCATGTGGGATCTTCCCGGACCAGGGCACGAACCCGTGTCCCCTGCATCGGCAGGCGGACTCCCAACCACTGCGCCACCAGGGAAGCCCTCAGTTTTAATTTTTAATACAGTAAATATTGATAGCTATAACCTCTAAACAAAGTTCCTTGGGGTACTTCCTAATTTAAGAGTATAAAAGGGACTCAAGACCAAAAAGTTTGAGAACCCTTGACTTCTTCCCACACTTATGTACTTACTGATGACATGTAAAAGGAAAAAAAAGTTCTTCTGCCAACAACTAACACACAACAGAATCTGATCTTCAGTTTCAAGGCGATGCTTTATATTGGACCTATTTTAGTAAATGGCTCAGTTAACTTATAAGAAGAAAACCTTACATTTTAAAATTTTCTCTTCAGCTTCTTTAAGGTGTGATGTTGACGAAGGACACCATGTGGGAAGCCAACCAGTTAGCCATCCTGACCTGGAGCATCAAAAACAAAATACAAATAAGTGAGTTAATGCTCTTCTCAACTCCCAACTGTTACATAGGGAGAAGAAAAGCAGAATAGAAAGTATACTGTCCGTGTGACGAGGAAGCTATCTGTATGTGACAAATTCACCTAATAGGTACAAAGCATTGTGATAAAATACTGGGATACAGATACCTTCAACCTGAGAACCTACAAGTAGATCTCCAAGTCCATCTTACCTTCATGGATAGTCAGATTCCACATAATCAAGCACAGACTAAAAATGGGCAGAACAAGAAAAGACAAAAAAGGCATTCCACCACCCCACTGCAAGACAGTTTCTTATCAGGGTGGAAGTACAAAAAAGTTAAAGACCATGAGTATGATCATTTCAATGGCAGGTTCACAGCAAGTACAAAATATACCTACTGTGAGGGCTGAGAGAAGAGACATCTTATTAAAATATGAGATTTTTTTTAAAGTTTCAAATCTCATGGTTAAGTGTAGAACACACCCCTAATACAAATGCAGAGGATGGGCCCATGTCCAATCTACCTAGCATGAACGGTTAACTTTTAAAAGCTTTGGATTCCAGCAAACAGTAGATGATAAGAAGGCCCCAGGCATCTGGCAGAAGACAGCGGAAACAAAGAGAACAAGGAAGCAGGCCTTGCGCAAGAGGAGACAAAAGGCATGGGGAGGCTGGAACTGACACACTTTCCTCTTAGCCAACCAAGGAGAGGGTGAGCCTTCAACTCCTGGTCTAGCAGCAGACCCCAGGCATATCCTAACAATCTGAGATAATGCAGGGCATTAGCAGTCATCTGACAGTTAGCAAGCGCTCAGCATATGGCCAGTATCACTTAAAGTGAGAACTTTCTCATCAAAGAGAAAATGAATTAAAGAAGAAGAGAAGCCAACTACTGCAGAGTCCAGATGAGAGGTAAGAGCCAGAACGAAGGCTTTGGCAACAGGAATGGAGACAAGAAGATGAGGAATATTTAAAATTAAACAGGGGGCTTCCCTGGTGGCATAGTGGTTGAGAGTCCGCCTGCCAATGCAGGGGACACAGGTTGGTGCCCCAGTCCGGGAAGATCCCACATGCCGCGGAGTGGCTGGGCCCGTGAGCCATGGCCGCTGAGCCTGCGCGTCCAGAGCCTGTGCTCCGCAACGGGAGAGGCCACAGCAGTGAGAGGCCCGCGTACCGCAAAAAAAAAAAAAAAAAAAAAAAAAAAAAAAAAAGAATAGCTGTGAAAAGAGAAATGTGCTAAGTTCTAAATGCGCTGATACAGCATCTACCTTTTCTAAGCTTTGTAGGCTCATCCTACTGCATTTCCCTTCCCTGTAAAATTTCTCTGGGCATTATGTATAACAGGAGCTCAATAAATAATGTTTGCTGAATGATTAAGTCACTCACAAACCAAGGTACTCTCAGTCCAAGCTACACCCATTTCACAGATGTGAACACTGAGGTTCAGAAATGCAGGCCCAAGAGTATTCAGCTAGTAAGTGACATAAGCAGAGATGTGACCTGAATTCTGAGTGACTTCAAAACACTTTTTATCTCAGGTGACTACCTTCCTTAAAATGTCTGAGGAGTTGTCAGAATAAAATCACATTCCTTAAATCTGCACAGAAGATGCTTTACAATCCATCCACAGGTTACTTCGCCCCATCTTGTCTTTTCACATTGTACTTTTTTTTTTTTTGCGGTATGCGGGCCTCTCACTGTTGTGGCCTCTCCCATTGTGGAGCACAGGCTCCGGACGTGCAGGCTCAGCGGCCATGGCTCACGGGCCCAGCCACTCCGCGGCATGTGGGATCTTCCCGGACCGGGGCATGAACCCGCGTCCCCTGCATTGGCAGGCGGACTCCCAACCACTGCGCCACCAGGAAAGCCCCACATTGTACTTTTTCAATACCTCATAACTCCCAAAATTTCATGTTATTTTATGCCTCTATGGCTTTTCCCTCTGCCCAGAATACCTTGCCTTTTCTGAGATACTGTCCCTGATCCTGATGCCAAGAGCACAGGTGATTAGTCAGTCCTCTGGCCCTTGTTACAGGTATAGTTACTATTGCTGTGGTTACTTGTCTATTTATCTGCCCTACTGCACTCTGAGCACAATGAATACTAAACCCACGTTAAAAGTCATTCGTATATTGCCAGTGCCAAACACACTAACCGGCTTGTGGCCACGTGAGTGCCTGGTAACTGTGTGTGTGAAATGAAGGCCTTGGTCAAATGAAATACAAGAAGCGGATGGAGGAAGGCAAATGAGGTTCATTTCTATAGGCAGAGAGCACTTACAGTTCCACTAGTTCTTTATTAGGTGACAGGATATGGGCAAGATGTGGGCCTGAAACCCCCCCAAAACAAAACAAACAAATGTCAACGCAAAAAGATCAGTCAAGAAAAGGGTAATCAATAGAATGAACAATTTAGGAAGGTGATGAAAAGCACTGTAACTCACATTTTTTCTCATATATATTTTTCCTTTTTATCTGCTAGTCAACTTTCTTCTTGTCTCTTTATCTTCAGATGTAAAAACTTCCTAGTAAGGTCCGTAAGCAAGCATGTATATATGTATGTATGTATGCATGTACACACAAACACAGGATTAAAGGACAGGACTCTAAGCAGATGTATTTGGTCAGGTTTTCATGGCATGTGGGTTATACTATGGAGATATTATGTGAATAAAAGAATGTCAGGGTTCCAGTTCAAGATGGAAGATCCTGATCTCACCTCCTCCACACGCACACTGAAATCTACAGCTACACATTCAACAATTTCCTCTGACAATAACCTAAAAACTGGCAGAGCAAGGCCCTCCACATCACCCAAACCAGAGAGAAACCACATCGAAGCAGGTGGGAAAGGCTGAGACACGATCTCACGATCAACCCCACCCTGGTGCAGCGACCCACAGTCGGGAGGGAACTCAAAACCCAGAGCTTCTCTCTGAGGAGCAAAGGGCTCATAACCCACATTGGGCACCCCGATTTTTAAGACTGGCAGCTGAAAGATGAGCCCCCAAAATGTCTGGCTTTGAAGACCAATGGGGCTCAAGCCCATGAAACACATGGGGTGTGGCAAATCGAGGAATGGCTCTGAAAGGGCTTGTGTGCAGACTCACCTGCACCAGGGCCCAGCACAGAAGCAGCCTTTTGAAATCACCCGGGCTTTACGTGAAAGAGACTAATTTCCTAATTTTAAAGCAATGGCCGAAGCAGCAGGGGCCTGCTGGGATGCTCTCCAGGGATGGAGACTGGTGGACACCATCTTCCTGCTCCCCCTCTGCCATTTTATGTTTGGTGACCCAGTTTTTATGTTTGCTACCCAGAGGACACCCCTTGATCACCTGGCTCTGGCAGTCAGAGGGGCTTGTGTTCCTGGGTCCCATGGGACTGTAACAATCAGAGAGACAGTTCTTGGCAGACTGCCACTCTCAGGACACCACACAGACAGTTGACAGAAACACTTCCCTAGTCTCTCTGAGAAAGTGGCCTATTTGTTTGTCCAGGAGTTTTGGCCTTAGAAGCAGGTTTCTGGTTTGGCACACATTAACGACTACAGAGGTGCTTTCATGGAACAGAGGCTGGGAGATGCCATTTTGCACTCACCCTCTGCCTTGCTATAGCTCACCAATATCTCCCAGAAAGGAGCTTGTGTACTCCTCTGGAGCCCTGATTTGTGCGACTGCTACCCAAGCGACGCATCCAAACCTGGAGGCCAGCAAGGCTTACGGTTGTGGTCCCACAGCAATATATATATATACATATTTGCATTATTTAAAAACTGATACCTAAGGTTTTGGCTTCCATTCAGCCTGAATCTAGGTGCTGACTGAGATACTCCCCTTTGGGACACTGGCCTTGGCACATCCTCAACTACTGGGAACCAGTAAAAATAAAATAAGCTTCTTGGACAATCACAAAGGTTTGAAAGACACGAAGAGCTAGGGCAGGGTTAAACAGTAAGGTTTATCTCCTATGGTCAACCCTTTAAGACTGGGAAAAGTGGTTGTTTTTCATCTATTGCACAGAAACCAACAGAGAATCAAGCAAAATGAAGAAACAGAGGAATGTGTTCCAAACAAAAGAACATGAAAAAACCCCAGGAAAAAAGAAAAAAAATGCTAATGAAACAAAGATAAGTAATTTACCTGATAAAGAGTTCAAAGTAATGGTCGTAAAGATGCTCACTGAACTTGGGAGAATAAACATGGTGAGAATTTTGACACAGAGACAGAAAATACAAGAGAGTTCCACACAGAAATCACAGAACTGAAAAATATGAACTAAAAAATACACTAGATGTGGGAATTCCCTGGCAGTTCAGTGGTTAGGACTTGGCACTCTCACTGCAGGGGCCCGGGTTCAATCCCTGTGCAGGGAACTAAGATCCCCAAAGCCACACAGTGTAGCCAAACAAACAAACAAAACAAAACACTAGGTGAGTTCAACATCAGACTAGATAAAACAGGAAAAAAAGGATCAATGAACCCAAGATAGGGCAGAGGGAATCACCCAAACAGAGCAGGAAAAAGAAAAAAGAATGATAAAAAAAAAAATAAAGATACCATAAGGGACTTGTAAGAAAACATCAAGCTGAGTAATATTCACACTTTAGGGGTCCCAGAAAAAGAAGAGAGAGAGAAAAGGGCAGAAAACTTATTTTAAGAAGTAAGGGCTGAAAACTTGCCTAACCTGGGAAAAGAAAAAGACATCCAGATCCAGGAAGCCCAGAGAGTTCCAAATAAGATGAACCTAAAGAGACCCACACAAAGCACATTATAATTAAAATGCCAGAAGTTAAAAACAAGGAGAGAATCTTAAAAGCAGAAAAAGAAAAATAATTTTTTATACATAAGGTACCTCATAAGTCTCTCGGTTGATTTTTCAGCAGAAACTGCAGGACAGAAGGGAAGTGGCATGATATATTCAAAGTCATGAAAGAAAAAAAATTTCGAACCAATAACACTTTAACCAGCAAAGTTATTCAGAACTAAATAAGAGGTAGAGTTTTCCATACAAGCAAAAGCTAAAGGAGTTATCACTACTAAACCAGCCTTACAAGAAATGTTAAAGGGATTTCTTTAAGCTGAAAAAAAACAGCACTAATTACTAAGCAGAAAACATATCAAAGTATAAATCTCACTGGTAAAGGTAAATATACACAAAGGTAGTGCACTAACCACTACTGAAACTAGTATGAAGATTAAAACACAAGGGACTTCCCTGGTGGGACAGTGGTTAAGAATCCACCTGCCAATGCAGGGAACACGGGTTCGAGCCCTGATCCAGGAAGATCCCAAATGCCGCAGAGCAAATAAGCCCGTGCGCCACATCTACTGAGCGTGCACTCTATAACCCGCGAGGCACAACTACTGAGACCATGTGCCACAGCTACTGTAGCCCGCACACCTACAGCCCCATGCTCCACAAGAGAAGCCACCGCAATGAGACGCCCATGCACCGCAATGAAAAGCCCACGCACCGCAACGAAGAGTATCCCCCACTCACCGCAACTAGAGGAAGCCCGCATGCAGCAACGAAGACTCAACACAGCCAAAAATAAGTTTTAAAAAAAACAACAAATAAATTTATTTTAAAAAAAAGATTAAAAGGCAAAAGTAGCTAAATCAAGTAAACAACCTAACTTTATACCTCAAGAAAAATCTCGAGTAAACAACATAACTGTATACCTCAAGGAACTAGAAAAGGAAGAAACAAGGCCCAAAGTTAGCAGAAGGAAGGAAATAACAAAGAGAAAAAATAAGTGAAACAGAGACTAAAACGACAATAGAAAAGATGAGTGAAACCAAGATTTGGTTCTTTGAAAACATAAAACTGACAAACCTTTAGCTAGACTCACTCAAAATCAAAAATGAAAAAGGAAGCATTACAACTGACAGTACAGAAATACAAAGAATAATAAGCTACTATGAAAAATTATATGCCAACAAATTGGACAACTGAGAAGAAATGGATAAATTCCTAGAAACATACAACCTTCCAAGACTGAATCATGAAGAAACAGAAAATTTAAACAGAATGATGACTAGTAAAGAGATTGAACCAGTAGTTTTAAAACTCCCTACAAAGAAAAGTAAGAGACCAGACAACTTCACTGGTGAATTCTACCAAACATTCAAAGAAGAATTAATACCAATCCCTCTCAAACTATGCCAAATAACAGAAAAGGAGCAACACTTCCAAACTCATTTTACAAGGCCAGCATTTCTCAATACCAAAATAGACAAGGACACCACACAAAAAAGAAAATTACAGGTCAATATCACTGATGAACATAGATGTAAAAATCCTCAACAAAATGTAAGCCAACTGGATTCAACAATACGTATATTAAAAGGATCACATACCACGACCAAGTGGAGTTTATTCCAAAGATACAAGAATGGTTCAACAATCGCAAATCAATGTGATATACCACATGAATAAAATGAAGGATAAAAATCATATGATCAAGAGAGACCTTCAAGAAGGTGGAGGAGTAAGACATGGAGATCACCTTCCTCCCCACAAATACATCAAAGATACACCTACATGTGGAACAACTCCCACAGAACACCTACTGAGCGCTGGCAGAAGACTTCAGACTTCCCAAAAGGCAAGAAAATCCCCATTTACCTGAGTAGTGCAAAAGAAAAAAGAAAAAACAGAGACAAAAGAATAGGGACGGACCTGCATCTCTGGGAAGGAGCTGTGAAGGAGGAAAAGTTTCCACACACTAGGAAGCCCCTTCACTGGCAGAGATGGGGGGTGGGTGGGGGGGAAGCTTCGGAGTCACAGAGGAGAGCGCAGCAACAGGGGTGCAGAGGGCAAAGCGGAGAGATTCCCACAGAGAGGATCAGTGCCACCAGCACTCGCCAACCTGAGACGCTTGTCTGCTTACCCTCCAGGGCAAGTGGGGGCTGGGAGCTGAGGCTTGGGCTTTGGAGGTCAGATCCCAGGGAGAGGACTGGTGTTGGCTGCGTGAACACAGCCTGAAGGGGGCTAGGGTGCCACCGCTAGACAGGAGAGAGTCTGGGGAAAAGTCTGGACCTGCCAAGGAGGGAAGAGACCACTGTTTTGGGGGTGTGCGAGGAGAGGGGATTCCTTCCCCGTGTGCCCACAGAAGGCAGAGTACCGCCTAAATGAGCTCCTGAGATGGGCGCCAGCCACAGCTATCTGCTCATATCCCAGATACAGGCATGAAACGCTAATGCTGCTGCTGCCACCAAAAATCCTGTGTGCCAGCGCAGGTCACTACCCACACACCCCCGGGAGCCTGTGCAGCACACCACTGCCAGGGTCCCGGGATCCAGGGACAACTTCCCCGGGAGAACACACGGTGCACCTCAGGCTGTTGCAATGTCATGCTAGCCTCTGCCGCCACAGGCTCGCCCCACATTCCAATTATGACTACCGTACCCCTCCCTCTCCCTGATCTGAGTGAGCAAGAGAGCCCTAATCAGCCGCTACTTTAACCCCCTCCAGTCTGGGCAGGGAACAGATGCCTGAGGGCGACCTACACACAGAGGCAGGGTGAAAACCAAAGCTGACCCCAGAAGCTGAGCAAAAAAAAAGAGAAAGGGTAACTTCTCCGTGCAGCCTCAGGGTTAGCAGATAAAACCCCACAATCAACTTGATGAACCCTGCAGCTGTGGAATACCTGAATGGACAACGAATATTCCTAAAACAGAGGTGGTGGGCTTTGGGAGCAACTGTAGACTTGGGGTTTGCTTTCTGCAACTGATTTGTTTCTGATTTTTATGTTTATCTTGGTTTAAGTTTTAGTGCTTGTTATCATTGGTGGATTTGTTTATTGGTTTGGTTGCTGTCTCTTATTTTTTTATTTTACTGTTTATTTTCTTTCTTTTTTCTTTTTTTTCTTCCTTTCCTTCTGAGCTGTGTGGCTGGCAGGGTCTTGGTGCTTCACCCGGATGTCAGGCATGAGCCTCCAAGGTGGGAGAGCTGAGTCCAGAAGACCACCAGAGATCTCCCGGCCCCACATAATATCAATCAGCGAGAGCTCTCCCAGAGACTCTGTCTCAATGCTAAGACCCAGCTCCACCCAACAGCCAGCAATCTCCAGTGCTGGACACCCCATGCCAAACAACTAGCAAAACAGGAACACAACACCACACATCAGCAGAGAGACTGCCTAAAGTCATACTAAGTTTGCAGACACCCCAAAACACACCACCAGACATGGCCTCGCCCACCAGAAAGACAAGATCCAGCCCCAACCACCAAAACACAGGCACCAGTCCCCTCCCCCAGGAAGCCTACACAAGCCACTGAACCAACCTCACCCACTGTGCACAGACACCAAAAACAATGGGAACTACGAACCTGTAGGCCGTGAAAAGGAGACCCCAAACACAGTAAGTTAAACAAAATGAGAAGAAAGAGAAATATGCAGCAGATGAAGAAGCAAGGCAAAAACTCACCAGACCAAACAAATGAAGAGGAAATAGGCAGTCTACCTGAAAAAGAATTCAGAGTAAGGACAGTAAAGATGATCCAACATCTTGGAAAGAAAATGGAGCAAATACAAGAAACGTTTAACAAGCACCTAGAAGAACTAAACAGCAAACAAACAATGATGAACAACACAATAAATGAAATTAAAAATTCTCTAGAAGGAATTAATAGCAGAATAACTGAGGCAGAAAACAGAGAAGTGACCTGGAAGATAAAACAGTGGAAATAACTGCTGCAGAGCAGAATAAAGGAAAAAGAATGCAAAGAATTGAGGACAGTCATAGAGATCTCTAGGACAACATTAAACACACCAACATTCAAATTAGAGGGGTTGCAGAAGAAGAAGAGAAAAAGAAAGGGCTTGAGAAAATATTTGATGAGATTACAGTTGAAAACTTCCCTAACATGGGAAAGGAAATGGTCAATCAAGTCCAGGAAGCATAGAGAGTCCCATACAGGATAAATCCAAGGAGAAACACACCAAGACACATATTAACCAAACTATCAAAAATTAAACACAAAGAAAAAATATTAAAAGCAGTAAGGGAAAAGCAACAAATAACATACAAGGGAATCCCCATAAGGTTAACAGCTGATCTTTCAGCAGAAACTCTGCAAGCCAGAAGGGACTGGCAGGACATATTTAAAGTGATGAAAGGGAAAAACCTACAACCCAGATTACTCTACCCAGCACAGATCTCATTCAGATTCGATGGAGAAATCAAAACCTTTACAGACAAGCAAAAGTTAAGGTAATTCAGCACCACCAAACCAGCTTTACAACAAATGCTAAAGGAACTTCTCTAGGCAGGAAACACAAGAAGGAAAAGACCTACAAAAACAAGCCCAAAACAATTAAGAAAATGGTAACAGGAACATACATATTGATAATGACCTTAAATGTAAATGGACTAAGTGCTCCAACCAAAAGACACAGACTGGCTGAATGGATGCAAAAACAAGACCCATATATATGCTGTCTAAGAGAGACCCACTTCAGACCTAGGGACACATACAGACTGAAAGTGAGGGGATGGAGAAAGATACTCCATGCAAATGGAAACCAAAAGAAAGCTGGAGTAGCAATTCTCATATCAGACAAAATAGACTTTAAAATAAAGACTATTACAAGAGACAAAGAAGAACACTATGTAATGATCAAGGGGTCAATCCAAGAAGAAGATATAACAATTGTAAATATTTATGCACCCAAGATACGAGCACCTCAAGACGTATGGCAAATGCTAACAGCCATAAAAGGGGAAATCAACAGTAACACAACCACAGTAACACAATAACAGCCATAAAAGGGGATATCGACTTTAACACCCCCACTTCCACCAATGGACAAATCATCCAAAATGAAAATAGACAAACACAAGCTTCAAATGACACATTAGACCAGACGGACTTAATTGGTATTTATAGGACATTCCACCCCAAAACAATAAAATACACTTTCTACTCAAGTGCTCATGGAACATTCTCCAGGATAGATCATATGTTGGGTCACAAATCAAGTAATTTTAAGAAAACTTGGTAAATTTAAGAAAACTGAAATCATATCAAGTATATTTTCTGACCACAATGCTATGAGACTAGATATTATGAGAAAAAAACTGTAAAAAGTAAAAACACATGGAGGTTAAATAATATGCCACTAAATAACCAAGAGGTCACAGAAGAAATCAGAGGAAATCAAAAAATACCTGGAAACAAATGACAACAAAAACATGACGACCCAAAACCTATGGGATGCAGCAAAAGCAGTTCTACGAGGAAAGATTATGCAATACAATCCTACCTCAAGAAACAAGAAAAATCTCAAATAAACAACCTAACCTTAAACCTAAAGCAATCAGAGAAGGAAGAACAAAAAAACCCCAAAGTTAACAGAAGGAAGGAAATCATAAAGATCAGATCAGAAATAAATGAAAAAGACATGAAGAAAACAATAGCAAAGATCAATAAAACCAAAAGCTGGTTCTTTGAGAAGATAAACAAAATTGATAAACCATTAGCCAGACTCATCGAGAAAAAAACGGAAAGACTCAAATCAGCAGAATTAGTAATGAAAAAGGAGAAGTAACAATTGACACTGCAGAAATAAAGGAACATGAGAGATTACTACAAGCAACTATATGCCAATAAAATGGACAACCTAGAAAAAATGGACAAATTCTTAAAAAAGCACAAACTTCCGAGACTAAACCAGGAAGAAATAGAAAATATGAACAGACCAATCACAAGCACTGAAATTGAAACTGTGATTAAAAATCTTCCAACAAACCAAAGCCCAGGAGCAGATGGCTTCACAGGTGAATTCTATCAAACATTTAGAGAAGAGCTAACACCCAACCTTCTCAAACTCTTCCAAAATATAGCAGAGGGAGGAACACTCCCGAACTCATTCTACGAGGCCACCATCACCCTGATACCAAAACCAGACAAGGATGTCACAAAAAAAGAAAACTACAGGCCAATAAGACTGATGAAATCAGATGCAAAAATCCTCAACAAAATACTAGCAAACAGAATCCAAGAGCACATTAAAAGGATGATACACCATGATCAAGTGGCATTTATCCCAGGAATGCAAGGACTCTTCAATATATGCAAATCAATCAATGAAATACACCATATTAACAAACTGAAGGATAAAAACCATATGATCATCTCAATAGATGCAGAAAAAGCTTTCAACAAAATCCAACACCCATGTATGATAAAAACTCTCCAGAAAGTAGGCACAGACGGAACTTACCTCAACATAATAAAGCCCATATATGACAACCAACATCATTCTCAATGGTGAAAAACTGAAACCATTTCCTCTAAGATCAGGAATAAGACAAGGTTGCCCACTCTCACCACTATTATTCAACATAGTTTTCAAAGTTTTAACCACAGCAATCAGAGAAGAAAAAGAAATAAAAGAAATCCAAATTGGAAAAGAAGAAGCAAAACTGTCACTATTTGCAGATGACATGATACTATACATAGTAAATCCTAAAGATGCCACTAGAAAACTACTAGAGCTAATCAATGAATTTGGTAAAGCTTCAGGATACAAAGTTAATGCACAGAAATCCCTGGCATTCCTATACACTAACAACGAAAGATCAGAAAGAGAAATTAAGGAAACTATCCCATTCACCAATGTAACAAAAAGAACAAAACACCCAGGAATAAACCTACCTAAGGAGGTAAAAGACCTGTATGCAGAAAACTATAAAACACTGATGAAAGAAATTAAACATGATACAAACAGATAGAGAGATATACCGTGGCCTTGGACTGGAAGAATCAACATCGTGAAAATGACTCTACTACCCAAAGCAATCTACAGATTCAATGCAATCTCTATCAAACTACCAATGGCATTTTTCACAGAACTAGAACAAAAAATTTTACAATTTGTATGGAAATACAAAAGACCCTGAATAGCCAAAGCAATATTGAGAAAGAAAAACGGAGCTGGAGGAATCAGACTCCCTGACTTCAGACTATACTACAAAGCTACAGTAATCAAGACAGTATAGTACTGGCACAAAAACAAAAATACAGATCAATGGAACAGGATAGAAAGCCCAGAGATAAACCCACACACATACGGTCACCTTATCTTTGATAAAGGTGGCAAGAATATACAATGGAGAAAAGACAGCCTCTTCAATAAGTGGTGCTGGGAAAACTGGACAGCTACATGTAAAAGAATGAAATTAGACACTTCCTAACACCATACACAAAAATAAACTCAAAATGGATTAAAGACCTAAATGTAAGGCCAGATACTATAAAACTCTTAGAGGAAAACATAGGAAGAACACTTTATGACATATGTCACAGCACGATCCTTTTTGACCCACCTCCTAGAGAAATGGAAATAAAAACAAAAATAAATAAATGGGACCTAATGAAACTTAAAAGCTTCTACACAGCAAGGGAAACCATAAACAAGACAAAAAGTCAACCCTCAGAATGGGAGAAAATATTTGCAAACGAAGCAACTGACAAAGGATTAATCCAAAATATACAAGCAGCTCATGCACCTCAATATTAAAAAAACAAACAACCCAATCCAAAAATGGGCAGAAGACCTAAACAGACATTTCCCCAAAAAAGATATACAGATTGCCAACAAACACATGAAAGGATGCTCAACATCACTAATCATTAGAGAAATGCAAATCAAAACCTTAGTGAGGTATCACCTCACCCCAGTCAGAATAGCTATCATCAAAAAATCTACAAACAATAAATGCTGGAGAGAGTGTGGAGAAAAGGGAACCCTCTTGCACTGTTGGTGCACATGTAAATTGATACAGCCATTATGGAGAACAGTATGGAGGTTCCTTAAAAAACTAAAAATAGAACTACCATATGACCCAGCAATCTCACTATTGGGCATATACCCTGAGAAAACCATAATTCAAAAAGAGACATATACCACAGTGTTCACTGCAGCACTATTTACAATAGCCAGGACATGGAAGCAACCTAAGTATCCACTGGCAGATGAATGGATAAAGAAGATGTGTCACATATATACAGTGGAATATTACTCAGCCATAAGAAGAAACGAAATTGAGTTATTTGTAGTGAGGTGGATGGACCTAGAGTCTGTCATACAGAATGAAGTAAGTCAGAAAGAGAAAAACAAATACCGTATGCTAACACATATATATGGAATCTAAAAAAAAGGTTCTGAAGAACCTAGGGGCAGGACAGGAATAAAGACACAGACGTAGACAATGGACTTGAGGACACGGGGAGGGGGAAGGGTAAGCTGGCACAAAGTGAGAGAGTGGTATGGACATATACAGACTACCAAATGTAAAATAGATAGCTAAGTGGGAAGCAGTTGCATAGTACAGGGAGATCAGCTCGGTGCTTTGTGACCACCTAGAGGGGTGGGATGGGGAGGGTGGGAGGGAGACACAAGAGGGAGGGCATACATGTATATATGTATACATATAGCTGATTCACTTTGTTATACAACAGAAACTAACACAACATTTTAAAGTAATTATACTCCAATAAAGATGTTTTAAAAAATCATAGGATCACCTCAATAGATACAGAAAAGGCATCTGACAAAATTCATCATCCATTTATGATTAAAAAAAAAGTCTCAACTAAGTTGGTACAGAGGGAACATACCTCAACATAACAAAGACCATATATGACAAGCCCACAGCCAACATCACAGTTAATGGAGAAAACCTGAAAGCATTTCCTCTAAGATTAGGAGGAAGGCAAGGATGCCCACTACTGCCACTTCTATTCAACATAGTATTAGAAGTCCTAGCCAGCACAATTAGGCAAAAAAAGAAATAAAAGGCATCCAAATTGGAAAAGAAGAACTGCCACTATTTGCAGATGACATGGTATAATATATAGGAAACAATAAAGACTTCACCAAAAAACAAAAAACTGTTAGAACTAATAAACAAATTCAGCAAAGTTGCAGGATACAAAAATCAATATACAGAAATCTGTTACATTTCTATACACTAATAATGAAGTATCAGAAAGAGAAATTAAGAAAACAATCCCATTTACAAGTGCATCAATAAGAATAAAATAACTAGGAATAAAGTTAACTAAGGAGGTTAAAAGTCCTGTACACTGAAAACTGTAAGACACTGATGAAAGAAATGGAAGAAGGCACAAAGAAATGGTAAGATATTTCATGTTCATGCATTGTTAGAATATTGTGAAAATGTCCATATTAACCAAAGCAATCTACAGATTCAATGCAATCCCTATCAAAATTCCAATGCCATTTTTTCACAGGAATAGAACAAACAATTCTAAAATTTGTATGGTACCACAGAAGACTCCAAATAGCCAAAGCAGTCTTAAGGAAGAAGAACAAACCTGGAGGATTAACACTCCCTGACTTCAAACTATATTGCAAAGCTATAGCAATTGAAATAGTAATGGTGCTGGCATAAAAACACAAACACAGATCAATGCAACAGAACAAAGAGCTCAGAAATAAACCCACACATATATAAATTAACTTATAACAAAGGAGCCAGGACTATTCAATGGGGAAAGGATGGTCTCTTTCATCAATGGTGTTGGGAAAAGTGGAGAGCAACATGAAAAAGAATGAAACTCAACCACTAATTTATATCATACACTCAAGATGGATTATAGACTTGAATCTAAGACCTGAAAGCATAAAACTCCTAGAAGAAAACAGTAAGCTACTTGACAATGGTCTTGAGGATATTTTGAATCTGACACCAAATGCAAAGACAACAAAAGCAAAAATAAATAAGTGGGACTACATCAAATTAAAAAGCTTCTAGGGCTTCCCTGGTGGCGCGGTGGTTGGGAGTCCACCTGGCGATGCAGGGGACGCGGGTTCGTGCCCCGGTCCGGGAGTATCCCGCGTGCTGTGGAGCGGCTGGGCCCGTGGGCCGTGGCTGCTGGGCCTGCGCGTCCGGAGCCTGCGCTCCGCGGCGGGAGAGGCCACGGCAGTGAGAGGTCCGCATACCGCAAAAAAAAAAAAAAAAAGCAAAGGAAACCATCAACAAAATGAAAAGGCAACCTACTGAATGGGAGGAAATATTTGCAAATCATAAATTTGATGAGAGGTTAATATCCAAAATATATGGGCTTCCCTGGTGGCGCAATGGTTAAGAATCTGCCTGCCAATGCAGGGGACATGGGTTCGAGCCCTGGTATGAGAAGATCCCACATGCTGCACAGCAACTAAGCCCGTATGCCACAACTACTGAGCCTGCGCTCTAGAGCCCGTGGGCCACAACTACTGAAGCCCGCGCACCTAGACCCTGTGATCTGCAACAAGAGAGGCCACAGCAATGAGAAGCCCGCACACCGCAACAAAGAGTAGTCCCCGCTCGCCACAACTAGAGAAAGCCAGCGTGCAGCAACGAAGACCCAACGCAACCAAAAATAAATTAATTAAAAAATATATATATATGTAAAGAATTCATACAACTCAATAGCAAAAAAACAGTCCAATTAAAAAATGGACAGAGGATTTGAATAGACTTTTTGCCAAAGACGACATACAAGACAAGATGGCCAACAGACATGAAAAGATGCTCAACATCGGTAACATCAGGGAAATGTAAATTAAAACCACAATGAGCTATTCCCTTACACTGGTTAGAATGTCTATTACCAAAAAGATGAGAAATAACAAGTGATAGAGAGGATATGGAGAAAAGGGAACCCTTGCACACTGTTGCTGCTGGAAATGTATAATGGTGCAGTCATTATAGAAAACAGTATGAAGGTGCCTCAAAAAATAAAACTACCATAGGATCCAGCGATTCCACTTCTGGGTATTTAACTGAAGAAAACAAAAAAAGTAACTTGAAAAGATATATGCACCCCCCATGTTCACTGAAGCATTATTTACAATGGCCAAGATATGGGGAAAATAACCTAAGTGTCCAACAACAAATAAATGGATAAAGAAAATGTGTATAATACACAAAATATATACATAATGGAATAGTATTCAACCATAAAAAAAGGATGAAATATTACCATTTGCGCAACATGGATGAACCTAGAGGGTATTATGCTAAGTGAAATAAGCAGAGAAACAAATTCGTATGATCTCACTTATATGTGGAATCTTTCAACAACAATAAACTCAGAGATAAAACAAACTGGTGGTTGCCAGAGGTGGAAAATGGGTAAAATGGGTGAAGGGAGTCAAAAAGTAAAAGCTTCCAGTTACAAATAAAGTAAGTTATGGGGATGTAATGTACAGCATGGTGACTATAGTTGATACTGTACTGCATATCTGAAAGTTGCTAAGAGAATAAATCTGAACAGTTCTCATCACAAGAAAAAAATTCTGTAACTATGCATGGTTAACTAGACTTACTGGGATGATCATTTTGCAATATATAAAAATATCAAATCATTATATTATACCCCTGAAACAAATATATGGTATATGTCAATTATGTCTCAATAATAAAAAAAGAATGATAGAACAGAAGATCCATAATAGCCTACATTATAATAAGGCTCTAGTCTAATGTTCTCTGCTGCCAGTTTCAAATCTTCTGAATTAACAGGAGATAAGACCTCTAGGCATCTCTGACAAATGCTACCTGTAACTTATTATCAAGGTATCAAGATAATAGAAAACATTACTATTAGTTTATTGTAAATATATAAACTATTTACAAATTATCAAGGAAAAACAACTCAAGCCTTCAGCAACGAAATTTTCAATTTATTCAACAATTTTTTCAATTGTTGAAAACAGCAGTTTAACAGGCAACTAAAAGGAAAGAATCTCATGATCTTTGGAGCTTAAAATAAAAAAAGTCCTTGACAACATGGTCATCAATGTCTATGTTCGGCCACAAATATATGAACTAGTACCTACAGGAAGTTACTTACAACTCAATCTCATCAATTTTTTTCAACAAATATCCCTCAAATAATAGCACAGTTCTTGGCCCAAGAGAATCAGAGATCAGTACAACAACAAATAAAAGTGAAATGAACTATAACCTACTACTGTTCCCACTTACATCATAGACATGTTGGGGCAGAGAAAACACAAATGCAATCTTTGTTTCAGTCTTCAAAAAAAATAATATTAAAAAAAAACTCAGTCTCTGAATACCTACTATGCACAAGGCACTAGAGTTTAAAATGTGATATATCAGCCGGTAATACAAGACTCATGCCTACCTCTACCTATTTACCACTCATCACAAAACCAACTTTCAAAGGATAGGATTGTCTTGTCTATGCATTTTTCCTCTTAGCGATTGGCTTAACTCAAACAGAAGGGGCAAAACAATGCTTTTATGTTTGCAAGGCTACTGTATTACATTAAAAATTAGGGCTCTTCAACCACAAGAGGCACCAATACTCTCCAAGTTTTTACAGCAGCTTTTTCATCAAAGTAGATAATTTTTTTTAAGTGGAGCTTTTCTAAAGTATATTTAAACTGAAAAATCTATATTTAACAAAACATAGTAAAATATTTTATTTTCACTGTTAAGGGAACTGTAAAGATACCTCCCCCCTAAGCCACGATAATGTTTCTATCTAATCGGTTTTTGCCTTAACCAGATGACAATGCTTTATATAAACTGCCTTTACTTCTTTCTTAGAGTTATTATTCTACAGGACTGAGTGTTAGCACATAGTAGGTTCAAAGGAACATTTTTAAAGAGTGAAAAGCAAGGGTCTACCTTTTCCACCCTTTAGGTTATCACCCTTTGTTCACTGAGTTCCCACACCTTAGCTTGCAACCTCTATTGCTTCAACCCTCTGAAACAGCAGTCCCCAACCTTTTTGGCACCAGGGACCAGTTTCGTGGAAGATAATTTTTCCATGGACCGGGTGGTGGGGGGGCTGTTCAGGCGGTAATGTGAGCAATGAGGAGCGGCAGATGAAACTTCGCTCACTGGTCCACCGCTCACCTCCTGCTGTGCGGTACCGGTCCACAGCCCGGGTGTTGGGGACCCCTGCTCTAAAACACCCATCCAACCTCACTTCCTGCCTTTGGGGTAAATTGACCTCATCTTCAAAGAAACCCTCTGCCTCTTCCACAAAATCTCGTATGCCATTCAGTGTTGTTCTGCATTTCTAGGCTTAGTGTGTGGAAGACTGGAACTAAGGACATGAGATTGGAAATAAGGACACAGACTGAAGTTTGTCAGATATCCAGCCATACTTCTGAGGTCACAAAAACCAAAGTAAAAATTAAATTTACCAAGGCCATAATACAGTGAACAAGATACAGGGCTGCCTCCTCAGAACTTTGGAAAATAAACAGAAAAGCAAAAATTAACTTCTCTAATTTATTTAAGCAGATCAACAATAAACACCATCATACATTGCTGAGGCCCTAACTTCAGAAGAGAAGAAAAGTGTCAATCACAATGTAAAGATAAGCCATTCATTACAGGAACTATATCTATCTACGGCATCAGGAAGGCTTACCAATGTGCACCAAAAGGTTTTCTACACTGTCCATTTGTTGAGAACTGACCTCATTAGGAAGGCTGACGATCTAAGCCCTAAAGCATCTTATCAAAAAACTAAATAATCTTGCTTTATAACCTATAACAGATAGAAGGAATCTTTTTAGTGAGCAGACTTCTGAGTAAGAAAAGCTTTAAAACACTACACTAAAGGTGGCAACTGTAAGGAAGCCAAACAGGATGTGCTTAGCATACCAACAGAGTTTATTAACTTAAGAATGTGATTTTAAGTATCCCGAGTTTGAGAGATAAAACTGAATATTTTTTCCCTTAACATTTTTTTAAATTAATTTATTTTTGGCTGTGCTGGGTCTTTGTTGCTGCACGCAGGCTTTCTCTAGTTGCAGCGAGCAGGGGCTACTCTTTGTTGCGATGCACTGGCTTCTCATTGCGGTGGCTTCTCTTGTTGCGGAGCACGGGCTGTAGGCGCATGGGCTTCAGCAGTTATGGCTCTAGGCGCACAGGCTTCAGCAGTTGTGGTGCACGGGCTTAGCTGCTCCATGGCATGTGGGATCTTCCCGGACCAGGGATCGAACCCATGTCCCCTGCATTGGCAGACGGATTCTTAAACACTATGCCACCAGGGAAGTCCTCTCTTAACTCTCTATGTAATCTTTTGTTAAAAAAAAAATCTTTAACATTGCACTTGTATCCTAGGACATCAACATGTAAATTGGCTAGTAATTCCTGTTTTGTTCTCTAAGGCATCTGACTATCTATAGTATTACTAAATCTGATTTGCACAATCTGTAAATATTGTGAAACAGTGAAAGAGGTTTCAAAGTATTCTGAAGAAAATATACAGAAGTCTGGTCAATTTCCACACACTCTTGGCCACTTAAATAACATTTCTAATTAGGTTATAAGTAAAGAGGATTTCATTATATTACAATTTTGTTTTAAATGGCCTCCCTCCCTATACTGGTACTGTCAAGAGGGAAAAACTATGTTTATTACTGCTCTCTATATAAGCTATTCTAAGCACTCTATGCACAGTAGTCTATGTCATTTAGAGAAACTATGAGGTTTTGATTTTATTATAAATATCCAAATTTATTAGACGTATGAATATACACATTCCTCTGAAATAATTCCTCAACCAATGAATGACTGAAAACTTCCAAGCTGAAAATGATAACACACTTGGGCAAATAAAGACCTTCTTTCCTGGGAAATGACTTCTTAAATCCTATCCTGGAAAAGAGGAAGAAAAAAAAAATAGAGTATGTCTCACACAATCATAATTTAAGTGACTAATATGCCATTTTATTTTAAATAAATAATGCTAGTGATTCAAATTATCACAACCATCAGACCAATGACAACACAGGCCCTCTAGTATATTTTAACACGTTAATTAGCATTCTTTTAACTATTTTTCATTTCTAACCTGTAACTTTTACTTTTTTTACTATTTTTTTTTCTATTTTTTAAAAAACTTTTATACAATTTTTAAACATTACTGTCTTAACCTGTGACTTTTAAAGACCTAGAGTTGGAGAATTGGTGTTTTAGACATAGCCATGTGCTGGTAATATCTTCCCCCATTTGTTTCCTACCTTCTCAAACACAGTAAACAAGCCATTCTAGAATCAGACACATCATCATCCAACATACATAATTAAAGAAACTACATGTGTACTTTTAGATTTACATTGTTTAATAAATCCAAGTGACATTTTGTGTTAATTCCAAAATAAGTTCATCCACTAGATAAAGAAAATAAAAACTAAAAATCCTAAGTCTCAAACTGAATAATAAGTTTTAATAAAATCATCTTTCTATACAATTTTTTTTTATGATTCACGATCAGGAGTGAGAGATTATAGAACTGTGGAATCAGACTAAATATCTAACTATACAATGTTTCTGAATGGCTATTATAAACAATACAGACTTTAAAGACTCATTCAGAGACACATTTGATTCTGAAATGTATTATTCAGTGTTGTTTTTACTAAGTGTACCATCCATAGGACTTTTTTTTTTGCGGTACACGGGCCCCTCACTGTTGTGGCTTCTCCCGTTGGGGAGCACAGGCTCTAGACGCGCAGGCTCAGCGGCCATGGCTCACGGGCCCTGCTGCTCCGCGGCATGTGGGATCTTCCCGGACCAGGGCACGAACCCGTGTCACCTGCATCGGCAAGCGGACTCTCAACCACTGCGCCACCAGGGAAGCCCCTACAATCTTTTAAGTTCTTTGTCATAGGATGAAATCTGCATTTGCTGGTCTGTAATTGGCATTTTGGAGAACAGGCAAAACAGTGAAGCATGGTTCCCTATTGGTTCATCCAAGGTCAAGGAAAAGAATCATATTCCCAACCCCTCCAATATAATTTAAGTTCATGATCCTAATGGCTCAAACTCGTCCTAGTCAAGTTCAAACTTTGAATTTCTTATGAATATATCTATTGATGTCCTTTGGATATTTTAGGATTAAAAAATTTAAATCACAAACTGCAAAATGAATAATCAAGTACTAGGTTTTTGATCTTAATATTTGTTTCAGCCTAAGTTTACAACAGTTGAAGTGTTTGATTCTTAAAAATGTATTGAAGCTTTCTATTTGTAAAGCCTCTTTAGGTTCTATCAGACATTTGAATAAGACAAAAGCTTTGTCCTCAATGAGCTGACAAAACAAATATAGAAAAACTATACTACAAGACATGGTGGAGATGCCATGAAGAAAGTTTTGGAAAATACCATGGACCTTTAGAGAAGGAAGATCACAATCTGTTTTGGGTCAGAGAAAACAACTTGAACCAAGTCATGTGGAAAAGGGAAGTGAGCAAGAAACATGTTCAGGAAACAATGAAAGACACAGCTTGGCCAGAGCCCAGTGCACAGGGAGGAAATAAGATTCCAAAGACAAGAGCCATGCTGCCTGTAAAGGGCTCTGAAGTCAGGCTGAGGACATATAATAAAGTCACTGTGTGTGGCTGTGCTACAAGCAAGACTGTGCCTCTTGGGGGTGTGAAAGTAACGAATAAATTACACTGAAAGCATAGGGACAGAACATATTACTAAAGCCGGCAATAAATCAGAAAAGGGAGTAACGGGGATCTGAACCAGGTGGCCCCCAGGTGACGGTGGGAACGGAAAGGTGATGTTGCACTTAAAATCTACTGCACGTGGTAAAGGAGTTGGTATTTGGAGCAATGAAGGCAGGGGAGGGCGAGTGGGAAGCCGGTGCCACAGTTCTTAATCTGGATGACCAGAAGAAACTAAATACCTAAGTGCCCTAACAAAAATAGGAAGTCAAGGGGAAGAACTGAGATTTTTGTATTGTTAGTTCAGGGGAAGGCGGTGCAAATGAGATTCTGGTCTGGACTTGTTACATTTGAGGAATCAGTTGCAAACATTTGGCACACAGAAACATCACTGAGTACTGAAGGCGGCTCCATCCTGAGGAGATTTCAGCCCTCTCCACAGACAGGATAGTTAAAAGGAGTGTGAGTAAACAAGGCAAAAATGAAAACATAGATGGAGGCAGATTGGAGAATGACTCCAGTTAGAGAATGGGGGGGGCAAATAAAACTAACTACTGATCTCAGGTAAGACAAGAAGCAAAATGTCGGAAGATGGCTCTTACCATTCGCTAGAATGTGTCAGACACTAAAAAGGACCCAAGAAATATAAGTATTGAGAAAAATAAAAGTCCACTGGGATGTGGCACTGAGAAGTTCTGTGATGTTTAATAAGTCAGGAGGTAACGACTTGGAAAGGGGAGATGGTAACAGAGAGGAGTCACTTATCTTAGAAGTCTTTTAAAAGATAGGAGAGTGGACTTCTGTCTCTTATTTCCAAGGCAAAGAAATACAGTAAAACTCTAATGAAATCCTGTAGTGCAAACCCACTGGAGGGGAAAAAAAATCCCTTATTTATTACTATTTGATGATTTCCATGGTGTAAGTACTACCACCGTGGCTGATTTCAAGATGCCAATGGTTGGCAAAATTCCTGAAAATTTAGTAATAACTCCGGACCACCACTGCAAACTGCTACTCTGTGGTCTACTCTGCAACTCAGCAATTCCGTGACAGCCTTCCTCTAAACTCACCTGATACTTAATTATTCTCTGGGACAACCTTGCAGCAATTCACAGAAATCTACCCAGCTCTTGTTACATATTGCTTTCTCAACTGTATTACAACTGAAAAGGGTTAGATGTTGAAAGCCAAATGGCTCCCAGGCATGCATGTCTTCACTAAGAAGGAAACAACAAGAATTACATACTCCAAAAAGCCTTCAGGTGACCTTTTTTATAATTGTTTCCTTTGTTAATGTCATTGTCCCTTATAAATCTGAGATGTCTTGAGAATAGGGAACTTGATTCAGACTTCAGTTTTCCCACAATCCACTTGGCTCTTGGGATAGTTCTATTGTTGATCAACCAATTAAAAAAATTTTTAAAGTGAGCTCTGTATCAATGAAGGAATAAGTAACGAAGTATCAGTGGAATAAGCAAAAGAAACATGAACCAAACATCCTATCGTGGTGAGAGGCAGCAGAGATATGTGACAGCTCCTTAGACTAAATCCAGATACCTAGGGGTCTCCAATCCATCCCTGCTACTTGCTGGTGGGATGCTAGCAGCAGTCCCAGTTGCAGTTCCACCTGAAAAATGGGAACAGTAATACCTAGCACACAGGGTCGACCTTAAGGTTTAACATGAACATATTAGGGAACACCCAGCAGGAACAGGTACTTGCTTGTTACAGTTCACAATGCCATACCAGTTTGTACACTGGACACTGATCAAGTGTATCACCAAGAGCACCAAGGAGGTCCACCTCTAACAAGGGACTGCGGCTGGTTAGCTGCTAAGGATAGTTTATAGTCCGTCCCCAGTGACCTCCTGCTATCACCCAAAACCACAAATTCCTTTCATGGCTGTGCCCTGGACTCCCAAGTCCCACAACAACATGGAGGCCAAAGAGTCCTCCTAAAAGCAATCTGAGAGCCAAAAATGTTGTGACAAAGGAGAGGGTAACAAGCTAACAGGTTCTGACTTGTATTCACACGGCCTGCAGCATCTTACCTCAACAAGGAAGTTCATCAACAAACCAAAATAATGGACCTATTCATCATATAAACAAAACTCAAGAGAAGAACCTAGTTTCTAATATTTCACAACTCTTCCCCTCTGTCATCTTTCCAAATACCCCTGTCTGTCATGATACTTTATATTCCCTTCTGTCATTTAGTTTTTCATATGCTAATTTCTCCCGACATCTGAAATAGAATTGTTGTCAAAATATTAAACATATATGGGGGGTAACATAGAAGTTTATTTACTTTCCAATCTGAATGACTGGCCTTGAGAAATAGGGCAATAATGTTCATAGCAATTTAATTTTTCCACTAATTAACTGCTATTCATCTACTGCCAAGTGCATGAAGTTACAGGTAGAAAAGAATAATACAAACAGTATATTCGTATATCAAAAAGTTTCCCATTAGAACCCTCCTAAACTGTTGATGGGAACGTAAATTGGTGCAGCCACTATGGAAAATAGTACGGAGATTCCTTAAAAAGCTAAAAATAGAACTACCATATGACCCAGCAATCCCACTCCTGGGCATATATCCAGAAAAGATGAAAACTCGAATTTGAAATGATACATGCACCCCGATGTTCACAGCAGCACTATTTACAAGTGCTGGAAGACATGGAAGCAACCTAAGCGTCCATCAAGAGATGAATGGATAAAGAAAATGTGGTATATATATACATTGTGTGTGTGTGTATATATACACACACACACACAATGGAATATTAGCCATAAAAACTAATGAAATACGACCGTTTGCAGCAACATGGATGGACCTAGAGATTATCACACTAAGTGAACTAAATCAGAGGAAAACAACTATCACATGATACCACTTACACGTGGAATCTAAAAGAAAATGATACAGATGAACTTATTTACAAAACAGAAGCAGATTCAGACATAGAAGACAAACTTATTACCAAAAGGGAAGGGGGGAGGGATAAATTAGGAGTTTAGGATTACCAACTACACACCACTATATATAAAATAGATACACAACAGGACCTACTGTATGGCACAAGGAACTATATTCAATATCTTGTAATAACCTATAATGGAAAAAAACCTGAAAAGAATATGTGTGTGTATATATATATACACACATATATACACACTGAATCACTTTGCTATACACCTGAAACTAACACTACATAGTAAATCAACTGCACTTCAATAAAATAAAAATTTTTTAAAAAGCTTCCCGTTAGACATCTGTCCCACCACTTCCATAAAGTTTCCTACACATAGTGTGTCTTCTGAGAAGCAAACGCACACATCTCTCCGGTAACGCCAGAACACTTGGAAGCAAAGGAAGATCTCCATTTGAGAGATTACTGACTCTGAATTTGCTACCCATATCGTGTTAATTTTCTTTCTATAAAGCATCTGTAAATTAAACGTCCTCTGAAAGCTCAAGCCACAGACTCACTCCCCCAGCCCCTTTCCCCCATTCTGGGCTCCTCCTTCCCCCGACACTCCCTTCCCTCCCGCGGCTTCTGGGGTGAACGTGGGCTCGCCATCCAACACTGTCCCGAAGAAGCGCCGCCCCTTCCTCAGGCTCCCGAGACGCTCGGCCGGGTGGCACTTTCGTTCTCGCCCCGGGATGGACCGAGCACAGCGCGAACCTGAGGTCCGAAGCCGCGCTCGGAAGTGGACAGAGTGACTCAGCCGTTTCCCATAACTCGAGTCAGGTGCAGGGACGCCGGTCAGCACTCGCGGGCCGCGCTGGGGGCAGGGCTGGGTCCGCAGCCGTCTCTGCCCGGAAGGAGACCTCAGCGGACGACCAGCCCGGACCGAGTGCCGGGTCACCCCCGCTGCCCGCCCCGCCGAGCCGCTGACACGACCCCGCGGCGGCCCCTCCGCGCGGGGGTCAAGCGGCCTCCCGGCGCTGCCTGGGTCACACTCAGACCCGAAGGGCGCCCGCCGGGGGCAGAGCGAGGCCAGGGCTTCTCCTCCCGGCGCCGCGCGGATTCGCGCCGGGGCCGGACGACAGAGCCGCCGGGCGAGTTAAAGAGTCCTCGGCGCTGCCCGCGCGCCCGAACCTGACGTAGCCCCCGCCACACTTACTTCTCATTAGCGTCCACAGAGTCCACCTCCACCTCCTCAGCCGCCATGGCCGCCGTCGCCCCGCGAGCTTCCGGCTGTACTTCCAAGCCGGCTGACAGGCCGACTGGGAGGCCGGGACCCGCCGCCGCCCTTAAGGCCGCCGCCAGCGTAGGCGTCGGCCGCCCCATCGCGTGACCGGGCGGTGCGGCCGCGCGCTTGCGCGTGCCGGGCCATCTGACCCCCCCTTCATCCACCAGTCACGCATGCGTCCTCCCGTCCGACGCGCTCGGGTGTGGGCGCTAGGCGGGGCAGTCAACCTGGGGGAAACGAGACTCGCCCGGCAGAGTTAGGTGGTAACTAACTTCAGTCATAACCGTATTAATGCATCATCCGCTGATATTGATTGTCAGGTGCTGGGCACTGGACAGGCACCTAGCAGTTCCCTGGGGAATGAGGCGCGACCTTGCCCTGAAAGAGTCCATCTAGTATTCGATAGATGCTGCAATAGCGAATGGAAATGCTGTAATGGAGGAGCTGTGTGGCCTGCCGCCGGCCCTTCCTCGCAGGTGGGTGGCCTAGGGGAGAGGGCGACCTTTAGTCTGTTGATATTCACTGATGTGCGGGCCACTACTCCAGACCCTGGAGTTACTGTAGTGACCAAAACCAGCAACTCCTGTCCACCCCGCGCTGTGTACACACGGGAGGAGTGTAAAGTGTCGGCGTTTAGGTACTTATGAGTTCTTGAGGGGACATCACTAATGTAAATATCAACACTTCTTGACCTGTTTTCAAGCCTTTTAACCGTCAGATACTACCTGCTTTTGTATTTATATCATTTTCTGCCATTCATTCATTTGTATTTACCGTTTGCCTACTATGTCCCCACTCTGTTCTAGGCGCTTAGAAACAATGGATTGAAGTAGGGCTCACTTCTTTACGGAGCCTACGCTAATATATTACCCTTTATTTTATTTTATTTATTATTATTATATTTTTTTTGCGGTACGCGGGCCTCTCACTGTTGCGGCCTCTCCCGTTGCGGAGCACAGGCTCCGGACGCACAGGCTCAGCGGCCATGGCTCACGGGCCTAGCCGCTCCACAGCATGTGGGATCTTCCCAAACCGGGGCATGAACCCGTGTCCCCTGCATCGGCAGGCGGACTCCCAACCACTGCGCCACCAGGAAAGCCCTACCCTTTATTTTGACGCAGTTCATCCCTCTCCTTCCCTAACTCTCCTCTCTGTCTGCAGCCTCTTTTTCTCTCCTCTGAGTCCCCCTAAACCAGACAGTTTCTATCACTCATCTGACACTCAGATTCTCAGCCTTGTCTACTTGTTGTGGCTTTTTAATGGACATTAATCAGTATTCTTCCAACTACACTGGAAGTTCCTTGAGGGTAGGGATGGTGTCTTCCGTGATTCAGGGGGAAGAAAAGCAACTCATAATCCCTTGGGCATAGCAATAACTAATAAATATTCTTATTGTATTTGATCCAATTCATAAGTATGTTAGGGAAGACTAGGACATATGAAAACACCGTTCCAGGGATTCATGGTGTTGCAATGTGTCTGCAGAAACTGACTCTCGACTATCTCCACCTATCAGACCATATCCATACTGGGGACACCTCTTTCTATATGGGCCAGACAGGTAATTGAGGACTCTGCTGCGTGGAGTACAGTCCCAGCCCTGTGGTACTGAGTCCAGTATCAAAACCTAAGAATATGGCAGCAACTCCTGCAGCACCTTCAGAAACTTGGACTGGCAAGTATGCGCCCTCAAGACTTTGTGGACCTGGAGCGCACTCTCATAGATGCCTATGGCTGCTGCACAGTTTAAAAAAAAAATCATTGATCCAATGCTGGAGTTTATCCAGAAACTGACAGAGCAGTGCATAGGGCTATGGGATTTCATGATCTTCCCCAACTCTGGGGATATCTCTGCCCAGGCTTCACTTTGCTGCTGGTGGAGGAGCTGTCCTTGACTATGGCAAGAAGAAGTCCAAGCTGGTGTCACCCAGCCCCTGGGTGCTGCCAGCAGTGGAGGAACCCCTGCTGCTCCATTGTGGCTGCCACACCACCCTGGAGTTCCTGGACTGTGTCTTCTTGGGAGACAGTGAGACCAACGTCTTTTGATGCAACCTGTACCTGGACAGCTCCTCCTGTACCACCCTCAGTCACTGCTTGGCCAGACCTCCATCACTGCCTCCCTGTACTTTGGTGGTGCCCTGAGAGCACACCTCCCAGAGTTCCAGGCCAACCTGGTGCCCTCTTTCCAAATCCACTTCTTTTTGAGGACGTACTAACCAGTTACTTTGATTCAGCAGTACTTATGCTGGGGGATCACTTGCGCCTACTTTGAACTCTCTCTCTCATCAGATGGTCACATGTGACACTCATCAAGGCAAATTCATAGCCTGCTCTGCCTGCGCTACCCCAGGGCTGTGGCGTCCAAAGAACTAATTCTGCAATTATACCACCAAGACCATTATACCAGCGTACCATAGAAGGTGATGACTGGTGCCCCACTGGTGTCAAGACTGGCTTTAATTTCTAGCCCCTCAACAGTGATTCTCCAGGAGAAATGCTGAACACCACCACGGCCGTCAGAGAGGGCTGGACCTTTATCACAAGTCTGCCAGGCTAGCACTTGCAAATCAGAATGAGGATAAGGGCATGAAGGGTTTTCTGAGGACTTCGATGGCCTTGCTGCCCTGTAAATGTTGATAAAGTGCTGTGATTAAACGGAGTAAGAAAGCAAGTGTGGCAGGGAAATAATAAGGACGTGGGATAGTAAGGGAAAATGATAGCTGGATCCAGGGAAGGGCTGGATACCAGTCAGCTGTATGACCTGGGGAGGTTTGGAATCACATGATTAGGGCTTCTCAGACGCTAACCTGCATCCACACTTCCTGTGGATCTTGTTAAATGGCAAATTCAGCCTCTGTAGGTCTGGGGTGGCGCCTGAGATTCTGTGTTTCTAACTGGCTCCCAGTGATGCCTGTGTTCCGGCTGCTAGTCAGCAGACCACCCTTTAAATAACAAAGCTCTCGAGCAGCCCTGTCCACTAGAACTTTCTGCAATCATGGAAATGTTCTAAATCCCCACTTTCCAGTATAGTAGCCATGAGTTACATGTATCTACAGAGCATTTGAAATGTGGCTAGTGTGACCAAATTTTTCATTTTAATTAATTTAACTTTAAAGCCACATGTGGCTAATGCTACCATGTTGGACAGCAAGATGCAGATTTATGAAAATGAGAGTTTGAGACCAGACAATTCCCACGGTCCCATCTGATGTCCTTGTGGTTCCAAGATGTTGTTTTCAAAGTGTGTGTGGAGGGTGAGGATAGGAGTTTGATGAGGGGACAGATGTTAAAGTCTGGAGTAAAGCCTGAAGGGTTGGCAGTTCCACCAAATGGAAAATAGTTTGAGAGTTACCTGTTTAAAATGTAGAATATTTTGTCTTTTTGTACCTAAGTTGTCAAATTTATTGGCATAGGCTCTTTGTAATGTTGCCTAATTATCTTTCTAATGTTGTTAGGCTCTGTAATGATAGCCTCTCTTCAAACCTGATATTGATCACTTGCACTTTCTTTTTTACCCCTGGTCAGTTAGCTAAGAATTTATCAATTTTATTAGTCTCAAAGAACCAACTTTTGGTAATTTCATGGATTTTGCTTTTTCTACATATGCTCAGGAGAGCTTTCCATATTAGTGCATATAGATTTACCTCATTTTTCTTAATTTCTACCACGGTATTTCATATTATGGGGATTTATTTAATCATAGGCATTCTCATTCATTTTTCTTTTCTTTTTTTTCTATTAGAATACTGAAGGGAACCTCCTTTTACACGCCTCTATATGCACGTGAGAAAGGCCAGGAGCTTCCCCTCCCCCGCAGTTATATAAATGGAATCATACAATGTATAACCTTTTGAGATTGACTCTTTTCCTCTCAGCATAATTCCCTGGAGATTCATTAAATTTGTCAAGTGAACGAATAGAATAGTTCATTCCTTTTTAGAGCTGAGTAGTTTTCCACAGTTAGTTTAATCAGTCACCTGTTGAAGGCCATCTGGGTTGTTTCCAATATTTTTGGATATTACAAATAAAACTGGCACAGACGTTTGTGCACAGGTTTTTGTGTAAACCTAAGTTTTTCATTTCTCTGGGATAACTGCCCAGGACTGTAATTGCCGGTCACATGATAGTTACATATTTAGATTTTTTAAAGAAACCACCAAATTATCTTCCAGAATGGCTGTACCATTTTCTGTTCCCAACAGCAAAATATAATCGATCTAATTTCTCCATATCCTCACCAACATTTGGGGTTGTCTCTATTTTTTATTTTAGCCATCTTGATAGACCAGTAGTAATGTCCCATTGTGGTTTTAATTTGCATTTCCCTGATGACTAGTGATGCTGAGTGTCATTTTACATGCTTATTTGCCGTATGTATGTTCTTTTCAATGAAATGTCTGTTCATGTATGTCTTTTGCCCATTTTCTAACTATTAAGTTTTGAGAATTTTTAATATTCTCTAGCGACTAATCCTTTGTCAGATACGTGGTTTGCAAATATTTTCTCCCATATGCAGCTTGTCTTCTTATCCTCTTCACATGGGCTTTTGCAGAGAAAACATTTTTTAATTTAATGAAATCCAATGTATTGATTTGTTTTATGGCCTATGCTCTTGGTGTTGTCTAAGAATTATTTGCCTAACCTGAGGTCCTGAAGATTTCCTCCTTTGTCTTTTTCCAAAAGTTGTATGGTTTAACATGTTACATTTAAACATTTAAGTCCATGATCCATTTTGAGTTAATATTTGTATAAGGTGAGAGGTTTAGGTCAAGGGTTTTTGTTATTTGCCTATGGATATCCAATTGTTCCAACACCATTTGTTGAAATCACCAATGGTTTTTTTTAGTTTTTAAAAAATATTTATTTATTTTATTTTTGGCTGTGCCGGGTCTTAGTTGCGGCATGCAGGATTTTCACTGCTGCGCACGGGCTCTTTGTTGCGGCGCATGGGTTTAGTTGCCCTGCGGCATGTGGGATCTTAGTTCCCCGACCAGGGATCAAAACCTTGTGCCCTGCATTGGAAAGCAGATTCTTAACCACTGGACTACCAGGGAAGTCCTGAAATCACCAATGGTTTTTAATGTATTACTAGGTAGCCTTTTTTTCTTTCTCCTATTTTTTTCTTTTTTTAAAAATTGAAGTATAATTGATTTACAGTGTTATATTAATTTCTGGTGAACAGAATATATATTCTTTTTCATATGGTTTATTCTAAGATATTGAATATAGTTCCCTGTGCTCTACAGTAGGACTTTTTTGTTTATCTATTTTGTATAGAGTAGTTTGTATCTGCTAATCCCAATCTCCTCATTTATCTACCCCCCCTTTTCCCTTTGGTAACCATAAATTTGTTTCCTGTCTGTGAGTCTGTTTCTGTTTCATAAGTAAATTCATTTGTATCATTTTAGATTCCACATATAAGTGAACTACTTATACTAGGTAACCTCTTATGCTCTTATAAAGGATGTCTGAATGATGATAGGTGTTTTTCTGGGTTAGGAGATTTGTAGTGGTGCACATGGAGGTGGGGTGCTCAAACCCCTCTTCAAGGAAGGACTTATTACCCCAGCTGCTGTGAGAGTTTCAGTAGAAAAGCTCCCAGCTTACAGTCCTTTCAGGGAGCACATCACCTACAGAGAACCACCTCACCAAAGTCATGCCCTCTGAGGAAGGCTCACAACTAATGAAGGATGGAGGTAGAGATACTAAAGGACCAACCACTTCCACCCAAAGTGAGATGATTCTGATGAGCCATTTCTGCTCCAGAACCCCCTGTGGCTGAGGCTGTCTAGCCTACATCACGGCTCAAACTTCTCCCTCTGTCGGATCCCACTTTCCCCTCTCCTTTCCACAGGTGTGATCTTGAGGGCACTCCCTGAACATTATCTCAGAGACTGCTTCCTCCAGATTCCAAACTGTGATACTCGTTTTCATTTTTCTTTAATGATAAGCGTGATATTTGGCTTAGGTACTGAGAATGGTGAAAAGGTTATAACTTGATGGTCTTTACACCAGTATTATAGGAATCAGTAACAACAGGAAAACTTTCATCAGAAACTCTACTCTCAAAACACACCACTGCAAAAAAGAAGTGAGCTGAATGGTAGGGAAAGGATAGGTGTGAGAGGTAAGATTAGCACAGGCACGCATGTGAGACAGATCACAAGCGAGATAGAGTAAGAGTTGCATGATGCTGTCCCCTCCTCTGTCACCATGGTTTATAGAGGTTCCAACACTAGAAAGGTAGATGTGTGAGTGAGTATCCAGACGTACAGCAGACCAAATCTCCCCATCAACGTGATCAAAAATCAGGTGGGCATAACCCTTGAAATAATTTCCATGCTTATACCGTTTCCCATTCTAATGTGTTTCTGATACTTTTCATAACTTCTTAGGAAACCCAAATGTGGATAGAGAGGGAAGTCATAGACGTGATTGTCCAATTTCAACCTCAAATGCCATTGGAGTTGGAGGCAGGAAAGAGAGAGAGGAAAAGAAGCCAGAGGGGCTAGCATTCAATTTGCAGTCATGTCCCCTGGCCCCAGGAAATTTGAAGTCATGATGATCTGGGGAGAGAATTTTAATGGTGTCCCTTTTCTCCACCTTCCACTTCATTTGATTACAACTGAAGAGTCCTAGATTTTTATTTTCAGTAGAATCAGTGTTTTTAAAAAGGATTTTTCTCACACTATTTCACATCTTTTAACTTTTATTCTAGTTGTTTTTTTCTGATCAGTCCGTGCTGAACTAATAGGCATTATCATAAACCAGGAAAAATGTTGCCCTCCAAACTGTTGACACTGCAAATGTCAGTGGCCTTTCTGTGTTTCAACTTCCAAGAGCAAAACTCATCTATGTAGTTATTATGCCGCTGAACATTTTTAGCAGGGGCCGGTTTATACAGTAGTAGAAAGAAGGTGTTCATACCCATAATTCCCTCTGACATTTATGTTGCCTGTTTATTTATCCCCTCCCCATTTTGAAAATGCATCCTTCAGTGTAAAACAGTTTACTGAATATCCATTCCGTTTAGTCTGCACTTAGGGCAGAAAACAAACAGCAATGGGTGTCTTGGCTCTATTACATTTTCTGACAAGTGGGAAATATCTGTTTGTAATGCAATAAATACTTGGTTCCAAGTAATTCAGCAAACTGGCTTATTTAGCTTTAACTCTGAAGGGATGCACAGAGGGAACAATTTTCACCCATCATTGATTCCACACCGAAATATGATTGTATGCCCGCAGCTGGGGGAACTTTGTGGTGGTATGAGTGAATAAGCAGTTAATGAAAACGCTGTTCGGAGTCACTGCAAAACTAGCAAAGACCTTACTGCTTACCTGGATGGCTAGAGCTGGCTCTTGTCGGTTCATGAGCGTCTACTGTTAAATATTCAAGAGTTTTGTGGACTTCCCTGGTGGCGCAGTGGTTGGGAATCTGACTGCCAGTGCACGGGACATGGGTTTGAGCCCTGGTCCGGGAGGATCCCACATGCTGTGGAGCAGCTGGGCCCGCGAGCCACAACTACTGATCCTGTGCTCTAGAGCCCACAGGCCACAACTACTGAGCCCACGTGCCACGGATGCTGAGGGCTGCACGCCTAGAGCCCGTTGCGGCCACCGCAGTGAGAAGCCTGTGCACCACGGCGAGGAGTGGCCCCCGCTTGCTGCTGCTAGAGGGGACCTGCACACAGCAATAGGGACCCAAAGCAGCCAAAAATAAATAAACTTTTTAAAGAAGTAAATAATTATTATGGGTATTGTTTCTAAAAAAAAAAAGTTTTGTGAGCTGGATGTTAAACCTTGCGGGACTTTGATATTGGGAGTATTTACACCCCAGAAATTGGCAATCACTTCAAATCAGGGCTCTTTTTTTTGCTTTTGAGAGCTGGTTTACCAACACACCATTGCGTACTCTATCTCAGTGTAGGAGAATTATCAATACAAAGCAGATGGCAGGCCAAGAAATTAGGTTTTCACAGGGAAGGGGGAATAAACACAAGTCAACTAAAAATACACAAAGCAATGGATGACAAAGGTATAACAACCTTCTGTAAAGGTACACGGGTATAGATTAGCACATTTAAGCGCTGGAAAGACAGAGACCTGGTTATTAGATCAAGCAAGTGTGGTAATGATTTATGAAAGTGAGTCTCATAAGGTTTGTTTTCTTTTAGGTTGAAATATACAGCACAGATCATAATGATTATCACAAAGTGATAACACGCCCACATAAACACAATCCAGATTATTAAGCAAATTTTCTAGGAGAAAAGGGGACTCTCCGATACAGATTAACGGAGTGGGCAATCCAGGAAGGCTTGCACCAGAAGAGACGGCTTGCAGCTTCACAACACATATCGAGCTTCAAGAATGTCACCTAGGCAATATAACCTACTCTGGATTTTTATTTTATTTTAATAGATGCTGCAAATCAGTTTATGAAGATTTTTTTTGCTGTGCTGATGAATATACGTTTAATAGCTAAATGTAGGGCTTTTCTCCTTTGAAATTTGAATGTGTTGCTTAGCTACCCTCCTCTGTTTTTTGTGTAGTCTCTGATTTACTATAATTTCTTCAGCTGCAGGTGAGGAAAATGGGCTGTTATTAAATATCTTCCGAGTTCAGTAGCACAAGCAATGTGTATATTGCTCTCTGATACTTTCGTGTTATTAATGAATTAGTCTCCCAAAACTAGACATTTAAACTATCATTTATGTACATATGTGCATTATTTTCTTGGGGAGAAGTTGTATGTAAACAAAAGGGATAAGTTTAGTGATGACACATATCTATATGAGAGTTAATCTATCATTTTTTGTAATAAAAATTTGTTTTTTCAGTACAAACCTTTCAAACAAAAATTACACAGTAACATGAGATTATGCTAAAATGATTTACCAAAATAATTAAACTCTCAAAAGTGAACCCATCTTATATGCCCAGTTTTCCTTCCTTGAGTCCAGTAGACCTTCCTGTTCATCACATCTGAATCTGGTCACAGAGCATTGGAGGAACATCAGAGTCCTAGTCAGTGGCTGCAATTGGTTATATTTTCATTAGTTTGCTTACCAGCTTAAACTGGGGTTGGTCCTATCTCACCTGAAGTATAATAATTCCTTGAGAATAGAAATGTGTCTTATACTTCCTTTACAAGTCCCAGAAGTACTTAGAACTTTATTGTAATCTATATACTGTGGGGACCAAATAAACCCTTTTAGTTGACTGAGTTACAAGCAGGTTTAAATAACACCTGCAAGGAATTAAAAATGCTACCTGATTAAGCCAACTGATCGTTCCATCGCTCTCAACAGCTCATACAATTTCCATCATACAAAAGAGAAATCAGGGATTAGAGAGTTTCCATTGCTTACCAACAATTATACAGAGAGAACGAAGAGGACTTTTCTCTGTCTCTTTGTGTCATGTGTGCTAGCATGATGGTGGCTGTTCTGTGAAGTGACAGTGAGTTGATAAAAGGCTATCCCACCACACCCCCACTGCTAAGGCACTCTCCTGGAATTGTGTTTCTAACAGTGGTAGCAGATTTGCATCTATTGCTGTGCAGTTGAAAGGAGCTAGCAATTACGGCTTTATCTATGAAACTGACAAGACTAGTTTTGTTGGCCTTCTTAGTGGGAAGCAATAACCACTGGTCTACCAGCTAAAGATACACTTTAGAGCCATAATGCAACTGTCACCGGCCAGAGACTCTGTTCCCATTGCCAGTCAGCCCATGCAAGTAATGCTGTAGCTAGTAAATTAGAACAACTGAGACCTCAGCTATCCATTACATTTGTAAATCAGTTATACACTTGGGCCATTTAATTATAAGAATGCTGAATCCTCTGTTTTTGCCCAGTTTCACTTCTGAGGATTGGAGCAGATGGATTATTTTTCACCCTAATTGGAAACTTGGAAATCAAGTTGGTGGAGTCATATAAACATTATGTAAAAATATCACCAAAATCTGCTAAATAAAAATGTAGGCTCTTAACCATAAATCTCCCAACCTGTTAGAAAATTAGGAATGATCTCCAGATTTAGGCCATAGAATTTCATTTAAAAATAAACTAAAAATTTGCTTTGATTATGATAGATGATAGATTAATATCTACAATAAAGATGTGTGTAGATATAGCCACTGTTTTTTTCTCCTCACGAGTATCTTGTCAGCATAACATTATCTTTTTTTTGGTTGAAAATGAAAGAAAGGAAAAGAAAGCAATTATCTCTAGACAAAATATATAGAATCCTGGTTGAATTCCAAAGCAAGAGAGAATTTAGGTCTCTCACATTAATTTTTAACCATTTTAACAACTTACAGAAAAAGTAATTGCCAAGCTAACAATTCAATCCCCCAAATCCAGGATGAGATGTTTCATTGTCCTTTTAACTGTGATTCTTAATCTTTTCTTAATTTTTGAATTATCACTGCAGTTTAGCCTTTATTCAAGTGGAAGACTTTTTTTTCTCTTGCGAGAAAGAAAACAAAGAGACGTTAAGTACTTTTGTTTTTTTGGCTGTGTTGGATCTTCATTGCTGTGCACGGGCTTTCTCTAGTTGTGGGGAGAGGGGGCTACGCTTCTTTGAGGTGCGCGGGCTTCTCATTGCAATGGCTTCTTGTTGCAGAGCACAGGCTCTAGGCGCTTGGGCTTCAGTAGTTGTGACACATGGTCTCAGTAGTTGTGGTGCACGGGCTTGGTTGCTCCGCGGCATGTGGGATCTTCCTGGCCCAGGACTTGAACCTGTGACCCCTGCATTGGCAGGCAGATTCTTAACGACTGCGCCACCAGGGAAGCCCAAGTACTTCTTTTTGAAGTACTCAAAATACAGGTTTAATTCCCAGACCAATGTTTGCACTTTGAAGAGCGTACAAATCAGGATTTGAATTTAAAAACCCTGAACCTATGACAGAAAGATAGTATTGTTCTTTAACATGTAAATAAACTACATTAATTTTTTTTTTGTCATCTATGCATGCTCTTGCTTCTTTGGAGTTATTAGATTAAAAATGTACTCAAAACAAAAAACCCGGTAAGTAACACTGAAAGCACATGCTAGAAACTCTTTATCATTATATCATTAAACATCCCCAGGTTGGGAAATATAAAAGTAAGCTTTCAGAGAGCAGTCATCTCCCCATGTTGGTTACAGTGAGTGCATTACCCAACTTTACTCACAATGATTTGAAAATATAATCACCCTTAAACTAGTTGGTTGAATTCTCAGAGTTGGAGCTATGGCGAAACAGTAAATCCTGAGAATTTTGCTGGTGCCTCATACTCTATCCTTGAGCAGAAGCAATATGTTTTTAGAGAGGTGTTGATAAAGAGATTGGAAAGTAAATGAAAAGGGTGACAGAACAGTTAATAAAGAGAAATTTATTGAGTTTTTGGTAATAAGCTGCCTTAAGAATCACAGTACTAGAAAGCCAAGATTTTTTCTTTAAAACCAAAAAATATATATTATTTTAAAAGATACTACCGGGCTTCCCTGTTGGCGCAGTGGTTGAGAGTCCGCCTGCCGATGTAGGGGACACGGGTTCGTGCCCCGGTCCGGGAAGATCCCACATGCCGCGGAGCGGCTGGGCCCGTGAGCCATGGCCACTGAGCCTGCGCGTCCGGAGCCTGTGCTCCGCAACGGGAGAGGCCACAACAGTGAGAGGCCCGCGTACCGAAAAAAAAAAAAAAAGTAAAAGATACTACCTTTTTTCCCTCATTTTAAATTTTTTCTGCTGAAATACATATGCAGAAAAGTGCACAAAACAATTATCCAGACCAATGCTTTATCATAAAGCAAACTCTCATGAAACCACCACCCAGGTCAAGAAATGGAACATGCCAAACATCCCTAATACCTCCCCCATAGGCCACTCAGTCATTACTCCTCCTCTCTAAAGGTAACTCCTCTCTTAACTTATAATACCACAGTTTAGTTTTGCCTGGTCTTGATCTTTACATCAGAATATGAGCTTTGGTTGTCTGGCTC
Organism: Stenella coeruleoalba; assembly: GCF_951394435.1. NCBI lineage: Eukaryota > Metazoa > Chordata > Mammalia > Artiodactyla > Delphinidae > Stenella > Stenella coeruleoalba. The sequence continues at coordinate 58,648,325 of NC_137156.1, forward strand.
TTTTCACACAGCATTCCTTCATGTGACTACAGTTCCTATAGATGTTCCTATCCATGGTACAAAGACACCACAATGTATTGATCCAAGCAACTGCTCTTTCTTCAATGACTTGCTTTGTGACTTTAGATCTATTTTAATAGGTTCTTTTTAATATTAGCTTATGATCCTTCCTGTGCCTTGATGAACTGTCCATTCCCATGGAGTTTAAAAAATACACCTTAAGATATATTCATCTTGATTGTTCAAATTCTCTAGAGGCAATTTTAAAGCTATTTCCAATATAACTTGTCCTATTATGATAGTTCATATTGTTTCCAAGGACTATTTAAATAGCAGCGGTTGTGTGCTCTTACGGTGGGTTTTACCTAGGTGGAAGTGGGACCAGCAGGCAAAAGAGAAAGAAGAAAAATCAAAATATGAATATAAATACAAAATACTTATGTTTAACCCTGGGAAGAAACAACAAAATGTCCAGATTGAATACACATCTTATAGGAAAGAATTAAGGGCTGTGTAATTTGTTTAGATCTTCAAATTTTCCCACACAATAAATAAAAACATAGCTCTTTCAAAGTTGAAATTTGTGAGGCACTGACACTCTCTGTACCAGTTCAATTCTTTGGCTTCAATCATAGCAACTCCCTCGGGCCATCGTAAGCAAGAAGAAAGGTACCTGAAGGATACCAGGGGCTATAGAATAGATGGGAGGCTGGATAATGGGGTTAGAATAAAGGCTGTCCTAGATTCCGGAAAGATCCTCAGTAGCCATTTGATAGCAAGAAGAATATGGGCAAGTGCTACGAGTCAGATGGAATTAAATTAGTTTTCAGTCTCTATTCCTCAGCTCAAGATTCACATTCCAAGGCGGAAACAACGAATTGCTTTGACTTGGGTCAAATACCTTCCCTTTAGCTGGGCAGAGGGGGTAGTGGGAGGAGGAGAACTTCAGTGACAGCCCCACAAAACCCTATGCACTAAATATATACCTAAGAGAAATGAAAACTTATGTCTGAAAACAAAAAAAACCCTATGCAGTAATTGAAGGTTAATCCTAATAAAGGAAACTGAGGGGCAGATAGGAAAGGGAAATGGATGCAAGGAAGCCCCAACTCTGTTTTCTTCTGGTAACTCATTTAAATCCTTTTAAACTAGTTTTATTGAGATTTAATTCACAAACCATAAGTCACCCGTTTAAAGTGTGATGTCCAGTGGTTTTTAATATATTCATGGGGTTGTAAAACATCACCATTATCTACGTTTAGAATATTTTCATAGCCCCCCAAATGATTTGAATATGTGATTCATTTGGAGTTAATTTTTTACATGGTGTTAGGTAAGGGTCCAACTTCATTCTTTTGCTTGTGAATATCCAGTTGTCTGAGCACCAATTTTTGAAACAACTATTCCTTCCCCGTTGAATTTTCTTGGCATTCCTGTTAAAAATCAACTCACTGTAAGAGTAATGGTTTATACGTGCACCCTCAATTCTATTCCATTGATCTCTATGTCTATCTTTATGTCCGTACCACCCTCTCTTGATTACTGCAGGAAGTTTGGAAATCAGGAAGTGTGAACCCTCCAACTTTATTCTTCTTTTTCAAGATGGTTGGCTATTCTGAATCCCTTGCCTTTCCATGTGAATATTAGGACCAGCTTATCAGTTTGTGGCAAAAACAAAAAGCAAAAACAAAGGGCAGCTGAGATTCTCATAGAGATTACATTGACTGTATAGATCAATGTGGGGATATCGCCATCTTAAGAATTTTAAATCTTCTGACCTAAGAATGTGAGATGTTTTCCATTAATTTAAATCTTCTTTAAAAAAGAAGGCTGGGGCTTCCCTGGTGGCGCAGTGGTTGAGAGTCCGCCTGCCGATGCAGGAGACACGGGTTCGTGCCCCAGTCCGGGAAGATCCCACATGCCGCGGAGCAGCTGGGCCCGTGAGCCATGGCCGCTGAGCCTGCGCGTCCGGAGCCTGTGCTCCGCAACGGGAGGGGCCGCAACAGTGAGAGGCCCGCGTACGGCAAAAAAAAAAAAAAAAAAAGAAATTCATCATCTTGCCTGCTCCAAGTGACTTTGCTAAGGCTGCCTCTAGCCCCTGTGACATCTCTGTGCTAGTTTAGAAGAAAAGCCCCATAGTTTCTCAAGGCACTTTGCTTCCATCTTCAAAAAAATGTTGTAATAAATTACAAACCTACAACATCTACCATATGAACGGTGCCCCTTCCACTGTGATATAGAACGTGCAATGCACAATTGAACACGTGGCTGTTCTTAGAGGAGGAATTTCATAAAGTTTTACAGCATGTCTTTATGACATAAGCTTGTTATCGTTTTAGCTGGCTTTTTAAGTCATCTTGTGTAGGTTTTTCTTCTGTGCAAGATTATAAATTCTGTGAAAGTGAGGACAGTGTAGGACACATAGTAGATATTTATTATTTGTAGACTTGGGTTGGATAGAACTGAATAAAGTCTTTTGAAATACGTTATGACTTTTATCCTAAACTTTGTCCAAATTTCACATCCATTATTCCACCTAATTTTATTGACTTTCAAAAATATCACATTTAGTGCCAAACACCTTTTGTGCAAGAAGCAGAATATTAATTGAACACAGACTTGCTGACATATCAGAGGGACAAGGAATAAGTGATGGGATGAGCACTTATTATTCATTTTATCAAAACGTGCTGCCTGAAGGAGAACGCTGTTGTGTTTCTTGTCAAGGAAATTAACACAGGGGTTTGTTATTATAAATACAACTTCCACGAGTGATTTGGAGGCTGTTGACTTCTTTCAGAGATAGGAAAGTGCTCATTTTTTACATTTTAATGTATACAACTTAATGCACACTATTTATCAGACAGGAAATAAAAGAAGCTGAATTAACACAAAGTCAGAACACAGCTGCCTTAAGATAATTATTTAGGGCTATGGGGAAATGCTCAAAACAGCCTAAAACCTAGAAAATAATGATCCAGTACTTTAATTCTTGCATGTGTACTTTCCCAAAGCCCTACTCTAATCCCTACCCAGAAACCCTTTGATGACAGTCTTGTCTTTTACTGAAGCTATTTTTTTAACTTCCACAAAAGAATTTCTGATCGCATTTTTCCTGTAATTCTTTATGATTTACCCCCCAAAAGTTCAAGTTACTGCAGCTTGTCTCTTTTAAGTTTGATTTCCTGTTGCTTCTTTTTCTAATCACCCAAAAAGGCCACCAGACGATATCCTTGATGATTTTGCTCTGTAAATCGATGGTTTTCCTCAATTTTCAAAACAGTTTCCTTTCCATTACTTGTTATTTTTCTTATCTTGCACCCACCATGTCCTTTTACTTACGTAGGACGTTCCAAACACCTCTGTCTCCAACTCAGACAGTACAACCCTGTTGTACTTGGTGAATTCTGCGTTCTCACTGCTCAGCTCCACTACTTGTGAAATCCTCTCTCCTCATGTGGCGGTGTGTGTGTCAGTCACAGGATGATATGTATGTATATGGGTAAGAAGGACTTTGTCAGGTTATGTATGTGTACAGCCATAACAGGAGTCATGACTAACTCAAAGTGGAGTGGACAAGGGACTAGTCTTATAGGCAGACATCAGCACTGGATACTTTAACATAGGGTATGCATTCTTCTTTTCTTCCCTAACAGATTTATTGACATATAATCTACATGCCGTAAAGTTCACCCTTTGCAAGTGTCCAGTTCAGTGGTGTTGGGGATATTCACAGTGTTACAGGCCTATCACCAGTATTTAATTTCAAAACATTTTCATCTGAACATTTGCATGTTCAAAAGAAAACATTAGCATCTCTCCTTCCCACAGCCTTAGATGGCCACTGGTTTATTTTCTGTCTCTACAGATGTGCCTATTCTGGGTATTTCATATAAATGTTACGGCACAACATTTGGCCTTTTGTAAATGACTTCTTTTTTTTTTTTAAATTGATATATTTATTTATTTTTGGCTGTGCTGGGTCTTCGTTTCTGTGCGAGGGCTTTCTCTAGTTGTGGCAAGCGGGGGTCACTCTTCATCGCGGTGCGTGGGCCCCTCACTGTCGCGGCCTCTCTTGTTGCGGAGCACAGGCTCCAGACGCGCAGGCTCAGTAGTTGTGGCTCACGGGCTTGGTTGCTCCATGGCATGTGGGATCTTCCCAGACCAGGACTTGAACCCGTGTCCCTTGCATTGGCAGGCAGATTCTCAACCACTGCGCCACCAGGGAAGCCCTGTAAATGACTTCTTTAACTTGGCATTTGCCCATGTTATATAATGCATCAATACTTAATTCCTTTTTATGGCCAAATAATATTCCATTGTATGGACATATCACATATTATTTATCCATTTATCAGTTGATGGACATTTGATTTGTTTCTGTTTTTTAGTTACTATAAATAATGCTAATAAGAACCTGCTGTATAAAAGAATAAATAAAATTAAATTAAAAATAAATAAATAAATAATGCTGCTATGAACATTCATGTACACATTTTCATGTAGACACACGGTTTCAGTTCTCTTGGGTATATACCTAGGAGTAGAATTTCTGGGTTGTATAGTAACTCTATGTTGAGCACTTTGAAGAATAGCAAAAATATCTTCCAAAGCAGGCACAGCATTTTACATTCCCACCAGCAATGCATGAGGGTTCCAGTTTCTCCACATCCTCAGAAACACTTGTTATTGTCCTTCTTTTTGATTAAAACCACCCTACTAGATGTGAAATAATATCTCATCATGGTATTGATTAGCTTTTCCCTAAGTGCTAATGATTTTGAGCATCTTTTCTTGTGCTTGTTAGCTCTTTCTATATCTTCTGTGAAGAAATATCTGTGCAAATCCTTTCTCTTTTTTTTTTTTTTGCGGTACGCGGGCCTCTCACTGTTGTGTCCTCTCCCGTTGCGGAGCACAGACTCCGGACGAGCAGGCCCAGCGGCCATGGCTCACGGGCCCAGCTGCTCTGCGGCATGTGGGATCTTCCCGGACTGGGGCACAAACCCGTGTCCCCTGCATCGGTAGGCGGACTCTCAACCACTGTGCCACCAGGGAAGCCCTGTTTTTAAATTATTTGTCTTTTTTATGTTGAGTTGCAAGAGTTCTTTATAAATTCTGGATATGTCTCTTATCAGATAAATAGCCTGCAAATACTTTCTCCCATTCTGAGTGAGAGCTTTATTGATTGTATCATTTGTCACAAAAAAGTTTTAAATTCTTATGAATACCAGTTTATCTATTTTTTTCTTTGATTGCTTGTGCTTTTGTTGTCATATCTAAGAAACCATTACCTAACCCAAGGTCATGAAGTTTTAATCCTACGTTTCTTCCTAAGAGTTTTATCGTTTTAGCCCTTACGTTCATGTCTTTGATCCATTTTTAGTTCATTTTTTTATATATGGCATGAGCTAGGGGTCCAACTTCATTCTTTTGTATGTAGGTATCCAGTGGTCTTTGCATCATTTGTTGAAAAAGCTATTTTTCTCCATTAGCTCCCTTGCCAAAAATCAATTGACCATAAATGTAGGGGTATATTCCTAGACTCTCAATCCTATTCCATAGATTTGTCTATCCTTATGCCCGTACCACAATGTCTTGATTACTGTAGCTTTTTAGTAAATTTGAAATCTAGATGTATAAATAAAAGAACTTTGCTCTTTTTCAAGATAGTTTTGACTCTTCAGGGTTCATTGCATTTCCATATGAATTTTGGGATCACTTGTCGAATATTGTGAAAAAAGGCAGCTAGAATTTTGATAGGAATTGTTTGAATCTATAATCATTTTAGGGAGTAAAATGTGAAAGGAGATGTACTTCCATTTATTTAGGGCTTCTTTAATTTCTTTCAATGATATTTTGTAATTTTTAGCATCCAAGTATTCAACTTCTTTTGTTAAATTAGTTCCTAAGTATTTTATTTTTTTGAAAAACTGCATATGAAATTGTTTTTTAATTTCCTTTTCAGATTGTTCATTGCTAGCATATAGATATACAATTGATTTTTGTATATTGATCTTGTATCCTGCAACCTTGTATCCTCCTAACTAGTATAAGTCTTGTATTAATTCTAATGGTTTTATTGTGAATTCTTTAAGATTTTCAATATACAAGGTCATATCATCTGTGAATACTTCTTCCATTTCAAAGTTGTTGTCTTTTATTTCTTTTTCTTGGTTAATAGCCCCGGTTAGAAATTCTAATACAGTAAACATGTTAATAATGAGCCCATCACTAATATCCAGTGTAAACTTTAATACGGTTTGACAGTAAATAAATGTGAATTTTTTCAAGTTAAAAAAAAAAAGAAGAAATTCTAATACAATATTAAGTGGAAGTGGGAAGGTGGACTTCCGTGTCTTGTTCCTGATCTATGGGTGAAATCATCCAGTGTTTCACCATCAGTGTGATATTAGCTGTGAATGTTTCTTAGCTGTCCTTTATCAGCTTAATGAAATCCCTTTGTATGTCTAGTTTGAGGAGTGTTTTTATTTGTAAAGGCTTTTGCCAAATGCTTTTTCTGCTTCTACTGAGATTATCATGTGGGTTTTCCTTTTAATCTATTAATAATGGGTGTGTGTGTGTGTGTGTGTGTGTGTGTGTGTGTGTGTGTGTGTATTGGGTGGGCCAAAAGTTTCGTCCGTTTTTTGCATAAGATGGCTCTGGTAGCACTTAGTTGTCCTTTTTTAAATTATTATTTATTTTTGGCTGCATTGGGTCTTTGTTGCTGCATGCGGGCTTTCTCTAGTTGTGATGAACGGGGGGTTTCTTTTCGTTGTGGTGCGCGGACGTGTCATTGCCGTGGCTTCTCTTGTTGCCGCACAGGCTCTGGCACACGGGCTCAGTAGTTGTGGCTTGCAGGTTCTAGAGCACAGGCTCAGTAGTTGTGGCACACGGGCTTAGTTGCTCCGCGGCATGTGGGATCTTCCTGGACCAGGGCTCAAACCCATGTCCCTTGCATTGGCAGGCGGATTCTTAACCACTGCACCACCAGGGAAGCCCTGAAAAATGTGTCTTCCATTTTTACTTAAAAAACCAAAGGCACTTTTGGGCCCACCCAATATATATATATTATGTAATATATAATATATACATTATATATTATATAATGTATATACACACTTTATGTACGTATGTATATTTTACAGATTAAACTACCTTTACATCCCTGGGGTAAATCACAATTCCTCATAGTTCATATTCCTTTTAATATGTTGCTGAATTTGGCTTACATTATTTTGTAGGGGATTTTTATACATCTACATTCATAAGGGATGTAGGTTCAGTTTTCTTTGTTTTGTGATGTCTTTGTCTGGTTCTCTTATCATGGTAATATTGGTCTCATATATTTAGTTGAGAATTGTTCTTCCTCATATTTTTGAAGGAATGTGTAAAGACGTGGTGCCAAAACTTCTTTAAAGGTTTGGTAGAATTCACCAGGGAAGCTATCTGGACATGGGAAATTTTTTATATTACTACTTCAATCTCTTTACTTCTCATTGATACAGATGTTAAATATTTTCTTGAGTTAGTTTTTGTCTTTCTAGTAATTTGTACATTTCATCTAGGTTATCTAATTTGTTGTCATACAATTGTTCATAGTATTCCAATATTCTTTTTTATTTCTTTTCTTTTTGTAAATTAATTATTTTTTGGGGGGGCTGCGTTGGGTCTTCGTTGCTGTGCGCGGGCTTTCTCTAGTTGTGTGAGCAGGGGCTATTCTTCGTTGCGCAGCGCGGGCTTCTCATTGCGGTGGCTTCTTTTGCTGAAGAGCACGGGCTCTAGGCATGCGGGCTTCAGTAGTTGTAGCGCACGGGCTTAGTTGCTCTGCGGCATGTGGGATCTTCCCGGACCAGGGCTCAAACCTGTGTCCCCTCCATTGGCAGGTGGATTCTTAACCACTGCACCACCAGGGAATTCCCAATATTCTTTTTTATTTCCGAAAGGCTAGTAGTGATGACCCCTCTTTCATTCTTGATATTAATAATTTGCATCTTCTCTCTTTTTTTCTTGTAAAGTCTAGGTAACAGTTTGTCAATTTAGCTGATCTTTTCAAAGAGCCGATTTTTGGTTTCTTTGATATTCTCTGTTGTTTTTCATTTGTCTATTCATTTATTTCCACTTTAATATTTATTACTTTTTTCATTCCATTTGATTTTTGTTTAGTTTGCTCTTACTTTTTTTTAAATTTCTTCATGTGGAAAGTTAGGTTATTGATAGGAAATCTTTCTTCTTTTTTAATACAGTTAGTTACAACTATAAATTTCAGTCAAAGCATTAGCTTTATTCCATAAGTTGTGCTATTTCATGTTTTCATTTGCATTCACATCAAGTTATTTTCTAATTTCCCTTGTGAGTTTTTCTTTTACGTATAGTTATTTAAGAGTGTATTGCTTAATTTCCACATATTTGAGAATTTACCAAATTTTCTTTTTTATTGTTGATTTCTATTTTTATTACGTTGTTGTCAGAGAATATTCTTTGTATGTTTTACATTATTTAAAATGTATTGAGTCTTGTTTTATGACCTAGCATACAGTAAATCTTGGAGAATGTTATACGTGCACTTGAGAATAATGTGTGTTCTGTTATTGCTGGGTGGAGTATTCTGTAGTTTCTGTTAGGTCTCATTGGTTTGTAGCGCTATTCAAGTCTTCTATTTCCCTGTTTATCTTCTCTCTAGTTATTCTATCCATTATTGAAAGTGGGATATTGAAGTCTCTAACGATTATTGTTGATTTTCTCCCTTTGATTCTGCGTTTTGTGGCTCTCTTGTTAACTACATATATGTTTGTATGTGTTAAGTCTTCCAAAGGGATTGAACCCTTTATCATTGTCAAATGTCCTTCTTTTGCACTAGTAACAACTTTGGGCTTAAAAATCTGTTTTTTTCTGATATTAGTATAGCTATTTCAGCTCTCTTTTTGGTCTTGTTGACCTGCTATGTGTTTTTCCATCCTTTTACCTTCCATTTATTTATGTCTTTCAATCTAGGTGAATCCTGTTTTTGTACCAATTTTTGCCTGTTGATTGGGATATGTATTTCATTTGCATCCCATACTATAACTGATAAGGTAGGATTTGCATCCGCCACTTTTTCTTCTGCACGTCTGATGTCTTTTTTGTTCCTGTGTTCCTCTATAACTGCCTTCTTTTCTGTTAAATATTGAATAATATATCATTTTAATTCCCTTATTTCTTTTACTGTATTTTGGGGCTATTTTTCTCAGAGATTGCCTTGGAATTACAATTAACATCGTAACTTAAAACTATCTAGTTTGGATTAATACCAACTTGATTTTAATAGTATACAAAATTCCAACATGGCTCCAATTAAATGTTGAACAAAACTCCAGCATAGCTCCATTCTCTCCCCCTTCCTTTGTCTATTATTGTTAGGCAAATTACATCTTTACACATTATAAGCACATCGACACAGTCTTATAATTATTGCTTCACGAGTTGTCTTTTCAATCTGAAGAAAAGTACATTTATACTGTCTTTTATGTTTACATATGTATTTACCTTTACTGGTGATCTTTATTGCTTCATGGGAATCTGAGTTCCTGTCTAGTGTCCTTTCATTTCAGCCTGAGGACTCCCTTTAGCATTCTTCTATGGTAGGTCTGCTAGTGATTAATTCTCTCAGTTTTTGTTTATCTGGGAGAGTCTCAATTTCTGCTTCCTTATTACAGGTTAGTTTTGCTGTATATAGAATTAGTTGACAGTCTTTTTTTTTTAACATCTTTATTGGAGTATAATTGCTTTACAATGGTGTGTTAGTTTCTGCTGTATAACAAAGTGAATCAGGTATACATATACATATATCCCCATATATCCTCCCTCTTGTGTCTCCCTCTCACCCTTCCTATCCTACCCCTCTAGGTGGTCACAAAACACCGAGCTGATCTCCCTGTGCTATGTGGTTGCTTCCCACTAGTTATTTGGTAGTGTATATATGTCCATGCCACTCTCTCACTTTGTCCCATCTTACCCTTCCCCATCCCCGTGTCCTCAAGTCCATTCTCTATGTCTGCTTTTTTATTCCTGTCCTGCCCCTAGGTTCTTCAGAACTACTTTTTTTCTTTTTCTAGATTCCATATATATGTGTTAGCATATGGTATTTGTTTTTCTCTTTCTGACTTAACTTCACTCTGTATGACAGACTCTAGGTCCATCCACCTCACTACAAACAACTCAATTTTGTTTCTTTTATGGCTGAGTAATATTCCACTGTATATATGTGCCACATCTTCTTTATCCATTCATCTGTCAATGGACAGTTAGGTTGCTTCCATGTCCTGGCTATTGTAAATAGAGCTGCAATGAACATTGTGGTACATGACTCTTTGAATTATGGTTTTCTCGGGGTATATGCCCAGTAGTGGGATTGCTGGGTCATATGGTAGTTCTATTTGTAGTTTTTTAAGGAACCTCCATACTGTTCTCCATAGTGGCTGTATCAATTTACATGTGCACCAACAGTGCAAGAGGGTTCCCTTTTCTCCACACCCTCTCCAGCATTCATTGTTTGTAGATTTTTTGATGATGGCCATTCTGACCGGTGTGAGATGATATCTCATTGTACTTTTGATTTGCATTTCTCTAATTAGTTAGTCTGTTTTTCAGTACTTTGACTCTATCATTACACTGCCTTTTGGTTTCCATGGTTTCTGATGAGAAGTCAGCTGCTAATCTTGTTGAGGGTCTTTTGCACATGAGTTTCTTCTCTCTTGCTGCTTTCAAGATTTTCTCTTCCGCTTTTGACAGTTTAACTCTAATGTGTCTAGTTGTAAACCTCTTTGAGTTTGTTATAATTGGAACTGGTTGAGTTGCTTTGATGTGCAGATTAATGTTTTCATCAAATTTGTGACATTTGGACCATATTTTCAAAAAATATTCTTTCTTTCCTCCTTTTTTCTCTATGCTCACCTTCTGGGACTTCAATTATGTGTATTTTGTCCCTTTTATAATCATGGGAAATAGAACTCCTGGAACCTTCTGTTTTTACATTATATAACAGTGAGACTCTTATGATTTATTCCCAAGGTCAGTAGTCACTGAAACAAACGTAAGTCATAACTTTGAACATGACTCAGCAGTAGAATAATAAACCTCCCATGCAAGTTTCCCACTGGTCAACTAAGCAACTTATAACTGGCAGAGCTATTTGAAAACCTTTGCTAGAGCCTTTTAAAAGCTAAGTACAGAAATATCAGGGTAAAGAACTATACTCAGGAAATAGCATTTGGGGCTTGGCTGTAAGTGATGGGACTAGGGGTTTTGTTTTTTAAGCAAAGATACCAGAGCCTGTACTTGCTCCTGTCTGACTTCAAAGCAATCGCCCCAGAGAAAATACCAGCACAGAGCATTTTAGGAATGCTTTTTAGTGGAACTGTCTTCAGAGTCAGAGAACACTATCTTTAGTGTCCTAGGAGGAGTTCAACCTTAAGCCTTTGAAGATGGACTTGATTTGTGAAACCAATCACAAATTAGACCAGAGCCTTGTATAGCAAATTAGGAAGATAATCAAGATAAATAATACCACAGTGGATTTCTAAATGAGGTGTGACCTAATTGAGTGTTTTTCAGCTTTACTCTGTAACATTTCTAATTTGGGGATGGTGGAATGGAACCATACTGCCTACCTTTTTGCTGATAGGTCGGTGTGTATTTGTGATGCCGTTGGTATATCAGGCTCTGACAGGACACAGACTGCATGCTCAAAGGGCAGAGAGGCATAAGTGAAAATGGTTTAGGAGGACCTTTTTACAGTGGTACGGGCGAGACTGAGACAGCAACTGGGCAGGACAGAGCATGGATCTGGAACGGCTAGTGGAGGACCACGCATGTCTACCATTGTGAGCATTGTTCCTCTCCATTCCAAATAGTGAAGGAGTGGTTCTATTCCACACTAGAGTTAAAATGTCTATTTGTGGATCTCATTTCTCCCCGATGTTTGTTCCTTAGTCTCTGTGTGCTGCATTATATCAAGTTAATGTCCAAAAATAAATCAAGTTATTCTATCTGAGGAAAATATGGGCTTTTTAATAAATGATGTTGGGACAGAGAGAAAGCCATCTGGAAAAGGATGAAAGTGAATCTAAATCTCACACTGAAATAAACTCCAAATGAATCAGAGACCCAAATGTAAAACATGAAACCAGAGACCTATGAATTACAGGTGAATTATTTTATAACCTGGAAGTGAGGAAAGCCTCTCAAAATCTAACAGTAACACAGGGAAAAGGCTGATAAACTTTACTACCTAAAAACAAACAAGCAAAATGAAACACCATAAGCAAAATCAAAAGACAAATGATAAACTGGGAGAGAATATTTGCAAGTTATTTCACAAATGAAGGCAAGTACACAAAGAGCTCTTAAAAATGGAGAAGTCCTATATATCTGGAAAAGACAAAAGCTCTTAATTCAAAAAGATACATGCTGTATAGCACAAGGAACTGTGCTCAATTTTTTGTAACAAGCTGTAAGGTAAAAAATTCTGAATCTAAAACTGAATCACTTTGCTGTATACCTGAAACTAACAAAACATTGTAAATCAACTATACTTCAATAAGAAAAAAAAAGGGTACATGTACCCCAATATTCATAGCAGCACTATTTACAATAGCCAAGACATGGAAACAGCCCAAGTGCCCATCAACAGATGAATGGATAAAGAAGATGTGTTATCTATCTATCTATCTATACACACAATGTAATATTATTCAGCCATAAAAAAGCATGAAATAATGCCATTTGCAGCAATATGATGGACCTAGAGATGATCATACTAAGTGATGTAAGTCAGATAGAGAAAGACAAATATCATGTGATATCACTTATAGGTGGAATCTAAAAAAATGGTACAAATGAACTCATTTACAAAACAGACTCACAGACATAGAAAACAAATATATGGTTACTAAAGGGAAAAGAGGGGGAGGGATAAATTAGGAGCTCGGGATTAACAGATACACACTACTATATATAAAATAGGTAAACAACAAGGACCTACTGTATAGCACAGGGAACTATATTTAAAATCTTGTAATAACCTATAATGGAAAAGAATCTAAAAAAGAATATAAATTTAAAAAAAATATATATATATATAAACTGAATCACTCTGTTGTACACCTGAAACTAACACAACATTGAAATCAACTATACTTCAATTTTAAAAAATGGAGAAGCCCCAAAATTGTATAGAAATACGGACAAGAGTCATGAACAGAGAGGAATGTGGTAACAGAGAAAAATAAATGTGAACAGCGAGGAATATGGTAACAGAGAAAAATAAATATAAGTCGCTCCTTACACATAAGAAATGATGCTCGCTTTCCCTTATAATAAAAGAAACACAAATTTGAATTCTCCTGAATCTAAAAGTTTGATAGCATACTCTGTTGAGAGTGGAAGTGCAAAATGGAACAAACCCTACAGAAGGGGATTTGGCAAATTTTAACAAAATTACATATGATTAACCTTTGACCCAGCAATCCCACTTTTAGGCCTCTACCCTGAAATTTCCATAAATTTGCACAAGGTTATGCAACATTGTTTGTAGTACCAAAAGATTAGAAGCAACCTAAATGTTCACCAACAGGAGAGTGGGCAAATAAACTATAGTTCATAAATGAGTTGGAGACCAGGCAGTCATAAAAAGACAGGAAAATGTGAACTGAAATAATCTCCAGAACATACTTTTAGATGAAAAAAGTTAGCAAACCTCAGTATATAGAGTATGCTATATTTTGTGTTTAGGAAAAAAAGGAGGACAAGAATATATTTAGATATTTGCTTATATTTTCAAAAAGAAGCAATAAAAATGGTTACCTAGAGGAGATGGGAGGAATGGAGTGAAGAGAGAGTTGGAATTGATACTTCTGTGAGTTTGGTTACCTTCTCACACAGTTTTTCTCCTTTTTATTGATATACCTTTTATTATATAAGTTTCAAGTATACAGAATTATAATTTGACATCTGTATATACTACAAAGTGATTGCCACAAGTCTAGTTACAATCCATCATCATATAGTTGACCCCCTCTTCCCATTTCCCGCAATCCCCTTTCCCTCTGATAATCACTGATCTCTGTATATATGAGTTTGGTTTTGTTTTATTTCGCTTGTTTTGTGTTTGTCAGATTCCACATATGAGCAAAATCATTTGGTGTCTTTCTCTGGGTGACTTATCTAACTTAGCATAATGCATTCAAGGTCCATCTATGTTTTCACCAATGGCAGGATTTGATTATTTTTTATGGCTAATATTCCACTATATATATATAAAGAATATAAATAGAATGTAATATATAATATAATGTAGAATATTCCTTATCCAGTCATCCTTATCCGCATCTTTGTCATCCGTTCATCCATTGATGGACACTTAGGTTGTTTCCATATCTTGGCTATTGTAAATAATGCTGCAATGAACGTAGGGGTGCATATATCTTTTCAAATTAGTGTTTTCATGTTCTTTGGATAAATACTCAGAAGTGTAATATCTGGGTCATATGGTAGTTGTATTCTTAATTTTTTGAAGAATCTCCATACTGTCTTCTACATTGGCTGCATCAATTTACAGTCCCACAAACAGTGTGCAAGTGTTCCCTTTTCTCCACATCTTCTCCAACATTTGTTATTTCTTGCCTTTTCAATTGTCATTCTAACAGGTGTCAGCTGACATCTCATTGTGCTTTTGATTGCGTTTCCCTAATAATTAGCAATGTTGAACATCTTTTCATGTGCCTGTTGTCCATCTGTATGGCTTCTTTGGAAAAATTACTATTCAGGTCCTCTGCCCATTTTTTTTTTTTTTTTTTTTTTTGCGGTACACGAGCCTCTCACTGTTGTGGCCTCTCCCGTTGCGGAGTACAGGCTCCGGACGTGCAGGCTCAGTGGCCATGGCTCACGGGCCTAGCCGCTCCGCGACATGAGAGATCCTCCCGGACCAGGGCATGAACCCATGTCCCCTGCATCGGCAGGCGGACTCTCAACCACTGCGCCACCAGGGAAGCCCCTCTGCCCATTTTTAGATCAGGTTGTTTGGTTTTATTTGTTATTGAGTTGTATGAGTTCTTTATATATTTTGCATATTAGCCCCTTATTAGATATATGATTTGCAGATATCTTCTCCCATTCAGTAGGCTGCTTTTTCGTTTTGATGTTGATTTCCTTTGCTATTCAGCTTTTTAGTTTGATGTAGTTCCATTTCTTTATTTCTCCTTTTGTTTCCCTTGCCTTTAGAGTCAGATCCACAAAGATATTGCTAAGACCAGTGTCAGTGAGGTTACTGCCAATTTTTTTTTCTAGGCATTTTATGGTTTCAGTTCTTACATTCAAGTCTTTAATCCATTTTGAGTTAAATTTTTGTGTATAGTGTGAGATAATGGTCTAGTTTCATTCTTTTGCATGTCATTGTCCAGTTTTACCAATGCCATTTATTGAAGTGACTTTCCTCTCTCCATTGTATGTTCTTTGCTCCTCTGTCATAAATTAATTGTCTATATATGTGTGGGTTTATTTCTGTCCTTTCAGTTCTGGTCCATTGATCTGTATGTCTATTTTTTGTGCTAGTACCATACTGTTTTGATTACTATAGCTTTGTAATATAGTGTGAAATCAAGGAGCATGAAACCTTCAACTTTGTTCTTCTTTCTCAAGATTGTTTTGGCTATTTGGGATCTTTTGTGGTTCCATAAAATTTTAGAATTGTTTGTTCTAGTTCTATGAAATATGCCATTGGAATTTTGATAGGGATTGCAATGAATATATAGATTGTTTTGGGTAGTATAGACATTTTAACTATATTAATTCTTCTAATTCATGAGCACAGAATATCTTTCTATTTATTTGTGTCTTCTTCAATTTCTTTTATTAGTGTAATAGTTTTCAGTGTACAAGTCTTTCACCTCCTTGGTTAAATTATTTATAGGTATTTTATTCTTTCTGATGCAATTGTAAATGGAATTGTTTTCTTAATTTCTCCTTTTGATAGTTTGTTATTAGTATATAGAAAGACCACAGATTTCTGTATATTGATTTTGTATTCTGTGACTTTACTGAATTAATTTATTAGTTCTAACAGTGTTCTTTTTTTACATCAATCCTGTGTCAAGTTCTTTAAACATGTTAGTATGGATAAGGGCAACAAATGGTTCCCTTCACTCAGTATGACAATCTCTAGGTCCATCCATGTCACTGCAAATGACATTATTTCATTCTTTTTTATGGCTGAGTTAATATTTCATTGTATATATGTACCACATCTTCTTTATCCAGTTCTCCATTGGTGGACATTTAGGTTGCTTCTGTGTCCTGGCTATTGTAAATAGTGCTGCAATGATCCTAGTTCAGAATTATAACACTATAATAAGCCCCCTACATATGAATGAGTTCCATTCTGAGAGTGTGTTCGTAAGTCCAATTTGTTTGTAAGTCCAACAAAGTTAGTCTAGGTACCCAACTAACACAATCAGCCATATAAATAGTACTGTACTGTAATAGGTTCACAATACTTTTCACACCAATAATACATAAAATACAAACAGGGGCTTCCCTGGTGGCGCAGTGGTTGAGAGTCCGCCTGCCGATGCAGGGGACGCGGGTTCGCGCCCCGGTCCGGGAAGATCCCACATGCAGCGGAGCGGCCGGGCCCGTGAGCCATGACCGCAGAGCCTGAGCATAAGGAGCCTGTGCTCCGCAATGGGAGAGGCCACAACAGTGAGAGGCCCGCGTACCGAAAAAAAAAAAAAAAAAAAAAAAAAAACACAAGAAATAATGAAAACATTTTTAATCTTACAGTACAGTACCTTGAAAAGTACAGTAGTACAGTGCAACAGCTGGCATACAGGAGCTGGCATCGAGTGAGCAGGCAAGAAGAGTTACTGACTGGAGGAGGGAGAGGAGGTAGGAGATGGTAGAGCTGAAGGACCGTCAGCAATAGGAGACGGAGGGCAGGTTGCAATTTCACTCATGCCTTACATGATTGGACATGCGACACACGTTTGCATCTTTGAAAGTTTGTAACTTGAAGGTTCACATGTAGGAGACTTACTGTATTAACAATACATTTCTGAGTGAAGTTTGAGATTTCATTCTATTCATTTATCCGTAGATCATATCCCACAAAGGGTGGATAATCAGAGTACTGAAATAATTCTGTTCTCTGTGTAGCTATGTTGCCACATTTCAAATAAAGTTAGGCTCATTTGTCGCAAATTGTTTTCCACTTTAGGGGTTTATTTTTATCTTTTTAAAAAATCTTTTGAATATGTAAGATATTTACATGATTCCAAAGTAAAATCTGTGTGAAAAGATGTCCTAGCTACAGTAATGAAGCAAGAAAAACAACAAAAAAAAATGTTATCCAAATAAGAAAGGAAGGAGAAAAACTGTCACTATTTACAGATGATATATAATATATAGAGAGAACCCTGAAGACTCCTAACTTCTCCGTGATTCTCTTGTTTTTAATTGACACCTTTCCAATGGAGAAAGAGGCTCAGGTTTTGTTTTTTTGTTTTTGTTTTTTTGGTGTGTTCGTTTCTGCTTTATAACAAAATGAATCAGCTTTACATATACATATATCTCCATATCTGCTCAGGTTTTTAAAAAGTTTTTGAGGCTCCCATTATATTAAACAATAAACAAAAAGTCAAAGCAGGATTATAAAATGTTTAAATTGTTAATTAAATACTTTAAATATCCACATTTAATGCAGTGCATCCTTTAACACAAAAGTACAAGACAATATAATTATACTAATTACAAGATAATGAAAAATATTAAATTCATCGTATATAACCATTACTATTGTGGTCTGTTAAAGGGACACAAACTAAAAGTTACTTGATAGGCGTGTTCTTTCAATCCTGTGTGTACATCTCTATAACTACTTCTGTACCCTTAGAGATGATGTTTTGCTTAAATCTGGAGACTTTTGTGAATGTAGATTATGCACCAAAGGACTCCCTAGGCCCTGTTAATGACCCCTGTAGCAGGTGCAGGCATAACCCACCTATGTTCCCTCAGGGCTGTCCAATGACCAGCACTGCATCTGGTAGCCTGAGGGTGCCTCTGGTGCTCCCAACAGATACTTTAGCCAAAATACCAGAGAAGAAACCTCTTCTAGCCAGCAGTCCTCAGCCAGCTCCCTCATCCATCAGGCAGGAAACTGCGGTGTGTTCTCCACTGGCTCCCAGAATTGCCCGGGAGTTTCAGCCCCTTCTACCCACAGAGCCACCTGCTTGACCACACCCCCTGCATTCCCCATCTCTCTCCTTCACTCCCCCACCTGTGCTCCCTGGCTTTCCTCCCAAATAAACTGCTTGCTGTGAATCCTTGTCTCAGGCTCTGCTTCTGGGGAAATCCACACGAAAACAACACTGATTTGGGTTTATGTTTTTTGCTTATTTGTTTGTTAAGCATTCACCACATGAAAATATTTACCTGTCACACACTGGGCTCCTCAAAAAGAAGGTGTCAGAGCTTCCAAATTATAGGAACAAAATAAACCCAAACTATAAGTCACGTCAAGTCAAAGACCTTCCAAACATTCCCTTTTTCTATTTCATCTATTTCATATCCCGTTCTATTTCTATAGGTTAAAGGACTATATTTACTTTATAAAAGTCAGAATTCATTTTCGTCTATGGACTTAGGTGTACTGGACAATACTTAAATAGAGAGTAATATCTGTAGCATATATTGGAAGACGTCAGATGAAAGGATTTTAAATTACGTCCGGTATACATGAAAGAAGACAGAGAGATGGGTAGGGCTTTCCAGGCTTCAGCGCACCAACGTTTGACGTGAGTGATGAGCAACAGTGGGGGCTCAAGTTAGCCTTAGGCTCAGAAACTTTTGCTTGCCATGAAGGAAGTAGATGCCAGCGACAAGGTGTCCTAAATGATGCGTGAGTTGTTACACGTGGGTTCAGGACCCTTGTCTTGTGGTGGGACCAAAGTGATAATTTTTGCCGCACTCATGCCCAGGAAGACCATGATTGGCAGCAGCATCATGTCTGAGCCCTCACCATGAATGACTCCTCCTTCCATCCCTTAATTCCTCACCTACCTTCTGCCCAGCTCCATGGACTGCTCCTTGTTTCCCTATTGCATGATTTGCTTTCCTGCCTCTGTACCTTTGCTCATGTCTTCCTTCTTCCTAAATGCCTGTCTACTCCTCCACTCCCCACCCCCTGCCCAACTCACGCATGTCCCCATCTCCTTTCATTGAAGCCGCCTTGGGTGTCACACCTGCCATCGATCCTCCCAGCAGTCCTTCCAACTCTGAGTAATTCATCCCTCCTCTGATCTCCTATAGTACATTTCTTTTTCCTGCTCTACCTGCAGTTGACACTTGAACAATACAGGTTTGAACTTCACAGGTCCACTTACACGCAATTTTTTCCCAATAAATATGTACTACAATACTACACTATCTGGTTGGTTGAATCTGAAGATACCAAACCACGGATACAGAGGGCCCACTGTAAAGCTGTTCACAGATTTTTGACTGCTGGTGGCCGTTGACCCCTAACCCCAGCGTCGTTCAAGGGTCAACTGCATTCTTTATATTATAATTGTGTGTGTAGGTGCCTTGCTCCCCTACACGTGTAAGCTCAGTGAGTGGTCACCAGTGGGGAATGCATGAGTAAGGGAATGCAGGAATTTTGAAAGTCACTGGATGGAACTGGAGTGTTTGGAGTTTTAGATTTTTTGGTCTGTCTTAATTTTTACTGTTTCTGGTGAGTGGGGATGTGTGAAGAAGGAAACAAGATGCTAGGTAAAGGAAACTTTTTTTTTTAACTAAAAGACATGTAAAGAAGAAATCCAGTAATCTTTTGTCCTCTTATAAAGTGTGTGTAACTCTGAGGTTTGGCTATATGTGCAGGATGTAGGATATACTTCCATTGGGAAAACTCATGAGTTGGGCTGGTAGCAAGGCTACTCCTAATTGTTGGGAGATATTCTACAGGGACGTGTGTCTGCATATCTTCTGAGTAAAGGCGCTGACATGTTTGTTCCAAACTATCTTTTTGAAGGATGTTTGCATAGCAAACAGCCTTGGGATTGAGCTGGTTTCTCCCTGTGGAGCAGAGGGAAGACCTGTTTTCTGTCTAGGATAATAAATATAATGTCTCCCTCAGGGGTCAAGGTTGAGCAGGCTTGCTACCAGCCCCTTAGAAGTCCACGGTTACCTAAACTCAGAGTTTCTTAGCTATGATGCAAACCTGATGAGTGTGTAGAATCCTCTTGGGCTGCTCCGTATTGCTCCCATGGGACTTGGGGACAAGGGGAGCTGACACAAACGTGGAGCTCAGACTCATGTGCAATGAGTAATAAAGTCCTCTGACTCTGATCCAGGAGTCTCCTGTCTTCTGTTGGCATCTATGAAACTGATGAGTTAACTTACTTGCTCACAAGTATGGTAAGATGTCATAGCATTTGTAGTTCTTGACACTAATGATATAGATTTTGATAGTTGAAGATACTCATCTTCATCAAAATCTAATATTTAGGATGATCAGTTCTCCTCAGGTGAGCAATTTCATAGAGGAATTCTGTTACTTCAATGGCTTTATTCCAGGAGTGTGTTAGATACACAGAAGACACAGAAAAGACCCATGAGCCATTTAGCCTGTTCTCTGCTAAGACAAGAAATTGAAATAATTGTGTCCTTGGTTACTAGGCAGATGTCAAATGGTCATTTCTCTACGTTATAGGTTTCCAGTAAAAATAGAGTGGAAATAAAACAACACTTTCCCCAGAATATTCAAAATACTTATATGATCCTTCATCTACTCTAGAAAATAGGTGCTTGTATTCAACACTTACAGGAAGGATGGAAACAGTTTATATATTTCTTTCTAGGAGGAGGAGATAAGTCTTTCAATATGTGAAAGTAAATTTCTGTTTTTCATTTTTAGATATCAAAATGGAAAACATCAAAAAAATGTTTTGTTTAAGTCACCAGTCTGTGATTTTTTGTTTGTTTGTTTTATAGCAGCCAGAACTGACTAAAACACTCATCTTTGACAAAACAAGGAGACACTGAAGCTCCAAACCATACAAAAATGATGGCAGTGGTCCCCAGGGCAGTGAGGATAAGTAGGGACACTGGCAGAAGTGGAGAGAGCACACCCATGTCATGAGAGCAGTTCTCAGGTGGGGCTGGTGGATACTCCAAGGTAAAGGGCTCAGGGTAGACGGTGCACAAAGCCAAATCCCAGCTAGAGGAGTGGCATGTAGAGAACAAAGGTCGAAGCAAAGAGGGCAGGGCTCAGTGAGGACACAGGCAGAAAAAACGTATATTTGCAGGAAGCAGCCTGCCAATGAACAGGGAGAGGGGAGGACCGCACTGTGAGCAGCCCTCCAAGCCCTCCAGCTGCCTATTTTTTCACTGACGAGAAGTAAAGCCTGAATCAATTCACTCACCTAATACTGAGCCATAAGAAAAACTCCTTCCAGCCAGGAACCTGGACCCTACCAATATCTACATCCTGCAAGTAGC
This sequence comes from Stenella coeruleoalba, assembly GCF_951394435.1. Classification (NCBI taxonomy): domain Eukaryota; kingdom Metazoa; phylum Chordata; class Mammalia; order Artiodactyla; family Delphinidae; genus Stenella; species Stenella coeruleoalba. The sequence goes on from NC_137156.1 coordinate 58,669,850, forward strand.
TCACGTGAGAGAAGGTGAGACAGAAAATAAAACATGAACAGGTAGCACTTCAAAAAGAAGTGAAAGGCAAAAAAAAAAAGGCATCAAAGAATTGAAGGAAAACTGGAAGAAGTCCATGAAAGAACAGACACTAAAGAAAACCCAGCAAGGGCCATGGAGAGCAGGAATGAAAATAGCAAAATGGAGTTTAAAAGGATTAGAGAGAGTAGGTTACACTTAAATAGGGAGATCAGAGTAGGACTCATTGAGGAAATGACATTTTGAACAAAGTCTTAGAGGAGTGAAGGAGTGAGCTGTTCCCTAGGAAAGAGTGAGCACCTTAATGTCAGATATAAGACAAGAAGGAAGGAAGGAAAATTATAATGGTTTTCAGATTATGGGACTGTAAAATTGGAGATCCTAATGGAATAAACCACTTATAAACTGCAAAAGATTTTATTCAGGGTATAAAATTAATATGCATAAATTAATGTTCATATAACAGGCAACAACCAAATAGAAGCTATAATGGAAGAAAAAATCTCATTTACACTAGCAATGAGAAAGGTAAATTACCTAGGAATAAACTTCATAAGAAATGGGCAAGATTTATATGAAGAGGTGCTGGGTATAGGTGTTGGAAGCCTAAAAATAGCGTCAGTTTCCCTTGTTAGATGCACTCACTTGAGATCAGGTAGGTGGGAGTTAGGAAACCATCCTGCTGTGGCTCTTGGCCTTGCTACTGGAGAAGTAGGGTGTGGTTTCTTTTCAGCTAGTTCCTGTCTTTATTCTCAAGCTTCCTGGGTGTCAAGAAGCAGCAGTGATTGTGGCAGCTTCCTGATCTAACTCTGAGATCCTAGGATCACAGGATAAGGTGTCCATTCTCCACATTCAGCTAGTGGCTGTGGCTCCAGCCCTGGCATGGACCAAGTAGCCTCAAAAGTTGCAGCTCCCAGTTCAGCAATGTTGCTCCTTCCAAGATATATGTCTACAAGTGCTTTTCCAGCACTTCCTGATGATTCAATAAGGACTTAATTCTCTTTATTAAATCTCTTCCTGTGTAAAATACACAGAGTGATTTCTGTTTTCTGTACTGAAATTGGTCTGACATATTTGATATTGGAAGTGGTTGCAGAAATCAGGCCCTCAAGATGGGAATCTGGGATTGGATCTGACCCGGCTAGGTTTGAAGATAATGGTGAACTTGCCACCAGGGGAAAATGGGATACTGCAAATCTAGGGCATGCAGTGGTAAAAGTTCTGTAATCACCTGTGGTTGCCTGGAATGAACAGTTTACTGAAGGCAAGGAGGCTTCAGTGGCTGCCCTACTAGATAGCTATAATGGGAATGAGGGATTCAAGAACTTTTGGGATGGGTTGGTCTTTTCTGACTGTATTGGAGAGTTTAAAGAAAGAAAATGATATATTGTGAAAGTCCAAAAATACATAAGTAAATTTAATTATGATAACAGTGGCATTTAAAATCAGTTGGGGAAAGACGGATTATTTAGTAATTGAGGTTGGGCAAATGCGTAGATATCAAAGTTGGATCCACTGTACTTAACTCACATCAAAACAAATTCCTGAAGGGTCAGATTTTTAAAGGAAAAAAGCAAAATCATGAAACATTAAGAAGAAACCATGGAAGGATTTTCAAAGTAATCTAAGAAAGGTGAAGTCCTTTCTAAGTCTAATATACCCAAAAGTAGTAAATAGTAAAACAGAAGCTTGATAAAAGTTGACCAACTGGAAATGAAAAAGGTCTGCGTGGCCAAAAAAACAAAACAAACAACAAAACCAACCCAACAAACAAAAAATAAGCAAGTAAAACAGTGTAAGAAAAGTCAAAAGACATGACAAACTGAGAAAAAGTTTTGACATTCATTTCTAAGGAAAGGACCATTCTTACTATTATATAAAGTGTTTCTATAAAGTGGACAAAATACATAAATAGATAATTCATGGCAAATGAAATACAAATGTGCTTTATCACTCATAATAAGAGAAATACGAATAAAAACATTTTTTCATTTATTAAATTGATCAGTTCCAGTTCTGGCTGAAATGGACTATGTCCACTGCAGCCTATGTCCACCACAGGAGACTATTAAAACCTCTGGACAAAATATGTAAAAAAGGCTACCACAAGCTGGAGAGAGGGGTGAAAACTCCTGATTGCTTTTCCTTCTCCCCACTCTGTCCTGAGGCCACTCCCAGTCACAGAGCTTCCCTGCTATAGTATAGTGATGTGGATAACTAGACTCTGATAGAAAACCTGTCCCTCTGGTCAGAGGAAATGGGAAAAAGGACACATTGTGCAGACTATGGGGAGAATCCCTGTCGTTTTTTCTCTCTTTCCCCTCAATATTGTCCTGAGGGCAGCCCCAGTTGCACAGAGCAGCACAACAGGTATAAAGTATGGCAGACTCCAGGAGAACCCTATCTCTCTGGCCAGCAGAACTGGAAAAAGGGGGTTCTGGGTGTCACAGATTATAAAGGAAATGCCCAAAAGGAGAGTGATGCAAAAGGGAATCCTTAATTCTGTGTAGTGGTTTGTTACACAGCAATAGCTAACTGATACAGGAATCCATGTCATTAACTGAAGTCTGCCTTTTGTGTTGTCCAACAGCTAATTTGTCATACTTAACACAAAGTTTTAATGTGCTAATTGTGGAGAGGAAAGGAGACCATCTGTGTGAAACGCATTTTTAACATTTCCATTCAATCTTTTTTCCAATTCTTCCAGTCATATAAATATCAGAAGATGACATTATATGGAGGGATGGCCATAAATTCAAGGAATGAGAAGTTAGGAAGAGTGCAATTAAAAAACAAAAATGTACTGAGTAATCAATGTCTAAACCTGTTGAAGCGCATAAACAATTTGTCCAGATCTTCAAAAGAGAAAGAACTTCTGGCCACACCCATGATGGCCACAGGGGAACTGGCTAATAACGTCGTGAGCTGCTATGACAGGCATCTAGAAAGATCAACAAAGGGCCCCTCGCAAGTAATTAGGCTTCTGTGCCTTGCCCCTGGTCTCCCTGTCTCCTGTCTTGAGTCTGGAAGACACAGAGAAGGGGCAGAGGATGGAAAAGCAGACACGGCTTTTCTGGCGTTGTAGGACCTCGAGGCATCTGTCTAGACTGAACAGCGTGTACGGAAGGAGAAAGGGTTCATACATTGTTTTCTTTCATTCCTTTGAGTTACTGCATGCCTACTGTGACTCTAACGCTGTTCTAGGCACTGGGGATGTATCAGTGGATAAAACAGACAAAAATCCCTGCCCTTGTGAAGCTTACATTCTAGGGAAAGACTGACAATAAATATAATAATATAAAACGTTAGAAGGTGATGAGTGCTGTGGAAAAAAGAAATATGCTAAGGTAAGATAGTGGGGTAGGGAGGAGAGCAGGTATTAAATAGGATGGTCAGAAAGGGCCTCAGTGAGAAGGTGAGATTCGGTTCCCGCTTCCCGTGAGGGAGGGAAGGAAATAAATCATCTCCTTAATTAACGAAGAGCTTGCAAGGCACTGGGAACACATTCCCAGGGCACAGATCCCGAGGTGGGCGGGGGGATAATATATTGGAACTGGGTTTTTCACTGCCTGAAAGTGAATTACAACTAAAATGAGGCTTGTTCTTATATTTGAAAGTGACAAGGAAGTTGGACTCTGGACCTTAAGAGACGGAAAAGAGGAAAATGTGAATGGACATATTTCTTTGCAGGTCGCCCCTCCATACTCTCGGAGTGACAGCCCAGCCCCGCGAGGCCCCGCCTCTCCACCGTGGTGCCGCCCCCACGCGGAGTGACAGCCCATAAGGCACGCCTCTTCCTTAGCAGTCTCAGCTCTCACTCCCGGCGACAGCCAGACTAGGCCAGTCTAGTGTTTCTCTGGAGCAGCCTGGTCTCTGCCGGGAGTGACTCAGCCCTAAGCCCCGCCTCCCCCACCTCAGCCCCGCCCCCGCCTGCGTGCGAGCGCGTCTCGGCCCCGCCCTGCACGCCCGGCGCTAGGTGGTACCCGCCCGGCAGGCCGCGGCTCGCCTCCCGCGGCGAGAGTCGGTTTCCCGGCCTGGGGGACTAGCAGGCTCTCGGGCCCGCCCCCGAAGACGTGGAGTGCTGTGGCGGCCGGTGAGTGGGGGAGGGGACCTCGGACCCCCTCGCTTTCGGCAGCGCAGAGCCTGGGTCGGTGCAGGTGGTTGAGTCCGGGCTGTCGGGCAGCGGCGCGACGCTTCCAGTGACTCCTCCCGGCCGCCGCCCTTCCTTTCCGGGGTAGCTCCCGGGGTTGGCAATCCCGGGAATGGGAAAGTAGGACGGGGAGGGACGCCGAGGTTGGGTGACGTTCGGGTGGGAGTGGCAGTCGCAGGTGGAAGCTGCAGAGGGCCGAGGTTGGTCTGAGGGTGGAGGGTTGATAGAAGAAAGTGGTGAAGCTGAAATCTGGTGGCTGGTGGAGTCAGGATGCGAGGGCTTGGGGGGCTCCAGAGCAACGGGGAATGAGATGAGTGGGGGTGGAGGAGTCGACGAAGCCTAGTGAAGGGCATTTGAGGGAAGGACCAGCTCACGGGGGCCCATGATTCACGCTTCCCCGAGTGTCCGGAGAGCCTGGAGCTTCGGGTATCTCGGCACGGGCGTGACGCTAGTGAGCTTGCGGGGTTGTGCTCTCACATCGGGGTGATCGGGTTTCCAGGCTTTCGACTGGGACACACAGTACAGCTCAAGTATTAGATGAAAGTCAGGGGCAATGCCTGGGACACCTGAGAAACGTGGCTGGAAGGGGTGCTTCTCCTATGGAATGCTTCTAATTTCCCTGGAGCCTTGGCGGCGCCAGCGTTGGTGCGGCGCTGTCTTCTGTGAAACCCTATTCCGGCAGCCCAGACGGTGTATGGAGGTCCCGCACAAAGTTCAGAGTTGAGGTTTTTATTCAGACTCAAAAGCAGTCGTATCACGTTCCCTTAAATCCTGCGGAGTTTTAATTTTAAAAATATCTAATCCTGTGGGGTTTTTTTAAAAAAATTTAAATCTTTCTTATCTGGCTACTTTGAATTTTAAAGTCACACCGAGCTAGAGAACTAGATGTTTTCTAAGAGCCCATTCTGTGAGTATGATAAACAATTTAAAATTAGCTGTGGAAAGTAGATCGTATCTGTTCTGACCAGTTATTGCTGAAAGAATTGTAGAATTGCAGATGAAGAATGAAATTGAAAAGATTTAAACTAATGGAAAGGGATAGAAAAGTCCTGGTAAATTGGAGACTGTGTGTGCTTAAAAAAACAAAAAACAAACTCAGTGAAACTTTTTTTCACTGTAAGAGAACTTGGAAGATAGAGAAAAGTATAAGAATGAAAATGAAAACTCCATGTAATTTCACCAACCCTAACATTTTTGTGCAATTCTTCTTAATTCTTTTTGTATTTTTTTGTGTATCTAAATGTACCTATTACATAGTTGGGGTCATATTGTTGTATTACTTTGTATTTTGCTTTTTTTCCCTTTGTATTTTTAGCATTTTCCTGGATCATTAAAAATTCTCCCTAAACATCTTTTTAAATGGTGGTATGCTCATCACGTGAATTCATTCTTTTATCACATATTAGCATTTCAGCTGTGTGCCGGGTCCTGTGCTTGGGGAGGAGATTCATTGTTGCTCTAGGTTTTCAGACATTAGTCCAGCTCAAATAAGCAAAATCTTGGCAGTGTCTGGGGTACCAAGTGTAGAAAGAGAGTATGAGTGCAGCATCTAATCAGGCCTGGACCTGGGCTGTTGTGGCGAGGCTGTCCTCATTGTGTCGTGTCTCATCTCTCCTACACCTTCCTGTGGAGGCCTGAGGCCACGAGAGGTTCCTAGGTACGTTCCTCAGGGAATGGGCCTCACCAACTCCCCTACATTGTGGGTGTCACTGAGAAACTCTTTAGTGAGGGTGCATGTGTGCAGTGCTGATATTTCATTCTCAAATCTGCCCTCATCTTAGGTGACTGAGAGACAGCTGCCCTAGGTCTCAAGGAGGACTGTCCCACAATTGCTCTCATAATTAACTGCCTCTAAGTTGTCTTACACCTTAGAGGGGGCCTCCGGAGGGGTCCTGTCCCTTCTAGCACTTGCCATTAAAATTGCAAGTTTTCTCCTAGGAAATCCCGCTCATCTTCCTCCTTGATCAGTGTGGCCCTTCATTTTGCTCTCACTGATGTGTTCCTATTCTGCCTTACGACTGAGAGTAATTTTGTCATTTTGGATTGTGTTTCTCCTTGAGTCTGAAATAAGGTGATTCCTAAACACAGCCTTATGCACTTACTTATTAGCCTTTGAATTTATGATAATTCCATTGATGTTTTTTCTTTACCCAAACTCAGGAAGAGAATAAAGGGTCCCTTATTCTTTTTTGGAACCGTGATAAAATATGTGAACCACCCCCCTCCATGCTTGAACTCCCAGTGAGTTTCTTTTCATATGTGCATTTCAACCACCAAGGTCAGGATTTAACCCTTACTATAGGCAGGTGATTCCAATAGCTAATGTAAGAGCCACAGGGATCCAGTTCCTTTGTAGGTCTCCTTTAGCCCTGGGTGCAGTTCAATGCGTGATTAAGAAGAGCAGAGTTTGAGATGGCTATCTACTGGTCCTGTGCCCGGAGCATATGGAACGTAGCTGCTCTGTGCTTTACAGTTATTGCTGGCTGCTGGCCTGGCTGACAGTCTGGATAAAAGGGGGAAATTGGCTGTGGAAGCAGAAATCATTCTACCCTCCAGTGCCCAGGAAGTCTGTGTGTTGAATCATTGCTTGTTTTCAGATCAGCCCCAACAGGAACCGTGAGGCCCTCTGCTGTGTCCACGCTTCAAGTCCTCATGCCCCCCCAGGTGGTATTTTGGTCCCATGTACTAGTCTAGTGTGCATGGTAATGGTGCAGCCAGCCTCTGTTAAGACCCTCCAGTGAAAGTGGATTGCAGAACTCAGGTTATCCCACGCTGCCACGAGACTTCTTATTTTCCCCACCTTACACTTGGTATTCACGCCGTTGGGCTAGCCAACGTGAAGAGGTGGGATTGGAGCAGGCCTGGATCGCGCTGGTCGGTGAACTGCAAGAGTGATGTTGCGTGCAGAACACAGAGGGGGCAGGAATCCCCCAAGGAGAGGGCGTCCCCAGAGGTGTTACTGTATAGTGATGGAAATTCCCTGAGCAGAGGACACAAGAAGGAGGAGGGCACAGGGTTTCAGGGACGGGAACACGGGCAGTGTAAGAGAGGTTCCTGCCACTTAGGTCACCCAGCCTGTAAGTACCCTGTGGCCCAGTGGATGGCACAAGTGTGAAGCAGCTGAAAACAAGCAGTGTGGAAACTTCCAAGAGCATCTTATATACTGGAGCCTTGAAGGGGTTGAGGCTTACCGGGCTCCACTGAACTGCTCAGTGCTGGCACTGGGGTTAGTCTGTGAGACTCTAACAAGTGAAAGCACACAGCTCCACAGCTGTGGCGAGGCCAGCGTTACTTTTGATGGTGAGACTTTAAATTGGCTAGGTTCAAAAAAACGGGGAAAAAAGGTCTTTTGCATACGGTATGGTGTCATTCAAAGAGCATTGGACTGCAGTCTTATCTCTGTCACACTGGTTGTGTGACTTTGGGTTTTATTAACATGAAATAGTGTGGTCTTGGGACTAATGGACCCCTAAGGCTCCTTCTGCCCTAAAATTCTCTCCAGTCCAACTTCTGCGCTGCTTTTGCCAGTCTCATGGATAGGACGTGCCTAGGTCCCGAGTCCTTTCATTCTATATGCCGTTAACTTTTACCCCAAACTAAACAATCTTTGAAGCTAGGCGACTTCTTGTATACAAAGTTAGTATGTTTTTAATCTGAGGAGTAAAGCAAAATATTATCTTGTATTAGGTAATTTTAAAAGTATCATTTGGTCTCTACTACAGTGTATATTTTACACTTATGTTGAAAATGTGAGCCTTCTATTTTACGAACATAGAAGCCATTTTTTTCTAATCATAAGAAATACCTGCTCACTAAAATTCAAATCAAAAAGAAAAATGTAAAGAAGAAAATAAAACTCATCGTAAATCCTACTACCTAGAAATGGGGATGGAGAAATATATCTGACTAATCACTGATGGAATTTTTATTAGACACACGTACCTACACCGTGACTAACACAAGTGTGTGTAATACACTCATACCACATGTGATGAATACATATGTATACACAAATGTGGTTAAGGATGTGAGCTCTGGCATCAGGCTGCCTGGTTTTGAAGCCCAGCTTCCCTGCTCGAGACTGCATGATGTGGACCGGCTACTTTTTACTTCTTTCACCTCAGTTTTCTCATCTGTAAGATGGAAACGTTAAAGTTCCTTCTTCATGGGGTTGCTGTGAGAAATGACTGAGGTAATTCACATAAAAATGTGTAGCCGTGCTTTGATGCAGTAAATCCTCAGCAAATGTTAGCTAGTGTTGTCATTTTGATATTACTGTGGATGATATATATTCAGAAATGGGGTCATACTTTGCATTTTTACCTTATAATGTGTTATGAAACATTCTCCATGTTAATTTAGTTGGATCTGTATCCTAGTATTAATGGTTCTGTTGTAGAGTTATACTTTATTTAGCCAGTATCCTGTTGTTTGACTTTATAGGAAAGAGAGGAAAGACAGAAAAAAAGAAAGCTGTAATGAACATTTATGTACATTTTTGATTTTATTATATGTTTGGTATAAATTCCTAGAACTAGCATTGTTCTGTTGAATGGTATGAGTATTTAATGTTGTTTTTCAGATTGCTACTCTGCTTTCTGGGAAGGTGGTATCAAATCACAACATCTGGCAGCAATGTGTGAAAATGCCCAGTTTTCTACTCCCATGCCAGACCTGGGTTCTGTCCATCTTTCAACAAATCTGAAAAGGGAAAAATAACTCATTGTTACTTTGCGTTTCTTTCTTAGTAACTTTAAACATCTTTTCAAGTGTATATTTCTCCTTTGTGACTTGTGATTTTAGTTTTTTGTATTTTTTGTTATTGATTTATAAGAACTCTTCGTATATCAGAGATTGTGACATTTTTGTCTGTAATATATTGGAAGTCTTGGTAAGGTCGTGCTTTGAGTAATGAAAGGCATACAGTATCTCAAATAAGAATAAATCAATGAGCAAGTATTTACTCTGAGCTTCTACATAATGCTCGTATACATGTTGAGAACTGAAACCTGCCTTACTTTCTCAGAAAGATTGTTTCATGACCTGGTAATTGTGAATAATTCTCACTCACATTAGGCAATGCATAAAGGCTAAAAAACTTTGACCTTTGATGCCTGTGCACATATGCCCTGCTGAGCCCTGTATTGTCCCCTTAACCTCACCATTCCTTCCATCTTTGCTATTTGCTAACTCACAGCCATTCTTCCCATGTCCCAGGTTAGAAACCTTGGAATCATCTGGGTATCTTTTCTAAATTGCAGCCTGTCCCATTCTCAGCCTCCCTTCTCAGGCTGCCCCAAGCCCTCGGGTTACTGCAGTTGTACTGTTATACTTACCCCTGTGTTAGAATGATTTCATGCACACCTGCTTCTCAAAAGTAAGATGTAGACCTTATTTACTTTTGTATCTTCAGACTCCGTCATGGCCTGGCTCATAATAAGCACATGATTAATGTTTGTTGTATTTGATATTTCCATGTAAAAGATGATGATGGTAAGCCTCTGTAGTCTACTGGTAGATTAACATTTTTCCCCAACTTTTTTTTTTTAATTAATTTATTAAATTAATTTATTTTTGGCTGCTTTGGGTCTTTGCTGCTGCACGCAGGCTTTCTCTAGTTGCGGCTAGCGGGGGCTACTCTTCGTTGCGTTGTGCAGGCTTCTCATTGCGGTGGCTTCTCTTGTCGCGGAGCACGGGCTTTAGGTATGCGGGCTTCAGTAGTTGTAGTGTGCACGCTCAGTAGTTGTGGCACACGGGCTCAGTTTCTTCACGGCATGTGAGATCGTCCCAGACCAGGGCTCGAACCCGTGTCCCCTGCATTGGCAGGCGGATCCTTAACCACTGCACCACCAGGGAAGCCTCCCCCCAACTTTTTGTTATGAAAAATTTCAGAAGTTCAGGGGAGTTGAAAGAATACCATGAAGAACACCCCCTAAACTTACCTGTTGAGATTTCTGTCACTCAGACACATAGCCAATCCTCTGCTCAGAAACCCCCAGTGACTCCTTACTGGCTGTCAGGTTAGATGTAAACGGCAGCATACTTTCTCAAATGGTGGTAGCTTACAAACATGTTACCACTCTGCTCTGGTCGGGCCTTTACTCTCAAGCTTCATTGATAACTTTTGCACATGAAGTGTTCTGAGTTCCCATAGCTTTAATGGCTATCTGTTACCATTCTTTCCTTCTTTATAATTCCTGATTATATCATTAGCTATTTGGAGGTGAGAACTCAGTCCTATTTTTTTTTTAACATCTTTATTGGAGTATAATTGCTTTACAATGTTGTTAGTTTCTGCTGCATAACAAAGTGAATCAGCCATATACATACATATGTCCCCACATCCCCTCCCTCTTGCACCTCTCTCGCACCCTCCCCATCCCACCCCTCTAGGCAGTCACAAAGCACCGAGCTGATCTCCCTGTGCCATGCAGCTGCTTCCCACTAGCTATCTATTTTACATTTGGTGGTGTACATATGTCCATGCCGCTCTCTCACTTCGTCCCAGCTTCCCCTCCCCCCTCCCCGTGTCCTCAAGTCCATTCTCTAAGTCTGCGTCTTTATTCCTGCCCTACCCCTAGGTTCATCAGAACCTTTTTTTTTTTTAGATTCCATATATATGTGTTAGCGTACGGTATTTGTTTTTCTCTTTCTGACTTACTTCACTCTGTATGACAGACTCTAGGTCCATCCACCTCACTACAAATAACTCAATTTCTTTTTTTTATGGCTGAGTAATATTCCATTGTATATATGTGTCACATCTTTATCCATTCATCTGTCGATGGACACTTAGGTTGCTTCCATTGTCCTGACTATTGTACATAGTGCTGCAATGAACATTGTGGTACATGACTCTTTTTTTTTTAATTCTTTATTGGAGTATAATTGCTTTACAATGGTGTGTTAGTTTCTGCTTTATAACAAAGTGAATCAGTTATACATATACATATGTTCCCATATCTCTTCCCTCTTTCGTCTCCCTCCCTCCCACCCTCCCTATCCCACCCCGCTAGGTGGTCAAAAAGCACCGAGCTGATCTCCCTGTGCTATGCGGCTGCTTCCCACTAGCTGTCTATTTTACGTTTGGTAGTGTATATATGTCCATGCCACGTGACTCTTTTTGATTTATGGTTTTCTCAGGTGTATGCACGGTAGTGGGATTGCTGGGTCATATGGTAGTTCTATTTTTAGTTTTTTAAGGAACCTCCGTACTGTTCTCCATAGTGGCTGTATCAATTTACATTCCCACCAGCAGTGCAAGAGGGTTCCCTTTTCTCCACACCCTCTCCAGCATTTGTTGTTTGTAGATTTTTTGATGATGGCCATTTTGACCAGTGTGAGGTGATACCTCATTGTAGTTGGTCCTGTTTTGACCTGGCTTCCCTCGTAGGTCCTAGCCTGGGGAGTTTGATTGGGCTGATACCTTGAAATAGCATTCCTGATGTATTTGTAGTTATTATTTGAATCCAGCATTGATTTATAACACCAGTATTGCCCCAAACAAAACTTGTACTCTGTTAGAGAAAAACAAGGCTTATCAGTCCAGGCCAGACAAGCTGGATCTGTTTGATCAGCTCGCTGAAAGATTGTGATTTCCCCCAGAGAAAGGAAAGATGTTCTGTGTTGTTGGTCATTCCTTTTGTGATTGTTCCCAAGAATTGCTTTGCACTTAGACTTTGGAGTCATTAAAACTTACATTAAGCACAAAGTTAGAGTAAATGAGTCTAAAGTCTGAAAATTGCCCCTGTTGAGAATCATGGAGTTAGAGAGGTCCACATGAGAAACATTTTCGAGGGAGGCCATCAGGCCTCAGTGACCGATGCCATTTGTGGGTTTCCAGGTTGACTCCATTATCTTCCCAGCTTGGTGACAGAGATAAAGATGACATCCCTGAGAAAGTTAGGGACACTGGGAAGGGAAGCTGATGCTGGGGACATCAACTCCATACAAAAACATGAAATTGGGCTGTGTCAATTCCCTGCCCATAATGAATTGGTGATTCCCATTGTTTGCTGGACAAGGCCCAGTTAATTTGTAATAATCTGGGGCCTTCATTAGATACCAGCTCCCATCCTCCCTTCCTCTAACTCATAGTTAACACTCCAGCTGTACCTACTCACTTGTATTTCTCTGAGTCTCTCGGCTATTTTTTTTTTTTTTTTTTTTTTTGGTATGCGGGCCTCTCACTGTTGCGGCCTCTCCCATTGCGGAGCACAGGCTCCAGACAGCAGGCTCAGCGGCCATGGCTCACGGGCCCAGCCGCTCCGCGGCATGTGGGATCTTCCCAGACCGGGGCACGAACCCGTGTCCCCTACATCAGCAGGCGGACTCTCAACCACTGTGCCACCTGGGAAGCCCCATCTTGGCTATTTTTCATCATTGTTTTGTAGGGGAACACTATTTCCTCTGCCTAGAATGCCATCCATTGTCGATCTGGCAAACTCCTATTCATTCTTCTAAATCCTGTTCAGGTCACATCCTTTGTAAATACTTTCTTAGTCCTCTTGTGTGAACACATTTTACACTGTTATCCTTCACTTACCTGAATGTACCCTCTGCCTTATTCTGAGCAGCTTACGGATACGAGTAGTGTTTCCCTCGTTTTTGTATAGGGCCTGGCTCGCACAGGTGCTGTGAGCCGTTTGGTGAGCCTGTCATGTAACCCATCTGGCTCGTGAGAAATTTTCTTCTGTCCAGGAAGCCAGAATTAGGTTTAATTAAGAGAAAATACAAATACAGTCTATATTTATTTTTCCCATTATAGCCCATCTTTGCTTTTTATTTTCAGCAAGTTTGTCAAAGATGAAAGTGACCTTGTCAGCTCTGAATACTCATGAGAGCTCTTTCACGCCTCTGGTTGTCATAGAACTTGCTCAGGATGTCAAGGAAGAAACCAAAGAATGGCTGAAGAACAGAATTATCAGTAGAAAGAAAGATGGAGGTGAGTAAAATAAATATCACTCAGATTTAGTCATGCCAGTGAGTAAAACTGTATTTTCAAATGTGTTTCACAGTTTTTTAATTGATATATTTTTAAAATTAATGTTCATTTCTTTGCTCTTTATTATTTATCTAGGACTTAAAGGAGGTCTTAAATCAACATTAGATTGTAAGTCTCTCTTAGACCGTAAGCAACGTGAGTGGTTTTGTTCACAGCTATAAACTCTGTGCCTATGTACAGTGCCTGGTGCGTAGTAGGTGCTTAATAAATATTTGTCAAATGAATGAATATCTTTGAGTATTATTTCTGTGTTGGTTATGGTGCTAAGGGAGAGAGAAACACTTCTGCCGGCAAGGATGTTACTGTCAGGGTAAAGAGACTGAACGCTAGTTCCAGGAAATTGAGGGAACAGGAAGAAAGGCTAAGGAAAAAGCTCTTACAAAATACTGCATGATACTTAAAAAAAATCATTATGTATACTTGCTGTGAAAGTAAAGGGGGTCTTCCCTGGTGGTCCAGTGTTTGAGAATCCACCTTCCAATGCAGGAGACGCGGGTTCGATCTCTGGTCGGGGAACTAAGATCCCACGTGCTGCAGGGCAGCTAAGCCTGTGCGCTGCAACTACTGAGCCCACATGCCACAACAAGTGAGCCCGCATGCTGCAACTAGAGAGCCCACATACTCTGGAGGCCATGCGCAACAACTACAGAGCCCACGTGCTCTGGAGCCCGTGCGCTACAACTTGAGAGCCCATGCGCTCTGGAGCCTGTGTGCCACAACTAGAGAGCCTGTGTGCTGCAACTACCAAGCCTGCATGCCACAACTAGAGAGAAGCCCGCGCGCTGCAACAAAAGATCCCATGTGCTGCAGCTAAGACCCAACACAGCCCAAAATAAATAAATATTTTTTTTAAAAAAAGAGAGAAGATGATAATTACCAATAGGAAGAATGAGGTATGTAACATTACTACAGTTTCTACAGATATTAAGAGGAAAATAAGGGTGTATAATTTAAAAAAAAGGAAAGTAAAGGGAAGGAAGAGGTGACATTTGGTGATGCTTTTTGGGGTGGTAAGGGATGACTTTATAGAAGAAGCCGAAGGTTAGCCCTCTCCTGTAGGGCACAGAAAGGGGGCTAGATCTGGGTAAGAGGGTGGAGGGAGTTTTACGTGAGCAGACACTTCGTAAAACTACACAAAACAACCCCTAAAACTTCACTAAGTCTCGAAACACTGGACAAAATGTAAATAAGACTCTTAAAAAACGATTTTGACTGTAAATGGAAATGCCTTCTTAAAAATAAAACTTTGTGTCAAAGTGGAATTTTTAATTTTTTTCAAACAATTGAACCAAAAAAAAAAAACCTTTAAAAAGAAGAATACTTGCTTGCTGAAATCTGAGGTGTTTCACTGGACTGGAGTCTCTTCTTTAAAATCCCTGTGGTTGGACTTCCCTGGTGGCGCAGTGGTTAAGAATCTGCCTGCCAATGCAGGGGACATGGGTTCAAGCCCTGGTCTGGGAAGATGCCACATGCCTTGGAGCAACTAAGCCTGTGTGCCACAACTACTAAGCCTGCACTCTAGAGCCCTCAAGCCACAACTACTGAGCCCGCGCACCTAGAGCCCATGCTCCGCGACAAGAGAAGCCATCACAATGAGAAGCCCACGCACCACAACGAAGAGTAGCCCCGACTCGCTGCAACTAGAGAAAGCCCGCACGCAGCAACGAAGACCCAACGCAGCCAAAAATAAATAAATTTAAAAAATAAATAAAAAATAAAATCCCTGTGGTGTAAGAACATTTGTAGTGTCTTAGAGTGAGAGAGCCCAGTGTATTCCTAGTCGTCTTCTCTGCTCTTTGTGTGGCTTTAGCAAGGACACATGAGGATGGGGACGGGATGGCATCCTCCTACAATGCTGGGGCAGTCATAAAGGAACATTCCAAAAAAGTACTCTGGATCTTTCAGGTAAAGGTATTGGATTTAACACTCATATTTACTTTTATTCTCTTACAAACTCCTATTAAAATGACAATAAAAGGATCTTTTAAAAAAGACCTAAGTCCACATTGACAAGAAAGGAGAAGATATAACAGCAGCACCATTCTAGAAGCTAGTAAACAGGTGATGAGTAGCGAGTAACTTCTCAGAGTTGAGAAATCCAGAGCTCGAGCTGGCAGGGGAGAAAACTGAGATGCAGTTTGGTTTACACTGCAAAATATTCCTAAAGACTCAGGAATTAGAGACATTAGGGGCCTATAGAGGTAGAAATAAAAATGGTACCAAGAAAAAAAAAAAAAGAATTGTTTGAGATCTGTTTAAGAAATAATCTGATCCTTAGGTCCCTTCTGTATTCTAGCACCCCAGCAGAAGTCTCTGTTATTCTCTGGAGAGGGTCAGATGCATGGATTTTGGCATGGGGCCTTTATGTACAGTTGGTAACAGATTCTGTACTGAAAACGAGATAATTAATTGAATCTTGTTACCCCTGTCCTCCATCCCACCAGTCTCATACCTAATTAAGTTTCCACAATGTAATCATCTCGGAAGGAGATTTGAATAATGTTTCCTTGAGGAATCTGAGCAACTCAAGACAAAGGTGCAGAAATCAAGAGTTGCCCATGGAAAGTAACCCGGCCAGACTACCTTGCATTAAGGGCCATTTTTAAAAATAAATTTATTTATTTTATTTTTTTATTTTTGGCTGCGTTGGGTCTTCATTGCTGGGCGTGCGGGCTTTCTCTAGTTGCAGAGAGCGGGGGCCACCCCTCGTTGAGGTGCACGCGGGCTTCAGTAGATGTGCCCACGGGCTCTAGAGCACAGGCGCACGGGCTTAGTTGCTCCGCGGCATGTGGGATCCTCCCGGACCAGGGCTATGAACCCGTGTGCCCTGCATTGGCAGGCGGATTCCCAACCACTGCGCCACCAGGGAAGCCCCAGAGGCCATCTTTGATGAGTTCCATCTAAACCTTCAGAACTTCTGTTCCACTTCTTAGAACTGCTTTCTTAAACATGAGCTTATAACAAAAGATCACCAAACATCTGAGGAAAATCCCTAACGTGAAAGAGAAAGCTAAAAAAGATAAAAGAAAACCATGTAGGAGAAAACGAAAAGAGAATTAAAAACTCAATTCTCAGCGTTATGAGAAGACAAACCACCTTACACATCAAGAGTAGGATATTATAAAATAATCATTTAGGAAAAAAAGCAGCTCATAAAATGAAAGTATGAGAGCAAAATTTAAAAACTCAGTAAAAGGGTTAGAAGACAATTTTGACAGAACCTCCCAGAAAGTAGAGCAAAAAGGTAAAGAATTGGAAAATGTAAGAGGAAAAAAATAGGGAAATTAGAGGACTAGTCCAGGAGGTATACCTCTGAATAAAAGTTCTAAAAAGGGAAGAGAGAAAAAGGAGAGGAATAAATCATCAAAGAGAAACTCAGGGCTGATGTGTGCTTTTTCAGACTGAAAGGGCCCATGCAATGCCCAGCACTGTGGCTGAAAATGGCATATCACTGGAAGGTTTCAGAACCCTGAGGACAAGGAAGATACTACATACTTCCAGAAAAAATAAAGTAGGTTAGAAACACTGGAAGCTAGAAGGCAGTGGTATAATATCTTCATTTCTGAAGGAAAATGATTTCAGTCCAGAATTCTGAACCCACCCAGCTGTCAACAAGGTGTGAGGGCGGAGTGAAGAGAGATTTCTCTAAGAAGATAATGTTAACAGCCTATCTCTCTTGGCAGTGTATTGAGGGAAGACTTAAATAATTGGCAGAGCTTGGGGGATTGAATTAGCAGTAAGTGCATAATAAACCAAGCATATGATAAGATACCAATTTTGGGGAAAACGGTAAGTTGTAGGGAAGGAAAATCATAGCATGTTGTAAGGTGCAACTGTAACGTACGTAGTCATAATAATGAAAATACTGTTGATGGGATGAGAAGGATGATATGACGATATTGTGAGAATGGGGTGATGGAAAGGGTGGGTGGAAATGGTGAAGGTGGGTTGGAAAGAGAGCTAAATCCTCATTTGCCAAGGTTTAAACAAAAATAAATAGCTCTATAAGCATGTTGTTTGGTGACGTGAAAAGAAATCACAAAGGAATCACCTGAACAAGTTGAAAGTCATTGCCTTGGTGGGTGGGGTGCCGGTGGGGGTGATGGGGACTATTTTTCAGAACAAGATGTTGACAAATGTTTCTCTGTGAACGTTATATCCTTTTATACTCCCCTAGTGATGTCTCAGAGTGCCTTTCCCCTCTCACTCCGTGTCAGTTTGCGTCGTCCAAGCAAGAGATGCCAAACGGGATTATTTTATTTTATTAAAATTTTTTTAAAATTTTATTTATTTATTTTTGGCTGTGTTGGGTCTTTGTTGCTGTGAGCGGGCTTTCTCTAGTTGCGGCGAGCGGGGGCTACTCTTGGTTGCAGTGTGCGGGCTTCTCATTGCTGTGGCTTCTCTTGTTGTGGAGCACGGCCTCCAGGCGCACGGGCTTCAGTAGTTGTGGCTCGCGGGCTCTAGAGCACAGGCTCAGTAGTTGTGGTGCACGGGCTTAGTTGCTCCACGGCATGTGGGATCTTCCCAGACCAGGGATTGAACCTGTGTTCCCTGCATTGGCAGGCGGATTCTTATCCACTGCACCACGAGGGAAGCCCACCAAATGGGATTTAATGCATAGGAGGTTTGTTGAGGGGAACATCTGTAGAAAGATAAAGGGAGAAGGAGCAGGCTTAGACATTGAGAGCCTTCAGACTTTGGTGTAGGTCTAACACTTCAGAAAGGAGAGAGGGAAGAAGGAGGCTTGGATAGGAAGAGCCTCCGACTACAGCACGGTTCTGAGAACGTATGAGCCAGGCCCAACGTTGCCCTTTAAAGGAAATGCATGTTGAACAGAAATGGCCTCATTCCACTGTCCCCTGCGTGTTCAGCCTGTGGCTGGGAGCAGCTAAGGGAGCATGGTCTAGGTGTGAGGGTGCTGTGGCCAAAGGGGCAGCAGGAGGCTGCAGTCAACTCTGCTTCTCACAGCAGATTCTTTTGATTGGAGATCTGGGTGGAGCAGGGCACTTCCATGGCTACCATACCCACCAACCTAGTTTTTAACCCTACTTTTGATTTTTGCAGTGTGAAAAGTGCAAAGTAGCATATTGGTGTTGGGGTTTTTTTTGTTTTTTAAATAAACAGAGCACCCAAATGGATTTATTCAGCTGACTTTTGTTTTCTAGCAACATTTTCTGAAGAGGTGACTCATGGACAGTGACACTTAAAGAAATTCTGTTACGGGAACAAAGGACAGATTTCTTAGGTCAAAAAGACTGCACATAATGCCCTACTCTTGGAGACTTAAAATGCAAATAAACATAAAATATGTTTTGAGTAATTTCACAGTAAAGAAATCTGTTCAACTTTGTTCAACCCACTTTTTTGATGGTATTTAATCACAGATCCCCTTTTCCCATGCAGCATCTAGTATGGGTCATCGAATATGCTTTGGGCAACA
Source organism: Stenella coeruleoalba (assembly GCF_951394435.1). NCBI lineage: Eukaryota > Metazoa > Chordata > Mammalia > Artiodactyla > Delphinidae > Stenella > Stenella coeruleoalba. Next base: position 58,688,462 of record NC_137156.1, read on the forward strand.
CTATTGAGGTAGCATTTAAAAAGAGTGGAACTTTAGAAGGGAAAATAGAAAACATACATACAAATCAATGTGACAACTTACAGATAGGTTTGCAATTCGTATATAAAATACAACCAAAGTCCAAAGCACTAGCCCTTAATAGCAGCCAAATTAGCAGGACTAACTTTCAGAGAACATGGAGTTAAAATTCTTAACCGTGTGCATTTCCAAAATGCTGCTTCTCAAGAACACTGGGCTAATGTCCTATCCATGGAAGAGAAGAATCATACAAGTGTTTTTCTCTCTCCTTAAACACACACATTGCATTTATCTTAATATGAATGACATTAAGGATTTTATATTTAAGAGACATTTGTGTTTTCTTTAAATTGAATATATCTTATATATATATATCTTTTATTGTATTTTATTTATATCTTTTATTGATTTTTTTATTAAAGTCTTTAGTACCTCTGTTGTAAATTACCTAAATAATAGTGCCATAGTACGTTAATCTGTTAATCCTTTGGGTAAGTGAAATATAAATTCTGCTATTATCCTGTTACCATCTGAGTAGTAGTTTATAATTCCTGTCAATCCTCTAGAGAGGACAAATAGTAAAGAAATAAGTGTACCTTACAAAGTTTGATGTAGGTAGAAATTAAAAATAAGGAAAAAAATTCCTTTTTCTCCATAATATTTTAAGTGAAATAATTCCATATACAGTATCAAATCACAATATCTACTCTTAACATTTTGTGAATCTGTTTAAGAAAAATACCTTTAAACGTAATTGCATGTACTTATGGGAAAAATCATTGAGAAATTATTTTGCTCTTTATTATTTAGTATTTAACGTTCACAAAATCTGTTGTAGTCCGATGTAATTGTGTTACGTTTGCAGCATTTTTATTGGGATATTTTATTTCAAATTAATTTTCTTAAATTTTGGTATTTTATTTTTATACTAAACTGTATCCTTTTGCTCCATATTTTTACTGAGAGCTAATAAATATTCGATTCTTGTCTCATATTCTAATTTGAGTAACTGGCAAGCCACTTATTCCATTTTCCAATTTTGGCGTTTATTTCCAAAAGCTATAAAGAACTACCATCCCCAGCTTACTTACATTTCTTATTTATTTGGAAGATGGATTTAAATTGTTAACATAATTTATTTGCCTTCTACCAAACTAGGAACATAATATTTATTTAGAAGGCTTTCATTTTTGAAACTTTTATGTTTATCTCTGTCTAAGATTGTGCTTATCTTTTGTTTCTGAAGGTGCTCAGCTGTTGTTTAGACCGTTGTTAAATAAATATGAGAAAGAAACACTAGAAAATCAGAACTTATATCTTGTCGGTGCCTCCAGGATTAGATTGTTACTGGGGGCAGAAGCAGTGGGATTGGTGAAAGAGTGCAGTGATAACACCATGAGAGCCTTCATGTATGGAACCCGACACAACTTCAAAGGTTTTGATGGTGAGTTCCAAGATTGCTTCTACCAGAATCAATTTATCAAAAAGAAGTTTTTGATGAGTAGGTCAGGGGTCAGCAAACTTTTTCAGTAAAGGGCCTGATAGTAAATATTTTAGGCTGTGTGTACGATATGATCTGTCGCAGTTATTCAACACTGCCATTGCAGAGCAAAAGCAGCCTTCAACCATAAGAAGTGAATGGGTAAGGCTGTGTTCCAGTAGAATTTTATTTATCAAAGCAGATGGGGTAAGATTTGGGGTTTCAGATTTACTTTGTAACCCCTAGAATAGTTGAACATAAACTAGGATGACACATGTAACTTACATTATTCTACTTCATAGAATGGTGAGTGTTCACTGGATTGATACAAATAAGAAACAGAGTAGTATTCCAGTGTCCTATAATCCCCTATTCTGATTCTGTTCTGGCTTCAAAGGAGGTTCCAGAATAGAATGGTTTCTGGAAAGAACTGAGAAAGCCAGGATGGCTATGTTATCAGAGTGGGAGTTTGCTTTCAGAACCAAACTGGTCCCTTTCAGGGCTTTCAGAGTTAGAAGATGTGATTTCGACTTCTGCAGACTCACTCACTCTGGATTTTTATATATTAGTAAATAACTGATCAAGGTGAAATTCGCCTCATTTGAGAGGATTCACCTGTCAAGAAACAACACTATTTTCTTATCAGACTCTCTTCTCCCTCATTTATGGGAGGGGTGTTAAACTGCAGAAGGGAATGGCCTGGGCTTGAGAGTTTGAAGGAGGAGAATTTGCCATGTAGGCAAACTTCAGTTGCATCCCTAGTTAAAAATACTGTTAGAATTAAAGAATGTATTGCCTTCAGCTCATTGGTATTAAATGAGATCAAGCAAGTGTCTGCCATTTGGATGTTTGTACCATATTATAGAATGATTAGTATAATAATTAAAGAATTATATATTATATGAAGGCATTACAGAATATTTTTATTCTTATAAAATATCTAAGGGGCTTTATGTTCTATTTAATTTGTCAGTTTTATACTTTGCTTACTCATGTTTATTATTCATTATCTATATCATTATTTCATAATCCCAGGTTATTTGAATATTATTAATTTTATTTTGGCTATTACTGAGAAAATAACTGTAAATCTTTGTTTTATTTTAGATGATAATGATGATTTCCTCACCATGGCAGAACGTCAATTCATTATCAAACATGAACTTGAAAGTCTTAGAGCCAGAGATGAAAAAATGATCCCTGGTTACCCCCAGGCAAAGTTGTACCCAGGAAAATCATTATGTAAGTCATCGTGTCAACCGGCTTCATGAATATACATTCTAATGCAATTATTTTTGCTTAGTAGACATAAATAACAAATTACAGAGGCTTTTTTCCCCTCTTACTGAAGAGCTTACGCAACTTTACAGTAACTTATTTTTCATAGTCGTATCTTTTGCCTTTAGACCTTAATTGTATTGCATCTTTAGATCAATTTATTTGTTCTTTATGGTTCTCTGCTTCTTATTTACAAGGTCTCACAGCATTCAGTAAGCGTAAAATTCAGCGTGAACATATTTGCATATTACTCAGTTAAAATTAGCAAAGCTTACCTTATACCCAAACCTTGTAGTATAATGAAAATCTGTGGAGGAATAAAAAACAGAGACACGGTCTTTTCCTGAAGCTCTCTTCCCATCTCCTCTCATCCCACTGGGTATGAACACGTACAAACATAGAAAGGCTTAAGAAGATTCGCAGTGTGACATAATAGCTGAATGCAAATTAGCAGTTTGTAACTTTCTGATTTTGTGTAATTCCATTTGAATTTGCAGACAAAGTATTTACTACAATGTGTAATTCCAGATTTGCCTCAAACCCGGATAATGGCAAGGCCCAGAGCATTTTTGCTGCCTAAAATATTCTTTAAACATAGAGGTTTCTGTGTCCCCTAGTCTGGTTTCCTTCCAATAGTCAGTGTCATCCAGGAGGACGGATGTCCAAGAGTCAGCCCATATTCAAAATTTCTCACTTGTCACCAAATATATTTTAGATCTGGTTTGTTGAAACCAAGATCCAATCATACATCACCCATTTGGTTTGGTTATTATATCTCTTAAGTCTCTCTTTTTTTCTATTGTGATGAAATACATATAACATGTTATATATGATTTTTTTAAATAAATTTATTTATTTATTTTTGGCTGCGTTGGGTCTTCGTTGCTGCACGCGGGCTTTCTCTAGTTGTGGTGAGCGGGGGCTGCTCTTCATTGCAGTGGCTTCTCTTGTTGCAGAGCATGGGCTCTAGGCACGTGGGCTTCAGTAGTTGTGCCACACGGGCTCAGTAGTTGTGGCTCATGGGCTCTAGAGTGCAGGCTCAGTAGTTGTGGTGCACAGGCTTAGCTGCTCCGTGGCATGTGGGATCTTCCCGGACCAGGGCTCAAACCCGTGTCCCCTGCATTGGCAGGCAGATTCTTAACCACTGCGCCACCAGGGAAGTCCCTATATATGATTTTTAAGTGTACAGTTCAGTGGTATTAAATACATTCATAAAGTTTTACAACCATCATCACCATCCATCTCCATAGCTCTTTCCATCTTGTAAAACTGAAACTCTGTACCCATTAAACAATCACTGTCCCTTCTCGCCTAAGTTTTGATATCAGGAAGTTTTGTGTTTCTTTTTCGAGATTGTTTTGGCTATTTGAGGTTCCATGAAATTCCTTATGAATTTTAGGATGGGTTTTTCTATTTTTGCAAAAGACATCATTGGGATTTTAATAGGGATTGCATTGAATCTGTAGATTGCTTTGGATAGTATTGACATCTTAACAAGATTAAGTCCCGAGTATGTGGGATGTGTTTCAATTACTTTATGTTTTCTTTAGTTTCTTTTAGCATTGTTTTATAGTTTTTATTGTACAAGTCTTTTACCTCCATAGTTAATTCCTAAGTATTTTATTCTTTATGATGCTATTAGAAATGGAATTTTTTTCATAATTACCTTTCCAGATAGTTCATTGTTAGTGTATAGAGATGCAACTGATTTTTTCTGTGTTGACTTTGTATCCTGCTACTTTGCTGACTTCATTTATTAGCTTTGACAGTATTTCTGTGGAAATTTTAGCGTTTTCTACATATAAGATGATATCTTCTGTGAACAGGGATAATTTTACTTCTTCCTTTCCAGTTTGGATGCTTTTTGTTTCTTTTTCTTGCCTAATTGCTCAGGCTAGAACTTCCAATAGTATGTTAAATAGAAGAGATGACAGTGGGCGTCTCTGTCTTATTTCTGATCTTAGAAAAAAAGCTTTCATTCTTCCACCATTCAATATGATGTTTGCTGTGGGCTTTTCATAGATGGATTTTATTATGTTGAGGTAGACTCAACATAATAAACACTCATTTATTGAGTGTTTTTTTTTTGAGTGTTTTTTTTTTTTTATCGTGAAAGAGTGTTGGATTTTCTTAGATGCTTTTTCTGCCTCAATTGAAATGATCATGTGGGTTTCCCCCCCTTCATTCTGTTAATGTAGTATATTACACAGATTGTTTTTAGTATGTTGAACCATCCTTGCATTCTAGAAGTAAATTGCACTTGTCATGGTGTATAATTCTTTTAACATGCTGCTGAATTGAGCTTGCTAGCGTTGAGTATTTTTCCATCAGTGTTCATGAGGGATATTGGTCTGTAGTTTTCCCTTCTTGTAGTGTTTTTGTCTGATTTTGTATCAGGGTAATGCTGGCCTCATAGAGTGAGTTAATAGTGTTCCTTCCTCTTAAATTTTTGGGGAAAGTTTGAGAAGAATTGGTATTAGTTTTCCTTTAAATATTGGTAAAATTCACCAGCGAGGGTATCAGGTTCAGGGTTTCTCTTTGTCAGGAGATTTTTAGTTACTGATTCAGTCTCCTTAATACTTATAGGTCTGTTCTATTCACATTTTCTCTCCCTTCCTGTTTCAGTCTTGGTAGGTTTTGTGTTTCTAGGAATTTGTCCATTTCATCTAGGCTATTAGCTATCCAGTTTGTTGGTATACAGGTGTTCATAGTACACGCTTACAATCCTTTTTATTTCTTTAGAATCAGTAGTAATGTCCCCATTTTCATTTCTGATCATAGTAATTTATGTCTTCTGTCTTTTTTTCTCAGTTCATCTAGTTAAAGATTTGTCAATTTGTTTTTTGGCTGTGTTGGGTCTTTGTTGCTGTGCGTGGGCTTTCTCTAGTTGCGGTGAGCGTGGGCTACTCCCCGCTGTGGTGTGTGGGCCTATCATTGTCACGGCCTCTCCTGCTGCAGAGCTCGGGCTCCAGGCACATGGGCTTTAGCAGTTGTGGTGCGCGGGCTCAGCAGCTGTGGCTCGCAGGCTCCAGAGCGCAGGCTCAGTAGTTGTGGCACACGGACCCAGCTACTCCACAGCATGTGGGACCTCCCCGGGCCAGGGATTGAACCCGTGTCCTCTGCATTGGCAGGTGGATTCTTAACCACTGTGCCACCAAGGAAGCCCCCAGATTTGTCAATTTTGTTGATCTTTTCAAAGAACCAACTTTAGTTTTCTTTAATTTTCTCTATTATCTTTATATTCTCTATTTTGTTTATATCTGCTCCAATCTTTTTTATTTTCTTCCTTCTGCTAGCTTTGGGTTTAGATTGTTCTTCTTTTTCGAGTTCCTTAATAGTAAAGTTAGGTTGTTCTTTGAGGTCTTTCTCGTTTTTAAATATAAGCATGTATAGCTATCAATTCCCCCCTTAACCTTGCTTTCTCTGTGTCCCATAAGTTCTGGTATGCTGTGTTTTGTTTTCATTTCTAAGTATTTTCTAACTTCCCCTGTGGTTTCTTCCTTGACCCACTGGTTGTTTAAGAATGTGTTGTTTAATTTCCACACATCTGTGAATTCCCCAGTTTTCCTTCTGTTACTGATTTCTAACTTCATCCCGTTGTGGTCAGAGGATACTTTTTATGATTTATATCTTTTTAAACCTGTGAGGCTTAATTTATGACCTAACATACGGTCTGTCTTGGAAAATGTCCCACATACACTCGGGAACTAAGAGTGTGTTGGTTCTTTACTGCCTGACTTACATGTAGACTGCATTTTGTAGTCTCCCCTGTCTCTGAGTTCTACTGTAGACATGTATTATGGGTGCTTTTGCTTGCTTTCCTTGTTGACCTGTATGGCTTTTAGGAGGTGTCTGGAAATCTGAGTGCAGGTACTCATCATTCCTGTTTGTCTGCATTTCCAGTTATCTGCATATGTCTTGATATTAATTATTCTGTAGCAGGTTGTTTTTGGACATATGTTCTTTCAATTTGTGGATTAAAGATTACCATGATTTCAGAAACATTTTTTTCAGTTACCTTTGAAGATTTCTTTGGCTGTATTTTCTCTCTTCTTGTCTTTAGGTATGCCAATTATATATATGTGAATCTTACATATTCTCTGAAATATTTTAAAGTTTTTATGTAATTTTCTTAGTCTTCTTCACCATTTTCTGGCTTTATTTGTTCAGTTTTTCCTTTTTCAGTAGCTTTTATTGACTTTGTATCTATAGTAGTTTTATTTTTCTCTTACTTCGCTTTTCTAAGCTCCCACCTTCAGCTCTGGTAGGTCTTCCTCTAGTTTTAATTTCAGAGATGTGACTTGCTTTAATTTCTTTAATTCTTGAAGGATTCCATAATTTTTCATTGCTTTATGCTTTAAATTTTTGCTATGTTTCTTCTCTGCCTTTTTTTTTAATGGTCTTCCTTTTTTCCCTTGTATTCTTGCATAGTTCTATGCCAGTTTCTTTGTGGTGTTTACTTATTTTTTAATGAGTCCCTATTTTTTTCAGACCAGCTATTTTGGGAGGAATTGTGTGTGTTGGGGAGAGGGGATGTTGGGGGCCTCCATTCGGGAACTGTGGTGGTCAGGAGGTTGGATTTTGCCTGGCAGTGTGCTCTCCTTGAGTTGTCTTAGAGCCTCCATGGAGCCCTGTTTCTTATCAGGAGTTTTTGCTGGGTTTGGCCTTTAGGTCTGTCTTTGGCCAACAAAGACCCACAGCTCCTGAGCTGCTCACCTCCATCCCTGGGTTCCAGCGGGCAGTTCGTTTCCCAAGACGGCATACCCACGCTTTCCTTCCTCCAGCCTCGTGTCTCTTGTCTGGCTGTGGTGCCCGGCAGGGAGCAGACACACATCAGGGGTCTGCCAGGCGTCCCCTTTGCCTTCATTCTGGGCAAGGGGACAGTGGTTTCCTACCCCTCAGTGTCCAGGAGAACCCTGCCCTCTGCCTGCTGGCCCTGGTTTGCAGGGGCATGGGTGCTCTTAGCTTACCCTGGGCTGACTTTTAAGGCCACTTTTCAAAGTTTGTGATTTCAGTTTATAGTTTGTTTTGTTTTCTTTTGTTCTACTTTCATCAAAGGTAGGGTTTCCTTTTATGTTTCTTGTTTACTTTGTTGCTTTGAATTTGGCGTCATGAACAAGAACAGGGTAGGGGTGGCTTTCTGCCACCATTTGTTACCAGGAGTTACACATTCTGTTTTTAGGCCATTGTTTGGTGCCATTCCAAAATTTCAAATCTTTTTTTAATCTCTTAGTGGGAGGGCATGTTTTCAGACACAGCTGTGCCCTGTATCAGTTAAAAGGCTAAGCCAACTAAGGCACTGCCCTGATTGTTAATGTGAGCATCTCGTTTCTTCTTGTTCATCACGTTGATCAGACCATCACGTGGAAATCACTGCTTCCACCTGTTAAAGAGTGAGTGTATGCTTTCATCAGATGCGACTCAGGAGCAGCAGTTTCCCAAATGCTCCCAGTTGCTTCAAAGACATTTTCACTGAACGAAAACCTTGCCGAAAATATGTAAATGGATTTCTCTTGGGTGTGTAGGTAGCCAGTCTGGCGTCCTGAAGCCGTAATAGAAATAACTTTCTTGTGGGCAGGATGAGGCTTTTGTAATCAAGGATCCCTCCTCCCTCCCTTCCTTCTTCTCTCTTTCTTTTTTGCAGTAAGTATGAAAACAATAAAATCATCTCCGTCGGGATCGTTTGAAATTTTGTATGCCATCTGAGATAAGAATCAAATTAAAGTTGTAGAAGTCTGGATTTTGAAATTCTGCATTATTCTCTTCCTCTGTGTCTTTGAAAGTGTGATCATAATATTTGGTTGAAGAAGGAATGGTATATGCATAAAGTGTGAACTATTTTCAGAGTGCAAATTTTCGAATGAATGAAACTTAGAGTAATTTAAAATTCTAGATTTTCATGAAGTTAATCCATAGAAATGGAGCTGGCCAGGGCTTTCATGAGAGACACTCTCCTTTATCTTAGGTTTAAGTTAATTTTACACGCAATGATTATAATTTTATTTGTCATAATGTTGTGTTTTGATGGAAAGCTTTCATTAAGCAGAGAGCAGCTTGCGTGGTTGTAAACACGAGCTAGGAGCAGGTGACGGTGCTGTGAGCGCTGCATTTCAGGGCTCCCCTCTTCCATCAAACAGCAAACACGTGGAGAACTAGGAATTGGTTATACGTGTGTCTTAGTCATCAGCGGTCATCTTGAGGGGCATCTTCTTTCCAGTTCTCTGTGTGAGCTGTGATCTCTTCATAACCTCAGACTGCCTTTGCCTGTTGATTCCTAATAGTTAATAGTCGTGCAAATAACCTAACGAAAGATTTTCTTTAGAAAGAGGAGTTGAGGGAGCAGAGAATTTCTTATGTATTAAATTTATCCTAAGGGATATTATTTAGCTTAGGTAAAAGCTCTGTCTCAAAGTGTGTATCAGATGATTCTGATGTTTTGATTGATGGGATATGGCAATCTCATGGTAGGTCTTTAATATTATATTGTTACTCTTTCAGAACATTACAGTAACTACTTCTGAATATCTTCTATATACAAATGGTTAGATTTTTAGAGTGATCAGATATAATCTGTCTTCTAAAATTATTTATTGACCATATGAGAATAATAGAGTGGATGTCAAGTAAATATCATGTAGCAGCCTTGTGTATAAGACAGTGAAACCATCGATGTATGTGTGTGTGTATGTGTCTAGTGCCGGGTACCGCACCATATATCTATATATCTATATCTGTGTATCTCCACACACACTGTGTTTTGCCACGTACATACTTGCGGTTTTTATGTTAAGCAGGGATGAAAACAATGCAGGAATATGAAAATGTATTTTGAAAACACAGGTATCCCTGTGTAGCAGTTTTTTCCTCTTTAAGACAAGATTGGTCTGTTCACAGCTGAGAGCTAGATGCAGGCGGGCCCTGGGGCGGGGTGCTGGGCACAGCAGCGGCTGCAGGGGCAGAGGGACTCTGTCTTCACTGTGTGGCCTCCACTCCCAGTCGGAGCTGATCACCCCTCTGCTGGATTGGAGGCAGCATGACCCGCCCCTCCCTGCTGCACAGAAACGCCGGAAGGAGTTGTGGGAGGGATTTATGCTTTTACTTTTTTTTTTTGTTTTTTGTGGTACGCGGGCCTCTCACTGTTGTGGCGTCTCCCGTTGCGGAGCACAGGCTCCGGACGCGCAGGCTCAGCGGCCATGACTCACGGACCCAGCCGCTGTGCGGCATGTGGGATCCTCCCGGACCGGGGCACGAACCCGTGTCCCCTGCATCGGCAGGCGGACTCTCAACCACTGCGCCACCAGGGAAGCCCTGTGCTTTTACTTTTACGTCATGTTAAACAGACTGTGTTAGTATTGTTATTGCATTATTTAATTTAGAGGGTCCTACTCACAGCCAGGCTACTCTCCCTTAAATTAGATTTTGGTTAGTTTTTCTAAGTATTAAATGGCTGTAATAGTTATAACCCTAGTCCTTGACAGCAGACCATTCAGCATTCTTAAAGGAAGGAATCTTGGTTTGGATTGTTCCTTTCTTTAAATAGGCCTGCACAGCATCATATTTTCCTTTGAAGGTAAGGCTCAGTTTAATTACATGCTTCACTGACATGAGAAAGTCGAGGGATTGGAAAAAAAAAAAAAACCCTCTATTTTTAGAAGCTGAAACCAGAACCATGCTTTTGGCATTGATGGTGAAGAGAAGCCCAGTAGTTTAGGACTTGTGTATTATATTCGTTCTGAGTCCCTCAGTTTGCAGCCTTATTTTTAGAGGTATACAGGTGGCTTTTTATGCTTGTCTGGAAAGTTTTCTATAGCAGAATGGAGTCATTTCTTTAAAAAGAGCTTAGAAATAGTAAAATAATAATTTAGATGTTATCAGTCAGTTCAAAGTTCAGAAACTTGATACAGTAGTTGAAAAGGATAGTAATAGAAGAAAGAATAAGGTACAGCTCTGCATCCCTAAATAAGAGCTAAGAATCAGAACCGGTGTGGGTGATTGACTTTCACTCATGTTAGCTGCAAAAAAACCCACTGAAACACTTTAGAATAAGTCACGTACCACAGTGTTCATTGCAGCACTATTTACGATAGCCAGGACACGGAAGCAACCTAAGTGTCCATCGACAGATGAATGGGTAAAGAAGATGTGGCACATATGTACAATGGAATATTACTCAGCCATAAAAAGAAAAGAAACTGAGTTATTTGTAGTGAGGTGGATGGACCTAGAGTCTGTCATACAGAGTGAAGTAAGTCAGAAAGAGAAAAACAAATACTGTATGCTAACACATATATGGAATCTTAAAAAAAAAATGGTTTTGATGAACCTAGGGGCAGGACAGGAATAAAGACACAGACACACACAATGGACTTGAGGACACAGGGAGGGGGAAGGGTAAGCTGGGATGAAGTGAGAGAGTGGCATGCACATATATATACTACCAAGTGTAAAATAGCACAGGGAGATCAGCTCGGTGGTTTGTGACCACCTAGAGGGGTGGGATAGGGAGGGTGGGAGGGAGATGCAAGAGGGAGGGGATATGGGGATATATGTATGCGTATAGCTGATTCACTTTGTTATACAGCAGAAACTAACACAACATTGTAAAGCAATTATACTCCAATAAAGATGTTAAAAAAATATATTAAAAATGGACTTGACAGCACCAGAGGCTGATATAACTTAAACCATACACCTTTTTACCCTAGTTGTTGATATTTTGAGTATATACCTTTTTCAGTTATTGAGAAGGGGGATTTTATCACAACCCTAGATTTTTTTTTTTTTCTTATTTTTTGCGGTAAGCGGGCCTCTCACTGTTGTTGCCTCTCCCATTGCGGAGCACAGGCTCCGGATGTGCAGGCTCAGTGGCCACGGCTCACAGGACCAGCCGCTCCGCGGCATGTGGGATCCTCCCAGACCAGGGCACGAACCCGTGTCCCCTGCATCGGCAGGCGGACTCTCAACCACTGCGCCACCAGGGAAGCCCAACCCTAGCTTTTTAAGACTTTTTTCCTCTGTATAACTTATGCATGAGATATAGTTGTAAGAAGATCCATCTATTAAGAATCCTTTTTTTTTTGAGATCCATACTTTTTCCCGAGTATTTTCAAAATCAATTTTATCTTTTCTAATCTGATAAGGACTACATTCACAAACAGCAGATATCAAAATCAGAAAAAAAACTTCCTGCTTTCAGCAATCGTTTGGTATGATTTTAACACTTGTGCACATATCTGAGAGAGACGAACACATTTAACAAAAGACAATATCCCCTAGTGATAATATTGATAAATTTTCCTACTGTTAGTATCAGATATCTCCTCTTTATTATCCTTTTTTTCATTTCTAAGAAGTTAGGTTTTCTTTTAAATTACTCTGAAGATTTTATAATAGGGCATCTGTCCTGAGAATACCATCTCTCTTTGTTATATGCAGTATTTGTACATCAGATACTTAAATCATATTTCTCTTCTACGCTGCGGATATTTATTTGCCATCCTCATTGAAGGGCCTACTGCCTGATATGCTCATCACTTGTCTTTGGGAACAAGGTAGATAGGAGATAAGGAAGGCAGCCCTCAGAAGAGATGAGCTGATTAAAACAGCTGCTAGGAACTTGCGTGGAAAGTGCTCCGTCTCCCGCAATGTGGCACAGGGCATGCATTTGAGTTCTCCATGAACTGAACACGTTTCCTCTTAAAGACCTGAAGACCTGTCTACCCAGTGAGTCATTCTGAATAATTATGGATGAGAGAATGCCCAGTTTTCATTTATTATCATTAGGGGACACTGTCTTTGGTTAAGTTTGTTTGTCTCTCTATAACCAACCTGGGTTCTTGGACCCTTCAATCAATAGAAATTGTGAAGAGGCCAGATGAAATTCAGGGAAGGCTTTATTGGGACTCATGCTGCAGCTCAAGGGAACGAAAACAAGTAACAGGTGCCCTTGCTTGTTCCTGGGGGGTGGGGGTGGGGGGAGGTACAAGGTGGTCCCTTAAATAGGGTGAGGCTGGGGGTGGATTGGTGGGTCAGGCTGGAGGCGTGGCTTAGGTTGTCTGCCCAGCGGCTTGGTGGTGCTGCGTGCAGGGGGCATGTGCAGTACTCTGCTTTTGCTCCCGGCTCCTCAGAAGTGGCAGTTGGTTTGTGGCCCTTTTGAATCTTATTTTTCATAATTTGCCCCAACTGCTTTTGACCTGCATAAGGTAGTTTTTAGTCCCTTATAATTTCTTCGTATTCTGTTGCTGGAGGAGACATTTGTCCAGGTGCAAACACTCCTGTAAAGGGTCCCAGGTCCCAGCTTGTCTCATCTCCCAGGTATGTGCACAAGTGTTAAAATCATACCAAACGATTGCTGAAAGCTGGAAGTCTTTTTAAATTTTGATATTTGCTGTTTGTGAATGTAAGCCTTTGTTAGCAGATTAGAAAAGGTAAAAATGATTTTGAAAGTACTCAGGATCAGTAACAATGAAAGGAACTGAACATTCTCTTACCTTCACTGTAGTGAGAGGACAGATTGGTAAAATTTTTTCTAGAGGCTGTTTTGTAATATGTGTCCAAGTTTAAGATACATGTGCTCTGCTCTTGGAGCTAGCAATTCTACTTCTAAGTGTATGTACCAAGGAAATAGTTGACAGGTGGGGAAAGTTATATGTATAAGAATTTTAACATTATTTATAATAGTGAAAAAAGGAAACAAGTATTTTTCAATAGAGGATTAGTTAAATTATAGCACTTCATACAAGGGAATATTATGATGCCATGAAAAAGGTCATTCATGTTCTATTTATATTGTCATTGAAAAATATTCATCATATACTACTACTACATGAGAAGATTACAGAATGATGTGTAGAGAATGATCCCTTTTGTTTCTAAAATAAATATTTATGGATGTATATTTTGAAGTCTGCTTACACACTAAATTGCTATTTACAGTGGTTATGTTTTTGTGGAAGGGAGAGAATAAACAAGGCCCTCTCTAAATTCTATCCTGTGCCTTTCTGTAAGGTTTAAAATTTTACATCGACTTGTATTGCTTTCATAGCCAAAGGAAATAGTAAAGATATTTACATTCTGAAGAACAGAAGAATACACACCTTGGGAGCAGGCAGGATAGCGTTGATCTCTGTGTAGACCTCCTCTCTTCCTGGAGAGTTTGGGTAGCATTTGATGAAGCGTATCCTGAGCAACCTCAAACCCGTCTCGCCTGTTCCTTCTGCAGTGAGGAGGCTGCTCACATCTGGCATCGTGATTCAGGTGTTTCCACTGCATGACAACGAAGCCCTGAAGAAGCTGGAGGACACCTGGTATACTCGGTTTACCTTAAAGTATCAGCCCATAGGTATGTGTCAGCGCCTGCTCTCTTAGAGAAGAGGAAGATGCAGCAGTGGTGGTATCCCTCTTGGGTAGATACTTAACGCTGTGCTGGGCAGGGCTCACCAGCTGCATGTCGGCAAAATATTGGTGAGGGGGATAGAGGGGTTACATGACCTATTTATTTTATTTCTGATACCATTTTAGATGAACTGAATTACAGGCTGTTATTAAATTTCACCAACGATACAGGCAATCCAGAGTGGCCTTCATGACTACGTGTCAGATTTGTTGTAGAACATACCTTATAAGAATCTAGTTTGACCGTGATTATTTTGTGTTTGAAAATTTCTGTTTCTTTAGCGCTAATCAGTGGGCCAAGCTGCGTTCATTCTCAGTGGCAGACTAGCAGGCCTAAACGTCTTTTGAGGTAGTTTATAAGGGTCTTGGTGTGCATTACTGGAACTGTGCATTTTCTCTGAAGACACTTAGAAGAATAACCGTTAATTTATTCGGCGTGTGTTGAACATTACTCTGTGTAAACTTCTGTCAATATGGATGTTCAAGTTTTTTTGGTTCAGTTATGCCTTTTAAGCAAAAGGATTATATTTAAGATGGTAGTTTTCACCATAAGCATTACTATCAGTTTTTCTTTAAAGGACATTGCCTTTTTCGCTTTGTTTAAAGGAATTCCTCTCAAATTTTCTTTCTAATTGCCATTTCTGAAAACAATTATTATAATATTGTAACAGTGAACATAAATCATTTTAAGGTCAAATTTTGAAATTGCATTTTGAATTTTTTCTTGTACTCTTTGAAAGGAAAAATGTTTGTTTTTGATAGTTCCAGGTGACGTAATAGTCATTTTATGTTACACTTAGGACATTTTTTCACCTTGTTTAGCATTTAGGTGGCAGTAAATTTAAATATTGCCTCTAGGTCTTGTGAGTGGGTGTATCCAGGAGCTACTACTTAGAAAGTGAGGGGGAAAAAGTGAGTTGGTGGTGAAGGCTGAGCATGGGTGTGGTAGTGGTTTAGAGGCTTCTGGGAGTGCTGGGACTGAAGATAGTAGCTGGGGCTCGGGAAAATTTTGAACTTCCCCCTGAGATCAAAAGAGAGAGATGGTCTGATATGGCGCCCAGGACCATGAGTGGCTTTTTTGGTTTTGTTTTGTTTATCTTTTAACCTGATTCTGATTTGAAGTTACCTCATCATACCCACTGTTTGCACATGCTCCTGAGTTAGTAGAAGAATTAAGGATAGGGGAAAATAGGATCCCTGTAAACCATCCACATAGACTGATCTGACACAGTATCTTAAAAAAAAAAGAAAAAAACACAATGTTGTAACTTCATGTAATTAACCAAGAAATACTAACTCTAACTCTTACGCCTCCCTCACCCCCTGCATCCCACCTTGGTCCCAGTGCAAGATGCGTTTACAGTCTAGGCAGTCACCCATGTAGGTGTGGCCGGCAAAGGACGCGGTGTTCATGACCTCTTTTGGGTTAGCTAGCTGATGTCGCTTGGCCCTTCTTCTGCCCAGTGCATTTATCTGTAGGAAAGTACAGATAAATGTATTCCATGTATTCTAAAAGTTAATGTGTAGAATATTGTTTCGTGCTTTTGAATAATTTTTCTTCAGTGTATTGAAAAGTTTGCCGTGACGTATTGATGAAAGTTTACAGCTTTGCATAGTGGGGGCAGGTTACTATGGGTGAGGGGTCTTCTTTGAAAATAAGCTCGATAACTCTAGTATTAAAGTGAGAGAAAAGTGGGGAGCGTAAAGTAAACCCCCAAATGAAGCTGGTTCATTGGCCACGGCTGAATTTAAACTAGGACCTTGGAGATTGAGGATGAGCCCGAGGTGAGTTTTTCATTGTGAAGAAGGCATCCACCGGATGAGAAGGTGAAGAGAAGCAGCCCCAAAGCAGCCCCAGCAGCTGTGGCCTGAGCCCTGAGCTGGGGGAAGTGTCAGGCTTATTGCTGTAGAGACAAGCGAGGTCTTTGTACTTCATGGAGGATGGACTTACCATCACACACTGATTGGGAAATAAGGGTTTTAAATGATCCCCACTTAAGTAAAAAAGTGAATAAGCTTACTTGAAGTGATTTTTTTTTTTTTAAAAAATCAAGTCTTTGCCAATTGGGACTTAAGGTCCTTTTTTTTCCTTTCGTTGCAGATAGTATTCGTGGCTACTTTGGAGAAACGATCGCTCTTTACTTTGGATTTTTGGAATATTTCACTTTTGCCTTAGTCCCTGTGGCAGTCCTTGGGCTACCTTACTACCTGTTTGTGTGGGAAAACTATGACAAGTATGTGGTCTTCGCCTCCTTCAACCTGATCTGGTCCACAGTGATCCTGGAAGTGTGGAAGCGCGGCTGTGCTAGTATGACCTACAGGTGGGGGACCCTGGTCATGAAGAGACAGTTTGAGGAGCCCCGGCCAGGATATCACGGGGTCCTGGGCATCAATGCCGTCACCGGCAGGGAGGAACCGCTGTACCCCAGCTACAAGAGACAGTTGCGCATTTACCTGGTCTCCCTGCCGTTTGTGTGCCTCTGTCTCTATTTCTCTCTGTTTGTCATGATGATTTACTTTGACATGGAGGCCTGGGCCTTGGATCTACATGAAAACAGCAGGTCCGAGTGGACCAGTATCTTGTTGTATGTGCCCAGCATCATCTACGCCATCGTGATTGAGATCATGAACCGCCTCTATCGATATGCTGCCGAGTTTTTAACTTCATGGGGTAAGACTCAGTGCTTTGAATTTATGTCTCATTTGCCTATAAGAAATATTGCTTCGATCATACGATTCACGTAACCGCTACCTTGCAAAGAAGATAGATGTTGCTCTGGGCTCATTCTAGAGACATAAGGAAAAGTCATCGGCTCTGGGAGCTCTGATGATCTCTAGGTCGTGGTTCTCACAGCTCTCATTTATTGTTAGTTACTATGTTCTAGGTGCCCTGCTAAGCACTTTATCCATAGTTCCTCATTTTCACCTGCTCAGGACACCATGAAATAGAAGTTATTTCACAGTTTTATGGCTAAAGATACTGAGAATTAACAAAGTTTAGACAACAAATGGTGGAACCAGGCTAGTCCAACCTGTGCCCCTAATACTATATTGTGTTTTATGCTAAGGATAAAATCAGTTGAATTATCTCCACAATACTCTGGCTGAAAGAACTATGTCTGGGATCTGAAAACCAGTTGTGTAGTTGTGTGGGGCCTGCCACTGAACTCAGTGAAGGCAGGTGTTCTTGTCTGTCTCTGTAGTAAAAGAGGAACCTGGTTATAGTTTTAAAAAGGTCTTGATGGGCCATTCACTCATTAATTTATTCATTCAAGCAAATAAATAGGCTATATTAGGCCCTAGGAAGAAGTCTAGGCCTTAACTTCATGGACCAGAAAGGTATTTTAAATTCTTTTTATTAGTCATATAACAACAGCTACCATTTATTTAGTGCTTTCCTTGAGCTGATGCTGGGGTTTGGTAGTATTTGTAATCCTGACGGTGACCCTGGGAGGAGGGTGGTGGCAGCCCTGTTTTGTAGGCAAGGAGGCTGAGTGTCAGGAGGTTAAGTGACTTGCCCAAGGTCAGATAGTGGCTGAGTTGAGGTTCAAATCCAGGTCAGCCTAACATTGCCTCTCTGTGCAAGGTGATACTTCTGTTCAGAATCTTCCTTTTTTGTCCTTTTGCCCTGCTCTCTTGGGACCTGCACAGTGTCTCCTTTTCTTAGGGTGGAAATTTGAGTTTCCTTTGAAGTTAATCCTTATAAACTTTATTTATTGCCCTACTCTTTAGAGATGGTTCTCAGTTTTACTATTACCGCGGATACAGGGTCTTTTTCTGGTATCTGTGGGATCATTTGCCAACACTTACTACATTTCTTTATTGCAGTAATATTTAAAAAATAATTTTGGACCACGGTGCCATGGCAGTATCTTGAAAAATGTGTCTTAAATTTAGTTTCTTTTTTGTTTGATGTTCTTGGCGGTAAGCAGTAGTAGCCTGGCACGTTTACTGACTGAGGCTCTGTTTTTGAACATCTCTGCCTTCAGCACAAGTCTCACTTTACTTCATGACAATGCTCCCGTTCTGCTTTCTTACCTGAGAGACATTACCTCTCCTTTTTCATGTTTTAGAGAATCACAGATTGGAATCTGCCTACCAGAATCACCTAATTCTGAAAGTGTTAGTGGTAAGTAGATCTTTTATATACAAGTCCATTGTACTTTTGAAACTAACACATAGTACTTAATATTTAGGAGTGTAAATATGAAGACTTGATTCTGATTTAAGGTATCGGGTAGTTAATATACTTTGTCCAAGTAGGCAAGGATTGACTAATGTGTGTTTACATGAACGTTCAGCAGTCTTATTACAAATGTGCACATGGTTTAAGACTTTAAATGTAGAAATTAGTATTATAGCCAATTTCCAATTATTTAAAAAAACTACTTTATAGACATGTTTCTGTTATTTTCCTTTTGGTGACTTGGGTTTGAATGTTTCATTATTCAACAATCCTTCCAGTTACCCACCTTCTGTTTAGTGATGGAGCATTAAATTACTATTTTTTTAAAATTTTGTCTAAGAAATTTCCAAAGTCCAAGAGGTTCCCAGCATGTTTTGAAGAGTAGGAGGAAAGGGATGGAGGAAAGGCGCTGTGTAACCTGCTTGCTGTTTGTTTAAAGCGCACACGTTATGCCTCTTCCCACCATTATGAGAAATAACAAAGAGGTACCAGCCTGAAATCACCTTGTTTATCTGGAGATTACCTGAGTCGTCTGTAACATAGCTGAGAATCAAGAAAGAGTGCATAAGGAGTCCTCTGACCTATCCACTGGAATTGATTTAACCCAGTCCATGTACTTTTCTCCCAGGCCCTCGCTTAGAAAGAGCCTTTGTTCCAGCTGTAGGAGTCATTCTGAGAAGCTTGTTTATCTCGTTTTTCCATCCTTAAAGGATGAAAAACCACCATTAGGAAGGTGATTAGGTTTCTGGAAGTAGGTAAATTTATAGAGGCAAGAGCCCGGAAGGAAATGGAAAACTCTCATAAATAGGTAATGAGAATTCAACAATTTCAGCAATTTGGACATGAGAAAAGGGGCAAGCGGCCATCCATATCTAAAAAGGCTCCGAAGGCCTCACTCTAGCCGTGTAAAATAATTTATATTCAAAATGTTGGTGCTGAGTCAGCAGGGATGCTCCGTTCCGGGTTCTCTGTGTGAGAAAACAAGCAGGCAAATGTGTAATGCGTTAAAAGCTTCATTCAGAAAGATCCCAATGTGGAGCTTTTGCCCTTAGAGGTAAAACACTCCATTTGTCTTAAAGAATTTAGTTATTTGTTAGACTTGATTATTCTCTGATGGTGCCAGATACAATGTCGGGTGACTGTCTTGTAAAGAGACTGTTCATCCTCCACTGTGTGTGCTAGGTCTCTCCCTTCCTTTTCAATCTTGTGCGGAGAGCGTTTCTCAGCCTTCCGAGCTTTTGCTTTTCAACTTCTACTCTAACTCGGCACCCCCATCCCTACGCCTACCTCCCCCTACCCTGTGGCCACATTGTGTTACTGCTCATTCTCTCCAGTGACTCCCCCTTCCCCTCACTAATGAAGTGCTCATACTGTGCACAGAGCAGTCTTTTGTCTCGGAAAGTGATGCTGCACGGGAGGAGGTAGCCAGCGTGCGGCTGGGGGACAGGAAGGAAACCCATCAGTCCTGGGGGCGATTGCAGGCTCTTGAGCAGGGGGACTACTTGGAGAAATGGCACCTGTTGTGGTGGGATCTCCACCCCACTCCCTGCACCCCTACCCCTGAACCATGTGTCTGGGCAGGGCAGTCTCAGGCCCATGGTGGCAAAGATGCTGCCCGGGCCAGGCTGGTTGTTCTGGCTGATCTCTCTTGCTAGTGCCCCTCGGCTAGCTAGGTGTCTCTCTAGGGGGCGGGGGGATCTCAGGTCCCTTGGCACAGAGAGACTTCCGGGGCTGGACTGCTTGTTGGGGCAGGGCCCTCCTTTCTGGTGCTGCCTGGCCACCCCACCCGGCATCTCTCCGTGGGGCAGGGGAGTGGCAGGGCGGAAGGGAAGGAGAGCACATCCCCTCACAGCTTATTGTTAGTGGGGGTCCTCGTCAGTCTCCCTGTTAGTGCTGCTGGGCTTGCCTGTTGTCAGGACTCCTATTCTGAGCGGGGTGGGCAGGAATGTGTCTCCCTGCTGCCTGGGTTACTAGGTTGGGGGTGGGAGATGCTGGGCCTTGGACACTCTCTTTTGTAAGAAAGTAGTAGGGATGTAAGATGCGCTGGTGCTGTGTTGTTCCTTCAGCCCTGGGGTCCCAAACCTGATCTTTTTCCTCTTAGCACCTTTCAGAGCTCTCCTTTGGTTGCCTCTCGCGATATTTCAAGTTCATAGATGTGCTTAGCGAGGGGGAGTAGGAGAAACACGTCCAAGCCACCTTCTCTGGACCGGAAGTCCCTCATTACGTTTCTTAAATGCGATTTTTATAGTTGTAATGAAGTACTGTGATGCAGTATTAAATATTGCTATCTTTTTTTGTTTTTGCAGTTCAACTTTTTAAATTGCTTTGCCTCACTCTTCTACATTGCCTTTGTCCTGAGGGATATGAAGCTTTTGCGTCAGGTGAGTGTGAAAAACAGAAAGGTATCCATTTTTTAGGTTTTAGAGGTGGTTTCCTATATTCAGGTAATGTAATTGTCTTCCCATTACTATCTTTATAAATAAAATTATTAAATTTTGTGTACTTCTAAGCCCAGTTCTAAATAAACAACCATTAGCAATTGCACCGTGTATTATACTCAACTGGAAAGAAATTTGTTGAAGCTAACCAGCTTACAAAATAAATCACGTAGAGCACAAAATCAAATATAGAGTTCATATCAAAACTTGTAAAAGCAATTTTAACAGCAAAATGGATTCATTAATTGAACTTCTGTGTGTGTCTCAGGTAATGGTATAACCTTAAATAGTTCTTTCACATTTCTTTTTTTTTAAAATTTAATTTAATTTTATTATTTTTGGCTGCATTGGGTCTTCATTGCTGCGTGCGGGCTTTCTCTCGTTGTGGTGAGTGGGGGCTACCCTTCGTTGCAGCACGCGGGCTTCTCATCGCGGTGGCCTCTCGTCGCAGAGCACAGGCTCTAGGTGTGTGGGCTTCAGTAGTTGTAGCACGTGGGCTCAGTAGTTGCGACACTTGGACCCTAGAGTGTGTGGGTTTCAGTAGTTGTGGTGCACGGGCTCAGTAGTTGTGTCTCTCTGGCTCTAGAGCGCAAGCTCAGTAGTTGTGGCGCACGGGCTTAGTTGCTCTGCGGCATGTGGGATCTTCCCAGCCCAGGGATCAAACCTATGCCCCCTGCATTGGCAGGTGGATTCTTTTTTTTGTTTTTTAATAGACTTATTTATTTATTTTTAGCTGTGTTGGGTCTTCGTTGCCACGCACGGGCTTTCTCTAGTTGCGGCGAGCGGGGGCTACTCTTTGTTGCAGTGCATGGGCTTCTCATTGCAGTGGCTTCTCTTGTTGTGGAGCACGGGCTCTAGGCGTGTGGGCTTCAGTAGTTGTGGCACATGGGCTTAGTTGCTCTGTGGCATGTGGGATCTTCCTGGACCAGGGGAGATGGGGTCAAATGGGATCCGTGTCCCCTGCATTGGTAGGCGGATTCTTAACCACTGTGCCACCAGGGAACTCCCACACATTTCATTTTTAAATTAATAAGTTGTTAAACTTTAGAGACCAGCAGATCCTATGCACTGCTGTATTGTTTCTGAAATGTTTAAGAAAGATGACATATTTTGCTGTGTTACCATTTCTGGATCACATGATATTAGTGAATAATAAATTAAATTATTGCCTTCTAATTTCTCTTTTTTATACTTGAGCGAACTACCAGTAAGGGCTCTTCTTTCCTGGTTTTAATATACTGTGATTGTTAGTGAGCAGAATCTCAAAGCCTAGGCTTCCTAATCTTTATATGAGAGCTTGGGATCATTTTTCAAGGAATTTAAAAATTTGTATAACAGAGAAAGTTAAAAGATTTTGTAGTTACGGTTCTAAGAGCTTGCATAAAAGTAAAATTAAATATTGTGTTCTTAGTATTTAAAAAATTATTTTTGAAAATACTACATTTGAAATCGATAGGTTAGATGTACATACCTTTTCCAATCCCACCATTATTGTATTAGTGGGGTATGACTCCTCATTTCTTATACTTTAGAGAGTCTCCTTTATTTAACAGGGGACAGGGGGTTGGGGGAAGTCTCTTTAAAACATAGAATTTTTTTTTTTTTTTTTAAAACATAGAATTTTAATATCAGCTAAGGTGGTTTGTGATGAAAACACTGATGCCTATCTGGGGAAAGTGGAAATTGACACAGTACCTCTGGAAACTACTTGGGCAACTTTGCCAAGAACGTTAATCCATCCCTAGTAAATCATCAGAGGTGGGGCGAAGATTCGTGTACGTAGGTAAGGGGCAGCATTTATGATAGTCAGGGTTGGGAATAATACTTACATTCAACAACAGTGCATGAGCTAAGTAAAAAAGAATTATTCATGACATGGGAAAGTGCTCACAGTATAGTAAGTGAGAAAAGAAATCTACAAAGCTGTTTATATATAGGATGATTCTACTTTTATTTTTACATATGATTATAAAGAAATATTTAGGGGACTTCCCTGGTGGTGCAGTGGTCAGGAATCCGCCTGCCAATGCAGGGGACACGGGTTCGATCCCCAGTCCGGGAGGATCCCACATGCCACGGAGCAGCTAAGCCCGTGCACCACAACAACTGAGCCTGCGCTCCAGAGCCCGCGAGCCACAGCTACTGAAGCCCGCGCGCCTAGAGCCCGTGCTCCGCAGCAAGAGAAGCCACTGCAGCCAGAAGCCCGTGTACTGCAACGAAAAGTAGCCCCCCACTCGCCTGAACTAGAGAGAGCCTGCGCACAGCAACAAAGACCCAGTGCAGACAAAAAATAAATAAATTAATTAAAAAAATATATTTAGAATGTTAGTAGTGGTCCTGACATGGTTGTGGAATTAAGGGTGACTGTTTTTCTATCTTTTAAGTTTTTCTACAGTGAGGGAGGATATATTAATTTTATAATAATAAGTTGTGGCTAAACTTTATTCAAAGTTGGTGACATCATTTAGACTCACATGTTGCAGCCAGGATGAGATAATAAAAAACACAATTTCAAGTTAATTTGTTCTCCTACCGACTCATAACCAGTTTTTTATTATAATCTTATTTGTATTATAATATTTTTGTATTTTAGTCTGTCTTTCCTGTGAAAGAAAACAATAAATTAGAAACATCATTCTAACACCTAGCTTTTCCAATACTAGTTTTTATAACATAATAGTATACTATTTGTTGAAGATTCTTTTTTTTAACTGCATAATTATACACATGCTTTGGTTTTGTTAAGCCACGTCGCCAAGTATCATTTATGTGCTTCTCTTTAGAGCTTGGCTACTCTCCTGATTACCTCCCAGATCTTTAACCAAATTGTAGAATCTCTTCTTCCTTACTGGCTCCAAAAGAAGCAGCATGTGAAGGTAAAGAAGAAGGTGCAGGCTTTAAAGGCAGACATCGATGCTACGTTATATGAACAGGTGGTTCTGGAAAAGGAAATGGGAACTTACTTGGTAAGTTTGAATATTGCTGAGTTAAACATTGATTGAAAGTGAATAACAGTCATGTCCAGACTGTATACAACAGATAAGTAGCCACTCATTGTCTCAGGTGTGACTATTTTGTAAGTGCTTTCCAGCCAGTTTCTTTACCATGAACTACTTTAAAGTTAAAAAGATGGAACGGTGTATCAAAATGCTGCTATCTTGAACCGGAAGTTATGCCTAACATCCAAAGGGTGAGTCCAGTGAATTTCGAGACTACTCTGCTGAGGGTGGTGGGAATGTTTCATAGACGGCAGAGCAAGGGAGAGGTGAGGTGGCTGTGGAGCCATTGTTTGCTCTGGACACTTTAAACTCAAAGAAAAAAATTGAAGCCCATCGTTAAAAATGGAATGCCAATCTGAAGATTAATTTATAATATAGTTTAAATTACTTAGTACTGTAGTAAATATAAAATAGTTCTTTTAAGACAGAGAATTTCTGAATTAATTTTAGGAACTCCAAGTAGGTCATTGGAGGTTCTTAAACCTAAACATGTATTCAGCAAATGTTTACTGAGCTCTGCCTACATTCAGTATATCTCTTTTGAGGGGGTCAGGTGTTGGGGTCATGTTTGCTTTAGGTCATTGTTTCTTATATCCTGTCCCTTCCTTCTGGGTGTGATATTCTTCTTAGTGAAATAGATCCTTTAGTGAGGGTCCATTATTGTTAAACTTTACTAGTCTTGGTTTTCATCACAAATGAATGAGTCTCCTGATGACTGAATTTCTTGGCTGACTTTCATAGTTTTTCTTGTATGCCTAAGAATTTTAGTTTGTATGTTTATCTTGAGCAGTTTATTCTCTCTCTCTCTCTCTCCCTGCTCGCTTCTCTGTCTTATTTTTGCAGTCCCCCCTGCCCCACCCCCTAGTTCAGAACCAGGAGTTTGTAGCCCAGAGCTGGCATCCCATCTTGTGGTGATGGTGGAGATTCTGCAGAGCCAGCAGGTAGCATGCTGTTGACCCAAGCTGTAGTTCCAGGGCAGCAACTGTGGCTTTTTTCAGGCCCCTTCAAGGGTAGGGGCCACTGTTCTCACCCGTGGTTTTGCTCAAACAACCTGCTTCCAGATACACACTAGAGGAGTGGTGTGCCTTTGGTTCCCCTGCCTGAAGGATTCAGATCCTGGCCACCGTGCCCAGCCTGTGGACGGAAGCCTGGCCAGGCTTCTGATTAGTGTCTTGCACTTTGTTCCGTTTCTCGCTTGGGCGGCTGATTTTTTTGTTTTTGAGTGATGATATTCTTTTGATTAAAATAAACATATATGCACTAGCATTTTCTATTATTGCTGTGTTTGGGGGAGAAGATGATTCAGGGTATAAACTTACAGCATATCTCGACCAGCAGCACTGTTTATACATGAAGTATCAGAGAAACACACACGCAGGCAGTTAAGAGTTAAAGAAAACAGCACTTGGGCGCAACGTGCAGCCGCCTTGCCTGCGTTGGTCGAGTGCTGGCCTACTGTGGGTTACAAGTCAGTCTAATTCACATAGTGTCAGAAGCCTTTCCTCGCTTGTTCTGGGGGGTAGTATTTTGGGCCATATTTATTTTTTCCCTTCATTTTCTCACAGAAACTAAACCACCATTCTTTCCCCCGAGTTCTTTATTCCATCCCCTCTCTCATTGCCCCAGGCCCACCTGGAGCTCCCGGGTTTCCTGATTTCCCCTTCTCCCCTTCCTGTTTCAAAGCAAGCAAACCTCTCACGTCCTCTGCTATTTTTGTCCTGTCTCTTTCCTGCCCCTGCCAATTTCTTGAAATAATTCTTCTCCATATTGTCATCTCTACATCCCTCTTCTCTACCCGCTCTCAACTCTTCTTTATCTCTGAATCGTTTGGGCAGACAGCATCGTCCCCTAAAGTGACCAGAGCCAAGCTCGCAGTCTTCTCCAGACCAGTTCCTTCCCCTTTCCTCAGGCTCAGCGAATGGTACACAGTAATACAGACAATATGCCCTTCACAAAGCTGTTTTAATTCATCTAAGAACTGTATGCTGACAAAATCTTACATCTTACCTTTTTGATATTTCATGATATCCGATAATACGTTTATAAAGGAAGGTAAGGCAGGCACTGCTTTTCTCACGTTAATAATAGGCAGTTGAAGCTCTGTGTTATTTTCTTTAATTTATTAATTTTATTTATTTATATTTTGCTGTGTTGGGTCTTCATTGCTGTGCACGGGCTTTCTCTAGTTGCGGTGAGCAGGGGCTACTGTTCGTTGTGGTACGCGGGCTTCTCATTGCGGTGGCTTCTCTTGTTGTGGAGCACGGGCTCTAGGTGTGCGGGCTCAGCAGTTGTGGCTCGCGGGCTCTAGAGCACAGGCTCAGTAGTTGTGGCTCACAGGCTTAGTCGCTCCATGGCATGTGGGATCTTCCCGGACCAGGGCTCGAACCCGTGTCCCCTGCATTGGCAGGCGTGTTCTTAACTACTACACCACCAGGGAAGTCCAAAGCTCTGTGTTATTAATCACCTGGTGACTAAATCAGAAACAAGATTCAAGACTTTGCTTTTCTCTTCAGTCTATTATTCAGCATGGGCTCTCTGATATCAAGTTAAGGAAATAGTATATTAATTTCTCTCACAGGCCCTGGGTCTGTGTGTGAATGCTGGGGTTAACAGTGAGTGTCTCTCCTTAGTAACTTAACTTGCTTGCGGGGCCCCGCGTTATCTGACTGTTTTTCCCTCCTCATCTCCTACAAGTTCCTCCTTTACTCTCTTCGTGGAAATGACATCAGGTATTTTCTATTTCAACTCTCCCCATATATTTGGAAAGGGGGAGATGCTTTGGGGGCACATTTGTTCTAGATCATTGTTTGCTATGCACTCATCCTTCCCTCCGGGTATATTTTTCTCCTCACTGAAGCTAATGAGCTTAAAATTGTATTTTCTGTAATCTCATCCTGAGTGCTATATATGAATCTAAAACAATGTTGCCAAGCTTTGGGGAAAAGCAGTTTGAGACTTAAAAACCTTGATTCTAAAAAGTCATACTTGCTTACTTACTGTAGAAAACTTGGAAAACGTAGAACAGAGTATAAAGAAAAAGACATTCTCCATAATGTCTCCACCAGGGGTGATCCACTGGGGTCTCCCGACCCTGTTTCTCCAGCCACAGGGCCAGGGCTGTATAGCCCCTCTGATCTCACTGTGCGCTGCTGTTCCGTTCCTGGGAACAGTTCATGTGCAACTGCATAGCTGTGTGAGGCTGAATTTTCATGATCAGTATTCCAACTAGAGCAGCATGTTGCCACACAGCAAATGAGCTGACCTCTAGTGAGCTAGACATTGACGAGGTTTGCCAAAAACGTAATTGAGCGCCACTCACCGCACTAGACGTTTTTTGTTTTGGAAAACATAATGATTTTTCAAACAATATTTTATTAATGTTAATATGCTTTTTATTATTGAAATGAATCAATGAGAAATATTTTTTAAGTTCTGAGTTTTAATTTCTAACACAGTAAATAACACTAGGTATAATAACTCCCATGAACAAAAAGTCTTCGGTGCCCTCAGTGATTTTAAAGAGTTTAGGGCTTTGGAGACCTGAAAGTTTGCAGATCTAGAATAATTCCCACTCGTTTTTGTTTTTCAGAGCATTAACTTCCGTGAAGTGGATTTGTCCCATTTGTTACTCCCTAAGATTCAAGTTCAGCAGTTTTGGAGGTATACCTCCATTGTACCCCATCAGGGTGCATTGATGGCAGGTTGACCCTTGTGTGGGGCTGCCTTGTTAGATCATGTGATTGACTGGGTGACAGTTTGCAAAGGTTCTTTTTCACTTTGTGTTGAATAGGTTATCTGTGGTAGATTCTTTGAGACTATCCTATTCCCTATAAATGGTAGCTCTTTATAAATAGTTTCTAATCGTTTGTTGCTGGCATATAGGAATGTTGTTGGTTTTTGTATTTTTTATCCAGAAACTGCTGAATTCTCCTATTTTTTTGGATTTTATTAGGTTTTCTATGTAGACAGTTATTTCACCTACAAATGAATAATGGCTAGGGATTTCCCTGGTGGTCCAGTGGCTAAGACTCTGTGCTTCCACTGCAGGGGGCACGGATTCAATCCCTGGTCGGAGAACTAAGATCTTGCATGCTGCGTGGTATGGCCAAAAAAGGCTATTTTTTTTTTTTTTGCAGTATGCGGGCCTCTCACTGTTGTGGCCTCTCCCGTTGTGGAGCACAGCCTCCGGACGCACAGGCTCAGCGGCCATGGCTCACGGGCCCAGCCACTCTGCGGCATGTGGGATCCTCCCGGACCGGGGCACGAAGAACCCGTGTCCCCTGCAACGGCAGGCGGGCTCTCAACCACTGAGCCACCAGGGAAGCCCCCAAAAAGGCTGTTTTTTAATTTTTATTTTATTGAAGTATAGTTGATCTATAATGTTGTGTTAATTTCTGCTGTATAGCAAAGTGATTCAGTTATATATATATATTTTTTCATATTCTTTTCCATTATGGTTTATCACAGGGTATTGAATATAGTTCCCTATGCCACACAGTAGGACCTTCTTTATCCATCCTATATGTAATAGTTTGCGTCTGCTAATCCCAAACTCTCAGTCCTTCCCTTCCCCACCCACCTCACTAATGGCCATTTTGTTTCTTCCTGCAGTCCTTATACTTTTTATTATTTATTTATTTGGCTCACTAATATGTTCAGTACAATTTGGACAGAAGGAGTTATAACAAGTTATAATCTTGTTCCTGATTTTTTTTTTTCTAACCATTGAGTATTATGTTTGTTCCGTGTTTTTGGTAGGTGACTTTTTATCAGTTTAAGAATGTTTTTTTTCTCTTCCTTATTTGGGAAGAGTTTTTATTGTGGATGACGTTGAATTTTATCAAAAATTATTTTTTTTGCTTCTGTTGTGATCATCATGTTATCTCCTTTAATTAATATTTTCATTTATATTTGTAAGTTTCCTAATGGAACACCATGTTTGCATTTAAATGATTAACTTCACTTGTTCAGTATTTTTTTATCTACATTGTTATGTTGAATATGCTAATATTTTGTTTAGGGTTTGTGCCATTTGCTTTCTCAGTCACTGGGATAGGGTCCCTGTGTTATTTATCGTGCAAAACTCTGTTGCTAATGCAGAGCCTGGCATTCAGCGGGTGCTCAGTGTAATGCTGCATAAAGAACAGTTTTAGGAAAAGAGCAGCCCAGCCCCTGCTGTCTGTGTGCTGCTTGTTGCCCTCATCCTGTACTTTATCCTCCTCACATACTCATCATGCGGAACTCTGAGACGTGATGTTTCTCCAGGGATGGTGCGAGGGGCCAGTGGGATGGATCCCCTGGAGCCTGAAACTTTGTGTTCGTACATTCTTAGAATCATCTTAGTAAGTTGGTGTTTTCTAACTTGCAGCTATTGGGGTAGATTGTCTTGTTTAATGTGTTTTTTAGTATGTGATTGTTTACTTTGTTAAAATTGCATTTTTTTTTCCTTCTTGCTGTTGGATTACATCCCTGGTTTGCTGAATTGACTGACCCCAAGGTGCTCAGAAGTGTGAAAGTACTGATAGAATTACCATGTAAATTCTACACTCTGAATCCGCTTGCGAGATGGGAACACAGAATGGGGGGGAGGGGCTCCCTGGGTGCTGGATGCTAAAAAGGCCAGGAAGACCTTTGCGTGGCTTCTGGAGGCTGCACCTGGTACATCTGAGAGAAACTGTCTACACATCTCTGCAGAGGCTCACCCTTTTATTTCATGAGCTGAAACAACACAATTTTGAAAGCTGAGCATAGGCTATCAGGATTTCTTAAGATCGAATTGGGGTAAAAATGGCTCGATTGCTAAGAGTTTCACTGTTGATTTCTTCACTCTTCAGAGAAGTAAATCGATGCCATATTGCTGGGCATATTTAAAAATCACATCCGTATGCTGCAGCACACATAAGGACATTCTTTCTGGAGCCAAATGCAACCAAAGAGTTGTTTAGAAACTGCTCACCACTGAACCCCCAGCTGAGCGTCAACCTGCCAGCTCCCAAAGCACATGTGTTTGGCATTGCTCTTTGGCAGGCCTTGCAAACAGCCAGTGAAACTCACTCAAAACCCCTGGGTTCACACTTCATCCAAATACCCAGAGCGTCTGGAAGAAGCACTTCCTGCCATCCCCAGTACTCTGTAATTATGTTTGAGTGTTTTTCTATTTTAGTAAAATATAAAATAAAAAAGGAAACCAACTAGAAGTAGAATCTGACTTATACTAAAGCTCTCAGCTACTGAGCCTAATATGCCTATCTCGGTGCAAGACTGACTCTGAGATGCAGTAATGCTAATTATAATTATTAATTTAAAATATTCATGTTGCTTTAAAATATGATGAATAGTCTTCTTAAACTGAAACTGTTGTTGCATGTGCACTGGATGATCATGAGAGCGCCTGAGGATGCTGGAAGTGGGTGCCTGTGGCTCCCTCACCCAATCACTGCACCACATAGAGTGCTGCCCAGCCCCTCTTGGATCAGGCTGTGAGCAGCAGGCCGTTGCGTCCAGTCAAGGAGTTACTCAGGTGACAAGTCAGAGTCACCAATGACCAGGCATCCCATTTCAATGCAGGCGCCTTTTTCCAGTTATTAAAGATCACGAAGGAACTCACCTCTTACCGTTTATATCTCTTACCTACAAATCAAGGGTATGTAATGACTTTTGCTCCTTTCTTCCTTTGGACTAAACCTTTTAAAGCACATCAGAAAGGTTTTTAAATATAGTTTCAGAGGGATTTCGTCATGCTTTCCTGGTTTCCCCCTTTTCTTCTGTGGACTCCTTTTTCTTCTTCGCCTCTTTGATGTGTCTGCTACTTCCACTAGGGCTATTCTGGGGAGCTTCCTTGTTACTAACAGCTTTTTTTTTTTAACTTCTTTAAAAAGTTGAGGTAATAATTCACATACCATAAAATTAACCATTTAAAAATGTACAATTCAGAGGTTTTTAGTAAATTCACAAGGTGGCACAATCATCACCACTATCTAATTCCAGAACATTTTCATCATCGACCCCCAAACTCCCCATACCCAGTAGCAGTAACATCTTCCCCTAGTCTGGCAATCGCTAATCTACATCCTGTGGATTTACCTGTTCTCTGCATTTCATATAAATGAAATCATACAATAGGTGGCTTTTTGTGTCCGGCTTCTTTCTCTAAGCATAATGCTTTTAACGTTTATTCACGCTGTACCATGTGCCAGTACCCCATTCCTTTTTTGTGGTTGAATAATATTCCATTGTATGGATACACTACGTATTGTGTATCCATTAATCAGCTGGTAGACATTTGGATTGTTTCCACTTTTTGGCTATTATGAATAATGCTATTGTGAACATTTTTGTACAAGTTTTTGTATGAACACATGTTGCCATATGCTAGGTCGTATGTTAACTCAACGTTTAACTTTAAGGAACTGCCAGACTATTTTCAAAAGTGGTGGTGATTCTATATTCCAACTAGCCACGAGTGGGGTCCCATTTTTTCCCACAGCCTCACTTTTTTTTTTTTTTATATGATAGCTATCCTCGTAGGTGTAAAGTAGTATTTCATTGTGGGTTTACTTTGGATTTTCCTAATGCCTAAATATATTGTTCATCTTTTCATGTGACTTTTGGCCATTTGTATCTCTTCTTTGGGGAAATATATATTCACATTCTTTGCCCATTTTTAAATTGGGTCATCTGCCCTTTTGTTATTGAGTTGCAAGAGTTCTTCATATGTTCTGAATATAAATTTCTTATCAGATATATGATTTGCAAATATTTCTTCCCATTCTGTTGTTTATCTTTTTACTTTCTGGATGGTGTCCTTTGATCCACAAAAGTTTTAAATTTTGGTGACGTCCAATTTCTCTCTTTTTTGTAACTTGTGCCTTTGGTGTCGTGTCTGAGAAACCATTGCTTAATCCAAGGTCAGGAAGATTTACTACTCTATGATTTGTTGAGTGCTTTTATCATGAAAGGGTGTTGTACTTTGTTTTTCCTGTGTCTATTGAGATGATTAAATATATTTATACATGCATACATGTATACCAATAAAACTGTTAATGTGGTGTATCACATTGACTAATATTTATATGTTGAACCAATCTTACAATCCTGGGGTAAATCCCACTTGATCACAGTGTAAAATCCTTTTACTCTGCTGCTGGATCCACCTTGCTAGTATTTTGTTGAGGATTTTTATATCTTTATTCAGGGGTGTTGGTCTGTATTTTTCTTATGAAGTCTTTGGTTTTGCTATTGAGGTTGGACTGGCTACACAGAATGAGTTGGGAAGTGTTTCTTCCTCTTGTTCTTTTTGGAAGACTTTGAAGAATTAGTATTAATTCTTCTTCTAGTGTTTGAGAGAATTCACAGGTGAACTGTCTGGGCCTGGGTTTTTCTTTGTGCAAAGTTTTTGATTGCTAACTCAATCTTTTTACTTGTTTTAGGTCTGTTTAGATGTTCTATTTCTTCTCGAGTCACTTTTGATAGTTTGTGTCATTCTAAGAATTTACCCATTTCATCAAGGTTATTTAATGTTATTTTTGGCATATAATTGTTGGCATGTCCCAGGTCTCGAGTGAGTCCCTGGGGCAGGCTGCCACGTAAGGGTCCTTGGCTTCACACAGGAAAGAATTCAAGAGGGAGCCATAGTAAACTGAAAGCAGGTTTATTTAGAGAGATATACACTCCATAGACAAGAGTGTAGGCTGTCTCAGAAGGCAAGAGCAGCCCTGAGTTGTGGTGATGGTTAGTTTTCATGGGCTGGGAAGTTTCATGGGCTAATGAGTGGGAGGAATGTTGTAGCTATCTTGGAGAAGCAGCAGGGATTTCCAGGAGTTGGGGCACTGCCCACTTTTTGGCCTTTTATGGGCGGCCTTGGAACTGTCATGGCACCTGTGGGCGTGTTGTTTAGCATATGCTAATGCATTACAGTGAGTGTATAATGAGGCTTAAGGTCTACGGAAGTTGACTCTTCCACCATCTTGGGCCTAGTGGGTTCTAACCAGTTTTTGTCGTATCCTGCTCTTAATGGTTGTATCAGTCTTTTAATGGTTTCACCCTGCCCCTTCCTTTCTGTCTCAAATTGTTCATAATTCTTCTTACTTATAATTCTTCCCCTTCCCCTTACTGACTTAAAGGTCAATAGTAATGTCCCTTCTTTCATTCCTGATTTTAGTAATGTGAGTCTTTCTTTGTTTCTTGCACAGTTTAGGTAACGGTTTGTCATTTTTCGTTGATCTCAATCATTTCAAAAAACCGAATTCTGGTTTTATTGCTCTTCTTTGTTTTTCTATTCTTTATTTTATTTATTTCACTCTAATCTTTATTATTTATTTCCTTCTGCTTGCTTTGGGTTTAGATTACTCTTCTTTTTCCGGTTTCTTAAGATGAAAATTTCAGTTTTTTTAAGATCTTTCTTCTTTTTTAACAAAGGCATTTACAGCCATAAATTTCCCTGTGAGCACTGCTTTCACTGTATCTTATTAAGTTTTGGTATGTTTCATTCACCTCAAAGTATTTACTAATTTTTCTTGTGATTTCTTCTTTAACTCATTGTTTTTTGTAGGAGTGTGTTGCTCAATTTTCACATAGTATGTGAATTTCCGAAATTTCCTTCTGTTATTGATTTCCAGTTTTATTCCATTGTGGTCAGAGGAGATACTTTGTATGATTTTTAAGCCTTTTAAATTTGTTGAGAAGTGTTTTATGGCCTAACATGTTATCTATCCTGGAAAATGTTCCACGTACACTTGAGAAGAATGAGTGTTCTGCTCTTGGATTGAGTGTTTTATACATGTCTGTTAGGTCTTTGTTATTGTGTTAGGGCATGCCTTCAATACTAAGCCAGGAAGTTTAAAATTCTGCCCTAGCGTTCACTTTCTGCTTGTGCAGAGCTTCAGGGTCAGTCAGAGGTGAGATCTTAGACCTTTCTCAGATCTTTCCTAAGCTTATGTGTGATCTTCTGCATGTGCCTCATCTTCTCAATTCCCAGTAAAATGTGGGAGCTTTGCAAACCCCCTGTGGATATCTCATTCTTCAGCCTTTTCTCTTGGGCTCCCTGGCTAGTCTGTTGTTTGCCCCAGCTGCTACCCTTTACCTCAAGCAGACTGATGTTAAAGCATTCAATTAACATCCCTGGGGGAGGAGCCTTTAGCGCTGGGAAGACTCTGTGCAGTTAAATAGAGACAAGCCTTTTGAGTGGGGTCTTCTAGAGCCAGGTCAGATAATGATGTCCCTTTGGGAATGAGGCTTTCAAAGATCTGTGTCCCCACTCTCCTCGCTCTGGCACAGGAACGCATGCTATTATTTTTCGAGGCTGCTGCAGAACTCGGGAGCAGGATATGAAACTAGAGTAAGTTAAAATGCCACAAGGTTGAGCTGTTATTCTTGACTAAATTCTGCCCCGAATGCTGCAAGCCTTTAGTTAATTTCCAGAGTACTGAAAAAGTTGCTTTTGACAAATTTTGTCATTTGTTGTTTGCTTTTATGGAGATGTAAACTTCTGGAGGTTCTTACTCTGCCAGTTTCGCTGGCATCACCACCATCAGGTTTTTAATGGAGGGTCAGGGGCTGAGATGCTGGGGTACCCATGATGTGAAGGGACCATCATGTAAAATTTCTAATAATGATCCTGGATCATTTCTTTTTACTTGGTCAAGAGCAAACTTCTTTAGCTTTGCTGTTATTTACCTTAGGGGAAAAAGGGTAATAATCCAGTGATTCGACATGATATGAGCAGCTAAATCACTTTTTTATTCTGCATTTCAGGGACTTTAATATAAAATTGTCTTTGAATTTAAGTAAATTCTGTTGTTGAGAAGAAGGAATTGGGAGAAACTCTGAGTTTTTTTTTTTTGGTTAGATGCTCATGCCTTGAATAGTATTGCAAAAGACTGTTCTTATTAAGTGATGTTAAAACAATGCCTGTTTTCTTCTTTTTTACATTTTCAGGGCACCTTTGATGATTACTTGGAGTTATTCCTGCAGTTTGGTTATGTGAGCCTTTTCTCCTGTGTTTACCCACTGGCAGCTGCCTTCGCCGTGCTAAATAATCTCACTGAAGTTAATTCAGATGCCTTAAAAATGTGCAGGGTCTTCAAACGCCCATTCTCAGAACCTTCAGCCAGTATTGGTGTATGGCAGGTAATTATCTGATAAAAAATTATTTCTTTAAAAAACAAAATGAGGTATTGTGATTAAAAGAAAAAAGCTCTATGGAGAGATTTGGGAAAACTGGATTTTATCCTTGCCATGCCACAAACTAGCTGTGTAACTTCAGGTGGTCATTAACTTTCTCCGGGCCATGCTTTTCTTATTTTTAAAGTTGGGGGCGGGGATGAGCTACAATCTCCATGACTCCTTTCAGATGTGAAACTTTGACGGTTTTCTTGGAGAGTAGTCAGCTGGGCCTCACCCACTGGTACTAATGAGGCCCTCCCCACTGCAGTGTCAGTAGAAATCACTGACACTGGACTTCTACTGGGGAGCCTGGACTTCCACTTCCACTCCTACCTGGCAGTAATGAGATTCCCTTTCAGATCCCTGCTAGGGTGGTCTCAGAGGAAGCCCAGTGGAGAGTCAAGACTTTTAATACCATCCAAGAGGCCACATGAGTGCACAAAGGAGGGACTTGTACCCCTCCATCAAAGGAGGTATTAGTGGTAGTCTAGTGGGAAGCCAGAACTCTTGCCCCTCTCCAGCAATAATGACCCCACTCCCCACCTTGGGTGTCAGTGGTGTCCAGGTGGAGAACCTGGACTTCTGCCTCTACCTGCTAGTGACAAGATATTGTCCCCTGCTGGAGTGGTATCAGAGGAACCAACTAAAACAAAAGGTTATACAAAATCTGGAGTCTGATAACACCTAAAGTATCAAGGTTTTTATTAAAAAATCACTCATTATACCAAGAACCAGGATGATACCAAACTGAATGAAAAAAATGGCAATCAGCAGATGCCACCACCAGGATGACACACACGTGTTGGAAATACTGGACAAAGATCTTAAAGCAGTCACGGTAAGAATGCTTCAACAAGCAATTACAAACACACCTACGACAGATGAAAAAATAGAATTAGAACGTCTCAGCAAAGAAATAGACACAAAGGAGAATCAAATGGACATTTTAGAAGTTGAAAATATAATAAACAAAAAGCTCAGTGAATGGG
The DNA here is from genome assembly GCF_951394435.1 of Stenella coeruleoalba. Classification (NCBI taxonomy): domain Eukaryota; kingdom Metazoa; phylum Chordata; class Mammalia; order Artiodactyla; family Delphinidae; genus Stenella; species Stenella coeruleoalba. The sequence continues at coordinate 58,724,407 of NC_137156.1, forward strand.
TGCAATAGCAGAATGGAAGGGATAGAGGAAAGAAGCAGGAGCTGGAAAATAGAAAAATAGAAATTACCTGATCTGAACAACAGAGAGAAAATAGACTGAAGAAGTAAATATAGCCTCAGAGACCTGTGTGACTATAACAACAACAACAAAATCTAACATTCCTGTTATTGGAGTCCAAGAAGGAAAGGAGAAAGAAGGAGGGGCTGAAAAGGCACTTGGAGTAATAATGGCCAAAACTTTTCAAACTTGGCAAGAGACCTAAAACTATAGGTTCAAGAAGCCAAGTGAACCCCAAACAAAGAAGTTCATGCCAAAACGCATCATAATTAAACATCTGAAAACTAAAGACAAGGAAAAATATTCTTGAAAGCACTGAGAGAAATGACCTCTCACCTATAGGGGAAAAACAATTAGAATGACAGCCAGTTTCTCATCAGAAATCATGAAGGCCAGAAGAAGGTGGCACAATATTTTCCAAGGCTAAAAAATACTATCAATACAGAATCCTATATTCAGAGAAAATATCCTTTGGGAAGGAAGGGGAAATCAAGACACTCTCAAATGAAGGAAAAGTAAGAGAATGTTTTGCTAGGAGACCTATCCTAAAAGAATGACTAAAAGTTCTGTAAACTGAGGAAATGATAAAGGGACAATGTCAGGAAGCAAAAACATGGTAAACAAAAACACAAGTAAAAACAATATATTTTCCTTTTACTCCTGAGTCTTTAGAGTTATGTTTGACAGTTGAAACCAAAAAATACAACACTATTTAATGGTTCTAAGTATATGTAGAAAAAATATTATGACAATTATATTATAAATGGGGAGTGATAAAGGAAGGTAAGATTTCTGTATTTTACTCAAACTAAATGATACAAGTAGACTGAATGTATACATATATATACACACACATATAAAATATAGTATATATATTTGTGTGTGTATGTCTATATATAGAACAACCTCTAAAAAGCTATATTGTTTAAAAGATACACTCAAAAACATAGTTAAATCAAAATGTAGTAAAAAAAAATGTTGAGGTAACCTACAGTAAGACAAGGAGAAGAAAACAGAGAAATGAAAACACAGAAAATGAAGAAATGGCAGACTTAAGTCGGTATTTTGATTAACTGTAAAGGGTCTAAAGACATGAGTTAAAGACAAAGATTGACATAATGGATTAAAATGCATAACTCAACTATATGCCATCTACAAGAAACCCAATTTAAACATGATTAAGCAGGTTGAAAGTAAAAGGATAGAAAAAATATATGTGGAAAAATTAATTGTAAGGAAGCAGGAGTGGCTATATTAATATCATATAGAGTAGACTTCTGAGCAAAGAAAATTACATTTACATCTTACAAATTACATTTACAATTACATCATACATTACAAATACAGCTACAGATGGAACAATTCTCACAGAACACTGGCTGAACACTAGCAGAAGACCTTGGACACTGGAAAGGGCATACATTTGCTCAGACTTCTGAGCAAAGAAAGGAACATTCTTTGATGATAAAAGGGTCAAATTATCAAGACGATGTAGAAATCTTATATATTCAGCAAACAACAAGGTTGTAAAATACATGAACTAAAAACATAGAACTAAAAGGAGAAATAGATAAATCCACAATTACAGTTAGAGACTTCAACATCCGTTTCTCAACAATTGACAGAACGCTGGATAAAAAATCATCAAGGTTATTGATGAACTCAACAACACCATCAAATTATGAATCTAATCCATATTATAGAACATTCTACTCAACAGTAGAATATACTGTCACCTTCAACTTGATAAGGAGCGTCTATTTAAAAAAACTTAAAGCTAACGCCATACTTATTAGTGAAAGATTGAATGCTTTCTTTCTAAGATTAAGAACAATGCAAGAATGTCCACCGTCACTACTTTTACTGAATATAGTACTAGAAATTCTAACTAGCATAGTAAGGCCAATGATATCTCCAATTTACCCACTAGCTGACCACAGGTACATGAGCAAGCCCAGTCAAGGTCAGCTAGACCAGAAAAATTGCATAGGTGAGCACAGCCTAAATTGTCTACCTGCAGAATCATGAGCTAAGTAAATGGTTGTTGTTTTAAGCCAGAGAGTTTGGGATGGTTTGTTACACAGCAATAGCTAACTAATGTAGGAAGACTCAGTATTCTAAATATATCAGTTCTCCATTAATTTACAAATTAATTAATCTACAAATGAGCTTATAAATGTAGCACTATCCTAATGGAAGTTTTTCTTTTAACTAGGTAAACTTATTGTCAAGTTCACAGGGAAAAATAAATAGAATAGCAAGAAAACTCTAAAGAATAAGGGCAGGGACACTCATTCCTACATATTAAAGCTTGTTATATAACCTCAGTTCTTAAAGTAGTGTAGTGCTGGTGCATCATTAGACAATCAAACCAATGGAGCAGGATTAAAAGTTCAGAAATTCAGTATATGATATAGGTGAAATGTCAGTTCAGTGGAGAAAATTATTGACCGTCCACCAATAGTTTTGGGATAATTAAGTCTCCAAAGTGTGTGTGTCAAGGGGTAGTTTGCTCTTCAGAAGTTAAGAGGAAAAACGGCAAGACACAGAATGGGAGAAAATGTTGACAATACATTTGTCTGCCAAAGAATTTGTATTCAGATTATATGAAGGACTCACCAACTCAATAATAATGCAATTAAATGAAAACATGGACAAAATATTTGAAGAAATGCTTCACTAAAGAATATATACAAATGGCCAATGAGCTCATGAAAATATTTAGAATTAGCTACCAGGGAAATGCACATGAAAACTACAATGCAATAGCACTGTATACCTGTTTTAAAATTAAGAAGAGATGATGCCAACTGTTGGCAGTGAGGTATATAATAACTGGAACTCTCATACATTGCTGATAAGGATGTACTATAATGGTCACAAAACTAGAACGCAGTTTGTAAAAAAAGTTCAACATATAGCTACCATGCCACCCAGCACTTCTGCTCTTAGAAATCCAGGGGAAATGAAAGAATATGTCCATACAAAGACTGCACAGGAGTGTCCATAGTAACTTTATTCACAGTAGTCCAAAACTGGAAACAACCCAACTTGCTGTCAATAGGTAAATGGGTAAAAAAAATAATTATGGTATATTCATAAAATGGAGCACTACTCGGCAGTAAAAAAGGAATAAATTACTGATAACATACAACGTTAAAATCTGTATGCTGCTAAACCAAGATGGTGGAGGAGTAGGAGTACTTGGAGTTCATCTCTTTTCACAAATGCGTCACAAATACATCTACAGATGGAACAATTCTCACAGAACACTGGCTGAACACTAGCAGAAGATCTTGGACACTGGAAAGGACAAGAAAGATCCCCACATAACTGGGTAGGACAAAAGAAAGAAGGGAAAAAGAAGAGGAGAGGAAGCAGGATGGGATCTGCGCACTTGCGGAGGAGCTGAAGCAGAGGAGAGGTTCCTGTATCTGGAGAAGCCCCCTCACCGACGAGGAAATCAGTTGGGACAGAAGGGGATCATCTGAGGCTCTCAGAGGAGCATGAAACGGCTGGTCTGTGGCAGATAGAACAGAGTAAGATCTACACAGATTGTCCGTGCCACAGCCCTGTGCATCCCAGACTGGGACGTGAGTCCACCAGTGCACACGGGGGCTGAGAGCTGGAACGTGGGGATTGGAGAACAAACCCAGGGGGAGGACTGCTGTTGGCTGCGAGGAGACAGCCAGAGGGGATGGGAGAGAGGTAATCCACAACTGGGAATGCTTGTGGAGGAAACCCAGACTGCCATAGAAGCAAGGCGCCACTGTTAAGTGACGCGCAGGGGGTGGAACCACCATTGAAGCCTCTCTCTCCCCATGCGCTGGCCCCCTACCTCGCCACGTGCTACGAAAAGCCCCCACCAGAGCTGACCTTCTCATGCCTGCTGCCAGGTGCTAGGAAAAGACCCCACCAGGGCTGACCTTCTTGAACCAGCTGCCAGGCGCTAGGAAAGGCTCCCACTAGGGCCAGATCTCTCACGCCCATGACTGCCAGCTTTCCCATACACTTGTCGCCGGCAGGGCCCCTGCAAACCAGGCAGCTGTGCCACCTCCACGTCCTGTCCTCACCGGGGCAGACATGAATGCTCCAGGGCGGTCTCAGGAGCAGACTCCTGTGGATGGCCCATGTGCAGAGGTGGGGCTAAAACCACAGATGAGCCCCAGGGGTGGGGCGACTAAGGAAGAGGAACAAAAACCTTTCCATGCAGCTGCACAAACCGCAGATTAAATCCCTGCAATTGGCTTGGTAAACCCTGTGTCTGGAATATCTGAATGGACGAGTGTTCCCATAACTGAAATCAGTCTAGCTCTAGCTGCTGTGGACGTTGGGGACTAGTACACATGGGAGTTGGGCCAGGTCAGAGTCTGAGCTGCCCCCACAGTGCCCACAGAGGGACCAGAGACTGACTTAGGGGTTTTGGAGGGCCTCCTGGGGAGGTGAAGGTTGGCTGTGACTCAGGGTGGGGAGAAGGACACTGACAGCTGAGACCCCAGGAAAATATAATTATTACTGTTTTTTTAAGTTTTGTTTTGTTCTTTTCTTCTGTTTTTTAAATTTGTTTTTACTTTTTATCTAGTGTAAAAATTTTTTAATATATTTTTAATCCTTTTATATTTCTATTTCTGTGTTACTTTTTTGCTGTTCTGTTTTTTCCTTGTTTTTTTTCTTTCCTTTGTTCTATTTGTTCTTATCTTTTTTATAATTTTTTTTCTCATTTTTGTGTTCTGTTTTCTTTGCTTTTTCCTTCAGTTTGCATTCTGCTTTTTTTCACTAATACATAGTGACAAAAAAACAGATCAGTGTTTGCTTGGGGCCAGGTATAAAGTGAGGGGTGGTTTGCTTGGGGCCAGGAATCTTTTGGCGAAAATGGAAATATCCTATTTGTGATGGTGGTTTCACTGGTAAATACACTTATCAAAAGTTAATGAAGTGTATACCATAAATGAGTACAATTTATTTTATATAAATTGTAACTCAGTATAGGTGATATTTAAAACCCCAAAAGCTTAGTTAGAAATGTATTAAAAATGCAGGAAGCCAGACACTGTCATGTGCTGCCAATGGGAAAGTGAACTGGTCAACCCTGGGGAGTTCGGCTTGGTCTTATCTATCAAAATTATGAACACAGTGGCACCTTTGACTCAACTAGTCCACTTTCAGGAACTTACCCCACTTCCACACTTCTTAAATGACGTGTTTGCAAGTTTACTAGTTGTAGCATTATTTGTAATAGCAAGCAATAAGGAAATGGTTAAATTAACCTTGGTACATTGATGCAATGAAATACTTAAGCAGTTGTGACTTAAGTCTTTCGTTGTGACTTAAGAATGAGGGAGATCTTTGAGTACTGACACGGAATATCCTCCAAGACATTTTAAGTGACAAAAGCAAGGGGCTTGACAATGTGTATTATGCTGAGAAAAGAGTAAGAAAGTATATGTTCAGGTTTGCTTATATTTATTTGCATACAGTGTCTGGAAAGATACATAAGAAATTAATAATAGTGATTATCTTATGGGGAGAACAGGAGGTGACGAGGGGGAGAAAGGGGACAAGGAGACTCTTCCCTATACACTGATAACATTTTATTTTTGAACTAATTTATAATAAATCAATAAATAGAAATTTAAAGCTATTTTAAGATAAAGTCCTGAGTAGATTTTTTGTAAAGAAAACTGGAAAAATAAGATTACACAAAGGATTTCTAAAATATTATAAGATGGTAGATATTCTTCCTGGGACAAGATTTTATTAAGTTTGGATCCAATCGTGTTTTGTTTTGCTTCTATATTTCTAATAGTTAATTGTATTTCTTAGAATTAGACATTGTTATTAAGTAGTGATCACCAAGTGCTGTACATAAAAAGAAAGAAAGAAAGAGAGAAAGAGGGAAAGAAAAGAAAGAACGATGGTCACAATGTTTCCATAGTCCATACTCAGTAATACACACCAGTTTCCTTCATGGGACCCTGGTTCAATCTACTTAGTAGGTCTCAGTGGGGCCTGGCATCTGTATTTTTCTGAAGTTCTACAGGTGATTCGGTAAATGCCGCTAGGAAGGGATCATTATCGCTGGTGCTTTGGGTATGGCTGAACCAGATGTGGTATGTAGTCTGTCAAAGTAGAAGGACCGTTTCACTAAATGAATTCTATTTGAAATCATACCTAACTGTTTTTGAATGTGAAACATTCTCTCTGGCGGCCCTAGTTTAGATTCCCTTTAGCTATGCATAGAGTCAAGTAACTTTAATAGTGTATTTTTCTTGGATGTGTTCCCAATTCAGGTCCCTGGCCACCTCCATTTGGGAAGATAGAACATACTGTTTGGGATATTCAACCCAAAAGTAACTGAAATACCTCTAACAGTATGGCTTTTTTGAGCTAACGAAAATCATGGCATTATAGAGAAAAAGTTATACATGTCCTTGGAATGTTTAGAACTAAGGAAAGACTTTAGATAATACGAAAAAGAATGAGGAAATATGGAAGCAGTCCTTATGGTCTTTAATTTCACATTTTCTTTTTCTTTCAGTTGGCTTTTGAAACAATGAGTGTTATATCTGTGGTCACTAACTGTGCTCTGATTGGAATGTCACCACAAGTGAATGCACTCTTTCCAGAGTCAAAAGCCGACCTCATTTTGATCGTAGTAGCAGTGGAGGTAAGTGAACATTTAGACCTGTTTTAAATAGTCTCTACGTCAGATGCCTGTGTTATTCTAAGGCAGTGATGTCCCTGGCTGTCAGTGATGGGCAGTTTAGCGACATGCATTTACTGGTAAGAAAGCAAAGTGGCTCAGGTAATAGGAACACATGAGGATCCAGGCTGTCCATTCCTGGTTATTGACAACTACAAAAAAGTCACCGTGGTGCTAACAGGACTGATTTTTCCAGCCTTTGTGCTGGCCTGTCTAGCGTTGAGGAGATAAATCCTATTTGAAATAGAATTCTATAGATCTAATGGGTTTTTTTTCAGTCTGTTTGAGGGTGAGGGAATCTGTCACTTCCACTTTCTAAAGCAGATAAATCCTAAGAAATGCTTTTTGATCATGACTTAAGTCTCATTTGCAATAGGTGTGGGATTCATTGCAAAACACTCTGAAACTCCAAATTGTAACGTGTAGGAAGACTCATAATTTCACATACCAAGTACAAGTAGGCTGTCTGTGTACTTTTTAGATATTTGTCTTGTTTATCATGTTTCTGAATACGGATTACCGTAACATCTTGAAAATTAAGCACTAACCAGTTTGCAAATGGAAGAATTTGCAGGAATTTTTTTGTTGCTAGTGATTATAGTTGTCAGGAATATTGTGATCTTTCATTTTTAGATACTAAAAAAATAGAGCAGTAGTGGAGATTTGTCAAAGTAGAATTTAGTAGGATCATAGAGCAGTGATTCTGGACTTAGGGCTGACCGTAAGAAATGGAATTGTGAACTTGTACATTTCTAATGGTGGCTAAAGAAATATATTCTCCTTTGCTCTGTTTGCTCTTTTAGTGTATTTGATAGGAATCTGTGTTCATGATAGAAGCTGTATGTAGAGTATGCATTTTGGAGAATGATTTTAGACAGCAGCAGCTAGGAAGGGAAAGAATGGCTTTGCAGATAAAAGTAGGTCTGTTTTGAATTTTGTGAGTTGAACAGGATTTTGGAGAGCGATTTGCAAGGCAATTTATTACCTGTGGCAGTAAGAGAACAAAACAGAGGTACCTTAGACAGGGGATGGCCAGCTGGCCAGGCTCACAGTGCATCTTCTTGATTTAAGATATGGCCCTTAACTTTGCAGATCTTGGAAGTTGTCTTTGCCAGCACATCCAGAGCTAATAAGGCTTTGTGGCTGACTTACACTTAATCATGAGACTCACAGGGGACTGACCAGAATACCAGGTAGTTAATCTACCATAAGGAGACTTTTCCAGTGCTTATAACCGTAGGTGTTAAAGTAGAAGTGGAGGGTTTCCTTGGTGGCGCAGTGGTTAAGAATCCGCCTGCCAGTGCAGGGGACACCGGTTTGAGCCCTGGTCCGGGAAGATCCCACATGCCGTGGAGCAGCTAAGCCTGTGCGCCACAACTACTGAGCCTGTGCTTTAGAGCCCGCAAGCCACAATTACTGAGCCTGTGCTTTAGAGCCTGCATGCCACAGCTACTGAAGCCCATGCGCCTAGAGCCTGTGCTCTGCAACAAGAGAAGCCCTCGCAATGAGAAGCCCACGCACTGCAATGAAGAGTAGCCCCCGCTCACTGCAACTGGAGAAAGCCTGGGCTCAGCAGCGAAGACACCATGCAGCCAAAAATAAATAAATTAAATAAATAAATTAAAAAAATAAATAAAAAAGTAGAAGTGGAATTGGTTGTTAGAAGATTTCTTGGTAAATTTAGAAGCAGAGCAGGAGGAGTGTAATAGTCTTGAGAGACGCAGGATACCTGAAAACCATCCCTTCCTTCAAACAAAGCAGAGTGCTTTCATGAGCCGGATCTTGGTGTCCATTGCCGACTTCTGAGCAATGCTGGATGATTTCAGTACTGCCCACTTCTTGATCATGCCTTCACTTTCTCTTGACTTTTGGCTGGCCCAGTCTTCCTGAATATTCCCATTAATTAGACCACTGTCTTCTTTTGTATTGGTGATCTCTTAATCAGATAGCCACACCCTGCTTCTTAATTAATGTGGGAGATTTCCTGGCCCATAAGACTGTCCTGTAAATGGCTAACCTCAAGTGTTGCAGACTGATTTTGCTGGTCTAATCCTCATGTATTCACTTAATCTGCAAGTTTTAACGTGTACTTTGTTGTTCCTCTGAGCTAACCCTTATGCCTCCTCTTACATTTTTAGTCTCTTCATATAGTATTAAAGTAACTATTTTACTGTCATTATCTAAACTGGTTCCTTAGAGTACAACAGAAATAAGCCTCTATTTAAAAATCTTGTGAGGAGAAACCTTAGGGTTTTTTTTTTTAATTTTATTTATTTTTTTGGTTGCCTTGGGTCTTCGTTGCTGCGCGCAGGCTTTCTCTAGCTGCGATGAGCGGGGTCTACTCTTTGTTGCGGAGCGCAGGCTTCTCATTGTGGTGGCTTCTCTTGTTGTGGAGCAAGGGCTCTAGGCGTGTGGGTTTCAGTAGTTGTGGCACGTGGGCTCAGTAGTTGTGGCACACAGGCTCAGTAGTTGTGGCTCACGGGCTCTAGAGCGCAGGCTTAGTAGTTGTGGCACACGGGCTTAGTTGCTCCACGGCATGTGGGATCTTCCCTGACCAGGGCTCAAACCCCTGTCCCCTGCATTGGCAGGCAGATTCTTAACCACTGTGCCACCAGGGAAGCCCCAGGATTTTTTTTAATTAAAAAGAAAATTTTAGATTTTTTTTTAAAGCTTGATTGAGTATGCAATGTAAAATTGAATAAAAGACAAAATGATCATTATTTTATGTTGGTAACTCAGTGTCATGTTACAACTTTTGTGTATTTACTGCCATCTAGTGTTTCCTTTAAAAACTCATGAGACTTCAATACTACTTTTATTTGTATAATAGTTGCAGAAATTTATTACAGACTGACCAAGAGAATAGCCTACCAGTATGTGAAACCATATAATAGAATCATATGAAATGCCGTTTTCTGGGTTAAAAATAGTCAAATATTGGGAATTTCATAAAATTCAGCCCACAGCATTAAGTCAGTATCTAAATAATTTCTCTTAAATAATCATCATTATCTTCACTTCTGAGACAAATTTAGCTCACTTCTTTGATGTAATTTCAAGGAAAGGATCACTATGTTAAATGCAGAATTACACAAAGATCTCCATTTCCTAAAAGATAGAAATGGCCTAAAATCCTCTAAATATCAAATGTTTGATAATCTTTCATTTTAGCGTTAAATGCATTCACAGTTTTCTTCTAATTTTACACTTGGCAAGACGCAGCAAACATATTGAATGCTAACAATTCACCTACTAAATGCTGTTCTTTTTCTAGGGTGAAAATGAATTAACTCACCTAGAAGTTGCACTGCATTTCTGATGGTTAGGTTCTGGTGACCAGCAAGCCAGTCTGCACCATGCATGTTTAATTGGTAGTTTTAAAAATATCACTGAATTGCAGTTTATTTTACAAAAGAACGTAAGTTAGGTAATTTTCTGTCTAGTGCTGCTCAGAAACAGTTGATTCTCATCTCTTTGTAATGACTAAAGGTGTCTTCTGAGAGTGGACTGAACCCTTCGGGTTCTTTTGTGCCCCGACTCACAGGCTTTATTTTCCTATTTTTAAAAAAATTCGTTTCATACTTAAAGAAAACTTGCAAGCATAATACAGATAATCTCTATATATCCCTTTATTAGGAGTCACTAATTTTGAACATTCTGCCGTATATGTGCTTGCTCTCTGTCTCTTGATTGATTTACCTCTGTATTTGTATGTACATATAGATATTTCAAACTATCGAGATTCTATTTCTGTACTGCCTTTTAATGCACTGTGGCCCTGGGCCAGTCACCTTGTCTTGTAAGCTCATCTCCTTGACTGCGTATTGAGCCCAGTGCAGCATCCTTTCCAGGGATGCTCTGAGGAGTGTAGTAGAAATGACACATGTGTAACCCTAATCACAAGTGTCTGGCATGGAGCAGGTGCTGAACAAATTGCGGGTCTTGTTATCACTCTTACAAGGCAAGATACTGTACATGTAAAATGCCAAACACAGAGCTGGGCACTTGGTCAAGGTGCAGTGGATGTGAGCTGCAGTTCTAACCATCTCTGCAATGGCAGAATGAAGCTTTTGTTATCTTTATTATCATTCTGTCATCATTTGTTAAGCAGGCAGTATAGCAGCATGGTAGTAGCTTGGGGTGTCAGAGTCAGGAGGTAGATGAATTAGAATTTCAGCTCTTCCCCTTAATCTCTGCACACCCTGGTTTCCTTAGATGTAAAATGAGAGCATTGGTATTGTACACAAGAAGTGATGTAACCAGGTCTGACACAGAGGAGGAGGTGAAAAAGTGATGACTTCACAGTACCACCGTTGTTAATGAGTTAATCCTTTAGCAGTTGGCTCATGTCTCCATCAGCTCATTCATGCATTTCCATGGGCTTGGTTCTTCATAATAACACTGAATTGGTTTTGTTTGTGCCGAAGTTTCTTACTTAAGTATTCATTGCCTTCTCTTAGGTGCCTGTTTCCATCCCGTGATATGATTCCATTTTTCTTCTCTCTTCCTGGTCTTGTTCCCACATCTGAGTTCAGCCCTCCCTCCCACCCATCCATCATGCATCAAGTCTGGCTGATTCTGACTTCTGAATATCTGTTGAGTTTCTCTTCCCTGTTACCATTGGCATGGTTGGAGTTTAGGCTCTCACCATTTCTCATTTGGAGCTATAAGTCACATAACCATACAGTTCACTCATTTCAGATATACCTTCCACGCCTCTTACCTGGACTTTTACAGCAGATCCTCACCAGCCATCTGGTTTTCACGCTTTCCCTCCCCTGCCTCGTGCTCTCTACTTCTGGAGTGGTTATTCTAAAATGGAATTCTGATCACATTTCTCCTCTGCTTACAGAAGAAATGCCCAAGTTAAATATCAGGTTCTTTATAACCTCCTTTTCCCCTTCACCTCCCCTGCTGCCCCATCTCACCCTTGGACGTGCCGGAGCCCTTCCTACAAGTTGCTATTAGCATTTACTAAAACTGTACGGCAGTCATGTATGTCTTCCACCAGACTGAGCTTCCTGAGAGCAGGGGCAAGGACAAGCACGTAATAATACTCAATAACTGAGAAGTGGCCATTGAATTACTTTAACTCTTTGTTTTCAAGTGATTAAGCAATCGCTTGTTAAATGTTAATGAATGAATGAGTCACATATAGTTGTTGTTTTTTTTCTTCAGTGAACATACAGTTAGTGTTAGCTATTTGAGAATTAACTTCAACTTTTTAATTAAAGATTCTGCTGTACCTTTGGGAAGTACACTAACAAAACCCCTATGGCAAAATATGAAAATTATGTTATTTATAAGAAAAGGTGAACTGAATTAGGCAGTATGGTAAAGTGATTAAGAACATGGGCACTGGATTCAAATCCTGATTCCAGTTTGACAGGCTATGTGTCTTTGAACGACGTTGAACAATTCAGTACAGTTGGTATGCAGATACTGAATAAGTGCACGTGGTATGCTTACCACAGTGCTTGGCAACATGAAGTATTCAGTATTTGTTAGTAATTGTTGTTGTCTCAGAAAAAAAGATCTGTTCTCATAAAAGTCTCTTCACCTGGTTGAAAGGTCTGATTAAATTCAGAGATTTCAATTTAAAAACTTGCCTAGGAAAGAACCCACAACCAACTCTTCACCTTCTCCACTTCCCAGTGTGGGACCATGTGTTGGGTTCCTAAGAAGGTAAATAAGGTTTTTGACCTTTGGATTAGGGTACTTGGGATGGAATTATTGAACTGGGTATTTTCCTTCTTCCTTTTGCTTCATCAATTCCTGTGATAATCTTGGTAATTTTCTCATCTTTCTATGGGCTGCCCCCCTCTTCGGTTTGATGAAACATTGCTCTGTGTTCTCTTAATGGTGTGGGACTAATTAAAGACAGTCAAGGTAAATTCTTTCATTGGATATGTATTCATTGGGTGCTTACAATATGCCGGGCATTACCAAGATACAGCTCTGGCTTTAGAAGTGCTCACAGAGAGAATCCTCTGAGAGATAAATCACAGTGCAGTAGAAGGCCTCTTTCCTAACCTTCCCCAGCTCTCTCCATCCCCTCCTGACAGAGTTCCGACTGGCATAGACTCTCCCAGCTTGCTGGGTGGGAGCCATGGGCAAGATGTCCACTCGCTGAGTTAAGTGCTTACCAAGAAGCACTTTGTTCCCAAATCTGTTTATGTGTGGTATTCTCGTTACTGTGATTGGCATAATTTAATTAAATGGAATGAAAACTGATGAAATGTGTGTGCTAAAATAGAGAAAGCCGTCATTTCCGTGAAAACCTTTGGAAAGACTCCATAAAGACAAATTACTATCAGATGGATAAAGATGAGTCAATTATAAAAGATTAGGGAAAATCATAAAAAATATGGGCAGCTTCCAGATTCTGTTTTTATATTGCTTCACAAGTGTCTTTAAATTTTCACTCTTTGTTAAAGAAAACAAACCTGGGAATCTTTGACATTGTATCATGGGTGTTATTTATGCCTAGAAGACAGTGAGAAGCTCCATCACTGGATCCTACTCAAAGGAAAGGCCTTGGCTCCACATTAAAAGATTTGCAAATAAATGTATACATTTAAATGTTTGTTAAAATAAAATATTAAAGATAGGCATTTTTTTGAATGGGTCCTCATTTTAGCTAACTTTTTTGGTTAACTGAGGAATTACTGACCCAGGTGAGCTGCCTAAAGGAGCTTCTGTCCTCGGGGAATAGGGGATCAGGGGCCTGGCTTTTTTTATTTTTATTTTTTTTTGCGGTACGCAGGCCTCTCACTGTTGGGGCCCCTCCCGTTGCGGAGCACGGGCTCCGGACGCGCAGGCTCAGCGGCCATGGCTCACGGGCCCAGCCGCTCCGTGGCATGTGAGATCTTCCCGGACCAGGGCATGAATCTGTGTCCCCTGCATCGGCAGGTGGACTCTCAACCACTGCGCCACCAGGGAAGCCCAGGGGCCTGGCTTTTGTCAATTAATGGGAAATATTGGTTTGTTGAAGGACCCAGTGCCCTTCAAAGTGATGATTAGTATATAATCTGTTTAAATGTGACTTTGTTGATATCCGAGTTTTGCAAATTACTCTGCATTCTTTTTTTTTTTTTTTTTTCTTACTCTGCATTCTTTTAAGGTGATAACAGTGGTTATAACCTGTTTCTTATCCTGGAAAGTTTAGGAAAAGGCAGGTCTCTGAAAGAGATCAGTTTATACTCGGAATGAAGTTGTTTTCAGATAAGAATTTTGGAAGCATTAAGAATTAGAAAGCTTGACAGTTTCTCTACACTCTTAAGTTATAATTTCTACCTTATTTAAAGTAAAATTGCAGAACATCCTGTATATCCATATTCAAACGTAAATACACCAGATATCCACAAAGAAAATGACTTGGGTTATTTGTCACTGAGGACTGTCACTCAGGTCTCCTCCCAGTTGGCGCTTTCAAAGCCTCCTGTCAAGTACCTGCTCCCTCTGATATCTCCTATTACATCCTAGCCTGTGCCCCGCCTTCAGCCACAGACCTGCTAAGTGCACTGGCTTCCACTCGAACTTACCTGCTGACTGCCTCTTTGCATGACATTGAACTTCCCTTTCTGATACATAAACCAGTTCACAGTCAAACTTGCCTCCTTTCTCTGCTTTTCTCTTTTATGCCTTTGGAGAATGGGAGATAAGAAAGCATTTTGGTTTCATTTTTTTTTTCCTAAGATGGAAAGCAAGTTGTGCTTCAGAAAATTGAGAGTAGACTTTAAGAACATAAGAAATCTCCACTCTTTATAGTATTGGATGGGATGTTGAGAAGTACCAATCCAAGGGGAATACATTTGGGGAGGCCTTGTATGGCAGGGGACCTCTTTTGAAGGAAGAGTGGGACATTGGGGCAGCTCCAGAGGGAGGAGTGACTTGGGAATGGTGTGGTCACAGGCCATGTGGGTTTGCTTAGGGAGAGTGAAGAGCATGAATTGGGGTATAGGGGTAATGGGTGGGGAAATGGGTGGGGGGCTCAGAGCTCATGAGGAAAACTTTACATTGCATGTACATTTCATTGTAAAGTTGTCCGTTTTAACATGCTCAGAGGCAGGACTGCAATATTCATTTCCCCTCATTAATGTCAACTCTACTTGGCTATTCCCAGTGATACATGAAAATGAATAGCTTGAAGATTGAATCTACCATATCTCCCCTCCTTTCCTTACTAGGGAGTAGGTGCCACATGTGGGTATGAGGAGGTTGAAGTGGGTTTATATGCCTGAGGAGGCTGACCCTGCGGGTGTAGATAGCATTGGCTGTCCTCTGCCCTGGGCCACACCTGCGCCCTCCTGTGTCTCAGTGGTCCCAGTAGCCGCCAGGTTTCTCTGCTCTTTCCACAAGGGTCCAAAAGCTGGAGTCTGCCACGACCTCTTTTCCATTGTCCTCCAATCCACCTTGTCTTTTTGGTTCCTGCAGTCCTGTTGGTTAGGTCCCAGTGCTTTATGCCTGCCAATCCTTATAGTTTATTTCTTCTGCCAGAAATACAAAACTGTCAGAATAGTTGTTCTTAAGGACCTGTTCTTTCAGCTTTCCGTCTGTGCTTTCATATAACTTGTTTTATTTCCGCTTAACATGCTGTTTCTGGGTTGCTGGTCTACACTGGAAAGACAAAGAAGAAAAATTACACTCTTGCCCTCTAAGGAGACCTCAACTCACAGGCAGAGCATTTCAGTAGTCATTTTTGATGCCTATCGTCTTGCTTTTCCCCTCAATTAAAACAGTGCCTTTAAATCCATGTTTCTGAGCATCTGGACCCTGCTTAATCACCCCTCTCCTTTAGGAAAGTTCTCCCACATTAGCAGTACCCAAATCCAAAATGTTGTGTTTGTCCTCTAGGTCGAATCTCACTTCAAGAAACCCTTCACTGTTTTTTTTACACTGGAATTCTGTATCAAAGATTGAACCAGGTTTGAATATCATTTTTTAGTGCCATAGATTTTGATGTATTAATTGGATTTGGTGAAATGGTATCAATTTGACCAGTTAACGATTTTTCTAGTTATTTTTATATGTCATAATTACTCTTTTATTTTGTCGTTATTTCTGTTTTCCTTCTTCCACGCCCCTCCCACTTTAGTCTGTAGCCTAAAATGTTCAAAGGGGCTTTAGTGTCTTTTGTAGTCCCCCAAGGGGCTGTGTTCTAAAGACCGTTAAACTAGAAATCGCGTGAGAGTGTTTTTGCAGACTCCAAGGTGCTTATAAAGGTAAGATGTTAATATTACTACTGTAATTTCTTCCTAGGTCATAAAATGTGTTCCCAATCCCATTATGTCATAAATGTTACTAAAAGCGGACTATTTTCAAAGATGTTAAGAATCATGAAAGGAAGGGAGAGAAAGATTTTAAATGTTGATTACTTTGTAAGAAAACGTCTTTTTATCTTACATATTTTAGTTGAAAGCCCTTCTCTTCCAATTGAAAGAATGTAAATGCCACGTTTTACACACACACACATTCATACATACATATATATACATATATACATATATGTGTGTGTGTGTGTATTTTTTTAATAAGATATGCCTGTTCTGAGCCTGAAGATCAAGTTTCTCCTCTGGCAGCTTGAGCACAAGGTGGAGGAGGAGCTGCAGAAAACGTAAAGACATGATTATCCCCATGCTTCTGTCAGTGGGCCCCAGCTGGGACCATTTCTGCATGTGCACTAAGATTGTAGTGCTTCCATTATCCTTTCTAGTTCAGCACTTCACGGGAAAACTAATTGGCACCATCTGTGCTAATAATGAAATCTGTGATGTGGTCACTGGTGCACAAGGAATTCAGGTTGAGGGAGTGTTTCACAGCAGAAAGGTGGTGGGATTGGAGCAGAAAAAGAATATAATTTATTAACAGTCTTTCATGATGAGTTGTAGAAAAGGAACCACAAGGCAAAAGAGCAGCTGTCTTTTGGGTCAGTGATATCCTTGCACTGAGGTTTTAGGAAGGATGGAGGAGCAGGACTATGGAGAGAGCTCATTGCAGTGTCTTCTCTTTGCTCTTACATCTGTCCTGTAGATTTTTGTCATCTGCATCCAGTCTAAATCCGAGCACTGCAATTTACTGAGGTTGGTTGTCAGGGAGTTAGCAGTAAGGTGAATGACTACGAAGGTACAGCACAAGGGCATTTTTTGGAGTGACAGAATTGTTCTTTATCCTGATTACAGTGATAGTTCCACAGCTAAGTGCATTTGGTAAAACTTAAAGAGCTGTACACCAAAAGGAGTGATTTTTACTCCATGTAAATGAAAAAGTAAAATTTTAAAAGTATAAAAATTTATTGAAATACATGCTTTGGAAAATCTTTTGTCTCTGCCTCAGAATATGTTCACGATGAAAGAAGTATTTTTTCCCCAAAAGTAATAAAGAAACAACCTAATACCAATTAATCTAAAATTTGATTTTACATAGCAAGTGGCTGTTTTCAAACTCCAAATAAGATTTCATAATTGAACTTTTAGAGATAGTGCTAAAAGGATTAAGAGAAGTAGGCTTCTTTGGCTTTTCTTTTTTGAGCCCTCATAACTTTGTTTCAACATAAAAGGAGCTGCTCATCTTGAGTATATTTTTTGCTGATGAGACGAAATTAATGAGGTGAGCCACAGTTCTCAGACATTGGAGAATTCACTGGTCATGCTAAGAACAAAAAGCATCAGCTGTTTTTATATTTTATTGTATTCAGACTGTTTTCTGAATGTGGGTCATGCAAAAAAAATGCAAACAATTATGTGGAAAGTAATATGCACTGCTCTTAAGCCTTTTAAAGGCACAAGGTATTCTTCCTGTGCTTCTAGAATCAGCAGGATTGTAGGACAAATAGGAAGCAGCACAGTAGGAACAAGTAAATGAGGGATGAAGATTGATGTCAGTTAGTGGAATCATTAAAAACCATAAAGTTTGTACTTGGTAATTTTTTTTCTCTGCCATCTATTTTATTTTCTTTTCTATTCTATACATAGTATCAATAGTGTATATATGTCAATCCCACCTCCCAGGTCATCCCACACCCCCTTTCCCCCCCTGTTTCCATACGTTTGTTCTCCACATCTGTGACTATTTCTGCTTTGTAAGTAAGATCGTCTACAACAATTTTTTCAGATTCCACATATATGTATTAATATATGATATTTATTTTTCTGACTTACTTCACTCTGTATGACAGTCTCTAGGTCTGTCCACGTCTCTACAAATGACCCAATTTCGTTCCTTTTTATGGCTGAGTAATATTCCATTGTATATATGTACCACATCTTCTTTATCCATTCCTCTGTTGATGGACATTTAGGTTGTTTCCATGTCCTGGCTATTGTACACAGTGCTGCAGTGAACATTGGGGTGCATGTGTCTTTTTCAGTTATGGTTTTCTCTGGATATTATGCCCAGTAGTGGGATTGCTGGGTCACATGGAAGTTCTATTTTTAGTTTTTAAGGAACCACCATACTATTCATAGTGGCTGTATCAATTTACATTCCCACCAACAGTACAAGAGGGTTCCCTTTTCTCCACACCAGCATTTATTGTTTGTAGATTTTGTGATGCTGGCCATTCTGACTGGTGTGAGGTGATACGTCATTGTAGTTTTGATGTGCATTCCTCTAATAATTAGTGATGTTGAGCATCTTTTCATGTGTTTGTTGGCCATCTGCATGCCTTCTTTAGAGAAATGTCTGCTTAGGTCTTCCACCCATTTTTTGATTGGGTTGTTTGTTTTTTTGATATTAAGCTGCATGAGCTGTATATTTTGCAGATTAATCTTCTGTCACTTGCTTTGTTTGCAAATATTTTCTCCCATTCTCAGTTTTATAGTGTCTGGCCTTACATTTAGGTCTTGAATCCATTTTGAGTTTATTTTTGTGTATGGTGTTAGGCAGTATTCTAATTTCATTCTTTTGCATGTAGCTGTCCAGTTTTCCCAGCACCATTTATTGAAGAGGCTGTCTTTGCTCCATTGTATATTCTGGAGTCCTTTGTCATAGATAAGGTGACCATAGTGTGCGTGGGTTTATCTATGGGCTTTCTATCCTGTTCCATTGATCTATATTCCTGTTTTTGTGCCACTACCATACTGTCTTGATTACTGTAGCCCTGTAGTAGAGTCTGAAGTCAGGGAGCCTGATTCCTCCAGCTCTGTTTTTTTTGTCCTCAAGATTGCTTTTACTATTTGAGGTCTTTTGTGTTTCCATACAAATTGTAAAATTTTTTGTTCTAGTTCTGTGAATAATGCCATTGGTAATTTGATAGGGATTGCATTGAATCTGTAGATTGCTTTGGGTAGTATAATCATTTTCACAATATTGATTCTTCCAATCCAAGAACACGGTATATCTCTCCATCTGTTTGTGTCCTCTTTGATTTCTTTCATCAGTATCTTATAGCTTTCTGCGTACAGGTCTTTTGCCTCCTTAGGTAGGTTTATTCCTAGGTATTTTATTCTTTTTGTTGCAATGGTGAATGGGATTGTTTCCTTAATTTCTCTTTCTGATCTTTCATTGTTAGTGTATAGGAATGCAAGAGATTTCTGTGCATTAATTTTGTACCCTGCGACTCTACTAAATTCATTGAGTAGCCCTAGTAGTTTTCTGGTGGCATCTTTAGGACTTTCTATGTACAGTATCACATCATCTGCAAACAGTGACAGTTTTACTTCTTCTTTGCCATTTTGGACTCCTTTTATTTCTTTTTCTTTGATTGCCAGAGCTAGGACTTCCAAAACTATGTTGAATAATAGTGGTGAGAGTAGGCACTCTCGTCTTGTTCCTGACTTTAGAGGAAATGCTTTCACTTTTTCACCATTGAGAATAATGTTTCCTGTGGGTTTGTCGTATATGGCCTTTATTATGTTGAGGTAGGTTGCCTCTGTGCCCACTTTCTGGAGAGCTTTTATCATAAATGGGTGTTGAATTTTGTCAAAAGCTTTTTCTGCATCGATTGAGACGATCATATGGTTTTTATTCTTCAATTTGTTAATATGGTGTATCACATTGATTGATTTGCATATATTGAAGAATCCTTGCATCCCTGGGGTAAATCCCACTTGATCGTGGTGTATGATCCTTTTAGTGTGTTGTTGGATTCGGTTTACTGGTATTTTGTTGAGGATTTTTGTGTCTATGTTCATCAGTGATATTGGCCTGTTATTTTCTTTTTTTTGTGATATCTTTGTCTGGTTTTGGTATCAGGGTGATGGTGGCCTCATAGAGTGATTTTGGGAGTGTTCCTCCCTCTGCTGTGTTTTGGAAGAGTTTGAGAAGGATAGGTGTTAGCTCTTTTCTGTTTGATAGAATATGCCTGTGAAGCTATCTGGTCCTGGAGTTCTGTTTGTTGGAAGATTTTTAATCTTCCAGTTTCAATTTCATTACTTGTCATTGGTGTGTTCATATTTTCTAGTTCTTCCTGGTTCAGTCATGGAAGGTTTACACCTTTCTAAGAATTTGTTCATTTCTTCCAGGCTGTCCATTTTATTGGCATATAGTTGCTTGTAGTAGTCTCTTATGATCCTTTGTATTCCTGCGGTGTGAGTTGTAATTTCTCCTTTTTCATTTCTAATTTTATTGATTTGAGTCCTCTCCCTTTTTCTCTTGATTGAATCCGGGTAAATGTTTATCAATTTTGTTTATCTTCTCAAAGAACCAGACTTTAGTTTTATTGATCTTTGCTATTGTTTTTTTTTCATTTCTATTTCATTTCTTTCTGTTCTAATCTTTATGATTTCTTTCCTTCTACTAACTTTGGATTTTGTTTGTTCTTCTTTCTCTAGTTCCTTTAGGTGTAAGATTAGATTGTTTATTTGAGATTTTTCTTGTTTCTTAAGGTAGGATTGTATAGCTATAAACTGCCCTTTTAGAACTACTTTTGCTGCATCCCGTAGGTTTTGGGTCATCATGTTTTCGTTGTCATTTGTTTCTAGGTATTTTTTCATTTTCTCTTTGATTTCTTCAGTGATCTCTTGCTTATTTAGTAGTGTATTGTTTAGCCTCCATGTGTCTGTGTTTTTTACATTTTTTTCTTCCCCTGTAATTGCTTTCTAATCTCATAGTGTTGTGGTTGGAAAAGATGCTTGATACGATTTCAGTTTTCTTAACTTTACCGAGGCTTGATTTGTGACCCTAGATGTGATCTATCCTGGAGAATGCTCCGTGTGCACTTGAGAAGAAAGTGTATTCTGCTTTCGGATGGAATGTCCTATAAATATCAACTGAATCTATCTGGTCTAATGTGTCATTTAAGCCTTGTGTTTCCTTATTAATTTTCTGTCTGGATGATCTGTCCATTGGTGTAAGTGGAGTGTTAAAGTCCCCCAGTATTATTGTGTTACTTTTGGTTTCCCCTTTTATGGCTGTTAGCATTTGCCTTATGTATTGAGGTGCTCCTATGTTGGGTGTATAAATATTTACAATTGTTATGTCTTCTTATTGGATTGATCCCTTGATCATTATGTAGTGTCCTTCCTTGTCTCTTGTGACGGTCTTTATTTTGAAGTCTATTTTGTCTGATATGAGTATTACTACTCCAGCTTTCTTTTGATTTCCATTTGCATGGAGTATCTTTTTCCATTTCCTCACTTTCAGTCTGTATGTGTCCCTAGGTCTAAAGTGGGTCTCTTGTAGACAACATATATACGGGTCTTGTTTTTGTATCCATTTAGCCAGTCTGTGTCTTCTCATTGGAGCATTTAATCCATTTACATTTAAGGTAATTATCAGTATGTATGTTCCTATTACCATTTTCTTAACATTTGTGGGTTTGTTTTTGTAAGTCGTTTTCTTCTCTTGTGTTTCCTGCCTAGAAAAGTTCTTTTAACATTTGTTGCAAAGCTGGTCTGGTGGTGCTGAGTTCTCTTAGCTTTTGCTTGTCTGCAAAGTTTTTGATTTCTCTGTCACATCTGAATGAGAGCCTTGCTGGGTAGAGTAATCTTGATTGTAGGTTTTCCCCTTTCATCACTTTAAATATATGCTGCCACTCCCTTCTGGCCTACCGGGTTTCTGTTAAAGATCAGCTGATAACCTTTTGGGGATTCCCTTGTATGTTATTTGTTGCTTTTCCCTTGCTGCTTTTAATAGTTTTTTCTTTGTATTTTATTTTTGTTAGTTTGATTAATATGTGTCTTGGTGTGTTTCTCCTAAGGTTTATCCTGTATGGGACTCTCTGTGCTTCCTGGACTTCAGTGGCTATTTCCTTTCCCGTGTTAGGGATTTTTTCGACTTTAATCTCTTCAAATATTTTCTCAGACTTTCTCTTTCTCCTCTTCTTCTGGGGCCCCTATAATTCAAATGTTGGTGTGTTTAATGTTGTCCCAGAGTCTCTGAGACTGTCCTCAATTCTTTTCATTCTCTTTTCTTTATTCTGCTCTGTGGCAGTTACTTCCACCATTCTATCTTCCAGCTCACTTATCCGTTCTTCTGCCTCAGTTATTTTGCTATTGATTCCCTCTAGTTTTAATTTCAGTTATTGTGTTGTTCATCACTCTTTGTTCTTTAGTTTTCCTAGGTCCTTGTTAAACATTTCTTGTATTTTCTCCATTCTATTTCTGAGATTTTGGATCATCTTTACTATCATCACTCTGAATTCTTTTTCAGGTAGACTGCCTATTTCCTCTTTATTCATTTGGTCTTGTGGGGTTTTACCTTGCTCCTTCATCTGCAGCATATTTCTCTGTCTTCTCATTTTGTCTAACTTACTGTGTTTGAGATCTTCTTCCTGCAGGCTGCTGGCTCGTAGTTCCTCTTGCTTCTGGTGTCTCCCCTCGGTGAGTGAGGTTGGTCCAGTGGCTTGTGTAGGCTTCCTGGTGGGAGGGACTGGTGCTTGCATTCTGGTGGGTGGAGCTGGATCTTTGCCCTCTGACAGGAAGTGTCACGTCTGGTGGTGTGTTTTGGGGTGTCTGTAGGCTTAGTACGACTTTAGACTGTCTGTCTGCTGATGGGTGGGTTTGTGTTCCTGTCTTGCTTGTTGTCTGGTGTGGGGAGTTCAGCACTGGAGCCTGCAGGTAGTTGGGTGGAGCCAGGTCCTGGAGTCGAGATGGAGGCCTCCAGGAGAACTCTCGCTGATTAATATTGCCTGGGGCTGGGAATTCTCTCGTGTTCCAGCATCCTGGACTTGGCACTCCCATCCCAGAGGCTCAGGCCCGGCCCCCAGCCTGGGAACCAAGACTCCACAAGCTACACAGCTTGGCAATAAAGGGGAAAAATAAGAAAGGAAAAAGGGTGGGAAGAAAACAAATGAAGACAAACAGGCAAACAAAACCTAAGACAAATTGTAAAAGCTAAACCAAACAAAGAAGCAAAGAAAATAACCAAACACATAGACGCACAAAATAAGAAAGAGAAACAGGGAAAGCAAAAAACAAAAGAACACCCAGACAAACAAAAGAATCCCCAAACAAAATCAAACAATTAAAAACAGAACTAACAAACACAAAAAATAAAAAACAAAAGAAAAGCAGAATGCAAACTGAAGGAAAAAGCAAAGAGAACAAAAGAAACACACAAAAACAATAAAGATAAGAGCAAATAGAACAAAGGAAAAAAAAGATAAAAACAAAGCAGAACAAAGGAAAGAAAAAAAAAAACCACACAGAACGACCAGGAGTAATGTAGAAAAAATATATATATTAAAAAATTTTTAAACTAAATAAAAATAAAAACAAATAATAATTTAAAAAACAACAAAACAAAACATAAAAAAAACAGTGGTAATTATTTTTTCCTGGGGTCCCAGCTGTCAGTGTCCTTGCCCGCACCACGAGTCACAGCCAACCTTCACCTCCCCGGGAGGCCCTCCACAACCTCTAGGTAAGTCTCTGGTCTCTCTGTGGGCACTGTGGGGGCAGCTCAGACTCTGACCTGGCACCACTCCTTTGTGTACTAGTCCCCAAAGCCCACAGCTGCTAGAGCTAGACTGGTTTCAGTTGTGGGAACACTCGTCCATTCAGATGTTCCATAGATGCAGGGTTTACCAAGCCGATCGCGGGGGTTTAATCTGTAGAGTGTGTGGCTGCAAAGAAAGATTTTTTCTCCTCTTCCTTAGTCGCCCTGCTCCTGGGGCTCATCTCTGGTTTTAGCCCCACCTCTTCGTGTGGGCCACCCACAGGAGTCTGCTCCTGAGGTTGCCCTGGAGCACTCGGGTGTGCCCCAGTGAAGACAGGGCATGGAGGTGACACAACTGCCTGGGTCACAGTGGCTCCAGCAGCAACAGGTGCATGGAAAGCTGGCGGCCACGGGCACAAGAGAGCCGGCCCTGGTGGGAGCCTTTCCTAGTGCCTCGCAGCTAGCATGAGAAGGCCAGCCATGATGGGCTTTTATAGCGCCTGGCGGGGCAGGGGGCCGGTGCGTGGGGGGAGAGAGGCTTCAATGGAGGCTCCACCCCCTGTGCATCTCTCAACAGTGGCGCCTTGCTTCTATGGCAGTCTGGGTTTCCTCCACAAGCATTTTCAGTTGCAGATTTCCTCCCTCCCGTCCCCTCAGGCTGT
The DNA here is from genome assembly GCF_951394435.1 of Stenella coeruleoalba. Classification (NCBI taxonomy): domain Eukaryota; kingdom Metazoa; phylum Chordata; class Mammalia; order Artiodactyla; family Delphinidae; genus Stenella; species Stenella coeruleoalba. Next base: position 58,748,647 of record NC_137156.1, read on the forward strand.
CTTCTCACAGCAAACAGTAGTCTTCTCCCTGGGTTTGCTCCAATCCCCACGTTCCAATTCTCAGCCCTCGTGTGCACTGGCAGACTCATGTCCCAGTCTGGGGCACTCAGGGCTGGGGCACGGACCATCTGTGTAGGTCTCACTCTGTCCTATCTGCCACAGACCAGCCGTTTCACCCTCCTCTGAGAGCCTCAGATGCTCTCCTTCTTTCCCAACTGATTTGTGTGTCGGTGAGGGGGCTTCCCCAGATGTGGAACCGCTACTCTGCTTCAGCTCCTCCTCCAGATCCTGTCCCGCTTCCTCTCCTCTTCTTTTTCCCTTCATTCTTTCGTCCTGCCTGGTTATGCAGGGATCTTTCTTGTCCCTTCTGGTGTCCATTGTCTTCTGTTAGCGTTCAGCTGGTGTTCTGTGAGAATTGTTCCATCTGTAGATGTATTCGTGATACATTTGTGGAGAGATGAACTCCATGTCCTCCTACTCCTCCACCCTGTTGGTTCCGTATTTGGTAATTTTTAAACAAGTAATTTCAAATTAAAAACATTTTAAACAACTTGGAATATTAAACTTACTCCTGAGTTTAAATTCTATGAGGACTGTTTAAATAGTCTATAAAATATCCTAAGCCAAGAAGCTATTTAAAGGGTTAACCTGAAGAATAGTTTTTAAAATATAAAAGACTGGGGACTTCCCTGGTGGTCTAGTGGTAAAGAATCCACCTTGCAATGCAGGGGACATGGGTTCAATCCCTGCTTCGGGAACTAAGATCCCACATGCCGTGTGGCAACAAAGCCCATGTGCCACTACTACTGAGCTTGCGCGCCTCAACTAGAGAACCCACATGCCACAACCTCTGGAGCGTATACGCTCTTGAGCACATGCCACAACTACAGAAGAGAAAACCCGCACACCTCAACAAAGACCCGATGCGGCCAAATAAATAAATAAATGAATATTAAAAAAAAAGACTAAATAGTATGTGATTGGGATCCAGTTGAAAGCTGATTTAGGGACTTCCCTGGTGGTGCAGTGGTTAAGAACCCACCTGCCAGTGCAGGGGACACGGGTTCAATCCCTGGTCTGAGAAGATCCCACATGCCCCTGAGCCTGCGCTCTAGAGCCTGCAAACCACAACTACAGAAGCCCATGCGTCTAGAGCCCATGCTCCTCAACAAGAGAAGCCACCACAATGGGAAGCTCGCGCACCGCAACAAAGAGTAGCCCCCACTCACCGCAACTAGAGAAAGCCTGTGTGCAGCAACGAAGACCCAATGCAGCCAAAAATAAATAAATTTATTTTTAAAAAGCAAGCTGATTTATCAGTTGGGTATCATATATTTTCTGAGTACTTATCTTGTAGCTTTTATGCTTTAAAATAAGGGTCAGTGACTTTTTACAACTAGGGTGCCAAGCCCTACTTATTTATTCTTTTGGGAGAAAGAAGGTTTATAATCTGAAGTCTTTGGCAAGGGGTTTATCTCAAGCCCTTATCAACTGATATCATAGCTATTAATTCACACATTAGCTGAGATTACTGGTATTTGGATTTTCTGGATTTTCCTCCCTGTTCTTTTGGTCCACATATCACTAAAACTTACTGTCATTTGTACTCATCATAATTTACAGTGATACTCCAAGTCGTCCACACACTGGGCTGGGCTGGGAACTGTTGGTTAGTAGTTTGCAGAAAGATAAGGAGCTCATACCAAAATGTAAATTAACAGGCTGCTTCCTTCCTTGAAAATGTCTAGGTATGGAAAAAACTGTCAGTTGAGCTGTAAGTGTGCTTATTGACAGTTGATTTGCCTTCTGGCGCAAGTCCTTCTTTCCTTGTGGACTGGAAACAGTGCGCTGACCTGCTCTGGTCTGTAGCATGGCAGATGAATACTTCTTTCTCTCCTTTCTAAGCGTGTCATTGGGTTTGGATAACATTCATGCTTCTGAGCAGGAACAGTGCCTGTTTTGTTGTTCCCATCTTGACTCTGAAACTATGGTGTTCCATTGTCCTACTCTGTGGCTGTCCATTTCCAGGTGGACCATGAGACAGTGCGTAGGGGTGGAGGACTGTCCTGCAGAGAGGTCACCTCTACCGTTTGGCTCTGCAGGTTGGAATTGTCCGGAGAGTTGTCTGGGTCAAGGAAATGTACTCTTTAGAGACTGTGCTGCTTATGACCTCAGCTGTTACCTCAGCTGCATCGTTCTCTTGCACACACACACACACACACACACACACACACACACACGAGTGAACAGAATTTTGAAAACAGCAGCAGATATTCAGTTGGGCATTGCAACCATTGAGAGAAAGAACCAGCTCCAAGCATTCCTTCTAGGCGCTTTTTGTTTTATTTGTATAACTTTTATTCAAGATTTTGGAGAAGCTGTTCTCTCCCATATACATCTTTTGTTTGGATGGTGGTACTTGGCCTCATCTTCCATGTGGCTTGATATATAACAGTATCTTTTTTTTTTTTTTTTTTGCGGTACGCGGGCCTCTCTCTCACTGTTGTGGCCTCTCCCGTTGCGGAGCACAGACTCCAGACGCGCAGGCTCAGCGGCCATGGCTCACGGGCCCAGCCGCTCCGCGGCACGTGGGATCTTCCCGGACCGGGGCACGAACCCGCGTCCCCTGCATCGGCAGGCGGACTCTCAACCACTGTGCCACCAGGGAAGCCCTATAACAGTATCTTTTGATATGGTTTCACTTCTGTTGTTAGCTGGCAGCATGGAAACTACAAAGCTGTTTTCTTACAGAAGTAATGATCTTCTTTATTTAAATTTTTTGGTGTTTATTCTTTGAACAGTAATGCATTTATATGATTTAGAACTTGAAAGGTCAAAAACACAGTGAAAAAAATCCCTCTACCTTTTGCTCCCAGTCAAACGAATTCTCTTTCATGGAGGCAGCCAATGTGATAAGTTTCTTATATATGCTTCCAGGAATATTTAATGTGCTCATAAATACGTATGTAAGAATAAGGATTCATGAGCAGAAGTTAGTGAATTTGTTTTACACCTGGCTGTTTAGTACAAATAAGAGTGCTGTTGGTAATTCAAAAAATATTTATGTAAAGGAATGCATATGTGAGGACATCCGACGTTACTGAACTTTACAGTTTATGACTTGAATGGTGTTTCACAAAGCAATTTTGACCTTTTCAGGACAGTAGAAGTCCTTGCATCATGAGGAAATGACAGGTTGAAGGATAGTGACTGGTGTGCTTGTTATTTCAGGTTTGGGTCAGTTTCACCTACAGTTTACGAAGAGCAAAAGCTGCTTATTAATAACAAATATTTTGTCCTGCTTTTTGCCAAGGATAGTACCAGGATTGGATTGGGGCCAAAGCAAAGGAGCAGTCTATGTAGTTTGTGCGTTTTTAATAATTTTTTTAATAAGAATGAATTTCAAATAGATCACCGTGCAACTACGGGAAAAGAATCAGTTGCAGCAGTCTAATTCAACAAAAATGAATTGGATTAGGGAGTTTTCAAGGGTTTTTCCTTTATTAAATAAGCTTCATAAATTTTAAACAAATGTGAAATAGGTATAGTCTTTTTTTTTTTTTACTTCTTTATTGGAGTATAATTGCTTTACAATGGCGTGTTAGTTTCTGCTTTATAACAAAGTGAATCAGTTATACATACACATATGTTCCCATATCTCTTCCCTCTTGCGTCTCCCTCCCTCTCACCCTCCCTATCCCACCTCTCCAGGCGGTCACAAAGCACCAAGCTGATCTCTCTGTGCTATGTGGCTGCTTCCCACTAGCTATCTACCTTACATTTGGTAGTGTATATATGTCCATGCCTCTCTCTTGCTTTGTCACAGCTTACCCTTCCCGCTCCCCATATCCTCAAGTCCATTCTCTAGTAGGTCTGTGTCTTTATTCCTGTCTTACCCCTAGGTTCTTCATGACACTTTTTTTTCCCTTAAATTCCATATATATGTGTTAGCATATGGTATTTGTCTTTCTTTTTCTGACTTACTTCACTCTGTATGACAGACTCTAGGTCTATCCACCTCATTACAAATAGCTCAGTTTCGTTTCTTTCTATGGCTGAGTAATATTCCATTGTATATATGTGCCACAACTTTATCCATTCATCCGATGATGGACACTTAGGTTGTTTCCATCTCCGGGCTATTGTAAATAGAGCTGCAATGAACATTGTGGTACATGACTCTTTTTGAATTTTGGTTTTCTCAGCATATATGCCCAGTAGTGGGATTGCTGGGTCATATGGTAGTTCTATTTGTAGTTTTTAAAGGAACCTCCATACTGTTCTCCATAGCGGCTGTACCAATTCACATTCCCACCAGCAGTGCAAGAGTGTTCCCTTTTCTCCACACCCTCTCCAGCATTTATTGTTTCTAGATTTTTTGATGATGGCCATTTTTTGATGATGGCCATTTCTAGATTTTTTGATGATGGCCATTCTGACTGGTGTGAGATAATATCTCATTGTAGTTTTGATTTGCATTTCTCTAATGATTAATGATGTTGAGTATTCTTTCATGTGTTTGTTGGTGCTATTTTTTGATGATGGCCATTCTGACTGGTGTGAGATGATATCTCATTGTAGTTTTGATTTGCATTTCTCTAATGATTAATGATGTTGAGTATTCTTTCATGTGTTTGTTGGCAGTCTGTATATCGTTTTTGGAGAAATGTCTGTTTAGGTCTTCTGCCCATTTTTGGATTGGGTTGTTGTTTTTTTTTGTTATTGAGCTGCATGAGATGCGTATAAATTTTGGAGATTAATCCTTTGTCAGTTACTTCATTTGCAAATACTTTCTCCCATTCTGAGGGTTGTCTTTTGGTCTTGTTTATGGTTTCCTTTGCTGTGCAAAAGCTTTGAAGTTTCATTAGGTCCCATTTGTTTTTTTTTAGTTTTTATTTCCATTTCTCTAGGAAGTGGATCAAAAAGGATCTTGCTGTGATTTGTGTCATAGAGTGTTCTGCCTATGTTTTCCTCTAAGAGTTTGATAGTTTCTGGCCTTACATTTAGGTCTTTAATCCATTTTGAGCTTATTTTTGTGTATGGTGTTAGGGAGTGATCTAATCTTATACTATTACATGTACCTGTCCAGTTTTCCCAGCACCACTTATTGAAGAGGCTGTCCTTTCTCCACTATGCATTCTTCCTCCTTTATCAAAGATAAGGTGACCATATGTGTGGGGTTTATCTCAGGGCTTTCTATCCTGTTCCATTGAGCTATCTTTCTGTTTTTGTGCCAGTACCATACTGTCTTGATTACTGTAGCTTTGTAGTATAGTCTGAAGTCAGGGAGCCTGATTCCTCCAGCTCCGTTTTTCATTCTCAAGATTGCTTTGGCTATTCAGGGTCTTTTGTGTTTCCATACAGATTGTGAAATTTTTTGTTCTAGTTCTGTGAAAAATGCCAGTGTTAGTTTGATAGGGATTGCTTTGAATCTGTAGATTGCTTTGGGTAGGTGAAATAGGTATAGTCTTTGACCTAGAAATTCTACTTTAAATAATTTATCCTCAGGAGAGAGAGCTTGAGGGTGGGGTCGCTTAGCTTCAGTGATACAGTTCTTTGGATGAACTTGCTTTAACTGTCCAGTTTTTCAACCCCCTTTTCACTCTCATTTTCTACTGTCATCCCTCTTTCTCCCTTACCTCTACTATCCCTCGTTTCTTCTACCTTTCACTTCTTATTTCCATCCTCTGAAATGTATTGCCACCTCTTTTCTGCTGACAACGCCCTATTTTAGGCCTCCTTGTTCAGCTCTTCTCCAGCTGTTTCACTGAGGTCTTAAGCCATGTCTTGGGCTGGGAGCAAGCAGAGGTATATTAAGTCCTTCCTGGATTGGGGCTCTGGGTTTGGCCAGAGGCCATAAACACAGAACAGAGAACATCTGGCTGTTGTGGAACAGGAACCACTAGATTCCTAATCAGAGAGCAGTGCCTTTAGAGCAGGGCACATACTTTGTGTGAATTCTTCTTTTCCTGAGGACTGACAAAAGGAACTGAGCACAAAAAACTGTGTTTTTTGAATCCCTGGGTCAGTGATTCCCAGATGTTTGGAGGGATTGTTTTGGTTTACTCTTTTGTGGGAAAAAGCATTAAAATAATGTAAATTAAATTAATTTTGCTTTGAATGACTATAAAGATGTAACGAGGGATTTTTGAAGGTGATGGAACTGATCTGTACCCTGATTATGGTGATGGCTACATGAATCTATGCAAGTTAAAATTCATGAAACCCTATCCTAAAAAGGTCAGTTTTCTTATATAATATAAAAATAAAATTTAAAAACAAAATAACTTTGTTTAAATAATTTTATGTATTCCTGCAAATAGCGATATAACTTGTGTGTCATTAATTAAGGAATCACTATTATACTGGATGAACTGTCGCATGGCCCTGTCATAAATATTGGGATTACCCCTCCTTCCACAGACACACCAGCATGTATTTTCGTATTTAGTATAAAATCAGTTCCAAATTGAATGAAAATAGCAAGTCAGTGATGATGGCCCTTGGAATTTTTCCCCTAAATGCTTAGGAAGAATTTTGAGCCATTTTTAACTTAGCATAAATTTTGAGAATTTATATGCAAAGTTTAAGTGAAGGAAAAGCATTTGCAGTCATCGAAGCGTCAGTTACTATCGCCTGTTTATTTAGAGAGACTGAGTCCTTGTCCCTTTGACTATTAGATCTTTACTCTCCTCTTTGCATTATTAGTATCTCTGGGAGTATTTGAGACTTTAATCATGGCTGTTTGTGATTCTGCTCTTCTTCTTGTTGGCAAGATACAGTTGATGTCACACATGGGGTTGCCAAATGAATCAGTAAGTTACTAGTTGGGGACATCTTCATGGTGTCTGTCAGTAACGAGGATTTCTGTTTATTGGGCAAAACATCACTGGACTTGTGACAGTGCTGTCAGCTGTTTAATTAATATGTTTTTAATTACCTACAGTAAACGATAGAATTGTGAGACCACACATTTTATTTTTATTTTTGAGACCTGCTATATGTATTTTTATAGTAGTTACAAAGCAGAAATATAAAATGTTAACTTTTCATATTTTAAAATGTTAATGCAAGAAAAAACTCTGCCGTAGACATCAAAAGATAGAGATTTTTTATCTGAGTCATGAGAGGCCCTTATTTTACTTTCCTTCTCATAAAACAATTTGGAAAATCTGGAATAATTTACAAATCTAAGATTAAAATGAAGTAGACCTTGGTGAATTTTTTGGATAAGGATTAAGCCAGGATTTGTAACTTTAAAGAATGTTAAAATTTTTTTCCAAAGTAAAATGGAGTTTGCTTTAAAAATACATGTTGGTTCTTGGGAGTCTGTCATTTTGTTTTGTCTTCAGAATAGTTGAATATTAGTTAAACAGCATGTGGCTGAAGTCAAAAGTTAGAACGCCCATACTTGTGACTATAGACTTATTTTTTAAATTTTTTGCCCAGAGTTTATTAATAATGTGGCACATTTAGGTTTTAGTTAAAATTATATTCAGATTTTGTCTTTTAGATACATACATGCCACTTGAGTTTGAGACTTTTTTGTGACCTAACATAGGATCATGATTTTGAATGTTTCATGTGTGCTTGAGAAGATATATTCCCTGTTAATTAGCATGTAATGTTATCAATATCTATATCTATTTCTCCATAAGCTCCACCCTATTAAACATATTGTTTAGGTCTCCTAAATTATTACTTACTCTTTGTCCACTTGTCTTGGTTTAAGAGTGGTGTTAAAGTCTCCTGTTAAATAGTATGTTCCTGTTACAAAGCATCTACTGTTGTTTCTGGTTTATGAATGTGGTGCTGTGTTATTTGGTGCATAGAGATTCATAACTGCTGTGTTTTCATTTTGAATTGTGACTTTTAACATTATAATTATATTTCTTTGTCATTTTTGGTGCTTTTTGACCTAGATTTTACTTTGTGTGATATTTAAATTGTATTCCCTGCTTTCTTAATATTTCCTTTTTTTTCTAGAGTACCTTTATTTTTAGCCTTCCTGAATCCCTTTGATTTAGGTGTGTCTCTTATATACAGCCTAGAATTGGGTTTTCTTTTGTAAGAAAATTTGAACTATTTTGCTTTTAATTGGTGTGTTCAGTCCATTTGCATTAATTGAGATTCATGATGTGTTGGTCTCAACATTGTCATGTTATTTTACTTATATATACTATGGTATTATGTTATATTTACTCTGTTTCTTTCTCTATATGATCTGTTTCTTTACTCTCATTTTTCATGGGAAGTATTTAGGAAGGTTTCTCTTATACCTTTATAGTTTTACCTTCTATAATGTCCTTAATTCCCTTTGCCTTTACTTAGATTTCTACTATTTAGTTTGTCAATTTTAAATAACATCCTTTGATTATGTATTATCTTTTTGACAATTAATGTGTTCTCCTTTATCCTCTCATTATTTCAGTTATATTGTTCCTACTTTGTCAGAATACTCAGCATTTACATATATCTTTTTTCAGTCCATGGTAAGCAGTTAAACCCCTTCAGTGCTTCCCATCAGTTAACTATCTTGCCAAAGTTTCCCTATTCACCTCTTTTTCTATGAAACTTGTTCTCTAGTAAAGTGCTTCTCAAACAATAATGGGCATGTTAATCATTTGGACCTCTTGGGAGGGGCCTAGATTCTTATTCTTTACAAAGTCCCAGATAATGTCAATGCTGTGGGCCATGAATCCTACTTTGAGTAGCCAAAGATTCCTCAAGAAGAGTATTTAAGTTCTGAAATGTTTAAGACTGGTCTGTTATAGCATTTATGTTTGAAAGACAACTGGCTGGATTAAAAAAATTTTTGGTTAAGTTTTCTTAAAGTTTCTTGAAAATGCTACTGCATTATTGCTTTGGTTTATTGTTGTTTATAAACCTTATGTCAGTCTGATTTTTCTCCTTTTGTGTGTGACTTAGTCATTTTGCTTTGAGGCCCGGGGGTTTAGTATTACTTTTTAAATTTATCTTTAAAATCTAATCATTTTATAGGTATATTTCTCAGAGTTGATGGGTCCAGATCACAGGTACATGGTGGTCCTTTCAATGCAGTTTCAGGTTTCCTTTTATTTCAGGAACATTTTCTTTCTTTATAGTTTTCACTATTAGTTGTGTTCTGTTGTTTCCTTTGTCTTCAGGGTCTCCGGTTATATTTATGTTAGATCTTCTATGCCTGTCTTTTATATCAATCACTTTCTTTCATCCTGACATCTCTTTATTTTATTTCTGTCCTCTAGGCTTTTTAAGCCTTTCTTCAATGTTCCTTACTATATTTTCATTTCCATCCATTCTCCCTTGGCCGCTTTGTAATTGAGTTATCATTTCTAAGATGAGTTTGTCTTTTTATTTAATTCTTCACTGGGTTTTCACTCTCACTTTATAAATTCCTGTTTGTTCATTTGATATTTCTGTTCTGAATTTTAAAATTTCTTACTTAAAGGTTTTCTTTCACATTTATATGTGCTTATTTAAGATTATTTCATTTAGATTCAGATATTGAGTTGTAATTTTCATCTAGTTCATGTTTTGTTTATTTGATTGACTTTTGTTTATTTTTTATTTTGGGGGGAACAAAATGAAAAATTGAAATATCTTGACTCTGAGTGTTTTATTCTTGTAGTAATTTTGTATAGGTGTTATCTGCTGTTTATTTGTTCATTTTAAAATGAATAATTTTCCTGGACTAGCAATAGTACTAGTTGGCAAGGATAAGAGGTTTGAGTGGTTAGTCAGTTCCTTAGTTCGAGAGTGCTTCCTTTTCTTGGTAGGGTAAAATGCCATTTTTAAAATGAATACCTTCTTTGTGGTGAAAAGTGTGAGTATTGCTCTGGAGTATTTCTGCAGGACCATCATTTCTACCTTTTACTTTCTCCTTTCCCATAATTACCAGCTTCCCTGGGTGGCTGATCCTTCATGTAATCTTTCTCCCAGAAATAGTGCCTGGTTCTGGTTCTGTTCATTTTCAAGCCCCATCCTTTTGATTCTTCAGAAAACCTCTGATCACATCTGTTCTCAGTGGTTCCTCACTCACAGTAGAAATTTCTCTTTCTGGGGGTGATTTTATATGTGATCCAACACCATAAGAACTCTATTTCTCTCTACCTTTTTTTTTTTGAAGTCCCTGACTTGACTTCCCACATAGCTGTGAGCTCTGGAGCTGGTCTTAACTAGATTTGGGTTTTTCCCTATTTCCATGTATCATGAAGTTCATAGCGTTCCCCATCTTCTAGTTATGTTGCAGGCGTGAATAATGGATGTTTTCATTTGTTCTCTCCTCATTGATCTGTTTTACTTTTTTGAGGATGTATGGAGAGATTTGGAGTTAGGTGGCCCCATTATCCTGTGAGAATCCAGAATTCTGTAATAATACTTTATATCTGAAAAAACTCATATTTATTTTGGTAATTTTGGACAGTTTTAATATATGATAATTCATTTATGAACTAAAGAGTACTTCATTTCCTGTTTAGTTTACAGCATATTTTATATTATTTGGATTATCACTATACTTATCACTCTACTATTTATACCTAGTTTGCTACAAAGTCTATTCTTGTTAATATAACATATCTAATATAGCATAATATGATGTATCTAATATGTCATCTATAAGAAGCATGCTAGGCATGTTGTAATGGTTTAATTGGATAAGGGGCATTTTTAAATTGAATTTTATAAATATATAGCCAATGAACAAGATGTGAAAAAAATTCCCAGAAATTCATTACACTTATGAGTCTGTGAATTTGTGAATTAAATCCTTTGTATCTTTGCCCCAAGCCATTAAAGAACAGCAGTGTGTGTGTGTGTGTGTGTGTGTGTGTGTGTATTATGTCTATTGTATGTATGTATTTTATAAACATACACTGTTTTTCCACACTTGTTGGACTCAAAAAGCAAGTTAGAAATTATTTTAAACCCTAAGAGAATTTAAGGGACCTCTACTAAAAACACACTGATAGAAGACTGTAGATGCTACACTCTATAATATTTGTAGGATATTTTTAAAATATAAATTTATTTATTTATTTACGGCTTTGTTGCTGCACGCGGGCTTTCTCTAGTTGTGGCGAGCGGGGGCTCTTCTTTGTGGCGGTACATGGGCTTCTCATTGCGGTGGCTTCTCTTGTTGTGGAGAACTGACTCTAGGCATGCGAGCTTCAGTAGTTGTAACACGCAGGCTCAGTAGTTGTGGCACATGGGCTTAGTTGCTCCGTGGCATGTGAGATATTCCCGGACCAGGGATGGAGCCCGTGTCCCCTGCATTGGCAGGTGGATTCTTAACCACTGCACCACCAGGGAAGTCCCAATATTTGTAGGATATTTTAAGTCAATGTTCATAATATTTTAGAGAGCTTTTTATTAAAATGTAACATACATATAGTTACTGGTTATGAGTGTCGAGCTCCATGGAGTTTCCAGAAGTGAACATACTCCTAAGACATAGAACATTTTCCCAGAAGCCCCTTCTTGCCCTTTCTATTACTCACCACCACCCAAAAGCACCCACTTCCCTGACTTCTGCTGTCATTTAGTTTTGTCTCTTTTAAAATTTTATGTGAATTACATCATACAGTATGTTCTATCAGTATGGTTTTCCAGTTGTCTCAGTCTGTTGAAATTGTTTCCCAACGATGCTGCTTTTTAGCAGTTTTTCCCTCCAACTTGTTAATTAATCATCTAGAATCACCGTGTTGGTGTGCACTGTGACACTCTACATGGCTGGCAGTGAGCTGCAGTGCCCCACAGATGCACCATTTCTAGCATTATAAAAATAATCATAAACATTGCATCTGTAAATCCAGGGAAGAAATTGTCAAAATGATGGCTAATTAGAGAGATTAATAAAATATGAAGATATTTAAAGATTCAGTGACAGAACAAGGCAATTAGTACGTTGCTAATTCTGAAAGTGAGTCTAAAATGGAAGAGATAATGTTCCATTCCATATGTTAGTCATCTCCCTGACTGAAGAGATGTTGGCAGTCTTTTTAAAGCTTCATCGTTTTCATCATTCGATTGGTTTTATTTCCCTAAGTGTGCTGATTTCAGTGACTTTTTTAACTTAATGCTTTCTAAGTATTTTATGCGACTATGCTAGAGTATATTGAATGTTGTCATTTGAAGATAGGAGTGATAGCTCTGTTGCAAAACAAACAAAATAAATAAATCCAAAGTGCAGAGATGATGTTGGCACATTATAGTGGCAGCAGATCCTTGGATTTGAAAGGAATGGTTTCCAGACAGCCTGAGGTTTATATTGACCAGTCTCCATTAAGTTCCTCATAAATTGCTGGCATTTTGATGTTGAAGCAGAAGAAGAAAAGTTTGTAATGGTGAGGAGCAAATTTGAAAACTGGGCCCCTGTTCTTCCTAAATGCATCAGCTCCTGTCCTCTGCCATTTACAGTTTTATTTTAGGAACTTGGAAAGAGGAGAGGAGACAAAACATCTTTTCCTACTTAATAACTCTACTCCCTTTGCATTGCTTCCTCCTCACCAGATGTGGTTAAAGTGCTTTGTGGTATCGGAGAGGGCAAGGTCATTGGCCTCTGACCATGGGGTTGACAGTGTCCCGTGAAGGATGTTTACCCAGCGGATCTGGGGGATTGCACACCTTGTGCCAGGCCCTGAGCAGAGGCAGGCTTGGTCCTTGGCCTCTTGGATCCCTAACTAGTGTGGATACAAAGCACCAGATGGTCACACAGATAGATGCAAAATGACTGAGGTGCAGAGTGGAGGATGGTTCTCACTCATGCTCAGATGGAGGATGTTTCTGGGGGTCAAGAGTGAAAATGAATTATGCAGTAACTGCAGGGTGCGGGGGACAGACCCTGGTAGCTTGGACCAGGGCGGGCAGTGGCTTTTCTGGAGCGGCACATGTGGGAAGCAGTATTCAGAGGCCTCAGTGACGTGTTGGGTGTGGAGTGTGTTAGGGGAGAGGGGATGTCACAAGTGACCACAGGTGTCCAGCTTGGGTATCAGATGGAGAGCCAGTCACTGAGACAGAGGATGCTAAAAGAGGACTGTGTTTTGGCAGAAGATCCTGAATTTGCTTCTGGTCTCACAGTCTCAAGTATTTGTGAGACAGACAGGAGGAGGCCAGTGGGCAGTCTGATGAGCCAGAAACCCATGTCTGTGAATTGCCTGCATGGGGAATCCATGCTCCCTTTTCCCTCCTCCTTGCTCTCCTGGCCCAACTGATGCACATGGGCCATGCACAGAGCACTTGGAGAAGAAAAGATGTATCTTGGGGAGACCTTCCTGGTCTCTAGGGCTCCAGGAAAACTGCAGCCAGAGTAGATAAGTGGTGTGTGGTGGACTACAGGTGCTAGAATTACCACTTGGAAGTCATGTCTCAGACCCTACGTGGAAAAGGGTCGGGTTAAGGGAGTTGGAGCACTGACTTAGAAACTTGACAAAACTGCTTCCTGAAATTTGCTTTGGATTTTTCCCCCGCCAAGAACCCAGGTCTTCAAAACTAGGTAGAAAATATACTCTTAATTAGAAACGTACTCACACAGCCATTACAGAAACTTGAAGTTTTATCATTATCTGTGTGGAGAACTGCTTAAAGCCTGGGAGCATGACTAAACATGATCCATGCACGGCGCTTGTTTGAGGTGAATGACTCGATTCATCCTTTGCTCTGAGAGATTGGTCTCCTGGTTTTCTTCCCCCCTCTTTGACCTGTGCCTTCTCCACCTTCTTCCAGGATTTCTCCTCCTGAGGACTCATCCCATTCCTCCTCTCCTGTCCCTCCTCACTCCCTGGGTGTCCCCTGCCCTGGTTTGCAGTCTTCCCTGTGACTTCCGCTTTGCTGCAGTACCCCCTGTTGATCATCCACCTGGGCATCTGCACCCAGACTGCCTCTACCTGACTGTTACCCGGTGCTCTCAGTCAGCCAGTCCAAAACCGCGTTCATCTGTCACATCCACCTGGTCTCAACCAGAAGTTGGAGGTGAATCACCCTCACTCCCCAGTCCAGCAGTCGTTTCATCTGGACTAAAGTCTTCTCCACTCACTGCCCCGTGTGTAGCCTTAGAGCAGGCCCTTGCCGTTTCTTGCCTGAGTTACAGCAAGTTCTTAACTGGCATCCTGGCCGGGGGCTCTCCTATCCATTCTGCTGCTAGATGGTTGTTCTAAAACACAAATCTGATCTCATTCTCTCGTTAAAAGCCTTCACTGGCTCTCCAGCATCTTCAGGATTCAAGTTCAGATTGAGTTTTGCAGGCCCCGGATGGAAGCTTGCAGCCCTCCCCAGCTGCTCTCCTCCCCATGCTTTATCATATTCAGCTCCTTCTGGCTCCTCCAAAGGATTGAGCTGAGCTCTTGCTTGCTTGGTGCTCTAGGTGGTGCTTCTTCCTCTAATGAGAACTCATTTCAGGCATATTTTGCTTGAAATGTTAATTTTGCACATTGGTTGGCCTGAAGACATGGTGCAGTGAACATGTCATTTTCTTTGGTCATTGAGTCTCTAAGCCCCCTTCCTGTGTCCAGAGAACCTCTGACCTTATGAGGCAGAGGCCCCTTCCCATTCTAGAAGCAGACGGTGCCAGATGCTCCCTTCGTGGCCTCCTCTGCTTCCAGGGCATGGACGTGGCACATGATACGTATTCAGCTGGTTTTAACCTTGCCACTCCAGACTTTGCACTGGAAGCCAGTGACCCCAAGAAGCAGGTACCATGCAGGATCCACTATGGGGAGGAAGGCTGCGGTGGTGTCTGTTGTAGGGGGTGTTCCGTCTATGCCCAGCAGCTGGGGCCCTGGCATCCTTACTGGATAAGCTCTGGGCGTGATTGTGGACATTGCTTCTGGCTCTGTGACAGCCACACCGGAGTTGTAGACCTTTTGGAGGGTATGTGAGCGCCTGGTACCCTTTTTTTTTTTTTTTTTTTTGCGGTACGCGGGCCTTTCACCGTTGTGGCCTCTCCCGTTGCGGAGCACAGGCTCTGGACGCGCAGGCTCAGCGGCCATGGCTCACGGGCCCAGCCGCTCCGCGGCATGTGGGATCTTCCCAGACCGGGGCATGAACCCGTGACTCCTGCATCGGCAGGCGGACTCTCAACCACTGCGCCACCACGGAAGCCCTGCCTGATACCCTTTTAACACATACTTTCTTTGCTCAAGTAAAACAGAATTGGTGCTTGTGGCTTGCAGATAAGAACCCTGCTTGACTCAGGTAGATCTCCAGCATCAGTACCTGCAAGGACAGAGGGCAAAATGCCATTATCTGTATAACTGCAGTGACACATCCCCACATTGCTACGGTACTAGAGATGGTGGAAGCGTGTGTGTACTAATAGCTGTGGACCTAGTTTTAAAATATATATGTGTATATATTTTATTGTGGTGAAGTATATATACCAAAATTTGCCATTTTAAGTGTACAACTTCGTGACATTAATTACATTCACAGTGTTATGCGACCATCACCGCTATAAATTTCCAAAAATTTTTTAGTCACCCCAAGCAGAAACTCTGTATCCATTAAGCAATAACCCCCCAGTCCCCTGTCGCCCAGTCCCTTCTAACCCCACCTTTACTTTCTATCTCTATGAGGGTGTCTATTCTAGACATTTCATAAAAGTGAATTTGTATAATTATTTGTCCCTTTTTGTCTGGCTTATTTTATTTAGCATAATTGTAATAATGCTTCAGTGAACATCCGCGTACAAGTATCTGGGTCCCTGCTTTCAGTTCTTCTTTTGAGTATATGTCTAGGAATGGAATTGCTGGATCATATGGTAACTCTATGTTTAATGTTTTGAGGGAACTACCAAACTGTTTTCCACAGCGGCTGTACGATTTTACATTCCTACCAGGAGTGCACAGGGATTCCGGTTTCTCCATATCCTCATCAACACTTATTTTCTGTTTTTTGTTTTTTGAAATTACAGCCATCCTAGCGGTGTGAAGTGGCATCTCATTGTGGTTTGGATTTTTACTTCCGTGATGACTAATGATGTTCAGCATTTTTTCATGGGTGTGGAGTGTCTTGACTGTCTCAGTTGTGTCAGGATCATCTTGCTCAGCTAATCCATTTCTGTAACTGGCATTCTTCCTAGAAGTAAGCATATGGGTTCTCTACCATATATCATTTTATGGCCAGGCCCAGCTCTCAAACATAAAGGTCCCCTATAAATACTAGTAAAGGCTCGACAGTGAGTAGCATTTACAAAATTATCCCTTTTCTTCAAGCTGAAAAAGGGCTGCTATGCAAAACTTACAGCTAACATCCTACCTAATGGTGAAAGACTGTCTGCAGTTGACATAATCTAGTAAATAGAAATTCCTAAGGAATCTACTTAAAAAACTATTAGAACTACTAAATGAATTCAACAAGATTACAGAATACAAAAACAGTATAATTGTATTTCTATACAGTAGCAATGAACAAACCAAAAATGAATTAAGAACACAATTGCATTTACAATAGTATAAAAAAGAATAAAATAGAGGACTTAATACTGTTAAGATGGCACTATTCCCCAAACTGATCTACAGATTCAACACAATCCATAATAATATCCCAGCTAATTTATTTGCAGAAATTGATCCTAAAATTCATATGAAAATGCAAGGGACCCAAAACAGTCTTGAAAAAGAAGAACAAAGCAGGAGGACTCAAACTTCCCAATTTCAAAACTTACTATAAAGCTACAGTAATCAAGGCTGTGTGCTGACGTAAGAAAGGACATATAGATGAATGGAATAGAATTGAGAGTCAAGAAATAGCCCTCACATTTATGGTCTGTTGGTTTTGTTTTTTTTTTTTACGAAAGTGCCAAGATAATTCAATGGGGGAAAGAACAGTCTTTTCAAAGAATAGTGCTGGGACAACTGGATATCCACATATAAAAGACTGACTCCCACCTAACACCATGTACAAAAATCAACCCAAAATGGATCAATGACCTAAATGTAAGAGCTGGGGAAGAGGGACCTGCAGGATGGCAAGAGAGAGGATTCTTCCAGGCAAGAGAGGCCTGGAAGGAGCACGTTATCACTTCTACTCACAGTTTACTGGCTGTGAAAAATAGCCACGGCTGTTAGGAAACAATGTGGTCACTGGGAGGCTGGGAAATGTGGTCCAGCTGTGTGCCCAGAAGAAAGAGGAGATGGTTTAGGTGCACGGCTAGCCTTCTCTGTTACAAGGAGGTTGCCATTGATTAATCTCTGGGGTGTTTACAGTTTTGAATTTCTGTTCTGTATTGGCTCTCCCTCTTTGAGTCCTACACTTATAAGAACTGAAAAGAAGTAAGAACAGTTAACACTCAATTCCCTTTTCCTTGGATATGAAAAAAAGACTCAAGTTCAGCCAGCAAAGTTTTACACAGCAGTCCTGTTTGCAAAAAATAAATTCTGTGATCTTGTGCATCTGCGGCATGGTGCAAGCTTGAGACCATGATCATCTCTCTTGATCTCTGGCCTGTTTCCATGTGAACGGAAAGGATGAATGTGGTGCTCATTTATGCTATAGAAGCTAGCTGAAGCTTTGGAAGATGAGCAAACAATACCTTATAGGAAAAGCAAACACACTAATAATGATTCATAATGAAAACCAAGTGTATGAATTAGATTTCATTGAAGATCCTCTGGAATGGCCATCAGAAAGTTAGACATCTCTGCATTGGGACCAGAGGGTCCTCACCTCATCGTCAGGATCATGGGAGTTAATTTTCTCATCTGTCTAAGTCAGAGTCTCTTGAGGGCAACTGTTTTGTGAGTTTGTATATATATATATATATATATATATATATATATATATATATAGTCAGCTGAAGAAGAAGTAATCCTCCAGCTATGAGTTTGTAACCAAGTTGTAATGTGCTTTGTAGATATGATTACAGAGACTGATGGAAGAGCTAAAGAGAAACAGAATTCCAGGGGCATCATAAACAAGGCCCAGTGTTGTTCATTTTTAGGAACCTGCACTCTGCAGTGTCTTGAGGAATCTTGCCTGCATATGATGTGATGGAATCCTGAGCTTCTCTGTTACTCCCCTCACCCCAAGCATACATCTGGTTTCTAACGTGTTTAAAATGTATGCCTTTATTTCTAGTTCTGTGTTTAAGCCAAGTGTTGCATTTTAAAAAAATCGTAGAAAGACTATAAACCAGTGCTGGCTGAATGAAGCATGGTCTGCAGACTGGTGTTACTCCACAGAATGTTCATTGCTGGTCCGCAGTGAGATAAGCACAGAAACAGAGGGTAAGCATTTAGAAACTTCTAAGGCAGTTTGTCATTGCGGCTGCATTTTAAGTGTACGATCAGTGGCCTCATCTTGTTGAATGAGGTATAAACCAGTTAGAGAAGTGTTCAACTTGCGTGGAACTCGCGTGGTGAGCTGTGTGCTGTGCAAGCTCATTTGGTCATAGGCAGTGTGGATTCGTCTCCTCTGGCTGCATGGCCCAGTGCCGCAGACTGGGCGGCCTAAACAACAGAAATTTATTTCTCACCATTCTTGAGGCCGGGAAGTCTAAGCTCAAGGTGTCAGCAAGGTAGAATTTATTCTGAGACCACTTCTTTTGGGCTTGTGGGTGACTGCCATCTGGCTGTGTGCTCACATGCCCTCTTCTTTGAGTGCATTCAGAGGAAGGGGGAGAGAGAGAGAGAGGACCTCCCCCGCTTCCCAGCCACCTCCCGCACTCTTTGGTGTCAAGAGGCTAGTTCTGTTTATCAGGGCCCTACCCTTCTGACCTCATTTAACCCAGATTACCTCCGTGTAAGCCCTGTCTATCTCCAAATATAGTCACACTGAGTGGGGGAGGGGGTTTGGGGGCTGGTTAGGGTCTCACCGTATGAATTTGGGTGGGACACGGTTCAGTCCAAGCGCATAGGACTGTAGTAGATAGGTCCATAATGGACTGGGAATTTTAAAAATTGGTCCTTCATCAGATGTTTGTGAAGCTCTGCAGGAGACATACATGGGGCTAATTAACCTAACCGCAAGCAAATATTGCTAATATAGAGTCAGGAAACAATTTGCTTTAGCTTAAAAATGTTCGACTATCTATGAAATTTATGTATCTTGACGTTCAGTAAAATCGTTTTGTGTGAAATGTCGAATCTTTAGAAGAGATTAGATTAAAAACTGGGAAAGATGTATTGCGTCGTTAATTCCTGCAGAGGCCTGGGCTTGATGTCATTATAGCGCGGTAGCTGCTCTTGTAGCATAGCCGTCCTGTCTGTGAAGCCGACTCATAAATCTGTGCCCCCGTTTGTGGGCTCTGGCCTCTGGCTGTCTGAGGACACCTCCTCAGGGCCGGTCTGCCCACACCGCCATCTCAGCCGTTCAGAAGGGAGCACAGCATCCTCCCTGGGAGCCCCTGTCCCCCGTGCTTGTGCTTTCTTCTTTCTCGGGATTTTAGATCTCAACAAACAGCATCCTATCTTCATGATGACTCACTTTGAAACCAGGGGACATTTTTTACTTTTCCTCTTTCCCTTTGGAGATTTCTTTTGTCTACTACCTGCAGATTCTGCTTCCGGAATGACCCCTCCATTGGTCTCCTCCTTTCTAAGGTGCTGGCCACCTCGCACCAGGCCACTGTTGTCATGCCTTGGTGGGGTCGTTCAGTGAACCCCTAAC
Organism: Stenella coeruleoalba; assembly: GCF_951394435.1. Taxonomy (NCBI): domain Eukaryota; kingdom Metazoa; phylum Chordata; class Mammalia; order Artiodactyla; family Delphinidae; genus Stenella; species Stenella coeruleoalba. The sequence continues at coordinate 58,768,249 of NC_137156.1, forward strand.
TGCTGTCCTTGACTTCAGTTTCTTCCTCTGCAGTCTCACGTTTGTAAAGCACAGTCCTGACTCTATCGCTTAGAATCTGAAAAGATTTGGCTTGTTTCCCTTTCTTAAAAAATAAAGTCCAGGGGCTTCCCTGGGGCCTCAGTGGTTAAGAATCCGCCTGCCAATGCAGGGGACATGGGTTCGAGCCCTGGTCCGGGAAGATCCTACATGCTGCAGAGCAACTAAGCCCGTGCGCCACAACTACTGAGCCTGCGCTCTAGAGTCCGCGAGCCACAACTACTGAGGCCCACGTGCCACAAATACCGAAGCCTGCGCCCCTAGGGCCCGTGCTCTGCAGCAAGAGAAGCCACCCAATGGGAAGCCCGCGCCCCGCAACAAAGAGTAGCCCCCGCTCGCCGCAACTAGAGAAAGCCCACGTGCAACAACGAAGACCCAACCCAGCCATAAATAAATAATTAATTAAAATAAAATAAAGTCCAGCCTCATTAGCAAGGGGTTTCAGGTCCTCTGTAATCTGCCTCTTAGGTACTGTCCTTCCTCCCCGCTGTGCTATCACCCCAGCCTTTCAACATGCACACCACATGCATAGTTTGGTATTTTCCTGCCTCTGTGTGTTTCCCTGAATTTCCTTTGTCCTGGATTTTTCTCCCACCCAGCTTCTGCTTGTCACAGGACCCCTGGTCCTTCAAGGACCAGTTCAGACGTGACCTTTCCCACAGTTTCCCGTGGTCTCCCCATTTAGGATTAATGATTAATTAATGTGCTCCCATAACATGTTGTGGTCTCATGCAGTGTTCCACTGACTCCAGGATGGGACTACAGCTTCAGCTGCAGCCCTTCAGCTATGTGCTTCAACTTTTCCCCATCTCCAGGATGTGCCTTTCTTATTCCTGAGATTGGTGATTTGTATCTTCTCTTTTTCCTCATCAGTCTGGCTAGAAATGTATCAATTTTATTGATCTTCTAAAAGATCAAAAAACTTTAGTTTTCATTGATTTTCGGTATGTTTTACTGTTTTCTGTTTCTTTGATTTCTGCTCTGTTCTTAATTTTTCTTCTATTTACATTGGGTTTAACTTGTTCTCTTTTTTTTCCCCAGCCTTTAAAAAAAATTTTATTTTATTTATTTACTTTTTATACAGCAGGTTCTTATTAGTTATCTATTTTTACATATTAGTGTATATATGTCAATCCCAGTCTCCCAATTCATCCCACCACCTCCCCCCTCCACCCTTTCCCCCCAAAGGTGTCCATACCTTTGTTCTCTATTTCTGTGTCTCTGCTTCTGCCTTGCAAACTAGTTCATCTGTACCGTTTTTCTAGATTCCACATATATGCGGTAATATACGATATTTGTTTTTCTCTTTCTGACTTACTTCACTCTGTATGACAGTCTCTAGGTGCAGCCATATCTCTACAAATGACCCAGTTTCATTCCTTTTCATGGCTGAGTAATATTCCACTGTGTATATGTACCACATCTTCTTTATCCATTTGTCTGTCGATGGGCATTTAGGTTGCTTCCATGACCTGGCTATTGTAAATAGTGCTGCAGTGAACATTGGGGTGCATGTGTCTTTCTGAATTCTGGTTTTCTCTGGGTATATGCCCAGTAGTGGGATTGCTAGGTCGTATGATAGTTCTATTTTTAGTTTTTTAAGGAACCTCCATACTGTTCTCCATAGTGGCTGTATCAATTTACATTCCCACCAACAGTGCAAGAGGGTTCCCTTTTCTCCACACCCTCTCCAGCATTTGTTGTTTGTAGATTTTCTGATGATGTCCATTCTAACGAGTGTGAGGTAATACCTCATTGTAGTTTTCCTTTTTTTTTTTTTTTGTGGTACGCGGGCCTCTCACTGCCGCGGCCCCTCCCGCCGTGAAGCACAGGCTCTGGATGCACAGGCCCAGCGGCCACGGCTCACGGGCCCAGTCTCTCCACGGCATGCGGGATCCTCCCGGACTGGGGCATGAACCCACGCCCCCTGCATCGGCAGGCGGACTCTCAACCGCTGCGCCACCAGGGAAGCGCCCTCATTGTAGTTTTGATTTGCATTTCTCTAATAATTAGTGATGTTGAGCAATTTTTCATGTGCTTCCTGGCCATCTGTATGTCTTCCTTGGAGAAATGTCTATTTAGGTCTTCTGCCCATTTTTGGATTGGGTGGTTTGTTTTTTTAATATTGAGATACATGAGTTGTTTGTGTATTTTGGAGATTAATCCTTTGTCCATTGCTTCATCTGCAAATAATTTCTCCCACTCTGAGGGTTGTCTTTTTGGCTTGTTTATAGTTTCCTTTGTTGTGCAAAAGCTCTTAAGTTTCATTAGGTCCCATTTGTTTATTTTTGTTTTTATTTCCATTACTCTAGGAGGTGGGTCAAAAAGGATCTTGCTGTGATTTATGTCAAAGAGTGTTCTTCCTATGTTTTCCTCTGAGAGTTTTATAGTGTCCGGTCTTCCATTTAGGTCTCAAATCCATTTTGAGTTTATTTTTGTGTATGATGTTAGGGAGTGTTCTAATTTCATTCTTTTACATGTAGCTGTCCAGTTTTCCCAGCACCACTAATTGAAGAGACTGTCTTTTCTCCATTGTATATCCTTGCCTCCGTTGTCATAGATTAGTACCATAGGTGTGTGGGTTTATCTCTGGGCTTTCTATCCTGTTCCATTGATCTATATTTCTGTTTTTGTGCCAGTACCATATTGTCTTGATTACTGTAGCTTAGTAGTATAGTCTGAAGTCAGGGAGTCTGGTTCCTCCAGCTTGGTTTTTTTCCCTCAAGATTGCTTTGGCTATTTGGGGTCTTTTGTGTCTCCATACAAATTTTTGGTTCTAGTTCTGTAAAAAATACCATTGGTAATTTGATAGGGATTGCATTGAATCTGTAGATTGCTTTGGGTAGTATCATCATCTTCACAATATGGATTCTTCCAATCCAATACCATGGTATATCTGTCCATCTGTTGGTGTTATCCTTGATTTCTTTCATCAGTGTCTTACAGTTTTCTGCATACAGGTCTTTTACCTCCTTGGGTAGGTTAATTCCTAGGTATTTTACTCTTTTTGATACAGTGGTGAATGGGATTGTTTCCTTAATTTCTCTTTCTGATCTTTCATTGTTAGTGTATCGGAATGCAGGAGATTTCTGTGCATTAATTATGTATCCTGCAACTTTACCAAATTCACTGATTAGCTCTAGTAGTTTTCTGGAGGCATCTTTAGGATTCTCTATGTATAGTATCATGTCATCTGCAAACAGTGACAGTTTTACTTCTTTTCCAATTTGTATTCCTTTTATTTCTTTTTCTTCTTTGATTGCCGTGGCTAGGACTTCCAAAACTATGTTGAATAATAGTGGCTAGAGTGGACATCCTTGTCTTGTTCCTGATCTTAGAGGAAATGGTTTCAGTTTTTCACCATTGAGAATGATGTTTGCTGTGGGTTTATCATATATGGCCTTTATTATGTTGAGGTAGGTTCCCTCTATGCCCACTTTCTGGAGAGTTTTTATCATAACTGGGTGTTAAATTTTGTCAAAAGCCTTTTCTGCATCTATTGAGATGATCATATGATTTTTATTCTTCAGTTTGTTAATATGGTGTATCACATTGATTGATTTGCATATATTGAAGAATCATTGCATCCCTGGGATAAATCGCACTTGATCATGTTGTATGATCCTTTCAATGTGTTGTTGGATTCTGTTTGCTAGTATTTTGTTGAGGACTTTTGCATCCATATTCATCAGTGATATTTGTCTGTAATTTTCTTTTTTTCTAGTATCTTTGTCTGGTTTTGATATCAGGGTGATGATGGCCTCGTAGAATGAGTTTGGGAGTGTTCCTTCCTCTGCAAGTTTTTGGAAGAGTTTGAGAAGGATGGGTGTTAGCCCTTCTCTAACGTTTTCTAGAATTCAGCTGTGAAGCCATCGAGTTCTGGACTTTTGTTTGTTAGAAGATTTTTAATCACAGTTTCAATTCATTACTTGTGGTTAGTCTGTTCATATTTTCTTTTATTTTTGTGCGGTACGTGGGCCTCTCACTGTTGTGGCCTCTCCCGTTGCGGAACACAGGCTCCGGACGTGCAGGCTCAGCTGCCATGGCTCACGGGCCCAGCCGCTCCGCGGCATGTGGGATCTTCCCGGACCGGGGCACGAACCCATGTCCCCTGCATCGGCAGGTGGACTCTCAACCACTGTACCACCAGGGAAGCCCGGTCTGTTCATATTTTCTATTTCTTCCTGGTTCAGTCTTGGAAGGTTATACTGTTCTACAAATTTGTCCATTTCTTCCAGGTTGTCCATTTTATTGGCATAGAGTTGCTTGTAGTAATCTCTTAGGATCCTTTGTATTCCTGCGTTGTCAGTTGTAACTTCTCCTTTTTCATTTCTAATTTTATTGATTTGAGTCCTCTCCCTCTTTTTCTTGATGAGTCTGGCTAATGGTTTATCAATTTTGTTTATCTTCTCAAAGAACCAGCTTTTAGTTTTATTGATCTTTGCTAGTGTTTTCTTTGTTTCTGTTTCATTTATTTCTGCTCTGATCTTTATGATTTCTTTCCTTCTACTAACTTTGGGTTTTGTTTGTTTTTCTTTCTCTAGTTCCTATAGGTGTAAGGTTAGACTGTTTATTTGAGATTTTTCTTGTTTCTGGAGGTAGGCTTGTATTGCTATAAACTTCCGTCTTAGAACTGCTTTTGCTGCATCCCATAGGTTTTGGATTGTCGTGTTTTTGTTGTCATTTGTCTCTAGGTGTTTTTTGATTTCCTCTTTGATTTCTTCAGAGATCTGTTGCTTATTTAGTAATGTATTGTTTAGCCTCCATGTGTTTGTGTTTTTTACATTTTTTCCCCTGTAATTGATTTCTAATCTCATAGCATTGTGGTTGGAAAAGATACTTGATATGATTTCAGTTTTCTTAAATTTACCATGGGTTGGTTTGTGACCCAAGGGTGATCTCTCCTGGAGAATGTTCCATGAGCACTTGAGAAGAAAGTGTAATCTGTTTTCAGATGGAATGTCCTATAAATATCAATTAAATCTATCTGGTTTATTGTATCATTTAAAGATTTTGTTTCTTTTTTAATTTTCTGTCTGGATCACCTGTCCATTGGTGTAAGTGAGGTATTAAAGTCCCCCAGTATTATTGTGTTACTGTTGATTTCCTCTTTTATAGCTGTTGGCATTTGCCTTATGTATTGAGGTGCTCCTTTGTTGGGTGCATATATATTCATAATTGTTATATCTTCTTCTTGGTCATTATGTAGTGTCCTTCCTTGTCTCTTGTGAAGGTCTTTATTTTGAAGTCTGTTATATCTGATATGAGTATTGCTACTCCAGCTTTCTTTTGATTTCCATTTGCATGGAATATCTTTTTCCATCCTCTCATTTTCAGTCTGTATGTGTCCCTGGATCTGAAGTGGGTCTCTGGTAGACAGCATATATACGAGTCTTGTTTTTGTATCCATTCAGTGAGCCTGTGTCTTTCGGTTGGAGCATTTAATCCATTCACATTGAAGGTAATTATCAATATGTATGTTCCTATTACCATTTCCTTAATTGTCTTGGGTTTGTTTTTGTAGGTCCTTTTCTTCTGTTGTGTTTCCCACTTAGAGTATTTCCTTTAGCATTTGTTGTAGAGCTGGTTTGGTGGTGCTGAATTCTCTTAGCTTTCGCTTGTCTGTAAAGCTTTGGATTTCTCTGTCGAATCTGAATGAGGTCCTTGCTGGGTAGAGTAATCTTTGTTGTAGGTTCTTCCCTTTCATCACTTTAAATATATCGTGCCACTCCCTTCTGGCTTGTAGAGTTTTTGCTGAGAAATCAGCTGTTAACCTTATGGGAGTTCCCTTGTATGTTATTTGTCTTATTTTTTGATTACACATAGTTTGATTACTATGTGTCTTGGGGTGTTTCTCCTTGGGTTTATTCTGCCTGGCAGTCTCTGCACTTCCTGGACTTGGGTGGCTATTTCCTTTCCATGTTTGGGAAGTTTTCGACTATAATCTCTTCAGATATTTTCTTGGGTCCTTTCTCTCTCTCTTCTCCTTCTAGGACCCCTGTAATGTGAATGTTGTTGCGTTTAATGTTGTCCCAGAGGTCTGTTAGGCTGTCTTCATTTCTTTTCATTCTTTATTCTGTTCCATGGCAGTGATTTCCACCATTCTGTCTTCTGGGTCACTTATCCATTCTTCTGCCTCAGTTATTCTGCTATTGATTCCTTCTAGTGTATTTTTCATTTCAGTTATTGTATTGTTCATCTGTTTGTTTGTTCTTTAATTCTTGCAGGTCTTTGTTAAACATTTCTTGCATCTTCTTGATCTTTGCCTCCATTCTTTTTCCGATGTCCTAGATTTTCTTCACTATCATTATCCTGAATACTTTTTCTGGAAGGATGCCTATCTCTACTTCATTTAGTGGCTTTTCTGGGGTTTTATTTAGTTCCTTCATCTGGTATGTAGTCCTCTGCCTTTTAATTTTGTCTTTCTTTGAATGTGGTTTTCATTCCACAGGCTGCAGGATTGTAGTTCTTCTTGCTTCTTGCTGTCTGTGCTCTGGTGGATGAGGCCATCTAAGAGGCTTGTGCAAGCTTTCTGATGGGAGGGACTGGTGGTGGGTAGAGCTGGGTGTTGCTGTGGAGGGCAGAGCTCCGTAAAACTTTAATCCACTTGTCTGCTGATAAGTGGGGCTGGGTTCCCTCCCTGTTGGTTGTTTGGCCTGAGGTGACCCAGCACTGGAGCCTACAGGTTCTTTGGTGAGGCTAATGGCGGACTCTGGGAGGGCTCACACCAAGGAATATGTCCCAGAGCTTCTGCTGCCAGTGTCCTTGTCCCCACGCTGAGCCACAGCTGCCCCCCCCTCTGCAGGAGACCCTCCAACGCTAGCAGGTAGGTCTGGTTCAGTCTCCTATGGGGTCACTGCTCCTTCCCCCGGATCCTGATGCACACACTACTTTGTGTGTGCCCTCCAAGAGTGGAGTCTCTGTTTCCCCCAGTCCTGTTGAAGTCCTGCAGTCAAATCCTGCTAGCCTTCAAAGTCTGATTTTCTGGGAATTCCCCCTCCTGTTGCCAGACCACCAGGTTGGGAAGCCTGATGTTGGGCTCAGAACCTTCACTCCAGTGGGTGGACTTCTGTGGTATAATTGTTCTCCAGTTTGTGAGTCACCCACCCAGCAGTTACGGGATTTGGTTTTATTGTGATTGCACGCCTCCTACGATCTCACTGCGGCTTCTCCTTTGTCTTTGCATGTGGGGTATCTTTTTTTGGTGAGTTCCAGTGTCTTCCTGTTGATGATGGTTCAGCAGTTAGTTGTGATTCTGGTGCTCTTGCAAGAGGGAGTGAGCACACGTCCTTCTACGCCGCCATCTTTAACCAGTCTCTCGGGTTTAATTTGTTCTTGTCTTTCTAGTTTCTTAAGGTGGAAGCTGAGGTGTTTCCTCCCAAGTTGTGCTTTAGCAGCAACCCACAAATTCTGGCAAATGTTGTTTTCATTTTTACTCAGTTCAAACATTTTCTAATTTTCCTTTTGATTTCTTCTTTTTCTTTTACATTTTATTTATTTTTATACAGGCGGCTCTTATTAGTTATCTGTTTTATACATATTAGTGTATATATATATGTCAATCTCAATCTCCCAATTCATCCCACCACCACCACCACCACTCCACCCCCTCTTTCCCCGCTTGGTGTCCATACATTTGTTCTCTATTTCTGCCTTGCAAACTAGTTCATCTGTACCATTTTTCTAGATTCCACATATATGCGATAATATACGATATTTGTTTTTCTCTTTCTGACTTACTTCACTCTGTATGACAGTCTCTAGATCCATCCATGTCTCTACAAATGACCCAATTCCATTCCTTTTTATGATGAGTAATATTCCATTGTGTATATATATATATATATATATATATATATATATAACACATCTTCTTTATCCATTCGTCTGTCAATGGGCATTTAGGTTGCTTCCATGACCTGGCTATTGTAAATAGTACTGCAATGAACAATTGGAGTGCATCTGTCTTTTTGAATTATGGTTTTCTCTGGATATATGCCCAGTTGTGTGATTACTGGGTCATATGGTAATTCTATTTTTTGTTTTTTAAGGAACCTCCATACTGTTCTCCATAGTGGCTGTATCAATTTACATTCTCACCAACAGTGCAAGAGGGTGCCCTTGATTTCTTCTTTGATCCATAGGTTATTTAGAAGTGTGTTATTTTTTTTCCAGATGTTCTTGGGATTTTCCGGAAATGTTTTGCTGCTGATTTCTAGTTTAATTCTATTGTAGTCAGAGAATACACTTTGTCTGATTTGAATCTTTTTAAATTTATTGAGACTTATTTAATGTCCCATAATATGGTCTTGCTTGGTAAATGTCCCACGTGCACCTGAAAAGAATGTGTATTCTGCTGTTGGTGGCGGAACGGTCCATAAAGGTGAAGTAGGTGAGTTGGCTAATGGTATTAAGTCTGTATCCTTGCTCATTTTCTGTCTACCTGTTGTATCAGTTGATGAGAACAGTTTTGAAATTTCCTATTATAATTGTGTGTCTATTTTTCCTTGTAACTCTATCACTTTTTGCTTCCTTTAATTTGAAGCTCAGTTATTAGGCTGTTAATTCTTTTGTCCTCTTCATGAATTGATGCCTTTATTTTTATATGACCTCTTTATCCCATGTTCTTTGTTTTGAAATCTGCTTTGTCTAATGTTAATATAGTAACTCCAGCTTTGTTTTGACTAGTGTTACATGGCATCCTTTTTAAAACATCCTTTTACTTTTAATTTATTTGTGTATGTGTATTTTAAGTGTGTTTCTTTTAGGCAGCATATGATTAAGTCTTATTGTTTGAAATAATCTGACAGTTTCTGCCTTTTAATTGGGATATTATAGCACTTATATTTAACCTGGTTATTGACATGGTTAGATTTAAGCCTGCCATCTTGCTATGTATTTACTATTTGCCCCATCTGCTGTTTGTTCCCTTTTCGGCCTTCTTATGAATTCATAGAGGTTTGTGTGTATGTGTATGATTCTGTATTTTTCTCCTTTGTTGGAATTAATAGCTATAACTCTTTGTTTTATTGCAGTGGTTAGTTAGGGCTTATAGTATACATCTTTAATTTATCACAGTCTACAGTATATCAAGAGATATAGCACTTCATGTACAGTATGAGACCCATTTCCCTTCTCCTCCTTAATTATTTTCTGGTACTGAATCAGGACTCTCTGAGTGTTCTATCTGATCACCCCTGAGTTAGGTTTTCTTATCTGGCTGGTGGAGAACAGACAGTATTCCAAGTCCTTTGTAAGCAACAGGCACTCTTCCCTCCAACCCATTCAGATGTTGCTTTCCTGGACTGCAGGTGGTTTCCTCACACACGTGGGCTGGTCATCTGCCCACTGAATACTTGAGGGGCGCTGGCTGCGGGCCTCACGAGATGTCTCTTTCTGTGCAGTGCTCTCCTCTTTTGTAGTCACCCTTCAGACAGTTGGTACCATTTTCTCCCTGGACTCTTGCCCTAACTCAGGGGGTCTGCTGGGCTCAACCTGGCCTCCTCTCCCCATGCTGAGGCCTGGAGACTCTAGGCCATAAGCCGAAGTGACTGCACACTCACCTTGTTTCCCATCTCTCAAGGACCACGGTCCTTCATTGCCTGATGTCCAGGGTCTTGAAGAGTGTTGTATCATAAAATTTTGGTGGTTGTTGTTTCATGTGGGAGGGTTATTTCATCTTGGTGGAAGTTGAAGTCACCCATCAGGGTATTTTTAATAAGTAAGAGTGTAATGTTTTCAATAAAGATAAGTGTGTAAAAGAATGAAAATAAAATCTTTCCCATTTCCGTAAATGGCAACTCCATCTTCCTAATTGCTAAGGCCCAAGACCTTGGAGTTGTCCTTGTCTCATCTAACTCCAACCCCAAATCCCAAAACTTGTTTACTCTGCTTCAGAATATATCCCGAGGGACTTCCCTGGTGGCGCAGTGGTTAAGAATCCGCCTGCCAGTGCAGGCGACACGGGTTCAAGCCCTGTTGCGGGAAGATCCCACATGCCGCGGAGCAACTAAGCCCGTGCACCACAGCTACTGAGCCTGCGCTCTAGAGCCCACAAGCCACAACTACTGAGCCCACGTGCAACAACTACTGAAGCCCACGCACCTAGAGCCCGTGCTGTGCCACAGGAGAAGCCACCGCAATAAGAAGGCTGCGCACCACAGCAAAGAGTAGCCCCTGCTCGCCACAACTAGAGAGGGCCCATGGGCAGCAACGAAGACCCAACACAGCCATACATACATACATACATTAAAAAAAAAAAAAATCCAGAATTACCACCTCCACTGCTAGCACTGTGGTCCAGTCACACTCTGTAAATGTGGACAGATTACTGAACTTCTTTGTACCTCTGTTCAAGATCTATAAAATAATGCATGATAATAGTTCCACCCTTATAACATTGTTATGGAGAAAAAAACAAGTCAGTATTTTTAAAGGGCTTTGAACAGTGCCTGGCATTATATTATATTATGTTTATTAAATGAAAAGGGGCAGGTCTGGGATTCTTTCTTGTGTCTGGGCTGGCTCCTGACGTGTTGATCTTCCATCTTACCTCTGCTTTTCTCCTGTGCCCAGAGCTATGGTCAGTGCTGGAAAATACAAAACAGTGAGAGGGTGGCCCCCTTCCCAGAAGACACTTGCCAGTTAGTTGGGTGACAGAGCCCAGAGGCATGAAGCCAACAGTAAAGCTGGTAGAATCACGCGCTGACGTGAGTGAGACGTCGTGGGCTGTAGCCATTTGTCGCGGCAAGCATGTTCTCCCATGGGGGGCTCTCACCCTTCTCCCCACTCCCACTCCAGCCTACAGACTGGGCAGTTCTCTAAGGAAAGCACAGTCGGAGCTCGTGACCCCCTGGGTTTATGTGACGAGACTGTGCTTCTTTGCAGTTTAGCCCTTGCCCCATGGACCTCATTGTCCTGTGCCTGTACCCAGGAACACACCTTAGAGGGGGGCGGTGCCCCAGCGGCCATGAGGAGCTAGTGCCCTGACCCCCAAGGGCACAGTGAAGAGCCCCCCACACTTTGTGAGAGGTTTCTGAGTTCAAGAAGGCATTTTCTCCCTCCAGAGAAGCCTGCAGGTCTCGTTCTTGTCAGACTACAGACATGAACTTCTCCGATCCTCTCAGGTATCAGGGCTGGTTCAGGCTGCACATCTGAGAACTGAAAGTGGGAGCTGTGGTGGCAGCCCAGACAGGAAGGCCAGTGACACTAAAAGACGAGCAAAATCCTGACTCTGTGTGTCCGCAATCATGATTTACAGATGAAGAGAGAAGCTTAGGGTTATTTTATAAAAGATTATTTTCGGGCAGAGATAGGGATTAGACATTAGACAGACATTAATTTAATATGGAAGAGTTTACGCAGACTCCACTCTTGGACTAAATAGAATTCGGAATGTCAATCTAGAACTAGGACCTTGTTAAAACGTTTTTCTGAGATTTTGCAGATACTGTCAAATCAATAGCGTGATATGTGGGCTATATTTTGTGAATTAAAAAAAATCGAATTTGTGTTACTAGAGCAGCAGTAAAAAAGCTAAAGAACCATAATGTATAAGTAAATAATGTTGGAAATATAATAATACTTTTTATTTTGTGCATGTTGCACTCCGTTATTTTATTACCATTAACTCTTTTTGCACTATCTTCATATCACTTAAAAGCTCTAGTCTTTAAAAATGAAATCATTAAAGTGATCATGAAATTTTGAATGGCATATAAGAATTCACTAATTGGTTACAACCAAAGTATACCATTCTTGGTTATTAACAATTTTAATTAAACCACAAAATGGGATAAACATTATGTAGTTAATTTTTGTCATCTTGAAAACAGTATGATTGTACTGAAACAAAATATGATTGTGTCCAACTATTTTAAAAAGATAACCTTTTTTCTAATCTAGCTGGAGATATGAATAGCACAATGTAATCTCTGGCTGACTTAGTAGGATTATTGGAGAGTTTTAATGTAGATCTAGTGGGTTTAATTAACTTTCAGTTGAATCAAATACATTTTCCAACTCTGTAAGCTTGCTCTCTTGCACATAGTGAAAAATTTAGTTAGGTCCAAGGCATTTGGAAGAAGGCGCCTAATCAGACCATGTCAAGCTAATGACTTCATGATTTTTCACACTGAAATTTTTGAGATAATTGTAGGTTCGCATGCAGTCACAAGAAATAATATGCAGAGACCTGTGTACCCTTCCCCCAGTTTCCTCCAGTGGTAACATTTTGTGGAACTACAGAGCCATTTCACAAGCCAGGATATTGACATCGAGACAACCCACTGATCAACCCGTTTTACTTGTACTCACCTGTGGGGGGTGTGTGTGTGTGTGTGTGTGTGTGTGTGTGTGTGTGTGTGTGTGTGTGTGTGTGTGTGTGTGTGTGTGTTTAGGTCTATACAGTTTTATCACCTGTGGAGGTTTGTGTATGCACCATCACCGTCAAGTTACAGAACAGTTCCATCACCATTAGAATCTTGTCCTTTTAAAACCACCGCCCACCCGCCTGCCACCTCTTACCCCTGGGAACCACCAGTCTGTTCTCTATTTCCAAAATTTTGTCTTTTGAAAAAGTGTTATGTAAGTTAAATCATATAGTACATACCCTTTTGAGATTGGCTGTTTTTACTCAGCACAGGTCCCTGGAGATTCATCCAAGATACTCTGTGTATCAATAGCTGTTCCTTTTTATTACTGAGTAGTTTTCCATGGTGTGGATGTGCCACAGCTTGTTCAGCCATTTACCCACTGAAGGACACCTGGGCTGACTTCAGTTTGGAGATACTACAAATAAAGTTACTATGAACATTTTTGTACAGGTTTTATGTGAACATGCTTTTATTTCTCTGGGTAGATGTCCAAGAGTAACATTGCTGGGCTGTATGGTCATTGCATGTTTAGTTTTATGGGAAACTGCCCACCTGTTTTTCAGAGTGGCTGTAGCATTTTACATCCCCACCAGCAATGTATGAGTGATCCAGTTTCTCCACATCCTTGCCAGGATGGTGTCATCACTGATTTTTATTTTAGCCATCCGCATAGATTTGTATTGATACCTCATTTTGGTTTTAATTTGCATTTTTCTGATGGCTAATGATGTTGAACGTCTTTTCAGGTGCTTATTTGCCATCTCTGTGTCCTCTTTAGTGAATCGTCTGTTCATGTCTTTTGCCCATTTTTAAACTAGGTTTCTTTTTTTAAACAGTTGAGTTTTAAATGTTCGTTATGTAGTCCTTTGTTGGATGCGTGGTTTCCAAATATTTTCTTCCTGTCTGTAGCTTCGCATAAGCTTTCACAGAACGAAAGTTTTCAATTTTGATGAGGTCCCCTTTGTGACTTTTTAATGTTTGGTCTTTTTTGAAAAAATAAGGAGATGTACCTTTAGTAAGATTGGAGCATTTTTCTCTTTTAGTTATTTTTATTCTATTTTATTCTCTTCCTTCGTTTCCCCCACTTTTGTTTTCTCTTAAGCATCATAAACATTTTCTTGGTTGCGAAAAATATTGTATATTATTCAAACTATAATTTATTTCCAGTGTTCTTAAATAAATACCTTTACATTTCTCTCCTACCCTTTACAAACATCTAGAACATTTCTTCCTCATTTGACCACATTGTTTGTAAGCATTTGTTGGTGACGGTTTATTCGCTTCAGTATTCACATGCTAACTGTAGAATCTTCCCTTTCTTTTCAAAACCAGACCCATGTGCCAGTGGCATTTCATTTTTATCACAGTTAATAGTGACCGAGTGGCTCCCTAGAGCCCACAGAGGAGTTCCCTAAGTTTAATATATTCATGTTCTCCGCTTAGGAGAAGGCCGTCCACATCCATTGGGATTTAGAGACAGACCTTTTCCTGAGTGTCCCTGGTTACCGAGCCACCAGTGACTGTTCTGCACTCCAGCCACCATCAGAGATTTTTGTTTCCTTTCCTCAGGCCCTTTGTAAAGGGCTCAGTCTTAACTGTGAGGACATCCAGGCAGTGCCGACCCTACAGGGAGGGGCTGGCGGTGGCAGGGGTCGTGCTGGGGTCCCTCACACGCTTGACTGTCTGCGTGCGGTGCTGGTTGAGGAAGCAGTCTGGGCAAGGAGGGTCCCGCATGAGCCCTGCACTGCGGTAGGGCCTGAGCCTCGCTGAACCCCTGTTCCTCCCTCCTGTAAAGCAGGGCTGGGGGGACTACAATACCCACCCTGCTTCCCTCAAACATCATTTCAGAAAAATTCTCTCCTCTTTTTTCCTACCTTACCTGGACTCTGGTGAGAGGAAGAAGAAAGTACCCAGTGACCTTCCCTGCTGCTAGGGATGCAGAGAGAAACTGTTCATTAACTCTTGGGCGAAAAAGTAACAACGTCAAGTCTATTAGGGAAAGAAAAAAAAAAAAAAGGCACTGACATACTTTGTCTTCTTATGAAACTGAGGTGACCTCTAGACTCTTCCAGTAAATAGGAATTGTAACTCATTCAGTTAATTCAAGAAGGATTTATTACCACCTACTCAGTGCCAGACATTTTTCAAGGCAGAGATGACACAGCAGCAAACAAAATAAAAGAAGAAAATATTCTGCCCTCATGGAGTGTATTTTAGGGGGAAGATAGATAATGAATAAGAAAATAAAGTACGCAGCACATGTGAGTGGTAAATACTAAGGGGAGAGATTAAGTGAGGAAGGGAGGTGGGAGTGTCGTGATGGGGGTGGGGATCCAGTTTCAGGGAGTTCAGTCTGAGGAGGCTGCCCAGAGAGGGTGACACTGACTCGGCATCTGGAATGGGACCCGGTGGTGGACCTGGGCCTGGCGTGTTCAAGGTGAGCGAAGAGGCACGTGTGGCTGGATCGGAGTGATCGAGGGGAAGCGTGGAAGGAGATGAGTCCAGAAATACAGCGGAGGGGGTGGCAAGGCAGATCATGCAGGGCTTTTCAGGGCAAGGGCAAGACTTTGGCTTAACTCTGGGTGACGGGAGCCTCTGGAGGTTCTAAGCAAGGGGGTGGTCGGACTTACGTGTTAATGAGGTCACTGTGGCTGCTGTGGTGACAATAGTGGGAGGAGGGCAGAGGCATAGAGACCAGTTAGGAGGCCGTGGCAGTGACGTACGACCAAGATGATGGCGTCTTCAGCCAGGGTAGGAAATGTGGAGGTAGCAGAAGTGGGCGGGTTCTGGATGTATTTTCAAGGCAGAGCCAAAAGGCGTTGATAACAGGCTGCAGGTGGGATGCAACAGAAGTGAGGCATCAAGGATGGACCCCAGGTTTGGCCTGAGCAGTTTAGAGAATGGAATTGTCACTTCTGAGATGAGAACAACATGATAAATGAGTTGTGGCTAATAAGATCTAGATAATACTGCAAGAGCGTTTTCTTTTTTTGAAAAGTGGAGGATTAACAGGCATTCGGTGAAGTGTATTGAAGTGTGCTCATTTTAAATTGCAGTTTAGCAGGAACACTGTATCTTAAATATATTTTATTCATCATAAAAATGGAAGGAATGGTTTTTTCTTGAATTATTTACATGTTAAATTCTTTACCTTTTCTAGCTCTTCTGAGAAACAAGGTACATCTGTCTCTGCTACAAATTGAAACATAAACTTCATTTCTTCTACAAGTGTGCTTTATTCCTATTATGCATACTTGTAATATCCTGGCCCTGTGGGAGGAATAAAAAAGGAATAACCTCTGCCCCAAGGGACCGTATTATTTTGTTAAACATAAATACAAGATGGGGAAACTGCAGAATAATGACCAGATAGAAACAAACCCCACTGGCTGACGGTTTTGGTGCCTTGACTCTGTGTGTATGTATGTCACCTGCTCTTCTGGAATATTTGTCACAAAATGACAATGTTTTGGTTCTATGACCTGAAAGATGACTGACTGAAAAGAGCATGTGAAGAAAATGTCTTAGCTCGCTCCTGGTGAGTAAGAAGGCCGGGTGGGGTTTTGCAGCAGACCTCTGGTAAAGGGCTTTGATGCGGCATAATTTGGGGTGTCGCTGTACGTGAGTAAACCCTTGGCGATGATGGCAACGCGTGAAAACACATGCTCCTCAGTCAATCCACGAGTGACGTAACGTCCAGGGAATCCAGCCTGTAGGCAGTCTTCGAGCTAAGCTGGAAAAATTCTCTGGTAATTAAAGCAATTTTAATTTGATTCTGATCTTCCCGTTGCAAAAATATGTGAGAGAGAATTTTATTCTGACCAGGGATCCGGTATTCAACATCTTATAGAAATTACCAGACACGTTGGATTTAACTATATTTATTTTCAACTATAAGTGGCACTTTTTAACGTAAACCTTATACAGTATTAAGAAACCCAGTTACCAGTCACAGAATTTTACTAATGCTGACACCGTCTCATACTGTGCCAGAAAGCTGCTTTCGTGTTCACGTAGTCTATCTTAGTTTCACTAAAACAAATCAGAGAAACTGTCATTGTACTTAGAGAATTCAGAAGAACTTCATTCAGATTTTTACTGTTATCTTTGAAACAGACTTTGGACTATTTGAGAAACTGATTCAAGAATAATTTTCTGAAAAGACTTTCTCCTCTAAACTAGGTGAAATAACCTGATTAAAACAACAACAGCAGCAGCAAAAAGAACACCTTTCTTAGCAGTGGCAGAAAACAGACACCATCACAGCAGAGCTGTAATCAGTTAGGTACCAATTACATTGCCCACCTGTTTCATAATTGTTATTTACATTTCTTAGTGGAGGGATTTCATGCTTTTTCCCTTGGTTCCTCTATGTTTTTTGTTTGTATTGATTTTTTTTGCACCTATAGATCCCCAACACTTTGTTGTATCGTTATGTAACAAGACTCAAAGCTTCAGTGCAAATGGCAGCCATACTCAGTTTCGCCAAAAAAAAAAATCCCTTTACCTCAGCCGTAACACCGCCTCACGGGAGTGCAGTCTTTAACAGGATGCATGACTGGTCAGTGATGAGAACTTTCTGTACCTGACAGCACTGAAAATACCACGCGGACATAACTCTCAGAGCAGCCGCAGCAGCCTGCAGACTGAGGCCGGATTACCCAGAAGCCTGTTAGCAATGAATCCTTTTTAGTTTCTTCAGAGATGATTTCATAGCCATGTGAGAAAATTAATTTTCTACGTCATGGTACAGCTCACTTCCCTTTGCCTAATGCAGGTCTCTTTCCCCGGTCCCTTCGCATCACGTGGCTTAGCTGTGTCTGTCCCCGAGCTCTTCATTCACTGCTGCTTAAGCTTCTGATTGGTCTTGAAGGGAGCGGATAAACTTGCTTTGTGACTTGGGAGCCATCACATTTGGTCTCTGGGCCTACTCCCCTCTCCTCATCTACTGGGATGACTGTTTGCAGTGAACTATTTGTTAGATTTGGATTTCCCAAGAGGAAAGGAACTAGGCGATACAGAAAATAAAAATAAATGACCAAAATACAGCAGAAACATCCTTTTAAGGATCTGAGGGTATGTAAAGGTGTTTTAAACCACTAGAGGGAGCCCATACTGTTCTGATTTCTGAATCCTATACCGTTTATCTGTTGGATTTTTTTGGCTGTAGAAAAGGATACCTCCAGCCAGTGGTTGACACATCTGTGATTTCAATGGTCTTCTTCAGTTTGCTTTTAAGAGGAAAAGGGAGATCACCAGATCAGAAGCACTGTCTACACTGATGTTCTTGTCCCCCTGTGCTCCGTGTCACAGAACGTGATGCGGGTGAAGTAATTTGAGCGAGGACCCTGCACTGGCTCTTTGACGGGGGTCCCTGGCTCTCCTCCGTCTTCCCCGTAACACTCACTGTCATCTTCCACGCCCCCCTCCCCAACCCAGGCAGATGTAGTCATTCAGCAGACTGTCAGTCATGTGTAGACATTACACTGGGCTCTGGCCAATTGGAAGGTGAATAATACAACCGTCTCTCTCATCAGGGTAGGAATCTTAGTCTTAGGTGTTGTGTTATGGCCTCTTTCAGCCTTTCCTCCCTTTGCTGTCCTCTGAGGAGCTTTGTCCTCGTGATTTCTCAGATATCCTTTACCTCTTCAAATTCTTTAGGTTCTCTATCTTTCCATCAGTGGAGTTGTCTTTGTGTTTCATTGTCTGAGTGCGTGGAAAGGATTACTCAAAATACTTGTGTCTTAACATTCAAGTTACTAAAACCCATGAATGTAAAAAAAACAGTGTTTCTTACACTCAACTTATAAAGCTTACTTTGTTTGTAAACCTAGTAAATTTTACGTGAAATCATCCTCACTTTTATTTATATTTTGATTAATATTCAATAAACTTATAAATAAACACATTAGGACTCCCTAAACTACTAACCCCAACACAAAATTAGTTAACATTTAAACTTAATTTGCAGACTTCATGTGTCTGACTCAAACCTGTCAAAGCTTGACAAAGCATCCTTGGAATCTAACAAGCGGAATCTTCTGAGCGTCAGGCAACTCAGATAAAATACAGCTAACCCATAAAAGTAGTAGATTAGATTTGTTAAGCATTTCAAACATGTTAAAAGAAGGAAGCACAAAATTGCCCAGTAATTTTTAAAAATGTTGTCGCACCCTTATGATAGGACTTACCCAAAGTTGTTCTATCTATTTCATCCCAGGTTCCTCACTCACCTGACGGGAACAGAATTACTCTTTCTGCTGTAACCCATACAGCAGCTGGGGTTATAGCTTTGGTGAGGCTGTACCAGGTCACAGGGCTGGGGATGCTTCCAGTTTTTCTACCAAAGCCACAGTTTATTGAACCCATCTCACAGGAATGGTCTTACAGTAGTAAGACTTTGTTCACCTTTTTTAAAAAAATGTTTGGAATTTATAAAATTTTATACTTCCTACCCCAGCGTATGAGTAAGTTCTTCCCTGAGAAATTTGAGTTGATTCAGTTTGTTGTTCCCCTCCCCCCATAAGCCTTTTACCCATGCTTCACCTGTTACCTGTTTCTTTGGCCACCATTCTATATTGACCTATAGGAAGTCATATAGATCTGGAAGCTTATCTAAACCTTCATAGCTTATGCCAATTCAGAATACATACACTGAAAAAGCTAAGATATTTATTGGGATAATTTCTGTAACGGGGGTGTGGGTATGTGTGCATGTGTGCCTGTGTGCATGCCCATGTCTGTTCAGGGTTTAAAAGACAAATTCCATCTTCAGGTTAGTTACAGCCAAGGGGGATTTGGTACCAGTATCTGTAAAGTTACAGCTTAGGATAAAAACTCAACAGATTATGCCACCTCATTTCATTGATTCTAAGGGCACATCTTTTCACATTTTAATGTCTCTGAAATTGGCGGCCTTTTACAGTGGCTGTCATCAGGTGGATGCCATGAGATGGTTGCCATTGTCAGTACATGGGCACATTGAATCTTACTGCCGGTAGTGTGATTTGGCAACTGTAACTTCTCATGGTTTCAGCCGAAAAGCTGTTAAGAACTCTTTGAAAAAGGGGCAATGAGTCCTGGGTGGTGCGGAATACCTTACTAGTATAAAGAAAAACTTTAAAAATATATTTGTATCCAACAACTAGTTTGCTGTCTTATTAGTGATGATTGGTTGTTCGTTGTATCTTGAGTTTATACTCAGATGATGTTTTCTCTTCTCTGCCAATACTTAACACTATTTATTTTATATCTTGTTGCATTAGCTAGGGCCTCCAAAACAATATTGAATAGTAAACATCTCTGTCTTAGTCTTGACTTAAATGGTAGTAGCCTAAGTATTTCACTGTTTAATAAGATGTTATAGGTTTGTAGTAATGACCTTGATCTTATTTAAGTATCTTTTTCTACTTCTGTTTTAGGTAGTTGTTAGTTTACATGCTTGTTTTAATTAGGAATGACTATTGAATTTTCCCAAATGATTTTTTAGCCCTGTGCTTTATTGATATAGTTTTAATTTTTTTTACTTTAGGAAAACGTAAATGTAATAAATTATGTTGACAGCTTTCCTAATGGTGAGTGATTTCTGCATTCTTGAAATAAACCCTGCTTGGTCATTTTATATTATTCAGTTAATTCACTGCTGGATTCCATTTACCAGTAATATGTGTGTGTGTGTGTGTGTGTGTGTGTGTGTGTGTGTGTGTGTGTGTAGGACTTTGGCATCTATATTTATAAGTGAATTTGGTCTTTTTTTAAAATCAGGTTTTAGTATTAAGTAGATTCTAGCTTCTTTGAATGAATTGGGGTAGCTTTTCGTCCTTCTCCATGGTCTAGACTGGTTTGGGTACATAGCAAGTACCTGTTCTCTTATGATATCTACTGCCCAGTGTTAATAAAGTGTGGGGTTTTACCAAGCTTTTAATCTTTACCATTGTGATTTTAAAATATAACCTCATTGCCTTAAAGGATGATCTCTAAAATTCTTTTTTCCCTGTCTCTTTCAAACTGCCAGGATATGGGTTCTTTTAATGTTTTGCTTCTCATTTTGTTTGTGTTTACGGGAAAGTTTTAGAGTTTCAGTAACTCTAAATAATTTCAGGCTGAATGCTTATTGCAAGAGGAGGGAACAAATGAAGGGAAGAGCTATATATATATACCATCTAAAGCTTTTGCTGTTAGAGATGTGAGTAGATTTAGTAAGAAAAGGAGAACAGGGCTGGAAGTCAAAAGCCTGCTTCCAGCCCCAACTCCCTGAAAACTGGGCGACGTTAAGCAAGCCTTCTCTGAGCTTCAAGTTGTTTTTTCCTCATCTATGTGTCATGTTGATAACTGCTTAATACAGTTGCCTTGAAGATCAGAAGAAGTAGTATTCAAGGGCTTCCAAATCCTTAAAGCACCGTATTGTTGCAGAAGGTACTTTATGGGATTATTCATTTTTATGTGGGATTATGATTAGTTATAATAGAAGCCCTCTTCAGCAAAAGGAGATTTTTGTTTGTAAATGTTTAGGTAGTTGTTTATTTGTTGTAAGACAGTCTTTTTTGATGAGGACCACTAATGACCATGAGACAATAAAAACAGGTTTTAAATTTTATTAAGTAATCTCAATTTTTAAAGATGTTACATTACGCCAATGAGCCAGGCCCAGTAACACTTTAATTTCCTGGCGCCATTAGCAACATTAAGAAAGTGAAAAAAACACTAGCTCATTAATTTTGGGGGTGTCACTATACTTTTCTTGTCCTCATAGAGAGAGAAAGACTTTTTCGCTGACCTTTATTTAGTCACTTGGAAGTAGACACCCCCTTTTTTTTTTGGTAGCAAAGTGCTTCTTTAGCACACACACACAAATAATTTTCTCTAGCATGTACTTAGAATATTAGCTAATTGAACCACCACGTGTTTTGAGCGCCTGAAATGAAAATTATTGAAGAATTCGTCCTGTCAGCCTGTGTGCTCTCCACAGCATTACTGTGAAAGCCTGCTGCTTCCTCTTTCACCCTTGGTGTCTTTAGTGGTCCTCACACCAGGTCCCTACTCAGCAGTGCGATACGCTGCAGACACGGAAAGTCCAAATACGTGGCCAGCTGGTCATGCCGTTGGGGGAGAGTGCAGTCCTTTGTCTGTAATCAAGCATGGATGACATTGGCTTATGAGTCCGCCGAGTGGTGCAAGGTGCCAGGGCATTGATGTTAGTCGTTCGTGTCTGTTGCATGGTTGGCAACCAGGCCAAGTGTTGAGTGTCGCCCCAGGGTGCATCCACAGGGGCTGTTAACGCGAGTCTAGTGTGGCTGCTTCTTCAGTGAAGTGCGAATGAAAAGAACAAAACCTGTCACCTGAAGGAAAAGTTGTAAGATCCCCCAAACACTGTAAAAATATATGGTTACTAAGCTCACTGAGAAAAAGGCCTAGGGCCTGGAAGCAGACCTTTTTCACTCTGGCTCGAGTCACTTAGGAGAACGTTCTTTCCACTACCAGTGAACAAACAAAGACAAAGAAGAGAATGAATTTTTTTTCTACAGAATGATCGTCTTGCTGGATTTCTGCTTTATGGCATTTGGTGCTGATCGCTCATCCGCGTGCAGAGCACAGGAAGCTCAGAGCATGCAATCACTTGTTCCTAAGAGAAGATATAATTCAATAATTCTTGAACATGGCCCCAAATTGAATCTCTTAAGGCATAAATTCAATAAACAGTCCCTTTCCCTAACGTCGGTGTCCTATTTATTGGATTGCCTGTCCATTACCCATTTCTTCTGGAAGCTGGCCTCCCTGGTCCCTAACTCAGTGGGTGTAGCCAGGGCTCCCGGTGGGAGCTGGACCCCCGCCCCCACCCTGTTCCCTGCCCAGTGGTGAGCTTGTGAACACCCAGCCCAGGCTCCTCTGGACGACCTTCCTTGGAGGGCTTGGAATGGCCAGCGGGGGGCGCCCGGCTTCGTCTGGCTGCTCTCCTGGCTAGGGGAGTTAACTCAGGAACTATTGTTCCTGACCGTTTGGGTTGCACATTTGGGGAAGCAGAGAGGGCCCCTCAGGAGGCAGAGAGCGGCCAGAAGTAGGAACTCAGAAAAGCAGAGACTCAGGGCCCAGGCCTGGTTGTTAGCATGTTCATCTGAGTGTGTTGTCCACTGAGATGCCCATTCCAGAGGGCGGGGCCGTCCTGGGAGCAGTTCCTGGAGCAGAGTCGTTCCTGAAGTAGCTGGTTTCACGCTGGGGGCAGGTGGCATACGTCGGATGACTGTTCTCGTGCTTCTAGCCCTGAGTTACTGTGGTTCTCTACAGGCACAAATTGTGTCTGCCTTAGTACTTGCTATAACTTAAAAACTAGATTTTACACATTTTTCTGCTTATAATCGACCACACGCTCAGTTTCCTTTTCTAATTGTACTTTATTTTTGAAAGTAGCACATACTCATAATTTAAAAACCTGAATATTCTCTTGAGAAGTAACAACAAAATAACAGGTCACTTCCCCTTTCTGATTTCCTAGAGTCAGTGACTTAGCATTTTCACCCTTTCTTCTGCTGGTTACCTGTACATTTCCAAATAGCCTGTTTCTAGTGTTACTGACTCCCTGCTGTGTAACATAAATGCTTTTATACCCACCACATACTTCTTTTTTTTTTAGATTTAATTTTATTTATTTTTTTATACAGCAGGTCCTTATTAGTCATCAGTTTTATACACATCAGCGTATACATGTCAATCCCAATCGCCCAATTCATCACACCCCCACCCCCACCACCCCGGAGCTTTCCCCACTTGCTGTCCATACGTTAGTTCTCTACATCTGTGTCTCAACTTCTATCCTGCAAACTGGTTCATCTGTACCATTTTTCTAGGTTCCACATATATGCGTTAATAATACGATGTTTGTTTTTCTCTTTCTGACTTATTTCTGCTATCAGATGTTTAGCATCCAAGAGCTCTTCTTTGTTCTCTGAGTGTTTCCGCCCCCTTTTAAAACTAATATCCTGTATTTCTTTTCATGAATGCAGTGTCATCTCTCTGAAGTTTTTTTCTGTTCCCTGCCTGGTCTCTGTCTCCTGCTCCCCCCTTTCAGTGTAGTGGCATTTTCCCTGGTATGGTCTCTGGAGACGAAGTCTCTTGTCTTTCACTGGGCTGGAGGCCTGGCTCTCAAGGCTGGGAGAGAGGGGCCAGCGGGGAGGCTCCTGTCCTCCTCCTGTCCTCCTTCAGCTGGCCCTTCAGAGGTCGCAGAGCCCTGTCTCCCGTACTTCAGTGGGGTGTGGGCACTGTGGATGGTCATTTTAGTGAGAGTTTTGAAGGAGAGGAGAGTAGAAATAAAAGTTCATCTGTTTATTCCAGAAGGCTCTCAAATCCCAGTATTAGATTTTGATTTTAACCATTTGGTAATTAGCTTTTCTCGTACATAGTCTATTTAATACTGTTACTTAGAAATGCCTGCAGCCGTTGACTCCCCACCCGCCAAGCTCTCTTCGGGTCAGACGAACCAACCCCATTTTACTAAAGGTCATTACTTCCGTGGTTCTTTCCTTATCATTGAGCCCTAGGAATTTGTTGATTTTGGCAACATTCTTGAGTTTTAGATGGGTCAACTTCTGAATTAATTAGCATCAACATTAATATTTATTTTTTATTTCTACCTGTACCTACTTGAAGAAGAAAGTAACAACAAAGTTAAAAATATGAGTAGGATAATGAGGTTAAGAAACTTTGATAGACTATCTGGGATGAAAGGGACAGTATGTTCTTACTTATCCACAGAAGACAAAATATTTAATACAGTTGGGCTTTAAATCTTGCCCTTAATTTCTCCTGTCAACTGAATTAAAAAAGGAAAGGTAGTACATCTTTTTTTGTTATTAAGCAAAAGAAAGCATAGAAATTCTTGAGACAATTTTTAAAAAAATTAAACTCAAAGATGGTAATGCATGGTAAGCACTGTTTTGAAGTGTTAACTTAAAAAGCAGTTACTGCTTCCCCAGAGACTAGCTGTGGTGAAGTAGCTTCAGGACGTTCCCACCCTCACCCACCTGTGCCTGTGCTGTGCAGGTTGGCTGTCACCTGCCAAAGTCAAAGGCTTCTGTGCAAGTGGAAGTGCTTCTCCTTTTCGTGCTCGTAAACAGCAGCAGGCACCCTCTGTGTTGAGATTATACTTTGTCCAAACACTGAGGCCACGTCAACCCATCTTCCTGGGTGCTTTGCACATGATCACACCCCAAGTTCGTCTGACAGTCAGGGAGCTGTAAGGACATTACCGATAAGGGGTGCTTTGCCGTCAGACCACGCCGGCCTGCTCTGAGCTTACCACAAATACAGTGTTGTGGTCCAGCATCTGGAGGAAGCATTTGAGCCTTGCATCTGTGTTGAGATTGTTTCATTTGATTCATGAGTAACTTGTATGTGATGATATGGTGATCTAACACAAAAAATAACCATCAGCTGGTCTTAACTATGTTCTTAGTAAGATGAACTGGAGGGTCATAGTGGGTGGATCATGTCCTGTTTCGTTTTCTATCCCTACCTCCTAGGAAAGTGCCTGATATATGGTAGATGCTTAATAAATGTTTGTTGAATAAATAATTTATAAGTTATTTCCATATTGATAAATAAAAAGGAAAACATACTATATCTTTTCTGCATATCTGGATAAATCTCAGCCAGTGCAGTGCTTTTGGTGTGCCAGCTTCCTTAACAGTTTGTAATACTCTCTCTTTTCAATGGCATGTAATAGGTTGAGTCACCAATTTTAATCTGAGGGATAATGAAGGATTTCTCTATTTCCAGAACAGATGAATACAGGACTTGTCTCTAGGGAGAGCAGTGTAGGATGGGGGTAGGAGACAGGTCAGGAATGGACGGAAGATCTCCTTCTCAGTGTACCCTTTGTGTATTTTTAAAATCATGTGTACACATTACTTTCTCAAATGAAAAAATATCTGACCCATGCTAAAAGAAAAAGAGTGCTATTATTTGTGCCTAAGCTGAGGAGAACGTACTTACCCTGCTAATTACATAAATAGTTGGGCAACAGCTGTGTAGCTCGCCTTTCAGAGCATACCCAGTTGTTCTGGGGACTGAAAGGTTTATCAAGGAGACTTTTTTTTATAGATTGTTCAGTCAGTTGGTTATTATAACATAGTGAAACTCTTGGCTTTTCTCTGGGAAAGACCCCAAGATCTGCCCACTCAGGAGATCTGCCTCTGTTGAGTAGACCAGGGAAGCTACTTACCAATCAGAAAGCGGGTTGCCATCTTTTATTTCTTCTTCCAAAACCCATAGTGTCGTCATCCATGTATTCAGAGCTAGACTTTTTTTTAACAGTTAATCTTAGGTTATCTTATCATTTTAGTGTTTATTAGTGGTACAGTTTGCTTATACACATTTCCACAAAGTGATCTAACTCAGGATTTCCTGATAAGATGGTGAGGTAAGGGGAGAAGATTACAAAGAAAAAGAAAACTTAGGGGAAAACTCCACTGGTACAGAAACAGTGAGCTAGTAGGGAAGTGTTGCCCACTGCATCCCACAAGCAGTGATGAGTTTTCACCCGCCACAACACATGAAGGAAGGAAGGACAGATCAACTACAGGAAGACACCAAGAACCAATCTGTGACTTCCCTTCCTGAGAAAGTTGGTGCAGTGTCATGAGAATTAACTTTCGCAGATTCTAGCAGACCACTACAAACCCTACTATCTGGAGAGACAAGAGCTGGCCTAGGAGAAGCAGGGGCCATTTCTACCCCAGGATTCAATTAACATTCAGAGACTTGGCACAAGGATACTGCCATGATAAACCAAAGCTTAGGGACAGCCATCGGGTCTACCAACAGTTATTTAGTTATTTTATGAAGCTTTCTTTTGTCCCCACCCCCTTTTCTTTTCATCCGTGCTGCGCAGCATTCAGGTTCTTAGTTCCCCGACCAGGGATCGAACCTGTGTCCCCCTGCAATGGAAGTGCGAAGTCCTAACCACTGAACTGCCAGGGAATTCCCTCCTTTTGGTTCTTAATTAAATGTGATTAAGTACATGACAATTTCAGGGAAAAAGTAGATAAGCTAAAAGAAAAATACATCACTCAAATCTAATACCAGAGAAGACCAGTTAACAAAATAAAATAACTGAATAAGCAGTGTATCAAAACATCTGATTTTAAGGTAAGTCAGGTAGAATAAATGGTGAAATAATGGTCATGAACATTTTTGGAGAAAATAATGCAGTGGAAGGGGTTTTTCCTATCATATGTTATAAGCTACAGTCACTAAAAAATCATGGTACTGACACCAGAGTAAATAGACAAATAAATGGGACAGAATAGAAAGTCCAGGAGCTGTCAAAGTGTAGATATACACAAATTTGGCATATGTTACGGTAGGTATTTCTTGTCAGAAGAAAAAGATGAACTGGTTATTGAATGGTGGTGGGACAACTAGCTAGTCATTTAGGGGGGATAGTTAAAGTTAAATCCCCTCTTTTAATTGTATATTAGATGTAAATTCAGTAAAATTAAGGATATAAATATAAAAGTGAAACCAATTAAAGTACTAGAAAGAATTATATGAATATTTAGCTGATCTTTGAATGGGGAACCCTTTTACTGTAAGAATGACACCAAAGGAAGAAACTCTAAAAGACTCACAAGTCCTTCACAATGTTGAATGTAAGGTTCAAGACCGAAAAGGAGCTATTTGTCCAACATTAGACAGTTGATTAAATGTTGGCCTCTCCTATGGTATACCTTGCCTCTATGAAAATAAAACTGTATATAAAACATTATTATTGGGAAGAGGGCCATGATATAATGCTAAGTGAAAAACTTATACATGTGTATATTTACATGTATGCATTTCTATAGGAAAAGGCCTGATGGTTCTAATCCAAATGTTAATAGCAATATTTTTTCTTTGGCTATTAAGATCTGGGTATTTCTTTCCCTTTGAATTTTCTGTGTCTTCTTTCCTTTTTTTAAAGTTGTGATTATATGTTTAATTAATTTAGTTTAAAACCAGGGGACAAAAAAGTTTTACAAAATAATTGGTGATAATAAAATTGGAGAGAAAAATGGAGATTTAAACTACCCTCTGGACTAGACTAGATAGATTTCTTAGAAGGATTTTGGGTATCCTCTGTTTTATTGCATAATAACTGCATTGTATTATATGGCAACTTGAATCTATAAATAAATAAATAAATGCAAATTTGTTTAAGCATAAAAGCCAAATGTATATATTGCTTCTAAAATAACTCTAAAAGATTGTATTTTTAAATGGTGATTTCTCTTATAGTTGATACTTGATTTATATATACATTCATTCCCTTTAACCAGTCTTTGTTTTGTTTCGTTTCTCTGAATTAAGAAGCAAAGAGCTGTATTAACATACAGAGGTATTATAGTGCACCAAAATTAGTGAATGTGCCTCTGAATGAAAGCTTTGGTGTAGGCAACTTAAAATGTTTTTAAGTCAAAACGGTAATCAAGGAGAGGTTGTTTTAGCTCATAGTCTACCAAGAAGCTTTCTGCTGCCAACAAGAAAACCCCTCATTTCTGGAGAAATGTTGCCCCTTCTGCTTTGAGTCCGCCAATAGTTTA
The DNA here is from genome assembly GCF_951394435.1 of Stenella coeruleoalba. Taxonomy (NCBI): domain Eukaryota; kingdom Metazoa; phylum Chordata; class Mammalia; order Artiodactyla; family Delphinidae; genus Stenella; species Stenella coeruleoalba. Next base: position 58,796,252 of record NC_137156.1, read on the forward strand.
TTGACTTGGAGGAAGAGTATTGTTTTCGGATAATTGAGTCTGGTAGATTCTTTTGAGCCCACCAGCTTTCTCTCTTGAGCCATTGTGTTGACAATCTTCCATTAAGAAAAAGGAAGAGATTAGAAAAAATAGAGTGCAAATTTTCTCTGTACTGAAACCTCCCCCTACCCTTTAATCCCTGGTAACCACTGATCTGTTCTTCCCTACAGTTTTGCCTGTTCCAGAATACCTTATGAATGGAGTCATATAGCATATAGCCTTTTGAGTCTGTTTTCTTTCTCTTAGCATAATGCATTTGAGATTCATCTATGTTATTGCACTTATTAATAGTTCCTTCGTGTTGCTGACCAGTATACCATTGTGTAGGTGTACCACAGTTGGTTTGTTTCTTCGGTAGAAGAGGGAGATTTTGATTGTTTTCAGTCTTTGCTGTTTTGGATAGAGCTACTATAAGCATTTGCCCAGAGTGTTTTGTATGAAATAGGTTTTCATTTGACTTCAGAGTGGGAATGCTGTGTGATATGTTAAGGGAATGTTTGAATTTGTTGAAATGTTGAAATGTTTGAAATTGTTGTCAAATTGTCAGTTGCTTTCCACAATGGCTGTAACATTTTGCATTCTTACCAGGATTGTGTGAGTTCCAGTTGTTCCACATCCTTGTCAGCACTTGGTATTGCCAGTTTTTTTTCTCTTATCCATTCTAATAAGTGTGTTGTGGTGTCTGCCCTTGTGTTTCTCTAGTGACTAATGATGTCAAACATGTTTTCAGGTGTTTGTGACCACATATTTTCTTTGATGAAGTGACCATGACATTGACTTATGAAGCATCTAGGTCAGTTTTCCTATAGACCGTTCCACAATGTGGATCTGTTCCTTAAGGTACATATTTTTCTCTTTCTTCTTTCCTCCTTCCCTCCCTCTCTCCCTTCCTTCCTTTCCTAAAAACTGGTTCCTCTGTTCTTATATTGGAAATTAGATCTAGAGACTTGATTAGATTAAGTTTAAACAATTTTGCTGAGAATATTTCATGAATGATGTATATGTGAAGGATTTAAAAAAAATGAATTGGAGCAGATTCAAAGCCACACCTTGATGCTGTCGCTCACTGCATTGCAGCAGCTTCCCTAAGGGTGAGAAGAGCTAGAATGATGTCCTTGACTATGTAAGAAGCACAAAGGAGATCAAACACAAGTGGAAAGTTTGGATGTCAATCCAGAGGGAGCAGTGGAGGGTATGGGTCCAGGCAGGTAGTGGGAAGAAGTGGTGATGGGAGCTCACACATGTTCTCTTCTGAAAGCTTCTGTTCTCTCCATGAAATCGCAAGGTCAGTGCTGAAAATGAGGAAGTAGAGAGAGGTGTTAGATGTTTGAAGAGAGAGGAGAAAGTGTAGAATCGAAGAGAGAGGAGAAAGTGTAGAATCAAATAGGAGAGTGGGAGATTGAATGGACCAGGGAAAAATACAAACTCCAGGCCCTAAGAGCCCTCTTGAGAGCATGAGTTTGAAGCGGGGTCAGTTGAAGTTGTGTTTCTTCCTCCAGCCATTGTTGTAAGCATGTTAATAACTAGAGCCCTTCCAGTTAATCGTGGGCTTTCACTATTGGCGATTTTATCAAAATGTGGGAGTACCCATGGAGTGTATCAGTAAAACTGGTTACAGTGTAGAATTTTGACATCCTTGATGTTCAGGCAGGTGGCCTGATCACCCATCCTCTGCAGGAGACAGGCATTAAGAGGTTTCAGATCAAGAGCAGAAAATCTAGAAATCTAGACTTGCAAGGAATATTCCATTTCCTAAGCGTAGAATTTTGAAATTTTGAAACTTAGTACTCCCAAAATAGACATTTTATGGTAAGTAAAGAAAAAAATAAGGGTTTTATTTATACTTGATTTTTTCCCTTAATATTGCTTTTTAAATTGGATATGCTTTTTCTGTTAGTTAAACCTGAGATTGAATGTTTTATGGTACTTTAAATAGGTTTCCAACTGTGGGAAAGTGTTTTCTGAACATTTTCTGGGCCATTACAGCAGTGTTATGTAAGAGTGGAAATCATTATAACAAGTTGCATGGGGAACCATGTGCAGACATGCCAGGTGCTCTGGGGCTGATCTCTCCCTGGTCTTTGCTGCTCCCTGTGCTCAGTCACTCTGGGTCCTGCAGAAGAACCTGCCATTCCTCCAGGGCATTTCCTGTTGGAGGAAAGTCTTTGGGTTAGAAACGGTTCCTTCATCCATCCTTTCAGCGTTTCCCAGGGGCCCGTGTGCCCACGCTGTGCTGCACACTGGGCATACAGCGGTGACTGAAACAGTTGTGGGAATTATGAAATTAACTTGTACAATAGAATAGACCAGTGTGGAATCCTTTAGAATTATCTGCCCATCCAGCATAGTGCCCACAGCTAATTTTTTAAGCAGTGATATTACAAAATGTATATGAGAAGGTGCTGCTAAAAATTACAAGACATCATAGCCAAGGCAGGAAAGTAATTAATTTTGCTCTGAAGTAAACAGCTTGTGGAGTGAAAAGATTTATAATTAAAACTTAAAATATGACCCAAAATACTTACATTACACTTCCTCAGGCAACTCAAAAGAATACCTGTGTTTAATGCTAAGAAGTCCATCACTATGATGAAAGTTAATTAAAGTGTCAGTGTTTTCCCATGTAGTTTCATAGCTGTGTATTGATGGAAGACTCTGAATTCCTCTGTGCCTTTACAGTTTTGTTTGTGCATATCTCAATCTGACGTTAATGATTAATTACTAATATTGCAGATAAAATTAGAAGAGTTAAGGATTCTCTGCATCATTGCGTTATGTAGTATTTTAAATTAATTTTATTGAGGTACACTTTGCATACAATAAAATGCACCCATTTTAAATGTTCAGTTTGATTGGGTCTTGACAATTGTATACACCCGTGTAAGTACCACCACAAAAAGATTTAGACTATTTCCATCACTCCAGAAAGTTCCTTCCTTTCCCTCTGCGTTTAGTCCCTCGTACTCCCTATCAAAGATTATCATTGAAGTGCGTTCTATCACTATAAATTGAATTGTCTTTTCTATTCATATAAATGGAATAACACAGTGAATACTCTTTGTGTCTGGCTTTTTAAATTCAGCATAATGCTTTTGAGATTCTTCCATGTCGTTGTGTATAATGTCTTTTCTATGCTGAATAGTGTTTCATGGTATGAATATACCACAATTTTCTTATCCACTCATCAGTTGATGAACATTTTGGTCATTTCCATATATTTACTATTATGAATGAAACTGCAATGAACATTTTTTTAACATCTTTATTGGAGTATAATTGCGTTACAATGGTGTGTTAGTTTCTGCTTTATAACAAAGTGATTCAGTTATACATATACATATGTTCCCAATCTCTTCCCTCTTGCATCTCCCTCCCTCCCACTCTCCCTATCCCACCCCTCTAGGTGGTCACAAAGCACCAAGCTGATCTCCCTGTGCTATGCGGCTGCTTCTCACTAGCTGTCTATTTTACGTTTGGTAGTGTATATATGTCCGTGCCACTCTCTTTGTCACAGCTTACCCTTCCCCCTCCCCATATCCTCAAGTCCATTCTCTAGTAGGTCTGTGTCTTTATTCCCGTCTTACCCCTAGTTTCTTCAGGACTTTTTTTTTTTCTTCTTAGATTCCATATATATGTGTTAGCATACAGTATTTGTTTTTCTCTTTCTGACTTACTTCACTTTGTATGACAGACTCTAGGTCCATCCACCCCACTACAAATATCTCAATTTTGTTTCTTTTTATGGCTGAGTAATATTCCATTGTATATATGTGCTACATCTTCTTTATCCATTCATCCAACGATGGACACTTAGGTTGCTTCCATGTCCTGGCTATTGTAAATAGAGCTGCAATGAACATTGTGGTACATGACTCTTTTTGAATTATGGTTTTCTCAGGGTATATGCCCAGTAGTGGGATTGCTGGGTCATATGGTAGTTCTATTTGTAGTTTTTTAAGGAACCTCCATACTGTTCTCCATAGTGGCTGTACCAATTTACATTCCCACCAACAGTGCAAGAGGGTTCCCTTGTCTCCACACCCTCTCCAGCATTTATTGTTTCTAGATTATTTGATGATGGCCATTCTGACCGGTGTGAGATGATATCTCATTGTAGTTTTGATTTGCATTTCTCTAATGATTAATGACGTTGAGCATTCTTTCATGTGTTTGTTGGCAATCTGTATATCTTCTTTGGAGAAATGTCTATTTGGGTCTTCTGCCCATTTTTGGATTGGGTTGTTTGTTTTTCTGTTATTGAGCTGCATGAGCTGCTTGTAAATCTTGGAGATTAATCCTTTGTCAGTTGCTTCATTTGCAAATATTTTCTTCCATTCTGAGGGTTGTCTTCCCATATTAGGGAAGTTTTCAAGTATAATCTCTTCACATATTTTCTCAGTCCCTTTCTTTTTCTCTTCTTCTGGGACCCCTATAATTCGAATGTTGGTGCGTTTAATGTTGTCCTAAAGGTCTCTGAGACTGTCCTTAGTTCTTTTCATTCTTTTTTCTTTATTCTGCTCTGCAGTAGTTATTTCCACTATTTTATCTTCCAGGTCACTTATCCATTCTTCTGCCTCAGTTATTCTGCTATTGATCTCATCTAGAGTATTTTTAATTTCATTTATTGTGTTGTTGTCGTTGCTTGTTTCCCCTTTAGTTCTTCTAGGTCCTTGTTAAATGTTTCTTGCATTTTCTCTATTTCCAAGATTTTGGATCATCTTTACTATCATTATTCTGAATTCTTTTTCAGGTAGACTGCCTATTTCTTCTTCATTTGTTAGGTCTGGTGGGTTTTTACCGTGCTCCTTCATCTGCTGTGTGTTTTTCTGTCTTCTCATTTTGCTTATCTTACTGTGTTTGGGGTCTCTTTTTTGTAGGCTGCAGGTTCATAGTTCCCGTTGTTTTTGGTGTCTGTCCCCAGTGGCTAAGGTTGGTTCAGTGGGTTGTGTAGGCTTCCTGGTGGAGGGGACTAGTGCCTGTGTTCTGGTGGATGAGGCTGGATCTTGTCTTTCTGGTGGTCAGGTCCACATCTGGTGGTGTGTTTTGGGGTGTCTGTGGCCTTATTATGATTTTAGGCAGCCTCTCTGCTAATGGGTGGGGTTGTGTTCCTGTCTTGCTAGTTGTTTGGCCCAAGGTGTCCAGCACTGTAGCTTGCTGGTCGTTGAGTGAAGCTGGGTCTTGGTGTTGAGACAGAGATCTCTGGGAGATTTTCACCGTTTGATATTACATGGAGCTGGGAGGTCTCTTGTGGACCAGTGTCCTGAAGTTGTCCCTCCCACCTCAGAGGCACAGCACTGACTCCTGGCTGGAGCACCAAGAGCCTTTCACCCACACGACCACTCAGAAAACGAGGAAAAGGGGGAAAAATACTATATCTTGCACCCAAAGTCCACCTCCTCAATTGATGATTCATTGTCTATTCAGGTATTCCACAGATGCAGGGTACATCAAGTTGATTGTGGAGCTTTAATCCGCTGCTCCTGAGGCTGCTGGGAGAAATTTCCCTTTCTCTTCTTTGTTCGCACAGCTCCCGGGGTTCAGCTTTGGATTTGGCCCCGCCTCTGCATGTACGTCGCCGGAGGGCGTCTGTTCTTAGCTCAGACAGGACGGGGTTAAAGGAGCAGCTGATTTGGGGGTTCTGGCTCACTCAGGCCGGGGGGAGGGAGGGGCACGGAGTGCGGGGCGAGCCTGCGGCGGCAGAGGCCTGCGTGACGTTGCACCAGCCTGAGGCGTGCCGTGCGTTCTCCTGGGAAAGTTGTCCCTGGATCACGGGACCCTGGCAGTGGCGGACTGCACAGGCTCCCCGGAAGGGGGGTGTGGATAGTGACCTGTGCTCGCAGACAGGCTTCTTGGTGGCGGCAGCAGCAGCCTTAGCATCTCATGCCCGTCTCTGGGGTCCGCACTGATAGCTGCGGCTCTAGCCCGTCTCTGGAGCTCCTTTAAGCAGCGCTCTTAATCCCCTCTCCTCGCGCACCAGGAAACAAAGAGGGAAGAAAAAGTCTCTTGCCTCTTCGGCAGGTCCAGACTTTTCCCGGACTCCCTCCCGGCTAGCTGTGGCGCACTAGCCCCTTTCAGGCTGTGTTCACGCCGCCAACCCTAGTCCTCTCTCTGCGATCCGACCAAAGCTAGAGCCTCAGCTCCCGGCCCCCCACCCGCCCCAGAGGGTGAGCAGACAAGCCTCTCGGGCTGGTGAGTGCCGCTCTGCACCTGTGCGGGAATCTCTCCGCTTTGCCCTCCGCACCCCTGTTGCTGTGCTCTCCGCCGAGGCTCCAAAGCTTCCCCCCTCCGCCACCCGCAGTCTCCGCCGCGAAGGGGCTTCCTAGTGTGTGGAAAGCTTTCCTCCTTCACAGCTCCCTCCCACTGGAGCAGGTCCCGTTCCTATCCTTTTGTCTCTGTTTATTCTTTTTTCTTTTGCCCTACCCAGGTACGTGGGGGAATTTCTTGCCTATTGGGAGGTCTGAGGTCTTCTGGCAGCGTTCAGTGGGTGTTCTGTAGGAGCAGTTCCACGTATAGATGTATTTCTGATGTATCTGTGGGGAGGAAGGTGATCTCCGCGTCTTACTCTTCCGCCATCTTCTCCGACTGCGCTTGCGTCTTCATGAACATTCTTGTACACACTTTTTCATGTATATATGTCTTCGTTCTCGTGGGTGAAAACCTCAGAATGGAATTGCGGAGTCGTATTGTTAAGTATATGTATCACTGTATAAGAAATTGTCAAACTGTTTAACAAAGTGATTTTAACATTTCACACTTCCACCAGCAATGGTTGACAGTTCCAGTTGCCCCAAATCCTTGCCGGTATTTGCATTTGTCAGGTTTTTTCTTTCTTTGTTTTAGCCATGCTAGTGGATAGTGGTATCACATTGTGGCTTTAACTTGCATTTTCCTGCTGACTAATGATGTTAAGCACTTACAACTCAATATGAAAAGAAATGCACTAAAAAAATGAGCATGATAATTGGATAGAACATTGACAAAAGATATATATAAAGTGCTAATAATCACATGAAAAGATGCTCAACATTATTAGGCACCAGTCTAGCAATCTATAATAAAATATGGCCAAGTAGGGTATATTGCAGTAAGGCAAGGTTGGTTTTACATTAGAAAATTAATTAATTTGTATTTATAGATTTGATTTCCTAATATTATGCTAAGGATTTTTATTTTTATGCTAGTGGAGGATATTGGTCTATAATTTTCTTTTCTTGCGATATCTTTGTCAAGTTTTGGTATCAGAGTAACACTGTCCTCCTAAGTGTATTGTTCCCCTCTTTTTTTCTGAGAGAGGTTGTATAGGGTTGGTATTATTTATTCCTTAAATGTTTGATATAATTTCCCAATAAAACCATCTGGGCCTGAGAAGTTCTTAAATTATAAATTCAATGTCTTTAATAGATGTAGAAAGCTGTTCAGAGTTTCTGTTTCTTCCTGATATTGTAATTTGTGTCTTCTTTTTTATTGTTAATCTGTTTAGCTAGAGTTTTTATCAATTTCATTGATCTTTCAAAGAACCAACTTTTGGTTTTATTGATTTTTTTCTATTGCTTGTTTTCTATTTTACTGATTCCTGCATTTTCTGTTAATATTTTCTTCATTCTGCTTAATTTGGTTTAGTTCTTTCTCTAGCTGCTCTTCATTCTGTTTTATGAATTTCTTACCCTAGATTCCCTAGCTCTTCTACTGAAGTTTCCATTTTGACAAACATTTGGTAATTTCCAAGAATTCTTTCTGGTTTTCCAGTTTTTCCTTTTTCATGAGAGGCTGTTCTCACTGTATGAATGCAAAATTTTCTTAGTTCTCCTTGAGGCTGTTATCTTTTTTTTAAACTGTATCTTCTGTCCCCTGAATTACCTGAATTATGTTTTCTCTGAGGTTCATTTTCTTTCTTTCTTTCACCCTGGGGTATGTGTCTGTCTGTTTCTCTGTTTTTATGAAGGCTTTTCTCAAGTGTCTGGTGATTCTTGGCTATCTGTTTATAGTATATACAGTCATAACTAAATAAATTAAACAAATTAAATTTGTAATGGGAGTTCCCTGGTGGTCCAGTGGTTAGGACTCAGTGCTTTCACTGCTGTGGGCCTGAGTTCAATCCCTGGTTGGGGAACTAAGGTCCTGCAAGCCACGCAACGCAGCCAGAAAACATTGTATTTAGAATTCCTAATAGTCTCGAGGTGTGGAGCAAGGGTTCACATAGAGTGTGCTCATGTAGCAAACCGTGATGGTGACAGAGTTAGAACCAGTCCACCAGCCTGGAATTCAGTCCCTCCTGTCCTGGCTAAGCCCCCAGCAACACCCACCATCCAGGGCTGAGCTTTTCCAAGGCGCAGAAGGTAGCCTTTCACTTACAACGGTTGGAAGGCTGAGTGGAAGCTTCTGACAGGCACGGACGGGAGGCACTCACCAGCCTCTGGTGCCAGCTCAGAAACACCTTTCTCAGGAGGGTCCCAGGCGGAACCCAGCGGTTCCGGCACACTTCTCAGCCAGGTCACCTCTTTGCCCACACTCACCACTCCCTGCTGCGAGCTTTGCCCACAAGGCCTTCTTCCATTTCAGCCCCCACACGGGTGTTTCCACAGGCCCTCTGGGACTATATTCCATCACCAACACACCTCTTCATGGACGACTCTGTGTGAACCTTGCCCCTCCCTGGTAACGCCACCTTGTCTGTCACCCACCGAACGGGTGGTGCTCAGGTTTGTCCCCTCCCTTTCCTGGGAAGTGCATGGGGTAGAGCTGGGATCCGAGTGCACGCCCGTTGCTTTTCGCTCAACCACACTGACTCCTGAAGGGGTGGGAGTCGTGGCTTGCAGCAGGATAGAACAAAGATGAAGCGACACGGCAGCAGGAGTGGGCCAGGGAAAGAAAAAGAGAAGCACCACACTAGGTGGAGAATGACAGGGCCAGACAGCCATTGCTCTTGGAGCCGCCAGAGGGCCTTCAGGTGGGGTTCGCCCACCTTGCACTGAATGGTGCCGCCACTCTGCTCGTTCGTGTGTTCTTCGGTTCTGCCTCGTTCCATGCAACTCGGATGCTCAGAGACTTTGTCTCATGCCTGTGGAAACATGGATTCAGAAGCTCACGGCATCCAAGAGATTGGTTCAAGACTGATGGGAGATTTCATGCTCTGTGTTTCCTGTCTACTCTTTCATTTGTTGTTAATGAGAATTCATAATTCATGAGAGAATCCATGTAGAAATATTTTCTATGTAGAAATACTTTCAGAATATTTCCTTGTTACAGTAAGTGAAAGGAGGGTGTGGAGGAATTTTGTGGAGCATATCAACTTATTTCAACTTAAATTCAAAAACTTTTCAGGGCTTCATTGTTCCTTCTAAGAACAGGAAAGCACGTTTAGTGGAATCTTTGTTAAACTTCTTCTTAGAACAGATTTTTTTCTAAAGTGTGTCTGTCTTAGCCCTTAAAGGAGGTTTGGCTGCTGGACAGATCTTGTTGAACAATAGTCACCATTGTAAGGGCTTTCTTGACAAGGACTCCGGGATCAGCATTTATAACAGGTCTCCAGGGTTTTCATATTTCTATTTTCCAAGTAACAGAGGTCATATGCAGCCCAGTGTGGATTCGTTGTAATCGCCCCTTTTATAGGTAATAAGCTGGGAATGAAATGAGAGCTCCTGACCCTTCTTCCAGCACTCATTCATCCACTGTCTTTGTTGCCAGGAACTCAGTGTCACTCAGAGAAAAGGAGACAGAGAAACTTGAGCGATTGTTCCAAGATCACACAAAACTCCCACAGGAGTAGGAATGATTGATCAGATCGAGAGCCGCTCTGGCCCCAGGTCTCCCATCGTATAGTCTCCCCGGAGCACCAAGCCCCGTGAGTGGCAGCTTCTCACGACACACAAGTTCATTTGATTGCCACCTGTGCTGATCTCCTCCTCGCAGCAGGTTTTTATTTTAGGATGTAATTTGTAGTTTAGAGATGGAGAGCAAAAAGCGTGTTAGGAACTAGGAGCCTGTAGGAAACATTTATTCTACAGCGAAACACGAGCACATTTTTGCAGTCAGCTCTGCCTGTCGGGGTGAGCGCGGACACATGTGGATAGCAGTGTCGGCTGTGTGGTATTTCGTGTGCTAAGCTACTCACCACAGTGGCAAGTTCAATTCTATAGGAGTCTTTTATTCTACTTTTCTCTCTGAATTTATTTCAAAGCTTTACTGTCTGTTAGATTGAGCATGAGCTAATTCAGCTTTCTAGTTCCTGTTAGATACCGTCCCTACATTGAGATAACGATTGTACCAAAACATGGCAAGTTTACAGAATGGCGATAGACTGTTGGGTACATTGTCACGGTGCATCATAGATGTCTGTGGAGCATGATTTATAAGTACTGGAAATACTGGAAAGCTTCAAGTACAAAAAATCCATACTTATTAACTGCTGTTCCCTTCCCCTATGACCACCACCTCCTCAGGCACACAAAATCAAGTGGATGCTACTCTTTAATTCACGGCACAGGCATCTTTGCTTTTATTTTATTTACTCCCACTTCTGTGGCCCTTCCCTGGGATAGGCACCCGTACTGGCATGTTTAGTGTATGTCCCTCCCCGCCACTTGTTTAATTAAATTGTGTTGTCTGTGTGTGTTTGTTAGTTTATGTGTATGGATCTGGGCTCTGAATCTCTACGTAATTATTTTTTGCTCAGTGTTATGTTTATGATACTCACCTATGTTGTCATATATAAATCTGGTTCATTGCATTCTACTGCTGCATAAATGTCCATCGTTTGAATGCACCAGAATTTATTTATCCATTCTCCTAGTGATGGACACCTGCCTCCGGCCCTTTGCTCCTAAAGCCATTGCTACATGAGACTGCACAGCCTGGTCTGTGCTCCCTCGTGGATGTGTACACGAGCTTGCACTGAAGCACAGGTGGAGAGAATGTCCAGGTCTAGGAGATGTTTAGCATTCTGAAAGTAAAACTGAGTGCCACCAGTGTAATACAGAACTTTTGGAGCTTTCAAATATATACATTTTGTATAAAAGATGACATTCAGAAGTTCAGTTGAGATTCCTGTTCATTATAAACTGCACTGTCTGAAGATTCTATTTTCGTAGCGGCCTTTTTCTTTTCTCCTAATGGCTCTGCAGGTGTTGGTGACGGTCGCTCCTTGCTGGGCACCTGCTTCCCAGGGAGGGAGCCAACCTCGGTTATCTGAGGAGTGGGTAAAGTAGGACCTTGAATTCTATTTAAAGAAATTAATTATTTCATTATGTAGCGGGGACTTGAGTGTTTTATTTTTAATGTTAAAACTTCTCTTTGCTTTTCTTCATCTCCATGCAACAGAAATTATAATGAACACAATTCTTTGTTCCTGTTGCACTTGGACCTTGCTGTGGAATGGCTGTGCTGGAGCACATTGCTCTACAGAGTAAATGCTGCCTCGTGGACCACAGGACATTATCATTTGCTTTATATGTGTTTTTTTCATCTTTGTGCCCTAAGACCTAGAGTCAGAGTCTGGTGCCAAAAATGGAAAAAACGTTTGGAACCAATGTTTGATTGATTATGATGTTATGCTTGGAAATTTTGCACACACAGCTTACTCAGAGAAGATCAAACAGGCAGTGCCCATGCAGTTCTGGGAGGGGCCCTCAGATGGTAAAAGGGGAAAAAGAATAACCAGGCAGTCAGATCAGTTAAATTCAGCTGACCCTAAGAGGGATCAGTGGGACGGAAGATGCCCAGGGAGATGGCCCTGTTATTCCGCCAACCAGCCGATTTCCAGTATGCATCCTTTCTCCCCCAGGTCACTCCCCCCCTTCTTTGGGCACTTAAGGGCCTGGCTGCAGACCCCTCTCTCTAATATATATCCCTCTCCATCCTGCACTACCATAGCAGCCAACTTCTTTAACCCCTTTCCTGACCTGTCTACCCCCTGACCTCAGCCCCTCACCTCCAGGCACCCTTGACCTTGTTCCCTCCATACAGCCACGTGACTGGCTTCAGTTTAAATTCCCAGTCGCTGACCTCAATGGCCCTCCGTGCTGCCTGGCAGTTGTGCATATTTTCCTGGTGCATAATCTTTCCTGCTCACCGAGACGACAGTTTCATGTCTTCTCCTCTCTCAGACCTCCAGCACCTCCTCCCCCTTCCTCACGCTTGGCTGATGACCATGCTTCTCACCTTACTGAGAAAACAGAAGCATCAGATGAAAACTCCCACCACCTGTATTACTGGCATTTGTCCCCATGTGTTTGGCCACCTCTCCGGTAACTGCGAGGGAACCAAGTCTAAGGACACCTCCCTGCTCGTGAACTGGGTCCCATTCTCACGTCCCTCCAGCAGTGCCCCAGCAGTCACCCCACTCTCGCATACATCATCTCGTTCCCCCTCTGTGGGGTCATTCCCATCGGTGCACGCACATGCCAGTGTTTCTCCCATTTTGACCTCACATCTCCCTCCAATTTTTGCCCCATTTTTCTTTAAACAAAACTCCTTTTAAAAAGTTGTCCATGGGCTTCCCTAGTGGCGCAGTGGTTGGGAGTCCGCCTGCCGATGCAGGGGACACGGGTTCGTGCCCCAGTCCGGGAGGATCCCACATGCCGCGGAGCGGCTGGGCCTGTGAGCCACGGCTGCTGAGCCTGCGCGTCTGGAGCCTGTGCTCCGCAACGGGAGAGGCCACAACAATGAGAGGCCCGCGTACTGCAGAAAAAAAAAAAAAAGTTGTCCATGATCACTGTCTCCAATTATTATTCTTCATTTTCTCTTGAATCATCACTCCACCTAAATGCCACTTCCCAAGGTCACTAGAGACCAGCAGGCTGTTATACACAGTCATCTCTCTATTTTTTTTTTTTTTTTTTTTGCGGTACGCAGGTCTCTCACTGCTGTGGCCTCTCCCGCTGCGGAGCACAGGCTCCAGACGCACAGGCCCAGCGGCCATGGCTCATGGGCCCAGCCGCTCCGCGGCATGTGGGATCCCCCGATACCGGGGCACGAACCCCCGTCCCCTGCATCGGAAGGCGGACTCTCAACCACTGCGCCACCAGGGAAGGCCCTCTATTTTTTTTTAACCATTTGTTTCTCATCTGACTTGACTCCCCTCTCCTGGAAACACTTTTTTCATTTGGCTTCCAGGACCCTATGATCACCTGCTTTGCTTCCTGCCACTCTTCTTTAGCTTGGCAGTTCCACTCCTAGGTGTATGCGCAATAGAAATGTAGTCGTTTTTATAATAGCGCCAAAATGGAAACAACCCAAATGTCCATCAGCTGATGAATGGATAAGTAGATGTGGTTAATCCATATAACTGAGCGTTATTAGAAGAAATGAACTGCTAACACATGCTGTACAATATGGTTGAAACTTGAAAACATGACGCTAAGTGAAAAGCCAGTCACAAAGGACCGCATATTGTATGATTTCATTTCTATAAAATGTCCAGAATAGGCAAATCTATAGATACAGAAGGCAGACTAGTGATTGCTTAGGGCTCAAAGGGATGGGGGATATTTAAGGGGTGGTGGCTGAAGAGAATGGGTGTTTATGGAGGTGTAAGGAAAATGTTCTAAAATTGACTATACTAAAGGCCATTGAATTGTACACTTTAAATGGGATAATGATGTATCACTAAAGCGGTTTTTTAACAAAGGAGAACCAATTTACAAGCCTAGAGTGTTAGGTAAGTTTGTTTTAGAATTGCGCTTCAGCCTGTTTTATTAGTAATGAATTTTTAGCCTTTGAGGGTGGATTTTTTTTTTAATTTTTAAATTTAAAAATTTTTATTTTTTACCATCTTTATTGGAGTATAATTGCTTTACAGTGGTGTGTTAGTTTCTGCTGTATAACAAAGTGAATCAGCTATACATATACATATATCTCCATATTTCTTCCCTCTTGTGTCACCCTCCCACCCTGCCTATCACACCCCTGTAGGTGGACACAAAGCACCGAGCTGATCTCCCTGTGCTATGCAGCTGCTTCCCACTAGCTATCTATTTTACATTGGGTAGTGTATATATGTCCATGCCACTCTCTCACTTCGTCCCAACTTACCCTTCCCCCTCCCCATGTCCTCAAGTCCATTCTCTACATCTGCGTCTTTATTCCTGTCCTGCCCCTAGGTTCTTCAGAACCATTTTTTTCTTTTTAGATTCCATATATATGTGTTAGCATACGGTATTCGTTTTTCTCCTTCTGACTTACTTTACTCTGTATGACAGTCTCTAGGTCCATCCACCTCACTACAAATAACTCAATTTTGTTTCTTTTTGTGGCTGAGTAATATTCCATTGTATATATGTGCCACATCTTCTTTATGCATTCATCTGTCGATGGACACTTGGGTTGCTTCCATGTCCTGGTTATTGTAAATAGAGCTGCAATGAACACTGTGGTACATGACTCTTTTTGAATTATGGTTTTCTCAGGGTATATGCCCAGTAGTAGGACTGCTGGGTCGTATGGTAGTTCTATTTGTAGTTTTTTAAGGAACCTCCATACTGTTCTCCATAGTGGCTGTATCACTTTACATTCTCACCAACAGTGCAAGAGGGTTCCCTTTTCTCCACACTTGAGGGTGGATTTTTAAATAGGAAAAATAATTTAGTATCAAACCTTAGGGGTTTACCACGTCGCCAAACTGCCTTACACCATTGGGAGTAGAAAACCACTGACAACAGAAAGCCACTTTCATTCACTTGCTCTGGCTGTACATCTAAGAGTTCCAAAACCCTTTCGTGATTTTGCAATTCCAGCTCCCTGGAGTAAGGATGGAGCCTCCCAGATGCCTTGCTACCAGTTTCCTTGGGAAGCAAACTCTGAGAGGAGCCTAGTATGCAGGACATTCATTAGGGAAAGCTCTTGAGAATCAACACATGAAAAGAGGAGAAAGAAGCAGGAATGAGCAGAGGGAGAAGGTGGGCAGCAGTGCAGTCTCAACAAAGACCTCTGCTGATCCCACAGGGAGCTCTGAGGCTGGGCTGGCCGTACACAGTCGTTCCAAGTTGGGACGAGGTGGCCAAGCTTTTGGTCACCACTCCTCATGAACTAGTCATTGGGTGCAGGCTGCCTCAGGTGCAGGGGGTGACCATCAGCAAGGTGGGTCTCTTCAGTTGAGGTGTGCTTCCAGCAGCTGGGGGAATAAGTCCTGATGGGGCATGTGGGTGGAGTGTCCCAGCATCCTGTTCAATTCCCTTACATTCTGAGTGTTGCTCCTCTCAGAAGTCAACTCCTTAAGCACCTATTTCTGTGAGAATGGACTTAGGGGACGTAACCCAGAGTAATGTTGACATTGCAGACTTCAAATTTGTGCTGTGATATACTTTGAAAATAAGGAAAGTTTCTTCTTCTTATATTGGTCTTAATTTTAAGACTACATAGTATACTACTATTAGTACTGTGTATTATAAAGCCTAAGCAATAGAAAAGAATACTGGACTTGTCAAACATATAATCCATTCACAGAAGTTTTTCAGAACTATTCCACAGTTTAATAGAAGTGCTTTTTAACCTGTTGCTCTGTTGCATCACAAGAGACTACATAAATGTTCTCATTCACATTTTCTAATGCACAGTATTATGACTTTAGCTCATGTGGCTTGAGTATTTTGTTCAGGAATCTTATTTCAAGTTTGTCACTTGATTTTTAAAAACAGATCAAAAATGGCAAAGTTATTAATATAAAATTTCTTTATCATAACCAGGGAACTCTCTAAGATGTCTGCATCTGGTATGGGTAAAAAGCCGGATATGTATTTTTTCACCAACTCAGGGATCAGATTTTCTATATTTTTATTTTACATTCACAGACATGTAGACAACTGTTTTTCTATTTGACTCAGAAAACAGTGGTAAAAACTAGCAGATCAAAAGTCAATTGCTTACCTATATACCAGAAATAAAAATTGGAATTTGAAATAAAAAACACAACACCACTTACACTAGTACCCCCCCAAAGTTGAATTACTTAAGTATAAATTTAACAAAATATGTACAAGATCTTGATAAGGAAAACTATAAAACTCTGATGAAAGAAATCTAAGAAAATCTACCTGTCTGGATAGTCCATGTTCATGGATGAAAAGACTCAATATTGTTAACGTGTTAGTTTTTCCCCAACTTGATCTATATATTCAGTGCAATCCCAATCAAAATCCCAGCAAGTTATTTTCTGGATTTCGACAAAGATTCTAAAGATTTTGTGGAATGGCAAAAGACCCAGAATAGTCAACACAATAATGAAGAAGGAAGAACAAAGTCAGAAGACTGACACTTCCTGATTTCAAGACTTACCATGAAGCTACAGAAATCAGGACAGTGTGGTATTGGTGAAAGAAGAGAGAAATATATCAGTTGAACAGAATAGGGAGACCAAAAATAGACTCACATAAATATAGTGAACTGATCTTTGATAAAGGAGCAAAGGCAATTCGATGCGGAAAGGATAGTCTTTTCAACAGAGGGTGCAAGGGTGCTGAAACAACTGAACATTTACATGCCAAAAAAAAAAAAAAAGAATATATAAACAGACCTTACACCTTTCACAAAAATTAACTGAAAATGGATCAGAGACCTAAATGTAAAACACAAAACTAAAACTTCTAGAAGATAATATAGAAAATTTAGGTGACCTAGGATTTGGCAAAGACTTTTTAGATACAGTTCCAAAAGTATGAAACAAATAATTGATAAGATGAACTTTTTAAAAATTACAGAATTTCTCTGCAAAGTATAATTTTGAGAGACTGAAAAGACAAGCCACAGACTAGGAGAAAATATTTGCAAAAGACATACCTCCTAAAGGACTTGTATATAAAACATACAAAGAATTCCTAAAACGTAACATAACAGCCCATAAATAAACAACCCAACAGTTTTTTCATGGCTGGTGGGATTGCAAAGTGGTACAGCCACTTGGAAAAGAGTTTGGCCGTTTCTTACAGAGCTAAATATAGGTTTACCATACATTCCAGCAATTGCCCTGCTAGATATTTACCCAAGTAAGTTGAAAACTTACGTCTACACAAAAAGCTACACATGAATGTTTATGTCAGCTTTATTCATAATTGTCAAAAATTTGAAGCAACCAAGACATCCTTCAGTAAATGACTGGATAAACAAACTATGGTACATGTATACAGTGGAGTGCTTTCACTGTTAAGAAGAAATGAGCTATCAAGCCATGAAAAGATATAGAGGAACCCTAAATGCATATTACTAAGTGAAAGACACCAGTCTGGAAAGGCTTCATGCTCTACGAGTCCAACTATATGACATTCTAGAAAAGGCGAAACTATAGAGACAGTAAAAAGATCAGTGGTTGCCAGGAGTTTGTTAGGGAGAGAAGAAGGATGGGATGAAGAGGTGGCCCACAGATGTTTAGGGTGGTAAAACTATTCTGTATAATACTGCAGTGGTGGATACACGACATTATGCATTTGTAAAAACCCATGCAATGAACCTGAATGTGAACTATAGACCTTAGGTAATAATAGTGTATCAATATTGGTTCTTCAGTTGTAACGCATGTACCACACTAACACAAGATGTTAATAATAGAGGAAACTGGAGGAGTGAAGGGTATATGGGAACTCTCTGTACTTTCTATGCAGTTACTTTGCAAAACTAAAATATCTCTAAAAATAAAATCTCTTAATAAAAAGTAATAGTAAAAAATCATTACAGTTTAACATGTTCTAGTATAAATTACATTAAATTTAAGCCAGAAGTCAAGTTCTTTGTACTTGTACAGAACTTGGCGTACTTTCTTCTTCCTCTCCTTCCTTTTCCTCCAATCCCTCAGTCTTCTCCGATGCTTTTCATTATGAACAGAAAGTTTACAAATAAATACAAGGCAAATGGCTGTTAAGCATAGAAATAGATACTTAACACCACTGAGTAAGAAATGCAAAGTAAACTGAAATATTAGCTGTCACCTATCACTGTTGCAAATCCACAAGAGGGATATTACCCTGAGTCAACAGGCTGTGGGGAAGCAGCCACCCTCATACGCAGCGGCTAGAAGTGCACACTGGCTCAGCACCACATATGAGACAGTTTGGCAAAATCTACTTAAATTACAACAGCATATATCCTTTGACCCAACAATTCTACATTTGGGAATTTATCCCACAAATATAATTGCATGTGTGCAAAATGATAAATGTGTGGGGATAGTCATTGCAGCGTCCTTAATAATAACAAAATATTGGAAATAACATAAATGTCCATCACTGGTTAAGTAAATTATGGATGCTTTCTATGTACAAATATGAAAGCACTCTAATATTAATAAGTACAAAAATCAAAATGCAGAACACTTTTGCTGTATGTTCCTTTCGTGTAAAAATGGAGAATAACAATAATATAGTCCTGTTGAGTTGAAAAAAACCACACACAACATAAGAGCTGTAAATTGAGATTATCCAGTGTTTTACTGAGGATTATGGCCCAGGGATAGCCTCTCAGATAGCTCTGAGAAACTGTTGTGAAGAGGTAATGGGGGAGGTCATGCCCAATACCGACCAGAGTTCTTGGCCTTCCCCAATCAATAGAAATTGATAAAGGGCCAGACAAGAAATTCAGGCAAGGTTTTATTAGGGCTCCTGCAGGGAGAAAAACAAGTAACAGGCTCCCTTGCTCACTCCCTGAGAGGGGGCGAGCTGGTTCCTTCCATGGGGTGAGGGTAGGGGTGTGTCCAAAGGTCAGGCCAGAGGGTTGGCTTAGGTGTTTTGCCCACCCTTTTGGTGCTGTTGTGTGCAAGGGGCTTGCACAGTACCCTGCTTTTGCTCTCCATACCCTGTTTTTGCTCAGGGCTCTTCAGGAGTGTCAGATGGGTTTTTTGGGGTCTTTTTGTATCTTGTTGTCCACAATTTGCCCCAAGTGCACATGCATGCAGTTATTTTTAGTCCCTTATAGTTTCTTTGTATTTTGTTACTTGGAGACATTTGTCCAGGTGCAAGCACTGCAGCAAAGGCTCTCAGGTCCCAGGTCCCAGGTCCCAGCCTGTCTCGAGCATATAGGTGATCTTGGCTAAGGATATGTGTAATCAAGCACACATCTCATTACAAGGTTGCTGCTAGTCACAGGGAACAGGTATCTTAGTGGTTTTAATGCTGGTCTAAGTGTGGGAAGATGTGAGAATCAAGGTTCATAAAAGACTGCTCCTGAAAATGTCCATTTGCAGGCCTATTCTGCCAGTTTTCCCAGAGCACTAAGCGCCTCATTCCTGATCTGTGCCATTCCTTTCAGGGTGTGTTGAAGGTCAGTGACTGCGGTAGCAAATGACTTATCAATAATTCTCATAGAACAGGATGGTGAGTCACCTTCTTTAGTTGGCGCTTGTACATGTGGGCACTGGGCACAGCAGGGCACTGGGCAGATAGTTGCAAGGGCAAGAAGGAAATTTTTCACTCTATGCCTTTTTCCCCCTAACCATGTGACTATACTACCTTCAAACATGCATTTCAAAAAACAAAGAATTATAAAATGTGAATATTTACTATAAACCTAGAATACCTAGGAAAAATTGCTTTTTGCTATTGTCAAACCTTAGAAATTATTTTTATCTGTATGAAAATCCTTCCCTTGGGTGTTTGCAATATGGTGAGTTGTTAAAGTTATTTTTTAACTGTGAGGGTCGTTTAATGTTCCCAGTGAAAACTTGACTTTGCCACAAAAGTAGTTCAGATTTTTTTTTTTTTACTTTTCTAACGGTAATGTTCATTAAGCATATCTAGTCGATTTAAGAAGAGAAAAAGTAGCAAGATAGTATTTCCTTTCAGAAAGTATGTCAGTGGAAAATGCAAAATTTTATCTTCGATCTGTTTTTTGAATGTGTAGCTGTAAAAAGTTCTAGCCCTTTTCTTCTTTGACACCAACTCCCTATTCAGTTGTATTAAGTTATTCTCTTTTAGAGCAGACTTTCCAGTTGGCTTTTTTTTTTCCCTCCTCTTTCTTCTACATCCACTGCCTCTATGCAACTACTTTTCTATTTCCCTTGCTCTGGCGAAGATGTAAAATGTGACACTAAGGCAATACCTGTCAAACAGGATATTGCTGCTGAGTTCTCCAAGGAGTAGGTATGGATACGGTATCTTAATGAGCCCCAGAAAACGAAAGGTAGGAAGCATTCCTTGCTGAACTACATGGGCTCTTGAGCCCTAGTGTGTAATGATCTTGAGGGCTATCTATATAAATTATTTGGAATTCTTCCACAAGGGAGGTTAGTCTCTTCTCCCCATTTATTTATTCGATCATTTGTTTGTATCAGTATAGGCTCATGGATATTTATTTTATATTTTGGGATATCATGCAATACTACTTTATTTTGTTGCTCAAATTGTTCCAGCTTTGGCCATTGGGGGCTCTTTTGGTTGGCTTTTGAGTCTCTTTGACATACCCCCATTGTGTGTGTGTGTGTATGTATTTGCTTTTTGAGCACTCCCTTATTTTCTGTCACTATAAGATGTTCCAGACTCATTTTATATATTTCCTGCCCCAGTCCTAGAATCATCCGGTTCTCCAAGGAGCTCGGGTTCTTTTTCAATTGGAGAATGGTATTAGAAACCAAGAACTGCATGCATCTCTTTATTTTTAACCTATCTTGAGTCCCTGTATTTAAGATGTGTTTCTTGCAGACAGCATATAGTTGAGCCTTGCTTTTTATCCTCTCTGATATTCTCTGTCTTTTAATTGGTGCATTTTTTAAATGATTATTGATGTAGTTGGATTAATGCCTACCATGTTTTTCAGTTTTCTGTTTGCTACATTTGTTCTTTATTTCTTTTTTCTCTTTTTTTTCCTGCTTTCTCTGGTTTTACTTAAGCATTTTGTATGATTCCTTTTCATCTCCTCTCTTAGCCTATCAACTATACTTCTTTTTTTTTTTTTTTTTTGTGGTATGCAGGCCTCTCACTGTTGTGGCCTCTCCCGTTGCGGAGCACAGGCTCCGGACACACAGGCCCAGCAGCCATGGCTCACGGGCCCAGCCGCTCCGCGGCATGTGGGATCCTCCCGGACCAGGGCACGAACCCGTGTCCCCTGCATCAGCAGGCAGACTCTGAACCACTGCGCCACCAGGGAAGCCCAACTATACTTCTTTTTAAAAACATTGTACTGGTTGCCATAAAGTTTAAAATATACATTTTAAGCTAATCTAATCCACCTTCAAATAGTACTATACTACCTCATATGTAGTGTGGTACATGTATGCCTTATAATAAAGTATTCCCAATTCCTCCCTCTTGTCCCTTAAAACATAGCTATCATTCATTTCACTTTTCCGTACACTATAATCACCTAATAACAGTTATTGCTTTAAACAAGCAGTTATCTTTTAGATCAATTAAGAATAAGAAAAACAAAATGTTTTATTTTCCCTTCATTTGTTCCTTCTCTGACACTCTTTATTTCTGTAGATCCAGGTTTCTGACCTACGTCATTTTCCTTCTGCCTGAAGAACTTCCTTTAACATTTCCTGCAGGGCACGTCTGGTGGCAGTGGGTTGTCATTCATATTCATTCTCGCTCTCTCTTTCTCTCAGACTTCTGGAATAATAACTTATGAAATAATAGAAAGTTTTTACTTCTCTTTCACCTTTGAAAGATAATTTCAGCTAGAGTTTATCTCTCTAGCTCACTGGGGATTTCTTTCCACACTTTGAATCTTTCATTTTATTCTCTTCTTGCTTGCATGGTTTCTGATGAGAAGTCTGCTCTATTTTATTCTTGTTCCTTTGTAGGAAAGGTGTTTTTCTCCCATCTTCTCTCAAGATTTTCTCTTTGTCTTTGGTCTTCTGCAGTTTGAATATAATGACTAGGTATAGATATTTTAGTGTTTACCAGCTTCACGTTTTATGAGCTTCCTGGATCTTTGATTTGGTGTCTGTCGTTAATTTTGGAAAATTCTCAGCCGTTATTTCTTCTGCTCCATTCTCTCTTTATTCTCTTTCTAGTGTCACAGTTATGCACGTGATACACCTTTTTAATATTGTCTCACAGTTAATGGCCAATTTCTTTTTTGTCCATTCTTTTTCTCTTAGCATTTCATTGTGCGAAGTTTCATTTGACCTATCTTCGAGAGTGCTGGGTTTTCCTCAGCTGTCTCCTGTCGTCTGATGAGCCTATCAAAGGCATTCTTCATTTCTGTTAGTCTTTTTGATTTTTAGCATTTCAGTTTGATTGTTTTGTAGATTTTCCATTTCTTTGCTTACATTATTCATCTGTTCTTGCATTTTGCCTACTTTTACCATTAAAGCCCTTAACATATTCATCATAGTTATTTTAAATTCTCTTCCTGATAATTTCCAAATCTGTTATATCCAAGTCTGGTTCTGATGGTTTCTTCAGAGTGTTTTCCTTGCCTTTTGGCATGCCTTGCAATTTGGTGTTGAAAGTCAGACATGCTCTATGGGGCAGCAGATGAGGTAAATAATAGACCTTTAGTTTGAGAATTTACATTAATCTGTCTAGGAGTTGGGCTGTATTCGGTGTTTATTCTGGCTATAGGTACCAGAGGCTTTAAGTTCCTCTAATATCCTTGTTTTCGTTTCTCCTCTTTACTATGGGCTTCCCTATGTTTTCCTCCTTAGGGAGAGTCTGTGTCTTACAGCCCATGTAGCTATAACCCACTGTTGTTATACTTGAGCCCTGTTGGTGTGTGAGAACATGTTGGGGAGGGGACACATTCTGTAATCTTCCAATTAAATCTCAGTCTTTTAGGGGGGGCACTGTTTCAGGACAAGTGTTCATCCCTGGTATAGCTTTTCCACCCATCCCCATCCCCTTCCCCTTCCCTGTCTGCAGAGTTCCCGGTCTATTTTCTTGAAACCCTGACCTCTGTTGACTATGTTATGTTTTTGTCTTTACTTCTCCCTAGGTGAGACAGGATGGCTGGAGGGGGCTGGAGCAGGGAAGAATTTCCCTATCCCAGTTGAAATCAAGTTTCAGAATTTTCCCTGGCTAAGTCCTTACCCCTGGAGGGTAAGCCATTGTTATGGAGAAGGTTCTGAATAGTATTTCCTCATGCCTGTTCTTCTTCTCCTGCAAGACCCATGAGGGGATCCTTCTTGTATCCTCACCATGGGAACCTGATAGAGTTCCTGGAGGGAAAGCCTGTGGAAGTGTGGGGACCCCCCTAAGACAGCAACCCATAGGGGTTTCTCACTCACGCTAGTCTCACTCAACCACTAGCAATTCATCAAAATTACCAGTTAAGTGTTCCTGCTAGTTTATGGCTCCAGCAGCTTCTGTTCCAGCTTCTGTTGCTTTATCTCTCTGGATACACCTGTCTCTCCAGACTTCTTGGGGTGGTGGTTTGTCCTCACTTCTCAGACAGGTCAAAGAAGTCATTAATTTTCAGTTTGTCCAGCTTTTTCTTGTTGTATTGACAGGAATGATGTCTTCCAAACTCTTTACATGTTGGAGCTGAAACCAGAAGTGCTTGTAAGTCTTTTTTGAGGCGTTTTATTAGGTTTTGTATAAATTTGTCAGTTGCAGAAATAGTAAGTTGAAGCATATGTTCAGTAGTAAATATGACAAATCTTGCTTCAGGGAAACATATAAAGCAGAATGTTTCAATAATTAAGCAAACCAATTATTTGCTCAATGACAGTGGCAGTGAAAAGTCCACAGTGGGATAGGCAGAAATCTAACCCCCCACCCTCTCCTGCCCAGTCTTTTAGGCTTTTCTTCTTTGCAGATTCTGAGATGCAGTTTAGGACCTTTCTGTCATCCATCACCCAGTTAATTCGCTGATGCCACTGGGATGGTTTGGTGCTTGAAATGTAAAGCCCATTATATTCTGGCACAAGTTCTCAATTTAGAAGTATATTTTTGTTCGAAACATTTGTTCAGAGTGAAAACTGCAGACAGTGACATTGTGGCCTTCCACAGAACATTAGTATATGCATATAAGCAGTATTAACTGAATTGGAATGAAGACTTATGAAGAGCAGAATTAAGAGTTACCATCTTTTCATTTATAAACAGATACGATCTGATTTTTATTATTTTTATTTTTTATTGTTTGCGGTATGCAGGCCTCTCACTGTTGTGGCCTCTCCCGTTGCGGAGCACAGGCTCTGGACGCACAGGCTCAGTGACCGTGGCTCACAGGCCCAGCCACTCCGCGGCATGTGGGATCTTCCCGGACCAGGGCACGAACCCGTGTCCCCTGCATTGGCAGGCAGACTCTCAACCACTGCACCAGGGAAGTCCTGGATCTTATTTTTTTAATCCACTCAGCTTCTCATGTCTTTTGATCAGGGAATATAATCTACTTACATTTAAAGTAACTACTGGTAGTAACAAAATTATTATTGCAATTTTATTCATTTTTTCTGTATATCTTATAGTTATTTTGTCCTTTGCCTCTCTTGATGTACTCCTTTGTGTTTTGTTGATTTTTTTCCGTAGTGACTTGTTTTTGATTTCTTTCTCATTTTTCTTTTATGTGTTTTCTATAGGTATTTCTTTGTGGTTATCATGGAGAGTACATAAAACATCTTATAGTATATATAGTAATCTATTTTAAAATAATAGAAACTTCAGTCATGTACAAAATGTCTACTCCTTTACATCTCCCCTCCAATTTGTTATTGATGTCACAAATTACACAATTTTATAGTTATAGTTATTTTTATGAATTTATCCTTTAAATTCTATACCAGAATGAAAAGTGATATACACACCACCATTACTGTGTACTGTATTTGTCTATTTATTTACCTTCACCAGAAAGCTTTATAATTTTATATGCTTTTGTGTTGTTGTCCAGCATTCTTTCCTTTCAGCTTAATGGGCTCCCTTTAATATTTCTTGTAAGGCAGATGTGGTGGTGATGAATTCCCTTAGCTTTTGTTTATCTGGAGAGGTCTTTATTTCTCTTTCATTTTTGAAGGACAGTTTTGCTGGATATAGTATTCTTGGTTGGCAGGGTTTTTCTTTTAGCCCTTTGAATGTATCATCTTACTCCCTTCTGGCCTATATTTTTTTCTGCTAAGAACTCTTCTAATAATCTTACGGTAGCTCCCTTGTACATGATGTGACACAGTCTTGCTACTTTCAAGATTCTCTCTTTGTCCTTTGATGGTTTGATTACAGTGTATCTCAGTATGGGGTTCTTTGGGTTCATCTGAGTTGGAGTCTTTTGAGTTTCTTGAATTTGGATGTCCAATTCATTCCTCACATTTGGGAAGGTTTTGACCGTTATTTCTTCAAATAAACTCTCTCCCTCTTTTTCTCTCTTCTCTTTCTGAGATTCCCATAATGCATATATTGGTAATACTTGCTGATGTCATTAAGTATCTTGAGCTTTCTTCATCTTTCTTGATTCGTTTTTCTTTTTGCTCTTCTGACTCAGTAATTTCAGGTGACCTGTCTTAGAGTTCATGGATTCTTTCTTTTGCTTGAACAAGTTTGATGCTGAACCCATATAGTGAACTTCTCAATTCAGTTATTGCATTCTTCGGTTCCAGAATTTGTTTAGTTCTTTTTTTTTTTTATAGTTTCTATCTTTTTGTTGGTATTTTCATTTTGTTCACACATCATTTTCCTGATTTCGGTTACTAGTCTGTGTTCTTTTATAATTCACTGAGCTTCTTTAAGATGATTGTTTTGCATTCTTTGTCATGTACTTTGTAGATTTCTGTTTCTTTAGGGTCTTTTTTTGAGATTTATTACTTTCCTTTATTGTGTCATATTTCTGTTTGTTAGTGTTCCTTGTTATTTTTTTGCTGAGATTTGGGCATTTGAAAAAACAGCCATCTCTCCCAGTCTTCACAAACTAGCTTCATACAGGCAAAGACCTCCATCAGTCAGCCCAGCTAGAGATTCTGGGAGTGTCTCAAACATTCTGGAGATGTGTCTTTTCTAGGCTTGTGCATGTATTTTCCCAAGTAGGGAAGTCGGCTGGTTTCTTTTTTAGGAGTTTGTAATCTCTTCCTCCCTCTGGTCTCTGTCTTCAGTACTGCAGGTTCTCTGGTAATTCAGCAATCTCTCCTTTGTTTTTATTGGCCCCCCAGGCATCCACAGTATGCAGGATCCTCTCCAGTGCCCTGAGTCTAATGAGACAGAAACCAGTTCCTAGGGAAGTCCCTTGAAAAGATGGAAGGTACATTGAAAGTATGTTACACGTCTCTATTCACAAGTTGGGTGTTTTCTCCCAATTGTGCTGAGCTGTGCCAGCTTGGAGGAAAGGTTATCATAGGTGAAATCCAACAGCTTTTCTTACTCACTCATTCTAAGGCAGCTGTTTTTAGCTTTGTGCTTCCCTAGAGTACTGTAGCTTCTTAGCTGTTTTCTGAAGTTCTCATGAAGGCTTTTTGGACTGTATGTTGTTCTTAAGTCAGTGTCTCTGTGGGGGAACAAGGTTTGGGACTTCCTATCCTGTCATACAGCTGACATCACTCTGGTCTCCAAGTCTTTAAATAAGAGTCTGGTATGACCTTAGGCTCAGCTTCTCTCTTGGGCCTGGCAACCCCACACAAGGAACTCTCCCAGAAGATCACATGCTTTCTTTAAAGGGCAGGTTTTCGGCTTTAGTGCAAGAGTAGAACTTGCAGTCAGTCTGTTATAAGGTGGCATGAGAAAGGGCTTCCTATGGCCCCAGCTTTTCTGAAGGTAGTTCTTTAATGCGTTCACTTTGGTGCTGACTCCCTGCCCCAATCCTTTCCTTTTGTGGGGTTGAATCTGACATCTTCTTCTGAGGCTCCTTTGGGAGGACCTGCCTTTGTCTCAGGAGACTTGAGCAGCACTTTCTACTCCATAAGTTCTATATTCAGAAGTTCTGGAAAATTCTCTTGTTTTCCAGTCTTGTTCTTTTTAGACTATATTTCTGTCATTTCAGGGGACCCTGGGGAGGTAGAAGAAGTACATGTGCATGCTTGATCTGCCATCTTAAAATGAAAATCCCTGATTTTTTTTTCCTTAAGAGCCCAATTCCATAATTTTTTTCAATCTCAGCTTCATTAATCATTTCTTATTAATTGGTACTTCACATTTAGTTTGTCCGATAATCAGCAGAGGATGCTTTTCTGAAGGACTTTTCTTTTATTCAGTGAGCTCTGAATGGAAAGAGGTAATGTGGCAGACCTACTACTGTAGAAATCAAATTAACTTTTCAGAATTCCATGAATTCAACTCTAATTTGCATATTCTATTTCAGAAGAGACAGGGTTGGGGACACACTGCTACAAACACAGCTGTTACTGTTGATCGTATCATGAATTTTCTAGTTTTTTAAAATAAAAGGGTTCCTCTCACTCTCTGTGCACCTGGCACGAGACTCCCAAGAGTCTGACAGCCGTGCAGTGACCACAGGTGAGCGACTCAGTGATGGTGGAGTGGGCAGTACTTTACCGCTGGCACCAGAAAACACGTAGCTTCTGAGTGTCAGTTTTCTCTGGTCCCGTTCTTTTCCCCTTTCCCAACCAAGACACCCTATAATCATTACCTGAACTATATTGTCATGGGTAGCCAACTTCTTCGTATTTATTAGTTTAAAAATTCTGCCCATCTCCCCACCCCACCCCTCACTGTTTCTCTTCTCCTTTACTTTGTTTAGGATAAATTTTGTGAGTTTCACTCTAAAGGAAGATCGTTGGTGAAGAATCACAATCATGGCCCATAAAATGTCTTTTCTTTTCATAAAGAGGCTATGAAAAGCCAACCCAGCTCTTCATTTTGAGTGTGTTTTTCTTCAAATCTGAGCACATTTGTATTTTATCTTAGGCTTTCTCTTATTTATGAAAACAAGTAAAAATAGCTAAAATTCTTTTCACAATTTTTTTCCTCTGTTCAGTTAGTGTAAAGTAGTTCCCAGCCTTGAAACAGATTTTCTGTATGAAAAATATAAACGAGATTTTAAAAATTAATCTTTTGAAGCACGGCGCTATAAATGTTATTTAGGTTTCTAGGCTAGACTACAAAAGCTTATTTAAATCCATCATGATGCTTAACTTGAATTCCGGATCCTGGGTACAAGAACCCACTAAGAAGAAAGAGGGGGGTAATGTATCCCTTCCTGATCATTCAGACAATGTTGGTTCCTCTCTGCTTCTCTTTACCCCTCTTCCTTGAAGCTGCTACCCTGTGTTGCCTTCCCCGCCCCACCCCCAAGGTCTCAAGGTTATCGGGGAGGGGGAGGACAGAGAGAGAGTGTTTGCTAACGCCAGCTAATTAATTAGCAGGTATCTGTGAATGGTAATGCTTCTTAACCCTGCCAGAATATTTTCCCTTTTTAAAGATGGTGTGTGTTACGCCACATAAACCTAAAATTGGTGAAACCTCTGAGAGTGTAGCAGAGTGGGGGGAAAAATCAGTGTGACAAGGTTTTGATAGGTAAGGTGGGAGGAGGCCACCACTGAAGCAGTCTGGCCCTGCATCCTTGTGCTCAGTCATTTGCAGAATGTGTGATTGCTTCTGCCAGCTTCTTGGACTCCCGATTAAAAGCCAGACTCTGAGCTGCAGGTTGTTTGGTCTGGGTCTGTTTACTGGGCATGTGGGCAGTGGTGGCCAGGTGGGTTAGGAGCCTGGCAGGGCACGTGTAGTTCGTTTTTTAAATGAGTGGAATCCCTGCGTTCTTTTTCACATAAGTGTTTTTTACCCCGTACAAAAGTAATGCATGTCTGTTAAAGACTAAAGACAAAGAGGTTGCCCAAAGTGCTACCATCCAAACAAAATTTCATTGTGAAGATGTTGATATTTCTTCCAATCTAGTTAATAAAGTTGGCATTTTTATTTTGTTCTCTGAGACACTTTTTTCTTTCTGCTGAAGATTATGATTATCTGTTTTGAGGAAAGGATATTTAATGATGATTTGCGATTAGCTCTGTGAAAGAAAAGTGAGAACGCGATGTGTAATTCCCACCTCTCCTTCCTCATTTTTAAGTATTGAATTGCATATTCTAAGCAGTGAATGTGTTTTAAAATTCTTAAGTCTCAAATTAGTGCCCTTAAATGCTTCTGTCCCTCGTGGTCAGCTCTCTCTCCTCGACAGGGACCACCTCAGACCCCCTGTTTCTGGCTAAGCCCCTGCCTGGCCCAGCAGCCTGGCTCTGTGCCTTGGAACTTCTTCCAGGAGCTTCACCTGTGTCCATTCTCTTGGCTCCATCCCCAAAGCATCTCAACATGTTTAGGACTTATACCTTTAAAGAACAAACACCTGGCCAGCACAGGTCTCTGTCCAGGTGCCCCCTCGTCCCTCACCCCTCCTTTGCAGGAAGACTCTCTGAACCCTGTGGTCGGCACCTCCCTCCTCCAGCCTTGCCTGCCAGTCCCTTCCCAGCCCACTGAGTCCTGCTTCTGCAACCACTCAGCCGAAGCCACTCCCACCAGGGTCACCAGAGGCCTCCGGGTGGATAAACCTATATGTTCCCCCTCAGGCTTCATGTACTTGACCCTCCGACACCCTCCTTAACTGGCTTCTTTCTCTCCCCTTTGCTTCTGAAACTCCAGAACCTCCTAGATTTCTGCCAGTTGCCGCCTGCTGCTTATCAGGCTTCTTGCTGGCCCCTCTCCCTCGCTCGTCATGCATGTTTCGGTTCCCCCACTTCCATCCTCTGCCATCGTCTTGCCATCTCGTCTTTCCTCTCTCTCACCACACAGCCTTGCAAATCTCGTCCACTCCCATGGCTTTATCTGCCGCTTACACACATACAGCAGTGACCCAAATCTCTGCCTCCTTGACTCCGCTACCGTACTGCGTGCTGGACGTGTCCACTTAGACACCCCACAGACATCTGAAAATCCACAGCCCGCGCAGACCCCTTCTCCCCTCTGGCCTGTCCCCCGTCCTGTGCTTATCAGTTCAGTGCACGAGTCATGGCGGTCTGGCGAGTCTGCTGCTAACGAGCCCTCCAGTCACTCCTGGAGCTTCAGCCCCACTGCTCTAACGCACACTCAGGTCACCCTGCTCACTTGCCTGCACTTCCACACTCGTCTACGCCCCTTGCCACAGACAGAGAAATCTGATCGAGTCATTCCTGTGTTCATGCTTTCAGCGCCTCCTCTGCTGCCTGTGTGCCCGGGCTCCTGGTTGTCTCTGCAGCCCCTCTCTTTTCAGCCCCCATCCCTTTGTCCGTTTGCTCTCTCTCTGGAAGCACTTCAGCCCCCTCTCCTTGCCTGGCTAACTCCTTCTCATCCATCATGTCTCTGTTCAAACTTATTTCTTCAGGAAGCCCTCTCTGACCTGCTGGTCCAAGCGCTCGTGGTCTCGTGTGTACCCTGCCAGTAACACTCCCGCGTGGCGTTGTGATGGCCTGTCCTTACCCATCTCCCCACCTAGACTGTGCACCAGGACGTCAGCCCTTTCGCTGCAGTGGCCAGCACAGCAGTCACGAATGGAGCGATGGACACAGGGCTACTGCCCTGCTGGCTTCTGGTGGCGTGGGAACCAGTGACGAGTGCCGGCTCTGCAGCTTGCGGGGCTCTTCAAGGAGCGTGACCCTGGGGTTGTTACGTGGGACGTGAAAAGCTTGAAATAAGCAGGTCTACTAGGAACTTCTTTGCAAATGTAGTTCCAAAGAAAATGATTTCTCTCCATATGGGCTTTTAAAAGCATTTATTATAGAATATTTGGGGGGAAGTAGACCATAGAGAACCACTCATAAAAGCTCGTTGCTGCATAAGTGTTTTAACCATGTTAAAATGACTTCCTGTTTTAACTAATACTGTCTAATGAATACCAACGTTTTTTCAATTCAAGAGAGCTTTATGAACATTTCCTATGGAAACTATGAGCACCGAGGTCTGTGGCAGCCTTGCCCAGTCACCCAGCAGCCAGTCCTGGTTCCCAAAGAAGAGTTGACACATCTTACAGGTCCCCTGTAAGGGAAGTGCTTGACAGGGTCTCCTTTCTCAATAATTCCTCCCGAGACTCCAGAGAAGAGAAAATGGGGACAGATTTGCTAAGAGAGATGGGATGGGGCCAGTGACCGGGTCACGGTGGGGCTCTGGCAACTTGAGGACACACAGTTTCTGAAAAATACGGATTTCTTTCCGTTCACTAATTTGTTTATTTCTTGTCTAACAATTCTACTGAAGAGGTTAAGTCTTATATAAAGTTATATCTCAGTGCTCCAGTGGAATGAAATAATGACACAGTATAGCTCTTTCTAAATTATTCATTTGTTCTTTGTTGATTATCTGCAGGTTCCTGTTAATTCAGTTCACTTAGTTCAGAATTATAACACATGATGTCATCTGTTTTCCCTTCTTGTTTTCACACTGTAGACACCTAATCAGTATCTTCCAGTGCCTGACTGCCCATCCCTGGTCTGCTCCAGATCTCCTGCTAATACCAGGCAGTGCCTGGCCTTC
Organism: Stenella coeruleoalba; assembly: GCF_951394435.1. Classification (NCBI taxonomy): domain Eukaryota; kingdom Metazoa; phylum Chordata; class Mammalia; order Artiodactyla; family Delphinidae; genus Stenella; species Stenella coeruleoalba. The sequence goes on from NC_137156.1 coordinate 58,827,583, forward strand.
CCTGGGGTTCTGCTGGTTTTCACGTTTTTGTATTGAATTATTGCTTGTTCCGGCACGATGTTGATTTCCTTCATTATTTCATGCTTCTCCCAGGAGATGTCCACATGTTATTTATCCTTTATCCCCCTTTTGAAAATATCACAGTAAGGAATTCACTTATTTTTTTTCAGCTGTCTTCCTTTTCTGTCAATAATTGAATGCAACATTTCTTACAGCCTGTTCCATCTCCTTCACTGATTTTCTTAATGCCTTTTAATTATTTCCTACCTTTAAAATGTATTATCCAGCCTTTAATATTTAGTAATTCATGCTGTCATCAAAGAGGCAACTTTAAGGATCATTCAGCTTCCTGTGGGTCTTGATCCTGGGTCACAGGATGGAGGCAGAATTAGAGAAGCATCGAGTCGAGGCTGTGCATCTGAGGAGCAGGCTTACCAGGGGAAGCAGTCCTGTTGGCTTATTTCTGCAGAGAAAGACGCATAATTATAAACCTCATATTATTATGTTAGAAAACCTCTGTATGGTGTTGGTGTAGAAGGGAAATAAAATAGCCAGGTTCTAAGTTTCCCATGTTAAAAAGGATACGTTTTACATAATATAAAGGATACACTCTCCATTTCTGTATACATTTCTGCCTCACAATATGTGGAGTCCGCAACACAAGGTAGCACCTTACAGTCGATCAACTCATCAATATTTATTGATTGTCATTTCATGAAAGAAACTGCACCAGACACTACTGGGGATGCAGAGGATACAAGGCACCTGTGTACAAGGCACATGCACGTTCCACGTAACTCAGCCTGAAGTACAGCACAGGGGAGGATGTTGTTACACAAAGAGCAACGTTTGGCTCTGCACACGTTGCACACTGAATACATTGGGGATTAAGACACGCATTAAAGAAAGCATTTGGTGGGAGACTTCTCAGAATAAACTTTATTTTTCACTGAGAGTAGCATATGGTATCATTTTAAGGGAATAACTGATTTTAAAAGAATAAAGCAAAGTAAGTCCATAATTCTTGAATGGGCCACAGTGGGATGGATTAAATATAACTCATGGACCTGGTTGATCTGTGATACATCCCAGGCCAGTAATTAGAAGTGACCCAAGATTAACGAGAAGGATCACGGTGTTGAGGTGCTAATTTGTCTCCTCGCCCACACGGTCTAATGTGTCCCTGTAACGTGTGCTCTTTCTTGTTTTCAGCACGCACTCCTGGCTTTGAAGTTCATCCTTGCATTTGCCATACCTGATAAGCCGCGGCATATCCAGATGAAACTGGCCAGATTGGAATTTGAGTCTTTGGAGGCACTCAAGCAGCAGGTAAGGGCAACTGTCCTGAAAATAAAAATGTATTTCTTTAGCAAATGCCAGGAAACATAAGTCAGAGAACTCACTCTCAGCTTTTACTTCAGCCTTGAAGTTACCAGTTTAAATAAGTATAGAAGATTCCAGTTTTTTAATTTTTACTTATTTATCTTATTTTTGGCTGCGTTGGGTCTTCGTTGCTGTACGCGGGTTTTCTCTAATTGCGGCGAGCGGGGTCCTACTCTTCGTTGCGGTGCGCGGGCTTCTCATTGCGGTGGCTTCTCTTGTTGTGGAGCACAGGTTCTAGGCGTGCATGCTTCAGTAGTTGTGGCACATGGGCTCAGTAGTTGTGGCTCATGGGCTCTAGAGCACAGGCTTAGTAGTTGTGGCTCACAGGCTTAGTTGCTCCGCAGCATGTGGGATCTTCCCACACCAGGGCTCGGACCTGTGTCCCCTGCATTGGCAGGCGGATTCTTAACCACTGTGCCACCAGGGAAGTCCCTCAGTTGTGTTTAGTTTTTTTAATTTTTATTTCATATTGGAGTATAGTTGATTTACAATGTTGTTTGTTTTAGGTGTACAGCAACCTGATTCAGTTACACATATCCATATATCTATTCTTTTTCAGATTCTTTTCCCATTTAGGTTATTACAGAATATTGAGCAGAGTTCTCTGTGCTATACAGTAGGTCCTTGTTGGTTATGTATTTTAAATATAGTAGTGTGTATATGTCAATCCCCAAACTCCCAGTTTATCCCTCCACCTACCTTTCCCCTTTGGTAACCATAAATTTGTTTTCTAAATCTGTGAGTCTGTTTCTGTTTTGTAAATAAGTTCATTTGTATCATTTTTTTTTTTTTGGATTCTGCATATAAGTGAGATCATATCTTTGTCTTTCTCTGACTTACTTGACTTAGTATGATAATCTCCAGGTCCATGCATGTTGCTGCAAATGGCATTATTTAATTCTTTTAATTGCTGAGTGATATTCCATTGTATATATGGACCACATCTTCTTTATCCATTCATCTTTCAATGGACATTTTGGTTGGTTCCATGTTTTGGCTATTGTAAATAGTGCTGCTATGAACACAGGGGTGTGTGTATCTTTTTTAAAAATTAATTAATTAATTAATTTTTGGCTGCATTAGGTCTTTGTTGCTGCGCGTGGGCTTTCTTTAGTTGTGGCGAGCGGGTGCTACTCTTCGTTGTGGTGCACAGGCTTCTCATTGCGGTGGCTGCTCTTGTTGCGGAGCACGGGCCCTAGGCGCGCGGGCTCAGTAGTTGTGGCACACAGGCTTAGTTGCTCTGCAGCATGTGGGATCTTCCCGGACCAGGGCTTGAACCCGTGCCCCCTGCATTGGCAGGCGGATTCTTAACCACTGCGCTACCAGGGAAGCCCCTGTTTATAGGCTTTTTGCTGATGGCCATTCTGACCGGTATGAGGTGATATCTCGTTGTAGTTTTGATTTGCATTTCTCTAATAATTAGCGATGTTGAGCATCTTTTCACGTGTCTCTTGGCCATCTGTATGTCTTCTTTGGAGAAATGTCTATTTAGGTCTTCTGCCCATTTTTTGATTGGGTTGTTTGTCTTTTTAGAGAAGATTCCAGTTGAGGATGGCATAACAAAACCAAATTCCTAATAATATGAGCAACAAATAGGTTTAAAGAACTAAACTAAGCAAAACAAAAATATTCAAGCAATGTTAAATGAAGACTAGAGCTGGCATTCAGCAAAAGAACCAGACAGAGATTTCCAAGAATCTCCCTGGGGCAGGTCCACAGTTCCCAAGTCTACCTTCTACAGAAACATTAGGGGAGGAGAAGTGAGGAATTGGAATCCTGAATAATATCTCACAGAGCACGAGAGAGAACGGGAAAGTGTGGGCAGAAGCAGCAAAAAATGCCGTGGAGGTAGAATCCTCTTCCTGATGATTTACACATTCTACCAAAGGGTCCCCCCCACCCCTGCCCCCAAAAGAAAGAGAGAATTTAAAAAGCCATGCTGGAGCTCACCATTTTGGTGATTTTCTACCTGTAACAGAATGGGAGTCGGGAGACAAAAGATCCCTAGATGCCTAGAGCTGGTCATCTGCGGTCATACATAGGAATGTAACGAATGAGAAAATCAGTAAGGCAGAGTCATCTGAGGGGACAAGCTCTGGGTCCAGGACCTCTCTGACCCACGCAGTCCTGTATGCTTCCAAACCACCTTTTACAGGAATTTTTCCTTTTATATTTGGGGAATTGGGAGAAAAAAAAACCTTGAAGAGGACCCACTCAAGCCAACCTTCTGATAGAAGCCAGGGCTCCAAGGGTGGTGCTCCAGATAGGGGAACCCCACATTGGGGCAGAACCTGACCCTGATTAGGTGGGGTGAGCCCAGCAGAATAAGACTTGTGATCAGAGTACAGAGAAGAGGGAGAACCCCGGGTCCACCGCGTTGGCTGTTCTGATGTTTGTCCCAGTGGGTGAGGAGACTGAATTAGCTGTGTTTCCTAACTGTAGGGCCTGTGGGCTCGCCAGTGTGTTTGTCTCTTAGACGGAAACGCAGCGTCATGCTCAGTAGTGAAACACCAGCAACATTCACAACAGTGTCAGGAGACCCATTATCACTACTGACGTTTAGCATGGTTCTGGAGGCGTAATCAATGTAGTTACACAAGAGGAAGAGATAAGTTCAAGGAACCCGGAAGAGGCAAAGTTATCATTACTTGAAGATTATAAGATTATGTGTCTAAAAGTCACAAGATAAATTCTTACAACAGGAACATTTGAAAAGAAGCAGGTTGTAAAGTTTGTCTAAAATCATCTGTTTCCTTTCAAAAAAATAGTAACCAGTTTGAGAATATTATTGAGAGAAAAGTCCCATTTACAGAAGAAACCAAAATAAAATCTGTAGGTGGTAATTTATGAAAACTATGTGGATAATCAACGTGAAGAATATTTTTTTAACTCTACTGGGATCAAAAGATTCAATCTTGTGAAAATGTAATGCCAAGTCAAATATATAGAAATAAACATTTGAGAATAGCAAGGAGACTTCTGAAAAAGAAGGAAAATGAGGCCTCTAGCTCTGCCGTATTAAAGTGTATTTTGAATAATTCAATCGTCGTGGTAATTAAGTCCATTTTGAATGAGGGGAGAAACGGACAGGTCAGTGGAATAGATCAGAGATTCCATAAATGGACCCAAATAAAAATAGGACTTTATGGGAAAAGTGACGTTTTATGTCAGTAGGAAAAAAGAAAGATTGTTTGTTACATGGTTTGATGATGACAAACAGTTGTTTGGGAAAATTATTACACTTGATTCGACCTCATTTCTTATGTACCTCTCTCCCCTCCACCCAGCAAAGTTCAGATGGTTGAGAAATTTAAACGTAAAAAACTTAAACCATAAAAGGTCTATTAAAAAGCATGGGTACTTCTTCCAGTGGGAAATGCCTTTCTAATCAGGACACAAATCCCCGAATTTATAAAGGAAAATATTGATACAGTAAGATACAAGAAAATTTTAAACTTCTGTACCACAGGAAAAAAAAGAAAATTGAAAAGATAAATTGGACAAACTGGGGAAATAATGTGCTCAGCTCTCACTTGGAGGAGAGGGCAGAGAGGTAGGATGGACGGGGAGGTTCCAAACAGTCTAACGTTCCTTAGACTCTGCGAGGAACACAGACTGTTATGAGGGCCTCAATGTTGAGATTCTCAGCTTAGATGAGTCCTCTTTCCTGAACATAACCGCCTGAGCGCGCTCGGGCGTCCTGCTGGTCCCTCCTGGCTGTCCATGGCCACACCTCCTCACCTCTCACAAGGATCCTTCTTCCACATTGCAGAAGGAAGCCACACCTCTCACCATTTGGAGCCCCTACTATGTGCCTTGTCCCCAGAGTTACCCCCCCAAGCAAGTAACAGAACCTTTCAAAATGGAGGTGTCGGGCTAAGCTGCATTCGATAAAGGCACCCCAATCTCCTGCCCTCCATCCCCTTAAGAAATGCATTTCCAAAATATAGCTAGAAATTTATGTTCAATGTTTATCAAAATGTGTACTCTGTTTATATAATTATTATCATTTATGCACCAGTAATAATTGTAATGATCAGTCAGTCCAGAAGAAGATTTTAAATACCTATCGTGACACTTCTGGTCATAGGGAATTTTAAAGGCTTCTTAAGTTTCAATTTTGAGCATCTAATGATTGCAGCAAAGTATTAGAAAGAGATTGATGAAGACTTTCAAGCAAAACAAAAATTTATTAAGTTAAGATTCTTTGGGAGAAGTGGAAAGAAAATGTTACTTCAAAGAAGAAAAAGAAGGAAAACCAAAATTTTTACTATTAATTCAGAGCGTGTTCATGTATCTTTTGAATGGGTGATGGTGGATATCGCGTCACTATAATGTTCAGCATTTCTTGGATATCTTTAAAAGAGTGACGTCATAGTTTATTTTTAAGTGTCAATATTTACAGTATGCTAGAAAATATATTTTTGCAACTATTTAATTTATGATGAAAATTTTAGATGTCAACTTAAAATCGTGTGGGAGGGCATTTGGCATCCAGAAATTTTAAGGGTTATGTAAGCAAAAAAAAATTTTTTTAATTGAACAGCATTGTCTCTGGAAGAGTTTTGGTAAATCAGGTTTCTCCACTGATTACATTTCTAGTGAGGTTTTAGAGATTGGGGCAGGCTGGCCATGTACACACCTTCGCTCCAGGTCAAGGCAAGATCTTGCTTCATGTTAGGAAAGCTTTCCTCTCCTCTCACTCAGGATTTCACCCTGCCATGTATCTGTCTAAAAAGCAAAGGGTCTTTCTCGATGTTGGATATGACTAACGTGTCTCTTGTTACTAAACACATTTACCTGAAAGTCCTACTTCAGAGCTGTCATGTTTGCTTTGGAGGGACTGGTGGATATTAGTGTTTACTATGGATGTGACTAAATAACCTCCCAAGTCATCTCAGCTCCTAGGTTCCCGTATCTTCAGATATACCCCACCTGACAGTAAAGCAAAGTCCAAGGTCGACGACAAGTTTTGTTTACGGTCATCTTCACTGGGAAATGAAACATTAACCAAAATTCTATCTTATATTATATAAAAAGAAAAAAAATCTAAGTGATCTTAAGTCTCTTTGGGGTGTTTTCTCCTGAGGACATAGATGTGATTCTCTGATTGACGTCCCCTTCTAAGAAAACGTGATTCTGGTGCCGATTTTGCTGTTAAGGTTCTGGTGGGACAGAGATGTCCAATATGTGTCCACTCAGTATATTTATCAAATGCCTCCATAGAAGGGTGTTCCTGGCTTGTGCTAATAAGTGACTTAAACTTGTGCACATGCAGCTCCAGTGTCTCGGATCCATCAAGTAGGCAGGAGGCCATGATGAGTACTTGTGGTTTCCTAGGGCCTTGACTGCAAACCCAGGAAAAGCTTTCCTCTTCCCACTTACCGCCACTGCTTGTTTTTGTTAAAATTACAATCTGAGAATAAAAGGTCCAGAGTAAAACCTGGACAGAAGGTCTTCTTTTGCTCACTCTGTCTCTCCTGCGGGCCCAGGGCTTTGCTGCATGGTTGACACTGCTGCCCGAGCCACCCAAGTTCATGCTGCTGCCAGTCAGAGACAAAGATTTGCTTCACATTTCCTCTTCAGTCTCACGGTTCAGAGGTCCTGAAAAGTCTGAAAGGTCCTAGGTATGGAAGGTCACCCACTTTGTGCTTTTCGAAAACGCAAATTCACTGGCGTGTCTTCAGTTTACTTGCTCAACTAGTGGCATTTCTAGGATATAGAATTTTTTCTTTGCTTTTTATTTATTTTTTTTTTAACTCTGACATTTAACTATCTGCTTTGTAAACCAGTGGAGCCTCACCTCACGGGGCTATTCCCATGGACCAAAGGCAGAGAGAGCTTCTGCCACGTCTTCTGGTCAGTTGTGGACCGTGATCAAAAATGGAGTCACGGAAAACATATTTAAGAATAGATCCCATGAATGCCTAGCCTGTCCCCAGACTCCTTCACTGTTAGGTGACTAGAAATTGATGACAAGCTTGTCAATAGAAATGATTACTCATGAATAATTACTGTATTATGTTGAATTTGTCTTTGAATTGCTACCTTTCAACTCAGTTCCCATTTTATGGACAGAATGTGATTGGGAAATGTAAGTCATTGGACAGTTCTTAAATCAGGCTGTGCATCTTGAAAGTAGAACTTGCAAAAAATGCATGAGGCCGGGCCACACACCATGAAGACTGGTCCCCTGAAACTCCAGTGGAGCCCAGATACCTACATTTTCAAAACTCCTCCCATTGCTCCACACCCCTTCCCTCAACCCCTACCTCCCAGCAGAGATGGATCCCAAGCGCCGTCAGGTGAGCAAGTTCTGGGCCAAGTCCTGCCACAGGGAATGAGTTGGGTAGTGTCTTTGCACCTCAGCTTTTTTGTTTTATAAAATGAAGGTCAGCGGGAAGGGCCAGAAATGTACGTGTTTGACCCAGCACCCAAGTGATTCCAATGCAGGAGCCGTGGAGCCCACTGCGGGAAGTGCTCTGTGGTCCTGGCTATTCCTCCAGCTCATGGCAGGGAGGGGGCCGTGGTGAGTGTGGGAAAGAACATGGAGAGGAAGGGTACCCAGGGCAGTTATTTTTTCAGTGTCAGATGGGAAACTGTGGCATTTCTAAATATATAAGCAAATGAGATATACTTGAAGGTGAGAGGCGAACTGGGGAAAATAAAATTGTTTGCTTTGCAAAGGGCATTTTCAAATGATTAGACTTCAGTTAGTGAGACCTTTACAGAGAATTCTAGACAGTAAATATCATCCTAGTGATGCCCTTTTATTTCTTTTCAAATTGATGTATTCAGCTCTCAGTAGTTTTAAGATCCAGTTAAAAATAGAAAGGAGTCTTATCCAGGTACCATTTGCTCCCTGGATGGCCTGGAGCACAAGGACACAACATCTTCAGTACAGCCATACCTCTGGGCAGCCAGCCCTCTCGGGAGCCAAGCACCCACAGAGGCCAGGGAGCTGGTCCAGATGGAGCCTTTGAGAAAGAGAACAGCCTCAGAAGTCAGTTGAAAGAACAGATAAGGACTCTAAGAAGACACCACATCGCGAATTATGGCCCTCAAGGGCTTCCAATCAAACGTGAGACCCTTGACCAGCAAGCCCGTTGGGCCAGCCTACATTATGTAATGTCTTTGTTTTCTAGGGTTAAGTATATTTAAACTATTTCCAACATTTCCCAAGAGCTTCTGAAGCTTTCTTTCCCTGCCTATTTGTGCTCTCAAGTTATGGTAGCTAGATACACATTTTTAATGGAAAGTTAGGAGTTTCACAACATAGAATGAGGATGCTAAAGTATTTGACCTTTCAATATGTAATCACATGTTGATCTGCCAACTTGTAGTTCGGAATGAAATCTTGAATCCAGATAAAGAATTGGCTTCTGAGAAAGCCAGTGGCAGCCAGTGCCGGAGCCTCGGTCCTTGGGGAGGGAATGGTTCATTTCCCAGGGCCTCCAGTCAGCCCCCGCCTAGTAAGCTCAAAATAAAGGTAAACTGAAGTCCACAGTGTTGCCAGAGTTCAAGTGGTCCCTCTAAGCTGGCGTCTCCCTCTCTCCTGTGTCGGGAGTTTGTCTCACAGCCCTCTGCAGCTTCAGGGCAAGTGGCTTGACCCTCCTGTTTCATAATCTCCCCAAACAGTCCTAGCACACGTGGGCAGAGTGAGGCTGCAGTGACACAGCATAAGACACACAGTGTGAAACAGGGCAGCGGCGGGGAGATGAGTTTGGTGCTGGAGGAGGAGGACCACCTCAGGCTTGAGTGCCCTGCATCACTGGGCAAACTAGGAGGGAATTCTGGGATAAAATGGTACCATAAAACCTTATAAACATCACCCAACAAATAAATGCCTCATAGGAAAAAAAAAAAAAAAAAAAAAACCAGATGGGATGGCAAATCAGAATTGCACCTTTGCAGCAGTCCTACCTGTTTTCATGACCCGAACACAGCCGGGCAGTAACGATGACAGGGGCGGTAACAGATGGCACGCAGTGGGAGGGCACGTGAGCCAGGCACCATTCTAAGCCTTCCGCGTGGGCTGTGACTCCTAACAGCAGTTCTCGGAGGTGGGGTCTGTTAGCCATTTATTTGCACTTGATTTTTCACACAGTAGATTTCTCTCTAATTCATAAATGATAACTGTCTTCAAAGTGATTAATGCACCAACAAATACTGGCTCCTGTGCGCCTCCTGAGTCCCTTCTGCTGTCACTTCTTTTTTTTTTTTTTAACATCTTTATTGGAGTATAATTGCTTTACAGCGTTGTGTTAGTTTCTGCTGTATAAAAGAGTGAATCAGCTGTATGTGTACATATATCCCTGTATCCCCTCCCTCTTGCGTCTCCCTCCCTATCCCACCCCTCTAGGTGGTCACAAAGCACCGAGCTGATCTCCCTGTGCTATGCGGCTGCTTCCCACTAGCTGTCTATTTTACATTTGGTAGTGTAGATATGTCCATGCCACTCTCTTACGTCGTCCCAGCTTACCCTCCCCCCCGCCCCGTCTGCTGTCACTTCTCCCTTACTTTTGGGTCTAGCAGGATTGCACTGCTCATGGATCCCCCAAGCACCCCTGCTGTAGCGTAACCCTGACCACCCAGACACCTCTTCTCCACCGTCAGTGGCATAGACCCTCCCTCCTCGGGAGAGCGGCCCTCTGCTGTGTGACAGAGGGTCCTGGTGCCCATTTCTGTGTATCCGCCCCTCTGCCCTTGGCCAGGTGATGCCTTCCTCACCCCTGCGTCTCCTCACCCAGCACAGGGCCTGATGCCCAGTCGACTCTGACTAAATCTCCACTTAATCAAACTGAGTTTGTTGACTCATACATAGTTCAGAAGCTAATATATTAAGTAAATGACAAATGATGTCCTTGGACAAAAAAAGAGGAATCTTAAAATAGGTACTCGGGCAAAAATGGAAACAGTTAGGTCATATTCCTTTCTGGGATCACTAGGGAAGAGAATGCATTCTGAGGAATTACATATGAGCACTTTAGAAGGACTCTATACGTAGCCTTGATGAAGCACGAATCCTATTTTTTTTTTTAAAGACTGTGATTGATATCAGTAAAAAAGGGTGGCTCCCAAAAGACCATAAAATAACCCCAAATCAAGCCAGATAGAATTCTAAAGTAGTTTGTACTTTGCACAGATTCAGACTCTGGAACAATCCTGTCCTTACCACTGTTGGTTAGGGTTTTCTTTTCTCTGTGTCTTTTGTTTTCACTAGAGAAAAAATGATTTAAGGTTCACGGCGGCATCCAGACGTTAAAGTGAGATGCTTCACTAAAAGCTCTAGAAAGCCTCTGATCACTTTTGTCTCCCTAGTAAACAATCTGTATAAATTGCTACTTATCTCATCCCCCTGGCCTTCTAGGCAAAATTTAAAATTTGTGTAAGACATGGCCAAATTAGAACCAGATTCATTTTCACTTGTGGAAATTCCTGAAAAGGACATGAAACAGAATAAAGTGTAGCATTTTCCTAGTCACCATAGGAGTAGATGAGAAACAGTGTGGGCAGAAGGGGCCTGGGAGCAGAGATCTATTCCACAGAGAAGGGCCTCAGGTTCACTGTATGGTGGAAGGGATGCCCTGTGCTTTGGACCATGTATACATATGTCATTAAAATATGTCTGTATTTGTAAAGAAAAAAATTCACCCTATAATAAATTATTCTAGAGATTTCAGAACGCTTAAGGCTATATGTTTAAGAAGAAAAGAAAGATACATTCTGGTAAGTTATTCAAAGTTCTAAAAGTTCCAATCTCAGATTCTGTACTAGATTAGTAATTACATTGCCTTGAGGGCTGATGTGTGTGAGAGCAGGTCTTCCTTCTCCAGGTAAGTGCGTGAGCTGTTAGTTATGCATCTATTTAACTTTTTTTAAATATATATACCAAATGTTCTGAGATATTAAAAGACTATATTTTTGGCTTCATCAAGATCAAAGATATTTGTCTGTGACTACAGACTAGAAGCATCTTAGAGACAGGATTACTCCAGACACAGAATTCATACTTGTTGAATGAATGAACTTGTCAAATGAATGAGTCAGTAATTAGATGATGGGTCACAGCCCCATCCCTTTGTGCCTTTTTCTGTTATTAAATTCTAGTCCTTTGGCTTTGAAGTTGTCCTCTGTGTGTTAGATTTGAGACTGAGGAAACCATCATTGAGTACTTATAGTGTGGCTTTTTTTAAAATTACTTTCATTTTTAATTACTAGTAAATTGTTAAAATGGAAAACCTCTTTTTAAGTATAATAAATAATATTCATTCCCATGGATTTCCAATGCTACAGCATCTCAAGGATATGATTAAATATTACTGTATCATGTAATGAATGTAAACCTAAGAGATTGGACTGAAAAGATAGTGATTGATAGACTAGGAAATTTAGCCTTTAAAGTAAATCCCTAAGAACAGCACATATAGTGATTTGCTTCTTTCTCCTAAGAACAGAATGCAGAAAGCAAGAAATGTTTAGATTTAAGAACTTTTTGAAATACTGTTTTCCATTGATAATGGCTCTAAGAACATAAGTAGTAAATTCTACTGAATTCATAATAAGTCAAAATTAAAATACAGGTATTAAAATTCAGCAACAGATACTGAGTACATGCTATGATCAAAGCACAAAAATCGGAAGTATCAGAAATTCCCGTCATTCATATAATTGTCAAATGGTAGAGTTGAAAAGCTTTACAGAAAAATCCTGTCCCAAACGCTGATTGTACAGACTAAGGAAAGGGTCATTAACTGTGGGTGTTGGCTTCCAACATGGTCCCCAATGATCCCCGCCTCCTAGTGTTTACACCCTGTGGAGTCCCATCCCACCCTCTATCTTGGTTGGTCTGTGTAATCAATAGAGAACTGTAGAAGTGTTGGCATGTCTCTTCTGAGGCTAGGTCATAAGAAAAACACTGTGGCTTCTGCCTTCTTCTCCCTCTTGGATCACTTGTTCTTGGGAAGTTAGCTGTCATGTCGCGAGGACACTCAGTGTTAGAGGAGGTCATCCAGAGGTCATGACTGCTGGTCGGCCCCAGAGATGGACATAGGCAAGCAAGGCTCCTTACCCCCTCCCCTGTCCTTGCGGTGTACGTTCTGCCCACCATTCCCACACTAGGAGCTCTTTCAAGGACGTAGCCCTGAAGGAGTGATTTCTTGTTGAGACCATCTTGTGCATGGCACTGAACCCAGTTAAGGCCACTATATAAACTTTTAAGGTTCTGGTGGGCTGGTGCAGAGATCTACTTGTGTTACGGTCGCCCGAGACAAGTCTTTTATATAAGTCCCTTTGTTTATTAAAACTGCCCCCTACCAGTCTGGAGTCTCTTTCTTCAGTCTCTCCTTGCCCTCCACTTGAGGGTGCGTTTCGAATTTCACCTGAGGGACTCCTGAGATTGCAAACCAACACTCAAGCCACCAGTGGAGAGGCCCACATGACTGGGAACATGAGCAACCACCAACGACCGCGTGAATGAACCATCTTGGAAGCAGATTCTCTAATCGAGGGGTTGGCAGACTTTTTCTGTAAAGAGTCAGATAGTAAATATTTTAGGCATGTAGGCCATAGAGTCTGTTTTGCAACTACTCAGGCCTGCTATTGTAGTGCAAAAGCAGCCGTGGGCAATATGTAAATGAAAGGGAGCGGCTGTGTTCCAATAAAACTTTATTTACAAAAACAGGCAGTGGGCCAGATTTGGCCTATGGACTGTATCTTGTCATCCCCTCCTCTAGCCTCAGTCAAGCCTTCAGATGACTGCAGTCCCTCTGCCTGTGTTCTGACTACAGCTTCATGAGAGGTCTTGAGCCAGAGCCCCCCAGCTGCTTCCAAATTCCTGAGAATAAATACTGTTTTAAGGCACTAAATTTTTGAGTAATTTGTTACACAATAGTAGATAACTAATGCAATAATAGGTAACTAACCCAGTAAAGAAGGTTGACTGACAGATGAGCCAACTCTGTGAGTTGATAATTGTTGAAGCTAGGTGGTGGGTAGATCCATGGAGTTTCATTATATTATTCTCTCTACTTTTGTGTAGTAAAAGGTTAAAGGGGTAAAAAAAAAAAAAAAAAAACAGAAAAAGAAAAGCTGTTAGGTAATTGTCTAAAATCAGAGCAGCAATAAATCCTGAAGCCTGTGCTACACACCCAGGTCTCTGGCTCTGAACCCTGTGTTCTCTTGGCCCCCTCTTCCTGCGTAAAGAGCAACCAGCAACGCTTTAGCTGTTTGCCTGTATTTTTCCATCAGTTGTTTACTGCCCTAGTACCTCCAACTTAATATCCAAGATCGTTCTTTGGATTTTTGCCATTGCTGTTGTTGAGCCATCTTTGAGACTTCTACACTTCTTTATCCCTCTTTCCACTGTAGACTTTAAAATCAGTCATTACTTAGAGAGGGAGCCTTGTTCAAAGATCTACAGAGTCCAGCCTCGGTGTGGCCTGGGCTGTAATAATACTTACATGTTACCTTCTTATTGAGCTTGGCTGTCAGCGGAGCACTAGCAAATCCGTTCTCTTAATGAATCCTAACACAGCCTGGGAGGGTAGGCCTGGCAGGTTTCACTCTAGCATTTTACAGATGAGGAATCGGAGAGTCAGCAAGTTTAAGTGATCAGACAAAATCCAGCTGGGTGCACAATCTGGCTTCTAGCCCAGTGTTCTTTCTTCCTGCCTCTCCCGTGCGTAAGGAGAAACAGGTAGAATTTGACTTCAGATAAAATCAAGTCACCGTGTGAAAGTGCGCCGCACAGGGCTTGGCACATAGTAGGTTCTCAGTGAGTTTACCTTCCCTTTAAAATCCCTTTGAGGGCTTCCCTGGTGGCGCAGTGGTTGAGAGTCCGCCTGCCGATGCAGGGGACACGGGTTCGTGCCCCGGTCCGGGAAGATCCCACATGCCGTGGAGCGGCTGGGCCCGTGAGCCATGGCCGCTGAGCCTGCGCGTCCCGCAGTGGGAGAGGCCACAACAGTGAGAGGCCCGCGTACCGCAAAAATAAATAAATAAATAAAAATCCCTTTGAAATTGGAAATCACCCTGATGGGGTTTTAATTGGCAGTATAAATAACTTAATGTGTTAGCTACATGAAATAGATACTTGAAATAACTTGTCTTTTGATTTACTGCATTGATCCCCAAAATGGTTCATGTGTTGGATTAAGAGAATGGGTCTAGATTATTCTGTTCCTGCAGTTCCCTAGGATAACCATGAAATAAGATTTAGTGTTGGATTTCGAACATCTTATGCTTTCTGTACATTTAACCAGATGTCCTTGGTGATGACATTTACAAATGAGATAAAATTTTGTGAACAGGCGAAGAAAGTGGTAGGAGAGCAAAGAGCAGAATACCAGACCTGATAAAATGCAACTGAATGACGAAATTCAGTTCAACAGGACATCATCTTCTCTTTCCTGTTTCTTTTCAAAAATCTTTTTAATGTTGTGTTTTCCTATCCTAAACACGTGGTTGGGAGGAAATGAATTTTCCCCCCATAAATGTTTGAGTTTTAATTTCCTTCCTTCCCCCTCCTCCCTCCTTGTCTCCCCTCCTTCCTCCCTCTTCCTTCCTTCCTCCCTTCCTTTCTTTCTTTCTTTCTTTCATTCTTTCTTTCTTTCTTTCTTTCTTTCTTTCTTTCTTTTTCTTTTCTTCCTTCCTCCTTCCTTCCTTCCTTCCTTCCTTCCTTCCTTTCTTTCTTTCTTTCTTTCTTTTTCTTTCTTTCATTCTTTCTTTCTTTTTCTTTTCTTTCTTCCTTTCTCCCCCCTTTCTTCCTTTCTTTCTCTTTCTTTCTTTCTTTCTTTTTCTTTCTCTCTCTTTCTTTTTTCTTTCTTTCTTTCTTTCTTTTCTTCCTCCCTCCCTCTCTCCCTCCCTTCCTTCCTTCCTTCCTTTTCTTTCTTTCGACAGTCCTTTCAGATAGAGTCTACAAGCACTTGCTATCTGCCAGGTAACTTTGTTATCAGGGCTATAACTTTTAATTCTTCATCCCCCCCACCCCCCACTCCAATTTGGAGAAAAAGATCTTTTATTCGTTATTTGGAAAATAAATGAATCTTAAGTTTCTCTCCAGTTCTTCGTTCAAGTTGCTTAAAGCAATGTCCACGTGGATAGATTTGCAGGCTCTTTTGTTTGAATTGTCTTGGAAAAAAAATGATAGGCATATTTTTAATTTGCAAGTCTGGTTTTAGTCACAGGCACTAGAGAAAATGAGCTGCCAGATGTCTGGGAAGCACAACTCCAACCCCGTCTACTTTCACATGTGATAAATATTGTTTTGGTTAGAGACAGAATAAATCCAGGTTGCTTTTTTTTGACTTCTTGGACTAATGGGTTCACCTTTTTTTAAGGTATGTTGTAGAAAACCATTTGCAGAAACATCAATCTAGGTTATTTAAACTTTATTCAGGATAGCTGTGAACAAATCAGTTCTGAGAAAATGATGTATGATTAAACAATTACAATCAGAACAATTCACTAAGGAATTGTCATTTTTACTCACAGTGTGTACCAAAACGTTGACCTTAAATGAAGCATTTAGGACCTCTGAGGACATAAAAGGTGCCAGGAGCAGGACGGGTGGTTTGCATGCCTTGGGTGTTACGAGAACAGCTTTTGGAATCAGGTATACATGTCTCAGGAATCCCAGCTTTACCATTACTGAGTAACCCTGGGCAAGTTACCAAACCTTCCTGGGCCTCAGTTTGATCCTCTGTAAAATGGGCATAATGACAGGAACAAGCACATGGGGTGAGCAAGTAGAGGGAGGCCCAGGCCAGCACCTCTAAGTCTGTGGCTTTTCTACCATTTTCCACCATAGAGCAAATAGGTATAAATAACAGAATTCTTAATTGAGTGCAACGCAGAAGTTCTTGACCATTAGGAAATAAAATCCTCCTTTTTAAAATTCTATCTGTGGAGATCTTGCATAAGAGAAGTAACTACCTTCTTTGGAGATTTCCCTGCTTTCTGGCAATGAGCAGTCTCAGATCCCTCCCAGCCTTCTGATTCCTTAAAAATAGTTGCTATCCAGCTATATTTTAACCCCAAGCAGGTCATACTGAAATGCTAATCAACCAAAACTAATTAGGATTTTGAGTGAATTCTGGAAATGAAGAGTGCTGGCAGGTTACTGGACGGTGGCCTTCCTTCAGAAATTACAGTGGGGCTCTCCTTGAATGGTTCTTCTTGGGCTCACGCTTGAAAGGATAAGTCTTTGCTCTTTCCGTGGCAGAATTCACTGAGTAGTAGATGTGAAATAAATTAGAGCCTAGAGTTTGTAACAAGAATAATGATATTAGTTCAACGTGATAGAAGTTGATAGAGCCCCAGGTATAGTATTCTGTAGAATCTTTGCGTGCATGTCAGTCGCTATTTGCCTTTCTTTTGCCTCCTCCTCTCCCACTCCCCATCTTCATCTCTTCTATTTTCTTTTTTCTTTCTGTTTTCCAAGAAAGGAAAAGGGCGCAGTGCACAGAGTAGCCATTCTTTGAATTTGATGTTGTCCAAATACCCTCCTTTCAGCCTTCGTTCTTCGTCCTTGTGTTACTGTTTGCATCCTCATTTTTTGGCTTCGTTTCCTTTTAGCAAATTATCCTGCTTTTCCTTCCATTTATCTTCTCATGTGCTCATGCATCCCTTTTTATTCTGCTGGCTCTATCTTCCAACCTTCAAAGCACTTGGTCTCACACCCTTTCCCGGGATGGCCACAGGCCCGGAGGTCTGTGCTGTCAGCTGGCCTTCCCGCTGGGGAAGCTCTCTGTTGAGCATCACGTCCCTCACAAAGCCTGGCCTCTCTGAATGGTGCGGGGGCGTGGGGTTGGGGGGCTTCAGAGCCCTTCCATCTCAGCTGCCAGCGGCCCACGCTGGCCAGGTGTGCTCGGTGAAGCCCTCCCAGTGCCTCCGATCCCCCCGGGGGCCAGGGGGACATACAGGCTACTTTCCTGGTAAGAGCAGGTGGGTTGAAAATGGATCTGATTCAGACCCTGCGGTCAGGGATGCAGCCCTACAGCCAGTTTAACTCACTGTTCTCTGAAGAAAATGGTCTGCCTCTGTCAATGATCATAAACGAATTCACTTTTAAATGCTGCCACATTAGATGGCAAACAAGGAGCTTGTCTTTAATTGAACTGGAACCTAAAAGTACATGCATTCTACGGGGGAGAAAACTCTCTGCGCATCCTACCCTGTGACCTCTTTTATAGACAGAGATAGGCACAGAAAAGTAGAAAGTAGGATGAACGAGAAACAAAAAGTGGAGCATTTGAGAGCTCTACCAGAAGTTGCCTCCTGCCGTGTCTAGACTGTTGTAATCCCAAGTACAGGCCTTTTTTATGACTCTAGCATAGTAAAGATTTTGTTTGAGATCACAGTGCACATAATTTTCATTGTTCAAACAAGGCAGGGAATAAAGACAATTGTTTGCCTTGTGTATGGCTTCTTTCATTTGATCAGAAGAGAGGACTCTCACTGTGACTGAGAAGTGATGCCAGAAGGCCTCACCATAGACACAAGCGGTCGATTGAGAAGGGCTGAGTGCCCTCCAGAGCTGGAACTGTGGGCTCCGTAGGGCTGGCTGGGAAGTGGGCTGGCGCCCGGGCCACTGTCTGTTCTCAGCCGCTATCAGCAGTCACGCCTGAAGCGGCAGAAACCACCAGGAGTCTGGGCTGCCATCTCTCGTGGCCTCCTTTCCACGTTCTCTTAAAACTCCCTGCTGCAGCATGTCTGATGTGCCACGTTACCCGCCACTCCTTAGCCTCCCTCAGATTCCTGTTCAAGCCATGTGTTCTTGGTTGGAGGGTGGATACGCGGTAATGAATTAGTATTGCTGTGTGAGGGCAGAGTGGGTTTGATTTTCATTCACGTTTGCTTGTGTGACCTGGTTGCTTTTCCATCCCTGGATTCAGGAATCTTCCTTAAGCCGTCAGTCATCAGCTTGTGACAGCCCAGGTGGCCCTGTTATTTGGACTTGTCAGTTTAAAATACACACACATGGGAATTCCCTGGCGGTCCAGTGGTTAGGACTCTGCGCTCTCACTGCCAAGGGCACGGGTTCAGTCCCTGGTCAGGGAACTGAGATCCCACAGGCTGCTCAGTGCGGCCAAAGAAAAGAGCTCCACTCTTGCCAACGCCCTGGGCTTCTCACTTAATCTGCCTTCGCCTTGTCGGGCACCTATTTGCATTCGGAGACTCAAAGTAATTAGTCCTCAGCTGGAAGACTGTTGCCAGAATCAGTGTGATCTGCTTTTGAAGGGCTGGACATAAAATGGGGAGGCAAGTTTCTCATACAGGAGAATTACCGGACAAGAAGGTAGTATGGCCCCAGAGTGGCCTGTGCGACCCTTTGATTCTTAATGTAGCATCCAGTAAATCCTGGATTGACGTCTTAGTCACACTGCATTTATGCCTTTCTGGCTTTCCGGAGCCAGCTCCCTTCCAGCATGACTACATGCAAGTGTAATAGCAAATCAAAGCACTTATTGCTTAAGGCTGTAGACGTGATGGTTGAGGTAATAATTGGTTTTCAGTGCACACACCAAAAAAGTGTACACATACCGGCAATCTGCTGAAGAACCTTGTCATGCTGATGTTACAGAACGTTTTTTTACAGGGAAACCAGTAAGGAAGGTGTTAGCTTCTGTTTATCATATCAGAGAAGAGTTATTCTTCAGACCCCTTGGAATCATATTCTCCACCTGGAAACAGTCACAGAAAACATCTTTTTCACAAATATAGCCCTGTTGTACTCAAAGTACATTTTTTCATGCAACTAAACGCAGCAGGCTGGTGTAAATTTTTCTGCACGTTCAGTATTGGATGAGGCTAATAGGATGTAGTGGGCTTGGTAATGTTCCCATCTTGCTAGTTATATAAACGGGACCCTCATTGAAAAGGCACAGTGTGTTTTCTTATGGTTTTGAAGAGCACATCAAAAATAGTTTACTATGCTGCAGGCTTGGAATGTCTATTTTTTTTTAAGAGAATATAAATGCAGAAGGACTCAGAATATTGCAGTCACAGAAGGTTCCCTTGTAATCTAGGTAATGAAATTCAAGTAGTATTGCCCTGCAGAATCAGATATGGGGCCAGCAAGAAAATGTTAATGTTTTAAAATACATTTTAAAATGACAGTAATAGGATATATTTAAAATTACTTAGAGGCAAAATCTTTTTGCAATAACTTCTTAGTAAAATACAGTTGAAAATCAAAACTTGAACAACATTCTTTTTGTTTTACCTTTTTCTCAGCGTATGTTAAATATGGAAGATTTTGTGAGGCAGGGAAAGGTTAGATAATCTCACAGAATGTAATACGTTTGATTGTTCATTTTCCAAAGCAAATAGTATGGTAGTATCCCAACTTCTCATCTAACACAAATGAAGGACTCAAATCACTCTCTTTCTCCTTCCAGTTTTCTTCTTAAAGGATGGGTCTTCATGACTAATAATGCTGTAATGCTCAAAAAAGAAGGAATAATATTCAAATGTAATGTAAAAAGTCAACCCCCCTTAAAGACACTTAGCTTTGATAGTGCTTTTTCAGTCCAGTATTTTGTTAACATGACATTTACCCCGAGTGTGAGATGTGAATTAGGTGGGTTAGTTGGTTTTTATCTGACTCATGGTTTAGTAATGTCACATGTGTATGTTTTTTGTTTTCTTTTCCGGTACGGGGGCCTCTCACTGTTGTGGCCTCTCCCATTGAGGAGCACAGGCTCCGGACGCGCAGGCCCAGCGGCCATGGCTCACTGGCCCAGCCGCTCCGCGGCACGTGGGATCTTCCCGGACCGGGACATGAACCCATGTCCCCTGCATCGGCAGGCGGACTCTCAACCACTGCGCCACCAGGGAAGCCCGTGTATGGTTTTTTGTTTGTAATTGTTTTTTTATTGTGTATTAAAATTAACTAGTAAAATCCATTCCAGCTCCCTGCAGTGATTAATTAAAAGTAACATGAAGGGCTTCCCTGGTGGCGCAGTGGTTGAGAGTCCGCCTGCCGATGCAGGGGACACGGGTTCGTGCCCCGGTCCGGGAAGATCCCACATGCCGCGGGGCGGCTGGGCCCGTGAGCCATGGCCGCTGAGCCTGCGCGTCCGGAGCCTGTGCTCCGCAACGGGAGAGGCCACAACAGTGAGAGGCCCGCGTACCGCAAGTAACATGAACTACATTTTATGTCTGGGGAAACAGGATTCTGAAAGATAGATGCTCAGGTACAGAGGAGGTAAGAATAGCCCTTCCTTTCTTCCTGATGGCCATGGCCCCCGAGTCCTTCATGTCCAGCCCTCTTCCATGGATGCCGGATATTTGGACAGTAGTGGTGGTGATGTGTGTGTTTAAATCAACGTCACCAGATACTGTTGAATACTTCATAGTTAAGGTAACTTGAGAGCAAGAAAAGGCTGGTGTTGGACAGATACTGTAACCAGTCAGGAAATATCTAGAGCTACAGAGCTCTTACCCCGTGATCTTGTATCTAGAATCCGCAGCCAGAATGTAAAAGTGAAGAGCCGGCAGGAGGGAGACCTAGTCCTCCTCCCAGGGAAGGGCGCCCAAGTGGGTCTGTTCAGGGAGTGAGCAGGGAGCACTGTGGTTGCCTCACTCACCCAGCAGGTACTTTGTGCATCTTTGCACCTTAAGCAGGGCTGTGAGTCAAACACGGGGCAGTGTGAGAGGAGCAGATTTGGACCTCATACATAGTTGCTGAAATTGGGAGAGCTGGTTATAATTCTTCACTTGCCAGACCCTTAAATTATACCTTGGAAATCCTCAAAGGAGCAAGCACTTAGGTTGAAAATCAAACCGTTTTCAAAATCACAATGTACATTTCTGGTTTCCCTTTTGTCTCTCTTTTCTTTTAGTGCTTTAAAAAGTAAAGAAATGATCATTCTAAGGATTATAATAACATAAGCCAAACCGCTAAGATATACTTAATAAATAAACTATGTTTATAAGTCAGTTTTTAGAAGAACTGAGATGATTCTTTTCCATCCATGGGGAACTCTCTCTGACCAAGAACTGCTCATTACGGTAACAAGCAGTGTTTGGGGGTTTGGAACTCTGCTAGCGTTAGGAACTCAAATCCCTAACTTGTGATTTTAAACGGTATCTGGACTTTGCCGGTATTTTTTTAGTGAGACTTTCTTTTTAACAGGACTGTTGACGGGCTCCCCCCTCACCCCGGGGTGCTCCCCTGCCCTCTGACTGGTCTCTACCTCTCTCTCTCCTCTCTGAAATCCAGTTCCCCCTTTGCTGCCACAGCTCCTGTCCCAAAGGTAAGTGTGACTCTGCGTCATGCTCTGCTCAGAATCCTTCAGCATCTCCACATTCCTCAAGAGAATCCTGCCCCCTCGCCATGGCTGCGTGTCAGCCCGATCTCCCTGCTCAAGCCCCTCTGTCTGGCCTCACAGAACTTCACTCTGATCCCAGCACACCCCTGTCCTGTTGCCTTCGCACGTTCTCTTTACTCCACTGCTTCCCTGCGTCCCCTCGTCTTCCTGGCAACACCTCCTCTTCTTTGAAGACTCATGGGTCGCCACCACGGGAAGGCTGTCCTTCGTGGGCACGGGTCCCGCCCCCGTGTGCTCTCTGGTTTACATACCTGTGTCCTGAATTGGCCACAACCAGAGCGTGGCTCATCTGTTTGCTTAGTACCCAGCTTGTCGTGGGTGTGCCTTAGAGAGCGACCTGGTGATCCCGTGTTTGCGTTATCTATTCCCAAAGAAGGTGATGCCGTTATCTTAGTGAAAGCTCCTGAGGGACAGGCCCTGTCCCTGGGAGTCAGAGAAGAGTGGGGCTGGGAGAGGAACGTTTTATTTGGAGTTAGAACCCCTGCAGTCAGCTTGGCATGCTCCTTGGGTCAAGGGACCTTAACCAGCCTTCTAGGAGTTTATGATGCTGAGGCCTGGATTCTGGTCTGAGCGCTGGGTGGAGAAGCCATGCAAGCTTTGGTGAGTCTCCCAACTGTGGCTTCTGTGTCCCCGTCACTAAACTGATGGCTGGACCAGGCGATCCCTCAGGTGCCCCCGTTGCTACCGAGCACATCCTCTCATGGAGACTCGGTTTGCACACTGTGGGGTGGGGCGACCCCCCAGGCTTCTCCCTTAGGTGTTCAAACGATAGTCGCATGGTCAACTGCACCGTTGTCCAAAAATGCCTGTGTTCCCATAGACGCGGAGGGAATTGGGATGTCGTACATGGAATTTAGTGTTCACTTCGTCTTTTTTGCTCCGTGGGTAACGAGGGATATAAAGCAGCAGTTTGCTTTTGGGAGAGACGTCCAGGACCCCTGTCTTTTTAGAGTGCATTCTGCATACTTTAACTGTCATGAATTGGGTGTCACGTGATTTGTCACGTAAGCCCTTCAGTGTCGTTAATAACTGGTGTTCCCTACCAAACGTGAGATAGATAGCTAGTGGGCAGCAGCCGCATAGCACAGGGAGATCAGCTCGGTGCTTTGTGACCGCCTAGAGGGGTGGGATGGGGAGGGCGGGAGGGAGGGAGACGCGAGGGCGAAGGGATATGGGAACATATGTGTGTGTGTGCCTGATTCACTTTGTTATGAAGCAGAAACTAGCACACCTTGTAAAGCAATTATACTCCAATAAGGATGTAAAAAAATAAATAACTGGTGTTCCTATCAGCCATGATCTGTGTGTGAGACACAGTTCTGCAAGTACTGCTGCCTTATCAGCATAACAGTATGATGACTGTTTCAAACTTCGCAGTAAACAGGTAATGATGACTGCTTTTTCATCTTAAAGATTTCAGTATTGCGGCATTTAAAAACTGGCCTCTAAAAATGCGGTCACGATAGTGGTAACTAAATATCCCACTGATTTGTAAATGAGTTGAATGTGGTACGTGGATGCATTTGCATGTCGTGTGCCTTTGCTGTTTCCGTCTTGTTTCGGGGGGTGCGAGCTCTCCCTCAGCGAGGACCAAGTGCAGCCTGCCCTCCACATGGCAGACGTGTCCCCACGGGATCAGGAGCCCTACGTCATCCTGCTCCCAGCCCACCTCCGTCTAGAGGCCCATTCAGAAGGTGCCGGAAGGCGGCACTGAGTGGCTGCCATGGCAGGCGGGGTTGCGCCTGCTTCCCGAGGGCTGCGTTTCTCCAGCTGTGACTGGTGCAGCGTCATCACAGTCACGGTGTGCGGTTAGCCTGCTCCATTGTCATGATTTCTTTTCTTTCTCCTTTTCCACAGTACACTTTCAAGAATGGTTCAAATTATTTCATCTTAGCTACCGTGCCACTTGAACTAAATTAGAGGAAAATTGTTTTTCTCTTCAGACCCAAAGAAGTAGGTAATTACCTTTGACAAAATAGCTGACGAAAGTATAGCAATATCAGGTAAATTAGCTATGGTAAGTATACGTTTTAGGTTCTTTGGGGAAAACCTACAGGTAAAAAAGTGTTAAGGAGTAGTTTGTCAGTCTCTGATAAATTAACAGAAAGCTTTGAATCTTGATAAAGTCATACCACAGCGGGGTCACAGAAGGGCAGTGGGACTTCCTGGGTGAAGGTGGCCAGTATCACATCATATATATGTGCCTTCTCCCTGTAAACTGCTTCAGGAACCCACGGGCCCTTCTAATTAAGCTACAGGACCCTGTTTACCCCCAGGATTCCTCCAGGTGGGATTGCTTGGAACTCTAGTGTTCAGAGGTCACCAAAGGGGAGAGGTTCTTAAAAGTTAAAGCCACCAGAATCCTGCAAAACCAAGAAGTTTGCCAGAAGAGCCGGCAACACACAGGAGTTTTAATTTGCCTGAGATCGAAAGCACGTCAGGTCAATCTGCAGATGAAAATTATGGCCCACATTTGAGACATTTTCTAAATCTTCCTTTATTTAAAACCATAAAAAGTTTGGAGACAATTTCGGCTTGACTGTTTCATCAAGAAACGGTCATCGAGAACGTAGCGTAAATAGCTTCTCCCTTGGGTGCTATGTTTTCTATTGTTCTGTAGCCATGAACACAAGCTTAGTGGCTTGAAACAATACACTTTTGTCATCTTACAGCTTCTCTGGGTCAGGTCAGGACACAGCTCCACTGGGTCCCCTACTCAGGGTCTCACCAGCCTGCAGTCAAGGTGGCGGCCAGGGCTTTGGGCTCACCAGAGGCTCAAGTGGAGAGAGATCTGGTTCAAGCTTTCTAAGGTTCACAGAACTTATCTTCTGTGGCAGCAGGACTGTGAGGTCCCTGTCTCGCTGGCCGTCTGCTGGGAGCTGCTCTTGGCTCCTGGAGGCCACCTTCCCTCATTGCCCTCCCCACAGGCCTCTCACAACCTGGCAGTTACTTCTTCAAAGTTGGCAAAGAAGACTCTGTGCTTGGAGCCTCTGACCTCACGGGCAGCCTAAGCCCTCTTTTCTCAGGTAGACTGCCTGTCTCCACGTCACTTAGTTGTTCTATTGGGGTTTTATCTCGTTCCTTCGTCTGGAACATATTCCTCTGCCCTCTCATGTTGTCTGTCTTTCTGTGTTTGTGGTCTCCGTTCTGCAGGATTGTAGCTCCTCTTGCTTCTGGCGTCTGACCCCATCTCGTTCTGGCTTCTTCTTTGTCTTTGGATATAGAACATCTTTTTGGTAGGTTTCAGTCTTTTTCGTCAATTGCTGTTCAGCAGTTAGTTGTGATTTTGGTGTTTTCATGAGAGGAAGTGAGCTCAGGTCCTTCTACTTCGCCGTCTTGTCTCCAGCCTGGCTCCCCGGCCTGGTCTCCCTCACTGGGGGAGGCACCAGCCCATCAGCCATGGGTCTCCACAAGGTGCACTCAAGATGGTCTGCAGGGCCTGCTCCCAGTGCCAAGGTCACGGTCTCGCAGAGGCACCCATCCTTGGATCCCTACGCTCTCTTTTAAAGGGGTCTCAGCTTGTTAAGTCCAGCCCACTCAGGATAATCTCTTCTTTGGTTAACTTGAAATCAGCTGATGAGGAATGTTGTTCACATCTACACAATCCCTTCACCTTTGTCATGTGATGTAACTATCACGGGAGTGACGTCGCATCCCCTTTGTCATACTGTGTTGATTAAAAGCAAGTCCCAGCTTCCACTCACTCTCAGGGGAGGGGATTGTCCAAGGCGTGGACACCAGGAGATGGGAGTCACCGTGTGGTGGGGGACCTAGTATACACCCCAGGGTTTGCACACCAGAGACACTCAGTGAATGTTTATTAACTTGAAAGATTCTATTATAAGCCATTTATTTGGGATGCAGAACACATGTTCTAATAAGAAAGTGATCATTTGTAGTTAAGTTTATAGGTGAGCTGACCAAGCCTGTTTAAAACAAAGTGTGGCTAGCCTAAAGTATTACAACGCGATTTACCTTGGGTTTGGAATAAGCCCACGGGATGTGCAGTATGGGAGAGGTGCTTCTGAGGCTCAGGGACCTCCTGCCCGTCAGCGCCTCACCACGCCCACTGCAGTCCTGTTGGGTGATAGGTCACATCTGCTTCCCCTTTGCCACAAACCTGGAGCAGCCCAGCCTCTCGTGCTGCCGTAAGCATCTTCCTGTTGCACCCACGCACCCCCGGCCCAGCCCAAGTCCCCTCTGTGCCCAGGTGACCTTTCTCCTGCTCCCCCAGTCAAAGCCATTCCCCTTGGTAAGGCTCACCTCACCAGGTATCAGACTGAGTGGGATTAGCCTGAAAGCATCAGGTGTGGAGGAAGACCAACCTCCATGGCTCCTCTCTGATGGCTGATGCTGGGTGTTGCTGTTTCCCTCGAAAATTTAAAGTGTCAGTGGCGCTGCTCTGAGTTGCATGTGGTGCTCTGGGTGCCCCGTGCACAGCTGAGAGCTGTGGCTCCACCCTGGCGAGACCCGCCACCCCCCACTGCCCACTGCTGAGCACTCGCTGTTTGCAAGGGTGAATGTTTGGGCTGGGACGGCGAGTGGAGGAAGAAATATGCCAACCAAGGACTTGAACACTGAGTAGAATGGATTAGAGGTTTTGCACTCTCCCTCCGGAGAGGACAGAGGAGGCATGTTTAATCCTGGGTTGGTGTGGAAAGTGGCCGTTTGCCTTAAGACAAAACAAGCGTCAGCCCTGGCAGGATGCTTCCTGAAAAAACGTCCTTCTAATTTGCCTGGAGCAGAGCTGAAATCCTCAGGAGATGGCGGATGAGGTCTTGGTGATCTGCTGATTTGTTGTCGAGCATTTCTTCCCACTAGAGACGTCAGCTGTCTGACTGTCCTCAGTGAGGACACCGAGGTGTTTTTAGATTGGCTTGAAGAGAACCATGAACGCTAGTCACGTGTCCCGCCGCAGCACTCCCCCTCCGGCTGGCCGAGGGTCCCCAGGGCTGCTGGCTGCCGGGTGCGGTGCTCACAGGGCCAGGATGTGGGACAGTTGTGGGGTGGGGGGCTTTGGAAAGGACCAGGACTCCCTCAGCCTCCAGCAAGGTGATGGCGTCTCTACAGCGCACATAGGGAGGGCTGCTGGGGGTGGAGGAATTGGCACGCTGGTAACCGGTTCACCCTGGAGCCCCATGTGGGCGACTCTACCACTGACATAAAGTTTGAAAATGTACAGAGTAATTCTGTGCACCACTTAGGCGTAATACATCAGGGGGAAGACAACTACATGGGAATGATAAACACCACATCCAGGAGAGTGGTCCCTTCTGGGGGTCGAGGGTGGAGGATGAGACCCAGAGGGGGCTCCGGGGCGGATGAGTTGTATTAGCAATGTTCATTTCTTAAAGAAATGGGGACGGGGTGGGACATGGGGATCATATAGCATTTTTTCCAATGCAGTGTCGTTGTGAAATATTTTATAATTTTTAATAGAAAGAGTAATACTTCATAGATTTAAGAAAATTAGGTTGTTTTGTTTGTGTTCGTTTGCTTTAAGGGCAACTAGCCAGGGAGCAGGTCCATCAGGCACCCATCTACCGTTACGGAGTTGTATAGCTGCCGAGGTGAGGGGAAGGCTGGGTCTGGGGGTGCTGGAGGCTCTGTGCCCCCAGTGCCGCTCTCACCCTGGGCACAGTGACACCCCTCTCAGAGCTGGACTTCCTCTTTAGGAAGAAGGGGTGGTGATGCCAACTTCTCAGAGCCACGGTGCAGATTAAGAAGAAACAGCAGTGCCCACGCCTGGCGCTTACCACAGAGTAAGCGTCAGTTAAACCTGCCTCTCAAAACGTGATGGCTTTTGGACGCTGCTAAGGATGCTAGGGAGGGACTTCCCTGGCGGTCCAGTGGTTAGGACTCCGCACTTTCACTGCAGGGGGCGCGGGTTTGATCCCTGGTCGGGGAACTAAGATCCTGCATGCCCCGTGGCATGGCCCCCCCAAAAAAAATGCAAGGAGAAGGTTAGGAAATATAGAAGGATATTTGTATCGATCTTATTTCTTACATGTATTATAGAAGTACCGAACATTTTTACTTTTATGGAAAGGACTCCACTCTGTAATTAGAACAAAAAAGCAATCACGTAGAATAGTGCCAATTTCAATTCATTTATTTTTCCAACCTGAAAATAGTCTGGGATCTTTTGTGACAGTCCACTTTGCCCGAAACAAATTGCAACTGCTGGTCTGTGAAATCATTGAACGAATTAAAAATGTGTGTAAACAGCCCGATCAAAACCAACAAGAGAATCTAACGGCAGAAGCAGGAGCCCATTAACAAAAGGAGTGAGTCATGAAGGCTATTTGTGGTATATTTTTGTGTTTACTTTTTCCCCCTTTTAAAAACTTTAATGTTTTTTTGTTTTTTTTGCGGTACGCGGGCCTCTCACTGCTGTGGCCTCTCCCTTTGCGGAGCACAGGCTCCGGACGCGCAGGCTCAGCGGCCATGGCTCACGGGCCCAGCCGCTCTGCGGCATGTGGGATCTTCCCGGACCGGGGCACGAACCCGTGTCCCCTGCATCGGCAGGCGGACTCCCAACCACTGCGCCACCAGGGAAGCCCCCCAAAATTTAATGTATTTTTATGCAGAGTGATTTAATGACAGAACTTCAGTCGAAATAGGAACCTGACATTTTAGAGTTTTTTATTTTGTTTTTTGAAATGAAACTGTGTACCCCTTTGGATCATGAATATGATGGAAACTGCATGTTTGATGATGCTGGTCCCTGCTACTTCACCCCAGCAGTTCCTTGATAAATGCTGTGGCTAGCCTGTCTTAGTGCAGAAAAAAATACTATAGAAACTTAAAAAAAAAAGTCTGTGGGACCAAGATTATTGATACATTTAAGGACAAAACAAAATCTTTCAATGTAGTTTTTTAAAACCTAGTACTACTAAGTACTGGGTCGATATTACAAATATATACACATGTGTACTTTTCTTCCAGAAAGTAGATAGAGGCAGACTCAAGTCCATCGTGAAAGATGGTTGAGGAAAAGAAAAAAAAGTTCTTGACATGACAGACTGTGGGCTTGACTCTTGCAAAGTCAGTCACGCGTGGCTTGTGGTTTCCAGCATCCCTAGCTGTGCCCACGCTCGCTGGCTCCCCTTCCACAGAGCTGTAGAGCCAGAAGACCTCTTTGAAAGACGCAGTGTTCTCCAGATGGAGAATGAGACCACACAAGCTCAGGACTTTCCCAGGCTTCCCGGCCAGCCAGCTTTCTATATGCAGTGTGACTGGTCGGCCTGGTGACCCGGCCAGCTCCGCCGTCTGCCTCTGGGGATGACTTAGTGGACGTTCCATGGGAAAGTGAGTTCGCACGTCCCTGACACTTACGACCATCAAGTAGGACTGCCGAGCTCAAAACACCCCATGTACTTCTGCCTCATCCAAAGACCATTTCAAACAAAAGGAAAAATAAGAAAAGCATAATGCATTAAAAATCTCGGAAGACAAGAGAGAGTACCATCAGCTAACCAAAAAAGGCTGAGAAGTTTCTGTAAAAGAGAAAGCAGACTAGGAAAGGGTGACAGAGAACTAGAGCAGAGACGCTGCAGGTGCCTGCTGGGGGCTGAGCGCGGCCCCACGGTGGATGGGGACACGGGGAGCAGGCCGGCATTGGGCGGCTCATCACAGGAACTCCACTTCCCCAAAGAGAGAAAATTAGGGCGGCTTAGGTAGGCAAGGAGCTTTGGAACTGTGAGGGATCTCCAAGTTACTCTGGACTTCCGTGACCCACAGGGAGGGGCCGCAGGCAAGGCCATGGTACCCGGGGCTGGAAGATGCTAAACCTGCGCCCCCGGGGCTCTCGTTGTGGCCCCTCGCGGGCTGCAGGTCATCTCCTGCCGCCTGCACACACACCCTAAAGAGAGAGAGGCTGGGGGGTAATGCGGTCTGCTTCCACAGAGCCCACACCCCTCCCCCCACTCAGAGGGGAGGGCCAGGTGGAGACAGGTGGGACCAGGAGAGAGGACACCCCCGGAGGCTTTCCATTCTCGTCACCTAGTCCCTTTCCCAAATGTGAGCAGCCCACCAAGGATCACCTAGTCCCTTCTTTCAAAAATGTGAAGAAGCCACCAGGGAGCATCAGAAACTTGAAGAAACCCAATAGTATGAGAGAGAGGCAGACAGCCTGTACTAAATTTTGACAAAGGTACAAAGGCAGTGCAGGAGAAAAAGCTCAGTCTTTTCAACAAATGGTGCTGGAGCAATTGGACATCCATGTGCAACAAAATGAACACGGACCACATTTCACTTCAACATGGCCCATAGACGTAAGTGTAAAGCCCAAAACTATAAATCTGGGGGAAGAAATAGGACAGAATCTTTGTGACCTGGCATTAGGCGTTAAGATTTCTTAGGCTCCTAAAGCATGATCCATAAAAGAACAAATGGATAAATGACACTTCATCAAAACTGAAAACATGCTTTTCCAAATCTCATCTATACAATGAGAAAGCTAGAAGAAAAGCAGATGAATCTGCTAGAAAACGGTCCTAGGAGGGACCTCTGGAACACTGATGGTTACTCTCTCTGGGCTGGAGACGTGCTGTGTCAGAGTTGAGCTGCCTGGCCCCCTGCTCCACCGGGTGGGAACAGAAGCAGGGTGGCAAACAAGTCCAGAAAATCGTAGTTTCCTGAAATCAACTGTTTTTAGGAAAAGTCACTTTGAATGCCAGAAAATATGGAAATGGAGGGGATTAGGAGAGCAGTGGTTTGGTGCCAAGCAGCCCTGGATTTATAGCCCACTAAGCTCATTAGCCGCAGGCGTGGGACGTCAGCACAGTTACCACATCTGTGGGAAGCATGGTGAGAATTAGAGGCGGGGAGACCATGTGACCCCGATGCCAGCACAGGTGGCCCACAGCGAGCCCCTCTTCACTCAGGTGTGCTGAGCGACGGGGACGCCTCTTGGTGTTCCAGGCCAGCGTGGGAGCCAGTTCTGTCAAATGTGGAAAGTGCATGCAAGTGTAAGATGGTTTGTTTTGTTTCCTATAAATTCTCACTGATCTCCTTGCTAGAAGAGAAGGTCTAGGCTTTAACATTTCAGAAGGAATTAAACATTCCTCTGCAGGATGGAAAAAATTCAAGAAGGAAGCCAGGAAAACAAACATCCCGAGGAGGCTTAGAGTCAAGAGGTGAGGGTGGAAGAATTTGACACGAGGGAAAGGGAAAAATGCAGAGCTACTGTTGGAGTATTTACGACAGATGCTTTCCCCGTAGCGGGTGACTCTGGCCTGCTTGAGAGACAGCTGCACACCAGGCCTGAGAACAAGAAGCAGCATCATAGCCAGTCGGAGGACACCTGCTACTGATCACATGGGCTACTCGCCCAGGTGGAACCAGAGGACGCAAGTACAAGGCTCGTACTGCCGAGTGGAAAGGATGTTGTCTCTTCAGCACGTGTTTCCGAGATGGGAAAGCAAATCTGCCAACACCTGTAACCCTGCCAGTTACCCTAAACTCCCCCTGATTCTCTTGAAAATGAAGTGTGATCGGAAAAAACAGTTATCGTAACCTGTACATCCGCACCTTCCCCTGCCAGCTCGGCCCCTAGGCTTGTGTGCAGAGCAGAACTCTGGGGTGGACAGAGTACTGAGGTGACAGGCCAGCTTGCTTTGCAGATGCGGGCAGATGAGGGAGGAAGAGATCTGGAAATGGAGGAGGGAGCAGAGACCAGAGCCTGGGGACGCTGGACTGAGGGGCACTTGGGGAAAGAGACGGGTCGCCTGAGGTGGGCCGTACTGTGGGGCTGAGTGAGACAGGCCACAGGGGGCCAGCTCGCGGGAGGTGCCTCAAGGTGCTTCTGGACTGTGTTGGAGCCGTGTGTGTCAGAGAGAGGCCCGGAGCTGCTTCCCTGTGTGCAAGAGAGGTCAAGCCTTTGTAATGAAAAAGAGAAATAAGTAGCTGCTGGGAATGTCAAAGAACATGATTTGGGTTTCTGAACAAGGCTTAAAATGTCATAGTATAACTAGCAATCCATAGAAAGTACCTCGGAGTACACCAGAAGAATGAGCTTGTCAGAAAACTGGCTGGTGGAATCAAGAGACCTTTATAATTTAAGGGAGAAAAACATGCCCAGACAAAGCCTTCAGACTAGGTGGAATTATAAACAATAGATATGACACATTTAGTTGAGAAGGTACCCAGTAATGTAGAGGAGAATGTAAGAATGATGAGATTTGGGAACTTTCATAACCTGGGATATTTTTGCTTTGTTCCCATATAAAGAATAAAAGTTATTAAATGAACTCGAAGTGTAATACAACAGTTAATCCCTATGTGGGCCTGGCCCAGGGTTAGGGGAACAGCCGGTGATGTCATTAAGAAACTAGGGAGGCCTCTTCTATCTTCCCACCCAGCCACCCTCAGTGTGTTGGCTTTCGTCATGGTCACAGAGTGGATGCCAGAGCTCCAGGCATCACATCTTCACACACATGTCCAAAGGCAAGGGGATAAAAACAGTGCTGCTCTTCAGAGTCTCTTTATATTAAGGAAGAAAACGTTATCCAAAGTCCACCAACAAGACTTACCCTGAAGCCCCACTGGCCAGCATTTAGTTACTGGTTCATGCCCTGACTACTGAGGAGACTGAAGGCACCTGGCATTTTCAGCTTCTAGAGTGAAAGATGGGCTCTTAAAGGAAGGAAGGAGCAGAGACGGGCTGGGAAGGGAAGGCACTGAGTAGCAATAGAAGGGAATACAGCTTGTTCTGATACAGTTTTTTTAAACATTTTATTTGCTATTAGAATATAGTTGATTTGCAGTGTTGTGTTAGTTTCAGGTATCCAGCAGAGTGATTCATTTATACATATAAATATATCCATTCCTTTTCAGATTCCTTTCCCATATAGGTCATTACAGAATATTGAGTAGAGTTCCCTTGTTGGTATCCTTGTTGGTTATCTATTTTATATATAGTAGTGTGTATTTGTTAATTCCAAACTCCTAATTTATCCCTCCCTCCGACATTTCCCCTTTGGTAACAGTGACAATTTTACTTCTTTTCCAATTTGGATTCCTTGTATTTCTTTTTCTTCTCTGATTGCCATGGCTAGGACTTCCAAAACTATGTTGAAAAAAGTGGCGAGAGTGGACATCCTTGTCTTGTTCCTGATCTTAGAGGAAATGCTTTCAATTTTTCACCATTGAGAATGATGTTTGCTGTGGGTTTGTCGTATATGGCCTTTATTATGTTGAGGTAGATTCCCTCTGTGCCCACTTTCTGGAGAGTCTTTATCATAAATGGGTGTTGAATTTTGTCAAAAGCTTTTTCTGTATCTATTGAGATGATCATATGGTTTTTATTCTTCAGTTTGTTAATATGGTGTATCACATTGATTGATGTGCGTATATTGAAGAATCCTTGCATCCCTGGGATAAATCCCACTTGATCATGGTGTATGAGCCTTTTAATGTGTTGTTGCATTCGGTTTGCCAGTGTTTTGTTGAGGATTTTTGTGTCTGTGTTCATCAGTGATATTGACCTGTAATTTTCTCTGGTAGATTAAAGTTTTCAAGAAGCCTGAGTGTCAGGAAAATGCACAGCTAAGGGGAGCTGCATGAAATGAAGATGTAAAGGAAAGATGAGGGGAAGTTGGGGGGATGTGCTGGATGAAGGGGCCCAACAAGATCACAGTAGGCTTCAGTGATGACGGTCCAAAAGGACAAGTTAAAATTTAATCAGGATCAACTGAAGGTCTTGCTTATCTTTTTAGAAAAATCAATCACAAAAGTACAGGCAAAAAACATCTGACCAGACCAAGTACATGTGAAAAAAGCAGGCCTGTCTCCTTAGCTGCAAGTTCAAATGAGCTAGAGGAAAGGCTGCCAGAGAAGCTTATAGCTAGAGGCAAAGCTGCCAGAGAAGCTTATAACCAGAGGCTGCAGGAAGAGAATAATTTCCAGAAGAGGTACAACCCCAAGGCCTCCTGGGCCCAGTCCTGTCTCCTGCCCAGTCTCTTTCCCTGGACTTCTCTGCCACCTTCATTCTTTGGTGTCACCCTCTCACTGCTCAGAAAGCTCCTCTCAGTGACAGCTCAGCACGTGCCTTCCCTCATTTAAAACTTGGTCAGGTGCTGGCTTCTCCAGTCCTCCCTGACCCGTGGCCCCCAGGCCCTAAGTAGAATCGACCACCGACAGCATGTTTCCCCACCACACTCCCGCCTCTAACACTTACCAGCCCCTCAGCCCTACCCATCTCGCGGCTGGGCACAAGCTCAGCTGTGAGGGACTCAGGATACCTGGTGCCTGTGTAGTGCCGAGCACGAATAGTAGATGTTCATGACTGGTCACTGGTCTAGTGAATTAATAAGTGAATGGTCCAGTGTGTTCTGAGCACACCAAGACTAGTGTCTCTCAAACTCTCAAGTGCCCGTGGGCTCTTGTTAAAATGCAGATTCTGACTGAGCTGGTCTGGGACGGAGCCCCAGATTCTGCATCAGGACAGGGTCCCAGGTGAAGCAGCTGTCGCTGCTCCTTGGACCACACTTGGTGTGGCAAGGACCAGAGTGTCGTTAAATTCCAGGCACTGCATTTCAGCAAAGACGTTGAAGAATTCAGGAGTGATCAGAATGCTCTGATACTGGGGGAGGATTGTTTTCTGTCTCTCTGTTTTAGGTTCTTGTGTTACCAACTAGTGATAATAACAGCAGCCGGCTCGTGGAGTTACTGCGAGGCCAGTTGGCACGAGGCTGGTTGGCACGAGGCTGGCAGAGTGACAGGCGCACAGTAAACAGTAGCTGCTCTCACTGTTGTCATTTTTGTTACGACTCCAAAAGTGGGACCTGGGACCTGGCCAGAAGGAACATTGGGATAGATGTGGCAAACTATAAAGAAGACCTTCCTGATCATCACAGTGAACCACAATGAGGAGGGGAAGGGTCTGCTTTGTGAGGGGTGCCCTCCCTCTGACTGGGAATGTTCAAGCAGACTTTGCTGCCCAGCTTGGCAGGAGGGCCGGCGAAGGGCCGATCAGCACAGTCCCTTCCAGTTCTGCTTTGGTATGGAAGGGACCTGGGTTTTTAGAGACACGTAAGGGAAGAAGCAAACGAGCAGCGCTTTTCTCCCGTGGTGTCCATCACTCAGGAGCCAGCTCTTCCAGAACCTTCATGTTGTGACTAACAGGAGGGTTTTGTTTGTTTGCTTCCCACAGTTAGAGAAGGTGGTGTTGAAAACTAGGAAAGGAGTCAGAAAGAAATGATAACGTCCCCACATGGTAACTGCAGGAGACAGAAGACCAGGGTGACTGCAGGGAAGGGGGGTGGCCGCGGAGAGTTGGCCAGTGGTTGGCAAAATCAGTCCTTGCACAACGGACTGTGCCTCTATCCCTGAAACACAGGAAGCCACTGAAGGGGCTCGAGCATCTTCACGTTTACATTAGGTTACAGCGTAGAGGACAGATTGGGAGGTGTAGCCAGAGAGGATACACGTGGACCAGTAAGGAGGTTGTGCCACCGGTTTCCATGATGGGTTCACGTGGAGGTAGTCAAATGTGGAGAAGTGGACAAAGCTGAGAAATGATTAGGAGATGGAGTCAACCACACTTGGTTTTCGGAGGCTCTTAGCTGTGCATTTCACTAATTGGGAAGATAACCTAGCTTCAGAAGATGATCTTAAATTTAATTTTGTCAGTTTAGAAACATCCAAGGGAAGATGGCAAGCAGGCATTGGTTATGTGAGTGTTCAGTGAGTTTAGAGAAAAATCCGGGCTGGCAATAGAGATGTGTGTGTGCTCTGCCCATAGACGGTGGCCGAGGCCATGGTGTGTGTGATCTCTCTTAGGGAAAGCGTGTCGCGCTGCACTGTCTATGGTTGCCATTAGCCACCTGCGGCTACTGAAATTTAAATTGGTTCAAATTAAATCAGATGAAAGATTCAGCTCCTCAGTTGCACTGACCACATTTTGAGTGCTTAATAAATCATTCCCAGCATCACTGAAAGTTCTGTTGGACAGGGCTAATCTAAAATGAAGCGAGGGCCTAGAATTGATCT
The DNA here is from genome assembly GCF_951394435.1 of Stenella coeruleoalba. NCBI lineage: Eukaryota > Metazoa > Chordata > Mammalia > Artiodactyla > Delphinidae > Stenella > Stenella coeruleoalba. Next base: position 58,863,297 of record NC_137156.1, read on the forward strand.
TGGAGGAATGCCAGCTGTTGAGGGCCTGCCAGAAGAAGACCAGATAGAGAGGTGTGGGAGGGCAGGAAGGCTAGGTGGGCCATCACGTCACAGAGTCAAGGGCAGAAGTGTCAGGAAGGAGCTAGTTGCAAAATGTCAGCTGCGGCTATGAAAGCATCAGATGAAGACCGGGGCATGCCCCCTGGATTGAACCACACGGCACTCAGGGTGATCTTAGGTTAATAGGACCGGGAGCCGATTTGGAGTGGTTGGGAAGCGAGAGGTGAGAAAACAATCAGGATAGACAACTCTATCAACAAATTTGTCTGGGAAGGGAGGCGAAAACTACAGTGTCAGCTGGAGGGGAGCACGTGGGTAAGAGGTGGAGGGGAGGGTTTTGTTTATTTGTTTAATGAGAGAAACCAGGATGTTTAATAGCCTATGAAGAATTCTAGGAATTTATCCCTGAGATACACTCACATGTTCATAAGGACGCACACACGCCCGTAACCTAAACATCCTGGCTTGCAGGGGGGCTAGTCAAATGAACTGTCCTGTCCATACAGTAGAATTCTTGCAGATATTCAAAAGGAAAAGAACTTTCTACAATTCCCGATATAGGGCCGTCTCCAAGATTTATTTTGCAAGATGCAGAATAGGACATATTATGCGACCCTCTGTATTAACAACAAGAAAGTCGATATTTCAGAAATACCCCACGCCGATATTTGGGGAAAAAAAGATTTCTGAAAGAATGATCACGAAATTGGTAATGTAATAAGAGGAGGGACTGGGGTACAAAGATGGGGGTGAATTTTTTTCACAATATATATTTTTAGTGCTTGATTCTTTTCAACTAGGTACGCGCATTTTAAAAATAGAATTATCTTTTAAAGTCGTTCGGAAGGATTCATTTGAGAGAGAGGTTGAGTAATCAGGAGAGGAGAGAGAGAAGTGACCCCCTCCCGCCTCTCTGGCCAGGACCCCTTGACCCTTGATTATGCTATTGACCAGAGCTTTATGAAATCAAGCATATTTTTACTTCAAATGAAATTTGGTGACGTTCCATCTTAACCATCCCCTATATCTATTGCTGGAGAACAAACGACCCCAGAACAAACATTCACCCCCTCACAGTGTCTATATCTGCACGTGGCTCCTGGGTGCCTCTCGAGGCTGTAATCAAGGAGTCGGCCAGGGCTGCAGGCGTCAGGGCTGACTCGGGGGGGCACCCCTCCCCAGCCCACAGCCTCTGGGCAGGGACATCAGTTCCTCAGCACGTGGGCTGCTCACACCGGGCAGCTGACTCCCGTCAAGAGCCAGCAAGCGAGAGAGGGAGCCCCCGGGACGGAAGCCGCAGCCTCTTTGTAACCTCGTCTCGGAAGTGACGTCCCCTCACTGTGCCGTGCTCTGTTGTCTAGAAGTGAGTCACTGGGTCCAGCCCACACTCTGGGAGAGGGGCTTCCGCAGGGAGAAGGAGGGCATTACTGGGGGCCCTCTTAGAGGCTGCCCACCACCTGTCCCCCAGTTCAGCTCAGTGGAACGCTTGTTGATATGCTCCCGTTCTATCGCAGTTCATCAAAATCATGTCTGCCGTGAACACAAGGAAAGCCGTGCGTTCATCACTATCTGCTTTTCCTCAGAATAACCAGTTGTTCTTTTATCATTCTTTAGTAATGCTTTAGGGACTCCCAGCTGTTTTTATACTTTGTGGATTCCATCAACTTGATAAAATTTGGGAAGTCTGATAAAATAGGAAATGACCATCACTTCACCCTTCAAAATCATTAGGGAACATTTTCCTATACTATGTAAGAAAAAGGCCTTGTTTTTAGGAAGTATATACTGATGTAACTAGGGGCAAAGGGGGGTGTTGTCTGCCACTTACTCTCAAATGAGTAAGAAAAAAATAATATAAAGAGAATGATAAACAGGGAAAAATGGAAGCAGTTGGTACATCTGAGTAAGCGTATTTAAGATCCTTACACTATGCTTGCAATTTTTCTGTCAGTTTGAAATAATAGCAAATTTTAAAGTTTGGAAAAAAAATTCTCAGGCCCCTCCCCAGACCTGCTAAATGAAAAGTGGGACCTCATCTTATGAAAGATCCTCAGATACATTCTGATTACTGATCATCAAGGTTTGGGTCTCACTGCCTCAGAGCCCATCTCACTCTGCTCTTAAAGCTGCTGCGTAGGGATTTCCCCGGTGGCGCAGTGGTTAAGCATCGCCTGCCAATGCAGGGGACACAGGTTCGATCCCTGGTCTGGGAAGATGCCACATGCCATAGAACAACTAAGCTCATGCGCCACAACTACTGAGGCTGTGCTCTAGCCCACGAACCGCAACTACTGAGCCCGTGTGCCACGACTACTAAAGCCTGTGCGCTCTAGGGCCCACGTGCTGCAACTACTGAATCCCGTGTGCCTAGAGCCCGTGCTCCGCAACAAGAGAAGCCACTGCAATGAGAAGCCTGTGCACCGCAAGGAAGGGTAGCCCCCGCTCATCGCAACTAAAGAAAGCCTGCGCGCAGCAATGAAGCCCCAACGCAGCCAAAAACAGCTGCTGCGTAGAGCATCTGAAATCGCCAAGTGGACTTTTGCGTCTTTGGTAGAGGAGGTCGTCCACGGGCTGGTGTTCATCCCCTCACCAGCACCCTTGGCTCTCCTTCAGCGGTAGAATTGGCTCTCTGAGGGACGGGGATTTCGATGGCACAGGGGACTCTAATTTTGAAGCCTGGGGAAGAAAGGAGCCCCTGGGATGTGTTCGTGGTCGCTGTGAAGGGTAGATGCAGTTGGTCTCAGCACAGAGCTGTGCATCCACCCCAGCCTGCCTCTTGGGCTCCCCCACAATTCTGGGCCACATCTTGATCAGCCCCGTACAGGGGCCCTGGCTGAGCTTATCTAGTGAGTGACCCTGTCCTGGGGAGCCCACCGTCCGGTAGGGAAGCCACAGGCAGCCCAGGGGGGAGCACAGGGTGGGGCCTGGCAGCGAGGCTTCGTGGGAGGTGTGACACATGAGTGGCTTTGAAGAGCAGCAGGAATTCACAGGTGCGTGTAAAGCCGTGGGACCCTGAGACTAGTCACCTGCTGCCAGGTCCCTGTGCTGGTCCCGGAGGTCGGGAGTGAGTGCCAAGCGCCGCCTGCTGCCCTGCCCTCGGGGCTGAGGGCGGTAGGGAGGGGACTAGAGAACCAGGAGAAGAGGCCCGCGAGGTGGGTTCAAGGGCCAGTCCGGTGTGCCAACCTGGCCGGAAGCCCAGGGGTCTCCCACTCTCCCGGGGGCTGCAGGCTCTTCACAGCATGAAGCATGCTTAGCTCAGTAGTAGATGCCACCGGTGGGGTCAGTGGGGCTCTGCTTCCCGGGGGACGGACAGCAGTCCCTGGAGGGCGTGGGGTGAGCTTGAGTTTGCACCTGAGGAGGGCCTTGCTTGGAAAGAGCCGTCCTCTCATTATGTTGAGGCCTTTGGGCCCTGACTCACCTGCTGGTTTGTGTTGTTCCATTGCCCTCAGGCACGTTTTCCTCTGTGGCCCCGGTTACTCCCTCCCAGCCCAGGACACGTGGCTGCTGGGCTGCGTGCGCCTGGGGAGTGGCTGGCTTTTCTGGCCCGCCCGAGGGAGCCTCGATACCGGTGCCAGTTCCTTTTGGAAAATAGGAGCGGTGGGGCTTTGTCCCTGAGCTTATGTTATTAATCATTATGGATGCTATTCTCGTCCCTTCCAGTGGTTGCCATGCCCTCTTAATTAAGCCTATATGAGTAAGAGCATTTATCTGCGTGGCTTGCCACGTACTTACCTGGAATGCTTGGTTCAAAGGGTAAAAGAATATACATACCCACAACCTGGAACAACTGCATAACTATCTGTTTGGTGCAAGCTTGTTTGTTTGACTTGTCCAAAACAACTTACGGAAACACTGGTTTGCTTCCCCCTCCTAGAGCTGTGTCACCTAACTGTGAATCAGCTGTGGGCTTTGCTAGGTGACTCAGAATCACTTCACCCAAACCTGGCCGCGTGCTCCTGAAACATCTACCCCATCTCCTCTTAACAAAATGACGTGCAGGTCGTTCAGGGTAACAGGCAAGAATCGTCTGTAGTTTATGACTTCTACCAAGGGATTCCCTGTTAGCAAACAGCTTCTCTCTTAACGCTCTCTGCTCTTCTTGGCTTCACGCAACGAAACAGCATTCATGGTAGAGGAAGAACTGAACAGTTGAAGACATGTTTAATTCAACACCTACTGGAAGGATCAGCTTGTGTTTCTAAATAACAGAGCAAGCAGGCTGAGTTCTGACCAACTCGAAACAGTGTGACTTTTGGTTAGAGCCTTTGTCAGAACCCAAGTATGAGGCTCAAGCAGGGTTGTGCTGGCTGACAGCTTAACCTGAACGGTGACTGGGATCCGCTTTTCCAAAGGTTGGACTAAAGAGAACACTGATCACGTGGGCTAGATGCTGTCTTTCTAGAACTTTCCAGTCTCTGAAAAGTGTGTCATGGAGTCAGAGGAGGAAGCCATTGCTGCTCTCAAAGCATAAACTACAGGCACGTTTCAGACTTAGAAGCGGCGAGTAGAAGCAGGTGGAATTGGAACGAAGCTTCTTTTCTGAGGTGATTTTAGGAGCCTCACGACGTGCGTTTTACTGCTGCTTCCCGTTAAGTACACTCTTCTGAATGTGCCTTGTAGATAGAGCTACAATATTTTAGCCCTAGCTTTTACTGTCTTTCTGAATTCACAATTTTCTTTTCAGTAACGCACCTGAATTTTGGTAATACTGGCCTCACCTAGAGAACCAAGAACATCTTCTAAATTCACCCATGTGTTTTGGGCCTAAGAAAAATCAGAACTTTTCTGTTTCCATTGGGTGAACGAAGTATGACCCTGTGATATTACATCCAGAATAATACATTTGCTTTTACTATGTTTCCATTATTTTGGAAAGAACCGCAGAGATCCTTGGGACTGTGGTCAGAAACAGAGACGAGCTCATGCACCTGCACTGTGGTCTCGCAGCGCCTCGCTCTGACCCACTTCCCTCCCATCTGGGCATCCTGGGAGCATTGCCCTTCAAGGCCGAGAGGGGCACGTGTGTAATGCACTAGGCAGTCAACCCATGATTGATTCCATAATTAGTTTCAGCAAAATTCTGTAATCACTGCAATTCTGAAGATCCCGTCTCAGCCCATCTAACACCGCACACGCCACAGGCCAAGTCTCGCCAAAGCACTCGCACACCCAGGAGAAGCCCACTGTGGTTTGGGTAGGCTGTACTTGGGGTGGGGGGTGTCAGCCACAGATGCTCCGATTTCTTCATGCAGGCTCTGGGCTCTGATCACACTGGGATCTTGGATTCTTTGCTCTCGAAGACCTCGAGAGTACACGTCTGCAAAGAATTCATTTCTACTTCGCAGACGAAGCTGTGCTGCTGTCCTCACGCAGGTGTTTCTGTTGTGCACACACATCGTTATGGCCTGTTCCTCTAAGAAACGTTAGCATCCAGTGTCAGATGTCAGTATAAAAGGGGAAGTGGGAAACCCACAGATATTTCCCCTGCGGTTCGGTGCTATGGGGACTCCGGACAGATTTCAATGGCCTGTTGTCACCCACTGGGACAGCATTGTGTCACTTCAGTTCTAGATGTCAGAAACAATTGACTGGCTGCCCGGGTGTGTGCAGGGCCCTGTGATGGAGCAGCGAGGAGTGGGCCGGGCCAGTGCCATCAGCCTGTGTGGCTGTCAGCACGGGGCACAGGGCCTGCCACTCAGCCAGGAGGGATGCAGGTGATGGGGAATTCAAGTGGAATGAAAGACGCAGGGGTGAAGCAGGAACTAATCCTACTTCATGAGGCTTAGAGGTGGGAATCACTGGGAATCATCTGTTCTGAGCAAAAGGAAATCAAGAGGATGAAGGTTCGAGTCCCTGCCTAGCACTTAGGGTGTTTTTCTTGGAGAAAAAGATCATGCATGACCATCAGCTGTTCCTGGCTCCAACTTGACCCAGGCAGTGCCACTCGGCAGCCACGGGCACCCAGGTGGCCATTCCTACCCACCACGGGACAGGACCCGCCGCCCCAGGGGTGGAGGGCACATGTTCATCTCTTGGGCATGGAGGCAGTAAAGTCACAGTCAATATTATGGTTATTGGCCTGGTTTTGTCATGATGTTGACTTTGAGATATTAGGTGACACGAATGGAGGACATAGATGTTTGTGTTTATCAAAGGGCCACACCCTGTTTAGGTGGGGAGAAAACCCAGCACTGCTGGGGACGATCCCAAGGGTGATGGGGAACTCCAGTGCTTTCTCTGCGGCCTGAAGTCGTGCCTGCGTTTTACAAGGGGTGACGGGTGAGGCGTTTCTGCAGGCGGGAGCCCCCTCTGCAGGGAGCAAGGGCCCAAGTGCCTGCACAGGCAGGTGCCTAGAAAGGGGTGCAGACACCGTGGGCACAGATGCAGCCACTCACACTCTCCTGCTGTCTTTTTCCTGGTGGTGACCATCAGTGTTTTCTTAGATTAGACGCTATTCCCCCTTGATATTAAGAAAAATGTTTATTTTAAATTAAAAAAATTGTTTTGGTTGAAACCCTGGTGTGGGCAGTGGACTATTTCCTCCATTTCGTTTAGTGAACTGTTTACCTCAGCCTTTTATTTTTCTAAACTCTGGGTTTCTCTTTCATGCCACAGTGAAATTGCATCCCCTCATACTCTGAGACTCGGGACTCACTGAAGGAGCCTGGGGGGGGGGTTGTGGCGGGGGCGTTCTTTGGAGCCTCCCCTTGTGGGTTGGTGCCTGTTCACATCCCGTCCCCCAGCCTGAGCCCTGAGCCCTGGAGTGTTCTTGCCCATCAACTTAGGACACATTAAAGATGAGGCCTGACCAAGATCATTGTCGCAGATTTGGCTGTTACAGACCCCTCTGGGTCTCATCTCCCAAGTAACCCGGGTGACCTGTGTGCTACGCATGGGGCTTCCTGACCTCGACAAGCTCGTGCTGCAGAAGAACACTGCCCCCGTCCTTGGCTCCCAGGCTTCCAGACAGGAAGGGAGAGGTGTCTTGCAGGCCCAGCACACCCTTGCTCCCAGGCCTCTGCCTGCATTCAGATCAAGAGGAGGCTGGTTCCTGAGCACGTGAGGCTGTGAAAGTCTTGTCCAGGACGCACTTCCTGCAGAACAGATGCCGCTGGTCATCTGGATGATCTGAACAACTGGGTTAGTGTCCTGGTAGCATCAGTGAATGTGTCAGTGTCATGGGCTGATGGTAACATATCAATCAGATTGTCAACCTCTCTCTTCCGATAGACCGTCGCCCAGGACCATATTGTAGCAGAACCTGGACAGAGGATTTCCTCCTGCATTTCAGTTTGCAAAATAACATCACACCTAGAGGTCTAGTTACTATACTGAGTGATGCCTTTGAAAAAGTAACTCAATTTTTAAAAGAAACTTAGTCATCAGTCCTCTGATGTGGGGGTAAACTGATCACTATATTATTTTTACATGAATACTTGATAAAATACGAAATGCTCTTTTCCCTTTCTTCCACAGAATTGGTGTCGCCTTTGTCTGTCTTTTCTGTCCTGCCATCTCGGGTCATCCCTGTCACGTCACTCTTGCCTTTGTCACCTTTTGTGGTCACAATGCACATTACATGATGTGATGTTCCTGAAGTATCCATTGTGGTTTATATATATATATTTATATTTATATTTATATTATTTTTATTTCCTTATGATTAGTCATAGCTTGTTTTTGATCTTAGGGACACTGATTCTTTTTATTTCCAGTTACACTTCTCTTATACAAATTCCGTCTGCCTTCTGACCTGATCCTACACGGTGGGACCAACTGCTCCGGGCCCCGGAGTGGCCAGTGTTAAGGCACCGTCAGCCGAAGCCTGGCCTCGAGCCACTGCTCTATTGTCCCCCTTTGTGGATGTCCTCCAGAGCCCACAACTCTTCTTCTCCACTCTCATATCTGGATGTTTCCAGATTACATCCGTTCAACTCAGCTGCCTCTTAAGCAGCATCCGTTACCACTTTTCTCTCCTCCTCTAGTAAAGGAGATGTCGCTGATCGTCACCTTCCTTGTTCTTGGATCATTCATGAACGTTTCTACTCCCTCTTTACGTGTTTAGTAAATTGCACTGTGTTGCCAGGTTTAGGTTTGCTCATTCTCTACATTTCCCTCTGTTGGAGTTGCTCTCTTAAGCTCTTCACCCATCACTAGCTTTCTTTTCCATGTTTTAGCTGTTCAAGTGCTTGTGATTTTGCCACCTAACTTTCCCACTACATTTTCCACACTTTCTTGTTCTTTGCCTTTGTTTAGAAGCCTTTCTTTAAAACATACTCACACGGATTTCTGTTCTTTTTTTTAAATTAACTCTTAAACTTCCTTTCCAGAATTTTAGGCAACTTTTAAAATCTTGCTTAAATTTGTGCTTAAAGGTCAGAATAGGGTAAACATGGTGTGTTCTAGAGCCAGATTCCCTCGGTTTAGAGATTTAGCTGAAGCAGAAAAAAGTCTGCGCCAGGTGGGACAGGACAAGATTTCAGCCTCACCAAGAATTTCCAAGATACAGGCAGACCTTCACAGGATGGAAGTGTGGTCCATCCAAATCCGAATCTCACAGCACAGGTGAACCCAGTGGATAATGGGGTGATGTTATAATAGTCCCAAACCAGCACAGAGTCCGGACGCACCATCAGGCAAGAGCCAGGCAGCCGCAGGTCAGTAGCCTGGGCTCTGGAGCCACGTGGCCTGGGCTCAAACCTCCTCTGAGCTGTGTGACCTCGGGCAGGTTTCTCAACCTCCCTGTGCCTCAGTTTCATCTTTAAGTTGTTGATAATGGTGTGCCTCTCATCGGGCGGTTCCAAGGAGCAAATGAGTTAGTATATGTATAGTTTAGAACAGCGCCTAGTAGGTAATGTAAGTGGTGGTCACTGTAAATTAAGTTACATGCAGGTAATAGAATGTAACAGACATTAAAAGTTATATCAACAAAGCAAGAGGAAAAAGGTTTTGACATACAAGCTTGGTTAGAAGTGCAGGAGATGGGGAGGGGGGAGGGGGGAGGTCAGTAACCAAGACTCCCATGCAGCTGGCACAGAGGAACGTGTATGGAGCACAGGGACTCGGGGACGCTGCCTGAGCCCCACAGCCTGCAGGAAGCAATCTGTAGGGAGTGTGTCCACCCCACGCTAAGGCCCGGGAGCCCAAGGAGGGGTTTGTTAGACTTACCACTTAGTGATTTCATGTGGATTTTGGATAAATGGGAAGGATCCCATGTTAGGGTGCCCATAACTTGGAGAAAATATTAGCACCCACTGGTAGAGTATGAAAGGACAGCGGTGATGAGCAGCTCTGATGAGGGCTTTTCGCTCCTAATAATGTTTCCGAAACCCAGGGAGGTGGGTCAGCCTCTCCTCAGTTTTGCTTTGTCATCTTTTGTTAGTGCCTTGCAGCCACCTGTGCACCTTTGGGCCTGTAGCACTGGCAGATCTGTAATGATCTTAACAGCCCTGACTGGCTGTAGCTAAATCAGATGCGCAAGCCTCCCTGCTCCAGCAGCGTCAGCGCAAGTGCACACCTGAGGGTGGTTGAGAAGCAAGCCTCTGGCTTCTGCAGGGCCCCTCACTCTCAACTGAAAGTAATTTGCATTCTCAAAATATCTGCGAAGTTTTCTTTTAAAGTGCCTTTAACTTTCGGGAATTTCAATCTGAAGCCCAAATAATATGCGGAGAACACAGGCTCAAAAGGTGATGTTTCAAAAAATTTCTTTATTAAACTACAGTTGATTTACAATATTGTGTTAGTTTCAGGTGTACAGCTTCAGATTCTTTTTTCAGTATAGGTTATTACAAGGTATTGAATATAGTTCCCTGTGCTATACAGTAGACCTTGTTGTTTACCCATCCTCCATATAACAGTTTACACCTGCTAATCCCACACTCCCAGTCCTTCCCTCTCCCTTGGCAACCACCAGTCTGTTCTCTATGTCTGTGAGTCTGTTTCTGTTTCACAGATAAGTTCATTTGTGTCATATTTTAGATTCTACATATAAGTGGTATCACATGGTATATGTCTATTCTGATTTACTTAGTATGATAATCTCCAGGTCCATCCATGTTGCTGCAGATGACATTATTTCATTCTTTTTATGGCTGAGTAGTATTCCATTATATATATGTACCACATCTTTATCCATTCATCTGTTGATGGACATTTAGGTTGCCTCCATGTCTTGGCTATTGTGAATAGTGCTGCTGTGAACATTGGGGTGCATGTATCTTTTCCAGCTATGGTTTCCTCCAGATATATGCCCAGGAGTGGGATTGCTGGATCATATGGCATTTCTATTTTTAGTTTTTTAAGGAACCTCCATATTGTTTTCCCTAGTGGCTGTACCAATTTACATTCCCACCAGCAGCATAGGACGGTTCCCTTTTCTCCATACCCTCTCTAGCATTTATTATTTGCAGACTTTTTAATGATGGCCATTCTGACCAGTGTGAGGTGACACCTCATTGTAGTTTTTTAAATTAATTTATTTATTTTTGGCTGTGTTGGGTCTTCATTGCTGCGCACGGGCTTTCTCTAGTTGCGGCAAGCAGGGGGCTACTCTTGGTTGTGATGCACGGGCTTCTCATTGCGATGGCTTCTCTTTGTTGCAGAGCGCAGGCTCTAGGTACATGGGCTTCGGTAGTTGTGGTGCGCAGGCTCGGTAGTTGTGGCACATGGGCTTAGTTGCTCCGCGGCATGTGGGATCTTCCCGGACCAGGGCTTGAACCCATGTTGGCAGGCAGATTCTTAACCACTGTGCCACCAGGGAAGTCCCCTCATTGTAGTTTTGATTTGCATTTCTCTAATTATTAGCAATATGGAGGATCTTTTCATGTACCTGCTGGCCATCTGTATGTCTTCTTTGGAAAAATGTCTATTTAGGTCTTCTGCTCATTTTTGATTGGGTTGTTTGTTTTTTTGATACTGAGTTGCATGAGCTGTCTGTGTATTTTGGAAATTAAGCCCTTGTCAGTCACATTGTTTGCAAATATTTTCTCCCAGTCTGTAGGTTATCTTTTCATTTTGTTTATAGTTTCCATTGCTGTGCAAAAGCTTATAAGTTTGATTAGATCCCTTTTTTTTTTTAATTTCTTTTGCCTTGGGAGACCTAAGAAAATTTTACTGCAATTTATGTCCAAGAATGTTCTGCCTATGTTCTCTTCTAGGAGCATTATGGTGTCATGTCTTATATTTAAGTCTTTAAGCCATTTCGAGTTTATTTTTGTGCGTAGTGTAAGGGTGTGTTCTAACTTTACTGACTTACATGTGGCTGTCCAGCTTTCCCAACACCACTTGCTGAAGAGGCTGTCTTTTCTCCCTTGTACAGTCTTGCCTCCTTTGTTGAAGATTAATTGACTACGTGTGTGGGTTTATTTCGTTTATTATGTTCCATTGATGTTATGTGTCTGTTTTTGTGCCAATATCACGCTGTTTTAATTACTGTAGCTTTGTAGTGTTGTCTAAAGTCTGGGAGAGTTATGCCTCCATCTTTGTTTTTTCCCTCAGAATTGCTTTGGCAATTCTGGGTCTTTTGTGGTTCCATATAAATTTTAGGATTATTTGTTCTAGTTCTGTGAAAAATGTCACGGGTAATTTGATAAGGATCACATTAAATCTGTAGATTGCTTTGGGTTGTGTGGCCATTTTAACAATATTAATTTTTCCAATCCAGTAGCAGGGGATATTTTTCTATTTCTTTGTATTATCTTCAATTTCATTTATCAGTGTTTTACAGTTCCCAGCATATAGGTCTTTCACATCCTTGGTTAGGTTTATTCTAGATTTTTTTTTTTGGCGGGGCGGGGGGACACACACTATTTTAAATGGAATTGTTTTTTACTTTCCACTTCTGATATTTCATTGTCAGTATAAAGAAATGCAACAGATTTCTGTATATTGTTCTTGTATCCTGCTGCCTTGCTGAATTAATTTATTAGTTCTAATAGTTTTTGTGTGGAGTCTCTAGGGTTTTCTATATAGAGCATCCTTTCACCTGCATACAATGACAATTTTACCTCTTCCCATTTTATTTCTTTTTCTTATCTGATTACTGTATTAAGACTTCCAATACTATGTCAAATAGAAGTGGTGAGAGTGGACGTCCTTGTCTCATTCCAGAATTTAGCAGGAAGCCTTTCAGCTTTTCACCATTGAGTATTATATTGGCTATGGATTTGTTGTAAATGGCTTTTATTATGTTGAGATATGTTCCCTCTGTACCCATTTTGGTGAGATTTTTTATCATGAATGGATGTTGAATTTTATCAAATGCTTTTTCTGCATCTATTGATGATCATGTGGTTTTTTACTTTTCTTTTGTTGATGTGGTGTATCACATTGATCCATTTGTGTTTCGAACCATCTTTGTGACCCTGGAATGAATCCGACTTGATCATGGCATATGATCCTTCTTATGTGTCATCGGATTCTGTTTGCTAATATTTTGCTGAGGATTTTTGCATCTATATTCATCAGAGATATTGGCCTGTAATATTCTTTTTTGGTAGTATCTTTGATTTTGACATCAGGGTGATGGTGGCTTCATAGAATGACTTTGGGAGTGTTCCCACCTCTTCAGTCTTTTGGAAGAGTTTGAGAAGAATAGGTATGAGTTCTTTGTATGTTTGGTAGAATTCCCCAGTGAAGCCATCCAGTTCTGGACTTCTGTTTGCAGGGTGTTTTTTAAATTACAAATTCTATTTCATTTCTAGCGATCAGTCTGTTCAAATTATCTGTTTCTTGATTCAGTTCTGGCCGACTGCATGTTTCAAGAAACTTGTCCACATCTTCTAGGTTGTCTGTTTTGTTGGCATATGATTTCTTATGGTTTTTTGAATTTCTGTGGTATCAGTTCTTATTTCTCCTCTTTCATTTATTTCTTGTTTTATTTGGTTCCTCTCTTTTCTTTGTGGTGAGCCTTTCGTCTTCTCTTTTCTTCTTGATGATCCCTGGTGGCCAGAGTTTGTTGATTTTGTTTATCCTTTCAAAAAAACAGCTCTTGGTTTTTTATTGATTTTTTTCTATTTTTTTTTATCTCTTTTATTTCCTCTCTGATCTTTATTATTTCCTTCCTTCTGCTGACTTTAGGTTTTGTTTCTTCTTTTTCTAATTCTTTTAGGTTGTCTATTTGAGATTTTTCTTGTTTTTTTGAAGAAGGCCTGTATCACTATGAACTTCCCCTCTTAGGATTGTTTTTGCTGCATCCCATAGATTTTGTATGGTTGTGTTTTCACTGTCATTTGTCTCAAGGTATTTTTTAATTTTCTCTTTGATTTCATCACTGACCCATTGGTTTTTTAGTAGCTTGTTGGTTAGTCTCCATGTAGTCATTTTTTTCTCATTTCTCTTTCTCTGGTTGATTTCTAGTTTCATGCCATTGTAGTCAGAGAAGATGCTTGAAATAATTTCTGTCCTTTTAAATTTGTTGAGGCTCGTTTTGTGCCCTAGTATGTAGTCCATCCTAGAGAATGTTCCATGTGCACTTGAAAACAGTGTGTATTCTGGTTTTTTTAGACTGAGGTCCTGTAGATATTAATTAAGTCTAACTGTTCTATTGTGTCATTTAGAGTCTTTGTTTCCTTTTTGAGCCTGGAAGATCTGTCCACTGACGTCAGTGGAGTGTTAAAATCTCCTACTATTATTGTGTTCCCATCAATTTCTCCTTTTAACGTTTGTTAGTATTTGTTTTAATGTATTTATGTGCTCCTATATTGGATGCATTTATATTATATAATATTAATAAGAATATTATAACAAGTATAATATTCTCTTCTTGTATTGATCCTTTCATCATTTTATAGTGTCCTTTTTTGTCTTTCTTTATGGCCTTTGTTTCAAAGTTTATTTTGTCTGATATGGGTATTGCAACCCTCGCTGTCTTGTTGTTTCCATTTGCACAAAATATCTTTTTCCATCCCTTCAATCTATGTGGATCTCTTGTAGGCAGCATGTTGTAGGTTCTTGTTTTATTATCTAATCTGTCACTCTATGTCTTTTGATTGGAGTGTTTAGTTCATAGACATTTAAGATAATTTATTGATAGGTATGTATTTATTGCCATTTTAAACCTTGTTTTCCAGTTGATTTTGTATTTCTTCTTTGTTCCTTCTTTTTGTTTTTCCTTTTGTGCTTTGATAATTTTCTTTTGTATTACACTTGAGTTCTTTTCTTATTGGTTTTTGTGAATCTATTGTATGTTTTTTTATTTTTTAATTTAATTTTTTTATACAGCAGGTTCTTATTAGTCATCAATTTTATATACATCAGTGTATACATGTCAATCCCAATCGCCCAATTCAACACACCCCCACATCCACCCCCCCCGCCACTTTCCCCGCTTGGTGTCCATATGTTTGTTCTCTACATCTGTGTCTCAATTTCTGCCCTGCAAACCGGTTCATCTGTACCATTTTTCTAGGTTCCACATATATGCGTTAATATACGATATTTGTTTTTCTCTTTCTGACTTACTTCACTCTGTATGACAGTCTCTGGATCCATCCACGTCTCAACAAATGACCCAATTTCGTTCCTTTTATGGCTGAGTAATATTCCATTGTATATATGCACCACATCTTCTTTATCCATTTGTCTGTCGATGGGCATTTAGGTTGCTTCAATGACCTGGCTATTGTACTGGCTATTGTAAATAGTGCTGCATTGAACATTGGGATGCATGTGTCTTTTTGAATTATGGTTTTCTCTGGGTATATGCCCAGTAGTGGGATGGCTGGATCATATGGTAATTCATTTTTAGTTTTTTAAGGAACCTCCATACTGTTCTCCATAGTGGCTGTATCAATTTACATTCCTACCAACAGTGCAAGAGGGTTCCCTTTTCTCCACACGCTCTCCAGCATTTGTTGTTTGTAGATTTTCTGATGATGCCCATTCTCACTGGTGTGAGGTGATACCTCATTGTAGTTTTGATTTGCATTTCTCTAATAATTAGTGATGTTGAGCAGCTTTTCATGTGCTTCTTGGCCATCTGTATGTCTTCTATGGAGAAATGTCTATTTAGATCTTCTGCCCATTTTTGGATTGGGTTGTTTTTAATACTGAGCTGCATGAGCTGTTTATATATTTTGGAGATTAATCCTTTGTCCATTGATTCATTTGCAAATATTTTCTCCCATTCTGAGGGCTGTCTTTTTGTCTTGTTTATGGTTTCCTTTGCTGTGCAAAATTCATTAGGTCCCATTTGTTTATTTTTGTTTTTATTTCCATTACTCTAGAAGGTGGATCAAAAAAGATCTTGCTGTGATTTATGTCAAAGAGTGTTCTTCCTATGTTTTCCTCTAAGAGTTTTATAGTGTCTGGTCTTACATTTAGGTCTCTAATCCATTTTGAGGTTTTTTTTGTGTGTATGGTGTTAGGGAGTGTTCTAATTTCATTCTTTTACATGTATCTGTCCACTTTTCCCAGCACCACTTATTGAAGAGACTGTCTTTTCTCCATTGTATATCCTTGCCTCCTTTGTCATAGATTAGTTGACCATAGGTGCTTGGGTTTATCTCTGGGCTTTCTATCTTGTTCCATTGATCTATGTTTCTGTTACTGTATGTTTTTAATTTGTGGTTACCCTGGTTTTCAAATATGGTAACCCATAGCTATAACTACTTGCTTTAGACTGATAGTCATGAAAGCTCTACATTCTAAAAGATGTACATTATCCTACTACCCTTCTCCACATTTTGATGTCCATTTTACATCTTCATGTTTATCCATTTGCTGTTCCTTGTAGTTGTAATCACATTCAGAAAATTAAAAAAAAAAAATTTTAATCTATATACTGGCTTATTTAACTGACCTTCAATCCTTTTATATATCTGCCTTTCCTATTGTGATTTTCCCCTTTCTTATAGGTTCTTGCTTCATTTCTATTTAAAGAAGACCTTTCAATATTTCTTTTAGGATAGGGTTAGTATTGCTGTATTCTTTTAGTTTTTGATTGAGAAATTCTTTATCTCTTCTTTTAATCTAAATGATAATCTTGCTGGGTAGAGTATCCTAGGTTGCAGAGTTTTCCCTTTCAGGACTTTGAATAGAGCTTGCCACTCCCTTCTGGCCTGCAATGTTTCTGTAGAGAAATCAGTTGATAGCCTTATGGGGGTTCCCTTGTAACTGGCTCTTTTTCTCTTGCTGCCTTTAGAATCCTCTCTTTAACTTTTGCCATTTTAATTATATGTCTTGGTGTGGGACTCTCTGTACTTCTTGTCCCTGGATATCTGTTTCCTTCTTTAGGTTTGGAAAGTTTTCAGCCATAATTTCTTCAAATACATCTTGATCCCCTTTTCCCTTTCTTCGCCTTCTGGAATTCCTATTATGTGTAGATTGGCACACTTTATATTATCCTGTATGTCTCGTATGTTGCTTTCATTTTTTTCATTTGTCTTTCTGTCTGCTGTTCTGATTGGGTGACTTCTGTTATTCTTACAGATCACTTTTCGTTCTTCTGCATTATTTAGTTTGCTATTTATTGCCTTTAGCTCGGTTTTTATCTTGGCAATTGAGTTGTCTAATTTTGATTGTCTCTTTATGCTTTCTAGTTCCTTGTTACAGTGATCTCCATTTCTACTGACAGCCTTTCTTAATTCCTTTAGCATTTTTATTACCTCCTTTTTGAACTCAGCGGTTTGGTAGACTGGAGAGGTCTGTTTCATTGTTTTATCTTTTGGGGACTTCTTTTTTTCTTTTAATTGGGAGTACTTCCTCTGCTTTGTCATTTTACTTTCATTTCTCTTATGCTAAGAATTTAGGAGAAACAGTTACGTACTGTGGTCTTGAAAGGCTGCTTTTATGTGGGAGCATCCTTTGTAAGGATGTAAGTCCAATATTTTTGATGCGAGGGCTACATCTGGTGTGGATGCCTGCCATGACTTTGCTCAGAGCGTGCCGGCCACTGTCCCCTTGATAAGGGGTGTGTTTGGTGCTGTGGTGACCAGAGCCTGCACTGGATATTGGGCGGGGCTTCCTCTTTGGTTGTCACAGCCCTGTCGGGGGTAGGGTTTGCTCCCCAGTTGTTGGAGTAAAAGCCCCCAGGTCCGGTTCTAAGCTGCAGTGTGAGGTAGGTGAGACTGGAGCACTCCCCCTGGAAAGGAGTTGCTGGGTGTTCCTCTGCAGGACCTGTTTGCTGGGACAGGCAACTCTGTGACACCACCCGTCACCTGGTGTGCACACCCACAAAATCAGCCTACCCTCTACTGCCAGAGCGTGTGCGTCAGCTCTGCCTGCCTTCATCATGTGCACACTCACAAAGTGGGAGCTCCGGAAGCTGTGCCCACTGTGAGCATGGTGTGAATGAGGCTTCCATGACGGACCCACGCTCTGTCCCACACACACCCCCATTTGCAGCCTGGACCACATCCTAGGCCCTTCGGGCTATGTCCAAATAGCCAAACCAAGTCCTCTCCTCGAGTCTGTCCGCTGAAGCCCGAGTTTCAGCACCCAGGCACTGCGCACACCAGTAAGTGCATGTCTTGGGCTGGGAAGTGTGGTGACGTGGCAGCAGTCAGTGTCGGTTCCTCTCTATCCTGCTTGTAAGCAAGCCAGTCTGTGCACACTCCTCTTGGGCAAATCCCAGGCTCCTGCAGCTACCTATCTGTCCTGGCTGAGCTCCCAGCCGGCGAAGGAGGTTCCCAGGGTAAGGAAACCATTCCTCTTTCATGGCTCCCTCCCAGGAGCACAGGTCCCACCTTGATTCCCCCCTTTTTTCCCTTTAGTCTTACCAGGTTACATGGGGATCTTTCTTACAGCTTCAGTTGTATGAGATCTTCTGCCCGCTTTCAGTTGGTATTCACTGTTTGTTCTTTCAGGCGACTTCTCTTTTTCTTTTAATGGGGACTGCTTCCTCCACTTTTTCATTTAGCACTTTCAGTTGGTGTTCTGTGAGAATTGTTCCAGTTGTAGATGTATTTTTGACGTATTTGTGGGGGGAGGTGAGCTCCACGTCCTTCTGCCCTGCCACCTTGATCTCCTCCTCCCAAAAGATGATTTAAGAAGTAGATATTTTCTTTAAGTTGAACTGACATTTGTCTTCCCCAGGATCAGCTCATGCAGTTAATGAACTCGTGGACACTGGCATCTCACTGGTTGGGTGAGCTGGGCCTGGCCACCAGGTCCGGGAGCTGGGTTTGGACCTTCTTGGAGGAGTCTTGGTTTCCAGCTGGGACCAAGATGATGATCTGGCAACTCTCCTGGTGGCCCTTGACTTTCCCCTGTCATCTTCTCTCCACCCAGCTCTACCTGCATACCACCTTCCCTTCGCCAGAACCACCCCTGAGGGCTTGGGGGGCTGAGATTCCTGTCTCCACTGGGTGACATCCTGAGGGGCTGGACCCAGGTCAGGGCAGGGAACCATCTGGAACTCCAAAATCCTGAAACTTCTGACATACAGCCCATGTTACGGTGTGTTTCCTATGACCCTATACACGTGACGGGCACATTTATGGTCCAGAAAGTGACGCTGACTTCAAGAACATGAATGTGTCTCGTTTATGCACCCACGAGAAGGGAGGCTTTACCTGTCTGTGCTGTTCTCGGTGAGGTTATCGGCTGAGCTGTCAGCTCTGGCTGCTGCTGTAGGCTTGGAGCTGGGCTTGGTTGCTCTTCCACAGGCATCTGTGGAGCACCGACTTGGTGCCGGAGCTTCTGCAGGCCCTGGGGGCAGAGTCAGGAGACCAGTTATTAGATGGGATAGAATGTTTAAAGCAGAAAAAAAAAAACAAAGTTCACATAGACAATGAAAAACCAGATGGTCTGAGTGGAGTGCAGGAATTAAAATAAAGGGATGTGACGGTGACGGGAGACCCCTCTGGGGTAAGTGATTTGGGACGGCTTATCTGGGGGAAGACAGGCTGAGGAGCAAAGCTCAGTGGCAGGGCAGGCGAGGCAGATGGTGATGGGCCTGCGGGAAGGAGGAGCTAGACTGGAGGCCGCGGGGCTGTGAGAGAAAAGTGGAGGCTTGAGTTTTCATCTCGAGTCTTTGGGAAACCCCTGTAGTGGCATGTTCTGGTCCCGTTTTAAAACATGGCTTGGGCTGCGTTTGCACAAGCGTGGGAAAGTTTGGGAGGTGGTTTCGGTGCAGCAGGGGCGACAGCCCTAAGGTAGGAGTTGGGAGGAATGGGGTGTGCTTGGCAGGTGGAGTCGACAGGACCCGATGGGGAGGGGCAGAGAGTCATCCAGGGTGACGCCTGCAGTTTGGGTCCGAGTAGCTGGCTGGTAGTGGTCCCTGAGATGGGGGCGACTGGGAGAAAAGTTGGCCGGGGTGGAGGTGAGGGATTCAGAGCGCTGGCCTGTTTGGGTGTCAGCAAATCTCACACTTCTGCATTTTGTCAAATGGTAAAATGAACCAACCCCTCCAGAGGGAGAGGAGGTGGATGTGACTCCCCGCTGGTGCTGTCCCTGCACCTTGCTGCCCCTCCACCCACTGCTTGGGGTTGTCAGAGCCTGATGGCATCGCCAGGCCCAGGACAGATCTGGAGTTTTTAACTGTTACTTCCGAACGTGTTCAGCCTGCTGCTTGTTTGAGGAACTTTCCTCTAGATCTAACAGACAAAAATTGTTTTTGTGAAAATGTGGTACTTCAAAAGGCCTGTTCTCTACTTCCCTTTTCACCTGAATTGCCAGACCCTTGCTTAATTCTGCCCTGACTCTAAGTACATGACCTCAAACAAGTGACAGGATAGAGGAGACATGCTTGTGGTTGCCGGGGTGGATGGGGAGGGAGGGCACAGCTGTGCACGAAGGAAGTGCCCTCTCCTGCTGGCCCCGCCCACAGTGGGCGGGGCTTCCTTCCAGGCAGTGGTTCTCTACCCCAGCTGTGCATAGAATCATCCAGGGGAGCTTTGCTAACCCCCAGGCCACACCCCAGCCCATTAAATCAGGACGGAGTGGGGTAGGGGAAGCAGGGATGGGTGATGGCAGCGCTGTCACCAGGACTGTGCACCTGAGGCTGGCGGGACTCAGGGACCCTGGTTCCCCAGGTGCTGTTGCTGAGCTGAACTGACCTGAGAACCCAGTTCATGTTTGAGCTGCTGTCGTGGGATGAGATGGCCTGGCCGCAGAGGCCCTCAGCCTGGCTCCAGCCACTCAGCTCCACACTCAGAGAGACTGGAGGCCTCTAGCAAACAAACAGGAAGAGATGAATGCACAGGTTTGGCCTGTCCCCAGCCAAGACCTGCCCAGATAGAGTCCTTCTGGGCAGGTGGTTGTTGCTTTGGGGCAAGGAGTAATGGAATAGCTGCTAACAGATTGAAAATGGCGCAATACTGTAATCAACTGATTTCCTGAGCGATGTGAGTAGAAGGATCCCAAAACTGACTATGGGCTCAGCGAGGCAGAGTCTCTGCTGCGAGCCCGGGAGGATGAAGCCCCGTCTGAGGACTGCAGGTCTCAGAACACACTTCTGTACTTCTCCACAGGGAAGAAGGGATCTGGTTACTCACCGTTTCTCGGGTTAGGCTGCATGTCTGGCCAGCACGCGTAGTGATTCGGTTCCTGTTGCAGGCAGACCTCCGAGATACCCTGGGCTTGGTTCCAGGCCACTGCAATAAAGCGAGTCACGTGAATTTTTGGTTTTCCAACGTATATGAACGTTATGCTTACACAGCATTATGTCTATAAAAACAGTGTACATACCTTAGTTAGAAACTAATGCTGTTTGAAAAATGGCACCAACAGAATTGCTCAACACAGGATTGCCACAAACCTTCAATTTGTAAAAAACTCAATTTCTGCGAAGCACAGTGAAACAAGGTCCACCTGTATAATCATTGCTAATAATGATGCCAGAAATCAGTCTGTGCTTTTTAGAGAGTAATTTGGAGCGTGAGTGTTTTAATGAAGCATGAGTTGAGAAAAATTTCGTTCTCTCTTCATTCTGGTGCTTTTTATAGGGAAGAAGGCAGGACTTTTATCCTGCTTGTATTTTTAATAAGGTTTTGATTGAAGAATCCCCAAAGAAGCCAGTTTTTTCACCCCACCCTCCAGGCGGGGCAGCTAAAGAGAAGACGCCAAAGAGCTGAGCTGCAGGAGGCAGCGGTGAGGCCCTGAGGGGACGGCGCCTCCCCGCCAGAGCACACACGGTGGCCTGGATCTGCCCAGCATGGCCCGCAACGCCGGCTTGCGTGCTGGTGAAGGATGGCAGACAGCAAACCAGTGACTCCCCGCCCTGGGTTTGTCCACGGAGAAACTTCGAGGGCTTGCTGAAAGTTCAGAGAGTCCTGGGTCCCTCTACAAGCCAGCATGACGGCATCTTAGCATCTCGGGGAGGTACCAAGAGTCTGCATTTAACAAGGTCTCAGGACCCTTAAGTGACCACAGGACCAAATGATCACCAGGGTTCCTTCAGAGCAGCAATTTCGTGCTTCTGGAGTTAGTTCTGCCAATGCCCACCATTTCACCAGTAGGCGAGGATGTGGAAAGCTTCGCTGGGGCGGGGGGCAGTTGCATTACAAGTTACATGACCACACACTGAGGGGATCCAGACCCAAGAGCAGTGGGCAGCGGCCGGTTGACCCAGAAGAAGCTGTCTCGAGGCCAGATGGCATCTGACCCCATCTTTCAGGCAGGAGCCGAGCAGGCCTGCCCCATTTGTGCAGGAAAGGTTGCGGCGTCGCTCACTGACCTCAAATCCAGTTGAACTCTTCACCTCAGGCAGGCGGGCCGTTGCAGTTTGTTTCCTCTTGGCTGCTGGGTTTCTTCTTTGGGCTTTAGCTGCAGGTCTTAAGTTCTGGTCCTGCTCCCTGCCACTTCCCAGGGCCTCGGCACTGTGCTGAGGAAGGCCAGGTAGAGGTCATGGGGGCATAATAAGCCTTCCCGCCCCCCACGGGCCACGTTGCCTTTGGGGATCACAGAGCTCTGTGAGGCAGATCGAGCCCTGAGGGACCCAGCCATGGGACGGCCGGGGTGGGGGGGGTGGAGTGGGGTTGGCTCGACCCAGAGGCCTGGGGGCCTGTCACTCTTCAGCTTCAGAAGCAGCCTTGCTCCAGGACAGGCGAGGAAAGGGCACGAGTGGAGACAGGAGCTCCTGTGTAGACTGCCTGAGGCATGAGGGGCGGGGGGTGGGGGGTGGTCCCTGCCCCGGTTCCTACCTTTGCTTCCAGCGGCGCAATTAAGTGTAGATGAGCCTGTGATATCCAGGAACCTCTACCCTTAGGAGCTGCCCTCAGCAGGGCAGGCACTGCGGGTGGGCAGTCGTCCAAGCCCAGTGGGTTCTGAGTCTCTTCCCCGGCCTGGGCCAAGCCCCCAACCTGGGACCTGAAAGAAGAGGCATCTTCGAGAAGCTAGGTCACTTGGGGCTGGGTCATTCAGGGCAGAGGGCCCGTCAGATGGCTGCCCTCGGCCTCGCAAGGTCTGCGGGACGCTCTGGCCTGACGCCAAGGGGCTCCCCGCTCCGCAGCCACGCACGCAGGGTGGGCTGTTTGCAGCTCACAGGGAGCCTCGAAGGCTTGTGGAGGGCAAGTGTGGCTGGTAGATTCTGTGACAAACTAGGGAATGTCGTATCCTCATTTTGATGCTAGTTTAGTTAAATTTATGTCGCTTTTAGTTTCTTATGGTTACTTGTCAAATCAGGAAATAGATTCATCTTCTGTGCCTCACCCCCTTTCTGTCTCTCATAAATAGACATGTTTAAAGGTCTCGTAAGTATTAAATGACACCAGCTGCAAGAGTCTGAAGTGCATCTGGGGGGAAATACTACATTTTACATCAGTAGTTGACAGTCGAAGTGGGCTCGTGAGAGGACGGGAGACATGAGTAACAGAAAAGGTAGCAGAGGCAAAAACTAACCTCTGGGGGCATTCGGGTGGCATGGCCGTTCTGCTTCTCCAGGTTTGTGAACTAAATCACACCGTCTCCGCCGTCCTGTCAGGCTGAAGGTCGCATAAACCCCGCAGCTGAGGGGTGCCTGCTCTAGGCCTGCTCAGAGGCTGCGGGAAGAGCCCGTCCCCACTCGGCACCTCCCCCATCAGGAGCCGTCCCCCAGACCTAGGCAGGCCCCTCCCCAGCCCAGATGGACAGGGGCCAGCTGCCGGGAGCCCATCTCGGCACGGCCCTGCGGAAGGCAGAACAGGCTAGAAGAGAGGAGGACTGACCGGAGTAACGGGGGGCCTCCTGAGATGCTACAGGCCTAAAGGAGAGGGAAGGAAGCAGGTTGCAGCAGGAGGCAGAGGCGTTTGACTTGCAGTCTGTGAACCGGCCTCCTCTCCCCGAAAGCCGGCGGGAGTGTGCGCCGTGTCCAGCCCGTGTGGTGTTTGGGGATCCCAAGAGGGGCAGCCAGGTACCCGGGCACCAGCAGCGTTTGTGCTCAGAGTCTTGTTTTCTCCATAAGTAAATAGCTGTTATCAGAAATCTCCGTGTGTATTTTAAGCCAAATCCCAAAGGAGTTATTCATTGGTTCAGTACCCAGGGCAGAGCTCTATGCACGCTGTCCAGCACCCAGGGCACAGAGGCGGCCGGGGCCCCGGGACTGGAGCAGCAGGACTCCCGCCGCCCCGGGGCCGTGATGCCGGAGCGGGGCCTGGGCCGCCCCTGAGGCGCCACTGCCCAGCCTCATGTGACTCAGCGTGTCCTGTGTTCTCTCAACAGCAGATGAAGCACGTGGCCGAGAACCTGAAAGAGGACTGGAGGGAAGGCGGGAAGGAGGAGGCGCCCTGAGGGCCGGTGGAGCCAGCGGGCGCCCTCCCCGCGTGGAGCCCCGCACGCACGCACGCACGCCGCCCAACCTTGCTCTGGAGCCGCCGCTGCCCAGCCTGGCACGTGGGCGAACCGCCAGCTCCCCGGGTTGCCCTCACGGTGACCGTCGGGTCAGCAGGCGGGGCGTCCAGCGAGGTGGCGTTGCCGACGCTCAACGACGCGAGGTGCCTCTCTCTGGCTCTGTCCTGCTCTATGTTCACAGACCCTTTATTCACGGAACAGAGGTCACCAAGCTATTAAAGGCCTCATGCCCGCCTGACGCCTCCTTCCGTGTGTGGATGGAGCAGCCCGTCTGCTCCGAGCTGGGTCGTGGAAGGGGGAGCCGCCAGGGCAGCCGAGGGCCGGGCCCGCCTCGAGGCTGGGCCGCTTCCAAGGCGTGCGGAAGCCCCAGGGGTCCTCGGGAGGTTCTGCTGCCGCTGGGCCTTCCCTGGGGGTGCGCGGCAGGGGCCGCTGGGCTACCTTCAGCACAGCCGGCCGGCTGGGCCACAACTGGGGGGGCTGTCCCGGCTGTGCCCGCAGGGGTGCAGCTCCCTCGCCAGCACAGCAGCCCCCATCCCCCCGGAAACCGCCCTCCGGGCTCCTGGCTCTGGTCCAGCCCCGGGGACCACCCCGCTCGGGCCAGGCCTGGCTTCCTTTCCCACCAGCTGCTCAAAGTGCCCCAGACAACAGCCAGCCCCGCCCCACTGGGGCCCTCATAGCCAGGACACCGGGCCCATCTCGGGAAGGCCGGGAAGGGCGGGCAGGTCTAGACCCGTGTCCCTCGCTCCGAGCCCGGCCCCTCGGTTCCCTCCTTCACATCACGACTGGGGTGGCCACGGCAGGCCCGCTCCACGCATGTTTTTGGAAGCCCAGCTCTCCCGTCTGCTCCGCGTGGTTCAGCGGGTGCTGCCAGACTGTCGTCTTTGCCAGCATGGACGCCTGTGGTCAGCCTTGCCCTGCCCCCTTGGTTGAGGCCTTGCATGGCACAAGTACTCACTGGTGGTTCCGTGCTCGATGGACACTTTCTAGAGCATTCTTGTGTCTTAAAACACCAGGGAACGATAGCCGCCACTCCAGTCCTGAGCCGCCAAGAGCTTCCCTGCAATTCCAGCCTGGGCGCCTGTGTTTGCTGGGAAAGGAGAAAGCTCAGGTGGGTCCTTGGACCCAGCCGTCTCCCCCAGATCGGGTTTTGGGGACCAGTCACATGAGTGCAGTTGGGTGTGAGGCGGTGGGTTCCGGGTGGACCCCATCAGCTCACCTCCCCACCCACGGGCTCACAGCTGCTCTCCAGGCTGGCCCTCCTCGCCCTGCTACAGTGCAGACCCCGGGCTCCCTGCACTCACGACTGTCTTTCCCAGAAGCCTCCCCCTGCCCTTCCTCAGTCTGATGCAGCAGAACCACGTCACTTACCCAGGACTAAGCCAGTCATGCTCGGGGGAAAAGGGACCGGGTCAGCCTGGACGCAGGGACCCACCTCACTGGGGCGGGCTCCTGGGCCTCGGGGAGGAGGAGGATGGACGTGGGAGCCGGTCAGGTGGAGACAAGAGGGAGGCTGGCAGGAAGGAGATGCCACGTAGGCCCGCTAGGCCCCCGGAACTCCTCTTTGTGTCCCAGCGCTCGGAGTCGGTGGCGTCTGGCTCGTGGCAGGTGCCCAGGAGCAGGGGTGGAAGACACCAAGGTGTCCTTCACTGCACGTCTCATAGTCCCTCGTCACCCTAACTGGCCTGAGGGAGACACCCAGGATGACACTGCCCACCGCCGCTCACTGGCCCCCGTGCGTGAGGATGCCCTGCAGCGCTCCCCCGGCCTGCTCCCGCCCCCGCTGCCCCGCTGCCCTGCTAGCCCTAGGGTCCTCGTGCCCCACCCCCAACTCAACTGCACTGCTCCCCACTTCTCCCAGACACCCCGAGGATTCCGGCCGCGGGAGAGCCCTCCTCTCGTCGTCCCTAGCCCGCCTTCCCCCGTGGAGTGGACAAGAGCTGCAGGCACTGCCTACCTGGAGCAGGTGAGGCAGGAGCCCAAGCCCGGGTAAGAAAAGGTGCATAAAGTGATGGCGCCAGCAGGAGGCTGAGGCAGCAGTGTCTCCAGACCGAGCAGGGAGCGGGCGGCCGGGAACCCGGTCTCCTGTGCACACAGCCCGCCCTGGTTCTCAGGGCGCATGAGGCCTTGCCCACACCGCAGTGACCCCAGGTCTTTGGACCCAAGCCCGGTCACCAGACGGCTCTCGAGGAGCTGCTGCGTGGGCAGGTCCCCAGAGAAGAGCCTCAGCACCTGGGGAGAGCCGGAGACAGGTGATGCCCCCATTCCTGCACGAGCCCCATCCCGCTGGCCCTGCTGGGAGGGTCCCAGCGAGACGAGGCGTGTGCAGCCGCAGAGGTGGCCCTCACTGGGCGTGACGCTCTCTGGGGCAGAACCAGGCCGCAGCGCCGCTCCTTGCCTGCCGTGGCCTCTCCCCTGACTACCACCCTCCCTCAAGCCATGAAATACAGACTGTCACTGCGTCCACAGATTGCCAGTGCGCCCTGGCCCAATTCACTTCTCAGCCCAACTATCCCCTCTCACGCCACCAGCATGACATTCAGTTCTGGGCCACTGACAGTCACTGGGCCTCCAGGGGCAGAGGCTGGGCCCGTGCCCCCCACACAGGCGCCCCCTTGCTCTCTATGGTCAGCCTGGTGGGCCTGCTGCAGGCGGGGGGGCAGGCAGTGGACCCTTCTCTCCCCCCTGGTGGCCACACTGACTCACTCCCCACCAGCGGCTCCAGAGCTCAGACGTGAGAACAAATCTTTATGCTGCTGACTTCTGGGAGGAAACTAGAAGCAAATGGTTAGGGATACCCAGCCCTACAGTGAAGCCGGAGGCCACTTCCCTCCTTGATATGCCCTCTGGGCCTCAGTTTCCTCCTATTGTCCCTATTTTATAGATGAGAAAACTGAGGCACAGGGGGCTTCAGGGAATTCACAGCAGCGTGGCCCACATCTGCCAGGACGGTGCTTGCAGCCTGTACCAGGCCCTCGGCCCCAGCTCTCTCTCAGCCCTGACCCTGGAGCTCCTGCCCTCCTTCCAGCAGGAAACTAGCAACAAGAAGATGGAAGACCAAAGGCCACAGAACAAGAACCCTGGGATCCAGACTCTTCCTGACCCAGTTTAACCCACGGCCCTGCAAGGACAGCCCCCGGCACCGGGCAAGCAGCAGGTAACGGCGAGTTTCTTGCCGGTCAGCCGAGTCCGAGGACTGCCCTCCGTGCCCCGCCCGAAGGTGGCCTGAAGAGAGGGGACCTGACAGAAGTGGAGCCACCAGCACCTTCCAGGGCCACCAGGGACTGGAGGAAAGACATGACCCCTCTGCTGGGGCAGCTGTGTCCTCAGGACTCTCCAGCCTGGGAGCACCCTTGCGTCACCACCACGAGGGGCCACAGCCTCTGCAGAGAAAGGAAGGCGCTTCCCCGCGTCCTGACACGAGGCCCGTCTGTGGTCGCTGGTGTCTGTACAAGCAGGCACCCGGGAAGGCTATGGGACGCTCCTCCTCCCAGCCTCCTAAGAGTCAAAGTTAGGAGGTCTTGCGAGCTAGCTGGGGCCCCAGCCAAGCCCTGCACTGGGTGGGCAGTGAGGCTGGCATCAGCAAGTGGGCCTCAGAGAGTGGCCGCAGACCCCAAGAGAGAACCACCTGCACCCTGTTCACTGCAGATGCTCGGGTGCCGCCACCCAGGCCTGAGGAACGGGGTTCTGGCAGCTTGGCCTGGAGCTCCACGTCTTTGAGGATGCCTGCAGTGGACGCTGCCACACGCTGCACGCTCTGGAGTGTGAGAACTGAGGGGAGCAGAGGCCCTGCCGGTTTCTCCCCAGGAGGGGCCGCAGAGCCAGCCTCCTCCCCTGCTGCCTTGTCACCAAGGTGCCAGGTGGGGGCCCCCATGGTCTGGCAGGGATCTGGAGCAACAAGCACCTCCCTCGCACTGGATAGGCACCCCTGGGCCTGAACAGGACCTGGGGCAGAGGAGCAACGGGGCGCAGGACCAAAGAGACCTTCCAGTTCCAACACCCGGCGCTGGCATGCCCCACGACCCTTTGAAAGCCCCTGGGATACCTGGGCAGGTCAGAGGCAGAGCCGCCACCACTCAGGAGGGAGGGGACGCCAGGCTTCTTGCTACCTGGTCTGTGAGCCTCACGTGATCAACTAACGTAAAAGAGATACGATGGCGTTTTCCCTTGAGCTTGTGGCACAGATCACGCAGATGACACGTGGCCTCGTCTCTGGACCTTTCTGGCGGCTGGTGAACTCCCTCGGGGGACGGGGAGGACACGGCACAAAGCATCGGGATCACGTGGCTCCTTCCGCTACCCACTGTCTTCTCCTGTGCACAGCCGAGAGCACCGCGGCCCAGGCAGGAGGACACGGGAAGGGCACAGCGGGTGAGCCCAGGTCTGCTGACCCCCGCCCCGGCAGGTGTCCAACAGGCCCAAGGTGTGAAGGCAGTCATCTGCTCAGGACCAGGAAAATCATCAACGTGCCGAACAAAGGACCAGAGGGCAACTCAGTAGTGCAGACACAGATCCACGCTGCCCTTTACACAGCTGTCTGGCTCAAAAACAGGAAACAAATGTTTCCACGCTAAGGGAGGCTTAGAGCCACTTACAGTGATCTCTGCCCCTCCCATCCCAGAACACAAGGCCGAACACTGGCACCGCAGATGGAGTCAGCTAAATAAACGGGGAGACCAAGCGAGGTACCAACAACTGCCTTCCAGGACCCGCCCGACTGCCCGCCAGCCGGGGCGCCCTGCCTGTGCCCTGGACGAGCAGCCCCTGGCATTTGGGCCACAACTGAAGGAAGGATGCAGGTAGGGATCTGCGTTAATAACCTGAACCGACCCAGTGATGTGCTGACTCCCACCTGAACCGTGTGCCCACTGGTCCAGGTATTTGCTGTGCTTCCTACACAAACACGCTGAAGGTACCGACTCCTTAACACACCACAGGCATCCCGGGGCCGAGAGACGCTTCTTCCTCGGTCCTAATCTGCTCCCAGACAGTGGGTCCCAGGGAAGCTTCGGCACGCTGGAACCCCTTGGGACATGTTGTGAGACCAGGTCTCAGCCCCTGATCCAAATGCCTTCCCATCACGAGGTGCAATGAGCTGCCCGACATGGTCTCATCTGTGTGTCCGCATCCCTCAGGACCAGGGATTTGGAATTTGGAAATTCTTTGGAAATTCTCACAGAATTTGGAATTCTTTCAGGTATTAGAAAGGTAACAAGATGCACAGACATCTGTTATGTAAGAGCTCCAGTGTGGTTTAAAGTGAACCCACAGCCTAGTGCTTTAATACTGCTTTGCCCAGCCCTCTGGAAGGTCAGAGGTCATCCACTGTCTCCCCTCGCCGCATGCAGCCGGGCAACCTGAGGGGTGGGCTCTGGGGTGGGGTCAGCGCCGTGCCTGTGGGCAGGCCCTGTACCCTTCTGAGCCCCACAGCCCGCCTACCGGTCCCTTCCCGCGGGGCGCTCTCAGAGTACCGCCCACACACTCACCATCACCGCGGCCACCTCACTGCCGACACTTCTCAGAGAGGCCTCCTCAGGACCTGCTTCCACCTCTCGTTCTCCTCTGCCTCAGAGCTGTCTCTGCTGCTCAGAGACCACAGCCTCAGTGAGCAGTTCTTGGGCTCACCTGTCGCTCTCCCGCTCGGTGGCCTCCACTCCTTGTCTCCCTGATGCCTCCTCTCAGCCCCACACTTGAGGCGGCCCCTGGGCTTCTGTCTCTGGCCTCGGCTGCTCTCTCTGGGCCTCTGCTCTCGCCAAAGCCTCCCATCCTCGTGGCTGAGATCACCTCCTTCATACCTGCAGAATACAGAGCTAACCCCTCGGCCAGGTGCATAACCTGCAGGGCCCAGTGCATCCCCCTTTTCCAAAGTTTCAGGAATTTCAAGACAACAAACTAAGAGCAGTGTTAAGCAAGAGAGGGCCCTTCTAAGCGGGGGCCCTGAGTGACAGTGGGATGCTGAGTCTGTCTCCTTTCCACCCTAACCCTGATGTTCCACCTGGCAACAATCTTTCTAGCCATGCCCCGCAGTCCTCCAGTTCTTCCAGTCTTCCAGTCCAGAAACCCTGGAGTCCCTGTGACCCTTCTCTCCCAGCAGTCCACGCCTGTCTCCTGTGGCTCACAGGGACCGATGACCCGATCCTACCCAGCTCAATTCTCTGCCTCCTGCACTCTCCCTCCCTCCCCTGGCTCACCTGTCTTGGAACTCTCCTGGCCCTCACAGCAGTGCCCTGTGACCCGTCACCACCTCTGATGGTCATCTGGTGCTAATTTAAATCCCTGTTTCTTCCCCAAGGGCATTATGAACTCACAAGGACCAAGGTTCTGTGTTTTCCCTCTTCTTGACTTTCCAACACGTAACGCTTTGCTGGGAGAGAGGTGTTCGGGAGTCGGGGATCCTCAAAAACACAAATGACTCTCTAGCAGTCACAGTGTGCTTGGCTTCCGTCAGCTCAGGAAAGGCTAGATCCCATTTCCCCTTCTCAACGATCCCTCGCCAGATCCAGAAGCCTGAGGAACCCAATCCCTGCTGGACTTCGGGGCAAAGGGGTAGCCTGAGGTCTGGCATATCCTGCTGCACAAGGAGTGAGCAAGAACTGGAATCTGCCGTCTTTGACTGAGAGCGATCGCTACATGTGCGTGAGAAAACTACCTGGAGCTGGAGAAGGAAGCCCCCCCGGAAAGCAGTAGACTGACCAACGCTTAGAACTTACACAAAGCTGAGAACAGTTCACGCTCCCACCAGCCAGAGTGGAAAGAGTTCGGTAGAGTGCTTAGAAGGGTACCGCTTCAGTGGTGGGCCAAATTAGCCCTGAAGACTGCTCTGGATCTGTCCTAACATACTTTAAAAGCAAGACCCAAAAAGATCCAACTGATTCCAAGTAACCCTATGCCAAAACGAAACCCAGCACTTTTTACATGAATACAAAATCCAGCACTCAACAATGTGAAATTCACGGTGTCCAGCACTGCAATAAAAAAACTGTCAAGCTAGAATTCTATACCCAATGAAAACAGCCTTCACAAATGAAGTAAAAATACCTTTTCAGACAAGCAAAAGCTGTCAGAATATAGTCAGCAGACCTGCACTATAAAAAATTTTAAGTTCTACAGGCAGAAGGAAAATACCAAAATGTGGATCTATACAAGGAAATGAAGAGTGACAGAAATGATAAAGATGTTGGTAATATAAGACTATTTCCATGTTTCCTCTCTTAAAAAGAAAACTACCTAAAACAAAACTGTGTACGCATATGTAAAAATAAAATGATTGACAACAGTACAAAGAAGAGAAGGAAGAAAATGGAAGTATGTAGTTGTAAGGTTACGTTCTATAAAAAAATAAGAGGCACACAGCCAATAAAAAGTGCTTAGTTAAACCAAGAGAAGTTACTAAAAGAGGGAAAAAGAAACAAAGAACAGATGAAACAAGTAGAAGCAATTAGAAAGAAGGTGGATTTAAACTCAACCATGTTGATAATTCCACTAAATGTAATTGGTCTAAGTACTCCAAATAAAAGGGTTTGCAGACCGGACAAAAAAGCAAAACCCAACTACATGCTGCCTACAAAAAAACAAACAAAAAAACCAAACTCCTATTTTAAATATAAAGATACAGATAGGTTAGAAGTAAAATACACTCCCGCAAGTCAAAAAGAGTTAGAATGGCTGTATCAGTATCACACCAAGTAGACTTCAGGACAAAAAATAATTTACTAGGTATAAAGAGCAACATTTCATAATGATGAAAGGGATCAATTCATCACGAAGACTTAACAATCTAACAACAGAACTTCAAATTTCATAAAGTGAAACTGATAGAACTGAAAGGAGAAATAGGCAAATCCATAACTACAGCTGGATTTCAGCACTTCTCTCTCAGTATTTATATAATGAGACAGAAAATCAGTAAGGATACAGAAGACTTGAATACCATTATCAATCAACTTAATTATTGACATGTATAAAACATACAGAACACTTTACCAGCAAGAGCACTTCTCAAGCACTCACATAAACATTCACCAAGATAGGCCATTAGCTGGGCCATAAAACAAATTTCAGTAAGCTTAAAAAGATTTAAATTACACAAAGCAGGGGCTTCCCTGGTGGCACAGTGGTTAAGAATCCGTCTGCCAATGCAGGGGACACAGGTTTGAGCCCTGGCCCAGGAAGATCCCACCTGCCGCGGAGCAACTAAGCCCGGGTGCCACAACTACTGAGCCTGCACTCTAGAACCCATGTGCCACAACTGCTGAGCCCGCGTGCCACAACTACCGAAGCCTGTGCGCCTAGAGCCCATGCTCCACAATAAGAGAAGCCACTGCAATGAGAAGCCCGCACACTGCAACAAACAGTAGAGCCCCCTCACCGCAACCAGAGAAAGCCCACACACAACAATGAAGACCCAATGCAGCCAAAAATAAAAATAAATAAAATATACTAAAAAAAATAAAAATTACACAAAGCATGATTTCTGAACAAACTAGAAATTAGTAACAGAAACTTATGTGGAAAATCTTCAAATGCTTGGAAATTCATCATCTTTCAAAACATAGCATGATTTAGCTTTTAGAAGGATCACTCACAATGCTGAATGGAAAACAGATGAGAGAGACAAGAGGCAAAAGTGATGAAACCCTTTAAGAGGCATTTTATAGTTGACCAGATAAGTGATGATGATGTTCATGGACCAGAATGTCAGGAGTGGAGGCAATGAGGTGTCAATATTTGAATGGTGAATAAGATGTGCTCATGGATTGGATGCTGGGATCAAAGAGTGAGGGTTGACACCAAGATTTTTGACTTGTGCAAAACAAATGAAGGTTTCGAGTTGTCAGTTATGAGATGGGGAACATTAGTAGGGTAAGGATTTGAGGGGGATTATGAGTTTGGGACTTGTACAAATTGAGGTGCTTATCAGACACATCCGAATAGAGAAATCAAATAGGTAGTTGGAATCTGGTGTTCCTGGGAGACATGGGCTAAGTATATTTCGGGCTTCTATCAGCACATGGATGTTAAGGATCAAGAGACTGTGTGTAGATACAGAAAGGATCTAGAATCGAATCCTGCAGTATTCCAAGTTTAGTGGTTGGGAGAACGTGGAGCTAGTGGACTGAAGAGCAGCAAGGCAGAAGTAGAGTCCTGAACAACGTGAAGTTTGCAAGGAAGAGTGATCAACTCAACAAATGCTAACGTGGGACTGGAAGTGACCACTGGATTAGTGTTTGTCTGGCTTAGGCTGGGCTGGGAGTTGAGGGGAAAGGGAGAATGTGCCAACAGGTACAAGGTTTCTTTTGGGGTTTATGGTAATGGTTGCACAACTCTGTCAATATACTAAAACCCATTGAATTGTACGATATAAATCAGTGAATTATGCGGTATGTGGATTACACCTGAAAGCTGTTTCTAAAAATTGACCACTGGATTGAGCACATGGAGATCACTGCTGACCTTGAGCAAAGCAGTTTTGGTGGGGTGACAGCAGCAGTGCCTGACTGGAAGGCTTCAGAGAGAGGTGAGGAGAGGAATAGAAAAATGTGGCAACAGCTAGAGAGAAAACAAAATATTTGAGGGAATAAAATCATGTCTGTTTTGTTTGCTGTTAGGAATAATCTAGTAGAGAGGCAAAGATTGACAGTGCAAAGGGAAGAAGAGAATGACAAAGTCCTCAGGTCTGTCTCACTTAACACCTGTAAAGTCTTCAGGGGCAAGTGAAGGGACTTACCTGGAGTCACACGACCGGGAGGAAAAGCAGGGCATGTGGATACATACGAAGGTGGGAAAGAAGAAGTGGGAGCTTGGGGGCAGTTCTAACTGCTTCGGTTTACTTACTGAGAGCGTGGTGACTGGCTGAGTGAGGAAAGCAGATAATTGGGGAAATAAAGTTTAATTAATGGGCAGTCCTGGGACCCACCTGAGACTTATGGTCACGAGTTTAAAGTGAGAACAGTCACGACTGCATTTTTTCAGTCACATCTGGTGGTGCAGGTGCGCACACGGCACGTAGAACTTCGGTCTAACCCAGGCCGGGACTATACAGAGCTGTGTTCATAAGAAGAAACAAGATATGCGACACAGTTTATATTGCTGAACACCGATATGCCACTTTATTATCTGGACTTTTTTTTTTCCCATTTGTCACATACCTGTCAATGTTTACACAATGAGGAGTATCAACCAGCAGTGGAAGCAACCGACCAAATCAGCTGATAATTCTGTACCCTCTTAACACACATCAATTCTTACTTGGAAGGGACATCTTTGAGTCAGTCTCACGGCTATCCTTAAAATCAGTGTCAAGATTGTCACAACTTTAAATACAGATAGAACTGCCAGAAGTACATCATTTTATATATATATATATGTATATATATGTATATATATATACACACATACAGAAAAATACAAGACTAATTGTTTTTCCACAATATTTAATTTACACACTACTGTAACTCTATGCAACTTCTGAAGACAGGTTAAGGGGTACAAGAAACTGTTTAGAGCAAGTAAGTCATTTGGTCCAATATTATCTTAATGTAATGGTTATTTGCTCCCTCCCTTTTATGTGATGACATACTATGACATACAACACATGCACAATCATTCACTTATGAACAAATGAGTAAGACGCCACTCAGACTAACATCTGTATACCCAGAGGGTCAACCAACCACACACAACTAGTAAGGCTATGATACAGCTATGCAGCATAAATGGTCAACACTGCTGATCCTAAAAGTGAGCACCATATATACATTTGAATATAAAAAACCACTGAAAACCAAACACATATGGGTTAGTTAAAAGGTGCCATTCCAAGGCTATAATCACAGGAAAAAGTATTTACATTACTTGGAAAACAGCTGCAACAAAGAGTTTATTGCCAATGCCCTTTATAAACTTCTCTCCTACGTTTAATACAGATGTTACGCTCACCATCTATGTGAACCACACATCTTATTTCTGGCCCTTTATAAGATCCCTGCTCAAGAATTTCAAGCAAATATGTTCTATGGCTTCACCCACACACCTATCCTCATAGCTCTCAATTATAAATATCACAATGAACTAGAGCTGTAGCTTAAAACGTATCTAGCCTAGGTCTAGAAAGTAAAATAAGTATTTTGACTATCATCTTTACTTAGTTTAGTAAGTATACTGTGAAATTCAGAGTTCTGAGTAAAACATATGAATCCTAAAGGAGCAGAGTCAGTGTGTACTTGGAGAAACCGTGACCAATGGAATGCTGTCCTTTGGTGCTCTGCCCACTCTATGGACCAGGCAACTGTCACTGCAGAGACACGACAGGAGGCTGATGAGTGTGGGAAGGCCCTGGGGCCCAGCCACATCCTATCACCAATGTCCCTAAGTGTTGCTTTTAAGACCTCCTGGGCACAGCATGAAAAAGTAGCATCTGGTCCCCTTCCAAAATGATACTGTGTCCTACAAGATAAAAGCCACGAAAGATGATTATCTGGTCAAAAGTAGTCTTTGTACAGGAATAGTTTAAAGCAAAAGTTCTTTGATTATTGTTTTTGCAGGAAGGCAAAGTGAAAAACACTTCCAGCAAAAAAAAAAAACAAAAAACAAAGCAGGCTTTGTGCATTTTTGCTTGCTTTATGTGTGAATTCTTACCCTTTTATGTATACTTTTTAATCAGCCAATTTTCATAGGTAGCTGAGCTAAAAGACGTAAAAGAATGGAAGTTAACAAAAGAGACAACCTAATTATCAAACTCCTAAAAATCATATGCCAATAATCTTTTTTTTTAATTTATGGGGTTTTGACTTTGCCAACATCTGGGTACACCTTTGCTTCTATATTAGGCCCTATAGTTTCTTCTATCTATGTGGTTATAAAGGAACTCTGGGGTGTGCCCTCCAGGAAGGAATTAACACCAAGCATCGTTTTGTTCTGTTAGACAGACACACACTCTGTAAGTAGAGTTAAGACATCATCAGTTCACTTTATCACATTACAAAATGAGATTGTCTGCTTGTGATTTACCTCTACGGGGAAGCTGCCTTATAAATCTAAGTACTTGATCTCACCTATTACAAAACAAGAAAATCTTTTTCAGTTAAATTTTAAGAGCCCAAACTGTTTTCACACTAGAGCTTAAGACAAACAGGTGTGGGTATGTTGAAATCATGGTTTTAAGGTTGTCAGTGCAGACGCTCACTGTACTCTGCACAGGCCCTGGCATCTGGGGGCGCGCGGCACGCTCGCGGGCTCTAGGCCTGATGGCATCACAACGTTATTGCTTTGGTTCTGCCTCAGACACCAGAGTGTGCCTCAGATCACGGAGGTTCCATGTCACAGAAGGTCGGAGCAGGAATTTAGGTTTTTCACAAGGAAAATCATTTTTTCTCTCTCTAGGTTAAGTGCAGAACATCAAATTTCTAAGTGCTCCATTTATATTAGGTTCCAAATATACATTTTAATTTAATCCTGATCATCCACATTAAAATTATAAATGTAAAAATTACACAAGACTTTTCGGCTGGAAAAAAAAAGGAGTGTCTAGCAGCATGCACAAAGACCATGCATTTGTCAAGTCGTCAGGCGAACAAATGAAAAAGTAATAAATAATTGCCCGCTTTAAAAGAGGAAAACCGAAAAGGGACCAGTGAAGTGAGCCGGTCTTCGCCGCTCTGAGCAGGAAGCGCACCGAGGTCAGATGACGTGGCAGCAGCTGGCCTGGCTGGAGGCGCACAGCAGCCCCTCCTTGGGGTTCCGCTGGATGTTCACAGAGATGGTCTTTTCGCACAGAGGTAGCTGGAGCACGTTGTTTTTCAGATTCTTGCTCTTTATCCGGTCCAACTCCACGGTGGTGTTCGCCACGTGGTCGGAGAAGAACTTCATGCCGCCCACCGCTGGGGCGGGCGCCGCACCGCCTGCGGAGCCGATGCACATCTTCCAGGCGGACTTCTCCTGGACCTTCACGCTGGAGAATGACAGGCTGCCCTGCGGGTCGATAATGTACTTGGCGCTCCCGTGCAGCTGGGAGCCGAGGCAGAGGCCCATGAGTTTGAGGCTCTCCACCAGCTCCCCGGCGCCGCGCGCCGCCAGCTGCGTGGACGTGGAGGAGCCGGGGCCGGCGCAGCGGCGGGCACTGCCTGACGTGCCGCCCGGGGCGCCGCCCGACCCCCCCGCGGGGCCGCCCCCGCCAGCGCTGTGCTCGCTGGGGCTGGCCTTGTCCGCGCCCCCACCGCCGCGGCTCGGCTTGCTCTGGCCGCCGCCGTCGCCCTCGCTGCCCGGGGGCCCCTCGCTGCTGTCCCGGCGGTGCCAGGAGTAGGTGAAGCCACTGTCTTTATCCAGGCGCCGGCGGCTCTCCGAGTCGTCGTCGCTGGTCTCCGAGCTGCTGCAGCTGGAGCCGCGGCCCTGACTTTTCCTGCGGTGGTAGCGTTTGTGGACCGTCCCCGGGGAAGCAATGTTCATCTTCAAGCGGCTCAGCTTGGGAGGCAGGTTCTCATCCATGTCGAACTCGTCGTCCGACTCCCCCTCCTCGAATATCTGGTTGAGGACCGGGGCGCTCTTCCTGGACGTCAGGCGGTTGGTCACGGACGGCTTGCGGCGCAGAACCACCTGTGTTGAGAGGGACATGGGCTTCTTGTCCTCCTCGTCTTCCTCTTCGTCTTCCTCCACCCGAAACAGACACTTCCGCCCACTGGCTGCGGGTTTCAGGCCGGCGGGTGGCCCCGTGGACAGCGCGGGCCCGGCCAACTCGGGGAGGTCGTCTTTCTTAGCCGAGTCACAGAGGCCTTTGCTCCTGTGGCCGTTGAGAACACTGTCGGCAGCCCGAGCAGGAGACTGAGGGACAGTCGCGTGGGACAAAGGAGTGGCCGTGAGGTCATCCTCAAGGTCCTGGGGCACGTCAATTTTGGTTGGCCATGACTGCCTATGTAACAGATTGGAAAAAAAAAAAAGAAAAGCTATGTAATGGTACACAGACTTTACCCAAGTACCTTAAATAAAACTTACTGGGACAAAATACACAGGCTTTACAAAAAAAAAAAAGAAAACGAAAGAGAAGAAAAGACAGCGGCCTTGCAAACCCATTCAACATCCTGTAAACATCACAAGGACACTAGAAGGGCAAATGTTACTTTGAAATGTGGTTCAGTTTATGGCTTATTGGCCAAATGAAAACTTCATCACGGTTGTCAGAAAAGGGGGCAAACGTCTTTTCTATAGAAACGTTTTATACCACAAGAAAAACCTTTTTAGAAAGTACAAGGGAGTTATCACCAAAGCAAAAACACAGGTTTTGCTCCTTCCGGTCTTAAGATCACAACCTTTGAAGGTATATTACACTGCTAATAAATTCACCTGAAATTTCCAGTCCTCCAGATTTTACTGGATGGTGTTAATAGTTGGTGTTTACAAAAACAAATGGAAATAGTTTACTGCATTTAAATATGATACTGGAGAGGAAAGTCAGTGAATACTGGTATACATAAATCTCTTCTTCACCAATTAAAATATGCACCCTCTAAATACTTTTTTTTTTTTTTTTGCGGTACGCGGGCCTCTCACTGTTGTGGCCTCTCCCGTTGCGGAGCACAGGCTCCAGACGCGCAGGCTCAGCGGCCATGGCTCACGGGCCCAGCCCCTCCGCG
The DNA here is from genome assembly GCF_951394435.1 of Stenella coeruleoalba. Lineage (NCBI taxonomy): Eukaryota > Metazoa > Chordata > Mammalia > Artiodactyla > Delphinidae > Stenella > Stenella coeruleoalba. The sequence continues at coordinate 58,901,663 of NC_137156.1, forward strand.
GCATGTGGGATCTTCCCAGACCGGGGCACGAACCTGTGTCCCCTGCATCGGCAGGCGTCCTCAACCACTGCGCCACCAGGGAAGCCCAATACATACATTTTTAAATGACGACACAGGAGTCCTGCATAGCAAAATCCACTGTTATTTAAGCTTTGATTCTATCCCTTCATCCAGAGTCACCCAAGTAGTAAGAACACTGCTTGGTAGCCCAAGGAAGACTTTTGAAAGTGAGTTCTCCAGCCTGTTTTGAATAAACACCTTGAATTCTCAACTGCCCTCTCTGCTCAGGGGAACAGTAGACGCCAGTGACACTGAAAACAGCCACTGGTACGCTGACACTTCCATGTCACACCACTTACGTTATCCTGGACATAAAAGCCAATTTAAATCTATAGCCTTAAAAAACCCATAGGAGTTTACAGCAGACCTCCTTCCCCCAATTCGGAGCCTCCTCCTCTCTCTCAAGGATGGAGTGGGTCCGTTTGCTGGTCACTGCTTGGTAGTTTACAGAAGCTGGGTGTTCAATGATTCTGAGGTCAAGCAGCGTCTCTGGACAAGTCCTCTGTCCTCACAACACAACTGTACCAACTCCAGATGAGCCTCGGGGCCCTAGGAAACGGCACACAACATTTCTTTCAGGCTGCTCCTCAGAGAGCAGCCACCCGAAAGGTCACCCTGGCAAACGCTGGGGTCCCTGTAGCGGGAGGCAGGTGCAGACAGTGCGTCTGACCCACCAGGGCGGCAGCCAGTCCACCCGAGGGGGGCAGGGCACAGATGTGCCGGAGGCGCTTCTCTCCCCACCAACCCCAAGAGAAAGCCAAAACCACCCTCAGAACCCACCCCCAGAAACCAGATGGTTACTAAGCGCTGCAGCTGCACCACACACGCTATCTCCACTTCTGAACCAATGGCTCTTATTTACATGAGTAAATCAGATTGTTAAGCAGCTCATGTTTATTAAGAACATATCTGGCCCCAACGCTGTGCTAGACTTAATGAGCACAACACTGTAAGAAGATCACGGCTTATCTTAACGAAAGATAAGAAAGACTGCTAACAAGAACTATAAAGGAGTCACACTGACAGCACAGTTCACACTGAGAACTTACTAGGGCCAGCACTGTGGAGAGAGCCTGACAGCAATTCATTCATTTAATCCCACCACAATCCCATCCTCCCTTGACAGTGAAGAAATCAAAACACAGAGTGTAAGCAACCTGCCCAAGGCCACATGGGCTTGAAGACAGTGACATCTAGGCTGAGTTCAGTGGTTACTAAACCCCCAGAGCAGTGGCTTCACTCTGCAACCCAGGAAGCCCTCTGAATGACTGCCTATCGAATGGACGGCACCTTTGCAGTCAGGCCTCTGTGGTTTTCCTTACTTCCTAGTTTCTCTCTGGAAGGATGCGGGCACTGGTCCCACCCGTGTGGAGTTCAGCTCCCAGGACTTCACAAAGCTCTTCTAACAGAATACACGTGTTACCATCCCATGCTGGCAGGACCCAAAGAGCGTATCCGCTCTCTGGGGCTCGCTCTCCCTGACTTGACCTACCCATGCCCCACAAATGACTCTGCTGGTTAGACGCCAACCACGTTTCTGCACCCCAAGTCACTCTGACCCCAAGGCACACCCAGCAATGGAACCAAGTTAGGGTGCAGGGTTTTGACAACAAAGAGAAGGCAAGTAAGCAGACATCCACCACCTGCCAGTGGGCCCAGGGCCCCAGGAGGAGGACAGGCCCCGACAGCATCTCCACTCTGTAATCCCCAGGTGGGTAAAAGGAAAGTGCATGGAAGGCTCTGATATTTCTTTATAACTACTGTTGGCTTTGTAATTTCTATGATACAGTAAAACCAATTTAGTTCATTTACATATCTGCTCAACTTCAGATTGAGTTCCGATCTGTTCCCCTAAAAATAAAACAGTTCAATTCCAAATATTCCCTTCTCCAAAACACTGCAGTGGCTCCAGGCCTGGCGGCGCAGCATGTGGCGATGGCTCTGGAGCCACCCTTTCCCACCAGAGGGCTCGGGTCACGACTAGGTTGACCCTAACCCCTCACTGTCACTCTCCTGGTTTGTCCCATGTGCAAGGGTCCCCATGCTCCCTGGGGCCCAGTCTTCTTCCAAGCTGACACCAGACAGGGTGTCTAGTTTTCATTATGCAAGAATATGTCCAGGATATAGATGCAGTTACCAAATTCATCTTCCCATTAAACTACACTTCTAAATATTTAGTCTTTGGTCACCCGGGAATGTTTTCTTGTCTCTTCTCTGTTGCTCCATCCCAAGTAACAACCTACACATGGCAAGGTGACTGCAAGTAATTTAAAATCCAATGGTATTCTTCCTCTTTCAAGTAGTAATTACTGTTACATATTCACACGTATATGTTCATATAGCTATATACAAGTAGAGAATTATTTAGAACCAAGAGCATCCTTCTAGTTCTTTTAAATTTTTTTTAACTACTTATTTTATATTTATTTATTTAGGCTGCGTCGGGACTTAGTTGCAGCACACGGGATCTTCATTGCAGCATGTGGGATCTTTCGTTGCGGCGCGCAGGCTTCTCTCTAGTTGCAGCACACAGGCTCTGTAGTTATGGCATGCAGGTTCCAGAGCGTGTGGGCTCTGTAGTGTGCAGAACGCAGGCTCTCTAGTTGAGGAACGCGAGCTCAGTAGTTGTGGCGCACAGGTTTAGTTTCCCCACAGCACGTGGGACCTTAGATCCCCGACCAGGGATTGACCCTTATCCCCTGCATTGGAAGGCGGATTCTTTACCACTGGACCACCAGGGAAGTCCCTCCTTCTGTTTTTGAATCACTATAATTCCATGGATTACTTCATCTGAATAAAGATAAAGTCTAAATAAATTTTCATAATGGTGACAAAAAAAGTAACCCTTCCCAAGCTTTGATATTAAATGGAAAGCTAATATGGCAGAAGAAAAAGAGGAGAAGGAAGGCAGGGGGAGAAGAGGAGGGGGGCGGGGGGAAGGGGGAGAGTTGGGAAAGGAAGGGAAGGAAAACACAGGGGAGACGAGCGCACAGTCACTGCTTTACCAAAGGTGATGTGGTGGGGAAACGTTCTCAACAATGACAGCAAACACGTGAAGCCCAGTTCAAAGCACTTCACATATATTAATTCGTTTATCCATCACCACGACCCCAAGAGGTAAACAGGATTACTACTCCCACTTCACAGGAAGCTGAGTCAGAGAGAGGTTAAGTGACCTCCCAAGATCAAGCAGCTGACCAATCAACTAGCTGATGTGATGCCGAATCCCTGAAACCCTAAGACAGCATCGTGCCACAGACATGCTCTGTATGTCTTTTAAAATTATGTCCAATACTGAGGGAAAACCTGGCCTTGTTCCTAGAATGAAAAATTAAAGAAAATAACACATTTACACATGTCCGATCTGGAAGAGCTTAGTGAAAATAGCTGGCACGCTAGCCCGAGGCTGCGGCTTCTCCGCAGGTGCCTTTGTGGCCAAGCCAGCAACTGCAGCCCCTCGCTCCGCTAAGCCCGAGAGAGGAAGGCATCCCTGGTGACCAGGGAACCAGGACCCCCACTCACGTGGAGGGCCCACAGGTGGCCCCTCCAGCGAGGCTGTCACCACTCTTTACACTCCCACCCCACAGACTTAGGAAACATCAGAAAAAGTTCACTATTTCAAAACGTTAACTTACTAAAATCAGTGAAGATTTTTTTCTCACCTAAACTGGGCCTTGATGTTGCTAGGGCTTGCAGACCTGGTCTGTATTTCTTTCTCTTGCTTTTCCCTCAGGATCCTTTCGGCAAGCAAGAAGTAAGTGGCTGTGATGTGGTTATACCTGTTGGTTTCCAGGGCTCTGAGGAAGTAAGAGAGAGGGAGTATAAGCCACATTTGCAGGTTTGTTTTTTCACGAGCAGAACTGGATTTTTTTTTTTTTTAAGTACAAGCAAATAAAATCTAATGACCTGGAATCTTTAAAATTACGGGGAAAAAACAACCCAACACACACACACACAAATGAAAAAAAAACCTAGTAGATCATTCTTAAAATTCTAAGTCACAGCTTCATAAAAACATTCAATTAGTAAGAAAAACCCAAAATGCTGATGGCAGCTGAGCTGGATGTTGGTTTTAGATGCACAAAATAATGAAGTTTCCAAGAATGTACACATTATTCAAAAATTTAATGTGTGTCAGTGTTCATTTCCATTACACTGGTTTACTTGCTTCCAGCAGAACTATGAGTTATATGAATGTACACTGAAGCACTAGTATCAATCAGAAAAATTAGAAAAAGCTTTTATTTTTATACTCTTCGTATTTATTGGCATTTTCTGACATGAATGAATTATTAATACATTGAAAGCATGTCATTAGCCTCTTCTTTGAATAAAATCTACGCATTCCTTCATCCACCTCAAAAGTAATGCTCTCTGAGTCCGTCGTCTGGCCGGCGCTGTGCTGGAGCACACAGCCTGCCTGCCCTCCTGCAGCTGGCCAGTAGTGGGACACAGGAGGAATGCCACAGAGGATCCACAAGGCCCAGAAATATGTAATTATGCTTTTCAGGACCTTTCTGTAGTCAGCGAACATATGCAATGAACACTTCGGGAGGAAACGATACAGGAGTCTCTCCTCACAAAACGGACGGTGGGGCCTCAGCTAATGGGGGCAAGTGGGGCTGAATGAGAGGTCCTAAAGGAAGAGCCCGAGGTGAAATTCGGGGCCACAATGACTTCTCAGAGTGGTTTCCTCAGCTGAGCACAGGGTAGAGCTGCGGGCTTGTGTTAAGGGGACCAATAAATGTGTCTATGAACTCAGGAATCACCCTGCAGTGAGGAGCTTCTCGTATTGTGGGCAGCAAGAAAGACTTGCCCGAGACCAGCCGGGAGGACTCGGGCTCAGGGCATCACCTGAGGCATCACCTCTCCTTCTGGATTGATAATTGAATTCACATGAATTAAATAGTTCTATACTACACCACTGCATGCATTTATTCATTTAAAAATATTAAGCCAATTCAGGGCGATAAAAATAGCCTTTTTTATTCACTCAAAAGTGAAAAATCATTTTCCACATATTCCTAAAGTGAGTGTTGTCCTTGGCAGAAAGAACAAGTGTCCTGCACTTCTCTGTTTCTCTAGGTCAATCTGTGAAAACTGAGAATGCACTCAGAAACCTGAAGAAATTTGTACATAAACCAAAACGATGATTAGTTTTATAAACCCTTCTTTCCAGTGTACCCTAAAGATACATGTCCTTTATACAGACACCACCCTTCTCAGGGACCAGACCCTCAGGTGCCACGTGTGACAGTCTGCCACGCTGTAGAGGTAAGACCAGCCTGCAGCCTCCTCTCCCCCGAGGACAGGTACCTGGGTCAGATCACTCAGCCAGGCCAGAGTGGCCCGCCCGATGGGAACCTCTTTTTTGCCCCCCAGAGTACATCCTCTTTCCATCATATCCAACTATTTCATTCAATGGGTTAAATAACTTTTGACTCTTCATTTGTGGAAACGCTTCGTATTTTTACAGACAGGACCTCTTACAGAAATGAATATCATTGTTAAAGCCAACTGCATCTTTATATTATCCTTGATTCCCAACTTCTTAGGTTATAAAAAACTGTCTTTGGTTTTAAAAAATGTAACTAACAACTTGTGCATCTCGTGGGTTCCAGGTTACTGCAGCAAGGGCTCTAAAGAGCCAGACAGTAAATATTTTGAGTTTTGTAGGTAACATGGTCCATCTCGCAATGAGGCTGATAACTGCAGCACAATGCTGCCATGGACAACACGTAAACAAACGGGCTGAGCTGTGCGCCACTACAACTTTATTTACAAAAATGTGTGACTGGACGCATATAGCAGCCCTGATTTTGAGGAATTGTGGTGTCGCCCCCTTGAGCGTCCCTGCTTCCTTATGGGGACCAGAGGGAGACCCAAGAATTACGAGGATACAGCAATGGACAAGGCATGTACTGGGATATAAAACAGTCTATTCCAATCCACTTCTGTAAGAGGGGAGAAAGGCCACAGGACTCACTGTTCACTAGTACAAAAATAAAAACAAAAGACCAACAAAACCTATGAGCCAGGCACTGGGCCAGAAACTCTAGAGATAAATGACATAACCCCTGCCCACTGGCAACCCTATCCATTACACAGTGTCCACAAGCCCTGACACGTTAAGAAAAGAGCCCATCCCAAGAACCCTATGCCCACGGCCCCTGTACTGATGAGCGCCGACATACTCGACAATGGCATCCCGATCCGCTATGTCCCCGAGCACCATGCGCTGAATGATGCTGTTGTGCTCCTCTTCCGAGAGGTTTTTATATGACACGAGGGGGATGTTATACTTCGTGGCTGGGGAAGGGTCCACTCCCTGAAGCCAAGGATGGTTTTCAATCTCTTCTAAAGAGGCCCTTCTCTTGGGATCTCTCTGTAGCATCCTTGTGATCAGGCTGGAAAGGAAGGTAAGTCCATTGTTAAAGCAAACTGCTGTGAGGGATTAGTAATGGTGGGTTACTGTATTTAGCAGAATTGTTTCCTAAACTTACACCATCAATTTCATTACGTCCACTAGAGGTGATGGTGGGGCAGATGGGAATAAAGAAAGTGCCATCAGATTCATAAAATAAAAAATCACAACCACCAGATATACTGACAAGCCAAACACACAAATGCAGTTTCCTACCACCTACAAGTAACTCTAGGTACCAACATCTGTCCTTGAATTAACTGTGGCATGGTGGCGTACCCGAATCAGATACAACGATCAGCGACGACATACAGAATAGGGTGCATGAGCCAACTTCTGTTTCCGGAAGAATGAATGACCATCCTGATGAAAGCAACCAAAATGACATATATTTTTAGACAAATATTTTGTTTACAGGCATTGTGTTGGCAGGAAGGAAGGGAGGGAGGGCAGACAGAAACATGGACGGATGAACTACTCAGCAGGTAAAAACAGAGTAAAAGCAAGACTCTTAGGAGCAAATGACAAAGTTGGCCTTGGCCTGATTGTTTCTGCTTTTTTCTGTTTCCACACTGAGTACACGAAACAGAATATCACCAGAATATAACATGTACGGCCTACTGAAAGTGGGGGATGCAACTAGAACCCTTGCAAAGAACTGGGACCCCAGCTTCAGTGTGAAGATGAACGAGAAGAAACAAACCTACTGCTAAGATGTCAAGAGGGAAATCTGCTGCCTCAACAGTGCTGTGGAGGTGAGATGGGGGAATTTCTTCTAAGAACTTCTAACTACAAGCTGGTCCTCTCACAAGTTTGGGGTCCAAATTAATGATAGTATATCTGTATGGTACACATAGTGAAAAAGTTAATTTTAAGAGGTTTCAGGCTGGACGTGCCCATGGGCAACTAGTAGAAAAGCAAATGCAAACTGTTTCTCCAGGGAATGTAACTTAAAAGAACTGCCACATGATTTTATAAGAAATCTGACCTCGCAGTCGAAAACTACAAAGGAAACAAGGTACCACTGCAAGAACTAAAAGACACGATGGCAAAATCAGAATGCAAAGACATCAAATACATCTACTTCTACCAGTGAACACGATAAAAATAAATGGAATAAACTCTCCAGTTAAAAGACAATGCTCAGGGCTTCCCTGGTGGCGCAGTGGTTGAGAGTCCGCCTGCCGATGCAGGGGACACGGGTTCGTGCCCCGGTCCGGGAGGATCCCGCATGCCGCGGAGCGGCTGGGCCCGTGAGCCATGGCCGCTGAGCCTGCGCGTCCGGAGCCTGTGCTCCGCAACGGGAGAGGCCACAGCAGTGAGAGGCCCGCATACCGCAAAAAAAAAAAAAAAAAAAAAAAAAAAAAAAGACAATGCTCAGATGGGAGCATTGGTCAGATGGGATTAATCAAAAATCCAGCTCCCAACTGTTAAAAAAAGAAGTACCTAAAAACAAGCCAATAAAAGATTTAAAGTAAAAGAATGGAAACCTATATAGCACATAAATGCTAACCAAAAGACAACTGGAATGGTGAGCTAAAACTAGACAACATAGACTGACTTTAAAGCCCAAAGCATTATTAGAGAAAAATAGTGATACAGACGTTCAATTCACCAGCAAGACACAACAGTTTTCAACTTGTTTGGACCTAATAACATTCCCCCGAAACACCCAAAGCAAACACTGAGAGACTTTCAAGAATAAAAAAAATACATTTACAATGTTGTATTAATGGGGGTAATCACTATTTTTTTTTTTTGCCTATAATATACTTCCATGTAGTGGAAGAATATCTAAGTGATAGATCAAGCAGTCAAAAGACTCAGAAGTAATTTTAAACATCATAATAAACAAGCTCAGTCTTAAGGACTTATACAGAACTCTGACCCCAACAATTAGAAAACATACATTCTTTTCCACAACAAAAGGATTATTTACAAAAACTGACTCCATGCTAAGCCATAGGAAGCCTTACCAATTTTAAAAAAACTAGTAACATACAGACTATATTCTTGGATCACAATGCAATTAAGTTAGAAATGAATAAAAGTTAATTAGTAAAGCTACACATTTGGAAATTTAAAATACCCCTCTGAAAGTAATAGGTTAAATAAACCCATGGAACCTATAAAATAATCAGAACTGAATAACAAAAGGACTATTAATCAAAACTAATGGGACGCAGCTGAAATGGTACTAAGAGGCCATTTATAGCCTTAACTACTACCTTAGAAAAGGAAAATTTATTATCTGAAACCCCGCTTAAGAAAAAGAACCATTAGCCCATTAAGTAGGCAGAAGGAAATAATACAGACAAAAGAATATCAATAGCATAAAACAAAAAATATAATAGTAAATTAATAAAGACAAAAGATAGTTCTTTGAAAAAGGTTAAAATGAACAAACCTCATGTAAGACTGATCAAGACAAAAATAGAGAATGCAAAAATAGAGAAGGCAAAAAAATCAGTATGAGATGGAAAAAGGGCAACAACTCCACTAATTCATAGGCTTTAAAAATATAATTAGAGGGCTTCCCTGGTGGCGCAGTGGTTGAGAGTCTGTCTGCCGATGCAGGGGACACGGGTTCGTGCCCCGGTCCGGGAAGATCCCACATGCCACGGACTGGCTGGGCCTGTGAGCCATGGCCGCTGAGCCTGCGCGTCCGGAGCCTGTGCTCCGCAACGGGAGAGGCCACAACAGTAAGAGGCCTGCGTACCGCAAAATAAAAAATAAAATTAAAAAAAATAAAAAATAAAAATATAATTAGAGGATATTATAAATACTTGAGGCCAATAAATTTGAAAATTTAGGTAAAATGGACAAGCTCCTTAAGAAACAAAACTTACCAAAACTGACAGGAAAAAGGAAAAAGTAGGAAAAAGTAGAAACTGAATGGTCCTACGATTATCAAAGATAATCCCTCTAGGAGGGAGACACCAAGAAGAGGCTTCTAAAATATTAGAACCGTTCTTTATCTTAAGCTGCATAATGGGTTCATTTTATTACATACACATTTTATCCATTCTTTTGAATGATAAATGTCAATATAAAAATAAGTCACTCTGTTTTAGTTTTTTTCAGAAGGGGCTATGGAGATACTCCTTGAATTACAAACATCTAACATGCACACAACATACACCCCCAGAGAGCAGCCTGCTTCCTGGGGTAGAGAATAATAATAGTAAGGGTATAAGGGGGAGGAGGAGGAGGAGAGTCATCAATATTCATCTTGTGCTACTTATGTGCTAAAGACTGAGCTACAAGCTTTATATACATTAATTCATTTGATTTTCACAATAACCCTGTAAGGTATGTTCCACCATTCTCATATCATTAGTAAACTGAGAAACCAGTAGCTGAATCAGAGTTGGAATTCCTAAATTCTTAACTATGGCCTAAGATGGGGATCCACTTGGAGAAAAGGTTCCTCAAGCTCAGATTTCCTTCTTATCAGCTGATGGGAGAAACTAAAAACTTTATTAGTCTAGCAAAATCCTTTAAGTAGCTATCATCTCAGGTGACCTTATTTTAAAATATCACCACAATATCAAAGAAACACTGAACTTCCAACAGTTCTTTTACTCCATTATCAATTTATCACTACACATATCACAGTACTATATATATAGTACTTTAAATTCCCAGTAATCAGCTTGCGTATACTTCTTCCCATAGTCACATGAACCAAAACAGAGCTCTTCAGTCAACTGGGGAGAGAAGTAATGAATAAAATTATGAGGCATGCTATGTAAATCCCAAAATGGTGTGTTGATGGTCTATTTCAGGAAAGAAAATTCCCTAACTCTTCTCTGGAATGTCAAATAATTCCAGGTGCAAAAAGAGAAAGTAGTTCTTATGGTAATTCTTCAAGTGAAAGTAACCCACTTCTCCTGGAGGCTGAAGAGGCATAAAATGGGTTTCTTGAAAACTGGCATATGTGAAAAATAGACTAATACATTCCATACTCCAATATTAAATTTCAATCATATTCTATGGTTAACTCCCCAAAACATACTTAACAAGAGCAGAAATATTGGGTTCAAAAATTAAAATGAACAAAGATACCCACATACTTTTTTTTTTTCTTTTACTTACTCTTTACACCCTTTAGATACGTGGGATGGTACTGTATATTTGCAATCCATGATCATTGTCAATGTTTCACTGTCATTGGCCTCTTGAAATGGTGGCTGCCCACACACCAACATGAAAAGGATCACTCCCAGACTCCATATATCTACAAATCAAAGACATACTGTTAAATACTGAATTAGGTAGAAAACAAAAAGCACTCAGAGGAGTAAAAGTAGACTAACAAGATTTTATTTTGAGGAGTCAAAAAACCTTCTACAAACAAATGAAAACAAAACATGATGATCCAAAACCTATGTGATGCAGCAAAAGCAGTTCTAAGAGGGAAGTTTACAGCAATACAATCTTACCTCAGGAAACCAAAAAAAGCCCAAATAAACAACCTAATCTTACACCTAAAGCAACTAAAGCAACAAAACCCAAAGTTAGTAGAAGGAAAGAAAGCATAAAGATCAGAGCAGAAATAAAAGAAACAGGGATGACGAAACCAATAGTAAAGATCAATGAAATTAAAAGCTGTTTCTTTGAAAAGATAAACAAAACTGATAAACCTTTAGCCAGACTCATCAAGAAAAAAAGGGAGAGGGCTCAAATCAGTTAGAAATGAAAAAGGAAAAGTTACAACAGACACCACAAAAACACAAAGGATCATAAGAAACTATTAAAATCAACTGTATGCCAATAAAATGGACAACCTAGAAGAAATGGACAAATTCTTAGAAAGGTACAATCTTCCAAGATTGAACAAGGAAAAAACAGAAAATATGTATAGACCAATCACAAGTATTGAAATTGAAACTGTGATTAAAACCTCCCAACAAACAATAGTCCAGGACCAGACGGCTTCACAGGCAAATCCTATCAAGCATTTAGAGAAGTGTTAACACCTATCCTTCAGAAACTATTTCAAAATATTGCAGAGGAAGGAACAGTCCCAAACTCATTCTAAGCAACCACCATCACCCTGATACCAAAACCAGAAAAAGATACAACAAAAAAAGAAAATTACAGGCCAATATCACTGATGAACACAGACACAAAAAATCCTCAACAAAATACTAGTAAACTGAATCCAACAATACATTAAAAGGATACCCACACCATGATCAAGTGGGATTTATCCCAGAGGTGCAAGGATTTTTCAATATCCACAAGTCAGTGTGATACACCACATTAACAAACTGAAGAATAAAAACTAGATGATCATCTCAATAGCTGCAGAAGCTTTTCACAAAATTCAACACCCATTTATCATAAAAACTCTCCAGAAAGTGGGCATAGAGGGAACCTACCTCAACATAATAAAGGCTATATATGACAAACCCACAGCAAACATTCTCAACAGTGAAAAGCTGAAAGCATTTCCTCTAAGATCAGCAACAAGACAAGGATGTCCACCCTCACCACTTTTATTCAACATAGTTTTGGAAGTCCTAGCCATGGCAATCAGAGAAGAAAAAGAAATAAAGGGAATAAAATTTGGAAAAGAAGAAGTAAAACTGTCACTGTTTGCAGATGACATGATACTATACATAGAAAATCCTAAAGATGCTACCAGAAAACTACTAGAGCTAATCAATGAATCTGGTAAAGTTGCAAGATACTAAATTAACACAGAAATCTGCTGCATTTCTATACACTAACAACAAAAGAGCAGAAAGAGAAATTAAGGAAACAATCCCATGTACCATCACATCAAAAAGAATAAAATACCTAGGAATAAACCTACCTAAGGAGGCAAAAGACCTGTGCTCCAAAAACTGTAAGACACTGATGAAAGAGATCAAAGGTGACACAAACAGATGGGAAGATACACCATGTTCTTGGATTAGAAGAACAATATTGTCAAAATGACCATATGGGGTTTCTCTGGTGGCGCAGTGGTTGAGAGTCTGCCTGCCGATGCAGGGGACACAGGTTCGTGCCCCGGTCCAGGAAGATCCTACATGCTGCAGAGCGGCTAGGCCCGTGAGCCATGGCCGCTAAGCCTGCACGTCCGGAGCCTGTGCTCCACAACAGGAGAGGCCACAACACTGAGAGGCCCGCATACCGCAAAAAAAAAAAAAAAAATGACTATACGATCCAAGGTAATCTACAGATTCAATGCAACTCCTATGAAATAAATTACCAGTGGCATTTTTTTCAGATCTAGAACAAAAAATCTTAAAATTTATATGGAAACACACAAGATCCCGAATAGCCAAAGCAATCTTGAGAAAGAAAAACAGAGCTGGAGGAATCAGGCTCCCCGACTTCAGACTATACTATAAAGTTACAATAATCAAAACAGTATGGCACTGGCACAGAGACAGACTTACAGATCAGTGGAACAGGATATAGAAAGCCCAGAAATAAACCCATGTACCTATGGTCAATTACTCTATGATGAAGGAGGCAAGAATATACAATGGAGAAAAGACAGCCTCTTCAATAAGTGGTGCTGGGAAAACTGGACAGCTACATGTAAAAGAATGAAATTAGAAGATTCTCTAACACGATACACAAAAATAAACTCAAAATGGATTAAAGACCCAAATGTAAGGCCAGATACTATCCAACTCTTAGAAGAAAACATAGGCAGAACACTCTTTGACATAAATTTCAGGAATATCTTTTTGGATCAACTTCCTAGAGTAATGAAAATAAAAATAAACAAATGGGACCTAACTGAACTCAAAAGCTTTTGCACAGCAAAGGAAACCATAAACAAAACGCAATGCAACCCACAGAGTGGGAGAAAATATTTGCAAACGATGTGACCAACAAGGGATTAATCTCCAAAATATACAATCAGCTCATGCAGCTCAGTATCAAAAAAACAAACAACCCAATCAAAATATGCACAGAAGATCTAAAGAGACATTTCTCCAAAGAAGACATACAGATGGCCAAGAGACACATGAAAAGATGCTCAACATCACTAATTATTAGAGAAATGCAAATCAAAACTCCAATGAGGTATCACCTCACACGGGTCAGAATGGCCATCATCAAAAAGCCCACAAACGATAGGGGACTTCCCTGGTGCTCCAGTGGCTAAGACTCTGTTCTCCCAACATAGGGAGCCTGGGTTCAATCCCTGCTCAGGGAACTAGATCCCACATGTCACAACTAAAGATCCCGCATGCCACAACTAAAGATCCCACGTGCCACAGCTAAAAGATCCCTCATGCTGAAACGAAGATCCTGTGTGTGGCAATGAAAATCCCGCATGCCACAACTAACACCCGGTGCAGCCAAATAAATAAATAGATAAATTTTTTTAAGTCTACAAACAATAAATGCTGGAGAGGGTGTGGAAAGAGGGGAACCCTCCTACACTGTTGGTGGGAATGTAAATTGGTACAGCCACTATGGAGAACAGTATGGAGGTTCTTTAAAAAACTAAAAATAGAGATACCATATGATCCAGCAACCCCACTCCTGGGCATATATCTGGAGAAAACCATACTTTGAAAAGATACATGCAACCCCATGTTCTTTGCAGCACCATATACAATAGCCAAGACATGGAAACAGCCTAAATGGCCATCAACAGATGAATGAAGAAGATGTGGTGCATATATACAATGGAAAATTACTCAGCCATAAAAAAAGAATGAAATAATGCCATTTGCAGCAACACAGATGGACCTAGAGATGATCATACTAAGTGAAGTCAGACAAAGACAAATATCATATGATATCACTTTTATGTGGAATCTAAAAAATGATACACATGAACTTATTTACAAAACAGAAACAGACTCACAGACTTAGCAAACAAACCTATGGTTACCGAAGGGGAAAGGTCGGGGAAGGGATAAATTAGGAAGTTAGGATTAACATATACACACTACTATATATAAAAGAGATAATCACAAAGTCCTACTGTATAGCACAGGGAACTCTACTCAATACTCTGTAATAACCTATGTGGGAAAAGAATCTGAAAAAAGAACTGATATAGGTATAACTAAATCACTTTGCTGCATACCTCAAACTAACACATTGTAAATCAACTTCACTCCAACATAAAATAAAAATTTTTTAGAAACATAAAACCAAATTTTAGAAAAGCATTTATACCTCAAAGTAAAAAGATCTAGGGGAGAGAACTTAAGCCTCAGTCAGGCAGGGAAGGTATCTGTCGTACTCCCTGTTTTCATATTCACTTAAGACCCAAGCAAGTGCCAGGCACATAGGGAATGGTCAGTAAATGTTCAACGAAGAAATGAATTAATTCATTTATTAATGGCAAGAACATCAACTGGAAAGTACCTATCAAGGTTCCCAAACCAATGGACATACACTACCATTTTTCCCATTATATTATACACCAGAGATAAAACTAAGATACTAATACTCTGAGACATGAAAAGGGTTTCGCCTAAGGTCACGATTGTCCAGGTTGTTCTTAAACCTCAATCCTGGTCAGGTAACCAAATCATGTTACAGACAAGAAAATTAAAGCTCAGAGAGGAGAAAAATATTCTTGGGCTGGGATGTCAATGAGGAAAAAGACTGATTATGTATTACTTCAGAGGAAAGAACTAGGACTGAAGGTATAGTAACCAGAAGGCACACTTTGACTTAAACGGCAGATGCTACTTAATAAAACCATGATAACACTGGAAAAGGTAGTAAGTTTCCCATCACTTTAAGTATTCCAGCAAAGGCTGGGTAACCATCAGTTTAATCTCCTGCATAAGGCACTCCTGTACTGGCTGGAAAGCTGGACTAGCTGACATCTGAGGACCCTCTCAACACTAACCCCTATAATAACAAGTAACCCCCTACTTCTTGCCACTAAATAAAAAACAAAGCCATCACTCAGATGGAAAAATAATGACTCAATTTAGGAAGGCCATCACAAGTCATTCATTCATTCATTCCAGAAACTAAAGTATAGACATGATTACATGAACATGCATGTAACACATCAATTCAAGAAGCTTTCTAGACCATGAAAGGCTTAGAAGAGAGTAAGGGGCAGGCCACAAGGCCATTGTCACCACATCTGTTAACACTCAACCTCTCTTTTCTTTTAAGCTTAAACACCCAAAATTATGTAGGTTCCATGAGAATTAAAACTTGTTAATAAAATGTCTTTTCCGTGGTCCAGATTAAACAGAGGGCAATAAAGAAAGAAACCCAAAAGTTACACACACTGTGATTTTTTTATATATACAATAAATTTTACTAAGGATGCTCCAATAGAAATTAGTGAAGGAGATGCGGAAATCTACTAAAATTAAAACATTTATATAAATGAGAACGAAAGGGACCTGAGGACCACTCAGTTCACACCCTTGGCTCTGCAGTGTCCCCAAGAGGCTGGCTGGCATTACTTGTTGGATGCATGAATTATCTTACTGCCCCAGGACAGCAAGGTGTCTCAGGGCTCCACTCCACTCATTGACCCACATTTCTTCATCTTCATTTTGGAATCCAGAGGGCCATCCCCATTCAAAGTCAAACAATCTCAGTAATGGTGGTTAGTTGCACCTGTTTTTTTAAATATTCAGTGAGAAGAATTTATAACCTCAATTCTAGGAATACCTTATTAAGATTTTTAAAAGGAAACTTATAGAGTTGATGTTTAACTTAAACTCTCTTTGTACAACGTGAACCTGCTATTTCTGGTCACCTGCTCCAACTCCCAAGCCACCACTGTGAACAACTGGCAATTACAATTATTCTCCCTTTAATGCGTGTGTCCTTCATTCTACAAAACAGTCATAACCTAGAAATTAACTGTAAAGTAAACCCACCTTTTCACTGATGTTCATCACACAAGGAGGGAAGCTTGTTTATAATATAAACATTTATATATATATATGTATATAACATATAATTATATACATATATATAATAATCCCAAAGAAAGAGGGGATTTTAAATGGCTTACAATACAAATGCATAATCATAAAAATCAGGATAGTTAAAATAAAAACTTTCTTCTGTTGTTACAATATTGACAATGCCTAATGCTACTACTGTAACCAAACCTAACCATTAACACATATACATTTGAGATATAATAAATTCATATATTTCCATATAAATCCTAAAAACACAATAATTTTTATGAGTTTGGCTACATTATTTCTTCTACCATCTCATACTCTGAGGATAAACTAGTTTGGTTTTTTAATTTTCTCTACGCTAAACTGGAGATGATACCTGACAGTACAATTATACAAAACCGATGATTTAAAAATACAACAAATAAAATAAATATCAACTAATAATTACCCCAAATTCTAATCTGGTTAAAGAAACTTTCTTTTCCTGTTAAATATTAACCTCAACAGCAACGAGGAAGTCCAATTATTTGGAAATGTTCTCTTCTGGATCATTTGCCCAAGCAAGCTAACACACTCTGTTAGGAACTGCTGCATGGTTAGAAGAGTAGAAAAGAAAAACAACATAAATATATACACTGTTTCCACTGTTTTCAGTTAGGGTTCAAATAATTTCTGAACATGGAAATGCTTACAATTTGAGAAACTCAGAAATACAATTCTATGGCAAGTAGTTTCCAAAGCTAAACGACATGATTTGAAGCATGTAAACTGTTGAAGAACGGCAGTGTAACTGAGGGGGTAAAGTTTTGGAAAGGGCAAATAACCCTCTCACGGACACGACATTATTCAAGGGACCATTTATTCCATTTACTTATTTTCCAGGCTTTTTCTCTTCTTACTCTACTTTTTGTCTTTGAATCATTAACTTTTCCATCCTAGGGGCCAAAGGAAAGAGATAAAAACAGTCACTAAACAAACACGAAGTATGACTTTAACCAAGTTATTGAAAAATATGTTTCCCATCTTGAAAATGAGAATAGTTACTTCCTCTTAAAGCTGCTGTAGGCATTAAACGGATAAGAATCGAATCCATGGTTAAGTATTCAGGACAGAGACCGGCACACAGAAAGCACTCCCAAGGAAGCTGCTGCCGCCCCGCTCTCATTCACCTGGGCCAGGCTCTGTCTAGGCACAGTGAACACAAAAATAAACAAGACACCCTTGCCCTTCTGGGGCTCCTAATTCACTGTGAGAAACAGACAGCAGGTAACAGAAACAGAAAGCAGGTAAGCTCAAGAAGGCACAAAGCCAACACAGCGAAGAAAAACTAAGAGACTGGGGGGAGGCAGGAGACACAAGGAAGGCCTTTTAGTAATTCAGGTTAAAAAAAAAAAAAAAAAGGTGATAACTCAGGAGTTTGGTTCCCAGGACTACACATCTGGTGTTACAGGACTAAGAATGGAGTCAAGAAAGATCATCTATGATATTTCACCCAAAATAGGGGAGGGAGGGGGTACTTGTCTTAATAAAAATTCATTTTAGTGGATATTTTAAATTACCTTTTCCATAAAAAAAAATAACTTGCTAATAAAACTACAAACTCCCAAGGCGTAGATCATAGCCTAAGCTTGAGATCCTAGGACCACAAGGGATCCACCAAGTCTGTAATTGGGGGCGGGGGGGAGGGATGAGTAGGGAAAGTTAGATAAAGAGCATGGAACGGGGACTTCACATTATTTTCATTTAAAAAAATGTCAGTGGAATTGTCTATTCATACTAAAGGTCCACAGGTTAACAAACATCAACCATCTGAAAAATCAAACTTAATGTTGATACTACTACCTGAAGCACATGTTTTTATTTCAGACCCAGCTATAGACCCTTGGTTAATAACAGAAAAAGAAAACATCACTTCATAAATACAGTCCCTTTGGTTAAAAAAAAAAATCTTCCAACTCATGGAAGGGGAAGGAGTAGAAAGATAATGAAGTCTTCGTTAGTATAAAGGGTGGGAATTACCGGTCCCCTTACTGGCTCTCAAGGTAGCCAGAAGTAAGATCACAAGAATGAGCACTGAAGTCTCATCTGCTAACATACAGTAGGTCAATTCATCATAATACAATTGAATTATGCTATCTCTAGGGTTGGAGGTGGAGTTTATGTTACTAAGTTCATTTAGGCAGGCTAACAAAAGATCAAAATGAAAACAAAACAGAATAAGAGTGATTACTTTGAGGAAAAGTAATTGCCAAAGGGCGTGGAAGGGAAAATGTCACAACTACTGAAAGGTTTTCTGAAAAATAATTTCTGAAGTGAATTATCTAGACAGCAAAAGAACAAACAGGGATTAGAAAGTAATAAAAATGGGAAGACCAGAAGAAAGATTTTAAGTAGAACCCTCTATTTTTTCCCTCCGGCTTTCTTTTATCAGTGTAGCCATGAGTCACAAAACAAGCAACAGGAATAGAATGTTCTAAAACCACTACAGATGAGCTAGGGACCAGCACCTTTTATAACACCACTCACAACTGGCAGGATTTATGCAATCACTTTGCAGTTCCAACTACGGTCACTAGCAACTGACATATGACCCAATACTAATGTTAAAGGGAATGTTTTCTTAGAATAGCAAGTACTGTTGCAGAAGTGTGTAGGTCCCAGGAGTTCTATAACAAAACCTAGAGCCTTTGTTTCTTGTATGATATTCAGAAACCTAATCTCTACAGTCCACTGATGTGAATTCCTATCTACATAGTAAGAACTGCTCACCTGCATTCAAAATCACCTAGAGCTCTGGTTTTCAAGGATTCTTTCTTGCTCTGAACAAGATCAGTGGCTGCTTCTACGGGACATAACTAGAGACCGTTCTGAAAGTAGAAAACTGTCAGGTCATTTGAACTAATAGTGTAAGACTGAAGCAGAAGAGGAATGAAGAATGTGGACATGTCTTAGGATAGCTCTATTATTTCTGGTTTTATCAACACTCTAGTTGGAAACAAAGTTGTATTATTTAACAAGGAATCACTTCTTCTCTTTAAAGAAAAGAGTGAGAATGAATGTCAACATCTCATACCTACTTGAAAAAACTTCTTTCCCAGACCTGAATCCACCTAAATGTGCCTTGGGGACTTCAAAAATCAGTGCTGCCCAAACAAAGCTTATCATCTTTTACCCAAACCTATTTGTCCTCATTTGTATTCTAACTTGGTCAATGACACCTTCACCCACCCAATCAAAGCTCGGGAGACCTCCCAGACTCTACCCTCCGTGGGTCCTCTGACTTCCACGTCAGGGAGATCGTGCCAACTCCAGTATGTGCTTAGACACAGCGGTTTCCACCACTGACCCTCACGTTCCCTGAGGTCTCCCCACACTGCCCTCCAACCTGGGGAGCTGGGCCAGCCAGTGGCTTCAGCATGACCACAGCAAGCTGTAACTACAGATGTCCTCCTGTCCTCCTCCACTGCTCAGAGCTCCGTGAGTGCAGAGTATGTCTCCTGTACCCAAGCAGTCCTGCTCGACACAGGTCTGCTGAACGGAGTGAGCCTGAAACTATAAAAACAAAGTAGTACTTCCGCAAATGCCGTTTGGGTAGAGCCCCCAGGAGGCAGATGAAGCGGAAGTTTGAGGTACAGAGGCAGTGAGCAGCTAGTGAGAGGGAAAGGAGACTAAGAAGGGCTCGGGGTACAGTGCGGGGGTGTGAAGGTCAATGAGGACAAGCTGCAGTGTCAGCTGTTTAAGGCCTTATGCAAACTTGTTTTTTTAAGTCGCACGAAAACAGGGAAAAGTTCAAGAAGTCAAAGGTTATCAGTCACACACTGTGGGACTATACACGTTCGCACAAATCCACACCAGACAAGCAGCAGACACTCTTCCTACTCGGCATTCTTTCCTAAGTCACTTTACGAGCCTGATTTTGATACCAGTTAGGAAGTGAACTTCACAGATGAAGAAGGAAAGATAAGACAAGCTAAAACACAATAGTTGTGTGATTTCTTTCAGGATAGCCTAAGGAAAAGAGCATGCCTGGGCTACAGCGTCCGAGACCTAGGTTGGCCATTGAATTAGCTATGTATTCTTGGCCAAGTCACCCAACTTCTTCACATCTTAGTTTTCTCTTCTTTAAAATGTGGACACCACTACTTATCTGGTACTTTCTGAGAGGCTCACAGGGTGTCTGGGCAAACAGTGCTACATGTATCACTGCAGAGTCTGCAAGGATCATAAATGGTCACACCTTTAGATATAGGAGAGGGACTGGCGAGAGAAAGCAAAGGGGATTTTATACTTTTTATTAAATATATTTCTGTATTATTTGAATTATCTTACAAGAACATTCATTTATTACTTGTTAAAAAAAGTAATTAGAAATTAGCTGTGCTTAATATTCTGATGTGTACATACTTTAACTGAATAAGCAGAAACCTCTTTATAGGAATGTAAAAGATATTGAAAAAAAAAGTCTAGACACGTTCTCTAGTCACTGAGCCTGTGACTCTTAGCCTGTGGTCTGGGGGCATTCGGTTCCGCAGGGTTCCCTTAATGGCTTCATAGACCAATCTGCCCATAGCATGAATACCTACAGTAGGAAATAAATTACTTTGCATTTTTAGCACAAATAATTTCCTTCAAGGATTAAGAAAACTCAAATACGAACTCACTGATGTTTCATAAGTACCCCTGAGAGTCTTACAGAATGTGATGAAAGAAAAAAGGGCAGAGTTATATGGGTCCAGACTCTCTGGATAACCTGTTTTCCTGGTGGTATCTCGGTACCACGGTGTCTAGGGAGAGGATCTGGGTCTCATGAAGCCTGGGAAGGGGTAAGGGTAGTGCTGCTGGCTGGGTCACCCTCTAGTTCTACTCCCCTGCTTCAGGACAAGCCTGAGGGTTCTCAAGGGGACGTGACCCTGACGCCAGAGGCACCACAGTCACCCACCTTGGGCACATTCCCCAAGTCAGTCTTGATGCTCTGGTTCCTAGAAATTTCCACCCTCAGAACAATCCTTCAAAGTACTGATTGCTACACACCCTGGTGAAGCAAGAATCAGTTACAAATTCACACCTTTCCAAAATCACATCTTTTATTAAAAAGAAACCTTATGAAACCTAAATACTTCCTTTTACAAGCTTATGAGAAAAGTCTCTAACTTCTGTCCAATTTTATTATACTAGTCACAAAGCCTAAAATGTTCATACATGAGAAATATTTTTTTAAATGTGGAAACAAGCGCCATCAGGATGGCAACGTGCATGAGTTCATTCTTCGACTACAAATTTCAACGTGGACACTTTTCAAAGACGGGCTGTACGGGAGCACTGCCTCATCGTGGACACTCAGGGACTTGGATCTTGTTTTAAGAAGCGATTTTACATGATTATGACACAAATATGACAAATGCAAAGTGATTTCACAATCTGGCTCGGATCTAGAAAGTAAAAATGTTCAGGTTCAGTACCAAACCTAAAAATGTCGAAGTCAATTGTCTAATCAAACAATACCAACTCTGCAGACTAAAGAATAAATCTGAAGCCTGCACGAACTTGATCTTTAGTTTAATAGCTAGTGGAGTATCCTGATGTTTTCTTATATTGATTTTAAAAACACTGAGCCTTTTGCATAAGATTGAGGTGTGCCAACGTAAGACAAATATACAAGCCATTACAATATCAGTTAATAAAAATCACCTGCATATGCTGACTCTTGAGGGTTCTCTTTCAAAACGCAACAAACACAGCTTTCTGGGCACAGAGATACAAAGTCAAATGAGGTGTGACCTTTAACCCATCACATCATTACCCTAGACTCCCTAAAATGTTAAACTTGTCGAGAGACTTTAACGTTATCATTTGAGGATAAAAAGAAATAAACTTTAAAATTGTGTATTTGCTATAAAAAGATTCAAAATTCAAAATATTAGTTCTTGAAATGTTTGTTCTGGTTAGTTCTCCCTGCATAATGCCTAGTCATGTGGTTTAAAAATGTATACAAGTTATTCTCCTACATTAAAAAAATCAACACATCTTTCTAGGGATTACAATAAACACAACCTGGTTGGTTCTACATAGGATCATAACTTTTAGATTCCTTCATATTAAAACTTTAGCTAGAGAGTTCTCTCAAATATAACCACACATTTCCTGTATTTAAAAGTTAATGTTTACTTTCTTCAGATTATGAAATACATGTTTAATGACAGTAAGTTTCTATTAGCAGCCTGGGGGAAGCTCCCCCATTCCCAACACCACAATCTTTCATATTAGCCTATTAGATAGGTAAAGATTATTAACAGATTTGTTTTAATTTGCACTGTCCTGATTATTTCCTCCCAATTTCTCCAAGGTATAATTTACATACACTAGAATTCACCATTGTCGGTGCGCATCTCTGCAAGTTCTAACAAATGTAGTCACGGAACTGCTATCACAACCGAGACAGAGATACAGAGCATCACTCCAGAAAGTTCCCTGTGCCTCTTTGCAGTCAACAACTCCTCCTCCCAGCCCAGCCCCTGGCAACCACGGGTCTGTTTTATGTCCCGAAAGTCTTGCCTGTAAATGGACTCATACAGTGTGTAGTCTCTGAAGTCTGGCTTTCTTCACTGATGCCTCTGAGATCTGTCCATGTTGCTGCACGTGCCAATAATTCATCTTTTTTTATTGCTGAGTGGTGTCCCTTTACACAGGTGTTCCACAGTTTATTTAAGATTGAGACCATCATGAATAAAGTCACTAAAAACATCTGTGTACAGGTGCTCACGCAAATTTAAATTTTCATTAGCCTTGGGTAAATACCTAGGAGTGGGTTTGCTAGGTCATATGTTAGCTTTATTAGAAACTACCCAATAATATGTGTGGGTTTATTTATGGATTCTTTATTCTATTCCACTGATCATACCCTTTGGCTAATACCATACAGTCTTGATTACTGTAGCTTTATACTAAGTCCCAAATATTCTAATTACTCTTAAGGTTAACCTCTTCCTTCTTTATCGGC
Organism: Stenella coeruleoalba; assembly: GCF_951394435.1. NCBI lineage: Eukaryota > Metazoa > Chordata > Mammalia > Artiodactyla > Delphinidae > Stenella > Stenella coeruleoalba. The sequence continues at coordinate 58,925,028 of NC_137156.1, forward strand.
TATTTATATGACTTGTAAATCGACTCCTCACTTGTCTTTAGGAGAGTTTTCTCATTGATTTGTAAGAGCTCTTTCTACAGTAAGAATAGTTATCAACTATATTACAAATTATTTCCCCAGTTTGTTTCCATCATAATTTTGTTTTAAACATATATGCACCGTACCCATAAACTGTAATCAAATCGATTATTCAACTTTTTTTTTTGCGGGGTGGGGGAGGCTTAATTCTTCATATACAAATCCTGAATTCACCTGGAATTTACTGTGACATATGACATAGGTAGGGATCTATCATCCCTTCTTCTTGAAATATTTAATTATTCCAGTATAACTTATTAAATAATTCTTCCCCGATGCCTTCTGATAATGGAGGAATTTAAAATTATTAGGGCCTCTTCTTTTTTCTACCTCGCTTAAAATCACCAGCTAAAGAATCATGGTAAGATACAGAGGTGCCCTTGGGCATCAGTCCTTACACTAAAGGGCCACAAAGCAGAAACTGATGTGTCTGTTCAGCAGGTACATGGCACCACTATTCGCCAGGCACTGTGCTAGGTGCTGAAATGTAATCCTCGTAAGACCTCAGAGGTTGGCAATGAAGGGAGGATTTCCAGGAGAGCGGGCACTGCTGCCCTTGGTGTCCTGGGCCCTGCCACAGTTCACTTCTGTTCATTCATTTTCAGAGATGAATGAATGTTACAACCAGCTGGCTTATAAAAGATAGCTCCACCTTATCTTCCATCTAAGATTCCCCTTTTAGAGCTGCTTCCATGGCAAGCATGTATCTCCCTCTACCTCCAAAAGTACTCAGAAGCCCGGATAAAAGCCTGGACTCCAGGTAACAAAGGGGCAGATCATGTTTTTAAGAGTTTTCAATTACGATTTCTTGATTCTTCCTCATCTCTTGTTGCTATCAGTGTGCCGGCCTCTAGGAGGTCCCTTTGCTACCTATCAGCTGAAGGCCTCAAAAATAAACTTATTCAACTTGCTAGAGTTTTATGTAAAATTAATAAATAAGGATATGAGTGACACCCTGAATGACAACTGTAAACAAAATACACGAGCTTTGTACATGGGCTGAGGGCAGTCCATTTCAGCATCCCAGCAGCCTTTGATCGCTCGCTTTCTGGTGCTCTACTGTGTTCGGGACAACTCAAGAACTAATCTAAAGAAAGGGCTCAATAAGTACTTTCCCTAATTGGTAGGAGACACTGATAGCTAAGGATGCTGAAGCTCCTTTCTCCTACATAAAGTAACACAAGAACAATTTCAGAAAGCTTCCTTACCGTATGAAAAGCTACTCCCTTCACTCCCTTGATAGCAGCCGGAAGAGTCAAAGGTTAGCAAGTCAGGGAACACAAATTCTCTACCTATTCTTGCCTCCGCTGATTGATGAGTTCATTTTAATACTGAAGCTAGATGGTAAGTCCAAGAAATTTTTATCAAGCTGTTTACTGACAACTTGATAATACAACTATCCTTGAGACAGCACTGTATGCCACCCATAAACTGATGACTGAGAAAAAGAATTAGGACTAACTTAAAACCACTAGGAATCTTCTGCTTCCAGGTAGAATATAATGGGTTGTAGCAGACTGAAGGTCCTGCTCTAATAACTAGAAACAAAAGGATAACTTGCAGAAATCATGATTTTAAAGCCTTGGGAGCAACAGGAATAGATGAACTAAAATTCCAGATTGGAAAGAGCCCTTTCTAGAGCTAAGGCAGAAATGCAAACAAGAATCATGTGACCTCCAGAGTTTTAATGGATCACAAATGTTCCTGAAAAAGGTTAAGCCCAATCAACTTATATTACACTATAACTAAGAGTATCTTAGGTATAACATCATTTTTAAAACCCTGAAAACCAGGTAAGGTTAGGAAAATATAGCTACTCTGATGCAAGAATATAAGCTTACAGTGAACTGATATCTAATGTCTCATATATCAGTCAACTGCTATCTGTATATATTAGTCTCTTAAGAATTTGTTAAACCAGTTTCAGCCCTCTAGGAACAAATTACCACTGCATACAAAACTGGGAATCACACTCTGGAACATGGGGTTCACACCATCTGAGGGGCTTCCCTGCATCTATTGGAGCTCCCAATCCATGCTAAGTCTCTTTTAAACGGTAACAAGAACCTCCAAAGGTCAGTGAAGAGTTCATACATACAAACTCTGTTAACACAAAATGGGTTTAAAAAAAAAAATCTTACCTAACACACCAAATACCTACAGATTAAGTCTATGTTAGTTTTAAAAAATAAAAAGGACACTGTACCTGCAATGACTTGATGTTCCTTTTGGAAGTAGCCCTATCTAAAACCTTACCTCCAATCTTCCATTACAATCTTCCCAAGTCATAGCTAGGAAACTAAAAACACAAGGAAAATGAGAGCTCTAATATATAAGACAAATTAGATACGCACAGAAAACAAGGCCACTCACTATTCCACACCTATATTTTATGCCCCAAAGCTTATTTCGAAAGTGCTTGAGCTTATTCCTTCTGTCAGAAAGTTGTGGGCCCACTTTTTACTCAGCCCCAAGGTCAAATCTAAAAAGGGGCTTCACAGTGGTCCATAAAACACCTCAGAAACTGCACCTCTGCATCTCTCCGAACAGAGGCACCACAGCTTTCATCAGACTCATGGTGAGTCTAGGACTCATTAAATACATATATAGAAGGGCAAGAAAGGGGGCTTCCCTGGTGGCGCAGTGGTTGAGAGTCCGCCTGCTGATGCAGGGAACACGGGTTCGTGCCCCGGTCCGGGAAGATCCCACATGCCGCGGAGCGGCTGGGCCCCGTGAGCCATGGCCGCTAAGCCTGTGCGCCCAGAGCCTGTGCTCCGCAACGGGAGAGGCCACAACAGTGAGAGGCCCGTGTACCGCAAAAAAAAAAAAAAAAGAAGGGCAAGAAAAAGGAGCACTGAAGTGACCAAAGTCATCAGGAGGAGCCATGGAGGGCCCACGATTAACCTTCGCAAAGAAGTTCAGAAGAACGTACACTTTCATTTCTTACTCTCTGTAATGTTTATTCATTTGAACAAACATTAAGAGCTTGCTGTGTTTACCAGGAGATGAGGATGGGACACAGATACAAACACAGTTCCCTCTCTCCAGGATCTTACTACTGAACAAGGGGGACAAGTGAGCCATCTGGCGTGACTAGGCTTGGCATCGCCCCATCCAATTCCAAAGGGAAAAGGCACTCAGGGCATATGTCCTCTGCAACTCATCACCCTCTTTTTTTAGCCATTCACAAGCCTTCTATTATTTTTTATCCAACAAACTAGAGTGCCTACTCTGTGCCTGGCTGCATCCCAGGCACCAGAATTTAGGTGTATCTATGAAGAGGGTCTCACTTCAGTCTTATTTTCCTACTCACCAGACACTGCCACAAATGCTGAGGGCCCACAATTTTTTCCTTAGGTTCCGGGGTTTAAAACAATTCTGAATTAAAGTTTTAAAATATTAAATTAGGCACTGTCTTATACTATACTGGATGTAACTTTAAACACATCACCATCAGGCTAACAAATCAATAAAAATTAGCTAAGATACACCAATGTTTTCCAAAGACAGTGTAGATTATATAGAAAATGTGCTATACAGAATGATGGGACTAAGACATGAAAAAGGGTGAAGGGCACGAATTGGCATCGTAGCCGTAAGGAAGCATCAGCTCCACACAGGAGTCTCTGCTGGTGAACTTGGCCTAGCTCCGGGTGTCCTGTGCCATGTCTGCTCTCCACCTTTGTCTACTGAAGCCCACATTAACCTGTGAGGATCTGACTGACAGAAGCCATAGTCCTTGAAAGAAGTAAACCACACTCTGTGTGTTAAGGTGATTGTGAAAGCGCTGCCCAAGCAGCCACCCTGGGAGTCATGACAGGACCTGCTGGGCAGGGTTTCCCCAGAAAGCGGGACCTGTGGTTGACTAGCCCCGCCAGGCCCACCTCAGGGAGCGCATGGGAGAGAGAGGAAGGCGGCACCCTGACGTAAGCAGACACACATCCTTCAGCAGTTCTCAAACACACGACAGTCACTCCACAGGCCATTCAGGGCTCTGAGTCTCTTCAGCAATGTGCACTCTGACTGAAAGGATTCCAAATTTCCTGTGTCGCTGAGTTTGTTCTACTATATTTTGTTTTGTGAACTAGCCTTTTCTTTAACAGGTTTATGCTTCTCCCCACAAATAAAACGCTTAAAAAACACCCAAGCAGATTATGATGTTTTCAACTCCCCAAAGGTTTCCTAGGCTACAACCTGAAGTGCAGATAAGTGGTTTCGGTTTCCATATGTATTTCTGTATTAAAATAGTTACTGTTTTGGATGTTTTGAACAACTCTTCTGAAGTTCCAAGAAACTAACCAGTTATCAAATAAACATCAGGACTTTCATTTGATTTTTTTAAATCTACCATGAACACACACACACACACACACACACACACACACACACACACGCACACACACACACATACCCCTTCTTTAGAAGTCAACCTACTCCCTGAACACAAAAAACCTAACATTCTAGGGCTTCCCTGGTGGCGCAGTGGTTGAGAGTCCGCCTGCCGATGCAGGGGACACGGGTTCGTGCCCCAGTCCGGGAAGATCCCACATGCCGCGGAGCGGCTGGGCCCGTGAGCCATGGCCACTGAGCCTGCGCATCTGGAGCCTGTGCTCCGCAACGGGAGAGGCCACAACAGTGAGAGGCCCGCAAACCGCAAAAAAAAAAAAACAAAAAAAAACAAAAAAAACCTAACATTCTAAAAATTAAACACAACTAAAAACACAAGCGGGAAAGCACACGTGCACAGGCCTGCCCTTCCCCCAGTTTTCCCATGCATCCAGCATTTCAGAAGTTCCCCTAGGACAAATTTCCAGAGGAGCGAGCACCTCAGGAAGGAAAATGAGGCCAATGCAGCCCCACAGAAACATGAAGGCATCGTTTTTCTCCTCCAAAGGAGGACATGCTGAGACAGTTCGAGCTGCTGGCCGAAGGGCGTCTTCATTCACCTAAACCCTACAACAGTCCTAAGGCGGGAACGGTTCCTACCCCCACTGCACAGAGAGATGAGTCAAGTGGGGAAGGACATCGGCTGGTGGGGAGAAGGTGAGGCCTGAGGGCAGGGGGCTGGGAGACAGGAGGACCCTGAGGCTGGGCTGGGGCGGGAGGAAGGTGACTGATGGGCCGTGTGGCTGGAGCTGAGCAGAGCGACAGGGAAAAGTGGGAGGGAAAGTCAGGGAAGAAACGGGGGGAGCCGACCTTGAGGGTCACGCGGCCACAGTTGAGGACTCCAGTTTTGACTCTGGGTGAAATGGGAAGTCTTTAAGGTGTTCTGAAACAGAAGAGTGACCTAACAGACTCCAGTTTTCAAAGGAACTGAGAAGCACTGTTTTCCTCCTCGGCGGGGTTACCTGAGACTGCCGCCTCGGGCTGCAGACCCGAGAAAGCCCCTCCTTACAGCTCTCCTTAAAGCTGCTCCCCTGGGCAACTCCGACTCGCCCTCGCCCCAAGCCCCAGAAGCTACCTCTCCCGGAACTGTCAGTATCTGAGAAGGGCAGCAGCACGGAACAGAGAAGAGGAAAGCTGCTTCCACAACCCCTTCTCTTACCTGCTTCCTAAGATACACGCACTCACGCGTATCAGTCCAACTCTTACCTCCTGAGACGGAATACCCAAAGACTCAGATCAGAGCTGGGCTCTAGTGTGAAAAGTAGGTGAATAGTAACTTCTGGTTTTTATTCTAATAGGACCTGCAGTTACCAGCCCTGCAAACCTGTGTCTTTCCACAGGATTTTAGGGGGAGTAAGTGGTGCACTAAGGTCCACCTAAAACAAAACAAAACCCCTGTCTAGTTAATAGTAGTCAGAGCCCTTAGAAAACTGCAAAGGTGCTATAAATCTTCTGGATGAAGAAAACTATTTTAAATGAGGCAATGAGGCAACCTTCTGACCACAGTGGAAAGGAAGCAGGCAGGACAGTCTCTGGGCTCCTCAGGACAAGGGACCCTGACGGCTGTTTAGCTTCAAGTTCCAGGCACTAGAGAGGCATCAGAAGACATTTCCAAGGGACCTGAAATTTGGTTTTCACTTACTTATCCCTAAATGAACACAGAATGTGACTAAAAATGGGGGGGCGGGAGGTGGAGAGAGGTGGAGGGGAGAAATTTAAACTCAGTTCTCAACATCAAAAAGAATATACATTCTCACTCACTCTTTTGAACCCGAAGGTTAAAAAAATTTTCTTCCCTAACGCTTATTATCTAAAGAACATTAGAATTAAAATACTGGGAATCGTTTTTCCACTAATGACTAAAAACATCTGATTCTATGCGTCTGAATCAGCGGTAGGGAAGGCTAGATGCATGTCAGAATCTCATGAAAGCTTCTGGTTGTGGGACTATCAGAATCAATCTCTAGCAGGGTTGCCCAGGCAAGGTTTTTTTTTTTCTTTTTAAATCTCCCCCAGGTGAAACTGATGGGTGATCAATTGAGAACCACCAATTTAAATCTTACCATACCACTAGTACAGTAAGTTATACTTTTCAAAACAGAGTCACCACATACTTCATTTGATCTCAGCCTTACCACACAGTGAGAACAATAAGTACCGTGGCTAAAAATGCAACAGGGAAAACATCAAAAACACGCCAATCGTTTCTATCATATTTTTCAGACGTCTCACTGAGAAATCAATGGCTGTGTCAGCCTGTATAGGCTTGTATAGGGTACCTATAGATTATACCACCTCTAACACTTCATGCTCAAATATTAAATTCAATAACAGCTTGTTTATAAAACCCAAAAGATTTTCCTCGAGGCACTGCTACCTGCTTCTCAAATACTTGATGATGCAACGTTCACATTGTAAAGCCAGTACATTGTGAAGACAGAACTAATACCAGGTCAAGTGCTTTTATTTAGTGTTCATGCCAAATCAATTTTTAATTGTGATTTCTGAAATAATTTTCATTTCTCATAGGCATGTGAATCTTCAGGAAGTTTAAGGAAGGATTTTCATTTTTTCTTTTGGTTTTACGACAAGTGATGGCACTATGCTTTGTAAAAGGTACCTGTCGGAGCATACGACCCTGCATTTGGCAGCTGGGTTGTGGAAGGTGTGTGCCACACTTCTAGGGATATGTTTTTCAGTTCTCAGCAACCAAACGCTACCCGTGCGACTAGGCCTAAGCCCCAGGCTGCAATGCAGCTCATACTGGGCACTTACACAAGCAGGTTCTGTGTTTCCTTTTTTAGTTTTCCAAGGTTTCTGCCCTGGGCCTGGGTATGGGCCTGGTTTAACAAGCATGAGTGTATAAAGCCTAAAGTTCCTCTTTAGCCCTTGGCACGACAGTGATCAATTAATTAGGAGATAACAGGTAACAGCATCCCTCCGCTGAAGTGTAGAGACCAGATCCGCCTTGCTCAGTGCTGTATCCTGGGCCCCTGGCATGGACTAAGCATGCCATAAACACGTGCTCAGGAGAGGGAGGGAAGGCAGGGGAGGGACTGGATGGAAGCAAGCCTGGTTTTCACCTTGGTCAGAACAGCAAACAGTTGATGATTGCAAAGCTGAGAAGGACAGAGAAAACTTCGATGAACAGCACTCGGTCTGTTACTCACATGGCAGCGTCACCTACAGCAGGATGTGCTCAGGCCAGAGAAGTGTTCCAAGGCCATGCCCACTCCCATATGCAAATAAAACAAACAAGGTGCTACTTTAAAGCAGACCAAACTTCCTTACCTACGCATAGAAGAGGCTCAGATCATCCCTTAAAAATATATAATCCCAAACTCCACACTTGGGCCTAATACTCTGACACAAGCCTAAGGTGTTCTAATCTAGGACTCATCAGGACCATATGTCTAAATGACAAATAGTAGAAGAATAAGTAATATAAAATTTAGCCAGATTCTGACTCTGGGAAGAAAAGGTCCAAGTCGGAAAATACTGAAACATTACAAAGACATCTGGATCTAATAAACAACTGAGAAAAATGAAACTGTACACACTGAGAGTTGGTGTAGCTTGGGAAGGACTGTAAAAGCAAGTACACAAGCAGCTTATCGGAAATAAAAGCAAGGAATTATCAGTTCATAGTCTGGGCTATAATGGCAGATCTACGTTAATCAAAGAGAAAATTTCCGATTTGCTTACATCTTTTTGGATTATTTCAAAGCTCTATCACGAAGTTTAGGTTAGGTTGCACTATCTGTATAGGGAGGAGGAATCCTTTTAAATCACAGGACTAGAGCAGAGCGACGAATAGCTGCCATAAGCGCATTAAATGTGGCCTCCAGCTTAGCTTCAGCTCTTGGCTTAAATACACCAAGATTTCCCAAATATTATACAAAATATAACTAGCATATATATTTTTTAACATCTTTATTGGAGTATAACTGCTTTACAATGGTGTGTTAGTTTCTGCTGTATAACAAAATGAATCAGCTATGCACATACATATATCCCCACATCTCCTCCCTCTTGCGTTTCCCTCCCACCCTCCCTATCTCACCCCTCTAGGTGGTCACAAAGCACCGAGCTGATCTCCCTGTGCTATGCAGCTGTTCCCCACTAGCTATCTATTTTACATTTGGTAGTGTATATATGTCCATGTCACTCTCTCACTTCATCCTAGCTTCCCCTTCCCCCGGCCCGTGTCCTCAAGTCCATTCTCTACATCTGCGTCTTTATTCCTGTCCTGCCCCTAGGTTCATCAGAACCATTTTTTTTTTTAAGAGTCCATATATATGTGTTAGCATATGGTATTTGTTTTTCTCTCCTGACTTACTTCACTCTGTATGACAAGACTCTAGGTCCATCCACCTCACTACAAATAACTCAATTTCGTTTCTTTTTATGGCTGAGTAATATTCCACTGTATATATGTGCCACATCTCCTTTATCAGTGGTTAGGAATCTGCCTGCCAATGCAGGGACACGGACGGGTTCAAGCCCGGGTCCGGGAAGATCCCACATGCCGCGGAGCAACTAAGCCCATGCGCCACAACTACTGAGCCTGCGCTCTAAAGCCCGCAAGCCACAACTACTGAGCCCACATGCCACAACTACTGAAGCCCACGCGCCTAGAGCCTGTGCTCCACAAGAAAAGCCACCGCAATAAGAAGCCCACGCACCACAATGAAGAGCAGCCCCCGCTCACTGCAACTAGAGAAAGCCCGTGGGCAGCAACGAAGACCCAACGCAGCCAAAAATAAATAAATAAATTTATTTTTTAAAAAAATGAACACAATTCTAAGATGTGTCTATAGACTTCATCAGATCTTAAGGCACTACTGAACCAGAAAAAGCTAAGAATCACTGCTCTAAAATAAATGCAAGTACATATTTTTAACATGGTGAAGGTTAAATGCTCTCACCTCAGTGGACATAGGATAATTTCTGGCTGATTATCTAGTTTTACAATTGTTTTTATTTTAAAAATACAATATAAAAATACATTTGTTAGCATGCATCTGAACACTGAAAAAATGCAGTGTGTTTCTGTCATGGCGACCTTCATTCCCAGACCATTAATCAGGCATTACTGTTAAAAATAAAGTAAAAACAACCCCTACACAACATCTCAGGAACATGTACATTGGAATACTTTTTTGTTTTTTAAATTTATTTTATTTTTGGCTGTGTCGGGTCATCATTGCTGCCCACGGGCTTTCTCTAGTTGCGGCAAGCAGGGGCTACTCTTCGTTGCAGTGCGCGGGCTTCTCATTGCGGTGGCTTCTCTTGTTGTGGAGCACACGGGCTCTAGGCGCACAGGCTTCAGTAGTTGTGGCACACGGGCTCAGGAGCTGTGGCTCACAGGCTCTAGAGCACAGGTTCAGTAGTTGTAGTGCACAGGCTTAGCTGCTCCACAGCATGCGGGATCTTCCCGGACCAGGGATTGAACCTGTGTTCCCTGCATTGGCAGGCGGATTCTTAACCACTGTGCCACCAGGGAAGCCCTACATTGGAATACTTGTCTTCTAGGCAATGAATAATATGTATTTTTTAACTTTTTATCTTGAAATAATTATAGATTCACAAGAGTTGCCAAAAAAAAAAAGTACAGGGAAGTCCCATGTACTCTTCACCCCGTTTCCCTGGCGGCAACACCTTACTTAACTATAGCACAGTATCATATAGGAAACTGACGTTGGTTCAGTCCATAGAGTTTATTCGGATTTCATTGTTTTACATGCCCTCATTGGTGTGTAGATTCATGTAACGACAACAGATACAGAAGTGCTCCATCACAACAAGGTTCCTTCATGCTATCCCTTTATAACTACACCACTCACTACCATCTCTAGCCCGAGGCAACCACCAATCTGTTCTCCACCTTTACAAGTTTGTTATTTCAAGAGAGTTATAAATGGAATTATGCAGTACATAAGCTTTTGAGATTGGCTTTTTTCACTCAGCATAATTAAGATCCACCCAAGTTGTTGTATCAATAGTTTGTTCCTTTTATTGCTGCATAGTATTCCAGGGCAATCTGGCTTGTTTCCAGTTTGGGGCTATTACAAATAAAGCTGCTATGAACATCCACATACAGGTTTTCATGTGAAAATAAACACGCAGGAGGGCAACTGCAGGGTCGTACGGGAAGTACGTATTTAGTTTTATAAGAAACTGCGAAACTATTTTCCAGAGTAGTACAGTAGTGACTCCTCTCTTGTTATTCTTTTTCATAATTCTTTTAGCTCTTCTAGGTCCTTGGCCTTTCCATGCAAATTTTAAAATAATGTTGTCTATGTCTTCAAAAACTTTGCAGGGCTTTTGACAGGAACTGCATTAAATCTATGGATCAACTTGAGAAGAAGTGACATGTGTACTATGTTCCAATTCATGAATATGATTTGTCTCTCCATTCATTTAAGTCTCCTCTAATTTCCTTCATTAGCATTTTGCATTTTTCAGCATAAATTATTTTGTTATGTTTTGTTAGATGTATACATTTTCTTTCGCATGACTGTAAATATTATTGTGTTTTTAATTTCAGTCTCCAGATGTCTGTTAATATATACAGATGCAATTGATTTTTATGTGTTGATCTTATATCCTGTGATCCTGCTGAATTCACTTACTGTTTCTAGGAATTTTTCTGTAGATAGATACCTTGAGATTTTCAACGTAGGCAATCATGTCATCTGCAGATTGAGATAGTTTTATTTCCTCCTTTACAATCTGTATGCCTTTCAGTACTATGCCAAATAAGAGTGGTGAGTGTACATCCTTGCCTTGTTTCCAAACTTAGGATGAAAGCATTCAGTCTTTCACCATTAAGTATGATGTTAGCCGTAGGTTTTTGTAGATGCTCTTTATGAAGTTGAGAATGTTCCCCTCTATTCCTAGTTTACTGAGAGCCAGCAAAGAGTAATATTTTAATGTAGGAAAAATAACAGATTTATAAAAAGAACTCTAGCTTGCTGCATACTCATATGAATGAGGACACTTCTCATAACTCCACAAATGAATAATATCCATTAAATGCTGAACTGTAAATTGTAAAGTGTATACAGATTTTCTGTTTACATCCCAAAAAGCTTATACACACTGAGTCTAAATCCACATCTTTGCACTGTATTAATATAGAGCCATGTTTTATATAATTTAGCTTTCAATGATATCTCCTGCATATTAATTTAGCAAATAATAAACTAATGAAGAGACTGAATATTTCATCTTTGAAACAGTTTGTCTATAAACTAGGAAGCATCTAATACAGGGGTTTTCAGTTCCAGAGCTGTAACATCCCAGGAAGCCTCTGAATCTCAAGTGAGGTGACAAAGTTTTCAATACCAAATTTCGTTCATTTTAACTTGAAAATAAACTTTAAAAATTTAGTGAAGTAGAAAGACATAAACAATTGCAGGGTTTTACAACAACTGAAAAGTTCTGTCCACAATCTAAGAAACGGTTTTCCCATTTTAGAGTTTCTATAATGAAGAAACCTGTAAAGCATACTTTAGTTTTGTTTTTTAAAGCAGAGTAAGGTCTTTTCCAATACTTCTTTGAAAAAAAGAAACCCTCATCTGCCCAGAAATTCACCTGGAGGCTTACGACAAGGGCCCCCTACAGAGGGCTAGCAGCAAGGTCCCCAACAGTTTCAGCAGAGCCTGAGCTCTCCAGAGCAACAGCATGACGTGTGCATGACTCCAGCAGGGACAGGTCCATCCCCTGCCTGACCTTCCATCATCTAAACTGATGTAATTAGCAGTGACAATGGGTTTTCCACCCTGTACACTGCTGCACTGCAATCTCTACCACAGGAATTCCAAAGACTGTGATGAGATTCCAGGATTTTTCAGAGAGATCATTTTCTATCTTTCCTTTCTAACTAGGTGAAGTCAACTTAATATACATTCTTGAAAGCCAACACAGGCAACTGGAATCAACAGCTCACTGAGCAAGATCTAGCTCTCCTTCTCCCCCCAAATCCCTAGATCTGATCGCAAAGGTAGATGGCACATGGGATCAGACTGAACGATGAAACCAGCTGGTAGGAGCGTCTGTGGTGCTCCTTTCTAGAAGACACAGTCTGGAAACAGGAAGAAATTGCACCAAGACAACCATGAGAAGGATGAATCAATATCTCTCACCCCGTAACTCACCAAGCATGAACAAGCAGGTATTTGTTCTCGGTGGGAGGAGTGAATGTGGGCATCAGGGGCAGAGGTGTACTGACAGTCTGTCAAATAGTAAGACCAGACACCAGGCCACACTCTGCTCCTCTCCCACATACACTGGAGGCTACTCAGACATTATATTCACAGACAGACTATTAGGGAATCTCAAAAAGAGAGATAAACACACAACTAACAATCCCCAAGCACCTACGAAACATGGGCAGCATGAGAGAGGAACCAAGTGCATCAAACAGAAGAATTAATACCCAAGAAAAATCATTTAATGGAGCATTTCCAGAAGTGTGAAGCTATGCTTCACAGGATAAATGAAATGTATAGCCCAACAAAGAAAAGAAAATTAAATTCACATCAGACTTCACCCTGGCAACTTTAGAAACAAAAGGTGACAGGAAAATATCTTCAAAGTTGGGAAGAAAATGATTCTCAATATGTATTTCTATACGCAGCCAAAGTACAATTCAAATGTGATGACATTTTTAGACAAAGACTTGACAAACTTCTCACAAATCATCTCTAAAAAATTACAAACAAAACAAAAATAATCTAAGTGAAAGACAGAAAGGTGAAGACTCAGGGGTAAACCAAGAAATCAGTAAAATTAAGTCCAAAATTAAATATTTTTATAAATAAATAAAAGCAAATAAAAAATCTTTTACTCAAAGGAAAGTGAAAGCAAACTATAGTTGTTTGTATGGTAGAGGGAATGATACAAATATCAATTAACTCCAGACATTAAGAGTAGACACTAATACAAAGAAACGGATTGCACATCTTGCAAACCACTGAAGGAGGAGCAAAGAAAACTTGAATAACCCAACAAAATATGGAAAAAGGTAATAATAAGGCAAATGAAAAACACAAAATAAGACAGCGCAAATAAGTCCAAACATTCCAGTCAAAACAAATATGAATGGATTAAATTCACCTATTAAAAGTCTGACTCACAGATTACAGACACAAAATCCAGCTACATATTATTTAAGCAAGATAAATCTAAAACAAAATGACGAGTAGGATCGAAGGCAATAAGCAAATAAGTGCAGTTTCACATTGCTAAAAGCTATAGCCCACCATGTAAAATAAATTATATAAACGTTTATATACCTAACACAGCTTGAAAATAACATGTACTAAGCAAAAACTGACTAAAATACAAACTTCACAGATAAAAGTAGACTAGCATAATTCTCTCGAAAATAACAGATTAGAAAACATAATGACACAAAGGAACAAATTACATAATTAACAATCTTAATTATTTATAAAAATTCTGTACATACCAAAAATTTTAATCATACAGGGAATAATAACCAAAAATTACTATGTATTAAACCACATAGAAAATCTAAAAATATTCCCAAAGTAGAAACCAATGAGGCATATCTATTGACTGTAATGTACTAAAATTAGAAGTTAAAACCAAATGGTTAAAAGGAAAAATAAATGTATCCACTCTGAATTTTTAAAAAACAAAAAAACTAAACAAGAAACAAAGCAGAGGGCTTCCCTGGTGGCACAGTGGTTGCGAGTCCGCCTGCCGATGCAGGGGACACGGGTTTGTGCCCGGTCTGGGAAGATCCCACATGCCGCGGAGTGGCTGGGCCCGTGAGCCATGGCCGCTGAGCCTGCGCGTCCGAAGCCTGTGCTCCACAATGGGAGAGGCCACACAGTGAGAGGCCCGCGTACCACAAAAAAAAAAAAAAGCAGAGAAGATAAAGTTTAGCAATGAACAACGACTGCAGAGTGAAACCCCTGGGATGTTACCAGAGATGGAGGGAGAAGGCAACATACAGCCTTAGATGTAAATATTTTGTTAGAAATCAGCTTTCAATTCAAGATGCTAAAAAAGAAAACAAAAAGAAAACTCAAAGGTCCTAGAAAGAATTAATAAAAATGAAAGAAAAAGTAATGATATAGAAAACAAACAGTATAGTTAAATAAAATCAAAATCTGATTCTTTGAAAATAATAATAAAATACACAATTTGTGAACTAAGTTTCAATGTTGAGGACCAGTGTACTCAAAAAAATACTTACCTATAAAATTGAACCGAAGTTGTTTTATTTAGTAACATCTGATAATTTAATTAAATGACAGATTCTAATATTTATTCCCAACTAATTTTGCTAAATATCTGTGAAAAATCACTGATTTTGGCATAAAAAACTAATACTACATTAACAGAGAGATAACTTTCCATTTGTTTTTTAAAGCAATTCTGTAGTAAATTCAATCACACAATTACACAGAATGTATGGAAATAAATACAAATAAAGAAAATGAACTCCACCCAATTCTACTGCACCAACATAAGTTAACCATTTATCAGACTGGTGATTATCCTTCTAAACGATTTTCTTTTCCTTTTTAAAAACTTGTTTAAAGTTCTATTATGCAATATTTATGATATAAGGGGAGAAAAAAAGAATATTACAATGCACACCTGCATATTCACTACTCAACTTAGGAAATAAACATCGCCAATACAGAAACCCTCTAGATATGCCTGCCCCTTAGAAGTAACTATTTTGATCTCATTGTGTTCTTCATACTTTACTGCATGTGCATGGACCCCTAAACAATATATCATACTGCTCTGTATGTTTTAAACTTTCATATAAATGTTATAATACTGTATGTATTCTGCACTCATTTTGTCACTTAAACAAGTTTGTGAACTCCAGCCATGCTGACATAGTTTATTAATTTTCACCAAGCTATAGTTTCACCATATGAATACTGAACAATTTATTCTCCTGCTGATGAACAGTCAATGCTGCTAAAAACATTCTTTGAAGATCTCTTGCGTACATAGGAAGCAGAACTGCTGGGTCTCAGGATGTGTACATCTTTAACTTTACCAGGTATTGACAAACTGTCATCTACAAAGTACAAGAGGTCCTGATGTTCTATAGTCTTACCTACACTTGGTTTTGTCGGACTTTAGTTTTTCTCAATGTGAAAAGTAAGAAAATATCTTATTGTGGTTTTAATTTGCCTTTCCCTGATTATTACTGAGGTTGAACATCCTTTTCATGTTGAGACATTTATGTTTCCTCTTCTGCATATTCTGGGCCTCATTTTCAGATTAGAGCCTCTCCACTAATCAAAAACCTCTGCCTCAAATATTCTAATGAAAGACTTTAGTGAAGCCTGGTTATCTGTAGTGTGCAGAAACCATTTTTAACCCTTTCTTTTCCAGAACACACAGTCTAACATGAAAAACAATGTCTTGGTGTACAGAGTATTCAGTGTAAGAGCAGCACTCTTCAATGTGTGTCTTTAATCTTCTATAACCTGCATTTTAAATGATCAGAATGCAAATGGAAGGCTCATATCTATGAAGTCTGATATCATGTGCATGTAATATTAGGGTACATTTTTCCAAGACTAAACCTAAAATTTTAAAAGCTGACCACACCTTCAGATTAACAAATCCTTAAAAATTGAAAGTAAATTCCTAAATGACCTTCAAAACAGATATGAACCCAAGGGGACAAAGTTGACACAAACTGAAAACCAATAAACCCTTCTACCACAACTAAATAACTCATGACAAGTGAGCGAGAGTGTGAAAATGTGCTGGAGTGAAGGGAGAGGGTCAGTGGGAATGCCAAATGCTACCACTATTCTGGAATCCACCACACAGCAGGCACTCTGTGTATCAATTTCCTATTCTGTACAACGAGAGGGACAATAACCACCACACAGTCACTGTGAAAAGTAAACAAGATAACATACGATACCTGTATCTAATTCTATTTTATGGATGAGGAAATGAAGCAGAGAGAGGTCAAGTACACTGTTCAAGGTCACAATAAATGATTCCAATGCCCCAGTTCTTCACACTGCACTGTCATATTCACAGTACCTGTCTAATATGGGTGTCATGACTGTTAAAAAGTATTCACAGGAAGGAGATGACTAGAAGTATCTCAGAAGACAGGAAAAGTACTCAGACCTTAAAAAAAATTAAAACGGGCAGATGAGAGGTTACCTTAGCAACTTACTCATTTTCCTTTGTGCTGACAAATACACTTTAGACATTAGCCATCTAAAAGGTAAAATAAACTCATCGCCAGCGTTAGAGAAACATGGCATTCGTGAAACCCAATCTGTTAACTAAGACCCATTTAACAGAAATTCTCTTAGAAGTTATTTTGATACCAACAACAACAGCTTTGACCAGCTACACTCTAGCCAGGAGAATTCAAGAGGACAGATACTGGAAGGTTACCTACCTACCGCAGGTGCATCATACTCATCACCAAGCAGAATTTCTGGTGCAGAATACGCAAGAGATCCACAGCTTGTAGTGAGCTTCTTCCCTGGTTGAAACTTGTTGCTGAAACCAAAGTCTGTCAACTTTACAAGACCCTGTTTTTCAAAGAAGACCACGTTCTCGGGTTTTAAGTCTCTGTGAACCACATGGAGTTTATGGCAATAAGATATGGCATGAACTATCTGAGCAAAGTACTTCTTGGCCAAGTCTTCATTAAGTCCCTCCTCGTGCTTCATTATGTAATCGAACATGTCTCCTCCATCCCCAAGTTCTAGAATAAGATATAGTTTGGTCTGGGTGTCAATAACTTCGTAAAGGCGTACAATGTTGGGATGCTGCACTAGTTTCATGCATCTCACTTCTTGGAAAAGATGACCAGTGGCTAGACTGTCCAATTTTGTCTTGTCAATAACTTTTACTGCCACTTTTTCACCTGTAAAGACATGCCTGGCAAGTTTAACCACTGCAAAATGACCTCGACCCAAGGTTTTATCCAGATCATACAATCCAGCAATCTTCCCATCATACCCTCGCTTGAATCCTGCCATGCTGGTCCAACGGAAGAAAAAATATTTAGACTGTTTAAAATGGATCTTCTCATATATCTGGTGAAAATAAGGAATTCATTTTCAATGTCGCCATGGACATCTACAAAAATAAGAGAAATAAAGTTAAGTTTTCTGTGACTTTTCCTTTTATAGCTTCATTTGTCTTTAAATTTTAAGAGAAGCTTGAAATAAATATACTGAGACATAAAATGAGTCAGGGGCATTTATAACAACCTATTTACATATCTAGGATTTACTTTATAAAGCTTGATAATTTAAATACCATTTCATTTTGCAAACTGATAAAAAGTTAGTTTGTTGAAACAATTTTTTGGTGATGTCAGAAATAAGAAAACTGGCAAGTTTGATAAGATGTGTTTGAAAAGAATATTTTCCAAAAGTAATTTCTATTACTGTCTTAAAAAAGAAGTCAGGGATTGACAAGAAAGGGAAAACAAAGAATATACACTTGGACAGAAACCAACAACTTTTTCCTATTATTCCAAATTAGCACTATTTCCTTTAAAATCTCTTCAATAAAGGCTTCTCTAACTCTCCCAGGTGGTATTACCTTGCCTTCTCTTCTCTGCATCTCCAAAGCACCATGGGACACCTCCATCCCAGGCGGTCTTATTCTATAGGTTTTTGTATACACCACCTTTATCCTGAGACTGCAAGGTTCCTGAGGGGTCTATGGTTCTATCAATATTTTTTACTTCTACCCTCCCCTAATGCCTAGAACAGTGTTTTACATACAGCAGGTAATTAAAATTTTGTTAAATTTTGAAATGCAACTTTTTTTCAAAATGTTTACAAGGCAATGGTTTGCTCTTGCATCACTAGTGCTTAGAACAGTAAGTGGCACACAGTAGGTGCTTATTATTTGCTGACTGACTGATACTCACTCTTCGTGCTTATCAGTTATGCTTATCTTTATTACGGTTTTCCAACTCTCAAACAAAACCTACTATGATCTGCTTATATTTCAAGAACAGACAAGCATGCATTTAAACCATTTAACTGTTAAAGACCATTTGGCTTTAAAGACCTCATTTCATATGGAATTTAAAATTCTCATCCTTTATAGTGTAAACCTTAAAATATAGAAATAGGTTCTTATAAATGACCCTGACTCAGAAAAATTTTTAAATATATATAATTATACAAGTTAAGACATCACTTTAAATCTCACAGACTTAACTCCCACTATTATTTTTTCTGACCAAAACTTAATAGAATTAAATAACAAAATCCAATGAAAAATACAGCCATCTCCCAAGACTAAATCTTTCCTATTAGTGCACATTCATCCCTTCAGTGAAGCCTTTTCTAATGCTCCTGGTATACAGTTTCACATTTTCAGTTGCTTTTTGTTAAGAACAGTACTTACAGCATTTACTCCACTTTGGTGAAAATATCCCAAAAAACTAAACTGTACATAAAATAAGGTAGTTTTTCTTTTTAAGCACTAGCATTAAATATCTTTAAATCTCATTTTCGCTTAAAAGAACAGAAGAAAAGCTAACATTTACTGAAGACCTACTATATGTATTTGTACAAAATGAATCAAATTGGATTGTGTCATTGGATCTTAACAATCCTAAGAGGTCAGTATTATTTCCATTTTATAGCCAAAAAACACTTGTGTTCCAGGTACATGCTAAAGCTAAGGTTCAAACTGAATTCTTATTTCAAAGCATACACCTCTTAGAAACATTTGGCCACTCTTAACAATATTATATTTAGGATAATAATATCTTAAGACTTAAAATATTATAAAAGAGGCATAGTCATTCTCCCATGCAAACTGAAATGATCTGAATCACGTATCTGGGGCCCCCTCAAGCTTTTCTGTAATTGTAAATTACCCTCAGAGTAATTCTGAGTGATTTGTTTTTTTAATTGTAAATTGCCCTCAGAGATAGGATTATTAGTCTCATTTTGAGGCACAAAAATAATGAGTAACTTGGCCTAGGCTATAGGGCCAGTGTGTAAAAGAGGTGGGATTTGAACCCAAGGCTATCTTGACACCAAAATCTGTGCTTTTAACCACTATGCTACACTGTTTCTGCATTAATTTCAGAAACAAAATCCTATTAAGATTTTTTAAAATAAGAAACCCATACTATCTATGTACAGGTGCTGGAGAAAAAGCAAATTTCTTCTATACTATGTATTATCCTTGTCATCTGAGCTAATAATTTTTATAAGATTAACAGGAAAATCCAAGTGGAAAAGTCTTGCTTTATTTGGACAGTAGTTCCCCAAAAGAAAGTTTAATTCAGGCATGTCTAATTTTCAAATATAGAAACTCTAAGCTAACTCCAGGGGGCAGAAAACTATCTTTAAATCTTTAACTTCAATTAATTACAATGGCGGTAATTACTCTTAAAATTCTACCCAAGTCTATGTTTCTATTGTATGAGTTTGCAAATGCAACTTTCGCTTTCAAAGCAAACTTCTTCAGGCTGCCCCCAAGTTACCTAATATTTTTTTTTCATCTATCACTTTAGTTTAGATGTATTCTACAGTGGCATATAAATCAGACTTTACAAGTAAATCTGAGATTGTCTGAATTTTAACTTAATTCATTTTTTTTACAGATTTTTTTTTATTACAAAAGTAATAAATGAATATACAGATGAGGGAAGTCGTCTTTTTTCAGGGTCTTAAACACCCAGAGATAATCACTATTCACACACTGTCATTTCTCCTCCTAGTACTGTGTTAGCAAAAGGGCACAATGAAATAATTTTTAATCTACTAGCAAGTTCAAAGGGAAGAATCTTATAGGGTCCTTTTTTAAAAATTTATTTATTTATTTTTGGCTGAGTTGGGTCTTTGTTGCTGTGCACAGGCTTTCTCTAGTTGTGGCGAGTGGGGGCTACTCTTCGTTGCGGTGTGCAGGCTTCTCATTGCAGTGGCTTCTCTTGTTGCAAAGCACAGGCTCTAGGCGTGTGGGCTTCAGTAGTTGCAGCACGTGGGCTCAGTAGTTGTGGCTCACGGGCTCTAGAGCACAGGCTCAGTAGTTGTGGCACACGGGCTTAGTTGCTCCGCGGCATGTGGGATCTTCCCGGACCAGGGCTCGAACCCGTGTTCCCTGCATTGGCAGGCGGATTCTTAACCACTGCACCACCAGGGAAGCCCTAGGGTCTCTTCTTAATGACAAGACTACCCTGTAATGAAATGATACTCTCACTACCAAAGAATTTACTTTTTTTGGTACTTTTCTGGGTACACATATCCCTTGCTCACTGCCTATGAAACTACAATTGTATACCTCAAAACAGGAAGTTACGTATAACTGAAAGTTGGGAGGAAAAATATCCTTGTTATTGAACATCTTTTTGAATACACTGTTTAACCCTCCTATCGAGTATATTTTGAGTTAGCACAGGAAATAATTAAATCATTTTTTGATCTTGGAGGATCTTGCAGTGCCTGAAAATCATTTTGAACACCAATGGAAAATGTGAAGATGTGGGTTATATAAAGCAAAGGTGACTCTGCACCAGCTCCAAGACATACCCTGCCAACTGCATACTGAATAATCCTTGTTATTACTGTGTTTCGTTAGGTGCTTCTTTCTCCTAAAAGAAAACACAAAAAAGATTTTAGTTTAGTTCTACTTAACTTTGCTTAAAGTTAAAATATAAACCCTCAGGCTGGATCCAGACGAACATATAAAAATGGTAAATTTGTCTTCCATGACCCAGTCTCCCATTTTCTCTCCTCTATGAATTGCAACCCGTTCAAGGAATCTTTAATCAACAGGAATGTCACAGTGAACAGATACATGGAGACTCGTCCAGGTAGGCAGGTCAGAAGGATTACTGCACTGGTAGAAGGAGGAAATTATAATAACGAACAACAGTAAAGTCGCCATTTTTAAATGCCTCTTGGGTAACGAGCACGAATCCGCATTGCACCGAATCCTCACTGCACCGAATCCTCACTAGGAGCCTGCAAGGTAGGTACAAGGAGGCTCAACCTGCCCTGTAAGCAGCAGTCTGCAGCTCCTAGCCTGCTCAGCCTGGCTTGGGAGCCCCACTTGCCTGCAGGATGCCCTCTGGCCTCATGAAACCCCCACTCCAACAGCCAAGGAGGGCAACCTTCCCAACACACCATCCTCTAGCAGGGCAGCAGAAATCAACACAAGCACCAGAGAACACACAACACAAAACACCTTTGCATGGAGGCTTTCCATCTGATAGTAAAAAAGAAACTTTATGAACAAAGAGAACGTGAGAGGATCACTGATATCTAAGTTCACGGCACAGTGAGGGAATACTGACTGACTGAGGCAGCCTTGCAGGCCTTTCCTCAACGCTGAAATATCAAACAAAGTTCCAAACATTCAAACTACGCCAAGGCACTTTACACGACACACCACACAGGTGAGTTCGTCCAGGTAAGCATTAAACTCAAGCTCACAGGAGCTTGGGGGAAAGGGAGTACAAAGAGGTGGGGGAAAGCAGGAAAGGGAAAAGAAAGAAGGAAAGGTGGATGTGAAACCAAGTTTATTTCTGGGAATGAGGGGATGAAAAGAGATGGAGACACTGCTACCACACAGACGAGGCCAGCAAAGCCGTGGGCACAGGCCCACTTCTAGTGAGAAGTGAACCCTGGGATGCCTACCTGGTCCTTCAGCTCCAAGTGGGATACAGTAGCTCCTCCCATTACCCATGCCTGCTTCTCTCTTTCCAACAGCCAGTTTCACCCACAGTCTCTCTGGCCAAGCAGTGCGATGGTCCCTCATGGCTGAGGACTGGTTCTGAAGGCCAATGACTGGATCTGAATCCCAGCTCACCAGCCACAAGTCACTGGACCTGAGCAAAACCTGATCTCTCTGTACCATCAGTTTCCTCATTAGAAAATGTCAGTAGCAAGAGCACCTCATAGATTGTGGTGAGGATTAATAAAGGTAGTGATTAAAATAAAGCCTGGCACAGAGTAAGCATTCAGTAAATACTAGCTACCACCACCACTATCATTGTTATACGGATGGTAATCTCCCCTACCCAAGCAGAAATTCTTTTAGTCTTCCACTCTACTTCAAGAGACTGAATTTACTGAGCTATCGTCTCTCTTCTGTTTTCAGAAATCTTCTACTGCTTAGTTTCCTAAAATGTATTAACTTGGAAATGAGTGCTGATAAAGAAACTAATCTCTAGTTGGGTATCAAAGTCTGATGATTTTTCAATAAAGCATCCCACAAAAATCTAAGTATTTGCTTTTCAAATGATACTACGATGACATTCTATCAAGTTTATCCTTTTTAAAAGGACTAAATATTCCTTTATATTTTTCCTATCGAAGTAACCTATTCTAATAGAAAATATGGAAAATACAAAATAGGAAGTAGAGAGAATAAAGAGGCATCCACAGTCCTATCACACAAGATCAGCACTATTAATGTTTTGGTGGTTTTTCTGCAAATGTTTATATACAGCTTCTTTATTTTGTTTTATAAAGGTGTGATCATTCTATATATAACTTTATATCTTGTATTCTGCTTTTTTCACTTGACCTATTATTTTCCTTTTAGTATTTCTGCTTCAATTATGAAAGAAACATCTATGCAGTGTAAGAAAAAAATACAATCAGAACATATATATTGGCAAAAAGAGAGGAAAGTTTTTTAAAATTATCCATCAGTCTATCCTCTGTGATTATCTCTGTTAACATTTCGGACACAGCCTTCCAAATTATTTTCTATGTATAATACATGCCAGACACAAAGGTTTTAATAAAATGGGATCACACACACATACATTGGAGGGGTGGGGGGAGCAGTGTAACCATTTTCTAAGTACTTCTCTCCACAAAACAAGTAAAGCACCACAGATTAAAAACAGACAAACAAAAAACACCTATAATTTCATCTAGGATGACCTCTCTTCGGGTTTGAGTATATATTTTTTACACCTATGCTTCTTTACAAAGCTAAGATATTGTATATGAAGTCTTATGACTACTTTTTCCTCTACTATAGGATGAATATTTTTGCATGCACTAAGTTCTTCTAAATCACTATTTTTAATGACTGCATAGCTAAGATGACATCTTTTAAACCAGCAAAAGCACTAAATTAGGCCATTCTAAAGCAGTCTTCTTATTCAGCATGTGCTCACACATGCATATAGCTAGGCAGGACCTAAATGAAACAGGCCATCCAGGAGAGGGTGTTTATAATATGGAAATCCATGTTTGAGAAACAAGTACTAGTATGTGTTGCAAGAACACACCGATGTTCTCCCAGTTTACTAAAGAGAACAGAAGCAACTGAGGCGTGCGGGTGTGGCTGGAGAAGAGGAAGGAAGTGTGGGCGGCCCTACACACATTTTGCAAGCTGCTGAAAACAGTTGTAAAACCAGCCTCTGTTAAACCTACTGTCAAGTCGGAATTCACCCTGTTATTCTTGTCAAAATTCACTTCTGGCTTTTCACTGACATCTTCACCACTGCAGTGTGGTCTGTATATCAAACAAAGGTCTCCAACTCACACCTCTCCCTAGGAGAGGTGAGGAAGAGCACACGGAGCAAAGGTGGCTCCGTGGGGATACTCATTATCAACCAGTCCATGGCATGAGAAAGCCGGTCACACAAAGAGCCATGTGCAAAAGTGAGGCTACTTCTATAGCCTCTCTACACTTCGGGATATTACAAATTCCCCCCCAAACCAGACCACGAATATTCAAATACACAAAAACCTCCCAAACAAATTACATGCTTGAAAAAGAGTATCTGTGCCAATACCCTCCCTCCAGTACATACAGCTAAAAGATGAGTTTTTATAAAGCCACGCTAAAACTGCATTTAAGCTTCTTATACATGGAAATTATCTGGTATCTTTTACAAACACCAAAAAAATGAACACTGTTACTCTTACTTAGGGAAAAAAAATGAACACTGTTACTCTTACTTAGGGGAAATATCGGACTAAACGTATGTTTAGAGAAAAGCCAACTTAAGTGAAGGAACTAACACACTCTCCATGAAAATTACTGCCCTGATCTAACTGCTAAAATTTCAAAGATACCTACAACAAAAATGGTACAGGCTGGAAAGAAGACAGTAGACTCAATCCTCCAGGAACATCAACAACCTCCAGATCAAGCTTATTTTTAAACACAACCCCAGTGGCAGTCACCACTGCTGCTCCTTTCATCCAAAGTAAACAACATTCCACATTTCTAGAACAGCACTCCTCCTCCTGGGTGTTAACAATATAAGCTATAAATCAAAGATGAAGAAACCAGGGAATTCCCTGGCGGTCCAGTGGTTAGGACTCTGCGCTTCCACTGCAGGGGGCGCGGGTTCGATCCCTGGTCAGGGAACTAAGAACCCACATGCAGCGGGGCACAGCCAAAAAAGAAATTAAAAAAAAAAAAGAAGAAGAAACCACAAACAGGTCAACACCTCCCAAGTTACGGAAGAATCCACAGTTCTTCACTGGATTGGCTGAATATTACTATGTGGGTATCAGGTAGTATCAGTCTGTAGCCACTGAATGGAATCAAGATGCAAACTACAAATTAGAAGATTTCAGTCAACCATTTATTGAGAAATGTCCCAATAGACAAAAATGTACCTCCAAATGTCTAATAAAGTATTTTTCAAGGGAAGGTAACTGCCTATTGAAGTATGTTCTGCAAGTTTTCTTCGAGGTAGTCAATTTTAATGGACTCAGGGCCACTGAGGTAACCAGGAATGCCAGGCCGAAAAGCCTGCTCCAGTCTCTTGAGGCAGTGACTGGGTTGCCAACACAGATCTATCACTTAAAGTGCTGGTTTAAGTAATCTTTATTTCCTCTAAGTAAACAAGCTATATTCCAGGACACATCAAGGAATTTTTGAATGAATTCAGTAGTCAGGCAATCCATTAACTGATGGAAAGCAGCAGTTAGTATTTGTAGAAAAAAAAATCCAAGCCACAAAACCTGGAGCAGCAGCACAGATAGTAAGTTCAAATTCCTAAACAGAATTGCCTCTCATTAAAGTGATGAAAAATGTTAATAAGCAGGCTTCCCTGCTGGCGCAGTGGTTCAGAGTCCGCCTGCTGATGCAGGGGGACACGGGTTCGTGCCCCGGTCCAGGAAGATCCCACATGCCGCGGAGCGGCTGGGCCCGTGAGCCATGGCCGCTGAGCCTGCCCATCCGGAGCCTATGCTCCGCAACGGGAGAGGCCACAACAGTGAGAGGCCCGCGTACCGCCAAAAAAAAAAAAAAAAAGTTAATAAGCATGTCACCACTTCTACCTGATGGTAAAGTGAGATTTAAAAAATTAGTATGGTGACAGCCCTGGTATAAAGTGCCCACATAATAAATAATGACCTAAGCACAAGTCGGTATGTAGAAATTACTCCAAAATAAATAAAGCCAACCCACAGTTACTCCTTTGCCAGGAAAACAGAATATAAATTGGAAGTTATGGAGAATTTAAAAACTTAATAATCTAAATCTCTCTTCCAAAGCTTTTATTAATACTGTCAAAACTCACTTTAACTCCCTATCGTCTTTTCATCCCCCGCACTGATATTGTGACAAAGATGGTCATGAAAAAGTGGTCAAAAAAGAATGCTGGAAAAGAAGAAAAATAAATTGATCCATTAACAAAAATACTGGCACCTAACGTTTCATTGACTTTGACTTAAAAGGCAGAATCATTTGGGGATTCTCTCACACTATTGGGACTGCAAATTACCTTTCTGAAAAGCAATTTGGCAATACCTGTATCAAGAACCTTAAAATAATTAATATCCTCGATTTAATAATCTTACTACTAGATTTATGTCTTAAAGAAATAAAGACATGAACAAATATTTATATTCAACAATGTTCAGTGATATTCATATATGAGAGAAAAAAAAAATCAGGGACTTTCCTGGCTGTCCAGTGGTTAAGACTCCACGCCCTACTGCAGGGGGTATGGGTTCGAATCCTGGTCAGGGAACTAAAACCCCACATGCCGCATGGTGTGGCCAAAAAAAAAAAAAAAAAAGTATATCTATCTATCTCAGAAATAACCGAAAGGTCTACAATAAGGAAATGGTATACCCAACGTTAATACTATGCTGCTATATTTTTAAGCTATTTAATCTCATGGGAAATTGTCACAATAAAATATTAAGTAAAAAAATTCACATACCAGATTTCATGGCCATAGGATCCCAATTTCTTTAAAAGCATATAATTTGTCTGCATATATACTAAAAATACCAAAATGTTAATTGGTAAAATTGTAGTTTTCTGGGGCTTCCCTGGTGGCGCAGTGGTTGAAAGACTGCCTGCTGATGCAGGGGACACGGGTTTGTGCCCCGGTCCGGGAAGATCCCACATGCCGCGGAACGGCTGGGCCCGTGAGCCATGGCCGCTGAGCCTGCGCATCTGGAGCCTGTGCTCCGCAACGGGAGAGGCCGCAACAGTGAGAGGCCCGTGTACCGCAAAAAAAAAAAAAAAAAAAATTGTAGTTTTCTTTCTCTTTATGCTTTTCTGTTCTTTTCAAATTTTTCACAGCAGATGTGTGCTACTTTTTAATCTAGGAAAGGCAGACGTTATTAAAATTTTGAATTTCTGTACATAATTATTCATTCAATTCACTTTTCCATTGAGATTTATAAAGTAAACCAATTTCCCTGAAAGTATACATACATATTTATGTAATCTTAACAAACAAGACATATTCAATGAAATACTCTACCACCCTTGAGGGACAAAGTATGCAATTTCTTCAGGCTGAGGAAGGAACAGGAACACTGAGTCTGTTTTTATTAGCAAACATTTGAGCCCTAATTGTGTAGAACACAACACAGTCCCTGTCCTTTAGAATCTTACAAATAAGTTATCTACATATAAAAAGACAATCAATTATACAAGTTAACGTCAGTGAGTTCCGTCAAAGGAAGAGCAGAGGATACCAAAGGCAGGATCCCCAAGGACGGGGCAACCCACAGATCAGGCCTTACCCTTCACCAGGAGCAGTGAGACACCACTCCTGACAGTGGGGGAAACAGGTAGCAGAGAAGTGCATATGGCTTCCGAAAGGAGAACGCCAATGTGCGTGAAGTTAGGCCGTGGGGTAGAAGTGAGATAAGTTTAATAGGGTTAGGAAGGCTGATCTTGAAAACTACCTAGTGGCTCACCATTTAGGGAAATGTGATGAACTCTTAGCTTCTCAAAATCAATGGAAAACTTGCTAGACTAAATAATTCACCACATATCTATCTTTGAATGATACTTAAGGTTAAGCCAGGTGCCATTAAAGAGTTAAAAATGCACAGAAGGAGCTTCACATCACAGAGCTGATATGAGCCCTCAAAAGAAGAGAAAAACTCTAGGTTTTAAGATGCGAGCGACGTAAGAATAAGGTCATTAGAAAATTTAAACCAATTTAAAAACACTTCACTTCAAAGTTCCATAAACACCAATTTTTGTCTTGACTTACTAGATCTCTCTCATTATTACCCATAGTACTTTCCTAAAAATCTATTACTAACCTAAATAGGTTTATATAGAAATGAGTCTTATAGCAAAACTACAGTTGGCCTTTCTTTTCATTGTCTCTTTTCAAGTTTTAAAAATGTCTTCTACTGCCACAACTGCCCACTGTTTTGTTTTAATGCAGGTTTCAAAAAGAGTAAACAATTCAACTACTGGGAATCTATGTATGCACTGGATTCTTTACATATGTTATATAATTTATTCCTCACAACCAAGAATACAATGGAAGTATAATACCCATTTAACAGATGAGAAAGCAGGGTCAAATAGGATAAGGACTTCCTATGCCCCAGTCCTATGCCCAAGTAAGAGCTGCCTAAATTGACTCGTGGGCCCTGCATTTTTTCCTGAAATAATACAATGCCTCCCCCTTTGACGTAGGCCTTTCTAATTTCCTGGGAAACAACAGCACTAAAATAAATCTATTTTGACATTTCTGATTTTCCTCCAATTCTGACATGCCATGTGAGTTACCTGACCCAGCAATCAACTAAAAAGAGGAAATGCCCTAATGCCACCAAAGTGCCAAAGACTTACCTAATAAACATTATTAATTAATAATTCCAGGGACTTCCCTGGTGGTCCAGTGGCAAAGACTCCACACTCCCAATGCAGGGGGCCCGGGTTCAATCCCTGGTCAGGGAACTAGATCCCATATGCTGCAACTAAAGATCCCGCATGCCGCAACTGAGACCCAGCGCAGCCAAATAAATAAATAAATATTAAAAAAGATTCACATAACTTGTAACAGAAAGTTTTGCACAGTAAAACCTTTTTTAAAGTTAAATAAATAATTCCATTAAAAACTTTTTGAAATGTTTAGAAACTGCTCTTTGAGAAAGGAAACTGCAGGCAAATAACCATTCAAAAGACAGACAGGTAATTACTGGTCATCTAAAAACTGAATGGCACCTTGAAAATAACTTCCCCTTCAGAGTTTGCATACAATTTTGTTATGGCAAGAGTCCTCCCCAGTGGCACAGAATAGCCAACACCAAGCAAGTAATTTAAGTACAATTTAGGAAGATTCTATTTTCTGCTTTAAAAAATTTGGGACTGGGCTTCCCTGGTGGCACAGTGGTTGAGAGTCCGCCTGCCGATGCAGGGGACACGGGTTCGTGCCCCGGTCCGGGAATATCCCACATGCCGCAGAGCGCCTAGGCCCGTGAGCCATGGCCGCTGAGTCTGCACGTCCAGAGCCTGTGCTCCGCAACGGGAGAGGGCACAGCAGTGAGAGGCCCACGTACCGAAAAAAAAAAAAAAAAAAAAGAAAAAAAAAAAATTGGGGACTTCCCTGGTGGCGCGGTGGTTAACAATCCACCTGCCAATGCAGGGGACACGGGTTCGCGACCTGGCCCGGGAAGATCCCCCATGCCGCGGAGCAACTAAGCCTGTGCACCACAACTACTGAGCCTGTGCTCTAGAGCCCGCAAGCCACAACTGCTGAGCCCGCGTGCCGCAACTACTGAAGCCTGTGTACCTAGAGCCCGTGCTCCGCAACAAGAGAAGCCACCGCAGTGAGAAGCACGCACACTGCAATGAAGAGTAGTCCCTGCTCGCCGCAACTAGAGAAAGCCCGCGCACAGCAACGAAGACCCAAAGCAGCCAAAAATAAATTTATTTTTTAAAAAAATTTATCCTTACCAAAGCTGCAATTTTAATGTACTTTTGCATATTACATTCTCTCCATTTGTTTCTGAAAAAGCATTTTTCTTCACAAGAGGATTAGCAAATGCTCACAGAATAGGGGAACAAAGGATAAAATCAAGCCTTGAAACTGTAGATCGAATATTCTCATTCTAAATGTCTTCTGTAGTACTCATAATGCTTTATACCAATAAAGAGAGAACTGTTTAACCTGCAGTTAAACAGTGAGAGGCCCGCGTACCACAAAAAAAAAAAGAAAGAAAGAAAGAGTACCACAGGACATGGAGCCCAACAAATTACTCAACTTCTGCCAACAGGCATGTCTTTTTCTATAAAACAAAGATAATCACCACCTTGGACAGTTATTATGAAGTCAAAAGGCGATAATACATATTAGCAAGTTGTGAGTGGGATCAAAATCACCCCAGCATTTTTTCCCCCAACTTTTCACAAATGGCTTCCGTCTCAGGAGAGTCTTATATTTTAGAGGGGTTGTACACTTACCTCCTCATCTCAGTTTGATATCGGCACCCTCACCCCTTACTGGCCCAAGAAACGGCCCCTAATGCCTGTACTGGATGTAATAGGAAGGCCGCTGCCCCACATTATTTCCACCTCTCAAAGGGACAAGGAGGCTGGAAGAGGTGTTCTTTCCCCTAAATCTGCCTTCAGGAGTTCACAGGAGGCATCTCAGAGAAATTAATTTTTTTGTTTGAGCTAAGACCTGAAATTGGCCACGGTGGGAAAGAGGCCTTAGTGTGATTGGGACAGCAATCCATGCAGAGCAGAGTGTAAGAGACAAGGTTAGACAGGTAGGTAAGGGCCAGATACCCAAAGGTCCTTGTATCCTATGCACATCAGTTGACATTCCTCACATCTGGCTAGCCCTTAACCATGCTTCAGGGCCCAGCGTAAAGGTCACCTTCCTGACCGTAGCCTCTCCCTCCCCTCCCACACTCCTGTACACCAGCTCCCCACGCCCTCTTTCAGCACCAGGCCCTTTTCCATTATGGCCCTTATCACAATTGTGGTTATATAATTATTTGTGTGATTATGTGATTAATAATCTGTGTCCCCCACTAGACTACATGATAAATTCAGCCCGCGTAAGACGCACGTCTGTTTTATTCAGCTCTCCATCCCAGGGCCCGCCAAGTATAGCATCTGCCCAAAATATACAGGTATACTTTATTAAATGAACAAATGAAAGCTGGCACTAAGAAGCCAAGGAAGAATCCTGAGCAGGGGAACGGCAATCAGAGATGACAGTTAAACCACTCTGGCAGCAAAGTGAACATCAGATTGGAAGGGCAAGACTAGAGCTTGGACACAGGTAAGGAGACTAGTGAAAATGTCTCCAGATAAATGATTAAAGAGTTAAAAATGAGGGCAGCCTGTACCTGGGCAGTGATGGCGGGGATGTAATGGAGGAGACACGTTTAGCAAGTAGAATCCAGGAACTCAGTGCACAGGGGGCAAAGCAAAGAGGGCAATCTAGAATGACTAGTGCAGAGTGGTAGCAGGTGGGGTCACTTACTGAGACAGGGAATTCAGGACAGGAACAAACACTTCTTGAGCATCTACTGCATGGCAGTGTAGAGTGGAAGATTCGCTTCTAGCTCTGGAATTCTATGAATGAAGAGCAATTTCAATCCAACTCATTTGGATAAAATGGGTATGGTTTCCACTAATGGGCAACAAACTAAAGTTCAGATTTTTAAAGTTACTTCGCCAGGACACTTCTTGGGTACACTGACTATGTGTGAAGCATTACACTGGTCTGGGGATACAGAAATCAAAGAAGGGGTCTCTGGCTCCAAGGAGCTGACAGTCTTCTGGATTTGAGAAAGGTAACTGCACGTCAACAACTGAGAAACCGAGGCCCACTGAGGCTACGATTTGACCAGTTACATGTCCTGTAACCTACATTTCTGGAGCACTGATTTCATAATCAACATCACATTTCAGGCCAACATGTAGCTGAGGGGTTATGTGTTTAGATAGTCAGACAGACACCCCTCCCCCCAATCTTGCTGTGAGCCTGGAGACACTCCAGAACTTAAAACATCATGGTGCATGGGCAGCCAATGCCCTCCAACTCTGAAGTAACTGCTGTCGTCACACGGCAGCAGTCTGGGGAATAGGACACAACAAGGAAGGAGAGAGAAAAAGGCCTTCTTTGTCAGGAAAGAGCCTACCTGAGCAGAGGCCAAACGCTGGAGGTGCCAAAGCAGAATCTCAGGAGGCTCTGGAAGTAACAGCAGAGAAATAAACGTTCAGGAAAGATAGAGCAGGAATCCTCTTTAGTCAGGTTCCTCCCCTACCACCAGCAAGAAATGGTTTCCCACAGGATCTAAGGCCTCAACCCAAAGCAGATACACGGAAAAACAAGATAAGGAAATAATCCGCGGTGTGAATAATGCAGCTCCAGATCATCCGGAACAGACAACACACTTCCAGTGCTCGCCTGTGAGGCCATCAAGTCCGAGAGGCTGTACACCGGCTCTTCCCAAACGAAAACAAAATAAAACACGACCCCCTCCTTCCCCAAAGGTACTGCCCCATTCCTCCCCCCTCCTTTCCATAGTCTTCAAAAAATCAAAAACAGCTGCACCCTGTCTCTACCTCCTCAGCTCCCTTTCACCCACTTGGATCTAAGTTCTTCCTCCACCACCTGACCTTGTCTTTTCACCCTCCCTGAACCCTTGGAGCCCTTTCCCCTTTTCTCTGCCTGGGAACTCTACCCATCCTTCAAGACTGGTTCAACCATCACCTTCTCTGTGAAGCATTCCCAAGTCAGACTGTTCCTTGCCCAGGGGTCTTGCCTATGTCTCACCACAGCATTTGATCCTACTGTTATTGTTTACCTTGGTGTAAATATAATTTATAATACCTTGGGACTTCCCTGGTGGCGCGGTGGTTAAGATTCCGCCTGCCAATGCAGGGGACACGGGTTCGAGCCCTGATCCGGGAAGATCCCACATGCCGCGGAGCAACTAAGCCCGTGCACCACAACTACTGAGTCTGCACTCTAGAGCCTGTGAGTCACAACTACTGAGCCCACGTGCCACAACTACTGAGCCCGCGTGCCACAACTACTGAAGCCTGCACGCCTAGAGACCGTGCTCCCTAACAAGAGAAGCCACTGCGGTGAGAAGTCTGCGCACCGCAACAAAGAGTCTCCAATCACTGCAACGAAGACCCAACGCAGCCAAAAATAAATAAATAAGTAAATAAATAAAACAAAAAATACAATAGCCTGTAAAGGCAGGAACTAGTTTTTATTCACTTTTCTACTGCTATCCTCTAACCCAGGGCCCCAAAAGTAGACAAAGGCTCCATGAATAAATGATCATAGGTTAGTTTACCTTCAAAACTGCTACAAAGCACTCAACTTTTCCACCTAACTTGCTCTAAGAGCTGACCAGCACATACATGCACACTGGGAAGTATCCATATTCTAAATAATTAGTTTTCTTATAAAAGCATCTTAGCTCAAAATTCTACCTCTTGGTTGTTAGGCAAACAGCTGGCATGCAGTAAAATCAAGTCTTCAGAGCTCCTCACATTTATGTTTTTAATTCCTAAAATTCTGACCATGTGGAAAGCGTACTTGTACCCTTTTCTTCCTGGGCTGTGTAATGAGTTCTTAGGCTCAGACAAGCTGCTACAGGGGAGAAATCAAGCCTTATTTATACCAGTGCTTAGAACCTGGGCTGCTCAATATCTCCAAAATAAAGTTTTTTTTTCTATTTGGTTTCACTTTCTATATGAAACATCCATAGTAAAGTTTAGACCAACAGTATTTCCTGCGCCCAGTAAAAATATCTGAAAGCCCTTCACTTTTAATAAGGACATTTGAAAGCCTTCATTTTAGGATTATGGGATTACATTTGACCCATAAAGTCTCAATCTATACTTCTGTTCTAGAATAATAAAAATTACGTAACTTCTGAGTCCTTGTATGTTTTATACAAATGGATCTTACTGCAATAATACAGAAAAACTTACTCAAAATAGTAAAAAAATTAATACGGTGAGAGTAACTTTTCTGCACAAAAGAAAATAAAAACTGTGCAAACTTAAAAATAAAACGGTGTCAAAGTTCCCTACATGGAAAGCCTTAAAGATGGAGTATTAAGAAAAGTTAACACAGTGCACCTGACTTTCAATTACTATACTGCTTCAATAAGTGACCTTGGGAATGTCATTTCTCTCATTTCTAGTTCTGTAAAATGGGAATGTCACCTGTTTTCCTAATAGAGACAATTAGATAGTCAAAAGAATCAACATGATTTTTTTAAAAACTTGTCTAATTAGTATGCGTTAATCACCACTAGTACAGAACATTTCTCTCCAGGAATCCAATTCCAAGAGAAATATTTAAGCAGACGGTGAAGACAGATTTCCTTAAGGGAATGATTTTATAAATCGGGAGAGCCATATAACAAGATTATAAATTAACAAATTGATTACATAAGCCTTGACAACCCCAGACGTTTAAGTACACCGATATACATTCTGATAAATTAGGCTGATTTGGGACTAGCACCCCAACCCCATACAAGGAACCCAAACTGAGGCAACTGATGCTTGATAGGAATCAGGTGGAATCTGATCAGTATGCAGAACATTTGCAGTTCCATCACCTGCTAGCCATGCTTCACCTTTCACCATAAAACGTGAAACGCATTAAGTCAGCTTTACCACCTGCTCCTAAAACTGTGGAAATGTACTCAATTAAATGGGAGGGGAAAAAAGTAACTTGACAGTGTGAAAAATCCGATATCCTCAGACGTCTATAGGTTGAAAAACCCTACTGCTAAATCCCTCCTCTCCCCTCCAAATACTGGACTTGAACCGAATTCCCTATGAAGCGATTGAATTTTATCTGATGCAACTGTTGGAACAGCACAGCTCCAGGAACCACCCCCCGCCCGCCCCCCAGGATAAAAGGCTGTCACTTTCCTGGATCCCAAGTCCAAGTAAAAGGCAGGAAGGTTTCTGTAAAACGGTCCAGAAAGATATCAACAGGCGATGACTATGGAAAAGAACGAAGGTTTTCCAATCTGAAAAATTCTAGCTGTCCCTCGGGAACGGCACTGCTCCTCCTTCCTTACCCCGATGCCCTTTCTCTACAGACAACAATATCCCCATTCTATTTTACGGCTGCAGTTTTAGCAAGGAACCCCCCTGCTACGCCAGATTTCCAGATTCTTTTGAAAAAGGAAAACACCTTTGGTGAAGAATACACACCGCACAAGAAAACCTGGGAGCGGAGCCCAGCGGGCGCCGCACTCGGCCCGCTCCGGGGCGGGGCGCGGGGATGCGGGCGCCTCCCGAGGTGCCGCAATCCCGCCGCGGCCGCAAGGGCAGGGCCTCCGGGCGCCCGCGGCCAGCCGCCGCAGTGCCGGCTCCCATCCGGGCCCCGCCGCCGCCAGGCCGCGCCGCCGCCGCGCGGGGTCGGGGCCGCAGCAGCCGGGTCCCCGCGCCCTCCCGGGCGCGCGACGCGGCCGGCGCGGGGAGCGCGGAGCGCGCAACTTACTTTCCGCCTGCGGCGGGAGCCCGGCTCCGGCGCCCGGCAACGGCGGAGGCGACGGCGGCGGAGGCCGGCCCCACCCCCGCCCACGGCCGCCGCGCCCGGCCGCGCTCCGCGCTCGCCCCTACCTCAGCCAGCAGGCGGGCGTCCGTCCGCAGCGGCCGCGGCGCCGACAACTCCCTCCCGGCCGCCGAATCCCCGCACCCAGCGCTAATCATAATACCGAACAGGCGGCCGTCCGCGGGGAGGGGGTGGGGACCGACTTGCGCCTGCGCGGGGCGCGCGTCACTGTGACGTAACGCCGGGGCGGGGGTGCGGGGAGGGAGGGACGGGGCGGGGCCGCGGGGAGGGAGGGACGGGGCGGGGCCGCGGGCAGGGAGGAACTGGGCGGGGCCGCGGGCAGGGAGGGACGGGGCGCACCTGCGGGCTCCGGCGCGCGGGCTGCTGGAGGGCATCCTGGCATCATCCCTACCCCAGCGAGTCTGGGCTGCGGCTGGCGGTAGGAAGCGGGCGAGGTGCCCGAACAGAAGGGATGATGAAGGAGGAAGCACTAGGGACATGGGACAATGGCCCAGAAAAGTAGCGCGAGCCGTCGGGGGAAATCGGAGGGAAGGGATCGCGTGCTCACCAGACTCTGGGTCCTGGGACGCGGGGCCGAGGGCGCCAGGCGCTTTAACCTTTTAAAGTTTCCCCCCATCTCCCGCCCAGGTTTAAGGAAAGGGAAAAAATTCAATATACATTCATGTATACACATACATATTCTTTACAGTTTCTTCTCTTTGGGAACCCAATTTGAAGGAATTTTGTTGCTTTTGTTGCCATTTTTAAAAAAGAGAAAAAGCCCAGCATCCGAATGCAGCGCTGGCTTTAAAGGTCAGCCGGAGACCCTTGCCTGGCCAGGCTGCCTCCTCTGGAAAAGCGTGGAAAGGCGAAAGGTCGTGGGAAGTATTAAAGCATGTGAAGTCAGGGATTCAGAACACTCCAGGCATTAACTGTGCACTGGATGGTTCAGCGGCATGGTCACCAGGTCGGTGGCTCCCGAAGGGAACTTAGCGCTCGCCGGAGAGGAGGGTTTGGGAGGGTGGGAGACAGGGGCAGGGGCTCACGTCTCCCACCCTTGGAAGCTTGGCGCGCAATGGAGATCAGCTCTCCGGGTTTTCTGGAAGGGAGTGACAAGCCAGATGCCAGATTTCTCCAACCTGCTTTCTCCCTTAATGATTCTCCCTGCTCCCCACCCCTCCCCCAAGGAAGGACCCCTAGCAAAGAAGGACACAATGTGGGGGGAGGCGGGAGCTGCTTAGATGCTCCAAGTTTGATTAAATTGACTGGACGGAGAAGAAAAATCTAGATGGCTTTAGCAAATGTCTCTGCTGACCTGCAAATGTGAGAAGACTTCTCTTTTCAGACTGTCTCCTTGGCATCTACTTTGCACGTCCGAAGACGACTGGGAAGCAAGAGTGGATTGTTGGGAGGTACAAACCCTCAGGGTAATAACAGAAGGTTAAAGGGGGATTCCTAGTTACCCTAAGGCTCTGGCAAGGGGTCATGGATCATTGGCTGGGGAAAGCCTGGGGCTGTAGGCCTCAGGTGGACCTCTGCCCCTCAGGGCTGAGTCAAGGCCCCAACTCTGGGATAACACTGGCTTAGAAAGGTCATAAAAGAATAATCTCACTTTGACACTGACATTCTAACTCTAGCAGTATGTTAAGCAAGAGCTTCTAACTTGGTTTGTGGAATTCATTCCTTTGTTACTGGCAAACGGGAAGGCCTTACACTTTTCTCCTTAGGGAGATATCACTATTCAGGGAACCCTGTAAACCAAGTAAAGGGAAAAAAATACCACGCTAATGGTCTCCCAAGGGAATTCCAGTGGTTGAGGACCTCCAAGCCAGGTCTGTAGCCCCTGAGATAGAACAGTAACCACAAAACAATGGCCTTAGTAGATAAGCCCTTG
This sequence comes from Stenella coeruleoalba, assembly GCF_951394435.1. Lineage (NCBI taxonomy): Eukaryota > Metazoa > Chordata > Mammalia > Artiodactyla > Delphinidae > Stenella > Stenella coeruleoalba. The sequence goes on from NC_137156.1 coordinate 58,962,161, forward strand.
GAACATAGAGTATTTATATTGCTGCTGTGTAACTCAGGTTTTGAATAAATTCTGTAAGGGCAACAGGGCATAAGAATAGCAAAACAATAAATGAAAAGGAATAGAATAATACCTTGGTTTAAATCAAGTTGGCTCAAATTCTCTTCCAGAGAGAGGGCTGCAGTCCTGGCCACGTGGTAAATCATTTATTCATCCCCAGTGTTTCCTGGGAAGCTGGAGTGTTGCTGGCAAGAACGTGACCTGTTTTCAGTCCCGCACCATCAATGTGGTAACATGATCCGATCATGCTTAGGCAACATTTAAAAATATTCAAGTACAAATTAATATATGATTGCTTAACTTTGAATTCAAGAAAATGTGTTTATTGTTAATGAAGAAGCCCCTCCTTCATTCTGCCCTGGGGCTTTCTCCAAACCAGACTGCTTTTTTAATGTTAGGTCTTTTTATGGACCTGTAAGAAGCTTTAATTAGATATACAGCACTCTACACAAACGACAAGATGGAGTATGCAGGCTTGGACTACAGTCTCTGTGATTCAGATCTCAGAAATAACATAATGCCACCAATTTAGGGAAGAAGTTGTTTATTGGAAGGCAACCAGGGAGATGCTACAAATTAGATCAAGATGTGAAAAGCAAGCCGATTCACGAAAGAATTGCCGTTTTCTTCTTGGGACTACCCCCCCCACCACCAAAGCAGCACGTATAACAAGGTTATCTTCTCTAGATATTGTTAATTTTCATAATTTATAAAACATTTAAAATAAATATATTGAAAGCAACAGAGATTGAGGACTTGTACGTTTCAGTTTTGAGTTGTGACATTTAATGATTTCCTTTTACGTATTTAATTAGTCATTTTGTACATTGATACTTGAGCATATCTGAATCCTGGCTTCATCCAGTAGGACGAAAATAATACTGCATTGGAATGGACTCAAGGGTTTCTCAAAGACTTTCCCTCACTACCCCCTTGGCATCAGTTAGCATCCCTAGTTCTTTTATCTCAGATGTCAGTTAAGGCCTGTGCGTGTCTGTGTGTAATATATATATATATATATATATATATATATATTTTTTTTTTTTTTTTTTTTTTTTTTTTTTTTTTTTGCGGTATGCGGGCCTCTCACTGTTGTGGCCTCTCCCGTTGCGGAGCACAGGCTCCGGACGCGCAGGCTCAGCGGCCATGGCTCACGGGCCCAGCCTCTCCGCGGCATGTGGGATCTTCCTGGACCGGGGCTCGAACCCATGTCCCCTGAATCCGCAGGCGGACTCTCAACCACTGTGCCACCAGGGAAGCCCTGTAATATATTTTTGATAGTTGCAATGAAGGATTGAAAATGCCAGCCCTTAACTCTGTTTGTTTGCAACCTGTGAACTGGGAAGCACGGCAGACATTGCCTAGCATTGACGGCCAGCCCCACCACCAAGAGTTATATGGCCTTGGGGGCAGACTGCTTAACCTTCCATCTGTTTCCTCCTCTGTAAAATGGGAATGATGGTGATGATAATGATATCATTCTTATAAGATGGGTGTAAGGCCGTTGTTCTCCCAGTGTGCTCCCCGGAAACTAGCAGCAGCAGCTGGGAACTGGACTGAAATGCAAATTCTCGGGCTCCACTCCAGACCTACTAAATTAGAAACTCTCTGCTTTAAGAAGACTTCCAGGTGAATCTGATGCGGGTTAGAATTTGAGAATCACTGTTGATAGGATTAAGGTGGTTTATATAAAGTATTAAAACAGTGCCTGGCACATGATAAGCAGTATATTAATGGATATTTTTAAAATTAGTGCAATATGATGTTTCCAAGATATACAAAGTTTAATTCAGGCCACAAGAAGGATGCCCATATTCCTCCAACAAATAAATTCTGCTTAATCTTTTGTCCAAAGACTTTAACGCTGCCTGCCAAGCCCTTCACAATCTGGCCCCTGCCTTGCTTTCCTGTTCTTTATCTCCAGGTGAACCACATCTCCAACCTTCTCAGTTCTCAGAAAGGGAATTGCTTTTTCATACCTCCGAGCCTTGGCCCATTCTGTTCCCTCTGCCTGGAAATGTCACCCACCCCTTTTCTCCACTTTCTACACCTGCAATCTCTTGAACCCTTCAAAACCTCACTTGAGTGTCCAGCCTCATCTGTGGCACCCCCAGCCCTGCTCAGTCAGAGCCAGGTATTCTCTGGACCCAAACCTCCCTGCACATCCTGCTTGTAATATTTATCATAGGGTTTTGTAACTGTTTACTGTTCCATTTTCTCCCTTTGTATCTTAAACTCCCGGAGGACAAGGATTTTATTTTATTCAAATTTCTATTCATGCAGCTTAGCACTGGGGTTGCAAGTAGGCAGCCCAAGGGCTTGCGCCATAAACTTGGGGTATTTTTTTTTTCCACAAATGTCCTTTAAGAATTTGAATTAGTTGAGAACATTTTGGGGGGGGCATGCCCTGCGGCTTGGGGGGTCTTAGTTCCCCAAACAGGGATTGAACTCAGGCCCTCAGCCGTGAAAGCTCAGAGTCCTAAACCACTGGACGGCCAGGGAATTCCCAAGAACATTTTAAAATTGGAAGAGTTAATGGTTTTGTTTAATAGCTTTATTGAGGTATGATCTGCATACCGTAAAGTTCACCGTTAATACGTGGTAATTCAATGACTTCTAGTAAATTTATGAAGTTATGCAACCATCACCCCGGTCCACCCCAATATTTCCATCACTCCCCAAAAGTTTTCTCCTGTGCATTTGCAGTCAATCACACTCCAATTTCCATCTCTTGGCAACCGATGATTTGTTTTCCATCTCTACAGATTTCCCTTTTCTAGAAAGTCACTTAAATGGAATCATACAATGTGTGGTCTTTTGTGCCTGGCTTCTTTCACTTGGCATAATGTTTATCCATGTTGTAGCATGTATAAGTGGTTCATCCCTTTTTACTGCTGAATAGTATTCATCAGATAGATACACTAGATTCTCTTTATCCATGTACCAGGTAATGAACATTTCATTTATTTCCAGATTTTTGCTATTATGGATAATGTTGCTGTGAATATTTACAGGAACTCTTAATGGGGACATGCTGTCAGTTTTCTAGGGTATTGCAGGATGGGATTGTTGGGTCATGTTGTAACTCTATGTTTAACATTATAAGGAACTGACAAATTGTTTTCTGAAGTGACTGTACCACATTTTACGTTCCCACCAGCAATGCATGAGGGGGTTTTTTTGTTGTATTTTTTTTGTTGCGGTACGCGGGCCTCTCACTGCTGTAGCCTCTCCCGTTGCGGAGCACAGGCTCCGGCCGCGCAGGCCCAGCGGTCATGGCTCACGGGCCCAGCCGCTCCGCGGCACGTGCGATCCTCCGGGACCAGAGTACGAACCCGCATCCCCTGCATCGGCAGGCGGACTCCCAACCACTGCACCACCAGGGAAGCCCTGTATGAGGGTTCTTATTTCTCCTCATCCTTGCCAACACTTGGTATTATTAGACTTTAAATTATCTCTATTCTAATAAATGTATGGTGGTATCTCACTGTAATTTTAATTTGCATTTCCCTAATGACTAGTGATGTTGATCATCTTTTAATGTTATTTTTAGCCACACAAATATCTTCTTTGGTGAAAGGTCTATTCAAATCTTTTGCCCATTTTTAACTGGGTTGTCTTATTGAGTTATAAGAATTTTTGATATATTTCAGATACACGTCCTTAATAAGATACATAATTTGCAAATATTTTCTCCCAGGCTGTGGCTTGTCTTTTCATACTTTAAATGATATCTTTGGAAGTGCCAAAGTTTTGAGTTTCAATGAATTACAATTTAGCAAATTTTTCTTTTATGAATTGTGTTTTTGGTATCATATCTAAGAAATTTTTGCCTAAGCCAAAGTCACAAAGATTTTGTTCCTGTGGTTTGTTTTTTCAGGTTTTATAGTTTTCAATTTAACATTTAAGTCTGTAATTGATTTTGAGTTAATTTTTATACATGATGTAAATTTTTTAATTTATTTATCTTTTGCATATGGATACCCAATTGTCCCAGAACCATTTGTTAAAAAGAATATCTTTTCACAATTGAATTCCCTTGGCACCTTTGTTGAGAATCAATTTACCAAAAACATAAGGATTTTCTGGACTTTCTATTCATCTCCATTGATATATGTGTCTGTCATTACACCACTGTGACACAGTCTCAACAACTATTATTTTATAATAAGTTTTGAAAATGAGTAAAATATTCCTCCAACTATGTTGTTGGTTTCCAAATTGTTTTGCTATTCTAGGTAATTTGCATTTCCATGTAAACCTTAGGATCGGCTTGTCAATTTCTACCCCCCCAAACGTGATTTTGATTGGAATTGTATACATAAATCAGTTTGGGCAGAACTGCCATCTTAACAGTAGTGAGACTTTCAATTCATGAAAATGGTATATATCCCCATTTATTTAGATCTTTTAAATTTTAGTGAGCAGTGTTTTATAATTTTTACCTCTTATACATCTTTTGTTACATTTATTTCTAAGTATTTTATTTTTAGTGCTATTGCAAATTACATTGTTTTCATTTCATTCTTAGAGTGTTCATTATCAGTAGAAATATTATTGGTTTTGGTATCCTCTGACATTCTCATTTATTAGTTCTAGTTGGTTTTTTAAGATTCACTAGTAGTTTGCAGATACAGGGTCAAATAATTTGCAAATAAAGACAGTTTTATTTCTTCATTTCCAAACTGGATACCTTTAATTTCTTTTTGTTGTCTTCTTGACTGGCTAGAACTTCCAGTGTGATATTAAATAGAAGTGTTGAGAGTGGACATCCTTGCTTTGTTTTCAAACTTATGGAAAACACCTTTAGTCTTGTTGCTAGTAAGTAGGATGTTTGCTGTAGGTTTTTTCTTAGATTCTTTTTTATCTGTCTGAAGAAATTCCCTTTTATTTGGAGTTTGTTGAGAGTTTTATCATGAATGAGTGTTGAATTTTGATAAATGCTTTTTCTGTATATATTAACATGACCAAGTATATTTTGGCCTTTATTATATTAATATGATGTATTGCATTTATTTTGAGATGCTAAATCAACCTGGCATTCCCAAGATAAATCCCACTGGGTCATTTTTATATGTTACTGGATTTGATTTTTGTGTTTATGCTCATGTGGTATATTGTCATATCTTTGGCCTCAATGAATGTGGAAGTGGATCCATTTCCAGAGCCTCTAGATAAGAGCCTAGTCCAGCTAACACCTTAATTTGAGCCTTGTGAGACACTAGGCAGAGAACCCAGTCGAGTGTGCCTGGACTTCTCACCTATAGAACTCTGAGTTCTAAGCTGCGAAGTTTGTGCTAATTTGTTACATAGCAACAGAAAACGAATACACCAACTTCCTCCAGTTTTCCTCTGCCATAGCTAGAAGTCCTGCCTCATGGCAGAGTTAATTTTGAAAAAAATCAAGATTTCTGGTTTCAAAAAAAAAAAAAAAGATTTCTGGTTTCTCTTGAAAAATGGGAAGACCTTGCAACTTGAGATTTGAATTTCTTACATGTCAAACCATCAGCAAGAGCTGGGTAGTGACTCTCCCCATCCTCCTTGTTAGCCAGGGTCTAGGTCCTCTAATTTATCTGCTCTCGCCCTTCACCCTAGACCTACATCTCCAATTACAGGCCTGGCCCGGGGACATCTGAATCTGTAACACCCCTGATCAGCACATGCCCAACTTATAGTAAGTGTTCAGTAATTATTTGTTGAAGGAGTGAATCAAACCACAAAACAGGTGACATGTGGGGGAATTTTACATAAGAGCACATGAATGGACATTTGGGATGGCCAAGGCTGAGGACACCATACCCTCAGTGCACTTTGGAGGGGTCAAGGGCATGGCCCACAGAGCCTGTCCACCTGAAGATTTCCTGGAAGTCCCATCAGCTTTCACTTACATCTCATTGGCCAAAAGCGTGTCATGTTACCACCCCTAGTTCCAAAGTAGGCTAGGAAATGTGGTTTTCAGCTTGTCTCATGTCACCCCAGCCTCAACAAGGATGTCAGGGCTCCGACAGGAGAAAAGAAGAGGATGGATATTGGGTTAGTGACCAGGCAGTTTCAACACCCAGATCATAGAAAAGAACAAGACCAGCACCCCAGAAGCTTTCTGATGCCCCTTCCCTGTCAGCATTCCCCCCAAGGGTGTTTCCCCTTTCTCAACTTCATATAAATGGAATCATACAGGGAATTCCCTGGCGGGTGGTCCAGCGGTTAGGACTCCACGCTTTCACTGCCGAGGACACGGGTTCAATCCCTGGTTGGGAAACTAAGATCCCACAAGCCGCGCGGTACAGCCAAGAAACAAAATAAAATAAAATAAAACAAAATAAAAAATAAATGGAATCATACAGAGTGTGTTCTTTTGTGTCAAGCTTCTTTCACTTGCAGCGTAAACACTAAAAAAAAAAAAAAAAAAAAACCCCATATCAAAGTAGCTTGAGTTTTCTATCAAATGACTTATTAATTAGCCTTGAGGAAACCAAGACTATCAGTGATGGAATTAATCCACCTCTTTTCCTTGAGTTGGTTATCATTAACTATGCATTTGCCCTTCAACCATGGACGCTCAAGAGAAATGACCAGTGGGAATAATAACAAGTATTCTTTCCCATGGGAGAGATTCAAAATATTTAAAAATCAGAGCCACGTGACCACTAAATGTTTGGACACAGAATGGATGGCCCTAGTGTTGTCCAGAGAAGGGTCTTCAGGCCCCCACAAGGCCGGGCCTTAGCCCTCAGTTGCTGGAATGTGAGAAGGTCTTGGGCAGGGCCGGTGAGTTCCTCAGGGAGGAGCCGGGATGACCAAGGCTGCAGGACACCGAGGCTCCAGGCAGCAGCTACGTATCAGTCAGTGCAGAGTAAGCTCAGCGTTTCCACGTCAGCACAGAGTGCTGGCTGAAGGTTAACACTGGTCTTTGCCAAAACAGTGTGAAGGTTGGGCATCCTCTGGTGAAACTGGGGCCACAAGGTATTCAGGCATCAGAGGGAATCACTGCAGCTCAAAAGCAGTGTCTGTCTTCACGAAGGTGAGACTGGTCTGTCCCCACACACGCGCGAGGAGACAGGACACTTGGCAGTGCGGACCCTGGCCCCGGAGCTGGCATCTGATAACTGAACGGAACCATGCTGAACCATCATGGATGTCAAAATGGCAGGCGCTTATTTCCTTAGGGCAGCCTTGCAAATAATGCTTTCCTCATTTCCAACTCATAATTCTTTTTAGCTGTCCCACCCCGCTTCCAAATTTAGGAGTGTTACACTTCATATGAAAATAAAAAATAAAAGCAAATAGGGAAAGTTGGTTCAGGACTCAAGATCACTCTCCCAGAAATAGTAGCCCTAGATTCACTTCAACCCCCGCTCCCTTGCCTGCCTTGACTATAAAGACCAGCAAAATGAATTGCTCACTTCCCAGCCTCCCTTGCTTTTGCTTTTCTGATACAAAGGGACAGCTGCAGCTGGCTCTGGCCTTCTCCTTTCTTCCTGCCCCAACTGTGGGCGTGATGCCCGGAACAAGAGCTGCCATCTTGCAACCATGAAGGAGAGGCCAAGAGAATCACAGTGATGCTGGCTCTGGACCTCATGAGCTGCTGAACAAATGCTAACAGCTGCCTGCTCCAGACATTTTGTGCTGTGCAAAAATTGAAAACTGTTTGTTCTTTATGCTTACTTATGGCAGAAAGCATTCCTAACTGATACAACTAGTATAAACCATTACTTGTCATGTATAGGCCAAAAAAAGGACGGAGGGCCACTGAGGATTTTCCAAGTTTAGTTACTACATCGGAAAGTAGCCGTAGACACTTATTCTCAAAAGCAAGGAGGTATCAAATCCCACTAGGGTCAGGTCAAAACACATAAAGGTCAACTTGAAGGGACTTTCACTAGCCAAGGAGGGGACAATGTGAGCATCAAAAAACACTGACTACAATGCATTAAAATGAGTTAAAAATAGATAAAGGGAAATAACCAAGCATTTATTCTGCCTTCCTTGTTTGAACTGTATTTCAAAGAAACCAAAGAAATGATCAGGAGTTCTTCATAGAAGAATTATGACTGATAAAGACAGAAAGAATAGTAGAATCAGAAAACCACCACTCGGGAACACCTGATGAAATAAAGAATCTAGCCAATGATCATTAATAACTATTAGGTAAAAGGCTGACAGGGAACTTTGGGTGGACCATGCTGATAACACCTGAGCCCACATTGATCAATTTTCACATCTCTAAAAATGGAACAATCAGCCTCAGGATGTAATACATCACATAATACACAGCATCTCCTATGAAGTTTTCAAGCCAAGAAAAAAAAAATCTAATCCAGTTTACAGGAAATAGAAGAACAAGTTAAATGACACCAGGAGGAAACTACCAGCCAAATCCACATGTAGGATATTCTACTGGATGAATGACTCATTTCTCCCCCTCCTCAGGGAATGGCGTAAAAACAACGGGGAAGGGGGAAAACCATTACTGAATAAAAGAGACTTAAGGGTCCTTTCAATCATATACTATGTGTAGTTCTTATTTGGATCCTGATTTGAATGAAACAACTGAAAAAGTATTGAGTTAATTAGGAAAATATGGTATGTTCTAGGTATTATATCACATGATAATGGCATTGTGGTTATGAATTTTGAAAAAGTTCTTCCCTGATAGAATACCTACTGAAATATTTATGGATGAAATGAAATGATGCCTGGAGTTTGCTTTAAAATATTCCAGCAGAAGCCAAACAAATATTGTGTGTGGCGAGGTGGGGAGAGGGTACAGAGGAAACAGAATCAGGTGAGCCACGAAGGGGTTCCCTGTATTTTTCCCTCCACTTTTACCTATAACATTTTGTATAAACTGTTTTTTGAAATTATTACTTTAATTGGATTTTCCTGCATTCTAGATGCTAATAGCAACAGAAATGAGAAAGCAATTTTAAAAAAGAAAATCCTGTCAAAGTCCCTGAATTCTGTTTCCTTCCTTCACGGTGTTATTTTCATAAAAGTGAAAACAAACGACACAATCACAAAACAAGAATATAAAGCAATGTCATGTGTCTGTACTTTTTTTTTTTTTTTTTTGCGGTACGTGGGCCTCTCACTGTTGTGGCCTCTCCCATCGCGGAGCACAGGCTCCAGAAGCGCAGGCTCAGCGGCCATGGCTCACGGGCCCAGCCGCTCCGCGGCATGTGGGATCTTCCCGGACCGGGGCACGAACCCATGTCCCCTGCATCGGCAGGTGGACTCTCAACCACTGCGCCACCAGGGAAGCCCCCATGTGTCTGTACTTTAAAGCACAGTGTTTCAGGGGAACTTTAGAGATGCTAGTCCTACCCAACACCTGTGTTCTTGTCCACCTGTGGGCCCCCCCCCCCAGGATGGTTCCCATATGTTCTTGGATGTTCCCAAGAGAACTTTGCTTTTGTCATTGACATCTAATAACTTGTCTGTTCTCTTCCACCAGACTGTGAGCCATCCTCCTGCCCTCCCACTCTCAGTCAAGGACCAAAAATCACTTCCTATTATTCTCTCTAATACGCTAATATTAACATGTAGTAGGTGCTCAATAAATATTTGGGGAATATATGAACAGAACCCAATCCTCTATGTTTTACACCTGTGGAGTCTGACACCCCAAGGGTTGAAGTTTCTAGGCTGAGAGACTGCAATGTTTCAGAATCAGAACCATTCCTGAGAACTTATACCTTCTGGTTCCAACCCAGGGCTACTTCTGAATCTCATTTCTGATTCCAGAAGTCTTCCTCTTCATGGGAGGAGACTTCCTCTACCAGGGTCCAATGTGCCATTTCCAGTGCTCCCCCAACCCAATTCTCATAATAAATTCATAGTGTTCTACGCCACGACACTTTTGTATCTTTCCAGAAGACATTACCCACATTTGTTTTAGGCAGGAGAGATTATAAGTAATTATATAACACAGATAACAAGGTTTTGCTTGTTATCTATCTATATTATTATCTAATAATAATACGTGAAATCCTTAGCACTCATGTTTCCAGAACTTTGAACTCTTCCTTTATTTCTCCTCCAGCTGAGTCAAGAAAAGGAAACCAGGAAATAGCTTTAATGTTTCTTAAGTCTGGGCCCCAAAGTCATGGCCATACATTGTGGCATGCAGGGCAATCCACTCCTAACTGAAACTGACCTTGGTTTTCTCTGAGCCTTGCTGACCCCTCTGGTTCCAGGTTCCTACTCAAGGAGTCCATGCAGCCTACCTTCAGGAAAGACCTTTCTTTTTTCTGATACTCCCCAGAGTTACAAACCACAGTGATGGAAAGCCAACTAGACATTCATTTCCCAGGTTCATTGCTTATTCAAGGTCCCTCAGGTCTTAGCTTCAATGTCACAACCTCTGACCTCCCCACCCCCAAACTGGATTGTGTGGCCTTCTTTGTGTTTCCATAGCAAGTCACAGGTCCTGTGACATGGCTCTTCCAACACACTTTCATAATTTTCTCTTACCTTCACTGTAGCTAACAAGCTCCGCCAGGGTAGAGACTGTCTTTCATCACTGTTTCCCCAGTGCCTTGCACATGGTAACTCCTCCCTAAACATTTGCTTTGTGAATAGACAAGTAATCGAATGAATGGCTTTCAAGAGTCAAATGTCCAGTAACTGAGACTCTAAATTTAAACCATCTTGCTTGTTAAGGCGTTCAAGAAACACCTTTTGTCCTCAAAGTTTGACTTAAAAGAATAATGCTGAAATGGGAGGAACCACCTAGTCCTCAGAAAATGATTGAAAGATTGGATAGGAGAAGTGGGATGAGTTTTGCAGGTACCCACCATGTCTCCCTATTTTCCTTCTCTCTCTTTCTCTCGAGCCACCACCTCTGGAGTGACCAGCTGAGGTTTTACTTGTCCTCCTCTTCTAGTGCTTTGTTCTGCCCCTCTGAATAGAGAAAAGTTGGGGATGTGGATAGTGCTGAAAGGGACAAAGACAGCTGGCCAGAGCTGAGTTCTCCTTTCTGACACTTGCACACTCGCTTACGGCGCACGGGGACTTGACTCAGCCAGAAGATGACTAAACCCTGGGCCCCAGTCGGTACTCAGGGCCCCTCCCAACAGAGGCCCCTGTGCCTGGACCTGGTTAATTAGTAGATCTCAATCTGTAATAAGGAGGATGGGTGTGGGTTATTCATGATACTCCCCATGCTTCCTAAATAGTAAACTCAGCTATTCGAGGTAAATGGAGTATGTATGTGAACTGAGAGCCGAGAGAAGGGCCAGAAAGTACCCAGATGCAAACTGAAAGTGAAAACAGCCTTGTTTCTTTTACCATCAGTGAGCAATATCTAACTCTACATTCAATCAACCAAAAGGGCCTAATTCAGATTTCAGGGGCCAATCATGGTTGTAAACTAGGTAGAAAAAGTCACGAGCTTAAACCAACTGAGGTTTAATGAACGTGGAACGTTACTGTGCCCAAATGTCTATAAACTCAGGACTAAACAGTTTAAATAATTTATATTAAAAAAGGAATATAACAAATATTTATATTAAAAAAAGGATTCACCCATTGTTAGTTCTGGGAAGGAAAAAACGGTTTCATTATCACTGTCATCCAATATTCGACGCCCACAATAGCCTGCCCCAGCTGAAAGGCCATTTAAAAAAGGAGAAAGAGTAGAGGCTCTTGGGCTTAAGACCGTGTTCAGGGCCCAGAGCCGGCTACCCAATCATCCTAAACACTGCAAACATGAAAACTCTAAGCCATGTCTCGCCCTCAAGGAGGTTACTGATCCTTTGCAGTCAAGGTGTCATAGAATAAATGCTAATACACAGTGTAAACTGCACGAGCATTGCTTTCATATCCACCAGTATTTCAATTCCATGAGGGCAAGGACCTCATGTATCTTGTTCACCACTGTAGCTCCAGCATCTTGTACTGGTACACAGCACAGAGTAAGAGCTCAGTAAATATTTGCCAAATAAATGAACCAACGGGGATACCGTGTCACATGTATTTGGGGAAAGAAAACTGAGAAACAGGGAAGTGAACTGATTTACTTGAGTTGGTCCATATGACTCATTACAGTTAGCTGCTTATAAGACATAGGCAAATGTCTGTCCTGGTGTTCCTCTAATATTTTCTGGAAGGTTGGAAAATATAGAAACATAATTAAATGACTTACACATGTAGAACTAAAAACTTGACTTGCGTCTAAAAAGCAGTATCTAATATTCACAAAATTATAAACATGAAGAACCTTTCTGAGGAGGAGTAGAAGCATGGGTAGAGCATGGATTTTGTTGTCTTCAACAGTGAAATGACAGCTTCCAAGTCCTTTTTTTGTTATACTATGCTGTCTTTTTGCTCTGAAAGCCATAGGGTAGATCAGTCAATTTTCTTATATTAGTAGAGGACATAACAAGGAATGTATATAGGTCAGAGAATATTTGAAAATCCCAAACAGAAGAGCTGCTAATGAACTTAGTTTAGAGTGTCTTGCCACCAGAAAAAATGATAGACCTTTCCTAAACACCTCTGGCTGTTTGCTCATCAGGAAAAATCACACATTTTCTCTCTGTAAAAAGTGTCAGAGGAAAAAAAAAAAAGACTGTAGTTTCACTCCCCATGGGCTGAAGACTGGGACTGTTTTTAAATTCAATATATATTACAATAACCCCAGAGAACCATGGGAAAGCTTCACTCGGAGAAGGTGCTGAGGTCAATGTCTTTGTGTTGCACGTCAGGGAAACGTCACAGGATGCAGGTTGAAATGCTGAGGCCTGGGCACAGCATTGTCACCCATGAGACCAAAAAAAAAAAAGTTTGCCTGTGTTTTTTTCCTTTTTTTTTTTAAATACTTTATTTACAATGTTGTCCTAGTTTCAGTTGTACAGCAAAGTGATTCAGATTCTTTCCCATTATAGGCTATTATAAGATATTGAATATAGTTTCCCTATGCTATACAGTAGGTCCTTGCTGTTTATCCATTTTATATATAGTAGTGTCTGTTAATCCCAAACTCCATTTCTTTTGTTTTTAATGTTACTTATGATGATGACTTCACCCCCAATTACTGTCTCTGCTGCAGCAACTCCTATTAGGCCTTTTACCAGCCTCCAGGTGAAACTCCTGATCTGTATTTTTATCATATTGTAGGACGGCCTGCATTGCAAATCCCACTGGCTTTTCTATGTGGGTGGATTCCTGAGTTAAGTCAGTTATGAACGTATGGGTTTGAAGAAGCCTTTAAAGAAGCCTCAGTCTGATTATGTGACTTGAGATCCTGTCAGTCCCTTGCTCACCCAGAACTCTGAACAGCAAACAAGGGAAGCTGCAGACACGGACTTTGAATCTTGGATGGGCTACTTTATTGCCATCCAAGCATGGTCAAGGCCTCAAATAACAACACCTGCCTCAAAGGGTAGTTGATGTAAGGATTAAACGAGTGAACTCATGAAGAATGCTTAGAAGGTGCTGCCAATGTGAGCTGTACTTGCACTAGGAAGCGAGTTCTAACACCTCTGGAGCAGCAGTTCTGATGCCAAAACGTAGTGTCCAATTCCAGACTTTGTGTGAAATCTACCCCAACACAAAGAGATTAAACGCAAAGGTGCAATGGATCATGGGGCTGCAACTATTTTGGCAGTAGCCCTGAACATTTAAAATGCTTCTCTCTCCATAACCAAGATCAGGATGACAGCGTGGTCAGATAAGGCCCTCTTCTGAGTCACAGACTTGTCACTGTATTATCACATGGAGGAAGGAGCTACTGGAGCTCCCTGAGCCTCTTTTATAAGGGCACTAATCCCACTCATGAGGGCTCCACCCTCACGATCTAACCACCTCCCCAAGGTCCCACCTACTAATACCATCACATTGGGCATTATGAGTTCAACATGGGAATTTTGAGGGGACATGAACATTCAGACATAGCAGCAGGGACTTTGTTTTGAGTTGTCTTTGGCCAGAACCCTGGGGAGTTCACCCTACAAAGGATCAGGTATGAGGTTATAGAGGACACAGTCTTTACCCTGGTTGGCCCCAAGTGCATGGCCTGGAGAGGCTACTTATTATTTCCTTTTTTAAGGGCACAGAGCATAATTAGGGACAGATATCATACTGTGGGCACCCAGAGGGCCAGGGGGAATACTGCAACCTTGCCTTTCTTCCTTTCCTTCCTCCCCTACTTCCTTCCTCTTCACCTCCCCTCCTTTGCTCGTTCATTCAACAAATATGCCTTGGCTGTTAGACACTGCACCATGTAGTGCTGAGGTTCATCTATGAACAGGACAGACCCTGTCGTGCTCTCCGGAGCCTGTCACTTAGCAAGAAGAGGAGCTTTCTTCAAATGGCCCCACCAATACCTACACAATGATAGCTCTGATAAGTGCTATAACATGAGGTACCAGGGTCCAGGAGACCTAATCTGGGTGTCAAGGAGGGTTTCCATAGGAAGTGACATTTAAACTAAGTGTGAATGATGGGTAGGAGCTGTTCAGACAAGGCAAAAGAGAAATCCAGGCAGGAGACACAGCTTGGGGAAAGGCCCTGAGGTGGGAAAATGTGCTGGCATGGTCCCTTGTGCAGAGGAAGAGGCCCTTCATAAACGTTGTTGAACGGATGAATAAAGTGCTCGGTTCACAGTGTATTTGAAGGCATGTTTACTTAAGAGAATAGAAACCCAACCAATAACACTTACCAATAACACCCAAAGACCCCTCCATGGCCCTCAGTTTACCAATCCCTATCAACAGAATCCTTCAGCACCACTTGGAGTCTCCTCTACCTCACTCCATGGGATGGCCCAGCCTGTAGTCACCCAGACATCCCAGTCACTCTGACTGGAGTGGACAGTGCTCTGCCTTCCTGGCACAGGCCAAGCTCCTGGCATGGTCAGCTTCACCTCCCTGCAATGCTAGGTAGGTCCTCCTCAGCTGCCTGGGAGGGTCTTCTGCTCTGGCTTCAACCTCAGCTTTGTGCATTGTGACAGCTCAGCCCCGTCACCCCCTGAGTCTCATCACAAAAGGACACGCCCTCTCCTCCTGCAGGGCTCTGTGGACCTGGAAGCTTCTCTGTATGACTGTTGCTAAGGGTCCCTTGGTAGCCAATGACCAAGAGCCAGCCAACTCTCCCAGCGAATTTTTGGAAGGCCATCAGGGACTCACATTTTGGCAGGAGGCTGGAGAATCAATCTCAGAGCTCTGGCGGGCTGGGCAACAGAAGTGGTATGGCCTGTGTGCTGCTGCTATGATGAGTGTGACCTCTATCTGCCCTGGCCTCACTGCATTCCTCACGCCCTCATTAGTCTCTGGAAAGACTGGCCTGGGCAGTGAAAACATCTTCCCGTTTGAAATGTAAATTGGTGCAGCCACTCTGGAAAACAGTATGGAGCTTCCTTAAAAAACTAAAAATAGACTTTCCATATGATTCAGCAATTCCACTCCTGGGCATATACCCAGAAAAGATGAAAACTCTAATTGGAAAAGACACATACACCCCAATGTTCATTGCAGCACTATTTACAATATCCAAGACATGGAAACAACCCAAGTGTCCATCGACAGATAAATGGATAAAGAAGATGTGGTCCGTGTGTACAATGGAATATTACTCAGCCATAAAAAAGAACAAAATTTTGCCATTTGCAGCAACACGGGTAGACCTAGAGATGATCATATTAGTGAAGTAAGTCAGACAGAGAAAGACGAATATCATATGATATCACTTACACGTGGAATCTAAAAAATAATACAAATGAACCCATTTACAAAACAGAAACAGACTCACAGACATAGAAAACAAACTTATGGTTACCAAAGGGGAAAGGGGATGGGGAAGGAATAAATTAGGAGTTTGGGATTAACAGATACACACTACTATATATAAAATAGATAAGCAACAAGGATTTACTGTATAACACAGAGAACAATATTCAATATCTTATAATAACCTATAATGGAAAATAATCTGAAAATATATATATAGATATAACTGAATCACTTTGCTGTACACCAGAAACTAACACAATATGGTAAATCACCTATACTTCTATTAAAAAAAAAACTTCTCCTTTAACTTCCAACTCCCAAGGCCACACAGAAAGAGAAGGCCCCAGAAGTGACTGGGGTAAATTAAGACAGGAAGTTGGATGCGAGACAGCCTGAACTATGACCTATGTCTTATTTCTTCAGCCGCCATCTAATGACTGCTTGATCTGAGCCAAACCCTGCAGCAGGCATTGGAGACGCAGAGGCGAATACGACACAGAACCTTTTCTCCTGGAGGCTGCCTTTACTCGGAGATGGGAAACACATCAGCAGTATAAGTGCTGGAAGGGCCTCAGAGGATGCCTCTGCCAGTTGCATAAAGGGAGGGGTGGTTAGCTCTGCATGGGGAGGGCAGGGGGTGGTTGATAAAGCTTGATGGCAGAAGTAATATGGGAGCTATGGCTTGAAGGAGGGTTGTTTAGCTGGCAGGCAGCTTGAAGGCATGTTTGGGCAGGAGATGAGAACATTCCAGGCAGGGAGGATAGCAGATGCCCATGCTTGGAGGTGTGAAGTGGGCACAAAGTTTAGGGAGTTGTAAGTCATTAGCTTTGGTTGGAATCCCCAGTTTGAATGAATTTTGGCAAAAAAAATGAAAGTTGCTCAGATAGGGCTGGGACATGGCTGAGACTTTGGTTTCATTCTCTAGACCGATGCTGTCTACTATGCAGCCACTAACCATACGTGGCAACTTCAGTTTCAGTCGGTTGAAATAAAATACAAGTAAAAATTCAATTCCTCGGACACACTCCCCACGTTTCACTCACCCGCTCAGTCGCCACATGTGGTTAGGGGTTACCATACTGGACAATGGAGATACAGAACATCTCCTTCCTCACAGAAAGTTCTATTGAACAGTGCTGTTCTAGGCTGCGGGAAGCACAGGAGGATATTAGGCAAGCAAATGACATCGTCGTATTTCACGGAGCCCTCCCTGTGGCCACTTGGGGATGGATAAGAAGGAAGCATAACATGGGACTTCCCTGGCGGTCCAGTGGTTAGGACTCCACACTTCCACTGCAGGAGGCACAGGTTCAATCCCTGGTTGGGGAACTAAGATCCTGCGTGCCACGTGGGGCGCCCCTACCCAATAAAAGGGAGCATAACAGAAGGCTCGAGGTGACTTAGAAGACTACTGCGACAGTCTAGTCAAGAGGCTGCTGTCGCACCAGAGGAACTGTCCCTTTTGCCCGGAACTTGCTATTATCCAAAGCTGAGCAGGGAATTATTCAGACTGACTCATGTTTCACCTCAGCCCTCACGCCCCAGCTTCAGAGACGGGAGTCCCAGACGATCATAAACTAGCCAATCTGGGCAGCTGACCCAGTGGAAGTGGATCTCATTTTATCTCCAGTCGGTCCTGGGGCTTGTTATGTAAACCTAGGGTGTGTCCACAAGACACAAGGAGCCTCAATTTAGGAGTCGCACGCCCACAACGCTTCTCACTCACTCACACCAAGTGGATGGAGAAGACTTGAGTTTTGCCACCATGAAAGAAGTCAGGTCAGCTGTTCAACCGAATCCCTTTAACACCAAAGCAGCCAGAAGTTGGGAGGTTAAGAAGTTAGGAATAGGAAATTCCCTGGCAGTTAGGACACTGGGCTTCCACTGCCGAGGGCACGGGTTCAATCCCTGGTCAGGGAATTAAGATCCTACAAACCACGCGGCGCAGCCAAAGGAAAAAAAAAAAAAAGAAGGCAAAAATAGCCTATGAACCCTGATAAACACACAAGGAGCTCTGTTCGGTCTCCCTAAGCTGTTTGCAGTTGCCAAGGTGGGTGTGGGAATGCGGACCCAGCCTCGCTCTGAGTATAATTAATGACGACGTGCCCCCTGTACCACTGACTCAGATGGAGCACCTGACGAGAGCTTCGGCTGGAGGCTTCTGTGTTCTGAGGGCGTGGATGCGCCCGCATGAGCTGCGCTGGAGCGTGTGAACATCACCCTCCTGTTCCTGGCTGAGTCAGAGGCAGATCTGGAGTCAGAAGCCCTGGTCCAGGGCCTACCCTTGCCAATCAGCTCAAAACAGACTTGTTAAAAATGCTCCTCCCCTGGGCTTCCCTGGTGGCGCAGTGGTTGAGAGTCCACCTGCCGATGCAGGGGACTCGGGTTCGTGCCCTGGTCCAGGAAGATCCCACATGCCGCGGAGCGGCTGGGCGCGTGAGCCATGGCCGCTGAGCCTGCGCGTCCGGAGCCTGTGCTCTGCGGCGGGAGAGGCCACAACAGTGAGAGGCCCGCGTACCGCAAAAAAAAAAAAAAAAAAAAAAAATGCTCCTCCCACAGACCCACAGCCCTCACTAGAAGCCAGGTCCTGTCCTAAAGCCCGAGAGGTATAAATTCATTTAATCCTCAAACCAACTCATGAAGCTGGTGCTATTATTATCCGTTCTCGACAGCTCGGGAAACCAAGGCACAGAAGTTAAGCCGCTTGCCGCAGCTCACAGAACTACCGGTATTCCCCAGCCCCTGGCTCCTACGCCTGCGCACTAGGCACTACTGAGACAAAGAGTACGGACCAAAGCGACACAGAACCCGCCAACACCAGTTGAGGGCCAGGTGCTTGTCATTAGAGCTCAGATTGCCATGATGATGGTGATCCTGCAGGGGTCCATGAGCTCCTTTGAGGAGGGGCTGGCACACGTACCCCAAGCCCACCCCAAGTCCACATGCCTTATTACTACTCCAACAAGGAGATCTTGCTGCGCCCCTACCTGGACGCCTCCACGGTGAGACGCCCATCCTGGACGCCTCCCATTTCCTCCCAGGCAGTGTCACAAGCATCCACGGCACCTCCTGGCGAGAAACACCTCTTTGAGGAGCAGTCGTAGTGCGTGGGATGCTGGTACGGAGACGGCAATGCACACCTGCGGGCCTTCCCGCCCAGCCCAGCGCCGCCTGTCCTTGCCCCTCCCACACAGCCCCCACTGCCGCCAGCTAGGCCCGCCCCTGTTTCCTCACCACAGCAGTGGTGGGCCAGCATGGGCGTGTCTGAGAACGGCTTCGATTACTGAACGCACCCAGGGGGCAACTGCTTCAGAGGACCAAGTTCACCTGAAAGACATCACCAACCAAACTCTAGCCCTGGGGTCAAGGTAGTGATTTGAGAGTGCAGCATCTGCAGACCTTATCTGTTTCTGTTTTCCTGTTGTGTGAAACCAGCAACATGCGTAGGAATTTACATGTAATAAATATCCTGGAGTATCTTTGGCTTCAGGTCAAGCTTGATCCAGGGGCTAAAAGAGGGTCATTAGAATTTGTTTTCTCTTGGTCTCTCATCTCTGCCATCCATTTGTGGCTCCATTCTTGACCTCCGTGTTGTGGCTCTCTCCATATTGAAGCCTAGATGTCTGCAGAATGACTAACTTCAGGGTTTCACTCAGTGGAAAAGACTTAACACTCTTCCAGTGGCTTCTACAAAATTTCCCAAGGTTCGCTCTGATTCGACTGGCTTAGGACGTGTGCCTGTCCTCGAACCAATCATTGTTGCCAGGTGGGAGTGCGGATGAGCTCTATTCCTGGAGAATGAAGACAGGACAGATCTTCAAACAAAAATCAGAGGCTCTACTAGACAAAGGGGAACAGATGCTGAGTACTCAAACCACAGATGGATGTCCAGCACAGGTAGATGAAGAAGTTATCCTCAATGAAATCTGGACCAGTGAAGTGAGGCCTGAAGGGCCACACAGCAAGAAAGCAGCAGAGTGGGAGGTTTTTAAACCCAGTCCTTCCATCTTTAAAATCCACTCCGTACAAGTGACATCACCAACCCTGGGTGTCTCAATTGTGGCTAAAATGTCAATGGGAGATTCAGAGTTTTTGCCATGTTGTGTACATTTAGAGACTGTCCTTGGGGATCCTTTTGAATTTATGGCAAAGCCTTTCTTTCCTATGCATTTTCCCACCCCTTTAGCCCTGGTCTTGCCTCTGCTGGGTTACAGCAGCAGCCTTCTGGCTCTCACCTTGCCTCTAGCTCTAAGATCCTTCCTACCCGCTGCAGGGAACAATCTTTCCCCACCCAGAGCTCTTCAACACAGCGCACCCCTCGGGAGCAGCCCTGCTAGCCTCGACAGGCCTTTCCCCTGGCACATCCTCCTCACCCTCTGCTTCCAGCCCAGGAAGATGCTGACTTCCCCCATTCCACAGCATCTTTACCCGAGGCTGCACCTCAACTGAATTACCCCTTTAAGAATAAGGAACCAGGGCTTCCCTGGTGGCGCAGTGGTTGAGAGTCCGCCTGCTGATGCAGGGGACTCGGGTTCGTGCCCTGGTCCGGGAAGATCCCACATGCCGCGGAGCGGCTGGGCCCGTGAGCCATGGCCGCTGAGCCTGCGCGTCCGGAGCCTGTGCTCCACAATGGGAGAGGCCACAACAGTGAGACGCCCGCGTACCGCAAAAAAAAAAAACAAAAGAGTAAGGAACCATGTAAAGTGGGGGAGATAGGATTCTTACCATTTCCAAAACTGCTCCAGGCTGTACAGCATCCAGCCTTCGGCAGTGTCCTCTGCCCACAGCATTCCTCCACCGCCCGCTCCCTGGGCTGACTTGGACTGACCCTTCACATCACAGCTTGGATCTCACCTCCCCCTCTTAGGAGCATCTCAGTTTCCTTGTGGGGAATCCACCATAGTATGTGGTCTTTGTAGGACGGTAACTCCAGTGGAGCCCCACCTCCCACAAGTGTGAGAGGCTGATTCCCTCCTGTGATCATCCCCACGTGGCCAGGGACAGATGTGTGACGTAGGCTTGGCTACTGCCGTGTTTTCTTCTGGAACACAGCAGATGGAAGACATGGCTGGAGGTTTTTTATCCTATCAGCACTGACCACAGTCTTCTGCTCTTAGACCCTTCCTATATAGTTCCTTCTTCTGAGCCCCTCCAGCTTGAGCTGCCGTCTTTCCTACCTGTTTCCAAGCTGGTTCTATAAACTTCTTGTAA
Organism: Stenella coeruleoalba; assembly: GCF_951394435.1. Taxonomy (NCBI): domain Eukaryota; kingdom Metazoa; phylum Chordata; class Mammalia; order Artiodactyla; family Delphinidae; genus Stenella; species Stenella coeruleoalba. The sequence continues at coordinate 58,983,142 of NC_137156.1, forward strand.
TTCTGTGCCTCATTCTCCTTTCAATAAATGCAGCTTTGCCGCTGTGAGACAAAATCTGTTTCTGTTGCATCAAACGTCCTTGACGGACACACTTTATTTCTTTCCACCTCTCTTCACTGTGTCCCCCATGCCCCTTCCAGCCCCTGGCACAGAGGAGGCACCAAAGAGCTGTTGCATGAACAGCTTATGAACGGGTCCCTGTGGACCACATCCCTTCCTCCAGGCCTCCAACAGCTGCCATCCCTATCTCACACCACAGCAAGGCCAACTCGGTCACTTGGCAGCACCTGGGTCCCCTACCTCTCTGTCCCATGCCTGCTGCACAGTGAGGACCTTGCCCTCCTCCCAAACAGCACTTCATCCCATTCAGAGGTAGAAGCTGCCTTCCTTTTACATCAGTCCCCAAAGGGCCAGTGCCTTTCTGCTCGGCTGACTATCCTGTTTCTCAAATTCTCCTTCCTCGTCATTTATCAATAATTTAAAAGCATGTTGGGTGCCGTCCACGTTGGATGGCTCTACAATCATCTCAGTGTCCTGTAGTTCAGTAACAAGTGGTCGAGGCCCCATGTTTTTTCACTCTATTCTGATTTGGGATTTAGTTACTTTTAGTGAACAGCCACATTCCAGCAGAAAATATGAAATTTTATCTAGCTACAGATAGAAATTCACCTGGCATATGGATTTCATTCTAGGACCGACAAAACTTCTGAATTTTCGGAGCCAATCTTCCAAAATGAGATCCAGAGGGGCGGAGTCAAGATGGCAGTGTAGGAAGACACAGAGTTCACATCTCCCCACAACTAGGGCACCTGACTGAAGCTGGTGGGGGACCTTGACACCCAAGGAGATGGAGGGAACCCCCAAGCGACCGGGTAGGATGTTGCGGGGACTGAGGGGGGAGAAGTGGAGGCCGGACAGGACCAGTGCCCCTGAGGGGTGGCTGTGAGGGGGGGAGGGCTCCCCACACCTGGGGGAACCCTTGGGGGCTCGTATCAGGGGGAAGCACACCCAGCGTTTACCCTGCCCATTTGGCCCAGGAAGGCTGCCCGGCTCTCCAGCAGAGTCCTACACCCTCAGAGGCCCCCTCTGGGCCGCGTGGGTCCTGGGGGTGTAGGAGGGAGGCCAGGGGAGAACAGGAGAGACAGGCGGGAGGAGCAGCAGAGGCGCAGAGGGTGTTTGCCCCACCCACTTGGGCCCAGGAAGCCTGCTGGGCTCCCACGCTGGGTCCCCCACCCTCCGGGACCACAGGCATGCCTGGGCCCCTTCTGTTGAGCCTAAGCCCCACCTCCCACGCCCCCTAGGGCCTTTTCCAGCCCGGTGGGTCCTAAGCATAGGCCCTGCCCACTGCCCAAACCCCGCCCCTGCCTAGGCCCTGCCCCCCACAGCCAAGGCCTTTTCCGCCATTTTTTTTTTCTCCTCTTTTTTACTATTGTGATTCTGGTTTACCTTCCAGTTGTTATTTCATCTGTATTTTTATTTTTATATTCTTTCTAACATATCTGTTAGTTTCCTAGTCTAATTTTATTTTTTATTCTTTGTTATTGTTCTGCTCTTTTTCTTCTTTTTTTTTTGCCACCCCCCGTGGAGCTTTCATGAGCTTGATTCATGAGCCGGGGATTGGGCCAAAGCTCCTGCAGTGGGAGCTCAAAGTCTGAACCACCGGACTAACAGAGAACCTCAGACCCCAGGGCATATTCATCAGAGTGAGGTCCCCCGGAGGTCCTCATCTCAGCACCAAAACCCAGCTCTACCCAACAGGCTACAAACTCCACTGCTGGAAGCCTCAGGAAAAAACAACCAGTAAGACAATCCAACCCATAAAAAAAAAAAAATTGAGACAGCAAAACAATATGTCACAGATGAAGGAGCAAGGTAAAAACCTACAAGGCCAAAGAAATGAATAGGAAGTAGGCAATCTACATCAAAAGGAATTTAGAGTAATAATAGTAAAGATGATCCAGAACCTTGGAAATAGAATGGAGGCACAGACTGAGAAAATACAAGAAATGTTTAACAAAGATCTAGAATAACTAAAGAACAAACAAACAGAGATAAACAACACAACTGAAATGCAAAATACACAAGAAGGAATCAGTAACAGAATAACTGAGGCAGAAGAACGAATAAGTGAGCTGGAAGACAGAATGGTGGAAATAACTGACGAGGAGCAGAATAAGGAAAAAAGAATGAAAAGAATTGAAGACAATCTCAGAGACCTCTGGGACAATACTAAACACACCAATATTTAAATTATAGGGGTCCCAGAAGAAGAGAAAAAGAAAGGGTCTGAGAAAATATTTGAAGAGAGTATAGTGGAAAACTTCCCTAACACGGGAAAGGAAATAGTTACCCAAGTCCAGGAAATGCAAAGAGTCCCATACAGGATAAACCCTAGGAGAAACACACCATGACACATATTAATCAAACTAACAAAAATTAAATTCAAAGAAAAAATATTAAAAGCAGCAAGCGAAAAGCAACAAATAACATACAAAGGAATCTCCATAAGGTTATCAGCTGATTTTTCAGCAGAAACTCTGCAGGCCAGAAAGGCGTGGCAGGATATACTTAAAGCGATGAAAGAGAAGAACCTACAACCAAGATTACTCTACCCAGCAAGGATCTCATTCAGATTTGATGGAGAAATCAAAAGCTTTTCAGACAAGTAAAAGCTAAGAGAATTCAGCACCACCAAACCAGCCTTACAACAAATGCTAAAGGAACTTTTCTAGGCAGGAAACACAAGAGAAGAAACAGACCCACAAAAACAAACCCAAGGGCTTCCCTGGTGGCGCAGTGGTTGAGAGTCCGCCTGCCGATACAGGGGACACGGGTTTGTGCCCCGGTCTGGGAAGATCCCACGTGCCGCGGAGCAGCTGGGCCCGTGAGCCATGGCCGCTAAGCCTGCGCGTCCGGAGCCTGTGCTCCGCAACAGGAGAGGCCACAACAGTGAGAGGCCCGCGTACCGCAAAATAAAAAAAACAAAACAAAACAAAAACAAAAAAAAACCAAAAACAAACCCAAAACAATTATGAAAATGGTAATAGGAACATACATATCAATAATAACCTTGAATGTAAATGGATTAAATGCCCCAACCAAAAGACACAGACTGGCTGAATGGATACAAAAACAAGACCCATATACACGCTGTCTACAAGAGACCCACTTCAGACCTAGGGACACATACAGACTGAAAGTGAAGGGATGGAAAAACATTCCATGCATATGGAAATCAAAAGAAAGCTGGAGTAGCAATACTCATATCAGATAAAATAGACTTTAAAATAAAGACTGTTACAAGAGACAAGGAAGGACACTACATAATGATCACGGGATCAATCCACGAAGATATAACAATTATAAATGTTTATGCATCCAACATAGGAGCACCTCAATACATAAGGCAAATGCTAATGACCGTGAAAGGGGAAATCGACAGTAACACAATAATAGTAGGGGATTTTAACACTCCACTTACACCAATGGACAGATCACCCAAACAGAAAATAAATAAGGAAACACAAGCTTTAAATGACACAACAGACCAGACAGATTTAATTGATATTTATAGAACATTCCACCCAAAAGTGGCAGATACACTTTCTTCTCTAATGCATATGGAACGTTCTCGAGGATAGATCACATCTTGGGTCACAAATCAAGCCTTGGAAAATTTAAGAAAATTGAAATCGTATCAAGCATCTTTTCTCACCACAACGCTATGAGATTGGAAATCAATTACAGGGAAAAAAATGTAAAAAAACCCAAATACATGGAAGCTAAACAGTGCGCTACTAAAACACCAAGAGATCACTGAAGAAATTTTTGAAAATACATAGTAACAAATGACAACGACAACACGATGACTCAAAACCTATGGGACGCAGCAAAAGCAGTTCTAAGAGCGAAGTTTAGAGCAATTCAATCTCACCTCAAAAAATAAGAAAAATCTCAAATAAACAATCTAACCCTATACCTAAAGCGACTAGAGAAAGAAGAATGAAGAAAACCCAAAGTCAGGAGAAGGAAAGAAATCATAAAGATCAGAGCAGAAATAAATGAAATAGAAACAAAGAAAACAATAGCAAAGATCAATAAAACGAAAAGTTGGTTCTTTGAGAAGATAAACATAATTGATAAACCCTTAGGCAAACTCATCAAGGAAAAAAGGGAGAGGACGCAAATCAATAAAATTAGAAATGAAAAAGGAGAAATCACAACTGACACCGCAGAAATACAAAGGATTATAACAGACTACTACAAACAACTATATGCCAATAAAATGGACAACCACGAAGAAATGGACAAATTCTTGGAAAGGTACAATTTTCCAAGACTGAACCAGGAAGAAATAGAAAATATAAACAGACATATCACAAGTAATGAAATTGAGATCGTAATTAAAAATCGTCCAACAAACAAAAGTCCAGGACCAGATGGCTTCAAAGTCGAATTCTACCAAACATTTAGAGAAGAGCTAACACTGACCCTTCTCAAACTCTTCCAAAAAATTGCAGAGGGAGGAACACTTCTAAATTCGTTCTGTGAAGCCACCATCACCCTGATAACAAAACCAGAAAAAGACATCACAAAAAAAAGAGAATTATAGATCAATATCACTGATGAACATAGATGCAAAAATCCTGAACAAAATACTAGCGAACAGAATCCAACAACATATTAAAAGGATCATACACCATGATCAAGTGGGATTTATCCCAGGGATGCAAGGATTCTTCAATATATGCAAATCAATCAATGTGATACACCATATTAACAAATTAAGGAATAAAAACCATATGATCATCTCAATAGATGCAGAAAAAGCTTTTGACAAAATTCAACACCCATTTATGATAAAAACTCTCCAGAAAATGGGCATAGAGGGGACCTACCTCAACATAATAAAGGCCATTTATGACAAACCCACAGCAAACATCATACTTAATGGTGAAAAACTGAAAGCATTTCCACTAAGATCAGGAACAACAGAAGGATGTCCACTCTCGCCACTCCTATTCAACATAGTTTTGGAAGTCCTAGCCACGGCAATCAGAGAAGAAAAAGAAATAAAAGGAATACAAATTGGAAAAGGAGAAGTAAAATTGTCACTGTTTGCAGATGGCATGATACTATATATAGAAAATCCTAAAGATGTCACCAGAAAACTACTAGAACTAATCAATGAATGTGTTAAGGTTGCAGGATACAAAATTAATACACAGAAATCTCTGGCATTCCTAACACTAACAACGAAAAATCAGACGGAAATATTAAGGAAACAATTCCATTTACCATCGCAACAAAAAGAATAAAATACCTAGGAATAAACCTACCTAAGGAGGCAAAAGACTTGTACTCAGAAAACTATAAAACACTGATGAAAGAAATCACAGATGACACAAACAGACGGAGAAATATACCATGTTTTTGGATTGGAAGAATCAATATTGTGAAAATGACTATACCACCCAAAGCAATCTACAGATTCAATGCAATCCCTATCAAACTACTAATGGTATTCTTCACAGAATTAGAACAAAAATTTTACAGTTTTATAGAAACGCAAAGACCTCGAATAGCCAAAGCAATCCTGAGAAATAAAAATGAAGCTGGAGGAATCAGGCTTCCCAACTTCAAACTACACTACAAAGCTACAGTAATCAAGACAGTATGGTACTGGCACAAAAACAGAAATATAGAGCAATGGTACAGGATAGAAAGCCCAGAGATAAACCCATGCACATACGGTCACCTAATTTATGACAAAGGAGGCAAGAACATACAATGGAGAAAAGACAGCCTCTTCAATAAGTGGTGCTGGGAAAACTGGACAGCTACATGTAAAAGAATGAAATTAGAACACTACCTAACACCATACACAAAAATAAACTCCAAATGGATTAAACACCTAAATGTAAGACCAGACACTATAAGACTCTTAGAGGAAAATATAGGAAAAACACTCTGACATAAACCACAGCAAGATCTTTTTTGACCCACCTCCTAGAGTAATGAAAATAAAAATAAACAAATGGGACCTAATGAAACTTAAAAGCTTTTGCACAGCAAAGGAAACCAAAAACAAGATGAAAAGACAACCCTCAGAACAGGAGAAAATATTTGCAAATGAAACAACGGACAAAGGATTAATATCCAAAATATGTAAACAGCTCATGCAGCTCAATATCAAAAAAACAACCCAATTAAAAAATGGGCGGAAGACCTAAATAGACATTTCTCCAAAGAAGACATACAGGTGGCCAAGAAGCACATGAAAAGCTGCTCAACATCACTAATTATTAGAGAAATGCAAATCAAAACTACAATGAGGTATCACCTCACACCGGTTAGAATGGGCATCATCAGAAAATCTACAAATAACAAATGCTGGAGAGGGTGTGGAGAAAAGGGAACCCTCTTGCACTGTTGGCGGAAATGTAAATTGATACAGCCAATATGGAGAACAGTATGGAACTTCGTTAAAAAACTAAAAATAGAATTACCATATGACCTAGCAATCCCACTACTGGGCATATACCCAGAGAAAACCATAATTCAAAAAGACACATGCACCCCAATGTTCACTGCAGCACTATTTACAATAGCCAGGTCATGGAAGCAACCTAAATGTCCATCAACAGATGAATGGAAGACATGGCACATATATATAATGGAATAGTACTCAGCCATAAAAAGAAACGAAATTGAGTTATTTGTAGTGAGGTGGGTGGACCTAGAGTCTGTCATACAGAGTGAAGTAAGTAAGAAAGAGAAAAACAAATACTGTGTGCTAACACATATATATGGAATCTAAAAAAATGGTTCTGATGAACCTTGTGGCATGGCAGGAATAAAGATGCAGACATAGAGACTGGACTTAAAGACACGGGGAGGGGGAAGGGTAAGCTGGGACGAAGTGAGAGAGTGGCATGGACATATATACACTACCCAATGTAAAATAGATAGCTAGTGGGAAGCAGCCGCATAGCACAGGGAGATCAGCTTAGTGCTTTACCATGACCTAGAGGGGTGGGATAGGGAGGCTCAAGAGGGAGGAGATATGGGGCTATAGGTATGCATATGGCTGATTCACTTTGTTGTACAACAGAAGCTAACACAGCACTGTGAAGCAATTATACTCCAATAAAGATGTATAAAAAAAATGCAATCCAGATGATGATCAAATGCAGGACCATGGCTTCGTTTGGAGGTCAAATGGATGTTTATTTTGTTTTAAATTTAAAATATTTTAATCTCAGTAATGCAAGCACATGATAATGAACTAAAGAGAACAAAAAAGCTCACGGTGAAAAGAAACAGCCGCCTATTCCAGTGCCACCCCCTCAAGGTGGTCTCTCTGACCAGCATCTGCCTAGTTTATCTCTGATGATCTCTATAACTCTGTAATGAATCTTTTCCATGAGCAAAACTTCTCCCTGTGTCTCAGATCAGGTTCCCCCAAAGCAGAGCCTGAGATGGGATTCTGGGGCCTGTGATTTCTTGAGGGCGGATCTGAGCACAGGAGCGAGAGGTGCAGGATGAGTTGCTGAGGGGGAAGGGGCTGAGCAAAGATGGGGTCTCTGCTGGACTTGGCTTCCACCCGATCCCACGGGGAGCTCTAGAACATGAGCTGCATCACAGAGTTGATCCCCCATCAAGGCAAAAGAACTCCAGTCAGTCATGGGCTGCGGGCTGCCCTGGGTGGTGGAGGAGGGTGCATAACCTCCCCTGCAAGTTGGCTCTGGGGAAGGGGTCAGAGGTCAGAAACTCCCAGCAGGCGTGGGGATGGGGCTCTGGCACCGTGGAGGGGTCTGGGCGAGGAACCAGCAGTATCCACTCCACCCGCTTTGGGTGACTGCTTTGGAATATATTCCAAGTAGTGGGACCATTAGAAAAAATGGTGGAACAGGCATGTAACTCTTAAAACCTGTTTCATGGTGCAGGAAATATAGGCATTAGCCCAGTCATTGCTACTTTCTCATGAAGTCATCTATCAAACATGACAGCCAACTGAGGCAGGCTACTCAGCTGATGGAGTGGAATACTGTGTGGGTGGGTCTTGGTAGGATAAGAGAGACGTCTCGCAGGCCTGGCAAGCCAAGAGTTTCTTGCAGAGGACTGCAGAGAGGGGAGGGGACGGGAGAACAGGCAGCAAGGGGGGAAGCCACTGGTGGAGTGAACAGGGCAGTGGGAGAGCCTGGGGGTGTCTTCACGCTCGCTAAGAAACCAATGTTATACCTGTACATTGTTCCTGGGTTTCCTTTATCAAATACCTTCACTGCTATTAAAAAACTTCAAGCAATTCAGAAAGATGCAATACAGAAAGACACCCTCTTCAGTTCCCCACCATAAGCCCATCTGCCGCCAGTAACCACTGTTAATAGTTTGGTCATAATAACTGTTCTTTTTTTGTCTCAGCTTTTTAAAAAAAATTTTATTGAAATATAGTTGATTTACAGTGTTGTGTTAGTTTCAGGTGTACAGCAAAGTGATTCAGTTAAATATATATATATATTTCAGTTAAATATATTTTTTTAGATTATTTTCCATTAGAGGTTACTACAAGATATTGAATATAGTTTCCCTGTGCTATACAGTAGGCCCTTGTCGGTTATCTATTTTATATATAGTAGTGTGTATATTTTAATCCCAAACTCCTAATTTATCCCCCCGTCCCCCTTTCCCCTTTGGTAACCAGAAGTTTGTTTTCTATGTTTGTGAGTCTATATCTGCTTTGTAAATAAGTTCATTTGTATCTTTTTTTAAGATTCTACACATAAGCCACATCATATGATATTAGTCTTTCTCTGTCTGACTTACTTCACTTAGTGTGATCATCTCTAGGTCCATCCATGTTGCTGCAAAGTGCTCAGCTTTCTGACGGAGATAAGTTGTTCCTCCTCCCCCACCTAGTTTACAGGTGTTTTTCCAGCTTCCAGACTCCATGGAGGGCAAATAAGAACAGAGATAAAGGACGCAAGTCCCAAGCAGAGCATCGCTACTAGGCAACGGGGCCTCTGGAGGACTCTGCTCCAGCCTCATGAGACAGACCCGGTCCTCATGGCCACTGTCAGGGGACCAAACAGGGGTTTGGGCTTCTGTTCAGCTTCTACGCCTCTCACTGTCCACCTCCACACCCATTTTCAGAGCAGAGAGGCAGGTTTTCTAAAGCTTCTCACCCACTCCTTTCTCTGCCGTGGGTCATCAAAGATGCACTGAGACCATTTCCCCCGTTTGCACTTCTCAAAATGCAGGGTCAGAGATGTTGCTCTGTTTTCCTTCAAACTGAACTAATTTACCAACTTGTTTAATCCCAGAGAGCCAGAAAGGAAACCACTGTTTACCCTGAGTCCAAATAACAAGGAAGCTCAAATAGCCAGATGATGTTCTCACGTCACTTCTCTAGAGACAGATACAATGGAAACAGTTTAAGGGGGGATTGAGTCCCCAAAGCAACTCCCAGAACAAACCGCAGCCTCGTGTCTAGTTCCTGAAGCTCGTTTATCTACAGGACCATTCGAGACAATCACATAATAAGAACAGCTTCCAGGCACTGCCAGGCTCTGGCCCAGTGAGTCCATGACACTTCTGTTCTACACAGGCAGAGTCTGTTTAGTAGATCCATCCAGTTATTGAATTCGCTGGACATCTACCGTATGTCTGGCTGAGTGCTACGCACTCTGTGGCATTCCACGAAAGGAAAAGAGTCCAGCTGTTGGTTTTGGGGACACACTCTACAGCAGGTTGAAACAGCAGCACAAGAAACCGCGGTGCAGGGCAATGTAGGTGCAAGAGCTGGAACAGAAGGTCGAAGTGTTGGAGGAGGTACAGGCAGGCGTGACGGCTTCTCTGTGGGGTTATACGGGGGCGGGCTTCTTGGAGGAGGAACTCTAAGAATGATATACTGAACTCTAAGAATATATATATATATACAGAACTCTAAGAATGGATAATAGTTTGGCAGGTGGATACGGAGAGTGAGTGGGACAGTGGGGGATAGATATTCTAGGTGGGAGGAATCAGCAGGAAAGAGGCATGGGCCTAAATTGCGGCAAATAGGCAGCATGGTGGACTCTCACCCACACAATGCTGAATGAGGGAAGCCAGCTGCTGAAGACGATCCACTGGAGGATTTCATTTTATAAAGTTTTAAAAAAGGCAAACTGAACTGTGGTGATTGGAGACTCAGATTCAGTGGTAAAAGGATAAAGAAAAGCAAGGACGTTTGTACCATAATGACCAGCAGTTAACTCTTCTTAGGAGGGGAGGGAGCACTGTGACCTGCCTGTTGAACTAGTTGGTGATTATACAGGTGTCTATCCTACAATGATTCACTAAGCTCTGCAGGTCTGTTCCACGCACGTTTACAGTTTTGTGCTGTAGTTTATAGAGGCCCACAGCAACCTCTTCCATCCAGGCTCCGCCAAAGGCGAACCGGTTCACGTGTCCTCCATCTCTTTGAAGGGGTTTGTCAGTGTTGGAATTTAGTTTACTGGGTTCGCTTGTGACCTTAGCTCTCTGGTGGGCTCAAGAAAATGTGATTTTGTAGATTATCTGTCTTTTCACATTGCTAGGGTAGGAGCGATGTTCTTTTGTTGCTTTCCACATCCCAAGTGGGATTTTTATGCTCTATCTCATAATAAAAAATGGTTTGGAAAAAAAGCAGTAAGGCCGGACAAGAGAGTGTCTGAAGGACTGTCAGGAAGTGAGGTTGAGGGCTGGGCTGGAAGGAGGAGGGCTTGGGATGCCAGGCTGCAGAATGTGGTTGAGTCTGGAAGGCAGTGGGGAGCAGATTGTCAACAGCAGAGGAGAGAGGCCGCGGCACAGAGCCACCCACAGGGGACAAGGCGAGAGTCCAGCTAAGCTACACAAAGGCCTGGCTAGTAGAGGACAAGGGAAATGGGAAGGAAAGGGAGAGATGTGAGCGGCATTTGTGGCTGATGGACAGGAAGGGGTAAGGGCCTCAATGATAAGAGTCTAAGAGCTTCCTGAGCAAGGGTGGTGTGGGGAGCTGGCCAAGATATTGTCCATCAAGAGGTGATGGTTGGGGTGACATTGATACCACATTTGGTGCCAGAATAAGGACATCTGCAGACAGTTGGGTTTTTTTGTTTTTTTATTTTGCATTACGCGGGCCTCTCACTGTTGCGGCCTCTCCCGTTGCGGAGCAGAGGCTCCAGACGCGCAGGCCCAGCGGCCATGGCTCACGGGCCTAGCCGCTCCGCGGCATGTGGAATCTTCCCGGACCGGGGCACGAACCTGTGTTCCCTGCATCGGCAGGCGGACCCTCAACCACTGCGCCACCAGGGAAGCCCCTGCAGACAGTTTTAAATGCGAAAAGTATTAGAACTTCTCAGAGCTGCTGGGGATTAATTAAGGAAGCATGGGAGAGGACTTCTCTGGTGGTTCAGTAGTTAAGAATCTGCCTTCCAATGCAGCGGGTGCAAGTTCGATCCCTGATCGGGGAACTAAGATCCCACATGCCGCGGGGCAACTAAGCCCGCAAGCCACAACTACTGAGCTCTCACGCCTCAACGAGAGAGCCCGCGAGCCGCAAACTACAGAACCCGCACGCTCTGGAGCCTGCACGCCACAACTAGAGAGGAGCCGTCACGCCACAACAAAGAGCCCATGCGCTGCAGCAACAGATCTTGCATGCCTCAACAAAGATCCGGGGACTGAAACTAAGACCCGACGCAGCCAAAAAATAAAAAAATAAAGATAAATAAATAAATATTGAAAAAAGGGAAGCACAGAAGGGCTCGGTGACACCTAGTACGTAGCGTTCCTTCTGGAAGGTGAGAAGCTTGCCCTGCACTCAGGACTTTTGTATAATTAGTTTGTTCCCGGCATTCATATTTAATGTCCTTTCTTCTACTTTGCAATCGATTAACATCATCGAGTTGCCTCTCGTACCCACCATCTGTTAGTAGCTATCGTTCCCTTCATCCATCATCTCTTTATGGCCCTGGCGATGCCCGTGAGTTTCGGTGCCTGGAGTCCCAAGGATGCTTAGGTTGGTGTCAAGCCATCGATACACGTTATATTCTGCCAGACCTCACTGCTGGTGGAGTACAGACTGAAGGGATTAGCACTTACATTTGGAATTCAACTTTGGAATCTGGAAGAACAGCCCTGAGTTACTGTCACAAACCACTGTAGATTCTGCGACTTTGAGCGGCGCCTTGACCCTAATCCTAAACATAAACCTCACTGTAATTTTTTTAAATTAATTAATTTAGTTTTGGCTGGGTTGGGTCTTCATTGCTGCGTGCAGGCTTTCTCTAGTTGCGGTGAGCGGGGGTTACTCTTCGTTGTGGGGCGTGGGCTTCTCATTGCGGTGGCTTCTCTTGTTGCGGAGCACGGGCTCTAGGCGCACGGGCTTCAGTAGTTGTGGCTCACGGGCTTAGTTGCTCCACGGCATGTGGATTCTTCCCAGACCAGGGCTGGAACCTGTGTCTCCTGCATTGGCAGGTGGATTCTTAACCACTGTGCCACCAGGGAAGTCCTCACTGTAATTTTTTATATTTGATTTCTTTGAACATTTATTGCCCTAAAACTTATACCCAAAACTCAGCCAAGGGCTTCCCTGGTGGCACAGCGGTTAAGAATCCACCTGCCAATGTAGGGGACACGGGTTCAAGCCCTGGTCCGGGAAGATCCCACATGCCACAGAGCAACTAAGCCTGTGCGCCACAACTACTGAGCCTGTGCTCTACAGCCCGCGAGCCACAACTACTGAAGCCTACGTGCCTAGAGCCCGTGCTCCGCAACAAGAGAAGCCACCACAATGAGAAGCCCGCGCACCACAACGAAGAGTTGCCCCCGCTCGCCGCAACTAGAGAAAGCCTGCGCGCAGCAACAAAGACCCAATGCAGCCAAAAATAAGTAAATAAATTTCTTTAAGAAAAACCAACTCAGCCAAAATGCCGGGGGAAGTTCCATTTTGTTCCTAGAACTACACTAAATTAAATTCTTCAAAAAAAAAAAAATCTGTTTATTGGGTGGGGTGGGGGGTGTTCTTTGTTCTCTAATTGTCTGGGTTTCATTTGCATAGCTTGCTCCACTGCCTCTTGAGAGAGAACTGAAGGACATAACTTGTGCTGCTCTGAGAAGCTCCTTGAGACCTGGATGGAAGATGATTCCACCTCCTTTAGTGGATCTCAGGGAGGTCAAAGCAACATACATATTAAGATGAAACAGATCACTTCAGAGATATGTGTCACTAGGGTAGAGGCATGAAAGAAAAAAAAAATGATGTGCGTATGGATTTGTTAGTAAAGTTTTAATACTTAGGGCCAGCAATACCTTGGTCTGTTTTCCTCAACTCCCAGGCGGATACTAGGGAACGGGACAGGGTTCCAGAAGCTCTGGACATACAACTTCTCTGTATGTTTTCTTTTCCATCTTCCTTTTCAGCACAGTGATTATGGCCTTTTCATGAAACAAAGGAGCTATTCTCAAGTCTCCAGTGGCATTTCCAATGAACTGAAAATGAGGAGTTCTCGTCTCGTGTGTTTCCCATTGAAACGGGCAGTGCTTACTTTACCACGTTCTTCACTTTTCCTTCACTTGTCTTACTTACTATTGTTCATTCTTTCTCTATTCAGAAGCTTGAGCAAAGCAAAGGTTTTCACATTTTTGATGGGTAAGATACATACAGTAAACAGTAGAAAGAGCACCGATCTTAAATGTTCAGCTCAGTGAGTTATTGCAAGTGTGAAAATAAATGAAGACTGGCCAAACAAGAAGACCAAAGGCTATTTATTCCGAGCTTGCTACATAGCAAGAGAGTCGCACCATCGCTTCACTTTGGCAGAGACTTGAAGGCAGGCAGAGGAGTGGGAAAGCTTTACAGTGGAAAAAGGGAAGGCTTCAGGTGTGCCCTGGTTGGAGGGTATTGGCACGGGGGAGCTGGACTTGGGTAACTAGAAGTGGAGCATCTTACGTGGTTGGGTAGGGGAGCATATTGGATATTTGGCTTTCCCTGGTTGGTACTGAATTAGACGCACATGTGAGGGCAGTGGGAGGGGGCGTGGCAAAAAACAGGGAAGTTGCCAGATATCGACCAAGTCCTGACTCTGTTCTGGGCCACTTGCTTTGGAGGCTGTGGTTTGGTTCCCGGAGCTTCTCCTGTGGCTCAGAGTCCTGCTGTCATGTCACTGGCATATCTAGTCTCTCACAGGTGTATACATTCACATCACCACCCTCCAGAACAAAGTGAATCTTTTTTTTTCTTTTCTTTTTTTAATAAATTTATTTTTTTATTTATGGTTGCATTAGGTCTTTGCATTAGGTCTTTGTTGCTGCGCGCAGGCTTTCTCTAGTTGTGGTGTGTGGGCTTCTCATTGCGGTGGCTTCTCTCGTTTCGGAGCACAGCCTCTAGGCGCGCTGGCTTCAGTAGCTGTGGCTCCCAGGCTCTAGAACGCAGGCTCAGTAGTTGTGGTGCACGGGCTTAGTTGCTCCGTGGCACGTGGGATCTTCCCGGACCAGGGCTCGAACCCACGTCCCCCGCATTGGCAGGTGGACTCTTAACCACTGTGCCACCAAGGAAGCCCCAAAGTGAATCTTGATGGTGTGTCTGAGAGGACTTATTGTTTTTGAGCGCCTATAGAACCAAACATATTAGAGGCACTTCCTATTAACAGGAGGCCCCCACTGTATCAGGGAGGTGATGGTGGAAAGTGGTCCACATAATACAAGGACTTACAGTCAGGGAAAAAAATGTTTGCAGATGTTCATGCAAGATTCAACTTTTCTTTCCTTGTGTTTAAGTTTCTCTAAACTGAGGGAAGACGAGAACATGAAAAGAGACCAAGAAGAGAGTTCTGAGTGCGGCCCTGGAATCCGGTGAAAGCAGCTGTGATAAAGTCTGGAAGTGCTGTGTGGGACACAGGAGAGGAAGAGGAGAGCAGCTGATGAAGAAGGGTGGGGTGGGAGACTTCTAAGACAGAGCCATCACAGCCACCCAACTCCTTCAGACTGCCTCTCTCTGCTTCCACAGAAATACAATTCCTAGTGGCTGCACGGCTACCCAGGGAAGAAAAATAATTTCCCAGTCTCCCTTGCAGCTAGGTGTGGTCCCATGCTATCTCCTGACCAATGATATGTGAGCCGAAGGGATGTGTGGGGCATCCAGATTGCTCCATTATCAGGTAGAGACGTGCCCTCCTGTCCTTTGCTGCTGGAATGGACACATGGCGGTGATGAGTCATCTTGGACCATTTAGATGAGAGCAACACCCTAGGGATAGTAGAGAACAAGATTGCAAGAGACTGGGTCCCTCAATCATAAACCATCCTACCGGCCCTGACAGCTTATGTCCGGGTTGTTATGAGAGAGAGAAGTAACTTCCATCTTGTTTCAGCCACTGTTATTTGGGTCTCTCTTCCATGACGTCACCTCTGTCTATGAGGCTTCCCTTTTCCATCCACCCACTATGTGCTCTGCCATCTATAACAGAATTTGGTACTTTGCCTCCCAGTACTCCCCTTGGAGTGTGTCTGGAGAGAAGCCTGCCAGTCTTAACCTCAGGGCATCTACCAGGAGTAGCCTAAGGGGGAAGCAAAGCCAAGATGTTACCATACCTGAACCCCAGACTTCCACACACTGGGAGCCGGGCACACTGGAGGCTTATGGTCTAAGAATGCCACGAGGTTTGGTGGTCTGCCACAGCTCAGCAGCTTTAAGGCTCAAAACAATTTGCGGGGGGGGGGGGGGGGGGGGTCCTGAATGGAAGCATCTGTGCTAAGCATCATGGTTCTGTTCCAAATCTAGTTTCTGCTCATCAGCTATGTCGACAATAATGTCGGTTTACTTCTTTTCTTTCCTCTTCTTTGCTTTTTTTTTTTTTCTTTCTCTTTTTTAATCTCGCCGCATCAGGATCTAGAGTCAGCTCACCCCAGGACACTGGGGGACTCCGGAAGGCCCAGCTCCCAGCATGCCTCGTGTTTACCGAACAGATTCAATTCAATTAACACACAATTCAATTAACATTCATAAAACTTCCTGAGATGTTCCAGGCACAAGCCATTACCCACAACAGTTTGCTGTGTTCCAGTGGGGCCCTGACACTGCTCATCGATGGTGTTCCATAATGCCTTGCCCTGGTTTGTGGAGAGGGTGCCAAACAGCGGCCTCTCTACCGTTTCCTCTCGCCTGGTTAATCATTGCCAGACTCGCTGTTCTCAAGACTAGAGATCATGCCAGCTGAATCGGCTTTGTGTTTGGGGCACTTGCCTTAAATGATGCCAGATCCATTCCTGACCCTAAGTATATGAAATATGCTTCAATAGTTTTCCACTCGGTGAATTAAAATCGTGCCAGCCTGCTGCTTGAACTTCTCCTCCTCACCGTAACCTGGTTAAGATGCCTTCAAGGATCTTGAAACACATGCTGTATTTCTTCCCATGCTATTAGATTCAGGGTCCCTCAAGGAGCTGCCACAACCTGAGTCTAGTGCCAGGACTCCACTGAAAGGGACCGAGATGGGCTGTGGACTGAATTTTAAACTCAGAGCGTTTCCGACAACAGAATCTGGGCTTCTCTCCCCTCTCTGCTTCTGCCTGACGGACAAGCACACACCATTTGGCCACTAAGGATTCTCATTCCCAACTTTTCCCCATTGAACTCATTCCCACACCGCTACCCTTTTATACTGTTATCCAGCGAAGTTTGGCTGAGGGCTTGCTCCATTTCCAGAGCCTCGGTTCTCCAGCATTTCGGCAGGCAGTGGTGTTTTTTGACTGCATTCCAGATGGATGCTTCCGGCCTCATTGTTTACCGTGGGACACACACGCAGGCTCTTATTTCCCCTCATTCTTTTTTTGGGCACCGAGTTTCTCTGTGTTTCAGTGGCTACGGAAATCTCTCCTCTAAACACATCCTGTTAAACACAAAGACCAAAAACATCCCATACTGGCGGTCTGACTTGGGGGTTTTATGCTTGTTTCTTACTGCCCAAGATGATCAAATTTTACATACGCTAAAAGCATGTGTCCTGTAATATTCTGTTAGGATTAAAATGTCCTGATTTTCCTCCATACCTCTGAATGGATGCCAAACCGCGATACATGTCTACTTCTTTAAGATGCCCAAATGAGTGTGTTGGAAGCTGGTCCAGTTGCCATGAGGACAACTGGCTTGACAGTGATACTCCTTGATCTCCACACGTGTTGCAGTTCCTTTGCCAAAGCCTCCTGTTCATTTTTCTTCTCTGTATAGGGTTGGGAAGCTCAACATTCCCCTTTGTCTCACTCCGTAATGAGCCTTGGGACGGCTGATGAAGGGAATCTCCTCAAGAAGGTTTCATTTCTTTGCTTCTAGGAAAGTCCCGGAGGGTCCATTCATCCAGAGAAGACCCAGAACCCCTCAAGTGGACACTACATTCCAAGTCCAGAAGAGGGGCAGGACATTTCTCTCTCTTTCAACACTTTTCTCTCCACAGGCTTCTTCAGGGATCTGCCCTTTCCAGGTGAACTGGGTTGGTCCTGGGTTCCAGGCTATCCACCTATCACGAAACTTTCCTGCTCCCCAACCTCTGCATGTGTTCTCTGAGTCACCATGGCAGGGCCCTCAGCTGCTGCAGCAGGGGGGTCATTCCCCACAGGGTGCTTTTCTAGATAAACAGAGTGTTACCCCTCTGAGACCCACCTCCCCAAGCCCCACGTATCCTCGATTCAATTCAGCACACAAATGTTGAACACTTGCTCTCTGCCACATAAAACATGCAGCATGTTCTTAACTTTTGAGTCTCGCATCTTTTGAAAACCCCACGGCAGCTGTGGACCCTCTTTCTAGAAAAAGGGTCTAGATGTACATGTACATATAAATTTTTCTAGGCAATCTCCTGAAGCCAGACAAAAGACACTAGGTTAAGAACCTGCCGAATGAACAGAAAGTGCATGAGACTTAGACACATGAGGGCTGAGACCCAGTTGTCATTTACCAACTGCAGGACCTTGGGGGAACCCTTTCAAACTCTCCAGACCTCAGTTTGTTCCACTCTAAAATGGGACTATACAAATAACAAATGCTGGAGAGGGTGTGGAGAAAAGGGAACCCTCTTACACTGTCGGTAGGAATGCAAATTGGTGCAGCCACTATGGAAAACAGTAAGGTGTATCTAAAAAAAACTAAAAATAGAGTTGCCATAAGAACCAGCAATCTCACTCCTGGACATACACCCAGAAAAAACCATAATTTGAAAAGATACATGCACCCCTATGTTCAGAGCAGCACTGTTTACAATAGCCAAGACATGGAAACAACCTAAATGTCCACTGACAGATGAATGGATAAAGAAGATGTGGTGTGTATATATATATATGTATACACACACACACACACACACAAGTGGAATATTACTCAGCCATCAAAAAGAATGAAATTATGCCATTTACAGCAACATGGATGCAACTAGAGACTTATCATACTAAGTGAAGTAAGTCAGAAAGAGAAAGGCAAATGCTATATGGTATCACTTATATGTGGAATCTAAAATACGACACAAATGAACTTATCTACGAAACAGAGACAGACTCACAGGTATAGAGAACAGACTTGTGGTTGCCAAGGGGGAGGGAGGGGGGGATGGATGGATTGGGAGTTTAGGCTTAGCAGATGCAAACTATTACATATAGGATGGATAAACAACAAGGTCCTACTGCTGGGAACTATATTCTATACTGTGATAAACCATAATGGAAAAGAATATGAAAAGTACATTTTAAAATTTTCTACATAGATTTTTAAAAAATAACATTTGATTGTGTTTACTTCTAAAAGTAGAACACAATAGCTTGCTGTACAAAAGGTATGTCAGCGGCCCTGCGTGCCAAAGGTTTGAATAGGACAAAAGCTTGGGGAGCCAGGGAGGGATGGAGGGAGGAAGAAATGAAGGCCAAGGGAAAATCGAAGCCAGTAAAAATTCAACGTCAGCAGTTCCCAAACGAATAGGAGCTGGATCTGTAGCTAATGACTAGAGCAGGAACATGTTCTAGAAGGCACATGCCCGTGTAGGCCTGAGCTTCCTCTTTACGGGGGCATTTCATAGGCTGTTTCTCAGGACACTGACCCCCCTCCTTCCTTATTTAAAACTTTTCCAGGTAGAAAATATTGCATTAAGCCTGTTTTTTCCCCAGATGGGTAAACAAATAACAACTCTGGCTATTTGGAGAGTTACTGAAGATATTGTGTAACATTAAAAATTAAATTATATAGAGATAGATAATAACAAGGCACATTTGTATTGGGCTTTACAGCAAAGCTTAGACTTGGGTAGACTTTCCTTCTTTTGATCCTCACAAGTCGTGCAAGACAGATAAAAGATGGCTTTTATTAATCTCATTATGAAATGAAACCAAGGGTCCATGGGGTGTCCAAGACCACAGACTGTCCTGTCCCAGCTCTGTGGTTTT
Organism: Stenella coeruleoalba; assembly: GCF_951394435.1. Taxonomy (NCBI): domain Eukaryota; kingdom Metazoa; phylum Chordata; class Mammalia; order Artiodactyla; family Delphinidae; genus Stenella; species Stenella coeruleoalba. Next base: position 59,002,566 of record NC_137156.1, read on the forward strand.
CTTCAAATCATCAGGCCAGAAGCTTCTTCAGGCAGAAGCTCTGAATCAATAGCTGGCCAAGGGGAAGAGGATGAGGGTTGGGATGTGGGTTCCTAGGAGGTTCCACGCCAAGGGCTAGAAACACCAGGTGCAATCCACGGCTGCTGGGGTCTTATGGTGCAAGGGGTAAGTACAAACTGAGGCTGGGCAAGGAGGGCTGAGACAGCAAGGACGCCATGGGTGTGATCTGCAGAAACTCCTGAGGAATTCAAGAAGTCCCAATCCCATTGTGGGAGGTTTTTGGTGAAGGGACCAAGGCTCTGCTTCCATTTGCCTTTGACGATTTTGTTGACCCTTGAACTGGGACTGGTAGCCACTAGTGGCTGGGGAGAGCGTCAGACCCAGTCTCTTCGAGATTCCTTAGTCCAGTGCTCTTTCCAATTCAATAAATGGTTTGTCTAGGAAAACCAAAAATGTGTGTGTGCGTTTTAACCACTTGTCTCTGGGAGCAAGATGAAAACCATGCACATAGAGAACAGACTTGTAGTTGTCAAAGGGGGAGGGGTTGGGGGAGGGGTGGAGTGGGAGGTTGGGGTCAGCAGGTGTAAGCTTTACATATAGGATGGATAAACAACAAGGTCCTACTGTAAAGCACAGAGAACTCTATTCAATATCCTATGATAAACCATAATGGAAAAGAATATTAGAAAAAAAAATGTATATACATACATATGTATGAATAACTGAATCACTTCGCTGTACAGCAGAAATTAACACATTGTAAATCAACTATACTTCGATTAAAAAATTAAGTAAAAAAGATAAAAACTATGAATCAGCTAGAGTCAATCCTGTGTGCAGGGTGTACCTGACCCTAACCCCACAAATGTGCCTGTCAGCAAGGGGCCTGAAGTGCTGGAAAGTGTCTGCCTCACGTGCCCGAGACACCTAGAAGCTGAGAACAACGGCTTCATCCGTCCTGCAAGGAGGCAAGTGGAAGTAGCCTCCCTTACCTGTTGGAACCAAGACAGAGCTTCCATAGGTGAGCCCAGCACCTTTCTTTTCCGTTGAACAAGGTCCCCAAGCAGTTCATGGGGACATGAGCACTTGGGGACATTCACAGAGATTATCCAAAGAAAGGCTTGGGGCCAAACATGGTGCTGAGATAAACAAAGATTCAACAGGCTTCTCACTGCAGACCACTCAGAATTGTTAATAGGCCAGGGTGCACCTTGCATTCCAGAAGGGGCGTTCAGGATACAGGGACTTCCAGACCTGGTCGTGGGACTCTTGCCATGCGAGCATCTTGGGAGCAGGGTGTGCTGAAGAACAAACTTTGGCTGTAGCGTGATTAGGATCTTCTCATATTGTGTTCAGATGAGCACAGAAGATGTAGTTCCTTCATTATTCTGAAACTGGCCTAATCTTCTTCATGAGAGCCCACCGTTTTGGGTAAGAGGCAGGAGCAACCGTATTTACTTGGGTCCAACGCACCTGCTTAGATGCAATCATGTTAACAATCTTTCTAGGTCTTTTGGAGAAAGCGCTGCATTTCCACTTCTGCTCCTCCACAGTGCAGGGGAGAGGGCTGCTGTTTACATGACCCTGTGATCTCGGAGGGAGGGGGCGTGGCTGGATAGAGGTGAGGCCCGTTGGTTCCTTGCCAGTCTCTGCTGTAGTGGGATTGCTGTGTGAACGGCGACCCCCGGGTCTGGGTGCCCTGCTGGTGTCTCTGCTGTCCCCGGCCGCTGCTGTAACTCACAGCCTGGTCTCTCTCAGGCCAACTTGCCCAGCACTGCTCCTGCTGGCAGAAGCAGACCTTCTGAGTTTCTGTCCCACTCTCCTCTGCCCTGGGGCCATCTCACCTCTCACAGGGCTCCTGACAGACCCAATGCCTCTCAGTTCAGCTCTGTCATCCCCTGAGAGCGTACGTGGGGACTGTGGGGTGTCTTTCACATCATGTAGAAGCCAAACTCCCTCTGCTAGATTATGCCGCGCATCTGAGTTTTCTCTGACGTGGCTGCACGTGGAAGGTGGTGTGGGGAGCTTACAGGGCAGCCTCGTCCCAGGGATCCAAATGAGATGTGGGCAAAAATGCTGTCCTGAGGCCCCCTCCACGCACCTGACACACCACCTTAGCCCAGAGCCAGAGGTCAGGACACATGCCCAACAGCCAGCTTCTTCTTCCCCTTCCGGACTGAATGGGACTCTGCGACCTCCAAGGCTGGGATCATCCTCAGGTCCACCGGGACTGCCATTCTTCTGGAAGGGTAGGGATACAGGGGCTTACACAACGCTTTCCCTAAAGACAAAGCTTGGATTTTGCTGTTTCAAAATCCTAGTTTAAATGCTAGATGCTAAATGTTAACTTTCCATTGCTTTGCATTTATAACATCCCTAAGGGGATCAGAATCAAGATGGCAGAGTAGGAGGACGTGGAATTCACCCCTTCCCACAAATACATCAAGAATATATCTACAGGGCTTCCCTGGTGGCGCAGTGGTTGAGAGTCCGCCTGCCGATGCCGGGGACACGGGTTCGTGCCCCGGTTTGGGAAGATCCCACATGGCGCGGAGCGGCTGGGCCCCGTGAGCCATGGCCGCTGAGCCTGCGCGTCCGGAGCCTGTGCTCCGCAACGGGAGAGGCCACAACAGTGAGAGGCCCGCGTACAGCAAAAAATAAATAAATAAAAAATATTATTGTGATACCATGGGATTTGCTGCTCAGAGAACAGTATAATCACACCAAATGCAGTTAGTAGGACCTAAAACATTTAAGTGAACAGAATTGGGGGGGTGTCATTCTTAGGAGGGTTAGTGAAAAACAATTACTTTCAGTTGGTCTGTACAGCTAAAAAAGCACACAAGAAAGATAATGAAATGTGTACTGCACTCAACTCCCTCCAGCTGAACCAGGAAAAGCTGAAATGCCTGCTGGTCAGCCACTCCTCACCCCGCCCACTGCAGATGCAAGAGCCTCAGCGGAGCCCCAACCCGTGTGAACACAGGGCCCACTGCCAAATCTATAATAGGGACGGTCACAGGTTTTTACTGTGACTGCAAAAACTCAATAGGCTGACCACCTTTAGAGTCATACAGGCCCAGACTTCAGGGGACTAAGATGGACAGTTCTACTCAAGATGGACCGAATTTATAGCTTCCAGGACTGGAAGTTCTTTTAAAATGATTATGATGAAAAATTTCAAATCGGAGCAGGGACTTCCATATATCCATCCTTCAGATTTAACAGTTGTTAACAGTTTCCCACGTTTGCTTCATTTTTCTTCTGAAGTATTTTTAAAGAAAATTACAGACATTATGGCATTTCATCCCTAAATACTTCTTCAAACTACAGAAACGGTTTCCTACATAACATAATCCAATTTTTTAAGATGACTGTATTTTAGAGCAGTTTTAGATTCACAGCAAAATTGAGTGGAATGTACAAAGATTTCCCATACGCTGCCTACCCCGCACATGCATGGCCTCCCATTATCAACAGCCGCCACTAGGGTGGTACATTGGTTAGTTGATGAACCTAAATTGACACATCATCGTTATCCAAAGTCCATAGTTTATATTAGAGTTTGCTCTTGGTGTTGTACATTCTACAGGTTTTGACAAATGTATAATGACATGGATCCACCATTATAGTATCATGCAGAATAGTTTCACTGCCCTAAAAATCCTCTGTGTTCCACCTATTCACGTAACCCCCTAACGCTTGGCAACCACTGATCTTTTCACTGTCTCCATAGTTTTGCCTTTTCCAGAATGACACAGAGTTGCAATCATATAGCATAAAATCTTTTTTTTTTTTTTGTGGTACGCGGGCCTCTCACTGTCGTGGCCTCTCCGGTTGAGGAGCACAGGCTCCGGACGCGCAGACTCAGCGGCCATGGCTCACGGGCCCAGCCGCTCCGCGGCGTGTGGGATCTTCCCGGACCGGGGCACGAACCCGTGTCCCCTGCATCGGCAGGCGGACGCTCAACCACTGCACCACCAGGGAAGCCCCAGCATAAAACCTTTTAGATTGACTTCTATCATCTAGTGATATGCATTTAATCTTCTTCCATCTCTTTTCATAGCTTGATAGCTCATTTTTTTTTAGCTGTGAAGGATATTCCACTGTCTGGATGTGCCACAGTTCATTTATCCATTCTCCTACTAAAAAACGTCTTGGTTGAAAGTCAGCCCTCGACACAAGGGTTTGTAAAAGAAAAGAAAAAAGAGAAAAGAAACAACAAAAACGAAAACATCTTGCTTGCTTCCAAATTCAGGCAATTATGAATAAAGCTACTATAAACATCCATGTGCAGGGTTTTGTACCCACCTAAGTTTTTAGCTGAATTGAGTAAATGACTGCTGAGCATGACTGCTGGATTGTATGGTAAGAAGATGTTTAGTTTTGGAAGAAACTGCTGAACTGTCGTCCAAAGTGCCTGTATCATTTTGTATCCCCACCAACAATAAATGAGAGTTCCTGTGGCTCTGCCTCCTTGATAACATTTGGTGTTTGGGGTTTGGCCATTCTAATAGTGTGTAATGGTATCTCATTACGGTTTTAATTTACAATTACCTAATGGCGTGGAATGTTGAGCATCTTTTCATATGCTTACTTGCCATCTTCTTTGATGAAGTGTTCATTCAGGTCATTTGCTCATTTTAAAAATCATTTTTTAAATGTTTGTTTTCTTATTGTTTAGTTTAAGGATTCTTTGTTTATATTGGATAGCAGTCCCTCATCAGATATGTCTTTTTCAAATATTTTTTCTCAGCCTGTGGTTTGCTCTCATTCTCCTGACAGTGTCTTTCGCAAAGCAGAATTTTTCAATTTTAATGAAGTCCAGCTTATTAATTATTTCATAGATCATGTCTTTGGCGTTGTATCTAACAAGTCATTGCCATATCCACGGTCATTTAGATTTTCTCCTATGTTATTTTCTAGGAGTTTTATAGTTTTGCCTTTTACATTTAAGTTTGTGTCCATTTTGAGCTAATTTTTGTGAAGGGTGTAAGATCAGTGTCTATATTTTTTGCATGTGGATGTCCAGTTTTTCCAGCACCATTTGTTGAAAAGACTACCATTCCTCCATTGTATTATCTTTGCTCCTTTGTCAAAGATCACTTGACTATATTTACGGGGGTCTATTTCTGGGCTCTTTATTATTATTATTATTTTTTATAAATTTATTTATTTATGGCTGCATTGGGTCTTCGTTTCTGTGCGAGGGCTTTCTCTAGTTGCGGCGAGCGGGGGCCACTCTTCATCGCGGTGCGCGGGCCTCTCACTATCGCGGCCTCTCTTGTTGCGGAGCACAGGCTCCAGACGCGCAAGTTCAGTAGTTGTGGCGCACGGGCTTAGTTGCTCTGTGGCATGTGGGATCCTCCCAGACCAGGGCTCAAACCCGTGTCCCCTGCATTGGCAGGCGGATTCTTAACCACTGCGCCACTAGGGAAGCCCCCTGGGCTCTTTATTCTGTTCTATTGATCTATTCGTCCATTCTTTTGCCAATACTACACAATCTTGATTACCGTGCCTTTACAGTAAGGCTTAGAGTCAGTCCTCTGATTTGTTCTTCTTCAGTATTGTGTTGGCTATTGTGGATCTTCTGCTTCTCCATATAAACTTTAAAATTATAGTTTGTTGACATCCACAAAATAACTTGCTGAAATTTTGATTGGGATTGCTGTGAATCTATAGATCAAGTTGAGAAAAACTGAGGTCTTGGCCATATTGAGTCTTCCTATCCACAGATAGGTAATATCTCTCCATTTGTTTAGTTCTTTGATTTCTTTCATCAGAGTTTTGTAGTTTTCCTCATATAGAGATCTTGTATATATTTTTAAGTTTATATCTGAATACAGTTGACCCTTGAATAACACGGTATGAACTGCACGGATCCACTTGTATGCAGGTTGTTTTCAATAGATAAGTACTACAGCACTACACAAGTCCACAGTTGTTTTTTTCTGTGGATACAGAACTGTGGATTTTTAAAAAAATAACAGCTTTAACTATTCACAATAGCCAAGACATGGAAGCAACATGGATGGACCTAGAGATTATCATACTAAGTGAAGTAAGTCAGACAGAGAAAGACAAATATCATACGACATCACTCCTATGAATCATATGTGGAATCTAATTTTAAAAAATTATACAAACGAACCGATTTACAAGACAGAAACAGAATTACAGATATCGAAAACAAACTTATGGCTGCCAAAGGGGAAATGTGATGGGGGGGACAAATCAGGAGCTTGGGATGAACGTAACTACTATATATAAGACAGACAACCAACAAGGACCTACTGAAGAGCTCAGGGAACTCTACTCAATATTCTGTGATAACATGTATGAAAAAAGAATATGAAAAAGAATGAACATATGTATATGTATAACTGAATCACTTTGCTGCACACCTGAAACTAACACAACATTGTAAATCAACCATACACCAATAAAATTAAAATTAAAAAATAGAATTACAAAAAAATAAAAAGAACAGCTTTATTGATACATAATTCACATGCCATAGAATTCACCCTTGAAAAGTGTACAATTCAGTGTTTTTTCCTATATTCATAGAGATGTGTAACCCTCACCACTATCTAATGTAAGAACATTTTTATCAACCCCCAAAGAAACTCCATACCCATTAGCAGTCACTTGCTATTCCCCCTCCACCTTAGCCCCTGGAAACCACTAATCAACTTTGTCTTTATTACTTTCTGTCTGGATTTGCCTATTCTGAGCATTTCATATAAATGGAATCTTATAGTGTGTGGTCTTTTGTGTCTGGTTTCTTTCACTTTACATGTTTTCAAGGTTTACCTATGTTGTAGCGTGTATTAGTACTTCATTTCTTTTTATGTCTTAATATTCCATTGTATGGTAGACCATATTTTTTTTAATTTATTTATTTTATTTATTTTTGGCTGCATTGGGTCTTCATTGCTAAACGTGAGCTTTCTCTAGCTGCGGTGAGTGGGGGCTTCTCTTGTTGCGGAGCACAGGCTCTAGGCACGTGGGCTTCAGTAGTTGCAGCACATGGGCTCAGTAGTCGTGGCTCGCGGGCTCTAGAGCGCAGGCTCAGTAGAGCCTGGCTTAGTTGCTCCGCAGCATGTGAGATCTTCCCGGACGAGGGATTGAACCTGTGTCCACTGCATTGGCAGGCGGATTCTTAACCACTGAGCCACCAGGGAAGTCCCAACCATATTTTATTTATCCATTTATTAGTTGATGGACATTTGAATGATTTCCACTGTTTAGCCATTATGAATAGTACCGCCATGAACATTCACATACAAGTTTTTGTGTAGATGTACATTTTCAATTTTCTGAGCTATATACCTAGGGTGGAATACCTTGTAAGTCATAAGGTTTTTTGGTTTTGTTTTTTTTTGCAGTACGCGGACCCCTCACTGTCGTGGCCTCTCCCGTTGCGGAGCACAGGCTCCGGACGCACAGGCTCAGCGGCCATGGCTCACGGGCCCAGCTGCTCCGCGGCATGCGGGATCTTCCTGGACCAGGGCACGAACCCGTGTCCCCTGCACTGTCAGGCGGACTCTCAACCACTGCGCCACCAGGGAAGCCCCAGTCATAAGGTTTTAATGTTTGACATTTGAAATGCCAAATTATTTTCTAAAGTGACTATCATCTTGTAATTCTTTATTGAAATAAGTATGTAAGGTCTATTTAGGAGAGTAATTGGTTTCACTGCTCTCTAAATATTTGCTAGCCTTGGCAAGGTGACTGAAATTCCCCTGATTCTTGGAGCTAAGACATTGAAAGCCCTGTGTTAAAAATATATTCCTCTAAGAGAAATAAAATATGGGGCAATACCCAGTTAGAATGCGTTTACCAATTTGCCATAGGTAAATGGAACACTGGTCAGGCAAGTTTTGATAGGGGAACCAGGGGGAAAGGGGTGGGAGAGGGATAAACTGGGAGACTGGGACTGACATATATACACTACTATATATAAAATAGATAACTAATAAGGAGGACCTACTGTATAGCACAGGGAACTCTACTCAGTACTCTGTAATGACCTATATGGGAAAAGAATCTAAAAAAGAGTAGATGTATATGTATAACTGAATCACTTTGCTGTACACCTGAAACTAACACAACATTGTAAATCAACTATACTCCAATAAAAAAATTTTTTTAAAGTTTTGACAGGGGAGAATGGTCATGAAAGCTCCAGGTGCTCCAGCCTTGCTGAGGCTGGCTTGCAGGTAGATCAGAGTCGTGAAGGAGGGGAGGGGGACCCATTTGGAGGAGCCTGTTCTGAAGAAAACTGTGCAGTGGTACATAGGGTATGTATAACCGTTTTGCCCAGGATTGATACTCTTTTTTGTCATTCTAGGGCTGAGGATAGAGCTAAACATTTGTCAAAATAAAATCGATCCTTATTTGATTTAACTTTTGAAAAGGAGTAAATTCAGTTGGATGGTAGTAAATGTTTAACAACTGGCTCTCTGGAGGGGGCAGAAGCCCTATCTGTAGGATTTGCTGATTTCTGCGATGTAATTACCCTTACCATGCCCGATTGCAAGCCACCAATGTCATATTTTTGAACATGACATTGGGAAGAACAATGCACCATCGCTTTCTTGAGCCAGTAGGAGCCGACTTCTACCAGCACCACTGGTTGAAGTGGGGGATGAAAACATCAGATAGAATCAGGGTGTGGCAGCTCATGGAACAGGCTAGACTAAGGAGTATGGGAGAAGAAGGCAGAATGAAAGTAAGTAGGCCAGTCGCAGATGAGAAGAGTAACTTGGCATAGAAAAGTGGGTGTACGCAGGGCTGGTCACCCGCACGTTTTGCAGGTTGAATCTTGGTGCAGCTTTGAGTTTCTCTTTTGCGATGCGGTCTTCAGAGACACAGCACCCTGCTTAAAAGGCTACTGCCAAGGTTCTGTTGCACTGTGATAATCATACAGTCAGCCAGGCCAAACTCTTTTCTGCGTCGTGAAGCACCAGATGAGGCTTGCCTGGGCTGACTACACCTTCAGGAAGCAGAAATGAAATCAAAGCGACAGGATAAATGGAAGCTCTCCCTTGTCTTTGGTGTGAGTCTAAGTGGTGTAAGCATATTTTCCATCAGGAATTAGTTGCTTAGAGAAGAAAGAGCCAAGCAAATCTGGACCAGGTGTTCACTCCATTTAGTCCCAGAGCCAAGAAAAACCATCTTCTGGGCACTGGGAAGAAGAAAATGGAAAATGCCAATTAATGATCAGCTTTCAAATTGTTTCTACTTGTCCAAGGGACTGGGTTTCATCTGACCCTCCAAGCTCCACTGGGCAACTGAACTTCATTTCTGCAGGGAATTTTCTAACAATCATAAGCAAAATCCTAGTGACTTTTAAAAACAAGGATTTTAAAGATAGGGACTTACCTGGTGGCGCAGTGGTTAAGACTCCGCACTCCCAATGCAGGGGGCCTAGGTTTGATCCCTGGTCAGGGAACTATATCCCACATGCATGCTGCAACTAAGAGTTCACATGCCACAATGAAGAGCCCGTGTGCCACAACTAAGATCTGGTGCAGCCAAATAAATAAATAATTTTTTTTTTTTTTAAAAAGAGTTTTAAAGATAGATGACTTCCTCTAAGAAATCAAAGCTCTACCTGCAGCAGTGTCTTTAGGAAGCAATACAGGCAGTAGAAAATGAGAAATTGAGTTACTCAAGCCAGGAAGGGCAAACAGAAGGCTGTGAGATGCCTCACAACCAGGCTGATGGACTTTTCACAGAATCGACGGGTGTTTTGGCAGAATTGTCCTGAGTAACTGGTTGCTTAGGTGACGTGCAGACACAACTTTCTTCTAACTCAGTGGGATGCCAATTATCTTTTTCTTTACCTGCTAGGTGCTAGGGGAAATAAATCTGTATATTTTAAGAAGGGGCATATATTTCCTTTGTGAATGAAATGAAACCAAGGGGATAAGTATAATAAATTATGAGTGCTCACTTATCCTGATGGGGAGAGAAAAGAAAGGTTGACTTTCCTTCCAGAGCAGCCCCTTGATCTAGCCAATCTATTAAAGAATAATTGAACCAGCAACAATCACTTCCATGCAGTATCTACTAATCACGCTACGCTATAAACAGTCTCTGCATTCAGACATGCTAACTGCTAAAACGGGAACATTACATCTCCAAGGGTGTCGTTAGAGTTTTAGCTACTCCCTGATTCAGAAGATCTAACCCTGAAATATGAAGGCTGTGTTTTTTTTCCCCCTTTTTGGACTGTGCTCTGACTTTCATCTCTTACTCTGAAAGCTTTGCTTCCTCCAAATTCAAGTCTTTTGTCTTCTTTTGTGTTATCAACCTCATAAGCTATCCCAAAATATACCATTTCTCTTAAATGATTCACACATTTAAAAAATCTTATTTAGTAAACTCCCAGACAGCTGAAAGAAAAGGCACCATGAACTGAGCCTGATATAATCCATCCAGGCCTCCATTTGTATCTTTCAAGTGAGAGACTTGGATTATGTGTCAATTAGGATTAGGTTCAACTGTAACAGAGACCAAGACAACAGTGGCTTAAATCAAACATGAGGTTATTCTCTTCCAGTAGTGAAGCCTGGTGCTAAGAGCACGGGGCTACAACATTAACTCTGTATTCATCAAGGACCCAGGCTCCTTCTGTATCATTGCTCTGCCATCCTCTGAACTTGACTTCCACCTCTGGTCCAGGATAGCTGCTCTAGATCAAGCTAGCATGTCTACATTTCTGCCGTCAGTGAAAAAGGGCACGCTGCCTTTCTAAATGGTACCACCCAAAGTCACATTCAACATTTCTACTTTTAAGCCATTGAGTAGCTGCAAGAGAGTCTGAGAAATGAGGTGTCTATTCTGAAAAGCCATTGACCAACTGAAAGTTGGGGATTCTATTAGCAATGGAAGAAAGGGAGAACAGATATTGGGAAGAGCTAGCTGGCTCTACCACACACTAGATTGATGATTTTGAAATTGTATCCTCAAAGCCCTAGGGTTTTGGTATATTACACAGAGGCTACTGTGGGTCTTGAATGGGTAAATTTGCATAGGATCCCAGAATACTTATCAAAACCAGAGTATATACCCCCCTTTTGAAGTTTAATTGTATTAGAACATTTCTGATGGGTGGCAGTGGTCTAGACTGAACCACTGGCAGGTAACTGGTAAGAATTCTCAGGGCCCCAGGGGAAGGGGTGCTTTGAGTGGTGCCCTGAGTTGGTCAAGGGGAAATCTGATTCTGGAGCAGGCTGCCGGTCCTGGACAAGGACACGGTGAACTAGCGTTAGACCAGTTTTCAACGTTGACATCATATGGCACTAAGAGAAGCAACAGCAGCTGACAACTGGGCCCTGAAATTGGACTGATAAGATTCTGTATTTTTCTCTCTAAAAGGGTTGTGATCCAAGTGATGGCTACAGTAGAGTTTCTCCACCTTGGCACCCTGGACATTGTGGGCTAGATAATTCTTCATTGCACGTGACTGTAATGTGTATTGTAGTATGCTTAGCAGCAACCTTGGCCTCTATTGGTTTCCCATTGTGAAAACCAAACATGCCTCCAGACATTGACAAATGTCCCCTGGGTGCCAAATTACTTACAGCTGTGAACCAATGGGTCAGAATCTAGGTAATGATGCACACTTTTGTACTTTGCTAATGGTTGTGCAATTTGGTACCAATCCTTTCATAAATGAGATACATAGCAAAGGCCTTAAATATGTCCATGACTTTAACTTAATCCCATTTCTTGGACTCTGGCCCAAGGAAACAATTTGCAAGAGACTTTCTGTCTAAAGGTACTTGTTGTAGTACTATTTTCAATAGATGAAAAAATTAGAGGGCTTTCCTGGTGGCGCAGTGGTTGAGAATCCGCCTGCTAATGCAGGGGACAAGGGTTCGAGCCCTGGTCTGGGAAGATCCCACATGCCACGGAGCAACTGGGCCCGTGAGCCACAACTACTGAGCCTGTGCATCTGGAGCCTGTGCTCCACAACGAGAGGTCGCGACAGTGAGAGGCCCGCGCACTGCAATGAAGAGTGGCCCCCGATCGCCGCAACTAGAGAAAGCCCTCGCACAGAAACGAAGACCCAACACAGCCAAAAATAAATAAATTAATTAATTAATTTAAAAAAATTAGAAACAACAAGAAATATTAAACAGTAAGAAAAGAATTAAATAAACCATGGTAGATCCATGTACCCACTAAAATGTGTTTTTGAGTTTATAATAACATGGGGAAATACTTAGAATGATAAGTAAGCAAATAAAAAAACTATGCAAAAAAAATGACACGGAGGAAACTCACTAAAAATGGTAGACTCTTGGGGGGGGGGGATCGGGAGTGATTTTTTTTTCCTCCTTCCTTCTATCTTCCTGTAGTTTCTAAACTTTCTAAGCTCCCTGTGAATGAGTTTATTCCAAACTACAAAACAAAACTACAAAGAAAATCCTAATTAAAAAAAAAGTCTGGTGCCTGTCCTGGAGGATCCACAGACACTTGTGAGCATTCCTGTAAGTGCACGCTGTTGGGAGAGAGGCCAAACAGATATTCCCTCCTGCGCCGAGGTGCCAGGCTTTGTGCCAAGTGACCCCGCCACCCTGGCCACAACCCACTGAACCAGGAATCCCTACTGAAGGCTCCAGCAGACTGGGCAGAAGGAAGCCCAACCACCTATGAGGAGGCTTGACTCCAGGCACTGGAGGTACGGTCAAAGAGGAGCCTCTGACACTGGATAGCGAAAAATAGGGCCAATCAGATCCTGTCTCTGGAAATGTGCATGGAAAAGCTCTCAAGGAGGCTCCTCTGCCCCTCCTGAGAGATGAACAAGGACAACCAGACCCTCAAGCAGCTGGGGATCCTGAGCAATGAGGGCTGTTCTTCTGGTTCCTCGGGAGGCGGCGGAGATGGCTTTCCTTACTCCCTACTTTCGTACAAGAAGCACCTACCACACAGAGAGATGTAGGCAGAGTGGGCCCTGGCGTCTGACAAAGCTCAGCTCCCTTTGGGTGTGTGTAGTGGACGTTATATGGGCAGCTGGAACCCTCCTCCCAACTCTGCTGGTCCCAAAGGCCACTCCACAGATGAGTGTCACAGGAAACTTGTTAAATTCCAGATTCCAGGCTCCCCCCCTAGATAATTTCACTTAATAGTCTTGGAGAGTGGGGAACTCAAGAATTTGTATTTAAGAGTTCCCAGGTAATTCTGATGCATAGACCAGTTTCGGAACCAGTGTTTTGCCCACTACTAAAAAAAACTACACCATCCTGCTCTAACTCTGAAGTAAGCCCTAACAGTAGGATAGCTCCTCAAAAAAATTAAACATAGAACTACCATAAGATCCAGCAATCTCACTCCTGGGTATATAGCCAAAAGAACTGAAAACATGGTCTCAAACAGATATCTGTACACCCATGTCCATAGCAGCATGACTCACAAGAGCCGAAAAGGTGGAAGCAACCCGAGTGGTCATCACAGATGAATGGATAAAAGAAATGTGGTACATACATAAAATAAGTCTTATTCAACCTTAAAAAGGAAGGAGATTCTGACACATGCTACATTGTGGATGAACCTTGAAGACACACTGCTAAGTGAAATGGCAGACGCAAAAGGACAAATACTGTACGATTCCACTTCACTGAGGTTCCCGTAGTAGGCAAATCCACAGAGACAGAAAGTAGAACAGGGGTTGCCAGCAGCTGTGGGAAGCTATTATTTCACGGACAGTGTTTCAGTTTCGGAAAATGAAAAAATTCTGAAGATGGATGGTGGTAATGGTTGTACAACAACGTGAATACACTTAATGCCAGTGAGCTGTACACTTAAAGATGGTTAAAATGGTAAATTTTAGGGACATCTTACCACACACACACATACGCAAACCCAACAAACCAGCAATGACTAAACGAAACAAAAAAACCTATACAGTTCTTTCTAGCAAGGAAAATAAGCCACCTCAAAGAAATCATAGCCAAGAAAATAACTTTTTTTTGCTTTTTACAAAACACTGTCAGAGATAAAAATCTTTAGAAAAGAAAATGAGTTCAGAACAAGCTTCTTTCAACGTATCAGCGTCCCTTATCATAAAATAAACAGAGAGAAACAGGAAATGGGAGACTAAAATAAATCTTCTGTTTCAAGAAAAAATAAATCATTCCTAAAAGTTTACACGCAGATCTTTCTGGGTCTTTCAAAATGTCTCTGAAATGTTGCAGTTCAAAGCTTTTCAAATACTATAGCCTCCACCCACTCCCCGGACATGCATTTACTTCCTCTCTTATAAACATAACTTCCTTTGTTGTTTGAACAGATTCAGTGACTCTGGGGTCTCCTTGTGGTTGGTGCCCACTGACAAGCCCTGTTCCTCGAATCAGCTGGGAAACGCTTCAGGGTGGGCAGTGACTTGCCATAGACAAAAAGGAGACAGGTCAGTGGGGGGACAGTGTGACAGAAGGTGCTGTGGGGGGGGGAGGCTTCTATTAGGAGATCTCACAAATGTGAATGGCTGCTATCAGGGTGGTAAGCTGCTAACAAGTGTTTTCACAGATGAGACAAAAAAAAAAAAGCCAACTTTAAATACAGCTTGAATGATGATTAAGTTACCATTAGGCCTGTCTGCAAATGAGTGAAAATCCAAAAGAATAGTGATTTAAATAGCACAGAAATTTCTTTCCCTCCTTGTAAATGAATCCAGCAGGAGGGAGCTGGGCTGCCGTGATGGTTCTGTGAGGTTGTCAGGGACCCAGGCTCCTTCTGTCTTATCACTCTGCCACCCTCAGCTCACGGGCCAATGTGATGATTTGACTACTGAAGCTTCAGCCTTAATCAAGTCTAGATTCTCGCCCAGGACATAGAGGAAGGCATGAAAGGGTCCCTTCCTTCTAATAAGGTAAGTTGCATGTAACCCTCCCATGTATATTCCACTGGTCGGAACATGTTCTCATGACCACACCTCGCCACAGGAGAGGATGGGAAATGGATTTTATTCTGGGGAGCTGTTGCACAGCTAAGAAAGGGAAGGCTGATATTGGGGTCAATGGTTAGCATTCATTGCCCCCAGGAAGTTACATCAGAAGGTAGAACTCGGGACTTCTTTTTCACAAGTACCACAGACCTTCCACACGAGACTCTTCTAGGGCAATCGTCTCATTTAATCAATACAACTTCCCTGGGTTTGTGTTATTTCCACTTTCCAAAGGTAGAAGGATTCCACGAGTTTGTGTCACTTATCCAAAGCAGCTCCACAAGCTATGCCATTGGCCTTCTAATTCTTCAGAATCAGCCCTGAGTGGTCACAAAGCCCCTTCCTCTGTAGCACCGAGAGGGGCAGGTGGATGGGCCTGGGGATGGCGGTGTGGGTCTCTCAGGGTCTCTCAGCTCCAGGCATGGTCACCTCTATACATTTATGTCTTCCTAACTCCGAACCCTGCCATGCAGGACTCCAGGAGCCCATCACATGGCAAACTGTACACATCACCCCAGCCCTGCTCTTACCCTGGAGGCTGGAAACCCTAGGCTGGGCCACCGGCTTGCTTGCTATTCAAGTTGATGTTAGCATTCTGGGGCAGATTCACTCATCCCCGATTTGCAGCTGTACCCACTTTTGTTGAGGACATGCCTGAGCTGGAAGGGTTGGAGGGCGCTTACCGCAGACCCCAGAGAGCCAAAGGGAAAAAGGAGCATCAATCCCGAGCTGGGCTCCCCCAGGGCTGAGACATCTGTTGTTAGGAAGGAACACGTAAAACTAAAAAGAAACCGCCTTTGGCTGGCTCTGTCTTCTCTTGATGGTTATTTGGGTTCCTTTCATATTTTCAATGAACTCTCTTGAGGGATTAGGAAATTTAATGTTTAAATCATTGAGGATGAGGAATGAGCCAAAGAGGAGTAACTTTAAAGAAAGAGACTAGTTCTGTTCTGCCTACGAACTGCCCGTTCCGACCCCCTGGCCGGTGTGTGCAGCCTGACTGTTCGAAAGCACACAGTGTCTGCATTGCTGGGGGAGGACCACAGAGGCTTCTGGACTCCACACAAGGTCATTCCACATGAGCTTGGGGCTGACTCCCTAAAAGCACGTCTCCCGTGAAGAGGACAGAGTCTGGGTTACCCATTCCTTCGGTGGACCTCCAACTCCACAGATCACACACACCCCTCCACTACTGTCCTTCTGACCACTACAGAGAATCCTTCTGAAAGGCTCTTAATTTCTGTTTTAAAATACCTTTCAATAAACGATGTAAATGCTTGTTTATTATAAATTCAGAAGAGAAACTGAAAAGAAGGGAAGAAAAACTGCCTGTTATTCTACCACCCAGAGATAACCGTGACTAACCTTTCGTATATTTTTCTAAGCACATATACGTGTATGTTCGTATGTACATGCATGTGTGTGTAAAAAGCTTTTGAAAAGCAAATATGGCCTCAGACTATTTTATAACCAGCTTTTTACCACTTGGCAATAGGCCACAGACATCTTTCTATGTCAATAAATATATACCTACAATATTTTTCTTAGTGACTGAAGATATTACATTGTACCATCATTTTTTAAAAATCCCCTATTGTTGGACAGTAAGATTAGTTCATTGCTCTATTTTTGGAAAAAATTATTACTATCGTTATTACTAAAGATCTTAGGGTACATGCTTGATTATATGCTTAGAATAAACTCCTAGAAGTAGAATGCTGGGCAAATGCTTTGCAAAGTGTTAGGATTTTTTGATATACGTGGTCAAATTTATCTGTAGAAAAGTTGTGATAATTTACATTCATCTCCCATGTATGAGGAGATTCCCGATGTTCAAGTTTACACTAGACACTATGTTTTTCTTTCTGAAAAGAAAAGGTTACAGATAATGACATTCTGTAACCTTTTGGGAAAGAACCACAGTTGCATATCCATCCTATACACAAAGCTTTCCTTCCACGACAGCTCCATCTGAGAAATCAGGCCCCCAAAGAAGCCAAATTAGACCCAAATTCAAATATATCTGGGTCTCAGAACATCCTCTCATTTCCATCAGCCTCTGAACACACATCTGGCCAAACAACTCTCTGTGATTTGTGACCTGGACTGGATTCAACGCTGACCTAGATAGAGAGTACTTTGGATCTCATTACCCGCCCTCCAAACCATCTGGTGCTGGCTAAACAGGTTATCCACGCAGTAGGAACCTCCATCCCTCAACTGGCTTTCTTCTTGCCAGGTTTCTTCCAAAATAAATATTTTCTACCTAGCTCCTTACACACAAAAAAGAGGATGTGGATTATCTTCTGCATATCTTAACCTGATAGACGAGAAGCTTATTTTTTAGAACTTAGCAGTTCTACAGATTCAATCACAGTTCCCTGGATGGACCAGGAGACAGTGAAAAGGCAGAGAAGGGGAGAAGGAATGAATTCCCATGGTCACAGAACTGGGGCCTGAGGCGTTGCCTCTGCATGTTATCTCACTTATGTTAATATTTAAAATATTTGTGGTTGGGGGGGAAATGCCAATTATCTTCAAAACAGAGAATCTGTTCTTGGCTACAAGTGTTTTTTTCAAATTCCTAGAATTAAAGCAGCTTGTTCTTCCAGGCTCATGAGCTATTTTTATCTGCAAAAATACGGAGCACACACACGTGTTCCCACGTTCATCTATGTGCGCGGATGCTGGGGTTCGTTACTGTCCCTTAGCTCTGTTGAAGGCAGAGCTAAGGGACAGTAAGCTTGGGGCTTTACCACCTTTGCAGAAGTGTATTGCTGTGGGGTGAAGGACTGTCTTCCTTTATAATTCCTCATTTTCTCAAATGACATTTTGGGATTTTTAAGAGCAGTCATGGAAAACAACACAGTTACATAGAAAACAAACTTATGGTTACCAAAGGGGAAAGGGGCAGAGAGATAAATGAGGAGTATGGGATTAACAGATAACACTACTATACATAAAACAGATAAACAACAAGAATCTACTGTAGAGCACAGGGAATTATATTCAATATCTTGTCATGACCTATAATGGAAAAGAATCTGAAAAAAATATATATAATATATATAACATATATATATATCTGAATCAGTGCTGTACACCTGAAAGTAACACAATATTGTAAATCAACTATATTTCAACTTTAAAACATTAAAATCAGTCATATAAAGCAAAATAGACCTATTTTTTTGAACCTCTATTGTTCATTGTGTTGTGTTGTTACGGTCTCTCTTCTTTTGACCCTGGCATTTCTTTACTCATGCACAACACCCTTATCGAGGGCCTCCTGTGGGCAGAGCCCTCCGCTGGGTACCGTGGAAGGCCTCAAGACAGAATCCCTCGTCCAGCTCTGTCCCCAATCAGCTGTCATGAAGGGGTCCCTGCACTTCACACAGCCACAGTTTATGCACCTTTAAAACAAGGTACCTGGCCTTATTGCCTACAGGCACTGACTCCCCTGCACTTGTGGGCTCCTCACGGTCCGGGGGGTGGAGGGGGGGATGTCCTGAGCAGGCTCTGGCTGGCATCCCAGGCCACAGGTCAGAGGGACACATGGCTTGCTCTGGAAGTGAAGCAAGTCAAAGCTGGATGGAACCCCGCCCCGAGCCATGCCCACAATCACGTGTAAGCCCAATGGATGCTGAGGTCCTAACAAAGGGGTCTGATCCAAACTCACGCCACTGTAGACGTATATCTGTGGCTCTATTAAAACGTTTTGTGATGAACATTTTCAAAAATACGCAATATAGACAGAAGAAGAAAATGAAAACTCAGGCACTCATCACTGAGCTCCAACAATTTTAACTCTGCCCCTGACCCTCCGAATCCCAGACATCCTGTCATTTTACCCGTAAGTGCTTCAGTGCGTGTCTGTAGTTAGAAAGGGTGTTTTAGAAATATAACCGCATGCCGTTATCCACAAAATTAACAGTTATTCCTTAATATCAGGTTAGTTCCTTAAAGATGTCTCTTTCGGGCTTTTTTGCAAATCAGGATCCAGACAAGGCTCACGCTTTTGCTTTGATGGTCCCTTCTGTTCTGGAACAGTTTCCACTCCTTTGTAAATTTTCACTTCCTTGCAGTTGGTTTGTTGAAGACACCAGGTCATTTATTTTGTAGGATGTCCCACGTTCCGGACTGGGTTGCTTGCTTCCTTGTAGTGTTGCTTAATTTGTTCTTCAGTCCCCTTTACTCCCTGTAAACTGGTAAGACATCTAGAGGCTTGATTAATTCCCGGATCAATTTTTTTTTTTAAGGCAAGAATGTGTCCGAGTTGATGCTGTGTATTTGACATTGATTGCATCCCCTTAGGGAGCACATCCGGTCTGGTCATCCCACTTATAGTGATAGATCAGAGGGCTCAGGTAGCTAAGTAAGGGGGTGACCTTGACGGGAAGCAGAAGAGATGGGATTTGGACCTTCTCAGTCTGATTCCAGAATCGACAATTTTAGCCACTCCCCCATCTTCCAGGAAAAACAAGTGCTCCACTTTTATACCTTTCTCTCTGTTTCTGGACTCCTGTACCCACCACCCATCTTTCCCCTGTACCAAGGACAAACACCACTAGTTGTAGGTCAGATCCCGTAGTTTAAATTGGGGAGGAACACAAGATCAGTGCTTTCAAGCACCAGGAGGTCCAGGCGTGGCTTGGGTGCTCCTTCTTTCCGCTGGGTCATGGTCAGAGGTGTAAGAGGTGGGGAGGGTCCGGGAAGGGGGTGGCATCTTACAAGAGTTTTCCTTGGCCACTGCATTTCTCTCCAGCCCTAAACCCTTCAGGCACTGGATGCAAGAGCCTGGGACCCCACAGTGCCAAATGTCAAAGGGATTGAGAATGACTATGAAAGTGTGATCACATTTCCAGTCTTTATCATGAATTTCCCATTTCCTTTTGCCTTCTTTTCATGTCCTCTGCTGCCATGATTTTTCTCTCGGTTTCTCTCGGTTTTCACTCATCTGTCTTGTCCCTCCCTCATGGGACAGGGGCCCTTTAGAACAATCACACACTGCAATTACACGCCAACAGCAGTCAAGGTAGCAAGAGAAAGGTGGGCATCACAGGTGCTGACCTCTGAAGTCTCTGCAAGTCCTAAACCTGAGGGTCTACCTGCACCTTGCGCGTAGGGAGAGACTCCCACGAGAGACTCCTAGCCAGGTCCTGGGCACAGGGACCCCAGGGAGCTGAGGGGTGGAGAAGGCAGAGAAACAGCAGAAGACTGGAGAGAGAAATACCATCTGATGGGAAATAGAGATATCCCTCCCAGCGGGCTCTGGTGCTGTGTTTCTCTTTAATTCACCAAGGTTGTGTTCTTTCTGTCCACGCATGAGCTGGGCTACAGTCCTCAGGCCTCCTAGAGGCTGCAGATATATTTGTTCTTGCCTTTTGTGGTGGTGACCACCTTTGTGCATTGCTCTCCTTCATTCACAAGGAATATTTGCAGAGATTCTTACCATCCACAAGGTCGTGAACCCTCACAATGACTCTTAGAGCGAAGGATCATCATCACACTCACGGTCACTTGAATACAAGACTCAGAGCCTGTAAATGCTTGAGGTTCCCCCATGATGAAGCGGCTGGGCCAGGACTTGAACCCATGTGCCTGGAAAGCTGAGCATCTTCCCCTATGACCACCCCCTACCCCCAACCCGCCCACACAAGGTTTGCTTCAGAGAAACAAGAAGGGCTTGGGTGTCACTTTCTTCAGGACCCAGTGACTCTTCTTCCCAAGAACTCGGTTGAGAGCGCCGGTTCCACGCGCTTTGTTTGTGGTCAGCGTCCCGTGGGAAAGGGTCAGCTGGCTGTTCAGAGCGGGACAGAATTTTTGGTGAGGCCTCCCTTTCCCGCTCTAAGTAATGAGAGCATTGGTACTCCCAGGGGGGGTCTCCTTGGGACACATTCCTTGTTGTTATTGCTATTGATGTGGTTTGTGGTTTTACCTTTTTAAATTAAAAATCATCGTTTCTCTAATCGGGAGTCATATGTGTTCATTTTGAGACTCTTAGAAAAATGGAGAAAAGCATAAAGAAAATCAGTCTTGTCCGGTCTCCTGCCACCTCAAGCCACAGCGAGGACTTGGTGGGTTCCCTTCTTGCCTCCTGTGCCCCTGCAGATGCCCGCCCCACGTTCCTCTGTGCCTGGAGCCTCACAACAGGCCTCGCGTCCTCTCCTATGGCAGGGTTCGGCTACGAGGGAGGCCTGGCAGGGGGAAGGACAGTGTGGTTGGGAATTTATTCCCCTCGCTCCCTCTCTGCAAGGTCACCTCTGCCGAAGGTCACTGCTCCTTTCAAGACCCAGGAGTCAAACAAGCCACTTGCCCCCCACAGGCTCTGGTAACTGTTCCTAATCTCCTTCCTTTGGGCCCCGGGTGGTAGGGCTCTGGGTGGTAAAGCCCCAGCTACTGCTGCACTGGTTGTTCCCCCCCACCCCGCGCTGCCCACACTTTCATAAATAATCCCTCCCCAGGTTATCCTGTTTAGAACGTGCCATCTGTTTTCTGTTGGGAACTGGACTGCCTCACCTTCTGACTCATTGGTATGTCAAGACCTTTCCCTGGAAGCTCCCATGGCCATGCTGTTTTCTGAGGTTTCCAAAGCAATGTATGAAGTAGAGCCTGGAATAAACTTGGGGGTCCTGGGGCAAGAAGGCATCTAATTTCTTGACTCCCAGTAGCACCCCTCACCTGACCTGGCTCGGAACTGCCCAGGCCCGTGTCCACACGTTGTGATGTGTCACACACCTCCACCCACTCCCAAGCACCTCCCACTCCTACTGCCCCTATATCTCCATTAAAGCCACTCCTTTTGTCACCGGAATTATCTCCACGAGGTCCCGCTTGGAAAGGAAGTTGTAGCAGAGGAGGAAGGAATCCTGGCTTTTTCACCCCAGAGGCCTCTGCACCTGACGCTGCCTCAGTCCCCTGCCCACCGCCTGGCTGAGTCTACCTGCCCCTCTTATCTCGGCTTTGAAGCCTTCTCTGAGCTCTGCACCCTCGTGCTCTTCCGTGTTGTAACTCTCCTCATGAGGTCCATGAGGGCAGGCACCGTGTCCTACTCACCCTTCTACCTGACACCCGCCCATAGCACCTGGCATATAATAAACACTCCATCAGTAAGTTGAATATTGTACATTTGGGACATCCTCCAGTATCAAGTTTTCCCATTAGCCCCATGTTGAAGGACTATTTCCATTTGGAAGAACCCTTGAATTGAAGGAGCCAGCCATTGCTTCCTGGAATACTGTGTATACATTAGAAGTCATTTACCCATCCCCACAGGCACTAAGGTGACGGGACCCTACAAAGGTGTGTTTGTGGGAGGTGGGCGTGGGGAAGAGAACAAAAGGTGCACCTTTGTCAGAAACTTTTGTGGGGCTGTTGACGCGGGAGGAGGCAAGAGTGTGAAAGCAGAGCCGGGGAGTCGGCAGAAAATTCTGGTCCATCATTTTCCCAAGAGCCAGGTATATAAAAAAACACCGGTGCTGCAGACGGTCCTACGAAGGTAGACTTCAGATGCAATTTCAGTCCTCTGGAGTCACTTCTGAATTTATTTACCATATTGAACTTTACCTCCTAGTGCGGGGTCAGGGGAGCTTTGAGTATTAGTGAAATATTTCAAACCTCCCTTTAAGAGAAAAATATGAATACCTCTATTTGCACAAAGAACAGTGGAAAGATATACAAGGAACTAGTGAAGTGATGACTTCCGGGGGTGGAGTGGAGGACCCAAACAGACTGGGTAGCAGAGAGAGGGAAACTTCTCAATTATAACTTTTGATATTGACTTTTTTTTTTTTTTTTTGCGGTACACGGGCCTCTCACTGTTGTGGCCTCTCCCGTTGTGGAGCACAGGCTCCGGATGCGCAGGCTCAGCGGCCATGGCTCACGGGCCCAGCCGCTCCGCGGCATGTGGGATCTTCCCGGACCGGGGCACGAACCTGTGTCCCCTGCATCGGCAGGCGGACTCTCAACCACTGCGTCACCAGGGAAGCCCTGATACTGACTTTTGAATCATAGGAATTTATAACCTATTTAAAAAAGAAAATCACATTTGAAAAACCTTCCCTGAGAAGAGCAATAACTTTCCATCTTTTTTTTCACTTCAACCCACTCAGGTGGGGCAAGAGACCTCGTTGTCCATTTATTCTGTCCTTTTACACTTTCCAGTGGAAGAAACAATGGGACTTGTTTATAATAACAAAGTGTCAACGCATAAGCAGTTTGCTTTTGGGGAGAGGGGGTAGCATTACGTAAACATTTGCTTTGGCAACTGGGGTACGATGATTCCTATTTGAACCACAACGTATCTTCCAATTTAGTTAACTAGAAAATTACCGGCCCCAAATACTGATGTGGCGAATACAGAAACCTAAACATCTTAGAGAAGATCAGAAAATCTAAAACCAACCACGTGGATAACACAGTAGCAGCAACTGCTAAGACAGAAAACAAAACTGGCTTCCTCCTCAGTGTGGGCATTTGGCTGTTGACAGTTTTGCAGGCACAGCAGGAGCTCTGCAAGCTGCCACATGTTGCATAGATGATAGAATTTTGGATAAATGCTGAATAGAAGTATTCTGGCGACACGCTCATTTTGGTGCATGAATTCCGAATTCAGTCACCCTTCATGATTCACGTAATAAGTTAATAGTAGAAAGTGATTAGTTCTCCCTAAATGCCAGCTGGAGGATTGCGTGGCATTCACCCAGAAGAGCAGAAAGGACTCATATGTTTGGAAAGCAATTTGCGTCCATCAGGAGAATTCTTGCATCTCCAGTTGCCTTTGAGACCACTTCCAAAATGGCTCTATTAGAATTACTGTACCGGTAAAAATTTATAAAGCTACCCTGCTCCGAGGTGGCCAGAGTCCTAGAGAATTTGGACTCTGTGATGGAAAAGACCACCCGTCTAAATCATGCTTTTTCCCAGTGGGAAGCAGCCCTTCAAACAATGAAGGTCCTTCTTAAGTATCAGCTTTGGCCTCTGGGATAACTTTTCTGAAAGAGCTTGCTGGGTGAGTTGCAAACCCTTGGGGAAATGTTTTCACAAGGAAGTTCTAAGAACTGTTGAGGACTGAGTAGCTCTACCCTTCCGTACGTTTTTAACCACGGTTAAGCTTCCCTGGCAAGGAGTGATGGAGCTTTCGAGGCAGTGATTTTAGACCCTCTGACCCCCTCGACCCTCTTGTCCTAGATCTTCCCAGCATCTGTCCTGTTCTATCCTGTCTCTCACATCGAATTCTACACCGACATTTGGACTTAGGGGCCCTCTTGGGCTTCCCTAACTCTGATCATCTCATGCTATCACTTGTGACTTGCACCCACTCTTCTTACACCTGATCCAGCTCCAGCTCCAGGGGACCAAAGAGGAGGTAAGATGCACTAAAATGAAATCCCCACGGCTCTTGAATCCAAACACCTCTACGCCTTAGCCTGCCATGGTTAACCATCATGGACGCTTAGGAGAATGCTGAGCCACGTGGCATGGATCTGTACTTCCCAGGAACTGAGAATATGGGTACGTACAGGGTTGACAGTCAGCTGGTTAAATACTGAATTACTTCCCTGTCACTTCGGTACAGCTATTGTCCCACTACCTTGACCACCTAGGCTCCTTCCCTGGAACTCCCTAGACCTTCCCCTAAACCTGCAGCTTTAGGGACAATACCTGGCCAATCAGGGGCAGGAGTGGGGTAGGGCCTTGGTTGGGTACCCTTGGCCAGAATCCATCCTGATTGGCCGATACCTGAGCCAGACTAGTTGTTATCTATCTCAAATATCAACCTTTACAAGTGAGCCATGGTCTTAGAGATTTCCAGATAAATAAATGAAAAAGAAAAAAGTCAGACAAGGGACGGCTGTGCCGATACTCCCAGCTGGCAGCCTCTTCTCTTCAAAGGCTGCCCCAGAGGTTTAAGCAGATGATTTACTAAATACTGCCTTTTGCCAAATCCCCAGAGACCCTTGAAGGTTGGGTGCTAATAAAGTTCAAGTTATTATTAGGCACGTGGTCTATGTAGGTCACTGCCAAGTGCTGGCAAAGAAAAGCCAAGCAAGCAGGCTAACCCTGGCTGGAATGTGGATGAGGAACTGCAAGCCCTTCTCTAAACAGGAAACATGCCTGAAATCTCTTTTGTCTCCAGAAGGACTTGGCTTCTTCACCTGTAAAATGAGGGTCCTATTAATGACCCCCTTCACCAGTGTCTCAGGATTTTGGACAAGAAACAAGCCTCTTTAGGAAAAAGTGGGGGAACCCACCAGGGAAGAGTATTGGGAGATCCAGCTTCATCCTGTAGACGCTTGGATCCTTCGGATTTTCTGTCGCTGCCACACGGCAGTGCTTGGCTTGCATGTTACCTGGCAGCCCCTGAGAGGGACCGTGGCCATGAGTGGGGCAGGAAACAGCTCCAGGAATTCAAGGTCTTGACTAAAGGAAAGAGCAGATCTGTGCTTCCAGTTCTGCTTGGACACAGGCGTTTTTCAGATGCTCACAGGAAGATGACTCGTGTCAAGCTTTCAACCATTTGGACAAAGTTCAGGATTGTTCTTTAGCAAGATCTCTTCCTGGGCAAAAAGGAACACACGCATTTCCTAGGCATCCTGTTGGGCGGTGATGTCCCCTCTTTACCAAAGCTCTCCGAGCTGGAAGGGCATCCGCACAGGCAGGAGAGACAGAGGGATTGGGGCCACGTGTCTGGGGGAGGGTGGTGGGCTTGGAGGTGTCTGGGGGTATTGCTGGAACGCAGGTGCAGTAGGACCCTCCCGGGCAGGAAGGAAGAGCTAGGACAGGCGAGAAAGCAGTGGATCTGCCCGTGCTGATGTGCCTCCTGGCGGGAGGTTTCCAGGCTGAGTCACCCCGTGTGAACCTGGCAAAGAATGGGAAACCATTGGAAGAGAGAACAGGAAGAACCAAATTCAGGCCAAGCGAGAGGGAAGGGGTGGGGTCACGGGATTTCTGGGACAGTGGAGCCCAAACTGAGCCCTAAGCATGCTCCTTTTTTTTTTTTAAGACAAATTAAAACTCAGCTAAGGTACACTTCCTCCTGTTTTACAGAACATGTGAGGTGAACATCTTCAGTTTTATTTATGTCCTAAATAAGCACATGTAGCACTTATTTGGTGCCAAGCACTCTTCCAGAGTTTGACAAGTTTTAACTTATTTAGTCCCCAGGACAATCAGAGGTCTTATGATTATTCCCATTTTACGGCGAGGCAACTTGAGGCATGGCAGAAAGGGTTACGTGGCTTTACCCAAGGGGAGGAGGAGCCGAGACTGGACCCCAGGCAGCCTGGCTTCCATGTCTGTGCTTTCGACTCTTGAATTGATTTTTTAATAGACTTTATTTTTTTTAGAACAGTTTTAGATTTATAGAAAAATTAAGAAGATAGCACAGAGGGTTCCAATACATCCTGTATCCAGTTTCCCCTGTTATAAACATCTTACATTAAGGTGGTATATTTGTTACACGTAATGAGCTAGTATTGATCATTATTATTATTAATGGAAGTCCACAGTTTATTTGGATTTCCTTAATTTTCCTTAATTTTTACCTAATGTCTTGTTCTGTTCCAAGATCCCATCCAGGTTACTGCATTCCTCATGTCTGCCCGGCTGTGGCAGTTTCTCTGACTTTCCTTGTTTCCCATGACATTGATAGTTTTGAGCAGTGCTGGTCAGGTGTTTTGGGATGTGTCTGATGATTTTTCTCCTAATTAGACTGGGGCCCAACCCTTGTCTTTTTTTTTTAAAAAAACATCTTTATTGGAGTATAATTGCTTTACAATGTTGTGTTAGTTTCTGCCGTATAACAAAGTGAATCAGCTACATGTATACATATATCCCCATATCCCCTCCCTCTTGGGCCTCCCTCCCACCCTCCCTATCCCACCCCTCTAGGTGGTCACAAAGCAGCGAGCTGATCTCCCCCAACCCTTGCCTTTTGATCGTTACAGTGAGCTCTTGCAAGGCAGGTGCCAACCTAACAGGGACATCTGCCATTACTTGACAGAATTCCACACTAGGTATTCTTTTTCTTATGTATTTGGTTCTTTTCAGAAGGAAAAGGAGACTTCTCTTTTGTCGTTGTGCTAACTCATCTGGTTCCAAGTAAAGAAAGTCATGTTACCGTGGACTCTCCCGCTGGGGTAAAGCCCTTGGTTTACGCTAGTTTCCATCTTCCAGGGTTGCAGGGTGCATTTCATTCCTCCAGCTGGGCCCTGTTCATCCCTGTTAAGACTCAGACCCCGGCACAGCTAAGTGTAAAGGGAAAGTCGGGGACTTGGTCCTGTAGGGCTGTGTGGGGTTCTATTTGCTTCCTTCAGCCAACATTTCCTCAAGCCTTGTCACTCCCACTGAAGCCAGAGCATGCGCGGCCAGCTGCCAGGTCGTGGCTCTGTCTCCGCAGCTCTCCATCCCTGCTGTCTCCGGGGAGGCATCTCCTCAGCTAGCTCTGTGTGAGCACATCTGCAGAAGCTACCCCACTCCCCACCTTCCTCAGGTGCTGTCCTGGCAGGCGGACCCTCCTTCCTAGATGATAGACCACACCGTCAGATGGATCCTGACAATCCAGACTGGGAACACACGCATTTGATTTTCCCAGGGAGATCTCCGATCATAAAGATGTTTACGCATGAGGGAAGTGCTTGATATATGGCCTTGAGGTGATAAAAATACACGCCACCTTCTCAGAAAACTAAAAATAGAATTACCATATGGTCCGGCAATCCCACTCCTGGGCATATACCCAGACAAAACTATAATTCGAAAAGATACATGCACCCCTATGTTCACAGCAGCACTATTCACGATAGCCAAGACATGGAAACAACCTAAATGTCCATCAACAGATGAATCAATAAAGATGTGGTCCACACAGACAATGGAATATTACTCAGCCATAAAAAAGAACGAAATAATGCCATCTGCAGCAACACGGATGCAACTAGAGAGTATCATATTAAGTGAATTAAGTCAGAAAGAGAAAGACAAATACCATATGATATCACTTAAATGTGGAATCTAAAATATGACACAAATGAACGTATCTATGAAACAGAAACAGAATCACGGACATGGAGAACAGACTGGTGGTTGCCAAGGGGGTGGAGGGTGGGAGACGGATTGGGATTTTGGGATTAGCAGATGCAAACTGGTATATAAAGAATGGATAAACAACAAGGTCCTACTGTATAGCACAGGGAACTGTATTCAATATCCTGTGATAAACCATAATGGGAAAGAATATGAAAAAGAATATATATATATATATATATATATATATATACGTATAACTGAGTCACTTTATTGTACAGCAGTAACTAACCCAACATTGTAAATCACCTATACTTTAATAGAAAAACTTTTTTTTAAATACACGCCACCTTTTAAAACCATGGCAACACAAGAGGCAGGACAGTTGCAAATGAAAGGGCGTTTAAAATATGGCAATGGGCTGCAGGTGTGTAAAGAAAGTTGATTAGGAAAACAGCTAGACGGAAGAGAGTCCTGCCTTCATTCTCATCTCCACTGCGTCCCAGCTCAGAGCCTCACCAAGTTCCAAGGCCAACCCCCAATAACTGCTGGCTATATGAACAAGGGACGCAGAGTAGGCATCTCCTGGCTGCCTCCAACAAGTCGCAGCCCGGGCTTCCCATCTCTTTCCCTCCTTGCCTTCAGTCCGAACAGAGCTAACAACTTCGTGGCTCATTTTACCTTCCCAACCCTCCTCCTGCTAGGTTGAATCATTAGCCTCGGTTCCTCACCTTCTGCAGCGACCACATCCTCTGCTGTGTAACTCTGCAGACCCTCCCACAACCTTGGGAGGGAAACACTTCCCTGCCCCATGATTTTGGACTCGGCTGGAGGGTATCAGCAGACGTGACGCATACAGTGGTTCGAAATGTGCTTGTGTGGTTGGGCGTGTCCTCTTACGCCTCTCCCCGTCACCAGGAGAACAACATGCCCCAGCTAGCTTGCTGGTCCCGGGAGGATGAGAGGCATGTGGGACAGACCTGGACCCAAACAGCAGCGTGGAACCCAACCCAGCTGATCCCAGCCAGGATCAGCCAAACCCCAGCTCAAATGTATGAGTGAGAAACAAACGCTCCGTGGAACGCCATCAAGCTTTCAAACCCTTTGGTACCAGCAACAGTACCTGCGGAGTAATACGCAGGACGAAGGTTTCTGGGAAGAGGAGACTTCATGTCCCAGGAGACCATTCCTTTCTTACATGAGCCTTCCTGATGATGTCACCGTCACCGGGACTCACCTCTCCCAGAAAGCATTGGTCTGTTAGTAATAACAGTAATTAGAATTCACCTGGGGTTTTATGGGCAGGAGACAGCAGCAACATACAACTATCTTATGAGGTGGAGAGGCCGGGATTATCACATTCATTTTGCAAAGAGAAAATTAAATACTCAGACGAGTTGGGTGACTCACCAAGACTGGACCAGGAGACAGCCGTCTGAAGGAACAACGCGATAAGGAGTTCCTCATACCCGGGAGAAGTCACGTGTGTGCTCGCGCAGGCGCCTTTCATTTTTGTAACATTTCCTGTTATTAAAGGGATACAGGCCAATTGCAGAAAACTAGGAAAACGCGGGAAGCATTAGTAAGTTTCCATCCTACCTAGTAGTATTTTGATCTATTTCTCTGTGTTATTTTTGTTGTTATTATTTTTTTGGCCGTGTCACGCGGCTTGCGGGATCTTAGTTCCCCGACCAGTTGCTCCCTGGAGTGGAAGTTCGGAAGTCCTAACCACTGGTACACCAGGGAAGTCCCTCTCTGTGTTATTTTTAATGCATGTATATTTATTATATATTTTTATAAGTTAGAAGCATACTGTATATATAAGAACATTTCCTATGGCATTTAAAATTCTTTAAAGACAGTTTTTAATGCATACTGTGTTCTATGACTTAGTCTAATTTGTTTAAACATTCTCTATTGCTGTAAATGTAGCCTGTTTGTATTTTTTTTGCCACGAAAAACAATGTTTTGGTGAAATCTTTGTTGGCACAGGAGGTAATTTATGTATTTAGTGCATGGCTGATATAAATGGTAGCTGGTATAAATCTTTGTCTAAATCCCTGATAATTTCCTTATAATAAACTTCCAGATGAACTTCTGGGTTAATGAGTTTTAACATTGAAATAGTTTTTGTCAAACTGCTTTCCAGAAAGGATGTCCCATTTCTATTGCTAATTATGATGTTGCAGTTGCCCATCTCACAGCCTCCTCACTAGCACTGAGTATTTTCTTTAAAACAAAGTATTGCTAATTTGATGGGTAAAAAATGGTAGTTTCTTGTCGCATTTTTCATTCCTAGTGAGACTAAAAATTACCGCATAATTATTAACCATCAGTAACAGGATGACTGGGTAGAGGAGGCATCTGGATCAGGGCCTGGCATAATAGTTCTGAACGAATGAATTACCAAAGGAGGACCACGCTGTGCGTGTGAGTAGAACTGCTAAGACTATGTGTTAAGGACTGAGGTTCTTGATTGTGTGGACAGGGATTTATCCCCGGTCCTTTCTTGATCAAAAGGACAAAATGCTGGGATAGAAGTGAGGTTTTCGAGTGTCTACTGGGGTGACAGGACTGAGAACGAGTTGCTGGGCTTTGGAACTGGTGGACCGGCCAATGAGAACGCTCTTCGGGAAAAGGAGCTGGTAATGCAGCCCCTGGTAATTTGCAGCCCCTGGCCAGTAATCTGGGGGCTGGAGCTGCCAGTGGTGCCCTCACTCCTCCAGTCAACCCCTGACGCCCCAAGCACACACTTGTGGTTACGGGGTGTACTTGGACTCTGCAGACGATTCTGTTCTCAAGGGGAAGTTAGGACTGCGAACTGGAGCTGTGCCATCGGACTGTGTCAAGATGTGACTCAGACACTAGGCTGGCTGAACTGGATTAACCCCTGCTGTTTCTGTTCCTCCAAGCCTGGCCGAGACCTCCTCCCTCCTGCCCTAGGTGAGGAGCCCCACCCCAGCCCAGAGCACTCCTGTAGTAATTATTACCCTGCCCTGTAATTTTTCATTCACAAACTATATGCCTCTCCTTGAAGCAAACTACCTGAGGGTGGACGTAGGGTTTCATTATCTTGTATCTTTGGCAGCCAAGAGTGTGAGAATGAATGAATGAATGCTCCAGGAGTATCCAGAGTGCACCAAGAATAAACCAGGGCCTTGGAAACTGGGTGGGAGAAACAGCCAGAGATCAGTCTTTATTAATATGTTTCATGATGGAGTTTTGCTCGACTGAGAAGTTATAACTTGGATATTAGTCTCTGTGGTTGGTTGAGTTTGAGGCAAAGACTACATCCCACATCCCCGTGCCTTGAAGTTTTCTGGTTTTGCTCTGATTTGAGCCATGTCTCAGCAAAAGCGGGAATTTTTTTTTTTAACTATCTGCCCCGCTTTCTTCTAAAGGAGCGGTTCTCAAACTTAATATTGAGTACTAGAATCATCTGGAGCACTTGTTAAAATACAGAAAGCTGACTTTCTGATTTAGCATTTCCAACAAGTTCCCACTTGATGCTGATGCAGGGGCCACACTCTAAGAACCACTGGTCGAAATGTTTTAATCTGGCGCCTGGATAAGGTGTCCGATTGACCTTCTCCCAAGTCCGCCTCTGGGCCAGGCCTCAGCTCTGTTCATCCCCACGACAGTTTGGAATGTCTTTTCTTGGCAGTCTGCATAGGCAGATGGGACCATCCTAACCTGTGTTAAGGCCACCAGGGTCTAAAAAGTGCTGCTACAGGGTCTGAAACCTCATCAGGACACCTACTAGCTTTCTGGAGAAGTACATGAAGCTTCAGGAAATGGAATTTTACACCCTGGGAAAACCCCAAGCTCCAGGAGCCAACCTTCGGACAGCAGGCAGCAGCCAGGGGCCTCACCCGCCCTCTTCCAGAGGCAAATCTCCTCAACAGGGGGACACCTGGCCATCACCTGTGAGGGTCTCCGTGCACTTTCCACTCCGCCCCATCTGTGCCTGAGCCCACATCCTCTTTCTCTGTTGATCTTTACCGGAGAAGGTGAGAAGCTGGGCTAAGATTTGCTTTCCAGCAGCTTCCCCATCACCATTCAAATAAAATCCAAGCTCCTGACCATGGGCTGAGCCTGCCTGGTGCTCGGACAGCATCTCCCTTCTCTCCAACTTGTTGGGTCCACTCTGACCTGCTGTCCTCCCCGGCTGGCCCTCAGACAGCAAGCCTGTTCCCATCTTGCAGCTCAGCAGTTGCCCTGCCTGCAGAGCTGGGGCCCCACACGGACAGGAGGCTGGCTGGTCAGGCATCCCCTCTCCAGAAAGAACTTCCTATTCACCCTCCATAAAGCAGCCCTGCCTCCCACCTGGTCCTTCTGCCCCTATCTTCAGAGCACTTGTCGCCATCTGATGCCACCTCCAGAATGGAAGCCCCATGGAGGCCTGAACCTTGTCTGCCTTTCCTAGCTGCATCCCCGGCACCTGGAGTGTGCCCGGCACACCGTCCTTGTTCAATAAGGATTTAAGGAATGAATTTGTGGCCTCCACCATGTAGACGATGGAAGGCAGGAACTGGCATCCTTCAACAGCATATCCCAGACCTGGGCTCTAAAATCCAGAATCTGGCTCCAGGTTCACTGCTTAACAGCTGCTTCAAATGGGAAGAACCGGGGCCACAAATGACGTTTCTGTCACCACCCCTGTCACGTTGGACGGGCCCTGCCAAAGGGTTTGGATGACATTTGCGGTGCCCTCCCTCAAAACGGTGTCGAGGCTCAAATGAGGTGACTGCTGAGAAAGGGCTGGCTATGCCAAGAAAAAAGTGCCTGCAACTTTGGGGTTTGGGGCTGATGATACTTCTCTATGGCTTGAAAATCTGCCTGTGAGATTCCTGTGCTGGTCTGCCTGCACCTGTCCCTTGCTGAACTGCTGCAACTGAACAAAGAAGGGAAATTTACATAATCAACACCAACCTGAAAGTAAATAAATGCGGTTTGCACATAAAACGTCACGTCAAAAAAGTCTGCAGTTCTCCCCAAGGAATGGCCTAACAGGAGGTGGTGACAGTAGATGATGGTTGATGGAAAATGGGCAGAAGAGAGCCACTTTTTTTAGGAAGTTCTTCTTTTGAACCAGTTTCTTTACCAAGTTTTCAGTCATCTTGGGACTCATGATTACCCTTCACTCAAATTGCAATTTAAATAAAGATATAACACGCGAAAAATTCCTTAGGGGCAAAATAAAGACAAAACACGACAGAACTTTGAAATAGAGAAAAATGATGCGGTTGCACTGAGGAGTTATAGCAGATGCTTCCTCTCCATCCCTCTTGAATGGCTTGGTGGCCTGAGGTTCAAATTTGTTTCGTATGATATCCTCTGGCTAGAAATTTGTGTGGAGAAAATTGTCTTTGCTTAAAATGGTAACGTCAAAATGTCACTTTTTATATCAATTGTACTTAGTGCATTTTGGGTTGAAAAAGTATTACCCTAATAAATACATGGAGTCATCAAAAAAAAAATAAAAAACAGAATAACATTTGCATGTGGCATTTAGCTTTAGATGAGCTTTTCATCCTTGTAGATAAGAAAAATTAAAGCATTATTGAATTCCTTCATAAGCGTAAGGCAAGCCCATCGCAGGTTAAAAATCTAAGGAATTACATGTGAATAAGAAGTTCTGGAATCGGAGGCCCTGCTAAGGGATCCTCACCTCGGTCATTTCTCTGCCTCCGTTTTCCTGCCCACGAACACCTCTCCAGGTGGGCCTTTCTGCTGGGCATTAGGGAATTGAAGTGCGAGTTCAAGATCAGTTTGGGGTCCACGTTTCCAGCCCGAGCAACAGTTGAGGGAGGATCTTAAAAAGCGATTTTAAGTTGACTTCAGATAAATGGCTCAGCTGGAGAGAGCTGAACCTCCCAGAGGCCTGAAATGGAGGCCTCCAGTCATATCTGGCTTTCCATTTCCCACCTGGATAAGGAATTAAAGGAGTAAATTCCTTCTGGTGAAGCCCTTGCAGGTAGGGTTGCCAGATAACACTGGAGAAGAAAAATACAGGATGCCCAGTTTCATCTGAATTTCACATAAGTAACAAGGAATGTTTTAATATAAGTGTATAAGTGTATCCCAGGAGATATTTGGGACATACTTACACTTTAAAAAGTATTCATCATTTATTTATGTGCCCTATAATTTACCTGGCAGGGTCTGTTTTGATCATCGAGTCTTTGGTCCTAGGAATGGAGGGACAGGATTGCTTTACACTTTTCCTAACCTGTTTTACCCTACAAATGAGAAAAGTTTTGCTGTTACTCTCCAGTCACTCCCATGCCTTGTCCCTCCCTCCTGGTCCTGGCCGGTAGGTCATGGGCAATAGATGGACATGACCTTAAGTAACCCTGCCTGAGCTGCAGCTGAAATGCCGCCTACGCAGCCACATTGCTTGGAAGCAGCAGGGCACTTACCAAAGCAAGGATGCCAGAAAAACGC
This sequence comes from Stenella coeruleoalba, assembly GCF_951394435.1. Classification (NCBI taxonomy): domain Eukaryota; kingdom Metazoa; phylum Chordata; class Mammalia; order Artiodactyla; family Delphinidae; genus Stenella; species Stenella coeruleoalba. The sequence continues at coordinate 59,037,001 of NC_137156.1, forward strand.
TCAAGTCCTAAAACAAACCAGGGCAGGAATGTTTTATGGCTGTTGGAAGCGTTTGATTCTAAGACATAGGGCCTCGGAGACCCAGAACATTTCCCTAAATGCAGAGCAAAACTCCTGTGTCAGCTTATTTATTTCAGTATTGCTAAATGCCACTTTTATTTTATTTTATTGTTATTATTTTATTTATTTATTTTTGGCTGCGTTGGGTCTTTGCTGCTGCACGCAGGCCTTCTCCAGCTGTGGCGAGCGGGGGCCACTCTTCGTTGCTGTGTGAGGGCCTCTCATCGCAGCGGCTTCTCTTGTTGCAGAGCACGGGCTCTAGGTACACAGGCTTCGGTAGTTGTGGCGCGGGCTCAGTAGTTGTGGCTTGTGGGCTCCAGACCCCAGGCTCAGCAGCCGTGGTGCCACGGGCTTAGTTGCTCTATGGCATGTGGGATCTTCCCGGACGAGGGCTCGAACCCGTGTCCCCTGCATTGGCAGGCGGATTCTTAACCACTGCACCACCAGGGAAGCCCACTAAATGCCACTTTTATTACTAATAATACCTCACACTCATGTTGTGCTTTTCATCCAGGTATTGCCGGGTGCTATAGTCACATGAAGCAGCGTAGCCCTGTAGCCCCTGGATTATGCCATTATACAAAGAGCTTCTCTTTTTTTTTTGCAGTACGCGGGCCTTTCACTGCTGTGGCCTCTCCCGTTGTGGAGCACAGGCTCCGGACGCACAGGCTCGGCGGCCATGGCTCACGGGCCCAGCCACTCCGCGGCATGTGGGATCTTTCCGGACCGGGGCACGAACCCATGTCCCCTGAATTGGCAGACGGACTCTTCCCACCAGGGAAGCCCACAGAGAACTTCTTTGAGGTGGGACAGACCCAGACAAAAGTTAGGACTAGTTGGGTCCCAACCTGAGCGGGTGATGGACATTAGGTACATATTCCCCACCCCATCCTATTACACTCTTAGCCTCTCAGGTACAAGATCAGTGCTACCTCCTCCTCCTTTTTTTTTTTTTTTTTAAAGCCCCAGCATTTAGCACAATGACGAATATAGCAGGTGCTCAATAATGTTTGCTGAATGACTGAATAAGTGACAAGTCAATGAACCTGGAAGTAAACTTTGAGTTCCCTTCCTTGTTTTATTTTCCTGTATGTGGGGTGTGTGGCAGTGACTGTCGGTCCTATGTCAACATCTCAGATTGTTTAGCATTTCTGAGCATGAGGTCTCTCCTGAGGCTTCCACTCCCAGCAGCACCTGCATCTGTGTCAGAGGATGGACCACGGGCACCTGGAACTGCCTTGGCTGCGTTCCCTGTATGTCCTGCCCCTGCAGCCCTTAACCGATGAGAGGGCTATGAACTCTCCAACTCCCTCAACCCCAATGGGGACGCTTAGGTGTCACCTACACTGTGCCCCTGAGGGACTGTGCCAGCATTACCCTCCCAGGGATGTGGCTTGACATCACGTCCTCCTTCCCTTCCCAGTCCTGTTTCCCCACCCTACGGAACACTTCCTAATGAGTCACTTTCTCTAGAATCTTCCCTCAGGGTCTGCTTCTGGGGAACCCAGCTTGACACTGGAGCATTTTGACTCATCTTCTCAATGATGCCGACTCTTTTGCTTAAACCAGGAAGGACCTCCTAGGAGAAAACAACCATAGCAACAACCACCAATCTGACGATTGGCTGAAGAACAGAAGAAGATGAGGAACAGTTAGGACTTTATATCCACAGGGGCTGGAATACAGAATTTCAGCTTAGAATTTTCCTGAGCAAAGACAGCACAACTATGGGTCCCTGCAAAGTAAGCTTCAAATTATGCACACAAGCACGCAGTTCTTCTTCCAGGCTCCCCACCTGGGGACTATCTTCAGACGAGCCCCCGCGGGAGCCAGGAGTCAAGACCAGTGCTTGCTGTATGATCAAGGCAGCAGCCCGCAATGGGAGGTCAGGCAGGACCTAGCTCAGAGAGTGTTTCTTCGCTTCCTTCCATTTAAATCAACGGAGCCCGTTAGCAAAATGGTGGGGGCAGGGAGGCTGAGTCAGTGTGATGGGTCAGTGGCCATGTTTCCTCAAAACGACCTTTAAAGAGGCATTTCTGCATTCCCTGGGGCTTTCTGGTCTCAAGATTTCTCAGTTGCAGAGATCAAGCTCAGATGTTTGGAGGGACTGTTCCTCTTTCCATCCCAGGGTTTCAGGCAGACGCAGACCAGATGGGATGGCCCTTCATAACTTTCCTGACTGTACTACAGGGACGATGGCAGGGTTAGGTGTCCCTCAGCTCCCTGAGATTTTATTGGTTCGTTACATTTTAAAGGGCTCTGGTGATACTGCCGTAACTTACTTCGGAAGAAAACATTTATTATTAACATTGGTTTAACACTCACCTTCCTAGGGTATTTGTGGATGACACAGTCATACATCTGCCTTTTTATAGTGCTTCGCAGAGCACAAGATCTTCTGGCTGACACCTCATACATCATCAAAATTAAGACCTCTAGGCAAGCAGAAGAAAGTAGGACGGGGGTGCGCGGTGGGGCCAGTGACTGGGCATGACTCGAATGGTTCCCAAGTTAACTTTCCTTTAGTGAGAGACCGTCTCCATTATGGACCAAATTACTTTTAACATTAAGACCTCTTTGTTTCCACGGCAACCCACAACAACTTGAGAGGAATGGTCCGCGGTGGCCATACTGCCAAGTGATGCTTCCAACCTGATTGGTGGCTGGTGGAGATGAACTCAGGGATGGGGGTCAGCCAGCCAGGGGTCAACCTCCAACTGCTGGGCATTCAACACCCCAGCTCTTCTGTGTGAAAGCCAGAAGAAACCTGGAAATCAGCTAGCCAGGACGAGAGCAGGTCCCCCGTATTTTATAAACATAACTGTATCATCATAGTGTCAGAATCTTTGCTGGAGACTTAAAATAACATTAACAGATAACTATGAAGAAACAGTTAACACAAGATAACAGCAAACAAAAGGAGAAAACAGCTTATTGTTTTTTTTACTGACCTTCCCTTCAAGATCCAGCAGTGTCTGACATTTTGGGGGTCTCTTTTGCCTGCCTATAAAAAGAAAAGTGAGAGACCATAACTGTGTGGTTTCGTATGCTCTTACACCCACAAGCCCCCTTTTCTCACTCAAATTGGCCACGCGTGACAACCGGGGAGCGAATTATTTTCCGCTGCTCTTTAGCAGAGATCATGTCTGCTCAGCTTTATCTGGGCCACAAAACCTGCTTTGTAACAAAGGATCCTGACCTTTATGTTGAAAAGGAGCAACAATTATTGTCCCTAAGCCCTGGGACCATCAGCATTTTTGAGGAGAAGAAAAGAGAACCAAGAAAAAGCAAATTTCCTGAGAAGTGAGTAAGGACATATGGGGACTTCTCACTTGAGACAAGAGAAAAACTTGCATCTTTTCCACTGACAGAGTGACTGCTGTTTGCTTTGGGCCGTCAGGAATGGGCTGTGTGTAGTACGAAATGTAATACCGATCCATCTGCTGGGATCCTTTTCCTCGTCTTCTTTTGTCAACTGTGTGACGTTAACACCACCACATGACATTTACGTCATGCATCAAACACATGCCTGATGGTCTCCAAACAATATATCCAGAGAGAAATAGAGCAGTACAACCCAAAAAGGGAAACAGGAGAGGAAAGAGAGCTCTGCCCACCGGCCTCCCCTGCCCCAAACTGTCGCTGATCAGTAAGATTTCCCTAAAGGCACTGGACAGCACAGAGCAAAGATGGAGAAAAGCAGGCAAGGCCTTCTGCATTCTGGGAAAAGGAAACACCAACAGTGGAAAGAAACTGCTATCAGAACTGTGAAAGCATCGCTTTAAGCCATAGCTTCCCTTCACTGATGTCCTTTCTCCAGGTCCAGGCATCCAGTCTGTAGGAGTCAATAGCCTGCTATGTTGCACAGTCGGTCCTCTGTAATGCGGCCTCCCCATCCTCAATCCCAGATTCAGGGGATGAGGAACCTGCGGATATGGAGGGCCCCCGTCCTACATCATTTTACAGAAGGGACTTGAGCATCTATAGAGTGTGATGTCCGCAGGGTCCTGGAACCAATCCCCCATGGATACTGAGGGATGATTGTACTTTTTGTTTTTAATTCCTAAATGATGGGACATTTAAGTTCGTGTCTGCAGGAATGTTTAGGGAACAAACCTCCAACTGTGTATCAATGCACCAGATACAGAAGTCTTTATGGTAGGCGGAACTGGGGGTTTCTGCCCCATAACCTGCGTGCTAAGAGAGGGGAGACATGACTCCCATCTGACATAACCCCGTTTGGATGGCTAACCAGAGAGCACACGCTACTTGGGGCAAAGGTAACTAGCTTTGCTATAAAGATGTCATAAAGATGACTGAACAGGACTGGATGGCTGGGTGATGAGGAACCATTTAGGGCCACTGTAAAACCACTGGGCATCGCAGGGCTCCTTCCATCTTCCAGGGACCATGGGCAAAGTGCCCATCCGATGCTGCACCTCCCTCCTCTGTGCGCTCCCTGACCCTTCATTCTGCTCCATGACCCCGGCCCTCCCCGCCCTCCCTGCCCTTTCCTACCAACGCAAGCGCCACGCCCAACAGGGAGTTGTCACTTCCCTCCTCCTGGCTGTCCTTGCTTCCTGCTGACGTCTGCAGGCCGGTGTTCCGTGTTCCGGATGCCAAGGGCTTTTCCTCTGACCCGGTGAACCTGCCGGGCAATGCCTTTCCAAGCAGCGGGTGGGGAACACCTTTGAGTCACATCGAGAAAGAGGAGACTGGGGGTGAAAGGACACGGTTTCTAAGCATGTGGCTGGAGGCAGAGCTGGGGCGTGTGTGCACACTCGCGCCTTTCACTGAGGCATGAGGGAAACCAAGCCAGGGCTTCACTGGCTGGTTCCCGTGCCAACTCCCCCACTCCCAAGTCCAACAACAGCTGGGAGGAAGGGGCTTCCTCAGACCCCCAGCTGCCCTCTCCCAACTTATCTGGACCCAGCAGACTCCAAGGCGTCCCACTGTGAACTTCACCCACCTCGTCATCTTTAAAATGTCAGTAAGCCCCTTGATCTGGGCTTGAGCAAAGGTAACTTTTTTTTTTTTTTCGGTATGCGGGCCTCTCACTGTTGTGGCCTCTCCCATTGTGGAGCACAGGCTCCGGACGTGCAGGCTCAGCGGCCATGGCTCACGGGCCCAGCCGCTCCGCGGCATGTGGGATCTTCCCGGACCGGGGCACGAACCCGTGTCCCCTGCATCGGCGGGCGGACTCCCAACCACTACGCCGCCAGGGAAACCCAAAGGTAACATTTTAAAGAAGTGACACACCTGAAAGAAGTGACTCACACTCGAAGGGAAAGACGCTCCCTGTCCCTCCCACCCCCAATCCCCAGCCCTGGTACATAGACCTGACAGACACAGGGGTAAAGAGAAGGGTGGGACTCCCCCCAGATCTTTCCTTGATCTGTCCTAAGCAGCAGGAGACCCTAGTGGGCAGGGCTGGGACTCCAGGGCCAGACCCCTCCTGCCTGCATCTCGGCTCTGCCAGTGGCATGTTCCGGGACCCTGGGCAAGTCATTTAACCTCCCAGTGCCTCCAATTATTTTCTGAAAAATATAAGTAACTTACGTGCCATGTGGGGTTGTCAAGAAGATCCAATGAGTTCAAGCATACGGCGCATTTGGACACGCCTGGCCACTGTAGGCACTCCACAACCTGCCTTAAACACAGAAAGAAGACGATCGTGTTCTAAGAAAGGTCAAGGAACTCTACCACGTTCTTAACGTTACTTCTCTGTATCGACTATTTACACTGAAAATGATGACATGGAAGGAAAGAAAGGGCAACCTCGGTTTCTTTTCCCTTCAGTCCTCCCTTACTCATCAGTCAGATGAAGGCGGAGAATGTTGGTCAAAAGTCTGTGTATCCAAAAAAAAAAAAAAAAAAAAAAAGTCTGTATATCGAGAAGTGAAATAACAACAGTTCAATGCAGCATTTCCACTGTTCTGGTAGCGATGAACTAGAGATGAATATGCGAGTTAGGAAATACGATTTGTGTCACTTTGGTGATTCCACATCTGAGTTAAAAGCTCTTCCGTGTGCATTTAAAACTGTCCTTGTATAATCTAGAGCTGAAGGGTAAAGATCGTGCTAGTAAATAATATTTATTTATCTATTTATACTTGGAACAGTACTACATAGCAAATAAAAAATACTATGACAAATCAGAGAGAGGCCACCAAAGAAAAGGAGAAGGCCTTATATTTTAGTACCTTTAACGACACTTCTCCTGCTTTTTTGAACAAGGGGCCCCCCATTTGCATTTTGTAAATTACGTAGCGGGCCGCGCCCACAGGCCGACTGCTTGGTGCTCTTCTCACGCGCCTCTCATTCAGCCTCATTTCTCTTACAGCCGGGAGAGTTTAAAGGGAGGGGCTGGGGAGGCAGAGGAGAGCTGCTGAGGTATTTTCAGCTGGGGCCTGACTTCCCAGGGGCACTTAAATCCCCCGGAGGCTCCTTTAAGGACCCTTGGCAACCTGTGGTCAGTGCTGTCACCAGCTGAGAGGATGGCATGGCCTCCCCCCTCCCCAACCATCCAGTGTTTGCCAGATGTCAGATCTGAAAGGCAGTTCCAGCCAGAGGAAGATGATACCCGCATCATGAAGGTGGGAGTTGCCAGCCAGGACTCAGGCCCGAGGACCGGCCTGGTGCTTTGCTTTAAACGGCAGAAGCAGAGCAGGGTTGTTATTTCTCTTCCTGGGATCAAAATCAGACAGATCTCCTATTTGGCTTACCAGGCAATAAGTGGATAACGCCAGTGAATGTCAGTGCAAATTACAGCTCCAGACTCCTGTCGGCAGCCTTGTGCTGCTTCTTGTCACTTTAATGCAAAGAGACAGCATGGAGCTGATAAGAAGCCAGAGGGTGGGGGACTGGAGAGGCCGGCTCTGTCGGGGACAGGAAAAATGCATGGTGGAGAGACTCAGACAGTAAAAACCCACAGCAGTGATCTCCTTGACTGCCTGCTGGAAAGCGGGCATGGAGGGTGTGAGGTGCCTGGACAGCGCCTCTTAGGTTTTTACAAACTGACAAACTGTTTGTAAAAAACTGACAAACTGGCAGCTACCTCATCTATTCATTTACCCACCCACCAACCCACCCATCCATCCACCCATCCTCCTCTGTTGATGAGAGCCCGACTGGGCCTCTGGGCACACTGGGATTCTGAGGGACTCGTGGGGTCTCCATCTTGATCAGCTTGCGGCCAGTTTCCTGGGGTTGATTCTAAGAAGAAGTTTGAAGAACTGCTGGGAGGAAACACCTCTCTTTCTAGCAAAAAAAAAAAAAAAAAAAAAAAAAGCGTGCTTTAGGGCCTTTTCATTTTTCTAAAACAGCCCAGGGACTGCTCAAAAACTCCAGTTTTACTCAATTAAATTGCATTTTCTAAGCTGGTGGGTGTCACTGTTTCAGAGACCCCCTCAGCTGAGAGACAAGCTCTTCCTTCCAGCCGGCTGCAGAAAGAAGTCTCACATTTTAGGGTGCCAGGATTTGAGTGTGTCCATCTGTCTTGAAGCCTGCAAGGGTCAGCTCCCATTAATATGCAGCTACACTGTATCTCTGCCCACATCACACATTTGAGGAACTGAGGCAGTCAAAACGAGAAGCCAGGTCTTCCTACAGCTGTGCTGGCAAGCTAGTATCTAAGGAATTAGAAAAGGGGCCAAGAAAGTAACTATAGGAGATACCCATCTTGCATATCTTCATAAGTTCCTCGATGACTGTTCTCTCTCTCAGCTGCTGTCCCACCTGCCCCTGGAAACCCTTCACCTTGAACGCAGATGAAATCCCTCACCATAGGGCACGGAATCTGGCTTCATGGGCCATCATCAGGGGCTGGATAATGCAAGGGAGCTCACTCCCCTTGGGGTGAATGTTAACCTAGGAGGCAGAAGGTAGGAGCAGGGCAGATAAATTCCTCCACCTTCCGTTCTCCCGTGAATGACACTGGATCATGAGTCCTTCTTGCAGCCTTTCTAGAGAAGCTCCGTACTGAGTAAACCTGGTGTCCCCTCACTGCTCAGGGGAGTTCATGGTGAAACAAGGCCACCACGGTGACATGGTACATGGCAGCATGTGACTCCTTGTCTCACTTCCTTGTTTCCACCTCCATCGCCCTGGGTTTGCACCTTCTAACCAAGTCATTAGAACCTTAATCCTTGCTCAGGGTCAGCTTTCTGGACCAAGGCAGTAAATAATAATACTTGTTCAACCCCTGCTATGTGCCCACAGGTACTGTGAGGACATTCAAAACTGATTACGGAACTTGGGAAAGTCATTCAGGGTAGCAGGACCTGTATCCCACGGTCACCCAGAAAATCATATGCAGAGTGGGAGTGAAATTGTTGAAACTGAGTAAAAAAATGGCTAGTGAAAAAAAGAAGGAAAAGAGTGGGGGGGTGAGTTTAGTGAAGACAGGGTGGCATCAGATCTGCGGGGGACAAATGAAGAAAAGAGGGGCTTCTGTATTCCTTGAGACTTTTGATCAAGATTCCAGGCCCCCAACTTGGTCTCCAAACTGGGAAAGATGTCCGTTTGAAGATTTCACTTATGCAATGAGTTAGGGTTTTCTTCACAGCAGAAGTAATGAGAGAGTGAAGGAGGGACAGCTTTCAGTACCAGTGTACTAGTTATCTATTGCTGCGTAACAAATTACCGCAAAACTTAGGGGTCTGAAACAACAGTATGCATTGTCAGGGTTTTGATTTTAGCCATTGTTGTGTGTGTGTGGTGGCACCTCATTGTGGTTTTGCCTTGCCTTTTCCTCACGGGCGGTAATGTGGAGCACCTTTTCATATACTTATGCCCATTTGGATATCTTTTTTGTGAAATGCGTGGTCGAATCTTCTGCCCATTTTTTCCTGCTGGATTGCTGGTATTTTTATCAATTTAAGGCCATGAGTTACATATCCTAGATAAGAGCCTTTTGTCAGATAAATAAATGGCAAATGTTTATCCCCTCAAAAAAAAAAAAAACAAAAAACCAAAGCCAACAGTAAACAATTAGTATCTCTCACAGCCTCTGTGGGTCAGGAACTCGGGAGCAGCCTGGCTGGGTGGATGGGGCTCCAATCTCTCATGCAGTTAAGGTCAGATGTTGGCTGGGCTGCAGTCAGATGAAGGTCTGACTGGAGCTGGGGGATCTGGCTCCAAGATGGTTTGTTCACACGGTTGCTGGCAGGAGGCCTTAGTTCCTCTCCACGAGGACCTCTCCTGAGGCGCTGCTCGAGTGTTCTCATGACATGGCGGCTGGGGATCCAAGAGACCAAAGCAGAAGCCACAATGCCCTTTATGACTTTGCTTCAGAAGTCACACACTGTTCTCTGCAACCTACGCTACTGATCACACAGGGAGTCCTGATTCAAGGCAGGGAGAGCATATTCAAGGGCACGAGGACTCGTAGGTGAGGACCCTGTAGGGAGGAAGAGCGTTTTTGGAGACTGGACCGTAACAGCATCCTGGAACATCAGAGCTGAGAGAGTTCTTAGAGATCATCTGTTTCAACATGCTCATTCAATAGCTGAGGAAAACAAAGGTCAGCAACATTAAGTAACTCACCCCAGGTCACTCAGTGAATCATCTGTTCACACTAAACAGTGCCTGCAGGAAGCCCATTTTACGAAGCCGTGTGAGAATCGCAGCCCGTGGTCAACCTGGGTCACTACACTGATCAAGGCAGTCAGAGGTGATGCTTTAAATAAGAGCTGCTGAATGAATCCAGTGCAAAGCTGATGACAGCAGTTCATTCATTCATTCATAATATATTTATTGAGTGCTTTCTTGAAGCCTGGCACTGTTCTGGGCACTGGTGAACAGGTAAGCAAAGACATGCTTCTGCTCTCATGAACCTTACGGCGTAGGGAAGACAAACATTGGGTAGCCTCACAAATAATGGAAATATTACAACCATGGCAAGTACTTTGAAGAGGAGGTTGAAGCACTGTGTGAACACAGAATACTGAGTCTGTTTCAGCCAGGGAGGCACCTCCAAGGAAGTGATGATTCAGTTATCACTTGACAGCCTGAAAGTGGTTCCACTAACAACGAGATGATGATTTTTGTTCACAATTTATTTGTTTTTCAGCTATTGTATTTTCCACCTCCAGATGTTCCATTTGGGGTTTTTTTTAAATGTCTTCTATTTCTCTCATAATTGAGTTTGTGTTTTCCTTTAACATCCTTGAATATATTTATAAGATTTATCACAGCAATTTTAATATCCTTGCCTGCTAGTTCCATCATCTCTGCCATTTCTGGGCATATTTCTGGTTTATTTTACTCCCAGTTATAAGTCATATTTTCCTGCTGTTTTGCACGCCTGGTAATTTTCTATTCGATGCTAGGTAACAGTATTAGGTATCAGATTTTGTTTTATTCCTTGAGAGAGTGTTGGACTTTGCCCTGGCACACAGTTACTTGGAAACAGTTTAATCTTTTCAGGGCTTGCTTTTAAACTTTGTTATGCTATGCTATGCTTTCTTATGCTTCAGTCTAGGACTAATTTAGCCCTATGATTAAGGCAATACCCTTCTGGAACACAACCCATGTGTTACAGGGTCTGCACTTCGGCTGATGAAAATACCAACGTTTTCTAGCCCTGTAAGAACTCCAGGAATTGTTCCAGCTGCTCCTTTTATGGGGCTCTTTTTTCTGCCTCAAGGAACTTTTTCACATGCAGGTGATGATCAGATATCAAAGACAAGGTTTCTAACCTGACAATGTCTGGAGTTTTTCTCTGTGTGTAGAACTCCCTTCACTCTGGCATTCTGCCCTGAAAACGTGAACTTCCTCGGTCTCCCACAACTCTGAACTCTGTCTCCTCAAGTCCGCAAGCCCACCATCTGGGTTCTCTCTAGACAGTGAGCTGGTGCCACCGCAAGACCCATCTTGCTTATTTTCTTTCACCTTGACTGTTGTCCAATGTTGAAATTGTTGTCTCATATATTTTTTCTGGTTTTCTAGTTGTTTAAGGAGGGGTATATATCTAGTCCCTGTTATTGCATCATGGCATATGTTTTCTTTGACTTTTTAAACAGCTTTATTGAAGCATTTTATATATATATATATATATATATATACATTTAAAGTATAAAATGGACAAGTCTTGATGTATACACATGGAACTATCACCACAGTCAAGACAATGGACATATCCATCACTCCAAAAGTTTCTTCATGCCCCTTTTGCAATCTGTCCTTCTGGTTCCCTGGACCCTTCCTCCCAGACAACCACTGATCTGCTTTTAGTCATGACAGATTAGTTTGCATGTTCTAAAGTTTTATATAAGTTCCTTTTTGTCTGGCTCCTTTCAATCAGCATAATTATTTTGATTCATGCACCTTGTTGGTTGTATCACTAGTTTCTCCCTTTTTCATTGCTGAGTAGTATTCCATTGTATGGATATACCACAATCTGTTTGGTTATTTTGTTTATACCATATTTACTTATTCATTATTGATGGACATTTTGATTGTTTCAATTTTAGCTATTACAAATAAAGCTCTTATGAACATTTATGTAAAAGTCTTTATATAGACACGTGCCTTCTTTTTTCTTGGATAAGTAATTAGGGATAGAACGTATGATAGGTGTATGTATAACTCTTAAAGAAACTGTTTTCTAATGGCATTTGTTTTAAAGCCAGTTTTTGTTTTGTTTTGTTTGTTTTTGGATCCATGTGGTGGTGTGGTAAATCTGAGGTGTTTGGATGTAAATGTTCGACTTTTCTTATGCTGAAGCATTGAGCAACTGTCATATTGATTAACCTCAGCTCTCACCAGTTTGGAAAGTAGACCTTCACCACAAGGTGGAAAAATAAGAGAAAAGAATATGAGGGGCTCCCAGCCTGGCTGACAGCAGTGCAAAAAGAGACAGAACTCTTGGATTTTTTTTTGCTTTGAGGCATTTAAATGGAAATTGAAGTGAAATTTGCTCTTTTTGGATAGCTCATCTGTTTCTTGTGATTTTTGAAAATATAAAATGTTGGAGAACTTAGGTCAGAGCTGTTGTTTTTGAAGTTTTGAGCTATTTCCTTGATGTTGGGGCTTTGAAGCTCCTGTCTGTGAATAAATTCAGCCTTTGTTTCACCTTTCCCTGCTGAACAATGCCAGTGAGTTAGAAGGAGATATCCAGTAGGGATAAGTAGCTTTTCTTTGATCCATATACAAATCGAGCTACATTTAGCCAACAGAGGAACGGGATTCACAAATGCCTGTGTGGCTCTGAATCAGGCGTCATATTTAATAGAATGGGCAGCGGCAGTGCGATCTATCTCCACTGCCTCCTTCCCCCTTCCCCAATGCCCAGCACAGATGGAGTCTCTTAAAGGAGCTTCCTTATGGCAGTCAATATTTTTATACTTCTGCTAACATCTCACACAATTTGAGATGCCTGGCACTTGGCAATATTATGTTAGCACAGAGACCCTTGAAAGCCGCATGATGGCTGGGGAGGTGGGGAGGAATACGGTGTGGGGAGAATGCCCAGTCACCCTTCAGCCGCCTCTGTCATCCTAACAGTGCAGAAGCAATTAGAGATCAGATATCCAGGGCCCTCATGTACTGCTGGACCTGCCGACAGCCTCAGAGCAGGTGACAGCTTCTCTGGAGAGGGCGTCACCACTCCCTCAGAAACAGCCTGCCTCTGACTCTGCGGCCGGCTTGGCTCACAACGCAGCTTGAGGACATTCGTGTCCACATTCATAAATGACCTGGGACAGAAATGCTAAATGATCCCCTCATGGCCTTTTCTTAACTGGCCCTTTAAATCTTCAGCTGTGTGATGTGGGCTGCAGCCGGGAAAGGGGTTCTATTGATTATTCTGTTTCCCATTGTTGAGTTTAGGCTTTATTCTTAATAATGATGCTGCTTCCTGTTTTGTTATGTGAGGCTCCACCTCCCACCTTCCCGTCCGCAAACATAATCTGGGTAACTTTTGGGCACTGAGCCCTCTGGCCTGTGGCCACCCCACCGATGCTGGCTGTGGCTCTGTCTGTGCCTCGAGACAGGGGCTACTCACACTAGCCTGGGGCCGAGCCTCTCCACCTGGGCACCCGGCGGACTCTCAATGCTGATTGATACAGATGAAAAGTTAGACACCGGGCACAGCTGACAGTGATGTCACAACTGATGGCAGTTTGGAGAAAGGAAGGCCAGCCCCACCAAGCATCCTGGTTCTCTGGCAGGTGACAGGCAGAGGACTGAAGGCATCTCCTTCTTGGCTTCTTCTTCCTTAGGGATACTGGTCATGCTGGGGAAATAAACATGCAATTGATTTTGTTGCCTCCAAACCCTCGGTACTGTGGCTGAATGGCTGCGGTTGTCATGGCAGCGAGCAACATTTTTGTCATCATCTATGGCCTTCTCCTCTCCCCTGGGAAATGTCTGACATGATTCTGGTTCTCCACGCTGGTTCTGTTCCTTGCCTTTTTGGGATGGATGCTTCCTCCTTGCCTCTGATTGGGGAGAATTTCTATTGGTTTGGAGGGACTGGCTGATGTGTGGGAAAGATGGGGGCAGGTTGAGAAAAGAGAATCAGAGGAGGGACAACATTTTTTGTGTGAAGTGGGGAGATTGGAGCAAGGGGACAAATGGTCACTGGGTGACAGAGGAGGAAGGGAAAAGGGAACAAGAAGGGAGATGGGCACAGAGAGAAGCAGAGAGGGACAGAGGGAGGAGGGGCACACAGCAGGGAGGACACCCTGCCCTCCAGAAACCCCTCGCTCACACACGCAGACCCGCTCCTACAGCTGTCAGAGCTCCTCCCGTGTCCCCGCCCCCACAGGCTTGTTCAATGTCCTCCACCCCCTACAAGCCCCTAAGCCTCCGGTGGGCAGCACAGCCTTCTCCTCAGTCCCCAGCCCACCGGCTCCACCACGTGCCTCATAATATCGGGCAATTCAATGCCGAATGGATTAATGCATGGATGGACATTCAAATGCTTTTTAAGATTGAAATAATTGAATGAGGCTTTGGGGGACTGATGAATGGGAATCTAGATCCCTAGAGACAGATGGTCAAACTCACCTGCCAGTTTGTGGGTTTGTGCTGAGAAATGCAGTTTCGAAGAAGAGTGGAGATAGATAGATATTATATTGGTTGGTCAGAGGGTGATCCTCTTTGAGAGAAATTCCCCCAGTTCTGGGCACCTGCCTGAGGCTGCTCTTCTGATGCGTCGATTATGGTGGAAGTAAAGCAGGTGTCATTGGCCAACGTGGCAGGTCGGCTTCCCCAGTGTCTTCATCTCCAAGCATCCCACCCTGCGATGCCTCAGGATCCTGCCCTACAGGATGGGGAACGAGACTTGGAGAAAGTGGTTTCTTATCCCAGTTGTAGGGTGGCGTCGGATGATGGCTGTGACCCCATTTGGAAAGGTGTAAAGCCATGTCCCTACTATGGTCCCAGGGCACGTCTTGAAGTAGAAATCCTGACTGTTCTGGGCACAGGCCCTTCTTGCAGGCTCCTTGGAGAGGAGTGACAACAAGGACGGGTGAAATGAGAAAGGAGAAGGGAGAATGCCTCTGGGTTTGCCTCCTGGGAATGCTCCATATAAAAGGCTGGACCTTGTGTTCCTTCTGATATGGTCAGAGCTGTGCGTAGTCTCATGCCTGAGCCCAATCCTAGGAGGAAGAAAAGGTTTACAGTGGAAAATACCAGCTTATGTCCAGTGCTGGCATTGGCCAATCTACAGGAACAAACGGGCAAACAGGGAGACTGACCCATGTTGACCAAACTCACAGGGGAGTGATGGATAAACCCAAATGCTACTTATTTGTGCAGCATTTTTCAAGTTCTTTGGAATCTGAAAATCTGCCCTGGTAAATAAACCTTCTGTATGACTAATCACGTGACACTGTCTAGTAAAAGAAAAATGGTCCATTAAGCCTTGTTCCCAAGAAAGGCAGGAAATGGGGCAGGAAAAGTTTGTTGTCCTTTCCACTTATTTATTCTTGCTTTTTGACTCAAGCAAGGGAACCTGATTAGAGGAAAAAATAAATTTCCACTAAATGTAACCCTAATATTTTCCTTTTGAATGTAACCCAGATTATTAGCTACCTCCCCCCACCTGGTGGAGATCCAGGTAAAGCTGGCTTGAGCCATCAGATTCATGACCTTTAGAAACCTAGAGCCACCCCCCAAGATTTCTGCACATCCTAAGGGGGCTCACGTGCTCATGGCTTCTTCTGTCTTCCCATGCCCTGCCCTGACGTTTGCTTATATGTCTGTGGTCCTTATTTTGTGCTGTTACATGCCACAACTCTTGTCAAGTGTATCAGGATTCTCTCTCACACAAAATATCTGTGAGCTGAGCAGAATTTGCCAACTATTTCAGTAGTGAAAGGACTAGAAGGGGAGAATGAGAACAGATTTCTGTCACAGAAACACAAGTTCAAAATCCAACAAGAGAGCATCTCTGATCCTCAAGTGGCCTCTGGCCACTGCACACTGACACTTCCCTGCTCTCTCCCACCTCTCCCCATCTTGCCCTTTCCCCTGCTCCTTCTTCTTTCCTTTATTCTCTCCCAGACTCTCCTAGTAGTTAAAGAAATGCCTCCCACATTTTTTTTTTTTTTTTTTTTTTGGTACGGCAGAGTGGCTTCAACTTCAAGACCTCACATTCTACCCCAAGTCTTTATTAAGGGCTTTTTTCCAAACAAAGGTAGTTCCCCTGCCCAAGAGGCACTCCCATACTGCTAGGATAACAGGGTTGTTGCCTCTGCTTTCCTAGACATATCCTACTGTGCTTCTCCATCTCAGTTTCCTCTGAGAAATCCAGGGGTTTAGCTATAATCGGCTCATCCCAAACGCTACTCCTTTTAGGAAAATCCACAGACCATACTCCTGTTTGTTACTTCCTGGCTGTTTGTGGGAGAAACCAGCTGTGGTATCTTGGACAAAATACTTAAACTCTCTAAGCCTCCTTGGGGAAGGAAATGACAGGTAACATACAAAGCTATTGGAAAGATCCAAGTAACATGATGTATATGAAAATGCTTTGTCAGCCACAGAGCCCAGTGAAATTTATGATTGTCTACTCATGAATGCCAAGCAAGGCATCCACTGGCTGTCCGAGTGTTTATGTATCTTCCTTTCTTGGTGACAGCAGCTTGACTACTGCACTAGTCCAAACACTCTGGGGCCTCTTTCTCACGTACAGCCAAAGGCTATGTAGTTGGTGCACATAAAGAACACCTGATGAGGGACTTCCTGGTGGTGCAGTGGTTAAGAATCCGCCTGCCAACGCAGGGGACACGGGTTCGATCTCTGATCCGGGAAGATCCCACATGCTGCGGAGCAACTGAGCCCATGCGCCGCAACTACTGAGCCTGTGCTCTAGAGCCCATGAGCCACAACCACTGAGCTCACGCACCGCAATTACTGAAGCCCGCATGCCTAGAGCCTGTGCTCCGCAGCAAGAGAGGCCACCGCAATGAGAAGCCCACACACCATAACAAAGAGTAGCCCCCGCTTGCCACAACTAGAGAGAAAGCCCGTATGCAGCAACGAAGACCCAATGCAGCCAAAAAATTTTTTTAAAAAAAATTTAAATAAAAAAATTTAAATAAATAGTAAGTTGGGGGGAGAAAAAGAGCACCTGATGAGTAGAGAACTAGCCATCCTGCAAGAGGTGGAGCATCTAAGGCTATGGAAAGTCTCTATTTGAGGGACAAAGAAATGCCCACATGCCTACACACAATCTTTGTCTCTGAGCCCCTTATCATTTACAGCAAGCACTACTTAAAAACAACAACAACAACTAATCCTCTACTTCTACTTCATTCCACAAACAATATATTTACTGTAGATTATTAGAAGTAGTGGTTGGAGAGAGAGGATGATAGAGAGAGAGACTTACCTGCAGCCCCCCACCCAGAGAAAACCACTATAATGTTTTAATGTTGATGAAGCCTCATTTTGTGTCTGTGTGTACTTGCTGTGAATTTCTCCATGACATTTTGGTGCACAGTAGATCAGACTTCTTTTATTTTTCCCATAAATTAAAACTATGTCAGTCACCCACCTTTTAGATCCATTCACTCATTCAACAGATATGAATTGAACGCTTATGATGTGCCAGACACTCTTCCAGGTGTGGGGGAAACAGCAGTGAGAGAACAAACGTCTCTGCCCTTGTCCAGCTGACATTCTAATCGGGGGAGACAGACGATAAACAAACAAGAAAAATAGTACGACAGCTGGGGATAAACGCCATGAAAATATCACAGCAGGGAAAGGGCTTTGGGAGTGTTAGGCAGGCTGAAATTTTAAATAGGGTGATCAGGGAAAGTCTGAAAGCAACAGCCTGAAGGAGACAAAGAACTGAGCCATCTGGAGACCATAGGGAAGTGTGTTCCAGCAGAGGGAACAGCACGTGCAAAAGCCCTGGGGCAGGAGTGTGCCAGGCATATGCTGGGAACAACAGGGAGGTCAGTGTGACTGGAAGAGAGTGTCGGCGTAGATGGGGTGTAGAAGATGAGATAGGGAGGTCACGGAGCCTGAACGTGCAGGGCCTTGAGGGCCAGCGAAAGGATCGGGCTGTCCTCTGATTAGTGATGGGATACTACTAGGAGATTCGAGCAGAGCAGTTACACAGTCTGACTGAACATTGAGGATAAACTACAGGCGGGCAAAGGTAGGAGCAAGGGACCTGTGATGAGGCTATTGCAATAATCCAAGAGAGAGATGCTAGTTATCTGGACCAGCAGGATAAGGGAGGTGGTGAGGTGAGAGGGCGTCTTGATGTATTCGAAGATGGAACTGAAATGTGAGATGGGGGAGTTGCTTTCACTCCCTTTCTTACAGTATAGTATTGCTTGTTTTGAAAAAGGGGCCCAGAATGTTGAGGTGTTTGAGGGGGGCCAGCGAATAGCACTCCCTTTCTTACTTCCTCACTTGAGTCCTGATCCAATTGAGAGATAAACAAAGGTATAGTTAGGCAGATGGAGACTAGAAGGTCACTGATACAGAGAAAACTGACGTTGGAGAGGTGTGTACTGGCTACACGTCCTTCCAAATACTGAATCCCAGAATAAGGCATCTCACTCACCGCATCATCACCAAGAGGCCTGTCTTGTGAGATTTACCACATGGGAGAGCAGACCCAAGAGGGTTTGGGCGATTCCCACCCAGCTTCTCCTCCCAAACTCACAATCTGATTAAGCCCCTCCCTCCAGGGAGGGTGACAAGGATGGGGTAGCTGGAGGGATGGAGAGAGTGCAGGGGTGTCATACCAGGGGCGCTGCCTCCACTTGGATGGAAGCGTCTTGGGGAAATAAGCTATCCCCACCCCCAGTCCCCCACCAGCACACCTTCTGAAAGACAAAAGGCCCCTTTAGACCCCTTGGAGGTGGGGATTCCCTCTTCCAGTGGTGAGCAAGGGGGCCCTGCACAGTTCTTGTCAAGATGATGAAACACCAAACATCATGGCATGTGTGGACACTGCTGTGCAGAGAGGAGTATGCGTGTGCGCGCGCACACACACACACACACACACACACACACACAGGATCATGCCATGTGATCATAGCATATTTTACAACCGCTCCTTTCACTTGATAATATATCTGGACTCTGCTTTCAGTAAATATACTTTTTTTTTTTTTTTTTTTTTGCGGTACGCGGGCCTGTCACTGCTGTGGACTCTCCCGTTGCGGAGCACAGGCTCCGGACGCGCAGGCCCAGCGGCCATGGCTCACGGGCCCAGCCGCTCCGCGGCATGTGGGATCTTCCCGGACCGGGGCACGAACCCGTGTCCCCTGCATCGGCAGGCGGACTCCCAACCACTGCGTCACCAGGGAAGCCCTCAGTAAACATACTTTTACAAAATCATTTTAACGGCCAAATATCACTCCACTGTGTGGTATACCCATCTTTTGGTAACCAACCTCCTATTGTTGGTCATCTGGCTTGTTTCCAATCCTTGGCTACTATTAAAAACAAATAAATAATTAAAATAAAAATGGTCTAAACCTTCTTGTAGCTAAATTGGTTCACGTGCTTGATTCCTAAAGCTAAATTCCTGACATTGGAATCGCTGGGTTAAAAGGCAGGCATGTTTTTAACACTGTGGTTACAGTTTGCAAAATTCTGCAAGTCCAGGATGCAAAGGACAAAAAGAATGGACAAAAGAACCAGTTTCCCCGGTAGGCTGTGGGCTCCCACACTGGACCTCCTGTGTCCCCCACAGGCCCTTGCACTGGGCAGGGCACGCTAGAACTTCAGCTCATTGTGTGTGGGCCCGTGGGCTGAAGAGAAGCAATGGGAAGGGATGGTAGGTCTGGGCCTTCTGTACGTGACGAAGGCAAGTGCATTTTCAAGGGTGAGCAGGGGCCTCTCCTGGTTGGTAGAGCTGACATGGTGGGTCCCAGGCCAGCCGCCCATGCTCTCCCTCTGCGCCCGAGCGGATCTAAAATCAGAAAAGGAACATCTCCTGGCTTCGTTTGTCATGAGATTCCCCCAGATGACCCGCTCCCAGAACAGCTATCTGTGGGCTCAAGGATACACATGGCCTTTGCTTTGTCCCCAAGTCTGTGCCTGGAACCTGGACCCTTGTGTGCCATTTTCACACTCAACAATTCCTGGAATGCTTATGCCCCTTTGAATGGCATCTCTGAACAGTTGTTTAGTTCACGGGCTAATATTTTCCACGCAGCACCTCCAAAGAAAATCTGAGTGCACACGGCCCCACGGAAAGAGCTGACTGCCGATACTCCCAGTTGCAGGACGTTTTTCTGGTGGCTGAGACTAAAAGCTGCAGAAGGATTTTCAGTTTCTCGGGGAAAGAACTGAGGGAGGGTCTCACCGTGCCCAGGGAAGGCGGCCCCCCAGAACAGGGAGGTGGGCTCCACAAAGCAAAGCCTCCCAGAGCATGGTGGAGAGCTTAGGGTAAAAACAGGCCTCTGTTCAAAGCCCAGTGCCGCCGCCCTCACTGTGGGAGTGTGGGCAGGTTACCTGACCTCCCTGTGCCTCACTGTCCTTAGCTGAAAATGAAGGGAGCAGAGGTTAGCGTCCAGGGTTGTGTAAGGATCTAACTGAGGAAATGTGCATATTAATTACAGGGTAAGTGCCCCCAAAGCGGTAGATGGTACTGTAGCATCAATACCACCAAGTGGAGACAATAGGATCCCAAAGAAATGGATTAAAGAAACCACTGGACAGGGGAGGGGGTGGGGCAAATTAGGGGTATGGGATTAACAGATACAAACTACTATGTATAAATGATAAGCATCAAGGATATATTGATGGGAATTACAGCCATTATCTTGTCATAACTTTTAATGGAGTATAATCTGTAAAACTACGGAGTCACTATATACCCGAAACCAATGCAACATTGTAAATCAACTATACTTCAATAAAAAAGGACCACTGGACATCTCTAACATCGTTATGTCCCAAGGGTGCAGCACACAGTCAGCACTCGGTAAATATTTGAGGAATTTGATGAATGAATACGTGCTAGACCACGTCAGCCATGTAGGCAGCAACCACGGTGAGAAGCTGGTCCCTGGAGAAGCTAAGAAAACTTCCATGACGATAACAATATTATTAATAAAAGTCGCAGAGGATTATATAACACTCAGGTGCCTGACATTACACCTCAGATCACCCTTGCGAGGTGGTGCTTCACCTCCATTTACAGAGGAGGACACTGAGACACAGGTCACATAACATAACACTGAGTCACAGGTCACAGTCAGAGGGCAGAGCAGCGTCCACGTCTGGATCCTGGGGCAGGGGGACAGCAGGCTGGGGACTCTCCTGGCTTGGCGAAGGTGGCTGGGGGCAAGGAGAGTGAACTCAGCTCAGGGTGGAAGGCGAGGAGACATGGCCCCTGCCCACCCAGGAAGGGCAGGATAGGCTGTGACCACAGACACAGGTGATGGAATAGAAGAAAACCAGGAGGAGTCTGTTTCATCTCCGAACTATAAACTGAGCGGGTATGTTTACTCACAGTGGGCTGGGGCCAGTTCTCAGGGTTTCACGTGTACTAACTCAGTCCTCCCAGCCTGATGGATCGTGAGCTCCCAGGTTTGCTCGGCGGGCTGCTGTTCGTCTGCAACACTTTCGTCACCCAGGTGATTAATTTTAGCTAGAATAACAACACACAGCTATTCAGAAGAGCTCTGTTATTGACATTCCTATTGCAAACAGACGGCATGCCTGTTACAAAGCTCCAGCCCTTTTTCTTTTTCCTGTATCTCTCTTTCTTTCCTCTTTACCCCTTTTCTTTCTTCCCAAAGCCTTAGAATATAACTTTGTTCACAGGAAGCTTCTTAGGGGCATTTTTATCACCTCTACCTGAGGACAAACAGGAAAAATACCAGGACCAACACAGTCCTCCCAACACGGCCAAAGATGCTTGGATGGGGGACCCGCAGGGAGGGTGGGGTTGCTGAGCCCCACATTGGGGGAGTGAAGCCACTTGCTCCCCAATTTGCTGAGACTACGGCCGTGAGGGCCCCGTCCGAGCCTTGGCCAGCTCCTAGGATGTGGCCAGACTTGTCAGCTGGGCTGTCTGCCAACCATCCTCAGCATATGCCCCAGGCACCCAGGAGAGAGAGACTGGCCAATTGGGAGCAGTAGGACGGGCAGGGCCCCAGAGCTGCCAGGGTTTGAGGCTCCCTGGAGAATTGGCCTGTTCTAGAGTCATGACCTTTGACAGTGACTGACTCTGTATCCCGGTCTTCAACCTTCCTTATTTCACAGGGAGGACTCGCCACACTTAGGCTCCACAGTGTCCCTTCCCAGAGCATTCTGGGCTGAAGGTCCTGCCTCCCTCCCGCCCCTACTCTATCCCTGGTCCTGGCTGAAGCAGATGGGAGGGGTCCACAAGGGAACAACTTGGGCGGCTGAACCTCATCCCCTGTCTCTGCGTGAGTGTCCAAAGGACTTTTCTGAGCCATAAAGGGACCACTTGTGGCTCATCATTCCCAGAGAAGTTCTTCCTTCATCTCAATACTCTGCTCGGAAACCTGGAGCCTTTCAGCAGCAAAAAATAAGCTACTGTGTGTGAGGTCCGGCTGTGCTGCCCTTCCCCGTCAAGAAGCTGGTGGCTGGCCCTTTCCTGAGCTACGTGGCCTCTCCCAGCCTCTGTGTCCACCTCCGGTGTTGGGGCTCCTTGGGTTTTGTCCCAGATGTCTAGCTTACGGTCGAGCTTCTCAGAGTGGTCCCCACACGAGCAGCAGCAGCAACATCATCACCTTGGAGCTTGGTGGAAATGCAGATTCCCAGGTCTTCTCCCACATCTGCTAAGTCAGGATCTGCACTTTGATGAGACCTTGGTTGATCGGTATGCAATGGAAGTTTCAGGAGCCTTGACCTACACCTGGCCATTTTCAATTCTGGCTTCATGTTAGGATCGCCTGGGGAGACTGTGCAGTGTACCAGTGCCAAATCCGGGGTGGTAGAGGGCAGAGCCTGGGAATCTGTAGTTTTCCAAAGCTGCCCCGTGATTCTGATAGGCAGCCACCGGTACAGATGAAGGGGCAGTGATGGGATCTATTTGCAGCTTCCTTAAACACCCCCTCCTGCCTCCCCCTGGGGCAACAGAACCAGAACTTCCTTCCCATCCCTTTGTACCACCCACTCTTGCCTTCCTTTACTCCTCGATCTCTTGAGTTGTTTTTCCTTCTGTTCTGGGCAGACTTAGGAGAATCTCCTTGGATTTGGGGCTTGCTCTGCCCATCAGCTTTGGCCAGACTCGGGCCACCCTCCCTGGAAGCTCCACCTTGGTCTGACCTAAGTGCTCCCAGCTGTGGAACATCTTGACAAGCCTGACTCCCGCCCAGCAAAAAGCAAATCTGCCCAAAGTTCAGCCTGTGGGCGTGACCAGTGACCAGCAATGCCGCCACCCACACAGCCCCACACTGACCTCGCTCTCAGGCTGACTCTTTCTGGTCTCCATCTGGGACAAAGAGGTGGCAGTGAGGTCCTTCCAGGGCCTGACCCACCCTCGAAAGAGCCCCTTGAGGCTTTCAAATCCTTCGGGGAAGTAAGGTCACACAGAAACAAAAAGCAAGCTTGCTGAGGACCAAGAAAAGGCCCTTTCCTACCTTCTTTCTCTGTCTGAAAACAATGCGGGAGCTGGACAAGCCAATCCCAGAGGCTTTCATTGTTCGAATCAAGGTCAAAGCCAGCACGTGAGCCAGAGGCAAGTATGGGCGCCCTGAGGGGGTGCATGACAGGGTCCAGCCTTGGGTTACAAAGAGGAGGGCCCAGGATGGAGGCCTGGGGAGGATGAACCCAAGCCCTGTGGCCTGGCTGTATGTGTCATGGCCTCATCACATCAGCCAACATTTGCAGGTTCCCCCTGGGTCTGATCAAATCAGACCTATCTCTGCACTGGGTGCCTCCTCTGCCCCAGCCCGAGTCTCCCCACCACCTGGGAAACTCTTCCACAGCTTGTGTTTCTCTCCTGAGCTTTCCCATCCCTGAGCCCCCGGAGGCAGGAGAAAGGCAGTCATTTCTTCGGCTGCTAAATACGTCTGTTTTGTTGTTTTGCAAGTAGACAGCGAGTTAAGACGTCATTTGCTATAGCTTCTAGCTACCTTGCACTCCCACAGTTGGCTCCAGAAGGAGGGCTTCGAAGTCCTTGTTTCCCTAAGTTCTTTCTGTTCTCTCCTCTTCCTTTTCTGTCGCCTTCTTTCCTTCCACTCCAATCCCTTTCCTCCTGCAAGCCCAGCTCTGCCTATTTCCTTACGCCACTGGATCGAAATGTTGGACTCTAGCCGCGGTGAGGAGCCCAGGTCTGGCAGGTGCAGGTCACACATCATCTGTGATCCAAGCAGCATCACTGGTATCCTGAGGGTGGTGGTCACCCAGAGACTCACTCAGGGCACCTGGAGACTCTGGACCAGGCAGACCAGGGCTAAATCTTCCTCATCTGTTCGACGTTGAGCACCTTGTTTAACTTCAATGGGCTTCAGCTGCCTGGTCTGTAAAATGCACACTGATCATCAGCTCCTACGGTTGGTGTGGAGGTTACGTGAGATCACCAGGCTAGGTGCTCCGTCACCCACGTGCTGTCCCCACACGCCTGCCTCCCCTATCGCTGTGCCTGGGACCTGTTCCCCCAGGAGGCGATTCAAAGATCAGGCAGAAAACAGAGAAGTGTTTCTGCTGGAATGTGTCCCTTCACGACTGGGCCCGCGGATACCAGCTCCTCTTCTAGCTTTGTACTCACTTTTCCGTTTCCTTGGTGTAACCTCTCTGGCCACACTCCCCACTAGGCCACCAACTGTTTGTGAGCGACAGAAAAGGCCCACCCATGGAGGCTTGGGGAGTACGAGTGAAGCGTGACCAGGCTCCCGGCTCTTACTGCCAGGGCTGTGGTCGCACCAGGCAACCTAAGTAGGTGTCAGGGATATAAATTCAGGCCTGGCGGGGGCTTCTGGGAGGAGGCGTGGC
Organism: Stenella coeruleoalba; assembly: GCF_951394435.1. Classification (NCBI taxonomy): domain Eukaryota; kingdom Metazoa; phylum Chordata; class Mammalia; order Artiodactyla; family Delphinidae; genus Stenella; species Stenella coeruleoalba. The sequence continues at coordinate 59,061,457 of NC_137156.1, forward strand.
CTGATTCACATAACAGTGCTTGAAGCCAGGCCCAGGTGTGTTCAAGCCCTGGCCGCTAAACTCCATGACCTTGGGCAGAGTTACTTGTCCTCTCTGAGTCCTTATCTGTCAACTCTGCCAATAACCTCTTTCCTAAGGGATCACTGAAGGCATTGAAGGAGGTCACCTAAGACCTCTGACATAAAGCACGGTGCGATAAATCCCCCCCCCCCACAACACGATCTCCGCAGCCTCACCAGGACACGTAATACAGCGCACTTGCAAAGCGCCCTGTGCCCCTTGTATACTTTCTCACATTGTATTCCCATCATGACCCTAGGAGGTAGGTTACGTTACTGTCACACTCATCTTGCAGATAAGAAAACAGAAGCACGGGGAAGTTATGTAACCGGCTCAAGGTCAGCCAGCGTGGCAGAGCTGGAAGCGACTGTCACAGTGAGTGGTGGGCAACTTGATTTGCACGGTAAGTTTTCCCATGGAACTTTGGAGGGGGGATGTGAGTCCTACGCCCCAAAGCGGACATGGCTCCAGAACCTTCCATGACCCCCTTGCCGAGGGAGCCCACAGGGAACACAGAAGAGTCAAATGAGGCTGACTACTCAGGGACTTTGCAGGTGCTGCCAGGTTCGTGGCCATCAGCTTCTGCTGGGTCTGCCTTCCTCCTCCTCGTTTCCTGGGCCAAACTTTATCAGGACGTCCCCTCTTCTCTGGGGCTCCTTCCAGCAAATCCATTAAAGGCAGGGACCAGGTGAGCAGAAACAGCCTGGATCTCAGAGATCTGGAGACTTCTAGCTACAAAGCATGAGGCATATTTACTTTGTCACCTGAAATTATTTTTGTTTCAAAGGCTTGATTTAGGAAGATCCAGATGTTCACCTGGTCTCCAATTGCTGAAGGAACATGTGTTTTAAAGGCCAGCTGTCGAAGTACATGCATTCTGCCCTTGCCATTCTGTGGAGGCCGCCTCTGGCCTTGACGTTAAACCAGTTACAGTTCTGTGCTGACGGCACACGTGGCCACGGCCAGGATTTCCCGTGCCTCCACCTCACCGTTTCCTCTCTGCCTCTGGGCTGGTCCCCTTCATTTCTCCCTTCCTCCCTCCCCACAACTTGCTCAGATCTGTGGGTAAACGTGCAGAAATGTTCTGGAAAGTGGGGCCATTTAGGCTCCAGGCAGACAGGGGTTCATAGGCCAGCTCAACCACTTCTGGGCTCTACACCCACGGGTAGTTGACCCGAGTGTCAGATGTCCACCTGGAAACTGTGAGATCACGTGAAGATGGTTTCGTTCGCAGCCTGGCGCAAGATAAAGGAGTAGTACGTGGAATAAGGGGATAAGCCTTTTGCCCAAAGCTAAGTGTAGTGTGAGGCGCGGTGTGTCCTTAGCACTTGTGAAGGGCCTGCTTCCCCCTTGTCTCTCCACAGCCTTGGCCTCAGCCGTGGATTCCTCCTGCCCTCAGATCTCCCTCCGATATGGACAGGCCCTGCCACTCCACAGATACTTCTGTGACTCCCTCCTACCCAAGTAAAACCCACCCGTGCCGGTCTCTGCACAGGGTTCAGCCGGACTGATGAGCTAACCTTGGCTGACACTTTAACAGAGTGAGGTGACATCTGATCGAGGCCCGGCGACAATGCTTCAGGGGTGCACAGGCTGCCACTCGCCCAGTATTTCCCAAACATCTGGACCAGGTGCTCGCTTCCGCCAGAGCTGCCAAGAACGATGCCCAACTCCCCAAAGGGGGACAGATGGTAACCAGTCTCAGCCCATGGCGGAAGGAAGATCTTTGAACTTGAGGTCACACCGCTTAGGTACCTGCTAGGCCAATCTGTGTGTCCATTATGCCTGCCTTCCCACAGCAAGCCGAGAGCCACGTGAAGGGACAGAAGGGCATCCCCTACAGCTGGTGCCCAGCTGAGGGTGAGGAGAGACGCTGCACCAGGGTCCAGAGATCAGGGCTTAGCTCTCACTCTGCTCATGACTCATGCACGACACAGGCAGGTCATTACCCGCTGTTGTGGCTAAAAGGCTGTAACAGCACCGGCCCCTCCCTGCCTCATAACGGTGACTCGGAGGATTAAGGAGGAAACGAGCGCTAAGCTTGGTAAATGCAGCTTTGTCCCCCAGCTGGTCCCTCTGATTATTCCACAAAACCGATGGGAAATAGCAAAGGTCAACGTTCTCTTTATGGGAGGTTGAGGTCCTCACTGGGTGTGGTTCTGAGCTCCGTGTCTGTGTCACCCTCATCTGGGGTGAGGCCCTGGGGTCAGACAGAAAAGCGGGGCTAGAGGGAACATTGTCCAAGCTCTGGCCACGTGCCTGGGGCATTTCACATGGCAAGTCAGCTAAAGGAATGGATCTTGCTGGGCCTTTTGGAAACTTCTAGTAGCAAAACCCACAGACTGAACAGTACCTGTCAAGGCTGGAGCGAGCAGGATGAAAGCTGTCTCTCCACGATGCTGGCTTTCAGCGCTGGCCCCCCCTTGCTCTCCACTTATGTGATTTGGTTTTGTGGTCTCTCTCGGTGGAAAGCCTCTTGGACGCTAGTGGCTGAAGCCAGAGCCCTAGAAGGACAGGAGGAGGGAGAGAGGCAGATGGGGCGGCTGTGGCCCAGCTGCACGGAGCCAGCTAGGAGAGGCCACTTCCCTCCGTGCTGTGGCTTTTCCCACTCAAGATCTGGAGGTGCCTCGGTGAAAGGTCTAGATGGGATTAAACCAATTCTGCCAGCCCAAGAATATCGCTCGCCATCCAGCTGTACCAGGATTGAGTCATCCACCACTGCCGTCACTGATCTTCAACACACCCTGAAAGGAGTTCAGGGTGGAGATCAGGAATGAGGTGCTCTGGGCTCTGGGAAAACTGGCAGAACAGCCTTCGGTTAGATATTTTCAGGAGAAAATTTTATGAACACAAGTTCTTGCGTCTTCCCATACTTGGAAAAGCGCTAAAATCTTTAAGTAAGATGTCTATTCCCCGTGGCTAGCGGTAACCTTCTAGCGAGATGTGTGCTTGGTTGCAGGTACCCTTCTCCAAAATCACATATACGCTGACCACCCCTTCCCCCCTTCCGAACAGTTTCTCAGAGCCATCCGAGAGGCTGTGTCCTGGGCTATAGTCCTCGGTAAATCCCCAAATAAAACTGAAAGTCACAGCTCTCACGTGGTGTGTTTTTATTTCAGTCTACGATTCTCCCAAATAATCCAATGGGGGGTAGAGAAGATTCTTTCCAGTTTAATTTTGTGTGATAGATCAGCGGACCAGTACCAGTCTGCTGCCTGTTAGGAACCGGGCCACACAGGAGGTGAGCGAGCGAAGCTTCATCTGCCGCTCCCGGTCGCCCGCATCACCCCCTGAACCATCCTCCCCTGCCCTCCCACCCCGTCTGTGGAAAAACTGTCTTCCAAGAAACCGGTCCCTGGTGCCAAAAAGGCTGGGGACCGCTGTGACAGATAATAATTCACATGGTTCAAAATCAAAATAATATAAATTAGATACAATGGGAAATCTCGCTTTGCCTCTGCCCCAGTTCACTGATTCCTCCCACTATACCCGCTACTGTTATTAGTTTCTCATGTGCCTTTCCCATATTCCTTTCTGTAAATTCAAACGTGTATTTTCACTCTGTCTTCTCCCTTAAGTGCACAAAAGTTTTAGCGTATGGTACATCCTGGTATCGGTCAGGGTCTCTGTAGGAAGCGAATGGCAGAGTCGAGCTGGATAAGTGAAGAAGAGTTAGTGAAAGGCTGTTGACAAAGGTGTGGTTGGCTGAGGGGGGAAGGAATAGGAATGTGAAATTCGCCAGGGCTGGGGACCATGGAGAGCCTGCAGGGATGAGAGATAGGAGATGCTGGAAGCCAGAGATTGAGAGACAGAGAGAGACAGCGCTTTGTGGAGAGGCCTCAAGGTAGAGGGACAAGGTACCGCAATGCAGGGAAGGAGCCCGGGACTAAACACCTGCCCTCAGACGCCACTCATGCCCTGGATCTTCAGCAGGGCCCCCGTCGGCCAACCCACCTCAGGAGTCTGGGGCAAAGAGGCCCGTGTGTGTAGACGTTACAAGCCAGCCTCCCGAGACCCAGAGCAGGCTGAGAGGGGTGTGGGTGTCTCGCAGGGGGGCCCCCGCAGAACACGCAGGACACCCTGCCCCACCCCCGCCCCGGGACAGCTGATCCCGGAGAGCTTTCCACGTTATTTGCTGAGGTGGCTACTAGCATTGCTTGGTTCCACTTCCCCACCTTCCCCGCCAGCACTGCCACCAAACTTCTCAGCCGCTGCTGCCCAGCACCCCAGAGGGTATTACAACGCCCTGCGTAACGTGGCGAAGGGTCCCAGTGTCGGCCAGCCGGCTGGGGAGATCCTTCCCTTCAAAACCAAGTGAAAATCTTCAGCTGCCTTGCACCTCCCTGTCAGCAGCAGCTCAGGGCTCTTGGGGATCCTTCCAAGCATTTCTGGGTACCTGTCACGTCGTCCTTGCCTGACCCCTCGTCCGGCACCCTTGTTCCTCACTTTCCCTCCTCCCCTTGGGCTCTTGGGCCACTGCCTGGCACACCACCGTCCTCACCCAGCCCTGCTGTCCAAGCAGGGACACGGCGTCCCCAGCCCCACACAGTCTGTCCTTGGGGTGCAGGGACAGCAGAGGAGTATCATGGCATAGATCAGTAACCCATTTAAAATTTATCAGCTGACCTCACTGCTGGCAAAACTCACTGCTGGCCCTGCCCCAGGGGCTCGGGGAGTCCTTCCTCAGCCACCTGTTCCCTGGTCTCCGGCTACTGTCGTGTTCCTGGGCTTCCCTCCCATCCTCTCTTCGTTTTCTCTGTCCCCTGAAACCCAGCCCCGGGCCACACTTGCCTGTCCTCGTCCTAGTCTGTTACTTTCTCTTCTCCCTTCTCACACGAAGCAGTTGAGCTCCCCGTTTGCCTCAAAGTCTCCTCCAGGTCTGGGTCCAATTACTCGCTCTCTCCAACCAAAGGGCTGTTCTCTCTCCAGCTGATTCCCACTGACTCAGTGCCAGCCGGTAGAAAGAGAATATGAACCCATATAAAATGTGAGATTTTTCCAGTGGCTACATTTAAGAGAAATTAAAAGAAACAGGTGAGATTAATTTTAATATGCTCTACTTAACCCAATAGATCCAAAATATTATCAGTTTAACATTTACTCAGCATAAAATTATGCATTATTTTAATTCCGGTAAATGACAAGCTATTTTAAATCCGCTGTGTATTTGGCGCTTAACGGCACATCTCAATTCAGACTAACCACCTTTTGCACGCTCGGTAACCACACGGCTGGTGGTGACCATGCTGGGCAGACTAGCCCCAGAATACAGAAAGACCTGCGACCACCTTTTAAACGATAACCAGATTCCACCACTTAGTGGGTACAATGGATTCCTAGAAATATAAGCACTGAATTACGTCTGAGATTTTCACAGCTGGTGCCAAGATGCCCTCTGGAAGCTGTCACAAATGACGTTCTTGAAATTGCTGACTTACCATGTCATCACCAACACTGGATATTAGGGTGGATGGATGTAAAGTATAATTTGCATTTCCCTGGTGATGTGTAAGACTAAGCTCTTTTCATCTGTTTACTAGCCATATTCATATTCTCTTCTGTGAATTAATTATCTGTGCCCTTTACCCATTTTTCTATTAGATTTATTGCCTTTTTTTTGAAACTTCAGTTTAAGAGACTTGCTTTGTTCTCAGTGGGCCCTCTTCCATCTGAAGTGTTTCTTTGGCACTAGGATATTTTCTTCTAATATATCTTTTTATTTCCTCCTCTCCATTCTCTGTGTTCTCTCCTCTGGAGCTTCCATAAGAATGGTATCTGTGCTTGACTTTACACCTCATGTCACATAACTTAAAAAACAATGGCATCTTTCTTTTTTTCTAACACATTTTTAGGGAATCCTTTAGCTTGATCTTCCAGCTTACTAATTAGGTTTTCAGTTATCTATTTAGCACATTTATTGAGTTTTTAAAACTTTGTCAGTCATGGCTTTAATTCCCAAGAACTCTTATTATATCTTTTTCATAGAGGCTTTATTTTTTAGGTGGATGTGATATTCTCTTAACTCTCTCTGGGATATTCATTTTAATTCCTTACAGTTTTCTTCTGTTTTGAGTAGTCTGTTTTCTTGGAGTCCATTCTATTTTTTTTTTTTTTTTGCAGTACGCGGGCCTCTCACTGTTGTGGCCTCTCCCGTTGCGGAGCACAGGCTCCGGACGCGCAGGCTCAGCGGCCATGGCTCACGGGCCCAGCCGCTCCGTGGCATGTGGGATCCTCCCGGACCGGGACACGAACCGGTGTCCCCTGCATCGGCAGGCGGACTCTCAACCACTGCGCCACCAGGGAAGCCCCCATTCTATTTTTGTGCCTCTCTCAGGCTCTGGCTTTTCTGAAATACCTAGCAATTCTAACGTAGCTGTTAACATTGCAGATGACCATCTGGGCTGAATAGTATTGGTGGCTGGGGGACACTTCCTTACCCCCATGAGAATCCCATTCCTCTGGCAGGGAATGCAGCTGTCGATACAGGAGCCAGCCTCAGGTGACTGCGTGTGCAGAGAGTGGTCAGTGGACAGTGGAAAGGAACCATTCACCGCCCTACAGTCCATCTCTAGCTCACTCTTTCACCCAGGTCACGTTGCCTCTGTTCTGGAACTCTGCTGGGAAAATTCACTCTGTGATGATTGTGCATTTAGCCCTGTGGCATTACAGCTTCGTTTTAATTTCTTCACCAACTTTTCTAATATTTGTCTTATGTTTCCCGGAAATTTCTTAATCTTCTGGACATTGATCCCATTCCTCCTGACTGCCCACAACCACGAGCACTCTTATTTCTGAATTTCTTGTCATTTCAGTGGAATTTAGGGAAGAAGAGGGGTACACACCACTGTGTGCTTAGCCATGTTGAACTGTAAGACACTTATTCTGCACTTAGCATCATTTCATGAGAATGGTTGTCAGAAGTGAGTCAGTTGGATCAAAGAGCAGGAACATTTTTTGAGGTTGTCGATACACAGTTTAAACTGCTTGCTAGACTGAGGAGTGAAACAGAGGGAAAGGACCCAGCTTGGGCAGAGAGAGAGCTGGGTTACAATCACAGTTCCTCCCCTTGCCAGATGCGTAAACTGAGTCAGGGAACCTCTCTGAACTTCAGTTTCCTCATCAGTAAAATGGGCATGATAATGGTACCAGCATTTAGGAATACTGTGAGAGGGCTTCCCTGGTGGCGCAGTGGTTGAGAGTCCTGTGCTCCACAACGGGAGAGGCCACAACAGTGAGAGGCCCGCGTACCGCAAAAAAAAAAAGAATACTGTGAGGATGAACTGTACGAAGCATCTTCCCCAGAGCCCAGCCTATAGAAGGTGCTCAATAAATGCTGTTCGTCAGCATTGTTTCAAGTAAGTGGTTTGTCAGCATCAAAGAATCGTGGATTCAACTGGGTGTTTGGAAAAGCGTTCCCTTCTTGGTCATCGGCACTTCACGCTCTCAGATAAATCACTGCCCAGCTTGGTACCTCCATCTCCAAAGAGAGAAGTCTCCTTCCTGCCTGCCTTTCTGTGAAGGCTTCTGTGAAGATTCACTGCTGTTTCGAAAGCCCTTACAGATGCTCCAGTGAAAATCCCTGTGCATCCTTGGAGCTGTCTTCATTGGAAGGATGGGTCCTGAGCCCCTGCCACCAGCTCCAGAATGAATCTCCATGAGATTCTAAGCTTGGTCAAGTGTAAACTCCTGTGGAAGAAAAGATCTGGTCCTTATCCTGGGCCAACTTCCGGAAATATAATTTCTTCCTCAGCTGGGACGTTGGGTCTTATGACTCCTTTTCCTATTTGACAACTTATTAATCAGAAATCTCCAGCAAACCTGCTCCAGGGAGGCGGGCTGAGCCCTCACCACGGCCACATGCCAGTTGAGGCTCAGGATGTCAGGAACCAAGTGTTTCTGCCCAGCCCAGATGAAGGGCGGCTCCTGTGAGAACCTCCAAAGTCACTGGCTCAGGGGTGCAATGGCCGGGCTCGGGGATGCAGGATGGCAAAGAGAGAAAGAAGTTTGTACCTGTAGAACCGAGGCAGGCCCAGTCCAGAGGTCAGCCAGGGCCAGCACTGTGAGAGGTCACTGAGGCGGGACTCTGGCAGACTGGAACTGAGGCCAAGGTGGGACGGGTGGGAACGGACGGGCAGGGGAGGGGAGAGCTCATTTGAAGAATAACAGGAAAGTTGTAGGGCGACCATGAGGCCTGCCAGGTTTTGTTTTTGTCTTGATTCAGTAAGCAGTCAACAAACAAACAAGGTGCAGGGCATGGACTGGACTGGGAACTGGCCTTTCTCAGTAAGAGTCACCACTATAAGAATCTCTTCCTTTCTCCCTCTCTCCTGGTCCCACTCACAGCAGGGTTGGTGGCCACCAAGCTGGAAAGGGGCAGGACGGAGGCAGGTAGGGCCAGCAGGAAATGCCTTCCGGAGGTCGAACCAATAGAGGGCATGGGGTGTGGGCGAGTCCCTCAAGGAGAAGGGAGGGTTCACTCACCAAAGGGCTCCTCCCCCATCCCTTTAGCTCCTCTCCCACACAACCGGCCCTTCCCTCTGCTCCCCAAAGGGCTGTGTGCAGCCAACACAGGAGTCCCATCTGTGAGCCCGACTTTAGTAACAGGGTGACAATGACGATGGCTAGATACACCCCTTGACTTCTTGCTGGTGAGACAGAAAAGCGAGGCACAGAGAGACTGGAGAATGTGTTCAAGGGCACACAGCAAGGAGCGGGGAAGCAGAAGTCAAAACCAGGTGGTTTCTAGAACCTCTGCACAGTATAGGTGAAATGACCCCAGAAGCTCTAGAAGGAGTAAACGCCAAGGTTCCCAGAAGGCTCTCAGAGCACCCAGCACTGTGGGGAGGCAGCAAGTCCTATCGAGGGCTGGACTGGAAAGATGGTGAGCAGGTGTGAAGTCAGGAGCAGGCCTTGGGAGGTGAATTCTGGCTCCACTTCCCCAGTAAATCTCAAATGCTCCTCATGTTTGGGGAGATTAAGAGTAGAAAAAAGGAGAAGGAATGATTCTTAAATGCTGTCTGGACTCCCTTCTAGGTTCCAGCATCTCTCCCGGGTCCCTGCCCGATGGTGGAGGGCACCCCCCCCACCTCCGTCGCTGACCTGCTTTCACGTCCGGGGTTTCCGGGTCTCCGCGTGCAACCTGCCCACCCTCCTGGGGGCTCACTCTTCTTAGATCTGAATCCTCAATACAAGGACTTCTTTTGGAGAAATAGCTAGATTTCTTTCTGATTACAAGTAAAATGCATGCTAAAGGCAAAAAAAATAAAGAAATTAGGAAATGCATGAACATAAAGAATCTTTCAAACAGTACATCTACAGGATAAAGAGCTATTCAACCATAAAAAAGACTGAGGACTTTTGTGATATCTCAGTAGGGACAAGATTCATAATTACATGAGAAAAATAAGGTGCTGGACAGAGTGAGAGCATTGTCGACTTGCGTCAAATTCTCCCAAAGGGAGCTCGGCCAACGGGTGACACAAGTTGCTCTCTAGAAGGAGAACTGGGTGGCTTGGAGGAGATTTGTCACCAGATAGCCTTCTAGAGCTTATGATTTTTATGCCATGTGACTGTATTACTTTTTCAAAGATTAAATAAAAATCTGAAAAAGAACAGTTTATTATGTAGGACTCAGTGAAAATCCCTCCCTCGATATATGTCCTTCCAAATTTTATTTTCTGTACACACACACACACACATTTTGTTTATTTCTATAACATTGAGATCATGCTACAATGAATTATAATCCGCTTTATGCCTCATTTACTATAGTGTGGATAACTTTCCATATTAGTATATATCAATCACATGGTTAATGTAAGCAGCTGCAGAGTAATTCATGATATACTTTTACAATATTTTTTAACTCATTCCCTATAATCTTTAACCGTTTTATTGACATGCACGTACCATAAAATTCATCCACTTTAAGTGTACAGTTCAGTGGGGTTTAGTATATATCCACAGAATTGCGCAAGCATCACTACAATCTCATTTCAGAACATTTTCATCACCCCAGAAAGAAAACACACGCCCATCCTTCCCCTTCTCCCAACCCTAGGCAACCACACTAGTCTACTTCCTGGCTCTAGGGATTTGCCTATTCTAGACATTTCTTATAAATGGAACCATTTGTGTCTGGCTTCTTTTACTTACTACACTGTTTTCTAGGTGCACCCATGTGGTAATACGAATAAGTACTTTATTCTTTTTGTTGATGAATAATATTCCGTTGTATGGATAGTTCACGTTTTGTTTGTCCATTCATCAGCTGATGGACATTAGGGTTTTTCCTCCTTTCTGGCTCTTATAAATAATGCTGCTATGAACATTCACGGGCAAGTTTGTTTTTTTTTAAATAAATTTATTTATTTAATTTTATTTTTGGCTGCATTGGGTCTTCGTTGCTGCATGAGGGCTTTCTCTAGTTGTGGCGAGCAGGGGCTACTCTTCATGGCGATGCGCGGGCTTCTCACTGCGGTGGCTTCTCTTGCTGCGGAGCACGGGCTCTAGGTGCGCGGGCTTCAGTAGTTGTGGCACACGGGCTCAGGAGTTGTGTCTCGCGGGCTCTAGAGCGCAGGCTCAGTAGTTGTGGCTCACGGGCTTAGTTGCTCCGCAGCATGTGGGATCTTCCCGGACCAGGGCTCAAACCCGTGTCTCCTGCATTGGCAGGCGGATTCTTAACCACTGCGCCACCGGGGAAGCCCTCACGTGCAAGTTTCTTTTAACACGTTTTCAATTCTCCTAGAAGCGGAATGACTGGCCATATGATACAGCACATTCACCTTTTTGAGGAACCGCCAAGCTGCTGTCCAAAAGGGCCCCTCCACTTTACACTCTCACCTGCAAGGTACGAGGGTTTCAATTTCTCCATGTGTCCCCCAACTCTTGCTATTTTCTGCAGCTTTGGTTATAGCCATGCTAGTGGATGTGAAGTGGTATGTTGCTATGATTGACATTTCTCTAATGCCTCATGACGACTAAGACACCGAGCATCTTTCCATGTGCTTGATGGCCACTTGTATATCTTCTCTGGAGAAATGTCTATTCAGACGTTTTAAAATTGGGTTGTCTTTTTATGGCCGAGTTGTAAGAGTTCTTATATACTCAGGATACAAGTCCCTTATCAGATATATGATTGGAAAATATTTTCTCCCATTCTGTGGGTTGTCTTTTCATTTCTTAGTGGTGTCATTTGTAACAACAACAATAAAATGCTTTTATTTTAACGAGTCTAATGAATTGTGCTTTTTGTGTCGTGTCTAAGAGACCACTGTTTGGTTAAATGTTTGGTATAATTCACCAGTGAATCCATATGGGCCTGGGTTTTTCTTTGAGGGAAGTTTTAACATTACTAATTCAATCTCTCTACTTACTGTAAGTCTGTTCACAATGTCTCTTTCTCCTTGAGTTCGTCTTTCTAGTTTGTGTCTTTCTAAGAATTTATTCATTTCATCTTCGTTATCCAATTTGATAGCATACAGTTATTCACAGCAGTCCCTTAAAAACCCTTTTGTTTTTGTAAGGTCAATAGTGAAGCCCCACTTTCATTCCTGATTTCTGCTCTTCCTATGTTCATGTCCCTGTCCATTCCTCTCTCCTCTCCCCCCATCCCCAGTGTAGGGGCTGGACTCTGGAAGGTTCCACCCATTAATTGCCTTGTAATCCAATATGGTTAAGTGCCAATGGAAAACTGTTTTAGACCAACTCAGAAATGCAAAACCAAAACATCTTGGTGCGACCAAAATACTGCAGCTTTACCATCAGGGGTATCTCTGCTTGGTATCGTTGTTTGCACAGACCCAGTTTCCTGGGGTGGCATGGGTGACACTCTCATCCCAACAGGAATCAGTTTTTCTGTTTCCAAATGCACTTGAGAACCACTAATTCGGGACTTCCTTGGTGGTCCAGTGGGTAAGACTCCATGCTCCCAATGCAGGGGGCCCAGGTTCGATCCCTGGTTGGGGAACTAGATTCCATATGCATGCTGCAACTGAGTTCACAAGCCACAATTAAGAAGCCCACATGCAGCAACTAAAAAAGATCCCACGTGCCACGATGAAGATCCCACGTGCTCCAACTAAGACCCGGTGCAGCCAAAATATGTAAATAAATATTTTTTAAAAAAAGAAAGAAAGAAAAGTTCTCAACATCTCTAATCATGAGGAAAATACAAATCAAAACCACAATGAGATATCACCTCACACCCATTAGGATGGCCACTATCAAGAAAACAGAAAATAAGAATTCCAAAGCAGCTGCACTAATAGAAAAAAAGAAAAGAAAAGAACCACTAATTAGGGACTTCCCTGGTGGCACAGTGGCTAAGAATCTGCCTGCCAATGCAGGGGACACGGGTTCGATCCCTGGTCCAGGAAGATCCCACATGCTGTGGAGCAACTAAGCCCGTGTGCACCACAACTACTGAAGCCCGCACACCTAGAGCCCATGCTCCGCAACAAGAGAAGCCACCCCAATGAGAAGCCCGCGCACCACAATGAAGAGTAGCCCCTGCTGGCTGCAACTAGAGAAAGCCCGCGCGCAGCAACGAAGACCCAACGCAGCCAAAAATAAACACATAAAATAAATTTATGAAAGAAAGGAACCACTAATTATGTCCATCCTGCCCAAAGCTATCTGTTAGCTTTTTCCTTCTCCAGACTGAGAGATTGGCGGGAGGCGGGGATAACTTGGATTGCCTAAGGGGCATAGGACAGCCTGCCACAGCCCTGCCCAGACCCTGGATGCAACCCTCCACAGCTTTCCGGGGGCTGTCTCGCCTCGAGTCATTGCGGAGACAAAGTGCAGGAGGACACCGCCTTACCTGCTCAGTGTAGGCTCCATCACAAGGTCCCGTCACTCAGGCTGTCATCCTGGCTCCGCCCCCTGGAGGAAGGGAGGACACCCTACAGCAGCCACCTTGCCTCCTGCAGAATCAGCTTGGTCAACAGGAAGATGAGGGGTAGGACCAGATGGCCTGAAGACCAGCCCAGCCACTTATGATCAGATTACCAGTGAACAATCTGAGCCTGGGGAAACTCCCCCTCCCCCAGGCAGCATTCCCTGGTTTGGTCTTGAGAGTCAAGCTGCCTGGGCTGGAATCCCACCTTCATCTCCTACAGGCTTGCATGTGGCCTTGGGCGAATTATTCAATCTCTGTTTTCTCATTTTCTTCATCTGTAGAATGGAGGCAATACTAGTATGTAGCTCAGGCAGTTGCTGGAGTGGTTGTGAAGGAGATGAAATATATAACATATATACAGCTTTCCAACTGTGCCTGGTAGACAGTAAGCCCTCAAAAAATGTTAGCATTAAAAACAAGTCTGCCCTAAACAGAGACACAGATGTAGAGAACAAACGTATGGACACCAACGGAGGAAAGTGGCAGGGGTCGGGTGAGGGGGTGGTGGGATGAACTGGGAGATTGGGACTAACATGTATAAAATGGATAATTAATAAGAACCTGCTGTATAAAAAAATAAAATTTAAAAATTTAAAAAAACAGGGCTTCCCTGGTGGCACAGTGTTGAGAGTCTGCCTGCCGGTGCAAGGGACATGGGTTCGTGCCCTGGTCCGGCAAGATCCCACATGCCGCGGATCGGCTGGGCCCGTGAGCCATGGCCGCTGAGCCTGCGCTTCCGGAGCCTGGGCTCCGCAACGGGAGAGGCCACAACAGTAAGAGGCCCGCGTACCGCCAAAAAAAAAAAAAAATTAAAAAAAACAAAACAGAAATACAAGTCTGCCCTTTTCGAGTTTAGCCAGTGCTCCTAGGCCTGCCCTCTGCAGCCATCAGCTGTCCCAGCAGCAGGAAATCTGCTGGGCTGCCATACATGCCAAGCACTGTGCCAGGCTGCCCATGACCCAGGGTAGGATGAGGAGATGGACTGGCGGAATCCCAAAGCGCTGCCCCTGAACGGTGTCAAGGTAGGGGAATTCTGACCTGATCGGAGTCAGGAAGACTGGCCTCGAGGCCCCACCCTGCCACCTGCTCTCCTTGAGACCTCCGTGAAGGCAAGTTCCCCAACCTCTGAATGTCGATCTGTTCATCTTTCAAATGGGAGTAACAGTACCTACCACTGTGTTGGGGGAAGAGTCCACTGCTGATCCCTAAGACCTGATGAACACACCGACTGGCACTTACTAAGGACTCATTTCAGGTCATAAAAAGTTACCCTCCTGCTCTTACCTTTTCTCTTGTATTGTAAACAGCTCCCCTCCGCCCGCACCGGCCTGTTTCAAATAAAGAGCAGGCCGAAGTTTCTGTAGATTCGGTCCTGTTTGAAACCAAGCAGAGGTGACTTTGAGGTGATGCGACAAAGGTTCAGACTGGGTTCTGTTTTACCCAAACTGCCTCCTCTCTGGCTGATATCGTGATCTTTATTCCCCTCACACCCCGGAGCTCAGGCTGCGAGCTAAAATCAGAACGAGTCTAAGGTTTCCGGTCAACTCAGCCTGCGATTCTTCCACTTGTGATGCTGTCAGGGGCCTGTGCGTCACGAGCTGGGGGACCAAGCCTCCTGTGTGGCTGTGTTGTGCTGACGCCCCTCTCTCCCCTCGGTGGCCCTGGGACCGGGGATGAGGGAGACAGAGGAAGTGAGCCAGTGCTCAGAGGAGAGTCACCTACAGCCACACAGACAGGACCCCGCAAGGACCACCACTTTTCCTCCACAAAGAACCAGGCACCTTCCTCCGTGTAACCGTTTCCGGAATGCAAAGCAGCCTCTGGAGAAGGCCAGGGGCTGTGCCTCTGCCACTTCCCCAAGCTGGTGCCGAGCATCTGGCAGGAGAGGCAGCGAGCACAGCTGGCAGCCCCAAGGGGCACCGGGGCGTTCTGTGCCATTTGTACAGAGTGACGTTTCCAACTTGACTGCAAGTAGAATCTTTAAGAACATATACATTTTCAGTGACTGAAGCCTTGCTCTTGCCAAATCCTAGCATAAAGCATGTTTTTACAGCTGGGATGATAAATCCCTGAAAGACGGCACTTACCATGGAAACGCTGACACAGCCTTTCATTCCCTTCACAGTGATTAAAATCCTCATTTCAATTTGTTTTTCTTTATTTTGAGCTGGAGTCATTTGCAACCCCCAGAAACATAGCTCCCTGCGGTAGAAAACTAAATGCTGCCCTCTGTCAGAAATAAGACGGAACTGTTCTTCATTCGCTGGAGTGCAGCAAATCTTGGCTAGGAGAATTAGGGCAACCCGGAAAAGCAGGCCTTCTTACTAATAATCTTCCCAGCAAAGACATTCCTGCAGGACTTAACCTTGTTTCCTGGGGAAAGTGAGGCAGGGAAGGAAAGGCAGCTGATAAAAGCCTTTGTTATCAAACCAGAGGCCACTATGGGCAACTAGAGATTCAGCCCACTGGGGAATTCTGGGAGCCAGTGTGGACTTTGCGCCTCAGTCATCCTGCCGGAGATGCACAGGAGCTTCTCATTGGTTGCAGGCTGCTGTCCGTCAACTCTTAGGCACTCCTCGCCTCTCCAGGCAGAGATACAGATCTTGGTAGCTGGAGGGCCAGCCCTTGCCATGGTGAGGCCCCACTGGATACGGGCAGCCACTCTCCTTCCTGCTGCACCCACTCCCCATTGCTCCCTTTATTCTCCTTTGGACTGTTTCGTTTGCAGGGATATGTTATGCCCTTGGTACTCAGGGGCGTTTGTCTTCTGTTTATTCATGGCCTACAGTCTCTGCTGAAACAAACGGCTCAGTGATCCTACCAACCAGATGCCTCCGAAAGTCTTTCTCCTCTCCAGATCTCTTAATTGATAATAAAATCCATAATGGAGTTGGCCACCCTTCTTAATCCGCCGGTGAGACTGCAGCACCGTCGCTGCGCTGAGAGCTGACACGGCCTCAAATTTCCCGAAATTCAGCCGTGCAGATGTCGCGAGAACGTGGCCTAACGGGACTGGGGCGTTAGTCCGATTCTGCGCGCAGCCCGGGCTTCGGAAAAGGGTTTTCCAAAACGCGTCCCAAAGACAATCAGTGGGCACAGATAGTCCTCACAAGAGGAGTTCGGAGGTCGGATACTGTCCGTAATATTGCTGGGTACAGCCCCCTGTTAAGGGTCAGCCTACCCTCCAGAGTCTTAAAGGTTCTGAGAAGTACTGCAGGGAAGAAATCCAGTTAGCTTTAACTCAGTGTTTCCCAACTTATTTCATCACTAGACCTCTTCGTGATGGAGCATCCATTACCATCCTCTAGCACACTAGGTGTGCTACACGTAAAATGCCTTTATTTGTCCTTCCCCCCCCCCTTATCTTAATGAATTTTAAAATATTTTTATTATACAAGCATTACATGTTCATTGCAGAAAAACAAAAAGTACAAATAAGCAAAAAGGAGCGAAGGAGGCACTGAGGCGTGATTACTGTGGTGGACATTTGGGTTCTCATCCAGCAGCGTTCCTTTGTGGGAAAGGGGTTTTGTAGCAAGAGTCAATCTGTGTTTCCTGGACTATGTTCAGTTTTATGACCCCTGATTCTAAGTAGCAGGTTTTGTTTTTTAAAAAAACCGCATATTTCAGCCAACAATGGCCAAAGAATCTTTTTGAACTAGTTCCAAAACCACCCGTGGAGGAAAATTCCTTTACCATATGTTGCACCTTTCATGGGGAATGGCAGGCCAAGAAAATCGACAAATTGGCAGAAAGACGAAAAAAAAGTATAGTTATTTCTCAGCTATGTAAAAATATTTATGATAATAAACACCGGAATAAAATACACCCCAGAATTAGGAAGTTTATTTCTAGAATGTGGGCTGCACGGTGACTTTTACTTTCTTTGCTGTTGTAAAAGCAAAACTTAAAGGTAAGTATTTTTCAAAGTACCCCCCTGCACACACGAGGCCACTTTCAGGGAGGATTGAAGCAGAGCAGGGGAGGCTGAGTCTGGTGGGGGGCCCTCACCTGGGACAGGCAAGTTCTTGGGGTTAGGGGCCCCTAACGGCTCTCCCACCTGAGAATCAGCAGGCTTGCTCCGGGTGGCATCATGTCCTTTTTGAGTCATGTTTGGGGGATAAAGCCAGAGGTCTAGCTGGTTGCACTGACCCTCAGAGCAGCCCTAGAAGAGAAGTGCCTTTATTACCCCTTTTCACAAATGCTCCCTGAACATGTGAGCTCATGTCTACCCTAGAACTTTGCACTGGCTGTTCCCTCAGCCTGGGATACTCATCTTTCAGGTCTGAGCTCAAAGAGGGTCTATAAGGAACCCAAAAGCACACAGTACAGGGCTTGAGCCAACGTCTGCCTGACTACCAATCTCACAGGCCTAAGCTGAGCTCCAGAAGGGTTTTCAGACGGTTACAGTTCAGAAGAGAAAATCCCTGCCCGAAGTTTGACATAGGAGGCCAGGCGCTACCCGAAGCCATGGGAGGACATCTAGTATCTAACTCCAGATCTCCTTTTTAAAAGAATGGCTTGTCTGAAAGGCTGAGGACAAATCTGACCCCATCTCTTGGTGGCTGGAAGGCCATTCTGGGGGTACGAGCTCCGTGTGCACAGTCAGAAGCCACAGCCCCCTGGCTTACTGCCCATCTCCTTTGCCCTCTCAGAGCAAGAGCCAGACGGTCCTCTGGGCTCTGCAGCCACCTGCATATGCTGCCAGCCCCGAGGAAGCCCGTCAGGCAGAGCCGGCCATCCACCGGCGACAGCTACCTACCACCCAACGCTCGCTGAGTGCCAACCAGGTGCCACGCTGGGTCCACAGCTGATGCGGAAGCACAGTATCCTCCTGCCTCGGGAGACGGGACTAGAGAACACGTGCTCGGGGAGGAAGTGCTTTCATCTGTGTCATGGTCTTTTGTCACCCCCCTCACGAGGCCCTCCCTGACCGCTGCCACTCTCAAAGCCCTGGTCCCTGTTTCTTTTTCTTCCTAGCATTTATCACGCCCTAGTGTTTGTTCTCTCTCTCCTTCAGAAGAGGCAGACATGTGAATCGTCTTGTTCCTCGTGATTCCCCAGCAAACAGAACACCGCCTGACACAGATCAATGCTCTAGAAAGACCCGTTGGTCGAATTTCTACCTGCCATTTCAGTAGGATGGGTGCGTATCGGAGGATTAGGAGTCCAGGTAGGTGCTCTGTGGGCACCGTCACTCTGCCCTCCTCCGACATCACCCACGTTCTGCTTATGGACCAGTTCCTGGATTCCTGCTTTGTCTCAGCCTGGGAGACACACCTGACTATAGTAAGTCCTTTATGGGGTCAACAATGTATAATATATTCACAGTTTTAAAGCTCCTCCTGTAGGCGTTTACTACCCATCTTGGGTAGGTAATACCCAAGGCCCCCCAATCAGCGTTTAAACACAGAAAGCTCTTCTTTTTCTCCCCTTTTACTCCTGCCACCTTGGGGCTGCTGTTGCCCACAATTTATAACCGTTTCAGGAGGAAGGCGTAGTCTTACCTGGCCTGGCAGCTTACCTTACCTTACCTTACCTGGCCTGGCAGCTCCAGCACTTTGGCACTTCTGAGGGAAGGTGGCCAGAAATAGAGTTGCATTTCACCCTCAGCATCCCATAGACTATGAAGATTTCATTTTACCTCCAAGACAAACCAGGCACTGCCTGAGGGTCAGAGACTTGCCTGTGTGGCTGGATTTCAAAGGAGAAAGGCTGTGTCCGTGACTGAGAGTGGAGGAGACCTGTGGCCACTCAGATGAGAAGGACTTTCCGATCTCACCCTTCAGGATGCTGGCTTGGCTTCCTAAAAGGTGTGGAACTGAGCAGTGACACATCCTTCAGGAGCTTCTGTCCCATTCCTTCTCCCTGCATCTCTTGACGCTAGAAGTATCTGAAGTTGGAGTCTTGCCCTGAGGGGTAAGGAACCAGGTCTCTATTTGTCCTTTCAATCTTCTTCTGGGGCTCAGATTCCTTACAATGCAACGAGTTTGGGGTGATAAACTAGCCAAAATCACAAGGCTAATTGTGAACAAGTTTCCATAATATCTGTAGTTAAACTCTAAGGGCGCCTTGTCAGGGGCAGCCCGTTCCCCAGGTTTGCAGGTGATGATGGGCCATGGAGATCGTCTGTGACTGTAGATGAAGAAGCTCAAGTCCACTAATGTGGCCTAAGACTCAGGATATGTCATATGCCCCCGGTGGGCCTCAGTTTCTTTATCTGTGAAATGTGGTGGCTGAACAAAATTACCCCTTCGGGCTCTGACGCCCTCCCATTGGATGCCTGCCTCAGCCAACAGCTTATCCATCCTCTGAAGAATAAGCCTAGGGTTGCAGTGGTTGTAGTTCCACGGGCCGCCAGGAGATGGCAGCAGGCAGTAAACGGCAGGTGTTGGCAGAATTTGGGTAATGAGCACCCCAGACACAGAGAAGGATTTCCAGAGGAAAAAGAAGGAGGGCTGTGAACGCCACAACTCGGATTGCTTCTTGTCAGAATGTGAGCTGGTGCATCTCCCACTGCTGTGTCCTCTGATACCTGATGGTCCCCTATCCTTGGAGATTCCAAGGTCCTTGCCTCCCGTAGAGGCACCTGGACCCCACGCCTCTTGCCTGTGCAGCCACTGGAGGCCGTGTGCCCCGTCATCCCGCCTGCTCTGGCGCCTGCACTGGTGTTTATCCTCACGCCCACGTCCTCCAACCCATCACCTCATACTCCGTTTCAGCTTTGCCTCCTCTACCCCAGGGGAACCGGAACACGAATGAATACACCCCCCTGAGAGTGACCAGTTGCCGTCACAGCTTCCAAGGAGGGCAGCTCAGCACTGGTGCTCAGCTGTTGACTGAGGGTCTCATTTCTGGAAGCTGGAAGGGACTTCATAGATAAACCCACAGAGCTCTGTGCTCCTCCCACACCTTGTGCTCTGGGGTTTCAGCAAACAGACCCCTGGGGGTCCGTTTTATAAACATTAAAATCTTTTCTCACAACCTCTGCTTGCACTTCCTAACTGAGCCAGGCTTTCTCTCACCTCCAGGTCTCCGCACATGCGGCCCCTTCTCCCCGGAGGCCCCCTGCCCTTCTGTCCCCTTGCCAGCTCCTTCTCGTGCTTTGGGGCTCGGCTTCCTAGGCCTACCCTCTTTGGGTGTTCTCCCATTCCTTCCCTGTTCGCCCAAGCCTGTGTTCAGATCCCGATTCAGTTAAAATAGCAGACACCCACGCTGACTGGCAGAAACAAATGGAAAATTGTTGCAGGGACGTAAGAGGTCTCTGAGTGCAGACAGGACGCTGGAGAATCAGCTGTGGGAAAAGGGCCGCGGAAACAACCCAGGCATCCAGGCGAGATGCTGTCCCCAGAACAGGTGGGCTCCATCCATTGTCCCATGTCACCCCTCCGAGCTGCAGAGGCCTGGGAAAAGTACAACTGGTTTGGGCCACGTGACTGGCCCCGGGATAAGAGTGAACTGGGCCCCTGGGTTACAGCCCCTCGAAGACTGTACACCCCCAATGCCGTCATGACAAAGGGAGGCAACTCCAGGGTGCTGACTGGAAGGAGGAATGCGGAGGCAGGAAGGCACAAAATCTGCCACAGTGTCCTGCCTGTGTGTTCCCGTGGATCTGTGCCCACCCTGGTTGCAGCACTCACCGCACTGTGCTGTGGCGCACTGTGTACTGGCTCGCTCCTCCACTGGACCGTGAGCGCCCTAAGGGCAGGGAGGCTGTCCTGCCCAACTTTTCAGCTTCAGCGCCTGTGACTGTGCCTGGCACGTGGTTCATGCTCAGTAGGTCCTGCATGAGTGGATGAGCGGGCAGGCGTGGTCTTTAGAACGCGTGGTCTGCAGAATCCCACCACCTCCTTGCCACTCTCCGAGGGTTACAGGCCCCTTCTCAGACTCGGCACAGCTCCTGGGATTCTCCTGTACTTCTGGGCCCAGTGACACATCCTGCTTTTTCAATCTTTGGTAGCAGCCATCATTCCATTCCTTGGGGATGTATGAAGTCTCCTTCTGCATCAACGATCAGCTCAGCCTCTTCTCATCACTTCTAGAGCCAAGTTGACGTGAGAAGTAGAACAACAAACAGGGGGCTGTTACCGAGCTTAGGCAGGCATGCTTACTGAACCATCTATCTTTTATCCCTGTTTCCCAGGGCTGCCATACAAAAGTACCACAAACTGTGTGGCTTAAAACAACAGAAATTTATTCTTTCCAAGTTCTGGAAGCTAGAATTCCAAAATCAAGGTATCAGTAGGGTTCATTCCTTCTGAAGGGTCTGAGAGCCAGTCCATGCCTCCCTCCCGGTTTCTGGTGGTTACTGGCAATCCTTGGCATTCCTTGGCTTGTAGACACATCACTCCAGTCTCTGCCTCCATTTTCACTTGGACTTCTCCCCTCCGTGTCTGTGTCTCTATATCCAAATCCCTCTTTCTGCTCTCTTATAATGACACTAGTCTTTGGCCTAATTTTGTGGGCTGTGGTTCCAATGACCATTTAATATTTAGACACTTTGTGGTACAATTTGGCCAGCTTGGTATATCCAAGTGCCATTGGGGGATTCCACTGATACCGTCTGAGGGGTCAGAGGAGTTTTCCCAGCCTCAGCCACCTGCTGCCTCTAGTTAGGGGAAAGGTGTCTCTGGCCTGCAGGGACAAAGATTGCTTTCTGGCACATATGTCTGCTTGTTCCACCTTTAGTAATGCTAAGATCAGTGGATTCAGGTGTTATCAACCAATCTACATCTTATAAAGTTCCTTGCCGACATTTTACCCAATGGTTTCAGCAACCATTAATGATTGGTACCTAAGTACATCACTTTAAAAGGTTTACTAAATGTATCCTTCCATCTGCATCCATTAGCTGGAATTCTCTACAGAGAACTTTCATCATCTATTCGGTTACCCTGAACAACAGTTCATTCAGGAGAGACAGGACAAATGCTTTGGTTCCTTCCCTTTCTTGGTTGGGAACCCTAGCAACATTCAAAGATTGATGAGTAAAGGTTTCTTCTTGTAAGTATCATGATAAATTGATGGATTTTAATTCAGTCAACTGTAATTTCAGTCTATTGCATTAATTTCTTATGTAAAATTGTTCCATTTTTAGCCAGTGGGAGACCCTCAAGTTGACCCCTGGGTGCCTTTGTTATGGTTCCATTAACATTTGACAGCTTCTTCCTTTTCCAGCATAACCACGTGCTCCGGCATCATCTGGCGCATTTTCTGCCTCTCGTGTGGAATCAACCATTTCTCGAGGAAATAGTTTGAGTAGGAAATGGTATTTGGAGACTACAGTTCAGGCATGAAGGCCATTTGCTGCTACTAGACCTTGGCAGCAAATAAAGCTAGGAAACGCATACTTCTTTTTAGAAAGAAACAAAAGAAATGCTGTAATGAGTTACTGATATTTCCTATTTAAATTTAATATCACAGTGTCTTCCCATTACTTCTTTGATTGTATCTCTTTCTACTTACGTCCCACCCCCAGCTTTTTATGCCTCTTGATTTTGGTTGTATAGACCCAAGACCTAAACTCAAGTGGGTTCAGATCTATCCTGTACTCCCCTCATCTTACTTTCCCATCTGGGCACCTTCCAGTTCTGAAACGTAATGAGAAGTCTGATATTTCCCCCATTAAAGCTTAGGTAGAGGAAATAAGATGGACTTGAGGGGATGTGGTGAAAATCTTCCTAGCAGGGACCAGCTCAAGGTCACTGAACCACTGGATTCCCTAACACCAACCATTCCCTGCAAACACTCTCAGCCTTCCCAGGAAATAGCTCCTGGCAGAAATGCTTCCCCAGGGAAATCACAAGCAAAAGTAATTAAATGAGAATGGTAGTTAAGCGAGTATCATGGGAGATCCCATTTCCGATAGTCCCCTGAGACAAAGCTGAGTGTTCCTCCATTCTTTCTTTTAAAAAAATCTGATCCAGGTTAAATTATGTTCCATGGCAACTTATGTCAATGGTGTTGTCATGGTTACAGGTGAACCTGCAAGTGAGCTGTGACAGCCTGGGCTCTGAGCTCTTAGAGCTGCATGTCTTAAAGAGACATCCATCTGTTTTCTTGTCCAGGCTAGAAAGGTAATGAGAATGAGTACCATTTCTCAGCAAGGCGTAGCCTGTGGACCAATGCAGGCCAGGGAAAGGTGGAGCCAAGGGCTCTTCATAATAAACATTCTCCTCCGGCAGCCAGGGTGGTGTCCCAGGACACATCATACGAGTTCCCCACACCTTCGTGTGCCCACATGTGGGGAATGGGAGAATTCACTGTGTGAGCAACTCTCCAGCGGAAAAACCACGAGCCCCTCCCAGGAATTCTCCTTAGATGCAAGCTAAGCAACAATATCTCCCTTCATCTTTGACAGCGCTGTCCAATAGAAATAGAATGCAAGCCACCAATGCGGGCTAGACACGTCATTGTACATTTCTAGCGGCCACATTTTTAAAAAGTTAAAAGAAACAGGTAAACTTAATTTAATAATTTATATTTAACCCAAGTATCCAAAATACCATTTCAACACGTAACTAATACAGAAATTAATGAGACATTTTATATTCTTTTTTTCATACTAAATCCTTGAATTCTGGTGTGTACTTTACCCTTAAAGTACTTCTCAATTCAGATGCTAAATTCTCATTGGAAATACTTGATCTAGATGGTGATTTCGTAAAATTTACAGTTGAAATGGTCAAGTCACATACTCAAGTTAATCCAAGCATACTTTTAAAGTTTTTAAATAACAAATTGAGTATGTTCTACTACAATGAGGCACCACCTCACCGAGGTACCACGGTGAGAATGGCCATCATTCAAAAATCTACAAATAACAAATGCTGGAGAGGGTGTGGAGAAAAGGGAACCCTCCTACACTGTTGGTGGGAATGTAAATTGGTGCAGCCACTATGGAAAACAGCATGGAGGTTCCTTAAAAAACTAAAAATAGAACTACCATATGATCCAGCAATCCCACTCCTGGGCATGTATCCAGATAAAACTATAATTCAAAAGGATATATGCACCCTTATGTTCATAGCAGCACTATTCACAATAGCCAAGACATGGAAACAACCTAAATGTCCATCGACAGATGAATGGATAAAGAAGATGTGGTACATATACACAATGGAATATTACTCAGCCATAAAGAAGAACGAAATAATGCCATTTGCAGCAACATGGATGCAACTAGAGATAATCATACTAAGTGAAGTTAAGTCAGAAAGAGAAAGACAAATACCATACGATACCACTTATATGTGGAATCTAAAATATGACACAAATGAACTTATGTACAAAACAGAAAGAGACTCACGGACATAGACAACAGACTTGTGGTTGCCAAGGGGGAAGCGGGGTGGGGAAGGGATGGATTAGGAGTTTGGGATTAGCAGAGGCAAACTATTACATATAGAAGGGGTAAACAACAAGGTCCTACTGTATAGCACTGGGAATTATATTCAATATCCTGGGATAAACCATAATGGAAAAGAATGTTAAGTAGAATATATATATAGATATATATAGAACTGAATCACTCTGCAGTACAGCAGAAATTAACACAACATTGTAAACCAACTATACTTCAATAAAATAAATTTTAAAGAAACAACTTGAGTATGTTTTAAATCTTAAGTTTAAATGAACTAAAATTAAAGAAAATTTAAAATCTCGCTCCTCAGTCTCACCAGCCACATTGCAAGGGGTCAGTAGCCACACGTGGCTGGTCATCACCACATGGGACAGCAGGGATCTACGACTGCTACTCAGTACGGTCCTCAGCAGCATCAGTATCATGTGGGAGGTTATTAGAAATCTAGGCGTTTGGGACCTGCCACAGAGGCACTGATTCAGAATCTGCACTTTCACAAAATCCCCAGATGATTCTCAAGCACATCAGTTTGAGAAGCTCTGCTAAAGGGATACAATCAAAACTCTTAATTTGGTTTTCAAGACCTTTGGTTTTCAAGACCCCTGCCTCCTTTTCCACTCTCATCTCCCCATCCCTCAAACCCTACCCCCATCAAGCCTTCAGGTGAAACAGCAGGCCCTGGTCCAACACCTTGATGTCTTATGAGACACCCTGAGTCAGAAGCACCCAGCTAAACTGTATCCAGATTCCTGACCCATAGAAGCAGTGAGATAATGAATGTTTGGTGTTTTAGGCTGCTAACTTTGGGGGTAATTTGATATGCAGATATCAAATACAACTGGCGATATGAGGACCCCTGCCTACTTCTCCGGACTCATTACACCCCACTTTTATCCTGTGCTCCAGCCTTAACAACTTCTCCCATTTCCTAACAGCCTCTTTGCTCTGACTCATTGGCAGGTTTTTGCATTCTCTGTTCCTTCTTCCCGATACACTCTTCTTCACCACCATCCCCCAACTCTCTTCATCTGTCCAATTCCTACTCATTATTCAACTCTCAGCTTAAACATCACTTCCTATAGGAGTCCCTCTGGGAGCACATCCCTGAGCTCCGGGTCTGGGTTAGTGCCATCATGATGCCCATCACATCCTGTGTTGTATTTGCTTATTAGCATCTGTCAACAGACCCCAGTAGACAGTGATCTCCACCACGGCAGGGACCACGTCTGTCTTGCTCACCATTGTACTGTGTGCCCTGAAGCAGGGACAGGGTCTGGCAAGTAGTAAACAGCCAACAAATATTTGTTGAGCATTGTTGAGAACTAGGAAAAGAGACTGTAAAAAAACTAAGAAGGACTGGATGACAGAGGACGGGCTGGAGTCACTGGCCCCAGAATAGTAATAAAACCAACGACCAAGGAGACAGAAGCTCAAAATATTTCTGAGGGTAGAGCTCATGAGATAGGAGTTCATGGGGTGTAGTTGTTAGTAAGGCAGTTGAAACTGTCCTCTGAGGTTCAGATGGAAAAGGGGGGTTCTTTCCGTGGATCCCCAGAAGTGAGAGAGGATTTAGCTTAGGCCCGGTGTGGAAGCAAAATGCACTAGGAAGAGAAGGCAGAGAAGCAAGGCCTGGGTGGTCAGTGTGATCAGAACGGGGCAGGAAGGTTGTAGGGCAGAACCTGTGGGCTGCTGTCCTTTGTTCTAAACACTTGCTTCCTGAGGTATGATTGCTTCTCCTAAGCCCGGAACACTGGAGCCTCCTCCTGGATCTATCCAGAGATTCTGAGCCAGGTGGAATGAAGACAGGGAGAGTGGAAGATATCTGGGGAGATCAAAAAGTAGAAAGAGAAAATGAGAGAGATCGGTACAGATGCTGCTGAGGAAGTGGGTCCCCTGAGATTGCTGGGAGCGGGGGAGGCGGGAACGTACTTGTGTGTTCACAGAATTTTTAAATAGTTAAGAAACACAAACTACAACCAATCCCTACTGAAGATGAAAATGCTGGAGGAGAGCAAGATATTTGTGTGCCCTGACTTGTAAATTCTGTGTGCACGTTGATGAACACAAACAACGCTGTACAGGCAGTCAGCACCAGCTGGCTGGAGCTGGCATAACTCATTGTCCTTGACACTGAGCCATAACAAAATGTGTCCAGATCTTCTTCAATTTATATTTCCTACCTTGATGAAAACGGTGTGATTTGTATATTGTTGCAGACCAAATCACAGAGTAACTTACCACTCATTATTGGCATGGTTGACTTCATACCACTTATACCCCACCCTCATGCAATTAGAGCAATTAGAGTGGTGTTTGTCTTCTAGGAAGCTGTCCCCACCCTGGATACCGCCTTCCTTCTCCCGATACTACATATAGCCCCACATATTTAAGTCAAAGGAAAATCTATCTGCCTGGAAGGAAGTGGAAGAGAGGGAGCCAGGAGTAAATTCACGAAGAGACAGGAGGACAAGAAGCCACTTTGTAATTGCTGCATTATTCTCTTGGTTGTAAAGAGAAATCATCCCCTTTAAAATTGCCTGTGCTGCTCTGCGGAGGACGGGTTAAAGGAAAGTAGTCACAGGAAAGGCCAAGAACCTCAGGGAAAAGCTTCTGGACAAGCCATCCCTCTCCCCGTCACCCATCTGTCCCTGGGGGTACCAGCTGAAAGTTACCGCAGAGAAACCAGAGTGGAAACCCCGGCAGGGGCCAGTCCAACTCTCTTTGTTTGCCCACATCAGTGGGTCTCATCCCCCGCAGCACGTTAGAAACACCTGGAAACCTTGGGGGACAGAAATGATCCCAGACCAGAACAGTCAAATCAGAATGTTTGAGGGAGGGTAGGGCCCGGATATGGGTATTTTAAAATGTGCAACCGCTGTGCTGGACCAGTGGTTCTCAAACTTAAATGTGCATCAGAATCACCCAACAGGCTTGTTAAAAAAAAAAAAAAAATAGAATGCTGCTTACCAGAGTTTCTGATTCAGTAGCTCTGGGATGGGGCCCAAGTGGTGCTGCTGCTGCTGCTGTTTGAGGACAATTCATTGAAAACCATTCTCAGAAAGATACTTCCAGCATCCAAGACCTTTTCCCTCTGACCTCGCCTTGCCCCTCACCTCCCACTCTGTTTCTGTGGTTACAAGCTCCTGATCACTGGCTTCTCCATGGATCTGACTGTAATTTGACTTCCCCAGTTTCATCCTCAGCACACCCTCCTTCTTGCCTTTCCATTAGCCCTAACCTCACTGGACCCCAGACCAGCCCAGGGATACTATTCCGTCATCAGCCCACATGACTGGAGTTTCTACTGTGGTTGCACGGATTCCTGCAATGGAAAGGAGGTTTCAGATGGGAGTGGCCTTTAATTGGGTGTTCACATCCCTATCTTGTCACAATGTTACAACATTCTCATATATTTCTGGTTACACTATTTCCAGAAGGCAAAAGTATTTGGAAAATGTGCAAACCATTTCTGGGTTCTTAACATGTGTCATTTGCCCAAGTTTTATGATCCAAGTCCAGTTCTGTCTATCATGGACCTCAATTTTCTGACCCATAAAATAGGGGGTTGGACTAAAAGCACTACTAAATTCTCTTTAAGCTCCATAAAATAATTTCTCTATGATCTAAAAGAGTGAGCAATTAGCTCACATTACTAGTATAATTAGACTCACCCTAATGTAATAAAATATATTAATCTTGAACAAGATTTCTTTGTTGCACCCATGGCAACAAAGAAAATCATGGGCTTATTAAAACTATAAAACTATAATTTAAAAGTGTCTGCATTCATCTCAAAGGCACTTAAAGGAAAGTGGTTTTGGCCAAGGCAGGTGAGTCAGCAACCTCATTGCAATCTACTTGTGATTCCCATGAGAATTGCTGTCATTTCCCAAATACTCTTCTTACCAAGACACTCATGACCTATTGGCAAGTGAAAAAAAGCAGGTTCCAAAACAATACGCACAGTGTGACCTCACTTTGCATACTGATGTACCCATGCAGGGAAAACAGTCTGGAAGGTGATACAGCAAAAGGCTAACTGTGGTGCTCTCCGGATGATGAAATTAAGGGTAATTTTAAATTGTTTTAGCTTATACTGGCTTTTACTTTTGCCCACAATGAACATATTATTACTGCTTCAATAAAGGAAACACAAAAGGTTTTTCAAAAAACCTATTATTTCCAAACTTGTACATCCTGAGTAGTATAAGCCTTGTGGAAAGGAGACTGTGTCCCAGGGGTCATTTTATCAGCAGAGCTCCAGGGGTCCTCAGCAAGAGCAGGTTGTGTTCCAGGATGGTGGGGAGGGCTGTGTGCGAGCCAGTATTGCCTGCCCAACCCGCACCCACAGCGTCTGTCTACAATGCCTGCCCCACGCACCCCAGAAAAACAAGGGATGATTCCCCCATGTTTTTAGGCTTCTGTATATGTAGAAACTTTGATTAGATGAGGGAGCTTTTCCTGCCTTTAATTATTATGGCATCCATAAATCTTTTAAAACACTGTTTTCCATAACTAAAACAAGATGCACTGAGTTAAGTGTAGAGACTTTGAAGAATATAAAAAAGAAAGTGGTATAACTTTTTGCAGTGGTATATCTTTTTCACTCTTTGTACTTTCTTGTAAGCAGCATGTAATTAAATTTTATTTTCCTTAATCCAGTCTGATCATCTTTGTCTTTTAATGAAGACATTCATACATATATATATATATATACACACACACACACATATGTAACTTTAAATTAACATTTAACTCAAACTTTTAATTAAATTTTTTAAATTTTTAAATGTTTAAAGATGTCTTTTGACTTCCACTATTTATTTTGAGAAGTCAGCTGTCATTCTTTTTTTTTTTTTTTCCTTTTCCTTGCGGTACGCGGGCCTCTCACTGTCGTGGCCTCTCCCGTTGCGGAGTACAGGCTCCGGACGTGCAGGCTCAGCAGCCATGGCTCACGGGCCCAGCTGCTCCGCGGCATGTGGGATCCTCCCGGACAGGGGCACGAACCCATATCCCCTGCATCAGCAGGCAGACTCCCAACCACTGTGCCACCAGGGAAGCCCTGTCATTCTTAACATTACTTTTTTCAAGGGAATGTGGTTGTTTTCCTTTGTCAGCTTTTAAGGTTTTCTCTTTATTTTTTTATTTATTTTTTTAAAGGAGTTGATTTATTGATTTATTTTTGGCTGCACTGGGTCTTAGTTGCTGTACGTGGGCTTTCTCTAGTTGTGGCGAGCGGGGGCTACTCTTTGTTGCAGCGCACAGGCTTCTCATTGCGGTGGCTTCTCTTGTTGTGGAGCACGGGCTCTAGGTGCGCGGGCTTCAGTAGTTGTGGCGCACGGGCTTAGTTGCTCCACGGCATGTGGGATCTTCCGGGACCAGGGCTTGAACACATGTCCCCTGCATTGGCAGGCGGATTCTTAACCACTGCACCACCAGGGAAGCCCTCTCTTTATTTCTGCTTTACAGCAGTTTTACCATGATTTACCTATGCATGGTTTTCTTTGTAGTTACCCTACTTGGATTTCATAGAGCTTCTTGATGCTTCTCATCTAGTTTGATGTCTTTCATCAGTATTTTTGGTTAAATACTTGGTTATTTTCTCTTCAAATACTGTTTCGGTGCCATTCTGTCTCTCCCTTCCAGAGTTCCAATTACATATATGTTAAACCTTTTGCTATATCCCATATGTCTCTTAAATTTCTTCTGCATTTTTTTTTTCCTTTTTTCATGTTTCATCTGGGTATTCTCTACTGGCTTACTATTTACTATTTCTCTCTTCAGATATCTCTAATCTGCTATTAAACCTACCCTTTAATTTTCCCTTATTATTTTTTTTAATCCTAGAATCTCCATCTGACTATTTAAAAAAAATACATTTCCTTGATAAAACTTCACTTTGTCATCTATTTTCTTAAACATAGTATTCACAGGAATTTTAAAGACCATGTTTGATAACACTAATATCTGAATCACCTCTGGACCTATTTTTTTTTAATTTATTTTATTGAAGTAGAGTTGATTTACAATGTTGTGTTAATTCCTGCTGTACAACAAAGTGATTCAGTTATGCATATATATATACTTTTTCATATTCTTTTCCATTATGGTTTATTACAGTATATTGAATACAGTCCCCAATGCTATACAGTAGGACCTTGTTGTTTATCCATTCTATATATAATAGTTTGCATCTGCTAATCCCAAACTCCTAATCCATCCCTTCCCCACTCCTCCTCCCCCTTGGCAACCACAAGTCTGTTCTCTATGTCTGTGAGTCTCTTTCTGTTTTGTACATAAGTTCATTTTGTGTCATATTTTAGATTCCACATGTAAGTGATGTCATATGGTGTTAGTCTTTCTCTTTCTGACTTACCTCACTTAGTATGGTAATCTCTAGTTGCAACCATATTGCTGCAAATGGCATTATTTCGTTCTTTTTAATGGCTGAGTTGTATTCCATTGTATATATGTACCACATCTTCTTTATCCATTCATCTGTTGATGGACCTATAGGTTGTTTCCATGTCTTGGCTATTGTGAATAGTGCTGCTGTGAACATAAGGGTGCATGTATCTTTTTGAATTATAGTTTTGTCCATATATATGACCAGGAGTGGGACTTCTGGATATGGCAACTGTATTTTTAGTTTTTTGAGGAATCTCCATGCCATTTTCCACATGGCTGCTCCAATTTACATTCCCACCAACAGTGCAGGAAGGTTTAGGGAAACCTATTTTTTAAACTGCATCTCACTTAATCACTAATGAAGTTATGTTTCCAATTATTTACTAGGCATTTGTATTCTACTTTCTGTGAGTGGTCTTTTTCTTTTGAGATGTTTGTTCTTTCCTTGTTAATATGTTAGAGATCTTTGAATGTAATTAGTGTAATCAGTCTTTTCGTTGTTAGCTATGTTGTAAATGTTTTCTTCCAGCCTGTCATTTGTCTCTTGACTTTGGTTACGGAGTTTTTTGCCAAGTGGAGAATTTTAATTTCCATGCAGTCAAATCTGTTTATCTTTCCCTTTAACTCTTCCGAGTTTCATGCCTTCTTAGAAAGGCTGTCACTATTTCAAGATTATTGAAATAATCTCCTATGTTTTTTTCTAGTATTTACACAGCATTTCTTTTACATTTACTCTAAATCTATATAAAATTTATATTTGAGAATTTGGTGAGGTTAGGGATCTAACTTAAGTTTTATTCTTCCCCCTCAAAAATAGTCAGTTGCTCCAACACCATTAGTCAACAGTCTATTCTTTCTCAACTGATCTGAAAGTATACTCTTGCAATACACTAAATTTCCACATGTACTGAGGTCCATCTGCAAACTCTCTTCTGTTCTACTGATTTTTTCTTTCAGTTCTGGCATAAATATAACACTGTTTTAATTAAAGTTATGTTATTATTTTGCTATTTGGTAGGGCAAAGTCTCATCTTTTTATTCTACTTTAATTCTCTTCTTTGCTATTTTTGTGCCTTTTTCTTTCACATGATAGTGTCAATCTATGAAGCATGCCACCCCCCTCCCATTGTCCTCAAAATCCCATTGGTGTTTTGACTGGGATTGTAATGACTTTATAGATTAATTAGTAGGATTTTGACTCATTTGCAATATTGAGTGCTCTCATTCAGGGATATGGTTTATCAATCCATTTGTTTTTTTTAGAACTTCTAGTAAAATATGAAAGTTTTACTCAACAAACTCATTTTATAAGATACTTTACAATTTTAACTGCTATTGAGAATGAGTTATTTTTCTTGATTAGATTTTTTTCTAGATAGATTTCTAGACGCATATCAGAGTTTTTAAGTAAAAGTAGTTTCAAATAATAATAATTTTACATTTTTGTTGCACAATGTGCATATGTATGTGTGCATGTTATATTATCTTCGATTATTTTTGTCATCTTACTACTTTGGTTGGGATCTCTGGAGCAAAGATGAATAATAGCGACAACAGCAAGCATCCTCATCTTATTCCTGACTTTAATTAGAGAACACCTCTGGAGTTTCACCACTGACTATTATTAGGGTTAAAGAAATAGTTTCTGATAAATGTCTTTCATTAACTCAAGTTAATTTCTTTTTATTCTTAGCTTACTGAAAGAATTTTTCAAAAATCAAAAGTAGGGACTGAATTTTATTTAATGTCTATAGAACATACAGTTTTTCTCATTTATTTTCTAATGCTGAATCATCTTTACATTTCGAGAATAAAACTATCTGGCTGAGGTATATTAGGAATGATAGGGTTTAATTTGCTAATATTTTATTTAGAATCTTTGCATATATATTGATATATGGTCTAAGGTCTTCCTTTTTTGTGTGCTCCATGGCTGCCTTACTATTAAAGTTAAGCAGGCCTCAGGAAATACATTTTTTTCATCTTTTTAATGCTCTGGAACAACTGACATAGGAATCATGTACTTCTCAAAGGTTTGATAGCACTCTCCCATAAAACCATCCAGGCCCTGTGCCTTTCTCTAGATCTTTTACGACCTTTCTAAGGTGCTTCCAACCTAGTGTGGGAGAGAGGCAGTTGGGGGCCTATAATCAACTTTCATGCCTGGCATATTCAGCAGGCATGGGAATGCAGATGTGTCCTGGGCAAGATTCAGGCCTTTGGAAGAGGGAGTATGGCTTCAGATGATTCAGGTATTTCTCTTAAGATCACCAACACATTCGTCTTCCTTTGACTTCTTGAATTTTCTCCTCTTTTTCTCGGTTCTTCACAAGGATACTCTTATCAGGTGATGCTGCCCCTCCTGGACTCAACCATTTTTCACTTTAACAGCCCTTGCTCTGCCTTCTGGCTAAAGTGTCCCTTCCCTCCCTCCCGCCTGATGGACCTACACTTAGCCAGAGGTGGGACTGAGACAGGTGTCACCCTAGACAATGTTGAGAGAGGAATGTGGAGAAACACATTTCACTGCCAAAGCAGAGTTAGGGCTCCCATGTCAGGATGAGACTCATTCTACCTTTGTGACTCAACCTGCCCCTTTCAAGAAACAGAGCTAATACTGTCTCACTGCTGAGAGACTGAATATACAAACAGACAATGGCCAGACATCTATGACAACAGAACTCTGACCCACAACCTCTGCAGCCATCAGCTCAGGAAGTCAAACCACAACACCTGTAGCAATCGG
Organism: Stenella coeruleoalba; assembly: GCF_951394435.1. Taxonomy (NCBI): domain Eukaryota; kingdom Metazoa; phylum Chordata; class Mammalia; order Artiodactyla; family Delphinidae; genus Stenella; species Stenella coeruleoalba. The sequence continues at coordinate 59,094,937 of NC_137156.1, forward strand.
CCCAGAATGGTCAGGACTTGACCATAACTGCCAGCATCACTATTTTTTGTCCCCGCTTTCAACTCAAGACCAACCAGAGAAAGTCAAATATGCTCCCCTAACCAAGCACATAGGATGTCCCTCTTCAAGTTAGCCGACCTGCAGCTCCCCCTGCCCATGGCCTCCAATCAGGGCACCCCTGAAGCCCTCCCTTTTTTCCACTAGAAAGTTTTCCCACTCCTCAGTCTGCCTTGGAGTCTCTGCTGAAAGCAAGTGATGGTACTAACTCCCTTGCTAGAGCAGGCTCTGAATAAATAGCCTCTATTTGGGTGATCTCATCTGGGTGGTCTTTATTTTCATACTGCTTGCATGCGAGGCTTAAACAAAGTTCGAGGGCAATCGAGGTGAAGGCAGCTGGCCAGTGACCTACAGAGAGGCAACTGAGCCACAGCTCAGACCAGCTTCCCTTTACATTGAAATAGGTCTGGGTGGCTGCCTGGGAAAGGAGGGGAAATCTGCCCAGCGTGTGGGTGGGTGGGTTGGCTGGTGTGTGTGTGTGTGTGTGTGTGTGTGTGAAAAGTTTCTCTGGACACCAAGCCAGAATCTTTCTCTCCGTGAGCAAGGCCCCAAGTTTCCAGCAAACACTTTTGCATCCTGATGTGGACAGGTCTGTTCAGCACAGGAAGGGAGGGACACACGGCAGGCACTGTGTGGCCCCTCCCAGCCTTCCCAGCGCACATCCACCACCCACGGCACCATGGGACAGGGTCCAGCTCTCCCTCTTAGCCCACCCAGTGGAGACACCACCTCGGGCACTCCCTTCAACACTGGCCCTTTTCCCTGGGGTCTCCAAGCCCAGCTCTGCCCAAGTCCACAGATCTCCAGGGTCAAACGCCAGCCCCTACCTCGGCTACTCTCAGATGAGAATGGCTCCAGTTTGGGGGTAGAGGCCTCTGAAAGTCTTTTTTTTTTTCTTACGTATCCTCAAAATTTTTTTTAATATTTTTGATTTTCAGAGGACTGGACTTGAATGCAGGAGTTTTGGGTTCAGATCTGGGCTTGGTCACAAATGCTTCCGAGCACTGGCTATAATAACCACGGACGTTTACTGAGCGATGACTACATGCCAGGTACTGTGATCCTGTTTACATGGATCAAGGCATTTGACCTCACCACCGTCCATGGGTAGGTGTGATGATTGCTATCCCTATTTCGCAGACGAGGCACAGAGGGGTTAAGTGACTTGCCCAAGCTCACCCAGCTGGTAGGTGCAAGGGCCGGAATTCAAGCCCAGGCAGGAACTGTGCTAGCAAGCCTTAAACCCAGGACCACCACTCAAAGGCGCTCCCACTGCCCTCCCCGCCGCTCTGACAGCTCCTCTTCCTCTAATCCCCTTGGGTTCAGAGCTGATGGCAAGGCAGGGCCAGTTCCCTGGAGTAGGAGCAGCAAACTGTGACTCTGGCCGAGCACATTCACATGTGTTTGACTCCCTCCCCATCGCTCTTCGCTTTGTAAAATCTGCTCAGTCTGTGAACTGTGTCCCTTCTGCCAACTTGAAACTTCAGGCACTTTTTACCCTTTTCAAAAACACTCTCAGCCTCAGTGCGTGCCGGGGCTGCTCGCCCCGTGCCTCCCCAGCCATCACCTCCAGAATGAGAATGAGTGCCAACGGAAGCAAACAGCAGGGGATGGTGAATCAGAATGTCCCCATCCACCTTAGAGAGGCTGCCTGGCCAGGAGCCACGATGCATCTGCAGTGTGGGAGCCGTGGGGGTCTGCTCAGCTGCAGGCGAATCAGCCTTAAGAAAGGCAGGCTGAGGGGCTCTGTCGAGGCCATCACGGGCCGAACCGCGGGCCCGACCCTGTTCCTCGGCACTTCACCCGCAAAGGGCTGGTCCAAGGAAAATGATGGCGTTTCCAAGCAGGAGAGGAGGAGGATTCACAACCCTCTAGATGCAATTCCAACAACCCCCAAAGCTCTGAAAATCAAAAGCTTTTTCATATGTTTGGTGCCAAAACTCATGTCCCACTCAGCGTGAATATGCATACAGTTCACTGTGGCCATCCCAGCGTGCTTGGTTATTGGCTGTAATCTCAGACCCTGTTGAGAATATTGCATAATACACGGTATAGGCACCAGATTACTTTCTGAAAATTTCAGAATTTGGAATCACATCTGCCCTCCAGGGTTTGGGTATGGATTCCGGACCCGTAACGTCTAATATATCACACATCCGGCATGGTGCTAACGGTTTACACAGATGATTTCTTGAATGCCTTACAACAATCCCAGCTGTATCATCCTCACCCTACAGATGAATAACTCTCAGCCAGTGACCAGGATATTCATCTAACGCACAGCTTTGCCTCAGGGACTCCCGATCAGCCTGGCACAGCTCATATAAACAAACTACGGCCCGAGCTCCCACCTCCCCAAGGCCCCCTTTTCTTCTCTCCGCAGGAGTCAGACCAGCATCACCATCTGCCTGTGAAGAAGAAAAGGCTAAAACTCTTTCTTTCTCCTTCTCTGAGGATGAATTTGATCGTGAGTTAATTTTCTAGCTCTGTTGCCATGGAAGCCGGATAAAGGTTCAATGTCGGGTGGACCTCTGACCTGGACTGGAAGGAGCCTGAATTACTAAACTATCTGGTAGGACACCGGAGCCGAGGCTTCCCTGAGTGCGAGAACTCCTATAACCAGGCAGGTTCCTCGCGGGACCCTAGGAACTTACTTGACTATGGGCTGTTTAGAAGATAATGGTTCCTATGGGGCTTCTAAGCCAAAGTGGCCCCCACAACTACCAATGCGCCTTGCCATCTCCTTACCCTTGAGCAACCACTTGGGGAAGAGGGTAACAGAATGGCCCCTGGACTGGTGTGAGGACTCCTCCTGTGGAAGAAGTCACTCGATGCAGCCGTGCTGGCTTTCTGAGCATCTTGTGTTACGTCCTTCTAAATGAATCCCACGCCGGGCGTGTGTACCGTAGTCTTATGTGTCTGAACGTGTAGTGAAGCCTAAGCAGACTCTGGCAGACACCGATCTTCCTCCCCGCAGCCCTCTCCCACCTACTTCCAGGCTTTCATCCCACACAGATGGAAATGGGATACTCATCCCTCATCGGGATGAAATCCAGCCAGCCTGCCTTGCCTCCCAGGCCTCAATGCCTTCCCCTTTGCCACATCCGCTCGGCTGACAACCCGGATGAAAGGGCATCTAGGTATCGACTACGAGCCCCCCTTCCCACTGTCCAATAAAAGACTTGGCCGAGATGTTTATAATCATTTAATCAATGTTCCAAACACACACTTCATGGGGCTACAGGTGAATTTCATGATGACGGAAGCTGATGTACCACCCACCCAAATGACCACAATTACTAGCAGTTTCCAGAAACCCGACACCAACCAGAAAGATGCCGTAGGAAACAGCATGATCACTTAGCCAAAGCGGTTCTCTGGGATTCTTACTCTCCTCTTCCTCCTCCCCTCAAGGACCTTCTCCAGGGCATGGGTGCTCAGGATGAGAGAAACGGGTGGGGAGGTACCATCACACCTGTGCAAAGAGGCGCGCTGAGAACCCCACACCTCCGAGGCAACAAGATGACCCGAGGCACAGGCCTGCTCAGTAAATAAATAATTCCCAGAAGCCACCCCTGGGAGCTGGCGGGCCCGGGGACACCAAGCCTGAGTAGCCCCCCTCCCGAGGCCTGGCCGCACCGCTCGCTACGTGTTGCACACCAGCACGTCTGCAAAGGGTCCCTGGAGGGTCTTGTTGAAGACGCAGCGGACCCACACCAGGTAGGTAGTGAAGGGCTTGATGTTCTCGGTGAAGGTGTGGTTCTGCAGGGCCAGGATGTAAGGCACGTACGTGTTCTCCCCCTGCTCCTGGAGCCACACCTCGTACTTCACCTCCCTCACCTTCAGGTACTTGAGGTTCCACGGGATCTGCCAGGAGACGGTGAGGCGGGCCTCGGAGGCGCCCTGCACCGACGCCTGGCACCGCGCCTCCCGCACCTTGCCGGGGTACAAACTGACCGTCCACTTCTGCTTCCTCGGCCCCGGCCGGCCCTTCACCACGCGCCGTATGGTTTGGATGAGCGACGGGATGTCCACCTTGGTGTCCTGGTAGATTCGGAAGAGCCACTCAGGGTTCCGGCAACAGAGGTGCCGCGGGACCTCCCGGCTTTGCAGGATCCGGGCCTGCTCGGCCCGGTCTAGGTGGCTGATGCCCCCCTGGTCCCAGGGCCGCTCTGGGTGCGTGACCGTGTTCTCTGGCAACGTGTTCCGCCAGGCTACGTACTGGAGGTCCATGCCGGGCAGCGTGGCCAGTGTCTTATAGGGGGTGTAGTGGTCAGGGTTGACGGCGTAGGGAAAGAGCTCCACCACGGCTGCCCCGCGGGGCAGGAAGAGGGCAGTGACCAGCTGGGCCCCGTGCATGCTGACCAGCATGGAGGCGTTGCTGACCAGCCGCACCACGTCTGCGAAGGCGTGGTCCTCCAGGGACACCGTCACGGTCTTCATCTGAAACTCCTGGGCCAGTGCCAGCAGCAGCTCCGCCTCATTCAGGATGAGTCTGTTGTGGGTGCGGGTGAAGACCAGGAGGTACTCCTCGCCCAGGGGGCTGCCTGCGTGGCTCACGTTCAGCTTTTCCGTCAGGAACCTGGCAAACTGCCGGATCTCGTTGCCCGAGACGAGGATGTTGGCCTTCGGGCCCTGGGGCTGGACGAAGCCGTACTGGTACCAGGTGGTGATCTTGGAGAGGCCCACGAAGGCATGGGAGAAGCAGAGCAGCCGGCCCAGGGCCTTCAGCTGCGCCCGCAGGAGGGGCTGCTTGGGGCTGAGCAGCTTGTAGAGGTCAAAGTGGGCGCCCTCGCCCCAGCCCTCCATGAAGAAGAGCCGGGCCTCGCGGGCCAGGCCGGGGAACTGCCGCAGGGTGTAGAAGAGGGGCAGCAGGTCGTCGTGGAAGACGTGCATGAGGTTGTCGGGGTTGAAGCGGTTGGCGATGAGGGCCACGTCAGGCACGAACGCCGGCTTGGGCATGAAGCGCAGGGCGGCGGCCGGCAGCTCCACGAAGTTGAAGTACTGGGTGTTGTGGTCCTCCACGGTGGACAGGTCGAGCAGGGCCGGCTGGAAGCGCCGGGAGCCCAGGCTGGGCAGCATCACGGAGGCGTTGCCATGGAAGAAGATGAACTCCTCGGCCTCGCTGGAGTAGCAGAGCCACTTGAAGCGGCAGAGGCGGTCGGTGTGCGTGCGGCCGGTGCACACCATGTGCGTGCCACCCTCCGTCAGGATCTGCAGGGCCTTCGCGTAGTCGATCCGCATGGCGGGGGCGGGCTCCGGGGCTCGGCTGCCGAGGGCCAGCTCCTCCTCCAGGGAGGCGGCGTGCTCGCGCAGCCTCACGTGCTTCCACAGCACGGCTGCCAGCACCGACACCAGGAGGGCGTTGAGCACCGCCGAGAGGTGCATCCTAGCGCCGCAGTGAGGCCCTAGTGAGACGACGGCCCCTGGAAAGCACCTCGGGCCTGGCGGGCTTTACCCATCCCTGCAGGCACCCGGAGGACCAGCAGAGGCCTGCGGGAGGAGAGAAGGAAAAGGAAAAGGTGTCTGCACTGTGTGTCTGGAGTCACCCCGAGCGCCCGCTCTGCGCCAGGCATTGCGCTGGGCTCTGCTACGGCGCTGGGTCCTTGCGTCGCTCTGCACATTTGAAGACACGGTAGGCTAGACCGTTGTTCAAAAATATTCACTCCCCTCCCTCCCCTGCTGCTTCCATGGGGGAATATACATCCCTGCACCTGGACTTCGGGCTTGGCCACATAACCTGCTTTGGCCAATGAGATGTTAGCAGACAGAACATATCAGAGGCTTGATAAGCACTTGTGTGACTGTCTTTGCCCTCTTTATACTTAGGATGTTGCCATGAGAAGAATGTGTGCAGCCTAACTTCCTGGTCCCAGGAGAAGAGATCTGTGTGTGGAGCACGGCTGCTCCAGCCACGCTCAGTCTGGCTCAGCTGACCCCCAGATTTGTAATTGAGTCCAGCCAAGATCATCAGAACCACCGGTCAAACCCAGCCAAGACCAGGCAACACAGAGACACGTGAGCTGAATAAGTGTTCTTACTGTAGGTCACTGAAATTCTGGGGCTGTTTGTTATGAAGCGCTGCTGCAGCAAAAGATAACCAGCAAAGGTATCTGTGACAAGAGGCCTCAGGGAAAATCCCCATTAAGGGCCCGACATTCCTGGTACTGCAAGGTAAGGACTTCACCTTACCATGGGCACATATGGGACAGAAGGCTTGTGAGCGCAGTTCCCAGGCTGCACACCAGGACCCCGCATGCCCCTTCTCAGGACACGTGGCACACATGCATGGGGGAGACAGGGAACATCTGCTCTTGCTTAATGCTCCTGTTTGGAAATCACGCCTGCTGGTTTTTAGATCTCCATGAAAAGATGGGTAGAAACTTGTTCCCTCAGTGCTCCACTAAGAGAACTGTGTCTGAATATCACCACTGACAATGGTTTGGTATATTGAGGCAAAACCTCCAAAGGGTTAAACTTCCTGTCCCACATACACACACCTACAGGGAGGCCTGGCTGAGCTGTGGGCATTTGCTCCCATTTTTTCCGTACCACCAGGAAGGGTATCATACCTGCTCTGAGGCCCAGGACTGTTCAAACGATCGAAGAATCTCGCCCTCAGCCCTCACAGGAGCAGCACGGGTAACACCTGACACCAGCCATGGGGTGAGAGAACGGGGCAGGGGCAGCTGCCTTCTTAGCTGGCTTTTCACTGCACCTTCAGTCAGCCCTGTTCACCTCTAGGGCAGGGTCTCTCTAAGCCCAGAAACCCTGTAGCTGAGAAATCTGTTTAAGCATCAGTCAGCGTTTCTCAGTCTTTTCAAACCCATGCACCCACTAATAATACAGAGAAACTCTTTCATGCCTCAAACTGACCTGTAAAGTCCAGCATCCCCTTCCCCCAAGAATCTCTCACACACAAGACTCTCTTCTGCAATATCTGCTCCCCAAGACAACAGGATTTCATCAACTGTTACTTTCTGAAGTTCGTATTTTATATCTATATCTGTAATATGTAAAATAATATTGCTGCTATACTTTCCCAAATATGTGTCCCCATCTAGAAATTCTCCACCCAGCCTCACCAGCTAAGAACTACTTTGTCATAAGGTTGGACCACGTTAAACTGCTGAGAGTTGACAATTTCCGACCAGTGTCCTATGGTCCTGCCACGGGAACCAACTATCCTTACCACCACCGTGGTACAGACAGTACCAAGGCAGCTCGAGAGAGAAAACCTGGCGTACCCAAGTAGGGGAGAAGAGACAGATCTCCCTTACAGAAATCCAGTTGATAAATGCAGAAGCAATGATGGAAAAAGAAAATCACCATTTGGCAAACATCACAGCAATAACTGTTTCAGGCAAGATCTACTGAGGGATGCTAAAATTAGTGGGTGAAAGTATGATGAGAAACAGGAAATCTGCATAGTCTCCAAGTATCTCCCTATGAGATACATACTAATGACAAAGGTAAAAATAGACATTTTACAGCAGAGAAGCTTGGCAGGCATCCCCTGAACCAAATAATCAACATTAACATCACCAGTAATAATATACTCACATCGTGTACCCCTTGATAGGATGTGCTAAGAAGTTACCTCATTTCTGGAGCCTTCTTGCCCAAACTACATAACTGCAATCTATATTTCTAAATGGGGAAAACTTGGTTCCAGTTCTAGCTCTGAATATGGTCTATAGATTAGTTAATAAAGAAAACATTAAACCCAAATTGAAGGATATTCTACAAAATACCTGACCAGGACTCTTCCAGAGATAAAGTCATAAAAGACAAGGGAAGACTGAGGAGGTCCCAGATTGGACGAGAGTAAGGAGACAAGACAACTAAATGCAATGTGGACTCCTGGGCCAGAAAAAGGACATTAGTAGGACAATGGCAGAATCTGAATAAGGTTCATGGTACAGTATCAAGCCTGTGTTAATCTCCTGGTTTTGATACTTATACTGTGGTCGTGTAAGACGTTAACATTAGGGGAAGCTGAGTGAAGCGTTTTTGTAACTCTGATGTAAGTCTCAAATTATTTCAAAATAAAAAGTTATTAAAGAATTAGATAACTTAAGAAACAAGAGGACATAAGTATTTATAGGTAAAATAACATGTATGTGGTTTGTTCTAAAATACTCCAGCAAAAAAGGCATGGAGAGAGATGGAATAAGACAGCAGGATATTGGTAGTTGAAGATGATGATGGGGTCTTTTTTTGATCCCTTTTGAGTTTGACATTTTGCATATGAAAAAGTTAAAAAGGAAACAAAGAATCAAATAGATCACTATTACAAAATGAAAGAATACTGGATAGTGGATGAGTAATAAATTAATGCTCAGAAAAAATAATAAAATAAAATAAAGCTTTCCCTGGAGAGATGGGAGGCAGATGGGTGCGGCATGAGCTGATGCATGCTTTGCTCTGACCGTAGACAAGAACGGCTTCCAACAGCAGCTAAAGCTAAAACACACACCCGGGAAACATCAGAAAGCAAGACCCCCAGGAAATGAGGAAAGACCCGCCTCCAACCTGAGCAGGCATCTGGGCCCCCAGGTACTCACCGCCTCTCTAGTCAGCGTTCTGCTACCTGCCCCTCGCCCAGGTGTCCTTGTGGTGAAAGGCAGGCTTGGCAGCAGGTGGAGAGGTGGAGCAGGGGCCACAGGCGGGCAGGAGGACCCGGGGGATGTGTGTGCAGCAGCCAATCCCAGTTGTCACTGAGCTTGCGGGCCTTGGGGCAAAGCTTATGGGAACCAGGGAACATGGGGGTAGGGACCTCGCGGGGCCAACAGGCAACTAGGCAGAGACCAGCCTTAGGGCCTGGGGAATGGGAAGGACGGCTTCTAATCAGATGGTAAGTCCTCCACCCACCCCAGGCCCTGCCGGAATGGTGCTGACAGAAGGCAGGACAAATACAGACTCGCCCACGTGGACCTCTCATGGACGCTTCAGGCTTTCCAGTTACCCTTCCAAGAGGGAAAATGGAAGAAAAGTTTTGCTGGGGATGGACAGAACATCTCCCTAGAAATAAAGCATGGTGGTTAAAGCATGGGGCCCTGAGGTCAGATTGCCTGGGTTTCTAACTTTACCACTTACGGGCCAAGCGGGCTGCGCCAACATCTGATGGGAACGGTCACATAAATCCCCCAATCCCATCCTGCCCACATGAGATGGCCCAAGGCGTGTCCTACACTGGCTCCCAGAGCTCCTAACGGATTAAGTGGATTACACAGTTGCCCGCAGCGGGAACTGGCCTTCTCCCCGACCCTGTCTCATTTCCCCACTGCCCTGTTCATGTGTATTGCGATCAAGTGCAAGCAATCTACTTGCACTTGAATCCTTGTCTCCGAATCTGCTTCTGGGGGAATGTTAATTAACGCAGATATTATTGTATTTTGCCCCTGTGGAGACAGATGGAAAGCTGCCCTTGTACTCTCCCCTGCTGTGAAACAGCCAAAGTGTGGTAGTGAGAAAGCCAACAAGAACTCAGGCAGTCACTGCTTATTATAAAGTCCTCCCAGCCTGTTCCCCATGGTCCCGCCTCTGTGTCTGTCCACCCCCCCCCACCCCCAATTGCACCGCAGCAGCCTGCAGATGCCAGAAGAAGGATCAGGCAAAATCCTCAGAAATGTTTTCAAAAGATAACAGATGGAGACAAAGAGTACATTAATCACACCCTGGCTCTAAAGAAGCCAAGATTCTCCTAAGTCCTGTCTGCTGGTTGAGGAGATACAACTTCTCTGGACCAGGTACCAGGCTGCTGGAAGAGGAGGGCAGTGTCCCTGCTGCCTTCCCCAGTGGAGTCTCGTTACAGAGGCAGATTAAGGGCACCACTGGCCAGGGCCAAGGAGGCAAATGAAAGGGGCCAACTCAATGGCCTGGGAGACACCTTCTCTGCTTGTGGTGCCGAGGGCTGACTACAGAACTGTGTTCTTTGGACATAAACTTGTTACATGGAAAAGACAGTCCCTCTTGGACTTCTAAGGTGCGGCATCAATAGCTTGGATGGCGTTGTCTTCAGCACACCTACTCCCTGGCCTGGGGGTCCCAGGAGGGGAGGAGCCTGTCACTTATTATGAGCAGACCACTCTTGTCTCAAGTTACCTGTCAAGCCACTCTGTCCCAAAGCCTGGTCTGGAGCAGTGGACCCTCTCCCAGGAGAGGTAAGCGGCAGGGAGACCAGGGGAGGACGGCCATGCTAAGACAGAACAAGGCCTCAAGGCTTACAAAGGGCACATGCCCAGAGCACCTGTCTTCCAGCAAGGAGGCAAGCTCTGAACAGATCCCCAACCCCTCCTGAGGCCTGGTTCTGTGGCACATGGTGGAAAGCTGTGCCCTTGAGTCGTCCATGACGTAGGTCCTGAGATTCCCTCCTTCAGTCTCTTGACAACAGGCTCTGTTAGAGGTGGGCAGGCAGGGCACTGACCTTACGTAACTCCCACTATGGCACAGCCAGCAGCCAAGCAGGATGGACGCCAGCCACGGCGCTCCTCCCCCCAGGGGACAGCACTGGCAGGGTGCGGGGCAGGGCAGCCTGAACTTCCTGTTGACTCACCCAAAGGAAGATATGTCCATATCTCCATCCATTTCTATCTATATCTGTTCATGAACCTGAGTCCAAAGACTTAGGAGAACATGCAGAAAACGGGAGTGAGGCTCTGCATCAGCCTAAGTTAGAGCAGGGTATGAGCAAGAGATACAAACACTAAAAAAAAAAGAAAGACACCCCTGTCCTCAAGGTTCTCCCTGTGGCAGAGCAGACAAGAGGCTGCTGTGAACACCTGACGTGGTGCAGCTGTCACAGAGGCAGGGAACACATTCTCGGGAGCGCTAACGCAGGAAGCATCTTCACTGCTGGGGGTGAGGCCGGGCCCCCCGCTAGACGCACTCCTCCTGCCCCACATATGTCAGAGAGGCCCTCATTACAGGCGACAAGCTTTCCTTGTCCAGTGAGACCAGCCCGACCCCCCTTCTGATCACTTCCTGGGTCATCCTGATGAGACACTCATTTGGCCTTTGCTTAAAAATCTGTTTCCCACTGGTCTCACCCAAAAGGCTCCCTAGAGGAAGAGCATCGTCAGGTGGATGAGAGAAGAGTCTGCTTAGGAAGCTGGGAACCCTGGCAGCTCTCCCACACCACAGAAGTGCATTCAGTCTGGGCGAGTGCAGGTGTCAGGACACACAAGACGGCAGAGGAGATTTCAAGCCTCCTTCCTAATGCTGGTGGTCAAGAATTCTTCCCAGGCTCTTGTTCACGCTCACCTTCCTTCAGACCACATGTGAGCTGGCTTTATGATCTTGGCACGTCCGTCCCTTCACCACCTTAAGTCTCAATGGCCTCATCTGTACAATGGGCAGAATAACCTCCTCGGGGTGTTGTAAGAATAAGTGAGCTAAAGCATGTAGAGTATCTAAACGGGCCTCAAAGCACATCAGCTGTCATAATTATATTTCCATTAGGGCTCCTAAAATTAACAGTGAACGAAAACAGGTACCAAACGGTATAGCCTCAGACCAGTTCCCAAAAGGGCTGAACCCTCGACTGCTCTGGGGAGCACCCTCACATCTCCCAGCTTTGCTCCCTCTTCCTAATGACGTGTTTCCTTTCTCTGTGAAGATGGCCCCATACATTTAGAAGACGCTTCTGCCTGGTCTGAGCAGCCAGTTTTCAGTACAAAATTAACATGCAGAACCCCTGCCACCCTCAACATTTTATGCTGGCAGGGTACTTAAAAACTATTTATGCATTTCCTCATTTAATCGGAAAACCAACAGCTAAGCAGCTAGCAAAGCACCAGTGACATTTTCCCCATCGCACAGATCAGGACACAGAGGTGAGAAGCTAAGTAACGTGTCCCAAGGCCCATGGAACGGCGTCAGGATTTGAACACAGAGCACGTAAGCACTGTCTACGCTAACAGCCCAGGCACCCCTGGGACCTCATCTTCTCTGCATTCAGGGCAAAGAGGTCCCGGGGACTCAAATGTCACCACGTTTGTCATTGTCTGCTTCCTCTACCTCGGGCTCCACATTTAGGACCCAATGGATATGGGGCACAAAGAGCTTACTGGCTTAGCCAGGGCAAAGAATGATAGAGCAGGAATGTTTTTCAATGGTATATTTTTAGTGTTAAAATATTTTCATCAGAAATGTGCTCTACTTAAGTTTGGGAGATATAAGAGGTTTATTTAGCTATTGTTTCTTTAATTTTGCTGAAAAGTCAATAGAAGAATGGGTTCAAGCTAAAAACAAAAAAAAAAACAAGAATATTTTTCAAAAGAAAGGGGAAAAAAGAAATAAGGGATTAAAAACATGCTTAAAACAGTCCTCTAGAAACTGAGGCAGATAGAGGATACTGCCAATTCACCCCCCAAAACCTGCTTTACTCAGCTCCTAGACCAGATACCTACTATCGGATTCCCACAGACGGGAAATCCTCCTTTCCAGGATCCCATGTATTCCAGGAAGCACCGGAGGAAGGTGCTGATGATGTTGCCACACCTGCAGACACAGTAAGAGCCGGGCAGCAGGAGGAGCCACCAGTGTGGAGGCTCCCATCCAAGGCTGCTCAACCAGCACTGGGTGCAGGCTCCCCTCCTGGGGCGCCCTGCCCGGCTCCAGACACAGGCACAGAAAAGGCATCTGATAAGGAGTAAAAGCCCCAGGAATTCCAGGCCTAGAGCGGGGGGTACAGACTCACATGCTTGCTAAGGCCAAGAGCCAATGGGGAAAGTGAAGCCAGGAGCGAGCAGTGTGACCCGGAGACCAAACGCCAAGGTTAAAGTTCAAGCTGATGAGGGCCTGGCAGGAAAGTGGCCCGGTGGTACCTACTAGTATTAGTCTGCTCCGGCTGCCATAACCAGGTACTACAGACTGGGTGACGTAAGCAAGAGAAATTTCTTTTCTCACAGTAGTGGAGGCTAGAAGTCCCAGATGAAGGTGTCGACAGGTTTGGTTTCTCCTGAGGCCTCTCTCCGTGGCTTGCAGAAGGCCACCTTCTCACTGTGTGTTCACATGACCTCTTTGTGTGTGCTGGAGGGAAAGAGATCTCTAGTCTCTCTGCTTCTTGTTATTAGGACACCAGTCCTATTGGACTAGGGCCCCACCCTTATGACCTCACTTAACTTTAATTACCTCCTTAAAGGTCCTCTCTCTAAATATAGTCACACTGGGGTTTAGGACTTCATGAATTCGCAAGGACACAGTTCAGTCTGTAACACTACCCTTCTGGTTTTTCCAGAGAAGCCAGAAATCCATTTAAAATGTGAAATGTCCTAATCTGTAATTTCTGGTAACTATTCAACTTGAGTGAAGATGACAGGCAGGCCCAAGGGCTGGGGCTGCAGGCCTTATTGTTGCTGGTACAACGGGACCAAGGATGTAAGCTCTGGTCTAAAGTGAAGTCCTCTCCTGCTGGTCTCGCCAGCTGCACTGGGTTCCCAACTACCAGGACCAGCTGCTGTTCACCGGCCACTCCCCCAGGAGCAGGGCTGTGGGGATGGGGGGAGCTGGGACTGCCAGCACCTGCCAGACCCAGGCCCAGAAGACCAGCAGTGCCCACGGCAAGATGTGGGGTGGCAACAGCGCCTGCAGAAGGTTTCATATTAGTAGTATAACAATCTTACTTTTAAGGGTTGTTCATACTCCCGACTGAAAATCATAGAGTTCTTATTTTGTCATTTATTGAAAAAAAATGCTTTTATCCCAAATGCAGCCTGAATTACTAGTGCTGAATTATGGAAGTTTTCTGTCCTGCACTGATGTGTCTCACACGTTGTGAGTTAGGAAAAGCAAACAAGTTCTAATAACTCAAACACCCTCATAATGATCTCTCCCCCTGCGCCCTCCCCTTCCTATTTATTGTTACCAGAAGCAGTGTGTAGAACTGGTACTCCTAACATCCTGCTTCTATGGGCTCCAAAGTTAGATCTCCATCCAATGCTATTGACAAACCTGAAGAAACACTGACGAGACATCAGGTTTTCTGCCAAAAGCATTACCCTCTGGCAAAATGTTGGCGGCCTCTGAGTACTCCTTGTCAAACCTAACATTTAATTGACCGGGCATATTTAACATTCAGTTAAGAGTTCCCATGCTTAGACTAAAAAGTTAGTTTAACATGGATAATAACTCCTTGCTTTAGTACAACAGGCGAACCAAGGCAAAGCTGCGGACATTAATCCTGGGTCAAGCTAAAGATAGTGACTCTACTTCCCTATCAATTAAAGGGGATGGAACTCCTTGGGGGCGGGCGGGGCGGGCAGAGGAGCAAGCGAGTTCCAGTCTGGGTGACTCTGGTATGATAGGCGGTGGCAGGCTTTGCTGAGGACAGCCAGGGCTCCACGGCGCTCAGCACAGGCGGGACAGCTGAAGAGACGGAAGTGAGCCCAGCCTACCACCGACGCGGAAACCCTCGCTCGCACAGCCTGCTGTGTCACCACCTGGCTTTTGCTTGGCACCCATGGGTCACTTGCAAGTTAGAGCTGTCCGTGTTGGCCCAGATAAGCACTACTACACACCAATGTGGTCACAAACAGGGATGCAACAGAGAACAGAATCGTGTGAGTCTGCTGTGATGCTCACCCAGGTGACACAGAACACGCCTGCAACAGGTTTTCTACTGAAACTGCAAATTCAAATAAAAACAATTCTTACAGGAAATGCACAGTCCCCAGTGTGTACACAGATCCATTTGGGCCCTCAGGTCCAATGTAAGAAGACTGAATTCATCAAGAGGGTCAGAAGGCCACTCACTACAAGAGGCACAAAACATTCACCAAGAAGAACGAAGAAGTGTGCCTGACAGGAAATGGTGCTGGTGGGGCCTGAGGCCACCCACGGAAGCTGCCTGAAGGGTGAGGGAGTTCTGAGCAAGGTGTTGGAGGTGTTTTGGTGGTCTGGGGCCTTAGATGAGTATCCCTGTTAGGTGTCCACACATCCCTGCTGACAGTGACCGCTACAAACCTCCAGCCACAGCAGGCACCACTGTGCCCGGTTCTCACATCTGCCCACCAAGAAAGTCATGAGGCCACCAAGGCAGAGGCTCCTCTCCCATCCCAGGGCAGTGACGGCCAGGCCCGAAGTCATGCACAGCTGAAAGGGCACTGTCTTTATAAGACAGTGGGGCGCTCAGGCTGCGGGGCAACTGTGGCCAGTGCCAGGAGAAGCAGGGCGTGAAGCTGCCAGGAGACCTGTGTGTCACCAGTGGAGCCCCCTGGGCTCAGGTGACCACTGGCGGAGCCCTCTGCAGGGGGAAGCCGTGCGGTGTCCAGGTCACAGCAGTCCCTGTCAAAAACCCAGGGAGCCTGGAGCCCAGCATTAGTGAGTGGAAAGAGGTGACAGGCCTCGGCTTGGGTTTTCCTTTGGCCTCATCACCAAGGTGTCACCCTCAACTCCTCCCTTCCATCACCACCATCACCACCACCACCTCCACCACCTCCGTCATCATCATATCAGAGCCAACATCCACTGGCCAGTCACTAGGTGCCAGGTTCTCCAATCTACATGATGATGGTCATGTTTCAGATGGTAGAACCAAAGGGCAGAGAGGTTAGAAACCTGCCCAAGGTCACCCAGGAAGCAGCACTGAGACTCTAACGCAGTCAGGGTGGCTACAGGGTCTGTCATCTCCGTTATCTGTTTTCCTTTTATCTGGAAATAATCCCAGACTTACAAAAACTTGTAGGTATAATACAAAGAGCTCTCCTACATCCTTACCCAGATCCAACAACTGCTAATTTGACACATTCGTTTTACCATTCTCTCTTTCTCTTTTTCTGAACTGTTTAAAAATAAGCCGGAGGGACTTCCCTGGTGGCGCAGTGGTTGAGAATCCGCCTGCCAATGCAGGGGACACGGGTTCGAGCCCTGGTCCGAGAAGATCCCACATGCCGCGGAGCAACTAAGCCCGTCCGTCACAACTACTGAGCCTGTGCTCTAGAGCCCATGAGCCACAACTACTGAAGCCCGCGCGCCTAGAGCCCGTGCTCCCAG
This sequence comes from Stenella coeruleoalba, assembly GCF_951394435.1. Classification (NCBI taxonomy): domain Eukaryota; kingdom Metazoa; phylum Chordata; class Mammalia; order Artiodactyla; family Delphinidae; genus Stenella; species Stenella coeruleoalba. Next base: position 59,110,990 of record NC_137156.1, read on the forward strand.
CAAGAGGAGCCACCGCAATGAGAAGCCCGCGCACCGCAACGTGAGTAGCCCCCACTCGCCACAACTAGAGAAAAACCCGCGTGCAGCAACAAACACCCAACGCAGCCAAAAAATTTAAAAACTGAGCTGAAGATGTCTTGCCCCTTTAACCCCTAACACTTCAGCATCTATTTCCTAAGAATGAGAACATTCTCTCATAACACGCAAAATCGGGAAATTAATATTGATATGATACTGTTATGAATCCGTGGTCTCTATTCTGTGGTGCAGAATCCAAACCAGGGTGAAGCCCGGCGGCCAGGTGGCATCTCTCTCTAGCCTCCCCTATTTGGGGCAGCTTCTGCGTCTTTCCTTCCCTTTTATGACCTTGACAATTTTTAATAGAGTCAGATATTTTCTAGTATGTCCCTCAGTTTGGGCTTGTCTGGTGTTTCCTCGTGATTAGACTGAGGATACAACCTCTGTCAGGAATCAGAGTCTACGTGCTTAATTGCTAATATGAGACTATTCCATGTGAGTCCTTCTGAGAAGCATCCAGTGGGGCAGCCAGGATCAGGAAGGATCCAGAAACCCCATCCTGCGTAGGATGCTCAAAGGAGTAGGGCCCCTTCCTTGCAGAAGAGAAGCCCCTGGACCCTGGCATTCTTCAAACACCTGAGGGGCTGTGCAGCAGGGGTGAGGCTGCTCCAGGGCGGGGGCTGCACCCCTCTCTAACAGAGTGGACACACGTGCACGACGGTGACATGTGCAACCCAGGCCCCAGGCTGAAGGGCGGACTTCAGGTACCTGTAATTCCCAGCAGCTGGCTGCCGCTCTGCACCTAGCACGTTGGTGTGGGCCGCTCCAGGGCACTAGAGTAAGGCCTGCAGGGGCAGTCACAGGGAGGGGACTCCAGCGGGAGGCAGGAAGAGGCTTCTCTAAGCGTTAGAGCTGTTCTAACATTGAGGGATCGGCTACTTTGTACTCTCCCCTGCTGGGCAGTGGTCCAGTAAACCGAGGTCAACCTGTGAGGCTGGCGGGGGCTGGACATGGGGTCCCCCAAAGCAGTATCAGCCTCACCTGGGATATGAGAAATGCAGAATCTGGGGCCCCCTCCAGACCTGCGGAACCAGAATCTCTGAAGGGTGATTCAGGAACCTGTGTTTTTTAAAAAAGCTTCCAGGTGATTCTAGTGTGCACTCAATTTTAAGAAGAACTCCTCTGAGGTTTTTCTAACGCTCCACAATTCTGCAATTCCCTGCTTCTAAATACGCAGCAGGGCATTTCTGTCCAACCCAGGGTAAACAACCAAGGACAACCCTCCCCTTCAACAAAGGCTAGTAAATCCTGTTCCCAGCCTCTGCTAAGACAATGCATAAGCCTACGCTCTGGGGCACACTAAGAAGGCTGCCATACTCTAAGCCCCTTTTGAGAAAAGGTTCCCCAACAGACACCTTCCCGCACAAGCTGCATCACTTATAATGCTGAAGTGGCAAAAAAAAGAGCCCAGGTCTCTAGGCCACAGCTAAACGGATGCGAGTGGAGCCTGGGTGTAAAGCAGCCAATGGTGGGAGACCCTGAAGAGGTCAGATCCAGTGGTGGCGCTTGTATCAGATGTGCACACCCGCAGGCCCACAGACAGAAGGCGGGTCTCCTGAGAAATGAACTCCTGAGTAGAGAAAGGCTGGACTGCTTCTCTGGCTCCTCACAATGGCCACTGTACATCCCTCTTGGAAGCTCTGGGACCCAGCATAATGGTGGTAACCCCTGAAGCCCCCCAGGATGTGCCATGATTCCTGTCACAAACCCCCCACTACTGAAGGAGGCTGTGATATGTCTCGTCACTGGGTGTGTCTAAAACAACCGGACCCAAGGGTCTGTACTGGGGACAACAGTAATAGTGACAGTACAGCAGACCAGGTCCCCAACCGCTCCCTGAAGCCTGGCCCAGGGCTGAGTACCCACTGCCCAGCCAGGAAGGGGCCCTCTGTTAAGCTTTTAAAAGTGGAGAAAGGAGGGCTTCCCTGGTGGCGCAGTGGTTGGGAGTCACCTGCCGATGCAGGGGACACGGGTTCGTGCCCCGGTCCGGGAAGATCCCACATGCTGCGGAGCGGCTGGGCCCGTGAGCCATGGCCGCTGAGCCCGCGCATCCGGAGCCTGTGCTCCGCAACGGGAGGGGCCACAGCGGTGAGGGGCCCGCGTACCGCCAAAAAAAAAAAAAAAATTAAAAGTGGAGAAAGGAGACAACTCTTAGCATTAAGACCGTACCGATGGTCATCACCACTGGCAGAGTGAAAGGTGTGACTCCCTGATAGAGCCTGGGCCCTGAGTATGTACCCAGGGGAGCCAGACAACATGGAAGGATCGATAGCTCTTCTGAACACGTCAGGAAAAGAGGATGCTGGCCTCTGGGCAGGGGGTGGACGTTAATGCTACCACCATCTTACTTTACCGAGCACCTACTATGTGCCACGCGCTGTTCTAAGCCCTTTCTCTGACCCTTTTCACTTAAGCCTCACAAAAGCCGTGTATCAGATGAGCCAGAGAAGCAGTCCAGCCTTTCTCTGCTCAGGAGCTCATTTCTCAGGAGACCTACCTTCTGTCTGCGGGCCTGCGGGTGTGCACATCTGATACCAAATGCAGGTACTCGTATTATCTCCATTTTCTTTTAATATGAAAAACTAAAGCTTCGTGGGGTTAAGTACTTTGCTCTAGGTCCTGCAGCTCAAGCAGGAGCACCAGAATCCAAAGCTGTGTCTGACTCCAGGGTCCACAGTGCTTCAGACTCAGAGGTACAATGGGTGATGGAGAAGCAGGGTAGGCCTCAGAGCAGCAAGCTTTTATCCCTCAATGGCAGAGCAGGTGTGGATGCAGACCCACAGGCCCTCAACTGTAACTTAGCAACCAAGGCTTCTCTTGTGTAACTACTCCCCACCCGGCCAGGCAGAGAGATTCCCGGCGGTGGCAGGTGGCTCAGGGAGCTGGGGCCATTCTCTCACCCCAAGGAAGGTCTGGAGAGCACAGTGGGGTGACAATTATCCCACCTGCCCCGGTGCTGTGCTGACAGGGTTAATCCACCTATATAGAATTACCATAACCACTTTTTATAGCTACAAGAGCCCTTAGAAATTATTTGCTCCAACTCTTTATTTTATAAAAGGTCTTGAGAGGCAGTGGGAACTCTCACAGGCAGCCGAAAAGAAAAGAGGAGGGTGCTGGCTCTCCTCACACCCACAGCTCGCAGGCGAACCCCCTCCCCAAAGCAGACATCAGGCCCAGAAGAAGTACGTGGCTCCAGGACTCTTCCCAGCCCCCAGACAAGATCATTTCTTCTCAAAACCAGGCTTCTGGGTCTCACCCAGATTACGCCCTTCCCCAGCCCTGTGGTCCAGGGATGAGAGCCTCTGGGGGCCACAGGGCTCGTTTTGGCTGCCTCTTCCTAAGGCTTCACCCTCCAGCCTCGGCTAACCTTAGACCTGGAGACGAGGCACACTCAGCTAGGCTGCAGGATCCTGCCTCTTCTCCAGGCGGTCCAAGACCCCCTGCTGTAACACTGGAGGCTGCCCCCGGTCACAGGTGGACTTTGAGAACTGTGAAGACCCCGGGCAGCAGTTCTGCAGCTGAGACTCCAGGATATGAGCTCTGGTCCTGACACTTAGCAGCTGCGTAACTGTAGACCAGTTCTTCTTTTTATTTTTTGACACATAAAAAGGTGTACATGATTAATGTATATGACATGATAAGTGTGGAGATAAGTATATACCCATGAAACCACCACCATAATTTATGCCATAACCTATCCATCACCTCAGAAAGTTTCCTCTGCCCTCTTATTTATTATTTTTTTGTGATAAGAACACTTAACATAAGCTCTACCCTCACAGCAAAATTTGAAGTGTATAATACAGTATTGTTAACATAGGCTCTATGCTGTACAGTAGATCTCTAGGGCTTGGTCACCTTGCCTATCTGAAACTTTACACCCTTTGACTAATACCTTCCCATTCCCCCCCCACCGCCGCCCCCAATCTGTGGCAACCACCATTCCACACTCTGCTTCCATGAGTCTGACTACTTTAAATTTATCCTTTAAGTGATATCATGTAGTATTTGTCCTGTGTCTGCCTGGGCCAATTCTTAACCCCTGCAAGCCTCCATTTCCTGGTCTGAAAAAGGGCACAATTATACCTACTTCAGGGGGTGGTTTTGTGAATTCAAACAGACAACTCAGGCAAAGCACAGTGCCTGACAATTATTTTATAGAATTATTATTAATCATAATAATGCTATAACTCCCATTCACTGGCCCTTACTCTAGGCCAGGAACAATGCTAAGTACTTGACATGAATTATCTCATTTGTTCCCTCTTACAAATCTAAAACAGGTGTTACCAATTTCATTCCACGTTTGAGGAAGTATGCTCAGAATCGTTAAGTGAATTGTCCAATGATGCACAGCTATTAAGTGGTGAGGCTGGGATTCCAACCCAAGTTTGACTTCAAAGCCTACGATGACATTTGTGGTCTCTGCCTTTCATGTTCATGATCTTACCCAATTAAAAAACCTATCAGGTGATAAGCAGGTCCTGGGGGAGGGTATCCACCCTTGGTATCACCCAAGCAGGACCCTTGGGGATTGGAGCATTTGGTAATTTCATTTTCTGGTTAGCTCAATATTCACTAGAAGCCTGTGTTTATTGCTAAATATTTTCTAAAGCAAGGCTCAGAGGCAAGAACTTGCCAACCAGAAGGTCAGTCTGAAAGACACTCTGACACCTGCCACTTCAAGGCCACCAGAATGCTCACATGCCACAGTGTGGGGGGCCACACTCACCGTCACCAGCACCCCATCCTCCCCTTTGCTGAGGATCTCCACTCTGCTGCTCGCCACCAACCCCACCCCGCCCAGGGGCCCAAGACTCAGGGACTGATGTGCTGTCCGTCCCCAGGGAAGAGGGTACCTGTGCTCTTTCCTGGCTCTGCCACCCAGTGGGACTCAGATTTCTCATTTGTAATGTGAGAGGATGAGCTGAAGATCTCCAAGATCCACGAGCGTCAGAGGGAGCAGCTAGTTCCAGTGAGACGGACCTGGGTTCCAATCTCACCTCTAACATCTTCTGTTGTTAGCAACCATAAGTGATAACATTTGCTGCACGTTCACTGTACACCAGACACCGGACTTCGGATTTGTGCAGCATGATTTCATTTAATCCTCACAGCAACCCTGTGATGAGGTACTTTTATCTCCATAAAAGAAACAGAGGCTCAGAGAGGATAAGTGACTTGCTCAGGGGCACACAGTTAGTAAATGAGGGCCAGGATTTGAATGCCCAGCACATGTAACAGTAAACATTTGGTGAATGAACCCTGTTCTGCCTGCGCTCTTAGCCACCAAGTCCTATCAAGTTCACCCCATAACCAATTCCATTCCCTTCTCCCTTCCCCCAAAAGTATGTTCTGAGGCTTGGTTGGCATAAAGTAAGCCAACCCTAGCCGCCCACCACCAGGTGCAGGACACAGGCCTGAAGACCCTAGACCTTAGCAGAGGATTCCCATCAGTGACCGGGAGACGGGTTCCTACACACATGATAGGGCCGGAAGTCCATCGGGTCCCTCCTTCAGAGGCTACCCCAGCACTGTCAAGCAGGCCGTGGCAGGCTCTCATTACTAGACACATAGTTGGCACCCTATGGAACCCCAAGGAGCCCAGGAATCAGTTGTGGTTTGCCCAGGTACTGCCTTCAAAGGGAGCTCAGCAGGCCCCGGCCCCCTCCGTGCACCTTGCCTGGCTCCCCGCCACCCGCGCCTCACGCGCACCATCTCCCCAGCAAAAGGGCATGGGCACCCGCTGCCAGTGCCAGCCCCGAGCTAAGGGCTTCAGCTGACACGCCAGGGCCCGCGGCACCTGGACCCCGAGGGTCCACCTCCCCTCACCCTCGCCTACCTCCCGCACCTCCTTCAGCCCCATCACACGTCACTCCTCCGATCTGCAAATTCCCCTGGGCTCCTCTCCACCCCAGCGCTCCTGTCGTTCCCACCCGAGGAAGGTCAGGGGGCCGCTCCCTCAATTCCAAACCCAGCCAGGTGGCGGAACCCTCGCCCGCCGCGAGGGCGCGCATCTCACCTGCACCCCGCAGCCGGGCTCCGCGACGCTGAAGCTTCCAGGCCGGCCCTCCGAGGAGCTGGCTTTGGCCGAACCCGCCACTGCCGCCCGCTCTGAGCCGTGGAGGTCCAGGCAGGCAGTGCAGGCTCCGCCGCGCCGTCTGGTCAGCCGCCGCGGGGCTCGCAGGTGGCCTCCGTGCGCCTGCCCAGCTGGCGAGTCCGCGCGTCACCTGTGCACGTGCGCAGGCTCTTGAGTTCAGCTTCCTGAGCCCGAGGCCAGACCCACCTCCTTGGCTCGCGGAATTCTGGGAATTGCAGTTTGCGTCCGGTGACAGCCCGCTCCTTCAACCCGCGGAATCCTGGGAGTTGTAGTTTGCCCGACGAGAGGCGGTTTTGCTTGGTGTAAAGTTTGTACAATTATGGGAGGCCTGATAATAAACTTAAATGCAAGTTAAACCAACAAGATGTCATTTATCAAATCAAAGTAATTAATATTTTTCACATGCTTTTAAAAAACATATAATACTACGGGGGACTTACGTACAAAAGTACCATTCCTCTGCTCCAATCCCTCAGCCCCACTCTATCCCACCAGGACCGACCTGCTCCTTAAGGGCAATATTCCCAAGTCTTATGGCTGCTGCATTTGGAATTTACTGCCGACTGTCGAGATATATATATATCGACATATATATCAATATATATATCTCCCTACTTCTTCATTTATGAATTTTAGACCTCTTGACTTTTTGCTAGTATAGATGAAAATTTTATTCATTTAGATGTGTACCAACTATGACTACCTGCACCTCCGCTGATCTATGAGATAACACTTCTGTCTCTCGAATTGGGAAAACCCTGTATTTCATTTATAATTATTTTAAATGATAATGCCCAAGTGGTGAGGCAGTAAAAGTTCGTAAATTTATGCAGGGCAATTTGACAATACAGTCAAAAGCCTTTAAAAACATACAGACCTCTAACCAAGAAATTCTAATAAATGTAGTTGAGTGCAAAGGCTGAACAGTGTTGTTTATAATGATAATAAGTTATAAGGCTGGAGTGGCTATATTAATTTCAAAGTAGAATCAAGAGCAAGGAAGATCATCAGGGATAAGAAAGGATATTATGTAATGACAAAAGGGTCAATTCACCAACAAGACATAATAATCCTAAATGTGAATGTACCTGACAATAGAGCCTCAAAATAAATGAATCAAATACTGATGGAACTAAAAGTAGAAATAGACAAACCTGTAATTACAGTTGGAGACTTCAACATCCTTCTCTCAACAACTGATAGAACAACTAAGCAAATAGTCAGCAAGGATACAGAAAAGCTCAACAACACCAAAACCCAACAGGATCTAATTGATATAACATAACACTCCATTAAACAACAAAAGAATACACATTTTTTTCAAACACCCACAGTATATATATTAAAATAAACTCTATCCTGGACCATAAATAAAAAAATTAGCAAAAGACATTAATAGACATTTTACTGAATATATATATATATATATATGGCAAATAAATACATAAAAAATGAAAAGATGCTCAACATCACTAGCCCTTAGGGAAATGCAAATTAATACCATGATGAGAACTAAATTAAAAAATAATGTCAATATCAAATGCTGGTGAGTATGCAGAGAACTCTATCTCTCATACATGGCTGGTGGAAATAGTTTGGTAGTTTCTTAAAAAAAAAAAACATGCACTTACCATATGACTCATCAATCACACTCCTGGGCATTTATCCCGGAGAAATGAAAACTCACACAAAAACTTGTACCAGTTGTTCACAGCTGCTTTATTTGTAATACCCCAAAACTGGAAACAAACAAAATGTCCCTCAACAGATGAATGGTTAAACAAACCGTAGTGGATCCATACCATAGAATACTATTCAGTACTACAAAGGAATGGACAATTGATACAGGCAACAACTTGGATGGATATCAAAGGCATTATGTTGAGTGAAAAGATGTCAATCGCAAAAGGTTACATATATATGATTCCATTTATATGACATTCTTGAAATGATAAAACTGTAGAGATGGAGAACAGATAAAACTGTAGAGATGGAGAACAGATTAGAAACTGTAGAGATGTCAGGAGTTAGGGATGGGGTAGAGGGGGAAGTGGTGAGTGTGACTATGTAAGGGTAGCAGGAGGGAGATCTTTCAGGTACTTGATTGTGGTGGTGGTTACACAAATCTACACATGTGATAAAATGACACAGAACCATACACAACTTTATACCAATGTCAAACACCTGGTTTGGATACTGTACTATAATTATGTAAAATGTAACCATTGGGGGAAACTGGATGAAAGGTTCCAAGGAACCTCTCTCTACTATCTTTGCAACTTCTTATGAATCTATAATTATTTCAAAATTAAAAGTTTTTAAAAAGAAACAAACAAATAAATAAAAAAAACAAACCATGGACATTACTTAGGTCCTTAGCCATACAGGATTGATTAAATAACATCATGGGCCATCTGGGAAATTATTAAAAGAATGTTGCAAAATAATATTCACTTAACACTTGGAAGATATTTCATATTATATCATATTTAATTTTTAAAAAGCACCAAAACATTCAAAGTGACCCCTTTTTAAAAAGAGTGTATTTGTGCAAAAGAGTCCAGAAGGATGTCAGCACATGCCCTGTGTAGTGAGATTATAGGTGATTTTTATTTTCATCTTATTAATTACCTATATATATATATATTTCTCCCCCACCCCCGCAATGAACATGTATTTTAAATTTAGGGTTCAAATTTAAGTCGTATTTAGTTTTAAAAAAAGCTCCTAGGTTGAGTTCACGGTTCTCTACAACAGCGGTCCCCAACCTTTTTGGCACCAGGGACCAGTTTCGCGGAAGACACTTTTTCCACGGATGGAGCCGGGGTGGGGGGGGGGCGGCGGAGGTGGGGATGGTTCACACGGTACAGCGAGTGATGCTTTGCTCCCTTGCCCGCCGGTCACCTCCTGCTGTGCGGCCCGGGTCTTGACAGGCCGCGGACCCGTCCTGGGTCCGAGGCCCAGGGCTTGGGGAACCCTGCTCTACAAGAAAGCCAGCAGTGGTCAGCCGATGGAAGGAGGTACCGAGCAGCCCAAGAAAGCAGCCCATTACTAAAGGTGGGAAGGGATTGAGTTCTGGACAAAGCAGTCTTCTGGTTAAGATCCCAAAGGACATAGCCTGTGGGTCCCCTAGGACCCAGTTTGCAGACAAGGATGATGTTTCATTTTATGAGCCAATCATGTTTTAAAAACTATTCTGGTTGTGGAGCATTAGGCAGTGCTTTAGTTGCTGGTAGGAAGCTTTGACAGACTGGGAGAAAACAAGTACTTTCCTTTGTAGTAAATACCCAAGGTGGGCTGAGTAGCTGTCTTTGTGAAGCCTTAACCAGTACTTTCAATAAATCAAGTATTTATGCAGCACCAAGCTGGGTTTGGCATTCCTCATGACTGAGTCCTCTCCCTTCCTCTGGGGTCACATTCCCTTTCTATTTCTATATGTGGATGACTCCCAAATCCACATCTCTAGTCCTGAGTTCCAGATCCACACTTCCGATCAAGTTGCTTGGGGCCTATTTCTACCCGGCTTACCTGACAGCATCTTAAAGTCTATGTGATGAACATGACGATGATGGTAATGATTTTAAATAGATCTGCAAATTATTTTACCCTCCTTCTTTCAAAAGATGAAGTTGAATTATTTTTCCCTTGAATAACTTAGTGATTCACTTAGTGGCATAATATAATGACTCACTGCTAATGAATAAAATATGTCAGAAGCAATACGATGTGATTTCTGAAACTAGGTCTTAAAAAAGACAGCATCTACACCTCTGTCTCTGTCTCTCTGGTAGCCTTTGGAACATAGCTGCCATGTCATGAGGAAGTTCAGGCCACATGGAAAGGACATGCATGGGCACATTCGTTTGCTAGGGCTGCCACAGACTGGGTGGCTTAAACAAAAGAAATTTATTTTCTCACATTCCTGGAGGATCGAAGTCCAACACCAAGGTGCTGGCAGGTTTGGTTTCTCTCCCGAGGCCTCTCTCCTTGGCTTGCCGATGGCCACCCTCTCTGTGTGTGATCCCATGGCCTTTACTCTGTGCACAAGCGTCCTTGGTGTCTCTTCCTCTCTTGTTAGGACACAAGTCCATCAGATTGGATTAGGGCCCACTCTAAATGGCCTCATTTGAGCTTAATTACCTCTTAAAGTCCCTATCTCTAAATACAGTCACATTCTGAGGTACTGGAGGTTAGGACTACAACATATGAATTTGGGGGGGGGGGACACAATTCATTCCATAACAATGGGTGTACCAGGCAACGGCCCCAGGCAGGCCTTCAGCTGACAACCAGTAGCAATTGTCAGATATGTGAGTGAATGAGCCCTAAGGTGATTCCAGCCTTCAAGCTACCTCAGCTGATACCCCAGACATCACAGAACAGAGATAAGCTGTCCCTGCTGCCTTGTTTAAATTTTTGACCCACGGAAATTACAATAATAAATACATGAGTTTTGTGATTTTCAAGCCGCTATGTTTTGGAATACGGTTATGTAACATTAGATAAATAATATCCTTGTATTACACTTGTCTAACACTGCATAACAAATCCCAAAACGTACTGGCTTAAAGCAACAATAATCATTTATTATATCTCACAGTTTCTTTGGGGCCAGAATCTGGCAATGACTTGGCTCATTGGTTCTGGTTCAGGGTCTCTCATAAAGTTGCAATCAGATGTTGGCTGAGACTGCAGTCAACTGAAAGCTGACAGAGACGGGAGGATCTGCTTCCAAGAGGGCTGGTTCACGTGGCTGGAAAGTTTGTTCTTCTCCATGTGGACCTGTCAATACGGCCTCTTGAGTGTCCCCGTGGCCAGGCAGTTTGCTTCCCCAGAGCAAATGATTTAAGAGACCAAGGCAGAAGCTGAGAAGAGACCAAGGCAGAAGAATACCTTTTGTGACCTAGCCTCAGAGGCCTCATACCATGTCCCGTCTGTGTATTCTATTGGTCACATAGGTTGACACTGATTCATGTGGAAAGGGACTATGCAAGGGTACAAATACCAAGCGACAAGGATCTTTGAAGACCCTCTTGGAGGCTGGCTACCATAATGATAATCAGAGATACCAGCTGTTCAGTACCTATTATGTGCTTGGCTTTAGATGGAAATGATCTCATTTAATCCTCACAACAACCTCATGCAGTAGATTATTTTTTTCACATCTTTATTGGATTATAATTGCTTTACAATGTTGTGTTAGTCACCTATATGTATACATATATCCCCATATCCCCTCCCTCTTGTGTCTCCCTCCCACCCTCCCTATCCCACCCCTCTAGGTCGTCACAAAGCATTGAGCTGATCTCCCTGTGCTATGCAGCTGCTTCCCACTAGCTATCTATTTTACATTTGGTAGTGTATATATGTCCATGCCACTCTCTCACTTCGTCCCAGCTTCCCCTCCCCCTGTGTCCTCAAGTCCGTTCTCTACGTCTGCGTCCTTATTCCTGCCCTACCACTATGTTCATCAGTACCGTTATTTTTTTAAATAAATTTATTTATTTATTTATTTTTGTGGGGTGGCTGCATTGGGTCTTCGTTGCTACGCACAGGCTTTCTCTAGTTGCAGCGAATGGGGCTACTCTGTTGCAGTGCACAGTCTTCTCACTGTGGTGGCTTCTCTTGTTGCTGAGCACAGGCTCTAGGTGCACGGGCTTCAGTAGTTGTGGCACACAGGCTCAGTAGTTGTGGCTCGCAGGCTCTAGAGCACAGGCTCAGTAGTTGTGGTGCATGGGCTTAGTTGCTCTGCGGCATGTGGGATCTTCCCAGACTGGGGATCGAACCCATGTCTCCTGCATTGGCAGGCGGATTCCCAACCGCTCTGCCACCAGGGAAATCCCAGTACCGTTTTTTTAGATTCCATATATATGAGTTAGCATTTGTTGTTCTCTTTCTGACTTACTTCACTCTGTATGACAGACTCTAGGTCTGTCATTACAAATAACTCAATTTCATTCCTTTTTATGGCTGAGTAATATTCCATTGTATATATATGTACCACATCTTCTTTATCCATTCATCTGTTGATGGACACATAGGTTGCTTCCATGTCCTGGCTATTGTAAATAGTGCTGCAATGAACATTGGGGTGCATGTGTCTTTTTGAATTATGGTTTTCTCTGGGTATATGCCCAGTAGTGGGATTGCTGGATCATATGGTAATTCTATTTTTAGTTTTTTAAGGAACCTCCATACTGTTCTCCATAGTGGCTGTATCAATTTACATTCCCACTAACAGTTCAGGAGGGTTCCCTTTTCTCCACACCCTCTCCAGCATTTATTGTTTCTAGATTTTTTGATGATGGCCATTCTGACTGCTGTGAGGTGACACATCATTGTGGTTTTGATTTGCTTTTCTCTAATGATTAGTGATGCTGAGCATCTTTTCATGTGTTTGTTGGCCATCTGTATCTTCTTTGGAGAAATGTCTGTTTAGATATTCTGCTCATTTTTGGATTGGGTTGTTTGTTTTTTTGATATTGAGCTGCATGTGCTGCTTGTATATTTTGGAGATTAATCCTTTGTCAGTTGTTTCATTTGCAAATATTTTCTCCCTTTCTGAGGGTTGTCTTTTTGTCTTGTTTATGGTTTCCTAGTAGATTATATTTGTCCCCAGTTTATAGATGAGAAAGGCTAAGAATCAGTAAACATTTTGCCCAGGGGCAAGTAGCTAGCAAATGGAGGGAGATGGAACCCAGCTTGGTGTGACTCCATCCCAGCCTCTCCATACTCTCTGGGGCCCTGAAACCTCCAAGTCACTTTCACCTTCTCTCTCCTCACCACCAAGTTGTGTAAATTCCTGCCATGTTTATCCTCCCCCTCATCTTCTTCCAACCTTGCCTCTACTGTCCTGATTCAGGGTGGTGCCCAAAAATATGACTAAAAAAAATACATATTGGTTAAATTAAGGGAGAAACTCTAGCCACCTGTTATAGCTCTACTGTACTCAGTTTGAAACCCATGCATCTACCGTATTAGGATCTTTAAAAGGAATCTGCACGCTCAAAGCAAATGGCTAAACAGGAAGCCAAATAATCTCAATGGAATCTGTGCCCAGATCAGAAAACAAGGCCAGGGCAAGGCCCCGGAGAGCTGGATTAAGAGAAGAGGCAGAGAACAAGAGCTCTTCTACCCAGCCGTTAATCCCGGGCTGGTTTCTCTGGCTATGGAAGCCGAATGAGGTTTTCAATGGCTGTAAAAATATGCTTTTAGGACTTCCCTGGTGGCGCAGGGGTTAAGAATCCACCTGCCAATGCAGGGAGACACATGTTTGTGCCTTGGTCCGGGACGATTCCACATGCCGCAAAGCAACTGGGCCTGTGCACCACAACTGCTGAGCCTGCACTCTGGGGCCTGTGAGCCACAACTACTGAACCTGCGCACCTAGAGCCTGTGCTCACAAGAGAGGCCACCGCAATGAGAGGCCCGTGCACCACAATGAAGAGTGGCCCCTGCTCTCTGCAACTAGAGAAAAAGCCCATGCACAGCAAGGAAGACCCAATGCAGCCAAAAATAAATAAATAAATAAACATATATGTTAAAAAAAAAAAATTAACCATTCATTAAAAAAATGTTTTTAAAATTTTAATAATTACTTTTGAGGAAATATAATTTTTGTAAACCTCCCCTAGTGTATGTTTTTAGGTTATATTTGCCCAGCTCACTGATGGCACGTTAAGACATTTTGCTAGTATTTGGGCTCTCCAAGCCTGTTTGCCATGGGGACATTCCACTTCTCCTCCCACAGGGGGCGCTCCCCGCAGATAAGCAGGAGGTATAATCACAGCTTTGGGGAGTCTCCCCCACAACACACTGACTTCTATAGATAATTAGGTGCTACCTAGGAAGCAGGATAATTATAAAAGACACATTAATTTCCTGAAACTGAAGCTCAAACGATTGCCTTAAATAAACTTTAAGTTTTGGAGGAAGATGTAAAATTTGTATAATTCAAAATCATCCCATTCTTTCATCTCCTCTCCCCCAACACTGCCTTTTTCCTTTTGCTCCTGCCAATGACTGTTATTTTAATTGTCCTGCTCATGCTTCCAGAAGAAGATTTCACTCTGAATGTGAGAGAGAAGACACATCCTTTAGTGGCAAATGCTCACAGTTACAAAGAAAAAACAGTGCCTTTGGTAGACATACGTGGGGAATACCCAGCTGAGAATCTGGCAAACTGGCTGCCCCACCTGCTACAGGACGGTCCTGGGTCATTTGCTTGTCTTCCTCTGTTGGCTCATTTATGCAAATAGCTGCAGTTACCCCCTGAACATGGCTGCTTCTGAAATCTCCAACTCAGTGGTTTACTTCACGTTCTCCCACCCGATGTCCTGAATTTCTTGGAGGATAATTTTGCTGGAAACTTAGAGGTTAAAAACAGGGAACATTGGCTAAGTGAAGTAAGCGAGACAGAGAAAGACAAATACTGTATGACCTAATTTATATGTGGAATCTAGGACGCCCCCCCCCCAAAAAAAAACCAAGTTCATAGACACAGAGAACAGATTGGTGGTTGCCAGAGGCTAGGGCGTGGGAGGTGGGCAAAAGGGGTGTATAGAGTCAAAAGGTACAAACTTTCAGTTATAAAATAAATAAGTCATGAGGCTGTAATGTACAGCATGGTGATTAGCAAATAATACTGTATTGCATATTTGAAAGTTGCTAAGACGGGTCTTAAAAATTCTCACCATAAGAAAAAAAATTCTGTAACTATGTATAGGCATATTAACTAGACTTATTGTAGTGGTCATTTCACAATATATACAAATATTGAATCATTATGTTGTACACATGAAACTAATACAATGTTGTATGTCAGTTATACCTCAATAAAAAATTAATTAAATGCTAAAAAAATAGGGTATGTTGTAATACCTAGTAGATGGCGAGGGTATGAGGGAAAAGGTGCTGTCACACACTACAGATGAGAATATAAATCAGTGTGAATAAGTCAGGGACTGCTTTGGGCCATTAGCAACAGAGGGCTGCCTGCAGTAGCTTAGAACAATTAAGACTTTGTTTGCTCAGGTCTGAGAAACAGCCCAGAGCTGTTTGAAAGCTCTAACAGGGCTTTCAAGGACCCAGACTCATTTGGCCTCCCTGCTCCCCCCTCCTTAGTGCACGGTGTCCATCCTCAAGGTTACAAGAAGGCTGCTGCAGCTCCTGCCATCACAACAGAGACCATTTGGAAGAGGAAAAAGGACTGGGAGCAAAAAGGACTTTCCTGGAAGTCTCACTCAAAACTTCTGCTTCCATCTCACTGGCCACCCCATCTACAAGGGAGGCCCCCAAATGTAGCTTTTTGATTATTAAGGGAGTAAGGGAGAATGGATATTGGGTAGGCTGCCATGAAGTGCAGACTTTTTGGAGGACAATTCAGAAATAGCTATCAAAATTTAAAAATTTAAATACCCTTACCTCTTGACTCAGAAATCCCCCTGCTAGGAATTTATACTGGAGATGTGTTCTCATATATGTGCATATGCTTACACACCACAGCTGTTTCTTACAGCAGGAAAGGATTCATGGACATGCATTTTCACTACATGAAATGTCTCAGTGAATGTCAGGCTCTGACCCATCCGATTAGCAACTTCTCTTCCCCTGGAGGAGGTGGGTAGAGACAGGGAACAGGAATGTGGCTGGGGGTTCCGTCTCAGCCAAAGTAGTGAAGTAGGGAGGGGAATATAAATGTTTCTCTGCAGCCCTTAAGAGGACACAGAATGGGATTTATTAAGGAATATTACGTGACTCAGAGATTCACTGGGATGGATGAGGAACAGACTCTAGACTGGTTTTCTAGGAACAATTCCCGCAATGTCTGAGAACCGAACTGCCGAGGAAGCAGCTGCCTCCCCACCTCTGGGATCATGCTGCTGTGCCATGGGATGGAAAATACCACTGACTCTGCCAGCTACAGAGAAACCACCGTCCTCTGCCACCATTTCCCCCGGCAGGGGTACCACCTCATGACGTTCTCTTTCTTCTTCCACGTTTTATAGGGTGCATCTGTTTGGTGGAGTCTTGGTCCCAGGGATCCCTTGTTGCAAAGAGTCTGGGAGATGGAGTTTGTATTTCTCCATCTCCAGTGTGGGCAGCCTGGTGGAAGGGGGTTGGAGTGAGGGCAGAGTGAGATCCTGATGAATGCAGACTTCTGTATCTGCTACCCTCACCAAGCACCTCATGTAGTTGCTTTTCAAAAGACAGTCCCTCTCATAAGAGGAATTCTCTTGCCAGATTTTAAGACATTTTTCTTTATCTTTTTACATGGCTGCATGAAAATCAGATAGAATAAGGCTGTGAAGCTATTGGCCAATGTCTGTCATATGGTTAAGTGTTCAGTACATGTTAACTATTAACCAGTAAGGAGGTACCTTTCCAGCTGGCCCTTCAAGGTTGGGGGCTGGGAGTTCCAACCCAAGGTGCTTAAGGAGAACAGGCAAAGAGAGCGGGGGGGAGGATCCATTAATGAAAGTGTTCATCTTTAATTTTTTTCTTCCTGTGGTCCATCTCACTTCTCCCCGAGTGTCTTTTCATTCTGCAAGAATGACCAACTTCACCTACCATCGACTCTACCTATTGAAACCTCTGAATGAGCCAGCCCTTCACAAGACTCCAGAGTTGTCAGTAGTCCCTGACTTAGTTTCTTCTGTGTATCTCCATCAGCCTTCACCATTGTTTGGTTGACTGTCCAGAGGCAGCATGACTAGAGAATGCACTATATCCAGGTGAAATCTCAGAGAGACAGCAAGATGGATAACGTCTCTGCCTGGGATGGCCCAGATGAGCTCAGTTGCTTAGTCGCCCAAGGAGACTCTATTTTTTGTTTTTTCAAACTACCTAAACAATCCACTGTGCACCACACACAAATTCTAGCAAGAGAATGTCTGCTGATGAGGGCGGCAGTTGGTTTGTGGAGGCCCAGCTATAGGCAAGTCGACTTTCACGCAGACGCGACGTGCAACACCACTGCTCACTGCTGGGAGTCTCCCACTGAAGCTAAGAGGAGCTCTGGGTCTCTAATTCTACATGGGGAACACCATCCTTCAACAATTTCCTTCATTCAGCAAACACTCTGGGCAATATATCATTTGCGGGTATTTATCAGTGTTTGGGGGGGATCTTCAATGTGTATTTTCAGACTGCATAACCTCAGAGAAGGCTTTTGAGCCAAATGTCTTAGAGTTGTCTTACATTCATCAAAGACAAGGTTGAAGGCTTGCTGGCTTTGCTTCCTTTAATTTTGGAAAAACTCTTCTAGTCTGATTGAATCTACCTGATTCATAGCCAGGCTAGAAGGGGGCAATCATTTGAAAGACATTCTAAATCATTCTGGAGGAAAAAGAAACCCTCTGTTTGTCCTGCTCTCGTTAGATTGCCGTCACAGGAGAAATCGCCAGCCCTTGGCCTGAGTTTCGGGGGATGAAGACCAGGCTCTTGAACGCGCTCTGTCCCATATTTCGTTCCTCTGTCAAGAACTTAATCCCGGCTTGTGAAACAGACATTTTGTAAAAGCAGTAGTAATAAGGCTGGCGTCAGCAGTGTGGCCTAAAGAGCAAATGATCTCACTGGCATATGACGATTCATCAGTTCAGAAGAGAAAGGAGAGAGGAGATGAAGATGAGATTCCTGAGGATGAGAGAGGAGAATTCTTAAAACAAAACAAAGATAGCTTGTTGGAACAGAAAAGTCATTCCATTCCTGGGGCAGAGAAGGAAATCCGATACAGGCTGCTCACTTCCCGCACCTGCCCTTGGAGTTTGCACATAGAGCTCGCCCCTTGTTCCTCCTCCGATGCCAGACTTCCAAAACCCAGTGAACACACCAGATGCTGCATATACCATCTGGATCATCCGCACCTACAGGAGTCTCTCACTCCTCTATGACTTTCATTTGTTGTATCATTCTCTTAAGTTGGGTTCCCCCAAAACAAGAATTTGAGAGAAAGTAGTTTGAGAGGCGGTACCAGGAAGCTCCAGCCAAGGGCTGGAGAAGTGATACAGGAAGGGAAGGAAGCTAATATAGGGGGAATTAATACCACCACTGTGGGAATCAGTGTCTCAGTCCCACTGGGGAGCTCTGGAGACTGCACAGACCCCACCTCACTGTCATCTTCCCTGAGTGGGGTAGGAATGGAGGCTTTTATCCTTCACCTACTATCCATTTTGCAGGAGCTGTTTCTAGGAGTCTCAGAACTTCCTTCCCTGCACTCATGGAGAAAGCCCTCAGAGGGAGAATCCCAGGGGTGTTCCTCAAGAAACCATCATTATACAAGGGAGTGGGGAAGGTTGAGGGGATGTGGGTTGGCAATGACAGCATCTGCTGTACTTTCCCTCCTTTATTCACTAACTCATCACTCTGTGTGAAGCCCTGTCCCAGATCCTGTAGCTGCAATGAAGAACAACACGGACACTATCTGCAATGTCCTGGAGCTTAAAATCTAGCAAAGAAGCCTCATGTTGATTAAATAAGCATGCAAGTATATAATAAAACCAGTGAAAACGTGAGGTAGAATAAAAGAACTGTGAGTTCAGGGAAAGGATGGCAGGAAAACATACTCTGGCTTGAGAAATCATGGAGGGCTTCTTTGAGGAAGATGTGAGAGTTATCTAACTAGAGGTGAGAGAGAGATGGGAAGAGCATTTCAGGCAGAAGAAATAGCATGTGCAAAGACCCTGAGGCACCAGGGACCACAGTAGTGAGGCTAGAGGTCAAAGAGCAAGAGGAAGATGTGGGGCTAAATAAGGCTGAAAAGGTGAGCATGAAACGTACTGTGCAGTGCTGTGTGAGCTGTGCTCGAGGTTTTGGTCTCTGGTCTAGAGCAGTGGAAGCCATTGAAGATTGTTAAGCTAGGAAGCGATGTAATTAGATTTTTAAAAGAGAAAAGATAGTTGCTGGGCAGAGAATGGGTCAGAGTAGGAAAGAGTGGAAGAAGTCATGAAGTCAAGAGTTGATGGCAGGATTTCTGCTCCAGCCCAAATAGAGTAACAGGGACCAGATTTATCCTCTAGCCTGAAATAGTTATAAAATTGAACAAAGCATATGAAACGATGGTTTTTAAGACATCGAGCATGCTTGATGATGCACAGTGATCCCTGAGAGAGAATAAACAAATGAGGCAGAGTTTATAATTTCCCCAGCTTACTGCATGGAGAGTTTCTAGGCCAAAAGAAAAGGAAACCAGGCAGAGTCCTGAGTTGAGAAAAAGAGCTGGAAGTCTTGGGGAGCCAGAGCAGCCAGAGTTCAAAGGGCGGAGTACTGGAGAGAACTCAAACAGAAAGAGAGAGTTCTAGCCATAAAAAAGAATGAGATGATGCCATTTGCAATAACACAGATGGACCTAGAGATGATCATACTACGTGAAGTCAGACAGAGAAAGACAAATATTATATGCTAATACTTATATGTGGAATCTTAAAAAAATGATACAAATGAACTT
Source organism: Stenella coeruleoalba (assembly GCF_951394435.1). Lineage (NCBI taxonomy): Eukaryota > Metazoa > Chordata > Mammalia > Artiodactyla > Delphinidae > Stenella > Stenella coeruleoalba. The sequence continues at coordinate 59,130,615 of NC_137156.1, forward strand.
ATTTATAAAACAGAGGGCTTCCCTGGTGACGCAGTGGTTGAGAGTCTGCCTGCCGATGCAGGGCACACGGGTTCATGCCCCGGTCCAGGAAGATCCCACATGCCGCGGAGTGGCTGGGCCCGTGAAGCCATGGCCGCTTAGCCTGCGCGTCCGGAGCCTGTGCTCCGCAACGGGAGAGGCCACAACAGTGAGAGGCCCACGTACCGTAGAAAAAAAAAAAAAGAAAAAGAAATAAAACAGAAATAGACTCACAGACATACAGAACAAACTTATGGTTACCAAAGGGGAAGTCGGGGGAAGGGATAAATTGGGAATTTGGGATTAACAGATACACTCTACTATATATAAAATAGATAAACAACAAGGACCTACTGTACAGCACAGGGAACTATACTCAATATCTTGTAATAACCTATAATGGAAAAAATCTAAAAAAGGAAAATATATATATATATGTGTCACTATGCTATATGCCTGAATCACTGTAAATCAACTATACTTCAATTTGAAAAATAATAAAATAAAAGAGAGAGTTCTAGAGCTCTGGATAGGGTCCCCCTCAAATTTTTGGTTGAATATCGATCAGTGTATGTGTATGAGGAAACTCCCAGAGGCCAAAGAAAGAGTCACCTAAAAGGATTAGAGGGAATAGTTCCCAGAGCTCACACAGGGCTGGGAGATTGCAAACCTCCCTCTGAATAATTAATAAGACAAGCAGAGAGAAAATCACTGAAAATGTAGAAGACCTGAATATGTAAGTAAAAATATAGAAGACAACCAACTTGACCTAACTGACATTTAAAGAATACCCCAAACAGTAGAATATTCATTTTTTTCAAATGAACATAGACCATTTACCAAGACAGACAATATTTTGGTGCATAAAATAAGTCTTAATAAACTTAAAATGATTCAAGTTAAAAGTAGGTTCTCTCACCAAAGTGGAATTAAATCTGAAATCAGTGATGAAAACATACCTGGAAACCCCCCCAATTTTTGAAAACTAAATAACACATTTATAAATAACTCATGGATCAAAAAGGAAATTAGAAAATATGAATGAATGAAAACAAAAACCCAACAATCTAAACTTGTGAGATGTCACTAACAGTACTTAAAGAGAAATTTATAGCACTAAAGGCCTAGGTTTTAAAAAAAAAAGTTTTCAAATTGATGACTTCAGCTTCTACCTTGAGAAACTTAAAAGAAAAAAAATTAAAACAAGAGTAAGCAGATGAAAAGGAAACGATAGATCAGAACAGCAGTAGAAATAGGAATAGAAAACAGAAAAACAATAGAGAAAAATCAATGAAACCCAAAGCTGATTCTTCGAGAATTTGTAAGCCTTTAGCAAGACTGAGCAGAATAAAAAGAAACATTAAAAGATTACCAATACTATGAATGAGAGAGGCGACATCATACAGATTTCACTGATATTAAAAGGTTGATAAGGAAAAGTTATGAACAATTTAATGACAATAAGTTAAAAACCATAGAAACTTGAAAGATACAAAGTATCAAAATTCTAGAAAAAATAGATAACTTGATAACCCTATAAAATATCCCTTAAAAGAAAAATATTAATAAATTGGACCTAATCAAAACAAAAAACTTAAAAAAAAACACAAAACAAAACAAAAAACTTTTGCTCTTCAAAAGATACTGGTAAGAAAATGAAAAAGGCAAGTCACAGACTGGTAGAAAATATTTGTAAACATATATTTGACAAAGGACTTGCATTTAGAATATATAAAGAGGAAGAGGAAGCCCTCACTCCTAGGTATTTAATTAAGATAAAAGAAAGCAAACATCCATACGAAGACGTGTACACAAATGTTCACAGCAACTCTACTCATATAGCTAAAGTAGAAAAACCCAAATATCCGTCAAAAAGTAAATAGAGGGGCTTCCCTGGTGGCGCAGTGGTCGCGAGTCCACCTGCCAATGCAGGGAACACGGGTTCGTGCCCCGGTCCGGGAAGATCCCACATGCTGCAGAGCGGCTGGGCCCGTGAGCCATGGCCGCTGAGCCTGCGCGTCCGGAGCCTGTGCTCCGCAACGGGAGAGGCCACAACAATGAGAGGCCCGCATACCGCAAAAAATAAAATAAAATAAAATAAGGGTTGATGTGGCTTAGACCAAGTTGATGGAGACGGTGGAGATGGAGAAAAGTAAACAGATTTAACAGATATTTAGCAGGTAACTGGCAATAGTTGTGATGGATTGCATACAGGGAGGAAAGGAGAGGGAGGTACCAAGGTTGTCATCTGTATTAATGGCTTGAGCAATTGCTTGGATGTGTGGACAGTCACTGAGATGGGGAAGGCTGGCAGAGGACTATGTAGGGAAAGATGATGAGGTCAGTTCTGGACATATTGAGTCTGAGGAACGATTGAGACATCTAAGAGATGTCAAGCAGGTAGTTGTAGATCACTATGTTGGAAGCTGAGAGGAAGTGGTCTTGAGACACGGCCTTGAAAGTCTTCGGCACTGATATAAAATTACCGTATACTTTAATGTTTTGTGTCTGTACACTTCGTCTTCTCGTTTGGGTTGTAAGCTCTGCGGGTGCAAGATTTTTAACTTATGCCTCTACCTATGTCACACCACCCTTTTATACCCACTTTAGTAGAAGGAGCACGATGAGGTGGGTGATGCGTGGAATTTAGAATGAGAGAGGCCCGGCTTCAACATCTGACTCACCACTTACTAACTGTGTGACCTTGGGCAAATTGCTTGCTCTCCATAAATGGTAATAATATTAATAGGATGTATTTCATAGGTTACTGAGACATCTTAATATGATAATATAAGCTAGAAATATGTTGAACCTACCTAAGCCCCAGTTTTTTCCTCTGTAAAATGCATGCAATGCTACCTTCTTATCAGTTGGTTATTGCTGCACCACAAGCCACCCCAAAATTCAGAGGCTCACAGTAACAGTCATTTTTTATTACAACTCCCATGTGTGTATGTCAGGCAGGGGACTGCCCTGGTTGATCTCCGTCAGTTTGCTTATGCGTCTGTGAGTTGACTGCGGCGGCTTAGCTGGGGCAGTTCTCTTACATATGTCTCACCCTCCTCCTGGATACAACGGACTTGGGCAGGCGTGTACCTTCTCAAGAATGTGGCAAAACAGCAAGAGCACAGGCCCCACTGTATATAAGTGCTTTCTCACACCTCTGCTTGTACCGTGTCTGCTAACAATTCTTTTGGGCGAAGAAAGTCACATTGCTGAACTCAGAATCAGCAATGTACACCACACTGCTTTGAAGTGAAAAGGCACATAGCAAAGAAGACAGGTAGCGATAGGTCAAGAATTGGGGCAGCAATCTAATCTACTGCCTCTACAAAACAAAATATTTTCTTGTAACATATATAACATGCCTATCTCATTACATGTTTCAATAACTACATCTGCTCCCATCTTCAACAAATGTTGGATTATCGACTCTGATTTTAAGGGTAAAAATCAATTGGTTCCAGGCATTTGAAGCTATCCTTGCTTATTATGAAGCTTGGCATATTATATAAGAGAGTAATAATTAACCGTTTGGGTTAAGCACCTTCACACACAGACAGTGGCAATGTAAATAGATACAATCTTTTTGGAAAGTAACTTGACAATATATATCAAAAGCCTTAAAAAGGTGTACCCTTTGACTCAGAAATTTTCATTATGGCAAGTCTACCCTAAGAAAATAGGAGATATATAGACAAATGTTTATGTGTAAGGATGTTCACTGAAGCAATATTTACAGTAACAAAAAAAAAGGAGGATAATGCCAGATTAATTTGTTGCAGGGAAAAAAAAACCCTCTCATTGAAAACAGCTAAAAAGGCTGGACTAAAACAAATCTGTTTGGGGACTGGAGAGTTACCAAGACAGTCACAGTTTGAGGATCTCAGATTAGAGATATATGGAAAAGTAATTAAGGTGAGTCTGACATTCTATGCTGTTTTCCCCTCAAAGCCTATGTGGGTTCTTGGATGGTACAGCCAAAGAGACTAAGCAACAAAGAAACGCTTTTAAGTGACACAGAATCTGAGCAAAGATGTCAGCAGTCTGAGGAGGGTCTGAGGAGGCAAAAATTAGAGTTCCAAGCTTTTAAGACAGCTACAGCTTGAGAGGCTAAGATCCTGTCAGTGGTACAGAAAAATGACGTGTTTATTATCTCAAGGCATTCACCAGTTCACAAACAGTGCAGGCTGAGAGAAACAAAGCAGAAAGTGGCAGCCAACAGAAGTTTTGTGGCCTCAGAAGGATGGGAGATAAAAATCGATTTTGAAGTCCTGACAAGAAAGACTCCTGGGACTTCCCTGGCGGTCCAGTAGTTAGAACTCCACGCTTCCACTGTGGGGGGCGCAGGTTCAATCCCTGATTGGGGAATTAAGATCACGCAAGCCGCATGGCCAAAAAAAAAAAAAGGAGAGAGAGAGAGACAGACTCTGGTAAGCACCTCATGCTTTCAAATGGAACTCCTAAAGGCCTGCAACCCTAGGAATAAAAGTGAACTAAAAGTAAACCAGGGCTTCCCTGGTGGCTCAGTGGTTAAGAATCCACCTGCCAATGCAGGGGACACATGTTCAATCCCTGGTCTGGGAAGAACCCACATGCCGTGGAGCAGCTAAGCCTGTGCGCCACAACTACTGAGCCTGCGCTCTAGACCTCACGAGCCACAGCTACTGAGCCCGCATGACACAACCACTGAAGCCCGCGTGCCTAGAGCCCGTGCTCCACAACAAGAGAAGCCAACGCAATGAAGAGTAGCCCCTGCTCGTAGCAACTAGAGAAAGCCCACATGCAGCAACAAAGACCCAACACAGCCATAAATAAATAAATAAATAAATAATTTTTAAAGTTATTAAAAAAAAAAGTAAACCAAATCTTATAAAGACTGATAGCCAATCCATTCTGTGATTGGATTAAAACGATCTATCCTAATTCTACCTGCCTGCCATAAGCTAAAGGCTCATTTAGAGCTTCTGCAATATTTTATACACAGTGTCTGACATTCAACTAAAATTCCCAGGATATCAAGAGACAGTGGAAGGAAAAAAAATCAGACAATATAAATAGATCCAGAGGTAGGCAAGAATATACAATGGAAAAAAGGGAAAAAGAAAAAAACCGTCTCTTCAGCAAGTAGTGTTGGGAAAGTTGGACAGCTGCATGTAAATCAACGAAGTTGGAACACACCCTCACACCATACACAAAAATAAACTCAAAATGCCTTAAATATAAGACATGACACCATAAAACTCCTAGAAGAGAACATAGGCAAAATATTCTCTAACATAAATCGTACCAATATTTTCTTAGGTCAGTCTCCCAAGCCAAAAGAAATAAAAGCAAAACTAAACAAATGGAAACTAATCAAACTTACAAGCTTTTGTACAGCAAAGGAAATCATAAACAAAATGAAAAGACAACCTGTAGACTGGGAGAAAATATTTGCAAATGATGCGACCAACAAGGGCTTAATTTCCAAAATACACAAATAGCTCATACAACTCAACAACAACAGCAACAAAAACAACCCAATCAAAAAATGGGCAGAAGACCTAAAAAGACACTTCTCCAAAGAAGACATACAGATGGCCAACAGGCACATGGAAAGATGCTCAACATCACTAATTATTAGAGAAATGCAAATAAAAACTACAGTGTGGTACCACCTCACACTGGTCAGAATGGCCAGCCTTAAAAAGTCTACAATAACAAATGCTGGAGAGGGTGTGGAGAAAAGGGAACCCTCCTACACTGTTGGTGGGAATGTAAATTGGTGCAGCCACTATGGAGAATGGTACAGAGTTTCCTCAAAAAACTAAAAATAGAGTTGCCATATGATCCGGCAATCCTAATCCTGGGCATATATCCAGACAAAACTATACTTAAAAAAATACATGCACTGCTATGTTCATAGCAGCATGATTTACAATAGCCAAGACATGGAAACAACCCAAGTGCCCATCAACAGGCGATTTGGTTTAAGAAGATGTGGTTGGGCTTCCCTGGTGGCGCAGTGGTTGAGAGTCCGCCTGCCAATGCAGGGGACGCGGGTTTGTGCCCCGGTCCGGGAAGATCCCACATGCCGCGGAGTAGCTAGGCCCGTGAGCCATGGCCGCTGAGCCTGCGCGTCCGGAGCCTGTGCTCCGCAAGGGGAGAGGCCACAACAGTGAGAGGTCCGCGTACCGTAAAAAAAAAAAAAAAAAAAAAGAAGAAGATGTGGTATACATGTGCAATGGAATATTACTCAGCCATAAAAAAGAATGAAATATTGGGACTTCCCTGGTGGTCCAGTGGGTAAGACTCCATGCTCCCAATGCAGGGGGCCTGGGTTCAATCCCTGGTTGAGGAACTAGATCCCACATTCATGCCACAGCTAAGAGTTTGCATGCTGCAACTAAGAAGTCCACATGCCATAACTAAGACCTGGTGCAGCCTAAATAAATATTTTTTTAAAAGAATGAAATATTGCCATTTGCAGCAACATGGATGGACTTAGAGAATATTATACTTAGTGAAGTAAGCCAGAGAAAGAAAGACAAATATTATATATCACTTATATGTGGGATCTAAGAAATAATACAAATGAATCTATATACAAAACAGAAACAGACTTGCAGACATAGTAAACAAACTTACGGTTACCAAAGAGGAACAGGGATGGGGAGGGATAAATTAGGAGTTTGGGATTAACAGATACAAACTATTATACATAAAACTCATAAGCAACAAGGATTTACTGTATAACAAAGGGAACAATATTCAATATCCTGTATAACTTATAATGGAAAATAATTTGAAATTACAGATATATAACCGAATCACTTTGCTGTAGTCCTGAAATTAACATGATATTGTAAATCAACTATACTTCAATAAAAAATGAAAATTAGAAATAGGTTTCCCTATCAGATGAATTAAAAACAAAAAGTTTGAGAATAGCAAGTGTTGACGAGGTGTAGGGAAAATAGTAAGTCCCCTACCCTCTGTGTATGAGGGCAAATTGACACCACCATTTTGGAGGGGATTCGGCAGTCTCTGAACATAAAGAATGCCCATATACTTTGATGCAGAAACCCACCCATAGAAACCTAGCTAGCAGAAATACTTGCACACCATGCAAAGATGTTCACGGCAGCACTGTCCAGAATTGGTGAAAAGTCTGAACCATCTAAATGTTCATCATAATGAGAACAGCTAAATGAAATGTGACACGTCCCTGCCTGGGAGTTCCATGCAGTCATGAATAAGAATTGGGTCAACCCAGTTGGCGGATAAAGAACATAGTAAACATAGTAAAGTACAAATAGTGAGTTGACAAACAAAGATATCCTACTTTATTATATTTTCATTTGCATGCAGTGTGAGTGTGACTAAAATACGTATCACATCTCTAGGGGGTTTCTGGAACTCTCACTTTTTATCTTACATGCTTCTGTTATTTATGAATCTGTTTTTAGTGAGCATGTATTACTTTCATAATTCTTAAACCAAAAACATAAGTGAATAAGGATTGAACATCTAAAGCCTATAAAGACAAAATGCTTAGTGTTTCATTTCTTGGAGCTGAGTTCACTTTCAGCCAGAGCAGTTCTGGGCCACAAGTACAACTCTGTGAAGATCCTTAATCAGGCTCATCTCATGTATGCATGTGGGCATACACACATACCACACGTGCACAACTACCTGCACACCTCTACACATGCACACACACACACACAGAGTTGTCCAGCTCCGCATGTGCATGTGGAACGCACGACTTTACAGTACCTGGGGCAGTTCATAGAACATTCTTGTGTATTTATTGGTGCAAGGGAGTAAATAGCCAGGGCTGAGCAGGCAGAAAAGAACGTGATGAGACTGAAAACCCAACACTCACCACCTCCTCCACCATCCCAAGCAGATGACACGTCCTGTGGAATCCATGGTGCCCTCCTGATTTCTGGCCTTTCCCTTTTGTCTTCAAGGCGGGTAAACCCAAGAAAATGTGGCCGTGAGGATGGGCACTTATCCACTCAGGTCATGTCGTGAGATGCCCCCGCTTCTTCCCCCTGCAGTGAGGTGAGAGTCCCGCCCAGACCATGGGGGGCTTACGGGCCCTCGTCCCTGAAGAGTGTCAGGTTGTGCGTCTGGATGTGGCTCAGCAGGACCTGTCCTCGCCGCTCCAGGGTCTGCAGGACCCGCCGTAGGCCCTGCTGCCCGCCTTGGCTTTCCCAGAACACCGGGTCTGTCTGCAGTGACTTCAGCAGCATATTCTGTAGGCACCCTGATGCGAGAACCTTCACGACAGACTCAGGAAACCTGGAGGAAGGTCCCCCAGTCCCATAACAGAAAGGAAGAGCAAAAGCCATCTCAGAGAGTTTCCGTGAAAGGCCAGGCCAGTCGGCCAGAACCTGCACAGCTGGGGGCCCGCAAAGCCAGCCCGCAAAGTCTCCGGGGCCACCTGCTGACTAGTTATCCAGGAACCCTTCCACCCGCTCTGCTGTGACAGCAGGCAGGGGATAGAGCTTTCGATGGGTCCCACCTCCCTGGGTGGGTGAATCCACTCTGCTGGCCCGGGTGAAGTGAGGAGGAGCCCTAGGAAGGCCCAGCCGCTGCAGGTGTGAGCAGGGAAGGTGTCTCCCAGGCTAGCTCCCTGCCAGGGAAGGGCCAGCCTGCCCACTCCCCAGCAGGGCAGCCCATGTTGTGCAGGGCCAGGAGGCCCTCTGGATACTGGGGAGGGGGCAGCCCATCATGGACTTGAAGGGCCTGCTGGCTGTATCCCCTCAGCTTTCCCAGGACTCCTCACCCCCTTCTGAGGCTCATCCAGCAGCTTTTGTCTGAGGGACTGTGGGCTTCTCTGGAGCCACAGTTCAAGGTCTACAGCAGGGCCATCAAGCCTCAGCCCCTGAACCTCCACCCAACCGCTCTGACCCTCACCCGTCGATGCCCTCCAGCAGCCGGAAATTCAGCTTGTGCTCCGGGTGCTGAAGGTTGCCGGCGTTATCGATGTAGACCAGATGAGAGAGATCACTGCTCCGGACCTCAGGCAAGAAATGGACAGAGACAGAGGAGAGTCAGGGAGCAGCCTAGCCGGTGCCCCTGGACTCTGTCGGGGCTCAGCAGCTTGGGGAGCCCTGAGCTGTCAGTCCCAACACCCAGCCTGCTACTCGCCCAGATGCTCCCCTCGCACTGAGCAGTGAGCTCACTCCATGCCACTGCCGTGCTTAGGACATCCAGGCACCCTCTCAGTGAACCCTCCCAGCAACCTTGGGAGGTGGCCACTGATATTAGCCTCATTTTACAGAAACAGAGGCACAAAGAAGTAATTTGCATAAGGTCACACAGCTAATCAGTAGCTGGCTGGTTCAAACCTGGACCCGTAGCCAAAAGCCACAGCACCTTCTGCAAAATTGCAAGGCAGAGGGACTGATTCCTGTTCTGGTGGCCGAAGGGCTGAGGAGCACGGGTGGAAATGGGAAGGGGCAGAGGTAGCCCACCCAGGGGCTGAGGCTGCGGGATGTATCGTACATGTACACCCTCATACACGTATGCCCGCCCACGTGCGCCCTGTGCCCCTGTCCCAGGCGTTCCCCTGAGCATCACCGAGGACACAAGACACCCTCCATCCTCAGATAGCACTGCCCATCCTCTGTCCCCACAGTTTTAGGGCCTCTGAAAACTCTTCAAAACTGAAATCAGGGCTTCCCTAGTGGCGCAGTGGTTGGGAGTCCGCCTGCCGATGCAGGGGACATGGGTTCGGTCCGGGAAGATCCCACATGCCATGGAGCGGCTGGGCCCGTGAGCCATGGCCACTGAGCCTGCGCGTCCGGAGCCTGTGCTCCGCAATGGGAGAGCCCACAGCAGTGACAGGCCTGCATACCGCAAAAAACAAAACAAAACAAAACAAAAAACCAACAAAAAAAAACCCACTGAAATCAGCAGCAGGGAATTCTTTAGCACCTTAAAACTCTGGTATGGTGGGAACAGGAGGCCATCTCTTCCGGCTCCCACCTCCATGCACACACTCCGTTCTTACACATTTGCCATGATTCCCTGGTAGTTTCCCATAATTCTCTTCAGCAACCTGGGCTTAAATTATGAACCTTTGTCTTCAGGACCTCAGCTTCCCCTCTCTCTGCTTCTTCTACCTCTCACCCCCCTGCACATACCAGGGATCATCTATTTCTCGAAACCCAATGACTCCTCCCTCCAAAAACTGATATCGGGAAGGATGTGTGAGACAGCTGCCCACCAGGGGTAAAGGATGGATATAAAAGCCCTCCCTCTCCCAGGAATATGTGCCTTTTACTGGGGAAGGAGAGAGGTGGCTCTGGGGCAGGGGAGGGAGAGTTCCCACCACCCAGCAGCACCATGAGGCAGCCCTGGCCTGCAGGCTGGTGGGGCTGCCTGACGCTCGGCCCAGGGCAGCATCTGATGGCTACCGTCCAGAGCAGCTGGCCAAGGTGAGGCGGTGAGGACACCAGCCTCACTGGGGGAAGACAGAGCAGCCCCTCCCTAGGGTGGCACTTTGCTCCTCATGCAGGAGAAGCGGCTGTTCTGCCCCACCAGCCTCTCACCGATGGCCACGGCACACGGCTTCCCACCCTGGGCTGTAGTTTTCACAGGAGGCAGCACAGTGTTCCTCCAACAGCCCCAGCCTGTGAGCCATCAGGGGCCAGGAGAGCGCCCTGTCACTGCCACCAACCAGACATGCAGCTTGGGAAACCCCCTTCCCCGCTCCAGGCCCCAATTTCCATATTTACTGGCACATTGAGGGCATCCTACTAGACACACGGTTATTACACTCTGCTTCCTGGAGCCTTAGGGCGTCCCCGGAGTCTTCAGGGCTCAGAGGAGTTAGTGACAACAGCTCCAGCCCACACCCCATACCTACCTAAACCACATCCTCAAAGTTCCACCTGTGTCAGTTCTATATATTAAGGCTTCCTGAAAACATTTAAAGGGTTCTGCTGCTGAAAAGAACAGGATTGGGACACCCCAAGGTCACGTGATCTCTGACACTTGCCAACAGCATCTGCTGATGGAGACAGGAAGACCTGAGTCTGGGGCGACCCGGGGACATACCAAGATGTGGACCAGCCGCAGCTCCCCCGGGTTCCGGCATTTCTCTCGGAGCCTCTCTTCCACACAGGGGTCCGAGGGCTCGGGCTCGAAGCCGCAGCAATAGCGATCCAGGCGGTCATGGACCTGCGGGGACACCGTCCTCTGAGGGCCCAGCACTCGGGCCGCCGGAGCCCTGGGGCCACACGCTGGGGGCCATCCTCAGGGATCTTGGCACTGGTCAGCTCTGCTGCTGGCCTCCGGCTGTGACAGGGCTTCTGCTTGCTCCTCAGCCAGCCTGCCCTGCACCAGGACTGCTTGCTCACACTGCGTGGATTTCCACCCAACATTCACTGCTTAATCTCTGCCACTGGCCCTGAGCTCCAGCCTGGGGCTGACTGTCTCGTCTGCCTGGGGAGACCCACACATGACCACTTTCTCTTTAATCAGCAAATGCTACATCAGGGGTTCCTCCCTTTACAGAGATAAAAATCTTTTAATGACCATCCAGGCAGCTCCTGCCTTAGGACAGTGCTTTCACCCTGCAGGAGGCCTGAATCAAAGTCAGGAAGGAGAGCATTCCTGTTCCTGGCTCCTCTTACACTGGATGCCTAAAATGGGAGCAATGACGCTCCCTCAGGGATGATCACGATGTGCTTTAATAAGAAATATGGTCTCTTCCCTGGTTCCTGGCACAGCGCTCCTAAAACCCCTGCAATTTGCTCAGTGATATGAGTGTCTTTTGTTATTCATAATAAACCCTCTGACCATATCAGAGTTTAATAAGGTGACTCAGCGGGGCCCTTAGATCACTTCAGGCTGATTGCCAGATAGACAAGGAGAGAGCAGAACTTTCAACCCTACCCTCCAACTTCTGGGAAGAGTAGGAGAGCTGGAAACTGGGTTATAAAAAGTCTTCAACAGTGAGATTTGGGGAGCTTCCAGGTTGGAGAACACACCCACATGCCAGGAGGGTGATGCACTCCGACTCCATGAGGACATACAGGCTTGTATACTTGGGACCCTTCCAGACCTCTCACCCCATGTACCTCTTCAACTGACTGCTCACTTACATCCTTTGTAATAAACCAGTACACAAAAGTAAAGCGTTTTCCTGAGTTCTATGAGCCACTCTAGCAAATTATTAAACATGAGGAGGGGGTCACGAGAACCCCCAACTTATAGCCAGTTGGTCAGAAGTCCGGGTGGCCCAGGATTTGCGACTGGTATCTGAATCAGCAGTCTTGTGGGAATGAGCCCTTCACTTGTGGGATCCGACATTGAGTCCAGGTGGATAGTGTCAGAATCAAATTGTACACCCAGCTGGAGTTGGAGAATTGGTGGGCTCAGAAGACATCACTCAGATGACCGGCATCACTGCTGCATCTCTATCTCACCCGCTCCTCACTGCAGCCTTGCAATAGAAATATTATTGTCCCCATTTACACAGGGGGACACTGACCCCAGACTTGCCCAAGGTCCTACATGTGAAAGCAGTACAGCTGGGATTTGAACCGAGGTCTGCCTGGCTTGAGCCCAGTGCTCTCTGTTATCCTGCCCTGCTTCCCTGAAGGTCGGGAAGGGTGAGCCAGTTAGAGGTCAAGTGAGGTCCCCATCATTACACTAGTTAAGGCTGGAGAAGAGCTTTCAAAACTGTGAAGGAGGCTGTTCTGCCAACCCAAGCCGCAGATCTGATCCAGCTTTAGCCAGCACCACCATCGTGCCTCCCTCTGCCACATGCAGCCAACCCCCTCCACAAATGGCAGAGGGGACGGGGGCGGGGTTGGGGGGACGACACAACCTATAAGCCCCAGGATGCGGCGCTCATCAAAGCCGGGCCAGCCCCCTCGCAGTCCACTCGGGCCCAGCTCAGCGCTGGCCGGAAAAGGTCTCCCTCCATTTCCATCTCCCTTTGTAGGAAACTCTCACATATTCTGAAGAAATACAAAATTGATTTCCTTCTACACAAGCCAGAAAATAACTATAGTTCTATTCACCAATCAACCTCACAAAACCGGAGTCCAGAAACGAGACAGTGTTAAACAGTCCCAGCTACTGTCCCAAACCTGGAGGACAGGCCCAGCTTGGCCGGGGGCAAACGGCCAGAGCCCTGTCCAGGCAGCGAGCCCACGAATGAGCCCCCGGCGCAGACAGTCACTGCTTTGGTCTCCCAGACTTTGGAGAACAACAATTACCAGTAAGAGAAAAGCCTGGCTCAAAATGGCTTTAACTGTAGGGGAAATTAAGATCATCTACCGCAGGAAGTCTCGTGGTGGGGCAGCGGGGGGATTTAGCAGTTCCTACTGTCACGGTAAGGACTCGGGTTTCTTTCTGCTTCTCACTGTACCCGCACAATGTTAAGGACATCCCTTTGTTGTCTCAGGAAGCCTGCAGGTGGCTGTTGTGGGTATGTTTTTCCTTGTTATGTCTAGAGAGAAGGAGATAGAGACACAGGAAGGGAGGGAGGGAGGGGCGGGGAGGCGAGGAGAGAAAAGGAAGCTATCCCCCAACAGTCACGGAATAGAAGTCCTTCCTTTCAGCCTGACTGGACCATATTTGGACACAGGATCATCCCTGGTCCAGTGGCAGTCAGGGATGCACAGACCTCTGCGCCCAGGCATGGGGGGAAGGTGAATCACACCAGGGTTCTGTGCAGAAGGAACGAGAGCAATCAGCTGGGAGCCCCAGTATCCTCGCTCAGGCTCGTAACACAAGTGTTGACCGGGACAGGGCTGAGGACGGAGCCCTGCGGCATATGCCCCAGAGACCTCTATTTGCCCTAACAATTTTTGAATCCACCTGAGGCTAGTATCACGCCCCCATATTTCTCCATATGGTCCTAGAACTTAGCGGGTGAGGGTGGTCCTCCTCCATGCATTCACACACATGCCTTCCTCAGCAGGAGCCTTTGAGGCTGCCCACACAGAGGTTTAGAACAGAGGTCGGCAAGCTTTCTCTATAAAGGGCCAGACAGTAAATACTCTAGGCTTTGGAGGCCATATGGTCTCTGTCACGACTACCCACCTCTGCCTCTGTAGTGCATATTGTACGTATTCTACCTAATATGCAAACAAATGGTCATAGCTATGTTCCAAAAAACCTTTATTTACATACACTGACATTTTAATTTCATATAATTTTTATATGTCACAAAATATTCTTCTTTTGAGCTTTTCAACCACTTAAAAATGCTAAAACCATTCTTAGCTCATGGGCCATACAGAAACACAGAGAGGGGAATTTGGCCTACAATCTGGGCCATGCCTGTGACCCTGGTTTGGAGCCCAGGTGATCTGGGGGTGAATCGTGGCTCCACTGTGTCCTAACTCCACGACCTAAGGAAGTTAGTTAACCCCACTACGCCTCAGTTTTCTCATCCACAAAGTGGAGCAGTGATGCTCCCTCAGGACCTCACTGAGGACCACACAAGGTGATGATGTAAACAAAGCAAGGGTGGTTGTCCTGGAGGGCCCTGGAAGGGACAGGCCCGAAGGCCTGGAGGAAGCTCAGGGTTCCTCCCTCCAGAAGCCCCGGCCCCACCCCACCTATAGGCCTGAGAACCAGAGTCTGAAATAAAGCAACGCCATGACAATCTAGCCACTCTCTTCTACGTGCAGGCCTGGTTTCTGGAGTGCAGACACATCTGTGAGATGGACACCACCTACCAAGTCCTCTTTGGCTGGGAGAATAAATGCCAGGACAGTTCTAGCAAGACTGAAATACAGTAACTGCTCTGGATTTCACGTGATGCCTGATGCACAGCCAGCCAAACCCCCTTTCTCCTGCCAAACGCTCCCTGACCCTGTGCAGATTTCAACTCGCTGCAGCGTTGCAAGCTGAAATGCTGGAAGCTACGAGGAATAACAGCCCACGTGATACAGGCGGCACTGGCGTCCCCAAATCTACACCCATTTGAATGCTGAACAGGAAGGGGCTGGCCAGGTGCAGTTGCCAGTGTGATTAATCTGCCACGCTGTCTGGGAACTTTTTTCCACTGAAGAGAAATTCCGTTTAAACTGCAGTAGTCAAGCAGGACCAAGCTTAAGCTTCATTCCCAAATCGCTTCAGGATTTGATTTTTTTCCCCCTTTTTGAAAAAATGAGGAGTTACCAAGAAAAAATGATACTCCTTTGCAGTTTTGGTTTTCTGATGAACCTAGCAGAGTTGGATGATCGTGAAGTTTTTGTTTAATTCTAGTTAAACAGTTGTGAAGCCCTTACTCTGTGCTGGGTACCGCTCTGAGTGCTTTACCCATCACCACTCATTTAACCCCTCCCAGCAGCCAGGAGCCAGATACAGTTATTATCCCCATTTCAAAGATGAGGGAACTGAGTCACAGAGGCTAGTAACGTGCCTAGGGTCCCACAGAGCGAAAGTGGTGGCACCTAGGGACTTCCCTGGCAGTCCAGTGGTTAAGACTCCACGCTTCCAACGCAGAGGGCGCGGGATTGATCCCTGGTCAGGCAACTAAGATCCCACACGCCACGCTAAGACCCCACATGCCTGCGTGGACAAAAAAAAGAAAGAAAGCGGTGGCGCCTAGACTCAGACCCAGGCAAGTCTGGCTCTGACCACTGAGTCAGACTGGGTGGCAGGTACACGTTTTTTGGCACCAGAGAGTACAAGCTCCCCAATGCAAAAGAGAAGATATGGTTCAGCCTGATCCCCAGCACTTGTTCTGCACAACGAGACTCAGCTGAGGTTTTCTGAGTGAAAGGCTGAATGAATGAAGTGCATAGCTGGCTGACAGCAGGAAGGATCGGGGGGTGCTTCACGTGAGGACTATCACTGAAAGCCTGCCTGTCAGGTGAGCCCCACATCCCTGCCCAGGATACCAACACCAGAAGGCTTCGGGGGGAGGCCTGGCTCTGGGGTCCCCAAACAGGACATCTGGTGGGACAAGACACTGCAGTCTGCCAAGAGGGACACCAGGCCCAGCTGTGGGGAGGGGAGGTCTGGGAGGAGCCCAGCACAGGGCACGAGGGGTGGCCCGAGTCCTCTAACCCGTCCGCCAGGCTCCTGGGCCAAGACGCGTTCCTCAGCCAGTGCCTGATCTGAGTCTGGTGGATTCCAGAAGAACTGCCTGCTGTCCCTGGTGGCCCTGCCCCCTATGCAGGACCTTCCCCTCACCTGGGGACAGTCACAGGCCCAGGTTCTTCTGGATGGGAAGGGTGGCTCTTGGCCGGGCCAGCTCACTGCCAGATTGCCCCAGAGTGGCAGCATCTCTGTCCAAGGAGGGCAGCAGGCTGGTCTGTTAAAGAATTCGTGAGGCTTTGGGGAGGTCGGGGTGGGGGAGGTGTGGGTTACTCTGTACTGACTCTTACTCTCCTCTGATGACTCCCTCTGCAGTTCTCCCCTGGTGTCCTGACAGAGGGCAACCTTCCCGGAGGCCCAGGGGAGGAACATCTGGATGCCTCATCTGCCCCAAGCCTGAGGCCAGAGGTCTCAGCACCGGCTCTGGATGTGGGTGAATAGACTGGCTGGTGGGCTTTGAGGAGATGGTCTGAGAAGAACTAGACCTTAGCTAAAAAGACATCTGTAGATCACCCTACATTTTAAACATCAACACAAAACCCAGCAGCCGTGAAAAGATGAATCCACCACAGCAAAATAGGTTCCAATCAAGAAGACTGGGATGAGTCACCATGGGAACACCTTTCACAAAACGTCCCCACATCAATGCACTAGAGGGGGGAGTATTGTGAGCGCCTCC
This sequence comes from Stenella coeruleoalba, assembly GCF_951394435.1. Classification (NCBI taxonomy): domain Eukaryota; kingdom Metazoa; phylum Chordata; class Mammalia; order Artiodactyla; family Delphinidae; genus Stenella; species Stenella coeruleoalba. The sequence continues at coordinate 59,147,380 of NC_137156.1, forward strand.
CTGGATACTCAAAAGGCATTCGATATAATTTTTACATCCATTCCTGACAAGAAAAACTCTAATAAAGCAAGAATAGCGAATAGTTCTTCAGTCAAAAGCCAGCATGATGTTTAATGGCAAAACACTAGAAATTGTCCCAAAAAGAAACCAGTCAAGTCCATCATCCCATTACTATTTACCATTAATCTAGAGGCACCACAACTGTAGTGAGGTAAGAAGAAAGAAAGAAGAGGCAATGAGGAGACAAAGTGCATTCATTACAGAAGAAATGATCGTATACTTGGCATAAACCAAGCAACTGTTAGAAGCAGTACGAAGTAAGCAAGAGGCCAGTAACCAAACTATGACACAAAAATAATATCCTTCACACAGACCAAGAGCTACGGGCCAGAACATATTGAGATAGGCTGGGACCTGGGACCCTTCACCAGAGTGCTTGCAATACAAAGAAACTATAAGGGACTAAAAATAACTGCACACAGGCTCAGTGGGGCAAATTATGAACAATAAGATACAAAAAGGTCACAAACCAACTGTCACTTCTGAGGTGCCGGGAGCAAAAGGAGGGCCCCGCAAAAGCAGGGCCCCGCGCACATGACCCCTGCACACAGCACCACCAAGGGGGTGTGCAGACCACCTAAGCTACGCCTCCTGTCCAACCCACCCATCCGCCCCCAGCCTCACCCCATTTAAGGGACCAGCTCGCCCTCGCCTTGGGAAGTGAGCAAGGGCACCTGTTTCTTGTTTTCGCTCCCGTGTGCTGCAGCACGAGCTCCAATAAAGCCTTGCCTGAATTTCTCATCTGACTTCTTATCAATTTCTATTAATTTAGGTCTCCTGCCGATTTTTGGATTGGGTTGTTTGTTTTTTTGATATTGAGCTGCATGAGCTGCTTGTATATTTTGGAGATTAATCCTTTGTCAGTTGTTTCGTTTGCAAATATTTTCTCCCATTCTGAAGGTTGTCTTTTCGTTGTATATGTATAGCTGGTTCACTTTATTATAAAGCAGAAACTAACACACCATTGTAAAGCAATTATACTCCAATAAAGATGTTATAAAAAACTTCTATTGATTAAAGAGTCCAAGAACCCAGGTCAGTAACAATATAATGGAAGGAAAGAGGCCATTTTCAGTGGTCACAAGAAGATGAAATAACAGTATCATCCCAACATGGAAGTGAAGATCTAGCTCAAGAAAACATCAAGATGCTTCTGAGGAACAGGAATAAATGGAAAGACATAGCCTGTCCTTGGCTAGAATGACCCTGTATTTTAGGATGTAAACGCTCTCTCTGTTAGTCCATGCAAATTTAATTTGATTCCAGTAAAGTCCCAAAAGGACTTGGGAAGGCAAAGGAAGTAACAAGCTGACTCTAAATTTCACAGAAGAATAGTATGCAAGAATATCAGAAAAACCTTAAAAAAGAGCAATGAGAAAGACTGAGCACTCCCAGTTATTAACTTAAAATATAAAGCATGATAATTAAAACAGTGTGATTCTGACACATAAATAGACCCTTTACTGGAACAGAAGAGTCCAGAAATAGACTTTTTAGTACATATGGAAATTGGCTATATGATAAAGACAGCATTTCAAACTGGGGGAAAGAACGATTTTTCAACAAATGGTGCTGGGACATTTGGGCTGCCATCTGAAAAAAAAATCATTGTTTTGCACCTGATCTCTTATTCCAAAATAACTTCCAGATGGATCAAAAATATATGTAAACACATGGGAGAATTTTTTAAATAACCCTGAAATGAGGATGGCCCTTTAAAACATAGTACACTAACCTAGAAATCATAAAAGAAAAACCTGATAATGTTAACAACATTAAAAAATTTTTTGAATTTCTGCACAGCAGAAAGACTAGAAACAAAGTTTAATTGACAATGGAACCTGAGAGAAATATTACAATGCAATGAAAACAAAAGCCTAATTTCCTTAATCTATATAAAGCTCTAAAGTCATTAAGAAAAAGATCAACAATCCAACAGAAAATGGGGCAAAGGATATGAACGATTAAAAAAAAATCTAAAAAGAGGCAGGATGAGGGTGAGGCAGAAGAAAGTGCTTCTCGCTGCCAGGGACACGCACAGCAGACAGGCACTCCTAAAATGTTTGCACCTGGGGCCCCTCCCTTGCCTCACGAACTCACTTTCTATTGCTGCATAACAAATGACCATGAGCTTAGTCACTTAAAAATGACTCATTAACTCGGTTTCCGTGGGTCGGAATTCTGTCCCGTTTCTGCCGGTTTCTCTGCCCAGGGTCTCAGGCTGAACTCAAGGCGGGGCTGCATCTCTTTTGTAACTCAGGCTCCTCTCCTGGGCTCAGTCAGGTTGTTGGCAGAAACCATTCCTCGTGGTTTTAAGACTATGTTCCCTGAGATCTCAGGGTCCTTCCAGAGGCCGCCCCTCCCCATAGGCAGTTCATAGCGTGGCTGTTTACCTTCTTCCTCGAGGCCCTCAGGAAAATCTCTCTGATGCTTCATCTTTGAAAGACTCTCCTGATTGGCTCAGGCCCACCCAGGAGAATCTCCCTTTTGATTAACTGAAAGTTAACTGATTAGTAACCTCAACAATATCGCAATAACTTTGTATGGTGACAGATGGAAACTAGACTTATCGTGGTGATCATTTTGTAATGTACAGAAATATGAAATCACTATGTTGTACACCTGGAACTAACATAGTGTTGTAGGTCAATTATACTTCAATTAAAAAAGAAACACCCAGAGTTAACTGATTGATAACCTAATCACTGAAATGATATTCCATCTATTCGCAGGTCTCATTCCTACTCAAGGACAGGAGTTAACGCTAAGGGGGGTGGTTATCTTGGAGACCATCTTAGAATTCTGCCCATCACACCTCAGCCTAATCGAGGTCCTGCTTTTAAATATATGTAAAGATGCTTGATGTCACCCTTTAAACACCCTTGTCCGGGCGGGCTGTTTCACCCCTCCACCGTTGGCTGTACCACCTGTGCAGGAGGGAGGAGTGCAGCACCCATCTCTTGGGTCTGTTGTAGGACTTGAAGGAGCTCATGTGTGGGCACTCCATAAACGGTAGCTACTATTATATTTCATGTCACCGGCTGGAAGCCTGAGAGGTCGGCAGTGGTCACGGATCTGGGCTCCTCTCTAACTGCCACAACACCTGATGTTCCAGGGAGCCCAAGCCAGAGGAGATGCCATGAACCATAGACTTGAACTCAAAATAAGGAACACACACAGGATCACAAATGACTGAACCCGGCTCCCCGGGAAGGAAATGGGCCAACCTTAACCCAAAGAGACCTAGAAGAAATGACTTTTCCAGAGTCAGTTAAGTCAGCAAAGAGGGCAAGGGTATGCCCTCTACGACCAAGCCGCACTAGATTCGATCCCAGCTCCAACACTTAAGGCCTCGTGACTGTGGGCAAGTTCCTTAGCCCTTCTAAGCCTGTTTCCTCACCTGTGGAAAGGAGCTAAAAATACTGTGCCCCCCTAGGGCTGTTATGCATCAACACATGCTAAGTGCTGGCACGGGACCTGATGTGGAGGACGTCAGGCAGCATTTTATGCTGTCATCTGTTCTGGATGCATAAGTTAATTACGTGCCAGAGGCAAGGGCTGGACAAATGACTGTCACATTGTTTTCTGCCTCTAAGATTCTCCACCAGACCCGAAAAGAAATGGAGAAGGCCTTGGGATTCTTCTCAGTCTAGAGGAAGGAGTGACATTTGAGGAAACAGAACACAGCAGCACCTAGATAGGAAGTCGTACAGAGACCCTGGATTCATTCATTGATTTGTTCATCCATTCATCCACTCGTTCACTCATTCAACAAGTGCTTATCTAGGACCAAACCAAGAGCTTGGCCCTGTGCTAGGTGCTGGGGATGTGGTAGTAAACAAAACACAGCGACAGAAATGAACAAATAAATAAAATAAAATTTACATACTGTGCTGGGAGTCAGAAAGGAAATAGATAGGATAGCACAAAGGAGAAAGAGGATAACAATGGGGAAGTAGAGTCAGGAGAGCTGAGGCCCCAGGGAGGAGGAGTCGGAGGCATGTCAGGCTCTTGCACCTGAAGAAACTGACCGAGGCCACGTGCCAAGAGGCGGGGCTAGAGACAGCAGACAGGGATGGATCACGTGGGTCCTTGCAGAACCTGATACCGAGGGCATCGAGATGCTTTGCCTTATGGTAACGAGGAAGTAACACAATCTGATTTACAATCCTAAAAGAGGTATGTTCTCTACCTGACCAGTTGTCTGCGAACTTCAGAGGTCTCCCTCCAACTTCCAGCTGCTGTAAGCTTTGCCCAGGGGCTTTCTCCAAATGCCAGGGAATTAACACCTCCAGGAACAGCCCTCAACCAAAGACCAAGGGGAGATTTCGCTATAAATACCTCACATCCCTCACCTCTTCGTGGGCTAACTCTGAACGTGTATTTTATACCATTTCTCAGAATTTTCCTGTGGAACTAAGCCCCAGTCGCCCACAGTGGTGACCTGCTTGTTGACACCCTTTGTTGGCTGCCTTCCCTCCATCTCACTTTCCTCTTCACTACAGGTGTTTCCTGGGGTCCCCTTGCAGATGAACCACCACAGTGGAATCCTGGTCTCGGGGTCTGCCTGGGGGAAACGAAACCAAGACATCACTCCGGCTTCTGTAAGGAGACTGGATTGGAGGGGGACGTAAGCGGAGGTGGGGAGACAAGTCCAGGTAAGAAAAGATGGCGGCCTGGACCAGGTTGGTGGGAGCCGAGGCTTTCTGGGGTCTGGACTTTCCAGAACATGAAGGCCCTTCATAAGCAGAAGCTGCAGAATGACTTCCGTGAGCGAACATTGCTCTCTCACAGGCTGTCCGAGTTCTCCATAGCTTCTCACCCAGCCGAGCCAAGCACATGCCCCCTAAGAGGAAGCAGGGCGTGAGAAAAGAAGCCTGTCTAAAAGGGGAAAATGCAAACGTGCCCAAGCCCCCAGCACTTCCTTCTCTCCCTCTGGCCTCTGGGTAGAAGGCCCTCTTGGGTCCAGGCACAACAGCCCTTGGGCTGGATTTGGCTTACGGCGGATGTGATGGTCATAGCTCCTCCCAAACACGGTTGGCTGTGCCACCTTCACTGTGCCAAGAGGAGGAGGACTTTGTGTCTCTCACCAGAGTGAATGCAACTCTGGCAGCAAGTAGCCCTGGCAGGAAGGCGAGTAGAGCTCTTTGAGCCCCTTCCCCCCAGCAACACACATACACACTCTCCCACCCACTGTGTCCAGCGAGTACAACCAGCTTCTCACTGACTTTCTCTCTTGGTCTTACTTCTCCTGATGACACAGCCCAGGGTGGGGTGGGAGGGCACCCACTCGCTATCAGTCCTTTATCTTTCTTAGAGAAACCAGTTTATTAATCAAGAACACCATCCTGGTCACGCCAGCCTGCTGAAACTTGGTTTTGACTGATCATTCACTGGGAGCAGCAGATGCTATTGGGACCCACCTCCGCTCTTTGGCACTCACTACTCCTGTGCATACTGATGGCTTTCTACCCCAAGTGCCTGCAGCTCTCTGCCTTTGCCCCTTTCTGGCTGCAGGAGCATGGACCAGTCTAGAGGTTCCCGGAAGTCAATGCCCTCAGGAGCAGTCTCAACCAGCGATGGCTGGGAGTTAGTGGCCCAGCTTCTTTGGCCCTTGGGCGGGACGACTTGAGGCGTTTTCTACATATTCCCCCAAAGGTCTCCGGGATTGAGCCCCAGTTGCCCACAGCAGTGTACAGACACCACATGGAGAGTATGTGGGTTGATGTGAATGGTGTGCACATATGTGGCTATAGCATGTATGTGGCTATGTTCATGTGTGAGTTTATGTACAGTGTGTGTTTTGGGGGCGTGTTGACTGATCTGACTATTGTCTAACAAGTGTGTGCTCCCCCTTCTACTCTGAACAGAGTGTACTTCCCTTCCCTGACATTGGGCTTGGCCACTGACTTAACTCTAGCCGAGGGAATATTAGCAGAAGTGACATCAGCAGAGGCCTTAAATGTGCTTCTGCAGTTTGGCTGAGCCCTTGGGCTTCTTCCCCATTAGAAGGATTGCCCCAGGTGGTGCTTCCTCTTCAGCCTGGGCTCCAGAATGAGAAACGACGAGCAGACCTGAACCCACAGCTTTGGGCCAAGCTCAGCTGAGCCCAGCTGACCCACAGACCCTGGAGCAAGAAATCAAGAGCTGGTGTCTCAAGCCATTGAGTTTCGGAGAGGTTTGTTACGTGGCATTACTTCAGCAATCACTGATACAGAGTGTTACGGGGGATTTGCAAAGCACGGGGTATGGTTTGTGCGATACGAGGAATGTGTTTGTGTATTTCGTGTCTGGGCAAATGTTATGTTGTGATACATAAACACAGAATAACAAGGGTTTATACTGGATGAGACAAAACAGACGAGCAAGCATACTGCAGAGTGCGCTGCATGTGGAGTTTGTACCTGGCTTCTGGTCAGAAGGGACCTCAGGTTCCTGGGCTGGGAAACCCACAGCCCTGCCTCTCTCCAACTTGCCTGTGGTTTCTAGGAAGGCGGCATCCTCCAGACAGGGGTGTTTGACTTGCCTGGTGTTCAGCAAACCCAGGAAGAGGTGGCACGAGGCCAGCCGAGTTGCGTCTGACCACACACACCCAACCTGCGTGTGCTTTGGCTGTTGAACCTTCCACCCCCATGGCAGGGCTTGGCAGCTGGGGAAAGGCTCCACACCACAGCCTCCACAGATGGACAGAGGGGCTCTGTGTGGGCCGAAAGCTGCTGCCTGCACATCAGCTGGACTGGGGCTTTGCAAGGAGGGGCCTCCGAGCTCAAAGCCCCAGGGCATCCCTGTAAGCACCCCCTCTTCCTGCCCTCATTCATGGCTAGGTGAAGAGGACTCTGTGAGTAAGTGGGTAAGCTCTGGAGTCAGACCGTCCAGGCTGTATCTCAGCTCCACTAGCCATGGCCTTGGGCAAGTAACTTAACCTCTCTCGGCCTCAACTGTTCAACTTTAAAACAGGGAGAAACGTAGTATCTCTCTAGTAAGGTTGCCATGAGGATTGGATGAGTTATTTCCTGTAAAGTATTGGAGACAGTGCCTGTTTATTATTGAGCTTGGGCCACCTGCCAGGCGCTGTATGAAGTACATTACGTGAATGACCTTGCATGCACAAAGCACACAAGGTCAGTGTTATCTGATGGAAGCTGGGCTCCCTCCAGAGACAGACCTTGAGACAAGAATTCAAAGCAAAACCAGTTTATCTGTGAGCTAATTCAAAAACACAAGCAAGGAGAAGGGAAGGGAGACAGGGAGGGCCAGCAATGACCACTGTGGGTAACTAGGGCTCGGTCCTGGTAGGGAACTGAGAGACACATGGAATCGCACCACAGAGCTACCCCAGGGGCTTTTACACACCAGCTCCCATCAGTCACAGGAGGGCAGCTCCTGGAGGGAGCATGACCAGCTCTCCCACTTTAACCAGGACTGTAAGTCTGGTCCGGGAAACCCCTGCATCCCAGGCTAGATGGCAGGCCACACTGTCTGGAGGGCATTAATTCCCAGCCCTCAGCTGGTCACACCCTGCGCAGAGCAGGCTCAGGGCGCAGAGCCCGAAGATGCAGATGCTGGCAATTCAGAGCTACCATGTGCCCAAGGGCATAAAGTCGGGACACCCGGTCCCCTTTAGAGGTGAGAGAAGTGAAGCTCAGAGAGGCAAACTAATCTGCTCAGCGTCACACAGTGGCAAGGGGCCTGTGGGCAGGGGGTTCAAACCCAGGTCTGTCTGATGCCAAAGCCCATGCCAACCACCAGGGCCCACACTCCTCCCTCCACAAGGGCAGCCACGAGACAAGGGTTAGAGGAGCTGCGAGTATCGTGGGAGCCCAGCTAGTCCAGTGACTGGAGACAAACATCCACAGGCAGACAGGTAACATCCAAGCGTTCGGGGGTGGGTGTTAGACAATTAAGAGGCATGGTCTTCGGCCAAAAGGAGAGTATGGCAGCCTTTAAAGGGGGCAGCAGCTACTCAGCTCAGGAGGATTCCTGCCACGTGGGAATGAAGGCCCCATGTTACTAAACCATCCAATGTTTCAAAGGAAGTGGGATTTCATGAGAAATCTCCAGAGTATTAAATGTGGTCTGAGAATTTTCTAAAACACATTTTGAACCAACCTTATATGGACCAAAGAGGGCGCATCAGTCCCTGGCTACCCGGTTACGGCACTGAACTCGTTCTGTGGTGCGTCCACTCACCCCAGTAGGTAAATTTAGGGCTAGTATTGATCTCTTTCCTCAACAGGGGTCCCTACAGAAATGGGGGCTGCCTTGGTGTGCATTTAGCACACATATCCACCTGCTTTGCGCTCTAATCGTTTTTTGTCTTTCTTTCTGGCCACATTTTCCCACTCGTGTCTCCACGGCTGACATCCAGCTCACAGGTCCCAGAACAGCCACACTGGCTGTTCACAGGTCACTTAGTAAATAGCTGATGGCTGCAGTCCCCCTGTTAACCTCTGGGCCCTGATCGCCAACCCCTTCTCCAGGACCCCCGAAAACTCCAGGGTTAACTCCTGGCCCAGCAGAGGCCTCAGCTGGCCCTGTGGCTTCCTTCTCATTCTTCAGGGCCCAAGCTGGACCATTATCATCCCTTTATCTCTCCCCTCTCCCATTCTGTCTCTCCTCCACCTCGACTTTCTTTTCAGAGTTATGCAACCATCTTGAATCCTACTTGATTCAAGGATAAAACATTACCAACAGTAGCGTGCTGATAAATGTTTAACAACCAGCTCTCAGGGAATAGGGAGGAGTCCTGATTTGTAGCATTTGCTGATTCCCTTGATGTAAATACTCCTACGCTGGCCAATTTCAAGCTACCAACATGGATGAATGTGGAGCTAGCAAGAGATATGCAGTAACTCATCATTATGTAGTATTTACTAGGTAGATGCAAAAAACCTCAAGAGCTCAGATAATAGTACAATGTAAAATAATTACGAAGTGATGAGTTCAGAGTATTATTACCTTTGTTTCTAATATAACTTATTATATTGTGAGTTTATATAATTTAAATTTTAATAACGCCTGTGTTTCACAGCCAGGTCATAAAATTCCTGAAATTCTTGTGAGCCTATATGAGCTCGTTCCAGCACACCGATGGATGAATGAACTCAGAGGCAGAAAAATAACAAAAACGGGTGCTTGGTGATCAAAAGACAAGGACTAGGGGGAAAGTCACCGTCCATCCTCAGGTGGACAGTTCCGGCGTCTCAATTCACCTCAAATCCCCTACCTCCACTGCTCCCCACCCCCGCCCCGCCTGGACCCACTTACCTGCAGCAGGAAGTCGAAGAGTGCCAGGCGTGCCCACTCAGTGCGGTGGATGCCCAGGCATGCGGCCTGGCCCGGCTGGCTGCAGTCACGTGCCAGCAGGGCCTGGTACTGCAGCCAGCCCAAGGCCAGCGAGTTCTGGTCGTCATCTGGATCACCCAGGTGCTGCACGTCGGGTGCCCACCAGATGACGGGCCTTGCGCCACCGTCCGTGTAGCGGTAGGGCAGCAGGGGGCTGTGGAAGCGCCTGGCCACGGCAGGTAGGCTCCGGCGCAGCCCCAGCACGCGGTCCACGTGGAAGGACAGGACCTCAGACAGGTCCCCAGGCCTCTTGATCAGGCCACAGAGCCCCTGGGAGCAGAGGTGGCTGAGCCCTGGAGACAGGTCCTGAAGGGCACCCTTGGCGGAGAAGCCAACCTGCAGCACCTGCCCGTGGCCAGGGACCCTGGCTTTGCCCACCACCTGCCCCTGCGCCAGCAGCTGGAGGGTCTGTACATCCTGCTCTGTGAGCCACGGGGGCACCTGTTCGCTGGTCCTCAAGCCACTCGACAGCCTGGGGGTCTCAGCGTCACACCACACAGATCCTTGCAGCTCCCCAACAGAGCCAGGCCACTGACGAGCCCCCGTGGCCGGGGAGGGACCCCCTGCTTGTCGTCCACCAGTCAAGGCTCTGTTCCTCAGTCCTGGCAGATCCCCGCCTTCTGCTGGATGAGGCCGGAGGGTCGGTCCAGCAGTAGCTCTCCAAGTCTGTAATGCTGCCATGTTGTGCCCTGCGAGGGGGCCATCTGGGGTGCCCGTCTCGCTCTGTGCCTCCCAGAGGGGACCACTGTGCCAGGGGAGGTCCAGGTCTTTGGTTCCTGGACCCCTGACCTCATCTGCCCTCAGGAGCACCAGATGCCGGGTACTGAGTCTCAGATCTCCTGGAGGTGCCAAAGTAATGCCCCTCTTGACCCTCCCTGGATGCCTGCTGTCCATGCCTGGGGACTGCCTGCTGCTGTCCACGCTCCCTCCGTGGCCTTGCTCCTCAGCACACACCAGGATGGAGCTCCCAGGCAAGGCCCAGCCTCTCCGGAACCTCAGGTTTCTTGCCCGCCGCCTCCAGCCGGAGCTCAGAGCCTGCCTGCTCTGGGGGACAGGGGCACCAGTTACCTGCTGGGGCTCCACGGGACCAGGGTCTGGGCTGGCGGCTGGGTGCTGTGGAGGGAAGCGGGTAACAGCCACCACAGACAGAGCCATTAAGAGGCAGAATGCCGTCACCAACCGCCTCTTGCCACGCAGCTTTCTCCAGAGCCAAGATGCCTGGGGGATGGGGTAGAAAAAAAAGCTTGAGACCTGCGAAAACATCAGCCCTAACCCACAAGACAACAGGACGGTGGATGAAGGAACATCGTGGGTGAACGAAGAGGGGAAAGAGCAGAGCCAGGTGGAGTAACGCCTAGCTGTCCTCGAGAGGCCCGGGAGCCAGCTGCGCTCCTGCCTCAAAGCTCAGCCTGCTCTGTCCCCAGGACAGCCCTGGCCGATGCCTGCAGGCAGACTAGGCTTCTCCTCTCTGAGTAAACTGCCATGATGACTCTAGTCAGCAAACGCACTGAGAGCCTTTCCCCATCTTCCCCCACCACCAAGTGCGGGCCCCTGTCGTTTCGTCTCCACGTGATCCCACTCTGCGGACCTGCAGTCGTCTCCCACAAACACGCTCTTCCCTTTTCTGCGGCACACGGCCGCCCAGCTACAGATGACCTTGCCCGGCCTCCCTAGCAGCCAAGTGGGACCCTGGGACTAAGTCCTTGCCTATGGCCCAAAGCAGCCAAAAGGAGGCTGGCTGCCCCGGCTTTCCCCTCTCTGGGCACACAGGTGTGGCAGTGGCAGCTCCACACGTCTTGGCAAGGACACACCCTGGGGCAGTGAGTTTTCAGCACGTGATCTCTGCACCAGCAGCATAAGCATCACCCGGAAACTTGTGGGAAATGCAAATTCGCAGGTCCTACCCCGGAACCACTAGATCAGAAACAGGGGCGCAGCAACCTGTGTTTTAACAAGTTCTCCGGGTGATTCTGCTGCTTGGGCACCGTGGAGCCACCAGAAGGAAGGAACTTGGGAACTTGCGTGACCCCATGGGAGCAGAACTGGCAAGAGCTGTTTAAGCCACTGTATTTTGGAGCCCCCCTAACTGTGAGCCTGAGGCGCCATCTCCATCCCCTCCAACACCCCAGCAGCTACATCCGTCCCGGCACCCTGACCCCTGACCAAAGCTGATGGGGCCATCCTGGACCCTGATCTACACTGGTCCAAATCGCTCCTCAGCCCCAACCTTGCCCCGGGAACAAAGGCTTGTGACGAGTCAGCAAGGTTGGCTTGCTCTGCTCGTGCACTTGAGATCAGGGGCACGTGGCTGCCCAGCTAACGATGACAGCAGCGGCCGTATGCTATTGAGAGCCAGTCTGCAGGGAGAGAGAAGAAACAGCTGCAAACCAGAAACCCAAACAGGAGGGAGCACCTGCCCAGCTTCCTGAAGCTTCTGGTTCCAGTCCTGAGCTGGCCCAGCTCTCTGTTCTTCTTTCACTGGGTGGATTTAGCCCATTTCCATCACTTGAGATTCCATACACGTTTAGTCTTTGTTCTGTCATAATATCTTATGGTATATTTTTTGTATTTATAATTTTTGAAGCCTTCCACTATGTTTTCAGTTATGTTTACTTTGCTTTTGGGGTGTATATTTCTTATAACATTTAGGAAATTTTGATCTGGGTCCTAATGATTACCTTTATGATTATATGCCCTTAAATGTCTAGTTCTTTAAACAGTAGCTCTTAAACCCGAGTAAGAATAATCATACGATTATTTCCTTTCCCCCCATTCCCTACCATTTTTTTGCTATTCAATTTTAATCACTAGTATTATCTTTTTTAATGTTTGCCATTGTACAATTTAAAATGCTTACGTTTCTACTATATTTTGTCAGCTTTAAATGATATTCTTTGGTCCCCAGCTATTATTCACAAACAGCATGTTTGTTCTTTCTCCCACTTTTCCCTCATTCACCTTCCAAAGTTTTCTATTTGTGTCATTTCTATATTGTTAGGATATAAAACATGTCCCTTCTGCTCTATTACTCCAATACTTACACTTGTTCGGTCTTAGTTCTTCAGTTAAATATATTCTTTGCATACGCCTGTCCCCTTTTGCCCTAGTTTTCCATTATTTCTTGGTTGACTGAAGTTAAAACTCCATAATTTTCTCAAGAAGTACTCATGGGTATAATAGTCTCTGGGTTCTTGCATGTTCAAAACTATTTTTCTATAGCATTCATACCTGAAAGAAAGTTTGGCAAGATATAAAATACTGCTCACAGTTTCTTTCTTGGAATAGCTTGTAGGTTCTGCTCCACAGTTTTCTAACATCAAATGATGCTGTGGAGAAATCTAAGATTAGACTGGCTTTTTACCCTGCCTAGGAGCCCTAAGAATTCTTTCCTTTCCTTCCCTTTTTTTTTTTCATTTTTTTCCCCAGCTTTACTGAGGTATAATTGACAAATAAAATTGTGTATATTTAAATTATTAAACATGATGATTTATGTATAGATTGTGAAATGATTACCACAATCAAGTTAGTTAACTCATCCATCACCTTACATAGAACTTTTTGTGTGTGTAGTGAGAATGTTTAAGATATACTCTCTTTGCAAATTTCAAGTATACAATACTAGCTAGTCACCATGCTGTACATTAGATCCTCAGATCTTATTCGTTTTATAGCTGAAAGTTTTTTGTTTTTTTTTTTTAGATTCTACATACAAGTGATACTATACAGCATTTGTCTTTCTCTGTCTGGATTATTTCAGTCAGTATAATGTCCTCCAGGTTTATCCATGTTGTTGCAAATGGCAGATTTTCTTCTTTTTTACGGCTGAGTAATATTGCATTGTATACATGTATGCATTTTTCTGTATCCATTCATCCATCGAAGGACATGTAGGTTATTTCCATGTCTTGGCTATTGGGCATAAAGCTGCAATGAACATGGGAGTGCAGACATCTCTTCAAGATTTCTTTTCCTTCAGATAAATCCTCAGAAGGGCTCCTCCAATTTCTGTTTGGGGTTCCAGGGGCCCCCTCTCTATAGAGTATGCTTTTTGTACCCTCTGTTATGTTCCCCTGAGCCCCCGACTGATTCCAGCTGTCCCTACAGTGGACAATCCCTCTGTACACTGCCAGCTTCCCACCTCAAGCCCCGGAACCATTCCCTGCTTTCTTGCCCACTCTCAGGGAGGCACAGAGGAAATTAACACCTTTGGGGACAACCCTCAACACATAGGTGACAAAAGTCAGTGGGTAAATGCCCAGCCTCTGTCCTTCAAAGGGACCACTCTGAGAAGTATCCTATATGATGCCACAGGATATGCCCAGTGGGACTGAGCCTCTTTTCTATAAAACAGATGATCTTTGTCTCCCCCTAAGACACCTTTAGCTGATGATCCTTTTGAGGTGAGAGTCTAAATTTTTGTCTTTATTAGATATATTTTAATATGATCTTTATTACTATTTCACACACACACATACGTGTAATACATGCATAGATAAGCACTGTGAAAAACCCAGATAACACAATTGGTCCTCCATAATCATGGGTTCCACATCCCCAGATTCAACCAACTGCAGACCCCATTATTGATGTTAACTTTTCAATTGTATATGAGTTATTATCTCCTTTAATCCTCACAACAACGTAGGGAAATGGGAAATATTCAATTTCCTGTTTTACAGATGAGAAAACTGAAAGGTCCAGAGTGCTAATTTGCCCAGGGTCACACAGCTGGCAAGAATACCAGTATTTTTAATTAAAACTAAAAGTAGAAATGGCCATGGACAAAGAATCTGTTTGGTTTTGTTTTTTCCTTCTACAATAAAAAGAAAACTATGTTTTCAAGTTGGATTCACAATCTGGACTCTCAAAGTTCTGAATACCACTAGGGAAAAATAAATCATCTTTTAAAAATGTTTCAAGAAGACAGACTGTTTTGATCCTTCTCTAGGCCTCACTTGGCTTCAGACAACCTGGGGAAAGTTGGCAATTGTGCAGTTGCGCAGAGAAAAAGGTTCGAAACGGCCATGAGCAGATGTCCCTGTAGGGCCACACAAGCAAAGCTTTTGGGAAAAGAAAAGCTGCTTTGATTGAACTGTAAAAACATCCTCTGAAGAGAAATATTCAGCTGAATAATAAAGAGCACTTTAGAGAAAGTAGTAAAGGGAATGATGCATGATGTACTAGAAAGTTTGCTGGTGGAGCCCAACTGACCCCACTGCTACACACCGGCCAGTGGAACCCGCCCCCAATTCTCCCATCCAAAACAAACGCACGGTCTCTTGCGACGCTGGTGGCAGTAGGGAAAGGAGAATGGTGTCTGGTTCTACAGTTTGCTCTGTTTCTCCTCCCTCCTCAAATCTCACCTCCCACCCTTTCACCAAGACTCCCCCCCTTAACTTCTCAGAGAAGATGCCCACTGGACCAGTAGTCACATCCACTCACGGCTGCAGAGGAAGTGGGGTGAAAAAAGAGAGTAGCCAGAAAAACTTTGGGGAAGACACATTTGAGTTCTAGATTAGCTTGCGCCCTTCTGGGTTGAGTTACAATGGGTGAGATACACAACCACTCTGCCCATTTCCTCAGTTATAAAATGGGCGAGAATGAGATAATTCCTCCCTCCAGAGACGGGCATGAGAAAAAAATGAGTCAAAATATAGAAAGGACCCACTACATAGTTTGGTACATTTACATAGTGGGATCAGGGTTTCTGTCCCCACTTTCCGAACCCCCTCTGATTTCTGGGATCTGAAAATTTTCCACCACCACCCCTTCCTGAGTTTTGGCATATTGCAATGGGGACATTTGGAAGTACAGCTCAAGGCAGAGCCAGAAAGAGAAACTCTTTCATCATAAAGCCACAAGCATAAATTAGGAGGAGGCCACCTGGGCAGTGAAAAGGGTCTTGCCCTGCAGAGGCTCCATCCAAAGATAATCCAGGATGGAACAGGAAGGAATCACTTGGCTTAAAAGTATATGAGAGGGCTTCCCTGGTGGCGCAGTGGTTAAGAATCTGCCTGCCAATGCAGGGGACACGGGTTCAAGCCCTAGTCCGGGAAGATCCACATGCCGCGGAGCAACTAAGCCCACGTGCCACAACTACTGAGCCTGCGCTCTACAGCCCTTGAGCCACAACTACTGAGCCCGCATGCCACAAGTACTGAAGACTGCACACTTAGAGCCCATGCTCCGCAACAAGAGAAGCCACTGCAATGAGAAGCCCGCGCACCGCAACAAAGAGTAGCCCCCACTCGCTGCAACTAGAGAAAGCCCGTGCGCAGCAACAAGATCCAATGCAGCCAAAAATAAATAAATTAAAAATTTTTTAAAAAGTATATGGGAAGTTGAGGAGAGAAAGGGTGGGAACCAAGAAGGACGTATGCACAAGGCCTAAAAGGAAAAGACTGAGATTTTGGCTTCCCTAATAACTGTAGGAAGGGGACCCAGGAGAGTAGTAAAGAGCCCGGTCCACTGAGAAGCTGTGGGCTGTGCTGGGCTGGACACAGGAGCCGCCACCAAACTCCCCATCATCGCCTCCTTCCATACAGGGTGCAGGCAGCTCTTAAACATGAAGTGAAAGACAGTGTCACTTTTGGAATCATGTGGACCATTTCTTTAAAGTCTCTATTGAATTTGTTACAATACTGCTTCTGGGTTTTGTTTTGGTCACGAGGCATGTGGGATCTTAGCTCCCTGACCAGGGTTCGAACCTGCACCCCTTGCATTGGAAGGAGAAGTCTTAACCACTGGACCGCCAGGGAAGTCCCCACTGATGGAATCATTTGTTCACTATTCCTTCCTCCTCACCCTGCCATGGCTTCACTGAAGATGGAATACACTTCCTCACCCACTGTCTTTGACGTCGGTCGTGTGACTTGCTTTTGCCAATGGAATATAAGTGGACAAAACACAGGCCACGTCCTACTGGAGGCTTTAACTGTGCTTGTGTGGTGTTTGCCACCTTGCAAACTTGTCTTGCAACATGACAGGAGCATGTCCCAGGCAAGGCACCTGGAGCAGACCTGAACCCAGTCCCCAGCCTGGACCTAACCCAGCCACCCACTACTGGGCCCAGCATACCCACAGCCCTGGAACCCAGATCAGGGTGTATATTGTTGTAAACCATTGTGATTGTGGGGCTGTTTGCTATGCAGCATGATCACAGCAAACCCTAACTAATACAGATCCTTTGGTGATTTCTTTTGGGCTCAATGTGTGCCCTTTGTCAGAAAACTGTAAGGCAGTTTAGTAATGTAGTGCCCTTCCCTTGACTAATAAGGGCATAGTGGTGTCACTACAGATGCATGACAGACTCTGACGACGATGATGGTGCAACCTGGTCACGGACACATCCCGTGAACCAGTTTCCCCCATGAGATGGGCAGATGGCATGGAGGATGCCTTCTGTCAAATGAAAACCAGAGCGGTCTTTTGAGAAGAACTTTTTGGAAAAATTCCAACATACACTGGTGGCCTTTGTACAGACACAGTTTGAGAAACTAGAACATTTAGAGAAAAGGGCTCGATTACAGTTAGTACTGTAACCACCAGCAGGAGACTTTTTCTTATTTCTAAAGGGCCACAGGAAAAGGAAAGCTCTTCTTCTTTGGGAAAATTAGTCAGGACTTGGCCTCACTTTGGGGCACCAGCTCTCCCTTTCCCAGACTACCTCCCAGAATGCCCTGCTGTAAACTCTGACATCCCAGGCTCATCAAATATGACTTTCACCAGCTGCTGCACAGGAACGAGCTGGCAGGGACAGAGGCAAAGCCATCTTTTCTCAACTCCCAGATATCAAAAAAAGACAACGAAAACCTGGTCCTCCACTGAACTGCCTTGGCAGGTGGGGTAACATGCAGGGCAGGGAAGGTGGGGAGAATACAGAGATCACATGTTCCTCTCCCCATCACAACAGACAGAATCACAAAGCACTTGTACAGTGTTTCTTGGTGGGAGTTTCCTGGGTGGGAGAAGGGGCAGAGGAAAGCCACATGGGGGGGAGGGTGTGTGTGCGTGTGTGTGTGTGTGTGTGTGTGCATGTGTGTGCGTAATAAGAATCAAGTTTGGCTCTAGTTCTGGAGTCATCACTAAGATGTGACAGCCCCTTCTGTTCCATCCCCCGACCTCTGCCCTCTACTTAGCAGCCCGCACTGGCTGATCACTGATTTATCACTACTCAGACTCTGGGTGAGACTGGCAGAGATTTTGCAATTTGGAATTTCTGTTCCATTTTTTAAAGACCAGTTAAATAATTTTCATAACAAAACCATGGCTCGGGTGAGAGGGAATACGTAAGCATATTTTCAGAGGGCTGGATTAAAACCACATGTTGGTCCTGTGAGTAACACTGCAGGCTAGACCTGCTCAAAGTCTGCTTCTCTTGGGTGAACCCAGAATCAGGCCCTAGGCAGGGGGAGCTGGGCTGGCCCAAGACTCTGGGGGCAAAGGCGACAGGCACAGCCAGTCGGACCCTCCAGGCACAAGGCGTCCCTCTCTCAGTCAGATCTCTGGGTCCTGGGAGGCCAGAATTGTTCGTGCTACTGTGGGCAGAACCCCAGGCTGCCTGTCTCCTAGGCCACCACCCAGCCAGGCCCCTTGCTCAGCTCCATTGGAGAGCTGTGATTTTCCTTCCACATCAGCAACTTCAAGACAAGAAAGGAAATTTTGCCCCTGTAATTTCTGGTCCAGCCAATCTCTAGGCAGGGGAAACCCAAAGGAATGATAATTAACATTTATTCAGTGTTCACTATGAGCCTGAGACTATTTGAAGAACTTTACTTCTATTAATTCATTTAATCTGTATGCCAGTCTTACAAGGTAGATATGAGGATTACTAACCCATTTTACAGGTAAGGAATACAAAGCATAGAGAAATGAGGCGATCCAAACTTCACAGAGGACAGCGTCATGACATGAACCCAGGCCATCTGGCTCCAGAGCCAGTGACCTAATAACTGGGTCACTCTAGAAAGGGGCTGCTACCCACAGCCCCTGCTCCAGCCCTGATTCCAGAGGACTGCACTGGGTCTCAGGGGTGGGCCCTGCTCTCAAAGGTTTAGCTCTTTGGGATTGGTCAGTTCATCTGTAAAATGAAGCTTGAGTGAGATCAATGGTAGGTGACAGCCTTTTTGCACTGGGACAAGTTGAGGGAAAATAAAACGTTTTCAGGCTACATTTATTCTTCTTTAAAAATGAAAATAATTTATTGTGTTTCATGCTCTACTTTATTACATAGAAGACTATCAGTGAGAAAATGCCACCATTTGACCCACTCAACTCTGGGCGTACTTGAGAGGTAACATTAGAAGCGGGTTTCTAATAATCTGTTACCCTCAAATTAAACCTAGGGCTTGACTCAAAACCACGCAGGTTCTATGTCTCCTGCTCCGTCCAAAAGAAGATGGTGCCCAAGTTCCTTCCAGCTCAAGCACTCTCAAGACTGTAGCCAGGAAACTGAACATATCTGACATATACAGACATTTCTCCAAAGAAGACATACAGATGGCTAAAAAGCACATGAAAAGATGCTCAACATCACTAATCAGTATTAGAAAAATGCAGATCAAAACTCACACCTATCAGAATGGCCATCATCAAAAAGTCTACAAACGATGCTAGAGAGGGTGTGGTGAAAAGGAAACCCTCTTACACTGTTGGTGGGAATGTAAATTGGTACAGCCACTATGGAGAACAATATGGAGGTTCCTTAAAAGACTAAACACAAAGCTACCATATGATCCTGCAATCCCACTCCTGGGCATATATCAGCAGAAAAGTGTAACTCAGAAAGATACATGCACCCCAATGTTCATTGCAGCACTATTTACAATAGCCAAGACATGGAAGCAACCTAAATGTCCATTGACAGAGGAATGAATAAAGAAGATGTGGTACTTATATACAGTGGAATACTACTCAGCCATAGAAAAGAATGAAATAATGCCATTTGCAGCAACACAGATGGACCTAGAGATGATCATACTAAGCGAAGTAAGTCAGACAGAGAAAGACAAATATCATATGATATCACTTATATGTGGAATCTAAAGAAATTATACAAATGAACTTATTTACAAAACAGAAATAGACTCATAGACATAGAAAACAAACTTACAGTTACCAAAGGGGGAAGGAGTGGGAGGAGGAATAAATTAGGAGTTTGGGATTAATAGATAACACTACTACATTTAAAATAAACAATGAGAAACTATATTCAATATCTTGTAATAACCTATAACAGAAAAGAATCTGAAAAAATATATACAGATACACATATATATATATATAAAACTGAATCACTTTGCTGTACACCTGAAACTAACACAACAGTGTAAGCAACTATACCTCAATTTTTTTAAAAAAATGAAAATCTCTTTTCATTACCTCTTCACCTTTCCTTAATCTGCCCAAGTAAATGCTCTCCTTGGCACACCTGAAATAAAGCATTTTGAACACATAAAGGCACTACAGGTATTCGGCCTTGGGGGATTTATGGCAGAGACGGGGTCTAAAGGTTCATGATGGGGGATAAATTGAAGCTCTCCTAAGGCTCAGATCTGAATCTCATTCACCTCAAGCAAATGAGTCCATGGCTCTCTGCCCAGGTTCTGCCGCTTAGCTTCCACAGCATAACTTCAGGCACATAGTAACCTTGTGATGTGATGGAAACTTCCTGGTTGAACAATGGCAATAGCTAGTGCTAGAGATAGAAAGGAAGACCAAATGAGGTCTCAGAAAGTGATGGTTCTCATTCCGGGGAAAGAAAAGAAACAGTGGGGAGAGCCCCAGAAAATACAAGCTCTAAAAACAATAAAGAGAAGAATGTTACATTTCAAGATAGCAGACATCTATGAGCCAAATGAATTCGCCACACCCTCATGAAAATACGAAAAGCAATTCAAGAAATTGTTTCAGCAAAGGGTTCAGCCAAAATAAAACTTATTTTTCAAGAACTTTAACAGAAATTGAAATTTCAACTCTTTCCACCCACTTGGCTGCATTTTATTTAGGACATAAGGGGCTGTAAGGTGTTTTCAGATTTGGGGATTTAAGAAAGCCTAGGGGACTTCCCCGGTGGTGCAGTGGTTAAGAATCCGCCTGCCAGGGCTTCCCTGGTGGTGCAGTGGTTGAGAGTCCTCCTGCCGATGCAGGGGACACAGGTTTGTGCCCTGGTCCGGGAAGATCCCACCTGCCGTGGAGCGGCTAGGCCCGTGAGCCATGGCCGCTGAGCCTGCGCGTCCGGAGCCTGTGCTCCGCAACGGGAGAGGCCACAACAGTGAGAGGCCCATGAACCCCAAAAAACAAAAAAAGAATCCGCCTGCCAATGCAGGGGACACGGGTTTGAGCCCTGGTCCGGGAAGATCCCACATGCCGCGGAGCAACTAAGCCCATGCGCCACAACTACTGAGCCTGCGCTCTAGAGCCCGCGAACCACAACTATTGAGCCCATGTGCCACAACTACTGAAGCCCGCACACCTAGAGTCCGTGCTCTGCATGAGAACCCACTGCAATGAGAAGCTCCCGCACTGCAATGAAGAGTAGCCCCCACTTGCTGCAACTAGAGAAAGCCTGTGCGCAGCAATGAAGACCCAATGCAGCCAAAAATAAATAAATAAATTTATAAAAACTTAAAAAAAGAAAGCCTAGGAAGTGGCCCTTGCAAGCATTAGAGCTCTACTGGAGGACACCGCCCGTCAGGAGGGAGGCTCTGGCTGGGTAACACCTGAGCATGGGTTTGCCTTTTCAGTCTCCATCGTTCACTGTAGTGATTTCTGTCAGTGGCAATTGAGCTGTTATCAACAACTGCCTGGAAACCAACACGTGACTAGAGCACCATGAAGTGGAGGACACTGGGAGAGCCATGTGATGTCAGACACTTCTGAGACCCTCACGGCACAAGTGTGGGGATTCAAGGTACCTAGGGCAGGAGGCAGGCAACTTCCTCCAAAGGGACAGTGTAGGGCTGAGGCAAGGAAAAGTGTTGCTCCCCAAATTCTGCTACATCACAATCTTACCCTTTTATACTGCGTACCCCAATAGGGCAGGCACTGGATCAGGAAACAGGGACATGAGCATGAGGAAGGTTTGGCTCCGCCCTTAAGCAACTCACTGTCTCATCGTAAAAATGTGAATGATATAATCATTTGCCCCAAACCTGTTTTGGCCACCCCAAAGCCCCCCACAAAACTGGCCTTGCCTACATCCAGGGCATCTATCTTCCTAAGGTTGAAGGGGTGCAGATGGCAGAGTATGGAAAGCCAGGGAGCAGAGCTGGGTGCCACTCCCCAAGGACTCCACCACAGTCAGATAACATCTCACATTTGTTTAGTGTTTTTCACTATATGGCTAGAAGGATGTTGTTTCCAGACATTCTCACAACAACCCTGGAAGAGAAGAAGGAATTCTCACCATGCCCATTTTACAGATGAAGGAATTGAGGCTCAGAGAGACCTAGCCATTTGCGCAAGCTGGCACACCAACTAAATAGAAGAGCTGGGATTCCAACTCAGGTCTTCAGCCTTCAGAGACCAACTGCTTTCCTGCACACAGGAGCCAGGCCTGGGGATTTGGGAACACACGCGGGAAGCATTAGCTAAGGCCCTTGGGTGCTCATCCAGAAGCATTTTCTTTTTTTTTTTTAACATCTTTATTGGAGTATAATTGCTTTACAATGTTGTGTTAGTTGCTGCTGTATAACAAAGTGAATCATTTATACATATACATATATCCCCATATCCCCTCCCTCTTGTGTCTCCCTCCCACCCTCCCTATCCCACCCCTCTAGGTGGTCACAAAGCCCAGAGCTGATCTCCCTGTGCTATGCAGCTGCTTCCCACTAGCAATTTTACATTTGGTAGTGTATGTATGTCCATGCCACTCTCTCACTTCGTCCCAGCTTACCCTTCCCCCTCCCCGTGTCCTAAAGTCCATTCTCTACATCTGCATCTTTATTCCTGTCCTGTCCCTAGGTTCATCAGAACCATTTTTGTTTTTAGATTCCATATATATGTGTTAGCATACAGTATTTGTTTTTCTCTCAGAAGTACTTCTGATGCTCCCAGCTGACATGGGGGAGCCAGTGCCAGCAAAAGGCTTTAGAAGACCTGAGAAATTCCTACGTCTGTCTCTTCATTACATGAGCTGGGAACCTGATACCAGCCGAGACACGGGAGATGATGGGCTTCATTATCCTTCAGTAAATACTTAACCAAACATCCACTTCAGAAAGGCAGAATCCTAAAGGACACCCTGGAGGACACACATGAGCTAGACTCTCTAGGTCCAAACCCCAGCTCCACCACTACTGAGTGTGTCATATAACATCAGTTTTCTCACCTGGAAAATGGGTATGATAATGGTACCGACCTCAAAGAATTGTGGGGAGGATTCAATTAATTTTAATAAAGTGCTAAGAACAGGGCACTGCATGTATTTTTATCGTGATTACTCAGCACTATTATTTAATCCCAGGATTATTAAATCCCTGCAGAGCTTTGCGACTCCAGTACCTTCTTTAGGTTACTATCCTGTGCCTCACTCTCTCCAACTGTGAACAGCTGGTAATGGTTAAGTCACAGCGCTCTGAGGACTGGTGAGTCATGGTTGAGAGGAAGGCGCATTGGGAAGTCTCAGGAACTGATGCTAAGATATATCCTCAGAGCCACCATTTGCTCAAGTGACCAAAAGAGCAGCCACTGACTCCAGCTTGGCCAGCCCAGTGCCCCAAATTTCTGGACATCGGCTGTGGAGCCCCAGAGAGGGTTAAATACTCTTGGAGAGAAGCTTGCCAGCAGGAGAGCAGGGCTCAGCCATGAAATGCCTTGAAGATTAGCCCTTGGGAGGGTTAAAACAAAGCTACCCTTGGAACCTGAGCAAGTTTATCAGATGGGCAGTATGTGGGCTGAAGGGGAAATAAAGGGACCCTCCTGTGGGAGGGCTCATGGGGCATTTCCTGACAACCATGGGGCATAGAACTCCTTCCAGCAGGAGGCCTGGGGCTCAAAAGGACTAGGGAGGAACTGGGCAGCCATGTCTAGGGGCACAGATGGAACCGTCTTGGAGGCACGGAGGTCCTCCCTCCAGGAAACTCCATGACGTCGGCTGTAGCCAGCATTGTGGAACACCTCCTGTGCCAGGCTCCACGCCAGGTACTTGACTCACAACAGCTCATTTACTGCCTGCAACCTCCCTCTAGGGAAGGCATCACTGTTCACATCAGGCATTGAGGAAACTGAGGCACAGGGAGCTCGCGTCTCGTCCTCACAGCCTCATAGCTAAGTGGTAGAGGTGGGATTCAAACCTGGGTCTGGCTGACTCCATCAGTGTATTAACTAGAATTCTGTCCCTGCTATTACAGAAGCCTCAAAGAACAAGAGTTGTTTCCCTCCCTGCCACCCTTCTGCAAGCAAGCAAGCAAGCAAACCTGGAAAGCTGGCCTCATCCTGCCCCAAGAGAGAATAAAAAGCCTTTGTTTTCAAAAGCCAAGGCTTCTAGAGGTGAATTAAGCTAGGCTTTCTGTCTGATATTGGGTTACCTAGGTGAGGGCTCGACTGGAGCCAAACAATTCAATTTAGAAAAAGCAATGCTGGTGTTCATCTAAAACTGGTGGATGAAATACATGCCATTCCTCTCTGCCCTCCTGAAACCTCATAAAAATGACAGTAAAGGGCTCTTATTTTTAAGGGACAAACCCACAAGGATAAAGAGAACTGGGCAGGAGGCAATGGAAGCAAAATTCAGGACGCTAGAAAATAGGTGAGTGAATGGCAATGGACTTAGCAGACCACGAAGGCTGGATTCTAAACAGGAAGGCGGAAGGGTAAGACTCACCACGATTTACCCTGCAGAAGCCACCCCAACATGTCCAGAGGTGCCACCAAGTACCTCCAGAGGAGGGGGTGAAGGTGAGTCAAAAACAAGAGGGCTGCTTGCAAGTCTACTTAAGAAGAAGCTAGCATGCTGCTTGGCCAGATAACGCACCCCTGCACCTGGCTAAGGACCTGGAGAGAGAAAGCCAGGGAATCTGTATACTGGGGAGCATCCGGCACAACTGAGGGCAGGGAACTACACTGCCCTAGAGTAGAGAAGAGAAGCTTTAAGAAAGCATTTACACACTGAACATTGAAATATTGCAGGGCCCCCCCCCACCCCAAGTAGCCAAGAAAATGGCTGAAAAGAAGACCCAAGTAGTAGTGAACACAATTATTTGCATCCCACCACCACACACACACATTCACACATTTGCATGTTGATGGATCAGCCCTAGCGATGGCCTGGCTTGTCCCCATAGTCATGGAGTCAGTTTGTTGCTGCAGCCATCCAACGCCAAAGCCTCCACAGCGGTGGCTACTTGAGGCTCTTTCAGCCACCACTAGGCACATCCTGACAGCCTAACCACAGTTGCTATGCCTCTCACCTGCCCCTCCCCTGGCCCCCATGACTAGCAGGTGGGTGGTACCCACGACTACACAACCTGGAAGCACAGCGAAATTCAGGTCGAGTGGAGCAAACCTTTGATCACTGGGAGAATGAACTCAGTGGATAAATTCAAGTGGTCCTGAATTCAATGTGTGCAGCATCTCGGTAGGGCCGTAAGATCCTGCAGCCCATTACACTTAGCAGCAGCCAGCTTAAAAACGGATCCTCTTAACATCTCTCCCTGCGTCTCTGTGTGTTCCTTGAGCTTGCACTCACTCTCCAACAAAACAATAGCACACAAACTTTCTGCCTCAGGCTCAGCTACTGGAAACCCAGGTGAAGACAAACCAAGACACATCATCATTGTGAAAGTTCAGAACACTGGGGGAAATACCCTACAAGTTTCCAGAGAGAAAGAAAACAACTGAAACAGGTTTTATACAAAGTAATCAAGAATAAGAAAGGCTTTGGCCTCATTACTGCGACATGGAAGGCTAGAGCGCAACTGAGCAAATCCTTCAAAATCTGACAGAAAATGATTTCTGGCTTAGAGTTTTATATTCTGCCTTAGAATTTTATACTCAGCCAAACTGTCAATCCCACTGTGAGGGTAAAATAAGAGCAGTTTCAGACATACAATGTTTCCTAATGGTTTACTCCTCAGCACCAGATCACTTGGACCAATGCAGCTGTCAACACAAACACAAAGGCAAGCATAAAATTTGCAGTGCGATGGGGTTCCAGCTGACGGGAGAGTTAGATTCTAATAGAGCAAATTAGGCAAAACTGAAGTCTAAATCAAAACTACCCTTGAAAATCCCTTAAGAAAGAAAGAAATTTATACACATCTAGTTTTCCTCCAACCTTAGAACAGAGGCTGAGTCTTTTGTCTCAAACAAATAAAACCACAGAGTTGGGAAATTCCAGTAGCACACTCAGCCTCTGAGACCATGTGTCTTGAGAAACACTTGGACCATCTACCAAGAGATTCTGGGGGAGGGAGGTCTGAATGCAGACCCACTTAGCTCCATTCACATTTGGAAGAAGACTAGCAATAATTAACACCAGATTTCTAATCAGCAGAGTTTCCATGTTGTGCAGTTTCTGGTAATAAGAAGAATCCAAAAAGGAGAGGGGGGTGTGTGTGACCTTGAAAAAGGTCAGGGAGCTGCCTCAAGGGCAGCTGGGGGCCTTGAGGAAACACAACCTCAGGTGGGAAAAAGGGTGCCTGAGGAGAGGGGCAGCAGCCTGCAGGATAAGAGAAAGAAGTGAGCCTAGGTTCCAGTTGGCAGGAAGCCTCTCTAGCCTGCAGAAATTCTTTCTCCAAAGCAAGCCTGACTGCCCTCTCACTGGTCATGTAAATTTTTAAAAGTAATGTTGCCCCAGACACCCCCCAATGCCAGCTCTCTGATGACAACCCAAGGGGCCCACCTTCACCCTTACCTACGTTGTTTCCCTAATTTCTCACTGAAGCTCCTGGCAAAATCAGGTGTTTCTGGAAGTCAGGAGCTGTCGCCCCCGCCCCACCTTGAATCTCAGCTCTCCTCTTTGAAAGGGATAAAGTCAGTCGATGTTTCCCCCATCTGCAGCTTTGTATTCATGAATAAACAAGCAAACATGCCAGAGCCCTGGTCAGACAGAGTTCTGCCAAGGTGAAGATCTGGTGCTGGGTGTTCCCAACACTGGAGCATCTGGGATGTGTGTCCGGTGGACACACCGGGGGAGGGGCAGAGGTGGAAAAAGGGAAGAGGAACCAAGGAGAGAGCTCTCCTAGGCAGGAAAATGTGGCTGAACTCCATCTCCCTCCTGGGACAGGCATCCGCTGGGTACCTCATCAGTGTATGACAAAAGAATGAGATTTTTCCCCATCTGCAAGAAAATGTAAAATGTAGTTAGGGAGGTGTGTCCAGGGCAAGACTCTAAAAGGCAAAACTAGCAAGGAGGAGAAATTAGTCTTCAGTGTCCTCTATGCCCCCATTCTATCCCCAAATACATCGAAAATGAAATTGTCCATAACCTCAGCCACTTGTTAGATGATTATACAGTTCATCTCTTGGGAGTAGCACTCTAAAACAAGTGTAAGAAGGATAGTGTTTATAAAGTATTAATTCCTGTTTGCATTCCTGAGACCCTGAGCTGCATCTTATCCATCTATCTGGGAATGATATAGAAGAATGTTACAAAAAGGTACAAGGAGTTAGACCTTCTAACTTCTGACATGCAAAACAGAATTATGTGGAAATACACAGACTTGTAGATGAGGCTGTTGTCTTGAAAGACAATTTCCCAGATTCCTTCACCTCTCCTTAGCATCAAGTACCAAGCCTGGAGAATCTGGTTAATTTGGCCCAGGGGCCACCAGTTTGAGACCCCTGGTTTATACGCTCTCTAAGTTCCTTCTACTTCCGAGATTCTGCAGCTCCCTGTGTTTCTACAGACTCAAAAAAGAACTCGATTGAAGAGCTGTAAACCTAACTCTGGAAGTTATTTGTTAAATACCTAATTACTACTGATTTGGGAATTTGAAGTCACATTGGTCCCACAGGACCCCTAGGAGAGCACAGCCCAAGCCTGACCTCGCAGGGCCAGCTGATGAGCGGGGAGTAACTCATGATCCTCAAAGCAGAGGCTGGATGACTCCTATGGTAAACTGAATAAGGGCTCCCAAAGACATCCAGGACCTAATGCCTGGGACGCGTGAAAGTTACTTTATGTGCAAAGAGGGACTTTGCCGATGTGATTAAATTAAGGATCTTGAGACGGGGAAATTATCCTGGATTACTTGGGTGAGCCCTAAATGTAATGACAAGTGTCTTTATAAGAGGGAGGCGAAAGAAGACGACTACAGAAGAGGTAGAGGCAGTATGATGATGGAAGCAGAGATTGGAGTGAAGATAGAAGATGGGGCCACAAGCCAAGGAATACAGGTGGCTACTAGAAGCTGGAAAAGACAAGGAAAAGGATTCTACCCTAGAGCCTCTAGAAGGAAGCATCCTTGCTAACACCTTAACCTCAGCCCAGTGAAACTGATTTCGGACTTCTGACCAGAACTGTAAGAGAACAAATTTGTGTTGTTTTAGCCCACGAAGTCTATGGTAATTTATGACAGCATCAAGGGGAAACTAATACAGTCCCTACCCTGGCTGCTGCAGGGATGGGCCACACAGTCTTTAAGATGTCTTCCCACCGCAGGGGCACAGCTGCCAGGTCTCTGCTCCAGGACAGAGTGACCTACTTGTCATCAGAAAGACAAACAGCCTCTTGGGGGTTGTGCACACTCTCCAGGGAGCCCCCTGCCCTCAGGCTTAGTGAGGACGGCCCACAGCCCACTGAGCAAGGGGGTATAGGCTGAGCAAGGGACTGAACACCCACATCCAAATGTCCCCGGGGGCCCCACTCAGTCCCTGACCTCAGGACCAACCCCCAGGGCAAATCTGCTCACCACGACCTTCCCCCAGTCCCCAAGCTGTTTGGCAAGCTTCATCTCTGGTCCCAGAGGGATGCAGCAGCTCCCCAGGCTCACCTACCACCACCAGCCCCTTAATGACACATAGGTTCAGAGGCAGGCTGCCTGAATGTTGATTCCAGCTCCACTGCATCCTGGCTGTGTGAACTTGGGCCTCCATTTCCTCACCTGTACTGTGGCGATAAGAATGGCACCCCCCTCATAGGGTGGACCATTCACTAGCTCATTGAGCAGATATTCCTGAGCCAAGCACTGCTCCAAGCAGAAGTGAAACATCATGAAAACAGACAAAAGTCACTCCCCTTATGATGGTGACATTCTGGTGGGGAAAAAAATGTGACTTGTCACTCATAAAAATAAGATCACTCCACCAAGTACTGTGAAAGTTATATGAGCTGTTGTAGGTAAAACATGCAAAACAGAACCTGAAATATAGTTATGTTTACTCATAACTGATCATAATTTTCTAGCAGGACGCATGGGGTTACCTCCATGGCAGGGTTCCTGGCACCTGCGCTCACAACACATGCCCATCACGTGGGCCTGCGAACCCCCAACTCCCGAGATGGGAGGGGGCTAAACGACATGTCCTTTCTCTCCCCCTCCCTGCCAACTGGTTGCTCTGCTCTAATCTCTTCGCTGATTATATGCTGGGGCTTTTCCAGCCCCGCTGGCTGCCCCAAGAGCCCTCTCCATACCCATAACTGAATTACCATTTTGTTCCAGCTCACAAGAGCACTAGTGTGGGAACACCGCGGGCCTGATGGAATATTTGAGACCCTGCCATTTGTTGGAAATTTTCTCTGGCTGCCTTGGTATTAACAGCCATACATTTTGGTCTCAGGCCTGGGAGTGGGGATTGAGGCTGAAAAACTAAAGTTTCTCTCTGGGCCATTCTGTGCCAGCCTTCCAGAGATTTCTACTCTCTGGCTGCTCAGAGGCCAGGACACAGCCCCAGAGAAGAGTTGGTGGGTGGGGGGAGCAGGTCTGTTTCCTACATACACACTTCCCCCCAATTCCAACCAAACCCGTGACAACACGCGGCTGAGCCAATGAGGGACACTAAGGGGAAAATCCACCTCACTCTTTGCCTTAAATCCATCCCAGTCACAGCAGGTCATATGGACGTCTCCAGAATAAGGCCTAGAGGAGAGTTTGTAAACTGGGATCCTTGGGCCAAATCTGGCCTGCAGATGCGTTTTGTTTGGCTTGAAATGTTTTGAATAAATTCAAGCCAATGTTGAAAAACCAGGATATTTCCCACAAAAATCCAGATTTCCGGCTTCCTCTGAAAAGGGGGAAGTTCTAGCCACAACTTGGGCCCACATTCTCATATGGCCGGAGTCAAGTATGGCTCCCTCTCTCAATGATATGCTCTTCTGCCATTCACCACAGGCTCCACCACTCCCTATTGTCTGTCTCCCAAGAGAAGGAAGGACAGTTGCCTTTGGAATCTCACTTGCTTTATTGTTTTTCATAGGAGATAAACACTTCTCTGACCACAGCTCAAGACAATTTGAGAAAACAAAACATAGATTGCTTTTTTCTTCATTATACCCAGCCCACTTCTTTCACTTATGCCAGCAGCCCAGGCTCCATAAGCACTTCAGTTTATACTTCTCGGTCCAGAGCTGCACTGTCCAATATGAGAGCCATGAGCCACGTGTAACTATTTACATTAAATTAATTAAAATTAAAAATTTCCATTCCTGGTTGTTCTAACCACATTTCAAGTACTCAACTCCACTACCTGGGAGTAGTGGCCACCGTGGTGGACAGCGCAGAGGAGAACATTTCCATTATCTCAGAAAGTCGTACTAGGCTGGACTCTGGGGAGATTTAAATATAAGATGTGGAGGCTACCATCCAGTGAAGATACCTGTTGAGTTCTACGTCTGTGCCACATTGGGAGCTCTGGGGAGAGCTGCTGCCTTCCAGCGGTTCACTATCTAACTAGGGAGAAAGCCATAGCCAGCGACAAGAGATGACAGGAAGTACCCCTTGGTGTCACAGTGACCCTCTCAGAGCCAGAGAAGGGGAGCAGGTCTCTGTTTTCGTGATACAAAGAAAATGCTCTGCTTGCCCATTGCATGCCCTCTCGGCCCAGTCCAGGCAGTCTCCTCAGAGGCTTCCAGAGACCGGGACTCTCTCAGCCCCGTCATGGTGATGCTGCTTTGATGTCTGGCGTAAGTGTTAGAGGCTCCCCAAGCAAAACACACAAGGAGAGTCAAACTCCAACACACCCCACTGCCTGTGTCTCCTGCCCTCATGCCCCTCGAGGCTGTCCTCTGTCCTCTCCATGAATCCAGATCTCGCCCACTCCCAGGGCTCCTACTCCAGCCACTGCCCTTCCCTCCCCTATGTCTAAACAAGACACTCCTGGGACCCAGACCCTCAGGGTAACGCTCTACACAAGAAACTAATTTCCAAGAATATTTACTTTCAACAGAAAATTTCCATAGATGCTACCAAAAGAAAACAGCTGCATCTAAGTGTGAGAATTTTCAGGTTGATCAAGTGGAAAGAGACTCAGATTCCTGGTTGTAGGGCCCACCTTAAAATCCTTCATACTTATGAACTGCATGACTCAGCAATTACAGCATCATTGATCTCTTAGTTACTTTATTTATTGCTCTCTAAAATGGATCTAATGATACCAGCCTTAACACTTGAAGGATTAAAGACTCAATGAGATAATGGATAAGAAAGCTACAAAGCCCAACACAAGTATTTGTTGTTATTAGCTCTAAGGCGGAATGATCTTCCCTCAGCCAGCACAGAGGCCAGCACTCACTAGAAGTTTGTTGAAGATTATTTTTTAATGATCCCGGAGTAGAAGGTGAGGAAAGACATTTTTAGACAAAGGGGACTCTTGGCATATTCCAAGATCAGGTCACCCAGACAAACATCTACACAGAAGCAGGACTTCTGAATCTTTTTAGTACCAAAGACTACTTCAGCCGCCTGGTAAAGACATGGCTCTTTCTCAGGATGCTTTTTTTTTTTTTTTTTAATGTATAAATAAAAGGCATAGGGTTACAAAGGCAATCAATTATACTGAAACACAGTCATCAAAATATTCCAAAAAACAAATTTGTGATATAATAATGCATGTGCTTCTTTATTAACCCATTAAATAATGAGATCTGTCAGCACATCTAATAACCAATGCACTTTCAAAGTAGTGAGGAGTAAAGACTATATTTCAAAGGATCTGGTTCTACTCTCACGTTGTAAACTCTCTGATTCCTCTTGGTGACAAAGTCACAGGTCTTGCTAAGGCTACTGTGGTCAGTGCCTACATTCATTATTAAAGAAATGCTGAATTTCTGTTAGAGATTAGAGAAAATAAAGATGGAACTTTTCTTCATCCAAGTTTAGAGCTCCTCTGAATTCTAGGCATGGATCCCGGTCAAGAATCCTTGAACTGGTACCCTTGACCTGGTACCATCTGATTCTGCCTTTCTCTAGTTCACCGTTATAGGCATAGATCCATATGGCTTATATAAAGGCAGGCCCTTTATAGCACATATTTCCCTAATTCCCCCACTCCAGAATCTCTTCTGCATGGGAGCTAGGGTCCAAGGATACCCCCCAACTCCTGCTCCCCTGATGCACTGAAGGATCCTACTAACAGTCCTAGTGGCCCAGGCCTTGCTGCATCTCCTTGCTGCATCTTCTATCTGTTGTCTAGGGACAAGGTAACCACAGCTCCCATTAACTGAGCACTTACTATGTGCTGATGACTACCGTATGAGGTGCTTTATGCTCATTACAGGTCGAACACACAACCCCACAAGGAGGCAGTGTTATCTTAGAGGAAACAGAGGCCGAGAGGTTAAAGTTTCACTGACTTGCCCCAGGAGATAAGCAGGGTTTGAATTCAATTCTGATTACATCTCACCTCTGAATCCTTCATGCTTTAAAACCATACCAAGTAAGGTATTGTGACAATTACAGTTTAAGCCCAGTCACCCTGGGCCGCTGCCCAGGAGATGGGTGAATGTGAACAAGGACCAGGAGCCTTTCCTGACACCCAGAGAAGTGGCTGAACAGGGTGGCATTGCCCAGCCCTCCCTACGCCCTTTCCAAAGGGAAATGAGGAGATTTAAACTAGAGTTTCAAGAGAGAATGTTCTGAAAGGAAGGAATACAATAGCATCTTTGTATTTGCAACAGGATCTCTAGGGCATCAGGAGAAGTGGGGAGAGCAGGGGGGAGGAGGGTGAGACAGAACTGTAGGAGCTGACTCGGACTGGGGCCTGCAGACAGTGGCTGGGTGTGAGGGGAGGCCGGGAGGGAGTACTGTCCAGGAGGCCACCGCTGCCGGTGGCCAGTTCCCCAGCCGGGAACCAGGTCCCCCAACAGGTACACACTGAGCTTCTGTGTGAACAGACAACAGAGCCACTTTGTCCTGGAGAAAGAGGCCTGTGTGCCCTGCCCCCACCCTCCTCCCAGCACAGGGATGGGCATCCAAATGGCCTATTCACTGGCCATCCCAGCCTCAAACTGGCTGCAGCCTCCACCTCCACTGGGCCCAGGCATCCCAGGCAGCACAACCCAAAGCCCTCATCCCAGCCTGGGCACAGCGTGAGTCCGCTACTCCCCCCGCCTCTTCCATCCACCTGGCTGGAAACCAGTTATCACATTATCACTGGGGCTGGAGTTCCTTCATTTCCTTTGGAGAAAAGGATGAAGGGGGTTACGGATCCTGTACTTTCTGAAATTATGACCTTCTAAGGTTACAGGTTTAACTGTATGTGGGTCTTCCCTTCCCACCTCAAATAAGACCCCAAGCATTTAAAAGTACTAAAGCAAAGTTTTAAATCATGGCCAGAATGAAGAAGAAAGGCACGGCCTCTGCCTTTAGTTTACAGTCCAGATGAGAACATGACCATACACAACACTGCTGCGCTAATTACTTAGGCTGTAGAAATTACTGAGGGAGGTGTAAGTTGCCTGTGTGTGTATATGAAGGAAACTTGGAATGGAGGATTGGACTTTCATGGATAAACTCCTTTCAGGAAACGTGGAGACTGAGATATAAGAGACAGAATGTCTTGAGAATTCTCCGGTACCTAGTGCACTGGAAGGCAACTCATAGCATGGATGCGAAACCAGCCTGGACAGAGGCAAGGCCAGCTGCTGGACGACCAAGTCTGTTCTGCTGATAAAGTTCCCTGGCAGGAGCACAGGGCAGACACGGGGACACAGGAAGCGCAGAGAGGCAGTGGCAGTCAGCCCTAGGCAGCCAGGCCAGCAGAGAGCATCACTGCTCTGCCAGAGGGCAGCACGCCGCTGAAATCCAGCCCGGAGCACTGTGCCCAGCGCAGCCCCGATCCTGTGTCCCCCGACTGGCATGCTCAGACTTCGAGGGGCACCTGTGGGCTCCACACGCCTGCCGAGGGGTGAAAGGGCCTCCCCGGGGCCGTCCTTTCTGTCTCTGAGCCTCAGTCTACTCGTCTCACATCCATACACCTCCAGCTGTTACTCTTCTCTTTTTTCTCTCCCTTTCTCTCTTCTAGCCCTAACCCCTCTGCTGTCTTTGACCAGCTCTTTGGCTGAAGGCATTTTTGTAAAAACCCCTACCCGACTTGGCTTCTGAACGTGGAACCGTGACCATGCTGCCCAAGCCAAGATGGAAGGATCTGAAGTCTCCAGATGGTTCTGGAAGAAGCTGTTTGCTCACTGCAAGCAAATACCCTTGAAAGCCAAACAAAAACTGGCCGCAAGTAAACAGCATATGACATAGCCCTTCCTGCGGCCACTTAGCAGAAACCCAAGCCCAAGCCCATGGCAGGCAGGGAAGCTGGCCAGGAGAGATGGAGCAGCCGCAGCCCTGCCCACCCTCCAGCAGGGCCTGGAGGCCAGGAGGAAGGGGACCTCTGTGGCTGCGCTGCCTGGCAGAGGGCCTCAGGGGCTGCAGGCAAGGTGGCTGGAGCGGCATAAATAACACCGTACTCACTTACCATTGCCACTACCTCTAGCCTATTTTTATGATTATAATGGCAAAACCAATCCAGAGGATGAAGGGAGAAATGTCAGACACTTCACCGTGGCTCTTAAGAATATACCATAGTGATCCATTTTATACAGCTGAAATGGTTAGTATCATTTTTAAATAAGTACCTTCTATATCATGGTTACTTCTAAATGTGACTAGTTAAAGGACCCCATAAGATAAATAAAATAGAGATGAGGAGAGAGGAGAAAG
The DNA here is from genome assembly GCF_951394435.1 of Stenella coeruleoalba. NCBI lineage: Eukaryota > Metazoa > Chordata > Mammalia > Artiodactyla > Delphinidae > Stenella > Stenella coeruleoalba. Next base: position 59,181,879 of record NC_137156.1, read on the forward strand.
GCACAGAAACCTCTGCACCCAGATGCCTGAGCAAGAAACAGAAGTTGCTCTTGACTTGCCCTCAGGTTGCCAAGGGTTGGAGGTTCTCCTGCCCAAATATCTCCCACCCCTGCTCCCTCTGGCCAGCCACAGGGCCATTCCTCCCTCTGGTCCACTGGGATCATAATCGTTCCCCAGACGCTCCCCCTCCACCCCACACCCCGGAGTCTCCCCTCCCTTGGAAACTGCTCTCTAAAATGCAAACACAGTCCCACCTCTCCAAGCTCCAAAGTCCTTCCATTGCCCGCTCTGTCCTCAGAATAATAACACAAATTCCCTCCTGGCTACACCACTTGTGCCCCATTTCCAGGCTCTGCCTCCCCCATTTCCAGAAGGTTTCCCCCAACTCCCTCCCAGGCAACTTTGATAGCTCACCTTTGCCTTTAGGGCTTTGCTCACATCGTTCCTTCTGCTAGACTGCTTTTCCCTCTTCTTCTTCTTCTTTTTTAACTATTTCTTCTATTATTTTTTCAGTAAAACTAAAATTTTTATATACAGTTCTATAAGTCTGAACATGTGCATAGAACCACCGCCATGATCAGGACACAACAGTTCCATCACTCCAAAAACCTCCCTCAAGAATTCCAAAGCCGGGCTTCCCTGGTGGCACATTGGTTAAGAATCCGCCTGCCAATTCAGGGGACATGGGTTCGAGCCCTGGTCCGGGAAGATCCCACATGCCGCGAGCAACTAAGCCCGTGCGCCACAACTACTGAGCCCACGTGCCACAGCTACTGAAGCCCGTGTGCCTAGGGCCCGTGCTCCGCAAGAAGAGAAGCCACCGCAATGAGAAGCCCGCGCACCGCAACAAAGAGTAGCCCCCGCTCGCCGCAACTAGAGAAAGCCCGTGTGCAGCAACAAAGACACAATGCAGTCAAAAATAAATTAATTAATTAAAAAAAAATTCCAAAGCCACAGGGAATATGACTCAGGCCCTAGCCAAAGGAGACCCATGTTGGTTCAGAACTAGTCAAGGCCTGGAGACCAGCGGAGGCCCTCTCCCCACCTTTCACTCTTACCCCCTTCACCTCTGAGTTCACCGGCTGCTACCTTAAAGCACCTTCTGGCTCCCTCTCAGTAAGCAGTTCTGGAGCCCCAAGGCCACTTCCAAGAATATGTGCACATGGTGCGGGGGGGGGGGGGGGGGGGGACACACAGAGAAGGGCAGCCTGGGGGTCACCCACAAACCCCTGTTCCATCCTCACTCTCAGGCCAGGTGGCCCATCAGACGCAGGCCTATGTAGACACATTCAGACAATACAGGGATTGCACCCCGAAGGCCCCAGATGGAAACACTTTAGCAGTCACATCAAAAAAACAATCCAAGCAAAGAAAGCCCAGGTGGCTCAGGCACCCAGGCCTCAAAGAAACCGGAAGCACCCTGCTTCTACGTCAGCACCCTGGTAGGGAGGGAGGGCTAGCCTCCCAGACCTCTTCTGAGGGGACTGTCAGCATCTTTGCGGCCCATCTGAAGCACATTTCTCTCCCTGGCCCCTGAAACTGCTAAGGCCTTTGCTCACTTCTTTGTGAGGCCTATCAGTTCCCCCACCCCCCTCCTACCCCTTCCAACCCCCTGTTTTTGGACCAACTCCTGCTTGGTCAGGTTGGGATCAGTGGATTATTTAAACCCCTCTGCTCCCCCCCAGCCAGCCCTACAGAACCTGGCTTGTGTATGTATTAGGAGCTGCTCCATGAGGGAGGTGCCCACAAGAGAGGGTATCAAATTCCCTGCAGGCTCCAAGGGCTGGAAGTCCTGATTCCCAGTTCTGATTCCAAAACTGGTTAACCTCTTCTCTTCTCTGGCTGAGCCCGAGAACCTGAGGGCTTCACCCAGACCTTCGGCAGGGTGATTTCCCAGGGCACCCCGTCATTAGACCTCAGGGGCTGCGGCTGAGTGGGGCTGCCTTCTCACCCAGCCAGCATTCAGCAAGGAGGCCCAGAGCACACAGAGGGCAAACATCTCCTACGGGCTGGGTATTTCCTGCCTGGTGAGAAGAGAGATCTAAAGGAGCAAGAAAACTACTTTAGGTTAGAATCTGTCTACACTTGGTCCACACTTAGAGTCCCAGAAGCACCCCCTAGTCAGGTACTGAATGAAATACATTGATGACTTCCTTACTGTTTGTTTTAGGTCCCGACAAAAAGAAAACTTATTTTTGTGGGTTCTTTGTCAAACCCCCATTCTTATACCACCTTTGGGGTACCAAGTGGTTTCACCTCCAAGATTCCTTTTGCTCCTCAGAGCAACCCCTTAGTATAAGCCCATTTTACACACGAGGGGCCTGGGCTTCAGAGCACTAGAGTGCTTACTCAAAGCTGCACGGTAGCTCGTCTGGCACAAACCTCGTTCTGATTTCAAACCCTGTGCCTTTGCTCCACCACTCCAAGCTGCACCAAAGGCCTCAAGAATATGAAGAAGCCACAGTGTCTGATGGAACCTGTAGGGTTGGGGTGGAGGAGTGAAGAACTAGGAGACCTGGGCTCTAGCCCGGCTCTGAGTGACCTTGAGAAGGTCACACCGCTTCTCTGGCCTTAGCCCCTTCACCTAGAGATTCCCCTCTGAGTCTTAACCTCCAGGGACTTGAGGTCTTGGTTCTTCCGAGGAGAACTGACCTACGTGTGGGCTCTCCTGGAACCCCCTTCTCTCCACGGCCTGCGTGATGACATGCTCATAGTAGAGTGAAGAGAGACAAGAGGAAACTCCTCCTACACCCACACTCTGGGCCCTCAAGCATGGCTGCAGTAAAATTTTTGACGAAGAGGCTGAAGGAATCTGTGCTTGTGCCACTTCACCAGGCACTCAGATCCCCATTTCCATTTCCATGGATGATCAGAAGCTGGCCCCATGCCACTGAAAACAGCCCCGAAGTGGAAATGACCTGAAGTCCACACGCAGGGAGATGATTATCAAAATCATGGTACTGAGCATTGAAAGTACAGCGATGAAGATCTTTTTAGAGATGCACACATGGAAACTTGCTTTGACAAAAAGTGAAGTAAAACACATCAGACTGCAAAACTGCATGTTTGGTATACAACTCTTTAAAATAATACTCAAAGAGAGTAGAAGATACACCAAAATGATAACCAAGGTTACCTGTAGAAGTTGGCAGGATGGCTGTTATATAAAATATATTATATTTCATATATTTTGTTATCATATATATTTTTTATCCCCCAAGGACCAGAAAGAAAACTTTTTTTAAGTTGGCAGTAATAGTCTTAACTTCTTCTATCAATATTTTTCATCCAAGTTCAAAGTGTTCAGCATACATCAAGTCTCCCACCATTATTGTAAGGAAAGGGACAAGTGTCCCACTCTTAGCTTTAGAAATACACACACCAAGCCCTGGCAGAGACTCACAGCCCCTTCATGATGATCAAAAATGCCCTTACAGGTCCCGCAGCTCAATGTTCACTTTTGCAAAAAAGACATTTAAGGATTCCAGACTTTTTATATTTCTAACTCAGGCTTTCCCATTTTAGGTACCTTGGATTGGTAATAAGATGGTGTTAAGGAATTACTGAATATTCAAACAAGCTGGGGAAGTTCACGTCTCAGTTTCAATGAATTAAAAGAAGTTTCTCTGTGGAAAGATCCTCCAAGAGGGGCATATAACATATATCATTTCCCAGCTGAAGTTCACCAAAGCCTTCTATTTTAGGACTATCTCAAAGAGTAGCAGTTCCATAGATGCAGGGACATCTGGGTAGGCGCAGTTTCTGTTCCCTCAGCCCTCTAGCCCTGGTGGTTCTCAGTCCTGGCTGCATACTGCGATCATCTAGAGAGACTTCGTTTTTAAAAACTTCTTGGTCTGGGTCCCACCTTGGATTTGGTCTAGGGAGCACTGAGAGTCAGTGCTGAGAACCACTTCGCCCTCACACCCTCTTAGCTACCCATGAGAAGAAGAGGTCAACACCAGCGCTGGGGTCCAACCTCAGAATTATTCAGGCATCATCCATTTTTGGAGCTAAATGCCACCTCAAAGGACATCTAGTTTAATCTCTCATTTTACAGAGGAAGAAACTGAGGACTCCTGGTCCCCTGTCTCCTCCTATACTGGTTCCTGCCAATGCTGGGCCCCCAGGCCTCTGGACCACAACACCCTTCATTCAGAGGGAGAAGCAAAGGAAACCTTCAGATCTCCAAGGCCATTTTGCTGCCAGAGGTTGCCCATCAGGCCCCTCTCTCTGGCAAGTGGACCCAGACACAGTGAAATCCTGACTCAAGTCCTCTTCCTAACACACCCCAGAACTGAGGATGAGAAGCCAGGAGGCTGCTGGCTCACGGAAACAGGAAGCCCACCCTGGCAGTGGAGCAATCACTCCACTGGCGCCCAGAGGCTGCCCGAGCAGAAGGCAGGTATCTTCTCCCTCCTGCACCGGCCTCCACCACAGGAGGCCTGAGAGGCTCTGCCATGGACAGAATACTCCTGTAGACAGCAGTAACAGCCCTGAGTGGGTGGCCTTAGCCCGTGCTCTCTTCTGCAAACACTCTGGCCACCAAATAGGGAATTTTGTGGTAAAAAAAAATCTCCACACTTTTCACTTCCTGTACCTCTGATCACTCCCCTTTTCCAACCTCAAGATTCCATTATTAACTCCTCTTTAGCAGCCTTGAGGGGAAAAAACAAAAAACTCTGAGGATTGCGGAGAAGGTGTTATGCAGGGGTAAAGTGAAATACACACACACACCCAGCCTCATAGGCCCCGCTCCTGGTGACCAGGCTCCTGCCTTTGGTTCTGACACTGCCAGGACACCCTGGAACACAGGGAACTATTCTCCCAGAGACCATCCATCCTACAGGGCAATCTCTGGGCACCTTCTCAACTCCAGCCCCACAGCTAAGCTCCTTGAGGAGAATCTCCCCTGAGCTCCAATCTGCCCTCTATGAGCTTGGGGCGGGGAGGGGGAGGGCTGTCCATAGAAGCAGACAGGAGAGCCCCTCTGGGTTCCTTCAGAGTTCAAAGTCATCCTAGTAGCTGACACCAGCCCCTGCCCCCGGGGAAGGACGGTGAACTGCAGGAGGGGTGGGGGGCTGGCAGCTCCATGTAGCTTCTACCTGGAAGCAGAGCTGATCAGCAGCCAGTGCTGAGGGAAGCCCTTTTCCTGAGGCTGCACCTGTGCTTTAAGCTGCCCGGATCACATTCTCAAAGGGTCTATTTTTCCTGCTTGTTGGTGTTTGTGAGTTTTATCGATGGAAGGGCCACTGTTCACAAGGTCCCTGGCTTCATGAATGATGCCCCAGGCCATCCAGTGCTCCCATACCTGCCCTGTGGTCCCAGGAGGTGGTGGGAAATGGGGCACTGGGAGACAGGCATTTGAACTTTACCAGGGCCAAATTAATTCTATGGTAATAAGTGTAAGGCATTACTTCTCTTTTTTTTTTGTATGTGTTGGGTCTTTGTTGCTGTGCACGGGCTTTCTCTAGTTGCAGTGAGCGGGGGCTACTCTTGGTTGCGGTGCGCGGGCTTCTCATTGTGGTGGCTTTTCTTGTTGCAGAGCACAGGCTCTAGGCGTGCTGGCTTCAGTAGTTGTGGCTCGCGGGCTCTAGAGCACAGGCTCAGTAGTTATGGTGCACGGGCTTAGTCGCTCTGCGGCATGTGGATTTTCCCGGACCAGGGATTGAACCCCCATCCCCTGCATTGGCAGGCAGATTCCTAACCACTGTGCCACCAGGAAAGTCCCAAGGCATTACTTCTTAATATTAAAACATGGCTAAGATACAAGCTAATACAGAATTCACACGCATTTTTCTGAGGAATAAAGTGACTCCAAAGGCTGCCTTGGGTGTCCCATGGAATCCTTTCCTCTCCCTGCGCTGTGGATTGGATGGAGTTTGTGCAGCGCTGCCAGAGGGCTACAGTGCAGCCAGGGTGTGCAGGTCCAGAAGGAAAGCCGCCTTATTACGGTCCTCCCCCCCGCCAAGGCAAGCAGAAAAGCCGATTGCCAGCGACCTAAGTACCCGCCCTCCTGCAACTTTCGGGGAACAATTCTGGCCCCAGGAGGCTGCGCAGGCTCAGCGCGCCCGGAGCGGGGGCGCTTCCCACGGTCACCTGTCTGGGTGCCCACCCCACACGCGCGTCCCCTCCCGTGGTTCCTACCATGTCCCCCTCGGTGGCTGGACCGGCTCCTCGGCGCGCTCAGCCTGCTCGCCAGCTCATCCCGCCGCCCCGGCCCGCCCCCGGCACCTTGGCTCTCCGGGCTTCCCGGGACGCGGGATCCAGACCGAGGGGCCACAGCTTTCTAGCGGCCAATTCCGGGGCAGGCGATGCGCGGCAGGATGCTCTGAGGTTAGGCTTCGTTAGAGGAGGTCTAGGAGAATGCACACGCGGGATCTCTCGTTCTGCGGTAGCCTTCCCGCAGCCTCGAGCCTCCTCAATCAGCTAGGGACGTTTGCAGAGTTTGCAAAGTCCTGGCGTCGAGTCCCGGCCCAGCCTCCCCACTTCCCCGAAAGCGCGGGAGGGGGGAGCTCCTTTCACAATAAAAGCCCTGCCCCGGGCTCGAGCAGCCACAGCCGCCTGAAGCAGGGGCCCAGGTGCTAGGAAGGAATGGGCCCCGCCCGCCGGTCCGCTGGGTGATGAGCCGAGGCTGGGGGGCGAGGGGCGCTGCGCAAGGCCTGGGGACGTCGCCTCGATCTCTCCTCCAAGGGGTGCGGTGCACTGCGAGCCCCTGGCAACCCGGGGGTTCCTGCGGAGGGTCTCCCAAACTATCGCTTTCCACTGCAAAGCCTCAGAAAGACAACTTTACTGGCACCTCATAGCCTTGCTTGGGCCCAGTCCCCAAGGGCGATTTGGAAGGAAACACGGAAGGAGGATCCGTTGACCACTTAAGATCATTAACGATGAACAGGTTTTCTCCTTGAGAACTAATCAGTGTTTAAGTTGCTGCAGTAAGCCACTGATACCAACCTCTCTGCTAAGGATGCAAACGCAGGGCCCTGTGTCCCCGGGGTCTTCATGCTCCTTGTTGGAGAGAAGACTGGGCTTGGAGCCCATAGCCCTGGAATTGGGGGCTGGCCCCTCTGTAAACAGCTCAGTGACCTTCTACCAGTGCCTGGACCTCTTTGAGACCAGTGTCCCTAAGCAGCCCAACGTTGTGTCTCAGGATTCTTAACAGCCTGCAGGCAAGAAGGTGGAGGTGGGGATAGTGTCAGCAGTAGGACTCAGAGAATCTGAAAACCAGGCTAAAATATTACCCTCCAAGATTGAAACTAGTACAAACCACATTAGATGGACAAAAACTGGTATGTTCCCAGAAGTTCCCTGCTACAGAATGCTTTGAGGTTGTCACTGATGACAGTGCTTCTTAAGAGGGTCTCCTTAAATTTGTGTGTGTGTGTGTGTGTGTGTGTGTGTGTGTGTGTGTGTGTGTGTGCTGGGGCTACAACAGATGGAAAGGAAAGTATTTTTTTCAGTCCTTATCTTGTTCCAGATGCTTTCCAGAGGTTATTTCATTTCATCATCACAAGCAATCCTAAGAGAGAAATTTTATTACCACCATTTTTCAAATAAGGAAACTGAGGATTAGGCAGTTGAAGTGACTTTCCTGAGGCCAGATAGTCAGTTAGTAGTTTAGTAAACCAAAGTCTATTTGCTAGAGCACGTGAGAAAGAGGAAGAAATCGATAAGCCAGGAACAGGAGGCAGGATGCGGTGCTGAAAACCAGAGCTTATTTGTGCATAGGGAGGACGGCGAGAACTGAGAATCTGAGTGCTGGCTGAGGAATGTAGAGGAAGGGGGAGAGGGACAGACAGTACAAACTTTTTTGTGTTCTCTCCAGATGTTTGGGGAGACGATGTGGTCTTTTGAGCCTCCTTTTCTGACTGCAACCCACATAAGATGTACATTCTTTGTCATGACCTTTTACACAAACATACACGTACAAACGTAACTAAAACAAAGTTTTATAAATCACTGTTACACGTAGTGCACTCCAATATGTTCTATTCTATTCCATCTTAATTATTATTATTTTTGTGTGTGTGTGTGTGTGGTACGCAGGCCTCTCACTGATGTGGCCTCTCCCGTTGTGGAGCACAGGCTCTGGACGCGCAGGCTCAGCGGCCATGGCTCACGGGCCCAGCCGCTCCGCGGCATATGAGATCCTCCCCGACCGGGGCACAAACCCGTGTCCCCTGCATCAGCAGGCAGACTCTCAACCACTGCACCACCAGGGAAGCCCCATCTTAATTATTTTTAACGGTGGTCTCTAATCACTCTATTTCCCTAACATCCACTACTGAGTATAGTTTGAAAAACACTGTACTTGAGAGTAGAACAGAGACATTTCTTTAACGTTTTCAAAGAGCTTTGTGGTCTTCTACAGAATGTATCTGTTATATAGAAAAGGAATTTTAAAGGCAGGGATTTTGTTGGTCAAGTTTGAGAACACTGAGCTCAGTTTCTTTGCTTTTTGTTTTTGTTTTTGGCAATAGGACTTGCCAGAGCCTTTGATGCTAATATATGTTGAGGTTTTCTGAGACAGGAGGATAGTGCCCAGTTTTTCCCAGGTTTACTGGATGTAGAACTCTTTTTCAGAGGAGTCACCTCTCAGGACTCATGGGACACCCTTGGGAAAAGCTGTTCCAGGACCTGGTCCAGACAAGTGAAGGGTAGCATACGAACAGGGAGTGAAAACCCTACATTCTGAAGCCCGACTCCCAAGCTCAGCACCATTCTGTTCACCTGATACTCTGCTCAGAGAAGGATCAACTACCCAGATGGTGAATGTAGGAACTCCATTCGTAAATGAACAACTGCCACTTTTACAACCCAGAATGACCGTGAGCAGTGTCCAGGAATGACTACAGCTGAGGAAGCAGATAAGCTATCCAGCTGAGGACGCACGTGGGCTCTGCAATCATCCACCTGCCTTGCACAAGATCCTGCCTAGACTCCTGCCTTCCCTTTCTTCACTAACTCCTAATTGACACTGATTCCTTCCAGCTCTGAAATCCTATGAAGTTATATTAAATTTAGACAACCAATAAATCCCTCCTTTCTAGGAAACAGCACTCCAGGCAGTATTTACTTTCAGAACTTGGGCTGCTTGAGAGTTGGCTGCTCCCAGGATACTGGTAGGGCCTCTGGTTACACAGTGGAGCTTGCAAGTGAGAAACATTCAACTGAGACAGGTTGGTGCTAGTGAGGAATATTTTACTATTTCCACCAGAGAGAGCTTCCTACTTCATCGCGGAGTGAATCTATCTTCACCTTAACCGTTCCCGAGGAGTAAGACTTACAATTTGCTCTAATGACTTTTAGAGCTCCTTATAAATTGGTACCGCAGACAGCTGCCCAACTGGGTACTATTTTTTTTTTTTTTTTTTTTTTTTTGCTGTGCCCTGCGCTTGCGGGATCTCAGTTCCCCGACCAGGCATGGAACCCATGCCCCCTGCAGCGGAAGCGAGGAGTCCTAATCACTGGACCACCAGGGAATTCCCACAACTGGCCCACTCCTTGGTATGGTTCCATGTCTCATTCCAACTCAGACTTACTAAATCAAAATTTCCAAGGCTTGAGAATCTATCCATTTTTTTAAGCACCATAATTAATGCTAAAACACAGCCAGGCTGAGAACTGCTGAGCTAAGCAACTCCTCTTTCTTGGCTCCCACGTCTAAATGACCATTCTAAATGATTCTGGAATCTCTCTCCTATCCATTCTCACTGCCACTTCTTTGACCCAAACTCTTGTCTCACTCACAGAACTCTTGGAGGGACTCCCAGGCCCTGCTTTTGCTCCTTCCAATCCATCCTGCACATCACTACAAAAATGTAAATGTGGACCTGCCACTGGCCTGCTCCCCATAACTCTTGGGATTAAATGCAAATTCCTCAGCATAACTTTCAAGGTCCTTCAGCGTTTGACTTCTGATGACCTCTCAGGCCTCTTACACATTTCTAAACCTTCTTAAGTGCAGTTCCCTCCATCTCAAAGCCTTTTTTTTTTTAATTAATTTATTTTTGGCTGCGTTGGGTCTTCGATGCTGTGCGTGGGCTTTCTCTAGTTGTGGCGAGCAGGGGCGGCTCTTCATTGTGGTGCATGGGCTTCTCATTGCAGTGGCTTCTCTTGTTGCAGAGCACAGGCTCTAGGCATGCAGGCTTCAGTAGTTGTGGCACGTGGGCTCAGTAGTTGTGGCACGTGGGCTCTAGAGTGCAGGCTCAGTAGTTGTGGCACACAGGCTTAGTTGCTCCGCAGCATGTGGGATCTTCCCAGACCAGGGCTCAAACCTGTGTCCCCTGCATTGGCAGACGGATTCTTAACCACTGCGCCACCAGGGAAGTCCCTCAAAGCCTTTTCTTGATACACTCATTTCTAACCGGACACACCTCCACCGCCATTCACCCCCACCCCCAAATCCTCTCTATTCTGAAGACCCAGCACAGCATGTTCCCTGAAGTTATTACCTTGTTGGTCTCTCTCGTGGACCTTGGACTCCCTAGAGGAAGGGACCATTCTGGGCCTTCTGTGTCCACTTGCCTAGCACCAAGTAACTGCTCAGTAAATGCTTTTGAATAAAGAAATAAGAGAGAAGACTGGGGTTCAATAATGAATCTGCCGCTCACCAATTATGGGTACTCAGTAAAGCAACTCTGCTCCAATGGCTTCACGTTCCTCGCCTGACAAATAAGAACCATCATCCCTGCCCAGCCCACCTCCCTGGATTCCTACAACCACATAATGGGTTCATATAAATTACATCATCCAGAACAAAGCCTGTGTCATGACAAACTTTCAAAAACATTTGTTGAATCCATGAATGAAGGAATGAATGAATAAGAAAGAAGCTTCCTTTGTGGCTAACATCCAGTTTACATTTTCTCTTTTTATCTTCACTCACTGAACCCCTGTATTTTAGAGGGCAGCAGTGTATTCAGCCAAAAGAATTACGTATTTCACAGCCCCACTTGCAAAAAGGGACAGTCGATGGGCAGTAAATAGAAGTCATTGAGTGGGGCCCACAGGAAGCTCTTCCCAGGGGGCTGGCATTGCTTTGATTATCGCTCAGCAAATATTCACTCCCCTTCGCCCTGCTGTGAGCAGAGCATGTGTCTGTGCCACTGTCGTTTGGCTTGGCCATGGACTCACCATAACCGTTAGAATGTGAGCAAGTAGAGGCATTATATCTGCTTGTGCAGCATCACTTGGCTTTCATTCTGGGGGCTCACCATGTAAAGAACAAGCCCTGGGTAGCCACTACCCTCTAGTCTGAGCTCTAGAATGAGACACGTGGGACAGACCTGAGCCCAAGTCGCTGCTTGGAGTCACACCCAGCAGCCCCAGAGGCATGAGGATAAACGCTGCGATTGGAAATCACTGAGTCTTAGAGAAGTTTGTTCCATGACATTATTATAGTAAAAGTTGAGGCATACAGGTAGGAGGGCCAAGCGCTTAGAGAGTCGATCTAGGACAAAAGGGCTCCCAGGTCAAAAAAAGAGGCCTATCAGGGCTTCCCTGGTGGCACAGTGGTTGAGAGTTCACCTACCAATGCAAGGGACACGAGTTCGTACCCCGGTCCAGGAAGATCCCACATGCCGCGGAGCGGCTGAGCCCGTGAGCCATGGCCGCTGAGCCTGCACATCCGGAGCCTGTGCTCCACAACTGGAGAGGCCACAACAGTGGGAGGCCCGCATAGCAAAAAAAAAAAAACAAAACAAAAAAGAGCTCTATCATACCAAAAAGTCTCATAATAACATAATATATAACAAATTATTATACATATATGTGCTATTACTTCAACATAAAAATATATAAACAGATGTCATATTAAATTATCTATTATTCTATATTATTTATTTTTGTTTCATAAAGTCTATTATTTAAACAAAACAAAAATAGGACTACTTAGCAATAGTAATTAGTAGCAATGAAAAATATGTGAGAAAAATATAACAAAATTTTGGTTTCTTTCTCTCCTCTCATATAGTAAGTTATTTAAACTCTTTATTGGATATTTATATAAACTATATCATTGTATATTCTTAAGCTATATAAATGTAAGATTGCTTAAAAAGATAACAGAAATGTAATAGGACTACTTAAACAGATATTACCTAGATTTAATTTAAAAATAATAATATGGGGCTTCCCTGGTGGCGCAGTGGTTGAGAGTCCGCCTGCCGATGCAGGGGACACGGGTTCGTGCCCCGGTCTGGGAAGATCCCACATGCCGTGGAGCGGCTGGGCCCGTGAGCCATGGCCGCTGAGCCCGTGCGTCCAGAGCCTGTGCTCCGCAATGGGAGAGGCCACAACAGTGAGAGGCCCGCATACCGCAAAAAAAAAAATGGGACCTAATCAAACTTACAAGCTTTTGCACAACAAAGGAAACCAATGAAAAGACAACATATGGAATAGGAGAAAATATTTGCAACTGATGCAACTGACAAGAGCTTAATCTCCAAAATATACAAACAGCTCATACAACTCAAAAAAAAAAGCCGAAAAAAACCAACCCAACCGAAAAATGGGCAGAAGCCATTAATAGACATTTCTCCAAAGAAGACATACAGATGGCCAGCGGACACATGAAAAGATGCTCCACATCACTAATTATTCAAAAGTCTACAAATAACAAATGCTGGAGAGGGTGTGGAGAAAAGGGAACCCTCCTACACTGTTGGTGGGAATGTAAGTTGGTGCAGTCACTATGAAAAACAGTATGGAGGTTCCTCGGAAAACTCAAAATGGAATTACCATATGATCCAGCAATCCCACTCCTGGGCATATACCTGGACAAAACTATAATTCGAAAAGATACATGCCTCCCTATGTTCATAGCAGCACTATTCATAATAGCCCAGACATGGAACCAACCTAAATGTCCATCAACAGATGAATGGATAAAGAAGATGTGGTACATATATACAATGGAATACTACTCAGCCATAAAAAAGAAATAATGCCATTTGCAGCAAAATGGATACAACTAGATATTATCAAATACCATATGATATCACTTATATGTGGAATCTAAAATATGCCACAAATGAACCTATCTACAAAATAGAAATAGACTCACAGACATAGAGAACAGACTTGTAGTTGCCAAGGGGGAAGAGGAGAGGGAGAGGGATGGACTGGGAGTTTGTGGTTAGTAGATGCAAACTATTACATTTAGAATGGAAAAACAACAAGGTCCTACCGTATAGCATAGGGAACTATATCCAATCTACTGGGATAAACCATAATGGGAAAGAATATAAAAAAAAGAATGTCTGTATGTGTATAACTGAGTCACTTTGCTGTACAGCAGAGACTGGCACAACATCGTAAATCAACTATATTTCAATAAAAAAATAAGTCACTTAGCCTTCTTTTTCAGTGATGTCTGTGTCATACTGGCATTGGTAGGATAATCACTCTTGCTTTCATTATCTGAACTCTTAGAAAACATGGTCATGATATTCAGTGTCAAAAATTAAACTAGCACTATCTCAATACAAAGTCCAATAGTTAATTCACAAGCAAAATGTAAAATAGACTGTTAGTGCTCCTGATTACAACACACTTAAGGTGGACGTTTAAGTCACATCATTTGGAGTGATGTTACAATGAATGCTCCATTTTTGTGAACCATAAATCATGGTTGCCTGCATCAATGGTAAGGGGAAAAAATAAGCAACAGCAACTACAGAAGGCAGATAATCTATGCCGTATCCATCTGACACTAAAAATAGCACTGCTTTCGGCCCCTATTTTTCATGTAACCCTGTGGGGTTCTATATTCTCCCCCAGACTTCTACATCCATCACCAAAAACTGGGACTTTCTGTGTCCTGAGGAGGGGTTTCCTGGGATGCTAAACTTTCAGTGCTAAAACTGGGACAGTACGGAGCAAGCCAGGGGGTTAGTCACCCTTGCCTAAAGGAAGCTCGGAGTCTATATCAGTTATATCAACTTCCAGAATGGATGAATTCAACGAGTAATTAGCTACACTTACTGAGCGTCCACAATGATCAGGTGTATAGTGCAAGGTTTTTTCATGTGCATTTAATTTTTTAAAAAATATTTATAATAGCCCCACAAGTAGCTGTTATAGTCTCCATTTTATAGATGGAAAAAGTAAGCCTCAAAATCTAGGCTCTACCACTCATGGAATTGGGGAAAAGTGTAAAATGGATTTTTGTCCTTGCCTTGGCTAGAGAGGAACCATATCTGAGTAAACTAGGGGTCAGACACACTGTCAGAGAGGAGAAAATTCAGTAACTCTCAGGGAAAGACAACAAATTATAGAGGGGCGAGTTAGGGCCTGCCAGTCCCACTGCCCTTTGCGCCCTCCAGGTGGCTCCTTTTGTTTCTGGAACATTAGGACCTTGTTTTATTAAGAGTTGCATCCCTTATGCAGTAATTCTTAAACTTTGTCTCTAATGGCAGGTCAGAGAAAATTTAGACTCAAGGCACATGACCAGGGATGAGGCTGTAAACCACCTTATGGTCAGCATGTACTTTAATGTTAAAATAATGAAATCATTATTAAAACGTTTAAATACACTTTGACCTTGTATTTCAAAATCCTTGTCTGAAATTACTGCTCCAGAAAGCAGTAACTACGGACGAGCTAATTAACATTTATATTCCTTATAAAAGCAAATATAAAATGATGCCTTCCCTCTCTATTCCACAGTCTCTGTGGGAATTGAGAAGAAATAACTTACATAAGACATATTCTTTAAGCTTATTACTACTTGGGGAGTCAAGGATCCATGCTTATGTCACGACTGTATTTTTTTTCCTGAAATTCTACCACTAGTTCTCACCTGGAAAACAGTCACAGCTCAGCCAAGCAGGACACATCACATTTAAAGGCTAGTTCCCTGGTCCAGACCAAAGGGTTAAGATAACCAGTGTCTCATTTTCATACGTATTTATCTTGTGTTCCAAGTGTAGGCAACGAGGTGAGTATTGGCTATTTCAGATTTATTATCTTATCACCACAGAGCTGAGCAACATTGTAATACAGAGTCTAACTTCATTATTGATATTTGATCACTAACAGCTTTCAAGCCTCTTTCCTCCCTCTTCTCCTATTGCTCCACACCTCGACAGGCCTGTAAGAAACCCTGGGGGCTCCCTCTCCTGGTGCCAGTGGAAGTTCAAACCATGCCAGCCCCTGCAGGCACAGTTAGAACCCTCACCCCAATGCTACTACCTACACAAAAAGAATAGCCAAATGGCCAAAAAGGATATGAAAAAGGTACTCAACATAATTAGTCATTAGGGAAATATAATTAAAACCACAATATGTTACATCTATACTAACACCAGAATGGCTAATATTAAAAAGACTACCCAGGGGCTTCCCTGGTGGTCCAGTGATGAAGACCTCGTGCTTCCAATGCAGAGGGCATGGGTTCGATCCGTGTTCGGGGAACTAGAAAAGACTATGAAGAGGAGGCTGCAGAGTATCTAAGACTCTCATACACTGCTGGCAGCAGGATACATCATTACAACTATTTTGTAAAACTTTTGGCAGTATCTGTCAAAGCCAAGCATATGCCTAATCTGTATGATGCAACAGTTCCACTCATATAATAATTAATATAAAATTATATAAATGTATCTATCTACCTATAGATATTCAAGAGATATACATGAATAGGTCAGTTAAAAGGCATGTAAAAGAACGTTCATAGTATCTACAAAAGCCCCAAGTCTGAAGCCACCCAAATAGCCATCAACCAGTGGTATATTCAGGCAACGGACTAGTACTCAGCAATTTTAAAAAGCCTCTGCTACACGTAACAACATGGATAAACCTCACAGACAAAAGGTGGTAAAAGCATCTAAACATAAAAGAGCAGATACTGAATTATTTTGTTTGTCATCTACACTAACCTATAGTAAGAGAAATCATTACAGTGGTTGGCCCTTGGGAGGAGGCTGACAGGCAGAAGATGTGAGGAAGCCGTCTGGGCTATCTTGATCCGGGTAGGGGGCACGATACACCTCACTGTTTGCCTCCACTGGAGCCTACCTTGCTATTCTCAAGCTTGCTTTTTCTTACTTAGCAATATATTGTGACCATTCCCATGTCAATAAAAGTAGCTCTCTTTCATCAAGTTTAAGTTGCTGTCACCCTTTTTTGTTAAACATACTTTCAGGAATCTTGTCTCCCTAAGCAAGTTACAAATGCTACAAGGGCAGGGGCTCTATCTTGCAAATCACATGAAGAAAGAGAATTTGGAGCTGTGGAGATAGTCAGACCTGGTTTTAAAACTGAATTTCACCACTTTGGGCTGTATAACCTTGGACAAATAATGTACCCATCCAGCCTCAGTTTCCTCATCTATAAAATGGGGATATAATGCCTACCTCGTGAAGTTTATTAGAAAGTTTTAAATAGACAATGAACGCAAGGAACGTAATACCTAATGGGTGCTCATCAAATGACAGCTGTCTTCTCTTCCAGCCTCATCAAGGCCTTGCTCACAGAGCCCTCAGAAAAGCTATGATGATTCTCTTACCTTGTTCCTGGAGCCAAGCGGCAGTCTAGAGAATAAGTGAAGGGCAGCATCAGCTCATCGTGCTTCCTAATGCCAATCGCTCCTTCTCAAGGTCAGGAGACACTGTCTAGCTGATCACACCATTTAAGACCTGAGGATGAATTCCAAGAACGCATAGTAATGGGTATCTTGAATTGCTCTCCCCAGTCACAAACAGCAACCCCCTCAGAAGGCATAAAAATGAGGAAGTGCACTGAACTTCAAGGCTGGCAGGTGCGGTTTGACAGAGACCACCTAGGCTAGTCCCAGAATCAGGAGTATAAGAGAAATGTTTTAAATAATGAGGATTTGAAGAAGTAAATAGCACCCCTGCGTGGCCAACATTCCATATGGAAGCTGTTCTCTGCTTTGATTCAGCCTGGGGTTTTGCCTAACTGCTGTATCATGTCCTGGCTTCACAAGGGTGGAGAGAGAACTAAGACACACTCAGGAAAATGAGTACAGTTGTTCCCATAATCTGTTCCTCACCAAGAAGATCTGTGGCTCTGAGCCCACTATGCCTCTAGGGCCTCCTAGCTTCATAACAGGCATTAATTCAACAACCTCTTGCCATAGGCATTGGACAGACCTTAACCTGAGCAAGCCCCACCTCACTCCTTTTTTTTGTTGTTGTTGTTGTTTTTGCAGTACGCGGGCCTCTCACTGTTGTGGCCTCTCCCATTGCGGAGCACAGGCTCCGGACGCGCAGGCTCAGCAGCCATGGCTCACGGGCCCAGCCGCTCCGCGGCATGTAAGATCTTCCCAGACCAGGACACTAACCCATGTCCCCTGCATTGGCAGGCAGACTCTCAACCACTGCATCACCAGGGAAGTCCCTTTTTTTAAAAAAAAAAATAAATTTATTTATTTATTTTTGGCTGCGTTGGGTCTTTGTTGCTGCACACGGGCTTTCTCTAGTTGCGGCGAGCGGGGGCTACTCTTCGTTGTGGTGCATGGGCTTCTCACTACAGTGGCCTCTCTTGTTGTGGAGCACAGTCTCTAGGCGCGCAGGCTTCAGTAGTTGTGGCACACGGGCTCAGTAGTTGTGGCTGCGGGCTCTAGAGCGCAGGCTCAGTAGTTGTGGTGCACGGACTTAGTTGCTCCGTGGCATGTGGGATCTTCCTGGACCAGGGCTCGAACCCATGTCCCCTGCAATGGCAGGCGGATTCTTAACCACTGCACCACCAGGGAAGTACTCCACCCCAATTCTATATTCTGCCCTCTGATCTTTCAATGTGGGTGGGATTCATGAAAGTGTATTTCTTGCCAGACTCCTGCCTTCCACTGTATATGGCTGTCTATCTTCTTGTAGGTTTCCTAAGCACTATGAGGACAGATGCCATGACTAACTTATTCACAAATGTAATCTTGGCACCTGTCACGATGCTTGGCACAAAGAATGAGCTTAATAAATGCCTGCCAAATAAATGAATGTTGACGCGCCTGAACTGTCCAATATATGCTGTAACTACTGATTGCAGAAATCATTTCACTCACTCACTTCTTGATCCAAGATTTATTAAGTATCTTCTACGTGCCATGAACTATGTAAGGGGCCAGGGTGACAAAGATGACTAGAACATTATCCTCTGCCCACAAGGATCTCCAGGTGGGAGAGAGAAGGTGTGGAAATGAATAATATGACCAGAGCTATCATAAAGGCTGCTCTTGACACCTGCCTGAAGAGGTGGGCTAAGGCTTCTGAGCCAGCTGACTGTTTGGGATGAGTAGCAGCTCTCTAAGTAGGCAACTCGGGAAGGGGAGGCATCCTACTCAAAGGGAACGGGATGCTGTGCATGAGGCTGGGTCAGGGTCACTTTGCATTGGACAAAACAAGTCTCATGGCCAAGCCTGACTTCAACAGAGTGTGAAGAATAACCCTCCCGCAGAGAGAATAAGTGACTCTTTGGTGAATGGCAATAAGAGCTCATTGCCCGTGTGAGCGGTCCTCCCCACAGACAGTAAGCTCCAGGACTGTTTGATACGAGTCAACATTCCCATTCGAAGATCGACCAGAATTCAGGAATTGAGGGGAACCTACAGAGTGTCTCTCACATTTGATGATGCCAATCCACCAGGTACTGGCTTTAGCAGTTTTATCTTTGACCGAGAAGTCCTGTGATCTGACCATGTTGTGTGTACCTTCCTTCTTTGTCCTATTCTTCAGAATAGGATAGTTAGAGAGAAGACCCATCCATCTTTGGCTTTGTTTAATGTTTAATAGAGTTTCTATTACTACTGAGCTATTGCAACAAATACTGACATTCTCATCTGGTCCCTCAACAGTCACTCAGTATGCCCTCCTAGCTCCTCCAAACTCAGGGACATTAATAAAACCTTGCTCAAATCTCCTCTACTTGCTGCCTAAGAAACAGAAACTTTCTCAGAAAAGGCTTTGAGTCATCCCTCAGGATCAATTCAGATCCATCTACACAAGTCCTTAAGAATGAAGAAAAGTCCTTAAGAACTGAGGCAAAAGGTAGTATATTGCTATTTGTTCTCTTCTCTTTTGTATTCTTTTCAGGACAAGATCAGTCACAAGGATGGGGAATTAGAGAGTTGGATGTCTGTGCTCAAATCATCATATTAAGTTAAACATTTCTGAGTGGTATTTTAAAATATAAAATTTAAATTGGTTGTACCATATCCCTATTGCCTACAAGTTGGTAGATGCAGTGAAATTTAGAAGGACATAACCCACCTTCTAGCAATGTTAACAAATTTTGCTGTGTCAGCTCCCATTGTACTACAACACTCAATAAAGAAAAAATAAACTTCTAATTTTGTTATAATTACACAGGCTTTTCTGAGGTATCAATATGCCTGGAGCAAAAACTTTATTAAAGTCAAATCCAGCAACATGGTGCTCTCAGGACATTGTTTCAGGTATTATCTCAATAACCCTCCACCTTATAGTGTCCATTTGAGGGCTTCTCCTCCATTCCAGTTGCTGGACTGGTGGTTGGTTCTCCTGGCACGGATGGCATGCAGTGCAGATTCTATCACAGGGTGGCACAAGACTCAGGTGCCTAATTAGGTACCAGCATATTCTTGGCATTGGAAATATACTGAGGCACAGCCACTTCTCACTAAACACTGTATTGCTTAAAATTAATTCAATTTTTAGCAAGTCCAAGCAGCTATCAGCTTCTTGTCATACATGCCTATCTCAACAGTTGGCTCTGCTACATAAACGATCAGATCTTCACATACATATTCATTTATGTAACATCGATTGCCAGCCAACATGGTTCTCTAGCCTCCTTCCCCATCGCCAGGCTGTGATAAACTCTACAGTTGCTTTCCCCAACCTTTCTGTTTTTTGTTCCTATTATTTTCTGTGAGCGTCTGACTCCTCACCAGTAAGGCCTCTGAGTAAGATCTTCAGTTCTGAGTATGGAAGGGAAGACAGAGGCTGCGACTGGCCCTTCCACAGGCTCCGTGTACGGAAGCCAGGTCACGGGAGGTCTTTCAGCGGCAGGGCCAGGAATAGTGAAGAGAGAGAAGCCTGGGATACCTACCTCAAGAACCTAGAGTGGGGCACAAGGCAGCAATAGGGGTAGATGAAAAACGAAAGTGGTGCAACCACGGTCACACGTGGAGACAAACTCACTGAATATGAATTCAAACCTCTCAGTAAACCCCCATGTATTCATTCGTAAAATTCTGACAATAGGACTTCCCTGGTGGTGCAGTGGTTAAGAATCCGCCTGCCAATGCAGGGGACATGGCAAGATCCCACATGCTCCAGAGCAACTAAGCCTGTGTGCCACGACTACTGAGTCTGAGCTCTAGAGCCCGTGAGCCACAACAACTGAGCCCTCGGGCCACAACTACTGAAGCCTGTGCACCTAGAGCCTGTGCTCCGCAGCAAGAGAAGCCACCACAGTGAGAAGCCTGTGCACCGCAACGAGGAGTAGGCCCCGCTCGCTGCAACTAGAGAAAGCGCACGTGCAGGAACGAAGACCCAACACAGGCTAAATAAATAAATAAATAAATTTATTTATGGGAAAAAAAATTGTGACAATAATAACCCCTAACTGCACAGAGCTATTATACCATTGAGATAAAGAATATAAACTCCACACAATAATACTTGGCTCACGTTAGGTGCTCAATAAAGAAGATGTGGTATACATATATATGAAATATGATGCAGCCATTAAAAAAATGAAATAATGCCATCTGCAACAAAATGGATGGACGTAGAGGTGATCAAACTAAGTGAACACAGTCAGACAAAGACAAATATCATAGGATAACACTTATAGGTGGAATGTAAAAATTGATACAAATGACAACTTGACAAAACAGAAACAGACTCGCAGACTTCAAAAAGACATTTATGGTTACCAAAGGGGAAAGGTGGGCAGGGAGGATAAATTAGGAGGTTGGCATTAACATACATACACACACACACACACACACACACACACATATATAAAATAGATCATCAACAGGGACCTACTATACAGAACAGACAACTCTACTCAGCACTCTGTAATAACCTAAATGGGGAAAGAATTCGAAAAACAATAGACATATGGATATCTATAACGAATCAATTCGCTGTACACCTAAAACAAAAACAACATTGTAAATCAACTCAACTCCAATTTAAAGTAAAAGTTAAATGAAAAACAAAACAAAAAAAATAAGGAAAGAAATGCCTACTCTATTCCCCTCAGGCCTAGTGACCTGGGCTGGTGTCACATCCCTGGAGCCTGAGCAGCCTTGGGTCCCCTGGCTGGAGTACGCTGGTGCGGAGGGAGCCGGGGAGAGGATGTCCCAACAAATGAGCCCCGCCCGGACTCAGAGTGCCCCATCCCCTCGAGGTGGGACTACAATCACCAGATCCAGGCAGGCCCTCCTACACCTAAGCGAAGCCTACTGCACCCAAAAGATGGTGGACGCCCTGGGCTCAAAGAGCGTTGACAAGGGACCTGGTCACCAGGTCCCCTAGTGGTAAGGTCCCCACCTCCAGCCTCCTTCCTTAGAGTAGCCCCCTGTACGGACGACAGCACCCTCTGCAGAGTGGTTATGCAGGGGTTGCCATCTGCCAGGGTAAGGGGGAAGAAGGAATGAGGCACAAGCCCTTGAGTCTTTGTGCTGGCACACTCCCCTCTCATTTACAAGCCAGGAACACAACCTTCCCTAAGGCTCTGGCTGCCTGAGTCACCGCACTGGAGCATGAAGAAATCCTGCCGCCTTGTGGCCGCTTCCTGTAACAACAGCTATAAACCCGGTGCTGCTGGGCACTTAATGTTCACAAGGCCTGAGGGGCGTTAAGTGATACCTGCCCTCAAGTAATGTCCTGGGGTAGGTCATCGAAGAAGAATTCAAAAACGGGAAGACTTTCCAGAAGCCCATTTCAAGAGATAACTTTTACTCACACTGTTTAAGGGAAAAAGAAAATAAAAGCACATGTAAAGATGCTCAACGTGGCTAATTATCAGAGAAATGAAAATGAAAATGACAACGAGCTATCACATCGCACCAGTCAGAATGGCCATCATCAAAATGTCTACAAACAATAAATGCTGGAGAGGGTGTGGAGAAAAGGGAACCGTCCTCCCTGTTGGTGAGAATGGAAATTGGTTAAGAGCCACTGTGAAAAACAGTATGGAGGTTCCTTAAAAAACTAAAACTAGAGCTACCAAATGATCCGGCAGTCCCATTCCTGGGAGTATATCTGCAGAAAATCCTATTTCAAAAAGACACTTGGGGCTTCTCTGGTGGCGCAGCGGTTGAGAGTCCGCCTGCCGATGCAGGGGACACGGGTTCGTGCCCCGGTCTAGGAAGATCCTACATGCCGCGGAGAGGCTGGGCCCATGAGCCATGGCCGCTGAGCCTGTGCATCCGGAGCCTGTGCTCCGCAACGGGAGAGGCCACGGCAGTGAGAGGCCCGCGTACTGCAAAAAAAAAAAAAAAAAAAAAAAGACACATGCACGCCAACATTCATTGCCCTATTGAAAATGGCCAAGACATGAAAGCAACCAAAATGTCCATCAACATATGAATGGATAAAGCAGATGTGGTTGATATACACAATGGAGTATCCATCAGACATTAAAAAAAAAAAAAGAATGAAATAATGCCATCTGCAGCAATATGGATGGACCTAGAAGTGATCATTCTAAGTGAACTCAGTCAGACAGAGAATGACAAATATCATAGGATATCACTTACATGTGGAATTTAAAAATTGATACAAATGAACTACTTCACAAGCCTGAAACAGACTCGCAGACTTCAAAAAGAAATTTATGGTTACCAAAGGGGAAGGGTGAGCAGGAGGGATAAATTAGGAAGTTGGCATTAACATACACACACTCATATATATAGAAAATATATCATCAACAAGGACCCACACTATAGCACAGGAAAGTCTACTCAGCACTCTGTAATAACATAAATGGGGAAAGAATTCGAAAAAGAATTTCTATATTGATATGTATAACTGAATCAAGTTGCTCTACACCTAAAATAAACACAACATTGTAAATCAGCTCTACTCCAATATAACCTAAAAGTTAAATTAGAAACAAACAAACAAAAAGAAGAAGGAAAGAAATGCCTACTATATTCCCCTCAGGCCTGGTAACCTGAGCTAATGTCACATCTCTGGAGCCTGCGCAGGCTTGGGTCCCAAGGATGGAGGGTCCTGGGGCTGAGGGAGCTGGGGAGGATGTACCAGCAAATGCACTCCCGCTGGCCCTGTAGTGCCTGGTCCCCTCTGCATGGGACCACCATCACCAGATCCAGGCGGGCCCCCCTACAGCTTAACCAAGCTCAGTGCACCCAAAGGATGGTGGACCCGCTGGCCTCGAAGAGCTTTGACAAGTCACCTAGTCTCCAAGTCTCCTAGCAGTAAGGTCCCCACCTCCAGCCTCCTTCCTTAGAGTCTCCCCACGTACAGATGACGAACCCTCAGCAGAGCGGTTTTGCAGGAGTTGACATCTGCCTGGGTAGGTGAAGCGTAAGGGGGAATCTAATAATTGGTACAAATGAACTACCTGACAAGCCCCAAACAGACTACAGATTTAAAAAAGAAACGTGTGGTTACCAAAGCAGAAAGGTGGGCAGGTGGGATATATTAGGAGGTTTGGATTAACATATACACATTAATATACATATAAAATAGATCATTAACAAGAACCCACTGTATATCACAGGGAACTCTACTCAATATTCTGTAATAACCTGTATGGAAAAGAATCTGAAAAAGAATCGGTATATGGATACGTATAACTAAATCACTTAGTTGTATCCCTGAAAGTAACACAGCATTGTAAATTAACTGTACTCCAAAATAAAATAAGAATCAAATTTTAAAAAATGTTTAACTTATTAATAATCATGAAAAGCAAAAATAATTTTTTCTATTTGTTTTGTTGATTAGTTGACAAGATAATACTTGCACTGAGTTTATCATTTTTGTAAAACTGGGAGAAACTGGTAAATGGTTATCACACATAACCAGTAAAGTACTTCGAAAAATCATTCCACATATCCCCAGGGATAAAATCATCCTAGTATGTAAGACACTGAAGCACGGTGTTGCATATTCCATTTAAATAGATGAAAAACAGACCAATCAGAAACAGTGTGATTAAGGATCCCAAACACTCCATGATGCTGGGCAGAGAGAACACACTTAATCATTTTAATCAAATAAAAACAAAGGGCATTCCTTGTTTAACTCACCTGTAGAACCTGCTCTCCTCTTCCTCCTGCTTAGGGGTCCCTGGGGCTGGGTGAAACGTGACACTTTCCCTTGCTCAAGATGAGAGATCAGAGCTAGTTTGGAAGTGGACGATGCTGCTTGAAGGGAAGAAGAAACAACACAATGAAGAGCAGAGTCACACGGGTCAGTCTCGGCGGGGAGAGTAACCCTGGGGGAACTGAGCAAGAGGTACCCTAAACAGGTACAGGACAGGTTCTGGGAGGAGATCTTGGACAGTGCTTCCAAGGAAGCCTGAGACACTCTGGGAGGCGAATTTCTATTTAAAGGAAAACAAAATGTTTTACCTTCCTTGTTAAAGAATGGAAAATTCTCTAACTGTGGAAAACGGATGTATGGCTCCTAGGAGCAACTCCGACACGGAGACAAAGGGGCTGAGTTCTCTCAAGATAATCTGGAGGTTCAATACTAGGGTGAGGGTACCAAGAGATTGCTCGAGCCCTGGTGTACCCAGAGAATCACCTCTAAGGCAGGTACAGGGGGAGGACAGCTTTTATGATGGAAAAAGAAGGAAAGCCTTCTTGAAAGTCAAATAGACTCCAGGGCTCTGTGTACCTGGAAACTCTTAACATCGCCATTTGGGGTCAGTTAATAGTTGTAAGAGAACCTTTAGCTTCTTAGGGCCCAGAGAGAACAGCAGCAGAGAGGCCGTACATAGGAAGGCCTTACATAGAGCTCTCCAGCATCACACTCCTGTACAAGGCCCTCTGAGCAGGTATCAAGCTGGCCCATTCCTTTTCAGTGAAGTACACAGCCACATCCTCAAAAGCCACTGATTCCTGAAACGACAAGTTCCTCCTATCCCAGGCCTCAGGACTTTGGTGATGGTCAAAACTGTCAATGAGAGGCTGAGAACAGCATCTACAAGGACGTACATTTAGTACTGGGTCCCTCATGTGCCTGAGAGGTTTTTGTGTAAAAGTTGGAAGGTGTAGAGGAAGAGGACACAAATTAAAGGTAGACAGCCAGCCAGAGTTCCACATACTTTCCCAGTTAGAACAAAATACACCTTCACTATGAGCTTCCAAACATATGCGACCTCCAAATAGACTATAATATAGAAGCTAGGCTTGGGCCTGAGCATGAATGTACATATATATATATAAAAGAAAAACTAACATATAATGGGATACGGCTGCTACCTTAGCTCTGAGCCCCTTCCCACTTTGTATAATATATTTGGCTGATTATTTGGGCTGCTCACATTCCTGTCATTTCTCAATTGTGCTTTCATCCAAGTTCTTCCTCCTTCTTGTCTCCTTTCTCACGACCCCAGGCACAATGCTCTCACATTTGTCCATGACTCCCCACCCCCATGTAGAGGTAGTGAGGTCAGAGAAGCATAGGAAAGTACCGCTTACTTGAGATGGGCTAGAGAAAAGTCTGTTTATCAAAGGACAACATGAAGAGAGTGAAAAAGTGGGAATTCCCTTGCTTTCCAGTGGTTAGGACTCTGCGCTTCCACTGCAGGGGGCCCGGGTTCCATCCCTGACTGGGGAACTAAGATCCTGCAAGCCTCGAGGCACGGCCAAAAAAATAAATTAATAAGAGAGTGAAAAAGCAAGCCACAGACTGGGAAAAGGAATTTCATAATACATACATCTGACATAGGACTCATATCCACAATTACTACAACTTGGAGGAAAAAAATGACACACAATGTAAGAAACAATGGGAACGTATCTCAACAGCGACTTCACATAAGTGGACATCCACGTATGCAATAAACATAGGAAATGGTGCTCTGTATCACTCCTTAGTAGAGAAAAGGCAATTTAAAAAACCTAATATGATATCAAGAATGAATGAGAAGTATTTGCAAGGATGTGGAGCAACTGGAACTCTCTTCTACTGCTGGTAAAAGTATGAATTGGAACAACCATTTCAGAAGATTGTTGGGCAGCATCTACTAAAACTAACCAAATGTATAGCCTATGACCTAGCAATTTGACTCCTAAAGATACACCCCAGAGAAACGAGTGCATGTGTCCATCAAAAGGCATAAGCAAGAATGTTCACTGCCTTCTTATTCATGGTAGTCGAAAACTGGAAACAATCAAAATGTCCATCCACGGTAGAATGAATAAATAAAATGTGGTATAATCATATAATGGAAAACTATTCAGCAATGAGAAAGTACAAACTACTGCTATGTGCAACCACACGGGTGAAGTTCACAGACATAAAACTGAGCAAAAGAAGGCAGATACAAAAAAGTAAATTTTGAATGATTCCATTTACATGAAATTTAAGAACAAATAAAACCAATATATTGTCATAGCAGTCAAAATAATGGTCATCTTTTTTTGTTTTGGTTTGTTTTGGCAACGCGGCTTGTGGGATCTTAGTCCCCTGACCAGGGATTGAACCCAGGTCCTTGGCAGTGAGGGCAGTCCTAACCACTGGACCACCAGGGAAGTCCCATAAAGGTCAACTTTGGGGTGGACTGCTTGGGATGGTGCATGAGGGAGTCTGTTGAGGTACTGATAATGCTCTATGTCTCAATATGAATGATGGTCTTACAGGTGTGTATATTTCTAAAAAGTGAGCTATACAGTGAGTTATATTTATTATAAGTTATACCTCAATGAGAAAGCAAATTTACATATTTATATATATAAAAGTATGTTACATATATTTTATATATGCATATGTAACATATATAAACTTATATTTATATACACTTGTATACTTTAATATGTGCATATATAAATATATCTGTACATATGCACATGCATACATGCAGGGGCAGAGGGAACCCAGCTCACCTGGGGCCAGGTTGTTAAGGACACTGTTGTCGTCATCTGACCGCTTTTATTCCTGTCTCAGGGAAAGGTAACACTCTCAGGAACTGAAAGTAAAGAAAGAAGCATTAGTGACAATAATTCTACTGACCCTAATTCTTGCATATAGCATCTGACCCATTCTTTTTGGGGGCTACATGAACTATCAATACTATTCATTAGTTATTGCCTTGTATCGGTGGCAATTCTCAAGTCACAGAGGTGAGACAGCAGGCATAAGAGGGAACACAGAAACAGAAATTGTGTGGAGAATATAATTAGTATACAATTTCCCAGGTACATATTCAGCTGACTGGTTCAGCGAACAGATGCGAAGGTGGACTGACAAAACTAATTTTCAGTACTCCAAAGAAGACATCTTAGGAAAGAGGACAGAAAAGGAAACTAGGGCATACAGTGGTACAGTGGAGAGAATGTTATGGGTTGAAAAGAAAACTGGAGTTCCAATTAAGATCCCTAGAGTCAGGACTTCTCTGGTGGTCCAGTGGTTAAAACTCTATGCTTCCACTGCATGAGGGTGTGAGTTTGATCCCTGGTCTGGGAATGAAGATCCTGCCTGCCACACGATGCAGCCAAAAAAAAAAAATCCCAAGAATCCACACAGTCAGACAGTAGTAAAAGTCAAAATGGAATTTGAAAATAGTTTATTAGGAACATCTTTTTTTTTTTAAAGATTTGATGTGGGACCTCTTTTTTTTTTTTGGCTGTGTTGGGTCTTCATTGCTGTGTGCAGGCTTTTCTCTAGTTGCGGTGAGCGGGGGCTACTCTTCGATGCGGTGTGCAGGCTTCTCATTGCAGTGGCTTCTCTTGTTGCAGAGCAAGGGCTCTAGGCACGTGGACTTCAGTAGTTGTGGCTTGCAGGCTCTAGAGTGCCGGCTCAGTAGTTGTGGTTCACAGGGCTTAGTTGCTCCACAGCATGGGGAATCTTCCCGAACCAGGGCTCGAACCTGTGTCTCCTACATTGGCAGGCAGATTCTTAACCACTGTGCCACCAGGGAAGCCCTGATATGGGACCATTTTTAAAGTCTTTATTGAATTTGTTACAATATTGCTTTTGTTTTATCTTTTGGTTTTTTGGCCACAGGCATGTGGGATCTTAGCTCCCGGACCAGGCACCAAACCTTCACTCCCTGCACTGGAAGGTGAAGTCTTAACCACTGGACCACCAGGGAAGTCTTAACCACTGGACTGCCAGGGAAATCCCATATTAGGAACACCTTGATGTCTCTCTACTACTATTTTTTTCCTCTAAATACAGATTGATTATAAGATGATCATTCAATTTTATAAGAGTGTTGGGGATAGGTGGTGAGAAGAAAAACACTACCATATTAAATGATCCATCAACTTCATGACATGTCTCAAATACTCCAAGTTCTAAATATTGTTGCATCAGGGAAGCCAAGCAATTTTATTTGTAAACTAATAGTTCTAACTCCCTTTCTAGGTCAGTTAACCAGTTCATCATTAGGAAATAAGCCTTCTGCCATCCCACAGAATGAATCAGCAAGGTTTACACATTAAAGGTGACAAAGATCCCACAAGCCCTGTGGCACTGTCAAAAACAAAAACAAATAAAACAACACAATGCAAACCTACACAGGTAATGCTGCTAAACTCATGGATGGTTTTTGTCCAAAGGTAACAAAAGCAGGGATTCATACTGAGTAACTGGGTACCCTTGTAGTTGTGTACTTTAATTCTCTTAAATCATGATTCTGTCATCGTATCTTTGTAATAAACATCCCTTACAGTGGATACTTAATATTACTGACATATTAAACAAATGGCCTTAAGCAAAAAGGTGTGATCTGTACAGTTGACACTATGAAAAGCAAAGCATCTGGAAGTAGAACAGCAGCAGAGGCCACCCTTACAAAGTACAAAACACTCATACTTTCCTGTGGGGAAAACCATAGCTATGGAATTGAAGCATAAACAACAAGCCCAGGTGGGAAACAAATCACAACACACTTCACTAATGGCAGGGACCATATGTTTTATCTGATTGATTGTGAACCTTAACAATTACGTTATGACAATTACGTTAAGAGAATGTAATGAGGAGTGAAATAAAGGATGGGAAGAGAACTAAATCAAGAAATGCTGGGCTTCCGTGTTGGCGCAGTGGTTAAGAATTCACCTGCCAATACAGGGGATACGGGTTCAAGTCCTGGTCCGGGAAGATCCCACATGCCACGGAGCAACAAAGCCCGTGTGCCACAACTACTGAGCCTGTGCTCTAGAGCCCACAAGCCACAACTACTGAGCCCGCGTGCTGCAACTACTGAAGCCCACATGCCTAGAGCCCATGCTCCGCAACAAGAGAAGCCACCGCAATGAGAAGCCCGCGCACTGAAACGAAGAGTAGTCCCCACTCACCGCAACTAGAGAAAGCCCACGTGCAGCAATGAAGACCCACCACAGCCAAAAATAAAATTAAATAAAATTTAAAAATAATAATAATAAATAAATAAATAATGTTTCCATAGCCCCAATACTGTGCATAGGATATTATATGCTAAACATTAGACACATATTAGGCGCTTGATAGATATAACCCCTCAGGAGAGTTTTATTTTTATTTATTTATTTTTGTTGCACTGCACAGCACGAGGCATCTTAGTTCCCCAACCAGGGATGGAACCCTGTGCCCCCTGCAGTGGAAGCCCCGAGTCTTAACCACTGGATCGCCAGTGAAGTCCCAAGATTTTAGATTAAACATTCATATGAGCCAATCTTAATCCAGGGCTCCACGTTCTCCAATTCTGTGAAGGAAGTATCCTCCATGGGGGTGGGGGGAGAAAACCATTTCAGTCCTCTTAAAACTTTGGGTACTCTACGAATCGCTTCCAGATTGGGTTTAAACATGGCCAGGCGAGTAAGGCGAATAAAGTGATCACAGACTGATTTCCTGAGACCACCTGAAAAGGGAAAGAGCGTTAAGTAATTGTGCACAGGCCTAGGGGTAGGGCTGGGGTCTCCGCAGCCTGGACAAGACGGGGCTGGAGCGACCAAGGGGAGTGTTCTCTGCTGACAGCGCGTCCTGGAGCGCAGACAAAAAAATTTGAGAACCTCGGTGTCAACACTTGAATTTGTGTCAGTTTCCAAGTCTGAATAGGCCACGGGCTGTCCTGGGGACGAGAAACTAGGCGTCAGGAGCCTGCGGCCGGCGTCCCCGGCCCGCCAGCGCGCCCTCTCCATGCGAACGAGTCGAGCATGGGCGTTGGGGTGAGGACCCCGGGAGCAGCAGTAGCCGCGCCGGTCTCCCCCAGGGTCCTTCCCGTCGTGCTCAGACCAAGCCAGACCCGCTCACTGTGGGCTCTGAGGGCCTCTGCCCCTTTCCAGTGAACAGAGCTTTGAGGAACCACTCGCGGGTCTTCAAAAACCAAACCCTCACGCGCTAACAGCAATGGCTGAGCCGAAAGTACGTCATCACAGTGACCTGTCAACCTATAATTTACCTTAAATTCTCTCTAGTGATTTTAGAGGACCCCACATCTCGGTGATTCCTCCTTCTAGTTCCCACCAGACGAGCCTGAGGAAAAAAAGGCGAGGTAGTGTCTTCCTCTCAGGCTCCGCATTCTTTTTTATTTTTTTGGCCGCGTCACATGGCTTGCGGGATTTCATTTCCCTGACCAGGGATCAAACCCTGGCCCTCGGCAGTCAAAGTGCAGAGTCCTAACCACTGGACCACTAGGGAATCCATGAGACTCCGCGTTCTGAGTCAAGGCAGAGGACTTGGCTTGTCCTAACCTTAAGGCCGGAGAAGGAAGCAGGGCCTTCATTCCATTGGATATCGGGTGAAGGGGCGGGGCCCAGCTGAGCCAATGAGCAGTGGAGCCTGCGAGGTCATCCTTCCTCTTGGAGGCAGGAGCCTCTTCCCTGCCGGGACAGGCCCGGCCCCGGCCTGGCAGATTTTCCACCTACTGGTGAGTCCCTCCCTTCAGGGACTAGAGGAGAAATCAGGGACCTGGAGAGACAGCTGAACTGGGCTGAGGGCCTGACCTGGACGGGGTGGAGACCTCAAGACAGAGGAGGCACCGAAACGTTTGCTGAATGAATGAAAGTCGAGGAACAGAGTAGCGATCTTAATATATACCCAGAAGACCCTTAGAAAGTCAAAAAGGAGGTGCTTTTCTGTCCTGCATAGGGAGAGCCACCATGAATGAGTGACGGAGGGTGAGAAGTGAATCCGGGCCCCAGTTAGAAGCCTACACACAGTCCTGCAACCTTTCTTAGCCTTGTCCGCCACTTCATTTGTCCACCACTGCCAAATGCCCTCATGTGTCTAGTTACTACTCCGGCCACTGTGATGCCCCACATGGGGCTCACAGTTTACAAGTCTTTTCATCTCACACTGCCAAGAAGGCTGTGTCCAGAGGAGCATCCAGCCCTCAGCCATATCCTACTGAGGCCGACACTTCCCCAGGATCCACGAGGCCCTTGTGTGGAATCCAGGTCACATCTTTTCAAGATAACCTCAAGTCCTCAATCGTCTGCATAACCTGAGAGCTTTATAGGAGTGTCTGTGGTCACCTCCAAAAGACCTTTAAATATGCGAGAGCAGGGGTTAGGATCTCCCTGCTCAAAAGAACCTGGAGTTTAAAGCATTACTGATAACATTGTTACCAAAGAGTGTCAGCTTACTCCAGGGCACTTCGGTATTCCTGAGGAGTAAACATGATTTCTCTTTCCCTCCCACTGGGATGTTCTCAGATGTAAGTCACTGCTCCTACTCTTTGACATATTTTCCATGTAGAAGATATGGAGCCTGGAAATCATGCTGACAGTTGGAGTAGGCCATTCCCAATTCCCATCAACCAAAGATACTTGGTTAGGTAGGTTTGCCAAGGCAAAATCAAAACAACCTATGCCAGGGAATTCCCTGGTGGTCCAGTGGTTAGGACTGTGAGCTTTCACTGCTGAGGGCCTGGGTCTGATCCCTGGTTGGGGAACTAAGAGCCCACTAGCTGTGCAGTGAGGCCAAGCAAACAAAAAACCCTATAGCATAATACTCATCTTAGAACAGCAATCTAGTTTTAGCAAAACATCACTGTTCCTAATATTAAATTAATGCAATTTGAATATTATCGAATTTGAATGTTCAGTTGTAATTGTGGAATAACCTATAAACATAGGAAATTTATATCAAGCTTTAAGGGTACAATATTTACAAGCTTTAAGGGTACAATATTTTTTTACACATTTTACAAATTCTTACTCATCCAATTGCTTTAAACATAACCCATATTAGCATAATTTTAGCCATTTAGAGCCTGCCTGCTTTGCATAATTCCTGAAACTGCACCTAACGTCGGCCAGCCATGGATAAGACAAACTCTGTGGCCGTAAAAGACCCCAAACTGCTGCTGCCCTTCAACGCTCTCTGAAGGGCAGAGACTCCCACCTTGCTGTTGAGCAACACTGCCTAGACAAGTAAGCCTCCTTTCCAATTCGCCTCTCCACCCCACCCCCTCCCCAGGATTCCCTCGCCTTCTTCCCCTGCTGGGTTATCCCTTCAGTAAGGGACTTCCCCTGTCCTGCAATCTGTACAGAGGCCTCCCAATGTAGTTTGTTGTACAATAGTGCCATCTAGTGGTCTTATCTTTTTCTTTTTCTTTAAAAAATTTTTTTGGATTGAGGTACAGTTGATGTACAATATTATATGTTTCAGGTCTTGTCTTTTCTTGATCATCCCTCAAATCCTTGAACGCACCACAGAATTGAAACAATATAGATATTCTTGCCTCTTCAGTTCTTTAATACCATTTATTGAATGCTGATTAGATCATTACTAACGGCATTGAATCATCATGCCACCCATGAATATTGGCTTCCAATGACATCCTCAAAGGTTATTACAATAAGTGCAAATACAAGTCTTACGCAGAATATTCAGGAAAATATTAACTGTAATAGGTTTCCTGGTCATGTTAAATTTACCATTTGGAATGTTATAGTCTAATCACTGAATCATATATTTTACAACCACAACTGCTCTTAAACTTCTGTCTTAGTCCATTCAGGCTGCTAGACAAAACACTATAGCCTGGGTAGCTTATAAAGAACAGAAGTTTATTTCTTACAGTTCTGGGTGCTGGGAGGTTCAACATCAAGGCACCAGCATGTTCGAATTCTGGTGAGGGCCCTCTTCCTGGTTCATAGACAGGGCCTTCTTGCGGTGCCCTCACATGGAAGGGAGCTAAGGAGCTCTGTGCGATCTCTTTTGTAAGAACGCTAATCCCATTCATGAGAGCACCTACCAAAAGCCCTGCCTCCTAATACCATCACATCAGGGTTAGGATTTCAACGTATGAATTTTGAAGGGGACACAAACATTGAGACCATAGCAACTGCTATAATCTTTGCGTTCCTGGAATGTGATGTCTTTCAATGTCAGTTATCCTTCTCCCTTCCATACCACCACCACCAACGGGGAAGATAAGCAATGGGCCCATGCGAAGAGTAAGAAGAGCAGTTCAATTCACCCAAGAAATGAATGTCCCCTTCCAGTGCAGCTTAAGACTGACCCAGGACAGCATGCCGTCACTGCATCAGTGGGGGGTAAGAGAGGACATCTATCAGAAAGCCCTCAGAGGAGAGAGGTGTGGCCACCCCCAGAGAACTGCCTGACATGTTGTGCGGGGAAGAGTGACCACCCTCATGGCCAAGAGTGGGGAATGCACAAGATAAAGGATATTTGCTGCCACCTCTCTTGTCGTCGGGTATTGTAGCCCATAAGCAGCACTGCAGTAGGAACGCAGAAGAGCAAGAGCTGACACAGGGGCCCACACATGCAGCCCACCCCAAGGGTTGACAGCAGAACCACAGTAGCCCAGAGCCTTGAATTCAAACCTGTGCCTAAGATGAATGAGCTACCCTGAATCAGTCAGCATCATTCTGATGGCCCAGTGTCATGTGATCCTGTGGGAAAAACCCACGCTGGCCGCCCTCCTAGAAATGAGGTCCAGCCATAGGGCCCTGGCACAACCCTACAGGTGTGCATTCTGGAGCTCTTTAGGACACCTGGTCAGCCCACACACTGAGTAAATGCTCAGAGAGCACCCCAAATGGGACAAACAGAGCACAGGGCCCATAGAGATCACAATCTACTCTCGGAGCACCCCATCTGACAGTCCTATTTGACCTAGCCACACCCAGGCAACAGTAGATGACTTTAAAAATGTAGAGGAAGGGGGGACTTCCCTGGTGGTCCAGTGGGTAAGACTCCACGCTCCCAATGGAGGGGCCCAGGTTCGATCCCTGGTCAGGGAACTAGATCCCACATGCATGTCGCAACTAGGAGTTTGCATGCCGCAACTAAGAGTTCACATGTCGCAACTAGGAGTTCACATGCCTCAACTAAGAAGTCCACATGCCGCAACTAAGACCCGGTGCAGCCAAAATAAATAAATAAATAAAAGGATAAAAATAAACCAATAAAAAAAAATGTAGAGGAAGGACCTCCTAAGTGCAGGACCCCCTGAACACCCTGGGCACATGCCCTGGGGTGGGACCCTGTTTTCCTTGGTCTAATGGTGGTGCTGGGCATGGATTTAAGTGCATGGCCAGAGAGTTGCACGTACCATTTCACAATGGCCAGAGGTTGGTCACATGGCCAAATACACCTGCTGAAAAAACTGGAAATTTTAGCAATTTCTATGGAAGCAGGAGAGAATGGAGACTAGGTGACGAGTAACAGTCATTACCATGTCCACTGCACAATAGAATGCAAGATAGTCTGGAAATGTGAATATCTAGCTTTCCTATACTCTAGACAGCAACAGAGAAAAATGCTGGGAAAGGCCAGAATAGCCCATAAGGCACATCAGTACCTATTAGGAAACAGTAGCCCCTAAAAAGATACAATCCCATAGGTGCGTGACATGGCAAATGGAACAAGGGCAGGATTTCAACTCCCATCTGTCCCTTAAGCCAGTTCCTCTTTGCACGATGATCACAACCACAAAGGATAGACCTGGAAATGGCTCTAGATTCAGCCACTGGTAATGTCACACACTCCTCCCCTTTGTCAACTACTTGGTGCTTTTTCAACACATTTCTCCATATTTATACAATACGTTAAAATAAGAAAAACATATAGCAGGTCTGATCTCTATCTCCTCCACACACTGAGAAAGGCTGTAACTCTCTGGGCCACAGCTCAGCAAATATTCCCAAGGAGAAGGTCTGGGGAATGTTAAGTTCATGTTATGTGTCTCATCTCTCTCAAAAATCATCACATTGCATTGCTTGCTAATGAATATCTACAAACTGTTGTTCAGTGTTTTGTTTTAAGTGTGGTCCACTTTGAAAATTTTAAAAATCCAAAAATCCACCTCTTCTCAAGATGTAGAAAAACTGAAGAAGGGAATTCCCTGGTGATGCAGTGGTTAAGAATCCGCCTGCCAATGCAGAGGACACGGGTTTGAGCCTGGTCCGGGAAGATCCCACATGCCACGGAGCAACTAAGCCCGTGCACCACAACTACTGAGCCTGCGTGCCACAACTACTGACGCCTGTGTGCCTAGAGCCCGTGCTCCACAACAAGAGAAGCCACCGCAATGAGAAGCCAGTGCACCGCGACGAAGAGTAGACCCCACTCGCCGCAACTAGAGAAAGCCTGCGCACAGCAATGAAGACCCAACACAGCCAAAAATAAATAAATAATTTTAAAAACCTGAAGAATATGGCTCCACCCTTACAACAAAAAATAGCCAAACTGGGACCTCCCTGGCAGTCCAGAGATTAAGACTGCAGGAGGCGTGGTTTCAGTCCCTGGTCAGGGACCTAAAATCCCACATGCTGCATGGCACAACCAAAAAAAAAAAAAAGCCAGATAATCTGAAATTTTTCCTTGAACACATCAGAGAGTTAAGTCTCAGGGCAAACAACTTACCTAAAATCTAAGGAAAGACAGACACTCTCAAGGTCATTCCTTATATTCAACTCCTTTGGGGACAGTCCACCTTCCTGACCAATCCTGCTATGGAGAAGCTCACCACTGCAGAGTTGGAAATAACATTGAGTCAACTGGAGGGAAAACAAAAAATAAAAATACAAAACAACAATAACAAAACAACCAGCATATAAATTCATTGTAAATAGAATGTCTGTCTTGGGAATTCCCCGGCAGTCCAGTGGTTAAGACTCTGCCCTTCCAATGCAGGGGGCATGGGTTCGATCCCTGGTCGGGGAACTAAGATTCCACATGTCGCATGGCATGGCCAAAAATTTTAAAAAGTAGTAAGGTTGCCTTTAAGAAAACAGACAAAAGAGGCTGTAGTAAGAAAGGCAGGGTCAAAGTGCTAAGCTTCAAAAAGTCTTAAGGCTAGATAGGATCAAAGAAAGGGGAAGAGATGGCGAGAGGGCATCTGGGGGAGCAGAAAAAGCACAAGCTCAGAGGAAGAAACTGCAACAGTGTGTGCTGCAGTGAGTAGAGAGGACTGGCTGGAGCAGAGTCTGGGGAGGGCAGGAGGTACAGCTGGATTGGGATAATCAGGCCAAGAAGGGGAGGGCCTGCTAACCTGCACTAGGGGGACACACAGAACAAGATTACATTTAAAAGTTTCTCTCCAGGATGAATTCTCCAATGACGAATAAAATTTGAGTTCTGAATGAAGACTTTCCCACATTTCTCACATTCACAGGGTTTTTCTCTAACATGAAGCCTTCAGTGCTGCTTCAATCCTGAACTCTTGTTGAAGCCTTTCCCACACTCTGCATTTGTAGGGCTTCACCCAAGGGTGGATCCATTGATCTTGGGGTTTTCTTTTTCTTTTTTCCTTCCTTTTCTTTTTTTCTTTTGGATCCATTGATATTGATTTAAGCTGACTTTTTGCTTGAAGGCCTTGCTGTAGTCCTTGCATCTAAAAAGTTTCTCTCGGGCTTCCGTGGTGGCGCAGTGGTTGAGAGTCAGCCTGCCGATGCAGGGGACACGGGTTCGTGCCCCGGTCTGGGAAGATCCCACATGCCGTGGAGCGGCTGGGCCCGTGAGCCATGGCTGCTGAGCCTGCGCGTCCGGAGCCTGTGCTCCGCAACGGGAGAGGCCACAACAGTGAGAGGCCCGCGTACAGGTAAAAAAATAAAAGGTTTCTCTCCAGTGCTGACTTGCTGGTGCTGAGTTGAAGTTAAAGGCTTTGCCACACTCTTTACACACCTGGAAATTGCAGATGTGTGAACTGACCCCAACATTTTTTTCTGATCTCTTATGTGCATGACATCTATTTTTCTTTCTTTCTTTATTTTTTTTGCAGCACGCGGGCCTCTCACTGCTGTGGCCTCTTCCGTTGCGGAGCACAGGCTCCGGACGCGCAGGCCCAGCGGCCATGGCTCATGGGCGCAGCCACTCCTATTTTTTATAGGAATTTTCTCATTATTTACTCTCTCCTTTGCTGAATCTCTCTTATTTTTCTTCATTCCATCCCTTATGAGACTTCCTGAAGGCCTCTCTATCTTGCTCTCTGATTCACAGGTAACTTGAAAACCAGGTCCCTGGGGAAGGTCTCTTAATGTTCCTCTGAGGCCAAGCCACGGGATTCACTTTTCTCAGAAATGTCTTATTTTGAGGCCTAAAAGCACAAATTCAGCCCTGATTTCACAACCTGAGAAAAAATAATAAATGCAAATGTTAGAGAGGGAACTAGATCATCAAAGATACAACTGTATGCTGTAAATGCACAGCTTTTGTATGTTTACAAATTGGTTTCACAGAGCATAGGGAATGAAGAAAGACAAGGAAAAGCCCTGGGACCCAAAAGGGAAAGGGGCTACATCTGGTCTCACGGCCAAAGATGCAAAAGAAGACGGGATAATTATGGTTGGTCCAAGAGAGTAACATTGTTGAAAATGGAAATCTGATCATGGGAATGGCCTCAGAAGACCAAAAAAGAATGAAAAGTGAAAAGGATATTGGGTTGGGCGGGCTGGTGAGACTCCTCATCATCAATTAAATGTCAAACAAAAAATTAAATCAAATAACTTAGATATTCCAACTTAGGGGTATGTGAGGAATGCTATCACGAAGCTTGCAAATTACCTGAAAACATAAGCAATATAAAAGATTAGAGAAAACCACACTGGGCCAGGAGAACACAGATCAAACTTCCACCCACACTGACTAACTAACCATAACTGCAAGGTAACATTTGGCCATCATGATTTAGCCCTAGGCCATGACAAAATTTCACAGACTGGATGGCTTAACAGAAATTAATTTTCTTATGGTATAGGAGGCTGGAAGTCCAAGATCAAGGTGCCAGCTGGCTGGTATCCTCTGAGGCCTCTCTCCTTGGCTTGCAGATGGCCAACCTCTTGCTGCCACTTCACACGGTCACCTCCCTATGCATGTGCACCCCTGGGGTCTGTGTCCTAATCTCCTCTTCTCATATGGACACCAGTCTGACTGGATTAGCGACCACCCTATAACAGCCTCATTTTAACTTAATTATGTCTTTGAAGATCCTGTCTCCAAATACAGTCACATGCTGAGGTACTGGAGGTTAGGGCTTTAACATATAAAGTTGGGGGGGGGACACAATTCAGTCCACCTGCCATATGCTGAACCCATCCCGCGCCTAAGCACCGAAGCCTCACCACCTCCCTATGGACACGGTCCAAGCATGTTCCCTCCTCCTCGGCCCCAGCAGTTGCTATTCCCTCTGCCTGAAACGCTGCCCCTAAATATCAGCACATCTCGCTCCCTACTTTGGTCTCTTGTTCACATGTCCCCTCATCAGAGTCTGTCCCTGATCACTCTATCTATCCCTTTCTATACCCCTTCCCTGCTTTATTATCCTTCATAGCATTTACCATTACTTGCCATAAAAATTTATACATTGTGGGGTTCATCCGTGTTTAACATACACCCAGGAGTTTTAGAAATCATGTATGGTAAGGTCACAGACAAGAAGACAACTGCCTTGGAAAGAAGAAGTACTTACAGTTCCTGAAAAGAGGGGGCATGCCACACCATGCAGGGGGCCCATGGGAAGCACCATGGGGTCAGTCAGGAGGCAGAGGAGGGGGCAGAAAGCACAGGCAAAAGCCTCTATTACTAGAGCGGTGGGAAGTTGTTAGGTGGGCATGTCCTCCTGCTGGGCAGGAAGCAAAACACAGATGTTGGGGTCTGTGGTTGGAAGGTTTGTAATAGGATTTTTGCACATCCAAAGGGGAAATATAATCAACTTCGGCTGTTAGTTTGACCCTATGATCAATGGACGCCAAATCATCAATTATAACATTTCTAAATGTTGGTTAGAATATCCCACATTTTTGGCGTTACGCCAATATATTCAAATGTTGGTTAATAAGAGAATAAGCGAATGAGTTTCCATATGACTAGTTTATGCCTGTCCTCATGTACACCCATGTCCTAAGGGTAATTCTTGCTGCCACCACTCGGGTTCCAGGCTTCATCCTGTCCTCTCAGGCCAGGTGTACTTCTTCTCTGTACCTATCTTGTCTTACCTGAAACCTCTCAGAGCCTCCTTTTGGTGAATATAGATGGATGCATCTTTACCTCGGACACAGTTTCCATGAAGTACCTGCACTGGCTTACCTCAAAACTCAAGTGGACAGAGGTCAAAGGGAACAAAGCTCACCTGAGGCTTGGTTTTAAGGGACACAACCTGTCATCATCTAGCTTCTTCAATTCTTCTTATGGAGAAAAGTATGATTCTCAGTAGCTTAAGGCAGAGAATGATACATCAGCAAGATGGACTGATCGCAACTCCCATAAAGAACCTCTCCCCCAGGTTCTGTTTTCACATTTAACATTGTTTGTACTGGCAGCATGATTCTCTGCTCACAAGAGGAAGATAACAGGCACATCTCAGAATGCTAAGACAACGCAGAGATCATTCCAGTAAGGAGCCTGAGAAAACTGGACGTTCCATGAATCTAGATTCATAATCACAGGATCGCAGGAAAGCATCCAGGAGAGGAAGCTGGGGGAGATAATGGATACAGGATTTAGAAGCCAAGAAGAAATGTGGAGCCCCCAAACTGTAAACAGAGTTCCCTAGAGACTACACACCAGAGATAGGAAAATGTTTATTAAAGATGCAGGCATCATTAGAGCGAGACTGAATCCATAGCCTGTGCTTTTCAACACCACTGCATCTCTCCGTAGTATGACTGTGCCGATTAAAGCTCTATTATCAAAAACCTCAATTCAAGATCCCCTTATCTGTCCCACAGGACAAGGAAAGGCTATTGATGTGATCTTGCCCTTTTAAGTACTTTATTCTTGTGTACTCAATGCTACCTAGCTTATGTAGAGTATTAATGTATTTCTATTAATACGACCCAGTAAAATTATACTCATAAAGTGACAGAACTGAATGAATCAATTTGCCCACTAAACAAACAAACAAAATGTACATACGGTGTGTTGAAAAACATACCTCCCAATATAAAACCAATCTAGAAAGAGTGACAATATACTGAAGTTCCCAGCCACTCTTGGCTAAGTTCTCCACGTATGTGTGGTGTGCCTTTAGTTTAGCCAGTGGCCCAGTACTAATACTAGTCTGATGTTTCCCTGCCTCCCCGGCACCATTACCTCATGCTCCTTGTCATGTGTTGACACTGGCTTAAGGATCATATTTTTAATTTAAATTAATTTTATAGGAGCCTAGACAAACTATGTGATGCATGCAAATGGCAGATATAACTATTGTGAATTATCAGTGTTCCCTCTGTGCGAATGGCTTACTGAGAGTTGACTGTGTCTGGCTTCATGTGATAAGAATAGACTGATGCTATTCGGTCTATTCAGCTCCCTCCATGCTCCTGGCAATGTGTGAGCAATGTGTTGTTTCCTAGCATGTAACTGCTTTTAATAGAAGGCAGCAAAAGTAACTACTCTTTGATATGTGATGTTATTAAGATATCTGTAGTTTTCTTTGAAAAGAGAAGCTGGTGTGATTAGGTACCTTTTGTTCCATTAACAGCAATAATAAAGATGCTATCACTCCTCAAAAAAAAAAAAAATGCAGGCAAACACTGGAAGACCTTGAAAAAGTCCTTAACTCTCAACCTCTATTTTTTTCCTGTTTAGAAATAAGATAGTTGGACTAGACAACTTCAAATGTCCTTTTCAGCAATAAAGTCAATGAGTCAAAGGAACAAAACTGAAACAAGACTTACAGATGGTTTAACAATAAATTTTGATGACTCCCTACTACTATTTTTTTCCTAAGACATATCAATGGATTTTAAGATTCTTCATTAATTTTATCGCTCTGGCAAGGGTGGGGAGAAGGTAAGTTGGGAAAAAAAAAGAATGGTAGTCATGTTAAAAGTACATCCCAAGTTATAAGGCATGTCCCAAATATTACAGTATTATAATAGTAACCTACTTCCAAACCCCACTCTGTGTCAGCTACTTAGTTCATCACTGGAAAACAGGGATCCTGCTGTGGATTGATTCTGCGAGGTACACTCATTAATGACAATGCCTGCAACACAACAGCTGCCACTGGTTAGACCACAGATTCCCAACTGCATAAAACTATATGTGCTGGTGGATCTTTACACTTTAACTGGTTTGTTTTGAGACAAAATGATTGCTATTGTCACACCTAGTTCTCCTCCCTCTGCTCATACATCATGCATGAACAGCAAGACAAAAATCTCACAACCCAATTTCAGGTCTGCAGTTTCGCCAAGTTCATGGTATTCTGACTCTAAAGACTTCCAGGGGGACTTCCCTGGTGGTCCAGTGGCTAAGACTCCGCACTCTCACTGCAGGGGGCCCAGGTTCGATCCCTGGTCAGGGAACTAGATCCCACATGCTGCAACTAAAGGATCCCACATGCCGCAACTAAAGATCCCCCGTGCCGCAACTAAGACCTGGCATAGCCAAATAAATAAATAAATAAATAAATAAAAAGATTGAAATAAAAATTAAAAAAAAAAAAGACTTCCAGGAAGGTGAGGGAAGCAAGGCACGTGGGTCATGGGAAAAGTTGTCAGATGATGCTAGACACCACATCTTTGTGGGTAGAAAGACTATTAAGGACAAAGAGTAGTTAAAAGCATGAACTGAAGAACACAAAAGAAAACACAACACAAATTCTCACACATAAAGCTCATTTCACAGAGCTTCTATCCAATATTAACACAAGTAGTGATTTCTTGCAAATAAAGTAAATAGGTACTCTTTGGACATGGATGTTCTATTTCTCTTTGTACCTATTTGTCTGATACAGTAGATATGATCAACAGACTTCCACATGTGGTTGCCCTATACAAGATTTTCTTAACAGTAGCACTAATGGCATTTGGGGCCAGATAATTCTTTGTCGTGGGAGACTTCCCTGTGCATTGTAGTATATTTAGTTGCATCCCTGGCCTCTAGATGCCCACTAGATGTCAGTAGCAGCCCTATCCCCAATTGTGACAACAAAAAATGTGTCTAAACATTGCCAAACGTCTTCTAGGAGAAAGGCGCAAAATCACTGCCAGTTGAGAACCACTGACCTATACTGATATATTCACACATTCCTTGAAAGAGCAAGATGTGGTTGAGAATGAGAAGCAGAGAAGTATGGGTGCCGTTGAGACTTAAGTGGGAGATTGAGGAGAGAGAGCATAAAATCATAGATTATAACCAGTCACTGACAGAGTTTTGAATACTCACCTGGGGAACTTGGGTTTTGTTTTATAGACAAGAGAGAATCATTAAAGGAATTCCAGAAAGAGGGTGATACGATTTGATTTTCATTTTAAGGAAATTTTCTTGATCTAAGAATGAGAGAGGATTGAAAAGACAACAGCTATCACAAAACTCTGACGTGCTAACTATGGAAAATAGAGCAGAGGATGTGGAAAGGAAATGGCCAACCTGCTGCATCTGTGAAATGGAATCATTAAAACGTAGTCTATTTATAAGGGTGCAGGATAGAGAGGAACTGAAGATTTCCATGAGGTTCCTGGGCTGAACAAGTGGGCAGGTGGCGGAGAAAACAGGGGTTAGTGTGTACCTGTGGGTAAGGATAATAAGTTCATTTTTGTACATGTGGCTCCCAGATGTAATTTATTTTTATTTATTTATTTTTGGCCATACCACGCAGCTTGTGGGATCTTAGTTCCCTGACCAGGGATTGAACCCAGGCCCTCGGCAGTGACAGCAAGGAGTCCTAACCACTGGACCTCCAGGGAAGTCCCCCAGATATAGTTTAATCCAAATGGGTAAATAATCCTGTCACCTGGTGACACTGTATAGAGTTAGAAGAGGGACAAGATTGGATCCCTAGGTGACTGCTTATCTTTAGAGGGTGGACAGAAATGGAGGAAACTCAAAGGAGGCAGGAACTAACAAATCAGGAACGTCAGGAGAAAGTGGTGACCCGAGAGCCAAGAGGACATTTGCAAGGGGTGTAAATTATCAACAGGGATACATACTGCAGATGATGAAGCCCGGGAAGCCAGGCGCTGGTAGTAACCTCAGTTCAAGGAGTTTGGTGGGAGCAGAGGTCAGTTGCTACGGGCTGAGTAGCTAG
Organism: Stenella coeruleoalba; assembly: GCF_951394435.1. Taxonomy (NCBI): domain Eukaryota; kingdom Metazoa; phylum Chordata; class Mammalia; order Artiodactyla; family Delphinidae; genus Stenella; species Stenella coeruleoalba. The sequence continues at coordinate 59,225,463 of NC_137156.1, forward strand.
TGGACAGACAGAAGAGAAACAGAGAGTAGCTGTCATGAACCAGAACTAGTCTTTCAGAACAACTCCCACTCTGCAGGGCAACAGCCTCCAGCCCCACCTGCAGGTGGAGCCGGCATCGAGGCTCTCTGGATGGACCATGTCCACCTCTTATGTTTGCGCTGAGTTGATTTTCAGTTTCCATATTAACATCACCATGTGCGGCTTCCCTCAGGTATATCTGTCACCTTTTCAGAATACTTTCGCTTTATATATCCTGGGGGTTCTTTTTGTTTTGAATCTTATTTGCCACCAGTTTCCAGCATATATCACTCCCCTCTTTTTCTTGTTTCCTCTTCACCCAGGCTTGTATTTTTCAAAGGAACATCAGGGAATCTGATCTGCCACCCGCAAGGCAGAAATAGTAAGGGAGCTTAGCCCCATTTGCCTGAATACCCTTTGAGCCTCCTAGGAAAATAATAAAATAAATTTGGGCCTGGTAGTTAGATCCCTTGCACTCAGAGTTAATATTTTCTCAAAGAGAAGGGGTCAGAGTGAAAAGTCTACGTCGAGTTTTCTACCGGGTGCTCTTGTGGGAAGAGAAATCTGTAGTGTGAGACACAACCCAAGACACCAGCTGATTGTCTGCCAGACAAATGTACTGTTTGGCTTCTTCTTTCACACCAGTTCTTTCTCATTTCTCTTGATATTATCAACAGAATAAAGTTTATGTTATATACTTGACAATGAATAAGTTTTTATCGACTTTAGGGGGTACAATACAGTGGAAATCAGAAGACATCGGGTTTCCAGCTGCATTCATGCTAAGCACACTTTAGCCTGGACTACGTATGCTGGAAATGGGGGTAGAGGCTGAACAATTCAGTTGCTTAACTCCAATATCTATACCACTTCCACCAGACAAATATAGTCCTTCTTTCGGAGAAAAAAAATGGTTAAAGCCAGTTCTTTTTGTTTTCTCTTTCTGCTAAAGTAAGGAAGCAATTTTCCACTCTATAAAGTAATTTACATCTCAATCACTGGGCAGAGGAATTGTCTTTCAACATCAGAGAATCTTCTCTAGGTCTGAACTCTGTCCCTCTCAATAGGTATTGGAACATTGTCCTACCTCTGAACTTTTCAGTTATGTGAGCCTATAAACAACTTTTATTAGTTAGATTTGGGTTTTCTGTCATTTGCAAATTAATTATACTGATCCTGGCTTATATTTGAAAGCACTGTTTTCTTGTACAGCACCTTAATATCATATTTTCTCTTAGTGGTCACACAAGCTCCTCATTTGTATTTCATCTCAGTTGCTTGAAGGTTAAGTGTCTAAATAGGTACCTTTCATGCCCTAACCTTAACTTCGTGAATCCCACCAGACTAATGTTTGTCATACCATAACACACCTTCCAAATTTGATGAAAATATACTCTCAGTTCCAGATTCTCCAGTGGATAATTTCCAATCTCTTTGAGTTATCTTCCAGATTCCCCTACCCTACCTATGTGAATTTTGGGTTTGCCACGTCACCAGTGTTTTAAGTCAGATCATGTGGAATGCCCAGGATATTTTCATATCTGCTAGAGACCCTTACTGGACATCCATTTCCACGTGCTATTTCTTAATCCTCCTAGACCACCTATCTTTTGCCATGTTTTGCTAATTCTCTCATTGTGATACTTCTAAAATTTGTCTTGCCATTCCACCACTCTGCCTACAAACATTTCCATCTTTGAAAGAGAATTCCTAGGGTTGATCAACTCCCATGATCCTCTTCTGTAAGTCTAAACTGTTTCTTCTCTTTCATAGTTCCATTTCCATGGGTTCTTATTCTTATTCATTCTCTCTCTCTCTATTTTAAAATACTGAACTCATCTAACGTATATGTCACCTTCACTCTGGGAGCTTTTGAATATTTAGGATTTTAATGATCACCTCCTTACATTCCCAATTGGAAAGTCAACCCTATTTCAACTGCTGCCTGCATAACGTTGCCACTGGTAGTGTAGTGTTGCCAATCTCTCACTGATGCTCTTTCTTAGCATTTCTTCTTGGTGTGTCCCCCTGTCCAATTCCCTAAGTAGAGTTGGTATTCCAGAAGACTTCATCCTGGGCCCTCGTATTTGCCTGTACTGTCTCTGGGGGCAGTACTGTCCAATAGACCCTTCTGCATCAATGAAAATGTTCTACGCCTACACCATCCAATAAGGTAGCCAACTACCACATATAGTTACTGTGTGCTTGGAATCTGGCCAGTGTGGCTAAGGACATACACTTTAAATTTAATTTTAATACCCACACGTGGCTAGTGGCTACTGTATTGGATAGTGCAGCTCTAGATTACATTCATTTCTTCCCATGGCTTTAAATACCTTCTGTTCGTTTGACCACTCTCAAATGTACAGCTCCAGGTATCACTAACCCAGAGGTCCAGCCCATATATAAAACCACCTACTTGAAGTTTCTAATTGTACATCTCACACTTATTGCAAATGTTAATCCAAAGTAGAGTTCTAGACTTTTCCATCTCCAAACCTATTCCCATTCCAGTCTTATTCATTCCAGTAAATGGCACCACTGTCTAACTCAGCTGCTCAAGTCAGAAGCCAGAAAGCTATCCCTGATTCCTCCCTGTCCATTATCCTTGCATCTAATCCACTGGCAGCAGCTCACTGATTTTATTTCCAAAATATATCTTAAATCCACCTTCTCTTCATTTCCATTACCACCACCCTCTCCAGGCCACCATCATCCCCAACTTGGACGGCTAGCAGTCTCCAACATGATCTCTACTTTCACTTTTGTCCCCTTACAACCCATTTTCTATTAGCAGCCAGAGTGTTCATCATCATCTTATAATCAGAATCAAACACGTCATTCCTCCACTGAATACTCTTCAATGACTTCTTTTCACTTAGGGTGGAATTGAATGATCTGGCCCATGGATCTGTATAATCCCAGCTGGTGCCACACATGCCCTGTTCGTCTTGCTAAAACCTGTTTTCTTGAACGTGCCAAACTCTTCACACATCAGGGAGTCTGCACAGCTGTTCCCTCTGCCTGCGGTTCTTCCTGTTCTTGGTACAAGAGGCTCTTTCTCATCCTCTGAGTCATACCTTTAATGTTACCTCTTAGGATAGGCCTCCTGTGAGCATCTACAGAAAGAGGGTCCCACTTTCTGTACCTTGTTCATTCCCTTCAGAGCACTTAGCAATCTTTAATAATCTTGTTCACTTGATTTTTTTTGGTTGGTCCCTTTAATCTTCACTAGATTAATGTTCCAGGAAGGCAGGGAGCAGGTCTGACTTATCATTCCTTTACAGCACCTGGCACAGTGCTTTGCATACAAGCAGGTGCTCGGTAACATTTGCGTAATAAACAACTTCCTCAAAACACGTGTTCACATCACTCATTTCCATTTCCTGGGTCTGTGTAGTAACAAAATAAAATTTTTCCTGCTTATTAGAGGTACTCTAGCTGGACTACACCAGACCAAGTTCTCCTTACTACATGGCCTTTGGCTTCAGCAGTCAGAAACTCCAGAGTTATCAGTATGTTTGTACTTTTCAGGAAGCAGAAGTTTGGTCCAAGCAGGCCTCTGGCTTCTCCTCCTTGCTCCTTTATCAACCATTATACTCACTGGCTGGGAGCTTATAAAGTGGGATGCCTAAATAGCAATGGAGCAAACTGCAGTCTGGAAAATGGCTCTAAAGGTGGAGAGTCTGGAATGGATGTTTCATCTGTTTTGGCCAGCGTTCTTCTTCTATGAATAGGGCCTTTGGTTTTCTGACTCTTCAAGATGGTTCATACCATTCATTAATATCCTGAATTTCTTCATAATTAATATTTTAACAGCCTGTATCCCCTTTTAAAAAATATTTTATTTTACAGATTTGATTTCAAGTCTGTAATCAAGTTAATTTTGGAATTCTTCACCTTCCCCTTACTTGCTGCGTAGAATCTATGAGTGCCTAGCATTTATGTTTGATCATGGACCTATGCAGGGCATTTGTGACCCTGACACCAAGGTACTGGATTATATTGCCACTGCTGATTGAGGATACCCAAAGGAGCGTGAAGTGACCACTTCTCCCTCCTTTGGTGATAGCCCCACAGCTTACTTTGGGACGTAGGTATTATGGTGATGAGAAGGGGACAGACTAGGAGAGAATTTAGGATAGTGGTGCTATGAGAGGGGTTGTAGCTCTACAAATTTTTATGAAAAAAAATTCCGTTGGTTTACATTTTCCCAGTCCCAGAGTACTCTCTTATAACACAAGGGCAATCAGGTCTCCCAAGACTGCACAACCCAGACTGTCTCCATTGCTTTCCTTAAGTTACCTTAGTGACCTAAAGGAGGCCAACAACTTCTGAGGAAGAGAAGGTCCTGGAGTTGGCAAAGTAATAGCAATATCACTATATCAAATATGGTTTTAAGTGGGGTAGACTTATGGAAAGTAGTATTAATAAATACTTGTGCGGGCATGTACCCAGAAAGACACAGAAACAACGCATTGACTCTGAGAAGGACTGGAAGACAGGAGTGACAAGGAAATTTACTTTTCGCTGAACACCTTTTTGAACTATTTCAATTTTTTTTTATCATGAGTATGTTATAGCTAGTCAAAAATAAATACGTTTCAAAATTTGAAAAACATAAAGAAATGCAGTGTTGGTCCTCAAAGAGTCATTTAGCCAGACTAACAGGCATGAGACTATTAGAAAAAATAGAAGATAGCACATAATTAAATACCAACTTGGGTGGTACTGACTACAATTAGAAAATGAAGAGAGGTCTGTTCACCTGAAGGAGCTGAGTCTTAGATGAGGAAAGGAGACTTTTAGCCCAGGGAAATTTGAGCAAATAAAAACAGGCAGAAGCAGAAATGTGCACAGATAAAGAACAATAGATTCGGGAGTCAGATAGGCCTGGTTCCAATCTTAACTCTAAACTTTACTACCTGAGTGAACTTGAATGAGTTTATAACCTCTTTCAACCTCAGATTTCTCATTTGTAAAATGAGGATAAGAGTACCTACCTTATAGGATTAAGAAAAGTTAAGGAATGTATGTAAAATGGTTAGCACAGTACCTGAAATAGAGTAGGTGCTCAACTAAATGTTGCCTAGTATGAGTATGGCTGAACAGAGAGACCAGTCTTGCTAGAGGACAGGGTATCCACTCAGGAGAAGGGGCAAGACAATACTGGCTATTACAGTTACAGCAAACTGTGGGCAGTCATCTCATCTTGTGGCTGGGGTTCCTGTAGCATAAGAATTATAAACAAGTATCACCATTATGCATTCTCTGATGTTCAAGAAAGTGAGAAGTCTGACAGTTATAGGGTTTCTCTCTAGCATGGCGCCTCTGGTGCATAATCAAAACAGAATTCTGACTGAAGGCCTTCCCACAGTCATTACATTTATAGGGTCTTTCCCCAGTATGGATTCTCTGATGACGAGTAAGGTGTGCCTTGCAAATGAAGCTTTTCCCACAGTCAATACATTCATGAGGCTTCTCTCCAGTGTGGACCCATTGGTGCTGAGCAAGATCCAACTTCCACATGAAGCCTTTCCCACAGTCCTTACATTCATAAGCTTTCTCCCCGGTGTGGATTCTCTGATGTCGAAGAAGGACTGGGTTCTGAGTAAAACTTTTCCCACATTCCTTACATGTATATGGTTCCTCCCCGGTGTGGATTCGCTGATGTTGTGTACGGCTTGCGTTCTGACTAAAGCCCTTCCCACATTCCTTACATTCAAAGGGTTTCTCTCCAGTGTGAATTCTCTGGTGCCTAATCAGGTTTGACTTCCAAATGAAGGCTTTAGCACATTCTTGACAAACGTAGGGTTTCACCCCAGTGTGAGTCCTCTGATGTACAATGCAGTGTTATCTGAAACTGAAAGTCTTCCCGCATTCCTTACATCCACAGACTTTCTTCCCAATATGAATTCTCTGATGTTGATCAAAGTCTTCATTTTGAACAAAACACTTGCCACATTCTTCACATATATAGAATACCTGCTCATGTAGACTTTTCTGAGGTACAAGGTGGGTATAAACACCAGCATCTTTCAAATGCTCTCCTACTGAGGTCATCTCATCCTTGACAATCACTTCTATAATGTCACATGTAGTGTTCTCCACACTTTCCCTATTGGGGTAGGCAGGCCATCTCATTAACCTGCTTTTCTCCTCTTCACAGGTTTTTCCAAACCAGAATTCCTGGGAACCACAGCACTGGGGTCCACCTGATAGCACCATGTGGTCCTGTGCCTCCTCAAAAGTATCCTCCTTCAGAATAAAACCTTCTTTCTCACTCTTGGACACAGACTCTGAAAGAAGAAACCAGAGCTGCAAATGTCATCATTACCCATGACAGAGTGACTGAGGTCACCAAGTGGGATTAATATGTCCATTTTCCTCCAAGTGCCACCCCTGTGTCTAAGTGGCCCTGACGTAGCTGAAAACGGCGAAACAGAGCTAACATACAGAAAGCAACAAAAATCAAAAGGCAGAAATTAGGCAGACAGTCCCTGAGGGCTGAGGGCTCTGATTTCCAGCACCAGAGCAAGCATGGGGCCGGCAGGTGGGGAGTTAGGGGCGGGGGGTGCTCTTGGGAAATAGTTGAATTGAATTCTAAGGGAGATAAGTCAAAATTCCTTCTAGGTAGTTCAGTTTATAACATGAGAAGAACTAGCCAGGATTCAGAACAGAGGACCTGTTCAGAAATAAAGAATATCTGTGGTATACCTGGGGACCCTGAGCTTATCACACACGGTGGGGAGCACAAAGAAGACTCTCTTATACTTTTCAACACTGAATGGAAATAAAGTCTTCTCATTCAATCCAAACACCGGGTCCCACCATGAAAAGTGCTTCCCTGAATTACTTTAGGCAGTGTTGGCCAAAGTGTCTCTTTGTTCCATAGTGTCTTATTCAAATCTCTGTTACAGCATCACATTTTGTTATAATTATACATTTTTGTATAATGTCTCATCAGACTGTGAGCCTTTCCGGGATAGGAGCCATATATTACTTGATTTCTGATCCCTAGCAATGAACACAATGAGAAAAATACAGCATTTACCTTTTAACATATTGATTGACCACTGCAGCCAGATAGGTAAGCCCTCTGTTCAGTTTGAGCCTAAGATGAAAGATCCATCCAAATTTAATTATCTGCACTTGTCCAAATAAAAGTTGGAAGTTTAGAGTTTACATTTCCTCTGATTAATTAGTTGATTTGGGGATTTTTAGAGGGTCTTTTATTTAGAACATAAATGGAATGGAATTTTAACACTTTACAAAGGAAAGACAGGAGAAAAATGTGTGACTGGGAGAAAAGTGCTCATTTCCCTCTCACTTACCGGTACAAATTAGGCTTGGACCCTCTCCTTGCAGTTTCGGTTTCAATGGCTTTTCTACCTGCTCAAGATGGGAGATCCCAGCAGGCTTTAGAAATGGATATCCTGCCAGGATCAAGATATAAATAAGGCTGACTCAACTGGAGGAGTGGGGCCCATTAGGAAAGGAGCTGAGACGGAAGTGGTAGGGGAGAATGAAGGTCGGGAGAAAGACTGGTAAAACAGTGACCTGAAACTTGAGAGTAATAAGAATATAAAGGACAGGAAATAGAGGTTCAGGGAAGTTGTGATTCCATCAGTTCACCAATATACAAAAAGTTATCACTCATTTTAAAATGTCAAGAAGAAACAGGAAAGACTAAGGTCTCTTCTGCACCTGCCCCTAGGAGCTGAAAGCCAATTCACATAGCAAAGTATCAGGATAGGAAAGAACTGCAAGGAGCTGTCCCTGAGGCTATGTTGGGAAAGCACCACCTCTTACTTCCCTTCCTTCCTATCTATTTATCTACTGCCTTCTCTTTTCACAAAGGATCAACAATGGGTCTCTCATGTCTTATGGCATCCATAAGAAATGGCCTCATAGCCTCATTCAGCCATTCCCAGAAGTCACTTCTTGCTCTAACAATAAACACCTCTATTTACAAAGGTCCACTCTAATAAATTCTTCAGACTTAGCTAAGATTGGTCTCTTTGTAACTCCCAACCAAATCCTCCTAAGAAACAGATCAATTCTGCAATTTCCAAATGATGACCTTTCAGTGTGATGAATTGGGAGATTGGGACTGACATATATACACTAATATGTATAAAATGGATAACTAATAAGAACCTGCTGTATAAAAAAATTAAATAAATAAATAAATATATATATGGAGAGGACTTAAAAAAAAAATGATGACCTTTCATGCTGCTGAGGCAAAGGACTACATGCCTCGTGAGTACTCTCTTCTTTAAGACTTTGAGTAGGGACATGAGCTCCAAGGAGGGCTGCTGCAAGTCAGGGAGTTAGGGTTTTGCTCAAGGAATAACTTAGCTGTTAGCTTTCTGCCTAAAGCAGAGATGAGAATGCCCTTGAGTGGCAGGGAGAGTAGGTACTGAGATGCTGAGAGAATGTAGAGGACACTGTAGGTGCCTCCCTACATCCATTCTACCCCTCCCCCACTAGGGAGTAGCCAGGCCCTTTGGGTGGGAGTGATCCCAAGTCCAGCTCCTGGTACAGGCCCTCACTGAGCTAAGCCAAACAGGTTATCCCATCCCACTCACTACATGAGAGATCCTTTCAGGGACCAGCAATCCAGGCCAAGTCAATCAGTGCAGAGCTTTTCCCTGGCTGTAGAGACCGATTTAGAGCTGGCATAAGACTTAAGATGGTGCAGCAGAGCAATACTTGGGACTGTGATTCACAATGGTTAAAGCCTAAGGAAGGCCTGCTCTGTTCCTCTCCATCGGTGTGAAGAAGCACAGTCCTGGTTACAACTACCGATCACCTTACAACCACGAGAGGAGCCAGACTGTAGACAAAACCAACATACGAGGAGACAGAGAAGAGCAGAGACTGAAATTCTGATCCAAATGTACCTGCAGCCCATTCTACCTATGGACTTGCCAATTACACAAAACAATAAATTCCTCTTTTTTATTTAAGCCAGTTTGAATTGGGTTGTTACTTGCAATCAACGGTATCCTAACATGGAAAGACTTCCAGACGCAGCAAGGAACTGTGTGAATGGGGAAGTTGAGGGCACAGCTCAAGTCACCTGTGCCCACAGAAGAGCCTCTGTGGGAAGAAGATGAAATGGGGCCAGGGGGCAATAAGAGGACACAGTTCTCAGTAGGAAATTAGGAGCAGGGAAGCCCTGTGTTGGGCCTAAACAAATGCCAGGGCTTTCCCACCAGAAATCCCTGAGGAACAGGAAGTATTTGGCTCAGGGTTATTTAGACTTCTTGATTTCTAGTGATAAAAATGGCCATGATAAGGGCTTCCCTGGTGGCGCAGTGGTTGAGAGTCTGCCTGCCGATGCAGGGGACACGGGTTCGTGCCCCAGTCTGGGAAGATCCCACATGCTGCAGAGCGGCTGGGCCCGTGAGCCATAGACGCTGAGCCTGCGCATCCGGAGCCTGTGCTCCGCAGCGGGAGAGGCCACAACAGTGAGAGGCCCGTGTACCGCAAAAAAAAAAAAAAAAAAAAATGGCCATGATACCCCAAAGGGCAGTCCGAATCTTCTGCTGGAAGATTATAAGCAGGCCAGGAAAGTAGAAAGGCCACCTCAGATCAGAAAGGAAACAGAAAAGTCAGGGAGTAAAGATACATAACGGCCCTGAAAATAACAGTGGAGATGGGGAAGAGGAAAAACAGGTGCATGAAGATGGCAGACAGAAGAGCCCGGATGAATACAGCAAGGACTCAAGATGGAAAACCATGGGAACACAGAGGAAAACAAGGAATCCCACTGGTGTCTACAGCACTAGGTTAAGAGAACACACCCGTGACAATTTAAAGATTAAGACAAGGGAACTGGTCAGATGACTGGCACATGTATCCTCACTCACCTGAGGAGATGCCCCTCGGGCCCTCTCCATCCAGAGCTCCCTGAGGAGCCAAGCTCCACAGTGCTTCGTTCCAGCTGGAAAATCAGAGCCGGCTTGGGAAATGGAAATGCTGCTTGACAGGAAGGAAATGGGACAGGTGGGTGAGTAGGGTGACACAGAGCAACCCCAGGGCTCCTCCCAGGCCTGTGTCTTCAGGGGTGGGAGGGGAAAGAAGGGAAATTACTAGGGAGAACAAGAAAAAGAAGTCCGGGGAAAGGGACAGGAGACCCAGGGGAGAGGGGCCTGGAGGCTCACAAAGGTCAGGAAACAGAGAGGAAGGGGCGCTCAATAACAGCGTGAGTGAGCAAACAGATGACTTCACTCTTTGAGGAACTGAGCTTTCTTGTGCTCTCCCTCTCCGAGAGCTCTCAAGCTCAGACGTCTGCATGAGGATGGTTGGTATTGGGCTGGGTCTCCCAAACTGAGGTGGTGGGAACTGAGGGCTCAGAGGGGCACCAGGAATCTTCTCTCCTCCCACTGTATCCACAGCACATGAGTCAGGAGAACACCAGCTCTCAGCCGGGGGTAAGGAAGTCCTATGTGAGGCCTGAATTGATACCAGGACTTCCTACTTCCCAGCAACCACTAAGGTTGGGTCATTAAGAATACAAGAGCCTGAAGCTGCCACTCAACTGAGGTTATCAAAGACTCCTGAGCCTTTGAGGAAGAAGGAGCCAAGAAATTCCAAAGGGTAGAGGCAGAGTCCAGAGGGAAAGACCCTTACCCAAGGAAGCCACGGCCCCATAATCCTCCGGCATCACATCCCTGTACAGGGCCCTCTGAGCAGGGGTCAGGCCGGTCCATTCATTCCCAGAGAAGTAGATGGCTACATCCTCGAAGGTCACTGACTCCTGAAACAACATGTGTTTAAATGCCCTAGGACAATCCCAGGACCCAGGCCTGGAGTCTGGGTAGACCCAGGCACTAAGAGGTACTGGAGGGGATGCCCACTGAGTTTCTGGATTCTGAATGTCTAAGGGAACTCGCAACAGATTTTTGCCCCCTACTTACAAAGATATAAGGGATCAGCTACCAATCTTCTCATGTCTCTTCATTTTTACTTCAGCAAACATCCTCTCATCTTTTTCATGAGTCTCTGCAAGTTTTCCCTTTTCGTTCCCATATGTGCTCTAAGTGCCAACCTTTCTCCACAGTGTATCCTCCTTCAGAGGTCACCAACCCTTGATAACAAGAGCAACTGACATTTATTGAGCCTGTGCCAAGCACTTTACATATATTACTCTGGGCACGCCTCACAGAATGTGAGAAGGACATTAGACCCATTTTACAGAAGGGAAACTGAGGCTCAGAGATTAACATCCCCCGAGTTAAAGAGCTGAGACAGAACTCAGGCCTGTGGGACTCTCTGGCTCTTACCTACTATGGCACACTGTCTTCTGTCCTCACTCCTGCCACCCCTGCTGCCCCTGTCTAGGACTCTTGCTCTTCTCTCCCTGTCACTGCCACCAGCCAAAGAGGCAGCTAAGGGCCCCTCAGAACACTCAGGCTGCTCGAGAGGCTGTACTCAACAGGGCAGAGCCCAACTCTGACTACTCCCTAACGCACCTACCCTACTCTCTTCCCCACATCCCAGTCTCAGTGTTCCTTTTTCTGTATTTCTCGGAGCCCTAGCTCCTGCACCTTTTCTTTTCTTGCCTTTCTCTCTCATGCTCTTCCTTGAGAAACACAAACAGTGCTAACTTGGAGCCATGAAGACTTCTTATAATTCCCAGCCACTGCCTCATTCAGGGTCTCAATCTCAATACTATGGAGGGGCCAGTTCTGGTCCATTCCCATCAGTCCTTGCCCGGCAATGTTCTCACAGCAACTTCCCCAGCATTCCAAGGCTCAAAGACTTTGGCTGGCTCACTTTTGCCTGCCTAAAAAAGTCCAACTCCTCTGAACTGCAGACAACTCCAGTCACATTCAGGGACCCAGCTTACTTCCCAAGGATCATCCCCTGCAAGACCACCCTCATGCCCTATACTGTCACGGTTCCGTTATGAACCCAAACCCTTTCCTTGCCCAGATCTGTATCCTTGGACCTACACCCCCCCGTCCCCCCCCCCCCACCCCCGGCCTGAAGATCCAGATCCTTCCTCCTACTCCTGCAAGCTCATGTTCTTCTCAAGACCCACCTCAAACAAAACCAGCTCTGTAAAACCAGTCGTGGAAATTCTGGCCATTCGTCGCCGCACACAGCGCTCTGTGTTGGGCCACCTCTGCCTCAGAATTGGCTCATGCCTGTGCATCTGCACGTGTGCTTCCCCTGCCGCCACAAGCCTGGGGGATGTCGAATCCACTCTGCCCCTACCTGTTCCTCTGGGCCCTCCACTCTGGGCTGTACCACGGTTTATCGGTAGCCGCACTGCCTCCTCTCCGCCCCTCATGTGGGCCTAGAGCCCCGGGCAGAGCCGAGCCAGCTTCGTGGCGCCGGCTCAGCGCTCACCGAGCCCGACCGGGTACTACCCGGGGTCAGGGAGGGACGCTCCAGACCCGGGCGGGGCTGACATAGCGGCCCCCCCCCCACCCGGGAGCCGCCCGAACAAGAGCCACGCTCCAAGCCCCTACCAGCCCCATGCCCACCTCCCCACTTTCTGCGTGGGCCAGGTCTCTGCATGCGAGAGGCGAAGGCTGCAGCACGCTCGCCATTCCGGCTTCTCTAGGACGGTGGAGGGCTCCGCGTCTCCATGGTACTCCCTTCTCGCCACGCAAAGTCGGGAGGGGAGAGTGATCCAGCTCTCCTAGAGACACAGAGCGCTCCGGGCCCTGCAGAAATCAAGGAGAACGGTAGCGGGGTGGGGGTGGGGGGAGGCTGGGGAGGAGGCTTCCTCTGGGAATCCTTTCCGGGCCCTTTTCTTCCCACTGACCACTCTTCTCCACCTCATTGAACCTTTGTAGGGGGTCCCCTGTCAATTATTCCAATCCCCATCCTATTCCTTCATTCACTTCCACCATATGCCCTCATATCTCTTAGCCTCTTAGTGAATGAACAGCCCAATACCTTTATAATGGCATCTCACTGCCGGCAAGTACCTCAAGTTCAGCCTCCTGTTTGATATAGCAGAACAGCAGGGCCCAGAAAGGTGAAATGAAATGTCCCATATCATGTCGTGAGTTGGTGACAGAGTTGAGACAAGAATCCAATTTGCCCTTTAAGTCCTACACTGGCTTCAATGTCACCTGGTACATGAGATGCAGACTAGGAGTAAGGTAATTAACCTGGGGCCAGGCTGTCAAGAACCCAGGTGCTGTGGATGGGTTTCCTTCTCTTCCTGGAAAAAAGAAAACTTGAAAGCTAGGGAGGAAGAGGAGCCATAAATAAGCCCAGCTCTAAGTTAATGAGACTATTTCTGATCTAAAGGTAGAGTGAAATAATTTTTTTCCCTGCATCTCCATTTCAAAGGTACTGCTGTTGACTCCTAGGGGTTAGGCAGTGGGCAGGAAGTGGCTAGCACTGGGGGAGAAGTCAATATCACTCAGAATTGGAACAAAGGGCAAACAAGACTCAAGGGATAGCCAGTGTAGCCGGTCTAGAGCATGCCCAGAGGAACAAATTCTTTCGCCGGTGCACAGTTGCTTAAAGTTCTGGGCCATGTATGGAATGAAAAGACATGAGATCTGACGGCACCTGAAACCCACCTGAGCCCTGTGGGTCAACCCAGCGACTTCTCTGGTGGTCCAGTGCTTAAGACTCCGCGCATCCCTGGTGGGGGAACTAAGGCCCCACATCCCACATACTGTGCAGAGCGGCCAAAAAAACAAAAAAGAACTCATCCCACCCTCCAGCCCACCACGTAATGTGCAAATGAGGTGAGCCTTAAGTGGTGGCTTCTCTCAGCGCGCACGCATTGGAAACAGCAGCGGTCTAAGCAGATAGGTTAGGGGGTCCCCTGAGAAAGAGAACAAAGAATGACTTTCTTGAGAACCCATTCTGGCCTAACCCATTTTGTGATCTAAGCCCGGCTGCAACGCTTGCCCTTGAACAGGTCTCAGTAATTAATGATCTTAAAGGAGGGAATGCAGAAACACCGGAGGACCAGTCAAGAAACCATAGGGCAGCCTTGGGGCAGCCTCCTGGTTCCTCAAGGGATATACGTAATAACATATCTTTGAGTTCTGCAGGAACTAAGCCCCCCCCACCCCAGGTGGAGGATGGAATTAAGATGTCAACCCTCCTGAATTCCATCAACTAAAGCTTGGACTCTGTCAACCTTTGCCCGGATTCTATGCTAAATTCTGCTCCCCTCAAGCCCCCTCATGAATATGCATGATATGCATGTATCATTAGCTTAAACCTTCCCCAACTTTGCTGTTCAGGGTGACACTGCTTTGGGTAAGAGCTCTGGTGTTCTCCTTACTTGCTGCAAGTAATAATAAAGCCTTCCTTCTCCCGATCACAGTGGGCGGGAAGGAGTCAGCCCTCTCCGACACGTCTTCCCCCCCTCAGCCCCACTCCCTTACTGATTGCTCCGCAGACGAAATGAGAGACACACAACCGTCTGCGCAAAGCTCCGCCGACTTACGGAGAGAGGGCGCCTCAGGACTGAGAACTGCCTGCGGCGCCTACCTAAAGACGCCTTTACGGAGGCGGCGGGGAGCGGAAGTACGTCACCGCCTTTCCGGCCCTCAGGCCCCAAGGCCTCTCTAGCAGGCCCGGAGGTCGCCTATGCTGATTGTTGATCCTCCTCGACTGCCCCGCCCACCATCCCACCATGGTGACTCCACCCCCACCCTCACCCGGAGGTGCGGCTGGAGTGGGGAAGGCTGAGACTTGACGCAGGCCTGTGGTCCTCACTCTGCCCTGCTGGGCCCCGGCCATTCCGGAGGACTGGGAGGGCAGCCTCGTGGGCCGATTTCCCAGGGGCAGGCCAGCCTCCACCTGCTGGTATATCTGGCCACCCTTCAGTGGCCCGGACCCAGACGAACGGGTGGCTGGACCTGCTGTCATGGGAAGGGCTCAGTGCCGCGTGATGGGTCAAAGACGGAAACCGCACTGAGCTGGAGACTCTTCCCCCTCCTCTGAGCACTCCGGCCACATAGGCTCCCTTGGGACGACCCTGCCACAAGCCTTAGAAGCATGTCCCCTACACCCTTACACACAGCACACATTGACCTGGCCTTGTCCTCCAGGTCTCCACTTAATTACCACCTGATCAGTGTGGCCTCCCTGACTCCCCACCCTCCTTCCCGCTCTGCCCCCCCCCCACTTTTTTAAAATTTATTTAATTAATTAATTTAGTTTTGGCTGCGTTGGGTCTTGTTGCTGTGTGCAGGCTTATTCTAGTTGCGACGAGCGAGCGGGTGCTACTCTTCATTGCAGTGCGCGGGCTTCTCATTGCAGTGGCTTCTCTTGTTGCGGAGCACGGGCTCTAGGCGTGCAGGCTTCAGTCGTTGGGGCACGTGGGCTCAGTAGTTGTGGCTCGCGGGCTCTGGAGTGCAGGCTCCGTAGTTGTCGCACACGGGCTTTGTTGCTCCGCGGCATGTGGGGTCTTCCCGGGCCAGGGCTGGAACCTGTGTGCCCTGCATTGGCAGGCGGATTCTTAACCACTGCGCCACCAGGGAAGCCTTCCACTCTGCCCTTCTTTGCAGCACTTAACACAATTGTGATGATATGCTTCTTTGGTCAAGGCCATAAACTCCAACAAGGCAGGGACAAGGTCTATCTCATTTAGGGTTGTAGCAAAATTTCTGGCAATTGAGTGCACAGTAAACATCTGTTGAATGGATAGAAGGTGCTGTTCCAAGAAAGGGGGAAATGAATGGATGAGTGGGTGTGAGTGAATGAATAAATGAAGGTGAGAATGAATGTAAGATGGTGCTGCCATCCATTAAAAACTGAGGGACAAAGTTCAGCTTTTTGGATTTGACCCACAGTTTCTGATTTTATATATATATATATATATATATATATATATATATATTTTTTTTTTTTTTTTCCGCCACACATCTTGCAGAATCTTAGTTCCCTGACCAGGGATTGAACCTGGGACACCGCAGTGAAAGCACCAAGTCCTAACAACTGTATCACCAGAGAATTCCCTTTTTTTATTTTTTTAAAATTTTATTTATTTATTTATATTTTTGGCTCCGTTGGGTCTTCGTTGCTGCGCGCGGGCTTTCTCTAGTTGGGGCTACTCTTTGTTGCGGTGCACGGGCTTCTCATTGCGGTGGCTTCTCTTGTTGTGAAGCACAGGCTGTAGTCTAGGCGCGCGGGCTTCAGTAGTTGTGGCTCGCAGGCTCTAGAGCGCAGGCTCAGTAGTTGTGGCGCACGGGCTTAGTTGCTCCACGGCATGTGGGAATCTTCCCAGACCAGGGATAGAACCCGTGTGCCCTGCATTGGCAGGTGGATTCTTAAGCACTGCACCACCAGGGAAGTCCTGGGAATTCCCTTTCTGAACATATTCTAAGGCTAAGGAGAGTTGGTGGAGCTGAGTACTTGCTGTGGTTGCCATGAGCAATCAGAGAGGACTTCGTGGAGGCAGAGTGTGGATGTTTCCAGCTCCCTGCTGGGAGGAGCTGCACAAGGCAAAGGGAGCTCCCTCAAGAGGGGATGTAGGAATCTTATGGTCATCTGAGGAGACAAAGTCCCTGTTTGCAGGTCATTTAGGAAGTTAAAGAGTAACTTGGGGGTTATCAGAACTGGTTGAATCGAGTCTGAACCTCATCACCTATTGCAACAATGAGCTAGGTTGCTTGACTAAACCCTTAGAGTCAACGGTACAGCTTTCCCCTTCTTGGGCCTACTGGCAGGGACCTGGCCTGACATCTCACAGAAGGTCCCCAGTAAACTGTCAACTCACCTCACCCAAGCTAGAGCAGGTATCAGAAAAAGTCCCCACTACACTCTGAACCTAGATCCTTATTGTAAAATAAAACAGTTTGTTTGAAGTCCCTATCATCTCTGACATTTCATAATTCCAAGATTCCCAGTCTGTATTTCTTTTTTCTTTTTTTTTTTTTTTTTTTTTTTTGCGGTACGCGGGCCTCTCACCATTGTGGCCTCTCCCGTCGCGGAGCACAGGCTCCGGGCGCGCAGGCTCAGCGGCCACGGCTCACGGACCCAGCCGCTCCGCGGCATGTGGGATCCTCCTGGACCGGGGCACGAACCCATATCCCCTGCATCGGCAGGCGGACTCCCAACCACTGTGCCAGCAGGGAAGCCCCCCACTCTGTATTTCTTGCTAGAGAAGTATGCAAGCCAGTTGGCGAGAGGCTTGGAGACTGAAGTCTGAGCCTGTGCTTGAAGGGTCCTCTGTCTGGGAGGTTCTGTGGGTCTTTTAAAGATAAGGAAGGGGTGGATGTGAAACTTAGTAAGTGCTCGGTGCATTTCTGCTGAATGAACTAGCAAATTAATGAATACATGAATTCATGAGTAAATAAAGGAGTGAATAATCAGTAAGTCACGGGGGTGAGGATGGAGTCAAGGAAGGCTTGGCAGAGAAGCTGCTGGAGCTGGGTCTGAAAAGGTCAGAACAAAGCCTGAAGCTGGTGAGGGGGCTGTGACCATAGCTAGAGGTTTCCTTCTGGGCTTTTTCCTAGTCCCGCCTCCTCCTCCCACATGACAAGGTCCTAACAAAATCCAGGGGAACGTTTTGCTCCCAGGTACTGTCTCGCCAGGGTTATTTACTGTAACTTGCAGTCACCAGGCAAGGTCCAAGTGGACAGATTTTTCTACCCTCAACTTGTCAAGACCTCCCAAACTCTCTGGCACCCAGAGAACAACGTGTCCAGAGCTCAACCTGGAAGAGCACAGCCATGGTGCTCTGGGGTCTGGTGCTGGGAGCTCTGATTGTGGCCACTGTGGGGTACCTGTGCCTGCAGGAGCTGCTCCGGCAACAGAGACCCAAGGAGCCCCCTCTGGATAAGGGCTCCGTGCCCTGGCTGGGCCATGCTTTAGCTTTCCGGAAGAATATGTTTGAATTTCTGAAGCACATGCGGGCTAAACACGGGGACATATTCACGGTGCAGCTAGGGGGCCAGTACTTCACCTTTGTCATGGACCCTCTCTCCTTTGGCCCCATCCTCAAGGATACGCAGAGAAGACTAGACTTTGTGGAGTATGCGGAAAGCCTGGTGCTAAAGGTATTTGGATACCGCTCCTTGCAGGGAGACTACCAGATGATACACTCAGCCAGCACCAAGCACCTCATGGGGAATGGCTTGGAGGAGCTCAACAAAGCCATGCTGGACAGCCTGTCCTTGGTTATGCTGGGGCCCACGGGCCCCAGTCTGGATGCCAGTAGCTGGCGTGAGGATGGCCTCTTTCACTTCTGCTACAACATCTTGTTCAAGGCCGGCTACCTGGGCTTGTTTGGCTACACAAAGGACAAGGAACAGGACCTGCTACAGGCAGAGGAATTATTCGTGCAGTTCCGCAAGTTCGACCGCCTGTTCCCCAGGTTTGTCTACTCCCTACTGGGACCCCGGGAGTGGCTGGAAGTGGGCCGGCTCCAGCGTCTCTTCCATAAGACGCTCTCTGTGGAACACAACATGGAGAAGTACGGCATAAGCAACTGGATCACCTATATGCTTCAGTTTCTGAGGGAGCAGGGAGTCGCCCCAGCCATGCAGGACAAGTTCAACTTCATGATGCTCTGGGCCTCCCAGGGTAACACAGGGCCTACCTCTTTCTGGGTCCTCCTGTTCCTCCTGAAGCATCCAGAAGCCATGCGGGCTGTGAGGGAGGAGGCCACCCAGGTCCTGGGAGAGGCCAGGCTGGAGGCCAAGCAGTCCTTCAACTTTAATGTCGGTGCCCTGCACCGCATGCCGGTGCTGGACAGCGTGATGGAGGAGACACTGCGGCTGAGGGCCGCGCCGACCCTCCTCAGGGTGGTGCACAGTGACCACAGCCTGAAGATGGCCAATGGGCAGGAGTACCTGCTCCGCAGTGGAGACATCCTGGCCCTCTTCCCTTATCTCTCAGTGCACATGGACCCCGACATCCACTCGGAGCCCACCACCTTCAAGTACGATCGCTTCCTCACCCCCAGCGGCAGCCGAAAAGTAGACTTCTACAAGGCAGGCAAGAAGATCCACCACTACACCATGCCATGGGGCTCGGGTGTCTCCATCTGCCCTGGGAGGTTCTTGGCCCTCAGCGAGATGAAGCTCTTTGTCCTGCTCGTGGTCACACACTTTGACCTGGAGCTGGTGGACCCTGACACACCTGTGCCACCCGTGGACCCCCAGCGCTGGGGCTTTGGCACCACACAGCCCAGCCACGAGGTGCGATTCCGCTACCGCCTGCGCCTGTGGAGTTAGCTCTGCCCAGGTGGCCGCAAGCCTGGCTAGGGGCTTCCCTTGGGGTCTCCAGCTCCGCTCAGCCCTCTGAAGCCCCAGACCAGCCCTTCCTCTGACCTGCTTGCCCTCTCTGCTCTTTGGCCTCCTTCTAGGCGCCTCACAGGCTTCTTCTTCTCTCTTTAAAACACTGTCTCTCACAGTGGATTCTGCAGAAACTGCCTCTCACAGGAAGTCCAGGGAAGGGGAAATATCTGTGGGCAACTCAGTTTGGGGGCTAATACATGCCTTGACAAGTCCTGCAGTATAGACACTGGTTACGGTGGGCAATGCAGCATCTTGCAAACGTTAGTCTCCACCCTCCCACTCTGCTTTTGTTGTTTTTCCTCAACACTTATTCCACATCCTGTGGAATTCAGGGTTTAGAACAGTGTCATCCTATAGCAGTATGAGGCAAGCCACGCGCATAATTCTTAATTTCCTAGTTGACACTTTTTTTTTAAAGTAAAAAGAAAGAGGTGAAATTCATTTTTATACTATATTTTACTCGACCTGATATATCTAAAATATTAGCATTTCAACAGGGAGTCAATATAAAGGTATTAATGAAATATTTTTACATCTCTTTTTCCCTTCAAAATCTGGTATGTACTTTTTAACCCTTGATACTGAGCACATCTCAGTTCAGACTAGCCCCATCCTAAGTGCTCAATAGCTACGTGGGGCTAGTGGCTTCTGTATTGGATAGAGCAGCTCTAGAGAAGGGCTGCCTTTCACATAGGAGTTGTTCAGGGTCCCTCCTCCGTGCCCCCCTCTCCCCTCTGCACCCCTACCTTGGGGTGATCTCAACCCCTCACTTGGTTTCCACAACCATCGCTGGGCTCAGAGCTCTCTGCTACCTCCAGACGCCCAATCTCCCCACAGGGGTCTCACAGCACCTCTGACTCAGTTCGGCCCACGCAGAACTCAGCATCTGTCCCCCCAGCCTCTGCCCTGAACCACCTGCTTCTCCCGATTTCCCTGCCTCTCTTTGCGCGGGACACCACCATCCACCCCTTCCCCCGAGGCAGATACAGAGGAGACACACTGGCTCCTCCCTTTCTCTCCCCCATAGGGAGAGAGTTCTGTCAGCCTGACCCCTGTGGTGCCACTGAACCTTGTCCCCCCGCTTCCCCCCGCATCCCCCGCTGCCCTTCTCAGAGCTCAGAACTCGACATTTCTCTCCATGTGGGGCCTGTGGGCCCTCCATTTACCCTGCTGCCAGAGACTTTTTTTTTCCAAAAGCACCTCTGGGTGTCCCCCTTTTACTTTTCTGGCTCCCCATCACCTCCACACACCTGACATTTAAGTTTTGCCACAGTTGGTCCCCAAATTTTCAATCCAGTGCAATTCAACTCTGGCAACTTTCTCCAATGGAACTGTCCGTAAAGTACAGGGCTCGCTTTCACTGTTAACCCTGGTGCGAGCTACTCCCGGAAGCCTTCTTGAACCTCGCCCATCCCATCCTCTGACCAGAAATGGTCTCCACCCCCTGGATCTCCCCTGCCACCGAGTGTATCACAGCACATCTGTTATGTCATTGCTTTCCGTGTCCTGGTTTCTGCCTCCTGCCCCCTACTCCAGACTGGAACCCATAGGGCTTGGTATCTTCTTCCTTCATCTCTGACCCCAATTCCCTAAATGTAGATTAAATTACAGAAGCATGACTTCCAGACTCGGCTAATTTACTTCATGTCCTCCAATAATTTCCTTCCCCTGCCACCTTCACTCAGCTTTTCGGCCTGTGAAATGGAGACAATCCCTGTTGCCAGGCGTGCTTACCAGGGCTGGGAGAGAGTGAGAGGGTGCTACCGCCAGAGCTGCAGCGGGCTGACGGCAGGGCCCTGGCTGGGGCTGGGACAGGAAGGGCGGTGACTGTGGGAGCTGATAGAGGGTCCTGGAGAAGGGAGGCCCAGGCAGCATGGACCCCCTGCAGGGACCACCCAGGGGGCTTCTCTCTGCTACCCCAACCCTACACCTCTGACTGGCCTCTTCCTTTGTCTTAAGGTTGCCTGTTTTGCCCCGAGTTTGGCCAGGATAACAGGCTGTTAAGAGTGGGCAGGGGCCGGGCCGGGGACAGGAGTCTGTCCTCACTAGCTGGGTGACTCTGGGCTGGGGCCTGCCTTCTTCTGGGTCTAGCTGCCCCCAAATGGTGACATCTGCCTGGAGCCTGATAGAGCTCTGACTGGCTAGGAGAAGCCAGGCATCTGACCCCCTTCCACAAGGGCCAGGGGCGCAAGGAGAAGAGCCCCATGGGGCACACAGGAGAGGGAGAAGGGGCCTTGGAGGCCAGGAGGTGTCTCTGGGTAGCTTACCAGCAACCTCCTCCACGCAGCCAGGCCCTATGCCAGAGCAGGTGAGGGAACAGGGATAAAGACACAGGGCTTCCCTACACCTCCTTGGCCCTGCCCGGACCTGGGTGCTGCATCCCTTCATTTTCCACACACCCAGAGGACTGTGGACCAGGAGCCAGGCCTGTGGACAGGTTGGGACGGGGCTGTGGGCCCAAGCCCACTAAGTCAGGACAAAGAGGCCTCAGCTGAGAGTGACCACGTGCAGATGTCCCAGGAACTTCATGGATCCTGTGATCGGTTTGAGGGTCTGCCTGGGACCGAGGGAAGCCTCAGGGGGGGTCAGGTGTGAGGTGAAGACGAGTGTACCATCCCACAGTCAGGGATGCCCACCAACAACACAGTCAGGGATGCCCAGGAAGTGGCGAGCAGCCAGGATTAGCCTGTGCACGTGGAGGCCCATGCCCACCTGCTGGCAGGGGAGGGGCCCGTGGCACCTGTAGTTGTATTCCCCCTGGCCTGGGGACTGCTGGACACACGCTCCACAAGGGCACCCTTCCTGCCCCGGCAGAGGGGGCAGTGAAAAGACTGAGACCCACAAGGACGCATCTAGTCGCTGCCTGTCCTCACCCAGCAGTTCTGTCTGCGAAGCCCTCATTTCTGCACCAAATTTTCTCTCCCTCTGTGTATCCTCTCTGAGGATAGCTTATAACAAAGCAAGATCAGGAATGACATGCCGGTGGTGGAATTGCAGGCCCCTAGGAAAATAAAGGGATATTTTTCTATAGGCAGTAACTGCTGTGAACGCTCACACCACACTTCACAAGGTGGAGGGTGGGCAGTCCTGTTCCCAAGCAGAGCCATGCCCACCCTTCTCCCTGGCTCAGCCAGGCGGGAGAGTCTCCCTTGCCTCAGAGTCTGAGAGCCAAGAGAATCCTGGGGGCTTTCCTCAGACCTCAGGTAGGAAATACAGGTATGTTGGGCAGTGCAGACGGGAAGCCAAGCCTCGGGGTGGACAGAGAGTGGCAAGAGGAACCAAGGTCCAGGCTGGGAAGGCAGGTCAGGATGGAGAGGGCACTGTCCCGGCCCTCTCCATCCTGACCTGTGTATGAGAGCCAACCTCCAATTCACTCCCTGACCAGTGCCAGCGAGCCTTCTCGCAAACTGCACTCAGAGCCCTCACCGTGGTCAGCTGCGGTGTATGGCAACTGGACAGTGGGAGGGACCAATGGGCCACCTATAGCCAGGCCTTCTCCTCCCCTTTAGGCACAGGCTTCAGGGCACTACATCTTATACACCTGTTATTTACAGAGAGCACACACCCACACTTACGCAGCCGGAGAAAGGCACATAGGAACACACGGAAAACCCACGGGCCCATACTCAGACGCACGTGGACACAGCGACACATTCACGCTAGATCCATATACACAGCCATATGTGCTCCACACGGCCCCAACAGCAACACAGACACACGCACACAGACCACCCACGTGCACACACGCAAATCCACCAATGCTGGTGACAAGCCCTGCTGGGTGTCCCTTGCCTGGCATACCTTGTCCCATCCCATCTGTGTGTCACGGGCACCCCAGTCAGAGACTCTGGGAACCTAGATCCTACCAGTACGGCTCAGGCTGTATCTCACCAGTCAGGCTGCCATGTGGGCAGGACTGAGGTCCCCTGTCGGGCAAGATTTCAAGAGCTCTAAAATAGAACATCACCACCACATCCTCAAACAAACCACCACCTTCATATCCAGAGGATCTTCATTTCCCAGGGGACTGAGTGGGCTCACAGTCCTTCCTGACAGTGGGGAATCTGGGGCGTTGGGGAGAGAGAACCAGAGGCACCAGAGCTGAGACACAGTGGGAAAAATCAGCCCGGTCAACTCAGGCAACATCCAGGGACAGCCCTGCTCATGACACATGTGCTGTGACCAGACCATCCAAGCTCAGGGGAAGAGAAGAAAGAGTGGGCAGGATACTGACCACCTGCTCAATTCTCTATCCATCCAGCTATTCATTCAAAAAAAAAAAAAAAAAAAAGGTAGTGAGCACCTGCTACATTCCCAGCACTGACTGAAACACGGGGGATGCAGATTTTACACCAGGCAGAGTCCCTGTTCCCCGGAGCTTACGTTCACCCAGCCGTACGTCCTCCTGGTCTCCATCTATCCATCTAAAGGTTTCCCTCTGAGTACTACTGTCTGCCAGGCTCTGTGCTGGGTTTTGCAGGACAGACACGGCAGGACATGGCAGGTTGTGCCACGTGGCTCTGGGAGGTAGGAGAAAGCAGTGATGCTTCAGAAGCTCAGGAAAGAGAGATGGCACTGTAGGCCAGGGGCTCCCTGGTGAAAGGCTTCTCAGTGGACGTGTCAGCGGGCAGGAAGGATGCTGACCGTGGGAGACATGAAGCACCCAGTCAGGGCATATCCGTCAGGAATGCTTAGATCGCAAGTAACAAAACACCACCACCCCAAACTGGAAAAGAATTTATTGGTTCGTGTCACTGTCAAGTCCAGGCTTGGGATGAGCTTCAGCCGTGCCTTGATTCTAGGGCTCGAGCGCTGGCCCCAGCATCTGCTCACTCACTGCTGTCACCTCACCTTCTGAAGTTCGAGCCAATGAAGGAGCAGCTCCAGACCTCACATCCCCTTGGCTTCAGTTTCATGCCTCTGTTCTAGCATGCTCTAGTCACGTAACATTTCACAAGCTCTGCCTGGGTCATGTGTCCAGCCATAAATGAATCACTGTGCCAGGGAAACATAAGGTCATCACTGATCAAAGACCCATGCTCTACCCAACCTCCACCCTAAGCACAGGGCAGAGTGACCCCGGAGTGGTTTCCCAGAGCAAGTAGGATTCAGTTACACGACAAGGGTGAGGGGATACCTGGCTGGAAAATGATCCCTGTTCCATAAGGGAGCCAGAAAGCGCAAAAGCAAAGACTGGAACCTGCAGGAAAGAACAATGGGCGTGGCAACCAGGAAATGAAAAGGGAGGTGAAGGAGTACAAGCGTGAAACGGTGTATGGGATTCTAATTGTGAAAGCTCCAGGCTTAAATTGGACAAACGTTCTGGACTTGATAGTGCAGGGTCTAGGGAGCCCTGAAGCCTCCTGAGAGGGGGCGTGGGAGGCAGAGGGAGGCAGAGGGAGGCAGATGCTCCTGGACCACCAGGAACACGTGTTCACTCTGCCTCCCACCCGCAGACTCCCATGTGTGGAGCACCTCCAGCCCCTCCTGACTGCCAGACCCTGGATCCACCTTCAAGGCTGTGATAGCAAACAGTCTTGCAGTAATATTCCCCCAGCTGAGCCACAGGGAAGGCGGAAGTCTGGTGGGTGGCAGGCCTCGGGCTACTCTGAGGGGGATGGGAGAGATGGCTGAGGGTGTTGTGGTTACTCTGGTTGCTGGGTGTAGATTGGATGAGAGCACGAGGATAGGAAGCACAGAGGTCAGCTGGAAAACTATGGCAGCCATTCAGGTCAGCGAGTATGGAGTCCTGGAAGGCAGTGGAGAAAGAGGAGGGAGAAGACAGGAGACAGTGAACGCTGCTGATGGCTGAGGACCAAGAACTGACTGGTTTAGCAACATGGTCACTGAGACCTCTGAAGGGAGGACTTTGGTGGACGCACAGCTGAGCTGGGTCCCATCTGCTCTCATGGACTGTGGTGTGGCCACTCAGGCTGAATTTTTCCTTGTGTCCCCCTTGTTGGGGGAGTCCTCAGCCTGCCTCTCCCCGAGGTCATTCATGCCAGTTATATCTTCTTGGCCACTGAGCCTACTACTCTCAGAATAGCTGGACGGTGGGGTCTGGGCAAGGTAAGGAGCCTGGTGTCGTCTGAGCACAGTGGCCAGGAAAGCCTTGAGGTACTGGCGGAAGCGGCGGCTGGAAAACGCATAGAGGACGGGGGTGAAGCAGCAGTGGAGGAAGGCGATGCTCTCTGTCACCTGAAGCGCATAGTCCAGGTGCTGGCTGACCTTGCAGTCCCCAAAGACTTGCAGGTCCAGCAGCGAGTGCAGAAACAAGGTGACGTTGTACGGGAACCACAGCACAAAGAAGGCCACCACCAGGCCTATGGCCATCCTCAGAGCCCGGCTCTGGCCTGGGGGCCTCAGCCTGGCCAAGACGGAGCCAATGCGGGAATAGAAGAAGATCATGGCAAGCAGGGGGAGGAGAAACCCCAGGAGGTTCTGCTGGAAGCGGAGGAAGAGCTTCCAGATGGTCCCGTGCCCCCCAAAATCCGCAAAGCAGTCCCACACGCCTGGGGCGTTTTCCTGCGTCCTCACAAAGACCATGTCGGGGATGGAGACAGCCAGGGCCACAGCCCACACGGCAGCTGCGAGGAGCAGGCTCTTGGCCCGGGTCCTCAGCCGGTGGTGGGGCTGAGCGTGAACAATCTCCAGGTACTTGTCGAGGCTCATGCAGCTAATGAAGAAGATGCCGCTGTAGAAGTTAATGGTGTAGAGGGTGCTCACCACCTTGCATAAGAAACTCCCAAAGACCCAATGCCAGGCCACAGAGATGCCCCAAAAGGGCAGCGTCACCAGAAACAGGAGGTTGGAGATGGCCAGGTTCAGCAGATAGATCTCGGTCATCCGCCTTCGAGGCACATACCGGAGCAAGACCACTAGGAGAAGGAGGTTCCCGCTCAGGCCCAGCACAAAGATCAGGCCATAGAAGAGTGGCAGAAAGACTCTGCCAAACGACAGCACCTCATCCTTCCTGCAGAGCATGAAGACCACGTCGCCCAGGAAGTACTCATAGTCATAGAAGGAGCTGCTGTTCTCAGAACTGGCCACCTTGGTGCTGGGTGGCGGAGGAGAGGCGGTGGCGGCCATGGCGGGAGGACACATCCAGTGCTGGAGCTCTGTGGGCCAGAGAGCAGTGTGAGCAACAGGAGACAAATCCACCCTCTCTCCAAACCCACTTTAGCCAGTGCTCTGGGGTGTCCAATAGACTCTTCGCATTCACGCCAGTAACCCATAGGCTAGCAAGTACGGGAACAAGGATGAGGAGCCCAACTATTAACATAACTATTAACTACCACTTAATAGTTATGTCACCTTGGGTAGCTGACTTAACCTCAGATGTTCTCACAGTACTCTCTTCTTTTTTTTTATTTTTATTTTTTGGTACGTGGGCCTCTCACTGTTGCGGCCTCTCCCGTTGCGGAGCACAGGCTCCGGACGCGCTGGCTCAGCGGCCATGGCTCACGGGCCCAGCCGCTCCGCGGCATGTGGGATCCTCCCGGACCGGGGCACGAACCCGTGTCCCCTGCATCGGCAGGCGGACTCTCAACCACTGCACCACCAGGGAAGCCCAGTACTCACTTCTTTCATGATGGTTTCTCTTCTTTATGTTCCCCCTCATCATTTATAAAGACTGATAATGTCTTTCATGTTTTTCTTTATTATTTAGGGAGACCAATTCACTTATTTATTGTGTACATACTCTTCCTCACGTGTGGCTTGAAATTATTCTTCTTTGTGTGGCTTATAATTTTTTCTTTTTAATGAGAGCTTCTCTTCAGTGGGGCTTGCTTTTTCTATAAATACCTAGTGTGCCCACTCTGGCTTTGAACTCTCTTTACTTCTCTCACTTGAGGATTTCCCTTCCTTTGGTTACTTTAAAAATATTTTATTTATACATATTTAATGTCAATATCTTCATTTATAAATATTTAATATTTTAAAAATATCTTATCCACTATTTCTAGGTTTGCAGCAGAAAGGTGTGAACCAGCATGTCGACAGACTCAGAACTAAACCTACTAATCCCTCAGTTTCCCCATCTTTAACATGATATTAATTATAGTGCCTTTCCGTGGGGTTCTTGTGAGGCTTAAATGTTATAATTCAGGCAGAGCATTTCGAGCTCTATGAAGAATGCCCAGAACATAGGAGGCACTCAATAAACATTTGCTTAAATTATTGCTTTGCCCAGAGCTGAGTTCATCATCTTCCAAACCAGCCTCTTCTCCTCTCCCTTGTCTATCTAACTGAAGAGCTCCACCAGCTATTCGGTCACCTAAGACTGAAACGTGGGAGACATCACAGACCCCTTCCCCCCAACCCTCATCATCACCCTGTGTGTCTCTACCTCTTTACTGCTATCTCCAGGTTCCATAAAAATACATACATGATAAAAATATTTACATGATACTCTTTTTAATAAAATTAAGACAAATGAAACATATACATATATATATATAAAACAACCACCACCTCAGGAAGTATATGAATATATGCTGTGAAGGAGCTCAAAGAGATAAAAGACAGGGGAAAGATAGGCACAAGACTGAAGATGGTGGCTGCCTGGGCAGGAGAAGCCAGAGACATGGGATGGGGCAGGTCACTGTCCATGGTCAAGTTCTCTCTGGGCAGCAGTTTCCCAGGTTTTAATTGTATTATTAAACATAATTTTAAAAAGAGAGCCTCACATGAACCAGTGAGAAACGTGTCATGAACCAGGGATTATGCTCAATCCTGTTCTGCGTTCTAAAAGGAGAGAGACTTCATGTTCAGCCCACTAGATTGTTCACCAATGGGGAAGAGGGTTTGGGGAGGAGAGAGGAAAGAGGTAAAAAAAGGAATTTGTGGCTCAAGCAGGCAATCATGCACAGCCACCAGAATAAGACCTGTTGGCTGGTGATGATAATGGGCCACAAACCCAGAAATACAAATCAACTCCACCTTGTGCCTCTGTATTTTAGTTTTTATTCCTTGATTCAAACGTGGTTGAACTGTTAATACACTGAATGTACTGTTTTGTATGTCTGTCTTCTGTGCATGATTTACTGTTTTAATGGGTGGGATTCTCATTTTATAAGAGGTTTTATATAGTAAGGATTTTAGCTTTTTACATATATATTGCAAACATTTTCCCCAGTCCTTTCCCTCCCAGTAGAAGTTTAGTCTGTTTTTTTTTTCCAGGTAGAATTTTGAAAGAAATGTTGACTCAGGTCCTCAGCTGGCCCTTCTAGTATCCATGACACCGTGACCCTGTGATGGAAATATGCAATTCTGCTGAGGCAGAACCTCTCTCAGGAGAGCCCTGGAGTCCTCCTACTCCTTGAGCCTCTGCCCCACCCTTGGGCTCCTGTAAACTGGCTTCTGGGCCAGATGTTGGGGAAACACAGATGTCCTAACCCCACCCCAAGACCTCAGCCTGGGAGGTTTTAACTAGGGCTGGGCTCTGCTCCTGACTGGCCTTGAGAACTTGGCCCTGTGCCTTCCTTTCTCCATCCTTCACTCCCCTCCTGTGCATCTGGGCTCTCCTGTCCCTGAGCCCCTCTTTCCTGGGCACCAGTATAGGCACCCACCCCCACCCCCAGCACATGGCTGGTTTGGGAGTCCATGAGCTGCTGGCATTGGGAGGAGGGAGTGCCCTTCTGCACTTGGGCCTGATGAGGGCTTATTAGTCAGGAGTTACCACTAATTAAATACCAGCTCTTCTAGTCTGTTAGCACTGACCTTGATCCTGACCTGGCTTCTGAAAGTCTCTGGCTTTTGCTTTCGCAAACAACCAAGTCTGATAATTGCTTTGGTCAAAGCCAGAAGTCAGGGCCAGCAGGCCCCAGGCTGGACCAGGTCACCTTTACAAGGCTCCCTTCACCTGGAACACTCCGTTCTTTTCCCTCTCGGGGCCTCTGGCCTCCTGATCGTTCACCTTGGAAATCTTTCCACATTCTCTGGACCTCTGGGGCCACCAGCCCCTCCCATCACTTTCATCAATAATACCAACAACGATGACAACAGCAACCAACATGTGTCATATGCACGTGACAATTGGCCAGGCACTTTCATGTCAACTCTGGTAGTCCTGGAAGGCAAACCAGGAAGGAACTGTCAGCCCCACTTAACCCAGGAGCAAAGTAACTTCTCCACAATCACGCAGGAAGTCACTGGCTGAGCGCATCTGAGCCCCAGGTCTTCAGACTCAGAAACAGTGCCTTGTCCCTGGTCTCATCTCATTCTCGGCCTCTGTTCTGCCCTGTCTAGCAGTTTTCAAAGGGGCCACCTGAGAGAGGTGTGATTTGAGCTCAGGGGGTCTTGCTTGCCCAGGTTTCGCCCTCATTGGCTGGTCCACCCTTGGTAGATTCCACCATTAATGCCCCCAAGGCTTTATGGAGCCTCCTTGGGAAACGTAGTCTCCCTACAGGTCAACAGAGTAGCCTCCCCAAAATATCCAGATCCTAATCCCTGAAGCCTGTGGATATGTTACCTTACATATCCAAAGGGACTTGACAGAAGTAATTAAGGATCCTGAGCTAGGGAGAGTACTCTGGATTATCCCAGTGGGGCCACTGTACTCACAAGGTCCTTTATAAGGGAGGCAGGAGTATCTGAATCAGAGAAGGAAATGTGACGGTGGAAACAGAGGTCAGAGGGATGTGGTTGCAGGACAAGGGATGCAGGCAGCCTCTAAAGGCTAGAAGAGGCAGGGAACTAATCCTCCCCTGAGCCTCCGGAAGGAATGCAGCTGGGCTGACCCATTTTAGACTTTTGATCTCTAGAATTTTAAGCTAATAAATTTGTGTTGCCTTAAGCCACTGAATTTGTGGTAATTTGACACAGTGGCAATAGGGTCACTTCCTGTGACCCTTTGTGCCCTCCACATCTCACACTGAGGGAGTGAGAGTGCATGGTGTCCACCTCCTCCAACTTACAGGTGGGGAAACAGAGACTCAAAGAAAGAGAACTACTTGCGCAAAGCATACAGTGAGTCATCTCTGTACGGCTGCACTGAGCCACAAACCCCATGTTTGACTGCCCTTCAGGTCTCTGTTACCCCACCCCTAATAGTCCATCTAGCCCTGTTCTATTTTCCCTTTTTTTGTTTTTTCACTTTTCCTTAATACTGGAATTCATTTATTTGGCTTACCCAGAAACACCTTGAGAGGAATGGATTGCAGTGTCAGTTATTCACATCTTCACAGATAGTAAGGCAATCCCGAATGAAGCTCTGGAGTAGAACCTCTGGGGAATCCGGACAACTAGATAGAGAGGAGGCTGAAAGGAGCAGGGACAGCAAGGGCAAGGTCAGCTGAGCTTCCCGTACAATGAAGCCAAGGGCACAAGGGCAAACTACAGCTTGTCTCTGGGGCAGTAACATCATCCTGAGGCTGCTGGCCTGGGCTGGCTCCAGCTTTAACTTAGCAAGAATCTGGCTGGAGATTAATGTCTTCTCCTGAGGATCCAGGCCTCCCCTCCCCAGGCCTCTCAGAGAAATCAAAGTTGAGGCAATAAGAGAGAGGATACTGCTATGTCCATCTAGACGGGAAGGCAGCTATGTTAGTTGAGCTCCTTCTCATTTAATCTTCACCATAGTTCTGATAAGCAGTACCATTATGATCCCCATTTTCCAGATAAGGAAACTGAGGCTTGGAGAGGTGAAGCCCAATTGCCCACAGCTTAAGATCAGCAAATGATGGGCCCAGGATTGGATGGCCCTAACAATACAAGGTAGAACTGCAACAGAGAAGAACAAAGCTGACTCCACATTGGCTCTGTTGCCTGGGCTTAGCCACGCAGGCTCTGTACCTTTGTCTCATCCAACAGTAAAAGAATGATGCTTACAGCCTGAAATATACATAATAACCCTTTCTCAAGACTCTGCCTCCCAAGCTTGACCATTAAAGGTGTAACACTTTTCATTCATATAGAGATAAAAATTTGCAGAACAAAAAATAACATTTGTCTGTTGAAGGTTTATAGGAACATCTGACCAGTCCCACGTGGTCAGCTGCAGGAACAAAGGATCGTCACATCCCCACCGAGGTCTGGCTGGTACCAAGAGGTCTGCAACAACCAGCCAAACCCCGCTTCCCTTTTAATAGAAAAGAAGCCTGAATTCTAATAACTCAGGTAAGATGATTCTTTGGGACACGGGTCCCCCATCTTCTCGGCCTGCTGGCTTTCTGAATAAAGTCGCTATTCCTTGCCCAACGCCTCGTCCCCTGTCGTGCAGGGGAGCAGTACAAGCTTGGACTCAGTAACAGAACTGGCCCTTTTCCCCCAGCTCCCCTTTTCAACATGAACCAAACTTGAATTTGAAGGATGAGCCTCTGATAGTGGGACTTCTGGCCTCATCAATGGGTGGCAGAGAAGACTCAAAGTCAGCCATATGCTGAGGCTGTCTCGTACCGGCTGGCGAGAGCCAGTAATGCAACATCCGGGAGGCATTCAACAAGCCGTCATGGGATTAACCAATTCCACATTCAGTGATAAATCAGTAGCCTGAAACTGATCATGGTGGGAATATTTACACCAAGGCAAATGCTATAAACGGGAGCTTCCCTTCCCTCACCCACCGTTGCTGAGAATCGGCTGTTAAACCTTTAGCAGCATACCTCCG
Source organism: Stenella coeruleoalba (assembly GCF_951394435.1). Classification (NCBI taxonomy): domain Eukaryota; kingdom Metazoa; phylum Chordata; class Mammalia; order Artiodactyla; family Delphinidae; genus Stenella; species Stenella coeruleoalba. The sequence goes on from NC_137156.1 coordinate 59,257,335, forward strand.
ATCAGGATCCCATGGAGCATGACCAAACCTGCCTGTCTTGCTGTCACCCACCACCTTCCCTTTTACACCTTTCACATCAACCCCACAGCTGCCCTCCTCCCCAGCCAAGAGGCCTTGAGGACAGGGTCACGTGTAGGTCCCCTCCCAGTTGACCACAGCACCCCCATGTTGAGTGTGCTGCCCACAGTGCAGCTGAGACCAGTGAATAAACAAGATCAAACATGACCCTAAGAGGCCACACCGGCTTTTGTAATATAAAACAAAGAATAACATTTGAGATCACTTTCAGTGGACGATAATTTTGCTGGCTTCCTTGGAAAAAGATTTATGTCCTTTAAAATGCAATCTCAATCCTTCCCTCCCAGGAGGCTACCTGGGCCACTGGCCTGGTGAACCCCCTGCCCCAGCCCCCCAAGCACTCACAGAAGGTCACTCCTGGGCTTCCCTGGGCTTCCCTGGTGGCGCAGTGGTTGAGAGTCTGCCTGCCGATGCAGGGGACACGGGTTCGTGCCCCAGTCTGGGAAGATCCCACATGCCGCGGAGCGGCTAGGCCTGCGAGCCGTGGCCGCTGGGCCTGCACGTCCGGAGTCTGTGCTCCGCAGCGGGAGAGGCCACAACAGTGAGAGGCCCGCGTACCGCAAAAAAAAAAAAAAGGCACTCCTCAGCCTCAAATCCACCTCCCAGAAACAGAGTCACCTTTTGAGGATCACTTGCCTCCTCTGCTAGACTGGGGATTCCCAGGCGTTGGAACTCCCCGGCACAGGGCTGACATCTGAGAGGCATTCAACAAATGACCATGCAATTAATCAGCACAATCACCCTCTCCCTCCCTTCTTCTCTCGCCTCCTTTTTCCCTGGCCTGATTTTCTCCCTCCCACACTGGTGCCCTGCACACAGCTGAGCCAAGACCCTCCTTCTGTGAGTTATTTCCTCAGCTTGGGCAAGCTCTGCCTCAGCAGTCTTGGGAGCCCGTGATCATGGAGTGTGACCGGCCCAGAGCCCCCACTGTTTCCACTTGAGCCAAGTTCAAGGCCACTTCTAGCTGGCGCAAGCCTCCCTGTGGCCACCCCCTGCTCCCTCCCTCAGAAGGCTCCCCTGACTGCTTTGGGAGGATTAGGGTGGAGACAGAGTCCCAAGGCCTGGACTCCAACCTGGCTCAGCTAGTGATGGGCCCCCCTCTCTGCCTATAATTCTAGCATTCCCATCCTGTATTCCTGGCCCAGCTGTGGCTGGAAAAGTTGAGGCAGGAGTTGTGAAGTGACTGACACTCCGACCACAGTGTCGGGCTGTGGAAAGTGCTCTGTTGGGGCACAGGTGGGGGACCTGGTAACAGCATTGGGATCTCTCTTTTCTTCCTGCTGGGTTTGGGAAAACACAAGATATCAAACTCTACTGTATGTATAACAATAACAACAACAATACCCACCACTTACATAGCACTTCCTATGGGCCAGGCTCTGTTCTCAGAACCTTACATGCATTAATTCATTTCATCTTTGCAATAACACTCTGAGGCGGATAGTTATTACCTCTATTTTACCTGTGAGGAAACTGAGTCATAGAGGGGCTAGGGAACATGCCCAAGGGCACATAGCTAGTAAGTAGCAGAGCTGGGATTTGAACCTAGGCCCAGAGTCTAGGCTAGCTCATTAAAAGATAGGGGTGAAGGGCTTCCCAGGTGGCGCAGTGGTTGAGAGTCCACCTGCCAATTCAGGGGACAGGGGTTCGTGCCCCGGTCCGGGAAGATCCCACATGCCGCGGAGCGGCTGGGCCCGTGAGCCATGGCCGCTGAGCCTGCGTGTCCGGAGCCTGTGCTCCACAATGGGAGAGGCCACAACAGTGAGAGGCCCGCGTACAGCAAAAAAAAAAAAAAAAAAAAGAAAAAAAAGATAGGGGTGAAGGTTGGGGACTAGAGATGGAGAGTGACAGGAGACCAGGCTGCCATTGCTCAGGATGCTTGAATGGAAGGCTGGTTGTGGGACTGACGGTATGTGAATAGAAAACAGGAAAAGGAACGGGAGCCACACAAGGACAGGAGGAAAGAGGTCTAGGGCCATGGGAATGGCATGCAGGGGGAGAATTCAGGAATGACCAACTCAGGGGGCAGAGGTGGGTCTCTGCTCCACTGCTCAGTTTGGGATGCTCTTGGGCTTAAACCTTCATGCAGCCCCAAGACAAAGTCAGGGCTTCCATCCTAAACCCTTGAATTCCACGAGGCTGTTTTCTCATCATAAAATAAATAATACTACAGCAAAGGATTTCGTGGGATTAAATGTGGTGCAGTTATTATAATGGCTAACACCATGGAGCCCTGACAGTGTGCTGGGTGCAGGGACAAGGAGCTTCACATATATTATTTAATCCTCATATTTACCTTATAGAAATTAAACATATCATTAGTCCCATTTTCTAGCTGAGAACACTGAGGCACAGAGATTAGGGAACTGGCCCAAGAGCAAGTGAGTAGTAGACCAGGAACTATAACCCAGAGTCCATTTCCTTTTTTCCACCATGCAGCATGGCTTAGTTCCCTAACCAGGAGTTAAAACCATGCCCTCAGCAGTGAAAGCACAGAGTCTTAACCACTGGACCGCCAGAGAATTCCCCCGAGTCCATGCTTTTAAACACTAAATTACATTGCCTCTCAAAGAAAATAACAAGTGAGTTGTGGTCCCTCCCCCCACCGCTCCCCCACTTGCCCGCCAAGCTTTATATGTGTTAAGGTACTTACTGCTCTCACAATGACCTTTTGAGACAAGCACTACTGTTATTCCCATTTTACAAGTGAGGAACTGAGGCTCACAGAGGGGGAGTAACATGCCCAAGGACACACAGCAAGTGTACTGCAGGATTAGAAATCAAGTCCCACCAGTCGGCTCTAGATCTGGAGCCTTGAACCACACACTGCGAGCTGCTGTGAGCCCTCGCAGACTCACAGGACTGACATCTGCCCCCTGCACCGTCCCCCTTGGGAAGCATGGCATTTGGATTCCTTGTGATGATAAAACACAATGCAAACAATACAAACCAGTCCTGACATTTACATGAGGCTCTTTTATACCCTGGTCCTTGCAAGTCTTCCTGGCTTCCCTGTGAGGAGAGTAGCAGGTGTCCCCTCCCCGGTTTCACAGGAGGCTCAGGGCCTCACCACAAACCAGGCAGAGCTGACCCTAGAGCCCTGATCACTGAGTCCTGGACCACTGCACACACTCTCCCTTTTTACTTTTTTTTTTTTTTTTGCGGTACGCGGGCCTCTCACTGCTGTGGCCTCTCCCGTTGCGGAGCACAGGCTCAGCGGCCATGGCTCACAGGCCCAGCCGCTCCGCGGCATGTGGGATCTTCCCAGACCGGGGCACGAACCCGTATCCCCTGCACTGGCAGGTGGACTCTCAACCACTGCGCCACCAGGGAAGCCCCCTTTTTACTTTTTTGACATGTATTTTTCCTGATTACAAAAGTAATATATGCTCAATGTAAAATGTGAAAATACAAGAAAAAAAATAGAAAAGAGGCTAAAAATCTCCCCATAATCTTACCTCCCTCCAAAATAACCCTTGGGAACATATTGGTGTATCTTGCCTTTTTCATGCCCAGAGCCCCCATCTCCTGCACTAACCTTCCCTAGGTTTGTGGAGTCACAGAGCCTGGCTGGAAGAAAGTGGCCTTGTCAGGTCCCCACCAGGCAGGGGGCCCCTTGCAGCCTCCTGATGGACATGCTGCCTCCTACTCCCTGGGATCCGTAAGGCCCACCCACTTCCCACTCCCTGGGACCTCACACTACTCTATGTTTCCTGGCTCTTACCAGGAAACAGAGATGCTTGTGACATTGATGAAATCATAAGAGCAACCCCTCCTCCCAAAGTTTGTTTCAATTAATAAAAACTAAGCAATTTTAGAGCCCGACTCTTCAAGGAGCTGCTGCTGAAGATTTTCACATCTTTCCTGAACTATTTTTGCCTTTTTTGGGGCCTCTCTCGCTGTTGCCCAAAATTTCGCTACTCGAGCTCCTCGCGTTTGCATTTCAGCATTATGCTGGGGTCAAAATGAAATACCCGCTCCACCGCCACCACCCCCAGGGAGGGTGGTACACTCAGCATGGTGCAGCATGGAAGAATAGACTATAGATTGGTCCAGTTCTTAATGGCTGAGTAACCCTGGGCAGATTACTTAACCTCTCTGAGCCTTAGTTTTCTCACCTATAAAATGCTTCCTGGTGGCATTTTTATAATAATGAAATAAGTGCCTAGCACGTAACTATTGGTTCCCCTCCAGACCCTAAAATGACACTTGGCTCAAGCTGGGATGAATAAGAGGGGATCCTGGGACTGTTTGGGGCAGATGGAGGGACTGAGAACTTGGCAGGAGTTGGGGGCAAAAAGAGAGGATGGGGGTGCATAAAGAGTGAGTGTGGATGGGTGCTGGGAACCTCAGCCCTGGGAGGGGGACCCTTAAAGGCCATCTCATCTGTCCCCATCACAGTACAGCTCAGAGAGGAAAGGGAATGCCTGAGGTCACCCAGCCATGTCGGTAGCAACTCTCAGGGATTTCCAGAATCCACGAAGCAGATTCTGAGCTGGAATCAAGGGGGCAAGGGGCCAGCAGACCACCTTACTCCCCAGCTGCTGGGGCAACTGCTCCAACAGCTGCCCTAGAGACAGAGCTCCACACTCACCCCGCTTAGCACCTGCCTCTCCCCACACAGTCCACACTCTCCGGGTCACTAGATCCTGTCTCAACCTGTGGCCCCTGTGTAGGGCCCACCCCATTCCGAGAGTTTCAGAAACCTACCAGAGCCAGCTCCACTTGCCTAGGGATGTCCACCTGGCACCCAGGAGGAGAGCAGTAGCGCCTGGGTCCTTCTTCCTCAGTGAAGTGCAGAGGGAGTGATCCTTCATAAGCTCTTCCCCTCCCTGGACAGCTTCCTGCACACATCCTGCCTTCCGGCTGGAACAAAGTACCTCTTTGCGCCTGCCCCAGACCCACCTCAGCTGCACAGCCACAAGCTGTTTCCCTCACTGAAGATGAGTCAAGCTCAAATGACTGCCCCCATGAAAGAACATCTCCCCCAAAGAGAGGTTCTAATTACTTTGGAAAACATGTGTCCCCAACCATACTTCTCTGGAACGATTCCCCTGCAGCTGGGCCAAGAACATGAACTGTCTCAGTCCAGACTTCCAGGCTTTCGCTTACCCTGTCCCCTATCTAGGTGGCCTTCCCAGCCTCCAGCTTCATTGGTCCTGGATACCTCCCCAGCAGGATTCTACCCACTCCCTCATTCACCCCCAACCCTCCTTCTCTGACCCTAACTCCCTCCAAGCAGTGCTGTGTCTGTTCCACCCACAGTGTCAGGGATATTCTCATCTCCTAGACTTTCTAGACCATATTCCCTCTTTCCCTTTCCCTACTCCCCCTGCCATTCCCATCATGGCATGAATCTCCGCATAGCTAGCTGTCTGTTCACTTGTCTGCTCCGCTACTGGGTCACGAGCTCCCAGGGCAAGGACCATATTTGACCCACCAGCCTGAGTCCAGGGCCAGGCAAGAGCAGACTGAATGAACGAATATGTGTGTGCGACACACTGCCTGCCATATGCTTGGCAGTATGAGGGTTCCTCTCTGCCAGGATGGCACCTGTGGTCCAGGGTCAATGTCTCAGCCACCTTCACCTCCAGCCCCACTGCCAGCCTGACACACAGTAGTTGCTTGGTGAATGCTCGTTGCCCCTACCTGAACTGAGCAGTAATAGAATAATGTCAGGTGGTTACAGACACTGGCAATTGGGTTACACAGAGCTGGGCTTGAATCTGGCTATGTACCTGCTGTGTGACCTAGAGATGGTGGCTTCACCTCTCTGAGCCGTGGTTTTCAGATCTTTTGGGGGTGTGGGGATGGTGCCTCCCTCAGACAGGCATGAGAACTGAAGGTCCCCAGAGAGGTGGACAAAGGCAGACATTTGCCTTTCTCTGGCATCGACAGGCCACAGGAGGCCAAGCCTGTGATGGGTTCTCACTCTCACAGAGGGAAGCAGGGGACCTTCCTAGTGGGTGGGTCTCCAAGTCTCTCCAGGCCAAATGCTAGTTACCAATAGGGAGAATAAGGCAAAGAGTCCTGCTTCCATCTTGGGGAACAACTAAGTTCTAGAACCTGGGCTCCTTCCTCACTCCCTTTTTAAAATTTTTTAATTTAAAAATAATTTTTAGACTTGAAAAAATTGTGCACAGAATTCCCGTTAACATCTTACAAAACCACAATACAACGATCTGAACCATGACACAACACAGTTAACTAATCTGCAGACCTTATTCGAATGTCACCAATTGTCCCACTAATGTCCCTTCTCTGGTCCAGGATCTGAAGCAGAACCCCACCCTGCATTTTGTTGTTGTGTCTCCTTGGTCTCTCCATTCTGAGACAGTTCCTCAGTCTTGCTTTATCTTTCATGACCTGACAGTTCTGAAGAGAACTGTAGAATGCCCCTAAATTTTGGTCTGATGCTTCTTCATGATTAGATTGAGGCTATGCATTTTGGGCAGGAACACCAGAGAAGTGATGTGTCCCTCTCAGCGCATGATACCAGATGTACCTCATTTTAATATGGCTCATTACTGGCAATGTTAACTTTGATCACTTGGTAAGGTAGTATCTGCCAGGTTTTTCCACCATGAAATTACTATTTATTCCTTTGTAATAAGCATCTTGTGGGGAGGTACTTTGAAACTATGCAAATATCCTGCTTCTTATCATACTTTTACCACTAATTTTAGCATCTACCGATGATGCTTTCTGACAACGATTATTACTGTGGTGTTTGCCAAATGGTCACTTTCTATTTCCATCATTCTTTCTATATATATATATATATATATATATATATATATATATATATTTTTTTTTTTTTTTTTTTTTTTTTTTTTTGCGGTACGCGGGCCTCTCACTGCTGTGGCCTCTCCCGTTGCAGAGCAACAGGCTCCAGACACGCAGGCTCAGCGGCCATGGCTCACGGGTCCAGCCGCTCCGAGGCATGTGGGATCTCCCCGGACCAGGGCACAAACCCGTGTCCCCTGCATCAGCAGGTGGACTCTCAACCACTGCGCCACCAGGGAAGCCCCTTTCTATATTTTTTAATTGGAATTTTACTGTAAGAAAGTTAGCCTTTCTTCCTATTTATTTATTTATATCAGTATAGACTCATGAGTATTAATTTTATTTCATTATTATCATTATTTCTTTTGCTGTTCAAATTGTCTCATCCTCTTTTGAAATATCTCAAACCATCTGCTTCCTGCTGACTTGACTTCCCAGCCACAGCACATCAAACACTCCCTGGTGGGCAGGGCAGGTTATGGGGGCAGCTCAGAGTCTTTGCATGAGTGGTCATGTTTCCCTGGAACCCACTGAGGCATCTTTCCAGCAAGAGCTGGGCCTTTTCCTGGAACAGGCATGTTCCAGTCAGGGGAAGTCAGTCATGGCTCCAGTGCCAGGGAGTTCCAGGAAGGGCTGGCCAGGTAGGCCCAGGTCTTTCCATTCCTCTCCAGTCTGTCATCCTGTTCTCCACCCCAATCCTGACCCGGCCCATAGCTGCACCGGCCAACCTCATGCCCTGAGGTTTTCGTTCTTGACTTCCCCTTCTCTGATCTGCTGTAGTGACAGTTGCTGAGAAGCCCGGGTGGCAGACAGTTGGGTAACACTTACTCAAATTCATACAGAGGAACTGCTCTCCACCCAAGAGAGAGCTACCAGCTGTCTTCCACTGGCTCCAAGGGCAGCCAAAACAGTGACTGCAGTGCATTGCAGCAAGAGAAACTAGTCAGGGGGCAGCAGGACTTTCCCATGTGGGCTGCAGAGAGAGGGCTCTGAACTCATCTTCTCTGCTCTCTTTAAGATGTGCAAAGATTATCTTCCCTGGGAAGGGAGTAGACGCAGCCTCTGAAGCCACTCAGCCAGGATACACAGGCCTCTCCCACAGGACACAATGCCCTTAAACTATAGGGTAGGGACCTTAAAATCTTTACTATACTGGCATACTCCTAACTCACAGGGCACATTTACTAATTACAGTGAAAAGTGGCATCACGTTTTCAAAACACCTGCTTCTCTCTTCAGTCAAGGACTGACTGTGAATCTGTCAAGCTTTTGCCTGTAGTCTGTCCTCCATGAGCCAGCTCCAGGCCTGTCTCCCCACAGAAGCCTCCCCAAGTCTCTCCAGGCCTCCCTGATGCCCTGCTCTGAGCTTCCCGAGTCTGTAGGGGAATTATTATTCAGGGGCAAATCTGTCTCTCCATCATTCTGCAAATTCTCCAAGGTCAAGGGCCTTGTTCCTCTGCACACAGAGTATCCAGTGCTACCCACACAGAACAGGAGCTTGAGAGGCAGCCAGTTGATTTGCTGATGGAGCCCAGCCAGCACTTGACAAAGTGGCTTTTAGATGAAAGAGCCCCGGGTTGGCCCTGCCTCAGCCTCTGTCTCACTTGCTGTCTCTTTCTTTCTATTTCTCTGTATTCCTTGAGCAAAGTTCACCCGATTCTGGGCTGAGCCCACAAGAGGGTCAGTCTGGTCCATCTCCAGGGTCTTAAAGTTGGAATTCCTAAATCACAAACTTGCCCCACAGTTTAGAAGTTCTGTTAGCACCTGTGTCTAGTCACTATGATTAGACGTTGTGTCAAAATCTCAGACCAGTTTCTTCCTATTATTCTCCATTGACAGCACAGCAGGAAGGAAATGTTCATCTCACCTCTTCCATTACCTCTTTCTGCGCCGCCTCCGCCAGCTGGCCCCCTCCAGCCACCCCAGACATGTTGTCTCCCCTTTTGTACATCTGCCCAGGGTCTTGAGCTCAGGGCCTTGGGAGGGGGCTGCTTTCAGCTAAGGTAGGAGGCAGTATGTAATCTTTTCGCCACTTACCAGTCCCTTGGTGTGGTAAAAACGTATCTGTTCGAAATCAACATATTTATTCATTTATCAAAATACCTTCAACCATATATTACATGAGCTAATGTATTGGTTCTCCAGATGCCTTCTCTGTGGGTTAGGCCAAGCTGAGGTTATCACACCCATTTTGTAGACAGGATTGCCAAGGGTCAGAGAGGGAAAGTCACTTGCCCAGAAACCCACAGTTGATAGTAGCCCCTGGACTTTCTGATTCCCATGCCAGTGCTCTCTTGCCCATAACGTATGTGAATATTCTGTTTAATTCTCTGCTCCTTCCTTCTTCCTTCCCTCCAACTCAGATCTAGTTAGCTATTCTAGGACAGAAATTATTTCTTACTCATCTGCGAATCCCTCACGGAAAAGCCCAGCCAGGACTTGACATGCAGCAGACATGCAATACAAGTGTACTGGGTGAACGTATGCTTCAACATGAAAACTCCGCAGAATTACTTACTTTTACCTAAGACTGCTCCCAGTGCTGCTTGGACACAAAGACTCTACTCCCTGGGGCTTCTCTGGAGAGCAGTTGTAGAGGGCTGGACCCGATGACGTCCGTACTCCATCAGCTGGAACACTGTTATTGGCTCTGGGACTTTGCCCATGAGGACATGACTGAAGCCAGGATGCCTGGCCAGCCCGAGGTCAGGGACGGCAAACAGCAGCAGCTTGCACGCACCCTCAGGCTCCAAGCAAAGACGACATCGTGTAGGGCTTGGAAACCGGTGCTCACAACAGAGCCTGAAAGTAGGTGGGAGGCATGGACAGCTTTCTGTGGCCAATTTTGTTTCTGTGGAATTATTTTCTTTTAAACACTTTTAAGGTCTTGGAAACGGAGGAAGCTGACTGTTAATCAACAGTTGAGAACTGCAAGGCTTGCCGACCACTCCTTCACCTTTTCACCCCATCTGCCCATCCAGGAGGCCCTCCCCACATGTGTGTCCCAGGCCCAGGCAGCCTGACTCCTGCACTCCCACTCACGGCCCCCAGCCAGTTGGCTGATTGCACCTTCCTTCCAAATCCAGATGTTTTCTCCTCACCACATATGTTTTATAGTTTTATTAAGTATTTTTATTATGGCAATTTTCAAACATACACTTCGAGAAAGTGCCAGAATAGTATAAAATAATTCCCATGTATCCAGCATCCAGCTTCAACGATTATCAACTAGTGCTCAATCTTTTTACTTACGCTCCCATCCACTTACCCCTTCCTGTGTAATTTTGAAGCAAATACCAGACATCTCATGTAAGCTGTAAATATTTCAGTATGTGTCCTTAAAAGATAAGGGCTTTGACCACTGTCATACCTTAAAAAGTTAACACTAATTCCTTAATATCAAATATCCAGTCACTGGTCTCACAAATTTTTCCCATCACCATTTGTTTCTTTGATTCAGGATCCAAATAAGGTCCACGCACCGTTAGTGGTTGATATATATATTTAAGTATTTTTAGATCTGTAGGTTCCCTCTCCACCTCTATCGTTTTGCTTTTCCTTGCAACTTGGTTGTTCATCCTGTAGGTAAATTTCCCAGCATCTGGACTGTGCTGGTTGCATCCTCATGGTGCTGTTTAACACGTTTCTCTGCTCTCTGTATTTCCTGTGAATTGGAAGTGGGAGGTTTGATCAGATTCAGGTTTGCAACTTCACAGGTGGTTCTGTTCTTCCCTCAGGAGGCACGCACTGTGTGGTCCTCTGCCCTTCTTGCGAGGTGAGCAGCACTAATGCTCAGTGCCCAGCCCCATTCATTCTTTAGCACTTGTATAATGGTGCTGGCGCACCTTCGACGACTTACAGTCTCCTCCTGCACTCCTGCGCACCCCTGACCTTGCTCAAGCGTCTTCCTCCTAAATGGCTTCTTAGCTCCTGGCATTCCTTGGCCCTTGGCCACCAGACTCCTGTCAAGGACACACAGTATTACACGGAGCTGGGCATAATAAGCAGGGGACAGCACGAATTCCACCTGAAACATCCCAGGTAGGGGGATGTTCTTGGGGGACGGGAGGCCGAGCTATCATCGCAATGTGAACCCTGACTCCTCCAACTAAAATAAGAAAATTCTCAGAGGGCAGACAGCAGAAGCAAGAAGAACCACAATCCTGCAGCCTGTGGAACAAAAACCACATTCACAGAAAGACAGGTAAGATGAAAAGGCAGAGGGCTATGTACCAGATGAAGGAACAAGATAAAACCCCAGAAAAACAACTAAATGAAGTGGAGACAGGCAAGCTTCCAGAAAAAGAATTCAGAATGATAGCGAAGATGATCCAGGACTTTGGAAAAAGAATGGAGGCAAAGACTGAGAAGATGCAAGAAAGGTTTAACAAAGACCTAGAAGAATTAAAGAACAAACAAACAGAGATGAACAATACAATAACTGAAATGAAAACTACACTAGAAGGAATCAATAGCAGAATAACTTAGGCAGAAGAACGGATAAGTGACCTGGAAGGCAGAATAGTGGAATTCACTGCTGCAGAACAGAATAAAGAAAAAAGAATGCAAAGAAATGAAGACAGCCTAAGAGACCTCTGGGACAACATTAAACGCAACAACATTCGCATTATAGGGGTCCCAGAAGGAGAAGAGAGAGAGAAAGGACCAGAGAAAACATCTGAAGAGATTAGAGTCGAAAACTTCCCTAACACGGGAAAGGAAGTAGCCACCCAAGTCCAGGAAGCGCAGAGAGTCCCATACGGGATAAACCCAAGGAGAAACACGCCAAGAAACATAATAATCAAATTGGCAAAAATTAAAGACAAAGAAAAATTATTGAAAGCTGCAAGGGAAAAACGACAAATAACATACAAGGGAACTCCCATAAGGTTAACAGCTGATTTCTCAGCAGAAACTCTACAAGCCAGAAGGGAGTGGCATGATATACTTAAAGTGATGAAAGGGAAGAACCTACAACCAAGATTACTCTACCCGGCAAGGATTTCATTCAGATTCGATGGAGAAAACAAAAGCTTTACAGACAAGCAAAAGCTAAGAGAATTCAGCACCACCACAACAGCTCTACAACAAATACTAAAGGAACTTCTCTAAGCGAGAAACACAAGAGAAGAAAAGAACCTACAAAAACAAACCCAAAACAATTAAGAAAATGGTCATAGGAACATACATATCGATAATTACCTTAAACGTGAAAGGATTAAATGCTCCAACCAAAAGACACAGGCTTGCTGAATGGGTACAAAAACAAGACCCATATATATGCTGTCTACAAGAGACCCACTTCAGACCTAGGGACACATACAGACTGAAAGTGAGGGGATGGAAAAAGATATTCTATGCAAATGGAAATCAAAAGAAAGCTGGAGTAGCAACACTCATATCAGATAAAACAGACTTTAAAATAAAGAATGTTACAAGAGACAAGGAAGGACACTACATAATGACCAAGGGATCAATCCCAGAAGATATAACAATTATAAATATATATGCACCCAACATAGGAGCACCTCAATACATAAGGCAACTGCTAACAGCTATAAAAGAGGAAATCGACAGTAACACAATAACAGTGGGGGACTTCAACACCTCACTTACACCAATGGACAGATCATCCAAACAGAAAATTAATAAGGAAACACAAGCTTTAAATGGCACAATAGACCAGATAGATTTAATTGATATTTATAGAACATTCCACCCAAAAGTGGCAGATACACTTTCTTCTCAAGTGCACACAGAACATTTTCCAGGATAGATCACATCTTGGGTCACAAATTAGCCTCAGTAAATTTAAGAAAATTGAAATCATATCAAGCATGTTTTCTGACCACAACGCTATGAGATTAGAAATCAATTACAGGGGAAAAAAACGTAAAAAACACAAACATACGGAGGCTAAACAATACGTTACTAAATAACCAAGAGATACTGAAGAAATCAAAGAGGAAATCAAAAAATACCTAGAGACAAATAACAATGAAAACACGATGATCCAAAACCTATGGGATGGGGCTTCCCTGGTGGCGCAGTGGTTGAGAGTCCACCTGCCGATGCAGGGGACACGGGTTCATGCCCCGGTCCGGGAAGATCCCACATGCCGCGGAGTGGCTGGACCCGTGAGCCATGGCCGCTGAGCCTGCGCATCCGGAGCCTGTGCTCCGCAACAGGAGAGGCCACAACAGTGAGAGGCCCATGTACCACAAAAACAAACAAACAAACAAACAAAAAAAACAAAACCTATGGGATGCAGCAAAAGCAGTTCTAACAGGGAAGTTTATAGCTATACAAGCGTACTTCAAAAAACAAGAAAAATCTCAAATAAACAATCTAACCTTACACCTAAAGGAACTAGAGAAAGAAGAACAAACAAGACCCAAAGTTAGCAGAAAAAAAGAAATCATAAAGATTAGATCAGAAATAAATGAAACAGAAACAAAGAAAACAATAGCAAAGATGAATAAAACTGAAAGCTGATTCTTTGAGAAGATAAACAAAATTGATAAACCATTAGCCAGACTCATCAAGAAAAAGAGGGAGAAGACTCAAATCAATAAAATTAGGAAGGAAAACCTAGAAGTTACAACAGACACCACAGAAATACAAAGCATCCTGAGAGACTACTACAAGCAACTCTATGCCAATAAAATGGACAACCTGGAAGAAATGGACAAATTCTTAGAAAGATATAACCTTCCCAAGACTGAACCAGGAAGAAATAGAAAATATGAACAGACGGATCACAAGCAATGAAATTGAAACTGTGATTAAAAATCTTCCAATAAACAAAAAGTCCAGGACCAGATGGCTTCACAGGTGAATTGTATCAAACAATTAGAGAAAAGCTAACACCCATCCTTCTCAAACTCTTCCCAAAAATTGCAGAGGAAGGAACACTCCCAAACTCATTCTATGAGGCCAAAATCACCCTGATACCAAAACTAGACAAAGACTATGAAGAAAAGAAAATTACAGACCAATATCACTGATGAATATAGATGCAAAAATCCTCAACAAAATACTAGCAAACACAATCCAACAACACATTAAAAGGATCATACACCATGATCAAGTGGGATTTATCCCAGGGATGCAAGCATTCTTCAATATACACAAATCAATCAATGTGATTCACCATATTAACAAATTGAAGAATAAAAACCATATGATCATCTCAATAGATGCAGAAAAAGCTTTTGACAAAATTCAGCACCCATTTATGATAAAAACCATCCAGAAAGTAGGCACAGAGGGAACTTACCTCAACATGATAAAGGCCATATATGACAAACCCACAGCCAATGTCATTCTCAATGGTGAAAACTAAAACCTTTTCCGCTAAGATCAGGAACAAGACAAGGATGTCCACTCTCACCACTATTATTGAACATAATTTTGGAAGTCCTAGCCATGGCAATCAGAGAAGAAAAAGAAATAAAAGGAATAGAAATTGGAAAAGAAGAAGTAAAACTGTCACTGTTTGCAGATGACATGATACTATATAGAGAGAATCCTAAAGATGCCACCGGAAAACTACTAGAGCTAATCAATGAATTTGGTAAAGTTGCAGGATACAAAATTAATGTACAGAAACCTCTTGCATTCCTATACACTAATGATGAAAAATCTGAAAGAGAAATTAAGGAAACACTCCCATTTCCCATTGTAACAAAAAGAATAAAATACCTAGGAATAAACCTACCTAAGGAGACAAAAGACCTATATGCAGAAAACTATAAGATACTGATGAAAGAAATTAAAGATGATACCAACAGATGGAGAGATATACCATGTTCTTGGATTGGAAGAATCAATATTGTGAAAATGACTATACTACCCAAAGCAATCTACAAATTCAATGCAATCCCTATCAAATTACCAATGGCATTTTTTATGGAACTAGAACAAAAAATCTGAAAATCTGTATGGAGACACAAAAGACCCCAAATAGCCAAAGCAGTCTTGAGGGAAAAAAACGGAGCTGGAGGAATCAGACTCCCTGACTTCAGACTATACTACAAAGCTACAGTAATCAAGACAATATGGTACTGGCACAGAAACAGAAATATAGATCAATGGAACAACATAGAAAGCCCAGAAATAAACCCACGCACCTATAGTCAACTAATCTATGAGAAAGGAGGCAAGGATATACAATGGAGAAAAGACAGTCTCTTCAATAAGTGGTGCTGGGAAAGCTGGACAGCTACATGTAAAAGAATGAAATTAGAACACTCCCTAACACCATACACAAAAATAAACTCAAAATGGATTAGAGACCTAAATGTAAGACCGGACACTATAAAACTCTTAGAGGAAAACACAGGAAGAACAGTCTTTGACATAAATCACAGCAAGATCTTTTTTGACCCACCTCCTAGAGAAATGGAAATAAAAACAAAAATAAACAAATGAGACCTAATGAAACTTCAAAGCTTTTGCACAGCAAAGGAAACCATAAACAAGACGAAAAGAGAACCCTCAGAATTGGAGAAAATATTTGCAAACGAAACAACGGACAAAGGATTAATCTCCAAAATATATAAACAGCTCATGCAGCTCAATATTAAAAAAAAAAAAAACCCAATCCAAAAATGGGCAGAAGACCTAAGTAGACATTTCTCCAAAGAAGACATACAAATGGCCAAGAAGCACATGAAAAGCTGTTCAACATCACTAATTATTAGAGAAATGCAAATCAAAACTACAATGAGGTATCATCTCACACCAGTTAGAATGGGCATCATCAGAAAATCTACAAACAACAAATGCTGGAGAGGGTGTGGAGAAAAGAGAACCCTCTTGCACTGTTGGTGGGAATGTACATTGATACAGCCACTATGGAGAACACTACGGAGGTTCCTTAAAAAACTAAAAATAGAACTACCATATGACCCAGCAATCTCACTATTGGGAATATATCCAGAGAAAACCATAATTCAAAAAGACCCATGCACCCCAATGTTCACTGCAGCACTATTTACAATAGCCAGGTCATGGAAGCAACCGAAATGCCCATCGACAGACAAATGGATAAAGAAGATGTGGTACATATATACAATGGAATATTACTCAGCCATAAAAAGGAACGAAATTGGGTCATTTGTAGAGACATGGATGGATCTAGAGGCTGTCATACAGAATGAAGTAAGTCAGAAAGAGAAAAACAAATATCGTATATTAAAGCATATACGTGGAACCCAGAAAAATGGTACCGATGAACCAGTTTGCAGGGCAGAAATTGAGACACAGATGTAGAGAACAAACGTATGGACATCAAGGGGGGAAAGCGGTGGGGGGGTGGGGTGTGTGTGTTGAACTGGGCGATTGGGATTGACATGTATACACTGATGTTGTATAAAATGGATGACTATGAAGAACCTGCTGTATAAAAATAATTAAATTAAATTTAAAAAAATTTTTAAGAGATTTGAAAAGCAGAGGAAAAAATAAATAAAAAATAAAATAAGAAAATTCTCAACCAGTGAGGTCAAGTGTAACTCAGAGTCAGCTGAGATCACACTGTCCTTTGAAATGGAATGAAATGGGCTTGCCTCCAGCAGGGAACTGCCCCTGCTAAAATTCCTGGGAGCTTATGTTGTCATGGTCACTTCGAGCTCTGAGTCTTTGTATCCTTGAACTCCCCAGCCCACTCACAGGTCACCTCCCACAGCTATTCCCTGCCCCAGCAGATCCAGGAGTGGGACTCACCCCCGTCACTCGACTTTGTCTCCTCAAAATCACTCACATGACTCATTTGTGAGCATGACAGATATTCCTTAGGTTTGGGGCAATGGTTGGGTTTCAAGTTGCCGTGTGCCTGGGCCACTCTTCATCCTCTGACTCCCCTCCCCACAGACACACTCCCCTCATTAGTGAAGATCAGCCTCTGTAGTGCCTCAGTTCTCACACAACAGCACGGAAGACCTGGCAGAGGCTCTGAGATGCCACCCTACTCTGTCCCCATTCTCACCCAGTCCCTAGGGGTAGAAGGGAATAATGTGGCGATACATATTCCTCCCCCTTAGAACTTCATTTTTTGTGACGACAGATTTGTGGGCAATGTGGCAAAGCCTTGGACTCCCTCTCAGAATAATGTTTTTAAAAACACAAAACAAAATATGTTAAAAATGAATTGTAGCCCAGAACTGGAAACAATCTTAATTGCCCTTCAGCGGGCAAATGGTTCAACTAATTGCTAATGTGTCTACCATGGAATACTTCTCAAGGACAAAAAGGAACAAACTATTATCTACACAATTTGGATACATCTCAAGGGAATTATACATAATTAAAACAAGGCAATCTCAAAAGGTTACACACTTCTACAAACGTGAAAATATGTAAACCTCAGAAGGGTAGAGACTTCATTATATAACATTCTTGAAATGACAAAATTGTAGAGATGGGGAACAGAATAGTGGATGCCAGGGCTTGGGAAGGGAGAGGGAGGCAAGAGTCTGCCTATGAAAGAACAGCATGAGGGGTCTTTGTGGTGATGGAGTTGTCTGGGGGCACACATATCTACACATGTGATAAACTGCATATAAAACTGGTGAAATCTGAATAAGGTATGTGGGTGGATATAGCAATGTCAATTTGCTGGTTGTGACAATGTACTATAATTTTGCAACAGGTTATACTGGGAGAAACTAGGTGAAAGGTATACAGGATCTTTCTGTATTATTTTTTGTAAATGCAAGTCTACAATTATGCTAAGATAATTTTTTTTAAATGTAAAAAATTATTCTGAAATGCAGTTCTTAAAGTATTTTTAAAACACATTTATGATACAGTAATATATGCATTTCATTATTGACACATTTAAAAAGATCTAGCAACAAATCTTACAACTACCATGACAGTGATGAATACAAATGATATTTTAAGATACCTGTGACAAGGTCCTGCTAATACTACTGTTTTGTTGCTTACATTCACAATCAAAGATGTTAATTTTGCCAGAGGTTAATGAAAATAAAAATGTAAATTTTCTTCCTATCCAAATTCAGGTTTCCCTGAGTCATATCATGGGCCCCCAAGTTAAGAACTCCTGCCTTGTTTAAAATGGCAACTTGCCTCCTCCGTTTTACAAGCTATAATGAACACAGAGGGGAAAGAGTAGTAGAGGGAGCATCTCTGGAAGAGGCGGTGGTCACAGTGCATTGGTCACGGCAGGGTGGGGCATTTTTGAAATGTTAATTGATGTTTCCCCCTATTGACTTTCCCTCCACTCAAATAGCCAGACCTTAGGAAAGATCTTTCAATTTTCCTTGTCCTTAGGGTACAGGAGTTTGAGGAAATTAAGGTTCTCTTTCTATCCTACATCAAACTAAAATATTATTCCCCAGGCGGGGGAGAAGATGAGAGGCCTGAGGGAAGCACGTCAATCTAGACACTAGACTGACCCTGTGCCCTGCCTCCCGGTCAGAGACCTGGGGTTTGTGCAATCCAGGGGAAGAGAGACGTGGCACACGGTGAGTCCAAGGTGAGTACGGCCACAGGCAGCCCCAATCCATTCCCTAGCTTGGCACAGAAGCAACAAAATGAACTGCCAGGCCTGAAGGTGCTGGTGGACCATACTGAGTGTGGATGTATAGGGCTGGTGAGCAACAAGGAGGCAGGAAATGATGTCTAAGTGGAGGCCCATGTGGACAGCTTCCACCAAGAACCATGTGGCACAGTGCTTGCCTGGGCCTTGGCACTGACTGAATCTCTTAGACCTGATGCAGTTCTGGGCAAAGGGTGACCCTCACACTGACTGATATTTATTTTCCATTATCCTGTGGATCGGAGTCTCAAAACAGAAAATAAGTTGTTCTAGAAAATATAATCCTATTTTCTTATATACTTGAGTTTGTGGTCAAGAGCTAGTGGCATAGCTTCTGCAGCAGGTGCTGTTGCTGGTGCTCCTATACTCCACCCTCACTTATACCTACTTAGTATACACTGGCTGACTCCCTACTGGAAACACCCACGCTGCTTTGTCTGAGGGCTTGCTCTGTCTAACAAAGCCTGTTTCACCCCTGTCCACCAGTGCTGCACACCAGAAGTTTCAGGGAAGTAATGCCTCTTGCTGCCTCAAGAGCCCTCAACCAATGGCTGTGGTGAGTTGTTACAAATATAGCCCACATCCCTTGCCCTTTGGGTGAAATAACTCTCAGGTGTATGGTCCATACTGTTTCTTGAATTCCTCCAATGGGATTACACTCCAGCTACCCACAGATGTAACTGGGTTGATAACACATCCTTTAGGTGACCTTCCCTCCCCTGCCTCACTTCCCCACTATCCTGTCTGTGTCTCCATCTCCCAAATAAACTACTACTTGAACCACATGACATTGCCAATGGCTGACCTTCTTTGCCTTATTAAAAAGAAAAAGGCAACTTTATATAGTTCAAACTAAAATTTAGCTCAAATCTCTGTCTCTGGGTCTGCTACGACATTTATCTACACACTCCATCCAAGAATTGTCCCCTTGAGTTGCCACCCAGCCACCTTTGCGGTGGATCAGTGGGAGGAAACTGCTGAACCAAATCCAGATCTAGATCCTAAGATCTAGAGAGGACCAGTCTGCCTCCTCAGGTTCCACAGGACAGTGGGTCTCAGGAGAGGTGAGGCAAAACAACACAGAGGCTGCTTCAGGTTGAGGATATGCTCCATCCAGATATTACATACCACAGTGGGAAGTGTAGCCATAAAATGAGGAAACCATGAGATAATAAAATGCTGTAACTGGAAATGTGATGAAGTGTTTGGAAGCAGAAGCCCTGGGTGTGGGCTGAAAATCTGCAAAAAGGAACATTTGTATGATCCCAGGAAGGCAACAGTGAAAAGTACCAGGGCCCTATTTGGCCTGATTCCAGGCCTCCCTCCTAGAGAACTCAGTCCCTTGGAGGTGGAGGGCTCTGGGCATATAAATGGTCTGGAGAACACTTTGGCTAAATCAGAACCCCGAACATAGGGACTTCCCTGGTGGCACAATGGTTAAGAAACTAAGCCCGTGCACCACAACTGCTGAGCCTGAGAGCCACAACTACTGAAGTCTGCGTGCCTAGAGCCCATGTTCCACAACAGGAGAAGCCACCGCAATGAGAAGCCCGCGCACCACAACGAAGAGTAGCCCCAACTAGAGAAAGCCCGTGTGTAGCAATGAAGACCCAACGCAGCCAAAAATTAATAAACAAACAAACAAACAAATAAATAAGAGCCCCGAACAAAACAGCACGTTAACCACCCAGCAAAATTAATCTGCCTCCATGGCTCAGAGGGTGTGGGGACCACACCACTAGGCAGCAGGACAGGAGCAGAACTTGGACCAGAAGCCAGGCCTGTTTCCACCTGAGCAGATGCTTTTGCCTTAACCCACAGGAGGAAAAGCATTTTACCTAGCAGTCCACTGCACAACTTACACAAAACAATAATTACCCCGACTACCCATAATGTGCTTGGATAGTTTCAATTTTATTGTTTCACATTTCTTAAATGCTGGACATGACACATTAACTGATTTCACAACTCACTTCTGGGTGGTGACCCACAGTTTGAAATACTGCCCTTGAATGTATCCAGAAATGAAAGGATGTGGACAGTAATGCTAGACTTCTCCTAAATACTGTGTATTTACCATCAGCCTCCATGTCCCATTCAAGGCTGCAGGGAATGCTGGGCTGGGCCGCGAGAGCCTCTAAAATTCTATAAAGTGGACATGGAGAACAGACTTATGGTTGCCAAGAGGGAAGGGGGGGGGTTGGATTGGGAGTTTGGGATTAGCAGATGCAAACTACTATAGATAAACAACGAGAACCTACTGTATAGCACAGGGAACTATATTCAATATCCTGTGATAAACCATAAAGGAAAAGAATAGGAAAACGAATTGTATATATATGTATATATACATACATATATGTGTATATATATGTATGTATATACAGCTAATCACTTTGCTGTACGGCAGAAATTAACACATCGTAAATCAACTATACTTCAATAAATTACAAAAAATAAAAAATAAAATTCCGTAAAGTGAAGGTGGTTCCTATTTCCTAATCCAGTGATTCAAACCAGGCATTGCCACTACTTTCACATTCTTTGCCACATCCCATACCACCTGTACTATGTATTATTGTGTGAATATTCTAAATCAGCTCATCACTTTTTAAAACTTAAATACTCACACTAGCCTTGTCTTATGGAGTACTACTGGTGAAATCAAAGGTTTGAAGTTATTCCCTGATGCAAAGTAAAACAAAAACACAGTGATGAAAATAAAACATGCCTTCTGTGTTCCACGTTACATCATAGAGCTAGAGGCCCTCCCTCCCCTGCTCTTTTCACAAGAAAATAATCCAGCCTCTGTATAGTTCAAGCTGTCCTTAACCCCTAGAAAGGCTTTGTCCTTCTGTCTGTCCACCTCTCCAATGATAATCAGCGCTATTATCATGGCTAATGACATTTAAACTCATTTAATCTTCACACCAGCCCTATGAATTTCTCGGGTCACTCCACTTTACAGATGAGGAAGCAGGTATGGAGAGATCAGGCAGACTTGCCCATAGCTAGGAAGTGATGGAGCCAGGTTTTGAACACAGGTCGTCTGACAGCAGAGCCTATGTGCCTAACTACTACACTGTACTGCCCCCCTCTGAAGATGCCCATCCCTAATGTCAGCCCTAGTGTTGCCTCTTACAGGAGAGCTTCCTGGACTACCCGTCCCATAATATTGTTCTTCCTCTATTCCCAAAGCACTCACTTCTTGCCTGTTTAATTCATTTGAAGGTTAATCATAAACTACTTGGAGACACTGCCTCTACCAGGCTGAGAGCCTTGAAAGGATGGCTACATGTTATTCTTCTGTGTATCTCTGCGTCCAACAGCCTGTCTGAGGCATTGGAGGCCTTCAGTGTCTCTTGGGCCCTGTGATCTCTCCTTGTTATTTAACAAATGCCCAGCACTCTTTGCAAGTCTCCAGCTCACAGGCTGGTTTCCAGTAAACCCTGGGAACAGTCAAAGGGTAGAGAAGATGAGTCAGAGACAATAGAATCAAGGGGTCTTAACCCGGTCCACAGATTCCCAATGGACCCACGCCTAGTATGCAGGAGGTCTCTGAACTTAAATGGGAACAAGATTACATCCTTATTTTCACTGGCCTCTGATGGAAATTCAGCATTTCCTTCAAATGGAATTCGACCTGTGACTTTGTCACCAGTAAAGTCACTGATAGTTTCATTTCACGTCACTATTATAGCAGACAATCTCAAAATATTTATACTCATCATTTCCTGGAAATTCTGATCGTTTTCAGACTCACTGCTATATCTTGTATTTAAGATATCAGTAAAGAAACACATATATACCATGCCACAGTAGGAAAAAATAGCTTAGATCTGTATTTTAATAGGATTGGCATTTCTTGGCAATTTCAATAGGATCAGTAATCTTACGTGTTTTATTTTAGACTTTTAAAAACATTATTTTGAGATGGGCCCATAGGCTTCACCACACTGCCAGCGGAAGCCACGGTACAAGAAAAAGGTTAAGAGCTGGGTTTGGAGCAAGACAGATCTGAGTTCAAACCTTAATTCTGCCATTTACAAACCAAGTTACCTGGGTCTCAGTTCCCTCATCTGTATAATGGCGATCGCTACCTACCTTACTGAGCTAGCATCTAGCATCTGAATAAAGGTGATATCCAAACCCAGCCTAGACTGCCTCGTGAGGCAGACAAAGCCCGGGGATAGTGGAGCCCTCAGCTTCCCACCTCTCCTGTCAGAGAAGTCATTTGTCCCCCTCAGTGTGGCTGAGACCAGCTCCCTGTGGCAGGACAGAAAGGCTAACTTCAGCCCCTTCTTAGATACTCTATCCCATTTCTGAGCCCAGAATCTGCACCCCACTCCCCAAACTGGCTGACTTTATGAGTCTCACAGGAGGGGCCAGTCAGCCTCCTTTAAGCACTGACATGCATTTCCACACTTTTCCACTGGGTGGAGCTGGTTCACACTCTTAATCTGTCAGCAGGACCAGGAGCAGAGCCAGAACATTTCAGAGTTGGGACCATCCCCCAACCCAGCCCCTGCTTCCTGACGCTCCCCCCTCCCCCGCCCCCAACCACCCTAATTGAGCCTGACGTGCAGAAAAGTGCCCCCTCTGTGCTCCTTTCCAGTAACCCACCACTCTTGGAATGGTGGTGACTATCCTGACTTTTAATATCATAGATTAGTTTTGCCTGTTTTTAAACTTTATTTAAACATACTCATATCGCACATATTCTTTTGTGTTTGATTTCTTTTGCTCAACATTATGTTTGTGAGAGTACATGCCACTGTAGCTCATTTATTCTCATTGCCTTATAGGTTCCATTGGGTGAATATTCAGTAATTTATTTGTCTGTTTATTGTTGAGTCAGCATCTGAAGAAAGTCCAGTTTAGGTTTCGCTTTGTGGTTGCTCCCTGGAGGATGGTATCCATGCCTCCACCCAGCCAAAACTGGTTTGGACCTGGAGACTAATGATACAATACACTCACAAGAGGATTTGAAAGATTGGTCACATAGCAAAGCTTTCTGGGGAGAGCAAGGCCCACATTCAAACCAGCCTGCTTGGCTTAAGCAGAAGGGGCAGTGGCTCTAGTTTTTACAGTGGTTGGGGAGAAGACTCCCTCTCCCACTGGCTGAAGTTTGAGTGGTCTTAATATCCTACTCATGTCAAGGAAGCAAGTACCCGGGTTTTCTTATTGGCATGTCCAGGAGTGGGGCAAAAAAAGGAAAAGGGGAGTGATGGGGCTTGCAGGCTATCATGATCAAACATCAAAAATAGAATCAGAGGGCTTCCCTGGTGGTGCAGTGGTTAAGAATCCGCCTGCCAATACAGGGGATACGGGTTCGAGCCCTGGTCTAGGAAGATCCCACATGCCGTGGAGCAACTAAGCCCGTGTGCCACAACTAACTGAGCCTGCGCTCTAGAGCCCGTGATTCACAACTACTGAAGTCCGTGAGCCACAACTACTGAAGCCCGCTCGCCTAGAGCCCGTGCCCTGCAACAAGAGAAGCCACCACAATGAGAAGCCCATGCACCGCAAGAAAGAGTAGCCCCCGCTCGCCGCAACTAGAGAAAGCCCGCGCACAGCAACGAAGACCCAACACAGCCTTAAAAAAATAAATAAATAATAAAGTAAAATAAGGTACTAAAAAAAAAATAGAATCAGATTCTTTATTACACCATTACTACAAGTAGTACTGCTATGAACATCCTTGTATAAGCCTTTTGGCAAATATTACTCATTTCTTATGTGTGTCTCTAGGAGTGCAATTGCTGGGGAATGTGTTTGTCTTGGCCAAATAGTTTTTCAAAGTGATTGTACCAAATTCCATTCCATTCAACATGCCAGTTTGTCTATCCACTCTGCAGCTGAGGGACATTTGGTTTGTTCCCAGTTTTCTGTGATTACAAATAAAGCTGCTTTAAACATTCATATGCAGGTTTTGGGGGTGAATATAAGTTTTCAATTCTCTTGGGTAAAAACTAGGAAAGAAACAGCTAGGTTGTATGGTAAGTATATGTTTAGCGGTGTAAGGAACCAGGCAAATCGTTTTCCAAGGTGGCTGCACCATTTTGCATCTCCACCAGCAAAATATGTGAGTTCTAATTGCTCCACAATCCCCTAAGTACTTGGATTGGTCAGTCTTTACTTTTAGTCATTCTACGAAGTGTGAAGTAGTATTTCATTGTGGTATTTATTTGCATTTCCTTAAGAACTAATGACATTGAATATATACGGATGCCAACTTACTATCCATATATCTTCTTTGGTGAAGTGTCTTTTCAAATCTTTTGTCCATTAAAAAAAAAAAGGCTGTTTTCTTACTACTGAGTATAGAGGGCTCTCTGTTTATCTTGGATATAAGTTCTTTATCAGGTATATGGTTTGCAAATATTTTCTCCTAGTTTGTGACTTGTGTTTTCATTATTGTAACAGTGTCTTTTGAAGAGCAGTTCTTAATTTCAGTGGAGTACAAACAATTTTTTTCTTTTACGGGTTGTGCTTTTCGTGTCTTATCTAAGAAATCTTTGCTTACCCTCAGGTCACAAAGATTTCCTCCTATGCTTTCTTCTAGAAATTGTATAATTTCAGGTTTTACATTTAGGCCTGTGATTAATGAACCAATATTACCAAAACTTCAGAAGGTATTATTTGAAAGGGGGTTCTGATAATGGACATATTGAAAGAGGTCAGAGTTTATATCCAGCAAAACACTGAAGATATATAAGGAGGGCCATAGTTTCTGTGCAGAGAGTCAAAAGTTAAGGATTTCTGCTAATCCAGAGTTTAGCTTTCAGAAGAAATGGCATGAAGTTCTAGGGATGATGGGGGCTGCTTTCCTCCCTGTATCCTCCCTTTGACAGATGTAGCATCTACATATAGTACATATTTGGTAGCCTACAAATATGCCCTTTCAGGCTATAAATAATTTCACAGTCTTGGCTTTGTTTCTTTGCTCCTCAGAGAACCATCTGTTTGGCCTTTCAAAAAGTTAAGAGTTGGGAGGGAGACTTGTTTAATGTAACATGACAAGCAAACCCTAAGTAGCATAACAAATACATAGAAAGTTCATCTTGCAATCAGGATAATTCCTTTTTTTTTTTCAGTTTTTGGCTGCATTGGGTCTTCGTTGCTGCGTGTGGGCTTTCTCTAGTTGCGGCAAGCGGGGGCTACTCTTCGCTGCGGTGCACGGGCTTCTCATTGTGGTGGCTTCTCATTGCAGAGCACAGGCTCTAGGCACGCGGGCTTCAGTAGTTGCAGCACACGGGCTCCATAGTTGCCTCATGCAGGCTCAGTAGTTGTGGCGCACGGGCTTAGTTGCTCTGGGGCATGTGGGATCTTCCCAGACCAGGAATCCAACCCATGTCCCCTGCATTGGCAGGCGGATTCTTAACCACTGCGCCACCAGGGAAGTCCCAGGATAATTTGTAATGAATAACTTTTAACAATTGTCCACCAATGTCCACGATCTACCTGAACCAATAGAAGTATTATTCCTCTTATGGAGTGAAGAACCTGGGATACTTCTTTAATTTTAGAGGTTATTTTTTTCTATCTACCTTGAGCCACAGTTAAAGTTCATGAGCTATTTTATTCTTCCTTTACAGAGGCAAAAGACAACTTGGTTTGTGAAGCCCCAATGGCATTAGTTGCATTAGGCCTTGTTCTAGAATTCCCACAGGTTTTACAATGGGCCTTGCAAGTTAAAAAAAAAAAAAAAAAAAAAAAACCAGTTCCAAGGATTAGCACTAGAAAAAGGACATAAAACCAAATGTTCCTATAGGTGAGTAGTTCTCTATATTACAAAGTAGCTAACCAGCAAACATGCTATGTCAGGGAGGATCCATGCCTTTAGGTGAGGAAGATTTTTATAGCATTTAGCACACTGTGTCCCAAAGGTGGAATAAGCAGCAATCAGAGAACTTTAGAGACAGTGCTAAAGTCTGTTGTGCACCAACTACCGGGTGGTCATGGGTCACCACTGAAAAAGACATTTGAAGGACAAGCTATGATGGAAAGGGGCAGGGAAGAGGGACCCTCCTGATATGCAGCAGTAAACTATGGTGGCAAGCAAGGTGAGGACTTAAGAATCCTACAGTACTAGCCCGGCAGTCTTCTCTTTCACACACTGGACCTGAGGGTATTTATCTGGCATCTCCACACAGTCCCACACTTTGTGGTCTTCACTCAGTGCATCTTGAATGCCACAAAGTAACCGCCTTTTCTTTCTAGGCTAAAGCTTCCCAGGGCCTTGGTGGTCTCTATGAATTGTATCCAGATTTACCTTGTTTGCTATCAGTTTTGATGTAGTTGTGGCTGGTCACCCTTGCACCCTTGATGGTCTACAGCCTCACAGAGCCATAGGGATGGCCAAGAGAACATCATAGGGCTCTTTCCATCTAGGTTCTTTATTGAAATTCCTTTTCACAGACCCTGTATCCTGCTGGAACATGCGTGCTATATGGATTCTAGGGTGGCCTGGGCTGCAAAGGAACCCACGACATAACTGAGTACTTGACAAAAAGAATGCAAAAGACAAGTAAGAAAGCTCTCAGGGTTGGAGTGACACTACTGGAAAACCAGCTAGATAACAATGTTGATATGGCTTGAGCCCCGAGATCTGGTAGATTGAAGAACTGCAGCGTCAGAGTTCATCTTGATCTTGGAAGGGTTTCAGGCCATGTAAAGCCCCCTTGTTGCTGTTTTATTTAGTTTTGCTTAGTGCCATAATTTTGCTTCTAGCTCACCAGAGCTTTGGAAGTTGGAAGGGATGTGTGGTTTGTAATGTATACACGTTTGAAAAGTTGTCCCATAAAATGAGAACATTAGTCTGAGTTTAGATACAAGTCTATCTTTTCCCAGACAGGAATGCATTTTTCGAGTTCTTCTGACTGTGGTAACATCTGCCTTCCACTAGGGGTCGCCTCACACTACCCAGACAATAAGCCTAACAACTCAGATCCAGTGGACAACTCCTAACGATTGGATCATCTTTTTTGGGTGCTTTCCCCCAATACCAGTGACAGATGAAAGGCAGTGTACATAAGAAAAAAACAAGTAAATTGGAAAACCCAAGTCAAACCTAGCATTTTTTATTCTATCATGCTCTTCATTTGATAGGCAGGGAGGAGAAGGACGGACTTGCGACCACAGGTTGCCCATCTTGGTGGAGACTATAAATAGGTAGCACAGGATAGGAACCTGCTAGTGTGTGGTCAGCCTTTTCTGTATCAGGGCCCCATGTAGAGGCTCTTCGGTGGTTCTTACATTGGAAAGTGACAAGGGGCTAGAGATCAGAACAGGGAGCTTATAAATGTATTCACACAATGGCCTGCTTCATCTCAAGCATTTCCCTTTATGTACTTCAACTGCTTTAAATAATAAACAAAGGTTTCCTGGGGAGAAATTCATACTTATAAATCCAATACACTAAACTTTAAATGTTAGGAATCTAAAGGTCTCTTAAATGTCTCAATATTAAGAATAATTTAGTAAGATTTCACCTTAGAAAAATGTGTATTGCTCAAACATTTCAAACCAGTTACAAAGCTGTCGTTCTACCAGACCAAACCCACCCTTACTGTGACAATATATAAAGCATCAAATATGTAAAGCCACTTACTTACTTCACACACAAAACATATTAATGCTAATGGGTCTCTTCCCTTAAATATTTCGATGCTTTATTCTGAAGCTTCCCAGGTTAAAAGATGTTTACCCACCTAAGGAAGGAAGTTACTATACCAGTGTCTGCTAGCAGACTGTTGGGCTGGGAGGCTGAGAATCTTATTGAGAACCCATGGGCAACACTAAACTCTATATATGATTATGTTAATGACTCCAAAATGTCAAAGTGGTAATAATTGGGTGAAATAATATAATATTAATATAATATACCATATCTTGGATTTTCTTTAAAATACCCTAGGAAAAAAAAGAAAACGTTGGGACTTCCCTGGTGGCGCAGTTGTTAAGAATCTGCCTGCCAACGCAGGGGACACAGGTTTGAGCCCTGGTCCGGGAAGATCCCACATGCCGTGGAGCAACTAAGCCCCTGCGCCACAACTACTGAGCCTGCGCTCTAGAGCCTACAAGCCACAACTACTGAGCCCGCGCACCACAATGAAGAGTAGCTCCTGTGTGCCGCAACTAAAGAAAGCCCGTGCACAGCAACGAAGATCCAATGCAGCCTAAAATTAATTAATAAATAAATAAAAGAAAAGGTTAATACATAAATATATACCTAAATACATAAATAGGGGAGTGATCATCTAGTCCACTTCCCTGGGTTCAAGTTTTATGTTACACATTTTTCTCCCTAAAAGTCCACAGCTCTTAGCCATGTTGATTTTTTGACTCAGTTTCAAAACCTTAAGATACATAAATGTATATATGTTAAGATATGTAAATACCTTTACATAAATATCTCTAGAGACCCTTGAACTTGAAGACCTGATGGAACTGTGCATTCTTTCATATTCATAGGACTATGTAACTCTTGAGGATCTTTAAAATTAGATCCAATTGGATTTTGGATATTTTATATATATACATATATATATGTGGGGTTTTTTTGGCCGCGCCACGCGGCATGCAGGATCTTAGTTCCCCAACCAGGGATCAAACCTGTGGCCCCTGTAGTTGGAGCGTGGAGTCCTAACCACTGGACTGCCAGGGAAGTCCTGGATTTTGGGTATTTCACATGGTTTCCTTCTGACTCAAGGGCAGAACGTATAGGTTCATGCTACTAATATTCCCATATTCAGAAAATGTCTCCTGCTATTTTGAACAGTTTCTGTATTCTTCATGACACCAATAAATGAGTTAATAACATGACTGAGTAGCAAACTCAACAGTAATGCTCAACAGTGTTTCTACTTAAATTCTTGATTCTGTGATTGTACTTCCTTTTCTTTTATACTGAAAATCTTGATTCCTAAAATAATACACACAGTCACTAGTATGTTCATTCTAATACAAGAAAATGGTTTTAAAATACCATATTAAGATGATCAATAAAGCTACAGAATAAACTCCAAGATTTTTTATGCAGTTTCTTTTTTAAACTGTCTCCGAAAGTGTCCCTCCCATTAAGTATGTGTGGGTAAACCATGTTCTAGAGGTGTGCTGTCCAATACAGTAGCCACTGGCCACATGTGGCTATTGAGCACATGAATGTCCGAATTGAGAAGTGGTGCAAGTATAAAGCACACACTAGATTTCAAAGACTTAGCACAATGAAAGAATGTAAATATCTCATTAATAATTTAATATTGATTACATCTTGACAATACTTTCAATATTTGGGCCTTGACTGGCAAGCAGGACTGCCCCACAACTGGAGTGTGGCAGAAGATAAAGAAACCACCCACTCATGCAGATGAAATTTGCCCTCCAGCACCCCCTACTGACAGACTTTACCCTGAGCCTGCTGACAGGAAGAAATGTTCTAATGTCACAGGCAAAGCAATGAAGGGTGGATTTGGAATAAGGAGGCATTAAGTGACAACTGGGACACCTCTAAAGGTAGGAGGGCTTGATCTTTTGCTATCAAGGGCTTTTTACAGGTACATAAAAGACTTCCCAGAAAAGAATTTCACCAATAGCCTTAATGAGGTTTTGCCACTTCTACTGCATGGAAATTTCCTTGTTTTCTCACAGATCTCTGACTCGGTCTGGCAATGATGAGCGTTTGTTTGTTTTGCCTTAAACATTTGGGGAAATTATGGTCCCAGGATCAGTCTTGGAACTTCTGGGCCATGTCTGGTATAACCAATTCCAAATTATACAAAAAAGGGACCAAAATGTTTCAAAGTAACTGACTGGAGGGATGCTGGAGTTTCCTTCCTCACCCAGACAGCGGCATCCATAGAACACTTATCTAACCTAAGGGGAAAGAGAGTACACCTGATTTTGAGGGGTCTGAGAGGAGAGGGTTACAACACAGGTCAAACAGATAGACCAACAGGTTTCACTTATGATGCTTGCCGGAAGCTACAAAACCTTTCTGAAAAGTAAACCAGCCCAGGGACAGACCTTAGGTACAGCATCACCAGGAGTGGAAGGCAAGGGAGGAGAACATAAAAGTAAGACATTCAGGGATCTCATGAGCTGGGCACCTGCTGCTTCATCCAACATCATACCTCTGCTCTTCTGCTGTGTTGCTCTATATCCTGTTGACTATGCCAAATCGTCAGGGGTGGCCGAGTCACAGACAAAATTTCAAAGCAAGATGTTGTCACTTGTAGGGACTACATTGCAGAAGAAACGAAGGGAGAATAGGGTCATGGTAGATGGGCCTCTGCCCCAGACTCCTCCTGCCTCTCCTTATGTTCCCTGGGGCACCTTATGGTTGAGGGACACCACTTCAAGTTTCTGCCATGTCCTGTTCTGTATCCCTTTTGCCTCTCAGTTGACACAATGGGGAGATGACTCAAAGAGGAAAGCCACGTGGTGAAAGGACAAAGTGCAGAGGGGCTGGTAGTCAAGAGGTCTTTCTAGTTCCAACTCTGAAATTGGCGTTTTGTAGGAATAAGCCCTCTCTGGGCTTCAGGGCCTTTATCTGTAAAGTTAGAGCTGTTTCAACTCCAGGGCCCTATCAGAAAAGTCAAAGGATGAAAGAGCTGACAGAGCTAGGATTTGGGGAAAAGGTGAAGAGAATAAACAGCAGAGACAAAAGCCCTTGGCCTGATCTTCTGGTATTAGCATTGGGGAAGGTGACTCACTCTGGCCCACCCAGAATTG
This sequence comes from Stenella coeruleoalba, assembly GCF_951394435.1. Classification (NCBI taxonomy): domain Eukaryota; kingdom Metazoa; phylum Chordata; class Mammalia; order Artiodactyla; family Delphinidae; genus Stenella; species Stenella coeruleoalba. The sequence goes on from NC_137156.1 coordinate 59,288,503, forward strand.
CCCATTACTCCTGGCTCACCACTCCCGTTTTCTCCCCTGACCTCCTTGGGAAGAGAATTTCTGGTAAGTCATAGACAGAACGCCTTAGTCATCAACTCAATAGGTGCTATTGCCTAGAGCACAGTCACACGGATGACTTACGTGCACGTAGTAAGCTAATCTAGTTCAAAAGCTGTAAGACTCTTGACACACCTATGTGGACACGAAGATAGCAATTTTGCTGTGCCTTGCCTCTACCAAAGCCCAGGTTTACAACCTCCTAGGTACTCTGCACTGGTCAAATAACATGTCTTATACATCCA